>NC_133164.1:108022301-113022301 GCF_040802235.1 Manis javanica
AATCTGACAGGATCACATGTGTAACCTTTAAACCACCCTCGGTGTTTCACACGTAAGGCTAGGGTACCCACCTCCTAAAGGACAGTGTGTAAAAACCACACCTTAGAAAGGAGGCTGGAATTTAAAAAGATAAAGTGGGGGTTTTGTTTTTATTGTTTTTTTGTTGTTTCTTATGCAAACCCCTTATTTAGAAGACTGTTTCTACACCCTATGCAACTTTTTCATAGGGTGTTTCACTGTTAGAAAGATATCTCAACTATTTTGATAAACAACCATTCTGCTTAATCCATATTGAATGCCCTTTCTTATATATTTTGCAAACATATAAATGTTTTTCTGTTAATTATAAGTAGTAATAAAATTTCCATACTTTAATAAGCTTTCATGAATATTTTTAAAGAACTGCACCTCTTGTTTTTAAATATAGTCAGCATGTGCATAAATCAAAATTTTAATCTGATAAGGTGAAAGAGATTTTTAAAACATGACAGATCAACACACTCAACAAATTCAAACGGACTAGAACATAGGCATTCGGGCTTCATTAACTAATGAAAAAGGCTCCGAAATTTCAAATGTACAAATTTGCAATGATTAATAAAGATATTGTCCTTTTAAAGGTGATCAATGCATTTTATCCAGCGGGACACTGAATGTATTATTATCCAGTGATGTTTGTTCAGGTTTGCTGACCTTGGAGTACATTTCAATCACAGAACTCAAGTCAGTAGCTTGTCAACTGAGACATTTCTGTGAACTTAGATTTTGAAGTTCTCTTTCAGATAGAAATATCACCCACGATAAATTTTTAGTGTGATGCGTGGGGAGTTAGCATAGGAGGAGAAGAACTGAAGCTGTATGCATAAATCCACATTTCATAACAATTTTAAAAGAGGTATTAACCATAGCAGCCAAATTTTAAGGGACCCAGTCCTGGTCTGTTGTCTGTTCATCAGCGTATAAATTGGGAAGTTACCTAACTATCAGCAACTAGGCAAAGAGTCCCTTGTTATCATTGAAATGATGGGGAATGGAGGTTAGCCACATAAAACAGTAAGCCACCACTCTCTTCAGTGGTTGTTAGCTGTAAACACCACCGAGGGTAGGCAGTGTGACCAGGTGTTTTCTCTGCTACTTTTTAGGGGAGAAATATCTTATTAGTAAAATTATTGTTCAGAAATACTAACCACTTAAAATATATCCACATTATTCTTGTAGTCTTTTATTATCTAAAGTTACAATTCTGTGAATTTTCAAAAAGTCCTTAACAGATATATATTTGAAGTGGAGCAGAACTGGGGACACATACCTAGAGCTGTCACAAGGAATTTGGGGGATATCTGACCAGAAATCCCCAATGCATGTGTACTGTATACAGTATCACCTACAAGGTAGACATTCAATAAAAACTCACTGAATGAATGAATGACTGCATTAAAGAGCAAGTATTAAAACTCTACACCATGTGAGTGACGAGTCTTTGATTTCTCTATTCAATCATTTCACAATTATTTAATGATCCTCAACTTTGGGTTATGCCCCATCCTAGGATGTGCACAGGATTCAGAGACATGTGTAACACTCTTACTGCCCTCAGAGAACTGACCATACGGCCAAGGAGATGGGACCTGTTCTCCTGAATAAAATGGAAAAATGCAACCAAAGACTAATGCATTAATTGTGAAGTAAGGGGGCAATCATACATATATTAGACAATCAGACAATAAAGTATGACAGGCTAAGGAACTATTCACTCCCAATCACAGATCTCACTAAAGAAAATTCTACCTTTTCACTGAATAAGGCCTGCAGTATTACCCAGTTACTGCAAAGTCCAAATAAATCTAATACACACACACACACACACACACACACACACACACACACACACACACACACACACACACACACAGGGAGCGCCCTGCACATTGCCCAGTATAATGCAGGTGCTCAATAAGTGAGTTGAATGAACTAACGAATGAATGAATGAATGAATGATGGTCTAAGGAGGGAGTGTCATTTTACCCCCAGGATATAACTTGGTAGAACCTGAACAATGCCATGTTTCTGTTTAAGTCATTGAACACCATTTTTTTCCAACCTAACTTGCTTATTTCTACAGTGCTGTTCCCTTTTACCACGCACAGCTGAATTACGTACAGATGATGCCGCAAGGATAACAGCGATATTCATCAATATACAGTGATTACATAATGGGAACAAGCAAACCTATTCATTAAATAGCCACCTTAAGTAAATATCTACCCCATCAAAAAAAAAACTGATGATAAAGCAGTTAACTAATACAGGTATAGTAATACACAATTTAAAGAACATACAATTGCCTATGCTTGTTTAACCTCTATAACCAGTGCCCTGTGGTATTATCACCCCCACTTTAAAGATAGTTAAAACTGTAACTCTAAAGTTACAAGTCTTCTGTGATTTTTCAAAAAGTCCTTGACAGATATATTTGAGGTGAACCAGAATTGGGGACACATACATAAAGCTGTCACAAGAAATCTGGGGGATATCTGACCAGAAATCCCCAATGCACGTGTACAGTATCACCTACAAGGTAGATATTCAATGAAAACTTGCCGAATGAATGAATGACTGCATTAAAGAGCAAGTATTAAAACTTTAGATGACATTAGATGACATTTCATAGATTACAAAGCTACTAAGAGTGGAATCAGGAAGTGAACAATGTTATGAAATCCCAAAGGCTTAATAAACATGAGAATCAAACATCTGTATGAGAATTACAACCTTGTTACTCTGTAGTCCTCTGACAGTGGCCAAGTCTTATCACAGGTTTGAATTTTACTTCCCTCATCTTAACACAAGACCTTCTTTTTAGGTGTGAGAGGACACCTAGTTCAGTGTATCAGTAGCATGTTATAAATTAGATGCATTTCTTTCTCCCTCCCTCTGCAAGTTTCCTCTATGCAAGAGTGCCTCATACAACACTGGGAAGGCAATCTCCACCCAAAATAGACTCAGGTAGCAGAAGTCTATTCAATCAATTCTAGATATGAGTACAACGGTGTAAAAGATTTAAAATGAGAAAAAAAAACAAAACAAAAATATAGAACCATGCCAAACTTTTCACTACCAAACAAAGATACCAAACCACACATCTTTTTGGAGCACTCACCACTATTGGCATGAGAAGCATATAGGTACACAGATATTTAAAAATATAATTTCTGTTGATGCTTTAGTATCAAAATCTATATTCTTATACTTAAACATAAATGAATAGTAAATTTTGCCAAGTCAGGGAAGGGTTATCTAAGCTAGCCGTATCTATTGAAAGAAGGAGGTTTCTCAGTTTAACTCTTTCAGAAGCTAAATGATGGATATTTTTTTTGCTTTCCAATAGGAGTCACTACAAGCAAGAAATTTAATTCATAAACTAAATTAATGTTGGTGCTTAGTTTTAAATGAATACACATGGAATGTTATAAAATATTTTAATAAGTGGTGATAACTTATACCTAAGGAGGGGTTGATGTTTAATATCCAACTTAAACTGCAATGACAAAAATCCGTATTAGATATGAGTATAGCTGTGTAAAAGATTTAGTTATCCAAGGAGGGTGTATCCTATCCACACACACACACACAAAAGAATTTTTTTCTGATGACCATAACAAGACAGCCTTGTGATCAGGTAGTGAACACCAATAAACTTTCTACATGTACATCCCACACATATATATGTATGTATTTTTTGTATTGAGATCTTTGGAATGTACAATTAACACATTCCTTCAAGTGAGTTAAATTCTTACTTAAAAAGAAAAATCATTTTTCTCAAATGGAATCCTAAATATCTTATCCTTTTTCAAAATACAGGTTTATCTGGACAAAATACTTATCTTTGATAAATACACTTGTCAGAGAAATAGCAAGACATTAATCTGAAGTGAATCCATATTACACGAAGAACTGAGATAAAGCACAATCTCAGTCCTCAGTGGCATAAACTTACTCTCTTAGCACCATTCAGATATTAAGTTTTAAGTATTTGTAGGTTCCAATATAGACAAGTTTAGTTTGGAAGATACTTTGATCAAAGAGAAGTATCAAAACATCAGCACAGACTGATACCTAATTTCTACTTGTGTCTTCATCAGTGATTTCCTATTATCTTGAATAGGCCACCTCTATGTGGCCTGGATGCATATGTAGACATCTATAAGGTTTATCACATGACCAAGTATTTATGCTTTTCCTGGCTGGACAGATAACTTACAGTCACACTGACTATAATGTAATTCACATCGACTACTGAGGTAAGCAACATGGGCTGTTTCTTTAACCAGACTTTTGTTTCATATATATTTGACTTCTACCTTTCTGTAGCAGTATTTCTCTTCAGAGGAAAGAGGAGATTTCTTATTTTGCTTTATATGGTATTATAAAAACTCACACAGACATATATTGTTTTGGTAACATACAGTAGTATGCAACGTAAATACAAAAGCCAAGTTCATAAATTCTTGTATCCAGTTAGATCTGGTTAGAGTCATTTTCCCACTTTTCCTCATATTTTCTCATTTCTGTAGTAAAAAAAATACAATGAATATATCATTACTCACATGAACATAACACCTTCTATGAAACTCAACAAGCCAGAGACATAAAATGGTATTACCCTGCAGACTGGGGAACATGATTCCAATGCCATTTGTGACACTGTAAAGTGAAATACTAAGCTGTAAGACCAGAACATGAAGATTTTTATGTTTAACTGCACTGGAAACTGCATGCGTCACTCACATTGAAATTCACTTCTTTCCTCCTCAGTTGCATGCAAAGACCTGCCATTACAAAAGCCATAAGTTTATTCTATCATCAAATATCTCATTTATTAAATGAAATTAGAAAAAAGATAATATAAGTGACACTTCGGACAGCTAAAGGAGATATTTTAGGTTGAGAAAAGACTTCATTATGCTTATCTTCCCCCAAGACGACAATCTCTTTCCCCTGGGATAAATGGAATGTTCTTTGAATAAAAAAAAAAAAAATTCCTTTATCCTAACCCAGTGTAATCCATAGCCAGTCTCCAAGTTTGATACAAAAACAAACCATTTCTATTTTGGTGCAGTGAGGAAGCATCGCATTGGACAATGTAAAAACAGAGGTGGGGGAAGTTGACTCAGATTGCTGCACTTCCTAGATGAAGAGAGCTCGCTGGCTTACCACAGTCACCTGAATCGAATGAAATAAGACGACCACTGTTTTTTCCTGCAGATTGATGCACATGTAAAAATGAATTACCAAAAAGTTAAAGGGAAATCCTGGGTATGTTTGTTTGTCTGGATGAAGGATTCCATTTGAGGAACTTTTGACAAAATGGATTGATAAAGCAGACTGGAATCTGGGCACAGGATGTACACAATTTAAAAAATCTTGTGAATAAATACTGGGCTTCCCAATGCACTGCTCAATGATCAGAGGGAAATGGAATATCACAATGAAAATTATTTTCATCTGGAATAGAATAATTGTCTAGGGTTTGTTAGCTCCCTTTGGGGTGGGAATTCTAACAATTTCCTGAGGTTTCTAACTGTTGATTACATTGAATTGTTTGACATCGTTGAGTGAGTAGAACAACGAACTGCTGGGCAGAGAACAAACAATTTTCAATACTTTAATGACTGTCTCAGATAAACACTCAGAATAAAAAGAGTAGGTAAAAAGAATGAAAAAAAAAAGGTTTTAAAATGGAAGTAAATGACCATACAAGATTAGCATCCTCTGCACATCTGTTACTGAAGTGCCTATTTCAAATTCCTGTTTTATAAAGATTCTGCCTGAAATATTCTTTTGTGTAACTGGAAACCAACCACTTTGAGCAAGAATTAATGGTATTTCAAGGAGAAGGGAGTAGCAGATTTAAGTTCCCTCAAGGTCGATCCATAGCCTAAAACTTAAGTCTATTCCTGACCTAAATGCGCTGTTTAACCAAAATGACCTTGAATTTTAACTACTTAGTTTTAAAATAAATGTTCTCTTGTCTCTATTAATCTTAAGTATCTTAAATATCTACCCCACACATAAACACAGAAACAACCATGGAGAGACAAGTGGGACAAGTTTTGCATCATCGTCCATTAAAAGATAAGAGCTTACAGAAAATGCCATGAGTAATCCAAAGAATACCGTTTTAAAAGGGGTAAGGTGCAATCAAGGAAAATTTTGGGCTTCCACTAAATAAAAAGGAAATAAACTTATAAGCTTTCCTTGAATACAAACCCCATTAAAATTAGAAATGTTTGGCAAAAATTTGATCAGTTTTGGCTTCTAACATTAGGCTCATCAAATCAGGTATAGGTGAGGTGTGCCCAAGAGTCATATGGCAGTAATGGTGGTATTTCATTTATGTATTTTCATTTATGCTTCGACAAAAATTATTGTCAAAAATAGTATTACTATTAACACTACCAAGTTGCTAAACTATGGTGCTTACAAACCAGGGGCATGAGAATATCTGTTTGATAAGGGTATGTGTTCCCCAAATGTCAGTCAATATTTTGTCTTCTTCAAACATGATTATCAAAGGCATTCTGAACATAAAACAACTTAAAAGTTGCTTACCAGGAGCTAAAATCCCAAACCATCCTTACCTCCAGTCAGAGATTTCCTTTACCTCCAAATGTGACATGTCCTATAACATTGCTCAGAGCCTGAAATCCATGTTCTATATGGGGTTTAGGTACCTACCTAATTAGCACCACCACACAGAAAATGTGTTGTGCGCCAGAAGAGAGTACAGAAAACACAGTAAACATGAATCCCCCAAGCCATACCCACTCTGTACATGTACTGTGTCCTTCCAACTTGCTAGCAATGTTGATCTTTAACTGATCAACTTTTCATACTTCTTGCCATAAAAATTACAGTTAAAAATAAATAAAATTATTGTGCCCATAAAGCTTTTTCAGTTAAGCATTTCTATACTGGGTCAGTATTAGTACAACTTCTAAAGTGTCTGTATTTTATGATAGTGATTAAATATGAAAAAGTTAAAAAAATATAATTCATTTAAATGAATTCCAAAGGAGACGAAGTTTTTGATTCTCTAACAAAGTATGTGGGGATGAGACCTCCATCCCCATCACCTGCCCTCTTGGCCTTAGTTGATAAGCAGTATAATGTGGAGATCAGAGACCAAGATGCTGGCTGAGGTTCCGGCTCAATGTCTCACTAGGTCTCTAAGACTGAGCAAGTTCTGGCTACCTGTAAATTCTGTTTCTTTATAAATAGATATGCCTAATGCTTCAAATTTGCTTATTATTCAAATTGTGATCATGACAGTTTTTTTCTCTACAGTTTTTGAAATTCTGTGATTTATAGTTTTACTATAATGAGATATCTCTGGACAATCTCTAAAAATATAAATACAAATAAAATTCATTTCAGCAGTTGAACAAGCAAAAGATCAATTCCCAGGAAGAGATACACAGAAACTGTTAGACAGAAGCTCACTTATATATCCACAGCCTCTGTCTTCATTTGCCAGATCTACAACCCCCAGTGATCTGGAATCAACTTCTGTAGTCCCTTCCATCCTAGATTACAGGATTCTCCAGCAAAGTTTAATGCCAGGAATCACTGCTAAGTAAATCATGCACCTACTTTACTTCCCCCCAAATATTACACACCCATATATAATATAAATCATGATTTAACTTTCTTTGCCCTACCCTCAAACAATGTGAATATGTACATAACCAGGAGCTCAATCATTTTTTTCACTGAGTGAATGAGGAACAAAAAGAGATTGATTTCCTTCCTTTCCACAATGACTGAAATCATCAAGTCCAGAGTTGTCAGAAAAACACATTATAACCAGCTATAACTTCAATTTGAGTGTAAGTCAAGTCTTAAAGAAATGGAAAAATGAGCATATTATTAGAAAAAAAATTTCAAATAAAGCCATAAATACTGTAAAACATACACATACCCAGAGTTGCGATGAATTGTCCCCTAGTTTTCAAATGTTCACATTGTTAGTTTTGATTTCATGAGCCTGGCCTTTTCCTCACCTGAATTATAAACGGCTGAAGATTGGGGATGGACCAAGTCTTATTTTCTGGGCTGGCAGAGAGCATGTTGATTGACACACTTCACAGAAGGGGGCTGGGAGGATCTAATTTGTCTTCCTTTCTCTTGTCTGGAGGGGCTATTTTCTCAATGGAGTAATGAAGAATGTCAACAATATGCCAAAGATATAAAAATGGATACATGCATTGTCACTTTTGAGAGGTGATATTGTTAGGCCACTTAGTATGTGTGATGCAGACTCCTGTTCATTTCGTGTATTTTTTAATTTTTCTTGATTGGTCCCCATTTTTACTTAATCTCTATTCTACTTTAAAAGTTGGACTTCATGAATATTTCCTTAGAGGAACAATATATTCTCCTATGGCTAGACATTATTTCCTAATGACGTGGAGGAAAACCAAACAAAGAAGCAGGTGCTTTCCATGTCGTTTCCACATATTTAACTTTTTCTTGAGGGTGGGGGTTATCCTTTCCAGCACATTCCATTTAACTAGATTTTAGGCACTACAGGAAAAAAAAAACTTTTAAAAACAATGTTATTTTGTTTCATTGTTAACAAAAATATGCTAATGATGAAGAAATTTACCAACAATTACAGTAAATGCTATGGTTGATTTCATCTCTATATTATGTATATAGTTAAATATTATATTGTTATCATAGTCTGTGTGATTATATCTATGGGGACTTTTAAGAGTCATAGTCTCTGCATTTATTAGTTCATAAGGTGGATCAGTGCTGCTGAGACCCTATGAAACATCAGAGAATGAACTCGTCCTCGGACAACTGCATGTGGTCATGTATATCTCTGCATAATCTTAACAATGGCAGGAACTTTGGTTCACTGTTGTGCGCCCTCCAGGAAACCAGGTGCTTAGTAGGTGTACAATAAATATCTACTGAAATTTTTAATGTGATACTTGAGCTTAAGCTGATTCAATGCCAAAGTGGGTGTATGATACAGGATCATCAATACTCTCCCCTCCCCCTGCCACAACTCCTGGTTGATAGGGTTCCTTAACCTTTGGGGAGTTATAGACCTCTTTCAACAATATGATAGAAATTATCATCTCTGTTTCCAGTTACCTGTGTGATAAACATATTTGATGAATGGAATTTTGTTGACTAGAATTCTAAGAGAGAGGCACTAATATTTTGTAAAGGCCAGTTTGAAATAAACTTGAGATCTGGATATGCAGAAGCCCTATCTTTTATGAAACAAGATTAATGCATCAGGTCTACATTAAAAAAATACTAAGTATATACAAACAGTTAATACACTTTCAATATCCTTAACTAAAGAAGAAATTGTCTAAAAGCATATA
Source organism: Manis javanica (assembly GCF_040802235.1). Lineage (NCBI taxonomy): Eukaryota > Metazoa > Chordata > Mammalia > Pholidota > Manidae > Manis > Manis javanica. The sequence goes on from NC_133164.1 coordinate 108,031,712, forward strand.
CTAAAATAAGTTAGCATTGTAGTTGTTAATACCTTTTTTAAAAGTTTCTTAACTTAACTGATATCATCACCAAGACATCCGGTAGTAATGCAATAGTTAAGGATCTATCTGGGTTCCTTTAATATTGCCAATTTTCAGATGTTTGTAAGGAAACTGCCAGAATCTTAAATTTGTTATGCAGCATTGTCTGTAGAAATGCAAATTTCATTTCTCTCTCTTTATATTCTTTCCTTTCTAAAAAATTTTAAAACTGCTAAGTCATTTGAATCACAGCGCAGATGAAAATGGACTGTTTTAATACTTGAGATGTTTTATCTTTATTATTTATGGCTCTTGCCCCCCAAAATGCAAAAAAAATCCCTTAACTCACCTCCACATCTCCCAATATGCCTTAATTTCTTAAAAAAAAAAAAAGTGCAGGTGCTTCATTTTAAATGCAGTTCAATGACTGCCACTTAAAACCAGAAATCTTGGTAAGTGGCTACAATGCTAATGTGTTGGCATTTGTGGTGCCTGCAGTGTGTAAGTAACCTAGGGCCATGCCATCCTTCTGTGTAATTCAGTTAATCTGGACTCTGTAATCTCAACTGTGATTATCCTTTTTGTTGTTTTCAAGGTTGCAAGTTCCCAGTAAAGTTGGAAGGCTGGCTGAGATTTATTTTCTAGTGAATATTGTTTTCGCTCTCTGTTGTTGAGTTGGGAGCACAGCTGTGCAAAGTATTTTCAGTGAACCAAGGGACGGTCACAGAACAACCAGCTCAAAACTTTGCCCTGAGTTCACAAACTACAGGCTGGTGATAATTTTATGAAGTCTTCCATAACAATGACCACTTAGTGACTTTTAAACTGAGTCTGTCTCAAATAGTACTGATTCGTGTGTGTTGATCTTGAGGGTATTTTTTCGCCCGATTTTATCCAATTTACACAGCAAAGGACAAGCAGTGAACCTAATTTGATTTTCCATATAGTAACTAGCATGCCATTCGTGCTTAATATATGAAATGATAATAGTAAGGACAGAGATTAAACTGTTAATTCAAACAAGAACTATAATATTAAGAGCATTATCCTTTAAAAAAGAGGCTTATTTAGTAAAATGTCCCAAATAATACTCTACATATTTTAAAATACCCAGAAACAACTTCTATTATTAATCACATGTGCATCTGATAATTAGGTGTTCATAATAAATGTACTATTTACTTACATTCCAATTAATTATCATAGGAGAAAAGGATTTGGCATTGCTTCTAACCAAAATCTCCAACTTCAAAGCTTCAAGATATTAATAATAATGAACCATAAAGTTTTGAAAACTATGGGTATCACACCCAGCACAGAAAAGAAATTCTTTTAGAAAAAAAGCAAATAGTGTAACCTCTTGGCTATTTTAAGTGAGTTTTAAATGGAAGAATGCGATAGTGCCTTCACCTTTCTAGAATTGAGAATATATACTTCAAAATAATGATTCAAAAATAAAATAAGTGATACTAGTAATTTAAGTTATCAAGGTGAATTCATAAATTATGACTGGGATAACTTGGAACTAAAATTACTAATTTTTCAAATTAATTCACTTCTGATCTAGAAAACATCTTAATCCTAACCTAGAGAAAAGTCACTCCTTAGTAATACCTTTCTTCAGTGGCTAAGAGGCTCTCAACTACTATTGTCAAAGATAACCATTTAAATGCATAATATCCAAATATATACTGATGAATTATTCAGATCTCACTTTTCAAATGTAGGGGCAAAAGAAAGGTTTGGTGAATTGTTACTCTATTTTACATGGAATTATATAATCATTTTTTAAAAATAAGTCTTAGAAGCCGGCTGAGGACCATATTTGGCTACTGAATGCTGTGTGACACTTGCTGAAAGACAAGAACAGAACAAGCACATCCAAGCAGAGAGTGTGCTGGTCACAATCATGGGACTCAGACCTAGGGAAACCTGTCCTTAATTTATCCCGTCATGTGTAGATTTGGCAAAGATCTCCAAACATCATTTACATACCATATGCCCTGAATTACCTAAGCACAGTGACTGTGGATAAATATGGTATTTCGGGTCTGTTTGCTTCCTTTTATAAGTCTTCCAGATTCACTTTCTCATTGCTAAATAATTTAATGCAATATTGCATGCTGCAAAGAATTGTTTTGCTAAATCAATAAATAGTTCCTTGGGTCTTGTGATTACAAAAAGAAATGATTCTGAGGTAGGAGGTGACCAGGAGGTATTCCTTCTCCTACGTATGAATCAAATAAAGGAAATCAGCTCTTTTTGCTTTGGACTCTTTTTAACCTTTGTCTATTTAATAGGCATACAAATTCAAGGCATTCAACAATAAGACAGATAGAAATAAGGTATTATAATTTCTGTGTAACATCAAAATTGGCCAGCAAGTTTTCATATTTAAAAGGGATTCCTGAAAATAGATACTATATTTGTTACTCTTATTATTAAAAGGCATTATACTTGTTCCATGCCTTAGTTTCCCTCTTCCCTCAACAACAGTATTAATACAAACTTAGTGATATTTGTCCAGATTCTCAACTAAATTTAAGTCAGATTGATAAAAATGTACACTTAAACTAAAAAGATCAATAGCCTAAAAAAGGCTTGAAGCAGAACTATGTACATATTTTTTGTTGTGTACTACAAATTTGACTGTATAAACTTCCAATTAAAAATGACATTCACACCATCATTTTTGATAGAATTTTGCACAGCAGGAATACTCATTAATGCAGGGTAATATAGTGTGATAAGGATCTTAGACATCAAAATAGTAAAAAAAATATTTATATATATATATATATATGCATATGCCAGTTGGTCTACTCCTTACATGAGTAAAATAAAACAAAAAAATTCAATACCTGGGGAATTAATTAAAAAGAACACTTATTGGCATACATATATTTTAACTATGTCAAATCAAGAGCACCCTTTCTCTAGTTAGTTTCTACTGCAGAGATCTCAGTCTCAGTAAAAAAAGAGACCCCCACAACTGTTCTATATTTGATAACACACTAAATGTATTATAATATTCAAAATGGAATAAAATATGATTTAAATAATTTTGCTTATTTTACAATTACTCTTGCAAATAGAGAGTGCATGTATATATATTAACCATTTCATATGAAGTTGTGAAACATCTGAACTATTTTCAGCACTGGGAAAAGAGAGTCAAAAGCCCATCAAAGTGTGTGCACAGGGGTCATTTCTTGATCTTGAACTGGAAAATACTGTTATCATATAATTCTCAGCTGTAAAAGTAAATGGCAAAGGAGCTGTGTCCACATTCTAGCGGGGAAATAAGTAAAAGGTATTGCAGTAATTTCAGAATACTATCAAATAATTTGCTTTCTGTGGGGGCAAGAAAAGAATGAAGCCACTACTTGAAGACTGGCAATGAAAGGGTTAACAGACATATGCTGTATAATTAGGAGATGCATTAATGATTATGAATAGTAAATGATTTGGTGCAAAGAAAAAAATTTTAGTCAAAGGGACATGTACCTATCTTACATGTTTATTAGTAACTATATAACTAGAGAATTCTGCTATTAAGAATCTTGCATTATTGGTGTAAATACTTCCAAGGGTACATCAAATTGTAATCTTTCATACGACATCCATCAAACCAGGCTGGAGATTTTGACAAACATTAAACACAGTAAGGAGGCAATTATGTATGCATGATTTAATCTGCAACTAATTAATATGCAAATTTATTCATATGTTAGTTACTAAATTAAAAATGCAAAGAAGCCCTTATGGTGATTCTCGAAATTTTGCACAAACAGAACATTTAAAATGTAAGAAAAATGAAGTTTTTTAGAAACCTTTAACACACTTTTAGTGTCTGCAGAACCTGTTGCATTAAGAAGACTCAAAAATATGTGTTTAAATACTAGATAATAATTTAAAAGGTGTGCTAATTTTATGTGAGAATGTGGGAACAGAAAGGTTAATCAGAATTCTCTCGAACTCTTAAGAGATACACTCTAATTACCAGACAAATGGTATTCTATTTCTAAGCTTCCTTCCCTGCTTTTAGGGTTGTCAGAAGTTGGTCATCCTACTGATATCCTGCACAAAATGATTAGGGAAATAAACAGTATTAGGAAACAACTAAATAGATAGAAAATTTTAGAGCAACTTTGAGACCATTTGGTGTTCACTAAACATAAAATTCACTCCTCAAGATGGCAACTCGCTCTTTTTGCCTTTGGGGAGCAGCTCTTTGCAAACAGAGAAATGGGAAGAAATTCTTGAGGGCAGCTAGAAATTCGTCCAAACTCTCTTCCAAATAAATCTGCAAAGAAAATAATGTGACTGACCCAAGACCAACAACCTCACCAAAAAGCAGAAGGTAATTTCATCTGAATCAGTTCTGGCTATTTTAGCCCTGCATTTTCCAGACAGTCCAAAACTGATTTGAATCTGTGATGGGAGATAAAGGATGTGCAGTAGTGATGATTTAAAAATATCTCTGGGTGTCTGCATACAAGGGAGTATCCATTCAAGTGCAGATATTATCCTTTGGCTCTGGTGCTTTCTGCAAGAGGCTGATTTCCCTATGACTTCCTACTGATAGCAGCAAGATTTCGTGTGCATCACCTCTCATCTGATTACCTTTCTCCTCCGAAGTCCGATGGCCATGTGTACAGCTCCAGGAGCTGGCACTTGGAACAGCTGTAGTGGCCTCAAGAAAGGAACACAAGTCAACTGTGCGAGGAAGCACAATAACAGCGTCTACGGCTCTTCCCAGGGCACTGAACTCTCACCCACGTTAAAAAAAAATTCCCCATCAGTCTCACTGCTGCCAAGTGACACACAAAAAGGAAGTTAACCATTGGCCGTTACTTGCATTCGCAGTCTGACTCTGATCTCCCAGCTTCCCTTAGCCCACTCTGATGCCAAGCGGACTACAGCTTGCCCATTTCATTTCGACCACTGCAGCCAAAAACAGCACTGCCCCACCGTGCAACGACAAGCGGTCTGTTTTGATATTAGTACCTCAGTATGTGATATAAGGAGAGTCAGATGTCCCCAAATTATGCACCTGCCCCTGAGGGACTCTGTCCTGGCCTTCCTTGGCCAGAGACATGGTGAGCGTGCCACAAATCCTTAGCTTGAAAGCACCGGGGAAGGAAACGCAGCGTGCGCAAGGCTCAGACAGACATGGCGAGGGGAGCCTCTTCTGGGGAGCGGATTCAGGCCCTCTAGTTCAACACTGGCATATATCTGGAAATATTAACTCATATTCTGTTCACTCCCTGCCAGCCAGCACACGAGCTCAAACTGAATTACATAAGAAAGAGTCTTTTTCTTAGATAATTCAATCTTAGATGCTCGTAAATAAATATCAGATTTTCCCGTTCTTCTTTCATGAAAGAAAGGGGACTCTTTGGGGTTCAGAATAAAGTTTTGAAATACCAGAAGAAATGGAATCTTTTCCCTGACTCTCAGAGAGGAAGATAGATAGTAGTAAAACCCTGCCCTGCTGTCCTCCAGCATATTCTGACTTCCTTGCTAAGTGCACAGAATCAGACGCTAACCTGCTTTAACCTCTGAACGTGCCCTGTAATGTTTTCATTCTCTCTGGCATTAACATACTATGCTTCTTATGATTCCAATGAGGCATCGTCAGGTGAGGATCTCAATTTCTGGGTATTTCAGGAATCTGAGAGTAACCAGGCATCTTTGATGTTTACAGGTGACTCAATTTTTGTTGTGACCAGAACTGAACATAAAGCTTTTAAAAGCTTTAACGTACACATTTATGCATTCATTACACAGTGTTAAATCTAATTTGTTCTTTTTACTGTCACAGGAAGCACATGTTTAAAGCAATCTGTTTCCTCATGTGAATGCTTTCCTGTCTGTTTAAAAAAAATTGCGACACACTTTACCCTGAGTAACCAAGAGGTGATCATAAATATCCCTAAATAGCATTAAACAGATATGAAAGACATTAACACTTTCAGAATGCCAAAGTAGTATTAAAAAAAAATTCTAACAGATGCTCCTAGGTCAAAAAGTGAAATGTGTGTTTCCTGAAAAAACACCCTCATCAGAATCATAAATGAACTGTGAGCAGAGAAGTGAGGTGTCGCTGAACAAACGAGGATCCTTTCGGTGAGGAATACAGCAAAACCCACTGCCAAAGTGCACTTGCCATAAAAAGCCAAACTGAAATGGAAGTTTGATGAAAACCAATATCCTTTGTAATCCACAAGGTGGCAATGACTACAAATGAGGGGTGGCTCAGTTGCAGCTAGCCGGCTTCCCAGAGAAAGAGTGTCTCAGAACAGAAGCATCGGTCCCTGCCTGGGGACACGAGGAAGAGTCCAGCCAAAAGGAGGAACCTAAGGTGGTGCCTGGTTTTTCTGTAAATTCAAAGTGGCTGGGAAAACACACTCATTGTGGAATGTACAGACCATGCTCCCCTACCCCTTTGGACAGATGTTTTCTTCTTTAAATGCAAGAGTTTGAATCAGCCCTTATAAAAAATTGTTTTAAGTTTTCCATAGCTGACAAGCTTTGGGACACTTTTTCTTTTATGAATTCAGCAGTGGCATTGAGAAAAAAACATGTTACAATGAGGCAAAGGCCAGAATCCAGCAATTCCAACTTCACCTTAAAACATCTGTATAAATATTCCTGTTTAATGTTAAAATTTTACCCAAACAGTCCTAAATAAATTGAACTCTGTTTTACTTTAAAAGAGAAACAAACTGCCACACATGCCCACCTAGTCAACACATCTTCATTCTGTCAGATGAGGTAAAAATCCCAGGCCTGACCTTCTTTTTTCAAGGGTACCAGAGCCAGCCCAGCAAGGGTGCACTGGTGCATCCCTCGTGAGGACCCGCTGTTGGCCGTTCACAGGATAACGTTAATAGAATATAAAGAAGAAGTGTTATCGCCTTATAACTTAAGTGCACATTTAGGCCTTAACAAATTACTGGCAGCAGGAGTCGTAATATGAGGAGCTCTGTCATCTTGGCCCAAAATCCCATTTCAAAAGGAAAAAAATAGACTACATACTTCCAACACAAACTCTGCAGAGCAGTGAGTCTAATGATTAAAAAGAGTGATTAGGTGTGGTTGGCCTGATGGAGGAACTACTATAAGGACAAAGAGATACAAAAAGTGCTTGCGATGTTTCCTAATTTGAGAAAAAGCAACTGATCTCCAACAGGTAGAATTCTTCTATGTGTACCTGAAACCCTGCCTTAGTTTTGGCTCTGCTAACTGCTCCAGGAAGCTGTGTGTTAACTTTCTGTCCAGTGCCAGCACAAAGGTAGTTACCTGGTTGTGGATGTTAACACTGCCCGTGCTTATGGTAACTATCAGCTGTTATCATTTCTCAGATATTTATATTGCATCAGGACTATGCAAAGCACATGATATATGTATAAATGGTCATTTATATATCCCATTGTCCTTAGGAGGAACCTATATTTTCACCATTTTTCAGGGAAGAATTCAAGGATATTACATTATGTGCTCAAGGCCACATAGCTAGTAAGTAGCACAGCCAACTGAAGACCCACTGATCAGATTCCGTGTCCTTAATCACTAGGATTATACTGTCTTTATTACAAAAATGCTATCCAGGCTTGCCTAGTCTTTCTAATGAATCTCCCTGGGCAGAAGTTGTGCTTTATAACCAGTGCACTACTTAGAGGTATCGAGGGTCATTCCACAGTGAGATGAAATTTCTGAATATTTTATTTACTCCAGATCAACAAATAAATAACTGCTAAGTGAACAACAATCAGGTTGTCGAGAGCACTTTGGTCTACAAAGTCTTTGGAATAGCCGGAGGCAGAATGGTGCCATGGCAGAGACCACAGAAGCCTTGGAGACGGACTGCCCACATGGAAACGGGCTCTGCCATCTACTGGCTCTGCGGACCTCAGGCAGGTGTCCTCACCCAGCTCTGTCTGTTTCTTTAGCTATAAACAAACAGGAGTGGCCATCTCATTGGATTTTTGTAGGAATAAATAATTTAATAGTTGCAAAGTACTTAAAGAATAAGCACTTTGTTAAGGGTTTGTTATTAGTGTATCAACATTGTCTCATTAAACAGGCACCATTTATACGTATTTTGTAGACCATGGAGTAGATCTGTGACCTAACTAGGACCACTTCGTGAGTAGAAGCTATTAGACATTAAATTAGGAAGATCTCTTTATTTCTAGTGCAGTGTTATTTCCACCCTACTACACCACTTTTATTACTATATTCACTGATCGGACACATATTACGAAGTAATATGCATAAGGCAGTGAGTTTAGTGCCTACAGACAAAAAAGTAGATAAGACAAGACCCTTTCCCCCTTCAGGGCAGTTCCATGTGATTTAGGGGACTCAGCATCTCTGTAATAAGCCTAAAGGACAAAAAGTCCCTGTGTTACCTTGTGTATGTTATTTTATTTTTTGAATGCACAACTTCCTCAAAAGGCCAGACTTTATGTTCTTTAAAATGTTCAGGCCTTTCCTGCAAATTGCAGTGTGAGTGATACAAGACTGAGAATTTCCCTAAACATGAAGGTCCTTAGGTGTGCAGTTTCACGACTTAAATAAAGATACAATGAAGAGAAAGAAATGTTCCATGTTACACAGTGTGTCTAGTTTTTAGTTTAGTTGAATAAAACACTATGAACAAGTATAAACAAAGAAAGAAGTAAGTAAATGAATGAATGCAAACTTTCAAAAATGTTATCCCCCTCCCACTTGGGTGCTCCAGTTTGTTATAGGGTTCCCCTTAACAAATAGGTTGTTGGTGTGACTTCTTAAAGGGAAAACTGAATAGCACTGTTTGCAAAATACTTACTGAGATTTGGAATTTCTAATTCCAACGATATCCGTCTATCATAAATATGCTTAATTCCATATTTTTGCTCAGCCCTACCAATTCAGCTACTGATATGTGACAATGTCTTGTATACATCCTAAAATAAAATTCACAGAAAGGTACTTTAGGAAGAACCCACAGGTTCTGGCAATAAAATTTCTCTCATGAAGTATATTCCTTCATATTAAATGGCAGATTTTGTACCTTTTATGACATAACAGTGCGTTCAAATAGGCTGATTTTCTATTAAGTTCAATGGTTTAAAATTTTCAACAAGTCTCCTTCACCAGGTCACAGACATTCTTTTAAAATCTCAGCTTCAGCAGTAAAGAGAAATGAGTTGACTACTGCTGTACCCTTAGGCCAATTTTATTTTTATCTTGCCTACTATCATTTCAAGTTATTAGACTTTCCTATGATAAAGCCAGAGTTTTTATTCTCCACTTATTATTGAATTATTTTGCGCTTCAAGTTTGTTCCCCAATGAGCAAGCCAGAAAACATTATTGTACTCTGGGTTAATAATACACCTGGGCATCTGTGAAACAACCAAATTCCCCAAACAGGGTTACTTGAAAACATTAACACGAAGAATCAGCCACCTACTTGAAACTGCTTTCTCATAGCTGCTAATGACATAATGATACACTTTGCCAATTGGTAGAATGAAAGCCATTACAATATTATTATAAGTATAATCTAGGAGGCACATTTAGAATCATATGGGTTGGAGGGAGAAGGCTGCTACAGACAGGTACTCTTTCTCAGATGACACCCAAGCAATTGTTTCAAAACAGTATTTCTGTAAAATCCTTAGATGGTAACAGCAAGTCGTGACAGTGACAGTTTTTGTATGTGTGTGCGAAGACTATACCATAAAGGTCATTTTTCTCTGAGAAAGCATAACTCTTTATGAGTCCATGTTTCACAAAGGAAATGCCTTTTAATCACTAGCAATGAAAACACAACAGACATACACCACATGCCAAAACATTTTCTCCACAGTTTGCTATGAAGGGGCTTCTCTCAGAAATGTCCCTCTTCTCCTGTAGCACTGAATACTCAAAATAAATGTAGTGAAATTTAATATACATAGATCGCCTTGATTACTCTACAAGTAAAATGCTTCTATATCAAATTTCAACCCTAGTAGCATATTTATGATTAATTAATTCCTCAGATGACAAAGTTAGACTAGAGAGACAATGGTGGTGTTAAACCACTTAAATATAATTCTTTAAATGTTCGTTCCAAAATCTAATATGCATATTCTTTCAGAATTGATATGTACTCCTCATCGAAAATCAAATCATATTTTCAACCCTGAAATTTTACAAAATGCAGCATCTTCTGCACTACCTTAGTTTCTCTGAAGAGGGAGTGTAAGCTCAAGCAAAGCATGAAACTCCTCAAATAGCTCTGCACCTATGTATGCAACAGCTGCAACTTCAAAAAAAAAAGAAAAAAGAAAAACGGAATTGTTCACATGCTGCTGTTTTGAGATAAAATAAGTGAGTATTTAAAAACTACAAATTTTGTACCACATTTTATAAAAGCTCTTACTCCTCTAAAAGGAGCACACTCGTGTATACAAACACACCCCGAGATGGCTGAGCTCAAGGCTGAGAATCTCATGTTATTGCTTTGAGATGCATCTTTACGTCCCCCTTAAGAATTAGGTGCAGTTTATTAAAACAAACAAAGCAAGTGTCTGTCAACAGCTGATAGAATTTAATCTCCCTTAAGAACATATAACTTTGCTTTTTTCAAAGAGACTCTTAATTCCTTTTAGGGTATTGCTACACATTCTGAGAGAATCTTACTTAGTCCTCTAAGTTCTCTCTGACTTTATTATTTTCAGACAAAAACTTTAAAATTGTTTGAAACCAGAAAAATACACCATGAAAATGCAGAAATTGCCATTAATTGGGAAAAATTGAGAAAATTCCACCCCTAGAAAATAAAGCAAATGTTTCAATCAATGAAATATTATATTAAAGCTTAAAAAATGGTCTTCAACCAAATAGTAAGCCATGCATCTATGCTGTTCTAATAACATAAAATAAATTCAGTTAAGCCAGATGCTGCGGAACAAATTTTTACAATTTCAAAATGCATGCAAGCCTGTTACAATTCTCTCTCTAGGTAAAGTAACATTACAGCGGCTTCTAGGATTTCTTAATAATTAAACCACTCAGATGGAATCCAAGACCTCATACCAAAATATACTCCTCAGTGAAAGTGATAAAATAAGGTTCAAAATAACAGTTCTTTGAAATGTATGTCTCCTTTCTCAACAAATGAATCCAGTTTTACACTAAGAGCTATTGTTTCAGTTGTTGAAATCTTCACAAAAGTTCTGATAAATCTTAGCAGGTGAAATACTGAAAACTTGGCTAAAAATAAAAACAGGGAAGGCAGTGTGGGGAGACATAGCATGCACACCACCTTAAAAGAGCTTGCTTACTGGAATAAGCAGACGAAGCTGGCAGGGCAAGGCATTTTTATTGTGGAGGGAACTGTGTCTTGTATGAGTATTTGAGACAAATATCCTTTGCATTTGTACAGATAATCTGAGAAAGCTCACAAATATACAAAACATTCCACCTGTAGTTAACTTTTGTGTTTTTTCTTCATTTTTTCTCACTTTGTATTTAAAATATGCACAGAAGATATCTTTTTATGGTATCTTTTTAAGGGGAGCAGTATTGGGTTTCAAGATAGAAGGGATGGTGGAAGAGGGATCTCATCATTCCAAAATTCCAAACAAATATATAGAAACCTTTCAGCAAAACTCTTGAGATTGGAATGCCTAATCATATATATGTTGCATATTTGTATGAATCTTATGTGCTTTTTGAAATATTTTTAATAGAATAAGAAGCTCCAGTGGAAACTTAGAGATTCTTCTATATTGGTTTCATAATTAGCAATTCATGAAAATGCACAGCTCTGTAGCTTCTAACTGCAGTGGAGAGGATAAGACTGGTCAGTGAATTCAGTATTAACTGCATAAAAAAAATAAACTTTCTCTGTGATGAATATTTATTCAAATTTCAAGGCCTTCCCCAGCATCATGATATATAATCTGCATAAATTGTGTGAATAATACTTTTGTGCTATTTGGGATTACTTGTGTTATCCTTCACCTCCTTCCTGCCTATACATTTTCAAAACTAATAAGCACAATTTTGATATCCAAACTTCATATTTCAATATCTTTAACTGGAAAATGGGCATACTAAGTTTAAAGTTGACTATTGTGAGCTATCCTAATATTTTAATGTAAACACCCACCATTACTTTTTCACAAAGTAACTAGGAATGAACCTTGAAAAGGTTCCTTCTTTTATGTCTTATCACACAACTGATTACTTCTAGTTTTCCTACACTGGCTGAAGCCCAGGTGGCTGACACTTAGTTCCTTTCAAAATCGATAGAAGTTTTATTTTAATGACAGTTGTAGTATACTAAAATTATAATTTTGTTGACATGAAAAAGCATCACTGTGATTTTTCTTATGAGAAATTTCAAAAGTGATGGGGAAAACTACGCATTTTAAATACTGAGATTTTCAATTGTACAATTTCTGGGCCATTATTAAGGAAAAAACAACTACTAACTTCTCATAAATTACTTGTGATCGCAGGCATTTGAGAAAAAAACTTTAAAAAAAATAGCACATGGTATGAACAAAGAATCATGTTTGAGACTTTCAAATACAAAAGTTTTCATATAAAGGAAAACACATAGAATAATGTCATCAGCATTGTCCACCTTTTCCTAATATTTCTAATAACCTCTTCTGGAAAAGACTTAAGCCTCATCCAGACTTTAAGAATTTAATTTATTTAAGAATTCTTTCCTTAAGGAAATCAGTAAGCCTGGTATCTCATATACACTGAGTTTTTATTTTTCAAATCCACCTGATTAACTCATATCTCATATTTTCTAAGAGGGTCCAAATCCTATTTTAGAATTTCTATAATAGTAGAGATTGTTATCATCAGGATCTGTGTGTCCAAAATTATCTCTGACCACTTGATATAAAGCTTGCCACATTCTCCTGGTTTTAAAAACAAAAAACTAACAACAAAAACAACTGCAATTTGACATGGAAAACAGAATTTATACTGAAAAGTGCAGTTTGAGAAAAAGATCATTGGTGGTAAGAGCGGTCACAAACCATTTTCAAGAATCAAACTTCCTATTTTCAGAGACCTCTGAGTATCAGGGATTCCAACTGGGGATGGTGGTGAGACTGTCACCAAAGCTTCAAAACTGGTTTAGAAATGGAGACAAATTTCACCAATGCTTGAAACAGAATGAATGTAGTTGTTAAAAGATGCTGGTTAAAAGTACATCACTTTGAAACATTCCAAGCTATAAGAAGATGGTGGGCACAGCAAGATTTCAGAAAGACAGTACTTTTGTGTTTGTGTCTTTTTGTGCATTTGTTTTTTTTTCTGTGTGAAACAGCACAATATGAACAGTTTTTGCATTCTAGATTTTACTGCTTCTATGTTCATTTCTAAGAATCATGGGTTATTCTTCCCCCAAAAATATGATTTCACATGGTATATATTTCTCTGCATGAATTCATGATTAAAAATGTATGATTATTAGGTTGCATAAAGATAAGAAATTTTCTGGAAGGAGCAGTCAAGTTGAAAAATATTCATTTTAAGATGATAGAAGATTTTAAAAAGATGTAGAAACCAAAGAGACAAGAGGTTCATGTGCAGATTCAAGAATTAGGTACGCAAAATAAATTCTGGTACCGACAAAACACAAAGCTGTATTATTAAAACTCATCAAAAGATGAGGGCTGTGAGAAATGGGATGTGACTAAAAAGAGCAACACACTAGAATGTGAACAGAGAACATGGAAATGTTGTGCAGTACTAAGCAGGGCTTCTGGGGGCAATCAGATAGTTGCCATTTCACACACAGACTTTCCTTTAAACGCCCTGACTACAGGCCCTGTTCTCCAGAAGGAGAGACGGCCTTTCCTCCATTGCGCCTGTGCACAGTGACCCTGCAGGACGGTCCCTCTGCCATCCTATCACTGTCATGCCTCCACCGTGACTTGAGGTCTCTAGATGCAGCACGCAGTACAAACACATTCAAGGATTCTGCCAGATCCATGGCATGATGTTGGGCCAGGCTTATGTTTTCTCTCTCCACAGATGCTGCGGTATTTTCAAAAACAGGGCCAGACAAACCCCTTGCTCTCCTCACTTCCTGTGATGACCCACCTAATGGTGGCAAAGGAAGTCCAGCCTCCGCACTCTAGTGGTGTCATAAATCATTTCGATTACAGTTTAAATTTGTTTTGTTTTATGTTAAGGAGAGAAAGGAACCATTTTGAAAAGGGGAAAAAAATGAGTTGACACAACAGATTGTGACAGATTTATTACTATTTATCATGGTAAATATGTATTGAAGAAAACATATAAATGTCCTTATCTAGTCACAACCACTCCAAAAGAAACCTTTTATTATCCCCAATTTTTTATTATTTGTTATAAAAAATACATACATATTGAAGCAAGTTTTAGAAGTATCTCTTTTCAGACAAATATTCATAATTTTATTTGAGCCTAAAAAAAGACTAGGTATGGCAGAGGCCTAAAAATACAGAAATATAGGTCTATTGAGGCAGGAGTGTTACAGTATCCAATGCAGGCTGTCTCTTCAGATCAAATTACAATATACATTTTGTGTGGTGGTAAGGCATGTGGATCTTGGTATAAGCAGTAAGCCATCTAATACATACAAAAAAGCTAATATAAACTAAGCTAAATGGCTATTAAAAAAGAGCTGAGACTTTTTTATAGTGACAATAAACAGACGATCAGATTCTAAAAATCAACCAAACTTAATTCTTCTTGCTTAAAACAAGAAAACAAATAATAAGAATAAAATTTTACTTCTCTTGAATTTTTTTCCTTATCTTTCAAGGAAAGGGCTCTTTTTTACCAAAATGTTCCTTAAGGACCACGAAAACATTCAGCCAAGTTAAATTCACTAAGAAGAGTAACTCCTAAACTGCCCATCAAAAGTCAAAAATGCAATAATACAAACTAAATTTCCAATTCCAAATTTATTGAGAAGAAAGGAAAGATGCTTTTGTATTTCTACACATATGACAACACACTGACACACAGATTGTCTTAATAGCAAAGAAAAAACTATACTAGTGAAATTTTCTATAGTGGTCAGTTAGCTCTAGAGAAATACTTTAAAAATTTATGATGAATTAGGAGAAATTGTTGACAATGATTAAGCAGATATACATCTAATGCCACACCAAAGCATTCCTTATAATTGTGTAGATATCTGCATAATTTTAGCATTGAAGTAAACAAATGAAATTTATTTGAATATGAAGCATAAATAGGGTAGTTTAGCTGTAAGTTTTGCATGGATTCTATAGCACAGAACAGTCAAAGGTCCACTTATTGTATTGAATACTGTCCATATTAGGTTCAGGCATGCTTAAAATGTAAACAGCTGTGAGGACTATATCATTTGAAGTTGTCATTAAAGCTATTAAAAGCTAAAGTTTCATCTACATTAAATCCACCAAACTTCAAGCTTAAAATATGCTTATAAAAACCTGAGGGGATATTAGCCAATCTCAAAACAACATAGAAATGCAAAGAATAAAACACTCAGTACATTTTTAAGTGACTTACTGGTAGTCCAAAGTGACTATTACACACCACTGGCAGTTTCATTTGCACAATATTTTTCTATATTTATAGAAAATTTTGTGATGCTTCTTCAACATCACCAAGTCTATGATAATCTGCACACAAATTTGTGAGGCTTTTTTTTTTTTTTTTGCTGATAAGACTTATTCAGATATACTCCATTAATAATATTTTGGATGAGCTGAACTAAAACCAAGTCAAAAAGACAGGTGTTAGGGGTAATCTAATCTTAGCACATTTGCAATGTCTATTATTCTAATTTATTAAAAATGAAATAAAACTAATATGTGAGCATTGACAGGTAATATATTTTCAGAAATCTAAATCTAACTTTATCTTAGAATATAAGAACTTATAATAAGGCTCATTAGCATTCTTTTCAAAGAATACTAGTACCTTACGAAACACAGAATTAAATTAAAACTATACATATTTATCTCATGAAAAGGAAAGAAGAACAGAAAACAGGAAAATGGAAGAAGGAAACCAGGAAAGGGGAGGAACTCTTATTTTTATTCTATAGCTCATATTCCTCTGTAAGGAGGGAATTACTAGGAAAAGACCAGTTCCAAACAAAATAAAATAAAACTATCTAGGAACTCATATTTGAAAATACACACAACTGAAAACAGGATATCATGTATTGTGATCACCAATGTGTGCTATGTTAGGGACTGACTGGAGGGGCCTCAGCAACTTACACACAAAGCTCCAGGTACAAAAAAGACCCAGAATGCTTTTGGTTACAGCTCGATTCTTCTAGTTGTCACCTCGTATTCCAGACACAAATGGCTACTGATGCAGCTACCTTTGCAGGCTTTTTCAGTAACCTCTCTAGAAAATAGAGACATTCTCCCTGCACTCTGGACTGAAACCCATGTAAATTTTTCCTAAATCCTCTCCACAAATCTCCTTTTGCATGCAAATCCATAAATCATCATAATACCGACAAAGAATTTAACCAACACATGAAACTAATACTCATTCTCTTGAAAGCCCTGTACAGGTAAAACTTCTTGAACTTCAGGCACCTTTTCAAGGCTCTCCTCAGAGCTTAACCTGCTGAATAGCAACACAACCACCCAATCTTCCAGAATATGCAATTAATTACTCCAACATGAGTAGGTGGCTGGATGTGCAGGTCATTCCTATCTCATCCACATTCTAGATAAACAACGCTGGTGCACAGAACCTCATTTACTTCCATCTCCTTCGTATCAATACAGAACAGAACAAAATACATATTATGCAAAGCAGAAACAAGCAGTACTTACTGAAGATGGCAAACCTGGAGGAACTTTTCGAACTTTCTTTGTCTGTACCTCTGAAAGAAAAATGAAGAGGCTGTGAGTTCCCCACATACCCATTTTCCTAACTAAAACAAATTAAACCGCAAAGTCATTTAGAATAGACCAGATTTTCTTAAATCGCTACCTTAGCAAAATGTCAGGACTACTATCATCTTCTATTCTGGCTCAAATCAAATTCTGCCTTTTTCATAAAAATCAAGATATTTAACTTTTTAATGCTTTGATAAAAAAAAAAAAGGTTCCTTATATGGGCAGCCAAGAAAAAAACAAGAAATAAGCATATTCCAAAATAGTTCTCCTGCTTCTGGTTGTTAGCATACCCACCCAATGTACTACTCAGAGGCGGGGGTGGGGGAGTCAAGAGCCTGACAATTGAGCAAAATTTCATGGTTTTTTTTGTGGGGTGGGGTGGGGGAGAGTAGAGGGAGAGGGTGGTATTAAAAGAGAAAGAATGAAAGAAAAAGACTACTAATAACCACTCAGGCATTCAAACAGAGGAATACCTTACCCATGGCACTACTGTGAAGAGGCCTCCTTCGGGGGTTATTGCTAGAATACTGATAATACTGGGAACCAGGTTTGGTGGGCGAAAGGGTTCCTGGGTTGCCCATATCCATGTCACCTCCAAGGAGACTCTGCTAAAAGATTACAAAGGGAAAACAAACATGTAAGGTTAGTTTTCACATTCTCCACCCCCCAACTGATTGTTAGTACTTAAACCAATGCAATAAAGAAAACAGCATCTGCTAAGCTGAAACAATTAAAGCAACAAAACAACAAGGAAAAGAAAAGCTGTCTGAGAAGCCAGCTCAAAGTTTGTGAATTTTTCACTCTTTGCTTTTGAGAGGAAGGTAGAAGGTGATTCTCTCTGAACAATATCTCACCCTTTTCAGACGACTAACACTGTAATTTTATAAGAAAAAGGCATTTATGTAACACTGATGTTTTCTTTATCTAGGCTCTCAGCTCATATCTGGGAACTATTTATGCTCTTCCTTAACCAGAACCCAAGAAGAATCTGATTTTTTGAACGCACACAACTTCCCCCCGCTGCTCACGTTGGGGGTGAGTGTAGATGCTCAACTCCACTGACAACTCTGCCTCTCGGCACCGGCACAGCATGATCCTCCATGAATTTACACAGCACCCACAGAAGAGAAAATGCCAACTGAACCGGGACGAAATTCAAATCCTCACATTAACCTCCAAAAATTATAGACATAGGAGGCATTCTAAGCTAACAGGAACAAATTAAAGGACTTTAGAATGCTCTCTTGAGGACTATCGGAAGCTAAAACACATCGCCACAGATTAAACATTTACCTGCACAGTAGAAAACTCTTACAAATATCATTAACTTACCACAGTGTGACAAATTACTAAACTTTCGAAAATGATGACATATGAGAGATTATATAATACCACATTTTCTAAAAACTACGTAGGAACTTACCCATAATATATAAATCGCCTGATTATACTCTGCACTGAACACATTGTTCTTTTAATTATTCTGATATGCAAGAAAACAAGTGTAGATACTGCCATTTCTATTAAGAACAAATTTACTATTTAATAAAGAAATTTTAAAATTAAGTACTAAAAAATCTAACTTTATCGTTACTTGTAATCAACTTTTACTGACTGAACTAATTACTGTCCTTGATAAAGTACAGAATGTGTTTTCCCTAATCTAAATTCTAATCACCATGTCACTCACAACAGACTTAGGGATGCTTCACTAACACACTATTCACATGCAAAATACTCTAAATAGGCCAATTATGACTCTGCCCCTGTTCCCTGGTTAACCCGCTGAGAACTGAAAAATTTCACAAGGCAGTCACCAACTAAAACAAAGGGTCCTTGTTTTAAATTAAGACAGTCTTTTTGATTCCTAAATAGCTCAACAAAGTGGCATGTCTTCTAGTGAAAGCAGTTGGTCAAATATGACCCATAAGCTGGAAAATCAAAAATTCAAACCTCCCCTTTCCATTGCCATATAGCTAAATATCATAAAGAGAACCTCTCTATTCTGAGGGATTTTTGTGAGTGCTGGATGAGTAATATATAAAGGACTAATCAGCTACTGACAAGCTTGCCTTCACTGATGCCAGTTTAAGACTTTTTCAAGGGATACATAATAAACCAATACTTTAAAATAAAACTTCAAGGATGGGATTTTAGGTTGGAAACACATGTAGAGTGAAAATTCATTTTGAGTATTTTAATATTTGCCACATAAAAACATCTGATAAAACAAGTTATTTATCTGATAAAAATCTGACATCTGTGTGCTCAATTACTGCCTCTTTTGAACTTAAGACATCAAAATGCTACAACATGACAAACTAAAATATAGAGCTCTTTGTAATAGTTTTCTGTAAGTCAGACACCCGATAGTATAATATCAAATGATTTATTTATCATTTTAGGGGTGGCATTCAAAAATTTTAGAATCTCAGCATGAAATTGCACTCTTGCTAAATATGCTAAATACTATTAACAAGGTCTATGTTTATTTAAGTCCAAGCCCAGGTTTTCTTTGAAATATTCACCAACAATGTTGTGAATGGTTTAAATTACAACCTCCTTACAGTTTGGTAAATGTCAGATGAGCTTCATTTCACTGGAAAGAGAAGTTTTATTACTGATAACTTCATATTTTAGACAGACATTACCCGTACTTCTTTTTCTTTTTCTAAAATTACATAAAATATTCAAAAAAGGGCTGAACAGGTACGTTGGAATACTTGCTTGCCTTTTTAATAAGCTTAACCATTGCTTAATTCTTGTTGGTCCTGGTGGCAAAGGTTTTCACTCCCAAGAAAGTAGACGAATTCAGTAGGTCAATATAAAAACAAACATGCTTGCTATGCTGTGTTTTAGCAGCATTCACAATAGAGCTGTGAGAAATATCAAATAATAACTAGAAGATATCTAACTGGCTGTGGCTGACCTTACCACTGTTGTTCATTTAAAAGAAAATCATTTCATGAGCCAGTTTTAAATAAATCATGCATCCAACTCTTGCATGTGCAGCCACATGAACTGCATGGCAACATAGCACTAAGACCAGACAGCACTTACACACATTTAGTGGCTCAGACTAATCTTCTTTTTACAAAGCACATTCCTGTTTCTTTCTCTTTAGAGTGTTTGTTCCTTTTTCTTTTTAACTCGGACAATAGTATCATTCTTCTAAAGCAACAAAAATAAGCATGTCCTTATACTTAAGGGGGCCCTAATCACCTCTCTAGGGAAAATTAAGATGAAAATATATGTGTTCTTACTGTAGAATAAAATGAACAATGACCATTTACTATTGTTTGGCCTTTACGTCACACACTTAACTCTCTTTAGCAGTAAGATAAAAAATTTTCCACCTGCTGAAGAACCTGAGTTTATGAATTTAGAAAGTTAATGGCACTCAATTTAATAAGGCAAATTCAATATTGCACAGGCTGGATAAGGCATTCACTTACATATGTATTATATGTAAGTGAATGCCTTATCTGTACATATGAAAACAAATTTATGTCTAATAAAGTTAAGGTTGAAGGCTAAAGTCTACTTTGAAAGTGGGCAAATTTGTCTTAGCCTTAAATAAGACTATAAAGGTTTTAGGTTTTTCACATTGTGCAAGCTCACGCCCTGCGGTTATGCTGGGTCCCAGCAGAGATCTGCCCGAGTCTGCCAGGAAACACTGGAAGCAGGATGTGGCATCTCACAGAGCTAACCTGTAAATCTTAAACCCATAGTTGAGCATTTTGTTTAACTGTCTGCAATGTGATGAGACAAGCTCTTCCCCTTATTCACTCCTTATTTTCTTCCAAAGACAAGCAATTTTAAGACTTAAAATACCTTAACCAAAGAATAAAATATGCTGACTGCGTCAACCAGGTTTCAATATTTTGGAGTCCACTCCTTGCATCTAATTCTTCAGCAGAGAGACAGTCCCAACAAAGCCACTCAAACGCCAAGTTCAGAATTCTGTGAGGGTTCCTTTCAATTAAAATTTTTGTTTGTTTTACATCAGATCTGGGTCTCGGCCTAACATATTCTCAACCCTGCCCCCATTCCTTTTTGGGGGGAGCTTTTTAGCACCCTTGATCAACCACTGAACTCTGCTGAGGCAACCAGGAATGCAAACCATGAATTAAACTTGAGGAACAGAAAAGCAGCATATATCTCAAATTAGATTTATAACTGAATGGTGATCAAAAATAGAACTAACTGCTTCAAGCTTAAATTATCAACTTTTTTTTTCTTGTTAAACTAAAATCATCTTGTTCTGAACTATTATTTCATTTCAGTCAGCACTTTAAATGTAATGGGTGGGTGGTACATTTCTAAAACGGAAGATTATATTTACCCTTAATTATAGATATGAGTGAGATCAGAGTACGATGAATGCTGTTTTTTGGCTTATAATGAATTCATCTAATAGGTGAATGACCTTGAATTTCAGAATTGGAATCCGGAAAGGGAAAAAAAAAAAGAAGTTGAAGAAAAAAAATATCTCTGGGGAAAAGAAAATGTGCCCCCTGGTTTCTTAGAGCTTTCTCTGATTTTGCGTCACTCCCATTACGTTGTGATCTGTTATCAGACACAACATCTTGGGGGGATGTTGTAGAACAGAGAAAAGCAGTCTCAGATGAAACCAGATTAAGCTCCTTTTCTGAACTATTGCCAAATGCTTGTGAGTCTAATTCATGTTTGGGTATTCCAGTACTCACACAGCTGCAATTTCATTCTTTCATCACAAACCAAAGTGATGTATAGTGGCTTTGTATGGCAAGCTGACTCTATAAAGCCAGGAATTTTGGAAGGCTTTACATTAATATGGAAACAAAATTCTGAACCACTATAAAACTTACAAATCCTGGATATAAGTATAGGGGCCTAATATACTGTGCAGTGCTAAGTGTAAAATATACATACAGAAAAATTACAAATTATATTTGTTTAAATACTTTTATCACAACTGAAGTCATTTCTCTATAGTTAATTCTTCACAGAATCAGATTTTCAAAGACACTGCTGAATAAGGTTCCTAATAGCCATGGGGAAGTTTTTGCAAATCCCTGTCGAATTGCTGCTGCTGAATTTGCCATTTTGACCACAGAAGGGCCATTGCTGATTTACACAGTAGCAGGAGGGGGCAGTAATTTCGCTGCTGTTGGCACTTACTCTGCAACCTAGAATGTATCTCGCACGAAAGGGCAATGATGTATTTCCACCTGTCCACTTTTGAACTTCAAAGCTCAAAACTGAAGGTCAGCCTTTGGACAGTCTTTATTCCTGATAACTGAAGGTCCACAAATGCACCTTTGTAGTTTATTTTGATTTCTGTCCTATGCTTGGTTTCAACAAAAGAGAACCCCAAAAACTTCAAAATAAGATGGCAAGGATAACTTTCAAAACAGGGCTGTAACAGATTGTTATTGCATTGCAGAGAAATGCAAATTATTGAAATTATCATTTACCAAAGATTTTCTTTTAAGGACTTTCAGTCAAGTTTTTCTACTTTAAACATGTAATGCACCCGTAACACATCAGAAGAGAAATCCAAACCTCTTAAGAAAAGAGGAAGGGGCTTTGAGGTCAGACAGATCAGGTCAAACCCTAGCTCAGAGGCATGCAGGCGAAATGACTGAGGGTTAGTTATGCAACTGCTCTAAACCATGTTTCCCTCTGTAAAAAGGGAATAATAAAGGCTTTATCATGGGATTATCAGGAGCAGATGAAACAATGTATGTAAAATGTCCAGCAGAGCTGGTGTCCAGCACAGTTACCTCCTACCTGTATCCCTCCAATTCATAATGCCATATTGTGATCTACTGATAATTATTTGAAAGATTCCTCAAAAGTTGTACATGATTATTAGATCCTCTATTCCATTTTCAGGTAAAAAGTATACACTGAGATAATAATTTTGAAAAGTCACTATTCAAAAACCAAAAGGAGTTTTAAAATATGGGGGTATGCATAAACAGTGACAATTGACTCATGGCCTAGAGCGATGCTGGCAGAAAGAAATGGCTAGTTTTGTTCCCTATTTAATAAAGAAACTGGCCAACAACCAATCTCAATAATTTCAGTTTAAGTGGCCATTTTCCTGGAACTGCCACAAGGATTACCTCAATGGCTCATTTAACTTTGCTTTTGCAAGCATGAGAAAATTGCTACCGTTAATTTAACTCTATATGAGATGAAAACTAGTCACACTAGGTATTGCACAACTAGGTATGCAAAAAAGAGAAATGTACTTGATAGAATTTTATCAATCACGTGATGTTAAATTCAAATTCTTACTATTGCATTAGCCACTGCTAAATGACCTCAAATAGGTTCAGTTATTTTTCCCCTTGCAGGACCAATAATAGGCAGTTAATGAATAATATGTGATATTTACCAAGTACTATGATTTTAAAAAAATCTTTATTCCCCCATGACATCACAAAAAGTAAATGAATGTACTTCACGGTTTTGGTCAGAAATGTAACTCCCCCCAAAATTCAATTGATCCTGAATAAAACTTTATTTTGGTAGTGATTATGTCTCACAAACATTCAGAAATCGAATATATTGCCTTTTCCTATGAAGACATATATAACACCTTATACTTAAAAGTTATAATGTGATGCAAAGGTTGCCATGGTAACTATTATTTGTTGTGTAACAGAGTAATAGTCAAATAAAAACTCATGCATTTTCGTATGGAAATTACAACTGCCCAAGGGTTGGCAAGATTTATGCATTCACCTATTTGACGACCTCTGAAATTAAAAAAAAAATTATTTATTGCATACAATAAAGTGAAGAGGTCTTTCCATGGTTTCTGAAAATCCATTCTAGAATCCCAGGTCACCTATTCATATTAAAAAAAGGATTACATTTGTTAGTGAGAAGGTAGAAATTTAGCAAAAAGAAAACACGAAAGTTATCAGTAACCTACAATAGAAGTGGATTTGAAGAAATCTTATATAAACAATATCACATTTAGGATAACTACTTTCTTTTCAGTTTATGCAACTGCTCAGTTCAGGAAGTTTATTTAATATATAATTTGATAAGTATGCTATAATCACTACTTGCCTTAAAATGTTTCTCTTCAGCAATTTTGTTCCAAAGTAAAAATAGAACAATTTGAATAAGACCTGTTGACATACCAGGGAATTAGCACCATTTCTCCTATAAATATAAACACGTGGCAATAATAAATGTGCTGAAAAGTATATTTGGCCAGGTTGCTATTTTAGTAAAATCAAGGAACATCAAACTGTCGCATGTCAGTCTTCTTCATATTGGGTGGAGAAGATTCCACTTCAAGGTTGCTGTAAATGCCTTCCTCTCTAAGCAAGGACCTTTAACAACCATTTTTATGGAGAAACTGTCCCCCCTTCCAGAGAAGAGGGACCAGAGTCTAATTTATCCTGCTCATGCAGCACTTTGGACAGGTGCTCACTTAAAGTCTAACGGCCAATTCTGTACAATTTCCTCAAATAAAGTATCTTGTTAACTACCTGAACTTGTAAAAAAGGTGCCGAGAGCCTGCCATGTGACATGAGAAAACTGAAGTTATCTGAAGAAGTAACACATGCAAAATGGAACCTCAGGAAATTACTTAATTCCTTACTGTCCTTCTAGAGCTTGGCAGGGCCTCCTGCTTTCAACATGCATTAACAGTTTACCTCCCGAAGTTCTCTTTCTTGAATATGTGGCTCATCAAGAACGTGTGGCATGAAGGGCAAACGAGTTTTTGTGTTAGTTAAAAGAGGAAATGACGTGTTCATGTTCAAACCTGCTACTGTGCCTGGCACAGAGAACTGCCATGTCACATGTCCACTGCACGTAGAAATGAACACAGAACTATTACCACTGGATCAAATTGAAGACTCATGTATTCTGGGTTTTATTTTATTTGTTTAGCATAAATCTATACTGTTAGTCATTCCAAGTCCTGTTGCTGCTAATAGGAATCACAACAGTAGTAACGAGAGTGTACGCGGAGGAGGTGGTAGAGGAGCAACGTGAATTAAGAAGAGGTGTAGCAGCTGCTATTTGTAACTAAGTGTCGGCTAAGGGCCAGGCAGATCCTTTACATACTGACAAGGCAGACGATGTGACCCCCTTGTGCACACAGGACATTCAGAGTGGGAAGGTGGCCCACCAATGCCATGTGGCTGGCAAGCAGCAGAGCCTGGATGGGAATCAGGTTTGCCTTCAAAGCCTGTGCTCACTCTTTACCCCATATACTTGCCTCTCCCTGTTCTGTGCATTCTGTGCTTCTTGCCCTGACCCCAACCCTTAGGGGCAGCCAATCTGTTTCTTTTCAGTTCATTTTAACATCAAAAGCTCATCTTTCAAACCTACTCCAGAGGAGCATCTAACCCAGGAGAGCAGGACAGGCCTGGGTGTGAAGCCACTTACCCCTGGATAACCTGCACAATCTGTCTAACCTTAGCAGGCTTCAGGCTCCTTGTCTGGGAAACGTGGGTATAATTATATCTACATAGTAAGAACTAACTTACATAATGTAAAGTGCTTAGCAAAGTTCCCAGCACTTACTTGGCCTCTATTAATTAAAAACGAGTATTACTATATATATATATCATATACACAAAATATCTTACTATATATTAATACAACACATATTGTATAACATGTTTTAGATAAGTTAGACTATAATATGATGATGGTATTATATATAATACACATAATTACACAAACTTGTAATAGCGAAGAAGCCTTAGGCTGGAATGTAAGCCCTCTTATTAAACAACTGAAATCTCAGTCATGTTTGAAATTTTCCACCTTTACCTCTGCTCTCTACAGCGTCTCATTTGTCTCTAACTTTGATTGCTGTAGTGTGAGCATCTTCTCTAATGAGGTTCAAATTCTTTGCCTTTTTCTTTTTTCTTATTTCTTTTCTTCCCAGTCCTCTGCCTTCCAAACCTTTCCCCATGTCACCTGAAAAACTTACCTGCTGTAACATTTCTCATGTTATAGGCAAGTAAGTGTTTATGTATCTGGGGGCCCCTCCAGCACGGACAGTGAGCTTCAATCATCTTTGTATTCCTGACACCAAGCAATGTAGGCCTTGGTACGTAGTACGTCCTCAATAAATAAATGCCAATTGGCTTAATCAGGTAATTAACTACTTAACTACTGAATGTGTTTCGACAGTTACCGTCATGAAGATAACTTCTCCATCCCTATCCTAGTAGACAAGTAACTCCTATACCCACATATTCAGTCTTGTCCTCAGCTTTTCTCCTGGGCCTCTGGAGTGGTTTTAAAGAACACCACCTCATGAATGCTTCAAAAAAAATTAAAATTTCATCTTTCATATGTTAAGACTGAACACATCTTTTCTACAAAAATTTCTGCTGCTTCCTAATTATGCTCTCAGCCCTTTAAAATTATTTCAGGAGTCAGCATTTGGAAAGTCTGCAAAGAAATTCACTGTATATTTATCTATATACACACAAGAAGGTTTACATTTGTTTTTAGCTATGAGTGGTTTGGTTGAAAAATAGCTGGACTTTCCTAAATTTGTTGTATTGTCAAATGGTTTATCAGCCATCCAGTGAGACCAGATTCTACAGAGAACCTGAAACAGCTGGGGAAATGCAGGCACTACCAGGGGAAACAGATTCAGTGACACCATGAACCTCCAGGGGGAAAAGGCACTGCAGGAAAGAGGGGCAAATGCACATGGAGAAGAGACAGACAGATTGTGGGGAGTTCAGAAGAGGCCAGTTACTCTGGGGAACATAGCATGTGAAACAGGCTGAAGAAGTTAAAACAGCTGGCTGTGAAATTACTCTCCTTAGCAGATAGTAAGGAAGTCTTAACGTGATATTTAGCACTGGGATTCTAATTTCTTAACTATGGATAACAGCAATCAAAAGATAGTAGGTGCTCAATGCAGCTTAGTGGACTTTCGGCCACAGAAAGGGCGACAGTCAAGAAGAGAGAGAAATAAGATAATGCAATGACAAGAACTGAGCTTCAACACAATGCAACTTTGGGGCCTGTGTCTTCATTGAAAGGGATATGGTCTAACCTGTCTTAGCCTATTTATGTGCCAATTTGTCTGAACTCTTCTGACTCAGCTCATGTTTCCAGAACAGCACCACTAAATACTAAGAATGATGTTCTAAGACGGAGGTCATCAAATATTTTCTTAAAAGGCCAAATAGTAAGTATTTTAGTCTTTGCCAGCCATACGCTCCCTGTCGCAACTACTCAACTCTGCTGCTGCAGTGCTAAATCAGCCATGCGTGATATGTAAATGAACAGGTGAGACTGTGTTCCAATACAACTTTATTTATAAGAATGGGCCGTGTGCTGGCTTTGGCTTCAGGCCACAGTTTGCAGTCCCATTTTCTAAGATGAAGGTAGAGTGTTTTTAATAGGACACATCCCCAAAGTTCAATTATTTTGCCATGTTAGAAATGCCATGAGATTTTCTGGATGCCACTGTCACCCCTTACTCTCCCCCTCACCCAGGTCAAACTGGGATGTTCATATACTATCAGAATTTAGCCTTCTAAATCCTGGAGCTGCTTCTGTTCACAGAAGACAAACCTTCAGAGCTGCAAATACTCAACTCCTCACCTCCTCACCTCCATCCAAAGCCAGTTTAGCTCCAAACGACCTTTTTCTCCTCTCTTTCCTCTCCCACACATGTCATCTACTGAACTCACTGAGCACCTGCTGTAAGCAGCCACTGATCTAGGCATTGGGGATACAGAAACTCCACAGTCACAGCTTCTCCTCAACCTGGTCTAAGTACAGGGAGAGTCACAAGGAGTCTGGACCTCCCCAGACAGCCTTCTTTCTCATCATTTCTAATTGCCATCGGTACCAGAGCTGCAGGCTTGACCTCTGCAGCTTCCCCATTTAAACAAGGACCTGTTGCTCTTTTGAAACTCCAGTCAAAAGTCACTTATTCCATGACTCTCTCCTAAGTAAACTAACTAGTCTCCAATCTTACAGTTCCTTTAACATTTACACACTTTTTTTAAAGGCAGCCTTCAGCCTTTATGGGAAAGATTAATATTTCAACAATAAGAAACCAACTAACTTTACAGAGTTGGAATAGGATTGCGATTTTTAAGTTTCCTGATAGTAACTGAAAAGTATTTGTATCCCTCTAATATTCTATTTTCTCCCCAAGGATATAGGACAAGCATATATTTTATTATGTTTGTTATGTTTTATCCTAATAACTCATTATAAATATATTTAGGTATTCAGCATATGACACTGATTATCTAAATTAATTCACAAGCCAGTCTTAAGAAAAATGATGAAAGGATTCAGCAACACAAGTACTTCAGAAACACCACAGTCATCTCAAATGTCAGTTTTTAAAGGAAACAAGTACTTTAATCTTTTCACACAAATATTTGCAGAAAAGTACTTGCATAAAACTCAAAATTAAATTTGAATTTTAATGCATATCCAAACAAATGCCAAATAAATAAAAATAGATGAGGAGAGGGAGAACAATGGGATTCTAAAATGGTTCTAAATTTTATCTGGAAAAATAATGTATAGTAATTATAGGTAAGAAAATTTTAAAAAGTAAGGTGGGAAAACCTAATATATCTACATCTACATCTACATATACATTTTAAACAAGGTAAATTAAAACAATTTGGTATTGCAGCCAGAAGGGACAGGCATAGCAATAGAAGTATATAGAGAGAGATTATGATAAAGGTGTCATTTAAAAATCAATGAGGAAACAAATTATTCAATAAGTGACACCAAAAAACTTGTTCAGCATTTGAAGAAAAACAATTGAGGTCTTTGCCTCACATTTTATGCGTAAATGTGTTTAAATGCAAGAGTAAAACATAAAAGAAAATAAAACATAATGAAAACATTCTAAAAACTGTTAAAGTAGGGAAGACCTTTGTAGCTATGACTTTAGATGCAGAAACCTATGACTACAAAATTATTTTGAAAAACATTATGCAAGCCACAACAACGTTTGAAAAAATCTTTTGTAACAGGTAGTTCAAAGGAAAGATAAATACTCTTAATAAGCGAAAAGCTCTTAGGTTGCAATAAGAAAAGAAAAAACTAAATAAATAGACTGTTGAGGAATGTGAAGGATTCTGTAATAGAATGAATAAATTTGAGATTTGGCAATAAATATATGAAAAGATATTTGGCAAACTGCAACAGGACAAGTTTTCTGCTGCCAGTGAGGAGGTTCAGTTTCATTTATCACTAATGGGAATGTAAACTGGTGGTCTGGAAGGCAATTTTAAATGTACAGCAAAATTTTAAAAGCACATGACTTTAAAATTTCAATTTCAGAATTTTATTCAAAGGATAAACTTGGACAAAGGTACAAAAATACATGTGCCAAGTTGTCCGTGGCAAATTTGTAACAGCCAAGTTTATGAATTTTAGAAAAACCTAGCAGTAGTTTTGTTAAATAACAAGCATGAAATGAACTGGTAAACTTACATTAAATGAAAAAGCATGTTTTCAAAGGGTAGCACCTATAGGATATGATCAGTTTTTCTTAGAAGTATCTCCAGGTAATTCCTTAGTCAAGTCATGATGTTTTATTAGAATATTTCTTATTTTGGCAAATTCCTTTGCTTACATTTGTTATAAATAACATACTTGAGTAACTTCATAGAGTTCTGGCAAGATAATTTTAGATAGGAAAAGGCAGGATGAAGATTATTTTCATTTCAGAAATATTCCTTGTACTTTGTTCATAACAAGATAAAGAAAAATCTGATTATATTTGTGCATGCAGAGCCCCTGTGAAAGCTACCACAGGGGGTTTATCAGATATTTGAGAGCTTTCTATAGAAAAATCTTGAAACCAAACCTAATAATGTCAATATAAAAGGCACAAGATAGTTTGACCTATTTTTTAAAAGTATGGAAGTTAAATTGATTTTCATTTTAGTTCCCATATGTTGATCATGTCCCTATTATAATTTATTAATGTTCATCACAAAAACAAACAGAAGAGGGCCGGATTTAGCAAATATGTAGAATCTCCCACTTTCCTTTCATAGCTTCCTTATTGCATTTACCTACATAATTTCCTATAGAAGTGCTGGATAAGTGCCTACATTACTATGACGTATGAACGACTTTGGACTATGACCTACCCCACGAAGCAAGTGGCAGAATGCAGCAATAATGCTGTTTTTCTCCTACACCGCAAGTCAGCTCTCTGATCTCCTCAAGCAGCAACAGCCTTTCAGAGAGCCCGGCAGCCTTTCAACTCAACAGGCTTTGAGAGACACACATCTAAGCTTTTTTTTTTAGATGGGAAGTACTATTTTTAAAATTGTTTAAAAATTTTTTTCTATGTAGATAAAAGCCTTCTTTATTTTATATTTCTAAATGTCATGTGAACTGAAAGAAGCAAGTCATTTATCATTTATATGATGGGCCTAAAATCCTTTACCAATGATATTTGCTTTACTTGTTATTTGGGTTTTTTGCTCCAGAGAAGGTAGATGTTTATTTATTTTTGTTCACTTACAAGTCCATAGTTTCCTTGTCTTCAATTCGGATTTTCTAAAAGCTCTGAACACTTTCTGCGGTTTTGTGACAAACCTGACCTGAACTGATGTGAGGATATCCATGATCTTTTTTTTTTTTATCATAGTAGGTTATGCCTCCTGATGTGTTTGCTATAGGAACAGTCATCTACTTAATTACTGGATGCTGCATCAGACTCCATGGGGGGGGGGGGGGGGTTATGCAGTGCATGTTACACGTACCATATGAACTTCCTAAAATGCAAAGAATTCCTGAATTCTGAAACACCAAAGGCCCCAAGGGCTCTGGTCTAGGGAGCTGTGGTCTACAGAAGTTCTTTTCCCATGAAGTGCTTAAGGTACAGTTTGAAAAAAATTTACCACAACAATCATCTTTTAATTACTTCTGTGGACAGTGTCAACACCTAAACCTATTTAAAGTAAAAGTGGCTTTCAATTCCCTTAGAATATTCACACCTCGCCTGCTCAAGTTAAGCATGTGTATTTGAACATGTCCAGTGTGTCTAAACCTAATAGATCTCCTACAGGGAGACAGTCTAGACCTTTCCTTATTGTTCGCCATGTGGTAATTTTATTCCTCCTGAGGAACATTTGGGTACTCAGGAGTACTAATCATATCTATTAAGATTTTTGGTTATTGTTCTGATTTGTAAGCTACTTAACTAGACATCTCATTTCCACTGCTATTTGAAAAAAGTTTTATGTACACAAAATAATACGTAGTTTAACCATCCAGGTTCCACTAATGTAATAGTGATAAAGACCCAATACCCTCAGAACCCAGTGAGATCTCTGTTCTGAAATGGGTGCTCCACCTTCACAGCCAAGTTTCCCTACAGTTTTTCAATACACAGCTCTAAAATTGTCCAGACCAGCTGTGTATGTGTGTATAATTATGTATGTGTATATATATATATATATATATATATTATGTATTTATATTTATGTGCTTATTTGTATACTATCTCCATTCAAACACCCACAAACCTATGTGACATCCTCCTCCTCTTGCAAAAGCTCTTGCAAGTTCTATTCCTTTATCTGAAATGTTAGGTTTGCAAGGCACTCTGCATGTTCAGACAGAAGAAAGAATGCAAAATACAACGAAAAGCTGCAGAAACACGCAAAAGGAATGAATTATAGATGACCATACTCCAGATGGCATTTAATAAGGAGAAGAAACTTCATTAAATTAATTTGTTCTGAATATTTTGTAACCTCCAATGAAATAATCATCATTCAATCCTAAAACCAACAAGTAATAGATGATGAGAAACTTTATGATAACTTTATGATAGGGGGAGTAGGCTGGCAGTACATGAATTCACTGATCAATCTAAGAATTATGAAAAGAGAACTCCAGGCATTATCTATTTCTTGGTGTGAAGTAAATGATGTACACATGATAATCCATGAAAAAAATGGGACCTACATCTTATGAAATCTTTAGATTCAAGCTATCAGTTTATAGGAAATATGGAGAATAGAATAACATGTTGAATGACACCAGGAGGAAGCAATCAGTTGAATCCAGATTTGGGACACTACATATGAAAAATGACCCAGTTATATTATAAAGGGGAGGGATGGGGAAAGTTATTAATTTTAAAAAGAATCAAGAGACATGATAATCAAATGCAATGTGTGGACCTTGCTTGGATTCTGACTCAAACATGCCAACTGTAAAAATATATTTGCAAGACAACTGGGGAAAATCTCAGTATGCTATTAAAGTATTATTGATAGTTTTGTTAGCTGTAATACTGGAATTGTAGCTATGAAAAGCAAAACAGGGGGCTTATTTGTTAGAGATACTCCTGAAATATTTACAGGTGAAATAATATGGTGTCTGGGATTTGCTTTAAAATATTTCAGAAACATAAAGTGGAAGGATGCTATATAAAAAAAGACTGAGAAAATGGTGACATCTGTTGAAATTGGATGATGGATAGCTACACGGTAGAGCATTTTGCAATTGTCTCTAGTTTTTGTGTATTTGAAAATTTCCATAATAAAAAGATTCTAAAAGCTTAAAACATCAATAAAACAAATTCCCCCAATTTTGAAACTTAAGGGCAGAGACTGAGATTCAAAGTGCCTTCTGGACACCAAATAATGAGACAAGCTGCAGATTCCTCTAAGATTTATACTCTGTCCCTTTCTTAGAATCACAGGATTTTTAAAACTAGCATAGCAACAAAGTTCTTGGAGACACTAAATTAAAGGTCAAGCAAATGATCAGAGAAGGAACCAGAAGTCCCTTCTGATCCGAGGACCAGTTCATAAACTTGACCCTCTGCCCCTGAGCCACAATATGTGTTCATTTGCAAGTCACAGGCACAAGTGACTGAGGCTCACGAACAGCCAGGCTCGCAGCACTCCACAGCTCTCGTGAGGAAATACACATTCCCAGTAAGCACACCAGACAACCAGCTTCTTCATAAACTCTCCCTGCGAATCTGTAACTGTCCTCACATCCTCACACCTGCACAGGTGCTCACCATGAAATTTAAAAATATTTAAATATTCTAATTTTGGCACGATGGTAAAAAAAAAAAAAAAAGATGTGGGGTGAGGGGCCAATACTAGCAGCTGGATTTTTTTTAAGCTGACATAAATAAAAATGTATTAATTAAGCATTTATAAAAGTCAAAATTCAGCCGTCCGCTAAGCTGAATTATTTGGCCATTGCTCAAACATCAAGCTGTCAGTCTGCAGGAGAAAAGAGCTGTGTATTTTTAGCTTTCAGAACATCAAAGATTTTCATGAATCCTGCAATGGATCAAAGGGAAGCTGTTGTTCCCTACACTGAGCCTACGCCCCATCATGGCCATCCAGCGTCCTGGAGAACTACTCAAGGAGCAGCTTACCCAGAGTAAGCACGTTCTGACCCCCAATGCCGACTTTAGGTTACAGGAGAGGAGCATTCAACCAAGTAAGCAAAACTGAGAAAGAGCTTCATTTGGCACCTTAAGAAGTCCTCCTGTTCAGAATGGGCCGCTTACAGTGCAGGTGATTTCCCAAGCTAGTATCTCAGGGCGCTCTGAATGTGCATGTAGTGCAAATGACAACTGTCCAGCCAACTTTAGAGCTCAGAGATCTAATTAGGCCTCTGAATGTGAAGAAAGGAGTATGAGAGTCTCAACAGGTAAGAATGAAATATACCTATTTGCAGAAAAAGATGAGCTAAAAAGTTGCAGATCAGGTAAAGGGACTATTAACTAAGAGGCAGTTATCAGGTAGGGAAATAATGAATAGAATAGGAGAGGAAAGAGATGAGACGTATGTAGGAGTTAAACTGCAAAATGTGTCTTCTTTAAATAGTTGGAGACTATGTGTTGCAATATGCTTTATACTTGTTGGGAGGAAAATGATGTTTCCTTTCTTCTGATAACCTCTGCACTGAATTCAAACACTGTAAGTGGCATTATCTGTCTTGATTCAGAGCTGAATGACTAATGTGATTCCAGTGAATAAGCTGCTTGGAAAGGCAGGGTCAAGACTAATTCATGTACGGTGTGACCAGATTTTTAGTATTATTTTTTGGTATTCTTAGGTTCTGTTTTCACCCTCTACTTTGGCCACTTTGCACTTAATGCTTCTTCTTGGAGGCAAAAAGTTATACTTCTTTCTGGGGTTTTGGCATGGTCTTGGTAGGAATAGGATGTTCAGAGGGCAGGCAAGAATTTGAAAACAGGCCAAAGTAACCTGGATGAAGCAGCTAAGAGCCATGAAGGGTCTTGCCCTTTACGTGAAGAAGAGGGATGGGGTGGGGAGGGGCCCTAGGTTTTAGACACATTACTTAACTAACTTCCTGTGGCCCCAGAGTCTTCGTCTGTTGAGTGGAGATGCTAACTGTACCCATCATGGAGATGCTGTAAGAATAAAGAATGACCCCATGGAGCACTTGTCACATGAGGACAGTACATTAGGGTATAAGAAGTGAGAGTCAGGAGAACTTTCTATGTTCATTCAGCTTCATGTTTGTTTGTTTGTCTGAAGTGTCAACTGGGGGCCAGGCACTGTGCTGGACAGAAGCACAGCAGTTGCCCCATGCCGACATTTACAGCATGAACTACAATAGATGACAACACTTCAGTTGGGAAGTCTCTCCTCAATCATCAGCCCGAGATAGAGATGCTTCCGCCATGTTTCCCTGCACCTAGCATGTGTCTCAAGCATGTAGAATGCTAAAAATTACACTAGACTGAAATTATGATATCAACTCTATAATGTTACCCACCTGCCTCCAACCTCAACTGTAAGGTCCTAAAAGTAAGGGGTCTTTGTGCCCTTCGCACTTGATACTACTTACATATAGCAGAGAGTCAATACAAATATAATAACTGGATTAATAGATAAATAAATGAAAGAATAAATGAATAAAATGATTTAACTTCTTAGTTTTCTAATTTATAGAACCAAGATAATATCAATGTTCCCTTCTTTACTGTACTTAAAAACATTCAGATTGCATAAATTCTATGCAGGATGTCTTTTTTCATAGTAGCACAGCAGCCAAGCAGTGGAAGCAACCCAAGTGTCCATCAGTGGGTGAAAAGATAAACAAAATATGGAATGTACATACAACAGAATATTATTCAGCCTTAAGAAGGAAGGAAATTCCAACACATGCTACAACACGGATGAACCTTGAGGACATTACACTACCTGAAATAGGTCAAATACGGTATGACTCCACTTACATGAGGAACCTAAAGGGGTCATAATTATACATACAGAAAGTACAATGGTGGTTGCCAGGGGCTAGGGAGGAGGAGAGAACAGGGAGTTGCTGTTTAATGGGTACAGAAGTTCAGTTTTGCAAGCTGGAAAAGTTTTGGAGACTGGTTGCTCAACAATGTGAATATACTTAACACTAGTGAGATGGTTAAGATGGCAAATTTTATGTTATGTGCTTCTTATCATAATAAATTTTTTTTTAGATTCTACGTAGGGAGGCTGGCTTTGAATGATGGATTAAACATATGCTTTTAACTCTCCTAATGGCACACCTCATGATGATTGTGTGTGTATGCATATACACATATGTGTGCGTGCATAAACATGCATAGATTTAGAAGAGATATACATGCCAATAAGTACTGAAAAATAAGAAAGTTCCTGAAATGGACTAGAAACTTTAAATTGTTCTTGAAAGTTAAAGGTAGATGGATTGGCTCAATAGTGGGAAGAAAAAATGAATCATAAGCCAAGCCTAAAGAAAGAAGACTGCAAGGAAAAAGAGCTAAGTCTAGGATGCTCCTATCTTGGGATTAGTATGTAAATGGAATGCAAGCCTGATGGAATAATCAGTGATTAACTGAGGTGCTGTACTTAGAGCTGCTAGACATGCAGGGGCAAAATGACATGGAAAAGGGGGATAGATGACTTTAGGACTTGAATTCCCTATTTGGCCAAACTGCATTTAAAAAGCTGGTCAAAATAAAGACAGTATAGAAAATCCAAGAATTCTGAAAATTAATACCCTGACACTTTTGGAACAATTATGTAAGGATGTATAACTGTACAAAGACAAAAATAAAAAAATCAGCACAGTCCACAAAAAAATAGTAAGATGTGTGAAGGAAACCCTACAGTAGAGTCTATGTAATTGTTGATGCAATAAAAAAAGAAAAATCTAGAAGGCAGTATACTTATCTCAACATGGAATGTAAAGGAGATGAACAGAAATAGAAACTGGGGAATTAAAAATGTGCTAAGATTCACTCTTATCTTATTCAGGAAATATATAGATACTAACCAACTCTAGACTTTAACATAATTTTTAATATGTAAGTTAAAAATGAAAGAGTAACTTTTATGATGGAAAAAACAGATGTATAATTCTCATATCATTAGGGGGGAAAAGGCAGAAAAGAAATAATACAAAGGCAATGTTATCAAGCCAAGAAAAGGAAGGAAATTAAACAAGATAACTTGGGAAATATAAAAATTAACCTGGCCAATATAAATTCAATATATTTTAATGACTATAAATGTATGTTTATAGTGTAGTGTTTATTTTGATATTATATTCCTCACTTTAATTTGAAGATTATATTCCCCAATTAAACTACAGTGGCTACTACATTTGATTAGAAAAATATAAAGCTAAATGCTGTGTATAACAAGACCATCAAGAATAAAACAGACATAGAATATGGAAAATAAAAAAATACAAATATTTACAAGATAGAACAAATAAAAAGAAGCATGTATGGCAGCATTATTTTCAGGTAAAAGCCAATATTAATGAAAAGAAAAAGGAAGGATATTTCATATTGATGAAATTCTAGCCCAAATTTCTAGTCCACTGAAGATACTCTTTCTTATTTTTCAGTACTTTTTGGTATGTATATTTCTTCTTAATCTACATATACACACACATACACACATATACACACACACACACAAACATTTATGAGATGTGCAGTTGGAGGGAGAATAAAAGCATATGTTTAATTCATCATTGCAAGCCAGCCTCCCTACATAGAAGTTAAAAACAAATTTTGTTTTATTGTGGGATAATAATTGTGAAATAAGTATTGTGGAAAATATTCATAAACCTCTACGTTTATTTAAATATGCTTTGAGGCATATTTAAAAATATAAATAAGATAAACTGATAAATCCATAATCAAAGTAGAAGATGAGAACTAATTTCAGAAATTTAAAGCAAGTAGGCTGAAAATACATAAGACACTATTTAATATATTCCCCCCCCAGAAGAAAAGTATTTTTTTTATTAAAGTGTCACTGATACACAATCTTAGGTTGGTTTCAATTATACAACACAGTGGTGGTTCAACAGCTACCCATATTATTAAATCCTCACCCCTTGTAGACCCTGTATAATATATGAAAATAGAGAAGACGGTGTATTCATTCTTTTCAAATGCATATGGATGCTAAAACACTGATGGTAGATGCAGCCACAAAAAAAATCTCGATAAATTATCCCAAAGTAGGAAATAGCTATGCCAATTCCCCACCTGAAATGCAATAAAATAAGAAATTAAAAACAAAACCACAGCCACACTACCATCAGAAAAACATTTTGTTTAAGTGGAAATTTTAAAACTGTTTTAAAGAACTCTCAGGCTAAACAGGAGTTTAAAAATGACATTTGAAAGAATATAGAAATCAATGACAATGGTAGCAGGATATAAAAAAAATCTATGGGATGGAACCAAAGCAGTAATCAAGTGAAAAATTATGGCTTGAAATTGCATATTAGAATAAATAAAAATAAGAATTAAATGAAATATGCATATAACATAAAAAGTTAGAAAAAGTGCAAGTACTAAAAAATGTATAATGAATTATTAAATTTAAGAATTTTATGAAATAAAAAAATATTTAAATGTATATTATCAGTAAAATGAAAAGGAGGTTTTTTGAAAAGACCTAAGAAAAGACAAACCTTTGGCAAATCTGAGGGAAGGAAAAACAGAAGGTGGAAATCAACGAGATGACAAATACCTGGATAAAAATCTTAGGTATAGATAAAGAATTTTTTTAATAAAAGAGAACTATGTGTATAATTTTATGCAGTGAATTAAAATCTGGAAAATGGATGTTTCCTAGGACAATATACATAAACTGTCACAATGACACACACAGATTAGAAATTGAAAAGTCAGTAAAAAATCCAGTTCTAAAGAATGAGCAGCTCCAAGCAGTTTCTCCCAAATGTCAAAAATTCATCTTACATAAGCTACAAGATACAGAAAGAGATAGGAAAATTTCCTGATGGATTCGACATGAGCATCATAAAGACAAGAAGTCAACGAGGCAAAGTAACACGAACAAGAAAGTGACGGGCTACTCTCCAGACAGGACACCGCCACAAAATCCCCCAAAACATGGGGCATATGGAATTTAGTCACAGAATTTCCAGGACAAACCCTGTTTTCCATTTTAAATTAAACCCTGCTTTTCCAGTTTATATAAACTTCTAAATAAAATATAAATACAAATATATAAAATACATTAAATGAAAATTTTATATAAACTGGCAAAATGTGCATGCATGTGTATGGCTTTTAGTTTGAATACATACACACGTAAACACACACAAATTCATCTTAAGAAGTCATGGATCACAAAAAAGGTTTCTTAATCTAGAAATCCATTTAATGGTGAAGCACTGGAAGATTCTCTGCTCAAGTCAGAAAAGGCAAAGCTGACCTGCAGTCCAATTAGCCTTTTAACAATTTTTTGGAGGTCTCTGACAGCATATTAGTACAACGGAAATAAACTGTAAAGACACTATGAGATAGCGGCCAATATTTGCCAATGATTTTCTTCTTAGAAAATATGAATCAACTAACAACAAAAAATAAAATAAAAATAACTACCAGAGGCTAATAAGAAAGTTCTGTAATGTTATGTGTTGAAAAACCAACATATTTAAAAAAAAAAAAAAAAACCAACTTTCCTATCCAGTTAATCCATTAAAAATTATAATGGAAAAAAATCCTGGCTTAAAGAAATACCGAAGAATAAAATTAACAAAAACATTTTTAAAAAGTATAGAACTTAACTGAAGCCACACAACCGAATCTTTATAAGTGGGGGTGGGAGGGACGACAGGAGAAGAGGGAGGGTCATTTCCTAAATAGCAAGTCTCTATATTATAAGGGCAATGCCTCCAAATTAATCTATAAGTGCATACAGTTATCCTTTTTATATTTTATTCAATTTACTTGTGTCTGAATTTTTAAAAATCTATTCATATGTTATTCTTATAGTATTTCTTACATGGAAGCAAAGGAAAGAAAATGCTATATAGTGTTATCACAGTGCATTTTGATGTTTGTAAGAGGTGTGGCTGTCAGGGACGCTTGCCACTAGGCTAAAATACTAGTCAAGTCAGAAGCAGGCTTTGAATCCTGATTCTGGCTTCTTTTCACAACACAGAGCCGGTCTCTTTTCTTTGTCCTGTTCAAACCTAAGTATCCAAATAAAAGGTGCCATTTCTCAACTATCATCCACTTAAAAGTGTGGCTTTCCTAAGGCTCTTCAGACTTTGTCTTCTTTTCACTTGCATCCCAACCCACTTCCCCAGACTTTACTTTGCCATGCCAGTGTTACCCTCATCACACAGCCAGTCCAGTTAACGTGTTGTGGACACATCTTTGGTGCCTGTGGGGAAACTGCCCTGGAAACCTCAGTATGTCCCTGACATTTAACTTGAAACCTAGCATGGAGGTTTCATCATCAAAATAATCAAGTCTTTTTGCATAGATGCTAGGGAAACCACTGTTTCAAATGGTCATTTAAGAGTTGGACTTCCTGTGAGGATCTTAGCAAGGACTTGCTATTTCCACCCTTTCATTAATGGGGCTTAATAAGAAGGG
This sequence comes from Manis javanica, assembly GCF_040802235.1. Taxonomy (NCBI): domain Eukaryota; kingdom Metazoa; phylum Chordata; class Mammalia; order Pholidota; family Manidae; genus Manis; species Manis javanica. Next base: position 108,071,548 of record NC_133164.1, read on the forward strand.
TATAATATATGAAAATAGAGAATTTAGCATGACAATGGTAGCAGGATATAAGAAAGCTGAGTGACAGCTGGGACACAAACTCTGGGTGTCAGTGAACTGTAGCACAAGCGCCTCACACTTTCAGAGTAACTGTCCACCCAGCAGTCCTCAGACCTAAGATTGCCACTGATATTTTTCAGCTGAGTGATTCTCTACCAGCATCTGATCCATTTGGTAAACTTAATATTATAAAAATGTAGAAAGAGGTGTCAAACGGGAGGTAAAGGATTAAGTGTCTTCTCTGCTTGATGACAGATGGCAAAAAACTGGTGAGACGGCGACTCTTGTTTCAATTTAAGGGTACATTCCTATCGCACACACACCCTAGTCTCCTTTTACTTTATAATATAATAACAGTAAGATAAGCCACTCAAGGGTAATCCCTGAACCCTCCTTCTACCTAATGGGCACATCTGTCTTGGAATATGGAATAAAAGTAATCACATTATTCTATCATTATCAGGAAAAGCGTGAATCAGAGTCAAGCATAAATGGGAACACATGATATTTTAAATAGTTATGCTTACATTTAATCAATACGAATAGCCACTTGGGTACATCCCATAAAGTTAACAAAGAGGCTACTGAAGTCCTATTATAGCCTTCGACCATGCCAACCTGGTTATTCCAAGAAGGCCTTTAAACCCCCTCATGTTACCACTGTGTACTGAGGGAGAACCAGCGATGTGTCCTCTACATCTATCATCCTTTTCAGAGGAAAGCTGGGGCACTGAACATCTACAAAAATCATGCAATAAATGTTGCTAAATTTGAAATCGAGGACAATTCCATACTGTGTCCAGGGGCAAAGGGCCAAATCCCGGCCACCATTAGCCACTTTGTAGCTCTAGAAAAATTACTTTCTTTCTTTTACTCTAATGACTAGAAAGAAGATAATTTATTATTAATGTAACTTTCTGTTCTTTTGATATGAAATTAGGCTTTGGAAATGTTTTTAAAAAGAGAGAGGAAGAATGTCTACCTTCTCAGCAGGAACTTGCAGAGACTAATTAATTTTACCAAAGTTATAAATCAGACCAGAATGAGAAGTTTCACGAAGAACACTTGACCGACAGATTTTAGATACAATGACCTATTCAAAGATACTGTTCACTCTTGTCCACCAAAAGTCAAAGATGTTATAGCTTAATTAACAACTTTTCAGATTTATAATAATAACAGCAACATTTACTGAGCACATTCTATGGGCCAGACTCTTTTAAGTGTCTTATATACATTGAATTATTCAATCCTAGCAAAATCCTATGAATTTGATGCTAATATTAATACTATTTTACAGATAGGGAGGAGACTAGGGTATAGCAAGTTTAAATAACTTGCCCCAGACAAAATATTTAGTTAATGGAGCTAGGGAGACTGGTTTAAGTGCCACACCCTTATTCCCTACTCAATACATCCTTTGAGCATGAACTTCATCTCTAGTGCATGGGGTAGACCGATCACGAACTGAAGTATTTAATATATGTCAAACTCCTCCTCTGCCCTTACACATGATACCCAGAAAACTATAATATTTATAACCCGCTCTAGAAAATTATTTTAGATGGGAAGAAGGTTTTAAATAAGTCCTAGTTATCCACACTAGTATACGTAAGCAAGAACAGGTTAAACACAAAGAGGCGATGTTTCAGAGAGATGACACAAAGAAATCAATCTTTTAAATAGAGGTTAATTTGAGGACCACAAAAGTTGCTTTGAAAAAAGGCTTAAAATAAGATGTCTCTTACAAAACTAACTGAGCACTAAAATTATCTCAACATTCTATTCACAAAAGATGTCAGCTTCTCAGTTGTATAGTAATTTCTAATCTACTTCATTTCTATTCATTAGATGATCCTCCCTCTTTCAAATAACCTATTTGGCCTAACTGTGACTAAATTAACCAGTAACAGTTATTTACATCAAAATATAAATGTAGAAAAGTGTGAGGGTTTTTTCTTTTTTTTTCTTTAAGAGGCAACACCTTGGGGTTTGGAAATGGTAGGGGAGGAAGGTGAGAAGAGGAAAGAAGCAAGGAGGCACAACTACAGAAAAATGTGTGAATTCAACAAGTTTGTTGGCCAGGTTTTCCATTAGAGAATGTGCCTGCACAGTGGATAAGACAGTTTACTGGGGGCTCTGCATTGTGGAGACTTCAATGGTGAGCAGAGATGGAGGAGATACCAAGAGTTCCAAGAGCAGAGGGGTGGGTGGATGGGGGGCGGCGGGTGTGTGTGTCCCTGGAGACAGAGGAGGCCTCCATGTCAGAAAAATATACTTAAATTCACCAGGAAATCGACTGGACTGCAGAGGCAGGGCAAGGGGATCAGCCCTCAAGAGCTGAGCCGTCCCCCAAGAGCAGGGACTAATTCAGTTTTCTTTGTGGGACAGTTAATTTACTCAACTTTATGGTCAATTTCAACACTTAATCCAAAAAGCTAAAACTTGACATTTAAAAAATAGAATAATACCAATGGTAATTGAAATAAGTCAGGTATAGAACAGATGGCAATTCTTTACCCTTGCAGCGGTGTGCTGATACATCGCCTTCAGGGGGGAGGTGCATTTCCATGGTGAAAACACTCTCGCTGTGGTTGATTTTAAGCTACCAATGGTTTAACAGCCAGCCTACAAAATTCCTGAATATTTAACTACTAGCTCTTCTTCTTCACACAATGCCTGTAAGTCAGTTTTAGGTCTTAAAAACTAAATTTCTTAAGGAATTATGAGGGAAAAGTAGAATTACAGAACTATTCATTTGAGTATTAATCTGGTTTTCTGTATGATCTATAGGATGATTTATAATCTTACCCTCATTTATCAATATTAAAATTAAGTTAGCATTAATCCTAAAATTCACATGGAACTACAAAAAATTCCAAATAGCCACAGAAATCTTGAGAAAGAAGAACAAAGCTGGAGGCATCATGTTTCCTGATTCCAAGATATATTATAAAGATGTAGTAATCAAAATAGCATGGTGGTGGCATTAACACAGACATATTGACCAATGGAAGAGAATCAAGTGCCCTGAAATAAACCCAGGCAGATACGGTCAACTTCTCTTTGAGGGCCCCAAAAACACATAGTGGAGAAAGGACAGTCTCTTCAATGCTTGATTTGGGGAAAACTAGATAGCCACATGCACAAGAGTAAAACCAGACCCCTCTCTTAGACCATTCACAAAACTAACTCAAAATAGATTAAAGACCTAAATGTAAGACCTGAACCCATAAAACTCCTAGAAACACAGGGGAAAAGCTCCTTGACATTGATCTTGGTAATGATTTTTTGGGTATGATACCAAAAGCACTGACAACAAAAGCTAAAACAAACACATAGGATTACATCAAACTAAAACACTTGGGCAAGCAACGGAGCATCAACAAAAAGAAGAGGCCTCCTGTGGAACGGGAGAAAGTATCTGCAAAATGTCTATTTGATAAGGGGTTGGTATCTAAAATATAAAAGAAACTAATACAACTGAGCCAAAAAACAATCAGATTAAAATATGGGCAGAGCACCTGACTAGGTATTTTTCCAAAGATGACATACAAATGGCCAACAGGTATATGAAAAGGTGCTCAGCATCACTAATCATCAGGGAAATGCAAATCAAAACCACCACGATTTATCACCTCCCACCCGGTAAGATGGATATTATCAAGAAGAAAGGCTGCAACAAATGTTGGCAAGGATGTGGAGAAAAGGGAACCATTAGTCACTTTTGGAGGGAGTGTAAATTGGTGAAGCCACTACAGAAAATATTATGGGGAGGTATCTCAAAAATTAAAAATAGAACTACCACATGATTTAGCAGTTCCACTTCTGGGTATAGATTCAAAGGAAATGCAATCAGAGCTCAAAGAATTATCTGTACTCCCATGTTCACTGAAGCATTAATCACAGTAGTCAATATATGGAAACAACCTAAGTGTCCATCAATGGATCAATCAATACAGTAGATGTCATGTATATAAATATATGAATTAAATAGATATGATTTTGTCAATTATACATCAATAAAACTGGAAAAAAATTAAAATTAAAAAGCTGGAAGACTTTAAAAAATTAAGATTGTTAACATTATACTACTCTTGACATCTTCAATGAAGAGATTTGAAACAAAATGTATCTCCATTTTTTAAAGAAATCACACATTAATTGGCTAAAAATAAAAAAATTAAGATTTAACTCTCTTCTCTTCCCATCAGTTTCCAAGCAAATGCATGAAGTGCCCTGAGAAATCATTATTAAATTTAAAAATGTTATTTACATGAATATTTAATAAGTGAATATGATATTAAGATCTAATGCATTGCAACTGAATTCACATTTAAAGACCTTAAAGGTCTTTTATGTTTTCCTTTAAAGAAAAAAATTAATCCAGATTCACATTTCAAAGGTGAAAACACCCGTTTGGAGAAATAACAAAAGCAGTCCAAGGCCTTAGTAAGTCATTGTTACATCAGCTGCACCAACAGTTTTTACACTGAGCTCCTAAGTAAACGCCGGCTTGTACTGCTACCTCTGAGTCTGCTGCTCTGGCATTCTCAACAATTACAGAGTTCACTAAAAATGGACAAATGGTGTTACCGTAACATACAGTGTGCTATGTATTAAAATATGTATGACAAGTTTGGCTTCTGTCCCTTGTTAAATCACCTATGAATTTAAAAGTAACACGCATTCAGCAACACAAACCAGAGTAATCTAAACATATTCACTCATATAAATACAAGCGTTAACAGTCAGAAATGCAAACAGAAGAAGGGCAGAATACCTGTTCTGCAGTTAATCCCACTTTCTTACACTGTATGGAGCTTACTGGCAAGAATGGAAAAAATGAGCATGAAGGCTATCCAGGTTCTATCTAACAAAACCTTGGACATTTACTCGGTTTACTCATTCGTGAAGTGAGGAGTTGGGTTACACGATCTCTAAAATAGCAACAAACTCTAAAAGCATGTGAAAAAATGTGAAGTCTAAGTGATTTACTGACAGCTTTAATAATACTGAACTGGGTGAGGATAGCTTAGAAATTGGCAGAGACCCTTGCCTGACCTTCCTTTGAAGATTTCTGGCATTTCTGACTCAATGCAACTGGAGTACTTCTAGGAAGAAAAATGTGATAAAAGCCAAGGAGAGGAAGTTGCTATATTAGTTTCAGAATATTCCTTTTACATGAGGACATATTAGCATACATTTCTCTCCTCCCTCAAATGAGCATTAAGTGCAGAGTTCTGGGAGGGTGAGCTTTGTCCATGAATTGCCTTCCTAAGGCAATCTGGATTCTTCAGTGATCAAAAAGGACACTCACAGCATTAGTCAGCAATAAAGTAAAGAAGTCACTTAGTCTTTTGTAGTAAAAAAATCTTCCTCCTTGCTGAGAACATTATTTCTTCAAATATAAGATGCCACTGAATGTAAGACACACCAGTATCTATTTATCACAAAGAAAGAAAAAAAAGTTGCCAATTAAATTGCCATATGATAAATATACGATATGGCAAAATGTGAAAATGTGTCTTAGAATCTATTGAACATTGCAGCATAAAGCTTTGATACAGCATTTTCAATATTTGGACAAAACCACTGTCCAAGAGGAACTGTAACTATGCAGGTGGGTCTCGAATCCCATTTGACTCAACCCTCTCTCTCCACCATCATCACCTCTATTTAAACTGTCTTACTTTTTAAGGGGGATAATGTTTATTTAGTACAAATGATAAATTAAGAAGAAAATAGTGGAGGGTAAAATATATCTCTTGAATACTTTCTGTATTTCTTATTCATTTCAGGGGCAAAGAATTGCTGCATTACAGTGTTGTTTTGGGAAGGTACCAAATATTTCTGAAGTGTCTAATAGCTACCAGTGTAGATTCTCCTTTCTCATTCCCTGCTCTGATAGTCACAGACACTGACAGCATCAAGGGACTGCATAAACCTTCTAGGTCAGGACTTCATTTTGCAGAGGTAGAAACTGAGCCTTTAAAAAGGTGCTGCATGGGGCTGGAGGAAGGACGCGGATTTGGTTATCTGACCTTCAGTCTAGAAGCTGCTAGATTCTAAACGTTCTGCTCAGTCATTCCTATCTTACTCTAGGAGGACAACTTAGAAGTCTTTCCTGTCTACTTGTCTGAACTTTCTCCAACTAGTTTAATGATGTTATTGTCCTCTAAACCATCCCCCCAAATGGGAACCACATTTGTAGAGTATAGACAGTAAGAAACAAATTACTCAAGGTATCCCAGATCTTCTTTTCTCACCAAGTTCAGTGACAAAGGCTTGTTAAGTTGCAAATAATGAATGAAGAGAACTATGTAAAGCAAAGAAAGAGTAAAAGCAATGTATCCAATATTCCTACACACTGTCCCTTCCTAAAAAATTATAAATGAATGCAATAAAGTATTTTCCTCTTGTTAAACTTAAGATACCAATAAATCATTTCCAAATGTAGGAAGCATCTCCAGTGTTACTCGGCCCAAACCAAGCCTGTACGTTTTTATCAGCCCTAATAGGTACTCAAATAAATAGAGCTTCATTGGAAGACACCATGAAGAGGCGAAGAATCAAACATTCAAATTCCTATGCCAAAATTTGTATAATAACTTAAACTATTTCTCCATTTTAGAAGTCCAGCTTGATATCTCTAGTTTATAGGAAATGTTCTAGAGAAGCAGTCCATGTTTCTGCAGGGTTAGCCACATATATTCCATGAAATACAGAGGCTATGATCTCCGGGAGATTCTGGAATCTGCCCTACACAGGGGCAGGGGCAGGTTTGGCTGGGAAAGAAAAAGAGCAACACCTCATCCCAAACACACATCCCTTGTTGTTACACAAGACAGCTGTGCCATTATGACCTTCAAAGAAGACATTAATGATAAAATCCAAGGATTGAGCTATGCCTCTGCTTTTGTCTAATCCCGTCATGAAACACTGGGTCTATGCTGAAAAAGAACCTCTCATCTTATTCCACACATGCTGGTCAACTGAAACCCCGCAGCCAATTACTTCCCAGACATTTTACACTCAACCAGCAAAGGTCATCATGACACTGGATCTCATGTCTTCCTCCTGGGTAGACTTGTAGTCACTTCAAAAATAAATAGATAGATAGATAGACAGACAGACAGACAGACAGACAGACAGACAGACAGACAGACAGACAGACAGATAGATAGATACATGGCTCCCAATACCCAAACCAAGATGGTCAATGGGGTTAATACTCTCTTCTGAGTTCTTCAGTTATGCTGCCTGGTGAGTCTGAGGGCTGGCAAGCAGGGCAACCCTGTCAGAGCTGCAAAAGAGCTCTGCAGATGTCTCTGTTGTGTTCAGTCAAACCGAAAAGAAGAAAAGAGGGCCCTGTGACGACAGACAACTGTCAATTAAATGGCACGCTCACACTCGGTAGGCCAATGAGCAGCAATGGAGGTGACAAGTGCTTGGCTAATCAGCTTGCCTATAAAAATCACAGCTCTTCCCAGCACTGCCCACACCAGCACATGAAGTGACAGCACGTGCAGTCTTCAACTCTTGCGTTCTCGGCCTGTGCGTGCGTGTGTGTGTGTGTGTGTGTGTGTCTGCCCCAGTCACTTGTCCCAGTGCTACTGGTACTGTTACAAAGGTTCTGATCAATACAGTAAATATAGAAACAAAAATCAGGCCAAGGAAACTAGAAATCAAACACAGGCAAAGAAATCTCTGCAGCAGAACGACCCAAAAGGAAACAGTGATAAACTGACCTATTCAGAGCTGGTTTGCTCTGAGAATTAGATTATACTGATACCCATGATAATTATTAGAAATACATATTCGAAAAGAAGAGGTTAAGTATCTATCTAGCCTTTCCCCACCTTCCATCTTGTCTTTTCCCTCTCTAGCCACCAGGGGGCAATTTGGGGCTAAATCCTCATAAAGGAAGCTGAAATTCTGAGCTTTAACAAACTCTTAAATATTAGGAGTGGTGGGTAGGGGACATTGAAACTGGAAGGAAAGCTGAAGGGAAAAACTCAGGGGATCTGGAGAGCAGAAAACTGAGTTTCTCAAGTCTTGCACCTATTTTCTCAATGAGCTAACTCTAAGCTCAAATATATCCCCTCTAAACTAATAATTAAATGCTAAATTCACTAAGGAGGTACCTTACAAGCCTGACAGGTATTTTAACTACTGATGGTAAGAACACCTCTCTCTCCCCCTGCCTCCCCCTCCTTCTTTTACTTCTCTTTGGTTTGTAAAAGAGCAGCTGGTTGGAACCAGAGGAATCAGGAAGAAAAACAAGGGGAGATAACCAACCTGGATACAGAGTCAAATTTGTGGCTGTCCAGCTGCAGTGTACAAGTTGAAACAGCAGAAGTCTGTTTTAGATAAAGATGAATTTTAACAAAATACAGCCTCATTGAAATTAACCCTAATGTAGCAGAAAACTTCCACAGCCACCCTGGTGTGTCCTAACTACTTTTATTCAATTCTTCTCCAGCCATCCCAAATGAGTCCAATCTGCCTGCCCCACCTAAATAAAATAGTGTTTAAAAGATCACTGAAGAGTGAAAAGGAGAAGTGGACAGAGTAGATATCGGGGATGGATGTCTTGCATCTTTTGAGAGTCCAAGAGACTGTCAGAATTCAAGGCTTTCCCAGCTCTGTTCCGGCTCTCCCCAGGGCCTGGGAGGCACCCACTGTTGTCTATGCCTGGAAAGAATGGGCAAATCAGACCACGAATACAGGGTGCCCGTGCTGCAGAATGTCCACATGGCCACTGCCTTCTAGCTCATCCCTCTAAGACAAAGCTCTCTTTCTCTGAGAGAAATATAAGAGGCCATTCAATCTGCCTGCATTCATGACCAACAAACAAGGGCCTGATACTGGCCATCATCTCTCCAACACCAACACCTACCCCCCATCGGTCACACCAGTACACACAGGCCTCGCCTCTCGTCAGCTGCCAGGTCTCTCAAGAAGCACACTGGGTCTCCTACTGGGGAATCCCCATGGCAGGACTGAATAATGACCATGTCACCAGGATACCAGGCCACTCACTGAATGTCTAAGGGCTTGGGACACACCTGTCCCCTCCTCTGCCCATAGTCTTTTAAAGCTGTATTACCATCCACATAGGCCCTATTGACACCAGAATACACCATCACACTGCCACCAACAATCAGATCATTCAAACTCCTCACCATGGCTCTGGCTAATATTTAAATGGATACCTTCTGACTGAAAGCTTCTTCCCTCTTGCAAATTCTTTTCTAAGCATAAAAATCTGAGAAGCACAATCACTATATCTTGGTTGAATGTCAACTTGCAATGTGTAATTTTGTAGTTTTACCGAAATCTCATCAATGCTATTTCTACTATGGAATACAGCATTTTAGTTTCAGTTAAGAGCAATGTTTACTGTAAAAAAATTTTTTAATCAAACAATGCTGGACTATGTCAAGGAAAAAGTATTCTGCACACATCTGAAAACCAAGGTCATACAGTTTCAGAGCTGGGACAGGAGCAACTCCTGGGGCTGCTATGTTGTTAGCCTATCCCTATCACTGGCTGGATCTCTTTGACCAGTTCAAAAACTGGGAGTGTCCACCCCTCTGTCATGCATCCTCCACTGTCCTCTGAGTATTCCTGGGGAGATGGGGAGATGAGGGGTGCTTGGAGCAGCGAGAGCAGTCAGTCACATCACTGAGGTTAAGAGGACAAGGACGTGCCACATTGGGCCCCTCCATCTTAGAGCCCCAGGTACAGAGGCACCACTTTTATGCTAGAACAGAAGAGAGAAGGCAATCATTTCCAAAGAGGAGGCAATGACGGTTAAGAAAACACCTGGGTTATACAAGGGTTAGGACTGGAGGGAGTTCTGAGCCCTAACCATCCCTCTCAAGTGAAAGTCTAGTTCAGGTTCTCATGGAATCATGCCTTTGTCACTCTGAGGCTTTGAATCTCAAAGTTCACTCCTTGTTTTCTTTCTCTTGAGAACACAGCATGTATGTGAATTCTTGCTCATGGCAAATGGACCTTCTAGGAATCACATCTATCGAAAATACTGTTACTGACTGTCCTGCTTGGCGTAGCTCAGAGTCAGGTTCTGGCCAGAACAGTGGAGACCTCATCAGTCCTCTGGGGTGCTGGCGGGAGCCGAGCCCTCTCCAGTTCCATTAGGGCGGCCTGACACCCTACCCTGCAAACTTGCTTCTTAGCTATTGTAAAGCTTTTACACAGACAGGGAGCTTTTCCATCAAAACATTCTGGAATGACTAGGGGCTCAAGACACACTAATGATAACTGCACACATGTGCTTTTTATCCAAGTTCACAGTTCCTGGTCATTGAGGGTAAACAGTGTTATCAGTGATTATTAAGGATTTAGTCAAATACATTTTATTCCTGTCACTTATGAGCACTTGTGTTGGCTGGTATTTACAATGTCAGGATTCTGTCACTTTGGCAACCTTCTCAGACAACATTTTTTTGGTGTTACAGTGACATTTCAAAAACTCAGTATTTACAAGCAAACGACACCCTCTGGCTCTGTGATGGTGTGATTCAGTGGTAGCTGAACAAAGGGACACTCATCTAGAAATTTCTTCAGAATATATCTCCAGCTGCTACTGGCTATTACTGCATGGTCTAGGGTAGCCCTTGTGTTCTTAGGAAGAGAGAGGCTACAAAGACATCAAGGAAAAACTTCAGTACTATGTGCTGCTGGATTCTTCACTTTTTGTGTGGGTCTGTAAGAGTGAGGTCCACTCTGTCATGCTGACAAGTTTTGTAACATCTCTGAGCCTAAGTTTCTCACTCATCACAAAGTGGCATTGGGCACCAGGTAACATTTAAGGACTTTGCATCCTTAAGGCTTTCAATATCATAAATGAAAGCTGGACTCATTATCATCATTAATTATTTTTCACATCCCACCACAAGACTCTAAGAATCACGGGGAGGGAACATGAGGAAGCAAACCATGACCTTCTCATCCACTTCTTCCCTGCTCCTACCCAGCCTCTTCCAAGCATGACGCACACAGGAGGGTGCAGGAGGACGAAGCCTGGCATACAAGACCATTTGGTATCAGACTTCCCCTGAGCTTCCAGGCCTTTCCATGCTCAGGTGGCCCACGGTTCTTTCCATCATCACCACGGTCCTTCCTCCAGGGGAGTAGAGAGCCACTGTCAAGCACAGGTCACAGATACTGTAGGGAATATACACTATATTGTACGCAATGCTGTAGTTGCTTATGGGAAACACTCATAGCGTTCTCTTTTTAGGCTCTCTGAAGACAATGTCCTTGACTTACAGATTGCTGCATTCATCATACCCTCCTCAGAAATGAATCTTTCTTACTGACAGGAGAAGATCCCAATGCAGGAAGGATAATACATAAATTAAAAGTGAGAAGAAAGCCGGACCATCTATGAGACTCTGGTCTACTTGCTATGACGAAGAGCTTCACCAACTTTCTTCTTTAGCAACAGAGAAAATGATAAATCTGGAGCCAAAGGACTTTGCTCCCTAATCCCATCTCTGCCGTGTACTATTAATAGTGACAAAATCACTCTAAGTCTGTTTCATTATCAATATGATTGGGATTAAAAACAGCTCCTACCTTACTGGGGTCACGGGCATGATTAAGACAAGAAATTTGCATCAAAGTGTTTAAATGTTAAGTTATGTGCTCATAAATTATATATTTATTACTGTTGTTGGTTCATTTATATGTTTACTTATCCATCCACAGACGCCTTGAGCAAATACTCACTAAGTGTCCCCTGTTAGGCACTGGGGATAGAAATGACGGGTCTAGCCCTTGGCCTTCTCTGGCTGTTGGAGTCTTTCCAACAGGAAACAGGAATATATAGGAAGCAGAACCAACCAAATCTGAAAACACAGGGTTTATGGGAGTGAGGGATACAGAAGGATCTCAGATGTTGGCTGAGGGGCACCGAAGGCCACAGACTCAGAAGGACTTGTCCTGAGGGAAAGCTAAATCAATAAAATTCAAGGTCAAAAGCACAATACCTTTGGTGAATTATCTAACTGGCAATTGCCACAGTTTACACTAGCCCTTTGAAAACAACATCTAAATAGACGTAAGAATATGCACTTGACAAGTTATGTGTTAGAGCCTCAAATTGGTGACTGTACTATTAGCTAAAAAACACTCTGCCAATATAATGGTATCATGATCTTTGATAGCTGAAGCATGCATCCTATTTCATAATAAATGTTTACTGAACACCCAAATGAAGGTGTGGTGGGATACATTACTGTTGGATGTTGTGTGACACTCTGACTGCTGGCTGAGTTCTACAGAGCTGATTTAGGATATTTGAAATCTGTATCTAGAGCAATACCTATAAATATCTTGAGGACAGAGACAATTATTTGTACCAGGCAAGTAAGGGAGACATATTGGATGGAACTCCTAGAAGCCTCCAACTTTGGCATTTGCGAGTTTCCTAGGGCACACTAAGAAATTTCAGAGGACAGTACAATTACTTTGAATATAATGGGATAAAAGTCTGCTTTACAATGAAGTATGAAATGGAGACAGTCTGGAGTCCGAGAATGACAGGGTCTATGTGTTATCTGCAAAAGGGAGTAAAGAACAAGTTCTCCTAGAAATAAATCAAAGAATAATCCCCTCTCCCATATATAAAACCCAAGCTTAAATATCTTTTCCACTGACAAAATGACACCGAGGGCTTGTACTCCGAAAACATATTCAAACAAAGCTTACTTGGTAGCTAAGTGGGAGCAGGACAGAGAGGACCGGGTCCACATTAGCGACTTCTCTTCGGCCAAGACAGCCAAATGGCAGACATGTAGAAAGACTCCTTGGGGACAATGTCATCGTAGCAGCAGCTGTTGACATTCCTCTTTGCCACATGTCACTGTCCAGAGCAAATCTTTTACCGCTGCTGATGTTGTGTCATACCAGTCACTCTACACATGACAGTTCTGAGTTGCAGAGCTCAGTGTGACAAACAGACTTCACAGTTCAAAAGTACTGGTAATAGATATTTCCAAAGGAGGAAATCACATCCAGGGGAAGAAAGTTCAGTTGATGGGGCCACAAAGGAGTGAGATGGCCTGAAGTAAGCTGTATTCCCTAACTTGATCATGAGTTTTGTTCAAAAAGTTTAAAATTTATAAGGTATTTTTCTACTAAAAAAAAATCATGAAGTTGAAATCCTTAAGATCTTCAATTCCAATTCTCTTGGAATTTTGCACCCTAGCCATAAACAATGACTCTATCTGGGATTCAGCATTTTATCCCCTCCAAACCTTGAATGCTTATAAACAACGTAAGAGGGGCCAGAAAATACCCTCACTGATGACAGACTAAGCATAATCTCACAGGCTCAGTGACCGCTGGTTCTGTCAACATTCGTATCAAAAAAGAAAATTCATCACTTAGACAATTATTTTAAATCCTAACTGGTGATCAAGGACACTAGTTGATTTTCAACCTTCTCTACAGCCACAATCTCCTAACATTTATCTATAACTTCATCCCTGGAAACCATCTACTTTCTGTCATCAGAGGATCTATTTTCTGAGTCTCTGCTCATTTTGGGGCCAGAGATCCATTTCTCATTCCTTAAGTCCATTCATACATAGTCCTTTTGAATGGCACAAACAGTCTTTCTAACAAACTATGTAATTAGGAACCTTCATAGTCTCCCAAGTTTTTTTCCTATTCAGATAGTGGGTATTTTGTATTTAGATTGTTCTATGATAAAATGAAGCAAATTTAAAAACTTTTCTTCTTAGCCACATCACTATAACAGTGGCATGATTAACTCACTATAAATAACTAGACATCCCCCCTACTTTAAGTGAGAATAAGGTTATGCTAAAAAATATGTGTATTTCACTGAATATTTTACTATTATTCCTGTTTGGGTTAAAATTACTTTATAGACATTCATTATTGACCCAATCTTTAACAAAGTGTAAATGTTAAGGTAAGAAGTTTAATCCAGTAAGAATCTACCTATATATGGTTTGTATGACCTAGTAACTCATTCCCTATTCAAAGAATGTCTTATTCTGCTATGATGATAATCAAATGGATCTCAAAGAGTTAAGATTTTGGTCCTGATTTTGTAACCTTTATGTCTATTTAGTAATCACTTTAAGAATTAAAGCTACATGCTAGGGTCCTTTCCCTTTGACTTTATTTATCCCGTGTTTATTGTAGCCAGACTCTCTATGTTCCCTTCATACAGCTTGCACAGTATTTTTTTAATATGTAGACAGGGGTGGGAAGGAAAACAAAAGTAAGAACAGACGTTAAGTGACTTCTCATCAAGGTATGAGAGAAAAGCTAGCTACTTGGCTAAATAAAAATAACATATTTAGTGATTTGTAATGTAAGAATAAAATGAACTCACTGGGTCTCAGGAGGTCTGCAACATGATCTTTGCAAAAGGTAGCTTGCCAATTTAATTGAGGTAGGAGTTATTTAATTTTTTTACAGGTATAGTTTTCAATAAAACTACATATGCCTATAATACTGCAATGGCAGATGTGTCTCGATTATTAGAGGTGGGCTCAAGGGAATATATACAATGGATCTTGAAATCTGTAAGCAGCTGTTTGGGGGGGTGCTGAAATGAGGGGGGAGGGCATTGTACCACACACACATGTTCCTTAAGTGCAGCAATGTTTTGTTATTTTACTGCAGGTGTAGTACAGAGATGAAATTTAATAACTTACTGTATATAATACCAATAAAACTGAAAAGATTCAGTGGCCCTACTGTTCATTATCATGGTGCAAATGAGCTCAGATTATTCTGTGTGCATGCATGGTCAAACCCTGACACACAGAGACCCCCAGATTTAGCGCTCTAGAGGATGGGCACTGCTTGAAAACCTCAATAATGTTCTTCCTTAATTATTTTCTTATCACTGAGCTGTCGTCCCAAATTCACATAAATGTGGCTTTGAGGTGGCTTAAAAGATACATCTGATTTTTCTAAAAACATCATAGGAAGTCTTCAATAGAAGATGTCTTTTGAAAGGAGAGGTTAATGGAATCAAGGGATATATAGACTTAATTAAGTACCATAAGAATGTAACAGTGATAATATATTCTATTCCACAAAATCTAGGGAAGTGCCAGGCTAAAGACGCTATCCCACCAAAATTTGACTTTTCCCATTATTAAGTGCAAGAAATGTCTGAGAACTATAAGTGTCATACTAGGAAAAAAGATTTGTGTTGGAAATGCTAAAACAAATGCAACTATGTATTCTTGCCAGTTTTCTTCTCCCAAGAAACTACTTCTGTTAGATAACAACACACCAAACATAAAAGGTCCATGCTTTAGGAAGTTCAGCTCAGTTTATCTTTGAGTGAAAGCACATGTAAAGAAATCCACATAAACATCCCCAACATACACACACAATTTTTCAAAGGACAGGGCTCTCCAGTTCTAAGCAGGTTACCACGAACAGGCACATTAGCTGACTGAGTATGTGTTCCTTTCTGAAGTATTTATTTCTAGAAAGATGATGGGGTTTTGTCATTATCTTGCAGTGTTCCCACTATTTCAACTGAGGGCCTCAGTTTTAGGAGTTTCAGGAGATATTTCCTTAATGATGGAACCATTTCAAGCATGACTGTAGACAAAAGAATAAATATTTTTGCCACCCATATTATTGAGGAGTTTTCCTGATCCTGTATTTTGAGTATATTATCTTTCTCATGGAAGAAGCTATGGGGCTATGCTTATTTCTACAAGACGGGTAGGTAAATTTCAATGTGAGATTTTTATCAAGTATCACTTCTGTGTTAAATCAATTGTTTAGAAACTGATTTTCTCTTTTCTTTTTCCATATTGAAAATACAAATACGAACCGCCCTCCTAATTGCTAGTAGTTATTAAAAGCCGCCAAATACTTTTCATAAGAAAAGAGAAGTTAACCCCAAGATTCTGGTGAAATTTCAATTTAGATACCAGGATTCCATTCTTTGGGGTCTCATCCATCATGTCAAAGCAATTTCAATGTTGTTTAAGCACTTGCTGTCCCGACCTGTTGCATAAAACTTGCCTATGTTTCATTCACATTTTGTCATTTTGTGTATTTCACAAGTGAGTTAAATGCCATAATCAAAAAATTTCTGGGCCACATTTAAGAGCCTGCTAATGGTATTGTTTCAGAATTTCTATGTAGTTCTTGTATTTTTGGAACAATAATTTGATAGATGATAAATCCAATACAATACCATACTCTGCTTGTATTACACAAAAAGCAAGGCCCAAATATACTCTATACATTTTTAAGAAAGTGTCCGTGCTGTTGCTAAAATGTGAATGGACTTATTCTACCAGAGTTTTTTCACAGGAAATCTTCATTGGTTTTAATGGAATTGCACAGGCTTACTCTGAGGATGTTACAGAATAGACCATTCATATGCACTCATGTGGTCTATTTATTAAAAAAAGGAGGTGGGGGTGCTGGGTGCTCAGGAGCAGTGTGGCTCACCCCCCATGTTGCCTCCCCTCACCAGCTGCATTCAGAGTTCTAGTCCACCCTGAACAGTTCACCTGAGTGAAGCCATTCTGCTCTGAGAGAATTCACTGAAAGCCCATATTCTCCAGTGGGCGTGGAGATCTACTGAAAGTGGTTTTCAGGGGGGCTTTCATCCAGGCCTCTAAAGACTGCATCATGAGTGTGGGTAGCAGGGAACCCAGGCTGGAGAAGCACTGGCTTCAAAATCAGACATTTTAGAGCTCAAAGCCTGTCTCCGAAACTTATTTCGGGAGTGACCTTGGGTCTACTTACTTTATTTCTCTGAGCATCATTTTCTTAATTATTAAATGAAGATTATAATAGTCACCTCAGAGGCTTACACTGGCTAAATAATAATAATAACATATCCAATAGCTAATATTGATTGGTTCCCCAGGTTTCCTATAGATGGAGCCCAGACTAACTTAGAAATTCACTCATTTTGACAATCACTCATAGCCACATCCTGAATGTGAAAGGATGGGAGAGGGGACAGGACCCTCTCACCCTTTATGGAGCAGCTTCATTGACCTCCACTGCAGCCCACTGGACTCAGGTGGATGGCCACTTATGGTCAGCCTTGCAAGACCTTTAAGAATAACTACCAGTATACAGAGGAGTAAAAGGAGAATAGAGAGAAATTCCAGTGCTTATGGCAAGATTAATCTAACAGCTAGGAGGACGGAGAATGTCACAAGGTTCCAAATGTCAGTGAAGAACACTACAGTTCAGCATGCAATGAAAGATACCTGTAGTTCCTTCTACAATTAAAGCTTTTCTGACCATTAACCTGAACCATATTATTTTCCTTGTCTATAAGACTTGAAGAATGCTTTAATGCTTCCAGTATACTCCAGGTAAGGGACCATATTAAATACAAGACAGTTAGCATTGTATTTGTATATATATGAAGCACTTTAATTGACAGTGCTAAAATGAACAATGAAAGTTCCTTGCAAAAGAAAATCAACTATAAGTGTAGAAGGAATGATAGAGTTTTTTAAGAGATCACTCATTCACAAACCTTTGATTCAGGCAAGAATCATCACTGCATGCTAAAACCAGCAGGTCAAAACTGCTGGGGAACAGGGATATTTGCTCAATGTTAAAGCATCAACACAAAGATTGTTTGCTAATCACAAAGACAGATTTCTTTACAATGGAAAGTTTGGGGGAGGGGAGGAGGATTGGAGGTGTGGGGAGCTGGTCTCCACTTTCACCAAGTGAGTAAAGTTAGCATCACCAATAGCAATATAACTTGACATCATACGCCTTCAGATGCACTGCCGTATGATAAACACATAGCATCATCTATGAAATACTCAGACCAAAAAATGTTCAACTTCCATCTGAATAAGCCTTTCGATCTAATTTTCATTTTGTAGGCAAGACAAGTGATAGAGTAACAAATTAAACAGCACCACAAAGAAATAACTGATCAATACTAGAAGAGAGGATATTTTTCAAGACAACTGGCCTGATCTCTTTAAAGTAAATAATTTTTTAAAAAATTACATGAACTGTTCTAGTTTAAAAGAAATTATAAAGAGACACCGAAACCAAATACCATGCAGAAATGTGATTCTTGAAAAAAAAAAAAAAGGCTATGGAACACATCATCACGGAGACAACTGAAGAAATCTGAATACAGATTATTAAATTTGAAAACTACTGTTAATTTTCTTTAGATGTGATAATAGTATTTTAGTTAAGTAGTTAAGTGTTCTTAATTTTAAGAGATACATGATAAAATATCCAGGGGTCAAATCCTTATCAGCTCTGCCAGCTGAAATTGGTTCATGGGAAAATATTTATTTATGCACATATATACACCAAGCAAATAAAAACATTCTTTCATCTAAGTGGTAGGTATATGGCACTCCATCTTATTATTTTGTCAACTTTTCTGAGTATTTGCAAATTTATACTACAGAAGATTAAAAATTTTTTTTAATTAAATGCATGAAACTAGATTCTCCCCTTCAAAATCCAGAAAGCTGCTGGTAGGGACTGAAGGGAAAGTACGCATCAGCTTCCCTTTGTTTTTCTCCAGAGTACCCAACAAGTCCGTGGAAGGCCAACGGACACCTGTTAACTGATACAACAAAATCATGACTCCCTTCTCCCCTCTGGAGAATGTTGGGTGGCTGCTGGGAGAGGGGTATATCCATAAGAATGCCCCCAAAACAAATGAGCTGCTCAGGGGCAGAGTCACAATGGCACACATACTGCAAACTCAGACCCTGTGATATCTGAAACAACGGTGATTTTAAATACTCTGTCGCACTGTCCACGCTGGAGCATGCAGAATGGGCGGGTCTGAATTCTGACCTTTGGTTGCAGTAACACACCCACCAGAAACCGCACATCTATAATTCCCTCATCACCTCGAGGACATTCGGGCCTAGAACAGTAAGGCCACCAAGCTAGCATTCTGCCCTGCAAAAGTGAGTGGCAAGTGACTCTCCACAATACGACCTCCATGTCATTCCAGTGTCTGCACAGCGTACTAGAAGGGCTTCCAAAGGACATTCTTTGAGAGAATATGATTTTCTGGTTTTTGTAGGCATGAAAACGATGCTCAGCGTAGCATTCTCATACATTTACATTTTTACTCAGACTTTACTTTCTGAAATTGATTCCTAAAAGTGATGCTGGGGAAATAAGCATCAGGTGATCACAACCACCACCCTGCTAGGCACAGAGAACAGAGTGCAAGATAAAGCTGGCATGGCCCCTGCCCTCCCAGAGTTTACAGATTCTTGGTGGAAACCAGCATTCAACAACCATAAATAAGGGCAGTCTTGAAAAGCACTAGGAAGGGCAATTAGCGCTATGGAGTGCCACGGCAGTACTTGAATGGAAGAAAAAAATGGGTCAATATTTTAGAACTAACTATACATTTAATTTCCACGTATCAGCAGCAGTTGAGTTTCTGAGCAAACTAAATTACATATAGAAAAGACCCATTTCCTCTTTGGCTTCCAAGTTTCTGGAATTTACAAAGGTATCTGAGAGTAGGCCTAATTCTAAAATCCCACTGGTTTTAAGATCTAAACATCAAAAAACTTTTATCAGTATAGTCTGATTTGATTACGTGCTGGGAATGAAAAGAAAGTAGATGAAGTTAAAGCCTTGGACTTCACTAGAGAAAGTAAGATATGCCCAGGACATTCAGCTGTGGAATTTTACATAAAGATTTCAAGGCATCTTACTGATTTTTCAGTATATCACGAATTTTCACTGCCTTTTAAATGAAGTATATATGGAACATATTTCCATGTCTTGAATAATCAAATGAAGGCGAGAAGTCTAAAAGCTTTTTCCAAGTCAGTGGCAACACCAGATTTTGAACAGTCTTATTATAATAGAGTATATTCCTATAGAACATTCTAGGAAATCATCAAATCTAGCTGCACATTAGAATCACCTGGGGAGTTGTCAGAAAAGGAAAGGACCAACTCATAAGATTCTAATTTAATTGAAGGTGCTCAGATAGGGCCCAGCTTTCCATGTATTACACACACACACACCTTGCCCAGGAGATACTAATAATGAAACCACTACTTTAAATTTGGGCTATAACCCAGAAAGAAAAGATAAACAATTCCTGATGATCAATGCTGATCTCCATTTAAGGCGAGAACTTCTACCTTAATAATAATCATTTGTTTTGATATCATCATCTCATTCATAAACGGCAAGATAAGAAAAAAAGTTTGCAATGTCGAACATCCTATTCAAAGCAGCAAAAGAGGCCAGAAACAGATGACTTTGCTTCCCCTTTTGTCATCTTCAGTGATGTCCATTAGGTATTAGCTATTTATCATATTAAGGTTGGACTACCTCGTGAAAAACTTTATTTCCGCTCATTTTCATTTTTGTCAGACTTTCCATTATACATTCTATTTTCTCTGCCAGTTAAAGTAATATGAGGTTGCAATTTGGCAAGAACACTTTAAGCCTGGGTGTGATTTCCGTACCCCAATTTGATTTAAATTAGTTTTGCCATATTTAGTGAGAATTTAAAAATGTCCATTTGGCTGCTTTGGTTTGTCTATTGGCTTATTTCCTATAGAATTTCTAAAGTCTCAAAAAGTCACCACGTATATTTCTGATAATTTTATATGGGAATGCATTAATGAATTCATATTATCCCACTACTATTTTTAATGAAAATAACTTAATTGATAATCAAGAACCTGCCGGCTTTTGTTCTTCGAATAAAATACCTATTTTTTTAAGAGCCACAGGTCTTTCACTATTAGTGTTAAATCTTCAAGAGAAACAGAAGGGATTTTTTTTAATCTGATGCATTTTTGACACAACAAACATTTCAAAATAATTTATTTCTGCAGGACAACGTTTTGCTACCTGTTGCTTACCACCGCTATTTCTCTACACCAAACAAAAGGCTCTTGGGTACCTAAGCATGTTCACAAGTAACGGTGCTTATCCCTGGAAATCCATGGGATGCATTGTTATAATACGATAAAGCAGCTTTTGGAGCTCCTTCGGGTACATCATCTAAAGGATTTCCATCCAGCATCCCTATAATGTAGTGAACAGGAGGAAACAAAGGCTCCCCTCCCCGAAAGTCACTCACCTTGCCACACAGTGGGGAATCGTTTCAGCTGTGATCTGCTATTTAGACTTGAAGCCCAAGATACTGACACTCTGTCTTTCTTTTTGGTTTGCATAGCTGGTGGTGGAGACAGGGATTCAAAAAAACAATTCGGCACAAGAGAAACTCATTCACTCGAAGACACGCTCTAGTCTGTTCTATTCTCAGATTTCACAGACAGCAGAAATCCATAATATGTCCACTTTTCAACTCCAGCCCCTAGTTCCTCAATCAGGTAATTTCCCAAATTTCAGTCTATCATTTTCGTTAAAGTGATCACACTGTGTGGGTACTGCCGAGACCATGCTGAGCACAGAGATGGTCCGTTCTTGCAAGACTCATAACCATGAAGCAGAAACACAGATGAAAGAATCTCGGCACTGCACAGCTATAATATCACGAAGAGTTTTTAAGAAAAGCATATGCAGTCACACTCCTACATACAACAGAATTTTTCTGGACATGAATGTCTCAGAACGAACCTCCCAAGGCCCAGAAATCCAGCCACCACATGCCAGTCCATCCACCTCTACTCCACCCTCTGCCCCTTTCCCCTTCTCACCTTGTGTTTGCCAAAAAAATTAACTTCAGTTTCACCCGAGGGAAGTATTTCCCACAAACCGAGGGAGGGTCTGTGTCCCTGCACATACACAGACAGACTCACGCGGTCTGGATGATGCTTTAACAAGTTAAGGGGCCTCACGCTTACTCAGCAGAGGAAATCTTTGTGTCTGCGAGGAATCACGCCAATTCCTATTAGTAAGAAAGGATACAGGGGCGAGGAAGCCTATTCTCTCATTGACCAGAAAAAAAGGCCCAGCGAAAACAGAGACCTCTGCCATGACCATCTGCATAAAGGAAGGATGTTGTCAACTTTCTTCTCCCCAAAACTCCAGCGACCTCTGCCTTGACCCCCAGAAACCAGATACACAGGAACAGCCTCTTCTTCAGGAATTGAGAGCTTTACACCAGAGACTCGGCACTGAGAGGCTTGTCGCCCAACCTATCTACCCCGAACATTTGCACTCACATTCCAAAGATGTTTCCGTTGCACTGGAATGGCTGTAAATTTCTTTCCTGCAGAATTCTTTCCAAACAAACTGCCATGAACTGTACTCTGCAGCTTTGCAGCAAGAGTTCTTAACCAAGCACCGTTCACCTCATTGCAACAAATCTTTTCGATGCCGACTAAGACTGAATTGGTAGCTGGGCCAAAGGAGTAAACTTTAAAAATGCAAGTGTCTCCAGAAAAAAAAAATAAAAAAACCTCCATCAGAATTCCACCTTTAGTAATTAGGACTGATAAGTAAAGGTAACATCCTTTATGGGCTCAATTTAATCACTAAAACTGTTGGTTTATGTTTCTCAGGCTATATTAAACAGGCTTAAAAAATTCCAAGTGGATTTTTTCCCATATCATTAAAGAAAGTGGGAAGGTGACAGGGTTCAAGAGAGCAAGCATTCCCTTTCCAGCACAAAAAGAACTTATGTTCTGTTTGGGTGGAGAACACAACAGGAGAAAGCTTTGAATATTAAAGAGGATTATTAAATTCTATCAAGAGTTTTCCAAAGTAAGAAGCCAATGCACTTATAAAAAGAAAGTCTAAGTCTTTTAAAAAAAAAAAAAAAGAAAGATTCTAAACTTACGATTAATGTTGATACTGAAATTAAAAAGAAAGCACCTATAAAAACTCAATTGTCTTAAACAAAGCTTACACTTTGGGCTATTGATAGTGTTTTTAGAACTGGGCTTTCTCTGGAGAGTTAAAAGTATGCAAATGCCGAGTGCACAGAGACACAAACACACACATGCTATACCTTTGTATTACACTGGCATTTTATTATTTAATTAAAGTACTCTTATTTTTCTAGCTCACGCATGCTTCCCTTGAGACGGCTTTGCTGTTAGCCTGCTGGCCTTGACTTCCAGCCAAAAACAATTCAGAAACAAAAAGGGACAACAAATCATATTTTCACAGACATTTTTATCCCTCAATACAACCCTGTTTTCACAACATCATACAGCTCCTATGAAAACTATAATTTCGGGCAAAGCCACCCGAACCCAGGGTCTGACACATGGCTGCACTCAGTATTTCCAGTTTAAGAAATTCTTAAGTTCTTAATTGCAAATAAACTCTTTTGATAGAAGCACTTTAACCGGCATCGCTGGTTTGCAAACAGTGCCAGGGATACCGGCTGATGGAGTGAAAAATAAAAACAAGCCAGTGAATGTAGTTCTGATCCGGCAGGGATTGAAAGCTGAGGTGACTATTATTCCCAAGCTCTGTGTTATTTCATTACTTTCTAAAAGAGAGAGGCATCGGCAGACATTCACTGCATCTTCGTGGCACAGTCTAAAATGCATAATCTAATTTACAAAACAAACTTGTTTACCAGGTTAATTCTCTCAACCCTTCCCCAAGTGAGATTCTCACTTACCTGGTGGCAACCCTGTAAGTTTGATTCTCTCCCATAAGATGAGTATGAGCCCCTTTCTGTCTTACCTGCCAAGA
This sequence comes from Manis javanica, assembly GCF_040802235.1. Lineage (NCBI taxonomy): Eukaryota > Metazoa > Chordata > Mammalia > Pholidota > Manidae > Manis > Manis javanica. The sequence goes on from NC_133164.1 coordinate 108,095,257, forward strand.
GAAACAACAAAAAAGTGTAAATTGTGTTTTTCCTTTAAAAAAAAAGCTCCTCCAGGTAACAGACATCTACTTCTCTTCCCCGATGTTTACATACGTAAAGTAGGCACCACTGGCAATGTATGCAAGCAGGAGAGGGAATAACACTTCCTCACTCTGGCTATGATAAACTGGAAAAAAAATCCTTCATTCCTATTCTTAGCCAAACTGCTCCACACTTCCAAAAACTGTCATTCCAATGGCCTCCACTTTCTCTAACAAACAAATTGTCATTCCTTATTTTCACTTTCTTTCTCTCTCACAAAATTTAAACAATTTCATTTTTATTTACACAGCAGGCAAATTATCTATGTAATGACCCTAGCCTAGTAATTCCCATTGATTATATTGACACTTAATGGTGAGGCCAAAGTTAATCAATCAAGGCTCTCCAGATGGTGAATATAGCAAAGAAACTATTCAAAATTCTGGGTTTCCCTCTCTCTCCTTAAAATCCCCTCTCCTAGGAGTGCACCCCATCATGATCAGGAGGAGGACAGACTTTACTTTTGGGAGAAAGGGCTTTGAAAAACTGACCACTCTGAACCCAAGTTCAGATTCCGCCAATAGACCTAGCAGAACAAGAAATAATGGAACATCAGTGTCTTTTTCCAATTCTAACAGGCCAATTTTTATCTATACACTGCTCTACAGAGATGGATAGAGCCTCAGATGCTATTTGGCCACATCTAAGGATAAAATCAAGGCTACTCATTTTTTTTAAGTATGTTTAGCCTTAATAATCAGCAAGGAAGACAATGAAACCACATTACAAGAGATCTAAGCAGAATTTAGTGAGTGACATATGAAGAGTTGTCACAGAAAACTGCTCCATATGTGGACATTAAAAAGAAAAGGTCTAGTGATACAGCCAAGTGCTGAGAACACAAACCTCACCCCTCCCAAGACTAAAGGATACCTCTTTCTTTAAGACTAGAGTTAGAGACACATTGTACTTTACACTCAGGACTACACTTTTCTTTTTTCCCATGGAAAAACTCAAAACTAGTATTTTGAGAGGCTGAGCAGATATCCTTCTAAGGTTTACAATCCCCAGTTTTCCCCTCTCAAGTTAACGTAACTGTTAAAAATGACATTAGTTCTTTTTTATCTTTAGTTCAATGACAATGCTATTAAGACTATGCCTTTCTGCATGACACAAAGAATGCACCTTTCATAAATCTTATAGCTAGTCAGAAGCATACCTCATATCTAAGTCACTACATATATAAAATGGAAGATGATTTTTGAAGAAAGCCAAACCTGAGTCTTAAAATTAACCCTCTCTTCCCATTCACTTTTCTACTGACTTCACTGAATTGGAAACTTGGGAACACACTCCCTTTGCCCCATTTCTCATATTGTGTTCAGTGCAAGTAGAAAAATCAATGCCCACATCAGTTTCAAATGCAATGAAACAGGATACCATCTTACATACTGCCAGTCTGGGAAATCTAAGAGAATAATTTTCAATGTATAAGGATTTTACAATAAAGAAAAGATGTGTTTACCTGTTTCAGAAATGCAAATGGTCATACAGACATATTTACTCTTCTCTGTCAAATATAAGCTCCTTTATACTCTTTAATTTTTCTTTATAAATATTACTAACAGAAATAACTCAACCTTTATGAGCTATGAGATAAAGTATGTCCTTCCTTAAGCCCTTGCATCTAAAAAGCTTCAATACAACCACCACCTAATACACTTGGACATGCTGTTTACTTGTTTAACAACTCGCCAGGCAGGTAGGTAGGTAGGTAGACAGACAGATAGAAAGACAGATAAAGTTGAATTCACTCTGACTTCCTAGGAAATTGAACATCTAGTATCCTATTTTGATTATTTCCAAAAATTGGATTGTAACATTTTGAAGGAAGAAAAGCTATCTTTTTCTTTTCTCTGTAAGAATTTCTGAAGCTATTCCTTATAGAATTTCACCACCTGGAATTATTTCCCAGCTTGACTCCAAAATAGAGACCTGGAGAGACGAATTTTCCTGCTAGGATTTGTCTGAGTTCATATATCTACATAAAGTTGGGCAATTCTTCTCATTATTCTAAAGCTAGAAGGTCAGTGCAAATAGTATGGACTAGAGAAAGAGAGAGAGAATATATAAATGAGAATAAATGGGACAGAGAGGAGAGAAATAAGGAGAAGGAGAGTGGAATGGAAAGAGCAAGACGGTAGAAAGGGAGACAAGGGGGAGGGAGTGATGAGAAGAATATGAATTCATGCCGCACAGAATCCCCAAAGTACTCTTGGCTACATGGACCCAGCATTCTTTACTATCATATCAGATACAGACTGCTTAATCTTAATTTTGCTTGTTAAAAAATATTTATCCAGATACAAAAATAAACCCTCTGCAAATTACAAGTTGTCAGGGTTAAAAATCTACTCCTGTTTGTGTGGGGGAGGATAAGAGACCAGCATAGACATGAATCATTCTCAGTAATTTGAGTGTTTCCATGACATCAATGGGCACCCGTCCAGGACTCTGTCGAAGTCTGCGAGGTACCAAAGAGGCAGTGCAGCCAGCAGGAGGCTGGGAGGTGCACTTTTTTTTTTTTTAAGGGATTATGCTCCTTGTAAAGATTTCATCTGTAGCATCCCCTTTTGCCATCAAATAGATCGCTCCAGAGACCATGAGGGAACACATTTCATTCTGATAGTGTAAGCCTTTAACTTTATTACATCTTTTTGTTCCCAAATTCAACTATAAATCTGCCCTCAGAACCCAAACCCCTGTTTGGGAGCAAGATAATCAGGGCATGCACCTTCTCAAACATATTCTATCTATCCCCATCATTTTCTAATGACAAAAAGCAGCCATTTTACAAAGACACCTCAGTTTCTAGGGAAAAAATACACATCTTTTGTGTAAACTGTCCATTAAAAATTAGCTATGGTCTTGATGTTGATTTTCTGCTTAAAAATCACTGGAACATTTGCTTCAGATAATAAAATTTTCAAGAGCGCTGATAACATGTTTAAGTAGGATTCTTCAGTAACTATCTGTGCTCCTGAACACAAAAGCTCCCTAATATCTGCATTTACTCTACGTCAGGCATGGGTCTGCGTCCCTTCCACCAACTGGCCAGCGCAGAGAGCTTCTTTCCTCTTTCCTCCATCCTTCCACACCCACCTCCCCCCATCCCCACAACCACAACAGAGCTTTGAAAGAGCTAACGATTCTATTTTTCCAATATTTAAAAGAGATAGCAGTGATGAACAAACCCAGCGCGTTCACTGCGGAATTTTCGAGCCAACCCTCCAGTGCTAGAATGCGACAGCCGCTGCGGATATTTTTTGGCACAAAGACAATGGTGGCAGTGCCAAGCCCCATGGCTAAAACTACTCAAAAGAGGCATAAGGGTAGCATTAATCGCTCAAGTCTTTTACTGCATGGAGTACTGTTGTCCATATTTTAGAAACTAAAAGTACCCGTTAGTAACATTTGTTGTATGCCCATAAAGGGGGGGGGGGGGGGGGGGCATTCTGAAATATATACCAGAAACCAATCTTGTCAGACATTTGATTCATTTTTATACCTAAAAGGACCAAATGTTAAATTTTGCTGCTGGTGACGATTTGCTGTGCATGAAACGAATGATATGACCTAATGGAGCATGCTGAGGGCTGAATGAAAGCTACGGAAAGGATTTCATAAACTGAGTCGACATATTGGCTAAACAACTTCCTCCTGCAAAAATGATGTATGCAAGGAACATGTAATACTATGTCACAATTTTTTAAGTTTAGCAAAAAAAAAAACCAAAAAACAAAAAACTGCTGTAAATGAGCAGACACAACATCCGTCAATCAACCCTTCTAGAGACAAAGACATCAACACACGGCCCCTTCTCTAGAACAAGTCGGCATCAGCAGTGAGCAAACAATCCAGAAGTCAACACGTGTTTTGTCCAAATTGAACCCATCAGCTGCTAAGACCTATATTTAAATTTGATTATTAAAAATGGCACCAAATTGAAAATCAACAAAGGATTCACTTGCTTCTTCTGTTGCTCTTGAAAAACTAGTGCAAGCAGAAAATATAAGCCACTTCCAAATAACTTAAAGGCCAATATTTTTGCTGATCTATTCAATAATCCTTTATCTTGATGCCCCAAGAAAGATAAGGGAAAATGTTTACTATCTGCGGGCAGGATGGTTAACAACTGTCTGTATACTTCCAAATGTGATACTTTTATATTTTTATATGATTTTCCATTTTGACTTCTAATTTTTCTTCCAATCTATCTGTGGCATCTGATTATAAGGGAATGCCAAGGGAACTGGATGTGAATGAAAATATTACATGAAGGCAAAAAATGATCTCATAAATCCATTGATTGACAGGGACACATCTAAGTATCACCTTTGGCAGATTCCTACATCTGGACAGTTCTAATCTATATGGAAAGAATGAGAGACAGACAAGAACAACTGATTAATAATATGATTTCTGGGGATAAACTGTGACACGGAAGATCCCACTGGTGGCTGACCAGTAGGGTAACAACAAGGTTGTGTTTGGTTTCTAGCCTCATTCTTAAAAGGCCACTTTTAGAACTATATATAAATGGTAGGTCTTTCACCTATCGATGAAAAAGATGTACCCATACAGCAAACTGTATCATCCCATGAAAAGCCTTAATGAAAAATTATCTCATGCTGCAGGACAATTCCAAGCAAGGCAGTTTCACTGTTAATCCTCATTCTGGGAACTGAAGAATGAGCCTTTTGTTCCCCAGCATCAGACTAGGGAACTCATCAGAACCAGGGTCAAATCAGAATAAATCTCTGTCCCCAGCCACACCCCTTCCCTGCTTGCCCTATTAGTTCTTCTATATATGAAAAGACAGTTTCATTAAACAATGACCTGAATTTTTAGTGGTTCTGAAAATATACATGAGGTTATTATTTACCAGCCTTTAATCTTTTCCTTGCCTGCCTTTTCCTTCTTGCCCAAGTAAGAATAGCTCAGTCCTTGTCCTATATTAACTATTATGCAAAGAGCTTATGCAGGCTTATTTATTCCATCTGCACAACAATCCTATGGGGTAGGTACTACAAACACCGTTTTATAGATGAGGAAACTGAGATACAGAAAATTGCCCAAGGTCGCACAGGCAGTAAACAGTAAAGCCAGGATTCAAATCCTGGCAGTTTGATTCCAAAGGCTGAGTATTCTCTGTTGATGGTATTTAAATTCTTGGGGGGCATGGGGGGGAAGAATCTATAAATAAGCGAGAAGCCCAATACTGAAGATTCAAATCCCAGAGCTCATAACACTCATGAATTTGATATGAAATTAATGAAAGTGTCTTATAGGTGGTGATAATTTACATTCACATGATTTTATTCCTAAAACGTCTCTAGGTACTTTATAGCTGTGCAAATGATGTACATCAGTACCTGTGATGTACAATAAACTGCAACCATCTCTAGGTTAAAGTGAAGAAACCAATTCACAAAAACATGGCAGCAAACTGCATTCTACACATTCCCTACATGAAGAATGCATCTTAGTATTAAAGTGCACAGAGAAGAGTGAAAGTAATAATACAATCATTATTATAATATAGGACAACACAGCACTGCTCACAAATGTAGCCTATGTAACAGGAATTCCACAACAGGTTCCAAAAAACAAAAAGGAGACTAATTAAAAGGCCTAACAAATGTTACAAGCTTTCCATACCCCTCCCCAGAAATATACATTGAAAGCTAGCATGCTAAAGCCTCTGAGAAGTCCTGCAGTGAAGACATTCGAGTTCAGTATAACCTTTCCCAAACTTACTTGAATACACATATCTGCCCCTTTTTTATTTTATTTTACTTTATTTTTGGTATATTAATACAAGTCCTGAAGAACTTTAGGGAACTACTGTTAGAAAAAAAACACTAAAAATGTGTTGGGTTAATGTATGTTTGCAGTTTTCTATCAATAAACAATGTAAGTTTGAAAGCCAAATTTTATTTTATTCTAATTGATCTAAAAACATTTTTTACTTTTTGTGATGTTTCTGTGCAGATACACCTTTGCTGTTTTGATTAGCTGCTAAATGTTAATCATCCCCAACCTTAGCTGGGAGGTGAAAGTCTGGGTTTGCAAGAAATCAGAAGGTTATGTTATTCTGATTTCTCAAATTCAGAAAAGAGCATTGATTCTGTGCTATAGAATGTTACTATACCAGGACAACTTTGTCCACAGGCATTAAAAAATCCAAACTTAACAAATTTCATGTGAAAAGGATTAGAACTCAATTCCAGCAAATAAACTAGTGATTGCACAACCTAGAAAAATTTTCCCCTCCATCTCTTCTTAAATGGAGAATAGAAAAATAAGCAGAGGAAGTCATGGTAGGGCACATAATTTGTAGCAAAGGATAAAGGGAAATAGGTAGCTACCCATTTTCCCAGAAAAGGCTAGCATTAGTCCTCTCTTTCACTGATGTTCGTAAGTCATAAAAATAGAATACTCAGTAATGATATATAGCTCTGATCCTGGAAAATTATGAGTTTTGGCTGCATTTCATCACTGATTCACCTCATCTCGTCTAGACACTATGCTGCCTTCAAAACAGTGGGTGTACTGAAATTCCAGATATGCTGAGTGTCTTGAGGCATCACTAAAATTCTTCATTTTGAGGGATCATTCTTGGTTCAGAATCTATATTTAATTCTCCTTAAGCCACCATTCACATTTGTCAAACACTATATAGTATGCAATGTAATTTAGCTTACAGGTTTCAAACAATACACCCTAAGAACTCCTTAGATGGGCAATTTAACCCCTATGTTTATAGATGAGATCACTAAAATTAAAAAGGGTAACTGACTTGTATGAGTAGAACAGGTTATGTAAATATGAAGAGATAAAACCAGAAAATAAACTTCCAGTTCCAGAGCCAAAGCCCCTTTTGACAATATGCCACCTCTTTGTGGAGTATTCCAGATGTATTATCAGTATCGGTTGTGGGAACAAATATTATTTTACCTGTTTTCTTCTCACTGTGTAACACAACCATGCCCTCAAATAATTTTAACCTGATTCTTATTAGGCCAAAGAGGAGTTCTCAAGTCTTTTGATGGATGAGAAGGTTCGAACTGATACAACATTTTGAGTGACGATCCTCTGTACACCAAAAAATTACCGATGCAAAATATAAGTATTGCCTCTGATTATTTCACTTGCCCTAGACAACAACAGCCAAAGTAATACCCCACTTGGTGTCACGCTTAGAAGAAGTACACACATTATCAAATTAAAGCACGTGAGTTTTGTGCTTTATTTTCCAAATGCAAGAAAATCTTTCATTGAAAATGACACTGATTCCACAGAGTGTGCAATTAATCAACGTAATCACAGGAATAACTTAGCTGTTTGGGGAGGTGTGTCAAATAACTCTTTAAGGCCACTGAAGTGCCACTTGAGGCACTAGTGTAATGGTTTTCTGAATCATCACTTTGTACAAGGGTTCCCGAGAGACCGGAAGGACCAAGGGCAACCCCGAAATCACTCCACTTACCTCTAAGGAGTAACTTACCACTGGCTTTATGAGACTAAGATGACAATAGTTCTGTCTGCCTTATTTTATATTTTTATCGCAGTCTGTGTCTATGATGACTGGGTATGACCCAAGGTAATGAAGGACTTGTGTGACCTCTGAAGAAACTACATATTTGAAAGATTATTTTTTATTTGAAGAAAGATAATAGCTTTCATAAAAGGTGGAAAAAGGTCAATTTTGCAATGTATACTAAAGCAAGCAGAAATAAAAGATTTTCTCTATATTCTTCGAAGGGAAGCAAGACACAGGATGCACTTGGTAGAAAGCAATCCTTCAGCATTCAATTCTATGGCTAAGAGACTTTGCTGATCGTAACAATCATCAGTAAAACTTTTTCATAAAACAGATTCCTGGGTTTTCCACCTCACGGTTCTTGCAGTCAGTGGTGTAGGACCTGCCTTCCAGATTTTTTTTTAAATCAAATTCCACTAATTAGTCTAAGAAGCCAGGGTAAGAGCAACCTCATAGAGCAACAGGCACAGCTTTTAAGGTCACATTCGATGAACCTCCAACAAACCTAGTAACCTGGTGGTGAACAACAACAAGAACGATTACTCCTGGTCTAATCTATTTAAGGGGATTTTTTAAAAAGACAAAAATAATTGCCTCTGAGGCCCTTTCACAGTTACATTTTATGGGTTAGAGAAACCTTTTTCTGGCAGCATACTAGGCCTTTGAAATTATTCCACTAATAAAGACTGGTTGTTTAAAGGACACTTATCTCACATGACCAAGGAGGTCCCCTAATAAACAGCAGAATCCCAAGACACGAGAAGCCTGGAAGGGAAATGCTGCTCCTCCGCAGCCCCACTGGCCACCGCTCTGGAAGCGTCTCTTCCCCACTGATGCCAAAACAGAAGTCTCCCTTAGGCTCCAGGATCAAGTTCTAATGAACATTACTTGGCTGGTGAACCTACAAGTGCCCTTCCACCCATGTATTCTCCCTGTCTGTGCTCTACTGAAGGCATTACCCGTCCACACTGAGGGAGGCAATCTGGTTCTTTGATCCCTCCGGAGGAGATCTATGACATTCTGGCGTGATGCAGCAGAGACATCATATGAATAAGACTTTGTTGTCTGGCCAAATTTTTTTGGAATTTATCAGCAAATTTTAAGAAAAGCTGCAGCTCCATTTCATCACACAGATCACTTTAAGCCATAAATTATCTGCTACTCATTGAACTGAACTAAGACAGTTCTAATACTGTCTTACTAAAATTAAATGTAAAAAATAATAACGGACAACCTGAATAAAACACAGCCAAACGGAAAATGCAGGGAAAGGTCTGGCATTATGTTTGTTATAGTACCTCCATAGGAAAGTTACATATTTTAGCACCATGGCATGTAAGTGATGGACTCAGTTTTCAAGCTGAGCTTACAACTAACAAGAATATAACAATTATCATCTCTCAAAGAAACCACATGCAGCTGATGATACTCAAAATTGCACAGAAGTAAAGGAAATGGGAGCTTCATGAAGATGTTAAATACAGTTCATATGTGTGTATAAACACTTAGGTATTATACTTACACATACACACACGTATATAAGTAGCATTTTTAACCTGAGACAGAAGACAATCCAAGTGTCATTTATGTATGTATGTGTGATGTATTAGATGACCATTTCTTCAGCCTTAGCACTGAATTACAATTGGTCTATGTTCCCTAAGCATACACTACTGAGAAGTTGAGGGGAAATAGCTCAGAATTCAAAATACACTTTGGGACACCCACAGAGCACACAAGGAGAAAGACTGCTACCTCCTGAGCTTGTGCTGCAAGAGAACGGGCCCAGGGCACCAAACTTGGAGGTGAACAGGGCAAAACTACTCAGAGCCTGACTCCCCTGTGAGGGCAGTCACTGTTACAGGAAAGCAATGCTTCACAGACAGAATTACACAAGCCACTGAGTCCTACACCGTGATGTTTAAGAAAAACCTCCCTACGAATGAATTGATGAGCATGAAGTAAATCAAGAGGGGAAGGTAGGGGTCACAGGAAGGAAGAGGGGAGGCAGGGAAAAGATGATGGAGGAGGAGGGAAAGAAAGGAGGAGGGAGAAGGGGAGTAGTCAGAACTGTGACCTCATCCCATCAAAAACATGCAAGAGAAGGAAAAAGTACATGGAATAGATGGAACAGACAGCAATTTTCAGTTCTGAGACTTGCAAAAGCAATCACCTGAATAGTTGTGAGAGGTCCAAAGATGTGAGGCACGGAAATAAATAAGTATTTGTTTAGTGCCTGTGGACTACGTGTTGCTTTGAGTATGTCAACGATGGACATTATTCTCAAGAGTAAGAGTTTAGATGGCTGGAACACCAGGGAGAAAACCCAGGAATACACACCAGTAAGGGATGTAATGGAATAATTTGGGCACAGAAAGACAGCATCCAATACAACCTCATTGTGGTAACAGAGGGCAACATGAAAGACATGCATCTGAGATTCCATCAAAGACACTATTGTAACAGATTTGGTGGGAACTTGTTATTTCTTAGAATGCAGTTCACAGTTATTTGACAATGTTAAATAAATCAATAAAAACTGATGCTTATATAATTTATCAAAAACAATTTCTTTAAGGTAACTGAACCTGAAACTGGAAAAGCATAGATGATTCCCCTTTCCTAGCTCTAAGCTCTTTGGTCATTCCATATTTTAGGGAGCTGGCTTTGGGAGTTTTGATGGCATTTGCTTACAAATTAGAAAAGCTGGCCCTCTAAGACAAAAGAACTGCCCAGATCTAAATGACCCTCTCTGTGTAACAATTACCAAATTGATTCAATAAAGTCATTTCATTTCAGAGATAGGTAGAAATCACGTACACATGATTATTATAAAGAATTTGCTGGAAACTTGTCAACAGAAATCGTTGCTATTTTTAAGACCTATTCATTACAACAGGGCCCTGGTCTTCACTACCAGGATCCAAGAATATATTCATGCAAGCAGAGAGGCCAGGACACTCCTTCTGCGACTGGCTCTTGTATAAGTCAGTCCTGCCACCTGGGAATAAAGGCATTGTCAATGATTTGGTCCTTTGACATCTCACACTCCATAAATTAAATAAGCACCAAAAGAGGCAAAACAAAACCAAAAAATGTTCCACCAAAACTACCATTCTTGGTATCTGCCAGGGAAGACAGCTTAATTTAGTCTTTGAGGAAGCCAAAAAATTTAATTTATAAAATAATATGATATATGCTGCATATATAAAATGTATTAAAGATATGCACTCATTTTCTTTCACAAAGCAGATGAGAACTGCCAACCCTATTAGGAAGTTCTCTCCTGAGAATTACTCCCTACAAAGAGTCACATTTCAAAATTTCAATTATTTATCTTTTTTAAGTCCATCCCCAACTTAGACAACAGTTCTTGAGTATAACTATGCCAGGAGGAGCTACAAAAGTAACAAGTATACAATTAATGATACTATGAAATTAACCACTTAAAAACTCAAGAGTAGCATATACTTTACATGTTATTTGAACTATCAGGAGTCTATTTAGCAAAAGCAAACCAAAACAACAAGCAACAAACTTAATTTTGAACTAAAACAAATTATATCTGTCACTCTCAGTATTAATCTACACCTTTATAATCACTGGAAATACATGATTAGTTGTGTAAAAGTGCCCAAACGAAACAAACAAAAAAACAAAAAATACTCCCCAATCGTGAAAAGTAAATTAGGAACCCCACGAACAGTTGGTTCCAGTCTGGGCAGCCAGCAGAGGGCGCACATGCCCCAACAAGAGCAGGTTCTGACCAGGCACCACCCAAACTCATTTAGAACTAAGCTTGATCAAAATTTGAATTGGTGGGGGTCATCCTATCAGTGCCATTAAGAAAGAAAATGTGCTCAGTTTAGAAGAGTAAGAAATACACACTATTAAATACCAACTTCAACAGAGACTTCTTAGCTGCTTCACGGACAGTTCATTAAAAAGAAAATCTTTGTATAGAAGTGAGGTTATATCGGTTTTCAAGGCCACTGTAGTTTTCACTGATCTATATTAAGAAATACCTGTAATATATGAGTTTGGAGAAATAAATTAAACACTAAATTTATAACCCATAAACACTCAATTTTAGTGAGTGTATTAAATCTCTTTGCAAACAGAGTTTCTTTTAGTGTGTTTCCATGTACCAAATAGAAGTCTATCAATTTTTGTAACCGTAGAGCAACCACATACGAATCATTTTATGGTTAAATTGAGATATATAAGTTATTTATTTTTACACTTGTTTGTACTTGATTATTTGTAAGTTGCCTATTCTGGTCTTTGTATTATAATATTTGTTTTGGAGTTACAATAGGGTTACAATAGTTACTTCAAGAGTACCTCGCAGCTATGCATGTATAAGTACATATAATAAGGAACTTAAAAGAATATTCTTTTAAGAAAGTTTTCCTATAAATGCAAAAGTCACAAACTCCTCCTGGAGCTTTCTAAGCTTATGGTTTCAGAAATAGTTACCACAACTAGAAAAGAAAAAAAAAAAGAATTACCTCATGAAAGCATCAAATTAAAATAAACTTAAAGTACTGTAGTTTTTTACATTTACAGATAAAAATGAAATAATCCATAGGATGCTTGATCTCTCATTTCAAATAGATTTAAATAAACAGAAGGTTTAGTTAAGTTGCAAGATGGAAAGCTTGGTAGGAATAATTAGCTGCCAGTTGTCCATCCACCTAAATGACCATTTCAACCTCACCTCTACTCATCAAACAAAAACAACAAAGTCACATAACATCTCTATCAGGTAATTTATTTAAAGCATTCTCGGTAGATTTTAGAGTTGAATTTAATTTACAGCATTTATAAACCAGGTGGCTTAGGTTACATGGAGGTCACAATAATAATACTTATTCTTCAGGCCAGTGTGGCTACACCATTTTTGCATAAGTTCAAATGATGATGTTTTATTATTCCTAAGCACTCAATTCTGAAATGTTTGCACAATCTGTTAAGTTCCAGGCAAATTTAAATGATTTTGACATGCAGCCTGCTAAGGCCAGTGACGGAGATAATGCCTCTTTACGTGGGTAAAATTTTGTGGCATATAGGTCACTCTCTTAAGGGGAATCAACTGTTTGTCTCTTCTTTGCATTTCCACCACAATCCTTCATCCTGCAGCCTGGAGCTGAGAGTGAAATGCAAGAAAGGAGCTGAGTGCTCAAAGCAAAAATCTGCTTCCAGGACAATCCATTATATCTGACAAGTTAAATGTTCCATGGTAGGCCATATGGCACCAGAGCAGGCCCGACGATGGAAGAGGGGAACTCAGCAAATGCATCACAATTAAGGAGTTTGGCTACAGACTTTACTTTGAATTACTTAATTTTTTTCATTAAATTTTAAATGCTGTCCCCCTGCCCTCAATTTTTAACTGGATTCCTTGCGACAATTTTTAAAGAAGTTCCACAATTACTTTTTCATCTCATGGCTTAGGTCACTGTGGCTACTGAAATCTGAAAGTTAAGGTACACATGGCCATTTTATCAAATGCACTTTCACAGAGGAGGACCTGTAGCCTCATTTAAAATTTTTCAAGACAAATAATATGTAGAACCTATCTGTTCACTAGATTAGAATATGCAGATGAAACTGGTCATTAGATCGAGACATTTAAATGAAATTGATAGACCATTAAATGAAACCAGTTTCCATTCTTAAACCTAAAATATCTTAAAAGCTGTACAGTCATAACAGGCATTTTTGTTTCTTCTGTGGCTTGCATATGATTTACCAAATGAATGAATTAACTGAGGACTACACCTCCTTGAATTTAGCTCCTCCCAGAATGCCACCAAAAGGAACTCTTTATACTCCTGCTCAAGCCATGTCCCAGAGACAAGTCCTTTAAGCTTCTAAGACGTGGGTTCAACCTGGGTCATCTATAACAAAGCTGAGTTTTGTTGGAGACAATGTAATGTAAATTATATTTGCACTAAAACCAAGGTATGCATTTACTTCTTTAAGGGAGAGGAAATGAAATTAATAAGATGACCAAAATAGTATAATTATATCCTGGTATATACCATTACGCCATTCTATTAAATAAATTAAGTAAATATTCTTATGTCTCCTGAAGAATTCTCAGGAAAAAGAACTGGATCTGTAATAAAAACTGAAAAAGCATCCTATAGAAGTGTTCAAACTCATCTCGTCCAGTATCAAAGGGCAGTATCAATACCCTCAATTATTGGGGATGACACATTCCTGAGCAAATATATGAGTACACATGTGTAAATACTATATATATATATATATATATATATATGTATATATACAATTATAATGGGTAGTTTTTCTAAACAATAATGATTATCATTTAGGTAGTCACATTGGTTTACAAACATGAAATTCATAATGATTAAAACATGTATGCATCTTTCCAAAAGAGTAGACACTAAGACTCATTTCCCTAAACTATTTTCACTCTCCATTTCTCCAGAGGGTCACTATTTCTCTCAAATGTACTTGCTTCTGCCTTAATTAAGAATAACATTATTTCAAAGAGCATATCCAGATACTTTGTAAAAAAAAATGGGTCATTTTGCTTCATATTTAAAATTATGAACACAGTTTCTAGTGGTCCTAAAGTGACACTTTGTTAATCATCTAATGTAATTTTTTATTTGTATCTCATTTTTAAATATGAGACAATTTAGTAAATTGTGAAGATGGTATGTGGGTTAGGAATTGGTCATTTGTATTAAAAATCGACTGTTATAGCTCTGCATATTTTATCAAGTACTTTCACAGACACGCTCTTATAAGCTTCATAATCCTAAGGTAGGTGTCATACCTATCATTAATACATCACTCCCTATGGAGGAAGAAAGGTTATTCAGAGAGGTTAATGTATTACCTTACAGTAAACAGCTATGACATGGAGGATCCACCTTTTCTGTCTAAGCCTACCTCTTTACATAAGCATTGTAATGCCATACCACACCATTGACTACGTGAGGAAGTACGAACACTAAAAAGATTTAGGTAAGTATTACTCAGAAATGCAGGCATGTGTGTTATATACTTTTACTTCATATCTAAGAAAAGTAGTAAAATGTTTTGGTATTGTGACAGTGCCCAGTTTGAAAAAGATGACAGAATCCTATGCCGGGATTTCCGAGGAGGAATGAACACATACACAACACACAGTTACACTTACACATGAACAGCCACACGTGAGGGTGCTACACACACATACACACACACTCACACACGTAAAATGTAGTCATGCACATCTCAGCATCAATAGAGTGCATAGGGCCATTGTGTACTATAGATCCTATTTCTGTGTATCCAGATCCACATTTTTATTACTAATTAAAATGTCCAGATGGTAAAATAACACCTGATCTGAGGGGCTTTTAAGTACAGTAATTGTCAACGCTCAACTCCTACATTGTTAACAAATTGGAAAAATTGGCCTGCACTGAGTTTTATATGTACTGTTTCCAAGCCATCAGTGTAATACAGTTAAAACTTTCATAATTTGAACCTAAAAATGCCCACCTAGAAAGAACTCTTTACCAAGAAAAAGAGGGAAAGATCTGCCATCAAATCATTATTATTAAGAGAAAGCTTATGAAGTCCAACAGAACTGATTGTCGTATCACAGTCATACCATTGTGTTTTATAGGGGGAAAAAAACACAATAGAGGAAAAGAATGAGCTAGCTATTCAACAGCTATTCAATCCTATTATTTTATGAAGCCCTTTCTCTACATATTTTGTTTTACACATTCATGAAAGGATATAATTAATTTTTAAATATATTCATCTTTTTCTTTTTTTTTTACATTTGAGTGCCATATATAAGTATAGAACTTAATCATAAAGCAAAACATTTATTATCTCATATGCTTTTAAAATATATGGTTTCTGGGATGACCCCTGAAATTCAGCTTAGGTCTTGGCTCAAGAATAATATGCTTCGGGGAATCACAGATGCTTTTAAAATGTTTAAGCAGCTACTTCCTAATCCTAAGTGGATTCTTTTTTCTCAAGCAAACATTTTTGCAAATATTTAGGCTGCTTTGATACGCAAATGTTCTCCCAAACACTTCCACCAGCCAGCCACTGAAATCTCTCCACAGACCCCAACCAATGGGAAAGTTTGCAAGGGAAATATGAGAAGCAACTGGATGAGGATACTGCCAGGAACACTGGCTTCACTGGCCACAAACAAATGTTGATTTTGTTGCAATACCTGAAACAAAACCTTTGGATGTTGTAGTGAAACAACTACTTCAAAATTCTCAGTCATGGGGCTATAATTCCCCTTGACTGAAGCAATAGCTTCTGGGGAGGGTAAAACTGATCACCCACAGGTTTCCTATTTCAGAGTTCAATAACTCCAGTAAATGTGGCTTGCTGCTGGACAGTGAAATCTCACCACTTTAAAAAGAAAATGCCCACAGGAATTAACATGTGCAAAACAGTTAACAGAGAAAGCAACAAAAATTGCTATGACTAGGGCCCCAGTCTTAATGGGTAAAATATTAGTCCTTTCAAAAATGTGCTTCCAAGGGATAAGCCAGGGGAGAAGATGCCCCTACAACCATCTTTACTATATAAATATCTCAGGAAGTGATTCATGCAAATGAGGAATTCTAGAAATAAAAACAAGAGGGTAGCATTCAAAATAACTTGTAAATACAGTATGGTTACAATTATTATGAGTAAAAACAACCTCTACACCACCTTTCTCTTTAACACTTTACTAGGGAAACACCCCCTAGACTTGCTTTAGGAAATAATGGGATTCTTTAATAACAGGCCAACAAATCACTTCAAAGTATTTTTTCAATTTATTCCATCACTTTAGCCACCAGAGGCCCACCACACTGAAAACAAAACCAAATTTCAGGATTCTGGGCCCTAACACCATTCTAGGCATTACTTAAGAAGGCAGGAACTGGTACACAGTTGTGAATTTGATGGGGGGAGAAAACTAAGTGAATTTATCAAAGCCAGTGAATGCTGAGCTTACAAAATTAAAATGATCTTCTCCTCAACGAATGAACCAACTAACCTGCTGATCGACACTTGTTTCTCACTTCTGCCATCACTTCCTCATTCACACATATTAGAAGTGGTCAAAGATTTCATCAGATGTGGTTTGACAATAGCAGCAAAGTGCCTAAAGCCACAGATTTTAATTGAGCCCAAAATACAGATTTGGGAGAAAAAAGAACCAATCACAGCAGGAAGCGCTTTAAAAGAAAAAAAAAAGGAAACATTATCTTGAGTAGTAACTCTGCACTTAGTTATACTGTCTGAAAAGAAAATAAAAAAGCTCTATAAAATGTCAGAATTAGCCTACCATTTCAGATTGCTCACAGGTGAAATTCTACCATCTGGATGGGCAGTTTGCCTGCATAAAATACAAGTAAACCAAAAGAAAGAAAAGTAAATCCTTCTTCTGCTATTTCAACACAATGGATTAAAGAAAAGAGGACAGAGCCACCATAATTCAGATATTGATACACCACGTGTACACACACAAACACACACGGTCATGTGCAAACTGTGACAAAACAGAAATTGGAATAAAGCAAGAGATTGAATAAGACTGTGTTTCTTGGAACTCTGGAGTTACTGAGGGGGAAAAAAAAACCCATTCTTAACCGCATAATAGGAGAAAATGATTTACTTTAAAGTCCTCATTAAATAACTGATGAGACTTTGTATTGTACTGAGATACTCCAAGAAATAAGACCTACCATATCAAATTTTCTACCTTCCCCTAACAAGGCATATTTATATTCTTTATTTATGCTGGGCTAGCAACTTGGGGAATTACAATTTAACTTTAAATAAACAGGAAACTGCATCTTAGGAACTGCCTGAAGTTGTTTTATATCATTTGAGAGTGAAAATGCTTATAAAATTGACAATTTATAAAGAAATATGCTTTCATTCTTTTTCTTAATCCTTATACAAACTTTTTTTTTTTATCCCCTCAAATATCTGCCTCAGCAAAAAGATCTGGCTTAGTAATGGATCGTTTTTTTTTTTTTTTCTTTAACCTAAAGATTCAATCTCAAATCGGGTCAGAACTCTGTTTAGGCGTTTCTTTCTGATGTTGAGGGTGAGATAGAACTTTCGGTGTAACTTTAGGTAAAACAAACCACAGTACAGGTCGGCACCAAATGGTTACTTGCCAACATACAGTTATACTCTGAAAGCAACACACAGAGGGTTTATAAATTAATAGCTCTCTGTCCTGAATACTTGTCGATAGCTCTGTTTTGGGGTTTCTGGGTATCCATTTTGATGGCACGGTGTCTCTTAAAATTACTTTTGAAGGACAACACTACACCAGAAGTGTTGAGTGAGAGAATTATGGGCACATTCCCAAACTCTTACACTAAACCACAAAGGGAATAGATTAAAAAGAAAGAGCGCTAAAAAACAACCATCTTCCAAAAAGAAGAATAAGGAAAAAAAAAAAAACCCCACCCTGAAAAGAGAAACAGAATACTTGCTTTTCTTTCGACCTTACGGGTAGCACACGAGGCAGGCACCATAAGATGTAAGCACAAATACGTGAGGAAGGTCGCCAAAAAGCATGCGGATGAATAAACTGTCGTGGCGTAAATTTGCCAGCTAGAGGACAGAACACAGCACGCTGGGGCTTGGCTGTCCTAACATGTTTTACTATGTAAATTTAAAGAGTCTTGAAAGGGAAAAGGGAAGAGGGGAAAAGGTGGAGGGTTTTTGTTTAACATTTTGAAAAAGTTTGCCAGAAATTCTCATACTTGGATCACAAATAAAAGTACTTTCATTGCTGTTATTTAAAAAAAAAAAAAAAGAATCTAGTTCTTAGGCTAAAACTCATCACATGTTTCCTATGATGGAAATTTAGGGGGGTGGTTTAAAGAGTTAAAGACTCCCTACCATTAATTTGCATCTGGTGCTTTTAGTGTGTGTGTGTGTGTTTTTTTCTTCCCTGAAAAGTTGGCAGAGCTGCCGATTTTCCATAATGCAAGCATTTGGGAATTGTGAGCGGAATGAAACCGATCCAATCTCCTGACTGCGACATGAATTTTCATTAATTACAACCTTGTCAGCAAAAGCATTATCAAAGCTGAATATGAAAATGCTAATGAGTCCTCATTTGCATATTTTTCTTTGTTGGAATGTCATTAATTATTACATTTTATGATGATGAATGCAGCTGTCGAAGCTCTCCGATGCATAATTAGCCATCAGAATGCCAGGAGCCGATCAGCATTTTTGGGTGAAAAAAAACAAATTTCACTTCCACTCTCCCCCCCATCCCACCATCACCCAACATACACACACACACACACACACACAGCCCGGATGACGACAGTCCTGAGGCCGGACTTTGGGGAAGTTGAAAAGAGCTCATGTAGAGGGGATTAATTTTTGCTTTAAAATTATTTTGTTTTTAGACGATAAGGGTCTTACACAATAAAAGCAGTTCTTAATAAAAAAAAATCGTTATTCCAGCTTAATTAATGCCACGCTTAATTATAACACCATGATGTCAGCGGTTTTAATTAAGTATTGGCTCCGTTACAAAAAAAAAAAAAAAAAAAAACTCCTCGCTGCAGTAAGTCACAATACAGAGATTCGTGCAAACCATTTCTGCGATGTTTTGGTCTGCCGTGGTTCATGAACTATTCAGATATTACCAGGCAGCATGCAAACGCCAGGCACACACGCGTGCGCAGGGGGCGCGCCCCGCACCGCACACTCCCGCGCGCACACACACATCAGGCAAAGGGGAAAACCCCTACTTTCCTACTACATTACTTGGATAGATTTTAGAGCTTACCTACTTGACCACTTTTTTGAGCTAAAGTGTAAGTGAAGATGACAAAACATAGCTCATCCTCTCTCAGCCGCTGGGAACGGTGTTTATAAGTAAAAAAAGAAAAACAACACAGAGCAGATGGGACCATTACACATGACCAAACCAATCAATCACAGATGAAGGGCCCAGGTGCAGCGCAGCCGTGCAACAACGCACCATTTCACAGTCTGTCAGACACACACACACGGTCGTCCATGAGTGACCCTCCTCGGCTCCCCCCGGACCTCATCTGGAGCGCTGCGCCCCTCTCGCCTGCCTACGCTCCAACTGACGTCTTCATAATCGCCCTGTCTTTCTATCTGCTTTGGCTCCTGTGAGGAGAGGAGGATGGAAGGGGTGGCAACTGGGGAGGGGGCTGGGAGGACCGGGAGGGGAGATAAGCATAGGGGCTCACATCATTGTCACTTATAAGGAGTCCAGCCTTCTTCCTTCTGCCATCCCCACAGCCCCTCCCTCTCAGACCACCATCACAACTGCTTCTCAAACCATCATTAAGCTCATTAATTTTTAAGGGTGACTGCTTGGTTGCTGCACCCCAACTGTCCGCCATTAGAAATAGAAATTATGTTGGTGAGTTTCCTCCCTGGGAGGAAGAGAGATGTGGGAAACTCGAAAAAGTCACAATTAGATTGAAATGTTAGAAATTAATTAACTGGAAGTGGTCAGCAGTATTTTCTAAGGCCCCCCAGAATTGGTTCAAATGACACCCTAGTTACTCAAAAGCCTCTGGGGAGGCAGTTCAGTCTCAACATTTTGTGTCTTCATTGCTGTGGCCTTTGGTGTCCCTATCGCAGACTCAACCAAGACTCACTGAACCCAAATGAAACTGTACATTTGCAAGGGTCACAGGATTATCCTGGCAGGACAATTAAAACACCATCTCGGACACAGCAAGTTAACGACAGGCTCCCAGTTTTAAACTCAAATTTCCTAATCACAGCCTCCCTTTATGTGGCTTGCAGCCTTCTTTCTGTGCCTTAAAAACATATATATGTATATTTTTAATTAAAAAGCTCAGTGGTGAAGAAAGAGTAACCAAAAGAATACAAAATGGCACAACTATGTACACCACTTAAGCCCACCTACTATTTTGGCAAGAAATTTTCCCCACATAATGTGGGTATAAAAAAAATGACTGGATTTATTGATTCAATATATTCTTTAATCATTAATTCCTTCGTAAGCCTAGGTAATTTGTAAGAAAGTTTTTGAGATCTGTCGATAGAGCACAAATATTGTAAGGAATGGGCTTTATTCACTCAACTGAAAATGGTACTTTCCTCAGCTTTAGGAGATGACTGCTCATCCAGTGACTGACTGCTCTCCACAATTCATAATTTATTTTGCCCATTTGGAGATGAGAAAGAGTTTAGGAAAGCAGTCAAACCCTATAAAAAACAACTATATGACTGCAAAATAGCTTAAAGGATTTATGTTCCAAAATGCTCATGACATTGTAGGCTTTACTGGAAAATTTACACTGAGGACAAGAAGAAGTTAATCAAAATAGACCATGCAATCCAGGCACTCTAAGGATTAAGTCAAGTGTCATTTATGTGCAGTTTCATGTAATGATATGAAAATAAAAGAGTCCAAGCTAAGTTGGTTGACTACGTGTCCTAAAACCTGCAAGGCATTCCATTTATTGGCAAAGGCAATTTTACAGAACACAGGCAGACTGGATTCGTTGAAATGAAAGCTTTGTCTCTTAGTATGGGCCCTACCATCAATTCAAACATGTTCTCCAAATGGTTTAATGATGCACTTGTTTTCATTTTTTTTTTCTTTTTATATTCAGTACACTTCTTATCTCTTTACCAGCCAATTGGTCCTTTGGAAACTTTTAAACATTAAAGTAATAATGAATCTTTCTGTTCCCCAATGTGTCCTGCAATTTTTATGCTTAGTCCCTGATAACAAAGAACTTCATCTCTGAACTCTAGAAGAAAAACAGAGAACATATTTACTAAAATCTTCCACAGCTATGTAGAAAGGATCACCTTGTGTTTTGAGTGTGTATTTTTTTTCTCAAGGCATAGACTCTACACATTTGCATTAATAAATTTCTATTTTCAAGCTCAATAGGAATTGCAGTACAAAAAGCAGATGTGTACGTTGGATTCTTTCAAATTAAATTTCCAAAAGCAGAGCCTATTCTAGCTTAAGATCAAAGGAACTAAAACACGATCTCCTCCCCCTTCCAATATAATTACAGAGATTTCATTTCTTTTGTTACAAGGAGCACAACAGGTAAATCTTAAACCTGGAGGATAATGATCAGGTGCTACAGCTCAGCTTTGCTGGGTCGCTGAATCGCTCTGCTCAGTGCCCCTGCTGTTTAAACTACCACTCTACGGGAAGATGGGAAATGTCTCATGCTCTTCTCTACTTTATTCTTGGATATTTGTTTCCTTTTCCACATCAAGACTACATAAAATAGTTCTGAGATGAACACAACCCATTTTATAGCAGGGTTGTCCATCCAAAATGCACAGCATGAAAAAAATCATCACGTTTGTAGGTGCCTTTTATTAGTAGGCTACCTAAAAACCCTCTGTAAGTAGATGGGGGTATAAATAATAAATACATGAGGAGTGACACTGTTATGAAATGTCATATCCTGGCAGTCCTGTGAAAGGACAAGGCCCTGGGGAGGGAGAAGAAAAGATACAAACTGCAAAATCACCCAAAACTGAGGATCGAAGGGAAATCTGTTCCACTTTGGAATGATTAGCATGATGTATTCCTTTGAGAAATACAGGTAAAGAGAGAACAAAATTTAATGTCAAAACCCACAAAAACAGAGAACTTTGGGAGAGAACACCCTCTGGGCTTCAACATCCTTGAGAGTGACTGCATTCTACGTATGTATTTCCATCTCCCTTTTAAAATTCCTGGTACCTCATTTCATCCTTTGCTGCCCATAGGCATCTGTTCCCCTCTAATTATTTGCCATTTAGAAAAACTCTACTTAAATTCCTCGTGCATCTGTCCTTTGCTTAGTGTATATCTGTGATGCTTAAACATGGTGCTTGATGTTAGAGCAGCCTCAAATATAAGTACAAAAACTTTCTCATCCCAGAAAAATTTTCCACATTTTCTACCCCAAAATGTATATACAAAGTAAATTCAATTTCCCAGGATTTTATAAAATAAGTAGGCACTCCTATATATATATATATATATATATATATATATCATACACACACACACTCTTCAAAGACTTGGCTGTTGGTAAACAAACCTTCTAATGTATCTTCTAATCAATGCCTTCACGATATAAATGGCATTAATAATGTCCTTTCCAAAATATAATCTTTTACTTTTAAGTGGCTGGGATTTCCTGGCTTCTGAATTATTTTTTGCTAGTTTATGAAATGGAATATGATTATGTGCATGGGAATATCTTTAAGAATATCCCCTCTTAAGAATAGAAGGGACAAAAAATCTTGAAAAATCAGACACAGTTTGGTAGCATCGAAAACCCAAAACCCAAACAGGTTTGATTCCCTCCTACATCTTTTTCACATACCCTTTTTCTCTTTGCCGATTCCTTCATCCTTCCAACTGTTTTCTTTCTCCATTCTCCCTCCCTTAAAGAAGAGGCACTGCAGGAGGAAAAAGTCTTGGGCTGGGAACTAAATTTAATTTTGCCAATAACTTGGAGTAAATGATCCCAAGGCTGAGGAATAATTACTATTAATAATATTAGCAATAGTCATAATAGTTTATGACAAACACTTTGCAGTGCATTGGGGTGATTAACAACATGGATTTGGGAGTCAAAACACCTAGATTTGAATGCCAGATCCACCTCTAATGAATTGATGACCCTGGCAAGTACCTGAGTATCTTGGTGCCTCCATTTTCTCATAAAAAAAAATAGCACTAGTAATAACATCTATGTCATAGGTTTGTTATGAGGAACAAGTAAGTTAAGACATTAAAGGCACTCAGAAAATGTATTTCCTTATTCTTTATCATCTGTCTACACTACACTGTTAAGTTTCATGGAGAAAGAGTATCTTCTTTTTTATCACTATATTCATGTGCCTGGCACATGGTAGGGAGTTGGTAAATAAACAACTATTCAGTGAATGAATGGATAAACAAACAAAGAAACATGACTTTTCTGTAAGAACCAATAATTCTAAGCCTAATTATTAAATACTTACTAGGTGTAATTACTATGGTACTTTGCATGACCTCTGTCTTCAGGAAACTGATACTAGGGGAATGAAGCTAAGTACAAACAGCTATCATTATAAACCATAGAGGAAAAATCACGTAAGAGGTATATAAGATGAATACTTTGCTAGGTCAGAGGAAAGGTAACTCGGTTGTGGGGGATGAGAAGTGGTGTCTTCCTACTCAATGATTCCTCCAAGAAAAGGTCTTAGAAGAGGCCAATAATGATCACTAGTAGTAGTTCCAGCCAGTAGACAATGCTCAGTTCTCATCTTCCTTGGCAATCACAAAGATACTCTCAGACCCTCCTTCTGAAAAATATGCTTGATATGGCTTCCACGATATTACATTCCTTTTTTCTCCTGCTTCTTGAGCATTCTCTTTCATTCTCACCCAAAAGCCTCTGTCGAGAATCTTTCCATTGCCAGGCTTCAGGTCCACTTGTTACTTGAGACTCCACAGAGTCTCTTACCTGAAACTGGCATCTATATGCTGAAGACCCTTTCAGTTGCAGACCTTGTGCTCAAATGTGTCTGAGCTTTACACCCTTAACTCCATTTGCATACTTGGTATCTTCACTTGGATGGTTTAAAAGTGCCTTAAACTTAACACCAAAATCGTGACCTCCTTCTGCACCTAGACATCCACTAATGATCCCTGGAATTTGACAGAAATTGAAATTACATTTATTAAGAATCTAGCTACTGTGCTACATTCATATATCTCATTTGATCTTCATTACAATGCTCAGAGTAGATGGTATTATCTTCATTTTTAAGGTGAAAGTAGTAAGGCTCAGAGAAATTGCCTCCATTTAACCTCAGACAATGGATTTCAGGCCACAAGTCTCTAAATTAAGAGGATCAATAATGTCTGATATATAGAAACAACCTTCTTCCCTTACTTTGAGATTCATAACCTAGAAGAGACTGTTTTACTATGAACCTCCTGATTCACAATGGAGAGATATTTCAGAGAATCAGCGAGAGGTCTACCCAGGGGAAAAGGAAAGGTATATGGTAACATCTTAATAAGAACAAAACAGACAATAACAAAGTAGAAAGCTTATACAAAAGAAATGTAAATTGGAGAAAAGCTAAAAGCTAATAAAATAAAAACTATAAATAAATAAAGATACTTAAGTATATTTTATCATGAAAAGCTACAAAAATGGAACTTCTAAAAATCAGTAAATATATCCATAGTAAAAATAAGAAATCAAGAACCACAAAAGGCCCACAGAAAGCATATAAAAGAAACAAATCCTTGGCAGGGTTGCCCAAAGTGAACCAACCTCAGTGGCGGCTGACTCCCTCTGGTCCGAGCCCTGGACCACACCCAACAGCAGCTCCGGGCACACGGCATCTTCTCTTCCTCTTACCCCTTGAAGCTCCACAGAAGCCACAAGTACTGCAGCATTTTTACACAATGCCAATGATTATATTTTGGACAAAACGTGTGCCCTTTCTTGGTAAAAAGTGACATACTAGACCATCATATTGCTCTCACTGAAGAAGGGACTTACCAAGTCTTCCTCAGCCCAGGTGACTAGCCCCTGACTCCCCAAACCTGCAGATTGCCCTGTCTCCTGACATGACCTATCTCAGACTAAAGGTCGGCTTGCTCAGCTGGTCACAGGCAAGCAATGGCAGCCTGTCTCCTCAGAGGGAAGCCCTCGGTGATTCTGATTCTGCTCTCTGTGGATGGTTGGCTGGGGCTTCCCAGACACAGGGTATTAGACATGTTGACCTAAATGTTACACACAATATTACTCATATAGTATTAATATTAGAACATTCATCTCTCTATCCACAGTTTTAGACCTTTGATCTCTCCAGCTGTCAAGGAAAAATACTTTTCTGTCAGAGAGTAAAGTGCATCAAACCCTTCTCTCTATCAATCTCTGACAGATCCTGCCACATTTTCTGACTCACTAGAGAGAATTTCTCTGTTCCTGGACTTTTCATGCCAAACTGACCATGATTTGTGGTAGGGAAGGATCATGGCTATGTGGGGGTGGCAGAATGGGTAAAAAGTAGTTCACTTTATGGCTCTTAGCCAGCAGTCACAACCATGGCAAAGGGTATAATTTTCAAGTTTTCCACCAGCAATCTGCAAGAGGTAAATTCTTAGAGCAAAAACAACTATGTTTGGACTCCCAAATCAAAAATGCCACTTGCTAGCCATGCAAATCTCCAAGACAGCTGCCCTACTGAAGATAAAAGAGTGGTCCTCTACCACACAGCTACTAAGCAATGCCACTGCAAGTCAAATCCCATTCTAACACTAAAGTCCAGCTCTTCCTTGGATAAAGGATAAAAAAGGAAAACAGCTAATAAAAGGGTAGTGAAGGGAACAGAAAGAGTTAGTGGATCTTGACACTGTGGATGTTGAGGGAGGTTGGTCTGAAAAATAAGAACAGGCTAAGTAAAAGCATGGAATTTTAACCTTTCCTACCACAGAAAACATCAGACTACCCTTCGAGAATAAGTCGTTTCAGGAAAGCCCCTGGACTATACACCCCACTGAGGCATGATTCCACAGGCCTGAAATGTGTCCCAAGTTCAACATGACCCCATGAGACTGGAAGTAAATGATCTGTGAACCACATTTTGACAACCACCGCCAGGGAGAAGAAGACACATTTTCACATTTATGCACAGGGTGAAAAGGAGTCAGGGGAGAAAGGGATGATGAAAGAAAATAGAAAGGGAACTATTTCTGAGAGAAGATTTCAGGACAAGCAAGTTAAAATAAGCTGAAAGATGCAAATACTGAAGATTGTCAGGAGACTGACCAAGAGCCAGATTTCCTTCTGAGAGATGACTGAACAAGAAGCCAGGACAAGTTTAGTGGCAAATATTGTAAGATCAACTACCTAAAAGCAAGGAGAACATCTGAGAAGTCTGATACACTCCTATAATGCTAGGACTCCTGCTTCACCTTGCTGCCCCTTTTTTTCCTACCCATTTTCTTCACTGAGGATCACTGGATAGGATCCACTTAGGGTACGGAGCTCAGATTTAACAGTGAAAGTCTGCAGCAAAAAAGACGGCCAATGGTGAATGGTGATAAAAGAAAAAATGAACCAAGCTCGGGTGATCTCTACCTGCAGTCTAAGGGGAATCAGAGTTAGATTGGAGGTGCTGTGGCAGTCTGCCAAGATCCAAAGCTTCTTGATTTTTAACAAATCCTAGCATGACACAAATAGGTATTCAAAATTGCTCATGGGCTATGGTATAAGTAAAGTCAAGGGGTTTTCCAAAGATACAGCAACTACGGAAGCAAGAGGGCATAAAAATACAGAAAGGTAGGGAGTGACACAGCTTGGAAAGTCAAAGAAAAGGTAGATTGGAAATTCAGGTTGTAAGCACTTAAAAATGATAATCCTCATATGAGAAAAGTGAACAAAGATTTGTATTTAGCCATCCTCTTCATCAGGTCAAATAAGTGGGAAGATGGGAAGTAGAAGCTAAAACCCAGTGAAGATTAAGGATGTGTCAAATCTTGGGCTAGGCATTTTCAAAATATTGTGAAGTAGGCCTTGGTATCCCACACACATAAAAGGGAGACAGTGGTCTATGTGGTTGAGTCAGGATACAAACCGTATCTGAGTGAGTCCTGAAGTGGGGTCTCTCAAAAAGTACACAAAGTAGATTAAGTATCTGCTGGAGAAACCCACTGTTCACTTTGCCTCTCTCATTAAAAATATACATTACTCTGACTTCTTGAATTCTGATTTTCTAAATTGTTCCTAAGTGCTTTGTGCTATTTTGCCTAAATTTGTCAAAGGTCATAAACTACTTGGGTGTAAACACTGACCTAAATTCCACAGAGGAGTCCAATTCTAGGCCATCAGTGCAGTTCGTAAATCCAAGTCCTCACCAACTGCATGCATTCCAGTTAATAAAGCGACAGGTCCCATGCTCATCAGCCTTACTTATCCCTTCTTAAAAAATAATGATGGTGATATTTTCCTTTGACTTGTGTGACCCTTAATCACTCTTGTAAGATCTTTTTCTTTATTATGGAGGCTTAACAGTGTGCTGAAATGTGTTAACGGAAAATCATCAGCGTGGTTCTTTAACCCTGGCTTTTTGTTAACATATCTTACCTTATATTTATTTCTAATACTTTTTACCTGTCACATCTACCTGCACTGTCCAGGGAAGCAGTCAGGTCTTCTGGTTAAGAACACATGCTTCAGAGTCTATCAGGACTGTGTGCAAACCCCAAACACATCACTAGCCAATTAGGGGTGTGCCCTCTGTTTGGGTTACTTCAACCTTTCTGTCCTTCACTTTCCTTATTTGTAAAATAAGGATAATCAATGCTTTTCACAAAGTGTTGCTCTAAGATAAAATCTGCAGGTAACAGCACAGTGCTTGACACATAGTAAGAGTAAAATAACTAGTGGCTATTATAAGCACATTAGGATATTGACAAACATTTATGGACATTAGCAATAAGCAGTATGGATGCTATCATATTTAGAATTTGCACAGATTTAATCACAGATACAAGGACTGGACCTTAATCTGGACTGTTCTGGAAATGCATGCCTTTGGCAAGATGTAAAGAGAATGGAGAACTATGGGATTAAATGTTTCTCCAAATATATACAACTGTGTGTATTGCTGCTGCTGACAGCAACGTCTATGCAAGAAGCACCAATCATTTTCAACTGTACATATTTGTGTTATGCTAAGAGGAAAAACACAGCATCTTGATGGTTCCCAAGGCTTTCTGCTTTTGCTAATATATTTTAGTTCCAAACGAGCCTCCTCATTTTATGACCTCTTCCCCCTGCACCTTTCTCTCTGCTTGTGTCCGTTATGTGCCCAATCATCCATGTGTATGACGCTGACAGAGCCATTTCCTCTTCAGCTGTTACCCTTGAGTAGTTTTCCAGTCCTTTATAGGCTAACATTTAAAGGCATAATTCCTACCCACTTGCAACTTTTATTATGAAAGAAATAAAACAAATCAGGCTAAGATTGCTGGAGTAAAATATTTTTTTTCAAATACCTTTCACATATTGAATAGTTTCATTCAATGCTCTTAAAATTGTAAGCAAAGTCAAACAAATCTTTCCTTACTATGTTCCCCTTTTGCTTCTATACTCTGACTTTTAGTAACCTCTTTGCTTTAATTACATCAAAAAAGTGGTTCACCATAATAAAACAGCAATATCAATAATTAATTTTAAGTGATAAGCAAGTATCTAGTTTCAGTCACTAAGTAAAATATTTATATTTTTTGTTTGCATGGTAAAAAAAAAAAAATCAAGCAATTGTTCCATTTAGTGATATTGTCAAAATGCTCCAAGGAAGAACCATGGTTCTGGTAATGTGTTCTAAAAACAGGAATATAGGACAATCCCCCCATGCTGATCACCCCTCAAATGTTCTCATTTCAACGTTACAGATAAGCCCTGTATCTAACTGATCAACTAGAAATACTGACTGCAGTGAACTTCGGCACTTTTCCTCAAGTGTGATATGCTCATTGCTCAGCCCAATGCCTGGCACAGAGTGATTGATCAATAAGTATAAATTATAGGTAACCACCAACTTTGCCTGTAAATATATTGTTATCAGTAAATCTGCAGTCATCAGATCAAAACTGGAAATGATTGCAAAGTTATTTTTATTAAATAGTCTTTGATTTGGCTTAGTGATATTTTCATTATTTGGCTCAGTGATACTGGCAAATGCTGAGACTGTAATCATTTGGACTACACATGCTTCTGGCCCATTTGCAAAACCACTAACATGTTTATCATTTGTCTCTCCCCACTTGAATAAAAGCCCCACAAGGGCAGGCATTATTTTCTGCTTTGTTTACAGATGCATCCCCAATGCTTGGCACATAGTCTGCGCTGAGCTCATGTTTGCTGAGTGAATGACACATGTGGAACAGGGCTTGTAAGGTCCTCCATGAGTTGGTTCTCCTGGACATAGAGAACCTAATGCCTCACACCCTCCCTCTTCCACTGCTCTGAAAGAGATGCCTAATCATTTCCTTCCATCCTTCTGCAGGCATAACTCCCTAGGCCTTAAATATTCCTCCATCTTGTTCTCACACCTGACCTCTTTGGCTGACTGTCTCCTCCTGATCATTCAGATCTGAACTTAGATGTCAACTTCCCCAACTTCCTCTGGACTATGTCCCTCCCTGCTAGGAGTTCTCATAGAACCCTGTATTTCTCTTGGCCTGTTCACTGGTTTTGTCCTCCACCAGACATTAAGTACTCCAAGTATGTGATATCCAAGGGTATATCCCTAGCACCAGGACACGCCAGGTATTTGGCACAGAGCTTATGCTCAATAAATACCTGATGAATGGAATGAATGAATAACTTAAAGACTGGACACTAACATATGAAAAAACAATAAGAACCCCATTTCTATATGCACAGCAACTGATACTAATGAGTACATACAAGTCAAATAAGCAATCTATTTAAATAAGCAAACAATGTAATTAAAAACCCAATCAATCAGTAGGTTGTTGACCCTTTCTGTAAATTATAGGAATTCTTGGACTGTTAAAGTGGGATATACCTGCAAATAAAACTTTACCAATCAAGATTCTGTAATTAGAAAAGAAGTTCATGGGTAATAAATGGTCATTAGTATCCTAAGAAATAATTTCACATGACGAATGATGGAACTACTTTATTCATTCAAATAGAGGAAGAACCTTAACTCTCTCTAAAGGTTATATTTTCAACTTGCCAAAAATTCTAAATAAAAGTAGGTGTTAATAATTTCAATGGTAAGTGACATGTTCTATGACATGTGCAAAAACTACTAAATACCTCCTGAATTCCTACATTTTTCTTTAACTTGGGGCCACATATTATAAAACATACAGAAGCCTTTAATCAATATTCTCTCTGCATTTTAATTTTATTAAACTAAATACACAGAATTCAACTGAAGCACAAAGGTCTGTCTGTTACTGTGGCTGTGCTCGCCAGGAGCCTCAGTGAACAGGCTGAGAAGCTCCGGCTCCGGGCGCCTGAAGTCAGGTCTGCATCCATGTGATCAAAACCTTTCCATGTGTATGAAAAAGCCCAATCAGACAAAAAGAGCTCTGTCGTTCCAAAGGTGACAGAATACATGAGAGAATATCCTGATTATCCACCTCACTATTTCAGAGATCACAAAAAAAAAAAAAAAACCTCAAAAAAATCAAACTACAGCAACTTGGGGTTTCTGTTCCTTTTTTTTTTGCACTTTGCCTTTTCTTTTTGAGAGGGCATCTCTCATATTTATTGATCAAATGGTTGTTAACAACAATAAAATTCTGTATAGAGGACTCAATGCTCAATGCACAATAATTAATCCACCCCAAGCCTAATTCTCGTCAGTCTCCAATCTTCTGAAGCATAACGAACAAGTTCTTACATAGTGAATATTTTTTACATGGTTGTGTTCCTTTTTTTGAATAAGTAGCCTTAAAAAATATTTTATTGTGTACAATAAGTTGTAGAAAATAGCAGAGATACTATTACAAAATGTAACAAAATCACCTATACTTGGCTATAACCAGTTTTGAGGCCAATTGCACAGCATTCTTAGCTATTTCCCTAATATTTCTGCATAAGGCAAACTTCCTTCTTCATTGTCATTTAGTCTTAGCTGCATATTATGAAAAACAATAAATGGATGTTCTTTCTGAAATATTTATAGTGCTGACTTTACTCTAATTTGGCTTGTCTTTCCTCTAAATTAGTAGAAAACCCATTAACATTTTTCTTATAAGGAAAACCATTCCCACTGCAGAGACATACTGTTTAATTGTGAATCTACAATGTGAATGTCTATTATTCATATCATTATTACAGAGGCAAACCTTTGGGGCCATTAAGTTCTTATTGATTTGAAGGACAAATAAAATAAAAAACAGAGATGACTCAAGCCCTTTCTGGGAGGATGCACAATTTTATTAACGTATTAAAAAGTGTCCATTTTCTTTGACCTAAAAGAGTTATTAACTTAACGGCATATAAATATCTTGATGGTAAATAGACAGGTGCTAAGTAGGTGATGACTCACTTTTACTGAGTGAAAAATAAATAGGAGGATTTAAAAATATGTGCTCAGTTCAAGAAAAACGAACAGTTTTTAAAACTAAAATGACAGTTCTTTGAAATGATGTGTAGGTCACAGATTCTCAAACATGGCAGGACTTGAGTGTCACTGGGTGTACTTTTAAATTAGATGCTTGGATCCCAGCCCAGATCTCAAATACAGGATGCCTGCAGGTGGAACCCAGGCATCTGCATTAGGTAAATGGCCCAGAGGTAACTCAGACACACAGCAAGGGTGAAGATTTACATAAGATGTAGTCATATTTCCTTATGGACTTCAGGGGCCACAGGCTGACAGCTAAAGAATGCTATTCATCATATATACTTTCTGTCAGATATATAAGGACATTAGGAAATAGTGGGATAAAGTGACATTTCAAGTAACTGTAAGCCAAGAGGCATCAAAGTTTCTTTCTGGAATTCTCTGTCCAGCTCTTGCTTCTACTTTCTCATCAGTCACACAGCACTTGTGGGTGGGGATGGGGGTGGGGGATTGATGCTGTTGTGTTTACAGTTGTGTCATGCATGTTAGTCTCGCCATCGACAAGGAAGTAGACTCGAGCAAGCCTGACAGTCCCCAGATGAATGATCTAATCCCAGGGAAATAACCAATCAAATTGTAACTGGCTGTATAAAAAAGAAAAAAATGTCACAATGTCACAAAAGCAATCATGATGTAGCTTACTTGATCCTTCTTCTATGCATGAACTTAAGTCTACCCACTTTCAGAGACACTGAAACGCAGAACATGTGCATATGAGATTCAAGAGCTCATGGGGGGAGGGGAGGGGCTTTTCCTACCAAAGATCCCCACCTACAGTCCTGGTTGGATAGGCAGCACCAGACACTAATTTTATTAAGAAGATTTTGGTCATGAGAACAAGGCATCACAGGACAGAACTGTTCAGTATATTGAAGTCTCTTTGTGCCTCTCCTACAAGCTCAGAAATAACATCCCTGAAACATCTCTCATATGCCATTCTTCGGTAGCCACTAAAGCAGTGTCTGAAGGTGAGAAGAAGTGGCCACAGTGAAGCCCTCCTCACAAGAGATTTGCATTTATCAGTGTCCTCATCTGACACAAAAGCAAAGAAAGATTCATTCTGGGAAGAGACAAGGAAAGGCTTTTTTAGCAAGTGAGGTTTACTGGGCCCCAACGTTTCACAGAGGCAGAGACGGAAATGGGGTAGCCCAAAGGGAGACAACTGTGGCCAGTCTTTGATCCACAAGGTTGAAATGCAGGACCTGGGGAAAATGGAGGAAGGAAAAAGGACATTTGAAAGTACAGCCTGTCATTGCCCAAGACAATGCTGTGAATCCCAATACAGCACAGGAGGGTAAGGACACCTTAGCGCATCCGCAGGCAGCTGTTGGGGCGCAGCCAACAAGTCTGGTCTGGAGAACTGGGGAGACAAGTGAGCTTGGCCAGAGAACGACCCGCATCTGAGAACCAGGGAAAGGACGCCGCCTGAGGATGCAGCCCACGGAGGCCAGCACCGCAAACAGACCCGCAGACAAAGAGGCCACCCTTCTCCAGACGCTCTCCAGGATGAAGCCAGTCAAAACTAAGAACAGGTATGACACAAAATTCAATCAATGCCTATTTTCTTTGCTAGGCATGAGGTAAGGTTGCCTACAGGCGTTGCTTATGAGGGAGAAGTAACTTCAAAAACCCTAAGGACATGTCTGCCTCTTTCAGCACTCCCCTCTGGGACCCAGCCCGCTGCCTGGCACCAAGGAGTATAGCCAGTAACACTGGCTGAACCAATGACTCAGTGAATAGCCTGCAAACACAAACAAGACGTAATAAATACCTGGCAAATGCTTAATAAACATTAAACACCAGGCATAGCGGGATAACTCTAAGATTGAGAACTTGGGGAAGAAAAATGGTGTCTTCATTATTCAAAGGCCACTTAGGAAATTTCTCTTTTTTTTTTGAAGTACACCAGTTTATTCCCTGTAAGGGCAAATTTCAAAGGGGCTCGTCTAATGAATTAACTAGATAAATCCACAAAATTATGTCCAAACATTCTAAGAAACACAGTTAATTGTTCTCACCTGCCCAGCTTCTTCATTTCTCTAACTTGTCAAGATTTTTAGGTGCCTACTGCTAAGCTTTAGGGTTCTATTGGGTTTTCTTCTCATCCCTTGATCACCTGTTTCTGCATGATCCTGATTTCCTTTGTATTTCTTCATTCGCCCCTGGGAAATTTATGTCTCTTTCTGGCATCTGTCCCCCATCCTCTTTTGTGAACACTGAGGGGAAAAATTCATTTATTTTTTAGCTGGGTCTCCATTGCCTGTCAATAAATTACCCTCTCTATCTCTTGGAGGCTTGACAAACCACTTTTTGGACCTCCTGTTCTTTAGGCGCTTTCAGAAATAGCTCATTATTATTTATCATCATCTCGTAAGTAATCTTTCTTGCCTTTTTCACTAAATTTTGGGATTTTTTTTTATATTCTTCACATCTTCCTATAATCATGCCAGTCTCCCCCTCTATAACACTTGATGTCAACTGGGCCTCTTTCTTGATAAATAATTGCTTTGTGCTCTTTAGTTTCCAATCCTGTTAGCCTGATGGTTGGAATGTTCTTACAGGGTGTTTATTCTTACACACAGCTTAACTTTGGGGCATCTGCATACTGAATTTATCTCTACATATGCATGCTCTTTCCCACCCCAGGTGCTTTTTCTTTCATTATTTACTTCCTTTTATTCTCATTCTGTTTTATAGAGTCTGAAGTTCAAGGCTGACTATTACATTTTGTTTCAAGGGACAGAAAGGTTGCTGTTCTGACTACACATATTCTGCATTTTTCAATGTTTATATCAATGGCTCAGATAATATTTGCTATGAAAAGCATCATTTGATGACCAAATCTAGTGCAATCCTCCAGGTCCAAACTTCTACATGTGCCGCAAATTTGCATAACCAAATCAAGATTTCCTGCTCTTTCTTTCCATTCTCTAGTTTGACCACAGACGTGCTAAAGCCTCTCGTTGGATTATCATCATGCTCTTAAAATATTCTCCAATTCTACACTTCCAATCATATCCTTTGTTTTACATAAAACTTAATCAAGAGGACTTTTACTTAAGTTTCTACTTCCACATAATGATAAACAGCTTCAGCTACATTCAAGTACATTCCCAATCATTATTTTTCTTTCTATACCAACACAGATAAATCACATTTTATCTACCTCATTATTTTCCATCATGTCCATATTCTAGTAGTCCTTACTATTTGATGGGCAGAATTCAACTCCTTTTCCACTGCAATTTTTGTAACCTTTAATCACTAGCCAGTATTAAGTTGTACCTGTTGTTTCAAGTGACGTCTGTTTATTGCAAACGAAAAAGCTAAAGAATGGATACCAGGAAGTACCTGGATTATCTGATCAGTGCTTACACGCATCTAGATAAAGTAAACTGAATGCTGTATACGTACTAAAAATTATTGCTCAAATATAAACAACAAAAGAGAACAGCTCTTTCTTTCCATTCCCGAGCTATCTGGTAGATACCAGATGATAAATTATGAAAGAAGTGCAAAACAGAAGGATTTTGCCCCTCCAACACGGAGCAGACCAAGGGAGCTGAATAACTATATTGAGTAATGTAGCCACCGCCCAGTAGAAACTCTAGCAGACCACAGCTTAGTGGGAATTTATATCCCACCCTTTTATCCAATAAACAAACAAAAACAGTAAAGAACCAACAACAAAAACATTGTTATACCCATTTTAAACAAGTGGAAATTTGCCCAAATAGAAAGTGACTTCTCTAAGATCACTAAGAAATCATGGCGATCTGGTCTAATTGGTAATGCTTTTAAGCACCACATTTAACTGGATTTTCTTACAGCACTAATGTTCCTCCACTGACACAACTTAGCAGGCAACGTATTTATAAAACTATAATAGCCTGAAAAGAATTAACAATGAACAATGTGCAAAATAGTCAATTACAGGCTTAAACTTTAAACAAGCACTTACAATGAAGATTTTAAAAAACTATCTTGGCTATTGGGTCATTTTCCAGGCTACTAACTGCTAAACCATGTGCAGAACGTGCTTCTCATTTAACCATTCAGATTTTCTAAAAAGGGAGCTAGCTTTGCTCTGCAGGCAGACTCAAGCTGGTCTTCAATTTGATTTTTAAAACAGGGCAGTTCAAAACCAATAAGCTTTTTGCTAAAGATCATCTGAAAAGAAAGAAAAGGGGAAGTAGGTTTTATTTTAAACACGTTAATTTGTCTATGAAAATAAAAAATACAACTTACTTTGGTTTAGAAAAGCATAGTAGTTGAATAAATTCTCCAGCCCTGTCAGTTTCCGAGGATTAATAGCCACAAATCTCAGCTCTTCTGAGACACAGCACTGGCACCAGGTGCTGATGCAAAACTAACATGTAGGAAGCCCAATGTTTTTAAAAGCTACAGGGAATGTCTAAGTATTTCCTAACTTAACAAAACACCTCTCAGGCCTTACATGTAATCAGATACAATGAAATTTGAAAGTTTTACTGTCAGAATGGCTGGCTTCCCTCTCCCAATGGTACCAGATCAAAACCCACACACAAGGAAATGAGTAGAACAGAAGTGAGGTGCACAAATGGACTTTTGCAGCCCGCGTCTGAAGTCCTACACACTGGTGTGATGAACCACAATGGGTTGGCTTTTTTAACGTACCATTTGTACTGCTTGTGGATGGGACCACAGAAGAAGTCAGGGAATGGTGTGTCCAGAGAGAAGTCTACAGCTGCAGACACTGTGCTGAAGTCCCTGATGCCTTGTCACCGTTGTGACATTTATTATGGGAACAAGTCAGGTTGACCTAACCTTGTGTGAGGTCCCCACGGCTTGTGGATAAAACAAGTCACTGGATGCCAATGCATTCCCTCTCCCTCTGAGTATGCCTAGCTAGCTATCAGCTCAATGCCTGGCAGTAGGACCCTGTTCTTAAAAGTCCCTGGGAGCTCATACATGGCTCTCGAGGGATTTTGTTTGTCTTAAGAACTGTGTTCCTGAAAAGTTCTCATGAGTCTACTTTTTCATAGTCTAAATTTAAAGGCATCCTCTGGCAAATCCTCTCTAAAGGAAATAAATGCCATTCAATTTATCTTCAGTGTAGACCCAAATTTTTATAAAACCTTCAACATCTATAATGTAACATCTGGCTCATCTTGTAATTTTCTGTCTTAAAACGAGGTGTAGGAGAAAGTACACCTACCAGGTAATTTTAAGATGTTTGTTGGTGGTGGTTTGTTTGTTTTGAATTCTTTTCTGGTAACCAGTTAAGAATTATCAGTCAAGAGCAACTTTATTCATCATCGTATCTTATGTATTGCCTGGTAAATTTGGTTAATCGTACGACTCAAAATCAAGAAAAACATTTGCTGCTTCTCACAGAAGAACCAACTGCTTCAACCTTTTTCTCCAGAGAGCAAAATAGTGACAGCAAAGACAAGAATCCACGATTACAGAAAGGGCCTCCGTTTACTCCCCACACACACTGCAATAGAATTAGTGAACATTTATTGAGTGTTAATGACATTCTGGGCACTCTATGCATTACCCATGTATTACATCATTTATTTTACCCCCAAATCATGACACATATATTTCATAATTATCTTTGACACACAGTTGAGGAAAATATGTGAAAAGGGTAGAGTCAGGATTTACACCCAAGACTGTACACGGCTAAGCACTACAGTACTGACAGAGTGAAAGGATGGACTCGGCACATCTGCAGACCAAAAACCAATTTAATAACAATAGATATAAAGTCTCATTCTATAAAAGGAAACGGAAGACCTGATTATAAAGCAATTAGTAGGAAAAACAATTATTTTAGTGGGCTGCTAGCTCCATTTTCAGTCAATGGTAAATCAAGGGTGTGTAAATGTAACCTTAGGCTGCATTAATACTGAAAATAAAAGCAACTCCACTACTGATCTGGAGTACTGAGGAAGGTTCTAGTTCCCCACCTGGAGAGGAAAGAGACCAACTAGGACACATGCAGAGGACAGTGACCAGGAATATAAGATGTAGTTAATCTATGTTCTATGATATGTTAAATGTTTTCCAATGACACTTTTGAAGGAAGCAAGGATTATCCTCCTGGGAAACCTGTGTGGGAAGAGAGACAATACAGAATCCTAGGTAGTTTCAGAGGAGAAAACTAGTATCCCAGGCTGACAGCTACAGAATGGAAAACTTTCTGAAAGTCAGATCTGTCACACAGCAATGAATTACCCTGTTGGTAATGCCTTCCAGTGCATGGATGCCCAAGCAGAGGGACCAGTACCTGCTGGGACCCATTCACTCACGTACTAGTCATAGTGTCATCTGTGTGCCAGGAACTTTTGCTAGGGACTCCTACATTGGGACGAAAGCCGATATAAATCAGACAATACACAAGAAGAGCTCTACGTTCCATTCCACTTCTACGAATCCATGTCTTCCCGAATGGTGAATCAGGTAAAGCTCTGAGAGAAGAGTTTTGCTCTAACCTATCTTATGAATGAAAGGATGGATGGAAGGAGAGAAGCAGACAGGGAGGGAAGTGGTAGGTAGAAAAGAATTTAAAAATAGTATATTGAGGATGAATGATTAAATATAATACTGAAAATGATCATGTAATTAAATCAATAGTTGCCCAGTTTTCTTAAAGATACTAAATTTGTAAGGGAAAAAAGATAGTTAGAGAGCAAAAAGATTAATCAGAAAATAGGTCCACTTTCCTCTTTCTGGTAACTCATTCATTCTCATGACTTCAACCACCAAACATGGAATCCTGTAGGCCAAGTCTGCAATCCCAGCCCAGAACTACAAGTCCATCCACCCAAAGACATCTCAAAATTCACTATGTCCAAAACTGAATTCACCATCTTAATCCCCTATAATCTTCTTCTCCTTCTACATTACGCATCTGAATGAGAGACACCACCACCCAACCAGGCGGCCCAAGCCAGATACTGAGAAGCCAAGGGTGACCCCTCCTTTACCTGTCAGTTCCCAAGTCCAACCATTTCCTTCAGTTGGGTATCCCTCAAACACACATCCTGCTCTTCATTCCCACTGCTCCTGAGTCATTCCAATCTCTCATCATTTCCTCTTGGAATTCCTTTAATTACCTTCTGAGTAATCTCCCTGCCCCTCATGTAGCCTCCTACTCACACCGTTGCTGGACTAATCATCCTACAGCATAAACTGTATCATGTTACCCCATGATTTAAAATCAATCCTTGAGTAGTTCACCACATGCCTCAGTGAAAATCCAACTTCCTCCACCTGCCATATAAGAAAAACTCTTCATTTTTCTGGGGGCGGGAAATCTAACCTAGCTTCCCCTGTCATCTCTTTCTCTGTGGACCTATGTCCCAGTCTTATGGAAGTACTCCCGTTCCAGACTTTCCATAAATCCTCTAGCTCCTACACCTCTGCACAAGCATTTCTCTCAACTGGAAATTTTGTTTTGGTTTGGGTAGTTCTAACTCATCCTGTAAGACTCAGCTCACGCATTACCGCTTACGACAATATTCATGTTGATTCACACAATGACCACTCCCAACCCCCTCTCTCTTGCCTACCCCCAGGTCATGGAGCCAAATGTCGATGTAAAAGTTCATTTTTCCAGCTTCCTCTGCAGCCACAAGTAGGTATTTATTAGAGATTTTGGCCAATATATTATTAGCAGAATTCTGCTCAAGGTCACCCGTTTCTGGGAAGGCTTTTTTTCCCCTGATGGAATGGGACAGATGGAGTTAAGGCTGCTACTCTAATCTCTGCCTTGCCTGCTGCCTTTCATGAACTCTGATGTGGTGTCTGGGGCTCGGCAGCCATCCTGGAAGAAATGCAAGATGAGAGAAAAAGCTGAAGGATGGAAACCAGCAGGCTAAGGTGGGCAGAAAGGAAAGATGGCAACACCGATTTGCTGAATCCACACAAGCAATCTCTTACCTCCAGAGTGAGAAAAAAAACCCTTATTTGACTAACCTCCTATTATCAGGTATTCTATTAGTTGCAGCTGAACACACGCTTAACTGCTATTGCACCTCGGGGAATTCTTTCCGTATTCTCTACAAGTGAGGCAGTGCAGGGTGGTTAAGAACAAGGGCTTTGGAGTTCAGCAGATAAAGCTTCAAATCTGGGCCCTGCTACTTACCCACTACACAACGCCAGATAGGACAAGTAACCTAATCTCTCTGACCCTCAGTGGCCTCCCTATAAAATGGGAATGACAATGCCTAACAAAAAAGCTTATTGTAAGAAGCAAACAAGATAGTATCTGTGTAAAGTACTTAGCAGATGTGTGGTACACAGCGAGCACCAGAACATTTCAGCCGTTATTATGAGGAAGCTGATGGTTAGTAGCCCAGATCCATAAGCCAACAGCACACTGTGCACACATGATTACTTCCCTAATGCCCTGAATTATAATTATCTGATACTGATCTGATCCACTCCTTAGACTGTGGGCCACACTTCATGAAGGCAAGAAAAGGCATGTCACTTTCTAGGACCTAACTCAGTGCCTGTGTGACATAGACTCTCCACAAGGACTTGCTGGGTGAATGAATGAATGAATCAAAGACTGAGTACTGAAGTTTATCATTTTGGTTGGCTTCCAGTACTAATTAAATTTATATAGATGGTTAAAAAACAACATACACTGAAGACCATATGATTGCAGACATACTGATAACACATTAATTTTTTATCAAGAAGCCAATCGAACTCTTAAAGCAGTAAGATATTCCACTTTGCTTTCATAAAAATGTGATTTGTCCTTTCCCTCACTGTTGTGAGAGCACTTTCTTTGCTTCTGAAAATCAAAACAGCTAAGATACAACGTGTAAAAACTGCTCACGATACAACCAAGCCAAACAAAACAGCTAAGACACAACATGTAAAAACTGCTCATGACATAACCAAGCCAAACACTGAACTTGGGACCCACATTTGATCTTCTTTACCCCTTCCCACCCTTAACTTAGCCTCTAGAAAGGCTCTCCTTCTGAATATTTACTGGTGATGAAATTATAAACATTGTTTTATGTGGGAGTGAGGGATAGCTGCTCTGGCAAGCAGGCAGTCTCCAAATATTAGAATATGCCAAGCTTTCTAAGCAAGGTTTTGTCATCTACAGTCAAACTCATACAAAACAGTATTGTACAGGAATGCCATTTAACTATGACCACTAAAATATGTTGCCTACTCACAATGACCATGGAAAACACCACTGGATATAAACACCAGCCCTCCCTTAGTCATGACGATTTTCACATGTGCTGGGGGCATTTTATTTTTCTACAAGGAGGAAGACTCCCTCACAGTAAGGAAAAGCGATCTGATAAAACTTTAACAGGTACTGAAATTTTTATACTATAATACAGCCTTACAAGCCCGCATGAATTATTAATTATCCACCTAAGTGTACACTACTACTTTACACATCCTGCCCTTTAACTAGAGCACTCAAAAAGCCTTTGGACTTTACCTGCCTAACCGAC
This sequence comes from Manis javanica, assembly GCF_040802235.1. Classification (NCBI taxonomy): domain Eukaryota; kingdom Metazoa; phylum Chordata; class Mammalia; order Pholidota; family Manidae; genus Manis; species Manis javanica. The sequence continues at coordinate 108,136,568 of NC_133164.1, forward strand.
CACGTCTTGAACAGCTAAATGGCCTAGCAAATGCAAAGATTTTCCCAGAAGTACACTTTACAGTGTTTTAACGCAGATCTACTGCCTATGCAGACCAACTGCACTTCCACAAGCACATTCTACCTTGAGGAACACAGGTAACTGAGGGAGGGCATCGAGCTATGGACAGTATCAGCAAATCAGAGCCAATGTATAAAGCAGCTTCCCCAGTGTTTGCAAAGAACATTACCGTGTAGTTACAATTGCAGGGTAGTGAGCTCTCTCTCTTATTCTGCTCTGTGGATATTTTAAAGACGTCACAGAGAGGCTTCTTTTTATGCTAGAGCAGGTGTGAACTCAATTCCACCCTCAAACTAGTATCAGCTCAGCTGAGAGAGCAGCCGTAAATTTTTATTTCAGAACTAAATGAAATTCATGAGGGCATGGGGCAAAACGTCATTAACTATTTAAATGCCTTTAAAAGACTGAGCAAGGCTGCTTCCTTTTATTTTCAATTTAATATTCAAACTATATACAGGACTTTGTGATGAATGGAAAACGCAATTACAAAAGTATATGTATGTAGGACTACTTCACTTTTAAGGTAACAAAAAAATTTCGGAGAACTCCCCACCACCACCACATCTCCATGAGTTAGGTCAGTAAGAGAAATAAGGAAGTGAAGTTAAAAGAAAAATGGTTTGTTCAAGATCACCAGAAGATTATCCAGCAAACTATTGTTTGGTTGGTCAGTATTTTCCTGTAACTAGTTAGTAGAATGCCTAACTGAGGTTGTCCCAGCTACTTAAACAGTCTGTCAAGATGTTTAAGATATTTATGCTCACTGCATCTCAACTTCCAAATTATATTTGTGAGACCATCAATAAATAAACTATGCAAAGAAAAAAACACACGTGTACCCATATATAAAGTGTGCGTTTAATCCTGTCAGGAGACCAATGTCTAAGGCTTCTAAAAATATGGATGTTAGGCTCATTTCCAATTACTGGGAATGTTCCGAAGGAGATAAGGTCATTAATAAATTTCCCTCCATGATTCAGTCCTGCCCAGTTAAGTACTATCAGTTATACATAAAGAGTTTATGCTTGCATCTGAGGCATTCACATTTGGCTGTTGAACTGGAAAGCGTACAGCTTGGTCTGGGTAGTCAACAGGAGGAAAACGCAGGAGAAATTAGTTAACTTAGTAATTTCACAGACCTAGACAGCTGCATCAGTGCTGTTAACGCAAGGCTAGAAAATCATCCTTTGTGACCAGAACACTCTAAAATTAGATCTTTGTAAGTCTCTTTCTCTTTTTTCCTCTCCCCCTTCTCCACCAAATGTTATCAGATATTACACACTTTCTATTTTCATTCAGCTGTAATATGGCCCACGAGGGGGTGGCATTTAATTAATCACTTCCACATTCTGCCAAAATTCACTGCATGATTCTCAAGTTTGCATATCACTTTTGCCAAGCTGGTCAGACCCAATAAACAGAAAAACAGCCTAGATAAAATAAAAGTAGGTGTAATAATAATTCACAGTAACTGCATTTAAGTGCCAGGTGCTTTTCATGTTGCTTCATTTAAACACAGAGCAACCACTCAGATGAGAAATTCCATCAGAGCACTAAAGATTGTGCAACGTCACACGACTAGAGAAGCAAGCCCAAGTAAACACCCAGCTAAAAACAAGCTTGGCTCAGGCCCCCATCCCCAACTTCATCATTATTAGGGCTCTAGAGGGATTTTCAACCTAAAGGAAGGCTTTAGGTGTTTTGTCTAAGCATAAACAATATAAGCAGCTATGTTTTACACCAATTTAAAGTGAAGCTTCCTTACAGTTTTTCCTATTAATAAATGTGTCAAGGAATTGAGGAGTTATTAATAAACAATCATCAAGAAGATGAAAAATGTTTGGGCTGTATCTATTAAATGCTCAGGAGTGAATTTAATTTAATCCAATCTATGTTCCACACATTGGGCAATTATTGGTCCCTAAGTCAGATAATCTGCAAAAGGAAAGAATATGAGATCTACTTAATACCTCTTTCTATTAAAAAACTGTGCATAGTTCCTCAGGAAAGACTCCAAACCCTTGGAAGTGAAGAATGAGATAATCACATATAGAAGCTACAGGAGCTATAGTCTATACCAGATTGCTCAGGAGAAGAACCAGCTCAAGTGGATGAGCACCATCTATAACACGTGACCAAGAAGGGACAAGGTCTGGGCCACAGCACCTCCTTGATGAAGAGCACCCTACCTACTGGTTACTCATTATTCAGGTGGCCTACAATGCAGGTGGAGAACTTTCAACTTGTCAAGGGGGCCCCTAGCCTCACCACTTAAATACCAGACACCGTTATCAAGGCATTTTTAGCCATATGCAGCAACGAAATTTGAGAACATTTAAGTTGGAAAGAAAAATGGTTGGAGGCAAATGTTTCATCCAAAAGAACATCTGAATTCAACTAAGTGGTCCCCAAAAAGGTACTTATTTTAACGGTTTTTGTGGATTGGCTGAAAAAGAAACCTTTCCTTTTTGGTCTTGATGTTTAGAGAACTGAACGTTCTATACTATCTCCACCTGTTCTTGCCTTCTGTTCCAATCTCATTAGAAGGGAAAGGTGTCTTCATACTTGCTTGCACCTGAGACCCAGAGTCTATAGCTTGCTCGCTGAATTACAGAGTGGAGCAGTTGTTACAAAGGGTATCACTTTATCGCACTGCTCACAAGGATTCTGAGGGGCAGGCGGGACAGGTATTACTGACCTTTCCTGAAAAATTCTAAAGTTGGGTATCATAAGAAATTTATCCAAAGTCCCAGAACCAAGACTATGGCTACAGCGACCCCTAGCCTAGTCCACTGTTCCATAACACCTCTCAAGACTTGTAAGGCTTGAAACTGAGCTCCTTTACTCGTTTGGTCCTACTGAAGGTCATAATGTGAACAGAGAAAATAGGCTTAATTTTTTTGAAGGTCAACAAAGCACTTAAGGTAGACACAACTTTCACGGATGTTAGGCTCAAAGACCCTGTGCTGGGCTGATGATTCTCCTGGAGCCCAGGGGCAACGACAAGCTTTGAGAAACACAGTGTCTAATTCCCCACCCAAGGGCCCAGTCAAGAAGTATATTACTGGTTAATGCTACTGCAGTAATTTTTTAACTGTTCAGTGTATGCAAAGAGTCAAAGAAACCATCTTTCCAATGAAAAATTTGGAGAAAATAAAAAACTTCGAGAAAAATAAAACCAGCACTGTTTACTTCACATCCAGCTTTTCTCTAACCATAGACGGCCCTTTCCCTTGCCTATGTTCTCATTAACCTGGTTCATGCCATGCTTGTGTTCAATGCAGGTGGAAAACTTGCCAAAAGTTGGACCCAATTCTCACCACAATTTCATGCAGCCTTGGCATGTTGACTAAAATTAGATGTCTTTTGGCTGCACCTAGTCTTCCACATTAAAGATCAACAAATACAACAGTGTATATATAGTAAAATAAAATAGAGGATGTCTATTTTGCCCCAGGCAGTGGGTACTTGTCTGAGTGTTTCACTGTGTCATGGCAGGTTGCTGGAGGTAAAACCCCAGGAGACTGGCAGTGGTGCAGGGGAAAGATCTCCGCCTGTCACTTGTAGTGGCATGTCCTGGGACCTAGTTGTTCCAGGACACCAGGCTGGCTCTGAATGCTGCAAGAGGAGATTGTAGGAGTGGGCACTGGCCTTAGGCTCTGCCAAAGAGCACCAAAGTGACCGGGGAAAAGGCTGGTGATGGAGCAACGTGACCAGGGTGCTCTGGGCGGCATGGCAGAAATTCAAGCCAGAGACCTAAAAGAGGAGGTTCTGGGTGATGCTGACATAAAGGGGTTGACTTGGGCTGGTTTCTGGCTGCTGCCTTGCTCGAAGGGATGAGGACCATCAAGGCACAGGCCTTGAAGATGAAATGAGAATAGCACACCTCAAACTCCATCTTCCCGTGCGTCACTCTCGTGCCTGTACTTTCTCCACCTTCCTCTTTTCAGTCACCTATTTTTCTACGCCATGTCTCTGTCCTTCTCTGTAATTTGCTGACCATAATTTAGAGTTGAGCCCCAATCTTACATTTTGCTTATATTATATGAAAGTGCACACCTTGTTCTTAATTTTCAAAACTCTGAAATTGAAAATTACATATTTTTATTTTAGGAGAAACTAAGGAAACCCTGTAAGGTGTTAAGCCCAGTATGCACACTTAACCCCCTTCTCTGTCTCTTTCTGTTGAATAGGCTGAAGAAGCTCCTGTGCACGTTCCCACCCACCCCCACCCAAACTCTGCAGCTGGAGATGGCCATGGGGTATGGGGGGAAAGGAGGGTCACACTGCTGGTCTCACCTTCTCCTGCCTCTTGCTGCATGAAACCCAAACTTGACACTTGGAGCAGGGAGAGTCATCTCAAGACAATGAAGGATATGATAAAACAGTCACTGAGATACCAGGCTTGACGTCCATGAACAATGACCCAATTCTAGCAGGAGGGCCACTGGACTTCTTCATCCACTATTAGTCACATTTTACATTACTTTAAGCAAAAGCATTCCTACCTGGTGCAAACTGCTTTTGATTGACTCTAAAATGATTTAAATTTTCTCTTAGGGAAAAAATAGCTTTCTATGTGAGGGATCTTCCTCTGGCATTTAGAAGACTTTTCTCTTAGCTAGAGTTTTAAAGTAAGGCTTTCCTTCTAAATTTTATAAAACTTCATAAATTTTATAAAATTTATGGTCAAACTCGGTTTACTCCACCGAGTTTGACCATAAAACTGTTTGATTACTACAGCATTAAATTATTATACTACAGAAAGGGGCAGCCAAATGGAAAGGAAACAAGACCAGTGAAAGAGGAACAGAAATGTTCATTGTCTATACAAGAGGAAGTAAGTTATCTGAATACTGGAAACACAACTTTTTTTCAGTGGTCTTTCAAAAAAGTACTGATTTTACTTATTTCTTTTTCTAAATAATCTGTGGTGTGTTTAAATGAAAACTGAAATCTACAACACTGCAATATCATCCCTTTCCTGATATTAGGAGAATAATCTGTAGAGTCAAGGATATAGTACTATAAATGAATTTCTCTCTGAGTGGCTCTGGTTTAGGGTTTTCTTACTAAGATATAAAACTGATTTTCATTTGTGGGCTTTTTATTCAGGGTTTAAACCCTATATATCTGATTCCCTGATTTTCTTCCTGAATGGAACCATTCAACAGCCATTTATTAAGGTCCTACAACTCTATGCTAAGCACTGGCCCATGCATAACTCTTTCTCCTAGTGGTATAACTTAATGAGTTATTATTTATCCTGATCAATTCAATCCCTTAACTACAGATTTGGAATGAGCTGAGGTAGAAAAGAAACATCCATTTGAATCAGGCTTTAAAGAATTACATTTGGAAAACATATAACTAGCAAAGTTATTTGAAGGTATCAAAACAGAGATGAATAGGTGAGAAAGAACAATAAAACATCTCTAAAGATAAATTACAGTATAAAGATGAAATGGCAAACCTAAAAGATCAATGGACCATTACATGACAAAATTACCTCAGAGATCAACTAAAGGTCTGTCCCACCCTCAATCTAAAAAAGTGAAAAAGAACCGATCTGCAGAGCCACCAGCAGTTGTAGCAGAACAGAAGTGGAAAAGTCAGTTCTCAAAATCAGGATCAGTAATACCACTTGGGATGACACTTAAAATAGTCTTATTTGATAATACTTTGGGAAAACATTTCAAGTTAACATATTAAAATACCACAACTCCCAAAGAAAATTAACAACAAATATGACCACTATTAAACATTTCTCAGAAGTTGCTTCTTACCAAATTACCAGTCCAACAGATGACAGAGGACATCAAGAAGACCTCAAACTAAAAAGTGTCATTTAAAAAAAAAAGGTAGACACTGAAAATGTAGAGACACCCCTAACTGATGCAATTGCAAGCAGCCTGCCATCACCATGAAACTTCAGAACGATTTAAAAGCAACCTAAAATTTCTAGATCTGACATCCATATTCACAATTGCATTTTCATGAAGTCACTAAAATATTATGCAACCTCTGACACTTTTGAACATCAAGTAATTGTCCCTACTACACAGGCTTTCCTCCCCACCCCCAAATATTTACATTTCGGCATTGAAAAAAAACCTTGGGCCAAGAGGCCACGTTAAATCTTACCAATGCTTCGAGAAAAGTATGTTCCTTTGTGATCATTCTTTTCCTTTGTATGTAAAGGTTTTCAAAACAGTTTTCCTAGTAAGAGCCTCTTCATGGGGTATTTTCAGTTTTACAATGAAAAGAAAATCTCCCTCCCTGTATTAGCATCTACTCACATCCAGTTTTACAAGGAGACTGTGCCACTGGCCTCTGCCACTGGGATTTGAAAATGCTCACAACACTTCACCTTTATGCTGGGCTAAACTCAGGGTAGCCATAAACACTTTGAAGTAATACAAACCTAAATATTCCTGCTAGGCAAACGGAGCAGTGGAACCGAATTATAATGAGCTAGCAGCTGTCACAATATGACCACAGTAACCAAATCAAAATATCAACCGCTAACCGAGATGAGATTCAAAGGTCATCCTATAAGCCAGCAGCTTTCTTCAGTTCTGCCCGAAACCTCAGTCTAATCCTGCCGTAAAATGTTCTGTTGAGCTAGTTTAGAAACCAGTTACTCTATGGTGGGAAATTATTTAGGGCCCTGGTAGAGTACCATTAGCAGGACTAGAACAAAATACCACAATAAGGAAACCGAACCATTCACAATGGGACATGTAAAAACAGCAGCTGATGTTGAACTAAGCTGCACCCAACCGTAGAAAAGTATCACTTTACACATCCTTCAGTTACCACTGCATGTCTATAATCTTATTGGCAACTTGCTCACTCAAACAATCTGGTTTTCAATTAAGACTCTGGAACAATAGAAGGAAAATGCATGCTTAGATCCTTCCTTGGATCAAAAAGCTTTAGCTAGAAAATATATTGTCTCCCATTGTAAAAATATTTGGACAATTACCTGCAAACATTTAATGCTTGGCAAACCCTGCCCCCAAGAAAAAAAAAAACAAAAAAAAAACAGGGATGTTTAAAAAAAATCCACACTCTGCACATAGTTCTCGTCAGGATTTTCAAATTATTCCATAGCATGTAATCTTCTTAAAAACACAAGGCTCAGACCCATGGCCCCCCTGTCCTATTAGCATATTCTGAAAGCTACCCACGGACCACCTGTAAAGGTTTAATCAAAATGTTTAAAAACTGCAGCAAACAAATTTCCAACTGATCAAGTGCATATTATTATCATTAATAATCATAGGGGGGGTCACAGGAAGAAGTGATCTGTTTTCTCCAGATACAAAACAGGACATAACATTTCAAACAAATAAAAATGCAAACTGGCTTGCCTGTCTCTACCTAATGAAAGCACTGAGTGAGGAGGACTCAGGAAACATCAGGTAGGAAAGTATAATATACAAAGACTGAGTCATTATGTGGTGCACCTGAATTTAATATTATGTGTCAATTACACCTCAATAAACAAATAAATAAAACCTTTTAAAAGAGTCTATGAATTTGTCAATGCAGGCAGTCAGCTAGATGACTCAGGGCTGAAATCTCTCAACTCCTCCAGCCTCCCCCACACCAAAAGAAAAACAAAAGCCATGCATGCTTATTTTTAAAAAAAACAACCTTAGGAACTTGTTCCTGTTTATTTTAGTTATGTTTTTCTTTAAAGGATTTACACAATCACCGATTTCCAAAGCTTTGCATGGCAACTGTAACTACAGTCAACAAGGTTGGAAGTAGTACAACCTTCTAAATGCAGAACTGCCATTAATTCTAGCATAATAGGTACATGCGCACGTGTACATGTGCATGCACACAGATGCACTTGTGTTCGTTTGTTTACTTTTAGTTTAGGGATTCACAAATTACCAAATAGGGTACTAGATTCAGATATGCAAGCTTATTTCTAAAAGAATATAATGCAGACACTCAACTACTCTTAAAAGTTGTATACTGTTTTGCATAAGTTTGAGATAAACAAATAAATTGAATTTTGGTATTTTGATGCCAAATACAAGCATTATATTACAAAAACTGGAATATTTATGCAAAGTCACTCATCTGAAATAAAGTTCAGAGTTGTAATAAGTGGTTTTATCATAAGAGTTTATGTGTAAATGTTAGCGATGCCTGCATCATTTCTCTAAAGTCATGTACTGCCATGAAGATGAAAATATACAATAATAATTCACTCTCAAAAGAACAGAGTGGTTCATTACTTTTTTCTTTCCTTGCAATAAGATAAAGCCTCACTAAGTGAACAGTTTACTTTAAAAAAAAAATCAGGTCATCTGCAGTTAATAATTCTTTCCCGTAAAATTAGTGTCACTTGTTTCTGTAGCAGACGCCTAATTCAGTCACAGGCTTGATTGATTTGACAATAGAGAATCTGGTCCAATAAAGCGGTTGATTTATTTTTGATGCTACAGCTTTTACCCTAATGTGACATCACAGCAGAATTAAATCTTTGACATGTAAAGAAATCTTCTGTAGTTTTATGAAAACTAAAGATTCTGAAAGTGGATATTAGATGGCTGTCAAAAACTTAAAAGTGAAGTCTAATACCTTTTTTTGGTAGAATGAAAACTTCCACAGAGATCGTATCATGGAATATGGATTTGGACACAAGGAGCAGCTTAGAATATACCATATATTTTGTGAGTTCAAACTGCTGGCTCCACTAATAGGTCTCATTTCATCTTGGTCTCCATTTGTAAACTGGTTGTATTTAATTTCTTGAAAATGACCTATCTTCTCTAAGTAAAAGTGCAGCATAACACCAAGCATGGCTCATCTCAAAAATGGTTTCATCTTAAATAAACAGCAGCTTGGGCAAAATCAATGGGCATCTTTGTTCCCTGAATCTAGCCCTGAGATAACCAAGCCAATCAGGAAGGTATTTAGGACATGAGAAGTTATAGGGGTGGGATGAGTTTTTAATAAAGCATCATAGCCAGTTCTCTAAAAATATATTTCAAAAATTATTTTCCAAATGAAAAATGCAAGGTGTTTCATAATTGTTTAAATGTCATTTTTTTCTCTCCTTTTCCTTTTTTTGCACACTGCTCCATGCCCTCTCACTCTGAGCGTGACCTCTTTGACCCCAGTCTGACACTGCACCGTTAATGTCAGATAAACCATTTAGCCCAAGCACAATTCTTTTCTGTGCAAAAATCTGCTTGAGGTGGAAAATGTAGCAGTTTGTAAACAATAAAGAGCCATGTTTCAGACCAGACAGCTTATCTAACAGAGAAGTCCTTTCATTGGGAACAGTGGGTGGGAGCCTCCCGGACATAGTAGCATTTCCTATCACAATGCAGGAGACTGTCTTGGCCTCCATATTTAAGAGTTTAATGGGAGGGAGGGCAGAAAGAATAAAAGAACACAGCTGACATGGACTTTCAGCTTAAACAACAACGAAATGAAAAGAGTAAGCTCTGCTCCAGCTCTAGACTCTCAGCCCACTTATATTTTAAATACTATTTGGTTAGAAAAACAAATTTGGTTTGTAAAACAGTTGCCCCTGAGGACACAGGAACAAGGCAATTATTTAATACCTTTGTATTGTGAGATGTATTCTGTAATACTAATTTATCACGTTGTTCTTTAGGAAAACATTTATGTACATAGCATAAACTTCTAAATAATGAGTAGTAAGTTATTTATTTTCCCTTCTTTGCCTCATCACAGGATAGTTTTAGACTCTCCTAAGAAAGTTGTTTAATATACTCTTTAGGTGCTACTTCTTAAGATTTTTATTTTCAAGTTAATCTTTGATTTTAATGAAGTTTGATAAGGATGATTAGAGAAGCAAAGTGTTTGAATTTAATATTTTTACTTGTCACTGAAGAGTTTGACATAGTTCTTTAAAACCTAAATTGACAAATATATCCAGTTATCTGTATCTATATATCCTGAAAACATGAAACTTGTTGCACTGCCATATCAACAACTCATAAAATGAACTGGGATTCTTTCTTTAGCTACAAACTTAAAACATAAATATGAAATTTACCATTTTAAAGTAAAAAGGCACAAATATAAGAAAAACCTACAATCAAACACAACTTCATGGTTCTCAAAATTGGGATGACACTTAAAGACCCAACATATGATATCAACCATTAAAAATAAATTGCTAGCATTTCTCTGCTTCATCTATTTTGTGTTAAATATATGAAATTCCTTTAGATGGATGTGATGGTGATTTTTGAAAAAATAACTGAGATTCAAGGACTATCTATTCCTTAAATAACAAGTACAGACTCCAAGGCTTGAAAATCAGGACATTCTTTAGAATTTTTACAAATATGATTTCAGAATGATATAATTATGGCTGTGCGCTTTCCATGGGCCAATGGTTTGTGTCAGGAAATTTAACTTCATTTATTGATGCATTCACAATAAAATCTGGTCAAGTTCAGAGATTTACTAATATTGGTAAAAACCCTTATTTACTAGAACAAAAAAATCACTTTTTCAATGAAAACCAAAGTAACCAGCTATTGGGACCTTTTAAGCCATTATGAATTACCTATGCAATGCTCAGGTTATTGCTGTTAAACAAAAATCCTTACAGGGTAGTCAAAGCAGAAAAATGTGCTACGGACACCAATATGGAGAACATGCTAGAAACTCACAGACTGTCTCAAACTAAATATAGCTTGCTTCCAGTGAAACAGGATGCAGTCTGCCTAGACATTAGCACTCACATTCATGCCTTCATTAAGTACACAATCGGATTTTACAATTCAACTTGAACATACCACTCTGATTTAAGCATTCTAAACCTATTAAACACACTAAACCTCTTATTAAAGGAGTTTCCATAACTCATTTAATAAAAATTCAGTTAATACTGACTACATATCATGGCCAACTGAAATGTCCAAAGATATTTTTATTTTAAATATTTGCCACTTTGACTTCACCAACCTTAACAGAGAAAACAACTGTTGCAATGTTAAAATTGGGGTAAGTGCTTTATGACTAAGGCAGACACAATTTCCATTTAGATTCAGTATCACCAAAAATTCTGGAATTCCACATGGTTATAAAACTTAGTCCTTTATGCACTATTACTATGCATAGACTGTCAATATTTTTCTGCAATTTAAAATTACTATAGTGAACTGGCTAAAGACCCATGTTTCTAAAAACAGAATGTCCATCTGGGCTTGAATTTTCCCTTCCATAGTAAAACATATACATTCCGAAAGTATATATTAATTTAAAATTAGTCTTACTTTGTATTCTGGAATTGACAAAAGGTGGAGAGAGATTGTCATGTGACCCAAGGTCCCTGCCAGTCATGTGGTCATAGGGAGTCCCATCTCCATAGTTCTGTAAATAACACAAGAGCAGAAGTTTACATTTTACATGAATAAACCAGCATATAAATATGCCTGCACTACTGACACCTCTCTGACCCAAAGAAACTGGAGTCCACCATTCCCACCCTGGAACCTGGTATAATGAAACTGCATCTTCACAGGTGCAGTAGTTGAGTCTGAAGAGTTCAATTTTCCTCAAAATAACTGTGAAACCTTGAGAATAATAATAATGGAACCAACTGCATGACATGATTAAATGAAATCATCCATGTAAAACACCTGACACAAATAAAACATACTGTAAATATTAAGGTAATCATTTTGAAGGGTGACAGACCCCCAAATTTGGGTTCTGACAAACCAACAAATTTTAAAAATCATCTTAAAAAGCAAGATTGTGCTATACAGGAAAACTAGCTGTAGCTTGTAGTGAATTGCTTTTAGGAGACCAAGATAGAGCCTTTTAAACAGCAATATTTGGTTTTAAGATATTGAAGTTTCAATGTTTTGTTATCGTTATTATTGTGAATGTAAGAGAATTGGACTATTCCATAAATAATTCAGAATGTTAAAATTGTCACTAAGAATGAACATCGAAACTTTAGCATAAATTAGTACCTGGCTTTGTACAAAGTATGACACAGAAGAAAAAAGGTTTTAAAGCAGGCTTTAATATTGGCAGAAATTTGTCATTATTATAATGACCTCATTGTTTAGTGGGAATTTAAAATTAAAATAATGTTTTTAAACTGCCGATTTACTTTTAATGGAGGAACTTGGTAACATACAGGAAAGAGTTAAATCATCTGCATTATATTGTTCTAATTAGTCTACTAAGGTGCATAAAGTGACCAAAAAGCAAAAAAGTCATTCTGCTCAGCTGGTTGCACTGCCCATAAAGACTAAGTCAAATTTACTCAGAGGTGTCAGTTGGCATGTCAGCCAAAGGGTGAAATCTGCCCACACAGAAAAGACGGATGCTGTATGAAAAATCAAAATGCGTGTCATCTCACTAGAGAATAATCAGAACCCTTAAGTTTCCAAATAACCCTGTTTTCAATCACCTTTCCTCATTTACAAAAAATTAACTTGAATGATTCTATAATCTAATGCTGCCAATATGTCACATTTTAAATACCTAGCATAGATTTTATACTCACTCATTCTATACCAGCCATTGCAGAATACTAAATTATTATTTGTTAAGTGTCCTCATCCCAGAGAGTGTACTGAAAACTTAATATACATTATTTAATTTAAGCCTCAGCACAGTGGTGCAAGGTAGCTGGTATTACTACCACTTTAAGGTGGGAGGAGAGGGACTTAGCATGGTTGCCAGGGTACAAGTCAGCCACAATCAGCAGTCTCATGCAAACCCACACCGTGGACTTAAAAAATACAAATTACAAAATACTGATTCAAATTTATTCATTATATCTCCTAAAAGAAAAAAATGGCAAGACAGTTCACGAAAACTACATAAATGTCAGGACAATCCTAAATGGACCTTGTCCTCAAAAGAGCAATTAAAAGCATGATGTGTATTAAACTTAGAAATTATAAGAAATGAAGTAGGTTTGAATGAACTAAACAATAGAGGGAATTCTGTCATCTCCTACACTTGCTGTCAAAGGCAATGGATTTATTTCTGCAAGTGCAGACTGTAACCTGAGGAGGAGGAAAGATTTCCTCAACCCATCCATATAATGCATTAGAATGTCAAACTCGACAGCTGGCGCACGGGCTCGATAGAGTTACTGGTAAGCTCAGAGATCCTGCTGTACTCTGAAGACCAGAATGAGACCCACAAGGCCAAAGGACAGGTGGAAAGGGGTAACTACGGCTTGCTGAAATGTTCCTATTTTGACAGCTTGATTACCTTCCTTGCCTCTTAGGCCAAAATAGACACCTCCCCCCACCTCAAATGCATGGGAACACTTAAAATGCTACCCTCCCTGCAGAATGCTTCATCTATACAGCTGGGTGGGGGAGGAGGTGGATGGTTGTTTTACTATGTGCTTTAAGTCTATTTTTAATTTGGGGAGTTTTATGTTTATTATAAAGGCTGACATGGATTTTAGAGGGCCTAGAAATAATTCAGTTAAATACACATTATGTATAAAATCACACATATTTAAGTTGGAAGGAACATAAAAGATCCTCTGGTTCAACTGCTTCATTTTACCAATTGGGAAAACAAGGATCAAAGAAGTGAAAGATATGCTGAAGGCATATACAAAAAATACATGCGTGGCCTAACCAGCCCACTACCATCCCCTTCATGTTCTTCCCATTACATCCAAACTATCAAGCAAAGCATGGAGGAAAACCAGGACAGAGAGTAGCAAAAATCTGAGACCAAATAAATGAATGAACCCAACTGGTGTGACCAAAGGCCCTGTGGTGGAATAATAACATGTTTACAAAGTGATATCAATTCAGATTTATTCTGTAGATTATACTGGTCAGATAGAACTTCATATTATTTCTTCCAAATTATCTCTAGTCTATTTACACCAATACAGGGATACCAGATTTTTTTCAAAGCTGTGTCATCTCCCAACAAATAACTGTCTGTAATACTAGATCAATAACTGGCAAAGGAAGGCCAAATATTTAATGAAAGATTTTTCTTCTGGTTAACAGAAGTGGAACAGGTGTCAAAGTCAGCAATAGCATCCAGTAAGAGAATGAAAAAGAAAATTCCAAACGCAAGCTGATCCTCATTAAATTTATTATGATTATATATCTGTGCAGTTGGGTGTGAGAGAGAAGCTCACCTTCAGTTTGTCAATTTACATACGTGGGATGTCTGGTTGTGGGAAAAATGATTAGATACACTTACCCGGGATGGGCTTGGATGTCCTCCATTCCCCCAGGACCCTGAGCTACTTCTGTCTTCTACATCTAGGGACAAGAGAAAAGTTCTTTAGGCTTTCTTGCAATAATTCTTTCTTTTTGTATATGCACTTTTAAATTAATGTTTCAAATTAATCTCCTGTTGCCTTTAATTAAGAATCAGGTACAGGGCTACTACGAGGATAGTGGCTTCTGACCCATCCACTTAAATTAACTCATTTAAATTCACAGCAGAAATGAACTGGACCCTCAGGAACCAGAGGTATGAACGTAAAAATTACTTCCATCCTTTACAGTGTTTCACAGTCTCAACTTTTATAAATGTGAAACTGCACTTTCTTTTGGATAAAATAAGTTTAAAAATACATTAATATAACCTAAAAATACTGAAAAAAAGATAAATTAAGGTAAATATCCATAAAAACATTTGCAGCATCTATACCATAATACTATTGGATACTCTTTTTTTATTTTTTCTAGCCAATGCTTACTATACCAGACAACAGACATGCAACATTAAAATACATGACAAAAAGGGATTTAGTAGCATATTTCCACCAGTACATTACAAGGATATTAGGGTTTTTTTTAAGTTTTCAAGTTAGGATAACACTGTCTCAGTCTTCTAATTTTTTTTTTAACAGACTCAGCCACTTAACCTGAACCTAGACACTGAGGTATGAAAATTAATGTTGTTAAAGCAATGTTTTATTTTGATAAATGATGGTGAAGAGATCTCCATGAACTACTGGAGACTTGAAATTCTTAGAAACACCGTTACCAGTGAAGTTCTAATGCTGTCTAAATTATTAAATACTCAATCAATGCTTCCAAGTAGCAAATATTCAGGATGGAGAGTTTAACAACTAAGTTACCATATTAATTGCTGTAAACATAAAAGTGTTTTAAAGATCAGTCACTCTATATTTAGAAATGGCTTTGAGATTACTGATGAAAAAGGCTTTGTAAGTATAAAAAGTTTCACTGTTCTATTATTTTGATCACGGTTGATAACAGACCGCCATCACTAACTTCCTCTGACAGAATTGGAGGAGGAGGTGTGAAACTTTGGTTCAGGAGACATAATTCCATTTATTGTGTTTCCTAACATTTCAGTGATATTGTTTATTCTCTTAATGCACTACTGTCATTCCTTTTATTACTGCTATTTTATTATCAGTGAAAGTAATCATAGTATAATTAATTGATCTATTTTTGGGTACAATGGAGCACATGGTGTTTTAGAATATCTTAAAGAGATGGAATAGCAACAATAAAAAACAAGTAACTATTACCACTAAACATGAATTCTTTCTTTTTTTAAACAAATATTATTTCAGTTCCTTTTGTTAGTACTTTATAAGATAATGCAACTGCAAACAGATGTTCCTTGTGGACAGCTCAAATCAGTGACTGAGCTTTAAGGCAAGTCAAGAAAGCTCTGGGAAGCACATGCAACCTGGAAAGAAGGTGCAACACTTTCCCAAAATCTGCTGTTTAACAATCCAACCTCTTAGCTGATCCTGAGTACACCGAACTGACGGACACAAAGAAGTGACTTAGAACATTCCGGATTCTTGCACAAAATTAAGTTTCATAGACTATCTGGTCTTCTTCATCCTTAACCAAAAATCAAATATTTTCAGCAAAAAACAGATTGTAAATGACAAAAATCTCTCAAACATTGCAGGTTTTCAGAAGTCTGGCACATCTTTACTTCCTTTTCACCTGAAACATCCAGCTTGGATAAATTTGAGACACTTCTCGTAACTCTGGCCAAAAGTAATGAAGGAACACAGTTGAGTCCCTATGTTCCATAAGATTCCATATTGTTTGGACCCATTTTAGCTTTTCAGGTTTCAGAGAATATTTTTAAACATGAAAAGTAGGCAGAGACAAGGATCAGAGGGGACTGGGACTACTAGGGATGATCTGGGCCACCAAGGGGACCTGGCAATGTCTGGAGATACTTCTGGTGGCCACACCTTGGGAGGGAGGGACGACTAACATCTCATGGGTAGAGGCCACGGTTGCTGCTAAACGAATGTTGGAGTAAGTTCCCACGACTAAAAGTGTTCTGGCCCCAAGTGCCAACTGTACCAAGATGGAGATGCCCAGGGCTGAGTGAAAATCATATTTCAGAACAAAAAGGAGGAACTGAGTTGGAGAAAAGATGTACAAGAATTTGATTTAAAATATAATACAAACTCTTGCTAAATACACAGTGACTTAGGCATTTCAACTCAGATTTGAGCTGGAGTGTTTCGGGAAACCTTTATAGACATCTTATGTCCACA
The DNA here is from genome assembly GCF_040802235.1 of Manis javanica. Classification (NCBI taxonomy): domain Eukaryota; kingdom Metazoa; phylum Chordata; class Mammalia; order Pholidota; family Manidae; genus Manis; species Manis javanica. Next base: position 108,153,156 of record NC_133164.1, read on the forward strand.
GAATAAAGGAAAAATGATGGTCAACCAAGCAGCCTGCTAATTAGCAGGCAGATAAAACACATCAGAACTTGAGTATTCCCAACTGGGCAATTTCAGAAGCGAGCAATCCACTAATTAAAAATGCTGGAAGTCTAACTTTTTCAAAACAGGTTAAATACTGGCTGGGTTCCTTCACAAACAGATTCCCAACCAATCAGAGCTGACTGCTCTTTTCCCATCCTTTCCCATTTCCATCTTTCTCATTTCCTGACTGCATGCTGCTGCACTTTGCTTTTTGCTTCCTCTATTTTACTGCTCTCTTTTTAACAGGCTTTTCTAACCCTTGACCTCCTGCTGGATCTAGAAAATAAGGACAAACTCTCGCTCTTCCAAACTTAACAGATCAATTGCATAATTTCTGATTATATTTTATCTCTGAAAAAAATATCTGATAACTGGTGTTCATTTAACCATAGCAAGAAGTCACAAAGCTATAGCACGGGTATTTTGTAAACTCACAATGAATGTAAACATGTCACTTTTAAGTCATTTATTTCCATCTCCCACCTCCCCACACACACTGAGCTCCATCAGGCCTGCCAGTGAGTTAGCAAGTATTTCCTCAACAACTATGCCAGTGGGTCTCAAAGGGCATCTGAGGATCACATACCACCCAATCACTTGGTATGCTCATTTCAAAGTCAGCATCTTCAGGTCCACTGCAAACGTACTGTGTCTGGATCCCTGGGGATACAGCCAAGAAAACTGTTTTCAACAAAGTCTGCAGGTAGTTTTCGTGTACACAGGATTTTGAGAACCACCAGCCTACCTTATAGGGAACAGAAGACAGACACATGTCCCATAGCAGCAACAGTAGTTGCCTAGTTCATTCCATATTCTAATATTCCTGCCCAGGTCCTGGTTTCAGCACATTCGATGTACACTCCTGTCACAGCTGCATCACAGGAGTTCATGCCCAGACTCACTTTTTATGTGAACCCTGCACATGGCCTGCACTTGACCATTCCTTACTCCCTGCTGGTGCACCTCAACACCGCACACCCTTTTATACCCTCTACATTTTTTAATCTGCTGTTCCCTCTGCCTGAATGTTTCTCATCTCTCAAAAATAACAGTAGCTGTCATTTAGTGAGCTTAAATATGTCAGACAACTTGCTAGGCACTTCAACGCACTAACAGTATCTCTATTTTATATCCGAGAAAACAGCCTCAAAAGGGACAGAAAACCCTCCGAAGGTGACAATAAATGGCAGAGCTGGCAAACACACATGGTACCAATTCTAAAGCCAGTGAGCGCTCTTCCCCACCAGGGCAAATGCCTCCCTGGGAAGAACTTCAGCTCTCTCCACGGCGAGCTAGAACATACCTCCTCCAGTCACTTTGTTCTAGGTAGAGTGAAAGTATTTATTTGGAAGTTTATGCCCATTCTTATGTCCACAAAAGACTGTGAAATTATATATGACACAAATATATAAAAGTAAGTATTTGAAGAAATGAAAAGACTGGAAAATAAAAGTAGGAGCAAAACAAGAGGTACGATGACCTTATCAAAATGTACTCACGATGGACTGGATCATGTCTGTGTGTGCGTGCTGGCTGGGGGATGGGGGTAGTGGCCGAGTTTCAAAATTCAGAAGCTACTCAGTGGGCAAAGTAAAGAGCAAAACAAGATACACAATGAGCATGGGATGAAAACACAAATTGTTCAAGAAGCCCATTAAGGCAACATAGTAACAAATGAGCTCCGCTGTCTAAATATTTAGTTCCCCTGCCTCTCCATTGTTCTGTTTTTACCCTCAATCCAAGATGGGATTAAATAAAAGAAAGACAAAACTTGGGCAGAAGGAGGCAAAAGTGAAAGCAAGTAGATGACAGAAATTATTCCTACAAAAGACTGAAATGGGCTCAATTGTTCAAGATTTTTCTAATTTGCTTCACCCTAAACAAAGATAGGCTTAGTGACTTTCATGGGATTGACAGCTGCTTTAGGAGGCAACCTGACAATCCACAAATTTTCATTTGAACTGAGTAGTCAATAAGCACCCACGAAAGTGTCTGACATTTTGGCACAAAAGACAAAAGCAAAGTTTGGGCAGAACTAGGACCTAACACACCATTTAGAGAAAAGACAGATGATTTTTAATTTCTATGATTTCCCATCCATAGTCATTAAACTTATGATTTGACTCACATCTCCAGTTTGCTTATGTGGACAGCAAGAGACAAACTATGAGATAGACTAGACAAATGTCCGAGGACACAGCGCTGGGAGCTGGGACGGAGACCTATGCTTCAGCATGACTATGCATTCAACAGCTCTACCATCCCAGCTAGACACTGGCCTCTCTGAACTCGTTTTTGTCAACTATAAAATAAGTGGATTTTACTTTCAATCTTTGAAATAATGCAGGTTAGTATATTTGGACAATTCTCCCACCAAAAAAAACCCTAAAAATTATAGATAAATTTTTTTAATCTTCTTTAAAATACTAATGAACTGACAAGATAGTAAAGCATCATCCGACAAAACTCAAAGTGGAAGGTGGAACCCAAGAGGGAAGAGAAGACATTTTTGCCCTAAGAACTTGTGCCAACCTAGAAAATTTAATGGCCCCTTGGGTCAAGCAGAATAGAAGTACAAACCCAGGACCTTACCCACAGAAGTCATCTAATAGGACGTAAGGAGGATAACAAGATGTAGTGACTTAATGTACCTGCAGAACATCCTCTTGACACTTCCCCACTTAAGTCTGTTTTGTTGGGTACTTTATGAATGAGATGTCATCAGTAGTCATGCATGCTGACCAACGGACCAAACTAAGAACACAGACTAAATATCATGTGAACTTGACCTTGATTAGAAATAATTTAGTGTGAGAGTTAACTAAGCTAATTGGGGTAAATGAGAGTTGGGTATTGGTCCTTTCCATATTTAGAGCCCAAATCATGCCAAATACCCAAAGCCCTAGAGTTTTGTGAAGTCAGAAAACCACCAAAGTGGTTTTTTGCATTGCTTTAAGAGTCTACAGACTGCTACTCTTGTAAAAATATATTGGTTTCCTGATGAAAGCTTCTATATACTCAGAATGCACTGGGAGTCTGAGGCTAAGTTTCCCTGGAAAGATAATCACTCTGAAACATGCTGAAGTCTCCACTGCCTTAAATCCGTTGCTGTGCACCAACAGACACTATTAAACACCCTCCATACCATCACGGGGACTCACAGACTGCGTACATCTGTGGCTCCTACTAATTTCCTCGTCCAGGAAGAACCCTTGGCTGAGCCCTCCACACAAACTGAGATGGCATATGCTCTCCGTCAGTGCCAGATGAATTTAGAGTTCAAAATATTTCATCAGCAAAGAGCGTGTTAAGGATGTGCACATTTTCATTAGCACCCAGTATAATAAGAGCTCTAAGGAGAGTAATTTGAAGTCAAATTTGAGTACCAGTGCAGATGAAGGAAGAGTTGAGAAGCTTCAAATTATGATAGACAATGTCCACACAGTCATGATCGCTTTTTTCTGTTTGTATAAGAAAGCAATATATGCTTCATGATGACTGATCTGAGCACTAAAAACTTCCAGCTCTTCCCAAATCTGACTGAGCAAAAGATGAGGGTTGTGGCAGTGCATTCTACATGAATCTGAAGATACTTCAAGTACAAAGACCAGAGACCTGGGCTCTCCATTGTCAGATCACTGCTGTCAATGCTGGCTTTCTTGGTGCTAATGGATTTCCTTATCAAATATACCTGAAAACTCAAAAAGTCAAGTACAAGTTGATCTTACAGTTCTCACATATAAATACACAAATTGTATAGAGCAAGATATAATGTAGATGTACTGTGGGGAAAGTATGGTAGGAAATTTGTTCAGAGGGGAATTACTGCAATATTTCAGTCTTTATTAACCCCCCAACTTAAACTTCCATTAATATGTTCTTTAAAACACTGTTTAAAACAGTATTATTTTCTTTCAGTTCAAAACTATTTATTTCAAAAATGGACACTAAATACTCTCAGATATTTAAAATATGGGGTTAATTGCATTTTACAGTGCTATAAAACAGGAAAAGCATCTTCATACAACATCAAATTCAGGTAATACGAAAGTAACAAAATAAAATGAGTAATTATGATGCTATAAGTATGGCTGGCATCCCTTATTCAGAAACTCAGAAAACTTCTTGAAAAGTTAAGGTGAGTAAAGAGTTATATTATTAAATTGAGACAATAGTAACCTTGAAGTCATAATGTCAATCCACATTATTTGGAAGTACCAGTGACAATCTAACTTGAATCATATTTATTCTAACTTGAATAATATTCTAACTGGAGTAATCTAACGTGAAGTACAGGGACATGGGTGTTATCTAGCAACCTTTCATTTCCAATGTTTGAAACTAAGCAATTAGGGTCTTCCTCTAAAGAGAAGTTAGTCTGTTCAGGAGGTCACCATTCTAAGTAAAAGCCCAGAAAGAAGAGCCATGGATAACCGAGGCAGAATACAGGAATATGAATTGTATGTGCCTCCTTTGAAATTTTGAAACGTAACCGGCCTAAAAAGGACTTAATTAAAGTCAGTCCTACTAAGATAATGTTCCTGGGGTAGGGAGAGACTTAATTTCAAATCAGATGAAACGAATAATTGGAAATAAGGTACCGTATCTGAAGACTTTGAAAATAAAACTAACATATCATCAACCTCAGTATCATGAGCTTCAAAGTACCTAAATTAAAAGTGAATATAATTTGGAAGTACTTTGCACCTTTTAAAGATGTATTTACAAATATACATCACAAAGTATGAGAGCTAACTGGTAGATGTTTTAGAAAACAAAACATTGAACAACAAAGGAATAAATTTTTAAATATGCTTCATTTCTTAACAGAACAGAATATGTAACTCTGAAACACATGTACATGTAATTATACATGTATTTTTCAAATTACACATGTAATTTTTATGTTGCAAAATCCATAATACTATAAAGACTTATGATATACAAATTGATACTTAAAATGTCTATTTGATAAATTATTTAAAATTTATTCCAGTGAGGTGAGGGAGGGAGCTAAGAAAAAACATGTAACAGTTTTATCTTTTCTTTTTTTTTTTCTTATACCTCTTTTCTCCCTAGGGTGCCATTTGTGAGGTTCTGGGAAAGGGCTGCTAGCTTAATTGAAATATTTGTAAGCTGTAATTGCTCTGCATAGCCACAATGGTTCACTTCTCCCAATGGCATCTGTCCCTCTTACTTTTTTGTTTTTCTTCTATTTCCTTTTACCCTTTACCAAAGTCTACTTCTCCTGGTTTTTCAATCTCATCTTATCTAATAGTGGTGAAGTCAAATAGTTTTGAATAGTCAAAGATCTCCCCTAATATCCAATATTCTAGTACAGTCCATTTTGCTTACAGTCATCACTTCCATAAACGGATTTTTCATTTTAGCCTTTCAACATCCCAATCTTCCACCTGTGTTTAACCCTGCAGCCTCTTACCGGGCAGTGACAAGCGATCAATCCTACATGTTATCTTCAGGGGTCATGTCTTAGTTTTAGGCCAATTTTCTTTGTATTTAGGCTCAAATGTGCAAACCACACTATATTACTCTGCAAAACATCAATGAGGAGCCTTAATTAAGTAACACTGACAGATAAATCCATTTCTTTTGCAGTAATCAAATCAAAGCAGGTTGACATAACACAGGAACTTAATACAGTTATTCCCTTGTAATTGGAAAAAGGCCCTTTACTTCTCATTAAAGCAATCTTCTGGGTATTGGCATAATAAGAAGGCTCAGAGCTTTAATACTGCCCTATAAAAGTCTCAAGATACAGACCCCTTAAGCAAACAAGCCAGATTATCTAATTCCTTGATCACAGCAGAACATGTAGTTCCTACTGTTTTAAACTCCTAATTCTTTATCTCTGTTGCAATTAAAAAGAGGTAAATCAGTATCAAACACATACAATGAAATCTGTAAAAATGGATAAACTGTTTACAGTTTTATAAAATCTATCTCCACATGTATCTGAAAGGAAGCAGTCCATTAAAAATGAATTTGAAATACTTTACAAATGTGAAATTGTAATAGCTTTAATCAGGGGGAAAACCTCTTTATTTTATTTAATGGGCTCAACAGGATGTATTTTGCCTAAATTTACAGTCTGATACTCAACCATACAGTACAACTTTGATAATCAGAACTGCGAGAGAATGGAATTTGAAAAGAACATTTAATTTTTGTGGCATTTAAAGAACACTAAGTCACCCAATCCACTGCAGGCTGCTCTGACCAGGCTGACACCCACAGAGAATATAACATCACACAATGTTCATATGCCTGAACTAAACAAAATCAATTTCACCCTTTCATTCCAATTTTGAGGGAGTTTCTGCTACTTATCTAGTGGCACCTGATCAATCTCAAAATGATTCTAGCAACTCTTTCTGGAAGAATAACATATAATCTAGGGTTGTAATTCCCAAACGTGACTGATCATCAAAATTCCCCTGGAACATAAAAGAAAAAAGCCACACAAATCCCAGCCCCCACCTGGAAATGCTTCAAGAAAAGATCAAGGATTGATGTCAAGGAAAAATTACATTTTTAAATTTTTCCTATGTTTCTCTACATTTTTATTTTAAAAAGCTTTTGTGATGCAGTAAAAATGTATGCAATTTTCTGTGTCTGAAGCATTTGCAAATAGGTTGCATCAGTCATATCTGCTTATCTCTTAGGATTTCTGTGTGCATTTCCTAAGAACAGAAACAGCATAGTTATCAAAATCAGGAAATGGACCACTGATAAAACACGTTCATCTAACCCACAGTCCATATTCCAGTTTGGCACCTTTCCTCCCTTCTGTGGTGGCCACTGTGCTGGCATGATCCAGGACAACCAGTAAGTTATTCCAGGAATGAAAACTGATCTCAAGTATAATAAATGCATTTACCCAAGAAGAAAAAACAGACAAAAATCAACGATTACTCATAGTGTTTAATCACCACATCTATTTTAATCAGAAACAGTTTCTCAGTCTTTCTTTTCTTTTTCTGATATTGGTATTGTTGAAAGAATACAGGTCAGTTACACTATGGAATGTTCCTCAGTTTGGGCTCATCTGATGCTTCCTCATCACTATATTCAGGTGGATGCACATTCAGGTGGCCTGTGGCTTTCCCAGGATATCACACACACAGCCACACCATGGCTTGGGGATCTGCCCCTCTCATCAGTTATGCTAATTTCATCACCTGGTCAAGGCACTGTGGGAATTCCCTGCTGTATAATTACAATTTTCCCTGCGAGACTAATCAGTAAGCTATGGGGAGCTACTTTAAGACCATTACAACTAATTTTTAGTTATGTTCTTATTGAAAAAATTAAAATACATAAGTGTATAAAGTAAGTGAAAATTCCCTCGACACCCATGCCACTCCCTTGACCCATGATGGTTTTGCAGGCACCCTTGCGTATCTTCTGGTCTGTGATCAACTGGTTTTTAAAATCACAGAAATATAGGCATTAAATGCAAAACTTAACTGAAATTTCTATTCTATCTGAATTGGTAAGAAATATTCGTCAATTGCTTATCTATGCTCTACTGACATCTTGAAGGTTATAATTATTAGTGGTAACCTTGTGACCTTGATGGGGGTGGGAATGACAGGGACTATGATAAATGAAGGCATATTATACTATTAACTTTGAAGGGATTCAGCCAAGATGAGGACACAATTGAGCAACCGGCTTGTGAATCAATACAATGCATAAAGCCAAGTTAAATAATCCATTCTGGAGCCCTGCCCTAAATGGCTGTTCATTGCCACTTTCCACCACATTCTGTAAACCACTGTGTGAAAAGAAGATCCGTCCTAGTGGCAGTGCTTCCCAATTAAAATCAAACGGACACACAAGTACACTTATGATAGACAGAAAACACTCTAGTGTGATTTGCAAAGGCTGATGGAAATAAAGGGGGTTGGGGGAACAAGCTAAAAGTTGTTTAAAGTGTTATGCAAATTGACACCTTAAAAACAATATATTCTCACATTTAGAGACCAGGTACATACATGAACTAGCCAGTCACAAAGTGAACAGCTTGAGCATAGAGAAGATTGTAAGCAGAACTTGGCCATTTGATAGAGCATATGTGTATCATACAATATTTAGTGACTTAACTGACTGTAATCAATATAAGGTGGAAATGGTCCCTTTAACTCTTGGATGAAACCCATGTCATTCTATAAACTGAACAGTGCTGGTGGATTTCAACTCTGACTTATAAATGCTTAGAGAATTTTCCTAACAATTCTGTTTCAGCCAAATGCCTGGCAGACACTGGCAAGGGTTTTCTTAGTTGGGCTTATAAATGTGTGTGTGTGTGTGTGTGTGTGTGTGTGTGTGTGTGTGTAAAGTCAGCATAAACATACAAATACAATGCACACAGTTGAAAGTCAGCATAAACATACAAATACAATGCACACAGTTGAATTTACTAAAGCTTATTGATATTAACCATGGTGCTTAGAACAGTTCCCAGATGTTGCAACTTGTCCAACTGATGTCGCCTTGTTTTTGATCATAGTAGTCAGGAGTCTGTCTGGTGACTTAAGGGCTTTACATTTTATCTCACAATAATGTAACCACACTTTTGTATTACACGTTCTGCTTTCTAACATGTTTTTTTTTTAGTCATCTCATTTTACATGATTTATCTGGAGTCACTGGAAGTATTAAATTGGGATCAAAAGAAGTTGCACTCTTAAGTGCAAACTAACATGTTTTCAAAAACATAATAACAAAAAGCAAAGAAAAAGAAACTTGTACTTATCGTATATATAAGAGGTCATTCCATTCATTCCCTCCCTTTAATTCTAACAGGTAAGAGAATACTTGCTAAAGTTCATTAGAATACTTGCTAAAACAGGAAAGCTGGATAGAACTACAATGGTTGAGTTTTCATATCTAATCATACACATTTTTAAAATCATGGTAGCAATGAAAACAAAATTACTAGTCTCCCTTCTGAGTTGCATCCCATACAACACCATTTCAACAACACAATACAAGTTTGGCATTGGTTTCAGAAAGTCCAGGGCTGTGACAGCAGGTCCAGTCAACAGTGACAAAAATGGACTGCAGCTTTCCCCAAACAACGCTGCTACTACTTACTTTCACTTTCAAGTGCTTTAAAACACTCAGAACTGAAGTAGTCAAAATACATCTGCATTAATTCACTAGTCCAGCTTTCGGAGGTAGAAACTGAAACATGTCAGGAAGCATTAACTTTATTCTTTTAAGCTTAATCACATCAAATTCTTAGGAACAAGCATTTGTTTTTCTTTCAATAGGTTTGCAACCTGCCCTTTGCCCATCTGATAACCAATGGAACACTGGTCAGAGATGAGCTGCTATGATTGGTCTTACAAACTCACTAAGGGGAATGGTTAAAAAGCTGTAACTCTTCCTCAGGAATGGAAGAAATGTCATTAGTTTGAAAGGAGATAGAAGCAAAGACCTGAAGAATGACAATAACCAGGCATCTTCAGAGAAAACAAGAAGCAGGGCAGGGGTCCAGGGGAAGCCAGAGTTGTCAGTAGAAAATCATGATTTATCTGATGAGATTAGCAGAAAGTTTGATTAGAAAAGATGCCTTCTTACATAGCAAAGATTGCAATACTACTTTAAGATTTTGTTGTAGGAAAAAACAGTGCCTGCCAAATGTGGTCTGTAACAGCACAGACTAGCCATGAGTGATACAGTGGGAAAATAGCCACTAAGCCAGATTTTATTTGATTTGTACTGATGATTTTTATTAGAATACATGGATCATTGCTTCAACCTTTCCATGTAAAACCAAATCAAATTCAAAAACTCACACATCAGTCACCTAACCTTATGTCATTCCTTCTGCTTTACTAAAGTTGAGCCACATTTCAGCTGATCTGTCCTCGATAAATCATTCAGCTACTCAAAACTGTTGGGCCAAATTCTGGGAGAGAAGTGGTACACAAAAGAAACCACTAAATCTGCAGCTACAAATAAGAAAGCCAAGGAAAAGAAATACTGCAATCCTCGAAAATACAGAATGAAATCAAAGAAATATATAGCCAATGCAAAACGGGATAAAAGCAATTTTCTTCATTGTATCAAATGTATTTATCTTTAAAAGGCCACCCAACCCTTGGCTTCTTTTTCTCATGTAAATTAAAGTCACTGTGCAGGACTCTTTCTGAATTAGCATTTTTCCTTTCTTCCTTGGCAACACGGCAGGTTTCACCTTAAACCTATGAGCAATGATTATTGTTTGGATATGCATTTCTAGTCAACAAATCAGCTCCACGTTCATGATCACCTTCAGGGTCTCAAGTAACTCCTGAAATGCACATTATCATCTTCTTTTCAAAGCGGGTAAATGACTTTCCCATTTAAAAGCCATCAGCAGGCTTCAAACACCATGTCTTCTAGAGGCTGGGCATGCACCACATGGTCATGCCTCTTGGCAAACCCAAGACCTCTGAAGACTAGCAGTCACCAAGTTTTTGGGTCCTAGCTGAACCTTCTCGGGCTGAGACCAAACTGTATTGACCAAACTGTTTTCACCATGCCCTATTCTTCCTCCAGGCCAACCACACAGGAAGTCTGTATCTCCTGGCCTCCTCTGAGGTCCTGTGGGACCACATGACTCAGATTTGACCAATAGAATGTGGACAGAAATAATGCTTGCCTTTTCCAGGCTTGGCCCCTAAAGCCTTCCGTGGAACTGTCTATGCACTTTTTCTTTGTCCAGTTGGACACAAACTATCTAGTGAATCCCTGTGGCCCCAGGGGATGGCAGAGCTAAGGCATAAAAGAATCCAGACCTGAAGGACAACAGGGAACAGAGTCCACCCCCCGACGGGTCTGTGATACCAGAGGGAAGTCACCCTTTGCGGTGTTAAGCTACCAAAGTTTGGGGGTTGTTTGTTCCAGCAATTAGCATACCCTGACTAATGCATCCTCCAAAACAGACTTCCGTGAATTCTGGCGCTATGATTCTATCTCGCAAGCAAAGCAAACACACACAGTTAGAGCTGGCACTAGTCAGAACCGTGAAACAGAGGAAACTGGCCTTTGAACTATCCTTCTCTCCCTTTCAGACTTGTTTTCCCCTTTTAGCATTTCCTCCCTCTGAGCACCAAATGTTCTCAGGCTGCTCAGTCTCGTCTGTCTCAAGAAAATACACCCAAGACGTTCATCAGCCCTTCTTTCTTTCAACCATTATCTCTCAGCCATGAGCGGTGGGCTGCTTTGACACCTGTGTAATTTTGGAGAGATTCTTTTTAACATCTCAGATTCTGTGTAGCCTCAGCTGTAAAACGCTAATCATTGTATCCACCCTCCGATTCTGTTGTGGTGGTGAGAGATAATTTAGGAAAAATGTTACTGTGGAACCTGGAATACAGGAGGAACTCAAAAATAAAAATAAAAAGAATAACTCCTATTTATATTATGATTACTATTATTACCATAGAACAATATTTGACACCAAAAGGGACACAAATTCAATATAAAATAGGGTTCTTTCTCTCTGAAATACATAATCTAAATTGGTAGAAAAGCCATATGTAAATAAAAGGTAGTATTTGATTTTTAAAATAATAAATAGTACAGAATTTTAAAGAAAGGAGAGCTCAAGAGGCTAGAATTAGAATCATCGCTTGCGAGGTGCTGGCAGGCTTAGATATAGAAAGAGAAGGCGGTGGCACTCTGGAGAGCTGTTCTGGCATCATGTGTTTATCTTTCCAACTCCACATTCAACACTGTCACACTGGGAACTCAAAATCAGCACTGGCAAGATAATTTACACCACAGCAATTGGCAAACATTACAAATCAGGGGTTTTTTTCTCTGAAGAGCAGATTATTAAACATTTATCACCGCACCAATGAAAACAATCATTCGTTGTGAGAAATTTTCATTCAAACTACTGCATGTCATTCTCACAATCACTACTGAGGTCAGCTGTATTATCCTCATTTTACAGATGAAAACTCAGGCCTCACAATCTTAAATGATTGGCAGAGAATCCTGTGGCTTGTGCTCCCTGCTGTTTACAAGCCACTTACAAAAATGAAGGGCATCTGGATTTCTTCTTCTCAGCTTATCAAATATATATTCCCATGAATATCAAAAGCTGTCCCTTAAAAACCTCTGTATTCAGGGCATCACCCTCCTACCACACACCTTTTTCACTCTTCTGTATTTTGCTCTTCCACTCATCTGACCTTCCTTAAGAAATACACAGTTTTATTTCTCACTATCCTTACATAGCCCATCAACCTTTTGCACAGATGTCCTTTCAAGGATCACCCCTTACACTGTCTCAAGAAATAGACTTGTGCCTGAGGGTTGGGATAAGTAATGAACGGTCTTTAAACCAGTGCTTTCTCATATACCTAGCCTCATCATGATAGTCTAGTCTATCCTGGGCTGAGCACTGGACAGTCCAGGGCGTAAGCCCAGGTGTAGGAGGAGCTGGGGTACCTCCTGGATTCAGAAAAGGTCTCTGACATTAGTTCAGTTATAACTGCTATCAACAGCCCATGTCAGGCTTGGATATGGTTATTCAGTTGAGAACACTTGGAGATAGAGACACTACTTAGGAGGCAAGAAACTACTGTCATAATAAAGACAACAGACAATGCAAGATTATACTGGGGAAAGAGGCTACACAAGGTTTAACAACTGATTTGAGAAGGTAAGGCAGACAGTGTAATCAGGGATTATTCCCAGTTTCTGTCTGATGGACACTGGTGCATGTTTAGGGGTGGAGTGGTAAAAAAAAAAAAAAAAAAAGAGTATATTGTGGGCATTTTGTGTTCTACATGTTCATTGGTCACACAGGTATAAAATCCAGCAAAGTAACTAACAGTGAGGGTCTGGAGCTCAGACTAGAGGCATAAAGATTAAGGTGATTTCAGGTGCGGTCTAATTAAAAGTCTCTTATATAGAGAATTTACGGGTCCAGATAAATGGTAAGTCTGGAGACGAGGCAGGTTTTAGGGTTGACAGATTCAGTGGACCCACCATATTAGCGAGGACAAAGGTTCAGTACGTCCATCCACTCTGCCACCTGTTTATCACCTTCATTCCACAGCTGGAATCCATCCTGATCACAGGATTTCTGGATCTATTTGCTTCCTTATGCCTTTATTCATGTGTAGAGAGGTCAGTTTACAAAAGAGCAAAATTCCTCCCGAACTTTGCCTTGAATGGGACCACTATGGAACCAATCCCCAAAGCCAGGGAATACCATGCATGGATTTGCACAGACCCAGATGACCAAATTAAAAACTGATAGGATTACCCTGATCAGTTTAGTCCAATCACAGCTGTCCCCTGGAGATGAATCCCCCACAAACTACAAGGATACCACACACTGAGGGAGTGCAGTATATGTTAGCGACATAACCACAACTAGAGACGGGGTCTCAAGTGCCATAGGTCTATTAGTATATAGCGTGCTGTGTAGGCAAAAAGGCCTTTGCGAATAGACAGGCAAATACCATCGTGCCATTCTCTCCTTTATGTACGTCAACGTCTTCCCATGGGTGTCAGGATAAGAGCAGCATTCTTATTTACTTACATCAAGGCCATCATGATAATGTACCTACACAGCTTTGTTTTCTTTCCTTTCTGGTTTTTCTGAACCCGGGCAATGCTCGGGGACACCACTGGTCCTCCTGCTGCAGAGCCTCAACATATGTTTCCTCTAATAAGACAACATGCTTCAGCCCATTCCCACCACTCCACTTCCCTACTTGGCCTGTTTCACTCCTATATCAACTCTCTGCTGAATCATCACTTCCTAGGGGGACGCTTTCCTTGTCTTCCTGAATCAGGTAAGTGTCTGGTCCTCCCCCACTGGACTTGTTACAGATAGAACTTGACATTTTTATGACTCTCAAGTGATGCCTTTCTTCCCCACTGAACTCTAAGCTGCATGAAAACCAGTACTACATCTTGTCTGCTTTCCACCCCATCTGCAGCACCAGGTATAGTGCAGAACACAGAGGAAGCCCCCAGTGTAACCTTAGTTAACTGGATGGTTGAGCCTTCAGCCCCCAAATGGGATAGACATTCAAGAAAAATATCAAAAATGCTTGTCGAATAACTGAAGCTATGAAACACTCTACGTTGCTCCTGTGAACTTGAGAAAGATAACTTAATATGATGGGGATTCATAACTTCTGCCCTGTGTACTCTTAACTGAAGAAATGCAATCACAGGTATGCCACAAAGATGAGCTTAACATGTTACATACAACACATCCTTCTCCATAATTTAAATAACGGTTTGTTTTCACAAAGTAAGTATGGATTAAGATTCAGCAAGAAATATGCAGATCAGTATTCTTAACACATTGAAACACTTCCAGTCATATGACAAGATAGGAGTTAATGTACAAATCTCAAGTTTAGTGTTTTCTATAGTAAAAATACAGTGAAACAGTCAGAGTTCATGTATGTTTTATCCCTAATAGAAATAATCTCTTATATAGTCATTGTAAAGGGAAATATTTGCCTCTTTATGCTCACTTTGATATGCACCCTAGTGATTTGATACATATTATATAATTATTGGCCTCAGGACAGAGGAGAAAACAACTGTTACCTCCACAGTAAAACAGCTTTCTGCGACCTGGTGACAGCGACACAGAAAGTGAGTTGTGCAGTCTGTGTCCTTTACTCAGCACTTACAACTCAACATTTACTGGAAACCTTCCCACCGAAACCTCCCCACTGATGAACAAGAATATCATTAATATTTAAAGTTTTGCTTCAAGTATAATAATCAGAACACCACAGTCAAAATAATAAATACCCCACAGCAGTTTACTGCTTTTGACTATTCAAGCACTTTCACACACATTATTTCATCTTCCCTTACAACTGAGCACGTCAGAGACATTCAGGAGTTGGTTCAAGTCTCCAGAGCAAGGCATTGGACGAGCTGGGGGGAGAACCCCTAATTTCTCCTCTTAACTTCTTTTCAAACTGACACTCACCCATATTCGTATGCCATGAAAGAGAAGTGACATCTTCAGAAACTGGAACCCCAAATTCAGAGGAAGGATGTTCTCTGTAGAAAAAGTTATCTTTCATCTCACGAATCAATCATTCGGAATTCCAATTTCCTAATTATCAGGACTTTTCCTTTCGGTTAAATATGCTCCAGAGGGGAAACCCTACTATTTAAATTACTACGGACTCTCAGACGCATTTTAACTAATTTTCATGTACATTTTTTCCCTTCACAGAAACATAGAGAATATTTTTAAGTTGAAGGTATATATAGAGATGTATTACTTTGTAAGCACTATGTGAAAAGTCTCAAAGAATACATAATCAAGAAAGTTAACAACCCCCCCATGAATAAAAATACTATTATAAATAACGGGCCACTTAGGCAAACTCTGTACATGAGTACACGTTGCTGACAGCTTGCCTTTCTCTGGGCTGCATACAACAGTAGGGCCCAGAAGTAAATTGAGGGGAAGTAGTGGAAACAAGCGAATAGAAAATCTACTATAGAAGTTCACTTGCACACACTTAAGCATGTAAGCATCTCCTGTGTGATGTGGTAGAGAAAGTAACATAGATTTAGCTGGATTATGAAAATGCAAACATCATTTTTTTCTACTTTATTCAAAACATTAGTTTATCAGAAGATGCAAGGATACTGTTAGTTCTGCCTGCCCAATATCCATTGCCCTCTTCTTCCTTCAGGACAGACCGATGGCAGGTTCATCGCTATTGTTCATTGGTTTGTTTTCACCCAGCCACCCTTCCTCCAAGCAGATCGGGATGAGGTGACCTCATCTCCAGTTCCAGGTGCAGATCTTGAGTATTGCTGCCAATCACCCTCATTGCCTTCCCTGGCCAGGGACTAGTTTAAAAATGGACACTGGCCCACAAAATCCTACCTGACACAGGGTTCCTGGGAAAGGTCTCCCTGCTCCAAAGAGAGAGACAAATTAGGAGGTGATTTTGTGTCTTCTCTGGACATTTTCCTGCTTAGGCATGATGCACAGAACTGCAGCAGGACCTTCCTATCATCCCCAGGGTGCAGATGGTAGGGGAGGGACAATATCAGGCACTTCAGAATAGGTTACAGAAAGCAATGCATTTCCTCATGTTTAAGCCAGTCTGAATCAGGGTGTTATCTTGTCATTTGCACCTGAAAATATCTTAAAAGAAATGGTAGATCTTGCTCTCTGCTGCCCATGATACAGGTTTAACAACTTCTTGCTCATTAAGGTTCTTCGACAAAACATAAATACCAACCCTGAAAAAATCTGGTCTTCACCTACTGAAAGGCCATCATCTCTGGGCCTCTCACATCTGTCCAAAACCCCAAGAGACATCACTTTCAGGAGCATACCAGCTATATGCTCAATAATCCCCCACATAATTCTTCTCTGAAATGCATGCATTTCTTCTCTCTATCCTCTCCTGTGCCCTGTAGCCCTCTCACAAATGTCAATCAGCCAGCAAACACTTAATGAGCACCTAGCACAAGTCAAGATAATGGCTGCAAAAGGTACTGAAAGAGTACTTTCTCCTTGACTTACCAATATTAGTCACACACATGTGCTACATATATGGCCTACACACTGTCAAGAAGGGTGGAGAGAAGACTGGCTCCCCCAACTTCAGATCCATGGGTGGGCCTTAGGGAGATCCAAAAACTCTTGAAACTATTATAAAATTCTACTCATGTATTTAGCTATATGCATTTTTTTCAGAGGATAGTCTATAGTTTGCACTGGATTTTCAAAGCAGCCTCTGACTCTAAAAAGGTGAACATCCTCTGTTCTAGATCAACTTGTGTCTAGCAAACCACAAGGTATGGATGTGTGACATACTCTTGTCACTACGGTAACAGAGGTGATGGCAGAGAACATGTTCCCCAGGTCTTTATACTCTCGTTCCAGGAAAACTACCTTTAAGTATTAAAGTACTGAAGTTTTGCAATATTTTAGACTAAGCAAAATTTTGTGAACAATGCTGGACCCTTAAGAGCCATTGATATCCCATTTCAATAGAAGGAAAAATAAGTCCCAATACTTGAAAGTATAGGACACAATTTATTTTTTTAAGTTTGGGCCTCTCCAAATGACTTAATGAATCCTGAGTTCAAATTTAGCAGAGGAGAAAAATAGGAACTTGAAAGAAATCTAATATTAGCAGGAGGTTTTAAGTCAAGCTACAAATGGCAAATAAACTGCAAGGAATTGCTTACTGAAATGTTTTTGAAAAGGAGACAGAACTTTCCAGAGAAAGTCTGAGTTCAAAAGTTGGAGAGCGGAACGAAGGGAATGGCGAGGGGCGGCAGAGGAAAGGTACTGCAGGGAGAGTCCAGGTAGCCAAGGACAGGCTTTAATTCAAGACTCACTGATTCCACTAAAGAGTAGGGCCAAAGGAGAACAGGCTTGGATCTCCATCAGCAATGCTTGTAAACATTTTGCTCGACCTTTTTTAGTTTTACTATTGCAGCTTTTACCACTTTCTCCCCTTCCTTTCCTCTCTTACTGCCACCTTTTAAAAAAGGACCTGAAACCCAGTTCCCCTGACTTCAGGTTTGCCCTACTCCAACCTTCAGCAGCTCCCTACTGCTTTGGGAAAACAGTTTAAATTCCTCAGCCTAGCATTTAAGGTGCCTGGTGATCTGCATTTCTTTTCTCCTGTTACCCTGAGTAACATTACTACTCCCTTTCGTGCTCCAATCACATCAGACTTTGCACAGCTGCCAATATACCCTGGTTATCTGATCTTCATGGCTTCCCTCCACCTCATTCCTTCACATTCAATAAAAGGACACAGAACGAATAAATGAATGAATGAGTCCATTCACACACACACATTAGTCAATCAATTACATATACCTGTATAGTATGTACAGACAGAGCTAAGGGATGAAAATCAGATTCTTTACAAAACTGAAGAAAATGTTTCTTCACACAAAAATATTTACATAAAATGTGATCTTCTAATAGCACAGCTTTAAGGCTTACTGTGTAAGCGGTAAATCGGACAAATATAATGTGTATTTCTGAACATTAAGCAATGAATTATCTTCCCACAGCAAATATGAACTTTAACTTGCCCTTGATAGGACATGGTTTATCTTTTTATACAATTATGCTTCATTACCATAGGGTGAGAAATGAGAATACATGCATATAATAGTGTACTCTAGACATCTTCAACTTTAGGATGTATCTATGGAAATGCATTTGCAAAGTGTTTTTCCTAACTACAACCTAATTGATAAAGTTCACTGGCATTCACACACAATGTTAAGAATCTATATACTGTCCTAAACAAAATTTCTCTAAACAAAATAAATCATCCCCCAACATTCAAACCTTTAGAATCACTCAGGGTCTCAACTTAAACATCATTACCTTGGAGATGTCCCCCCTGGCTACCTTGGATAAAAGAACTTGTCCAATTCTCATGCATCCCATATTACACTCACTAACCCCTTATACTGCTACATTTTTTCACAATATTTGTCACTATTTAGTATTTTATATGTATATATGTATGTGTACTTATATATGTGTAGATATATGTATATTTGATGGTTGGTATCTTTGTTTATTGATCCGTATGAGGATGTAAATGTCAAGACAGGGTACTAATTGGGTACCTGAGACCCAGACCCTAGACCAGTGCCTTGTTAAGATCTCAGTGAATATTTTTTGAGTGAATTAAGTAGACTTATTAAACATTAAAACTCAGAATCTTTGTTATGAAAAAAATCATAGAACAGAAATCATGGAATTTGACAAAATAATGATCAATGACTATAAGTAATTTTAAAAATGCCAATGGAAATACATTACAAGGTACAATATAAAGAGAAGAAAGTATTTTTTTCCCAGTAAGGGCTTTATACATTTTTAATTATGTCATTACGTTTTATTTCTCTAATACATTGAGTGAGAATCTATAAGAAAAAAAGGAGACAAGGATGGGATAACATTTAACTTGAAACATTAAAAAAAAACTCCATGAGATAAAATTCACAAATTACTGTTCCTTTAAAATAAAAAAGAGATTTGAGAGAGTATAACTCAACTACCAGATACACAGTTTACTACTGGTTTACTCAAGGGATTGTATACAAAGCTCTACGTTTTCTTGAAAAACAAAAAAGTAAGTAGAACCAGCTGGTAGATATATAGAGAGAGTGTCCTTCAAAAGCTCTTGTTAAAGCCACAAATAATTGCAAAACTTGTTCAAATCAGATGGGTAATTTATTTTATGTATGATTTTACAAAGTCTTTACAAATATCCATGGATGGCTTTGCACCCCATTTGAAAGGATTTACTATAAAACTGCACTGGCATAAACAAACAGAACTATTCACAATATTTATATTCATAACAAAAACTATGAAATTCTATATTCATTATGGTTGTGAAAATCCTTGGTTCTTGGATTTTCACTGGCTACAGTCTAACATACAAAACAGTTTTCAGCTTTCTATAACACACAAATATTCTCTCTTTAGGTGGCTATATCCTAAGCATTTTTCAAAAAATGCAGTATCAAGAGAAAAAAAGTAAAGAAATAAGTATATAAATGTAAAACATAGCAGGGCTCTCCGTTATACAGGAGTGTTTGGACCAACATCAGTGAAACTGGATTTTACAAGTCTTTCTTAGAAACTTGGCCTCAAAATAAATAAAAAATTAGGAGATGGAGAATTATAAAAGGAGCAGTGGGCAGAAAAATGCACAACAGGGCAACGGGGCCGGGATAAGAATTGACAGGTGCCTTTGGAGAAAGCACATTCTCACACAAGGAGGGCTGGAGCTCTGTCTCTGGGCCAGGCGCATGATCCCACCCACTGCATCCTCATGGCAGAGGCCTGTCTGGACCGAGCAGAAGGCTGGTCGTTGGACAGTTGTAACAAAACAAAACAAAGGGAAACTACCCTTGGGGCCCCACAGCTTTGGCGTGCGCCTTGTGGATCTTTTTGTTGTTCCTTTCCCCCCCCCCCCTTTTCTTCTTAATTCAGAAAGGTGGCATCAGGGTCAATAAGTGAAGTCAAAGGAAGAAAAGACTCTCTTTACATAACAAGCTTTCCAAACACACCTGTCCCCTATTTTGAGGATTCTGTGTATCTATACAGTTATTAGATGCTGATTTCTAATCCTCCAATTTGCTCCACAATTTCCTGTAACTTAGAATTGCTGTACTGTTTGTTCTCAAGATATAATATAAATGTGTATACTAAAGGGGGCATATTAAGATGCTGGTCCCAGGGCACCACACTCAGTGAGGCCAGGAATCCGCAAGTTACAAATATGTCCTGTATTTTAGGATACAGGGGTACCCATTTTAAGAAATAATAGGGATGTTAATTAAAACCAGAGTTTCCTGAATTCCAACGATTCTCAGACCTACTGTTCAGTCATATAGAGCACAGTTACATATATTTTTAGTACTTCTCAGAGGTACCAAATCTGAATCTTCTAGATGGGGCCAAGGAATCTGAACTTTTACCAAGCCTCTCCATGTCCACTCCCCAACCTTCCCCCACCAGATTCTGAGCAGCCAGTGGAGTTGTAACCTCGCCTTCAGGGTCTCTGAGAGTCAAATGACCTACCAGGGCACATACACTGCAATCAAAGAGAAGACAATAATGTTCAGAACCTGAAGTACCAAATGACCATCAAGGCGGATGTTAGCCAGCACCCTCAAAAAAGAAGTGTGAGCCCAGAGAACCTAGTGGTATTAATGATTGATGTACTGATATCAAAGCTCACGAGGAGGGACTACAAAAAAAATAGTTTAAATACAAAAAACAAACAAAAAACAAAAGGCCTTTCTGTGAGGGAAAATGATCTGCCATTTTCCACAAGGCAATCTGCATCCTGAGCACAAATAAATACACCACACAAGAAGACATGATTTTTAAACAGACCTAGAAACGCTCAAGGTTTCTTTCAAATCTCCCCCACAGGATTCAGCAACACTCAGTGATGAGAGCCTGTTCTTAAACAATCCAAAACCGCTAACACCTAAGCACATGTGAAATATCAAAACAAAACACTTCCCCCACATCCCAATCCCGACGCGGTGATGAAAAGCAGCCGTCATCTGATTCAATCAGACCACATTCAAAGCAGGTGGTTCTGAACATTATTCAAGCAAAGTGTGCCAGCTCCTTCCCCACAGGCAGCAGTGTCACCATCCATGCATGCACTTTTTAAGGGCACATGAGGAACGAGGAAGAATGGCTTCCAACCTTTTTGTGGGTAAAATTTAAACCCTACATTTTTTTAGTCAAAGAGCATTAAAGAACATCGTATGAGAAAAAGTGCCTTAGGAGAAAGCAGGCACAAGGAAATAACTAGAAATTAAAATATTTATGTATAGAGACATGTGTGGTCTTCATATCAGAGCCAGTCAAACTGGGATCTCTGTGGTCACTTTTGCCTCTCTCTGGGTATGTGTTTAGTTCCTTTAAGGTACGTTCAAGATTATTTTATATGTACACACACACACACACACACACACACACATTTTTTTTAGCAAATTTGACTTCAGCAAATAAAGGTGGGTTATAAAGGAACATATTTCTGAACTCTAATCCCATTCTGCTTATTAAGTATATGGCAGGGGTAATATATTTAGTCTTGTATCTCAGTTTCCTCATCTGTGAAACGGGGATGATAATATAGAGTGTTTGACAAATTGAGATGACTGATGTCCTATATTTAGCAGACTATCACGCACAAATAAGTAAATAGTGCAGCCAAGTCATGCTAAGTATCATCATTAAAAACTGTTGAAAATAACCTTTCCCTGACACACACAAAAAATAACTTATGTACAGTTTGATTTAGAATAGGAAAAAAAAAGAAAAAAGAAACTGAGTCATCACAGAAAGTATGACAATAATTTGCCTCACAGTCCTGCCATACCATGGCAGTGACCTTAGCAAAGTGGACAAAGCGGACAGCAACACTGTCATCCTCTCTCTCCAGAGGGCAGAGAAAGGAGCATGGAAGACAACTGGACCTTCACACAAGTGGTGCACAAAAAATTCTTCAGTTAAAGAAGAATCCCATTTGGACCACATCAGTATTTTGATGAAAATCTTCAGTGCGATACAGAAACGTAGACAGGGAAAGAGAATGACTATGAATGCTATTCAGTTGGGAGAAATGAGAAAAGACGTCTCAAAAGTATTAATGGAAAGGTTAAAGAAAAAAGCAGGCAGGAAAAAAGAAGTCTTTCAAAAGATGATTTTCCATTAAACTTCAGTTGATTATGGGGAAAAAATTCCAGGCTATTAGTCTGTAGTGTTGGTTAATAGTTTTCCTTATTTTGAGAAAACAATGAAAACTAATGAGTTACATCCAGCAGCTTTAAAAAATGAATTACTGTGCATAATCCATAAGCCCTTACATCACATGCCTGTATACAGTCCTTCTTTTAGTCACAGTTTCAAATTAAGGTTATTATTTATAAGAAAAAGTTGGAGAGACTTTAAGAGCTACAATTCCCCCAGACCATCAGTGGGGGAGAGCAGTTATATGCAGAATGGATGGAAGATATACTCCAGGCCAAACATTTAAACAGGGATGCAAAGGATACACACATAGCAATCCGCATGCACCTGTCACTGCAAAATTCAACACTCACACAATCGAAAGGGCATTTGTGTTCACAAATCAAGTAATTATATCCCTAACTATCCATCTGCATATGCAATTACCCAGTCTGTTGCACAGAAAAGCAGATTTTTGCAGGTGTTTCTTTACCATCTTTCCTTCAAAATCCAGTTGCCCTTTATGTCCCCAAATCTGGGCACATACCAGTCCTCTAATTGAATCTTCGTGGCACTGTGGTGAAGATCAAGTGTTATGTTTTCACATACCGCGTTCACATACTGAAGATTTTGTAATCTAATCAGGCTCTTGCTCCCTATTACCACTTAACTAATGGTTTAATGGGCTCCGATTACACCTTGATGTTAAAGGACATACAATGCACTTCCTAACTCCTTTGATGAATCTGTTCCTGGGTTTCTCTGACACATTCTAGTTCCACATACGGACTTTAAAATCTCAGAGTTAAAACTCTCGTCTGCCAACAAAAGTTAAACAAACAGAATGTCAAAGTAGAAGACGGAGAAAATGAGCATGTGTGTTTGAGGGCAGTGTATTTAATCAAAAGGAAGCTTTTCTGAATTATGGAACCATAGAAATTCACATTGCAAAGTGGTTTTCCATTCTCAGAATTTGTTAAACATGTCTTCCAATTGGGCACAAGTTTACTGCTGTGCAGTTGTATCACATGTTAGAAATCAGTAACATCTCAGTGCTGACAGCACCTAGGGACCAGTTTCCGTCCATGTCAATCTCAGACCTAAGTTAAGCTCAGACCCAGC
This sequence comes from Manis javanica, assembly GCF_040802235.1. Classification (NCBI taxonomy): domain Eukaryota; kingdom Metazoa; phylum Chordata; class Mammalia; order Pholidota; family Manidae; genus Manis; species Manis javanica. Next base: position 108,176,629 of record NC_133164.1, read on the forward strand.
TTCACAGAACCTGAGGGCTGAATAGGATAGGATATCAGATGGCATGAACTCCAATACTGATCACAGAAATAGAAACCAAGGTCCAAATAAGTGCAGAGATAACCAATGTCTCAGAATGTGTTTCTAGAATTGCCTCTAGAACCTTCATATATATTTGACAGCATTTCCAACTTTCACTTCTTCACTGGTTGAAGGTAATATTCATGTTTTGCTATGCAATTGTTTATATGCACTTTAAAAAATTTCTTAGATTTTCCTGGATGTATAAACAACAAAGTCTACTTAAATAATAGTGGCACTTTGTAGTTCTAGGAAAGAGGAAATTTGTGAGCTTTGTACTTTCTTTCTTATAGAAGCTTCTAAAATCATTCTGGTCATACGTTCTTCTTGACAACCATTACATACAACCTTTAAAACATGGTTGTTTAAGTCTAAATGAGACCCAGTTTATTTTCTGCTTTGCTGTAAATTCAGGAAACATGCCCTAGTGAAAACAAAATGCGGGATGGAGAGAGACAAGAAGCCTTAGAGCTCAGGTCTTCTGACTTAACTTCAAGCCAAGGATCAGACACTGCTAGACGCGATGTATATTTGTTTGGCCTGCACAGGATTCCTGGAGATACTGACTGAATGGCAGGCACAGTATGCGTGCCCCAGGTATGTAGGTGCCCACCTCCTCCTATGGCCGGCTTCACCCACTTACATTAACTGCCCCAAGCCCAAAGGTGAAAAGTGCTCTGGACCCAGAGGCCACCCCTGTTAACAAACCATTACGAGGTAAGAGGACACATATGCACACACACACATACACATGCATGCATAAGCCTCTCTCAGGAAATGACAGAAGCCATGACAAGAGGTAACAGCATCTCCACTGACATAGCTACCAAGCTCTCTAATATATAGCTATCATTTGGTGTTAAAATATTTGAGTCATTGACTTCATTATCTGTGCAAATATTACATGTGGTATTTCAAGAGGAGAATACCATTAGCATGAGTAGCACAGCTATCTTAGAAATTGTCCTAACGAAAGTGAAAGGATTAGTGACCAGTTTTTAAAACGCAAGAAACTAGATACACGACCAACCTCCATGGACATTAAAAAAAAAAATCTTTTGGGCTAAATTAGCGTTTCCCAAAATTGTTTTCTGCAGAACATCCCATGTCAGAGGTATTCCATGAAAAAAGTGTTCTCTGGTCAAAGAAGTTTGAAAATCACCACAAATTATATCACCTGTTGGTGTGTTTTACAATATTTAATGTAGAATGTACTCAAAATAAAATTTCTATTAATATGTCTTCAAACGAGGTTTTTAAAGTGCTGGTCTAAACTATTCTTTCAAAAGGCTCAACAGGAAAAAACGAGTCATTGAAAGCATGAAGTACTTTTTTGTGAATTACAATAACTATATTAAAAGTTAATCAACTGAATATAGTATGAATTTTAGTACTTATACATCTCTCTGATAATTCTTAAACACAGAAAAATGTGGGGAAATTAATCTATAAATGACTTAATGCATATTATAATTATAATTATAATTATACTATTCAAACTATTTTAAATTAATGTGCAATATCGAAAAATCAAAGCTCCTTTTCTTACTACCGAGAATGTGACTGTAACTCATATGGGAAACCCCACCCCACTCTTGTCTTCAGTTTCTGTCCTCTTTTGTTAAACTAGTCCCTAATCTGATTTTATTTCCCCAGGTCAATGCTCATGCACTTCTGCCATCAACCCAAATATATACAGCGAAATATACTGAATATTGTATATAGAAATATTATAAGTTGGTTGAACCAAAAAAATTTCCACTGTTCCAATACAATGGGCTTTAGGTTAGACGTCATTTGATAAATGTTTTCCTCAATTTTATGACTGCAGTCACTTGCCTATTTCAATATTAAGTTATATTTTTAACTTTTCTCCTAGCATCAATAGCTGGCTTTTTATTTCTTTGGCCAAAACATAGCAATTTATTAGAATATTTACTTTTTTAAACAAAAAGATTGGTCAGTAATGCACAACCACAAAGAAATAGAGGTGAAATAGTTTTAGCTCATACGGACTCATCTCCAACTAATAAGGTAGACACAAACTTAACATATATTCCATTTAGGGGAAAAAAAGATATTCTAAATGAAAAGCGTGGGATCTGGTGAAAGGTGGTTTGGATACACATAGAAGAAAAATAGCCAGTGAGAATAAAGGGCCTTCTTAGCTAAATAGAGAGTCTTTTGAGATTAGTATTATGATTTAAGTCTACTTCAAAATGGTTTCAGCCTTATTAAAATTACATTAAAACTCACCTTGATATATTTGCATTTAAAGGATGGAGGTACTACTTAGTAGGCACTGAATTTAGTCCCCACCGATTTACAGTATTAGGGCACCACAATAACAGACATTTTTCAGGATAAAGGACAATAATACTCTGAACAAAAGGGGTTAAGGATACAAGTCATCAGAAACATGAATAAGAGAACTACATTTATTTGCAGAGTAAAACACATTTACTGGCGACATTAAAACAACCCAGAGCATGGCAGACAAGGAATTATTATTCTACACATGTGAGCCTTACCAGGAGAATCACATTCAATCAGGAACATTGTACCTTTGTAAGAACATAAATCTTGAAAGGAAAACAGATGATAAACAATTTTTTTAAGTGTCTCAGTTAAAGTTATTAACTTTGATCTTTTCAATTCTACATAAGAGAAAAGAGGATCTTATTGCAACATCTATAAAGACCTGAAACAGATAATGATGACTTTCTTTTAAGAAAATAATCTATATAAAACAACACAGCTCAAAGAAGTGAGAGTCTGGGCTTCCTTTTTAGAAGAAAATAAATGCTTTCTTTGGCCTGGTCCTTTAATCATCAAAAGCTCAACCACAGGGCTACTAGTTTTATCACTTTAATAAACCAATACAAAACCTGTTTGATTCAGACTGTTGATTCATTTAAGCCAGCACATGAATTGCTTCAGTTTTGCTCCAAATAACTTATCAAAAACCTGTACTAACAGAAGAGGTTCTATAACCAGAATTGAAAACCCACAAAGAAGGTTGAAAATACCTATTTGATATACAAAAAGTTCTTAAGTTGGTTCATCACATATTTCTTCCTCCAAATGCAGAGTAATTCAATATTTTAATCTTGTCCTAAATATACATAAATATGAAAGTACTTTTGAAAGTTACATGTGTTACACAAACCTGTTGTGATCATTTAATTATGGGCGACGTTGAGCAAGCATGAGGTTTCACGAGAGCTCATGCAGTTCTACAGCTTCATTATTAAAAGGAAAATGTGAATGTAAAAATTACCGGGTCACAAACAAATATGTTTTTTTTTTCATTTTGGTATCATTAATCTACAATTACATGACAAATACGTTTTTTAAGGAAAAGTCTTCAGAAATAATCAAAATCAACTGCTGAGATCTCATGCTTTCATTCATTATTTCAACAGAAACATGATAAAAAGATAAGGAAAATACACATTAAAGTCATGACAAAAATGAGCAATAACTAAGATGAATTTTGTAGAAAATAGCAATGTCATAAAGTTGTATACTAGGCAGCAATTTATATAACAGCAAAATAATCCCGACTTAAGTGAAGTAGGTGTTTTTACCTTGCTCCTTTCCAAATTATGAATAAATAAATTTATATTCCTTAAGAAGAAAAATACTGTTGAATTTCTGGTTAGTTTGCATTATTCAGGGTCTGTCCTTTACGAGGCACTGAGTAGTGAAGTCTTTTTAATTCAAGCAGGAATCATCTGCAGGCATCATCTATGCTTTTCCCTGAGTATCTCCTTTCCTTGTTTTGGGCACTGATAGGTATCTTCATGTCCCTTCTTAGCCAGCTTCCTCCTATGTTTACAACCACAAACCTATTATATTGTAATACATGCTTCTCAGATAAATAAAATCCAGAGATGTGGTCAATGAAAGAGGAGCAACAAAACCATTATAGCTTAAGTCTTCAGGCTAGGGAGAGAAGTAAATGCTCAGAGTTTTCCTACAGCTAACTGTTCATAGCTGCCAAGAAAAGAACCTAAATTCAAGTGCTTTATAATTGTTACAAATTATGCCAAAGTACAGTGTGTTACAATAAATTATGAAGCTTATCTAAATTATAAAAGTAATTAAACTTCCCTCAGATACTCATAATTCTGCCCTCCATAAATTTTTTGTTCATTGCATATTCAACAGTATGTGTTCCAGTTTAACAAAAAAAAAAACACAAAAAAAAACTAAAAAAAGAAAGGAAAAGATCTCCTTCCAAGTACAATCATGCACATATAGGCATACAACATATCTAAATTCCAGAAATGCATAAACAATTGCTTTAAAGATCTTCAAACCATGGCAAATGTTAATAAAAATATTTATACCAGAAACAATTCTCTTAGAGCTTTTTTAAGTTTTGTTTTCCTCTTATTATTATAGACATTTGTTTTAACATGAGTTTTCTCCTCCATCCCAACATTTCCTCCTGCTGAATGAAGCCATAAATCTTTGTTAGCATATTACTACACAAGCTGTTACAATAATAACAAAAATAACGAAAGCAATAGCAACCCAGTTATACAGTCCTTGTCACTTGCAACTGAGTACCAATTTCTTTATATACTCTAAGAGGTACATATATACAGGAACTGTATATTTCAACTGCTGAAACACAGCATTCTAGATTGGAATACAGCTGCTGCTCAAAAATCAAACTGCACGGGAGCTGTAAAATTATTTTTAAAAAAAGAGATTTCAAGTCATAAGGCAGTGTGCAGAGGATAATACCTTTTGAGATTTAAATTTAAAGAAAAACCAGAAATGGCATCTTGATGCTCATAAGGACAAAAATCTCTTCTCAAAAGGTTCCCCCACATTCCCAGTGGGAGCAAATCAGCCAAGCAGGTGGGTGAGTAATAAAGGAAATCCTTGTTCTATTAAAAATATCTTCAATAATTAGTCAACATGATGAACAAATTAAGAAGCAGCATATAGGCTGAAGCCCAAATTGGCAAAAAGTTTCCCAGGAATTAGTTTGATTTTTGTTTGGGTACCTGGTTTCTCAATCCTAAATCAGGCATTTCTATTTCAGTATGTATTCCAATTTAACGAAAACATTTATTTTATAAACAGAAAAGGAAATGAGTCTGAATAAGATCCATTTATGCAATTACCATATCTAATAGCCAATTATGTGTCCTTACATGAACAGATAAATAATATATGCACATACATTTATCAATCTTGTCTGAGGAAAAGAGAGAAAAAATTTAGAAGAACAAGTTATTATATATGGCTTGCAGTTTTCATTATTTTATACTTGCATAAGGGGATGCAATATTTGTCTTCAGTAAAGCTACAAATACAAACATTTGGCTTAAATTTTTTTTAAACCCAATTAAAATATATAAATTATTAAACTATATGATTCAACCTTGAAGTTCTGTCATAACTATTTCCCTTATTTCCCTTATTTTGTAAAATAAAAGGAGACATAAAATTAACATCATGCTATGAAAAACTGATTATTTTAATATTAAGTTAAATATTTTTTAAAAACAGACTAGCACACAATATTGGGGTGGGGGAGGCAATTGTGAGAAGTAGATTCAAGAAAAGAATCAGATGTGTCACACTTCTGAAGTATCCATTAAGTAAAGCTACAGCAAACTGGAAGAAAAGAAAAAAAACTCTGACATCCATGTGAATACCAAATTAATTCATTATGATCAGTGCTACTACAATGAACACAAATTAATTCATCACAGTGGAATGCACAAAGCACTACCCCCTTGTTATACCTACTGACAAAAAATAATAGGACGATTATCCTCCACCAGGGTGACACACGTGGCCATGGCACTGCCAACATGTCAGTCACACAAAAGTGTTTTTCTTTCCCTGGGAATCTACCAAGACATTTTGCAAGGAGGCTCTTTATCAATCATGGTAAACAAAGGCAAAGATGTGGAACTCTAAATTACCCATGGTTCTCCTGACCCCTGTTGCTCCCTACCAGGGCTGGGTCTGGGTTTGAGGCAAGTGAGATATGTGGGTGCAATACTTAAGGAGGTACTCAAGCTCGGGGCCCTGCAAGTGTTGACCCTCCATGTGCATGACCCTGACCGTGAGCCCTCCACCCCTCCACCCCTCCGGGACTCCGCCCCTACTAGCATGACCACCTTTCTTAACTGGGAGTCCAGCACTCCCACCATACAGCATAGACCAGACAGTCCTAACATCTACTAGCGTCATGGCCAAAGTCAGCTGTCTTCTCTCAGGAAACCTCTCTGGACCTCAGTATCCCCAGAAATCCTTACATATACTTATAAAAAGTGGCCATCAGGTCTACCACAGGGCTCTGCTACAAGAAATGTAAAAGTCAAGAAGAGTTAGGGACCACCCCCCAACGACTTCCCCACTCTAAGGACGGGGAGTGGTTGCAGGCTTTTCTTTTCCTGCAGTTCAGAGATACCCTAGTACCTAGTACCCAGGGACCTCAGTCGGGTTTCCACTTCTGTCAACAACTTAGGACTCGCTTGTTGTTTAAAGGATGTCTTTCCTTAGTAAATTCAAGGGGATTTAGCTCATGGAAGGTTCCACATAAGAAAGAACTCTTTTTAACAGACGATAATGAACAACATGAATCGACATACCTTCCCTCTTCTGTGGGAATACACTGTAAAGCCAGTGAACACTTAGTAACTTTGACAGCTGGGAAGTACAGTTCTCATGTGTCAATCTACAAGATTATTCTTGTGGAAATTCTTCCTTCCCTTGAAATGGGGACAGTATTTTTCCTGATCTTTAATTATGGGTCACTTCCAAACCTTTTACAGAACAAGTTCAAGAAATACCAGTATTAGTCAATGTAATGAATGGCTCCCCGTTAACGTCACAACTTGCAAAAGAAGAAATCTGTTCATTGAGAATTTTTCTTGGCGTACACAGGGACTCAATCGATAGACATTGCTAAACTGCTATCCTGCTCTTCATCCTTCCTAGCCTTTGTGGAGGGCTAACGTTATACCAACACACATCTGCACATGGTACTCACACAGAAAGAAACAGGAATCTGACAAAACGTGAGAGCAGAACATTACATTCCCACCTGAGAACAGACTACCAATAAATGGTGAAAGCCTTAGCAGAGACAAAAGGTTTAAGTTGTGTGGGGGGTGGAATTGGGCAAGGGAGTGCAGACAGAGGCACCTGAGCACAGGATAAAGGCAAGCACCTAGAAAGGACTTCTCCAGCTATTAGCTCCATCTGTTTATGTGGAACAAAACTTCTTAAACTTGACTGTACATTAGAATCAACTGGGGAGGTCTTCAAATTCCCCAACTTAATTGGAAGTGGAGTCAAGCATCAGCATTTTCCCAATGTCCCCTGGTGATTCTAATGGACAGCCAGGACTGCACACCACTGACACGAAGGCCACATGGCCATAGATCAGGTATATGGGGAAAGGGAGTTTTACTCTATGGGGAAACAAAGCAGTGAGTAGTTCTGAAGCCTGGTTGGCTATATGAATCCCACTGGGACCTTCTATTAAAAATACAGAGTCCCAGGCCCTATTCCAGTCCTACTGAATCAGAATCCCAACAAATTAGGTTCCAGAATGTCTGTGTATCAAAAAAAACCCAAAATCTTCCAGTACATTTTGATCACCAGCAGGGCTGAGAACCACTGGGCTAACAGAAACTTGTAAGTTCTTACCCTTAACTTGGTTGATTTCCAACAAAACGCTTGATGTTTAAGCGGGTAATGTTAGCCTGCCAGAGAATTAGGAATGGCAGGGGGAAGGGGTGGAGGAGCGGAGACGTATTTAAGAAAAAAATAAAGAGAAAAGAAATTTAAGTGTCCTCTAAGCACCCACGAGTCTGCTTCTTAAAGTGCTGATAATGAGCAAAAAGACCAATGAAACTAAATTTTGTACCAGTTCATTTCAGCACATCCTGTTTATACGACTATTTAATGAGTCATTCAGCCAGGATGATTTTCTGTCTGAATATGTTAATTGCCATTTTTTCATAGCTCTCTATTAAACAGTACAAATAAAATAGGCCTGTTCATGATTTTAAGCCCTATCAGCCGCTCCTTCGGCTCACCCTCAAAGTGAGTGTTTAATTCTTTTAACATATATTGGCATTTGGGACCCCACTTCAATTCAAAAGCATATGTTAGACTTAGCATTAAAGTGAAAATGAAATGAGGTGGTTCTCCCCCATATGCCACTGGCTTCTTTATATCATAAAGAATTAGCTTAAATAACAGGGCAACAATGTGAAGCCTCTTGCTGGTAAGTTCCCTGACTTTTAGGAGGTAAGTATAAATATTTGGGGAAAGGCAAGAGATAAAGAAACAGGGAATTTTTTTTACTTACTTGGGTATTCATGTAAGTGCAGCTCACTTAAATAAGTACAAGTTAATGTGTAATGACCATAAGCAAGAAGCCTGGAAGATCCAGGAAATGGGTAGAAGGTCTAGTTAATATTGTTTATGTTAATAGTTTTATGTTTAATGAATGACTTAGGCGAATTCATTTTTATATTTTATATTTCATTTATCCCCAAAGGAATCAGAATTTGCAAATGCAAATTCAGAAATGTCAATGCTAGAAGTGAAGTAAAAACCATCAGCAAAAGTCATATTTTTATTCCCATCATTACTTAATGAATTAAACAACTCTTCACATTCATTTTAGCATTTACGCAGTTGCCAGTGCCTTAATTTTAAGCATTTATATTAAACAAATTACATATCATTATACTGCATTTGGAAGGGGAAAAAAACCACAATAAACCTTAAGGCTGTGACAACATATTTTACTCTTAACTGCTTTGTTTACAAATATTAAATGGTCGAATTAATAGTGTTCTCAGTGGCTTTTTTGGCATCTAAATTTTTTCGTCAATGAAAATAAAGCAATCCAAAAGATGAAACCCCAGTGGCAAAGGTTTACTGGTCTTTGTACCTCATTAAAGGGACTTTATAAATCACATTTGTTCTTTTGAGTAGCAACTGACAATGCTGAAAAGGACAGGTTGGGTTTTACAAGAGACAGATATGACCTAAAGGGAACACATTTTACTGTAGTGAAATAAACTGAGGAAACAGTTTGCAGATTAAAAACCCCTTGAAAGGATGCATCATCTTTGGAAGAAAAAAAAAAATCTTCACTGAGGAAAACAGCTGGAAACAGGAAGCTGTGGGGCTTTCATCCTGCCGGCTTTGATCCCACCGCATCCCCGTATCATGAAAAGGCAGAAGACTGACTTCAGCTGTGCCTTCTTTCAACGGGAGGAGGGAAAAGGCTTTGTGGATTGTGAGCAACCCCATCCAGAAGACGTCCCCCCAATTGTACAGACACTAACAATGACGTGGAAAAAGAGACATGGTCACAGATAAGTAGCAACTCAAAAATAGTGTTTTACAGGTTTTACGACAACAGGAGAATATTCGTTGAAACTTAATAGTTGCCCTGAGCAATTCTCCTATGAATTTGAAATCCCTTAAGTGAAAAAAGTTAACCAAAATAGAAGTGATTATGGTAAGTTTTCTTCCCTATATACTTTTTTCATTTTTGTCTTCATTATGAAGAAAAGGAGTTAGATGTTATATCTTTCACCAGAATTCTCCTCCAACTAGATTTTAGGGCTAAAGTCACTGAATTCTACTTTTCACTATATTTGGGTATCTAAAGCCCTTAAACTTATCTGTTGAGCATCTCATATAGATTTTTTTCCCCACTGGCACCTTGAAAATATTTTTATTAAGTTTACCATGACATTTAAAGGACAACGTAGCACAGTAAAAGAAGAACTGTGGATTAGAAGTTTAGATCGCCCTTGGTAATCAGATAAAGCAGCAGCTCAATAAACAGATAGTACAAACCCAATACACCCAACTCACAATTCATTCTTTTGTTGCTATTTTGGGAGGCCATTTAAAAGCAGCAATTACAAAGCCAGACATAAAGGGAAATGTAAACTAAAATCTGTATTATGTAAACATGTAAACATAAAATTCTGACTTTGAAAATTCCAACCAATAGTATTATAATAGTATGTATATGACAGCATATATTTCTCACAAAGATGACATGACTCACATACACGTTGAGGAAAGGAACTCACATGCAAGGGAATCAACTAATTCTTTTTTTTAAAACCTATTAATAGGAAAATTTCACTGCATAAGAGTTTTCAAGCAGGATATGTAAAATGAATATTAACTTCATCTTAACAGGATGCTTGAAAGTAGGTATCTTCAGATATTCTACTTTACAGTGGAATACTTTGATTCCATGGTAACACTTCAATTCCTAAAAATTGTCTAATTTTGACACTTTGTATGTGCCAACTCCTTACCAATAGATATTAATTACCTTTGGTTTATCCTTATTCATTCCAAATGTCTTTTATTTGAAGTACCTTGGTTATTCGTGAGGCACAGTATAACTGAGAATCCTGAGGTGATTTTAACTGGAGATGCCTCTAAAATTAAAGTGATCCTCACCAACAAAAGAAAATAACTTAGTTATTTGTGTCAAATTTTAAAGGTCCATTCCCTAGTCAGGTAAAATGCAATAAATATCAAAAAGAGAAAATGTTTATCACCGCACATTCATGGAAATTCCAAGGAAGAAAGGCATGAATTCAGTGTAGATTTGCTGTATCTTGGGCACCAGCAGTGTCATTGTCACCACCAACCCACCTTCTCTACACTTGTACACAGAATTTTCATGTTTTATTCCATTTGTTCTCAAAAACAACATATGAAGAAGGCACAACAGGTATTGTCCTCCTTACAGCACAGAAGAGAGAACTCAGCCCAAAAGGTAACTGTTCTAAGGTAACAGGGACATCAGTGTTCATTCCACATATGAGAACCTAACCTTTATTTGCACCCTCCACCAGCACCTAGAAAATAACCAGCTCAAGTACCACGATTTTCCTGTCAAATTACAGAACTGTATTATATTCCAGCACATTCCCAAGAAATTCAGTTTTATCAGGAATGACAGTAATAAGGCTCTGCAGACTTAACATATAGCAGGGAGCAGGGAATGGCATAACCAACTTTTCTTCAAAATCTACTCTAATTCTCCTAATACATTCTTAACTCTTCTGCTCTTCTACGGGTTCACTCCATAACATTTAATGAGCAACTATTAAATGGCATGGCTATTGTCAAGAATATTAAGTGTGAATCTGTAAGTGCTGCTCCCATGAAGTCTGTAAAAAAGATAAAATGTACACGTGAGAGAAAAGTGACCTCACATCTGCTGAAGGTGTATGGCAACTAAATGATTTCCAAGCTTATCTCTATGAATCCATAGCACAATTATCTGAAGAAGGAAACTGAGCCTCAGGGAGAACTTACATGAGATCTTCTACAAGGAGTGATTATAAGAAATGAAATTGATGGCTAGACCTAAATCAGAGTTTATGGTTTATTCGCCATATCATACCAACTCCCTGAAAGAACAATAACACTTAACTCCACTAGAGAAATTCAGAAAAATGTTACATGCATTCAGAAGGGCTGATTATTTCTCTACATACAGAGTGGTAGTTACTAATAATTCTGCAGCACCAAGCTCTCTTAGGGAAAGTAGAAATGTTACTAATGTTTAAGTAAATACAGCAAAATATTCTAATCACTAGGTATAATATGCTAAGTGCAAGCATTATGTCTCTTCAAACCTTTAGGGAAAATGATTATATATAAACAATTTATAATCTTTTTCTTATAAATTTAATCCATCTGGACTTTGATTTAGAAACAGATGAGGCAAATCACTCTACCACCCAACACTGTTCCCAACACCAAAAATTAACAGTCCAAAAGTGCAAACTTCCAATTGTAGGATAAAAAATTTCTAGAGGCATCATATCCAGCATGGTGATTCTAATTACCAGTACTGTACTTGTATATTTGAAAGTTGCTAAGAGAGTATATCTTAACAATGCTCAACATATGAAAAAATACATTTGTATCTACAATACACATACATCAAATCATTATGTTGCATACCAAAAACAAATGAAAACAAATACGTTATATGTCAATTATAACTAAATAAAAATAAAATAAAATATATTAATCTGTAGAGATATAATCCCATTCGAGTTCCCATTTTTCGAAGCGACTAAAATTATTGCTGTTACTTTGGCTATATTTATTACTTCATTATTAAAATAATATTAGCGCAACAAGGAAATATTAGAAAATAAATTTTTAAAAGAGGAAACGGAGATGAGGCAAATCACTGTACTGTGGAACACTGGGATAAATGCCAAAAATAAATGGAAGCACACACACAAAAACCAACTGACAGGGTATACTGTTCTCACTCCTGCGCCCCCTCTATCCCTGTCTGCATCACCCCTGTGTACATGCAGCATGCCCGCACAGCCTCTAATTTGTTCTGCCTACTGACAAAACGGACTGCAGCACCACCTTTACAACCCAAGCAAAATAGACATCGTCTCCCATATTTGGCAGAAAAAACCCTAATTCAAATCTTCCAAGCCTCCCTCCAGAACAAGCAATTATAAGGTGCAGAAAGGCAATGGCTTTAAAACAACATGCTAATCCTAATATTAGTACCTTGAAAAAGGAAAACTGCCAAGATGTTGGAATAATGCCCAGTTATCCGTCTAACCTACAGCAATAAAACTGTCCTATAAATGTGAACAAGACAGTTAGGATACATTTTGGAGTTAGGTTATTGGCATTTTTTTCCACTTCACCATTCCCTAGGAGAACAAGCCTGACCTATAGAGGCAAAACACAGCAGATGGTAACCCAGCCCGGTACCAAGAGCACTTAGTCAATCCAAATAATCCGCAGAAAAATGAAGCAAGATGTTCAATGTTGTATGGCCCCAAATTCACTAGAGAATTATGGAATCTTACTCTTCTACAAAACCACCTTTTTACTGTCCTATGCTGCTGGATAGCTGGGTAAAGTGTCTAAAAACAATTATTAAAATAAATTAATAATTACTACATGATTATTAGCAATATTATTATAGTTAATACTTATGCCAAGTATTCCTGTAAGAAACAAGAAACAATTTACTTAATTTTCACAACAATTCTATAACATTATTACCCCACTGTACAGATACAAAAACAGAGGAACAGACACAAGTAACTGGATAATGGGAACTAATGTTGAAATCCACAATATACAGGTTCGGTCTGTGTTTCACCACCGTTGAGGTATGAGAGTAGGTTTAATCTAAAGGTTACTGTCAAAATAAAAAATGAAATGCATTTTACTTGGAAAGACAGTAGGCCTGTATTTAACTGGCCTGAGTTCTAGACCTGCCTGTTTGGTACGTAAACCACAGAGACGCCTCTGAGCAATGGTTTCTTCACCTGTGAAATGAAGAAGTGGACTAGAAGCTGGAAGGCTTGTTCTTCCAGTTTTAAAGATTGCAGATTCTGAAGCTGAACGCTTAAATCTGTTTTACTTAAAGACCAGATCATTTTTTATCATTGCTCCAGATCACTTGCAGTGGAAATCAAACAGCGGCAGTTTTCTCTCTGGTTCAGTGATCCTCAACCCATGTGGTTCTGTTATAAAACAGCACTTCTGCTCTTTGCAGAGAGGATTAGGCTAATTTCTAATGGGTGTAACTTCAACAATCCAGAGGAGCTGCAGCTGCAACTGCCCAATTCCCAGGTAGAATCAGATTTTGGATAAAAAAATTCCAGGAATCCTCTCATCGACCTCTTGATTCTAAAGCCACTTTGTCTCAAAGATGGGGCCAACTGAAAAGCATCAGCTGTAATAATGAACACATAAAATGCACAGATGTGCATGAGCACACACACAGTATTTCCACAGGCAAGTACACACTCAATGGCTTCAATACAATTTCTCTAATTTTCTTTTTTCCTTACCAAAGACTAAAATACGTCTATGCAGTTTAGTTGCAAGTTAATAAACAACCACACATGTGTTGGTAAAGAAGTGACCACCTTCCCACCTGCCGGGCAAGAGCAATGGTGTTGGCCACAAAGGTAACCACTGTATTCTAGCCTAGGCAGAAATATTGGGGATGGGGGTGGGGAGGGCTAGTTGAGGGTATGTTCTCTGTTGAGGGTAACCTATCCAGGACCTGACTGTGCTCAAGTGTTAGTGCTGGTGAGCTTCCCTTAGCTTCTCCATTCCCTAAAAAACATCTAGGCTGAGCTAGGCCTACTAATGGAGGAACTGACCCACATGATCTGGAAATGACTAAAACAAGGACGGGACCCTGATACACATCTGCTGCCTATAAAATTCCATCCTCAAGCTAATGTTCACCTGGAGCAAAGGACAGACCCAGTGGAGGTCTGAGGGGCCTCCTGAGGACCAGTGGCAGAGGGACTTTATCCCCAACACACACAATACACGCCACCAACAAAATGCCTCTCAACCCTCCTACTCTTTGGTATGTACAACTGCAAACTCATTTGTTATATAAAATGAAACGAGAAGTATTTTTGGAAAATTTTGCTCCTTTAAATTAATCTCTAACACAGTCTGGGTCAAATCAGTGGGCTTACTAAGCAAATCAAGTCTCTAAGCCACCCTACTCTCTCTTCTAACCAGACACTATTTCTAAACCTTCCCAGTTACAGCAATTTACTGCCACTACTTTGGAGAATGACTTCTGAAAGTCAGTATTTCATTAAACTCCCAAATGTAGTCTTGATTTCTAATAGCTGAGAAACTGCCCCATTATATTCTTCTTCTCTAAAGTTGATCACACTAAGAGTTTCAAAATACTTGTTGAGCAGATACTGTTCTAAACACTGTTCTGAAAGCTAAACACTGCTCTAAATGCTTTAGATGTATTAGCTCATTTAATTTTCATAATCTGATGAGGTAAGTCTTGTATTGTCCTCATTTTACAGAGAAATTTTAATAAGTGACAGAGCTGATATTTAAAGCCCAAGTCCATGGGTGAAAGCCCACCCTTCCAAGTTTATACTTGCTGTTTAATTTAGCAATCTGTACAGTAACCACTGTTGTTGTGTGTAACCTTTTATTCCTGGGAAGACTTCATAATAGATTGCAACTAACACAACTGCAATACATACTAGTGCTACAAAAATCTTCATGTCACAATTCTTCTAAGAAATTTGCTTACTTTTAAAAAAATTATGTGTTGACTTGAAAAAAAAAAACCTAAACGAGACCTAAGTTGTATTTTTGTTAACTATTAAAACAGATTATTTGAAGTAAACATTAGAGTAAATCTCCCCAAAATTATAGGAAGATTGTGTTGTTAAATTCTAATATATTTAAAATGGGAAATATATTATATTTCTTATCACAATAAATTGCTGACCTTTGCATATTTCAGACCAAAAATTAGGTTAATTGGAATTAAAATGTATCTATATGTATCTTATTGCTATAAGTACTCAGGGAACATTAAGAATTGACTGTCAACATACTATCACCAAGTATTATAGATTTTAGAAAGCAAGGTAAAACGCAGGGCAGGATTTAAATTGTATTACTGAAACTTAGACATCCAAAGCCTTGGTATTATCTAAGTTATTCTCTGTTAAAACTATAGCTACCAGAAGAAAGCACGTGCAGAAACAAACATAAATGTTTCACACATACATATGTACACACAGGGCCCCCACGACTACCATATACATTCAGTTCATTCAGTTCAAATGCTGGTACTACTTTTATCAGCCTTAATTCATTGTGTAGAAAACTACTTGGAAAATATTTGATGTCCCCTAATACAGTGTGTAAAAGAAGCCCTCAGAATTATAAACCAAATTGAGTTCTTTTAGAAACCTGGAGAGCAGAGGAAATGAACCCCTCTAACATAAAGTTTAAAGGCAACTGCGGTCATCAGGGGCCAAATTTATAACGGTTTAATAGGCCATCCAAAATGAATGCCCCCCAAATCTTCAGCCCTTTTGTACTAGAACAGTGAAGGGTTACCCTTAAGTTAACATCACTCTTCAAAATCCTGAATCAGCACACCCTTAGACCCTAAAATATCGTCCCAACCTGTCTCCCATAGGAATTGAATTCCATTAAACCAGACATTGCTGGGGGGTCCTTGCCAAAGATAAAAGGAAAAAGGGGCAAAAAACCACAGGAACTTAAAATGTTAGGATGCCAGCCAGGGAATTTCCTTTGGTGATCAGTCCCTACCTTCACCCTGAAACCTTCCTTTGAAGGGATGAAATAACACCTTTCTTTGGAATTTTTTCATACACTAAAATGACTGGAAAAAATTATCTACAGCAAAAGTCCTAAGGGATAACTAAGAGAAATGAAAGCAAAATCAGATTTTTAACTAACACTAGCCCTCTACTTTCTCACACTATTTTTCTTTCATGTTTGTCTCCTTCACATTTGCTCTAAACAAAAGGTAAGTCTCCCCTGTAACATCACTCAATGAACAAGAATGACAGTGACCACATCTTCTGACTCAAATTTAAGGGTATAAATTCATAACCCAAACTCCCAGATATTGCCCTTTGCCTGCCCCTCAGACTGACTGAGTCACAGCAGAAGACAGAGGAAGAATTTCCATTCTAGTATTTCTCTGTCTAAAGAGTTATGACACTGTTAATCATTTTGATAGATACAACAAAAAACAGAGCTTAAGAAAGGAAAAATGTTTATTATATTTCCCATTACTTTCTCCTATATATGATAGAAATTTTAACAGTGTATCAAAGTGTTAACATGAATCCAAGATTCTTAAACCAGGCATTTCAAACTGGAAGTCTTTCTAACTGGTCTCAGTCAAAAATGTCCAGTGATTCAACTTCTAAGCAGAGAATTTAGAAGTCCATAGATCAAACTTTTTAAAGAAACAAGGCTTTCGAAATACGAGATATGTAAATATTTACCTCTGCTTTCCTCTCCCACATCAATAGGAAGTAATAAATCCCCCCAAAATATCTGGAGATTAAAACTCTACAACACAACTTCATGAACTTACAAAGTTTGTGAACTGAGATCTCCATTTAAAGGGCCTTTCTCTTAAGGACACTTTCCTGTTACTCTTTGTTTCACAGGAACAGAACATGAGTTAATGATGATGGTAGATTTTCATTTATTTGTATACATCAGTCAATAGAAGGGGAAATGATATTGGCTGTGTGTTTATGAGCTACATTAGAAATCTGAACAATAGCAGACCTTTACTGAAACAAAAATAAAATATGAGTCAACAAGATCTTTGCCAAACAGAGGTCTCAGGACAGCCTTGTTCAGTCTTCTGGGAATCCCACTCCAATAAGCACAATAAAAGCAGGACGTGCCTCATTTCCTTCAACCGCTCAACAAGCCTCTCTTGGAGATGTTTGTAAATTTCCTTCCTCTAAGCATCAAGCTGGCAAACTGTCGTCATTTCTTTCGGGTAATAATATCCTGTTGATGTCTGGATAGATCTGTTTTGAGTGTTTCCTCCACAAAACACATATACTTTTAATATTATTTTTCAACACAACACAGTAAATTGTTTTTCAACGTATTTGAACATAGTCCAGGCAAGGTATGATTGGACTACACGCAACAACAGACAGATTTTCATAAAATGGTACTTTAACTTTGGGATTTACAACTTACATTTAGGTAATGATCCAACAGTAAAAAGCTTCTCTGATTTTTCTGAAACTGAAAATATTTAACCTAGAATAGTTTATTAATGTAAATATTTTCATTCAATTCCTACACTGGAGTTTGGAAATTTCACATAGCGAAAGAGCAACAAACTTTGCACTAAAAAACTCACTTGTGAAAATGGCAGCTTTTGTTTTACTGGATATACAAATTGCACCAAGCACTTTAAAAACAGAATTCTAAACTCATTACAGAGGAAGTTTAAGTATATAATAATTCAGTTAAATGCAATGAGTGATTTAGAACTTTTATTTAAATAAAAATGTTTTTTTTCCAAAAGTTTAAAATATATTTAGACCTGAAAGGATATTTATTGGACAAAGAATTTTTACCTAAACTAAATAATTCCAGAGAGAACTACACTTTTCAATAAATTTATATGATGTAAAAAGGAGAAAACTATACAGAATGACAATTTTGAAATACCAATAAACACTCAAAATTTTTTAAATACTCAAGAACAAAAATAAGACCAACTCTCAACTAGTTTAATTTGCACTTAGGCAGACATACTGGTTCCAATGACAGCAAAAGCTGATTTGTGAAATACTAAAAATAATTAATCATCACTGAGAAGCCCTAGATTTGGAGCTTAACTAAATGGCATGTTTGCTTCAATTCCAGACAACACCTTATTCAGCACATGACATAAGAGGTATGACATGAAAAACGTCCAATATCATTAATAATACAGAAAATACCAGTTTTTTAAAGAATACAATTAGATACTATTTTTCAACTACTAAGTTAATTGACAAGATAAAAACAATGCAAATTGGCACAACCTTTCTGGATAGCAATTTGGCAAGAAAAGTGAAGAGCTCTTCACCTAATGATTTCCTGGGAAGCCATCTTAAAAATATCTTCACAAGTGAAGACAAACATTTGTTTACAAAGATGTTCAAGACAGTGAAGACTATTTAACAACAGGAAACTATTTAAATATATTATGTAACACCCATAGGATGGAATGTTATGGCATCTTTAAAAGATTATACTTTTGAAAATATTCAAGGGCACTGGAAAATGTTCATTGTAAAATGTTGAATTAAAATGCAAAATAGAAATTTCATACTGTTTTTAAAATCAAAGGAAGACTAGAATCTGTACAGTCTTTAAAGTAAAAAAAAAATCTATATAGAGACATATAACATAGATATATGAATATATGTAGACCCTGACTACAAGGATCTTATAATCCATTATTCAAAATTAATTAAAATCAAGAGGGGGTGGGGAGTGGGATGTGTGATTCAAAAATGGCAGGATGTTGATAACTGCTGAAGCTGTATGATAGATACATGGGGGTTTATTCAATTATTCTGTTTACTTTATACATATTTGAAATTTTTCCAAATAAAAAGTTAGAGCAGTAATAATTAAAGGCATGGAAATGTAATAAGTGTCATAAGAGTTAGACCAATAAATACTGTACACGTTCAGAGATGAGAAAGATCCTATCTAGAGGAGGTACTGGCATCTCCTTGAAGAGCTAGTGAGATTTCAACAGTCAGATTCAGTGATTGAGGTAAGAGTGCGTAAAATGAGCAAAGGTATACTGCGGAAAGGCAACTGGACTTAAGCATCAGACCAGTGAGGAAATGGTAACAAATCCATGAAATCTAACTGCTCCTCTCATATTAGATTAAATCCTCTGATGAGGATAAAGAGACACCACACACCTTACAGGTTTCAAGTAGGCTGAGATTCTCTCAGCGAGTAAGCATTCTACAAACGCAAATCTTCACCTGGCACGATGAGGATAAAAAAGCATCATTGACTTTTGCAGACTTCTGGTCCCACCCTTGTCCACTGAGGTAAACCTCTCCCTTTTAGTAGTGGGTGATTCCTGGGGAATTCCCAGGAGTTCTTTATTCTCACTGGACAAAACCTCTCTGACATGTAGGCATGGTCAGGGATGGAAGACAAAGAGCTCATTTTCAAAATACTGTACTTATTCCTTATCCTTCCTAGCCCTTAGCATTTTTACACATTAATAGTCAATGTTCATATAAATGTCTGATTTTGCAACACTTTTTAGGTACCACAATGGCTGTGTGAATGAGTCAGAATATGGATTACCAAATAGTGAGAGTCTAGTTTCTGAATCAATATCTATTTTTGAAAAGTAAAAAAATGCACATTGCTTCTTGTAATTTTTCCATAAATATATAACTACTCTCAAAGCTACCATTTAGACTACAAATGCATCCTTCAGTTTGTTGAAGAAAATTTGCATGACTTTCAACTATAAATTTGGAAAATGCAATAAGCATTCATGGCTATAAAATATGATTATGCTTCCTTCTATTAAAAAAAAGGCTACTTATTTCAGAGGTAACGTTTCAGAACTCAAATAATATTTTTACTATTGACACAAAGCCACACATTTGATAATTCTCTCCCTTACATAACATTCTTAAGAATCTTTTTGTTGTCTTTGAAAACATATATACATGAGAGTTTGAAGCTAAACAACTGGCATTACTGGTGGCTCCTGTTGATGCTAATTGAGTTAGTATAAACACGTAAATCACCTTTATAGATGCCTGGTTTTTCCTTTATCCAAGACCAAACCATAATCTACAAAGATAAGTAAGATCCATGTTCTTGATTTGTTTTGCATGTAAATTCTTTCACACAGATAAGCTCTGATATGTACTCCTCCTCTAAAAGATCAAAGATCATTCTTCAAACACCAAGTTACTCTTCTTACTTCAATCTCTCTGATTTCTACTGTTTTCCCTTTGCTAATGTTCTCTAAATAGAACCAAATTAATGAACACTGACATTCTTCATAACTATTTTGATGGCATCCTGTGGTGGCAATGCAACAACGGGAGTATCATGGCACCAAGCAACCTGGCCTCTGGTAACTTCCTGATTAATGAGCATGGGATTGGAAATATGCACATTCTGTGCCCGCACGCACGGAACAATCACACACACTAGCAGTAAGTACCCGTGGCCAGTACGAGGGCCTGAAAATCTAGTGAAGATGAGGAAGCGATGACCATCAATACAAATAAACCACTACATAGAAAACTTTCAAAGAAATCCAAGTTCCTATCATCTCACTCTAAAACTGGTTCTTAAAAGGTCCATTAACAAGGACCCTCTTCCAGGGTGACCTTTGCACCAGGTAGAGTTGGTAACAAATTTTTAACACACAGAAACTTTTTGTAAGTAAAAAGCAACAAACGAGTAAAAGGGGAAAAAAATACGGTTTTGTAAAAGAGATAAATGTAAAAATATATTGATTCACAAAGCAACTGATGTGTATTATCTACTGTTTTTTTAACATTTATGGAATAGCACACATTTGTATGTATTATTACAATTCACATATCTGATATATGCACAATGATTATTTAATGTAAGATTTATCACTATTGACATATAACATTAATTGAACATTAATTATATGCCAGTCATATGTCTCATCAATTAACAAGCCTGCTCATTTGATCCTTCCCATACTATATATTATCTAAATATCTTTAATATTTATAAAAATACCTGTAATATCTTTATGTATTATGTATCTTAATATCCTTAATATAATATTTAATATCTTAATGTTAAACATTATCTAAATATTATGATTTCATGATTAAAGCAACCTCAACAAGATTTAAAAAATCTGCCTAAATTTAGAGGCAGGCGGTAAACCCCAGAAAGATAGTTACGTGTTCCTTGACCCTGTATCACCAATACTTAATGTAAAGAATGGCACATAATAGTTCCGAGCAAACAACAGTTAAAGGACCTATTTGAAGGCAGGCAAGTAGATGGGAGGGAAAAGTGAGAGAGTCCCAAGTGGGAAGAGAACACAGAGTATAAAACTCTTGGAAAGACATGTTCCTGACCCTCTAACAAAAGCACAGTTCTATCAGCAGGATGACATGCCTCAGCAAGTGTGATAACTATACGACAACATATGCCCCAGGGGACAAGAAGATGTCAGTTGCCTCCAACAATCATTTGGTCTCAACCTCAGTATTTCTGACTTTTAAATGGGGCTCATTAAGCCTACTTGAAATTTTTGGTAAAATGACATGTCTGAAAACATAGAAACTGATTCACAGAAAATACTGTATTTTCATTTAATCTTACCAAAATCTAGAATAATACACTGTCATTTAAAAAAAAAAGGTTTATAATCAAAGTGAAGAGAAAGAAAGAGGCTCCCAATTGGCTGAACCCAACCAGACATCTGAAAAAATGACAGTCAGATTATGCCACAGTTCCTGGAGGGCAGAGCAGGCTGGAGGTGGAGCTGGAGAGGCCCATGGATTAAAAACAAAGCAGGGGATGGTGATGACAGATAGCATCAGAAGAGGACACTTTGTGAATATACATTGACGAAAATCAAAATTTGATTTGGTAACATGAAAAATGTTTAATAGTCATTGGAGGACTTTCTGCTGTAATGTTGAAGTGCATAAAATTTCAGAGTATAAAAGAATGTGCCAGGGTCCCCAAATTGTGTATTTGTTTCGTGTGTTCTGAGAATTATTCATTTTAACCAACATAATATCATCATAGCTTCTTGAAAGTGAAGATTCAGTTCCCTATATTATTGCATATTTACACATATCCAAATATGCCACACCAGGAAAAACAAGCACCATATCTGAACACACCACAGTATTATTAGAATGATACTAATCAGAACTCCGATAATTTCAGCACAAGAGGGTGGGAATGGGGAGAAGAAGATAAGGACAAAACAGGACAGCATGATAGTAAATGACATTAGTAACATTATCAACAACCTCAGATTTCCGACAAGATCTTCAATCTTGAAAAAATTAAGATTTGTTCTAATGCTGAGAAACCACTTCTCCAACTTTCTCAATCACCATAACTTGAAAATACATGGGATTTGAAAGTATCTCTGAGATCTTTTAACAAATCTGAGAAATCTAATGATAATTTTTATTTCAGAGCCCCAAAACATCCATCTTTATAAAATCATACTACAGACCATGGACAAGCCATAAGAGGAAGAATGCAGTACTATATACATGTTTCACTTATCTGCTGAACTGAGACACTCTAGGGCCTTCACATTCTTCTTGGAATTTTCCGGCTTAGTACACCTGTATCCTCATTGTCTCCTCTATAGTTAATTAGCTGCAGTCCTCACTGGTACCATAAATAAAGAACCTGAGAAAATCCAGGTAAGTGTCATTTTCCAACTACAAAAGCAAGCTGTTAAAAATATTCTACAGAAAATATAAAGTATGAACTGTGGTTACTAAATTATTCTGAAAAGAAAAAAAAAATCAAGGGCTTCATTTTATTCCTCTTCACTTTACCAGGAAATCGAACACTGAGTTTAGCGCTCATACGAACCTTCTAATCCCACCACCTTCCCTTCTCATAAAGACCCTCCCGAAAACACATACTCACAATAATTGGAACAAATGTCATAAATGCATAATTCAAATATATCAAGTTATCTAAAGCAAATTTTTATTTCTGTCAAAGATAATACATTTCCTAGAGATTGCCTAGCCAAGGTAAGGGCTTGGTATCACAGGAATGTCTATAGGGATCACCTTAATCTGTCACACTTAGACATTCAGAAGATCATTACTAATATCTAATCATCCCAGCATTGACAAAGCGCTGCAAAATAAAGCTTGTCTATATATGCACTGAGTCACTTAAATAAAAAGCAATATGTTTCACTTCTTCAGCTATATAAATATAGACTTGTATATATAAAAACAAGCATCATCCCACATCCACATATATATGGCATGGGCATATGAGGAGGATCGATGATGTTTATAGATGTCTATATGTATTTATATAGAGATATACATAGGCTCCCAAGCAAAATGTTCGTTGTTTTTAAATTCTCTGATTTTTGTTGGTAACAGTTATTTCTTGTTAACCACAGAATAAATATGAGACTATCACATTATGTAAACCATGAAAAGCTAATTGAGTTACATTTTTTTCCTTCTGAAAATTATATTCTGTGAATTTATAAATGAAGATGTAACTTTTGAACCGGATCATGCGTTTTAGTTATGAGCAAAGAACTAATTGAAGAAAACCTTATCATACAGAAAAGGCCGTGGGTGAGTTAAAGAGACAAAGAGGAAGGCCCGCCACTCATCAGGTTTGAATCACAACACAGTTTTCTGAGATCACTCTGAGTTTTATTCCTGTTACTAGTTAGCCATACAACTTATGTAAAAAAGATTTCACACTGACGTCACTGTGCTCCTTAGGCCACTACGGGTTTGCAACATTACTTCATTCAGTCTATTCTTCACAATTCAGAGTCTAATTATTCTGTTTGTAACGTATCTAGGGCTTTGGTATCTTTTCCTTTGCTCATATTTCTTGTCTGCCTCTGCGCTATGGCACAGTCACAAGTCAGAGAGGGTCAGAAAAACGGTGACACTCCTATCAATCAGCATTGACACTAACTAGGAATTCTGGAAGTGAGTTTACTTGGAGAGATGGAAACAGCTGGTTAACAATATTCTCCATGAAACAAAAATAAATGAAATTATCATTTCCTAACAATAGATTATAACGTCATGCGAAAATTATGACAAATCAGATTCGAGGAGAAGAAGTATTTTTAGTATGGAAATAACTTTCTTGAAACAGTTACAGTAATAAAGAAATAATGAACTTAACTCATTACCTTAAAAGCATGTTATGTAAATGTTATTTCCCAGCTTCTAGTAAGGAATAACACTTTGATTTGCATTTCATGCACTGCAATGACCTTAAATATAACCGTCAATAAGTCTTTTTACTGCTTTGCAGCACCAAAAGCAAACTACATGCTATCAGATTTCATAGCAGAATTCCTTATTTCTCCCACATGTCCCTTCCCTACCCTCTCCTCCAAGGACTGCTGGCTTACTCTCATCTCCTTTCTTTCTACGGCTCCCCACTTACTGTGGACTATGAAAGCAATGATGTGCCATTTGCTGGGCCATCCACCACTGCTCTAAAAGAGTTATTTTAATAACCCTCTTACCCTTGGTAAAGTGTGACATACACAGCACTTATGAGATACACTCAGGTTTATGATGATGAACATTTACACAGAAATTTTTCTTAAGATATTTGACATCGGATTATTATCATCTTTCTAAAGTCTTATTTTTAACAGAAGTTTCTAGAAGGCTAACTAGTGGAAGACTTCTGCTCTCCGGAACTAGTGTGGCTGGATGAGTGGATTAAGCAACACACCTACAGTTCTCTGGTGTTGATTTAGGAGGCACCCAAGGGCAGGCGACTAAAAACAGCTACCATGCCCAGGGCTGGAGAAACGAAGGTAATAGGCTGGGTTTTTAGAGCCTAGAAGCTCAGAGGTGAGGCAATGATTTTTGTGGGCTGATTTTAGGGATGTAGGAAAAGAAAAACTGGAAACAAGGGAGGCTGCCAAAGTGATGACGACAAGAACAGGTAGAACTTAGCCCCCCTCCTGCTCCACCAGCCTTCCGGTCTTCCTCTAGCGCCTCCCACTGGCAGAGGCTAACATGGACAATAGCTAGAAAAGAACAGCATTAGCCCCAGCATCACAAAGAATATAGAAAGGTGGGTTTAGAACTTGCCAACATTCAACCTATTAAAAAATGTGTCATAAGGGGGGCAGAGATCAACAGACTGAAATATGGTGGATATGTTCTCATGACTCAAAGAAGAACCAGACTTTGAAAATCATTTTCACCCTACAAAAAATAATAGTAGACTTTAGAAACCTCTGATGATGGTTATATAAAGTAGCTCTCTAAAATAGATGCCAAGACAAAAAATATGAGAAACGATGTAAAAGTAGATGGATTAAATACCATAAAAAACATGAAGATGCATAATTAAAATCTGCATAAAATTGTAGGATATATGCCAGTATGTGGATTACAAACTTGAGAAGTTCTCTTGGAATAGAAAAAAAAAAAAGAACAGAGAGATAATAATAATGAAAGAGGGAGTACTGAAGATCAAAGATGGAAATATAATCACAGCCACCATGAATCATTGGGGCATGCAAAAATGACAGGAATACCATTTTGGTGCAAGAATTTAACACATCTTTCTAGGTCCACAAGGGATCCATTTATGTAAAAATTGTAAGAAACAGGAAGCAAGATGCACACTATAGGGAACAACCCTCATTTTCAAATATTCATTGAAAAATTCCTAAACCATAACTTATTAAGACACAAGGAGTATAATTCATTGAAAGAAGCAGAAAATAAATTATTTCTTTACTTGACTACACTGCAATAAACTTAAATCAGTTATAAACATTTTAAAGGACAAAGATAATAATCTGTTAGAAATGTAAACGTATTCCAAATTAGCTGGTGCATTAAAAGGGAAAGAATTACTAAGAACTGTTCAGAAACTATTTACAATGAGAATATTACATATAAAGAAAACATATGGAGTTCAGCCATATTTATAGCCTGACACAAACGCATAATCTGGGGAATAAAAAGAATGAAATTATTTAATTAAAAAGCCAGCTCAAGGAAAATGCCTTCCACAAAAGAGGCCCAAGAAAACCAAAAAGAATCAAGTTTAAAAAATGTATTAGTAAGTTATAAAACAGAAAAACTAAAAAGGAGAAATAAACTCAAGATAACAAAATACACGTATCTGCCAAAATCAGTTTAAAAAAATAGTGCAAATATTAAAATACAGATTATGTAACCATAAATAAAAGTTCATTTTAAATAATCCAACAATGCATATTTTAAATTGTGTGTGTATACATAAAGGGAATATAATCCACTATTATCATGTTTAATTATTGTATAATAAAACATAATAATAAAACATGTATAATAAAAAAGAGAATTTTTATTTTCACCATTTTATTTTTTTAGTATTAGTAAAACATTCCATAATGTAATGTATGTCCTGTTAAAAACATGTTTTTGTTTTTGAAAAACAGCTTGAGGAAACAGAGTTTTTCTGTAATAGTCATACCAGACAAAATTTTCTTCACCTAAATTTAAAATGACAAAAACACCATTAATACTCCAACTGTTGCAGGACCATGACAAAGGTTGTTGATTTTTCTGAAACTTATGAAAGTTCACTTAAATATGCATCGAAAACTTAAAAGACATCACTGAAATTAAACTTGATAACATCCAGTTTAATTATTTTTAATGATTACGTAGAAAACCGCAGGCATGTTATTTTATTGCTTTTACAGAGTGGAAGCTCATGAGTTCAGTTCTGTGATAATCAGACTGTCTATATAAAAGAAGAATGATTAATCCTCTGTAAAATATGTACAACAGAGATCTCTTCTACTGGATCAAAGTGTTTTTCTGCAAATTTCACAGATATATTACTATTACTCAGTGTTTCTCAATAACTACCAAGAGTAATAATAAAATCAGATATTTGTGCTGAGTGTAATATTCTTCAAGATGCTTTCATGTACATTATCTAATTCAATTTTTGTAAAAAAACCACCTAGAAGTAGGACTGAAACTGACAAATAACATTCTTCAACCATCACACTTACAATTGTTTTTTTCATGTAAAACTAAAGACATCCTGCTAATCATATCTAGATATTCTTCAAATGAGCTTTTCATGGTCAAGAACACTTGCTATTGATTAGACTAAATCCAATAAATCTGTAGAAAATAAAAAGGCAGCCCCCTTCACCTTCACAAAATAAAAACCTACTGATGAAGGACCATTACAAGAAGTGTGTTAACCACCCCCGAGGCTAGATTTGGCTCTCAGCTGTATTTCATACACCCCAAGCATTACTGGGGTGGTCATTTGGCAAGGACAGACCACAGAATAATTTCCCATCTGGTGTGCTGCCCTGGGTACCCCATTCAAGAACTAGTCTCTAAAAGTTTAAGAATAAAAAGTAACCAAAGAACTGTGAACAATGGTCAATTATCTAATTAGCATTTCAAAAGACAGTGATAAAAAGGAATAATACTCTGAGGCTCACAACTCAAATGAACAGCTGTGTGTGACAAGATCAGTTAATTAAGGCGCAGAACTTTTCCAGCCCATCTCTTTCCACCTTCCTCAGCCCTTCCTTTCTCTTCCCTTTTCTTAGGTTTTCCTCCATCTCTCCCTTCCTACTTTAAGTACACATATTCCTTTCTTTTAGATGGCTGCCATACCCTTTCTCACTCTTCTCTTTTCTGACTCCCTTAATTTGCAACAAAGTCAGCTTCTTTAACAACTGTCACATTGAGGTATAGTTTTAAGCATCTCTTGTATTTTCTAAATAAAATTCTACAGTCTCTAATCAATTCTCAATCAAGTGAATGTATTTTCAATTTCTTCTTAAAAACAAAAATTAAATGACATTGCTTTTTACTTCTGTATAATCTTTGATTTTTTTTTTCTTTTTTCCTGAATGTCAATGACCTTCTATAAAGATAAATATCCTTCTACCCATGCTGGAGAAATAACAGCATTTTAAATTCAAGACCAGGTAGGTGAAAATCCTAATTCCTTACTTTCACTTTACTTTGTAGTAATAAGGAAAAGTAAATTTGAAGGTCACATTTATGGTAGAAATCTCCAGTACAACCTTGTAAAATACATACAATTAACTCCATTTTAGAGATTAGAAAATTAGGCCTGATGAAGTTAAATAACTTCATTAAGTCATACAGAATTGAGTTTCAAACTGTCTTTAGCACCAGAAGCCAAAGAGGTCCCTTCCCTCTGCTACTTCCCTATTAAAATAGATGCTTAAAAAGGTTAAAACCAGTTAGATTAACAATGAACCCAATTCCTGGACCACTGGCTCAAAGCTTTTACATGGAATAAACAACCCTCATTTATACAGAGATGGAATAATTGGGTTCATTTCTGCTTTCCCTAGTACTGAACCAGCAGTTTGAGTGAGCTTCTCTCTACAGTAAGGCTTATAGCAGTTTCACGGAAAAAGAGTAAGAAATGAGAAAAGAGAATATGAACTGATGGTCATTATTATTGATAATAATTATCTGCAAACACACTTTTTTGCAAGTACAGTGAATCTTCTGTCAAGACTCCAGGTCCTTTGGTGTTAGCTAGGATTGTTGTGTCCTTTAAAGATATTAGTATTGACATCATGCAGCCATTCATAACATCATTACAGATACCTTTGTCAACTAGTTACACCATAGTTGTATGTGCTGTCAGGAGCACTGTTCTATCTTTGGAGTTCAACTGGACTTGGCAATGCATCTACAGAACCACAAAGTAAGAAGAAATGTGCCTCATTTCAGGAAATATAAACAACAAATTCACTTTACTGCACATATCACGTTTGTCTATCTAACAAGGGACCTGGCTGGTGGTAAAGGTTGCTGTGCCTCCTCATGCCTGGAGCTCACTTCACCTCCTATACCCTTTGGGGCCAAATCAGTCTTGGGTAATTCTTTGCCTATGGAAGGCCCAAGGCAACATTCTATTGTACGAAAAGGGCCTAGGTATTTTCCGTCTAAATCCTTGAAACAAGCCTGGGAAAAGGCCTTGCAGATCCCTGTGCCCTTTTCACTGTGCTGAGTTGCTCTGAGGTTTTTAGATTAATTACAAACAACCAATTTGGGGGCCAGATCTAACCTTAACCTGGATCCTGATCATTCCTCTGAAGCAGTGTGCCTTAACCTTTGTTGGGTCACTGAATCTTCTTAAGAACCTGAGAAACTCTAAAGTCACGTTCCCCAAAACATTAAGGTGCACATACACTTTGGGGGCCCTCCCTCCATGACCTCCAAGTCAAGAACTCAGCTCCAGGCTCAATCCACCAAGGTGCTAGAACCAAACTATCCCAGTGAGTCTCAAGAGACATATTTCATTCTAGAAGCCTATGTAACGTAAAACTGCATACCTGTCAGACAAGTGTTCCTATAAACAGAGAAAAGAGGAAATAAGGGGGTAAGCAGCAGACCTCAGGCATACATGTCCCTCTAACCACTAGATACAAAGTCACCATGGAGGTCCCCTCACTCTTATGTGAACCCTTAAGGTGGTGTTGACCCCATAAGCAACATTACCTACACACATGTCTAATACTGCAATGGCAGATTCACCACCATTCTGGTGAGTCAAACAGGTTCATCTAAATCGGATGAGCAGAGATTGGCAGGGCCTCTAAGAGTAAATCTTTCTGTCCTGCGATAAAGTCATAACACAACTATTTTGTCTCCACAAAGAAAATCAGTGATAATTTGTTCACATGAATACAAACACATTCCTTCAAAGAAAGCGAGGCAGCAGGTATCAGATTCACAGCTCTGGTTCTTCTGAGACGTAGAAACACCCCTGATGGTTGCAATTTATCATCCTGGATAGCTTGGTAAAAATTCAATCAGATGATACTTCATACACACAGCAAATGTATGAGGCATTTTTTTCCTCTACATATACAGAGTGTTAGCAATTAAAAGGCACAATTCTATGAACATCATGTACACTTAATAAATACAGGCTAAGCGAGTGAAATAAAGATGTTACTGAACAAGACTCCTTTTTGGAAAGTAGAGGTGAATCTGTCTTGAAATATCTAAGGAATTTTTACAATGGCCTTCCCCAATATTTCCAGTTGCCTTCATAAAATTAAAACTACCAAGCGATCAGAAATGAGGGCAAAAATGTACTTTCCATTATAAAAATGTTAAGTATAGACACACCCTTGGTGTAAATCAACAGCATTGAGCCTGAACTAATTAAGCTCCCGCAGACCACAGCCAATTTAGAAGAAAACATTAAGTAGGAGCAAAGATATTTGTACCTGCTTGAAGGTAACCTTGGAACTATTTTGCTGAATCTTTAGAAATTTGTTTCAAAAAAACCTGAAAGTCTATGACCATATGATTCTAATTAGCAGGGAGCAAGAGGGTTGAAGTTGAAAAATCTGTCACACAAGATTGCTACTTCCCTACCACCGGGACGCTAAAAGTGAAGAAATGTTTTCTCTGTGACCTACAAGATGCATGGTATTTGTTCACACTTACAGAGTAAGTGCGCTGGAGGGTGGTTGTGACTAAGATTTTAGGTACCTAGTGTTTGGTCATTTGGTACAGGGAAGAAAACAATGTCATTTGGTAAAAATTAAGTTTAGAACTTTATTCATCTGTTACTTATACACATTTAAAATGACCACCCTAATCCAATCCACTCATACCTAATTTATAGCCCAGAGGTATCAACAATATACTATATGCTTGTACCGTCAACAAATATGGAAACACACTGCAATTGAAACTTTGTTCATAATCAACAACAGTTCTTAAAAACTAATGGTGATTTCCATAATCTTTCTGAATTTAAGATGAACTAAGAGCACATTCTGACAAGATGTAAAAGCAATCATATAAATAAACCACAAATTTGGATCTGTGCACATCTTATTATCAGAATCCACAGAAATTCAACAATAAAAAAAATATTACATAATTGGCTGATGGACCAATGTTATTAAAGAAATACTTCTGGCCCTAAACTAAATTTCATACATTTCCTCATTACTGCCTCTGAATTACAAAAAGAATCTGAATTAGCAATATGTGTTCTTAGTGGTTCTCAGTGTTTTCAGTTTTTAACCGATTTCTTTTTTGTTGTTGTTCTCATATTATTATTGCAGTTAAAATCTTTCTTGAATATATACAAAAAGGCCTCTTTAGAAGGTATAAGACATTTAAATGCCTTATTCTTAGAGACTTTGGACTTTGTTACTGGCAAAATACTTAGCTCCCTAAGGACTCCAGAACTGCAGAGATTTTCTCAACATCTCAGGAGTAAGCAGTTCCATCTTTCATTTTTATCATGACATTTCACCCTTACTGAAATACAGTGTGAATCATTTTAATCCCTAACTTCTTTTCTTCCAAGGCATGGTGGGGTGGAGGGAGGAGAGAGAGAACAAATGAGGTCCTAGCCATGGCATAACTTCTGAACATTTGTCCTCACTAGTTACACGACATAATCATGTTTCTTTTTTAAATAAAGGGAATAATGGAGTTAGCATTTATTGTTTTTTAGATCAGTTTTCAAGGCACTCTTACCTAGATTTACTTCCTGCAGAGCTAAATCTCTGCAGGGATTCTGTGAGTAAAATTATCACTGACACAAGGAATGAAAAACACTAACAACTTTGCGATGGCTACAGTAACACATTTCTAAAGGGAAGCAAATTGCCAGTGTTTACTGTCGAATGCAGAGGAAGGATAAACTGTCACTAGTACACAATGCCAGGAGGAGGACTTGGGCCATTTTAAACATCTAGAACATCTGACAGCCCTCAACATAGCCATTTCTGCAGGGTATGCTGTGCCACTCCTTTTGTGGCACATATTCTAGAACTCAGACTTACAAAAGAACGTATCCACAGTTTCAGGTTGCCAAGCACCCAGGCAGGGAGACTGCTGTTTCTGACATACTACGTTAATTTCTGAAGAACAAAAGGTTCAAACGTGACTACTCCAAGAATAGCAACTGCTAGGCAGCACAAAGATTGAGTAACTGCTTAGGGCAAAATGGTCTGCCAGGAAGAGGCAGAACCTTTCTCACAGAGCTATTAAATAACTTTGCACCCAGTACTATACAAAAATTAAACGGAAATTGTGGAGATATGCACAAAGAAGGCAAGCGGTGAAGAATGGGGAATAAAACAAGTGATGGGAAGAGAAAGTCTATTCTGAATCACAACTATGCTGTTCATCTGGGCTCCGTGCACTTTGGGTTGATTTGCACACTCTTTTTAGAAAGAGTTGGGGGTTGGGGATCCAAAGAGGATGAAAGAGTTATTTATGAACAGACGGGACACCAGGATGGGGTGGTAAGAAAGCTATGGAGGAGTGTCTGGACTTGTGGATAAAGGAAGAAGCAGACATATGGGGAAATCTATATAGAAGAAACAGAGAGAGTGAAGAAGAGGCTAAAACAGGCAGATGGCCGGCCTGTAAAGGAAGAGCATTATGCGGGGGCTCTAGAGAAAGGGAGCTGGCCCTGGGGGGTGGGGGGGCGGGGAGCTAAGGGAAAAAGAGGGACAGGAGGTGATTGCTTGGAGAGTTTTTTAAAAGTTGTAGAAATTAGATATGGATGCAAATATTTTTTAAATATCCTTAAGAGCCAAGAGGGAACTAAAATGGAAGTGATATCCACTTTACAAACAATACGTGAAGATCAGCGTTCCAAATGAACGGCAAATATTTCTGACGGGAAATGTGAAGAAATTATAGCTAATAAAAGCTGAAGATGCAGGGAAGGGCCTTCTAGAAACGAACATTCAATGAAACTACCACGAAACTGCAAATGATACTCCTGGGTCAACTTTTTTTACTGCATTTCTGAGGCACAGGAGGTATTTTCTGGTCTACCAGAGCGTCTTCAATGTAAGTCTCCTATTAACAGTCATCCTGCTGAATAATAAATATATGCTTCCAGTCCTGAGGGCAGGACTGTCTTATTCGTCTTTTCATTCCCAGGATGTAGCACTGTGGTTAGCAGCAAGAAAGGATTTCAGTAAGTAGACAATGGAAGTAGGAGAACAATTAGAAGTTGCTTTGTGAGTCCCCACAAAAGCAGCAACTAGAATGAAGCTTTTCCATGTCGCAGTTTTGATATCTACAGTCAGGAATATTGATCCACATACACATGTATAGTGTATAATGCATGAACATATTAGGATCATTTTTCTACTAATATGACCACTACTACTATGTGAGCAGTGATATATCTGAGCTAATATTTATCAACTTGTAATTAAAAATCAACAAATTAATCCTTGGTGTCAATGCTCTCCTGCCTATCATGTGAATGACTCTGGTCCTCACTGGATGGCTAGGGACACAGGACAACCTAGAAAAATTACAAATCGTGTTTGGGTGTGCTCCACTTTCCAAGATTTATTAGAGAGTTCATTAGTGTTTGAGAATTTAAAAAAAAAAAGAAAACATTTTGAGACAATTAATACAAACACAATTGGCTTAGTCTGATACATTAGCCATGGCTGATTGGTACTTTATTCAAACAGAAAACATAATATGACATACCTGTTCAGAAGAGAAATTTTAATTTCTACTCCCTGCTTAAACAAAAAAAACAACTATCAATAATATAAAACTTGCTTAAAACAAAAGTCTACCAAATTTTTATTTCATTAAATAGTTTCCTCCCAATAAGTGACTTCAAAGCTGGATTTAACTCCATTAATAAAGTCAAACAAATGAGAAAATAATTAGGAGTAAGCCCAAGGAGGTGGGTCATGTTTTGCTACATAGAATTTACACACCTTAGGCCCACATTATTATTTTCAAAGAGGAATTGCCCAGCTTGTACATCGTGAAGCGAGTCTTCGATAAACAGTTGTCAATTCTAATGATGTGGTTAAAGATGGGTTGAGGAGTTAATAATCATCACCACCACATTCTCATCAACAACCCACCATGGCTAGACTTCAGATCCAGAACCTCAGGTG
Source organism: Manis javanica (assembly GCF_040802235.1). Lineage (NCBI taxonomy): Eukaryota > Metazoa > Chordata > Mammalia > Pholidota > Manidae > Manis > Manis javanica. The sequence continues at coordinate 108,210,785 of NC_133164.1, forward strand.
CCATCTGCTAATCACACCAGCTTCTAAGGGGCTGTTGAGGAGGGGCCTTAGTTGCTCTTTCAAACCAATCTCTTCTAAATTAAAGGGAGGACACAAGGGAGATGATATCTTTTGGCGGACTGATGGCCAAGGACGGCTGAAAAACAAAGGAAGATTGAACACCCCTATGTGATGACCTCTGATTCATACTGCTGGACTGGAGCATATGAAGATTTGTCCAATGTTCTCAATAGTTTAATGTATTTAGAACATAAACAATGGAGCTATCCAAGCTCAGCTATGTCACCCACACTCCAAATTTGCAGAAGACGCAATGCCTGTTTCAAGTGGATGGTTCCATTAAAGGCCCTTCTAATCAATCCCAAGGTCCCATGATTCCATTTATAAATTCTGAGTTCTACTTGGAAAAGGGAACCACTGTCCCCTTAGTCCTTGAAAGGGTCCTTAGAAATGGCATGGCCATTTTTTTTTTTATTATCTAGTGGCAAGAGCGCCAAATTCTAATTTAGTTTCCATCTACAATAACCAGCGAGCATGACTCTAACTTAACTATCTGTAAAATGGATGTACAGTAACTGCCTTCTAACATATGGAAAAACTATGGGAAACCAAAAACACCATATTTTTATGTAAGTATTGGCATTTGCATCCCTCTATGTTCCTTCCCATCCCATCCTCTTTTCTGTAAAGTGGCACAACTAAACAAAATGTGATGAAACACAAACACCAGCAGGATGACGTGTCTATCTTTAATATACTTCTTTTTCAAAAATAAAACAAGAAACACCCCCTGATTAAAGTCTCCCCATCAACCTCAAAAAAAGCTTCATACTAAAGCAGCCTCCCAGGAAGCATACTGCTGCAGGGCATGCGACCCTCCATCATTATTAAACACAGGCACAGGTAAAGCACTCTGGCTTCTATCAAAGGGCACATCAAAGAGCAAATATGTACCCTCACATGTTCAGAATTGCTATAAAACCTGAAAATGCAAGATCAATGCAGCAGACCAAGGGGACACATAAAGCCCAAAGGAAAGCAGCGAGGGCAGGGGTCTACCCGGTTAATGCTCTCCTGAGAAGGTGCATTCCCTGGGGTACACAGCTGGACCCCATCAGAGCCCCTCCAGCAGCTCTCAAGATCACTTAGCAGCCTCAGCCCAAGAAAGCTATGAGTCTAAGCTGGAAATTCATGAGAAAGTATCTTCAAAGGTAAGTTCCTAGACCTTCTCCAACCCCTATTGACTTTTTCACAAGGTAATATAGTTTGCAAACTACGTAACTGAATTTCTGTGTAACAATGCCTAGGCGCCTTCTAACAAACGAGAACAGGGAAAGCATATTTTTTAAATGATGACTATTAATAAAAAATTCCTTCAGTACTGATAATTTCCTGATTTCCCAAATGAAATATAAGCCTACTCTTTTCACCACCAAATTTCTATCTTCTTTCTCAAAGTTCCTTCACTTCTCAGTGTCTCATCTCTCCTTCTTCATTGCTTTGTTCTTGCTTTTAACAAAGGATTTGCCAGCCACCAAAACTCTGTGCCAGGCATTGAGGATGCAATAATGCACAAGACTCAACCATTATGGAACTTAGATGGTGGGACACAAAGAAGAGAACAGAGACACACAATAAAGGAATTCACATTGGGTTAGTAGAGAAGGGCCATGAAAAAAAATACTTAGCAAGTGAGTGCATTTTACTGGGGAAAGGGCACATAACGGAGGAAGTGGCAGCATATCTATGGAAGGGATGGAAGAATTGGGAAGGCACTCTAGGTCTCTCCACCTCTGGTCAGTTGCTCCCCACCTTACCAAAAGAGAAAGCTTAGGTTTCTGATCACTAGAATGTCCATCCAGACTTGCCAACTTATTTGATAAAGTAAGACACAGTAGAGCAGGAATTGGGACTAAAAAATTAGGAGTTGCCTTATTTTTTTCCTGCAACCCTACTGTTCTTTATATAAGCAAATCAGGACTCTTCTCAAATGAAATCTAAATTTCAGTTTAAAAAGCCTCTTTGCCAACCTGTGAAATCTATATTATCTATAACTGTATGGACATCATTACGTGAATCCCTCAAATTCATATTACTAAGTAAAAGAAGCCAATATGAAAAGGCCATATACCATATGATTCCAACTATATGACATTCTGGAAAAGGCAAAACTATGGAGTCAATAAAAAGATCAGTGGTTGCTGGAAGGTGAAGGGACATGCAGAGCACAGTAGAATTTCAGGGCCGTGAAAATACTCTGAATAATATTACAGTGATGACTATATATCATTATATATTTGTCCAAACCCATAGAATGTACACCACCAAGAGTAAGGCCTAAGTTAAACTACCGCCTTTGAGTGATTATGACGTGTCAAGGAAGGCTCATCCTCAGTAACACATGTACCCCCGTGGTGAGTGATGCTGATAACGGGGGAGGCTGTGCATGTGTGGGGAAGGGGCATATGGGGAATCTCTGCACTTTCCTCTCAATTTTGTTGCATACCTAAAAAAATTAAAGTCTTAAAAAATGATGTTCCTTTATATTCCACTATGTTCCTGCGAGCAGGTAAACGTAACGACCCTGTGTGAATGAGTGGAAAAGCCAACAGTGAGTGCCTACTGCATGCTGCCAGTCTAATGTATCTCATCCACTCTCACAACAAAAGTGCACAAGGAATTCTTGTCACCATCAAACAGATTGGAAAACTGAGGTTCTGGTTCCTTTCCTCCTGCTCTTTCACCACCCCTCATAAAGGGATTTCACCAAACCTAATACATTCTGGCTAAGCAACGGGTCATTACCTGCACTGAGACTGCCAGTGACACTACACTTCATGAGAAGCTGTGTTCCTTATAATCCACTAGGAAGAGTCTCAATAATTGAGCGCTACTGCTGTTTTTCAAGGTCAGTGTGATCTCTACTGGAGTTAATCATGAGTTAGCAAACTCTTACTGTAGTGTCTACTGCTTGAAGACGAGTTTCTGCCATAAATCGCCACGGTGAGAAAACCTTAGCCATCTATGATGAATCCAAATTCTCCAATAAAATGTGAAAAAACAAGTGTAGAGACCATTTCTCTTTTCGTTAAATATAAGCAACAGAAAAGGGAAGGAAAACATACAAACACAAATTTTCAAAACTGCCCTATTAAAAACAATAGTAGTGCACATTTTTTCTGATTGTAATAAGGAGAAAATTATAAACTATCAAACCTTGAAAGCTAGTTTTCTCATTCTTTTCATTGTCTGTGAACCCTACTAGATCAACTGAGAAAAGTGGCAATATTTTTTTCTTGCAGGCAAATTCTAAAACACCAAAATCATCTCATTTTTGCCAAAGGAACACACTATTTGAAGCAGAAATAAAATGTAGAATAGAAAATAGATTAAAAACACTAAGTTCTGTGTTTTTTAACACATGGGTAGAGAGTTAAATTATTAGTTGAAGGCATTCTACGAGTTTCACCTTTAAAAATCAGAGGGAAAACAGCTATAAAACAACATACACCTGGTCTTGATAGTAGAATCTACAGCAACTTCAAGAAAGCAATATTTTACATCTGGAAATGGCCCAATAACAAATGAGAACAACCCAGTAGATCCGTAAAAGGATCTTAGTAAAGCTTTTAGTTTTTAAAAAAATGTGTTTCCACTTTCTCAATCTAAGATACATTATACATAAAACCGTACTTCATACTTTTTATCAGACTAATCTGGTCTCAGTGTAAAATACTAAAGTCACATTTTTTTTCATTATGCATGTTTCAAGTAGTCCCTAGACTTTAAAATTATAAAGACTTCAATAGCATATACATAGAAGTAATATCAATAGTAATATTTTGTTGTTTCTCATATCATGACCTTCAAGGGTCTCAGGGAACATTTAAACTATTAATAAGTCAATTTTTTTTCTACTGTGAAGCACAGGAAAAAATATTATTCTTGAAAGTTCTAGAAATTCAATTCCTCCAGTATTCAAAAATGTGTTCATATATAACAATGTTAAGAGTTGGGAGGGCGAGTAACAGTAGGCTCTTAAAACCTCTTTTCAGCTTCAGGCCAAAAAAACCATAGCTCTATAATAACAAATCCACAAAAGAACAGAATTACAGTGAATATAATTACAATAACCTAGTGTCACCCTAAACATAAAGACTTTCAAAAACTAGAAGTATAATTTCATTCAGCACAAAGAATTATTCAGAAATAAGTATCAGGAAATATAAAATTTATAGTGATTAGATTGCTCCCCACCATATAAGACATTATGAGAGAATGTTACATTCAAGTCATATTATTGCAATTACCACAAGACAGATTTCCAAAGACTGAGGATATAAATAATAAATATTTAAAAATTTCTGGGGAGTTTACATTTTGAGTTTCATCGTTAGCACGACTAAATAAATCAGGACAAAGCGCACTCTTCCTTTGTGCCTCCCACCAGTTTCTAACTTGAAAGCCTTTAAGAAAAAGCAAAGTACTACAGTATCAATTTTTGCAAAAACCGAAAAACAAGCATGCTAGCGTTCTGGCCACACCACCTTCCCTTCTCAACTGTTTACTTCTCCTTTTGCCTAACATTATGACTTACGCGCTGTTAATAATAGGAGATTCTCATTCCCATAAAATAGTAAAAAGTGTGTGTATGTGCGTGGATAAAATGGAGGTTCCTGTGGCCAGGATTCTCCCCTGGCCCTGGTTGGACAAGCTCACTACACACATGTGGGCAGTTCGTTGCTATTGGTTCTATATAAAGAGCTCTGCCCAGTGCTCTGGGCGACACAGTGGCATGGCTGCAAGGCTGCAGGAGAGCAGAGCAGAGGCTGGAGTGGTGGCAGTGCTGAGGACAGAGGCCCAGAGGACGGCTGTGTGGACAGAGAGACCCAGAAGCAGAGAACGGCTTGCTGTGTGCAGTCTCGCTCTGAGTGTATGGGATTTTAGTGGTTGACCTGCCACCGTGGAAATAAAGTTGGGTATAACCCTTTCACCCCAGAACATTCTACTGTCATTTCTTTGGTCACACTGAATCTATAGTGAACTCACCTGGGGTTGAAACCCACTGGCAAGACAGTGTGTATGTATGTATGGGTGTGTTGAGGAGTGGGTCTTTATGTTAACTGTTGTGGCCAAGGATCCTAAGAAGTTTTTAAAGTTTTCATGACTTTGGAGCTGTTCTTGGAGGAGCTAGTGGACATTCAGTCACTTGCAGGACAGGTCACTGAGGCCTGGGCCCCTCCTAGTAAGTGGCCCCACCTCACATCCCATGCTGCAGTGGGACCTATGCAGCCAGTAGCCGTGAACAGACTTCAAGAGAACCCACTGCTCTGATGTACACAGAGAATTACCTAGGTAGTGGTTATCCTGATGGTGGGCTAGTCTGGATTTAGACTGCATACATATGTCTTTAGTTCAAATCAAGAGAAAAAGGGCAAAGGTGTTAGGAGTGTTGGGAGTCACTTGCTCATCTGATTTGCGTTACTGGTAAATGAGTGTGTTTTCATTTGCCTCTGCTTTGCCTCACAGATGCCTACAATAAAATCAATGTGAAATGCATTCCTGAGGATTTTTCAGCCCAGTCACAATAATAATGCAGTGCTCAAAGTATAATCCGCTAGTCCTCACCAAAAAGACAACCTAAATAATAAAAGTCTTGATAATACACCTAGACCCTCTCACTGGGTAGGAATATTTTTTCCTATCCCATATGGCCAGGATCCTTTCAAACACTTCTTTTTAAATAGATAGATATTTATCTTTATTATTTGGATAGGTTAAAATATGTCCTAACAAAGAAGTCTGAATATAACACCAACCACAGTTGGTGCCTAAGCCAGGAGACTATGTAGTAGGAAAGTTTTAAAAGCATTTTCTTTGGTCTCTAGAAGGGATTCCCAGATTAGGGTGACAAAATTGTCCAGGTTTCCCCAGGACTTTCAGTGTTGGTCATCCTACCAATATACCAGTGCCTTCCCCAGAATGGTAAATTCAAAATGAAGCGATAAAATAATTATAGCAATGTTAAGCACATCTTATGCAGTTTATCCTTCAAGAAACATCAGATATAAAGATGGACAACAAACTTATTTTCAGCATCTTCTCTAGATGGCTATATCTCTAAGAAGATAATAGGAAGATTTTGTAGATTAAATAAAAGAATGAAGGCTCAATACTTCTGACAGAAACCCGCCAGGTACAGAATCCTATTTTATACTACATTCAGAAGAAGAAAGCAAGTATTCACATAATAATTGAATTTAGAAATGACAAAGGGCTTCTAATTTCTGCAATAGGGTGGTTACGCATTCCTGCTCAAAAAATAATTTAAATTCTGGATAAAATATAATAGTGAGAAAAAAGTTAAAGTTCATACTCAAACTCAAAAAGAAATGAAATTACCAGAGGGAATTCACAACCAGAGTGGAAAAAAACGTAACTGGAAACAATAGCGGGTCTGTGGGCCCTGAAGGAGTTTTAATGCCCACAGAGGGACAGGTCCTATGACTCCTGCACGGCATTCCAAAGGCAAGAATCTGAAATGACTGACTCCAAATCACTGATTCAGGAAAGTGGTAAGGAAACATACTTCTGACAAGGGCTCTGATGGGCAAAGAGTTGCCTATGAGTAATCAAACCTCTAAACATTTTCCATACATATTGCAGAATCTAAATTTATACTATTTGCATAGTATGGGAACCCCTAGACATAAAACTAACGTAAAAACTGATCCCAGACCGGTGAAACTCCTGGGAAAATGCAAGCAGCTGATATAAAACCACTTTGAGAGAACTCACTCATAACCCAAAGCACATGGAACTTCCACAGAAAATGAACACCCCAGATGAAGATGAGCTCACAATCAAAGATTAGAAACATATGCAAAGCAATCCACTGCAGAAGAGTCAGCAGACACCCAAGAGAAGATTAGCACCCCAAGATCTTGACAAAAGGAATAATTTGAAAGAGACTAAAAAGACAAAAGTATTTAAAATGTTAATAGAGACAAAAGAAGGAAAAGAAATCACAATGAAAGGACAAGTCTGAAATGGAACCAAATAGAACATCAGCAAATTAAAAATACAGCCATTGAAATTAGGAAAACAGAACATGGGTTAAACAGCAGACTAGACACAATGAAAGCTAACTTAACTGAAAGAACAGAAGAAATTAATACAAAAATCATTCATTCATTCAACAGATACTTCTATTGTACATCCATTCCAAGTGAGTCACTCTTGTAAGCATGTGGTATATATTATTGAAGAAAACAAAGACTTTGATGCTAATAGAGCTTATATTCTAGTGTATAAAACAGAGACATAAAAAAGAAAGAAACAGATGATAGATATGAAGGGACACAATACAGATGAAAAACTTCAGAAACCTACTAGGAACTCCTCTAATAAGCTACATACATAAGTAAACAAATATGTCCTTATTACACAAGAATTAAGACTGAGACATACAAACGTAACACAATTGAAAAGCAAAGCATACAAATTTCTTCATATGTCTACTTTATCAATAAACCAGTGTTTTTGATTTTTCAAGATTTATTCTATGTCCACAGGACTTGATTCATCCTTTCCATTTCAAAACTTCAATTACTGACTATTCCTTTGAACAATTCTATCCCATATTCATTTTGTCCAAATTATTTTATTAAAGAGAAAAATATGACAGCAAAACAGAGACTGTATTTTAAGAATTGAGACCATTACTGAGGTCACTGAGTGTGTGAGAAATGTACCTTTTTCAGATAATACACTCCATGATATACTATTTGAAGACCACTGAATTTGAAAATGCTACTATGTGAATAATAATGGCAATGCAAGGATTCCTACTGCCTTCTGCAACCATAAAGAGATTCATTCCTGCTAAATACTTTTTTTATTTCATTATGCACATTATTATCTTTAACATCATTTAACTTTATATGCCATTTTACATTGCAAATTAAATTTTCAATGTAGTAATCACAATTTTAGAGAATTTTTTTACACTATTCATATGTTATCCTAGTTGGGCTGAATTGATCAAAATCACTACAAACTAGGAAAGCATTACCATTTTGATGTGTTAACCACAAAATGTTTAAAAGCACAGTATCTATATGTATATTTTATAGGATTAGAATTTCTTCATCTGTATCTGAACTGAATATTCTCAGCAATATTAAAGTCTCTTTTCTTAATAAAAATAATTTTAATGCTACCGCATTAGATTTTGGTCCATTGTAAATCTGCTCTTTAAATGCTTATGCATACATATTCTAAGCATATTTCTTAGAAACCAATCAGCTATAAAAGTAAACTTTTCAGAGTAAGCATATATAATTTACAATAAAAATTTAGTTATAAAGGATCAAGAAAGATGAACTTACCTACCTGAAACCCTGTTACAAAACTAATAGTATTCTCACTTACTAAATAATGCAGTTATGAAGTAATTCATCTGCTCTTTAGATCAAGATGGACCATAATACATCCATCCCTGACTATAGAGCCACACTCATCCCTTCTGTACTTATCTCCTTAGCTAATTCAACATGTCAAAGGAAGAGAGAGTATGACATTACTTTGCATAGTTAGAAAAACCATTAGATAATAATGCTCATCTTTCCACCTACGCTTAACTAAGAAAGACTAAGACCACCATTAATCTAGTTTTATATTTATTACCACAGCACCACCACCATCACCACCAACAACAAAGATACTGAATGTAACTGAATGAATGTGTTGACAGAAGATTCTGTAAGATTTTATATCTGAACATGAGGGAAAGTTAGATAAGCCTGGCATTTGTACATAAATGTGAATGTATGAAAATTAGGTTTAAAAACATGAACAGAGAACTGTATGATTTTATATTATTCTTCAGTTCAAAAGACATTTAAAAGAAATACCAAAAATCTGTGAAAATGGTAGTAAAGAGTTTGTTTCTTTGCATTTCCCTGAGTAGTTTCCAAAAATGCCATCAATGGAATGCTGAAAATGAACAGAGTCAAATATCCACCTGGAATCTTAAAAGTGAATGTAATTGACTATAATTCAAAACACACACCTTCTTTATAGTAGCAGGCAGATGCACTAACAGAATCTTGTATTTTATATATTTGGAATTTTTTGTACTTGCACCTTATTTGCAGATTTAAAGGGAAAAAGTCTGCAAACCAGCATTCAAAATATATTGTAAAAGAGATACAAATAAGTGGGGTAACCACCAGAGAAGCTGTGTTTCATATTTCCTGCACAATAAAAAATATTTACAAAATACTTTACCAGTAATAACATTCTTTTATAGAGACAATGCAATGCAAAAATAAAAGGATATTTGCCTATTTACTTTCCAATCATTTACATTTTGACCCTCCTACAATGATCAAGACACACACATACACACACACACACACACACACACACACACACACACACACACAAGCAAGCACACACACAAGCAATTTGTCACAACAGCATTGCTATCATGTCCACATTAAGTAAATTTGTATACATTTATGAAGGCAAATCCAATGAAAAGTTAAGATACTTTTATCAACTCTATCACCATTTTAATCCATCAAAGACATTTAGAAAAACTCAAAAGACATAATTTTGAATTTACAGACACAATTGAAGACTCAGTTATTAAACATAACCCAAAACTCAAGTTATGGTCAACTGGGAATGCATCATTTGTCAGTTGGAGATACTGAAAATCTTCCAAGCATTCTTCATTTGTTGGGTGCTAAGCATTGAGCAAAGAGGTCTACACATATTTTCTCTTTTCATGCTCACAATGACCCAATTGCTCCCATTTTACAGAGGCTCAAACTCTCTTGGACACCCATTCTCTATGAAAGCCATGAAATTAGTATCCTAAACAATGGAGACAATGTAATAAAGGGAGACATCCTAGACTTTCTAAACCAGATCCTATAGGTTTGCACACTGGATCCTACTCAGCAGGTGCCTTGAAATAAGTTACTTAAATTCTCTGAGCCTCATTTTTCTCAGATATAAAATGGGGATAATGTTATATCTACAAGGTCATGGAGGATTAAATGAGATTAAATGAGTAATGGATCACCTTGGTTAATGCCTAGTCCATGGCAAGTGCTCAAAGAAGATTAGGTTTCCCTTATCTTTTCCAACAAAAACTACCTTTGACAATATACCATGAAAGTAAAATGCTCTTTTTCCATTAGAAAGCAGCAGAAATCAGCCATAGTCTGAATTCATCAAACTTGTCAAGCTGTTCAACGTCCATTATTCTTTTTTATTATATTTAACGCACTTAAAATAATCTCCCAGTGATTTATTCTCCTTTTAACTAGATGCAGTAATTAGAATATCTTTTATGATACGGCAGAGTTTTCATTTCAGTCAAGGTGTGACTGTTTTAGAAAGCCACCGTTCACTGAAGAATATTACAACCCAGAAACTAACTGCTTTTATTCTCACTTTGAATAGAAGCACAAACACAAAATGAAGAGGATACATAGTGTATTTCTATTACTGAAAGATGAAAATGCTCAAGCAGGCAGGAGCCAGTAATTCCCAAAATACCTTTCATGAACTGAAACACAGATATGTATGTTGCCATGGCATTTGACAAAATTAATACATTTGAAATTTGGATTATGCATGAAAAAAAGTAGGGTAAGGGGGATTTTTACTTCCCATCATGTTGGCATATACGCATTTTTTAAAAATCAGCCCAATATATATTCCCCAGGAGAAAAAAATGAAGGACAGCAGAAAGTTCAGCCTATATTCAGGATCCAAAGAAAATGCAGAATTATGTATTACTACTGTCAAGCAGAGGCTTGTTTCACAATTCTATTGAATATGCTAAAGCACAGACCTGGCATTGTCATTAGCTAGCTGGGTTAACCCTGAATAAGTAACTTCTCTGGGACTCAGTTTCTTCAATTGTAGAATAGTAACTTCAACAATATTTTTGAAAGAAGCATTTAGTGTGTGCCACAACTGCCTGAAGTACTCTATGCATGTTTTCATCCTCATGTAAGCCTCACAATGTATCAGGGAACCGAGTATTATGATGATCATCCCATTTTCAAGAAAAGGAAAATGAACCACAGAAAGGTTAAATAACTCATTCTGGAGCCGGACTCCCCTGATCCAAAGGATTTTGCCTGTCTCACCAATGTGAGGCTTAGAGGGATCACTTCTAATATCCCTCACAAAAGTGAAATTCTAAGATCCTAGACTTTCTCTTTTGGGGACTTTTTTTTATTTGTATTCCTATAAATTATTTGTTCATCTCCCTGACCTCATTGTAACTTTCTTAGGATCAGAACCTAATTATACATTTTTATGCACACCTACCCCAAATGAGAACCAAATTCTGTATGTTTTAAGCACACATGATGCTTGATAAGTAAATTCCTCAAGGCAGTAGCTGAATCTTTATGAGACAAAAATCACCTGTTGCCCTGGGGTCCAGAATGTAATACTTTAGAGAAACCAACATACAAACTTATTAGTCAATTCAAAAGACTGGAATAAGCAATCAAAAGATCATGAGATCTATGCTCAGAGTGGTGATAGAGGTTTTTTGATAACATTTAAATGGAAGCATATTTCTGAAGAACTTACAGTAGGCAGAATAAATCATGCACAGGCATGTGTTATATCAGAGGTAGCAGAGCCATGATTACCAGCAGGGCACTCGAGAACCAAACTGTTCCTGTTCAAATCTGAACTCTACTAATTAAAAAGCCCAGGACCTTGGATAAGTGCCATAACCTATGTGTGCCTCAGTTTACTCATCTGCAAAATGGATAACAGCTGCTACCTCACAAAACAGTTGTCAAGAGTACAAAAATTCCTACATAGAATGTGCCTGGAACTGTGCTTGGCACAAAGTAGCACCATTATTAACATTATGTCTATGTACATATACATACAATTCTGCACATTAGTACATATACACATTTTTTTGATCATTCATAACCAGTTTTGTTTCTAGTCAAACAACAGGTACCAAGGAAATGAATCTTTGCTCTTAAATTCAGGGCTGAATTGTCCCATTCACTCTTCGATTCAGTGAAAAATAATTAAATAACTTCTCTGGGCCAAAGAACATACCAAGAACAAGGAATACAGCAATGACTAAGGGAAGCATGGACCCTGCCCCCAAGGAACACAGACTATAGCAAGCAAGACTGACTTGAAAAATAATTTCACCCATGGGTTATTTTTTTATAACTTAAAAATTGTTCCATTCAGGTCTGCACATTGCTTATTATCAATTTCTGTTGGTCTTTTGAATCTAACACAACCTCCTATATACAAAGGCATCCAACATTTTAAAAGGCAGATGTCAAAACAAGAATAACTATGAATTTATTATCTAACAGTAAAAAAGAGTCATGATAAGCAGTTTCAACAGGCAATACTATTTTTACTCTATTTGCAAAATCAATGATAAATCATTTACTAAAATATCTTCCTTGTAAGCATTAATAATAATAATGAGAGTTGAGTAGGAAACGGGGCAACCAAATAAGTCTGCGGGGGATTATAAGTCCATTTGTCTGTCAAAAACAGGAGGGGGCCTGGAAAAGGTATAAGGGAGGACAAAGCCTAACTTTTGAGAATCTACAAATAAGTTCCCGCAAATTAGCCCAGATGCACAGCATGTTGCTATGATCAACTATCAGCAACGAAAAGTAGGTGAGAAAAATAATAAATTTTCAGCTTTGAAGGCTGTAATAATATCACCATTATAATTCATCCCAATATATCAACATAGGCTTTACATTAACAGCCTTACTTTCAAAAATAGACATAGCACCGCCGTAACATTTCATACTTTCAGTGTTTGGAAAGAATGTCAGGGAAAGCTCCAAGCACGTGTTTCCATCAATCAGAGTAAGTGAAGAGGGGGCAAAGCAAGAAAAAGAAAGAATCAGAGAAAGGAAAGCACAGATCCTGCATTGTGTGGGCTGAGAGAGGATCGTGTTCCAGCTCCTGAGGAGAAACATTCTCCCAAGTCCCATGCCGATTCCTGACGGACGGATTCCCAACAGCTGTTGAGTCACCAGTACTTTAAAACAGACAGAGCTTTACTACAAATCCACTTTTACAGTTTTTAAACTTCAAACACCTTCTTAGCTGAAGCAAGGCAGACTACTGCCATCTAAAAATGCACTTCAATTTAATTGCACTTTTCCTATGCAATGTTATCAGTGTTGTCTCTTTTAAATATGATGGTATAAAATAATATTCTGTAACAAGAATCCTAAAAGGTTATGGCTGGATGCATTTCAAAATCGTATTATAAATTATTCTATGAATACAATTTCTGTCAAGCCGACACCCGTGCTTATATTTACAATAAAACATACTGATGGGTTAGACAGAACTGGTTATTAGTTGCTTTATAAAACTTACTAAAATTTCTAGTTGTCTTGACATCTTACAGATCTAGTTGATATATTCTATATAGCTAGCCATCTTCAACTACCAATGGTATCTATTTGTACACACTGTGTGAAGAATTTAAGGATTAGAAGACACCCTAAGAGAACAAAAAAAAAAGGTGCAAATTTCCCTAGCAAAATCTTGTCTATACCTAAATTTTCTAAGACATTTAACATTGCCTAGGCCATCTTTCTGATACACTATTTAAGAGAGTTGTGAGAAAACTTTTGCCCAGGGAAATTCAACGCAGCCAAAGAGAGGCTGAAAAACAATGTCATAAAACTCTCGCTTAGTGACCTGGTGCTCCAGTCCCAGACCTCTTTGGAAAACAAACTGCCATTTGTGCAGTGATTTGGTGATGTATAAAAACAAGGATGAGGACATAAAATAACAACTCTGTTTTATCAATTTAGCCCAGAATTTAAATTCCCATTGAATGTCGCACCTCACATACTCTGCCATGCAACTGGGGAGCTGAATGGGGTTTTATGGCCTCACCAATCCCACCCTCCCCATTGCAAGAACTCAGCGATCTTCTGTGTATTCAGATGGACCTCTTACTCTGCTCAGTTAACCTGAACAAGTCTGTGAGTGATGCGTAAAAATGGGAATATGTAAAACTTAGGGTAAGATTTGAATCCCAATTTTTTGAAATAGGAAATGTGTGAAATGATTTGCTATGCAGGGCACATTATACTTAGTTTATTTTAATGATTAATGTGTGGATTCATTGCTTCCATTTCTGAAAATCCTGAAAGGGAATCGCGGGCAGACACTCTCCAGGTGGTTACCCTCATTTAGGTGGTAATCTCCAAGCCCTGTTTAGCCAACTAAAATGATTTGTAAAACAATTAGATTCTGTACCCACACAGGGATCTTGACCAGCACTGGAGTCAGAATAATTTATTCTTTTTGGTTCCTGGTGGCATGGCTAGCATATGCTGAATAAATTTTGACCCTAAGTGCTTACACTGTCCTGATTCTGATTTCTCTTGCTAATCTTAAGAATACCTTTTTGACTCAATCTACAACTACTAAACCAATGATGAAACTACCTTCTGCAACTTGAAATAAATTATTAGCTTACTCCTGACCCAGATGATTCTTTTGGAAACCAAGAACTATAATCAGAGAATAATCAAGCTCAATAAATCATGCACTTTTCTAAGATGGCCAATAAAATCATTGTGGAAACAACTCCTGGTTTCCAGAAGTAACTACTTGTCATTGAGGGTCCACTTACGTCAGAACTGTTAATTTGAAGCACTCGCAAGGATCTCCAGGTTAGGTGTCTATAGAGTTTTCTAGAAATCTTACTCATCTTCTAATAGACACACATCAGGAGAATCATTCTTTCCTTATTTGTCTTTCTAAAAGTGCACAAAATGAAAAAAGTCAAATGCTACAAGAGGAAATCTATTTTAACATTTATTTTAATAGTTCCCTCTTACAAAGAAACACCCAACTTGGCTGCTATTTTCAAACTTAAATATTCAAAAACGTTTTTTTCTGGACTCCACAAAGACCCTGATTTTATATGTAGTATCACATGGGCCCCATTGCCATTCCAGCACTATTTATTCTGGTTTCTGACTCCTTATTTCACCTTCTACAATGTGTTCCCCCTTATTGATTAGAGGTCATACTTTACAAGCTAGTGAATTTAGTAGGTACGAATTATTTCAGTGACAGCATCTTCTCTGGTGAAATTATACAGGCCAGAAATCTGGTCTTGTGCATGTACAGTAAAGGGCCACATATACTGTGTTATATAAATAATGAAAATTAAATTACACGATTTTAGGGATACATTCCAAACAATCCATTCTACTGCCAACTACACTGGGCTCATGACCAGCTGCGGAGAAAAGAATGTCCCCCTTCTCTTAAATCTTTATGTATCCATTTTCATTGATTCCAATAAAAATGGATTGAATTGTGTAACCATTATGCCCAACTTTCTAAAATATCTGAATGAAAATCACTATGCTTACCCCTAAAACCCTCTTTGTTTAATGTTTAGTGCTGCATGTTTTTGAATGAAACATCTATTCTCTCCTCACTTCCATGAGATCGAAATGTCAATGCCAAAAATACATTCAAAAACCCTGAAATCATTTTCCACCTATGATGTGGCACATATGATCAATCACAGCCAATATTGTTAGGGTTTTTTTAATAGGTGGCACTGTCATCAGTGCTTTATGGGTTCACTTATTTGCTCTTCTCAATTCCATGAAATAGACACTATTATACTCTTGCCATTTTACAGATGAGCAAACTGAGACTCAGAGAGGTAGATTAACTTTTTCAAGGTCACACAACTGGTGAATGGCAGAGTCAGGCTTCTAACTCTGCAACAACCTCCCAACAACTCCTGTGTCTCCTCCATCCTGACTCAAGCATAGTCATAGTTCTCATGTTTCGTTACAAGAAACCTCCAGTGCCCCTTTGACTCTTCATTGCTCTTTACATCTGAGGTGTCTTTCACTGTCTCCCCTGCACACCGGTTAACGGGTTAACCTTGAACTTCACATTTTGCCAAGTTACTTTCCTCTACTTACTGAAGTTACACTTAAGAATATATCATCCTCCTCAAAAGCCTAGGGGGAAAATAAGATGAAGGAAATCAGATTTAAATGAAAAAGCACAGAGGGGAAAAAAATTCCGAAAACTTTTGGCTTAGACTTCTTCTGGTAAAATATGAAAACTCTATACTTTGTATGCTGAATTAAGTCATAGAGTGTTAGACTAAAGACCATCAAATGACATTCACCAATTTTAGTCAGCTCTCCAGAAGTTCATGATGACATAGAAATAACTGGAATTCAGAGGTAATTCTTTAACACAGGTTAGTTACTTCAACAATCATTTACTGAGGGCTTAGTATGTATAGACTTCTCTGCTTAGCTCTATTAAATATCTTATCCCATTTGATCTAGCACCCCTGTCTGTTTACACCTGTGTCTCCACCCGGGCTGTGTGAAAGCTCTGTGAGGACAGGAACTATTTCATGCCCACCTTTTCATTCCTCACAGAGAAACTAGCAGAGTGCCTTATACTAGTTTGCATTCAGAAATGATGGTTAAAATTAGACTAAATTGAATTTCTGTTATGCTGGATGTAGCTTTATGAATAAAATTAAGGTCACTAATACATTATAAATAATTTAGGTTTAATCCTGACATTTACAACGTGGGAAAGACTTTACACCTATCTTAGAAAATTAGCTACTAGACTTCTTTGTCAGCCCCAATACTAATTTATGTTAAAATAAATTAATTGCTGGCTTGTGACCAATTTTTCAAATGCTAAAGAGGCATTTCTTGAGTAATTTCATTCATGCTACTAACAACACCTTAAAGTGCAGCGTTTTTTTGTTGTTGTTTTTTTAATCACCAAGAAGAGGAAAGTACAGGCCACGGAACATGCCAGTGCTGAACCTGCAAATGATGCGGAAATGAAACATACTGTTTCTATATATCGTTTTAATGGGCAAAATGCCACTAACTGGATGGCTGCAGTTCACTTGACGAGTCCTACTGCCATCATGAACAGCTGCAGAGCCCCCAGACGGAGCGGCGGCCTCGCCGCTGGCACCCATTTCATCCATTGTTACTCATAATGTGATCTAAAGAAACACTTACAGGATCTCATAGAAAGTTTAAATGTTGTTTGATGAGAGTCATTAGATATTTAAATCAGAAATGAATGGCATAGCAACAGAAGCAATCATAGTACATGTAAAGTTGAGCATAAAACTTTCAGGATATTCTCTCCACTTGTTCACTGCTCATATTTGTACTCCGTCTGTCATACTAAGAACACAAACGGCAGAGGGAGAAAGCACCATAGGTATGAGGTCCCATCCAGGTAAATATATATATATATATATATAGTTTTTTCCACCACCCCCCAACAAATTTCCACGATTTAGGAACTCAATAGGAGCTTTTCATATGTAAAGGCCTGGATCATTTCATACAGGGGCAACTCAGAGGTAGCAGACTCTACATTTGCCAACAACCAAAGTATTTGTGTACTTCTGAAGAAAGTAATGTCACGTATGGCAGTCACTTTATGTCCTCTTTTGGTGGTTTTGTTGCCTGGACTTCACTGGGGTCACAATGTTTGCTTCTAATAAACCCTTAAGATAAAGAGTCTCAATGGTTTGAACAAGAGAGAAGCTTACCAGCATGGAAGAAATGACGATGACCTTCTGTACACATGCCCTTCAGCAACCAAGAGCACTGCTTTGAACATGTGCTCGCCTATTAATACGAAAATCTGATGAGTGACAGGGATCAACGACAGGTATTTCCCTTTCTTTATGCAATTCAAAAACAAGTATTCAAAAATACTTTGGCTTGAGATTGTAACTCCTGGTGATTTTGTTCCTGACACATACTCATACTTCGATTATGTTTCAATAATTCACAAGGAAAAAAGGTGTTTTGAAGAGCTAGGTCTCCTTTAATTATCCTTTCCAAAAATGTTTTGTCCTTTCACTGAACTTTAGAGGCAAGTGATTGACTAAATCAATCAGCCTGTGTTCTTGAGTTAACAGTAATTTGTTAAACCTGGAAACTCAACTCACAAAACAACGTGTTAAAACGTGAAAACATCATCCTATAAATTCAAACAATGTGAATACTAAAAAGAAAGCTGCTCATCCAACCACTTAAAGCCATCAGTTTGGCTACCTGAGTTAGATGCAACCCTCCAGCAGACTGAGAAATTTTCAAATTAATTTGATCACGAGTGTATCCATATACGCAGGGAACAGAACAGAAAGGTAGAAATCATAAACTGGTAACACTTTCAGAAATTTGTAATAGAAAATATTTGGGGTGGAGAGTTGATGTGATAGTATTCATGATGCGAATCTGCAAAAAATAGGAACGTTAAGTATGCTGTATACGTGCCTCAACAACCTGCCCACTGGATATTTTATGTATATGGTATGTGTTCTCATAAAAATTGTTGTTATCCAATTCCTTCAACTGCCAGAATGAAAGCTGTAAAATTCTCAGTTAAAACTGAGGGAAAGAAAGTCCCTAATTCTTCCTCCTCAATATGTTATATAAAATGTCTTTTAGTAACTGCATTAGAAAGCAATTACAGCTTAATAGCTGTCTAAATCCATTATCAGTGTACGTTTAACCTTTCAATATTTAAAGATAATATTTAATTTGGGCAAATTAATGGACTGCCTGTGAGACCAAATACATCTATTTAGTCTTTCTGGTTTTCCATCAACGATATTTCTCTTTAGAGACTGGGTCTTGTGACAAGAAGTCTGGTAAAAATGGAGTTCTTTCTATTTGTAGCTTAAACAGATATTAATAAATGAGAGGCCAACCTAACCCCAAATGAGAAGTTATATCCTTGCTAACTGCATGTGTCTTCTACTATTAACAAAGCTGCTTTTAATTCTTTGCAAATTAACTTGTATCATTACCAATTAAGGGAGCTTATATACTTTTACCTTCCAATATGATTTTTTTTCCTCAAATTCCAAATGGTTTAATCTTTAAAAGGACTGAGTGGTTTTCCAGAACAGCATTTTTTTCCACAATGCCCTGTATTTCCCATCCCCCATTGAAGAAAAAGTTTCAAAAACTATGATAATGATGGTTTTAGCAGTTCAGTTGTATTTCCAGAGACTACATAAATCAGTAAAAACACCACTGTAAAAATAATGTCATATAATTTCCAAATATTATATTAATAAACATAAATAAGCTGTTAATATCAATAGCAGGTCTTCAGCTATCAATAAGCAAATGCAAATTCTCCAACTGAACAGTCTCATGTTTTAAGGTATTAAAAATTCCAAAAGAAACTTTTTCCATGGTAAATAACTATATCCAATATTACCTTTCTTTTTTTAAATAAGGGTTAAGATCAGTCAAATTTCTCATTAAAACAAAATTACTGAATCATCATCATTATTCAAGTGCATTAGCATCAAAAAATCTGGAAAATTTGGAAGAATTTTGTTGACATCTTAGTCATATTTTGACAGGTTAAAAAAAATTCTACAATAATTCTACCACATAAGTAGAGTACTTTAAGAATATTTTAAGATGTAATAATTGTCACCAGCACTTACCCTTTTTCAACTTTATGTATGTTCCTGTGGTCCCTGAATCCTGGAACAAGCCTTCACTACCATCATCCAAGAGCACCTGTCACACTCAGTCAACCAAATCCAGACCACTGGATCAATCAAAGCGCATGTAAATGTACAATTCTGTCGAAGGAGGTCGTTTAGAGGATGTGATCGTTGCTTGACTCTCGAGCTGGGCCCAGACAATCGGGCAGTCAGAGGCTCCTCCTCTATCTTCAGCATAATAAAACATTCTGCCCACTGTTCCTATAGCCAGAGCCACGTCAAGGACACAGCCTTAAGAGAGTCAGGTGTTGTTGAGACCATCTGGACTTAGTACGTGACTGAACCCAGTTCACTTCAGGATGCCGGCAGTCAGGCGCAGAGATCTACTGATCCTGTGGCCCAAGACAAGTGTTGCTGCCTTGCTTATTAAACCCACCACCTATCAGTCTGGGTGGTCCGCCTCTCTCCTTGGTCTCTCTTTGCCCTCCATGTACAGGTCCAGTTAGTGAAGCAACAAATTCCTGTTTAGTCCAACAATTTTCTTGTTTAAGAGTTTCTCATCAATCTAATTCTTAATACCATCACATTATTTAAATCCATGCCTTAGAATAATCGATATGTTTAAGTTGCTCCAAAACTAATGGGAAAAAATGACCACACTAATAGAAATATAATTACATTCATAATGGCATTTATTTCTTACATTTTATTAGAATTCTGAATAAAACTATCCAAAATACATTTAAAATGTACAGAACACTAAATTTGTTTCAAAAAAATCTAAGTATAGAGAAAATACATTCACATGGCTCAATACAGGTATCCCCCACTTTTCACAAGTTTGCACTATGCCACTTTGCTATTATGAGAGACCTACATCAGTACCTGTTTTCAGTAGCCACAAGAAATCCAGAAATTTTTGCTTTTATGAAGAAAGGTGGAAAGCAAAAATAGTGTTCAGCATTTGTTTTGCAGCGAGCCATTATAGAGGAAGTGTGCACCCTGAGCAGTGAACAGTGACCCACCCCCCATAAGCTCCTACCCGGGAACTACTCAGCATCTCGGCATCAGGCCACCAAAGCTTTGAACTGTGTGAGCATCTGTGCTCTATCTCGATTTACTCTGTGCATCCATTAGCAAGAGTAAGATGTTTCCTGACCTACCAGAAAAGCCTAAGGGAGGTTATTTTTTTGGGTCTGGGAACACTCAAATTTTTTTCCATATAAATTAATGGTAATTGCTTCTTCCCTGCACGCCACTTCACCTTATGAAAGGTTTCATATTCTACTTTCGAGAGCCAGGCAAAACTGGTAACACAAAAGTGGTGCACTGGAAGTTTCATCTCTGCCATACTATTCTTTACTCCTTCCCCAGATCACCACTGTGTTTCTTATGGCGTATTTTTAAAGCAGATACAACAAAACATAAATGTATATTACTACTTTCCCCTTTAAAAGGTAAATTGCCAATTTCTACACTGCCATATCCAGACTTAACTATTACTTTAAATGGGAATATTTTTAAAAATGTTATGAGCCACTGGAAACTTATATATCCAACCAAAATGTCGTGGTTCCATACCAACCACAGTAATATTTATATAACTACCTTATATTTTCCAAATCTGAATACATAGTAAAATCTTGATTAATCCAGCAAAGAGCCAACTTACTAATAAGTCTAAACTGGAATATTTTAATTGTGTTTTTCCCATTTAAAACTTACTAATTTCAATCATAGATTATGGAAGTAGAAGGTAGTCAATAATGACAATTAAAAATAGATCTCCCCAGTTATATGTCTATACAATCAACAAAACAATCCATAATTATTTATTCCCATACAAGACCCAAGCATTTCTAAAAGAGAAGATGAATGACACTAGAGTCACACATCCCTAGGTTACAAAATGTATATAGGTAAGTCTAACGGACGTCTTTTTTCTTAGTAAATAATTTTAGGCCAACCAAAACAAGAATAGAATTAAATATTGATTCATTAAAAGCTAGATTGTTTGTTACTATTCTTATCATTTTTAAGCAAATTTCTCTTTGGAGGTTTGTGATATACTTATGTAGATCATTTCTAAGTGGCACAACCAGACTTTTATTCTCTTTATTCAAAAAAGTAACTTAAACATATCCTAATACTCATAATCTGCATAGTTTTTTTAGAAAGATGGCAGTAAATTCATTGAATAGAGATTTCTGAATAAATAAAAAGTGTGGTTGATTGCATATACCCCTCCTAAGTAAAAAACAGCATGATCAAAGCAACTACCAACACAAGCCAAACACCAGCTTTCAACTATGAGATTGTCACCATCAAAGCCAATAGAATGAGTTCCCCAAACCAAGAGAAAAAAAGTAATTGTTAGTTAGACTTCCGCTTATGGCCATCCAAATGTTACCTTAATTTGGCCTTAATGACCTATAATCACTTTTAGCTATGGCTTTTAAGACTGCTATTATTCAGCTTGATCTATGGATATAATGGAGAAGAACAGAATTGTGGGTATAATTAAAATAAGTTCCTGTAAAAGTGGAATATGTACTACATTGCTAATGTGTAAATGACTAAATAACTTAATTAGGTGAAATGAAGTGCACTTATAACCACAGATACTTAAACCAAACCATGATAATGTTGTGTATATGAATATATTCTTTTAAAAATGTTATTAACCAAACAGTAAGGCAAAAAAATACAAAAGAACTAGGACCTATAAAATTAACACTGGTTAAGACTGGCTCCTGAATATAAACTGATAAAACAAAATCTAAATTATTTCTAGCTGTCAAAAATATCAAAAATAATCAAGGGATTTTTTTTTCCTTTAAAAAAAGCTGAATGTGGTAGCAATTAAACATAAGAATGACTAGGGACTTGATGTGGATTCCAAAGTTTTATTTTGGTACTTGTTTTCTTTTACATTGATAATTGGAAGATTTGGGAGTTGTGGGGAGGGAGATAGATGAAAGCTAATATCTCCACAGTAGCCTGAGTTAAAATTGTACTAGAGGGTGGTTTTGTTAAAAAAGATATATAAATAAATAAATAATAAATAAATGTTTTGTTGCTCTGGGTCTTGCCATTCCATAAATGTACATAAACATGACATATGACTACATGGACGTGCCTTTCTGGTTGTACCAGGAAAAACATGGATGTTAAAATTCACCCAAAAAGGCTGCTCCCTGAAGCAAGATAAAGAAGCAGACAAGCACAGCGGGAAAAGAGTGTGAAGTGCACATGTGGGGCCTTGATTCAAAACACAGCTGCTGGATCTAATTTTAGGCCAACTGGCCTTGTCAGTGTCTCTTAACGAGGAAAATTTCCCCACTGAATATTAGAAGCTGTTAAAAAAAAAAAAGCGCACCATAATAATATTCATTAGTTAAGTTATCAACACCATTGCTGCTGTTTTATACAGAATTATGTAATGCAACCCATCACTGAGAAGAACTTAACAGGGCTGCAAAGGGTATTTCAGTGAAGGAAGGAGGTTTTGTTCCAAAGGAAGGACCCCTGAGGATCCAGAAATACATAGTCCCAGGCAGATCATATATGCAGCAAATAAGTCAAGACTATCCACATGCTCAATAAAGGAATTTAAGTATTTGTGAGCACACTTGTAGGACAACATGTAAATGAAATTATGGGTTTTTCACAACTCTAGTAACAGTACTAATTGCTAACAAGTATGAAACTCTACTTGTGTGTAAACCCATGCTAAGGGCTGCACATGGATGAGTTCATTTGATCTTCACAGCTGCATGGGTAGTAGCACCATTTACCGACAAAGAAATTCTATCGAAAGGTATATAATCTCTTCAGCATTCAGGCAACTGAGGTATGTGGTTATGCCAACAAGAAGCCTTCACTGGTTTTGCTTTATCCATCTCTTCAAGGAAATTATAAATATAACAGTTCCAGCACAATCTCATATATTCCCAGTGAAGTAAATGAGGTAAAAAACTTTAAGCTTATCAAGAGCATTTGCAACCACCAACAAGCAGCACAATGAAGCATTTGTATACTAGTTCATCTATTAACTCCCTTTATTTTTCAAGAAGAGAAGCACATAGAAAGTTTGTAATGTTCATAAAATGATCTCTAAATCCTTGCTCCCTGAATTACAGACAAAATACTGAATCTTCATGTTAGTTGAGTTTTTCTGTGGAAAAGTATCATATCTTTCATCAGATTCCCAACATACTCCATGGCTCCAAAACCGTTCAAACTCCCTGGCCAAACTTTGAGCATTACATTCCCACTTGCTTACATTTATCCATTTCTGAGAGAACTCGCTGTGACTTACAAAGCTCACAATTGCACATACCACTCCCTCAGCTGAACCCATCCTTCAACCTTCCGTCTAGAGATTCCTTAAAGGCAATTCCTTTAGGGGCCTAAGGAAAAAGGGCCTAAATTCCTAAAGGCCCAACTGACATGGCAGTCTCCGTGAAGGTCCTCTGGCATTTCCCTCTACTCCAACAATTCTGATTTCCCAGAGGTGCCCAACACATGTCTCTAATGAAGAATTCATCATTCATCATACAGTAGGATAGTATTTTATAAAAATATTCACCTCCCTCAGTATGAGCTCCTTGACACCAAGAACTATATTACTTATCATCATTTTTACTATCTCAAGCATTCAACACAGTGCTTCCCGAAGTGAGGGCTCAATAAATTTGCTAAATTGATAAATGAAAGTATAAACAAAATGCTAGAAAAATAATCAATTAATATCTACCTAATAAGGCACTGTATGATACAAAATTCACAAGCAACAGTCTTTGCCCATAATGCTCTTCATATCTAATATTTATTTATTCAGCTAATTATGTCCATAATGGTTCCTCAAAGAATCTGATCTGCACCTGACAAAACTCTTTCATATACATATTTTTCTTACAACTTTCTTCTTTCAGTTTGTTTCAATTTTTACTTAAAGTGAACTGAATTTTTACACAATTGCTATGTATAAAAGTAACACATGATATTGTATTATGTATATTAAATACATAAGAATATATAAAAAATATAAAGAAATCAGGTATCACCCATACAAGAAGATGCGTGGCTGTCCCACTTTTCAGATGGATAAATTCACTCTTTGAGAGTTTAAGAGAACTGTCCGAGATCACAGAGCCAATCTTGGAAGGGACTGGGAGGAAAGGCCTGTCCTTCCCCTTAGATCTAGAAAACATTTCTCTAGACTGGGGGCCTACACGCTGTGCCCTCCCCACACCCTGCAGTATCCAGCTGTTGTCTGTTTATGTAAATAAAATTGTACTGAAATGTATCATGCTCTTTTATTTACTTGCCTAAAGCTGCTTTCATGCTACAAAAGCAGAGTTCAGCACTTTGACACTTTGAACAGAAAGTGTATGGCCCAGAAAGCCAAAAATATTTATTTGGTTCCTTACAGAAAAAGTTTGCTTCATGCCCTAGATTATGTCATTCTAGTTTCAGAAACATGTGTTTATCGTCTAGATCTTTATTAGACAAGAATGACTTCTTCTTTTAATGAAAACTGTCTTTTCAGATGTTGTACATGTAAGAGGTACAACGGAAAATCCATAACATAAGAGATGGAGTATTAGCATGAGTTTTCTTTTACATTTTAGCTTTATTTTGAATTTAGGGATTTATTTTAAATTTCTGAAGCTAAATTTTAAAACAAAACATAAAAAATTATATTCAAACCAGAATGCCCTGCCAATAACCAAAATATTTAGTAAGGCAGGCAAAAGCCATGGGAGGCACTAAGGAAGCTCCAGACAGAGAAGTTACTTCGCCAGCTACGGCACAACTCCTCACCCACGTCCATTCTTCAGTCTAGCCAAGGACATCCTACTTGGCCCAAAGAATCCAGCTCACCCAAAGACACTTGCCAAATTTCAGTTCCACTTTCTTGAATTTTGCCATAACTAAGTACTAACTGAACATTTATCATTAGTACTTCTCTATGAAGAAGTAATCTAAAATAAAAAGTTAGCTTTCTCTGAAGAGTATCTAAAATACAGGCCTAGTTGTACTAGTTACATTTTTTTCTAAAACACATTCAATCATTGATAGATATCAACAGCTACCCAGCTAACAAGACAGAAGACAGAAAGATATAACCCTAAGAATTTTTAAAGTTTCTATGCTTTGTCCTTCTCCAGCTAGAAAAAAAAAAAAAACACTGTGAATTCAATGTCCTATTCTGCCCACTTCTCAGAAAACTTCCTTAATTACTCTTCATTTAACTTTTATCATCTGTAAACTCAAAGACCTCAGAGAGATGCTCGGGGGACTAAGAGTTAGTGAACAAAAAGCTTGATTAGTAATGAAATGTCACAAATGTCTTGCCCCATCCAGAACCTGATGCACATATTATGTAAGTTAATATATGTGAAATAACAGTGACCTATACTCAACTGTAGGAATATGTTAGCAGTTTGTCCTTTCTTACAAGAAGAGATAAAGCAGAAAATATATAGAACAAGCTCTCTTCCTCTTCAGTGACTTGTTAGCCAAATTTCAGGACTATACAAAAGAGAATGCAGTAAGTTGACCTGCCATATAGTAGTACTCAGTGTGAGTTCTCCAGTCTCTAATTGGAGAATACTTTATCTGGTAATAAATTCTACATGCAAAATATATGTGAAAATACAAAATATAATCATCAGATTTATATGAACCTGAAAATCCAATAAAGGAACTCAAAAGGAAGGAGTTTAGTGGTTCCAAATGACAACACTATGACTAAATTTAAAATGAACATGTTCTCAAAAAGCTATCATTCCTCTTAATCAGTGGATTCAAATTTAAAAATATATATATATGTTTATTGAATCATTTACTAATAAATCCAGTATTTACTGAATCAAAATAAGTTTTAATTTAGATTAGGAGATCAAAAAAAGCCTCTCTCAGAAAATGGCATTTCAGATGAGAGTAAGGTAGAAAGGACTAAAGGAGAAGTGCTCCACAACATGTGCAAAGGCCCTGAATCAAAGAAAAGCTTGCCAAAGTCCAGGACCTAAACGAAATCCAATGTAGCTTGAACTCAGAGGGCAATAGGAGGGAACCCAATGAGCTGGTGCAGGTACCTCCAGGATATGTTAAGGAGTACAGAAGCTATTCTAGCTATAGCACTGAATGTGTTTACATAGTGAAAAACACCGAAGTTGGGGGTTCAAATGCTCCGAAATATTTTTAAAACCCTCCAGCTGCTTTGGAATATGGATTAATTAAGAGAAGTGGGAACATGGAAGGGAGTTAGTGGCTACTGAGTAGACTAGACAAGAAATGGTGGTGTCTTAATCTGAACCGGTAAAAGTGGAGGTGGAGAGAAGAATTCCATGATGATTAGATAGGGAGAAAGGAAGACAAAGGAAGGGGCCAATGCACCCCAACCTTGGTTTCTTGAACAAGGTGCATGGGCATGCCAATCCTAAAATGTAGAAACCTAGGGGAGGTATATACTAAGGGAAGAAGAGGAAATCCAACATAATAGACAACTGGCTCTCAAACTGGAACTAAAAGGCACAAATGGGACTGAAGCAATATTAATTAGAGTTGTTATGTTAGAAACAGATGACTTAGGAATAAAACATACATGTGAATAAAAGTAAACATATAAACTGTCTGCCTCATATGTGCTGGACATGGGGTGAGTACATGGCAAGTATTATCTTACTGAATTCTCCCAACAACCCTGTTTCTACCCACTTTACAATAAGGAAACAAGGTCACACTGCTAATATGTGATAACCAACCCAATCAGATTCCAAATTGAGGCACTATGCTACACTGCCTTCCAGCAGAAGACAAGGCCCAAGAAAGATTCCTAAGGGACTCAATTTATAACTCAGGCAGTACAAGAGCAGCTAGCAAAGAAGAGACAGAAAAAAACACCAGGAGAATGTGGTATGGAGAAGCTAGGTCTATAGAATTTCCACCAAAAGTAAATGAGCATTTTATCAAAAGTTGCTGAGAGATTTAATGAAATAATATTGCTAAAGAGCTAAAAGAGAAGAAGAGTCAGGGAAAAGGCAGGTGTTCTGGAAAGGAATGGCAATTAGATGGACAGCTGACTTCTTGTGGGTCACAATGGAATTCAGAAGACAGCAGAATAAAATATAGTAATGGGAAAAAACACGTATCAACCTGGAATTGTGTGCCCTGCAAAATTACCTTTCAAGAACAAGAAGAAGAAGATTTTGGATTAACAAAAATAAAAGGCATGACCTTCAACATCCCTATACCAAAAAACTTCGAAAGGATATATTTCACCAAATATTAAAACAATCCCATAAAGAAGGCCTAAGATGGCAGAAAATGCTGAGGAAAGAAATTAGGAAACTAGTCAATCTAAACACTGTCTATAAAATCATACCATCTAATTAGTAGGAAACATTCTAATCTTAAAAATACTCAAAGTAAGGAGAAGGAAGTGAGCAGTGTTCTTTGGTCCTAAAAGTGTTTCAAAAGGGAGTTACTATATACAAAATTCACTTTGTTGGTAACAATGCATATTAAAGTTGCAAAGGTAATCACTAAAAGAGCAAAAATAGATTTCAAACAATGGGAGGGGAAATGAAATAAAAAAAGCCTTAATTTCTGTAAAGGATGAGAGAAGGAAAAAAGTATATAAGCAATACTTTAAAAAGTAGAAATCAAGGATGTGAATCACAGTAATCACAAAGTTACAATGTTGCGCAATTCCAAGAGGCACCACTGTAGTTCATGCAAGTGGCCTAAACTGAAGTCCAAAATAAGTAAATAGATTTAAATAGTCTGATATTATCTGATTTGAGAATAAAATTAAAAATCTGGCTGTGGCTGGCATACCTAAAGCATAATGATATGGATGGATCAAAAATAAAAGTTTATAAAGTAGATACATAAACAAGTATGCGCCAAAAAAGAAAGTGGGATAACTATAACAGAAAAAATAGACTTTAAGACAAAAGAGAAGAAAGAGCAGCCCCTTTGGAGCCTTTTGCATATGTATATTATGACCATACACAAAGTGGATAAAGGATTTAATCAATCAGGAAGATCTAGTAATTCTCAACTTGAACATATGTAATAATACAATTTCAACATGTAAAATTCCAAAACAGACACACAGAAGACATGTGCAAAGTCATCATCATGGAGGATTATCTCAGTCCACTTCTCTCAATGACAAATGTCAGGCAGACAAAAAAAAAAAGAAAAGAAAAAACTAGTCAAGTTGTCAGTGATTTTAAAGGCACAATGAACAAGTTTAAATTTCTGGACACATATAGATCCTTCAGTTCCATAATAAGAGAACACAATTCTTCCCAAGCTCACAATTAATTAAAACTGACAATAAAGCAAGTCTCACACAAGAACCAAAGAATACACAGTACAGTTGTCTGACAATTAAATTACATTAGAAGTCAATAATAAAAGGATAAATAACACATTCATTTGTAAAATTTCCAACCACCAATAAATACTGCAAGGGTCAAAGAAGAAATTATATTAGAAATTTTAAAACACTTATAATGAACATTATAAATTAAAACCTATAGAATACAGTGATACCAGTACTTAAAGGACATTTTATAGCCTCAAGTTCCTACATTAAAAAAGATAAATGAGGACAACTTAATGAGCTAAGGAGTCAACTTATGAAGTCAGAGAAAAATGAGAACAAACCCAAAGCAAATAGAAAGCAGGCAATAATAAAGATTAGAAATTAATGAAGCAGACAATAAACACACAAAAATAACCCACAAAGCCAAAAGTTGACTTTTTGAAAAAACTAATGAAAAAAACTTCTAGTGACCTTGATCAAGGAAAACAGAAATGAAATCAGGAATGAAAAATAAAACTTTATTATAGAGTCAGCAGAGATGAAAAAGTTAGTAAGTATATACCATGAACAACTTTATCAGTTTAAAATTTTATATGAAATGGGCAAAAAAACTAGACATCTTTTATAATTTTATTTATATATATATAATTTTTTTAAACTATCTGAAAGAGTCAGTAAAATTCTCATTCTCAATACTTAATACTTGTATCAGTGGTTTAAATCTTCTCACACTAGGCTTAATTAGACAGTTATATACCTAATTTCAAAGAACAGTTATTTTAGCCTTATACAGACTTTTTCAAAGAAGACAAAGTGGAAATAGTCTCCTATTCATTTCATAGGTCAGTATAACCCTGTAGCTAAATCCAGACAAGGACATTAAGAGAAGAAATAGTATGTACCAAACCTAGTCATAAACACAGATGCAAATTACCAAAGAAAATAGAAAACTGAATCCAGAATATTGTTTTTAAAGAGTAATAAAAATAAATCATGATCACATTAATTTTATCCCAAAAATACAAGGGGAGTTTACCATAGGGAAATATATAAATGTCATTCACAACATTAATAGATTAAAGGAGATTTTATAAATCATAATTTAAATATATGTAGGAAAAGCATTTGATAAAACTCAATTCCACTCATGATAAAACTCTTAGCAAAATATGTATAGAAGAAAACTTCCTTAATGAAGTATCTACCACACCCATGTCAACAGTGAAAATCTGGAAGAACATCAGGATACCCACTATTGCTGTTCTATTTAACAATGTAATTGAGGTTCTACATAGCAAAGAAAGATTAGAAAAAAAGAAAAAGAAAGCAAAGTATAGAGGTTTGGAAGGAGAAACAACAGAATCACCATTATTCACATATGATATGACCACCTACAGCGAAAACTCTAAACACAAGGACAATTTTATAATTAATGAGAGTTTGGCAACATGGCTGAATATTAAAATCAACAAACAAAAATCTGTTGTTTTTATATATACCAGCAACAATTTGTAATTTAAAAGAAATACCACTAACAATAGTAACAAAAAATAAGGCATGGAAGAATAGATCATCAAGATATGCACAACCTCATGGAGAAAATTATAAAACTTTATTTGGAGATATCAAAGGAGACCTAAAGAAATGGAGAGATACATGATAGAGATAATCATTTAAAATAACATTAATTTTCCCCATATTGATAATTAGTTTCCAAGTTAACTTTAAAAAAATCCCTCAAAGTCTTAACGAAAGACCTTAATAAGCTTGTTTTAAAATTTTTATGGAAGAACATAGGCCCCCAAGTAGACAAAAGTAAAATATATACATATGGGGCAAGAAAAGGAAGAGAAGAACTTTACACCTGCCAGACACCAAAATGTAGTACAGAACCTACTATAATATGTTACCAAGGCCAGAGCAAACTGAGCAACAGCTTAGAATAAAGGGCTCAGGGCGAAAGAGGCTTACAAATACAGCAGCTTCACAGTATTACACAGTAACATTGTGGATGCCTAGAGAAAGGATGGGTTTTTCCATAAATGATTCCAGAACAAATGAGCACCAGGATATTGATGGAAATGTGGAATTGGATTCCCACTTACCACTTGATAAAATCAGTCCCAACTGTATTAAAAACTTACATGGGCAAATCAAAACCACACGATCCTTTTCAGAAGAAACATGTAAGAGAATTATCTTAGAAATGGATTTTCCAACCATGATACAAAACATGAAAAGTAAAGGAAAAAGAAAATAATGACTAATTAAATTTAAGGCATTCTGTTCATCAAAAGATACCATAAGAAAGGTAAAAAGGCTATAAAATAAAAAAATGTATTAAGAGGTTGCTAGACTCAGAAAAATACACTATCCCAAAAATGTATCAAGAACCTACAAGTCATTAAGGAGAAAACCAACAACTCAAGGGAAAATTGAGGGGAGAAGAGATTCCACAGAACAATATGAATAATAAATAAATATACACATATAAAGATGTTCAACCTCATAATTATCAGGGAAATGGAAAATAAGATGATAATGAGTAAAAGTTTACATCGTACACTCACTTTGATAACACCAAAGATGGGCAACAATATGCACCAAGAGTAATCTTTTATGCTGTGGGTGGGAGTATAAAATGGTAAAACACCTTGGAAAACAATTTGGCACTACCTTGTCAATTTGAACACTTGCATAACTCTACAACTGAGCAATTTTATTCATGGATATCCACCCTTCAAATATCAAAACAGATGATCAAGAGTGTGTCCAGAGATGTTCTGGAAATGTGCACTTCCAAAAAATGGGAATCAATCTGATGGTTCATTAACTAGAAAATGCATAAACAAACTGAGGCATATTCACAGGCAGTGAAAGTGAACTAATGCCACATACAACAATAAAGATAGATCTTCAACACATAATGCCAGGTGATAAAAGGAAGTAGCACAAGACAATATAAGAATGATACCATTTTTATAATCTTCCCTTAAGTAAAACCAAACAACATATTGTTTAGGGATACAGATACTTGTCCTAAAACTACTTAAAAACAAAAAAGCAAGCAAATATTTACCTCTGGAAAGGAAGGTCGGGGAAAGTTGTTCAGGAACCCACAGGGAGAGGCAAAAACGTTCTGTTCCTGCTCTGGTTCTTACACTGAGTGGTAGGTCCACTGGTCTTTACTCCTTCATTAAGCTTCATAATTTACATCTCCTCCATGTATTATTTTGTAAATGTCACACATCACAAGATCAAATATATACTGAAGTATTTGGTTAGGGGTTAGACTTTACAAAGTGCATGGGAGGAAGGGATCCCAAAGCAGCCTGTGTAGAGAATGAACAAAAATTCACTGGGGGACTATGGCCAGAGAGCAATGTGAATGAGGGAGAGTTTTTGTTTGGTTTGTTACATTTTGTTTTGTTTTTACTTAGGAAATATTTTGAGCATAGAGTTGTCAACCTTAACATTCTACCACTGTTTTCTGTTCAAAAAACTTCAGCACTGCAGATACTGTGGAAGCACCCGGTGTGCCCTCCCCACCCCAAAAAGGAAGGTAAATTATATTGCACTTTGTAACTGAGAGTTATTGATGCATGCCTAGATGCTGAAGGAATTCTCCAGGAGGCAGAAACAACACGGTAGCCCTGTCTGCTTGCATTCGCATTACTAACTCACCAGCAGCAAGGCCCAGCTTTAAGGAAGCTTCCGTTCGGTGCACAGGTTCTGTGCCTCTCTCCTTTCAGCACCCTCCTGATGAAGAGCACACAGAATGCCTGGGCCACGGAGCCAAGTATTACCAACCAGCACACTTATCAGGATCCAACCCATAGCCACAGCAGTACCTCAGTGCTCTAAGTAGCTGGCCTAAGCAAAGATGGAAGGGAAGGAAGAAAAAAAGACAGTATTTTTTTCCTTCAACTTGAACAGTAATTATCCTGAAAGAATGGCACTATGTCTCCTAAATAAAATGGACTAACAAACATACTGGTTTCAGAGGTGACTCCCAGTAGTAAACAGTAAACTACTAAGGAAATGGAGCAGGGGCAGAAAATGCGCTCTTTCTCAAGAGCACACAGAGAAAGAGCAGGATGGTCAGATTGAAAGATGGAGGCTATTGTTGATAAAGACGGAGGAAGGCTGTTAGCTGGGTCTGTGAAAATGGGAAGCTTCAATTTGTTGCTAAACAAAGTGAACAGGTAATTTTTCCCCCATCGGCCACCTCAAACAAAATACAATCAAATAATAGTGTTTCGATCTCAGACAGAATTTCATATAAATCAAACCACCCTCCTAAAGCATCACCAACAAAAGATGCTCAGCAACAGTTTGTGGATGTGCTACCTGACACCTGACTATAGGTACTCTATAGATTCAATTCAACAGGTTTAACTAAACTATCATGTGTACTGGTAGTAAGAACAGAAGCTCTAAGAAGCTTAAACAGCACATAATTACTGAAGACTATTAAATAAGAAAGAAGAGTCCCTTTTGCCTCATTCTCCCACTTCTACCTCTGTACCCTCTCACAACAGAACTGCAAAATCAATCTACCACTTTTCCCAGAAAATAAAAAGCACTTCTATGTACTTCATTGCTAAAAAGGCAGTGAGAATCACAGGGTAACTGAATCACAGGTCTCACTGTTACAAGGTACAAAGTTAGGCTTCTCAAGTATTAAAATTACAAGAAGTTTCATGAAAAAAAAGCAAGTGCCCACTATGAATGTTCCCTCCCTAGTGGGCTAATGTTATTGATTTCAAATAAAGTCTAGAGCCTCTCCAACTTCACTCACCACCCACACTGTAGGACCAGCCACCCCATCTCTCACCTGGATTTCTGCAGAAGCCTCACAACTGTTTTGGGCCACTCACACCCACTACTCTGGAGGTCTCTGTTCCAGGCTGCAGCCAGAGTGCTCCCAGGCACAAAGCTGATGGGCAGCACAGTGCAAAGGCTCCCTGTCACTCAGCCATGCACGGTGTCTCCCCTGCCCTCAACTCAAACCAGGCTCTAGCCCCTCTCCAAACACCATGGTCTGGAGAATATCTCCATCTCCCTCCTCCTACATTACTCCCACCCATGATGAGACCTCAGTGCAGGTGTGTTAACCACAGGGAAGCCTCTCCTGATTGCTCCTGCTTGGTCAGATATCCCTACTGCAAACTCCTCTAACACGGAAGTAGAGAACTTGACATTTCTTCGGTTGACATTTCAGTTAATGTCTGTCTACCACATTTAGTCAATGCAGGAACATATCTGTCTTGCTCATCATTTTATTTCCAACCTCCAGTCTAGTACCTGACACATGGTAGATACTCTATACATAATTATTTAATTTTAAAACTCAATGAATAATTTTACTGCATACAAATTTAAAAATAAATATTAAAAACTCAAGAGTGAGAATAAAAATGATAAGCATGTATATCCAGTGTCCTTGAAATAAATGAGCACCTTCTATAAATCCAAAACTAATTTCTGCTCAAACAGGAAAAATGGTACAGAATTGTCATTGCTTCCCTAAGAGTCTCTGGCGCTAAATCTGAGAGTACATTCAAAATAATAGTCTTCAAGGTCCAATTTCCATAATCCTTTAAATCCATTCTCCTTCTCCTTTCTTTATACTTTTAGAGAGGTATACATGTACACAGATTCTACAATTTCCTTGTTTCAGTTAGAAATGTGATGTCTCCCCTTAGTTATATTTGAAAAGTGCCTTTTAAAGAAATCTAATTCTGTACTTCAAGATGACTTATTTTAAAAATATTTTTTATTGAATCATTGTAGAACATTTTACCTGACAACAGCAACACAGTGCTCCGACTGCAATGCTGAAGTTGGGATTTTTTTCTTGTTTATATCATTATAGTATCTAATACTGTGAGTTCCCTTGGCTCTCAAAAACATTTATTGAATGGATGAACAAATGAGTAAGGGAAAGGTAACATTCTTAATAATTCTACTGTTACTCCAGTGAAATATATGCACACTGACGAAATGACAAACCACAATATGCATTCACCGTTTTCACTTTTCTGAGAAGCTTTCAATGTTCTTTAAACAGGCCTTATTTTAAGGTAAGGTTAGTTAACCAACACCATTACGGAATATATCTCGCCTTATCCAGTCCTACCAAACTTACTAAGGATTAAAGTATAGAATTCCTTCTGAAGTGGGACACTGCAAATGTACACTTCATGTAAGAGAAATAGTTCTACATGGGCCAAAAAGATAAACTGAAGAATAAAAAGAGGTTTATAAAAATCAGGGGGAAATTAGATGTCAAAAGAAAACCAAACTAGTGTCTAAAACTAACTAGCTGAAGAATCACAGTGCCCAAAAGAGAACAGAAAAGCATTCAATGGTTTGGGACACTAGTTAGTAGACAATGATGTTCAAGGCACAGAACAAAGAATGACTATTCAAACAAGTCTTGAAATTGATAGTTGGGTCTTTTTTTCAAAATTACAAAATTGGGTTATGTATGTAATTGTATATTCAACCTTTAAGTACTATTATCATCTGATGACCAAAATATTTCTCTCTGGACTTATAAGTTGAAGGGTTGTGAAATATTTCCAATGAATCCCTTATTTTTGAAAATGAAGAAAAAGTTTTGGAGATACAGAGGTTCATAACTGGCATATTTAAAAAATTAGTCTAGAACATTCCCATTGTCATAAAAATCTTGTTTACACTCTGTAACAAAGATAATAATCATTAATAAATTCTTCCTAAACCTTTTTCAACCATCAATTGAATTTTTGACTACTTGTGGAAAACACGCTACATGCAAATGCTTGGAAGTCACAGAGAAAAAGATATTTTAATCTGAAATCATTGATACTTGAGGAAAGGATGATATTTTTTAATGTTTGCCATATTTATGATGTAATTATGATAATGTAATTAACCAACACCATTGGTTATCCAGAGGTATAACTGACCGTTTCATAATGCTTTTAAAAACGTAATACATTTTGGCTAAGATTGCAATATCATTGAGAATGTTCTTTGAAATGCATTTCCAAATGTATATGGCAATAACACCTATCACTTTTCCCTGCTAACTTTTGAGCCAAAAGATGTGGCATTGATAATGGTGATAGCAGTGATAACAGTAAAAATGCATGTTATAATCAGGCACCTTTGCAATCTGAAAATATCTTTAAGAATAGTACAGATCCTCTCTTGAATTACACTGGGGTTTCAAATTAGTCTTTCAGTTTTAAGATGCAGGCTTTGAGGTTCTATCACTTTGTCAATATGAAATTGCTATTTAGTAGCAAACATTGCAAATGAGCCTAGATATCCAGAATTCAGTTAAATAAATAATTCTCTCCAAAACAGCTACCATTTTGGCTCAAGAAAATTTCCATTGCTGAATGATATGTAAGGAAAAGTTTGAACTTACAAACATGAAAATCTTGATTTCCATCCTGACACTACCATTAAAAACATACGATTTTGAAAAGAACTGGATCATAATCTCTAATACCCCAAATCAGGAAAGAATAAAAAGGGTATCTAAGGTAGGGATGTTGGCCTGGAAGTCACTGCAGGTGCCTAGACCAGAGCTGGCCTGACCGCAGAGCTGAGGAGCCTCTCTTTCTGGGTTCTCTCTTTAATCCACCCTTTCCAAGAGCCTTCCTCTGTGCCCAGTTACGGTGACCTTGGTATGCAGTGATCAGTCCCAACGCCCCCATGTCGAAATTCTACCCTTCCCCTTCAAGGATCGGAGTTGATTTGTCCAAGAAGTCTTCATCATTAATTTCTGTCAGCACGTAGTAAGTTTTATTTATCTAACGCCCACAACTTAAATGACACTTGTCTTCTGGACACTAGTATTAATTACCTATGGGTTTTTCTATTTTTTTCCTGTCAGAATATATGCCCCCTCAGGGCAGGACTTTTTTCCCACAAAGGCCTCTATGTCTGATCATTGTTAACACAGGGTTTTGATAACAGCATGACTAAAAATATTTTTTAGATGAACCATCGGTAAGAATTATGATAGGTAGCTAAATAAGAAGCTAGATAGATACAAACAATGTCTTGTCTACATTGCCAACACATTAAAACCCAAGGGGCAAAACTGAAGCTATGCTGTAAGTCTACAGATAGTGATATAATTAAATATACCTTTTTAAAGCATTCAGTATCAATTTTTACTTATCTTAAGTGAATATGAAAGTAATTATTTACAAGGAATGCTTATTTGCATGTTTTTTTCACATCTTGCTCTTCAGCATTTTACACACTATGAAAAATGGAGTGTCCAGAGCTATCATTTCAATATCCTCTTTTCATAGAAATTAAGCCTTTTCCTAGTTTAACAGTGTCTACATATCTTGTCTTTAAGTCTTGGCTTGGGAAATTTGAGATTAAAACCCTTCCATTTTGGATGCCTTACAATTAAGCTAAGTACCCCAAAAGGGAACGTTTAAATTAAGGGAAGATTAAACCAAGGAGGGACCTTCTAAAAGGTATTCTGTAATGGGGCTTTGTCACCACCTTCCCTGTTTGATTGGGAAAAGTCTTTTCCCAGGGGGCTTAAAGTTTATATGCCAACCATCAATCTGGTTTAAGTCTATTCGAAGTTAAAAATGTCAGAGAAAAAGGAAGTTTGTAATGGAAAAGCTCTCGTACCATGAAGGGAAGGGGCACAAGCAGGTGCTCCTGGAACCCAGGGTCATAATTCAATCAAGTTGTATTTTGACGTCATCTGTTACAGAAAAGAGCCAAATGCTTTATGAACAGCACCAGAACCCCCAAGATTAAATTACAGCCCTGATATTTAATCATGGGTCTTACTTTGTTATTTTTAATAACACAATACATTTTAACAGTTATTCGTCAACTGCCTTAGCCAAATTAGAACATGTGATGACAAGTGAGCTGTATAACTATGTCCATCTTTTACAATCTGAATTTTGGTTATTTTCATAAGAAATGATAGATTATCCACGTTTTCCTCTTCTTAAGAAACATACAGTTGGTACCAACGGATTGAATCCAAACCTTAATTAAAAACAGCATGGGGTGTCTGACCGGCGGGTCAGGACATCTGTATTTGTGTCCTACTATAGCTAATAACCAACTGTATGATTTGAGCAAAAGACATTTAAGCTTCCCAAACTCTGGCTCTTTACCTAAAAAATAACGGAGCATCTCTAAAATCTCCTGCAAAACCTAAATTTCTATAAATTATTTACTTGAAAAACATTGTGTCATTTCTTTGGGATTCCCCAAGGATTTAAGGGGAAAATTTTTATAGCTGAAAAGTTGAAGAATTTTTAATTTAATTAAAATCACTCCAATCAAAGAGGCCCTCTAGTACATGAGAATTTGTAAGCTAAAATTTTTAGAGAGGCAGTATCAGCATCAGCAAATGAAACAGGTTCTTTAAAAGAGTAACATACAAATACTGCTGAACATGTGAAGGGTTGTTTGCAAAACAGATCAATACAGACAAATCCAACAATGGATTGCAGTTAATAAACTACATATAGTAATTACCACCAATGGCAGTCTAGAAAGTCATTCATTAAATGTTAATTGTCACACAAAAGTACAAAAGCATCCATTTGAACAATCGTGTGGCTGCACCTTTAAATAAAACACTCTCTTACAGCCCTGAAATTCATCCATATAAACTGATTTTAAACACACCTGGATATTTGATATGCTGATTAACTGGGCCTTTCTTTATTTTGGAAATGAAAGTAAACATGACAACCTTTTTCAACACTTTTGCTATTCCTGTGAGTCTGATATGAAATTATAGATAATACATCATTTCTAACAAAGTGTTAACCACATTTCTCTAAAGACTAATTTGCTGCTCTTCTTACATCTCTTTCATAAGCATTAGGAGACATATGGTTCAAAAAGTCTCCACCTAACTCATGTGTGTATCTGATTGCTGAGTCTAAATGGGCTCACAGATTTAGAAAATGGATAGCCTGCGTGTAAGTTTATAAAGCTGATGGTCAATTTAGAAAATTTTATTCAGAATAATAAGAAATCAGTAACAAATAGAACCTTAAAAAAAAAACAACCTATGATGTGCTTTACTTTCTCTAATATTTAGCCCTACCTAATTAACCTGGAAGAAAACCTGGTCATAAAAAATAGCTCATGAAATACTAAACAGGGAAGGAGGGGATTTTCTGTTTCTACCTAGCTTCATTTTGATGCTATGTTTGTGCAAGATCTTACTTAACATATAGATATAAATTCTAAAGGTTTGGCCAAGAACATTTTGGTTCAAGACTTGTAAACTGAAGAACATTTCAAAACACACCATGTTCCTTATAAGGCAACTTAAGATCTGTTATCTTGGCTTATGGGAACAGATCTAAATAGCATCATAATACTAAACGCTGAAAATCACAGGCCTGGGGCCACCAGGACTCAACTCTATGCCTTGGACGAGGTTGCAAACTTCCAATATAAAATGTAGTTTACCATTAGGAGTAAATGTTTGATCTGTAAAGCTTACAAAATTACTCTGTTTATCATAGCAGATGAAAGCAAAAAGGAATAATTTTAAGCTCAAAACAAAACTGTTTATATGACAGTCTTTACAGCTCCATGATTCTAAGCATTTAAGACAGATTCAAGCAATTAACAGCATAAACTTTCATTACATAGTTCTATTATATATGTTTATGTGACTTAGCTGTTCATCTGTTATTTAAGTGATTTCCTCATTACAATAGTAGGGTAAAGATAATTTGCTGATGCTGTCAAAAATGTTAAGCATTTCAGTCTCAACAGATCTTGGATCCCCACACTTGTTTAATGTATTTTATTTACTTAAGTCAGTGTCAAATAGAGTATTGCTTCTTCCTTCTGAATTTAGAAAACGTAACATTTTAAGCACATGTCTAGTAATAGACACATCAAAACTTCAAAACTGCTTTTTTTAGTGATGCAGATGGAGTTTAGAATTATTGTTCCTGAATATTAAGTTTCAAAGATCTAACAATGAACTGAAAAACTTTTTTTTACAGTTGAAGTTAGGATAACTTTATTCTTTATATATTAACAGAGTAAGCTTGGTTACCTCAACTTTGCATTTAATTAGGTAGATACAAATAATTGAAAATGAAATATTTTCACTGGTACTCAAGCAGACCATCAACTTACAAAAGAACAAAGGCACAATTTTGAAAATACTATATTTTCCGTGCAAAATAATAACAATAATAACAACAATAGAGAGACAAACCAAGTCACATTGAAATCCAACATAAATTAGAAGGCTAGCTTATTGAGATACTAAGGCAGGAAAACTGATGGGCATGGTTCATACCATTACCTTAAATTATTTTTTTTAAATGCTTATCTACTCTAAAGGTTGGAATAGTATTGCATGCCAAGCTTCAGTAAGATATTCTTATGCCTATATAACCTGGAAAAAATAATCTATATCTGATCTGTGTGTGTGTTTGTCTAAAAAAGACATTGAGCTAGGCAGACCTGGATTTAAAACCTAATTTACTACGAGCTGCCTAGAGAACAAGTTGTTTAACATTTCTGAATTTCTGTTTCCTCATCTATGAATAGAGCATGATAACCCCTGTATCTCATTGGGTTCCTGTGAGAATTTTTAAAATACTATAAATACAAGGTGCACAGCACACCAACTGGCATATCAAGAAGCACTTATATTTCCTTAGAGTCATACCTGTCACCACCCTATTCAATCTAACATTGGGCAAGTAGTACAGAGGGGAGGGGAAGATCAGGCAAAAGACAATGATCACTAATCCAAAATTCAGCTCCCAACCTTAAAAAGCATTCAAAGGGCACATGCACAAGCATTTGTATGCACAAATACCAGTACACAAATCCTGACACCCTATTATGCAATACAAATTACAGAAAAACATAGTAGTGAAACCAATGTTATTCCAATAAAGGATTTGCAGGGCCACAGAGAGTTAGCAAATAAAAACTTGTTTCTTAGAATAGCAAATAAAGGCAAAAGTTAGATCCCCCTTAACTTAGGACTCAGTTTTCTTTGGCTGTACAATGAAGGCACTGGGCTGTATATTTCTAAAGAGTTTCTATCCCAAAAATTATGATTCTAATGTACTGGGTTTAATGCCACTTAACTTATTTTTAACCTGTTAAATTACTCTGCTTTTTCCAAAAGCCACATAAACCACTATGAATTACACTATAATAGTAAGGCTGATTTTAAAACACACACACACACAATTAAACAATTCTATTCAACTAACACCTTTTTTCATATCATAACCATGAATTCAAACTGGTACAGATAGAAATTAATTTAGGATGCTGACCACCTGAATTTTCTGTGGTACAAAACTACTAATTGGATTGATTTTCTTTCTCACTGTATTTACTGAATTGCTGTCATTTTGTTGTCATGAGGATACAGGATAACTAATTTGTATGAACATCAAGAAATGTTTTCCTCTCCCAAAAATGACCACGATGGGGATGTGGTATTTTAACGTTGTTCTTAATTGTTCAAACACCCATTCATTTGGCAATCTAACAAATGCCGAATACCTAAGTAGAACTAAACAGTTACAGGGGAAAAAAGTTCAACTTTTAAACAAGAGAGGAAGGTGTGGTATCCATCACAGACTAACTAAATACACGTAACAGATGTGACCAGGACTATTCTCAAGAGTAGGTGACTTTAGTGGTCCAACTTTAAAACTATTTTTTAAAAAGATGCCAAAGCTAGTATGTTTATCTTTCACTCATAAAAAACAGGTAACCAACTAAACTGTATTTTCGTTATATTAGAAAATTAAGCCCCTGCTCATCAATGTATTACAGACTTCAGGTGCATTTTTTTTTCTTTTTGTAACTTTGCCATACTATTTTTGAATGAGAATAATTTCCCAGTCATCCAGGTATGTGGGTGCTTTTACTTTAAGATCAACGATATAACGGATATTAAATCCTTTTGTATAAGTTACCATATAGGTTACAACTATTTCTTAAAAATAATTCCAGAGCCCACCAACTCTCCCTGTTAAGGTCATCTGAGCTCTGAACCATCATGGCTGAATTGTTTTAGTGCTCTATGCTGAACACCTGCAAACATCAAACAAAAACTGCTGGTCCTTTCCTGGGTTGACAAAAGCCTTTCATGTGAAAAATGCTCCCTGGGAATGTCAGGCTGTAGCTCAGGTTACATTCCATTCTCCCTAGCAGCCTCACCATTTCTTAAGGTAGTAGGAAAAACCATGTTTGTGAAATGAAAGATTAAAGGGAATATGGCCACACTTCATTTTCATTCTCACACTGCAAATGACGATGGAGCATCATATATTAATCGATTCAAAAAGCTATTGAGAATGTTAAGCATGATAGATTACCATGCCTCAATTTGAAACAATATAGCTGGTTTTTCAAATATAAACAGTTTACTTACATATAGTTGGATCTTTTTCTCCTGGACCCAAGTTTCAAAGCTACCCATTAAAGTGACATCTGAGCCCACTGAGGCCAACGGTTATTAACCTGAAGAAAACTTAGAAAATTATTTCTCTGTCCAAAGTTTCCTAGTTCATCCTCCTAGATAAAGAGCAAAAATGCAGTTGTCCTGATTTCTCTATTTGTTATTCTCTAAAGTGATTTATCTCTGTTAGTGAGTGGAAATATAAGCCATTTTCTTTACTAACAGCCCTGTGTTCAAATATGTCTTGAAAAGATGAGAAAAACCAACACCCCAATCTGTACCCATCATAGTCACCATCATACTGCATTAAATGAATACACTGCATTTTCAGTACAGCAGCCAGAACAAAATAGCCACTACCTTTTTTACCTTTTCAAGTAAACATCTGGGCCTGAAAACTATACCTTTGCTACAATGTAGCTTAAAGTTCAACATCTTGAATATCATCACAGCACATGCATTAGTAATATCCTAACATGTCTTACTAAGGATGAACTCTCTCTAGGTTTATGTATGCATGTATATAAAGTTATATTTACATCTACATTTATATTTTTATAGTTGTCTTAACTATGTAAGTTTAAATATATGACCACTTACCAAAATGCATTAATATTCATACTTTTCTAGCCTGTACTCTTTGTAAACACTTTTAACATCACAGCAAGGAATTTATTTAAATGTGAACATAAAAAAAGGGACCAGACACACAGTTGTCTTTTTAAATGCAACATAATTTCATGCTTCTAAATCACCTTACTTGATTAAACCATACCTAAGGTGATACGTTTAAGTTACTCCAAAAGTGTCAGTTTTTACAAAGTACAAAGGAGTATTCCACACTTACTCTGAAAGCAGTCTACCTCTGTGCCTTTCTGACATAGTCTGCTTGTAGACTTAGGCTGAATACACATCTTCTTAAGTAAAATCATGAAGAACTACTGTCAGAGATAAAGTTAGTTACTATTTTGATACTAACATGAGAGATTAATTTGTCTACAAGAGACCCTTGTACTCATCTGTATTTCAAATTTGTGCAGAAAACACAACACAAATTTAGGTGAAATAATACTAATAGCACACACACACAAACACACACACACAAAAATTAAGCCCCTAAATGGAAAACATAACAGGATCCAGGACAGTAAAACACAAACATATGGTCAACAGTACTTTTAATTAAAGTAGACCCCAAAAATAAAAGATAAAATATACCTATAGGAAGTATCTCATATTTTATAAATCAAGTTACAGAGACATAAATTCCC
This sequence comes from Manis javanica, assembly GCF_040802235.1. Classification (NCBI taxonomy): domain Eukaryota; kingdom Metazoa; phylum Chordata; class Mammalia; order Pholidota; family Manidae; genus Manis; species Manis javanica. The sequence goes on from NC_133164.1 coordinate 108,254,446, forward strand.
TTAGACTTATGGGGACCAGAAGAAGTAACTTATTTGGAAATGTGCAACTTTCAAGTCATTAATTTTATAAAAACATACCAGTCACACAAATCATAATGATGAACAGATTTCTTTGACTCCTATAGCACCAAATGAAAATTAAGAGATGTGAAATTATATTCAGAAGTTAAAAGACAATCCCACTGGTACCTCACAAAATGTCCACATTTACCAGTCTGACTTAAGAATAGTACTCTGTCTAATGTACTCTTATGTACCACTGCCAGAACTAAAATACTGCAGCTGTTTAGTAAGCAAAATGGATTTAAGCCTTGAACCTAAAGGATAGCAGGCAACAATGTATGCCTGCTTCTTGTATGAAATTCATTGGACAAAACGTGTATACATTTTAAATGAATATCCTAGTTTCTGTTTTCACTTTAATAAAAGACCTTCACAAAGTCCCCGATTAAAACTCTTTAGATGCCAGATAATTACTGTGCACTCAGATTCCTTTGTGAATAGCGTTAATGTCTTTTTTAAGCATCACCCAAAGACCTTTCATTTATAAAATATAAAAGTCCTCCCAAATTTGCAACTTTAAATATAGCAAAACTTTATTGCACAAGTAAATGCTTAGAGACAAGGAACAGCCAAAGTACCAAGAAGGATATTTCAAATACAAATGAAGTCATATTTAGCTCTCAGATTGGCAAGACGCTCTCTATTTACAGCTATGGTTTACTACGCAGCATTCATCTGCAAAATTAAGTGCTCATTTCTTTAAAAGGGTTAATTATACATAGTACCTAATAACTGATATTATTTACAAGAGATTTTCCCTTTATTTGAAAGGTAGATTTTCCCCTCTATTTTCAAATAGGGGACATTATTTACCCATGTCATCATTGGCCTTATCTTCATGTATTTGATTATAACTGTATTTAAAAATTGCTTTTAAACTGAGTAATGGAATTCTGAGACAGTTTCCTTGATTTTAAAAAAATTAAAATTATTTAATTTTGCAAAAGGTAAAATTTTGTGTTATACCCCTGATGGATAATGAAATAACCATATCATTACAAGCTAAAATTTCAATGACTTTTTCAGAACACTTCAACACAGCCAAAAATATACAATGAGTGAATAAACAGCTAAGAACATTTAACTACACACTAAGAAAAGAATTTACATACTTGAGCCAGTAAAATGTCCACTCGCCAAAGAAGTTGGTCCATTTTTCCCACTGCTCACAGGAGGTGAAAACATCTAAAAGAAACAAAGAAGTATTACAGTTGAAAAGAAGACATTTTTGTCTTCAGAGTTCATCAAAGATCTTTTATACTCTTATCAAATAACTTGGAGTTTATGCTAAGGGTTCATTTTAGTAAAATACATCACCATCCAACTTAAAACTAAAACAGGCACATTACTAATTATCCCCCCTAACCCCCCCCCCATTACCACTCTGTTCTTTCTTTTCTTCGGGTTCATTAGATTGCCAGTTCTACTACACTTTAAACAAACACAGTCCCCATACTGCTTTAAGACTCAGGTTGGAGGGCAGTGGCCTCTTTAGAAAACACGAGTTTTACAAAGAAGAAAAAAGTTGTTTGTTTTATATTGAAAACCTTGGCCATAACCGTGGCAATGTCCATTTCCATCCCGTATAGGATTTGCCTGTCATATGTGAACCCAAATAAAAATAAAAGTGCCACCTGCACTAAATTCTCATTTCGTCTCTAAATGAGAGCAATTTGAAGCAAGACTCTCTCTCTCTCACTCTCACTCTCTCTCTCTCTCTCACTCCCTCTCTCTCCAGCATTTATTTCGACCCTAATTGGTTTCCCTCTTCTTCGACGTATCTAGTGGATAATGCGCACCTTCCCTGAGTCAGAGCCTGCAAAAAGCAAAGGAACGGATGGAGAAAGTGCAGCAAGCAGAAAGGGGGCTACAAAGCTGCCTGAGGCTACGTTTCCTGGCAAAACTTCCGAAAGCCATTTCTCCAAAAGGTCCAGAAGAGCAGCGACAGCGGCAACGGCATCATGAAAGCCCCACTCAGAAGGCGGTTTGGGTTTCATTTGTGTGTTTTGTGGATTCTTTTTATTTTGTTTTGCAAATGCATCGTACACCAAACTCATCTGGCATTAAAAATGAATTAATTCCCCTTGACATGTTTGGGGCTTGGTTTGGGAAAAGGGAAGCAAAGGGATGGAGAAGGACCAAGTGCAGCCGTAAAACTCCACAAGTGTGTAAGTTCTGCTTTGTGCTGATCTCACGACTGTGAAATTCAACAGCAGCATAAAGGGCTCGTGAAGGTACGCTCAGCGCATACACAGGAGTGTTCGGAATCCCAGGGAAAGATGTAACCAGGACTACAGGTCCTACTTATTCAAAGCATCATCAGTTTAAAACTTTAAGAGACAATTGGTCTCCTGTTTTTCTCTTATCCGTTTCCAGAAAATAAATAAATAAATAAAATGAGTAGTTCTAAAGTATTAGTATTCTTAATGTTTAGATAAAGCCGAGTTTTAGGGGTGGTTCACAGCTTTAGGGCTGTCTTTCTCATTTCCACTGGAGTGAGATTCCATCATTTGAGGGATGTTCAGTAGGTAGGGAATTCAAGGCAAATAATTAAGACTCTTAAAGCCTGAATCATCCATCACAACCAAAAATCATAGTATAAAACTTATCAAAAAGCCTTCATGTTTACCAAGGTTTCAGCCAATGAAAAATTATTCCTGTTCTTTAGATTACTATTGGTTTCTAACTTAAGTGTATGGATTTGTTTTGTTTTGTTTTGTTTTTTTTCACAGCTGTTGTTAGTTTCCACCGTTCTTTCTTACCGCACTGAAATCCAGTAAATCACTCAGCTCTTTGTCCGTCCCTAAGGCAGCCATTCGCTGTTGGTGATGCATTTTAGCAAAATCACACAAACCTAGAAACATGGAAATAACCGCAATCAGAAAATCCAGTCCCAATCCTTGGAGAAAGCACAATCGGATTTTTGGAGACTGGGGGGGTTGGGAGTGGGGATGTGGGGGCGGGTGGGATTAAGGTGGAAAGGAGGGAGGGGAGAGTTGTTTTGTCTTTTTTAAGATGGAATAGGCAGCAACAGCAAAAAAAAAAAAAAAAAGAAAAAGCGATATTGATATTGTATTTCCAAAGAGACGATCAAAACTGCTAACATCCACTATAAAACCAAATACGGGAAGGGGAAAAAAAAAAGCCGCTCTTCAGCGCATCATTTTATGCAACAGGAGGTAGAGCGAGAAATGAATGGATCACAGAGAAAAGAGAAACTACTCAGAACGATCCGGTCTCAACTTTCCCCCCACACCCCACCCCCCCTCACACACACTCACACTCACACACGCGCGCGCACACGCACACACACCACTCTGCATTTCAAAGTAGCTATAAAGAAATTAAAGATGAGCGTCTCTGGAGTGAAAACACATCCAAAGGGGGAGGGGTGACAGGGTCGGCGAAAAGGGGGGAGCAGAGTGGAGGGTCGGGTCCTGTAATTGTCCAGCACCCTAATTTGTGAAAGAAACGGCTGTAAAAATTAAAGTCAGGCCCCTGGCAAAGTCCTTGGTCCCTGCAAGTGGCGTGGCTGGGGAGGGGAGGAGGGGGGGGCAGAGATGGAGGGGAGGGAAGAGGCGCGGGAGGGGAAGGGGTGTCTCTTCTGGAAGCGCCGGGAGCCGGGAGCCCGCGGCTCGGCGGGGGCGCGGAGCCGCGTGCGGGGCCGCCGAGCCCGAGCCCTGGCCGCCCGGCGCAGCAGCTCCGCCGAGCCCGCCGGCGCCGGTACCTACCGCCCGCGCGCGAGAAGGGGCTCCCAGTGCACCGCCGGCGCCGCGGTGGCGTTCATGTCTAACCACTGCCTCCGCCACCGCCACCGCCTCCGCCTGCGCCCGCGCCCGCTCCTGCTCCTTCCCCGCCGCCGCCGCCGCCGCCGCCGCCGCCGCCGCCGCCGCCACTACAGATCCGCACCCAGCCAAGATCCCTGACTCTTAACACCAACTCTCTTCTCCGGGGAGGGGAGGGGACGAGGGAAGGGGGGAGGGGGAACACGCCGAGGAGCACGGAATTGCAAGTTCAGCAAAGAAATGGGTGGGGGGGCTCCTGCGGGGAGACGCGGCTCGCTCGGGTCGCGCTGGCTGGGATGCACCCCCCCCCCCCGCCAAGAAAAAAAATCTCAACACCTCCCCCGCCTCTCAGAAAAATACAAGCGAAAATCCACCGAGCACCTCATTTTCCCTCAGATCGTCAGTTACTATCTGAAGCCTGAACGGTTCAGGTTTTGCCCGTTTCATCCTTCGGAGGCACTTTGAAATTTATTCGAGTTTACATCCCCTCACTTCTTTCTTTCTCTGACTCAGGTTCCCTCACTCACACATCCACACACAGCAAAGCAAGTTTACACTAGGCTGCAAATACACGTGATGCAAAAAGACTTTGCCAAGAGGAACAGTATTTTTTCTTTTCCGTATATAAACCAAGCCACATTTTGTTGGGGAGATTTTCATTTCTGTAGTTTTGTGTTTGGGGCGAAACCTAAATTGCATACTTTCTTTCCCCTCCCTTTTAAGTCATAGAATAGTATAACTGCAAACTTCGCCACCCCCCCCCCAAAATAATAAATTTTGAGATTGAATGTTGTTTTGTTTTTACACTTGAGTTCCTAAGCACGCTAAGTCCCCATTCGCCAGCTCTGTTAAGTTTTTAATTCAACATTTACCATTACAGGCCCTGCATGCTCTTAAAACACACTTTTTCACATCACTTTTTAGGACTAAAAAATAAGCTACATAATTTTACAGTTTCGTAATAACAAGCGTGCTTTATCCAGTATATGCAACATACGCTATGTTAGCGTGTTAAAATACATTCTACAAACTCTATCGTTAGATGTGCGAATACATACACAAAATGCATGCACACACTTTTTCCCATTGGCAATTATTTAATAGGTAGTTCCTTTTGTTTAAAAACATTGGGATCGACATTTTAAAAATTCAATTACAAACAAGTTTACTCTTGACAGCAAATTGTAACGTTACCTTAAATGGCCACAAATATGCTCACAATATTCCAAGGAAAGTGACTTTAAAACGAGAGACAAAAATCTTCTGCAAGTACTTAGTATCTCACATGTGTATCCCCCAAAAAAGTATTTTAACTGGTACTCAGTTCTGCTCCAGGGATATCCACAGAATACAAGATTATGCACCTGGCTCTGGTTTTTGCATTTTCCACCATAAAACTGCAACAAAATTCCCTCCCCCAAAAAAGAAATCATTAAAAAAAGATCCAACAACTTTTTCTTATTGTTTATAAAAAAAAATATCAATACAAGATAGTTATAATTTTTCCTCAAACAAATCTTGGTGGTGGTTTTTTTTTCTTCTCGTCTTATAGTCTTAAACTTGTTCCGAGTTTAGAGATGTCTCATCATCATCCTCCTCCTTCTCATCATCATCACCATTGACTCCCCCGTGGAGTCACATTGATAATAATAGGTTTCCCTGAAAGATACATTGTAATCCATTCACATCCGGGCACTGCAGGCTTATAACGAGAAGGCGCTGCGGCCGCGGCTGCTCCTCCAGACAATGACTGGGGAGGGGCGGGGCGGGAGCGGACGACCATAGAGTGGTAAACAGAGCGCCTAGAGTGGCCGCCAAGATGGCGGCGCGTGTGGGCCACGCCTCCTCTGAGAGCGGAGGCGGGTGACAGGACTCCGGCGGGCGACGCGCGCGTAGGGCCCAACTGCAAGGGCTGCCGAAGCTGAAGCCGTTCACAGGTCCGGTCTTCCCGCCCGCTTCTGTTTGTTCCCGTTCCTTGGCCTTCCGTGTTCCTTTGAGTCAAAAGTGGGGTTTTTAGATAAATTAAGGAATTAAACTCCACGGACTTCCGCAGGGAGTCAGATCTTGGCTAACCCTGAGGGAGGCTCGGGGGCGGCCTCGCCGGCCTCAACAGCGGAAAGCCGGAGCCCCGGTTCTCCCGCAGGGTGCAGCCAGTCCTCTTGGTGAGGCTACGTGGGAAAGTGCTGCTAAGCCTACTTGCAGCTCTTGAGCTTGAAGAGGGACCCGGGTCCTGTCCTCCGCTGCCCCCACCCCATCTTTTTCTAGGCCCCTGGAAAAAGTAGGAACTTAGTAAATCCAGATGTCTCCGCTTGAGAACTTACATTTATTGTTCTGTAGATGCAAATTGAATTTGTACCATGAACCACTACTAAGTTAGCTTGTAGTTCTGGCCAAGCGATTACCTTCTCCAGCCTGTTTTCTGGTCTGCGAAATGCAAACAACAATGCCCGCTTTGCAAATGTCCTGAGTTAAAAGAATAAAGGTAAAGATGGCGCCACCACAAAATAAATACTCCCTTTCCACCTCTACTTCCTCGCTAACTCAACTGATATCTCTAATTTGGCCCTCGGGATTTTAAATTGAGATTTCTCTATTTCAAAAGAATAGCTTTTAGTCTTCCCACCAGGGACAAGCGAGTAATAATAACGATAGGTAACACATACAGTGGCTTACTTTCGTGCCAAATGCTGTTCTAAGAATTTCTCAAATACTGGCTTTTTAAAGTCCTGAAAATGACTCCATGGGGTACATATTGCTACTGTATTTTACATATAAGGAATCTAAACCAAGTAACGTTAGGAAACTTGCAGGGTAATTTAGCAAGTAGTACACAACTTAACAATTGATAGAACCCCTTTGGGGCCAGGCAGTCTTCAGAGTTGACATTCAACCACATTCTTAAACTATCTGACAGCAGGAACGGCCTAATCTACATTTTCTGATGCAATTCTGTAGCAGTAACAGAGTTCAGATAAATTTTCAACATCTTTTGTTTATATGTAAGTTTTTAGAGAACAAGAATTACAACGTGTATAGGTTTTTTCGTGTCTATTCACACTTTGTGAAGATACCTATCTTCTATCCCCATTTCATGTTCTTACCTAAAAATGATATTGTACATTTAGGCATTAGTTTATGCCACATTATCTCTGGTTCTCAGAGTAAGTCACTACAGGCTCTACTGAGATGATATAATAAAAAAATCACAAAAGGTTTGTTTAGGAGAAATATTCCATTGGCTCTACCTCTAATCACTTCTGTGACCTAATGCTTGATGTTAATGCCTTTTACTGTAAAATGCCAAGGCTAGATTAGATAATCTCATAAAATTCCTTCTAGTTTCTAGATTTAAGATTTCCCCTTCTACTAAATTTTAAGGGAAATAAATGATCTATCCAGAAATCCATGATAGGATCAGGTCTGATACCTAAATGCACCCAAATTGATGGTTAGTATTTTTTTTTTAAACCACACCCTACAGTATGAAAACCATATAACTTTTAAATTAAGGGACAAATGTAGATTGTTTTTGTTTTTCCCCCTGAATTATCAGAAGAATGGGTATGCTTACAAAGACAGTCCCATATTCACCTTAGAAAAGAAGATTAAATAGAATTCTGTGAAACTTACATAAAACACCAAGTAGTTGATATGTTTTGGATGCCTGCACCACCTACAGACTCCCTTCCCTAGGAACCTGTCCATAAATCATGAGAGAGGTAGAACTTAATGTGGTTGCCACATGATTCCTTCCTGCTCCAGCCCCACCAGCTGCACCAGCCCCCGCTGACTGGACCACAGGAATTAAAAGAGGAAGAGATTGACTGTCGTCTGGTGAATGATGAATCTGACAAGTTGGAGTCAGCTGGCTAGACTGGTGCCAGGAAGCCTCGCCATGTGAAAGCCATGGTTATGGGGAAACACGAGTAAGCAGAAGAAACTGCTCTTCAGATAAGAAATGTCTTGGAAGTTCCAAGAAAGCGGACAATTCAGTCGTAGGAAGAAATACCTAAATGTACTTTCCCAATTATTATGAGGGCCACTTTGCCTCCTGTCCATAAGATGGCCAAGTCCTCTCCTTCTTTAACTGAGCTCACAGGAGTTTTCTGATCTTTACAGCTGAGGAGTTTAATTAGAAAAAGAAGGTGCTTAGATTTCAGCATGTAAAAACAGTTGTTAACATTAAAAAAAGGAGGGTGGGCCTCTATTCTAGGGAAACAATATGTCCTACTCCCACATGGTTTGAGATGCTACTCAATTTTGCCACATATAGTCTGGACAGAATACATAAGTGTTAGTCCCTTTTCTGTGTTGTGACCTTCAGAAAGTTTCCTATCTTGTCAGATGTAAAAAAAAATTAACTTATGTTTAATATATAACTGGTTAAAATCAAATAGTGGAAATGAAAGTACTTGAAAATGATGTATTTCTATGAAAAGTAAGGCATCATTATTGCATAAACTGAGTTGATCTTGAAAGATCAACTTTCTCTCACAGGAGTGTGGGAAGAGTGGCAAATACTGAAACCTAATGAGTCAAGAGAAAAGAACTGACATTGATAGGTGCTTGGCCCAAATCCTTCATTTTAGTTGAAGATGTCAAGGCTCTTTGTGTCCATGGAGTTTTGATAATTTATAAAGGACTCAAAAGATTTAGTGCCAGCCATTTATTAGCTTTCCTTTTAGTCATAAAACTATTTTCTCTGTTCCATTTTGAGTCTTCTGTTTTGAGGGTTTTGTCATTTTTTGAGGGACTTATGGATTGGAGAATAGGCCAGGAGTAGAGTTCCAAAGAAGAAATGCAGTTGTTTGTATAGACTGTTTTGTCTGTACCTGATGGCCTTATTCTCCCTTGTGTGTGCTGCAAAACCAAAAATCCAATATATGCAGATCTTTTCCGCAGTTGATCAGAACCTAAATTCATGACACGTGTCCCTGAGCTGTAAGCAGAAGCATGACCTACCTGAGTTTAAGTCTCAGCTCTGCCATGTAGTGGCTATGTGGTTTTGGGCAATTGCTGTACCCTCAAGCTTCAGTTTCCTCATCCATAAAATCGGTATAATAATCCATCATAGAATTATTATGACAGATTAAATATAGTAATATTAGCAAATGCATCTGGCACAATGCTCATCCAATGATTAAAACCTAGCAATTATGATGCACACACTCTAGTGTTACATTTTGCACACTGCAGGTCTCAACTCTTTAATGGTCATGAAATTGTTTTACTGGGTTGTAATCAACTTTTTTTGTTTGTAGTGAAATACAATAACACAGAAAAACTAACATGCATTACACAAATTAAGAATAAGTGTTGTTTTACAAAAGCCTGTTTCAGGTATATGTATACAGCAGAGTATGTGTGTAAGAGGTTACCATAAAAAATATTTAAAACTATTGCATTAGTATATGGGTTTCATTGCTTTGCTAGCAAGGGTATTCATGAAGAATATTGTGGGATCATAATGCAGAAAAGAAAAAAAAGCTAAATCACCTTCTTATTCTAACTCTTCTCTTCTCAAACTGCATAGTATTTCAAAACAGAAGCCACCCCCAACCAAAGAAAAGGAGGTGGATCAAAAGATAACTTAAAAAATAAAACAATGTAAGAGAAGACAAGTAGTGACTCTGTGGCATCTCACTACACTGATGGACAGTGACTGCCATGGGGTATGAGGGGGGACTCGATAATATGGGTGAATGTAGTAACCACATTGTTTTTCATGTGAAACCTTCATAAGAGTGTATATCAATGATACCTTAATAATAATAAATAAATAAATAGTGTAGAAAGAATAGAAGGAATTTTGGAAAGCAATAAGAGAACCTTTCACCCACTCAAAGTGCAATAAAACTGATGAAACTTAATATACTTAACATGGTTTTTAAAGCCTTTCAAAAGCTGTCCCCACCTCTTCAACTTTATCTTCATCCCCTCCCTAAAGGAAGTTTTGTCTCTATTCAACTAATCATACAGCATACCTTTATTGAATTTTATTGTCTTTATTCAGCTTTATTGTTGATGAAAAGCACTATGCAAGGTACAGTGAGGAATTCAAGATGAAAACACAGGGCCCCTGACATCCCCGCATTCATACCCTAGAGATATTCTGGAAATTCATAAATCACCCCAACTCTTGACAGACTGAACTGAGAGCTATCAGATAAAATCATGCCACAAGATTATAGCTCAATGAGTAATTATCAGGGAGAAAAATCTAAGAAGGTTTCTTAGAAGAGATAAGATTAGAGCTGGATTTGGAAACAGAAGTGGTATTCCCATCAAGCAGCTAGAGAGGGAAGGACGTTCTGGGCTGAAATACTAACTCTTGATAAAGCTGGAAAGCAAGAAAGCAAGTCTTGTTAGGAATCATGAGTGGAACTGAAGGACTAAATTGTTAAAACTCAGTTGGCAGATCTGGACACATTGGCCTTTATTCCTGATGCATAGAATCATTAGGGTCATGCACATAGCAACAGTGATCCAACATGCCTGAGCAGATGGTTCAGGAAGCAATATGGAAGATAATGAAGGGAAGAAGGGACTGAAGGCAGAGACCAATTGAAAAGCTATGCAGCTCTCTCAACCACTGATTGTGAGAATCTGATGTAGAGCTGTGGCTATAGCTATGTGGCTATGAAAACTAGAGGAATCATTCAAGAGGTGCTGTGTATAGGTTATTATAATGTTACTTGTGTTACAAAGCAATAGAAAAAATCCATTCAAACTGGCTTAAACAAAAAGAGCTTATAAACCTAAAAAGTCTAAAGCCATCAATTAGGGCTCTAGCTTCATTTCTCCACATTTCTCTCAGCTCAACCCAACTTTTATATGTCAGGCTAACTCCCTCGTGTTCTCCAACATGGTTACCACCAAAAACTGAAGTTATAAGCTTGTTTTGTCTGCCTCCAGGAGGAGAGAGTTGCTGGTTCTCCCTAAGCTCTGACCTTGAAGCCTCAAACCAAAGTCTACTGTACCTAGGAAGACACCTGCTTTTGACCCAAACCATGTAACAACTAGTTTACATTCATCCCTAAACAATTGTGTTGAAAGGCTCAAACTAGTTAAAACCACTCTTGGAGTTGAGGTGAAGTAGGGGGAAAGGGAAGATGAATGTTGGAGACACAGGCACAAAGCTTTCTCCACATCTGCATCACTCCTCATTTGTTTCCAGCTTTTCTCTTGCTTAAACTGATCCTTCATATAATTCTCTTGAAAAATTCCTACCTTTTGTTAAATCTAGCTCTTCTTAGCTCCCTTTTAAGGTTGGCTCTGACTTCTTGATCTTCACCCATCACTCCCTCTTCTGAACTAACTTATTTACTTAAAATAAAAACTTTTTTAAAAAGTGCAATACAATATACATACAGTAAAAAGTAAAAATCTATGGCTCAATAACTTTGGTATATATATGTATATACCAGTATTTTATATCTATCTATCTATCTATCTATATATATCTATATCTGTATATGTATGTACATGCATATGTATACTGGGGGAATATATAACACACACGTGTGTGTGTGTGTGTGTGTATATATATATCAGTATAGAACATACATATAACAACCACCTGCAAATCAAGATAAGAAATATTTACAGCAAACCAGAAGGCTACTTTCTTCTTCATAGTCTATACCTATGCTCTTTGACTCTACCATCAGATACGGCTTTGAACTCGGAATCCTCTAGAATATATTCTTGTCACCTGGTTTCTTTCTTTTATCATTACAACTGTAAGATTCATCCATGTGGGTGTGTGTTGGAACAGGACATTCTTTTTTATTGCTGTATAGTATTACATTATGGGACTATAGGACAATTTATTTATCTATTCAAACTCCCTCCCATGACAGTTTATGTTTGCCAAATTTTGGCTGTTATGAGTCAAGCTGCTTTGAAAATTCTGTACATGTTTTTTGGTGGGTATATGTACTTGTTTATCCTGGGTATGTACCTAAGATATCCTATCATATGGCTAGAATTTCTGGGTCACAGGAAGACACATTTTGTTTTCAGCAGACACTGTCCAAAGTGGTTTGACCAATTTGTACTTGCACCACCAATATATGAGATATGAGATGTACTCATTTACTTTTAATAAAAAGTTCTATGATTTATATATTTATGTTAGTATTGCTTCATCAATTAGACAATTAGACTCTAAACTTCCAGAGACTGTCTTAGAGATCTTCATTGTTCTGATGCCTAACATTGTGTTCTACACAGGTATAAGGATTCTGTCAATTTCTAACAAACCTTTAGTTATGACCTTTGAGAATCACATATTATCATGTTCTTAATTTACAATCAATAACCTTATTAATAATAATATGTTTTCTAATCTCCCTTTTGGGAATATATTCAAAAGAATTGCTAACAGGATCTCAAAGAAATTTCTGCATTTCTTGCAGCATTATTCACCATAGCAAAATGGTGGAAGCAATCGAAATGTCTGTCAATGGATGAATGGCTAAAGAAAATGTGGTATGTACATACAAAGGAATGCTATTCTGCCCTGAAAAGGAAAGAAATCCTGTCATCTGCTACAACAAGGGTGAGCCATAGGACATTATGCTAAGTGAAATAAGCCAATCACAAAAATACAAATATTGCATGATCACACTTATATGGGGTATCTAAATTGATCAAATCGGAGAAACAGGAAATGGAATGGTGATTACCAGAGGGCTGGGGGAGGAGGAAAGGGAGAGTCATTATTCAATGGGTATAGAGTTTCAGCCTTGCAAGATGAAAAGTTCTATAGATCTGTTGCACAACAATGTGCATGTTGTTAACACTGTACACTTAACACTGATTAAGATAAGTATTATGTTGTGTTTTTTAACCACAATAAAACATAAAAATATGTTTTCTTTTAATTTTAGAATTTTAAAAGTTAAAACTAAGTACACTGTAATATATATGTTTATTCACAATAAACAAATCAATTCAGCCATTATTTCTCTCAAGTTCAATTCTCCCCAGCAAATTTCGGAGATATAAATTTTACTGATTTGATTCTTTAAACTATTTTTAGTTAGTGACAAGTTTTATCATATGCTGTTTTAGTCATTTGCAAATTGCATTTAGGTTATATAGTTCTGGTAATAGAATTTGATAAAGGTTTATTTTTGTATTTATTTCTTAGCTAACTCATGAGAAACTTTTGAGCCACTCTCCTTGGGTATCCTAGGATTGTACTACTTACTGGAAAATTCCACTCTTCTTCCATATTTTAGTTGCTTCTGTTGATGCTTTCTCTTCATGTATAGTACATGGGCTTTGTCTTTCTGCTTTGAAACCTGTAGATTGTACTGATGAGTTTGCAGATTGAAGTACACTACCAGAGACTCCCTTTGCATGGGGTAATCGGTGGACTCAACAAAGATGTTCATTTGTGTATTCTCACTGACTACACTTTCAACACTGAAGGAAACCTAGGAGCCTACTGACTCCCATCATGACTGATCAGTGCTTTGCAAACTTCTATGAGGTTCGCAGTCATCTGGAGGACTTGCTAAAACTCATATCCCTAGGTTCTAATCCCAGAGGTCTGACTCAGCAAATCTGGGGAGAGACAGGACCCCATGCAATGGTGCGCTGGAGCCAGCTTGCTTTGGCTCAGGAGAGGCAATTGTGCACATTATTCCCAACTCCACAGTGATGGAGTTCAGGATGTCACATAGACAGCTTGAAATTGGCCAGGTGGGAGCATTTATACCATTGACATCAGCAAATGCTAAAAATCAGGACTTTCCTTCCCACCTTATCCCTTCCTCCTCACTGAAAGCCAGATGTTAAACATTTACCAGCATGCTACTGGATTCATAACTTTGCATGCAGCCAGATGATAATTTTGTTAGTCCTGAAACCATACTTTGAGTTGCATGTACATGGTACACACACACACACACACACACACACACACACACACACACCGAGAGGTCCAGGTTTTTGAACCAACATGAAATAGATGCATCTCTTCTGCAGTTGCCAGAGTTTCAAATGCATGATAAAGTCAAACCATTTCCTGGGGTCAAAATATCTTGATCTCTCTGTCTATCTTACCATTGTTATTTGTCTCTCTCTGATTAATATATTTACACCTAATATACATTCACATCTACATCTATTTTGATAAATCCAGTATGCACCACTTCCCCAGATTGTCTTCATTCTCTGGTACTTATTCAGTCCAAGGGACCTATTTTGCTTCTAAAAAATCAGGAGAGAGAACTAGCAAGCATAATCCATTTCTGCTGGGATTTCTAAGACTGCTCCAGGGTCACTACTCGTAGCTGATCCTGTGCAGTCTGAAGGTATTATCCACAGCCACAGTGATGCTTCTTGCTGGTAGGATCTCCACAGAGATCACAGTCCTGTCCTACACATGGGCTTCAATATTATACACTTTTGTTTATGCTTACATGTATGATTTCTAGGCCAAGAAAGCTAGTCCTGATGGGCTTCTTACCTTGGCCATACCTGGACCAGAAGTGGCTATCCCCATGTACTCCTAGACCAGGGTATCTAGACCTAGCCACCCAGCCAGGTTCCCCTTTCCTTAGGGAATATGCCTCTTTGGAACCCTCAGAGTATATTCCTGCTGACAAACCTCAGACATGATAATGCTTACACAGCAGACAGAGGTTCTAAGCATGTAATTCTGAGAAAGGAAGAAGGAGCCAGTAAGATCCCTCCCCCCACTCCCAGAGGACTCACTGAGCCCCATTCAATTTGCCTTCCTTTCCCCAAGTGACCAGCTATCCTTACCAAGGGCTCTTGAAAGAGGTCAACTTTGATAGAACTTAAAAGGTCCTCTATACCCTTGCTCAGGGACCAACCAGGTCTCCTGGTCTTATATTACTGTATTGGAAAAAGTAAGTCTGCTTCAAAGTGGCTATCTGTGTCCACCTTCTGAACCAAGCAGTGATTGTATACTTCTCCCTTTGAAAAAAGGATCAAGTTCTTCCTCACTGTGAAATTTGTAACTCATATTTCCAGTCATCAGGGCTTTTTTAAAATACAGATAGGGCAGTGCTGTATTTACTGTTTTGTGAATTCCTCTTCTTTTCTTTTATTTCACTTAACAGTGTGTCATGCCATGTTTTCACACCACTATCCATAGGTTTGCCTCATTCATGTTAATGCCTACATGATATAGAACATAGCACTATAACACTTAAGTACCAGGCATACCTTTAAATACATTTAGTTCTCAGGACCATGCTATGAGATAAGTACTATGTACACTCCTATTTTATAGTTTAGTACACTGAGGTACAGAGAAATTCAGTAATTTGTTCATGATCATAAAGTTAATAGGCATCCAGAGTCAGGACTGGAACTCATGCTGTCCGGTTCTTGGATGCAAGGCCTGAACTCTACTGCCCGTGGCTATGCTATCCTGAACCACAGCTATTTTCACCATTCCTTTGCTAATCCTCTTCCAGTTTTTAATCTTTGTTGGCATCCCCTCCTGACTAGCACATTCTTGGATGCCTCTCCTGCCTCATAGTGATGTGTATTTAGGGAATTAAACATAACTGCTATAGTAGCTTACCTCGAAATGAAAGCAATTATTGGATAGATGACTCTCCTTTAAAAAATGTTCTGTATTCCAAATCTCAATAAACTTTTGGGTTATCAGCAGCTTTGGCAAATACACATTATATCCACGGGCCATTACCATCAATAATTGAGGACTCATACACATGTTAATTCATCATTTATTCCTGTTTCCCACCTCTCCTGTATGGTTCTAGATGTTGTCTATCTGAGTGTCAAAACTGGGAAACAGTGAGATTTTATCACTCTTTATAGTCCAAAAAAAATGTAATTGCAAATACAGCAAGTTGCATAAAATTGGAAAGGTGGGCAGAGGGTTGGGATGGGAAGGAGATTATTTCAAAGCTTTCCCATTGTCACTGTCAACAGTTTTAGATTATATAGCACCATTTCTTTCTCTGTTAAAGGTATCCCTTTCCCAGGAGGTCAAAATGAGAAGCAAAAATTAGCATAACATAAAATGTAACAGACTGCTTCCTCATTCAGTTCAAGATGAAAACTTCCCATTTGGGGAATAATAAAAAGAAAGACTGGATTAAGAATAATATCCCCAGCTTCTGATCTTACCAATTGTGTGATACTAGACAAGGTTTTCTTAACCTGGGCACTACTGACACTTTGGACTAGATAATTCTTTAATGTGAAAGACTGTCCTGCAACTTGTAGGGTATTTAGCAGCCACCATAGTCTGTATCCACTAAATGCTAGTAGGAGCCCCACACTCCAGACTTGTAACAAGAAAAAAATGTCTCCAGACATTGACAAATGCTTCCAAGGGAGCAAAGTCACCCCTTCTGCTCTAAACAAATCTCTGAATTTCTTGGAAGTACAGCCTCTTCATCTATAAAAATGAGGATCATTTTATTTACTTTATAGAGTTGGAAAGAGTTAATGTATACACATCAACTTTGTAAATTACTGTTACTTAAGCATTAAGTTAGGTATTACTATTGTTATTTACTATTTACTTCATGCTGTTTTTAAGAGTGCTATATGTGATCTGAAATATATGATCAATTATCAATATTGTTGATCATATATTTCTACATAATTTCTGAGGGACAATTTAAAAAGGTGTAATATATGGAACAGGCAGATGCTAACTATTCACTACTGTCAATAAATTAATAGTTAACATTATTCTATTTAAAAACCACAGGCTGCACCCCTGCCACAGTTTAAGCCATTTAAAAAAGGTGTGCTGTCAGTCTTAAAGGAGAATAGGTATACAAAGCACAGATACTTGACTCCCTCTGACCAGAAAAAACATAACAGTGTATACGTTATGGTCAGGAGGCCAGATCTCCAGTTGCAAAGCACGGCATAGGAAATAATTCTTCCTAAGGAGAAAGTCATTTCTCCGATTCATAAGTTGTGTGGTGGTCCTCCTTTATGTGCGGGGGACACATTTTGAGACCCCCCCCCCCAGCATATGCCTGAAACCTCAGACAGTACCAAACCCTATATATGCTATGTTTTTTTCTGACCTTTTTTATAAAGCTTAATTTACAAATTAGGCACAGGAAGAGATTAACAACAATAACTAGTAATAAAAATTGAACAATTACAACCATATACTATAAGAATAAAATTTATATGAATGTGGTCTCTCAAAATATCTTAGTATTGAACAGTATTTACCGTTTTTCTTCTTATGATGTGAGATGGTAAAACGCCTGAGGTGAATGACGCAGGCGCTGTGACATAGAGTCGGGCGACTGCTCACCGGACGACCGGACCCCAGAAGGAGCAGGATCTGCTTCCGGAGGGCGGCGACTCCGGGAGACTGAAAGCGCGGAGAGCGGAACTCGGATGAGGGGCACCATTGCACAGGTATGTCGGCTTCCTATGATGCACGTCAATCAAGCCAGAAACGTCGTGACAATGTCATGTTGTTGGAGCCCCCTGGTAAGTGATGTCATGTCATTTGGAACTGAAATTTTCCAAAGAGTAAATTCCATGGGTAAATCCTCCTGGGTCCATCAATAGTGCATACATACCGATGGTCCTTGCACAGAACCAGCACTGGACATATTTTTATTGACTAACTGGGTAATTATTTTGCTATATCTTAACAATAGTTTTCTAAAGAGTACTAAATACAAAGATTCTGCCCATAAATACTGAAGGAAGGTCAATTCTGCCAACTCATTAATTTATTTCATGCAGATCCTTCCCTTTTTCTGCCATGCTCCTAACCCCACCCCAAATTCTTGGAGAAATGGCTCTGATATGTGTCAGGGTTACACACTGGGATGCGTTCAGTGGCGGTCGGGGCAAGTTTCCTTCCTTTCCTTGTCTTCCTCTTTTTTCTTCCTCTGGTGTGAGTAAAATGGGCCTTGCTGGGCCTTCTGTCAGGAGGCTATCAAGGGGTTAAGAAAGGAGCACTGGAGGCCTCCTCAGAGCTGGCTTTGGTCCAGGTTATAAGACCAGGACGGAGAGGGTCTTTGCTTTCTGAGCATTGCCCAGCCAGCCTCAGCAGGTATTCAGGTAGGGGAGCAGAATGGCAGGAGATGTGGCAGGGCATGACCTCCCTGAGGAAGAGGATAAGGTAACCCCAGCATCTCCAGTAAGTAATAGATGATAAACCAACTTCTACAAAGGACTAAGAGTGACCTTGGTTGTAAGGAGCCCTGTTTTATCACCTTGGAAAGTAGAGTGGTCTTATCGGAGGGTTGGCTGTCATTATAATGGCTCCCATTCAGGGACACTGGGACTCTTCCATCTGGAGCGAAGGGTATGTGGAGAAATAGAAATGGGGATGGCTGGCAAAATTACAAAAGGCAGGCCACTGAGGAAGATAAATTGGCACAGGGTTGAGGATCCATCTTGGAAGAAAACAATTGAGATTCCAGCCCCTCTTTCTTTTTTTTAGAATCTTTCTGCTGCACAAGTCTTGTCCTCATGAGGGCAGCTGGGCTTGCAGGAAGGGGCACCCCAAATTCCAGATGGGCATTCATAGTGAAAGGAGAGACGAGACTGGTAATCCTGGCACCATAACATGGTCTGGAGGTTGGGCAGGGTGGTGGTGGAGTGTTGGTATTACACAGCATGTGGCCAAGGCTAAAAGCCCACTATACACGATCACCCTGGCATAGTGGCACATTTGGGGGAAATGATTGAGCCCATGAGATTCTGTTGAAATAGCTGCAATCTTAGAGCTCAAGTATGGGGCACTGCTGTGTCCTGCAAAGGAATTTGGTCCATCAGGGACATTGTGCAAATGAAAAACTCAATCTGACCGTGTGAGCTGAGTTTTCAGTGGCAACATTGTGTGTCAAAGCAGAAGTGAAAAAGCCAGTGGACTGATTAGATTCTCTAATTCTCTTTTCTGAAATTGGGAAGTAGACTACTGACCCTTTAGACAGAGTAAACTCCCTGGGCCCATATTTTGAGGAAGAAAGAGGTGTCAAGTGGTAGATACTGGACATCTATTTAAATTGGACGTATGG
Organism: Manis javanica; assembly: GCF_040802235.1. Classification (NCBI taxonomy): domain Eukaryota; kingdom Metazoa; phylum Chordata; class Mammalia; order Pholidota; family Manidae; genus Manis; species Manis javanica. The sequence continues at coordinate 108,273,323 of NC_133164.1, forward strand.
AGGTGTGAATGATTAATTGGAAATATAAAAGAGAGGGACTTACACTAGTACTCCAAGCTGGTGGAGCAGATCATACCAGTGGCATACATATTTTTCACAAACTTACCCACAGATACACACACAAACACACATAGTCTCACACAGACACACACACGATGAGGCAGATATTATTGCTCCTCATTTTACATATGAAGAAATAGAGGATTAAATAACTCATCCAAGGCCACAGAGCTAAGAAGTGGTGGTCACTGTTGGAAATGACATTTGCATTCCTAAACACATTGTGTGGCAACTTTGCTATGCTGTCTTTGAGGGGTGGTTCTCAAAAAGGGTTTCCCAGACCCATTGCTTCAGTATCACCTGGGATCTTGTCAGAAATGTAAACCCTCGGGCCCTACCGCACAAGCCTGGTCTGGAACTCTGGGGTGGGCCAGCATTCTGTTTTGTAAATGGTGGTGATTCTGATGAACACTCATGTTTGAGAACCATGGCTCTAGGGAAAGAGCTTATGCTTCTGTAATTAAGGTCAACCCTGTGCTAATCCCTAAAACAGTATGAGATTCAGTCACTACAATTCCCCTCAAATACTTCTCTGAAGGAGGAGATGCTTACCAACACATGTCTAGCCAAGAAGATGAAGGAAATTAGGAATCAGGTAGCACACATTTTCCTCCTTTGTCTCTATATTTGGTCTAAAGTTATTTGGGAACACCTTTAATTTTATTAGTATTTTTGAGAGTGTGAAAAATGTTATGATTGCTCTTCTACCCCCTGTCTATTTACCTCTATGGGACTGTGGATACAAATGTTTCTTTTTTCTTCTACTGTGAGCTTAGTTCATAGCCCAGAACCATAATTAAGGAAAGAGTTAAAGACCCAAAGACATAATTTGGAATTATCTTCTTTCTCTTAATGTGCTGTTGTCATGCCAGTGTCATGTTATTCTGGAAATAAGCCAGATTTTTGTGAAAGTAATAATATAGTTCCATAACTCTACGTTAAGTGTAGAATTGTCAGTCTAAAGTTTGGAGAATAAATATCTGATATGCCTTTGTAAAATCTTCATGCAGTAAGTGATAACTGTAACTTTAGGAGGTTTAATATTTTCTAAGAAAAAAAAAATCTAGACTAGAAGTAAACCAATAATCCAGACTTTACCCTGATTAAAATTGTATTTATTCAGTGATGCTTGTTCTTTTGGTGGATATAGAACAATTGAAATATTAGATAATATTTACCTACTGTAACAAATTAATCCATAATGTTGGGTTAAGCTCAATAACATGGTTTGCATAAACCTGTATTGCTAGAAAGTGCTAATTCGTTTTCACACATCAAAATCCAGTAAATTGATACAATTATATATATTATCCTCCCTAGAAATGCTGATAGGGTTTGGTATGCATACCTCAAAGGGAAGGAGAATGAAACAGTGGGTGACATCATGTGCCTTATGTTCGGCAATATCTGTAGTACTGTAGGTAAAATGGGCAGAGGTGACACTATTTATGCCAGATTTCTTTATTGTTGGAGGATGTGATTAATTTTAAGTTCATATTTTATGCATTTTCCAAGTATTGCATTTTCTCATATTCTTTTCTTTAAAAAAAAATTTATAGACACACCAGACTGTATTCCCATATTCCAGGGAAACATGTAAACCAATGGAAATGTTTTTGACTGCCTGACAAAATGTCTGAAAAAAATGTGGTGTTTTTGAAGGTCAGTAGGTCAAATGATTGATTTAATTTGATGCAGAATTTTATGATAAATTTTCTAACAAATTATGGGACAAATATCTGTGTAAGATTTAGTGGGGATTTCTCCCATGTTTCAAGGCCAATGGACACAAAAAGCTTTGTACTGCTAACCCTCACTTAGGCTGCTTTTCAACAGCAAATTCAGTCCTCAGTGCATCAACAGCCCAAAACCAGGAAGTTCTATTCCCAAGAGACTAAATGGAGATTTTGAAATTAGATGCTTTGAGTCCTAATCCTAGGTGTGTCAAAACACATTATATGGCACTGTTTGCAAGTTTAAAAAAACTGTGATCTGTGAATTTTGAAAATCCAGTTTCTAGTTTTTAAAAATTGATATAGACCATTTCATGGCCTCAGCACCAAACTGATAATAAAAAGGTTGTTGCTGATACAAAACGGCTATCATCCTATCAGTAATGATGATCATGAGGATTTATATGTGCCAATTCAGTTTAAGGAATGACCTCAAGAAGAGAAGCTGCCAAGATTTTTTTCAACGTCGGTTAATATCAACGCAGAATGAATAATGAATGCCACGTTAGAAGGTGTGGGCTGTGTATATATTTATATTTTCACTAAAGAAATACTATTTTCCTGCCCAGCTTTTCATTCAAGTGGTGATTCGTAACACCTGTGAACAAATGTGCTTAGCCCTGCTAATGCTGATAAAAACTACAAATCTGTCTCCTTCACTGCTGATCTCCGAATGAAAGCAGAGCACCATGCATGCCATCTCACTGTACCCTTAATGGAAAGTCAGCAGGGCTCTTAGCACAATTTCCTAGACCACAGAAAGATAATATTAATTCAAGCGCTTTAGGAAAATTCCCCAAATCCATGATCTCCTCCTGAAAGCATTATAGAAGTTTTGATATACTGATACTTCGAGGGTTTTGGCCTAGAAATTAGGGTGGTTTACTAGCAATGTAACTTATTAAGCAGTCATGCTAAATCATTTCCACAAAAGCCTAAAACTCCTCAACCATCTTGAACTTCCACCCTTAATAATTCGAAAGATTCACAATGCAAGGAGAAAATTAGGCCTATCTAGAGTCTTGCCACCGTATTTTCACAATGTGAAGTTTCAGTTTCCAGGTGGAAGTGCCACCTTGGAAATAAATAGACCTTGAATATGTTTTAGAGGATGACATTGAATAAAATACTCTGCTTCATTCTGAGAATAATTCTGTTGAAGCCATTTAAAGAGTGAAAAGTGCTGAGCATATTTATTTTTGTTCTACAAAATTCTGCTTTGTGACTTGTCTCAAGATTTGCATATTTTTATGGAGCACGTTGGTCAAAGAAAGCACTGTGCTATGGGCTATGAGAATAATGACAACTAAGCAGCGTCCTGCCTTCAAGGGATGTGTTAATACTTTAGGATATATGCTCCAGAGGGCAGGGGTCTCTTCGATTCACTGAGACTCTCAAAAAATAGTTGTGAAAACAGTGTGGATGGTGGGCATAGGAGGTGCTGACATTAATAATGTATACAAGTGCCAGAAACTAGACCGCAAAAAGATGGCAGAGTACTCTGCTAAGAATAGACTAAATATACCAGCGGTCAATCTTGTGTTCTAAACCAAACCCTGCTATTGGGAAAATCCATCTTCCAAATCAAAGAGCAGTTGAGAGACATCTGGAGGCAGAATTTTCATAAAAACCCTTGAAGCAACAGTTTAGGAGTGTCATTCGCCAAACATACATTGAAAACTTGCTTTTGAGTGGTTGCTTGCTACCTGATGGTTCCACAGAAGTGCTCTGCCCTCCAGGGGGCTGTGGGGCTTTGAAGGAAGTAAGGCTGGTTTAGAACTGCTGAAATGAATGTACATATGGCTTGTGTAGCTTTCAGAGTGCACAGAGAAACAGTATAGCTGTGACCCAAGAGCTCTAATTGAACTGTTAAGAGTCTAAACTTTAAAATACAGACAGAAAAAAGGCAAGAGTAATATGCCAGGAACATGAATTAACCTTGAAGACAGAGATTATATGTAAATTTGCCTTACTCATTATGATCCAGTCATTCTACCCTCTTTGCTTTGATCCTCCAACATCTGTCCCCAGGGCCTTTGCACCTGCTGTTTACTCTGCTTGGAGCACTTCCCCCAGATACCTGCATACTCTCAAGCCTCCTCAGGCCTTTACTCTTATGTCACCTTTGCAGGGTGGCTTCTCTAATCACTCTACATGACATTACAACTTCTATGCTCATCCCTCCTGGGCTTTCCTTTTTCTCAGTAGTGCTTATTACTATCCACAGTGCCATGTTCTTTACTTACTCACTTACTTATTTTTTCAGTCTTCACTGCTAAGATAGAAACTTGATGAGGGCAGGATTTTTGCCTATTTCTCCACCTACTAGTACCTAGAACATTGCCTAGCCTATGACAGGCACCGACCAAATATGTTTGAAACAAATGAATGAATGGAACTTGAATCAAGGAAAATGCCAAGGTCTGGCATACATGTTAATAAAAACCTTTTGGATCTTTGATAATATATAGACAAATACATTTATGTAGGGGCAGGAGTGGAGAAGAAATCCATTTTCCCCGCCTAATGTTTCCATGCAGAGGGTCTTCCGTTACATTATTTTTTCCTTTTTCCCCATGCCCCACCCCTGCATGTTTACTGAGTCTGGTTGATATTACTGACCATACTCAGCTCAGCATCTTACTGGATCTCTTTCCTTTTGGGGGAAGCTGCAAGATGTTTGCTTCTGTTCTCCTCTTTCATGTACTATGTTTCAAGTAGGCCTTTGCTGTCCAGCTCTGAGGGTGACTGTGTGGATATCTTTCTCATTAGGGGGTGAAGTAGTGGGAAAGTATCTAGGCCCATAATCTAAAGCCACATTCTCTCACCAGCTGTCTGGTTCCTGGGTCTGTTTTTCCATTGATTCCAAATTCAGAAGGTGATAGAAAGGATGCTATGTATTGACTCTCTAACAGCTACAACAGGAAGATACCCATCAAGATGGAAAGATTATACCTAGGGAGGTGGTTAGCACGGCAGGATGAGGCATTCTACAGGAGAGTCTGAGAGCACAATTTTATTGCAAGACTTGGCTCTGTCTTTTGTGACATTTGTCATGCTTGGAATTTTAACTGTATTTTAAATAGCTGGATTTAATATGAAAAATGAAAAATGAGCACTACCTACCACATCCTGGAATGCAGCAGGTCTGCCAGTACAATGGGACTCAAGCACCTGACTTATGAGGTGTTAGTGTGAGGTGCCCAAGCAGGGCTTCCAAGATTCATTGGCCCTTACACAAATCTAAACAATGTGCCAGAGCTCTAGCTGACTGAGAAATAAGAGCAGTAGAGAGAGAGCAACATGGGGCAACAGTCTTGCTTGAGGCAAAGCCATTAGGAGAACTAGAGTTTAATCTACAGAGTCGAAAACGACAGCAGCTGCCCCAAATCTTGCCTTAGTAATAGTTACACTATCGTTGGCTGGGTCCACACAACTCTGGGTTGGCTCCATCTTCCATGACTGACATAAATATCTGCTGGAGCATGATGCGTTGAAACCCTAGCATTGGACCCCACAGCATTCCAGCATAAGAACAGCCTTGACTTATAAAACTGATCTTAGAGTTTGGATTGAATATTTTCCACCACCCAGTATGAGTTCATGATCAGCTGTACCCCTTTTTCTTTCTAACCACCACTCACTACCTTGCCTAGGCCCATTTTTCTTCAAGTATCTCCATAGATTCTCCTGGTGACGTCCTGCCTAGAACCTTCCACATTCTCACAAACTTGAAGCTACATAGCAGCATGATTAAAATACAAGCTCATTATTTTCTGAAATTGTCATAATGAAAGGCATAACATTGCTTTTTTTTTTTTTAGAATTTAGATCAGTGCTGTCTAGTAGAAATACAATGCCAGACACATGTATAATTAAAAATTTTCTAGGAGCCACATTAAAAAAGTAAAAATAAACAGATGAAATTGATGTGATAACATATCTTATTTAACCCAATATATCCAAAATGTTATGATTTCAGCATGTAATGAATGTAAAAATAGTAATGAGGTATTTATAAATACAAAATTTGGGCTGTGTCTTATACCGCATCTTATTTGGATGAGCCACACTTCCAGCGTTTACTGACACAAATGGCAAGTGGCTACTGCAGTGGACAGTGCAGATTGAGATGCTGCTTTATTTCTGTGAAGACAGAATTGAGAGTGATGTGTGAATTTGGTGAGGCTCTCTTAGGGCTGTGGGAAGGTTAGCAAGGACACAGGAACGGAAATGTTTGAGGACCACCATAATGAAATCAGGTATATCCTTTATTTCATTTGCTTCTAAGGAATTCCATATCATGTCTGCTGACAAAGGTTATCTGGCATTGGACAAGGTAATGCCCTTGAGCCTCCTATTTCATCATGTATTACATGGGAACAATACTATAATAGTAACATATAACAATAATATAATAAAAATAATCAGAAATCCAACTCCTGGGATTGTTGTGATTCAAAAATATGAAAGCACTAAGAAAAATAGTCTACAAAAATGGCTTTTTCATATTTAAAAAAATAGCTCTATTGAGGAATATTCAACATTTAATAAATTGTACAGATTTAAAGTGTTCAGTTTGATACATTTGACATATACACCCATGAAGTCAATCAAGAAATGCACATATCACCCCAAAAAGGTTCTTCGTGCCGGTCTTAACTCCTTCCCACTCCTCGCAGCACCCCCACCCCTCTCCGTCTCTCACCTGCATGCCCAAGCAACCAAGAGTCTGCTTTCTGACTCTACAGTTGCAATTTCTAGAATTTTATACACATGGAATCATGCAGTGTGCAGTATATATTCCATTTAATGAATATATTCTATATCACTACATAGTAATATATACTAATATGTTACAGATAATAAAATATACATGTTGTAAATACATATACATATTTACCTGGCTTCTTGAACTCAGCACAATTACTTTATGATTCATCCATGTTGTTTCTTTAATAGCTGTTAGAGGAGGTCATTGAGATGACAGTGACTTCAGTTGATCCCAGAGCTTGACCTGGGCAAACAGGCTCCTCACCCTCAACCCTGTCCTTGGAAGGTGCCTTTCCCGTTTGCCTTCCGAGCCCTAGAAGCTGCATTAAGGACACAGCCTTGAGATAGCAATGTGCTGCTAAGACCATCTGGAACTGTGTACGTGATACGAATCTCGCGGTTGGGCGCGGAGATGCACTGGGCTTGCTCCGCCCAGGGCAAGCCCCGGATATCAGTGCACTGGGGAAACTCGCGGTGAGCAGTCGGAAAGGCCTGACTTGCTTTGGTCGCTTTGCTCTCGGTGTGGCGGTGGTGGTGCGGTTGGCGGGGCTCAAACCAACATCTGGCAAGCCAGCCAGGAGCCTGGAGAAGTGTGCTTCTGGGAAAGAGGCCTGTGCGGGGAAAGCCCCGAGCTGGCCAGTGACCTCTACGTGGGTTGGGATGGCCTGTGTGTTAGATGTCTGTGGACCACCACGTTGGCACGGGACAACCCCAACAAGCTGGCTGGCGAATGTGCTTGTTGGAGGGACCTCACAGAGCACCCATTAGGGAGAAGGGAAGCGACTGGCTGCGGCAGGGGCTCGCCTCCGCTGTGGGCGGCTCGGCTGGCCGCTGATGCCCAGCTGAGGCTGCAGCTTGGGTTGAAAAGTCTCAAGAAGAGCCGAGGTTAGAAGACGACCAGTGGCTGACCACTACTCTGCTAGCTTAGGGGTCCGAGGACAAGCTGGGAGAGCAGGATGGTAAGTTGGACATCTTCACGTGCTTTGCCAAGCTACGAGAGTATCTCCCAAGCAGGTTACATGTATCTGTGACTCAGGAAGGTATGGCAGAGACCACAGAAGGAGAGAGTACCCCTAGGATTTTGGTCCCAGCTCTGGAAGGGGGTGGAGACCTGATAGACCTCACAGAGCAACAGGCCCCAGCAGTGCACACAGCGCCCTCCCGGTACGGGCACTCACAAAGGAAGCATACTGTGCTAAGAACTTCCCTTCCTTATCAAGGGGAGGTTGAGAATATGCTCCACTGTCTCACCTCTGCCGTGCCTCAACTCCCACCATGTCTACGTGGCATGCGTATTTGCAGCAGAGACACCCTGTCTGCTTGGCCCCTCCAGATGCCCTGCCCCCATTCCTCTGGTGGCTCCTGCAGCCTGTAAAGAGGGAGTGGAAGAAATGCCAGTTCGTGCCCTGTGTACAGATGCTTAGAAACAGGAATGAACTGCAGCAGCCTGTGGGGCTGAACTCAGTGGTTTGGCTGGCAGTCACTCAGGAGCCAGTAGGTTCTACCACATTCACTAATAGGTTAGCATATCTGAGCAAAAAAGGCAGTTTTTATTTTATTGCCATTCTTGATGCCTTTCTTGTCTTATGCACTGACCTAACCTTAACTGTAATGTTGAATAAAAATGGTGAAACCAGACGTTTTTACCTTGTTCCTGATCTTAGAGGGAAAATATTCAATCTTTCAATATTAAATATGATGTTGGCTGTAGACTTTTAAAAATAGATACCCTTTATGAGATTGTGGAAGTTCCCTTATATTCCTAGTTTTCTGAGAGTTTAAATTGAGAATGAATGTTGGAACTTGTCAACTGTTGATGTTGGAACTGGTCAACATCCAGTGGGTTTAAAAAATGTTTTTTTGCTTTAATATGGTGACTTACACTGATTGCTTTTCAAAAGTTAAACCTGCCTTAATTCCTGGGATAAACCTCACTCTGTCATATTATCCATTTTATATATTGCTGGCTTTAATATGCTAAAATTGAGCTCAGAATTTTAGTTTAGAATCTGTGTACATGAAGAACATTGGTCTTTAGTTTTCTTTCTTTCTTTATGGTGGTAAGAACACCTAACATGAAACCCTCAACAAATTTGTAAGTGCTCAATACAGTACTGTGAACTACAGCCACAACATTGCACAGCAGATCTCGGGAATTTATTCATCTTGCATAAATTAAATTGTATACCCATTGAACAGCAGCTCCCATTTCCCCTTCCCTCTAGTCCCTGGCAACCTCCATTCTACTATTTTTATGACTTTGACTATTTTAGATATCTCATGCAGTATTTGTCCTTCTGTGATTGCTTATTTCACTTAGCATAATGTCCTATAGGTTCATCCATGTTGTTACACATGGCAGGATTTCTTTTTTTTTTAAATAATATTCCATTGTATGTATAAACCACATTTTCTTGATCCACCCATCTGTTGATGGACATTTACATTGTTTCCATGTCTTGGCTATTGTTATGATGCTGCAGTGAACATGGGAATACATATATCATTTCGAGGGCCTGACTTCAATTTTCTTGTTTGGATGTATACCGAGAAGTGGGATTGCTGGATCATATGGTAGTCCCTATTTTTAATTTTTTCAGGAACCACCAAACTGATTTCCATAATAGCTGCACCATTTTACATTCCCACCAACAGTGTACAAAGATTCTGAGTTTCCCACATCCTTGTCAAAATTTGTTATCTTTGGTTTTTGATGATAGAGGTCCTAACAAGCTGAGGTGATCATCATTGTGGTTTTGAGTTGAATTTACCTTATAATCAGTGATGGTGAACATTTTTTCATATACCTGTTGGCCATTTTTATGTTTTTGAAAAAATGTCTGTTCAACTCCTTTGCCCACTTTTTATCAGTTTTTTTGCTTTTTGCTATTGAGTTGCAGGAGCTCTTTATATATTTTGAATATCAACCTCTTATTAGATATATATTTTCAAGTATTTCCTCTCATTCTGTAGGTTATCCTTTCACTCTGTTGTTTCCTTTGCTATGTAGAAGTTTTTTAGTTTGATGAAGTCCCACCTGTCTATTTTTGCTGATTTTACTTATGCTTTTGGTGTCATATCCAAATAATCACTGCAAAGGCCAATATCAAGAAGCTTTTCTCCTGTGTTTTCTTCTAGGAGTTTTAGAGTTTTCAGGTCTTATGTTTAAATCTGTAATCCATTTTGAGTTGATTTTTTTGTATATGGTATAAGATGAGGGTTCCATTTCATTCTTTTTCAAGTAGATTTCCACTTTTCCCAGCACCATTTATTGAAGAAACTGTCCTTTTCCCATTACGTATTCTCAACAGCCTCATGGAAGATCAGTTGGCCATGTAAGTGTTGGTTTATTTTGAAGCTTTCTATTCTGTTCCATTGGTATATATGCCAGTTTTATGCCATTTTAATTACTGTAGCTTTGTAATGTATTTTGAAAGCAGGAAGTGTGTTGCTGCTTTGTTCTTCTTTCTCAAGATTGCTTTGGTTTTTGGGGTCTTTGTTTTATATTGCCCCATATGACCATTAACATGGGATGTCTTTCCATTATTTGTGTCATCTTTAATTCCTTTCATTAATGTTTTATAGTTTGCAACATATAAGTGTTCCATCTCCTTGGTTAAGTTCATTCCTAAGTATTTTATTATTTTTGATGCTATTTTAAATGGAATTTTCTTAATTTCTCTTTTGATATTGTTAGTGTATAAAACACAGCTGATTTTTGTATATGGTTTACGTATCCTGTAATTTCACTGAATTCATTTATTAGTTCTAACAATGTTTCTGTGGTGTCTTTAAGGTTTTCCAAATATAAAATCCTGTCTGCAAACAGAGATAGTTTTACTTACTCCTTTCTGATTTGAATGCTTTTATTTTGTTTTCCTGCCCAATTTCTCTGCTAGCACTTTCAATACTCTATTGAATAAAAGTGGCAAGAGTGGGCATTCTTGTCTTGTTCCTCATCTTAGAGGAAAAACTTTCAGTTTTGCACCATTGAGTATGATATCAGCTGTGGGTTTTTCATAAATGGTCTTTATTATGTAGAGGTACACTTAATGATCATCTTATCTAATGTCCACATTCTTTGGAGAAGTAAACTGCAACTTGGAGATATTGTATATATTTATCTGTATACAGTATATCTTGTGTATGTATATATATATATATATATATATATATATATATATATATATATATATATATATATATATATGGTCTGTCCAAGAGCATAGCATTGGTTAGTGGTAGAATTGAGTCTCCAGATTTTCTATCCCAGAGCCTTTTCCATGAAACAGTGCTACCCCTTTCTCATTCTGTAGGCTTCTTTCAGTTCTGGTAAATACACTGATGTTCACAAATAGGTATTTCACCTAGTATTATAGATGCATTTATACCATAGTTATATATAAGGTGTGTGTGTGTGTGTGTGTGTGTGTGTGTGTGTGTGTGTGTGTGTGTGTGTGTGTGTATGTGTGTTGTGGTAGGGGTGAGATTGGAGGGAATGGGAAAATCTAAGCAGACTCAGTATAAACCAAATGAGCTGCCACAAAAAAGAAAATCATGAGTTGATAGACATAAAAGATTCCCAAGTCCATCTACATTTTATAGCTTATAAAGTTGTGACATTGAGAATTTAAGTGACTTGTCTTAGTTTGATATAAGCTAAATTTTGGGTAAGCTGAAATTTAATCTAGAGTATAATCTATTAAACACACTGTCTTTTTAATAGTTTGTAATTGCTTCCAGGATAGTTTACATGGATGGTTATTACAGTGGTGTGGTACAATTGCATCAAAATTCCCATAATTTATTTAAAAACTACTCTTTGAGAAATTAAGAGCTCCATATAACTTTAAATATTAATTCTACTAATTACTTATACTATCTTTTTTAACTGTTCCTTTAAACATATATGAACAACAAAAAATAGTCCTTAAGCTCAAGCATTATGGTGTTGGTGTCTATAGGAATAGTACACATAAAAATATTTAGAATTAGATTTTGGCTTTAGGCAATCTTTGTAAATGAGACATAATTTTTAGTAACTTTATAAATATCTTTACAACATCCAAATTATCTTGCAATAGAAGTATGAATTTTATTACATCACAAATGTATATTGTATGAAATGCACAATTGGATGCTGTTAAACCTTAGACAATCTGATTTTTAGAATGATTATGTAATTGTGAGGCCATGAATAACAATAATTTGTTTGGTAGTGATTGATTTTTTTTTTGAAAATGAATTAATTATTTTCTTGACTGTGTCTGATCCTTGAATCCTTGGGGTAAATCTTCAGTACAGCACGTGGGGTTTTAGCTATGTGAGCCCCATTAGTGTGAAACAGAATTTTGCAGTTAAATCCATGAGCTGAGCAGTTGCTCTTTAATGTTATTTTAATATTTAATGGTTATTGCAGGGCTGTCAAGCTGGGACTGTTTCAATGAGAGAAATTTCCAGAACTTATGAGGGAGATTTTAAACATCTATTTAGAGCATATTGCAATATCCTTCGTTGTAAGAGGAAGATCCTTTAGGGAGAAACTATCCAATTCAAAAGAGAGTTTCCCTTTAATTGTGGCAAATTTGAGACTGAGATAATCAATTTCTTATTTTTATTAGAATTATCCAAATGATTCATTAAACTGCTTTCATGAGGCAATGTAGATACTAATTTGGTGACATTTTAATGGCATATCAGATAGAGACAGGAATAAAGGGGTTTTGTTTTTTGTTTATGAATACTTGTTTTGTCATTAATTTTACAATTTTTTGAGTTAATTGGCACTCCTGGTTTTCCTTAAAATTCTATAGGTAAATTTATAGAGGTTATTGGCTGTGAAGGAAGATACTGCTATAAAGAATCAATGGTCTTTATCACAGTTAGATAATTTGGTCATCTGAGAGATGTATACCTCACTGTACAGTAATATGGCTGCATTCTTCCCACTGGGCATCTGCCTAAATGCTTAGTGGCCCCCAGGAAGTCAGTACAGGCCTTAGTATCCCTGAAGAATGAGAGCATCTTGCCTTAGACCTTAAAATATACCCCAGATTATTTTAATCAATTTTAGGGAACTTAAAACCTTTATCTGAGGTATCCCAAAGTCACTCAAGGTCAACAGGTAGAAGTATTAGAAAGACTCAAAAAAAAATCTGCATTTATGCATCACAGCTGTGTTAGTGGGCTTAGAAGTGGCTTTTCCCTAGTTGGTCCTTGAGATGACTGTAACCTGTGCCAGCACCTTGCTTATTGCCTTGTAAAAGGCTCTGAGACTGAGGAACCCAGCAAGCCATGGCCAGATTCCTGACCCACAGAAACTGGCAGATGCGTATTTGCTGTTTAAGCTGCTATATTTTGGATTTATTTGTTGGCAGTAATAAATAAATCATACATATATTAAATAAGTGAGTAAAGTTTCTGATAAGTTTTAAACGCCAGACTGCTATTATGAAATAGGTGTTTTAGAAATATCACTGGCATCACATTTTAAGATGATCACTTTGGCATCAATATGTACAATTAAATTAGGTGAGAATATGAGCAGGAGGGTATGATGATCATAAGACAGTAACCTACATGTGAAGTAAAGACACTGACAGTGAGAAAGAAGAGAAGTTGCATTCAGAGGTATTTAGGAGGTGCACCTGTCAGACTTGAGCAACCAACAGGATGGGACTCCAGTCCCACTGCTTTTGCTCTCCCTCATCTGTTGTTCTTTGCATTCTCTTTCCCTGAACCACCTCCCATCTTCAGTCTCCCCCGAGGTGGTCAGAGTTCTGTGGGATTTCATACGAGGCAATATGCTCCTGCCCCTTGGCTTCTGCTACCATCTAGTTACTGAGGACACCCATATCTCTTCCCCCAACATGCCTCTCTTAGGAATGTAAGTCATATTTCTAAGTGCACACAAAACCTGTGCTATCTATATCTAGTTCAGGAGTTGGCACACTTTTTGAGGCCCCACAGTCTCTGTTACAACTATTCAACTCTGGGATTGTAGTGTGATGGCAGCCAGAGACAATACGTAAACTAATGAGTGTGCCCAAGTTCCAATAAAACTTTATTTATTTGTGGTGAAATCAGAATTTGATATAATGCTCATGTGTCATGAAGTATTATTTTTCCTTTGATTTTTTTCCTACCACTGAAAAATATAAAAACTACTTTTAGCTCTTGGGCTTTCTGGGCTGTAATTTGCAACCCCCGCCCCCATCTACTCCCTACTATGTTTCTATCCTCATTTCCTGGTATTCGTCACACTCAAGATGCGGTAAACCTAATGCTGTTTTTTATGTCTTTTCAGTGTCTGTGGAGTTTACATTGTCCTTGATGTCCTTTTGCCTCTCTTTAGCCTGTGAACCCCTCATCATTGATAATTACTGGCTCAGGTATACCCTGCTCAGTGCAGCCTTCTTGGCTTTCCCCAGGCAGAATTATTTCCTCACTGCTCTCAAAGTAGTTTGTCCTGTCTCTGATACAGCAGGCATCATATCATAGTGTCATTTATCTTTTTTAGTACCTGTCTGCAACAATGGCCTATGAACTCCTCAGTGCCAAACATCCCCTCTTATTCATCCTAGTACCAATAATGTCTTGACGTGAGTCATATAGGAAAACCAACATGTACAAAATTTTACAGACTTTTTCCTAGAAATTTTAACCATAGCGATGTATTTTCATTAAAATTATGGCTTTATTATTTGAAGCCTGGCTTTTTGGAGAATAAAATATTGTCTTCTGAAGGCTAGTTTTCATATTACAGTTTGGAAAATTGAATGCTAAAGTTCTTATAAAGTATTTTATAATATATATACAGATACAAAAATGTTAATTTTCATTAATAGTACTGCTACTACTCAAACTGTAACTCCTACAGTTATTAATGCTACAGGTACTGCTAAAAACCTGTTTGTAAAAGAAATTTGCCTCACTGGTCACAGTATATAATTTTCGTCACAGTAATGTAAGTTTATCTTACCTCCCAAAGCATGTATTTTCTGATTTTTTTTTTTGCAGAAATTTTTGTTGATAATATGAACTCTTTTGCTTTTGTTATCATTTGTTTTCACAGTAAAACTAAAGTTTTTCCTTGAACTTTACATCCATATGATTTTTAAGAAAAGAAAATATGTCCATCCAAATGATTTTCATTCCCCCTTCATACGATGGGTTCTTTTCACCAAATGTAATCCTGGAGATAATCGCAGATTCAGGCTAGAGGCCTGGCAGCCTTGGACACTGGACTTCTTTATGACAGAGAGAAGTATTTCAGTTTCTCCCCTATTAATTTCTATCAAAAGCCTGTATTATTCTCTTGTTCCCCAGTGAAACTATTTCTGTTTGATTTCAATTAAAAATGAAATGTCAGCATTTCAGGATGTATTGTGCTGCTTTGTGGTGCACATGATTCCAACTCATTAGGGAGAAGGCAGCATGTTTGGAGGAAACCCAGTTGGGAAAGAAAAGTAGATTTCTGTTTCACGTTTTTGTTAGAAGTATGAGCCAGAATGCATTCTACAAGGCCTCTATTTAAAGGAAGTATCTGTGGCAATAGGTTTCTCAATTCCCGTGTAATTTACTGTCTTTGATTTATCTGGAGGTTTCCTCTAATATATCATATTTTCCTTATCCCCAGGCTAAATTTATCTAGAAACAATCTCATTTCATTTCTTTCTGTGAATACTATATACTGTTGGAAAAAAAATGACTAAAGATTGATGAAATATTTATGCATCTTAAAAAAGTTGATTACATTAAAGGTAGTATTTTATGTAAGTTTGATGTTCCAAGAGGAAATTTCCATCTTCAATTTTTGACGATCTGAGACTTGACATATAGAAATTCAAATGTATGTGAAACTTGCAGAGGGTTAGCATCATTCTGCTTCTCCTCTCTGAGGGAAAATGGGCATATGTAGGTAGTTATGGAAATATGTAGGTAGTGATGACAGTTTGACCAGGAGTGTAAAATGTATGATAACATGATCACTTTAAAAAATTTCAACAAGAGATCTATAATATTTCCTGAAGAGCCAGCATCTGGAAAATGGAATGTTTTTCCACTTAAAAGCAAATAATATATTTTTCCAATTTTCTTTTTGTAAGAGAAAAATGATGAAGGAATGTGTGTTATGACTATCACATTTGACAATACAGAGTATGTAATGTCAGAGAAGCACAGATTGTATAGCCAAATTTCACACAGAATTATGATTACTAAACACTGAAATAACCTGGCAACAATTTCTGAATATTGACAAGTTGAACAACAACAAAAAATGACCCTTTCATTGGTGCCAAAGATTAGCTAATCGATGTTATTACAATGTGAAGGCTCAGAAGGGAGTGATCTGGGTAACTCTTGATGTTCAAAAATCTTGTTTGCAGCCCTTCCTCAAATTGGATTATGGACTTTAGTTCAAAATGAATGACTCTAGCAGGTTATGTTCTGTGACTTCCTTTTCCAGTATTTGCAGAGTATGCTAGTGCTGAAGTTTGTGTTCTCTATGAACACGTCAAGAAGAATTTAGTCCACAGACATACTGAGCATTGACTATGGGCTTGCTATTGTGTGACGTGCTGGAGAGAAGTGCTCTAGTATTCCAGGGCGTATAGGCTTTATAGTCCCATAGAGGGAACAGACAGGTACACAAATATATGAAAGAAGGTGTCATAGATGTCCCAACAACGGTTTCTTTGGGGTATAATGGCTACAGAAGAGGGGAGTGGTAAGTATATCCAGGAGGCTTTATAGAAGTCATTGAAGCCACTGGTTTTTTTATGAAAATCACTTCTAAGGCTGATAACTGCTGGGTTTCTGTATTTAGTAGTGTTAGATGACCTTGGCTTTTCTTTCCTTCTTTCTTCTTATTGAGATATATTTGACATGTAACATTATGTAAGTTTAAGGTATACAAAGTATTGATTTGATAAATTCACACATTTCAATATGACTACCACCATAGTCTTAGCTAACATCTCTACCATGTCACATAATTACCATTTTATTGTGGCGAGAACATTTAAAACCTAGACACTCCGCAACTTTGAAATTTATAATACAGTACTGTTGACTATAATCACTGTGCTCTGTATTAGACCTCCAGAACTTAATTATCTTCTAGTTGAAGTTTGTATCCTTAAGCAACATCTCCCCAGTTACCCTACCCACGCCCCAGAGCCTGGTAACCACCATTCTATTCTGTTTCTTGCAGTTTCAGCTTTTTTAGACTCCACATACAAGTGATGTCATACAGTATTTGTCTTTGACTTGCCTCATTTAGCATAATATCTTCAAAGTCCATCTGTGTTGTCAAAAATGGCAGGGTTTCCTTCTTTCTCTTGGCTGAGAAATAATTACATTCCAGTTACTTTCCATGTATATATTATATATAAATCTTCTGTATCCACTCATCCACTGATGGATACTTAGGTTTTTTTTCCTTATCTTGACTATTGTGAATAATGCCACAATGAACATGAGAGTGCAGATACCTTGCTTTCATTTCCTTTGGGTATATACCCAGAAGTGGGATTGCTGGATCATGTGGTAGTTCCTTTCATGCCCAGTGGGGAGTTGGATGACAGGAGTTAGGGATGCCTAGCTCTTGTGGGGGGATGGGGACAGTGTGGAGAGGTGTTGGGGGGATTGGCACCTGGTTTGGCTACTAACATTACAATAATGAACTTTCCAATGAAACCCCTATTTTCCTTATTTTAGCTTTCAGATTTCAGGTTGAATTTGGTAGAAACTTCTTTTTATTTAACTTAAAAAATGTTTTTCTTTAATTGAAGTAGCATCTATTTAAGTAAACTTTTTTTGCTTTTATAGAGTTAATTTATTTTTAAACATAGTGTCTTTTGGGACTCCCCTCTTTCACTATTCATTGAGAAGTCTTAGAAAAGTTAAAACACTAGACATGTCCGTTAGCTAAATATGAATTATTAATGGTCATTGAAGAATGTGTTTTGGAGGTTTGGTTTCATATGAAGTAAGTATGATGATGCCCTCGATTGATGTGGAAAATATTTAATTGGACCAGAATTAACCACAATTTCACACCCTTGAAATGAACTATAAAGAATTTAGATGAATTTCTCCAAAAGAACCTTTTTTTTGTATGTCTGCAAAATGTATGTATGGTTGATGACAGAAAGAAATTTGTATTTGAGGCTGACAAATGAATGTCACCCTGTTCTATGAAAAAATAATACATATTTAGTAAAAATACAAGACTGGAAGTTAGCATATCCTTTTCTAAAGGACAGTCCTTTAGAAAAATAGACACAAGTCAACAGATACCAAAGGAACTGAGGACAAACAGTATGCTAAATATTTCTTTATAAATTTATGTTAGTAGTAAATAACTTTATAAATGTATAAAGTTCCTTGTAATAAATGTATGCAGCATACAGTTTGAGACCTTATGTTTTATGTAATGATCTTATAGAAAAATAATTACTTTCTTCATGAGATATTTGTTATTTAAATAAAAAACTTTCATGATTCTACAAATGTCTGGAAAATTCATGACAAGGCCTGTTGATGTGTTTGGTATATTGACAAGAGGGCCTGGGGTCACCCTGGAAGCCAAGTGAAAACAAAATTCATGCTAGTATTTATAGGTTCTGGCAAAGCATTGCCTATTAGCCTTCTAGATATACCAAGTTAGAATATCTCAATGGTCATGATGAATAATAGGCTAAATTTAGGGAGGTCTGCAGTGTAAGTCATACTGTAATTGGCTCGACATCCTAGTGGCAAAAATATAATACTAGAAAATACTCAAAAAATATTCTGAAATATTAAGATGTAAGGTAACTACAATGATCAGGCACCAAAGTAAAATCAATGTGATGCATAAAAATGGCAAAGATAAGAAGTGTGGTGAAGCATGGGACCTGGATAAGTGCTCAGCTGCTGTAAAGCTGGGTTGCTGTAATAGTTGGACGAGACTGTGGAGGTACATACAGTATTGTGCTTGAAGCCCGCTTTGGAAGTTCTTCATAGAAGTAGTGAGGAGGCCAACAAACGCATGGGAGTGAAATCTATCTAAAAACTTTTATATAAAAGCATTCCCTTAAAGTAAAGTCATAAACCATGCACAATAGAAATACGAGGCAGAAGTCACTATTCTGTGTGCCATTATCTTGGACCACAGGGCTTTTGTAAAACAAATGATTGCTAAGTGCTTAAGGTCAAAATGGAAGAAAAGGCATTTTATCAAACTTGTTCAAGGGAAGAAAGAATCTCCAGGTTGAATGTCATGTCCTTGGCTCATGTATTATTCTTAAGGAATTTTTTAGGGCCTTTCTAAGATTTCACTGCATGTTCACCACATACAGGTAATTTAAACCATTTTGAACACTATCTGAAGAAACTTTTGTTTTCAGCCAAAGTCAACCATTTTAAAGTTAAAAAAAAAGTTACTATAATATGTCATTAAAATATAAAGGGCTGGAAAATATAAAGGGCTGGACTAATATCCATGAAACTTTGCATTGCCTAATAGTGTGTTAGATAATTATAACATTTAATTACTTGAGAAGAGCAGGCTTTCACAATTGTATACTACTTGGGGGAATAATGGAATTAGCAAAATTTTTACTCTGTTAACTATAATGGCACTAAGTTCTTATCATTATCATGAATAATACAAATTTGTTGGTTGCATTCTAGCACAATGGCACTTTGCTAGACACTGGGAATTAAAAAAATAATATAGAGGCCCCTGACCTTAATCAATAACATGCTGAGAATACTAGGCCCAAGGCATAAAAGAAAAGGAATATACCAGTTGAATTATATGAGTATGTCGGAAGTTAGGGGGAAATGGTAAGTGCTATAGGCCACAGAACACAGAGAGAGGGAGCGCGGTACATGGTGGTCCCACAACAGTGAGCAGGGTCAGGATGTGTGAGGCTTTGTGGGACATGTGGAAGAGTTCTGTCTTTAAGAGCAATGGGGAAGGACTTAAGATGTGACCTTAAATTGGCATTCAGACAACATTTGCTGCAGGTGAAGAAAAGATGGTAGACATGCTACAGTGAATGCAGGGCGACAAGTTAGAAAACGGTACTAGTAGTCCAGAGTAGAGATGACAACATGTTGGATTGGGGTGAGGACAGCAGAGATAAAGAGAAGTGAACAAAGACTCTTGACAAATGACAAGGCAGGTAAGGAAATCGCTTCTCTATCTACTCCAAATTCATAGACATGCTGGGAAATTGATACTTGCCAAAATCTTGGCCCAACCGGGTTCTGAGAGTAAATGAGCAGATAGGGGATGATGTTTAATACCTGTTTCATCCTAGTAGCACCAGCTACTCCAATTTGTAGTTTTTCCCAAACTTGTGTAACCAGCATCTTTGTGTCCTTTCTGAAACAAGTACCAACTGACCAGCACACTTTCCACAAAGGTATTAGTTTCAGTTCTGCAGGCTCCCTCTTCCAAACTTCTTAATTGGAGTAATCCCAACTCCATCCTGCTGTTCCCCTAATCCTAGCAGTGGTAACAGTCTCTTTTGCAGTTTCTGCCTTTATGCTGTAGTGCCTGCCTCCTACCTTTTGCCTGATTAACAATGATTTAGATTAACTTCTGCTTGCTAAAATCACTGCTGTGGGTTCTGTCTCCTTAATGGACCCTGACTGATACAGAGGGAATAGAGAAAATAGTCAAAGGGCAATGTCCAATAAACAAATGTTGAGAGTTTTTTAGTGTTGAAGACTCTATAAATTTTTAGACTGTAAAAATCACACCAAGTCTTAGGTAGGATAAATAAAAACAAATCCATTTTGGGTTCAAGGGTGCAGAGAAAATCTCAAAAGCTATCAAAGGGAAAGATATCCTTACCTCCAAAGGATGTTGCTCTGACAGCGGACTTCTCATAGACAACAGATGCCAGAGACAAAGAAATAGGATCTTCAAAGTACTGCTGGGAGTGATGTTCCGATTTGAGAGAACTATATAATAGTTAATTCAACTGGACTCGGTGATGGATTGGATATGGAGCAGGAAGGAGAAAGAAGTATTGCAGATGTCCAAATTTGTAGTTTATGGGGTAAGTTCACTATGCCATTTACTGGGATAGGGAATATTGGAGGAGATCATATTTCAATGGGAAGAGACATTTAAAGCACATGCTGTGTTTTAAATATTTTTGAGATATCTAAGAAATGTGGAATAGGCAGTTACATACAAAGGTTTGAGCTCAATGGAGTGGTCCAAACAATGGCTGTACGTTTGAATGTTTTTGGCCTGTTGATGATAACTGAAGGTTGTCTGGTGAATTAATTGTTTATTTCTGTACAAAGAGTTAATCCAAAGCTTACTGGTTCCAAACAACACCAAACATTTATTATCCTTGTAACTTCTGTGGGTCAGGTATTTGAGAGTGGCTTAGCCAGGAGGCTGACTTGGCGTCTCTTGTGAGCTTTGCAGTCAAGACATTGACTGTGGCTGCAGTCAGCACGTTCATTTCTAGACTTGAATGAGCCTGTAGGATCAGCTTCTAAGGTGGTTCACACTTGCAGGAGGCCTTAGTCCTCCATCTGGGTCTTCCTGCAAGCTGTGTGAGTGTCTTCATGATATGGTGGTTGACTTCATGCAAAATTGGTCATCCAGAGGAGAAGGTCAAAACATAACCCCTTCATGACTTTCCTGCTGCAATTTATTTGTTATAAGCAAGTCACTAATTCCAGTCCATATTCAAGGGGCTACACCTTTTTTAAATGAGTTTTGCAGACATATTTTGTGGAAGAATTTGTGGACATATTTTAAAACCACCACACCTGGGGAAAGAATATGGAGTGAGGAAATGAAGAGAGCCTAGTAAATATTTTAGGCTTTGTAGGCCATATAATGTCTGTCACAACTCCTCCACTCTGCCATTGCAGCCTGAAAGTAGCCATAGACAATTCTTAAATGAATGGCTCTGTTTGGGTTAAGCCCAAGGCAGCCTGGGTTTATGGCCAACAGTTTGTTAACCCTGGGCCTAGAACATAGCCAGAAGAAACAACTACATATAATGATTACATAAAAAAAAAAAAAAAAAAAAACCAAAAAAATCTTCCCTATCTTTTAACTCATGAAAGGGTTAAACCAGGTGCAGTAAGGGTTTAGGAGCTAACAAGAATATCATAATACACTATACATAATTGCATTTACTCTCCTTAATGGCCCTATCAGTTATTATCTCTGTTTTTGTTTTGTTTGTTTGGTTTCTGTTTTAGTGTGGAAACTGAGACTCATGTTGCTTTAGGAACTTAATCCAAGTTACTAGTGGCAGATTGGAATTTGAAACCAAATATGTATCATTTTAAGTTTATGTTCTTTCCACTTAAGAGAAAAAGTTCCATCTAGTGTGGAGAAATACTTATAAACATGGCCGGAAAGACTGAGCCATACATAGTGGCACCAGATGCCAGGGATAGGGCTGTACGTTGCATTTGGTGTTGATGAGGCATTAATGGTTTTGAGCAATGGGTGGTAAATTACATGGTTGGAGTTGTACCTATAGTAAATAATCTGACAGTGGCATATTGATGACTGTGTGGTAGCAAGGATCAAAAGAAGGAAGATCAGACAAAAGGATGATTCAATAGTCTAGGCAGGAAATTGTTAGGATGTGAACTTGAAAGATTGTAATAAGAATGTGAAAGTGATAATGCACAAAAATATCCAACTGAACTTTGAAAATAGACTGTGAAAGGAAGAACCAAAGATGACCCTGAAAATGGCAAGTGGATAGATTGAAGAAAGTCATAAGGAGGAGCTGTTTCATACAGACATTATGAATATTATATTTATAATATAATATGAAATAAAATGATAATATATGAAATTATACAGGAAAATGGATTTTAACATGTTGAATCTGAAATGCCAGCAAGACATCCAGTAGGGGTGTGTTAGAGAAAGAACATGTGTGAATGCTTAGGACTGGAGGTGTGGTTCTATAAATGGACTTGCTAGCAAAGCTCTTGCAGGGAAAGAAGCAACCATGGGCTGAATATTGGGAAGCAACCCACTTTAGGGTTTTGATGGGCAGCAAGGAGAAAGACAGGAGCAGTGCAAAGGGTTAGACAAGGACAAGACATTACAGTCTCTGCAATGAAAGGAATGAATTTCAAGAGGGCATGCCAAGAGCTCTGAAGGTAGGTGCCAGTGAGGTTGAGAAGATAGAAAAGACTGTTGTATTAGACTATGGAGAGGTCATTTTCAGTTTCTACCAAGGTACTAAACTAGCTCAGTGGCAAGATCAGCCTTCAAGAGCTAGAGGGGTAGTTTTCAATCTTGGCTGCACATTGTAATATCCTGGGATGTTTTTAAAAATGGTGTCTTGATCCCATCCCAAGACTTCTAAATTAATTGGTTTGGGGTTCAGACTGAGCATTATGAGTTTTAAAATCTCCCCAGGTAATTCTAATATGCAGTCAAGACTGAGAAGCAATCCTAAATGGGAAATACCAAACTATGGAAAAACCTGTGAGGAATTCCTGTAGTGACACTAACTGATTTAAAGTTGTGTATTTGTGTTTGGGGTGAGGTGAGGCTTTGATCTGGGATGGGAGGCAACTCCGCGCTTCTGTGTGAGGAAGCAGTAGGGAGAGAGCTTAGGAGTTCTGAGCTTTAGGTTTAATTCGTCCAACATTGCCTTGGGAAAAATAATGCCTGATCTTTTACCTGCAGTGACAGAGCCCTGATCCAGATATCCTAAAAAATAAGATCACAGCAGCACAGAGACTTGAGCTTGTGAGGTGCTGGGAAAAACAGGTAGGGACCATTAACCTCTGATCTCTAGTCCACCTCTTTTCCTTCCCCTCCAAATCCCCAGAACTGGGGATATACACACTATGGAGTATCTTTTAAAGTAGCTTCTTCCAGGAAGGGCACACAGCAAAGTACTGGCCTGAGCTGCTTTGTAAGGTGAGGAATGATTAACTGTGGTTTTCTGACCCACCAGAAAACTCTCCATCCTAAATCCCATTCATCCCACCCTGACTCCTACACTAACTACGGTGACAAGGGCTGAGGTCTGGCCTGATAAAATAACTGGTGTTGAGAGAGCTCTCAGCCCCAAATAACAGATCCTAGGACCAGTGCAACTATTTCAGAAGAAAAACAAACAGTGGATTACATAATCTGTCAGAAGCAGAACTGTTATAAAGACATACATAATTTAAAACTAGCCTAATAAAATTTCTAAAAGACATATGGAAAAGAAAATATGAACAATATGAAATAAGATCAAAAACAAAAACAAAAAGCCCTCCTAAAAACATCAAGCAGAAATATTAGGCAAGAAAAATATAATAGCTGAAATAAAGAACTCTACTGGGATAAATGGAAGAATGAATACAGCTAAGAGTGAGTTAATAAATCAGAAGATAGCATAGAGGAAATTTCCAGAAGGAAGAAAGGACAAAGAAATTATAAATGTTAAAGAAAGGCTGTGGAAAAAAAAATAGTGACAAGTTTTGGATAATAGGGGTCCCATAAAAGAAATAATAATGGAGAGAAAATATTTAAAGAAATGCATTTCCCACAACTTAAAATAAAAGATGAAAGACATCATGTTAAATGAGCCCTTTAGAGTGGCAAATAAAGGAAACCCACACTTGTAGTATAAACCCACTATAATGTAAACATAATAAAATAGTATCAAATAAGAAGAGAAAATTCTAAAAGAGTAGATCACATCCAGAGGAACTGGATTGATATCACATTAAAAGAAAAATGTGATAAATAGTATTATTTCAAAAATGTTTCAGATAAACAATTTAGAGCCTTGAATTTTGTATCTAGCCAAACTGTCAAAATATGAGGGCTGGATAAAAATATCCTTTCACACACAAGACCTCAGAAGTTTTCTCATTCAGATTCTCATTAAAAAGAGTTTCAGATGAAGTAAAGAAATGAAGAGATAAATTCAGGAGGAACAGCAATAAATATATGAAGCAAAAGGTGATTTAATTTCGTGGCTGCTTTTTGTTGTTGTTGCCTTGAAAAAGTTACTAAAATGAAAGAAAACAAAATAATGTAACCATATTGGCCTGTAAAGTATGGAAATCTGGATAATATCAACATAATGATGGTTTAAGGGATACTGAGGTATATGTCAAGGTGCTTTGTTAGAAGATAAATATAGATACTCAGTTAAAAAACAAATCATAGAATGGATTTTGAAAAAGACATGGAAAAATGGGAAATAGGTAGTTAGAAAAATATTAAAACCATCTATAATTAAATATAAATGGACAAAATGATGTTTACAGATGGGGGAAAAGAAAAGAATTATACTGTTTCCAATGTAGACAAACCTTAGGCATCATAATATAACAAGATTGAAAGTGGAGAGAGACAAAAAGAATATGAAGGAGGGGAATACTAATAAAAAATTTGTATACCTACATTAATGTCTAATCTAATTAAATAGACTTTAAGATGCCCCCCAAAGAAGAGCATCATTAGGGACTGGAATAATGATAAATTATTAAATGACTTCAAAATATATAAGGCAAAATTGAAAGAGATACTCCAATCTTTACATTGGGATGTCAGAGGCAAGTTGAGCAGGGACCCTAGGTTTCCACTTTAGTTGGGCAGTAATGAGACTCCTTTCCTTCATGTCATTGGACAGCATGAGGAGAACCTGGGCTTCCATCCCTCGCTGACAGTAACAAGGTACCCTCCCTTTCCTTACTAGAGTGGTATTAGGGAAGGCCCCGGAGAGAGTTAGGACTTTTGTCAACACCCATTGGTAGTGAGGCTAATTCCATCATGGTGTTAGTAGAGGCCACCAGAGAAGTGGTAAGGAGGCACTCATAACCCCCACTGCCAGGCAGTTATCAGTGGAGGTGTGCTGGGACCAGGATTCCCCTCCACTGCCTGGCAATGCTAATGGTCCTCATCCCTCAGGTATCTGTAGGTACTCAAGAGAAACCTAGCCTTCTACCCACATCTGGCAGTACCAGTACATCCCTCCCTTGCTTTGCTGGGATGGTATGAATAGAAGCCAGCTAGAATAGAGGTTTAAATAAGACCTAGAATCTCATAACTTAGTACCTGTAATGACCAGGTGTCAGTTGAAAAATTAGTGATATCAAGAATCAGGTTGATCTCACACTGAATAAAAAAGACACTCAATTGATATCAACACTGAGATGAAAGAGATGTTAGAATTACCCAACCAACATTTTAAAGGAGCCATCACAAAAATGCTTCAGTGAGCAATTATGAACTAACTTGAAACTAATGAAAAGATGGAAAGTCTCAGCAAAGAAACAGAAGATATAAAGAAGAACCAAATGAAAATTCCAGAACTGCAAAATACAACCAAAATAAAAATTCAATGGATAAGCTCACTGTTAGAGTAGAGGGACAGAGGGAAGAATCAATGAATTGGAAGATGGAGCCGTGGGAATTACCCAGTCTGAAAAGTACAGAGAAAATGGTCTGAAAAAAAACATAAGAAAAGAAAACAGTCTCAGGGAGTTATGTGACATAAAAAATATCTAATGTTTTTTTGCTATGAGGATGGACAGTGACTGTAATGGGGTTTGTGGGGGGGACTTGATGTAGGGGAGAGCCTAGTAAACATAATATTCTTCATGTAATTGTAGATTAATGATAAAAAAAAAGAGAAAGAAAAGGGGGATTACTCCCTGATAGGATAAAACTAACTGCAAATCAACGATTAATGCATGCTTTACATATCTTTAATTTTGATCTTTTAAAGGGTGTCAGATGATCAGCTATGGAAGTACATTTTTCTGATAATATTCCTTTCTCTTAAAAAAAAAAAAAGAAAAGTAGTTCCTGTGTGGTGATCCTCAATAGGTTCTTCACAATGGTATAAAGGTCATATCAAATTGTGGGCAAAGGGTTTGTTTGTGTTTATACAGAGGATCAAAGCCTAATTTGGCTACCCAGAAAACAAATTAAGATATGATATGAAGAAAAACTTCCAACATCAACATCCTCTGGAAGAGTCATTCCAGAAGATGATCATCAAAAATCTTCAACAAAGATCCTGGCACTGTTGCAGTTGTAGCTGCATTCATCCCACCGGTTCCTGGACTTGCCATTGGAATGAAGAAGGAGATATCTAAGCTGGCCTGTGCATACAGTAAAACAACAAATTTGACTGGATCTGTACTGTTGGAACTCAACCAAGAATTAGGAGAAGTGCAAGTTGCAGTGCTCCAAAATCGTGCAACTATAGACTATCTACTGTTAAAAGAACATGTGGGATGTGACAGTTCCCAGGAATGTGTTGTTTTAATTTGACCGATTTTTCTCAAACTATTCAAATTCAGTTAGACAATATCCATCATATCATTGATAAGTTTTCACAAATGCCTAGGGTACCTAACTGGTTTTCTTGGTTTCAGTGGATATGGCTGGTAATTGTAGGTCTGCTTTTGTTATGTAGCTGTATTCCTATTATGTTAATGTGTGTATGCAATTTAATTATTAGTTTGTTAAAACCTATACATGCTTATGTTACTCTACAAGAAGATATGTCAAAGAAATAATCAATCTTCCCATGTTTTCTTCCATCTGCTATTTCTATAGCTTTTCTTCTTCCTTCCTAATTACAACCCTTTAGTAGAATTTGTGCCTCATATCGAAAATTACCAAGTATCATAATTCTTCCAAGTGGTAAAGATACCTCAAGACAAATGCTGGGCATAGAAGCCGCAGGGTATAAATCTGCAAAGAAGTAAAAAGCTAACCTTTTCAAAGAATATTGCTTCTCCCTCACTTACCAACTTCACATTTCCCTGTATGGCCCTGGAAGATGACTGGTTAGCCAGAGACAGGTAAGATTCCTCAAGGGAGGAACAGCCTAAGACAGGCACAGTCGCAGGGGGGCCATCAGGTGAGAAATTGGGGATCAACAGTGATGAGGCTTAGAACCTCACCCCCCCCCCCCCCCCCCGTTTTGAGAGAAATCTTCTGCATCCATGGATGTTTTGTTGCCCTTGTCTAGCTTGGATTAATACTTAGTCTATAGGCACAGAACTGATCATCTACATTTTCCCTCTTACAGTACTAAATTATGTTTTCTACCTTTATCTTGCATCTACCTACCACTTGAGCATTTTATTAAAAAATAATAATAATAATAATAAGGGAGAAATGTGGGATTCACATATAAATCAAGTATAAGAATGAAATGAATTATCATATCTGACTTGATTGTTCATAGTTCATGATGCCTGATCAAAACTGAAAGTTTCTGTGATATGACTGCCCTTGCACTGTTCACCATGTAAGAATTTATTCACCATGTAAGAACTTGTTCACCTTGTAAGAACTTGTTCATTATGCTTCAGAAGATTGGAGACTGTTGAGAATTAGGCTTGGGGTTGATTAATGATTGTGCATTGAGTCCCCTATACAGAATTTTATTGTTGTTACCAACCATTTGATCAATAAATATGAGAGATGCCCTCTCAAAAAAAAAAAAAATCTAATGTTCATGTCATCAGATTCCTGGGAAAGAGGATAGTGCTAAAAGGAACTCAATGCAATAATGGCTGAAAACTCCCAATTTGCATAAAACATAAAATTACAGATTTAATGAGCTGAGCAAAATCCAAAGTAGATAAACCCAAAGAAGTCCACACCAAGATACATCATAGTCAAACTTCTAAAAACTAAAGGTAAAGGGAAAATCTTGAAAGCAGTAAGAGAGAAATGATAACTTACTCATAAGGGAAAACAAAATGGATTTCTAATCAAAAACAATAGAAGCCAGAAGGAATTACATATTTCAAATGCTGAAAGAAAAGAAGTGTCAGCTCAGAATCCTATATCTGGTGAAAATATCCCTCAAGAGTAAGAAGGAAGTTAAGACATTCTTAGATGAAAGAAAATGAGGAGACTACTGTAAAAGAATGGCTAAAGGAATTTGTCTAAACTGAAAGGAAATGACAAAAGAAGGATCATTGAAATGTCAGGAGGAAGAAAAGAACACAGTAAGAAGAATATGGGGTAAACATTCTTCTCTTGAGCTTTCTAAATTATGTTTCATGGTGGAAGTGAAAATTATTACAATGTCTGATGTGGTTCTAAATGTATGTAGAGGAAATATTTATGATCATCACTATAAATGGGGAAGAAAAGACACAAACTAGAGGAATGACAACATCAGTAGACAATGATGAGTTATGATTATATATATAAAATATGATACCTAGACTAGCCATTACAAAAGCTCTACAAAGAGATATACTCAGAAACAATAAATGAATCAAGTAAAAATTTTAAAAATGTTGCAGTAACCCATAGGAAGGAAAGTGAATGAAAAACAGACAAACCTGAAAGTAAAAAATATAATGGCAGATTTGAGCCCCAATACATCATAATTACATTAAATATGAATGGTCTAAATATACCAATTGAAGGAGATTTACAGAATGGATTATAAAATATGACCCAACTCTATGCTTTCTATATGAAACTCACTTCAAATATGATGATATAGGCAGTTTGAAAGTAAAAGGAATTAAAAAGGTATATCATGCAAACAATATTCAAAAGTAAGTTGGAGCAGACTATATTAATACCAGATAAACTAGACTTCGGTGCATAAAAATTACTGGAGATGAAAGGGTCAATCCATCAAGACAGCAATTTTAAACGTGTATACATTAAACTATAGAGCTTTAAAAGTACAGTTTTATGAAGCAAAACTGAAAGGAGACAAATCTACAATTATAATTGGATGCTTCAATAACCTTCTCTCAACAACTGATAAAACCAAACAGAAAATCAGCAGGTACATAGAGTAACTAACAAAAGCATCAACCAGCAGGATCTAATCAACATTTATAGAACAAACCACTCAACCAAAGTGGAATACCCATTCTTTACAAGAGCTTACAAAATATAACAAGATAAGCATATCCTAGGCCTTAAAACAAACCTGACCAAATTTAATATAATTAAATCATACAGAATGTGTTCTCTGACCAAATGGAATTTAAACTAGAGAAGAATAACAGAAAGATAACAGGAAAATCTGCAAAAACTTGCTACTTGAACACATTTCTAAATAATCCATGGTCAAAGAGGAAATATTAAAGGAAATGAAAAAAAAAAGACATTGAACTGAATGGAAATGAAGTGATAATATATCAAAAATTTATGAGTTAGAAGTAAAAGCAGTGCTGACAGTAAAATTTATAACACTAAATGCATACATTTGAAAAAAAATCTAATACCAATGAGCTAAGGTCCTACTACAATAGCCAGAAAAAGAAGAGTGAAATAAATCCAAAGAAAAAGGAAGGAAATAAAGAGCAGAAATCAATAAAATTGAAAACAAAAGCAGTAGAAGAAATCAGTGAAACAAAGAGCTGAAATTCTTTGGAAAGAACAATAAAAATGGCAAACTTCTAGCAAGACTGACAAAAAGGAGAAACAGATTGCTATTGTCAGGAATAAAACAGGTAATATCACTATAGACTATAGACATCAAAAGGACAATAAGGAAATACTACAAGCAACTCTACACATGTAATTTTACTTAGATGAAATGGACAAATTTTTCAAAAAACACAAACTACTATTACCCACTATGAGACAGATAATTTAAATAGCTCTATGATTACTGAGGAAATCGAATTTATAGCTAAAAGAAAGCCAAAAAAGAAATCACTAGGACCAGATGGTTTTACTGGAGAATTCTACCAAACATGAAAGGAAGAAGTAATCTAAATTTTGCACAATTTCTTCTAAAAAATAAAAGAGGAGGGGACACATCCCATTTCATTTTAAGAAGCTAGTATTACCCTGATACCCAAATAAGAAAGAGACAGTTCAAAGAAAATTACAGAACAGTATCCCTTATGAATATAAATGGAATAATCCTTTAATGATATTAGCAAATAGAATTCAGCAATAAATGAAATAATTATACCCCATGATTGAGTGGTGTTTATTCCAAGGATGCAAGGCAAGTTCAGTGTTTGAAATGAGACATGGATGTACACTATCACTGCCTCTATTCAACGTTTTACTGTAGGTCCTATGCAGTTAAATAAAAACAGGAAAAAAAATGAGATACTTAAGAATTGGGGGGAAAAAAGGTAAAATTTTAATAATTTGCAGTAATATGATTGCTAACATAGAAAATGAAAAACAATTTACAAATTATTTCAAAATTGGATATTTTTAACATAAATGAAGTCAGTTGTATTTCTATAAACACATAGGAAACAACTGGAAAATTAAAGACAAGATGCCATTTGTAATGTGGTCAGAAAAAATCATGTTTCTAGAGATAAATCTAACAGAACATGAGCAAGACTTCTAAAGGAAATTATAAATCCTCATTAACTGATATTAATATAAACCTGCATAAATGAAGAGATGTATCATGTTTATTAGTAGGAAGAGTTATTATTGTAAAGATATAATTTCCATATCAATCTATAGAATCAATTCAAGTTCAATAAAACCTTAAAATGGATATTCATGAATAGTGACCAGATCTTTCCAAAATGTATTTAAAAGGATGAAAAGCCACAAGAAGCCATGCAACTCCTGAAGACAAAGAGCAAAAAGAGGAGATGTGCCTTACCTGATATCAGGATTTATACTATGAAATTACAGTAATTAAAATAGTGTGGTATCAGCAATGGGGTACCTATGATAATCAATAGACTAGAATAGACTAGATACCCAGAATACACCTAATAATTTATAGAACTTTGGAATTTGATAGAAGTGGAGAACAGTGGAAAAGGGCAGGGCTGTCCACTAAATGGAACTGGAAAAATGGTTTTCTCATTGCCAAGAGATACCTAATACAGAAGTGGTTCCAAATGAATTAAGAGCTTAAATTTAAAAATTTGAAGACAGAAAAAAAATCAATTGAGTATCTTTTAAACCTTGAGATGAAACAAGATTCTTGAACAATACAGAAAATATTGATTATAAAAGAAAAGATGAATAAATTTGCATACATTAGAATTACAAACTTGTTCGTTAAGAAATCTTAGAGATGATGTACAGCAAGCACAGACTAGGTGAAGATATTTTCAATGCACACAACAAATAAGGAATATCAGTAATATGTAATTAAGTCTAAAATCTATAATAAACTTCCAAGAATTGATAGTAAAAGGGTTAAAAGACATGAATAGTCATTTTACAGATAAGATAACATGTAGGTCCATTAAATGAAAAGATGTTCAATATCAGTCATCAGAAAAATGCAAGTATCTAGATCAAGACAGCATTTTATATCACTTTTATTGGCAAAATAGAAAAATCTGATAATACTAAGTGTTGAAGATGTCAATCCACAGTGTCTTAATCACTGGTAGGAGTGTGAATTGATTCAGCCACTTGAGAAAACAGTTTAGTATTACTTCTTAAAACTGACTATTAACATTCTTAATGATCCAGTAATTCCACTCATTATTATTTATCCATGTACAACTTTTGCACGTGCCACCAAAAATAATGTATTCTTCAAATAGCAAAAATCTGAAAAGAGCCCCAGTGTTCATTAACAAGAGAGTGGATGAATATGCTGTGTTATATTTAGAGAGTGGAATATTGTGTCTTAGTTGGCATAAATGAACTATATAGTGACTTGCAACAATATGGATGAATGTTAGCAATATATGAAGTGAAAAACTTCAGTCTCCAAAATATTTACAGTGCTTACAAAGTAAAATAACTGAAATAAAATTACGCTTTTAAGGATTGCATGTGATTTTGGATTATACCTTGTGCATACATTATCTGTCCAAAAAAAGCAAAAACGAGCAGATAGATATTGCTCTGATAGAGTAATGGAGTAGTACTATAAAACACTTCGTAAAAGCAGCATCTTTGAATCTTGGACATGTTTATATAGTAGATCATGTTAGTAGATAAAGATAAAGGAGCATGCAACAAAAGGATTGAAAAAATATAGATATATGCAATAATTGATGATAGGGCAAGTTCTAGGCTGGAAAGTCTGGAAGGTGGAAATGGGAATAGTGTTTCTGCAAAGTCTGGGAAATCTGTAAGCTCAAGTTTAAGAGACTTTGGTTCTTTGATTAATTTTGTATTTTAAAATTTATTCTCTTGGTTCTTGGGTAATTATTAGAATGATAATTTTACTGTAATACTTTTAAATAATTGGTTAAGTTGGAATGAATTATGTATATAAGCTTTCAAGCATTTCAGAACTAAAAGGAAATGATTTTAAAATTTTAGTATTAAAATATAATACTTTTAGGGAGCCAAGATGGTGGTGTGAGTAGAGCAGCAGAAATCTCCTCCCAAAACCACATATATTTTTGAAAATACAACAAAGACAACTCTTCCTAAAATATAATACTTTTAGTATCCTGAAGAAGAGTTAAATTTTTGTAAGTTTTTGTGGATTTTTAAAAATAATTTTCTCCAATAAAGAAGATGAGTTTGATTGTTTTTTTCATTTCTTACTTAGTTTTGTTTTGCTAGATTCTCTAATTCTACCTTTACTGAAAGTATTTAAAATGTGGTCTCAATTTTGCTGAAGAGATATTATGTCTTTGGGCCTATGTAGATAGAATAAGTTTATTGCACACTCAAAATAATGTCAATAATTATGCCACATCTCATTCACAGGTCATGTACTTAGAGCAAAAATTACGGTTACACTGGAAGTAGAACATAATCTACCTAGTCTCTTTAACATTGTTCCAAACATTCGACTATGGAGTTTAGCTGAGTTCAAGCTGCCTTCCAGAAGAGAAGAGATAAAGTAAAATGGGAGGTGCAAAGGGCCTCTGGGTTGTCTTGTGCATCCTGCAAGCACGTTCTAAAGCAGTCTACATCCTCTTAGCATGGTGGCTCTTCATGTGGATCAGAGCTGTGGATCCTCTTAAGCTTGGATCTAAGAGCTTGGATCTTGCTGCACAGTTATCTGAACAAACTGAAGTAGAACAATTTTATCTTCTTAACTTCTTGGCCCCTAGGATCTGTTGGCTCTTGAAACTTGCTCTGGAGAAAGAAAAAATATTCTCTTAAGCCTAGGAAATTCAAATTTAAGTGAGTTTAAGTCATTTTCCCTCCACCTGTCTGTGCCTTCCACCTGTAATTGTGGAATGCAAATCTTACCTCCCAGGTAAAGATATTCCAATAGCAGACATCAGGCAGCAGGTGGGAGAAGTTTGGCAGGAAGAGGGATTGGGGCACAGGAACTTGTATTGTATCCCACAGAATGGTACCACATGTGTTATGCCATGGAGGTCTGGACCTGCACTGTGTAGGCTCCAGGCACCTACATTTGAGACTGAACTCTTTTTGTGTGCAGAGAGGTAGGGAGGGAGGTGTGTAGGGGGCAGAAAGTGATACATTTAGTCCTTTCTTAGCTTTCAGAATTATATCTAATTAGCCAAAATAAGAATTCTGTAAGCAGCTTAAAGCCAAATGGGAAATCCACGCACAGTGGAAAGCTAGATCAGATGAATATGAAAGATTAAAGAGAAATACTATTGTCCTGTGGGATAAAAATGGCAAAACCAGATTTTACACTTAAGCCGAAAGATGCAGTAAGAATAAGAAAAGGATAAAGGCAAATATCCTTTAAGCAGATTCAAGTCAAGCAAAACACTCCATCAGAAGATTGGCAAGGGAAGATAAAAAGAGCAGTGGAGGGATGTTTTCATACACTAGATGCATTTGAACATGCAAAACCTGATAATTGCAGAGTAGAAAAGAATTGACCAAAGAAATCTCAGCATCACTACCACTGTCTTTTTGAACATTTGTCACTTATAGAGAACTTACATCTTGTAAGGTAATGAAAGACCAGCATAATAGTTCCATTTTTAAAGGCTATTGTTATGTAAATAGTAATTTACATAAAGATAAAACATTTGATTTAAATTGATTCTGACAAATACTGCCATATTTCACAGTCCCCCTAAAGGCCTTCAGTGGAGTAGAAATGGCAAGTAAATATAAAATTTCATAATATGTTAATGTAGGAGAATGAGCAGCATCATGTTCAATACTGTGTTTATAGTAAACTCTTCTTTCTATTCTCTCGTGTCCCTTTGTCTTTTCCTGTGGCCTGTCTTGAATACTGGGATTCCCATTCATTTTTTCCTCCTGTCCCAACTTTGTCAGCCACCTCTTCCCCCACAGCCACACACCTTCTTCTTATGCTGAGAGCAGTAAGAGGGCAAGACCCATGGTAGCTACACAGATTGTGGTCAAAGAGAAGCATCAGCCCCCAGCAGGCACCTTTCCCTCCCACGTATCTCCCCAGCCCTGTTGCCATTTCCTAGGGCAGTTCCTAGCCTCACACGCACCATTGCTGTTCCTACATTGACCAGAGGAGAATCATTGAGTTGGGGTGGTCCGAGATGTGGGAGAATCTTCTTCCAGTCTTTTGTACTGTTTCTCTATCCTGCAGAGATCTAAATAAAATGAGAGGGAGTAGGAGAGAAAAGCTATATTCACCATCATGGCTCAGTGTAGGGAGCAGTAACTGGTCCACCAGGCAGTATCTACTTCTCAGGCCATCCATAAAGCTAGGTTGGAAACAAGAAGCATTCTCCAATTGTCCCTCACACCCAGAAGCTGGAGAGTGGTGTTGAAATTTGGAAGTGTGATACTAATGACTGTTTTCTCTCTCCCAAATGTTTACTCTGCCAGCTTCCCTGTCTGTGATACGTGACTTTGAGCTCCTCCCCAGAATGAGTATACTTCTCTACCCCACTGGCATAAGGCTTACCCATGTGCTTTCTTTTCGCCAGTGGATTGTGAGTGGAAGTGACAATATGCCACATCCATACATAAGTGTTAGGAGCCATTGCTTACTTTACCTCTCTCTTTATCCTCTGTCTTATAAACAGCAGGTCTGACAGGGGTTCTGTTCTTCAGCCTGGGTGGGAAAATGTAGGCAAGTAGCAATGAACTGCAGACCTGCAGCCAGCCTGCAACTGATGTGTGGTATAAACTAGAAATATATCTTTACGGTTATAAGACACTGGACATTCTGTATTGTGTGTTACTGAGATTGTTTTTATTATGTTGAAAGTGAATCCTAGCTGAAACAATACCTGATTTTTTGGGAGGAATAATAGAAATTTAGGTAACTACTATTTAAAAACATATGGTATTATAAAAAGGGGAAATATTAATACAACTTTTGGAGAGACCATTAATACAACTTTTGGGAAGACCGTTCCTTTAATGATGATTTTCAAAGATTTTTGGTAACAGAATCTTTTATTCCAGTGAAAATCCCTAAAAGCAAGGGTTTCTCTTCCATGTAGAGAATTAATCATTCTGCTGTCAATCATTCTTTGATGGTCAGTTTCTATGACAGGAAGTGAACATTTGGAAAAGGGGTGGTGAGATAACTTGCCCTGTTCTCTTGGCCTAGACTCTAAGGATTCTAGAGATACTCAGAAGTATTCCCAGGTAACTGGTAAAGATGACCCCATTGCTCAGGTAAATCAAAGTTCTAGATCTGAGGTAGTTGACAATAAAGAAGACATTATCCTGGGGGAGGGATCACAGTTGGCCCTCTGTTCTTAGTGACTTGGAGTCAGAGGCTGAAGCCTGAACAGATGACAGAAGACAACAGACACCACCTCTCATTCCAGAAAACTCTGTCTAATATATCAGAAGGGATAAGGAACCTTAAAAGTGTGCTGAGGGTCTTCCATTAGGCAGGTAGGTATACTAAGTTGTTGAAAAGTAGCACACAGATAATTTGACTAAGTTATGTCGTTAGTATCTACAAGTTGATGAAGTTTGAGGATGTGCTAAATTGAATAATTGACTACAATACTTCATCTTTTCCTCCATAATTGTGGAGGAAAGGATGAAGTATCTAAACGTAGCAGTCCTGCCCACAAAAGGCGTAGTGTGATTCCATGCCACTTGAATTAGGGCATCTTTCTGTGACTTGCTTTGGCTAATAAGATGTCCGCACGTGTTGTACCACAGGGGCTTAAGATGTGGCATGGGGTTTGCCCTTTTACATTTCTGTCATCCCCCAAAGTAGAATGCACCCTGGCTGGCCTGTTGGTTTGAGTAGGAGAATGAGAGCTATATGGAGCAGACCTACCACACCTCACTGGTGGAACCAGAAATAAGTGCTATTGCATATGCCCCTGAGATTTTGAGGTCAGTGTTACATGTGATAGTTGACTGGTATTGGAGGGTACTTGCATTATGATACGAAAGTTTAGTGGCTGCACTGGGGACAGGAGGATGGAAATAATGAATGGAAACTGTCCTTTTTCTCAGTAGACTGAAACAAAGAAATCCACGTGGGCAGTACTAGGTGGTTAGAGTGGGGAGGGATGAAGGTGGGCCATTCCTTGTGGACCTGAGAAATAGAAAGGTTGAAGCTCCCCAAGTGTTATACCCCTTAAGAAATGGAGCCTCACGGACACAGCTTCTTCACTGCAATTTTAAGTAGGGAACTCAAGTAAAAATGAACAAAAATGCAGACTTCAAGGAGAAAAAGAAAGAAAATGGACGGAGGGTGAGCAATGACAACTGCTTTACTACTTTGGCTTTAGGCTGTAGAATAAAAGTTTCTAGGCAGATTGCCACCTAGGAGAGGTACCTCAAAATACCCTCAACCCTTGAATCCCCACATTTTTAGTCATCTGATTACCCATCCAACTGCAGAAACCATTTGTTACCTTGCTGGGAGTTTTGCTCTTTATCTGTTCTCTTAGAAGTACTGGGCAAATTACACTGGGAGGGGCAAAGATGGGGCAGAAGCACATTTCTCCTCTGTGGTGTGGCCCTCTTTGATTTACTCATTGTCAGAGAGAAAAGTCCCCATTAGACTCACAACCAACAGGCTTTGGTTAATGTGAAGGTCACTTTTAAAAGGTGGGTAGTACAGGGAGACCTCCCTTCTGCTCCCTGTCCACGGCTAAAGCACATTATTGTGAAGAAAGTGAAACTCAAAAGTAGGGTCCAGAAAACAAAAATAACTTGAAGCTTTTATGGACAATTTGTTAGTGTTTTGAAAGCTGATGCCATTGTTGTGGAAAAAGAAATTAGTATAGCCTTTATTACCTGAATGAGTCAACCCCTTGTATCACATACAAAGATACTGCATAGCAATATTAGACAATGGTAGTTTTACATTTGAAAAGTATTTATTTAAAACATTTTATGATATATTTCTTACAAAGTAAAATTTTTCAATATAAAAAATTGTGTGGTATGATATTCCAAATTGCTTGAGCAAGAAAAGGAAATAGAAGTCTTAGAGAATGAGATTTTTTTGAAAACAGATGAACCAGAATTTCTATATTTAAATGTATGATATTACAACTTTACTCAAAGTATTAAATATAGTTTTTAAGAAATGCTTTTAGTATGCAGCTCACTGATAGGAATATCCTCAATGATGTTACATGTTTATTTTTAAGGGTAAATTTTATTTATGAAAATAATTCTAAGTTACTCTAAGTCAAGTTTTTGGGTAACCCAAATAAAAGCTTTTAGGTTTAATTTCTTCATCTATTTAACATATTGGCTCAGATGCATCTGTTAAACTAGTGACTACTCTGAGGAAGACAAACTTCATATCAGTACATTTGATAAAATAAAATTTATTTCATTGTATCAGACCTTGTACATGAATCACAGATCAATGATCATTCATGTATCTTTTCATTTTGGTATATTCATTTTTCTTCTTTGAGTTAAATTAAATACAGTGTTGCTCAATTATCTCCAAGAAGGAAATCAGTGATTAGAATAGAAGGTCAAAGGAGAGTAAGTTGATCTTTTCTGGAAGAAACTGTCATGATGTGGCGAGGAGACTTAAAAAGCAGAGGGTGGAGTAGGCTTGACTCTGAATCATCTACAAGTTGATGAAGTTTGAGGATGTGCTGAGATGAATAATTGACTCTACTACTTCATCCCTTACTCCATAATATGTCATATATATTGACATATGTCATATATGTCATAAACTGAATGATCTGAATGATCTTGGCAAAACTCATTGTCCAAAGGGAACAGTAAATAAATGCTTGGGTTGAGTATGGATTGTTATCGGAGGAGAGAATTTCCATGTGTTAAGGAGGGGTTGGGCTGATGGAGAAAGGTCACAGCAGACAAGCCATATCTGAGTGGGGAACAGTATGGGAAGGAGAATTTGTCACACCTCGTAAGTAGGCTGACCTCCAGCTTGGGATTCAGAACAGGGCCTAGACCCAGAGGAGATCTGGCCTTCTGGGTGGGGAAACCAAAGTGGAAGAGCTGTGGAAATAGGAACAACATGCCTGGGGAAGAGGGGGGCTTGCCTCAAGGATCTGGGCTTATTTGGGGCTATTGGATTCTGGAACTTTGGCAGTGGATGTACTTTGAAATTCCTCCATCAGACATTTTTGTTTTTGAGCTCTCATTACTTGCTAAATGCTGTGATAGTTACTGGGGATACAAAAATTAAGACCCAGCCTCAAAGTCTGTTTGAAGGAGAGAGAAGTTGAATAACTACTAACTAGACAATTACAATTCTGTGGTTTATTAGAGAGAAGAGCAGAGCAGAGGCATCTAATTGAGGCTAGGCATGGAGAGTGAGGGTGAGGGAAGAATTCCCTGACACAATGACAGCAAACCACAGTCCAGAAATGCTGCTTAGGCATTATCCAGGAGCCGTGGAAAGGCATTTTAGACAGAGGAAGTGGCATGTGCCAAGAAAGCAAGGTCTGAGGATGTGGTCTATTCTGGGAATTAAATGCAAATAGTGTGGAAAAACTAGAAAATGGAATTAAGTGGGGAGTGATGCTGGGGGGCCCCATACTCAGCGATGTACACCACTCTAAGGGGTGTGGAATTTCTGAGTCTCAGTGGCCAGTTCTCAGGTTCCCAGTGTATTTCTGCGGTGGTTTATTTTATGTGTCAACTTGACTGGGCCATGGGGTGCCTAGACCTTTGTTCAGACATTATTCTGGGTGTGTCTGTGAGGGATTTTCTGGATGAAATTAACATCTGAATTGGTAGATGGAGTTGGGAAGATTGCCCTCCCTGGTATGGGTGGGCCTCATCCAATTGAAAACTTAGTTAGAACAAAGTGGTTGATAAGAGGAAACTCTTCCTCCCCAGCTGCCTTGAACTGGGATGTTGGTGTTTTCTTGCCTCTAACGGACACTGGTTGTAGTTCTTGACCCTGCTGGCTTTTGAATTGGAATTTATACTATTGGCTCTCGTGAGTCTGCAGCTTGTCAACCACAGATCGGGGAAGTTCTCCAACTCTACAGCCATGAGAGACAATTCCTTATAATCAATACCTAATCTCCTTCCTTCTCCCTCCTTCCTTACTTCCCTTTCCTTCACCCCCTTCCTTTCCATCGGTTGTTTCTCTGAAAAACTCTGACTAGTACAACCTCACTGGCTAAGACTGGTAGAGCATGATGGACCGAAACTTCAGGCATAGGACATAAGTGACTTCAACTGGCAGAGGCTGGAAAAGTCCAAAAATGACATTTGGTTTTCATCTTAATAACTTCCGTATTGAGAGTAATTATTTTACTAAGCTGTACCCTGAAGATTTCTATTTAAGCAAAAGAAGTAAGTTGTGGTGATGTAGTGTTTTGGTTATCTACTGTATCAACACATTAACTTTAACTGAATCTCTGCCAGGTTTATATGTGATGACTTCATCTCCTTGTTGAGAGATTTGTAAAATTAAGGGTATATCCAAAGCTTAGATGCTATTTAATGAAATAAGAAAATTTCTGTGATGCTTTTGTTCTAGTTCCATTGTATTGCAACATTAGGTTTACTAAATAAACTTTAAGGTTAAAATTTGCCATATGGAAAAAGTTTATTGCAGCTCTTTTATGTTGAGACAATTGGGCTAGTGTTAATAAAATATTCCAAGTGCATTTTGTAGTTGGTTGCTCCTTTACATATTTTTAGCAATACAATCAGGAGAAGCCGGTTAAGTTCGAAGGAGACTTGCCAAGGTCATTTCCAAGTTTATGTGCTCTGGGGTTGGGAATTGAGACTGAATGTTTTATTGAGGAAATGCTTTGTCTCTATGACAGCATGGCTATTGTTCTGTATATTAAGAAGGCTTATGTGTTCTGATAACATTTGAATAACAAATCATTCTGCATATTTCTAGAAGGTTATTTTTCCAACGAAATTTTCTAAATTATGTACTAACTTGTTACTTTGCCAGCTTTTCAATTTTATGTCATTAAAGAAATACATGCAGACAACAGTAGCAAATTATAGCAGCATAAAAACCTCTTTGTAACACAGCATTCTACAAAGTTGAATGGAGAATAAAATAGAATGGGATATACTAGATAAGGCATAGTAAATAGTAAGTATATTGAATATATTGAAACTGGCTTGGAAAATTAAAGAGTGATTACCAAGTGGAAGTATTTTAAAAATTTGTGTAAATTTTCGAATAGTAAAAAACAAAACCACCATCCCAACAACACTAAAACCACTCACAGCTAAAATAGTACCAGAAAACAGTTTAACAGATTTTCAAAAAGCCTCCTTGTTGACACTTCACCAAAGGACTGGGGTCTCTATTCCTCCTATGGTAAAATTTTTTCAAAGAACAAAGAGTGTCAGATCTGCTTGCTTCTTGCTAACCTCCCATGGCCTCCTAACCACTAATGTCAGCTGTAGGTAGGACTCTTGAGAACTCCCTCAGGGCAAGCTGATGTAATAAGAGAAGTTTAAGTTATATTCAGAGTAATTACTTGAAAATGTAAATGACATACAGAAGGACAGCTACATCATTTCATATGCTCAGTATGGATGATTCCTTTAATTTTGTGGAAGATAATGCTTCTGTCCTAACAGAACTCCTCATCAGTAGTTTTATTCAGATTGGCAATATAGTATCATTCTATCCCAGAGAGGGAAGCAAGAATGGGGTGGAGGGGAATCAGTTTTCAGTAGGTCATCTTTCACTTGATTCCCCTGTTTTCATCAAAATTCTTCAGCCATACTCTTGGGTCTGCCAGATGTTTTTAAGTCCAGAACATTTTGGTTTTATTGAGGATTGTGGGCTCTGGGAGAGGAGCGGTTTCCCACATCATAGTGGTTGTAGTGGAAAAGGGTGGAGGGGGTCCACAGTTTAAATGTTCCTTAAAATAACTTAGAAACTCTTGTGTTTTCAGCAGTTCTAATCCAGTTTCCCTGGAGTTTTGTGTATCTAATCAGCTTTTTGTTGATTTCCCCTCCTACAGGCACCTAGTTAACTTTCTCCTCTCTGTTAGGTCAGTTGGTGCTTATCCTTCCGTTTCTAAGCTTTTGACATATTACTGACATTATCTCTTGGGCTGTTGTCAGATCTCTTCTTGGTTCATGATTTAATGATTTTTATTTCTACTTTTTAATCCTTTTGTATCATTTTAATGGGGTTTTGGAGGTGGCAGAAAGAAATATGGGTGTTCAGTTCCCCATGTTTAACTAGAAATCTCTAAAGTATTTTTTACTTCAAGGCAGTACTATGGTTATTCTCTTTCTCTTTGTATTTTAGAGTGCTTCCAGGGATCAGGGCAGTGCTGGGATGTGTTTGTCATTGACATAGAATGTTATTGCTAACAACCATTTGTGAAAAAACTCTCAGTAAGTAGGAATAGAGGAGAACTTTCTTAACTTGATAAAGACTCTCTGCAGAAAACCTATAGCTGGTATCATATTTACTGGTAAGTAAGTATGGTTCATACAAGCTAAGTAGCTTTCCCACTAAGATCAGGCACAAAGCAAGGATGTCCCCTCTTACCACCCCTTTTCAACATCATACTGAAAATCTTTGCTAATGCAATACAGCAAGAAAAGGAAACAAAATATATAGGTTGGGAGTGAAGACATAAAATTGTCTTTGTTCACAGATAACATGATCATCTATGTAGAAAATCTGAAAGAATAATACTAAAAAATCTGAAACCATCAAGTAATTATAGCATGATTGTAGGACACAAAGGTAAAATAAAAAGTCAATCACTTTCCTTTTGAACAAGTGGAATTTGAAATTAAGAATACCATTTATTTAAGCATCCCCCAAAATGAAATACTTAAGTATAAATCTAAAAAAATATGTATAAGATTTATATGAGAAAAACTACAATACCCTAATGCATGAAATCAAAGAGGAGCTAAATAAATGGAGAGCTTTTTCACATTCATGGACAGGAAGACTCAGTATTGTTAAGAGGTCAATTATCTCAACTTGATCCACAGTTTTAATGCAATCCCAATCAAAATCCCAACAAGTTATTTTATAAATGCCAACAAATTGATTTTAAAGTTTTCAGGGAGAGGCAAAAACTCAGAATAGTCAACACAATATTAAAGGAGAAGAACAAAGTTGGAGGACTGATGCTACCTACTTTAAGAATCACTGTAGAGCGACAGTGATCATGACAGTGTGATACTGGTTAAAGCAGAGACAGATAGGTCAATGGAACAGAATAGAGAGCCTAGAAACAGACCTTAAATAAATATAGTGATCTGATCTTTGACAAAGATCATCTGAGAAATTGTGAGGATAAAATGAGAATAAAGTGTGTGAGATGCTTGGCACAATAAATGCCAGTAATGTGTAAGAGAAGAATAGGAAATTGGATGAAAAGAGGCTGAGGTCATGGTATGCAAAGCCTTGAATATCAGGCTGAGGAAACATAGACAGTGGGGAACTATTGATAAAGTGAGAATTTATGACGAGCTCAATGGCAGTGGCATGTAAGGTAGATTGTGGGAATAAAATTTGCAAGGTAGACTATTACCTAAGTGATCAGAACAAATTACCTGTGAAATTATAAAGACCTGAACTATTTTGGTGACATTAAGAATGAAAGGAAGGGACAGGTGCCCAGATTCACAGTAACAGGAGTCAGGGAGACTTGGCAAGGGCCAGGCTTTTTCCTAAATTTGCTTTTGTGTTGAGACTGAGGCTCAGAAGTGAAACAAGCCAGGTTGGAGTTCTATGATAATGGCTGACACCACAACAAACATTTGTTGAGCAGCTACTCTATGCCAGGCATGGTCTTAAGCACAGTGGTACACAATCTCATCGAATCCTCACAATAACCCAAGGAGGTAGGTACTAGTATGGCTCCCATTTTACAGAGATGAGGCCACTGGATCCTTACAGAAGTCAAGAATGTTGTCCAAATCATATTCCTCATTAATGGTGGAGTCAGGATTTATTTTTGATTTTTTAAATCCATGTTCTTGGC
This sequence comes from Manis javanica, assembly GCF_040802235.1. Lineage (NCBI taxonomy): Eukaryota > Metazoa > Chordata > Mammalia > Pholidota > Manidae > Manis > Manis javanica. Next base: position 108,317,101 of record NC_133164.1, read on the forward strand.
CATTATACTATCTGTAAGTGCAAAACCAGAATAACCACATTGGTAATTTAACTCATATTTACTGATTACTGACCATGTACTAAATGCTTTATCAATCATTTAGAGTTTTGGGGGTTAAAAGTACCCTTCACCATTTTTGGAGTTCAGGATAATAAAGGTGACACTTAAAAATACTACTAAAGGCAGACAAAAACATTGACTTTTAATGGAATACAAGTGACATGTAATCTCCACGTATATAATGACTGGTAAATGGAGGCCTCCTAGCTTTTCTGCCAAATCTAAGACATGCATGGGGATTTAAGCTTTCAGACATGCATGGAGGTTTGCCTTTAGGGAGAAATGGCCCAGCCGAACAGACTGTCCATTGACTCAGGCCTGCATAGTTTACCCAGACAGGAGGAGCAGGGAGAAAGACAGGCTGGCCTTTTCTCTCTCTGAATCAGTGGGGTCCCACTGAAGTGGACTTAGGACAGGCTTTGCTTTGCACATGGATCCATGATCCAAGCAGGAAATAAAACAGAGGTGGGGAGGAGCTCTGTTCTGCTTTTGAGGCACATTCTGCAAATTGGGTTTGGCCCCAGAGATTACTTTAGGGCCCACCAGCCAGGGCGATGAGAGGAATATAGATGAAAACTGTTTATCCAGGATTTGTACTGATACCCAGCATAGTGAGTGCCCCAACTCCATCTAGAGCTCAGGACCGGCTTATGCTGCCAGGATCGAGAGCCACTCTTCCTCCAGGGGGAAGGGAGCATTTATTCCTGGAAAAAGTAAAAGCGTTTATTTTTCCAACACCCTTCACTCCGATGTTCCATGGACCCTTCTTGTTGACAGAGGGACAAACATTTTTGTAATGCATAGACTGTCTATTCTTTCAACAACCCTGCTGGGAGATATTTTTGTAAATATATTCATTGACTTCATGGAGATACTGAAGATCAGAGAATTTCAGTGACACAGAGAAGGAGTGTCAGAGCCGGCCCCCCGCCAGTCTGGGTCTCCGGTTTTCCAGCTCACACTCTTTCCCCGACCCCATGGGCCTTGTATTAATGGCTGCTGTGCATGGAACTGGACGCCGTGCTGGGTGCTTTGCCTGTATTAGCTCTACACTTCACAACAACCCTGGAGGGCACTGTAATTCCTGTATTTCTGATGAGGAAAAGTGTTCATTGAGGATAAATGATTTACTCAAGGTCAGGCAGCTAATGAAGATTATAGCCAGAGTCTGACAATGGGTTTCATTATTCCCAGGCCTATGGATTTTTCACTTATGAATGTTTCAGTTATCCTTTGTTACCATTATAATAATGTTTTAGACATACTTAAAATATACCTGATAGTACTTTATATGTATGTATATGTATATATGTATTTATATATCCCACTTTTAAATGATGTTATTAACTTTTATTATGTGATTTTTTTTTCCAGTGGTTATTTGAGCAAAGTATAGACTAATTCTTATTTTGCTCAAAGTGTCTAGAAAGGATTATAGCCTTTACTTCAATTTTATAAGCTCCATTGCCAAAGAATCATAATATTGGCTGGAGCCTTGGGAATGACTATTGGTACATCCCCCTGACCCTGAGTAGAATGCATTCAAACTAGTCCACATAACCGCCCTTTTCTGGGCAGATAGAACTAAAACTGCTGTACTGAGGAGACATCTTTCATAAAATTAAAACCTGTTAGTTGAGAGCAGGCTCTTTTTATATAGGCTCGTGCTACTGAAACATTTCACAAAGAATAGAGCTAAAAAACTAAAGTCATCTTCATAAATAAATAAAGCCCCCCATGTACACCTGGTACTCACTCAGCTTCAGTATCCATTTCATCTACTGTCTAAACTATGAATCCCAGGGAATGAGCATATTTAGGTAAGTTCTATCAGAGGCTTCTTATACTCATTTCCCTCCATGCTTCACATTTTTATGGCATCACAGCCTTATTCTAACCATAACTTTTTGATTCTCAAGACATTTCCTTTGAGCAAGTGGGAATTACCATTTACTGAAGCTTAAGTTAACAGATAATTAAATTAACTTTATGTGGGGTAAAGTGACTTGTGCAAGATAATGTAGAATAAGCATAAGAAAGCAGGTTTCTCACCACAGAGGGAGATAATAATTTCTTTCTCGTTTATTTTATTTTATACAGTATATATATATATGCTAAAAAGTCTGCATTAACCTTAAGAAAATACATATTATATGGGAAAAAATTGTCATTGCCGAGTGATACATTCCAAAGGAAATATGCCAGAAAATGTAATTTCTGATGAAAGCAAGAAATTTCCAGAAGACAATTCATTGATTAAAACTGTTATCTTTGTAAAATTAATGATTATAGAAAGAAAAACTTGTGGCCTCCTCCCCAAAATTTCTTAATAGAAATGAAGGCTTATTCTGCCTTTCTGATGACTTACCCATATTCATTTACTGGTGGCAAAGTCAAGGTGATGAAGTCAAAGATGTCAAGGACAAGCTGAAATTAATAAAGATAAGCACTCAGGTTCCAAAGGAGGGCTGGGTGGCTATATAAACCTTCCATGGGCTGAAGTCAAGGGTCAAGGAACACATGAGTTCCCATGCTCAGGCTTCTGCTTTCACAGTTTTCCCTTCCAAAAGGCAGAATTCCTTTCCTTCCCACCAGGGTTCAGAGTCTTTATTTAATATTGGAAAGAGAGTATTTGCACAGTTTAAAATTATACTAAAACCTTCAGAATAAGTCAATGACCACATCCTGGACTATAAACATGGAACCTTCTGCTGCTCAATAGCAGCTTTTCTTACAGAAGAGAAAAGAAACTCATGGTTGCAGGAAGTGCAATGCCAAGTGCTCATTGGCCTGAAGTCTATTACTGGCTCCACTGCCACTGAGCAGCTGTGTGACCTCAGAGAATTCACTTAAATGGTCTGCTCTTCATTTTCTTCCATGTGTAAAGATAAACTGAGACTAATAATTTCTAAGATCTCTTAATCCCAACAGATATAATTCTAACTGTAAGCCCTGAGTAGGGGGATGACATAAGCAATTACGGGTGAGCATAACTTTAATATAAAACAAGAGAGGACATCTGAATGCTTGAGACAAATGAATTATAGAATGTGAGTTCTATTTTTAGCCAGAATGAAAACTATTAAGTTTACCACCTTACATGAAACAGCTTAAAAACTTGATTAACATATATGAAACAATAGTTTTCAAAACCATTAGAAAATCAAGCAACAGACAGTGCTCTCTGAGACACAGAAAACAAGTGAGGCGACCTAATTGCCTCGTCTTCCGGTCTTGATAGGATCTCCAGGGCACGACTGCAAGGGGGGAGAACCCAGGCAGAGCCTCACTGGCTCTGAGCTTAGAAGATGGAGTCAGAAGTCTGGGGAGAGAGTGCAGAGAGAGAGAGAGAGAGAGAGAGAGAGAGAGAGAGAGAGAGAGAGAGAGGGAGAGAGGGAGAACGCATCTGGAGATTTGCAGAAGGTCTTTGAGTCTCCAGCTGAGAACTGATCAATTTGTGCATGTGAAGAAACTACATGAGGCTGAGGTAAAAGCTACTGGGTAAGAGGACAGAGAACAAGCCTCAGTAGCTCCTGTTTCTCAAAACCAGAGTGTAAAACCTCATAATTCATGGGACATTGGGTTAGTATCAGGATAAAATCAGCCTTACACTAAATGCTGCTCTGATCATATCTAACTGGCTAAGAACCAAAGGGATAAAACTTTTCAAGTAACTTAACTCTATCCCAGAAAGCTCAAGAATTGTTATAGGGATACAGAAAGATCCAACACCCAATAAGATAAAATTATGATTAGCAGCTAATAAAAACTGCTAGGCATTCACAGAAGCAAAAGCCTCCCCCAAACAAACAAAAACAACACATAATGAGGGGAAAAATCAGTCATTTGAGATAGAGCCCGAAATTATACCAATGATAAAATTAGTAGATGATTTTGAAGTAGGACTTTGAAAATACTTATTATATAGCTCTATTCCAATACTTAAAAAGCTGTAAGAGAGACTGAATGTGTTAGAGACATGGAAGATATAAAGAGTGGAAACACTCTTAAGTGGTCTAATATATTTTTAATTGGGAAAAGGAGAGGAAGAAAAATTATTTGAAGAAGTAATGGCTGAAAAATTTCTGTTGGATGAAAAACTATAAACCCTCAGATATAAGAAACTCAATGAACCCCAAGCACAAGAAGCACAAAGAAATGGCATCAAGTTACAGAATGATCATATTGCTTAAAACAGTGATGACAAGAAAATCTTAACAGTGATCTAAATAGAGATGAGTTACAGTGAAAGAAAGATAAGAGTAGATTTCTCATCAGAAACAATGCATGTCAGAAGAGCACATCTTTAATGTACTAAAGAAAAAAAGCCCATCAACCTAGAAGTCTGATAACTTAGACTTTATCCAAATTAAGAACTTTGGTTACTCAAAAGATACTGTTAGAGAATGAAAAGACAAGCCACAGAATGGGAAAAACTATTTACAAATTTCATGTCTGATAAAAGATTTGTATCCAGAATATGTAATGAAGCCTTAAATGTTATTAGTAATGAATAATTCAGTAAAATAAAATTGGCAAAAGATTTGAGCAGTCACTTCGTCAGAGAAGATGTGTAGACTTTTATTATGCACATGAAAAGATATTCAACCTTACTAGTTATTAGGGAAATGCAAATTAAGACCACAATGAGATACTACTACACAACTATCAGAACAACTAAAATTAAAGAATCTGACCAAGCCAAGTGTTGATGAAGATATAGAGCACGTGGAATTCTCATGCACTGCTCGTGAAACTGTAAAATGGTGTAACCCCTTTGGAAAACATTTTGGAAGTTTTTTTAAAAGTTAAACATACATCTACCATGTGATCCAGGCATTCTACTCCTAGATATTTACCCAAGAGAAATGACAAGAACTTGTAAGCAAATGTTTATTGAAGCTTTATGTGAAATAAGTGCAAACTGGAAACAATGCAAATGGCCTCTCAAAAGCTGAACTATAACCAAATAGTGGTATATACATATAAAAAAAACTACTCAGCCATAAAAAGAAATGCACTGTTGATATATGCTACAACATGAATGAGTCAGAAAAGAAATTGTTATTCCAGTTGATCTCTTTCTGTGCCCTGTTTCATGTGAGGCATAATGCTGGTAAATTCTATGATAAATATTGTGCAGGAAGTATGTGGAGGACTGTGTAAGAGAGATATCACTTCCCAGTAGGGACACGGGATAATACAGGAGCGGGCAGCTCACTCCTTGTGCGGTTTGGATACAAGAGGGACTGACTGGCTACATGCTCAAGGCAAGACTCAGTGACACTATGATGCTGTCATATATATATATATATATTTACATGTATATATGTCAGTATATATGTAATAACATATATAATAAGAAAAAATATATATATTTACATGTATATATGTAAGTATTTATATATATAATAAGAAAAATCAAATATCAGCTGTTTAATACTTATTTTTGAAGCAGTTATTTTGTAGCATCAGGAAAAGTATTTCAAAGTCCTGAAGGTCCTTCAGTCTTCCTTCTTCCTGTCCACTAGAGGCAACCAAATTGTTTCCAGAGTTTTCAGGTGAAGGTTTTTGGTTCCAGTGTCAGATATTGGGAGAGAGATTCAAATACTACATCAATGGATTCCTTTTCATTTTTAAGAAGTCATAACTTCAAGTCTGCAATGCTTCTCTCGGAATAGTGTGAAGTGAGATAGAATGAAGAGGGCTCAGTAGAGGTCTGAAAACGGTGTTGTGTGAATGTAGGCACTGAGGACAAATTATTCTGACTGAGGCCAAGGTCAAGAATGGCTTCAAGGAGGAGAAAATCTTGGGTTGTATCTTGTAAAGCAGATAAAAATTCCAACATGAGGAAATGTCATTGGGCCCGGTAGATGACAAGGAGGTGTGGAGCAATATGATTTGTTGGACTAAGATGATGGCCCTCTGTGGCACAGGGAAGAGAATAAATGCTTTAGTTCAGCCTTTTTAGTCAGCACAACATTCTCCTTAGTAAAATAGATGAGTCACATGTATTTCCTTCACAGATTCCAAATTAGGATATAATAAAATGTATTTTTATCAGTTAGAATTCAGATGCAAAAAAATGAACTGATCCAGATAGTTTAAGCAGAATGGGGATTAGGTGCTTTGAAAACTGTTGGCAAGACTGGAGAAGGGGAGTTCAGATTGACTAGCCTGCTAGTTCAGGGGGTAAATGGGAGGCACCACAGTTTTAGTGCATTTTCATTTTATGATGCAGAAGGAAATCTATAATTTTTTGATGCCTCAGTTTGCCTGGGATTAACACACAGTAGGCACCCTGGGAATGTAGAAAAAAAAATCAATGAACATATGTGAAGGTCAATATTCTGTAAAAGTACACATGTGCTAACTAATAGAAATTTCATTCTTGTATCTCCCAAGGGCCTTGTACAATAACACACACTTGGAGGGACTCATTAATATTTGTTGAATAAGCTCATAAGAAGTAAATAAATCAGATATTTACAGTTACAGTAGTTTCAAATAAATCGCATCCATTTTTACCACTCTAAAAAGATGGTATATATCTAACCTTGTAGTTCTGTCAAATGTGTTCAACGATATGATGCTGTTTATATAATAGTACTTCATAGCAAAAGTGGAACATGTTTTTTAAAATCCAGAAGTGATGTCAAGGAAAATGACTTTTAAGTCATTGAATGTTGATGTCTGCTGATTTAAGAAATGTGCCTGAACACATTTGATCTTTCTCAGGTTGGGTGGCTGCCTCAATGCATAGCCAGAAATGGAGGAAAACACTTGGCTAATAACATCCTAACTCCCCTTAATGTTTTTGTTTACTCCAGCCTTGCATGACCAGCAGCAGGGTAATTGTGATAAGTTTGGGTAAAGTAGTTCTCATCACACAGACCCCCAGCAGGGCACAGGAAGTTAGTTTAACTAAACTGTATCTATTTCGAAACAGAAATACATGTACTAAAATAAAAAAAGAGAAAATCTTTTTCACATTAAGGACTTAAAAAGCCAAATGGACTTGGCTGGTGGATCAGTTAGTATATAAGTAAAAAGCACAATTTAAAATTCCTTATTTAGAAATTTTGAGAGACTCTTTACCATTAGATGAAGAGTGTTCCTTTAGAAGCAGATACATCTGTCTATGTCTGTCTGCTTTTGAGATACTAAATTATATATAGGTATATTTAGAGAGAGTGCTCCAAAATAAAAAAAAAACAAATATCAGTTTTTTAAATATTTATTGAAGTGATTATTTTGCAGCATCAGGAAAATATTTCAAAAGTTCCTTGGAGGAGTGTAATCTCTAAATAACCTAGAACCATACAGTATGGTAATACAGTCATTGAACTAGGAGTTAGGGCAAAACTGTACCAAATGACGTGCTCTGGGTTTCTTCCCATATCTCTGAGTGATTTCATCTCCGCTACCCAAAATAGGATAAAATGGAGATGGCTTCACATGCTTCCACCTCCCACATATGACCCAATCTTCTCCAACACTGAGTTAAAAAAAAAAATCTACTTGCAAATGAATCATTAATTCTATAAGGAGTTTTCTTCTGTTTTGCTGCACAGGTAACATTCTGTTTCACAAGTATCAGAGTCATGTAGTATTTCAGGCTTGGCTTTTCTTATAATAAACCATATTGCTCAGAAATATGAGCAATACTTTTGGTTGTTTGTTCCAATTTGTTTTCCTTTTTTGAATCAACACAATTCAATCTTTGCTTTAGTTTTCAACCCAATGAGCTGGGCCAATTAGGTATCCCATCCCCAAAGGTACAGATTTTGATACCATTCTGATCGTGTGTTTCTATTTGGGTTCTTAATAAGACTGAGCATAATTTTTCCATGACTTCTTAAAAAATTTCTATACATTGGGATCAGACATGATGTCTACTGAACACAGTTTCTAAGAAAGGAATTTTTAAACACTCTGTGCCTTCTCTCTTCATTGTGAGCAGGAATTCGTGAGGGGAACTGACCCGACTGATGTGCCAGCTTTTCCGGGCGACTTTGGGGCTCCGATGTCACTCACGTCTTTCATGAAGGAAAGAGGCTTTTATCTGCACTGTTTTCATCAGGAATACAGTGGCAACATCTTCATTAGAAACGGAGTGCGCGCCTGATGTGCTCTGTTGTGATAATGAGGGGAAGGGTGTGAACAAGAAGATAAGAGGAGCAAGTATTTAACTGGAAGCATTCCACCTGGCTTCTGCTTCATTTTATTTAATTGGATGAGGAACATTTTCTGCCTGTGAAAACAGCCAAATGTCCCAGATTGAGAGTTGAGAAGCCAGGATTTGAGGACACTGTCAATAGCGATGCTTCATGTCCCTCTTCTTCCTCCCCATGGGTGTCTCAGTATCACCGACTTTTAAAAGGGCAAGTGGACTGTACATAGGTTGCTTGGAAGTGCAAGAAAGATGCAGTTTAGGGGGAAAAGGTACTGGGTCTTTTAATAGCCGGTCTTGAACAAAACCATGAACTAGATAGATTCTATTTTAAAGCCTTTTTAGGTTACCTTCTGTATTTCTCTTCCACTTTCACCACCTCTAGGCTTTATGTCTATGTTATTTATATATCTATTCCCTTTTTAAAAAATTGACTTTTCCATGTCCTATCCCTTCAGATCTGTGCCAAATAATGTTATATATTAGTAGAGTTGTCAGTTTTAGCAAATAAAAAGAACTGGGTGTCCGTCCAGTTAAATTTTAATATCAGAGATACAACACATAAAATTTTAGGTATGTCCAATGCAGTAATATATATTGTATGTCTGTGATACAAATTTAACTGCAGTATGTTCTATATATTAGGATAATCCTATTAATTAGTTGTTTGCAAATTTATTTCTCAAGCATGCCTAGAGTTCAGCAGAGGTGACTCTGGTAGTGGTAGTAAAGGGGGTTAGGGTTAGGGTGAGGGGTGGGGGCAGATGCTGCCACAGGGGTGGAGAGCGCGGCACACTGACTCTTCCTCTGCTGAGCGAGCTCTGCTCCCACTGCCTTGTTTATTGGCATTGGCTATTTGGTTTTATTTGATATAAGGGTTTTGTTGCTAAGAAAAGTCTGAAAACTACTGGTTTTCCCGGCTACCTTCTGTTTGCTTTCCAAATCCACTTCCCATCTCTCTTCACCCTGTCCTGGGCCTGGAGATTGACATATATCAATGGACTCTCTCACCCTCTGGCTTCTGGAGAGACTGGAAGGAGACTGAAATTGAGAGAAAAATGAAGCTGGAATATATAGTCCCCTGGCTCTTCCCTGCAAAATAATTCAGGTAATTAAAAATTCTGTGTCAAAGAGAAATTATCTTAGCTGTGTGTAAAGGAGAACCCAATTAATCCAATTAAAATTTTATTTTTCTCACATACTTAAACTCTGAAGGCAGGCAGCTGCTGGCAGTGGTATTTCAGTGCTCAGTGATGTCAGGCTGGTGTCTTTGAGATCTCTGATATTTCCCTCGTGGTTACAAGGTGGCTGCCAGAGTTCCAGAACTCAAGTACATGCTTAAGATAGAAAGAAGTGAGGAAAGGAAGAAAGCTTCAATATCTGACCAATTATTAGGAAAGCAAAAAATTTCCTCAGAGACTCCCTGTAGATTTCACTTATGTTTCATTGGCTAGATCTCTGTAATATGGTCCCCTTGGTAGCAAGAGATGCTGGGAACATAAGTATTTATGTTTTCCAGACTCTGAAAAGTACAGGAGAGAAGGGAGTTGAGAATGGTGTTGGGTTAATCAACTAACAGTGTCCAGGGAGATTTGCTTTTGACAGGGAATGTCTAAGAAGTCAATGCCTCAATACTAAGGAATAGCTTTTTAATGGAATGATTTACATATACTCTGAGTAGCTTGTGAAGCAGTGTTTAAGTGATGCATTTCATCATGGCCCCTTTATTTATACTATATAAGTGATGATGTCTATTCTTTAACTTAAGTCAGAATTTGAAAGGCAGAATAATCTCAGAGGATTAAGGCCTTGGTCAAATTATATCTCAAATCCTTTCATAACCCCTTTACACTTCCCTTTTTTTCTCTTTGTGTCTATTTCCTGAATATACAGGCAAATTCAGTGTAAAATGGATACAACTGTGGAAAAGGACATGGGTCTAGAAACCAGGTGACTTATCTTTGCCTTTTTTGCTACCAAATAGCTGTGTGTTGACATAGTTTTGACTTCTGGAACCTCTTCCTTGTATGTAAAAGGGGGACTGTGCTGGGGTAGATGATCATTTTTGTCCAACAAATATTTTTGAACATCTACTATGAAACGTACTTTGTTCCAGGCTCCAGGAAATGGTAAGATGGTGATGGTTCAGACAAGTTTCTTGTCCTCATGGAGTTTACATTCTACTGGGAAGACACTGACATTAAGAAAATAAATGATAAACTGTATCAGCTAGTGATGGGTGCTATGCAGGGGAACAAAATGCAGTGATGTGAGAGTCAGTGCCCGGCTGCTGATGCAGCTGGTGAGGTCCAAAGACCTCTCTGAGGAAGCAGCATTGAAGCTGAGATCTGAATGTCAAGGAGGTTTTACTGGGCCCTGAAATCCAAGGGCCTGGGAACCGCTCAATTGGTCGGGACCCATGTATGCATGTTCGCAGAGCTTTGCTGTCCCCTCTCAGGAGCCCCATGAACAGTAACCAGTCCGCCCTGACCTGGGTGCTAGTGGAATAGAATGTATGTGTGTGTGTGTGGAAGAGGAGTTGCTTGAATGTTAACAGCTCTGTTACCTGTTTCAGAAAAGCATCACCATTTCTAAGTCCTGTTTACGTGTTTTTGAGGGTTTGCTCTCCATATCTCTGCTTTTGTTATCTTCTAAAAAATATAATACTGAAATAAAGAATAGCAGTAGCTTAGAGGTATGCTTTGCTTTAGAAAACAATTTGTGACTTTTGCCCTTGATTTTCTTAGCAGTATTCTCTAAGATTGTGACTTAGACCTCGTGTTGCTGATGCTTGCTTAATAAACAACTAAAACGTACATTATTTCTTTTCACCTCTGCTTTCGTTCCTCTGTATCCATATTCATCCACTTGCTGAGCACTAATTGAATGCTAAGTCCTGATGGCAGAGCACTGAAGAACTTTGTGAGGGATGTACAAATGTAACAAATGATCCAAGGGCAATGCCTGAGAGCAGAGAGATGTACAAGGTGCGGAGTGGAAAGCCCCACTCCTCCTGCCTAGGGAAGTCACAGAAAAGGTAGAACAGGAAATCGAGACAACTCCTGTTCTCTCTGTCCATTCCTGGAAAGGAGCTAGGATTCTCCCATCACCCAAATGCTGTTGGCAGCAGAGTTTGGGATTAATACCATGGAACTGTGGGGCGAAGAGCTTGGGACTGGCAGTGGGACCTCCTGCTGTACAGTTGTGCCACCACCAAGGTCAGGCCACTTAGTGTTCTGTGTTTGCTTGTAAACCTGGCATAACATGCCTATAATCTTGTCCTCCCTTTCTTCTTCTGGTTACCTTCAAAAAACTTTGTATCACACATGGTTTTAGGCATCAGAGGTACAAAGATGAATGAAATTGAGCTCACCATGCAAACAGGGTGAGCCAGATCTAACAGTAGGTAAATAACAGTACAACTTCTAAGTGCCATCAGAGGAACACCTGTCTTGCGAGGTCACTAGAAGACAACAAGGAAATCCTTGTGAAAATATTTTTGGAAAGGCACAAAGCAAGGATGGAGGTCTGAAGACCAGCATGCTGGAACTCCTCCCCCACGGACAGGAGATGTGTGTGCATTCTAAGAAAAACACGTTCTTTGGAAAGTATTTGAATATCCATAGTAGGTTTCTGAAACCTTCACATTTTGAGGTTAATTTTGAGTTGGCATAGGGGAATATTAGCTTTGGTGGTTCAGAGTATTTATTTCATTTATTAGAATTAAATACAAAAAGCACAGTCAGAAACAACTTCAGCAGCAAAGGTGTTTTCACATTGTCCCCTGGAAAACTGCTCTTCCTTTAATTTACCAAGGTGTGTGACACAGCCAGCACTTCCCCCTTTCCCATGTTGGCGTTAGTGTTAGCCTACCTTAAAGCAAATATTGTGATTGGTGGCATGGAATTCCCTCCAAGAACTGTTGTCATTCACAATTAAAGATAACAGAGTCTGCTGCTGGTGGTATTTCCTCCTATATGTGAACATGGGCCTGAAACAGGAAGAGAAATGCCTGGTTTGGAGGTTTTAGGCAGAGCTGACTTTCTGTTCCCACCAAAGTGAGAAAGGAGAGTTTGAAAGTATACAGGGTGTGGTTCTGGTCCCATCTGCGTGCTACCTTTGAGGATTTCCTCCGTTTAGTCCTGAGAACTTGCTGGAACACCCAGGACTGAGGAGGAGGGATTCTACCCTGTCTTTCTCTTAGATCTCCCCTGTTTTTTGGTCAGGTAGTGATCTTGTCTATCACTAGTCTTTTTCAGACATGCTCAGCCTCATTACAGGGTCTGAGGCAATGTCTGCACAGGGAAGGAGTCAGGGAACCTTGGGTAATCTGACTCTCCATTGCATTTTTGTTTTAACCTGAGCAAATTTTTTAACTCTCTGAGCTTTATTTTCTTTAGTCTTAAGCAGACATAGTATTACACATCTTGTGTACTCATAGACACGTCATAAAGATCCAAATGAGATAATTTGTGGAGCAACATGTTTGAAAAGTATATAAAACATTATACAAACTCTCATACATAAAAAGAGTGTTTAGTTGCATTCGTTCACGATTATACCCCATGATCAAGATGTACACACAAACATTCAGATGCTCACCTTACATACCCAGCCCTCCTCTGTATAAAATGGTACTAAGCATGGAGAACATGTGTGCTAAGGCTGTGCTGATAATGCAATGATGTGCCAGAGTCCTGGGTAGAACATTGAGCTCATTGAGTACCCCATGTCCCCTTTAGGATAGAAAGTAGGGAAGATGCTTGCTCTATTAATTCCACTGTTACCCTAGATGGTTGCTCTATGCTGACTGCAGGTTTTCTAGGCTGGTCTGGCCAAGGAAGACAGGAAGGTCAGAACAGAAGATAAGTCAGCCTCTGTCTCCTGAATTTCTGGCCTTCTTTCTGGGGCTCCCTTCACCCCAGCCTTGGTGTGCCCAGGTACGCATGCCTTGAAAACCCAGGCCAAATACAACAAAATTGATGGCTAATGCCTCCCAGTGCTATTACTGCAAGAACAATCCTACTAAATGTCCTCATAATCCTTGTAGGTCCCCAAAGCCTTTGTGGCGATGTCCAGACACCTGAACTTGATTCAGAAAGTGCCTCATGCTCTGATGTTACTGCCCCTTTTGTTTTCTTGGAGCTTGATCCTCCTGCATCTGCTGCTTGGGCCTCATCCAAGTTGAGGCAACCCCTTGGGAACTCATCCTTCTGCTTTGAAGACCCTTGCCCTATTTAAACTTCAATTACTCGCAAGTCCCAGGACAAGCCACAGATACTTTGAGAAGCTTTCCTTTGGACTCACTTGAGCTGACTTAAATGTTCTTCTTTTGCATTTCCATGTCAATCTGGACATAACTTTTATTTAATATGTATTGCTCAATGCTCTGAGTTTTAAAAATCTTATTAGTGTAGCATACTAATCATCTTGAAGGTAAGGTCTCATTTGTCTTGTACCCCCCTCATCTGGAATGGCACCTGAGGGCTTTCATTTGTTGCATGCATGTTGAATGAATTTAAACTTTCTGCATGGAGGGCTCATGTCAGATTTACAGATCATTCTTCCATGTTTCCCCCATTTCCCTTTCCTTGCCTCTTCCTGCAGCAAAGTGGTCCTAGCAGGCCCTTGATAAACATTTGTTGTAATAACAAATCAGTAGCATCTTTTGATACTTCTCGTAACAATGACTAGTATCTTACTCATCTGCTCTACTTCCATGTCTGCTGTGTGGGGCATTACACCCCTTCACTGTTGGCTACACTTACCTCCTAAAGGGCTGTTGGTGCCCTTGAGGAATGGGGAATGTGGCTCCATTCCCAGAGTGACACTGAATCGTGTCCTGGCCTTAAGCAATTGCTACCCATCTATTAAATGAGGGTGGAGACCATTCCCTCCTCCTCTCTTAAAGATGTTATGAAGATTAATGAGGTAATGTCTGTAAGGCACCCTGGAAAAAATGTATTCCTCTGAACACTGAGTGTTATGGTAACCTTACTTTCATCTGGGTTACCCACTGGTCTGTGTTCATGGAAGTGGGGTGCCCAAGCAGGAGAGTTCCTGGGACAGTTGAGGAGAGGAGTCCGAGGCCCGTTGTGAGCACAGCTGATCACCCGCCATGTGCTAGTGGCGCTCCCTCTGCTTCCATCTCTTCTGTCTACAGAAGGTTGGGATAACACAGCACTTACTCACGATCCAAAGGGTACGTGGGAAATGAATGAATTTGTTTTTGTAAAGAGGATGGGCCCTTGGATAAAAAGCTCTGTAAAGCCACGAGATACTATTTCAATCCCTGGTTTCTGTTTCTTTTCCTTTCTTTTGAAAGGATATTCACTGAGCTTGTCACTTTCTCAGGATTTTTAAAAATTACCCTTAACTCAGTCTTTTATGTACAGCTGTATACTTCTATTGAACAGCTTTGTTTCACTCCAGAGGGGTTACTGTTTGAAATTTCTCACTGTCATTTTTCTGTTCGCTTATAAACCAATAACCAAACAAATTGCTTTTAGACAATAGTCTATCTCCATTTTTTTTAAGTGAGGCATTATTTTTATAAGTCAGTCCTTTTGAAATATGTTTATTTATTAATTGATAACTGGCTCCCATCACACATTGCACCTGTGTGACTTACATTAATTAAAATAATAATGCAATGAGAAATGAATAGGCTGTTTTGATTTCTGTGGTAATCCAAGTAAACCTAGTGTACAGTGTTTGAGAATTAGATTGTTTATTGAAACTTGGAAGAGCACAGTGAAATGAAAAGAATCTACATTATCCTATGTCTGGGAAGATGTTAGAGTTTTTAGAATTTCACTGGATAAATGTCAGAGGTTGTCTTAATAAATTTTTAAAAATTAACCTTAAATCAGTTATAATTAATACCACAAATGATATTTGTATTATATATAAATAGTATATAATTCTTCATCCCAAGTTTTTTTCTTGTGAGCAAAGCATTCAAAAGACAAGGTCTGTCTATATGACAGCAAATGTATTTAGTAGTAGTAATTCATGCTTTTGAGGATTTTAAGCAGTCAGAAATAGTGCAGTCTTTATTTTGTGTCTAGCATTATGGATTCACTTGCACCTACAAATCCACTATATAATTTTTGCACCTCTGCTTTCAATGTAAAGATGAGGACAATAGGGTGGTTATCTGGATCATGCTGACAATTGGTCCTACTTATCCACCTATAAAACAAGGAAAGGATTAATTTGTCTAAAATTGCCATATTAAAGGTCTTTATTGATCAAGGGTAAATTCTACTTCATCCCTGTAGACACAGACTTGTTCTGTACTCACAAAGATTGCTATTTTTAAAGATAAATTAATCTCAGACACTGAAGATATATCAATATGCTATTGATTATCTAAACTGAACCCATCATTTTATGGAAAAGAAAACTGAAATACTGAAATATGATATCAAATGATTACCCATGGTTGTACAACTACTTAGTAATAGAACTAGGATGCAACTGTCTTGGTTTCTGGTTATTAGTAATAACAGTAATAATAGGTTTCAATGGAAATACCCAGTCAACAGCTCGTGCTCATGAGATAACTATGTTATGCACTAGATAGATAGAGACTAGGCACTAGATTAAGAGGAGATAATATCATTCCATCATGAAATAATTATTGGTCCTTTGGAATGTTACCTACCTCTACAGTTTTCTCATTTTTCAAATTCAGGAATTTTACTGGGTATTCTCCAACTTGCCTTCTATCTCTGGGACTCTTTGATTTTATGAATGAAATTGAACCAGAAAATTGGTATCACAGGACTGTTTGCATGAGATCTCACTCATTTACTGTCTGTGAATCTGTTTTTAAAAAGAACCAGTTGTAAAGCCTGGTACAAGTCAAGTATTTATGTCCTTTGAGCTGAGTTCCCCTTCCCAGACGCAGGCCGTATTTTGTTATGGAATTTCTTTATGAGGAGCCCACCAGAAACCACGTTCACTGTTCGCAGGAGATTCCAGAAGCACTAACCAGTATCCCATTCAGTTATGTCCAAGATGTTCTGCTAGGTGCAGACTGGACTCTGGAGGTAAAACTGCTGCCTCCACCCAGTTTGAGTGTGTGAGTAACACTGACCAGGTTTTTGTGGTCATTACATCTTGAATGCTCATGTCATCATGCCATAGTATTTTAGAAAAAGAAAGAATGTTAGTGGTTTTCCATTCTACATCATTCACTTTACAGTTGAAGAAACTGAAGCCTTTTATCTGACAACTCAGCTTTACTCCTAGAAAACATGTATTTGTAATATATAGATATATTTATTTCATGGTAATAGTGTGAGAGAGGTCATCTTTTCCTTCCATGGTCCACATAACTATTTCATCCTAGATATAGGTCTTGGTATTTTGTGTCTTCTTTGAGAATGCTTCTTATCTCTTGAAGCTGCCATTTTGATGAAAATCATGGCTAATAGAGGAAAATACATAGAGGTCACTATTCTGTTTGGTAAAAAGAAATCAAAAAATTTTTTTCTGGAGGTTTCATCAAATATCTTCCATAAAAGCAATAGTGTTAAAAAAACTAGTTTGTGGTCTAACATGTATTTTGGTTGAAAAGAGTTCCCTGTTTGGAATATGCAATTAGGCATGAATTGCCTGGAGTGTTCTTGCCTAGTGCAGTAGGGTCACAAATATGCTCACATTACATTCGTATGTGCAAAAAAAATACAGCTTCTATATTTTCTACAAAGTTAACTCTTTAGTCCTTAAGAACACACACCTTGATGGAAACTTATACCAGTCAATTAAATATAGCTCAATGTCTTCTGGTCTAAATAGCCTCCTTTCAGTCCAGAGTGCAACACTGTTTGTTTAAATAGTCTTTGTTCTTGATACCCTGGGAAACTGGCCAGACTTTTAGAGTTTGGCCCCATTCACTCTCTTTTATTCACTGTCTTTTCTGCAAGATGGCACCATAGGAAGGTGTGATGGTTTTACTCTGGTCTTAGAGATAATGGAGGGGCTGAACCTTGCTCTTTCTTTGGAGCAGCTGCACTGTTGACCACTTTGCTGGTTTGAGCAGGCTCCTTGGGCATTAAATGCACCCCTGATGCTGGAGATGGTGGCCTCAGTCATTCACATCTGATCCCTGCATACACTGCAGCCTCTATGCTTTCATTCTGTACGTTGGCTTAGGACTTCTAATACTCTCCACACCTTTATGACAAAAAGAGGAACTTCTGTTTTTCCATCTGCTCTGTCTCAGGGACGTTTATCCAACCTCTTCCTGGCATCACCATGGTGAACAAAGTGTCCATCAAAAGATCAGCACTTCCAGGAACTTGTAGCGCCCACTGATCCTGGTACCTCCAGGCATCTTTTTACTCATTTTTATGCTTCCAAAGCCATATGTTTTGCTTAAGGTATGGCTTTGGGGGATGTGGGGCAACATTTCTTTTACCTCTCCTTTCTGGCATCAGACTTTCATTTGACTTTCCCTAATAGCCTTCTGTGTCTGATTTTATTCTTCTGGCCCAATCCTAAGGGCCATCTCACGCACAGGGAAAGAAACCATCCCCCAGCCAAGCACCACAAGTTACAGTGCCACAGCTTCCAAACCAACATGTCTGCTTCCTTTATTGTAGACTGATTGAAAGCCTCTTCCTCCTCCTACCTCTTCCCCTCCCATACCGATCTCCCTGCCCCTCCAGCTCCAGGGTCTTACCCCCCTTCTCCTTTCACCCTCCCCTTCCTTCTGTGTTTCTCTTTCTCCACCCTGAACCCCCAAATACATGTGCAAATCGATTTACATTTTTGAATCTCAGTTTCCCTACCTTCTAAGTTGGGAAACCAAAACTTAAATCCATTTTTTTATTGCTTTGGATTCATAGAAGAAATTACAGTTATAGATTATCTTGACAAGTTGGATAAAATTAACCATGCAAGCTTTATTAGTATTTTTCAAAGTATCAGATTTTGAAGAAGTTGTAGGGGTAGCAGATGACTGTATTACAAAGAATGCACCTAGAAAGTGAATAAGCCATCTGCTGACCTGAATTTCTAAGACCAAAGGAGAGAGAGAAGAACTCAGTGACTATATAAAGTTATTCTTATTTAGGGGAGAAAAATGATCTACATTCTTTTTCTGAAAATATAAATTTATCAGTTTGTGACCTCTCTCAAATATTTACTTAAATTTTATAAATAAATCTAAGACATACATACAGACGTGTACTCAAAGAATGTATACCATATGGATTATCTCACATTGAACACACCCATGTGGCCAGCAACCAAATTAAGAATTAAACATTACCAATACCTCAAAAGGCCACCGCCTGCCTCCTTAAAAGTACTACCACCTAAAGATAATAAGTACCCTGTTTTCTAACAACAAATATTAGTTTTGCCCTTTAAAAAAGTTTGATATGGATAGAACCATTCAATATGTACTCTTATGTCCATCTTCTTTCATTCAAAATCTTGTCTATGAGCTTTAGATACTTCCCTAGGAGTCACTGTGGTCCATCCATTCTCACTGCTGTATGAAGTTGTTCCCCATTTTTGGCTTTCAAGAATATGCTACCAAACACATTCTTATATATATCTTCTGGTGAACACATATGTACTCATTTCCAAATAGCTGTCTACCAGCTGTGGTATGGGTTGGAAGACAAAAAAAGGGTCTGTGCAGGGAATATAAATTTGGGAGTTCTCATTGAGGTAGAAGTGATCAGGCAGGGAAATAGTAGAAAGGATTTAGGTCAGAGCCATTGCAAAATTTGAAAGTTAAGTTTGACAAAGCAGTTTCTAGTAGATACAATTTCTTATTGCATTCAAAATACAGCCAGGACAGTGACTTTGAATGGTTCTCTGAGATCCCCCTTCCTTTCTGTTTCTCTGATGACTCACCTTTGGTTTCTCTCGGTAGGATTGCCTAATTTCACCTTTTTCTGCCTCTGCCCTTTGCCCTGAAAGAGCTATATCTTTTTCTGGTCATGTCCTGAGGCTCTGTCACTCAGTGTCTTCCAAGCAATCAAAAAACCTATCTGAAACACCTCTCATAGTGAGAGATAGAGAAAAAACAACCCTATGGAGGAGCTTCTCAGGCTATATGGAGCATTTGAATTTATGTATTATCTGTTTTTCTTAACCAATGTAATCCATGTTTGTTATCAAACATTATAGAAATATATAATGTAAACATTAAGGTTCCATGTAATTTCTTCTACACTCCCATAACCATTGCTGTGCTTTATTTTTAGGCAGTTTTCTATATGAATTTTAGCTTTTTGTTATTACTGTTTCAACAAAGTGGCTATCATACTAGGTACAGACTATTCTGGACTTGTTTTATTCACTTACAGTACCTGGGATATCTTTCCTATGTATATCTAATGATTACATAACGATCTTGCTTTGATATTCTGGTCTTTATCACTTAATTGTAAATGGTAATGGCAGAAATTTTGGAAAAAGTAGCAAGGAAGGATGACACCATCGTAGTCCATGACAGAAATTCTGGGGGCTGTTGGGTTATCCATCCATTTTCCATATGCCAAGCGGTATGTAACAGCTTACCTTTTTACATGGAAAACCCCATGTTTTTTTCTTCACCAAGTGTCATTCATTGCACAGCAAATTCATGGACAAATTTTACTCTTCACTAAAAGTGACCGTCTTACATGTTATTTTTTCTGTTTCTTTTCTTGAATTAATTAAGTTGGCTCACTTCTGTTGTTTCACTCTGGGCTTCAGAGGTTATTATATCTCCCTACTGTGGAAATATTTGTCTATTTTGGTAGTCAGATCTGTCAACAGAACTGGGGATTAAGTGCTTAGGTTCTGGAGTTAGAAAACCTAGTGTTGAATCATGGCTCCAACAAATCCCAGCTCTGTGACCTTGGCCAGTGACTTAATACCTTTTTGCCTCAGTTTCCAGATCTGTAAAATAGGTGGGCTCAAAAATGAAGGCTGTTATTTATTATTGTCTATTTTTATCTTTTTCCGGCTGTCTTTATAATTTGCAAATTCTGTTGCTGGACATGAAGACTATCTGTTAGCTGCACAGAACAGCACATGAGGCAGCACACCACAGCACGAAGAGAAAGAGATCTGAAATCAAATTGCATGGATTGTTCCCGAGTCTGCTGCTCTGCTTCAAGCTGCTTATTATTCTTGTGCTTCCATTTTCTCATCTGTAGAAAGGGATAATAGTTATTATTGAGAGAATTGAAGGATATAATGCACAAAATCATTCAGAACTGCAATGTTTATTTGTTGCTCTGGAGTGAATGTTTGTGTGCCCCCCCACCCACCCAAATTCATATGCTGAAGCCCTAACTTCCCATGTGATAGTATTTTGAAGTGGGGCCTTTGTTGGAGTTAATTAGACTTAGATGAGGATATAAGGGTGGAGGCTTTATGATGGGATAAGCACCCTTATGAGAAGAGGGAGAAGCCAGAGCTCTTTCTCACTCCGTCATGTGAGGATGCAGCAAGAAGACAGCAAAAGCAAACCACAAAGAGGTTCTCTCAACTGACATTGAGTCTGCCAGGACCTTGATCTTGGACTTCCAGAATCCAGAATTGTAAGAAATGAGTTGCCTACTGTTTAAGCTACCCAGTCCACTGCATTTTTTTATAGCAGTCTGAACTAAGGTACTATTTCTTTTTTATAAAAAATGTGGCTACTAATAAATTTCATTTGCCTTATGTGGCTCACATCTGTGACTTGTATTATATTTCTTTTGGATGGTATCAGTCTAGTGTAGAGCAAACATGCAAAAACATCTAGCTATTATTCTAGGGCACTTATCACTTTCATGTAAACAAAATTACTTGTTTTACATACCTCTTTATGGTCCAGTGGTCACTGTGACCACATTAAAAAAAAATAATCATGTTATCATGAACTCTAATGGAGGTGAGAATTTTATTTGGTTTGGGGGAAGAATTGTCCTGAATTTTGCTCAGTGATACGAATGCTTTTGGCGTGACCAAATCAAGGTTTTTCTCCAACAGTGGACTGAGTAATGATTGCAAACTAATTACAGCATGCATATTGCACTTTGCTTTGCAGTAACAGCTTTCTACCAGCTGTTTCCTTTAGCAGTTGTTCATTTCAAGTAGGTACCAATGTTGCTGGAAGTGTAGGATGCCAGAAAGCAATTTCAATTCTTTGCTTCAAATTAAAATCGGCATATATATATATATATATATAATTTTTTTTCCTTAAGGGTCCTTCAAAATCTACATAGCTCTAAGGCTAATTTCCTAGCACCCTTTCTGGTCTCTTTTCCAGAAAAAAAATCTTTTGAAGATTCTACACAGAATGATACAAAATCTCAAGTTTAATTAAGCTTTAGCAAAAATATCCTTTAACCATTACATTTGTTTCTTGCTTTATTCCCTCATAGCCTGCAACTCTTCTGAAGTACACTTTCAAGTAGAGATTCAGTAGAGCCATTTAGAGTAGTCATTACTGTGGATTAAATAACTATTCCCATCTGGCTCATGAAATATATAATCTGTATTCCTCTTTGGATAATAAATACAGTAAGTAACTACTTAACCATCCCTTAGATCATCACTTTTGTCTGTCCTGGTGGGTTTTTCTTTATTATCTATCAATAAGGAATTTTCATTAAATCTTTCCTTACATAGAAACATATCCTGTGGGCTTGGTTTTACAAAAAAAAAAAGACATTATCTTGGTTTCTTTAACCCCAGCAGGGCTTCAGATGTGTAATGGTGACTAGTGACAATGGATGGCATTTATTGAGCACTTACTATATGATAGGCACAAAACCACAGGGTCAGTGCTAAATGGTTCATGAACATCATCTTGTACAAATCTTTTCAAAAACCCTTTGAGAGGCATTAGTACACCCTTAGAGTCTAGGAAATGGATTCAGGGTGCCGCTGCCTATAAGTGGCTAAGCTGAGATTCTAAACTAGGTTTGTTTGACTCCAAGTTCCATCATCTTCACTTCTAAGTCAGGGGCTCCATCCAGACAGTATGGGCACCCCAGGGGCTGTGCTGGATGATACACTGGGGTGTGGGAATAATATTTTACAGCTTTTACTTAGATACATATTTTCTTATATTTTTGAAATTTCTATGTTTCTGTATGTTTTACAATGCATAAGATTGAAAAAGGTGCATCAACACATGTAGAAACTATCTACAAAAGTTTACAGGTTTGGGGAATGCATGCTCAAGTATTTTTCTGATAGTTTTTTACCATCAATAAAAGTCCCAATTTTGCCACAGCCTTGGAGGAACTAATGTATTTTGCACTATCCACACAAAAATTAAAACACAGGTGTGTGATGACAACACATTTGGTCCAACATTCAAAACCTTTTTAACTGACAGACAGTCTAGTATTAAGCTCCACATTCAGATATTACTTTCCCTCAGGGTTAAGATAATATTTCTCTCTTTCATTCCTAAGTGAATAGATGCCTTAGCCACTTGACCAGAGCTGCCAATTCCTACCACCTATTTTCAGCTCACCTGGGGTCTCTGCTTGCTTGGCTGCTAACATCTACTTCCTGGAACTCTGAGATAAGTAATTACTCATAATACAATATGGCTACAGCCATGCTGGCTCCAGCTAAGGCAGAAAAGGCTGGAGTTTCTTTTATTGCCTTGGGCTCTAATTATCCCGATGCAACCAACACAAAGTTGCTTTCTATACAACAGCCTTTATCAAAGATTAGTGGCTGAGGAGAAGAGTAACTGGAAGGAATTATAGAGAAAACTGGATTCTAAACATGACTGTGTCTAGAAACCAAGAGAAAAGGTAGAGCTTTGTCTCCTTGTCTGAAGAATCTCACCATTTTCTTCCTTTTCCTCCTATTCCTCTTCCTTCTCCTGAGAGAGACAGAGAGAGAAAGAGAGAGAGAGAGAGAGAGACAGAGAGACAGAGAGACAGAGAGACAGAGAATGAGATGTCTAGTCCCCTTTAGGAAAACCTTACCTTTGGCTCACTGGCACAGTCTCACATCTTACCACATCAGAATAATCCATAGAGACAGTAACTCACAGGAGGAAAAGTCTACACATTTCAATCACTCAGTCTAAAATAAGGACTCAAATACAAGAGTTCTCAGTGGAATTTACATTCTAACTGAAATTCCATAAACATTTTTCCAAGAGCAGGAGGCAGAGATCTGCCCTTTTTCCTATGTCATTTTGGTGTCTTTTGGGGAACTCTTGGATGGAACACACACACACACACACACACACACACACACACACACACACACACACACACACACACACACACACACACACACACACACACACACATTCCTCCAAAGAACAGTCATTCTCCAAGACAGTGGACCTTAAATCCATACTGAGGAAGAGACGCATTATTTGATAACCATGTTCTGCAAAGATTTTTCTTGCCTCAACTTTGGATAGTATTTTGCATTATTTTGCAAAACTGTTGCTGGCCTCATTTTCTTATCCTCCAGCTCTGTACCACACCCACTTTGTCAATTTCAGTTTGATCAGATTCAGCAGTCTCTTTTTTTGATACTTAGTTTGAGTCAGATACTGAGATAGTGTATAGGTCAATAAAACAGTGCTTGTCTTCAAGCACCTTATAAACTAGAACAGGGAGTTAGACCTACATAATTCCTAAAACACAGTGTGATAAGTTGTAATACGTATGTGCAAAAGGCTTTGAAAATATTGAAAAGGAGTAAGAAATTTTTCTTAGGGGAAGAGAAATTATTTATGGAGTGGAGAATAGTGGTCACAGGTTTTAAAGAACACAGAAACCACCCTTTTATTCAGTGTAGCACTGGAGGTCCTAGCCATGGCAATCAGTCAACAAAAAGAGATAAAAGGCATCCAAGTTGTTAAGGAAGATATTAAACTATTGCTGTTTGCAGATGACATATTATACATAGAAAACCCTAAAGGATCTGCCAAAAAAAACTACTAGCACTAGTAACTGAATTCAGCAAAGTTACAGTATACAAAATTCATACACAGAAATCTATTGCATTCCTATATACCAACAAAGAACTAGCAGAAAGAGAAATGAGGAAAGCAACTCCATTTACAATTACATAAAGGAATAAAATTCCTAGGAATAAGCCTAGCCAAGGAGGTAAAAGACCTATACTCTGAAAACTACAAGAGACTCATGAGAGAAATTAAAGAAGACACCAATTAATGGAAATACATCCTGTGCTCATGGATAGGAAGAATTAATATAGTCAAATAGCTATCCTGCCTAAGGAATTTAGAGATTCAGTGCAATCCCTATCAAAATACCAACAGCATTCTTCAGTGAACTAGAACAAATAGTTCTAAAATTCATATGGAACCGCAAAAGACCCTGAATGGCCAATGCAATCCTGAGAAAGAAGAACAAAGCTGGGAGGAGTATGCTTCCTGACTTCAAGCTATACTACAAAGCCACAGTAATCAATACAAGTTGGCACTGGCACAAGAACAGACCCATAGATAAATGGAACAAAATAGAGAGCCCAGATATAAAGCCACATGTATATGGTGAATTAATATATGATAAAGGAGCCATGGATATATGATGGGGAAATGACAGCCTCTTCAGCAACTTGTGTTGGTAAAACTACATGTAAGGCAGCTACACATAAGAGAATGAAACTGGATTATTGTCTATCCCCATACACAAAAATAAACTCGAAATGTATCAAAGACCTGAATGTAACTCATGAAAGAATAAAACTCTTAGAAGAAAACATAGGCAAAAGTATCTTGAATACAAGCATGAGCAATTTTTCATGGACACATCTCCTCAGGCAAGGGAAACAAAAGCAAAAATGAACAAATGGGACTACATCAAACTAAAAAGCTTCTGTACAGAAGGACATCATCAACAGAAGAAAAAGACATGCTACAGTATGGGAGAATATATTTGTAAATGACTCATCTGATAGGGGATTAACATCCAGAATATATGAAGAACTCATACATCTCAACACCCAAAACACAAATAACCTGATCAGAAAATGGATGGAGGACCTGAACAGACACTTCTCCAAAGAAGAAATGCAAATGGTCAACAGACGCATGAAAAGATGCTCCACATCACTGATCATCAGGGAAATGCAAATTGAAGTCACAATGAGACATCACCTCACACCAGTTAGGATGGCCACTGTCTAAAAGACAAGAAGTAACAAATGCTGGTCAGGATGTGGAGAAATAGGAATGCTCCTACACTGTTGGTGGTACTACAAATAGGTGCAGCTGCTATGGAAAGAAGTATGGAGGTCCCTCAAAAAACTTAATGTAGAAATACCATTTGACCCAGGAATTCCACTCGTAGGAATTTACCCGAAGAAAAAATCCCTGATTTGAAAAGATATCTGCACCCCTATGTTTATCGCCATACTTTTTACAATAGCCCAGATCAATAAATGGATGGATAAAGAAGATGTGGTACATATACACCATAAAATATTATTCAGCCATAAAAACAAAAATCCTGCCATTTGCAGCAACATGGATGCATCTAGAGGGTATTATGCTCAATGAAACAAGCCAGGCTGAGAAAGGCAAATACCATATGATTTCACTTATGTGTGGAATATAAAAATGAAGCAAAACAGAAGAAACAAAACAGTGTTAGACTCATAGGCACTGAAAAGTGACTAGTGATTACCAAGTGGGAAGGGAGGGACAGGGGACAGAGAGAAGGAAGGGAGATAAAGGGCCCAATAATTCACAATCACAATATAAGTTGATCATGGGGACTTTTGAACCGCTGTGATGTACATTTGAAACCAACATAAGATTGTATGTTGGGTTCCCAGTGAGAAATGAAAGCTGCCAAGTTCACCCAGAGAAGGAGACACGACTCAGATGTTAATACCATGGAATTGAATGTTCACATTATTATACTTGTTTTCAAGGATTTAAGTCTCCTCTTTAAGGTCTGCTTAATGAGAAGATGTGGAGTCCATTACAGTTCTGCATTGGTTAGAACTGCCTTTAAGTGGTCCTCAAACTTGAGTGTGTATCAGGACCACCTGGAGGACTGGAAAGCACAGATTACTGGGCTTCCACCCCCAAGTTTCTGATTCAGTATTTCTGGATTAGGGCCCAAGAATTGGCATTTCTGACATGTGCCCAGGTGGTGCTGATGCTGCTGGTCCAGGGAACATACTTCGAGAACCACCATTTAAATGCATTGTTTTCAACCCTAGACATATATTACAATTGCTTGGCAAGCTTAAATAAAAATCCCCATGTCCAGACTGCATTCCAGACCAATTAAAATTAAATTACTGGGGCTGGAACCCCAACATCAGAACTTTTCAAAGCTCCAATACACAGCTGTGTTGAGAACAAGTCTTTTAGAAGCTTTCTTAATCCATATCTTAGTGGGAAATATCACAATGCTTGCTGTGGGGATGTAGGATATTGGGCTGCATGCCACTTATTGCCATCCCTTAGCTGTATTCTCCTTTTATAGTTGAGTAAACCAAAATGATTTTATGATCATAATTTTTCTACCGTAGGGGTTGACTTACAGACACTTTTAATAGTCTGGCATA
This sequence comes from Manis javanica, assembly GCF_040802235.1. NCBI lineage: Eukaryota > Metazoa > Chordata > Mammalia > Pholidota > Manidae > Manis > Manis javanica. Next base: position 108,343,874 of record NC_133164.1, read on the forward strand.
ACTGGATGCATTGAAGCTATGAGATGTTCTAAGATTGGCTAAGAAATGTTTAGGCCAGCATATTGCTAATAATGGAATGGCTAATCCTGCTTCTTTTGAGGGTAAAAGATTATATGGAGTAAACTGGTTTGCATATTAATTCAAACTACAGTCAGACACCAACATTCATTAATAACACATGATACAACTTCATCTGAGTTTGGGAATTGTGCAAATGTTTAATTTCTGTGTGTGTAGAAGTGATGCCATAGTGGGGAAGGCCTCTTGTCTCATGGAAAAATGGTAAGTTAAATGGCAACATAAACATTCTGCTAGACAAAGACCATTTGGACATTGGCTAATAGCGTATGTTATGTAGAGGAAATCTACTAAGTTTAGTATCTTATGCCACCATGTAAAGTTGTTGACTATCTGAGATGGAAACAGCTACTGATCACTAATCCCACACATCATGGCAATTAGAAGTGGAGAAAAGCCTGTGGCCACTTACCAGCACTGCCGGGTCATGTAATATGCGCCACTGAGAGCAAAATCACTACCAATTTCAGCAGCGGGGAAGTTATTTGCTGCTTGGCACTTACTCTACAATCACTGTGCTACAAACCAAGAAATAAATATGGTTTAGTGATGTAGAGAGCAGTAAATAGCACATAAGGAGTGAGAATTGCTTTAATTTCCTCTGTGCTAAAAAGTCAGCAAATGGTCTTCAGCCCCTTAACAGGGGCAAAGGATTTCAGAGACTGGCTTTGGCTGCCTGCGATTTTCAATTTGATTTTCCTTTACCTCTCTCTGGGAGCTTTTCTGCCAGTATTCATGTGAAGGTAAAAACGAAAACTTTATAGAACTTTGAAACAGAAATTCTTTTATTTTTTGCCCAGAGTTCCACCCACTTTTGACTGTCTACTGAGTTTCCCTGTTGTTTGTATCCCTTTTCCTACCCAAGGAAGTCAACTTTACGATGCCCGTTCTTGGTCTTGGCCACCTGGCCACCTGCTAGCAAGAGCTGGTTTAGCTCCATCTTATTGGTCTTAGTCCTCTTGCTAATGAATTATATAGGTGTGGACATATGATGAAATTCTGGCTAGAGAAATGTGAGATCTGTGCTGGGAAAGATTATTTGATGATTTAAAGGAGACATGCAGAAAGATACAGTGTTCTGGGATGTGGTCCTGGCTTGTTTTTTCTACAGTCACTGTCTTGGAGTGTTGAGGGGATGCTGCTCTGAGGACAAATGCAGAATGGAAAGACGACGCCGTTAACCAGGGAATTAACTATGCCTGGAAAGCTTCTTGTTATCTGAGATAATAAATGCCTTATTGTTTAAGTCCCCTGAATCGCGATCTTCTATTCCTTGCAGTTGAAGGTACTGCAACTAATCATTTGATTTCTTGAGTATGTTTGTGAGAGTTAAGCCCTCCCTAACTTTTGCCAAGGTGGAAAGATACAGAAAAAGCAATGCACTGTATCACCATATTGCTTTGAAATTCCTTATAGAAACTGCTCTTAATTTAAAAATAACTTCCTACATTTTACTTGTTTTTCTTTCTATTTAACTTAATCTTAGCAATTATCTTGACAGATTTAAGGTAAAGCATTTCATTCATGTAATAAAATTTGATTGACAGTTTTAATGTGTGGAGGAGGTTAAGATGTGACTTCAGCATTAATAAGCTTTTAAGTTTTACATAGTACAAGCCAAACACAGATTTAGAAAAATGGGTGCAAAACCATCAAAGTCTTCCTAAATACTACTGAGAAAATTTGTCTTCAAAAATTAATGTTAGTTTCTGTTAATATTTATTTTTAAATTTTTCATATTTATTCTTCAATAAACTATCTTGAGGTGTTATTTAGATGCAGTAAAATACATACATTTTAATAGCACAGTTTGATAAGTTTTGACAAATGTATATGTACATATTCATGTAAACACTAACCCAGTTGATCATCCCAGAAAATTCCCTTTTGCTCCTTTGAGATAAAGGTCCACACCATACCCCATACAAGCAATAGTAATGATCTATCACTATAGGTTTGTTTGGCTGGTTCTATGGTTTCCAGTAATCAGATAACACTATTTTATGTCTGGGGTATTTCTCTCAGCACATTGTTGAATTTCTCTGTGTTGCTGAGTATATCATTAGTTTGTTCCTTTTAATTGGTGAGTAATATTCCACTGGATGAATATGTCACAGTGTACTTACCTATTCACCTGTTGACAGACATGTAGATTGTTTCTAATACTTGGTTACTATGGAAAAAACTGCTGTACATTTGTGTAAAGTTTTTGTGAGCATAATTTTTTTCTGGGTCATATGTTAAGTCTATATTCAGCTCTTTAAGAAACCATTGGATTATTTTCCAAAGTGGCCCTAACATTATGTATTTCCTTCAGCAGTGAATGAGAGGTCTGCCCAACATTTAGTATGGTCAGCCTTTCTACTTCTAGCTGTTGTAGTGAGTATGATGTGGTATTTCTTGGTAGTTTTAATTTGTGTTTCCCAGTGTACAGTGGTGTTGCACATCTTTCCATGTTTTTATTGTCTATTCAGTTATTATCTTTCTCAGGTCTTTGTAAACTCATTTGCTTTTTCTAAATTGGATTTTCTTCTTGTTGTGTTGCAACAATGCTATATATAATATACACACACACATATACACATATGTCCTTTTACAGATTTATTTATTGCAAATATTTCTAGTGTGTGTTTTTTATCCATATTCTTACTGATATCTTTTGAACAGCAGAAGATGTAAATTTTTATGAAGTTTAACATCTATTTAAAAAAATAATAATTGGTATCTTTTTGTGTCCCAGGAATATCTGTCTTTGCCTAGTAGAGTCATGAAGATTCTTTTCCTACAAGTGTTACTCCAGAAATTTTATAGTTTATCTTTTATGTTTAGGGCTATTACCAAGAATCGGGGCTCATTTTAAAAAATATGAATATCCAGTTGTATCATCACCATTTGTTGAAAAGATTATCCTTCATTCATTGAGTTATCTTGGCACCTTTGTCAAAAATCAACTGAACATATATATGTGGATCTATTTCTGAGCTCTCTACTTTGTTCCATTATCTGGTAATCTGTGTTTATGCCTTACTTTGCCTTGATTATAATAGTCATAATAAATCTTGAAATAAGGCAGTACAGTTTTTCAACTTTGTTTTTCTTTTTCAAAACTGTTTCGGCTATTTTAGGTTTTGTGAAGTTCCATGTAAGTCTTAGGATCATCTTGTCAATTTTTAAAAAAATGCCTGCAGGAGTTTTGAGTGGTAATTCATTGAATCTTTAAGTATGGGGAAAACTGATATCTTAACTATATGAAATCTTCTTATCTATGTACATGGTATATTTTTTCAGTTACTTAAGTATTTTAAAAAGCATCTTATCAATATTTTTATATTTTGCAGTGTATAGATTTGAATATCTTTCATTAAATTTCCTCCAAACTATTTTATGTTTTTTGGTGCTGTTATAAAAATATTTTGCAATTTTTTTGCTTATGTATAGAAATCCAATTGATGTTTATATATTGACCTGGTGTTCTACAACTTTGCTAATTCACATTTTAATATGAAAATTTTTAAACAGAAGAGTTGAAATAAAACTACATTAAATGCTCATGTCTCCACAATCTAGATGCTATAATTAACATTTGGTTATCTTTTCTTTATTACATTTATATCTATTATTCCACCTTACTTATTTTTTTGATATACTTCTGAGTTGCAGAGATCAGTATATTTTACCCCAAACACTTCAGTATATATATTATTAACTAGAATTCAATTACTGCTTATATTTTCTTTGTTCTAAATAAAATACAGTGAAATGTACAAATCTTAAGTATATTATTTGATACCTTTTGACGTATGCATAATACCTGTGCTATTATATGTCCCTTCCAAGTAAATCCTTGCTTTCACACTCTGAGAACTAATTGCCATTCTTATTTTTTTTAAATGAAAGATTAGTTTAACCTATTTTAGAACTTTATACAAATAAAATCATGCAGTATATGTACTCTTTTGGGGAAGATTATTTTCAATCAGGATGATGTTTCTGAGTTTCATCCATCTTGTGGCGGGCATATATGTATTTTTAATTGCTGGTAGTATTTCATTGTATGAATTTACCAGTTTTCTATCCATTCTTCTAATGATGGACATGGGCTATTTGCAGTTTTCAGTACTATGAGTAAAACCATAAGCATTTTTGCACAAGTCTTTTTTTGTGGAATATGTTTTCATATCTCATAAGTAAATAGCTAAGAGTAGAATTGCTAGGATGGGGATATGTTTGGTTATATGAGAAACAGCCAGGCCCATTTTCCAAGGTGGTCTTAACATTCTGCACTCCTGCCAACAATGTGTGGAATTTGAGATTGCACTACATCCTTGACTACATTTGATGTTGTCAGTGTCTAATTTTATCCATTTTAGTGGCTATGTCATGGTATCCCATGGTGGTTTTAATTTACATTTCCCCAGTGACTAATTCTGTTGAGCTTCTTTTCATGCACTCTTCTTTGTAAAGTGTTTTTTCAATTTTTTTCCTATTTTGTAAAAAAAGCAGTTTATTTGTTATTGAATTGTATGAATTCTTTACATTCCCTAGGTACTACTAATTTGTCAGAGATGTTTTACAAATATTATCTCCCAGCCTTTGGCTTGCCTATTATTTTCTTAATAGTATCTTTTGATAAGCAGGGTTTGAAATTTTTTGTAGGAGTCTTATTTATCAAATTTTTTTAATATTTATTTTTTCTTGTGTTGAATCTCAAGAACCCGTGCTAGAATATAAATGTAAAATATTAATTGAGAATATAAAATATTCTCAAGTCATAAAAATAGTCTCCTATGTTTTCTTCTGTCTGCTTATAAGGTTAGATTTTATATTTAGGTCTACTATCTATTATTTTTGTGTACAATTTGAGGTAGAGTTGAGTTTCTTATTCTTTCATATGATATACATTTACTTTTGCATCATTTGTTGAAGTGTTCTATTTTCTCATTGAATTTCTTTTACACCCTTGTCAAAAGTCATTTAACTCTGTTACATTAGGGCATTTAGGGCTGCATATTCTGTTTGATCTATTTATATGCCTGTACTATTGATCACTGTAAATTTATTGATCAAATTCTCTTGATCTCTGTAAATTTATAAGTCCTAAAATCAAGGATAAGTCCTCTAGTTATTTTTGAAAGAATGCTTTGTACATCTAGGTCCTTAGAATTCCTGTATGAATTTTAGTATTATCTTGTCACTTTATACAAAAAAGACTGGTAAAACTGTTGTTCAGATTGCTTTGTCTATGCAGATCAGTATGAGGAGAATTGACATCTTAATTCTGAATCTTCCAGTCCAAAAATAGGATATCTCTCTCAATTTATTTAGGTTGCTTTAAGATTCTCTCACCAGCGTTTTCCATTTTTCAGTAAAGTCTTGTGCATCTTTTGTTGAACTTATTTGAAAGTATTTCATGGTTTTGATGCCACTATATATGGTGTTATTTTGAATTTGCTTTCAAATTGATGGTACCTAGCATCTCTCTTTCTCCCTCTCTCTCTCTCTCTCTCTCTCTCTCTCTATATATATATATATATATATATATATATATATATATATATATATATTGGTTTTTGTATATTGGCCTTGTATTCATTTACTAGTTTTAGCAGGGTTTTTTTTTTGTAGATACTTCAGTATTTTTCTGCATAGACATCATGTCTTCTGCAAATAAACACAGTTTTACTTATTATTTTCATTCTGTATACTTGTTATTTCTTTCTCTTCCCTTATTGCATTGGATAGGATGTCAGTACACTGTTGAATAGAAGTGATGAGAGTGGCATCTTTGCCTTTATTGATGTCAGGAAAAAACTATTCAACTTGTCTCTATTAATTATTATGTTAGCTGTAGTGTTTGGTGTTGTTTTTTGTAGAGGCACTTTCGTCAGGTTAAAGAAGTTCCCTTTTATTCTGAGTTTGATGAATTTTTATCACAAAATATTGTTTTGAATTTTTTCAAATGTTGTTTCTACAAAAATTGAAATGACCATAAGGTATTTCTCCTTTATATGTTAGTATGATAATTTATGTTGATTAATTTTTTACCTTTAAACCAATGTTACATTTCTGGGACAAATCCCACATCATCACGGTGTAGTATCCCTTTTTTGTTGCTGTATTGTAATTGTTAGTACTTTCAGGGACTTTTTACATTTATATGCATTAGTGATATTGGTGTAAATATTTTTTTGGTGTTATTGTACTGTTTTTCTCAGGTATTGATGCCTGTCTGCCCCTAAAATGAATTGAGGTGTGATTGTTCTCCTTTGTTTTCTAAAATTGGTAAGTTTGGTATTATTTCCTTTTTGAATATATGATGAGCTCACTAGGGAAATGACTTGGACCTGGAGTTTTCTTGGGTGAAGGATTTTAATTTTATTTCAATTTCATTAATAGGCACAGAGCTATTCAGATTTTTTTATTTCTTTTGTACTCAGTTTTGGTAAATTGTATTTATAAAGAAATGTTTCCAGCTTATCTAAGGAAAAAAAGAGCAAAAGTAAGTGCAAGGAAATAAAGATGATAGCATAAATCAATAAAATAAAAAATAGACATAGAAACAAAATTAAGAAATCAAAAAGCTCGTTCTTTGGAAGGTTAGTAAAACTTGTAAACCAGAAAGAGAACACAAATTAGAATTGCCATGAATGAAAGAAAAGATATCACTAGAAAAGATTACAGACATTGAAAGGGTAATAAAAAATACAGTGAATTATACCAATAAATTTGAATTATATTTGCTCTTAAATTTGGGTCTTTGATCCATTTTGAGTTTTGTGTATGGTGTAAGGTAATTTTCCAATTTCATTCTTTTGCATGTGTATATCCAGGTTTTATGGCACCTTTTATTCCAGAGGCTGTCCTTTCCCCCATTAAATGGTCTTGATATCCTTGTTGAAAATCAATTTACCATTAATGTGAGGGTTTGTTTCTGGGTCCTCTGTCCTATTCCATTGGTCTTCATGTTATCATTTTGCCAGTACCACACTGTTCTGATTGCTTTAGCTTTGTAGTGAGTTTCTTTTTCAAAATTGTTTTTGATATTTGAGGTCCTTTGAAATTCAATATGAATTTTAGAATGGGTTTTTCTGTGTCTATAAGAAAACATCCTTGAAACTTTGATAGGGATTGCATAGAATCTATAGATCACTTTGGGTATATTGTTGCAGTATTAAATTTTCCAATCCATGTTCATGTTTCAGTTTATTTAGGTTTTATTTAATATCTTTAGCAATACTTTGTAGTTTTCAGGGTACAAGTCTTACACTTCCTTGGTTAAATTTATTCCGAAGTATTTTGTTTTTTTTGATGTTATTGTTAAGTGGAATTGTTTTCTCAATTACCCTTTTGTGTTATTCATTGCTAGTGTATAGAAATACAACTGATATTATGTATTAATTTTTTTGTCTTGTAATTCTGCTGAATTTGTTTATCAGCTGAATTTGTGTAACAAGTTTTGGGGTGTGTGCGTGGATTCGTTAGGATTTTCTGCGTATAAAATCATGTCATCTGCCAACAGATAATAAACTAGGAATAAAAGGCAACTTCTTAAAAATCCAGTGAGTATCATACTCAATAATGACAAACTGAAATCTTTCCACTAAGATCAGGAACATGTATGCCACTTTTGCCACTTCTATTCAATGTGGTACCAGAAGTCATATCCAGAGCAAGTAAACAGGAAAAAGAAAGAAAAATCGCCCAAATTAGAAAGGAAGATATGATTGGATTTAAGTTTGCCACTGTGTTGTTGGCTTTCCAGTAGTTTCTTCTGATTTTTATTTTTCTGTTACTTCTTTTATGTTTTCTTTTGGGTTATTCATATACTTGTTAGTATTCTATTTTACTTACTGGATTCTTAGCTATACATTATTTTATTTGTTAACCTAGGGCAAACAGTAGGCATTCTCATTTATCAAGCTAGGTCAAATTTACCTAATTTATTCAAGTCTATTTAGAATCACTATAGTTCTACTTTTTTCCCCACTTCACACCTGACATTCATATTTCCTACCCCCCAATCCTCCAGAGTTCTTCCCACTTCCCTCTATTTATTTCACATCTTATACTTCCTACTTTTCACTTCACAAATGTAATGTTATATCACATTATAATTATATTACTTGCATTTTCTATCTCTTGTATTGTTATTGTTATATCTTACTTCAACATATTTTATAAACTCCACCAAATGATGATATTGGTTTTTCACTTTTAAGAAATTTTTTAGGAGGAAAATAACACACTTTTTTATATTTATCCATTTACTTGAAATATCTAAAGCTCTTCTTTCCTTTCTGTATATCCAAGTTTCATTCAAATATCACTTCTATTTAGTTAGAAAAATATCTATAGAATTTCTTGAATATTAATTCTGCTAGTGAAAAAGTCTCTCAGCATGCATTTATCTGAAAAAAGAAATGTATTTCCCCCCTCATTTTGAACAATATTTTCACGGTTGTACAGTTATTACTTTTTATTCTTGGCACTTTCAAGATGTCATTTCTTTATCTTCTATCCTCTTTTGTTTTTGATAAAGAGTCATTGCCATTTCTACATTTGTTCCACTCTATCTGTTTTATCCTGTGTCTTTTTTCCCACTGGATTCTTTCAAAATTTTCTCTTTATATTTGATATTCATAAATTGCCTAAGATGTGCCCATATGTGATGTTGCTGTACATATCCTGTTTGCAATTCATCGAAATGTCTCAGATTTGTAGTTTGATGTTGTTTATAAATTTTGAGAGAATTTTAGCCATGATTTATTTAAATATATTTTCTACCTCATTTTCATACTCTTCTCCTTCTGGAACCCCTGTTAGATAGATGTTAGGCTGTTTGATATTATCCCACAGATCCCTCAGACTCTGTTCATTTTTCTTGAAATTTTATCTCTCTTCTTCAGATCAGACCATTTCTCAGTCCATCTTTGAGCTCACATGTTTTTCTGTCACCTCTAATATGATGTTTAGCTCATCTAGTGAACTTTTTGTTTTACTTACTGTATTTTTCAGATTTACAATTTCCACTTGCTTTTTTAAAAATAGTGTAACTTACACAGAAATGTTCAGATCTTAAGCATATCAAGATTCGGAATATTTCCATTACCTCAGAGAGTTCCCTGGTGTCCCAGTAGTATCTTTTCTCAAGGTAGCATCTATAAATGACTTCAGGTTATTCTAGAATATCATATAAATGGGATTATGCAACATGGATATTTTGTGTGAGTCCAGATTGTTTCTCTCAGCATAATATTTTTCAGATATGTCCATGTTGTCACATATGTCATTATTTCATTTCTTTTTATGGTTGAATAGTTGTTCATTGTAAGAATATATAACAGTTTTTTTATTCAACTGTTGTGGACATATGTTTTTTGTTCTTTTGGATGAATATCTATGAGTAGACTTCCTGGGCTATATAAATGAGTGTTTAATTTTTTAATTTAACATTTAATAGTTGTAGATTCACATTCAATTTGAAGAAATAATACAGAAATTTCATGAACACTTTACCCAATTTCCTTTAATGGAAAAATCTTGCAAAATGATAATACAATTTTACAATCAGGTTATGGACAGTGGTCCAGTCAAGATATAGAACAGTTCATCACCACAAGGATCCCTCATTTTCCCTTTTATAACCACATCCACCTCCATTCCCACCCAGTTCCTGTCCCTAAACCCTGGCAACCACCAATCTGTTCCTTATTTCTATGACTTTTTTTCATTTCAAGAGTGTTATATAAACTGAATTATACAATATGAAGCCTTTTCTGATTGGCTTTTTTCACTCAGCATAATTCCCTGGAAATTCATCTGAATTGTTGAATGTATTGATAGTTGGTTCCTTTCTTCTTAATTGCTAAATAGTCTTCCATATGTTTAATTTTAAAGAAATTTTCACATAGTTTTCCAAAGTTGTTGACCATTTTAGTTTCACCATCCATCTACTTCTTATTTTTAGTTTCTTTTTCCCCAGTAAGATTGCTTATCTAGTCACTCATTAAGATCATACCTCTCTTTAATTGAACATATTTTTTTTAGTTCTTTGAACATATTTATAATAGTCCCTTGAATTTTTCTGCTAGGTCAAACAACTGAGCCATTTTAGGTTTGATTTCTGTTGACTTAATTTGCTTGAGTACAGGTCACATTTTGCTTTGTCTTTGCATATCTAGTAATTTTTATTGTATTTTGGACATTGTAAATAATGTGGATTTTGTTATCTTTGTCAGAAAAATGATGGTCTTTGTTCTAGTAGCAACTTCAGCCACTGGCCCATCATCCTGTATTGCATAAACATGGCTTTACATTTTGTTAGGGTTGATCTTTGAAAAGTTTAAGATGTTCCCTAAGCCCCTCCTAACTGATGGGACTCACACTTCTCTGTAGATCCTGTCAGAACTTGGTTTTATCCTATGGTGGGGGGGATTTAAAGTGGGTCTTACTCTAGAGCATGGTCCTTACTCCAGTACTATTTTACTGATGTTTCAACAGGATACCAAAGGGTATTACATGATGTTAAGTATCTCTGTCCTGTCTGACTGGACAGGAAATTCAGCTTCCCCAGCATTACTCAAATTCTACTGTTTCTGTTCCTTTCTTAACCCTATAGCAGCTGCTCTCTGATAAGCCTCAAGTAGTTTAACCCTGTGCCCTTGGCAAAGGGCTTATATAGAAACCCCACAAAGACTTCTGGAGCTCTCACTGGGTCCACTTCTCTCTGGTGCCCACCTTGCACATTCCAGCCACTCCAGCTGTTCCAAACCCTGATCTCTGCCCCCTCACTTTAGTGAGGCACTATGCTTATTTATATTCTAGTCCTGTGCACCATGGATTAGAAGTTTTCCCTCAGCAGAGGACTCAATTAACTGTGGAGCTCCCCTTGTGAGTAACTCAACTCTCAAGGATCACAGTCTTGCATGGCCTGTTTTCCAATGTCTTGAATATTTGTCCAGCTTCGTAGTGCTTTAATGAGGAGAGATAACCTGGTACCAACTACTCAAACATGGAAGTCAAAACTCAGAGTTTACATTTTTAACCTCTTGTTTCATATTTTAGACCTGTCTGTTTGATTATTTATTTTTTCTTCTGGCAGAGTACAAATTGCATGCTGAAAGATAGCCCTTAGCATGCAATTTTGAATTATACACTATCAAAACTTCGGAGGTGAAGGAATCTTTGCAATCATTGATTCTAACTTTCTCCTGTAATGAATGAGGAAACAGGTTTAGAGAGATTAGATGATTTACTCAACATTGCACAGGTTGTTAGTGATTTAAAGCACCTGTTCCTGGAGGTAGTAAATACCATAAAACTGTATTTTGGTAATGAGTGGAAACTGCCTTATTTTTGTACTATATATAAAAATAAAGGGATTTCAATAGTAAGCATTTTCAGAGTATAAAGATTGCAAAAGGAGTGCTTAGCCTGGCTAAACTGTTTTCAAGTTTTAAAAATCCCTTTAGTCACACTCTTTTACATAAAGCATCAAATGTGCTAATTAGAAAAGATTCAGATACATTAATCAAAAGGTTTCTACTGCACAAAATTATAATAAAATAAAGTTCCACAAATAATTCTGTTTTTGTCTACACTCCTCCCCCCAGAAGAGGTAAATATTGTTATTTTGACACCTTCTTCTGAATTTAACATACAAAAAAATTCTGCATCATTATATAGATTAGTATTTCAATTTTATTCATTAGTATTTAGGCATAACAAGGAGATAATACAAAATTTACTTTTAAACTAGTATATGTGTCTGAAACTCAGTGCTCTGATTCCTATTTTATTGCTTGTTTGTTAAACTGCCTTATAGAAGATTTCTTAATATATCAATATGCTTTATATTTAAATATGTTTTTATCAGAGTGTTATGTACTATGTCATATAAGTCCCCTAGAGCATAATGCAAAAAAGAAAGAATATGAATTTGAACAATTTCTTAAAAGGTCACACAAAGATGAACTTATAATATAATTTTTAAAACCTTGAGAAATTAGGCATTATAAGTCAATAACATTAAAATATACCCACTTTGTGCAAAAAACTAGATTTTTTTATAAGTAGGGATCTAATAAAGGAGAGAATACATGGTAAAAATAACCAGTTATCAAGCTCAATTTTTATTTATGAAAACAAAGAATCCCATTCAATGGCAATAAAGCATTATAAAGGTAGGAATTAAGATATGTTGGACCCTTTCTGAAGAAGGAACTACTGAAGGACATTAAAAAAAAGAATAAAAAGAAAAAATAGTCATAGATGACGGGGTTCAGTATTTTAGCCTGACCGTTTTTACATTTAATACAATTCAACATAAATTCAAAACGAATTTTTTTTAGAATTTGATGTCCAGAACTAAAGTCAAATGACATTTCCCAATTTTTCTTAAGTGACAAACTTTGAAGAAAAGATTTTTATATTTGATAAACAAGTTAAGTTTTTAATTTCTGAGGAATCTTTGCAAATATTGAAGGAAAAAGATAATTCAGTAGAAAAAAGTTGACAAAGAACATATACAGGCAATTTACAAAATGACTAATAAACATATTAAAAATCTTTTATGTCATAATCCAAAAACAGATGATTTGAATAGTAACATAATTAAAAATTTCAAATGACAACTTCATTAAGGTGAAAAAAAGCAACTTAATATTGGCAAAGGTTTGGGGAAAGGAATGCTTTGAATCTCTCTGCTCGGGGCATAACTCAGTTTGATAATATGGCAACAAACCAGTTTGTTCCCTTTACTCTTTGAGGATTTATATTAAGGAAATAGAGATATTCACAAAGATTTCTGTATAAGTGTGTTTACAATAGATTTTTTCATGAAAATGAAACTTTGAGAATTTTCAAGGGGTCATATTTATATACGAAAACATTTGAAAATATCTAATGGGATTAGAAAATGCCACATAAAGTTTTTTATTCAGAATTATTAATTTTATCTAAAATTATAAAAGCTAAAAGAATATGCATTCACTCCAAAGAAATGCATCAAAATATTAGCTGGCTATCCCTAAGGTGTGTGTTTATAAATTTCTTTTCCCAAATTTTCTTCAAAGATATATTAATTTTGCAATCAGCAATTTTTATGTGGAAAGAAGAGTGGCTGACAAAAATAAGCATCTGTAGTATAAATAGTGAGATGATTTAAGAATATATACCTAATTGTAACAATAGAGATACATTCTTAGAGGTTTTCAGTGCAGGCAGAGTCATTTAGTGTAGTGATTCTCAACTAGGGAGTGATTTTGTTCTCCAAGGGACATTTGTGGACTGTGTGACAAAAATGCCTGGAGACATTTTTGGCTGGGGGGAGGGGTTCCTAGTGGCATCTAGTGGGTAGAAGCCAGAGGTACTGTGAATATTATATAATGCCCAAAGCAAAGACTTTTCCAACCCAAAATTTCAACAGTGTTGAGATTGAGAAACCCTGATCTAGAGGAAAGATCATGAGGTTAGAATTCTGATTTGTGCCTCTCTTGAATCTATTCATAGGTTCCTGACCTTGGGAAAATCACTTGCAGTCTTGGTCTCAGTTGTCTCATCCATAAAATGGAGTAAACATTTCCTTAAAAAGGGGTTAGATGACAGAAAAGAAGGTTGTGAGACTAAGATTTACTTTGCATATCTGTTATGCAAAGTAAATCCTATTTGAGAGTAAGGAGTGATTGCTATCATTATTCATTCCTTTTTAAAGCAGACTTACAAGGGTTTGTGTCTTACATAAAGGTTTTGAGGACTGTGTGAATCTGATTAATTCAACTGTATCTCCTGTTGTAAGTATTAAACAATTGAAAGATGAATTTCTAGCAGCCCATTACAAAGGTCAATCAAACCTACAAAAGATTTCAAGCACAAATTATCCTATTCTTTTCAATGTCAACTCGGAGTATTTTGAAATTATAGAAAGAATTTCTTTTCTACTAGGATATACAGATTTCAGTTTTCTTGCTCTTTTCATTCTGAAAATAACAAATTCTCTTTGAAACTAAAGGCACTTATCAGTTAATAGGAAGTTGCCAGATTTTTTAAAAAACAGGACTTTTGTGATTATTTAGAAAATACACAGTTAGAATTTTAGCTTATGATACTTTATGCATTCACTAGTTCTACCTTATTAATTTTTCACTCTTCATTTTTTAATAAATTGGGGTAATAATCTTTACTTGTGGTCATGAGGAATAAATTCAGTAACACAAATAGAATGTATAGGAAGTACCAGACATAGACTTAGCTCTCAATGGCTTCCCACTGCCTTTGAGATCTCAAGGATCTTTAACACAGCCCTGAGTAATCCGGTCTCCTCCATCCTCCTTTGCTTCAGGAGCCACTCTCTCTTCTCTACCAGAGAAATGCTGACTCATTCTTCAGATATCACCTGGAGGTCACTCCTCCAAGGAGATCTTCCCCGTTCTTGAGATTAAGTTATGCTCTTGCTGTAGATAACCACAGCACACTATGCTTCCCAAAACACATTACCTTTATAATTAATTACTTGTCCAATGTTTGTTTTCCCTTCCTGGTTGTAAGCTAACATAGGGAAAAGGGAGCATGGGGTCAAATATAACTTACTCATTGCTGTATAGCCAGTCTTTTGATCCATTCCAGTGCATGATAGGTATTCAATAAATACTGAGTTGAATGAAGCAATGCATGATATGATAATCATCTCAGAAAAGTAAAAATTGAACTATGATTTCCTCTAATAAAATATGATATTGATTAGAATGTAGCTTTGTGGCACCTGTAACAATGGTGGCATGTAAATTGATACTGGACAGTATGGTAGAAGTTGATTAGGCTGCCAGAGAAGGGTCTGTGGCCAGAGGGCAGGGAAAGGCAGGGATGGAGGAAGTACGAAAAGGCATATTGGGCTTCTGAAGTTACTCCTCAGGATCCACTCCAAGGCACTGACTTATCCGCAGAGTTTCTGGCCAGCAGAAAGTGTGTCCCAGGACGGTCTGTTGCTGAAGCAGCACACCCTGCTTGGGTGCCTCATGAACACATTTTCTATCATTGTTTGGACATTAGTAAATAGTTTGATACCATCAGAAAAATAGAGTCTGGGGATAGTTTCATGTGTTTTTTTCTTTCTTTTCTTTTCTTTTTTATTTTTTTATTAAGGTATCATTGAAACAATTTTATGCTCAGGTTCCACATGAACAACATTGTGGTTACTACATTACCCCCTATTATCAAGTCCCCACCACATACCCCATTATAGTCACTGTCCATCAGGGTAGTAAGATGCTACAGAGTCACTATTGTCTTCTCTGTGCTATATTGCCTTCCCTGTGCCCCCATATTATGTGTGCTAATCATAATGCCCCTTAATCCCCTTCTACCTCCCTTCCCACCCACCCTCCCCAGTCCCTTTCCCTTTGGTAACTGTTAGTCCAGTCTTGGGTTCTGTGAGTCTACTGCTGTTTTTGTTCCTTCAGTTTTGCTTTGCTGTTAGACTCCACAGATGAGTGAAATCATTTGGCACTTGTCTTTCTCCGCCTGGCTTATTTCACTGAGTATAACACCCTCTAGCTCCATCCATGTTGTTGCAAATCATAGGATTTGTTTTCTTCTTATGGCTGAATAATATTCCTTTATATATGTACCACCTCTTCTTTATACATTCATCTACTGATGGACGCTTAGGTTGCTTCCATTTCTTGGCTATTGTAAATAGTGCTGTAGTAAACAGAGGGGTGCATATGTCTTTGAATCTGTGATCCTGTTTTCTCAGGGTAAATTACTAGGAGTGGAATTCCTAGGTCAATGGTATTTCTATTTTTAGTTTTTTGAAGACCCTCCATACTGCTTTCCACAATGGTTGAATTAATTTACATTTCCAACAGCAGTGTAGGAGGGTTCCCCTTTCTCCACATCATCACCAGCATTTATTGTTGCTTGTCTTTTGGATGTTAGCTGTCCTAACTGGTGTGAGGTGATACCCAGTTGTGATTTTAATGAGCATTTCTCTGATGATAAGTGATGTGGAACATCTTTTCATGTGCCTATTGGCCATCTGAATTTCTTCTTTGGAGACATGTCTGTTCAGATCTGCTGCCCATTTTTTAATAGGTTATTTGCTTTTTGGGAGTTGAGACATGTGAGCTCTTTATATATTTTGGATGTCAACCCCTTACTCAATATGTCATTTACAAATATATCCTCCCATACTGTAGGATTCCTTTTTGTTCTACTGATGGTGTTCTTTGCTGTACAGAAGCGTTTTAGTATGATATAGTCCCACTTTTTCAGTTTTGCTTTTGTTTCCCTTGCCTGAGGAGATATGTTCATGAAAAAGTTGCTCATGTTTATATTCAAGAGATTTTTGCCTATGTTTTCTTCTAAGAGTTTTATGGTTTCATGACTTACATTCAGGTCTTTGATCTGTTTTGAATTTACTTTTGTGTATGGAGTTAGACAGTAACCCAGTTTCATTCTCTTACATGTAGCTGCCCAGTTTTGCCAACACCAGCTGGTGAAGAGGCTGTCATTTCCCCATTGTATGTCTGCAGGTCCTTTATCATATATATTTATTGTCCATATATATGTGGGTTTATATCTGGGCTCTCTATTTTATTCCATTCATCTATGGCTCTGTTCTCATGCCAGTACCAAATTGTCTTGATTACTGTGGCTTTGTAGTAGAGCTTGCAGGGGAGCATAATCCTCCCTGCTTTATTCTTCCTTCTCAGGATTGTTTTGGCTATACAGGGTCTTTTGTGTGGTTCCATATGAATTTTTAAACTATTTGTTCTAATGCGTTAAAGAATGCTGTCAGTATTTTGATAGAAAATGCATTGAATCTCTAGTTTGCTTTAGGCAGGATGGCCATTTTGACAATATTAATTATTCCTACCCAAGAGCATGGGATGTATTTCCATTTATTAGTGTCCTCTTTAATTTCTCTCAAGAGTGTCCCATAGTTTTCACTGTATAGGTCTTTCACGTCCTTGGTTAGGTTTATTCCTAGGTATTTTATTCTTTTTGATGCAATTTTGAATGGAATTGTTTTCCTGATTTCTCTTTCCACTAGTTCATCATCAGAGTATAGGAATGCAACAGATTTCTGTGTATTAATTTTGTATCCTTCAACTTCGCTGAATTCAGATATTAGTTCTAGTAGTTTTGGAGTGGATTATTTAGGGTTTTTTATGTACAATATCATGTCATCTGCAAACAGTGACAGTTTAACTTCTTCCTTACTAATCTGGATGCCTTTTATTTCTTTTTGTTGTCTGATTGCTATGCCTAGGACCCCCAGTACTATGTTGAATAAAAGTGGGGAGAGTGGGCATCCTTGTCTTGTTCCCAATCTTAGAGGAAAAGCTTTCCGCTTTTCACTGTTAAGTGTGATATTGGCTGTGGGTTTGTCTTATATGGCCTTTATTCTATTGAGGTACTTTCCCTCTATACCCATTTTGTTGAGAGTTTTTAATCATGAATGGATGTTGAATTTTGCCAATTGCTTTTTCAGCATCTATAGAGATGATCATGTGATTTTTGTCTTTCTTTTTACTGATGTAGTGTATGATGTTGATGGATATTCTAATTTTGTACCATCCTTGCATCCCTGGGATGAATCCCACTTTATCATGATCCTCTTGATGTATTTTTTAATTTAATTTGCTAATATTTTGTTGAGTAGTTTTGCATCTATGTTCATCAGGGATATTGGTCTGTAGTTTTCTTTTTTTGTGGTGTCTTTGTCTGGTTTTGGTATTAGAGTGATGATGGCTTCATAGAATGAGTTTGGGAATATTCCCTCCTCTTCTATTTTTTGGAAAACTTTAAGGAGAATGGGTATTATGTCTTCTCTAAATGTTTGATAGAATTCAGCGGTGAATCCATCTGGACTGGAAGTTTTGTTCTTGGGTAGTTTTTTGATTACTGATTCAATTTCTTTGTTGGTAATTGGTCTATTCAGATTTTCTGTTTCTTCCTGGGTCAGTCTTGGAAGGTTGTATTTTTCTAGAAAGTTGTCCATTTCTTCCAGGTTATCCAGTTTGTGAGCATATTGTTTTTCACTGTATTCTCTAATAATTCTTTGTATTTCTGTGGTGTCTGTAGTGATTTTTCCTTTCTTGTTTCTGATTCTGTTTATGTGTGTAGATTCTCTTTTTTTCTTTATAAGTCTGACTGGAGGTTTATCTACTTTTGTTTATTTCTCAAAGAACCAGCTCTTGGTTTCAATAATTCTTTGTATTGCTTTATTCTCAATTTTATTTGTTTCTTCTCTGATCTTTATTATGTCCCTCCCTCTACTGACTTTGGGCGTCATTTGTTCTTCTTTTTCCAGTTTCAATAACTATGAATTTAGACTTAAATTGGGATTGTTCTTCCTTCTTTAAATAGGCCTGGATTGCTACATACTTTCTTCTTAGAACTGCCCTTGCTGTGTCCCACAGAAGTTGGGGTGTTGAGCTATTGTTTTTATTTGTCTACATATATTGCTTGATCTCTGTTCTAATTTGGTCATTAATCCATTGATTATTTAGGAGCATGTTGTTTAATCCATCCTTCAAATTTAAATAATAATCTTGTGGGTAGAGTATTCTTGTTTCTAGGCCCTACTGTTTAATTGCATTGAACATATCATGCCACTCCCTTCTGGCCTGTAAGGTTTCTGCTGAGAAGTCTGATGATAGCCTGATAGGTTTTCCTTTGTAGGTGATCTTTTTCTCTCCCTGGCTGCTTTTAATACTATGTCCTTGTCCTTCATCTTTGCCATTTTAATCATTATATATCTTGGTGTTATCTTCCTTAGGTCCCTTGTGTTGGGAGATTGCACTTCCTTGGCCTGAGAGACTCTTTCCCCAGATTGGGGAAGTTTTCAGCAATTATTTCTTCAAAGACACTTTCTATCCCTTTTTCTCTCTCTTCTTCTGATACCCCTATAATGTGAATATTTTTCCATATGGATTCGTCATACAGTTCTCTTGATATTATTTCATTCCTAGAGATACTATTTTCTTTCTCTGCCTCAGCTTCTTGTATCCCTGTTCTATAATTTCTATTCCAGGTACTCTCTCCTCTACGTCTTCTAATCTGCTTTTAAATCCCTTCATTGTTTGTTTCATTTCAGCTACTGTATTTTTTAAGGTGTCTATCTCCCTCCTGAATTCATCCCTTAGCTCTTGAATATTTTTCTGTAGCTCCATTAGCATGCTTATGACTTTTATTTTGAATTCTTTTTCCTGAAGATTGGTGATTTCAGTCTCATTGAGCCCTCCTTCTGGTGTTTGAGGAATTTTGGATTGAACAAGGTTCTTCAGCTTTTTCATAACCCTGGAGCAATGGCAGTGTTCACAAGTGAGTGGCGCTGGTGCCTATCCTAAAGAGCGAGCCCTTTCCTGCTTCCCGGCAGCAGTGTCTCTCTCCACTGTCAGTGCCAATGAGGCATGTGGCAGGGAGCGGCCTCTAGGTTAATCCCTTAAATTGCTGAGCATGGGGTGGCCCTCAGGGTGGCCTAGGGCAATGGTTGTTTTTGTTGACCAGCAGCACCTGGTGCTGGTGTCTGCCAGGAGGACAAAGCCCTTTCCTGCTTCCTGGCCACAGTGCCTGTCTCCACTCTCAGGTCCTGTTAGCCATGCAGGGAGAAGCCTCTGTGTTAAGCTGTGTAGTTGCTGTAGGTGGGGCTGCCCTCCAGCTGGTCTGCAACTTTGGTGGGGACAGTGGGTTTGCACACAGGTGCCAGTGGGAAGGAAGAAGTGCCATGCTGCTTATCATGGTGAGGGATCTCGGGGCTGCGTTGCCAGCCAGGGGGATGGAGCGCCTGAAGCTCCTGAATGTTCCCAAACTACTGGGCTGAATGTGCCAGGACAATTTTGTCCACCTGTTCCTTCTCCTAAACCCTTGCCACTTTAGCAGCCCACTCACTGTTGGGACGTCTTTCAAAGTGCCTGCTTTTCTTTTGTCCCAGGGCAACTGGTCATGGAACCTGTTTGCAATCTCTGTCTCTGACTTTGGTTTTCACCCCCTTTAATCTCCAGAGCACCATGCAATGTGTGTATGTGCTCCAGGGGTAGATTTCTAGTTATTTAGCAATCCTGTGCTTCCACTCCCTCCCCACTCTGATTCTTTTCCTTCCTGTCATGATCTGGAGTGGGGGAAGTGCTCGGTCCCACCATGTTACAGCTTTTTTACTTTCCCCTTTTCCATGAGATGTTCTCTTCTCTCAGATGTAGACTGGCTCATGTAATATTATTTCTGTTCACTATTTTAGGAGTAGTTGAATTTGCTGTATTTTCGTAATATATGTGATTTTGGGAGGAGATTTCTGCCTCATTTTTCACTGGGGCCATCTTTTTTTCCCCTCTTCATGTGGTTTCCTGAACTAAAGATTTGTTGAAGGAAAGTCACCTAAATCTCTCTGATTAGGAATTAATACTGAGTATCCAGTCTATCAAAGAAGGGGTTTAAGTATCTTTTCCCATTTCTAACTATTTACTTATATGATTTAGAGTTCTTAGTATTAGCTATCATCAAAACTAAGAAAAAGAACTGCATTTTGGTATAGAACTCATCTTTGTTTTAACTCACAGAAGAGAGTAAAATATCTCCTTTACTACTGACTAATCCTACACCCTCCAAGTTTCTCTCATTGAGAAACTTAATCTACAGATATACATTTTCAGGCTTAACTACCTTTTCTTTCAATTTCTATTTCATATTTATTTTTAGTTTAAAACTTGATTTTGTTTATTTGAATTGTATTTTAAGTCCAAAAATAAACATAACATATACTTCTAGTTCTAGCATGTAATACTGGTTTTCAATTTACAGAGGTGTTATAAGTTTCATTTTTAAAATAATAATACTTAAATAGAACAAGTGAACAAGAAAAATACTAAGGGTAAGTGGTTGGCTTATAGAACAAGATTTTGAAGTATGTATATGAATGAGTAATATTTTAGAAATCTTGGAATACTAAAAATCATTATGTAATAGAGTCTGACAATATAGTGTTATAAATCCTTTTAATAAAACAACTTCTTGTGGCTTGTAAAAAGTATAGGTGGGAATTTTCTGACTTGAGGATATGTGTGCCTTTCAGGTAATCCAGTGATCTTCAAGGTCTTCTGTTTCAGGTTTTGTTGTAGGCACAGTGGCTGTTCTACCTATAGGACCCAAAACCCCAGAGCCTGGGGAGTAAAGGGCAGCCACTCTTCCCCAAACAAAGCAGACACTGACATATGGGGACTACCCTATGCTCCCACCTAATTTACTATTCTTACAGTTCAACTTGTTAACTGTATGAGTCCAGTTTAGGTCATAAAACACTTATAACCCAACCAGTATTAAAGACTTGATGGTAAATTATATTCTTTAATAAAACGTCTCAGTGCAGAGTCAGCCTGTAGAGTCTTTATCAAATCTTGACTCCATCATTTATTGACTCTGTAACCTGGGACATGGGACATAACCTCACATAGTAGAGTTTTCTCAATCTTTAAAATGAGGAACAGTACTACTTATTGTGAGATTAAGTGAGAGAGATATAAAGAGCACATGCAATCTTGGTTATTATTACTTTTAGTGTTGTCATGGGTTAAATTGTGTCCTCTGCAAAAGATATGTTGAAATCCTAACCTCCAGGACATCACAATATGACTTATTTGTAAATAGGGTCACTGTAGATATAATTAATTAAGATGAGGTCTTACTGGATTGGGTTGGGCCCTTGGTATAATATAACTGGTATCCTTATAAGAAGAAGGAGGATGTAGAAACCGACACACAGGGAGAATGTCATGTGACAATAGAGACAGAGATTGTAATGATGGAGCTACAAGCCTAGGAACACCATGGATTTCTGGCCACTATCAGAAGCTGGAAGAGGCAAGAAAGGATTCTACCCCAAGTTTCAGAGGGAGGATGGCCCTACTGATACTTTAATTTTAGACTTCTGGCCTCCAGAACTGTGAGAGAATAAATTTCTATTGTTTTAAGCCACCTATTTTGTAGTATTTTGTTTTGACAGCTCTATGAAATTAATACAGTAATGCAGACACTATAGAATTATCAAGTGGAAATTGCACACATATATATTCTTCTCCTCTTTCCTCTTTTTCTCTGCTGAAATCCAAATTCCTTAAACCTCCTTGGTTCTCCATACACTTTGTTGTACCAATTTTATTTTTGTCCTATACCCTTTCTTAGTTTAGGATAGTAAGTTAAAAAAAAAAAAACATCAGCTTGGAAAATGGTTCAAAAAAAGCCTTTAATCAAACAAACAAAAAGATCAAACAAACAACCAACAGGACAAAAATAAGAAATGGCCAAGTGAGAAGTGAAAAGAGATATGTTTGCCGATCCGAAGGTATGAGAAGAGACTAGAGGAGCAAATAACATGAAGAGAAATAGAAATTGGACCTGGAAACTATTATTTGGATGGCAACACAATGAAACCTTTCCTTGGCCAATTCCACCAACCCTATGTTTAGGAAGGGAATTTTTATATCATAATTTATACATGCCGAGTATAATATAGAAACTAAATTGCTTCTCATTTGTTCTTCATGATAAGTTCCTAAATTTTGCTTACTTGTTCACTTTGGAAACATTTAGGTTAGTTTTGCAGGACAAATCTTAAGCTTTTCATGAGAGAACATAAGGATAGGAAAGCATTTTTTTGTCTGTCTCCCCAGGAAAAGTAAATCTAAAGACACCAAGTGATTTTTCCAGGAGAAAAGACAAGGCGAACCCTCAAGCAAATGAGCCACTCTTGACTCATACCTCTGCCAAGTCCTGGAGTGTCCCTTATTCTTCCAAGTTCCCAGGTTCAGACTGAGAGTTGAATTCCTTTGCTGCCTCCTTGGACCACTGGAGGATTTAGTCTTAAAAAGATGAACTCTAGAGATACACTATTCAGATAAACAAAATACATGTGTTTACATTTTGTTATTTCTGTATTTAATCCAATGCTAGTCCCAATTTACTGAAAACTATTGGTTTGGTGTCCTTTTTTTTGTACTTGTTTCTTTTCTTTCTTTTCCCTCCTCTACCTCCTTTATTTTTCAGGTCACATGGGAGAGGTGGGAGCAATAGTTGGAGAGGATGGAGTAGAAAGAAGGCAGGGCCTGAAAACAAACAGAAAGTGAACCCAGCTGTCTGTTGTAATTAAAGCAAGCAATATTATGTTTTGGGTCATAGGAAAATATGCTATAACCTTTATAAATATAAATATATTTGGAAGGACATTGCATATCATTGCTTATGATTATGGTAAAAATCATCAAAAAAATTTGACAGTAATAAAATTTGTCAATACTGATTACTGTCCTTGATACATCTTTCTGAAAACTTAAATATAAGGGCAGATATATAGGAATTTAAAACATTTACTTCCATATTGACATCTTAATACACAGTCAGATGTAACATACAAGTTTGTCTCAATTTCTGAAATATGTGTCTTACTGCAAATTTTGTTATTTCTTAACAAACACCTATATGGCACTTTCTGTGTGTCAGGTATTGTTTTAAGGGCTTTACAAAGATTTGTTTATTTAAGCCTTCTAAGAGTTCAATAAGTTAGGCTTGTTGCCATTAACCTTATTTTAAGATGAGAAAACTGAGGAACAGAGAGATAAAGTAACTTGTCCACAGTCACACGGCCAAGGATGGGACTTGAACCCCTGCAGTATGACTTGACTCCAGGTCTGTGCTTTACCATTGTGCTATACTGTGTCTCACAAATTCCATTTTTGCTAATTAAACTTTTTATTTTTATTTTTTTCAATAGAAGAAATCCCATGGTAAATTTGGAATGCAAAAATTCATTTTGTTAAGTGAATTTTTATCCATCAAAGTTATCTTGTACAAAAACTTTTCATAAACTTTTTCTTAGAATAAGATCTATGTAATATAGTTGCAAATGTTATCTTTGTAATAAGTATAAAATATAAGCATATGGTATTTTCCCTTTGAGGAAAAAGGATTTTGGTAATCATGTACACAGACTCCCTTCTACCATAAAAATTTCATAGCCTTCTTTCTAGAGAGTGTGTAGAAAATTCTAAAATTTCTTTTGCATTTCTATGCTTCTTTGAATTAAGCAATATGTGATAAGAAGTGTTGGTCTTGGTCTGGTTCTTTCTTTAAGAAAGGCAACCTTATCCACAGTTATTTTTCCATGCCCCTCCCAGAGTATTTTCCAGTGGAGTAAGGGAGTGGTCATGGAAGATTGCCACATGTTAACAGTGAGCAATGTCAAACACACCCACTAATAGTAAGCAAGTCACCAATGACTAGGTGACTTTCCATTTATGAACTAATAAGGACAAGTTACTAGTTTCATCCCAGGTACAGATACTGCATGTTGTAACATACAAATTGGGAGCCTACTTCTGAGTCCAAAACAGTTCTGATTGGTTTGTAGTGCAAAATCTGAATAGTAACACTTGCAGCCAGGTGACAAAGATACACATCCGGTCATATCTGTGTATGAAAAATCTTGTCTGGGGAATTTTAAAGAAAACACCAGAATTTTCCTACAGTTTCCAGGTATTTTCTTTTCTGTGGAACCCACACAGATGCTTTTCTGTTGCTCTTGGACAAAAAGCACATGTACCGAGAATGTGTGTGCTCCCTTTGTTTCATTCGTGTGCAATTTTAATGATTGGAAATTTAGTCAGCATTGCTGAGAATTTGCAGGAATTAAAGGGAGAGGGGTCACACATGGAGCTGGAGGACTTCAAAGTATTACCTGCCCTCCATGTCCTCCCCTCCACCTCAACTCAACAGCAGCCAGCAACCACAGAGTCTTATCTCTACTCCCGAAGGACTGTGGGAGTTTGATGACTCAGGTCCTCAAAGAAAACACAACATCTTTTAGAACAAGCTGTTTCTTTTGGTTGGAACAATAACACAGTAGCAAACAATAATACATAATAATAGCAAAGGTAATGCTATGAGCGTATGACCTCACTTCCATTGTGATTTTCCTTCAGGGCTTTCTGGGAGGGTCCTCAGAGCAGATTTCCTGAGCAGCTGTGCAGTATTCTTCAGAAAGTCCCATTCTTTTACACGCTCCTCTTTTCATGAATGGATCAGTTTGGGAGGGGAACAATTAAGTTGAGTGTATCATCTCCAACAATCACAAAGTTTTCACTACAGATTTCAAAGGAATATATTCCAACCACAGGAAGTCCTGAAATGTAAGTACTGAGAAAAGTCCACTGTATTGTTGAAAGGGCTTTTTTAGTTATGTGAAAAGCAACAACTTCTTCAGCTTATAGGACAAGCCAGTTTTCTAGTGATTTTAGTCCATGAAGCGTTACCTCTTTTTTCAGGAGTTACCCCCTATGAGCCTGGTTGCTCTAGTTTCAGTAGTAGGTTTGGGTTGAGTTGCTTGATTGAGCTACTTGGTTAAATTGATTGGGATATGAGAGGACAGTTTTCAGCTGCTGAAAGATATAACCATGGCCAAGAATCAGATAAACTTCTTCCCTTTCTTGAGGAGATTGGTTATTTGGTGAACCATAGCTGAGAAGTGAGAGCTGATCATTCCTGACGAGCCCTGGGGAACCCTAGCAATATCCGGACCTCTTGGATAGTCTCAGCCTTCCCACTTCAGGATTCTGACACACTGGGAAAAGTGAGAATGTCTGTGCTCCTGGGGAGGCCCACAGCCAGGGTTTATAGTTGGTCTCAATCTGCTTAAATATGGGGTTCCTGTAATGCCTCATAGGAAACACATACTTTCTAGATCAGATTACCCTTTCATCTGGGAAAATACGTATAGTCATCTTCATAGTTATGGGGCCCCATTTAACAAAGCATGACTTTGTGAATTCGTCTGGATGTTGCAGATGGCTTTTCCCAGGAAGCAGTCTTTCAGTTGGAAGTTAACATGTAGCAGTTTATAGAGACTGCTTTTATGATCAACACCTAGGGAAAGGAAGGTAAGGAAGCAGGATTTAGGAGAAGTTAGGTTGTGATGCAGTCTCAGTGTAAGCTCCAGCTGATCCTATATGCAGTTTAGAGGATGGGAGGAACTTTCACAGTTACCCATATTGAGATGAGGGGCCCCACCTTCATGCTCCCCACATCAATCAGTCAGTTGATATGGTGTGCCCTTGAATGAAGTATAAGCTTGGGATAGGTCACTCTCTTCAGCAGACACAGCATGTATAGGGATTGAGTTGAAATTGTCTACCAGGCGTACTCCCAGCATCTGGGGAGTAAGCTGTGGATTCTTAAGGGAGTGTTTAGGTAGAATATTACAGTGCCGGCCACACCAGGGTGTGTCTTGAAGGCTATTTCTGTATGTGATCCTTCCAGCAGTGTATTCAGTAGAAATTTCTGATATAACAGGCATGCTCTATATCTGTACAAACATAGTAGCAATTACCCACATATGGTTATAAAGCACTTAAAATGTAGCCAGTGATATTGAGAAACTAAACTTTTCATTTTATTTAATTTCAAGTAATTTAAATATTTGATATATACTTCACATATCATAGTTTACTCTTATAAAGTATATAATTAAATAGTTTTTAATACATTCATTTAGTTGTGCAACCAGTATGACCATCTAATTCTAGAACATTTCAGCACCCCAGAAATGAAACCCCATATAAAAAGCAGTCAATCCCCGTTCTTCGCTCTCTACGGCTCCAGGCAATCGCTAATTTATTTTCTGTCTCCATGTACTTGACTGGCCTCATAGAAAAAATTAGAAAGTTTTCCCTCTTCTATTTTTTGAAGAGTCTGTGAAGGATTGGTTTAAATTTTTCTTTATATGTTTCATGTAATTCATCAGTGAAGACATCTGTTCCTAGCCTTTTCTTTGTGGGAAGGTTTTTAATGGCTGATTCAATCTCTTTACTTGTTACAGGTCTATTTAAATTTTCTTCTTGAGTCAGTTTCAGTGGTGTATGTACTTCTAGGAATTTGTCTTTGTTTTCCAGGTTATTTCATTTGTTGATATTGTTTGCATTATCTCCTTATAATTATTTTTCTTTTTGTTACTTTGGTAGTAATGTTCCATCTTTTATTCCTGGTTTTAGTAATCTAGATCTTATCTTTTTTTCTTGGCCAGCCTGGCAACAAACGTCAATTTTGTTCATCTTTTCAAAGAATAAAGACATGGTTTTATAAATTTTCTCTGTTGTTTTTCTATTCTCAATTTTATTTATTTCCTCTCTTATTTTTAATATTTCTTCTTTTTCTTGTTTGACTATAATTTGCCCTTCTTTTCATAGTTCTTAAGGCAGAAGGATAGATTATTTGAGATCTTTCTTCTTTTTTATATAGACATTTATAGTGATAAATTTACCTCTAAGCACTGCTTTAAATATATCCCATTTTGTAGATTGTATTTTAATTAATATCAAAGTATATCTTAATTTCTTTTGTGATTTCTTCTTTGACCCATTGATTATTTAGGAGTTTGCTGATTAATTTCCATATCCTTGTGTATTTCCCAAATTTTCTTCTGCTGTTGATTTGATTCCTAATTTCATTCTGTGGTGTGACTATATACTTTGTCTGATTTTAGTTCACTGAGACTTATTTTATAACTTAACATCTTGTCTATATAGGAGAATGTTCCATGTACATTTGAGAAGAATGTGCATCCTGTTGTTTTTGGGTGGAGTGATCTATAGATGTCTCTTAGTTGATTCATTGTGTTTTGCAAGTCTTCTATTTCCTCAATGATCTTCTCTCTAGGCTATTGAAGTTTCAAACCATTATTGCTGAATTGTCAGTTTCTTCCTTCAATTCTGACAGTTTTTACTTCATATATTTCAAACACATCCTTAAATCTAAGTTGTGTCTCTATAGAGAGCATATAGCTGGATCATGTTTAAAATCAATTCTGCTGGTCTGCTGGAGTGTTTAATCTGTTTACATTTAATAATTACAGTTAAAATAGGATTTACATCTGCCATTTTGCTAATTTTCTATTTATTTAATTTTTTTTGTTTATTCTCTCATTACTGGTTTCTTTTGTGTTAAATACGTATTTTCTAGTATGTCATTTTAATTCCTTTGAATTTTTTACTATAATTATAAAATTTAAAGTTGCCTCAGAGAGTAGAATTAACATCTTAATTTATAACCATATAGGTTGGATTAATACCTACTTAATTTTAATAGCATACAAGGACTTTGCTTCTTCATAGCTGTGTTCCCTCCCCACTTCTTTGTGCAATTACTACTTTACAAATTACATTTTTATATATTACATGATTATTAACATAGATAATTAAAAATTATTGCTTCATGCAGTTATTTTAAATCAGACAGAATAAAAATACAAGCAAAAAATCTTAATACCAGCTTTTATGTTTACTGGTAAATGTAGTTTTCATTTGCTGGTCTTTATTTTTTCATGAGGTTGTGGGTCTCTGTGTATAAGCCATACTTGTCTGTTTTTTTACATGTTTCATAATTTCTTGTTGAAAATTGGATATTTTAAATAATGTGGCAACTATGGAAATCATATTTGCACCCACTCCAGGGTCTGTTGTTGCTATTTGCTGTTGTTTCCTTTTGTTTGTTGAGTGGTTTTCCTGAATTAATTCTGTAAATCTGCCTTCATTGTCACTATGACCAAGGAAGTCTCTCCTTGATTAGATTAGTGGTCAGCTATTGTTTGTGCAGAGATTCCTTACATGCCTGGAACCACTGAGTCTCTAATTTTATTGAGAGTGTCTGTGTGGGTGTTGGGGCATGCCTTCCAACATTCGGGAAGTTTTACAACTCTTCCTTACTCTTTACTTCCTACTTGCACAGAGCCAATGGTCAGCAAGAAGTGAGAATTTAGGGCTTTCTCAAGTCTTTTCTGAGCATACGCACAGTCCTGGACATGTGCACAGCCTTATACATGCATATAACCTATCAACTCTCAAGAATATGTTAGAGCTTTACAAAGCATCCTATGGACATACTATTTTCTAGCTTTTTGCTTAAAATTTTTTGGTTTTTTTTAAATTTTCCTTCTATTGTTAATTTGCCTCAGGCAGGTGTGCTATATTAAACAATTGCCACTGATTGTTTTTAACAAATGCTGCCTGTGTCCACTAGTCAAGCTGTGACTCAGGTCAAATACACTGCCAGACATGTTAAATAATGACAGTTCTTTGGGAATGGTGTTTTCAGGGATTTCAAATTTGTCCTCCCTCCAGTGGCTGCTAGGCTGCTGGTTTCAAAGCTCCTATAGTTGTAAGGTTATTGGATTTCAAGGCTACTCCATTGCTGAGGAGAGAGGTATTTGAATTGAGTAAGTTAAAAATGCTACAAAAATAGTTACTCTTATCAAGAGTCAGCATGTTTTCCTTGTATCACTGCTGCTCAGATTATTTCAAGCTTTTTCTTATTTCCAGAACTCTAAAGATACTAATTTAACCATTTAACCATTTTTGCCAATTTTCTTGTGGCTTTTATGGGGGAGTGGATTTTTAGAGGTTCTTACAGTGCTTTTCTGTAGCCATTCTAAGAGGCTAGTAGCTACTGTGCTGTCCAGTGCAGATCTTGACCCTCTGATATAGGGCTAAGACCTCCACAGAGTTGATGTGGTTAGGTTTCAAAGAGAGAGAGGTAGTAAGCCACAAATGCTATTCAAGTGGAGATTAATTAATCTCAACAATACAGAATGCCTCATTCTTCTTTCCAAAGCTTCTCTTAACAGGAGACAGAGGGACAAATGAGCTCTGGCAAAGAGTTGATATCTTCAGACTAGCACAGAGCCTCAGTTTTGGCTCACAGAACTTGCTAGAAGGGGTTCAGCCTCACAGGCATCCTTGCTAATAGTGGTTCAGCCTCTGGATATTAGTTTGGTCTTTGTCATACTTGGGACAACAGAAAGGATTCCTAATTGTGATCTAAATCAACTCCTTGTTAATGAATTACTTGTTTGGGTTTTCTGGGTTGGGTAGAATGGAGACCTATAGAGTATGCAGACAATACTAGTAGTAGTTGCTGTGAATGCTGTTGGTGTTAGCACCATAAGAAGTATAGGATAACAGGGGCATTAGAGGTAGAGAACTAGTAGAAGACCTGTGGCTGATACTGGAACTGGAACTGTGTGTACCCTGGAAATTCAGATGGGGGTTGAAGTTGATAAGCTCAAGCAGAATATACATTGGTGTTTTTAATATTAGTTGGAGGGCCAGAATAAGGGTACTCAGGACCTTGTTCACTCACTTAAGGGCATGCTTGTATTGGGTGGGCATCTTTCACTGGGCTTTCAAGGTCTGTTTACAAAGCTGCCTGAGTTTATTGTGGTTTGATACAGAAGCAAAACTCATTACTGCCATTTCCCCTTGGATGTAAAATGACTCTTGGTAGCAGGGCATGGGATACGTTGGGGGACAGTGGAGGATAAGGTAAGTCAGCTCCTCCTACACTAGTGGGCCGTGGCTGTTTCTGGACTGAGTATGGTGCTCTAGGACTCAACTCCATGTACTAAGTGTCTGCTTCTCCATGGTTAGGTGCTATAAAAGATGGAAGGTCTACTTTGGGAGCACCTGCAGGAGGTACACTAGAGAAGTTGGCTGCATGTGTTTCCTTCTCCCACTCAGTCTCCTCCAGGACAACCTTGCTTTACAGAAAGTTTTAGAGGAAGAGGGAAGGGTTGGTGTGTGTGTCATAAGAAGGGAGAGAATTTGTTACATGGGGTCTAATATACATTCTTTATAGCAGTTAGGACAACAGACCAGCCCCACACAATAATCCTCTTGCCTGTTGGGATTCCACTGTGAACTATGAACAGTTTGCTCCTGTGTGGCGCTTCCATATCAGCAAGAAGCTCGGGCATTCTGGTGGGTTTTCCTTCATCTCTCAGGAGTATGGAGTATGAAGAAATGGGAGGGTTAGAGCATTTGGAAGACCAAAATGGCTAGTTCTTCTGGCTGGGCTCTGAGGACTGTGGGCCTCACTCCTGGCAATGTGGTTATATCCCGTAGCATGGTTGTATGGTCACTGGTTGAAGGACCTAAGGCTTCAAGTATCATTCTCTGTCTTGGTTGAGGCCTGACTAGCAGTGGCACTATGGGCCAGAGGTTGTCAAAAATAATTTAATTAAAATAACCACCCCAAAAAGCTCTCACTAGCTCTGTGGCTGATACTGGAACTGGGACAGTCTGTACAGATGGAGGTTGAAGTTGACAAGCACAGGCAGAATATACATTGGTGTTGTTAATATTAGTTGGAGGGCCAGAATAAAGAAGCTGAGTATCAGAGCAGGAACATAAAGTAGAACCTCAGTCTGGCCTTGGGATGGCTAACTTTACTGAGCATGCCTACAGTGGTGGGAGATGGTCTAGGCATGCACCCCTATTAACTTATTTAATTCTCACCACAATGTTATGACAGGGTTACAACTGTTCCCATATTTTATAGATAGGGAGACTGAGGCAGGGCTAGCAAACAGTGAGACCAGGATACTAATTCTTAATGTCTGTCCATGGCTTGAGTTCTTGCTCTTGACCACTGTGTTGCATTGCCTCTCCTGATGCACCTTGCTTGTGTCTTTCATGCACACAATTCAGGGTTATAAGAGAGTGGACTCAGTCAGCCTGGAGAGGGCTAGCAGCATCTGCAAACAGCAATGTGCAGAAATGGAACTTCTGGAGTGGGCTTAGGGCAGGGTGGGGTGACCTGCCACTGGAAAAAATAAAGTCTCATTGTCCTAGAAAGGATGAGATCCGAGATACAGGTGAAGGGATTTACTGTAGCAAGAGAATGGGTGGGAATGAAAATGGATCTTGTTGCACCTTAAGGACCACAGTGATCTTCATTTCTTTCACTATGTACCAATCACTTTCATTCATGAAGTTCTTGGTCAGTTCAGAAGTCAGTCATCCTAGTTTGATTGTTTCTGGCACAGCCTCTGTAGAATTCAGTTTCTTCATCTGTAAAATAGGATGAGAATTTGAATAAAAATAATTTATCTGTAGGGTCTAGCACTGTGCTCAGCACACCCAAGGCCATGAATTAATGTTTGTTTCCTCTGTTTAGTTATCCTTATGCCCTCCCCCCATCCTGCCTACCTGCATGTAACAGATAGCTGATAAATATTTGATAATTGGCTAAGTTAGGTCTAGTCCTATATGAATGTTCATAGTCCTGTTGGCTCAATTAAGGAAACCAAGCAAATTAATGTATTCACAAGTGTCCCTTCATTACCTTGCATTCTGGAGCAACTGGTAACTGGTACATCAGAGGCAAAGTCAAGCTCTGTGTTGACAGATGCACAGTCTGCACAAGTTTTAGCAGCAGTGTCAGCACTAGACACCCAGGATGGCAATTATGAGATAGAACAAACAACCCTAGAGGAAAGGTGTCCTTAAAAGTGGTAAGCAGTAGAATAAACAAACAAATGGTATAAAGGAATCAATCATTCAATCACCACTGGTAGCCTGCACTGTCCAGGAGGATATTATCTGTTGGATACAGCTGTGGGAAGGTGATCATAGGACCTGCTTTGGATGCCCAGGCCTGTCTCAGGTCCTTTCATTAGACTTAAGAAACATCATTTCACCTCCTTTTTGGTTTCAGTTCCATTAATAAAAACTCACCATTATTGAGCACTTATTATGTGCTGGCATGATTTGATTTTAATGATAACCCTGGAAGGTAGTTAATATTAATAATCTCAGTGGTACATATGAAGAAACTGAGTCACAGGGAGGTTGAGTACCTTGCCCAAACCTGGGATTCAAATCAGGACAGCTTAGTTGCTGAGTTCATGTGCATAAACACTAAGCTTTATTGTCTCCCATATTCTGGAAGGATAAGTGAAATTGTTCACAAAATGAGTGAAGCAAATTTGTTATTGAATGTTTGGAGTCATGTTCCAACTCCTTGCTTTTAAAGGCTGAACAATGTTACACTTGTAGTATGTCAGGTGTAGAATAACTTCCTTAAATGCTTCTAACTGCAAGCATGGTCTTGATGTATTTCAGTCTGTTAGGTGAAGTGACCTAATATTTCCTTACTGCTATCTTGAAAATTATGAGTCAGGGATTCATTAAGGCCGTACACTGCTCATCTTGGACTGGCAAGCACCCAGAACAGTTTTATATATTCTCACAAGGCTAGAAGCTAATGGAGCCAGCCCTCCAACTACCCAGGAGAACACGAAAGCTTCAAGACGAGGTACAACACCAGTGCACACCTGCATGTCATCAGTGAAGTCATTAAGTGAGCAGACAAGAACAGCCTGCCATCATGTCTGCTTATTGTCAGCGCTGAAGAGGTATTGACAGTGTTGAGACAGGCTGTCACTGGAAGAAGCTGAGATCGAATCAACAACCAGCAGAACATCCACCCCAATGGAACCCGTTCCTTGAGGTGCTACATCAAAACAAGATGTATGGAGGGCCTCCATACATGGGCAATCCTCTGCGCTGCCTGCTCAGACACAGACCATGTGGTTCTACATAAAGCAGGAAGGTATTGCATGGCTACATTGGTGAAGAATGACTAGTTATCTGAGATCACACTAGGAAGGGGTCAGTATCTATTTTTTTAAAGGTATAATTGAATCTTACTCTAATCTTACATAAAGATCAAACAGGAACCACTAAACGGCATATCACAGCCTTGCTGGAAGGGCAGCCCATCTCTTTTCAGTGAGAGCATAAAAATTTGCAGCAATTTTGGAGGAAGCCAAGCCTTACTTGCAGGAAGATTGCATTAATTATGTGGCCATATTTTTAAGGAATTAATTCCTAAATGAAACACCAAAATTCTTGGTGACATAAGTGACTTGGTATATTATGGAATGGTAATGAGAAATACGAATTCATAAGCATCTGATAATTCAAGTTATGTGGAAGAAATAAGGAAAAATATAATTCATTTCAATAATTGGGCAAAGTGAAAGAATAGGAAACAGGGAGGCAGAGGGAGGGAGGGAGTGTGTGTGTGTGTGTGCGTGCACACTCCATCTGTGCCTGAAATTTGTTCCATATTTGCTTGGAGTCCTGATTGCGTAGAGGGATCCATAGTAGATGAGCCTGTTCCAGGTCTCATGGAAAATAGTTCCCTCCTCCATTGTTTGGAGTTAGATTCTGCCAGTGGTGGGGGGAAACTTTTAAGCACAATTACACTATCAAGATGTACAGAGAGTGAGTCAAAGGCCTGGACCAGCCTGGCCTGAGATGATAGAATCAGAGGTAGGTCATAAATCTCCAGCTGTGTTAGAGTGTTTGCCTCGACGCAGAATGAGCCAGTGGCCCTGTTTGGGACAGTATCCCTGCAGGGGTGATGGATGAGCCAGGCCGACATCAGAACAGGTGGGAATATTACAAGGGATATTAACAAGAAGCTTGATGAAAGAGCCCTGGCAATTAAGTCCACGGAAAAGGCTTAATCCAAGTCATAAAAGACATTG
Organism: Manis javanica; assembly: GCF_040802235.1. Lineage (NCBI taxonomy): Eukaryota > Metazoa > Chordata > Mammalia > Pholidota > Manidae > Manis > Manis javanica. The sequence goes on from NC_133164.1 coordinate 108,378,321, forward strand.
TAGGTAGGATTTACCTTTCTATTTACCACTTGAAAAAAGGCAGGCTGTACTTGTACCAGTAACCTCAAAGTCTTCCCAGAAAGTGCCAGAGATACTGTATTATTAGAAGTAAAGCTTGAAATTTGATATTTTCCAACTAATTGGGTGACTGGATGACCATTTCTAAATTCTAGTCAATTGCTAATTGCTCTCACTTAACTGTATATCACCACTGTTCCTAAAGCCATTAGTGATCATAATCCTTCAGAGGAGAACAGGGATTGATCATATTGGTATGATCTGTTTGATGCCTAGGGAAGGGTTAGTCAAAGTATGAAGTTAAATGTCACCTGAGGCCATGGTGGATGATACCTGTCCTGGTTCTCCCCTCCCTTTCTGTACTTATTAGCATATTAAAGACTGAGAAGTCCTGCAATACAGAATTCTAAACTGAATATTTCCCAACCTCTTCCCACCCCTGCTTTTTTTGAGCAGTATATATTAATATGCAGAACGAGATTTTCTTAAAAATTGCTTGTGGGAAATTTACTCCTAAGTGTGGACTTCACTGACTGTTGCAGTCAAGATTCTGAATCTCAGAACCGGCAGACCAAGGATGCCCCTCAGCTTAAACTTGATTGGTAGATGGTGATTTTTTTTAGCTGGGCCACCAGAGTTTGAATCCCATCTCTACCGCTTAATAACTCTGTGTCTTTGGGCAACTGACTAAATCTTAATGTGCTTCAGTTTCCTCATCTGTAAAGTAGAAAAGGTAATATTTTAGTTTTGATAATTAAGTTAAAAAATAAGCACAATGAGAGCATTGAATAAACATTCACCAGTATTAAAAATTGGAAAGCACTATAACATTTAATCACTTTTCCAATTTCCTGTAAGATATTATTACTTCAGTGTCTCACTGCTCAGTCTCAACGAGATTAAACAGTGCTTTTTTCTCATTGAAACAAGTACCACTGCTTGAATTTCATATTTGTTCTCTTTAGGACCATCACTCTATGGTCACATAGTCTCGAATCCTCCGTGTCATCTGCAAATACTTCTCAGATCCTGCAGTTCAAGTTTAATCTGATCACTGCCTCCTTGATGTTGCTCGGAATCATCATTGCATCAACCCTTCACTTTCTATTCTTGGTGTTCTCCTCATAGTATCTGGAGTTTCTTTAAACCTGGGCCATCGGAATAGCCTCATTTATTTATTTTTCTTTTCTCCAAGACATCCATTCCAATGGTAAAAGATTAATAAAAGTATCCATTTGAAGACATTATTTCCTCCCAATAATTTTCCATTGTCTCCCTACGTAATTACTACTACTACTAATAATAATACTAGCAGTATTCCCTCTCCAAGTATTCTCACTCATAATTAATAACTAATAATTACTAAGATGTATTAAATACTCACTATGTGCCAAGTTCCAGACTAGGCATTGAGTGTACAAAGGCAGTAAGACAGTCTTGGACTGTAATGACTTTACAGAGGAGTGAGCAGATAAACAATTGCTCTGCAATAAGCAGTGCCGAAATTTTACAACATGCTGTGTGAGTGTATGCAGAAATGGATGAGAGAGTGGAAGTGTGTGTGTGTGTGTACACCCATATATACAATTAATTTCCCCTGGGAAGGAAGACTTCAAAAAGGTGCCATTTAATTGAGTGCTTACCTGGCAGACCTCATTGCAGGTGAGCAGGAGTGACAGGTTAACCTGGGCTCGTTTCTTTCTACCTGGGTCCCAACCTATGCAGCTTAACTGCAATCTCAGTAATCTGCCCCTGACCAATCTAATTGCTTTACTCACCATTTCCCAAATATGCCTTGCCCCCATACAGAACTAGGTTCATTTTATTTCTTCTGCTGCTGATAATGCCCCCTTCCTCCATTCTCATCACTTACATTCATTTTATTCAAAACACATTAAGACTGTTGGTGTGCATACCCATAGCCCTAAGAATAGACTAAGGGGAGATTGTATGCTGGAGATGGGTGGGCAGAGATGTGGATGGAGATTGAATATGAAGACTGAAATGTCCACATGCATGGGCTTAGGGTCCCTTGCTGTGTGGATTGGAGCTGAGGGCAGAAAGAGAAAGCTATCAGGCCACATGGCTTCACTGTCCCCATAACTTGGAAGTTGAAAGAACCATGTTTTGCAGACTTTCCAGATGTTATAAAGGTACATTGGTGAAGGTAGCCATATGGAAGCTATTTTATTTAGCAGTTTGGCAACTTGATTTATAATTTTTAATATTTAAATACTTAGTATGTGGAACACCATTTGTACCCTTGTGCACATCTCTCCAAGTGGTAGGGGCAGGCTTGCATGTTTTCATTTCCATTTACAACTCCTCAACCACCACATTTGCAAGGGAGCTTGGGAGACATAGTTCTCTGAGTTGGAAGATGAATAGAATGGATATTGGATATTGGGCAGATAGCCAGCTGCCTGTGCCACATGTGTTTATGAGAGATACTGGAAGGAAAGATATCTTTGTCCTCTCCCTACACAGGAACATTTGCATCCCTTCACAAAAAATTGCAAGTATGGAAACTGAGAGTTCAGAGGTCAAAATGCATAGATAGTTTTCAGTAAGCACTAATTTGACCCCAGGCCTTCCATTAAGGTTGAAGTAAAAGTAAATGTGTTTCCAGAATCCCCTTGGAAGGTGTTGGGCATGTGGGAATGCAGAGCTAGCATACTGAGAGCACTGACAGTGTTGGGACTCTTGTGGGGGGCAAACCAGGACATCTCAGTGGTCAGAGCAAAGATGATCAGCGAGCAGCTCCCAAGTGGTCAAGGAAGAATCTCAGGATGATAGAAGGAAATTGAGGATTAGGGAGGTGCACCGCAGGGAGGAAGCGCAATCCAAAAAAGAAGCCTGGACAGTTGAAATGGTAGATACGTGCACGTTGAACATCTGTCACTGGCAAAATTTAGTCACAAGTGAAGTATTTTTAAGTAAAGGCTCTTAGAGATCCAAAAGGGAATATTTAATGTGGCTTTGGGTAGTTAGCATGTAATAATTTTCTTCCTGTCTGTTGACTCCCTTGGGTAATGGATGTTAACAAAAACAACTCAAAAAGAGAAATGATCTGCAAACATCAGTAATTAGTGTTTGGGATCTGTGAATACAGTGTTAAGATTGACTGAAAAGAACATATTTCTTTAAAAAAATGTCTCTAACACTTGCAATTTTTTAATAGAACTGTTCTAACTAAGAAAGACAACCTCTTTTTGTACTTCTTTGGTGAAGAAAACAGAAATGCAAAGTGTCAATAAAGGCATGGGTATTGGATAGCGGAAAAGCTGAGTGTCTAGAGCGAAGATGTGTTTCTTGCATGAATAACTTGCGAACAATCTGCTGAAGAAGTGGTTTTGTATAAGACTGAAACCCCAAACCAGCATCATTTTAATTTGCCAAGCACCTGTGAAGGAATACAGCTGCAAGGCCATGGGAAAACAATAGGAATGGTGACAGTTCATTAATATAAACCAGTAACTAGATTTATTTGGAAAAGTCATTGATGTAGAATTACCCTGGAGGATGCAATGACATTCCTGAAGCAGGCCAGCAAGCAGCTAACTAACATTATGGATGTGTGCATATCATTTGAAACCGAAACAGTAATTTGGTAACTATTACGATTTATTGTGTATGTCAAACAGAATAACAAATGTGTAAAGAGCCGTGATTGCTTCAGGAGAGTTAGGTTTGTGTTGTATTCAGTTGTTTGGCTGTTTGCATGCAAAGTTATTTTGTTCAGGAAAATCAAGGTAATGGTCTTGCCTCTAAAATGGTTGCTCGTGTGTATATATGCACAGAAGGAAAATATGAAAGAACACATTCTTGTCTAACAACTCTGGGCCTTAATATAATGCTGATAAGAACCTAAAGAAGTTTATTGCAATCAGGTCATTGTAGTCTTATATTGGTGACAACTACCAATATTTCAAATATGATAAAGCATAAGCAATCTGGTTTACATAAAATGAAAGATATCAACAGATCTGGAGGCAGAGAAATAGATCTGCTAACCACTCACTTTTATTGCAAATAGTAAAATGTAACCCTAGAAAATGGGAGGAGAGCAAGGTTCTTCTTTCATATACTTAAAGCATCTGGGAAAGTCTCAGGGTCTGGAACTTGTTCCCAGCCATGAGATAGGAAACATTAGCCAATAATGTGGGAGCAAATGAAGAGAATACCCCACACCTCTAATATTTCCTCTTTAAATGCAAAGGAAATTCAGCAATTGTCCAGTTAATTTCCTTAGATGGTTTCTTAATCCTTTCCCCACCGGTAGTTAGCATCTCTGGTACTGTTCTGGTCATTGGGAACTGATTGACTTGAACTGCTGGTCATAAAGAGTTAAAGCTTATAGCGACCACTGAGGACTTGCTGAGTGCATAGAGGCAAGTTAGAACCTTGTAACAGTATTTCCAACCACTGGGGCCCAGATCATTTTTACATGCCCCCTGTATAGGTGGTCATGGCACACTGGTGTTGCCAAGGGACATGCGGAAAAGGTAATGTGCGTATGTATAATCTGCTGCTGAGCAGTAAGGAGTTTATACACCAAGAACATCTCACTGGCCCTTTGAAGTGTCTTCATTCTTAAAATACTAAAGCCCTCTTTTTTTCAAACCATGAAAAAAATAAAAGTAATCTCAAATCCAGGGAAGATCTGCTTTGAAGCAGAGAAACCAGAGATTTGGTGGGGGGGTGGGGGGTGGGAATCCATTGAGACTATTTAAAGGTATGGCTCTAGAGGATGGCTCATTTAAAATCTTAGGAATTGAAAATTTATTAAATTATTTGTGCTACATGGTTCTTATTTTTAGCATTTACTTTCATTCCTTTTCTAAATCCTCTGATTCTAAAAGACTTTTTGAGTGCTTGGAGTTGCAAGATACATTATGTGATGGGAAAATGTGCAAGGGCTGGTTCTCATTTTGTGAAATTCTTAATGGCACTGCTTAAAAACAGAACTTTCCAAACAAACGCCAGCATTCTGTTGTTGTTTGGTGGGTTTTCACATCGTGATTGAAAAGCATTCTGGAAATAAGAAGCAGTTATAAAATTCTCCAGGTTTCCCTATAACAATAGCACTAAAACATTGAAAACAAAGGCAACTAAATAAGTGAAAGATGTTGAATTTCCTGTTAAGCTGTAGCTACCATATTGACTTTGGGCCTTCAAAACAACTTGACATGGCATGGATGTGAATTGTAGCAACTGCCCTAGTTTTTTACTAGTTTAGCCCCAGTCCGTTTGTGTGGGCAGAGTCTGTGTCTGGCTTGTGTATGAAAATGTGGGTCCCAAACAACAAATTCCCACTTACAGTTGTTGCTGACAGGTGTTTTGAGGAAAGAAAATGGAGCGAGCTTGGAACCTAGAAATACAGAAACCAAATTTGGTGTATGGATGTTGCCTATACAATAGTTAGCAATTTTTAAAAGTTGGGGCTTATGCATTAAAAATTAGGTTTCCAATTTTTCCTGAAAAATTAGAAGGTAGGATACCTGAGGCCAGGATCCTTTATTGCAGCTATCATCTTGGGGTACACTCTCTGCTCATCTCTCTAGCCTGATCCAGGTGTTCACCCAGGCTGCCAGGCCAGGGATAGTCAGTGTGGTTTATCCCAAACCTCATGTCTCCAGCGACAGCCCTATGCCCTAAGCAAGACCTCAGTGCAAAAACAATTGCAGGGCTCAGTGCAAAATGCACATGCGGAGCCTCTTGCCCAAAAACTGCTGGCAATTTCAAGACAATGAGAGCATTAAGCTGAACATGAGTCCCTTGCAATTCTAGGCCTTCTTGACAGCACGCAGCCAGCCAGGAACATAGCAAGAACTTTGGATCCAGGCGCTACTTTGGTTTTACTCAAACAACTCATGAACTCTGTTGAGTGTTTTCCCTGAAAGATAGAAAATTCTAAAACGATTCTGATCCCAGAAGGGATTGCAATGAGCAATGAGCAAATAAATTCTCAGAACATTCAAGTAAAAGAGCAGCCTTTTTTGCTTATTTGTTTGTAAAAAGTTTTACAATTAAGTTTTATTGAGAACCAGTATTTTTGAATTAAGTAATACCTATGTACAGTAGTTATTCAGTAGTATAAAACATACAAAGAAAATCTAAAATCTTCCTTCATTCCTTCTTAGAGCTTCAAACTCACACCCAAGTTGCCTCTTATATACCCTCATTACCTATCCTTCTAGAAATCTTCCACATACAATTCATTTAGATAAATGAGGTCATATTTAGCAACTGAACTTTTAAAAAATTTTTTTAATAACTTAGGGAACATTCTGTAATCAATACATGAAAATTATCTTAATCTCTTAAACCTCTATATACTATTTCATTTCATGGATACATAAATTTGCTTAACCAAATCTGGAAAAATGAAGATAACATTGTTTCCATTATTTTTGTTTGTTGGTTTATTTTGCCGTCAGAGATACCCACTGTTGAACTAAATATGTTCTTTGCCTAAGATGCTGCCCACCTTGGTCTTTGCATGGTCCTCATTTCCCATAATATGAATTCTTGTTCAAATGTCAACTTCTCAGAGCACACTGCACTCTGTTGTCTAACATTAAATGAAATATTTGCTTACTTGTTCAAGTAAGTTGTGTGAGGAAAGGGTTTTGTCTGCCTTATCCACTCTTGTGTCCCTAGTAGGGACACTGGTGCTTTGTCATATATGGAGACTCAGGAAATATTTGATTAATAAATGAGTAAACCCTTCCATACATATTCTTTACCCTGCAGGATAGAGTTGTACACGGGGTGATGCAGAGGCAAAGCACATCTCACAGTTTTGCTAGAGTGGCATTGCTTTACCAAAGGTTGTACCAATTCATATTCCTGCTAGCATTCCTGTTTTCTCCCAACTCAACATCATTTTTAGAAATAATTTTCAATCTTCAGCAAGTTGTTTTATTTGCATTTCTTTAAGTATGGCATATATTTAATGCATAAGGCTTGTTTTCTTTTGTATGATGTTTAGGAGGAGGGGGAAAAAGGTGGACAGAAAAGTCTGGTAAAATAGGCTTTCTTGCTGTAGAATTCTCCAACTATTGCAAGAATCTGGGTGTTTAATGCTGCCACACTGTGCGATGGCTGTCCCCTCATCCTGCAGAATTCATCCCTCTTCCTCTACCTGTGAACATCCTGGTCACTATTCAAGGACCTGCTCATAGGCCATTCTCCCTCCAAAGATGGTCTCCATCCCCCTTCTCCCATCTCACCCAGTCAGAATTACCCACCTTCCTCAGTGTCCCATCAGCACATCACCAGGGACCCTATCTGGCCTGGGTTAGCCTGCCTTACCATCCAGCCTGACCTTTCCACATGACTATCCATCCTTGTGTGTTGGAAGAATGTCATTTCTGTAATTCTTCCATATTTAAATGTGTCTTCAAATGATGACATACAGCATTTCGAAACCAAGAGGCAGTTTTCCCTTCAGAGAGTCCAACCAGCAAGCCCCCCAGCCCTCCCTCACTTTTCCACCCTCCTAACTAACCTGTCTCTTGATGGCTCTGAGCCGTTCTGAGATAAGCAGAATAAATACAGTAGTAACAGGTCAGCCCCAGCGCCACCCGCCCTCCAGCCCTCCCAGGCATGAGGACTCATTTTCAGCCCACCTGGGGGTTTTGCCAGTACTTTATCTGTGTCACCCATATCTCCTCAAAGTATGGGCAAACAAAAACCACAGAGCTTTATCAGGAGCTGTAATTCCTTACATCTCTCTTCTTATCACCTGCGATTACCCAATCCTACCAGAGCTTTAGGGATCTGTGTGGAGGATAACAGGACCTTCTGGTAGCAAGTGGTCTTATCACCCTTACAGCATTTGAAGGGTTGGGGGAGGCTTTCCTTTCCACCATGGTATTTTTCCTGATACACTTTCGACTTTTCTCAAAGGCCTAGCTTTATAACATGGTTTAATTATTTTGAGGAAATTTCTTGCATCAAATTTATATGAGCTAGAGCAAGTGTATACTAATATTTATGGTTTAGTAAATTTTTCCTGTTTGAGACTCCAACATAATCTGGTTTCACAACTCACCTGTGAGAAAGACACATTTTATAAATGAAGAAACTGAGGTCCAGGGCAGGGAAATGATCCCTCCAAAGTCAAAGAGCTTGTAAGGGATGGAGTTTGAATGTGAAGCCGGGTCTGTTACTGACTCCAAAACCTAACACACCCTAAGTAGCAGGTCCTGCCCTGTGGTGGTTGGGTGCTGAATTCTGGAACCTGGCTGCCAGAATTTGAATCTTGACTTTGCTGTTTTAGCCATGTGGCTATAAGCAAGTTACTTAACCTATCTGTGTCTCAATTCCTCACCTGTAATGTGATTAATAACAGGAACTATTTTGTGGAGTGAGGAAAATAAAATGTTTAGATATTTATATATGTGTGTGTATACATTTGCATCAACTTCTACTCTATATGTGATAGCTATTAACAATTGTATTTCCATTATAATTCCTGCAAAGGAGAGTAGAAGAAATTCTTCAGATGATTCAAAAATTAGACATATGGAAGACAGGAGGATATGTAGGACAAGAGAACAGTGTCTGCTTGTGTGGTTTTCTTGTTTGTTCTTTCTTCTGTTCTTCCTCTCTGTGAGGAATTATTTCCCTTTTCACTTTGATTACAGAGGTCTGTCCTTTGGCATCCATCCTCGAATGCTCTTTACATTGAAAAAATATTGCAACACACTGAAATGTAATTAGTCATTCATGTCCTTTCTTCCTTTGTATCTCCCTCCCTCACATGCACATACATATAAACAATAAAGGCACACGTGCACACACACACCCTTACTTCTTGTTGGCATCTGAACTCAGGCTGTTCCACTCCCATGAGGGTTTATTTATGTGTGTGATTGGAACCAATTCCTCATTTGTTATCACAGGTGTGGTGGCTTGCCTTTCATAAACTTAAATATTTGTTTCATTCACGAACTCCTACACTCTCAGGGTTGGGATGGATCATAAAAGTCACCTAGCACAACCACCCTTCTGATGTTTGAACCACCTCTTCCAACAGCCTGTGGCTACGTGTCAAAATGGCTTATATTTGAATATTCCCAATGACAAGAAGTTCACTAGCTCCTAAGATAGCCAGTTTCACTCTTCCCATCTTATTAGAGTTCACAGTCAAAGCCAACAGTAATGCTGACTCTTCCAAGCTAATAGGGAACATCTATTTGAATTAAGTTCTAAAGCCAGTTTTGGTAGGAAAAACTTTTCAACATGACTGACTGGTAAGAGGATTAATGTCTCTGCTCTATAGAAAGAATTTACGAACTATAAGAAATGACAAACACTCCAGTAGGAAAAATGGGCAAGGTATATATGTAAGTAATTTATAAAAGAAGAAATACCGATGGCCAAAAAGCATGTGTAAGATATTCAACCTTAATAGTAATCAAACAGAGGCCATAAAAGCAACAATAACAAATCCTTTGTCAGCTTTCAGATTGGAAAAGATAAAATAAACTCTGAGGACACTTAGTATTGAGGATGAAGGCGGGAATGGAGGAAAGGACTTTCTGCATCACTCCTGGAGCGGGGTGGTATGAACTGCTTAAAATAACTTTTCTAAAAGGCAATTTGATCAACATGGATCAACATGAAAAATCTGCACAGTGACCCAGAAATCCCACTGGTAGAAATATAGCTAGGAGGTTTTTCTTTTGTACATAACTGAAGTGCACAAAATACATATATACACGTATTTGTGTATATATTCATGTACATGTGTGGGTATCCATAACTGTGTTGTTGCTATACCAAAACTTGGAGAATGATCTAAATGGATAAGTAATCGTGGTGGAATTACACAATAGTATACTGTAGAGCTATTTAAAAGGATGGCGTGTGTGTGTATATATATATGTATATATTCATCAACAAGGAAATATAACTGACATATTTTTGAGTAAAATGCCATGTTACAAAACAGCATGGATACTGTTGTCTCATTTCCATAAAATTTATATATGGGAATATATTTTAGTTCCTAAATTCAATAGGGAAGAAATATTCATATAGATGTATATGTGTATATATATACATGTATGTGTGTCTGTATGTATATATATATATGGTATGTATATCAGAATTATTGAGATATAATTCACTACCTTAAAATTAACCATTTTAAAGTGTTAAATTCAGTGGCTTCTAGTATATTAACAGCATTGTGGGACCATTACCACTATCATATGAAATTTCAGAACACTTAAATGAGCCCAAAAGAAACCCTGTGCCCATTAAGAGTTTCTTCGCATTCCCCCCCTTCCGTCTCTAGCAACCATTAATCTGTTTGCTGTCTCTCTGGGTTTGCTTATTCTGGACATTCCTTATGAATGGAATCATACTGGCTTCTTTCACTTGCATGATGTTTTTAAGTTTCCTTTATTTTGTGGCATGGATCAATACTTGATTCTTTTTTAATGGCTGAAAAATATTCCATTATGTGGATCTATCATGCTGTTTTTATCAATTTGTCAGTTGGACATTTGCATTGTTTCTACTTAGGGGCTGTTATAAATAATGCTGCTATGAAAACTTGTATACAAGTTTTTGTGCAGACATACGTTTTCAGTTCCCTTGGGTATATACCAGGTAGAGTATAATAGTGGGTCAAATGGTAATTCTATGTTCTAGATTTTGAGGCACTTCCAAACTCTTTTCCAAAGTGGAAATTTCATACACTGGCCATTTCTCAAATGCTTGAAGCACATGTAAGATACTCATTTCATTAAGCAAATTTATGTAACTATAAATTAAAAAACATACAAAAGACAACGTAGATGTATTACTTCATAACTTATTTGACTCCTGGATATCTGGAATAGTTAACGTTAATGAGGAGATGTCCATAATATAAACTGTTCCCAAATCTATTTTTTAGTAAACATTTTTAGAAAAAATTGGAACTCTGTGGCAATACAATGCCATTCTTTAAATTAGATTTGTCTGAAAACACTTACCTGAGCATGACCTGTTAGTGCCACCACAGTCTGAATAAACAGCATGTTATTCCTAGATAGTATCCTCTGTGGAAATAAGTTTTAATTGTCTAACCCAAGACAATGTAAAAAGAAAACAGTAAAAAAGCAAATTGAAATGAATTCTTTTAATTTTAAATAATGGGGTTTCCTTTAGAGTTGGCATCCAATCACTAATACCTTCCTCACAATGATAGAAGTTAGGATCTGGCTAGAGTTTATATTTAACATCTGAGTTGAAAGACTAAAATGAGGCTCTATACCAGTTGGCGTTTACTATATGGTGACGTAACGGGCAAATGATTGAGTTTGGGAACTAGAGTGGGCTCCTTACCCAACACCAGGCATGAAACAAGGGCAGTGACTGTGGGCTGCAGGTGATAGAAATGACAATGGCATCGTGGACTCCGATTCTAGAAAACATTCGTAGGTGCAGATAAGGGTTCTAAGTTCTGATGCAAGAGAAAATGAGTCCATTTATCCCAGGGACCTTCATAAGGGCTGAATTTGTCTCCCACCACCACAAAGTTTATACATTGAAGTACTAACCCCTAGGACTTCAGAATGTGGCTGTATTTGGACATCAGGTCTTTGAAGAGGTAGTTATGTTAAAATGAGATCATTAGGATGGCCCCTATTCCAATATAACTGGATTTATGAGAAGAGTATGTCTTTATGAGAAGAAGAGATTAGGACACAGACATGTACAGAGAGATCATATGAAGACACAGGGAGAAGACAGCCATGTATAAGCCAAGGAGAGAGTCCTCAGAAGAAACCAACCCTGCTGAACCCTTGACCTCAGACTTCTACCTCAAGAACTGTGGGAAAAGAAATCTCTATTGTTTAAGCTCTGCAGTCCATGTGCTTTGTTTTGACAGTCCTAGGAAACTGATACAATCTTAATTTCAAATAGTTTTATGACATTGATTGATATGGAATGGATTTAAATCAATAATTGTAAGTAGGTATTCTTCCATTTTAAGACATAAATCAATGTTGTTGGAATCTTTTCTTGACCCGTAATTGCTAAGGGGCAAGTTTGCTCTACCTTGGCAAGGTGGAAGTCATATTTCCTTATTGTTCTAGTGGAGAGCCACTACTTTTTGAAGACTTCTGACATTGTTTTGCCATCACACCTGCCAAGTACTTTGGGCACGCAGGCATACAGTCTATTCGGGACTGGAGATTGAAAGTATGGTCAGCATGGCTAGTTGCAATAATTGCTCCAAGCTTGTATTCCCCATCTCTCTAAATGATATTTATTCTGTCTTATTAAGGTTGATGATCATGATCCTGTAGTGAGCACATAAGTAAAGCAGGAATTAAGTAGTGTTTCTCTTATTAAACTCCTTTATCCAGGAATAATATTAACCTAGTTGCAACCATGTGTCGGGGGATTGAACAATCAGAATGGCTGATGATCGTAGACATTGGGAAGGCCTGTTTAGGTTCTTGGTGGCTGGGCATCAGGTTTCTTTTATCCCAAAGGAGAGCTCAAGGGCCTTAGCTCTTTCTTGTTCATCTAACTATGAACAAAGCTTTCAGAGTGTTGCCCTATAGTTAGTTCCACAATACACATAGCAATCTGGGCTCTGGTTTATCTTTTTTCTGTATTTGGTTTTTATTCTACAACTACATTGTTAGCTCCTAGAAAACAAACTTTCTTGTATCATCATAACTCAGAGCTTCTTGTTTTTGATTATGAATATGCCTATAATATTTAAAATAGATTATTCCTAAAGAAAAATCTAAGAATTAAAAAAAATTGGGCACTGGAGCTTTTTTGCCTAAATATCTGTTTTTATGGAAGCATGTCCATTTTCTTGCATTTCCCCAATGTACACAAATTCTCCCAAATATCTTGCCATTTCTACTTGGTCAAATAAGATATATTTTTTCTGTATTACATCTTTTTTTTTACTAAGGTATTATGGATATACACTCTTATGAATGTTTCACATGAAGAAACAATGTGGTTACTACATTCACCCATATTATTGTGTTCCCCCCATACCCCATTGCAGTCACTGCTCATCAGTGTATTAAGATGCCACAGAGTCACTATTGGTCAAATAATATTTTAAGAGTTTAAGTGGAAGTCCAGTATCATATTTCTATTATTTCTCTGGAAACTTGTGCAGGGTAAAAGTGCATTTGGAGGTCACAGTTAACTGATGGACACTTACTTCTTAGGGAGGTTTGCTAAATACTTCAGATGCAATTGTAAAACTGGGGATCAGAGAATCAAAGTGGAGAGAAAAAAAAAAAGCCCTCCAGATGAGAGGCTCAGCCTGGTGTGTCATCACATTTGTCTTGCAGAAATGAATGGTTTAATGGGTCCTTCCTTTCAGGTCAGCAGGCTCGGCCAGCTCATGGGGCCCTGGCTCTTCTAGGGTGGGCCAGTGAGCAAGACACCTGCTAGTTTAAGTTCTAAAGGTCTCCTGAGTCACATTACAAATACATTCCTGGGGAATTTCACTGAGCTGCTTTTAAAACAGTTTATGTGCACTGCAATAATGGGTAAACTAGCTATTTTGACACATTGCAAAAGAATGTTTTTGAAAAGAGCAACACTGCTAGTGAAAACAGACAAATGATTGAGGGACATTTCATTGTAGCTGAACTCAGTGTTGATGTAGGTGTTTAAACAGCCAGTTCCCAGCTCGCTATTTAAATAACTATATACTGAATTAGTTATTCACCAGGGGGAGATGTTGAAGAGAAGCAAAAATGATACAATTAAGTTACAAATATAGGCGATACAGTCCAAAATATCCCAACTGTCCTCTTTTTCTTCTTTAACGAGTGTCATTATATTTTGATGTGTTTAATAATACAGCAGAGGTTAAATGAAACATGAAAAAGGGATGTACATTAAAATTGAGATAACTCTTCCTTCAGTGAAGTGGAACCCAGCAGATGTAGCAGCGTACTGTAATTGCTGCCTGCTTCCTGTCAGTCTGATTAAGTTGCATTGTCCCAGCTCCAAGTGTAAGAATCAGTGGCTTCCCATAGGGCACAGCATGGGATGACGGGCTGAGGCAGAGGCATAACTACATGCACCTCCTGCTTCTCCTGGTAATAGTGTAGACATACAATATACATTGATGACATATAAAATCAATAGGCTGTGTAGTATACTAGGAGCACACTATAATCCATCTTCTGAAAGTTCCAATCCCAGGAAAGCCAAATAAACACCACCACCACCCTGAAAGCTGAGGCTCTGTGGACCAATCTGCTCTCTTCAGAGCCAATGACTGGGCTGCTCATTGTTAAAGAAGCATATAGATCTTGATTTAGTCTAATTTTGACCTCATCTGAGATCGCCTACTGCTATTCTCTCATCCCAACTGTATACTGTGGTTTCTGAACCAACCAGTCAATTGACGAATATTTATTGGGCACAAAAGGAAGTCCAGCCCTGTGCTAGGATTTGCAGGAGAAAGACACCAGAAAGTTTGTGATCCACCTAGGGAGACAGCAGCAACCTAGCATGGAAGAATTAGAGGACCATTCGGCGATACACTGTGTGAGCAAGAGTTCAGGGAAGGGGCAGCTTCGTATAGCCTGGGGTAGTGAGGAAGGGCTTTCATGTGGATGGAACTTGAAATAGGCCTTGGAGGATGTGTGGGGTCTAGTTATGGGGAGGTGAAGAGAGCCGGCAAAACAAACTGTGAAATCCTGGAGACCAAAGAATCCAGGTAGAAAGGAGCGTGGGAGACCTTGGAGAGCTACTGGAATGGGTAATGTGGGAAAACAGTTTTAAGTAGATATTTGTTGTGTGAGCATCCCAATAAAGGCAGCACCCTGCAGTGATCTCTCACCCTGTATGAAAATAACTATAATAATGATAGCTATCACTAGAAGCACTCAAACTGATTTAGCTTCACCGGAAAAGTCTCTGATGTGCATTTTTACATTTAATTTAACAAAAGACAGGGCCATAGTAGATATGGTTGAAAAGTGAGAGGAAAGACATCTTTTGGTTTGGATATTTAGGCCTTTAGGGAGTGACTTGACCAACTTTGTCTCAGGACCAAATAGACTCCATTCTCACTACTGAAAAAGGTAGGGTGAGGTGGAAGTGTTGGAAATCTTGAGACAAAAAATAAGATGCAACCATATTGGGACCAAATCATGAAGATCCCTGTTATCCTAGACTTTAGGACAACACATTTCATAAAGTTAAAAAAACAATGAATACTATGCCTTGGACAAAGTTTCTAAAACAAGGACTATTAACGGGGGAGTTGATCTCAAAAGGGAAATTCTGATTATAAACTAAAAAAGTGCTTGAGAGCATTTTTTAAATAGAAAAATTGAAAGCATTTAAAGACAGAATGGGGAATAGCGGGCCATTTGAGCATTAATGTAATTAATGTCTGGGTTGCACCCTTGCTTTGTGCCCTACTCCTGAGGTAAACTCAAAGCAAGGTTTCTCAACATTGACAGTGTTGGGGCCAGGTAATTCTTTGCTGTGGGCAACTGTTCTGTGCATTATAGGATGGTTAGCACCCACCTCAGGCCGATAGTGCATCCTGCTCATAGGTATGGCAATTGCAGATATCCCCAAACATTGCCATATGTCTAGGGGGCAAAATTTCCTAGTTGAGCATCACTACATTAGACAAATTACTAAAATATGCATTTAAAAAATATGGAACTGTTCTTCCACAGTCAAACTTCCAACTTGAGCAAACATTTCTGTCAAGGAACTAAAACTAAGACTTTCGGAAAGGTCCTCCAGTCACTTCAAATCTTTTCAAGTTTCCTGCAAGTTAAAGGAATTTCACATGAAATCTCCATGTCATCTGGTGAATCTTTGTGAAATGACAAAGAATGTGGAAAGAGAATTTTGTAAGCTGTGGAATGGTATGATTGATAAACATTCCCAGGAAAGTTACATGGCATGTCATTAAACAGGAGGTTTAATTTAGAAAAGAAAGCATAATAGGAAGTACTTGGGTTTATGAGAAATAAGCAGATCAGCAACCCTCTTTTCCTTTATCTTTTGGATACATTACTAGTTTGGGTAGTGTTCAGACACCAACGGAGTGTACCTCAATACAGCTCTGATGCTCATGGCCTGGAGTCAGCCTTGGTTCCCATCAGTTGAGGGCTCAGTCCTCCATAGGACTGCCCTTACTTCAATACAAGTGGGGTCTTCAGGACACCCACACTTCTGGTAAATTGGCCACCAATCCAGGAGGTCCTCATGACCCCCTCAGGTTTGATGAGTCACTAGGACTAATCACAGAAATCAGGAAAGTGATACACTTACAATTACAGTTTTATTATAAAGCATACACACAGGGTGAGGTCTGGCAGGGGGCACAGAACTTTCATTCCTCTCCCTTTGGAGTCAGGACCTATCCCACCCCAAGCTCTGGTTTCTACTGGGGTTCAGCCATGATTGATCAAGTTATTGGCCATGTGATTGAACCTGATCTCCAGTCCCCCTCCCTTCCCTGAAGGTCGAAAAGGCTGAAGTCTCACCCCTCTAATCATGTGGTTAGTCTTCCTGGTGACCAGCACTCCTCCTGAAGCTATCTGGAAGACTGCTAAGTCACTTAATTAGCATAACTCCTATCACTCAGGAAATTCCAAGGGCTTTTGAAGCTCCCTGCCAGAGACCTAGAACAAAGACCAGACATTCTTTATTACAACACTTGTTAGATAGGGAGAATTGAACAAATTTAAACTATCTTTACTTTAACAAGACAGTTGATAGACTATCTTTACATCTTGATGGAAAATATATAGAAATATTTGACTGCTTAAAGGTATAGACCCTGGAATTCATAGTTAAATAATTATATCCAAAGGGTATTATATAATGGGTTGACCTTGAGGCAAAACAATTGCACTGGGCCAAAGAAGTTGTGTCTGTCAAATTTCTAGGTGATGTAAAAATATGAGGGATACCTAATATTTCAGAAAAAACAAAAGTTCAGAAGCATTTCACACGTAAGAGAAGTACAGAGGCATGCATCTTCATTGCATCAAAGACTCAGGCTCCTGCAGTCTTTCTACTCCACTATCTTTGCTTTCCATTCTCATGGTCCAAGTTAGCTTCATGGTCCAAGAAGACTGTTGGAGCATCAACTATAGCATTCTTATTCCACGCAAGAAGAAGAAAAAAGGGAGAAGGAAAAATAGATACACCTCCCAGCTGCTTTAGTTTCCTTTAAAAGCCTTCCTAGAAGTTGTCAGAAACTTTCACTTACAAACCATGGGCTTAAGCTTGGGAACCAAGCTGCAAGAGAAGCTGGGCAGCATATTTTTTTAGTTGAATAGTGCTATCCTACCTCCCAAACCAACCAACCAACCAATCAACTATCCAACCCACCAGACAATAAACTTTACTATCTTAAAAGGCTGAAATAGGACAAAACTAACAAAGTAAAACTAACAAGATGAAAAAATCATCTTGATTATATATTAAAATGAGTTTTAAATTGTAACAAATCACACTCTTAAATATAGGTGAAAAAATGTGCTGAATTAAAATATTAGCAAATATAATCAGTAATGTAATAAAGGAATAATACTTGTTTGACTAGGGATTATTTCAAAATGCAAAGATGGCTTAATACCTAAATCTAGTTTGTCTCTTTTCTGCTCAAAATTTAGGTGTATTGGCTTCTTTCTTGACTCAGGCAATTTTGTTGTTCCTAATCTTCAAAATTAAAAGCAGTGCTGCAATAAGTATACAGACAGTGCTGCGACAAATACTTTTGTACATCTTTTAGCACAGATTATAGTTATTCTTGAAAATGGAATTGGTAGATCAAAGGGCAGGCACATTTTCCATTTTGTTAAATCTGGCAACTTGCTCTAAAAGAAGATAGTGTCAATTCACAGTTTAAGACAGTATGTACGAGTGCCTGTTTTTTATAACTTTGCCTAAATGGTAAAGTTTATAATTTTCAAACAAATTACCATGATTTAAAAAAAACCTTTTGATAATGAGATAATGGAAGAAAAGTAGTACTTCACTGTAGTTTTAATTCATACCTCATGCTAAGTAAATTAGCATCTTTCAAATGCCTATTGGCTATTTTTTCCCCTCTCCCATATGTTTTCTTGTCTTTTTTCATCTTTCTCTTAGTGGTTTAGAGAAATACTTTTTACATTAAAGGTACTTTCTTTTGATTATTTGTTATTTACCTTTTAACATTGTTTTCAGTTTCTCTTCATAGGAAAGTTTTAAAGTTTTTAGTTTTTAAAATTCATTCCACTTTTCTTTTTTTCCTTAGGGTCCTGTTACAAAAAGTCTTCCCTACAGTTAGATTAGAATACCCCTTTATATTTTCTTCTAGTATCTTTTTTTAAATTTAAATGTCTAATCCAGTTCATTTTTACCTTTGTAAATGATATGGGATGGATATGCATTTTCTCCCTTCAATGTTTAGCTCTTTTTCTAATACTTACAGAAATCCCAACTTTATAATATATTAAAGCTTCATTTATATCTAGAAATAAATTGATCATAAACTTGTAAGAGGTTTATGAAGAAAATTATAAGACTTAACTAAAGAGCAATCAGTAAAACCTGGATCAGAGGAGAATTATACCATATTTCTGAATTGGAAAAATCAAAATGGCATATGTTCCCTTTATTCCCACATCCATATATAAAGATTTAATGTTACTCCAAACAGACACTCAATAAAATATATTTGGAACTTTACAAAATGATTTGAAATTTAACCTGAAAGAGGTAATTAACCAAGAAGAATTGGAAAAAGAAGTCTAATGAAGGGACCTTGACTTACAAGATACTGAAATACATTATAAAGAGAATAAATAAAATGGCAAGTTGAACTGTGTGAAGAGAGACAGTAGACCAAATAAGAAGCCAAGAAGTGGACTCTAGTAGTTAGTAATTGACAAAAGAGATTTTCAAACCAATGAGGGGAACAGACATCATTGTTAAAAAGTGGGTAGGGAGGAAAACTGGACTATTATAATCCAGTTATTTTGCAAAAAATGTTGTTATATATTCACTCACAGATAGTAGTTAAATGTGAAACACAAAACAACAAACAAAAAAAATCATAAATGCCTGTGTGTTTGGTTTTGTGTAAGACATGGCCTTTCAGGTAAGGGTAAAAAACCCACCAAAGAAAATTTTCATATATTGCAGTATATAAAAAGTAAAACTTCCAAACATCAAAACTCCATAAGCACAAATATAAAACAGATTACCAAGTGTGAAAAATATTAATATATAAAGATTAATAATAAACAGATGCCCAATCAACAGAGAAGTGGGCAAAAGATGTGGCAAAGCAATATAGGAGCGAGAAAGATTAGTGATCAGTAACAATGAAAATGTGTTCCTCACACCTAATCAAAGGAATTCAAAGTAATACAATAGGGAGGTAACATTTTTACCTTATTTTTCAAAAATCTACAAAGTGAAAATAGCATTGTTGGCAATGGTGAAGTGAAGCAACCACTTGTATGCTTCTAGTGAGAATAGAAATTGTTTCAGGTTTCCTGGAGGACGCTATAACAAAATACATCAAAAGTTTTAAATATAGTTTCCCATTTCTATCTAGTACTTCTATTCTGAGCAAATCATTTCAAAGAAATAATCAAATGTAGATTCAGGATATAGATATTGCTATATGAATTGCTTACTATTGTATTTTTAAAAATTTATTATGAAGTATTTAAAAGATACAAAAAGCGTGACAATTAGTGCAGTGAACACCCATGTACCCAACATCCATTTTTTTATCTGTTGCTAAAGAAATAAATCATTGTCAGTAGAGTTGAAAGCCGTCATACATCCCTCTCCCAATGCTTCACCCACCTCACCTTCAGAGGTGAATGTGATGTTTATAATTATGATGCAGCAGGCACTGTTTTATTGCGAACTTCCTATATGTGTAAGCTTGAGGGAATTGTCTGAATTATGATACATTGAAGTGGTGAAATATTATTTATTAAAATAATAAATTAAATTTTATTTTTCTTAAACATATAATACATATACATTATTGGACACTTAGAAAAATAGCCTCAAAATCACGCAAAATTTCATCAACCAGAAGTAAACATAACTTTTGTTGTAGTATCTGTTATCTAATTTAAAAAAAATAGTTATGTATTGTTTAAAATTGAATCGTACCATTCATACAGTCTTATAATTTGCTTTTCCTCTTAGAAATCCTCAATAACCCTTTTTCATTTTATAAAATATTCTTTTAAAAATAATTTAACATCTGTGTGGTATTTCATTGTAGGGATGAATATTTACTCTGTTTTTTGATATTTTTTAATTATTCCAATGTTTTTTTATTATAAATGAACCTGCACTAAATGTCTTTGCTGCTACATCTTTTCTGTATAACAACTTTTTATTAGGTAAATTCCTAGAATTGGATTTTTTTTTTTTTTTTGGTTTAAGATTGTAAATAAAAGCAACCATTTTTTAGAAGAATATTTAATGAGATGGTATATTGCTAAGTAAAAAGTAGACTACAAAATAATACATATAGTATGCTTACAAATGTTAAAAGATACATGCAAAGAGGCTGGAAGGAAATAACAGGATATTAAAATGTTAAAGTATCTCTGGGCAGGTGAGTGATGAGTCATTTTTATTTGCTTTTTTATGTGTTCCTATGTTCGATTTTTCTGTAGTAAGCATATGTAATCTTACTGATCACAGATGAAACAGTAGTTTTTAAAATAATTGAATAAATATTGAAAAACTGCACAAGTACAAGGTCTGGGAAATAATAGCTTCACAACTGCCCTTGTGAGAGAGACCTGGGGGGTCAAAGTGAACTTCAAGCTCAAAGTCAACAAGGTATTAAAGCTGTTTAGGAGTAAAATGCCATCTTATATTGTCTGAAATAGAGCAATTGCAGGACTACACATGCCACACTGTATTCAACAGAGATGATACAGTATGTTTAAATTGGCAGTAGGTCGTTGAAAGAGGTCGGGAGCTGGTACACATTGCTGGGCCCAGCCATCCAGAAAGGCACTTGGAGCTGATTATATTGTATATCAATACAAATTCACTGCTGCTGGGGATGCCTAAGAACAATTCTTTTTTCATTAGGGTTCTCACTGCCTTTTGGCATACTTCTCTTTTAAGAGTAGAAATAACTAGAAGTCTGAACTGCAGTGTTGAAGGAGGAATGGTAAACTCCAGTTGAATCGAGGCCAGCATTGAACTCCAAAGGCATACATTCTGGGGAATGGGACACAGACTGCCAAGGGAGTGATTAGAGAGAAGCAAGGGGCTGTACCAGCCTTGTAGCTGACATGCTGTTTTGGAATAGGCCCTGGGAGAGAGCTCTGTCTGCAGAAGGAGCAGGGTAGGTTTTCAGGGAGTGGCAGGAGTCTAGTCCCATAGTTACACTGTGGAATACAGCAAGGTTTACACTCCACAAAATGCCCATGCCCAGGACCCACGCTCGTGTCATTGTCACAACCAGGATAGCAGGAAATGTGAGATGTCTGTATTTTTCTACTAAATTATCTTGATTCACCATTCTGCCTAGTAGCAGAAAAGTTCATCTTTCTGGTTATAATCTTTGTTCACTTGGTCACTGATCACTTCAATTTTATGTTATTTTATTTTACTTTCTCTAGGTCTATTCTCATACACTTTGGGACTCTTCTCTTCCATAGCCTGTTGTGAGGACCTACCTGGTTCTGTCCAGTCCTTCTCCTTGAGACAGAGTCTTGCCCTGTTAGTAGCCATGTGGTTGGCATTCCCTCACCAGGCTCTGGAGTCGCAAGTGCCCCCTGAATTCCTCAGCCCTTGTTCCTCCCGGTCTCTCTGACCACCCAGCCAGAGTCAGACCGCAGGGAAGAACTCCCAGAGAGCATCTCATCCTAGGTGTCAGATCCTCACTGGATCCTGATACTCTCTACTCTGGGTGAGCTCTAGGGAATCCCGGTCTTCCTTTACAGTGACAATTGTGTTACTGCTGTCTTATTCTTATACAAGAACATATTAACATCCCATAGCACACTACGCAAGACCACAAAGTCTGACTTCCTCTCTTGATTTAAGAAAGTTTAGTAACATAAATGCACAGTGTGATAGAAATAAAATTTCATCATCAGTCTCTTCTTTAAGTGATTAAATTATTTTAAAACAAAAGGAGAGACAAAATGTAAAATTAGGACATCCTTTTTGTATGATTATTACGCAAAAGAAAATCCAGAAATACAAATAAAACGAAGCCACCTTAAATAATTCTTTAAGGAGCAAACGATGAGATCAGATGGGCAAACCAAAGACTCACCAAATTTATCAGCTTTTCAAATAAGTTAACTGAATTACTGGTAGATGTAATTTGTGTCATGTTAGGAAAGACTGAGTGGACCAGGAGCATATCTCAAAGAACAGTGACAGTTATTTTAATGGAGGGAGAAAGATCTGACATGAAAAAAATAAGAAATTGATACTACTACTTATTCGAGTAGCATTTGTTGATGAGAAAGAGACAGTAACTCAGAGAGAGAGAGAGAGAGAGAGAGAGATGAGAGAGATCCTAAAATAGTGCCTGCCTATTGGAGAGGCTGAAATAATTTTTGTCCAATGAACACAGTGGACTTTGCTTAAACTCCAAGTGCTCCAAGTGGAATTTACAGAAAAGTCTCCTCTTAAACGTGTTAACTTCAATTAAACAGATCTTGCTTTGAAAGGGAACCTCTTTTTTTTGTTGTTTTCATGTAGGCATTTCTTAGGTCACATTTGTAAAGGTGGTCCTGAGCCCTACCGAAGTCCAGAGACAGTGAGATTCACTCGCTGGCCCAGACTCATGCCTGTGATGACGGGGGCCCCTCTGATTAGCTAGTATCTGTAGTCTGGCCATTTATTCCTTCACTGTGACTAGCACCTCTGCATGTGCATCAACCAAAAGGTCTCTGTTGTGGAGACACAGTGCCTCCACTGGGACGGGGGGGATGTTGAATCAGTAGTATTGGGAAAAAAAATGCCTACCCATTTGGGGGAAAAATCAGATCCTTATTTCACAACACAATAAATTACAGAAGCAATAAAAAGTTAAATGTAAAAAAAAATTAATCCATTATAAAAATATAAGTAGAAAAAGATGAAGATCTGATTTTCTGTAGAGGAACAGAAAACAAAGGAAATAATCATGAGAAATTCTTGATCCATTTGTGTAAGTAAAAATTTTAAATTTTATGTATACACCATGAACAAAGTTAAAAGGCAAAGAGTAAAATGTGGAAAAAACCATTTGCCAAAATTACAGAAAGGACTGACATCAAGGGTTTACATAAATAGATTAAAAAAGCATTAAGGTCTCAATAGAAAAATGGACAAAGGACATTACTAGGTAATTCACAAATGAGGAAATGGCTAATGAACATCTGAAAAAGCTGTTTGATGACAGTAGGCCCAAATAATATAAAAAGAACAAAACCTTTTTTTTTAAACATATTAAATTAGACACGACTTTTTTGGGGGGGCAGTGATATTTGTCATTACTAGGGACATTAGGGGAGAGCAGTGTTCTTTATATATTGTTGCCAGGACTGAAAATTGCTACAACTACCCTAAAAACCAGTATATTTCAAGAACCTTAAAAAAGATTTATTGTGTAGATTTAGTAGTTCTAATTATAGAAGTCTATCCTACAAAAGAATCTTAAACTCAAAAATCCATGCACAGAGATTTTTCATTTTAGCGTAATTTACAATAGCAACAAGCAGAATCCACAAACATTCAACAAGAGAGAATTATTTTAATTGGTATGTTAAAAAATCAGGCAGTCATTAAAAATGAAGTAACAAATAATTTTTAGTGACATGTGGGGAAAATGAGTATAAAAGGCAGAATGCAAAATTTTCATACAATAGGTTCCAACTGAGGTTAAAAAAAGAAAGGTAGAAAGACTGGAAGGAAATCACCAAAATATTAACAGTGGTTAACTCTCAGTGGTGGGAATAATGGTGTTCTTGTTGTCTTCTTTTATAGTTTACTCTCTTATTTTATACTTAGACAAAGTTGTCCATAGTGAGCATGTATTACTTTCAGAATAAAAATAATTATTAAAAGAAAATCTCTAGAATTAATCTAGTTTTTACCTGACAGAAAACACCAGAGGAAAACATTTTGCTGAATTGTTTTTGCAATACTTTTTAAAGCAGAATTTAACAGTTCTACTCAAACACAAGCACCAAGGTAATAAGTTGTTTTTTGTTCTTTGTGTTTTTTTTTATTTGGCAGAGCAGTAGTAAATAATAACTAGGCAAAACTTGTGTCTATTTACCTTATTTTTAAATGGCAAACTATCTCTATTAAAAAACACTAAAGAATAAAATTCCCTTCGCTCAAGGTTTAAGTAAGAACGCAAACATTTTTGTCTTATGTATCATTATTAACTAGTTTAAAAATTACAAGGGGACATTTTGCTTTACCCTTCATTTCTTGCAGTTTCTGAAAGTACTGTTGTTTGATCTCAAGATCAAGAAGATTTATGACATGGGGTTTACTTGCTGCATGTTTTCCACAATCACTCTTCTCCACCTTTGCAGACCCTCAAGGCTTGTTTTTATAGCTGTCTGTCCCATGGGGGGAACGGGGCAACAGTAGATTCAAACACTCGTGAGGACCCAGGTCTTACCCCCAGCGTCAGCCCCAGGCAAAACTGTCTAAGAGCTGACATTAGACTGGCAGCCCTTTCTCCAACCCAGTGTCTTGTGCATTCCCACCCTCTCAAAATCTGCTCTCACACCCTTTAATCACAGTCAGTGACACTAAGACTTCTGAGCATCTACCCTACACCAGGCATTCAACTGAGGGCTTTCACTGACACTATCTTGTTTTATTCTCACAATAATCTTGCAAAGGTTTATTTGTCTCACTTTACAGATGAGGGTACTGAAGCCCAGAGAGGTTAAAAAAGTTGCCTGTGGTCACACAGCTATCTGCAGCTGGCACAGTTCAAATTCACAGCCAGAGTTGTCTGATCTGAAACAGGTAGTTCATTTCCCAAATAAAATTCAAATTATTCTTAAATTTGAAAGAGTCTAAAGCTTTTCTGTTTTCAAATAATAGAACTTTCTTGAAGAATAAGGACATATGCCTATTATATCTAGTAGGTCTGTCAGTTGAAAAGAAAGTCACTAAATGAATTTGGGTGACATTTAGTTTTCTCATATTGTCACACCTTTCCTGAGACCTCATAATAGATAACGAGAAAATTCACAGGCTTGTCTTTTTGTGAGTTTAACATCATTTCCCCGCTAATCTAAAGATTCTCCCAGAAGGCAGTTAATTTCCCAATTTCCCTCTGTAACTAATTGAGATTTAAAAACACTAATTCTAAAAAAATTCTTCTTCAATTCTGATTTTGCTCCTAACTAGCTATATGCCCTCCAGCTTTTTACTTTGGGCCTCTGAGCTGCAGGTTTCTTATCTGTAAACGGTGGGTTGAATCAAAATTTGTACCCTTTGCCTAAGGTTGTGGGGAGACTTAAATGAGATAATGCAAGTAAAGTTTTTGATACATGGGGCTCAGAAGGTGTACTTCCTTATTCCACTACCATTACATACTGGTATTTTCTCTATTTAAAGGTCATTGTGTCCTCCTAGTACTTTTCTTGATGTTTTCCCCCAGGACACTGGTTATTTCTTATTCCTTAACTCTCTCCTAAGAGATCTTGTTTTTCATTCATGTACTGAATGCAACTTCTCCATTACACATCACATGAAAAAGAAGACCTACTAGGGTTTGGATAAGGCCAGTAACAAATCTCTTTTCCATTTCCTTTTCCAGGTATCCCCATCCCCCCAAAAAATCCCTTCCTCAAACAGCACAAACCCAGAGAGACCAGAAACAGTGCCCCCAAAGCTATCCATTAAGTAATCTTCCTCCAGTTATCAGAGTGTCAAGAGGGTAGCTTAAAAGTAGGAAGGGACAAAAAGAGGCTTTTCCTGACCTACTATCCTGTTCTCCCTCATGCTTCGGCAGCAGCTCCGGAGTCCCTTCTCCCCACACCAGCAGGGCGCTGTGGGGCGGGTGAACACCTGGCCCAGCTCCCGTGAAGGCCTGGCCAGTGACTAACATCTTGGGTCATATAAATGTTTACGGTGCATATGATACAGTGAGCTGGGGGAACAGAGTATTTCCCACCTGGTAATATTTGGTGGAAACGTGTTTGCTGACTTGATTATAAAGAATTCTTGGTGGTTAAAACCAAAGAATTAGGGGGCTAAAATCCAACAGCTGGAAGAGAGCTAAAGAACCCACTTTACGACTTAAAGCTTAAGGAAAAGCAATTCTGTGTTCAGAAAACTTCCCCACGCTCTCCTGATTGTACATCCACTGATGTAGAAAATGCCAGGAGCCCTGAAAGTGAGTTTCTGATGGATAATTTTTCTTTCAAATTTGCCCAAATCTCCAGACAGGTGTTGCTTAAGTGTCTACAATTTAAAGTTTTACATCTCCTCCTTGGGCTGTCACATCGTCCAGGACCTCTCCTTAAATAATCTCTGAGTGGAGGGTGACGGTGCCCTCCTTGGCGATTTATTCGGGAACGAACGTGCGCGGGGCGTTCAAATTCCGCAGCTCAGATTTCGTTCCCGCAGGTCGGATGCTGAGGTCGGCGGGGCGGGAGTGACATGCACAGCTGTCCCTCCGAGAGGTCCGGGGCACAGGTGCCCCAGCTCTCGCCGCCGAAGTCGCAAGAAACTGCTGCACTACCAGGACATTTTAACCTCGGACGCTCGAACTTCGTGAGCAAAAAAAAAAAATCTGAGCCATGCTTGGCTATTGTCACGATAAAACCCGCCCCGTCCTCTGCGGCCGGCCCTCCATTCACACCAGCGAGGTGGCTTGCATTGGCCCCGCGCTGCAGAAGCCTCCGCTTGCTGCACCTGTACCGCGGTCTGGACCGCTTCGGCGGCTCCGGGGCTGAGCCTGTCCCGTGCGAGCGGCGGTGACCGCAGCCCCCGGGCACCCCGCGATCTCCCGGCCGCCGGCCGCGCGCCACGCGACCTTCCCGCAAGTTGGGCGCCGCGCGCGCTCGGCGCGGTCGCTCGCTGCCCAGGGCGCCCTCCTGCCCCGCCTCACGACCTCGGGACCCCGGCGCCTGGGCAGCCGCTCCCCGAGGCGGTCCCTGGGCGCTGTTGCCGCCGGCCTCGCCGCTCAAGGCCTCCGCCTGGGCGCCGAGCAGCAGCCGCCGGCCGGGCCTAGTCGCGCTTCATGCCACCGCGCGGCACCGGGGACCCAGGAGGCGCCGCCGCTTCCCCGCGGCTCAGCCGCCTCCTGCCAGAACTCCATTTGGTGGGGTTTTTTTTTTTTTTTTTTACATCAATCACAGCGTTTCTCACAGGTGTTTAGCTACCTCAGTTTTGAATTTTCCTGCATCCCCTTATGATTCCTCTTTTTCTTCTTTGGGGTGGTGGATAGTTCAAAGTTTAGACTTGGGATATTGCAAAACGTTATTCACAGTCTTAGGAGTGGGGATAGTGGGGATGGGAAACTGGATACTCAGTGGGTTTTTAATTTATGGACGAAAATCGTTTCACTGTGTGATCCAGGCTCTTCATTTTCCTCTCCGAACCTCATCCATAGATGAACTACGTCATCTATAAAAGCAAATTTAAAACAGTCACATTCCTACTTGCCTGAAAGTAGAGAGTTGGTCAGATGACCTCAGGAAGTATCCTCAGGGCTAGGATTTCTATAATTTTGTGATCTGTAGATTTGAAATTTAAGATGAGAAACATAACATTTCTTTAAATAAGTGAGTGGAGAGCATATCTGTGAGTAAGCATGGGAACCGATGGGTCTTTTTCCTCTCGCTCTGACCAGTTGTGGCAGGTCTGGGGTCTCCACACTGAATGTAGTGCCACAGATAGTAAGGAAATCAGACATGTGGATTACCTGGTCCTTTAGGATTCTTTGTGCCAATGATTCTCTCCATTAACACTGATGATACAGCGAATCATATATTTTGAGTTCCTCTTCCTTGCCTTGTGTTTTCAGTCCTGCAGAGAGATAGCAACTAGTTCTGTTCTTTAAAATACAAAAAAATCGATCCCGTTGATCAGTGTGGAAAACCAAAACCCAAATCCCTTCCATCACCCTCCCCTGTGATTAAACTTGGAGTTCTGAAAAATGCCATTTCAAATTGCAGGGAAGCAGGATTTCTCGCGCTGCCTCTGTCTCTGACTCTGTTTCTCTCTCTCTCTTTGGGAGGAGACACTGGGTAATCTTAGGGAGAAGCCCTCTCTGTCTTTTTGATCTAGGAGTTCTAAGAGGCCACATCTTAAAGCCAGCTGAGGTGGCTGAATGCTGGCTTCAGGTGTGCCGGATATGAGGAATGTAGTACAGTCTTCAAAAAGAATCCGGAGTATTTTTTACAGAACGAATTACCTGTGTTTACATTAATGAATCATTTCATATATGTTGTGTTTGCCCCACCCTTTCTCCGGGATATCGGTGCCAACCTTCAGCGAAAGGGGAAGAAAAAGAAGGAAGATGTGTGAGCTCCCCCTGGTGCTCTCCTGGATTCAGGCCGACTGAGAGGATTTGCAGGG
The DNA here is from genome assembly GCF_040802235.1 of Manis javanica. Lineage (NCBI taxonomy): Eukaryota > Metazoa > Chordata > Mammalia > Pholidota > Manidae > Manis > Manis javanica. Next base: position 108,406,917 of record NC_133164.1, read on the forward strand.
CAACACGTCTACACAAGCCTAAGGAAAACGAAATTATCCGGATTATTTCTTTCTGAAAAGCCCGCTTCCATGCTGAGGGGCAGAGTATTTCAGATCAAGGTCTCGGGGCTTTGGGCCTGGGCTGTGTATGCCGCTTTGACCGTGTAGACCTGGCTTTATTTGCTAATGTCATTTCTGTCAAGAGTTGGAGGTGGAATCCTTGCCTTGTGGAGAACGTGTTTACAAAGCAAAATTTGAAGTGGGGATTTGGCAGCTGCCCTGTGGATGGGATTACTCTCGGAATCAAATTGGATTACTTTTTGTCCAGAATTGTTCTCTTTGTAAATCTACAGTTATCCATTCGACTGAGTAATTTCCACACACTTCTCTTTGTGCATGTAGATAGCACAGAGACGTCATGGGGCTCTAGTATGAGCCAACTCACCAGTTGGAGCCTTTAATTCTAGACGGTGTCTCCTATCCCAATAATATCCTATATTTGTCTTGGCCTCTTTAACACTCAGAGTCAGAAACCTCCCTGGGCCCTAGACATCTGTAAAGACTGTGGGGGAAATTCCATGCAGTCTGCTAGATAAATTCTTCACGGTGGCCTTCAGTGATCAACATGCACTTAGTAGGTCCTGCTCTTGGTCCATGCTGAGGCGGGTATAAAAGATGTATGAAGCATAATCCCTGCTGAGTCCTGGCCAAATCAGCTAAGGGACAAACTTCTGTGTCCATTAGTATAGATCAGCATGGAAACGGGCTTTTCAGAAAGAAATAATCCTGAGTCTCTCCCCTCGAAAAAAAGTGGAGGCCTTTCATTTCATTTAGTTTTGTACATGTCATTTTGGTTGAGCGGGAATCTTGTAAAGCCAAAAATCTTTCCCAGCTCTTCTGAAGGCTCCTCGGGTACTTCCTCACTCAGAACTTAATCCTAACACACTGAGCCCCATGCAGAAGACCACAGCAAATTTTAATTAGTCTAATTCATAATTTCAAATTCAATCTGCTCTCTGGTTTTTATTTCTCCCAACACACTATGCTAATTCCCCCTTCCCTCTTTGCTACTGTCATTCCCCTGGTCTGCACAGGCCATGCCTTTCATCTCAGCCACCCAGCATCTATAATTCATTCCATCTAGGGTGAGGCTCACCTCTTTCCTGACAGTTCTCACTTATACAAGTTGCTCCCCTTTCTAAATCTTTTTGCCCTTTTTGTTTGCACCCACAATGAGCTCTTCTTACACAGAGCTTCATACTATGATTTCCAGGTGTATGTTACCTCTGGCTCAGAATTAGAAGCTTTATGGAGGAAGATAATGTCTTTTGTTTCTTCTGTATCTTCGCGCTGCCAAAGTGTGCTCAGCTCTTTCTATAGCTCTCTGTCAAATGAGTAAATTGAAATAATAATCCTGAGGGATTTTTTTTAATCTCAAAAATTTTAAGTCCCATGTCTCTTAAATGAAAAAACTGTCAAATTAAGGAACCATTTCCAGGATTTCATTTATGTATTAGTTGTGCTTTGCCTCCACCCCAAAAGGATTTAAGGTGGGCTTAAAATATTATGAAAACTAGACAAGATTATTAATTCTATCCCTGCAAGCTCTAAAATCACATAGTTTTAGATCCCAGTTTAAACAATGGGAAGGTTTTTCTTTTAAAGATAAAATGTGTGCTGAGTAATATCTGTCATTATCATGTTAAGAAAAAATCACAGATAAAAATTTCAGAAATATTTTTTGCGTCGTTTTTGCATATCACACACATTCATACGTACACACTCACACTAGAACTGTACTGGCAGTGAACATGGGTTGTTTAAAGTATAGCTATTCAACTGTCATATAAAGTGAAATCTATATTTTCTCTCCCTATATGACTATATATTTAACATCTCTATGCATATGTGTGTGCATACATATGTATATGTTATATACACACACTCCACATTATTATTTCAAAGGGGATTTTGCTCCTTCTGGCTACCAGCAATAACTCGTCAATATTTACACTGTTGAATATCGATGATACCGTGCATACACAGGAAAGCTGTGGAAAACATCTCTATTTTCAAACAGAGTTTTAATTATTTGTTAAGACTTCAATTGTTCACTATCTAATGTCATGGGTTGGTCCTCACAGTGTGAATGCAACTGTCCAGAACCCCCACAGTATTATAAATAGGCTTCTAAAGCCGGGTTGATTGATGTTTGGCATAAAACGCTATTCCTCTGAGCACATATATTCCTTCTGTTCACCATTTTCATAGAAAAATACCAGGGCTGATTTTTTTTTATTCAATCTCCAATTTATGCAGGGCTTAAACTACTAAATACTTAAAGCCTTTTTCAAATCTTTTTTTTCTCTTTTCTGTTAGATAGGTAACTAAATCATTTGCTTCAACACAAATAAGAATTGGAGACTTAGCAGATTCCTGTGGGGGAGAGAAAGAGTTTATTAATTATATTGAGAATCAAATAATATGCTTCTTTGACACTAATGTTCCATCTTTTCCCACCCCAAGTATCCTACGGGACAACTTTAAAGCCTTTATCAGGGTCTAGATTGCTGCATTTATGGTTCCTTAGAAGAAAGAATTTAATGAATGGCATTCTGTGTTGAGGGAGAATTTGAGATGTTTTAAGATTTAAACTGCAACAGTGAAATGATTTTTTTTTCAGATCATGTCCTAGCAATTGTAATATGAAACATCAAAAAAAGCACAATAATATACATTTTCATGAGTTTTAATAAATTAATACTAATGAAATATAAATTTTTCCTTCATGACCCTTATTTGCATTAGACAGAGTCCTAGAGAAACTTTAAGCACTCACTTAAAGCAATTTACAAGATATTGTAGAGATTCCAATAAAGAATGATTAGTGCTAAAAATTTTATATTGACAATATTAAACCAAGTGCAGGACTATCTGGATTGAACTGCTTTTGGCTAGTGTCTGCTTTCGTACATTTATCAAGAGTGCATGTTTACTTTATAGAATCTGTATTAGAAACAAGTTCTACTTGAATAAGTTTCTGAAGCTGTCTTTACCTGATGGATAGCAAAACAGTTAATATTTGCTGAGTACTTATTACATTTCAGATACTGTGCTAGGCATATTCCATTTGTTACTGCACTGGGTTTTTATAGCTACTAAATGGAGAAAGTACATTATTGTCAGCCTTTTTAGGATGAGAAATTTGAGGTGTAGAGAGTTAAACTGGTCTGCCCAAAGTTTCCTGCTATCGTAGTCAGTTTGAGCTGCTAAAACAACTTATCATAGACTGGGTAGTTTATAAAAACAACAGAAATCTTATTTCTCATGGTTATGGAGGCTAGGGAGTTCTAGATTAAGGTGGAGTGAGCAAGGGAGCTCCCTCAGCCATTTTTATTAGGGCATTAATCCCATTCATGAGGACTTCATCCTCAAGACCTTGCAAAGACTCTCATACCATCACACTGGAGTTAGGTTTCAGCATAAGAATTTTGGGGCATCACAGACATTCAGTCCATAACACCTGCTCAGTAAAATAGTGAAGGTAGGGACTGAACAACAGCAGTCTAACTCCACTATCTGCTATCGGTAAAGGGCCAAATAGTAAACATTTAGGCTTTGAAGCCATACATTCTCATCACAACTACTAAACTCCGCCATTGCAGTGTAAGAGCAGTTGTAAATAATATATAAGTTAATTGTGCAGCTCAGTTCTCATAAAGCTTTACTAAATAAAAAACAAGTGGTGGACTATAATTTGCTGACTCTTTTGCCCTAACCTATTCTGCCTGCCTCTTCAGAGCAAAGAAAATCCACCAAAGGCACATGACTTTGGAACGAGCAGGTCTCCATGCCCTGTCAGTCTTCTGAGCAGGCATAAGCAGTGTGAGCTGAGGGCCTCAGCAGCTGCCTCGCATCTTGGCCCTTGACCCTAAACATCACTGTTGGAGACTTTGGAAGGCTCCACCTAGAATGTGATGTCCTTACAAGAGTGGGGCCTTGCGTTCACTCATGAGTCCTCATTATTACTGCCCTGTGAATTGTAAGTACCATAGTGAATCTGGGGTCCAAGTCTGCCTGGATTCTGGTGTCCTGAAGGCCACTTAACCTCATCTACAAGACAGTCTTACTTTATTCTCCAGGAATTACTAGAGCCCTGAGTTACTCTTACTGCAGGCCCTGTTTTGCTTAATTGGACTTCTAACCTGTTTCACTGGATCTGTGTGGGTGGACTGGTAACTGACGGTTTTCTAGTCCACTTAGGCCCTAAGAGGTGCCTGTAATTCCAAATCCTTAACCCAAATAGCCCAGTGACTAGATTCCACTGTCGTACTGGCCAACTTTCCTGGTGCCAGGTACCTCTCTGGAATTCTATTTTCACCTGTTCCTATACCTCTCTTACTAGAGTTCATCCATGACGATGTGTTAGAAAGTATTATCTCCCCCTGCCAATGCTGGATCCATTGTCCTCCCCATCATTACTGTATTCTGCAGGTCAAATTGGACTTCTTAGCTACTGAAAACTATTGGTGGATGCCTGACTGCTCCAGTGGACAGATGAAGGCCTAATCCTGGGTCATCTCAGCTCACTCTAATGGCAGGTTATCAGTTCATACTTGCCCACGGGGCAGGGATAGAAGCATGGGGGAAGGCACAGAAAGAACTCTTCTACTCTATAGCTTTGCTTAAAGTAAGAAGTTTCCTTTGTTTCATACTCAAAAGCTAAGTAATATGATGACAGAATATAGTTATTTTAAGAAAGTCACACAAGGACTTGACCTTATGTTCTCTGAAACAATGAGATAATAGGAGTACAGTCTTGCCCTTTTTGGCAAAATTAGATGCAATTTTGAGTGAAATAACCAAAATGGTAGCTGATAATTGAAAAGAACTGAGATTAAACTTCAGATGTTGTATGACTAACACTATTTTCTCTCTTCCTTTCAACTCAGGCATCTTTTTTAAAACTTAATTTTTATCATAAATCTTAGTGATGATTTTTGTATTAAAGAACTAAGTGGAATTTTAACTAGGAGGAAAATTCACTGGTGTTGGATTTAATCCTTGAAATCAATCAACAAGTCTTTTAAAGTCCTCCAAGTCATCATGAAATAAAAGGGCTGTTTGGGTTCAAAGCCAAAGGAATAATCCCTTGTCTTGTGTGTGACCAAAAAGAATGAGTGTAAGCAGTGATTTTTGCTCTTAAATAGATTATAGTGTCATTGCAGAGATTAAATTAAGACATGAGAAACAATTAGAACAACTGAACAGTATGGCAGTCATAGTCTATGAGTTTAGTGTGGAAAAGGATGATTAAACCCTGGAGTAAGTGCTTTGCAGAGAAGGTCGGGTTCAAAGTAGCTGATACCAGGGAGCCACTGATGGTTTTGCACAAGGGCATAACTTGAACGTAGGCTTCTTGAGGTTAGAAGTGTCTTAATTTCTTTGGTAGCTCAAGTCTAGGGCACACATCATGGCACAGTAGATGCCTAAGAAAAGTATAAAAATGGAAGCTCAGTGGTGTGGACTATGTATTGGAGAGACTAGAATCAGGAAAAAGAGATGGTAATCTCTTTGTTGACCAGGAGTATGCTTGATGGTTTTTGCCAACCAGGACCTGTAACAGTAACCATTACTGAGTAAGCTTTCAAGACATATTCAGGAAATTCAACGTATTAATCCTGGACATCAATCAGCAAATTTTTCAAATCTTTTTAATACTCTAGAAAACGTGGACTCTGAATTTAATGCAAAGAAATAGATCCCTTTCTTGAGTGAAAAAGAGGAATGATTATAAAACCTACTTTCAAGGGAAGTAGCATGGTGGAAAAACTCATTGGCATTGGGTGTCAGATGGGTCACAGCGAGGAACTTGGCTACACCATCAGTTATTTGTATGCTGTTAGCTGGGGGTGTTTGGTGATGTCACTTTTCTGTGCCTCAGTTCTGTAATTTGAAAAGTAGGCACAGTGATGTCTATCCAGATGGATTATGGTAAGGATTAGCATTTATATAGTATCAGCCCAGACTCTGGTTCAGGATAGACCATTGAATAAAATGAAAGGGTGGACTTGGTTGAAGTCTGACTGGGTAATAAGCACCAGCACTGTGAGTGCCGTCGATGTGCAGGTTAAAACACTAGCCTTGGGCATGAGGCCTCTCCTGGTGAAGCAGATGGAAAAGCACTGAGTTAACCTTGTGGAATATCCACTCTTCCAGCCCAAGAGATAGTAGTCAAACAGCTCATCAACTTATATGCCATGAAAGGCAAAACAGCAAAAGAGATGACTATTGTTGGCCAATAACAATAATGAGCACTTTAGATTTTTGCAAAGTTATCATTTTATATACACTGATGGGTTAACTAGGAAAAATGGTTCCTAATGAAAGCTTAAAGTGAGCCAGCTGTGTTCAGCTAAGAAGGAGTTATTTTTCTTCTTCATGTGAGCAAGAAGAATGGGTCTGTTTATTTAAGGAAAAAAGTATTGGAAAAATTGGGGCATGTTTTTATTTCTGCAGTGGTGGAAGCAAGTTCACTAAATAAGTGAAAGCTGATGCCCCTGTTCTGTAAGCCTGGGTTAATTCCCATAGGAGCTTCCATCCATGGCTAGCAGACTGGCCTTATAGGCAAAGGAGAGGGAACACTTGACCAATGTCTAGGTAGAAGCTGCTACCCCGCAGAGCCCACTTTTCAAGTCTGGCTTCTCCTTGTATTTCCTTTCCAGCCCCTGCCCCAGCTGCATAGTTGTACTGAGCGAAGAGCTGAAGCAGCTCCCAAGTCCTCAGGTGTATTGTATGTGGGTTCATCCTTGGCTGGTGTGGCTTTGTCCTGGAAATGGCTGTGTAGGCTTCTCCTAGCCCAGATGCCCCAGTGCAGGGCATTGGGGCATCAGCTCTCTTGACCACAGCCCATGGGATCCATCTCTCCATCACTCTGATCACCTTTGTCTTAAAAATGGAGCCACTGAGGGATTTGTCAAGGCTTCATAGACTAGCAGGTAATAGAGATAGGGATTAGAATACAGGTTTTCAGGCTCCAGGAGTCTTTCTGTAGACCAGTGGTCACCAGAGAGGAGAGGCAGCTTCTGTATCTCTTCTGCCCCTCACAGAATGCCATGTTATAGCAGGGGTAGAGGTTGTGGCTTGAAAAAGCATATTCAAATCATTCTAAGTACCTATTGTTTTCACAACCAACACCCCAAAGGTAATGCTGTTATGAATCTTTTGGGCTAGTGAGTCACCAGATGTTGTAGGTGGGACAAATGAGCATGTGAGACAGTGACCAAAGCTCAGAGACAGGAAGGAAAATGAGGATTGAGACATGTCCCACGGATTTGCCAGGGAGAAGGGAATGGTGACCTTTGAGAGCCTGGTTTCAGTTCTGCAGTGAGCATGGAAGCCAGGCTGCAGGAATTAAGAAAAGAATGCTCAGGAGAAAGTTTTAGCTATGCATGAAACACAGAAGTAAAAGTATACAAAGAAATTCAAGTAGAATCTTCAGCAGATCAAGGCTCTGTCTCTTGGCCGACTGGATCCAGGACCCGGGCTCCATGTCCTCCAGTCCCAGTTCCTGTTTCCCTCATTTAATGCAATATGTTACTTAGCAGTTTGTATTAAAAAGGTTGAGGGATTGTACTTTAGTAGATTAATACACTTAATATATTAATAGATGTTTTTCTGTCCCTACGATAAGTGCATTTCTTTACTTGTGTCCTGAGGACATTCCCCCATCCCCCTGCTGTCTGCAACCCTCCCCTCTCCCCATCCCCACCCTCCCGCACGAATAGACATCTAGACAGTGAATCACCCAAAACAAAGGCTGAACATATTTGAAAATCCTCTGGTCTTAGTGTAAAATCAGAAAGATGTGGATGCATACTTGTTGAGCAAGTTTTTCTGCTCTCAGAGACTAATCTAGTTCAGAGATTAGATAATAGATCCCCATGGGCAGGGTAGAGGTCGGTGGGGGTGGGGGGAGGGTGGGGGAGATACCAGAGAAATGGAGAGCAGGAGATGAGGAAACCACAGGTCTCTACTTGGGGAAAACACCCTCTGTCCCCCATTCCAGTGGGGTGCATTAACGTCCACATAGCATCCTAGTCATCCACCTCATTGCCGACTGGTGAGAGCCATCTTTGAGCAGCCATTGATGCATCTCTGTAGAGCTAGGTTTGTGTATTCCCTGAAACCCTGTGCAGGTCTCATGAAATTTACAATAACACTAGGTGGTGTGGCCCAAAGTGGTGATAAGAAAAGAAATCCCCTCCTTTCTTCCAAGGTGCCATTAAATGGAACTAGACTGAAATATTCCACAGGACAAGGAAAAATGTGGAGTAGATGGTCCTGTTATGTATGTGTTTATGAATTTGTCTTCTCCAATATCCTGGGGTATCCTTGAGGACAAGGGACATCTTATTTTTACCTTAACATACTCAGTACCTAGGTACTACTTGGCACGGAACTTAATTAATGTTTGCTCAATGAATAAATGAGTGAAGGGTGGATTGGTGAATAAGTAAAAGTGGAAATGTTTCAAAGCAGAAGTTGGAAGAAGTCAAAGAAAGAGGAGATGCTAAAGATACTTGAAGAGGAAAGGGTGATTATTTCACACAGCTGAGAGATAACTGGAGAAAGAAAGATTGAAGGGTAAATCTGTCTTCTTTCAGAGCCTGGAAAAGGGCTAAGGTGATAGAGGGAAAGTCTCTGATATATTAGGATTAAAAAACAATTCTTTAACAGCTATAGTTAACAGTTAATTTGTCTTCTTCATAGTTCCACTACTGATTGTTATATATGTCCAGTAGAGTTGACAGGTAAGAAATCATCAAGATGGTCTGGGAATCCACAAGGTAAAGTAATGGGTAATATTTTTAAATCTTTCAGTATTTATGTTTGGAAAGCATGTCACTGTCATCATCAGATTATTCTCTTTGTGATCCAAAACCGGAATTTTGCTATAGAAGTATGTTCAAAGTGCCAGATATAATTGTTCTCTTACAACTTCAAGCAGTTTCACAGTTATTTGTTCACTAATTTTTTGCTTATTTAGAGGCATGAATGAAGCCCCTGTTTTGTGGAGATGTTTTGTGGGTGCTGAAGATCCAAAGATCTTCAGTGTGTCTCCTCTTGAAGGAATCTGCAGTCCAGCAAGGGAGACAGACCCCTGAACGCTCATTTATGAGTCAGTGTGCTCTGCCAGAGTGCCTTCTTAGCTCATGAAGCCTGAGTCTGACCCTACTCTGCAGTCCTCATGCCCGTCAACCCCAACTATGGGACCGACCGTCTGCTGCATCACCCAGGCTGCTCTCTGCCTGCACCCTCTGTCTAGGACCGCAAACTCTAGCAAGGATTGGAGCCCTGAAGCTCTACCTGGTTTTTCCCAGTCTCCCCCACAGGAGCTTAGATCTTGCCTCCTCCCAGCAAAAGGAGCTACTAGCCCCTGTTCTCAGTGTGCCTCTACCCCAATATGACTTCCTTTCAACGGTTGCCCTGTCTAAGTCTGATCTTGCCATGGCTTTTACACACTGGCTTTGGACTACCTGACCACCCTCATTTGGGGCTGTTCTTGGCATTTAGGTCAGGTCTCCTTTCTCCTCATTGCAGCTCTCCAGTGTTCAAGCAATGCCTTGCTTTGAGCTTTGATGGCCTCTCTCAGGCTAACACCTGCTCAGGGCAGTCCCTCCTGCCTAGCTCTGTCAGAGCCCCCAAACTGTCATGATCTTGTGAATACCTTTTTTGGCACAGAAACTTCCTTTGGATGCCCTTCAGAAAGGAGGAAAGAGTTCTTGCTCCTGTCAGGGCTGGCCCAGGTCCTAAGTGGCCTAGGCCCACAATGGGGCCATTAGCGGATTTTACCAGGAAGTCTCCTACAGGAAGACTAGTGAGGTAAGAAGGGACATGTTACCCATTCTTTAACCCCACCATACAGAACTCAAATGTTCTGTGCCCACTTTAAGGGAAAGTATAAAATTGGATTCAATGATGCAGTAGAATATATATAATGTTAGTGGAAGAGATAGAAACAGAAATAAATGTTTCTCAAGCTCTTATTTTAATCCCAGGTCATGTTAATAAATTTTGACATACCCTTTTTGGTGTGAGAAGACATTTCATTTGGAATACGACAAGGTTTAAAAAAAGTGTTCTTTACATACTATCAGTCCTTAATTTAAGTGAGCTTTAGGATTACTTTTATTGATAAACTGATTTGTCAATTGTTGTCACAATGTTGTATATTTCTATGCAAGAATAACTGTTTAAAGTATATAAAGACACCACAAAAAAGGAAGAAACAACCCTACAAAGTGTTATATTTTGAAAGCAAGCAAGCTATTTCAAAATCAGAGTACTGCGATTTTAATTCCCAGCCTTCAAGTCTGTTAAAAAATAAGTATTTATATATTTTAAAGAAGGCAAAAATAACTTCTTTATTGTAAACATTGAAAATTCAAATTTTTGAGCTGATGGAGAAAAAGTAATTGTGAATCATCAGTTTGTCAAATGTCAACATCAGCTCAAGCAAATTTGGTTTGACTTCTTGATAGGTAGCTGAAGTAGCGGAAATCACTACATCCAGAGAGCACAAATGGGGCGGAGCAGGGACAGATAGATTTCCAGTTTGGAATAAATGGCATCTTGCTGCTAAAATAAGCTTCGCACGTTAGCCAGCAATCATTAGGTGGGTGACTTTCCTGATACCCAGGAGATGCTTGCACTAGGAATAAATGTTGAAGCATTTGACAAGCCTTAGTTCCTGATGTCTCACACTCAAGACTTACTTTATAGTCACATCTGTTAGTTTAAAGCATTTTTAGTTTATTGAAGAAGCCTTCACAAAGAAAAAACAGATGATGAAAATCTCATCTGTCAAAACTGTTATTAAAACCAGTAACAGTGTGAAATTTTGTTTAAATTGAAAGCATCATTTATTTTTATCAAACATTTTATAAACAATCATATTTGAGAAAGATTTGGGGGACCTGGAGAGCCCTCAACAAAATGCAGCTCATTCTGTCGCTTTGTTGAATGTGTGGCTCAGAGATAGGCAGGGGCTGCTTCCTTTTATCTCTAAACAAGACCAGAGGTGGGGGGAGGGATTACCAGGAGTAGGGCTCCCCGCCTTGAGGAGGGAGAGTGAGTGGGAGCAGCATGCCTGAAAGGGGGGCTGGACACCACTGCTGTGGCAGCAGACAGTGGGACACCTCATTCACCCTTTTCCGATGGATTAAGGTGGAGCGACAGGGCCCACACTTCCAAGTCCCTTAGAGGGCTTAGGAAACAGAAAGGGCAGAAAGGACATGCGTGGAAAGAATGAGCCAGGCTTCCTTTCTTTTCTTCTGTACAGACAGTTGATTTCATGCTCAGATCTGCTACTGATATCAAAGGGCGTTTCACAGCCAGGAGTAAAAGACAGCCTTAAAAAGGAAACAAGAGGAGCATCAAATCCATTTAGTTGAATCTTCATTCAATCCAGATGTTTGGCAATGTGGAGACAAAACATCCGACACTTTGCTATTGTGTAGACTCAAAGTCCGAATATACAAAAGATCTAGTTTCACATTCCCAACTGTGTCTCTACTTCTGTGGCTGTTTGGTATTAGCAGCTTTGGAAAAAGAAAACGTGTCTAGGAAAATAGAACCAAGTAAATCTGAGTATTTGTCCAAGTAGTAACCTTTCTTTCCTTTCTCCAGTCCATGTTGAACTTAATTTTGTCACACTTTAAGATCAACCCATCGAGGCTGGCAAAGGTTTCTACTCAGGGCACAGGGTGCCAGGATGGGGGTGCACAGAGTGTAAAGGGCCCTTCCAGATCCTCAGCTTCCCATTCACTCTCTTTCTTAAAGCTGACTCTTCTAACTATGTGTCTAGTTCTCTTCTGAGTTCCCCTTTCTCTATACCTCCTTCTTCCATTTATAATAGAAAACGTTATCTCTTCACTCCTCCTGGTGCTCCCTGGAGACTACTGCCCCAGGGTATGAAGACCGCGCCCCTCTCCAGCCCAGCACCCGAAGGGGATGCTGGGATCTGTGAAGCCCACTGAAACCACCATGTCAGCCTGTGTCACAGTTGCCTGTTTCTCACCATTTCAGAGAGGAGCAGATAAAAACTCCATGTTTATTTCCAAAATAGCAATATGGTTTCTAGAAGACAGACCATTTTTAGTGCTATAAGTTAGTTTTACACTTTGGTGACCATTTATTCAGGATCACAGGAAAAAGCATTCTCACCAATTTTTGCCCAATGATTATATACTATAAACTTCATTTTAACTTAAGCACAAATGTCTTGTTACTTACCTCTTTAATGCTCATTTATTTATATTTGCCATATACTTACTACAGAAATGTCTTGTAAAAAATTTTAATATACAATAGGAATTAACACACCTTTCTAAGCTCTGGACTTCCTGTGGTCCAGTCCTATTTTTTTCTGTTGATTTCCTCTGAACCCCATATCATTCTAGCCATAAGTCATATTCATCTATGGAAATATAAACTAATTGGGAGAAAACACCCTAGTCTCATTTAAAGATGCATTTCCAATAAAAACATTTGTTATGGTCAATAAGTTTTATGATAAATTTATGTTGTTTGATCAGTTGTGGATTGATAACTGTAATAATTCTTTCAATCCAGAAAAGTTTTGGTTAACAGTCTCTCATTTATTTTTATTTCATAAAATAAAAAACAATTTAAACTTTTCAATGTATTACATATTTTTGTTTCAGTGAAGTATGATGGGATGATCAGCAAAGGGTTTTCAAGCATAAAATAAACTTCATTAAGGTAAAATTTCATGAGAAAAATGGTATGGAAATACAAGATCAAGAAAATAATATAGACTTTCTAACTGTTAAAGAAGGGTTTGTGTATTTTGTGACTGTATGATGGTGGTTATCACATTAGGATATATATCATTCAGGGGCCTGTTGAGTATCAGATGGCGCTTATCAATGAGGGAACAGAGCTGAGTTTACTAAGCAACAATTTACAAAGTTGTGGACAGGGTTATGTGAGACCTAACTGGGGAAAGTGGGTAGAAGCAGCCAGTCCCAAAGGTGTAAAGGGAAAACAGTCACCAGTTCATGAAGAAAGTGACTTTATCTCAGGAGAGAGCCACTCTGTAGTAGCTGTGGCCTTTGATGGAAGGTGGAAGGGACCTGAATGTTCTAAAGGAAGGAAACCAGAAAAATGAATGTCCTGAACTCATTCTCTCCCTGTTGTCCAGTCTTCTGCCAGTGCCTCCCATTGGTTCAACTCAACTTATTAGAATTGGTGACAGGCCTTAATATTACAGCATTAGTTACATTAAGATGATAGCTCTAAGTTTTTTTATAGATGTACCTTATTAGATTGAGGAAGTTCTTCTCTATTCATAATTTTTGAGAGCTTTTATCATGAATTTCAGTTGAATTTTGTCAAATACTTTACTGCATTGATTGGGATAATCATGTTTTCACTTTTATTCTCTTGATGAGGTGCATTGTATTAGTTGATTTTTAAATGTTAAACTAACCTTGCATTCTTGAGATAAACTACACTTGGTTTCATGAAGTATTACCCTTTCTGTGATATGTTCATTCTATTTGATAATATTTTGTTAAGAATGTTTGTACCTGTGTTCATGAGAGATTTTTTTTCCTTAGTTTTCTTTCTTGCAACATCTGTGTCTTAGTCTGTTATCAGGGTAATGCCAGTCTCATTAGATGATTTGGGAAGTATTTATTATTTATTTCCTAGAAGACCTTGTGTGGGATTAGATTATTTCTCCATTAAATGCCTCAAAGAATTTACTGTAATACCATGTGGGGTGGTTTTCGTTTTTTTGAAGATTTTTAAATTATGAATTTTCAGATATTTTTTTATTAAAGTATCATTGGTACACAATCTTATGATGGTTTCACATAAACAACACAGTGGTTTCAACATTCACCCATATTATTAAGTTCTCGCCCCTTCTCTTGGGGTCACTACCAGTGTGGTAAGATGTTATAAGTCATTAATTTCTTCTCCATGTTGTACTGCCTTCCCTAGGTATTCTGATTTTTATAAAAACTTTCAGGTAGTCTATTTTTTCTTGAGGGAGGTTTAGTAATTTGTGTTTTTCAAGAGTTTGTCTATTTTGTTTAGGTTGTCAAATTTATTGGCATAAAATAGTTAAGATATTCCCTTATTATCCTTTTTTTTTTGTCCATAGTATCTGTTCCCTTTTTCATTCCTGATAGTGATTAATAGTTTCTTCTCTTTTTTATTCCCTGGTAAATCTGATTAGTAGTTTATCATTTTTACTAATCTTTTTCTACCACAAGCTTTTGGTTTTGTTGATTTTTTCTATTCTTTGTAAATTTTATTTTTGTTATTTTTTCTATTATTTTCTGTTTTATTGGTTTCTATTCTTAGCTTTATTATTGTCCTACTTTATGTGTAATTGGTCTTTTTTATATTCTTCAGATAGATGCTTAGGTCTTTGGAAACCTCTATTTTAATATAAACACTTAAATCTATAAATTTACTCTAAGTACTGCTTTAGTTACCTCCCATAAATTTGCACATGTAGTTTCATTTTCTTTCAGTTTAACATTTTTTTTAATATTCTTGTTGAAATTTTCTTTGAACTGTGGGTTTGTTAGAAGTCTGTTGTTTGTAAAAATTTCAAAGATGCATTCATAGATACTCCTGTTACTGATTTCTAATTTAATTATTTGTGTTAGAGAATTTATTCTGCATGACTTCAATCCTTTTATTTTATTGATACTTTCTCATGGGCTACAATATGATCTATCTTTTTGAATACTCCATGTGCACTTGTAAAGAATGTGTTCTGCTGCTGGTGGGTTAGTGTTCCATAAATGCCAATTAAATCCAGTTGTTTGATGGTCTTGCTCAAATCTTCTTATGGCTTTATTGATTTCCCATCAAGTTGTTCTGTAAATGGCAGAAAGAAACTTCTAGCTATAATTGTGGCTATATTTCTCATTTCAGTTCTTTCAGTTTTGGTTTATGTATTTTGAAGTTTTGTAACTTAGCAGCTATATTAACATTCTTCAGAGAAATAGAACCAATATGATATGTGTGTGTGTGTGTGTGTGTGTGTGTGTGTGTGTGTGTGTGTGTGTGTGTGTAAGGAGATTTATTGTATGAAATTGGCTCATGTGGAAGCTGAGAAGTCCACTGATCTGTCTGCAAGCTGGAGACCAGGAAAGCCTGTGGTAAAATTCAGTCTGAGTCCAAAGGCCTGAGAAAGGGGAGCTTGTGGTATAAATCTCAGTCTGAGGTCAGGAGAAGATGAGATGAGATGTCCCAGCTAAAGCAGTGAAAATAAGGTAGATTCTTCCTTCTTCCACCTTTTGTTCTTTTCAGGCCCCCAACAGATTTGGATGATGCCCAGTTACAAAGGGAGGGAAATCTGTGTTATTAAGAATACCAACTCAGTGCTAATCACATCCAGACACAACCATAAATAATGCTTACTATGGGCACCTCATGGCCAGTCAAGTTGATGTGTGAAATCGACCATTACCAGAGCATACACATTAGAATTGTTTCTTTTTGATGAATTATCATCTTTATCATTGTTTGTTATCCCTTTTTATCCACAGTAATGTCACTGTTCTGAAGTCTACTTTGCCTGATATTAAATGTAACTGTTCTGGCTTTCTCATGATTAGTGTTTACATGGTATGTATTTCCACCTTGTTACTTTTAAATATCTGTGTTTTATACTTAAAGTGAGTCTCTTGTAGACAGTATGTAGTTAAGTCTTGATTTATCATTCATCTCAACAATTAGTGCTTTTTAATTGGAGACTTCAGACCATTTATTTTTTTTTACTTTTATTTTTTTTTATTAAGGTATCATTAATATACACTCTTATGAAGGTTTCACAGAAAAACAATGTGGTTAT
Source organism: Manis javanica (assembly GCF_040802235.1). Taxonomy (NCBI): domain Eukaryota; kingdom Metazoa; phylum Chordata; class Mammalia; order Pholidota; family Manidae; genus Manis; species Manis javanica. The sequence continues at coordinate 108,422,800 of NC_133164.1, forward strand.
TACATTCACCCTTATTATCAAGTCCCCCCCATACCAATTGCAGTCACTGTCCATCAGTGTAGTAAGATGCCACCGAGTCCTTGTCTTCTCTGAGCTACACTGTCTTCCCCATGACCCCACACACATCATGCACGCCAATCATGATACCCCACAATCCCCTTCTCCCTCCCTCCCCACCCACCCTCTCCCACCCCTCCCCTTTGGTAACCACTACTCACTTCTTGGAGTCTGTGAGTCTGCTGCTATTTTGTTCCTTCAGTTTAGACCATTTATTTTTAATGTGTATTTTGGTATGATAAAGTTAAAATCTACTGTCTTGCTATTTGTTTCCATTGGTTTCATCTGTTTTTTTTTTTCTTTTAATCCCTTTCTCCTCTCTACCTGACTTACTTTGCTTGTTTTTTTATGTTCCATTTTATTTCCACTACTGGCTTATTGGCTTTACTTAGTGGTTACTGCAGAGTTTACAATACACATCTTTCACTTATCACAGTCTACCTCTAAATCATATTCTACTAGTTCACACTCTTACAGCAGTATACTTCTGTACCCTAATCCTTATCTTTTGTGCTATTATCATATACATATTATTTTATTTTTTGGGATGTTATATAAGCTCTATAATGAATTTTTGTTGTTTCTGCTTTAAACAGTCAATAATATTTCTAAAAAATGTTTTTAAAACAGGAAAAAATAGCCCCTTTTATTTCCCCACAAATTTATTATTTTCACTGTTCTTCATTTCATTTAATGAAGTCAGTTTCCATCTGGTATTTACTTCCTGTCTGAAAAACTTCCTTTAATAATTCTGTAGTGAAGGTATCCTGGTAAAATAATCTCTCAGCTTTTGTTCTTCTTTGTCTTTATTTTACTGTTATTTCTAAAATATACTGTGCTGTGTATAACATTTCAAGTTGACAGTTTTTTTCACTTAGTGCATAAACTGGTTTTTGCTCCACATTGTTTCTGCTAAGAAATCTGCTTGCAGGTTATCTTTTGTTCCTTTTTTCATAATGTAGAATTTTTTTCTGTTTTTGACTTTAAGAAGTTTTTCTTTTTACTGTTTTTCAGCAATTTGATTGTGACATGTCTTGCCTCCCTCCCCCCTCTCTGCACTCCTTGCTTTGAAGTTTTTGAACTTCTTCAAGCTGTGAGTTTGTATTTTTCACTAAATTTGGAAATATTTTTGCTATTTTTTCTTTAAATATATACTTTTTGATATATATTTATCATTTTACTTGCCTTCTGGGACTCTAATTACACTTAGACAAATTGATATTTTCTGTCAGGTCAGTGAAGTTCCTCTCCTCACCCCCCTTTTCTTCCTTAGTGCTTCCTTTAGAAGAAGGTGTATTGTTATATCAAGTTCATTGTTTTTGTTATTGTTGTTCTACAATGTTTAGTCTATCTCATTCAGTAAAGTTTTCATTTCAGTTTCTGTACTTTTTATCTCTACCTATTTACATTTTTTTGTATCTTCCTTTTCTTCTCTTATTATGTACATTTTCCTTTAAATTCTTGACCATATTATGCATATTTGTAATAGTTGTTTTAATCTGTTAATTTCTTTTCTTTTTTTAAAAATTTTTATTAAGGTATGAATGACAGACCCTCTTATGAAGTTTTCACATGAAAAAACAATGTGGTTACTACATTTACCCATATTATCAAGTCCCCACCCACACCCCAATGCAGTCACTGTCCATCAGTGTAGTGAGACACCACAGATCCACTATGTGCCTTTTCTGTGCTACACTGTTCCCCCCATGATCCCCCACACCATGTGTACTAAACATAATACCCCTCAGTCCCCTTCTCCCTCCCTCCCCACCTGCCCTCCCACACCTCTCCCCTTTGGTAACCACTAGTTCATTCTTGGAGTCTCTGAGTTGTTAATTTCTATCTATTAATTCCATCATCTCTGTCATTTCTGGGTCTATTTCTGCGGGCTAGTTTTTCTTCTGTATGGTCCCCATTTTGCTGTTTCTTCACATATGATAGATAGTATTTGATTTGATGAGGAACATAGTGAGTTCATGCTTCTGGGTTCTGAATTCTGTTTTATTCCTCTGAAGAGTGTTAGACTTTCTTCTGGCAGATAGCTAGGCTTCTTGTAGATCAGTTGGACCATTTCAAGGCTGCAAAGTACTTTTTAGATAAGGTCTAGATTAGCCTATACTCTAGAACAAATATAGACTCATTTTTAAGGACAGCTCCTCTTTGAGCCTCTACCTTAGTGTATATTCAATAAAGTATTTCAACTCTCAGCATTGGGAGATAAAATTATTTCTGGACCTATGTGAGCTCTGGGAATTTGTTTATCTTACAGTAGTTCCCTGGTAATTATTTTTTCCCCAGAAGTTGTTCTCATTCAACTTATCTTATACATGTATAGATCAGTATTCAACCAAAGACTCAAGAAGACCTCTATTAAAATTTTTTCAACTCTTTTTTCGTATAACTTTCTCTTCTCTGATATCCTATCTTGCATATTTTAGTTACATCTTCTACTCTGAACTGTAATCTCTATCTGTTGAACTCAGCAATGCTGTGAAGCTCTGCTTTAGTTTCCCCTCCCTGGTCCTGAGGTTTGTGAATTACTTCCAGGGAGAATGCCAGTGCTGTTGAAGGACTCACCTTTTTCCTTTCTTTTTTTTTCAGAAATGACTGTCTTGTGCTGCCAGTTGTCTGATGTCTGAAAACAGTTGTTTTATAAATTTTGTTCAGTTTTCTAGTTGGTTATGGCAGAAAGATAAATTTGGACTCTGTTATTCCCTTAAGGCTGGAAGTTAAAGTCCTTGTGTCATTTTTAATTTCTCTTTTTTCTTTGCTTCCATATGCAGGTTGTTTCTATTCCCTCCAAAGTCCTATCACTGCAACATCTCTCAATAAACACCTCCTTCTCATAGCCTACTTCAGTCCACCATTATCTGTCTCCCAAATAATCACAAAAGTCTTCAACCTAGTCTTTCGACTTCTAGAATCCATCCCTCCCTCCCCCTATTCAGCCAGGTCAGTTTATTTGCCAGAGTGATATGCCTAAAATTCTTTCAATTATGATTTTAAAATATTTAAAAATCTTCAGTGTCTCTACCTTGGTAACAGAGTAATTAAACACTTTTTGAAAATGATATTAAAGCAACTTTATGCTCTTCTCTTTTGTTTTCATCTGTCAATTTATCTTTCGTTAATTACTTCCCTTCTCTTTCCTTCATGTCTAACCTTTCCTGCTAAGTTTTGTCTTCCGTACATATTAAAATTCTTCCAATTTTTGCAACTAATGCAAAATTATATGTTTTTTGCATTGCTCTCCTGGACCTTATTTCTTAAAGTGTCTCCTCTTCCTCTGAATTCTGAGAGGAAATTATTCCTACTTGACACAGTACTTTTTACCTTATACACCTTTATTGTCATTTTTTATAAACAATTATTATGGGCATCAAATATTCATGATACTTACTGTGATTTTTTTCTGTGGTTTATCTCTTAAAACAAATAATGGCAGTGAATTTCATTGACTTGGTGCCTAGTAAAGTGTTACTGAAGAAATTATTGCTTAGATAACCATCTTGACCTTTAAATGTCATCTTTCCTTCAGGTCTGCTGCCTTGACTCCAGAGCAGAAGTCTAATACTCAACTGGGATAATATTTAAAAGCAACTCTTTTGTATCATAGTCTGTATCATATTTTTATTACCATTTGATATCACATACCATATGTCATATTATTAATTTTATACATTAAAAACAAATCTATTTTTAATTCATATTTAGTGCCTCTCTTTTTCCTGCTTTTATTTGTGCCTATATTTTGTTTTTAGATCCATGTGTTTCTTTTTCACTGTATTGTTAGTTCTACATAAATAAGGCTTTTGTCAGCCATTTAATACAGTATTTTGTGTATACATTTAGAGGTAACATAATGCAATTATATGAACTCTATTTCTGAGACAAGCACATGCACACACACACATTTTGGTTTATTGAGCATGGTCCACATATTAACAACATAACACACACACACACACACACACAAATATAGCTCTCTAATATATGTATTTAGAAAGTGCTCAATATGTGTTTATTGTATACAAAAACCGAATATAAAAAATACTGAGATTTTATTGAATATTTCCTGCTTCATGTTAGAAAATAATATTAGAATATTACCTCTAATATGTATATCCAATATCTGATAATCAGAGACACTTTAGTCTTAGTGTCTCAAATTACAAGGATTCAATTATTTTCTCTAGAAAATACTTGTTTCTCTCAACCTCATTATCAAAATACTTTCTATAGATTTTACCTAAAATTACCTTTTCTTCATTTTAATTATACAACTCCAAATCACTTTTCCTTATTAGTATTTGATAATTATAAGCAAGAAGCAAATGTAAGAACAAGAATACATGACCAATGTAGTCATGCATTTTCCACTTCTTTCTGTTGATAGCATTGAGATGAAGTATATTTAATTTCAATTCACTGAATGACATTCATAATTTGAGTTCATTTTCATTTAATGCTGATTATTTTTCTTTAAGCATACATTTCTAATTCCTTTAAACTTGTTTTTATCTAGGGAAGAGGAGGGAAGGAAATTAACATTTATTTTCTATCTCCTTTTGACACAGCCTGTTTTTGGCACTTGACACGTATTACCTTGTTCAGTTCTCTCCACAGTCCTGAGACACTGGAATTGTTATTCTCATTTTAAAGATGATGGCTAGAAACCAACATGCCTAACTAAGATTGTTTAATTAGGAAATGGCAAAGCCAGGATTCAAACAAAACCATCCTCTTAAAATTTTTTTAATGATACCACATTGTTTATTTTCCAGCAAAGATTTTGCAAAAATCTCACAGGAAGCAAGAAAGTTACTAACATTTTTTGAAATCATAGTGGTTTATCTGTGGTGTGTGTGTGAAGTCCATGTGTTAAAATGCTTATCAGAACATGACACTTGAACATGCTCCACGTTGTAATTTTGTGATGTCTCCGCATTTGCTTAAGTATGAGGGTAGACGTCAAAGGGAAACATTCCAAAACCACAGTGTGAAATCGTTTCTCTCTATATGGGCTCTCAATCTTTTTTTTTTTTCAAAGAGAGTGATAAATTGATCTTAAAAGCCTATTGAGATTAAACTAGGTAGAAACCATCTGTGCATTTACCATCACCCACAAGCATGTTAGGTTCTGGGTACAATAATGGAGAACGTGATCACATTCATTTCCACTCCCAGCAATTTGGTTTCATCTAACATGCCACAGGTTTCCCCAGGAGTCTTGCTTAATTGAGTTGTAACTTGCCCCTCTTGGAATTATTAAAACTCTAAGCATCCCAATGAGAGACTGTAAATTCTGTATTTTAATGATACTTATGGTTGTTGTTATCTTAGTGACAACACTGTTACAAGAGTGAGGCAGTATATAGGAAATACTGGAATCAGCTCCTGAAAAATAGAGTATAATCTCAAATTAGCTATGAGAACTGGGTCACGTCACTTAACCAGGTCTTGGCTTTCTCCTCCATAGAATAAAGGTGTTGAACAACAAAATAACCAGTAAAGTTTTCTTTTTAAGCTATTTTCCCTCAAAGGTTAAAAGTAATAAATGAATGTAGTGAAAAAATATATAAATTATACAACAAGAAACACAATAAAAGATAATTCTCCCATTCTAGTCTCCCAGCCTTTCTTCTTACATATAACTGCTATTAACAGATTTTGTATGTCTTTCTCCTTAGATATAACTGCTATTAACAGATTTTGTGACCTGCATTTTTCTATGCCTATACAAAATCTGTGTAGGTATATGTGTGTGTGTGCAACTTTTATTTTCTTTTTAATTCAAATGGGAATATACCTTATGCACTGTTCAGTTGAATTTTATAAAGGGGCGCATGTATCTTTGAGATTTTTTTCATATCACCATATTTAGATATGTCTCATTATTTTTAATGTTTACATAATATATCTTTGTATAGGTATGCCATAGTTTAATCAGTTTTCTTTTGATGGACATTTAAGTTTTTCACAATGAACACACTTGTGTATATGATATCACAAGTATATATGGGCAAAAAGATATGTAAAATGGATTCCTAGAAATGAAATTATTGGCCTAACTTAATTTAAAAGATAATTTTAGGATAATGAACAACTTATTTTCTTGAACATAATAACCTTTTTAGGGAAAAATTATACAAACTTTTAAAAATTCAAGCAATAAACAAGAACAAAAAGAAGCAAAAATTACCCTAACTCACAACCATCTAGATATCACCATACTTTGCATTTTTTATATAACAGACATCTGTTAATGTGTATGTAGAAAGACAGCTAGATAAAATTTCATAAAATGGACCATAATATATAAGCTAATTTTAAATGTATATTACATTTAACTTTTATTTGTATTGAACCGTTCTCATGTCCCCATTTCCTTAAGAATTTTCTAGGCATTACAGATTTGCAGTAAAAATTGTGGACTCCCTCCTTTACTTTCCACGTTGGAAACAACTTGCTTTTGCTGTTGTAGATGCCTGAAGTTTTATCTTTTCACATTAAAACTTAAAAATTCAATTTGAGTATGTGTTGATATAATTTTTCTTCTATCACATTTTCTTGGAATGTGATGTACATTTATGATCTGCGCATTTAGTTCTCCTGCATTCCAAGGACATTTTTTCTTTTTCTTTTTCTTTTTTTCTTTTTTTTTCTTTTTTTTCTTTTGGTATCATTAATCTACAATTACATGAGCTACATTATGGTTACTCCCCCCCATCATCAAGTCCCCACCACATACCCCATTACAGTCACTCCAAGGACATTTTTCTTATGTTGTATCTGTAATACTTTTATTTTTAAAAAATTTTTAGTTTGATATTAACTATTGTATGTGCTATCATAGTTTTTTTGTCCTTCATATCTACTTTTTCTCTCTAATCTCTGCCATTTACCTGTAATTTTTCCTATCAGCAGTTTGATTTTCAGGCATGTAATTTTCTCTTTCTGTTTCTAAAATCTCTGTTAAATACGTAATGCAATTTTTTGGTTGTAATGCAACTCTGTGAGCTCCCTTTACTTCTCATTTAATACCTCTTCTTGATTTTTTCCCCCCTAGTTCTTACTGAAATTGATTTATTAAGTTCTCTTCTTCCTTTCATTGTCTCTTTTTTTTTCTTTTCATTTAAATGTTTTGTATTCAATTTAAATGCCCATTCAAACTCTACTTCCCAGACAAGGTGCCTGTCTTTTTCTATTCCTGAAATTCCGCAGGAGAGTGGAGGAGCCTCTGTTATCTGGGGTTTTTGTTTCTGCCATTTCCGCAGGCTGTTTACTCATCCCTTCAATCTGCTTTTCTCTAAATTGGGGAATACTCATGAGATGTTTAAAAATGTTGTCTTATATTTTTCCCCAGTTCAGCTTCTGGGCAGTGAAAGTGTGGTGATGAACGATGAAGAGCACTATCAGTATCTTTATTTCATCTTTTTAAAGGTTATGGTATGAAGTTTCATTCATTTCCTTGACTGTTTGCTGCTCACTTATTTTTAAACCTTGGTTTGGAGAGTTCTTATTGCTCATTTGGTTAGATATGAGTAGGGGGATGTTTTAATTCTGCACCTCCTTTTGCATAGAAGTACCCCACATTATAAACGTGGGGAACTCTTCCCTCGAACGGCAGCACCAATTATATTCCACCGAAAGAGACTGTGTAAACCCAAGACACCAAAACTTTAATATTTACTAATTAGATAAGTAACAGTGTTATTTTATTTATGTGCAAGTCTTATGAGTAAGTTTGGGTAGGAACATTCTCTTATTGGTTACCAAGAACTCTGTTATGTGAAATGGCTTTTGCAAGCATTTTCCCCAGTTCACCATTTTTTTCTTCTGGCTTCAATTATGATGTTTTTGTTTTCATTAATGTCTAATTTTTGTGGAGTCAAATAATACATTTTCCTGTGTTTCTGAGTTTTATGACTTGTTCAGAAAGGTCTTCCTCAATATAAGATTAAAAAAAAAATTCCTGGAGCTGAAAAAAATAGATTCGTGATACCCCCACCATGCCTAAGCCTGCCTGAGTCCCTAGGCAAGTGACTTAGCATGTGTGTTTTAAAAAGCTTTCCCTGGCTAAAACTCAGTGGATCTGGAGTCTCTCTGCCTTCCAAATATGATGTGCCATGACTGTCAGTGATACTTCACAAGTAGGAGAGTAACATTTTGTGAGGGCTCCAGGCATTAATGTAGTTTTAAAAAGTTATGTTTCCAGTTCAGGACTCCATAACATAGAGAGATTTATAAGTACAATTTATTCCCGCCATTTAGAGAAAAAATGGTAAAATGTAATGATCTCCTTTGTTGGAGGACTTCACTGAGATTAGAAAAGGGAGGGGATAATCACTCTTTTAATCAGAAGAACAAATACTCCTTCTGGATGATAATAAAAAACCTTTGAAGAAGAGCTTGGAACAAGAATGGGTTATTGCTAGATTGGAAGCCAAGCAGATCAAAGGGACTAGAAAAGGAAAAAGGGGTAAAATTGAATATTAAGTAGAACCTTATTGTTACTGTTATCTGGGAGACACATTTTATCAAAGAAAAAAAGTTTGGTTAAATTATGACAGATACGCGCCATCCTATCTTCTGAAGTGTTTCTACTAGACTCTCCCATTGTTGTCGAGGATGTCCTATAGACAGGATATCTTTTCTGTTCAAAATGACAAGGTGGAGAACACATAGCCAAGTGAAATTGTCCAAGTGGCAGAACACTCGCATATAAAATAATTTATAGTTCACCATAAATATTGTGAAATCTGGGGCCTGTACAATGCTGAGTTACGAATTCATCCCTTGTTAATCTTTCCTTTGCAATGTGTGGTGGGGAACAGTTATTAAAAGGACTAGCATCACCATTTATTCAGATTTCACATCACCAGAACAGACTGCCTGGGAGGAAACATCTTGTTCATAGTGATTTGGAATATAGAGCTTAAAGTTTCATGCATGGAAGGTGTAGCATTGATAAGGAAGCATTGCTGCTGCATGTGTGCTGTCAGTGATGAGGCACAGCTGGAAGTTCCAGGAAAGAGCTGCTGTGCGCTTGGCTTCACCACAAATAGGTAGAACCCCGGAGTGGGTTTGATGCAGGTCGAATGCTGCCCAGATTGAGCAGAGACGATTATTATGAATAACTCATGGAGTGTCATTTGACTCAGTGCTTTCCCTGGCCTATGAGTTAGTTATATGAACCAACTTTTATTTTTCTCCTGTATATCTTTACTTTTTTCTTTAGGTAGCAGTTCTTTATGATTTGCAACTCAACTTTGGGGTCTATTGAAAGTAAGTTCAGAAGGTAAGTTGATGGGATATCTGTGACAGAGCCGAGAGCATCTTGTGCATTTTGCACAGTCTGTGAGGCCTTCAGAGGCACCACCTGCCACCTCCTTTGAGGAAGACAACTAAAAAGAAGGGAGGTGGGAGGGTGAACTCAGGTGGCACCCATTGATTCCTGGTCTTCAGGCCTCTAACTTTTCCTTCCAGCAAATCAAATGTAATTAGGTAGGAAGTTTACAGCAAGACCAAGATAAAGGCAATGATCTGGTGACCTTGGTCACCTGTACCATCATATCATGGTATATCTAGGATAAGTTGTATATTATTAACTTGAACTATGATGTGTTCAGGATCAGGGGGTTGTGTAGGGCTCCCTATTCAGGAAAAATCAGGTTTCATATAATATCAAGAACTTTCTTGAAGAAAAGTTAGAGAAAAATGGGAGAGGAAAGTCTAACCATTTTTCTTAGTGATATTTGAGGGTTTTCTAGAGCTTTATAGCTGCTAATACCTTCTTTTTCACTCACCAACTTCCTTTGAAAATGATCCTTAGGTAACTTCCTTGCCCACTGTTACTTAAGTTATTAGGAATCTTGTATATGTATTTCCATTTTTAGTGATTATCAAACTGAAATGAGATTCTTGGTCCTTTCCTTTCTTTGATTTGTTATTGATATTTCTTTAGAATGCAGCAAAGCAAATATTACATTAAAATTGGCTAAAGATAACATATCCACTAAGTGCAATTTGAGTCCACAGATGTTTTTTCTTTCAAGTAGGAGTTGTGTTGAAGTAGGCTTCTGAGAGGTGATTCTAGGACTTAACCTTTCTCCATTCCCCTTCCCCTACCACAAACACACAGAAGGAAAAATAGTTCTCAAGGCTGCAAGAAGGAAATAGCCTTGACTGAGTGACAAATCTCCTTAAATCAGAGAAGATGAAACAATTGTTTAGGAAGACATGTATATTAAGAGTACTAATGTTTTAAAATAATAAGGGAGTGATGCACAAACCCTTCTTTATCTGCTTTCACATGTCTAAAGGTAGAGAAATGTGCCATGAAAAGTGTGTTTCCTCAAGGAGCATCCTAGAGACAGGATACAGCAGCTGTCAAAAGCCCTGAAAACCAGTAGATGTGAATTCTGTCTCTGCTCCAACATCTATTAGCTAGTGAAGTTGGCGCCTTTCCCCTTAAATGTCCTTAGGCATAGGCTGGTGGAGCTGGTTAGAAGTAAATCTAAAATCCTCTCCAGCTTTCATCTCCTCTTGTTCAAACCAAGTGTTTTCTGAGTTGCTGACTAAGACATACCAGAAATGGCCAGAGTTGAACTACCAGGTTCCACTGGAAGAAAATTGCCCCTTGTAATGTGAACAAAGGAAGTTCTCTTCCCCCAGAGCTGAACCTGTTGAGAGGGAATGGAAGTCCAGGGTGGGTGATTTTATCTGGGAACAGAGCCTGGAAGAGAAATAGTTATTAACTGTGGATCCTCCACTGTTAACTAATAGGTATGTTTGGTGCCACATGACTCCCTGGTAAGCTGAGGGCTTCAGGGAACATAGATATGCTTTAGGTGCTTTGATGTGTCCTGGAGGGCCTGTGCTATTCCAGTCACTACCAAACACTGTGTAAAAATGTCTATATATGCATCACGATATTGTCATGGTGATACTATACCATGTATGTTGTCATATTATGTCACACCAGAAGGGGTTCACAGACCATGGAACGATCCTTTGGTGCTTTCACCTTGTGAGGTCCATTGGCCTGAAGAAACAGCCCTCAAATGTGCTGATAGGCAGATCAGCTTGGCCAAACCACCCTTGTACCCCATTCCTCTCTTCCAAACCACAAATGGCAAACCCATATGATTCCTTCTCCCAGTTTTGGCTTCTAATTACCAGAACATAATCAGCTAAACCAATCTGTCAGACCAAGACCCAAATTCATTTAAGAAATTTGGACAAAAAGGATGCTTTAATGGAGAGAGCAAAGAAAAGCGCACCAGTTAATTTGCCATGTTATGCCTGGAACCAAAATACAGGCTTCGCATCTTTCAAATGCTAAGATTTCACGAGTCCGAGTCCACACGTTATCTTGATGACCTCTGGAATACCCTTTGAGAACTCTCCCCTTGAAGCAAGTTATTTGTCCAGACAGGGTGATCTGCAGCTCTTGTTTTTTTTTTTTTTTTTTCCCCTCCCAGTAGCCAGGAACTTGGGTTCTGAACCAGTTCAGATGCTCACACACCTCTTTCTGAGTCACTGCTTTCTAAGACAACACTCTGATTTTCCTTGGAGCACATCCATTCGGGCACTGACCAGAATGGAACGTATTTAGCTTATAAGACCTGACAGTTTCATAGCCAAAGGTGGGTTAAGAGGCAGTCATCAAAGTTCAGATCATGATAAGAGCTCCAGCATGAAATGGGAGGCTGGCCTTGCTGTAGAGGGAGGTATTATTTTGGGAAAGGTTGGCATGTTTATGATTCTGGAGGCTCTGTGAGCTCAGTTTTTCCCCTTAAACATCTGCCACAGGTGCTGGGGAAACACTGCTTGTATTTTTGTATGAACATGGTGTAAATAATGTCCACTTTCAATAAACCTTTAAAACCAAAACAGCTGCCATTTGGGGCTTAAAAACAACTTGTGACTTCCCGTAAGTCTGAGCGACCTTATCACCATTCTCCATTTTAAAAAGTTCCCCCTCTTCCCACACTCATCTTCGGTCTATAGCTCTGTAAATTTCATAGCCCTTGACTCTGTTTTCCACAAATTCATGGTAGTAGCTTTAAGGAATAAATAAACACTTGTTCTGGATTCTTGGAGGAGGTACTGAAGCTGGAACATAGACCATATCCTGGTAAAAACACCCTCTGCTTTGTGATTTTTAAAAAGTCTTTTTAAAACTCCGGTGCTCAAAGGACCTTTTAAAAATGTGTGTGACTATCTCTGTTATCTGTGTTGTTTGTTATATATTGCATGCTGCAACAGCTAGGACTTTATCTTCTAAATTCTTCTATGATTCCTGAAGATTTGACCTGGGGAAAGTGAGTAGTCTGAAAAACCCATGCATGTAGTAAATATTAAGTTTGGGTTTTCAGGCATTGTATGTTTTCTTTCTTAGTTGCACAAGATTTTCTTTTTTCAACTCCAGTAGATGCCAAGTCTCAGAAATGTTTCCTTTTTATGTAACAGTAGGCTCTTCTCATGTCCAGGGAGCAGATTAGTAGCATCAAGAAGACAGTGGGGTTCTACTATCACTTTTAATGCAAAGAATGTGGTTTACCTCTTTAAAGATTTTATTTCTAAAGATAAGAAGTGAACTGATGGAGCAAAAATAACCCAGAACACTTTAACATGTTGTGTGATTTCTTTTCTGTGTGTAAAGATTCTTAATAGCTACTATATTATGTGAGTCATTCTCAACTGGGGCAGTTTTGCTTGCAGGGGACACTTAGCAATGTGGTTTGGTTATTATAACTTGGAGAGAGAGAGTGTCACTGGCATCTGGTGGGCAGAGACAAGGGACACTGCTAAATACTCCATAAGGCTCAGGATAGCCTTCACAACAAAGAATAATCTCATAAAAATGTCAATAGTGCTGAGGTTGAGAAATTCTGCAGCTAAAAGTGACAGTGGAGTGAACACAGGATTAAGGGCCAAGTGTTAAAGAGGGCCTAAGAGATTAAGTTGAAGATTGCAATCTTCAAATGCCAGCTTGTAGCCCATTATCAAACAAGGAAGAGACTTCTTCAAGGCACCTTTGTAGAGTCTTGTGCAGTGGGAGATTTGGGCACCCAATGCCCAGACGTCCTGCTCCACTGGCAGTCGCTAAGAGGTAGAACCTATTTTCTATGAATATTTACATAATTCACTGGGTAATTCCATTGCTCACCCCCTTGTTTTTTGTTGTTATTGTTGCTTATAAGAATTTTTTTATTGTATAAGAAGATACAAGGCAATGGTAGCCATTTAAATAATACAGAAGGGTCTATCTCTTCTCCCCACTTCAATCATGCCCCCTCTTTGCTAATGTTACATGACATCAGCTATAGATTCTGCAGAAACAGTAGATTCATTGGAGTTTTACTTTCCACTTTGCCTCCTCGTTACTCTGGAAATTTTTTTTCATTTAACGAGTATGTTAAATTGGTGGGTACTTTCCAAGCTTAACTCATATTGATGGACTTTACACTTTTTTAAATTGGCTGGGTAATATTTTGTAGAATGAATGTACCATTACTTATTCAGCTGTTCCTCTCCTTTGTTGATCAGCATTCCTGTTGTTTCTAGCTTTTTGCTGTTATACACATGCAACATAAACACCTGTGTATATGTAGTTTTAAGTACTATACTCTGATTTATTTATTTATTAGTATTCTTATTTCTGTTAGATTCCAAATGGGATGACTAGGGCAAATGTTATGTGTTTTTAACTCTAAAAATTCCTGCAATATTTCTTTAGAGGTTGTAGTGATATAGCATCAATAGAATATGAGTACCCATTTGCCCACAATTTTGCTAGCACCAGTTGTTACTAATCTTTTAAATTACTTAATAGCAGCTAATATGCTAACATATATGTCTTAATGTATCCTAATATAAAACAGTCCACTCTAGTTTACTGTATTATGTATGCATATATATGTGTATTATGTAAATCACAATATTTATCCCTTTAATCTGGACTTTATTTATGTATAATGTGAAACAAAGGCCTAATTCTACTTTTTCCAAGTGGAAACCCAATTGCCATAAACTATTTAATGTATAGCCTATCATATTGCCATAGATCTGAAATACAATCTTTATCACAAATGCCATTTCCATAATACCAGTGCTTATTTCTCAACATTTAATTGTTACATTGATTATTTTCACCTCACCCAATTCCAAACAGTTATGACTCCTGTAGCTTTAATAATATATTTTGATATCTAGTAAGACAGGTTGCTCTTTTTTTTCTTATTGTGGTAAAATACACAAAATACAAAATTGACCATTTTAACTTTTTTTAATTGTACAGTTCAGTAGCACTAAGCACATTGCTGTTAAACCACTGTCACTCTCCATCTCCAGAACTTTGTCATCTTCCCCAGCTGAAAGTCTGCACCCATTACACACTAACTCCCCAGCCCCTCTCCCCCAGTGCCTGGCAGTCACTTTCTACTTTCTGTCTCTATGAACGTAACTACTCTAGGGACCTCATGTAAGTGGAACCACACAGCAGTTGTCCTTCTGTGACTGGTTTATTTCATTTAGCATACTGTTTTCAAGGTTTATCCATGTTGTGTCACTTGTCAGAGTTTCCTTCTATTTTAAGACTGGATAATATCCCATTGCATCTGTGTATCACATTTTGTTTATCATTCGTCCACTGAGGGATGGTTGGGTTGTGGGCTACTGTCGATAATGCTTCTATGAGCACAAGTGTACAGATACCTATTTGAATCCCTATTTCAACTGTTTTGGATATATATTCAGAAGCTGAATTGCTGGATCATATAGTAATTCTATAATGTAAGATAAGAGTTTGCTTTCATTTTTTTGCATGTGGATATCCACTCTTCCCAGCACTAATTGCTGTAGTTGCTGAAAGGCCTGTCCGCCATTGAATGCTCTTGGCACTCTGGTAAAATATCATTTGCACGTTCCTGTGTATGTTTGTTTGTGAACTCTGTATTCTCTTCCATTGGTCTGTATGTTTATCTTAATGCCAGTGCCACAGTTTTTTTTTGTTTTTTTGTTACCATAGCTTTATAGTAGGTTTTGCTCTTGTGTTTAAGATTTATTTATTTCCCCAAAATGTCGTGGATATTCTTGCTCATTTTCTCTTCATATTGGAGTTTAAAATAAACCTGTCAATTGGGATTTTAAGCATTAAACATAGACTAACTTGGGAATAATTGATAGCTTTACAATATTGTCTCTTAACCATTGATGATCATAGCTGGTCTATCTTTCTATTCAGATTGTTTTTATGGCCTCAAAGTTTTATAAATTTCATCAGTGTCTTGCATATTTCTTATTAGTTGTATTTTCTGTTTTATCAGCTGTTTTACTTTTTATAATTCCTTTGGTCTTTCAATGCAGTTTTTTTTCATTACATTTTCTTATTGGTTATTATTGATGTTGAGGAAAGATTATTTTTGAATTTGATGTTTTGCCTGATAATCTAACTGAAATTTCTTATTTGTTCAATATTATACTATTGCTTCTCTTGGATGTTTTAGGTATGTTAGATAATTGTATTATTCACAAATAATTTTCATCTTTTTAATTCCATTTTACCTATTGTTCATGTTTTATTGTCTTGACCTGTGCCTAGTGTACAGTATTCCATGATAGTATTTATGGCAAGCATTCTTGTCTTATTCTTTAGTAGAAGAGTATCTAGCATTCACTGTCAAGTGTAATGGTAGCTATAGGCTTCTGACTGATAGCTTTCATCAAGTTAAATAAGTTTTTTTCTAAATTTAGAAAGAAATATTGAACTTTATCATATATCAGCTTAGACTGAGATAATCATTGCTATTTATTTTTAACTTATTAAGGTGCTTAGTTGCATTCTTATTTTCTTAATGTTGAATCATACTCACAGTCCTGGAAAAATCTTTTTTGGTCCACATTGTTTTATATTTTAATACCTTACTAGATTCAATTTAGTAATAGGCTATTTAGGACTTTTTGCATTTGTATTCATGAATTAGACTGATAAATAGGTTTTTTTTAATTTCCTCTACTCTCTGGTTTTGATATTGAGGTTTTGCTTGCTTTGTGATATGAGTTTTAATACTTTGTTTTTTGGCTGTGAAATATATTAAATAATAGAAATTATCTGTTTTTTGAAGGATCAGTAAAACTCAAAACAGGAGATTGATCTTTGACTAAATTTTCAATTTCCTTTATATTTTTTGGTCTAGTAAGGGTTTTTTTTTTTTAACCTTTCTTGCTTCAATTCTGAGTGTTTGCACTGTCTTAGAAAATTATCCATTTCATCTATATTTTCAAGTACATATACATAAAACATATAGCAATCTCTTAAGGTTTTAACATTTATTATACCTATAGCTGAGCCCCTCTTCTCATTTTAATATTATTTCTGTTTTCATTCTTTCATGATCATATTTGCTGTACTTATTCTTCAAGTAACAAACAAACCTTTGCTTCTACAGACCAAGTAAACTAATTACTTTCTTTTCTATCTTCTATCTCTGAATCTCTATATGCACATCTGGTTTTTAATCCTTCTTTCTTTTCCTTTTTTTTTTGTTGGGGAGGCTCTTTTGTTCTTTATCCATCTTTTAGAATGTGGACATAGTTCACTTATTTTCAATCCTTTCTTGCTTTCCATGAAATCACAAATGCCTCTAAGTTTTGATGTATAGTATAGTCTGAATTTATTTTTAATCCAAGGCTAATTAGAAAACATTAAAAAATTTCCAGTGGCTAGACTTTAATTTGACCATTTTTTTTTGTTGTTAATGTTTAGTTTTATTGCACCATAGCTGTGGAATATAGTTTACATGATTTCTCCTATTAAAAAGTCTTTTAAGAATATTTTCTGTGGTCTAGTATATCATCAGTGTTACAAATCTCCCATGGGTATTTGAAAAGATACTTATTTTGCTTCTTTTGTTAAAAAGTTCTCCATATATTCATTTATTAGGTCAGCATGTTAATTGTGTTTTTCAAATCTTTTTTTATATGATTCTTCTACCAGTTTCTGTGAGAAATATTAAAATTTCCTATTATAATATTAAATTTGTCAATTGTTTTTTGGATTTCAGATTTCAAAAAAATATAATTTGGAAATTGAATGTTAGATTAGATGTACTGAGTTCATAAGGTCATTAGGAATTACATCATCCTTGTCTTACCTAAGGCTTCTCGCCTTGACCAATCATATTGTTGCCACACCTGCTTTATATTATTAGCAGTTTTATCCTATGTCTTTGTCCATCCCTTTGTATTTGATCTTTCCGAATCATTTTGTTCTAGATGTATCTCTTGGAAAAAGATACACCTGGATTTTGCTTAAAGAAAAACCTAATCTGAGATTCTCTGTCTTTGAATTGGGAAATTTATCTGTTGCCATTTACTCAGATTATGAAAACATTTGGACGCACTCTGACATCCTTGTTTGGTTTCCTATCTTTATGAAAATTAATTTTTACCCTTTTCTGGAATGACTGAGTTTTCCTTACTGTTTTATTTTGTTTACTGGTTTGAAGGATATACATACTATTACTCTTCATCTGGGGTTTATGCTTACTTACTTTTTAGTAACATATTTGAATAAGTTCCCTTTTATTAATTTCTCAAATCAGTTAGTGTCTCTTGCCTCCTCCTTAAATAAGACAAGCCTAAAACATTACCTCTCCCTCCTTCTTATTCTACTTCCTCCTCTGTGTTGATAGAAATTTCATTTTAACCTTTTGTTTGATTTTATGTCTTGCCTCTATTGTAAAAGGAATTATTTCTTAAAAATTGAATTAAGTTTAAAAGCACCATTATGAATAATTATTTTGATCTAATTGTATGTTTTATGCTACCCTTAATTTATCATTGTTGCTGGAGTCTCTTGTCTTTCTCCTCTCAGATTTGTTTTTCATTTTTCTGGCACAAAGTCATGAATACATATTTTTAAAGGGTGGTACATTTTTCTGAGTCCTTGAATATCTGTAATTGGCTTTACTGAATTATTGAGCTAAGAATCAAGAATCCAGATCTTTTCCATCTCAAATTTGAAGATATTTCTCCACTTTATTTTAGAACTCCAATTTTGAGTATTTTTTTGAGTGAAAGAATGAATAGCAGTGCAGTGACTTGTTCAGTTGTCTAGCTACTATGTTTGGGGAACACTGTGAGTCTGTAGGTACTCAGAGAAGGTAACACTGGTTCTATAAATAAGTATCTGAGGGAGGAAGAGGAATGGAGTAACTGAACTCGCTTAGATGGTCTTTGCCGAGGAAACGTTTAAGCTAAATAGTGAACAAAAGCAAAAAATTTATGAGACAATTTATGATCTCATCTACTCCATATCTTGGTCCTTATAAAAAATGTTAGATAGAATTAGATTAGATAGATCTAGACCCTATTAGAATTGCATAGATTTAGAAATGAATATATTTTCCCACAAGTATCAATTAATTTTATTCTTGTTCTAGTATCTAAAATATATACCTTTTCCATCACCAGATTTCTTAAGGCAGAGGTTGTGAACTAAGGTCTGTCACCTGTTTTTGCAGATAAAGTTTTATTGGAATAGATGCTTGCTCATTATATCTGTTGTCTATGGCTTCTTTCATGCGACAGCAGCAGAGTTGAGTAGTTGCCACAATGACTGCATAGCTCACAAAGTCTAAAATATTTTCTATCTGGCT
Organism: Manis javanica; assembly: GCF_040802235.1. NCBI lineage: Eukaryota > Metazoa > Chordata > Mammalia > Pholidota > Manidae > Manis > Manis javanica. The sequence continues at coordinate 108,441,528 of NC_133164.1, forward strand.
CTTTACAGAAAATGCTTGCTGACCACTGCTTTAGGATATTCATCAACACAGATAACCAGGGATCACATCCATGTTCCTACAGGCCAGCAAAGGTAGGTTACAAGAGCAAATTTTGACTTCCTTAGGGTGGCTGATGACTATAATATAGACGCAAGGTTGGCAATTCAATTTGCCTGTAGTTTATATTGAAAGAAATTGAGGCTTGTCTCTCAACATATACTCTTGTTAATAATAACGTGCCCTCTAAATTGTTTCTCTCTTTCATTTTCATTGTTTCCGCATGTTCTAAGAGTTGTGCCTTTCAGCACTGTGATTTTCATTTCTTTGCATGATGTGAGGGAAGCTGGCATCTTCGCGCATGTGCTGGTGTGTGGGCTCGGGCTGTTGATTGCTTTTGGCCTAGGTGCTGTGCAGAGCTCCGAGGTTTGGCTTTGTGAACACTGGCAAAAAGGAAACATTTTGTGCAATTTCACAAATGTCACACACACCCGCACACACACACATTTTAAATTGCAAAATTCTCCCCCTTGGCACACAATTTTACCCAGGTTTTTGTCGCTTATAATAAATCTTTAACTATCTTTAGTCCTACAGGAGCACTTTTGTGGGTTGACTTGCTTTGCTTTGATAGAACTTGCACTTAAATGTCCTTGGTTTCCAGGGTGTTCTTGTTTCCCATTTCTCAAAAATTTAATATGATCTCTTATTCCAGAGAGAAAGCAGCTTTATTTCAAGCCCAACTGTTCCCTCAGACAAAGATCCCTAATTTGATTCCCAGAAAAAAACATTTTCAAGATGGGACCCATAGAAACTGACCTCTTAGCATCAGTGCCCTGACCCAGAGTGAGACATAGGAAGTTCAATTCAGAGAAAAACTGGGCAAATTACGTCCTTTCTGTGCATGAATTAAAGCCTCTAAGAAACTATAATGAGAGTGCGTAATTCCTATATAAACACTTCTGGGTATATTTTGGTACTTTTCCCTTCTGATAGCTAAGAGCACGTGCAAACACGTCATTGACTTTAGAAGGAGGGGATGGATGTCATTGTCACTGGGTCACAGAGGGCATCACACTATGGAGAGGTCAGCTTTTGCTTAAAGGTCATTCAGTATGTCAGTGGGGGCCAGGCAGCTCTAATTTTGTGGTTGGTGTATCTGTTCTAAGCATTCTGCCAATTTTAGGATATGCCTCTAGTTTAAGAAAATTCTTCCAGTTGACTCCCCAAATTCACATCTCCCTCTGTGGGCTTTGAGCTCTGTTTTATAGTTTCTTGGCACTCTATTTACTGAGATGTTCCTTCTGACCATGACTCCCCACCCTCATCTCTACAGCTTGACCCCAGGTCCTCACACCTGTGAGCTGCCATCCTGGCCGCCTTGCTGAGCAGGCTTGGCTGCCCCACGCACTAGCCATGCCCTTCTTGGTTTGTACCTTCCAGGGTAACAGTAATCGGGCAGCCCTCTGGATCCAGAGCCTGCAGGTGCAGCCAAGCCAAATGAGAGAGCCTCCACCACGCTCATATATGAAAAATATCATATTTACTGGAGAGCAGACAGGGCAGTTGAGAAGCTCTGAAGAGAAAATTGGTCTTTATTTGTCAGTTACAGATCCAACCCCAACTGTTTGGGGAAGAAAGAAACAGAATGTTCCATTCAGTCATTTAAACAGTACCTTAGGTAATGCTCAGTGTTCTGGAATAACTGCTCGGGATCCCTCATGGAAACGTTAAAGTGTGTGCTCCAGACCAAGACTATCTGGTTTTAAACCATGATTTTGCCACTGAATAGCTCTGTGATCTTGGATAAATTACATAGCCGCTCTGTCCTGCGTGTATTAACTAGAAAAAAGTGCCTACTTAAGTTTAAAGTAATTAAAATGAAGTGAGGGTAAAAATCCCTTTCTTCAGTTGTACTAGCCACATGTCAAGGACTCCGTAGTCACCTATGGCTAGCAGGTACTGTATTGTTGAGCACAGAATAGAACATTTCTGTCATACATCACATGGTTATAGCGAGGAGTAAATGAGTGAATACACCTGAAATGCTTAGAACGATGCCTGGCCTATAGAAAGGGTTCAGTGTGTTCATCACCACCGTCATCGCCATCACTGTCTCACCATCACCATCGTCGTCATTTCTGTGCCTCTCTTCCTTCCCAAGTCCTCTTCAAAACAGTGGCTGGGTCTGCTAGGGAAGGGCGTCATTACTCCACTTCTTTAATGCTGCTTTTTGTAAAAATACTTTATTTCTTGTACCATCTTGTAAGTTTCCGTGTGACAGATTCTTCTGTCACCATTGTAGAATGACTGTGAGAGAAGGCGACAGAGTCAAGCTGCCTGCTTCGAATCCTGTTTCTGCCACTGAGGAGCTGTGTGACCTTAGGCAAACAGCCACTCTATCTCAGTTTCTATGTATGTGAAGTGAGGATAAAATATAATATAATAAAACCCCTCAAAATTTGTAGGGAAAATTACATGAGTTAATATAAATACTTAGAATGAGACCTACCATTGTAAGTTCTCAAAAAGTGTTAATTCTCATTTAATATTCTTTTCTCTGCCCTTTCTTCAGTTCTTCTTCAAAATAGCACTGGAGTCTTTTGGGAAGGTGTTTGGCTTACTCAGGCTCTTCGTGGGGAGAGGTGTCAGAGTCTGACAGCTCTTCTGGTCTTTGGGGTGCCATCCCTTTGTCCCTGGGCTGGTTGCTTTGCCTCTCCCTTGGCATGTCTCAGTTCAGCCGGGTCTGCAGCCCTTTCTGGATGACATGGTCTTTCCTTGGCTCTTGCTGATGTTACAGACCCATTGCATGTCAGCCACACCTTCCTTTCAGTTTCTGGTTTGACAGTGGCTCCCAGCCTTCACTGCAAGGTCTCTCTCCATCTCCTCATGGCTGGTCTCTGGGCATCCACTCTTCTCCACTAAGTTTTCAACCCCAACCCCCTTTGGGAAAACTTCAGGAACTTCTGGGCTCCATCCACGCTGGATCTGCAGATTGTTGTCAAGGTGGTTACCTTTTAGATAGATCTGAAACAGGAAGTAGTGCAGAAACCCCTGTCCTCAGTACTCCCTTCAATTTACCTAACATACCATCCCTTTCCCCAGTGATTTCAGAAGAAAATAACTCTCGTCCCACTGGGGCAGTTGGTCTTAGCCCATATGGAATCTCTTAGAGGATAAGGTCATCTAGGGCAGGTCTCAGGAGAAATGAAATTTCTCGCTCAGACACCCCTTAAGACTGGCAACCATTGCTCAGTGCCCCAGGAGCCTTTGGATCACGGTCTCCGCCCTGAACCTGGAGATTCCCTGATAATGATTCCACTGCCATCACTTAGCTATGACTTGAGGGAACCTGGCCTCAGGCATGAGTATACAGACTTAGCAAATGACTTAATGCCCCTGAATTTGATCCTTAACTTGTGAATGGGAATCTAAATTAGTGTGGGTGAAATGTCAGTGAAGGCGGGCAAGAGATAAATGCATCAAACACTGTGGAAGTAGAGTTAGTAGGTTTGGCGACTGATGAGCTGTGGGAGTCAAGGAAGAGAAGATTCAGAACTGACTTAAACGTGTCGAACGTGTCGAACTTGGTGATTGGGAAAACCAGAAGACGTTATAGGCTGTCTTTCTTGTTGGCTCTGCCCCCAAGTATGAAGCCCACGTTAGGTATGTAATATACCCTTGCTGACAATGTACTGTTGGAGTTAATTGCTTTCATAGGTTCAGAGAAGGGAGGGCTAAGAGCAATCATGTTCTAAAGGTGATGCTGGCATTTGTGAGACTGTGTGTATTATACTTAAATATATCTGGATTGAAAAATAAGATATTCAGGTAAAAATGTGGACATCTTATCTATAACATCAATAGTTTAGTTTTTCAATTAAAGCCACAAGTAATTGGAATAAGACATAGAAGTGATTCTCTCTGGGAATACTATATACTCATTTCTCCCACATGGCTTGATGATGTGAGTGTGATCCTGCATCATCAGTTTAGAGTCTAGTGTAAATCTCAGATGCCTTTCCTTTTCTTACACGAGAATTTGCATGGTATTTAAGATTTTGGGCACTGCCATGGATGAGTAATATGTCCCCAGGTGCTCATGAATATTATTCGATGATGATGAGCACTTGATGAATAATTTTCAGTGTTGTTTATAATTACTCTGGTAATAGTAATTAGAGATCCAAAAGCAAAAACACAGCCTACCTATTAGATTTAAGAGTAAGAGGTTAAACCTCATAGAAAAGTGATCATTTTTAGTGGTTGTGGAGAAAATGTTGAAATGACTAAAGGAACATATGGGGAACTACCAGCAGACCAATTCATGTGTTGCAGCTATTTAACTGAATTACAAATGCAAAATGCATGCTTTTCCCAGTTTCATTCCATTTAAACCCAAATGGCTATGTGAAATGGTGTCATACACCTGGTGAAAAGCTTTGCTTTTTAAAAATCTTACCGCTTCACCAAAGCACCTGGTGTTCAACCCACAACATTCTTTCTGTATTTTTTAAACAAATGTAACCATTTTTCAGAATATTCACTTCTCTTTCAGTAAAAACACTAAGCATCAAAAGAAATGTAATTTAACCCCTTTTTTGCCCCCCTCATGGTTCTATTGACATCAGCGATGATGCTAGTCATTGTTAGGACAGTAAATAAGGAAGGTTTTTTTTTTTCCACCTTGAAACCAGGAAACCAAGGAGTAGAAAAATATTTTTTGTTGTTAAAAGTGGAAATCTAGGTTGTAAAACAGTAAGAAGCACTCTTCCAAACTGCTAAGAGAATACAACCAAGAGTGGAGAATCAAAACCCACACATTAAAAACTTTGAATTATATTTGAGAATACAACCAAAGGAAAATAGGAATAGCATTTTGCTGAGGCAGAAAAACATTGGGCTTTCTTATAAAAATAACATTGAAGATAATATTTGATGTATTTGGGAACATAATCTGTATTAGGTTAAAACAACCTACATAAATTGGATGCTGCAAACTGTTGGCCCTTGAGCCACATCTGGTACCCAGTTGTGTTTTATTTGGTCTACCCACTATTTCCGAAAAATTCTTATTGGAAATGAACATTTATAAACAGGGAGCAGTCACATAAAAATCCAGATTTTTAGTTCCTTTGAAAAGAAGAATCTGGCAGCATTGGGCCTGTATTTCTGCAAGGTGTCCACTGGTGGGAGTCCGCTGGTGGAAGACCAACTGCCTCCTTCACGTGGGTGTGTGTTCTCCAGGTGAACCAGTTTCCACCACTCCCTATTGCCTTATGATTGGTCTGTTTCTCTAATTTTTGTTACCAGGCCAGGTTTGTTGGTCTTCTGAGCTTGCAACTCTACTAGGAGGAGTGTACCAATTCTCCTGCCATCATGTGGTTATGCATTCCTGTAAAAGGTAGGTCTATGGTGGGGATATAAATAGAAGCTCTGGTGCTGGCCTGCAGCCAGATGCAGGGAGTTTGGGGTGGTTTGGGGTGTGACCCTCCGTGTCCTGCTGTGTGTGTGGTGCACTTGGTCGCTGGTGTCTGTTTTGACTTAAATATCAGTGGGCATGACTTTGGCTGTCTGTGCCCAACCAAAACCTTCAGGAGAGAGGCAACGATTCTAGAAATATCCTGTTAGTTGGTCTCATTGGTTGGTCTGATCTGGGGGATTTGATCTGGAAAATACTGGTCCACCTGCCACTTTCATTTCAGAAGGGAAGGACTGTAGCTTGCTTCTCGTTGAAAATGAGGACACAGTGGAGGATAGAGCCAATCATCATGGTTTTGCTTCCAAAAATTTTCTTTGTTGTAAGTTATGAGGTTTTAAATATGGAAAGTCATAGTCCGTGTAAACTATGAAAGAATGGGTTAATAAACTGTCATATATGTTTAAGCATCAGTGAAGACATTGTGGGGTATAAAAAAGTTAATATTCCTGTATGACTTTTAAAATGTCTTCCAAATAAGAATCTCCCTTATAATGATTCTGGCCTTCAGCATAATTATGATTTAGTTGAGGAGCTGGGACATATGTATTAATGAGCAGTAATAATACAAGGCAAATAAACGTTACAATAAATGATATAGGAATTCAGAGGAAAGAGTTAGTATTATTATAATTTGGAGATAGCTTTTTAAAGAACTCGGTGGGCCTTCCGGTATATTCAAGAGCAATTCTGATGAGAGGTCTTGGTCAGAATAATCATTCAAGTGGTTGGCTCTGGAGCGAGAGTCCTCTAAGGGTGGAGAAAACGCAAGCTTCTTCAATGAAGTTCAAACTATTTAAACTCACTGGCTCCTCAATCAAATGAAATTAATGTTAAAAAAAAAAGGAAAGGAAAGAAAAGAAAAGAAAAGAAGAGGCAAATCAGTCAATCATCAAATAACTATTCAACCCCTTCAATCCAGTTCTCAGCTAGGAGATGAGAGCTTTTCGATGGGAGGCCACGGGGCCTCGTCATCTTTCAACAACCTCCTTGTGTATTTGAGGAAGCTGGAGCCTTCAGGCGTGTGGTGTGAGGTTATGGAAGCTCTGCTGGGAAGTCCCTGAAGAAGTACGCAGGGCCGGGAGAGCTCATCCCCTCTTGGAGAGTCAGCTGCCCTCCACAGCCCCTGAGCTGCACACACGTCACTGTGGAGCCAGGTGTGAGCAGTTCTGATTCCGAGGCTTTCACTGGGGCTGCATCTCCCCTCGGATGGCTGGGACAGTTTCAAAGTCAAACTAAGACATCAAGATTTATACAGATACAGAGTTATGCAAACCTAGTCATGATTTTCTGTAGGTAGATGTTTCTCACTCTAGGTTACCTTCAGCGATTCATATTTTAAATTCTTTTTTGATAGAATTAAACAATCCAATAATGTCATTTGATGGCTCTATTCACAATTTACTTCTGGACCCCATGCAGCCCCAGGTGGCCTTTTAAGCAAAAGCACTTAATTACTTCCTACAACCTAAGGGAATGTGGGATTACAAATGCCGCTAGATTATTAAAGCACATGTTTGGTTCATAATTTGTCTCTTCTGCTCACTTCCATCATGAAATGGAATAATTTAGAGCAGGGAATCATGGAGAGCAAGGGGACACTTTAACAAGATCATTTGAATCAACTTCTAAAGAAGATTTATTGATTTATTCTTAATATAGAAAATTTGGAAAATGATGAAATGCATCGTGGAGCTCAATTTTATCATGTGGCTCCATTATTTATTTGAAGAGTCATAAATTTCCAGGATGTAAGACACTCCAAAAGTAGATAAACATTACTGTGGAATTGCCCACTGTTTATATTATCTGTATCCTTAGCCAATAATATGCATAATGAAGAGATGGCCAATTAGTATTATGAATTAGCTGGCACATAACTGAAGAGTTTGTTCATGTACTTTAACATTTTAAGTATCACTCTTGCAAGTACAGCTTATGACTAGTTTGTTATGAGAGAATCTGATGGCATAAAAAGTTCAGGTTTATTTTTTTTTTAAGTGATTTTTGAATGGTGGGAATTCCAAAAGCTGAGGAACTTTTTTTTTTTAAACCAGAGTCAGAAATATTGCATTTTCATGACCTTTTCCTTCATGAGTAACTCAGAAAATTTGATTCAAACTTTCCTAAATAAATTTTTCTTTGGCTTGAGACTAAAGCATAATAATTTTCAGTTCAAAAGGAGCTGTCGGTGGACATTTTTTTTTTTTTGACAACATGAGAAAGGAAAGAAATTCAGGCCTCAAATAGAGTCCTACTTGTTAGTTTAATTAGGGAGCAGAGACTGTGGCGCCATAATTACTGGAAATGATGCACCCACATCATCCATGTTATTAGACTGGGAAATTTTTTACTTTCTTTTCTGAGGAAAATAGAGATGTGTGTCCCAAACTGAAAAATTCCTACTGATGTCAGTAAGCACACCATACATTTGTGATTTCTCTGTAGGGAGCAAAGTGACATGAGTGGGTAAAATAATATATTTCAAATCATGAGATAAGAGTCCACATGGCAAGGTTGGAAGGAACTGGAGAGTCTCCGGAAGGTGGAGGAAGGAAGATGAAGAAGGATGAGGACTTGGGAGATCATGGCTACTCTGCTGACCTCCCTACACAATTCCGAAAGCCAGGCAGAACTCCTGAGCATGTCAGGGGAACACGTAAGAGGAGGGGGTGTTCTGGGAACTGTGAAGAAGGGGTGGCAAGGACTGGAAACATACTAAGCTTCTGTTCATGTTGTGTCACTCAGTGTAGCCTTGAACGAAAGTCAGTCTCAAACATAAGCACAGACTGGGGAGCTCCCGCAGCAGATCACCTCCCAGCGGAGGGGCGGTGCTGGCGACTGAGGCCCCGCCCGAGGAACGCGGGGCCACAGGGGCTCCCTGCTGCCTGCGCGTGAGCTGCTGAAAGGCCAAGACCTGTGCGGGGAGATGAGAAGCCCCGAGAACGGCTGCAGAAGGTGCTGCATCTCCGGCCAGCTGGGGCTGGTGTAGGGAGTGGGAACACCTGTTCTGGGGGCAGTGCCCGCCACAGCAGTGCTGTTACTCCTCGCTTCGGGCAGAGGGTGGGCCTTGGCTTTCTCCCAGGGGTGGACAAGCACTGAGGGCCACTTGGAGGAAGCTAGAGACGTGCAGTGTCTCTTCAACTTTACACATTTCCTCAAAACTGGCACCTAACGATGGGCAGTGGGGGTGGTGGTTGGTCCCCACTGACCACAGTGTGAGCTCTCAGAGGTTTGTCGCTGTCCCACGGCATGGCTCCCTCACCACTTCCCCGCTCTCAGTTTACCCGGGTAGCCTGGTGCCTCCCCATGGGCGGAGACTGCCAGAGACAAAATGACTGGCTACTGCGGGGAACAAATAATTTTGTTATGAAGCATTAACTGGAGGGGTAGAAGCCTGCCTGAGGAACCCTCAGCAGAGAGAAGAGGTCTTCAGCCCAGCCAGGACGGTCTGAAGGCAGTGACCCAGGAAACTGGCAAGTGGTGAGAAGAGGGTGTCAGTTCCGGCTGCCGCTGAGAAGAGGTTCCTTAACTCTGCTGTTACACCAGTGCCAACGCTTTAGCCTCCATCACATGCTCCTGTTGACTCAGTCAAATGTGGGAGCTGGCACCACCAACAATGTGATTAATCCCTGTCCCAAATTCACTGGCAGTGACCCACTCTTAGCAGACTGCTTATTATCACACCAGCCAGAATCCGGAGGGACATCCCAACCCCCTTCCCCCTCACTGCACGCCAGCTGGTGAGTTGGTCAGTACCAAGTCCTTAGTCTACCTGAAAACAGCTTTGGGATCGGCCCCTCACTCTGCCCACACTCTGCTGTCTCCACTTTCCCCCAGCTGCCCTCTTCCATCGCCGCCTCCTAACTGACCTCTGGCCCTACCTTCACTCCTGTTAATTCCTGCCATCAAAGATCTTACATCACCCTACTGCCCATAAGCTGGTTTCCTTCTGCAAACAGAGTTAACTCCGAACTCTTTAGCATAATCTAAAAATACCCTTTACATGTTGTTTGACAAACACCACCAAAGATACAAAAATGGGGAATAAACACATGAAAAAATGCTCAGCATTATTAGTCAGTGTGAAGTGCCAATTAAAAGCACAGTGAAATACCGCTGCACAACTATTAGAAGAGCTAACATTAAAAAGATTCACCATATCAAGTGTTGGCAAGGGTGGAAGAAATGAAGCTGTCATGCATTGCTTTGGAATGTAAAATGGTACAACCACTGTGGAAAAAGTTTTGGTAATTCTTATGAAGTTAAACCTACATTTACCATATGATACAGCCTTTCCATTCTTGGTATTACCTGAAAGAAATGAAAGCATGTGCCCAGAAAAAGACTTATACATAAATGTTCATAACAACTTTATTCATAATAATCAGGAACTTGCAACCATCCAAGTGTTCATCATTAGTGAATAGGTAAACAATTTGTGTATTCATATGATAGAATACAGCAGTAAAAAAGAATAAACTACAGATATATGCCACAATAGTTATATTGAGGGAAAGAAACCAGACAAAAAGAGTATACTGTATGTATTAGTTTGCTAGGGCTGCCATATCAAGGTGTCACAGACTGGTTGCCTAAAACCACAGAAATGTATTTTCTCACAATTCTGGAGGCTGAGAGTCTGAGGTCAGCATGCCAGTAGGTTTGATTTCTACTGACGCGTCTCTTCTTGGCTTGCAGACGGCTGTCTCCTCACATGGTCTTCCCTCTGTATGTGCCTGTGTCCACATTTCCTCTTTTTATAAGGACACCAGTCATATTGGATTAAGGCGTGACACAATGATCTCATTTTAATGTAATTATCTCTTTAAAGACCCATCATTGAATAGAGTCACATTCCAAGGTGGGGTTAGGACTTTTACATGTGAATTTTAGGGAAACCGTTTAGTCCATAACATTGTATGATCCATTTATATAAAATTCTAGAAAATTAAAGTCAATCTCTAGCAATGGGATAGCAGCAGGCATGAGGGGAGCCAGAACAGAGGGATTATTAGGGGGTAAGAAAAAACTTTGTGGGCTGATGGATATGTTCCTTATTTTGTTATGGTGATGGTTTCATGGGTTTATACATATGTCAAAACTTCTTGCTTTCTACACCTTAAATATGCACAATCTGCTGTAGGTCAGTGATACCTCCAGAAAGTTATACTTTAAAAATTGCCCTTTACAGTCTCACCTTTGCATTCCCCAGTCCTGGGTCTGGCTACTCCATTTTAGGCACCATGCACCCTAGCTACACTAAATTCTTGCAGGTATGTGAGTATTGCAAGCTGTCTCAAGCCACCAACACTTTGCAAATGTAGTTTCCTTTGCTGGCATGACCTTCCTTGTCTGATTAGCAACTACAACTCGGAGATCACTCTGCAGATAGCAGCCATCTCCAGGCTGAGATAATTAATTTAATTTTTTACAGCACATATAGTATTGGCTTTTGGTTGTTTATTTTCTTAGTTGTATCCTGTTATGTTAAATTTTTTTCTTGAGGTTAAAAATTTTTGTCTGGGTATCTTTTAAAAAATATGTATTTTTATTTTAGAATACTTATAGATTTATAGAAAAATTGCATACACAGTATGGAGAGTTCCTACATGTGCTTCACTTAGTTTCCCATATTAAGGTTCACATTTTACTTTACTTTGGCAAGACTAAGTAGCCCACATTGGTACCTGACTATTAGCTAAATGCCAGACTTTCTTCAGATGCACTGGTCTTTCTATTCCTATTTTTCTGCTCCAGGATCCAGTGTAAAATACCACATTATATCGTGGCATTATGTCTCCTTGGTCTCCTCAGTCTATGACAATTTCTGTCTTTCCTTATTTTTTGATATCTTTTTATCCCCAGAGTCTCACCACTTAAAATATAAACAAAAACAATAGTAAACATTTATGGTGTCTACTATGTGCCAGGCATATTGCTAATGCCTTTTTGTGTACTACCTCATTTAACCTGCATTATAATCCTGTGGTAGTTGCTGTTATTATCACTGGTTTACCAGATGAACATGCTGATGCTCAGAAAGCATAAGACATCAGTGAGTTTAGCTCTTATCACTATTCTATAAGCAACTAATAAATGTTTATTAGATAAGTGTGTTAACACATAAGTGCCTTTCTGCATTAGTTGAATTGTTAGGAGGGATGACTTTGCAGAATTCACACAATATCAGATCTTCTTAAGTAGGGATCGGATATTAAATTACCGGAGGGCATTGTGAGGCAGGGTAAGACATGGTCCTGCTTTGCCAGGAACTGAAGTCTCTCTGCCCTACTCACCCTCTCTGCCACATGCAGCAGCCAGAGTCAGGCCAGTGTGGCACTTGCCCTGCCCACCAAGGACAAAGACCTATTGGAAGACAGTGAGGTTACCAAACCATAAACGCCAAGTCCAAGAGGCTGATATTTATGACTGTGAAATGACCTGCAATGCTGACAATTTCATAGTGATCATGGAAAACACCCAAGTCCATAAAGATTGGAAATCAGCTGAGATGCCATTGAAAAAACAAAAACAAGCAGAATGTTCCCAGTATTATTACTGAAAGGCGTGCTTTAAACAATAGAATAGGCAAGGTGGCCTCACTGATTTTTTGGGGACTCCCTTGTGGATTCCTCAAAATAGAATTCATTCCCTCCATGGCACTTCAATGTGTCCTCAATGTGGAGATCTTTGGGAAAATCTCTTCAAATTGCGAGAATGTTGAATCAAGTTGGTTCACTGGCCACCTCGTGGGCTGGCTAGGGCGTCCTTTACCATTGTCCTGGCGCTTCCCATCCTGGGGATCGGAGGATGAGGCATGTAAGGAAGTTGAGTTTAGAGTTAACCACCTTCAAGTAGTATATGAAGGGGCTTGGGGTTGAAGAAAGGCCTAATAGTTCACAAAAAGGCATTTTTACTGTTTCCCCCAGTGGATTCTGGTGAATGAATTTAATAACAAAACCTATATATTATTTTTAAAGCTGGAACATAGTTTGACCAGGAAACTTGAGCAGTTGTGCTATTACTTGGGTTTTAGGGCTAAAGCCACAGAGGTGTCAAGTGGGAGTGATGTATAGAACAGGTTTGAGGTTTTCTGCTAAGAGCCCTGTTTGCTCAAATCCTTCTGTGATGGGGGTGCGTGCCCCCATGCATCAGCTCTGGGTTTCTCAGACACCCAGTCATCTAAAGCAGGACAATTATCTCTATTCTTTTCCCATTGCTAATTTTCATTCTCTGGAGGATGTGGAGTTATTACAGCCCCTTCCTGACTTCTGCTCAATCAGAGACTGGCTGCCTAGGGCAGTGGGATAAGGAAGTAGCATATAAAAGTCTCTTTTTCCTGTCTTTAGAAAATTGCATAGCAATCTGCCACATGTAAGCTAGAGCTAGTCCAATTTTCAGTTTTCCCCACTTTGATCTACTTTGCTTAGAGTTATCACATCGCTTGAGCTCATCTGTTGGCAAAGTTTTCTGTAAAGGATCAGAGTATTTTAGGATTGGCAGGCGTATGGTCTCTGTCACAACTACTCACTTCTGCTATTGGGTTTTCACTGTAATAACAATAAAAACATGAAAATAGCCATAGACAATATGTAAATGAATGAGCATGGTTGTTTACCAATAAACTTTATTTACAAAAACAGGTAGTGGGCTGGATTAGACCCATGGGTCATAGTTTGCCAGTGCCTGCATCAGTTAATAGACTAAGTGTAAACAAGAATCATAACTTTCTTTCCTTTGTAGCATATTCCTTTTCTTTGTCATTGGTATTTTTATAGTTAGTATACTCTTGATGAAGTTTATTGCAGATACACTACATATTAGTATACAGATTAAAACTTGGAAAGGATGCAGCATTTGGATAGAATTTTGTTTCTGTAAAATAAAACTAATACTGTCAGAGCTTAACCTTAGACATCAAAGCTGGTACTTATTTGAAAAGCCCAGTGAAATAATACAGCATTTCCTCCCTGGATAATTTTAAATATAACTATTTAGGATCTTTCACATAAATTATGTGTCACCTTTTCAGTTTCCCAGTGCTAAGCCAGCTAATAATAACATCCTTTCTTTATACAAAGGATGATAATAATATTACCTAACAGTTATCCTTTGATCCTCACTCTCCCATCCCTGGCTATCTCTCTGGCATAATCTTTAAAACCACATTTCTTCCAATCATTAGGTGTGGCTCAAACCTTTCCTGAAAATTCAGATGAAGATTTATTGAAGTCCAAATACCACAGTCTATCAGATAACCTAGATTAACAGTAACCAGAAAGAGAAATCCTTTGTAAAACATATTTATAATGGTCTCTACTTGGTGAGCTCTGACAGTGAGTTCAGCCCTTGGGTCCCCATGTAGCCCTCTCCCCAGGCTCGTGTGCCCAGCTGATAGTGCCTGCCTCCACTGGGTCTAATAGATGTTCCCCAATAGTCATATTAATCCTGCCACTGTGCAAAACCATGCTTCTCAATAAATAGCACCACCATCTACCCAGATGCTCAAGCTCCAACCTTAGGAATTATCCTTGATTACTTTCTTCTTACTCCTTATGTCAAAACCATTCATAAGTTTTGTATAGTCAGAATCTACTCAAAATTCTCCATCTCTGCAGCCACTTCACCTGCCCCAGCTCTCTAACCCTTGGCCCAGATTACTTTACCGCCTCCTGTGTCCCTGTTCCCTCAAAGATGCTCGCCTGCAGTCCATCCCCTCAAACTAGTTTCTAAAGTCTAAGTCAGATTATATCATTCCACCTGCGTAGAGCCTTCCAAGCTTCCTATCCATCAGCAAGTTCTCTCAACTCTCTCTCCAAGTCATAGAATAAAATCCATCCACTTCTGTCCATTGAGTAACAATGCTTTTACACTACCACCCATTTTTGTTCAAGCCAAAGGGCAAGCGGTCACTCTATCTCTTCATCCAAATTTGAACTTCAGACAGTCCAACCCTGGATCTGTTCCAGGGCCTTTGCGTTTGCTGCTCTTTACCCCAGATATTTGGGTAGCTGCCTCTTCCTGAACTCGCAAATTCTGGGCAATTGTCTCCCCTTTAAGAGGAGCCTCCCGTCATCCTCGATGGCCTATGTGCCTAAACCCCATCACTCCTTCTCACTACCTTCTTTATCTTTGTAAAACTTACTGGTTCCTGTAATTACTCACTTATTTGCTTATGTGTTCATCATCTGTCTTTTCCTGAAACACAGAATGGGCCCTGCCTCCCCTGCCCCAGGGCAGAGACCTCGTCTATCATTTATCTTGCTGTATCCCCAACACTTACAGAGTTCCTGGCGCACAGAGGGTGCTCTTCAAACATTTGCGGATGGCCACTGAGCTTGCTCTTTACATATATATCTCCTTTTGTCCTCAGGACAATTGTGCAAGGCAGCTGCTTTTATTGTATCTTGTATGTGGGGAAACTGAAGCATAGAGAGGTAATTGGCTCACGGTGACAAGGTTAAGTGGAAAAGGAAGACTCATACTCCATTCTGTCCACCTGAAACCTGTGCTTAGCCCCATCACCCTCCCACCAGCATGCCTTGTGTATTTCAGTGTTCACACCTTTGCTCATGTTGTCCCATTGCCCCCAGAATGCCTAGCCCTTTCCCACCATCTGTGCACCTTTACTTGTTCCTAATTCTCCACAGAGTTGCTCAGTTGCTTACTTCTCCTTGAGTCTTTGCCAATAGCTCCCAGCTGGAAGTGTGCTCTCCCTCTGCTGTCTAAATTTCTCATGACATCAGCCAAGTTTTACCTTGTATTATAGTTGTTTGGTGGCCATCTTTGTCTCCTTTCCTGGACTGAACAGCTCTCAGCTCAGAGACCATTTCTGCTCAGAGTGTCTCTTAGTAATTGCTCAGTAAATATCAATTGATGTTCATTAATCCAATTCATTGACAATCCACTATATTCC
Organism: Manis javanica; assembly: GCF_040802235.1. Classification (NCBI taxonomy): domain Eukaryota; kingdom Metazoa; phylum Chordata; class Mammalia; order Pholidota; family Manidae; genus Manis; species Manis javanica. The sequence goes on from NC_133164.1 coordinate 108,456,923, forward strand.
CACTTTAGTAAGCATTAGGGATAGAGCAGAAAGCAAAACAGAGCTTCCTGGACCTTATATGCTAGAGGGGGAGACAGACAGGAGTGAGACACATAATATACACTCCATGCAGTGCAGAGATTGAGAAGTCCCAAGAAGACAAGCATCCAGCAAGGAAGGAGGACAGGAAGAAGTGGGGAAGAGGGTGGGGCTGACGTTCTAGGAGAGGACTGCCAGGGTTGACCCCACTAAGGAGGTGACATAAGTCCTAAAAGTCCTGAAAGTCATTCCTGGGGGGATGGCTGAGGAAATAGGATCTAAGGAAGCACCAGCCTAGAAAGTGGGGCCAGAACAGGGCAAACATGCAGGGCAGTTGCAAGAAGTGAAGTGAGGTCAGAGAAGTATCAAAAGTCTTACAAGGAATGACAAAGATTGAGACTTTTATCTGGGTGAGATGGGGAGCTATTGAGTGGTATGAGCAGCAGTGACTGATTTGAGCCCCTAACTGAAATGTCACATCTACTCGATCTAAAATAGTCTCCACTTACCAATGACAATTGCATTGCCCTTCTAAAATCCCTACGTATAACTGCACACAATCTGGTATTTTTATTGTTCACTATTTTTGGCATCCCTTTAGGTGGTAGGCTCTAGGAAGGCAGATTTCTCATCTATCTGTTTACTGCTATGTCCTCAGTACCTTGTAATAGCGATTGACACATAGTAAGTCTCCATAGCTATTTGGCAAATGAAAGAGTTATGTATAAATGGGCTTTAGCAGAGGTTGCTAGCAGGGTAATCTGGCAGGTTTGGAAGGGCTTGGAAACAAAGACAAATTTAGTATTAGCTCTTGTTGCAACCCAGTCCCCATGCACCAAAATCATCCTTCTAAAATTGATCTCAAATGCACATTTCTCTTATCTACCTAAGTTTTTGACCATTAATTGAAACCACTCTTGATTGTTTGGTGCTGAAGTGCTTCTGAAAGTTGATGAATTTAAGCACATCCATAGACCTATGGTGAAATGATTTACATTGTGTAACTTCTTATTTCTATCCTTCCTTCATTCCTTTGCTTGCAGAAGCGATTATGATTTTATTTTCTTAGCCTATTACATGAAAATATAGTTTTCACATTGAAGGAATCACAGGCTAGATACTGCCTCCATGAACTCGCCACACTTATGAGGAGATAAAACTAACAAGATAATGAAAGAGCACAACACAGTATTTAGGCTCTATTAACATGTTTCTTCAGACCTGAAAGGCAATAGGAATTCTGGAGAGGAGAGATCAAATGCTGGAGCAAGAAATCCACCAAGAATGAAGTCAGGTGATGGGAAATATTGCCGTGGACTGCACCCTTGGAACACTCTGGAAATGTTATATCATGTGTATGGACAGTGGCTGAGTGAGCCTCCCACGTTTTACCTGAATAGCTTATCTTTGTGAAGGAAAAGGGTAATTAAGACTGGTTATGGGGATGTCTCAGCTCTTTTACCACTGAAGTCTACTTTTAAAAGTCTGCTCTCATGTTGAGAGAATTTCATAGTGACTTCCAAACTTTTTCTTTTTTCCATTGATAGTACTCATGAATTGCCCTTTATTTATCTATTTATTTATTTTTGTCAGTTTTCAACCCACCTAGGTAGTCTTCATGGCTCAAATGAGGAAGCACGCTGCCATGGGGAGGCCAGCGTCAACAGAAATGGGCTTCTGGGTCTTCGGATGTCAGATCTCCAGAGGACTGACCATAGCGGTCAGCTGCCCAGTGGAGCCGAGGGGCAAAGGAGTAGGAGGGTCACTAAGCAAGGAGATACGGTTTTGTCAGCTAGGTAGGCCAAGAACACCGTTATGCCAAAAGAGAACCCCAGAATCAAAAGGTAAAGATGACCTCACCATGCAAAGAAACAGAAATGGCTCATCTGTTTCAGCACTTGCTTAGAAGAGGCTCTTATATAGGCTTCATGTCCACACAAAAGCAGTTCTCCTTGATCCCTTGTGCAGTTATCAAGTAACCTGAGGAAGCTAAGGCCCTTTAGAACAGGAATCCCAGCCTTACTTTGCCCCCAACCCTATTCTTACTGCTCCTCATATATGTTTAGAGTACCACTAGGCCCAAGAGAAACTTAATTTACTATTGTGTGAGTTAATGGAAACTAGCTATTTTGACAGGTTAGACCAGTATTAAAGGTTGTTACATAAAGAGAACTATTTAGTATAGATGTCAGGGGGCGCTGGGAGGGTGCTGGTGCCAGATCCTTGGAACCACAAAGCTCAGGTGGCACATTGTGCCAGATCCCCACCTGATTTTGCTGTTAATCATTTTCTGGCATCTGTCCACTAATGACTTTCTTTAGAAAATGGGAAATGAATTGGACTCAGAAGCATAAATGACAGCCCAGATTGTCACTGCTTTTCACAGCCCACATAACATTCTATGATTCTATATATTTTGAGTGCAGAGAACTATCATCATGATTGAGCCCAGCACCCAGTTTAAGCATTCAGGTTTTTTCACCTTTTTTTTCCAAAAACCTGAGTTCATATGGAGTTCATTATTAAAATGTTCATTATGTCTAATTATGCCATGATATTCTTCTAAATGCTGTAGCTATAATGATAAAATGAAATAATAGATGTACAAACAAACTCATGCCATGCCCCCTTTATGTCTCTCTCTACCTTGGCAAATATTCATTGTAGGACATTTGGAAATATAAAACATAATAAGGAAAGAAATAAAAATTAGCTATTGTCCCTTTACCTAGAAAAAAGCACTGGTGACATTATGATGGATATATAATACAATTTTATATCCTTTGAATAATTTGTAGAGATGATAAATTGCTTTCTATTTTGATTGATTTTAAGTTGCTTATATATTTTTATCCCCTAATATAGTGGAGCTTTTTGAAAGATCAAATTCCTACAACTAACACAGTGTTTTATTAAAGTTAATTTATATAACTGATTAAGATTGCTAATTACTACTGTCCATTCATCTCTTCCTTCTCTCAATAAAGAACACTGTTGGAGAGCAACGGGCCCAGTTTAAAAAAATTAAAAAAAAAAAGTATTCCTCACCTTCCTTTCGGATGGGGAGGCCATTAAAAATAGAAGTGGTTGGGTAGAGCTTTTGGGAAAGTTTCTTAAAAAAGGCTTACCTCAGGTGGCAGGCTTCTACCGCCTGAGATTTGAATGTTACTGGCCAGATCTCCAGCAGCTGTTTTGGAGCCATCAGAGAAAGGCCAAGAAAATTGGAGGGTCTTTGTCCTTGACATTCTGAAATATTTGCTGAACCAGCATCAAAATTGTTGACCCAACTTTTAATTACATGACAAAAATATGCCCTTGTGTGTTTAATCCACGCATTGCAATCTGTAGCCAGCAGTTGAACTCAAGTCCACACTCACACCATCATACTATTTTATTTTAAGAGAGGATCTGAGGGGACCACCAACTCCTCTCTGTTTCATTGTATTTTCAAGAGCAACAAGTACTGTGTGTCTTCCCGATGGTAGGTATTCTCTAAATGTGTGTTGAATGAACTCTAGAAAGATTAAATTCAACCTTATCAATGAAATCATTTTCCTCCAGTACCTTATCCGTATCATTTACTTGAGCTCACATTTATGTTTTTTTAAGTAGAGCATTCTAATGGTTCAGATCTATAGAAGGCATTCATCCTAGGAAAGGTATAGCTGAGCTCTTTATTTCAGGGGAGCCTTCCTTTTGTAGCTTTTGCTGTTTTATTTCTCTTACTTTTATTTTATGTACATGAGGTGCCGCCACCATAAAAATGATACTTTACAATTGTTCAGCATGTTTAACTTATCAGGAGCTCATTGCCACTTTGTTCTCATTTTACCCGCACCCTGGCAAGGGGTAAAAATAGTGTAAATGACTGAGGTTCTAAAAATAAGGTTGAGATGAGAATGAAATCACTTGCCTCCTGTTGCTAACTAGTCTCTTTTCTTAAGAGATGTCAAAGGTTTCATCTAGTGAGCCAGCTCTGTGGATGGGTAGACCAGTTTGGCTATGTGGAACACTGTGTTAAGTAGGATTCTGAAGCCATGTTAAGGCTCAGCAGCCATGTTAAGGCTCAGTGGTGCCATTGTTTAGCAATTCCTGTCATAGACATAAGAAGTCAATGAGGAATTTTTCTGTGGCAACGAGTGTACCTTTTATTTGCCATCCCACATTATACCAAGGTAGATTTACTTAACACACACACACACACACACACACACACACACACACACAACCAACCAAAAAGGATTTAGTAGGATTTGCTCAGTCCCAATCTTTCTCTGCCGATCTTTTTCTGTTCATTTAAATTTATTCAGTCTAATTTATATAATCATGTGGTGTACATGCACATACCATATATATATATATATATATATTACATATACATATATACATATCTATTTATACATGTCATGTTGCATCTATTTTTATGTCCCAATTTAGATGAGATTCCCTAGGGTAAATCATGCATTTATTCTAAGTCTGTTTTTTATAGAATTACTACAATGACAGCACGGCCAAGGTAAAATTTCTGATGATAATATGCTTCTGAATTAGTTGGATAATGATCAGTGTGGTATAGTTTATATTGTATCCGCCTAAGAGGGAGGAGATGCTAAATGGCATCTTAAGGCGCCTTTCAAGTATTTAAATGTACAGAGCACAAGCCGGGGTCAGTACACCTGTCCTGTAAAGAGCCAGTTAGTAAGCACTGTGGGCTTCGCAGTCTGTAATGGTCTGCAGACCAACTCTTCATCTCTACCACCGTAATTCCGAAGCACCAGCTGCAGAAGCGGGCATGAAAACGTCTGGCCATGGCAAAAAGGGTAACAAAAGGGGTGGGGGAGAAGGTCTGACCCTTAAGTCCAGTTGGCCGACCCCTGGCAAAGGAAACATCATTGCAGAGGGAACTGGAAAACTGTCACTGTTGCCTACAGGGAGCTTGTGTGAACTTCGGGTCACCTCTGCATGACATGTCACCATCTGTGACATGGCCATGGTGATGTGTGCATCAAATGACCTGACCGTGGGTGCACCTAATGGTACCATACCTGGCTGGGACATGGGCAGCTCAGCTGATCGTTTGGATGTTTCCTGTCTGCAGGGGCAGGTGGGTGAAGCATGTGAAGCAGCAGGCCTGGTGGCGACAGGAGCTCAGGAAGAGCAGAGATCCCATGTGAGGCGTAGGCTGTTGTTTGGCTCCAGGCCACTGTCGTCAGGTGGGCAGGGGTTCTTCTCATTGCCGGGTCTTCTGAGTTTTCAGAAGCTAGAAACCCACATTTTAAATTAAATTTTCTAATTTTTAAACTTTTGCAAGCTCTTTAACATTTAGACAAATTCTGGGAGCTACAAACAGTCCAAATATAAGGACCAGATTAAGAGGCACCATTGTGTGATGCTTGGCACACTACTCCCAGGGTCCAGATTTTCCCAAGTAAAAAGTACAGCTCAGGGACAGGGAAATGGGTAACGTCAACATCCAGCGAGGCCTCACTGCTTCCATGCTCAAGTGCTAAGCATGTGAGTGCTTCAATTAATCACCCTAACAACTCCATTCATTTACTCAAAATCTACTAATGATCCCGTTCCAGGCACTTTCTACAAAAGGGCCTGTAGCAGTAAACAAGACAGAAAACACTCCCAGCCTTCATGGAACTTTGATTCCATGAGATCAGTAGGCTCACAGTAATAGAGAGAGAGGAAGTAGAATGAAGAATGGCATTGGAGGAAATGATTCCAGGGGCAGAACCATTTATTCCTCAGGTTGGGAAGGGTGACGATTATCCGCAAACATGAAGGATTATTGCAGGAGGCTTACATATCGACTCTATAGAAAGGTCACTCACTAGCTGTGTTCTGGGTTTCCTGAGGATTAGTAGGAGGGATCCTGGGACATTTCCAGGACAGGGCTTGAGGTAAGGTACCAGGAAGGACGTCCTGACAGCACAGTTGTTAAGCAGAAACAGGTGGCTGATGTTGATTGAAAACTCTCTCCCCTGGAGAACTGTAGGAATGGGGTAGGAGACATTCATCCAAACATATAGTCTCTCTTGGTGGCAGGGACTTGGACTGGAGCCAGGGGCCTGAGTACTGTAGTGAAAAGATTTCTTAATTTCTAAATTTCTTACTTTGGCCTAGAGAGTTTTTATGTTTAAAATTAAGAAAAAAAAGTTTATGCTTAGAAACATCTCTTCTTCCATAGATCAAGCTACATAGATGAGCTCATGAAAGGAATGCATTTTTTAATTTTAGCGCTTTCTATAAATGGGTTTTCTAAACCCTAAGCTGAAGTTGTTACCACAACGGGGAACATGGAGATAATTTTTCATTCTTTCATGCTATGTTGCATGTCAGCAGTAGAAGCTCCTAAAAATAATCATACCTTGTATTTATATAGCACCTTTCTCGGAGGTTCTCAAACTGCTTTGTAGACATCATGTAATTAATCCCTGAAGCATCCTGAAGACAGTAGTATAATATCAAGTTAATATTTGTCTTGCACACAGAGGTTATATGTTTTATACTTACATGTTGTATTTATTTGCGTTCTGTGAACTCTCTATCAAGCAGAGAGTTTGCTGCCCCAGATCACTTTCTCGTGATTGTATTGTATGATCTGACAGACAGGAGACACCAAGACTATAAGTGCAGTCTTCAAGTAAGTCTTCGAGTGCATGCAAGGGAGTCAAGGGGAATTCATGCCAGGGCTGCTGGGAGTTTGTGAAAGTTTGATTTAGGTCTAGGATTCATGAGAAGCCATTTCAGGAGTAGGAGAAAGGGACATGGACAGAGGATTCTAACACCCTCAAAAAACAATATGGATGGCTTATTTGAACAAGGTGGGGAAATGAGGGTGAGAAGGTCTGGAATGAGGTAGCTAACGCTGTCGGCTTATTATTGTTTCTGAGCCAAGTCTCCCCATTCTCAGCCCTCTTAACCCTGGTGGCATACAATTTCCCTTTGAGATGCTTTAATCTTACTCTTTCTCATCGCATCCCTTCTGCCCATGGTACCAGTCCCCGGAAAGGAACCCAGGTGCAGTCAGCCATAGACACCTTCGCATGTAAGCCGGGACAATCTCTGCCCAACATTTCAACACTTTAAACCTCACTCTAATTTTTCATGAAAGGATTAAATGAATTGATATACATACAAACTCTTACAGCATAGGAAAGGTTTAAGCAAGTCGTTTTTATACTTATTTGCACAAACATCAGGCATGGGTGAGCAGGACTGACAGTATACCAGCTCTTTACAAACATTCATGGATCCTTGCAGTCAAACCTCATGGGGTAGCCTTCAACTCCATTTATGCATAAAACTGGCCCTGGCAGGCAACACAGCAAAGACACTGTCACCTCAGCCCCAGCAGGTGGCTGGAGAATCAATGGAGGAAAGGGACAGAGGTCAAATTTGAGAAACATTGCTCGGGGGAGGGGCTGTTTGTGATGGTAAATTGGGCCCAGAAAGATACGGGGAGGGAAACTGGAGAAAACCCCCAGGTTCCAGCTTGGAGAGGTGGACATCCAACTACTGAGGGCATCAATATGCAGGTTTGGAAAGGGACAATGTTTGCATAGGCTGCAGCTTGTGCCCGGCCCCGCAGGCTGCCTGCAGGTTTACAGCTGAACATTACCGTCATGGCACTGCCTTCTCTGGAGCGGCCAGCAAGAGGGAATGGCCAGGGACATTAACGCCAGCCCGGAGGTTCTGGTGCCGCCCCTGAGTGTTTTTGAATTGGCAAGAGTGGTCTGGTGTTTCTCCACTGGCCAAGTCAATTCTGCATGCTCGTAGACCCAAAATTTAGTATTTGTACTGGTTCCAAAACTGCTTGTTGGCTCTGATAAGCCCTTTCAAAAAAGCTGAAGACTTAATACGAAATCCACTTTCAAGTATGAACTAGGCCCTGAGAAGTCCCAGACCCTCAGCCTGAAGTATATTGTTTGTTTTTAGGAGATTTTTTTTCAGGTACCTAACCTGGTCTTGGTTCACCCTGAAAAGAAGACATTCTTAAGCAGAGGCTCAAGGCTATGGAATTCTGCCTTTGGCACTAAAGCAGGCGCTTTAAATGAGGCCCTCAGAACAACTTTAGATGCATTAATTCTGCCAAGCGGTAGCCACCTATGATTCAAGGCTGACCAAGAATACAATAGACAAGGTTCTTTCATGAATATTAGCTGCAAGAAAAATATTTTCTTCTTAAAATTCGATTTTTTGAAACAAAAGGAAAGCTACCTTGAACATTTCATTAAAGAATGAGTATTTCAAAGACTTTTTAAAAATATTAAGATTAGCCTAGGAAGTGATAGATACCAATATTAGTGTCTATTACACCAATATTAGTGGTATGAAAAGCAAAGTTGAATATTTAGTTTTACTGAAAAACAGAAATTCTATCATTTTCTCTCCTGGAAAATGCATATTTTCCAGATCAGTAATGTAAAGAGAGGCCTGGTCCTATGTGAAACTGGTTGAAGTTTAATAATTTGGGTGTTTTCCGCTTCCATTAGTATGGAAAGTGCTTGAAGTCTATATTAATGAGGTGTGTTCTGGATGCAGGTGACAGAAGCACAATTTAAACTAGCTTGAGCAAAAAAGGGAATTTATTGGCTCAACTGGAAAGTCTAAGGAATGGGTGTCTCCAACCTCGTTGGGGTCGGTGAGAGCACGCAGGCTTTCAAGGCTCAGGTTTCTTTGCTCCCCCTTTGAAATCTGTTCTCTTCTTTGTGGGATTTTTCTTAGGTCTTTTGTCTGTTAGGTGAGGATGGCTTCCAGCCTTCAGGCCTCCCTCACTCCTACTATTTAGTCATGAGGCCCAGGCTCAGTTAGAAGTGAGGACATGAGGGGATGCACAGACTGGGGATGGGAGGAGGGGTTATGACTCAAGAGGTTCCAACCTCAGCCCTTTCCAGGGACTGGTACCAAACTTAGATTCCATGGTCCATCATTAAAAGCACTGCCTTATCAATATGTGTAAACCACTGCCCCTGCTCTTTCTCCAGTATCCTTTTTAAACACAGATATCCTCATATTCTTGGGTTATTTTCCATGCCTAAATTGTGAAGGGCAAAGATTTGTGCTTAAGGTGCAAGAATCCATGCAGAGCAAGAAAGTGGCACATCCCAGGAGAAAACAAGTCTCTGTTTCCTTAAGGAGGGTGGGCTGCAAGGCATCTAGAATGAGAGAGCCAGTGCAGGGCAGAAGCTGAGCTGGGCTTTATTATATTCTTATATAGTTATATTCTTATTTTTATGTATCTGTCTTAAGTATATTTATATTCTTGTTTATTATACTCATAGTCAGTATATTATTATATTTAGTATATTGATATCTTACCTGTGCAGGCGGCAGCTTGATCTTTGCACATTGACTGTCAGTCCTGGATAATCTTATCTTTTTCATTTGCTTTGATTCTCTAGCAAGTCTAGGTTCAGCCCATGTGAAGTGAGGAAATCATGGCTTTTTTTTTTTGGAAAAAATCACCATCCCAATGCCTTATACTATTACTATGTACATTTTGATATGAACCAAAATAATAGGTGGCTATCCTACAACATGATTTCCATTATTTTGATAAACATTTTAACCTTGCAAACTGTACTAGAAACTGCATTCCCTGCTTTTTACGGAGATTTTACTTTTATGTATGTATGTATATATGGATGGATGGATTTATGTGTGTGCATGGCCATATAAAATAAAGATTCTATTTTCAAGTCTTCCTGGCAGCTAGGTGTGACCATGTAACTTCTAGCCTCTGATATGTGAGTAGAACTTAGATGGGTACCTCTGGGTCATACCCTTTGGGAAGAAGTCTGCTCTCTGTTTCCCCTTTCCATATTCCACGAATATAGACAGAGTGATGCCCCTCCTGAGAGATGCAGATGAGACAAAGCCTTAAGGATGGCTAGACATCAGAGCCACCTCTTAGCCCGGAATAAGAGAGAAAAATAAATGTGAAAGAAAAATAATCTTTTATCTTGCTCAAGCCTCTGTTATTTTGGGATTCTGTCACATGCGCTAAGCCTCTATCCTAACTAAAACAGTGAACAAAAAAAAGCTTTTATAGGAACATTTGGATCAAGCAGTCCAGAAGGTGCAACAGTGAGAATCAGGCTCAAGTCTAAAAGAACTTAGATTATCTTAAATAATTACTGTCTTGACATTTAGAGGGAAAGAAAACATAGCTTAAAAAAATAGAAGGTGATAAAAACAATTAATTGAACAGCCTGAGAGCATGGCATTTATAATGCATTATGGAAATCAGAGACTTAAGAAATTTTTGAGCTGGAAGGAATGGGAAAGTTCACCTGGACCCATCACCTGGCCCAGTCCCCTCATTTTAGAGCTGGTTTCTTAATCTTGGTACCATTGACATATTGGGTGGATAATTCTTTGTTGTAGAGGACTGTCCTGTGCACTGTAAGATGATCAGCAGCTACCCTGGCCTCTGTCCACTGGATGCCAGTAGGACTCACACCCCCATCATGACAATCAAAAATGTCTCAAGATATTGCCAAATATCTTCTAAGGGAATGGGGCGCAAATTTGCTCCCAGTTGGGAGCATTGTTTTAGAGATCAAAAAATTGAGACCCAGCCACCTAGAGAGTCAGATTCTATTAGCATATCTGAAACATGCAAATCATTGATAATATTGATGTAGAACTTGGGAAAACATTAAAAGGAAAATACTTTTAAGTAAATAAACATGAAATGATAGCAATAGCTGATGTTTATGAAAGTCAGGTTTCTTAGATATCGACTGACTTAATCTTTATTATATCCTCTAGGATTCCTCCACTTTAAATTTGAGGACACACATCATTGAGACCAAGTAAACGTTATTATAAAGCCACACACCTGAGGAGTAGAGCTAGCTAGCATCTGGCCTCAAGGCCACATGCTTGCTTACCACTTTAATATAAGGTGAATAATAAGCACAGCATCTTGTCATGATGAATTAAATTATCAAGTCAACAAAAATAAGCTGAATATATATGTCTGAATACATTCACATTTTCTTAAAGCCACTTACGTATTTCCTTCAACAAAAATGTATCGAATGCCAACTACATAAATAACATTGAGGGATAAAAAATAATGAAAAGATTAAAAAAAGGTTATGTTAATTGCTGGACCCTGAAATTAGTTTTATTGGTATTAATTCTTTGATTCCTTAAAATAACGCTAAGATATTGGTTCTGTTATTATGATCATATTATATATGAGGAAACGGAAGCATCAGGTGCTTAAATTGCTGAAGGTTGTGTGAGTCAGGAAGCAGCAGAACAAATTTCAAATCCAGGCCATTTGACTCCTCTTTTAGTTTCCAAGAGCTGCTGTAACAGAGGACCAAAATGGGGTGGCGTAAAATAAGAAATGCATTGTCTCACACTTCTGGAGCCCAGAAATGAGAAATCCCGGTGTCCTCAGTGACATGCTCCCCCTGAAACCTGCAGGAGAATCCTTCGTTACCTCTTCCTAGTTCCTGGTGGCTTCTGGCAGTGCTTGGCGTTCCTTGGCTTGCAGCTGCTTAACTGCAGTCTCTGCCGTCAGCATCCCGTGGAGTTCTCCCCATGTGTGTCAGTCGTTACAAGCCTGTCTTACTGTAAGAACACCAGTTATATTGGATTAATGGACCACCCTATTCTGGTATGATCTCCCCTTAACCAATTACATCTGCAATGACCCTGTTTCCACATAAGGTCATGTGCCAAGAGACTGAGGGTTAGGACTTCAAATCTTTTTTGGGAGACACAGTTCAGCCCTTCTACTCAGGAACAGCTCTTAACCACCATGCCATAGTGCCTCCCTCTAAATAAGATGTAATTCTTGTCCCTGGGAGCTCACAGGAGCATAGGGTATAAGGCATGTGCACAAATAACAGCAGCCATACAAATGCTAGAATCATTTGATCAGCGTCACTGATTTTTGCCACAGAAGTTCAAAGAAGGTACAGAGATTTAACTGGGGTTGTGGAAGGGGGAAGCAAGGGGTAGGCCTTTGTGGAGGAAGTCATGAGACAGGTGAGGAGAGGTGTAAGGACGGTGGAACTGCACACAAAATGCACAGAACTGGGAACTTAGGGCTTGTTCTGGGAATAGGGATTTACTCATAGTACCTAGAGTCTACAAGCAGTGACAAACGGGGTCATAGCATCAAAACTTTTCAAAATCAGAATTGCATGAGGACAACCAGACCAGCTCTGTCCTTTAAGGTAGGTGACAATATTGCACAACTGGGCTCACTGAAGCCCAGAGTTCTTTGGCTTGCCCTTATTGACACAAGTGGGTAGTGATGGAGAATAGTGAACTGAACACTCTTTTTCTGTCTCCTATTGCAGCTGTCTATTTTTTCTACATCATAAGTCTAGAAAAATAGATTGGGGAGGTATCATGAGGTATTGAATGCCAGGCTAAGAGTCATTAAGCTGAGTCACAGAGCATCAAGGTTTCATTGTTGTGAAGTCATCTCCAAAGGTGTTTTGGTAGACCAGGTGCTGAGTGAGCAGTGGGGTCAGCAGGAAGAGGGAGGGGGCTCACAGCCATTCAGGATGGAGGTCAAGGGACTTGAACTGGCATCAGGCAGTGGGAGTGGAAGGGAGAAGGTAGAGAAGAATATCTTCCAACTCAAGAAACACTTGAGTGTTTGGATGTGGGAGACAGGAGGCCAAGATGACTATGAGATCTAGGGCCCCAGAGGGAATGCAGTGGTATTAACAGAAATGGGGAACTCAGGGGTCAATACAGGATGATCAGCCATGCTGGTTTGCCTGGGATGGAGGGGTTCCCTAGGAGCAGGACTTTCATTGCTAAAACCAGGCAGGTCCCTGTCAAAAGTCCAGGGTTGAATTGGTCACGGCACAGGAGAAACAGGTTTTGCTTTTATTTTATTGTTATTTAAATTAAAATAATATAAATAAAATATATAAATACTGTATTTTATTTAAATGTACTACTAAATTACTAAATTAAAATAGCTACTAAATCTAGTATTAAGGCTATTTAATACTAGATTTATACTACAACACTTAAAAGTAGGACAGTTATTTGAAAGATGTCTTTTAGCTCTAAAATTCTATGAATACAGCCAAGATTACCTTAACTAGTCGTATTTGCAATATCAACGAATGGCAAACTTGACCAATGAAAGAGCTCATTTCAGCGATCAGCATGTTGGAAGGCCTCTGCCTTGTTTATTTCACTACGAGAAGTTTCTGTAAAATTAGTGTTCCCTTTGCTGGGGACTTAAAAGAATTGCAAGGTTTTTACACTTTTTTCCTTTGCTGGGAGCAGATCCTTGATCTCAGGGTGTTCACATCAATTCTGCCCTGAGGGTATCCGCTAACAATGCCCTCAGTATTTGTCTGCTATAAGACTTGAGTCACCAGCTCCTTGTTCACATAGGAACGCAAAGGTATGTTGGAAGAGCTCCTGATTTCCCAGGCTCTTCCTGCATCTTATTTTAGATAGTAAGAAGTAATTTTTCAGTGCAGTGCACATGAAATTAAGCATGCAACTGCTATTATTAATGGGACTTGTGCATCTCATTTCGCCCCCTACACAGTAACATATACACATGTGGGAAGCTGAAGCTGTGCTACGGTTGTTCCATCAGAATTATAAAATCTGTTATCTGTCCCTTGAGATAAATGCACAATTCATTTTCTCATGGAAGGAAAACTGAGCTCTGGTCTCTGACATCTCAAAGGGCCTGCTCAAAAGAACCTCCTTCTGGTTTTAAGTGTTTGAATCGTGTTTTATTTTTTAGAATATCTCCATTAAAGTAGAACTTGCTGAAAAATGCACACAGTACTTTCTTTTGTAATGTGAATTCAGTGTTGACCAAGTTCTGCACATCACTCAATACTCTCTGCTTATTTATAAATTGCCATGTTTTCACGACAATGAAAGCTCTCCCATGTCTCAATAATTGGAAGAGACACCTGTTCTCCTAGGGGTGTAATAGTTTTGGATTTTGGTGCCTGAATTTTGACTAGAAAATTTTTTTTTTGACTTAAAAAAAAAATCTTAAACCTAGGACTGGAAACCATTAGTGCCCAGTAAATATTTCTAGTGACCTCATCTGTTCACACCCTGTCTTGATGGGTCCAGTTTTGGGCAGTTTACCATTTTAGTAGGAAATCTGGATCAGTTATAGTGGACAAATGACATGGAACAAAGAAGAGAAGAAACAAGAGATGGCAGCTCTTAAGAGCAAGAAGCCAGGGAAATCATCTGGCCTAAAGAACACCAATGACCAGGCAGGATGGTACCATCTGGGGTTTAGAAAGGGGCTTTACTTGTAGCCCATTGAGTGCTTCATGGGTTTCTCTTGGCGAAATTATTGATCGTGGCTGGAAGCGTACAGGTGAAAGCCATTACTTAACAATGACTCTTGCGCTTAATCACCTGGGCAGTTTTAGCTACCAGATCCTTCTGCTGGGAGCAGATCCACCATCCAGAAGGCCAACGCTGTTATTAACATCGCTCACAGCAAAGTTCTTTTGTCTTGTTTTCTATGTGTTCCAAACTGACAATAAGTATAACTGACATCAGCTTAGGAAATGGAAAAAAGATGCAGAATCAAAACATTTCTGATCCAGACAGGCTATGAAAACTCTAAGGTGTTCCGTTGTCACTATTTTTCCTCATAATTTTTTTTTCCTATCCTCTCAGTTTCCTTTTGTCAAGAATTTAAACTTTGAAATATTCTCGACCAGGGAGTAAAAGCCACTGAACAAGTCTCTTCAGCTGCTATCGATGATTTTGCAGCCATTCAGTTAAGTCTCTTCCAGCCTTGAAAAGCTGCCTAATTTGGGGTTGGATTTTATGTTCCACCCCATTTTGTATTTTCAATGTCCCTTTTAAAAGGCATGAAGATCATGACACAGAACTGTGCAAACTGGGTGCTCCATATAATGCCCTACTCTATATGCATAATACTCTGTGTGCATAGATCTCTTATTTTCTGTGGCATAAACTACATCTGCACCTTTGCCAGAGACAAGCAAGCAAGAGCCAGAGCTAAGAGGGCGCTAATCCACCTGTCACGCCGTTCCTATAACTCTTCCAGTATGTTTACAACACCAGGGTCCTTTTGAATGACCTTAATACAGAATGCCATTTGTTTCTTATAAATGCATATTTAGATGTAGGAGAAAGTAACATCTATTTAAAAAAACTGCCGAGCAGAATATCCTGTGTTGCCCTACCATGCAGACAACAGCTGCAGAAAAATAGAATATTTAGAATAAGTTAGCAAAACAACAGTCCCCTGGGGACCTCTGCTCCGCCTTCTTTGTGAAACAAAGCACCTTAAAGCCTTAGTTTTATACACGTACAAGTTATCTAATTCCCAAGGACACCGTTCTCAACATCAAGAATGTGTGCATTTTTTATTTGAGAACTTTCTTTACTGAAGGATTGTACAACGGTTCAGCGGAAATTATGCGGCATCTTTCCTCAAAGAGAGCTGCATTAATGTGCCAATGCCCTTTATTTAATGCACTTTAAAATTCTGACGCGCCTTTTAAAAAGTATGAGTTGTGTTGGGAAAGTCTAATCACCGTTCTGCATGAACGGAAATGTGCTATTTTTGTAAGGTTAGTGCGGGAGTCGGGTTTTAGCATAAGGGCGTCTCTATAGTACAGATGTCCGAAGACATTGGTTCGTTTTGATGCCCAAATCAACCAGCTAAAAATGTTACTTCTGCCAGAGTTAGTCAGAGGAAATTCAGCTTATCATCATTTAAGCAACTGGGGACTGAAAACTCTTAAGACTGTAGGAAATATTTAGAATTAATTCTACAAACACTCAGCTTTGAGGGCTAACTTTCTTTGCACTTTGAAGTGTGCATCCACCCCATAATATTATGCTGTATGCCTGTAAGGACTTCATACAGATATTTTAAAAGTCTCTTGGGATATTGTCGTTTTGGTTTGCTGATCTAATCCATTTCGCTTTCTTCTTAATCGTGCACTCACCCTCCTCTCTCTGGATGCCTCTCTTTGGATCTCTTCCCATTCCAATCAATGTGTCCTTTTAAAAAGTGTTTCATTAAGGTTGAAGTTCCAAGGACATCACTTTTCCTCTTTGAATAAAATGTGCCTTCTTTTTGGAATGCAAACTGCCTGTGCTCTGACTTGTACAATCAAAACAACGCGAAATACACCCAGTGCACTCAGGCAAAATTGGTGTGTGAGTCTCTTGGAAATATCTAGTAACAGGTGCAGCCAGATAGGCTGGCAAAGCATTCTGGTTTCATAACAATTACTAATAAGAAAATAAACGTTAGGTATGCATTATTAAAATTTTTTTGTGATTTTTTTCTACTAAAAACCAAACAAAATAAAATCTCTTCAGTAACGAATTCTATAGCATTCAAGCCCATAATAAAAAACATCTGACTTCCTCTCTCCCAATTTTAGAACTCTTCTATTTTAATGAAATTTGCATATAGATGTTGTTCTTGTAGGAGGAAAATATATACAGTTTTTACTCAGATCTTTGAAAATCTGTGTTATCCATCAAGTCAGTAGAAGATTCTTTTATCTGTGGCTTTTGACAATGTACAATCGCCTTTATTACATGCACTCCATATCCTAAAGGAATGTAAATTGTAATAAGACAGTACGCATGCATACGTTTTCTCATTTAGTAAAAGGAAATGTTTGCTGATTATTTGGTGGTGTTTTTGTTTCTATGAATAGGGTTCTAAACAATCTTAGGATTGGTTTAAATGCACTTTGGTAAAGAGAGTTGCTTTGCAATTATTGGAGACTTCAAAAGCATCTATTAGCAAATCCCAATTTTTAATTTGCCTTCATGCAGTCAGAAACATATATATATTTATGTGGAAATTGATAATTTAGTGTTATTTGCTATCTTTGTGCTATTTTGAATAGAACCTGAAAAGAAAAGGAAAGAGTTTCCTTTTGTAGTCAAGAGAAGAGCATACTATTTATTAGCATGTAATAATTTTTTTTCATAGGGTTTAGATTTCTAATAATAATTTGCTGTACACATTTTGGTGCATCAAAAGCCAACGTGTCAAGTTTGTAAAGAAAAGAGGGGATGGCTATTTATATACATTTTTGTAAATTAAAATCAATAGAAATGTTGGGGCTATGTGTAATCTAAGTACTTGAAGTATAGCAGGTGAGTGGGATGCGAAGGAAGAAACGGAAAAAGCCTGAAAGAAAGGTTAATGAGAAAAATCTATACACTTTACAAAAACGTTTAAGAGCCTTAAATTCTAATGAATGTATTATACTAACTGCACAAAAATGTGAAGATGTATTTACTGGAATGGAGTTCTAATTTGACACAGTCTATAGGATTTTTTGAGATTAAGCTTGAGAAAACTTGAAAACGACATGGGTCCAGATATCATCAATACACTAAAATAGGAAAATGCCTACAGGTGAGAGGAAACAATCAATTCTGATCCTACTTTGAGAGAGAGAGAGAGAGAGAAAATAAAAAGACCAAACAACTGCTCCACTTCTTTCCGTTCATCACAGTTCTCCTCGCTCCCTAGTTTACTCCCAAGTATTCATATTTGATTTAAATTCTGAGAAGCTAAAGCTGTGCTGAGCCAGCCACATTAAGCAGGGGATGGGGAACAAACTCCCTTCAGGCCAGTCACCTGTTAGGCTTGGGATAAAGCTGAAGTTGAAAAGTGACTTTCCTCCCAAAACATGTTAGTAGTTCTGAAGCATCAAGGACAAAACTGTTGCAGAGTGCGTGTGTGTGCGTGGGAGCCCTGCTGTATGTGTGAGAGAAAGAGACCAATGAAGCAGAGGGCCGGGAAGGAAGAGAGAAGAAAGTTGTCATCATGAATGAAATTGAAGAAAGATTTCCTTAAAGAGTGCATATATATATATATTAAAGAACATATGTGAAACTATATAAATGGAACATAAGTATTTCCAGCCAGAGAATTCAAAACACACACATATTGTGTATATGTGTGTGTGTGTGTGTGTGTGTGTGTGTGTGTGTGTGTGTGTGTGTGTGTTTGGGTAGTAGTTGTTCTGGGAAGAAAAAGGAAACAAGTGCTGTTTTTACCAGCTATATCATGGTATTCATAACCGCACAACCGCCGTCCCCCAAGTGTCCTGTTTACACCAATTAGCCTTGTTTAGCTCTTCATTACCCACATTGCTTGACCTGCTTCCATTCATAATAGGGTTAATCATAATAAAATGAAATCTTTTGATTTTATTAATTTCTTATACAGTATGTCTTCCAGAATTCTTAGCAATGCTAGAACATCAGGGAATAGTGCATGTGTGCTAAATTTTGCTCCCTCTGCTGGCTGACTCTGAGGGAATGGTAAAACTACTGGCTCATACATAAACAAGGACTATTATTGTTTGGGAAAACACACACACACACACACACACACACATCCTTCGGGAAACAGAACCATTGCATTGAGAGTCAGTCCTGGATTCTGCTGGCACTGACAACAGGAGCACCACCAAGACAACATTTTCTACCCAGAATGCCATGGTCACCGAAGGAGAAAAGCTAAGAGCCTAGGTGAGGATGGCAGGTGGAGAAGGAGATGGGAATTGCGGTATATCTAAGGCTTAGATAAGCACGCAGCTTATTTCATCTTCTTTGCTTGCTGATGTCTCTTAGTTCCTAAGGAGTGTGGCAGAGCTTTGTCCTGAGTGTTTCCTAGCAAGAAAGCAATTTGATACAAATAAATGTGTCACATTCAGTTCCATAGGACTGACTGGGCGTTAGACAGAATCATGGAAGTAGTTAAAAAGCATGTCTCCTTATTAGAATCCCTAGATTCATGTAAATATAAGGTTACTTAAACAAAATATATGAAGTTAAAAGGAATGAATTAGTTTTTCAAAATGATTTAGAAAATTAAAAAAAATTAGGAAGAATCCTGGAAATGTATAATATAAAAGTTGTCATTTAAAAAGACATCCTGTCTGGTTATGCAATTAGTTCAATAGATACTTAAAAGTTTGACGCACATTTTATCTACAAATTTAGACATTTGGAAAAATCATGGAGCTGAGAAGAGATTTCAGTAAATGGATAGATTAGGTAACAACATGAAATGTGTTTTGTCTTGAAGTTAGGAAAAACTGTCTTTCTCTCTAGGGTACACAAAATGCTTTCTCGCCCTTTGTGAGAGATTAAGGAAGTTAAACCTTAGCTTTAGACTTGGAACCATTAAGAGATTTAAAAAAAGAAAGAAGGAAGGAAAGAAGAGCATGGAAGAGAAACATGGTATCTAATGTATGAATTAATTTAAATCCTTCAATAAAGTTTCTTAATAGTCTTATTCATATGACATAAAAATTTCACTTTCCCCTCCTCTCTTACTCAATGGCTTTCTTAGAGGGGGAAAAAGCTACAACCAAAAAAAGAGAATAAAAAAAGTGAGTCTATAAAAATCTGAATAAATAGGAAATTTATATTTTATTTAATGTCAGTCTGCTCCCATTTTGAATGTTTATTATATGTACCCACATACATGCCTGGCATTGGCATTTAATGAATTGTTTTGGTATCGAAATATACTCTCTTGTCTTTCAAATTCATGCAAACCTTACTTGTCCTTCAAAAAGGAAAACATCCTGTTTTGGTTAATGGGCTTAGGAAAAAAGGAAAACAACAAAAGTAAATTGTGATCGCAATTAGGCTTCTCAGTGAGCATGCTCAGTGGGTCTCTCACGGTTGCTAGGCAACCAGCTGAAGGTGTGTGGCAGAAGAGGGCCCCACGTGTAAAAACATGAGCACCTTTGGCATAGGTTTCATCTAGTCTGGAAGCCCATGTTCATTTATGTAATTAATTGTGGGATATCGTTGGATGACTTTAATGGATTCCTTTTCCACATTTTTGGGAAGAGAGTTGGGGATAAGGAAGGGATAGAGTGGGGGATTCAGCAGGATGGGTCTGAGTACCACAGCGAGGACTTCCCGAAAGACCGCTGTGCTTGAACTGGGTTGCACTTTTACAGTGTGTGCGTGTGGCAATTTATTTTTCATCGTGGGAGTCCCAGTTTGCTCTTAACCATTGCACTCCGGGGGCTCAATTTGGGCCCAATTCGAATCCCACCCCGGATCGTCGTAACTGCGTGCATCTAACATTTAAGCCTCTCAAATAAATCCATTTTCACATACACGAGTCATTTAACAGAAAATTTCCAGTGAAACCGCATTTGTTAAATTAAAAGTTGCAGCCCGCATTCAAAGCCCATCCGCACCCTCCAGAGTTCTGCTGAAGAAACACAGTAGTTCAGAGAACAGCGCGGCAAAGTAAAAATGAATCAACTTTTAGAAACCACACAAAACGCTTCGTCTTTAGTGAGTACAATGCCATCTCCATCAGCACCTCTAAGTAGCAACTCGACCGAACACCTGGTTCGGTCCACAGTGACAGCTCACTGTCTCTCCAGTGGTAACAATTTAGAGGCATGATGCTAAACAAGATATATACATGATGTCAAATATTGGCTGCACACATCTAAGCCAATCACTTCTAAATAAATTAACTATGGCACTGCCTAATATGATCCACCTGCTTTCTTCCTTGCGTTGTTCCAGACCCTACCTGAACCCCCCTTTGATTAAATGTCAGAAGCTTGCCTTGTGCCTACAGATTTCACTGAAGGCGGATAACAGAAAGGTTCCTCCTGTGACTCCATAAAACTGAAATAAATTCCACTGGCATCTTGTAAATTTTTATTTTCTACAATGACTGCAGGCCCCATCTGCGGCCCAGCTGTTATTAGAACGGAAAGCGTTGGCCCTTCTGCATTACAAAACAGCATAGAACAGTAATTGCCAGTGGAAGAGATTAAGTGTAGACACTAAAAATGTTTACTCGCAATGAATATGCATAACGATGGGTAGGAAACAGCACTGGAAGATTAAAAAGAGAGAAGGGTTTGTTTACAAGGCTGGGGAAAAAAAAAAGAGTGGAATGTCAGTTGGCCCCGAGCCTGAAATAGGAACGAAAAACCTTTGGGCAAGGCATTAGGGAGAAAAACAGATGGTTTGTGAACCTTTTATTAGATAGAAAAATCATTAATCAAGCCCAGGCTGGAAATGGCAGGGTTTTTGGTAGTTCATATTTTAGTTTATTTTTTCTTAAAGTGACAGTATACTTTTTTTGTTTTCTGTTTTTTGGGGACAGTCATCTCTGTATGGATCAGATGTAGACAGGCACTGCTTTTGTACAATATTCCACATTAAAGCCAGCTCCACTTGAGGTTAGTGTGAGCACTGATTTGTTATATGGAGAGAATTCCTCCAAAGGGTTTTACATTTCAGCACCTGTTCTGCCTGTATAGCAATTAAAAACAAATTGCAGGATGGAATATATTTTTTTTCTTCATGTCCCATTTCTTTGCTTTTGAAACTTGGGAAGAAAATGGAGAAGGGGAAACTTTTACACATACGGCCTTGCTGACTAGGTTGATTCATAGCAGTTTAAGCAAAATATGTAGTAACAATAACTGCAGATTGATTCATCTCCTGAGAGGGAATGGATGCGATTTCATTGGAAAAAAGCCATTGAAGAGAGGAGGATCCCATTAGAAACTGTACCTCCCGTGAAATTAATCTGTGCCCTTTGGGCTTGAAAAGGTTGTATTTTACTTAAAATTTTTTTAATAGAGGTAATGAACATCTCAGGGAAGGGAATGTCCTAAGATTAACAAAATCCTGGAATTAATGGTGCAAAGCATATCATCCTCTATTAGCCAGTCATCAAACCCTAGAAAATGCCCTATGCCAGGGCCAGTATTGTTTGAATGGAATGTGTATAACATTAAAACACTTGTTTTAAACACACAATATGTGTGTGTTCATAAACATAGACATTGCTATGCACATACCCCTATATATGTATATACACACATGTGCATGTGTCTGTGTATGTGCTCAAGATTTGAAATATTATTGCTGAGGTACAACCATGTCAGCTTTGGAAGTGGGATGGCAGGGTAGGGAAACGTTAGAATAAAGGGTGCCTGTGGCCAGACCCAGGATTAATCTTGATACCACAGTCCTGCATTTTTGTTGTGGTGTGCCATATATTTGGAACTGGTAGCTCATTTCTACTTGGCGAAGCTACTTTTAAGTTTAACTGTAAAATTTCCTTTTCCTGTTTTATTTATTTAATATTGGATAGGGGATTGACTTCATCGGGATCGTCATTCCTAGAGTTAAGCATTGTTGATGAACAACTTCATGAATATGCAGCAGGGCAATTTCTTTTTAAGGAATTAAAAGGTATTTGGAAAATCTCATCCATGTTTTTACTCTTCAAATACAAAATATTTTTAAATAACTTTATTCACAAGTAAATATCAGCAATTCATAGGGCAAGTTATTCTTTGCCAAAAGTGCTCATAGAAAACCCATCAGTTTCCTTTCCTTATTTCCCACGAGAGGAATTGTGAAAGTCAAGGTCAGAAAACACCTGCCACAATCCGATTTTTCTCCTGATCGTTGGGTGTATCCTCCATGTTGAGGAAATGAGACCTGTTGAAATGTTCACATTAAAACGAGAATGAGGAGAAGGTTTTCTGACTACGGGTCTCTGTTCTGATGTCGTTACTATCTCCCACGGATGATCCTTCTCCCGGAAGTCTGAGCTTCATGCCTTTCCTTTCCATCTCCCTGGTTACCTGATGGGCTTACTGGTTTGTTTGGAGGTAATGTCATTGTCAATAAAGAATGCCAAAGATGAGCAAGATCAGCAGTGACCTGCACAAACTCTAAAACCTCGCCAACCTACCACTGTGTGCTGGGCTGACTTGTTCCAGATACAGAAGTTCAAAGACATGGCTGACGCCCTCCTTCAAAAAAACACTTTTACAACGCAGTTAACATTTTCTGTTTTCTGACATTCTTTCCCTAAAGAGATGCTTAAAGCAAAAAAAGATTTCCTGCCACAAAAATGACATTAATATTTCGTAAATCAAGAACTAAGATAATGTTTTGGCTGCTGCAGAGACGTTTACCTTATGTCGTTTATCTAAAAGCTTTTCGATTAAAACATGACACAATTTTTGGACTGGCTTTAACCGGAAAAAACAATTCCAAGAACTATCTTATTTCAGAGCCTGAAATTCTTTAGTATATTTCTCACTAGAATTCACTGTGGAGTAGACAGCCTTTCAGCTCATAGAAAAAGACTTCCCAAATAATAAATCTTTTCCAACGATTATTCATGTACATTAAATCAAATAATTTACTGAAAGCCAAGAAACCTTCAAATGGAAAACTATGTAAATATGTTTGTAAACTTTTGAGTTAACTGCAATGCCAACAGCTGTTATCAAAGATGAAATCCTTTTCTATACTGACCCAAGAATTGATCTATTTAAAGAAAAGACATTTTGTATCAAAAAGCAAAAAAAAAAAACAACCCAAAACCCTTTAAGATAATAAAGCTCTCTCAAATGAGCATCTGCTGGAGGAAGTAATAAAATCACAAAAGTGATTATGAATTTCACAGCTTTTTACCTATTTGAAAAATATGGGGAGGAATAAAGTGTAAGAGGCTGTCCTGTAGTGTAGAAATATGATTTTTAAGGTGTTATATACAAACACTGTACATTTATTTCTTACAAAGTTGCTTACAGTAAGCATTTTATCTCTGACTCTTTATTATCTTTTTAATCTATGGTTAATGTAGTTTTTTTTTTCCTTTTAAAACTTTAAGGATTTTTACCAATGGATTTTGACACATTTAGATCTGGGGAAGGAAAACACACTTAAGGAGCAGCTACTTCAAAACGTAGAGGAGAACAATTACCGAAATAAAATAGCGGTCAGTCTTTCATAAGCCATTCAACAGCCAACGGAGGACCGCAGTTAAGGTCAAACTGCTTTGGGAAATGCCAAGGAACAACTTCTCTTCCGACTGTGTATACCACAGAGAACTGCACAGAGTTCCTAAGTCTGGGGCTAGTAACTCTGAAATGAACCTCCTGCAGGCTTGAGCCGCTCAGAGCTGTGCGAGGCTGAAGATGGCCGTGGCTGGGAGCGCGAGGGCGAGAGGCAGGATCTGGAAGGAGAACGCACAATAGCTGTTTAAGGACCATTATTAGCCTTGCATATGTTATGGCACATCATTAATAAACAGTGATCAAAAGAAAGAGCATGTCTTAACAGCTGCAATAAATTATTATGGAAATTGGCATTTTAAAATGAATTCAGGGTGAGACAATACCAAAAGGGCAGCAGCTACATATAGAATGGATCACGTTGTAAGGCCAGAGAATAACTGTCAAAGGTGGAGGAGCTGTGGACAAGCAGTCTTCCTCCTTCCGTTTGTAGAATTTAAGAAAGATGATCTTCGCCACAGGACTTGAGTGAGGTCACATGCATTAACAAGACTGTGTTCTCTGGAAGATTTGGGAAATAATCAATACCTTAAAAACGGGTAAATACCGTCATAAGAAGAACTGGGTGAAAGACTGTTAACAGCCCATAGTTCCAATTTAACAATAATTAAATATTATTAAACTCCAGTTTTGAAATAAGAGGTTTTTTTTCATGATAGCAAAAGATTTTGAGACAATCTTTGATATGAACATTTTGTATTAATTTTAAAAAGCTCAAATGAAGGACTGATTTGCTCTTTCATGGAAAAAAGGAAAAGATGAAAAATACGGTAGAGTTCCATAGCACTGGGATCTTTGATTTTCAAGATGTTTTCTATGTATTTTTTTTTCTATCAATAATGATCAGTCCATTAATCCTTTTTATGTGGGTTTAAAAAGTCATGGTTAAATGGTTTTACTGAAGTTAGCAAATTGATGTTTTATGAACTGCCAGAGTATCTGATGAAAAGGTGGAAAAAAAAATCAGACAATGATATGGCTGTTTGCCACATCCAGATAGCTAGATACCCAAACCAGATATCCAAGGCCGGATGAATGTTTTCCTTGTTGTATGGAAGTTTTGATCTGCAGGTCTAACCTGGGTTTCTTTATTACTATGAAGAGACTGTGACAGGAGTTTAGAATGGGGGACAAATGACCAGTTGCTCGTAGTAATTAGTTCCTGATTAGTTACTAGCACTACAAGAAAAACAAAATCCTCCATCAAACACTTAAAACTGACTTCGTATGCATAAAAAGAGCATTCTAATAATACATTGAACATTTACTCCTTAAACCAAGAAGGTATTTTGGGGGTTTCTTTTGATCCTTGATACAGACTTGAAATGGACATATGTTGACAGAAAGTAACATTTTAAATTTGAATAACCTTATTTGGCAGTTATTTTAGGAAGAATAGCCTTATCCAGTTCTCTTTGGGCAACAGTTACGTCCATTCTGGATGTACCCATTTCTTAGGACCCTGCTGAGTCCTTTCCCCCAGTGCTTGCTAGAAATGTTAGAAATATGCTTTCTGGGCTTTTAAAGGGAAAACCTTCCCCGGTACGTTCCCCTGAGAAGCGGTTGCTATCATAGTCTTTGTGACTGCTGGCTAACACAGTATTATCTGTGGGACAGGGAAAGAGCCACTCACACAATGAACTTTAGAAGCCATCCCTAGACTGCCTACTATGTTCTCTGCTTTTGATTTTCCCCAATTCATGCGTATTTTAACATACAAGCTAGTAAGGATCAACATAGCGGCAGTGAGTTCAATAATCCTACAGTTTCATGGGTCAGTACGTTTGACTTTGCAAGTGTGCATGAGCAAAGTTTTAATAAATGCTTAGTCCTTCATCAGTATTTTTCAGTCCTGGTTACATATTGAAAATTATCTATGCGTTTACATTTTGGGAAATATTCAGTTCTAGGGACATCAGACCAACTGAATGGAAGTCTGAGGATGAAGGCTGTACTGCTGCATTTTAATAAGGCTCTGCTGGTCATTCCAGTGCACAGCCAGGTTTGGGTACTGCTCTAAATGTTCTCATGAACTACAATGTACACACAACCTTAAAACATGGGAGGGCTACATTTTTTGGTGTTCTCTCTCCCCAACTGACCATGGAGTAGTAAGCAGTATACCATTAGTCTGAAAGAATTAATACACTTCTAGGAGTGCTCAGTTTATACTCTGAGAATAACTTAAAGACCCAGTAATTTCAAACTCCTGGAACAAGGGCATTGTTGCCAGAGTATAGATGAATATTTAACAGATACAGCGGGAATATCCAAAATGACTTTGCAGTATGTCCAGACAGCTTTGCCCTGTTGACTCCATTCACTGTTTTTGCCCTGGTCAGAAGACATAGCAGGTGCTTTCCACAACTCACCTTCCTCTTCATTGATGCCACTTTAGTCCCTGAGGACTCATTTGAGTCCAGAGCACTGCTGGGGCTACAGAATGAACAGCCATTTAGCCCTTTAAAAGTACTATATGCACCTCCAGGTCAAAATGGTTTTCATTCACATTCTGCAAGAGGCTGCATTTCCATTCCAAGAACGACTTTTGATTTTTTAAAAATATGTTTACAGAATGGAAAAAATGTGGAAAGATAAGGTCTTCTGGGGGAGGAGATCATCCCTGGGAATGACTTGGAATGAATTTTCCTGATGAGTTATGGGAGCATGAAAACATATCCTGTTTTCCTTCTCAATTCAGAGTGGTTTTCACATAGATGCCTGTTTGCTCCAACTCATTCATTCTGTTTGCACTCCTTTTTCTGAGACATCTGAAAGGAAATATTGGCTCAAAGGTTCCATCCCAGGTGTGATGAGGATTTCTGGAAGGACAGTTCTTCTTGAATGCTATGATTGTCTACATTTCATTTTTCCTTTCTAAGGAATTCCAAAATGAGTGATCCACTCTCCACATCCCAGATGTTGTTGTAAACCAGAATTTTGGAACATTTGAACTAAAATTCAATCCCCTAAAGTTCAGCTGAGTCCCAGTTCTCAAACCAAACACTGACAAAAATGTATTTGTGCGACGGTTCACATGACTGCCTCGGTGTGCTGCGTGCCGGCCTCTGTGACTCAGTCCCAAATGAACTGACACACCATACTGTAAATTTTATAACAACCAAACACCAGGATGCTAGAAATGAGGCGCTTGTTCATGTTTCTTGAGAGACTAAAGTTCTGGAAACATCCTTTAATGTTGATTTTTATAAGAACTTTAAGCAGTGTTGTTTAAAAAAAACTCAAAAAAAAACAAGAAAGAAAAACCTTAAATAGTTCAAGTCTGTTAAAAAGTTTCCTACATAACATTGGCAACCATTTCAGTAAGATGAGTATTTTAGAGGGCATGTCTTAGGGAATGGGCATCAGTCATTAAGATCTCATCCAAATTTAAGCAGACCATTTTAGGAAATTTAAATATCCGTAATTTAAAAGCCATCAAGAGACAGGCTAATACAATAATTAGGAGAATATATTTTTACAGGTTTATTTACAATCTCCAATGTTGGATTTTCACGTATTTAAGTCTCAGTTTTCCATTCTTCCCTGTGCCTATCACTCACCTGTGTTTGTCTAATGGAAACCAGTTACTACATCTCTGGCTACACATCTGTTTCATGCATGTGCGATTATAAGCCATTTTAGCAACTAGTAAAACTACAGGTGTCTGGGTTTTAATGTAACCATTTTAAAAGAACAGTTCATGGGCCTCTGATTATTATTTTTTATAGCTGGCAGTGTTCCTACCATAGGCTGCCAGCTCAAGAGCTAGCATGACTCTGTTGTTCTCTCACCTGGCAGAAAGTCTGAAACCATTTGTAAATTAATTTTTTAAACTTTGAATCCATACTGCTGAAAACAGCTATCACTGTTTTGTGCACAGACCGCCTGTCCTACTGTTTCTGCAAATCTTCAGTAACAAATAATCAACTTGGTTTGAATGCTGGATGCTAAAGTCATTAGGTGTGTATATATCTACTGGACTTGCTTACTTCTATCCCATAATAAAGAACACAGTTGCCATCACATCACTTTGATAAGTACTGCCGACACATGGTTTCATAACATCTGTTGAATGTCCATCCATGCCCTCACACTCAGCTGTTCAATTCTGTATAAGT
Source organism: Manis javanica (assembly GCF_040802235.1). Taxonomy (NCBI): domain Eukaryota; kingdom Metazoa; phylum Chordata; class Mammalia; order Pholidota; family Manidae; genus Manis; species Manis javanica. The sequence continues at coordinate 108,484,953 of NC_133164.1, forward strand.
GAAAATTTTTGATTTGGAGATTTCTTCATTTATTTACCCCTCATCATCTAAGTGTAGCTAAAAGATGTAAGAGTTCCAAGAGCTACTGTAACTACTTCTGAAATTTATTATTTATGAATAAAATACCCCAAGAACACATTCATCTGCTCTTAAAAGAGAAAGATAGATGTGTACAAATTATAAATGGAGAAAACTGACTTACAGATTACTTAGACTAAAATTAGGATTCAAAATTTTTTTAAAAATCCAGTTCCAGTGACATGAAACTCGGCACACATTGTAGGAGGTACAAGTCAAAATCAATTACAACTTTGACTTTGCTGCAGCAGTAATAGAGACACATTGTACAACTATATTTAAGGCTCTGGTGACATTTCTATTACAAATAGAAGCATCATTTTCCAGGGATTTATTGTTGAGCCGTAACAATTTTTAGACAGGATCATTTATGAAATTCTAGGACTTGGCTCCCAAACCAGATATTTTATTTACTTCTTTTAAATTAATAAACAGAGTTTAAATGTTCTGGGTGAATGAAAACAAATTAATAGTGAAAGTTTCCTTTATTAAATAAAGTTTGGCCTTTCCACAGACGCATTACAGACTGTAGTTAATTTCTTGGTAATATATTTTCTTTTGCTCTTTATGCTTAACAGCATGATGATGTTTCTGTGGCAGAGATGGAACCTGGGATTGATGACACCCCAAGCATTTTAATCCTCTATATGCTAATTAGTGACTCAAATTAGAGAAAAAATTCCTTATATTTTATGATAGCTTTAAAACACAAAGTAATTGAAGACAAACTTTCTAGAGTATGTGAGAATTTGACTCTAGCATTATTTTGAATAATATTTTAAACATGGGAAATCCCTGATTAAAATCTTCAGTAGTTACTGCAATTGTCTAGATAATATCGTAATGTTTAAGGTGCTCCAAATTCTCTTCCTTTTCCTACCTCAGCTTCCAGTGCTTCTCTTTATGAATTGTACTCTACAACTAACCTAACTCCCAGCCACTTCTCAGACATCTGATTTTCCTGCTCTTACCTTGTCTTCCAACCCATCTTTATGCAGATCTTCCCCACTCTTCCAGATCTTCTTCAAATACCACCTTTTCCAAGAATGTTTTCCTGATCCTCCGTATACTTCCTATGAACTTCTTCCCTATGAACATAGAAAATATTTGGTTTTTACTGTAGTTATTTATGTATATATTATCCATGTCCCGTATACAGAAGAGGTGCTTAGTTAAGGTTTGTTGATCACCCAAATAGATGAATGAATCAGTACCTACTACTGAAGAAACCTATTTTTGGACTTACGCTTTCTATTAGGGACAGGTAATAGATAACAGAGTATGACACAGAAATATGTTAATGTAGATATATATGGACTTACTTACTTCTATCCCATAATAAAGAACACAGTTGCCATCACATCACTTTGATAAGTAGTATCAAAAGAAATCTTTGTCCATCTGAAAGTAACATTAAAAAAAAAAGTAGAATAGAAGCAAATTTGATTTCCTTAAGTAGGCCAGATTCCTGTTCATCAAGGCTGGGACCACTGACCTGGCCTTGCCCACTGTCTTGTATCTGAAATGTACTGCTCTGCCCCCTGCCCTTCCTGCTGCGAGTCAGCCCCGCATCATCTCTTGACAGTAAAACATTTTCCTAGCAGGTCTCTTTGATTCCAACTTTATCCATCCTTCATGGGCCATCAGAATGAGCTTCCTAATGCACAAATAAGAGTGTTGATCCCTGTTAAGAAATATTTGATGACTTGCACTGTGAACTACTCATGGTCTGCACACTAAGTCCAAGTCCCTTGCATTGCCATTCAGCGCTCGCAGTGAGCTGCTCTCAAAGCGCCTTCCCCAGCTCCATTTCCTCTCGCCTTCCTCCTTGTGCCCTATGCTCTGGCTCATGACAAGCTTCACCTTACCTTGAAGATGTCTTCATACGCCCTTCTGTGGACAGGAGCACCCTTCCTCCCTTTCTGCCCATCAAATGTTTTCTCTTGCTCTAGGCTCAACCCCAGTGCTCCCTTCTCTACCAAGGGGTCTCTGATCCCTTTAGTCAGAATTCATTGCATCTCATTTGTATCTTTGTTATGCGCCTACATTTCACTGTGCCTAGACCTACACACCATAGCTTACATTTTCAATTCTACCAAATTACATGTGTGTATCTCGAGAGCAGGAAACATGTCACTTGCACATTTGTATCTCTCTGCCTCAGTAGTGCCCTCCCATATTGCTTTCCACACAGTGGTCAATTGCCTTATGATGAATTCGATCACACCTTTTAGATGTATAATAATACTATAATGAGAACTGTATTTCTAGGATAGATAATAATTTCAGAAAATTCTGATTAACAACCGTAAGTCAATAATGTGTTTAACTGATGAAGCATTGAATGATTAGCAGATTTGAGTGAATTATCTCTGTGTCATTTTTTTCCTGCATAAAACATATTGATTGATGAGGGAAAAAAAGAGCTTGATATTTAAGCTCTAAATTCTTTTTGGAATCTGTAACAGTTTGGAAATGAATGGACCCTGTATGGATAAGTATAATAATACTCTTAGTGTTGGTAGTTTTATTCAAGTTTGGAAACTTAAGTAGAATATAATGCCTATAGAGTAAGTGATGACCTCATTTTCCATGGCAATAATTTACCTTTCAGAAAAGGTCAAGTAAGCTCTTTTATTTATTTATTTTATTAACCTTTTTATTTTGAAACAAGCTTCTTTTGTAGAGAACAAAAGTAGGTTTGAATTTAGCTTTGCTGGTAGTCTGGACTGTAAAAATGAAAGTATACGCCAAGCCACCAAATGAAAAGAAACAGGGGGTCTCTTTCATTTGGAAGAGGAATTGTAAAACACTGCTCACACCAGGCATTTAATCATGTTTATATTTTATGCGTTTTAAGAGTTGCTATTGCAACTATAATATTTTAAATACTTAATTTTGTGTCTGTGTGCAATGACTAAGGTGAAGATTTTAAATATGGGATGGATGATGGCTCCTTCTCAAGAAACAAGATTCCCAGCACTTTTACATATAGAGTATCACTATGTATGTAAAGGTTTATGATTTTATAATTCTCTCTATCTAATGTCAGATTTCTACAAAGGGCAAGTGAACATTTCTGTTGTCTTATAGATGGAACAGACCTCTCAGATGATATTGGAGGTGAGGATGGGGGATCATTATAGCCTGATAATCCTGGAAATGCTGCATTGTGTCATTTGGCAGTATGAAACCATGCGACATTTCTCTTACAGATAGGAATACAAAATCCAGAGAATGAAAATAACATCTCTAGACAGAGGCCAATCTGTACCAGAAGCTGTAATTTTCTCAATGCCTACTTTTTATCACCAGCTCATTCTTCTCACCTTTATAGATTTGGGGGGTTTCCTCCTTGGTAAATACTGTGCTTTATCCCTTTAATTGATTTGTTTCCTTCTGAGCGTGGCAGCAAGTTGGAGGTAAGCACAGCTGCTTGACTGCTGAGCATGCTTCCAGATGCTCTCAGATGAAGCAGAAGCTCTTTTATCCTGTAAACTCCAGCTGAATCAGGAGGCCAGAGGTCAGGACTACCTGTACACATTTTCTTCAACATCTCCAGCCAGCTTTGCTGACGGAAGTGTATGGCTCCACATGTCCTAAGTCAAGAGAGAATTATTTAGCTAGGGTTCCTATTAAAATATAGCATGTTGAAAGTCTCACAGAGCTCTATAAATGAGTCAACTAGACCTAATTGAAAGGAGGTGTTAATTTGCATATTCTCTGTCACAGTGCTGTCCAAGAGAACTTCCTGTAATGCAGGAAATATCCTATATTGGTGCTGTCCAATATGGTATCCATTAGCAACATGTGACTACTGAGCACTTGAAATGTGGTTAGTATGAATGAGCAACTGAATTTTAAATTTAATTTAATTTAAATTTGATTAGTCATGTGTGATTAGCAGTTACAATATTAGAGTAGCTCTATAATATGTGATTGAAATGTTATAGGGTCAAAAGTTTCATAAATGGTTGATAGTTGTTGTCAATATCCATTAACTGTCTTATATATCCTTATTTGATAAATCAATGTAATGGGGTGAGTAATAATGATCCATGTGATAATAAGGTTGAATTACTTATTTAAGCTATAGTGCTGCACTCCAACAATGAACCTGCTTGCAACATTTCTGTTATTATAGGGAGTCAAAGCATGTTTGAGAACCAAAGAATCTGGAGGCAGAGGACTGGAAATTGGGCTCTACCATTTTCTGAGTAACCTTGGATAATTAAAAATATTTGCACCTAATATATTTTCTTCTTTTTGACTGCCTACTTGCTCTCCATTTTCCTCTTTGTATCAGTCAGTAATTAGCTCATTAATGCTGCATTAAAACCACTCCAAAACTCAGTGGCTAAATATAACAATCATTACTTCTTGTACATGCACCTGTGTTTGGCCAGCTACAGGTATTTAGATCTAGGCTAGGCTCAACTGACGTTGGCACCAAGTTGCAATCCGTTCAGGTCTGCTCTATGTGTCTTTCATGCTCCTGGTCCCTGTGGGCTGGTTAGGGCATATTATTTTTATGGTGATGATAGAAGTGCTGAAGAGCAAGTGAAATTGCTAAGGTCCACTTCAAATCTCTGTTAACTTCATGTTGGCTAATATCTTCTTGGGTAAAGAAAGTCACACCACCACCAAGCCCAGCATCACTGGAACAGAATATTATACTCCTCCCCTGGAAGTACAAGGAGAAAGTGAGTATTTTCTGAACAATCATCTAATTGATTGGCTATACCCATCTTCCCCCAATAGCTGGCATCTACTACTTGTTAAGCTCAGTGTTCACTTGTAAAATGAGGATAGTAGAAATAATGCCTGCTTCATAGGATTCCTTAAAATATTAGAAAAGGAGCTGTTTGAACAGTAACCTAGCAAGTAAATAAAATAACTTTAATTATTTTAAGGAATATTCTCTGCCATCACAGTTGCCACTTTATAAACAGAACATACCTTTAAAAATACATTTGTTTATCTTTCTTTGGATAAGGAAATTTAACTTAAACCTATAATCTTTTATACCAGTCAAATAACTTACCCACTAAAGGAGAAAAGTCATTGCCTGCTAGAGTGGATATTTTTATTGACTCTCCAGTGTCCATTCTATACCTTCGCAATAAGAGGCAGTGGTGTGGTTGGAGGAATTCACCCCTGCTTAAGGAATGACCCTGCTTAAGTTTGATGTAAGGGTAATACCACCCTTTTTGTTAGTCCTTTGTTTGGGAATGAATGTGTAATGTGATTTTATCCAATGAGACCAGCTAGAGGTTTCTGGAACCTTTTATGGATGTTTTCTACTTGTGGAAGAGTTGTGGGAAACCATTCTCTCTTCCTCTCACTAAATGTGAATGGAAAGCAAGTTGTCTTAGTTGCTTCTACTAACTGTCCTGCAACTCTGGGTTAGAGAAAGGCTGGGGTGAAAGAATCAAATGTACGTCAGAGAAATAAAACTCTCATCCTGATGGGACCTTCCCTAAGCCCTGTCTACCTATGAACTTTGAATTATGTGATCTATTAATTGTGCTAATCATTTCAGCCTTTTTGAGTAAACATTATATATCTTCATTCTTCTAATTATCCATGTTATCTCATTTCTTCCTCATTCTTTCATTTTTTTTCATCTAATATGATCACATGGAGGTCAGTGGAGTACATAGCTCTTACTGGACATTAGGAAAAATGCAAAATAAGTTAAGAAACAAGTTTTCAGCAGTTTTGGGAAAACTTGCTAAGTGAATTTATGCTTTAAAAACATCCTCTATTTCAAATACTTGGCAGCTATAGATAGAATTTTTAAAAAGATAACTCAAATGATATATCTAGGTTCAAAAATGAGTAAACATATCTGTGGATCACAAATAAAACAGGAACATAAAGTGTGATCAGGGATGAAAGTGCAGTCCTGCCAGATTCCAATTCTGGAAGCAGTCAGTGGCAGCTTGGAGCATGCTGCATCAAGACAGAGGGCAGATCTTGCCAAGCTTACAGCTTGAAGCCAGGAACTGAGAGGTAAGCCCACCACCTCCTGAAATGAGATGGAAAAAAAGTTATTGCTGACTCACTGCCTGAAGTCATAGCTTTATAGGACTCTGTGGGCCCAGGCAGACAAGCAGACAAAAACACTGCTTCAGAACAAGGAACTGAGCCAACCCATCTGATGACTGGATTTGTGATATTTCTCAAATCATGATAGAACAGGAGAAAGGATACACTCTTATATTGCCTGGAGGTTGACTGGGTGTCCGTCTCAAGAACCACAGGCTGAGAAGGGAGAACCCAAGAAGACAGATGAAAAGAGAAAAGGAGATAGAATAGAGAGAGAATAGCAAAATTCTGCAGGAAAATAAAATTCCAAAACAAGAAGAAATCTAATGCTAAATAAAATAATAAATAAAATCAATAAACATAGTAGGAATTAATTTCATGGTATAGTCAGAAAAAGACTAAAATGGGAATGTTTAGAACGCTTAAAGAGATAAGTAGAATGTTCAAATTCATTCAAAAGTAAAGGATTATGAAACAATTAAAACAGAAATAGGAAAATAATAAAAAACAGGGATTTTAGAAATAAAAAATAGTTATTGAAAAAATAAAACCTCAATAAATGTGATAATATCTAAAAATGGACAATTGGTGTCTTAGATGATAATACTAAGTAATAACCCATGTCTTAGCACCAAACCTTTAAGAAATAGATGTATCAGGTTTTTCTCTATTTCAGAGCATGGGAAAAAAGAAAAACTGTAACTTTGGTAAAAATATTTAAAGAAGAGTAAAAGAAAGAAATACAGATTAATCATACTTACATGCATAGTTACATGCTTCCTAAATAAAATAATGCCAAATTATCTCTACTAATATATTTTTAAAAGCACAAATAAGTAGAGTTTACTTCAGGAATGTAAGACTCATTTATAATGTAATACCAGAAAATATAATAATGTAATGCTCATTGGCTGATGAGTAGAGGAAAAGATGTGGTTATTTTAATAGGAGCAAACCAAATTGGTAAAACTCTATAATTAAAAAACAGAACAAAATACAAAACTCATAGAAAGTTAGAAATAGAAGAAAAATTTCCAAGCCTGAAAAACATACTATGAAAAACTGAGCAAATATCATGTATCTGTGAAGCACTAATTAGAAGTATTACATTTGGTTGGGAAAAAGACAAGAATGGTTGCCCACTATCAGTACTATTCAATACTCTCTACTGGCTGTCTTAAGCACTGCAATAAGCCAAAAAACAGAACTATAAGTAAACACATTGGAAAGGAAGAAATGGACCTATTCTTATTTTAGGTACTATAATTGTTTTACATAGAATAACATCAAGAAACTCTATAGATAAATCATTAGAACTAACAGGAGAACCCAGAAAGGTTGTTGGATAAAACATGTATGTACAAAAATTGAATAGTGTTTCTTTTCATATGAAATAACCATTAAAATATAACTAAACCTGAGATGTTTCAAATAATAGCAAATAGTGTAAGGTACCTAAAAATAAATTTAACTAAAAAGGAGCAAGATCTTTGTGGGGAAATTACAAGCATTATAAACAAAAAAGAATGCCAGAATAGAAAACCTAAGATCCTGGACGAGAAAAATTAAAATTATAAAGATATCAATCCCTGTCTCCACAATTAATCTATGAAATCAATGCCATTTCAATAAAAAAAATTCATCAGATGATTCTAAAATTATTAGTAAAACACCAAGCACTAAGAAAAAATTAGTGCAATTCTGAAGAATAATATAATAGAACAAGTTCTGCTGGTTTAATAAGTAGGGATGGAATAACTGGTTTTCTGTGAAATTAGATGCCTAATCATACAAATTCTTAAAAACAAATTCCAGGGGGATTAAATATCCAAATGCTAAGGACAACAAAGACTTTCAGGGAAAAAAAGTATCTTTGTAAGTACAAAGATTGTCTTTACATAAGATTCAAAAACCAGAAATCATAAAGGAAACTTATAAAAAGGTTTGTGGAAAATCTTTATTTGGATAAGATTTATGATTTTCACTATACTAAAATTTCAAAATATTTTAAACAAAAGAAACCCAAAAGAAAGTTAAAAATCACAAAAACAACCAAACACTGGGAGATATTTGCAAATCAACAACTAACATAGGGATTACTATCCAAGATATGTAACCAAGTCCTATAAATCATTAAAAAGAGGCAATGTAATATAAAAATGGGCAAAGGATTTAATAATAAAATCACAGGATAATTAACCCTAATGGCCAATATATAGATGAATTCATGCTATTCACACCAGGAATTATTGATATGCAAAAAAGCAGTCAGATTAGTAAAAAGGAATTTGGCAAGTAAGTAAACTAAGGAATTTTCAGGGTTTATCAAAACCACTTTTGAATGAAATTTGTCAACATCTAGTAAAGTCAAAGAGAATGCCATACTCATTTCTACATACATATATCACAGAAATCACTGTGAGAGAATGAATTTTAAATTTGGTGTATTTATACAAAAGAAGGCTTTATAGTTCTTTAAATAAATGTGCTAGAGTAACATGCATTTAATAACTACATTTCAAAATATTTAAACAAAAGGAACAAGCATAGAAAAATATATGCAGTATGATGTCATTTATATAAAGTTTGACATAATGAAAAAAAGTGCTATGTATTGTTGGACATTTATGCATGGAAATGATAAACACTAGATTGGGGATATTCGGATTATTCAGATTCAGATTAGCGATCACCTCTGGGGAAGGAAATAGGAAATTGGGATAGAGAAACAGTATCTAGGTCGACTTCAATATTTTAAAGATTACTTACATTATTTCTTTAAAAATCAGAAACAAGTGCATAAAAGTGTTAATATCTGACAAAGCGGGAGAAGGGAAGGGATATATGGTAGTTCCATTTACTACTTTATAATTTTCTCTGATATATTTCATGGGGAAGATGGAAAAGAGAGGATAAGAGTAAGATTTACAAGACAGAGTGATGACTATGGATTTGTGAATGAAGAAACCATTGGAGTTCAAACAATATTACAGACAGCAAAGCTTCTGATAGAACTGTTGCTCCACTTCATGAAGTGTGCTTTCAGTGTCCTGTTTTTCTCCATCCCCTCCAGCCACTTCCAGCTCAATATACACTTCTGGATTCACACAAATGGAGAAAGAGAAAACTAGTATTTCCAGGCACACACACTCTTTAGTGGGGAGGTGTGTGTGACTAGAATTCACTTGCCAAGATTATGGAAACAGACTTTCAGATAGTAACTGGGGATTTAGCAGGTTGTGAAGCTCTGGACCCAACTGATTCACAGAAGTAGTTACTGGGGGTGGTCAATTAAAAGAAAAATTTCCAATGGTAATGGAAATTGAGCACTTACCCAGGCTAAGACTACCAAGGCTAAGTCATGTTTCCTTTTTTATCTTTGCATGGAATATATCCATGACATGTGGTTTTACTATCTACCGGTTCTGCTAAGGGTATCTCATGGGTTCTTACAACATTTTAGGAATGTTTGACCATCTTAGGGAAAAATAATAGAAGAGTCCAGATGCTGAGTTTGAAAGATTGGGAAATAGAGGTTTGCATTAATGTCTCTGAAAAAAGAGATGTAGAGAGAATGAATGATATGAATTCAGTACGTGTCAGATATGGCAGGGCCATGGCTTAAGCCAGGTTCCCCTCCTGGTCTGTTAAAGCATTCTTCCCATTGGTGATAATCTCCTGTCCAATATTGCCTAGTGTTAGAATCAGGATCTAACTCATGCAAAAGTGGTGAGGCAGACTAAGCCAACTCTGGACGCAGAGGTAATGCGCTGCGGTAGCAAGAACACAGTGTTTAAAGATGTGTCTCTCTTTTGAGTCCTGGAGATTCTTCTTACTGTCTGATGGCACTGTCTTCCTCATCCACAGAACTGAGTTGCACTGAAAGACATCTACCCAAGCAGGGATTATTTCTCTGCACCATTTTCTGTGTTCAGGTGGGGTCCATGTCACTTGTTTTAGATATAGAATAGTAGCAGAAGTTATATATATCACTTCTGAGCCAAAGAGCTTAAATGCACAAATGTTTATTAAACTCCCTCTTTCACATCTGCTTACTGGACGCAGTAGGTTTAGACTAAAGGAAGGTGAAGACACAGAGGCAAGGAGCCTGTATCTCCAAATCACCTCATGGATGACTATCCACCAATTAGAAACACCCATTAAGATAATAAATAAAATAAAAATAAGGGTCTATAGGGTAATAAATAAAAAAGATTGATTGAAGTTGCTGATATATTTGATATTTATTAACAGCTGCTAGCATTTGCCTAACTAGTGTACAAGTTCTATGACTTTTAATGTGTGTTTTCATTCATTCTTCTGTGCATCAGTCTCCTTATTTGAATAGGAAAGAATAGTCCCTCAATTCACACAGAATTGTTGTAGGTCTCCACTGAGATGTAAGAAGAAGGTGCATTATAAACTGTAAGGTGTTGTTATTACCATCTCTGAAGTAAATTGAGGGCAGCCATTTAGATTTAAATATCCTCCCAGCAATTATAGGAAGCAGAATAGGAATCCTTCTGCAGCTGCCACCAAAACAGGACCAACTTTAGCATTTAGCCACACCTCTCTCCCTCTGTAATTCCTTAAGCTTCATGCTTGCTTCCATTTAGTGACACCTTTTCAATGAATGAATGAGTCAGATAATGAATCTATAGTTATTCAGTACCTTCCATGATTAGAGCATGCAGTTAAGTTGCTCCTGAATTTCATGCATTTAGTTCCAATATTTAATATTGACCTGGATGTCTATTTCCCTGTTTAGGGAGAAAAGTATGAAAGTCATACAAAACTAAAATAAAATTAGTCATACACCTACTTAATGTATTAAAAATGTATATATATATATTTTTTAATGCAAAAATAGGTACAGTTATCTATATACAGCTTTATGAATCTGCCATTTTCACTCAAAATATCATGGATATTTTTTACAAGTGAATAAATACAGAACTCCATAATCATTTTTGGTGGTTATGAGGATTTCATTGGGTATTCAATTATTTATTCAGCCGATTCTCCATTGGTACTCATTTAGGTCACTTAATATTTTCAATATGATAACACTGCATCATTTTTTTTTTGTACATGTACAGATCTTTGGTATATTTGTTTGACTGTTTCCTTAGGGAAAAAATCCTGCCATTTGCATTTCTGCAACAAAATAGATGCACGTTTTAGGGCTTTTCATTCAGAGTGCCCAGTTACTCCAGAAATGGTTTTATCCTTCTATTTCCTATAAGGCTAAGTATATTTCCATTTAAAAATCCCCTTACATAAAAAAAGAAAAGGCAGCTAGTGCCCTGTGCGATGTTAATTGGCTCTGGCCTTCCACAGAACATACCCCGACAGGCCCTTCCGTGCCCCTGCTCCTCTGGGAACTGAGGCCCCCGCCGCTGCCTTGCTGCTGGCGGGCGCCCGCCAAGCCTCTGCATCCAGACCCGACTCCATTAAACGCTGCTCTGTGCCTCTTACTCCTTTCTTTTTCTCCATCAGAGCTGTAATGCCCGTGGTGAAGGTTTAGCTCATCAATCAAATATTTAGGGGGATATTTTTAAATTTCGATCATTGACACTAAATGAATGTCAGGTAACTAGCTTAATGGCTTAACTCTCCCAATAGTTGGTAACCCTGATAAAGGATCATTTCAATAGAGATTCTTTTTGGGGTAAGACTTCTGATTCTCAGTTCTGGATGCCAAGTTCTATATAACAGGGTCTTATAAGTATCTTGAAATTTATATCCACGCTATGGATTGTCTTCCAAACTAGCAAAAAAACCAAAAAAATCCCAGCCATTTCCTTTCAGAGTGGCTACTTATTCTGTTTTATAGGCTGGCACAGCCCTAATCAGTCAACTTTGGCAATTTTTCTAATGTAGAGGTTACAATCAAGATGATCGTTGTTTTAATTAGTATTGAGCTCCCATTGCATATGTGTTGTTATTTCTTTTCCAACAAAATAAAGAAAATAAAATAAATGTAGCACTCAAAGTTTATAATTCAAGTGAGACAAGACAGGTAAAAATGCAGAAAATGGTATAGAAAATAGGTTAAGTATATTCAAAATTAACATACATAATTCATTTCAACTGCCATATTTCACTGACTGAGCTACATATTGACTGCTTCTTGGTGTGAAAATGTACTCTAATGCAATTTACTAAGTTATATCATGCTTGCTACCTGGGAAGTAAAAATGAATTAAGGATTTCCTTGTATTTATTTTCGCCGGTCTCTAGGTAAATGCAATTACATAAGAATATTGGAGGGGACTGTAGTCTTATTTATATTCTGAACGTAAATATGATCCTCAGTAGAATGTGGACATCTGTCAGACAAACTGACAAGACTTGGAAGGACCATTTAAACAGCTCTGTTTTTCTTCCCCCAGCTTTCTTCAGATATAATTGACATATAACATTGTGTAAAGTTTGAAATCAGGAGTGTGATTCCTCCAGCTTTGTTCTTCATCTCAGGATTCCTTTGGCTATTTGGGGTCTATTGTGGCTACATATGAAGTTTAGCATTGTTTTTCCCATTTCTATGAAACAGGCCATTGGAATTTAGTTAGGGATTAAATTGAATCTATAGATAGCTTCGAGTAGTGTGGACATTTTAGCAATATTAATTCTTCCAATCAAAAAACATGGGACATACTGACATTTATTTGTGTCTTCTTCAGTTTCTTTCATCAATGTCTTAAATAGTTGTACTTCATTTTCAAGGAGTCCTTTACGGGATTAACCTGTCTGCAATATTTGTAGATTTTTTTATAGAGAATTTATTACTAAAAATTATTACCGAGAGATTACTTTCATTCATATGTTTAGCTTTCTGGGTTCTGCTGTGTCCAGCCTGCGTGAGAGAGAACTGGAATTTTGGATATTAAAATATAATATAATTTTATTGGCTCATTATAATAGTACAACTCACCAGAGAGCATATGTGGTTTTCATTGTAAGAGTTTTTATATCATGTTGTAGGGTATCAATATTATTAATACCAGTTTATGTTGAAAAAGCAAGTTAGAGATTGTGGTAGCAGCCATAGAATACTAATACAGATTTTGCTAATTCTCTGGAAGTGGGGTTCAGACACATCAAGTACCTAAAAATGTGGAAGGGTTTGAGAAGCTTGATAGAAAAAAAGCTTAAATTGCCTTGAACAGACTGTTAGTAGAAATATGGATGTTAACGACTCTGCTATTGAGGACTCAGAAGAAAGTGAGGAGTATAGTAGAGAAGACATATAACACCTTAGAGAATACCTAAATTGTCATGAACAGACTGCTGGTAGAATTATGGACATTAAAGGGGCTACTGGTGAGAGCTCAGAAGGAAATGAGGAACATGTTATTGGAAATTGGAGGAAAGGAAATTGTTACATAGTGGCAGAAAGCTTAAGAGAATTGTGTCCTGCAGTTATGTGGAAAGTAGAACTTGTAAATGATTTAGTTAGGTATTTAGCCGAGATTTCCAAGCCAAGAATTGAAGATGCAGTCTGATTTCTCCTTGCTGCTGATAGTACAGTGTGAAAGGAAAGAGAGAAATGGGGGGAACACTGATGCAAAAGGAACCATGACTTGATGACTTGAGAAATGTTCAGCCTGCCCAGATTGCAAAAGATGCTAAAATTATGAGATTCATTGTTAGGAAACTGCACACTAGGGGAAAAAAAACCCTGAGATATGACTGGAAAACCTTTTGCTAACACCTCAAAAAGATCAAAAGATCAGAGTATTCATTCACACAAAAGCTCTTTGAAAAGATTATATGACTCAGCCAGCTCAGGAGAAGCCAAAATAGAGATGGGATTATCTAGGATAGACCTCTGGCAAAGCTTCTGTGCATGAATGACATGTGCAGGAGACCCACAGAGTTCTTGATGATTTTATATCAGCAGAAACACTGTCAGCTAGTACTGAGAGGGTCAGAGAGCATAGAAAGTGAAAGAAGGCATTGAATCCCCCAAATTCTACAGGCAAGAAATGGGTTCATAAAACTATTCAGTTACAGACATGTGCTACCTTTCATGAAAACTCAAGCCTTCAGCTTTGTCTTGCAACTTCAGTCAGATTAATTTTGATCACTTGGGATGTGATACTCCTCAGCTTAAAATTGATAATGGGTGCCCTCAACCTGCAGAATAATGCTTTAGCCCAGCACTCAGGGTTCTTTACAGTCTCACCCCACCTTGCATTAGCAGGTTCTATTTCAGAAAAACAGTTTTTGAAATTCTTCCATGAATACAGCTTATCACAACTTCCAGACATGTTTTCGTGCCATTTACCACACTGGGAATAAACTTCTTCCCAATCCTCTCTTTCTCATTCTTTAAGTCACAGCCAAATAATAAATCCTTTTTTGAGGTAATAATAGCTCTTTTTGACATTTTAATATTCTTGTTACTCTAAGGAAGTGTACTCCCTGAGACCAAGAATAATATCTTATCTATTTTTTTAACAGTACTTGATTAAGGTATAATTTACATACAGTAAAATGTTAAAAGGACTTCAGTAATTTTTTTACTTATAATATCTCCTAGGTCATTTCTAAATAACATTTCTATCAGTCCTAAAGTTTCCTTGTGCCCTCACAGGCAACTATTATTATCAATTCTGTCGTGTATAATTGGCCTGTTCTTAATAGCAATGGAAATGAAATACATACTCATGTGTGTCTACCCCCTTTTACTTAATGTCATGTTTTTTAGATTTATCCACATTAATGAGTGTATCAGTAGCTCTTTTATTGTAGTCATATAATAGATTACTACTTAGCAACAAAGGAGAATGAGCTACTGATACAACCAATAACACAGAATGAGCTATTGACAAAATTAACATAGGTGTCCATGGATATCCACTCTCCTATTAATGGACAGCTGTGATGTTCCTAGGTGTTGACTATTATGAATATATATATATTTTTTCTCTTAGTCTACGGCTTGTATTTATTAGTGTTAAAACAGTTTATGCTGATAGTGAATCATCATAGTATCCAACCTACTTAATAACCCAATGAATATGTACTTTTTTATTACCTAATAAGACACATAGCAAGTAAGATCAATAGTGATTACTTGTGGTAGAGGTTGCTACTGTACATTTTATCCCCAGTACAGGCTGATTATGAAAGTTATCCTCCATTTCTACATCAGCTATTTATTTTCTGGATCATCTTAATTCTAGCAAATGATCATCATGAAAGTCTTTTGCCACCTTGCTTTTTGCTGATGGGGTGTTTGAATCACTGGCGCGTCACTCGGGCATAACGATGACGGGGTATGTAGTGTTCCTTTTGGTTCTGGGGACCAAGTAAATGTGCCTCATTTTAATACCTTTTTCTCAGACTCTATATAGTCTTGATCCTAAGGAAAATGAGGGACCCTTCTACATTCGTGACAGCAAATGGCCATTTGAGACAAGAGGAATTACTAAGAAGCTTCAGAATCTCTGATTTGGGGTCTTCCAAGTCTTCATTCACACTGATTCCTTGTAGCCTTTCTGGAGGCATTCACCGGAGTTTAAAACCAAACAAAGCCAAACATACTAGCCATTGTGTTCCAGATGAGATCTTCCCATCCTAGAGCAAATGAAGAGGTGTTAAGCAGCCTGTAAGGTCTTGCAAGAAACTAGTTTTCTCCTTTGAAAAAATGTCACATACTCCTCTGCTAGAATACATGGAGCTGCAGTTAGGGTTTGTCTGGCCAGGCTGAAAACTTTAAACCCATTTTACTTTCTTACATATCTTCTAGGCCCTAAAGTTTAGACTTTTGAGGAGGATGTGGAAAAATAACATCTGATTAAAGAATCCTTCATTACTGGTTATATTATATTATATTATGTATTATTATCTACATCTGTATTATGTATTATATGATTATGCATATATGTGATTATGTATATATATGTATATCACTAGTTTTATACATACATGTGCATAAACAGTAGAGGATATTACTTGCTTAGAAAATGAACATCCTTTTGTCTTTTTTGAAAAACTATCTAGCTTGAATCTACATCTTTAAGTGGCTTACATTTGGGCTTCTACTGATAGATTTCATTTTACTGGGACTTTTCAGTAAATATTCAGTGTTTCCTGAGAACTTTTATAACTTGGTTTTCCTGTAATTCCTGTAAAACCAGAAATAAAGCTCTAAAGTAAGAGAGTAAATTGAATCAATAGCCTCAAGCTCTGGTAATGTACTCCAGGGAATACATTTTTTTTTTATTGGAAGGCATGAGTTTTCTAAAAAGAGTTTCTCTGTCTGCATATGTATCTATGCATGTGACATATGGCACTTATGAATATATAGGGTTACCTTATTACCGTGGGTTACCAGTGGCAATATGTGCACTGAGCTAAATCCTTCCTGAATTTTAAAATTCTGTCTGTAAGTCATATGCTGGGAGATCAGAAGATAGTGAAAATGGACTAGTCTGGCACAGATTATGCAATATTTTAATGGCCTTTTTATATGTATATATGATGCAACCAGTGGAAGAAATAACAAAAGGCCAAGGAAGCACCACATGTATCTCCATTAAGAAAGGAAATTAGTGGGTTCAGTTTCTCCCTGTGACCTACTTTCTGTGGGCCATGCCTTTGGGTGTCCCTGTGATGATACACAGAACAAGGATTTTCCCAGTCTCTGCAGCTAGGAACACAGCAGATGGTAAAGGAGAAAGGCTGTGGGTAAACAAGAATGGGTCTCCTCTCCGTTATAAGAATTTTGATTTAGGGGAAGTTCCTACCTAGATTGATTGTTCCACTTATTAAAGAAGTAAGATAATCAAAAAAGTTAAACTAAAATAATTACAAAAATTATTTAGCCATTTTTCATTCTCATGAGTATTAGTGTGGAATACACGCATTGTACCCTCTTGGCCTGAGAAGGACAATGTTGTAGAAAAACAGAAATTCCTTCTCCTGGTAATTTGTATGCATGTAATTATCCATTACTCATGAGCTGCTTCTTTAGTTTTGAATTATCAGTGTCTTTGCTGTTTTTTCTTCTCCCTTCTGTTTCCACCATGTTGACATTTCACTGCTCATTAATAATTGTGGGGAGAAAACAGGGAATACGCTAATTGATTATTGCATCAATCAATACATGCCTTTCCACTGGTATAAAAGTCCTGGTGGCATTTTTTTAAAGGTAGATGCTGATGTCTAAACTACTGGTAGGAGGTGGGGAGAGGGTTGCTGACTATCTTCCCCATCAGCATAGAATGTGATGGTCACTGGCTTTCACGAGGCTTATTAAATACCGCAAATGAACATTCATAGGAAACAGAAATCATTCGTCTTTTGAAATTTCTATTTTGAAAAGAGACATGAGAAATAATTTTAGTAGCACAGAGCTAGGATTGAGAGTTTTTCAGATGTGTCTTAGATCCAGCTCCAGTATCAGTTGTCAGAGGTAGATAACTCCAGTGTAATGGCAGGAAAGAATTAGACAAGGCACCTCCTCACCAAAATATTTACACACTGTTCTGTTCTACCACAAGCCAGGAAGCCTTCTCAGAAAAACACAGCGGCCTGTCAGTAGGCTCAGACTTCCTACCTCGCCTTGTCCATCCAAATGGATGATTTGGAGTAAACTGGCTGACTTGATATAACAATATTCTTGCAAACTCTTCGAGCACCGTGTACTTTTCCTCTCACATATGAGCAGGAATCTGTACAAATCCTACTGTGTGAAGATCATAGCGTACTCCAGAAATGTAAAGATCTATAAAATACCTGGAAGAGCATATTGTCAAGCTAGAGCAAAAACATATAATACTAAGAAAGCAGAAGAAGCAGCCACTAGCCAACAGGAAGGTACAGACATGGAGTGCTAGTGGAATTCAAAAGGAAAGAAGTCACTGGGTACTGGGATGTTCAGTGGAAGTTCAGAGGAAGTTCAGAGGAAGAGAGAGAGTGTGCATGAGGTCTGAAAGGAAGACTGACGCGAAGGAGGAGGGAGATTCCGGGCAAGGAGAGTGGCAGGCACAGGGGCACAGACATGGGAAGGGAAGGGGCATAGAACTGGGGAAAGAAAGGGATCCCCTAGGCTGAGCAGAGTAGACAGTTCTTAGGCACGATAGGTAGGGAATCAGAAGTCTTGAACACCAGGCTGAGGCCTTGGGCTTTGCCCAGCAGACAATGAGTATCTTTAAAAGCATTTACAACTGATTTTGACTTCGGAGGTTTTTTTTTTTCTTTCAAAATCAGCAAAAGATATCCTTTAGGTCAAAGAATGATGCGGCAGAGGTTCATGAGAAATGAGTCCATTGTCCCCTGTGCTAGACTTAAAACACATGCGCAGAGCACCGGCTGTGGCTCTGTCAGGCCCCAGGAGGCGGGGCCAGGAGTCCTGTTACCTCCCTCGGGGGCACAAGTTAGCCTCCTCCTTGTGCCACAAAGTGCACCAGCTCTAGAAGTTAGAGTGGAAGAAACTATCCAGCAGGGATTACGTTATAGGAAAAATTACACATGGTCTTCTTCATTATTATTAATAACCATGGTGGTTGTCCTGCTACCTTCCTTGTGGGCTTTGTAGTCTTCAACGCACGTTCAAGTACCTTCTGTCTTGATCCTCACAACAGCTCTGTTAAGTAGGCAAGAATTTTAAATTATAAAGTTATTTCTGGGCTCCCAATTATCTGTGCAATTAATCCTGGTTACATATGCAGCACTCTCATTTGTATTGTCGTAAAAATTATAATGAACAGTTTGCCCTTCTTTTTTTTCCAAAATAGTTTAAAATTCAGGACAGGTTGTTGAAATTCTCTCCAAAAGAGTGGGCTTATTTTAGCATTGCATTTTTCTCAGATTAAGAACCGTTCCGCATCCAAATAAAAACTTTGATACCACGAAGAATCATTTGGAACAAGGCACTACATCTTTAACACTCCTTAATTACAACTGGATAAGGTGACGCACTTGGAAATCCTTGGAGAGCAGGCAGGTGATCTGCTACATGTGTTTATTTATCTAAAACAATTTAGCAATTTACAACCGTATCAATTCTGGTTTGCCTGTCATAGGGCATTTTCCAGGACTCTTTGATTTGGTCTACATCAGATTTTCTTTTTGCATCAACTTATACTGCAAGCAGTATACTTTTGTTGTTCTTGTTACTAAGCCAGAAGTTGCCTATACCCCTTGAGTAAATTAAAGATAATGCTGTAAAATACATGCTTAATTCCAGACTGCCACAGACCAACTTCATTGGTATGAAACTCAGACCCTCTCTTATTAAACAGTTAAATATTCTCTTCATTTTCAAGACAAATATGAACTGAAACACAACCAAACATGTACTGTATTAAAATCATTGATTCACAATATTTAAATTTTCAGCTAGCCTCCAATTAGCAGGCTTTCCAATATTTGAACAGAAGACCATTTTAATGTAATTACAAACACATTTTAGGCATCTAAATTTTTTGCATAATTAGTTCCCTATTAAACTATTTATGTAGCCCTTTTTCCATCAGAAACAGAGAAAGCAGAACAATTTTATTCCTTACTGTTACAATAATTAACTATGCAAGTAGAACAGCATATTAATAGAGTATAATTTGTTTACATTTAAAGGAAAATTGTGTTAGATTAGCATAGCAAAAGACTATTTCCATATCCAGGCAGTAATATGCAGGCCTAATAGCAATTTACAGTGTAGTTAAAGAATATTATTAATAAAGTAATACAGTGTAATTCTGTTTGCCCCACCATATTTCACAATGTCCTTAATTACAGCTAATTCCATCGAGACTAATTTGGGTGTTATTAAGCAGTAGACATAGGAATCTTAAACACAACCTTTGCTAATAATGAATTAGAAGTTACCATAGAACGTATTCTTATAAAACATAGGTACAAGATAAGTATTTATATTTTTTCCCCAGGGCAAAGTCGATAAACATACACATATGCAGCTGATATCTAAACACAAGTTTTTCTGGATCCAGTATTTTGTGAACCACTCAATGAGAGATTTATTATAAACAAGTAGGGTTAAGGTGTGATGAGATAGAGGATGGCAATTAGGTAACAATTTAGATTGGTAGTTCTTTTAGGTGAAAACTGTCACTTATTAATGACTTGATTTTTTTTTCAAATGCAGCAGTGATGGAGGTAGCTATACTGTGTCATATGTTAGTGTTTTCCTTTATGGGAAATTAATAATAATACCTCCTACTTAATAAATAGCTGCATTTCAGCAGTTACTATGCTCAGTGATACGCATACATTATCATCAGTCCTCAAGGTAACTCTGTAAAGTAGGTAATATCTTACCCACTTGCCAGATGAGGAACTGAGTCTCAGGGAGTTTAAGGGATTCACTACAGGCCACACAATGAGGAAAGAGTCCATGAAGATTTGAACCAAGATCTAGTGTAGCCTCAAAGCTCAGACTTTAGAGATGTCATGCTGTTTCCTTTTCAGAATATACACCTTTGATCTATTCAAAAGCAGGTTGATAAAGATTCCCAAGCTTTGTTGCCCTTTGTTGCTTCAGGATATTCTTCCAGTTTTGAATTAAGTGCAGATGTAGAACTAGATAATAACAAGCCTTTCTATGACAAGTGTGCAGAAATCAGGATTGGCAAAAGTATAATAATGTTTAGATTTTTCTTTTAATATATCTATTTAGTAATACTTTTTTCTCTCTTTAAAAGAATGATGATGACTATGAGTGCAAAGGCTTGGGCTAGAATTCTAACGGGTATGAATTCCAGTCCTGCATTTGCCTCTTTTTGGCTGACTCAGATTCAGAAGTTCTTTGGTGTTTAAAAGGCACCGAACAGTACATACATAATTTTCAGCTGATAAGTGGACTTGATTGAGATTTAGGTCTTTGCTCAGACTTTGTTTGTCTGCCCTATCACCTGGTAGTCCAGTATATTCTGTAAACTAGAATGGTGCCATATTGCTAGGCATCCCTTAAGGTGATACTAAAATTCGTTTGCATTCTTTTAGAGGACACAGCTAATTAAAAGCTGAAGGAATTATATATAGTCTCCATGGTGAGAAGAAGCTGCTCTGGGATGAGGCCAACTAGACGTGAGGTCAGAAGACCAAGGCCCTGGCTCTGCCACTTACTAGCTGTGTGGAATCGGGCAGATCACACAGTATCCAATGGCCGTGCTGTCCAATAGAATCCTCTTCAATGATGGAAATGCTCCATTTCTGCCCTATCCAATATGGTAGCCACTACCCACACATGGCTATGGAGCACTTGAAATGCGGCTAGTGAGACCAAAAAACAGAATTTTAACTTTTGTTTGTTTTAATTTATTTAAACTTAAATAGCCACATGCATCTAATCACTAAGTCAATGGAGAGTGCAGTCTTAGAGCATAAATCACCCTGCTCATTAAATAATGGTAAAAAGAACCTTTCTAAATATTTCAAGGTATAGCTGTGGACTTGAATAAGATCATATATGTAATGTGATCTGTAAACTCTTAGGCATCCCTCAAATACAAGTCTTTAATCATAACCATAACAACAACATTAAGGATATAAATAATGGCCACTGCTGGAAATAACTCACGAAGTAGAAAATCTCAAGTTACAGAACTTGGAATTTATCATTGTCTTCTACTTTTCTCTTTTCCGTAGTTGTGTTGATCAGTGATTCCATGCTTCCTAGGGGCAGATGGCAGTCATTGCAAGCTTAGTGGTGTATTCTAAGGGGGACCAAAGAAGATAAAAAGGCAGGGAGCTTCGAGGATTAGATTCTAATTGCAACTCTGCCTTTGACTGACTGTGTAACCCTTGCTTCTCCTAAAAGTCTGGGAGCCTATTTTTTTTTTTTCTGTAAGCTTTTGACCAAGGAAGTTCTCTTAGTAGTTTATAGGTTCATAAAATGTTAGTGAGTAAAAAGACCTCAGAGATCATCTTGACCGGTCCCTTTTCTATTTCTGGATGAGGATCCTGAAGCCTAGAGCTGGTAAATGCCTTGCCCAAGGTTGCTCGACTAGTTAGTGGCAGAACAAGGCTAGGGTATGAGTCTTTGTCCCATTCCCACAGTACTCCATGCTGCCACTGCATGGCAACTCACAGGTGGAGGGAGTCACTGTTTAATGCCATTGAAGACAGATAGCAAATTGGTGATCATGCATCCCCACAGGACTTAATCACAATTCTATAAGAGCTATATAAACCCTACTGTAATTAGCTTAGCACCGTGAGGTAGATTCATTCACAGAGCACACATTCTATTAACTAGCTGTGCAACTCAGCTTCCACATTTGTAAAAGAGTGGGGTCGGATGAGTCCACCTCCAAGGTCCCACCCCACTCTGAAAGTCTACAATTCTAAGATTTGTGTACTAAATTTTTAAAAACTGTAAATGAATTCCTATTTTATTTATGATAGTAGTTCTTACAAATATTTGAAGTAATTGCAATGAGACATATATTTGTGAGTCGTATTATTCTGTCTGCAGCTAGTTTAGGTTAACATGGATGTGCAGGATCTTTGTGGTCACTCCTTCGTTCTGCAATGGCCTAGAATTTCTAGGTTAGGTTGCTGGCCTAGGGAAACCTCTTCTCTTGGGAGTAAGAGGAATAAATAAATTTTTAATGTTTTCTGATTATCTGGCATATTTTTGTCTTTTTTTTTTCAAGTGGGTTGTTAGAGCTCCCTGTCATCATTTTATATTTTTAATTAAAACTTTTGGAATAAGTACTACATGTACAATACAATATTCAGGATTACAAAGGGCTGCACAATGAAAAGATACTGCCCCTAGGCATGACTATTAACAATCAATCACCAATCATTGCATTTGTCTGGGACTAAAGGGATTTTTGGGACCAGGAACTTTCAGTGCTAAAACTGGGGAAGTCCCATGTAAATCAGAACAGGTTCCTCACCCAATGGGTGAGAAACCCATTTTCTGGTGCCCTGGCACCAACCTTTGCTGTACCACTGTCACAGAATTCCAGTGCGTGTGAAGCAATCAATGTATTTTTAACATTTTTCTCCAGATGACATCTTGAAGTAAATAAAACTCACCACTCAAAAGATGAACATCTGAAGGTCTTCTTATATTTCTTATTCTATAGGTTTTAGGGGGAAAAGGATGGGGTTCAAAACCAGGCCAACTTATTCAAGGGAAACAGAATGAAAGTGTCAACCTCCACTGTCTGTCTAGTGACCTCTAAAGCATGGGGAAGATTTTATCCACAGGCAGAACAAATTATTATATGTTAGTGAAACTAGCCTCCTAAAGAAAAGTCTTTGAGCCATTTAATATTCATTTGTGAGAGGACCTGAGAATAGACTAATGTTGACATCTGCTTCCAGCCATGGTGAGAAATGGAATGAAGTCAACATCTTGAGCTGACAGGGTAAAAAACAAGGTGGCGCCTTATAGTTCCTTTCTACTTTTAACTTTTATGGTTTTAAGTTTGGGAATAATGGTAATGCTTTCCATTTCTGAAGGGTGAGCAGCTCATTCTAGAATGTGAATTGTATACATTCAGTAAGATTTTCTCCTAAAATGAGTTTTTTTGTATCTGCTTCTTTAAATGCATATTTTATGAATGTGTACACTGTTGTGGAGCACAATGCCTTTCAAATACCTCATTTTTTACTGAAACTGCACAAAATTTTATTTTTCCTTACTGAGTTTTACATCTCCATTTTATCAAGTCAGTATTTATTTATGGTGTAGTTGTTATGTCGAATGCACTATTCAGCATACTACGGAGAATGCCAAAAATTAGTAAGAGATTCCCTGTGCTCAAGGGGCTTAAACTTAGATGCAATGGGGTAAGGACCCAAACAGCTGTAAGAGCAGGCAACAGAAAATAACTGCCATAAAGACAGTTTAGTAAAGAGGGATGTTACATCTAACTGAGAAATAGGAACAGTTTTATAAGATGGAAACCATGTTTGAAATGAGTCTTCATATTGAGTAAAATTCAACAGTGGTAAGCATTAAGCTTTAGGTTTATGGAACTGCGATGAATACTGTTGGATTAAAAATATCTACTGGATAGGGAGGCTGCAAAATGAGTTTGAATTGTGGCATACGGACCCATGAAAACAATAATGGAGCATTAGAATCAAATTCTTTAGGCAATGGGGAGCAAGAAAGATTACAGAGCAGGGGCATGATACACTCAGATGTGTGTTTTAAGGTCACACTGGTACTGCTTTAACACATGAATTCAAATGAAAACAGAAGAGAGACAGGAGACAAGATGAGACGTGGCCAGAGCCTCAGCAAAGAAGGTTAGAACACACAGGGAGGGGACACCCATCTGAGGAGTGTGGTTGATCTTCGTGACTCAGAGGGCATGAGTAATAGGAAGTCAAAGGTGACACTAAGGTTGAGGATGAGCCTTGATAAGGGGAAGTCAGTTGGTGTCAGAAAACAGGTGGTTGGGAGAAAAAGACGAGTTGGATCCCCTTGAAAATTATTTCTGTTCGTATCATTTGATATTAATATTTCCTTTCACATTTAAAAAATCTAATGTTATTTCATCTCTAATTTTTTTTGTATCATTAATATACACTTACATGAGCAACACTGTGGTTACTAGATTCCCCCCATTATCAAGTCCCCACCACATACCCCATTACAGTCACTGTCCATCAACATAGTAAGAGGCTATAGAATCACTACTTATTTCATCTCTAATTTTTAAGAGCTTTTTTTTTCTTTTTAAAAAATTCCTAGTAGTGTCTCAGCCCCTTGAAGATAGGATTTATAGAGTCTCCTTCTCTTAATATTTGGCTGTATTGACACCCAGCAAGACAAAAAGCTAAGCAGAGTCAACATTTGCCTTGTTCTAGACTGCACTAATCTGCGGGCTTGTGCTCATGCAATCTTTCTTTTACTCCATGCAAAATATCAAACAGCCTCTTGGAATGTCAATGGGATGGTTGGGGAGGGACAGCCACCACATATTTTAATATGACAAAATTGTTATTGTGCTCCATACTTTGTTCAACGGAAAGAACACTGGCCCTTTGGATTGGGTTAACATCAGCTTCCTTGGTACTGGGTTATCGCCCCAGCTATTGATGCTATAATCCTGCCAAATTAAACCCTCAAGTTCAAGTTAAAACATGGAGGCTTTCCAAGACTCCTAGGAGTACAAATCATTTTATTTCCTTCCCCTCTTACCCGGATAAAATATTCCATGAATTTGATAGCAAAAGTGTTATCCCACAAAAAGGCAGAGGCTGAAATCTCCTTGGTCACAACGGTGGCAGGAGAGCCACCAGCTCTCACCCCGAGTTAATCAAATCAGGTGTTTGTCATTCTTTCCCTAGCTAGCAGGAAATTAAGTTTCACTGAAGCATTTGGGCCACACCTTTAGTATCTAAGAATCATGTCCCTGAAAAATAAATGTACAGTATTCAGTTGCTTTGGGGTATTACCTTTTGATTACTTTTCTCACGGAAGGAACATGTTTAAGGCAGCTTTAATATTTTGCACAGCTGTTCCACTTTCAGGATCAGCATCATTGTGGTCACGTGGTGATCCCGGAAACGTCTCCCCTAATGTCAGTGGAGAATCTGGAAAAAATCGTATGAATGTTTTCTCATAAGCAGTCGGTTTTATTTTTTCAAGTGGGTATTGTTTTAACTGTAAAGTAGTATCCAGCTCTGACAGGCGTTAAGTGGTAGTGGCAGCTTAATCTTAAATGGAAACAAGATTAATTTGTCTCCAGTGCAGTTGCTTTCTGCAAATGTGTTTTTCTCATTCGTTTTTTTTTTCTTTCCTTTTCACCAATTACCTTCCAGCTGTTACTCAGGTCTGGCATAGTTCTTCCCTGTTTTTCTTTATGCTGTTGGGTATCTGAGACTCACATCTTCCAGTAGCATTTTCCTAAAAACACATTAGACACTCTAGGTATGTTCTCTGACATTCAACATGTTAAGAAAAACATTCTGCAATTTCCATGTGGCACAAACTTAGATTTTTTTTTCATGAAGTTCTGCTATCTCTATTTAGAGAAATTATTTTAGAAGGATTTGAATCTGGTGAAAGTCACAGACTGATTGAAGAGCTAGCAAATCATTTGACTGGCACCTTCCAAGTGTATATTCTCCATCTCACACCTGAACTCCCTTTGGATTTCATAGCCATTTGATAAAATTTAGAAAATTGTTCCCTCCTCGCCCAGAAAAAAACCTAGCAGAAGAGAAAATTAGGAGCCCACTCTTCCACTCACCCACTTGTCCTCTTTTGTAGATTCTATAAGTAACTCTATGAGTGTTAGCTACAATTCAGAATGAGTTTGTTTCTGAAATTATCTCTTTTATTAATGCACGTGCCTGAGGCTTTCAGGTTATGGATCATCCAAATTTAACAATTTTGGTCAATTCTAAAAATATTTGTATTGAACATTTCCCTGTTTATTTCTTATATTCCTGACTTCCTGCAAAAGAGGCAGTCATAATGGAGGACCCATATAAGCATGAGAACTTCCTAAGCTTGTGACACCCTACTACTCTGAGGGTCGTTGAGAAGTCTGTACTTCCATTTTTACTTATTTTTTTTACACTTTGCACTTTTCAGTTCAGTCCAAAGTTGCCCAGTCAAATGAAATCTTTGTGCTTGCAAATAAATTCAAGCAACTTGCTACTGTTTGTCACAATTTTCATTTGGGCCCTTAGAATCTTGCTTTCGTTTCATAAAAGCCACATTTTACATTCATAAACCATCCCATGTTGCTCATTTAACCCTGTTCCCACGCTCCACTCCAAATGCATTACGAGTGACCCCGTATGTCAGCACTGTAGCATTGTACAGTAAATAGAGTGTTTTGCTTCATAAATCAAGCATAGAACTTATAACCAACTTCAGCATAAAAAAGGTCACTGAAATAATATGGCCCAGCTGCAGAAGATAGACATTGTATTCATAAAGCCAGCCTTAAATTACTGACATTTAAATCCAGATTTGACAAAGCTATGACTATTTTGGAGGATTCTGTGTAATCCTCATGAAATTCCAAATTTCTCTCTCGTTGTTTGGAAAGAGATTAATTTTTAAAAGGAAAGACTGTTAGATTTTGCCCTCTCCACATTACTTGGATGGTATCAGGAAGACACCCTTGGGTGGCCAGTTCATTCACCTAATTACTCAAGCAGCTTTGCAAATCACCTATTTTATTCTTTGGGAACCTGTTTTCTGGGGTATAGTTCTCTTATTTCATTGAGTCAATCAGCAGCAAAATACAAAGGTGATTTGGAAAACTCAGGTTTGGATTTCTCCCCCATCAAATCAGATTGAACACTATCATCTCATCGTGGGTGTTCAAAGATAGAAACTAATTTTATTTCAAGCAGCAATTTGTATTTCTCTGTTGGAAAAAAAAAAAGAATGCCTAAAAGCCCCACAATTGGCCAGACTTCCAGCTTCCACTGTTCTCTGTTAATCTCTCTGTATAGGTAGCAATTTTAGCATTCAAAATTTAAAAATAACGCCAGAAGAACATACATTTACATTGCTCTCTCCAAAAGCATGCTTTGAAAATCACCTGTAATGGGAACACCTTGTCAGTGGAGAATTGTTAACATACCAGCTAGTTTAGGCCATAATCTCAAGAGCCAACACAATTTGCTGAAATAAATTAGAATCATTTTATTTCCCAATTAAATTTCATTCTCCCACCTTGAAAAAAATCTGCTTTTTTTAAGCACAAAACTAAATGCTTATAACAAAATGTAATTGAATAGTCTAAGAATCAGTGAGAGATGGGGAAAGCTAATGTCTGTTTTATTTTTTATGCAAGTGAACTAAAACACATTACCACTCTGTTAAAAGCATTATCTGATAACTATAAAATGAATAAGATCAGATTTTTAAAATTTTAATGGGCTTACTACAGGTAATTTCTTTGTTCAGTCAAGATAGAAGAGCCCACCTGAATTATGTTCTGGCATAAATTGCCTTCTGGAATTCAGCTACTTCTTTGGGGGGTAAAGCAGTATCTTCAAATTAACCTCAGTTAACACGAATGGACTAAAAAAAATGTTCAAAAATTTATGTAGTTCAAAAATTGTCAGATTTGTTGAAATGAATAATGTGTTTGGATTTTTGGAAGACCTTTTCAAATTTTGAACCTCCTGCAGCTCCATTTGGTGTAAAGAATTATACTATAAACAAGGGGCTCCATCTGTACTTTTGAAATAACTATTCAGTTTTCCATTTCAGTGCTCAGACAAATTGACACGCAAACTGAAAAGCAGAAGTTAGTGTTCAAAGAAGTTCAAGAGTAAACATTTAGTCAATTCGTCTGCTTGGCTGGAGAGCGGTTCAGTGCACAGAAGTCCAGGGTTCTGAGTGTAGGTCCTGAGTTGCTGGTGAGGTCTCTGCACCTTCTTTCCAACTGCCTCAGGTCACATGCAGAATATAAATCTACTCATGGGGCCCTCACTATTTCAAAATGTATTTTGAACACATTTTCCTACATTTATGAATGAGGAAGATATTTATATTAAAAACAGCACTTACTAACTTTAGTGTTTTTTCTAGTCCTTTTCACTGATGACAGGCCACTATTTGGTCTCCCTTTTAGCCAGGGGAATAAGAAGTCACATTTCTAGGAAGAGAAATAAAATGATAACGTCTGTTGGAAACGTCTTTGATAGGGCTCAGCAAGATAAGTTATGGAATGCTGTTTTACTCATATTACTTTTCAGTTCAGCTCGGCAGGAAATTACAGATCACCAGTACACAAGGTTTTGTAATAGGTGCTCTGTGATCTGCTCGTTACAGGAACTGTCATTTTTAAACCCAAATTTAAGGTAGATAGAAATGGGCGTGGAGGGCAATAAATGCAGATACACCCAGAACATTTGGCACATGTCTTTCTCTAGATCTCAACTTCTTTTCTCCCCATGACTTTCTATCTAGGCCTGTTGTTCAAGGATTCATGGACTCACAGCCCGGTGCCTGTCTCTTTCATTATGTCTGAGGGTAATGCATGCCCCGCACATCCCCACGCAAGCACACTCTCACGCCACTTGCCTTTCCAGTAATGCCTTTCTACTCCTCTGCCATTCCTTACCTTCCCTCTCTCAATTTTTGTTCCAAAGTAAAGCTCCCATTGC
Organism: Manis javanica; assembly: GCF_040802235.1. Lineage (NCBI taxonomy): Eukaryota > Metazoa > Chordata > Mammalia > Pholidota > Manidae > Manis > Manis javanica. Next base: position 108,514,170 of record NC_133164.1, read on the forward strand.
TGTGTAACCTGGTCTGCAGTGCGGCACAGCAGGGCTGTATTCTCCACTGACCTCCCAGGGCACACGTGGTCTTTGCCGTTCATTTGGAATGCACAGCCTGGCCTTGTTAGCTATCTTGTAATCTGTATATTTCTCTCCAATGAGATCATGCATTCTCCGAGAGATTAAGATATTTCTTTGTACCTTTTGGCCTTAGAACCTAGTAGGCCTTCAATGACAACTGGCAGATTTAGTGAAGTAGCATTATATGGAAGTCTGTGAAAGTAGGATTAGTTGACATGGTATATTCCCTTGGCAGTTAATCTATGAAGACTTGTGTTGGATCAGAATTATCAGGCTTAGATAACCATTTCGGCTCCTGACCGATGCAGCATTATTTTTTCACATGATGGACAATTAAATTTAAACCTCCTCGAAGTGTGGATGCAATGGAGAGCAGCTTAAATTCTGATAAAGGTTATTTATTGCTGAAATACCATTAAATTTCTCAAGTCCTCCCTTCACAGGGCACATTATAGTCTGACCACAGTATATATGTTTTTCAGGCCATCTAGAAAGCCATCATTTTAACAGCTTTAACAGCTGGATTATCTCCATTTAGTGTCCTAAAACAGATCAAGGAAACTCAGGATGAGGTTACAGGAAGGGAATTAGCATTCATCGAATCTGCACTTTTTGGTATTTAATTCTCCATGACAAATTTACAAGGTGGATGGAATTATCTTCATTGTTTGCATGAGAAACCAGAAATCCAGAAATGTTGAATTAATTGTCCATGATTTCACAGTAACAACTCAAGCCCCTCTGTTTTATATGTCTCTTGTCCTATCCCACCTCTGTTTCAATAAGAAGCCATCAGCTCTTCTGATGACTGGTCAGCATCTGATGAAAACTCTTCAGAACATCACCAGCCCTTTTCTGTGTGTGTGGTGCTGGGCCATTTCTACAGATTTGGGAGGCTGGAGTGATTCTGCTTCAAGCAAATCTGTTTAGTTCATCAGCTATGATGAGCCCATTAGGCAAGAGCCCTTGTTGTCTTCTCCAGTTACCTTTTCCCCTTGACCAGAATTTACTGCTTTCTGTTCTGAGGAAACTGAGAGGTTTCCTGGTTCTGTTTGAGGGACCCTGAGGTGTGAAGGTGAAGAACATCAAGATAAGCATTCTGGGGATGGTCAAGGTGCTCATTAATAAGGGGCTTGTACATGGAACTACACCAGACAAAGCTAGACTAGAGATACAGTCCTGTGGATGTTGCATTGGGCCTCTCAGTGGTTATGGAGAGCTGTTTCCTTCTGGCCTGGCTGGTGGTCATCATCCCGGTTTCTGGTTCATCTGATAATATTTTGCTTTCATAGGTGTCCCAATAGTTGGCTTTCTTCTCCACCTCCCTGTTTTATTTTCCTTTTTATCATCCTTACAAAGCAAATAATTCCAAGTTGCTTTTCCTTTTTTCATCATCAACCCTTTTAATGGCCAGTCACCCCTGCTAGATCTGCTGTGGGAGTTTCGAAGGACGGCTGCTACCACTCCTCCTCTCCCTCTGCGCATATGCCACTCATCGCATTGCAGAGTATGGCCTAGTTCCCCCCTCTCGGGTCTGGGCCAGCTTTATGACTTGCTTTGGCCTGCAAAGTATGAAAGAAGTGATATACTACTAGTTGTAAGTCTAGTCGTTAAGAGGTCTGGAAGCTTCCACTTTCTCCCTTGGAAACCAGTCCCAGGTAAAAAGTCCAGCTACCCTGAGACTACCACGCTGTAAGAAAGCCCAGGCTAGCCACATGGAAATACTTTGTGGGAAGAAAGAGAGATACTGAGCCAGCCGCCAGCTGTGTAAGCCATCATAGCTGAGGCATGAGACAAGTGAATGAAGGATGCATCTTGTATCTCCTGGTCCCAGCAAACACCCTGTGGAGCAGAACAACCACACAGGTTAGCTTAGCCAAGATTACAAAAGTGTGAGAATTAATTTTGTAGCAGCTGTTTTTTTTTTATTTTGGTATCATTAATCTACAATTACATGAAGAACATGATGTTTACTAGGCTCCCCCTTTCACCAAGTCCCCCCCCACATACCCCTTCACAGTCACTGTCCATCTGCGTAGTAAGATGCTGTAAAATCACTACTTGTCTTCTCTGTGTTGCACAGCCCTCCCCGTGCCCCCCACGCACTATACGTGCTAATTGTAATGCCCTCTTTTTTTTCCCTGCCCTTATCCCTCCCTTCCCACCCATCCTCCCCAGTCCCTTTCCTTTTGGTAACTATTAGTTGTAGTGGCTGATTTTATACACTAAGTTTTGTGGCATTTTTGAGGGGCAGCAATAGATAATTGAAACACTTGCTTAAAGCTTGTATCCACAATCCACTGTGATATTCTAGAGCTGTGTGATACAATATGGTATTAGTCAAATGTGGTTGCTTAAATTTAAATTAATTAAATTAAAGTAAAAATGCAGCATGAAATATGGAATGGTATTTCATATATATAGCCATATAAGAGATGCTTAGTAGCCACTCTTTTGAATAGGACATAGACATAGGACATTTCCATCATTTCAGAAAGTTCTCTTGGACCCTAGTCATCACATTTTCTGGAGCCTTAAGTGATTTATTTGTCAAGAGATGTAAATCTCAGCAAATTGGCTTGATGGAGCACAAAGTTTTGTAGAGGAATAGAAGTATAATGGAGAGAGTTGCCTGACACATAAACTTGGGCTGTATGGGGCCAAGTCTAAAGTCAGGTCAAGATGGTCAACCCTCATTCTGTAGAAAATAGGGATCCATTGAAGGTTTTGAGAAGATGAGAGAAATGACCAAGAAGGTTCCTTAGGAAGTTAAATCTCATGTAGAGTGAATTCAACTGGGTTTTATACTGAAAGGGCCTCTCTCAATCTTGTTGTCATTTGTTTCTCCAGAAATCACTTATCTTCAACTGTTTTCTATTTCTTCAATTACAATTTTAATTCAACTTCCTGGGGTTAGAACAGGAGTAGAATCAGACCCATTTTCTGCTAATGGAATGTTAGCTTTGATTATGGTAATTCATGCACCTTGACCTAAAAATAACAGTCATAAAACACAACAAAAATCTTAATGTGGCTGAAAATGTTATAGATTTCAAAAACATCACCGATGAAGGTACATTATTTACATTCTTCTTAACAAAGCCAATAAAAATACAAATCTTCTCAAAAATATTTACTTTGTGCTAGAGTCATTGTTTTTAACCTGAATTAAAATATTCCCTATTTGGGTTGAAACTAAATCACAAACGAGGTGTTCCACTATAGACTGAAGTACAACATTAAATAGTTATATTGAATATGTATAGTTATGATTACTTCTAGAATTTTATATTTGATTAATTCTCTTCTTGTAGAATGACAACATAAATAAGAATAACAAAAAAAATCAGATTGTCTCAATTAAAACTCAATGGAATTCTAATGGCTTAAGTAGACTCTTAGTTCAATATATCTGTTGACTATTTAAACAAATAATTGTACAATAGGGATCTGGAAGGCTTTAAGAGCTTCATTTGGGAGTGTGCAGACCTAGGCCCTAGTGTTGGCTTGAGTGCCCTCGGGCAGGTGACCACCTTTTGCATATAGTCTATAGAAGGGGCCTGAGTTCTGTTCAACTTTAGAATTGCTTAATTCCATTCTTTGTACGCTCTTCCCTCTTGAGCTACTGAACAGAGTTTCTTTTGACTAAAGATGTTACGAAAGTATAAAAAAAAACCTGCCACAACTCTATTCCTCATGTTAGGTCCTGATGTTTTGCTCCTCAAGTAAAACAAAAAGATGAGAACTTAGGTTTCGAAGACCCACCTTATGCTAAAATTTGCCTCATTGTGGTTAGTTTCAAAGTTGTTAAAATGAAAGAAAAATAGGAAATTTCCATCTTGAAATAAGTTTTCCTGGGTGTGGGCCCCTGCCCTGATTTTAAAGTGCTGGAGGCTAGGTAGTTCGGTAGGTTTTTTTGTTTGTTTTTGCTGAGCCTCATGAGTACCCACAATTGCAGATGCCGTATCATGTCCTTATCGTCCACATGTTTCAAATGAGGAAATTGCTATTTGGTAACATACCCAAGTTCACACAACTGAAAGGAGACTGAGGTAGGACTCAAATCTAGGCAGTGTGGCTTCAGAGTTTCTCTCAAAGCCATCCTCTTTCCTTCATCCATGATTATAAAAAAACACCAACAAAACAACAAACAAAACCCCAAAACAAAATAATTTCTCTGTCATCTCCTGTTCTCTACCCACAAGGGAAGATGTTAAGATACAGGTTCATCAAGGAATAAACCCAATAACCATGTCTATGAACAAAAGAATGGTTATGCTTGGCAACATAGGATGTTTTCGGACTAAATGTTGATAGAACAAGTATCTGCAGAGAATTCTCTTCTAGACGGCTACGGTTTTGTTCTCAGAGCCCTTTGTAGAAGTAACCATATGGATACTTCTTCCTTCTGTCATTCTGGCCTGGGGACTTCTCCTTACGTGCACTGTCCTTGCTCCCTTCTTTCCTTCCATCCACCCATCCTTCCGTCTATAAGACCCACTTGAATTACATATCTATTCTGTTCATGGCACTGCTGTAGGACTACCCAGCAGGACCCATCTTGTATCTCCTGGGCCCAGCAAATACCCTGTTTGATCTCTGGGTAAGAGATTACCCAGAAGTATCCTTTCTCAAAGGGTCTTGGCTGAAGAATGGAGATATTTTGTCCTGGAAGGGGAGGCCCAGCAACAGCCCTTTAGAGGCTGCCCCTCAGTTCAGTGGACTGATCCCGGATAACAGGACAGTGACAAGGGGCAGATCAGTTTGGCCTTCTTAACTCGCTGTGCTTCGTCCTTATTTCCATAGGCATTAGCATCCTTTCCCTGTTTTTGCCACTTTTCCCTTTATCCTGCTTCCTCTATGGCTATTAGAGAAACAGTCATCCTTTATTATTCTTAGATTGTCTATGTCCATCAGCATGTACAGTGCATAATGTGAGAAATATCTTTGTTTAAAGTAGGATGTACATAGATTTACAGTAGTGAGTAAATATGATACATTAGGATATTTTTCTTTAGTAACTTGTAAATCACAATGATCTCAGATATTTAGAGGAGGTATCAATCTTACAGAGCAGTTTGAATGTGGGAATCTCTTTTCTAGGAAAATAAATTAAACACTGACATTGTTAGTAGATAAAATTTAGTGAGCACTAAATCCCAGCTATTGTGCTGAAAGCATCATAGGCCTTATCTCACTTAATCCTCTCAACAAACCTAGGAAGAAGGTGTCCTTATCGTCCACATGTTTCAAATGAGGAAATTGCTATTTGGTAACATACCCAAGTTCACACAACTGAAAGGATACTGAGGTAGGACTCAAATCTAGGCAGTGTGGTTTCAGAGTTTCTCTCAAAGCCATCCTCTTTCCTTCATCCATGATTATAAAAAAACACCAACAAAACAACAAACAAAACCCCAAAACAAAATAATTTCTCTGTCATCTCCTGTTCTCCACCCACAAGGGAAGATGTTAAGATATAGGTTCATCAAGGAATAAACCCAATAACCATGTCTATGAACAAAAGAATGGTTATGCTTGGCAACATAGGATGTTTTCGGACTAAATGTTGATAGAACAAGTTTTCCATGGTGACATGAGACCTTGTTTCTGATGGAGTCTTGACCACCTACCAGCTCTGTGGCCATCTCTGAGCTAGTGGACCAGACGGTTACTATTTCTCCTCTCTCTAAGTCCACGTGGCTTGTTACTCTTCATATTTTCCATCTCCTTCTTTAAAAAAGCTGTGACTTCATATATACAGGCTCTTCATTCTTTTCTCATATGTTCTTCTTGTCTGTTATGACTCTACCCTCCCTTGGCAGGAAGGGCCTCTTGTGAGATCAGCAACAGCATCTAGTGTTGGATAGTTGGATCGAGCTAAATTATCTCAAGATCACTGTTTTCTCTTATTTTATCCCTCAACACCTCTTAGAAGCACATCCGTCTTGCAAATGAAGAAACAATTTTGGTGTTAGACAACAATAACTAATAAATGTCCATCAAGAGTTAGAGAGCAAATCTAGAAGGTAAGAAAAAGTGAGAGTGATCAGGAAAATGCCAGGAAGGGAGACTAGGGTAACATCAAGGACTAGGGAGCCCTGGGAGGCTAGAGAGATGGCAGGACACAGTGTGTGGCTGACATGCTAGAACTGGACACATGGGATAGTAGATGTTCATGCTTTTATTAAAAAATATTTATTTACCACACCTTATGACAAGCTCTGAGCTAGAAGGCTAAGTAAGACACAGTCCTATTTTCTGAGGACTTACGTTTGGTAGGGGAGATATCTAAGCAAGTAAGATCAACATTATAAAGAGTGTACAGATTACCCTGAAGACACAGAAGGAGTCTTCAAGTTTGCGGGATAGTCCAGGAGGGCCTTCAGCAAGATGGGGTCTGACTTATCATCTGGGTAAGGTATTCCCGGGAGAGCATGAAAAAAATGATGTAGGCATGGGAGAGAGATTGGCAGCAAGGACTTGGAGAGTCTGTTTCAGCCGGAGTACACGGGGCTGTTGGGGTGTGGACACAGAGACTGGGCTGATGGTGTTTATGGACAGAGCTCTCTGTGAAGACCCTTGGTGGGTTGTAGCCAGAGCTGAGGTGGAGCCTTGAAATTCCAGAAGTCAATCCAGAGGACAAGAAGCTCGGGAAGAGCCCTGCCCGGATTCCCCAGATACTTCTAAGTCATGTCAATTCTTGTTTTTTTTCTAGTAATTTCAGTAACAACAAACATTTATGGAGCATTTACCATGTGTCTGACCCTGTGTTTAGCTCTTCTCCACCAGTACCAGTTGTGTTTAAACCCACTATATGGTTAGAAGCTGGGAAGGATTCAATGAAGGTATTACTTTTTAAACCCAAGGACCAGAAAACCTATATAGGAAGATAAGAGAGCATACATGGAATAATTAACTAGATGATGATATAAGCAAGTGCTGGGTTCAGTGCTGGTAATCTGAAAGTGAAAAGGCAGGAAGGAGTACATTTCCTCTGCAAGAAGAAATCTCTGCAACTTGTTATAGTATTGTCCTTAAAACACTGGGATGCTGTATGGGGCCTGAAGCAAGATGGAGATCTGCTTAATGAAAACACTGCAGACACGGGAGCTAAATACTATTAGATTTCATGGTATTAGGTTTACTCATCTCTCCTCCATAAGCCAGGGGTTTCAGGGATGGATGAAGTCTAGAAACCGATAGGACGTAAATAGTTAACAGTCAAACCCTGGGCCGGCTCTGAACCTTTTGAGGCAGCCAGCAAATTGAACGCAGGAGTGAGAAAACAGAGCCACTTCTGCTCACCCATGGAAACAGCCAAGCTGCCATAATTTGCACAAGGTGCAAGTAACAGATCAGCCTTTCAGAGGACCCTGCACACGCTGCACATTGCGGCAGCCTCACCTCGGTCACAGAGCCTCTGCCTCACAGCTGGCTGAAGGAATTAGCTTGCACACCAGAATATTAATGTCAGCATCTTTTATCACATAGGCTGGGGATTTGCAACCGTTTGAAAAAACTCAACTCTGCTCATGATTATCTGTGATTTAGAGAAAGGGGCAAAGTTATCATTTAAAAAAAAACCTGTCATCGCATGCACTGGTGACAGTCCCTGTGTAAGGAAATGCAAGTTAAAAATATTTGGAATGCTTTCTTATTTATAAGCAATCTTGACAGTGTAAAAGCAAAACAAAAAACCCAAAAAACTCCAGAAGGTACTTTAGAGAGTAAGAGGAATGTTGCCCCACTTCTGCCCATTCCCCCAAACCAGCCTTGCTATGAATTGCATAATTTCTGCAGAAAAATATCATAAAATGCCTCGGGATTGTGTGCTGCTATTTGGCTTATCTTACCTGCTTGTTAGGATAAGTTAACAGTCCAAACAGAAAGACCCAGAGAAAGGCGGGGCCCTAGGAGCAAACTGGAGGTGCTGGGTCCTAGTTAGTCACCAAGGAGGTGGACCGGCGCTGGAAGCCAGGTGAGGACTCGGCAGCAGAAACCAACAGAGTACAACAGAAAACAGCTGACTTTGACATTGAGACAAGGCCATCAGGCACAAAACATCTAACGCTTTTAGAATAGGGACCTGCAGGAACCCAGCCTCATGTCAGGCAGGTTCTTACTTTTTTTTGTCACCAAATCCAAAGCCAAAGAAATTTCTCTTCATGCTTCGCAGATCCTGTCAGGCATCACCTCGAGGTCAGGAAGACTGTTTTATCAAACTATCAGTTGTTCTATCAAAAATCAATCAAGTATGCTCTCTGCCCTCAAGCAGTGACCATTCTAAGAAAACAGAGTACTCACATCAGACACTAAGTGGCAGTAAAATTCCCTTCCAACAGAACCGTTACAACACAACTTTCGATGTCATTATTTTTGAAGAAAAGACCTAAAAGTGAATGTCCAGTACAGTTTGTCTCATATGAACGATTTTCTAATCAAGATCTTAATCTAGATAAGTCATTTCCTTAAATGTCTCAAAAATGCAACATTTGGTGCTTATCATGATACGTGCCTTGATCGCATCCTGCCCTAACACCTGTTAGACCTGCCCTTTGCCTTTTTAGAAATCTTAAAGTGCTCTTTCCTTGTCCATTACCCTTGTTTTTTTATCTCTTAAAAAACTCCCAGTGTTGTTCTCATAGATGCATAGTTTTTTTTAAAGGAAAGATGAATTAATGAGTTCTATAAGCTACCAGCAGTTGCATAATAATTATCTAGTATTGATGCAGTAGATAGCCTAAAATTTGAGGTACAATACTGGATTCTTCACTTACCACTGAATGCTGAATGATCTTAGGAAGGTTAATTAAATTTTTCTTCCTCAGTTTCCTTTATCATGAAAGTAGTTTATGAGGATCAACTGAGATAGCAGCCAGAAATTACTCTACAGTCTTGGTCACAGAGTGAGTTCCCAGTAATTGCCACTTGGATTTCAGGAAATAATCATTGATATACAATAAATTATTGGCCTATCTGGCCCAACTTTCATATTTGTTTATGACATATTCTGGATTAAGGCAAGATTGGTGGAAAGGTAAGTGATCAGCTTGCCCATGCGTAAGATATATCATTATAGTATATATTCAATCAATATATTTTACAGTCAATTTTCTTATCTGAGGAGAATTATTTTGTAGAAGAAAGTAGAATGATTGAAGCACATCATTGTTTGGTTGCACTACTACTTTTACCTTACTCAAAACCGCTATAGCACACTGAATATGTGTGCTGTATGTGTTCAGTATGACACAATGTGACATCCCAGTACCCTTGAGGGCAAGTCACTAGTTTCAAACCCTGTAAATTCCAGGTGGAGAGAGTCATTCAGGGACAATAGATGCTTTAAAAGTCTAGGTGAAGAGGAGATGTCTTCTACTCCTCTTCCCGGGGACAATAACAACATTTCTAAAAGACTGCCATAAGTCTCATTTGCAAAGTCTCATCAATGTGGATATTATCCTTGGGATGGAAGTAGACTCTTGTCCTCTCTGCTACCACTCTAAGCAACTGAACAGCAGGCCCACATGAAAAGGTGGCATATTTACCATCTTAACAAAACACATGATTTTTAAGCAAGGGGAGCTGTATGTATTTTCATAAAACAACATACTTGCATTGCCAGCCCAGGCGGGCATTCCTCAGACTGAATCTTGATTTTCTTTCGTTATTGCCATCACCCCTTCTGGGCAGCACATGGGTAAGCACATTCCAGTTACTGCAGGGTTTTGAAACTTAAAAGCAAGAAAGCAAACAAGGAGACAAGCACATGAAGAAACAGTCTGCGAGTCAGTGTCTTGTCTTTGCTCTCTATGCTGCATCACTGCCACCCAGCCATCGAAGTAGTTTGGAATTCAGTCAAAGATGGACGACAAAGTTTAATGAGTCGTCTTGTGAATTTGAGGAGTACATTGTACTTTACTCTATTGTAAATACACTATGGGGCTTCTGTTATCCCCCCATTTAATCTGCAATCAGCCAGAAAGAAATCACTGACACTAACACTGAGGTAGTTTCCATGAAATACAACTTCTTATGAAGCATATTGAACCTTAATAATGTAAGTGACAATATAGCACTAGAGATGTGAAACCAGTGAGCCATGATGTTTATTAGAATGCTCTTTTAAAAAAAAAGAGTGCCTTATTATTTGGTATATATTTCATGAACAAAAATGCCTACAACCAGGGAAGAAAAAGACCTCTCCATTCTCGAGTGTTGCTGTTCTTAGTAAAGTTTCTGTTGCACTTTCCTTGTACAAAAATCTTAGATTATTGACTTCAGGAACACATTTTACACCAACCAAGAGGTTTATTATATTATATCCTGTGTCCTCATTTGCCTTTCTTTATTTTTATGGAAAGTAACCTTCTCTTTCTTGGTCCTGTATCCTTGTCTTCTCAACTAGTTTGTTAACTCCTTAGCAGACAACGTGTAGCTTCTTATTGACCTTCATCAATGGCAATGACATGCTATGCAAAAAGCAAGTGCTCCGTAACATTGATTCCGTTTCCTTTCTTCTCTACCTGTATTGGAAACACCTATGTTTTCACTCTTCAGTTCTGATGCCAGATGCAATGGCGTCCTGACGTGGGTCTCCACAAGCACAGGAGGAAAGTATTTCTGAGAGTGGTGGAGGGACTGTTCCCTCCTGCCCCACCTGCCTTCCAGTACCACCTCTCCAATGGGACACAATGTGACATCCCAGTATCCTTGAGGGAAAGTCAAAATGTGTAAAGACCACACATGTGATAGAACAGGAAATGTGGTGATGTACAAAATGAGCTACACGAGCTGTGAAATTTAAATCACAGTCTGTTTTTCCATGAAAGTGCAAAAATTGGTAGGTTTTCTTCAAGTGGGAACTACAAATAGAGAAAAACTCTTTATACCATCTTGTGGTGAATCTACCACTACACTAGATTTTATGTTTCCTTGCCCACTCCCAGCATTTTAACCATGGGAGGTCTATGGGTAGATATTATTATAGTTAATAACAAGACATTTAATAAAATTTGCTAGTAGAAAGGGTCTCTCCTTTCCATTTCTTGATTGAGCAGGCAATGAATAATCTGTGGAAAGATTATTTCAGTCATACTGTGGTAGGAAGAATGAAAAAAACAAGTTTTTTCTCTTAGTGAGTGATTGGGTCTCACTCAGTCCACCAACTGGAGTCAAATACCAGGGCAGCTTGCTTTATTGTTTATTTATTGTTTAATACAGTTCATAGAATCTTAGAGTTGAAAGAGAATTCAAGAAATCTAATAGAGCCCTTTGACCTCCAGAAAGACATTCTGAAACAATGTCAAACAAGATTGTTGATTGACTCCATGTGGCCTAAAATGGCAAGGACACAGTACTCCAGCCCAGGCTATCTCTTTGGTATTTGTTTTCCCCCCAACCTCCCTTATCTATTTCAACCTATTTTAGAAGGAAATTCATTTCCTTTGGCATGAATTCCTCTTTATAAGGCTTTTCTGTTTTTTGGTGTTCCAGTACATTTCTGCCTTCCAAATAAAGAGGTTCATTTCTTTATAAATTATGAAACCTAATTAAATGACTCCCTGACACCTTTTACTTACGTATGAATGCTATGTGTATCTGCACTTATCTACTTTATAGTTCTGTGGGATGTTTTGGCCTAGTCCCTCAATGAGTTCCTTAAAAAGATACCATTTTGAAACATTAGCTCTGTTCTTAAAAAAAAAATTGCATTAATAAAATTAATGCAATCACATTGAGGAAGGCATGGCAAATTATCGTAGAACTTTATTATTACCATAGAATTTATTATTACTATTATGATATAATTTTTTTTACTCTTTTCAGCCAGTATTATAGACAGCCAAAGCACTCCCAAATGGTTAGTCTCCATAATCACTTTTGCAATCATATTTCTCGAATGGATCTGCCATTCTTCTGTACTGTAGAACATTATAATGCTATTGTTTCTATATTTTGATTTTCAGGAATGCTGCAGTGAATATCCTAGTGTGTATAATTAAGATTATTTTCTTAGAATTATCTCTAAAGAGCTTAAAATTCATAAACACTTGAAGATTTTGATATTCATTGCCACATTGCTTTGTGAAAGATTTTGTGCTAATTCAGAATACTATCATCAATGTTTGCAAATGTCCATTTCTTCTGATCCTCACCACCAATTGGGGATCATACACTTTTAAAAATATGAATTTAACAGACCAGAACAATGAACCACTTAAAAAATAGATTTATTTCTAGTGAAAATGAATATTTTTCTTTTCCTTTCTGAATTATCTATTCTCTTTATTTGTCTAGGGATGTACTGACTACTCATATTAGGCTTTTAAAAATACTCGCTTCTGACTTGTTTGAGCTGTCTAAAATGCATGTACATAGTCTTTTATAACTTGAATGGATCTGTTTTTTCCATCTTCTACCATTTCCCTCAATTCTAGTCGAACTTAGTTCAAAATACTCACTCTGTCAAGACCACACATTTACTTCTTATCTCCTTTTTGAGGAGCTCTGACTCATATCACTTTGCTGATTTATTCTCAGGTAGTGACGGGTTTGGGCATTGTTCCTCACAGTCTTGGCCTGCTGTAGACTATCTGTAGTTCTCATTCACAGAACAGCACCTGCTAGAGTCTAAGATCGCCTCCTGATTGTTTTACCGTGCGCTGCCAATCTAATGTGGCCCATCAGCCGAGTTACTGGCCCAAGGCATTAACAGAAAGTCCTGTAGAGTTGTGATGAATAAAAAAATCTTGTCATTTTGCAGGTTCTCTCTTCCTCCCATGACACATCACACTGACTGCAGAGATGAGAATATGAAAAGAAGGAGCACAATGATGGTGGCTGTGACTTTTTTCTTTTTTTGGCCACAGACGTTTCATTCCCCAGGTATAACACTCATGTCGTTAGCTAAGCTCAGGAAAGAAATAATGAGAAACAGGTGACGGCCTTGAATGCATCATAGAATCAGTTCCCTGAGCCGTAGTTGACTTTTCTCCAAAATGATGCCCTGAGCATGTGCAAGGGAAACTTAAAAATGCAGCAAGCCGATCCAAGTCATGTTCAGAGTGAAAGATCTATCACGCTGGGACGCAGAAGAGTCATTACTACGGTGGGCGACAGATAAGGATCTGTGATTTCAAGAACTACAAACCGTATCGATGTGAGAGCTTGACAACCTCTTAAACCCAGATTATATTACTCCTCTCTTCTGCGGTCTCTCTCTTCAGTCTTCTAAGAGACAGTCACCATTTTCTTTCATTTGCCTTAAATGTCTGAGGAAGCAACAGGGTTAAGAAGAAGGTAGAGGCTTTCTGATCAAACAGTTCTGTCTGCATATTTGTGGACAAATCACCTAATGTCTTTGAGACTTAACATCCACAGTGGTGAAATGGAAGCAATAGAAATCTACCTGTCCAGGTTGCTGTGAACTTTAGAGGTATTATTTTAAAATATTTTAAAAAATCAGATCTCTGCAAAGGGTGGGCTCCAATAAATAATATTCTAGTTGCTATTGCTGTTTTTTTTAATGTACAGGGTTAGCTCTGGAGATGTGACCTTGGTATGCATTGTAGATTACCACTTGGAGAACAGAGCTTGGATTCAAGTGTGTAGAAACTGCTAACTCATATTGTAGTATTTGAAACTGAAAGTGGAAATATATATATGTCTTTCCCATAGCATGCTGATTTCATTAGGGAAAAATACTTTTTGTTTATTTGTATTTTCGTTGCATTATTTTTTTGTAGGATAGTCTATGTTGCCTATATTGGGAAAAAGAAAGGTGAATTTGCAATATTGCTTATCAGCTATTTGTGGGCTCAAGAAGGCACAGCAGTGGCTTCATTAACTTTTGCATCCCCTTGGAAATCATGACAGTGCTATCAATAATTATTTTTATCACCAAATGTCTATTTATTAATGTATCTACAAACTAGGTCTTTCCTAAAGATCAGAATTGAACTTATTCCAAGTAGAAAGTAGATTTGGAAAAGTACTTAAATTCTTGATCAAATTGCCCTCCCACTACTTGGGCTAATTTTTAAAAATAAATAGAATACACTAGGAAAGTGATAAGGGAAGAAAAGACACGACTCAATTGTTTCAGCCTGATAATGTAGGCCCTATAAGAAGGAAATCTGCGTAAGTCCCTTCCCATCACCTCTAAAGACGTAAAGCGCTGACAAGAAATTCTAGTCAACAATGACTGAAAATAGGTCAGCAATCATAAAATAAAATTAAAGAGTTTAAATATGATATAAAATCATTTAATCTTGATGATTTATGCTGGCTCTCAGAGGCAATTATTTACTAATGCTTATGTTTATTGCTCTTTTGACTTTTTTAATTACAGTAAACCCAAAATTCAATTATACACTCTAGTATATATTTCAAGCAATAGTATTGTAAATAAAAGGAGAACCAGTTAATAATGTGCTTAGCCTAGCAAAGCTGAATCAAGGATAATACAAAACACGGGGCAACTTGATAAAGACTTGAATGCTGTGGAAAAGATCCCATCTGCTTACGTTAGAGAATCTGAAGGTTGGAAATGATGACTCCTTTTTTTTTCTTTTTTAAAAAATACAAGAGCTGTTTAATAAGTGACTTTTAACAGCTTACATATATATTGTAATTTCCTAAATTCAGAGGCAATTAAAAATATACATATTGGAGAGCTGCAACGTTCTTATCAATAATTAGGGATGTGGTTTTTAGGCCAAAACTATGGTTTTGTGGGTTTACGTCCTTTATCGTCTCCCACTGGAGCATGCTTTTGGAATGATATATGCTGATCCAGCTGTGTTTTGGGTTCCTTAAACATCTCACACTATTCCTCAAATGTTTGGGGTTTGACAAAACCCCAAATGCATTTGGCCAAGCACGTTTTCCCTTGATTTTTAAACACATGTGGGTTTTATGGGAAATTTAATCCATGTGTTTTTGATTCCTTTACACTTAACTCATCAAAATGTTGTTGTGCAAGGTCCCTTTGATGTCCAAGAAGCTTTTGGAGCTTTTTTCTTTTTTTATGAGACACTTTAATCCTTTTTTCTTAGAAACAGGAAGTTACATGATGCCAAGAAAAAATAAACTCCCACAGCAGGACGGTGATATTTGATTGAACATTTAAAAACCCAAGGGCTCAACTTGGTTCAGAATTTGACTGAACTAATTCTCCTGGTCATTAATTTCTCATTAAAGTTGTTGTTTCTTGGTGGGTTTTGAAACACCAAAATGTTATATTTTTCTTCAGGAGAATATACAAAGGTGGTAAAAAATCACAAAAGGTTTTTAAATTAGTGGTGATGTCTCAAATGAGGTTGTCATTTTAACCCATACATGGAGACTAAAGAAGTTCTAAATTGTGGCTAAATTATGTCCTTCTCCATATGTCACCAAGGAGCCTGGAGATAGGGTGTCTGATGCAAAGTCACAGTGAGAGGGAAAACCCCTCAAAACATTTTGGGAAACGTGTACATGGGTTTTATTAGCATTTGTACTTAAATATTGCAAAGAAATTAGGAAGGTATCATATATACACATACAAATGAAAGGGTTATGTGATGAGGAGTGTGTCAACAGAGAAAAGCAGCCAAGTGGATCTTACAATTGGAAATAAAGATAATGACAATACTTACCTTCTAAAATTGCTGTGATATTTAAATTAGTTAATACATATGTAAGGTACCATCCTGGCTCATTGTGGGACCTCAGCAGGTGTAGCTAATTTTACTGTTCAGAGTCAGACTAGATCTGGGTTTGAATTCCAGCCCCTGCAATTACTGCTGCCTTGAGCAAGCCCCCTCCTCCTGAACCTCAGCATCCTTACCTCTCAGCAGTCCTCTCGAAATCGCTGTGAGGAGTATGTAAACATCACGTCACCTAATCAAAACACCTCGGGGTCTAATGCATATAAACACATGAAATATCACTTGTTTTACGGACGAACTAACTTTCCCAAAGTCACAAAATTATAAGAGACCAAGAATTT
This sequence comes from Manis javanica, assembly GCF_040802235.1. Classification (NCBI taxonomy): domain Eukaryota; kingdom Metazoa; phylum Chordata; class Mammalia; order Pholidota; family Manidae; genus Manis; species Manis javanica. The sequence goes on from NC_133164.1 coordinate 108,530,230, forward strand.
GAACTCAATTCCTCTGAGACTAAATAGTTCATGTTCTTTCTACTGCTGTGTAAGAAGGCAGTCAATGAATGTTAAAAATAAAAGCAAAGAACAAAAAGGAAATGATGGTTTTGTCAAGATTACCAGGGGCCAATACCTTAATATAAGAACTGGTACTACTTTTTTCTTTGAGAATTTTCCATCTACAATGTGGAAGTCTTTCCAGAATCATGACCTTGGAGTATGTTAACCTAAACTACACTTCATTTGGATTTTGCCAACCTTTCCACTAATATCCTTTTTTTCCCCTGGTCTAATACAAATATACTGCATGTAGTCATCTTGTCTTCTAGTTTAATCTGAGACAGTTTCTTCTTCTTGCTTTTCATTAGAGGTCAACTTTTAAAAGGAAAGAGAGTTCTCTATATGTATCAAACCCGTGTGTCTATGTGTGTTTGTATGTGTGTGTATGTGTGTGTGTGCACAGAATGGTCAGAGAAGATTCCTTGGAAGTGACACTTGAGCAGGGGCCTAAATTTAAAAGATGAGAAGAATCAAGGGATGAAAAGTCTTAGGAAAGAGGGTTCCAGGTAGAAGTAGCACAGACAAGGGCCCTGAGGAAGCAGGAAGCAGTTTGATGTGTTGAAGGAGCCATGGAAAGCCAGCACTGTCAGAGGGGCAGGTCAGCCCATGCATGGCCTGGGGGCATGGTTGTGAATGCAGTATCTTCCCTGGAAGGATTCTTTTGTGTCTTTCACGATGTGAAACATAATTCTACAAAAACCAGCTGCAGGTGGAATTGCATTGTGACTATATACTCATATCCAGACAACATTTCTCTGGCCACAAGAACCAATCCTTGAGATGACAGGCAGATCCAACTATCTTCAGAGATAGTCCAACAGTATCTGCTTTTCCATATAAGGTGCGGGCAGAACAAGCTAGAAGGAGTTGCCAGCATTTCTAACATTCTGGTACTCTAACTCCTTACTCCCCAACCCCACTGCTGTATCAATCAAATCGTTGCAAGTTGCCAAAAATGACAACATTAAAATGAACGATATAGTTACTTTGATGGTCTGAAGGAAAGATTGTATCTCTTATAAGAGGGAGGCGAGAAAGTATATGTCCTCAGACTGTTTATTTTCTCTTGAAATTCCCTTCCTTGAAGTGGTTTGTGCAATCTCTCAGTCTATTGCTATCAAGCTATATAGCTCATGATCTGAACACCTCTCTAATCACTGGACTCATACTTTCTTGTATGTGATAGCCAAGAAAAAAGAGTGGTTTGTGAACCATCAGTATTGTTCTTCTGCAAAAAGCTGTCACGTATATAAAATTGGAGAGTTTCAAAAGCAATAAGTAAAACTTCAGTCACCTCTCTTAATAGAGCTCTTCAAATCTCTGTCATCCACAAAAATAAAGCGTATAAATTGAAATTGATTTTTATAAAACCTTCATAAAAATAAATCTAAACATTTGGAAACATCTGTCGGATGGCTCAGGAATTTTATTTTTATTATTTTTGAATGAGTCCAGCTTTGAAGAGCTGGGACCAATTAAATTTTATAATATACAAAATCAATCAAATGTATAGGTATACACAATAGGAAGAGACCATCATAACCTTGATTCTACTGTTGATCATATATAACATCAACCTTCAATTGTGAAACAATGGATATGACCATGGGCTTTGGAGAGACATAGTGTGGTTTTAAATTCTGTGTGTTCCACTTATTAGCTCTGTGACCTTGGACAAGTTGCTGAAACATTTCTAATCTTCAGTTTATAGATCTTTAGAATGGAGATAATAATATTTCTGCTATCTAGAATGATTCTGAAGATTAAGTGAGATAACTTACATTAAGGGCTTAAGAATGCCTTATTCATTTTAAAAGATTAATAAAAGTTAACTATTAATATAATTATTATTGTTAATGAGATCAAATATTTATTACTGTTATTATGTGCAATGCAGTATTCCAAGCGCTGTAGGGAGTCATAAAAGAATTCAACAAGGTTTCTTTTCGGAGAATTGGGACCAATTCACATGGAAAGTTAACTATCAATAGGAGATCTAAGAACAAAAATGAAAGGAATTTAGAAATAGACTGTCAAGGAACCATACAGTCAAGAAGGAAACCTCAAAAAGCGAAGATGTGCAGGATTCAAAGGGCTAGGAGGAAAGAAGTAATCTATTACTGTGTGTAGAGATTACACAGTAGCAAATTACAGATTAAAGACTGCATCAATAGAAAACATGTTGTTAAATGAGTACTTATAGTTAAAAAAGAATATTGATATGAAAATAATATGGAGATGGTTAACAACACTTAACTAGATTCATTAATGTCAGTTAAAGGTACTGAATTCATGAAAGCCCTTACATAAATCAGAACTTTTCTTTTCATGAGAAATTCTTGTAATGGGCTGGAATGTTTTTGTTAGACTCTGATTGCAGCTTTCACTCAGCAACTCTGATCTTGTTGAGCAGTTGTGATAAGGCTAGTCGCATCTGCAATGAGCATGTATCAGTATTGTAACACCTTTAGGTCTATCACCCCTACAAAACCCTTGTCACTTTAGTTTAATTGCAAATTCCCTGGAGAGCCTTCTCTAATGACCCATTTACATTAAAGCTTTTAAATTAGATTTCAATCTTAATTTCACTTGAAATGTTACCCTGGAGTAATCATTCCATTATAAATCATTTTATTTGATTTTGTGGAATTGCTCAATTACAAGAGAAGTATTGAAATAAAGTGTAGCTATATTGAGAGAAGCAAAGAGACAAAAGCAGAGTCTGTTTGACTTTGGGAAAATGTTATCAGTCAGGGCAAAACGTAGTCATTTATAAGCCACACAATGTCTTACAGTACTGAACTGTGATATATTTTGTACAGAGATAATGGGAGTACTGTGACAGTTTGAATGTACATGAAGGCTTTAAACTGGGAAGGAAGCATGGGAGAATGCCAAGACCGTTCCAGATCAAGGTAGATGTTTCTCTCCATTCCGGAGAGATTGCTGACCCCCAGAGGCCGTCTTTAATGCCTGAGTGGCACTTCAGAAATGACCGTCTCCTTTCCGTCTGTATTCCCTACATACCCGGGTGTGCTCTTGAGTCGCTTTCGAGTGACAGCTCCTCACCCTGTGCTGTATTCGATTTAGGCTTCGCTCTATACCTGGTTCCTTTGCTATGCACTCAATGTGAGAACTTTCTGACATCCTCTTAGCCTCCTTTGGGAAGGTTCGGATGCATTTTATCCTTTAGAAATAAGCCACATTACATTCCTTGGTTAACACATTGAGAGAGGAAGGGAAGGAAAGATAAACAGGACTTACATACTGATAAGCACTAAGTAACTCTGCGAACTGGAAGGGATGGTAAATACATAGTCCAACCTCCAAATCCTACAAAAGGGGGCCCTGGAACTCGGAATTAAATGACTAGCTTCAGTTGGGCCCAGCCACATTTCTAATTACTACAGAGCAGGAATGCCTAAGACCTTCAACACATTTCCTCTCTACAGTGTCAATATTTCACTCTCTAGAAATACAGAGTTCTTTAAAAAAATTCAGAAGTTGATTTATGTTCACTGTTAAAAAAAGAGAGAGATGATGATTATAAACACCAACTAACTGTATGTCAGTCATTGTCGTAAGTCACAGATTCCATCATTTGTGGGTTTTTTTTCCATATTTTCTGTGTGGCCTAGTACCAGCTCAATTTTTATAAATGTGTTTCATGTACTTAAAATACATATTTTTTATATTTGTTGGGTATAGGGTTCTATATATGCATTCATTCTTGCATTCAGGAAACATGTAGTAGCTATTATGTGCCACACCCCCTTGTTGGCAATGGGGATACAACAGTAAACAAGAAAAAAAAATCCGTGACTTCTGTTAGCTTGTTGTTACTGAAATGTCTATAGTCTTACTAATTTTTGGTCTGATTAAGAACTCAGTTTCTGAGAGATGTGTTGAAATATCTTACTATGATTGTGGATATATTATATTCTGTTTAGAATTCTGTCAGGTTTTGCTTTAATCCTTAGCGTTTTAAGTGAAGACAAATATGTGATTGTTATAGTTCATCAGTGAACTCTACATTTTGTTTTTAGGAATGTCCCTGTCCTGGTGCATTTTAGCATAATTATCTTTTATCTGATATCAGTATTTATAGAGTAGTTTTCTTTTGCTCTGTGAAATACCTTTTTTAAAAAATTGAAGTATAATAAGCAAACAATATCCTATTAGTTTTAGGTATATATCACAGTGGCGAAATATCTTTTAATCTTTTATTTTCAAATTCTGTTATTTTATTTCAAAAGAATTTCTTTAAACCATATATGGCTATTTTTTTCGGTTTTCCTATTTTAATTCAAACCTGTAAACACAGCCATTCATCAGTTTCATTTTCTTCCTGGTAATTCCCCTGACTTTACATTTTCCTTCTCTAATACGTGTTTAGTTTTCTTTGGACCTGATGCACAAAAATTGTCTTGAGATTTCCATTTTCTGCTATTTATTGTTGAATGTCATTTCTATTTCTAAGTTTATTCCCTTGTTTTGTGGATATATAATCTTCCAGTAGCTTCTCATGAAGAGTCATGTAAGGGATAGGCTACTTGATACTTTATAGATTTGAAAATATCTTTGTTTTGCTTCATGTTGGGTTGATTGTTTGGAAATAGAAATCACTTTCCCTTTGAATTGTGAATTGCTCACTGTCTTCTAGCTTTCAGTATTACTCCTGAAAATTTGATGCCATATGACTCCTAATTCTTTGTTTTCAACTATTTCTTTTCTTCTTTTTAGAAGATACTTATATTGTGAAATATCTTTGTGCACATCACTGTCTCTTTATTCTACCTCTAGGACGTTATATTTTATTAATCTTATTGATAGTTTATGTTTTTGCTATACCGGTTTTAATTTTCAAAGCTCTTTATGTTCTCTGTTCCTTTTTGAAATATAGCATCCTGTTATCGTTTCATTTGTGCACTGTCTTCCTTTATTATATCAAATATCTTAATTAAAGTTTTGATGTTTCCTTCTGCTTCTTCCATCGTTTTCCTCCAAGTTCCTCTTGCCTGTTTGGAGGTCCGTCCCGCATGTTTGCAGATCATCTTCAGATTCCTGGCGATCTCTGGCCATCACTTCATATTCAGGTGGTGGGCTTCACCGCAGTGTGATTGGAGCGTCGAAGTGTTTTTGCTGGTGGACAGCCACATGGTGGTATGAATTTATTTCTTCCCCTCTGAGGCTTTTCAGCTTTTCAAAAGGAGGATCCAGCCTCCTACCTGGCCGCTGATGTTCTAGAGAAGGACATCTTACCATTTAGTTTCGTCAGTGACTCACTGCTCTCTACTGAGCCTTGGTCTCTAAGTCTGAAGCCTTCCAACTTAGTCCCCCGACCCTCACCCCGAGATGAATAAATCCCTAACTGGCAATGCAGCCACTGTCTGGTGGGTGGGTGGGGGGAGGTTGAACATACACATTATTTTTTTTATTCCCTATTTTTAGCCCTTGCCTCATTCCCCTTCTACCACGTTCACCAAATCAGGCCTTTGTATTTCTTGATGCCTTCTAGGTTTCTACCTGACAAACGAGCTTGCTTGCATGGTATCACACTCTTGCATTATGTTGCAATTTCCTCCTCTGTACTGAGTTAGTTATCACCATCCTACCTGCTTTCTATCTTCTAGCATTTGTTGATACGTCTTGTTCTCTGTTGATTCTTCTCCTGTTCAATTTGTCTTTAAGTGTATAATTACATTCCTTTATTTTGATGAAATTTTGGGGAGGGATTGACAATAATTGCACATGTTCATTATGCTGTATTTAGCCAGAAGTCCCATGGCTGTATTTTAACAACTTACTTTTATCTTTGTTAAGTACTTAGCCAGAATTTTTGTGAACTAGAGAGAGGGGTGGGGGTGTGTGGTGTGTGTGTGTGTGGCATAGGGGGAGGCTAGGGTGTGTACTTTCCACATCAATTCAGTTTTGGCATATTTACTTTTTTATCTTTATTTCTTATTAAACCCTTCACAGTAGGTATTATAATCTCTGTTTTACAGATGGGGAATCTGAGACTCAGAGTTAATAAGTCACTAACTCAAGACAACAATGTCATGTCAAGTTGTACAGTTAATGCATAATATTAACTCTATTTATGGTTAATAATTAATGATTAAGAAAACAACAAGTATGTCTATTAATAATAAATCAATTTCACCCACGAAAGATCTGATTTGTGAGGTATCATTGTTTATAATTTACTTATACTCACCTTTCTACTGTCTATTATTTAGATTTCTACCCTGGGTGCTAAGATTTTTATGACAACAGATTTTGCCTTGTTGAATATTGACATAAGTGTACATTATAGAGTGCAACTTTTTATGAAAAGACAGTTAAAGATGATCTAATTGGTTTACTGTGGCTTGGTTCCATAATCAATCTACCTAATTAACAATTAGATGTATCTGATGGAGTAATGCGGCAGTCTGACAGAGGAGCATGGGTCTGACTAGTTCAGGAAACCACTTCCAGCCCCTAGAACCTTCAGATACTCACCTTTTTCATTTATTCTTATATATTTTTCCCTGCTCTCCTACCCCTTCCTCTCCTGCCTCCTTACCTTTTCTTTTCTTTCTTTCTTTTCTCCTTCCTTCCTTCCTTCCTTGGTTCCTCAGAAGTTAAAGATTGAAATACTTATAGAGAGTAAATATATATAAAGTATATGACATGTGTGCCTATAAGTCTTTGGCACCCAGTTCCAGTGTGTGTGTGTGTGTGTGTGTGTGTGTGTGTGTGTGTGTGTGTGTGAGGGGGGATCCTCATGTCACCAAGAAATTCTCCCATGCTAACTGGGTGTCCCACAGTTAAACTCAGTACTGATACTACCCACCCAGAGATGGCATCAGATTCCCCAGTGAAGGGCTTCTGACAGAATGTCTATAAATCAGAGGTTCCCACATCACCCCTCTTTGTGTTTGATTAATTTGCTAAAATGGTTTACAGTACTCAGAAAACCAGTTTACTCACTAGATTATGGGTTTATTACAAAGGATGCTAAAAGATAGGACAGATTAAGAGACACACAGGGCAAAGCTCCTAACAAAGGATTTTCTGTACCATGGAGCTTGGGGCCCTGTATGGTGGATGGTGGAAGCAATCAGATTCCCCAGCCTTGAAGCTCTCCAAATCTCTCTCCCTTGGGGTTTTTATGGGGCCCTCATTACATAGGCATGATTGATTGAGTCATTGGCCTTTGGTGATTGATTCAAATTTCAGCCCCCTTCCCACCTGGAATCAAGGGCAGGACTGAAATTTCCAGCCTTCTACTCATAGTTGGTTTTCCAGGCAGTCAGCTTCCACCCTCATCTCATCTTCATGGCTCTGAAGTGTTTTTGGGAACTGGACAAGGGAGCAAATATTATAACAAAAGATGTTCCCATCGTTATTTATACTCAGGAAATTCCAGGGGTTTGGGGAGCTCTGTGCCAAAAATGGGGAGAAAGATTGAATATGTATTTCTTATCATAAATCACAATATCATAGCCTAGTACAAGTGGTCCTGCTGAATGTTGGCCTATAGGAATATAGGTTCAGGGCTGCCAGCCCTGTTTTTCCAAAAGAAGCCAAAAATTCAGGTTTTTTTGGTGAATTTTCTTAATTTTTTTAAGGTTGAAAAATTTATCAGTTGGACTGTTTAGTTGAAATAACAGACACCCCTCTAGCTACATTAACAAACAAAGGTATCTATTAACGCACATGTGTACAGCCTCCAGAACACCAGAGAATCTGTGCTATGGTCTGAATGTGTGTGTCTGCCCAAAATTCATACATTGAAATCCTAACCCCTCAACTGGTATTAGGAGGTGGGGCCTGTGGGAAATGATTAGGCCATAAGAGCAGGGCCCTCCTTATGGGATTACTGCCCTTATAGAAAAGGCTAGGGACAGCGTATCTGCCCTTTCCGTCATGTATGGACACAGCAGGAAGGGGGTGGCCTGCAATCTGGAAGAGGGTCTTCCCCAGAACCTGACCGTGCTGACACCCTGACCTTGGACTTCCACTCTCCAGAACTGTGAGAAATGAATTTCTGTTGTTTATAAGCCACCTAGTCTATGATATTTTGTTACAGCAGCTGAACAGACTAATATAACCAGTCTTTGGGATTATACAGACAGCAAGAGCACCCAAAATATACTGCAGGGCTAGGCTAGCGAAGACCCGATTGCACCCACTACCCGACTACCAGTCTCATGCCATCGAAGCTGACTACCCTGCAGGAACTGCCTCTGCTCTTGTCACCCTCATCAGACAGGATTCCTTCTGCGCCTGTCTCTGTAGTGAAATCCCACCGCAGCGCATCTGATCAGGAGAACCCATACCCTTGCTTCAAGGTAACGTGGAGGAAAGAGCATCTGTCTTCTATCTTAGAGAGGTAAGGACTTCGCAGACAAGAAAACAAAAACCAAAAACCAAGAGGAGTATTCAGAGGAGACGGGTAACCAGAAAGCATGATACATTTCCACTAAAACAACCAATTCAAATTTCAAAAGATAAACATCATGCTGGTCATCAAAACATGACTGTGTCAGTTTGTCTGCCAGTCACTGGTTTGTGGCCTCTGGTCTAGGCAGGATGTTTTACTTCTTATATAAAAGTTAGAGTAATGCTATGAATACATGGAAAAATAATTTAGACAGCCAGCCTTAGAATGGCAGAAAATAGATTCCCACAGTTCTCTGCTCACTCTGCCAGTAGCTAGAGTCATTTCTAATCTACTTAGATCGGCCAACAGCATCACATACAATGTCATGACTTGCCATATATGCGTTACATAGTCAGCTAACAAAACTGTACTGGAAGATGAATGAGATACTAACTTTCTGCCTAACTAAAGTTTCTGAAAGATGTTGCTTATGTTTCAGAAAAGTTTTATCGAGCAGAAAGCAAAGATGGAATTAATAAACTCTGAGAATGATTGAAAACATCCCTTTTATACTCAATGGCATATTCTCTCCATCTCTTACATCTCTCCTAGATTGTAACAGTTGAGTTTTGAGCCCCACCCTTGCTCCATAGGAATCCTGAGTGCATTTCTAGAAACGAAGTTCTTTTTTAGAGATGTGCTTTTGAAGTTATTGCCCCCCAAATATAAGGCATCTCCGTAACTGTAACTTCCACACTATAAAATTAGTACCAGGAAATTAGTGTGTGTGGCCATCTTGTACTTATTTACTTTATATTACTGAAACATCTTTGAGACTATGATTTAATTATTCTAGTATGGTAAGCTGGGTTCCCATCTTGTGGTTGAATTAGCTCTATGTCTATCTAGGAAGAAATTTAAGGTTTTTTGTCTTTCAAAACTGAGGGTGTCCCCTGTGTTTCAGACTTACTCTTGGGTTTAGGCAGTAAGTGGGTTTAGAAAGGAGAGCATCACGTCAGCATTGTGGTGGATTTCCTTGGCCCTAAGCCAAAGCTGTTACAGCCTCTGCCTAGCTCCAATGGCAGATTGCTCTTGGGGGCAGCCCTGAGCACATCTTGCTTTCTCTCTAGCCCCTGGTCTTTTATTCTATCCAAAAATTCAAAATTCAAACAGGGAAAAAGAATGATCTATACTAACTGTGAATTACTGTGCCAGAGGTAGTGGAAATTAACTTAGAGCAAGACTTCAGCTTCCATGGCACCTCCCTCCATGGCCTGACATATAAATATATTTTTTTCCTGTTAATAAATTACTAGTTAAAAGTGTTGAAGTCTGACTGTTACTCTTGGTGTCTTCTTGATGAGAAGCCAAGACCATCCCGTTACATTCACTCTCTTCCCCAAATAGGATTGCTGGCTGTGTATAAAACAGGCTATACACAAATAATTATACCTATTACTTGAGATTTCCAAGTTCATAATATTATCATTTTCTAGCTGTGGGTTAAGAGAGGAAAAGAGCACAAGAAATGAAAGCAGAGGAGTTATGGAGCTACCTTTTGGATTGGCCAGTTTCACAAGGTCATAATGCTGACAGTTATGAGTTTCCCAGAGTAGAAGTCAGGTCTGTGTGTCAAGAACACATTACTAGAGAAAGAACAGTTAGAGTTAGTTGATAATTAATTGCCACCCAATATCCACATTTTCTTCCTTTTAGAAGTAGAATTTTCTGGGCACCTAGCTGAAGACAGAGCTCAACCACTTTGTAGCTAGATGTGCATGAGACTAAAATCAATGGATGTGAGTAAAAAGAACTGTATAACTTCTGGGTCACATTGATGACAGGAATCAGCTTGCTCTCTTTTCCCTCTTGCCATGAGCAAGAAGGGGTACTTATGAGCTAACTTTACTAATAGAGATGTGGAGATTAGTCTAGAGAATAGAGCAACAAGATAGAAGTAATCTGTGTGCGTGAATGACTTCATGAAGCAGAGCTGCCATGCCAGTATGCACAACCCATTGCTTTACTGCTTGATGACAGAGAAAGGAATGTCTATCTTATTTATACTCATAAAGTTTTCTATTACATTTGAATTAGTTATAGGAGCTTAGAATATAACCTAATTAATACAGCATGGAACTAAAAAGCATTCTTTGTGTTCTCTCTACTGCGTCTTCAATTACTAAAAGATCAGATACTGTAGTGGAGAGATCATGATATATTAAAGTTAGATATAGATTGTAATCCAAGTCCTGCAAATTTTTGAGCTGCATGATCTTGAACATGTTGTTTAATGTCCCTTAGCCTTAATTTCTCTATCTTTGAAGGGGGCATTTTAATATTTATCTCATAAGGCTCCTATGAGTTCAACAATGCCTTTAAGATTTCTGCCACACAGGGGGTATATGATATATTGCAATTATTATGCTTCAAGTATCAGTTGGAATCCCTACTAAAATGTGATAATGGTGTGTTAGTTCTATTTTATTAAGACTCCTTATCATGTAAGAGCATATACTGGAATGTTTACAAACAAAATTTAAAAAAAATTAAAAACTAAGGATTCATCAGCTTCCATTCTCTATCTCAACAAGGCCTTTCTTTTACTAGCTTCTAGATTTAGCTTCCTAAATGTTCTTTTAATTTTTCAAAAATTGTTTCTGTTTTCTTATTACTGAGTTTAAAGAGTTCTTTACAGATTCTGGATGTCTATTATCAGATATAAGATTTGCAAATTTTTTCTTCTAGTATGTGATTGGTTTTTTTTTCTTTAACTGTACCATTTAAAGAACAGGTGTATTTAATTTTGAAGTACAATTTTTATCAGTTTTTGCTTTTACATACTATATTTTTGGTGTGTGTTTCTAAGACAGTTATACTTAACTAAAGTCACACAAAGATTTCTCCTATATTTTCTTCTAGTTTTATATTTTCAAGTTTTGTATTTATTTCTATGATCCATTTTGAGTTCATTTTTTTCCATAGGATACATATACATATTCAATTGCTATAGCACCATTTATTGAAAACTGTTCTTTCTCCATTGAAATGTCCTTGCACCTTTGCCAAAATTATTTGACAGCAAATATGTGAGTCTATTTATGGACTCTCTATTTTGTTCTATTGATCTAACTTATGTATAATTATGCCAATTCTACCTTGTCTTGAAAGCAGTAGGTTCATAGATAAACTTTGAGATAGGTAGTGTAAGTTTTCCATCTTTGTTCTTTTTAAAGTGGTTTTGGCTATTGTAGGCCTTTAACATTTCCATGTGAATTTTAGAGTCAGTTTTTCTATTTCTACAAAAAAGTCCTCTGTGTTTTTGATTTTAAGTGCATTGAATCTATATATCAACTTGGGGAGAACTGAAATCTCACCAATATTGAATCTTGCTTTTTCTCAACCCCTGGTCTCTATTTAGATTTTCTTTTATTCCCATCAAATTGTTCCATCACTTTGGTGTACAAGTCTCACATCATTTATCAGATTTACCTCTAAACATTTCAGGGTTTTTTTATGCCATGGCAAATGCTTTTTAAAAAAATTCAATTTCTAATTTCTTATTGCTGGTATATAAAAACTCTGTTGATTCTGTATGTATATCTTACAGTCTAACCTTGCTAGATTCATGTATTCTAGTAGCTTTCTTACAGATTCTATAGGATTTTCTGCAGGAATGATCACATCATTTTGTGAATAAAGATAGTTGTACTTCCTTTGTAATCTGAATTTCTCTTATTTCTTTTTCTTATCTCATTGTGCTGAGTAGGGCCCTGGTACAATGTTGAATAGAGGTGGTTAGAGAGGACATCTTTGTCATGCTCCTGATTTTTGAGAAAAGCATTCAGTCATTCAACATCAACTATGTTGCTAGCCATGGCTTTTTTGTAGATATTCTTTACTAGGTTGAGAAAGTTCATTATTACTATTGATAGTTTGTTGAGAGTTTTAATGAGGAATGGATACCGAATTTTGTTAAACACTACCAAGAAACATAAAAGAAGAACTGAAAAAAAGCAGGGTTTTTTAAAATAGGAAAACAATATAAAAAATATGCTAATTTTAATAAATTAATCTACCTCAGTCTCAATAAATACATAAGCAGGATTTATTTTAGAACTAAGGTGATAAACTGAAGTTTTCATCAAAAATTGAATTGACAAGAATAGCCAGGACAGTTGGGGAGGGAAAAAAGAGTGATTAAGGAAGGCTACGTCTACCAGTTATCAGTACAATGGTACAACGATCAATTACAATGATTAAAACAGTATGGTACTGGGATATGAGTACAGCTGGACTCCCTTGTGGGGAAGGAAGCATATACACTGCTAGTGGGAGTATAAATGTCTACAACTTTATGGAGGGCGATACATCAATCAGAAATTTAAAAGTATATACCCTGTGCTCCAGCAATTTAAACTTCCAGGTATTTATTCTACAAATACACTTTAACAGGTATTGAATAGCTGATAATGAAGAATATTCACAATAGTATTTTTAAATAGGAATTGGCTAGAAACAATGTAAATTTCAATGATGGGGAAGGTTATTAAAAGATAAACTGAGACATACTAAAGATTTTAAGTTTATTTGAGCAAAAATTGATTCAAATGGGGCAACACCCACTGAAAGTGGTTAGGAGCACCCCACTTATAGGAGTTGGGGAGAAACTTCATAGAAAAAGGTGGAAGTAAAGTAAGGAAAATATTGACTGGTTATAACTTACAGTGTGCTTGGCTGTTTGTGATCGATTTTCCTTTGATTTCTATTTTGTGATCTTCGGGCATTTACAGACTTAGATTTTGGTATGTGTACATAGGCAACCATGACATTAGAGCCACCTCAGACTAGTGGCCTCCTTGTTTAATTAATTTAATACAGGGTAAGTAAATTATGGTAAATCCATGCAATGGAATTCTAAGCAGCAGTTAAAAACAATGTGTCCATTCCATATGTGTACCATAGATCAGAAACACTGTCAAGTGAAAGAAAAAAAAAAAGGCATCATGCACTGGGTATAGTATGCTATCATTTCTGAAAAACAAAACAGTATGCATGCTTATATACTTACTTGTACATGTGAAGAATGTCCCTGACAGAGATACAGGGAATAGATGTTATCTCTGGTGAGAGGGTCTAATAGTGGCTGACAGACTTGCGTCAGAAATTAATTTATTACAGAACATTTGTCTACCTCTTGAAGTTTGTGTCCTATGACTGCATTACCTAAGTGAAAAAAAAATAGAAACCATCATTTAAATTAATAGGCTAACACATAATGTTCACATAGTACTCAATTATATTGCTCTTCATTTTTGTGTATCTCAGAATATCAGAAAATTTTGTCTAAACTGCCTTGATGTTTTATTGATCGGTTTTTAGCATAAATGATTGTTTCCTGCTCTAACTGGGGCATGTAAATTAACCTTCACTTTCTAAAGGGTATCTAAGCTCTGGTTCCTTCCCTGGCGTCCATTAGCCTTATTGGAGCTGCTTACCAGTGGTTATTATGGAAACCGGCCGCTTGGCTGGTCTTGCTCAGGACAGACCTCAACAACCAAACCCTGAAATGTAAGTCAGCCGTAATTCAACAGGAGATTTTTTAAATATTAAGTGTGTGCAGGCAAATTAAATGTCAAAGTATTTTCATCATTTCGGCCCTCCTCCACAGCGTGTTCCTGTGGGACACTGTGCTGTCCCCCCATTTGGAGCTGGGTGTGGCTCTCGGGAAGGGCTCGGAACCAAGTGGAGGCTTGCTCTACGTGCATGTCACAGGGCCTCCTCCCATAAAGTTAGAGGGAGATGGAGTCCCACGGCGTCAAGGTGTCAACAAAATTCTTTGCTGCCTGGAGAGGAGCCCCCAAAACAAGTAATTCACGGAAAAGGTAATTACCAATTACATAATAAACGTGCTCCTTGGGCTGTAAGTAAAAGGAATTCAAACATATTTACCCTTCAAAAAGAAGCAATTAGGGATAGTTGATTCACTAAGGAAAAGTGCCATACCAGGACAGAGGAAAGTGTGTAAATAGATAAAGACAGAGAGATTTATTATTAAATTAAAGTCCCTTAATTACTGCAAATGTTAAATATGCAGTTTTCTGACATTTAAATGATGTTTTTCACCAAAATGAGAATGAATTGTCCACCTTGGATTCTTACTTCTTGGGCAGGATGTAAATGTCAGTCCTAAATTAAAGTTAACTAGTTTCCAGTATACATTAAAAAAAATTAATTAGAATCAATAAATCATTAAAAAAACAAAACCAAACTGAAGTCAGAGTGTTCTAGTGCAAACATTCAGCCAGTTCCCTAAAAGGAGAGAATGGTCGAAGATTCCCCCAGGTTTGGGTGTAAGAGAAGACCTGCCTTAAGGCATTGTCTATGAGCAGATAGGGCGGGAGCAGACAGAGCCTTAGTGGGGATTCCCAGGGAAAGCCTGAGCCCTTTTTTACTTGCCCCCTCTTTTGGCTTCCCAGTGTCCCCACATGATCAAAGGGTTGTTCCCTGAATTAGAAGCACATTTCTCTCTAGAATATAGCATACCTATCTTTTATGAATCATCTACTGTCTACCAAGAGCTTAACATAAATTTCTGTATTTCAACTTTGGAAGAGCTCTCCAAAGTCTTATGATCATTATTTTGTACAACCCAGATAACAGGCTGACTTTCCCAGGTCAAAGCTTAGAAAGAGTTGAGACTCAAACCCAGATCTTACTGCCCCCATTAAAAAAAGAAAGATAAAAGAGGACAATAATAATAAACTTAGAAAAAAAGTTTTCATCTACTCTTAAGCACTGCTTTAGAGTATTTCTAGCTGCGCAGTTTCCACACTTTTATCCCAGTAATGCTGGAATCTGTTCACTATCAAGAATTTTCTTTTCTGCTTAATTTAACAAGGTTGTTTTCTATCATTTGCCACTTAGCACCTGAAAGCATGGTTCAGCTCCTCCTCTTCCTGCCTCAGTTGTTCCATGTCCTTACTGAACTCCAGAAGTACTTACAAAAACTCAGTATGTGTTTACTGAGTACTAGGCACTGTGCTGTGCACTAGGAATTCATAAACTTATTGTGAGTCCTTCTGGACTGGTTATTAAAAAACAGGGTACAGTGATCAAATCTTTTGAAAACTCTGGAATGTTCTTTGTTCTCCAGGTTTCTTTCTCTGCAGGACTTCTCAGAGCCTTTATATACTAATGTGCCCTGGGAATCTTAAAAAAGAAAGAATACGTGGGAAATTCAAACTGTGAATGATATGGAACCTTTTTTGAGGATTCTCTTGTGTGACTGTCTACTTAAACATATTACAGAATGCTGTAATAATGAAAGAAGTTATGAATGAAAGAAAAGAGATGAATAATTTGAGAAAGTTTGATAAAGGGAGTAAGATTTTGAATAGGCATGGGGAAAGGACAAAAGGCAGAGAGCAGTGGGGAATGAGCTGAGCTTTGAGAAAGTAGATCAGTAAAGCCAATTTTTAAAAAAGTGTTTGTTTCAAAGTACTGTCACATGCAATATGTAGCAAATACTCCTCAAAAAGAAACCTTACAGAGTATTCTCATAGTATACTGGGATCACAACATGCCCCATTTTTAATACAATATTTCAATGAAACAAAGTAAAAAGCAGCTGTAAGATTCCAGTACAGTATGGAAATCCACTTACCTCCTGAGTTTATACACAGATTTACAAGGTGCTAATGATCATCAGAAGCAAAATAGTAAATCTTATCTTACGTGTAGCACATGTACAATGGAAATATTTCAGTGGCTGTTCTCATCTGTCTACCTTAAGAAAGAGAGTAAGAGCTGGGAAAAACCGAGAAGGTAATTAGAATTGTCAAGGGCATAGAACCATTTTTATATGAGGCATGAATGAAAAAAATATTTAGAGGAGAAAGAAAGTTAAAAGACCAAAGTTTATAGATAAGTATTTATCAAGTACTTGTTATGTGTGGACGTTAGGCTAATAAAATCTTAAAAAATAAGGATAGTGAAACATGAGTTTTCACACTGTACCTTGAATAGGAAATTAACTCTCTTGTTTCTTGAAGCTTAAAAAATTGTTTTAGGGAAAATAAAGAGAAATCCTTATTTACACAAACCATGCTATATAGCAAAAACTCATTTTCCTGGAGAATTTGTCCAAGTGGGTTCTATGGTACTAAATGGTCTAAAAAAAATGGGGGGTATTCCATGACCCACCCATTTGTCATTCTTTTGCAGTGACTTTGGTATGCTGCAGAGCACATCTTGTAAGGTTCTCCATCTCCATCTTGACTCTCCACAAGAACATACAGTATTTTGCGAATTTCTCTGATCATGCAGTTGTTTTGAAGCCACATCATTTTGTATAAATGTTAATTCAAGGAGTACACTTTGGAAAATGTTCTTTGAGATGATAAATACAGAACAGCTCAAAAGGGGATTTAGTGAAATTTTAATAGATCATTAATTTGTGAATCTATCTGATGACCTAAAGGAAAACTACCTCTCTTTGATTTTAGGTTAGCTTCTCAATGTTCCCAGTAAGTTAGAAATTAGGTATATATTTAGATTCGTTTATGTATCACTGAAATCTAAGGGAAAAATATCTTTTAAAAATGTTAACACCTCACCTAGTGCCTTGACATAGATTGTCATGGAGAATCCTCACAAGAGTCTTTTCAAATAGATACTATTAAACTGTGAATCAGAGATGGCCAGCTACTTTCCCAAGATTACACAGCTTGTAAATGGGGAAGGCCAGAACCTAATTCCAGGACTTCTGATTGCACACTTTGCTTGCTTTCTATTATAATCATTCTTTATAGTATATGAAAGAGGAGAATGGATGACTTTTAAGCTAGTTCAGAACTTGTCCTAAAATTTTATTTATTGCAATTCATTGACGTATATAAGAGAACCCCAGATCTTGTGGTCAGCCTAGATATCCCTTGAGTCTTGCCTTGCACATAATACAGAATTTCATTCTCAGCTGTACCCCAAGGAATATCATAGAATTTGAACAATAAATGATTATTACTGGACTGCTTAATACATTGATACATTAATGGGAGGAAACCCAGATCTGCCTCTTTTTATGGGGTTTTACAAGACCCAAAATGACTTTCATAAAGCAAATTTTTTCCCTTTTAACTTTTAAATCCATATGCACTTTAAAGGAAATTTAAACCACATGTTTCTACATCATTTTCACTTAATTCATCAACTGTTTGGTAAGACCTATTTGATTTCCTACAAGCCTTAGGACACTTTTCATTTATAGAATTTTAAAGTCCTTCTTCCCTTGAACTGGCAAGTCTCTTCTTATAAGGTTCTCCACTGAAGTCGAAACCACAAATGACTCATACTCAGGATGGCTAATCTTAGATTTCCCAGGAACCATCTCCCAGGTGGGCCTTCTGAAAGGTCAGTCTTTCCTTAGTTTTCATACCATGATGCATTATTACAAAAGTGGAACTCTGCCTCTGCCTTTAGACTTATTGTTACTTTTGCTGTGGATGTGGACAGTCCTGTTAAAGCCAGGCCTCTTTCCATTTGCAGAATTAACCACAAAACATCTTGAAATCAACTCTCCATTTATTCAACATTCTTTCTTATTTAATTTCCAAAGTTTCTTGAAAAAAGCTACTTATGTCCATAGCCAACATGATTGTCTATTTTTGTAATTAAAGCATATAGTTGATAAACAATCTTATATTGGTTTCAAGTGTACAACATAGTGGTTCAACAGCTACCCACATTATTAAATCCTCACCCCAACTAGTGCAGTTACTAACATGATTGTCTGTTGATGCATCAGTTCCTTCTAACTCTCACTCTTGCTTTTGAGCTAACAATAAAATAACATAAAAGGAGGGGAAAAAAAAGAAAACCAAGAGAGTTAACAGAAAAATGACAACTAAATTTCTTGTTAGAGAATTGAGAGTTTGATGTCTTTCATAAACAAGCATGCTCAGAAGGTCTACGGCA
This sequence comes from Manis javanica, assembly GCF_040802235.1. Classification (NCBI taxonomy): domain Eukaryota; kingdom Metazoa; phylum Chordata; class Mammalia; order Pholidota; family Manidae; genus Manis; species Manis javanica. The sequence goes on from NC_133164.1 coordinate 108,548,639, forward strand.
AAATGCCTCATGATATAGCAATATTAATAATTGTATTAAAAATGCCTATGAATTTAAGTTGAGTTGCTGGTATAGTATGCTAATGATTAGTAAGAAAACTGTACCATTTTTATAAGGCCCTTAGCCAAAATTCTTAAGCAATTCTTCACGATTATAATAATCACTAATCAACTTTTGCATTAATTAATATTATCATTAATAAAAACTAATAAGTACTTGCTACGTGCTAGAAACTGCAGTATTTTAGTTTGTCCTCATATTTACTTTATGTGGTAGATGGTATCATCATACTTTATATTACTCTGGCCAGTGTTGGTCTCTTGCAGAAAAATACTTTATCATTTTCATTAAGGAACAAAAGACGTTTGGTAAAAGACTGGTTGCCAAGCTTAGAAGTTATTTCTTCAAGGCAATAACTTTAAATAACTTCAAGTTATTTCTTTAAAACTGTTAGACAATTCTACTAGAGAAATGTTTTGACAAATTTCTCAAGGTATTTGCTGAGGATCAAGAAAATTTACAATGGGAAGTCAGAGAACAGGCTAGCAGTAGAACTTTTGTTCTATGAAAAAAGATGAAGTAGCTTCAATACATAAGCAATGTGTTCTCTAAATAGCTTTTAGCCAATTTTTGGTCATTAATGCACTATTTGTGCTCAACTCAGACTCCTCTCAATTCCCCTTTTTACCCCCAACGTATTCTAGCATGATGAGAAAAATAAGATCATCCTTGTTTAGCTAATTTGCCTACTTGTTTTGAATGTGTTATGCAAGCAGAGGGGAGGAGCTGAATTGCACAGACAACAGAGATCTTTTAGAGGCTGTGGGGAAAGCAAGGTAGTAAGAGATGAGAAAAGGACCAAGAAAATCAAATTTGGTGAGAAAACCAGAGATGTCTATCTGAGAATAAGAATTTTGTGTTCTGGGTAGTGTTTGATGTGAATCTTTTTCCCACCTCTACATGAGATGTCAAGTGAAACTTTTGTCCAATATGTTATGGGAGTGGAGTTCTAGAATGCAGTGATGAGCTGAATTCTGCTTCAAGCCAGGTGCAGGGTAAGAACAATGGCTGCTCAGACTGAGCCAGACACACAGGAATTACAAATTCATTCAATGTATTTGTCAAGGGCTTACTCTCTTCCATAGTCTGTGCTAGATACTAGGGATACTGTGTGAATAAGATTGTTTCTGTCACCAAGAAATGTATAGTCATATCAGGAACATGGGCACAGAAACAGACAAATTTCAAATAGCATGTGAAGAGTTAAATAAGTAAATATATGGTACTTGGGACCATCAGTGGAGGATGCCACTCCCATAGCAACAGATAAATGCAGTAAGGGGAGAGGGACTCTGCATCCCTACACAGGAACACCCCTGAAGACTAAGGGTTTGGTGATGGATTTGGGTACTAAAAGTTTCACCTTGAAGAACAACTAGGGTAGATATGAGAATTGCCATCATCCCCAAAAGACAGGCTAGCTGATATGTAGCACAAATCTGCACTTTTTCTAGACATTTTTAGCAACCTTTAGCAACCTTAGTGTAGTTTTTCAAAACCATTTCTCTCCCTCTGTTGGTTAAAAAGTGCTTTAATAAAGAAGCATTCTCCATGTGCCAAGAAAGGGTCTGTGGATGGATTAGGTCGTGGGGTAGGGATAAAAAGTCTGCTGTGTTTTCTTTGGGTTTTCCCATGGAGAATATTTCAGGGCTGAGGTCTGCCCCACTGAAGACTCCTGAAAGCCCGCTCATCTCTCCTTGGTCTAACTCAACACAATCAGATCAACACTGACCAGAAACAAAAATGTCTGCTTTTGGGGTTCACAAGTATTTTCATCACTCTCTGACTTAGATTAGGCTGCTCTAACAAATTACCATGGACTGGGTGGCTTAAACAACAAATGTGTATTTCTCACAGTTCTGGGGTCTAGGAAGCACAAGTCAGATGTCCACTGAGGGCCTGTTTCCAGGTTTATAATGGCTGCCTTCTTATTGTGTCCTCCCGTAATGAAGAGCAGAGAGAAGCAAGCTCTACTGGGCCTCTGATAAGGTCACTAATTCCAATGATGAGTGTGCCACCCTCAAGACCTCATTAATCATAATTACCTTCCAAAGGGCCCATCCTAATATCATTACATTGGAGATGGGAGGTGTTTCAGCATATGAATTTTGGGGGACCCAAACACTCACTCTGTAACACTCCTCTTGGCTCTGTGTGTGGCCAATGAATGAGGCTGCCGCAGGGACCCAAAGTGAAGGTTGGGCAGACTCATCCATTTGAACCGGAAACCTAACACTGCCATTTTTCTTAATTTGAAGACTTTAAAAATCCTTTTTTGTTGTTGTGGTTACATCCCATTGCATAAGGCCACTAGACAGCACAACTCCATGAGAATGAGTCTCTGAAAGCTGCCGACAACGGTGCAGGCACGTGGCTCGGCCTGTCATCAACATCACATTGCTCCTGACGCCCGAAGCCTGAAAGAGAGACAAAACATTCTGTAATTGGAGATTGCTCTGAATTAGTTTTAATTTGATTAGTAGTATCCCACAAGGCTACTCTAGTATGTAGAGATTATGGACAATTAAAGCTGTGATCAATTAGATCTAAATCGTTAGTCCATCAAGAGGCACTAACAAGAACTCTGACTTTCAAAATCTTTTTCCCTAATCTTCTTGCCCTAGTGCTCCTTACGATGACAGACAAAAACTCTCCTATTGCTCCTGTACAAATCCACAAATTTAGACAAATCCATTCATTTTTATTATTTAGGAGCCTACAACCAGATATCCGAGGTATAAGTAAGGTTTCAAAAATCATTGCAAATGCAACACATTTTCTTTTTAGCACCATCATAAAGTCAATAAAAATAATCATCAGAATGGCTTTAGCAATCCGGAATATGCAGACTGTGTGTGCGATACAAGGACCTATCATCTCTGGATAAATTAGGTACAAATGCCCACAGACTAGTTTGTAAAAGCTTCAGAGCCGTGTCTTCAAAGGGCACTTGAACTTAAAGATATGAAGTGAGAAATAGCAATGTAGGAAAATCCTGACTTCAACACTATACTTTATCCTTTTTTTTTTTCTTTTTCTTTTCTTAATAATAAACCCAGAAAAAATAACTGCTAGATGAATTTTCAGGAACACATTCCAGTTGCGTCTGTTGAGGCCTGTACCTCCATACAGGTCAAAAATGTCTGTTTTGTATTTCCCAGTGAAGTCTTCCCAAGCTGTCCAGGCACAGGTCATTTGCTACCTTCTCCAAAAAGCATTCAACCCAGAAAATGGACCTCTAGATTCCTTTAGACATTTACTTACTGGGCCCCTTAGAGTTAGTTATGTTGTGATTTTCTTGTTTGTCTTAGTTGTCCTGCACCCCCACCCCCACCCCCCACTGTGTTCTTTATAGCATTTGGCAGAGCAACCTGAAGCCAGGAGGCACACATAAACATTTGTTGAGTTTATCAGTGTCTTACTAAATTCAAGTCGCTAAATTACAAGTTTACGCTGGTGGCCTTTAGGAAATTACATATTCTCTTCATTTTTTTAATTCCTAAAAATGGTCTAAATTGTGTCTCATTGAGGCTTATTATACTTGTGGCCCTGCTAGATCAGCAAGAAAAATCTGTTTGTGCTTAAGGTTATTTGTTACAGGAGTGGGTCCCCACCTTAGGATGACAAAGATGCCCCCTAACGCTGTGATCAGACTAGGTTAACACAGCTTTAGTAGGAATTGATATTTAGAGGAATTTGCTTGCTACCATTTGATAATTCATGACATCTTATTTTCAGGGGACAAAGCCTATAAATGTGAGAATTTTATATAAATTTTATGTTGAATAGAGAATGAAAGATTTCAGGCAAGAGTTTATATCTGTATATCCTACCAGAGAATGCCTTTTTTTAAGCAACTGTATATAGACAAAACAAACAGAATAGGACTGAAGTGATGGAAGACGGGAAGGTTGGCTGGCTGTGGCTGTGGTAACACTGAGAGTGGCTGCCTTCAAGGCTCAAGACGCTGTCTCTACGTCAAAGTGAGTGCTCAAGAACTGTTAACAGTAATCACTTGAATTGCTCACAGGGGCCCCTGACAACAGACAACAGTAATAGCTTCAGACCAGGAATCATAAGATTAGGGTTTTAGTTCTACCATCATACCATTGGAATTTTTGTTTCTTATATTTGTAAAATAAAGCAATATATTCCTTCCCTTGTTTGACATGTTTATAGAAATCTAAGGGTCTATTATCAATGCAGTACAGGAGGGGAGGCATACAAGAAGTGACCTTCGTGAGCCCAAGCAAGAAAGGTCAAAGGGGAAGAGCAGTTCAGACCCAAAGAGGTCCCAGTAGGGATGGGAAAAGCAGGAAGCTGGGGAGGCACTAAAATGAGACCTTCACTCCACCCTTGGCTTTGCCATCTCTCTTTGTTAATATTGCTTCCTTTATTTTAGATTCTGTTTGTGTAAGTCCTGAAGTCTAAAGATCAGGGAAAGAAAGGGAGCCAGGGGTAAGTTGGAAGAAATTATGAACCACTTTAGTTGACAAGAGCCTTAGTAATTATGTAAGACTCAACAGACTTCTTCAAAGGACCAAATGATAAACACTCCTGGCTTTTCAGGCCCACTGATCTCTGTTATAGTTACTGAACCATTTTAACGCAAAAGCAATACATAAGTAAATGGGTGTGTCTGTGTTCTGATAAAACTTTATTTATGACACTGTAATTTGAATTTCTCATAATTTTCATGTGTCATGACATCTTCTTCTTTTGATCTTTTATCAGTGGCTTAGAGATATAAAAGCCACTTTGTCAGATCATAACAGAAACAAGCAGCAGGCTAGATTTGCTCACAGACTGCTGCCTGCCAACTCCTGGTATCGTCCAACCTCGTTAGAGGCTCAGAGGGGAAATAATTTGCCTGAGATCACACAGCAAGTGTCACCCTCTTCTCCTGACCTGGCTTGTTCTTTTCATTTCATTTTTAAAAGGAAAGAAAAGAAAATAGCATTAATAGAAGATAGTTCTAGATGTTGGATTGTTGAAAATACAAAATGTTGGATTGGAGAACATAATTGTACATTCTAGGATGTACTTGTGATTGTGGACATTCCAGAGACTAATTGAGCATTGATCTGATGGGATAAATATTCATGTCTGAGGAAATACTAGTACCTGCCACTCATCAGAAACCTCACCAAAGGAGCAGCTTTGAGACCATACAAACCTTCGAACAGGAAAAGAGAAAGGCATTTTTTTTAATTGCTGCCAGGAACATACAAAATATTATTCTTCCCCTAAGCAAACTCTTGTCAAATTTGCCCCCTATTAAATAGTTTTTTGTAACTTCCTCTAATTTTATGTAAATCCCTCTAGTTATTCAATCCTATCTAAGTCTTGATCACAACTTTAGAGAACATTACTGTCATTCATTGCATTAGATGGAATATTTTTCTAATTCTTAAGCTTTTTAGAGAAACTAGAGGTAAAAGGCTGCTCCTAAGTATGTGGCTAGTTAGTACCCTGGCAACTGGGGTGCTGCCTGACATTGGACTAAAGATTCCTTTAAAGATGCCCTCTCTAAAGGAATATACTTCTAAAGAAAAAATATGTCTTCCTAAATTCCTGAGTTGGCCAACTCAGCAGAATGGAGGCGGCTCCTCCCAGGCACCCTGAAGTTACATAGTTTACATGTGCTAGTAAATTTGGATGCAGTCCTCAGGTCCAAGGACATCTGTGCTGTTAGCACCATTCTACAGATGAGGAAATTGAAGTTCAAACAGCCGAAGCAGATCTCATAGCTCGCCATTGCTAGACTTGGGAAGGAACTCTAAAAAGAGGACTCCAACTCCTGCACAGAGCATAAGAAGTTAATGTTTCAGCTCTCTAGTGGCATTGAATTTCATTATTTTGGTGTTAATATTTCCAGTGTGAAACAGTCTAATAAAGTGTTTATTCAGTGAGAGGAGGAGTAGGGTGGGCCCTCAACGTTTTATCAACACCGCCAAAAGAATCAGAATTTCTTCTACTTAATGACTTGTGGGGCATCCTGCGCTGCTGAGATATACAGATGTTTCTGTGTATAAAAAAAAATTCAAGGGGAAAAAGAAGTTTCATTTGGGAAGTAATTATTTGTGTTCCAAAAGGATTCTTAAGAGATTTACATTCTGTTTCCTCTGAATAGCAAGTTTCTTCAATGCATTTTTAATATGATTTACTCTATGAAAAGATTTGATTGACAAAATTTCCAAATGGATCTATGTGTTGATTGTTATGAGATAAACTACATGTATACATGAATGAAGACTACAGGACCCAACCTGTCAGACTAAAAAGTGATAAGAAGAAATGAGAGAATTCAAGACTTCTTTGAAGACAGTAGCCCCTTCCTCCCAGAGGAAGGAAGCCCCTTTATGAGGGCTGAGGCACAGAGACCAGTCTTTGCTGAATCAATCACAATGGGAAAATCACATCACTGTTCTTTAGAAACATCCACTTCATATTTGGGGGAAATTTGCTTTTCTTATATCTCCACTCAATTGTTTGTTCTGCTTTGGGAAAAAATAAAGAGCAGGTTGACCCTATTCCTCAAATTATTTTAATAATTACATGAAGACAACTTAGACTCAAAAAAATATCATATCTACTTCCTTTGACTATTTCTCATGGACCACAGTTTCCAAACTCCCTCTATTTGTCCTCTGCTAGACAATTCTATTCTGACTTGTCACTGTCCCTTTTATGCCTAGGGAAGCAAACTGAAAACAAATATATAATAAATGTGTTCTGAAGAACACACAGCATTAATGCAGCCTAAGGAAAGAGTTCTTTGAGTCTCAAACCTCCACTCCTTCAAAGAGATCACTGACCGACTTCTGACACTTTTGAATCAACAGTGTAGCACTCAGTCCCACACCTGCCAGTACTATTTTCAATGAGTGGCTGTTACGAAACATTTAATTTTGAAGCATATTCTTTTACATTTGGTATTAATTCAGAAGAAAACTGGGGTCACAATAAATCAACCCTGTGAATGTTTACACGTACATTACAACAGAGCTATACGTGTTTCCCATACCTGGACCCGTAATTCATTGAGGGAAACTATCTTGGCGGCACTTGCCTGTGGAAAGACCTTGAACTAAAGCAGATACCAGTGGGTTGTTTCAATGTTGTTAACTGAAGTGGAAATTCTGGTGACAAGAAGCTTCTGTTAACGTGATATTGATCTGTGCAAAATGTGATTTCAAGATGGCTTTTTGGGTAGAAATCTGCTGTTTCCATGCCACTGGCTTATTACTCACATTTTAGATTGTATTTCATCCTAGGCAAGACATACGCATGTTCAATCATTTTTATAATTATTATGGCTGTCTTTCTTTTATTTTGTTGAAATATAGTTTATATACAATCTTATATTTGTGTCAAGTATACAACACAGTGGTTCAACAGTTACCATGTTATTAAGTCCTTACCTCAAGTTGTGCAGTTACTACCTGTCAGTATAGGAAAATGTTACAGAACCATTGACTATATGCTCAATGCTGCACTTCCATCCCCATAACCAACTTATGTTATGATCAAGAATTTTTGTGACCCTTTGTTCTCTTCATTGTCCCCATCCACCAACCCAAACCCCTCTCCTATGGTAACCACTAGTCACTTCTCAGTGTCTGTGAGTGTACTGCTTTTTTGTTCACTATATGTTGTTTTGTTTTTTAGATTCCACAGATAAATCGTATGGTATTTGTCTTTCTCTGCTTATTTCACATAGCACGATACCCTCTATGTCCATCCATGTTGTTGCAAATGGCAGGATTCCTTTCTTTTTATGGCTAATAATATTCCATTGTGTATATGTACCACGTCTTCTTTACCCATTCATCTATTGATGGACAATTAGGTTGCTTCCATATCTTAGCTATTTTAAATAATGTGGCAATAAACACAGGGGTATGTATATCTTTTCAAATTGGATTTTGTTTTCTTTGGGTAAATTCCTAGAAGTGGAATTACTGGGTCGTATGGTGTTTCTATGTTTAGTTCTCTGAGGAACCTCCACAGTGGGTGCACCAGTTTACATTCCCACCAACAGTGTAGGAGGGCTCCCTTTTCTCCTCATCCTCACCAACACTTGTTATTTCTTGTCTTTTGGATGGTGGCCATTCTAACCTGTGTGAGATGATATCTCATTTGTGGTTTTGATTTGCATTTCCCTGATGATTAGTAGGGTGGAGCATCTTTGCATGTGCCTGTTGGCCATCCATATTTCTTCTTTGGAAATATCTCTGTTCAGATCCTCCACCCACTTTTAAAAATCAAGTAATTTTTATTTTGGTGTTGAATCATATGAATTCTTTATATATTTTGGATGTTAACCCCTTATCAGATAAATTGTTTCCAAATATATTCTCACATACTGTGGGTTGCCTTTTGTTCTGTTGATGGTGTCCTTTGCTGTACAGAAGCTTTTTAGTTTGATGCAGTCCCACTTCATTCACTTTTTACTTTGTTGCCCTTGCCCAAGGAGATGTGTTCAGAAAAAAACTGGTCATGCTTATGCTCAAGAGATTTTTGCCTATGATTTCTTCTAAGAGTTTTATGGTTTTATGTCTTACATTTAGGTCTTTAATCCATTTCCAGTTTACTTTTGTGTATGGGTTAGATAGTAATCCAGTTTCATTCTCTTGCATGTAGCTGTCCAGCTTTCCCAATGCCAGTTATTAAAGAAATAGTCTTTTCCCCATTGTACATTCATGGCTCCTTTATCTTATATTCATTTACCATATATGTGTGGGTTTATGCCTGGGCTCTCTGTTCTGTTCCATTGATCTATGGGTCTGTTCTTGTGCCAGTATATGGCTGTCTTTTCATTAAAATAGTTCAGTAACCATGTAAAGCTCATGAAATTAAAAACAAAAAAAATTTTGAGGTGACAACATGTACACAAAATTCCAATTAAACAAGGTTACCTGAGCTTCTATAACAAATGACTTTTTAAAAAAACAATTCATGTCAAATGATGTTTAATTCAATTCAGTAAAAGGAGAGGGTGTGTCTATTCAGGGGGTGAGCATGATGGCATGAATTAGTAGTCAGTCCAGTTGTTTAAACAGCCACACATGGTTCAACTCTGGCTACTACAGGAGGAGACATGATACTAACCAATGCCCTTTGGTCACCAACAGGCATGAGCTCTCTGTGAAAAATAGGACATGATGGCCCTGCATTCTTTCCTTCCTTTATTACCACTGCCCTGACCCTGGGCTGCCTTTATAATATAAGGTGGGCCCCTAACTTCTGGACCAACAATGATGTAAACACATGGCTCTTATTTTGGGGCCATGGCAGACCACAGTAATCATTCTTGGCTGGTACTCATTTCCCATTGAGCCTGGATACAAGATTACACTCACTCTCAACATGGGGTTCTAGGCAGCCAACATACAGAGCTGATCTATGAATTTGCCATTTTCATCCAACCCATTCATAGAATCTATCTCTTTTTAGTGCGCTCCTTCCACCACCTTTGTTTTCTTCGAGAAGAGACTTCTGAGGAGTCTTTACTCATCCTAAACTAGGCATTCCTGTCAACGCTGATCCAAGGGCTGGAAGACTAGATAAAACAAGAGTGAATAGGTGAAATGTAATGAAACAATGGGCCACCAGAGAATGAAGGCAACCTGAAGAAGTGTTAAGTACTCTTCAGTATTCTCCATTATGTCATTTAATTTATTGCCAATGAAGAAGGCAACTAGTTGGAATTGGAAGCCCTATTCCCATTTACTAAAGGTATTTTATGTTTTAATGGAGTAAAAACAGTAAAGCATGGCTCATCTTTGTAGAACTGTAGCCCAGCAAATGCCACCATGATGGATGTCAGAGTACCTTACTTAGCATGAGATTATGTCCATTAATCTTTATTTCCTATTTTTTCTTTATTTTTAAAAAATAAGTATATCTTTAAAGTCAGTTATGTTCTGCGATTCTTGCTCTCCTTCTTGCCCTCCCCCACTCCTCCTTTCCTTCCTTCCTTTCCTATTGAGAATTTTCTCCCACTCATGAACATTTGGGAGAAGTTAAGCCAATTCAGGAATGACATTTCATGAAAATTACACCTAGTAAGACAAAACATATTTTGTCCCTCTTTTGGATGCCTGAATTAGAACAAAGCACATAAACGCAGGTGGGAGGTGTCAGTCATGCAACAGAAATTACTGTACTCTGACATCTACCTCAATATACTACAGCTATTATTTTCTACATTGGAAAAGGCCTTGGACACTCCTCTTTGTTGTGAGCATTATCATCGTCATTATAACAATAACTAAATTTGTACTGAGGGCTCACATTATGCCAGGCATGTTATTTATATGCATCACCTAGCTTTATCTATGACAACCCAGTGAAGTAGAAACATCTCAAATGCTCACTTTAGTGATAGGGGCACTGAGGCTTAGCATGGCTGAAAGTCTTGTCCCAGCATCACAGACACTAAGTGGTGGAGAGGGATTCTAACCCAGGTCTGCTTGCCCCAGGTCCAAAGTTCTTTATCACTGTGCTTTAGGGCCTCCGCAGAAATAGAGAGAATATTTCTCTTCCATCTCTGTCATAAATAAGCTGTTGTCTACAAGGTTCATTATTGCTACCTGTAAGAAATGAGATACATAATGTCATGTATAAATTAACTCAAGTACATTGACTCCAAGGTAGAAGGTGCAAAATATTGTTGATAAACCAATAGCTTCCCACCCTAACTCCGCATTTCCTGAGTAGCAAGAAGGCAGTTATAACCTCTCTTAAATCTCTGGGTGTGGAGGAAAATAATTTCCCAATAAACTAAATCTTTCTACTATCAAGAGATTTGGAAATTTCTAACGATTATTACCAATGCTTCTGAACAACATGGATTGGAGTTAGCCAATCAGAAGCCTCAGTGGGTTATGCTCTAGTTTTATTTCCAAAAGGTAACCTAGCAGAAATGGAGTAACTTTTCATTATTTTCTGTCATTTTTATATCACTTTTTTTGCCATGCATATTGTGCAGTAATTGCAGGAAATTAAATCTGAATCTTGTGACACAAGCATGTTGTGAATATCATAAAAGACACATATGTTCATAAATGGTAAAAATGAAAAAGAAAAGAAAGGTCATAAAAATTATATTTAGAAAACTTTTACAATCTTTTAGAACAATGGAAAATAGAATGTTTTAGGGTTCTTTGAATTCTAGGCTGAAGTGCTTTCAGGAGGCAAAGATTTGTGTTTGTGGGCATATTGGTATTTTTTGCTCTTTACTCCAAATCCTTTTAAATGGTACCCTGTGAGCAAGAGGGCATTTGAAATCCCACACAGGAAACTAGCTTAGAGAATTCCCAGCCACATCCAGTAGTTTGTTTGCCTCTGGAACCCCTTTGTTAAAGGAAATCTTATATGAAAGCCCAATATATAAGAAAAACAGCGATGATGACATGAGGCTGAACTGAGAGCCTTGGGCCTACAGCTGCAGCCCTTGAACGGACGCCCAGCGTCTCTGAGGCTGAGCACTATCTGAAGGCCCATACTGTAAGGGTGACCTCTAAGCTGCCAAAAAGCAGCAGGGTGTGGTGAGAGGAATGTTGGCATGGACCAGAGGATCTGAACTGAGTCATGATTTTCTTATCTCCAAAATAGGATGTCTTTCCTATTTACATCACAGTATCTTTATAAGGATAAGATTCTGTGTATAAAAACATATTGTACAGTGTCAAAGGCCATGCAGATTTAAGGAAACATCACCTCTTTTCTGGTCTCCAGGGCCCCATTCTCCTCATCCCGTCCACCGTCTGATCTAACCACTCTTTCCATATTAATCTTCCTAAAGCACATACCTTTCCGTATTATTCTTAACTCAGAAATAGTTAACAGCCACCAGTGGCTACTGAATTAAAACCAAGCATCTCAGCTAAGTATTTAAGCCCTTTTACAATGAAGTCAAATTCCCTTTTCCAGTATCATCTGTCATTATTCCTCCACATAAACCTGATACTTTAGCAAAATCACCCACTCCTTTCTAAATGTGTTGCCTTCTGTCCCGTCTCTCAACTTGTGTTCTGACTGTCCCCTTTGGCAGCACACACCTGAAATGGAATCATGATTCAAGTCCCATCTACAGTATGTAAATAGAGCCCTTTCTGATCCCAGCCCCTGATTCTCTCTCCTTCAGACTCCCAGCCAGAACTGGGATAAACCCTCATGGGTTCCTGACAGGCAGTATTTAGGTCACTGTAGGGAGGTAATAAGAATTTATGAAACTTTTTCATAAGAGCTTAATAAATTAAAGCAAGCAAATATGTTTGCAAAAGCCGTATGTCTCATTCATTCTTTTTTAAGATAGGTAGACCTTCATTTGAGGATTTCTCTCAGTTCATGAACTCCTTCTATCTGTAGAAAGGCTAAAACGCAAGTCACAGGATGCTGTTTTGGCAAATGAGGCCTGTCCCACTGGGCTCACTGACAATTTTTTCTGAAAATTTCTGTCTCCTAAATGAAACAGTATTGGTGTCTGCATACAAAAGACTTCATTTATGTTAAACACTGCCCATTTATCAATATATAATTTTGGCTTAAAAAAGAGAAAAGTGGGCTGAATTGTAGAATATATTTAATAGAAACAAAATTGTCACTTTAAGGTATAAAGAAAAAGCAGCCATCTGCCATGCGGAGCTTCTTACTGTGTCTGAGGTATACCTAAAAGAATTTGTGGGAAACTAGTGGTGAGATCGACTAATTCAAGTAGGCTTTAAAAAGTCTCATTCATGTAACTATTTCATAGAGATCTTATTTAAATAAATAGACAGTGCTCATTTTAAATGATTGAAGCTTTTTGTACATAATTATCTGTTTATGTTAAAGTAGTTTTCCTTTTAGATACTTTAAGTCTTTTCTTGTTGCCATCCTTAACACTATACTTGTCTTTTTTTTAATGAAGACAGAATCAATTGAGTAAAGATAAACGTAGACTATTATCACTTGTGTGATTGCTCTTATCAATTAGGGGGTGTGAATCAATAATGTTTTACTCCAGTATACCTGAAAACATATTACATGGAAACTCACCTGAAACTTTATATTTTCCTCTATCAGTTAGACAGAGAAAATGCTTATATTCTTATAGCCCTGCCATTCACTCAGGTAACCTTGGAGACCTAATGGAGAATTGGAATCTCCAAGCCATTATTTTAGAGATGTGCTAAGGACCAGAATGTTCTATTACCTCAAAGGAAGTAAATTATAGGTACTGCTGGGGGAAGAGGCAAACTGAAAAATAATAACAAGACTTCTGCCAAGGGGGAATAGCAGAGACCAGATTTACCTTTCTGCCTGAAACAACCAAAAAAGTAAAACTGACAAAATATGTAAAACAGTGGTTTTCAAGACACTGGCCAAGAGGCTACTAAATAAATTTTAAAAGAAATTAAGTAAGCCAACTGTACGATTGCCCTCATATTATCACCCTGAGATAATTTCTAGTTTGCCGTGTAAGGAAGGGAACCCACATAGAACCTGACAGAATCCCTGAGTTGAGGAGGCAGAGTTGAGAGACTGGCAAGGTTAAGAGGGCTGGATTATACAGGGAAGAGTATGGGATTGCTGAGAGCTGCACAGAAAAGGAATTCCGAAGATTTACAGAGCTCCTCCCAAATATTTAGCTAAGTGTTGATCAGATCGTGTGTGAGTATACTACTCAAGACCTGGGAATGATTCATCTGACATGAGTAGATATACCAATGTATTTTCCTCACATTCACAGAGTTGGAAATACTACCTGCTCCTATCAGCTAACGTGGAGAATTTCATGATCTATAGGGTACTAGAGATGTACAGAGAAGGACTGCCTCAATGGAGGAAAATAATTAGCCTCAGCATGAATACTGTTATAGTCTTGCCTAACAAGTCTTAAAAGTAAGGCTGGAAAGGATGAAACTGCTTGCAAGGAACTGAATTATGTGGTGGAACAAAACTCAAGAATATTTATAGAAATACAAAAATCTTCAGTACCAAAGTTGTAAAATTAATCTGGCATCCAATCTAAAATTATTAGGCATGTAAAAAAGGAAAACATAGCCCCTGAATAGAAGAAAAGTCAATTAATTGAAAAGGACCCAAAATGGCCCAAACATAAAAATTAGCTAGAAAAAAATAAGTAGAAAAAAATTTAACTAGTGACGGGGACATTCAGACATACACAATATAATATTTGAGATGAAAACACACTGGATTAGACATTGCAGAAAAAAAGGAAGATTAATTTACTTGAAGACACAGTGATAGAAACTAAATGAAACAAAGAGAAAATTTTTTAAAATGAACAAAGCATCACTGAACTATGAAACAATTTTAAGTGATCTAATACAGGTATAAATGGGAAGGGCAAAGTATGAAAAAATAATGGCTGATATCTTTCCAAATTTCACAAAAACCATAATTCTAAAGATCTAAGATGTTCAATGAACCTCTAGCACAAGAAATACAGAGATAACCACACCAAAGCACATCTTAATCAGATTGCTCTCAACAATGATAATGAGAAAATCTTAACTGTAGCCAGAAGGGTAGAAAAACACACCACATGTTGAGGACCAAAGATAAGAATGACAGTAAATATTTCATTTAAAACAGTGCAACTGAAAAGATAATGAAGTAAAATCTTCAAAGTACTGAAAGAAAAAATTATCAACGTAGACTTCTATACCCAGTAAAAAGTCTTTCAAAATCAAAGGTAAATTAAAGACGTTTTAAACACATAAAAGTTGAAAGAATTCATCACCATCAGATTTGCATTAAAAGAAATGTTAAAGAAAGTCCTTCAGACAGAAGAAAAATGATACCAGATAGAAATACGGATTTAAACAAAGGAATGGAGAGGACTGGAAATGGTATCTATATTGATAAATATATAAATGTTTTAATAAAGATTTAAATTACTTTAAAACATAGCTGACTTTTTTAAAAAAAGAAAAAATAACAGTGTGGGAATTATATCTAAAAGTGAAATGTATAACAGCAGTGGTACAAAGTTTGAGAGGGGAGAAGTGATAGGATACTACAGCAAACTTGTAGTATTATGTGAAATGGTGTATCATTTGAATACATGAAGTTGTATAACATCCCTTGGTAAGTTAAAAATTGTATACTACAAACCCTAAAGCAACCACTAAAATATTAAAACAGAGTTATAACTAATAAGTCAATAAGATAATAATGAATTTATAAAAAATACTATTAATCCACAAGGGAACAAAAGCAAATGAAATAAATTTTTTAAAAATGACAAGGTGATAGATATAAACTGAATCATATAAATAATCATATTTTATTTAAATGGTCTTAAGTATCTCAGTTAAAATGCAGAGTTAAATTTCATTAAAAAAAGATCCAACTGCATGCTGCCTATAAAGAAGACATTAAATGTAAAGACACAAATAAGATAATAAAAGGAAAGAAAACGTTATACCATGCAAAGACTTATCAAAATAGAACTGGAATTTAATAAAAGAGTAGATTTCATAACAAAGAATATTACAAGGGATAAGGATGATTATTTTATTGTAACAAAAGTGTCGATTCCTCAAAAGACATAAAATTCATATGTGTGAAAGAATAATCTGTCAGCCTGAGATCCCCTGTATCTTGGTGTTACATCTAAGCTGTCAGTCCTTGTAGATTACGGCTGTATATAGGATCAGGTCCTCTCATCTTCAATATTCTATCCACGTAGGAGCCTATTATCTTATCTGGTCCCCATGTTTCTGTCCATACAGACTGACTTCACTCCAGGAGGATCCGTCCTTTCCTATGTGCCTGTACCCTTAATAAAGGATTTCTTGGCACAGTTTCCATGCCATACTCACAGGAATATACCACTGTGAAGCAAGACCTTGGGAAAAATATTTTCTCCTGTGGCCCTATTGGCCTAAACCCACCATGTGACCACCCCCCACTTCTGACTTACTGCCTGCCTAGAAGCCTCCCGTGAAAGCAGAGGCCCAGTCCCAGGGCACTAGAGGACACACTTCAGTCTTCACTTCTCCAAAGCGCTTCACAGGAAGCCCCTGAAAGTGCGCTCGCCCATACTTAAAATACTCTTCTTCCTATCTTCTGTAAGGCTTTTCTTACTCGGATTTTTTTTTTTTTTCTGTTTGAGAGCAAGACAGAGAGGAAGAAATTGTGTGTGCTATGCATGTGCTGACAGACAGCAGTAGCTGTTCTCAGATGTTTTCTCTATGCCCTGCCATTCCCTATTGTTTTTGAAACACAAGGCCAGAACATACATCCTTTTTTTCTGCCTTCTGGTCTATCACATCCTACCTCAAGATAATGAGAACAAGAAGTAAAAATTTCTTGAATGGAGAAGAGATGATGGTCAGAAACTGGGAAAGGCCATGAGAATAACAAAATAATGTCAAAAATATGATGCAAGTGCATGGGCTTTTCCTTTTCCATAGCACATTTCATTTTTATCTGATGGCCATCACAAAGTTGTCATTTTATAATGATGGTTTCACTAAATATATGTATTTAAACACTAACCATTACAAGCATCTATCTTGAAAATAAAGCCATGATTTTGTAAAAATCTGGACTATGTGGCACCAAAGGGTCACTGGGCATGGGAATGTCGTCTTGGAAACCACTTAGGATCCTGCTGCAAGTGGTCAGCTGGCCCCCTCTCCATCACAGCATTCTCAAAAATGTGTTGACACAAGACCTTCCAAAGCCGGCAGACTATTGTAAGCCAAGTTATTCCAAAATAACTATAGATATATTTTTTAAGTTTTAGAGCACCTTATTGTATTATTCACATAGGTATGTAAATTAATTCTACATAAGGTAAGAGGTAGAAATATACATAAAAGGTCAAATAACTGCACAGGCAGATTATGAAGGAATGTCAAGTGAGTGGTATTGACCACGTTCCCCAAACTAGAGCCTTAAGAATCTTGAGCATCCACAATTTCTTTGAGAAATTTTAGAATTTTATTTAGTCATTCCAGTACTTGAATTTACATGTATGTTTACAAAGGCATTTCTTCCAGGTGAAGGTCAATTGACATTATATCTCACTACATACATGCAGGTTTCATAGAAGTCCAAATAGAGAAAACTAATGGAAGAACTGAGTCATGAAATGTATTATACTATGAGGGCTCAGAAAGACTCAGAACCATAGCAAGATTTCATTTTCCCTGAGCCCTAAGTATACCAGGAAGGATTTTTCCCATTTCTTACTCCAGTAATCATTGGATTAGAAACCCATTTAATGTAAATTCCATAACACCAACATCTTAACCTTCTTTCCAAGTGAACAAGTCAGCTTTACAGAGAGATCAAATGATGTTACATTAAAGTTGATGTTTGAAGATTGTTCATTATCAGAGTTTGGGTTTAGTATGAGACCTGATGAACCTCAATTATCAAATAAAGCCTTCATGTTACCCATGCCAGTTTAGTTATATATAGTTAACAAGGCATTCTTTATATTAATATTACTAAAGTTAAAACACAAAAACAGGTTTAAGTTAAAAACTAAGGCTTCATTTTTTCCCTCATGATTCAACCCGATGTCAGAGGTTTAGTTTGAGCAAAACAACATAATCCATCACATTTAAATTCATATTGTCAAGTGGAATTTTATTGGTTATGTGGTTTTGGTGATGTAATTTCATAATTCTAAAAATACAAGGATAAATATGCTAATGCACATAGAAGGCTTGGCACAGTCCCTGGTGCATGAAAAGTGTTCAATAAAGGTTAGCTGTTATTATTTTGTGGCAATTTATAGCAAGTTTTATTTTAGTACCTATTTATGGAACTTTATTAGTACATCTTGTTTAGGATAGTACTGAATTTC
The DNA here is from genome assembly GCF_040802235.1 of Manis javanica. Classification (NCBI taxonomy): domain Eukaryota; kingdom Metazoa; phylum Chordata; class Mammalia; order Pholidota; family Manidae; genus Manis; species Manis javanica. The sequence continues at coordinate 108,566,541 of NC_133164.1, forward strand.
CCAATTTTTAAAAAAGGTCTCTAAATACTATTCAAGTGTAATCAACACTCAGATGGAAAGAAACTGCCAGAAGTTCATGAGTGACCATAGGGGGTGGAGGGGACTTCCTGGAATACATAAAAAAAAAAAAAAACCTGCCTCATTATTATGACAAAAACTTAAGATTGAGGTGCTGAAAAATGAAGTGCCTTATTCAAGCCCATTCATCAGGGTGGTTGAAGAGCCTCTTAAAATTTTTGTTTCCAGTCTCTAGAACTATGAGTCCTTTCTTTCTCTCTTGTCATTAAAGTCGAAGAATATATGGTGCTTATTATTCTTTTGTTTTTGGAAGTAAATAACAGTCGATTATATTTGGCAAATAGCACTTCTTACTGTGTTCTGATATAATAATTTTTTCAGTTTGCTTTGGAAATTGACAATTACTATGACATTGAATAGAGGTTAGAGGTGACATCAATTATCGGGGTAACCTAGATATTTACATGAATACCAATTTTGATGAAGCATCAAACTCTTATTTGACATACACATTATTTCAATTGTGTACATGAGACCATGTTGCTGTGGAAATGCTGACAGAATAACTCTCAATCTGCTTGCCAAAAACAAAAAAAATCCATTTTTTTAAACCAAGAAATGTATCACACCTGTGTAGAAGCTGTATAGACACCACATTTTATAGGAAATCTATATATGTGCTTAAAAAGAAATTGTATATACAATGTAAGCTGAGAAATAGAATCATAGCGATTGGAGCTCTCCATTTAAAAATCATAACAAAGCAAAGACTGACTACAAAAACTGGAAAGATTTGCCACTCAGCAATGAAGAAGTGTGAAACAAAACAGGCACAAAAGTAGCAGTTACTGAATCTCTCCTTTCTGAGCTATTTAGCACGATGTGGGAGAGATCCTTCCATGTGCAAGTTGGATTAATTAGGAATGGGACTTCTAAAAGATATAGATACATGGATGTGTTGACATACATATGTGTGTACATACATACACATGCATACATATATGTGTGTGCATATGTGTATGTACCTATAGACGCTTGTGTGTATGTATGTGGCAAATCTGGTCTTCTTTTAGGAGCTAAAAATCTACTTGGAAAAATGAGATTAATACATGAAGCAAAAAGTAAAGAATTCAAAATGAGCTGTAACTACAAACTGTAGCTCCATTGGCCCTAAGCCCTTCAGCCTTCTGGGTCACACTTTCCTTTTATATTCTCAAACCGCTAAGAATTCTTTAGAGAGGTGGAGGGAAAGAATTTTCCTTCAGGCATATTCCTGAATTCCTTGTCTCTGGTCTTTATAGTTCCTTGTCTGCTGTCTTCTGTGTACCAATCACCCCCATTCCCATGTCCAACCCTGAGTCATTCCCAGGGTATCAAATGCTATCTGTCTTCAGGTTTCTCTCCCCCTCCTGCTGTCTCGGTCTCCCCTACTCTCCTCTCCTTTCTCTGCCCTAGTGCCGTTCTCTGCACGTTAGCAATTTACCAACTCTGTCTCCCCTCTGCTCCCCTGGTTCTTTCCCGAGGACCAGATGCGTGACATAGAATGTCGGGCCATCACTCAAAAAAGAAGCTTCCCCTCTTTTCAGGGGCTCCTGACTGAGCATGGTCCCCACATGCTGTGTGGTATGTGTTCCACACACCAGCTGCTCAGCAGCTTATGGGCTGTATAGGAGTCCTGTGATTCAAGAGTGTGTTTTGATCCTGGATACATTTCTGCTATGGCAACAGTCCTAAAGACATGGCTTAAGGCTTATCCTGGGCCGTGACCTCATACTTTTTTCCACATTTTATTTATAAACATTTCAAGATGATAGTTCGCAACAAGGTCGTGCACAGGAGAAGGCCATTGTGCAGAAAGACTCAGAAACAGGAAGGACTAATTAAAGTTCAGTGTCCTTTCCCAGGTGGATGTCTCCTGGACCTCAGGCATAAAAGGCTGGATTAGCGACTCCTTTCCCCAAAGAAATCAAGGAAAAGAAATGTGCCAAAGATATCACAAGGATTAGTAGAAGTCAGAAAAAAGACTAAAACAAAAACAACAATCCCCCAAAATCACTTTCTCTGATAGGGTCATGTAGAAATCGAATGTAAGAAAATCACCAGTGTAAGGCACTTTTTAACCCAACAAATGTGGAAATAAATATTATATAGCTTTTTCTAGAGGTGAAGGGAAAATCTGCATGGGTGATTTCAGGCAATGTTTTCTTAGATTTTAAAAACAGATTCAGGGAAGACAGTCTCTTTTTTTTTTTCCATTTCTGGTTATTTGTGTGTAAAGATGTGATGCATGGAGCTACAGCAGTTATCATGTGATGATGAGATGGCAGAACAGAAAGACAGGAAGAAACTTAGTCCTTATTTGAACCACTAAACAAAGCATTCCTTAAACCATTCTCCTTCTGGGATTCTTGTCATGTGAAATTACAGGTTTTTTTTATGTTTGTTTTTGTTTAAGTCAATTGAGTTAGGCTTTCTGCTAAGAGTAACTAAAACTTCCCCAAGTGATCCAATCATACCGTGCAATTAATTTCCAAAGGATTGCACTAGTTCTTCTATCAGCAATGGGTTGATTAATCAGGTTCATGGCAACCTCAGCTGAGGTTATGTTCAACCTCATCAGTCTCAGCACATGTGTGTATATGCATGTATGTGTGTGTGTGTACACTTAAGCTGATGGGGTACATATATTGAATTTTTGCTAAGTTAAATTGGCTAACTTTAGAATATTACCTCTTTATTAGGTTTTACTGACCCTTAAGTAAATTGGATTGAAAAGAGGATTTCAGTTTTGAACACATTCTTTCCCCCACTGCACCCCAGATGCTCTAAATCTGACTCTGTGAATGTACCACTAAACCTGAAACATGGGCATCTTTCTTAACTACTCCATTCCTTTTACATCCTCCACTTAATCAGTTTCCAAGTCCCCACACTTCCATTTCATTTAATGTGTTTTTACTTTGTGCCAATATCTCATCTTATTCACTCATTCTTTCTTCTGAATTCCTCAAGCGGCCTTCTAACAGGTCTACTTCTCAATCATAGTCTCAGCCTCCTAACCCACCTTCCACACTTGTTCCAGAATACAGGTCTTATGTCACTACCTTCTTGGAATCCATAATTGAGCCCTTTCTGGTTCCGCGTGTGATCTGGATTCTCACGTGGCATGTAAGGCACCTCTTACCCCTCCAGTTCACCTCCCTCCCCTTCTGCTCTCCTGCCCTCTTTAATGACTGCTGCCAAATGCACCAGGCAGTGTCATATCCCCTTGCTTTTGAACAGTTTTCCCTTTCTAAAGTGCTCTCACCTGTGGTCCTTTTCCTGATTGTTTAAAAACTCAACTTGGATATTACCTCTTCCAGAATGCATTTCGCACCTCATCCTCACCTAGGTCACCACTGCACTTCTCTCCCAAACCGTCTTCTCCTCCTAGATGGCGACCAGGGGTCGTGCTTTATTGCCTAGTACAGCTCACAGCACTGATGATGGTGATGCCGGACTCACAGCATGAAAGCAATGGCTGTGCAGCTGCTGCTTGGATATTCAATGAACTTACTGACGTATTCATTTAACTCTCATACCTGCCTTATCAAGTAAGCTGCTACTATTATTATTATTATTATCACTTTATATATGGGAAGGTGCACAGTGCTTAGGAAATGTTCCCAAGTCCCAGAGTCACTAAGAAACATAGCAAGGATTTGAACTCAGGCAGTCTGACTCCAGAACCCATATTTTGGTCTCTGTTGTTGGATGGCCTTTCAGTTGCTTGATCAATGTCTGACTCATGGAAGTTAGGATGGGGATGTGGAGTTTGGAAGATGCTGCTGACCCTTGCAGCCGCTTTGTACATCATGAAGTAGGCAGAATGGTTAGGCTGGGGTACGGTCCCTTTCCTACTTAATGCTTTCTTCTCATGAGTTCTTCAATTCCACCGGGTGGTACGTATCTTCCTCTACTCTCTGATTCTTTAAATGCTCAGTGTTTTCTTCCTCAGGAAATAATCTAATATCTTTATAATAATTATAACAATAATACTGCCGATGATTATAGCTAACATCGATTGAGTGTTTACTGCATGCTCTTAAAAATTTTACCACTGCAGTAGAATAAAGACCATATCACCTTGTAACGAAATTTTAAACAAGAAAATATGGTGCCCATGTTCATGGCATATAGGCGGCTATCCCCACTGCTTGCATGCAAACTTACCTGTTTAAGATGTCAAGCTTTCTCCTGCTGTGATCAGGACATAAAGGCTGATTTGTTTCTTCTCCTACTAGCCCCAGCCCACCCATCCTGAGAACCCCTAGTTAACTCCCCTTTGCACCATCCCAGTCCCACAACCAGGACAGCTATGATTCAATGGAAAGGGAGCTAGGCTGGGAGTTAGAAGACCTCAGTCTTCCTTTAATAGCTGTTACCTCAGAGTAATCATTCAGTCTTGCTGAGCTACAGTTTCCACATCAATGAGAGTGACACTTACATCTCTCTCACAAGGTCACCTCCTCTGGAGTATCTGCCCTGACACCATCAACGTGGGACAAAATTAACCTCCTATTCACTCTGGCACTGATCTACCTTGTTCAGACCCACATGGGTCCCATCTGTTGTAATTGCTAATTCATCTGTGCCATCTACTAGATTGTTAATGTCTCAGGAACAGGGACTGGGTCACAGTTGTCTTTGGGTCCTCTCATAATGCATGTAGGGCTGAATTCCCACAGCTGCTCCTGCCTTTCCTTTGAGTTTCCCATTCATGGTTTCCTTCCATCCTCATAGACACCCATGACATCTATTTGGATCTAAATCACTTGAATAAAACTGATGAAGTAACTGGGATCCCATCTATCCTAGACTGGAGACAAACAAAAAAATGTTTTTGTTCATGGCATTTAATCTTTGTCCCATCTAATAAAAAGAAAAAGAAAGACTATCCTATGTCTAATACTAATGAATGTACAAGGACTTCTGCTGATGACCTGGCCAAAATACCTATGATATTGCACAAGATGTTTTAATTTTGAAAGCAGAACTTGGAAGGCAGATGAACTGTGGGACGATTTCCGGTGGAGTGGCCCTAAGTGTGAATCAGTGGAGACATGCTATTGAGAGATGTTCAAGCCCATAGACTGTGTGGTGATAGCTGCCTTTTGGTTATTACTTTTTCTATCTCCTTCTGAATCTTATGGTCTATGGTAGTTCAGGTCGCCAGAGACTTGTTTGAGTAGAATATTGTTTGTAATGTCAAAACAATCATGCATTGTTGAATGATTCAGTTGATCCCTTTCTACAGAGACGCTACTCATCTGGATAATTTCACTGCAAAGTGTGAGGAAACGGGGCCTGGAGTGTGTGCACTTCCTACTATCAAAGGGAAGAGGAGAGAGAGGGAGAAGACAGTCGAAGTGTGAGCAAGAGGAGTTACTCCCACAGATGTGACCTTTGACTCCCATTTCCTGCTCTCAGCCAATCCCATGAGGATTATATTCAGGAGATCTTCCCTTTCCTGTAAGGCCAGAGACTTTTCTAGTTATAAGGCTGTTGTGCGTGACATGTCTAGGCAAGCTTGCAGCAAAACCGCAGAGAAACAAGGGATTAAAGAGAACAAGCTGGGCAGACTCAGCAACGCCTTCCGCAGACCTGCTCTCAAGCTTGAGGTAAACATCTCCATGTACCCTCGTCCCTCTTCAATTTCACAGTTTATTTTCCACTGTGTTCTGCTTATGGAGGTTTCTTCTACTACAGAGAAGGGAAGCAAGTTGTCCTACAGGAGCACAACTCTCCGAGTTCAGCACTGAAAGACAGAAAATGCTCCTTCCTGGGTGAGATGACATCCCAGGGCGAGAAAGCCCCTCAGGCGTTGGAGGGCGCAGGCACTTTCTCATCCTCCCAGTGACAGTGACCTTTCTTCAAAGGTCCACCCTGTGATCTTTTGTTTTGGGCACTGGTCCACCCAAAGTCAGAGAGTGGACAGCTTTGTCCCCCTTCCCAGACATATCAGACTTACAGAAATATTTCTTCCAAAGATTACCATCTTCTTTCTCTTACCTCTCATGAACAATATCTGAATGATGCTTCCTTCCGTCGGCCAAGTTCCAAGTGCCATGCTCACAATGAAGAAGCCATAAGTCCTCTCAAATGTTTCTCAGCCTTGCCATATGCAGCAGCCTCATCCAGAGTCCAGCAAAGAGAAACTGGCAGGGCATGAATAAGGGCAGGAGGTAATTGAGATGCTGGGGCTAGTTTTAAGGCAGGACAGAGCCCAGCTCTAGGAGCTGAGCTGGAACGAATTTGCTGTATTAGCCAGATGTCGTAAAGAGCTGCTGAGTTGGTTGGGCTTTCTAGTGCTCAGGAGCAAATTCATCAGATGAACCGCAACTGCGGCTCTGCACCAGCCCAAGAACTAAGGCAGGCTCTCCCCTAGCAAGCCAGCACCAGGGGCACTGGAGCAGTAGAGGGAGATGGCGAAAGCCTGCACAGCTAATGCTTAATGCCAGTGAGGAGAGACAAAATGGGGTCTTCTTTAACACGGAGAACAGCCCCAGAGTGAATACAGCCTTCCACAGCTGTGGTTTCATTCTCATCACTGCTGGGCATGTTGGGGGTACTAACTGTGGAGCTAGAGAGCTGTTAAGATCAGACCAGACATGTTAAAGGAGAGTAGTGACAACACTTACACCAGCGTCTGTAGATGAGTAGGCACAGAAGCTTTATGTCAGGAGAAGAAATTACAAGAAAGCAAACAGCTGTGAGAAAATACAAGAAGCTGGTTGGTTGATCCCTCTTCTGTGTTACCTCAGCAACTTGTCCATATTATCATTGTAGCCTTTGTCACACAGTGATAAGATAATAAAAAGGGTATCTCTCACTTACTGAGATTTTACTATGTGCAGGCACCGTTATGGGAGGTTAACATAACTCATTTCAGTTAATCCAGATTCAGAGAGGTTAAGTGACTTTCCCAAAGATAAATATAAATGTGTGGGTGTGTGAATGGCAATAGGTTTCAAATCCAGTTCTCTCTGTTTCAAAGCCAAAAATTCTCACCCGTTGTTCCAGATAGTCTCTCATTTTCAGAGCAGGTACTTTAAAAGAATCTGTGAATTAATAAACTATGATGGTCAAGAAAATAAAAGTAACCAAAGTCACCCAGTTTAGAAATTAAATAGAGAATGTTCCCTGGGAACCAGAGAGAGGGACATACATTGGACATATGGTCACAGATTGAAGTTTTCCATTTTCTCTCCCTGTAATAGCCTTGGCAGACAGCTAATAAGGAAAACATATTGCAGAAGGAATCTTCTCTTCTCTGATCACATGATGCCCATTTCTGGTAGCAGCAGTTTGCTGAAAACAAATAATCTGACAATAGGTAAATTTAGCTCCTTTCATCCCAGCGATAAATCACCTTATCAGGGTGATAAATGTGGTCTAAATACACCAAGGGATTCATGAGTTTGTCCTTTTGAGGACTGATCCTATTTAAAGAAAAATGGAGGAGGGGAGCATGCAGACAGTGATTGTCCTCTTCCGCAACATGTAAGTTCATCAGATGCCACACGTCTCCCTCCATGCTCAGAATGTTCACTTGATGGAATCATTTGAGATTGTTTGGGAAAGACAGGTGATCATTCAGACCATCTGTGTGAGGGTAGACAGACCACCATTACCATTATTACATCTTTATTATAAAACTTCCAACAGGAAAATGTCCAAGCTAGCCCAGAGAAAGGAAATCACCTTTGAACACAAACAATGGAAAATGCATTCCTGATAACAGAAAAACTCCAGGCCTCTACAATCCTTGTACTCCATTTTCTTTAATTTTAATCAAGATAAAAAGATGGAAAGCGTCTTTAAGTGGTATAGAATCCACTGTGCCTTTTAACAAAGCTGCCTAATAAGAGGTCAGCTCAAACATTTGCACCTCTTTGGTGTTCCTCACCAAAGAATGAGCAGCACAACAGCTGTTTTTTGCTCAATTCTTTTGCATTGACATGCTTACACCTTTGCTGAGAAATTAGCAGGCATCTTATGAGCACCTTTCTTTGAGTATTCTGCTCTCCCATGGGCCTTTCTTCTTGGAATCAGCACACTGTTAAGCACTTGGGTAATGTTTAGCAAGTCATTTACAAAATAATTTTAAAGTATCAAAGTTTGTGTGTAACCTATTTGCCAAAAGTGAATTTGAACATATTGAAGGTTACCTTTAAAAAATCACTGTTTCTCAAAAAGTTAAACTGAGTTATCATATGACCCAGTAATTCCACTCCTAGGTGCATTCCCAAGAGAAGTGAGAAGATACGCTCCCACAAAACTTCTACGTGAATTGTCAGAGCTGCATTATTCACAACAGACCCAGCATGGAAACAACCCACAAGTCCATCACAGATGAACGGATAAACAAAATGTAATATGTCCATACAAGAAACTGTTACTCAGTAATAAAGAATGAAGTACTGATATATGCTACAAAGTGAATGAACCTTGGAAACATTATGCCAAGTGAAACAAGCTGAACACAAAAAGCCATATATTATATGAAATATCCAGAATTGGTAAATCTATAAAGACAGAAAGATTAGCAGTTCCCTTGGGCTAAAAGGATGCAAAATGACTGCTAATAAGTCCAGGCTTTTTCAGGGTGATAAATATGTTCTGAAATTAGTGGTGTGGTGATGGTTGCACAACTTGTGACTATATTAAAATCCACTGAATTATGCACTACAAAAAGGTAAATTTTGTGGTATGTGAAAAATATCTCAATTTTTAAATAGCTTGGGGGTAAAAAGAAAAAAGGTCACTTACATCATAGAGATTTGCATATACCTTACAGCCTGTGAGCCATAGTGAAGCACAGTCCATGATCTTGGGACTTGTAGCCTACATCATCACTCAATGACATAACATAGCATTGAGATTAAGAACATAATCTCTGAAGCTAGATTGCATAGGTTGGAACTCTGGAGCTGCCACCTCTTAGCTATGTGAGCAAGTTGGTGAAGTTCGTTGTAGTTCAGCTCCCTTCACTGCAAAATGGAGATAATGGTAGCAGCCTCTTAGAGTTACACTGACAATTTAGTTAATATGTGAATAGTGGGGTTTTCTCCTCACCATCCCCATCATCACCTCCAGTGTTACAGTGAAACAATGTGGTGACCTACTTTCTTATGTATTTATGTATTATTCATTCATTCATTCATTTATTTTTTATTGAAGTGTTGTTTATATATAGTATTACATTGGTGCAAGTGTACAACATAGTGATTTGTCTGTTATCAACACTATTAAATGTTCTGTGTTGACCTATTTTCTGTAGTGACCTACTTCTGTAGGCTTGCAACCTAAATTAGACAATTAGCACTTTCTTAATCACACATCATTGACAATCTATTCAATTTTATTTATGAACCACATAGTAAATAACTTGAATAATTAATAAAGTATTCTAAATTCCATTTATGAACTACATCACGTGGTTACAGATTATTTGAAAGCAAGAGCCTACATCCACCCTTCATCCTTTCCACCTGTTTCACAGTCCCCAGCATCAGAACCAGCTGGTGGTCAGCATTTCATATGTACTGGCTTATTGTTTCCCCAGGGTCTGGGTCACTGGTTGGTTTATTCCAGGACTACTGTTATATGGTATAATGCGTACTCCCACCAAAGACCAGGGAAAGACTGCCATTCTGGCTGTGGAATGCATTACAGGAGTTTGTGCTATCCATGGAGCCGTATCTGGTGAGTACACTTTAAGTTCTGACTGAAAGGAGGTAATGTTGAGGTTTATACATTGTTCTGGATTCAAAGAGCTACTTGATGGTGCCTAGGGACTGTGGCTCATGAAGCTGGCCAAATTAATTATTATTTTAGGGCCGAGAGTCCTTCAGTGTCACCAAGGCTCAGAGCTGGGAACAGCAATGGGATGTGGAGAATCACAGACCCTCTGCCGCGAAAAAAATCTCCGGACAAACGCTCTGTGCTAAAACAGGACGTTGTGTGTGCGGTTGCGCCTGCGCACATGGAAGTCTCTGATTGGTTGGTGGTTCAGGCTAAACTGCGTGACCCCTGCTGCTGCCTCAGTCTCTTGACCGAGATAGGCTTCAAAGAACGGTGAGTGCTACCTAAGTAACTAATTCTTGGGTTTAGACTGCATTCCAGGAGACTTAAATAGGTTCCTCAGCTCTGTTAACTTCTTTAAGGTATCGTACTTGTACCTCTCCCTTTTCTTGCTGTTTTTTCAGTCATTTCAGGGGCTGTTTGCTGTTGATTGTAGTGCGGGGTCTCAGGTGCTTGGCAAATGTCCTGACCAGGTATTGTGGTAGCTTTTCAACGCCTTCGTGAGTCCTTAAGACCGACTGTTGGTGGAGTCTTCCCCTCAGCTTCTTTTCTACTCCAAACAATACCTGAAGTGCCCCCACTTCAAGAGCTGAAGGCTGCTGAGAAAATTTTTCTTAAGGGCTAAAACCTAAGACTAGAAGACTAGAAGAAGTACTTGTTTAGAATTCTTTACCCCACATTATTTTGGAATATTTCAGAGATACTTTTGCTTGCCACTGCATCCAAGACTCTGGATTGCCTATGGGTAAAAATAGCCACAGTGCAGGGAGAATGGCTGGGACGTGCCTGATCGTGGCGTTTGGAAGGCACTGACTTGGAGAAGGCTATGCCAGTGAGGAGGTAGTCCCAGGATATGTTGGGAAGCCCATGGAAAACTCAGTAATAGATCATAAAGGAATTTATCTCTCCACTACCACAGACAATGCTGCTTTTCAGCTTTGTGGCCCTAAATTGCAATAACTCACTCATGCTCCTCAAACACCTTGGTGGGATTGAGAGAGAGGAAACTGAACTAGAGAACGGTAGTTGTCTCAAAACTCCCACCCCTGGAGGAGTTGGGATGGGACTGTGTCCCACATTTGCCCTAGCTTCCTCCTGCTCCCTGTGAAAGTGTCCCTACTTCCTGTATGGTGGCTTTGGTACAAGTCCTACCATTTCATTCAAGTCTATAATAAAGTTTTGGAGAGAAAAACTTTTTTCCTTCTTTTATATTTCTCTCCATTTGCTCTCATGTCAAGCCAGGGGCACTTAAGCACCAGTACTACTCAGGGAAACACCCTTTTGCCTAGTTACTGAGAGCACATTTGGTGTGCTGGCCTTCTCCTCCTTGTTTGTTTTCAGGGTAGTGATAAAAGCATGGAAAAAAACATCAGAGAAAATCAGTAAATTTTAGCAATATTTCCGTACATCTGCAAAGGGCAGACAGTGTAGACTTTCTGCTGCCCCGTCTGAAGTTGGAAACTCTCACCAGAGTGGGAAGCACAGCTATTTTGACTTGGCAGAACAAATCAAACAGCATGCACCTGCAACTGTACATCTCCGCCGTGAATAGCTGTGGCCAGAGGGTCAGTCTGTTCTCAGTTTTTCATCCAGAAACCATTCTGTAAATGGAGAGAAAACCACTGTTGGATTAAAGGAAATCCTCGCCGTAGGGACTAAGCACACAACTTTAATGAACTCTTCATTTTCTAATCATACCTAGAGCCATGCACAGCTTATGCTGAAGAATGTGCCATCAAATTTTTCCAGTTTCCATAAAATAGTTTTATATAAACATTTTTTTCATAAAATTTTATTTTCATAGACTAGTTTTTTACAAACATTTATTTTAGAAAGTTTGGAAAGCACAAAAAAAGTTTAGGAAGGGGTGAACTATCCAAAAGTTCACCATCTTTCATATAAATTCACTTAATCTTTGGTGTATTTCTTTTCAGTCTTTGTATGTTTTAAATTTTGCATTTTACATTTAGTTGAAACTATAGCATCAAAAGAAGTGTCTTTGTGACTTTTTTCATTTAATATTTTATGTCCAGCTTTTCATCATTTTAGTATAAACTTCATAAATATCACTGTTCATATGGGTATTGCACTGAGTAGGGGTACTCAAATTTACTTAATTACTTTATTATTGTTGAATTACTCTAAATTTTCCAAAATGACCTTGAAATTTTGCTATTATAAATATTGCCATGAATTCATTGTGAATCAGCTTTGATAGCTATATTAAGAATTGTTTTCTTAGGAAAGATTCCTGGAAGTAAAATCCAATATGAGAACTTATATTGGCTCCTGATGCACAATACGAAATTGATCTCTAAAATTTTCACTCTGCTCTTTGGAGTGAGGTACTTCTTTAAGTAAGAAATAATCACTGATTTTTATCTAATAGGATAAACAAAAATAAAAATGTTGACTTAGTTTGCATCCATTTGATTTATTTTCCTTTTATTACTAGTTGCAATCCAGCTTCGTGAATTATCTTTTAGTTCTTTGCCTGTTTTTATTTTAAGATCTATTTTCTTACCAATTTATATGTGCTCTTTTTATTCATAAAAACGACATCATTTTGCTCAACATACTTGCCACAATAATTTTTCTTCTTTATTGTTTTTCTGTCCATTTTAGCCGTGTTTTGAGATATAGAAATATGAATCAATATTAGTCATATTATTGTTTTCCTTGGTGATTTCCTCTCCTGATTATATGCTTAGAAACTTCTCATCCTCTAGAAATTTTATAAATTCATCTGTTTTCTTTTAGATTTTCTGTGGGTTGAAAGTTTCATATCTCTTTAATATTTATGAATTTTATTTTAATGAATGGAGAGCAATATAAATATCTAAACCAGCACTCACATAACCAGTCCTGCAAAATATGGAACCAAATTCCACAATGTTTGTCAGGTTAATATAATACATTGTTTCTTCATTGGATGCTTCCATTATCCCTATGAAGCTGATGCTCTAGCAGAGCTTTTTATTCAGTGTCTACTTTGTTTCATTAATGTGTTTGTAATTTTTTCTTTTAAATGCTATGTAGTTTACATATATAATTTTAAAATTTACTTCAGCCTCTAGTGGAGTAAGTTCTTATCTTTGTCAAAAATTTCTTAATTGTTACTGCTGTTTATATGCCAAGTAAACTTTAGAATTATCTTAAGTTCCTAAAATTCCTAATGACATTTTAATTATAACTGCATTCAACTTAAGAATTTCATGTGGACTAATTTTATCATCAAAGAACATGATGGGTCACAGTACATATTCATTATTTTATTATATTATCACCTTGTATTACTGTTTTTAAATGCATAGGTCCATATGTATTTTTATTTTTTAAGAGAATTGGATGAAAGGGGAAAACTTTTCATGCCAATAAATTCCTCTCTGGAAGGCTATTTGGGTCATTTAGGAAAATGTGCTATGATTAAAAATGATGCCAAGATGAATCTATGAATATATGTTTGTACATATTTGCAAGTATTTCTCTGAGATAAACTTGAATATGGGTGAAAGGAGTTCATAATTTTAATTTTGGTAGGTCCTGCCAAATTGTCCTGGAATAAGACTGTACCAATTTATACTGTAAATTTAAAGTATTATACTGGAAATTTAAAGTATTTGCCAATCTGATGAAAATACAATCTCAGTGTTGTTTTAATTTGTATTTCCCTAATTACCAGTAAAGTGGACCGTATTTTCTGATGTATGTGACCATTTGCACTTTTTATTTGGTTGGTCCTTTCAAATTCCTTTCTTAATTTTAAGTTGGACTTCTTTTATTTGTCTCTTTATACATTGCATATATTAAACCATCTGTTACATATTTTGAAGATATTTTCTTATAATCTCTCCCTTATCTTTTAATTGTTTGGCCATCTTTTCTTGTAAAGAAGTTATTCATTTTCATGTGGTGAAATCTGTTCATAACTTTCATTTTTGTCTTCCAATTTTCCTCCAATTTTCTATTTCATAATTTTATAGATTAAAACTGTTTAACCTTTTAAGCTACATAGACTAATTCTTATTTGTGGTCTGAGAGAAAATCTAAGTTTGTCTTTTCTTTCTGAGTACCCGTTTGTCCCAGTTCCAGTAAGTGATAGTCTGTTCCTTTCAGGAAATGTCATCATTACCATATGCAAAAAATCGAGTGTGTGTGTTTGTGTCTGTATACAACACACATACATTCTTGAACTTCATTTTGTCCAAGATCTACTGGTCCACTCCTGTGTTAATGTGACATTTAAGATAATTATCTATAATAAAATTAATTAAGTATATTTTTAAACTAAAATAACTACTATGTTGATTACTGTATATAATATTTTGATAATTTATAGGGAATATCTCTTCTGTTATTTAAAAAAATTTTATAACCCATATTTTGTGTTTTCCCTCCTAAATTGAATTGTAGAGCTCCTTTACAACTATTTTTTGGGAGATTTTGTTTGGGATTGTTTTACATTTTTATTTTAATTTCAGGAATATTGACCGCTTTATAATACTGTGTTTTCCAATCAAGGGTTCACTCAGGTCACATTCAAGCTCCCTGAATAAACTTTTATATTTCTCTTCATATGGCTCTTGCATAATTATTGTTAGATCTGTTTCTAGGTATTTTAAAGTTCTATTGTGATAACAATTTGTATCTTGTTTTTTCCATTGCATTTAAAAATTGCTTACTGCTTGTATAGACATTTACATATAGATCTTTCATTGGATTTGGGGAGGGACTTCTAATAGTTTTACAGTTGATTTCTTTTAAATTTTTGATAGGCCATGATACATTTGAGTATAACAACTTATTAATTTTATAGTTTTCCTCCTGAGATGTCCAGGTATGTATCCAGCACTAATATTTTTTCGGATATCATAATAGTTTTTTATTCTTCTATTTCCTTTAATAAGCCCATGTGCATTGATTTCCAGATCCTGTTGTTTTAAGCAGAAATGTTCACTCACAGGATCAATAGAAAGTCTGGAGATGAGGCCAGGACTAGGGTGAGATGGGTGGGCAGTTTTCTCAGATGCCAAATTTAAGGAGGTGCTCAAAATCTCAGTTATCAAGGTAAGTAATATTTTAATGCATTTTTAAAAATTTTAAGTCTATGATGAACAAAATACCAAAAATTAAAGAGAGGCTCAGTGTAGAGAACCAGGCTCTGAAAAAGCCAGGAGCCAGGCAAATAGGGAGACTTCAGTGGCAGCTGCCAATGAGCTGGGTAGACTTCAAGAAAGAGAGTGACCGACATCCTTGACCAAAGGGAGAACAGGCAACTTCCACTGCATGCCCAAAATTCCACACAATGGGGGAAATATTTGGCATTTTGTTCATCCAAAAAAAAAATGGTTATAAAAAAAGTTTCTAAAAACAGTGGTAGTCTACCATGTAATCCCAGGATGCATGTTCTGTCATAGATCCCATCTTCAGTGATACTACAGTCCTTCACCAGTTAGGCCCAACACCTCCCATGAGGTCATACACCAATGCACCAGACGTTTACTTCTTACTATCTGTCTACTCAACGTTACAACCTTCGCATGCATATAGTCTGTAAGATACTGATGAAAAAACTTCGGTGGCTTCAAAGAGCACCCTCCACTGTAAAGGGAATGGTAGCCTTGGTTCTGTTCTGAACAAACCCTGAGGGTCTGTGCATAGGGAGGGGACATCACAGAAAGGTTAGAATCTCTTCCTTCCTGAACAGGCTGTTTCTGCTTCAAGAGGAAAAGTGTGTTTTGGCCATGGATTGATTGTACAGTTTCGTAGGCCCTGCTAGGCTGGTGAGAATTCTTCCCGAAAGAATTGACTACTTAACTTTTAGTGATGTGATTATCTTCATAGGCCTTTTAATAGGGCTTTAAATGAATTACATTTAATATAATTATGGGTGGAGTAAGCTTTACAGTTATCATTTTTCTATTTGTTTTCTATAGTTTTATATCCTTTTTGTTCGTCTCTTTCTCCATTACTGCATTCTTTGAGGACAAATAGATATTTTCTAGTGTAACATGTTAATTGCCCTATTGTTTCTTTTATTTGTTTTCTTGTTGGTTGTCCTAGGGATTACAGTTAACATCTTAATTTAAAAACAATATAATTTGAATTAACACTTATTTTTTTCAATACTACACAAAATTTTGCTCAAGATTTCACTGTGAAACCCATGAAAGATCCCTTGTTCCTGATGAATTGCTTTTTTCTTGCTTCTTTCAAGATATTCGCGTTGTCTTTGTCTTTTGACAGTTTGATTTTGAGTTGTCTAGGTGTGAATCTCTTTGGATTTATCCAACTTAGTATTTATTGAGCTCCTTGAATGTGTAGATTAATGTGTTTCTTCAAACTAGAAATAAATGGCCATTATTTCTTCAAATATTATTTTTGTCCCCCTTTTTTTTCCTTCTTTCTTGGCCTTCTAGTACTCCCACTCTGTGTATGTTGGTATGCTTGGTGATATCCCACAGGTCTCTGAGACTCCTCATTTTTTAAATTCTTTTTATATGTCTGTTCTTTAAACTGAATAATATCAATTAATTTAATTTATCTTCTAGTTTGCTGACTCTTTCTTATGCAGATTCAGTTCTCCTGTTGAGCCTGTTCAATGAATTTTGCTTTGGTTATTGTGTTTTTCAACTCTGCAGTTTGTTTGGTTCTTTTTTATAGTTTCTGGCTCATTGTTCATACTCTCTAGTTGGTGAAACATCATTCTTATACTTTCTTTTCTTTTTACATGATATCCTTTCATTCTTTGAACATATTTATAATACCTTATCTAAACTCTTTAATAAGTTCAACATCTGGGCTTTCTCATGGAACTCCCCCAGAAACTTCTGTTGACTATTTTTTCCTAACCCTAATCCTGTTTTTCCTATTGATTATTTTTCCCTAACCCTAACCTTAACCTTAACCCTATACTTCATTATTTCTTTGTGTGACTTGAAGTTTTTATTTGTTGGAAAATTGAAGTTTTAATTTAAAGTGGATATTCTGGAAATCTCTCTCTTTCATCTCTGCCTCCCTCTGTCCTTCCCCAACCTCAGGTCTGTTGTTGTTTTTGTGTTTGTGCAACTGCTCTTTGTTTTTTAATGACTTTTCTGGACTAATTATCCAATGTCTGTGTTCTCTGTTATGTATAGCCACTAAATGTTCTGCTTGGTTAGCTTAGTGGTCAGCTGGATAATGATTGGACAGAAATTTCCTTAAGTATCTTCAACCAAGAATTCTCCCAGGCTTTGCCTATGGATTCTGTGTTTGTGTGTCTGGGCACACCTTCAATGCTTTGGCAGCTTACAACTCTGCCTTAGCCTTCACTTCCTGCTTGTACAGAATCTCAAGATCAGCCCAATTAAGAAATTAGAGTCCTCCCACATCTCTCTTGAGCATGCACACAGCCCTGTACATGTGTGTGGCCTTCAGATTCTCAGGAATATGTTGAAGCTTTTCAAAGTTCTATAACAACATTGTATTCCTTATATTCTCCTTTCACCTTTTTTGGTAAGCCTCTTGTTTGCCCTAGCTGTTATGCTGCCTGAGGTAGCCACTTGTTTCTGACAAACAGCCTGGGGATAGGGTTGTTCTTATTGAGGGAGATTGGAATTAAGTCAAATAAAGCCCTAAGAATGTTTTTTTTCCCCTGGGAGCTGTCAAACTGGTTAAATAGGGACAAGATTTTGGTAAATTTCAAATCTGTTTTGCCCCTTCAGTGATGGTTAAGTTGCTGGCTTTTACAATTATAGTAATTGTGAATCTGGTCATTTTTAAGGCTACTTTGGATCTGGGGAGAAGGGAACAGGAGTACAGCCAGTCAAAACATCATAAAACTCAGTTTGTGCTAAGCAGAATAAGATCCCTTCTAAAATGTCCATGTTCTAATCCATGCATCCTGTGAATATGTCAGTTTATGTGGCAGAAGGGATTTGGGAAGATGTGATGAAAATTATGGACCTTGAGATGGGGAAAAATATACTGGATTATCTATTTGGGTCCAATCTAATCACATGAGTTCTTAAAAGCAGAGAACTTTTCCCACCTCTTATCAGAGGGAGATGTGATTATGGAAGAAAGATCAAAGAGCTGCAATGTGGCTGGTTTCAAAGGTGGAAGAGGGGCCATGAGCCAAGGAATGTGAGCTGGAAAAGGCAAAGAAACATTTTCCCTTAGAGCCTCTAGGAAAGAACACAGCCCCATCAACACCTTGATTTTAGCCTAGTGAGACCTGTGTTATACCTCTAACCTACGAAACTGTAAAATAATAAATTTTTGTTTAATTCACCAAGTTTATGGTTAAATTGGTATATCAGCAATTGCAAAAGTAATACACTGTTATTACTAAGATTAAACCATTAAATAAAAATTAGTGCTCCTCAATGTTGCAAGCATTTGGTTAATATCCAGATTTCTGAAAAGTTGCTTTTGACAGTTTTTTTCCCACTGTTCTCATTGCCTTTATAAAGGAGTGGACTTGCAGACATCCTTATTCTGCTGTTCTGGAATAGGTTTTCTCCACTTTTTTTGGCATCTAGTATTGCAAATGACAATGAGATTTTTGTTTTCTATAGATAGGTTTTTTTCTCTTGAAGAGCTTTTTAGATTTTCTCTTGGACTGAATTCACATTCTGACTAGGTTTGGAAGTTTTGTTTACTTTTAATTCATTTTGCTACACATTTGGTAGAGACTTTCAATCTAAGAACTCACGTCCTAAGATCTGGAAAATTATCTATTTTTATTTGGTTTATAATGTTCCTTTTCATTCTTTGTATTCTCTCTAGATTACCTATTAGATAAATGTTAAAGCTTCTAGATATGCGTGTCTCTTAACTATTCTTTCTCTTTTATTTTTTTTCTTCTTGTGTTTAGAGAAGTCTTCAATTTTCTAACTCTCTGTTTCTTAAGCAGTATACCTTATTGTATTTTGTCCATGGATTGAGTTTAAATTTCAACAGTCAAGTTAGTAATTCCCATATCTGGATGATTCTTTCTTACAGGTGCTTCTGAAGATAATGCATATGTTTATTTTATTAAAGTCCTGCATTGGTGGTTTTATTAACTTTGTTTCCTCTGCTGTAAGTTCTTCTGTGTGTTGTGTTTAGTGCATCTCTCTTCGTGTTACCATTCCCACATGTTCGGTGACTCTTAGATGTATGTTCATCTTTGTAGTTTGATTTCCTGACTGTTCTTGTATGTAGCCTGTTTAGGAACAGGCTTGAACTTTCTGTATTTTTGCTTGTTTAAAGTGATATCAGGATAGTCAGGAAGTCTGACTTAAGGGAGGATGGCTGTTAAAATTCTTCCTGAGCCTTGATTCTCTAGTGTATGCTGCCAGACTCACTGACCTTATTTCAATACAAATTTCTCCCTTACTTACTGGTGCTATGGGGTAAAGAAATGGAAGATAGTTGTGTTTCATTTATGCTTCTTGATACAGTATTATTTAATATATAATGATTCCTAACTCTTATACCTGCTATATAAATTATAATTGCTGTCAATGTAAAATTACCCTCTCATTCCTATTCAGTGATTTTTTCTACTTAATCTAATATTAACATTTCTCCTTAACTTCCTTTTTCTTAACATTTTCTGAAAATATCTCAACCTTCTTTAATTTTCAGTTTCCAAGGTACTTTCCTTTGTATGTGTCTTTGGTGAAGAGAATATCATTGAATCTTATTTTTATTACAATATGAATATTGTCTTTCATAAAGACATTCAAACTTTTTTCAAGTGTTGACTTTATTTGTATGTTTGCCACATGAGAAGGTCTCTGTCTTTGGAGACAGTCAAGAAATATGTGTTAAAGGGATGAACAATTTCTGATACTTAGTTTTCTTACTTTCTTTCCTTTTAGCATAAACATTTTAAAATTTGCTGTTACTCACCTGTAGACATCTTGGTTATAATAGTAGTTAATTCAGGTTTTTAAGAAATATTCCTCTCATGTGTATGTTCCCAAGCTTTATAAGGTACTTATTTATATTATAATCACAGTTCTGAAATGTTTGCATGATTTTCAAGTCCTTAGCCAATTCTGAACAATAACTAGCAGTCTACATGTGAAAGGTAGACAGTGAAGAGAAGAATCTTGTGGATATGGCAGCAAAAAGCCAGAACCAGGGATTTTAAAGGCCTTGTGTTTTAACAATATAAGTGAAATTTATAAAACAAACTCATACATCAAAAATAATCCATGTAGTATGTTAACAATCAAGGAATTACATATACTTTACAGAAAAATCACTTCCAAAAGAAATTAAATTACCAAGAAATGTGTTTGAGAAATTGACTGTGTAAGATTTGATGATCTAAGGCACTCATTATGCAGAATGCCTCCAATGTCCTAATTACACTATATAAGCTACCTGTTTAGGCATCATTATTAGTTCCATGTGTTTGGAACCTTATATTAAACTGACTTGATTCTGGCTCTTATTATTTGTCTCTAAACTCCATCTTTTGCATGTATGAAAATGGGAGGATGTTAATACCTAATAGTGTTTTAATATGGATTATAGTTAATTGCAATGAAATAATCCATGTGAAGGCATTTGGCACCGGGCCTCGTATCCCTTACCCCTACTACTTACTAGGTGTATAACCTTGGGAAAGTCCCTTAACCTTCCAGTGCCTCAGATTTATAGTCCCTAGTATGGAGGTTACAATAGTCCTTATCACATAGATTTAATATAAAGAGCTGAGAGCAGAACCTGGTACATCCTAAGTTCTCAGTCATTGTGAGCCATTCTTAGGATGTGAATGCAGTAAGGACTACAACGTGCACACTGTGGTGGCAACCATCAGAGAAGACCATCCTTTTACACACTGATTAAGGAATCAATAGCTATGAGTGATCTAAAGAGTAGAGTCCAGCTTGGGTCAGAAGACTGGATCCAACTCTAGATCTGCTTCACTGTGGAATCTTGCATATTCTCAGTGTTTATTTTTATATCACAGGGAAAAATATGTAATGCATATTTGATAGGAAAGTTATGAGTTGTGATACATAAACATGTTCTGTAATACAATGTCAGAACTGTGATATAGTATCAATTACTACCAATAGTAGTAGTATCGGTACTATTTAGTGGGGACTGGTTTTCATTACATCAGCACCCCCTATTCTGTTAACTTATCTAGCCCATCAACATTCAGAAAAGTTCTATGTGTCCTTCCCAACGTAACCTCCGTCTTCCTTACTTCCCCATTCTTTGGGTATATGTGTCATCCAAATCTGGCTGCAGTTAACACAAGGAGTAGAAATGAGACAGTATTTTGTGAATTATAAACAAATTTCTAACTCTCCATTTTGGCAGAACAACTCTGGCCCAGCCACTGTAGCTGTCAGGGTGATTTATGATGTTCTTCCCCAAGCTGACAGTCAGTGGTGAAGAAACTCCATGCAAGAAAAATTCCTTATATTTATTCTACCTAGTTTAATACCTGATGAACTGTGTTATAAGAACAATTCTTAAGATAGCCTTGAGAAGAGCAACTCTCCATTTCCCAGCACACACAATCCATCATAGAAATACTCATGGAGAATGTAGGGTAGATGGTAGTCTTGCTGTGAACTTGAGTGGTTTACAGAAGGGACATTGATCGGACCCTGGCAGTAAAGACATCAGGCTTTAAATGCTAACTAAAACTCCTCTACTTGCTTTCAATCACTTAATCCTTACAATAAGCCTTCATCTTGGTAATACTCTTCATCATGTAAAACTATTGTAAATAACAAAAGACAAGGAAGACAAAGCATGGTAACTCCAAAGCCGTTCAGTTTGGAGATACAAGTGAAGAGGGGACAGAGTCCATAACAAGTAAGGTTGCCTGTGCTTCATGTCTTTCCCAAAACATTTTCTGACCATTACAGGCCATCATAGTCTTCTATTTCATTTATAAATTCATATGGCACCTGCTATATTGATTTATTTTATAGTCTTCTTTAAGACCAGATGATTGCTTGTCTTTTCTTCTCAGGTACATAGTGTCTTCAACCTCTCCCATTTCCTTTGGCCTCTTCCTCCTAGCCTTTAAACCTACAAAATTCTTTTCATATGACAAACCAACCCAACAAAATCATTCCCTTACCTTTCCATCAGATTTAATCACCTCCTTACCTGGCTGAGTTTCCCACTTCCCAAAGGAGTAGGTAACACGCACTGGCACTACAGGGCAGTCTGTTCTCTCGGCTTTGAGGGTACCTCTCTCTCTTGCTTCCGTTCACAGCTCTCCTGTTTGCCTTCAGACCTGACCATACCTTTTCAGACTCCTTCACTGGCTTGTCTCTCACCGTCTGCTGTTTACATGTTGATATGCCCTAGTGTTCATCTGTTCTTAACATTCCATGGGATTCTTCATTTACTCCAGTATCTTAAATATGTTAACAGGTCTTAGTGCATATTTGTAACATCTTTCTGAAGTCCAGAATCATATTTCTGATTGCTTATTGTATACCTCAAATACAACATATCAACAGCAGAACTTATTTTCTCCCCAAAACAGTTTCCTTTATCTTCTTCATTAGGGAAACTGGGGATTCTACTTACTTCCCTCCTCTCCTTTACTTCTATAGCCCTATTGATTCTGCTTCACCTATCCCTTGAATATATCCAATTATTTACATTCCATTTCTTGGGGCCCTCATTTTTGTTTCTTTACCCTGAATTGCTAGAATCCTCTTCATAATGTCTCCTGCTTCATTTTCACCCATCTCCGATGTGGACCTCACCTAGTCCACATGTTATCAGGGTAGAATAAAAACAAAATGACACTACGCAAAAGGGGAAACCTCTTATGTCCTAAAAATACATGAATGGTACTCCATTGATTTCAAAGCAAAGTTTCAGTTCTTCGGGCAAAGTCAAGGTACTTCTCAGTCTGACTCTCCTTTGCTTTCCTGATCTGCTCTGCAGTGTTTCCCCCATGCAGCCTTCAGTTCCTGTTCATGCCCTTTCTTGCCTGCCTGCTTTTGTACATGTACATGCGGTTTCCTCTGCCTGGAGTGGCCTCCTCTCATTGTTCTGCCTGGCAATCTCCAGGTTCCCCTTCAGAACTTCATTAGAGCAGTATTCCTTGTGGGAACAAATCCCTGACCCATTATAGCGTGAGACACTGTGTCCTCAGAACCACTTACACATATCTTTATTAGAGCCCTTATGACAGCGCACTATAATTAATTATTATTCCCATGCCTGTCTTCCTTGCTCAGCTGTGAACCTCCTGAGGCTAGGATTGTCTTATTCATCTTTACATCCCCACTGCCTAGCATTGATGCTGGCACACAGAAGGAATGCTGTAAATCCTTCTGGAACAAACAAAAGACTAAACAAAGCCCCTTCCTTTATAGAAGTATGGTGCATGAGGCAATCATCCTGTTTTTTGGTAGCCATAAGGCGCAAGATTCTCATGACTGGACTAGCTGTTTGGTTCACTTTATTATAATCCCTTTGACACTTTTGCTAGAGAACACTTGCTCCAGCGCAAGTGTGAGGGTCCAGTGTTTTTAGTTTCTAATGACCTCAGATCTGTTCCGTATGCTTCCCAGTCCCAAGCATGTGTATGTGTTAGCCATGGAGACTGGCTGTGTGTATGCACTTCAGTGAATCACCTCAAGGAAACATTCGAGCAGCAACCATCAGTAGGGAGTGGGAGCATTTAACATGTTGCTGTTGGGAAAAATGTAGACTCCCTCATTATTGGGGATTCCTGTTTGAACAGTGCTGCCTGTTTGAGTGATAATGTTGAGCCTTAGAAAATGGCTTTGGTTCTTTTGAGGCTTGTTGTGTAGGTCATCATTAGATCAAACAACAGGTTCTTAAGCAGAGAGGCAGGTGCATTGTGTTAATAACTCAACCAGTTTTACTATACATCTCTATTCCTGACTCAGTAGATGACCTAAGAGTGCTTGTGGCTTTAACACTCATATCCCTGCTTCAGTGAGTCAAAACTCACATATACTAATTCCTCATTTTGGAGACTTGCCCAAAGGATGATGTCTTCATGGATAATGAAGGACTTGATTCATTCCATTACATATTATTGGCTAATGTTTGCAAAAAAGCTTGGATTAAATTGGTCATTTCAGCGTCTGGCTACACATGTGTCCTATAGTTTCACATGTTGTCTTGTTTCTGGAACTGTATATTATGTTTCTTGATCAAAGAGACCATTTATTCAGATATGCCCATATATACCATATGGCTGAGAAGAGACCAGCTTCTTAATACAATAAGGTGATAGAATCTTAGAAATGTTGGATGAAAATTTAGTTTCTTTATGTTTTCCCCAAAGTGTCACATAAGTATTTTATGAAATGTCTGAGACTGATGATAATTTTAAAAGTTTTCCCCAAAACTATTTAAATTATTGCTCTGATTTAATGTACATCTCATTTTTTAATTCAGTGGTTGCATGTGTAATTCTCTGCATGGTGAAATGATGTAGAGAGAGCTAACGCTGAGCGGGGGATGAACTCTATCTGAAGTTGATCTTTATCTGATTTGGCTTTTCTTGGTGCTACTCAGAATGGCAGGACCAGAAGCTTTCAGTAGTGTCCCTGCAGATGTTAGAATAGAGGCTTTCAGTAGACTTTAAAAGAAAGAGGATGCCTCTACAGTGCAATGACATCAATTATAAGGTGAACATTTGGTCCATGAATTGATGGTTTTAATGCCATGCATCAGGCTTGACTGATAAAAACTCTCTTTCTGCCCTGAATTAACCAATTTATTGTCCTAAGAGGCAGTGTTGTAAAAAGCTGTTCACTATATAACCCTGTAGACCTACCACCCTCAGGGATGTACAATATAGAAAGAACTATTTGGTTCAAGAGGGTCTTTTTTGGAAATAATATCTTTATTGAAACATAACTCACACACTATAAAAGTCACCCTTTTTTACAGTGAATCTATAATTCACTGTATATTTACTGTATTGTACAACTATCATCACTGATTTCAAAACATACTCAGCACCTTTTGCCCATTAGCAGTCACTCCCCACTCTCTACGACTAGTTCCTGGAAACCGTTAATGTACTTTCTGTTTCTATGGGTTTGTGTGTTCTGGGTATTTCATATTAATGAAATTGAGTCATTCAGTGTGTGGCCTTTGGTGACAGGCTTCTTTCACTTAGCCTAATGCATCTAACGTTCATCCCTGTTGTAGCAAGCATCGATCCTTCATTGCTTTTATTGCTAAGTAGTATTACATTCTAGAGATGTATGACATTTTGTTTGTCCATTCACAAGTGATGAACATTTGTATTGTTTCCAATTTGGGGCTATTATGAATAATGCTTCTGTGAACATTCATGTGCAGGTTTTTGTGTGGAAGCATGTTTTCCATTCTCTTGGGTATATACTTAAGAGTGGAATTGCTGGGTCATATGGTAATTCTAGGTTTAACATTTTAAGTAACTTCCAGGTCATTTTCCAAAGTAACTTCATCATTCTGTCCTGCCAGCAAAGTGTGAGGGTTCCAGGTTCTCCACATCCACACAAACACTGGCCTGTCTTTTTAATTTTAGACATTGTGGTAGGTTTGCAGTGGTATCTGACTGTGTATTTGATGTGCATTTCCCTACTCAAATGATTAATAATGTAGAACATCTTTTCATGTGCTTGTTGGCCATTTGTATATCTTCTTTGGGAAAATGTCTGTTCAGTCTTTGCCCCACATTAAAACCTTAGGTCTTCTTCTGATTGTTGAGTGGTATAAGTTCTTTATATATTCTGGACATAGGTCCCTTAAAAGTCATATGATTTGCAAATATTTTCCCCCATCTTGTGCACTGTTTCTTCACTTTCTTGATAGTGTCTTTGAGTTGTAAGCACAAAAGTTTTTAATTTTGACAAAGTTCAGTTTATATATATTTTTCTTTTGTTGCTTATGCTTTTGGTCACATCTCTAAGAGAACATTACTTAATCCAAGGTCAGAAAGGATTGCTTCTATGTTCTCTTCTGTGAGTTTTATAGTTTTTACCCCAACATTTATGCAGAACATTAATTTTGGATTAGTTTTTGTGTATAGTGTGAGGTGGAGTCCAAAGGATTTTGTTAACCACTTTCTCCTGGTACATATCAGTTTACAATGTGAACACAGATCTGTGAGTTTCCTTGAAGCCTACATTATAAAAAAACAACTTCTTTGGCAAGCCTGACTTGATCCTTTTTTTATTGAGTGGAATTCTGTTCAAGATGATGGAGGCCTAAAATTGTGCTAAGGAAGCTTATAGAGCTGTTGGCAGGACTATTAGCCAATTTTTAAAACTTTTATAAAATTTCAAATTTGATTTTAAATTTTCAAAGCCGGACAGAGGACTTGGAGAAAACTGCCATCGATGTTTTTCCAAACATTTTTTACTTGGTTCAAACCAATTATTTAATCTTGTGTGTATTTCCTGAAGATTTATTCCATATGGGTATGCGTTTGATTGATTTACATGGAATTCTTCAAAAAACTGTCTAACCCACATTGTTACTATCAAAGAAACCATGAGTTTCTTCAAAAGCCCTCTTAAAAACACAACACAACCATGTTAACAGCTTCAGACTCTAAGCTGAAATCCTTCCACTTCAGTATGAGAACCATTAGCTTTGAAAGTGTCTGGATACAAAAACCTGTTTTCCCATTTGGAGGAGAAATACTTGTTTTCAGAGACTCTTCCTTGAAGGTACGTTTGTTTTAACGTATTTGGGCTTAGGACTAAAACCTTTGATTTGTAAGTTGAAGTTTTCCTTTGCATTCATCAACAGAATATAAGTTGAAAAAACTCTGAAATCTATTTGCTGTCCTGAGGTACTCAAAGGAGAAACCACCTAGAAGAAAAGCATTTAAATCTTTGCATATCAGGTTTGCTCCTGGCTGTCTGTCATTCTTCTTTCATTCGATGAGTACAATTCACTGAAGCGATATTTGTTGATCACTGCCTAACACATCATAGGTCTCAATAAGTGTTGAGTCCTCTTTTTTTTATATTAAAAAAACATTTTTAAGGTATGGAAATAAGGTCTTAACATGGTTTTTGTTTGTAATCACTTTGGAAGTATGGAGAGGGAGAACTGTGAATCAAGGAGAATTTGTGAATGTCATTTCATTGAGCATGCTACCTAACTGTTATGTAAGGAGTGAATATCCTCTCAGCATTAATAAGCAAATAGGAACCAATAAGAACACAGGTGAGGACTTTTTTCCCTACCCAGAATAGAGGGCTAAGATTTGTAGGGCAAGAAATTAGACGATTTGCATTCTAGGCAATATTGTTGTCACCACCAGTTCTAAATGAGCATTTTCTAATTTATGTCTTTAATGTATTTATGAATATGTTACATAAGTGGCAGTCTGCCCCAGGACTGTATATTCAGATATTCAGGAGACTTGGTTTTCAGACTCAACTTGTTCATGAATTATTTTGTTGATGGGTTTTTTTATTGGTTTTTATCTTATTATTTTTAAAAGGTTTGAGAGAGTAAAGACTTGCTATTAAAACACAGTGCAGTGTCAAAATTTAGGCCATGTCTTCTGTCTTAATATCTAGAAGAACATTGCAATTGGCCCAACAATGAATTATGAGGTAATTATGTGAAAACATGATATATTTACTATAAATATAGTTTACTTAAAAACTGCAGAAACTGCTCACAATCATTGCTATAGGTAACTCGGCAAAGCAATTTAGCAGCAAGTAGACAATTTCTCAAAACAGATATTTTCTGGAGTCGAAAGCAGAGAACAAATAGAATGGGATTTAAGAGAGTTAATACATGTTTTTCTAATTCTTACATTGATTTACTTGGAATATGAAAAGGGACTCAAACTTTTGCATGTCAGTCTAACTCTGGTGAGATTTCTTATTTCAATTATGTGTTAAAAGGCTGTCATTACTCACTATGTCGGGGACACAAAAGAAAGAGAAGATGCAATATCTAGTGTGAAGAGACATAACTTTTTCAGAGCCAGAAATATACAGAAATAGTTTAATTGCAAGTCTCCAAAGAATGCAAACTAATACAATATTTCCTAACATGAACTTGTGAGAAAGTAACTGATCCCAAATATTACCTACCTGTCCCAGATGGCTTGTGAGGTCAGACTTTAAATGCCCGAGTTGCATTAGACTGAACTTCCAACATACTATCACTGATGGGTGTCCAGAATCCCTGATCCATGTGTTTTTATGGCTTTCCAGGGAATGCTGTCAGAGTTCTCATTTTCACTGTTTTGGTTTTTAAAAATTAATTAACTAATTAATTCCTTTTGGACTGGTGAATTTCCCTTTAGCATAATCCATTGGAACACAGTAATATATGACATCAGTATATAACCCCAAAATTAGGTTATTTGGGCTTCCAAAACCCTACCCACGGCCTTTAGCAGAGCAGTCAGCATTGTGTCCAGGCATCACTGTAACATAAGTGGTGAAGATACACTTCCATCACTTCCATGTTCAACTTGTACCAGTACCTACTGGACACTGGATGTTTGGAAAAGAACAAAATATAAACTAATTTATTTTAAAATATAAAAACTATTAATTTAAAATTAATAAAAACAAAATAAGAACCAAGAATAAAAACTAAATTTTATAAAAGAAACCTCACAAATGATATAATTTACATAGATGCCATTCTACCCATTAAACCAACAAATGAAAACTTATCTTTTACTAAGGGAATTCAGAATGACGCTGTTTAACCCATGCCATTCACCCTTTCCAGTCCAAGAGCTGTAGAAGAAATATTAAAACCTGTCCAGCATAAACTGGACAGGTTTTAAAGATCACATGATGACTTCCATTGCTTTTTTATAGCCCTGGATCCCTCTTGGCCAGGGTGGACGAACTTAAAGGAAGTAGAGGGGAGGAGTATAACATGCAAGAAGCTGCCCACGGAAACATTCTCGTTAGGCTCCTTTGGGCCTTTCTCTGCACTGGACTGTCATCATCATAATCAACAATGTCATCGTCATTGTGCTCAACAGCAGCAGCTCCCAGTGCCCATTTATGGAGTGCCTGCTGTATGCTGGACCCTGTGAAAGGCTGTAAAGGCAAAATGGACAATCAGATGCTTGCAAATGGGCAAGAAAGAGGGCGCTTCCCATCCCTTCATAGTTGTCTTTGACGGCTAAGAATTAGGCACTCTGTTGCCTTTGTGTTTGGAAAAGAACCACATGATCTACCTTACCATGCCCCTTACCTGTTGTAGATCATACAGTCTCAGAGCTGAAAGGCACCTTAGAAATGCTCAGGTCCATTTTACAAATAAGGATACAAAAGTTAAGAGAAGTTGTGACTTGCCTGAAGTCATAAAATTCAGTCATGGAAGAGTAGGGACTGGACCCTGGATCTCCTGAATTAAAACCCAGCAGAGTTCTCAGTATACCACCCTGCCTTGCTTCTTAAGAAATATTCCAGGGAAGTATCATTAGAACATACCTTATACTAAAATACTATTAGTACTCCTGGCAGAAGTAGTAAATAGAGAATTATTTCTGAAATTTTGATAACTGATCTAATTTATGGGATTCCAATTTGCATTCATGATTTACATTTTGGAGTTTCAAATTTTATTAAATTACCATATATCTAACTATTAAATGGGATCTAGTCTCATGATGGAATAGACTAGAAGTGCACCCTAATCCTTATAGTAGCTTCATGGCAGGCCCCTTTGGGTGCAAAGTCTTCAAATGTAATTCATAATATAATATGATAGTATGTGTACCTCCTTCATGATTTTCTTCTCATCATGGAACATTGGACATTTTTTTGGCAGGAACTCCTAATTTTGGTAGGGTTTCATAGGGCTTGGACAGACAGACTAGTTCTAAATCTTTATGAACACACGTGATCTATAGTGTAGGAAGAGTACAGGAGCCCAAAGATTTGAATTCATTTCCAAATTATTTAACATCTCTGAACTTTAGTATCACCAACACTGAATGGTGATAATTATACCTTCCTTAGATTTTATCTGGAATGAGTACGTGTGGAGTGCCTGAGATATATAGGCTTGCATTAAGTGGTAGTAACTTTAAAACTACTAAAGGAATGCTTTGTATAGAGCAAAAGCTTCTGATACATCATTTCACTTAATCCTTTATCTCCCCTGCAAGGAAAGTCAGGCTGAGAGAATTCAGGTCATGTGTCTAACACTTCTCACAGGGCAAGGTCTAAGAGAAACAGGACTGACTTAAGTTTGGCCTGACTCTCAAATCTCAGTTAAATATACTACTTTTGGAAAGGGGATGTATGGGGCAGGAAAAGAAGGTAGTAAAGGTCTGTCTTCAACTTTGCAAAGATTCAATACCCTTCCTCCCCCTGTTCCTTTGTAATTCCAAGATAAAATACTCTGGAAATCTTTGGGTTCATCCAGTGTACATCAACGTTCCTGTATAATTCTATATTTCTGAGCAGAGTTTAAATGACTCATTCCAAGCTCAACCACACACTCTGAGATCAGTACCAAGAGAAATTCCATTGATTATTAGGAGACAAGGGTAATATTCCTGCTAACGTCCCCTATCCCCTCCCTTCCTGCCTGCTTTCTGGCTGCCAACATGTTCACCTTTTGCACAGGCATCCAAGAGCTGACAGGTTGGCAAGATAGTCGATAGAAGAGAAAGCAGATGGCTATCAAGGGCACAGAAGGCAAAGGTTATCACTATGTATTTTAACTTCTGTTTATATTTCATAGAACCTGTATGAGAAATGGTGAGTATGAAATAATTTCCTAGAAAATACAGAACTAATGTGTTACCATATTCCATTATAATACATTTAAGCAAGGCATCTACTCCCTTTTGTTGAAGCCATGCATCCAGTTCTAGTAAACTGTTTTCCCCCTTGCAATGAGAAAAAAAATTTTTTTTCTATTCTGCTGAAAATTAAATTGGTTGCATGTACAAAAAAAAAGGACAATAAAGGCCTATGGCACTAAAAACTCATTAAGATTATTTTTTTAGTGGCAGTGCACAAAATATTATAAAATAATGTGAAATCCAAATATCCTTAAATAATCAAAAACTGAGATGGACTAGACTCTTTCAGTACCAGAGTTATGTTTCTTCAGAATCTTCTGTTAAAGTCATATTTATAATCAGATTTGTTGGCATAAATTGATCTAGGGTAGGATATATAGGATAATTTGTGAAGCGTTCAGTCATAAGAAATAAAAAGCTATTTTAGCTTTGATGTATGTCATAACATTAAGTATATTGTCTCAAATAGTTAAATATCAGTGGAGAGTCTTTAAAAGGTCATTGTTTCCTTTGATGTCTCCATAAGGGCCCTAATGAGTCTCAGCCACAATTACTTGGCTAGTTAAAAAGCTCAGCTTGGCCAATGATTTGGGAGTGGTAATATGATTAGAAACCAGAATTTTGTTTCCTATTAACATTCAAAGGTTTGCTCTTAGGTCATCAGTCTGATTCATTAAATTCTCTCATGGTGAAACCGAAGGCAGCTCCACCTGCCAGGCAGTATTGGCCTTCCTCATGAGCAGAGCCCATTTCCGCTACTATGAAATGATTTTAAAGTTAAGCTGCTATTTTTGCTAAAACAGCAAGTGCCCCTCAGGCTGGTGAGTTTAAGAGTTTAATGAATTTCTAGCTAACACATCATCTTGCTAAGGATCTGTTTGATTTGGGGGCATGTTGTAGGTCTAAGTTGGAAATGCCTCTTAGAGAAGAAAGGCCTCTTTGGAAACTAACATGGACATGTTGTCCTGCCCATCCAGAATCCTGCCTTCTCCTCTGGTCACAGTCCCCCAAGACTCCTTCTTGGGGATTTCCCTCTCCCAATGCCTCCAGTCCTGATTAAACTGTCCACTAAGATGTCCTTCCCTCGTTTGGCCCAGAATATGTGCACAACACTAGCCAGGAAATTAGGCTCTTTTTGGAATTTAAATATAGAGAACATGAAAGGAATTTTTAAAAAAGGAAATAAAGATTAGAATTGATTCATCCCAGTGCTGGCCTGCTGAAAAGACTGTCACTTAGTTCCTGCTACTTAGATCCCTAGAACCACTCTTACCTTTCCAAGACCTATTTTCTCTACATGGTTTTGATTTTAGGAACTACCCTAAATGTAGTTATTGGAAAGATATCCTGTCTTTCTAATAAATCCCTTTCATTTAAAATAGTCACAGTTTTCTGCTGCTGGTGAAGTTTAACAGGACCTGCCATCCCAAAATACGCTGTTTTAGTATATTGGTTATTTTGAGCTGAAGGCACCTGAGAAACAGTAAAGGCAGGGAGAGGCTTTCTCTGAACTGCCTTTACCTTCCTGAAGACAGATCCTCAAAAAGGAACTCAATTCTTAGTCCTCTTCCTGCAAGGATATTCAGCTAGACTGACTAGACTAGAAGTGGACACAGACA
This sequence comes from Manis javanica, assembly GCF_040802235.1. Taxonomy (NCBI): domain Eukaryota; kingdom Metazoa; phylum Chordata; class Mammalia; order Pholidota; family Manidae; genus Manis; species Manis javanica. Next base: position 108,598,779 of record NC_133164.1, read on the forward strand.
CACCCAGACACACTTGGTCACAGACTACCATCTGTTCATCTAAGGGCCCAGTTATCTTTCCGAAAAATTATTTACTCCCCCTCTAAGAGGTCTATATCCTCCCTCCCCTTTTCCTATTAGATGGAATGTAAGTCTGCATTCTAAGCCATCTCGGGAAGTTAGCCATTTTCCCCTGGTGTCTCCGGCATATTGATTGTTTTTCTCGTTAATCTGTCTCTTGCTACTGGGGTCTCAGCTAAGAACTCAGAAGAGTAGAGGGAAAATTATTTTTCCTACCCCTACACTAGCAATAAAGAATCCTAACCAGCCCAGATATTCTTAAGGAGTTGTAGATAGTAGGGTCTTTGGAGCCTGGGAATAAGCTCTGACCAGGGAGGGGCACAGGGTACACAGTGGGGAAGCCGACAACAGCCAAATAACACCTTCAGCCTTGCACACATGGGCCTACTTTTGATAAAGGTAAGATAATCATGAAAACCTAGACGTCTACATTTCACAGAGTTCAGTGTCCTCTATAATTTGCCTTCTCATTAGAAAAACTGTATAAGACCATTTGCAAAGCCTATAGGGGAAAATACATGCTTTCTCAAAGTTCTTGAAAGCCCCAGATAAAATGAGGTGCAGTCTTTGTTCAGAATCTTCCCAACCACAGGAGTCTAGAGGCAAGAAGGGGAGAAGGAAGAAGAATTAATCTTCCCCATCTCCTGGGTCCTCCCAGTGTTACTGGATTTGTGTCTGCTGTCAGTCTCAGAGGCCTGCCTTCTATTCTGTGGCCAGGAAAATAACCCAGCCAAGATCTTGTGACAGTGTGGATCAGTGGTTCCCAGACACTTGATTTCACAGGCCAATACATTTTTAAAAACATTAGACTGATTTGGGGTTGTTACTTCTTTGTTTTACCAAATAAGGATATTAAAGTAGGAAAAATGACCAAAAATTATCACTGTTGATACTTACAAGAAAGAAAAATTTTAAGACCTAAAGCAGTCAGTGCATAAGTTCACACACACACAAAATCACAAAATCAATTAAGTGAGCTTTAGGATAAACCTAATTTATATTGTCCTTATTTTCCTTAGTTTGTTGTGTGAAAAACAGGCCCTGGTCTACAAAATGGCCTCTGAAGAGCACCCCAGAATGAAAGGTTAGACACCTTGTGGCGAGTCAGAGGATACACGAAGCCTGGTTTCTGCTTTGCAGGCTTACCTTTCTAGAGGCTGACCACAAATGCACTCACGGGTGCAAGGGCTGAGAACAATTTTGTTCATGTAAACATATAAACACACTAGGCTGATTAGGGGCTTAACTGGCTATGTTCTTAACAGAACCCTCCATACCAAAGGACAAAAGCCAGAGCATATTACACAATGTCCTGAGACTGGCTGGAGAGCTCCTAGAAACCTCTCTCAGAGAGTTCTCTCCCTTTCCCAACCTCCTTCTCAACTCTCACGTCCAGTTCTCTTTTATACTTGAACTCTACCTCTCTTGTCAGTATGTTCACTTAGGTAATGATTCCTTGGCTCTGTCCCCAGAGACCATGGCTTTACCCACTGTAGACCTGTATAGTCAAGCCTGCCCCACACTTGACCTCAAACTAAATTCCAGGAACCTCTGCCCAAGTACAGGATACCCAGGCCTGTGTTTTCCAGGAGGGGTTTTGCACAATGATTTTGATCCCTTTGGGCATGACAGATTGTGAGCTCAATGTGACCATGTTACCACCATGCACTCTGCACTAACATACTCTTAGTGGCAGTCAGTAAAACTTGAAATACTCCATATTTCTTTTGAATTCTTTCTGTAAGGGGGCCAGGAGGGGGAAAGACTGCTAAGCAAGTACTGGAGACATGAATAGGTCACACAGGTAGGAGAAAAGGCCACACTAGCAGCTTTACCTGCAAGAGTAATGGCAGATACATGCTGGTTGCAAACTGTTGTAGGTCAATCCAAGGAATCACGTGCAGCTAGAGAGGAGAGTCAATGGTAGCAGAAACTCGTATATCTGTATATCACTGAAAACCAATCCTCTTATCATCATTTGTTCAGGTTCATGGGTTGCAAATGTTAAATGTTAACATTAAAGTAATTAGAATTAAATAGTCCATATTATCTTAAATGTGCTATGATCTATATCAGCCATCTTAGGGTAAATTATTCTGCAGTAATAAATTACCCCCAGATCTTTTGGCTGACAGCAACGGCAGTTTAAATCTGCTCACACTACAATGTTTATCACCAGTTGGCTATGGCTCCACATGTCTTTGCTCCAGGACCCAAACTGATGGAGTATTGGGGATATCCTATCGGGTATATTACTGGCCTCGTGGCAGACCGAAAGAGAACGTGGCAACGCCCCATGACGGTCCTTAAAGCTCATGCTGAGGGTTGACATGTGTCACTTTCACATTTCACTGGCCAAGGCAAATGGCCAGGCTTAATGTCAATGGGGTAGGGAAGTAGATTCCTCCCACAGGGAGGGTCAATGAATGTTTTAAGTAATACTATGCTCCATGAGTATTCTGTTTTATCTTTCTCTTTAAATATCTCCTGAGAAGTACAAGTGCCAACAGTCTTTAAAAATCCTGTTACTCTGGGATTAGAAATAGAGCAATACCTAGACCACAGTCTTCAGGACTGCTTATACTTTAAGCTCTTCCCCAGGTAAAACGCCACTCCTTCAGTGTTCCCGTGTGCTGCAGGGGAGCCTGCTTACAAAATGGCAGACAGGCTCACATGTCTGGCAGTGTTCAGAGTGGATAATGCAAGCACAGCATTTCACAACAACCCTGGTGGCTGAGTTGCAAAATTATTTATGACTTTCCCATTTATGGCATGCTGCTCAGTTTCCCATGAGTTGCTAGGAGAGATTCCTGATAGCTACTATGAGCCATTGAAACCTATGAGACTTCATTTATTATGGCATAATATACACATTACCTCACTCGGGTTAGACCATATGGAGAGCTCTCTGTTGAATTTGGCATAGTTACTGGGGTGAAACAGGAATGGGTTCTGTTCCTTGTCCTCTTCAATTATGGTGGATGTTGGATCAGGCAGCCAACTTCAACAAATCATCGGGGCATAGCAGTCAGTCCTCAGGATAACATCCCTGCCATCGCCTGTGCCAGTGAAGAAGAATGACTGTGATACTGAAGAGTGTCTTAGTGTCAGGGAATAGCATCATCTCAGGAGTGGATCAGTAGGGCTCCCTGCTGGCACTAGGCCCATGTTTGGAAGTTGAGGGAGAAGCAGGGCACCCATTTGTCATTCGTTGTGGAGTGGCATTTAGGACAAGAAGCAGGAAGCTGAAGAGAGCCTGAAAAGCAGAGCCACTTCAGAGTCCAGATGAGCAACTAGCAACAGCTCCTTACACAGAGAAAGGCCCGCCCAGGGGGAAAGCCACAGTCGGGATCTGCCAGGCCGATTTGCCACTTGCGTAAAAAAGGGAACAAATGAACACTTGGACTCTCTGGGCATCCAGGGAGGGACTGTAAATCCCCCTAATGTAGGTATAAGGGGAAGGGGCTAATATGTGTGTATTTCCACAGACCGTTTATAATTCTGGGGCTGACTTATATGATACAAGGTAGAGACACGGTGCGTTCTCTAGCACACAAGACTGGGGATCCTTTGTGGGGCCATTCCTATTCGGATGGCAGTGGGGAACACTGACCCTCTCAGGAACTTGCAGGCATTTTACTAATGTAATGAATTCACCTAAGATATAAGCAACCACATTACAATTGGTCTGAAAAAAATCACATGATCACCTGAGAAAATTATACTAATGGCTTTCTCCTTTTACGATTACAATTTCAAGAAAAATTGTTGCACAAGTTCACTGTTTACATTGCCAGTTCATCTGTGTATGATGGTTGTGAATCTTTCTAGAGAAGAGAGAGAGGGAGGAAGACAAGGAGAGAGAGAGAGATAGAGAGTGATCTAAAAAATAAAAGTAAAACTCAGCAAAGAGTAAGAAGTTACCAAGTACTTTAGGTGACTTGATGTATAAGCTTGGTCCATCATATTCTTTTCCTGCTCAGCATCTTCTGTGTTTCTCATTTTTATCAAAATGGAACATTAATAATTGAAGAGCCCATTGCAAGATATTATCACTAATGATGAGCTGTGGGTGAAACAAACCCTTCCCTTCCAAAGGACAGGCTCTAACTTTGCTTATGGTTGACTATTTGAAATAAAATCAGAAGATTGGTGCCCACCCCATTCCCCCCAAAAAAGTCTAATTAGTGTTCGTCTATTGGAGGGGAATCTGAGCATGCTGCTCCACCACTGCCAAATGAAATTAAGGACCAATTATTGATAAATGAAGAGTGGTTTGTGCTGGAGCCTGGCCTGGAGTCGCGGAAATACATCTGTCAGTTGGCCTGTACAGGAGTCATTCATGTGTGACATAGCATCCTGGGCATTTATCATGCATCTGTAGATTTTTGTTTTAATTCAGTTAGCTGTCTAACTAGATTCAGTGCTGGATGCCTCCAATGGAGTCAGGATTTGGACTGACAGATGCAATTCTAGTCTGAAATGGTGTGTGACAGGACTAGCTGTCCTGCATATTAATTATTATTGAAACCATTATAGACATCGCTTTTACTCTAATGGTCTATTCCGTTATCTGCTTTTTTGTGGCTTCTATGGTTAACAATTGCCCAGTTGCTCCAGGGCAGGTAGGAGACACACTGGATCAATAGACCATTGTTATTAAGTGCACTCACTATTACCATGAAAATTAGAATCGAAAAGCTTGAAAGGCAAGAATGAAGGTGCCCCTGTTTTACCATTATGCAAATTACACATGCTATAAATGAGATAAGGGGGTGGGGAGAAACACTTCTTACAAATCATAACTAGGTAGAAGAGTTTATTAAGTCCATTGTCAAAAACAAATGGAAAACAAACATTTGTTAAGTTTGTAGAAAAAAAAAAAGAGAGATGTATGCAGGGCTATTCCCAGCCTAGCTGTGCACACAAAGTGTAGTTTGGTAGCCTGCTAAGGTTTAATTTAAAGTTCCTGTCATTTTATCACTGTTGTATAAAATATTGAAAATAACTGTCACCTTCAAAAAGAAGCCACTAATGGAATTTTTGTCCTAAGTTCTGGCAAAATATTGTGTCAGGAGGACTTTAACGAGACCAACTCCAAGGACAACCATGTTGTCTCAGCCTCTAGAGTTTTCCTTCATTACTTCTGTGTTCGATAATATCCTGGTCACATGCCCACCCTACCTCCCCTTCTTATTTCAATCATCTAATGAACTTTGGTAAGTCCTGCAAAAAATATTCCAGTCACAGAGGATTGATAGAAGTAAGTGTTAATGAAACGTACATTGTTTCTTGTCATTTGTTTATCAACCTCATGTGATACGAATTGTGTGATCACAAACTGTGAGTTCTGTTTCAGACACAGCTCAAATTACACATTTCCATTCTTCAAAGAATTTGTAAAACTGCTGAGGACTTTAACAAAACAAAATACAAAATGGTGATACAATGAAATGTAATAGTGTCTATTAAATAGAAAATTAATGATAGAGTGAAAGTAATAATGATGAATTTGCATCTTTTCAAAAGATTCATATTTGTTAGAGGACATTTCATATTGCTATTCCGGGTCCAAAGAAGCTTCTACTTTCCTAAACAATTAAAAATTTACATCTTCAAATATATGCTTTTTCATCCTCTGATGTTTGAAAATGAGGTACTTTAAAAGAACCTCACTTCAATTTAAAAGTTCAATAGCTTGATTATGATATTGCATTACAGGATTTTCGTTGTTAAAGATCAATTTGAATAAAAGAGCAAATTAGAAAGCAAAGATATATCTTAGTACAAATAGATCTTAAAATATGAATAGTCATAATATTCAGAAACTATAAGTAAATTTTGACTTTACAGTTTGGAAGCTATTATCATTTTTGGTGTGATTAGCAACTCCAATTTACAATGTTTGTCTCACTGCTTAATTTCTTTCAATAGGTTTTTTTTTATAAGACTCCAAAAACTTTATTATGGCTTATGCAAATATCAGTGAGGGAAAATAAGTTAATATTATATCTTTAAAAGCATTATTAGGCTAATGCTAGGAAAGTCATTGTAGGTATTAAATGGCATTCAGAGAAAAAATGGAATGGAGGTGAGGAGGCCCCTTACAGACATTTCTCACTCCTATCTTAAAGCCACCTACTTGGATCAGTTTTCCCCAACTTTTTATCAAAGGTGAATGTTTTAGAAAGCTGAAGAAAAGAAGAGGTTTTGCTTCTGAATTAAGTACAGCTTGAAAGCCAAACTAAAGCCCATGTGATACTGAAACCACTAAAAATGAATACATGAAGCGTGCAGCTACATTCTTTTATCTCTACGGGCATGATGCAGAACTTCCTTTTATTTCTTTATTGGATCACCTGTTTTTTCCTATATTGCTTGGAGTCGCCAATAAAGTATAAAATGTACAGACAAATACACAGGTGGATTAAAGTAATAATCATATTTAAACTGGCAAAATTAAAATTTTTACCAAAGAAGACATCAAGTTGGGAATCAGCCCACACATAGCCTGTTTTAAAGTACCCATAGCCTACTGTGCACTGAAACGTAAGCATGAAAAATGCTTAAAATTTGAAGCTATTAAAGGTTAAAAGTAATGTTTGAAAAATAGAGTGAAATGACAGGCAGAAAAAGAGGACAGTGGTCAGGCAGGGAACAGACTGAATTATGTGGCTCTCAGCCAGTGTTTCCCCAGCTTTCTGCCTTTGGATCACTGTTATTCTGTGAGCATTCACTGGACTGCTGCTAAAATAAGTGAGAAAAAGTATCAAGGAGAAAAAAGTTTTCCTCTACCCTGTTAGAATTATACCTGGGGGCCTGAGAATTAAACTAACAAAAGACAGATTAATAGGGCAAAAGGCTCAAAATTTATTATACATGGGAGTTCACACAAAGAAGTGAAACTCGATGCAATTAGACTTGGGGGCTTACATACCCTTCTAAACAAGGGACAGGAGTTTGGGCTTCAAGGGACAATAAATCTTGGAAAAGTGACTAGGAAATATCCGGGGGAATTAAGGAAAGGTAGGGCTATTTTATTAAGGTCTGCGCATGCAAACTTGCATTGGTGTGGACTTTCCTTCCATGATAAAAGTCTCTCTTCTTTGGCTCTTGGGGGTTGGTGTAGGGGCTCCTTCCTTAAAGGGAAGTTTATGCCCTGCTTTTAGGCAGATAAGGGAAAGGCAGAGATTTTTTTCTTGGATCTTGTTGATTCTCAGTTGCCTTCAGCACAAAATAAATCTTACGCCAAAATAGCATATTTTGGGATGGCATATGCTAATCCCCTTCAAATAGGAATGGTGTGTTTTAAAAAATAATGAGAAACGTCTTGAATTAAGTGGACTCTTTTATTCTAGTATTCTCTTCCATTTTCAGTTTTGAAAACATTTCGTGCATGAAAAGGTGCATAACCAGTGGCATTTTTTTTTTTTCAGTCTGATGTCTTTACTTGACAAAATGAACCCTTGGTGATGTAATGTCCTTCCCTCAGTTTTTTTTTTTTTACCTTATTGATTATTTCAGTGGTCAGTGATCTCTCAAACACTTGGAAACACTGTTCTATGGCACTGCCTCCAGAGGAAATATTAACAGTAGCCACCCTTCATTGAGTCCCTGCTCTGTCTCAGACAGTACCAGGGGGGTGCACATACATTCTAACACTAACACTAGTGTTAAGAGCTAGCTGGTATTATTCTGATTTAATAAATGAGGAAAGCAAGCCTGACAAAAGTTAAGTTGCTTACCCAAAGTAGTATAACTATAGGGTGCCCTGGTCATCTGTGATTCAAACAGGTCATTCTTTAAAGTGAAAGGGTGATAATCACACTTATACCAGGACATCAGGTATAAATGGAGTCTTCCCAGCACAACCGAGCACACAGTGTGACCCTGCAGAACTACTTTATAGGCCAGGGTTTAAATCAACTTGAATCTAAAACCTGTGCCTGTTGTTGACACATACTAGGCTGCTGCTGAAAAGTTTTACAAAAGTAAGTTTATCAACTGTGGAGAAACTGAATTCAAGGAACTGTGTGACACCAGGGGATACAAAATAATAATTCATTCAGCACTCTATTTAGGATTATTTGTATCCCAGGACATAGAGCTCCAATGGTGATTTTACAAATGATTTGAGAATGAGAAAGAGATTCTGTGTAGAGGACACAAGCCTCTACATAAGTATGTTAGTGCCTGCTCTTCAGAGAGCAATACATTTTCCACCTGGGAAAGTTAAATTAATGTAGTGGTTTGTGGGACTCTGACTTCCTCTAATGGTGCACATAGGACCGAGGTAGGCATAGATTCCCTGGTTGTCATTTATCACAGCGCAGCAAGACAACCCCTGAGATGATTCTGCGACTGACTAAGCCTAACCCCGTGGAAAGGAAATAGAAGTTTGTCCATTATTTGCCTTGAAAGGATTGCCCAGTCACATACAAGTCATTAATGTTGTGTGCTTAGCTTTCCCTCTGCTATCTGGGAAAATGCTGGCAAGACCTGCATGTCTCAAATAGATCAAGATGATTGTGGGAACAGAGCTCAGCTACGGTAAATCAAAATGAGGCATCATCACCCTCCGTGTCTCCAAAGTAATGAATGAGCGCACTTAAACTCTGGGGTCAACTCCTGGCAATCCCACCTGCACTGTGACCTGTAACTTTTTAATTTTTAGAGAAAAGCTCTTCCCTTGCCAGAAAGTGCTTTTGGTTTGTGAAAGAATATGTAAAATAGCACCAGGTGAAGAGCGACTTTTTCACCCAGTCTTGAAACCATCACAAAGAGACAAATTTTGCTGCTTTTGCTTCGTGTGTGAATTTTTTTCCACACGGCTCTATTCATTGCCTGAAACAATGGGGCCAGTGTTGGCCAGCAAAGAATAGTGCTATTCATGTACCCCGTACCCTGCACAGTGCCTACACTTGTTAGTCTTGGCTGCCCTGCATGCTGGCTGCTGGCAAGAAAGTCGGGTCTGTGTTGTTGGATGGAGCAGGGCAGATCAGAGAACGAACGCTCGCAGCCAGATTCCCAGATAACCTCAGCTTCTCTAGAAAACCCGTGTTGACATAAGCCTGTGCTTTAAGGGGCGTCTGGAATTCCAAGAACGTGGGCCAGGTGTGCAGGCAGGTGCTTGTGCTTGCACTCTACCCATCCGCATCGCTGCTGCAATCACATGTAGCTATGCTAGAGGTTAAATGGCTGGCGTGAGATTCAGACACCAGATTTGAATTCTGGCTCCAGAGCTCCCTGGCTGTAGGAGCCTGAATAAGTCTCTTAGCCTTTGTGAGCCACCGTTCCTTCATCTGCAGAAAGGGGATAATCAGTGCCATCTACCTCATGGGGTACTGTGAAAGTCAATGACATAGTATTATGCTGTGATTAGCCTGGAATAAATGTTAGGTGTTATTGTCATTAGCAAAAAACTGATGTAGTGATTATTGTCATTAATGAAAGACTGGTTTAGGGCAAACTCTTTCTTGGTGGAAATTTAAGTGCTGTGAACTCGTGGGTAGCATCTCTGTAGCGAAGGGTGGCTAGAGAGAGGGAGAGAAGGCAAGCTGCAGTGTTCTGTTCTTAACACCAGAGTGGGAGAACGAAGTTCCACACGGGAAGGAAATTAGTGTGGCAAAAGCCACTCCATTGATCTCAAGGACACAAGCGAGGATGATATACTTTCCTGTGGCATTACCCGGAAGGATGGTTCTGTTAATGTATGCTGGAGATGGTCTCACCTTCCTCTGCTCCAGCTCTTCAACCTAGAGTGAGTGCAGCAAAAACCCTGGACCCCTTCTTGAATGTTCTTGTTCTTAAGAGATAAAGTCCTATAGTTCTTGTTTGACTTCTGTGGGGAAGCAAACCGCCAAATGCAGAAAGCTTAGAGACTTTCCTGTGGAAAGCTTAGAGACTGGTAGCTTCTGAGCCTTCGGAGGGCAGGCAGGCTGCTTATCCTCTGGAACTGCCCCCTGTGGTTTCCAGCCCAGCAGACTGCTGGGATTGAAATGTGTTGTCAACATTTCTGTAGCAAAGACAGTGCAGTTCCAGCTCAAGCAGAATCCAGGGTGGACATATGACTGGAAAGAGTCAAGTTCCTTCCACCCAAGATGTTGTAATGTTTGAAGTTTTTCTCTCCATAACATTTTTTAACTACCTTGCGTACTCTGTGAAGTTGCTGCCATGAAAGCTGGGCACATTTGGTGCCGATTTGTTTGGCATGGCTTATTATACACCTGTACTCATTACAGTACCAGCACTTCAGATCCTGTTAGGGTACTGAATGAAGCAGGAAGAGTACTAATCATAAGGGCAATTTTCTACATTATGTATATTATAGAGAAAAGATAATGAATCCTTGGTGATTTTGGACATCTTAACCAGTAGTTCGGTGAACTGCAGATTTCACTGGGTATAATCACATAATTAGAAGACATTATTGCGGTTCATAAATGGAATTAATTAAAATTTTAATTAAATTTTCAAAAGATAATTTAATAAAAGTAGGATTGATTAGAAAATTATCAATGAATTTACAGATTCATTTAAGACATTTATCTCTGTCACTTCTAAATTTCATTGAAATCCGTTAGAAGTTATGATAGGTATGTCTACAGCAACATTTAAAAAGTCACCATATTACTTCACAAGGTAAATAGTTTCTCAGGTGTGATTTGCTGTCTGTTGTTGAGTAGTGAACTTTATCAGTCAACTCCATTAAACATTTTCCTGAAACCAATTAACAGAAAAATATGAACTATCCGTGTTCACTGTGAAACCAAAATATTATTTATTTGGCCAGTTACTTTTTTTGGAAAACATAAAGATTTCAGAACAAACACCTGACTGAGGCAAACTTATCACTGGCTTAATTGAGTGTCGGTCATAGAATTGGTAGAGAAAAGGTCCAAATTCTAGCAGATGGACAAGCAATCTAAAATTTGTAAAAATGAATAAATAAACAAAAGCACTGGGCCAGAAAGCAGGAGCTCTAGGACACATGCTAGATCTGCTGCTAACCAAACACGGTCAACAGTGTTTAAGTTAGACCCACCTTTCTGCAACTTCAAAACATGATGTTTTCAAACATTTGATGATTTTTTATTTCATCAATAGAAATGATGTCAAAGAGGGCCTAAAAGTTATGCATTCACTCACTTTTCATTCACTGAGCAAATACAAAGCTTGGCTCTCCATTCAGGAGTTGGCTCTCAAGTCATGAAGCAGATCTACCAAAGTCCACCTTCAGAGTAAATCCAGAATCCATTCACTTCTCACCACCTCTGAAGTGACCCTTCTCAAGCCACTATCCTGTATCTGACTAAGACTTGCACTCGCTACTCCCGTTTCTCTCCTGTTACAACAAAGCACTCAGCCATAGTCTTCTGACATATAAGCAAGATCATTCAAAACCTTCCAGTGGCATCAAACCTTACTCATAATAATACCCCAAGTCTTTCCAATGGCCTGAAAGACCTTATGTTGTCCTGCCTCACGTCCTTTCTGACCCTAGTACCCACCCCGCCTTTTACCCTCCAAACACATTGCGAGCGTCACTGACATGGGCTTTGCTCCTCACCCAGGTACACTCGCAGTGTGTGTCCCTCATCTCGCTCAGGTGTCTGGCCAGGTTGCCAGGCTGAGAGACCTGTCCAGCCCACCTTGTCTCTTCTGGTCACTCTTGCTTGCATCACTCAGTGTCTTCTTACCAGGCTTTATTTTTCTCCATAGCATTTATCATCACTTGTGTGTATTGTTCACACTGTATATTTGTTCATTTTCTGTCTTTCCTCCTCCCTGGAAAGACAGATAGGGCACAAATAATTCTGGTAAAGCCTGGAGAGTTCTGATAGTTAGTACAGGGAGTGGCGGGAATAGGAAGAGCTTAATGGTTCACTTAAGGAAGTATTATTTAGGCAGAGGCCTGAAGTGAATAGAAGTAAACCAGATGAAGAGTTCCAGGAAGGAGCATCTAGGTCTTTTTCTATTTATTTACTTATTTCGTTTACTTCTCACCATATATTTTTGTCTTACCATTTCAGTTCCTGGGGATATGACATCTGCTTCTGGCAATAGTTTATATTAGATAATATGAAGGAATTCTAGCTAAAAGCTACCCCGGAAAGGTGGACAAAATATTTATAAACATGTTTTGAAATATACAGATGAGTCCTTAAAGAAACAGGGAGAGTGGGAGAATTTTCAGCCCAAACAAGAATACTAAATAAGTGAGCTTGACATTACTATTATCCTGGGCTGCGGAGAGCTGAAGATGAATGTCTAACCCACAGTTATGAAACATGGGGAGGAAATAATCCATGAAGAATAATAGTTAACAGACACAAAAAACAAAAGGGTTAAACCCAAAAAACTTCAACTAATTGATTATTAGAGGGAGACTTTAAAGTAATATGTTAAAAATGATTAAGGAAAGAAACTAACTTGTCACAGAAGCATAGAATAGTATGAGTAAGGAATGGAAGCTTTGAAAATAATCAACTTTAATTTCTAAAATTGAAACTTATGAGTATTAAAGTGAAAAGCACACCAGATAGTTTAACCAAGATATTCCAACAGTTTTAATAAAGATTTTCCTAAAATGTAGCACAGAGAGATTAAGACAAGGAAAATATTTAAAACAGGTTAATACACATGGAGGACAGAAAGATTTCAATAGTGAAAGTGCCAGAAAAGGAGAAGACAATGGAGCAGAGGAAGCATGTAAAGAGATAAGGCACAGAATCTTCCAGATTTGATGGAAGATAGGAAACCTTAGGTCTAGGAGGCCCAAGGAGGATTAGTGCAATACATGGACTGTTCTTATAGAAATGCTGAAGAACAATGAAAAATCTTATGAGAATGAGAAAAAAGTCAAATTACCTTCTCAATAACAACAGGAGAATGCAGACAACAATGAAATATATCTTCCAAGTGCCAAAGGGAATAACTGTCAACCTAGATTTTTATATCCAACTATACTGTCACTCATAAATAAGAGTGAAATAGATGATCAGGTAAAAACCAAGTGCTTACCAGCATCAGACCCATGCTGGAAGCACATCATATGAATGTGGCTCAAGAAAAAGGGATTTAAACTCCAAAGGAAGGAGTGAGATAGAAGTTCCTTAGCGAAGAAACTGGTAAATATGTGAGTTTATTTAAATAAGCAGTAACTATATAAAACGACAATAATAATTATGATGATGAATAATTGAGAATGATATAAAAATAACTGAAGATATAAAAAAAGGTGAAACTAAATATTGGACAAAACAAATATTTAAGGTGGGAGAGGGTGATCAAAGAGTGTTCAAAGGTTCTAGTCATATTAGAGCAGAATAGAAAGAACAATGAACGTCAGACCCTATTAGGTCAGGACCCACATTAAAGTTTTAAGAATAATATCTAAAACAACAGAAATAGAATATATATTTTCCGAACCAGTAGAGGAAAACGTAAGAGTAAAGGAAACTCAATCACTTGAAAAGAAGTTAGGAAAAAAAAAGAATCAGAAGAAATATGGGGAGAAACCGAAAAATAAGATGGAAAACACTGAAATACACATGCAGTTATAATAAATCTAAAATGACTAAAATGATAATAGCAGTGGCAGCAAAAACATATTTCATCTGGAAAACTAAGGGGATGGCTATATTCGACAGTCCTCTAATACATTGATTAGAAGATACCTAACAGCTGTAACATCTTCAATTATATGTGATATACAGATACAGGTATTTCTATATATATATAGATATTATAGATATAAATTTTTATGTATTTCGTGAAAATATATTACATATAGCTGTATCTCTATGTATCTGTCTGTCTAATCTATATATTCTAATTAAGCAAGAATTTTCTACCATTTCCCAGTGTGGGAAATCAATGTGGCCTAAAGACATGGGTCTGCAGAAAGGCAAATTAGCCCAGTATTAATGTGGCTCAGCAATGGGGAAGAAGGTGCTCAATGTAAAAATCCAGGGTTTGAGACAACAACCAGGAGCACAGTGTACTAGGGCTGCAAGTTTTAAGAACTATAAGGATAGGGAGATCAGTCAAGATCAAAGCAGTAAAATAAATAAACAGAAAAATAAATAATGCCTATAGTAGAGTAGCCGTTTCAAATTCAGAAGAGCCCTCAGTAAGAAAAAGCATGAACAAATGCCCTATATCCCTCCAATCTGGAGATATCTTGGAAATACTTTGAAATCTGTTCCCCCAGGTTTGTTTTTCTTCTCTATCACACCTCACAAGGAACAGAGAGTGAAGTCCTGTCACTTTGATGCCTCTCTTTACTCAAATGGCAGAAACCAACCAGGTGAGTTGTCATAACTTAGATGAGGCTGGGATAAAAATACACCTTGGAGAGCTTGCTTCCTGATGACAGACTGAGAGTAGCTCTTTCTGATTTGAGTGATTTGGAGATTAAATTCTGTGCCAACCCATATGAGAGTCTTAGGATGCAGGGTTAGGAAAGAGATTACACCAATGTAATATTTTGTCTGCCTTCCCTTAAAATTGTCTTTGACTGATAGATGGGTGACTCTGTCCAGCATCTTGATTTAAAATTGTAAGTGAAAACAAACAGTTGATTTTTTTATTCAGTATCTGCTTCTAGATTTACCTTTAAAAGCAGCTCAACCATTGCAGAGTTAAGTACCCTAATTAATTACACCGTCTGAAACTGCAGCGATTCTTTGCATCCAATTTAATCATTTTGTTACACGAAAAGCAAAAAAGCCCTTCCCTGCAGTTTCAAAACATAACAGTTTTTAAATCCTTAATCCTAAACCACAAATCTTGTTCTTCATTTGGAGTAAACTGTATGAACTAATTTGCAGGGTGTGTCTCCCAAGTTGCTCAAAGAGAGGTTCCAACAGGAAATGAAGGCATTCCACTGAGCCAACCAAAGAAATGGAAAGATACCACCTACTATGGCTACAAAGGGAATCGCACTGCAGTGAGCACTTCCTGCACTGAGCACGCCTGTGATTGTTAGCAAAGTGGGAGGATAGCTTTTCTTCACCTTCTGTGGTGTCTTTGGTAGTAATGACCTTGAGCTTATTACAATTCAAGGCTGTTCATGGTTGGCATTTGTTCTGTTCTGCTTGGGTGATACCCTTGCCTGATTTTATAAATGTTTTGAAAATCATCCCTGGTTTGCAGGGTATCAATGCAATACTAGTGTTTGCTTGTCTTTGATTTTTAGCAAAGCAGCTATTTCACTTTTATTTATAGCCTTGCCTCACTCCAAGATCAAGGAGTGAGTCTATGAGATTGATTCTAACATAGATTTTATTGACTTAAAATATTGCCTTCCTGCAGTTATGAAGCCTTTTAATTTTTAGTGGAGTCTAATGAATAGTTCTGATCTCATTTTTACCTTGGATCGAATGATTCCCCTGGAGACCTTCAGTCTCCAATGAGGGTAATCTTTCAACATTTCACCATATAAATACAGTCTGAATCCCATTTTAGGTTCAAGTGAAAACTTTAAAACACTAATCAAAAATATTTACGTGTGTCTCCTGTATGCTGGGCACTTGCATTCCGTGTAATCCTTACACAGCCTATTTTATAGAAGAACATTACACTCTACTTAGACAGTTTCAGGTCCAGGGACCCAGAAGCCCAAGTACTATCTTTATACTTTGTAGACAGACTCTCTTCTCAAATGATTGGGAAGCAGGAGGGATATTAAGACCATATATTTCATGTTTGGTGAAGTAGCTTCATGTTTTGGAGCATTCTGTTGGATATTACCATTCTGGTCGTGGAGTTCCTCTAGAAGCCTGGGAGCTGCTGGGATTCTTGGGAGCATTGGGACATGGACAGGGGACAAGATGAGGTTCAGAGTTGGGAAACTCTGAATCTGCTTTGGGCTGGCATCAGGATGCAGGATTTACAGGAGAGAAATTGAATCCCACTTGCCCAACACTCATATTTTTTGTATTCTCTCTGCTTTAACCTTGTCCACCTTTAATTCTTACATAGCTCCTAGAGTTACTATTCTTAAAAACAAATCTAGTCATGTCATTTTCCTGCTTAAATTAAAAAACAATAACTTCTTGTTGGACTAATATAAAATAAACCATTTTTAAGTGAACAATTCAGTAACTCCATCACGTGCACAATGTTGTGCAACCATCAACTCCTCCTAGTTCCAAAACATTTTCATTATCCTAAAAGGAAACTCCATATGTATTAAATAGTTACTCCACTCAGCCCTTGGCAACCACTAATCTGCTCTCTGTCTCCCAGACTTACCTATTCTAGATATTTCATACAAATGGAATCATACAGTATTGACCTTTGGTGTCTGGTGTCTTTTACTCAGCATAATGTTGGCAAGGTTTGCCCTCATCACAGCATATAGCAGCACTTAATTCCTTGCTAAACCGAGTAATATTTCATTGTGTGAATATATCACATTTTGTTTAGCTGTTCATCCCTTGATGGGCATTTGAGTTGCTTCCACCTTTTGAATTTACCTCAATGAACAAAATCCTGGAGGAGGCTAGGGGGTGATGAATGCTATCTGTGAACAGACCTCAAGTTCTTACTGAAACTTTAGTGCTTATCAGTGTGTTCCCAGACTATTACCTTTCTGTAAAAACCAAACTGAAAACTGGCAGTTCAGGAACAACTTCTGTGTGCATTTTGTTCTTACCTATTTCTTTGAACAGCCTTAATAGGTGAAGTGAATGCTGCCATTCCATAGACCTTTCTTCTGGGGATGTCGGCTAGGCATCAGAATGATCAATTAAGGCTGACAAGATGGGGACATGCTGCACTACCAAATGTATAAACTTTTATTCTGGAAATTGACAAACATGCATCAAAATAGAAAGGCTACTTTAATAGACTCTTATGTATCCATTACCTAGTCTCAACAATTAACATCTGCTGTTCTTATTTTATCTATTCCCCACCATCACTAAAATTGGGTATTTGTTTTAAACAATTCCTTTTATTTATTTGGTGCTGGGGTATTTTAAAGCTAATTTCACACACAGTGTTATTTCACTTGCACATACTTCAGTAGGCATATCTAACTTTTACTTTTTAACCTAGCCACAATACTATTATCAGACGCCACCAAGCCCAGCAATTCCTCAGTATCATCAACTCATGTTCCATTTGCCTGTCTCAAATATGCCTTTTTAAAAATAGTTTTGTTCAATTCAGAATACAAACAAGATTTTTTGAAGTTTGCATATGGTTGATATGCTCTTATATCTCTTTTGATGTATAATTATTTTCCTTCTTTGGTGCGTTTATTATAGAAATTAAGGATCAGGTCTTTTGTCTTGAAGAATTGATGGGTTTGGCTGATTATGTTGATTATGTATTTTTTGGTGTCATTTAACATGTTCCTCCCTCCCCCATTAAATCAGTAATCTGAGTTTAAGGCTTTATTAGATAAAGAGTCACTTTTTTGTGGGGGGAGTTGGTAGTAATAACGTATTTATACTATTTTCCTTAAGATTAAGATTGATCAATGGTTCAGTGTTGTAGTAGACTGAAAAACTGTCTTCTAAAAGATATCTATGTCTTAATCCCTAGAACCTATGAATGTTATTTTATATGGTGCATGCACAATACACTCACATACACACAAAAAAGGGGGGATATTCTTTGCAGATATGGCTCCATTAAGGATCTTGAGATAAGTAGATTATCTTGGGTTGTCTGGTTGGGGATCCAAAGGCAATCATATGTGCTTCATAAGAGGGAAGCAGAGTTTAGATTTCACACACACACACACATACACACACACACACACACAGGAGGAGGTTAGTGACTAAGGAGGTAGTAATGCATGGGAGTGATGCAGCCACAAACCAAGGGATGCCAGGAGACAGCAGAGAACAGCAGAAGCAAGGAGCAAATTCTCCCTGAGAGCCTCCAGAGGGACCATAGGCTGCCAGCATCTGGATTTCCACTCAGTCAAACTGCTTTGGACTTCTGGCCTCCAGAATAGTGACAGAATAAACTCGTCTTGTTTCTACCTGATCCATCCATTATAAGTTCCCCCTCGACTTTTCCAATAATACATTTTAGCTGCTGTCAATTACTGTTTCCTAGATCAATTATTTCAAAATGGATGAATTAAAAAATAGGAATTTTCTAATTCTGCATTTTTTACTCCATTTAGTCCACATGAAAAACTATTTCCTTATCAACTATGCCTGAGTTCTAGTCCAAATAGGAAAAGACAGGAGAGATCCTTTTGAGGATATAGGTTTTCGTGTATTTGATAAATTTCAATTCACTGTAGTCATTTTTATCTGTGATCCTCAGATTGCTCCATCTTTAAGCCATGGAAGCCCATTCGAGCTTTATTTGCTTTTTAAAAGCCAAATAACTCTGGCAACTGAGTAAAGATGGGGTACCCTGATTTGAAGACTAACAACCAGTGATGGATCACAGACCTCCTTCCTGGCCTCCTTTCTGTGAGGAGCACACACACACTCAAAGATTTTTTTTTCTCAAAGCATTAGCAAAAATGAAGACCTGTTAAGAAAATTAATAAATCTAACATCTCTCGTCTCTTAATATATTATCCCTCAGCCCGTACTTTACAGTAGGATCACCTGGGGAATTAAAGAAGAATGCTCCTTCCTAGTCCCCCCCATTAGGGGTGCTGATTTGCTCCCCTGGGTGGAACATTCATATACTTTCAAAGCTCCTCAAGTGATGACTGTATAATCAGGATTGAGAAGCAGTGTCTAATGCATCGATCATAAATCTGAGGTGGTTAAGAAAAACAATTCCCTGATTTCCTGCCTTCTGCAAGAGTCTCTAACATTGATGGCATGTGGGGCTAGGTTGAAAGGCTGCCTGTCATGGTACTTTCATGCCTCCTAATACAAGGAAGATTCTGTCATTAACCACATTATCAGAGCAGGATTCAAAAGGCAAAAATACTATTCTACCCTAACCATAATATCTCTGTTTGATATTTAAGTCCACATTCAGTCTTTCTCTCTTGATTTTTACCTTCCTTCTCCGGAAGGTGCCACTTAAGATCTTTGGCCATAGGGAAATCTCCTTCAATAGATTGTACACAGGGGCTGTGTCATATTCACCCTTGGAGTCTTACTTTCTCACACGTGGAGCAGAGATTTAAACATAATAGACATTTAGTAAAGTTTTGTTTGGTGCAAGAAAATTACCAGGATAGTTCTGTTGTCTCTTCTACACCCCAAAAAATCCTCTTGGATTCTGGTGGATAAATGAAGAACTTTTAAAATTTCCATGCACTTTCTCTACATGAGGTAGTTATTCATTTCACTTCAGTATATATAGTAAAGGACTCTGGGTAAAAGATTACTCATTTTACAAAGACATGAAATTTAATATGCATCTCAACTTTTTAAAGTTTCTCTTCTGAATATATCTAGTGATAATATAGGTAAACAGGTGTTTGAAAACATACTGTCATGAAGTACCAACCTGGCAGAAAACCTGTAGCATTTATAACAAGAACACAATCCAATTGAATTTGTAATTAGCACTTTTGAAATGTGCTCATTATTATTGTTATTATTAGCCACAAAACTATGCAGCTTTGGCTCACACCCATTGGAATTTTAGGGTGTGAATCTAGCCAAAAGTAGTCAGTATAGAACCCAATAAAAGAAATATGTTGCAGATTTTATGGAAGTAATTTTAAGTTAAATATCCAAGTAGGACTATCAATTAGGTAAAATTTATTTATTGTTCTGAGTCAAAGAAAATGTTCACTTTTGAGGATGCAGATCTTTATGAAAAATGTCCTAATGGTTTGGGGAAAACGAATACCCCCATGAAGGCAATGAACTTGGGAAGCAATCCTGAAAAAAAGAATAATCATGGTTGAAGAGACATATCACAATGGAGCAGAGAGAATTTCAGCATTCAAGGACCCATCTTCTTGAGCTGCCGAAGGAAGCTTCTCCAAACACTCTCCAGAGCATGGAAGGCTTCTGACCAGCTTGTTCCTGATGAGTCATGTGGGAAAAGTGTCTCAACACCCAACAAGCCTGCCGTTCTCTTCATTAGCAGACAGTTACTGAGCAACCACAATGCACTTCTCTTGGAGAAATATGGACTATCTAGTAAACTGGGTACATTTAAAGAGGAGAGGCTCTGGGGGAATAGTCATCAGTGAGTCAAAGCCGTGATCATGGACTCAATGCTAATTGTTAAAGGAGATGCCAAGGAAAAATAATCAGGTAAGGGCCAGGCCAAGAGCATCCCTAGAAAAAGAGTATGACCATGGGAGTCTTAAGGGTCTTAGTTTTAGGAGGTGAGTCAGTGCAGCAAAGAGACAGTTACAAAACAGTGGGGTGGTTTCTGTGAATGGTTTGCAAGAGCAGATTGCTCTCCAGAGATTCTGATTTCATGGGTCCAGTGTGGGGCAGGCCACTGGTATTTAACCCTCATTCCAGGTAATTCTATGTATAGTCAAGATAGAGAATCACTGTAGTTCTCAAATCATGGTCTTTGGGTCAGTGACATCAGCATCTCCTGATAACTTGTTAGAAATGCAAATTCTCAGGCCCTATCCCAGACCTACTGAGTCAGAAACTGCTGGACTGGGGAAAAGACAGTGATCTGTTTTAGGAAGCCTTGAGGGTGATTCTGATTCTTGCGTACTCAAGCTTGAGAAGCACTGAGTTAGAGGAACACAGATTGGTTCTGTGGCAGGACGTCAGGGAAGTGTTTGAAGCACCCTTTCAGATTCCCACTGTATCCCAGTCTTGTCCTTTATTATTCCCCCCTTTTTCTCCACTGAATCCCAGTCTTGTTCTTCATTATTCCAACAGTCTCTTTCAAATATAATCTATTAACCAATTTCTTGTTTTTCTCCTCATTTTTTTCTATACTCTATAAGTTCAGGGCCCTGAGGATGCCAACTTAATGCAACCCCAACTCAACAGTTGTTCATGTGTGAAACAAACCATTGTCATACATACCATATAGGAATTTTAAAAGGTATATAGCATAGTTCTTGGAGTATTTGAGGAGTCAGGCGTCAGAAACCAGAGCATTATACCAGATAATATGCTGCTCACATAGGCACTGCATGCTTCAGGCATTTAAGGGAATAATGCTAATTGTATGGGCAACGTGGGAAGAGCAAGCCTGGAAAGCTTCATGGAGCAAAGCAAACTTGAGCTGAGCCTTGAAAGCATTAGTGGAATTTGGATCAGTGGGGGGACAGATGGGGTATTAAGAGCAAAAACATCTCTTTTTGCATACCAGTGATGACGTCAGCCTGGCCAAAGAGGCAAATGCAGGCAAAATGCACATCAGCCTTCCCAAATGAGCACTCTGAAATATCTGGTATGTCACTGACAGCCCAGGATACAAATCCAAGAGGCAGATTTTTCATTTCCTTAAAGCAAATCTGAGTTTGGGCAAATTGGCCTTGATGGTTAGCTGAGCTGGCTACTTTAGCTTGTAGGAGGCAGCCTGTTTGGCCACAATAGGGGAGGGTGGGAACCACGCTGAGCTCATTTATAACTGTCTACTAGATGTGAGGCTTAACCGCTCTGAGCTTGTGTTTCCTCTCCTATACAGTAGGAATAATGAATTTCCCCTAAGCTTTTTCTAATGTTTAAGTAAGCTCACAAATGTAAGATGACAAGTGCTGCAGGAGGATAGCCCCAGGTAGATTCATGGATATTATGGTCCCTCTTGGCCTCCTTTGACTTAAATGGAATCAATTACTGTGTTGGATAAGAAGGGGCGCAGTGGTGGTTAAGCGTGAAAGCTGTGAATTCAGAGGGCTGGGCTGGATCCCAGCCTACCACTAAAACATTATTTAACCTTGGCTGCATATGCATAGCACACCCTCATGAAATATCAATTCCATCTTTGTCTTAATGTAGAATAATGATATCCCATACCTCATGGGATTATTGTGAAGATATAATGAGGTAATGCAGGTAAAGTGGCTAGCACAGTGCCTGGAACATAGGAAGCCCTCAGTAACTGTCAGCGATTCTTCAGGAGGACAGGCTGCCTGCTCACGTGATAGGGCGCCAGTGCAGACCGATGACTTCCGGAGGACTTGGTGCCACTCTGGGAAGAAATGCTGCACGCCAGGGAGCAGGGCGCCTTCCCCTGGGCTTTCTTAGCCACTTGCAAAGCACACCCCCATTGCCCCCTTATTAATAGCTCTGCAGGCTTTTTATCAGAAGAGCAGCTGATTATTGCATCAATTTTAGATATGCTGCTCAGGGTGCTTAGTGGCTGTCCTGGGAATATCTTTTTCAGTAAAATTAACACTTAGAGAAGGTCCAGACCTGCCTCCAAGCTGGTACTCTAATTTTCATTCTCATACCCAGGTATGAGAAAATGGTCACAAGTCAGAGACAAATGTCCTCCTCTCTGGCGTGTTCACTCTCCACCCACACCCGGACCTGCCCTGCAGCTCCCACCCTCACTTCCATTATATCCAAGTGGGAAAACCCAGTCCAGGGTAGCATTTTATAGCTGATTTACAAATCCCTTAAAAGTGCCAAGTTTAGCTCTGACATTGCTCCTTGTGCACCATAAAAATAAATGCATTGAGAAGCCTTTGGGGTCTTTGCTCTGCTGAAGCACTTCCTTTCTGTATATTTTGCTTCTCATTTTACCTCTTCCTACTTCACATGAAGCTGCTGCTCTTGAGAGACACACCCACTGTAAACCCCTATTTATTGATCATGTACTTACATGGTTGGCAGCATTTTATGTAAGAGGAATAAAAGATATAGTTGTTTCTATCCATTAAACTATACTGTTATCAAGGGATTGAAAAACTGCCCTGAACACAGCAATTATTTTTGGAGGTTCTGTAACATTTAAATATCATTGCCTAGTAATCTTGTATTTACTATGTGGTGGCAAAGTATAGCTAGCTTCGTGTTTGCACCTTATAAAACATAAGGTCATATAGCATGCTCAGCTCTTTGTTGTCTCCCTTCTCTTCTGGCCTTTTCCTTTTTCCAATACTCCACCACCAGGCATTTGGATATATGACTTCTAGAGACTTCCCAAGCACTGTAATTTTTTTCCATGTTAACTCATCCTTCAAGATCAGTAACTTCCTCCTTGGTATGATGTGGGGCTTCTCAGCCTCTGGCCATGTGGGGAGAGCTGGGGTCTCTGAGGCACAGAAGGCTTCACATGATCAGCAGAGCTCTGAGAGTCAGGGAAACGTGTTCTGGGACTAAACGCCCCAGCCTAGAGGAAGGTTAATTATAGTCAAGGGAGACTGGTCCTTCCTCGGCAGCAGCTGCCCCCGCCCACGTGCACACACACGTGTGCTCACACAAGGACATGCACGTTCTCGTACACCGTCCATACATGGACTCCTTCTGGAAGCTGTTTGTGCCTCTCATTACAGAGGACCCCAACAATGGCAACTGGAAACCATATCCCTCCATCTTCAGTCCCCCAAACAAGCCTGTTCTGACCTTGCTTTAATTTTTTAAGCCATTGGTGGAGAAAGCCTTGAAACTTCTACAGACCAACTATAATGAAATGATCCAAATAACATAACTGAGCTTGCTAAACATGAGGCCAGGAGCTGTTTCAACTTTTTATTGAAATATAATAGAGGCTGAGATTTTTTAATGTTCTTCTGTTACTCTTTGAAGGTGCCAGGAATTTGCACATGAGGTTTTAAATGTGCTCCTATTGCTGATTGGCAGGAGCAGATTCCTGAGTTGCTTATGCTAATTCTAATGGTTGCAATACAAAATTCAAATGCTTGATTCTTTCTGTCGGAGTTGACTTTTCCAGCTTGTGAAGGACAAAAGGGAATAATATCTTGTTCTGTTCCTCTAAACAAGGTATACCAGAGGATTTAGTTTGGTTTTAGGAGAAAGGAGGTTTAGACTTCACCCATTTTAGAGCTTCTTAAGGGTGCCCTGCTGTGTCTGCTTCTCCTCCCCTGAGGTTCAGGTGTTCCACCCTGCTGGTTTTCTAACCCCTGGGAGGCTGTCTGCTTCTGCTGGTTCACACAGTCACTATCCAAGCTTCTCTCCTCCTTCATGCCATTCTTCCTCCAAGCTCTTAGAAAGCAGCTTTGGAATTTGCCTCATCTGTTTTTCACAAGCTGGGTTAGAGCAGCAGTCCAGGGGCATGAATCAGAGATGGACCCTGAAATCAGTTGCTTGGGTTCAAAACCTGCTTCTTGTCTTTACAGAATGTTTTAATGTAGACAAGTCACTTACCATCTCTTTGTTTTCCCATCTGAAGATTGAGAATACGAGAGGAAGCACCTGCAAGAGCTCCAGTGGGAAGTAGCACTTTCACTCACTGTTTCCTGGCTCCCCTTTGTAGCCTAACTCTGGTCTCCATGTCTCGTCGCATCTGATCTCCATGTAGCCATCCACTTCTAGCTTGGTTGCTGTGTTTTTCCACAAGCCTTGACTTCACTACACTCAGTCGATTGATTGAGTCCTAATGATGACAAGCATACATGCAAGAGAACCTTCTCCTTAAAACCGGGAGGTGGGGAGCCAAACCAAGTGGTTACTGGCTTGAAGTTTTTCACATCATTAATAATCTCCTGTGAATGGGGGTTGGTTTTTCACAGTTGCCTTTTCCCAGCTACTATGTTTTCCTTTTCTCTCTCCTTATACAACCTCACCTCCCAAGGAGTTTCTTACTACAGTGTTCCATTGTAGTAGGGCAGACCCCGAAACACATGCTTTCTCTCAGTCCTCCCTTTTGACTTTCAGAGAGTCTGTGAACATTTTCCAGAATGATTCACCCACCCCAGCAGAGATCCCCAAGGGACCAAGAAAAAGAATTCAAGGAGACAGAGAGAGAGCAGGAAATTCTACCTCCAGATCCTCCCCGAGGCTTCCGGCACCTCCTTTTCCTAGGACCAACTGGTCTATTGTTTCCACTGCAGACTGTAGGCCCGCTGAGGCCCCAGTGGGTAGGAAACTTCATGGAAAACCTTTAAGCCCTTTAAGATTAAGGTCATGTTTCTGCTCAGCTTAATTTTTCCCTTTTTCCTTATAAAAAAAAAAAGGAAAAATGCAGCTGTTTTCTGAGGAAGTGAAGAAGGGGTAGACGAGGGGGTGATGTGGATTGTGGGGATAATTCCATTGTTGCCTCAGAAGTTTGATATCAAGACTGGTAAATTCTCAGATTCAACACTGCATTATGACAAAGATCAGCTGTTATTTTTCCAGTCTCAGAGGAAACCTTGAGGAAATCTCATTCCTTCAATTGTATTAAATTATCTGCCAATGTTGTCCTTTTTACTCAAAGTACTTTCATTGAAACATTCAGCATGGGCTGCAGGAACAGCAAAATCTCTTTAAAGCCATTGTGTCTTTGGACGTTTGGTTTACCTTTTGGTTCCACAACAAAATAACTTAATAAATGAAGGGTGAGTGGAATTGTTACTATAGCAATCCCCATAGTAACATCAAAATGCCACACACACTCATTCTTCAGGCACTCAGGAAACAGCCTCCTAGCCCTCCCCGCATTTCAGGTTTAGCCTCCCAGGTTTCAGCTCTGATGGCTTAAGATTTTAGGGCATGAAATTAAACCCACTTTATTTCCCCTCCAAAGAGTTAATTGACTCATGAAATACCAATAATTTTTACCCACTTGTGTCCTTTGCAGAAAAGTCACAAGTGAATTTTCTATGAGCCTGACAGTATATTTGAGTTTGTTCTTGCATTTGAGTTGCTCATCCAATTTTAGGTCAGTCCTTAAAAAACAACAGCAACAATAGTCCCAGTCAAGGCGTGAATCGTTCTTTGTTGATTTCAGGAGTCTTACATAACTTATATGGGGCAGGATTAGGAGAGGAAACATCTTCAGAATGCAGCATTGTGGGAATACACATGTTTTTAATCTCCTCTTTTCCAGAAGATAGCCAGAAGGGATCCCCAAGAGGTCACTTGGAGAAGCCTTTTGCCACCTGGTAGGGTTATAAATTGATTCTCTGATTAAGATTGCTGTTATTAGGTTGAATGAATGACTGAGAGAGTATAGAAAAATTAAATGGGAGGCAAACACTGATTTTGAACATCATGTCATATCTTTATATAATAGGTATTCATGCATACATGTAAATATGTATATCACTGTGCATATTTAGCATAAATTTATAAGCCAGCTGCTGAATATCAAATAGTGGATCTGTGTATCCTGTTTCTTAGCTCATTGTATTTTGAATATTAATACTGACACCCTAAAGGCAGAAACTACAGTTGAAAAGCAGCTGTGTGCAATTCAGAACCAATGGGGCTATAAAGTCATGCTGCCTGGCAAACTCAGGTCAGCCTGCTTCAGAAGGAGAAAGCTTCACAATAGACAGAAGTTGAAGAAGTGGAAGAAGAAGGAACAAGCGATAAACAGGCAATTCATACAAAGAGAAATAAGATTTTTAATAAACGTGTGAAAAATGTCCAATCTCACTACTAAGCAAAGAAGTACAAATAAAAATAAGCATACCAGGATATGGAGTGAACCTTCTACCTTTACTCTGGAATCAGCACCATGGCCCCCAGCCAAAAACAACAGGTGCTAAGTACTCAACGTGTGAAAGAGAAGTCAGCCCCCAGCCCCACATCAGCATTATAAGCAGAGGACAGGAAGGGGGCAGGAGGGGGCAGGAATCATAGTTGGGAGTGGTCAACAGCAGGCAGTGTAACTCATCAGAGGTCACTCCCATCCCCCAATTCTACTCAACCGGAACAGCAGAGGACCTCCACAGAGAATCACGTGCTGAGACTGAAGGTGCTGGCAGACAGGCAGACTGATACTTACTTTTTTGCCTGGAGTTCGGCTTTGGGAGTAAATAGGCTTTCTGAACTGTTCCTATGTCAGTCTAATCAGGCAAGAGAACTGTAAGAGTCCCAAGGTGAGGTGACAGAGAAGCAGTCTTCCCTTCCACCAACTGGTATCCTTAAGGATGAACCGTTTCTGGTGGCTTCAGTGGACATCTGACTAGACTGTAGCTAGTACTGAGATTCTCAACAAGCCTGTGTAAGGGATGAGGTCGTTCTAGTGGTGGGGACTGAGACAGAGAGAGAGAGAGAGCCAGATCCATCAAAGCAGAGAAGGGTACAGAGAGCCCCTAAAAGGCCCTCCAGAGAATCAAACAAATCTCAAAAGACATTACATCCACCCCTTGGAAAAGCCAGCACCTGGATGCCTACCACACAGAGAGATCAATAACTAGTTAGTCTAAGTCAGAAAAGTAGTCATACCCCAAAGACTATTACCATTATGTCCCTATAAGTAAGAAGATATTGGTCCTTTTCCCCTTACATTCCCTCCTGTAATAAATTATTTCATAAATGTACCTGCACTGAATTGAGGTCGCTCAACAAACCCGTCACATAGTAATGCAATATTGTTTGCCTATTCAGTTGCTATAACTCTTTAAATACTTAGGCTCCTAAAGGTTTGAGGAATGAGAACAGACTGCTGGTGCAAGCATACATTGGTTCATCTTCTCTGGAGGGCAGAAATGTGTTTGTCAGTCAGGTTATTTAACAAGCCTTAAAGACTGACTTGTTGTTTGCCCTAATGATTCTACTCCTAGGAATTTATACTAAAGACACAGTAAGAAATGCATGCAAACAAAAAATGTTAATTGCAACACTATTTACATAAAAAAAAAGGAGAAAACCGGAATTTCAAGTTAAAAAATGGCTAACTTACAGCATAGCTGTATGACAAAATACATGCAGTCATTAAAATTATCCCTTAAATGATATTGTGCAATGCTCATAACAAAATGTCTATATTATATTGAACATTATGTCTAATATCTACAAATAGCATCTATAATTACATAAGACATGGAAAGGAAAAGCAAAACTATCTAGTAGAAGACATGAATATATAACTGGAAAGTCCAAAAGACTCAATAGAAAAAGCATTACAAGTAATAAGATAATTTGGTAAAGTAGCAGGTAGGAAAAGAAGTCAACATAAACAGCTTCCATATATACAAACTAAAAGTAACTGGAAGATATGTTGGATAGAGTAATAATGAGAACCTAGGCATAAAAAGAAACAAAAATTGTGCAAAAGCTGTACAGAAAAAACTAAAACATTCCTAAATGATGCAAAAGGAGACTTGAAGAAATGGAAAGACAACTCAGTTTCTTGGATAGTCAGGAGACAGTTCTCCCTTAGTTAATTTATAAATTTTAATGTCATCCAAAATATACCATTCAGAAGAAAAAATAAGCTAGAGTAGTCAGGAAATCCTTTCATAAGTAGAGCTGTGAGGATAGGGACTTGATCTGCCAGATATTAAAGCATACATTAAAGCCTTCTAATTAATAATGAATGGTGTAAGCCATGAATAGGTAGATCAATGAATAGAAAGTCCAGAAATAGCCCTAATTGCATATGGAAATTTAATATACAATAAAGATGGCATTTCAAATTGGTGGCAAAAGATGGACTTTAAATAAATGGTGTTGAGATAAGTGGGTAGCCATATGGAAAAAGATAAAATTGGATCCATTTCTCACATTGTATACCAGGATAAATTCCAAAAGGCTCAGAGATCTAAATGTGAAATGAATGAAACTATACATATTTGAAGAGAAGATGGGTATTTTCCTCCAATAACTAGGATTAAGAAAACTGTCTGAACTATTTAACAAAGTCTAGAAGCATTAAGGAAAAATACAGTTGAATTTTATGGCATTCAAGAAATTTTTGCAAGGAAAGAATACTCCAGGCAATGTAAAAATAATAACAAATAGGGAAAGTTTGCAATTTTTATCACAAAGGGTTAACATGTCAAATATATAAAGAGCTTCTAAAAATAGAGAAAAAACAGACTATAACTTGGTAGATAAATGGACTAGGGAAGTGAACAGACTGTTCCCTAAAAAAAGAAAGGCGAATGGCTCTTAACCATATGAAAATATGTGCAGCCTTGCTCCTAATAAGATAAATGCCAATTATAATACCCTAGGATACCATCACATTTCACAGATCAGATTGGCAAAAATCCAGAAGTTGCAGAAACTCCTCCAGAAGTGGTTAGGACCAGGACCACCGGGAATGGAGGTCCGGGTAATGGAGCTGGGTCAGTAGTGCCCTTGTGCAGAGCCAATGGGGCTTCTGCTGCTTCGGCTGGTTTCCTCTGGGGCTGAAATCACTGGCTGCTCGGGGTAGAAATGGGCCAGCTGGGCCAGGGAGTGAAAGAACACAGGTCTAAAAACGAGACACAGATACAGGATGCCCTATATCCAGAAACATAAGCACTGACTGCATCACAGTATATTAAAATGTTAACCTGACCTAACTCAAAAAGTGTTTGTAGTGGTGCCTTCCTTATGCCAGACACTGTTCTAGGCTCTGGGGATTCAGCAGTGGGCAGAACAGCCCCAAATCCTCATCTTCTGGTGCCTGCATTCCAGACTTCTTTATCATCTTTTAGTTATTATTTTGCTACCAGTGGGAATATTCTAGAACTCAGCCCCAATCATCCATAAAGTTTACCCGATGACTATAATCACCTCTTTGGCAACATAATTTCCCAACTGTGACAAAATGCCCAATTTGAGTTAAAATGCTCCAGGACTTAAGATGGCCCAATAGCAAATGGCTCTTTTTGGCTCCTTCCTTGTAAGTCAATTATCACTAATCATTTGCCACATTCATTTCATAAACTTGTCAGTTTTCATTTATACAGGTGCAAAAACCAACATTCTCAGGCATAGGGTTGTGTTCCTTTTTTTGTTTGCGTTTGTTTTTTTAACATTGCTTACATTTGGAAAGGGTCAAACTGATTATTTTACAATCTGTTTACATGAACTCCCATACTAGGATGCAGCATGCCAAGTCTCCTCCAAGTTCAGATGCTCACAAAGCCTCCTGGAAAATTAGAGTAGTGTTTATAACAGGAAACAGTGGCCCCCAAGTACATAGGAGCCACAGTATAAATGTCTTCAGAGCTATCCTCTGGGTCCTTATTAGGGTATTTTTTTATAATGTGATTGCCTTAAACTGTCTTCTGTACTTCCAGAAATAACCCTCCTCTGGATTTGGCCCAAGACACTTCCTGAGTGAGAATCTATATTGAATTTTGCTCTGTAGCATGTGGTACAGTTGCAGCATCTAGGATCTGGTAAAAATTTCAGACCTTATTGTCTATTTTTATTTTTATGCCAAGTACAATGCTTTGAACATAACAAGTTGAGTCAAGAAACATATAAATACAGTCAGTTCTCCTTGTCATGATAGTTATGGTCCATAAAGTCACCACAAACACTGTCAGTGAATCCTGAGCCATTGCTCCTAGAGGAAATACAGGGTTAGGTTCCTGTGAGACGCTGGTCACAATGTTTCAGTCAAATGATCAATACGTAATCTTATGTTATGTTGTTTCTGTTTAAAGACACCTTATTTAATATGTATTTTTGAGTCATTACATTAAATGTAAGGCCAATAGCACTGTAACTTGTGCTCAAAAAAAGCTTATTTAACAATGCATTTCCCGCATAAGGCATATCACAGCCTTCCTGTGCTCAGGGACAATGGATAGCATGTCAGCATTATGCTTAGGGCCATTTTAACAGGTGAAATTGCCAGCAAAAAGCACAAAAATGTGGTGCATTGGACAGTGGTCTCTAAAACATCTTCCCATTGTAAATATTCATGTATCTATGATGCACTCCAGAAAAGTAACACATCCATAGTAATTTTGAAAGCCACTTCATATAAAATGGGGAATTGGATATTCAAATTAATAATATCTACTTTCTTACATGATCTTTCCTGATTTATATCTTCTGTGAGATTAAATTTCATTATATATTCTATTCTTTCAATATCACAAACTGTTAAAATGATAAGCAAGTCAAAGAATGTTTCTGAATCTGAGAGGAAATTAATAAGAACAATTACTCTTATTATTGAATAACCCATATGGTCTAATCTTATGTTTCTGAATGTGTCACTTCAACTACAAGCCTCAGTGTCTTCATCTGAGAGATGGGATTGATAATATTTACTTCACAAATTAGTTGTGGTGATAAATCAGATATTATACATGAAATTGCATAATGAATAATAAAATGGTATATAAATATGAAGAATCATTATGAATATTATTCTCCCTTCTTTAACTCTTACTTAAATTCAAGTCACTGACCAAGGCCCATATAAAGTCCAACCTTCTCCTTGAATGTTTTCATCACCATTCCAACCAACAATTGTCTTTTTCTCCTCTGCATTCGAACCACTGAATAAATGGCTGGTTGGATGGATGGATGAGTGGATGGGAATGTCATTATTGTTCTCTTCAGCTGGTGGTTTGGCGAGAAGTAACCTAGGTGTCAGAACCCGATAGTTTCCATTTCTTTTTGTTTATTTATTTATTATTGAAGTATCATTTATATACAATCATATTGGTTTCAAGTATACAGCACAGTGGTTCAGCAGTTACCCATATTATTAAATCCTCACCCCATCTAGTACAGTTACTAACTGTCAACATAGGAAGATGTTACAGAATCATTGACTATATTCTCCATGCAGTACGACTTATCCCTGTGACTGACTTATGTTATGATTGAGAGTTTTTGTGCCCCTTTACCCACCTCTACCCACCCACCCCAATCCCTCCCCCATGGTAATCACCAGCCACTCCTCAGTGTCTGTGAGTCTACTGCTATTTTGTTGAATTTTTTTGTTTTTATACTCACAAATAGGTGAAATTATATGGTATTTGTCTTTCTCCACCTTAGCAGAGGTCCATTCATGTTGTTTTAAATGGCAGGATTTCCTTTTTTATGCCTGAATAATATTCCATTGTGTATATGTACATCTTCTTTATCCATTCATCTATTGATGGCCACTTAGGTTACTTCCATAACTTGGCACTCCCATTTCTATTTATTTATTTATTTTATTATTTTATTATTTTATTTTGGTGTCATTAATCTACAATTACATGAGGAACATTATGTTTACTAGACTCCCCACATCACCAAGTCCCCCCCACATACCCCATTACAGTCTCTGTCCATCAGCGTAGTAAGATGCTATAGAGTCATTACTTGTCTTCTCTGTGTTGTACAGCCCTCCCTGTCCCCCCCTCATTATACATGCTAATCATAATGCCCCCTTTCTTTTCCCCCCTCTCTTATCCCTCCCTTCCCACCCATCCTCCCCAGTCCCTTTCCCTTTGGTAACTGTTAGTCCATAGTCCATTCTTGGGTTCTGTGAGTCTGCTGCTGTTTTGTTCCTTCAGTTTTTTCTTTATTCTTATACTCCATATATGAGTGAAATCATTTGATACTTGTCTTTCTCCACCCGGCTTATTTCACTGAGCATAATACCCTCTAGCTCCATCCATGTTGTTGCAAATAGTAGGATTTGTTTTCTTCTTATGGCTGAATAATGAATAATATTCCATTGTGTATATGTACCACCTCCTCTTTATCCATTCATCTACTGATGGACACTTAGGTTGCTTCCAATTCTTGGCTATTGTAAATAATGCTGTGATAAACATAGGGGTGCATATGTCTTTTTCAAACTGGACTGCTAAATTCTTAGGGTAAATTCCTAGGAGTGGAATTCCTGGGTCAAATGGTATTTCTATTTTGAGCTTTTTGAGGCACCTCCATACTGCTTTCCACAATGGTTGAACTAATTTACATTCCCACCAGCAGTGTAGGAGGATTCCCCTTTCTCCACAACCTCACCAACATTTGTTGTTGTTTGTCTTTTGGACGGTGGTGATCCTTACTGGTGTGAGGTGATATCTCATTGTGGTTTTAATTTGCATTCCTTTGATGACTAGCTATGTGGAGCATCTTTTCATGTGTCTGTTGGCCATCTGAATTTCTTTGGAGAACTGTCTGTTCAGCTCCTCTGACCATTTTTTTATTGGATTATTTCCCATTTCTTTGTTGTCTAGTTGAAATGATTCAAGTCTCCACCCGGTGTAAAGTCCTACACCCTCTCTCTGAAACCTCTAAGGATTCTCAAGGGGAGGCCTGTGTTCTCCTAGGCCAGTCTCTGTGCAGCCTGCCTTCAAACTAGCTCTCCCAGCTCCCTTGGCTAACATCCTCCTCACTGCTTTGATGCAGGCTGAACGCTGCCCACTTCTGCCATTCTCTACCAATACCCTAATACATACCTAGGCAGATCTTTACTTAGGCTTGCAAGATAGGAAAGGGTAGTTATACCACAACACAGAATGGAAAACAATTGACCATTGATCGTTAAGTTAATTACTACTATTCTTTAAAGTCCCTGACTTGACTTGGAAGTCACCTTGACTTTCACATCGGTTCTTTTCTTCGCAGGCTCCTTACCAACCTCTTGCCCAGTTGCTCAGCTCTCTCTGACCAACAAAGAGGCATCAGTGGCCAATCCCAAAGTTCCAGTTAATTTTTTAGGTAATCAAGTTTAGTTCTCTCTTCTAAAACAGCAGAAGAATGATTTATAAAAAAGGGGTCCAACAGGTTATTTTCCCAAAACAAGTGTTATCTCCTCTGAGATTAATAATTCCACTTCTCTGCCAGGCAAAAGTAATGGAAAGTCAGTTTGTTTGAAACAGTAAATATTCCCTGAGTCTGTCATTTTAAAAGTTATTTCACTTGAGATTTCCAGAATGGTGCAGGATAACCTCAATCTCTCAGCAGCCTTCTTTCTGGTAATCAAACACCCTAAGGATCATTTATTCCATCCATCTCCAGAAACCATCACAAGAAATTAACTTCTCATTGTCTCATCATGCCAAGTTCTAGTGGATATTAATGATGACATAAGGTTTGGTCTGTCTTAAACACAATCAGTATATTGTAAATGCATATCAGACACTTGAGTGCAGGGTTTTTTTTTCACATCATAAAAATTGATTGTAAGAAAAGCTTATCTCTGTATTTTGATCCCACCAGCTATCCTCCTTCTGGTTAAAAAAAGTTATTTACCTTTAGAGCTTTAGGACAGGAAGCTCAAGTATGTATATGTTGGTCCCAAATTTTTTATCTTAAACTACATATTTCCTTCATGTTCTTTCTTCATGGGCCAGGGCTGCTTTGTCTTTCATATAAAGTTTTGCCTTGTCACTAATCCCACAACACTCTTCCCTGAAACTGAACATCCTGTCTGCCTGCATCTGTTACTACCATCCCATACCATCTTATACAATGCCTCCCACCTATAATACCCCAGCTCTACAAACTATATGATTTTTAGTGGCAGGAAGTATGTATAAACAAATATAATACACAGTAAATTATGTTTATAACAAATTCATCTTGATGCCTGGCTCAGTACTAAATACCATAGAAGGTATGCAGAACACTATTTAACATGTAAGCAAAATAGTGAATTGCTGAAAGCATTTTTATCACTTAAAAGTAAAATATAGAAATTGAAGGAAGGATGAAATTTAGTCCTGCTATGCCAAGAAGAGAATTTTATTAATGTGATCATTAGTCAATGAACATTGAGCCCCATCAGTATACAGTTGTCTGTCAGGAGCTGTGGAAGATACACAAGCGGTATTGTGTTACTGTCGTGAAGGTTAGGATTGCTGTTGTCCCTTTGCTCCATTGGAAAGTCATCCATTCTGTCGTGCATTTATGAGATATGGGCCAGGAAACACTAATACATCTAAGCTCACATAACATTATGGTAAACAAAGGGAAAAAAAGGAAGTTTCATCCATTAAAATATCTAGCAGTTACTAATAGTTTAAGGCAGAAAACAGTTTGTCTCCACAGAGTCATTTGAATCTAGTCCAATTGTTAGGAACATTTCACAATGCTTTTGGGAGACAATTGACCATGTCTGAAAAAATGTGTACTTTTAAAGCATTGACAGTGGAGTGTTGAACTTACTGTCGGTGTCAGCTCTCCAGTAGAGCATGTGATGATTTCATTACTGAAGTGTTCTGCCTCCATTTCCTTTAAGGGATCGTAATGAGGAGTTCTGGGTTTCTTTTCTTGAATTTTCATCACCTCTGTTAGAGACAAAAATATGGTTTCCCCTTACAAGTGATTATTTTAAAATGTAAAAGGCAAAACGATAGCATCCTTCCTACCAGATTGTCATTAGTGATGGTCATGAGAATTGGAAGCAGGAGGGCAACCCCAGCACATGCTGTCTTTTTGGGAACATTTGCAAGGGTGGCCGGGAACCTGTGAGATTAGAGATAATTTAAGAAGTAATCTTATATGGCAAGGAAGCCAGCTCGGAATCTTCCTTCCTGGAAACATAAGCAAAATTAAAGGCCATTCCTATAAAATTTCCAAAGCACTCCACTAGAGCACTGCAATCCTGAAAAATGTAAAAAGGGTCCCACGAGACATCGACTCTTACCCAACTTTTTGAACAGTCACAGCTATGTGAAGTGTTCCTAGGGCTGTAAGCTTTAATTATATTGTTAATCCTTTGCTCCATGAAACAGTAGCGGATAATTCACGTATTTCATGTGTAATGAAGCAAGCCGTCCTACCAGCCTATCTAAGAGTCTTCTCCCATCGCTTTCCCATCAGCTAAGAAGCAGGTGACCCCGACGTGGCCAGGGTTTTCTGGGCACTGGCAGAGTCGTTTTTTCCTATGCAGTTTTTCCTCCTGTCTTGTCCTCAGTAATCCCCTCCGCCTCACTTTGCTATTAGCCTGATAGCCAATCCAACTCTCCTAAGGAGGGAAGAGTGACAGAAGTTTGTCATTTGTTAACTTCTGCCCTCATTTGGTTTCTTTTGAACATTTTATTTAAAATAACATGCACTATCACCTCTTCATTTATCTTCCATATCCGGAAGATTTGACTGAAAGGTTGATCCAATTCTGGATAATACAGGAGCATTACTTTGCAGCCACTCCCTCAGGGTTTTCTGGTATCCTAACCCGATGGCTTTTACTAGGGATGGGTTTTCCAGAGCGGACTTTCCAAGTGCTATTTCCTACTGGTGTGCTTGGAGAAGCAATGCTAACAATATTTCTACTCTTTTAAGTTACTGAAAGGTGATTATCTAGCATATGGCTGTTAAGTTTAAAGCGGGAGGCCGGCTGGTAGGGTGAGGCAGAGCCTGGGCCGTGAGTATCCAGGAAGCTGGAGCAGCGCCGCCTGAAGGAGTCAGGAGGCCAGTGGGCCGGATGCGCCCAGATCCCTGGGGTTGGGCGGGGGAAGAAGCCAGAGCAGCTTAAACAGTCAAAGAATCAAATGTAAAGTGAGCTGCAAGGGTCAGATCTGGATTGAAGCCTAAATTCTGAGTCTCCGCATCCATCCGGGGATAAACTTGGCTCCTAATCAGGGCTGACAATTAGGCCGTACAGTTAATATTTTTACAGCTGTTTTATTAATAACACATACAGTACATCCAGCCAGGATTTGTTGGAGACACCTCAGGAAAACGAATGATGTAAATAACAGATGGATGTAGAATATTCCTACAAACAGGCATAAAGATATTCCCTTCTTGTTTAAAAAGAATTTAAATAGACAGATTGTAGATAAACAGGCAGACAGAAAGGGGGAGAGAGAGAGGATTTATGACATTTGAGGTAGTGGCTGCGTGCATTCACATGGTAGAGAACATGGACATAAACATACACACTTTCTATATGGGAGGAGAGACTCAAAGCCTTGGCTTCCAGAAAAATAAATTCCATAGGGCAAGGGGCTGAGCTCTGCAGCACAGGGGCCACTTGAGGCAGGTGTGCTGTCATGCCTCTAGTACCTCCTCTGATACGTGTCCTAGGCCCAGTGATGACTTGCGTGGCTTGAGCAGCCATGCCTGAGCCCAGCCTTGACCCACAGGGTAGCCTGGGGCTGTCCTTTCCTCTTTCTCCATATGTCAATCTCTTATTCAAAGACCCAATGCACTCTGCAGTTTTGCATCAGAACTAGGAGCAGTGAAAATTCAATCTGAAAAGAGAAATAAAAAATTCAGGATCTTCATGTCTTTTGTTTTCACTCCTACTATTTTTTTGTACTGCGTTTTCCTGTGCCTGCTGCACTGTGCTCCTACCATACTTTGCAACCAGATGGCTCAGGAACGAAGAACAAAGGCCACTAAAAAGTGGGCGGGGAGAAAAGGAGAAAGAAGCAGAGAACTGGAAGTCAAGGCGAAATCAGAGACTGGAGCAAAGCTCAGATTCTTTAAGCACTGATAATTTCTGGCTGAATTATGAACCTAGAACAAAGACTCTTCCCAGTGATCTCTGTGTGTGTTGTGTGTATGTGTGTGTGTGTGTGTCTGTGCCACACACATACACATCCCTGGTCATTTATTTCACTGACAAGGATCAAAGCCGGAATCCTATTTTCTTCAGTTCATCTCCATGTTTCCTGACACATGTCAGCAGTCATGTTAGGTGCGATTTCCCGGAAGAGAATTGCTGAGTGCAGATGTGGGCATGGGAGGTGAATCCCTGTCCTGAGGGAGAGTTGTGGAGTTAGGAGTCATGAGAACTGCCTTTTCGCAGCTGGATAACTTTGGGCAAGTCACCTCCCTTCTCTCACTCTTAGTTTCCTCTTCAGGAAATAGCTACTTCAGAGGGATGTCATGAGTGTTAAATGAGCAAACACATGTAAAATACCTTGTAAATGGGAAAGCACTGCATTTTTAGCATTGTGGTTATCCTGAGGTATTGCAGCTTCCCCCACAAATTGCAAAGGTAGCCAAGAGTTGTCTTCAATACTTTCTTATGACTCTCCATACTCTGAGTTTTACACTGCGCTTAGACTGGTACCTAAGCCTGCCTCTCCAGATTGCACCCTATACTGCTGAGCTTTCCCCAGATCTCCTCCTGAACTTTCTGTTTGTGTACCATCGGAATTTTGTTAGATTATAGGATGACCTGTTACTTAGGCCATTAATTACTTTGTATGTGAGCCATAGACAGGTTCCATTTTTAATCAGGAATTTCTGAGATATAATTCCTTTAAGCAAAAGGAATGATTATCTGATAGTAAAATTTCATGCAGGTTGGTGGGACTCAATAACATTGGAAGGGGGGAAGCATTTGTTATTTTCCTCACCAGGGACACACACAGGTCTGCTCTGACACCCTGTAAAGCCAGGCCAGCACTCATGTGTTTGCAGGAGTATCAACCAGGAGAGAAGGAAGACTTCCTGTGGAGTATGTAAGTGCTACTGCTAAAGGCTTACTTGCTCTTTTACACTCTCCAGGTGGGCTAAAGTTTTCTTCTCACTGCACTGTGCATAGTTACACTCCTCTTCCCAGCTTCACACAGGGTGGGGGCACTTGTAAAAAATGATGAGGCTTGATAGTTTTATTTCATATGGAACATTGCAGCTTTTGCCTTCTCTAATGTCATGGGACTCTGGGAGACAGGGGAATTGGGTTTCCAGATAACTAAAATGAAATGCAAGGAGATAAAGTGACTGACTTCCTTGTCTCTCCAGGCCAAGCAGGCTTTGAAAGTGCACAATGCATCTTCACTGCTTAAGAGAAAGGGGCGTAGTGGGTGATCATCCTTCACATGGGAATCTAGGCAAAAGACCTGTGCCTTTCTGTAACCATGTGCCAAGTTGCTAACTGATGCCTAGACTCTCATGTTTGGCAACTAATGTTAAGAAAAATTAGGAAAGACTTGTGAGTCAGCCTATAAGTTTCAAATCTTGGCTCTCCTGCCAACTCTATGTCCTGAACAGTTCTAAGATTGCTTCAATTTCCTTAGTCCTTGTAAAATGGCATCATGATTACCTAACACATAGGGGTTATTGGGAGTGTTCAATGGGATGCTGCATGAAAAGCAAGTTAACACAGTATCTGGAAGCCTCATAAGTGCTAAAATATGCTACATTCAGTATTATCAGTATGGGCTTGGTGAGCATACCCCAGCCGTCTCCTAGAATCATAGAATATTAGAGCTGGACGGAAACTCAGAGGAGTGGTTTTCAAGCCTTTTGACCAAAATCTCTAGTAAGAAATGCATTTTCTTGCATAACCTAGCACACACACAAAAATAAATATTGCTTGCCAGTAAAATGGAATTATTTGAACATTTTTCAAAAATTGTTTTGCTTTTTAAATCTAATAAGCAAATTGTGGAGGAGCAAAATGATTTCAGTTTGCTTACTATTGAAACAAAGATGTCATGAACTAAGACATACTTTTACTACCTGCAACACATTCTGGTATTTTCTCTTTGGTTTGATTCTGTTCTATTTTCTTGTTGAGTGTTGGTTGTGACCCAGTAAGTTGTTTTTAAAACCTAATGGGTCACTGCTAATGGTCTGAAAACACTGGTGGAGACAAAACAAGGTAAGACAGTGCAGCTTGTCCATACCCCTTATATGACAAGAGCACACCTGGGTCCTGAACCCAGGTTTCCAGTTTTCCACTCCTGAGAGCCTTACAGTCACTGATGGGTATTAGGCTGCAGGGGCTTGCCTTTGATGTTTTTATGTCCTGGATACCTGGAGCGAAGTGTTCTCCATGATTTATTACCACTCAGCACAGCCAAACAGACGTGTGTGGGTCATTCTGAACATACATGAAAATTTCCCAAATCTTTCAAGAAAGATCTGTTTTCTGCACAGCATTGGCAACATGGTTGGAAAGTTACTTGAATGTTTTTCAAAAATTGTTTATAGATTTGAAAACCGTTTGGGGTTTGTGATTGCTTCTGTTGTTTGCCTCTTTGTATCAGCTCGTTTTTCAAAATTTAATAAACACTTTGCAAAGGAGCAAAATAATTGGTCACACGCTTGTGGGTTCCCAGATTTGTTTTACATGTGTATGCAATACAGCGTAACTCAAAACATGTTCAAGCCCAGTGCATCAAACCGTCTCTGATGCTGTGGTCAAGACCAAACCAGAACTTAAGTGAGCACCCAGGGCCCCAGACCACATCACTCACTGGGTCCATACCCACAGTGCTTGGCCCCAGTGATGTAAACAGTGCCATCATGGCCCACGGCCAGAGACTGCTATAACAGGCTCCCACCGAAGGCCGAAGACTCAGTCTGGGGTCCAGTAGTGTTGAAGGCTTTGACCAGTTTGTGCCACAGAAGGAAGCAGCAGCCACTGTAGGAAGCCACAGGTGGTAGGGCATCTCAGCCCAGGCCTTTCACGTAGCTGACCCCCATCCTGCAAGGGGCTCCTAAGCAGAGTTTATCTTGGACCCATTTGTAAAGCCGGTGAAGATTATATTACCTCCTTTCCTTCTTTATCTGACACCTCCAGGACCTTTTTTCTCCTTCCTGTAAATCATACAAGCCTGTCATTCATTGAAAGAGCACTGAAGGCCCTGTAACTTTGCTTTCTGTCCCAAATCCTTTTCTGGTCTTTTTGCCAGGACACCGCTGGTCCCTTCCCTTGGACCATGTAGTTCTCCGTGGTCCAGAATGTTGAAATCAATGATACAATTCAGAGCAACCTTTTGCTTCCATTCCACGCACTTCATCGCAACAGCTTGTACCCAATGAGGCCTGGTGAACTTGCAGAAATTTGCTTTGCCTTGACTTTCCCATGAATTAAAGACAGGTTGGGAAGTTTCTGTGAAAATGCCAACAGACCTTTAAGTTGCGAAGATCTGGTTCTTAGAGAAGTAAAGAAAAGTAAGCAACCAGACTAGAGACCCAAGGGTGGCAACCCAGTGGGATCAGTCAAGCCCCAAATGCGGATGCCTCCGAAACACATCATGACTGATCACATACTCACTCATGAAGTCATTCATTCATCTATACATTTATTTAGCAGACATTTCATTTAACAATGAAGTTTAGGTCTTTCCCAAACATTACACTAGAGTAGGATTCACGTTGATACTGATGAAGCAGATTGTAACATGGTATTTCCTGTTCACATGGGGCCATCTACACGGCTTTGCCACAGAGGAAGGTCCAGAATTCCTGGGCCCACAGCTCAGTGTTTTATGAGTTGTCCATAGGGAATCATAGCAGCAGATATTTTCTTCGTCTCTTATTGTAATGAAAGGTTGCGTCCCCATGGCTGTAAGCCCAATGTTGCTGTTCCCATACAACATCTCCAAAACAGTTTTTAAATGAAGAAAGCAGTCATTTGGTTATGATGATAATACCTAGAATATTCCATTTCAGCCATGATTGGACTTTCAGATCTGAGACTTCTGGTCGCATAAATGAAGCCAAATTGGTTTAACAGTTTATTCGCCTCAA
This sequence comes from Manis javanica, assembly GCF_040802235.1. Lineage (NCBI taxonomy): Eukaryota > Metazoa > Chordata > Mammalia > Pholidota > Manidae > Manis > Manis javanica. The sequence continues at coordinate 108,639,956 of NC_133164.1, forward strand.
ATTGCTACCTGATTGATTATCGTAATTCATAACCATAGTTGTATAAATATTGACACCATGTAAATGGTCTGGCCAACACGTCTCATAACTATACACTCCTTTCTTATTCCTCACTCACTGTGCAGTGATAAGTCATATTCTCTCACTCCAAACCTAGTCGTCTCTAAATCTGTCCTGTGATACTGGGACTAATGCTCTGCAAAGTGTGTTTTCCCTTTGTTTCCTGTTAGGTTCAGCCAGTAGGAGGCAGTAGACGATGGAAGCCAGGATACAGGAAAAGGCCTTCCTTCTGGGGCAATGCTGTTCCAACATCTATTTATCAGGCATTCCATTTAATCGTTCCAACAGCATTGCCCCAGCAATGGCCCCTGCCACCAGCTCCTTTCAGCCTCTCTGGACCAGCTCCATTGCAACCTCAAGGAACTGCAGCACCCAGCCAGTTCCCCTGCCCAAAGGTCTGTGCCCTGCGTCCATGTAACCCCTCTGAACTGCCAGGTCTCAGGCAGTGTTACCTTTTTGTTCTTTATGAAATTTCCCAACTGAAATACCTAATACAGTTTTTCTCTTTTCCTCGTGGACCTTGATTGTTCAGTACCTGTACCAGGAGTAATCCCAGAAAAGAGACCCTCCAAGATGAGGTTGTAGGATTGGTCTGGTTCTATCCCTGGTCATGAATGTAATGCTGGCACCCACGAATGGGAATAAAGTGTCAGTATTTCATGCTGTGCAGTAACATCTCAATTTATTGTAGCTAATTGTGATAAAGTTCCTGGTAAGCCACTGTCTTAGGGGGTCAAATACCTTGGCCTTCACAGTACAGAGTGACAGCAGAGAAGTTGATGGCAGTTTGAAGGGTGGTAGGGTGATAGGGCTGCTTTGAAGGACAATGACAAGCACAGGGCTTTAAACTCAGAGCTTAAATGATAGTCAGAAAACTCAAGAATTTTTTCTGTGGTGGTCCCCAAAGATTCTCTTCTTATAACCACAGAGCTGAACCCATTAAAAATCAGACTTAGAGTTTAACTGTGTTGATCGCAAAATTACATGGACTCACCAAAGCTCTTATGTGAAATTCAGGGCATTGACTGGGAAGATGTGGGACCCTGACACTTGGGATGGGACATTTGGGTCAATTGAACCAAAGATGAGAATCTTGACTCCTCTGGGCCTCCCTGTGTTTGGGAAGAGTAGCTGAAGCTTTGCTTGAAGACCCTGGAAGTACTATAATCTTCCCTGGGGCACATGCCTTGCAAGAGAATGTCTGTTCTCCTCAAGACTTACCCCAGCTACCACTTACTGTCCCCAGGCCTATATTTAGGATCCTGTCTCATCAAGTTCCAGGAGAGCAAATGCACAGTTTGATCTGGGAGGAGTTAATTTATACTTTTTAAAAAAAGAAGTAAGATTTTATCCATTCATAATGGCAGCAACCTAGCCTATGTGTGAGAATGATTTCTAAGGATGTTAGAACAAAGATAATGAATATAACATTGAATTGAGCTGAATTTTTTGATATTCATTCATTTAACAGACATTCTGGATGTGCCATAATTGCCACTTTACTCTTTCTTCTCACCCACCTTCAAATCTCTCCAACCACCACCTCTGTCTGGGCTTGTCCCTCAATTTACCAAAGACCATTAGCTCTCTGGCCCTGCCTTCTTCATTTGATCGTCTCCTTCGCTTTCTCCTTCCCCTTCTCCCTTCCTACCTCTTTCTTTTCTCACTAGAGAAAAATTGTAAGAATGGCGTTAATGATAGACCTATGTCAAGGGAAAGGAAATTCATAAATGTTAAAGGAAAAATTAAAAACAAGAGCTCCTGTCATCAAGTTCTGAGTGTGTTCACGTACCCTAAACTCCCCCTTCAGATTTTCTGCAATTTCTGTCTATTTTCTTATTCTCGTTTAGTTAGGATCTTAGGTATAAAGTCTTTCCCAAATAGAATAACAGAGGCCTAGGATGTTAAATCATCTTCCTGGTGTCATTTCTGTTTTCCTCTGTGGTATTTTTCTTCTACTATTCATCATTACAAATTCTGTTTTATTTCCAGTAGGGGTTTTTATTTATGTATTTGTTTGCTTTTCTTAAATGACCTGGAACAGATTGACATTTTTATAGCAAAATTTTAGAGGAAAATGCTTTCAAAGTGGCAAATATCTTTAAAGAGAATTGTAAATAGAACCCATTTTCAAGTTGAGTGTTCTTGGATTACTCTTTAAGTAATAATTGAGGAAGAAAACTAATAATTAAACTAATATTTAAGATCACAGTTTCTGGGGCCAGACTTTCGGGGTTAAGATCCCACTCTGCCACTAACTAGCTGTGAGACATTGGGCAAAACACAGAGAATCTCTCTAAGCCTTGGTTTCTTTGTTTGTAAAATAGTATCTATCACATGGTAGTGGTGTGAGAATTAAATGAACTAGTAGATATAAAAGATAGAACAGTACTTGGCACAGCTATATATGTGTAAAACAGCCTTCTGGTGACATTATTTTTATCCTGATTTTAAAGATAAGAAACTAAAGCTTAGAGGTATCAACTAACGTGCTTCAGCAGCATGGTGGTAAATGAAAGAGCTTAGATCTGAAAGCCACATCCATTAGATTCTCAAGTCCATGTCCTGTCTGTTTATGCCATGTGGCTTCCCGTTTAATAATCAAACATACAGAAATAGATGCCCCACATCATAGAATCCACAAATTAAATAGCTCCCCATGTATGAGAGTTTTTTTCATGTAAGTGGCCTTCTTTAAAATTTGAAAGGCATTTTCAATTGCTAATGATATAAATAGGGTTAAACAGCTTGGATGGGAAAATGAATGTGTTATTGACTATGGAGAAAAAAGAAGAGAAAATGGACAAAATTGCCCTTTATTCTAGGATGATGCTCAAAAATGGGTCACAAAACTTCCTTAAGAAATCTTGTGAATTTTTTACTTCTAGACTGAAATAGTGTCTTGTTGATGTCTCTACCATTCATTTCATGTTTGGGAGAATGAGGAAGAAACCCCATTATTCCTCCTAATGTAAGTTATTATATAAAAAAAAGAACCCTTTATATGTTATGAATTTTTAATTTTTTTTCATTTAGTTGATTCTCTTGCTGAGAAAAGTGACTGCCAAAGACCTGTGCCTAGCGTGAGCAATAAACACCAACAGTATTTGCTGCATTAATAATTTAAACACAAACAGTCAAGTAAAACTATCTGGAAGGTCCCACAGGTGAATCATGCAGAGTTTTGAAGATGTTGGTATGTTTAAAACAGACAGCGTTTAAATGAAAATTTTACCCCCAGTGTGGTCAGAGATGTGTTAGTGAGGCCACCGAATTAACGGCCCTTCTGCTACCCACTAATCTTAGTGTTTTCACCAAGACCCACCCTTACTGAAGACCTTCAAAGGCTATGTATTACCCATGGGATCAAGTTCAAGGACCTCTGTAAAGTGACTATATCCCATTTCCCTGAGCTGTGGACTTCTGATTGGTTAGGCATTCATTGTGACTGGACTTCTGATTGGTTAGGCATTAATTGTGACTGGTCAGCACTGTACCTTATTTTTTTCAATTTTAAATACTATTTGTATCAGTTTGCTATTGCTGCAGTAAAAAGTTGTCATGAGCTTACTGTCTTGAAACCACACTAATTTATCATCTTACATTTCTACAGGTTAGAAATCCAACCAACACAAGTCTCCCTGGGTTAAAATCAAGATGTTGGCAGAGGTATACTACCTTTTAGAGAACTCCAAACTTCCTTTCTACCTTCCTTTTCTATTTTTAAGGACCTCTGTGAATACAGTGGATCCACACATATAACCTAGGACAACTCCCCTATTTTAAGGTCAGCTGGTTAGCAAACTTAAACCCATCTGCAACCTTAATTCCCCTTTGCCATATAGCCTAACACATGCACAGATCCTGGTGATTATTGGGACATGGACATTGCTGGAGGCCAGTATTCTGCCTACCACAGCCATTCATATGGTTAGCTCTGCCTACTACCAACTGCTCACCCAAACATGCCCTTTGCTGAAATCAAGCTGGGTTCCTCATTGACTGTCAAAGTCAATGCGTTTTCCCATTTCTGTGCTGCTCCCCATTTGCTTCTTGCTCCCAGCTAAGCCCCTTCCCTTTCTCTCAAAGCCCATCCTGCCAGGTCCAGCTGCATTTCACCTCCCACATGGAGCTTTGCCCATTTAAGAGTATTTATCTTCCTTTTGTTGTCACTTCCTTTTCTGATTTTCCATTAGAATTCTATTATGTTGACCCATATAAAATTGCCAATAGTTTTTTTCACTTACAAAAAGAGAAATTGCATGTGATTTAACCTAATACTCACTTACCTTCTGTTTATCATTTAGTTGTTCCCGAACTACTTTGTATTTGTTTTCTCTTCCCATTTGGATTATGATCTCTTCGAAACTGAGACTGTCTCGTACTTTGGAATCATTCCCTCCAATTCTCACTTGATCGAAAGATTTTCATTCATTCAGTGTCAGTGTAGTTGGGCAATGTTCATCTGTTACGGTTATTTCACTGCAAGCAATACAATCACAATCCAACCAGTTTAAAGGAAAATTTAATTATTAGAAGGATAGTGGATTCAAAACTCACACAGTGAAAATAATAGTCAAGCATCAGAAAGTAGAGGGTTAAAATAGCCTTTGAAATGCATATAGTTTTGGCAAACGAGAGAGCCAGTACCAGGAAGTTTGTTCCTGTTACAAAATCCTGGAAGAGGGACTATCCAGGTTTAGGCCATATCCCCACTTTGTAAATGGGGAATAGAGCTAACAAACACACTTTGATTGACAATCCATTAGGACCACATAAAATGTAGGGAGAGAAGTTTCTTTAAAGACAGTTCAGATGCTCACCCCAAAGAAAGGATGTAGAAATACTGGATAGACAAAATGACCAATGCGCATGATTGAAATCTAAAGTGAAACTTATGTGGTGATTGGCATTGGCTATAAAAGGCAAGTAGGGACAATAGGAAACAGTATGAAGCAAAATAAGGGTGAGGATGACTTTTAATGGGGTATAATCTGCATTAAAACCTTCACCTCTATTCTGTAAATAAGCAAATACAACACCAACAGCTAATAGTTAACTGAGTATATTTTATAAGCCAGGCACCATGCTAAAACAATACATGCATTTTCTCATTGAATCTTTATCACAGTCCCATTTGATGATAAAAGATGCAAGGCGTGCAGAAGCTACCCAAGCTGCCCATAACTTCTATCTGCTAACTTTTAAGGAGAAGTAATGATGTGAGGCAGAAGAGGTATAAAGAGGAAGGTCCACCTATTCCTCATTGAAAGAGATGTCAGTGACATTTGAGAAGACTAGGGGTAGGGAAGACAGATTTAAGTTGGTTATGCACTTAACTAGGCACTGGTCAGCCTGAGCTGGAAGCCAGTAAGGAACAGAGGGAAAAACATCTCTTGTCTAATAGGGTAGACTGATGCTTGAGCAAATGACTCCAGGGCGGTGTGAGACGCCCTACCCTTGAACTCCCTACAGTGTACAGAAAGAACTCAGAGGAACCCACAGCCCAGGGGATCAGATGAAAGGGCAGGTTGGGGAGTTTCTCCGAGAGGAGATAGGTCTTGAAGAATGCATAGGAAATGGTCATGGTTAAGAAAGCAATATTAAGGAACTGCATCTAGGTGAGAAGACATCTAGTGAAAGCAGTGAGGTTCGATTGAAGTTTGTAAGTCATGATGGGAAGTGGGAATGAGAATGACAGATGAGACTGAAAACATAGACCAGAGACAGTTGTTAAGGATTTTGAACACCATGCTAAGTCATCAGCCTCTTAAACTGCAAAAAATTGAGAGACTGTTTAAAGCTTGTACATGAACGATAAGATCAGCTTTGCCTGGGGGGTAGTGTGAAGTTTGGACAAGAGTTGGGGATGACTCCTGCATTTCTGATTTAGGTAGCTAGGCAACTGAGGTGCCGTTTACCCCAGGACTGGATTCTAGGAGGAGGAACAGGTTTTTAGAGGAAATAAAATGTATTTGCTTTGGGGACCTTCTCACGTCAATATCTGACAGAGCACTTTAAAAGTAGGGTAGAGCCCAGGTACATTGAAAAAGTAGTGTGAGTAGCAGACCAGCCACTGATAGAATAAACAAATAATGTAATTCTGATTGTTCCCTTTGCCTTGCTCCAATCCCAGGAGATGGTCACAGTGGCGGAATACAGGAAGCTAAAAAGAAACCGAGGAAAGAGACATGTGGAAGCAATAGCAAGCCACCAAAATGAGGATTTCCGAAAGAACTCTTGTCTAGTGAGATGCTCTGTGAAGAGTCTTGCTTGGTCAGATAAATTTAGGAAACAATATATATGATACCTGCAATATATATTGGCAATAAAGAAATTAATTTTTTTAAACCAAGCATTTTCACAATTTACTTCATCATGGCCTCCATTTTTAGTGCCACATCTCTTTCAGACACATTTTTAGAGCCACGTCCAGTAGAAGGGCTACAGAACAATATTTGACTTATGCTAATGGTCATCAGTCCAAAACTCTTCCACACTGATTTCTCATCACAGTTCAAGTGCATGCTATCAAAAACGATCCAACAATCAAGAAAATGTATAAATGGGTTTGTCCTTTAACAGTTTGAATGGAGATAAAACTCCTATAGCCTTGAAGAAAGATATGTTTATCATCTTATTATTGGAAGATAGTCTTAGTTGGGCATTCCATTCGATTTGGTATGCAGTATTCATAAATTGCCATCTTCTTCTGTTGTACTTTACCCTAAATATATTCCATAGTATGTTTTCATAATTAATATGCAAATAGATGTATAGTTTATAATTAATTTCAACCGAGCACAGTGAAAAACTTGAAAACCTCAGCATGTAGGCATCTTTTTTGGTAGAAGTTCAATGAAATCCCCAAATGTCTTTGTTTTTGCAATCCATAATTTGCAGATTATTAATACAATAAATCCTTGTTGTCTGTGAGAGTTGGCATCATACCCATGAACTCCTGTGCAGGAAGCCCACAAACTAAAAATCCAAATGGAAAGAAAAAAACCATGTGGTTTCTGTGTATGCTCATTACCTGCTTCTGAAACCGTAATATCTCGGCCTTTTATAGATCTTATAACAGGCTCTGCAGGAAGCAGCTGCAGTCATTAGCCATAGGACAGACTAAACACAATCTGCATGGAAGGGGGCCTGGATCCACTTGGCTTCTGGACCTCCAACTATAGGCACAGGAAAGAGCACCACCAGTGGCTAATCTTGTACATGTACTTAATAAAAAAAACAAAACAAGAAGTAACATGTTTTATAACTAAAAGGAATTGAAACTTCAGAGTCCAAATCCTCATTCTGCCTTCGTTGGTGGGAGGTTTGGTTTGGTTAAGGGGCTTGCCCAAGATCACACACCTAGTAAGAGACACAGCGAGGATTCAGAACCAGTTCTGGCTTCTGTGTCTACAGTCTTTCCTTTGCCTCCAGTGGTTCTTTCAGGGACCCTGGGAGAGGAACAGCAGTAGAATTTGGTAGCACCCATCCATGCACTTCGTGCCACTGAGCTTCTTCAAATCTAGTGATGGACCTGTAACCCCAGTGAGTTCCAGTCCAGAGTCCTTCTCATCACCATGCTGAGAAAAACCACTAAAATGGAGACTCTCCTTCCCAAATCCCAAGGTTAAATTCCATACGGTGTCCTCATTTCAAAATCACCCAACTTGCCACAAATTGAGCTGGACTGGTTGGGGTTAAAGCACTGGCGAAACCGAACGCCGGGTGCCAGAAGTCCGAGTCGCTTCCGGAGCCCAAGTTCACCTTTCTACGAGCTCTTTGGTGCCAACCCAGAACCAATATCCCAGCGTCGCTGGAGGGAACGATGGCGTCCTGCATGTCAGAGAAGATTTAAAACTGAGATCCTAACTGCTCATCATCATTAAAAATCTCCAGGCAGTTTTCCTATGAGCAAGGGGGTGGCTGCCTGAGGTTCTGGCTGACAGTCAACCCAACTAATTACATTCTGTCTACTGTGTCCTCCCGCAGTTTCAATTGGACGTGTTATTTTTTTGTAACTTCCTGTCCTAATCCGAATTAGGGTTGCTGTGTGTTCTTAAGCAGATGCTGCTGTTTTCCCAGTAACAGAGGCTTTTCAGATGTGCCGTTTCTTACAGAAAGTTTTTGAGACTTTACATAAATGAAGCCTTCTAAATGATCATAAGATTCTGATGCCAAATAAATGTTCAATTCCGCCTTTGCAGGTGGAGAGTTACTGATACCATTTTCTCTCACCAAGCATGGACACAAGCAGACATTCTTCATCCCCAGGTAAAAGTGCCCTACTTAGAGACTGAGCCTCAAGGCAGGGCCCTCTCCTTTCTCATCGCCTCTCCTCCGCAGGTACTTCTCCTTTTCCCACTGGTGAACTTCACGGACAGCTCACACATTTTGCGGCACAGTTGCAATGAGAAAATCTTGTCAGTTCTATCTATATACTTATCTATCTGCCTGTCTATATCTCATTTTGTCATAGTCAATTTGTTAAAATCGTGATCTTTCCTGGTAGAACTCTTCTGCAAACCCCACCAGACACATCCATCAGTTGGAATAAGAGTTCTTCTGTGGAGGTCAGAGCCCAGGAAGACACGACGTACTTCTCGCCCACACACCGTGGCTCCCAGCCCCAAGGCCCAGGCCCGGCCTCTCACGCCTCTGAGGCATACCTGCTTCCTGCACCGAATAGTGAAGAGGTGCTCCTGAGGAATCTCCAATGACTCTTAGAACCTGCAATTTTACATACCTTCTTCCTTTATGTCTGAGAGATTAAGAAAGTATGAGTTCGTACATCAGACGTTTTTTAAAAACTTTAATGACAGATGTTAGGTAGACTTACTGTGGTGATTTCACAGTATATATAACTATCAAATCATTATGTTCACTTGAAAAAAACTTGCAATGATGGATTTTTTGTTTTCAAAAAGAAATCACCATTACCAAAACTTTCAGATGTTTCAGTTGATCAGATTTAAAAATACTGACTAACATTTTGAAAGGCTTACTCTACACTAGGCGCAGATATAACTCATTTGATCCGCACTACCACCCTTGTTAGTCCCCCTTTAGAGATGAAGGAACAGGGTAATTTGCCCAAAGTAGGAAGCGTGACAGCCAGGACTCCCAGTCAGCGAGTCCAGTTCAGAGTCCGCGCTCTCCCCCAGGGCACTTTATAAATTAATACTCAAACATTCGTTCATTTCCATAGGAGTAAAAAATGCAGTCCCTTCCCTCCTTTACCCTCAAAGGAATATTTAAATAAGAGGAAAATAAGATTGTCTTCTGGGAGTTAAACTATAAATCTACCGTGAAGAATCAAAGCAAAGATATCTAAAGTCACTAAAAGAAATAGAAGATGTCCTAATTTGCTCTCTTCAGCTCTGCAAAAACCTGGTTTTTTTACATCGGTTCCTAACTTCTCAGTGTGGCCTTGGCCGAGACTTGGGTCTCCCTTGCCCCACAGCTCACCTGCATCTGCTCTGTTTCTCAGGGAGACGCCAGAAAAGAATAGTTTAATGGATAACTTACCTTAAGGAAAAGAAGGGTCAGTCAAAAGGGGTTTGGTTGGCCAGGGAAACATTAAGGGTGTGTCCTTGAGCCAAATATCTTCAGCACCTATGGGAACCCAAACCAGAAAAGAGGATCCTCTAGGCAAAACAACTTGATTGCTCTGGTGCCGTGTGTGTCCCTGTGGGGAGAACGGGTATCTCGGGAATCTGGCCTGAGCAGTCTGCCTTTTGACCATATCGCTACATCCCTTTGTGCTTACTACAAGCCCCTTGAACTCCTCTCTCTTGACCCTCTGGCCTGTCATGGCGGTGCCTGCAGTAGGCTAAGATGAGGTCCTGCCAACGTGAGTACGCCTTACAGCTACACTTCTCATTGCAAACCAGCCGATAGCATTCGGATCAGACATAGTCTCAGGAGCTGTGCTCATGTGAGTCTCCCTTTGGGACCGCACCTCATCAATGTGATTGTGAACTTCATCTCCTGAGCCCCAAAGCCAAGAGCCACACTCCATCCCATGGCCAGTCCATGATGTAAATGTCCCCTCTTGGGGCCTCTGAAGAGTGCCTTTAATCTCTCTTCACAACATGCCTCTGCATCTTGGACCCCAAATATATTTTTTTAAAACTCCCTTTGCTGTGGTGTGAAGTTTTCTCTTTCTCCAGTAGAAAGTTGCAACAGGTGTTTCTCAGGCTCAGCTTTATGCCTTCAGTATGATAAGTTTTCAGTAAGGGATGAACATAGAAAGACATATTTATTTCCACAGGTGCATAGTGGTGTTTATATTCACATGTATGCCTCCATTTGCAAGACAAAAAGAAGTTTAAATTATGAAATAGCAAAATGAGAAGTGTAGAATTTTTATTTATCAGAATGTGATAGATGTCAGGATAATAAGCCTCTCAAGGGAACAAACAGTCTCCTTGAGCATTTTTCCCTGCCAGGCCATGTGTGAGGCACAGAGCAGAATCACCCATGCCTCCTCCTTGGCTGAACATCTCTAGTGATTTAGCATTCAGACATCGTGACACCAGTAACAAAGGGATCTCGAGAAAGACACCCTCAGTGCATCTGAGACATTTCCAGTTCATTGTAGAGAAGAAAATGAATAGATGGCAATTAAAGCCAAACTTTATATATATCAGCTATTGTATGAAGTATGTACGGAATTGTGATCAGAGAAAAGACAAAAGCCCCAGCTTGAGTTGCCTTATGTATTATATGGCAAGGATGTGTTTTGAAGTAATTGACATTTCAAGAGTTAGCAGAAATAATTAGTCTCGATGTCACCTCTATTTAAATCAATTTTAGTACAAATCAGAAATTAAAATGTTAACCAACTAGCTTGATTGCCTATTTTGAGTGAAGCAGTGAGTATTTAAGTGACGTCTGAGTATCCAGCACTGTCTTGGTGGATGCGGGGGATATGAGGGTGGTCCCTGCCTGCAGATTATTATCATCTAATAAAATAGATGGATTTACAGACAAGAAATAGCGAGAAAATGCAACTTTCACATCCAGTATGAGGTACATCAGAGCAATTTTGCCTTCCCTCGGGACTTCTGGCAGTATCTGGAGACATTTTTGGTTGTTTCAGCTGAGGGAGTGCTACTGGCATCTAGTGGGTAGGGGCCAGGGTTGCTGCTAAACAGCTTATAATGCACAGGACGCCCCCACAACAAGGAGGTATCCAGCCTCAAGTGGTAGGAGGGCAGAGGCCACATAAGCATCCCGTATACTACTGTAGCTTCATTTTGTTGTAGAGAAACTCAGTGACGTTCCCAGAGAGGGAGCCCTGAGATGGTCCTTCAGTCCTGGGAAGAGTGGCACCGTCAGAGCACGTGAGCGGGCCAAGAAGCCCCGCTGTTTCACCTCTAGGTTGCTCAGCTTCTCCCTGCACTGAGCTATCAGCAGAGCCTCATCTTCCTGCTGTGTAGTGTCAGGCCATGTCAGGGGTTAATTAAGCATTTAGTATGTGACCGGACTTCACAAGCACTTTACATGTTTTGAATTATTCAGTCCTCATAACAGCTTAATAAAGTAGGTCCTATTGTCCCATCTTAAAGATGAGAAAACCTAGGCATAGAAGGCTGAGTCATTTTCTCCTACATTACACAGCTGATAGATGGCAGAGCTGGACTTTGAACCCAGGTGGTTTAACTTTAATTGCTACACTATACTGCCTCTCTCAGATGACTTCTGCCAGGCAGTAGTGATCAGCTTTTCTTAGATTTGTTTCACAATGAAGTGTGTAGGCTTCGGTTTCCGTAGTGTAGTGGTCATCACGTTTGCCTAACACAATGAAGTGTGTGCTCACAGAAATCACCTGCAGAGGTACCCAGGTATGTAGAAAATGCACCTGCAAAATCCAGAGGGTAGATTTTTATTCCCTCCTGTTTTCTGGCTCCAGAGTATCTCTCTTGTAATTTCAAAAGAAACCAGTGTGTGTTGGGGTGCAGGTGGGGGATTTTCTCTCTTAATTCTTAAGCAAAATGCTTGATAGGACAAACTAGACCATTAACTTTAGAATCACAGAGCTTGAAATATAACTGATAGAGTGAATTTCAGATTGGAATTATTACTAAATTATGTACCACTTTACAATGGAATTATTCTCAAATAGTTAAAGTGTACTATAACGTGGATATGATATCGCATGATATCCATGTTATATTTTTCATTAAAAGCAGCAAACATTGTAGACAGTGCATACAACACAATCTTATTGTTGTTTAAGTAAAATTATGCTATTGTGTGTATAGAAATAAGTCCAGAAGAATCCATAACAGTCCATTAACAGTGAAGGTATAATTTTAACTTTAGAACATGGAATTAAAAGAAGTTTAAAAAATAGAAAGTAAAAAACTTTTCTCCCAGACCCCCAAGGAGAGTATACTAAGATGCCATCATCCAGGGGCAGGGATCATGTCCTTGGACAGCCTGCTCAAGGCTACTCCATGGCAGAACTGGGGTGCAGAAAACATGTGTCTCCATTGACCTCTGCTTTCTCTTCTGTGCCTGCTTTTGTCAGTGAAGATGCTTCCTTAACCCATTATAAACTCCCTCACATTAAACTGCATCAAAAAGGAAGAGTCCATCAACCCCTACTCCCTTCCACCTTCTCAAAGGAACCAGTGGCACCTTTTTTTACTTTGTGGTATATGTAAATTAATGGAGACTCCCTTTCCAGGCAGGTTTTCAGATTTAAACATTCTATTTCATTGTAGAATTTCAAACACAGTAAGTATATAAATGAGGTAATACTAAAAAGCACCCAATTCCTGTAAGTAAAATCTTTGTTATATTATCCCTTTTACTCAGATTCAATGTAAAAAAATTATTTTCCTTGAACAACAAATAGTGTCCAGAGTACTATAGGGAATATAGAGATATGATACTCTAGTTTCTGCTCTTAAGCAACTCAAAAAAAATAGTTGGAGAATAAATGCATAAATAAGCTACAGTAAGTGCTACAATAAAGGCATGGAGAACTAGAAGCATTCAGAGGCAGGAGAATGTACACCTGTTTCCTAGAGTCATTGGCCTCATGGAGAAGGAGGCATTTGAAGTGGACTTTGAGGGAGGGTAGAATTTTAATAGGTGAGGAAGAGCAGGTGAGGCCAAATTAAACAGGGGGAACAGTATGAATAAAGCCTCTGAAGCAGGATAGCATGGAGCATATTCAAGGAAAAATCCAGAGAACAGGATAGCTGGGACACAGGGTATTGTATTAGAGTAGCAGGAGAATAGTTTGAAAAGGTCCAGAAGTATGGTTGTTTACCAGGGAGGCTAAGAAATACATACCTAAAATGTTACTGGACACACATATAGAACATTTGCTTCAAACAACAGAGAAAAGTATATTGCCTGAAAATCCCCCATCCCCTCTAAAAGAAAGAAAGTATGTAAGAAAGGAAGGAAAAGGGAGGGAAAAAGGCGAGGATCATGGGGGGGTGGGGCGGGGAGAAGGAAATCCCTAGGTGCTGAAATGCAGAGAGAAATGAAAGCCAGGGTGTTTGAAGGGAATGACTGGTAGAAGTTGAAACTAGTGACCTCGAAGTTTGAAACAGGCTAAGGAATTAACATAAAATGCAGACACAAACTGGTAATATTTCTAGGGCACTGAGCAGAAGTAAATTCAAAATCTCTCCAGGACATTCCACTTAACCAGGCTACAAATAAATCTTTGTTGAAGAAGAACTCCCAATTCAGAATTGCAAAAATGAAGAGACAGTTCGATGTGAGACCGAGTCAGAAAACACAATAAGCAGGTCTAGAACCCAAAAACATCAGTTAACAAAAATTTTATACAGAGTATAAAATATATATGTTTAAATGACTGAAGATGAAGTAAAGAAGGAAGGAAAGGAAAGGAAATGAGAAAGGAAGGAACCATACCCAAAAGAAAAGATATTTTTTTGGGAAAAAAAGAATGTTGATAACCAAATGGAAGTTCCAAAACTAAAAATTGTAATCATTAAAATTAAAAATGAAGTCAAAGCGCAGATTAGATATTACTAGAGAGAGAATTAGTTAACTAGAAGATAGAGCAGGGACCATTTTTGGACTATAATAAGAGAGATGAAATGGAAAATATGCAGAGATTATGAAACTTGGAAGAAAGCATGTATCTGTGATGAGTTCTAGAAAGGACGAATAAAGTAATTGGAGGAATGGTAATATTTGAAGAAAAAATGGCTGAGAATTGTCCCATGTGAATGGTAAATGTAAATTCTCAGAGTCAAGATGCACACAGTTGGCATGTCCTAGATGCCTCTGCCCTGACTCTGGCATGGACCAGAATGAAGTGTGCAAGTTTGATCATAGTGTATAAAGAGAAGACACAATAGGAAATAGTGGCCTCTGCCTTGAAGGAGTCCCACTTTTTGAGCCTTGATCCAGGCCTTTCTCTCCTCCACCCTCCTGTTCTTGGGCTTTTGTCCCTATTTGGCCACAAGACATGACCTTAGGAGATGTGCTGATTCCAGCCTTCTTTCCATTCTGACCACCAAAAATCGCACATCTTTAATTTCAACTGAGACTATTGAAAGCTTTATAAACAAATAAATAAAACTTTAAAGCACCAAGATGCTCCCCTATTGCCAAATTACACAATGCAAAAACAATTTTTTATTTCAGATTTTAGTGCACTTGTCTAGCATAGCTCCTGGGTACCTCATCTTTAACTTTTCTTATTCTCATTGCCATTTGTAAAGTAGGTTCTAAATACCTTCCTATGACAAGTTACAGGAAGAACCCTGGTTTGAAGGTCAGGAGGCCTGAGTTCGGGTCTGTCAGGATCTAGCTGTCTGAGCCTGGGACATCTCCTGACCTAATAACTATAGTGACCAGTTTTGAGGGGTTGCCATGAACCAGCCCCTTTTCTGAGTGTCTTCCTTGTGTCTTAGTCTTCAGAGCCTGTCACCTAGTCTTCACAGCAGCACTGTGAAGGAGGGTCTACTGTTGTCTCCATTTATGCTTGAAGTTAGTGAGGTCACCTGCCTGCAGTGACAGGATTAAAAGGAAGAGGTCATGTGACTACAAAACCCAGGATTTCAACAGCTACAACTTCCAGTCTCACTGCTCTTCTGTTCTCCCAAATGAGGTCTCTTTGCGGCTCTACCATTCTATGACGTGTTTGGGTGCCTGTGTCTGTGAGTGTGTGTGAAATGGAAGTTCTGTCAAAAACCCTGAGAAATTTGCATCTACCTCTAGAGAAAATAAGTCAAAGATACTGTTCTTACTGGGAGATAATGGCTGATCCCTTCCAGCCAAATATGGTTTTCAAAATTAAAAAATAACAATTGTAGTTTATAGATTTTATAATCTTCTTTTAACAAGTTATCAAGCTATTGGTGTCTATAAAGAAAAGTCTATGAGCTTAGTTAATAACTCCTATCAATTCAATCAGTTTGAAATCCTGCTTTTAAAATTTAAGATTTTAGTGCAGAAAGAGCTTCAAACTCAGGGGTACTGGGCATCCCTGGAAGGCAAGAACTTTGAAAGCATATATACAGCAATTTGAAATCTGAATCCTCTGCAAAGTGAGGTCGTTTAATCACTCGCCAGCCCCAAAAAGAACCTCTTTGCATTCTTACTTTGTTGTTTCTCCCTTTTTTCCCCCCTTCCTTCTTTCTCTCTCCTGTCCTTGAAGCCTATCTCAACCCTACCTCACTGACTGTTGTGATGTGAGGCCCACTTCTCATCCTCCTTCTCAGGAGTCCTTCCCTCTGTTGACCAATCCAGTCTCCAGGAAACATGAGCTTCCTTTTCCAAATCCTGCAGAGCCTCCGCAGTGGTTTCCTCTCGCTGAGCATTTACCTTTTCCTACCGTTTTGTTAGTTAAGAGTCATGAAAATAGAGGCCAAGTCTTAGTATTTGTTACTATTTTAAACTTACTCTGTTTGCACATAGCCTGTATCATATATGAACATAAATGATATCAGTGTGTGCATACGTAAGATAAATACAGACGTATGATCCACATGGCTCCAGGTTCATTAGCTTCGCAGTTGTTCGGGTGCAAGAAACAGAAATGCACTGTACCTAATTTAAGACCGAAGGGATTTGTTATAATGGTCCAGGGGTTTCATGAAGAACCTCAGTGCAGGAAGTACAGCCAGTCCTTGGAAGACTGAACTGGGACCTGGAAAACCATCAGGAGCAAAAGCAGCTACTTTCTCAGTCTCTTTTTTCTCTCTGGGGCCGCATGATCTACCATCTGCTCCATTCTCGTGCTTTTCTCAGCAGACGGCCTCTCTCTGCACCAAATTTTCATGGGCCAGGGAGCACCATGACCTCTAGTCCCTCGTCTCTTAGTTTAAATTCTTAAGAGAGAGAATTTGAATGGCCCAGGTCATAGGTCAGGTGTCCAGCCCTGGTCCCATCAACTGTGGCCAAAGAGGAGTAAAATCCCATGACAGAACAGGGCAGAAGGGGTCCAGCCCTTCACCTGGGGCAGGGAGTTGGCATGGGAGCAGTTGCAAAAAAAGGAATATATATACATGCTGTTTTCTTTTAAAACTATATTGATTATATACTGAGAAAGTGTGTGTGTGTGAGAGAGAGAGTGTGTGTATATACATCTAATGAGCAAGTGAGCAAGTTTATACTTTGAAAATTTGCTTATAAATTGCATGCTGAAAAAAAATGAGAAACTGGTTTTTCCAATGGAAAAAAAACAAAAGCAAGAAAAAGTTGGAGGCTTAAAAGGACAGAGAGGTGAAAATAGATAGGGCATAAAATTCAATAGAAAAGTACCCTTTTCGAAAATGTTATTTAAGAAAGAATATTCTGACTTCTATACGCAGGGTGGGGAGAATCTGGAAACAACAGTGGGCAGGAAGCCCATTTGGAGTTTTAGATTTTATAATCTTCTGTTCATAATGTAGAACCAGACCAAAAGGTTTTAAGCATGTGGGCTAAGTGTCCCTCACTCAGCAGACAGCATTTTTTTTAAAGATATTTAAAGATTAAAAGCAGAAGCAGTTAGTCTAATGTATAATATTTACTGATTTGAGCAGCTCTATTAC
Organism: Manis javanica; assembly: GCF_040802235.1. Classification (NCBI taxonomy): domain Eukaryota; kingdom Metazoa; phylum Chordata; class Mammalia; order Pholidota; family Manidae; genus Manis; species Manis javanica. The sequence continues at coordinate 108,657,055 of NC_133164.1, forward strand.
ACAGACATCTTACACATAAATTTAACTATTATTATTGTGTTGCCCTTTTCCTAGAAAGGGTAAAGTAGATTTGTAGGAGTGCTTAACACATGTAAATCCCCCACCTTTTTAAACCAAAGCACATTGTATTAAAGAGCTACATAAATTTTACAAGTATTCTGTCCTTTTGAGATCATAGCCATATTCTTTCTTGCAACACAATTAAAGTTGATGCCTCTTTGTAAGCCAGTTCTATGAACCTTGATTGAAGATATCTCACAAAAGACACTTCTTTTTCCAAGCGCATAATTGCACCAAGGATGTAATTGTTTGCAGAGGTTCTGACTTAAGTATTGGAAGGGCTATATCAGCAAATACCTGTTTTGTTGGCCACCACAACCTTCTTTGAACATTATTTACTCATTTACTATGCTTACCCACTTTTCTTAAGACTGGCTTTAAAAAATGATTTAAAGCATGACTTCCTTCAAACAGCTAATCGTCTATAAAACAGGTTAGTGCTTGCAAGAGAATGCCCAAATTGATAGTGGTGGAATCTCAAATGCTATATATTTTTCCACTGATAAGATGTAACCCAGGCAGAGATAGCATGATTTTTGTCTGTCTCCTCACCAGTATGTTTTCCCCAATTCAGTTCCAAAAGAAGCAAAGGTTGTATTTTATACTGAAGGTGTTCCATGCCAAATACTTTTTAATTTTTTGATGTCTGAATTATATAAAGTATAATATATCCAAGAGGTTAATGACAGTTATTTGGAATATATACATATGTGTGTATGTGTGTGTGTGTGTGTACTTGAGTATGTAAGTATTTGGCCAAATTACATAATGCCCCAATAAATTCTACTGAAAAAGGAACCAGAATGAGATTTAGTAGTCTTATCTAATCAGGCTTAGATAGTAACTTTAGAAGAAAAGTTGGTTTTGGTTTGTCAAAGTCAGGTTTGGGATTCAAGAATTTCTAGACTCATGATTTCAACATGTGCTAAGTCTCCTTAGAGGCTAGATAGTATATGACGTCATGAGCTTTGAAATATATATACTCAATAACATTTTATATACAGAATTTTTATTGAGTGCACAGTATTCCATCATATAAGTCTGCTATAATTTATTATGATTTATTTAGCTAATCCCGGTTGTTAGACAATTGATATTTATAATCTTTCACTATTGTAAACCATTCTATAGTGAACACCCTTGTAAATAAGTAATATCCTTTAAATTTGTTTCCTTGGCTAAATTCTTCCTCTGCTTCAGTCTGTCTGATCTTACACTGGCTTACGCAGAATGTTCTTCTGAAAACAAAGCTTTGTTGAAAACAGAATAGTCAGACATCCTGGCTGTACTCAGAGCCTCCACAATCTAGTTTTGATCTCCTGTTTCTTCCTGACTCCCCAGTGATCTCCTAAGACTCTGCTACTTGAAGTGTCGCTACAACTACCTGCTGATCTCCACAGTGGCATCAGAACTATTTTCCCTTAAGGAAAGAGGTCCGAGAAAAGAGTCCACCAGACAACTTCCTGAGAAATTTTGGAACTAAAATGAAGAAAGAGAAACTATTTCTCCAGATGATTAAGGTAGTAATATGCAAACCTCAGGAGCTTAGACTGCCATGTGATGCCTGGACTAGGGGGAAGTTTTTCTGCAGAGGGACAAGATTGAGCAGAGTAGAAGGAGAGAGAGAGACTGATAGACATTCTACTGCGACAGGAAGATGGGAGAAGAGGAATCGAAGCAACCCTTCCCTGGAGGACTATTAGCACAGACTGGTGGATGGATTGTTGGAGAGGAGAGTCAAGCCTTGGAGAATGGCTGAACTAGATAAATGGTTCTTCTCATCTCTGTGATGCTGAGCCATGTGAATTTCACAGAGTTGGATCGAGAAGTGGGCCACCCAAGTAGGTATATGGTACACCACCATATAAACATATTTAAATGTTCTTAGGGATATTTTACCAACACTAGAATATCCTCAGGAGCATTTCAATGATATTAGAAATGTAATGAGATGGAGCAAATTGTACTTCTAAGATTCTTCTCAGGGAGCCTCCAACATATGAAGGGAAGGCGTTCTTTGACAAGTTGCTTGAAGTGGCAGAAGACACACCCTTCCCCCTGTGAGACATGCTTGAGGCTCAACAGATGGTCTTAAAATAACCTTCAAATGAGACTGGATCATCTTATAATCAGAGCTTTTATTGTGTTCAGTAAAGTATATGTGTTTGGAGCCAAAGCTAAGTATATTTAAGGATGAAGATCTTTTGAGTGCTGTCACTCACCCTCTTATTCTCTGCCCTTCCCTTTATGTAATTTCTTACTCATTTTCTTTTCTGAACAAATTCAAAGAACATTAGTTTGAAAGAGTGGCAAAAGAAAAGTCTGCCCTGAGCGCCTCTATCTTGGCCTGTGAAGGACACCTGCTGATCTGATCCTGCCGGTCATTCTTTTCTCTGCACCTTTTCTTATGCTCTTCTCCTCTTCTCTACATAATGCTTTTTTTTTCAAGCAGTAGCTAAAATTCCACAGTGCTGCTATCTAAGCCACCACCTACACCAGCCTTGAATCCTCTGCTGAAGAGCTAATGAGAGCTAGAGACTCAACAAATCTGTACCTTAGATGTAATCCCTGCAAACTAGTTGACACAGGACATCCCTGCTGTTAGCTAGCAGCAGAAAGCAGGCCTCTTTCCTATGTAGGGGCACCCAAGAACCTCTGTGCCCATCGTATGACACATTCCGTCCTCTAGAAGACTCAGGCCAGAAGGTTTAAATAAGAATTCTACATTGTCATAATTAGGTGCTATTCTTATTTAAAGCAGCTTCTGAATGTCCCTTGAGTTTTGACAAGAATCTGTTCTACATTTTAGCAAATGCAGAGAAGGAAAAAGAAATATAATCGCAAAACCCAGCCTCTCAACAGGCAGCAGGTGGAGGCCAGTTGAATGGCAGGCATCCCTCCTAACTCGAGGCTGTCACAGGGCTGCCAACTCCTCAACATTTCCATGAAGGAAGTGAAAAGAAGAAAATGTATTTGGCAGTTTTAATCAGATAATTACTTTTTTTTAAAAGAAAAGGTATGTTGAATATAACTCCCAGGTTTTTTCCATCTGTTTAAACTTAAGCAGAAGAGCGTTGCTCCTGAACTGACCATGCTATGTGATGAATATGCTCTTGAAATAAGTGCTTTCAGATGGTTGCTTTTTATGAAATGTGCACAAAGATACATACTGTGGTGGTGGAGTCCGTCTTGTAAGACATCTGGCCACAACATGTGCCTCATTAAGTTACACCTGTAAGTGTGGGACCATTTTTTATACCAGTAATATTAATAATAAAGGGTTCCTTGAATAGCATTATTAATGGTGCCAGGTGGAGGATGTGGTATTACTTACAGCCTGGTAGGGGATTGGTTAATGTCTCCTCCTGCCAACGTTTCTGGTTTCATGTTTATAGACGGAGAGCTCCGGATGATGGCTGGCAATGTAGCCATTGAGAAAATGAACTCCCCCTCTTTCCCATCAGCGAGAAAATTTACAACAGTTGGTGGAGAACTTGAATGAATCTATTTTCTAATTTTGAACTCATAATCTCACTGAAGAGCAAGTAAGGTATTTACCAATTAATTCAAGCAATTAAAAAGTCTGTCTCCAAGTTTTACTTTCTTTAATTTGACTCAAATTGAAACTTTTCGGTTGTAGCTATCTCCCATCACTGCTTATTCCGGGAGACATTCATCTCTGCATTTTCCCTCTGTGGTCACAGACGGAAAGTCAGGGAAAAACTGAGAAGAAATCCAAAACCTTTCCTTCCTTCTGTGGAATGTTTGCTTTTGCTGTTTTACAATTCAAGACTTGTAACAGAAGGAAATAGATGCCCCAAGTAGGGTACTTTTTAATGTGCATTATTACAGGTGTTAGCAAGTCTGGTAAATTCAGAGTATTGTTTGATTTGGCAACCAGATCCCAAGACTTAGAAAACCAACCCATGTTTTAGCTTCAGATTACATGCAACTAGAATAAGATTTCAGATTTAACAAGGCAGTTGTTGAATGTTAACTGAGTTGCGTTTGAGTAATAAAACTCAATTGATTACTAAGAGCATACTTACAAAAGGCAGAATAGAAAAGCCCTTTACATATCTTCAGCCATTCACAAATACACACATGCATTGACTTGTGCACAAGTGATAAACTAATAAAAATAGTTTTTGAAACACCTATTTGTGTCCCACTTCAGAGTTTAAAAGTGACGTTTTTACATACATTATATTAACAGCTTCAAAAACTAGGTGGTGGTGTTATCTTCTTCTTGCAGAGAAGAAAACTCTAGTTCAGAGAATGATATTCTCAAGGTACACAACTAGCAAGTGGCCTCTTCAAAACTGAAGCCCACCCCTCCTGAATCTAAACTTCTATGTTTTTTTCCACTCCACCATCTGTTTCCCCTTTCCCAGGCAATTAACTCCCCTTAAGAAAATCCTAAAATCCAGGAATGACTTCCAGCGCTACCTCATTTTAGTACAAAGACGTAATCTGGGTGAATCTCTTCAAGCTGATGAGTGGAAAAAGATAGACAGGAAGAATACATACTGTATGATTCCATTTCTATGAAGTTCAAGTCAGTCAAAGCTAATCTAAGGTGGCTAATCTAAGTCAGAACAGTGGTTACCTCTTGGGAGAGAGTATTGAGTGTGAGAGTGAAAGAAGGAGCTGTCTGAGATATGGAAATAATCTGTATCTTGATCTGAGTGGCTTATCTAGAGTTTAGCTGAGCACTTAAGATTTGTGAAATTTACTATACCTTCATGATACATCAATTAAAAATTAATTTTAAAAAAGAGGCTATTGCATTGCCAACAAGTATTTGCTTAATGTCCCTGAAATATGTCTTCTTTTCTTCTTTGGGAAAAAGACTCATACCCCTTTCCAGAGCCTCCGGATTTTTTCATGCCTCTACTATCTATTGTAATAGTATTCCATTATTTTTTTCTATCACTTGTCACAATATTTTATAATTTTATGACTACAAAGGTATCATTCTCTCAAAGAGCAGGGGCCATTTGTGCCTCGTGTGTGCTTTCCTAGAATCTAGCATGGTACCTGGCATGGAATATTTACTCAGTAATAACTGTCAGAAGAAAAAGAGATGAATAAATGAATAGGTGAGCCAGTTGGCTTTAACTTTTGTGTTTTATAATTCAGGCTTAGGGGATGAGTTATGTTAGGATGTCCCAGAAGACCTGGAAACCATTCGCATAGATGGGGCTTCCCAAGAAGTCCTGGGTCACCTCCTTTAAAAGGCTGCTGTAATTAAACTACCATCACTACCACTCACAATCTGGATAGACAACACAAGGACCAATGAGAGCCCTCACTTCCCCTCTTGGACCTAATTGTCCCCTTTCTAGGCTTTACTGTTTACATAGCATTCCCTGCTTATGCCACAGAGGAGTCCTCAACTGCATCCCAGCCAAGGTCCTGGACTTCTGATGAATTCTCCTCCAAATTCTTTAACTGTGGAAATTTTATTCACACCCTGTCCCAAACAAAGCAAATGAAAACCCTGGCTTCTGCCACTCTGGGCTTGTTTTAACTGGTCTCACTAGTCAGCCATTCTTGTTCACCGGAGTTCCTAGCTCAGGATGTGGCAGTGTCACCATTTCATCAGTCCTGCAAACAGCCTCCCCTTTGGGAGGTTTAGTTTCTGTTGCAGTTTTTGTTGTTTTCTTTTTCTCCTTATGACTCTCCCTAACAAAACTGTGCAAAGCAGCTTGTTCTGGGAACATCCCTTTCTTTCTCTTTCTCTGGCTGTTTTACTCTCTCTCTTTCAGGAGGGGTAAAGAGGACTCCAAAGGAGCCTGACTAGTTCCAGGAGAGTCCTTGGGTTGGTAATGCTCTGATAACAGAATAGTTGGACTGTGAATTTCATCCTCTTAGCCTAAGCCTTCTCCGTTGACTTGTGTACTGTTGTCATCTCTGCAAGCTGCTTTCCATTTAAAGTGAAAATTCTCTAAAAGATCACATTTCTTTTATGGGTCTGGCATGAGGATCTGTTGCTGTTTTGGAGCAGCTAAGCCATCTTAAACAAGTACTAGTGTTTACCTGTTTAGCAAATGCGTCTGAGTTTGGTCATTAGCCAAGGCCATGTCACCTATGAAACCATGTCTTTTTAAAATCTTTGTTTGCCTGTATGACCTTGAATAGGTTATATAGATATTCCGCACTTAGTGGGATTTGTGCTTTTTTATTATCTGAGCAGGAAAATCAGGTAGTCAGATGCAGGGTTCATGAAAATAAATGATAAGATCTCAGGACTGAAGAGAAACTATCTGCTTTTCTTTTCTTTTCTTGTCCCCATTCATACTCTTAATGCCTTTCTGGGTACCTGCAATAGGGATGAAGAATGAGAGAGAAAAGCACATAGGAGGTAGATTAGTTCCAGAAAAGGAGGATATACTCCAAACATAAATGTCACAATTTTGTATGGTGCTATTGCTAAGTCTCTGTTAGACCACAAAGTATATTGGGATTACTGTCTCCCCATTTTAAGCAAGACCAGTATTTGACTCATGCATCTGGGCTGTGATGACTGGAAACATGTGCTGAGATCCATGGTCTAGTGCAGGACCTGGAGTCAGAGGAGACTGCACTCGAGTTCCAACAACTTCTTACTGGGAACATTGGATTCTCCCTCTAAGCCTCAGTTTCCTTATCAGTGAAATTAGGACAGCAATAGGGGCTACCACAAACTATTTTAAGAATTACTTAAGATTTTTTATAAGAAAAAAACCCTATAAGTAGAAAAATCTTGCACATATGTTCAAATATTAACTATTATAATCCTGCCTCTTGCTGGCTACTTACAATGCACTGAGAGTTTCCCCTTCACTGGTCAGGTCCTGTGAGGATGATTCCAAGCCAGGACATGACTCTGTCTAGTTAATGTGTTTGAATGTGTATTTTGGTGGTGATGGGGATGTGGGGGTATAGACTCTGGAATCGAATGGGTTATTCTGTCTGTTCTGCTCTGAGGCCAAGGGGTTTCCTTGCCAGTCATTAGGCATAAATCCATTTTTTAGACACTGAGACAGTTGAAACATTTAGTCACTCTATGTGACTTTTTAAATTAATGGCAGTGGATTCTTAAAATAACACTTTAATGGGTTAACAGTCTATGAATGAGACCTATGTTGATTAAGTTCCCTTATAATACATTTGATGATTATGGGAATAAGGCACCAGGTAGATTGCCTTTAGGGTGTTATTAAATCTAAATCATATGAAACAGTATTTGAGAGAGAAACCCAGTGTATCCACTCTGCTCTGCACTCCTTCATCCGCTGGCTTGAAATGAGATATGGTTGGATCATTAGCAGGGTCTGCAAACTGTCTTTAAGCACACCTCCTACCCTAAAGATGGAGACAGGGCAGCCTCCAAAATGTCGCCCCAGGATCCTGAATCCAGCTTCAAGCGACCTGTTGTCAAAGCAACACTTCCCTGATGCATGTGGGAGCCTCCAGTAGCCCAGGCCAGTGACACAGATCTCAAGTGGAGGAACAGCCCATCTCCTCCATTCCTCATTGGCTCTATTGGAAGCTGAAAGGAGGTCATTGCACTTGTGGTGGTTAGTGCAGAAGCCAAGCAGCATGAGTATGAAAGGACAAAGATGGCATAAGGAGCAGAGAGTGGGGCCTGGGAGATGCTTGAGGGCAAGCACTGGGGAGACTCCCCCATCGGAGGAAAGCATATGGGCCTGACTCGCTTCTTCCCTTTGGGGAGCAAAGAGCAGAGAGAAACAATAAAGAAAATCAGCTCATGAATGGATTACAGAATACTGGGGACTAATTCAAAGATGATTTGTAGGAACAGAGAGACTTACTTCATTTTGTTACATGTTCTAAAAGTCAGGGGGCGGAAGAAGAGGGAAAGAACATTTATTTTGTGCCAACTCTGTGCCAGACATTCTGCTTGCACTTTTAACTTTACTCATTTAAAGTTTAGAGGAATTGTAGTAGGTTTTTATAACCCTCTCATTTCATATGAAGAAGCCAGGTTCAGAGTGGTTAAGTTACCTAAGGTCACACATGAAGCAGCCGAGTTGGACCAGCCATGCCTGCCTGCAACTCACAAGGCCTCTCAGCATCTGTGACTTCCTTGGTATTTCTACAGATCTAGAAATAGGGCAAGCAACATATGCTTTGACATGTCATTCTTGAGGATTTTCAGGGATTAAAAAAGGGCAACCGAACATTCATAAATGCAAATTATTTTTCTAGATGAAACAAATACACTTTTGTGAAAATCAGCTAAAATTCTTAAGGGCAATAATCTTCTGAACAATGGCCTGACGCTAACAATTGAGGCTTCAGTTACCTAATAAACTGATAATATAAACTAGACTCCCCAAGTCTGGCTGACTTCTGATAGCTTCATGATGGTCCTTCATCAAGGTTTACACATCAACTGAGCAGGTTTCAGAGACCTCTTCAGGGTCGAACTAGACTTTTCCTAAGTAGATTTAACCACTGAACACAGAACACGTGTCTTGAGATGGCATTTGTTTGTGGTGGGGCTGGATAATGTATATACACAGAAATTCTATTTTGTCCTGGGTTTACCATGGAGATAGTACTGGGTTAAATTACTTCACATATTCACAAGAACTTAACTATTATCCTTGACAAGTCTCAACTTCAGCCACTATCGTCACCACGTCTGGGTCTCCCAAGGGAGCAGATGTCCATACAGTGAGAAGGTGTGGGATTCAGACTTTCTCAAACCTTGGTAAGAGAAGCAGGGAATGGCTGCTGAACTGAGAAACAGTGACAATCTTTGAGGGTTAGTCCACATTACCCCATGGAGCAAGGAATGCTGCACACCTATTCCTCCCTGATGGGTTTGCAATGCCTTACACACTGGGCATGTTGTGTAAAGGAACTCTGCAGAAAGCTGTGGGGGCTAAAACCCACAAACCAAGCCCTGAGATTCTCTTCCCTGAGATTTTTTTGCCCTTAATAGATAGGAAGCCTCCTGCAAAGTTACAGAAAATAGGATCTGCCCATGCAGAGGGGTGGGTTGATTAAATGAGATGCTCCAGGTACAGGCACCTGTCTTCAGCACTCAGTACATATTTACCATTGTAGCGATGAGAGTGGTGGTGGTAATGATCGTGATGGGTCGTGACGATGATGTGACTGTGCCACCTTGCAAAGCACTCCCACCTGTGCTGTTTCATTGCTTTTGGTTTATGCTGTGAAATAGGCGGCAGGAGTCCACTCCAGAAAGCCAGGTCTCCTGACTCCCAGCCATTACTTTCCCACTACTCTCTGCTGCCTCCTGGGGAACTTTCAAGGAGGCGGGAGAAGGAGGAGGGACACATTGAGCAATCAGAGGACAAATAGCGATTCCGCTGAGATACACTATGGTTCCATTCACTGCAGTTCTCAAAGCGGTGAAACCCTCTTTGTTGGAGAGAAGAGAACCCAGAGAATAATCCCCATCCCTGTTTCCTACAGGGAAAAAGTAGAGGGGTCTCTTGGGGATTCCTGTCTTTTCTAGGCCTGCAAGTCAAAGCTGGTATTCCATCCCCCTACTAATTTTCAGGAGCAAACTAATACTTTTGTCCCTTAAAAAGAGAAACAACAAAAAGAAATGAAAAAAAAATCCTAAATTCCTGCTTTTAGGTTAGTCCTGAAATGCATTCATCTCTTTCACTCGATGTGGCTCACTTTCGTTGTTCCATTTTAGTATCTCAGGAGGAAAAAAACCCAAATAACCAATAACAGTTTACAGCTTTGACGCAGAGCACTAAAGTTGTTTTTCTATGAATATAGATTATTACATTTTTTTACAAAGCAAGTAAACAGATGCATAAAAATGCATTATTTCAGGAGCATAAGAAAACCTGCAATAAGTATAGTGGTTTTAATTTGTTTTTATGATTACTTGTAATTAATTAGCATCAAAAGTAAATTATCAACATCCGAAATTGTACCATCGGATGTGAGCAGGGTACTCCATGAATGATTGACTGATTCATCTTTATACCAAGGTAGGAAAAAGAATGATCTTTTCTTTTACTTTTTTTTTTTTTAACTATGCTTAAATGAAAGTGCTACAAGCCAGTGTCAATGCAGAGGAAGAGATTTAAAAGCATGTGATAGGAAGGCCCAGTTTGCTTCATGACAAACCGTGTCAAGGGGTAAAAACGATGTACATTGGCAGGCACATCACTCTATCAGGTTGCGCTGCAGAGGAAAGATTCCTTCTAAAAAGAGTAAAAATAAAAATGGATCAGATCTGCTAAATTGGAGAAGGTTCACATACCTCCTCCAAACCTTTACTCTTCAGCCATAAAAAGGGTGACATGTCTGACAGGTGTTGGAATTTTTTTTAACCAACTCTTGCTGTTTGTCACTATCATTTTTTTCCCCATAAGATTAATGATGGAATTGTTTTCTGTAGCTTTGGCCAATTTAAAACCAACCAATAGGTTCAAAGGAGTCATCCCCTTGACCCCTTTCCGTTTCCTCTGACATTCACTGCAGCAGCTCACCCTGCTCTGACCTGTGCTTTGCTGAGGGAGTGCCAACAGAAAGAAAAATGGGTATTTAGTAAACAGACTGGTTTCTATCTGCGAGGAATATGTGCAGGGATTTAGAAGACTCACCCACGTCTGTTTTATTAACAAGAACATACTTGAACTGAGAACTCAGTCTCAGCAGTACAAATAGAATCCAGCAACAGAAGGGAAGGGGGGGAATAAATAAGATTAAAAACTTCTTCCTTGCTTAGTATCCCTCCTAAGAGTTAGAAGCTCTCACAATGGGATTATGGAGCTTCCAACAAAGTTAAATAAAATAAATAGATTAGCTTCTAATGGGTTTCATTCCATTGCAGGCCTTCAAAAGACACACAGTGGTTTTTATTTTGGGTAAGTTGTCTGAAATGAAACTGTATGTCTCTATTTTGCTCAATAATCCACTGAGAGGAATAATGTGTTACATGTTGACAGGGAGTTGGAGATAGATGTGTGCTTACGTTTACTTCAATACTGATGAAAGAATATAAAGTAAATTCCTTCCCAATTAAGACATAGTCAAGGAAGTGCTGACCTCAGACACATTCATGATTGTCTTGTCCTTTTTGTCCAGGGATTTTATTCTAGGTGACCGTAATGCTACCAGTGAACTTGGCTGGTTACTAAGGAACAATGTCAGTTAACAGTCCCTAAAGACAAAAATGTCAAATCCAATCAAGGATGTCTGCATTGCAGTTACTGTTCTAGAAAATCTCTACTGAATCACACTAAAGTAATGAATAATGGTCAAAGTTCAGGCTACCACAACTGCATTCTTGCTCCCATGTTTAAATTAAGGGTTCGTCAAAAGCTTTGAATTGTCGTGGCCACTTCCATCTACCACTGGTAGAAGTGAGAGGCAGGGGGGACTGGGAAAGCCATAAAATTCCCAGCCAGAATATTTTCACACTGAGGTTTTCCAGTCTGTGTCACCCGCGGTGAAACATGTTTCCAACCCCCAAGCCTGCTGCCTGTCATGTTTGTCTGCGGAGGGTCACACCATCCCTCCTCAAACACAGTGCTCGGCAGCACATACTGGGAAGATTTTTTTTTTTCCTACTGATGAGAAGAAAGTGTTAAGGCTACTCAAGGTGGAACCAAGGGGGAAAAAGCAGTTCCTTGACTTCTTGAGAAAGTGGACCCACGTCCCAGACAGCCCTCACTGAAGTCACCAACATGGGCAGAGCCCATGTTTTGTGTCCTGTCTTCATTTCTAATTTGGGATTCGGGTTCCTGGTTGGACCTTATCTTGGCGTTACATTATAAAGCTGCTCTCCTTTGGACCCAGTGAGGATCAGTTGGCCACTGGAGGACCATTTCTTTTTTAGTTATTGATCTTCTGTTACTCCTTTTTGTGTGAGGGTGTATATGGGAGAGAAAGGTGGTGGTGGAGTGAACCACTCAAGTCTTGACTTCCTGGGTCACCTGAGTGTCAGATCCCGAAGACGGGTCATGTCTCCTAGGTGCAAGGCAGTCTCTGATGGCTAGGCCTGCTTCAAGGTCTTTATGACACTACGGTAGTGGGGTACATTTGTGTGAGGACCAAGACAAACAAATGACTCCAAAACTTGTTTTATAGTGAAAAGGATTAGAATAGCTTCCCAGAAAGTCTATCAGGGATACCTCTAGAAAAGATTATTAAAAAACAAAATTTGTATTTATCTCTTTACACCCCTCTTCTGGGCTCTTCTCTCTGGGTGCTCTGTGCCCTCCTGAGGCACCACCTGAGGTACAGGTTCCAAGTTCTTTCCTCTCTGAGCAGTTCCCTCAGATCTGAGACTCTTTAAATACCCTTCCTCTGTGATATGGTTCTTTCCTGGTACCAAACCCTCTGGAATCTGCACCCAGATTTCCAGCCTACCTAATGGTTTTATTAGATCAAGTTAATGCAATAACATGTAATTTTGTATTGTTGTATTCCCTCCTGGGTAGCAGATGTGCATTCTACCAAGAGCTCTCTAAATATATTTTGATTAAAAAGAATGGTCCTTGAGGTATTGATTCCAATTCAGTAAGGAAAACATTTTGGAGTAGATGAAGTCTTTTTGCTCCTTCTAAACCACACTGGCACAAGGAAATGACTGCATACTCTGACTCTACAAAGTTTTGCCCTTAAGGTTTATGCCCTTTTGATGTAAGATGTATCATTTCCCTGATAATTGCTTTTATCTACCACTTGATATTTGCCATGGAGTCACATTCTCAGGGATTGCCTAGGGCACTGTCTTGTTTAAAACCAACATTGCTTTAAATGTAACATTTTGAAAGCATAAAATCACACAAGTCATATTTGACCCATTTCTGACTTACAAAGTTCCCTCAGGACATATTTACCGTAAGCATTTTTGTGATACAAACATACATGCTTCCTTGTCTTATTTTAGAAGAAACGATTGATACCCAAGACTTTCTTCCAAATTCCTTTCATCAGCACTTTATAATCCTTTGTAAAAACTCCCTTTTACTAAACACCTTCCAAAATTATACTTTTCCCTCTTATTAATGATGATATGTGAACCTCAGAACATGCATCTGAATACTTTTTTTCTCCTGCTCTTCAGCATTCATGCCTCAGTTGGCCATTTCTTATACCTGCATTCTTTCCCCTCCCTTTTCTCTTTTTCTTCCTTCGATGGCTTTTCTGAAACATACTGCTGAAAATCTTTCTCATTTCTCTAAACAGTGTTCTTCCCTTGGTGTTCAGCTGTAGACAGTAGAAGTTCCCCAGCTGCTTGGTCAGCCCCATTCTGTGCCCCGGAGCATTCTAGAGACAGAGAGGGGTGATGATAGAGCTTAGGGTTTCACTGGGAGAAATCAAACAAAGAACATTTTAAAAAGAGTAAATAATCTTTGCTGAAATATGTGGCACTGAAAATAAATGTTTTGAGGGTTTAAAAAGATTAATGTCCTTCAGCATTGGACACAGAAGTTCAAAGAACACTTATGGGTCCTCCAACCCATGTATTAATGGTACTTATGGTTTTGATTGATTAAGGCCATAGACATTTTCCTTAAAAGAATCCTAAAATAATATCTATCAAACAAACCTAACAAGGAAATGTCTAAGAGTATAAATGGGTTCCAAAAGGTTACAGCTCCAAATTACAACCTGTGGTAATGGCAGGGGAACTTGTAAAAGACACAAATGTGGTTTCCTGGGAGTGGTATCACCCAGTTGCTGGAGGCAAGCTTACAGGTCTGCTTTGCACAAGAGATGATAAAAATTGCATATGGCTGGCTCATCAAGGCATCTGCTGAAGGATAAGAACCTTTTTATTCTCTTATACTAAAGAAATATCGGTGGCATTGAAACTCCAGGTTAATCATTTACTAATGGTGCAGTTGTTTTAGTTATTTCTCTTTAGATAAAGGCCTTAGTGATGTAGTTCCATATTTTATTGTATGTGCCTATTTTTGTTTTTCTTTGTTCTAAAGAGTAAACTTTTTGTTTATTTTGTTTTATTTCACCATTAGTGAATGCTCTCACATCTTTGATTAATGTCACTGTCTATCCAGTTACCCATAGTAGGAATCTTGACTTATTCTTGCTTCAAATTAACGTGTTAAATCTTACAATATTTTCATCAGACTTCTTATTTGCTCTTCATTAAGTAACATCTGCATATGAGTAATCCCCTGGGTACTGTATATCATCTTAAAGTCTCAGTTGACAACTTCCTGATTGGATAGTTTTGTCTTCAGGGCCTCCAGTACGGTGCCATCAAAATCCCTCTCCTGCTATTGAGCCATAGCAAATTCCATGCTCACTAGTTGGGGAAGCCAATTCTTTTTACAGTCAGCAGATTCTTTATCAATGCTTGTCCTCATGAGAAAATTAGTGAGTCATGATCGTCTAAACCTATTCTGTTAGGTTGTCAGAACCATTCAATTTTAAATTTCAAAGATAGATAATAGCATTTTGTTTCAGTTCTTAGGACTCTATAAAAAACACTTTTTCTTCCATGAGACAGGGTAAAGAACTAAAGCAACTATTCTAATTTGATAATCTTCCTTATGAGCTTTAACTCTATTTGTTCATAAGAGATCTGTGGTTTCAGAGGCAAATTCCCTCTTATTCAGCAAAAGTGCCAGATTTTTTTGCTGTGATGGTGATTTTGTTGTTCAAGGCCTGGACGGTGTAATTTTGGTAGCTGTAAGGGTGGGCTGATCACAGGGGTTTTAGTTAATATCAATAAGATGGTGTTTAAGACACCTAGATTGCAAACTGTGGGTTTATGACTTTCAATTTTAACTTGACTCCTTCGAAGAGACATTTGTCTGGTTGGTGCACATACTAAGAAAAGGACACAGGTTTTGTATTTAAGATACATGTAGATTCAAATGATAATTCAGCTCCTAACTACCTGAACTAGCTTCACACACAAAAAAGTGGATACTCTAGCCTGTATTTCAGGTTTTTACAGGGAGAGGTACACAATAGGAACTTCAGGGCACCTTTCATTATCATTATTATGATTTCTCCTCTGTATAAATCTGCAAAAAAGATGGCTAGGAATTAATTCATCACAAGGTGAATTTGGAATCTGGATTTGGAATATCTTGAATCATGAGACTCAGAAATGTCAAGGTGATGTAGGGATTTGCTGATGCATATTCATCATAGACCTTAAAAAAGAGAGCTTAATTTTCATAGGTTACTTTCCTAGGTCTGACCATTGGGTCCCATTATTTGATAATCACAGTTCAATGCTGTTCAGTTAGAGCCCATCAGATTCATTCTTTCACATATGTATTTCATACTATGTGCCACTTTGTTTTGGTCACTGAGAAATGTTTAGGACCAGTTTTACTTTCCCTTTAAAAGAAAATGTTTCTATAGAAGTTAGTGTTTACTTCTTATTCAATGATTATCTCTTCTGTATTTACCACTGCTGGGAATGAAGATGTGAAGATTACAAAGGATAATTTTTATGCTAAATTGACATTCTCTTAGTCTAACTGTTTAAAAAATTGGGATGGAGAAACCGGTAGGTCAAGCCAGAGGAGAGAGGATCAACGTGTAATAGCCTCGATGGTTCAAAACACTCAAGTCTGGCTATCTTCTGGGAGAAAGCTTTAGATAGATAAAAACTGAAATATACTTGGTTTAGGTATGTGCAGGACTAAC
Organism: Manis javanica; assembly: GCF_040802235.1. NCBI lineage: Eukaryota > Metazoa > Chordata > Mammalia > Pholidota > Manidae > Manis > Manis javanica. Next base: position 108,672,763 of record NC_133164.1, read on the forward strand.
TTTCCCTTTTCCACTGGTTGATAAAGTTTAGAAAAATTATCAAGGGAACTTCCTTTCAAAGGAAGTAATATTTTTTAACAGATCCATTTCAGCTATTGGGGCACACAGGATCTGCACACTTGGGTACCATTCTTGTCCAAAGCATGGCCCTGAGCAAGCAGTTTCTCTGGCCTAATAGCCCACAGTTTGGGAGAGCATTAGATACATGGTATGAGTCACAGGAAGAGAAAGAAAATGTAAACCAGAGTTCATTAAATCCTTTTCTAAGAGGTGTACCCCTATCTCATACAGTGATTTATTTCTAATAAAGTTACTAAGGAAGAGACAGCCTCTCTCTTGGCAAAATTTTGACCTAACAATCAGCTGGATATCCTGTCTAGACTTGACTCCAGCTGCTAGCCAAAAATACTGCAGAACCTCCTGATCTAACATTTTACCTGGTGAACAGAAACATGTTGAGCGTAACTGCAGTTCTGTGGACGATAGTTCGTGAAACGGAGCTCATCAGGAAAATGCTGGGCATCTTTCTGCTATATATTCATTCACTGATTCATTTAAAAGAAATTTTGGGGGCAATGAGAGGTAAATGAAAGGTTCTAGAAATACACAGATGACTCAGTTCTCATTATCCTGCGAGTCAGACATGCAAACAAAGGTTCAAGTGATGAATTTGCATGTCTCAGAATGTTATCTAAGCTCAAAGGAAAGAGAGATTTCTCCTGGAAGAACTAGGGACAGCTTTGTATCCATCACTTCATCTTGTGATCCTAGGCTGAAGACTTACCCCAGGAATCTGGGACTTGGAGCCTTTAAATAGGGATGCCAAGTTTTTGCAGTGCACAAAGGCCCCTGCCACACTCCATGTCCCTCAGCCATGTGCCCTGGCAGGGAGTGCCGTGTGCCTGAAAGAAAGGAGGACATGGAACTATGCGGCCCTAATGTTTCTGTGTTGGCTATTCCCTCTGGCCAATGTTTTGTAATTCACGTAAGTGCAATCTGATGCCCTCCTGGAGAAGTAGCCTGTGTTACAAAGAGGAGAGATCTAAAAGGCTGCCTTCTCCTTGGGGAGAAGCAACATCAAAAGCCAACAGACTCTTTACATGAATTTTCCATTTAAAAGTCAGAGAGAAAGAATCCAGGTACCAGGCTCTGAAATTGAAACCAGATAGGAGCCTAATGGTTTGAAGTCATGGACGGAAGGCAGAAGGAATAAATTCTCTGAGCTGATTGCTGAGCTGTGATGACTGTACAGAGTACAGGTGGCCTAGTTTGTGCGTATGAAGGGAGGTGTTACAGAGCCAGCCCTACAGCGACCATTTGTCAAAGAGGGGGTGAATTTGAGCTGTCTGATGGAGGAGGCAGCGAGGAAAGAGAATTTCAGGCAGAGGGTCTACCTCTGCCAAGACTTCAAGGATGGAAAGCCATGGAGTATGAGACCCCACCACACCTTCTGGAGTAGTGGGGGCAAAAAGTACATGGGTGGTGAAGGTGAGGGTCTCAGGAGCAAAGATGGAAAGGGAGAAGGACAGTTCTGGAGACCGTGCCAAGGTGGTGTTCAGTGTTTCTCACATGATTACCAGGATAAGAATCTCTTCTTAGAGGGAAATATTTGTGTGCATGTGTGCTTCCTTTCTTTAAACAACTGAATGTGTACAACAGATTAGTTTCCCTTTGTGCTTCGGTCATCGCAAAGCTCTGGGCTCTGTTGTAGGAAGACCACAGCTTGACTCATTTTATTACCAGCATCTTACATTATTGCCCTTGATCTAATGGATTCCAAGGCATCCGTTGATCTGTGTGTTAAACTACCATAAATCCCCTTGTAAAACTAGTGAAAACATGAGTGCTACATAGATATATTATATAATAGTGTCCTTTTATTTAAAAATTAAATAAATGACAAATATCTCATGAACACTTCTGATAGCTGATGCTATAATTTCAGGAGTTAGAAGCACAAGGTTTAGCTTCAACATTCAATTATTAGCTTGTCACCTCTTTGAGGATATAAATCATGGGCAGGTAACACGAGTAGCAGTAATAAAGGGCCCTGTAAGCAGGGTTAATATCTGATCTATTTTCACTGCTATAGCAGGACTTGCAATTCAAATGTTTCAGTACTTCTCCTTTGGGTGGTATATAACCAGTGCTCTAAGGCCACTGAGCTCTCCACCTGCACTTAGATCCCTTCAAATCTCCCCTCCCAGTCCCACAACCAGCAACTGAGGAGTCAATGCTAAGCAGAGCAGGAACCTCTGCTCTGGAAGAGGACCCCTGTTTGCTCTGGTGGGGTGAAGGGAAATATTCTATTAAATATTTTGAATATCATCCTTGATTTTGTATTAGGTGCTAAATGGTCTTTCTTAACATTATCATTGCTATGAATAATAATGACTACTGTTAATATCTTGCTATGTTCCCATTTAACATTAATAATTACCTATTAAAGGAGTCATGATTAGTCTCATTTTACAAATGAGGCGGCAGGCTCAGAGTATAAGTGCCCTGAGCCAGGGAAAGCAGCTAGTAAGCTGAGGACAGCCAGGTCTCCAACTCTGGTCAATCAGATTCCATGTTTGAAAAAGCTTCGTTATCCTGCGTAGAAAAGTCAGAGAAGCAGCGTGGAATGGGGAAAGGAGGGGGCTCAGCAGTGAGGGGAGGAGGGCATTCCTAGCCAGAAGAGAGGACATCCGGGCATGCTCGGGGGGTGAATCTTGCTTGCACACTCCTCACATGTTGTTCTGAATTCTTCCATTTTCACTTGCTCCCTAACCTAATTATAATAAGGACTCTGAACTGCATCCATTTTTTGTCACTAATATACCTCATAGTAAGTTCAGCTACAGAGAGTAAATTGAAGCTTCTTAGCCCCAAAAGGCACCCATCTGCTTTATAAAACAACAGTGTGTGCCCTCTGGATTATTTTTCCCTTGGGAAATTCCTCCTTATCTGCCGCTTGGCCACTAACTTAAAGATAATTTTCATACTTTCCATCCTGACCATTTTGTGCTGTGGTTTTTCTTCAGTTCATTTTGTTTAGTTTACGAAAGGAAAAAAAAAAACCCTCTGTGTAAAATAATACACAGGTTTGGTCTAGCAATAAAAAATCCTCCCCAGACTTCAAGGGCAGGAACAAGTTTATGCTTCACATTTAAAGGAATATTTGAACGATTCAGAGAACAATTGAGAGCAGATTAATTGGAGACCCATTGTGGAAGAGAAGAGGTCTGAAACAGAAGGAAGAATCAAAGGAAAAACCTGTTTTTGTTTGATTCCCTGCTCTTGTTTTTAATTCTCTCTTCTTCTGAAAGAAGTGTTGAGCATGCACTTTAAGCTTTAGGCATCACCCGTAAGGCTGGGAAAACTTTGGGAGGAGCAGGGGAGGGTGAGCACAGGCTCTACAATTTCAAAACAAGAATTCAAGTCGAAGGGCAGAGATTAAAGAGGTTTTCACCAGCGGTAACCAACCCTGTGGTTTCGTAAAGGTCTCTGGTAATTCTGAACATAGCTCCCCTGCCCCGACATCCAGGCAGTGGTCAGTCTATGCCTTACAAAAACGTCACTGTCCTCTATTCCCTCACTATCTTTGGTGACCACCATTTGTTCTCTTTCTCACTCTGATGTGAAAAATCCCAAAGCTCTCCTGTCCCCCGTCTTTCTCTGCCACCCACCAGGCCTTATGTCAGTCCGGAGTCCCAAACAACATCATTAAAAGGGAGGAAAAAAAAAATCCCGTCCGGATTGGCTGGCTCCCTGGTCTGGGCTGGTTCAGGCAGCTCTTGGCTTCAACACCCTGTCTTCCAAACACAATCTGTTTTCAGGATTCCTGGGCAATTTCAGGTCCAAGAGACGGTTTGGTCTTGACTTCCCCCAACTCAGTCTCCTCTCTGTGCCCCTCCACTGAGGCGTAGCAGACCCATTGCCCAGGCTCAGTTTTTGGCTTATTCAGTGACTAAGCCATGTTCTTGGCTCTAGAAGAACTTCCTGCCCTCCTGGCTTGGTGGTGTTTTCTTTCTTTCATAGCTTTGCTCAGCCAGTGGGCCAAGCATGACTCCATTCTACTCTACCCCAGAGGATTTGGGAAATGGAAAACTACAGAAGATGCTGAGTGGCCACATTTAAAGAAGACAGCACTCTGAATAGAATGAGAAAGACAGAAAGAAGCTTCAGAATGTGGATCAAAACCGTACCTCTTAGTCCCTGTGAGAGCACCAGATCTGTCTGATGTGGATCCTCCGGCTGGCGAAGTGCCAGAAAGTGCTGAAAAGTACATGCAAAAAGGTTTTTGAAGCACTCTCAGAAATATTTCTCTCAATAAGTATTGCTCCATTTTGTGTGTGTGTGTGTGTGTGTGTGTGTGTGTGTGTGTGTGTGTGTGTTTATCCTGGGTGAAGAACTTAGAGCTGACTCTATAGCTCTAAAAAGCAATTCACTTCCTTTTCAGTGTTTTTGGATGTAGTTTTAACATCATCTTGGTAAACCTAAGAATGTCATTTCTGTTCTTCTGTAACACAGGGATGGCCACGGAGGATGAGAGCCCTACCGTCCCCACCCTAACTGGCCCTGGGATGCTGTTCCTTCTTCGCTTGGCCTCCTGGAACACTGCCAACTTGGGCAGTTCTCAAGGTAAGAGTAATTATTTTGAATCTAAAAAACTTGTTTTCCTTGCAAGTCAGGTCTCTTTTTTCCCCCGCTCTCATAATTTTTAAGACAATAGCTGTGTGAAGAATGATTGAAGTTTCCAAAAGTCAGTCCTTCAGACAAAGAGAGATTTCCAGTATCATCATTCTGGATTCCAAGAATGATGTAATAGTAGTGTTCTAAGTAACATAGTAAATAAAATAATGAATATAATTTTATAAATACTAACTCCTGATTGGTTATTATGCCTGTTATTTTTCATCATTATTAATTGCTTATAATTATTATCAATTACTTAAATTAGTTCACTCACTCTTCTCCACACTCCTTTGAAGTAGGTATTCTTTGATCTCCATTTAATAGATCAAGTAGCTAGAGCTCAAGAGGATCGAGACATGTTTTGAGTTGTGTGGCTGCTGAGTGGTGGTTCTTTGATTCAATGCAGTTCAGCTGGACCTCAACTGCCCTGGTCTTAACCACATTGCACAGAAGCCTAGATTAAAAACATGACCTTTATTTTTAAAACACATTTAGAAGTAAAAATATATAAATGTCTGTTTTTAATATTTTTATTAAAATTAAAAACTTTTTTGAAAAAAGTTAAAGATTAATCATAAGAGAAAGAACCAGCAGCTTTTTTTAAATCTGACTCTCAATAGTGATTTAAAAATAATTAGAAACCTAAGTATGACTTATCAGAACTCTAGTCCAGAGAGAGAATTAGTTTTAATTTCCCTGTGTAGCAACTCTGACTGGTGGAGTGAGAGTGATGGAGTGCTATGGTGAGAAAGGTTCTGAAGCCATCGCTAGTTGGTAGAAAAAACACACATTAGAAATACCTGCTATGATCTTATTTGGATAATGATTTGAACAGTCTATTTTAAAAAATGACGAGACATCAGGGAAATTTGAACACTGAATATTTGATGACATTAAGGCATTGTTAATGTTTTAGATACAGTAATAGTGTCATGAATATGTTTTTCTGATTGTTTCTTTCAGAAATACATTTCAAATATTGACAGATGAAATGCTACCATGTCAGTTATTTGCTTAAAAGTGATTAGGGGTTTGGGGGGGTGAGTTGTGTGGGGGTAGATACAGTGCTGGAAAAGGAAGTGGGTGGAGGCATAGAGAAGACCGATTGGCCCTAAATTGAGGAATCATTTAAGTATTCTCTCTTGCAAATGCTTGAATTTTTCCAAAATATAAAATTTATTTTTTAACAAGCTGTATCAAAAATGTTTTTAAGGGAAAACAAAAGAAGTCTGTGGTGAATGAAATAAAGTTGGCTGGTGGTGAAAATGGGGAGGTGGTGTTTTGCTTCATACTAAGAGCTAGCTCTATGCTAATTTCGTCATAGTATTTTATATATGAGGAAACAGGCTCAAAGCAGAAACTGACTTGCTCAGAGTCACATTGCTAGACAATAGAAGGTTCAGTTAGTGTCCAAGTCTCTAAGCCTAACAGCCTGTCCACTACACCTTCCCATACTCCATAGGTGTAGTAGCTCAAAGTCAAAGCAAAAAACATAGTGCATTATCTTTATGCTCCTCTGGGTCCAAAGTGTCCTAAAGGAGTGTGTGAGCAATTCAGAATTAACTAACCAGAGAGGACTTTTGAAAGGATCATTAACCATGTTTTTGTAAATTAGTTTTATGTTGAGATAACTATGGATTTACATACAATTGTAGGAAACAATATAGTGAGATCCCATGTACTTTTACTTAGTTTTCCTTCAGGGTACGCATTGTATAACTCTAGTAGGCAGCCACAACTAGGAATTTAGCATCGATAAAATCCAATCTTGTTTGAATTTCCCTAGTTTTATATGTACTAATGTGTGATGTATATTTAGTTCTGTGCTATTTCATGATATGTGATTCCTGTAATCACCACCATAGTCAAGATACACAACAGTTCCATCACCACAAAGATTCTTACAAAGAGGTGTTACAATATATTACTACCACTGAGCAAGAAATGCAAAACCGAAGAAATGATTGCCAACCCATAAATACTTTATTTTCTGCCTGGATAGGGACTTGAGCAATGAAGAGAATTAGGCTAACTGAAAATGGAACCTAAATAAAACAAGATGAAAATAAATTGGTCCTGGTACATAAATGGCAAAGGAGCCCATTTTTAAATGTCAAAAATACTTTTAAGAGACTGTTTTATAAACCTGTGTATAATAATAAACTCCAAGTTTCACAAATATTTGAATAAAAAAATTTTTTTCCTCTTTAGCAAATGATTTAACTTCTCTCAGATGGAGTCTTTTTATAATCTGCAAAATGTAGATAATTATACCTATTTATGGAGCAACTTGTGAGAATGATATAAAATAACTAAGAAAGCACTCAAAAATGGCAAAGTACTATTACTACTAAAGGTATTGTGATGACTTCTATGAAGAGAACAGAAATAACGAATAAGTAGGCTGACATCAGTAATTTATTTTTTAAGAGAATGGTCTAGGATATATCATACAGCTGATACTAGTTTATCCACTCTGCTATGCATCCTATGCCTGCAGATCTATAAAATGGTCACTGGTGCTCTTTATGATAATACGGGGAAGCTGAATAATTCTGAAACATTTTGTTATCTCAGTTTTCAAATTTGGGGGCATAGAAAGGATCTTCATCCATTTTATAAATGAATATATTGACACCCAGAAATATAAAGTGACTTTTCAATATGTGATTGCTATTTTACTCTATTCCAACTCATTGACATAATCTTTCAGGATATAGTGATTGTGAGTTTTCACTTTAATATTTGATTACCTGGATTCATCAAGAAATTGGTGTACTCCTGAGGTGGGAGCGCGGCAAAGTTTGGAAGGATTGAGATAATGAACCAAAAGCTCTGAGGTCAGAACAGGCCCTGGAACTAGACAGAAATGGTCTCATAAGTACCTAAAGGTTAACCCATCAAATTCCTTTGGTATATCTGTATTTCTATGTTTCTATTAACTATTTAAGCTCTCTTTGGCTGATATTACATGTCTTTACTAGCTCTCAAGGAAGTGTGCCAAGTCAGGCACAGTCCTTGTGCACGAAGGTCCACTTTTTGGACAATTCATTAACCGTAAGGATTATTCTTATTCCTACCATGGAATGGGGTTTCAGGCTTTTAAAAAAGCATTGTGAAACCCCCTCTCCCCAGATACATCCCCCATCTCCAAACAGAAGCCATCCTGGAAGGAGCAGATCTTAGTGAAACTTTTGGAAGCAGTGGCCTTGCCTGATAGGCTCTATTTAAACACTGCTTCTAGTATTAAATGCCAAATCCTCAGCTCTATGCACTGCTTCATTAGTTATTAATGAGGCAACATATTTGTTCAAAATTTATGATTGTTGATTTGCTCCCATCACTGTATGAAATATTAACATAGCATTTGTACTTGCAACCATTTGCAGACATTAGATTGTGTATTTGCATATTCATGAACACTCATAAATGTTTAAGGAGACAGCGCAGAAAGCATGGGAGCTGTCAGACAGCCAGTAAAAAGGCATATTTACAGCGTTAATAAGTATTTGAGTTTATAGGCCAAAACGATGAGTAACAAATTAAGTGAATTTCTGGTTTGCCTATTGCAGTGAACTAGGGGTTTTGCCATTTTTTAAAGCTTTGTAAATTTAAAATTCATTTCATAGATACTGAGTAAATGCTTATTGTTTAGTCACAAACTGTATGGCCTTGGCGTAAAGAAATTTCTAAGAATGTCAGGCTTTTAGAGATTTCATTTTTACTCTTGCTGACACATAGTTTTTCTGCCTTGGGCTTTTCTCCTATGAATGATTGTGGGAAGGCAAGTGTGTAATATACTGAGGCAAGATTGTTTGCCATATTAGTCCATTGAGGAACCTGGACAAATGATATATCCTGATGTTATATATCATATATATCCAAAAACCTTGACTCATTGTGTCAACCTATAAAACTTGGACCTGGAGAACAAAAGGTTAAAGCATGGGGCATTAATGGACAGGGGGAGTGATAGGAATAAAGCATCCAGTTAACAAATGCCTGACTTACAAATAATCCATATATACAAATTGCCACTAACATCCCACCAAACCTCATTCCTTACATGGTGAAAAATCTGGAACTTTTGAAAAGTTTTATGGGTAATTAATGGGGAAAATATTAAATTAGATCCCTACCTCACACCATATACAAAAATCAATTCCAGATATATTAAAATAACTGACAATGAAAGGAATAGCTATAAACTTTTTATTATGTAAAACCAATACAGGAAAATATCCTCATGACCTCAGTGCAGGAAAAAATAATTAACTCATTTTATGAACACTGTCACTAACTGGGCCATACCATTGCTAAATGTCTCAAATATCACCTCTAGGTAAATAGATATGTGAGGTAGCCCACCATATGCTTGTGCCAGCAGGAGAAGTGGGTCATGGATTAGCATGTGGGTCATAGTTGACTTCTGTTGTGATGACCTGATTGTTCTATTGATCACTGCTTGCTCTGCTAGCATCTGCTCCTGAAATCTGCAACTGGTAGATTTGTGGTCTGTTCCTTCTTAGCTCAACAGGATCTGGTGTTGTTCTTGGGTGAACCAGTCAACATTTGCTCATCCTGTTTATTTCTGACATCTGAAAGTGATTTTGATTTGATATGTAGCCTGGATAACCTCCTCAGCAACAGGATCACTTCATCACCACTGCAATAATAACCAGTAATCTCACAATCTTCCAATCTCTGGAAGCACCATTACCTCTCCTTCTGTGAGCAAATTGGAACTTCTAGATATTTTCAAAGATAACTAAGTAGGTGAGAAGACCTGGTTCCGGGGCACTAATTTCATCCTGTCCCCCTCGTAATCATGCCAAAGCAGCAATTTTATTCTGATTCATAGGTGGTATAGAGAAGGTAGGGCATGACTCCATGAAATGGTCTCCTTTCAGAATATCAAATAAGAAACAGGGGAAAACTCCAATATGTTTGTACTGATCTCTTCTCTGTTATCTCTTTGTCTCCCTTCCTTTCCCCACAATCACCTTGGACTAAGAGGGATGGTCTTTAACCTTGCTGTAGAGCAGTAACCTCCCTTGTATCATATACTCTCCAGAAACACATTTACTCTGCTCCTGTCTCTGGGGCCATGATAGAAAAGGTACAGTGAAAAACATGGGAATAAAATCTAAACTCTTAGCACAACAGCGTTTGATGAGTCAGAGACAATACACACACACATCTGTACACATACACAAAAAATTCACACATACATGCATTTTAACTTCTGCTAATCAGAAATTCATTTATTAATTGAACATATATTTGTGGTGACTCCCATATAGGTACAGTGGTATACAACGCAGAGAAAGCTCTTCCTAAGATGAAGTTATATTTTCTATTTCAGTGAAAGAAATAATAAGCTTAATTAAATAAATACTTAATATACCAGTTATTATAAAATTCTAAGGAAAAATGAAGCAGGATAATAGCACAGAGATGGATAGATTGATGGAAAGGATGCTTTATTGGATATGGTAACCAAGGAAGTCCTCTCTGAAAGATGACTTTTGAACAAGAACCAGAAGAAAGAGAAGGAATAAGCCATGTGGACATGTGGCGAAAGAAAATTTGTGACAGAGGAAATAGCAATTCAAAGGCCCTGAGGCAAAAGCATGATGGGAACGTTTAAGGATTAAGGAGACCACTGTTACAAGAACGGAGATTGACAGGGGGCTGTGGTAAGAGAGACGGTGGCAGAACAAATCGTTAACTTAGATCACAAATTTGGATTTTATTATGCATGATTTAAGAAACCATTGGAAACTTTCTAACAAAAGGGTGATATGGTAAGTTAGATTTTAAAGAATCCCTCTGGCTGCTATGCTGGGAATGGACAGTAGGAGGCAAGTGTGAAAGCTGAGACTAGGTAGGAGGCTACTGCAGTATTCCAGGTGAGGCTGTCTCAGACCAAGGAACTAGCTTCCGGGGTAGGGAGAAGTTGGGCATTCTGAAGATATTTTGAGAATAGAGCACGTGGGATTTGGATATGGAGTGTAAAAAAGTCAAAGTGATTCCAAGTTCTGGGACCTCAGCAAGTTGAATAATGCTGATACGTGGAAGACTGTGGGAGAAGCAGTGTGGAGGCCGGGATCAGAGTTCGTGTGGGAGTTGTTTGGGATGCATATCTCAGTCAAAGAAAAATGTTAAATAGGTGGCTGGGTATAATAGTCTGGAGTTCAGAGGGTGAGTCAAGGATGGAGCTGCACATATGAGTGTCATTGGCATAGAGATGACATTTAAAACCGTTGTACTGGATGAGGTCACTTAGAGTGGGATGTTAGGCAGAAGAGAAAATAGGCATAAGAATGCATCCTTCAAACATCCTAATATTTACAGGTGTTGGATCTGAGAAGAATCTAGAAAAAAGAGCCTAAGCAGTCATTGGAGCAAGCAGAAAATGGAAAGAATGTTGAAGTAAATGTTTCAAGGAAGAGAAGTTGTGTCAAATGCAGCTGGTCAGTAGAGTGGGTGGAGGGAGAATTGGCCATTGGCCTGGGATGTGGGAGCCATTGGTGCCCTGTGAGGTAGGTGTCTGTGGGCCTCAGCCTGATGGTTCATCAGAGATAGGGGAGGAGCAGAAAATCTTTGCAAGCAAGTGAATTTTGATATGGACATCTTTAAGCCTTTACTCTATGGCCTAGTCATCTGGGTCCCTTTGGAGACCAGAACGAAATGGAGAAAACACCTCCTCTCTCTCCATGGAAAGAGCCCTCCCTGAGTGCTCTAGCCCAGGAAATCCCAGTCCCTCAGGTTCCTACAGGAGCAAGAAATGAGTGCTGTCCATGCTGCTGAGTGCTACTAACATGCTTAACAAGTGAAACTCAGCTTTGTTCAGTCAGTGCCTCCATTACATGTGTCCCCAGCTCCATCCTCCAACCACTCCAGCCCTCTGCTGACATTCCAGAAGTGCAGTCCAAGTTACAGTGGGCAGCCTGCCTGTGGGAGGGATGAGCAGAGGGAGACTATAGCCTATTGATGCAGTTTGGTGGAAAGTGAAGACTGAGGGGACTTGTTAAGGGGCATAATTAATAAAGCTCTTATTTATCTAACCCCACATTTCCAGGAGCTCCACAGACCTTAAAGACATTAGCTCATTCCTTCTCCTCACCATGAAATAGGGGTCCATTTCCTTGGGCTTATTTTATTTATGAAGAAAATAATGTGAGAAACCAAGGATCCATAGCAGTCTCAGGATTATTTAGCATCACTCGAGCACCCTCTGTAGCTGAGAAGCTCGCCAGCGAGGAGGAGGTACCTAGAGTGCATGACAGAATGGGGGAGACAAGACAAGAGTGCTTAACCATGCAACCTAATTGCAAATATATAAATGTGATACTGACTGAGCTTTGCATGTAAGGGTCAGTACTGGGTCATGTGAGAACTTAGTTCCTGACTGTACATTCTGATTCCACCCAGGACACTTGATTTAATTTCTCCTTGCCTCAGTTTCTTCTGCTGAAAAATGGAGACTGTAATAGAACCACCTAGGATTGAATAACATCATGCATATAAAGAACTTAGAATAGAGCCTGGCACAGAGTTCTCATTAGCACTCATTAATGGCATTTGTTTAAATTGTTTTATACTATCATTATTATTATCATTATTTAAGGAGAATGAAAGATTAAATAAATAACAGTGGTTTTGACTCATTCTAGTGAGGGGGAGAGTAAATATTCTACCAGTCTGTTTCTACTTACACAGATGGTAGTTTGAGAAGGGAGGAGCCCTATCTAGGAATTTGGTAACACCAGACAAAACTGTTGTATTAAGTTGGGTAATTCTGGCCGTTCTAAGAGGTAAAGCCCAAAATTTCAGTGGCTTGACACACGAGAAGATGATTTCTTGATCACGTAATAGCACTGGCAGCTGAACAGGTTGGGAGACCCCCACAGAGTTCAAAGCGTCAGACTGATGCCACTTGCAACATGTGGCTTTCAAGGTCACCTGGGTGTAATTTCCATTCCAGAAAGGGAAAAAAGCATAGAGGAACATGAATGGGGGAAGAGGGTTAATATGATCCAAACCTAGAAATCAAACACATTTTTGCTTTCATTCCATAGGGCAGAACTCAGTCAAAACCAAACTTCCCAACCAAGGGGCAATGTTAAACAGGCAGTTGGATAGTAAGTGTCTAGAATCCAGAGAATAGGTCCAGGCTAGAGCTGCAAATGTAAGTGAAACCCTGAAATGGGACACTGGAAAATATAAACCCTGGGTGGGCAACCACTTCTCAGTGTCGAGTCTATGCCATGGAGGCAGAAGGACAACTGTTCAGTGAACAGCTGGGTGTCTCTACTTGAAATCCACCTCATAGACTGCTCATCCTGTGTGTACCTAAGGGTGTAGGTCAGAAAAATTCTATAACAGGATACAACAAATAGGCCTTGAACCTGACAGAGGTTGGGGTTGGAATCAAAGTTGGTTTGCAAAGCAAAGTCATAGGGAAGCAGATTCTTCCACCAACTGAGAAGGAAGGAAGCCGGTGAGACCGGAGCAGAGAGAAGGTGGGGAGAAGGGGCGATAACTCAGGAGCAGGGCAGATAGGGGGTCTAAGGAAAGTAGTGGCCACTGAGAAAGCCCACATGGAGGAGAAGGCCCGGGGACAGGAGCATGTGACTCTCGGTGATTCCCTGCTCTGGTTATCTGGGAGTCCCCCTCGGTCCTCCCGAGGGCAGATCTAGGCTTTGAGTGACCTCAGGCCCATACAATTTGGGAGGCCCTCTTTAAGAAAAAGAACACAAAACTGCAAATGCAAAATCCAGTTACGAAAGTATTTATTTAGATCAAGAAAAAGAATCACAGCAAATTACACATTTTTAAAAGTGACAAATACCACAGGCATCAGATGTTATGAAATCCAGACAAATGACACAGTATTTTAATTAATTGCCTGAATCACTTCTATAATAGTTTTTTTTTTTATTATATCTTTTGGCTGCATCTGCTTCCATTGCCTTTTCTTCTAACAAGGGTTTTGCAATACCATGTCTCATCGAGAGAATTAAAAGAATTAAATCTTTCCACTAGGTTAGTTGATTAAAAGTGCATTTTTTATTGCTGATAATTTTTTAAGTGTTTCTTTCAGGTTCACAATTTGTTACTGACAAAGTCATGTAAATTTTTAGGAATTTTGTCAAATTTAGGAAGACTTTCCCCAAGTTGCTCATCGGCACTGTTGTAGACATACTTAGGCTCTGTAGGACTGTTACATACCTGCTGCACACGGACCAGCTTCTGGCTTCATACTCTTTACTGTTCCTCCTTTGTCACCCAAATAAATGCATTTCACTATAAAAACCTATAACCCGCCCCTCCCCACAGCGAGCGGTAAGAGGATCATGGGAGACAGTCCCACAGTGAGACCTCCAACTATCACTCAACTAAACCCAGAAGTGCAGTGAACCACCTGCATTAAATTCCTCTAAACCCAAACCAAGTTCCCCGCCTAAACCCCCACTTCGTTGAACCCGGAAGTGCTCCCAGGCACATCAGTACCCCCTAATTCAAGGGGAAGTATGCTTGAGTGGAAAGGGTCAGCAGTCTTAAGCAACTACCATTAAGATAGCTTATATTTGAATATTTTAAATAATCCAAACATTCATTTTATTTCATTCAAAGACTATGACTGTGTGAGTACAATGCGAGGGTTAAACGAGGCCTGTGCGAGGAAGGGTTGCTGACGCCTTGTCTTATTGACCCCGTGGTGCATCCTCCCCTCGGGGATTCCCTCCCCAGGCCCTCAGGCGGAGGGGCATTCAGCACCTGGCCCTACGTGACCCTCAGTGCGTCAGCATCCTGGCGCCGCTGAGATGTGTTACCAGAAACTGGGTGGCTCAAGAGGACAGAAATTTGTTCTCTTATGGTTCTGGAGGCTCAGTCTGAAACCAGGGCATCAGTAAGGTCGTGTGCCCTCTGAAGCTCTAGGGAAAAACCCTTGCCTGCCTCTAGCCGTCATCCTGGTTCCTTGGCTTATAGCCCATCACTCTAGTCCTGCCCTCGGCCTTAGCGTCTCCTTCTCTGTGTTTCTGGGTGTCCCACCCTGAGCCAGTATGCTCTCATCTTGACGCTTACCTTAATTACATCTGCAAAGACCCTGTGTCCAAATACGATCATGTTTTCCTGGTTGAAGCCTATCTGATGAAACTACCAGTGCTAAAAGAGGAATGAGAGAAATTTTTCATCATTGTCAATTAGTATATTAGTTACATCAATAAACAATGTAAATCAGTATATTACTTTATACTAACAGATGTAGTATTTATGGTATAACTGTAGCTGTATCAATATTTATATCTTTGAAGAAAAAAAGGGAGAAGCAAGATGAAAGTCCAATACAGAAATAATTTCTGACTTACGTTTGGAGAACTCAATAATTCCTAATAGTGATTTCACGATGGTTAACAATTGTACTCTATGAGGAAAGCCCGTGGCTGTCACAAGGTCTTTCACGGGGACTCTGCAGGTCCATCAAGCGCCAGCAGCCTCCTCCTGGAGCATGACCACAAGGCTAGGTGCTGCCGCTGGAGTGGGTCAGAGTTCCTCTGAGATCAAAGCTCAGGGCTTACAAGTCTCAGTCCTTCTCTTAGGGTATCAGTGAAATATGCCAGGATTTGAGAGATATTGCCTCTCATTGACTCTTTTGTGTCACATCCCTTTGTCTGGCTGTTACCATCAATTGAGTGGTGAACCCAGTGAATACAGGTTTGCAGGGTTTAACCTCACAAGACCGTGTGGAAGGCCTGGCCTGTCATCAGTGCCCTTGGTGTCCCTGCTGCGGCCCCAGTAGGGCCTTCTCAGAGCCTTCCTTTCCTCCTTTTCAGGGCTTCTGTCGGCTGCCATGGCCTTGAGATTTCCCAGTTGGGAGGGACGATCTCATCAATGTTTTACTGTTAATTTGATTTGTTGCCCCCTTCCCCAGAACTATGTACCTGCTCTCTCAGTCTCCAGCAGGAAAAGGAGGTCTAGAAGGAAAACTTTAAAAAAGGAAAAAGAGGTCTAAAAGGAAAATTCCAAGTACTGGTACCTGGGTAGGAGATGTATTTTGCAACAAGGAGTTCCCATTATCCCTGGAGTCACCTTTCACAGGGAACAGCCCAGCCTCTTCCCAACCTGAGATGCCAATAATGTCAGCATGTAGAGGACACGGCGGGGTACGGCGGGGTGTAGACACTGATATCCCAGACCATGATGCATCACTCCGGACACCAGGAGGCGTCTGAGCCATGAGCTATCCTCCCTCGCTCCTTTAGTACTACTCCCTCTTGCAAACAAAAGCTTTTTACGTGGTGTATAATCTGTAAGGCATAAATTGGACTCATAAATGGATATTTATTTTTATGTAAATCTTGGCAAACTGAGGCAGCTACTTTACAGAGGTGATTAAAATTTAAAAGGCATCATTGTGAGTAGAAGATAATAAAGGGTTGTTATTTACAATGGCCATATTTACAATAAAATGCTAAATTTATTTTAATAAATAATAATTTTATATTTATGGAAGGCATTTATAGACAAGACAATAAAAACTTCCACTTCTGCTTACTCAGTTTTTCTGTATGGCATATAAATCAAATCCTTCACTCAATACTGTATTCATACTTTGAGCTTGCTGTGTTTAATCAGAGTAGTCAAGTATATTGTTTCTTAAATCTGTTCTCTTTATAATAAACAACTTTATTGATTTGGTTCAAGCTCAGCTCCAAATATAGCAGAATAATGCTAATGGTCCAAGAAAGACAGAGAAATGAGAGAGCATTTTATCAGCATGTCTCAATGTCATAGGTAAAAGCCATGGTGGTTACTAATTTCTTTGTATACTAACCACTTACAAAGTCCTTAAATAGGAGGCTTAATAACAGAGTCCAAGTCACCATTGTTTTCTTCAGGCTCCCCAAAAAAGCAAACTTTTTTTTTAAGCAAGTATTTTTACTTGATTATTTTTAATAACTTTAACTGATGACAAAGGGAAAGTTTTCTTGTGAGTGTGTGTGGCAGGGGAATTGTATGTTTTGGAAGTTTTCCAAAGTTCTGCCTCATTCTATCACAGAAAAAGGCCTCTCCTAGTTTTAACCCAAAAGGTAATATTGTCAAAGTAGGTTTAATGGGTTAAAAATAAGTCTCACTAAGTTGAAACAATGAGAAATTCAACATATGCTGAGACACTATGCCTGGCAGTTTATTATGTGCTAGGCTCTGCATTAGGTGCTACGGTTAGAGCACATTGTCACAGGGGTGGCCTATGCCTAGGAGACAGCTCTGGGCACATGCATACCAAAAGGCATCCACTGAAGTGACGAACAGGTAATGTCCAAAATTTGTCTGTAAACATAATGAATGTGTGGGAGTAATCAAGACACCAAGGAGCAAATTCTTTCTCATGGGAAGTGGATACAAGCAGTGGAAAGCTGATGCACCTGACCAGAACTCTTGCTTTAAGAATTTGTGATTATCACCACCACCCCCAACTGGACCATAAAGTGAACTCTGACAACTGCAAGAGAATCTCATGGACCCTTAGGGATGAACCTAGGATGCTTGACTCTTGCCTCAGACTCTCTTAATCGTCAAAATGTCACAATCTATGAAATGTGACAGCCAAATATGACATGTTACAACTAAATAATGAAGTCATTACCTCAATTTATCTGTGTGCATGACTGAACAATGACTCTAAACCTTAGATCTATCCTCATTTCCAATAAATACTACAAACACGTTTTTGATATAGAAACAAAAACCAGGTTTTCTTTTGATATGGCACCATGGATCTCAAGTGTATTAAACCATGGCCCCCAAGGACTCAAATCTCCCAGCGGTTGTGCCCACATTACTCTAGGCTTGGCCAGTGGGATATTAGCAGACACAGTGCATACAGGAGATTAATAAGTGCTGCCCACTGGGGCTTGTTCTTGTGGAATCCAGCTGCTGTGTGAGCAAGTCCAGACTAGCCATGTGGAGAGAGAGAAGGAGAGAAACCTTCAAACATCCCCACCAAGGTCCCAGACATAAGAGTGGAGCTATCCAGAGTTATCCCAACTCCAGATGTCTTTTGAGTGCAACCATATAAGGGATCCTATGTGAGATCAGCAGAAGAACCACCTAGCTGAGCCCCCGCCATCCTACAGCATCACGAAGAAGGTTATTTTTTTGAGTCACCATGTTTAGTCTGTTAAACAACTGATACCTCCAATATTGAGGGACTTTGAATAAATGTTAGAAGAAGGAGGGGAAGGAGGGACAGAAGATGGAAAAGGAAGATGAGAAGGAGGAGAAAAAGGAAATAAGAGGAGGAAAATTTTCTTCTATACATCTAAAGGTTAAAACTAAGTAAGCAAGTTAACAAGACTTGATGAGAGTTTTTCAAGATCTTAACCATTTTCCTTGGTTTATATATAACTTAAAAATTCATTATGTTGTCACTGTCCAGTATATGTCTTCACAGATAGCAGATTCCCAAATCAGCCTCCCAGTGGAAAATTCACCCATGCAGATGATCAACTGTGAAAATCTGTGTGCAGCCTTGTGAAAAAGCATCAAATTTAGAATCCATGGCAAGGCTTTTGGACACGACTATTCCATCTCAAGGCCCATATTAGCTGAAAATTGCTCTGGAGAAGTTAATAAGCTGACATCTGCAATGAATTTGCAGCAACCACTGTTATCTAACACCTGCCCCTCCAATTAAGAATGCCGACCTTTTTGAAGTTTTAAGGAATAGTTTTTTAAATATGTTTCTCTTCAGTTATTTTATAATCGATCTTTACATCGTCCTTGGACATTCAACCCTAAATCACATAGTACACTTGCTCAATTTAACCACACTGAGATGAACTAAGTAGTCAAGGAAGGGTTGTCAGAAATAGCTACAGAGAAAGGACGGTGGGGGGTAACATAGTGGAGGCAGAAAAAGCAGACATCTGAGAGTTGTAGTCCTCTTTGCTTGGCTGTAGTTCACTCCACAGTTTTTCTTCTTAACGAACTAAGAATGCTTCATGCCTGCATTTCTCAGAGGGTTCTGGGAGTTTGAAGAGGCCAGGTTTTCCTACCTGCAGCTTGAAGATTAAAGGCTTAGGGACTTCTTGAGAGACTGCTTTTCCCCAGTTACTGATAGACTGAGGACGGGAAGTACTGACTGCTCTGAATGGGTAAAAACAGGCCCAGTTTGGAGTCATCCTTCCCTGTGGGTGGTAGCTGCCCACCATGGCATGGTGGGATATTTATGGTAAATTAACCTCTGGTGATTGGGAAGAATTTGAAAGAAAAGGAGTGTGAGTTGTGAATTCTCAGGTCTAGTTGGGGAAAGATAGATTTAGAAAAATAT
This sequence comes from Manis javanica, assembly GCF_040802235.1. NCBI lineage: Eukaryota > Metazoa > Chordata > Mammalia > Pholidota > Manidae > Manis > Manis javanica. Next base: position 108,691,787 of record NC_133164.1, read on the forward strand.
TCATTAGAAGAACTGCTTTCAAATAAAATCGAAACCAAACACCTCAGTAAATGTCCATTTTGAACATGTGGCTTTCTAACTGTATTTTCTAACTATATTTTCATAAGTTGTATCACTTTTTTACTGCTCCTATAACAAATTGTTATCTGGCTCCTCCTGAGTCCCTTTTGTAAGTATCCTTGTGATTACATTGGGACTGTACGCATAATCCAGGATAATCTTCCCATCTAAAGACCCTTAGTCACATCTGCCAAGTCCCTCTGCCATGTAAGATAACATTTACAGGTTTCAGGACTAGCACATGGCATTTGGTGGGGCGGGGAGTGGATGGGCATTATTCAGCCTATCACCCAAGAAGTCCTCTCTTTTTCAGCCATTGCTGTTCCTATATCTTTCTGATTAAATAATTCTACTTTCCTGCCTCATAAATGAAGTACTGTGCTGGAAAACATGGAGTAATTTTGCTGTCCAAGGATTCTCAGTGCCCAAGATCACTACTGTGAACAGTGAATTTTCACTGTGGAGAATTAAAGATGCAAATGGTGCCAGGCTGTGCTCTGACCAGGAGGCGGGGAGCTTCGAGTGTCGGGTTCTAATGGCCAGGGCTCTGTTAGAAGAGAGTGGCCTATGGCGGGGAGTTGCCCAGGGCTGCCCTCCAGTGGGAGGGAAGACTCGGGGCCTGGAAAGCAGGTCGGCTTGCCTGGAAGGAGCATCACAATGGGGAGATCTGCTCTTGTCAAGTATTTCCCCAGTTTCACCAAAACACTTCATAAGATGGACTGCACCAAGGATAACACAGCGTGTTAGGCAGGCCTTTAAAAATCGTGGGCTCCAGGTCCCTCGCTCTGCTGCTGAGATACCCAGTCCTGGAGAAGTGAGGAGACTTACTCTGGCTCTTGGCAGAATAGTGGCAGAGCCAAGATCCAAACACAGCTCTGCGCCTTACAGTCCCATGATTTTTACGTTCAGCCATGGCACCTTATATGTAAAAGATTACATTTCACTCAGCCCAGACCTAGGGACTCAGGGTTCTTACATTTTTGCCATCAATTTAGGAAAGAGGAAAGTTTCAAGCCTCCCACACCATTTCGTTTAGATGTAGCAGCCCCAGGTTTGGTTGGTGTCCCTTGACTTCAGATTTGGAAGGTGGGTACCTCCACTGTTCCCTTTTTCGTGCCTCCATAGCTCTTTGAGTTCTCTCAAAGAGACACCTGCCTGTTGAATTCTGGGAACTCGAGGGTTCCAGCTGGTAGACCTGCTTGGCTCCATTTGATCAATTCTTTCCAGACATGAAGTTTCACACAGTAACGGTATTAATTATCAGGGTTCCGGGCCTTTCCTATGGCATCTTCACCAAATTTCCGTGGCTAAAACCCTGCAGGTTGTCAATGTCCAGCTCTTCAATCATGAGTGAGGATCGTCCTGTGGGGAGAGGAGGGAACTGTGGTCAGTGTTCAAGTCACTAGAGCACTCATTTCCTCTGCCCTGGAGCACCCAGCGTACTTGTATTCAGAAAACTGTCTCTCTGCGATCTAATCTATGTATCTATTCACCAGACACCTTTTGTACCACATGGTTTAATCCCAGAAGCTCCTGCGGTGAGAATGCTTTCTGAGGGCTTTGTTGAGACTGGGAGAGGGGGTGTCAATGCCGCCAAGGAAAATGATCCCAGGTCAAAGACCATTAAAGAACCCTGTCCCCCCCTCCTGAACTCCATATGCATTCTGAGCGTGGCATTGTCCATGCCAAGCTGAGGGCCGTGGCCCTGGTCTTCTTCATACAGTAGAGAAGACTGGGACCCCAGAAAACAGAGACAGTAGAGAAAGATGTTAACTCTGAAGTTCACCATCCCAGCTCTGAGTCAGAGCTGCCGCGAAGGCTGTGCAGGGCTGTGAAAAGCAGCAGGTGTTTATGGAAGCAAAGAGGCAAAAGCATGTTGTTAGAAAAATTGTCCCCAAGCCCTGAATTGGCCTTTTATCACTGTCACTCTGGCTTATAAACCCCTGTAACGTGTGGCTTTCAAGAAGGGGGAGCTAAGTTCAGTGCCCGATGCCCTGCCAAGAACTATATAATGCATAGAATAAAAAAGACGAAATGTCTCTCCAGACGCGTTGCTTTTCCTCCCCACCCAACTCCCTTCCCTGGGGAAGAATCATAAACACAGACAGCAGAATGACGCTCCTTTATTATTTCGCCGAGCTCTTTCTCTGCAGATGACCTATAGAAGTGATTTAACATAGACCTGCTGGAGTTCCCGCACTTGGCTCCGAAGCCGAGACTGGCTGATTTCTTTGGGGTGTTATAACTATGACCTGCTCCATTAAGTAGCAAACAAAGTCCAGCTGGATATATCAAGCTCAGCTGGACTCTTTTGCTTTCACACAACCTGCTTGATTAGGAGAATCGCTGTGTCCTTGTCACATAGAGCCTCGTGCGGTCGGCAAAGATTGGGCTGCCATTGATTTCTGCATAATATGGATTCACACTGCCTTTCCGCAGCAGCGTGGCTTTCACACCCCACAATAACCTAGCAAGGATTGGTTTTTCTCTTTCCAGACTTCTGCTTCAGACTTAGGCCGGGGTTTAGTTCTAAAAATTAGTCACTCCTGGAGGTAATGTGTGGCTTATTACCTAGCACTTTACGGTGCATTAATTGCAGCTTGATTTAGACATTTCCCATTTGGTGACTTAGCTGCAATCATACAAACATGTCATGCTCTAAGTCAATATCGTGGGAGCAGAAAGGGAGCCAAACAATTGCAAGTGCCTCGTTCCTCTCAGGGGAAGGACCAGGGCAATTGTTCCTGTAACATGATGCTATTTGTTTATCGGGAAGTGGTATTTATCTGGCTCCTTTTCTTAGAGTTGTTATTCATCCTGGACCTGTCTTCAGTAGCCTCACCCTTTATTTCTAGGCCTATTTCCCTGTTTAAAATAAAATCATGAAGCTTGAAAATCAGGGCAGCAGAGTACAGGGGTTTATCAAATATTCCAAGACATTGTGCATACTATGCAAACCACAGGGACCACATATGGGATGTGGTGGCCAAATCTTACCTGTATTCAATCGTTATTTTAATTTATGGTAATGCTTTTTAAATCATGGAGGAAGCATAATTCAGAGGCATGCCATCACATTCATTTAAGCTCTGTGTATGTAGTGATTATAGTATATATAGTGATAATTGTATAATAGCATAAACATTCAACAATGGGGAGGTAATAAATAAATTAAGGCTCATTCATACTGTGGAATAATATTCAATCATTAAAAATTATGTAGACCTATATTTGATTAGATGTTTCAATATTCCTTAGTGAATGTTATAAAACAAATGTATAATATAATACAACTTTCTTAAAAATTGAATAAAGCACTCTAAATGTGAATATATGTGTGCATTTTCTGGGAATATATAATATCATTGAAAACACTGGTAGAGATCTATGTTCCAATATGTATTAGATGTTATCCCTGAGTGGAGAAACTGACTCTTAGTAGATGGAGCTATATGAAATTACCAAGAACCTACCATTTTGCTCTACAAAACAACATTTTCATATGGTTCAATCTAATTTTTTCCCATTGTAATTTTGCTGTTTAAAAAATATTGTTCATTTTTGTTATGCTTATAATAAGGAAAGTTTTGCCATTCTTGCTTAGTTCTCTGAACTTACATTATGGTGGCACTTACCACCTTGTATTGCAGTTGTGCGTTTATTCTCTTCTCTCTCTACCCACCTACAATTCACCTACCAATAAACTGAGGAATCTAAGTTAGCTTTTATTCCTGCACCCTCAGTGCTCAGCACAGTGCCTGACTCGAGTAGACATCAGAAACATTTTGTTTAAGGAATCACAAATGCCTTTTGATGGAGAAACTAAGAAGTTGCCTTAAATTGACTGGAGACTGTCACGCATACACACTTGCACATTATGATGCCATTGGGCAGGAATTCATTTGGAATTGTTTACCTGAAGGGTGCACAGAACTGTCCCGATCTAGTTGTACTCACTGAATCCTCTTTTGAGGGAGGCCGTGCCAACACTGCACATAGGATTTTGTTGTTGTATTGTGTAGAGTTTTTTTTTTTTTTTGCATTTTAGTTTTTTTTTTTTTTAATCTCCTAACAGTATTTAGGCCACAGTGCTAATAAAGTCATCAAAACCACAGATGGATGAATCTTGCCTCCTCTTTCCTTCCCTTATCCATATTTTGGAGAGCCTAAATAAAAAGAAAGCAAATACCAAAAATAGAGAAAGAAAGAGAGACAGAGAAACAGAAAAGGAGGAAGGGAAGGAACAAAAAAACAGTTAGAGTCAAGGTGATTCTCTGTAATTGGATAATGAAACCCCACTGGCAAGGATTCCCCTGCATTGATGTGTCGCACATGATCTACCAAAGACTGTCAGGTATCTTCCTACCTCCTGACATCTTTCTGGAAGAGGCAGTTGACAAGCTGGATTTAGAAGGCCCAAAGTGATTAAACTTACTGGTAATGGATAGCATGAATAAAACGGAAATTAGCCAATGGAGAGCAAATCTAGGAAGTGAACTAGCTAAACCGTATGAGAGGTACTGAGCAGGGACCAGTGAGAAAATAAGGTGAAGTTGTGTGGGAAAATAAATAGCTGGCCTCAAAGCCCATAGTGTAGACTGTGAGCTTGAGTCAGAGTTTTAAAAAGAATAGAATAATGATATCAAAGACTACTTCTTTAGAGGTATTTGGAATTGACTATATATGGGGAAATCATCAACACATCAAGAAAAAGTGGAACATGACAGCAGGATTCCAGACAGGTTATGAGTAAGGAGGTCAGTGGGGAAACGGCAATTAATTCCAAAGAGAAAAGAACAGATATTTAACTACTTCTCCTGAATCTTAAGGAAAATTTATATTGCAAAAGAATATGGAAACATCACTGTTTCAAAACTTAGAGCACATTAAACAAATAGTTCAACCAGTTTTCTCTCAAAAATAATAGTTCTTATTGTTTGGTGTTTGCCAGGAAGACACAGGCATCTTGCAGGAAATGATGGATTAATGCCCCACATGCGTCAACCCCTCCCTTAAACACACTGAAATGAAGCCCGGCCTACAGGTGTGCTAATGCATCCGTGCCATTTCTCTTTGCCAAATGTAAATCCCCCCTCAGAGCTTCGCCTGACTTCACCAAGAGGAGTCATCTTGGTTGTGAGTTCTGTCCATTCATGTTAGGTTCTAACTGACAGCCGCAGGGTCCATGGGACCAGTAAACCCTTGCTCCGTCTCACGTTTGGAGTGAACAAGTCCAGAAATAATAGGAAGCAACATAAAAACCTGAGGTGAAAGAATAACTGGGGAATTTAATAAAGAAGCAATGGCATGTTCAATTTAAGAATGAAATTGCTTTACCAGAACAAAATGCAATAAGATGTGAAGCCCAGTCTTTCCAGTGCCACCCCAGGCCCAGTTTCCTTAGATATGAAGAAACCTACCTCTACTCTGAGCTGGAGTTAAAAAAGAGTCCTATTCATTAAAAGCAAAACAAAATAAACCAAAACATAAACAGCTACCTGTTATGAGACTCCAAATCATTTGCTGTTAAAATACCTTTAAAAGGAGGGTTTCTTCAAAGCCCTTTTCTATGGTAAACTTTATTAAATTTAGTTTTCACATTACACCCCTGAATGCTGTTCATTGAGCCTATATTCCAACCATTCTTTTTAGATTCTCTGGTTTACAGCTAAGTCAATATTTTCTTGAAGTGAAAATATAATTTGAGTTCTCCAGAGGTCAAAGTATTTTGATGAAAAATACCCATTGTAATTGCAACCCACTCGTTGGATGCCAAAATCAATGGCAGCAACTTTTCTCTAGGGAGGACTCCATCTAGCATGGAGTTGCCCTGTGTCTTATTCCTTTTCATGAATGAAGGGCCATGTTTAGGGCCAGCTGCTATGCAAGGAGTAATAATATTTTTACATTAAGCCTTTATAGTATCCTAAACTCTTCATGCCCATGCTCTTACTTATTCATTTAATTCTGTGAGCTCCTTGAAGATAGGATGCATGTTTACACTCTTTCATGTCACCATAGCAGGGCACAGTGTCTGGTAAGCATTCAGTGAATATTTGCTGACTCAGTGGAGTAACTATAATAGTGAGGATACTAAAATCTAGAGAAAGTAAAGAATGCATCCAAGACCTTATATTATAATAATATAACAGAACCAAGAATAGTCCAGATCTCCTGATTACAAATCTTAGTCTTTTCTTACCAGAACATGCTGCCCCAAGATTTGCCACCCTACAGATTTTGCTGGCTAAGATGAGATACTAAGATTCACTTTCAATTCTATAGAAATGAGTAATATGGTGAACTGTAATCAGTCTTTTGAAGGATGTGAGGCAATATTAATGAGCAAGGTAAAAACAGGCAATCTCCACTTGCCCATTTAATTATGGGTTTATGTGATTTAAGAGTTGGGGTGATTGATTAATAAGATGAGCTACTTCCACAGCCTTTGAGAAACATTTTCCTTTAAGAGATTATGGCTATAGTATGACTGGGCTCCTGACTTATCCTGTGTGGGCCAGTCTGAAGCTTGGATCTCTGGGACACCACTTCCCAGCTTTCCTGGTGTAATAAACTCATATTGTTTGGATTTCATGAAGCTCAACTCCATTGCTAAATATGGGACACAGTCATTTTAGTTTGAAGTATTTCAGAACATTCTCAATAGCTATAAAATATTCCCAACTTGGTTAACAAAGAAAAAAAGTGTTAGACTCTAGGTTAGGGTTTCTTAAAGTGCAGTGGTTGGACCAACACTATTACATGGGAACTTCTTAAAAATACAGATTCTGTGGCCGCACCCAGACATACTGAATCAGAGAGTGGGAAGGGGAGCCCAGCAATCTGTGTTTCAGTAAGCCCTCTGGGTGATGCTGACATCAGACCACTCAAGTTTGACAGCCACCATCTTGCAATATAGACTACAATTTTCTGGCTCCTCGGCCAGAAAAACAAAATTAAATGAGAAAAATAAAAACATCTTCCCTAGGAAAGCAACACAACCTGAGTGGAGAATGAGTGAAAGGGAGAAAGGGAAGTAATTTTGTTCTCAGAATTACCAAGTGCCCCCAAGAGGTTGAATTCTAGGGCTTACATTTCTAGGAAAATATTCCTTTGGGGTCCTAACAAAATGTCTTCTTAAAGCATCTTTTGGAGATTCACCATCCTGGATATGGTATAGTACTGATAACATCTTGCACGCCAGATCTGTATTACTAATGTCAGGTGAATATTTTTTGTTTTACAAAACTTGTCCCTGTTAAAATTTAAAACAACCATTTTTAAACATCTACCATTTGATTCTGAGTCACTTGGCAAGAATGATGCTTTTGGAAATAGCTATAAGTTGATGGTGCTTAGTTACTGGATTAACTTCTGATGGGAAAATTACAAATGTAAATAAATTAGAACACACCACTTTACTATTCAGGAGAAATTCTTTACATTCAAACAGTAACTTTATAATGTCAAAATAACCAGTAGGTATTAATCAGTATCTGAGCTATGTAAATATTTGCTTGTTTCCATAGTGATTGGCAAGCCCAGATACAAGGGAAAAAATCCACACATGTTATCACTTCCTAATAATATGATCATAAAAACACGACTCAGACCAGACTGAGAGGAGAATAAACACCATTAATTAAAAGATTTATAAAATAGAGGAGGAGGTGACAAGTGAAGTATTGAGTGCAAAAATGCACAAAGGAGGTAAAATATACCTTTTTTTTAATTCTGAGAGAAACTTGAGCAACCCTTAATTATCTTCCAAAATGCTATTTAGAGTTTTCCAAAAATAAAACATCTGACAACTGCTCAAAGCACACCGCACCCCCACCCACAAAACATACACTTTTAAAGTGGATATACAGCCATGGCTGTGAAGTGTGTTTGAAAAAAAGTGAGACTGTTGGCATTTCACTTGCAATCAACTGAGAAGTTCTTTACTAAAGAAGTGAGAAGCTTAAAGCTGTTTCCCCAAGCTTTAGGGGAGTATGGCATATTACGGAGGAGGAGCATTTGGTCAAAGAGTAAATTAGTAGTGTGGTTCACACATTGAACAAGAAATCTACACAGGAACCACAGTTGTCTTAAATAATCAGTCCCGTTAACGGGACTTTGGTTATGAAATTTCTTCACAAAGCAGCCACCAGTGCAAAGGCTGTTTTTAGAAACACTTTGTTCTTCTGATATCTGCTAGGATAATGCTGCACCTTTTTTCCCCCCTGAATGATTTCTAAAAATAAAAACAAACACAAAAAGCACACACACACCCTGAAGTAGCTGGAGAAGAAATGAGCATGCCACAGAAGGTTATTTCAATATGTGCTTAGGTAAATAGACACTAAGGGGGAAATGCAGACACAAGATCCTGAATAGAGACAAATCCACACTGAAGACTATTCTGAATGATGCTTTTCTGAGCACAGGGTGAGGCCAAATTTAAAGCATATAGTAGGACAGAAATTGAAGGAATTACACAATGATTGGAGACTATCTCATGCTAGATATATACAAATTAATGAAATATTTAAATGTCATTAAAATAAACTACATACAATTTATAAAAGGAAACTTCCATTATGGGGGTAGTGAAGAATCCCTGGAAAACCACAGTACCCAGATCACTGACAGATTTGACTCTCTAACTCAATAAAAATTTTTTATATGGAGAACTTGATAAGCAAAGTTAAGATTGCAGCAGATTGGAAAAATGTATATGCAAATACTACAATAGACAAATATTTTCTGTAATATATAAAGAATTCCTGTAAACCAACAAGGAAAATGAAGCAATAGGGAAAAAGACAAAAGAATGCACAGAAAAAAAGACAAATCTAATCAATATGAAAATATCATTTCGCTAGCATTTAGTGACTTTATAATTAGAAGAATATACTGTTTCTACCCATCTGATTGATAAAAGCTTTAAACATTAAAAAATTCATTGTTGCCAGACATGAGCACTCATTTATTGTTAATGCAAGTGGATAGCATTTTTCAGGGGATTTTTGCATCACCTCTCATAGTTTAAAATGTGTTTGGCTTTTGACCCAGCAATTCAACTTCTAAAAATCTATACTATAGAAATATGACATACTCGCTCAAAGATTCATGTACAAAGATGTAAACTGTGGTATTTTTGTGATGATGGAAAATTTGAGACAATCTGAATTCCCATCAAGAGTGGAATGGCTAAAGAAATTATGCTTTATGTAGAATATTAGACTATCTGGAACCATTTTTAAGATATATTAACTAAATAAAGAAAAGCAAACTATTAACAGGAATTATTCCATAAGAGGAGAGAGCAAGATTAAGGATGATTAAGGATTGGAGGGAGCAAATAAGTGGGGAGTTTTGATTTTTACTTTACTTAATTTGTTATCAATTTTTAAAAAATTTAAGCTGCAATACAATATGCATAACAAAAATGTCCCTTTTTAACCATTTTCAGGTGTACACTCACTGGCGTTAAATAGATTCACATTGTGCAGCCATCACTGCCACCCATCTCCGTAACTTTTTTCATCTTCCCAAATTGAAACTCTGTACCCATTAAATGTGAACTCCCCATTTTCCTCTCACCTAGCCCTTACTTTCTATGTCTGTGAATTTGACTGGTCTTGGTACCTTGACAAAGGTCGGGAAACACTATCCCCAAAATATTGCATGTTGGCATATTGAATATTATCAGTTGAAGGCACCTGAGAAGAAGCAGGTCACAGACCCTCATGAGAGGAGCCTCCTCACCTCTGAAGACAGAGGAATCTGAATGAGCAGGCCCTGCTGTCCCCCCAGGTCACTGCATGTAGCTCATACCTGGCACATTGTCCTATCATGGTTTTCCATTGCACACAAGTTTGCATCAAACCTGGCATAAAAACACTCAAGTTTAATGGCTTCTTTGGGTCCCCATTTCCTTGTGAAGACTCCCGTGTCACACAAAACTTAAATTAAATGATTTTGTATGCTTTTCTCCTGTTAAAATCTGGCTTTTGTTATGGGGCTCCTGGCTGAGAACTTAGAAGGGTAGAAGAAAATGATATTTTTCCCCCCCTACAACCTTGTAAGAGGAATCATAACATATATGACCTTTTGTAACTGGCTTATTTTACTCAGCATAGTGTCTTCAAGTTTTATCCATGTTTAGCATGTGTCAAAATTCCCTTTTTTTTAAAGGCTAAATAATACTCCACTGTATGTATTCTGCAATCATTTTAAACAATAAACATGATTGCTTCTATAATATATAACAAAGTAAAAATAAACTTAAAAGTGTGCCTCCAAGAGTACATTTATGCAAATCCTTGTGTCAAAATACTTTTTGACAACACCAATAACAAATTTCAAGGAAATTACATTTTGATTGAATATGTATTTCTGCAGTCTGAAAACCTTTACTTGCTTGTTTTGACTTTCCTGAGGTCGGAAAGAACTGTAGAGCTTGGTGGAGCTTGAGGATCAAGGAATAAAAGAAAGAAGAGAGAGAAAGAGGAATGGAGGGAGGGAGGAGAGAAGGAATATCTTCTATTGAATGTTTAGTATATGCCAGTCACTGTTCTAAGAACCTTGCATTTTAAAATTCATTCAATTCTCAGTTATCCTGTGTGGTAGATGTTCTTATCGCCCTCACTTAACCAGGGTTCTCTGCCTTTCCCCAGGTGATACAGCTGTTAACACTTGAACATCTGCCCCCCAGCTACAGAATCTACGTCCCAATGCTACTGATTCCGCTGCTTAGGAAGATACCACATCAGTTTACTATAGGAGAAGGCTTAGGAGGTGGAGTTTCCAGAAGGTTTTTATTAATTTTATGCTCCCTGTCAATTCAGTTGTAGACACTCATCAATGAAATGACCAGCTGGGGGGAAGATACCCACAGAGAGAACTCTGACCAGCCTGGAGGGGAAAACCATGTAGAAGTGAATATGGTCAAAGTCAAAATCGTTATGATCATAAGGCTGCGATATCTGTTTCTTCTCCACTTTTAAAGCATTTGTGGACCAACAAGCAAAGGTACATTGAAGTCAAAAACTGCCTTTTCTTCCCAGAGATACACATTCCAGCAACATCTAGAAAAGGAGATTGAATTAACCAGTAATTTACTCATTTGCTTCAAATTAATTTTCATGTCTTGTTATTGTACATGTGAACTGCACATAAATAGGAGTAATAAATATGTGTATCCAAACAATGAGGTTGCTTATGATCAGATACTTTCTCCACAAAAAGTTAAACACCACAGAGTATTTGGGAAACCCATTGGAGATGAAAAAAAAGGGGGGAGAAATAGTTGGATAAATGGACTGAGAAATACTGACAAAACAAAAACATCTCTTGTAACTCATTCTACACCATAGGTTTCCCATGAATGCCGTCTTGGAGCTTATAGCAAAGCAGGAAAGACAGACGTTACACAGCCTGATACATAAATCCAGATGATTGAAATGTGTGACAGATTCTAGAAAAGAAAATGCAGTGTGTAATGAGAGGAAATGGGACTGGATTTAGCCTGGAGGTTCTCGGGACACCCCCAGAAAGTGACATTTGGACCCCGACTTGAAGGATGAGTAGATACAGATAGTTGAAGAGTGGGGAGAAGAAAAGACGGGAGAAGAAGAGAAGAGTAAAAGGGGACAGATTGGGCAAAGGCTCTGGGGTCAGAAAGAGGCTGGAGGTTTGGAGGCTGGGGGAGGGCTTTGCCCAGTAGAGAGCGGCCAGGGTTACGGCTCATTGACCAGCCAAAGGCCAGGCAAGGAATCAGGCGGCTTGAGTGACATGTTGAGTTCTAATTTGCAATTTAGAAGAATCACTGTGGCTGCTGCCTGGAGCAGGCTTTAGCAAGGGCCAAGAAGAGAAGCAGGAGGGGGCCTTGGCATGGGGCCTGGAAGAGGGTCAGGAGCTTGGACCAACATGCGAGCAGTGAAGGTGAAGGTCAAGGCAGATCTGAGAGATATTTTTAAGGTAATAAGAACTCATGCTCTGCCTCCCATGTTCTAATAATAAATCTCAAGTCTTTTATCCAGATGTTTAAGTGGAACACTGTTACTTACCACCTCAGGAATTTGGAGTCCGATCAGTCCACACCCGTTCAGGCATCCAGGCCTTGGGCAGTGCTGGTCCTACCCCTCACAATGCCCCTTCATGTGGGGCATTTTCCCACCAAGGCCCAGTGGACTTTCTCTGAATCAGCCACCCTTTCTGTGAAACCCGCTGCATGGACACCCGTCTATGGCACTGCGTATGTCAGCCTGTCCCCCTAGCCCCCTGCACAACACCTGGCACATAATTCTGCTCAGTAAATGTTTGCATGAAGCAAGAACACAAGGCTATAGGAGAGGTGGAAAGGGAAAAGAAGGAAAGAAGGGAGGAAGGTGGAAGAAAATTGGCTTTTCCTGGTTACTCCAGTGTTGGTCGGCACCAGAGATGTTAGTGAGAAGAGGTGGGAGACCCCCTCTCAGTCTGCAAAGAGGTGGGGCGTCCCCTCTTAGTCTGGCTTGCTGCAGCGACCACAGTGTCATCTGGATGGGGGCAGAACAGGGGCTAGCTCCCCCGGAGGCTGCTCTCCCCTGTTGGAAATTCAGCTGCTTCTCAGACACAAAAGTAGGGCATATGTGTCCTCACAGAACCGCCTCTCACTTGCACCATACAGCGTCACTCCTTCTGTGGTCCCCTGAGAAGTCAGTGGCTCCCACTAAGCCTTGGGCTAATCTGGCATCCTTGCTGCTTGTCAAGTACAGTCTGCCCTCAGCTTGAGAGGGCTTGGCAAGGCATGCATTTGTCCCCAGGTCCTCTGATGAGAGGAACTGAGGGGGGTGGAGTTCCCAGTGCTCGTTGTCATTTGCTAAGCAAGCCCCACCCTCGGTGAGCTGGACCCGCAGCAGCAGCTGGAGTCATTGCCCCTCTGGAGGCTGCTTCTCAGAGTTAACAGGTTGAATCTGCAATCTGACTCATTGCATAAACATAAATGGACCCTCCAAAGACAACCACAGCCAGGCTCAGACTATTGCCACCAAGAAGCCAGGCCATTTCCACTATGTTTAGATCACAAGCATCCATTAATTGGTATCACGGACATCAAATATTTGGACCACTGACTAGATTTTTCTCCTTTTTGATTACTATCCTATAGTCAAGATTATTCAATATTTTTCTTCTCAAAGACAGAGGAAGCAAAGACAGATGGCTGGCCCCAGAAGGGTCTGGAGTGAAGGGAATCTCGCCATCCCACTTGGTGAAAATTGTCAAACTTCATATAATACATTTTACGTTATAAATATACTGTTTATTTGTGCTTTTCAGGAACTCTCTAAGCATGTATACTCTCTGCTCTGTCATCCTTCGTAATTAAAAGGCAGATATCCAGAGAACGAAGTCTCACACTAAAATATATTGCAGGTAAACTCATGCATTTGAGCTAATGCTAACTCCTTAGGTCCGGCTTTAAGTTTACCATTCTTCCTTCTCTCTTGGAAGCAAATAGTGTGAGCGGCTCTGGCACATGCCCAGTACTAGAACACAGCTGAGAGTTTTCAAAGAAAAATCATTTTAACAAATACTTCCTAGAATCAAAGAAAATTCTTTTCCCCCACCCCCCTTAAAGAATTAGAACAAAATTGGGAGGGGGTGATTAGGCAGAGAAAAATCCGACATCTAAAAAGATTCTGTAAGAGAACCACACAGTTTGGGTGTTTTGTAAAAAGCTGGAAAAGAAAAACAGATGCAATTCTCTCTCTTTCTCTCTAGGAACTTGCCCTCTAAAACAAAAAAATATTGATACAGCCTCTCAACAAAAAGGCACATAGACAACTGCACAAACATTAAAGAAATAATTAAACAAGTGACCCAAATATTGATAGAAACATTTCCTCAGATGGGTACAATTTGTTTTTGCTGCAAATTTATTTTTCTCACTTCTCTTTTGCATCAAAGACTGCATGGGACTGAGAAAGTGCAGAGGAGAACAGATCAAAGGATGGTTGGAGACAACTGTGGCTGGAGAGGCTGCGTCAAGGGCCAACGCAGGTCCTCCCTGGAGAGAGGGTGCAGAGGTCACTAATGGGCACAGTGCCACTGCCAGGGAAGAGCTGAGTTCTATTCCTGGATCCCCCACTAATTTTCTAAAACCTGGACCTGGGAAACGGGAGTGATAATCACCCACTCTGGTTATTTCACACAGACATTAGAGGATAAAAGGAAGCAATGGTTGAGAACATCCTTTAAACAACCATGTAAAGATACCCTGTGGGAGGCTTTCTGGTGAGACTTCTGGAAGGTTCTTTCTCTAGGCCCTAACTATTTTATCCAAAATCCTAGAATCCAGGATTCTAGCATTGTTTTAAGCTGTTCACAGTAAGCCTAAACACATGCAGAACAGAAAGAGCCTCATTGTGTTTTTTTAAAAAAAGGCACAGGGCTGTAAATATTGCTGAGAACCTGCTCAGCTAAGAAGCTATTTATTCAAAGTAAATGACTCACTGAAGAGATAGGAGGAGGAAGCCTGGGAGAGAGAGGAGATGAGTGGGCGGTGAATGTGACCCTGCCGGGCTCTCTCCCCACCTCTCCCCCTGATGGATATTCTAACAGGAAGGTGAAGCCAAGAATGTAAACAGGAGGGAAGGTGCAGGGCAGGGAGGAGTTTGAGAATCTCCTAAAGGAAAAATATGGCCCCAGGGCTCATGGGGGGCAGAAGGAGAGCAGGAATGCCTTTTTCAGTAAAAAAGGGAGCAAAATGATGGCTCTGTTGGGAAACATTAGACATTAAGAAGAGAGCACAATGACCACAGGAACTCAAAACCTGTTTACACCTGCTGCTGCCTCACATGACCTGCGTGAGTCAGGTAACTAGTTCAACTTCTTGTGAGTAGAGACCAAAGCTCCTCGGGGCACTTCAGGGTCCCTAAGAGTGTCTCTCACGGGCTGCAGTGAGGAGTGCCGGGAAGGTCACCTGCAGTGTTGGTAGCACAAAGCAGGCATGCAAGTGGCATTTTTTTCCAGGAGAGCACCACAGGGTCAGAAATTATGTAAACGTGAACTCTTCATTGATAACCACTTGAATAAATAGGCTCTCTTATTTAAAATGTGCAAAAGTATTTAAAAAGTAGTTTCATCAAACTTGCACAAAAGTATAATTGTACTTGTAAGTATAATTGCTTAGGCAGGAGTCAGTGAGGGGAACAAGTCAATTGAAACAATAGT
The DNA here is from genome assembly GCF_040802235.1 of Manis javanica. Taxonomy (NCBI): domain Eukaryota; kingdom Metazoa; phylum Chordata; class Mammalia; order Pholidota; family Manidae; genus Manis; species Manis javanica. Next base: position 108,707,048 of record NC_133164.1, read on the forward strand.
ATTTGGCAACCTGAATTAATCTATGATTAAAGTCCTGGGGAAATTGTTTGACTTTTTTTTAGTCATTGAAATAGACTTTGCACCAAAATGTATGCTGCTGCCAGAGAGGAATTTGAGAAGTTTGGACTCAATATGGAAACACTGAAGTCACTTGCACAGATGAAGCACCTGTGAAAAAGGAAAAAGAAAAAAAAAGGGCTGGGGGTTGAAGGGAATGTTACAACAATTTAAATCAGAAGAGAAGTATCCAGGGTCCTGCTCCCAACTTATCCACTCTGACAGTTAAGGCTTTGATCTTTGTACGTCTTACTTCTGACTCTAGGTTTAAACTACTGAGAGAAGCACCTGGCTTTGATTTTAGCTGCTTCATTAAAAAGTCTATGGTCCAAATGTTGGCCTGAGTTTGCCCAAAGAGACATGTCAGGATGGTTCTCAGTCCATACGGTGTCTCCTTGGTTAGCCTTGAAGGACTTATCTGTGCCAGTGGAATAGCTTCAGGAAACTTCATTCCACGGTACTAGACGGGCACTTACTACATGCCATGGACTGCTCAGGCCCCGACGTTGGTTCTCAAAAGGCAGCCAGTAAAGCTTAAAACAAGATTCATATGTATTCATTTGTAGTTGTTTTTGAAATAAATCTACTCCAAGCAAATAATTACACACACACATGGAATTGGTGATTTCATCCATTTTAAGGAGTGTCAGTAATGAGAAATTAGTGTAAGTGTAAAATTCAGTTGCCACCCTTTCAATGGAATTCTGAGTACCTGCGTTTTCTTAAAGCATAAAGGGTTTGTGCTTTCTTATCCCGTAATTTCAAGTTCAGTATATCCAAATGCTTTTCCATAACAGTAAGAAAGTGCATTTTTATGCACCACAGAGAGCATGAAAAGTTCCATATTTTAGAGCCCTTGATTCTAAACAATGCCCTTGATTTGATGAAGCAGCTGAGTAATTGTTTCAGTAAGATGCTTGGCCAAATTGTCAGGCCACATATAATTCAATAAAAACTCATTTTGTAAGTCTCTAATCCTTCCCAAATAAAGAACAGATTCCAAATACAAATGGCACAGCTAGAGTCACCTTCTCCAGGGCATCTGGCTCCTGGCTCAGAGCTGGCCTCATGGGCGAGCGGTAGTGCGGCCACCCTGTGCTCAGCCGAGCAAGTTGATACTCTGCAGTTGCTGCCCTGAAATTCTTCATTTTATGTTTGAGTATGTGTTTAGTAAGTACAGTCCCACGGGACATTGGAGCATAGGGGCCGGGTGGATGGAAGGTGAAACCGGTGCAGATGCAGGCCCCCCTCCGGTGCTCCCCCTCCTAGGCCCACCTCCTGGTGCGCCCAACCCCACCTGGCCTCAGTCTCCTCAGCTCCTGCGCAGCAGCCCTGTTGCTGCCTTCCGTCCACTTCTGAGAAGTTGATTGAAAAGCCATGCCCTTTGCAGTGATAGTTCTCAAACTTTAGCAAGCAGAATCCAGAATCACTTGGCTATCTTATAAACACAGATTTTCAGGGCCCACTCTCAAGATTTTCAGGTTCATCAGGTCTGAGATTCTGCATTTCTAACAAGTTCCCAGGTGCTGCTGATGTGGCCGGTCTGGGGCCATACTTTGACAGCCACTGATGGGTATAAAGTGCTTTAGATCTGACATGAAAGAATTGCAGAAACTTATCTTCTCTGTGTCCTTTGTCAGAGGAGGGAAGGACATCAAATGTTGTGCTCTCCCTTACACAAAGGAAAGATACCTACCTGCACATAATTTTCTTTATATCTTCAGGCGCATCTCATAACTGTTTTTTAATCTCATTTGAGGCTGCTTTTCTTTGGTGATGGGGAGCAAAAGCTATCCATTCCACCACAGGCAGTGACTTGGGGAACATTACTCCTTTCCTGGGCAGCCAGATTTGCCCAGTCCTGCCAAGAACAGATCTTCTAAAGGCATAGGTTGCCTGTTACACTCCGGTGCTCTGTGGGGGGGGGATAGAAACCGACCTGTGTACTTCTCACCCAACAACTCCAGTGAAAATACAACCTCCTGTGACAAGTGGGGTGACAATTCACTTTGAACTTCTTTGAGACCATGAAAGTTGAACAATATCAGTCAGCTTGGAGTTCCCAGGTATACAGAGCAATGAGAATAGCCAGTTGCTCTTCCAGAAGCTTTTTCCTTTTTGCTTTGGAATGAGTTGGTGCAGTGAATTCTTTTTTTCTTTAATGTAGTCATTACAAAAATAATTTCTAAAATGTATAGGCAGTTTGCAAAAGGTTAAGTGGCCCATGATCTCACAACTCCTAACAAAACTGATATTGACGTTGTGGTTTATTTCCTTCTAGTCAACATGGTCATAGTGTATAGTTATACTGCCAATGACTCTCTTTTCACTTTATATTACATAGTATGGTAATCCATGTAATTACTTAGAATTCAAAATACAGAAAAATCTTTAAACAGATGCAGCATTTCTTCAGGACTGGACCGTGTTAGAGGGCAATCAGCAGTCCTACTCACGGTAGGCCCCACCCTTTCACTTAGATTCCAGGGGTTTTTCTGTTTGTTCATTTTTGCTCTGCCATATTTATTCAGATGCGTCAGTGCTTAACCCATGAGAAGGAGACCTTCTCAAGCTCTACCAAGATCTCTCTAACTTCGCAGATCAAAACTAGCAGCTTTTCCTTTGGTTGGAGGCCAGCTCCCTCCTTGGTTTCACATTCTACTTATTCACTTCTGTTCCGGCCTCCGTAGATCTAGGCAGCAATGCAATTGTTCATTTATTTCTTCATTATAAACGCGCCATGTTTTTGGGGGCAGAAGTACACTTTTCCTACCAGAATTCCTTCACATTCCTATTCATCCATCCAAGGCCCACGAACCCTGCAGGCCACAGCAATGTGGTCTTCATCCGACCCATTCAGACGAGATTGCAGCTGCTCATGGGGCACTAATGTCCCTGTGTTCCTGTTCACTCTGTAGGTTCCATTTTCCCCATGGGGCCTGGAGGACACCAGGGCTAAGGACCTTCGTCTTCTGGTCTCTTCATTGTGCCGCAGACACTGTGCAATAAACACAAACATGAGAATTGGGACTGAAATGACACTTGATCTGGGCGTTGAGGGTCCTGCAACAATCGCTGTGCCATTTTATGAGGTTTTCTGCTGGAAAATTAATTTAATTAGGTCTTAAAAATCAAAATTAATTAGGTTTTCAAAGTCAAATATTGAGTAGCTAAGAAATAAATTTTAATAGTCAAGATAATCAAAGATAGCTTAACAAAGAATAATCACAGAGGAGAATGCCTTAAAACCTATTCTTTTAGAAAAAGAACTTTTATAAATACAATTGTGCATGTGTATACACACGTGCACACACACACACACACACACACACACACATTTATGAAGAGGCACCATTCCCGGTAAAGAGAATTGTATAGGAACTAAAGTAAGCAATAAAGCTTCATGAAGAAACCAAGAAACTGTAGTCAGGAGTCTGGAATCCTTCTTTCCTCTGGCTGATCCCTCTCCCACTCTTCACAATCTACATACAATACACGTAACACACCACAGACATTTTTTGGCCTGGCAAATTAAAAAATCTTTAATTCGTATATGCCCCATTTAATGGGGAAATATCCAGTTTTCAGTAGTCTAAGAATGTATGGAGAAAAATAGAGTAAAATGAACTTTCTAAAAGGCAGAAATTCAATTGGTCACTCAAACCGAGTTCACGTATCACTAAAGTAAGTTTAGCTCTTAAGCAGTTATTCAGTACTTTTAACTCATATTAAACTCAAGTTTCCTTTATTGTGGTTTAAATTGTCTAAGTTATCTAAAGTCTTGACACTAAATACAATGCTACGTTTTCTACTAAAAAGACATATCCCGAGTTGGTTCTGCCATTACCATTTTGGGGGAGCAGGATGAGGACGGAAAACAGCCTTATGTAAAACCAGACAGACCAATTCCGCCTTCAGATATTCCCCCATCAGTCCCTCTAATTTCATGTCAACATGCACACATTTTTCTGAGCAAAGAATTTGGCCGAGACCAACCAAATGCTAATTTAACGTTCTTGTAAGATTTAACAAATTATGTGTAACTCTGTGCATATGCTCATCAAGTTTTTAAAGATGAAGAGCATATTTACCCTAGTCAATATTCATATCTTTGAGAAAAGTTATTTTTTCTTTTTTTTAATATGTTGATGCTTTGACACGAGCTCAAGAGAATCTGCTTATTTATTCTAAGAGAACAGTCTTAATTTGACCATCAGGAAATAGCAAAGATTTGCTATCTCATTATGACATTTCCTTAATTGTACCTGAACTTTGAGCAGCAACCTTGATTGTTTAGCTCTGCATTACAGTCTATAACAACCGGAAAATACATAGGGGTTGCATGAAGTTGAAATCTCATCCGACATCTGAGTAATGTTAATCTTGTTTATATGACAACCTCATTATGGCGCATAATTGCTCAGCAATCTCCTAGCAAATACTGGGTTAAAAACGCATGGAAGATGCTTGTTCTTCTCGTTATTAATTAGCACGTGTCCACTTCACCAGATCCAGTGCCCAAACTTCATTTGTTATGTTCAGCCAAATGCATGAATAGCTTTGGAGTAATTATTTTCCAACATCATCTAATACCTCTCTGCACATCAATTAAAAATCCTCTTAACAAGGAACTGCATTTTGTTTGAGATCAAATGCCTGGTCCAAAGCTATATCAATCATGTAGAGCTAATTAGTGGCTCTGCTTTATGTCATTTGTTTTACTTTATTATTTCATTGTACACTTCCTTATGAAACCAATTGAACAATTTAAAAATCTTTGTTCAATTAATTGAAGGCTTAAAGGCCAGCTAGCTAGTCAGGTTTTCTTCACTTTGAAAAGAAATACACGTGAGGGTGGGGAGAGAGGGGGAACCCCATAGATGTGTTATTATACCTATTTACTTTCTGAAGTGCCCACTCTATAGATACAAGTTTTAAAAGGTTTATCACCATTCTTATAGTGCCTGCAAATAATTCATTGTTCACCATACCTTTATAGTTTTTCTGTACTTGGCAAACCATTTCAGAAAGATTAGTTGAAACAATAATAGGAGATGTAAGGCAGTTAATCTTGAAGACTGCACATAGAGCTCTCTAAATTACTGTGTATTTCTGTCAGCATTTTATAAACCAGTTGTCCAGCTTTCTTCTTTAGTCTAAAAAAATGCTGAGCTGTGAAAACTGTTCTGTAGCACTCTTTTGGGGTCTGGATAGAGCTGTGGATTCCAATACAAATATGAATGGATTAAATGCATACTAACTACCCAAAGTGGGAAACTATAATGAGGGAAAGGACGAAGTCCAGCTCTTTAGAGTTTCTGCTTGCTCATCAGAACTGGGCCTCAGGGCCCACTGGGCAGGACTCACAGAGGCAGGAGAGAATTGGCTGCTTCCCCCAAGTGTATGGCACCTCAGCTTGTCACACCCTGCATCCCTGTTGGTATCCATTCTGATTTGTGAAACCTCCCCAGTTCACCAAATCCTTGTGTGAAGTGGTTTCCCCAGTCACAAAGCATACCACAATTAATATAAAATCAGGGGAATTAGTCTTGGTTAAAGTAGGACTGATTTTTGCCAGTGCCGGCTCCTCTAAATGCCCCCACCCATGCCCCTAAACGTGAATCCATTTTAACAAAACAAACCAGACAAATAAGCAGGTGTTGGGGACCTACAACAAATGGGCTATGGTTCTTCTTGGCCTGTGCTACAAAGGGAAAATCAAGACGAAATTTTCTGAATAGTTAGGCTGGATTAAAAAATGCTACAGGGTAGTGCAAGTAATAAATGTATAGCATATATTTACACATTTATTACTTTGAAAATAAACTGATGGGAGGAAGTCTATTCAAGGATAAGAAGGATGAGAATTTTTTGTAAAGCTCTTACAAGGTTTGGAAATCCTCTGGAATCACTGCGGGTGGAGATTAAGACCTGGGAATCCCCTGATGTACTTGTTCCTCACCCAGACGTCTGCTCTTTATAATGATTAAGTTACTAACCTTTATTTGTCAGTAATAATTGAATTTTACACCAAAGTGAATTATCTCAACAAATGAACTGCTCTGCCGCAATTTTAAACAGCCTTCTTTGCAAATTATCTCCTGTGATTTATATTAGTCCTATAGGGAAGGCAGAGAAAAACTGTATGAGGATGGATGCTTTGGATTTAATGTAAATGGATAAAAGTATGTGATAGTTTCTCATGCTTCTGCAAATGAATTTAACACGATACCCTCCTGGCTCCAGGGTTCATTTCAAATCTACGTAGCAAGTTAAAATATAAATCTTCAGAAGATCTGGGGGTTAGATTGGGCATGCTCCACTCTAAAAGAGAGAGATTGAGAAAGACAGACAGACAGGAGGAATTTTACTTACGGTCACATTACTGCATTACCCAGAAAAACCTGTGATTTAAGTACCTCTATAAAACACCCTCTCGTAACTTGCCTAGGGACTCATTTAGTTGTATGAATTTCTTTTTTCCTGCCGATGTGGACTTAAACTCAGGTTCTATTTCTTCCAAGAAACCTTCACTGGAAGGCTTTCCTCTGACCTTTCTGCCTAATTTCTGCCTAATCTTAGTGCTTTTCTCATGTTCCACTAACTCTCGAAATCTTCCCTGATCATTCTAGCTCATGGTTTCCCAAACTTCTGTAATAACAGGAATCATCTGGGAAGTATATATCCCCAGACCTCTTCTGCAGAGATTCTGAATTAACACATTTGGAGTGAGACCCAGGAATCTGTATGTTTAACAAGCAACCCAGGCAATTTATATCACCAAGGAAGTTCTAAAAACATACAGGGAGAGGGGATGGAGAACGTTCTTTGAATGCCCAAGTAATTATAGCATTTACTGCACATTTCTGGCCACAATTTTGCTGCCATTTAATATTCTATAATTATTGCATTTATATCTCCCTTGGGGACTTAAAATTATCTTGAATGTGGAGATACTTTATTTAATTCACCTACTACTCCTAGAAAACCAAGAATACCTTATAGGTTCTTGATAAAAAATAATTGGATGAAATTTAAATGACAGTTTTACTAACAAGAGACACAGCAGGAAGGTGAACCGAGCAGGCAAGCCAGAGGAAAGGGAAGTATTTTCTGCCTTTTGGAGGTAAGAGAGTTTACCAAACCATCTTCATAAAGACCAATGACATTTGCTGACTTTTTTCTCATGAAGTAGTACTTGCAGAAATTTTAGAAAACATGGAAAAGCAGACATTAAAAAAAAAAAAGAGTAGGGTAGGAGAAATGGGTGAAGATGGTCAACAGATACAAACTTCCAGCAATAAAAGAAGTCAGTCCTGAGGCTGAAATGTACAAAAAAAAAAAAACCCCAAATAAAAACAAAATGATTTACCAGTGCAACAACCAAGAAATTACCATTGTCAATGTTTTGGTATTTATCTCTGTAAGTATTATAAATCTAGCTCTCCAATTTGCACATCGCCAATTTATTTGCTTCATGGGGAAGTCCCACGTGGTGGTGGTAATTCAACCCTTACCCCTGATTGGGGCAGTTAGGGAAGTTTATCTCATCTGTATCTTTGGGTACTGTGAGCCCTGATACTAAAGACAAGCCCTGAAAAACAAACAGCCAGACAGATTGCTGCTGAAACGAAAATGAGTAAGAGAATATTCAAATCGAATACAATTAGGGTCTGGAGAAGACAGCAGTGGCCAGCCAAGAAAATGGCATTAAAGGCAAAAACATGGGAAATGGGATATTAGTTTATACATGAATCGGCGAATGGGGAAGAGGATTTAAAACTTGAAGGGAAAAAAAAATCAGAATGCAAATTTCAGAAGTACCCAAAGTTAGAAGGCTTTGAAAAGTGTCCATAGTCATGAGTATTTTAATATAAAGAGATGAAAGTAAAAATTCTGGTCAAAAACAAAAATTCTACATGTCGATAAATTGAACCTTTTGGCTCTTAGATGTTTGATATCGGGTAGATTCAACCACATTTGAAAGAGTTCTTATCTTTCCTCCTGCCTTCTTAATATTGTAGTTTCATAGGTTTTCCACAGGAACATTATTGCATCAATATTATGCTCACTTCCTACACAAGGCTCACAGTGTCTTCATGACTAACACATACAGAGACGATGTCAAGATCTTTGATTTGTGCCTGTGTTTATTTTTTAAATACATTTATCCCTAGTTTAAATATAAGAACTCTCTTCAAACTTGAGGGTCAGGAAAAGAAAAACACAGATTCATCTACTAACCAGTATCTTCTTGAATATGAGAGAATATTTTGAAACTTAAATCTGCATATAAATAAAAGTTCCCTACATGAGAAAATGTGGAAGATACATGAAAGAAAGAAAAGCATAGCTAAATATTCTATTATTTGATTTGCTGAAGATAATAGTCACATTTTCTTCATTCTTCAAAATTCATTGAAAAATTTAAATGTTTAAGGTGTTTCCTAGAGTTTTTTTTTTTTCCAGACTACTAGTCCCAAGAAATGCTCCAGTGAAAGGAGCTCTGAGTTACAATACATTTGGGAAGTTCTTGTCACCCATTAAATCATTCACTTGGGCTTCCCAAAGTATATTGGCATATTAAAGTCTCTGATAAGTCTTGCAGAAAAGATAATTGTTTGCTTGGTTTTATCCCTTGATTCCCCAAAATAATTACCCATTCTCACATATATTTTTACTATCACCATGGATATTCTTTTTATAAAACAGCAAATGTGATATTCTAAATATCTAACACCAGTGTACCAGGAAATGACCACTCAGGAGAGACATTGGCTATAAACAACCAGGATAGCTGCACCACTGCTTGCTGACTGCATATTGGATCTGATAATTCCCATAAAGAACTGCATGAAGCTGTTCATTGAATACATTTTTGGACACACTAATTAAAAAGATGCTAAAAGTAGATTTTTCAGTATTATAGATTAATTCCTGTCCCTACAGTAAATCAAAATAAAGGCAAAATTGATCTTTTAAATAATTTCTCATTACAGTGTTTGATAGAGCTTTAATAGCCATAAAGGACTTATGGGTTAAGATAGTGTATTAAACCTCTATTAGAAAATCACTTACCTTTAGTATGTAAAGATGTAATTATTCATATAAGTGAAGTGGCCTAATGAAATAAGCATCAAATACCCATCACTATGGAAGAAAGCAGATGATTCCGGAGTGAAACAGAGGCCAAACATGGTTCAGCTCCTGACTCTGTTCTTATATAACCTCTGAAGGCTGTACAGGCGAGTCCACAAAATCTCTAATATTCTCCATTCTGGAGAGAAACAGATTGAATAAGAATCTGCATTTTTCAGTCTTCTGACCTGGAGATAGCCTGTTGGAATTGGATAAAATAATTCCAACCAAACAATTACAAATGTAGATAATCCAGGGTGAGAATAGTGAAAAAAATGTGCTGAACACTCCAGTTCCTTCTGTCATCAATAGCTAGTAACATTTATCCTCAAAGTTGCAAAATGGCTGCTGGAGATCCAGACATCATGTTTATACTCCAGGAAGGAAGAAGGCAAATGGCAAATGGGAAGGAAATCCTCATAGCTAAGTTGGATCTTTTAAAGAGATATTTCAGAAGCTTCATTGAATAACTTGTAAATACATCTCATTGGCTACTGTTGCCTATGAACAAGAGCTGGGAAATACAGTCTTTCCTATCAGAGCACATTGCTTCCTGGGAAAAAACAAAAACAAAAACAGTGGCCCATTACTAAATAAAAGGAGACTAGATGCAATGCTTGCTACAAACTTAAGTAGCTAACCCTCAAACTATACTTGGGCAGAGAAAACAAAACAGTCTCAGATTGAGTGGAATTAAGTCCAAGATCTCTAAAACAGAGTATCAGACTAGATAATATTTCTGAAACTAGGTAAACCTGCTGTGGCCAAAATATCAAAAACAAAAAGATGCAAAAAATTAGAAAGTTAAAACAAAAGAAAATGTAAAAGGAAGAAAAGAAAACAGAAAAGACAGGGAGGCTAGAAGAAAGAAATCACTGTGCAGAATTCACTGTGCAAAAATTTCAAGGCTTCATGTGTTTCACATCTTTCTGATGTTATAGGGGTTTCTTCTTAAACTTAAATTTTCTTTTATACTTAGGTAAAACATGCTCAAGTTTCCAAAGTCAAAACTATACACACACACAAAAAAAGGGGAGAGAGAGAGGTATATTTAGATAAGTCAAGCTTTTATGAGGCCTTCTCCTTTTAGGTAACTTCAAAAAATGATTAATTCTTCAATTTTTGAATAGGTCTCTTCATATCAGTATTTAGAAGCATTCCTCATCCCTTTTTCAGTCTTTGTTACTACAAATAATACTGGAATGAATAGTCTATAGCATATAGATCCTCAGTTTTTGTCAGTGTCTTTATAATGGGTTTCTTAAAGTGGAATTTGGCTGGGGGGTGGAATTAAAGCTTATGTGTATGTAATTTTGCTAGACATTACCAAATTCCTTACAAAGTTGCTACCATTTTGTATTCCCATCAGGTAAGACTTCCCCAAAAGCCTTCCCAATAGAGCATTCTGTAAAACTTTGGGGATTTTTCCATTTGAGACGTAGGAGATAATATCATAATGCAATTTTATCTCGCATTTCTTTCATTATGAGGGATATTGAACCCCTTTGCATAAGTGCAAACGTCACTGCATCTTTTTTCTGTCAACAATTTCTTCTTCAACTCATTCTGCTAGGGTGCTTGGTCCTTTTCTCCTCCAATTTATATTTTAGGGCATTATCCCTTTGTGATGTTGGTTGCAAATGGTTTTCCCCATTTGTTCTTTGTCTTTTTTACTTTGGTTCTGATAAGTTTGCTGTGAAAATGTGGGTTTTTCCAAGCTCAAAGATACAGAGAACAGATTGGTGGTAGCCTGAGATAGGAGGTGAGGTGTGGGCAAAATGGGTGGAGGGTATAAACCTTCCAGTTATAAAATCAGTTACAGGGGTGTAATGTACAGGATGGTGGCTATTGTTAACAATACTGAATTACATGTTTGAAGCTTGCTAAGAGAAGAGATCTTAAAAGTTTTCAACACAAGAAAAAAAATTCTTGTGTTGGTGTATGTATGTAACTATGTGTGATGACAGACACTGTTAATTAGACTTACTGTGGTGATCATTTTTCAGTATCTATAAATACCAAATCACTTTATTGTACACATGAAACTAATATCATGTATGTTAGTTATACTTTAATAAAAATAACATTAAAATTTTTAAAAATAAAATGTGGGGTTTTTTTTAAGTAATGCAATTATTCTGGATTTTTAGCCATAATTAGGAAAGCCTCTCTGCTGCGTTTTCTCATAGAAAACATAATCCATGTTTGATGCTAGTAGCTGTTTTCATTTTTTAATATCTAAATATGGGATCCATTTGTACTTTATCCTGATGCAGAGTGTGAGAGAGAGAGTTTCAATTTTGTCTTTCACCAGACAGCCTTCTAGTTATCACAACAAACTTAAATATTCAAATACAAGCACATCCATTTCTGGACTTTCTGTTTTGTCCCATTGGTCTATCTATCCATGTGTTAATAGCACATTATTTTAATTATAGAGAATTTTAATATGTTCTTTTACTGAGCAGGGCTAACACCACATGCCACATCATTGCTCTTCTTTTTCAGAATTTTACTAGCTATTTTTGCTTCTTTTTGCTTTCAGGTAACCAACTAGTCTTGCTGAAGAAAAAGAAATGATGGTACTTTTATTGGTATTAAAATATATATATATATATATATATATATATATATATAAATTTATCAAAATATTAAATTTTCCTATGCACACACACAAAAAATGGGTCCAAAATGAGATCTTCTCTTCCTTTGTATCTTCTTTTGGAAGTATCATATAAAAGCAGTTCTATAAAGGGTTTGTTTTATAACATGTTTACATATTTTTGCAGTTTTCCTATTGATTCTTGGTGTCTCCAAATTTATAATAGTGTCATTTGCAAAAAGAGATAGTATTTACTTCTTATATACCAATTCTTTTGCTTTTAGGGCACTTTTATATAATTGCATATCAGCTAATACCTCAAATATATTATAAGAAATAATGATTACAGTGGGCATCGTTTACTTGTTCTTGGATTTAGCAGAAAAGCCTTTGGTGTTTCTCTAATTGACAAGCTAGCTCTACCTTCTCTCTTTAAGGAAGTAATCACCCATTCCTACAATATTGAGTATATTTTATTGTAAATGAATGTTAAATTTTTCAAACATTTTTTATATATTTGTGAGGCTATCATAGGAATTTTCTTCCTAGCTCTATAAATATGATGGATCATAATAGTTTCTTTAATATTGAATCCTCTGGCAAAAAAACCTCATTTAGTTAGGATGTATTATCATTTTAATGTGTTATTGGATTCTGACTACTAATATTCCATATACTGTACTTTTTCCATTGTTATACAAAAAGAGATTGTTACATTTTGGGTATAATGTTTATATGGTCTTGGATATTCCTCCTTGAACTTCCTTAGTTTTTGATGTATGAAAGTTGGTAATGAGTCATTGATTTGGCCCATATTAATAATTGTTTTATCTTCCCTGAAACTTTAGCCCTTATGTTTCAAATTTGTCACCCTTAATGCATTTTGACCTGATTTCTACTTTGTCAGGAAAGAAGACTACAACCCCTGTTTCCTTTATGTTTTTATTGCCTGATGTATCTTTGTCTATTCTTTTATTTTTAACCATTACTGAATCTCCTGGCTTTAGGTTTGTATTTTGTATACAGCATAGGGTTGATTTTTGCTGTCAATGTCTTTCTGGTCATTTTGTTTATCTAAGCAGGTTTATAAACAATGGCTTTAAGAAGTATTCATGGAAATAATATTCCTTGAGCTCTTTCTTGCATATTCATAATATTTTGTCTATTGTCTTTATGTTTAAAAGCTTCTTTAGCTGGGTATAAAACACTTGACTCCTTTTTTTTCCTTAGTATCCAAAGGAAAATATGTCACTTTGTTATCTTCTACCATAAACCATTACAAGCAAAAAGTCTAATGAAAATATGATTTATTTTGTTTATGAGTGATATTTATTTATTATTTATACTTGATTTGGGGATGGTAGTTCCTAGGTGCCCAGATAGTTTTTTAAAATTTTTATTTAAGGTCCACTAATTTTATTAGTATGCATGTTGATGTTGGCTGTCCTAAGTTGGTGTCCCCAGAAATATGGTGTCCTCTTCCAATGTACAGTTTTGAGACTTTTTTTATTTCAGGAATATTTTTTCAAATTATGCATTTCAGGATTTCTTCTGCCACATTGCTTTTTCTTTTATTCCTTCTCTTTTTTAAAAAAATAATAACTTTGTATGAGATTCATGATGGTATTTTAGAGGAAATGTTTTAAACCTCTGTATTTGAATATGGTAGTGGTGGTGACATGGAGTGAGAGGTTTACAGGGTGAAGGGAGAGGAAGGGAACCCAGTACTCACCTTGGTTGGAGGAAAGAACACTACATTCAAAACTGTCAAGAGAGATTGAGTTCTGACTCTGCCTTATCTTCTCTGAGCCTTGGTTACCTCATTGGTAAAGTGAAAATAGAGTTCTGTTTATTTCACAGGGCGGTTGTGAAGATCCAATGAGATACTGAATTTGAAAGAGTTTCAACAGCATTATAAACTGCAGCAGGCCACAAATTGTAAGTACAAATTAAAAAGTGAAAAACTTTTTTTCCATAGGGGTTGACCTGAGGAGAAAAGAGTTTCCTGCAGAGGAACAGAGGCAAGCACATAATGTGACTTCTGCTTTTGCTCTTCTGTTCACCCTCTCAAAACTCTACCTTCTGCCTCTCCCGAGCTCAGAGAACTCATGCAGAAAACCACAGGCTCTGATCTTTCCCTGCCTCAACAGAAAGAGAACATCTGTTCAAAAAGGGTAATTATGAATACAACCTTTGCATCTAGTTTACTTACTAACTCAATCTCAGAAGTTTAGCATGAGAAAGTACCCTGGAAAATCATCAAATATCCATTTTTTTCCTTTGGACAGAATTACAGAAAGGCCTTTCTTTATTTGGTACTGAGAAAAACAAATAGCAAAAAAACTCTATGACCCACCCCTCATCTAGGCTTTAAAAGGCCTTGCATATGCTAACATTTTCATACTGCAAGCGCTCAATGAAATGATTTTGAAACACGAATATTTTGCTTTCAACAAATTGTGACTATTTATACCATGGTATATTAAGGGAAAACCAGTTTAAAAAAATCATATGAGAAGGTAATCCCACACCCTTGTCCATGAGTTTCCCTCATTATTTAAGCCTTTCATTTTAGAGTGTCTTGATGGTCTTCTATCATTGGAATATTAATATTGAGTATTGCTTCTTGTCAGTTTCCCTGAGAGATATCCTCAGCAAAAAGTGGAGACCAGTTAATGGGCACACTTTAGCATCTAATCCCCAGATATGTTATCTCTGGTCCCTGACAAGTGCAGTTCTGTGAAGAGTCCTTGATCCTACAACCTCTCTAATGCACCACAGAGACTGGGCCTCAATGAAGGCTATAATTATCATTATCAACAGTAATTTTTATTAGAAGATATCGCACAGGGATAAAAAAAAAGAACCTTTGCTGAAGGCAAGTGGAGTAAGCTTTATAGGAAAGATATGATTGAAGGCAGACACTAAAATGAAATGATTAGAATGCAAAGTGTGTATTGATTGAGAGTACACTATTCATACTAAAATGAACTTAACAAAATTTGCAAATGATTTTAAAAAATGTTGAGGTTAATTCTATATGAAAATAGGATAATAATCATTTACTAAAATTCTGGGTAATATAAGGAAACTTATAAATTATCCTGGAAAGCTATTTTATTTTATTTTCTGTTGAGCCTTTGTTTCAGAGGGTTCAGTTCATTACAGTTCTCAGTTCATGGCATATAATCATTATACAAGGCATTTCTCTTGTTTTATTTATTTATTTACTTCTTTTAATCCCCCTTCTGTATTCCTGTTCTTCAAACCTCTGGCAAGTGACATTTTTTTAAATTACAAATCTTTAAATATAACACATATTGTTATTTCTGTACAACTCAGCACTATGTTTTTAAGATTTATCCATGTTGCTGTGTGCATCTTGTTGTGCATCTGCCATACATTCCCCAGCCACTCCCTCTGTGATGGGCACCAGCCACTCTCCCTGTCTTGACATGACAAAGAATGTTTCAATGAAAATTCTCATAAATGTGAGAATTTCTTTGGTATTAAGAGCCAGGAGTGAAGTCAATATGTACATTCATAGTTTGACCAAATACTCGTTATTTGCTGTGCAAATGGCCGCTCTGCTTACATTCTATTAGCCTGCAAAGAGGTGCCTGAATCCCACCAAATTTGACATTATCCATCTCTCTTTCCTGCCCATTTTATGTTTTGAGGTTAGTTGCATTTTTCAGACTACCCACTATTCTGTTTGAGTTCCTGGCTTATTTTTATTGCTTTTCAACAACTCTCTATATAATCTAGGTACTTGTTCCTGCCTGGTTTAGATACTACAAATACATTTTCCCAACCTATCATCAGCCTGTTAGCTTTTCCATAGTGTTGAACAGACACCTTTAACATGGAAGTAAATGCCTTCACTTAGATATTTATTTATGTTTGTTTAAAAAACCTTTCCTCACTCATCCATTCATTCAACAAATTTTATTAAGTGCTTACTGTGTACCAGGTACTGTTTTAGTAGCTAGTGGTACATCAATGAAGGAACAAACAAAAAGCACTATCTTTTGCAATTTACATACTCTAATGGGGAAACACATTGTACTCCACAGATACAATAAATAAGTGAATGACACCGTATGTTAGGAGGTAGGAGGCCTGTGGAAAAAAATGTGGAGCAGAATAATGGAGATCAGGACTGGAAGTGTGCAGAACTGAATTTTTAAATGGGAAATCTGGCAAGTATTATTGATTTAAAGATAATAACTTTAAAGATAAAAATTCCCTTCTGAATTCTGTTTTAAATTTATCATCAGCTGTACTGGTGGGCAATACTCCTCTCAGATTCCAAAAGACTGACCAAGGCTCTTTTGTTCATATACGGAGGTCTAATTCATGGATTTAAAACGGGGATTTCAAGGAGGAACATCTTAAGCTGCTATGTTGCTGATGTCATGGAGCCTAAACTTAGACGTCCCTTGAGGGCTAAATCATGGTTTGTTTTTGTAAATGTTCCATGTGCACTCAGAAAAAAATACCTATTCATATCTATACATAATCAAGGTTATTCACTTTGTTATTTATTTCTCTGTAACTGTTTTTCCTTGCTCGATTTTAGTTTCTGGGAGACATTTCATACAGCCTCCAATTATAATGTTTGATTTACCCATTTCCCTTTCATTTTGTAAATTAAAAGCCCAGCTAAGATCACTGAGTAAAAAATTTGATTCACTTTCATCTTCTAGCACTAGCTCAAACTGCAGATTTGTTATTATCTGGTTGGTACAAATGAACTAGCTATTCTGTTAGTGACTAAAAGAAAAATGAGTTTAAAACATAATTGTGATATTGAATATGTCCTCAGCTAATGACCTCAGTGGATTTTTGCAGTTTGTATTTGTAGCCATTGGCTATATGGTCTTAAATTACCTCATACAAAATAAAGTAGAAATGGCATGCAGTCCATTTTGTAATATGAATCTATTGCATAAATACAATGAAATAGAAAAGTCTCAAAATCCGCTGGTGTTAATTCAAAGTATAACAGGAAAAATAACTAAAAGGTAAAAATAATATAGTAAAGACTTTCTAATTGGTACATAGCTAAAAAACACACTTATTGAAATTATTGTTTCCATGCAATGGGTTTCAAAACTGTACCACTTGGTTACCAAATTTTCTCTGTCTCCTTGGAACTTTTCTTGATTTATCAATCATATTGCTCTTTCCCTTTTCTGAACTGCTATAGCCCTTATTTAGAATCAACACCACCTGAAATAATGTTTAGCTGTTCCCTCCTTGATCCATTAACAGAATTATTTTGAGCGTCCACTATATGCATAACACTATGCTCAGCATTGGAGTATGTGGATTGCATAGGGTCTGGTGCAAAGATGAATGGGCCATGGTCTCTGTTCTCAGAAGGATCTCAGAACCTAGTGAGATACATCACCTGCAGACTATATAGGTATGTAGACCAAGGGTGAGGAAGCAGCCTAGTGCTGAGTGTGCCCTGAGAACCCAAGCAATTACCTCAGTGGTAGAGGGCTGGGGATAGCTTTTCATCCTCATCCCAGCAGTTCTGGCAATAGTAGAGCCCTACCTGGATCTGGGCATTTGGAGGTGGCGTGAACAGAGAAGAGCAGGAGAACAGACCAAGAGCATTGTCTTTCTGGACAGGAGGAGGCATGCCAGAGGCTGCCTATACTACCTGTACAAAGTACTGAGTGGAATCTCATAGAAACTTGAAAACACATAAACCTGTCCGTAAGTCTGTGATGAAGCCCAGGCAGCTGCTCATGGAAAAACTCCCTAGGCAATTCTGCTATAACCTGGTTGCAGGTTATGTGTTCCAGAACCACATGCGCAGGAGCTTTGGCGTTGGACAAAAGTGAGTTGAGTTGGGATCTGCCATTTATTAATTGTGTGGCCTTTGGAAAGTTGACTTTCCTCAGCTTCTGTTTCTTTATCTATACAACAGGACTAGTTATGCCCACCTCAAATGCTTGTCATGAGGATTAAATGAGATAATACGTATAAAACACTTAGCACAATGCCCAGCACATAGTAAGAGGGGGTAAAATAATTGCTATTGACATTATTCCCTTTGAGTGGACCTGTCTATTGCCACAATTATGAAACTGAATGAGATAAGGTATCTCCAAGATGTTATTCTCCATTCCTCTTGTCCTCTGACATGGAGCTGGGCAAGCTGCTGAGGACAAGGCAGGGAAGGAACCTGACTCATGGGCTGGATCTAGCTCAGATAGAACAGTTAGATCTGATACAAAGAAGATAAAAAGAACAATGCAAGAGCAGCTTTTAGACCAGAGCATTCCAATAGAGATTTTTGCAGTGATGGAAGTGACCTATATCCTTGTGGCCAATATGATAGCCACTAGCCACACATGGCTTTTGAGCACTTGATATGTGTGTTATGCAGCAACAGAATTGAATCTTTATATTGTTTAGTTAATTTAGATTCAAAATTAAATAATCACATGTGTCTAGGGGCTACTGTACTGGACAGCATGTTCTAGAGGAAGCTCTGCACATTGGTGAGTTTCTTGGGGATCCTGGCTCTAGAGACGGTGATTAATGAAGGCTTTAGAGCTGGGATCCTTCAGTGAGGCCTACACAGTGCAAAGAAAAGATGCAAGTTTACACTTTATTGATTACCAAAGAATTAACACAGAATACCAAAATTTGTCTGGGGGCTTGAATTTGAGTTCGTCTGCCTATATAGATCAATTCCCTAAGTTTTAGAAGATGAATTGGACCTAGATCAACACCATCTTCTCTCTGGAGCATCATACAATTCTCCCATGAAGAACAATGTCCTCTGTGTTACCACCACTGTTCAAAGCACTATAGTTATTTGTACTGCAGAGCACCGGAGCACACAGTGTCCTCGGCTGCCTTCCTGTGAGCTCCTTGGGGACAGGAACCTATGTCCCATTTGTTCTTGTGTCCCCAGAGACACAAATAATAGGGATAATTTGTCAATGTATGTGAAGGAAAAAGGAGAAGATAAAGGGGAGAAAGGAGGTATGAATGGAAAGAGGAAGGAAGGAGGGAGGGAAGGAAGGAAGGAAGGTCTCTGGGGGATGGAGTAAGGCTACTCTAGTATTAAAGCAGAGCCTCCAGGTTCCTAGCTGTGCTCATTCCCCCGCACCCCACTGGAACTTCCTGTTAAAGATTCTAAAAGGAAACACTTTTAGGACATGACCGCAGTGTTCCTGTTTCAAGTTATAAGGCATCATTTGACCACAACGTTTTCTTTTCCTTCAGTCACTCAGAAATTCATCTCTAAAAGCAGAGGAAGCACATGGCTGGACTCTCAGGAAGCTGTGTCTTAAAGGGTAGATGTACCTCCAGGCCAAAAAGATCAAGGGTGATTTGCCAGTGAGCAACTGAAGTGGCACATCATTGATACCAAAGCTGGATACACGAGTGACAAGTAAAGGGTCCCAAGTTTGGCAGACTCCGGCTGGTGAACAAGTCTAGTGGCGGTAAAAGACCGAGTTGGGAGGACAGAGAGCCATAACAGGTTTCAGAGATGAACCAGAGCTGAAGGTGGCCGGAAAAGTGTGCTACTGTAACAGGAATGTTGTAAAGGTCTTTGGAGCTAAGAATTTCAAGGAAAAATGACATCAGAAAGGAGATAACATGGATTATTACTTGACATATGTTGAAAATTCCTATTATGATGGTTGGTTGGAATTAAAATCACAAGTCAGAGAGCAAAATCATGGTTTGGAAGAGAGAGTAGCGAGGATTTAACAGATGGTGGGGTGCACGCTAAGCTGTAGTATAGAAAATAGTCCAGATGGAGGCCATGAGTGTCCATGGATATTTCCTGTAAAGGTGGGAAAATGAGAGGGGAGAGTGGCCACAGGGGGCCAGGAGGGTGCTCGTTCGGTCCTCACCCGCTCCCGCGCAGGCTCACTTGGGGTGTAGGGAGTAAACAACCTTTGCTCTTTGGAGTCCCAGAAGAATCTGTGGCCCCAGGGAGAGCCAGGCTTCAGTTAAGGCAAGAAACCTAGTGAATATTCCCAGAAGACATCCATTCAGAGGAGGAGGGAATGGAAGAAAGCCCAAGGGGGGCCTGGGAATAAGATTGGGAAAGGTGGGTTCAGGAGGGAGGGCAGAGAGAGCTCAGCAAAGCGGAGCTCCTGTCAGGGGGCAGGGGGAGACGTGGCTGGCTGGCCACATTGATGACAGTGCCTGTGCAGCCTCAAATCCAAGCTGAGTCTGGTCTCCCACAGTCAGCCAACTTTCAGCAGCCCGAGTGGGTGATTAATGTGACAAAAGCCGGTGTTCTCAAAAAATTCATTTGGGGTGCTGATCAGAATGCATCGAATAGGAAAAAAATCAGAATTGGCAGCTCTGTCCCTCCTAAGACCTGCGAAAACCATTAGACCTCATACACCAGATTTTTAAAATAAGAGGCTATTGAGCTGTTACCTCTAACTTCTTCCCTCTTGGTCTTATAAAGATGCATATGTTACTTTAAATACGCTGGGTGTGGCTCAGGTGGGCATTGATTCAGCTCTTCAGATGTTTCTACCCATCTGAGAGAATGAGTACAAACCACTCAGACAGAGTTTGTCCAACCCAGACAGCTCAACATCTGAATTATGCTGCCAGATCACTGCAGTCATTACCCAGAACACGACCTTCTCATAGTCAAGTCAGCACACCACATGTCCACGACATCTGCCTTCGAAACCTGGAGTTGAGGAAAGGAGTACTGGCACAGGTCAGTGTCGAGGTGAAACCTTTTATCTTCATCCTGTCACATTATTTGTCATTTCCATATGGGCCACTGACAGCTGTCAGTCAAGCAAGATTTACCCTACCGCTGGCAAACCTTAAGGCATACAAAAAAGAGTAACGCACACTTGTCTTAATTAGGTGATAATTAAACATTCCAGCCAAAAACTTCCAATCAATCTGACAGTACACACCCGGTCAAAACAAGGTTTGCAGCAATATTCCAACAGACTGATAAGGTTTGCCCTGTCTGGGAATAAAACAACTTTCAAGCCCTCTCCAAGTACCTTGCAGATTTGAGGTGAGGATTAAGCAGGAATATTCCTGAAGGGACTCGGGAGGCTGCGGCGTCCCTAGGGAGTTGCATTCTGCTTCCCTGCAAGAGAAGTCGGGTTGCAGTGAGCATCATGAGCAGACCCAAAGGTGTAAAGGAAGCCAGGAAAGGCCCTCACAGCAAGTTGTGTGCATGTTCAGAGAGAATGAATTCAACAGGATCATGGCTCCCGCTTCGTTTCCCTAATTGTGAGGAAAAGGTACACAGGCCAGTCACTTTGTGAGCCTCATCTCCTTCGTGAGCACCCACTGGTGGGGCTCCCTTTCTCATTGCCACCCAGCCTCTCCTGAGTAACTTCCAGATCCGGGTGCTGAGCGGCCATGGAGACTTCCAGGGAAAGTGCTTCTGTTTCTTAAAAAACAAGTCAAGAAATAGGTGGTGCTTCTATGAAGAAGCTTGTAAATATTATTAAACTCAAAATTTCCTATCTAGTAAGTTCATGGCATGCAGAGTTAAATATAGAAAAAGCGTTTATGCAAAGCCTATATTAGATAAGTTCCCTGCTTAGCTGATATAATTAAATATTGAATTGACCTGGATAGCTGAATACTACTTTCTGGTGGGACCTGCACCAACAAATACCTAAAAGTCTTTAGTTGTTTCCCTGTACAATGGATCAAATTAAGCTGCAGCTCCCCAGGCCTCATCTGACCTAAATCTATCCTGATGCTAAAATGCTTTTCCAAGTAGCTTACCAGTTATCTCTGATCTAAGACTTAATCAAGACATCACTTGAAGTTCACAGGGCCTAAATGGGGCTGAGTGGTGACAGTATGGCACTCCAGGAAAAATTCCTGAGTTCTGTATTCTATTTCTATTTGTAGCTGTCACCTATAAAGAGGAAAACTAAAATATTTGATGGACTGGAGGTTGAGTACATTAAGACAGGACCCATTAGACTAAAACTTGTTTACATGATTCATATGGGTTGGCTTCTGCAAAAAGATTTACAAAGATTTAACAATTTCCACTAGTAGTATGGAAGGTTGTCTAATTCCACTCCCCCCTTCTTAATATTCAGTTTTCAGCGTCTCCTTTGTTTCATAGAGATAAGAGCCTAATGTCTAATTCCTGAATTTCCCATTCCTAAGCAAAAGAAACCACAAGTTTTTATGCCACTGTTATGGATTGGTGTGTTTTTCTCTGTTCATGTGATTGAAGTCACTTTGTGAAAACTGAGAAAACTTGCTCTGAATTTTTTAAGAGGTTCAGCATATCCAACCAGAAAACTCGCCCATACAGAACAAGAATATATGCCTTGAAGCTTCTGTCTCTTCAGAAAAAGAGTTCATTGCCAGCTGTACTAAAGGTTCTGATTGTCAGTGTATTTTCATTCTCCAAGGACACTGAGATATTTCTACTGAATCTAGCTTCTTGTGTCCCAAGTTAAATGTCTCTACCCTGAGGACCATTTCCTTTGGGGGCATCCCATACCATCCCCTTCTCCTACCCGAGTTTGTGGTTCTGACTTCCCAGCCTACCTGCATTTCAAAGACCTCACCAAGAACAACTGATCTGTGTGAGGAGGTTTCCTTTGTTGCCTGTGCCTTTGGTGTCATATCTAAGAAATCACTGCCAAATCTAATGTCATGAAGCTTTTCCCCTGTTTTCTCTTAAGAATGTTATAGTTATAGCTCTTACATTTAGGTCTTTGATCCATTTTGCATACTTTTTGCATACTTACATATGGTATAAGGTAAGGATCTTCTGCCTGCAGATATTTACTTTTCCCAGCACCATTTATTGAAAAGACAGTCCTTTCCCCATGGAATAATCTTGGTACCCCTGTTGAAAATCATTTGAGCATATACACGAGTGTTTATTTCTGGGCTCTCTTGTTTCTTTCCCTTGGTCTATATGTGTGTCTTTATGCCAATACCACACTGTTTTGATTACCTTAGCTTTGTAACATGTTTTGAAACCAGAAAGTGTGAGACATCCAACTTTGTTCTTCTTTTAAAGATTATTTTGGCTAATCAAAGTCCCTTGACACTCCATATGAATTTTAGGATAAATTATTCTGTTTCTGCAAAGAAAATGACATTGGATCCTGCCATAATTTTAACAATTTTTTAACACTGCTCAAAATCCAGCTTTAATCCACCATATTCAAAAGCCTTTCATGACCAACTTCCTAAAACTGTGATAATATTTTATTAAGATATTTCTCTCTAGCTGTCACACAGACAAGTCAATGACCTAAAACAAAGGATTATCTCTGGCACATATCATAGTCTGAGGTGAATTGAGTGACTTAAGAGCACCATTCCTCCAAGTGGTGACTCAGGGAGCCAGGCTATTTTTACCTCATAGATACCTCATGAGATACACACAGTCTCTGTTTGCCCCAGAAGAGGCACAGCAAGATGGAGGCACACTGGTTATTAACAGCATCCACTTGGATGATACACACAAAACTCCATGTATATTTCACGCAGTGAAGCTAACACTAGTGGCTTGGCCCTGGAACTGCAAGCTAGGCTGAGAAATGTGTAGGAGTTTCATTTGGTAAACATTGTTTCTGACACAAGGACAGACTGTGGTACCTTTAATTGGATACATTGTATGCTTTTGAAAGACATCTCTTATATTATTGGCTTGTCTTCCTATTTAATTTTGTGCCTGCCGTGGCTCCCAGTTCTACTTTAAGTATTTTGAGAATAGAAACAATATGTCACACATCTTTGTGTCTCCCTTCATATCCAGCAAAATGTCTTTCCTATAATTGATTCATTCAACATTCAGTTGATTAACTAACTGATTGAGTTCCCATTATATGCATTTCTATGCACTGTTTTAAGCACTGGGAATACCTTGATGTGAAAATACACGAATTTCCCCATACTGAATTTACAAAATCAATTAAATATTCATATAAGTAAATGTAAAATTACAGCCATGTTGAATATTAGGAAATAAAAACTCATGTTAGAAAAATACCCATAACTAGTTGTGAAAACAATGATATTCAGTAAACTTAAAAAAAATCATCATGTAGATTGTGGGAAGTCTTTCACTATGGAGAATCCAAGAGGTAGAGAACAATGGAAGGGGGGTGAAGAGAAATGCAGTGGCGCTGGACAATTAGCAGATGCTTCTGAACTCCCTGGAGGAGTAAAATTTTCAAACTAGCATTCCCTAGTTTCCTGTACTGTGCCTGGTGTGATAGGCAACATGTCAGGAGTAATAAAGAAAAATGGCAGTGTAACTACAAACAGAAGAAACACATCTTTGGTACATTTCCATCCTGTCAGCAGTTTTCTGTCATACTCTAATGGGATCATATGAATAATTTTGTTTCCTCTAATAGGAACCAAAATATATATATATATAATCTCATCAGGTTGTTTTTATATCATTCTATGAAAAAATGAATGCTAGCATGATGAAAAGAAAAGATAAGCAATAGAAATACAAGTAAAATGGAATATTTGTGGACATGATTATTTTAGATATTCATATGGCATCTGTGATAAGCATGTTGTTTCTGCCTGCTCTTCTGTACTTGATAAACTATGAGTAGTTATCCGAGAATGGCAGGCATCTTTGTCTTCCTATGTTTTTACACTGGGAAAGGAATGTGTCTCCTTGACTTACATATGTTGTTTTATTTATTTATTTTGCTTATGAGCTTTCAGTCTGCTCCCATAGCATAATCCAAATGGCTTGGACAATTTTTATTGTCAGCTTTTGAGATGAGAACATGAAGGCGCCCTGCAACCCGAAAAGCATATCAGTTCAAACCTGCAGATTGACATTTAAAATTATTTCAGCAAATTCTCCTCCTTTTCTTCCAGAGTTGTTTGGGGATTTTTTTCTTTTTTGGGTTTTGCCTGACTTACTAGATAAGGTGCTCATAGGCTGTGTTGAAATCCCAAACTGGATCAACCATAATTCACATACTACAATGAATGCATATAATAAGCATTTAATAAACACTGGTTAAAATGAAGTCAGTTGAATTGAACTGAACTGAACTGAAAAATTAAAGACTTATGTGGTTCAGCAAATTAGAACATTCTGTTAAAAATGGACAATCCAATCACTTGCTCTAAAGCGACATGCTCTGCCTCCACATAGAGTGTAGGTGTCTAAGTAACCATGTGCTTAGCCCATAGTTTATTCAAGCTCTGAAAGCAGGTTATTTTTGTTGCATAATGTCATTGTGAGTTTCCTGTCTTTGTAAGTCAAAAAATATGGGCCTTCACAAATCAAGGAGGAAGGAATGAATTATTCAACAATACTACTGGGAAAATTGGCTCACTATCTAGGAGATAAAAAATTCTCAAGTCGGAGTTTCACCCCAGACCACACAACAAAATAAATTCCAGCTGATGTTAAAAAAGTGAAATGTGAAAAAGTAAAATCATCAAACACTGAAGCTGCATGGGTGGATCAGGATTGGTGGAAGTCAGTGGGTGGGGAACAAAGATTTTTGTTTACTTTTACTTTACACTTCACTGTGGTCTTCTAAAAAACAATAAGCAACAATTTCATGCATACTTTTCAAAATGAAGAGAAAATATTGACATCCAAAATATATAAAGAGCTCACACACCTCAAGAAACAAAAAGAAAATAATCCAATTAAAAATGGGCAAAGGAGCTGAACAGACAATTCTCTAAAAAAGAAATCCAGATGGCCAACAGGCACATGAAAAGATGCTCCACATCGCTAATCGTCAGAGAAATGCAAATTAAAACCACAATGAGATATCACCTCACACCAGTAAGGATCGCCATCATCAAAAAGACAAACAACAACAAATGTTGGCGAGGTTGTGGAGAAAGGGGAACCCTCCTACACTGCTGGTGGGAATGTAAACTAGTTCAACCATTGTGGAAAGCAGTATGGAGGTTCCTCAGAATGCTCAAAATAGAAATACCATTTGACCCAGGAATTCCACTTCTAGGAATTTACCCTAAGAATGCAGCACTCCAGTTTGAAAAAGACAGATGTACCCCTATGTTTATTGCTGCACTATTTACAATAGCCAAGAAATGGAAGCAACCTAAATGTCCATCAATAGATGAATGGATAAAAAAGATGTGGTACATATACACAATGGAATATTACTCAGCCATAAGAAAAAAACAGATCCTACCATTTGCAACAACATGGATGGAGCTAGAGGGTATTATGCTCAGTGAAATAAGCCAAGCGGAGAAGGACAAATACCAAATGATTTCACTCATATGTGGAGTATAAGAACAAAGGAAAACTGAAGGAACAAAACAGCAGCAGAATCACAGAACCCAAGAATGGACTAATAGTTACCAAAGGGAAAGGGACTGGGGATGATGGGTGGGAAGAGAGGGATAAGGGCAGGGAAAAAGAAAGGGGGCATTATGATTAGCATGTATAGTGCGTGGGGGACACAGGGAGGGCTGCACAACACAGAGAAGACAAGTAGTGATTTTACAGCATCTTACTACGCAGATGGACAGTGACTGTGAAGGGGTATGTGGGGGGGACTTGGTGAAGGGGGGAACCTAGTAAACATAATGTTCTTTCTGTAATTGTAGATTAATGATACCAAAATTTAAATTTAAATTTAAAAAAATGAGGAGAAAATATATGTGAATATTTTATTGATCTTGGGATGATGAAAGACCTTCAAAACCTTAAAGCAATAAAGCAATAGAAGAAACACCAGAAGAAAAGCAAAACATTTTGCTTAACTTCTGTATGTCAACAAAAGCATCAAACTGTAAAATATGCATGAAAAAATTGGGGAGATATTTGAAGCAAATATTATAAAATGTTAATATCATCAGTGTGTAAAGAATAATTATTACTTAAGAAAAACATGCACTCTGAATTAGGAAAAGGTATAAAATAAGTATTGAATAGACTAGTAACAACAGCAATATCCCAGATAAAGTAATAATATGTAGGACAGGAAAATTCTTTTCTCTATCTTTCTCGGTTCTTTTGACTGGCCTATTAATTAAATTGACATAAGACAGATTAGCTAGAGGAAAATAAATTTAAGTTTGTATGGGAGCCCACAAACACGTGAGTAGCTCAAAGACAGTCAGGCAGTTGATGCTTCTGTGCCACCAGGAGCTGAGAAGAAGGGGCTCAGGGTTCAAAGGGAAGGAACACAAGTCTCAGGAAGATGGGAAAAGCAAATGTATAGTAAAGAAATGTTCATCAGGCCCTGTGGAGACAGTGGAACGCAGAGAGGAATTGGAACGCACAGGCCTGCGAGCTCCCCCTGGCCTACCACACCAACCCATGCTCCGTAGTTATCTCTGGTGATCGTTCCCTTCCTGCACCAGGCCCTCTATCTAAGTTCTCCTAGGCAGTGAAGATGGAGGTAAAAAGCTTTTCCTGAGTATTTGGGCCTTAATTGTCTGCAGCTCAAAATAATGTACATGCTAAAGTAGCACATTTTGGGGAGGCTGGTTTTGAACCCCTTGACTTCCAACAATTGCTTACCAGGATGTTCTTCATAGCTTCATTTATAATATTTAAAAAATTAGGACTGACCTCAATGTGAGATGAAAGAATAATATGTGGACTGTTGTTTAAAGAATATATATAATGATCTGAGGATATTCTTCTAATCATGCAAGTGGTAAAGGCACTTCAAAACCAAGTACCAAATATGTAATTTTGTAAAAATACGTGTGTTTATGTTTATGTGCACATGCATGCAAGAAAATGTTTAGAAGGAAATATATCAAAAATATTAAGGCTTATCTCTTGGTCATGAGATTATTGTCAATTT
Organism: Manis javanica; assembly: GCF_040802235.1. Classification (NCBI taxonomy): domain Eukaryota; kingdom Metazoa; phylum Chordata; class Mammalia; order Pholidota; family Manidae; genus Manis; species Manis javanica. Next base: position 108,734,654 of record NC_133164.1, read on the forward strand.
AATTGTTTTTCTATGTTGTTCTTACTGGTGTCCTATTAAAAAGCATGGATTATTTTGTAATGAGGAAAAACAAGAGAAGCATTTATTTTAAGCTCAGGTCTTCTTTCCTTTCAAGAATTTTCACTATGTTAGGTTTAACTTTTTTAACATACCATTTTATTTATACCAATATAGATAAAATACCATGGGAAATTGGAATGAAAGACATTGAGCATTATTTCCATGCATCTAACTTTCATGGATTTCTGGTTTAACATAGAACATAAAGACAGGGAGTTAATTTAATTTTACCCTGACCCATTTAATGTCTCTGCCCACATTCTCTTTTCTCACTGCTCTCCCCTCTCCTACTGGTTTGCTGAATTTTTTTTTACCAAAATGCTGGCTAATATGGGACACCTTGGGAGTGTAAATTGCGCTTTTGGAAATAGATCATGTCTCTTTTCACATCCCTTGGAAATGTTTAAATGGAGCAAGTGGAACAAATCGCTGAAAGGTAGGCCCTGAGGGATAAATTCTGTTAAATTTGTCCTCATTAGGGATGTAGAGTTAGGGCCACATTGTAAATTTTTTCTCATCACTTGGACGAGCCCCTCCCCATTAACTGGATTCTGTCTGCTCCAGGGGTAGAGCATCCGGACGGCTCCTGAGTGAACACAAGCCATTCTCAGGCCGTTAGTCACCTGAAATCTCTCTGTAATAGTTTCACTTCTTGTCTTCCTGGTACCATGATTGGCTTCCAGTTGTGTCTTGTTTGTTTTTCTTTTGACAGTGGTGGGTAAGGGGTTGTTTTTGAACTGGAGAAGAAATATGACTGTGAAGGGTAGATAAAAAAAAGCAGAGCTGAAAATATAAATCTGAAAGAAGACACTTTACAGTCTCTATGTATCTCCCTTTGTAATGCCAAGATTGAGTATTACTAAGTGATCATTTGCAGTGATCATTGCCTTTGCTGGAAATCCTCCTTGAATGTAAATACTCCTGAAAATGGACTAAAATTTGGACTGAAGACACCTGAACATGGACTAAATACTTCTAAAAATAGTTCTTTAAAATCAATTCCCTTCCTGCTCACACTAGAGTGAGTCTTCCAGAGGATTCCATTTATTATCAGCACATCCCTGTGGGCCCCGAAGTTAAAGGCTCTACAGAAGGAGGATGGGGGCAGCAAGGGACAAGCCTTGTCAGCTTTATGATACCGTACTGGGTGGTATGCCCGGGGTGCTCTGTCCCTCCCAAGTCAGGGTGTCAGAAGGTGGGAAGAGAAGAGCCAGTGAGGGGTGGGGGGAACTGCATGAGGGCCAACGGTAGGCCTTGCTGCCCCTGCCTCTGTACGGAGAATGCCCAGGAAGATACCAGTGGAAGTTGGGCATCTATCGAGCAGCCAGATACTAGCTTCCAGATCAGCTGTGTTATCAGAACAGGAAGGGAATGACAATGAGATCTTTAATGAAAATGTCACACTTTGACAGCCGTGGCCCTGCCTGTCTCAGCTAAAACAAAATGTGCATCACCGAGCATGACCCAATAACAGGACACAAGACCAGCGCTGAGGATGTTTTTGGGAAACAGTGGCAGTTTTCCCCACCGAGGTCCTGATTAATGCCCTCCGCAAATCTAGGGAAAGGAATAAGGCTTCCATGTCAGGAGGGTGACCACACGTCCATCCATCTCTGACATCCCGAGCCAAGCCAAGCACCTGTGGGACACCCATACACCTTGCCCTAGGACAGGTAATGAAATTTAATGCAGTCTTTCCCGGCTCCACTTCCAGAAGCTTCACAGTGGCTGCTCATACAGATGCATGGCTCTTCTGCTGTCCATCTGTGTTCCAAAAGCAAACATGGCACTGTGTTTTCTTCTCTGTTTTGCACCCAGCCTAGAAGAATGTGTTCTGGGAAAGATGAAGCAACCTTGAGCTGACCTCTAACTGTTTCATCAGGCAAGACTTCAACACTTCTGACAGTGCTTCCAGATCTCTCACTTCCATATAACGTTTGTTTATTTTGAAAGTACAAAAGAACTGTAGTAGTCTTGCTCACAATCCAATAGACTCAAGCCTTGTTCACAGAAAGTACTTGGATTCCAGTGTGTGCGATTTGACTCTGGGTTGTTTATTTTTTATTTATCCCAAGGGACTCCAGAGGATGGGTCAAAGAATTGAAAGCAGTTTGAAAGGGATGTGGAGAAGTTTTGCTTTGGAAGCCCACCCAAAAATTAGAGGTGATTATGTAGTTTACAATGTGATTATTTTGAGCATTTATGAGGACTGACATTTGAATGTAATCTTTCTTTAAGGCTTTTGTGCCCTAATAATTTGACATTAATGTTTGGGGGCCTTTTAAACTAAACAACAGTACTAACACCTAATATTGCCAAAGCGAACAGCATAGACGTATTGGCCTTCTGTTCCTCTGCTCAAAGGCGGTTCAGTCAAATCAACCGATCTACCCAGTCCTCAAATAGGGGAACTTGAAAGATACAGTTTACTCCCTGTAATTGCCCCCTACCTCCTGCTATTAAAGTGACATTTACTAGAAAAATCTTTGTGTGAATAATTTTTAAGATGTAACAATTTACTTACATGTGATGCAGGAAGGGGGTCCAGATTCAAGACTTGTTCAGCTGTAAGCAAGGCCACTGAGCTGACAATGACACCAGAGGAGGAGCTGAAGCTGGGGAGAGGGCAGCGCCAGGACCTGCAGCGTGCAAGGAGCAGGGTGGGCAAAGGGTGCTGGCAGAACTCCAGTCCGGACACAGGAAAAAGGACATCTCCAGAGATCAGTGGCATTGGCAGCTGTCCCATATGTAGGAACAGAGGGCAGCCAATCCGTATAGTTGTTTCAGTTTTTCCCCTAGAGGAAAAAAATGTTTAGAGCTCTCCAAAGCCACCGAAGTCACAGAATCTGCTTCAGAGAAACAGGGTAAACACATCCTCCGCAGGCAAAGATGGTGCGCTGCTCTGCTCAATTTTCTTCATAGTTATACATTCACAAAAATGTCAGTGTTAAAGAGACCATATTACTGCTTGACAAGCTTTGTGGAGGCAAAAAACCAAGATGTGATGTTTTCTCAAGGCACTTGAAATGAGTCTCATTTGATTTTAACACAAGCCCTTGTAATTCTCCATTTGGTTCATTAAGGACAAGCCTCCTTTATTTAGGGACTGCTTTATAATCTTTTCAACATTTTCCAATTTGGAGCAAGACTTTTTAGCCTATTCGTAGCATTTATACATACTTACAAGTGTACTAGTGTTAGAGAATATGTATGTGTGACATGCACACACACATATAAGTTAATGAGCCTCTAACCTATACAGAATGAGTTCATATATCCAGTTGTCACCTGCCCTCCCATTTCATTCCTGCTTCTTCAAACCCACCTCTCTACAGTTACTAGAAGGGAAGGGTAACATTCCTTATGGTAAGACATCTATAGATCTTTATTGAGTTTTTTGTTGTTGAATTACAACTGGTAAGATAAAAGCATGGTCAATGCCACATGATAGTTACTTCATCCCCATTACTTCATTTCCTTGTCCATAAAGGAAGGTATTAACAGTACCTGACCTACCTCATAGGTCTATTGTGAGGATCAAATGAGATAATACATGTAAAAGACTTGGGGTAGTGCCTGACATATATGAAACACCTGAAATATTACACTATTATAAGCACACAATGCCATAAGGTATACAAAATGAATTACCACTGAATCAGGCTATCATTCAAATCAATTCAATAAATATGCATTATCTACTATTAAAATCACTATGGTAGAAAATACATGTTTGTTAGTGGATGCAGTTCACACCCCATTAAATGTTTACTGGTTATCTGAGTGGACTATGGGAAGGCAGGGTTAGCCTATTATTCTGCTTTCCCTCATCTGGGACATGGAAAACTTAGGCAGGAAGAATGCACTCATTCAAATTGGGACCTGTACAGAACATGAGGTTAAAGAAATCTATTAATAAACTGTGACTTCAGTAATTAAAGGTACACACATAGGCATCATGCATGCTAAAATGACATTTTGTTAATAGACTGTCCTGACAGTTTGGGGTGTTCTTTTAAGCTTTTCAGCAGCAACAAGCTGCTTGCTAGTCAGGAATCTTAAAATAACTATGTCATTACATAAACATTATACATCCACCTTATGCCAACCCATGTTCTGTCTCCTTTGGAAGAGAATGAAATAGCATGAATAGACATGACCCAGGAGCTTGTGTTACAGAATGCTAACATTCTTTAAGATGGTGGATGCTCTAAAAATCGTGAAAAAGGACTAGTGTTAAAGGTATGGCTGACCTCTGCAAGATAATTTTATTGCAAAGGTTCTTTGGTTTTACAAGCTGACAGGCCAGAGTCGACATAAATAAGGTGCTAGGGGAATATTGCCGCAGAGGTAAGAGCATAAACTTATGTAGCTGTCTCAGCATGGCAACGGGGCACAGGGGAGGGGACTGGGGACTCTGACATGGTCCACACAGCTAAATAAATAGCAAGTATGGCCTGGCCAACAACTCAAAGAGGACTAGGCTTATTGTCTTCAGAATTAAACAACATTAGCAACAAATCTGATATGGTGGGTACCCCACATAGGCAGACAGAGACTCTAGGCAACTTCAGCCTCTGAGCAAAACTCCTGCATTAATAGTTCTTACTAATTATTAGCAGTTATTATCAGGTAGCAGTGAGCCAGGTCACACTGATATCTGGGTCCAAATTAAATAGGTCCCAGAGGGAGAAACCAGACTTATCAGGGAATCAGAGGAGGCCCAGCACTGAGGGGTATTTAAAGAGACAGGGGAAGAGGAAAATATCTAAGAATGGTTTGGGCAGTGAGCATGGAAGAAACTTGACAGCACATGATTTGTAGTCACCCAGAGGCGCTGGAGAAGAAGGGCGGAGACCAATCCTGAGTCTGGTACCTACATAGGATTTGGTCACAAAGAGCAAGTCAAGATACCAGGGATTAGAATTGGAACCAACAGGCAGACAAGCCAGATGCTGAGCCATAGGCGTAATCCCCTCAGAAACTAGGGCTTTATGAGTAGAAGGAAACTTGTTTGATATTTTTAATTACTAGTCCTCAAAAATGGTGCCCTGTGAGCCACGGTCTTTCCACAGTGAATTTGGGTTGACTCTGTGAGTCACTTTGACCAAAGGGATTTGGCAGAAGTGACACTGGGTATCTTTGGAGAAGGGCCTTAAGAAAGCTGCAACTTTCAGTTTCCCCTTTTGGAATGCTCACTCTTGGCACCCCAATGCCAGACTGGGGGAAGCCCACACCTCCCGAGGAGTCCCTGTGACCAGCAGCCCCAGCAGAGTCCCCACCGAAGCCAGCACCGACTGCCCCCGTGTAAGGAAGCCATCTCGGACACCCGACCAAGTCAGGCCCCCAGACGCAGCCCCCACCTGCATTGTAAGTAGCAGGAGGGCCACACACTGAGTCCAGGCAAATCACAGAACCTTAAGAGTAATGAAATGAATATGGTTTTAAGCCACGCAGTTTGGGGATATTTGTTTCATAGCAACAGAAACCTGAGTCTGCAAAGCTTTCAGGGGACATAAAAGCAAGAATAAACTAAGCAATGATTATATCAGCAGGCATTCCAAATGATGAACTTAAATCTCTCTTAAAATTACATTTTATTCGACATACCCTCTTTAAGAAAACAGGGTGTGGCATGATACATGAAAGAAATGTTTTTATCAAAAATACTTAAACAGTATTTTAAGACTGAAAGGCAAATTTAATTATCCAAAGAGTTTACTCCTTGTTATATTGCTATGATCTGATTAATAGTAGGAGGAGGTGAAGAGGTTGAAAGGAAATGCCAGATTTCCCAGACACTTTCACACATAAAATCACCAACAACTTTGACTGTGACTAATCTTGTCTTTTGATAACATTGTTGTTCCTTAATTTGCTGCTCTAGCTAGACCTATGACCTTCTCAATCTTAAGGTCTCTACTCATCACAGTTATGGTTTATGTGCCATTTCCTCCCTGTTTGTTCCAGAGGCCAACAACTTACAAATCATCCCACTGAGCATAAATGCCAGGGGATAGGAGGTCAAAGGATGCATCAGCTTGGGGGAAAAGCCAGAAAGGGGACCCGGGTACTAAATCAGCACCCTGAGGATGAATGTCACGGCCTTTGCCAAAATGTCAAAGGGAGTCAAGGTGAGCCAAAGTAGGCTAAGGTGAATCAAGATTTGGAAGTTAGGAAGTCAAGACAGAGGTCAGTATTTCTATGATTACCTAAGGCCATTAGCCATCCAAGGTTTTGAAAGCTGAGATATCAAATAAGAAAAGACTTAAATTTAACTATCAGGTCTCAGAGTCCAAGCTTGCCAAACTCTAGAATCAAGAAATCATGGAGATCAAACTACCCAGCAGTCGGAACTCAGAAGTGACCTCAAGGTTCTTTCCTACTCCTTTTGAGAATAGTAAAAGGTAGCCAGAAGAGCACAGACCATGGCCCATAGATGTTTGAAGAACCGAATGTTTTTCTCTTGCAATTAAAATAATCAGGTGGATTCTCAAATGAAGGATAACATCATGTGGAGGTTCCATCACTTTTCATTCTCTAGTACTTTTATTGTATGGAAAGAACACTGCTTGAATAATTCCACTACACTTATTCCATCACTTGGCATTCACTGACCATGCAGAGCACAGAGTGCATGACATTGGACGGTGAGGGTTCCACCCTTTGCAGAATGGCCACGACTGACATAGACACAGGTGGCTATGCTGTTGGCCCTGACCGTCTTCCCTGAAGTGCAACTTCAGGAAATGGGGCAGTCACCAAGTCATGAATTAAAAATATCCCATTCTTTCACCATCTGTTTCACAAACGAACCAATACATGAAAATAAACAAAAACCTGAGGGGCAATATTTCTCAAGAATCATGACCAAAGAGACACTTCGGTTGGACCAAATACTGACTGTGTTTGGAGTGGAAGATTTCCCGCTGAAGATCCAAATCTCAAGTGACAGCTTCAAAGTCCTCTCAGATGGCATTGGCTCGAAGCCTTTTATGATGGGCTGGGTGGCCAAGTGGTCACACTAGTGATCCATTTGTATGAGGGGATTAAAACTTAGCCAAATGATGAACCAGGAGCATTCCTGCAGAATGTGATGGCACAAGTCCCCTCTCTTTCTGAAAGCTTAGCCACTCACTCAATTCAGTGGCCAAAACAAGAGCTATCAGGTTTTCATGAGATCTTTATGACTGATCATAGGTCTGAAAATGGCATATGTTCAGTGGAAATATCTTAAAATCTCTTAATACTAATGGGAAGATAAACCAATTTGTAAATGATGGGATTTTTTAAGAAATTAAGCTTATGAATTTCAAATGCATACATTAACTCTAGACCAACAAAATACTGACAAGTGAAATTCATTGGGGACCTCCTGTAACGAAAAGAGGGATTAATTTTAATTAGTGTATTAGTTGTTTACTTATAAATGGCCATAACATTCTAACTCATAAATTCCAAATCAGCATGATCCAAATACAGTCCTATTGTTAGGTATTCTCTAGAATCCACTTCAACAAACCTTTATGGAAGGCTAGGTATAAACCTTTATACTAGGCTCTGTGATAGATAACATAGTTGCAAAGATTAATCAGATACAGTCTCTGCCTCAAGGACTTGACAGTATCCAAGAGGGAGAAGGATACAATTAATTATCATATAATATGATGAATACTATGTTTTGTGATGAACAGTATGCTTTCAGAGGATAAGGGTGGTGAGATTAAGTCTACATAGAGGATGTAGAAATATTTCATAAGAGAAGTAATAGTGGATTTGGGCCTTAAAGACTAAATAAGGGCTCACCAAATGGGAGAGTGAGAAATGTACCATGGTGGAGAATTAACATCAGCAAAGGTATAGTGTTGCAAAGTTGGGGAGGCATCTTTGGGAAATAGTGTGACTGCAACAAAGGGAGTCTGGGAGGGAGGCAGGAAATGAGACTGGAAAGAAGTGGGATACCTGCCCACTAATGGCCTTGAATTTGGAGTTGAGACTTTATCTTAACAGACAATGAAGAACTAGAGTGAACTGGAAGACAGAGGCAATTTGAACAGATTCCTATGTGTGGAAACAATAACTAAATCAAAGATCCCCATTGCTTCAAAGAGAATTAAGGTTTTTAGAGTAAGAAAGCAAAAAGAAAGAGTCTGTTGCAGCTTTCAACTTCAAAAATAATAGTGAAAGTCACTGTTTTTAATTTTCAAGAAGCAAGATTTGAAAATAAAAAGTTTGCATATCAAAAGGCAAGGCCCTAGAGCTGGCAGAATGTATGATCACACTGTAAAGAATTACTAATTACTGCATCCTGTCTGAATCTGTATCACCACCACCCATATGGCTTAAGACCAATAACTCTCATTCCGTACACCATTCATTCATCAACCTGGAGTCTCTCTGAGATGATGAGAGAATAACAAGGAAGAGATAACGGGTAAATCAAGAAGGGTTAATATACTCATAGAGTCACTGAAGCTAAACTTGTGGTTTAGCCACAGGAATCAATTAGAATAGGTGAATAAGTAGAAAAAAGAACACTGTGTTGCCCAGATAGACATTCTACACAATTTGTGGGGCTTGGGGACCAGTAGGGCCTAAAAGGGCCTAAAAGGGCCACTTGGAGAAGTGGAATCAGCCCAGAAAGAGGACCCAGCCTCTGAGCGAGCATCTGAGCGAGCATCTGCGGTGGCCAGAGCCAGAGGACCTAGAGGGGGCTACACCTGCCGCCGCTGATTATCTGTCTCCATTCGGGTGAACACCACTAGTCTTGCTTGTCCCAAGGGGTTTCTTGGGCTGTACTTCAAACACATCTCATCAGAAACCACCTGCACTTGGACAGCAGTGAAATGTGCTGAGGCCTCCAGCTGTTTGATTCAGCCAAATCCTCCTATGTGGAACAAGCCCTCTTCAGAAGTTTGGGACGCTTGTAAGCCTCAAACAGGAAGTGAGGCATTGACACCCACAGGAAGTACAATTTCCATGGAAGAGAATGTTCCTTCACCTTAACTTGGGGGGTTGGGGAGTGGGAGATTGGATGAGGCAAACGTGAGATTTTATCTCAACTACAACAGTAGAGAAACCCACTTCTGTACAACATGTACATGAGTGTATTTCAAGAAATAGCCACCCATATCCGTGTCACCGGTATGTTTTTATAATCCCACAAAAAACTTGTATTTGCTTCTGTCACCACAACATTGCTGGGCTTCTGACCTCAACCATTTTTCCCAGAAAGCACCTGGGGATATTACCACTTCACAGCTGTTCTTGGAAAAGGAACCGGGTCTCAGGGAAAGGATTATGTCATTCCAGTGGTCACATACCTGTAGGCGATTGATTAAAACACACAGGACATGGGAAGGCAGTTCTTTGTAGTCATGAGTCACAGAGACCTGAAAAATAGCCACTCCTCGTGTGCAGTCCTGAAGGCTGCCAACAACCTAGCAGAGGTTCAAGATATTCACAGCACAAAGTCTTCATCTATTTCAATGGAAGAATCAGGGCACAAACATACACATTCATCTCTCACCAGATTTCTTTAGCTCCAGCAGAATGAAGGAATACGTTGAAGGCTAATAGTAGTAAATTTCAGTTTTATAAAATAGCTGCCCAGGTCTTGTGGAAGCAGGTAGGCAATGGATACCTAGATTTTCTTCTTATTTGATTTCCATGTGCAAATGTCTAGAAAAAGATAGAGGGAAAAGAAAGACATAATCCCTGACCTCTGCTGTGCCCTCCCGGACTGCAGAATGCTATAGAATCCCCCACAATTAAAATCTAAGGTTGTTGACTTTATGGACTCTCTGACACAGAAGGCATAGGAGAGACTAAAACAAAAACTTTCTTGCTTTCATGAATGGGACATGGATTATGTTTATGAGATCAGCTTAGGAGAGAAGTGAATAACTCCTGGCATTTCTGGTGGAAGACTAGGAAAGATAAAGCCTCTAAACTAAAGAAACAGTGTGGTCACACAGTAGAGAACCGCCACTCACTGCATACGGCCTGAACCTGACCTCCATGTGGTCTGAACCCAACAACTCTCTACTCCTATAGATAGAGCATTCCTTTATCAGCCTGGAGCCTATCTGAGATGATGCTGGAAGAGAGAGAGAGAGAGAGAGAGAGAGAGAGAGAGAGAGAGAGAGAGAGAGAGGGAGAGAGAGAGATGGTTGGATTAAATCTAGAAGTTTTAATATCTTCATGGGATAACCTGTGTTCACAGCATCTCAAACATGGTGTTCACATGCAACAGTCATAAAATGGGGGTGCGTTCCACTACCAGTTGTCTCTTCTATGGGTAACGATGATAAAGTCTTCTTTCCTGTTCATACTACCATCTTTACTCTCACATGTTACAGGGCCTCACCCTCTTTTGGGGGAGATAGATAGACCTGCCTTATTAAAGCAAGGGTTGAAACACACAGGACAGCAGGCTCAATAAAGTCCCCAAGCAGAGATGGGAATCGCTCCTGATGTGCACGGAGGGCCCTGAGGCTTCAGCCTTTATTTTCAGCTTCCAGCCTGAATTTGAGATAAAGTCAGGGATACCTGAAAAGAGGATTAGGGCCCAGAAGACCAAAACTGCTACTCTAGCAGAAAGGCCTCTAGAACTGGGGAGACTACCGGTGAGCCCCAAATCAAGGTGGAGAGGTATTCACCTAGCTGACACCCACCTGACAATGTGGGACCCTGGGGAGCATGTCACCCACACTGTCATGCATTTGGGAAGGGCTAACCTGCAGGCATAGGTACCACAGATCAGACCTAGCTTCTCACCACACTGGAGTCCTCAGGCAAGAGGTAGAGGTCTTCTAAGATCCTAGGGGAAAGGGAAAGTCTGTAGGCGCAGCAAAGCTGCACTTGGGAAAGAAACCCAAGGAATTAACCATTAGATAGTCTCGTACCATGAAGGGGTTTCAGCACATGCCTGGTGGAAAGAAAACAAACTGTCTGTGTTCGCCCCCCACTCCAGTAGAGGTATCGGGATCTTCCATCCACAGCACCTACATCTCGTGCAGAAGTCCCAGGCCTCAAGCTTTGCTTTGTGAGGTTTGCAGATATCCTGACCATTAATGCAGCATCTTTCCACATGGGAATCTGGCTGGCTGAGTCTCTGATATGGTGTCATGACTGCTGTCAGACCAGCAAGGGAAGGGCACACTGGTGTTAATGGAATTAGAAAGCCTGCAGATATTTCAAGAAAGTCTTTCCTACATGTGGTTGAGGAAAATGAGTCCTGCACAGAGGAAGCAGGGGCTGGCTTGAAGGTCGGAGAGGCTAGATGCAGGGCAAAGGAAGTGGCAGGGCTTGGGCGGGCAGCGGGGTGGAGAGCACCTTCTAGATACAGCAGGCTGAGGTTAGGAGACACTCGAGGCGGTGAAGGAGAGGAAGGAGTAGATTAAGATGATTTTTCACGTTTTAGCTTGAGTGGCAATAGATTGCAATATCATGTTCTATAGGAGGAAACAACTTTGTAAGGAAGAAAATAATTCAGAGTTCTGGAGACAAAGCCAGATTGTATTGGAAAGAAGAATGAATGTAATTTAAGGAAGTGTAGGTTTGAACAAATGGGTTCAAAATTGAGGACAGGAAGGGAAGGTAAGAGTTGTAACATACTACATATGGAGAAATCTACTCTGCTATTCCTCAGCCTGTTCCCATTCCAGCATCTAACAGGTGGGGAGGCATGCTGAGACCCAGGAGATCCTTTATTAATACCCCAAATGGCAGCCCAACCCTTTCTTCTAATTAACAAAAACAGGCTACCCCCACTCCCTAACACACACACACACACACACACACACGCACACACACACACACACACACGCACACGCTTCATATTCAATAGGTATTGTCCACTGCTGCAAATTTTCTTGTTCTACCTCCGGCAGAAGAGAAGGAATGGATCACCATTCTCCAAAGAGTCTCCCTCCTTGGAAATCAAAGTTAATTAACATTTACTGAACCTTTTCTGGATACATGGCACAATGCCAAATTCCTAAAGGAAGATGAGGGTGGATGTGTAGGTGTGGTTCTAAAAATACATCAGAGGAGAAGCAGCAAGAGTTCAACAGGTGAGAGCCAAGTCCAGCCCTTCTCCCCATGGCTGCCGGACTCTGCTCCATCATTAAACCCACTCATGGCAGAGCATGTGCATGCAAAAACACAGGATGTTTAAGTGTCTTAAAACTAATTAATAAGCTTGAATACTGAGCCAGTTCTAATCACCTCCCTGAAAGTAATAAAAGAATGTGAGTATAATGTTGAAAGATCGTTCTGCACTAACATCTACGAGCTCTATCCAGTCCCGCACAGGCCGCAGCTTCTCACCACACTGGACCTCACCCTCTTTTGGGGGAGGTAGAGGCCACAGCACTTGGAGATGCCGCTATCTCTGCATGTTTACCCTGAGCTATTGAATGTCTACCTCTTGTTCCACAGGCCATTGGCTTCCCTTGGCTTGTGACACTGATTCTCAGCCCAGGCCGCCATTAGCTATGGGGTACCCAAAACAATAAGAGTGCCTGAGTTGCCCATTCACAGACAATATCTATGGAAGTTACACCTAATTAGTGATATCTGTGTTCATTTCCCAAGAGGATTTAATGTGCAACCCCATGGGATATCCTGTCTCTCTAGGCCTGTCACCTGACTCAGATCAACCTTTCCAAATCTACCTCCAACCACTTACTACAAACAGTGTCACCAAGGCAATATCCTGAGGGCTCCTGCTTCCCCCATTGCTCATAGATCACCAGTGACATCTGTCCTTCAGGGTCCTGTTTGAGCTAAAAAGAAAGCTGAACCTGTCTCTAAGCATGTAGATCTTGGTGCTGGGCTATCTCAGTAGTTCAGTTTCTTGTGAAAAGAGTCACTGTTTCTTGCTACCAGAGTCGCTGTCCAAAGAGATCGTTAATGATGGGGAAATGCCCACAGCTACGCAGTCCATCACTGTCTAGGTTTGGATGTGAGATTATCGGCACTGCACACCTGTCCAATTCAAAGACATCCAGTATGTAATCAGTCCCAACATTTAAGCTTCTCTCTCATAGCTTTAAGGTCTACACTGACTTATCCATCTTGCTCAAACTCATTGAGCTCAAACTTATCTATCAAACTCATTCCCACTGAAAACATCTTTAAGTCTCTTCAAATGGAATATTTCCCCCATCGGACAGTGTGAATTACTGTACAGCCCAAAGGAAGTGTGGGTCACTAGCCCTTGGACCATCAAAGTGCCTGTGGAGGAGCCGGGAGAGAAGAATTAGGGACAACCTCAGAAGGCCTGTGTTCCATCACTGTCTAGGTTTGGGTGTGAGATTATCTCACTGAGAGTCTCACTGAATCTTTTGATCTGAGAGATTTTTTCCTTCATTTCTGACTTTTAAAAAATGAGAACATAGTCATACTTTGATCTGTTCTCTTCTCTGAGGAGCACAGCACATCTAATAGCCACAGTTGGCCACTCCCCAGTGACACCTCTCTCCTGCAGCGCTAGGGCCCAAGCAGTCGGCCCTCCCAGAGGACATGCTCTGGGGAATGGCACCTGCCGCCTTCTGCAGCTGTCCACCCATGTCTGCTCTATGTTTTGAGGCTCTGGATGAACTAGGTTTGGGTAACTGAGAACCAGGCTCAGGTCCCAAGACAGTCACAGCCTCCTTGATGGCACTAGGAATCTCTTTCCTCAGTCCTGGAACAAAGAAAGAAACCACCCCTGGGAGTCAGAATTTTTGGCAGGAGGACCTCTGGGTGGGAGATGTGAGCTTACAAACATGGCCCTGTGGGAAGCAGGGGCCCTCTGTAAAAGTCAAAACCACCTCAGTAATGGGCATTGGAGACAGAAATAATAGAATAGAGTTTCTCATGGAAATTCCTCCACGAATTCGAGGGCAGAGCAAAGAAACAGAAGGAATTGGAGTGCAGAGTTTGGGAGAAGGCTCTGGGACCAGAACGCCGGAGTCCAGTGCCCACAGCCCCTCCACTTTCTAGCCCTGTGGTCTGGGGCAAGTCATTTAATCTCTCCACACTTCAGTTTTGTTATCTGCAAAATGGGGGTGATCATAATGCTGTCTACTTCTTGAGTCATTAAAAAAATGAAAGAAGATAACACTGGTAAAACACTGAGAACAGTACATGGCACTGTAGGCAAGACATTAGCTTTTGCTGGGCTGAGCCACTGCAATTTTGGAGTTGTCCGTTTCCACAGCAGTGCCTAGCCTGTCATGACCAACACAGTTCAATAAATGTTAGTTAAATTCATTTTGATTAGTCATTATGCACAAAAGTTATATGGCAAGAAATACTGCTAAAAGAGGCTGTGGTTTTTTACTTGAGTTGTATCCCTAAAATCAACCAACCCTCCTGTAAAGGATATTTTCAGTTGATAAAGATGGCATTTCTTCTGACGGATAATATTTATCAATAAATTCATTATTTTATCATCAATGTATCAGCATACACCGAACACAGAATCAGCTCGAGAAATAATTTTTCCTGTTATTTTCACTTGGATGTTAGCAACTGATACTAACTGATCCCATAAAAAAATAACCTGTACTATATACACAGATCTTCTATTTTAAACTTTCTAAAAACTACTTTGTCTCTAGATGAAAGACAATAGAGATATCTGACACAGAATAAATAATAAATTCCCAAGAAGTCCATTTTCAATAAATGATGAGATTCTAAAAAGTGAGAAAATCTGTCTTGCGTATTTCCATCTGAACTGACAGCCTCATTTTAATTTCTGTCAATGTGACTCACTTACAAATTCCAACATCCTCAACTAGAGGAGAGACTGCCAGCCTTGACACTGGGTTCCTATTGTTTCCTGGCTGAATTCAGGGAGTTAAAAGCATAACATTTCCTTTAACATGCAGTCGGCTGTTGTAGATTTATTTCCCTCAGCTCTTTGAAGGAAGGGAAGCCCAAATAAGAAATGTATCGGATGCTGGGCACTATGGAAAAAGAGATCCATCGCTGTGTCTGTGAAAGGGCGTGACGCAGGTCTACCAATGTGGCTCAGGACAAACCATGGTAAGCCTCTGTGAAGGTATCAAACAATGAACTTTAAAAAATCCCTATCACTTGCCCACTCATCTGAATCACATATATACATATTTAACTTTCTAAACATGGGTATTTTGGGTATTTAAAAATGTCTATTAATTACTTGATATTCTGCATTGTTGATGTAAATATTGAGAGACTTCTTAAAATGAACAGAATTTACCTAGTCATCTTCAATAGTAATTGACTAAACACATAATCTGAGTATTTTTAAAGCAGGTGTTATAGACTTGATAATATTCGATGAACTTTTGGCATCATTCTAACCTAAGGTGTCAAGTACTTGATTAGAATTTGAAGTTCACGGATCATGGACCAAAGCGCCGTAACTGACTTGGGCACGCGCGCTACTGCAGATAACCAGCAAGCCAACTCCTTAACACAGCCGCCCAAAGCGCCCCGGTAAGGCTGTGTTGATTCATCCATTTGCAATACTTCTCACAGACTTAACCAGCTTAACATCTTTATAGAAGGAATTTTGATTTATCTCCATTCAATGTTGGAAATCTCCTCTTAACGAATGAATGCCAACTAGTTAAAGCAGAAGGAATGGTAGAAATTTTTAAAAGCCACCATTGGCGATCTAACTTCCACCCACGAAAGCATTGGCTCAGACGGGGAACACCAGTGAGGGCCAAAATCACGGCTGAAATGTTGTGGGGCAGACAGACTCGCCCCAGGTGTCATGTGTTCCCTCACTGATCACTTGCTAATTGCAAAGGTTTAAAAAACACTGCAATGGAGTGATCTGGCCACCTTATTGTTAGCATCCTTACTAGTGGATCCCTCTCAGGGATGTTCTGAGATGCAATATACTCTGCCCAACAACACTTAGGAAGTCTTCTTGGTAACAAGGTTTTTAGACCTAACCTGCAGTTTTCAGAAAAAAGAAAACATAAAACAGGAAACAATCAGATTAATCCAGGAGGGGGGTAGTTCTAGGCAATGGTCTTGTCACTTCAAGAGGTCAGTGTAGTGAACTTTGAAAAACAAGGGACTGTTATAGATTAAAAGATACTGATAAAGAAACCACAACAACCACCAGCAATGTGTAGACTTTGGGTCCTCCTTCAAAATAAACAGCTCTAGGAGATGTTTTGGAGACAACTGGGGGAATTTAAATTTAGATGGGCTATTGGAGTACTTTAGGTAATTATTGCTTACTTTCTTTGGTTATAATGATCTTGTAGTTATAGGTAGGAATTTTTAAAAACCACCATAGGCAGAATGTCTTATACTTAGGAAATATTGCTAAAGTATCTTTTCGTGATGAATTCAACTTAAATATACAGTTCACATGCACAGAAAGATACAAAGCTAATATAAGATGCTGACAGTTGTGTCTAAGTTGTAGGTACACATGTGTTAAATAACATTTTCAATTTTTATGTATGTTTTAAATATGTATTTGCAAACATATATACTATACATATGTCATATATATAGTACATATATATTTATATATAAAAGTGGGGGAGAAAAAAGTTTCTGTTCTCCATTTTCCTGTATTATATTTCTTGCCTGTCAGTAGTTTTCCGAGTTAATATGTGTGTTGTAAGGGTATTTCCCTAGAAGTGTGTGTATTTAATAGGGTATGACATATAGTCCTTGTTTATTTGCTACTTACATTTATTTGGATCTTACTGAATTAGAACTTACTTATACTCTTTGGTACTTCCAGAAATGCATTTCTTTTTGTGCTAGTGTAAGATTCAATTCATTCATTCTAGCTGTACCTATACTTATTGAACACCTACTAGGTGCCAGGCAAAATGCTAGTCCGCAGAAAATCATGGTTAGCAAATGCAAATGTGGACCCAGAGGTTGTAAATCTTACAGTCTAGTAGAGAAGAGAGACTTTTATTAAGTTATTTCATGGACAAACAGTAACAACCTGTAATAAGTATCTGAAAGTCAAGCCTGAGGGACCAGGAAACTAAAACAGGGGAGTCTGGTTTAATGTGGGGAACTCAGCTTTGAGAGGTTGCGGGTGAGTAGGCATTCAACTAGAAGAAGTGAGGAGGGAAAAGAAATCCGCAAGGTGGAAGGGAGCATGGCTAGTTCCAGGAACAGAAAGGCCAGGGTAGTTGCAACAGGAAGAACAGAAGTTTATGGGGGTGCTGATTTGGCTGAGGGGCAAAGAAAGGTCCCATCACTCAAGGCCCTTAGGCCATATCAAGGATACTGATCTTTATCCAGAGTAGTGGACAGCTTTAAGTGTGAGAGTGATATGATCTGATTGGCACTTAAAAAGATCTTCTGGGCTATAATATGGTGAACGGATTGGAAGGGACCAGGAGTAGAAGCTGGGAGAGAAATTTAGAAGTGAAACAGAAAATGGTAGCTTGAATCATGGTGGTAGCAGTGGAGATGGAGAAAAAAGCAGACAGATTCAAAAAATACCTAGGAAGTACAATCGACAGGCTCTGTGAATGATCAGATAAGAGTAGAAGGTGAAAGAGGCATCAAGGATTGCTCTTGGGATTTTTGCTTTAAATTACCGAGTGGAGAGACATGTTCATTCAGAATAATTTCCTGGTTGGGTCTCAGAAGCCATGTTAAGGGTATCTGCAAGCTCACAATGTCAGAATAACCCTCACCGTTCATTATCTAATTTCAGACATTCAAAATATGGTTATAGAACAAAGAGAATTATTTTTTATTGAAACAACATTGTACATCTCCAAACGAGGAACATGAGGAATTTCCAGCTCCCCAAGCTCTTCCATGTATCTCAGCTCAGGGCTCGCTCTAGGCACTGCACTGCCTTTTTACTGCGCTGTATCTCAAGACTCTGGGCCAAGGGTGATCACCCTTGGATTAAGGTGGTGTATACAGCAGGTCCTCGATAAATATTTACTAATTAAGTATAGAAAATTGATCTCATCGCTTTACCATTTCACCATAATTTTATCCAATGTGGTTGAGCATGACCATCCAGCTTGTTTCCTAAAATAATCTCTGAACAATGTCCATCAGTTTTCAAAGTAACAAATCAACTCACAAAAGACTAGAAGAAGAGGGAGAAGAAGAGAGGCGAGAGGGCAGAGAGAAGGAAGGAAGCAAGGAAAGGAGGAGTGGGTGGTGGAGGGAAGGGACAAGAAAAAAGAAGAGAATTCATGGATGACAAAACTGTCCCAGGGTCTGAAAGTAATTTTTTCATTCATTTTCTGTAAGAGCCACTGGGATTATTGCACAGCCTCCCAAAGTGACTCTTTTGAATAGGATAAGGTCCATTTGAACACCCAAACCTTGGTATGTAAAAGAAAATTACTCTATATACTAAATATATACACACCAAACAACATATTAAAAATGATAAATGAGTCAAACAGTCCAGATCCTACTACACAACATTGAGAATTCACCAGAAAACCTAGACCAGCCATTTTCAAAATTTATTGTGCATCAGATACACTTGGGGCATTAGTTAAAAGTGCTGATTCTTAAAGCCTATTGAGTCAGAAACTCTGTATATATTCTGATGCCTGTGTAGCTGAACGAAACACAGTTGGAAATTTCTGGAAGCCTATACTATCCTAGCTCTGGTTCTGATTCTGTCTTTCAATATCTGGTGATCTTAGGAATGTCACCTAACTTCTCTGGCCTCAGGATCTTCTCTAAAGGATGGAAGTTAAAATCTAAGTACCTTCTTGCTCTAGAATACTTCGTCTATGTCAAACGCTGCTACTTTTGCTCTGAGTGGCCCAGAATACTAAGCATTATCCTTAGTTCATGTACATAGGCTCTGAATCCCATGACTGTCCTCTGGCTGGACAGCCTAGGTACTGACCTCACATTCATTCTCACGATTAAGATAACCACAACATGACAGGCTTGGCCCAATTTGCAGTCTACTACTTTGTTTCCCATACCTCCAAACTTGATGATCCCCAAAGGATCAAGGACAGCTGGGGTCATGTACTTCAGGGAGGCCTCTCAAGTGGGAAGGGGACAGATTAGCAGAGGGAAGATGGGAATTCCAAGCAAGGAGAACAGCATGAGCAAAAGCACAGGGATAGGACGGGCAGGAATGCCCAGAGGCTGCTCTACCCTGATCAAAGTGTTTGTGTCAAAAAGTGGCTGGATTCAAGAACAGTATTCTAGAATGTGGATCAAAGTTTAGTTTTGCTTCTATCCCAGCATCAGAGCCAGAGATGAAGAGAAGGCTCAGTAAAGTGTGAAGCAGTGCTACAGTCGTGTGCTAGAGTAAGGCTCCCCCGTCAAACATGACAGTGACGGTTAATCTCACACTTGGCATATGCATCTTATACATTGGCAGACATGAACATCTGCAAATGAACAAAGGTAACTAAATGGAGAAGAGACTGCATGTGCTTCTGCAGACCACACTCTTTCAAAAGTGGGTGGAGAATTCGATTGTGCAGGCAAGAGACATTTGGTTGGGACAGGGCTTCGCTGCCAGCTCAGCCTCTGCCGTGTCGTGAGTCACAGAACTGGCAGACGCTGAGTACACACGCAGTCGCAAGACCCTGTGTGCTTGCCAGTTCTCCTGATATGGTACCCAACCAGTGCCCACTTTTGGGGGAAGATTATTTTAAGTGGAATTTTTCAGTCGGGGAAAAAAAGACACTAAATTTCCTTTATAGTAGGTTGATAAAATGTTCTCCAAATTCAAAGAGGGAAAAGAATCTACTTCACCCATAACTGAGATTTTCCTTTATCCAAGATAATTTAAACTGAAGGGGAGTTCGCTGGCTGCCAAGGCTCCCGGGACAGGCTGCTGGCAGTAAGTTCTCTGAGAAAAGCAGCAGATGGCCTTTGGGCAGCACAGGGAGTCAGCCAACCTTTCCCTGGAGAATCACTGGATGGATGGCCCAGTTACTTTGGGCACACAAGCCCCTAGGCCCTAACCCAGTCCAACCTTCATTTAGAGTTTTAAAGCCTAGGGTATGTGTAAGGTGTTTGCCACACAAGACAACGGCCTCACCCATCCAAGAGGAACCAACTTTTCTCCCCAAAGCCAGCCTTGCTGATGTGGGGCACCACAGCGGCTCATTTCTCCCAGACCAAACCTCGAGCCGAGTGCTAGTACCACTCCAGTCGACCTCATGGGTGGTTTTAGAGGGCTCAGACTCGTTCTGTTGTCCTAGTCATGGCAAGTTGACTAATTGGTTTATGCACAATTTTGCCAACTTGAACTAAAGTGTCATGAGTATGATTAAGTTAGATAACCTTTCCTGGTGGTAGCTTTGTACTTCTGGAGGGAGTTCACAAAAAATAGAGTTTTGTTTCTACCTCAGCAGCCTAGTCTAAGCTAAATCCTGAGTCAGTTCACAAACATATTGGAAACTCCTCCCTGCTGGGCACTTACCGTTCTAGGATGAAGCAAAAGCAGATGCAAAACATCACAAAAAGTGAGGCATGGCCACAGCTTTTTTAAAATCCATCAGTGAACAGATACTGATGGGCACTCATTCTGCTCAACAACATACTTGAAGATGTTGGGTAAAGGGGAAGGGTGAGTTCTCAACAAGGCTTAAATCCAGCAGGAGAAAGAGGAAACACATGAAATACTTTACTAGGCAACAAGACAAAGCATGGTTGGATGGACTGGTTCTAATGCATTAGAACAGAAAGGTACTGTTTTGCAAAGTGTCTACCACAGTATGTGTGTTGTTTTAAGATTTTGAGTTTTGGTTCAGTTGGCTACCTCTTCAAAGAAAGACTTCCACATCTAATCTGCTAAGGAATTTGGATACCTGTTGGAGTCACACGCCAGAGAGGGAATCATTTGTCCATCCCTCAAGATGAGTGTTACTCATCTTAGCTGAGTATTTTGATCTCAGTGCAATACTGAAATGTTCCAGTCTGAGCTGTCAGATCATTCATTTTGGAAAGCTTCAGACATACTGTTCTTTGCTTGATAAATATGAATACACTTTGCATTTTAAGTTTTCTTTATTGCTTTTCTACTTTTAAAAGTATCTTTATGCTGAAGTCAAGGAGATGATGTAACAGGGACAGAAAGTAAAGCAGGGCAACGACCTGATGTCTCCAGCATAGGCCTTGCATGTGCTGGGCTCTAAGTCTTGGTTGTACTGCTCTCTCTGCCTCCACTGCCCAAGGGCTGATCTCCAGACGTCCAAATCCCCTCCAGCTTTCCAAGCCTCCATCAAAGGCCACATCTAGGAAGCCCTTTCAAATCTCCACCTTGAGCAAGTGTGACTTCTCCCTAACACATTCACTGGTTCTCTCGTAATATTGAGCATTTTCTCCCATATATAAATATTTATATATATTGACATCCACAACATATACAGCATGCATATCTTAAACATTTTAATATCCCCTGCTATTTCTAAAATCTATAAGAGGTCCACATTCAGTAAATACTTACTGAATATATTTACTGGATTAAAAAAACAAGTGAATTAATCAATACAGTGAGATGCTACCGAAGAATCCAACATGTACATCAAATCAGGACACAAAAATGGAGTTAAGATCATGTGTACAATTTAAGCAGATATATACCCTAGGTAAGAGTGGTCAGTACTTCAAACCATTGCTCGGCCCATTTGTCTTAATCTACCTTTATGCCAGGCATGGAGATTTGGCTAAAATCAGGCAAAGTCCCCCAAGCAGAGGAACTCTATTTAGACAATCTCAAGACTCTGTTTCTTTAATAAGCACTTCTTCCTTCCTTTCCCTTAGAATTGGGGGGAAAATTGGGAAATGACTCTATTAAAATGTAAAAATTTACTGGGAATAGTTCTGGGCAAGTTTCTCTTTCTTCTGTGACTTGAAACCCATCCTATTGATATATTCTAAAATGAAAAAAAAGTAAGAAAAGTAG
Source organism: Manis javanica (assembly GCF_040802235.1). Lineage (NCBI taxonomy): Eukaryota > Metazoa > Chordata > Mammalia > Pholidota > Manidae > Manis > Manis javanica. The sequence goes on from NC_133164.1 coordinate 108,756,609, forward strand.
ACTATTAATAAAGCAGTGCTATCCCACCTAAATAATAAAAATAAACTAAAGACAATTTTAATAAGATGGGAAAGAAAAGACACAAAGGATTATAATCCACCAGTAGATTAAAATTAATATTGGTAAAATGGTGTAAGTATTAACTGGAATGACTCTTCCCCTAATTTTCCAAATTTATGGTAAATGTAATAGCTACCATTTCTGAGTACCCAGTATATGTCAGGCAAGTGGAAAGCACTTTTTATATATTATTTATTTGAAGTCAGTAACACTTTGAAGTCAGTATTATTGTTCTTATTTTACAGAAGAGGAAACGAAGGCTCACAGAGGTTAAACATTTACCTAAATTAACATAACAAGAATGTGTTGTAGCCATTGTAACTCACCACCTCCTGCAGTAAAAGGAAATCATAGGTGTCTCCATTTCATCAACATTCACAGGCTTAGACACACACATATCTCAACTATCTCTCACCCCACCCCTCTTCTTAATTAGGCCCAACATCAAACAACTGACTTGTGGGGCTGTTGCTGAGCCATGGAGAGAAAAAATAGTCCAAAAGCTGCTGTCTGCTGTAGATAATCCATACAGTGACTAACCACATCAAGGTATCCCATTGTTGACTATAGAGTTTATTAATATTCCTGGTTCCAATTACCTCTCCTGCTTACAACAGAGCTGTTTTCATACTTCATGAAAAGAGAAATGCAATCAAGGCCTGCACTCACCAGCTCCCTGTTAAGATCCTCCTGCTACTCAAGAATGCTTTGAAAAAATAGGACCAAGTCTTTCTCCTTCTCCAACTTCACCTCCCCCAAATGGTCCCTCTTTGTGCTCCATCCCACGGGAAAGATGGCCCTGAGACACTCTGGGAACCAGGAGGTTCGGTTTGTCTAGAAGAAATCCAGTTGAGTTTGTAGCCTAAAAAGGGATGAACTTGGAAAAGCTGTAGCTAAGTGTTCAAAGTTCCTGATCTTTTATCTACCATAACTGAGCTTTGCTCTGTCACCCATTGCTCCAACTGCCTAGAAAAGAGCCTGTGAATGCATTCCATATCCGGTTGTTGGGTGAAATCCCTGACTAAGCACACAACAGGCAGGTGGGCACAGCGGTCCCTCCACACCCAAGGTGTCCAGTGCGTGCTGGAGCAAGAGAAAGATTTGTCTTCAGTTTCTCTGAGCTCTGGTCCCCACAACCTAGAAGTGCCTGCAAAGGATACTGGAGCAGTTGGAACAGATGTGAGGTTGGTCACCATGTCGTTTAAATCTCTGCATTTTGAACCATACTGCTCTGTAATAATCTGTTTTGCTTAACAATACGTCAGAGCATATTTTCTTGTTTTTCTAGGCATATGGTCATGGCAGCTTTTTTACATGGTCCAAATAAAGTTCTCAGTGTGATATTACAACAGCCAAGTCGGTGAGCAAGAGGTGGTACGTCTCTGGGCACTCAAGTTTGCATCTCAGTGGAAGAGGCAAAATTTGCCAGGACCTGGGAGGCCAAGGATTAATAGAATAAATCACCTTATTCCCCCTAAAGGTTTGACCCAGGGTGTGATTTGTGTCTGCAAAGCTGATATAATGATGAACAATCCCTTTTATTAATGTAGCTAAAAATGGAACCTATGATAAGGCCTTACATAACCTGAAATGACACACAGAACTGAAAACCACTTCTCCCATGAGCTCTTACAGCTGAAGTTAAGCTGGCATCTAATGAAAAGTGTAAACTTGGGAGCATTTATCCTCCTGTCTGCCTGCACCTTTATCTAAGTTAGATCTTTCTGCTTTGATAGCATAAGAAAGATGCAAACATACAAGTTGAAGCCAGATTATATTAGATAAACACTTTTAACATGTTTCCAACTTAGCCTTTAGAAACAAGTGTCAAGTGTGACCACTGCCATTATTAGAACTAAAAATAGCAATTAATTTATAAACTGCCTATCACTGAAGACCCACATTTTATGTATTAAATAATGTTAATCATAGAACTTTTTAAAATGAATGTTATGTTACAGGATTTAACACTGTCTTAGGTTCTCTCCAACCAGAAAGTCATAAAAAGCAAAATAAGGAGAAATTATTTGTGTAACATAAAATGTTATATAGGTTTGTATATTATATAAGTCTGGGGAAAATATACATACATATATATATATATACATGAATCCCATTTCAGTTACACCTTTGCTCATTTAGAAGCTAAGATGTTTTTTGGTTTTGAAATCTCTGGGTGTGTTGTTTTACTTGTTTATATTCCCATGACATTTAAGAAAAGATCATTTTAAAGCCTAAGACTAGTCAAAAAGTTTATTTTGAATTGCTTAGTTCTTGGTTATCATGTATTTGCTTGATTGAATCTGACTGATGTTTTTCAAACTAACCACTTGCTAAGTTAAAACTGTCAATTTTACAAACAGATTTTTGTCTATCTAGGCCAAGGTGGTATATCTGGTCTGTAGTCATGTTTTTCTTGCTCAGCATAGAGGTTTTTATAATTTTTATTGAAGTTTATTTGTTGTTGACTTTTAAATATCAAGCAATTTTCATTATAGAAATTCTAATTTCTTGACTTCTTTGAAAAAAAAAAAAGCATCATCTGACAACGCTGGACCTACATTTCCACAATAGGTGGGAGCTGGGTGCCCTGTGCCTGCTTTAGAAGGAAAATGGATTTTCAACTCCTTGTGGCCCCTGCCCAGCCCACTTGCTCCCCTAGGCCTCCTGCCTGGGCCCTGGAGGCAGTTCCATTTGCAGGCCCTGGTGGAGAAACAGCTTGAACGTCTCCCGAGTTATGGGTCCTGCTCCATCCTAGACTCTGTCATGCCTAGGAGGCATGCATGTGCCCTGTGTGGAGACACCGCAGTCGAATCCAGATTCTTGTTCTTTCTGTCCATTTTTCTCTCTTTTCCTCTCTCTCTTATTATTAGACCTAGAATTTCCCAGTGCAAGACACATGACTTGATAAAATATAGGCAAGCCTTTGGAATAAGAAAATGTATTCACTCCACAATTACTTACTGAATGTTCGCTGTATGCTTAGGCACTTGAGGAGGCCCTGGAGGTACAGCAGTGCACCAAGCAAACCCAACCTTTGTCCTCACGAGGCTCACGTTCTAGCACAATTCACGCTTTACTCTGGAGTTTGCCCTTCCTGCCTTCAAGCCTGTCTCTAGGTCCTCTCCTCTTTCAGAGCTGTACGATCTCATCAACTCACTGGAGGTGAAAATGGTATCTGCAGGATGGTAAATAAAGTCCATCTCCTTTGCCAGCTGTAAATAATTGACAGGAGCTCCTTGGAACAACCAGTGCTTAGAATAATTCCCAGTCCCTATCTGGCCTCCCTGGGAGAGCGCCACAGTGGCCCTGGTGTGGAGGGGAGTGGGGAAGCTAGAGGGCTGTGAATTTGTTGACCCTCAATCCCAACTTCCTTATTTACAGATAAAAACAGCAAAGTTCATCAGGGCTAAGCGACTTTCTCAAAGTCACACAGCTTGGGAGAAAATGGGAATAAACCCAGTTTTCCTACCACTCTCAGTTTTTCCTGGGACCACCTGAGCTTCTCTGGTCACTGATCCCAACCCAAACAATGATTTCACCAAGCCACCCAGCTTTATTAGTGACCCACAGAGGGCTACGGCCCCCTTAGTATTGGGGTCCTGAGCCACTTCACACCTTAGCTGTTTGACATTACTTCTTTGAATCTTTCTTTTGAAAGAAAATAGAATTCATAATCCTTAAAGAATTAGTTAATTCTTTAAACTATGTCAAGTGTATAGTTAACAATAATAAAATTTATATTTAACAAATCAATAGAATGACCACATTTGAAGAGCAAATCATTCATTCATTCCTTTTCCCATAGATACAGAGGATTTCTTGTGAGTCAAGCATTGATGTGAGTAAAATTTTTAAAAAAGTAGAAAAGGTTCCTAATCTCTTTTAATGGAAAGACAGAATAATAAGACAAATAATAACATAAAAAATTAAAGTTAGCTAGTGATGTGATTCAAAGAAAATAAGACTGATGGAAATTCCTAATGAGATTTCACTTAAACAGACCTGAATGACATGACCATCTGGGGGAGGAACATTCCAGATAGAATAGCTGGTTCATAGAACACGGATGAGAGTAAACATGAGGTGGGCAAGGAGTAGAATGCTCAGTAGACCTGGTACAGGGTAAGTAAGGCAGAGAGCTGTCCAAGATGATGTCTGCAAGCTCAGCAGGGGGTGTGCCATATGGTTCTTATAAGGAATTTGAATTTTAGTCTAAGTATGAGGAGACGTCCTGAGCAGGTTCTGAATGATGGAGCGACATGAAATAATTTATACTTATAAATCTCAGTCCAGCTCTGGACTGAAAAACATTGAGGGAAGATGGGGAACAGAAGCTGGGAGACCATATAAAAGTCCATTGTTGTGTTGTATGTTAGACATGATGGTGGCTCACTCCCTGCCTCAAAGATTGCAATGTAATTATCTTGGGCTAGGACCTAAACAATTTAAAAGCTTGCCAGGGACTTTAGTGTCTATCCAGAGTTGAGAATCACTGGTATAATGTAATAGCAGTGGAAATGGAGAGAAAGGGACAGATTTAGGTTACGTTTTCAGGGTAGATTCATGAGGACTTGATGATGGCTTAGATGTAGGGAGGAAGGGGAAGAGAAGACACAAAAATTATTTTGAGGCTTTGAACCTGAGAAATTGAATTGTTGGTTCCATTTTGTGAAATGCCAAAGTCTAATAAGAAGCTTAAGCAGGTGGAAAACAAGGGTTCTGTTTCAAATATATTAAACTTGAGATGTCCAAGCGAAGATATCTAATAGTCAGTTGTATATTCAACTCAGGAGATCAGAAAAGAGGTCAGGAGTGGATGTATTTGCATATGTGTGCACATGATGATACAAAGGTAGTGTTTAAAACATTAGGGACTGGATGAGATTACTTAGAAGGAGAGTGTGTTGAGGAGAGAGGTGGACCCAAAAGTAAAAAACTGAATCCTGAGACACTCTAAAACTATAAGAGTTCTGCAGAGAAGGAGAAGCCAGAAAGGTAGCAGAAAAATCAGCATGAGCAATGTCTCCAAGAGAAAAAAAAATGTTTCAAGGACAAAGTGGTCACTGTGTCAAATGCAGCTGAGATATCAGATAAGATGAAGACAAAGAAATGGTAGCTGGATTCCACAATAGTAAAATATTACTGGGGATATTAACAATAAAAGTTTGTAGAGAGCAATAAGGAAAGGAAATAAAGGGAGAAAAAGAAAAAAGAGTTTGCTGAGATAATGGCCATAGAGAAGATTTGTTGGGAAGGAGATCAGAAACATGCACTTACAGCACTGGGGCAGAAACTCACTCCATTTATCTGTTGAGGCAGGAAAGAAGGCCAAGGGAATGAGCATAGGTACGGACTCTGGTAGGTTGGTGGATAACTTACCTGCTGCTTGATTCAGCTCTCTGAGTAGTAAGTGGTGAAGTCACAAGCTGATGAAGAGGCACCATAGGGGGTAAGGTAGTCTGCCAAGAGAGGGGAACCTGGAGTAGTTATCTGGACAACCGTACAGCAAATACACCAGGGAAGTGTCACAGGAATGCTGAGTGAGTGCCCACTGGAGGTTTGCTATAGGGAGTTTTATAGGAGAACTTTCAGCACAGGTGGTGTTTTTTCTATAACTATGTTCAGGTGCTTGATTGAAGAGAAGAGTTTGTTGGTAATTGAGTTTAACGAGGGTTTCAGTTTGCCAACTAAATACAGCAAAGTAAGAAAAGGGGCGAGGGAAAATGCGAGGAACCAAAAATGGACCCAAGTAAGGAAGGAATAAACAGAGGACGTTGTTGGCATGTGGAGGGATGATGGCTCGTGACAAAGTAATGGGGTCAAGGATTGAATGTCCTGATCAGTCCCATGGAAGGCATGGCCAAGGGATTTCCAAAAACATAAAACAATAGAGAGAAAGCTCTGTAAACAGAGAGACCCCAGTGAGTATCAGTCAGAATGGATGTTGTGGCGCACACGGAGACAAATGGAGGCCACATTCCAGCACACTGAGTATAAAGAGACATCCTAGAGGGGTCCAGAATGAAAACAGAGAGCCACTCTGCACAAGGAAAATTCACAAGCAAACAGTAACTGCAAAAGAATCAGCATTCAATTTCTCATCTCTGTCCCTGGACTCGAGAGGGCAATGGCATGAGATTTTCAAAATGACTTTCATTAGTGTATTTAAAAAAATGCAACCTGGCTAACCCTACCCTAGTACAAAAGCAAACGCTTACCAAGGCTCCACTCAACACGGGGCTGCCGGGTCATGCCGAATTCCCTCCCTGACCCCAAACATTGAGAAATGATGTAGTAAAACATTTATTTAAAAACCATAGCAATAAACTAGTGTCATGTGCCCCTTGACATGATGCAATAAGAAGTAGACACATCACCTATGTGGGACTCTGCCAAAAAAAAAATCTAACCCAAATCAAATCATAATAAAACCATCAAATATATCCAGATGAGGACATTCTACAAAGAAATTGTCCTGGACTCTTCACAAATGTCAATCCATGAAGATACCCTGGTTTCCCCACAAAAAAGTCTGTGGAAAGGAAACCAAAGAAACAGGAAAAGAAAGGCAAAGCATAACCCATCAGAGCATCTGGGATCAAAAATACCTCTTTGATGTATACATGAGAAAATCTGTATTTAGTATGTATGCTAATAATAAATTTTCTGAGTGTGGTAACTCTATTGAAGTTATATAGGAGAATAGCCTTATGCTTACAAGACACATGAGTGACATATCTACGGGTGAAGTTCCAGATAATGACCTCTACAGTTAGCTCTCAAATGGTTCAGAAGAAAAGAAAAAGAGTGAGAAAGTAAATCTGGCTACATGTTCACAATTGATGAGTAGGGTGAATCTCCAATGTTAATTTTACCACTCTTACCACATTTTAGTAGATTTAAAATTTTCACACATGCCCCCCAAAATATTGGGGGAAAATAATAATAAAAGACATAGCCATCGTCAAAAACAAGGTGACTACTCGGTATGTTAAAACTGGAACCACAACAACAAAACAGGAATAAGCAGAGAGGAAGCAGAAAACCCACCAGGTGGGACTAGAAAGACATAAGGTGGTCTAGGAGATGGACTCCTATGGGGTAAAGGGGAATGAATCGGTTTACCGATGACAGTAGAACAGAGCCATGAATGGCATGAAACCTCAGGCTGTGGAAGAGCTCCCCCTGCAATGAACACATTTTTTAAAGTAGCAACACTGCCCGGGACTGGGGACATTGACTGCACTGCTGTCTGAGCTAGAGGGGGGAGCCGATAGGACCTGGGCCACACTTCCTTCCCCCTGGCTGGGAAGTTAGATCTGTGGTATCTAGGCAGTAGGTTTCAAAGCAAGCCTGCCTCTACACCCGGGTGCTAGCCGTGCAGGGGATGTGGCTGTAAAATCGCCAGACATGACAGTGAACATACAGTGAATGGTGAATAAGGGAGAAAGAGGAGGGCTTGGGCGACTCACTCACATAAACGCTTATCAACAGAACGCTAAATGCCAGGGACTCTGGTTCGGCACGTGGACCCGAGGACAGGAGTTTCCGGTTCAGCTGCTATTTACTGACTAATATATGCAGACGAACCTGAGTGACACTTTCCCAAGTTCAGCTCCTAGTCAGGCAGCAGCCCCAGTTCATAGGTAGGGAACCAGCAGCTCCAACAGCTGAAGTGACTGGCTTGGAGGTGACATAGGTAGTAAATGGGAACGTGGGGAATGTTCTAAACCAGGTTTTTATTATCACCATCATAAATGTAATACATGATCATTCAATTTGCAAAATGGGGCAAAGCAGGAGAGAGCAGTCAGTAGAAGTGGTTGGGGGAGGAACTGGAACTCGGTGGGCCCATTGAGGAGGAGCGCAATTTACGTGGGAAGGAAAGAAAAGGCTGCCTGCCCACTGGGGCACGATAGGAGAGGACACAGAGATGGGAAGGTACAAAACGTGTGTAGAGAACTTAGGATAGGCCCGTCTGGCTGCAGAGAAGGATGTGTTCCAAAATATGCAGGAACAAACAAACTTCCGGGGCCAGGCTTCCAAGGAACTCCGTTGAAACATTGCATGTAGTGGCTGCAGCACAAGTCCTGAGGAAATGAATGGGGGTTTTCTCCCTGCTTCAGGGCCATTCTCCTGGATGATTAATTGACAGTTCCCCAGCCAAACCGCTGTTCCTTTAGGGGGCCATGACCCTTGGCGGGCACCTGCCACCCCCGACGGGGCAAGAAAATGCATCATCTTCCTCTTTTTCTTCTGCGTTCTGCAGCTGCCAGATTGTATGGAAATCTTTACCTAGAGTGTAAACCTGAACTTCTCTGGTTTGCAGGGGCAGAGCTTCACATTTTTGGCAGATTCAGGGAAGTGGTACTCAGAGGCTGAGTTGTTACTCACATATCACGGAGGGCTCTTCCCTCCCTCGCGCCTTAGCGGCTCTCTGACCACATTCTTCAATGCCACCCCGTGCTTTGTGACAGCTGGAGCAGTTGCCCAGAATCTTGAGGAGCAGACAGGGCCTCTCACATTCAGAAACAAAAAGCCGTTACCTTAAAGGGAAAGCAAACTGAGCTGTTGGTGCATAAATTCAACGATTTGTCCCTCCATACCTATCAGTTCCAGAAAGACGAAGCCAGAACAGTAACTCTGCCTTGTATAGAAGATTGTTTGGCTTCCTAAGAATTGAAGTTTTATTTTCCTGTAAAAAAAAAAATTAAAAGTTAAGTTTCTTGGGGCTTGTTAGCAACATTTGTGGTGTCCTCAAATTGGAGCTGAAGCATTTACCATGAATTCCAGAAGCCAGAGACTTTGGGAAATTAAAAATAAGAGCACTTATCCTGTGAGCACTTACTGTGTGCCAGGCAATATCCTACATGTTGCACATAAATCATTTCAGCTAATTTTATTTAATCCTGCAACTCTTTTCATTCATTCATCAAGTATTTATTTGCCATATGCCTGTTATGTTCTTAACACTAGTGGTGAAGACACAAAATGAGTATAATGAATCAGTAAATTATATCATGAGATGGGCAAGGATAAAAGTAGTGGAAGTAATTGATGAGGAGAAAGGGGTTCAGGAATGTGCCAAGGATGGGGTACCAAGATCGATATAGGCAGAGGCAGCTGATGCTAATGTGGGTTAACATAAGCAGGGAAAGTAAAAATAATTTATCGGAAGAATATTAGAGAGTTTACTGAACTTAAGAACAAATGAAAATTGGGTATTATTTTTGTGGTAGGCAGAATAACAGTCCCCCAGCACTGTCCATGTCCAAATCCCAAGAAGGGGTGAGTATGTTCGGTTACATGGAAAGAGGGATTAAAATTGCAGGTGGGATTACAGTTGCTAATCAGCTGATTGAAAACTAGGGAGATTCCCCTGGATTATGCAGTGGACCCAATGTAATCATTAAGGGTCCTTAAAATTACAAGAGTGAGACAGGAGAGAGAGGAGAGAACAAGGGAGGTTGCAGTGTGAAGACTTGTCCTCACACTGCTGGGCTGGAAGGTGGAGAAGGCCAGGGAGTGCATTAGCCTCCGGAAACTGAACAGGCACAAAAATAAACCTCCCCTCACCCCCACCAAAACCTTCATAAAGGAACAGTCTTGCCAATAGCTGGATTTTAGCCAGGAGACTTCAAGCCTGCAGAACTGTAAGATGCTAAATTGGCACTACTGTAGGCCACTGAGTCTGTGGTGATAGGTACAGCAGCTTTAGGAAGCCAACACAAGGGCATCTGCAGAAAACCTCCCCAGTTTCATCAACCTCAGGCTTCAGGAAAGACAGGCACCAGGGAATCCCTTCAGATCACCCAGGATGAACCAGCTCTGGCTATGTTACGTCTGGGGTCGCTGCTCTCTACAGTCAGATCATGGCTGGTCTGTTTGGGGGTATCAGGGTTAGTGTGGCTGGAGCTGAGCAAGAAAGAGGAGCGTGGGAGAAGGTGGCGTCAGAGTAGTGGCGGCGGCCAGGGCTCGGCAGCTCTCGCACGCAGTGGAGACACACACGTACTCCTGTGGGCAGGTCTGATGATCCTTGGCATACAGAGGAGGAAACGGAGACTAAGTAGCTTTTCCAAGTTTAAACAAATGGGATCTGACTCCAATCCTCTTTGCATTTAAAACCCTTGCTTTTTATCAGCTCAGCCAAACTGCTCAGAATAACAGGAAGATTAAGACCTGCTCCTAGAGATGCTGTTAAAACCACTCAATGCTGTTAGGGGCTGGATCCCCAAATCCCCCTGATGGGGCGTGAGGGTAGCCCCATTTTCTGCGGCCGTGGAAACAGGAAAACACCTGTATCCCAGGTCGCCCCGTGACACAGACCTTCCCTCACTCTCATGCTCTTCCTCAGTCCTGCTCCTTTCCCCTCACCCCTACTACCATTTTTCCCATTACTGTGGGACAAAAGGGATCCTCCTGACTTTCCAGCTATGTATTTTGTTTAATTAAATAAGGAAACTCTACACAATTGAGTCTGATTTGCTCATGATGTTATTACTTTTTAACCACACTGAACCCGAGTCTCTGCTTTTCCCATCCTTTGAGATTCAAGTTGAGCCACCCTCTGTGGTGTGTAGGTAGCAGGCCATCTGTTATTTCTGCCTGCCAGCATCCCTTCCCTCTTCTCTTGCTAGGGGTGTCCTAATTTTTCTGTGGGGAAGCACCCCACCTATAATGCATCCAATTTTGGTAGCTCTGTCAGTCTGTGTGTCACATCCTCTCGGGACCGGGAGGTGGGCACTAGACTCAAGCTTAGCCAATCAGACTTCCAGGGAATTTGAACCTAGAGAGCAGCGAACCAAGCATGGAAATGGTTGAAACTGTTTTATCCTGCAGGACAGAAAGTGACCAACATAGTTCATGGTGAATGTTTTTCCTGAAGCCATGAATTGATGGGGAGTTTTCTGTAGCGATGATAATCCCCAATTTCATTTTTTCTTAGGTTCTCTAAACTCTCCATATTCTTCCAATAAATTATTTTTAATTTTCTCTGCTTATGTTAACACAAGTAGGTGTTGGTTACTTGCAAATAAAATCTTGCCTCTTGAAGAACTCGCTCAATTTACTTAGGCTTTAATACTTGGTATTGCAAAGGCTTTTAGCCCTCTGTGTATGACTCTACCCTCGTCTAAGATAGAGATTTTGCTATTTAACATGGAGTATATTTTTCTCTACATATGTATATTTTTCTAATCATAAACGCCACATAGAATAAAGCAATTCATCTTGCAATTTCTATAATAATCAGAATCCTACCTTTATTTAACCTTTTTTATTTTAGGAGTAAGTGAATAGACTTTTAGTCCAAAATATCAGGCTAGGGTCCCTTTCTTATTTGCTTTAAACTTTGCAAAGAACTCCCCAAAGATTCATCTACATTAAATAGTTCTTTCACCTAAGTTGTATGGTGTTTATGTAAATGCAAAATCCTGGAGTAAGGTGCTATGTACCCAGGAAGCCCTTTGAAAATGCAAAATAATATTTAGAGAGAGTAATTTATTATATGTTAATACACTTTACTATTAATATTTTACCAAATAGTAATAAAACAATCAAAATTAAGTTCTGGCCAATGGTATATAAACAACTGTGCCAAGTATAATTCCCATTTTCTCATCCTTCCTGCAGAATGGATTATAGGTATGATGCCTGGAGTCCAAGTAGCCTTCTTGTGCCATAAGATGGAAAGTATTCACTGTGGATGGTGGAGAAGCAAGAGGAAAGAAGCCTGAGCCCGTGCTGACTTCATCAAGTTGCTCTGCCAGCTCTGGGCTTCCAACTTTTTATATAGAAAAGAAAATAAATTCCTATCTAAGTTAAACTTTTGCTATTCGGTTTTTCTGTCAGTTGCAAATACCATATTCCTAAACCCAAAGTGAGGTAGTGAGGTACATGTGCAGCAGAGTACTTACCTCCCACCCCAGCTCCTCACCACATATGTGCATTTTTCCTCAGCCTCCTTGATTGATCGTAAATATGGTACAGGATGAACTACATTTAACTAACAAAAATATACTATGACACACATGCTAGATATTAAACATGCTCATTATATACAGTTACTGAATATTCCTCGACAGGCTCAGACTTGAGCTTCACCTCACCCACACCCACTGAAGCTATATTCCTTCCCTGACCTACAGATCAAATTCTCAGGCTGGATGGGCCTCTGTATGCCTCCAAGCGACTTTACGGATTTCCTGGAACTCTCTGGAAGGCTTCAACTTTGGTCTTCTTGAATCCTCACTCTATTATTTATCTGCTCTTTGGCTTTGGGAAATTTATCAGATTTCTTAGTGTCTCAATCTCCTTACCTACAAATGAGAATAATCTCCCAGAGGTGCAAGGCTTGAATAAAGTAATACATGCAAAGCTCTTGGTGCCAGATGCATAACTCCTCCTCAAATAGTATTAATTCAAATTACGACTATTATTTCACTCCAAATGAGAAACTGCAAGTCATAAAGACCTTGATAGGGGACCACTCTGCAGGTGGAGGCGATGAGCAGACAGGCACTGATGGAGCGCTGGCTTTCTGACCAGCACGCAAAACCAAGCTCCTATTTCACAATAAGAAGAAAAGCTATTAGGTGCAAAAATACATATCATCCCCTTTTCTCATCCTTTTAACTTAAAATAGTTTTGCATCTACTAGGTCCATCTCCCTCTTTAGAGTCCAGGACAGGACCTCTTTAGAGTCCACCTTCCTGCAAGGAGAGACACTGGGAGTTGAAGATAACGTACTCATCTCCTTTCCTCCTCTCCATCTCGGCTTGCTCTGCTCCCCTGACTCACCAGCCTCCACCAGACCCCCAGGCCTTGTCAAATATGCTGTAAGAGGCCAAAAAGCCTTCACACAACAGGCCAGGAGACATGCTCTCTTCTCAGCCCTCAAAGACACCCCTGATTCCCTAAAACAAGGAATTTCCCTTCGATGTGTTGTAGATGGGTAACATCTTTTAAAATATACATATTCTTAAAGTCCTTTCACAGATTTCATAGAGTACTCTGCAGGGATTTATATTATTACAGATTTCTTCAAATGTCCTTTTTAACAAACAATCATCCTTGAAATTATATCAGGCATGCAAGCACTTCTCAGCAGAACTATTTTCTTTCTGTTTAATATAAAATTATGATGGCAGAGAATTGAGGATTTAAGGAATTTGACTTCTATGACTTTGTTTTTCTTAAGAAAAAAGCAGATCAGCCCTCATTTAACAATGTCTCTTGGTAGCTTTGAACCAGTTCCTTCTCAGTATTATCTGATTTTGGCAAATTTACCAGGAAGACAAGATTACAGTGCCCACACTCTTCTTTCCAATCTTTCTGGAACCTTATTTGTATCTCTGTGTCAACAGAGAGAAGAAAAGATAGCGTTTCATTTGGAGCAGCCCACGACCACTGGCATGCTCCTTAATTAGTGTCTGTGACCAGTTAGCATTGTTTAGATTTCATTCAACACGCTTACCCAGATTCATGCTCCTTCTCGGCTGCTGTGGTGTGCACCAGCTGTGTTTAATCTCACAGGATCCAGTTCACAGACCAAAAATTCTGTTATGGGCACAAATGTCTGAGTGTGGGCATTTGTTTATTTTCTGCTTAGGAGACAACTTTCATATATCTCTGCCATTAAAAATAAATCAGTAAATAAATAAATACCCAAACAAGTGTAATAGACAAAGAGTAGAGTATCTCACTTCCAACTAAACTAAACGAAAAGTTAGGCTCATAAGAAAGTTGCACTTCTTTTTGGTCAAAAAAACATTGGTCTTCTCTTAGAAATAATAAACTCATCCGTAAATGCCATTTTGAAGACTAAACATATCCATCACAAAAAACGCTTATAGTTTCAGGCAAAGAGGTCATTGTTTCCATTGGCCAGGCCACACCCTTCCTTTTCTTACAAAAGTATGTGACCGTCTCCTCTTATTTCTAACTGTGTGAACTGGAATGTCTGCGGACAGCACTCACTCACCTGATGCATTCCTCTCATGCCAGTACTTGGTACAACAAAGCACGTGACCGTTGCTGTCAAGGTTATGTGAAACTGGATGCTGGTAGTAAGGAGATCTCAGCCCTCACTGGGTGCCTGGACTCTGCATTCCGCCAGTAACTTACGTACATTGTATTATGGCTTCTGTTTCTATGACAACCATTGTATAACCCCAGCATACCCAGTAGACTTTTGGGCATGCAGTGGGTACTCAATTAGTGTCTGCTTAACTAATAATAGAAAACAGCACTTTATACATATTGTCTGCGAGGCACTGTTTCAAGGCCTTAGCAAATACTGATTTATTTAATCTTCCCAATAATCCTAGTAGCTGTTGTTATTGCTTCAGTTTACAGAGAAGGAAACTGGGACAGAGAAAGGCAAAGCAACTGGCTCTTAAGTGGCTGAGCTGGAATTTAAACCCAGGAATTTGGATCCTAGAAGGATATGTTCTTGACCACTATATTCTATTTACTTTCTCTGCCCATGTCCCAGCCCCCAGGCCTACATACTCACCTAACCAGGCGTGCCAGGACGTCCCTTCTGAGCTATCAAGTGCCATTCTAGCACAGGATTCTTGGGTGACTGATGAGGCACAGAGAATCCTCCATTTCCTGCCCATCCCCCAACAAACATTCCTGGGTCTTAAAATCCCGATAAAATCACATACGGGCGCATGAACCATCCTTTGCCCTTCTTCCAAAAGTAGAAGGCTTCTAAAAAAGTACAACTTTCAGAACAAACAAGAAAATCACACATGGTCTCAATTCTTCGAATATTTTTTAAATATAAAATTAGGTCATAGGTATCATAAGGATTCCTGGAATTCTGTTCAATGGCTGAGCATCACCAGAAATGAACCAGCACAGACAGCCCGGGACCTGCGACAGCCCAAAGGGCTCTAAATGATACGTGAAGGACCAGAAAGCATAGGCTCAGCCAGCCTGGAAGGTGTAGGAGCCAAGGGAGGGAAGGGGAGCCAAGAGAGGCTGTACGTATGTGTGTTTTCCTCAAGAAGCCAGACTATAGAGGAAAGGGAAGAGGGTCCATGGCAACAGCTGGGACACAGGAAGGAAGAAGGATTGTGTAAAGATTGATAAATATGTCCACAGTTTGCATAGAAGTAACCTGTTGATGGCAAGAGGTAGAGAATCCTGGGGGGTGCTGGGTGGGGAGGGGATGATGTATAAAATGTGACTCTGGTCCTGGTTAGACAGGACACATAGGATAGAAAAAAATAATCTCAAAGAGAAGGAAAGCCACCTTTTCTTTTTCAAAGATGAAGTGAGAATGGGCTCCTCATGGCCTCAGCTGATTCACTCTTTAGACAGGAATCTTGAAGTAGTGGGTATAGAAAAATGGAAACCATGTTTGGGGGGCCTCACTGACCCCACGTAGTTCCTCCAGGAAAAGTAAAGGAAAAACTAGATGCAAAATGTCAGTGGCTACTGTTGAGTATATTCAAATGGGGCACCCCACTTTATAGCTATCCACTGATATGTGTAGAAATATGGGTGTCTGGGGAATGAGACCCCCAATAGCCGATGCTGTTAACAATCCTAAAAAAATATATATGTGGAGAAAAGAAAGCAAGGCTAAGTGACACTTTCTTATTCCATGAATGTTTCTTAAATACTTGCTTTGGGTGAGGCACAGGTGCTAGGAATACAGCAATGAACAAGATAAAGGCCTGCTGTCATGGATTTACATTCTACCCCCAAATTTATCAAGAAAAGTGACCTCAGATTGTCAGCCCAGGATGCTTAGACTGCCTGCCTCCATCCCAGAGCCCACCCCCCAACCCCGAGATGTGAAAATGGTTACACCTGCCATTCTCAATGGCAAACAAGAGAAAGTGAAAGAGACAGAACGTTTGCCCTCACAGTGAAAGCAGAACTGGGGAAGGCCACCTGTCCCAGCAAGGGAGGAGGGGAGGAACCTGCCCACAGCCTGGCGATGACCTGCGGATACACAGGAGGGGCTGCTGCGAGGCCGCATCCTCTGGACGGGGGGGTCCTCTCTGGCCTCAGGAACCTGAGAGAGATCAGTAAGTGTCCACAGCCGTGCATGTGAGAATCCTACCCCAGCACAGCCAGGGAGCTGAAGCTTCCAGGCAATGGCCACTTAAACGTCCCCATACTGGACCAATCCATAAAAACTCCACTTTTGCTCTTGTAGAAAAGTTACGAAGAAAGAAGACAGGGGCCGGGAATTTCCTAGCTCCCCCAGACCAAAATTTACCCTCATTTAGTTCTTCCTCCTGTTAACCCAAGTGTTTGATAACCACACCAATGAACCACAAAGTTTCTTGCCAAGAGACCCAGGGCATGTCCTGCACACAACCCATGGGGCAATTTCTCCAATTTCTACTGCTAGTCTACATTTTTTTTTCCTGCAACCAACAAGATGGGAAATCTGAACCCCCAATGCCTTTTCAATACCTGTTTAAAGTCTTTCAATTCTGTTACCCAGCCTCCAAGGTCAGCATTCACCCAAAAAAAAACAATAACATAAAATACTTCAACTTGACCCATCCACCTGGATATAGCATCAGATCCCACAGGTTAAGGTCTCAGCCCCGCCAACCTGGCCCCTTTCTGCCTCAGCAGCCTGTGGCAAGTCCAGGTTTTTACCTGTGCTTCTCACCAACCAGCTATTAATTAGAAGTTCCCATGACCTTCTCTTTGGGTTTGATTAGTTTTCTAGGGTGGTTCACTGAACTCAAGAGAAACATTTTACTTACTAGATTACTTAGAAGAATTAACTCAGGAGCAACAAGATGAGAGAGATGCATACAGCAAGGTAGGTGGAAAAGGGTCAGGACTTCCATGCCCTCTCCAAGGCTTGCCGTTCTCCAAAAATGTCCATGTGCTCATCAATCCAGAAGCTCTCCAAGCCCCAACCTTTTGGGTTTTTATGGAGGCATCATTACAGAAGCACGATTGATTAAATCATTGGCCATTGGTCTTTGATTGATTCCACCTCTGGTCCCTCTCCCCTCCTGGAGGTGGGAGTGACACCTCTACTCAAATGCTTGGATCCCCAGCCCCCATCCTTAGGTTGACTAAGTGCTTTCCTCATCGCCTCATTAACATAATGAAGTCACCTCATTAATGTAACAAAAGATACCTTTATACTCTATCACTTAGAAAATTCCAAAGGTTTTGAGAAGCTCTGTGCCAGAAATGGGGACAAAGATCAAATACACATTTCCTATCATAAATCACAATAGCACAGTAGCATTCCCTGAGATTTAACATTTATGATCATGTATAAACAGGTCTTTCTTCCCCTCATAAATTACAACTCCATAAAAAAGCCCTTAGTAAACCCCAAATACCTAATATAGCATCTTACATATATTTAGTATGCAGTAACAATTCTCATTTTAAAAACTATATATACCTTGTTTATCTTACACAGGATTTAAACAGGTGGCTTCTGTATATTGATTGATTGGTTGGCTGATTCATTAAAGGTATGCTCATCTTCATAGGAAAAAAAAAAATGCCTCGCAGTTCACACCTTATGAAAGGCCCTCGGTAAATGAGATACATCACCAGGGCTAACCTGCTCAATCACGGGAGGAAGGTTTTAGTAAATGACAGTATAGCACATACCTTTTGCTGCACAGGTGTGGAATCTGAGTCAAAATTCTTCCTCCATCTAAAATGTACATAATGAAATAAATACAGAAACAAATAATAGGGAAGTAAGTTATAGATGGTCCTTTAGAAGTCAATTTCATCTGCGCATCTAACCATAAAAGCAGCATCTGCTCTACTAAATACAGGTGTTTTATATCCTTGTCATTAATTGGAGGGGACATTATGTCATCATACATCAACAGTTAAGGTTGGTTAAAGTGCCACTTATCTCAGGTGCTGTCATTAATCAGGTTCTTTTCTGCTTGGTGACTCCAGAGGTTTGGCTCAAAGCTGCTCTGTGTAAATGGGTATTCCCTATGGGTTTAAGGTGTCTTTTTATTACCATTTTGAATGAAAACCTTGGGCCCCTGACATAAGTGGTCATTAAGGTAACTGTTCTAATGCTCCAGAGAAGAAAAACATTTTCTCCCATCATCTACACCCCCCTCAACTCTCCCATGTTTCCACCAATAGCCACCGTGGACAGAGAGGCACATCGCCACAAGCTGTTGTCTTATCATGGCTTAGCCCGTTAATGGGTTCCAACGAACCAGGTATAGTGCATCTGGTGCTTAAACACAGCAGGCTAGTGCCAGGATCCTTCTCTTTCTGCCTGATACCGCATCACACAAACGCCTCCCTCCTACCCCAAACCCACAGCCTCGTGTCCACTCTAGACAAACCCTGAGGATGCATTCTTCCCCCGCCTTTGCTCTTGCTGAAAATGCCTGCCCTTTATCACCTTATTTAAGGCCATTGGAAGTGGCGTGAGTTGTTTTCGATTAAGTTGTCAGGGACAATAATGATAGCTTTTTAAAGTACTGGCCCTTATACTTTCATCAGCTTAACCCTAAAAATTAAGGCAAAATATTCAGGCATCAGGTTGATAATTCAGTTGGGGGCCATTTGGTCTGTATCAAATTCTCACTCAGGGAGCCTCTACTTTGCCCTAAAAATAAAATTCCCTACAAATCCCAAGTCATGTCTCTGATTGTTTCAACCTATGCAAAGTATTGTGAGAATAAGAGGGAGGGTATTTTCATCATTCATTCATTTCTTCATTCATTCAATTGATATTTTATTGCCTGGGATCACTGTGTTAGAAGTAGAGGATACAATGATGATCAGAAACAAACAGCCCTTGCTCTCAAGTTTACAGCACGGATGGGATAGAAATGAACCAAACAGCACCTCAAAATTTAAGAGAAGTAGTATCATAACTGCAGTTAGTTCTCCAGAAGAAATGTGATGTATCCACGCAAACGTACAAGCATACTGTGATCTGAAGTATGAATAGAGACTGGTCAGGGAGGATGGAGAGAAATGGAGATTGTTCCTGTAGAGCAGGCACGTGTGCTCTGGATGAAGAAAGCATGACAAATTCCAGAAATCAGGCCCCCATGGTAGGCAGGATTCTAAGGCCCCCGAAGTCTTCATGGGCGTGCACAACCCGCATAAGTTCTGAGACTGAAAATACGATGGCTTCTACTCCTGTGATTGGATTATGTGGTACTGCGGACTTTTACAAAGGGAGACCATGCCCGTGAACCTGATCTCCCCATATGAGCCTTTTAATCTGAGTCTAGAAGTCACAGACAGAGGAAGTCAGAGGTTCAGGTGTTTTATATCCTTGTCATTAATTGGAGGGGACATTATGTCATCATACATCAACAGTTAAGGTTGGTTAAAGTGCCACTTATCTCAGGTGCTGTCCCATGGGAAGCATTCAATGCACTACTTCCTGTTTGAAGATGGAGGGGCCCCATGACAAGGACCGTGGGTGACCAGGTGTAGCTGAGAGCAACCTTGATTGGCAGTCAGCAAGAAAATGGGGCTCGGCCTTACACCAGCAAGAAACCGACTTCTGCCAGCAGCCTGTGTATGAGTTTGCCAGGGCAGCCAGAACAAAGTGCTGCAGCCTGGGGGGCTTAAACCACAGAAATTTATTGTCTCACAGTTCTGGAGGCCAGAGTCCAAAGCAAACATGCTGCCAGGGTTGAGATTTTCCCGAGGGCTATGAGGGAAGGATCTGTTCCGGGTTCTCTTCTAGGCTTGTGGGTGGCCTGTGTCTTCCTCCTATGTCTCCCCGCATTGCCCTCCCTCCAATGGTGTCTCTGTGTTGGAATTTCCCCCTTTTAGAAGGACAGGCACATTGGATTAGGGCCCATCTTAGGGACTTATTTTAACTTCATCACTTCTATAAAGAGCCTGTCTCCAAATAAGGTCACATTTTGAGGTACTGGGTTTATGTCTAGGTCACATTTGAGGTATTGGGTCACATCCTAAGTCCTGAATTTTAGGGACCTATAGAGCTTGGCAGTGGATTTTTCATCAGAGCCTCCAGACAAGAACTTAGCACTGCCACCATGTTGACTCTGCCCTGTGATGCCCTGAGCAGAGAAGCCAGCCACATCGACACCATGCCGAGACTCTGACCTGCAGAACAGTGGCCTAATAAATGGGGGTGGGTTTAAGCTGCAACGGTTGTGGTAATATCTGTGCAGCCATATAAACTAATAGTGCCAGAACTTGGTGACAGAAAAGGCTGGCATTGTGGCAGGTGCCAGACCACACAGGACCATGACCACAGTGGGGAAAAACTTGGTCTTTATCCTGAGAACAATGAGAAGCCATTGAAGGGGTGAAGATGATGATGGTATGGTCGGATTTTGTTTCTCTTTGGGGCTTTTCTTTTTGCTCTTTGCTCTTGTCTTTTCCTCTCCTTCCAAATGAAAATCCCAAAGGACTAGGCATCCGCAGAGACAGATGGGCAGTCCCTTGCCCCACATCAACCCTTACAGCCTATTGAAAAGGAAGAAAAAGATAGATGAGGAGGAGAACAAGGTGAAGATAAATATCATTTCTCAGGACCATCCAAGCCCTGAACTGGTCTCAGCAGTTGCATGTTCCGCTGGTCAGCACTGAGACACGCAGGAAGCAGAGCCTGGGCGAATCCTGACCATCTATCCCAGGGCACTTTTGAAGATTTGAAGAAAACATTCAAGCCAGCCAGCAACTTACCCTTAATCACTAGCTGTGAGATGTGTAAGTTGAACTGATCAAATGCCCTTAAAACAAGAGTAAATAGTTTATGTATTTCCTTCAGTGAAGTCACATATCATATCATGGTCCCTAGAGAATTACTACATCTTTTTTATATCCTTTACCTTCTTACACAAAGAAGGATGTACTACTTTTCTAACATTCATTTACATGCCTTTGATAAATTACTGTAACCAGACCAGGGAGATAAAATAACCAGTCTATGAATTACAATGATTATTATTTAATGGAAAATGGGATTCCAAGCAAAGTGTATAGTAAGAAAAAAGCTTAGCAATGCATTATATAGACGTGGTGTTTTATCTTATATAGACACAGTGTTTTATCTTAAAGAGTAAGATAAGTGTCCAGCCTATTTCACAATCTAGAGAATATGCTCATTAACTCTGCAAGATTTATATGTATAATTGACCATAATATTTTAACACTATTTGCTTGATTTGGTGCTACATGAAGAATAAGGGAAAACTATAGCTTCATTTAAACTGAGTAAATCCCTCAACAAAACATGTAAAAGACCAGGTCTGCCCAGCAATGTGGGAAGCAGAGGGTTGAACAATGTTTTTAAATTTTTTAATTAAACAAGAGATTGCTTTAATTTTTACTCACTGGGAATTGTTGTTAAACAATAGGGGTTGGAAGGAGAGCTCTCCCCTCTTCATGTATCCTCATAATTAACTGCAAAAACAGCCAAAAGCATAGGTTGTGGACAAATGTTGATACCTTCTAAGAGACAAGCTTAACATCATGGTCAAAAACTGGTTTGATTACCAGAACAGTTCTCAGATCTTACTCTTCTCAGCTATAAAAATGAGAATAATAGTTGCATCTGCCTTTATGAAGTTATGCATGAAAGTAGGAGCCTGCAAACTGTGGCCACATCCAGCCAGCTGTCTGATTTGTATACCCTACAACCTGTATTTTTAAGGGGTTGAGAAAAAATTAAAATAACCATACTAATTTGTGGCATGTGAACGTTTTAGGACATCCAGGTTTCACTATCCATAAATAAAGTTTTACTGGAACACACATTAGAATCAGCTGAGGAACTTTAAAAAATGCTTTGTCCACATCATATGCCAAACAAATTAAATTAGAATACCTGGGGATGGACTCCAGGCATCAAAAATATTAAAATTTCCCAGAGGATTCCAAAGTGCAGCCAGATTTGATAAGTAGTGAACTAAGGTGCTATGTAAGGTATATAAACTTAACACACAGTAAGACCGTGATCATTGTTAGCTGAACTGGTACAATATAGCCTCCTTTTTTATTCCTTGATGCATTGCAGTAAAAAAATATTAAGTAAGTACTGGATGCAATGTATTTTTATTTCCCTTTCCTCTTTCTTTCTTTCCTGCCTCTGTTCTTACCTCCATGCAAGAATTAAGACTGGGAGAAAAACAGTTTGCTTCTACGTTTTGAGTTTCTGAACTTAGACACATCCAGTATTTTATATTTTCATTTATTCATTCTACAAATTTTCAGTGTACGATAAATACCAAGTTTATGCAACACACATGGCAGGGTAGGGCTCCAAAGGTGTGCTTTCAAAGTTCTAGAGAATACACCAGTGTTCCTGTAAACAGCTGCCTATGTTTCAGCAGAAACCCCTTGAATCTTCTGGGGTTCTTGTAAACAGTCTTGCAAATATAACTTAATTGGCCTATAGTAGTAGCCTTCCAACTAATGAATGTTAGCAACTTCAGTAGGCAATAACAAAAAAGAACACTAGAATGCATGTGTGTTGAGCCACCAAATAACTGGATGGATATATGTATTCCACAGTAACACACATCAGAGGGTGGTAGAGGGGAAAATATCCAAGAAACAGTGATTTCAAGAGTCCTGTGATGTAAGTAGGATGCAATTAATGTACACTGAACAAGCAGCGGATTCCAGCTCCATCCTGAATCATTCACTCCTTTGTCACAACCAATGAACACCCACTAAATCTCTCCAATAGGGAGATGGATATGGACAGAGATATAGATAAGACTAGGACAGAGAGATTAAGTACATGGGTTTTGAATTCACACCACCAGGGCTCTAATTCCAGCTCCGTCAGTGACTAGCTGCATGATCCTGGGCAGATGAGTTACCTCTCAACACCTTGACTTCCTTGTTGTCAAATGGGGATAATGATTCCTATCTTATTGAGAAGTAATTATTTTAAAAACATTTTCCCCTGGATTCTTAGACTGGCAGGCTGTAAGATGGTCTTCAGAGTCTAAAGAGCAATGTGGCTGTTGGTGGGAATGTAAATTAGTTCAACCACTGTGGAAGGCAATATGGAGTTTCCTCAAAAAATTAAAAATAGAAGTACCATTTGATCCAGGAATTCCACTCCTAGGAATTTACCCAAAGAAAACAAGATCACAAAGATATATGCACCCCTATGTTTTTTGCAGCACTATTTACAATAGCTAAGATATAGAAGCAACCTAAGTGTCCATCTGTAGATGAATGGATAAATAAGAGATGGTATATATACACAATGGAATACTATTCATCCATAAGAAGAGAACAAACCTACCATTTGCAACAACATGGATGGAGCTAGAGGGTATTATGCTCAGTGAAATAAGCCAGGTGGAGAAAGACAAGTACCAAATGGTTTCACTCATTTGTGGAGTATAAGAACAAAGGAAAACTGAAGGAACAAAACAGCAGCAGACTCACAGACTCCAAAAAGGGACTAGCGGTTACCAAAGGAAAAGGGGCTGGGGAGGGAGGGAGAAGGGGATTAAGGGGCATTATGATCAGCACACATAATGTAGGTGGGTCACGGAGAAGGCAGTATAGCATGTGATTCTACAGCATCTACTATGCTGACGGACAGTGGTGGCAATGGGGTGGACTTGATAATATGAGTGAATGTTGTAAACACAACATTGCTCATGAGAAACCTTCATAAGATTGTGTATCAATGATACCTTAATAAAAAATAAATAAAATAAAATAAAAAATAAAGAGCAGTGTGGGACCCCTCCATGCTCTAAACTTTGTTGACGTCCTCACTTGAGCACTGTCCCTCATGTCCAAACGGGGATTCCTATAACGAAAAGGTAATTCTACAGACATTCCTCCAATTACACTAATGTCCTTTTCAGGAAGGCCTTGCAAAATGTGGATCTGGTGTCCACTGAAAATAGGTGCACCTATGGAAAGCCTTGAAATTACCTGGGGATCTTCTGAGTGATAAACTGACGACAGTTTCTGTTTGCAACTTGCCACTGCATTAGCCCCAAGCCCAAGTGTGTATCTTGCAGTCTTCAGTGCTGGAGTTGGTTTTAGCTCCTGACAGTGTGTGTGTACTCTTCGTGACATGTTTTTTCCAAAGTCAATCTGTTTAATTCATAGAAAAACCTTCTGCCCTATGTAATCTCTTTCTAAATTTCTTCTTAATATTCCTGCATATATATATTTTTGGTTTTGTGTCTACTCTTTAGTGTCAAGTTTAGCTGTCACACCTCCCATTTTTTTGGTCATTTGAATTCCTACATGACCCACCCATGAATAGCCTATTCTGCAGGAGATCCCTGTGCTTTCTCTTTCTTCCCCTTCTTTCTCTTTCCTTCTTCCAACTCTACTTAAATGGTCATTAGGCTAAGTGACATGCATTTTAAACTCTGATTCACCACAATTGTTGTAAGTAAATCCTCCATTTCCATACTTATCTCTTTCTTCTGAATCCTGCTTTATAACCCTGAGGGTTTTAAAGGTGAAAAACATTCTTCATGCTTTTTACATATCATTATTCAAACTATTTTTCTCTGTTAAATAGGCCAAATAAGACCTATGGATAATAAAAGAGTATGGGTACCTTCATATTACTTTGATAGTTTCATTTTCAATTATAGATTCATATTCTCACAAACTGGACCTTTTTTTTTTCCATAACTGTGTCAGTTTTTAGTACTGAATAAAATAATGCAGAGAGGGAAATAGGTCAGATAAGCTGAAATAATACAAGATAATGCAATGAGAATCCACATGGTAACTGAAACCACATGGGACTGAACAGAAGGGCCTTCCCTCTACTGATGCTGGCTACCTCCCCCTCCATTCCTAATATTCATCTCTGCCATGAAATACTTTACATTTCCATGCATCACACTAATATTTGTTCATTTCTAAAATTGTATTCTGTCCTTCATGGAACAACTTATGAAAGGTTGACATTATGCCAATAAGAGTTGCACATTAATATATGTACATCACCAAGAGACTTTAATCTCTGCTTCACACATGTTGTTTTATTTCTCTGTAACAACAGAACTCAAGGACCTTTAATGCCTATCGACACAAACCAAACAGAAAGGGCTAACAAACGTCCGGGAAACCCAGCATCTATTATACTGGTTATCTGTTGCTGAATAACAAATTACCCCAAAACTTTGTAGCTTAACACAAAAAACATCTCTTCTGAGGGTTCAGGAATTCAGGCATGGCTTAGCAGGCTGTCTATGGTTCAAAGGCTCTTACAAGGCTGAAATCAAGGCATGGGCTGGCTGTGTGGCCCCATCTGAAGGCTTGTCTGGGGAAAATCTACTTCCAAGCCCATCCATGCAGTTGCCGGCAGAATCTAGTTCCTCAAATGCAGTGCCAATGTGGACCTCTTCATAGCAGCTCACAAAATGGCACTTGGCTTTCCTCAGAGCAAGGCGGCAAGAGAGCAAGAGAGGGCATGCAAGATGGAAGCCACAGTTCCTGCATAACCAAACCTCAGAGGTAACATTTCATCATTTGGGGCACATTCTATTGACTAGAAGCCATCATTTGGTCCAGCTGGCTCCATGGGGAAGGGGATCATACCAGGTGTGAATACCAGGAGATGGGGCCATTGGAATGGGTATGATGGAGGCTGCCAACCACACCTGCTCTAGATATGTCCATCACATGCCTCCTTGATTCATTGACTCCCCAGCATAATTCATGTAACTTGCCAGTTTATTTATGCAGTCATTTGGGAAAATCTCAGCAACCATCACATCATTCAGTCTAGTAATCCAAATTAAAATAAAATATTTTGCAGGAAAAAACTGGTCTTTCATAAGCAATAAGTCTCTTAAAATAGAAAGTAAAGTGTATCAAAAATAAAATCCTCCTCCATGTCATCTAAAAAAGACAACTTAAATAAGTTAAAAATAAAATGTTGGATAAAGATAGATTGGCAGTACAAGGATAACATAAGTCAGAGGTCACAATATCAATATTATGCAGAGGCAGAATTCAAAGTTAAATATTCAATGGATCAAAGAGGGTGGTCTTATTTTTATAAAGGCTACAATGGAAAATAAAGGTATAACGGTACTGAATTATATGAACCAAATCAAATAGTATCAAAATACAGAAAGTGAAACTCATTAAAATTAGGAATTGACAGACACAATACAATCCTTCTCACTTCCTGAAAGATGAAAGTACATAGAATTAAAGACGTAGAGGATTTGAAAAGCAAATCTAGACGTGGATGGGTTTAATCCCCAACACATGGAACATACCCAGAATATGTATGATATCATTAAACAAGCGTGGGCTCTTCGAAAAGATCAATAAAATAAATAAACCTCTGGTCAGTCCAACGATAAAAGAGAAAACAATGACCATTAATAGACACACAGTCAACTTCTTGATGAGAATGAATATAGAACATACCCTCTATGTTTGAGCCAATGAATTATATTTACCAAAAAAGTGACCATATATTGGTCCACAATGAAAATAAATTTCCTGAAGCAAATTTCAGATAGACCATGTTCTCTGGCTTGGATGCCATATAAGAATGAATTCACTTAAAAATCAACACTTTCCTTTTCCAGTTAATGAACCCCTTGAAATAAAATAAATAAACAAATAAGTAAATGGAATGCAAGCACCTTGTACCCAGCCAGAGTACAACAGCACATGGTGTCCCAACCACTTTGATCTTCTCAGTCAGGGCAGTCAGGATGGGTGTGGGACTGCCGGAGTCCTCTACGTTCGAAGTCTCTGGCCTTGGGCAGCTTTACCCAGTTTTCCTGAAGTGCTCCACAAAGCCTGTTTTCCACAGGTATCATGATGTGCAAGACTCAAATTGAACTTAGGGGTTATTTGTAAATTTTCTAATAATGAGACTACCATCCTCAATCTTAAGCATAGTAGGAAAGAAAAAGTAATACAGATAAAAATACAAGTCAAGAAATTGTTTGTTTGTTTGTTTTTAAATAGAACTGATGAATGAATGGCTAAAATGGATGTTCTTTTGAGTCGGGAGGATTGGGTTCAACATCAAGGCATGGGCTGGCTTGGGTTCAACATCTTCCCTGCCTGATATTACTAACTATGGGGCCTAAGTCAGGTACTCCTTAAACTCTCCCAGCCTCTGTGTTCTCACCTGCACTGTGAAGAGAACCAGAGGATTGTTGGGGGATTAAATGTGTTAATATATGTAAACTTGTTATCATGAAATCCCCAACACATGGAACATACGCAGAATATGTATGATATCATTAAACAAGCGTGGGCTCTTCAAAAAGATCAATAAAATAAATAAACCTCTGGTCAGTCCAACGATAAAAGAGAAAACAATGACCATTAATGACAAGAAAGTATGCAGCAACAGATATGATTGTGTCAAAAATTACAAGAGAACTATATGTCATTCTTGTCTACCAAATTGCAAATCTCATTAAAATGGACCATTTTCTAAGAATATATAAATTACTAAATCTACAGAAGAATAGTTAGACAGCCTGAATAGACTAAAACAATTAAAGAAATTGAAAACAATTGTTAAAATACAAAGAGCCCATAATGTTGTTTATAGGGAATTCTAACCACCTTCAAGAAACAGAAAGCCCCTTTGTCATTTAAATTTTCCTACATATCAATTCATGTTACAAAATGAGGACAATCTTTTTATCAAAACCTGTAAAGCACAAGAAAAAAGGTAACCAATCACACTTATTAGCTACAAAAATACTAAATAAAACAATAAATTGAATGCATCATGACCAAGTGGGGTTGACTCTAGGAAAGCAATGATGGGGTCAGCGTGGAAATGAAGTAATGTAAGTTACCATTATTAATGGGACAATTCATATAATGATCAATTTTTCACCAAATCTTCTAATAAAATTGGGAGTAATTTCCATCATGATCAAGGATTTCCATCATCATCCCTTCTACTTAAGATTATCTTGTAATTCTAGTTAGTGCAATTAAATATAAAACAAAATATTGTAAAAGAGGAAGAAAAATAGCCAAGAACTATAGATATTATGGTTGCTTAACTATGAAAGATATCAGAAAAAAGATTTATCTGAAGAAGTATTAAAACTGACATCTGGGTTCGTCTTCACCTGCTATGCCATAGAAAATCTGTGCAAAGCATTCATACCCATTATCTGTGCTGAATGGTTTTTTTCTTGGGCTCACCACTGATTTAGTATTTTGAGTTGTAGCTGCTAGTAAGATATTTCTAAGAAGGCTAGCAATAAATCAGAAGGTAAATCAGCAGCTTTCCTACTTAACAATTATGATAGGTTGAAAAATATGATGGTAGAATCCTATTGTGATCCTATTCCCAGTAGTAACTAAAGATATAAAAAACATCTGGGAATGAACTGAAACAAGAAATAGGCAAGACCTTTCAATGAAAACCATTAAACTTTACTGAACATCATATAAGAAGATCTGAGCACTTGAATATTCAGAGAAGTTGTGTCCGTATAGTAAGAATACCTAATACACTGACTGTCTGCAAGTTAATCTATAAATGCAACTCAATCTTCTGGAAAATCCAATGGAATTTCTTTTTGGAGTTTTTGATAAAACTCTGGTAGGATAAACATGCTAACATGTTTCTGCCAGAGAGTGAAGAGCTGGGATTTTCTGTAGCAGATATTCAAATGTGTTATAAAGCCACAATACTTAGAATAATTTGACATTGGTGCCAACTTAGACACATCAGTGAAATCAAGTAGACAATCCCAAAGCAGCCCTATGTATATTTAAGAATGTAGTGCCTGATAAAGGTGGCATTTCAAGTCTGTGGGGAAAAGATAAATATCCAGTTAGTAGCTGAAGAAAATACGGTGACTAGTTTTTATAATCTTGAAGTTGGGATGTGCTTTCTAATCGTGGCACTACAAGATGAGACCATATAAGAAAATAAGGGTACTTTGGACCTCCAGAAATTCTGACAAAAATTAAATAGCAAAGAATGAACTAAGAATTAAAAAAAAACAGCCAATATTTTCTTGTTTAACAATCTATTCCTACATTCTGCAACAATGCCTGAAACATAATAGACACTCAAATAAATGGTTAAATAAAGAGGTCTTGCAAAAAAGGAAAAAAACGAACACTTGGATTTTAAAAATTAGCAAAACACATGAATCATAAAGAAAAAGTATGAAAAGTCATTAAAAAGTTCAAAAATTATAAATCTTACCAGTAATGAGATAAATGCCAATTAAAATAACAGTTGCCCTTTTTCACCTATTACTATATTTCTTATTACTTTGAATTGACCATTATGTGAGGAAAAGAGCACTCCTCAATTGCTGGTGTAACTTCATAAAGCCTCTTTCACAAATATGTGTGCAATATAATACAAAGTCTGTAAAACTGCAGACTTTCTGACCTAGCAATTCTACTCTTGGGAATTTCTCTAAGGAAATTATCAAACAAACACGCAAAGATAGAGGGGTATTCATCAAACCTTGTTTCTAAGAGTGAACAACTAGAAATAAATGTACAAAAATGGAATTTGTTTCATATAAATTTTGGCACATTTTTTGAATGAAATACCACTCAAGAAGGGTAAGGAATGATACAGCTATGCATTAATTAACATCAAGAGATGTTCATGATATGCTGTAAGTTCAAAAAAGCTGGTTTCAAAACAGCATATGTAAAAATCATATCTTCATAGGGATAGAAAAACAGGAAGATAAATATCAAAATTTTAGGAATGGTTTTTAAGCATGATAATTTTACTTTCATCTTCCTGGCCTTCTACATGGTCTAATTATTTTCAATAAATGTGCTACTTCCATAACAAAGTGGTAATTTTTAAAAACAATAGAACAGTAGTAGTCTAATCGTGTTTCTGGAATGAAATCTTAAGGTTTCTTTATCGATGTTTCCATCTCCTGAGCTTATTGCTTTACTTTGAATGGCTTCTTTTAACTCGATCTTTATAATCTTTTCACTAGGCATTTGTTAGTTTTGTTACATGAAAATCTCTAAAGTATTCTCCACCTTCTACCATTCATCGCCTACTTCCCACCCACTTCATCTCAATACTCTCTTGCATTTTTTATCTTCCTCATAACCTTCTATGTGAAATCATTTCATTGATAAGTGTATGTATATTTTTTTATTTTGGTATCATTAATATACAATTACATGAGCAGCATTATGGTTACTAGACTCCCCCCATTATCAAGTCCCCACCACATACCCCATTACAGTCACTGTCCAGCAGTGTAGTAAGATGCTATAGAGTCACTACTTGCTTTCTCTGTGTTAAACTGCCTTCCCCGTGCTCCACCCACATTATGTGTGCTAATCGTAATGCCCCTTTTTCCCCCTTATCCCTCCCTTCCCATCCATTCTCCCCAGTCCCTTTCCCTTTGATAACTGTCAGTCCAATCTTGGGTTCTGTGAGTCTGCTGCTGTTTTGTTCCTTCAGTTTTTTCTTTGTTCTTATACTTCACAGATGAGTGAAATCATTTGATACTTGTCTTTCTCCACCTGGCTTATTTCACTGAGCATAATACCCTCTAGCTCCATCCATGTTGTTGCAAATGGTAGGATTTGTTTTCTTCTTATGGCTGAATAATATTCCATTGTGTATATGTACCACCTCTTCTTTATCCATTCATCTACTGATGGACACTTAGGTTGCTTCCATTTCTTGGTTATTGTAAATAGTGCTGCCATAAACATAGGGGTGCATGTCTTTTTCAAACTGGGCTCCTGCATTCCTAGGGTAAATTCCTAGGAGTGGAATTCCTGGGTCAAATGGTATTTCTATTTTTAGTTATTACAGGCACCTCCATACTGCTTTCTACAATGATTGAACTAATTTACATTCCCACCAGCAGTGTAGGAGGATTCCCCTTTCTCCACATCCTCGCCAAAATTTGTTTTTGTTTGTCTTTTGAATGGTGGCCATCCTAACTGGTGTGAGGTGATAGCTCATTGTGGTTTTAATTTACATTTCTCTAATGATTAGCGATATGGAGCATCTTTTCATGTGCCTATTGGCCACTTCTTTGGAGAAGTGTCTGTTAAGATCCTGTGCCCATTTTTTAATTGGATAATTTGCTTTTTGTTTGTTGAGGTGCATGAGCTCTTTATATATTTTGGATGTCAACCCCTTATCAGATACGTCATTTGTAAATATATTCTCCCATACTGTAGAATGCCTTTTTGTTCTACTGATGGTGTCCTTTACTGTACAAAAGCTTTTTAGTTTGATATAGTCCCACTTGTTCATTTTTGCTTTTGTTTCCCTCGCCCAGGGAGATATGTTCATGAACAAGTTGCTCATGTTTATGTCCAAGAGAGTTTTGCCTATGTTTTCTTCTAAAAGTTTTATGGTTTCATGACTTATATTCAGGTCTTTGATTCATTTCGAGTTTACTTTTGTGTATAGAGTTAGGCAGTAATCCAGTTTCATTCTCTTACATGTAGCTGTCCAGTTTTGCCAACACCAGCTGTTGAAGAGACTGTCTCATTTCCCCATTGTATATCCATGGCTCCTTTATCGTATATTAATTGACCATATATGTTTGGGTTAATATCTGGACTCTCTATTCTGTTCCACTGGTCT
Source organism: Manis javanica (assembly GCF_040802235.1). NCBI lineage: Eukaryota > Metazoa > Chordata > Mammalia > Pholidota > Manidae > Manis > Manis javanica. The sequence goes on from NC_133164.1 coordinate 108,788,212, forward strand.
ATGGCTCTGTTCTTGTGCCAGTACCAAATTGTCTTGATTACTGTGGCTTTGTAGTAGAGCTTGAAGTTGGGGAGTATAATCCTCCCAGCTTTATTCTGCCTTCTCAGGATTGCTTTGGCTATTCAGGATCTTTTGTGGTTCCATATGAATTTTAGAACTATTTGTTACAATTTGTTGAAGAATGCTGTTGATATTTTGACAGCGATTGCATTGAATATGTAGATTGCTTTAGGCAGGATGGCCATTTTGACAATATTAATTCTTTCTAGCCACAAGCATGGGGTGAATTTCCATTTATTAGTGTCCTCTTTAATTTCTCTTAAGAGTGTCTTGTAGTTTTCAAGGTATTGGTCTTTCACTTCCTTGGTTAGGTTTATTCCCAGGTATTTTATTCTTTTTGATGCAATTGTGAATGAAATTTGTTTTCCTGATTTCTCTTTCTGCTAGTTCATCATTAGTGTATAGGAATGCAATAGATTTCTGTGTATTAATTTTGGTATCTGCAACTTTGCTGAATTCAGATATTGGTTCATTGATATATTTGCCTTCTTTTTTATTTTTTAAATTTCTCCACCAGAATGTAATGTAATCTCCACAAGAACAGGGCTGTGAATTGTTTATGTTCAAAGCTATTTCTAGTATGCAGAGCAGTGACTGGCATGTAGTATGTGCTTAATAAAAACACATTGGATGTGTGAATGAATGAGTCTGTTTTGGAAGAGCTGGTTTACTTTGTATGATTAAGCAAAAGATTCATTGCCCCTGGAGAACCTTTTGGAATTAGACTGATAATTTGCTCAATTAAACAAGGAAGCATCAATGGAAGTGGTACAGTACAGAAGACATTACTCAAGTCTAGAAGTCAGAAGAGCTGGACTGCAGTTCTGATTTCACCACAAATAAGCTTCCTGAACAAGGCAGTTCTGCTGTCCTTGCTGCACAAGACTGGCCCTAATCAAAATCTGGAAAAGGGCAAGAGACCAAGCTATCAGTCATGCCCAACTCTATGCTTTTTTTAATTTTGAAAGGGTTCATATTCTTTCCTGTGCCCCCTCATCTTTTCCTGCTTCTCTCTTCCAGTTAATGGATGTTAAGGCTGCCTGCTTCCAGGGGACATAGGCTAATATTCTTGTACTCATGACCTTTCTTGCCTCTCATGGAAACCCACTTTCAGGGCAGTATCCATAAACTCACCCAAGTTCCCCTAATCTACATGCTTATAAAACCAAAACAATTTTGTTGTCTGCAAAACAGGAACTCTTGGGCAGAATCATTGCCACCTTTGTGACTTATAAAAAGATGACAAAATATGGTAGATAATTATAAGGCATATTTACCAGTCACTATGTATGATCCGAGAATGAAGTTCTAATACATCACAATACTTTCTAGTACCAAATTATTTGATTAATAATAGGTGTTATCACTAAATAGACATCCAAGTCTTCAAATGCCATCAGTCCTGTGGAAGGTATAAAAAGTTGGATCCACTCCTAGCTCAGTGGGCTTAAGATCTAAATTGTAAATGTGAGATATTATTATCTGAACCTCCCAGGACTGCCTTGGCACTGGGAGGAATTGTACTTCAGTCTTTGACTTAATCCTCCTCTATTTTTTCCCAGATATTTATAACACAGCTGTGGAAAGGTGCTCCTGGCAGGAAGTTGGCATGCAATTTTTCAGGCTGGGAGCAAATATCTGAATCAAATAGAACAAAAAATTCAAGTGGATGAATTTGCTCAAGTTATAGAGATAAAAAAACACCACAAAAAATTAAAGCTCAAGTCTAAAGAGCATTGAGTAATGTTAGGGAATAGGTAATTATTTGAATAATCTATTTCAAGTCCCCTTCTCTTCCGTTTTCCAAGCGGCACAAACCAAAGCTGATTTCCTCTTAGATACGGAGTTGGTAGTTCCTCCATTTGAAGACACTGCCTGCAAGACTATCATATTGCCAAGCATAGCTTTGACTTTTCAGACTCAGATTTAGACTTTGGTATTTGAATAAAACATCTTCAGTTGTAATAGACCATCCCTTTTCTTTCCTTTTCTGTGGGGTGAGGTGGGGATAGAATTATGTATTGTGTGATTCTCATAATTTTAAAACATATTGAAAGGATATAAGTAAAGAACTTTAAGAAAGATATTGAAGCTACTTATGGTTCATGAGATTCTATCTGAGCTGGAGAAAAAGCAATAACAAGCCTGGAAGACTTAGCCATTCATGGGCTTTAGAAGACACCAATCATCTCTGTTCTACAAGTGAAATCAGATACTCCTACTCTCCTCAGGAAATCATGATTAACAGGACAGCTTAAGAAGGAAGGCAGTCTTTGAAACAGGCAAAGATCACACATCAGCTTCTGGAAAGCTGGTGAGCTACTGGCAATGGCAGCCTCCTCCACTCAGGCCCTGTACCTGGAGAGGGCCCACACCTACTCAGCAGTATTTACAGCACCCCACAGTTACCCCACAAGGCATGTTAAGGGACACCATCTCATCAGATCTTCACATTTTTCTTTTGAGAGGGACAGGCAGAAGTTAGCTTCTCTGGAGCATAGAACCAGATTGGCTACTGGCCTGTGGATCTTTCCAAATAAACCAAAATAAGTCAGAAAGATGGGACCAGATAAGGGGCAAGGCTGGAAGATTTCAGAATTTTAAGATCTTTATGGGCTTATGAATGTTGAGTATATACACTTCTATAGCCTCCACTGTATCTACAGTAGAATTTTACAGAATAGATAATTAATTGCTACTTTGCTAAAAACAGGTAATGCTGAACATGTGCTCTTTTCCATGTAATTTTCTAAGCCTATCACACGTATTGCCTTATTTTATTCTCATAATAACTCTAAAAGCCACTCAATAAATGCTCATCAAATGAATGGCCTGACTAAAGTCAATTACACAGCACATGGTGATATACTTTCTCCCTTCACAACCATAGCATCGTCACATTCATTTGCCTCTTCTTGGGAGAGTTTGGGTGCTAGAAAAGGAAGAAAATGATGGAGGCTGGGTGAGAGGCAGCAGCTCACCTCACCAGAATTTTGGGTTTCTTATCCCCAGCTCCAGCAAATTCAATTCCACATTTCTTCGAGTAGTAAAAGCAGTGTTCTAGAGTCAAGAGAGGACCTAATGAAACTGTATTGTCTGCAATGTTTGACATATTCTAGCCCCACAGAAGAAATAAGAAATTATCCTCAGGATCACCATCATAATAATAGACACTTTTCGGTCAACATCAATTCCATCTAGACCCTTATACAGGCTCTCATCACCGTAACCTCAGGAGGTTGGAATTATTGCTCATTTCTTGTAACTCAAACTGAGAGAGGCCATAACTCAGATAAGAAATGATGAAGACATAAACTAATGATGTGACAATGGAGTTGAGGAAGAGAGGGGACTCGTTGACTGGACCTGGTGATGGATTGAATAGACAAAGGGAAAGGAAGAAAGCAGTGATGGTGGTCAGGGAAGAGGATGCAATGCAGGCAAAAGAAATGAAGGAGGATGGTGATAGTGGAGGTGAGAATGTTAATTTCATTTTCGAAGGGTTGAATTCCAAGCACTTGCTCAGCATCCAGATACAACTGTCCCGTTAAATAAAACATATTTAAGTCTAAAATCTCAAAATTGAGATCTGGGATGGAAATCATCAGTTTCCCTCAGCATGACTTGACAGTCATCAGCTGAGATGGAAGTCACATAGAAGCCAGGGAAATGCATGTGATCACACAGGCTACACTGTTCGAACCGTATCTTATAGTCAGGGGGGACCCCTTCCCATCTGCTTTCCAGGTTTCTCCCACCTGGAGGACTCACTGCTGTTTGCGATGTCATAGTGGCGTCCTGTCTTCCCCAGCTCTCTCCTTCCTCAGCCACCATGCTTTAAACAAACTCTGTTCTTATAATTTTGTTCCTCCTCATCTTTTCTTTTTCTCATGTAAAGGCTCTCTGTTGCCTTTACAGATTGTTGATGGGTGCTATGCAGCTTTCCACTGCAGAAGCACTCTATGCCACCCAAGCTCCCACTTGTATGCTGGGGTTAACAGAGACATTTCTGAACAGCTGCTTCTGCCACTGTGCCCAGGTTCAGAAAGAACAGCGACTCCTCGACCAAGAAGAATTGAAGAGGGCAATTTCCCTGGCCCTCCATGCTCTGACTCACACACCCACGTTTGCATGAGTCCTCAGCTTGTTTCCATTCTGCCAGTTTTGTTTGCATGTCTGGCACAAGGGGTGGCTCCCAGGATATTTTGTAGCCCTTGTCTTTCATCCAGAGGAAAGGTGGGCCATTCTGACCCTGTGTACTGCTGAATGCCAACTGGCAGGTGGCTGGGGCTAAGGAGGGTGATGACACCACAGGGCCCTTCCAGCAGGCAAGGAATCAGGGCACCAGATTGGCACCCATAGTTACAGCTTAAAACTGTCAACAACAGCCAGAATCCTGGATGCTGAAACCTCCTGTCATTCCCCACAATCCTGGAATCTTCTCAGAGTGGCTTGAATACTAATTTAAAGGAAATTTCTCAGAAGCCACATTCAGTCTAGGAATCAGAGAGCTGAAATAGGGTCTCATCCTCTTCTAGATTCGTGTAACATACAGATTCATTCCTCAAGCCAATCTTAATCTCTTCAAAGATAAAAGTGAGAGCAATGGCTAGACATATGTCACCGTCCTCTGGACCCCTCCCAGCTTCTGCACTGCTGTTTCTAATACATTGGCGAGCAGGATCCTATTGCTTGTGCAGCTTTCTAAAGACTCCTCCCAGCAGGGCAGGGTGCTATTGATGTCCAAGGAATTTCCACAGTACAATGTATGGAAACCATCAGCATCCCAGCTTGAAACTGAGCTTTGCTCATGGTGAACCTCTCTCCAGCTCTAGCTCCTGCTCTTAGAAACTCATCTTCTCCTTCCTTGAAAGAGGAAGATTTCTCCCCTCCCTGTACCACTAATGCTTGACATGGTGGTCATGACACCAACTTTCATGGAGGTTTTCTCCCACATGCTCACACCACAGCAAGTTTTCTTTCTCAATCACACCTTTCTACCCCTTTTAACCAGATATCCCCACATCCCATGGACAACTTCATGACCAAATGGCAACAGCTCATTTGCTTTAGCACATATCCTGGATATTTCCTGTTAGCTTCTCTAGATCCACTCTTGCTGGTTTCCACCCTGCTGTTTGCTTTGGGAGGCTGATTCTTGAGGCTGCATCAGTGGGTTCCCTTGACCACTAGCAATGGGAGTTTGGCTAATAGAAGATTCCACAGAAAGGTAGAGGGGGAGGAAAGTAAGGTCCGGGGATTTATTGATCCAGTTCCCTTGCACTGCCAAGCTCTGCAGGTTGGATGCCTCCCTCTGTTATAGGTTACAATTCCTACTAGAAGATACAATCGAGGAAAACTTCTAAATTTCTTTCTCAATATGTTCCTAAGAGGCATGCTGATGTTTTGAATTTGCTTCCAGAACTTTGCATTTATTCTTATAATCATTTTCCATGTTAATTTTAATTCTCTCACCCTTCAAAATCATCTTTAGGTGTTATTGTCCCTTTATAATTAAACTTTAAGGTCATTCAGATACCCCCCAACAAAACAATGATGTTGAAGCCTAGTGAATAAGTGGGGTGTGGTATGAATTATTGGGAGACCAATGAAGCTGCTAGAGAAGGACAGGGAGGAGATATATATAATTAATTAGTGGTATGTAAACAGAGAGAAATCTTTGAATTTAAGGTATGCTTTAGAGGAAAAATCTAAATGACTTGAGGATACATTGGACAGAGGTAAGACCTTCATTTATTCACACACTTTGATATTTTGTTGTTATCTGGGCAAAAACTGGTCTAAAATATTTTATAGTATCTGTAAAGAAAGTCTTTATTGAGTCAATGAAACAAATTTGGAGGGAAGGAATTTGGAAGGGAATGTTTAACCTACTTCAGAGAATAAATATTTTTAAAGGCTTAGGTAAATGCCATCATCAAAGTAGACTCACAGGATCCCTATAATTTGAAATAAATTTCTGAAGCTGAGACTTCTCACAGATCCAAATGAGTCTTTATCCCATGATCACTTATTCATTCAAAAAATTTATTTAACATTTAAAATATGCAAGAAGCTGTGTGGGTTGCAAAAATGAATCAGGAAAGGGCTCTAGAAAAGTAAGTAGAACACAGAATGTGTCCTAACATAAGACTCCTAAGCCAAGTACAAACCAAATGATCTAGGGAAACAGTAAAGGCTTTATATTTTCTGCACCTTGAAAGATGAGCCTGGGTGGGGCATTCAGAAGCACATAAGCAGGCATTCTAAGAAAATGAGCATTGACACAGTACTGAGAGGGTTAGGAAAATGGGCTGGGCCAGTACAAATGCTAAAATGTGTGGGGTAATAACTACAACAATATTAGTAAAGCGTTTCATTAATGAAAACATGGGAAGTTGAAAAATGAAAAGTTTCTCCCCAACTGTACTTCACGCAACCCAGATTCCTGCAATCATATAGCTGAATGGGACCTTAGAAGGCAACTCTCTAATTTCATTGGTTTTTACCATGGCCTTGCTATGGCTTGGCCACCTGAGCCCCCAGCCTAGGACTCCAGTGGTCTTTCTCCCAAGACAAAGGCATGGAAAATACTGATCTAACATTCAGATTTCTGATCACTAGACCCTCTTTCCACTCCAATTTTCTTTTAAACTTTAGGTGATATTGTCCCTTCATAATTAAACTGTAACGTCATCCAGATACCCCACCAAATATAATTTCCATTTCAGGACCCAAGATGCCAAGTAAGCCCACAGCCCTTGAGGCACAAATATTTGAAGCTGTCCAGTTTATTCATGTCTATTTTCTCCTCTCAAGCCAAACAACACTACATATTTCCAAGGAAGATTTGAGTAGAGATAGCTCTGGAGAGTCTATATCCAAAGAAGATGAAGGAAACATGGGAGCAATGGTTACATCCACAGAAAACCATCAGCAGACATTGTTCTTGCTGCCAAAAGAGCTGTTTTACATCCTTTTGTCCAGAAATACCAAATAATTTTTTTGAAAGACATTCTCCCATAATATTCCATCCTTTCTTTAAAAACAACAGTGACTTTTGCACAAAACTAGACACATAGATCAAAGGAACTAAATAGAGGGCCCAGAAATAAACCCACATTTATAAAGTCAATTAATCTATGACAAAGGAAACAAGAATATTCAATGGGAAAAAAGTCACTTCAATAAATTGTGTTGGGAAAACCAGACAGCTACACACAAAAGAATGAAACTGGACCTCTGTCTTACATCATACACAAAAATAAACTCGAAATGGATTAAAGACCTAAATGTAAGACCTGAAACCATAAAACTCATAAAAGAAAACATAAGCAGTTAACTCCTGGACATTGGCAGTACTTTTCCTGGATCCATCTCTCCAAACAAAGAAAACAAAAGCAAAAATAAACAATTGGGACTACATCAGGCTAAAAAGCTTTTGCACAGTGAAGGAGACCATCTATGAAACAAAAAGACAATGTACTGAATGGAAGAATATATTTGCAAATTATATATCTGATAAGGAGTTAATATCTAAAATATATAAAGAATTCATACAACTCAATGCCCCCCCCAAAAAAACCCCAAATAATCCGATTTAAAAATGGGCAGAGGACATGAATAGACATTTTTTCTAAAGACTTCTAGATGGCCAACAGACCCCTGAAAAGATTCTCAACATCACTAATTCTCAACATCACAGAAATATAAATCAAGACCCCAATGATAGATCACTTCTTACCAATTAGAATAGCTAGTATCAAAAAGACAAGAAATAACAAGTGTTGGTGAGAATGTGGAAAAAAGGAAAACCCTTGTACACTGCTGGTGGGAATGTAAATTGGTGTGCCACTATGGAGTGCAGTATGTAGGGTCCTCAAAAAATTAAAAATAGAAATACCATATGAGCCAGTAGTTCTACTTCTGAGTAGTAACCTGAAGAAAACAAAAGTACTAATTCAAAAAGACATATGCACTTCCATGCTTATTGAAGCATTATTTACAGTAGCTAATATAGAAACAGCCCAAGTATCCATTGGTAGATGAATGGATAAAGAAGATGTGGTGCAATATATGCAATATAATATTACTCAGCCATTAAAAAGAATGAAATCTTGCTATTTGTGACAACATGGATGGACCTAGAGGGTATTAGGCTGGTGAAATAAGTTAGAGAAAGACAAATATCATATAATTTCATTTATATCTGGAATCTCGAAAATGAAACAAATGTACAGAAATAAACTCTTAAATACAGAGAACAAATGTGGTTGTCAGAGAAGAGGAAGGTAAGGGGATAGATGGGATAGATGAAATAGAAAAGAGATTTAGAGGGTACAAACTTCCAGTTATAAAATAGAAAAGTCATAGGGATAAAAAGTATAGCATAGGAAATATAATTAACAATATCATAATAATTATATAGTGACAGATGGTAACTACACTTATCCTGGTGAGTGTATTACTGAATATACTGTTTCATATTTATATATTAATTATTAAAAATACATAATTTATACATTAATTGTTGAATCACTGTTTTATACCTGAAACTAATATAATATTGAATGTCAATTATACTTCAATTAAAAATAAAAATTAAAAACAAACAAACCAAAAATCAGTAACTCTGATTAGTTAATGGTGTCTCTTCCTTTTCAGTTGTATTTCCCAGTAGTGGTCAAGGAGTCAAAATGCTCCCTCTATTCTTACTTTCTTGACTAGTCCTGCCCACTGAAAAAAGAAGGCCTGCTCAGTATGAAGAATAAAGTAGGAATAAACCTAGACAGGACTGAATCCACGACCTTGACTTTACTATTGCTCTGTACTAACCTGAGCTTTGCAGCCTTAACAGTTTGCTAATGACAATCAAGACCCTCAGACCACACCCAGCAATCAGCTATTTCTGGCAGCTCTATCTTTGTGCCCAAGATGTCACCATTTGTCTGGTCCCAGGGATCTTGATGCCTGCATTCCTCCTGAGGGCCACCTAGGAAGTGTCTCACCCTGAAGGATGATTTATTTAAGTTATCACAACAAGTGCTAGTGAAAGATGGTGAGGTTTAGAGAGTAACATCTACCTGTCATCTCTTATTAGTTAGGTACTTCACACTGGAGATTCATTACAGTAAAGGGCACTGAAATGACTTACATCTGATAACTGAGTTATAATTAAATGCTATGTTATTAAAATACTATTATTATTACCGTTACAGGGAAACATAAACAACAGCCTTAAAATGGGCTTATTACAAAATTAACTTATTTCTAGACACTGAATTTGGCATTAGGTGGAGGCCTCGACAGGCCTGTCACCTCTGCTCTGAAAGCCCCAGTCCAGGGACAGGACAGAGTGTCACATGCTCATGGCTGGCTGGCAATGTGGGAAGCTTAAAGCACAGAGTTATAGCCACCGCAGGCTCTTCTGCTGGGGGTACCACTGGGCCCAGAGAGAACCTATGTAAAGATGGGTTGATCACTCATGAAACCTCAAGTTCCAGGAATTTTACTTCAGGAAAAAAAGTCCATAGAAGGCTGAAGGGATGGTAAAAATAATCATCCTAAAGTGTTTCTCCATATAAAGTCAGCTCAAAATCTCCCAGGCCAAAATCCTCCAGGGAATACAGTCTATGTTTCGCTCAGATTTGGTCTTTGCTCCATTCTCCACCTCATATCCTCACAAGAGCCCAGCTCACAGTAAGACCCCCGTCGGAATTCCTGGGGCAGATGTTGTCTGCGCCTTTCCTGACGCCTGGTAGACCTCTCTAGGACCGCCATGCGGGACTGCTGCCCATCTCCTCTACTGATACTTACCTCTCCCACATCCACGGCATCTGCTCCTAGTAAGAGCAGAAGATATGTGAGGTTTTTTGTTTTGCTGTGTCTGGTTCACCCACAGAGCCTCTCACATAAGAAGCAGAGTTACAGTAAATACCTGCTGCTTGATTAGGAAGAATGGTGTTGGAAAATCCCAATATCAAGAGGAATTTAAACAGCAAATACTGTTGCCACACAAATGGAGTTCAGTATAATTAAATATGAGGCAATACAGAAAGCATAAATCAAAGCATATCAAATGCACTTTAAATTTTTTAGATAAGGTATAATGACCGCAGGGCCTGAAAACTCCAGATAAACGTACTGAAAAATCAGCAGGGGAGCCCAGTGAAATTGTCACGGCCAACATCATCGAGGACATTTCCTTGGTGAGCATTTCTGAATGTGGGTATTGTCTTTCTGAAGGACACAAGATCCATGCTCTTGATCCCCCTTCTCAGCTCTCAGACCGTAGAAGTTCCACATCTGGCCTCGAGCAAAAATGAAGCATGTGTTAGAAACACATAAGGAGAAAGCCAGGGTGATTGTTTGTGGACTCTGTTTGGTATTTATTCCCCAGATGAGCTCATTAGCATTAACCAGAAGAGAAACTATTCTGTAACAGAGACCAATGTGGAAACTTTCAAACAGACTTCAGGTTCAGGAAGGAAACCTCCTTTTGGGACAGTGCTGCTTTGACCCCCACAAAGACCCCACTTACATCGTTTCAGTACCCTAGCTAGCACACATAAATGACCAGTGCATTTACTGACTGTGCGTATGCATGGAGATTCCATCTACATTAGCTGTACCAGCTTCTTTCTTCCCCTACGCCCATTGAACAGTAGATTGAGGACCTGCAGCCTGTACCCAGCCCACTTACCTCCCCAATAAACAGTGAAATGTAGTGGAAGAGTCTGGGCTTGGCATGGGTTCAACACTGGCTTCAATTTCTAGCTTCATCTTCTGCCAGCTATGAGTACCAGTGTGGATTTGGTGACCTCTAAGCCCCAGCTTTGAAATGGGAACAAAGATAAACTTTCAGTATATTTTTTTTGTGAAGGTCCAACAGGTGCTTCATATGTGGTACCTCCCCTTGGCCATCCCGGCCAGGCCTCTTTCACTGGGAGCTGGGCCCCTATGCCCATAGCCTCTACCACGAGATGGGCTCCTGCTCCAGTTCCCTAACCACAGGAACCAGGATCCTCCCGTTACTCTGTGCGAGACCCATTCTGAAGGACGGCACTGCCTGACCGGGCTCTCATGGGCCACTGGGAAGTGCAAATGAGGCTAGCCAAAGAAAACACACACCTCACTTGCATCATTTGTCCTGAGTCTAAAAGTGCTTTCTTATGTTCTTTGGTTGTATTAAAAAGCCCTAAAATAAAATAAAATAAATAAATAAATGTAAAGATTATATGAAATGAGAAAACAACTATATAAGCCACCCAAATTCTGTCTACTTAAGAGAGGCTATAAAAACTAGTGGCCAAATACAGGTATTCATGGGCCAAATTATGCAGGTTTGAAAATGGAATCTGTTGTGTCATTTGGGACAGTTTACTTAATCCCTCTCCACCTCAGTCTCCTCATTTGTAAAATGAGGATAATAATGCCACCTACCTCAGAATGATATTGTTAATATTAAATATTGTAATGCATTTAAAGCACTTGGAACAATGCTTACGAGCTGGGGAGCGGCAGCCTTGGGTGTTATTCCTGGTGCAAAAGTTCCTTTCCTTTGGCAGACATCATCAGATTTAAACAGTCAACTCATACCAATCTCAAAATGCACGCTATAAACAATTCTCAGAAGTGGGGTGCTGTTGAGTTCAATTGTGCCCACCTCAAAATTTTTATGCCGAAGTCCCAATCCCCAGTACCTTACAATGTACCTTATTGGGAAATGTAGATATAATTTCCTAAGATGTCACACGGAGTAGGGCAGGCTTCTAATTCAATATAACTGGTGTTGTTATAAAAAGGGGAAATTTGGACACAGACACATAAATAGGGAGAATGTCATGCGAAGATGAAAGTAGAGATCAGGATTATGCATCTAAAAACCTCTAAGAATACCAAAGCTTGCAAAGCCCCGGAAGCTAGGGGAGAGAGCCGTGGAATAGCCCTTGGAAGGAGCCATCCCAGCCAACACCTTGATCTCAGATTTCCAGCCTCCAGAATGGTAAGACAATACATTTCTGCTGTTTAAGTCACCTGGGTTGTGGTACCTTGTTACAGCAGCCCCAGCAAATGTAGAAAGGTACACATGCAGACATCAATGTTAGTTGAGGTCAGTCAAGGAAGAGCTCTCTAAAGCACAATGCCTGTGGTGTCAAGGACTAACACTCTGAGGAGGCAAACACACACACACACACACATACACACACACATCAATATATAATCAATGTCCAATCAGTGGCAGGACAATCCACACTACAAGAGTTCACAGCTAGGTAGTGGGGAACGACTTTCTAGAAAGGTCACAAATGCATTCCAGCACTGGGAGGAAATAGTTAAATTCTTGCAAGTTCTTTAAAGCCATGAAATCCATCTTCAAGGACCCTGCATGATCTCTTCCATGCTGTCTCTAACTCTAGCTGCCATTTTCTCTCTTATCGCATCCTTGGTGGTATATCTGTTCAATCCATAGTCATTCCCATACACATGTGAAATTCCTCTCCCTTTGTTTCTTTGATTTTCTTTGCAGAAGATGCTTCACACCAACAACCCTATTAGCTTTACAAATGCTAGAAACCCAAGCAGAGCCATCGCTTTCTCAGATGGTTGGGAATTTGGCCCTCCAAGAGATTTTTTCAGAGTCAGGCAGCTCAGATACACCGAGTGGGGAGAGAAAGATGAGTGGGAGAAAAATCCCCCATCAGAAACATGCAGCTTTCCCTGGGAGGCACCAAGGCCACCACAAGCAAACAAATAAATAGCAAATATTCTTCTGCTAAAATGATAAGGCTCACTTCAGTAAGCAATGCTTTATGCACCACACTGCTATAATAAAGCCCACATCCCCTTGAATCATTCCCACTAATACAATGTATTCATTGCTCATATGATTACACGTTTACAGCCTGTTAGCAAAAACACATACTATTGCAAAGTGCTGCTAATGCAATGTGACAGAATACTGTTATTACAAAAAGAAGTTGTCAGCACTGAGCAATTGATTTTCCTTCATCTCCGTCCTGCTTCCGCGCGTCCTCCCCACCTCTCCTGGAGATGTTTATTATGTACTCTGGGTGCAGTCCTCCCTCTGAATCAATTCTGATAGAGTGTAGTGAAAGAACACAGACAGGAAAAGTTAACACTATTCTAGGCATCTACAGAGAAAAACAAAAACTTCCCGTGAGGACATTTTCTTCCCAAAGCTTCAGAAACCATGGGTCCCTTCCCCCAGCAGAAGGATCTGGCCTTTCTGTTACATTATGCGATGCCTATTTGTTTCCCCCTCTCTTCCCTTTTCCTTTTTTAATAAAATAAAAATAGAGATGGCTTTAAAGTATGAGAGCTCCTACATTTCTGCTGACTTACTTCCATGCATTTCAGAGAACAATGGAGGGAAGAAATAAGGAATACAGGGGACCAAGAAAAAAATTATTTGACTATTGCTTGAGCAATATTTTCATTGTAAACCTTTAGTTCCATTCACAAGGTTATAACAGGTATATTAAAGATGATGTCTTTCTGGAAACAAAAATAATTTTGTGGCTACCACCAGCAACCTAATCCAGAATCATAGACTAGTACACTTGAGTGGGAACTAGCAATCGCTAAGTCCGGTACAGTTTACATGTAAAAGAATCCAAGCTCCAAGACCTAAGAATTTACTGAGTTCTCTCCACTAGTTAGTGTTTGATCTGAATCTAGAAGCCATTTTTTGGTTGTTGTTCCTATGCCATACTGTGCCTTTAAATGTAACATATGTATATCAATATATGTGTTCCCGAATTACCACATGACCCTCAACAGCTCAGTTTCTGTTTCTCAGTTATGATGCCATAGAAAAGTTTTACTTATCCACGTAGGTACAATGGAGAATACACAAGTCCATGAGAACTGCTTGGTGGTCTCCTGAAAGAGCCAGTTACCAAAGAAAATGTTAAAATATTCTGGTTTATAGATTCCATCTTGGGATGTTGCACTTTACTAGAATGTAAAAAAGTTCTATTTCTCTCCTACCCTATTTAAATGTGTAATTTCCACATCTTCCTTTTCCCACCCATCTCATTAACTGAAGGCACCCTTTGCTGGTATCTAACGTCAATGCTGGATCAGCAGGATCTCATTATAACATGTCCTTGAATATCTAACAGCCACATGGACCAAGGGTTACATCGAGGTCCCCAAGCATGACTACACACCAGCACTAGGAGGTTAAGGCATGAGCCAGTTGGGTTTTGACCCACTGGGGCAGTTGAATCTGTGATTCTGTTTAGACCCTACATTAAAAAACAATTAACTGCAGAGTTTGAGAGCTTTTATCTTGAAGCTCTCCCACATGTGAATAGAGGGTATAGGTGGGGGTGTTGTTAATCTGATTTTGATTTGGCTTATGATACCCGCTAGCAAATATTCAGGGACAGAAAGTATTTTTATAGGGCCAAACACTATCTGTGCTGCATAGGACTTTGTACTTACAGCCTCTATTTGAGAAGTGCCACTCTCCTTCATGGCTTCACACCCTTGAGCTGCCCAGGCTAAGAAACAAAATCAGAAAGCAGGGTGTGCCTCACATGATCTAGCAGAGTGACCCTCTGGACTCACTGGCCTGCTGTGAGAGATGTGACCCAAGGCAGCCCGCAGAGCTCGGGAGCCTCACTCTCCTGCATACCCACCCCGACTTGGCTGCCTTCTTTCCTCCATCTGACATCGTTTCCCACTGCTCCTGCCTGCAAACCCCATCGGAGCCTGTCTCGTTTCAACAAGGTTCCTGGCTTTCCTCTCTCTGCCTTACAACTGTCATCTCCTATTTCTCCCTGTGCCCAAAGATCTAGTAGTTCATGGTAAGCTGTCAGGTAGGAACCACCATTTATGACCTTAACAATGTTCATTTCCTATAGTTCAGCCTAATACTAATGGATTGCAATGAAGATACTACCCAATTTTGGTTTCTCTTTCTTTTTTTTAACTTTTTTTTTTAACAAAGAGCTTCCTTAGGCATGAAAGCCTTGAATAGGGAAGATTTCAGGCCCAGCTGATGTGTCTGGTGCAGGGATGCTGTGACACTCCCAGAAAGCCCAGTAGACACCCAGCTACTCCACACTCTAATTTTGCAACAGTAGAGGAAGGGACAAGGGAGGATTTTCTTCCTCCACATTCCAGTTCAGTTCAACTCATTACAGTCAGTGACATCAAACTTGGCAGGCACAGCACTAAATTCTGCAAGCAAAGGAAAGATGAGGGTGAAGATGAAGTCAGAGTCTGGGGCTTCTAGAAATACTTAATTCTTAGCAGGACAAATTCATAAGTGCCAAGAGGTGTAAGAGAACCAGCACAAAATGCTTTCAGACCTAGCAGAGAAAAAGTGAATTCCTATTCAGAGGAATTCAGTACTCAATGCGGAGCAGGACACCCTTAGCACTGGTAGCCAAGGCAGGACCCTGGGGCTGGAGAGTCCGGCAGGAAGCATGATCCACACTAGTAACCAAGCAGGCTTCCTTCTAGGAGCTAGTTCTGCTGAAAGCAGTCAGGATATCTCTGGTGGAAACCATCATCTCCTGCTGTTTGGTTGAGGAATTCAGGCCAGCCAAAGAGTGGGGGAAGATCCTGTGCATATGTTTCCTTATATTTCTGTGTGTTCATTTTTTGAGCTCTTTAACCAGCTATGATCTTCTCCAGAAGACTAGATAAAACGACAAATGAAATCTGGAGCAATAACAGAAGGCTAAAGCAAAGTTGCTGGCTTTAATATATGCCTCTTGGTGGGTAGACAGGCCATAATATGACAACAGTGAAATACAAATGACCTGCATTTAAAAAGATAAAAATCATGTGATTACTGAAGCACGAGTTCTTTATTAAATAATTGGTTATGACCTTTGATAAAGAAATCATATTGTGATGTTGCTGACAGGATGATTTTCCACTGAGGCAGGGGGGAGAAATGCAGGGGGTTCTAAAAGTAGGAAAAATCTAAGTTATTTTTTGTTACCCAGGCAAGACCAGTCATTTATTCATGCCAGGCTTATTGAGTACATATTTTTTAAACTGTTGGAAAACAGGGAGTCAAGCGATACTGCTCTTGGATATTGCAGCAGGCCATCACAAGCCCCCTGCCCGTGCTCCCAGGGGTCTCTGGAGTGTTCCAATGCAGGCTGATGGCTTCCTGTGTCTCTCTGCCTAAGGGGTTTTCCAGCCATTTGTCCCATAAGCTGGAAGTACAGAGGCATTAACATCCCAGGACCAGTCTTCAGCCAAACAGGGGCAGAAGTTGCTAGAAAATAATTCAGATTCATCTCCCCTTAGTAGTACAACTCTGATGTGTGATGGGAGAGTCCCCAGCAGGACTGAGCCTTAGTTGTCCTCAGCTGTACCCCGTTCATTAATGTACCTTTGGTTGGCTTCCCTCACGCTCTGTCTCAGTCCCGCATTCTGTCTGTACTTCCTGGGATCATCTTCTAAGTATCTTATACCCGAATTGTTGTCTCAGGAACTGCTTGGGGAGTGCAGTGAACCAAACTATACATCACATTTTCACCTGCTGATGTGTCAACAAATATGTATGAAGTACCTGTTATCTAGATAACAATGCCAGGCTTAAATTAAACTGCAGGAAAGCTTAAGTCCTCAGTTGTAAGGAATTCACAATCTAAAAAGGCCAGTAAAACAAGGATTTAGGAAACACTAAATAATGCTTATTGAATGGGATGAGTACAAAATTAAGTGGTCCAAGGAAAATTGGGTAATGCATGGATTTGGGAAGATGGGGTGAAAGAGGAAGTACAATCTAGTTGTAATGACATAAACACAGATACACTAAGATAAATTTCTAAGAAGAAATTCTGCAGTAAAGACACCTACAAAAGTAGGATTAACCCAGTATTTCCCAATTCTGTACACTTTTCTGCATGTAACATCATATAAAACTAATGTCCAACGGAACGCATTGGGAAATGGTGTCCTGGAAGTCAAGTTCCAGCTTCTAGCGTTAAAATCCAATGCCTGACTTGGTTAGCCCGGGATTTCTCCACTTTCAGTCCCATTGGCCAGCTAGGATGTGAAGTAACTCTTTCCTTTAAGCCAGTTTGGATAAAACAGCCTGAGCAGTTTTACAAGATGTTTGAGTACTTCTGTTTGACGTCAGGGTGGGTGTATGGTGATACCTTTCTAATATCTACACTATCAAAGCCCTTGGGAGCAATAAGGAGAAGCTGACAGAGAATCTATTCTTTAAAACTTCAACTACTTTGGAAAAAGATGATTGGTTTATTCTCCATGAGGATATGTATATTATATATGTATGTGTGTGTGTACATTTGTGTGTGTGTGTACACACACACACACATATATATACAGTACATACACACACACATATATACACATATATCCATTCAGCTATCATTATCTGTTTGAGATGAAGAGAAACCTTGCTGCCTGGATTCCAATCACAGAGAACTTTGGAAGAACTGCACCTCTGTTCCTATCTGTCAGATATAGGGCTGCTCTGAGGAGCCCCTGAAACAGTACATTGAAAGGGTTTACCATGGCTCCTGACGCAGAGTAACAGCTCAATAAATGAATGACTGCCCTGTCTAATGCTAGGAGCATGATTAGCACTGCTATCCTTCTCATTACTTGGTTCCTTTTTAACTTGTCTTCCCTGTGACCAAAACCGACATGACTGGACCATCCTCACAGCCTGGGCACCCCACAGTGTCCAAACAACGACCTGACAGGCCAGACACAATACAGAGTTCTTAAACACAGAGTTCTTCAAAAGAGAACTTGACGCTCTTCCAGAGGGAATTATATCCACTGATACAACTTTGGGAAGCAGGGATCTAATACATGAAATTCACTCTGCAGACAACTGCTCAGTGGAGACATTGTCGCAGAAAACCAGATAAACTTGTATATAACTTTTTCAGAGAGTTTTATGAAGTGACTTTTATCCCCTTTTTCCCTTGCCTTCTTACCTCGATGCATGCAATTGCTCTGAGGACTTGCTCTGAAGAAGCTACAGCTTTTTTCTCCTAACTGCTTCCTGGATTTGGTTTGCTAATAAAATCTTTCATGTTAGAGGATGTTAGGCCATCTCGAACATCAGAATATCGTGGAGGGCTTAAATAAAAACACTGGGACTATCCTCTCCCTCCCTCATCTCCTCTTCTCTTTTCTTCCTCTTCTTTATTTCCTCGCCTCCATTACCCTCGACTCTCCCCCCTTCCTATCTTTCTCTGTCCCTTTCTTCTCCCGCTGGCTCCCTCCGTCTCACATCCCATCCTCTCCAATTCTCTGTGCATGTCGCTCAGGCCCGCCCTCTCTTCCCCCTCTCTGCCCGGTCCCCTTCTCTCCCTCCCTCAGTGTGCAGTCTACTTTTCTTCTCTTTCTTTTGCTCTCTCTCACTCTTTTTCTTGTGTCTCTCTGTCTCTCTTTTTCCATGTTTCTTTTTCTCTGTCTCTTTACTTCACTTTGTATCTACCTTTATGAGCCCCGGAGACCAGGCTCTGTATCCTGCCTGGTCCTTTAAGAGATGATTTCCTGATGTAAATGGAATGAACAACATTTAACACCGCTGACAGCCTAATGAGTGACACAGTATCTGCAGACTTCACCAAGAGTGCTGGAAGGGGGAGAGAACGACCCTCTCAAATCACTGCAAACACTGAAGCAGATGAACAAAGGAAATTAAACCAGTTGCATCCAACAGACTTCGAAACACACCCACAAACCTTCCCAGCCCCCTCCTCCCTCAGCAGATCTTCACACTTTTGCTAATACCAGCTGGTTCATACACTCCAGAAGTATCACCCTTGCCAGTTACTGAAAGTGAGACTTCAGATATGGGTTAAATCCACTCTGGTCATTAGCCAGTCTTCTGTCCAATTTTTCTCTTGGATTTCCTTCACCTGGAAAACCTTCATACTTCATACACCCATCATAACAGGAGAAATACTACGGCAACTGGGATGAGGAAGGAGTTGGCAAACAAATGTGGCCTAGAAACTGAACTGTTTATTTGTTTTTAAAAGCAGGCAAAGGGATTAGAAGGTCATTGCTAGTCCAGATTCAGTGGTAACTGAGTAAATGGGTACTCCACACACACACAGGAATATCTGATGTTTGTGAAAGGTGTTTTGGCAAAAACGTAAAGGATGTGGGGTTAACCAGATAATGCTCACAACCTATCCTGAGATTTTATATCAGTCTGATCTCGACTTTAATAGCAAGCTGGACAGCTAGAGAAACTGAGGCACAGTTATGTTTCTTGTCTTTGAGGGAGGGGTTGAGGCCTGGATGGCCTGGACAAAATTCAAGAGGTGAAGCCAGTGGTGCCTTCCTCATTGGCTTGAGAACCCCAGGTCTTACACACACACAGCACCCCATGGCTGCCCAGACCTGTCCCTCTGCCACCCCACCTCCCAGCTGTGGGCCTCCATCTACATATTACCCCTCCTTACAAGCTTCACATTTCCTTTGGCTCCGGCCTTCTTGCTTCTTGACGACGGCTGTTTATTGCTGGAACTTCATTTCTGTTCTCCCTCTTCTCAGAGGTAGCCTAGTTGATCTAGACGGAAACCAATCCAGGAAAAATGGGTTTAATGAGCTAATGGGCTCCTCCTCTAAAAAGGCATTTGTTCAGTGCAATAATGAAATAATGACTATGAAAATCTACAGTGACTCTAGTGGTAGGCCTTTTAGGCATCAAGATTGGCCGAGCAAAACCAGTTGTGGGTAGAACAGCTGCCTGTTCCTTCTGGAAAGGCTAGCTTTGGATGAACCTCAGATCGTATGCCCTTCCTTTCTCACTTCATCATGCATTGACCAAAACACAGGGTCTCAGAGTGTGTGCTCCTGGCTGCCAGTCTCTCAGTGGCACAAACCTTTGTGCACCAGAACTTAATCACATGGAAGGTCACTGTACAACAGAATTTTATTTGAAGCGGGCACATCTTAACACCAATTTAAAAGATCTAAGCACTCCAATGATTTTGTTTAGAAGCTGGTCTTCCCTGGAAAGCAGTCCTCAGGCTTGAGGACTTAGACAATGTCTATAGGGCTCCAAAGGACTTTTATTTCACACATTTTAGGTTGCAGCCTTAATGCTTTGGACCCAGAGGCCACTGGAAACTTCTGAAAGAAAGGGAGTTTCAAACAGAACAAAGTTAAGGTAAATGAGCAAGAAGATACATATTTAGAATTAATTTTTATAAAAGATGAAACCATTAGGCTAATACACATAAATGCTTATTTGATTTTAATATCTTTAATAAATATGATTCATTCACTTAACCAGTGTTCATTGATTGCCTGTGTGTTAAGCACTGTGCTGGGTAAAGGATCCAAAGACGAACAAGGCAGTTACGGTGGCCCCTGATCTCACAGAGAGTATTATTGTCCAGTTGGAAGAGAAAGTAACCAAGCAAATACAAGAAATATGGAAAATCTTACAAAAGAAATACAAAACACTACCCGAGAGTATGTGGAGACATAGCTGGAAGGCCTAAAGACCATCTAAAGATGGGGGTGGTGAGGAGAAGGTTGATAGGAGGGGTCAAGGAAGGACCACAAGAATCTCTGGGGAATAAAAACAGCAGGAGTCAATGTCTAGAGTGAAAGGGTGGTGGGGTGCAGAAAGATAAGGATGTAAAAGCAAGAGAGCCAGGAAGAGAAGGGTCTTATGAATATGTTAATGGTTTTTGACTTTATCCTCAGGGCCGCAGGGAGCCATTGAAGGCTTTTGAGCAGGCTACTGATATGATCAGATGTCCCTGAGTTGTATCACTATCAGTGCAAAGGGAAAGTCAACATTTTGCAAATTCGTTCATTAGCTTATGGGGTCCTCAAGGTTGTTAACATTTTCTCAAGAGATGTCTGGAAGACATCAGATGCACAAGAGCATGAGCGAAGCCTGTCTTGCTAAACTGCTCTACAAAAGCAGGTTCCTTCAGTTGCCGAGTGTGGTACCTTCTGCCTTACATCTTGACAGGGGGGCATGATATAGAAGTATAGTGGCTTGTCTAGATTTGAGGAAGTTCAGATTAATAAAGTTTAAAATAGTCACTGTCCTGCATAACGTAAGCTTCTTCCAATCAGACTAATCATTTTCCATCAAAGATGCCTGTCAGCAAGGCTCATAGCTGCCCGGCCGCTGGAAATGAAGTTACAGGAAGCAGATTATGGAGTTCTAATCCAGTTCCTGGAGATCCTATAGTTGAATGGAGTGCAGTATTGACAGGTGACTCTCAGATGGCCACTGGAACATGGGCTGTGAGGGAAAGACTCATTCATAGAAGGTCTAGAGGTCATTATGTCCCCACAGTGAGGGTGTAGTGGCAGATAGAGTCCATCTCACTCTTTCTCTCTCTCTTTCTCCCCCCAGTGCCACCCTTCGGCGAACTGGCTCTGTTAATACAGTCTATTCTGCCTTGTCCAAACATGAGAGCCCAGGGTCAGGCCATGCCTGT
The DNA here is from genome assembly GCF_040802235.1 of Manis javanica. Classification (NCBI taxonomy): domain Eukaryota; kingdom Metazoa; phylum Chordata; class Mammalia; order Pholidota; family Manidae; genus Manis; species Manis javanica. The sequence continues at coordinate 108,809,733 of NC_133164.1, forward strand.
GCTTCCTGACTCCGGAGGCTTCCCCAGAATCCACAGTCACTCCATGACAACGTTTGATAGAGCTATTGTTAATTGACTCTGTTTTCATTGTTTGTTTGATTTTATAACTAAACTAGTCTCCAAGGAGTAAACTTTCTAGTCCACCATATGTACTATACAGTTAATTATAACACACTCCCTCTCTTACCCATGGACCCTGAACATAAGGATGTTTCTAGTCTACATATGGTGAACAATACTGTTCATGCGTTCTACCCTCAACGCATTTCCTAGAGCCCTCACACAGTGGACATTAATGACTTCTTTGGGCCCCTTCTGGTTTCACCAGATGAACAAAAATGAAAATAAGCAGCTGTCATACTTTTACTTAAAAAAAAAAAAGAAGAAATTCATCAAGCCTACTCCAATTTGGAGAAGTATTTGGCTTGCAGAGAGGGGAATCGGCTGTACCATGGATGGCAAAAAAGCTCACTTACTAATGCACCACTTCCTGACATTTAATTTGCACAATTTGTCTCATATTATCTGGCAACTCTCAGAAGATTTTGGAAGCAGGGGAAAAAAAAGCAAGCAGAAACACAATAAGCAGCAAGATTAAAAAGTGAGAACCTGGTGGGCACCAAGCTGAGAGTCACACAACTGACTCCCAGACCACATCTCCCAGCCCATCGACACCTGTTGGCAACCACCCCATCCAGATCACGGCCATAAAAGGGAACCAAATGGAAGGGTAGCCAGAAGACAACACATTATAATAAAACAAAAGCCGCTGAAGTTAGTTACCCGGCACTTTAGACACCAGAGAATTCATTCGAATCGGAACTTAGATGTGATCTATCTGAGAATATTACCACACACCTAGACACCGAAAATTGCATATTTTCCATCATAAAGAAAAAATACCAAAATGTTTTATCTGTGCTTCTGTAATTCAAAACTGACTGAAGCTGTGAACTTCAAATTTGGCAAGATTGTAGTCCTCATTAAGGAAGGGAATGGAAGCCAATTTTGAAGAAAAATGGTTTCCTATTTTTGAGTGTAGAAGGCTGAAACTATGAGTGCTGAGGCTAAAGTGAGGAACATTTCCTCTGCTGCTTTAGTTTCCAATTTGAAATAAGATTATTAACCAGAGAATAAAACTGGACATGCCTCTTTCTTGACTTATATGAAAACATCTTTCCTGATTCCCTTATTTCCACCCTTCTCAATTGAAGTTTTATTCGTTAACAAGACACTAAAATGTAAAATTAAAACACCTTAAAAAATCAGATAACTCATAAAATGACTTTACTTTCGCCAGTTTAGGCCCAGAGTAGTCTATCCTCATGTATTTTGGGAGTTAAACTGCTGTGCTGCAAAGTACAGGATGTGCAAGGGACTAAAAGGATACTGTTATAGGAAATGTAACTTTGGAATTTCCTGATTTGACTGCAAAGATTTCAGTCTTAACACTGTGTCAATATTGGTTTTAAATATATACATGTTTGTTTATTGGCACACACACACATACGCACAGGAATCACATCCATAAAATGCACCCACATCTGTGGTTAAACAGCAGCTGTTTAACAGACCAGTATAACATTCTGAAAAAACTGGGACCTGAATTAAGAATCCCATATCCAGGCAAACTGCAGCAGGAACTGAGGTCCTATATTAGGAATGCTACCTTGAGAGGTCTCCAAGCTTCCCCCAGACACAACTCTGCCAAATTCACAGCATGCTTTCCAAAGTTTGGAATCTATAATGAAAGACCCTGACTTTATTCCTTGCTTGAATAGTTGTGTTGTTAATAAATACTTGGAAGGCCAGCTCAGAGTAGATCCAAGGCCATTTAAAGTCTGCTAAATGTGTATGTCTACAGCCCCAAGGTTGCTGCAACACCAGTGAATGAAAGAAGCAGGAGCGATTTAAATCACCATGAGCAAAGAAAAGGCCTATCCCATGAGTAAGTGCGCCACAGGTGCCAGGGTAGAAGGCGGTGCACACCTTTCGTCAGCCTTCCAAACCCCAGCACCTCCTTTGGCACAGCATGCCAGGGGCCTGATAACCTAAGTGAGAATAATCTTAGAAATAATAGAGGAAATGCGCAGCACTCTGAAATCACACCTACAATCACCAGGCCACCCTAGAGCAGGTCATCTTGAATATAAGGCCACCTTGCTGATGTTTGCCGTTGACTGAGGTTATTGGAGATCCTGCCAAGGGGCATACAAAAGAGGAAAGCATGTCACATTCCTGCCAGTTGTAACTGATTGAATCTGCAGATGCAGAGATGAGACATTTTTATTACAAAATGAGTTTGCAGATTTTTGTTACTGTTTTTCTCACTGAATTTCCTTTTTCTCACTATGCATGTGTTTTCTTTTTCTTTTTCTTTTTTCTCCTCATTTTGCTTTTTAACATGCCAGTTGAATCTGTTCATCTTACCCATACCCCACTACTGCATCTTCCTCCAACAGCTGCCCAATGAATTCCAAGGACCCCAGCCAGGCACCCAAGGCCCTCTACAATCTGATTTCATTCATTCATTATTCATACATTCACTTATTCATTTCTGTCATTAATTTTGTGTTTATTAAGCATCTATTATGTCCAAGGTATAATGATAGGAACTGGAAATACACAAATAGGATATATTATCTGCATCAAGGAACTTGAATCTAACACGAAGCATGCACAGTAACTATTAATTACAGAAAGGTAAAAAGGGCTAAGTTGGAGAAATGAATGAGGCACCATAGGACAATAGAGAGCAATGAGCTAATTCTGCCATGGGGGAGATGTGAGGTATGATTTGAGGATCAAAGCCTGAGTAGGAATTTACCAAAGGCTATGTTAAATGAAGCAGTAAGCACTCTTACTAGTAATGGGAACAGTGTGAGCAAAGTCACTAGGCAGAGAATTAAAAAGTAGGCAAGGTAGGATGACCCAAGATTTCAGTATGGCCATGCTGGTGATGAGGGATCATGGGTGGGACTGAGATACATGAGAATAGAAAGGTTGACAGCAGTCAGTCCACCAAACCAGGAAAGCTCTACTTGGAAGTTTGGACTGTTTAATGGTTTGGTAAGCACTGAAAGACTCTAGTTAAGATTCTAGATTTAGTTAATCTAGAAAGATTCTCATTAACTTGTATTTTTGTAAAATCAATTAGCAGAGTGTGCAACATGGAAGCTGTGCCTAAGGAATTCCTTCTCCCTTGCTTCCTACCATTCTGCCTTTCCCAAAGCTTTCTCCATTCAACTAATGCAGCAAGTAGGAATTCTTTTTCCAACCCAGGTATGCAAGGAGCAAGCCTATCTAAATTTTAATACAAACCCCTTTTTCTCAGGGAATCGAAGGTTCTCTTCCCCTTTTCCCAAGACTCTGAGTTCTTCTGGATGGAGTGACACTCCTGCATCGTATCTGCTCCACACTTTTGAATGAGACCTGTCTGTGCCTTTATAAATGCACTACAGCACCAGACTCATCGCTTACAATAAAACCAATCCCTACTGAGCAAAACGTTACTCTTCCTTCATACAATCTTTGCACTTAGTATTTTTCGAGTCTTCTTGATGAGTACTTTGGGTTGATCACCTGGGGATCTTGTTATTTCTTAAATTCTGGTTCAAGTCAACGTGAAGTGGGGCCTGAGCTTCGAATCTAACAAGTCCACGGACCACACTTTGAGTAGCAGGGGTCTGCATAGTAATCATGTTCTATGTTTCCTGAGACATGTCTTCTCTATTATTAATCTATTAGTTGGGGTTAAAAAATAATAATCAATTATTTATATAACTCAAGAATACTAATTCTTTGAAGGCAAAGAATGTGCCCTTCCACATTCTTGCCCTTATATGAACATTAGCTACTCAGTATCTTATGGCTTATTCCAACTGATATTCTTCATGCTTCTTTTAAGCCCTTTACTGGCTATCAGCTATCTTCAGGATTTAGTTCAATCACCTTAGATCAGGCTGAAAGGTCACGTGTGACCTGACCTCTGTTCCTGCTTTAGCCTGACTGCCCGCCAAGCCCCCATCTCCTGCTCTGTGCCCCTGCCATCACATGCGGGGTGCTGTCTTATTCCCACAGGGGCTCAGGAAGAATACCTATTATGCAAGAAGTTGCCTCACCTGAAGACTCTGGGGAGTCAAGGAAAGGCCAGGAAATATGTGTTATTTCCTTTGCCCTCAACTGGGAGGCTGCACAGAAGGCTCTCCACAACTGAGATACAGGCACGGCCTCTCCTCATGCCAGAGGCAGCAAGAAGCTAAACCATGTAGTGTGAGGACTACACAGCCACTTCTTTCACCCTCAGGACCTCTAGCTTCTCTTCTCCATTTCTTTCTCATCCATGCACTGGCTCATTTCAGCTTTGGTTATAGTCTTCCATTCTTTGGTCTAACTTCTAATTACTTTTCTGCTACTACATCTTTATCCTGAGAATTTTGTGTTTTTTCCTCAAATATCCATCTGTGGCCTTTGCTTCTCTTCCTTCATTAGCTTTTCTTCCAAGACTTCATTCCTAGCTCTCTCTTTCCCATTGCCTGCTGTGTTCAACTGCCCTTATAGTAATTTGGTGCACGGTTGACAATGATCACCTTCCCTTCCCAGCTGACCAAGGTGTACACTTCTGGTTTGCTTTTCAAGTTTATTACTCTTGTGCCAGCTATTTTTCTATAAAACTGTATGTTAAGAAACCGCAGCAGACTCACAGACTCCAAGAAGGGACTAGCCATTACCAAAGGGGAGGGATGAGGAATGATGGGTGGGGAGGGAGGGAGGGAATTGAGGGGTATTATGATTAGTACACATGATGTAGGAGGGGGGGTCACAGGGAAGACAGTGTAGCACAGAGAAGGCACATAGTGACTCTGTGCCCATCTTACTACACTGATGGACAGTGACTGCATTGGGGTATGGGGGGAGGACTTGATAATATGGATGAATGTAGTAGCCACAATGTTTTTCATATGAAACCTTCATAAGAGTGTTTATCAATGATACCTTAATAAAAAAAAATGGGATGTTATGGCTTCATGGCCTCGCACACACCATTAAGCCTGTCTTCATCTCTTCCTTCATGTTAATTAAAGTCTGTTACACTCACATGTACAACTTAAAACACATTTTACATATGTTCCCTTTATGGTTCCTGGTGATTTGTGTGTGAGCATGGAAGGGAATGCTATACCTGGGGATGTTACAGCCCACAGCTGCTCCCTGCTCCAGATGCCCGCACGAGGTTTGCTGACAGGCAGCCCAGGTGGTCTCAAGGCTGGAATCCTGACAAGTGCTGCACCTGCTGGGGGAATTGAGCCAATCAGAGCTTGCTCCCAGACAAGGTGACATCAGCGACGATCCCCTCCCGTGTCAGGTTTCTCCCATAAGCCACTAGAAATCTAAAGACTCATTGGAAACTTAAAGGAAATCCTCACCCAGCTGCTTTCTCCCCTAAATGGCTTGCCTATTTCTGGGTGGGTGGCTTAGGACTTGGCATGAGGGTTTCACCCAAATATGGAGCGCTTTGGGTCCCAGCGCACTCTTCCTTTTAAGTGATGGCCTGAAACCTGCCATTGGAAGACACAAGGCAAGAGTGCGTTTAAGGTCTTTAGAGGATGTTAGCCTGTTGTTCAAATGTCCTCTTGAGCGGATTTCTGTTTTTCTTATGTATTAGATATGCTAAGGATATGCTTTCTCATGAAGAGGGGGAAAGAGCTGACCCTTTCAAGCAGGAATGTTTAAATTAGGACACTCCATAGAGTAGCTCAGTGTATAAGCCTGGTTCATGATCATATGCCCAAAGAAATTAGGTGGAATCCAAAGCGATTCAGCCGTGGTCCACCAAGCATTGGAATCAAAAGAGCGGGCTTTACTCTTCAGCAACCAAGCTGTCCTCTGTGGGGACTATTATGTTCAGTGGCAAAGTACCACTGCCATGTGGGTGTGAAGAAATGGGAAACAGCTAAAATAAACTGGAAGGTTACAAAATTGCTGGGAAAGGACAGTAGAAAAAATGCCACCAGGGATCTAGAACTCAGGTGCCTGCTATGCTCTGTCACTTTGGAAAGAATTTCAACCATCGTTTCAGCTTTACAATAACTTCTCGATGCGTTAAAAATGCCTTGTAATTCAAGGTCCTACTTACAGAGAGGAATTAAAATGTATGGATCCACTGCTTCCTTTACATTTCAATTTAAGGGTGATAAAAGGAAGGAGCTAACTTTTTCTTTAAATCACTTTCCTGCAAAAGGGGTAGAAAACAAACACAGGTGCTTTAAAATTTTCAAGGTGCAAACTAAATTACATGATGCCCAGGAGTGTGCAGTAGCATTTCTTTGTTTGAGCATGGAATAAAAGACAGATAATTAGGAAATTGGGAGTCTATTAATTTTCCAAATTTACTCATGCAAGAACCACTGAGCTATGGTGATATTTGCTTACCTCGTCATTATGCAAAAATATATTAGCTAATTATTTTGACTAATGCAATTAAGATATGCATATTTAGCATAAACCATACAATAGAAATGTTACAGTCAGCAATTGCTGGGTTGTGCTCATGGGTAGCAGAGAGGCAAAAGTCCCTGCTCAGTCTCCAATGGCAAGCCACAGGATTGCTGCAACTCTGCCGGCACTGTTATTATTAGTTTGGTTGCAGTAATTAATTTACTTTACAGCATGACTAGGTGGCCCAGCTAGCAGTGGTATTAATTTTTGTTATGAGACACCTGAAGATGTCAGCTTTTGAGCAGCAGCGTCTGCACCTTTAATTGCCTTAATCAGTGGAAATGCAGTATCTCTTTCAGGGATCCAATTAAGAATGCTATTGTTATTTTTCTCTTCTCTCTAACCCTTACTAATGAATACAGGAGCTAGAGAAAGTTAAGGTGATGCCAGTGGCCAAGAGAAGCATCTTCTTTTCTGAACCTGGGAACCCCACCAAGCCTTGAGCTCCTGAATGACAGAAAGAGGCTCTCGCTGTCTCTGTGGCTCTATCATCCCACAGGCCGTTCTGCTCAAAATGTGAATGAGCCTGGGCCCACCCCAGCCCGTCTGAAGCAGAGCCTGTATTTTAGCAAGATTCCCAATGGACTAACACATGCATTAAAGTCCAGAGCAGAGCAGTCAAAGCCAGCTTTCCACCTGAACAGGTTGGATGGTGTAACCAGTCGTGAGATCTGAGCCTGCGCTGAGACAGAATCCATGCACAAGCATACGTGCTCCAGTGCCTCTCATTTACTCCTTGGCATTTGGAAGCATTTCAGCCTATAGGAGTTTCATAGTAAAATTCCTGTGCTGTTGAGAGATTGAGATTTTTCCCAACTCCCATTTCACCCTGTGTCAGCTGAGATGCCAGAACAGTGAAGCAGGGAAGATGCTGCAGAGAGAAGGCCAGGAGAGGAGAAGGTTCGGGAAAAGGGTGTCATGAGGCCAATGCTCCTATCTCCCCATTCTGCCTCAGAGCAGGGCTGCCCATGGGCTTCCTCCCGGGCCCCAGCATGATCTTGCCTCAAGATGTCAGCCAAGTCCTTTTAACAGAGTGTCGTCCCCCCACGTCTCCGGTGCATTCCCCACAAACTCCGCCTGCTGGTCGCAGATCTCTCTCCTCTCTGGTTCTTTCTCCCTCTGTCTTCACACAGGAAGGGTTATATGGGTCATATTATAGCCTTTATGTTACCCAGATTTCAACCCTCCAAAGCTTTTCTCCCTGGCTGATCCTGACCAGCCTCCCCTCTCCATTCACCCACATCTCATGACACCTTCTCCTACCAGAAAACACCACGGAGAGCCTCATCGCCGCTCCTGGCCATGGCCGGCCCTCCTTGTGACTCACAGGTGCATCCGGAATCTGGAGCTCTCCATCTGTATCTCCATGTGGTGTCCATTCACTGATATTTTGTATCTACGGAGTCAAGTCATTTATCATCACTTTACCGGCCTCTTGAAATTTTCTAGGCCAGAACAGCTTAGGAATAAATGGGGAGGCCGTTGGCAACAATGGAAGGACCCCTTTGTTAGTAAAAGTGCAGAACCAACAAGCAGAATAACAGAACAGAAGCATTCAGATTTATAGTATAGACACATTTCCTGTTACGGGCTGAGTTGTGTCCCCTAAGAAAGAAACAAATCACATTGAAGGGCCTAATGCCCGTTACCTCAGGATGCTAGCATATTCGATGACAAGGACTTTACAGAGGTGATAAAGGTAAAATTAGAGTGGGCCCTAACCCAATATGAGGGTGTTCTATAAGGAAAGGAAGTCTGGACACAGCCAAAATGCAGCGGCGAGAGATGAAGGCACAGGGAGGAGACAGCCGCCTGCCAGCCATGGAAAGAGGCCAGGAGCAGGTCCTACCCTCATGGTCCTCAGAAGGAACCTACCTGCAGACATCTGAATATTGGACTCCAGAACTGTGAGACCACAAATTTCTGTTGTTTAAGCCCTCAAGTCTGTGTGCTTTGTTATGGCCACCCAAAAACAACGAATACAGCTCCTTATAAAGAAGAGAAGTACTCTTTACATACTTATTCCTCACAACATCTACCATGTGTCACACAGTAGGTGTTCAATAAGCACTCCTTGACCAAATGGAGAGATGAATGAATGGATGCAGGCATGAATGCTTTAAGGAACTGTTCCCAAGCCTCTAAGATAAGACACCTTCCTTGTTTGGTCCTGGTGGGTCTGTGGAACTTGTGTGATAAGTGCCTTCCATCCCAAGGGGAAACAAAACCTGAACCCTGCACGAATCCTCTGGTGGAAAAAAAAATGCTAGTTTTGGGGCCCTTGTTCCCAGCTGCAAGGGGTTTCTGCTGATCCTTCCTTCACCGCAGTCTCCGCCATGCCAAGGAGCATGAGTCAGCTGGGTGGCAAACATATTTGTTTTCACATATTAGTCATGTATTTGATAGAGTGTATAGCAAATGTATGTGATAACACAAAATATATTTTAAAATTACAAATTTGGACAGCTGTCATGACATTTGAAAGAGTACATTAAAAATGTTGCCATATCCATTTTTAAATGCCATGCCGAATGGCTAAATTTGTCAGCCTTTCTACATATTTTATATGTCCTTGTTGTGATGTTTTAAAAAGAGCGCATCAGGTGATTTTCTGGGCCATTGGTTAATATTTGTCAAAATGCCATTTTGCAAAAGCGAAACAAAATCTGAGTCTAAGATGAATCCTGCTGCCCAGCTCCAGTTTGTGCTTTTTCATAGCCTACCTTGAGCAAAATAGATAAGAAAAGGTCAGGAACAAAAGGGAGAGAGTTTACCACTGGAGTTGGCAGAATTGCAAGAAAGTAAAATTTGGGGTTCAGGAATTGGCATTTCAAATTCAGCGCACTTGGGTTGAATTGGTACCATGTGGCATGTGCCCCATGCAGGAAACATGGATCTAAAGCCAGAAAACCTGGAAATGTGAAATTTTTTTAAAACTCCTCACATTTTCAATGATAACTTTTTAAGAACACTATACACAGCCAAATAAAGCATGTCAAACGGCCAGATGTGCCTGTGGGCTGCCGTTTTGCAAGCTTTGCATTACTCAATGCTCAAAAATGCTGGAAATTGGGCCAAAAGATGTCCATCCCATGGTGGTTTCTCACCACACACCTCTTCTGAGGAATTTGGCTTTGGGGCTTACCTTCTATGTGAAACTACCTTATTAAGTTTGTTTTATATGTATTATTTGAATATCTGCTATAAAATTCTCAGAGTAGGAGAAACCAAGATTGGCACAGATAACTTAATGCTTTGTGGGGGGCTTTGTTGGTGGTTTTTATTGTCAATTGCAAGATTTTATTTAGATTGAGTTAAAATATTAAAATTGGCTTGCTTTGAGCATTTAAAAGCTGAGAGTGAGGAGAGGAAGCCCACGTACATGATGGTAGCAGAAGGAAGATTGCCCACAACCCAAAATTTACCTCGGATCACCAAGTGTCAACTGTGCTGTGACGATGTTAAGTTGTCCTTTGGAATTGAGCTAATCCTTAAACTGTGTGCATATCCAAAACATTAGCTATCTGCTGTCGGGCCTTTATGTGCCACATGCTGAGTTAATTAACACAGAGATGCTTGATACTGGAACCCCCCCGAGGGGAAAACAGAAAGAAACCCAGGACTGAGAACAGACAGGGCCCTCGGGGGGATGGAAAACACAGGGGTCTGTTCAGTTTTTATTCCTTTCTGCTCTTGTGATACAAGGTCAGTGGGTTAGTCAGTCCCATTTTTGTTCCATTGTCTGTTGTAATTCCCAGAAAGACATCCCCTATGAATAATGAAGCCGTACTGTATTCCAAAAATTAAACATACAAACTCCCAACATTCCCTCTACGATGGTCAAAGAGAAGAATTCATGAGAAAAAATGACTTGTCCATACAAGAGAGCAGCTACCTCCTTGGAGCTAGTTATAAAACAATGGCAGTTGTCTCTACTCAAAATTTCATCCCTGCACATATATTCATATATAAATGTATTTATATTTTTAATAGAAAACATGCCAGAAGTGTTATTTTTACGCCGTGGTGAATGTATGTGCACATATAGACACACAGATATCCCTTCTCCTGTAGTTTGAGGGACTCGTTAATAGAGAAAGCCATTGAGTCATTCGCCTTCTCCTGCTGCACGGGGTGGCAGGGTAGGTCTCCGAGGCTCATCTGGAAGTCATGCACAGAGTAGGGCAGCACAGCGTTTGAGGGACGGCAGGTGGTGGCCGAAGGCAAACATTTCAATACTGTGAGGGCCGAGAGACGTCCTCTGGATTGGCTAGTAACAACGGAAATGGAGAAGAAAGGAATGAGAAGGGAGATACTCTGACAGAGGAAGAAATAAGGCTTGGAAAGTAACTAAATATAATGTCAGTATGTTGCTGAGGTTTCGAGCCTGGATGCTGAGGCAGCTAGTACAGGGAGAGAGGGAGCGAGAGAGGCTGGCAGAGAGGTCACGGTCCATGGGATGGCCAGCCACCAAATGTGGAGTAAGGCAGACTTGACTCCTCAGCACATGACCCCAGGGATTTATTTCGACTCCCAGACCTGTGGTTTCCTCACCTGTGTACTGACGATGACATCTTCACAGGGTGGTCAGAAGGATCAAATGCGCATGTCAGAGGAAGCAGAGCACAGTTTAAAAGTGTTGACTCTGGAGTAGACAAATTCCTTTTCCCTGTAAGGTTATTACCTGAATAGCCATGTAACCTTGGACAAGTTATTTAAGGTCTCCAGGCCTTCTTTTCCCCATGTCTAAAATTAAATTGATAATAATAGTATTTGCCTCATTAGTTTGTTGTGGGAATTAAATACAACAGTATATTTAAATCACTGCAACCAGTGCTTCATAAATAGGTACTGCTCAATGCGTATTAACTTCCATTTGGTGGAATGTTTAACACAGTATCAGATACAGAATAAAAGCTCAATCAACAATAGTCACGACGATGCTTATGGCGAAGTACAGAGTTGGGTTCAAATAGCACTGTAATGGGACATCAGCAAGGAAAGGCCACTCGGCAGAGCCACAGAAATGAGCGAAGAGCCACAGAGCAGCCACGAGAGCCAAAGCTCCAGGCCACCCTGAGTGAGAAGGCGAGAGGCCTCCTGGCTCGCGAGACACAGGCCAGGTGGGGTCACGTGGTTGTGCCCCTCACCCTCGGCCCTGGCAGATCTCAAACAGGCTGCAGACTGGGGTTCACAGAAGTGCGTCAAAGCGCCATTGTGCAGGATGGCGAAGCATCTCAAACCCTACCAGCATCTGCCCTGCCAGACATACTGGTGCCCATCTCCCCTCACCCTTTCTTACATCTCACCCCCACTACTGTCGCCACCATCATTTTGGCTGGTTTTGCATTAGCCATGTGGACTGTCGGATGGTTTCTGCTGTATTTTGTTGCCCTTTCAAATATTTCTTAAATAGAAGATTGTACCATCTGGTGGACAATCTGCCTGTGTGCTATCTCACCTATCACAGCATGGATTCCACTCCTATTAGGGAAAGAGTGAGGGAGAGGGGAGAAGCTGCTCATTAGAACGCTGCCTCTGGCCGCCTGCAGTCCCGGTGTCACTGGCCGGCCCCCTCTCTCCCAGTGGCCTGGTTCTGCCTGCACAGCAGTCCACTTCTGTGTGCTGAGCAGATGTTCCTCCCACTCATCCATGGCCAGGCTATTACTCACGGGGCTTCAGGGAGCAGATGTCTTCAAAGAAGACCTCTCTGACCTGTGCTGACATTTTACCTACATAAGCACCGAGTGATGGTGCAGCCACAACTCCATAAGTAGGGGAAAGAGTGGTGAAGGCCCAGTTAAATCCCATATAAAATCTCTACTCTACCCAGTAAAAAAATTGATTCAAGGTGCTCAGAATATGAATGGTACCTAAAGAAGAAAGATACCCAAGGATATACTGAGATACATGTTTACCATATATCTCATGGATCTTGACAGAGAGGCTCAGGGCATATTTATCTACCCTTTATTCTGCTCCAGGCAATAGCAAGTGTGCCTCAGAAGAAATGGAGAGTTGGTGTTTGGCTATGGAAGATGATACTGTCAACAGTAACATCAGAACTTGTGGACATTCTCTGGACTTTGCTTGATGGGAACAAAGGAAACTTGATCTGTTTTCCATTTGGGGGTGAGCAACCTGGTCTCAACAAAGCCCATACCTTATTATAACCCCCATTATAAAGTTGAGGAAACAAAGGCACAGAAAAGTTAAGTGATTTTATAACGGTCTTATAGCTAGCTAATAAATGGCAAACCAGCATTTGAACCCAGGCAGTCTAGCTCTAAACTTGGTTTGTAATCACTATATATGGTTCAGTTAATCATTATATATGACTCAGTTATTCCCATAATTCCTTATATTTCTACATTCATACAGAGACCAAAATGTTAAAAGATATATGAGAAAGCAGGTGAAACTCATGAAGCAAATTGCATTGTGAAAATCATAGCCCCTGCAAGTCAAGGAACAGGGACAATGGATCTGGTTGTCCCTTGTTTTCTGCAAATTCTTGCAAATCTAGGTTTTTCTCTATTCTATGGGTTTAGAGTACAGGAGAAGTAGGCACTGAGAGTAGGGGAAGATCTCTCTTTGGGCCATCAAAGCCTCACTAGATAAAGGCCAGCTCAACTCTTGAGCCTGGACTGGGAGCTGTGAGCAGCAACCTGCCCTCCTACTTAGATTTCAGCCTATAGTGGACAACAAATAGAATCAAGACACTTTTGTTTGGCAAATTGGTCTGTCTGGGTTGATTTGGCCTTCTTTAAGACTAAATGAACAGGAAAATTATCTATACACATGATAGAAAATACTGAAGATCAAAAGAAATGGATATTCTCCTAAAGACTACAAGGAGAAGAACATATGAAAATGATTTACTAGAAAGATAGGAAGAAATTTTTAGAAAACTCTTTGATGTCCCCAAAATTAGAGAAGTCAAGGCATCTCTGAAATAGCAGCAAAAATACATGAAAACTGAGCTGGATGCCATAAAGAAAAATTGCAAGAAAACTAAGTTTGCAATGGCAAAATCCAATTTAGAGACAGTAAAGAATAAATCTGACACTGTAAAAAATAAAATCAATAATGTGGAGGACAAACTAGAAAATTCAATCTTAATGCAAATAGATAGAGACAAAAGTGATGAGAGCTACTGCTAATACAAAAGGCAGAACGCACAGCTAGAATTCAGGAATATAGCTATTCCAGAAAAACAAGAAGAAGAAAAAAAACAGTGTCAAGGAAATAGCCAAAGATAAAATTAAAGAAAAATTTTCAAGACTGTATGCACACTAAAGGGGTTAATCCAGGCAAGGATTAAAGAAAAAAGAAATAAAAATTGAAGAGTGATAGAGCATCAGAGAAAGGGAGAGACAGAGATGAAAGAGATGGAGAATAAGAGACAGAGAGAAACTATGAATGATTTGGGACCCCTGAACTTGATGCTCAGTGAAGTTATCATTCCTATGTGACAGTTACAGACTTACCTGACTAGGCAAGAGCTCATAAAACTATCTTCTTTGAAACATCTCTTGAAGACTACCTCAGACCTTTAGAGAGATGAATCGAAGAAACTTGAGAATGGGGAGTTTGTGATGCTCAGTGGTTCCTAATGATAACCAGACAACCTTCTCACAGTTCACATTTTTACTGCTACTCTTTTATCTGGGAGATTTTTAAAAATCAGTTTTCTCATGTTTCATATTTTTGAACCTGTTATTCAAAGAATGACTTCTATAATGGAATTTCTAATTTGAGCAGGTTGTGATAGTAGTAAAAATAGATAGGGTATACTGAATGCTCACTGGGAGTTACACACTCATTTAATTGTCAGAATAAGCTAATGAGGTAGGTAATTGTATTATCCTGAAAGAGGGAACTGAGTCACAGAGAGGTTAACTTCTGCCGAGATGATACCGATTTTAAGAGGCTGAGTGGATTCAGAAACTGCAGTCTGGGTCAAGAGCTCTTTCTCTTAATCACTATGTTTGCCTTCCATGATCCTTCAAGGGAATTTCCAAATATAAGTCTCAATTTACTCTCTCTCATTCTATTTTGGGCTATTAAGAATGAGGACCATAGTGGGGATTAGAAAATACTGCCCTATATTTTCCCCCTCATCTTATCTTTCATTTAAATAGTTCCAGTACAATGTAGGGGATGTTTCTGTTGACTGAAAGGTGATCCTATGTTGCGTTGTAAGCTGTTTTCAAAAGCAACCTCAAACGGCCACCAGACTGATGAGTGGCTCTCATTCTAAAGAGCACTGCTCAACTTTCTGTGATGATAAAAAAAATGTCCTGTATCTGTACTACCTGTTATATCTAATAGCTACCTGTCCTTGAAATGTGGCTATTGAGACTGCAGCAATGAATTCTTAATTTTAGGTAATTTTAACTGAGAATGAGAATGTATATTTAAGTAGCCAAGTGCGGCTAATGGCTACCACATTGCATGACACAGTTCTGGAACTCTTAGAATCAGGAAGGGCTACCAGGTTCCCTGCCTTCACAATCCTCAATTTTCACTGCACCAACTAGAGAAATACTGCCATTAACAAAAACTGGGGCAGAAAGATTGTTCCAACCATCCCCAAACTGGAGATAGACCCTCTCTAGAACGTTTATGGCTCACAAGGAGGCACGTGCACACTCTTGGCTCACCAGTTTCAGTGACTTCACTCCCAAGACACTCCTGGAGTTGCCAACAATCTCTCTGGAAATGCCCAAATGCCATGGCTTCCAAATCACATTCTTTACTCTAGAGTCCATGGTGCTACCCAGACTGCAAACATTTAATTTGAATTACATTTTTAAATATATTTAACCACTCCTAAACACACATTTAAAACACTCCAGTGATATGAACAAATTTGTAACCATTAACTGTAACCCGGTACTATCAGGTCAACTTGTTTTTATGCCAACTTTGGAACCCTGCTTCTGTGGCCATCTCCTAGGAAAAGGAGAATGTTCTGAGGTTACAGAGTAAATTTTAAAAAAAAGAAATCCCTCTTAAATGTCTGCATCAAAATTGTCTCCATATTCTGTAACCAAAACAAAAATTCAGAAATAAAGGGGGTAGAAGTGGGAAATGAGGCTATTATGACATGACAACAGTCATTCCTGTTTCCCAATTTCAACTTTTTTGTGTTCAATAAAATAGCATCAGAATTCTTTTTGAGTCCCTTTAAAATAAGTAAGTTTAAAATTATAGTTGCATGAATTTGTAAATGACAAAATAAATTCAAGGTACTCAAATGTTCCTTTTGCTGCTTTGTATACTTAAATGCCAAGTAATGTTTTATTTGGAAAAGAAAATATTTCCCTGCTTAATAAATAAGTTTGACATTCACTGAGTACAATGACAAAGTGTAAGGTGTAAGGTGACCTCCTAATATCTCCATCTTAGTGTTCTTTCCACTCACCCATCTTGAGTTGGGTCTGTGCTACGTGGACAGTGATAGACAAGTGACAATACATTAGATTTCAATGCCACCAGGAGAGAACCAAGTGATAATAATTAACACGGCCTTGTCCATGTGCTTGAAAGCAAGCACAAAGGACTTTATTTGACCTTAAAGTCTTAGTGTGCGTGGTGTTCAGCACATAGGAGGAGTGCTTGAATACCAGCAGGCCTTGACAAAAAACGACAAAACTCACCTCGGGAACACTGAGCCCAGATGCCTATGAGTAGTTGCTAAGGCTTTAACGGTGCCTCTCTCTTTCCCATCCAGCTTATTTCTATTTCCTTACCTTTGGAACTGATTTTCCTCTTGGGACCATGCACAATTTTGGTGCCTGCCTGCCTTTTTAAATTGATGAATGACTGTGACAATTGCTTTTGCATTTTTAAATATATACAAAAAGTGAAGCCAACAACATTAAGACTGTAGTTGGATTTCAATATTTTAAAGAACACACATTCCAACTGGGACTTCATTTGGTGAATGTCTGTGAAAACCAAGAACCGAAGGGAAATGCCTCTGCTAAAGAACTTGAGAGTAAACATCCAGGATGATGCAAAAGGGACCCCCGAGAGGGAAATGTACTAAACGATGGTTCATCAGTGTGAGTGAACCCTCCAACAGGCTGATTTCTTCTGCTTATTTGATCCTTGTCCACACTTGCTTATTGTAGGATAATTTCTCTAACCACCTTTTCTCCCACAACGCCCTGGAAAAAAAAGAAAAAGGGAAAAAAATGCTGCTTTATTTTACAGCTAATTTGCTGTAAGCACATGGCCCAGCTGCTCACAATGAAGTAAGAGAGGAAATGAGAACAGAGGGAACCTTCTAGTGAAGGAGGGTGGGGGAGCGGTAAGGAGGTGGAAGAAGAGGCGAGATGTGGTTTGTATGATTAAGGATGAGCACAAAACAGTGGTGAGTGCCTGTGTTCATCTTGAGCCTAAGAACAGAGAAAGAAGATTTTTTAAATTACTGACACCCAAATAATTTGTTTGAGATGAATTTTAACTGACCCAAAGAAATCTCTTCCACCTTTCCATTATTCAAAGTTATATTTTGGATTTTGCTCTTGAACATGTGCTACCATTGGCCCACTCTTTGTAGACAAGGGATAATTCTAAAAACAGGGGTAAAAAATTTGCAGTTCTGTAAGGAAGGGTCCAGAGAAATGAGTTTCATTGATTAGATGAGGGCAGGTTTTGATGAAATAGTTCAATGCATGGGAAAATAACATACTCAACTTTGAGTTAGCAGACTGTATGGCTCATATTTATAAAAGAGTTGCTTTTAAAAATAGAAAAGATCACATTCTTATTGTGTGCTCCTCTTTCTGCCAACTCAGCACATACATACGCCCCTTGACAAAACACTAACTCTTTCCCTGGGGGGCCACATCAGAACGGGGTACATTTTATACTTTTGTACTTTTCCAAACAGCAGAATACGATATTCACAGGGAAATGAAGAATTTCCTGACATTTCAGCTCTCAGAATATAACCTATTTGAGGGGAGTGAGGGGAGGCAACTTCTGAGCTAGAGGGCAAAATAAATAGGTTTTAATATTCAGCTTTAAATAAATGTACTAAATTGGTCGGTATGATAATACTGCCAAAATAATTAATGTGAGGCTGGCCTTCCCATTTGTCAGTGAGAGCAGGTTGCTGTGCTCCAAGGCTTCCACAAAATGGTAAAAGAATCAGCCCATCATCACTTTAAAGCTAGGGCTCCTCTGTGCCTTCCCCTGGTGGAAGCTGAGGCCTAATTTCCTTTGGCCCAGCTGGGGCTCCGCTCAGGCTGGCCTCAGAATCCTCATTCTGAGAATCGTTTTGGCACCAAGGGAGCTCCTTGTCCCACCTCATATCCTGTAGCATTTTTTTGCCTGCTGATCTTCAGAGGAAACCAACATTTTTAGTCGCTATTTGATAGCAACGATTGGGAATTTCAAGTTCCTAAATTTAATCCCATTTAGTAACTTGGAAAAAGTCCATGATCCTCTCAGTTGGTAACAAGGATTGAGGGCCACTATAGTGGACATAGCACTGTCTTTAGCACAATGAGATAAGAAAAAGTCCAAAAATTTCTGGAAATAAAAAATAAAATGTACTGTATAAAAGTGATAAATCTTTGGGAAGCTTTAATGTCCAGATCTACTCATTTGCAAGTTGACAGACAAGGACATTCATAGATGCAGGTCCAGGAATGGTAAAACAATGACAGTAATTAAGAAAATGCCAGAAATATACTTCTCATATATTTGAAAAACTCTTGAGCTTTAAGAATAGAAATTTATTTTTTAAAAATAGTCATTGATGGAGAAGAAAGCAAAACTGGTTTTGGAGCTTAATAAAATGTTGATAAGTGGGGTCAAGAGGAAGATCAATTATTATGTTTTTAAAGATTGCTGGCCTATTTTTCTCAGCAACTGGGCACCTGAAACTCTCAGTGTGCTAGTCCAAGTAGTTGTGGACCCATTCTGGGTACCTGTGAGTAACAGCTGGAAGAATGCTAAAATATAAAAGAAATGACCAATGGAGTATTATATGACTATGAATAGGAAGGAAGACTATCTCTACATAATGCTCAGGAGTAATCCCCAAGGTAAATTTTGAGTAAAAAAAAAAGATAAGGTGGAGAAAATGGGTATAATTTGCTGCTGTGTGTCTAAGAAAAAACAGCAAGAAATGTATATATAAATAAGCATATTTGTAAATGAACATATATGTGTAAACCAGTAATTCCCAATCAGATGGGATTTTGCCCTACAGGGCTATTTGGCAATGTCTGGAGACATTTATAATCCTCACAACTGAGAGGATGCTCCTGACACCTAGTGGATAGGAACCAAGGGTGCTGCTAAGCCTCCTATAACACACCAGATAGCACTCATAACAAAAAATTACCTAGCCCAAAATGCCAATCACACTTTGGTTAAGAAAACCCATAGAGAATATACAATAGTTCTATAACATCTTTCTGTATTGACAGTAAGTACACTAGCTGGGGTGAGCATTTAACAATGTATATAACTGTCAGATCACTACATTGTACACTTGGAACCAATATGATACTGTATATCAACTATATTTCAATAAAAATGTCAAAAAAGTAAAAAATATAAAAAATGGAAAGACAAACCATGTAAATACAGAAAATGGATTACGTCTGGTAGATAAAGGGAATAGTGTGAAGGAAATAGGAATAGAAGCAAGATTTATATAACTATACTTATTTTGATATTTTAACTTTGAAACAGTGTAAATATTTTACATAAGTGCTGAGAAAATTAAATTGCAAAAAAATAACCCTAAATTTATAAGCAAAATTAAACACATGAATCTTTGTTTTGAACAGGCAGCATAACCATACAAAGAATAGGCAGTGACTTTAAAACACAGATGTTGACTCTATAACCAATGGGAAATGCCCTAAGGACAAAAGAGCTGCAAAAATGGTCTTAAACTCTTTCCAGTTCTGCTTTTGATGGTTTTCTTGTTATTTTATTCTGAAACTGTTTTGTGTATATTATTGAATAAAACAAATGAATAATTATTTGCTGTCATTGAGAATGAGAATTTGAGCATTAGAGAAAGAGATACAGATATAATATAGAAGGTAAGTAAAAATCCTTTATTCCTGACTTTGAATGAGAAAAATCAATATAGAATCATCACATACAAAAAAATATTATATTCTGGTTCTGTCAACTGAAAAAGCCTAGAGACAATAACCAACATAGACTCAATGAGCACTCTTAGCACCTGGATTATGGTCACTAAGTACCATTTTCTGGGAAAAATAGCTTATCAGTCCTGATGGGAAAATGTACAAAATGAACCTGACACATTCTGTCATAACAGAAAGCAAGGAACCTATGAAATCTACTAGTGTTAGGTTAAATGGTCTCAAAGACCAATTTTTTAAAGAGGTTTCTAATGGCCAAGAATGGCACAATTAAAACACGAACAATAATTACAATGGATTGAGACACATCGAAAATGTTTAAGTCCATGAGTTCATATTTTTTAAAAAATCAATAACTTTGGAGAATATAAAGAACCAACTATTCTAAAAACTAATAAATAGAAAAATCAAGTATTTATGCTTTTTTCCTATATAAACTGTACATCTGAATAACCAAATAGTTGAAGTAAACTTTAATTTGTAGGTGTACTATAGATAATTAATTAACAAAATAGGATAAAGTTAGAATATTGCAGTCCCTAGTGAATTACTGGATTTAGGCAATGATTATCAATGGCTGTTCACATCACAAAACGTTAGACATTCTATGCCTTCTGATGGAAGAAACTCTATTAATCATGAAGTACTCTTGCCAAGTAATTAAACCTAAATTCAACCAAGCCTCTACATCTCACTATTAGTTCCAAAAAAACAGAATACAAAGGAATGATCCCACAAGGATATGATCAGCAAAATCTAGACTATGGAAAGCCCTTCAACAAATAAGTTGTAAGGGGAAAAAATGATATGGAGGAGGAACTTAATGTATTTTTAAAGATTTAAAGATATCAATTAATTGCAATATATGGGCCTTATTGAAACACTGATACTAACCAAAAAAAAAAAAGAAAAGTAAAAAATAGAAATTATAGTCAACAGGAGAAATTTGAACACTGACAGATATTTGATGATATTGAAGACATTTTTAATTTTTAGATGAATAATGGTATTATTATTTCTTTTTTTAAAAAAGAATCTTTCTATCATAGAGTCACACACTAAAGCGTTTATGGATGAAAGGACAAGATGTTTGGGATTTGCTTTAAAATAATCCATTCAGTGGAGGGGATGGATACAAGTGAGACAAGTTTGGCCAAGAGTTGATAGTTATTGAACATGAGTGGTGGGCAAATGGGAGTTTGTTATACTCGTCCATTTTCATATAAAATTTGAAATTTCTATAATGAAATGTTTTAAAACTTAAAAATAGATAAAAATGAAAGGAGAAATGGATGTCCAATAATTCCTTGACCTATTAGAAACAGTTTATAGCAATCCTTCTGATGAAGGTATGATTGTAGAAAGCACACTTGGAGAAACATACCTTTAGAGCCTTAGGAATGTTACCTAAAAAGCTAGATTCCTCCCTTCTCCCCATATCTCATCCTAGTCCTGTAAAGAATCTTATGAGGAAATTCTCTTCCTTCCTCTCAACAGGCAAATGCCCATTAGCCCTGAGATCATGTCATTCTGATGGATGCTACACAGAAGATCAACTACCACTGACTGAACACCTTCTATGTCCAGGCTCTTTACATGTATTTGTTTTAATCCGTATAACAAGGAAGACATTAGTATTATCCCTATCTCACAGATGAGGAAAGAGAGGCTTAGACAGATGATGTTCATGGCTACAAAGCTAACCAACATTTCACTGAAGATTTCCATGCAGAAATTTCAGCCTCTGAAGACTTTGCACAGCCCCTGGAGCCATAACAAATCCACACCTGACTGTACTGAGTGGGCTAAATTTCCCCATCCTCAAGCCCACCCAAACTATTGTATAACTTAATGTACATTGGAGTTGCCTACAGAATTTGTTTAAAATGCAGATTTCTAGGCACATCCCAAGAGATTCTGGTTCCACATGTCTAGGACAAGGGTCAGAGAATACGCATTAAGCAAAAGATTCTGCTACAGATGGTATGGGAACAAAACTTTGAGAAACGCTTCCCCAGTCCATCATAATCTTCAACTTCACATGTATTATAACATGATTCTTGGTGATTTAGTTCTTAGCAATACATCCCTGTCAGTGTAGAGGCAGTTCAACTGCTTCAGAAGGTGTCTTTACTCCTGGTCTCCCTTCCTCCAAAATAATAGAACAATAATAACCATGATTGTAATAATAAGTGCCCTACAACCCGTATTTGGCGATGCCAACACTTTTGTGCCTTTTTACAGTCTGGCCTTAGTGAGTTGAACTTAAAATCACAGAAGCTCAGAGCTGTAATTTACCACTCAGCCAACCAGCCTCATCCTGTCAATTCAGCTCATTCCTATCATAACTGAGTCCTTCCCAAGCGCCAAGTGCTATGATACAGCAGGCACTTCAAGGATGGATGAATGGGACACAGACTTCCTTTGAAAACATTTAGAAGCAGGGATGTAAACAGAGGAACGTAAACAAATAAAACAATATAGCAGATTATATGCAAAAACAGAAGAATGCTGCAGCAGCCGGGCAGTAATACGGAAAGCGCAGGGATCATGGACGACCTAATCAGGGCTTTGCAGTTTGCGGCACAGCGGACAGGGAGGCGCTACTGTGTCGAACACATAAGGAAGCGAAGTGCTGGGGAAGCCGTGGTCACCCCGCTATCTTGTCTGGGGTGGCTCTCGGAAAAGGAGCTCAGTTTTTGAGATGTACAACATCCAGGACTGGATGAATTGTAAAAATTCCCTGTGATCCTTCAATATTTCTGCAGGCTTCCCCCAGGGATGCCAGTTTATAGTACAGAACTCTTTCCCCAGTCCGATTCATTTTTTGCTTAGGATTTACCAGCCACAGTAATAGGTTTAACCTTTTGAGCTTCAGCTTGGCACCTTGTGCTTTTCCATCCTCAAATGGTGTCTCCCACCCCATCTGGCTGTGGCAAGACTCCTTCTAGGACCAGACATCTCTAAAATTAGGCATCGGCTGAGACTTAACGCTGATTTTCCTGATTCCATCCAAACTTGTCAATTTCCCTAGAAGCAATGAGATATTTCCATAAATTACTGCAGCCTTTAACCGACCAAACTATTTTTAACGGGTGGTCTGTACCAAATGCAATTAAATCTCAGTCGTTGCCAGTAATTCTGCCACCTTTCCTTTCTTGTTTGCTTATATTCCCAAGTGCATTTAGCTTGCAATACATTTAGAATTCAGTTCATCATTATTTTCTTTCGGCTGCTGGAGGAATGCTAAAAGCAGTGGCACTTTTCATTTAAGGAGGTAAGGAAACAAACTCTCAGCACAATCTCTCTGAAGATGCACTCTGGTGGAGCGTGCCGCCCCGCGCCAGTGTCTAGAAAAACTCAGCGCTCCTTAATGAGGTGCCGAGTGAATTGAGCACAGGGGAAGTCCTAAAACCCAGAAGTTAAAACAGATCTTCACATCTCCATCAGTTCCAGTGACTCTGACTAAACATACCCTAGGGAGTCCTCTGCTACCCAACTGTACTATACCCACTGGACCCCATGCCTCCCTCAACTAAGCCAGCCTCGGTTTCCCACCTCACTGGTGTTCTTCCCTGAACAGGTGGAAGTAGAGAAGTAAACCCTAAAAGCCCTTGGCCCTTCCTTCCTGGCCATCACCTCAAATGTCAGAGAATAATCAGGGTTGTGTCCTGAGGACAGAGGATGTATGCTGTAATGACGGGTGTGAGTCCACATTTGTTTGAGCTCTGACAGCTCTTGAGCCTTGCCCTGCTCTCTTTCAGTGGTGCCCCACTTCTGGGCAAGCTGGTAAGAAAGTCCTTTGGCACCAGCAAGAGATTCAAACCCTGCAAACCTCTGTGCCTAGGGTCTCCGACCCCAGCCCACCCCTTCCCAATGATATGCAAAGTCATTTAGAACCTGCTGGAGTGGCCTGCCCTGCTCTCCCCAGAGATGTAATTGTGTGGGTGATAAGCCTTTTCATACCTTCTTGGTGCGCATGGTCTTAACATCCACACCAAATTTGGGGTGGGGTCCATCTGCCTCTGCAGGTGACCAGAACAATGTGTTTCCCTCCCAATTTTGATCCCTTCCAAACAAGTCAGTGAAGAAGAGGAAAGTCACATGGGCATCCCTCATGGTGGGTGAGAATTTGAATATGTTCCCCCTTCAGGTGGACACCTGCTGAAGCCCTGCTGCATTGCTCTTTCCAGAGACCAGAATCCTTCCCTGGCCACAGTCCCTAATACAAAAGGCTGCTAAATCCTGCTGCTGAGTCTTCTCCACATTGGAAGCCATCTGCACCAGAGCTCGCTCGCCACCCTCCAGTCTAGCACTGCCACTAGTTCAGTGTGAATTAATAAGGATAACCTCTCTCAAGATACTTTATTGCCATCTGACAGAAAAAAGTTGGCAGTGGCTACATAAATCTACAGTGATTAAAACAAGCTGTCTCCCACTGGAGTTGTGTAATTCACAATCTGCACAACTGGAAGTGGGGTCCCTGTCCCACCAAAGTTATTCCTAGTCCTTTCCTGAATTTCAGCCAAAACAGGAGCTTCATCTAAAGTAAGCAGCCCACCAGATTCCAGCTCTCTGGCCATGTGGGTGTCAGTGCCCCTCAGGTAGGAGGAAAGGGCTGGAATTCTATGTTCTACTTCCCTTAAAGGAAAATTCATCATCCAAACCCTTAGTTCATCTCCAGGGGGGCTACCCGTAATCTGAGCAGGACCAATGTCATGGGCATCCCCCCACTGTGGAAACCAAAGCACCCCCTCCCGCTTTTCCAAATGTGCACTAAGGCGACAGCATCCCCTCATCCACCATAGCTGAGGATCACATTAATCTGTTTCTATCTGTTTCCATCTCTACTATGCACTTTGGACAGCAGACACCTTACCTTACACAAACCTGCATTACGAGAACCTAACACAGTGCCTGGTGCTAGAGTTCCTGTCATTTGATCTGAGTTGAAAAAGAGTCGTATGGGACTGGGCAGAAGAATTAGCACATTAGTGTGCACACACACAGGGCAACTCGAGTTCTCCCCCACCTTACCTGCTGGGGGAGAGCCCGCGCCAGCTCACCTTGACCACAACTCGAGAGCACCTTGTCCTTTAAATGCTCCTCCCAGGTGGAGGGCGTCTGCTTGCACCCACTGGCATATTCCCATCTACAGCAAAAATGTTCATCACTGTAGGCTTCCTGGAAATCCCCTTCTCACAGTAATCAGTCAGGTTGCCTTGCTCTTATGCCTGGAAAACAGGATGGCTCCTACAGGCGAAGGGAAGAATAAGGCAAAACATGCGCTGACAAACAGAAATAGTGACTCGCTCATTAAAAAAATAGCAAAAATCAGCTTCTATGGAAAACCCTGTCTAATACAGAATGGTTTATATTTTAAAATAGTTATTTTTTAAATGATTATTTAAGAACTTATATATTGCCCTCAATTTTATCTC
This sequence comes from Manis javanica, assembly GCF_040802235.1. NCBI lineage: Eukaryota > Metazoa > Chordata > Mammalia > Pholidota > Manidae > Manis > Manis javanica. The sequence continues at coordinate 108,834,823 of NC_133164.1, forward strand.
ATGACCAGCAAAGGCTAAATATTTACCATCTGACACTTTAAACAAAGTTTGTCAATGTCTGTTCTAAGCTGATCATCTTCATCCCATTCACCTTGTAAATTATTGTTTTTAAGACGGTGTCAGTCTGCCCTTCCAGATAAGAGGGAACTTCTTTTAGTGCTTATGGGGAAGGCTTATTTGCTCATATGAATAACTAGATATTATACCTGGAACTGCTGCAACCATTCTGCAGGCATGAGCCAAGCCTCCGGAGCACAGGGCCACCTCATGAGGGTGCCAAACCAAAAGATGAAAAGGATCCCTATGACACTGTAGAGCTATAGAATTAATACTGTATCTCAAGGTTTCTTGTTATGTGAAACAATAAATTGCTTTAACATTTATGCTGCTTTGAGCCAGAGTTCTTGTTACTTGCAGCTGAACACAACCTGATCTGTCCAGTTCTTCATCAACATCACTGGGTAGTTGGTGACAGAGCTTGAACTAGAAGATTGCCTTGTCTAAACTAAAAAGGCTTAAGTTTCTGGCAGTGAGACAAAGTATGGTTTTTCATGAATGGATGGAGAGTAGCTAAGTAGATTCAGCTGATTTAATTCTAGCTGGGGCTTTGAGGGAGCTGTTTCAAACAAATGAAGACTGAACCCACCTTACTGCATGCACTTTATTTTATTTTATTTTATTTTATTTGTTAAATCTCCAAGAGACCAAATCATTGACATTTTCCCAAGAAAGGGAATCTTACAAAAATACCAAGCTGTACTTGTACAGACGGAATCCACATCCCTGGCCCAGCCATGTTGTTTTTGCTTCTTTTTTCCATTACTAGGACAAACAATCCCACTTCACCAGCTACTATTGCATGAATATTCTAACAGGCAGATATTCCTGTTCCCTTACATTTCTCAGATAGGCATTTCCACGCCACAGGTTCATACAAATACAGAAAGGTTAACTTGCACTGCAGCTCCTCAAGTGGTTTTGTAAAACGTTTTACTGTCCATTTCACAGATGGAACAGAAGAGGTTAAATGACTTTCCCCAGACTATACAAAGTGCAGCTCCCTCTCTCCATCCTATGAAGATGAGAGACAATTACTGGATCCCTCAAGCCAAAGCTAATGATTTTCGGCCTCATTCCCAGACAATTGCCTCCTGCCGTCCTGCGGATGTGTCTGCAGACATTTCCCCATGCCATTTGAGTGAGTCATTATAATTACTCTCTGTCCCTGGTCTTCCACAGAAAGGTGTCTGAGATCCTACACAGTCTCACCTTCCCTTTGGGGATGTGATTGATTCTCAGGCATTTTTCAAGACAAGGAACTAACAGGGAACCATAAAAATTTGCAGCCAACCCAGCTTATGATTTTGTTTTATTTGAAGTCATCTCAGAATCCTGTCCTTGTGATTTTTGAACTATATTAGAATTAAGTTCATTCTTTAAAATTGTGGACCCAGATGTAAAGACTCATGGTCCCAGGATGGAAAGGGACTGTGGTGATCCTGTGACTCCAACCCCCTCCTCTGTTAATCCTGTCCAATCACCCCATCTCTGCTTCAGCACATCCCAAGTTCATTATTAGAAAGCTCTGCCTAACAATGAGACAAAAATCTTTCTTCCTGCCCCTTTGACCCACAGGTTGTAGTTCTGCCCACGGGTATGCCCCTGAACAAATACACTTCCTCTTTCACAAGACACTCTCAGATATTTTAAGACCTCTACCTTGTAACCCAGAATTTTCTCTTCCCCATGCTAAACATCCCCCATTCCCTCAGCCTTAAATCAAGGAGTATGAGCCCAAACCACTTCACGTGTCTGACTGTTCTTCTGCAAATAGGGGCCCCAGGAAATAAGAACAATCTAGTGACACACTGAAGTCCCTAAACTTCCCCCAAATCCTTGTGTTCTATAAATTCCCATTGAATAGTACTGCTTTTTATGGGCCTATTTCTGACAACCCTTTGAAAAGACCAAGTTTCCTTGTGCTCCTAGGATTCTAAGCATTTGGATCTGTGCTTCCTAGAAAATTCTTGCATGTCGGGGACAATCACAATGGTTTCCCTTTGCCATCCCAAGGAGCCCAGTTTTCTTTCTAACATCATTAACAATGGGTTGTTTTCATATGGGCTGATTTTGTCTATAATTAACACTCAGTGTCTGATTTCAGATGAATGCTAAACACTGTCACATCTACTTAAAAGTAAGTAAATGCACCATTAATATGTGTGAACATCTTAGAAGTGAGTCTAAAATTTCTATGTGGCAAATGGGAGGTGTTCAGAAGGCTCAGAGGCTGATTTGAATGAATGATGACTGTCTGAATTCTAAAAGTCCCTGGAACAAGGGAGTCATTGAAGGCACACCCCTTTGGTGACAATCAGAAGCCAATAATTAATCGATCAAGACCTACTATGTGCTATACAAAATAGTAACTTGGGAGTCAAATCAGACCATAAACAAGTCTGACATGGGCCTGACCTGGCATTTACTGTGGAGCCGTGGAGCTAAGGCCCACATTGGCAACATAAGGCCATACCTCCAATAGTCAGCACAGGGGCTTTTGCAAAAGAGGAAGAAACCCAACATGTGAGTGCCTACTACGTGCTCACTGCACAACAAACATCACCTTCTTTACACTCTCCGGCAGCTTTATCTTAGGTGTCATGGGTCCATTTGGAGATGAGAGCGGTGAGTAACTGTGGGACAGCAGTCCACAGTCTCAGTCAGGTCTTTCTGAAATGACAGGGAAAAAGACCCAGAACAAAATTGCTGATTAAAAACTTTCCCTCTGGGTAGCTCCCAGGGCTAAAAAGATGACAGCGAGTGGCAAAAAGTTGAGCAGAGCAATTGAGAAGGCAAAGGAGGGGCAGTGGCACGGATGGGGAAGGTGGGCTCGGGGACAGCGTGCAGATGGCACCAGGCTGGAAAGAGCCCTGGAGAAGGCGACCCCACAGCTTGTTTAAGGAGAGGACAATGTCAGTGGGTTGAATGGAGCGATCAGGACAGGTCAGTTTGGGGCCCTGCTCTCCCACTCCGAAGCCACAGTTGCCACTGGCTCTTGGCCATCTGCGTCCCTAGAATCGGGCTGAGAAGTGACCTCACCTTTCTGCTAGTCCAGCCCTTCTTTACGGTGCCAGGGACATAGTGGTCCGGGAAAGTTAGAGCGCGCCAAAATCACCTCGACAGTCCCACTCGGGCTGGGAGTAAGCGCAGGCTTCCGATGCTCAGTCCATTCTCTTTCCACTAAACCACACCTCTGCCAAACCAGGTTTCTCAGCATCCACATTTTCTCATCCCTGTCTCTCCATTTTTCACATAAAGGCGGGTCTTGCAGCCCCCTATCTGAACACCAAAACCCGCAGCCCTTCACCCAGAAGCTTGTCAGAGTGCCACGACACCAAACCCACAGGGTCAGGGAAATAAACACTGTGCAGAAGTAGCTATAAATAAAAGCCCCAAACTAGTGAAAGTTTCTAGATCTCCTTTTTATTTAAATGTTCCTCATTTATATGCAACCAATTCACAAAGCCCACACACCAATCTGTAACGCACCTGGTATTGTGAGAAATTGCCAGTTTGGTGGTGTCGTGCGTTTTTCCCCACGGTAAAAACTGCACCCTGTCGTGTCCTTAGGGTATATCAGTCCCCTGTCCTTTTTCTTTAATGAATCTCCTGAAGAAGTAGGTTTATAAAATACTCCCAGCACAATGGGCTCTATTTATTCCCCATCATTGTGGGAGAGCCCATCCAGATACGTTTTGAGAGGGAGGGAATGTCTAAGAACTCTCATTTGGACTATACCAAAATCGGGCAGGGGCTGCAATAACAAAGTATCACAGACCAGGTGGCTTACACAACAGAAGCTATTGTCTCACAGCTCTGGAGGCTTGAAGGCCAAGGTCAAGGTGTCAGCGGGGTTGGTTTCCTCTGAGAAGTCTCTCCGTGGCTTGTCGATGGCCGTCTTCTCCCTGTGTCTTTCACATCGTCTTCCTTCTCTGCCTATCTTTGTGCCTAAATGTCTCCTTTACATAAGGACATCAGGCATATTAGATTAGGGCCCATCCTGATGACCTCATTTTAACTTCAATACCACTTTAAAGACCCTATTTCCAAATACAGCCACATTCTGGGGTGCTGAGGGTTGGGACATATGGATTCAGGATGGGGGGAGGCGGGGGACACGCGATTCAGTCTACAGCAGTCTGCCTGCGTCTCTCCCACCAGATCCATGTCTTCTTACACGAACAATCCCTTCTCCCCGCCCTGGCAACCCCCAGGTCGTGACTCCTCCCACCAACTCCTAGGCCACTACTAGGTAGAGAGGGATTAAAATCCTTCGTGGTTCTCTCTGAAGGCTGGAGTTCAGTCCTGGGTCACACACCCCAGAGAAGGGCATTGATTAACTGAGCTGCTTCTGTCAGGAAGGTGTGAGGCTCTCTGGTGGGGCTCCACAGCTTGGAAAACTCGATTAGGAGAAAGAGGTCTTTTTCTCCAAAGGCCACCACACAAACTCTCGTGGAGGAGAATGCACCTCCCACGCCTCTTGTTCCAAAGGCTCTGATCTCTGTTTTAGGAAAGGAATTCAGAGAGAACTGACCCAGCTCACTGAGGGTAAAAATAGCGAAGTGGATAGCTTGAATGAAACTTAGCAGTTCACCTGTTTTTCCTATTATCAACTGCACAAAAGAGTGTATCAAGGACTGCAAAGTTAGAAGCCACTGTAAAACCAAGGCTGTATGTAACAGCCACCACCTAACTGAAATTGAGAAGTCGGGGAGAGCTCGCTTGGACTGAAAATAGGCAGCTGCTTCCCATGCTTCTGCTTGAACAGCTGCCAGGGGAACGGCACGCACAGGAAACTTAGGTGGCACTCGTGGCACATCGGCAAATGCACCATGGAGCACTTGCCATCCGCAGCATCCCAGCAGATCCCATGGAAAGGGAAAAAGGCTCGGATGTCCCAGGATCGCCTGCCAGCTTCCCAGGCTCAGCTTTGTTTCTTGCTAGCCCAAAGTGTGTGTACAGGTCAAGTTGTCTGGGGATGCAAGGCTGGGAATCTTGGCAGTTAAGAGCCATATTTACGTTCGGTTCACACACCTATTCGGAGGAAGAACTTCCTGGAGGAGGTGAATGGGGAGACATGGCCAGCCTCTGCAACTTCTCCTGCTCCGGAGGGTCACGCTGGGGCTTTAAGAAGCCACAGTCGATGCTTAATTCTACTAAAGCTGAAAAGTGTCAAGTTAGGGATTTGATAAGGGAGAGAAAAAGTAGAGGGGCTTAAGAAGAAAACAACGCACACACACACACACACACACACTCTCACACAGATACATATATACACACACACGTATAATCCATACACACACACACACACACATATATATATATATATACCCCTATGTTCATTTTTTGAGAGAACAAGAGTCAGCTTGAGAATAGCTAACATGCCCCAGTTTGCCCATCTTCAAACATCAGAGGAGTCAGTCCTGTTGACAAACAGCCCCCACTGAGGGCAGACCTGAGCAGGCAGCAAGCCCAGGCAGGGCACAGCCTCCTGCTCCTCTCAAATGCAGACTGTGGAATGCAGGAGGCCTAGACAATATGCACGTGTGGGCTAAAAATACCCTGGCTGGCCCATCTCTGTGGGGATCCGCTTGCCAGGTGACAGGAGCCCTGAGGCCTGGGACCTGCCCAGGGGAGGGCGAGGGGCCCCTGTTTGCACCAGAGCTAATTACCAGAGGACCCAGCCCTCGATTTGTAAGCCCCTTGCAAGGCAGTGTGGAACTGCACCCTCAACTTTGATCTTCCATGGCTGCTTGGCTTTAGGCAAAACATAAACTTGAGAGCTGCAACATATTTTTTAAATTTTATTCCCCTGGCAGTTTGAGAATAAGGACAGGAATTATTTTCAAATGAGAATCTTTGACTGCATAACACAGGCGTCCAAAATTAAGCAGAAACACATGGTGGCTCTTATTATTAAATTTCCCTTGGAAAACAATGGTTTAAATTATGGGGTGGGGAGTAGTTTGATAAAACTTTGAAATGTGAAGCCTAAAGTTTAACATAAAAAAGTAGCCCTAGTGTTTTGTTTTGTTTTTTAAGATCCTTTATGGAGTTTTTCTAGCCCTGTCACTGTTAGCCTATATCTGCTGCTGTTTAAAAAATTGAAGGCTTTGGGGTTTAAAATATAAGTGACAATTTTTAAAGCTGAAAATCAGGTGCTAAGGGGTTTACTGAAGTACAGGGAGAAATTTGGGCTGCCCCATAGAATAGCTCCCTATGAAGCATATTTTTAAGAAAATAATGAAGCAGTTAACGTATCCTAATCTGTACCTGATTCTGCATAGTGTTTAGCAGGAAATGGGAACCTTTTAGCAAGGTGTGCTCTGCGTTCCCTGCCTTTGCCTGGCAACACCCAGTTTGGCCACAGCTGGAGCCGTTGGCATCTTCTATCGTCAAAGTGAATCAATGCACAGCTTTCCTCTTCTCCCCAAGCCGTTCCCAGAAGGGGATTTCGGCAAGGGGATGTTCTTGGAAACTGCACTGTCTCAGACCTCCCAGGCACTATTTAATTCTTCCTTCTCTTCCAGGACTAAATCAGTTACTGCCTTCTTGATGAAGCCTTTCTGATCACGTCCCTTTAAAGTTTCCCCATGCCCTCATCAGCCTACATCCGTATTGCGCATATCACTCATTTGGAACTCACAATTTCCTGCTGGATGTGGTTTGTGATCTTAAAACTGTGGCTCTTCCATTCCCAGCTACCTTGTAAGATTCACAGAGACAAGAACCAACTCTACTGACTGTTCACATCCCCCACTGGGCCTAGCTCCATGCCCTGCACCCATGGCTGGGCCCCTGTGCTGAGGACTGACTACGAGGGGACAGTTGCAGTGTTCTAGAAGTGGCAAGAGCTTATCTTGTAGCATCACCCAGAGGACACCCTGGGCAACAAACACAGAGGGAAAAAGAAACCCAGACTATTCCATGCCCCTCACACTCCTGCCCCAGAGAGAGCCCTGCCAGGCTTCCAGAGGAGCCTGGGCAGCCAGCTGGGCTCTCTGGAGAGGTGGTAAATACCGCTGCGAATGCGCAGCTAGACAGGAGAGGAAAGAGGAGATGAGGCAGGAGTTGTCCCCACTCTGATTCTGCAAGTGACTTATTTGCTGGCTTCTGTCAACTCTCATAACCCTGCCCCACCTCAGAGACCTGGGCTGTTTTTAAGCTTCTCTGATTAAAGGAATGATCTCTGCCCAGTGTATTGTTGGTCTTAATGCTAGCCACCCAGCCTCACCACCCAGTAGCTTCTGGGGCTATCTATGCCACATTTTTTAAAACAGTATTAATACCAGTTGTAGGAAAACAAGAACATCATTCACAAAACTTTGTGTATGTAACTGAATTCCAGTTTGGAATGATTTTCCTTTTCAGTTATAAGAAGCTTCCCTTCCTCTTTGCAAGAGCCAACCCCAAAACTCATTCAACATCTTGGACAGCGATTTCACTGCCTGGATCATGAGAAGACATAATGGACATGGAAGACAGCACTTGGCCCCAGTGGCGTCTGTGATTGAAGCCCTCGCTACTCAAAAGTGTGGTCTCAGAGCAGTGTCAACACAGGAAGCTGGCTGAAAAGTAGAATCCCAGTTTCCACTCCAGATCCACTGAGTCAGAATCTCCATTTTAACAGGACCTCCAAAGATTCATATGCACATTCATATTGATCATAAGCTTCCTAAGAAAGCTCTTCCCTACCAAAAAGCCCTCTCCCACCAACCTGTCGCTTCTGCCTGAAATGCTTGTTGTAGAGATTCATGAGCTGGGGGTTATCTGTGCTTTTTTACCTCTAAGTGGCAATTCACCCAACAGGGCCAGTTTATTAAGGCAAATCAGCTACTGGTACTGAGAAGTCCAAATGAACTCATCTGCCCCTTTGGCTGGGGAACACATGTCGGCTAAGTGAGGAAGATAATGAGTTTCATGCACTCAAGGAGGGTGTACAAATGGGTGGCCCTGGTATAAGGAAGCCTGGTGGGTATGGCTTCTCAGCTGCCCTGTGCTGTCCAGACCTAGATGTGGGAGACAGGATCACTATGGTGGCAGACTTCCAAAAGTTAGAAGAGAATCTTCCCAAAGTACATTTCCAGGAGGGCCTGAAAGCCAGGGAATAGAGTCAGGGAACCATACAGGATGCAAAAAAGAAAGGGCAGGTTGGAAGGGGCCAGTGGGCCAGCAAGCAGAGCTGGGCTGGAGACACAGGCCTGTGGTTCCACACAGGGTCTATGCATAGAGGCAAGTGCTTGTGCAAACAGCATCATTCTAAACAGCCTGAAACAAGAATGTCCGTCTGTCTGTGGGTGTGTAAGAGGTCACGGTCACACCAATGATTTTTCTACCCCACTAAACCCTGCCAGTGTGGCCCCAGGGCTACTCTGTCTATCCGATATTTCTGCCATTTCACAAGGAGCCAGACGACTCCTTGCCCCGCCCTGGGCTCCCCTGCTCCACACATGGATGCTCTCGCCCTGTGGCCCAGCAACAGCCCCAAGAGCCATCTGCAAGATAAAGGGACATGTCCGCCCCCCATGCCATGTCCTGCTCTGAGTCTGAGCCTGCCTGGGCTACCGTAGCAGACCGCCAACAGGCTGGCTGGTCAGTCCACACAGAAATGTATTTCTCAACAGTTCTGGGAGCTGGAAGCCCCAGATCAAGGCACAGGTGATTCAGTGTCTGATGACAGTGAACCTGTGGCTCCTAGACAGCCACCCTTTCTCTGTGTCCTCACCTGGTGGAGGGGACGAGAGAGCTCTCTGGGGTCTCTTTCATAAGGACTCTAACCCCACTCCTGAGGGCTCTGCCCTCATGACCTAATTCCTTCCCACAGGCCCCACCTCCAAATATCACACTGGGGAAAGGTATCCACATACAAATTTTCGGGGGACACGTACAGTCCACATACTCTGGTAAACAAATCCCTTCGCTGAGCTGTGGATACCAAGGGTTGGGAGCTTAGAGAGACCTCCCCAATTCCCTTGTATCCTCAGATTCACTTGTGGACTGGGCTCCTGTTTCCTCCTAGGATACCTTCTCTCCGGGACTCCACGGTGTCTTCATGCACTTTGGTTTCTTTCCCCTCCCATTCCATCTGCCGGTTCACCAAACATTCCAGTACATCTGTCCCTTAAGTGTGGATAAGGCCCAAGTTCCTTTTCCAATAGGAATAGCCTCAGGGAAGACAGGCAGAAAGGGAGATGGGATCGGGGGATAGTTTTGGGGAGGGGAGCCATGGACACCCCCTCCTGACATAACCAGCTCTCATGCTCACCACTGCAACACCCAGCTTATAGTTCACAAGTTTATCAGTCAAATGAAATACCTTTAAAATAAACTTCAAGAGGAATGTAGAGGCACAGCAGCCCGAGAGGACAGTGGCAAGTCTACCCACTTGGGCTCCTTTGTTCATTTATGCAACACCTGGCACAGCATCTGACGTAGAACAGGCCACCAGTATTTGCAAATGAGTGACCAAGGGAAGTGAGCAAATTCAGGCTGAGGGCCTGAGTGCCCCAATCTTTGCACTAGATGCTAGAACGCAGCGGGAGAGCAATCAGTCTCAGGCCTGACAGAGGGGCCCAGGAGGGGAACAGGTGATTCCCGAGCCCACGTGTGATCAGTAATGCAAGCAGGGAATGGGGGGGCTGCAGAAGCACACAGAGGTGCCTGGGGAAGATCCCACAATAGTGACTCAGTGGAGTTGGGGGTTACATGGCCAAGGACACACAGACTGAGTCACAGACACTCGGGGTGTCTATAAGGGGAGCACCTCCTTTTGACCTGTTGAGATATCTCCCTGGGGGCAATGAATGACTATAAATCTCCAGTTACAGCCCAGGTTCCCAGTGCTCCAGACTGGGGCTGAGACTGAATTTCCTCTCTTCTTAGGAAAACTCAAGCTCAGTGCCAATAGTTGACAGTCATTAATACACAAGGCAGACAAAAGCAACATGGAACGGCTGTATACTCAGAGGGGAGCAAGCAGTGGGGGCACTGAAAGGGCATTATTGTAGTCCAGATATGGCCGGCCTTTGCATTTTAAACATGTAGGAGAAGGAAAGGGCAGATTAAGAAGTGAAAAATGGCAGCTTACAGAGATAGGCTAACTGCTGGAGAAAAAGTAAGAGATGGAGGGAAGCAGCTTTGATGACAAAACCAGAGGAATTAGGCAGTTATCTGCCAAAATCGTATGCTTCGGAGAGAAGCTCAAGAGTCATCTAAGTTGTTTTATACAGAGAATAAGACTGAGTTTGGATGGGATTTCACTGGGTAATGGGATAAAAATTCAGGCACTGTTCATTCAATTCCAAGGCTCTCTTGCAACGCAGCTCTGAGCCGGAGGGAATTGTGTTGTGGTACATATTTATGTTTGAATGCAAGCCAGTACATAGTCTACAGGCACAAAGTTCTTTCATGTTCAGGAAAAAAAAAAAAGAAGTCCTGTTATTATATATTCTTTCATCCTAAATGTGAAATACTTAATAAGAAGTCATTCCTGGCAAAGGCTGGGTATGAAGCAAGCCTGTGTGTGCGCACATATGTGTGTGTGTGTGTGTGTGTGTGTCCAAGAGAACCACACATCTTTGCCGCAGTGGGGAACATGCAGGTTTTCCATAAATGAGTAAATGGAATCTGATGAAGCGTTTGCAACATTAAACATGTTGTGGGTCATATTTTAATACACATTGTTCCCCAGGCTCCACTTTTCCTTTTTTTCCTGACCTATTCCCACCTGCCCCATATGCCACATCCATCAAGGCTTTCAATAGGTCTGGTGCTGGTCCCCGTAAACTGGATCAGGTGGTAGTAGTGGACCCAGGCCTCCCCCTGCTTCTCAAGCTTTCTCATGTCACCAAAATGCAAATCATCCAAAAGCAAAAGATGAAGTCCAGGCTGACTAAAGCTGTTTGGAATGTGGGCACCTGGGGCAGATAAAACACCTTGAAGGTTTCCCCTAAAAGAATTGAAGCTTTGAAGTCAGAAATCAACGGCCAGCTTTTCAAAGGAAAGGCTACCAGGTGTGCTCAAGTGAAGCCCAGGCCGCTGGACCTGTGAAAGTGAGGGCTGGTGCAGGTGCGGGGGCAACTGCAGCCATCTGTCCTGGGCAGACCCGGAGTGCAGCAGGAGGAACAAGATGGCGAACCAGAGACAGGCCCACTCAACCGTCCACGCCTTGTTTGTCTCCAGGTGCCCCGAGCAAATCCACGCATCGAGAACAGAACATAGCAGATGTGACTTTCCAGGAGGAATCTGCTTCCCGCTCCAGAGAGTTCAGAAATATGGGTCAAGTGCAATCAGTGGATTGCTGGCCATACAGCTGATCTCAAACCCAAAGAACTCAAACTGCCAGGACCCATGAAGAGGAATCTTGCAGAGATGAGCAGGAAAGAAGAGCTGAAGCAGTGTGGGGTCTGCACGTTACCAGCAGGGCCAGAGGCCCCCAGAGGCATCTTGCTGACCTCTGAGTGTTCGAACAGCTTGGGTCTCGGTTCTGTCCCTGCTTTCTCCTAATCCACTGTTTCTGAGCGAACTCACTCAGCCCCACGCTTTTGCATACCACCGATGCACCAATGGCTCCCAGCTCTATATCTCCACCCTGGCCCCTCTCCTAATCTCCAGACTCAAAATGCAGTGGCCTGTCCCCTTCTTGGATGTTTAATGGAGCTCCCAGAGCTAATGTATCAAAGCTTAAACTCCTGATCTCCTGCCGTAGCCCCAAATCCCACTACACCTTGGCCTTCCCCTTCTCAGAAGCAGCCCTATCATTGACCCAGGTGCTCTGGCCAAAACCTTAGATTCATCCTCAACTCTCTTCTTCTTCTCACACTGTACACCCAACCCATTAGCAAGTTCTGTCAGCTCCACCTTCAAAATGAAACCCATTCCTACATACTCGGCACGTCCTCAATCTCCTTGTCTTGACTCCACACGTTCCACTCTGCGTCCAGTCTCCATACAGTGACCCAAGTGACTTTTTTAAAAAAGGAAATCAGATTATCCTGCTCTCATGCTCAAAAACTCCCACTGGGGTTTTATTGCCCTTAAAATGAAGCCCCAATTCTCACAAGGGCCCATGAATGGCCTGCCCTGCATGTATGGCTTCAACCTCATCTCCTATCTCATGCATGTCCGTTCCAGTCACACTGGCCTCCTGGCTGTTTTCCAGAACACACCAGCTGCTTCCTTCCTCAGCATCTTGATAATTGTGGTTCTCTCCACGTGGAAACTCTTCTCGAAGTATTTCATGTTGCTCACGCCCCCACTGCATTTCAAGCTTTCTGATCACCTGTTACCTATGGCAGAGAAACCTTCCCTGACCACAGATGCTAAAAGAGACCAGCCACCACCTCATCCTCTGGAAAGAGAAAAAAGAGGGAGATTTGGACATAGACACAGGCTTACAGGGTAGAAGACAACATGACAAAGGGGGCAGAGAGTAGAGCTATAAAGCCACAAGTCAAAGGACACCAGTATGCAGGAAAGAATTTGTCCCCTGAGTCTTCAGAGGGAACGTATTTCTGCCAACACCTTGATTTTAGACTTCTAACCTCCAGAGCCAATAAAGCCATCAAATTTGTGGTAATTTGTTACAGCAGCTTTAGGAAACTAATACAGCCAGAAAACTCATTTCCCTAGATGCTTGATGCTTGGTGGTGATCAAGGTGCATGCAGGAGATCTAGACCCCCTCCATCAGACATGCATGAGACTTCCATTGTAGAACCGAGCACCCTTTGTAAAACAGTCCACCCATCTGTTCATATCTTCTATGCTCTAGACCTCAAGGAATGGGAAATCAGCCATCCCTCTCCTGTCCAAATCCCTGACCCCCAGAATCTATGGACATAGTAAAATGATTGGTGCTTGGCACCATAAAATTGGGGTGCTTTGTTACACAGCACTAGTAACCACAAAAAAACATCATAATTCCCCTCTGACGATGGAGCTTGGGGAAGATGGAAGGAAGAGATGTATCGAATTATGCTTTTGTCAGAAAGATAGTGGATTTATTTGAAATAGTGGGCTCTCATATATCCCAGGACCACATCAGGGACCGATAAACCTGACGTCCTTTAGGGTACATGGAAATCTCCTAGAACTCTAAAAATTTAGAAAAGTATTTTACAAATCTGTGTCAAGTATACATGAAAGAATCTTCAGTTCCCTTGCTATGATAGTGATTCACAACAGACACCAACACTGTACCAGACGCTTCCATAATCATAGTTTCATGTAGTCTATCCAACATCTCTGAAAAGCAGCTGTCTCCATTCCCGTTTTACAAAAGAAAGCCGGAGAGTATAATGATTTCAGTTCATGCTTTGTACCCTTAAAGGCACTTGAAGGCTTGAGTTCTGGCAATCTATCTCCTACAGTTGTCTCTAAATAATAACACTGGGTAAAACGAGGAAACGAAGAACACCAAGTGACCCTGACAATCCCCGTTCACGATATTTTAAGGCTACCGCCAAGAACAGTGTTGTCAGAGAGGCAGCACAGTGTAGTGTCCCTTGTCGGAGAAAACTGTCAGGGTGCCTTCAAAGCCCATGATCAGAAGCACAGAGTGGCAGGTCACAAATATTTTTCATGAGAGTAAAGGCCAAGCAAGGGTCCACTCTAACAGCCATCTGGCATCTTTATCCTGCAGCCTGGGCTGAGTTTATACAGCATTTCATACTTCGTGGCAGAAATTCATACCAGAAAAAGATTCTCTGATGTATTTTTGTGCAGTTAGATAAAGCCAATAATTTGTCCTGATTTAAATTAAATGACCCCTAAACTGATATTACAAAGGGTATTAATCAAATAGCCTCAGTAAATACTGATGGGGCACAGAGGTTGCTGAGCACTACCTGATGTTATTGGAATGAAAGTAAACAGTGGCCTATGTGGCTTCCACGATGCATGTCTATAAGCTAGTGAGAAGAGCTGTCCTGTGCTGACCTACGGACAATAGGTCTTTGTTAGGCTGCTAATCCACTGAAAATGTTCAGTATGAAAGCATCCTTGATACTGGATACTACAAGATACTATAAGGACCTTCCAGGTTTCATGAGAATCTAAGCCACAATAGAAACAACCCCCCAACAACTCAGAAACCCAGATCTGTAAGCTACATAGAGTCATATTCTTTCTGAACTACAAGCGAAAGGTCATCTAGTCCCGTTGCTTCAGTACACAGATGAGAAAATCTAGGCTTGTTCATACTAAGGGACTTGTCAGTGGAGGTCAGCCTGAGGTTGTGTGTAGACCTCAGTCTTTAAGGCAGAGAGAACAGGGTCTTTACCACTCATGAGTTGCCTGGCCATGACCCCTGGCCAGCTAATTCCACACCTGTACCTCCATTTGTTCTCTTGTCTGCAATGGAGATGCTAGTGGTTTTCACCTCACATAGCTGTTGCAGGGAATGAAACAATGGGTGCAGAGTTCTTAGCGTAGAGTAAGTGCTCAATCACATGTAGTTGTTCCTGGTCTTTTCCAGAGTCAAACAAATAAATTCTGGCTGAGCCAAATTAAAACCCAGTTATCAGGACTCAGACTATACTCATAACATGCCATCTCATCAGTGAGAAGAGTATTTTCGACCTGTATCACTGGGTCTATATTCTAATCATTCAGGACTCTGACCAGTACCTCAAACACTGAATAAAATATAACTTCAAAAAAATCTCTTTTTTCCAAATAAATCAAGTTCAGCAAGCCATCCCACAACACCATGGCAAATCCACAAAACTGCAGGGAGCTTCCTTTGGGACCAACATTTTCTGGCTAATTAAGATGAATGTTGTATCGATGAAAGAGTATTTTAAAATGGCACTGATAGTGTTTAGACATTGTCATAACATCAGCCGGTAGATCACTAATTTGCAAATTTACTAAAGATCTTGCCAATTAAAACCCTTCTAGACATTCTCAAACACACTGTCAGTGACAGCTGATAGACCACAATCGCATTAAAATCACAGAAGACTGTTCTGGCTGGAAGGGTTGAGGGAGAGAGACAGGGGCACGTCCCCGAAGCAGGTGCCACCGAGTCGAGCCAGCCAGACTGTCAGAGAAGGAAAGCACATCTTTGGGTTTTATTTTACTCTCACTGGTTTTCAAAACAAATAGGGTAACTTCTCAAAAAGTCTGCGGGAAATTATCATCCTGCAAAACTGTTCCTGTGTTTCTATCAATGACACAAGCCAGGAGAGATGAATCTCTGGATCACACTGAAATCCACAAAGACACAAGTCAGTTTACCTGGGAGATGGTGGCCATTAGCCCAGGGTCCACGGGGACAGTTTGCCTTTCTCTGGGAGTGTTCAGAGGGGCAACAGTGGTGATCAGACTGTCCCTGCAAGGCCACCCTAATTAATAGCACAGTGGATTCCTGTAAAAGTCAATTTTACAAGCTCTGCCCAGCAATGAGTCATTAGGAGCAATTTTCCAGATTTGGAAATTAAGATAGTATGACAAGGTGTGTTTAAATGTAGAGATTTCATGCACATAACCCTAGTAACCAACATTGATGGAGCATCTACCATGGACATGAGATCATTTATTCTTTGTAGCAGTCCTATAATACTGATGCTATTATTATCCCCAAAACACAGATGAGGAAATTAAGACTCAGAGTTACAGGACTCATTCTTGTACATCTAGTTACTTCACAGTAGAACTGGGATTTAAACCCAGTCCCAACCAGCTCCAGGACCCTGGTGGCGAAACTTCATAGCATCTCTGGCCTGATTCCTGAGATCTGTGATCGACCCACATTCCAGCCCATGGGAGATTATGGCCTTTTCTGATATCCATGTGTAATGTTTCTCCACTCAATGAAATATTCAGGAATATATCAAATTATACAAGGGTACCCACACATGCAGTTCCTGGACATAGACATTCTCTATGAAAACAGTGTGTGCTAAAACCTTGCTAAGAATCCAGATTCAAAATAGGTAATTATTTATGAAGAATGTGACAGTCAAGTGGGTTTATTAAACAAACTGGTAAGTAAATAAGATGATACCAGTTTTCCAATAACTATGGTTGGGGAATACCTCACCCCAAAGCTTAGTGGCATGAATAACTGCTTATGATGCCATGAATTCTGTGGGTCAAGAATTAGAACACAGAGGGGACAATTTGTCTTTGCTGATGTCTGGGTCTCAGCTGGAAGACCTGAGGCTGATGGGTGGACTCACCTGAAAGCTTACCACCTCACGTGTCTGGGGTCAGTGCTGTCTGTGAACGGGAGGCTTCACTTCCTCTGCACGTGGGCATCTCATTGGGGTCTCTCCACAGACTTTCTCGCAGCATGGGGGCTGGGTTCTAAAGGCAGGCATCCTAAGAGTGAAAAGGCCAGGCGGAAGCTGTATCACCTTTTGGGACCAAGAAGAAATCCCACAGCAATATTCCCACCCCTGCCTATTCATCAGAAGCAAGCCATGAAAGCCAGTCCCTGTGTAAGAGGAGGGGAATCAGACTCTATCTATTGTTGGGGGGAATGTCAAAGTCCTGGGAAAAATAAGTTGGACTAGAAATAATGCTGTGGCCATTTTTGGGGGGAAAAAAACACGTCTTTATATTTAGTGCATTTAAAAGAACAAATCACTTCTACATATAGGAACAGATTGGAAGCATCTACTTACCTGTAAATGTTCTTATCCATTCTCTAAAGCAAACTTGTGAAAACCAAATTAATTATAAAGCATTACAAATACTTTTATATCTATAGTTTAATGTTTTTAACAACAATCCTTCAAAGTATGTTACCAAAAATGTTGGCAAAATAACTGTGCATTAGGTTTGAAGGCAATAAAATTATATTTTGTCTTTAAATATTATACTACAGTGCTTTTTAGAAATTTAAATCAGCTTATTCCTCTCTAAGAGTTTATGTGATTTTATTGTTATATGCATAAAGACCTTGAACTACAAAGACCACTGGGAATCAAACTGTTCCTTCCACTGTTCCTGGGAGGGCAAGTCTGAATCTAAATCATCCTGATGTCTTTACTGTTTTATCTATTAAAATCTCAAGCAGAAGAAAAATGAGACCTAATACTTCTTGCTAGACCCAAAGAAAAGGCAGGGTCCACTCATTTGGTTTCAAAATATCTGGGGATTTTCCAGATATTTCTCAGCTATTGATTTCCAATTTATTCCTTTGTGGTTAGAGAACATGCTTTGAATGAGCTGAACACTTTTTAGATGTTTCAAAACTTGTTTAACAGCCCAGAATATGATAAATATTCTGTGTGCCCTTGAGAGCAATTTGTATTCTGATGTTTGGGGGTAGAGCATTCTTTACCTGACTAATGTCATTTAGGTCACTTTGTTTGAGCAAATGTCCAAGTTTTCTATGTATTTACTGATTTTTCAGTTTCCTTGCTCTATCTGTTATTGAGAGAACACAATTAAAATCTCTGACTGTAAACAATATGGCTTCTCTCTCACTTACCAACTTTACATTTCCCTGTATGGCCCCGGAAGATGACTGGTTAGCCAGAGACGGGTAAGATTCCTCAAGGGAGGAACAACCTAAGACAGGCACAGTCGCAGGGGGGCCATCAGGTGAGAATTTGGGGATCAACAGAGGTGAGGCTCAGAACCTCACCCCCCCTGCTTTGAGAGAAATCCTCTTCATCCTTGGATGCCTTGCTGCCCTTGTCTAGCCTGGATTAATACTTAGTCCATAGGCACACACCTGATCATCTGATCATCTACATTTGCCTTCTTACAGCACTAAACTATGTTTTCTACCTTTATCTTGCATCTACCTACCACTTCAGCATTTTATTAAAAATAAAAATAATAATAATAATAGGAGAAATGTGGGATCAACATATAAATAAAGTACAAAAATCAAACAAATATTCATATTTGACCTGATTGTTTATAGGTCATAATGCGTGATCAAAACCGAAAGTTTCTGTGATGAATGCCCTTGTACTGTTCACATGTAAGAATTTATTCACTATGTAAGAATTCATTCACCATGTAAGAACTTGTTTGTTATGCTTCAGAAGATTGGAGACTGACGAGAATTAGGCTTGAGATGGATTAATGATTGTACATTGAGCATTGACCCCCCCTATACTGAATTTTATTGTTGTTAACAACCATTTGATCAATAAATATGAGATGCCCTCTCAAAAAAAAAAAAAAAAAAAAATCTCTGACTGTAATTTTGAATTTATCTATTTCTCCCTGAAATACTTCCTCATGCATTTTGAAAATTCTGTTATTAGGAGCATGAATATTTAGAAGTGTTATGTACTTCTGAGGAATTGACCCCTATGTCTTTATGAAGTAACCTTCTTTTTATCTGATAGTATTCTTTGCTAAAACGTCTGCTTTCTCTGATATTAATATAGCTATTTGAACTTCTTATTAGTGTCAGCATTTTTTATCTTTTCCCATTACCTTTAAATCTATTTGAATCTTTATTTAAAGTAGAAGTATTTTGCAGGGAGTATATAGTTGCATCTTTTTACAATCCAGTCTAATAATGCCTACTTATCAATTGGGGTGTTTGGGTCCTTTAAGTTTAAAATGATTATTGATACTGTTATGTTTGTGTTCATTATCTTGCTATTTGTCATCTATTTTTCCCATCTGTTCTTTGACCCCCTTTTCCTTCTCTGCCTTCTTTTTGATTAATTGATTATTTTTTGTGATTCACCTTACCTCCTTTACTAGCTTGCTAACTCTTTCTCTTTTTTGTTATCTTAGTGGTTACCTGGGAGTTTATAGTATACATATATAGCTTTCCCCAGTCTACCTTCAAGTGATTTTTATACCACTTCTCATATAGTGTAAGAACCATACCATAATATACTTCTATTTCTCAATTCTCAACCACTGAACTATTGCCATATATTTTATATTTGTTATAAAACCCACATTACATTGTTACTATTTCAGTTTAAATGGCCAATCATCTTTTAAAGAGATTTAAATAGTAAGAAAAATATTTACACTTACACATGTAATTCCTTTGTTTAGATAAAGGCTATTTCAACCTCATTGCTATTGACATTATTGGCCCTGGGGTGGGTGAGGGGCAGTCTGAGCACTGTAGAATGGTTAGTAGCAACCCTGGCCTCTACCCACTAGGTGCCAGTGGCCTTCCACCATCCTTCCTCCCCAAGTGACAACAAAAAATGTCTCCAGAGCAGGGGAGGAGCAAAACTGCCCCCACCTGAGAACCACTGGTGTAGATTCACATTTCCATCTAGCACCATTTCTTCTTGAAAGACTCCCTTGAACATTTTGTGTAGCATGGGTTTGCTGGTGAGAAATTATTTCTGGTTTTGTATTTCTTTGGGAAAAAAAAGCTCTTTTTTCCTTCATGTGGAGGGAGATTTTCCCTGGGTAAAGATGGTAGGCTGTCAGTTTTGTTTTTTCAGCCCTTTGAAGGTGTGGCTCCACTGCCTTCTCACACACATGGTTTCCGACAAGAAATCTACAGTCATCCTTATCTTTGTCCCTGTGCATAATACTTGTTTTTTATTCTGGCTGCTTTAAAGATTCTCCCTTCATCACTGGTTTTCAACAAATTGGTTATGATGTGTCTTGGTGTCATTTTTTTCATGTTTCTTGTCCTTCAGGCTCATTTATGAATCTTAATCTGTGAAGAGGTGTGCAAGAAATATCAATTTTTTTTGGTTTTTAAAACTCAAGTTATATTTAACTCAGAGTCAAACTCTCCCCAGCATTGTGGAAAATTCAATCACTGTCATTATTTCCCCATTGGAGAGGGGAAGTTCTCTGTGTCATGCACAGATGGGGAGGCCCCTCCATCAGGGGTCACTGGCATGCCCTGGTTGCCATAGTGACACCTAATGTCCTTGTTCACAGCCAATGCTCCCTCCACTCTGTGCCTGGGACATGGGACTCTTCAACCAGTCAGAGCCTTGCCTGAGCTCCTGCCTCCAGGATGGGACCTGTCTCCCTCAGTCTGCTCCTCTCTTCCCGAGCATGGCAGTAGAGTCATGCTTCCTTCCACCCTCCATCCGTACTCTCAGAGGTAACCCTACCTCTTCTTTTCCCTCTTCCAGATATCCTGCACAATCTATTCAATAGATTTAGTTTTGAAGAAAAACAAACAGGAAAAATCAGATGACATCAAAGATCTACTTCCCATCCTACGAAAATCCCCTAAGCAAAGAAATGCCAATTACATGGCTGCCTGCTTGAAAAGGTGAAAAGAAAAATCCACATCAACACCAAAGACTATCCTGTATAAATTAAAATATAAGGTGGCAAAGGTATCAGATATATTAATTAAATGCTATTAAAAGTGGTAAGATTAGGACACTGTAACTTTTAGAGGACAACAGCTGAGCTGACTCTTGACGATAAGGAGGAATATGCAAAAGGAAAGCATCCCAGGGAGAGGGAGAAGCTTGTGCAAAGTCCCCAGGTGGTGGGTGTTCTGGGAACCATGAGGGAAAGGGAAAGAGTTCTACGAATTGTGCACAGGGAGTGGGGAGCAGATAGGATCATAATAGAAGAAGAAACTGGAGAAATCAGTCCGTAACTCATGGTGAAGGGCTTTATATGCTAAACTAAGAAGCTTAGATGTGATACCATAGCAGCAGTCAGTCACAAAGGTCCTTTGGGCAAGTGAGAGACATAAGTTACTCTATTTTTTGTTATTATGTGGTTATAAAAAATTAGGATACAACAATTAGAGCCAAAAGAAAAGAAAACTGTACTCCTTTGCTATTGCTGTGTATAACATCACTTGCAAATCTAGCAGTTTCAATCACACACATTTATGATGTCACAGTTTCTGTGGGCCAGGAGTCCAGCAGAGCTTCCCTGGGGCCTCTGCTCCAGCATATCTCACAAGCATGCCATCAAGATGTCTGCTAGGGCTGGGGTCCCATCTGAAAGCTTGACTGGAGAAGGATCTGCTCCAAGCTCATGTGACTGTTGGCAGTGTTCAGCTCCCAAAGGCTTGTTGGGCTAAAGGCTATGGTTCCTTGCTGGCTGCTGGCCAGGGGCCCCCACAGTTCCTTGCTGCTGGAATTCTCTATAGGGTAGCTCACAATATGGCAACTTGTGAGCTGTGTATAATATCACTTGCAAATCTAGCAGTTTCAATCACACACATTTATGATGTCACAGTTTCTGTGGGCCAGGAGTCCAGCACAGCTTCCCTGAGGCCTCTGCTCCAGCATATCTCACAAGCCTGCTCAACAAAGTCAGCAAGAGATTGACTTTGCTAGCAAGATAGAAATGTATGTAACATACACAAAGTGAAATCCCACCAGTTTGCTATATTTTCCTGGCTAAAGCAAGTTAGAGGTCCCACCCACAACCACATGGAGGGGATGCACAAGGACATGAATACCAGGAGGAGGGGATGATCAAGAACCATCTTAGAGTCTGTCTACTACAAGAAAATAAATTTAGTCACTGGCAGCTGCCTTCTAAGTTTGGCATAGTAGGTCATAAATGCTGATGTAGCCAGGTCAGTAAGTAGAAACTCTAATTGCCATCACACTGCAAAGGTGTCTACAAATAGGCTGCAACCTATTCACAGGGGCCTCAACTCCAAAGACAATCAAACAACTAGAAATTTCATGAAGTAAAGGCAAGTTTTCACTTATATTATGAAGGATAAATATTTCTGAGCTTACACAAAAAGTCCATGCATTCATTAGGAAAAAAACACAAACTATTGAGCAAACCTGATTCCTTCCTTTAAATGTAAGGTATAGACGACGGGATCACAGACTTACAGAACTCATGTACATTACCACTAACAATGACTCCAAAGAAAAGAGACAGTATCTTTAAAGCTGACAATTAATTATAACTGAAAACTGGCATTAAATAGATCTGACTTAATAAATTTTCTCAGACCTGACCTTTTTTGTCTGTTTTTCTTGTGTTACAGGACCAGTTTCCAGATTCTAGCCATATATCATAAACTGAAATCTTCAGCTTTTCCCCTGAGCACTTGTGGTTCTGAAAGTCAGCAAGATTAGCCGGCAAAGCCAAAGTGCTTGCATTCTAGACCTACTTGTTCTAAAAACTTGCTGTGTGAGACTTTGAACTCATGACTTTATTCTTGGCCTTGGTTTCCTCATCTGCAGATGATAAAATTAGACTAAATACACTCTTTTGGCTCTTATAGTCTATAGAACATATTCTCCTTCCCAGTCAGTGATCTTGAATTATGTCGAATTGTTTTAGCCCAAATGTGAAAGGCTTTGGGGTTTGTAATTTGCCATCAGTCACTTCAGGATGAGTGTCAAGAGAATAGTCCCAGCTATGAGATATAAACTGATTGCAAAATGGACCTGTGGGGCCAGATGATAAACTGATGTAGAGTTTGGAGGGGGAAAGGTTGCGGTCCAGCTGCAGTGGAGTGCCCAGCCCTTCAGTGTCCCATCTTACACACAAATTTAACTTGTGAATTCTGTCAGAGACTTCCCAACTGAGGGTCCTGGGATATTTCCGGACTTTGTAGCCACAGTCTGCTTTTCTGTGCAACCCTAAGTTAAGACCGGGACTCACCTCACTCTCGTCCTGAGCTACAGAGGCCAGGCTGTGCTCCCTTGTGCCTCTCACCTCCTTTACCACCCTTGAATGGAAAGAGCATTTCCCGCCCACACACATAGTTTGCTAAGCATGTTTCAGTACCCTTCCTTCATAGATATTAATTGAGCAGATTCTCTGGAGAAGATACATTGACTGATAAGTATGCAAACATTTACATCTTTACAACTGCAACAATTCCTTTAAAGGAAAAGCAAGCATAGAGTGTGAGATAGGATCTATTATAGGAAATACATCATTGAGGAAGTGATATATGAGCAGCAATCTAAAGGACGCTCTAGAGTTAGACAGAAACAGTGGAAGAAAGCAATATGTTTGTTAGGCAAATAGCAAGGGAAGGATGGGAGGAGAAGAGTTTGGGGAAGTATCAAGCCCAGATTATGAAGGATTTTCCATCTAAGGAAGACATTGAACAGTTTTAAGCTAAACAGTCTTTGCATTCTTAAAGGATCACTCGGGCTAGGGTTGGTAGGAGAGCAGTTTGGATGCCAGGATGGCAGGAGAGCAATTTGTAGGATATCAGGCAAGAAATCACAGTAGCTTTAATGAGGGTGGGGAAAATGGAGACACAGAGATGACCAGACTCCAGAGATATTTAGAAGTTCTGGGAGGGTTTAATGGTGGGTTCAGCAGGGGTAGTTAGGAAACAGGAGAGTTCTTAAGTGCCTCGCTTGGACAACTGAGTGGATAGCAATGACTTTCACTAAACAAGGGAACATTAAGGGAGAGTCCAGCTCTCCCTCTCCCATGGGCAGGATTATGAACATAGGCTCGGCCATGCTGAGATTGAGATGGCTTTGAGACCTCCCACGGGAGGTGACAAGGTAGCTCTTGTGTATCTGCTTTGGAGCTCAGAAGAGATTTCCTAACCAGGGTAAACATCTGAGAGCCCTTGACCCATAGACGGTAACTGAAGACTCAGACGTGACAGACACTGTGAGGGAAAGAATGTAGAGTGCGAAGAGAAGACGAATGGTCCCAGGACTTGAGGAATCTCTATATTAAAAGGACGTAGTGGGGTAAAGGGACATGACCTTACAAGGGAAGTTGGCAAGGACTAGCTAAGGATATAAAATGAAAATAAGGAGGGAAAAGATATGTAAATGTTTCAAAACAGTAATGGTCAACATTTATGAGAGATCCAGTATGCTAAAATGTGAAGAATGTTTGTTGTATTTAGTGACATGCAGGTCATGAGTGGCCTTTAAAGGTCATTTCAATAAAGTTATGGAAATTAAATGCAGATTGGAATGGGTTGAAGAAAGTGTAGGTAATGAGAAGAAAGTAGGTGTGGCTTAGCTATATGAGCACAAGTGAGACTGGATAGAAGCCAGAAGATCAGGTACAGCTGAGGGATAATGATTGTAGGATGAATGAGCCTTTGGTGGAATGTTGATAGAAAGTAAATCACAAAGACTGAGAGGAGAGATTATATTGGTAAACGTACTGGAAAAGCAAGAGTGGATGGGATTCAGAACACGAGAGGAAGGGGTGGCTTTAGGTAGGAGGAATAATCTTTATTGCAACAGAAAGCTGAGAGAAAAGATGGATATAGATGCAGGGAGATCTGTAGGTTTGATTAAGAAAAAGTTGGGTATGTATGTACGGAAGCTCCTTTAAATGACTTCTGTTTTCATTTGGAATAGAAGGTAAGCTCACTTGCAGATATGGAGAGTGGAAATCGTAGTGGAGGTGGATTCTTATGTGAGGGAATATTTCCTGTGAGTACAGAAAATATAAACTTATATTTTCATGATCTTAACAACAATGTGAAAAAGTTTAGTCAGTCTGTTTATTAAATATTTGATAAGTTTTTAATGGCTTGCTTCACTGAATTAAATCTCTTTTTTTTTGGCTTTGAATCTAGTTAGTGTTTGTTTTTTTTGTTTGCTAAAATTAATCTCATTTATCCACATGGACACAATTTCAAACCACATTCTCTCAAGGACAGGACTCAAAGACATCATCAATAACTCTTATCTGACTACCCTGCTCAAATACAGCTTCCTGGATCTCGTTGAAAGTTTCAGCGATGTCATCCTACATTTCAATTACTAGAACACTTCACTATTGAATTCTTTGCTGTGTAGTTTCAGCAATCACTCAGATTCTAACCATTTCAAGGAGGCAGTCTCAAAATTTTTTGATGCTTTTCCAAAAATGTTTCAATCTAAGTGTAGCCAAAACGTTGCCAGTAATCTAGAGGTGAACCTTCAATTTTAAACAAATCTCCCAAATTCTAAAACTTCCCATGGGACTAAAGGTCCCAAACTGTGGAGGCTGCAACCACGCCATCTAACATCTTTGGGGTTCACTGATCCCTCACTCCCTATTCCCTAATCAGTCCTTTCCTTCTTCCCATTTGTGGCATATCAAACATCCTTTCACTGAAGGCTCATTTTGACTCTGATCCCTGAAATTATGTTTATTTCTTCAGCTATTCTTTGATTCTGAAGACTTTTTAAGGCATTAATGAAGAGAACAATTTTATGGATGTCAAAGGAGTTTCCAGTGAAGAGTTGCCAAGAATTGGCTTGATTATAGGGCCTATCAATGAAAATAACAAGAGTTAAGCTCTGTAATTAAATCTAGGTGCCTGAATTTACACCAGCCTCCAAAAAAGATAAAATGAACCCAATAAAGGTGATAATCTAGGGCTATTAACAATCCACCCTGAAAAAATGCATATAACAATAACTCATAATTTAAGAAGAGATTTTAATTAAAAAGCAAATGTTGAGAGAATATCTGTCATTGTGTCTGGTGACCACCTGTTAACAAAAAATAAAAGCCCTTGGGCCTACACTATTCAGAAAACTTTCCTTTTCCACTTCACTTAGGAGTGACACACATTTGCTTTTATGTTTGATTCTTTCAATTCAAATTGCCCTGTTCCATGAGTACTGATGAACTTTTTCAAAAAGGTTGCCAATTTCTTTACCATTAACTCTGCGTTACTACATCAAAGTTGTTACCACACCATCTGGATTGCCCTGCCACTTCTGTTATCCTCCTTCAGATATGGTTAGTAACATTTCAGTAAGATACAGGGTATGCAGAACAATAGAATTGGTAGAGGGCAGTTCCTCTCCTGTGAGAAAGGAAGTTCCCAGCAACCAGCCAAGACAGGAAGGGTATTGTGTCAAGAGCAATTAAGTGGGTCCTGAGCCAAGGAGATAAAGGTAGGAAGACAAGGTAGCAAGAAGAGACAAGATCATGCACCTGGCTGAACAGGAGGCAAGAACAGGAC
Source organism: Manis javanica (assembly GCF_040802235.1). Taxonomy (NCBI): domain Eukaryota; kingdom Metazoa; phylum Chordata; class Mammalia; order Pholidota; family Manidae; genus Manis; species Manis javanica. The sequence goes on from NC_133164.1 coordinate 108,860,691, forward strand.
ATAAAATAAGAAACAATGATGTTTCAGTAGGGAAAGAGGTTGATATCTCAACAGTGGGTAAGGTTAGGTGGAAAAAGAAATGAAGCGGGTGAATACCAGGCATGTGTTACCATTCTCACTAGACATAAACAGCACTCACAGAAGGAAAACTACATTATTGAAAATAATGCTTTTATTTCTTCCCATAAAAGGCTCAGTTCAATATTAAAATATAAATGTATAAATGGCATGATGAGATACAATAAACATAATCCCAGTTTTTTTCTCCCTAAAATTCCTGTGAGTTAAACAGATTTTGTGCACTCATTTTTAAAGATCTTAGCCTGTACATCAAGATGCAACAGGGGCCATGCAACTTACTCCCATGTCCTGCTTTACTACTGTTTTACTGAGTACCTCTCAGATGTATGTGAGATGAGTCCACATTTAGTTAGAATAATTCTTTTTAGGGATCATTTTACATGGCACTCAGACCATAAGAACATCATGACACCAGGTATTGTGAGATTTTTTTCTTTTCATAATTTTGATTATAGATTGTGTATAAGGAAACCAATAGTCTTTGATGAAGAAATTTCTTACTTATTGTTTCTCTGGTTCAAAGCTGCACCTTCCTAGGGCATTCTCTTTTCCTCTCCCCACCTCTTGCCAAAGCAACAATTCTCCCTCTGTCTCCAGCTGCAGGTTCTCTCAGCTCAACTTTCCTAAACCCAGACATGACATTTAGGTTCTGAAAGTTTACACTCCTCACTTAGAAACATGTTCCCAGTAAATGGTGATCTCCAAGGGGTAGAAGAACAGAAGAGGGTGTTCATAACTTTATGCATGACAGTTGTTAGGATCCTGGCTTGACACTGAGTTTGTGAGCACACACATGGAAGATGGCTAAATTACATTGAAAGGCAGCATGTGCCCAGAGGAGACAAGAATGGACTGGATGGATCAAGGACAGCCTTATGGAGGGGCTGGCACCCCGGCCTAGGTTTGAGAAAAGACTGCAACCAGGAGAGTTCAGGTAGGCAAACAAAAGAGATGAGTCTGTGTTGGGAGTGAAGAGGGAATCAAAGTGAGCAGATCTGTGGAATGAGCCTGGATTCTTCTATATTCTGATTAGGACAGAAAACATGTCAAAAATAATGGCAAGTAAACTATGTAGTCCCTACTCTTCTGCCAAAGAGATTGGATAAGCTGGATGGCCACCATGGAAAGGCCTGCCTAGTGACCACTGTGAGAGCCTGGTATTAAAGTAGGGCACAGCTTTAGTCAGAGGGCAGGTGATGTCTAAACCAGAAGAGACAGAAATGTGCACCAAGCCAAGGGAATGGGACAAACCAGAAGCAGTAATTCAATGCAGTAATTTTGCCAGGAAAAGGAGGTCATTGGAGTTTTTTTGAATAGAGAAGCTGTGCAAAGAGTACATTGGCTTGCAAAAATACAAGTATGGATTATATGTATAAGTATGGATTATAATACCAGAACTAGATAAATAAATGGTTAAGCAAATATATAAATAAAAATGTACTCAATTAATAGTATTAATAGATAACTAGTTTATCCATTTATTCACTCAATGAATATTTGTTGATCACCTGTTTGTCCAACACTGGTGAGCAAAGCAGATCTAGTCCTGACATCATAGAATTTGTAATCTAATGGGGAAAGAGACACTAAGCAGTCAGTGATATAAATTACAAATCATGGTGCTATGGAGAAAAGCTCTGAGGTCTTACGAGATGCTATAATAGGGAAGTTGTCAGGTAAGGACTTGACAATATGGAGTACAATTTGACCTTGGCTAAGTCATTTGGTGTAAGGAGAGCAACGATCAGAGTGGACTGAAAATGAGTGAATAGAAGAAAGAAGAGACGAGGAGAAAGAAGTTGCTGGGGATACATCATTAAACAAAACAGATAAAACCCCTGCATATGGAGCCTACTTCCAAGAACAGATGCTCTGTGAGCAAGCAGAGCCCTTAAAAGGGGATCAGTGCCAGGACCCTCAATGTGGGGTTAACGGGCATAGATGCCGGTCTGGTCGTGTTCACTGAGGGAAAGCGTGCCAGGAGAGGTGCACAGTCAAGGATGAGCCTGAGCAAACGCCCCCTGTGGGGGAAGCATGGGAAAGGAAAAGAATTCAGAAGAATCTGGGAGAGGAAACAGGCAAATGTCTGCACTGGGGATGAGAAGTTAAGTTTACAAGATGACTAGAAAGGTTGTGATACAGGACTTATTACCTCCCAGGGGCGAAGAAACATGTAACCATTGTTTATCAAAGCATCGCTAAAGAAAAAGCCTTAAGGCCCACAAACGAAGCTAGAAGAGTCTAGGGCAGCCCACCCCGAGCCTGTGTGTGGGTGCAGGGAGGGGCCAAACCTCATCAGGTCTGACCCATGGGGACCCCAGCCAAGGACTGTTGAGAGACGGAATGAACAAATATGCAGAGGTCTAAAGGCCACGAGATAAGAGAACAAGGAAGAGAATAGTGAAGGGTCTGCATACACATGCCTGTTCAGAAATATTCCTGCTTAGAAAGTAGAGGACATGCCATATTTATGCTTATTGTTATCTTTATACTTATAACTTCTCAAATGGCTCTCTCATAAAAACCTCTGAGTTCCCTCTCCAGCACCATACTCCTTAATTTTCTGCTTCACAATCTTTTTTAGTGAATAGTTCTTCAACAGTACTGAGGTAGGTTTAGAAACAAAACAAAAATAACTTAAAAAAACAAAAATTTCCCAAACTTTGACCAGAAATTAAGAAAAATGATAACCATTTCAAAGATAAACTGAATAGAAAAAGTGGACTGGGTTAATTTATATTACTAATGCTAACTGCAAATGATGTAGAAAGGTTTTTTTTTTTTTAAGAACCTAGAGACTTCATTAGGGTCTATACTGTAATTTTGTATAATTAGGCTCCCCAAATTATGCTGTGAGTATAATGGAGAAGTAACAGGACAAAATGCTTGTGTGCAAAGCCCCATGAAAGTAATACATCTTCTGCTATTAATGATTATGTTCCTTTTTATTATTAAAGATGCAATTAAAAGAATTTGTGCTTTTCCCTTTTGTATGAAGAAATAATAAACATTATATTTGATATTCTGATTTTCCATATATAGTGACATTGGAAATGTAATTAGCTGTATTTTTTTTAACAGATTGACTTAAGTGACTGTAATGACAATCTCAAGATTTGAAAATGGAATGTGGAGTCACTATTTAAACAGAAATAGACTATTGGTAGTTAAACTCATCTAAGTTGATCAAGACATAGTATCTACCATTTATTAAGCACTACTGTGGGGTAGCATCACCAAAGCTTTACGGAAATGTTGTGTCTCGTACAAAATAACTGCCGGCAAGAGCGCTGGACATCCCAGTGATTTTTTAAAGAGGGAGGCAGGAAGGAAAGGACAGGGAAGGGACGGTGGCTGTTTTCTGGATAACTCTTGATGCCGGATACCCACAATCATGAGCATTTGATAACTGGTAGAGGTTGATAATAGTTTTGATGACGATGATGATGACAAATAGAACCTTTTCCCCAGTCTCCAAGTGGCATATCAACAGGAAATATTTCAATGACAAATCTCTAATTTGTAGGCAAAGGGGAAAAGGGACAGATTAAATTCTGATAGCAATCTGTCGTTGTCTAAGACATTATTTAAAATCTGAAGGAAAAGGAAGGAAGTAAAAGCTACAAAACTTTGGAAACTCTCCAATACAATCACTTTAAGATCTGGGAATTCCCTTTGTAAAATAAATGCTCCCTCCTGTGCATGCCCCTCTGCACCACTTGGCTCACTACATGTCCTGATTATGGTGCACATTCTATTTTGGTGTCTGTCTTTCATTGGAGGATAGGTGTCTCTTGATTTTCCACATGCAGACTGAGTTACCCCATCAAACTGTCTCCTTCTCAGAGTTCACAAAACTGAACATTTAATTGAGTGTGAAGAACCAAAGTCTCCAATTGAAGGGAATTTAATGCTATAGCAAATCCTGTCTCATCTGGCAATACCTTCCGGTGAAGCGTGAGCAGCCCAGCTCTGTTAGTGGACTTCCCACCTAGGAACAGGTACGTCACTGTCCTGCAGTATTGTGGAGGGGGACGGACCACGGGTCATGGCAGCAGACAGAAGCCAGAGGAAGGGCCGAGCTGCTAAACCCGCACTCTTGGTAACGCCACTATGCCATATGCAGCAGACTGAATTGTGCATGCCCCTCATTCATATGTTGAAGCTCTTCCCCCAGTGTGATGGTATTTAGAGGTGGAGACTATGAGAAATAATTAGGTTTAGATGGGGTCAAGAGGGTAGGGTCCTCATGATGGGATTAGTATCCTTAGAGAAGAGAAGGTGGCCAACTGCAAGTCAAGAAGAGAGTCCTCACCAGAACCCAACAGCACTGGCAGCCTGCTCTTGGACTTCCAGCCTCCAGAACAGTGAGAAAACACATTTCCGTGTTCAGGCCACCCAGGTTATGGTATTTTGTTACGGCGGCCCTAGCAGACCAAAACACAGTAAAAGCCAACTATCCTGAACACAACTGCCCTGCACATAGTAAGTGTTCAATAAATGTAAAAATTATTGTTTATTCATAGTAAAAATTTTTTCTTAGTTGACTGGAGAACATTTTTATAGCCATGTTTTCGCCTTTGTAACAAATAAGAATCAGACAGCTTTACTTTTTTTTTTCTTTTAATTTTTATTTTGGTATCATTAATCTACAATTACAAGAAGGACATTATGTTTACTAGGCTCCATCCTTCACCAAGTTCCCCCCACATTCCCATTCACGGTCACTGTCCATCAACATAGTAAGATGCTATAAAATCACTACTTGTCTTCTCTGTGTTGCACAGCCCTCCCCGTGCCCCCCATACACTATACATGCTAATCGTAACGCCCCCTTTCTTTTTTTCCCGCCCTTATCGCTCCCTTCCCACCTGTCCTCCCCAGTCCCTCTCCCTTTGGTAACTATTAGTCCATTCTTGGGTTCTGTGATTCTGCTGATGTTTTGTTCCTTCAGTTTTTCTTTGCTCTTATACTCCACATATGAGTGAAATCATTTGGTACTTGTCTTTCTCCACCTGGCTTATTTCACGGAGCATAATGCCCTCTAGCTCCATCCATGTTGTTGCAAATGGTAGGATGTTTTTTTCTTATGGCTGAGTAATATTCCATTGTGTATATGTACCACATCTTCTTTATCCATTCATCTAATGATGGACATTTAGGTTGCTTCCATATCTTGGCTATTGTAAATAGTGCAGTGATAAACATAGGGGTACATCTGTCTTTTTCAAACTGGAGTGCTGCATTCTTGGGGTAAATTCCTAGAAGTGGAATTCCTGGGTCAAATGGTATTTCTATTTTGAGCTTTTTGAGGAACCTCCATACTGATTTCCACAATGGTTGAACTAATTTACATTCCCACCAGCAGTGTAGGAGGGTTCCCCTTTCTTCACAACCCCACCAACATTTGTTGTAGTTTGTCTTTTGGATGGTAGCCATCCTTACTGGTGTGAGGTAATATCTCATTGTGGATTTAATTTGCATTTCTCTGATGACAAGCGATGTGGAGCATCTTTTCATGTGTCTGTTGGCCATCTGAATTTCTTCTTTAGAGAACTGTCTATTCAGCTCCTCTGCCCATTTTTTAATTGGATTATTTGCTTCAGAAAGCTTACTTTTTGCTGGTACCATTTTGAGAATGACTTTCCAACCACCAAGAGTGCTTAAAAGACAGTGTTTCTGTTCTGGGTGTCTTCAGAGCATCCCTGTGGAACAGGCACAAACAGGTATTATTGTTCCTGGTTTACAATGTGGAAGCTTTGACTTTGGCACAGACTTGATTAATGTCACTCAGGGTTATCAAAACGATATGTGACAAAAATTAGTTATCGGAACAACTAGCAATAATACTTTTCTCCTATAAACCTAGATCTCTGATCCATAAACAGAACAATAACTTATTTAAAGTGGATGATGAATATACAGAATTTTAATAGGAAATGTTGATTATACAGACTAGGTATGGCAAAATTAATGAATGGCCCCAAGTTCATTAGAATAAATAATAAATCAACATATGGAAGGCACAGTGGTATATGTTAAAAATGTAGAAAGAGGTATCAATTTACAGCCTCTTTTTGGTTGAAGAGAAAGAAAGTAAATATTAAAAGATCACTTTTTCAAAAGGGGAAACAGGATATTTTACACTACAAAGCATTGAATAACATCTAGAGGAGGAGTCTGTATACTTTTTCTGTGAAAGGCCAGATAATAAATATTCTAGGCTTTGAGATCTACTTTGTGTCTGCTGCAACTGCTCAACTCGGTAACTCTGTAGCCACCTCAAAAGCAGCCAAGGACAAAAATGAATGGGGGTGGCTATGTTCCAAAAGAACTTTAATTACAAAAACAAAGAACACACTGGATTTGACCCCAGAGCTATAGTTTGTTGACCATTGATCTAGCTGATAATTTAGCTATGCAGCTTTTAATAACTTACCTACAGCTTTTAGCTACATAGCTTTCATTTTCCTGATAATAAAGGCTATTCCTTAAATATTTATCCTTGATTTTAAATAGGTAATGAGAATGCCAGTTCAAAATTGCAAGACGCCTGACAAGCTACTTGGTGAAAAGTAAAAAGTCCCCTCTCCCCATCCCCTTTACCACTGTCCCCCACCCCCACCACACCTGCACCTTCTTATTTCTCCTCCTCAAATGCAACTATTATGTTGGTTTCTTCTAAAGGTATGTAAATCATGGCAACCTTCCCAAATAGACTCCTGATTTCATCATGAAAACTCTGTGAAGAGGGACATTGCCTGTTTTAATGTCCATTCTGAAAATGAGGAAAGTGAGAGAGACTCAGGAAAAGGCCACACAGTTAATAGCTAGAGTTTAGAGCTCCGCTCTTCTGCATAGGACACCAACTCCAAAAGTGGGGTGGATCTTACAAACTGTGGAATGATGCTGGATTTTTTGAAAATAGAATGACAGAACAAGGTTTATCGGTTAGGCGTAGCCTTCATCTCAACAGCTGCTGTCCACCCTCCTCTTCTCACCCTTCCTCCCCTAGGAAAAAATGTAATATTAGATGTAAGTTATCTTTGCTGTGGGGAAAAACCAACCCTTCCCACTGACACGTGCCAATATCAACCACTGCAGAATGTCAGGAAACCTCTGGGTTTTTACACAGAGGTAAACTCTCCTATCTTCCCTCATCTTGTTCTCTCCAAACAAAAACCCATGCTCAGCACATTTCTTCAATAGTTTTTATTTTATTCCCTCTCTAGTGAGCTGTACGTACATGTACAGCACACCTACATACCTGCCTGTCTTCCTCAGTTTCTCTGTTTGCTCGAACCCTGGACGTTCTTTAAAGAACGTCAGGCTACCTCATTCCAAGAAGGTCCCATGACAACCACAGCAAAATTTACTCTCTTCTGATTACAAAGCTCTCAATGTCTGAACTTGATGGTTCTAATCTTATTAATCTATAATATTGTTTAATTCTTCATGAATGGCTAGTACTAAAAATAATGTTTCTCAAAATCAAAAAGGATACTTTATATTCAATAGTATACCACCTACCTCCCACCCCTAGGTATATGTGATTCATATAGCAGGTGTTTGACAAATGTTTATAAAGTAAATGAATGGATGAATGAGATACTTAAAACTTCAGCTAGGACAAGGTATATTGCCTTCCAGGATTCTCTTCAAGGGTATTGTTGAGGGCACTGTGCCCTGTATACCAACCAGCATCTTGTCCGTGAGGTCCTGCAGGAGATACATCTTCAGCCTGATACCAAGAATGAATAAGCATTACCGGCACATGGTTGTCTTTACTCTTATGGCCACTGCGAATTGTGTGGTTATTGAGTGTGTCTTTTTCTGGTGGATTATTTTTAACCTTAAATCTTACACAAAGCCCACACCATATAAAACAAAGTCAGAGCTCCTCTGGCTGAGCAGAAGGGTACAGAAGTTTCACCCTTGGCCTGATTTCACCTGTTGTACCTGCTGCTCAGAAGCTAAGGATTTTGTGGGGTAAGATTTGATGACTCTGACTCTCTCTCTCTCTCTCTCTGCATTGGCCATTAGAAATTTTTGGTCCACTTCTACAAAATGCAGGGGACTCAAGACTTACAAAACTCATTCATGGCTTTATTTAATCTTTCTTACTCTTCTGCCTTTGTCCCATTTCCTTTAAACATTACTTCAGAATTTTTATTTTATATTTTGTAAGACATCTGAAATGATCTCTAACACAAGGCACAGGAAAGGTGGATGGATGGATGAATGGATGGATGGATCTCTACAAAACTAGCTCTAGTGTTATAATATTAATTGACAAACAAGGTCCATAGCACTAGTGAAAACTCTCAATAATCAACAATTACATGTAAAACTAATAGAAACTATTAATGGAATTTATCACCATTCCCTCATAGTAGAGCCCCAAGGGCAGCACATGTGTCTGACTTTGGCGTTTCACTGCATGGGACAGAGCCAGTGAAACCCTGGTACAAAGCACCCCCATGTAAATGTTATTAGGACATAGGGAAAAAAGGGGTGAAAGAATTCCTCTTCATGATTATTGCTAAGTAGCTGAATGCTTCACACTGCCTTATGACATACTGAGTTTCAAACGGGAAAATGAATGTTCTTGATGATAAAGTCACCTCTCTGATTCTGTCCGAGTAGAGGGAGAAGTGAAATGATCATCCACATCAGGAATGGATATTCCCATTCATTTCAACTGGTTTTCATTAAGCATTGTTTCTCAGAAGATTTATTCCTTAATAAATCTGGATCTCAGAGCAATTTACCAAGCAGCATTATATGATCTTACAGTGTTGAGGGCAAGTGATTGTGCCTGCATTTGCATATGGAGCTGTGAGACCCAGGGCCCATTTCCCTTGCATTATGCCCCGCCAAGCTGATGATAACCCTGGGAACTCTTGAGAAATCAGCAGGTGGCCAGCGGAAGCTCTGCATTGCAGGGGGTTAGGGATCAAGGGAGTTCCTGGAGGGTGAGGCTGCCATGCAGTTATCCCACCAGGAATCACACAGCAAATTGCGTACTTCCAGAAATTAGCTCCTTCTGGTTAAACTAATGGGTATTCTTAAAGACCTAATGAACATTTCATGTTTTGGAGCTGTTGACCCAGATCCTGCCTATTCCAAGACTCCACTCTACTGCTGGTTGGGTGGAGACAGAGAGAGAGAACTGGATCAATTTCACCCACTGATTCAGGACAACAAATAAGACTTGAGGTTCTGCCTCCTTCGCCCAATAACTAAGACAGAACTCTCCCTTTAACTTCTCTGGTTGCTTTTCTCTTAACTATATTTACTAACCTTTCTGAGTAGAAAAGCAATTATCAGCACAGAAATTTTGAAAATACACAAAGGCACCAAGATATGAACATTCAAATCACACGTAATTCCACTAGCACAAGTAAGCAGTTAACATTTTTTAATATTTCCTTCCAGTCTTTTTTCTATATATAGCTTACCTATAAACACATATAACATACACAGAAGAGAAACTGAACCACATGTGTTGTGTATATTATTTTGGCTTTTGCATTTAACATGACATCACGAATAGTCTTGCAGGTAATAAATATTCTTTACAACATGATTTCTGAAAGTTTCACAGTAGTCTACCATGAATCATACTTTAATTCATTAAATCACTCTACCATTGAAATATAAGTCAATTCCAACTTTTTACTACAATAAATAATGCTATTGGATATCTTTTATGAAAAGCTTTATATAAATATCTCTGGTCGTTTATGTATACAAATATATAGGATCCCATGGAATTGATGGATTAAAGGCCATAAACATTTTAAAAGTCTTTGATACATCTTACATAATTGTACCACCTCTCTCTCAAAAGACTATACCAAGTTACGTTCTGATCAGCAAAGTGTAAGAGTTCCCAAAATGGCCTTTTGTCATTTTCCCCCCACTCAAGTTTGCTCTTAGTTCATTTTAACCTAATCTTCCCTGGATAGAAATATTGCCAGTGGGTGGTATGAGGTATGTGGAACACAGTGTGATTACCACCATAGCCTCAAACCGCCTAAGGCAAGTAACAGTGAATTTGAGTCCTTCTTCTATTTAGGGAACCTTAGAAAAATCAACTGCATGAGAAGGGGATTTGACTCAAGATTTTGCTCTTCTCCCAAAGAAAAAGTAGCTCCAGTCCCAGGTCTTGCCCCATGACTTCCTATATTCAAAACAACCAAATGCAAACTGGTTGTTCTGCATATAAAGATCAAATCAAATGAATCATCTCTGTACAACGGATTTGAATTTCTTTTCCCCCACTACTAAAGAAGACAGCTTTCTTCTTTTTCAACCTGTATAAATGGCTCAGTTTCTATTTTTCTCAAACTGTCATGAAAAGGATTCATTATTCTTTGCACATCTACTTCTACATTTTGCTGTGAAAGTCAATATTTATTGCACTTTTTTCTGCATTTCTTAATGGAACATGTGTGTGATTATTGAATAAACATGAATGTATTGAGTTTTGCAACACTTCTTCTCCAGCAATTTGTTAGGATTTTTTCACTCGTCTAACTCAAAACAGATTTATTTTTCTAATAAGATTTTGCAAGTTCTTTATCCACAGTATCCACTAGATTTGTTTCATTTGCAAAATATAAACTGCTGCACCTGGGCAGCAATTTTTTGATCACTCCAAATGGTTTGTAATGGTTTCTAGCATAGAGCAATGGCATGCATACTCACCAGATGTATTTCAGTTCATGCATTACTTTTTGGTTTAATTTTTTGGTCTGCTTATCCTATCTTAGTCTCCCTGACCACATTACATTCTCAGGGTTTATTTCATCCTCATTTACACATGATGTAAGAGATCATTTCAGCTGAATAAAGAATCCTTTGAAAGATTTTGCATGGAGATGAAAGATCTAATAAATTTCTGTTGAAAAAGTTTAATATTGCTGGTATAATTGCTATTGAGCATGGATGAAGCATTCCTATGATACCCATCTACGTGATATTGTCATCTCTACTAGGTATGTTCCTCCATCAGTTTTTCTACATGTATCTAGGGGTCTAGTAATTAGGAATTCAGAAATCATTAAAAGGAAACTTGGATTCTGAATTTTTTAAATGTTATCATGATTATGCTAGCATGTTTTTACTCTTCCTTTTTCTAATAAACTCAAAATATTTCATAAATAAGCAAATTGATTTTCCTCGATGTCCAAGTTTACGACAAAATTTTACTGGTCAAAAACTTCCCACCAGGCTTTCCTGTATCTCATTGTAATAAAATGAATCCATAGTAGTAAATGCAGGCATTTGCAATATACAAGACCTTGTAAATTTACAAATTACTCAAAATGTTCATCTTTCTTAGTGTCTTTTTACTGAATTAATGGTGTTTTTAAAGTTGGATATTTTGTCTGCTGATTTAGTGGTCTTTTCATAGAGACATCAGTATTTGTGGAGCTTTTGCTATTATTAGTAGCCACCCTAAGAAACACAGAGCTTTTCACAAGAGAAATTAATCCACATTATTTACTCCTTTGGGCTAATATATTATTTATTCCTAAATGTATTGGTTCCAGCCTTGACTTTTGCCCTGGTATCAGAATAACAACTCACATGATAGCCACCCACTTGACATCACCACTTGGATGACACACGGATAATTTAAACATTATAATCTATCCCCCAAACACACCCTTGATATAGCCCCTAGACATTTTCTTCTCCAGTCTTTCTTGGCAAATGACATAACCACCTGCTCAAGTGAAACCCGCAGGGTTATCTTTGATTGTTCTTTCCCTCCAACTAACATCTAATTCAATAGGAAGTCTTATTGGCACTAACTGTAAAATATATGCCAAGTTGGTTACCTCTCCTTCTGCACTTGTGTCATACTGGTCCAAGCTGCCATCACACCTTACATGAAGTTCAGTAGCCTCTCAATGCATTTTCTACACTTCCACTCTTGATCCACTGCTCTCAGTTTTGCACAGAGCAAAGCGTGTGCCAGCACATAACTCCACCGCCACAAGCCCACACTGGCTTCGCATTTCACCCAGAACAGAACCCACATTTCTACCATGGCTGAAGGCCCTACATGAACAGACTGCCCCACTCTGTAATCCCCTCTCTCGCCACTGTCCCCTTGCTTTCTATGATCTAGACTCCCTGATCTTTTGTCCCACGAACATGCCAAACTCGTTTCTCCCTTAGATTTTATTCTTTTCTACTTCTCAGCATAGAACTCTCTCCCATTCCTTATCTTTGCATGGCTGACGTCTTCTCAACAGGTCTCAGCACAAATATGTCAGAGAAGTCACTCTTGGTCACCCCAATTCTCTCTCACATCACCCTGCTTTGTTTTCTTAGCAGCAGCAATTATGTCTTTAAAACTATCTTCTGATTTATTTACTTTTTAATAGCCTAGCTCTCCACTAGCATATGAGCCCCATGGGAGAAGAAAGTTCATCTCTCACTTATCACTGTACCAAGTGTCAGTCTTTACATGACATGTGCTCGGTAAATACTCATTGAATGAATGAATTCTTCAATCAGTCAGAAAGTCAAACTCATTGGCACACCATTCAAGGCCCCTCACAATCTAGCCCTAACCTATGTTTGTAGCCCATATCCCAAAACACTACTTATAACCCATATTAGACCAATCACTGTTTCTTAAGCACACTGTGAAATTTCATGACCCAATACCTTTTATCAGACCATGAATCTCTCTTTTATCCAACTGTTAATCTCAAACACTCTTTGTCACCCTTTCTCTACTTCTCCCCCGAGTTCTTCTGGGGTAAATTCTACTCAGTGATCAAGGCCCAGTTCCACCGTCTCCTTCCCCACTAAGCCTTTGCAGTTTTCTCCCCTGGATCCATACTGTTTTGTCTCACCATCAGAGGGTCGTTAACAAAGCCCTCCTTCCACAATTAAATGTCTTTCTCTTGATCCCTTAGGATGTGCTAAGTTCTTTGAAAACAGAAATTCAGTTGTCTTCACATCCTTCATAATATGTAGCCTAGTCCCTGGTAGGAGCTCTATAAATATGTTTAAGATGGAATGATTTGAATCTTGAATAGAACTGAACCAGACTGTGAGAAAGTGACCCCCAAAACAACTCTGTGCCTCCAATGAGAACATTTTAACCCTCAATAGATCAGAAAATACATACATAGTTCCCTAGTTTAATGGAGGAGGAAGAGGTTCTGTGTCATGTGCTATTTTCTGAGTTTTCTCTGCCGGCTGCAAAGAGAGATGTGGTCAGGAATCATAGACCTGGTGTTTTCTGTATCTCTGTCTTAAATCACCAGCTGCTTGTTTAGCCTTGATCCCCACATTTGGCAGAAACTGGGTTGCTTCTCTCACACATGTTTTTCCTTCAGAGTGTTGATATTGGGCTGTATCCTCTATGATAACAAAATACCAGACTTCTTGGGTCATTGGTCTAATGCAGCTGTGGTTGGTTGAGGTTCATGAAAGTCACCGCTTGTCATTTGTTTATGTCCCTGCCCTAGAGAATTTAGGGCTTTTCTTTACCAGAGAGTTACAGACATCATCCCTAGACCCATAACATTCTCCCACTTCTTGTTAATTGTCATGAGAATGGGGAATAACGTGGGCAAGGCATCCTGTGAGTGTTCAGCAAGGATGCTGTAGCGACTTAGAAGAGAGCTCAGGAGGAAACTGGCTTGTAGTTCCTTCTTGAATTAATCTATTCTTGTTTCAGCAGTCAGGGAAAACTCCATAGTGTGGCAAGGTGGGACATTGTCTTCTTAGATAAGGCTGGCTGGAGAGAATATATATCCAGATAACACAAGAGGATCTTAAGTAAACCAGAAGGAAAGTGGTTATATCCAGGCATTTCTGGAGCTCTATAAAGCAGGGTTGAAACCTGCCTGAAGCAAGGCAATAATACAGCAAAAATGTGCAAAATACGAGGGTTTTGGGACAGTCCAACACGAGCTAGATTGAAGCCAGCAAACATCCCCTCCTCAGCTTTGGTCTGTAAGTCTCCAGCTACATAGGGGACATCTAGATCTGAGATACTACAAAAAAGACGGAGACATCACCATTCTCAAGGAAATGCAAGGTCTAAGCAATGGGTGAAAGTAGACAAAAAAAGCTTTAGTTCCACACAGCACTCTACTCTTACAGCAGAAGGAAGAAAAGGAAAGTTCATTAGTAGCTGACAGTGACTGCAATTCAACTTGATCTGGTTCAGTTTAATTCACTTGCTAGGTCAGGGAAGAATAGTGGAGTAAGAACATTCAAGGCTGAATGAATAGCTCATTGCTCTATAGAGTAATATAGTTGCTAAAAAGTTACTGAAATCTAGTGACAAAGACAGAACCACAACAGATTTGTATTAACAGGCTGCTGAGAAAAAACATGGCATGCAGGATAAGAGGGGAGTGCAGCTAATCTAAGTGTGACTTCGGGTAACAGGGTTTCCCTTGTCTGATCCTGTCTTGAAGGTCAGTCAGGGTGTTCCCAGTCTCCCTGCTTCCTTGGGAAGTCCTGCCCAGCTAGGGTATGTAAACAAAGTTGATCAGTTAATCTGTCATATACAAATTAAGCACTGGAAGGGACTGTAGAGGTCGCTACCATGATCACGCAACTAGTCAGCTACTGCCCTTTCTCCATTGCAACAGCCTCTGAAGTGTGTTTCCACAACTTCATATCAATGAAAATCTGTCTGATGTTTGGGAATTTATCTTACTTCAAACAGAACAAAGAAGTTTCACCGGAGATGTCATTCCAGAGGCCCCTACATCCCTCCCCAGAATCTCTCCTCTCTGACGACACATTAGCTTATGCTGATGGATAAATAGGCCCTTCTATGAGTGTGTGCTGCATTCTGTGAGTGTGTGCTGCATATATGTGCACATGTGTGGGTATGTGTGGGAAAGTGTGGGAGGGTTATTTATTTAAAAGCCTACCTGCTGTGTTGTAAGCTTCATAGTGAAACAAAAGTAAATAAGAAATCATGAATAACAATGAAATGTGTTCATATAGGGTCTCGCAATCCACCCTGCTGAGCTTTGAGAAGAATTTGAAAGCATGTCTTGCCAAGAACAATTTGCAGAGTGGATATTCAGTCCTTCAGACACTAAATATTATGGAGACAAATGCTAGATGCTGATCTCTTGTAATTATTTTATACTAGAAGGATTTAATGTTGGGTCTCTCATTATATGGAGTAAAACGATTATGTTCCATGAGGCTCCACCAATGTTCCCTAAAAACAATAGGATAATCCCCCGTCACTCCCAGGTTTCTTAGTCCAAATATCTTCATCCAAATACCTCCTAGAAATTCCCACTGAAGGGAAATGTCTGCTTCATCCCAAGAAGACAAAACAGTGCCTCTTAAATGAGTGAAGAAATATATACTTAGACTCAGGCTAGATTGCACAACAAGAGACAAACAAGACTCATTGGGGTTCTAAATTAAATGTGATGAAAGCGGCACAGAGTTTGCTGCCAGCTTTAGCTCCCTTAAAACATCAGAATTATATTTGGAGAAGGCAGGTGTGGGTACATGGTCACATGGACTGGAGCCTGTAATTACAATGTTCAGACCAAGAGTGTGATATGTTCCTGTGCTCTGGGTAGTTGGTCATTCATGGCACTGGGTTCAGTTTTGGGAGTTGTATTTTGCTGGAGGGGATGAACCACTACAGAACAATAAAAGGAAATGAACCATTGATACACTCTACCACGTGGATAAATCTCAAAATGATGATTCAAATTGGAGAGAGGAATTGCAAAGAGCGCAAGGAAGCTTTGGGGGTGATATGTTCATTATCTTGGTTATAATGATTTCACAGGTGTATAAAAACTCTGAATTGTACACTTTAAATATGTGCAGTTTTTTATTTAGCACTTATACCTCAAAAAGCCTATTTTAAAAACAGTAAGAAACAGTAAATTTTAGGGACTTAATTTTCAGTGTGCCTGAAACATAGCAGAGGCCCAAGATGTGCTTGTTGTTAAAGCATTGAAAGCATGAGAGTGGTCTATTACATTAATTCTCTGTTATTCTCAAGTATAGAACAAGTCCAAGAAGTCAGGCTTCAACTTAATATATTCAATTAGAGCTGTCCAACAATGAAATGAGCTTCTTGATAAGGGAGGTGTTTGAGTGATTAAAAGTCTGATTCTGGAATAACAAAGACCCAAGTTCAAATTCTGATTTAGCTTCCTAGTGTGTGACTTTGAATGAGTCCCTTAAATTTTCCAAGCCATTGTTTCCTCATCTACGAAGCAGAGATTATATCATCTATATCCTGGACATATTATAAATAATAATGAGGCAAAACATGTAAAACGCATTATTGAATTGACTATTGCACTGTGTAGAAGTTTGAGCCAGTTGGTTGAAAGTTGTTAGATAACAGTATTTATATAAATATGATAATATTGGGCATTTCATTCAGGGCACACAGACACTTATTCAGAAATACTGGTCAGAGAGCCACTGATAGGGAAGGTCATGGAGTCAAAGGGACGCTCAAGTAAACTCAGACATTAAATCTTGTCATTATTGGTCAACCTTCAATCTCTCTCTTGTGATTTATCCCATTGAGCCCTAGTGGCACCTGTCTTTCATCGGTCTGACCTTTGTAGGTATCCTACATTACAAACACAGGTTTCCACACATCTTCCATATTCCCACCCAGGCATAATAATGAAGTCTAAAAGCTCAATCACTTGGCTTAAAAGGATTTAAATTGTAGGGTGTTCCTAACAGAAGGATTTTAAATTGTAAGGTGTTCCTAACAGATGAGTCCATCCCAAATTCATTTGTGCAGAAACTTCTTCTCCACAAAAATACTAGTTTTGTTTTGCTTTTTAATTACGGTATCAGTGATATACAAACTTATGAAGGTTTCACATGCGCAACATTGTATTTTCAACATTCACCCAATTATCAAGCCCCGCCCCCATCGCACCCCGTTGCAGACACGGTCCATCAGCATAGTAAGTTGCTATAGGTTCACTACTTGAAAAAAGACTAGTTTTGTAATACTGCTATAAGTTATTATAGCAACCAACATACCAAAAGGGGATCTTAAGGAACTGGTTTGGTGACGCTCTTTATTAGTGGAACCCTCTTTATTGAGTTTCCACTTATTAATGCTTACAAAAAGTCTTGATTCATGAAAATAATTTCAGCCATAGAACTTCCTCTCTGAAGGCTCTAATTGAACCTACAGTCTGTGGAAAATGTGTAGCACACATGGTTCCTTAGTGTTTCCTCCATTTTATAGGCCAGAAAAAGGAATAATTTCCTTGCTCACGGCCATGCAGAAGGAGAGGGCTGGAAGAGTCGAAAGAACTTGAGAGATCCTCATTGCCATTCCCATGTATGATTTCTAAGGGCCCAGTGGTTCTCACATGTATGACCAGTTAGCTCCTAGTTCATTTGATGCTGGGTTAAAATTGAGGACTGCCTTATTCCAGGCCCAGCCTTTTGTGTCTTTAGAATGATGGTCTTAAAATTACAGATGCATGCTGCTTACTTATTAGGTGGACATGGGTTTATTTTTCTATTTTTGAATCAGCAGGTCCTTCTCTAACAATGTGCAACCATACATTGGCAGACCATTTCATTCCACCCCCTGCAAGAAGGCTACAGGAAGTATTTCTATTCAGAATCGCATAGAACTTGTGATTTGCATGCACCTTTTGAGTCAAAATCAAACATTTGCCCTGGATTGGCCCAAGTTTAATTAAAATGATGAGAATGTGTGATAGGCATTTGGTCTAAGGCAAGAAGGATGCACAGTATTGAAATTTGGAACAAACATTTCTAAAAAATGAGAAATGCATGTTTGGCAGTGATAAGAAATGCCAAGACTATGTATTACACGGGATCATGGGTTGAAAATAGAAAATATCCTAAAAATTCTGGCGTACTAAACTGTCATACGACGGTTTGGATAGGATTACATGCTTAACGGATAATGTCTCTGTAACTAACACTGTAGATATTTATAATCTTTTCAATAGTCTTTTTGTGACTCACCATGTATTGCTGATGGGCTGTTCATCAGTCCTGGCAGATTTTTCCATTTAACCACACAGGGAAGTAAGAAGAGGGTTTTTATCTCAAAGGGTTAAGCTTTGCAAAATTGATGATTATACAAATATACTGATGCCACCAAGTCAGCATGAAACAAAGTCTAAATGGCCAAGTGCAGAAAGTGGATAGCTAATGACTTGAATTGCGGATTATTAAAACTGACCACTTTTCCCATTGCAAAAGTTTCAATGTGGCTAAAATAGTAAGGAATGTTTACTATTATAATCTAAGAGCTATTGAGATAATACACACTCATATCATTTTCTAAATAGATCTGCAGGTATATATAGTATTATTTCTGGGGCTCTTGAAATGAAAAGAGTTGAATTAGGAAAAATGTGAGCTATGGATGTTCATCATTTTATAGGACACCTTTAAGCTTCATAATTTACTAAGTAAATATTAAAATTCCTAAACAAAGTAATTAGAACAATTTACAAAGAGATTTGTCATATTGCGAATCCACGCCATCTTAGTTATTAAAGTAAATCAGCCTAACAGAATAGATCTCAAACCATTCTATAAGCAATGAATAGAGTTGTTCCCACAGATGAGTAGTCTAAAGTTTGGTCTAATTAAGATCAATACTTCTGTTAATCTATGTCAGTACCCACAAAGACATTCCCAAGTTTCAACCCCAAAAATGGATGATTAAATGTCCTCTGATGCCATCTCCAGGGGCTCAAATTCCCAACTTGAATGTCCTCCTTAAAGTCTGCAAGTCTAGCCTTAAGCCTTGTATACCGCAACCCAAAGAAAAGCAACAGAAAATAGGGTGGAAAAATGGCAAATGTATTGTACCCTCCTCCCTCAAAGAGAAATAGACAGCTACAGAAAATATAAACAGTTGGATTTCCATTTAGGCTGTAAGGAAAGATCCGTGTTCTGCCTTGCTATCTTTAATAATGATGTTTATCTTCCAAATAGTTCTTACCCAAGTTTCAGTGTTTCATTTTAAATAATACCAGATATTATTCCAGCGTCCTCAGACAGATCAATAACAGTGTATATAAGAAAAAGCTTTTCATTTAAACCTGACCTCTTTATTCTATTCACTCCAAACACCTATAAATATAATCTTGAGTTATAGAAGCTGCAAAGTTTACAATCTACTTTGCTAACATGGATGTAACTTAGGTAACAATATCAAGGTAAAAGTAGATGACAAAAGTTCACCAAATACCCTAAACATGAAATTGGGGTGCAAGTCAGAAATTTGCTCAAAACTCTACATCAGTTCAAAGGTACACAAAGGGAGAGGGACGACTGCCTCAAGTTCAACAGAGGAGTGAACATCTGTTCCAAACATCCCCTCCTGGGTAGAGTTAGACTCATCTAAACAACTTTATATGCCAGACAAACACATTTTATTAAAAGAATGTGTGGCTGAAGACCTCACAGAATCAAAACTCACATTTGTCTAGACTGAGTTTTTATTATAAATGTAAGTGAGAGAATGTACAAAAATCTCCAACCCTTATAGTTTCTTTTAAAGACTGATTTTTAAAACAGCCTCTCTCCCTCTCTCTCTCTTTCTTCTCCTTCACACACATACAATAAAAATAATGAATGCATAATAACAGCATTTATCACATCTCAATTCAGTACTGATACCATTTTTCAGTACTTTTTGAGACTAGCACTAACACCTCTATTTAATGAATGCTCTGATGATACCTGCATAACATGTAAATAAAAAAATGTTCATTTATTCATTCACATAAGTATTATGGAGCACCAACCATGAATCAGACATATTCTAGGCAAGAGATTTCAAATTAAAATAATGGTGAATATTAAAATAACAGTACAGTCATCACTGGAATCACTCCCAGAGGTTCCCAAGCAGGTAAAAAACACAAGATAGTGACAAAGAAAGATAAATAGCTCTGTAGCCAAGCTCAAGTAAGGTTACCAGGTGACAGTGGCATCACACAGTTTGTAAGTCACCCAGCAATTCCCAGCTTTGAAATTGCAGAATTAATGAAAGCTTTTTACTTTTCTTGGAATTCACATAATTTCCATTTCTGTGCATACAGTTATTAATATTTTATATAATGCTATTACCAATTTGCATGATTAAAATTTGCCTATTATGTAATCCTGCTGGTTTGCCAAATCTGCTAGTTGGTTGAGTTGTCTTCCAAATGTCTCTGAAAAACCATCTTAATTATTTAATTACAGAATCTAATCTGATATATATTATCCATCTTTGTATTTTGACATAAGGATCAAAGAACTGTAAGTGCTGGAGTACTACACAGCCAAAAATCTTAGTGATAATAATCTATAACAGTACAGAAATTCACATGTCCCTTTTTAATTATGTTTTTGCTATGGACCCTATGTTGAAAAAGTTTTAGTCTTCCAAAAAAATATTAAGCAAAAAATTAACTTGTTCTCCAACTTTTTCTTTATTACAGATTAGATGACAGTCAATGAAAACTTTAGATCATACTATAATAACCAGGTCACCACTGAGTATATGGGCATAGCATTGATACAGTCTTATTTCTAGCAAGCACACTATATCCATTTGGCTTTTTTAGCTTTTAAACAAGAGCTCACAGATGCCTTTACTCCATTTGGGGGTTCCTAGGATTACCCGCAGAAGTTTGAGTGCTAGGCAGGAATGTGATTGGCCAATCTCTTTTCTTCATTATAGAGCCTTCTGCCTTGAAGAAAAATTGACGTTGGCAATCATTTCCATCCCACAATTGAAGTAAGTGACTTCAGACAACATGCTGTTTCATACAGTTGTGGTTTTTCCCTTGTGAAATATCACCTTAAAACATGGAGGAGTTTGTGATCATGTAGAAAGAGGACATACTGGGATCAGAGAGGGGAAATGTGCCACACCAGGTCTGGGCATCCCAGTAACAGTGGTAACAAAATAGCATTCATCAAAATGAAAGTAAAAGAGAAATATTAAGCCCTGTAACTTTTAATTATACACTCTTTTGTAACTCTTTTTCAATTGTAAGCTCTTTTGTAAGAAGATGAGTTTAGGATTTGGAATTTCTTGGAAGGAAAGTCTAAAGCTTCTCTTTTCCTAGCTAATGTAAAGAAATAAGTATTGCAGTCTTTATCAATTGATTCCTATGCCTCAACTTTTTTTGTCTGGCAACCTGCAAAAGTCCCTTTAAGGAAAGCATACAGGAGAATCTAAGATAGATGTAATACACACTGCTAGAGACTGAATATATCTCAACACAAGTAAAATGGAAGGAGAAGTAAAAGTAGAAATATTTTTAAATTGAATAGTCTGCACATCACAAGCCCTTGGGCTAAATACTGTTCCTGAACTGGGTGGTAATGAGTTTAGAAAAAAGAAATCCTAGAACTTGTAAGAATTGCCCTTCACCCACGGAACGGGTTTGGTGGTATTTCTGAAACACCTGCTAACACCCAGTCCTTTAACTTCAGAAGTTTGGTTTTCTTAGGACGGAGCTTGCTGCCAACAAGCAAACTTCAGTGGGTGGCAAGTTCCCTTCCTTCTCCTTCCGCTCCCCATCCTTTTTTCTGAGCATCATTTTTGCTATTTCTGCAACTCCCAGAGTCAGAAATGGTCAACAAATGCTCAGGGTAACAGTGCTCCTGCCATACTCCCAGCTGCCTTAGGTCATATTGAATCAGGTATTAAAACTCTTGAGTGTTTTGGGGAAGACATTATTTAAATTTGGAATTTGGTCAATCTCAGCTCCAGTTCAGACTGGAACGTGCTCAACCTAACACCCTTCTGCCCCTCCTGTTCTGGGCGGATCACAGGTCTGGGTGGATCTCCTCTTTGCCACAGGCTTCTCTTTTTCTGTCTCCCCTTCCCTACCAAGTCCTGACTTTGCGGTCTTGCCTAAATAAAAGCCAAAGCCTAGGAATTTCCACTAAGAACACCTAAGTTTCTTCTTGTAAAAGGTGGGGAAAGGCCACCCCATAATTCTCAGATAGATCATAAAATCACTGTGGAAACCACCTGTCTCCCTCTTGTTACGTTTCCAAATCCTCAGAAGTTTTCTCTACAATTAGTTGACTCCAAAGCCTTTCCCAAGCTTGAGCAAGGGTGTGGCTCTCAATTAACAACCTATCTGCTTCAAATTGGTTAAAGAGCCTTTCCAGATTCATAAACCAGATCAAAGGCAGCGGGGCTATCACCTCCCAACTTGCAGGGGAGGGAGCTCTGGGTTTCTCATCTCTGTGCTGCAGAATGCCAAATGCACTCTTGGCTCTTTGTGAATAATACTAACGATGCCTTGCAAATTACAGGCTGGGCAAATGTGTTCAGCAGGCCCTGGGGTGCATCTGTCAACAGGTCTAAGACTCTGGGCACTGGGCATCGAAGATCCCACAGGGCATAGCCAAACACCCAGCAAACTTTGAAGGGCTGTTCAGCCATTTGGAATCACACTTCACATGTTCTTTGCCAACTGGTTCCAAATAGCTTCTGAACAACAATTAAAAAAAAAAGCATTACACATTAGGATTTCCAAGGTATTTGGGGGCATTTGCTCCCCCTAAGTCTGCTTGTTTGGCTTTCTGCTTTCTCTTTGACCTGCCTTTTCTCCTGAGCTGTTCATAAGCATCACCTAAGTTAGAGATGTAGGCGACAGCAGGTAACACCCGAAGGTCTCCTCGGTAGGCAGCTGCTCCATGAACAAGTCTTCTGCCTCAAAACCTACCTCCCTTACCTGTTACTTCTGATTCCTGAAACTCGAAGATTTTCTTTTTCCTTTTTTTTTAAACTTTTGATTTCTTTTCAAATAACTCAAGGATATTTGTTTCAGGAAGGAGCAATATTATAGTTAGCTGTGTGAAATTTTTTCAGATTCTTAACAGGAAGCAGTTTTTTTTTTAAGAAGAAAGAGAATGTGATTATGTGTGAGAAAGGGAGTCAGGAAGACAGAGAGGGAAGAAAGGAGGGAGGGAAAAAAGGAAAAAGTGAGGAAGAGAGCAAAGAAAGGAAAAGCAGAGACGAGGTCATGAGCCCTGAGAGGGGTGGGAAAGATGCCGAGGGGTCCAGAAACAGGCAACTGGGGGAGAACCAGAGGCATTTCTCACCATCTTCTCAGAGTCGGCAGAGGACAGCCCTTCTACCTCCCGTTTCCAATATTTATTTCTGAGAAGAATTGTCCAGGCCAAAAGATCTCAAATCCAGTCTGAGGAATTAGGTTCACAAGTCGAATTTTCCTGAATCGTTGAAAGTGAGTCAGGCCCACAGTCATCTCTAGGAAGAAACTAAAGATTCTACTGAACCGTTTTAAATATAATTTAAGTGAAATTCCCTGAGGTATTTCTCTCTTGTGTCAGCATTGTGTTTTTAAGGCAGTGTAAATATTTCCTTTGAAAATAGCTGCCATCAGGAACCCGGGGCGGACTGCTGAAGGCCTGTGCAGAGGGGAGGGTGGTCCTGCTCTGCTGTCTCCCTCCCTCTGATTTTGCCCCCACGGGTCCTGCTCTCCAACTGCGAATCAAGTCGTCTCTTTTCAGGGATGCTCAGTGTGGAAGGAGGATAACATTTGAAGTGAAAACACCTGGTTTTAAACCTTGTTCTGAGAGTCACTCAGAAGATTACCCATAGAAGTTCTTCCCATCTGGTCCTTGCAGAACATTCCTTCTCAGAAAATAAGTTGTTGTGGCTTAAGTTGAGTGACAAAGACTGAAGACTTCCAAGGATATAGGCTGGTCCCTGAGGTCCTAGAGCAACAGTAATACACGGGCCAAGTGTTGGATGAGGGTCCCTTGGGCTCTGCTTATAACAGAATCATAACCAGACATGCAAATTTGTTTTCAAATCTTACTCAGATGTGATGTAAAAACATCAAGATAGTCACCAAAATATTACAAACCACAGTTTGAAATAGGAACTTGTCCACTACAGCACAGGAATTACTGTGTGAATCCAAGACAGTAAAAATTCTCCTCATTTCTGCTAATGCAAAGACAAGAGGCCTGAGCCCTGCTGTTTTATGCTGGGGGAGAACAAATATTTTTCCAACAACATCACCAAATTGAAAATATTTTGCAAAATCTGAAGCCTTCATAGAATATTGTTTTGGAAAAACCAACTCTCGTGATCTGTCAGTGACATAAGCCATCCCCTTCAGTTAAGCTTGAAAATGAGAACTCCGTCTGTCAAACAGCTCTAAATCATATATATTCGCAGATGTAAATGGAGCCCAGGGCATTCCAATAGCCAATAAAAAGCTAGGGAGTAAGGGCGACAACAACAAAAAAGGATGCCTTTTTCCATTATTCTCCTCTTCTTTATCAACAAAAACAATGTCATCTTCCAGCTTTTAACATTGTTTGGGGCACACTTATTTGTGAATAAGACACCCAGGCACACTTGTGAATTTTTATTTGAAATATGAAAATAAAGTATAAAACCCTGAAATATTCAATCAGATACAAATTGTTGAAGTTACAATTCTCCCAATACCCAAATAGGTACTGAGGGCTGACTGCAGACAACACTGTGCTAGATCCTGTGACGGGTATAAAGTTATTTAAGAAGTGAAGTTAGCAATTTAAGGAACTTCCCCCCATTAGGGGAGAAATGCAAATTTCTGGATTACAAGATAATCATTCTTTTTTTTTAAATTGCACATCTTTCTCTTTTCTTTCTGAGCTCTATAAATTTGAGTCAAACATCAGAATCACTAATGCTCACCACACATGTTCCTATCTTGTTGGTACCTATCAGTATTTAAGGGAAACTAGTAAAATAAACTATAACTATCTATGGACTATGTTTTTCAAGTGCAAGCTCTCTGATGAAACACCCCAAATACCCCAAAATACTAAAACCCCTCCACTCATCATATTTATTTTTCCCCCAATTCTTATATTTTTATTTTCTTCTGGAAAATTTCAAATACATACAAAAATAGAGTGAATGTATAATGTACCCCAACATACCTTTCCCCCAGTTCCTATGACTAGCCTTGTTTAGTGAGTCTTGTTCCCCTGAATCCTCACCAGCCCCTTCCCACTATACACAGGCTGGATTATTTTGAGGCTAATTCCAAAAATCGTATCGTTTCTTCAGTAAATATTTCCATGTTGTCACATTGATTTTTAAATTTCATTTACATTCTAATGAGTCCCTGAGATTTTTAGGTATTAATCAGGGTACTTCACATCTTATAACCTATGCTAATTTTCATTCTATCGACACGTGTAAGTGGTTGAGTTGAGCCATCTATTTTAAACAAACGATCACTGAAATCGTCTATAAGCATCATCATTTTTAATCATCACAGAGCTTTTGCACAGCAATGGATCTGAGTTTACAAGCTCACACTTTGTCAGTCACTTCCACACTATTATTTTGAGCATGTTAGTACTTGCCATTTATTTATTTAGAATATTTTCATATTATAATGAGTTTCTCACATTCTTGTTTTTGTTCCTTCTTTGAGGCAGTTATTGATCTGTGAAAGCCTCCTCATTCCAGGGAACAATGATCTCTTATGGGAGGAGCTATGCTCACTTCCTGGGTCTTCTTTCCATGTGACATTTAAGAGACAAAAGCATCAGGTTCAAAAGAAATGACCAGGAAAGACCTCCTTTTTATTTGAAATATGAAAATAAAGTATAAAACCCTGAAATACTCAATCAGATACAAATTTTTGAAGTTATAATTCTCCCTTGGAGACACCTTGGAGGTTCTTAGGGAGAAGAACACACTCCTCGTGGTGGGATCAGCAAGAAAGTGAAAATTACATCATGAGGTTAGACGGTTGGCTTCTTTATCCTGAGGGAAGAATTGAACTGCCAAGCAAGGCTCAGCCCTATTAGAAAATGAAGTCTTGTGTTCAGAGGGTTCAAACAAAGCATAAAAAGGGAAAACAAAATTCCTGGAGGTGATAAAAACAGTCACTCTGCATCAGTCTCTCCTTGCTGCCCAAAGTAAAAGTTTTGAGACACTCAACAATAGATCAAAATAACATTCTGTGATCTGCACACCGTATTCCAACTCAAGCAAAATGTCTATGGATATTTCTTTTTTTTTTTATACTAATTTCAAAGCCTTTTGATTAAAGGAGACCAGCAGGCCACTGTCAGAGCAGCCTGTCTCTGTTCTTCTGTGGAAGGTTTCAATGGCCGCAGTATATTCTCTAAATCTATTTACTTCAAGGCTGGAATGAAACAAACATGACAGATGGTTTTTTAAAAAAATCAAAGGGGAAGTTCTTGGAACACATCCTTCAAAATAAAATTTTGTTTCTTTTTTTTTTTTTTTCGAGCAGCTGAAATGATTTTTCAGAACATCTGATGAGCGATTTTAATACTTCAACTTTCTCCTCCATGAAGCGAGCCCATTCATTTGGAGGCTTCTGTTCTTTTGTTTTATTTCTGTTGAGTGTCTTTCTTTGACAAGACATAAAGTCTGAAAACGACAATATGCTAAATGAATGGACCCACAGTGTATTTGGCTCCACAGGGGCTGCTGGAGCCGGCTTTGGATTTTGACGGGAGAATAGAATGCTTAATGGAAGAAATCTTGAAGAAATAAAAAGGAAAGGTAATGGGCCGCCACGTTTGTTATTGTACAGGGGCCAAGCAATTCCCTTCACCTGTTGCAAGGATGGTAACTGGAAGACTAGTGTATCCCCCCCAAAGACCAGAGAGCTTGATGTCAGGGTAATGTCAAGGAAGAGGGGAGAAGGCTGGGTGGCTTAGAGGGAGGGTAAGGAGCAGCCTCGTCAGAGCTCGCTTTCTCCCGCCCATCATCGGAAGGGCACTGGCTTAACACCCGCAACGTAGTCTCACTTACAAAGCTGAAATGTAACTTCAGGAACCGCGAAACCAACCATCAACATTAGCACCGTCGGCCCAAGTAAGGAATGGCCCTTGCTCAGTTTGGGTATGGACAGGATGTGAGGCAGAAGAATGAGTCAAATATGACTCCCGGTTTCTAGGTGGTGCCATGAATCCATAAAAGGCACATAAAGGAGCAGGTTCCGATGCTAACACATTTACTTTCAAGGCCTATCTCAAGACACATGAATTTAGAAATCATAGCACATCTTGGTCTCATAGCGAGGAATTGGAGGACTTAGAACTCCACAGAGAAGCAGCATGAAGATGTCATTTTAAAACACAGATTTTGGAATGAGAGAGACCTGGATTAAAATCTCTATATCACCACCTCCTGGCTGTGTGGTTAGCCTCACTGCTGGTTTCAGGAGGCTCAAAAGAGGTAATGTGCAGAAAGCCTCTAACATAGAAATGAGTCCTTGCTACACCTATCCCTCCCCTCAGGCCCTGCAGTACTAGGCAAATGGAGAACAGTCTATGGGGTCACAAGGATCTGCCCTGATCATACCCCTACCAAAGAAAACAGGGCCATATGCTAAGTGAAGTATGCCAGTCACTGAAGGACAAATACTGTGTGATTCCACTTATATGTGGTATTTGATGCAGTCAGACTCTTAGGAGCAGAAAGTAGAATGGTGGTTGCCAGGACTGGGGGAGACGGGAAATGGGGAGTTGCTATTTGATGGATATAGAGTTTCAGTCATACAAGATGACAAAGTTCCAGAGATCTGCTGCGCAGCAATAAGCATATAATACTGTTATATAATGAGTTAATAATACTGAGCTATGCACTCAAAAATTTGTTAAGAGGGTAGATTTCCCAATATGTGTTTTTTTTTAAATCTCAATAAAGAAAAGATGAAAAAATAAAACAAAGCTCTCAAACCCCTACCAGTCCCCCAACCCCTATGAGTTCCCCAGTCCCAAACTTTGATAACACACCTACAAGGATTGCCCAAGGAGACTTACCAATAGTTCTCCTGGTTACCAGCATAAAAAGATAATAACAATGCAGAGGGGAAATAAGTACTAAATGCTAAGCAAGTAGCAATGACAAAAGATACTTTGACTTACAAGGGAGAATAATCACTTCCGTCAAGGTGGCAGGAAGATGAGGAAGGACAAGCAGCAGCAGTTAGCTTCGACCAAATGCCCTAGGCCAGACCGTAGCCAAAGTGTTTTCAGAAAATACTGTCGCATGAGGGAGGAGATCCCAGAAATAGATCAACATGTCCCAGACCTTAGTACAATTCCTGGCCTAAACAATGCTTCACAAACATTTGGTGAATGAGTACAAAATCCAAATTTCACAGAACCACCTATTACAAGTTTTACTTCTTTAGCTGAACACCAGTGAATGACATACTTACAAAGCTTATACAAAGCCATTTGGTTTGGCAATGTCATTTAACACCAACAGTGACTTTTTCTTTGATCCAGCAATTTTAGTTCCCTGTGTCGATCTAAAGAACCCTGGTCAGAGCAAAAGGACACAGGCACCATGGCATTCATTACAACATTGCTTATCATGGCAATGGCTGAATGAATGATAGCATACTTGTGCTGTGGAGTACTACACAGCACTGAAAAGGAATGGGCCAGTTCTTTTAGAAGATGAGAAGGATAGTCTTTGGATCCCTTATTTTGAATTGCCAGGGCCACCTCTTAAGAAGCATCTTCCCTAAATCCCCTGTAAGATGTAAGGCCCCCAAGCCTCTTTATAGCACTCCCCATAACTGATCAATGTGTTGTGAATGGCCAGCATCTTACCCAGAGCCTGGCTCCCAGTAAGTGCTAAGTAATTATTTGTTAAACTGAATGAGTAATGATTATATAACAGTAACATGTAACATTTATTCAGAGTTTGTCATATGCCAGTTTTGAGAATTAGAGATGTATTAACTCACTTAATCCTTGCAACAGCCTCATGAGGTATAAAACACTATTTTCCTATATTATAATTAAAAAGACAGAGGCAAAGAAAATACTTGCACAAAAGAGAAATATAATAAAGTCTACTAATTAGTCCATCTGGGATGAGACCCTGTCAAGTCAGCCTTTCCAACACTGGAATTTAGCTGAGATAATCAGACCTCTACTCAACTGCAATATATCATCTGCTTTAACAAACTGAAATACTAGGAAATACTCATTCTTTCTGAGCACACTGTTGCCCTCTATAATGTGAACTGGAATTTTCTAGTAAAAATAATAATGATACTGACCCAGAAAATTAGTTGAAAGCAAAAAAATATAGTCTGGCAATTACACAAAATTGTACATAGAAGTGCCTGGCCACCATCCCCAGGCCCTGAAGGGTGCTGTGACTTAGGAGGTGGAAGCACCCAGGATCCCTCCCCCACAAGAGAAAGATGGTTAACTCCAGCCCTCTACTGGGAACGATATAGACCTGGACATGACCACAGGCACATTCTGGTCCTTAGGAGAGCCTCATCCCCCAAGCCCTAAGGACACATCTCTCCACCACTGGGCTAATAAGGATCATTCTCCAGCTAAGAGGAAGCAATCTGGCCACCCTAGCTAACCTTATTTGACAAGGTTTATACTTGGAGAGATACATGACCTTAAAGGAATAGCAAGAAATAACAGAAACAGAAGAAAAGCTGAAGAGCTCCTCAGAAGACTTGGCAGTGGAGAACAGTTAGATTGGAGGAATCACCAGGGAAATCTGATACTGAATTCAAGAATGTGGGTAAATGTAAAACATGGCCAGAAGACCTTTTAACAGCAAGATGATATCTCTCTTCCATTATAGTATTTCCCAAGCTTTGTGACCTGGGCTAGTAGCCATGTGTTCTAAGACCATGGTTTATACTACATCCTCCCACCAGAAATTGATATGCCCAACAGTTTCTCCTTGAGAGAATGAAAGGTCATTAGGTTTCTCATTATAGTAATTAGTGTAAAACTTAGAAAATCATCAAGATAATTCAGGGATTTCTTGAAGCACTTTTGGCTCCTAGCTAGATACAGCAAACAAAAAATTGTTCTGCATAGAAATTTATGAGTATTTTCTTGTTTTCATTGTTATTTGGCATTATATATACATAAAACACAAAAGTAACCAGATAATAAGATTCAGATTATGACATCCTTCCCTCTCTTCCTCCCATTAATTTTGTCCAGCTTTACTGGAGTATAAGTGACAAATAAAAATTATCTCACATAACTTGCATTCATTAAAATAATGGTTGCTCGTTAATGATTTTTAAATTTTGTCTGGCCGTAAAGTAATAGGATTCTCAGTTTTGTGACACATGCTGATAGAAGGTCAATTACTTCAGGGCCTATCTCAAAATTCTCAAAATTACATCGTTTTTCCTTCATTTCAGGTAGTTTTCTTCAGTCTGTTTAGAGGCTCAGCAAAGGGCGTCCAGGGTTTGGCAAGGGCTTCAGAAGACAATGGATGGTTCAAAGTGTAAATCATACTGTCAACGATCCCTTATAACTGACTCGCATCTTTAAATTAATAGGAAACAATTAATATGTTGTCCTTTCTACAGCTTCACTGGCTTTTCCAACAAACATTTCTTGAGCATCTTCTATGTGGAAGACCTCTGCTTGACAGTTTGGGGTGGGAGGATGAGGAGGAGGCAGAAGACAAAATTAAATAAGATACAGAGCGTGACCTTTAGGAATTTACACTCTAATATGGGACGTAAGCCCAATATACAAACATAATGAAGAAAAAAGAGAAAGAGCAGCATGGCTGTGGCATTTACAGAAAGGGAAGATGACCTTCAGCAAGGCTTGTGTTGGGAGTCAAATCTCAAGATTTCTAGAAGATTTAGGATTGAATGAAGCCTCAGAAGGTAGGTGGAACTTTGGCAAATGGAGTTAGGAACAGAAGGGAATTAATTCCAGCAAGAAAGCCCAAATGAACAGAAGTTCACCTGAGAAAAAGCAGGATTATATCGAGCATTACAGATAGTACCAACTCAAAAGTCTTTCATTAACTGTTCATCTCTTTGAAACCCACAGCTCTCTTAACAGACCCCAAAATGTTACCTTGTGCATTAGTTGTGAGACTACTTATTGATTCCCTCTGGGTAACTAAAATGAAATCACAAGGCTTTAGAAACACCCTGGTCCAGTCTCCTCTGATTAGTTGTCCCTTGGGCTTTCCGTCACAAAATAATGCTAAGTGCATTTGAGTGTCTAGGATCTTCTTCATATCCTTTTGAAAATGCAGAGTAGATATTATGTTGGCTCCTTTCTGCAGTCAATTAATATCTCCTTCTTGCCAATGTCATAAATACAACTTTTTCCAGTTGACGCTTCTCTTATTGCATACACATGTTATTGATAATTACTTGTTTTAAAGATCTTAACCACTTGTGCATGGAAATACAGCTGAGGTTTAAATGTTAGGACTATTATATTACTACATGTCTTATTTTATAAGTGAATAGGCCATCACAAATTTTATTCTATGCACTTAAATTGTTCTCATCAGAGGAATCCATTAACTATCCTGAAATCCTAAACAATCAAGTGTTCTTGTAAGAAAGTTAATACAGCAGCCTCCGTGCTCTCTCTGTAATCAATTTCCTGCAGCTTCTGTATGATGGCTGCTTGGGAAATTCTTTGGTTTTATTTTCAATGCCTAGATAAAACAATGATAATTCAATGAAAGATGCTCAATCTTGAAAATGAATTTGAGGGAGGTCCTGTTTGGGTCTAGAGTAAATGATGACCGTATTCTTTTATGGAACGAGGTAACAGGAGCAGGGAGGGCCAAAACAAGCAAGGGAATGGATCCCTGCGGAGACGTAAGGTTCCCGTATCAAAACGTTCATGCCTGTCTCCGCCTCTTTTTATTGCAAAGAGTGGCGGACTGTTTGTCTTGTTATAGCTGAATCATGAATTTTCTGCTAGACCCCCAAGGAAAGTGGAAAATACAGTTGTTGTTTTTTTAAGTGTGAATATTGAGTCTTTAAAATGAACCCTTGAGATTTAGAGCTTAACGGGCTGTTTTTCTATAAACTTGTGAGTAATGTTTGAGAACATTCCTCTACTGAGATCAGAGCATAGAGCCCTTCCTTGACTTAAAACGGGGCAGTGTGGGTTAGCATCGGCCGTCACCCCAGAATGAAAGTTCCAATTGGCACGTATGCCCGATTGCTTTATGAATGTGCTGCACTACAGCTAACACAAATTGCCCATAATAAAAATAAAATAATAATAATAATAGTTTCTACCCCATTCCAGGATTCTGACTCCTTGTAGTTTTAATGAGCCAATGTGCACATTTCTTAACCCAGAATTGTGTTAGGGTATTTTGAGACTCATATTGCCTGGCAGGTCTTCATTGGGATACATTTTGTCTATTTATTTGGCTTCAACTTTATAACAACAGTACTCAGCTTTATGACTAAGGAAAGGCCAATGAATTAAGAAACAGGAAATAAACTCAAACCTCCTTAACTTAGATTTATTAGGAGGTCTTTTTAAAAGTGTGAATTACAAGATTCTGAAGGAATTACTACTAATTATATTCCTTGTAGCTATAATAGGTTATTACTAAGTAAAAGTCCTTGGACAATAAATACATATTTGTATAATGCATAATTTTCCCCATTAGTTGTTCAAATGTAAGGATGCTTCTAGAAGATTGTTACATTATTACTCCTAAATTGGCTTGAGCCTGTGGTGGGGCGAGTTGCCAGTGTTCATTTGCTTAGGAAACTCCTTATACATTAATCAGGCACAGATGACTACCATCCTAGCCCCTGTCTAAATTATTGACATTTATTTAATGGCCATGATGCTGTTTTAACAGCAAATTTGCTTTGGCTCAGGAAGATGTTTCAGTGAAGTACTGAACCACACATGACTTTCCTTCCTCTTAAAAAGCACACCAGAGTTATTTTAACACAGCACTATCCGACAGATAAAATGTGAATCACATGTCATTTTAAAATTTCCTAATATCTACACCGAAAAAAGCAAAAAAAAAGGTAAAATTGATTTTAATAAATCCAATTTATGTATTTTAATTAACCCAATATATCCAAAATATTATGATTTCACTACAAAATCAATATAAACATTATGGAGACATTTTATGTCCTTTTTGCTCTACGAAGGCTTTGAAATCCACTTTCATTTGTCATTTACAGCACATCTTAGTTTGTATGAGCCACATATCAAGGCTCAGTAGTCACTGTCAGCTGGTGGCTACTGTATGGGACAATGTGGTCTCAATAATTACAGTATGTATCACGGTTTTTCCATAAAACTCCTTCTGTATATATTTTAGCCCTGAACTTAAAACTCTAAAATTACTATCCAAACAACCAAAAAAAGGAAAAAAAGGGAAGAAAGAAAACTAGTTGGTCATCCAAATTTCTTAGCCTGGCCCTTAGCAAGGGTCTCCACAGCCTCTACAACCTCCCAGAACTGCCTGGACTGTGTGTACCACTGAAGCCACCACATGGCCATGCACTTCCCATTCCATGTGGCATCTAATACATTTGGGGGTCTGCATGCTTGTGGCTCTTTAAACGTCTAGACTTTAAGCTCCACAATGGCAAGGACCATACCTTTTTTTTTTTTTTTTTCAAATCATTGCCTTCCAGTTCCTAGCACACTGCTTGGCTCATTAAAAGTCCTTACTAAAATTGTGTTCAATAAATGATGAGTGAATGAATGGATGGTGGAGAAAGAAACAAACACTGGCTAAATGATGAACTCCTTCTAGAGCCAGACAGGAGGACAGATAAACATTTGAACTTAATGATATTCTTCTCCTAGGGATTCTTTAGAAGGAATGGGTCTGTATCTGTTCAGCCACTGCTTCCTGGACATATTTAAAATGTAATGCAATTCAAAGCAACACATCAAAGTTAATTTTTATTTTTTGTGGTTGAGGGTCTCCACTTTCTAGTCCCATATTTATCTCATCCCCACTAATTATAGAAATCTCTGCTGTGTTAACCAAATCTCTAAATTTGCTATTCCCCAAATGTATCCCCAGCTTCTCTGCTTCTCTGCCTTTGCTCAACAGCCATCCTCCTCCTGGAAGGATTTTCCCCATCATCACCTGTCAAATCCTTCTCATTCGATGCCAGCCAAAGACCACATCTTCTAAGAATTTTTTCTCTAATTTCCCCCTATTAAAAGCTACTCATTCCTCTTCCAAATTCCCTATTGCAGTCACCATAGAGGCTGCAATCACATTCTGATTTGGGTTATGCAACTGATTCACTCTGTTATCTCCCATGCTAGGCTCTGTTAAAAGATCAACTGAGGCCTTTTTTAAAATTTAAGAACTTATTTGAGCAAAAATAAATTCAAATCTGGTCGTACCAAACCAGAAGTGGCTAGAGTACTCTGCCAACTGGAGCCAGGGAAAACTCTTACCTAGAGAAAGTGCAGAAACAAAGAAAGAAAATTCTGATTGGCTAAAACTTAAAGCCTCGTCGGCTGTGACTGATTGTCCTTAGCTTTCAATTTCATAATCTTGAGTCGTTTACAGGCTTAGATTTTGGTATGCACGGGTAAGTCACCATGGCCTTAGAGCCACCTCAGTCTAATGGTCTCTTATTATCAATTAACAACTTCCTGGGAATGAGGCAGTGATGTTTGCCTTGTTATATATCCTGATCACACCTAGCACAGTGTCTTATCCACGTTACTCAACAACATTTGCTGAAGAAAGAGGTGCATCAAAGTGTTTCTAAGTCCAGAAAAGAAAACCATATATTTTTATAAAAGTTGCAACGAGATTTTCCTAGCAATAAACAGAAGCTCATCTTAAACCTAAATCTTATGTTGATACAGCTTTAAAAATACCTGACCAAATTCCAGTGTATAACAGAGACAAGTAAACTGTGTTTTTCAAAAGATGGGTTGGGTTGGTTTCTCCATCCTTTACTGCCTGAATGAGTTCCATAATCTGTGACTATTTAAATTCTGCAACTGAGTAGCTGCATGACCTTTGATCAGATTGAGCCCCTTTTCAGTTCCCTGATTTACCAAATTAAGAATTGGATTAACTAATCTCTATTGTCTCTCTCAGCTTGACAACCCCAATGATTAATTTTTTTAGAGCACTCCTTCTTTGCCCCCATTAAAATAGGACGGGTGAAATACAATTCAGTATAAATGTGATACCCAGGTAGGATGAAGAAAAGTAAGCATTCAAATTCACAAAACCGATTTCAGCCATTCACAGAAAAAACAGCAATCTCAGTCATGAAATGTAGGCATAAACCTGCTTTCTCTGTAGATTTATCTGGGCAAAAATTTCCTTTTAAGATACATGAGTACAATGTCAAGACTCAAGGTCAAAGAGATTTCTGGATTGGTTACTTAGTGATTCATCTTACATGATACCTCTCAAGAGATGGTTTCCTAATGCATTAGGAGAACTCTCTGACATGAATTTTCTCCATCATGGTATCTTCAGGAAAATCCAGAATGTAGTGAGAATGGCAATGTGCACAATAGAGCATTGCCAAAGATTAGAATCAAAATTTAAGTTTGATTCATTTTGACAGTTTTTTGTTTGTTTGTTTTGTTTTTCGGAGGGAAGAAGTGCTGTGAGGCTGAGGCTGCTATTGGTTTTTTTAAACAAACCTCATCTAAACACCTCTTGCTTGTAACTGAAAGTTATTTAATATTCTCTATACACCTTCTGCAAACAATATGCAAGCCAGAGTCCTTGCTCTTTTGGAACTCAGAGGGAATTCAGGGAGGAGAGGAGGAGATAGGATCTACATTATGTAAATAAAATGATCTCAAATGAAAACATTTTCCTTGAGGCGTGAACAAGTGTACGAAGTACCAATTTTGTGATGTAGCAATCAATGGCTTTCCAAAACTAAAACCCACTGGTAGAACAGCCTTGTGAAGACTGCTGGATTTAAGATTTAAGAATCCTTCCTTCCTTTCCTCAACCCCACAGGACTGATTGCAAGCTGTGCTCCTAATGCTTCCACACAAGGGACCCTGGATCTACTTACTATGTGGGAGCCTAGACAGTCAGAAGACAGGTCCTTGTTATTCCACCCATTTACTTCATTGTTCGTCTTGTAAGAAAGAACAAGAGCCTTTTTTTACCTTCTTTTTTGCAGCTCGGTCCCTGCTGGTCAAATATTGCTCCTGTGTGGACCTTGTCAAAGGCTTTGGGATTATCATTATTATCAGTCTTGATGTTAATGGGCTGTCATCGTTGGCTGAAGTTGACTTTTTCTAGATGCTTTGTTTACTCAGCTAACAAAAAGGCAGCTTGGAATTAAAAAAGGAAACGTGCCAAGCAATTAATCCATAACTTGGTTGGAATGCTTTGGGGATTTTCTAACATTTCTTTTATTGAATTTTTGTTTAAGTGCAGTATCCTTTTTTCTTTGGAAATTTCATTCTGGAGTTTTTTATTACATGCCATTTCTGCAGGAGGCACTTTGAGCCACTGGGACCTTCTGGGTAAATACCACGTGTTTTAAAATATTTATCAATAATGAGGCTACTTGCTCACACATCTCCTGAAAATGCCAGGCTGTGAAGCCAATTCAGTGCGCAGGTTTTAAAAAGATATCAAAATGCTCATGCCATAAACATTTTTGTTACAAAGCACTTTTCTTTTGAATAGCATACCAAAGCAACAACAATCCAAAAAACAAACAAATAAACAAAAAAACTCTGCAATTAGGATGAAATACAGCTAAATCTATAGACATAGGAATAAATATATAGGAATTCTTTAAATGTTAGCAGTCTAAGGGACAATATAGAAATCTCTCTATAGAGAGAGTAGTATCATTTATTAAACATATGTCCTAGTTACACGTCTTAATTTTTTTAAGAGAATGTCGGCTCTATCTTTTGGTTTCGTTCACTGCTTGCCAAAACATATGAATGTGTCCTTAACCAGCCACACACAAAAAAGAAACTCACTGCATGATTTTTCCAGAGACTATTGCCTTGAACTCTTTGACTGTCCAAAGAGTTGCATCAAAAGTTTGTTGCGAAAATCATATTCGTAGTGTATTGCCTGAAGAGTGTATTTTCCATTTCTCTAGATAATCTAAATTTGCCCTTTGTTCAATCACATCAATAGAAAACTGCATACTTGGGTTGCACTGATTTGCATCCTAAAAGAGTTTTTATTAAATTTTGCTTTTGGCATTATGCCAGAGTTGGCTGTGATGCTACAAATAGGATTGTCAATGAAACCATGGAACAATGGGAAAACAGAACAAAATTTACTGCTGTCTTTATGGTATTTATTGAGGTTGTGAAGGTGTTATCTTTCTATATCACACTGTGTCCTCTTTCAGGTCTCAGAAATGCTGTACTTCAGATCAATTGTTTTTTGTTTTGTGTTTGTGGGTTTTTTTAGACCTAAGGAACACTATGTCATTTTTAAACGATCATTTTCTTTCTTGGCTTTGGATCTAGGATGTTCAGAGCCCAGAACTGCAGCTCAGTTCTCATAGATAGACAGGCTGCCCTGTAAACATGTCCTGGGTTTTGCACACTAACTTAAATTTATATTATTTTGTTTTCATATTCTCCCATACCCTGATGTTCTCATTTATTTATCTTTGTATTTTTATAAGCCATCTTAAATATGTTTTTTTTAGCCTTCTTACACCAATTTCAGGGGCATGATGGACCATACACATCATTCTGTAACACAGTCCTCTGATAGGTCAGAACCAGACATGCTCTAGGCCCAGTGACTCAGCAAAAACTGGAACAAATTTCTTTGGACAAAATTCCATTTTATTTTTTAAATCACTTTACTGAAAACTTAATGTGTCTTCATATAAAGGTAGATTCCTACTATCTATACAAACTGCTTCATAATGTATCTTCTTACTTCGTGAACCTCTTTCCTTATGATTAAAGATAGATCTGCTTAAGCATTATGATGGTTGCACGGTTTTCCATTGTACGGATATGACATTTCAAGTCAATTCCTATTGACAGTCATTTGGGTTTATATTCCCTGCACTTAAAATTATTGTCTTTGTTTCATATAGTTCACTTTCACAGGAAAAATGTTTTAATTACAATCAGTAAATGAAAGAATACCTTTGCCTGACCATCATTCGGAATGACTGCACAGTTCACGTTCCCAAACCACCGTAGGTGATGGTTTATTTGTTGACACCTTTACCAATAGTAGGATTGATCTTTTTTCGTCTTGTACAATATGATGTCTCAACATCTCACTTCCTATTTCTTTATAAATTTCCCATATATATCCCTCTCCTTGTTTTCTTACTGGAACATTCATCTTTCTCTTATTAACTGACTTCAGTGTAATTTAAAAATGAAGGTTCCTTTAGCATGGATGCTTCAAATATATTTCTTACCCTTCTTTTTTTGTTTGTAAGTGATTTTTTATCATAAAATATTTTGTTTCTTGTATTTAATTTTGTTTTGCTTTAACTTTATGTGATCTACCTCATTAATCTTTTCTTTTCATGATTTCCCCAGTGTACAAATGTTAAAAAATATTATCTTAAATTTTATCCTAGTTATTTTATGATTTCATTTTTTACATTGAAACTCTTTAGTCTAACCAGAATTTAATTTAGGTAAAATATATGAACTACTAATTTACCCTTTTTAAGATTATTTCATTTTAATACATTAAATTTCAGTAATGAAAAAAAATTAATAATTAGCCTACTGTTTTACCATCATTTAAGGAAAGTATTATTTCCCCACTGATTTGAAATACTATCTTGATGATATAATAGCTTTTACATGTAAGTTGCTGTTTCTAGATTATTTATTATGTTTTATCAAACATAGATCTTAGCAGCTTTATTCCGGACTCTACTTCCAATTCATCTTAAAATCATCCACTAAATGCTTTTTAAAGGATACTGAGTCACCTGAAGAATTCTTACTTTTCACCTGCTACATGCATGTCTTTTATTCAGATAAGTCCAGCACCACATCCTTTTAGTTTTAATAGAGCAAATATGCCTTATCTCCTGTCAAGTTTTAACTAAAGCATCAGATCATAATGTTTTTGACCAAATATAATAGTCATTATTTTCAAAGCCATTCCTTGTTGGCTTTACAATCATTTCTTATATTTTACCTCTTCCTTTCGGTTTTTCTTTTCCTCATTTTCCCTCCTTATCTGCCAAGCCTAAACCCACCCACCACCTCCTGCATGCATCTTCATTCCCCTTACTTCCCTCTTTTCCCATACATTACCCCACTACCTCCACCACTCCTCCTCCATAGCCCAAGATCTCAATCCTGGTTAAAAGCAAACAGGAGAAAAGCCACTTAGGAACCACGCACAGTCATTTCCCATGCATCAGGAGCAGACAGAACCTTAGCAAATACCCAGTTCTGTTCTCCCATTTTACAAATGAGAATTCTGAGTAGCTACAACAAAATCTTGCTCTCTATGACCTAAGAGGTACTAAGAAGCCAGGTCTCTGAGTTCCACTCCCCACTGTCCCTGCATTGAGGCGGGATAACTGGAGCTACTGTGTCAGGAAACAAGCTTTGCCAAAGTCCTCCATCAGTGAGAATATGTCTCTTTATTTTGGACCTTGAAGACCAGTGAGTACATGGAGTCAATGTATTATTTATTTAAGGTGCTAGGGATTCCTCCATTAGATTACCTTCACACAGTCAACTTAGTGACTCTCCCTTCTGGACAGAAGAAACAGCGGGGCTAGCCCTTAAACTAGAGACCTAGAGACAGACACTTGTGTAGCTGCAGGATATAGTTACAATAACATTAGCTGACATTTATGGAAGACATCATGTGTCAGGTGCATTACATGCATTATCTCACTTAATTCGCCCAACAGTTCTTTGTAGCAGGGTCCTCAGCTTCATCTCACAAGAAGGAAGGGATAACTCAGGAAGGAAGGTATAGAAACCTGCCCAGGATGCCTTGAAGAGAATGTGGCAGAGCTGGCCTTTGGTTCCAGGCACCAGGACTGCTTATCACTCCCTACACTGTCTCAAAGATAGTGGCAGGATGGTCAAGCCTCTAAGCTTTGGCATCAGCCTGGGTCCAAATGTCAACTTTACTACTTACTAACCATGTAAACATTGGCATGCATGTTGACCTTGCTAAACCCAGTC
This sequence comes from Manis javanica, assembly GCF_040802235.1. NCBI lineage: Eukaryota > Metazoa > Chordata > Mammalia > Pholidota > Manidae > Manis > Manis javanica. The sequence goes on from NC_133164.1 coordinate 108,900,762, forward strand.
TTGCCATCTACAAGAGGGGATAATAAATATCCCTCCCTCACATGATTGTCATGAGAATTAAGTGAGATAAGTAAGCAAAACTCTTAGTGCCTGCTAAGCAATGGAAAAATGCTGGCCATATAAGAGAGTGCTTCTAACAGTCCAAGAGCAGCAAGAACCACACAAGAGCACACCTACCCACCCTTGGTGTTTAAACCTGTTCAGTAAATGAGAGTGGTTTCTTCACTGGTGCAAGCACCAGAATGGATTGAAAATGACCTGCCTTGGAAGCCACACTCCCACATGTACTGCGGAAGATTGAGACTGTCATGCAGTTGGTGTAGCTGTGAGATCCACGGGCAGTTTTATTGGCTGTGATGGCAGATTTGGCATCTTGAAGAAGCTCTCGAATGAGCCCCCCAAGCATAGGGAAGAACTGTCAAGCCCTAAGCAAAAATAGTTTTTTCTGATTGAAAGTTTCTGCAGAGGAAAAAAAAAAAAACATGATAAGCTGAATCTCCTTGAGGGGCCCCTGAGCCCTCCTGGCCCTAAAAAGAACTCAGGAGTCTTTAGGCCAATCACTACAATTTTCTGATCTGTCTGTAGCTGATTGCCCAGGTAGTTTGAATTTACATCATCAATGCTCCCCAAGATACATTGTCATCTTAGAATGCAGGGAGAAGAAATCATACATGTGCATTCTAACAATACAATCATAGAAGCAATTTATTTTGAACATTACTTTGGAGTGAGGCCTTTATGCAACCAGAGATTTAATAAATACTTAGATATGAGACTGCATTTTTCACTTAGGTTCATCAAACACAGAAAGATTTCCCATTATGGAGAGAGTGAGTTTGAAATCAGGCTGAGGTTTTCCTTGCAGAGATTAAAAAGACAGATGGCAAGGTGCTGTGCTCAGGGAAAAGGCTTTTATAATCAAAAAATTTGAACTTATTCCTCAATCTGGCATTTAGGTTCAGTCTCTATGCACAGGGTCAACTCATATGCTACCAAAAGATTCCATTATTCAATTTCCTGTGGACCATCAAGCCATTGTTACCAATTCTGTGAGTCTCAGGGTAGACACACTTATGCCATTAAAGTATCTATTTCCATGGATGTCTAATCCCCCTGCATAGATGGATGCATATGGGTATATGCACAGTCAGTAAGTGGGACTTCCCTCACAATGATGGTGTAACTCCTCTTAATTTCACCCTTAGCCTTTGGACATTACAATATTTAACCAACTTGACAGCTTTTTGGTGCAAAACCAGCTCTTTCACTTACTCCCACGAAATATGCAATCACATCAAGTATTCTGTAGTTTATTTTTGAACTTATTCAAGAATCACAGGATCTTGGCAAGGAATCACAACCCACAATATTGTCATTTTTAAAGTCAGGGAGGTTGACATTGCTCCCTTCCTGGGTTGGCAGACTGTTCTAAGGATTCATTTGGCATGATTAACGTAAGTAATATGAGATTCTCTGAAAACAGGACTTACTATTTGAAGACCATTATTTCCATTTTAAGAAACACATGCATTAGTGAAGCCAAATCACAAGTGAGCAGCTTTGGTAGTTTTAATGATCAATTCATTGAGTGTGACTGTGTGCCAGGCTTTGTGGGACTGGAGAAGGAAACGGTCCCTGGCCACAAGTAGCTCAAACTCCAGTTAGGGGGATATCATAAATATGCACCAAATGCGCAAGAGTTAAACAACAATAAAATGAGTTTCTCACAAAGTGGGACACATAGGTGTGCTGGAAGATCATTAACCAGAGCCAAAAAATCATAAGAGGAAGAGTTTGTGCTGCTGAAATGAAGAAGTAGAGACCTTAGAGGTAGGTGGAGTTAGGGAGGGCAAAGAGAAAGGAAGGAGGGAGGCAGCCCCCCTGGGAAGGCAGTGGGTCAAGCAGACCTGCTGTCCAAGAAAGTGGGAAAACAGGATCCTTGGCAGAGCCAGGAAAAATAAACTAGTAGATTCCTCAAGTAATGCCCCTCCCAGCTCTTCCACAGCCCTGGAGTCAAAGATTCTGAATCCCATGTAAATGGACTTAATAGGTCTCAGGTTTGTTATCAAAGGGTCTCTTGTCCACATTCTCTTACCCTGACTCTCCTCTGCTCAGCCTTGCTCTTTGGTAAATTGTTCAGAAGTGACAAAGATACTGGAGGAGGTTGTCTCTGCCTCTAGCTAACAAATTCAGCCTTCGCACCCCAAGTGATGCCAGAATGAGTTAAAGGTTGTAAAGAGCTTTGAGAAAGGACCACATTAGATCAGTCAGTCAAAACATGTATCTTGGGAATAGACTTTGTGCCAAACTCTTATAATAACACTAGAAAGCACCTTAATATGCTAATACATCTTTCCGATGCTGTAGTAAGAAGCGGAAAGAATTGTGGCTTCTCCAATTATCGTCAACTCAACTTGAAAAAGAAAAAAGATGTTTAAGGCACTTGTAAGTTGGATTGTGTCCCCCACCAAAGAAAGATATGTTGAAGTCCTAGCCCCCATGTCTTTGTCTATTTGCACTGCTGTATCAGAATACCATTGACTGGGTGGCTTATGACCAACAGAAATTTATTTTGGAGGCTAAGTCCCAGATCAAGGTGCTGGCAGAGTTGGTGACTGGGGAGAGCCAGCTTCTTGGCTCCTACATGACTGTCTTCTCACTGTGTCCTCAACATGTGGAACAGGTGAGGGAGCCCTCTGGTGCCTCTTTTATGACACAAATCCCATTCATGAGGGCTCTACCCTTGTGACCTAATCACCTCCAAAAGTCTCCCGTCTCTATACCACTTAATACCACTGGGATTAGGTTTCAGCAGAAACACATGAATTCAGTCCATAGCACTGCAGTACCTCAGATTATGACCTGATTTGGAAATGGGGTCTTTGCAGAGGTAAAGTTAAGATGAGGTCATTAGGGGTGGGCCCTAATCCAAAATGACTGGTGTCCTTAGAAAATGGAGTCATTTGGGCAGAAAGACATACATACACAGAGAGAAAACAATGTGAGACACACATGGAGAGGACAGCCAGGCGATCGGAATGATGCATCTACAAGCTGAGGCACACCTGAGGCCCTCCCAGGCCAGGAGAGAGGCCTGAACCTGTCCTTCCATGGTGCCTTCAGAGCTTGGCTCTGCAAACTCCTTGATTTGGGGCTGCTGGTCCCCAGAACTGTGAGAAAACACATTTCTGTTGCTGTCAGCCACCCAGCGTGTGGAAGCGTGTTGCAGCAGCCCCAGAAAACTAATACAGCACTTTTTAAAATCACTTTGGAAATTATTTTAGAAGGTAAAGGAGAGTAAGCAAATATGCATAAGTCAATCTTTAGCCATTTTAATCTATGAGTCCTTTTTTGGAAATATTTCAATAATCATAAATGCCATTTTTTACATCACTGGATTAAATTCCATCTTGTTCCCAACTGCAAGAAACATTTCCTTATTTTTACCTCCTATTACTGAAGAAAAAAAAATGAGTTCTTCTGTAATTCATTATACTCTGAAGATATATAGTATCAGGCTGATTACTGAATAAAAAGATCTAGTTACCATCACATTTAACCCACCAGAACTGAATTATATCCACTGCATGGCTTTCTCCTGTTTCCTCTAATTTCCCTCATTCAACTACCTTTGACTGCATTCCAGTTTCTAGTAAATGCTGCTGAAGCTTCAGCTATTTTGCTTAGATTACATAATTTTCCAGAAAACCCAGAAGTTGATCTGCTTAACAATATATTCATTTTTTCCTCTAAAGAATGGTATTAGTTTCCATCGCTAAGAAAGTAAGCTTTGTAATATTTCCTCTCCAATTCAAAAAGAAGTATTAGCCAGTTTGCACTGAATATTAAGGAGGGAAAAAAGCTGAATGCTACTCTGATTCTCACCAAGTGAAATATTTCCTCCATGCGACCAGAAATAGTGATGGAAAATCTTTTCCTTTCACACAGTATTTGATCATAATTGGTAAAAGCCTTCAATTATAGAGTAAGTCTTATAAGAACTAGTCTTTCTCTCAACAAAAACTCTAATCCATTTGGATTTATGTGACTCTATTAGCTGCAGCCTTTCTATTCAGTTAATAATATGAAATGGTTATTTAAAGTTTGCATATAGTATCTCCCATGAATGTCTCTACCCATTTCCCCCCTGTTCATCATAAAATTTAGATGTAACAACACTTTGCATTCTTAGTGCTGTTCGTAGAAATATTGCAAAACTAGCAAATTACAATAGTGCTCTACAAACTGAGTCTAAGATTGCTCATCAACATAGGAGACCTGATGAAATAAATTAGCTTAAATAATTGGTATTATAAAAAATGAATAATTAAGTCCAAAATAATCTATAAGATAAGTGTTCCCCTTTTTTCATAATTAATAAAAAAAGTCGACTTTGAACAGATAGTGCTTAGCAGGTAGTCTCCCAAACTAAGACATTCAATCTGAAGGAATTGAGTGGGAATTATTGGACAAATCATAGAACTGAGTCTTAATTCTTAACATAAATTTCCTATAAGTTCATGGGCAAATAACTTCATCCCTTATTGTTCTCATTGCCAGTTATAAAATGGAATAATAATATCTACCTAATAGGATTCTTAAGTTGATCCGATAATATAACATGTACAAAAATATAATACTGTTGAATTCCCAGGCTTTCCAAGAACTGAAGTGTTTGTACACACACAAATCAAACTTGCAGTGCAAATTATTTACAATGAGAAGTTCTACATGCATATATACAAATGTACTCATGCATATCAGTATATTTGCTGTAAAACTGTAGCACATTAATCTAACCTTCCCACCAACAGAAACAGTCCTTACAAAACCCTCCGTAGGTGGTCACCATGCCATGACGTGAACACCTCCAGCTGCAGGAAGCCCAATCCGCTCACAGGGAAATCCATTCCATGTTAGAACAGCTCCAGCTCTGAGGAAGTTATTTTTGCTATCCCCTTTTTAATTTCTCATGTTCGAGCTCTATGCTCTAGTGCTATTTAGAGTAGGTCTGATGTCTGTTCCACATAACAGCTCTTTGGATATTTAAATAATAATACCCCCCACACAACACACCATACACATAAAATAAATAGCCAATAATACTGAGTCCTTGATAGGGAACCTGATATAGGAGGTTTGTTTATTTATATTGCTCACCAATGAAAGAACTAAGGATCAGAGAGGGTAGACAACCTGTCCAGTGTCACTCAGCTAGTAATGAAAGAGCCAAGAGCCAAGCCCACGTCTGCCAGACTCCACAGCCATGCCCCTAACTGCACACTCTGCAGGCACTCCCACTACCCCATTCGGAGCTTCCGTACTTTTTTCCCTGGTTCATTTTGCTCCGGTCACATGGGTCTCCCTTATGTCCTCCAAAACTTGTCCTGCTTGTTGCCATTACATTTCATGATTCAGGTCTCAGCTTCAAAGTTGTCTTCCCAAAAAGCCCCCCCGCCCCTTCCCAAACCCAGGTGTATTCTATCACAATTTCCCCATTTCATTTTCTTCATAGAATTTACTCTTCTCTGAAATTATCACATTTATTTGTCTCATTGTTTGTTCTATTTTTTCCCACTAAAATGAAAGCCAGAGTCTTGCTTGCTTGTTCACCACTGGATCCCCAGTGACTAGAATAACACCTGGGACACACTGCACACTCCATAAATATTCATTGCATGAGTGAATGAAATCAACAAATTAAACAACAATATTTTATGATGCAACAATTGTCCTAACTGCACCACTGTTTTTGATTCAAGAAAGTCATTTTTTCAACCATCATTCATTTCACTAAATTAGATGCAATTTAACTCAAGACAAACTTATTAAGCATCTGGTATGCACAAGGCACTGTGGTAGATGTGACATGCGAGTAAAGTATTGTAACAGTCCCTGTCCTTGCTGAGAATGGATAGGGAAAGAGATATCCAGAAATAATGGGGATATTCTTGAAAGTTTACTGGCATTTAATTTATAATTTTGAAGCCATGGGGATGTGATGTGACAACTAAAACACAAGGGCTATTAGGATGCAAAACTACAAAACAGAATTGCTAAGGACATTGAGAGAAGTTCCTCTTGGGGAATAATCTGGGCAAACTTTTTGAGCTAAACCTAGAATACATTTTGGTTTTGACAACCACATATTCTAAGAGGAGGGAACCATGACAATGAAGGGAGGCAAGAACGATGGTGTTCCTTGCAGAACAGAGCATTTTCCTAAGCCTTCTCAGGGACCTCCAATGATCGGACCCTATGCTTAGAGTCTATGACAGCTTGAAAGTCCGTGATCCCACACAGACCATTTCCAGGTTCCCATTTGTCTTCGGAATTTAATCGAAGTCCTAGAGATATTCACACCTTGTCCTATTTTGAGGTGGAGTCTGGAAGGATCTTCTCACTCAGGAACACCAGGTTTGGATGAACACACTCAGCCATATTCAAAGACAAATCTAAGGCAGTTTTCAAAAGCATTTTGAAGAGTTAAAACCACTGTGTTAATGTAAGATGTCATTGCTCTTACAGAAGTAAACCAGTATATGGAGAATTATTATTGAGTGGCTCCAATATCAGTGATTTGGGATAAGTGACTGATATGCAAAGAGATGAAGCATACTTAATGTAATTACACATCCATTTCTTGTGATATACGACCATGTGAAGCATTACTAATCCCCAAACAGATACCTGCCGAGAAGACTATCAAAAACAGCTGTTTAGTCCACAAGAAATAAACCATGTGACTCCAGAGTACTGCGGGCATTCAACTGATGGATTCCCAGAGTCAGACCTTGTCCACTAAGCCCAGGATTTATAAGGAATTAAAGAGGGTTCCCTCAGAAGGTACATTTGTTTCAAGCATAAATCACCCTGCCAACTCATTTATTATTGTAATAACCCTTTCTGCATTTCTATTACTGGAGAGGACTTCTTTTCAAATGAAAAATGGCGTACCTGATTACTTGCATGGGACTTGACGTCATACTCATTTTGGCTTCTTGTTTGAGGCAGTGAGAGGTCCAAGAAAAGGCCTTTACATCCCTGCACACATATCGATTACAGTTAATGGAGTTCATGGGTTTATTATGTGTTGGGGAGTTAAAAAACAAGAATTGTAAGGACAGAAACGGTACCCTTCCTACTGGTATATCCAAGAAAGCTTCAAGATTTCTAGCACTAAAAATAGTTAAAACTCTCTCAGAAACTGTTTACATTCACCAAGGATAATTATGTGAGCCTATAACTCCTTCCCATCATATTAGAATACTTTAATAACCTATATTTTATTTATGTCTAGTTGCTAAGTTTATTAGTGCTTATTATAGGATATGTTCTTAATTTTATGTTTTACAAAACAATTTGAATAATTGGAATTACTTTTGTGAATCTTTTCCCACTTGCAACAAGATGAGTGCATTATAAAAAGCCATTTTCTAAACATGCTAACAGGTGCAGGTAAGATTGACAGAGCAATACGAGAAAGTATTCTTAATGTAGGCTTTCTAAGAAATTAAATGGAATTTCTTTAATGAGTGCAAAACATTTTTAACTGGCTGGGTTTACTACTCAGGCGAAGTTGAACATAAGACATAACAGTGTATCTCTTTTAACAATAGCCATAATCAGAGTATACATATGAAGTATAGATGTGTGTATAAAATGAGAACCAACAGGAACCAGAGATTAGCTATCTAAAAAAAAAGTTAAACATAAATATTGGCAGAAAACACCAAGAAACAAAGTAACAATTCTGAGTTGTTGAAAGAAACTTTAAATTACAGGTATAGAAGAAAAAAAAGCAAGAATAACTGGCCTGGAAGCAAAAAGAAAGGATGACTTCTAAGCTTCCTTTGTGCCTGTGGCCTGTCACCAGCTGGCGTTAGTTCAGCCAGTCGTCCCAAACACTGCCTGTGTGTGCTGAGGATATAAAGGTGAAAAAGGTACAAGTTCCCACCTATGAAAAGCTGCTTGTCCAGAGGATGGCCATACATTAGGAAGCAGAATCAAGAACTTCCCTGGTTTCTCAAATTCATGACCCCTTTCTACTTGACTGGGCTATACCATGGTCATTTTTTAAATCACTGTATATGAATCTCCAAAATGCTTTGATTTTCTTTCATAGTCTTTCACATCGAAAGGAATGTTACCTGAGTAAGGTTCTCAGAACTGAATTCTGATGGGAGGCCTCTCCCAACTGAGGCTCCTTTAAGAAGTTCTGAGCATAAATTGAATTACCAAGAATTCTATTCATTGAAAAACCCATTATATTGCATCATGTCCTTTTCGAATAGAGTGAAACTTGCTTATATTAAATTTCTAGGAACCCGAGGAAAAAATTTGATATAGGATGGAATTTGATATACTCTAGAAATATTACATGTGCCTATAATAGACCTTGATTTCCAATTTGATTGCTATACACAGGGATTCAATATAGGTGGGTTCAATATCAGGGGGTTTCATTGAATGTGCATTTGCGTTTTTCAGGACATGTATAGTTTGTGTTTCCTCAAGGTAAAAATCAGATTGATTCCTGAGTCCAGGAGAGCTAAATATTCATGGAAACAGGAATTCTGGGAGGAATGTGACTGGATGAAAGTAGTGTAAGCAATCCAGTTTCCACTTCATTCCACTTTAATTGCCTAGAATTTAGACTACTGAATTCTGGAAAGGCATGTTTCTTTCCCTAGCTCTATAATTCTCTGGCCTGTAACTTCTCTACCCCTTTCTTTCATTTAATATTTTAATATTCATCTGAATGGAAGTGTTCAAAAGAAGGGAATTACCAAGAGACTTCAACATGTGAAGAAATTTTCTGTTCCTGAGAATGTCTCAAGTTTTGGAAAACCATTAAAAAACTGAAAAAGTAGTGACTTATAAAACTGAAATAAATCATTATATTAATATTTATACAGAATGTATCACCCCTAGAAATTATAGACACTGAAAATTTTTAGCATTTCTGTACATGTAATTATTGTCCCATTGTTTTTTGTTTGTTTTAATTCCTGATCCTGAATACCATTGTTCTAGATTCTCACAGTTAGGTGAGAGGGACTGGGATTTATAAATCTTTCCCCCTTCCATGGAAAACCCTGAAACAATGCATGTCCTGGTATCAGTGTTCTTCACTGAGGGAACGAATGGGCGAACCAAGTAGATAATTTAATTCAGGAACCCTTGAACACTTTGACCAGCATGCTACTTTTACATGAAAGAACCAAAAGCTAAAAGCATAAAATTTGTCACCACACAGCTCTATAATCACTTCTAAAGTCTACTGATTTCACCCAACGTTCCCAGTAAGCAAATGTAATGAAATAAATAGAAACATATGCTTTGAGTACCATAACAGATTGGCTTCCCAACAGATTAGGAACTCTGAGCCATTCGCTATTACAAACAAGACAGGTCATATGCACATACAAAATAATACTAATCTCTTTCACCTAAAATATTTTACATAGTTACCTCAAAAGTCATTTGCATTATTGAAAAAGCAAATGTTTAGCTAGCTAACTCTTCTTACTACATAGCATGGTGCCAGGAACTCAGCAGTTTATAGAGGGAGTCACTGCCTTCCTAAGCTCTACATGCATGTGGTTCATTTTGACCACAAACAAATCTCTCTAAGAGGGATGTCAAGTCAATTACTGACTTAAGTGGCTGGTTATTTCACTGAAATGACAAGACATCCTGGGCAAAACCACTGACCCGAGAGCATCATATAACCCCAGCTTCAGGTACATGAAAAGGAGGCAAAGCTGCTACATCTAAAGGAGACAGATGCCACTGAGTGAACGTACACAACATACAAAACTCAGAGTGAATGTAAGCCTTACACACTGGCTTCATGAGAAGCTCTCCTGGAACTGTTCTCTCTCTCCTTCCTCCGACCCCCACCACACACACACACACACACACACACACACACGCACGCACGCACGCACGCACGCACTGCACGCACCCACACACAGACATGCCCCAACTACAATGACTGAAATACTGCCTCTGGAGATGCATTCGTTTTAGGTATCCAAGTCTCTGGTTTCTAACAGCACGGTTTTCTGGAGAGAGGCCACACTTTCACCTGCTCTCAGACGTGTGCTTTCCTGTGAATTCTTTGTGGCCTTGACCCCAGGGTTATCTAGCTGATTGCTGTGATATGAAGGAAGGGAAACGGGAAGGGAAATGGCGACTGGGAGAAGAGAAGGGTAATGGCCCCCCTCGCAAAAGGGTGCGGCTGGAGGGTACTGGGTGTTTGTGGGTGAGAGCGAGGCCGGCTACGGAAGGGCAAGGACAGGAAGCGAGGACGACCAGCACTCTTCTCTCCGTTTTGCATCCAGTTTGTCCTGCTGCTTTATGGGGAGCATCCCTACCAGCCAGAGCTTCTAGAGTCAAGTGGAGTGCTTGGGGGTGAATGATGTGGAGAACGACATGTCTAAGGGGCACATCTGGAAGCCCATCTGGGCGGACAGTACACTGCTTTTGCTCCAGTTGTATAAATAGTTGATAACTTAGAGATGACTGGAGGCCAAAGAGCTCCCAAACCTCCCCTTGCCACCCCTGCTGACGAAGGGAGCAGCAAAGAGGTTTTTTCCAGCAAGTACCAGAAAGAGGGGAGCTTGGTAGCTGCTGGGCCACCAGTGTCCTCCAATTCCACAGCCATCTACAAACACGGTCTGGACCCCCATAGATTCAGTACCCTCCCTGCAGGCAGGCTGTCCTCAGCGAAGTACACTGGGCCCAGACTGCCTGGCTGACAGGCTTCTCTCCTGCTCTTCACCGTTCTGCCCTTCAGACCAGACTAAAAGCCTTGGGGACTGTGGGGTCTCAGGTGAAGGCCCTCAGTCTGGAAGCCCCTCCTTCCGAGGCCTTGATAACTCCAGTTTGGATCTTTGGAAGAAACTGGAAAAATATGTTGCTTGTCAAGCACAACGTCATGCACTAATCGAACTTTGGGTCAGTTTTCTGCTTGTTTTAGGAATTGTAGGATTTTATAATTGACTTGTAAATTAACATTCTCTTGACATCAATGACATTGATTCTTTTAAACCACCCCCTAAATACACCTGCTGGTATGCAGATTAGAGGCACATTTAAGGAGTGATCATAATGCAGCTATATTCTGAATATAAAAACTGGAAACAGACTTGTGAAATTTCTCTGTGTAAGCACTGCTAATATTAACCTGTTCCTTTTTTCTCTTAGTATATAGGAATGTAAAGAAACTGTTAAAAATACTTGAGAACAAATTCTTTCCAAATACCCTATAGCAATTCAGATACATACATTCCCTTCAAGTTTTACTATTATAAGAGCAACTTTGATCATTCTCATGTGTTCATTGATAGTTTCTTAATAACTTCTACTTACACAACATTCCTTTATTCTGCTTTCTAGTGTTCAAAATTAAATAAATGGCATTTTTGTAATCAGCCTGTAAGCAGGAGGCTAAATTAATGTGAGCGGCAAAATCAGCCCCTCTGGAGAGAGCTGTGGAGCTGGGACCACCCTTCTCTCCCAGTGGCTGGCACAGGCCCCTCCATCATGGCTGGCACCAGGAAAGCTCCTGTGCAGAGGGTGGCCAGACCCACAGAAACTTGAGGCTCCTGTCCTTCATCCAAAGCTTCACCCCAGTCCTAGATCTGGACCACCTGTTGCCAAGGCTCTTGTCTGGGTACTAAACTGATCAGAACTCTGCCGTGACCCAGCCCGAGGTCTTGAGCCCTCCTGTGACTGCCCTCGGATCCCTTCACTAAATTCAGCAGCTTCCAGCCCCTTTTCTTGGGGTCCTTTCCTTCTTCATCTCAGTGCTTCCACAGTCAGCCAGCAAGACACAGCAGCACAAGGCCCCCAAATGAAATACACTGAAGTCCATTAAGAATCACCTAAAATGTCAACACAATTTGAAAGCAGGCTATTAACAGTGCATATGTGAAGTTGACAGCACTTGCGATAATCAGGAGAAACAACAATGAATACTAATGTCTTATATTTGTATAGCACCTTAGAGTTTTCAAAGTGCTGTCATGACACTCTTGAGATAGGCAAAAGGGGCATTATTTTCCCATTTTGCACATTAAAACTCTTGAGTTCGGAAGGGTTAAATGAATGAAGCAAAGCAAAACAAAGACTAGGATTCAATTCTTGGACCCACAGAGTAACTGTTCTGTGCACCATACAGGCTGCTCCTAGGAAACCCACTGGAAGGTACTTGTACAATAGTCAAACTTCAGGAACTTTCCTTTATAATGCCATCAGTTTCTCCAACATGGCCATGGAGCACCTACCTGAGCCATGAGGACTGCTCATCATATACACACACTTCCAAAATCAAGAAACTATTGAAACCAGAGGGGGTATGGTGTGGAGAAGCTGTTTCATTTTGTGGATTGGCACCATCAGCTTCCTGAAGAATCTTTTCCTGAAACAGACTGAGTTACTATTTGGGGGCTGAGTCTTCGGTTTTAAGTGTGGCAGAGTGAAGGAGCATGTTTGTGCTGATGCAGGACCCACAGCTCACTATGAAGCAATCACAGGTGATCCAGACACACAGGAGGTGGGCTGCATAAAGCATTACCCGGGTCAGGTAAATGCAGTGGGTACCGGATCCTTCCATACGGGCCGCCCATCTAACCTTATGGTCACAAAACCTAAGGACATTTCAGGAAACCTGGAATTTGCTATCTCAGCTTCCCCTCATGGGTCTCAACAGATGCTGCTGAAAACATTAGGTTAGTTAACAAGAGACTAGGGAAAGGCAGAGGAGAGGATCAGGAGAATTGTTTCAGCAGGGTGGAGATTTTTAAGCAGTTATTAAGGAATAAGGTGAATAAAGCAAATATTGATACAGACAAAGAGGAAACACAGAAAGGGAGGGTCAAAGAACTCATCCGGAAGAGTGGAAATCCTTAGGTGGTTACTAAGAACTGGATAAGTCAATGGACATTGATGGGGCTCAAATGAAGGTTTGAATACAATACTATCAAAGGTCCTGTGGGCCAAAGGGACCCCCTGCTTGTCCCCCACTATTAAAGTATCCCAAACAAGTCCAGTCTATAGTCCTGTCAATTGTAAAAGCCTGAAGGCAGAGATTAGAGTGAGAAACCTAATCAACAACCTCTTGTGCCTGGGGCAGTGGTTAAGCAGATGAATCAAGTTAAAGGTGAGCAAGAGGCCAGGGTGCCTTGACTCCACCCCTCACTGGGGACCCAGAACCTGCACAAAGTGGGTGAAATGCTCAGGGGGTGGAAAGAGAAGTCTTTAGGCCCTTGATACAGGAGCCCCGTGTGCTGTGCTACCAGAACCCATCAGGGAAGCCCTGACTCCGGTTACAATTAGGTTGAGAGAATGTAAAATGTAAAGGTTAATAAGATTATGAAAGTTAGGTTTTCCTCAAAGTGGTTGTGTCTCCTTCACCTGAATGTTTTATGGGAATGGATATTAGCATGAGCAATAAAGGAGGCACACAGGGTAGAGACACGCAGCGGCAAGAACTGGGTTTTTCCTTACATGGGAGGGAAAAAACTAGAGAGTTCATGCTTTTTAGCTAGTTCCCTTTCCTTATTACATTACAGATGCTTGAAGTGACACACATTGTTAAATGCCAACACAAGGGCTCAGAATGGGATCTCCAGCACCTAATACCATATCCATAATTAAATTCTTACCATGGCAAGTATTTGATATATATTCAATGTATTATAAAATGATACGAAGTCCAGCATTTTTCCTGGATAGACAATTTAGGAATGAACTAGATGGTATCAACCATCACTGTTCTTTGGTTGGGCAGATGGACCCAGTTCCCAAGGCCTTTAAAGTGTATCCAGTGAGGCAAACAATATTTTGTGAGTTTTGTTTTGCTTTAATAAGTCTTCCTGTAAAGTCTAGCTGAGATCAGCATCATTAGCCTTTCTGGAGGCAAACGGGGGCTCCCCCTGCTGAGCTGTGATTGTCCAGTGCAAACATGCAGTCCAGCAACCCAGTACCCCTTCCCCTACCATTCTTCCCCACTCCTCTAAAAGCTGGCCAGCTTCACAATCTGCCTCAGCTGTCTACATTTCCTTAATTCAGCGCCATCCCTTAGACATTTTAGAGAGTGAAATGGTAAAATTCTCTGGAGTTATTATTCATGAACAATGGAACTGCTGATACATTTTGAGAGCTTCTTTACTTCAATGCACACATATGAGTCTACCCAACAGTATTTTAGTCATTATACTATTTGAAAAACCGTACAGAGAAGCTATCACTCTGCAGATGGTAAAAATGGCAGCCATTTGGAGCCACCCATGAAGATGTTAAAGTTGAGCTCTTGGAAAACTGTGGGTATTTTCAGCATGGGCAGGAAAGAGCAAGTTCCCTAAAAGAAAACACATTGACAACAAGGGAACAGGTTGCTTCTATTGTCAATGCCCTAACAACTTTCTTAAATTAGCTTTTTATGGAAACCCTTTCTGCATGCTTGATGACGCGCAGACCACCCAAGTTAATTTGCTACAAATGTAATTTAAGAGATTCCATGTGTGTCTTAAGGAAGATTTGGGTATGTGGGATTTGCATTGTTTGTTCTTTTCTCTCTCTCTCTCTCTTTTTCTTTTACTTTTTTTTTTTAACTTGGTACAAGTTCTTTATCATATACATGCTTCTGAAAGTGAGCATTTTCTGCTTAATCATTACTTAATATCCAAGATGACATTTAAAGTAAAGGGCTTATATAATCCCCATTAACATCAAATGTAAATCAAGAAGTTGGTTCTTTGGTTGAAGCCTGTGCACATAATTTCGATTGGAATCCGTAGGAGTAACTCAGTAGAGAAGTTGGTGAGTAGACAATGTGCTTAACTTTATATTTTGAGCCAGGAAAGTAAAATACATTATTTTATAGAAGGATGAGATGGGAAGAAATGATGGTTGAAAGAAATGGTCAATAGTGTGGGAAGGTAAATTAGGAGTTTCATAGATCTACATACCATAAAGAAGAAAATAAAGATTTACCAAACTTTCATATGCTTTATTCAAAGAAAAAAATTTAAAGAAATACACCCCTCATTTAAGGACAAGAGGTTAACTATCAAATCTGGATGGACGATCAGAAAACGTGAGTTATAAAGCTGTCAGAGAAAGACATCCTTTAGATAGAGAACCTGTAAGGCTTCTTTAGAAGGGCCACGGAAAAGTAGGACTGAGGGCTTGGAGAAGAGATATCTTAGAGCAAATCACCAGACACAAATTCAGGTGGTGGTCCTTGGGTTAGTACTAAGCAAAATATGCTACAGAAACCGATGCTCTCTGATGTTTTACATGGATTACATCATTTAAAAGAGACCTGAAAACAATAAAAAAAAAAAGTGAGGAAGAATACCTAAAAAAAGATAATGAGGAATTTCTTTAGGAAAACTGTCCACATCAATCTGAAGCCTAAGGTGAAATCATGTCTAGAACTAAGTTTAGGATATACTAGACTTTGACCTTTCTTAACTGAACTCCACACAAATAAAATTTATTGAACTTCTATAAGAGTATATATGCAAATATAAATTCATTTTAAGATACTACATTTTCATGTGTTACATTTAAGACTTTAACCCAGCTTTTAATTCATGTTTGCTGTGTGTATGTATTCGGCCTTACATAAGGATACCCTACCATTTATAACAACATGGATGAACCCAGAGGTCATTATGCTAAATGAAATAAGTCAAAGACAGATGAAAACTATATGGTATAACTTGTGTGGAATCTAAACAAAAATGTCAAACTTAGAAAAACAGAGTGAATTGGTAGTTGCCAGTGGCTATGGGGTCAGAGGGAAATGGAAAGATATTGGTTAAAAGGTACAAACTTTCAGTTATAAGATAAAGTTCTGAGTATCTAATATAGAATATGGTTCCTATAGTTAATAATACTCTATTGTATATTGGAACTTTCCTAAGAGTAGATCTTAAGCATTCTCACCAAAAAAAAATAAGGTAATTATGGGACATGATGGAAGTACTAATTAACATACTGAGGTTATCACTTGATAATGTATACATACATCAAATGTTGTGTATCTTAAATATATTACAGTTTGGTCAATTAGACCTCACTAAAGCTGAAAACAATTTTAAGAAAAAAAATGAAAAACACATTTAAAAAGGGGTTATGAAATAAAATGACAAATTACCTAGTATATTACTTTGCACATAGATTATATGCAATAAATGAGAACATTATTATTATTACTGAATAAATATCTCAGGAGTCCAAAAGAAATCTTCACTAATATAATTTCCATAACTCTGATGCCTATACCACAGTTTAAGTCCATTCAATCATTAGTACAAAGGGGTGTAGCAATTTAACAGTCACATTAATTCTTTCTCAGTTTTGTAGCTCTTAATACAAGTTCTTCTGCCTCTTAGGATAAATGCTGTTTTTCAATCCTTTGATGTCTTTTCTGGACTTTGTCCTAAATTATTCCTGTCCTCCCTAAGTGCTCTTTGCAGACCAATCATCATTCTAATCCCACCTTTTACCTCACACCCTGGGCCTCTCTGTTACCTGCCCTTTGACCCCATCAGCTACATCATTTCCAATTTAGTTTCTTCTATTCAGTTATCCATTCATTATCCACTCCTGTTTTAGTTCAGTGGTTCTCCAGCTTGCAGTCTTAAGGCCCCTTGACACTTAAAAAAATTATTGAGGATGCCAATGAACTTTTGTTTACATGGGTTATATCTTGTAGTTCTTATTATATTTGAAGTTAAAACTGAGATATTTAAAAATATTTCCTTATTAAATGCATTTTAAAATAACAATCATAATCCTCTTACATGTTAAATAACACATTTTTATGAAAAGTAACTATACTTTTGAAAACAAAGCAAAAGTTGTGGGGAGAGTGACAGTGTTTTACATCTTTGCAAATCTCTTTAGTATCTGGTTTAATGGAAGACAATTGGATTATCATATCTGCTTCTGCATTCAATTTGTGGCAACAAGTTGTATTGGTTGAAGTAAACAGAGTATTTGGCCTCACAATACAGTTGGAAAATGGGGAAATACTTTCATAGATGGTACAGAGAAGTATGGATTTTCTCCTTTGACTCTACTCAACAATCAACAAGAATAGTTTCTTAAAGTCACTTGCAACATGGAATGTGAAACCATATCAGTCAAATGTTTATAATCTGTTACACTAAAATCAATTAGTCTATCTTGCATATTAAATGGATCAAGTGCCCGTGCATGAGTTTATATTATCAGCATTAGTCATTTGGAAAATACAGGTTCCCTGAGTTTTGTAGATCTTCCAAATGTTGACACATTTAATTATATAATATCAAAAACTGCATTTGTTAATATCACCACCAATCTCATCACAGAAGTCCTTAAGTATCGTGAAGCTGTCAAGTTCACGGGGGTGGATAGAAGCTTTCCAAAATTCTAATTTTTACTTGAAAGCCCAAATTTTTATCATAGGCAAGAAATACTGTCAGTTGTTTCCCTTGATGTGACAGGTTCACTTTTTTCAATCTTTAAAAAGTGTCTGCCAAATACACAAATCTGAATAACTCTAGTTTTTCTGCCAGTTATTTGTTTCAAGTAAAAACAGTGTTCCACGAAAGAGTGGCGAGATCAGTTCACAGCTCGAACAATCTCGTGAGTACTTTTCCTCGAGGTGATCAACGTACTTTAGTAACCAGCAGAAGTATTTCATTTGTCCTCATCAAATTGTATGAAATATTAAAAAGATGTACTCAAGAGCTGAGATTTAATAAAATTAATAACTTTTTATTGTTTCATTAAGAACATTCTTAAGTGAAACTGGCTTATTTCCCCCCAGGAAGGCATGACAGTGATGAATACACAGACTGCCGGTCAGGTTTGATTCCACTGACTTGATTTATGCTAAGCCATCAGCAGTATTTCCCACACTTGAGACCCATTGTTTTAGATGTGTCTGCACACTTTTTAAAACCACACATTCCCTTCTTGATGAGAGCTTCAAGACAGAGATTTAATAAAGCTGCTTCTCCCCCCTTAAGCTTGTGCATAATGATATATCCGCAAGTATCTCTAGATCTTGTCTTGCCTCTATACTTTATATTTAAGTATTTATATGAAGCATTTAAGGGATACAAACTCTGGCTGATTGCTTGATTGATTTTTTTAAAAGCTTTAAAAATCAACTGCACATTTACAGATTAGAGTACACCTGGCTTAAGACTTCCAAGCGACTGACTCATTAGAGAGGATGTGGGAAAACTAAAGGGTGTCCAGGAGGTCTCAGCTGGGTTTGTTGACTGACTGAAGCCACATCCTCTCAGTACCTGTTGCAAGAACTAAAGATATTCAGGCAAAAGTTCCTTTGAGAGGACAGATAGGTTGCCTAAGAGAGGACAGATAGGTTGCCTAAGAATTGTGTTGTGTGGAAAAGAGATTCAACGGCTCTTTCGGCTCTTTCGAAGTTCCAGGAGAAAAGAGTAAGACAAATAGTGAAAGTGCCGGGAAGATTAACTTCAATTCAACATTAAAAAAAAAGATTTCTGAGAATTCTGTCCATCTGCCACTGAAATGGGCTATGTTGGAAACAGCAATCAACATGCTCAACGGAGGCTGAAAGTTGCAGACATAGGAAGGGGGACAGCAACACCAGGACAGAAACATACCCGTGACTTCAAGACGGCCAGGAACCCTAGATGAAGATGTCCTAGACTGATGACTTATTTCCAAAGTCCCTCCCAACTCTCAAACTCTGTAATTCCATAAATTTTAGGCACTAGACTTTTAGGCCTTAAGGAACTGCCATTTTTATAATTTCTTTGTTCATTTTTTGAGAGAATAAAACAAAACATGTGAGGAATTTAAACTGGAGTGATGCATTCTTCTATTCAGCAAAGTCAAGTTATCACCACTTGGAAACATGTGGAGGCTGAGTCAGTCAATGATAGAATCAGGACTTGCATAGGCAGGTGTGTATGTCCTAAATCCCACCTATAAAAATAAATTTTTTACACCCCTCACAGCAATGAGGCTACAAACTAAGTGACATTTTTAAAAAGAAATAATTAGGTCCTGCACACACACACACACACACACACACACACACACACACACACACTAAAACTCTGCCATACCAATGCCAGGATTTACTAAAATTTGTTTGAACGCATGACTCAGGAAACTATTTGCTAAGAGAACTGAAAAATCAGCTGTGCAAAGGAAGTGCAGCTAATACTGCGTGATTAGAGCGGCGCATTTAACACAGTCTCATTAAATGTTCTTGGTTATGACTTGTGACAAGGACCAAGAAATGGCTTGAAGGCCCCGTGGGCCAAAGTGACAGTAAATGGTCACTGAGTTGTGAAAAAATTCAAGGGGAAGGGGCTGTGGTGGGGAAGGAGGGAAGGGCGCTTCGGGGATTGATGTTTGATCTGGTCTTATTTAATATCTTCATTAATGATCCGGAAGAGGGGTAAATAGCCTGTTAATTAAATTTGCAAATGAGACTAAATTGGGAGATGTTGTAAACATGCTCAAGGACAGAGAAGTAACACGAAGGCACCTTGAGAGGCTGGAAGGATGGGCCTGAATAGAAAAAGCCGAAAGCCTGTGTGTGTTCCAGGAGGAAATGATGGGCCGGAAGCAGTGAGAGCTCTGTGCAGGTTTGGCTGTGTTCCCTTGTTCCCTCGTGTGTTCTTTCAGAGTTCGTCGTGGCAGACACAGTTGATGCTACCCAAGCCCCTCACTGGCATTTACTTCTGCACACCTGGAAGCCTGCTCACTGAGGGCTGAGGGCGGTACTCTGGCCCCAGCAGCAGGACCAGCCCGTGCAGGGATAAAGTTAGTACCTCAGAAACAGTTCTAACCAATTATAAATAGGGGTGTAGGGGGATAAATAGCCACACCCTCTCTGCCCCTCAGATAACTCTGGATGTCTTATAGAATTCCCCAGCAACCTGAGCTCCAGCTGCCCACGGAACTGGCCTGAAGTCTTGCCTTTTACTCAATTTCAACCCATGTTGAATGGGCACACCTAAATAGATCACTTATACTCAAATCCTTGTCTCTGTCTCCTGGGGAAACTCAATTCAAGGCATTTATCAGCTCTTCCCACTTGCTAAGCATTGATCTATGTAATATCAGGTCTTTCCCCTTAAGGAGCAAAGACTTGCTAAATAGTGAATGGCAAATGGGTGTTAACTGTCATAGACTCATGTCTCCTATATAGAACACAAGAGAATCTTGATTTCCAAATATCCAGGATGCTCAAGAAAGCACAGGGCATTCCCCTCATCACCTACTTTACCAGTTTCTCCATAATATTTCTCAGTTATAATGTGCTTCTCCTTTTTCACAGCCATTGTGAGGACTCTAAACTCCTTAATACCTCAGTCTTGGATCTGCGAGCAGAGGGCTTCCAAGCCCTACTTTCAGTAGTAAAATCTCTCCCTCCCTCAGCTACCACTCTGATCGTATCGTGGCCCTTCGGGCGATCCTATACTCAGAAGCTCAGTGAGACCCCTCAGCAGGAATTTGGGCTGCTATATAAATGCCTGTCCTCTTTACCCATTGTTTTCCTGCCCATAGCACCTACATTTTTGTATCTCCCTGCTTCTCCTGGAAACTGAACTATTCTCCCATATTCTGAATTTTTACTCATGTTACTTCTTGTCCTCAAAAGGCCTTTCGAATTCCTCTTACTCAAATAATTTTTTCTTTTGGGATACTGCTGAAGAATCGTCTCTGATAAAACTTCTGAGTTACCCCTTCCCAACTCTATTGTGCCCAACCTAAAACCCTGAAAAACTCTCACATGTTAAGAATAGGGTGCATTGCCTCTCCCACACAATTTTTATGATGTTGCAACTGGATAATGTATGTAAAAGTTTTCTGTAAATTATAAAGCACTATGTTATCATAACTATAACCCCTTTGTTTTCCACCTGCTTTTCATTTTGTGGTAGGAAAGATCATGACTGTGGTCTCTCCTTCTATTTTACCTGCTTGACATTTAAATTGAACACTCCCCTAAGTTAGGGGATACATCTATTTATTGTGTCATTTTCACTACCTCTGTATGCATGCTCAGCATCTCAGAATGTGTGCAAAAATGTTGATGATCAATGGGCCATCCTATTGTGCATGAACGTCTTTAGTGCGTTGCACACTGTATTTTCCAAAGATGGCTGCGTAGAGAGAGATGGACAGACAGACCACATGTCCTCTTCACAGTATGACCAACATTCCTCCCACTGAGAAATGAAGTTTATTTCTCTCACCTGAGCAAGGCATTGTAACTGTTTCAATAAAATGTGGATAAAGTGATTCTCTGTGACTTCTGAGGGTAAGTTGTAAAAAACAATATGATATTGCTTGCACATGGCTCTCTCTCCAGTTCTCTTGTTCTCTACGCACATGGTCACCCTTAGCCTAGGTTATGTGTTATGTGGCAGTCCCAGTTATGGCTCAACCAACAGCTAGAAAGGTAGTTTGAGTCTCTAACCTTTGAGGTGCACCACAGGCAAACCAACCCTCCTAAGTCCTACCCAAAATTTTGAGGAAAAGACATATTACTATTTTTTAAGTCACTCATTTTGGGTTTATTTGTTACACAGCCATAGTAGTGAGAACAAAGTACATTTCAGTGAGTCAGTGAGACCCATACACATAGAGTATCCGACACACCATTAGGAATTTCAGGTTTGGATCTCATAGCAGCGGCCAGAGCTAGAGATCTGTGAGTGACAGTTTAATCCATAAAAGTAAGTGACATCACCAAAAACTCCTGATACCCAGGGAACACCTTTATTTACAGAGCAGGCTGAAGAAGGAAGCACCCTTTAGCTCTCAACTCAAATACTTTGAACCCCAAGATGAAATTTGGTCCTCCTCTTAAATGAACCCTCAGCATCCTACACGTCTCCCTTGTGATTCATATCATAATAACTATTCAATAGTTAATCATATAATTCATTACTTAATTTTTAATCCTCCCAATAGAATATATAAGATCCATGAGGGCCGGGCTGAGTCTATCTTGTATCCCCAATCTTGTATCTTGTATTAAAAGGGGTGGGGGTAGTGTGGTGTGCTAATAAACAAATGAATAAGTATTCTAATTCCTGGTATCAAGTAAGATGAAAACTGAAAATTTTTCTATTGGATTTGGAGATTAATAGATTTCTGATAACCTTGACAAAAAAGGATTCCTTCAGCAATAAGTGAGGAAGCCAGGCCATGTCAAGGTATTAAGTTTAACTGCATTTCACCTGGAGGAGATTGAAATCCACATGATGTACTACAAACTCTGTAGCCTGTTTAGGGATAGCCCAGCTCCAAAAGGTGCAAGTCTCTAGAAAAGATCTGGAAGTATTACGACTGACTATTGTAGAGATTAAATGTCTCCTTCCACAACATAAAGAGATTGTCCACAGCCTTGCTGCCTTTTTGTCTTGGAGAATTAATGATTTTACTAGAAATGTTATCTCAAAGATATGTCATTTTTTCATTACTAAGCAACGCATTGGAACTTCAATGCCAGGAAGTAAATGTAAGATTCTAAAAGAATTACTTCAAGCAATTCATGTCAACATGCAAAAGAGTCATTAGGAAAATGCATTATTCTAAGTGCTAAGCCTGAGGCTTGATGTATAGCCATAGCAGCACTTGTAAAAACTGTAGTTATCTGTGTTGTCCCCTTGGTGCCACATAAATACCCAAAGATTCAGCCCACTCTGAGGTGCTGGTCAGAAGGATCCTAAAGATTGGGTCAATGCTTGCAGCAGGCAAAGGCTCCTCAGAATCCTGGGACATATCAAGTTGGCATGTTCAGAATGGCTTGGACAGGACAGATACAACCCCAGTTTCAGATCCTATCCTCAGCATGAAGTGAAGCCAGGGTTTCCTCAAGTTCTCCAAGTGGAAAGAATCAATAAATTCTCAAAATGGTATCCCATTACCCTGAATTTGATCCACTGGACCTTTCCTTGGAATGTCCTGCTCTTACCATCATTCCTTACAGCCCAGAGGGTATACACTGTACTCTTACTTGGTGTTCCAAGATGTCCTGGAGATTCTTTTGGGTGTCCATAACTTTCCCACAGTGACTGGGGCATCAGTGGTGTGAGAAGATTCAGGGGATATATAAAAAGCAGAACCATGCCTGCTGTGAATGCATGTGGCCCTATTAGAAGCATGAAGAGAGCTATTAGAAGGGAGTGCATGTGATGAGGCTGGTGGGTTGGCAGGCTCCAGTAGGAAGCCTAGAAATGCAGTTTCTTCCCTAACATGGGTCAATTTGGCTTCTCATGTGCAGGTTGTGGGCAATAAATAAGCAGATGTGTATAACAAAGACTTCCGTTGGCACCTTCCAAAACCACAATAAAAACAGAGGACCACAATTAGGGACCAGGTGACTAGATAGCCTATAAAAGTGAAAGAGATCTTTTTCCAAAAAGATAGCAGAACTGGTGTGGGTGGGGGACTGGTGTAAGGAGTGAGATGTACTATTTTCTGGTACCCGCTATAAACTAGTTGTTTGTCATGGCCATGGGTGGGGAGCAGGTTACAGATGAAGTGTACGTTGATGAAACTTGCTCAGGCATTTATTAGCTTTGATCTGGGCACAAATGTTTATGGACAAGTTTATATGAATGTGTAATTTGGAGACTTCCCAAGTTCTCACAGGCTATGTTCAGAGTTTTTAAGGCAATGGTGTAACGTCTCTTCTTGGAGTGAGAACAAGGGCAGAAGTCACTAGAGCCTGGCATCTCCAGAGATTTAATACCTCTCACCTTCATGTTTGAAAGCATCAGTTTTGATGGCATAAATCCAAAGTGAGGGTTCTACCTGAATCTAAGATTTAACTGAGTCTAATGCTCTGCCACAGTCAGAGCCATCCTTGGGACCAAGACAAATCACTTCCTTTTTGGAGAAGTGGAGTGTGTGTCAACACTAACATGTGGTGAATCCAGAAACCACTGGCCACTGTGGATTGTACAGGAGATCTTCCATCCTAGGACCACTGCACTTCCTTGTCTTGGCTGGGTTGGGATGACCCTGGAATTTTACCTCTAAGGTCTTAAACCTGATTTCCTTGTGGCTGCCCTACAAGTGCTATGATTTAGATTGGCCAGGACTGCCAAGATAAAAGCCCCATCTAAGGCCAGATCAAGCAAATAAATCTAAACATCACCTATGTTCCATAAGCATATGTCTCATTCATTAATGTTCAGTGACTTTGGTGACAACACTAACTACCAAATAGGCTACTTTCAGAAGCTGACTCCAAAACCCACAGCGTGGGTTTTACAGGAACCCAGAGGACATTGGCAAGAGCAGGCTGGGTACCTTTAGGGGAATGTTTAGTGCTAAAAACAAAGAAGTTAGTCAACTGGGCCCCCTTTCTAGTTTGACTTGTGTTTCTGAAGGTACAGTTTGGTATAGACAGGGGTTCTCAAAGAGTAGTCTCTAAATGAGCAATATCACCTTCACTGGGAATTTGTCAGAAATGCAAATTCTTGAGCCTTACCCCAAACGAACACACTCAGCAACTCTGGGAATGAGACCCCTCAATCTTGTTTTAATGGGTGATTCTGACATCTGCTGGAGTTTGAGAACCCTAGTTTACTAGGACTGAATCTAGAGTTACACATACCAGGGCACAACACAACTCCTGTCCTCAGCTTCCTCATCCATGAAAAAGGGGATCATAATAAAGCCCCAGAGGAGGGGTGACAATAGGAATCACACCAGGGGAATGTTGTGAGGATAAATCAAAACAACGTTTGTAAAGCCCCTAATGCATCATCTCTCATGTTGCAGCTTCACAGCAAATAGTGGTTCCTTTTTCTCCCTCTCTTTGCCCTAAAACTCACAGACGACACGTCAGTAAAGCTTTTGATTCCAGGGACATGGCTCCAACTTAAACTAGTGTGGATTGTGCTTTGTCCTATGGACTCTGCAAGAAGGAACTCGGGTAACTAGTATGCTCTCAAGTGACTCATATCAGACCAGGAGAGGACAAGGAAGCACAATGTAACTGACACCTTTCAGGACAGCAGGGCTGGAAAAATCTGTGGCCATACTGAGTCTTTCTAGTTCAAGTTAGTGCCTAACTTTCCACTGGTTTATTTATCATCAGAACAGAGACTTGAGATAGTAGAGCCCCAGGAATGACACCACACCTGAAGATAAGGTCAGATTCCCAAGGCAGTGACCCTATTTCTCCAGCCTGAGGACAGTATTTCTTTTGACTTTCTCATCATTATGTAACTTAACCACATGTCCCTGGCTTCCTCAACACTTGCTTGAAGGGCTAATTGGTTTGTTTCTTTGTATTTCTTATGCTCAAAAGAAAGGCATCATGTCCATGTCTCAATATCCCAATGTTCCAACCACAGAATGAGGCGTTCTAACCTCACCACCATTCGTCATGGGGCAAGCAACCAAATGTCACCTCCATAAATATTAATGGGAATGAATTGACTAAAGAAACCAAAAACCCATGAGACACATGGAATTACACTAGACTCTGTGAACAATGGGTGGTAATGGTAATACCCTACATTTGAGGAGAGTTTTTCAGAGAATCAGAAACATTTTACAATTAAGTACCATGTCAGTGCTAAATTTATTAGTGGGTAATTGGACACAGCATTAGCAACACTCAGGCGAGGCAGTACCATCCCTACTCAGTGGGACATTATTCTTTCCATCCTTATCAAACAAGCTTCTCCCTGCATTCTGCCAGCAGGAAAACATAGCAGCTTCAAATCTGAACTCTGGAAGCCACATTGAAGCTATCTCAAAAACATTGCATCTAAAAATGTATCTCTCTTTCCCACAGCATAGAGAAATAATCCACATCCTAAGATTTGCTTTTTTTTAGAATAACAATGGTTTCAGCAGGAGTGCTGTATCATACATTAGAGTTCAAGCAACTTTTCAAATATATTCAAATCTCAATGCCAAAGGCATTGATTCATCTTTGTGCTTGACCCTGAAGAGTGCTTCTGGGAAACACAAATAAGTGGTTTAAGAGGTCTGTAAGAATGCAAAGCATGTAATTCCATTATAGCAATGATATGAAAATGATAGAATATCGACATGATAATGAAACAAAAGAGAAGGTCCCATCATCCCTGGCTTAGCACACATTTAACAAATGAAACTGGATAAAAACAGAACTGCTTATAGCAGCTCTAGGGAATGAAAGAAATCACCCATGCAACATATTTTGTTTTCATATATCTAACTGGTTAAATTTGGTAATTTGTATTTGGAAACTAACTGAGAAATAAACCTAGAGACTCCCAGCTTGAAATCATAACTGGATAACAACTCTGAACACACCACCACCAGCCTCCCACAAAACTACCTATGAAAACCCAGAAGATGAAACGTCATGGCAATAAGAAAACTCTGATTTGAAGCCAAAATCTATCTGAATCTTGGAGGACATTTTATTAGTTAAGAAGCAGATCAAACCAGATTGGAAACCCATTTGGTGATTCACCATTTCTGTGCTGCCTGAAAATATTCCCCCATTGTCCACCAAGATTCAGGAATTTAACTTTCATTTATACCGATCACAAAACTGAACAGCTCCCTGCCCACCAGGGAAGGGCTTCTTTGGGGGGCTATCAGTGTGCTGCTCCATGCTCTTCCCTCCAATCAATACCTCTCTTTATATCTCTATTCAAAGGAAAAATAGTAATATTAATAATGACAACAGCAGCTAATATTTAAAATTCACAATGCACTACGCTAAGTGCTTTGCAAACATTATCTCACTTTAACCTCACAACATTCTATAATAATAGTAACATTATTATCTTCATTTTAGGGAAGTAAAGTTCAAAGATAATGAAATAACTTACTAAAGTTCACAAAGCTGGTCAGAAATAGCACTGGAGTGTGTACTTGGATTATGAGACTCTGAGGCAAGTAACTATTAGATTACACCACAGCCCTTATAAGATATTTTTCAAGAAATACAGATAAGATGAGAATAAAATTTAGTATCAAAGGAGATATTGTCCTTCCAAATGATTTAATATAAAGGGTAAAAGGGAGCAGAGGCACAGAGCTCGTATAGCAGCACATGTTAGAAATTTTCACTTTGTGCATCCCATCCTTTCAGAATGCTAGTGCTGGAAAGCATGGAAAGGAACTTCCATCTTAGTCCTGAAGAGTCACCCTAGAAATAAAATCTAGCTACACCTCAGAGAAAAAGATGGGACCAGCACCAGAGAGCCAGGCCAAGAGTAAGTGAAACACCCTTTCTACGTGAGGATAAATCAACAAAAGTATCAGAACATGAAGAATGAAGGGAAAATTGAATAAAAATGGACGAAAAAAATCATTATAAAAATTCAGACAATGAGCAGACTTATGAAAAAGTATTTACTATAAAAATTAGAATTGGTTAAAATGATCTGGGATTTTCATTTCATGACCTGGCTTCCATGAGGCAAAAAGATGATATCACTAAGAGATAAGTAATTGAGGTGAAAAGTCAGCAAGGTGAGATTAAAAGTGATACAGATCAGATGGAAAAAACTTCAGGGAAATTAGAAAGGCATAAACAGAATATAAAACTACATCAGAGGCAGTAAAGAGCATAACTGGTACTGCAGAAAATCAATCAGGAATATGGAGGGCAATCTTCAGTAGTTCTCCTAGAATATAGACAAAAATTAAAATAATGAAGAAAATATAAAAAACATACAATAGAGATCAAATTTAATAAATAGAACTAAAATAAATACAATGTCCAATGTCAGAGTTTAAAAAAATCTTCCCCCAGAAGAAAAAAGACATATGAGTATATGAATCAAACAATGCATCATAATCCAAGAAAATTATTGGGGTAGGGAAATCACTTGAGCCAATCAAAAAATGTGTAACTACTGGAATAAAGTTTTTAATGGTACATACACATTTATAGGCAGAAAAGAAAATTAATTTACACACAAAGAATAAAAGTCTGACTGGCATCATTCTTTTTAATACTAAATGCTAAAAACAATGAAGCAATGACTAACACACTTTGAAGACAAAGTTGTAAACCAAGAATATTATACCCTGCCAAGTTATCTTTCTGAATTATGCACCAGAAACACAGTCTTGGGAGGTAAGGGGTCTGGTGATATATCACTTATCTGCCCTTTTTAAAATTAAAATTAGGAACTCAATACAGGGGGAGTCATATAAAAGGACTGATGGACTATCTTATGGGATATCACCCCAAAGAACTGCCCCTGAATGAACTAATGAACCTGCAGGAGTTGGGGGCTATGGGAGGCTGTCTTTCACTATAGATAAAACTTAAAAAGGAATTTTTTTATAATTAATTGATACTCTTAACTATTCAATTTAAGAAATAATTCCAGAAAAAAAAAATCAGAAATTCAAAGAAAAATAAATACCATTATGCAAAGAAGATATATAAAGAAAAAATACCCACCCATTTCTATTCAAAAGGATTGGGGGAAGTTTTGAGATCATCTTTAATGGAAATAAATTTTTTCATTTGCCACATTTCCTTTAAGAAGCTCTTATTATTTAATAAAAAATGAACTAAGAGAGAAACAGCACATCCAGAATTCATTTCACTTCATCTAAAAGGATCGATATCTTTGGCTTTGCTCTGTTGGCATTAAAGCTTTCCAAGTATCTATTTTAAAGAATTAGGACAGTGCTCCAGGCTGGTTGTGTTCTCTGTACATTGGTGCAAGAAGGGGGTTGACTAGTTGACCTCTATGGCCCGTATTCAAAAATGCAGTGGCTCTTTTGATCCAGGAAGCTTGACCACAGCAGTCGGGCAATCCTGTGGTGCGTTTCAGAAGCTAGGCTTCCCTTGGTTTTTTAAATAACTCTTTTTTCTAATTACAAATGTAGCCATGCTTATGACAGAAAATTTGGAAAACTTCAAGATACGTAGGAGAAAATAGAATATTTCCCATACTCTCACAATTCAGCATCATGATTTTTCATTTCAAAGATTGCTGGGAGGCATGTCACTTAAAGGCAAGACCCCAGTCCCACAGGGAGGCCACAGTTTCCATGGCTCCACTTTGGAAAGGAGATGGGGACTTAAGGATTTGAGAGCTCCTCATCTGAGTTGTCCACACACTCCAAGCTTGAACAAAATCTGTATAATAACACCTTTGGAAACAATTTATAAACTCTCAAGGATTATACAAATGGTACTTGTAATTATTCTCAGGAGCAAATGGGATGGTATCTTGGTATTGTCATGATGGCACAAAGCGAATATTGGTTTCCAAGGAGCATTTTCTAAATTTCCTGCCGTTGGAGGTACTGCTGCCATGTCAGCTTTCCTCTGCAGTAGCAGGCAGCTCTCTGGCATTTCATCCCCCATGAGGCTCTGGCAGGGCCCGTGGTTGATCCTGGCAGACACACACCACATCTCAGGAAGTCGCTGCTTACTTACGTCTGGTGCTCAGATCTGTTTTGACCCCAAATGAGAACACCACTTCAAATGCCTCATTTTAAAGCACACCACAGGCGACAAGACTTGCCTCCGGGAAGAATGTAGCAAGACACAGAGTATTGCAAGCACGTGCACTGACGTAGACATGCTTCCTGATCGTTGTACATCATTTGCTCTTTTGCCATGTGAATGTTGTTAGAGGAAAGCCTCTTGAGAAAAGGCCCAAGAGAAAAAGTTGTTAGTTGTCAGGGTGCAAGGTGGCAGGGCAGACAGAGACAGATTTTTGACAGCCCTTTCTCCTTAGGTTCCTGTCCCCTCTGAGAGGAGAGGGTTTGACCCTGTTATCCCTTGTTCTGGAAACACTCTCTTCTCTAAGCCTTACCCAGCATTACTCCCTCCTAGTTGGCCAGCCATTCCTCTGGCATTCCTTCCTGGTCTCCTTGCTCACTTGCTCTCTGCTCAACCTCTAAATATTGGTGTTTCTCAGCCTACAGCTCCCAGAGAGCTAGGCTTTCATCTCTTGGTTTACCTCTGTATCCTGAGAATAGCATGTGATGCTTAACAGATACTCGCTAAGTATTTGTGAGTGTAAATGAGAGAGTAAATGAGAAAATAAGTTTCTGACAAACTCTCCATTTCCTTCACACACCATTTCCACACTCTTCCAGACAATCCATTGTGATGCCTGGAGCCACTCCCCATTGCTAGGACAAGTCACTGGATTTATGGATCTACCTGTAAGTCCTGCCCCAAGGACCCCTTTCCTTTATGGGACTGCCGAAGGCTCTGTGACCCAAGGATCCCCTGCTTCAAAAATCAGTATTTTCCCCCACCTTAATCAAGGTATGGAGAAAGTGAAGGTTCCTATGGCCAGGATTCTCACCTGGCCCTGGTCAGCTTGCTCACTACACGTGTATGAGCAATGCATCGTTATTGACTCTATATAAAGAGCTCTGCCCAGTGCTCTAGTATGCATGGCTGCTGCAGGGCTATAAGGCAGCAGGATAGCAGAGGCTAGAGTGGTGGCAGCACCGAGGACAGAGACAGACAGCTGACAGCAGAGAGGCCCAGACGCAGAGACTGGCCTGCAGCATGCACACTTGCTCTGAGTGGACAAGATTCTAGTGACTGACCTGCCACCAGGGGAATAAAGTTGGGTATAAACCCGTACCCCAAGAACATTCCACTGTCATTTTTTCAGTCTCACTGAATCCATAGTGAACTTGTCTGGAGCTGAAACCCACTGACAAGACGCAAGGGATACTCACATCCATCCCAAATACTCTGACCTTCTGGGAAATTCCCCCAGTATTTCTCCTCCACTAAAACTCCAAAAACTTTTTCCATAGGATGGGGTCATGTAAAAATCACTGGTTTCAGAACACATTGCCACGGGAGGGCAAACGAGGTCATTTTCTAAGCCTCAAGTTTCCCCTTTGCAGAGGTGGGTATAATCATAAAGGACTAGATAAAAGAATGTACCCAAAAGAGTCCAGAACAATGGTTGGGACACAAGGAGCACTGAAAACTCACTGGTTGAGTCTTTACAATGCCCTTTTCCAGAGTTCATGTTCATCCTCATTTCAGGGAACAGTGAACAGAAAACCACACAACACAGCGGTGGCACAGGAGCTGTCACTGGAGAAGGAGACTTCAGATTGGGGGCGGAGGGAAGCTTCACTGAAGACAGAAAACGCCGTGCAGCCTGTGGCGAAGGCAGAGTGGCGAGGTGAGAAGGACAGACTGGGCCCAATAACCGAGGCACCCACCCCCCAGAGCAGTGCTGAGAGAAATCCGAGCAGCTCGCAAACGGAGGTCCCAGAGGGCCAGGGCTGGGGGGCAAGCACTGGCAAGAACCTGGGAATGCCTCTTTGAATTCTGCACCCTGGGCGCATTGCTAGTCTCCTCCTAGTCCTGGCCCTTCCCAGAAGACCCCAACCTCAGGGACAGCAGTGTGGAACCTAGACGGCCTCCCCAGTGCCCCTCCTGCCCAGTACACTGGTCCCTACACCATCAGCCTGTGTGCTTTCGACTGGGACCCACATGGTTAGGAATCTGGCATACAAACCACCAAATCAGCTGTTTTATTCCAGTGTTTTACAACCACTCTACAGTGGGAGAATCTGTCCTGTATTTCAGATTTCCCAAGAGTGTTGAAAAGAGGGAAATACGCTAACCCAGCAATAATCCACAGATCTAATTGCCTGGGAAATTCACAAAAGAATGCACCTGGTTTGGGCGTTACACGTGAATGTAGGTAATCACCCAGATCACAACAGTTTAAAATTAATGAATAGGGGTTATCAGCAAGAGAGGAAAACTCCAGAAGAAGCGTGTGGCTCCTGGTAAAGAATGACTTCATTTAAGAACCAGTAACTCACAAGTTCTACTATGGGGATATGAAATAGAAGTTAATTTCCATCCCATTTCCTTTGTTTTACGGGGTATTTTTTGTTATCTTTATGAGTGAGACTATCCTTAAAAGCTCAAATTGTGATGAATTTGAGTATCAGATATGTTTAAATTGGAAGCAACCTCAAGAATTGTCAAGTCTGGCACTTTTATTTTAGGGTTAGAAAACTGAGGTCCAGAAAGAGTATATCTGTTCTTTCCTGAGATCTTGCAGGTGAGTCCAGGCAGGAACTCAGGAATCCTCCACCTCTATGGTTTTTCTCCCTGTCTGCTTATCACTATTAGTTCACTTGAGAGCATCCTGTAAGTCAGTGCATTTTTTCCTGCTGTAAGTTCACCATTCTAAGTGGAAAACCAGTATCTCTTGCCATTAATCAAAGGCAAACATACACATAAACAGAATTCAAGTGAAACCATGTTAAATTCTAAGGGCAGAGCCTGAGATCACTTCTGTAAAAATAGTGATATTAGCAAGTGAAATGTCTCTGATAACTCAGGTGCTGAGAGAGAACGGAGAAGGCAATGGTTTTCTCAGTATGAAACTGGATGGCATATAAAGTTGTATTTGTGAATCAACTGCCATGTGGTTTCCTTCTGGAAAGCTTTCTAATACCAGCCAGGGGGCTCACCTCCCCCAGGCAGCCCACTAGAATCCAAGAAATAGCTCTGTCAATGAATGAAGTATTACTTTCTGGGTGGCTGCCCACTCTGCCCCATCACCTTATTTTGAAAATTGAAAACCATTCTTGAATTTTTGGTGAGAATTGTTGAGAATGTGCTCAAGGAATTAGGAACACACCAGAAAAGGAAACTTACTCAATAATAGTTTATGAAATAAAAACTCAGTCTCTAATTGTAATTGCTGAGATTCAGGTTCTTATAAAGGAAACAAACATTCAATGACAAATACCTACTACTTCTTGTCAGGCAAGCCATACGCTTTATCTCATCTAATCTCATAGCAACCTTAGAAGGCAGGCATTATTGGCTCCATTTCACACATGAGCAAAGTGAAGCTCAGAGAGGTTAAGTGACTGGCCTCTGGTCACACAGCTCATAATAGCAGGAGTCAAATCCAGATCTTTCATGCCAACTCTACCTGCACATTATAATCATCTGGGAGCTTTTCTAATGCTCAGTGTCAGAGCCTCACTCACACTGATTTTTATTAAATTAGTCTGACATGGAGGCTTGTCACGATTGCTTTTAAGCTCCCTAGATAGTTTCAGTGTGCAGTTAGCATTGAGACAATCTTGCTTTATACCATAAACTTTGCTGTTATTCTGTAATCACTTGTTCACTTATTTGTAAAATCACATTTCCTGTATTTCCTCTATCATTTCCTAGTGAAATTTCAGCAAGCAGGAAAGATCAAATCTAAAAGAAGCAAGTCACTGCCCAGTGGTGGAGATCCCCAGGCTGAGAGTAGGGAGTCCTTGACCCCCGCCTTCCTCCTGCTCTGACTTAGCTGAGACCTTGGACAAAGCACTCAACCTTGGTTTCCTCATGTACAACACGAACGGGTTGGCCACGGTGATCTGTAAGCCCCCTACCAGCCCAGAATTTCTGTGATCAGGTTCCAAATGCTCAGAGCCAGTTGCAAAGCCCTGCAATGCACAGCTCCTCATAATTCCTACCTGTTCGGTTTCTTCTCCACTCTGATCCATTTCTATTTAATAAGCTTTGGCCCAAGTATACACTGCCTGTCTCCTAAGTCCTCTTAGTCTGTGCTTAGGTCCCTAGATAATTTTATATCCTGGGAACATATTTTCATTATTAATTTGCTTCTACTCTTTCACCCACTCCACTTCACTGAGGCTATGGAAAATTTTTTTTTAATCTATTAAGTGTCCTTACATGGATCTTAAGAGCACAATAATTTTCTAGAACTCCTCCCAAAGTGGGAGCCAGAGCCTATAGACAGAGGTAGAGAGAAGAAAGCCCATGAAAGAAGCAAATTATTAAGTTTGTTACAGGATATGTGTGATTATCAAATTCACCCAAAAATCAGACAAAGAAAGTAAAATCCAAATGAGTGCATATGCTTGCAAATACACACAGATACGTACGAACAATTCCGAATTTTAAAATACTTTCAATACCTCTGGTCTGGATCCATTTCCTCCTCTAAATTCTTTAACATAGATTGATGGATCCCATTGCTCCATGGAATTATTTTACTCATTTCTGTTTGTGCATCTGTTAGTTTGCTTTGTTGAGACACACAGGCCTCAGGATACATCACCAAGAAGCAATTTAGAGAACCTCAAAAACACAGCTAAATACCTGCTCTCATTCTATGTTGTACCTAAATCTAAGTGCATACAGAGCCCCAGACTTTCAAAATTCAGAGCCAGTGCCAAGGGCTGGTGCAGGCTGTGGGCCATGCCCTTGCAATGGGCTCTCAAAACACAGGGTACACCTTGTCACAGCCCAGACTCCCTTGGTCGCTAGCAGCAAATTTCCTTTAATAGCAACAGGCTTTGGAAAATTTGTAACATTAAATCTGAGGCTGATTATTCCACAGTGACACTCAGAGCTTTTTAGGGCATGACAGACTTTGTGAAACGTTTGAACAGCTCCATGTCCCACAGGAAGAAAGAACAATTGCCAGGCAGTACCAGGACGGAGCAGGGCAAGCTTCCGACAGTTTTTCTGAAGGAAACAATTCTGTTGATTGGAACAGGATTTTGCAGATAACTACTTAGCTTACATGGGTTGCAGCTTTTTGAAAACTCTTAACATCAGTTTTACATTTACCCTTGTTGTTTTTTTTAAGTGGAACTAACAATCAAGACTTCTAGGGCAAACTTATTGTTTGGCATACAACTGTTCCTCACCCAGCTCCACGAGACTACTTCCCGCTGTTAGGTGCGGAGAAGAGTTTTCGGTCTCTTTCCTTATGCCTCCTTTGTCATAAAACCATTGGTGTGTTTTTGATTCCCAGAGAGAAAGGAGAGTGTGTTTATGGTCTTGCCTTATTTTTAGACTGTGTTCTTCAATTCTTCTTCTAACAGTGTATTTGTTATAGCAATCTCAAGTTCTAATTTATTTATTGTTAAAATGCTAATGATGCATTTGCCTTATTTTTATTGAAACTAAGTACAAAGTTAACTGAGAATGTTTCTGAATATCCTATTGATGTAAAAATCGTGTTTGAATGTAAAATCGAGTCTTGATAGACAGTGGGACAGAAGCCCTGCTGGCATTTCAGGCCCAGAGTCACTTTTGAGTGAGATTTCTAGCCATTTTAGCAATAAAGCGTCTAACTTATTCCAGGGGCACTTCAATTTAAAAGAGCAGCTGGCCATGGGGAGGGTACAAGATGCCAGTTGTATTCCACCTTCATATGGACAACAGCAAATAGTAGCAGTGAAAGCATGGGGAGACGCCATTCTTTCCAGTAAGTGAGTGTCAGATGGCCCCTGAAGACTCCCAGGACCCGTACCACCAGCTCTTTGCTGCAAAAAAGTTTACCATTAAATGCAAATGTTGGAGCTGAATGAAACTTGGAGTCCATTCAGCTCTGACCCCATCTTACACTTGAGGAAACTGAGGGAACTTTGTCACAAACACTTACCGAGTTAATGACAGAGCCATTAGTCTGCAAGCCTGACCTCTTACCTCTCAGAACAGTGCTCTTTCCCAAAGTGAGCCCAAAGCCTCATTAGCATGTCACTACAGAAGACCCTCTATTTTGCACCTAAGGCTCTGAGATAGTAAAAGAGACCCCTGCTTTCTTTTTCCCTTAACACGTGTCCAGCTCTGTGCTAAGTACTTTCCCCGCATTATCTCATTTAATTCTCATAACAACCCCTGGAAGGTAGGTGTTAATTGCAGATAATTCAACTATGAAGCAGAGAATTAAGTAACTTGTCCAAGATCATATATCAGGTAAGCACCAGATATATAATTCAGTCTTGGGTCCTCTGTCTCTATAGTCCTTGGTCCGACCCACTACTTGGACTATCTCATAACTGCTTCTCTCAGCTCTTCAATGCCAAACACCAGCACATCTCACAATCTACATAGACACTGCCCATGACCTTCTTCTCTGAGCACAGAACTCTGACAGTGAGTTCAGGTAGCAAGCAGATGTCACTAGATCTAAGGGATTGTGGGTCTCTCCCCAGCACCAGGAAGTATATAATGATTAATCCAACAACTCATGGTAATCCCATTCCCCTGCCCCCTGACTGTGTGGGGTGGTTGTATAGTATCCTTCTGAAATGAGAAGTCAAAGGAAAATTCTCAAGGCTCTTCTTACTGTCTAAAAAACAGAGCTTCACAGGAGAAGACTTTTAGCTTCTGGCTTTCAGTTTTTGTTTAGGATGCTGGCATGACTACATGATGTCTGGAGCTGAGGCAGCCATACTGCAAACACGAGATAACAACTATAAGAACAAAAAAAAACCCAATATACTGAGGATGGAGAAGCAAGATTCTTAAAGAAACCCTGGCATCTGGCATTGCTGAGACATTGCACCAGCCTAACAGTACCTACCTCACTATTTCTTGTTTTTGAACTTCAGTGTCAATTGCTGAGGCCACCATTAATCAGATTTTCTGTTCCTGGAAGCCAGAAGCATTCCTAACTAATATGTGCTGTTAATTCAGAGGTATGTGGTTTGAGGATAGTTGCCCATGCCTAGCCTCACCTTTGTAAAATGTGTACTAGCTGGAGTCATACCAATATTTTACAATGGGATTGAGGTTCAGTATCATTTAAAATAAATCTTGAAGCATTTGCCCTACACTAGTCTACTATCATATGAAGTATAGACTTTTGACCCATAAGGAAAATAAATCCTCATTTTTTGAGGATAAAATTTAGATATAGGGATGCATACCCCACATATGTGCAGCCATGTTTTAAAAATTAATCATTTTGTATCCACCATAGGTTGGTAAGTCACAAGATTATTCAGTATTGAATAGTGAGTCGATAAGAATTCAAACAGAACCCACATCTTAGCTCTTCAAGTCCAGCCTGAAACATATATGCCATATACACTTCAGTTGACACATCACCCACAGATTTTTTTAAAGGGAGGATGCCTAAGAATCTCTACAGAGGGCTCATTCTTGCAATGTTTCCCTCCCCAAATCTACAATTCTCTTCTTTCACTTGTCTTTAAGTGTATTCTACAACTGGTTTTGAATACATTCAGAGTAGGCATAAATTAACCTTTCCTGTTTGATTCTCTAGTTTGAAAATACACTATAGTACTTTTTCAACCAGAAACATTTCCTGAGATGCTCTGCCTCTGTGCCTGTCATCCTTGCACTGTCATTTGTTCAGTCAACAAATATCAATGCATGATGAGCATCGTGTTGATAACTTAGGACTCGTGTCTGAAGAGTTTGAGCCATGAGATTTGTTCTTTTTCAGTGACAACACAAGTAGAAGTGATGCTGGTATGCAGAAGTTACGGTATCCTCTCATTCTTACCCAAGAATTCCATCCCCAGCCCAGGGAAGGGAAATCAGAACTATTGACGTCCCATTTTCTCTGCTCTCCTGTTGGAAAAAGAATGAGGGAGAGAAAAGCATCTAGCTCAAACACTGTAAGACAATGGCATCCCATTCCCTGAGCTCATTACTCTTCATTGTATTAAAGAAAAAATTGGAGGGGATAGTCACTTTCCTTGTTATCTGGACCTTTTGTATTCAGCAGGTTCTTTGGGAAAACTAGATAACTAAATGAGACAATTCATTTTTTAAAGCCCACTAGAGAGAAACTCACTGAAAAGACTGAACTTCTTGGGGGCACAGGGTCTGCTTCTTATTAATTTTTGCATCCCTAGTACCTGCGATGGTACCAACATAAAGCAGGCACCAAAGAAAATGCATGGGTGATAAATTGTTCATTATTGTTTTTTACTATTATCATTTATTATACTCATCATCGTCATCATTATTATATACAAGTAGATCTAACCTTGCATCTTTCATGTGGGATACCACAGATAACGAAATATGGTCTCTAACAAAATATGGCATTCTAGTCTAGTTTTCAAAGGTCTGAGCTACAAGCACATCACAAAATGTAGAGCTGTGTTTAAATGAAATCTTATTTTAAACTTGCATTTTAAGAATGCTGGAATGAAAATCTAAGTTAGGATCTCAATTTTGTTACAGAAGAAATTTATTAGGCCCCTTTATTTAATACTCTCTAAAGTGAGAACACGGACTTGAAGATCCACCCCGGGGCCGGGGCCTCTTAAAACTACAAGGAACAACCCTTTAGACAAAAGCACCTGATTTTCTGATCAAGCATTGTATTTGTCAGAATAATGATTGGGGTAGCACTGACAGAAATTTTATCACATTTAACATTTGTTCATTTCACACTTCGGGCTTTCTCTCGATCGCAGAATTTGTTTCAATGGCATTTGTCATATCTCGGCTATCTTCTTTCACCACTTTGTAGATGGTGGCTTTTTTAGGCGACTTTTTCTGAGCTGAGGATTTTTTTTCCTAGGATGCCAATCCAATCTGGTATTTCAAAATGCCAACACCATTGGCCCTGCTGGAAACTGATTAAACAATTTCTATGCCTAACAGCTCTTTTCAAGTTGCTGAGTTTTTGATTTTCATTTCTTAAGGCTAAATTTTCACACACACAAAAATTGCCCACTCTTTGCATGTAAATGAAGCAGTTTAGAAATGGAAATTCAAGCACAGTGAGCCCTGCATTAATTTACAAATCCATGGCATATTTAAAATATTTTTTTCAAATTGCTTCACACGTTTTGGGTGTGTGACACAACGCCATTTAACTTAGTCAAAGTTATTTTGCTGATAAACTTTAGATAACTGAAGAAGGCATCTCTGGGAGAACTTTATTATCTACTCTGTTATATTTTTTCATTAAAATAAAATGGGATCAAATGGGGTGAATGAGAGCTCTCCATAAAGGAAGGACTTTCTCATTGAGGTGGTTTCTCAAACTTAAGTGAATGGAAGGAGGTAGTGAAATGAAGATCCTCATGAATAGAAGTCTAGGAATACAGTGTATAATGCCATCAACACTTCATGGTTCAACTGCTTGATTTCTGGAG
The DNA here is from genome assembly GCF_040802235.1 of Manis javanica. Classification (NCBI taxonomy): domain Eukaryota; kingdom Metazoa; phylum Chordata; class Mammalia; order Pholidota; family Manidae; genus Manis; species Manis javanica. The sequence goes on from NC_133164.1 coordinate 108,939,696, forward strand.
CCTGTAAGAAGAACCCAAATGTATCTTCACACTTCTGTACAGATAAAAAAAAAAAAAGGCAATCGCCACTAGTCTTTCCAAAGTATATCCTCACTTTCTGTTGTGTATTTGCAAAAGAATATGCATTTGGCTCAAATAGAGCTATTAAAGGAAAAGACTTTTAAAAAGTCTTTTTATTTTCTCATACTATTCAATGCCAGCACATTTTAGAATTGACATTCCTGAGAAATTTGAATGTAAAGGAAATCTTCAATGTATCTATCAGCCTAGTCCTGACAAATTCAGATTCCAGTCAGAATTTCATTATTACAGTGTCCCCTACTAGACAAAACAATTATAAAGTCATAGAAAATAAGATAGTGGTATTGGTGCCGAGACCGAAAAATAGTCTATGGAAGAGGACAGAGGGACCTAAGAAGATTACACATACATCAAAGAATGATTATGGTGCTGGGACAATATGGAAAAAGAAAACAAAAGAGAAAGCAGATCCACCCCTCACGCATTCACTAAAATCAGTTCCAGATAGAGCAATGACATCTGGAAGGGAAACGTTTACAACTTTTAGAGAAACATTTTTGTGACTTCAGGATAGGGAAGGATTATTGTACAATTTACAAAAAAGAACAAATTACAAGGGCAAAAAATGGTGATGGATTCAACCACATTAATTTCCATTCATTAGGAGACGCCAAAAAGTGAGTAAAAAAAAAAAGCAAGGTGCAAACTGGGAGAAGAGAGCAGCAATACCTAAAATTAACAAAGGATTAATATCCAGAAATAAAAGAACTTTTAGGCCATTAAGAAAAAGACAACCAACCCAAGAAGAGACAAACAATCCATGGGCAAATAGATGAAGCAGCATTTTATAGACGGGGCAAGATGAACAGCCATTACATAGGGAGAAAAGCTCATTAATAACCAGGAAAATGCATAATGAAACCACAGTGAGATACCATTCACTCTCACCGGGTGGGAAAAAATTTTAAAGTCTGACAGTATCAGGTATTGGTAAGATATGGCATAAAGATATAGAAAAATGGGCAGCCCTGGACATTGATGGTAGGAGCAAGCCAAGAGTCAGATTGAGCACGTGTACACCCCACAATGCAGCAGCTTCACACACAGATGTGGGGCCAAGAGAAACTCACATACAAGTTTACCAGGTGACATGTGTAAGAATATTCATAGCAGCATTGTTCTTTAATGCAAAACAACCCAAACATCCATAAACAGGGGAATATAGTAATGAATGATGACATAGTCGTACAATGGAATGCAATGTGGCTACATGCGAACACGGTTGAATCTAAAATGTATAGTGTTAAGCAATAAAAAAGCAGGTTTTAGAAAAATACATACAGTGTGAATTTATTTGCCTAAATTCCTGAAACACGCAAAAAGAAACAATATATTGCTTCAGAATACCTATACATAAAGAAAAACAAGAGGGCAATTCACACAAAATTCGGGATTGTGAATCCTTTTGGAGAGAAGAGAGTCAATACAATGTGGAGTTGTCACAACAAGGCATCACAAGTATCCATACGATTTTTCTTTTATAGGGTCATTTTGTCATTATTCTTGAAATTGTACAAAGATGTTAAAACACATACTCTTGTACTTTTTTTTTTAGATTTTTAAAATAACTGTGATGTGTGAGGGCCAAATCAATGGTACAAACACAAAGTACTGCCCTTCATGACATCCCCATTTGTCTTAAATGGTAAGTTAGTTCCAAAACTGTTCTCCAAAGTCACTCTTAACTGGGAAGAGAACAGAGCTGGTAAAGCAAGTAGATCCCCATACACACCTATGCTTAAGCCCTGTGGCTGATGTGGTATATTTTTCTTGCAGTTATCTATTTTGCTTGTCTTTCTGCCATGTCATAGATTGTAAAACAAAGACTCATCTCTTGGTTTATTGATATGATTTACCCAGGTTAATAACTAGTATGGCAGGTGACATTGGAAAACAGTCTTCACAAAGAATCTTGTCCTGAAACCCCAACTTTGTGGAAGCAGGTATTAAAGAAAATTTTTGCTGAGTGAGGAAAGATCATGTATTTGATAAATATCATGTAAAATGTATTTGTTTAGTCTACGCTTGTTAGACCCCAACTTTCCTTATGTAATCCCAAGAAAATGATGACTGTGTGTTTCCTGAAATCTTAAGTGCACCTTTTGTTGTTATTTTAACATCTCTGAAATCAAGATGCATTTGTAATCTGTGACATAGTTTGACAGCATTTTTTTCTTTCTTAGACACAAAATAATGGATTGTCTTTAGAGTGATGGTTTCTTAGATTCTCTGGCATATAACATCAAGTTTTAAGGAGGATGCCCCTCAATTGAAGGGAAAAAAGCAAAGGTCCCAGAACACAGAGAGATCAAAGCCTGCCACACTTGCTACAGTCTGGAAATGACTGCCTAAAAAAATCCACACCTGAGAGCTACGCTTGTGGGCAGGAAAGCACAAGGTGGGGAAGGAAGATGATTCCTTTTGAACCAAAATACCGGTAAGTGTTTGCTTCCATTTTTTGTGTGTTCATTTCAAGTCACACATGGAAATGCATTAAACCTCAACCATTAAGAACTCTGTGAAACCCTGACTTCAGGAAGCTCCAAGCACAGCTCAAAAAGTTCAGTCAAGGTAGATACAGGTAATGACACTGCTGTGCAAAGCCCGGCCACAACACATGCAAACAAAACTCACCACCAGGGACCAACCTGTGGTCATCAGTGAGAACAGGACAAAGTCCACACCAGCCACTCCAAAGCTCTAAGGATCAGAGCGTTTCTCTGCTGAAGGCAGGAAAAAAATGCATCTTTCCCCATCCTTGATGTAAAGACTAGAGAATTAATAGTCACCACTCTGGATTTATTTTACCTCCAGGTGGGCTATCTGTGCACCCCAGTATCTGGTGGATAATTATCAACCTTTAAGGGAAAAGGCTCCATAGCATTTCAGCCTCTTGTACCACATTCACTAAACATGCATGGTTCATTTCACAAATACCAGCACCAGACCGGCAAGTGGGTGCTTGGTGGCAGGAATCAAGGTGGATTAAGGAATATTTGGCTGAGCTTTGACTCAGAAAACAATGAGTCAGGGAACATTTCATCATCCACAGTGCTGACTGAAGAGGCTCTTTATCAAAATCTCCTGTTAACAAAAACTATATCGTGTTGTCCAGGTAGTCTTGCACAAGTGGTATGATGTATATGAAAGAATCTACTTGAATGAACAAGCAGTGATGAATAAATCATGAGGACTTGTAAAATCCCCACAGAGCAAAAAATAAATAAACCTATGGCGGGGTTCACCCCCTCCACTGGCTGACCCTACCTTGTCTTAACCCTTCTCTTATTTCAGTAAATTGGTCATTGGTGTGCAGCTCTACACTGAGGATTTACCCAATGATGTGAAAAGTTATTTTTTATGTAAGGTTCCTTTAAAAAATATGTGTTTCTATGGATCCTTTGAGCATTTCAGAGCAATGTGATAGGTTGCAATTTAGGAATTATATTGTATAGTTATTGGTTTGGGCACTGTGGGGAAAATGGAACTTTCTGACCATGATTCCCACCTGGCCTTAATAAATATCCTGCTTGCACATCTATAGGATGTTTACTGGTGACAGAGCTGCTGGTCAGTCACAGGATCGCTGGTCCAAGGTAAGGGTGTAGAGGAATCACCCATTCTCTCCACCCCTCTATTCCAGTTACATAATTGGTCAGGCGCCCCCAGTCACCACGGTCCCTCCCACAGAGTTCCTCCAGGTGCGGAGCAGGGCAGAGAAGTGGGGCTAGAGAGAGAACCCAGGAGCCCTGTGAGAGGCGGTTCCAAGCAGTGCCAGGGGAGAGAGTGGGACAGCTGGGGTTGGGAGCTGTGAGAATGGGGAGGGAGCCGAGAGAGCCACCGACGCGAGCCAGGAGAGATGAAGCGGTGAAAACAAGTCCCTTTAATTCCCAACTTCCTGCCCCTTGCGAATTCTTATGAATTCGTCAAATTCATAGCGAGGGGCGGGGAACCCCTCCTCCCAGAGCTACAGGCACCAGTTTTCTTTGCAATATCAAGATAGGATGCTTTCTGTGTTCAGCAGGAATTACTTAAACTTGTGGGAGTAGCTTCAACAGCTTTCCGTCTGCTCATGGCAAAGCCTCCTTAAACCAAGACTTACTAGAAGGGGGCCCATGCTTATTTGGTTTGATGTATTATGGGTAGAGCCAAGCCCAACACCACATACACATGGCACTGAATAAGGACAGACTGTTCAGAGTTTAAATGGATTTAATCTGGGCATAAAGGAGGAGCAGAAATCAATCAGCACAATACTGGCTTGTTTTGAGAAAACATTTATCTAATCTACCATGATCCAGGTTGATGTGGTCCAACTTGCACACACTCAAGGTTTAGGTAGCTGGATCCTGCAACCCTGAGGGAAATCAAGACAGAGATTTTTACAGCCTCCCTTCAAGTAAAAGAATCTAAAAAAGAGGAAGAATTAATGTAGGTAAAACACCAGACTGGCAGCCTATGTAGCTTTTTGCCACCTGGCCACTGTAACATCCTCAGAGTTACTGCCAATGTCATGCCTTCTTTCCACCCCATTGAACAAAGGGCTGGAAACAGACTAGGAACTAGTTCGCCTCCAGTGCTTCTGATATGTGACAGTTTTCTGCATAAGACTCTTATTCTTATTTGACATTTGAACTTTGAAATGACTTGGTGATTAATGCTTCAATTCTGCACGTGATAATTGCCTTGGCAGTAAAAGATGTCTTTGTTCTTGCCTACTCACCTTTTGTATGGAGTTTCCCACTCCTGTTCCCTTATTTATGACTTGTTGACATTTATCTATATTTAGCAAGTGTTTTGCTAATAACCAAGGAATCATCAAAGGTGCAGCTGCTTCATCTCTACAGGAAACCCCCGCTTTAGGGGGCTAGCTCTACTCTATGAGGATCTGCTCTGGAACATTCCACTGCATCAAGATGAGAAATGCACTTCTTGATTTTTAAATTAGCTGGCTAATGCTTCCATCTTCTTCCCCCTTTTGGAGCGCAATGAACTCATATGTTATTCTTGGTTGGTTGTCAAACCAGGAAGGATGTTTTTCTGATCATCTTTATGTGGAGTTAAATTTGGCTGTTTTTTCCTCCCTTTGCAGAGACTCTGTTCTTCATTGTGTAGACATGTGACCTTGTTTTTATGTGTTCATGTCCCAAGTTAGGAAACTTGCAATAGTCCTTTCCTGTTCCTTCTTGAGTCACTGGTTTGTGTCACAAATGCTTGGCTCACTTCCTCCAAGTCCTCAGAAAGGGGGTCCTCCAAAACACCCCAACCATTGCCTCTCTATTGGTGTGTAGCACAAGCCATAATGAGGCCCATTCTTCTTCAGTTCCATCCCAATGTACTGAAATGCTCTATTTTAAAGCCATCTCACCATAAGACAATGCCACTTAGACTTCTCACTGTACTCTGAGCTGACTCTGCAGAAAAAGAGAATGTTCAAAGACAACTTCTCATAAGCCCATGGGTCTCTCCATCAACCCATTTCTTTCACAAAAAATTCACCCTTTGAATACAAAACATTTTAAAAAATAGTAAAGAGAATTTTGGAATAAATTTTCACAAGTTCTTTTGAAACTGATAGGAACCTACCAACAGAGGAAAACTACATACAGGAAACTGGAATAGATGGAAGAAGGAGGGCATGTGAAGTACAATGTTCTGCTCTTACTATTACCCCTCCCATTCAGTATCCATAAGCTCTTGTGTCAGAATCAGGGGAGGGATGGGAAGCGGCCTTCCCAGGCAGCCTGCCTAGTGCAATGCTTTAACACACGTTTTGGGAGACAATATGGTGCAAGGGTTGAGAGCACAGGCCGAGGAGCTGGGTTCAAATCCTGCCTCCAGCACTGCTGAGCTATGAGCCCTCAGCCAGTTCATCTCTCAGTGCCCATGTTTCCTCACCTGTAAAATGGGGATCATAAGAATATCTTCCTCATGGAATTGTGAGGAGTAAGTAGGTTGGAATTAAGTAGTACCTGGCATGTAACTACTATCAAAGCATTTGATAAACTTAATCAAATTAATGTAAACAAATTAAATAAATAAATTCATTTGATCCTCAAAATCCTCTGAGCTAGGTCTTTGTCATAAACACCATTGGTTGCTGGCTCAAAAGCTGCTCCCTCCCCTTCTTTGTAGCAGGGCTCATCTCCACTTGATTGAGATACAAATGCCATCTACTGGCTTTCCCAGCATCCCTTGCCACTGACGCATGAACAAGGAACTCAATTCCGGCCAAAGGAAACCAAGACATTTCGCTGGCATCCTTTGGAAAGATTTTCCTCTCTTCCCAAAGAAGCAGTTCACAAGGAGAAGCCCCCTTCCATGCTTCCTCTCTGCTGACATCCTTCTATAGCCATCAATGTGTGACCAGAAGGAAAAAGTAAAAAAAAAGCCAACTTGGTTTCACTGAACCAATTCTAGAACCACCCATGTGCAGGCTTCTTATCAAGTGTGGTGTTGAGATAACCTTTGCTGTCTGTACTCTTTAAGCCATTTTCAGTTAGTTTGTTAGCTATTTGTAGCTAAGTACATACCAAATAACACAAGCTATTTTATTTGAGGAAACAGAGGGTTAAAAAGGTCAAAACAGCTTTGATTAGCCAGACAGCTCGTAGAACTAGAATTCAAAACCAGTCAAAGTGTGGAGCTTGAGCTCTTATTGCTGTACCAGGAAGAATGCTCACCCTACCTGAGAATGCTCACCACCTGGACAGGGCTAGTTAGGACTCAGAGCACTGGAGGACCACTGTACTTGACCACTGTTTCAGTCTACACACCTGAATGAGTGGAGTAAAAAATAATAGATACCTCATAAAGTATTAATCCTTCTATTGTTGTCAAAACTGAAGTCATGACCCCATTTTACAGATGGAGAAACTGAGGCACAGAAAGGTTATGTATCTTGTCCAAGGGCACAAAGCTAATAAGTTGTAAAGGTGAAATATAAATTCAGACAGTCTGGCTCCAAATTCCTCAGTCAATATAACACACTCTTGGGCGCTCTGCTTCTGTATCTTGGAACCAGCTTGCAGAGATGTGTTCTCGTAATCTGGAGGAGGGTGTAACAATTCTGGAATCAGTATCATAGATGCCAATGAGGTCAACTCTAATACTATGAGCCCCTCAGCCTAGCTGGCTGGCATTGCAACCAGCAGATCCTTGCTGACATGCAAAGCTCATTGCCTAAAGGCCACACTAACTCATGCGAAGACCCACCAGAACACTCAGAAAAGAAGAAAAGCTCAACTTGGAAGAATTTACCCAGAATTCTGTAAAAAACATAACCGGAAAACATACATTTTTAATTTGAGCATGCACATAAGCTTTGTGCTGCACAGTATTGTCACCCCAGCTGTGACCCCAGACATCACGGAGCAGAGAAGAGCCTTCCCTGAATTTTTGATTCACAAAATCCATAAACATAAATTTGGGGATAGTTTGTTACCCAGAAATAAATAATCAAAACCCTACCACTTCATAGAAATCAGCAGTTTTGCTAAATGGGGCAAATTTACTAAACAATTCTTCAGAGCTTCGAGTCCATCCGCCCCCTCACCTCCCTGCAGACCTGCAGTGCGATTCAATTCTGACACTAACCACCCCCAGGTAGAGTCAGACTCCCCAAGTTTAAGGGCACAGTCCCCAACAAGACTGCCCTCACTTTGGGTGAAAGTCACAAGTTTAGGGATCCCCAGGCCACGCACAACTGGCTATAGATCCAGGGGATCCCACAATTTCTCTTAGGTTTGACCTTTGCTGGAATGAGTTACAGAACTTAAGAAAATGCTACATTTACAATTACAGTTTTATTATAAAGGATACAGATCAGGCCCAATCAAAGGAAGAAACAGAGAGGGCAAGGTCTGAGGGGTGCCCAAACCCAGAGGTTTTGTGCCCTTTCTCCATGGAATCAGAAACCTCATCCCCTGACCCAGGCACACTGATGGGTTCACCCACCAGCAAGCTCCTTGGAAATTTGGTGTCCAGGTTTTACCGGGGTTTCAGTCTATAGACCTGATTGATTAACTGGTTAGCCACATGACTGAAGTCAATCTCCATCCCACCCTGAGACAGTCCAGGCGGTCTCAGAGTGCCAGCCCTCTAAACACAAGGCTGGTCTCTATGGTGAACAGACCCCAGCTGAGTCATCTTGATAGCGTTAATTCAGCTGTGATCCAACCGGCTCCTGAATAACAAAGACACTCACACTACTTGGGAAAGTCCGAGGATTTAGTCTTCCTCCCAGGGGTCAGGGACAAAGGCCAGGCATATTCTTTATCATATAAACACCCCTCCCTATATTCTGCTTTGTTGTGTCGGGGTTGGGACTCTGCAAGCCCCACTCTCTTTGCCAGCTGGCTCCCTTTCAGGCTTTGCAAAGAAGACTAGAAGGCAGGAGGGAGGAGGGATTTAGTCCTTTGTGTCCACCTCCTGTTTTCTTCCTGTTTTTATGTGCATGACCCCAGTCACACTTTCCGCCCCTATAGTAGCAATTAATTCCAGGACCTGAAGTTGATTCCATTTTTAAGTTTTTCAACATTGCAAGAACCAGTCATATCATGCCGTCTCAGGGACACCAGGACAAGCCCAGCCATCAGAGGCCCCTCCCCTACTCAGGTCTGGGTCTCAGCCCCGTGGAGCGCCCCCTCCCAGCTCAGAGATGCCACCAGGTGAGCCACCTCCCTTCCTCAGAAGTCTCTGTTCTGTTCCAGCCCCACAGGCCCTCCCGCCAAGTTCAAAGACATGAGAACCAGCTAGCTGTTAACTTCTCATCAAAAGTGTTCATTATTATTTTTAATAACTTGTTTTTTTTTTTAAACCCTTAATTTCAGCTCTATACAGCCCATCTCCAATCTTTGATATTTTAATAATTTTGACCATTGCACTTGTTTCCCAAACCCTGGAAATGATCCTTTAGTTCCCTCTTCCCTTCCCATTTCTCTGATATCTAGTTAACAATTCTGTATATTGAATACCTTCTATTAAAATTAACAAGTGTGGCTTTTACCTACTGACTGGTGCACAGATTGTCGAAGATGACTCCCCTCCGGAATCAGATATTGTTCTCTCATCACCTGAGTCACCCTTGGCCTCCCACATTGCTGTAACAGCAGCCCTCAACCTGCACTCTCCCATAGAACCTTCTGTGATGGAGGAAATGCTACAGATGGGAGGGTATAAGCACTGCTGGTCCAGGTAGCCAAAAGCCACATGTGGCTGTTGAGGAATTAACTGTGACTAGTCCAACTGAGGAACTGAATTTCTAGTTCTAGTTCATTTTAATGATGTTTACTTTAAACCGCCGCATTTGCCTAGTGGCTACTGTATCACACCACATCTGTGTAACCTTATTACTATTTCTCTCACCTACTGGAACATACTCTCCCATTTTCCAATAGCACCTTGTCCTATGAAATCCTTTTCATACTGTATTTCAGTTATTTATGTGATAGTGTCTGTCACCAACTGTGAACTCAAGGGGCCTTCTTATGGCCTTGGTACCTGGACACACAGCAGAAGAAAGTGCTCACTATGACTCATAAATTGAGGGTAGTGTCCAGCCCCATATAGCACTTGACAGACTGAGGCTGTATGTCAGGGAGGAAGAAGGTAGCCTTGGATTATAGAATAAAACTACTAGGACAGGGTACTTACATTTTTGTGTTTCCATTTCCTCATCTGTAAAATAATTTTTATGAGATAAATTGAGCTTACTATACATCATAATATGACTTACAAAGCTGGCCTGGAGGCTAAAGATTCATCTTGACATTAACCTTGACATTCTATCTCAAAACTGGGTTTAATACCTTATCCTCCTACCCATGTTCCAAATCTACTAGGTTAATAAAGAAAACTGTTTTTTAAATGGAAAATAAACAGAAAAAGTTCAGGGAAATATCTCTGTGGCTTGGCATGAAAGAATGAAGAATTCTTTCACCCATTTATCCCTTGGTCACTCAACAAATAATTATTGCACAAAAACCAAGTACCAACCACCGTAATCCCCAAAATTGAGATTATGTAAAACAAATCTGTCTGCTAATCTCTCTCATGGTATCTTGTACCTCTCTTTGCAGCAAATACTGTAATTAAATATTCTACAAATTACATAGTTACGTGTGTTGTATGTTCACCCAAAAGAGGGTAGAAACCATTGTGCATTCTCAGCAGAACAGCAGTACAGGTAGCTTCAACATAGTATGTAATTGCTAAAATGTTTTTGAATAAATGAATAAACAGAAGAAGAAGATATATACCATATATGGTATTTTCAAAATTAGTCGCCAATGCCATAACTGCCAAGAGTTGATAATTCATTTAACATGGTTTTTGAGAAAATCATCAACCAGGGGTTGGAAATTCTAAAGCCCCAAAATGAATGTGGTAAGATAAAACATGAAGATAATACCCAAGTTTTCTTTTTCCCATAATTTGCACGGCCCCCAGGGTCCTCTACTCTTTGAATCAGTGACATTCAATGATCGCCAAAAACAAAGATGTCAGTAAGGGATATAAACAGGTGTTTTACATTTTGAAAAGGAGACAAGAGTCTTGAGAATTGAGTGTTTTCATTGTGAGAGCAAGGCTTTTTGGAAAAGAAGAGCTTTGATCTTCAAAAAAGCTACAGGCTGAGAACCTCAGGGCACAGTGATCATCCCTAAATCAGAGGGCAGGGGAGGGTGCCTGATGATGTGACAATGGTTTGCTGGCTCAGTAACTGATTGACGCTGAACAGAAAAAAACTGACGGACGCTGAACAGAATGGAGAAAAAAGAAGCAGCAAAAGAGGACCCAAGAAGAGTCTAGGCGCTGGTGGATTTAGATGCCCTGACTCTTCCCTCTGGCCCAAGTCCTGTGGCGGGGAGAAATGCTAGAAACCCCAATCAGGTTTAGGGAGGGGTACTCCGGGCAGAGGCAGGTGCTTAGGGCATCAGCAATATCATAGAGAAGACCCTCGGTCCCCCACAGCTTTGCAACAGTCGAGTAGAAGTGGCTGTGGGACTTGTCTGCAGAGGATCTACAGCAATGCCCCAAGTCTCCCACGTCTCTGGGGAGGCAGGAAGGGCACCTGAAGATTCCTGGGCACAGAAGAGGATTTACCAAGAAACTAACGAAGTTTAAGCTTCAGGGCCTCATTTGCATGCCCCCTGACAAAGCTGCAGGAAGGGTCCTGGTGTTGCGTGGTGCTGTGTTCACACAGTCCCATACTTTTGTGAATTCTGCAATGTAAGATAAATTCTAGCTGAAATAAGCAAGCGAAGAGAGGCAACAAAGGGCCAGGTAGTTTATTTGAGCACGATTCCCGGGTGATGTTTCCCCATCTGGCTAACACAGGCCAGGGAAGTCACACCCGGTCAGGGAGGTGGGGGCTTATAAGAGGTTAGGATGGGGAGTAGTGGGCAAGCTATCCTAGGGGGCATGGAGAGGTATGAATGGCTAAAGGTGACATAATAGACAACTAGAAACTTTTTTCCTTCCAAGAGGGAGGAGGCTGACATCCGGGTCTTAGTTGGCACATCAGGATGGAATTCAGGAAGAGCTGTCCCCTTTCCATATAAGGCATGGACCTTGGGGTCTGGTCTGTTCTCCCCCTATGGCATCTCTCTGTTCTGTTTGCATGTCCTTGTTTTTCCTTCCTCCAGCCTAACATGCAATAGTAAGATACTTTAACCCCAAAGAGACAGACCTTTGTCTCTTTTCTTTCCAACTTCCCTCTGACACACTTCCTCTGTATCAAATGATATTAGAGTAACTATTAGCATATTTGGGATGCAGCTAAGAGGAAGTTGAACTGAGAATATACTTACTTATATTTGAGTTTAGTCAGATATGTTTATATGGTTCCCCATCACTTCTGTGTATAATCATTTTGGCTAGCCATCCAAGTATACAAATGGGTGCCGCAAATGCTCCCAGCACCCACTGTACCAATACCCACAGTCACGGCACAAAGTCTCAGAGCCAGAAGTTGCAGTATGATATGACTATATCCTATAGCACCAAGAACCAGAATATGGACAACGGAGGAAAAGGGTTTTAAACATCAGATAGCCTACAGAAAGTTCTCCTAGTCATGAGAAGTGTGAAATTGTAAATGAAGCATTCAGCATCCAAGAGGCACATGGAAGAACTGAAGGAACATTGGTGGACCTGTGGAGATCTTACCCACACAGAACAGGACACAGAGGGACCTGCAGGGACAGAGAGGGGAGGAGCCCTCAAGATCCTCCAGTGGCGAATGCAGAATGGAGAGCCCAAATGGCCCTCTGATGCCAGAACAACAGAGCCCACTGGTACCTTGATCAACACGGAGGGAGAAGAGAGGAGGAAAGGAAGACCTCCCTGAGCTGAAGGAGTTTAAGTGCTCAGGTGACTAATATCCTAAAGTGATTAAGGTGACATGGGAGCAACTGCTATTTAGTGTCCCTACAACAGTGGGAAGTGGGGATTGGAATCCTAGCTCAATTTTGTTATAAAAAAAAGTTCATCTTTGCACACCTGAGTTTTGTGATGGTAAAAGTAAGACCCAGTGAATAGATCAAAGAAAAATTCAGCCAAAGTGGCTGAGTTATTGCAAATCACCCTGTTGCTGGTGTTGATGTTGAACTTTACGTGAGTCCTGCACTCCTGGAAAACAGCAATGGTTGAGAAATTCCCCTACCTTTTTGTGTTTCTGGAAACAGCTAATTGCAACCAAACTTCTCGCTCTTCTATATTTGAGGTAAGACTTGACTATTTTCATCACAGATGATTTCCTTGTTTACTTGCCTCTATAAAACCTCACATCACCTCCTTTATTTTCTTTTTCCTGAGACATTCTTCATTAACAAATTTCTCTCTTTTGCAATAGCCTGAGTAAAACTATCTCCTATGTTGCCCTGGGCATCGTGTCTTTGACACTGGCGTGTTCTCACTAACTGGTAACCAGAAGCTAGATGGGTCTGAAGTTAGAATTACTAAATCAAGATTTCCTAAGCACACAGAAGTGGGGCATGAGAAGGATCTGAACAAGCGCTTCAGCAGGGAAGATTCTTTGGAAGCTAAAACAAAGAAAATTGCAGACTTCCAAATGCTAATAGTTGTGTTTTCATATGTATAGATTGAGAAAATAATGACCGAAAAAATTACCCTGAATTTAGTGATGCTTTACCATAAAAGTAATTTTATTAGTCCGTAGGGGGACTTACATATATCTGATAAATTCAAACATGTCCAGGTCAAAATAATATTTTCTGTTGAAAATCCATGCCTTCACACCTTTTTAAAATTATCTCTGTGATCCTCAGAGATTTGTGGACCACAAGATGGGAACAGCTGACTTAGGCAGTTTCAGGTAAAAATGAAAGGGTGAAGAAAGAGGGATTGGCTTTGTACCTGGGGTAATAAGTGAGTTAGTTGCAGGCAGTGTCATGGCACCTGGGGTTACCCACCCCTTAGAGGGCCGATGGCCAGGGAGGCCTCATGAAGCACAGACATTTCTTTCCCCCTTTCCTTTTCCACCCCTAACCCTGGACCTGGGAAGAGCCGACCACTTCTTCCAGGCTCTCTTTCTGGGGACCCACCAAGAGGCAACACCCTGAATCCTCATGCCTTCTCTCTCACGCTTGTGCAACACACACACACCCTCTTCTCAGGCTGCACACTCGGGACCCTACACCCCTGCTGACCGTAATCCTTTCAGAGAAGGGAAAAGAAAAGTCTCCTTTTGGGTTAGATCAGAGACGTCTCTTCCAGGACTCGACCTACCCAAGAGAAAGGGAAGCGAGCAGGGTGACAGCCAGGCCAGCAGGGGGCAGCACTGTGCCTGCTTTCTGGCTTCATCCCTCCTGCACTACCTGGAGTCCAGCCCAAGCTTTAAAAATGCCAGCAGAAAAGGAATATCTAAATTTTTGAGAACGCAATTTATTTGTGCATATTTCTAAACTGATTGTAAGGCATGCCTGGAAGCCCCTTTACGAATGTTATGAGGGGAATAACACATTCCAGTCCTATCTGCCTCTGCAGTAGCAAAGGCCCTTACTATCCTCCCTAACAACAAGGCTGACAAACCCACGCAGATTTTGCAAGCTTCTGTAGCAATATAATTTCTATCAATTTGATACCCAATTAAAATTTAAGAACCAGATCTCACGCTCTGAGATACACGATCATCCCAAGCGCCGTGTTGGGGGCACAGGCATTTCCAAAATTATAATTTTTCATATCTTTTCATATGGCACCATCCCACCTTCATCCAGGATTTTATTGTAGATCTAAAGTTGCAAAAGGGAGTTAAGACATTGTCTAATTTTTTAGAACTAGCCAAACATACTCACATTATTCTCAACTCTCAAAATTCATTTCTAATAGGGGAAGTGGGATTTTTTTGAATTTGGGTTTTGAAGCGATTCTGACAATTTTATATCTCAATGTCTGAGTTTCATTTCCTTCCCCGGGATCAAAGTATACATTCTTATGTGGAAAGGCCTGAATGCAGTGAGATGAAAATACCCTGTGTGTGTATTCATGATTTATGTTAGATACGGAAATGAACTGTGAGTTTATGGACGGGGATTATTTTCCCTTCTGTTTAATATGTAGGCCATGTCTCCTCTGGCATCATAGCTGGTTATCTTTCTCCTCCTACTTCACACTTTCCATGAGCCTTCTGGTTTCACAGCGGACACATTGTAAATCTTCTCCTTCTAAGTGTCCCACATATGTTTCATTAAAAGTGTTTGTTTCTTTGATCAGCTTGACGTTTCTAATGTGAAAAAAATAATAACTTTGTTGCCTGGAACTTGGACATGTATAGGCCCCAAGTGGCGAGAGGCCCCCCCTGGCTGCAGCCCAAGGGTCTTGGGGTCTGCCATTCAGGCTCAGCCACCACATGTGCCTCCTCCCCACCACAGCCAGGTTTGCATGGATGGGATGTGATAGGAAACGACGTGGACTCATCTGCTAAACCTGCCATAGCAAAGTAGTACAGACTGGATGGCTTAAAACAACAGACAGTTACTGTCTCACAGTTAAGAAAGCTACAAGTCTGACATCAAGACATCTTCAGGGTTGGTTTTGGTTGGGGCCTCTCTCATTAGCTCAGAGATGGGCACCTTCTCCTGTGTTCTCACATGGCTTTTCCTCTGCATATATACAAGTCTGCATCCCAGTTTCCCTTTCTTATAAGGACACCAGTCCTATTGGAGGAAGGCCCACCTCAATGACCTTATTTTAACTTAATCACCTTGTTAAAGACCGTATCTCCAAATACAGCCTCATTCTGAAGTACTAGGGGTTAGTACTTCAACATACAAATTTGGGCAGGGTGGGGGCACACACCACTCAGTCCGTAACACCTGATATTTGTTATACTTTGGCAAAGTACATGAGGAAGAGGAAGGAAAAAGGGTAGCCAGGGAGAGGCAGCTACATGGATTCCTTAGCAAAACAGCACAGACCTTTTTTAAGGCTATTTTTTTTAGAGCAGATTTAGATTCATAGCAACAGCAAAAGTACAAAGATGTCCCACATGTCCCTTGCCCCACATGTGCATATCCTCCCCCCATGATCAACATCCCCCCTCAGAAGGGTACATATGTTACAATCGATGGGCCGACACTGACACATCATTATCCCCCGAAGTCCATAGCTATCATTAGGGTTCATCTTTGGTGTTGTATGATCTATTGGGTTAGACACACATATAATGACAGCTATCTCTCATTAGGGTATCACAGAGTATTTTTACTGCCTTAGAAAGAGGACTTTTCAGAGGCTTCAGAGTATCTATTCAGGGGCTTCCTCTCACGGGGGGTAGGGCGGCCACACCTCAGCAGGCAGACTGAGCCGTCACAGCAAGTGGGAGCAAGCTCTGAGTCATGGACAGAGGTCTGTCTGGGTCTTCTTGCCCTCTAAGGCAGTCCATTTCCCCACAGGGGGGATATGGTGCGATACATGATAAGGCCCACAATTTCCCGCTCCTCCTTGTCCGCCTCCTTCGTGCCATCGTTGTCAGTGGTGATCTCAAAATAATCTCACAGGAGCCAGCACGTACTTGGAGCCCTTGCCCCCAGGGGTCCAAATGACTAAACTTCCATTACAGCTCCAGAAGCATAATTTTTGCTCCACAAAAGGGCACACCATTAAAGCACTCTGTCCCTGGGGAATTATTAGCACGCCACCCATCCCACCCACAATGTGCCTTTCCTCAGAGGGTTATGAGAAAGCACCCCACACCGGGATTCCTGGGTTCCAATCTGAGTCCTGTAATATTCTCACCAATTAGTATACAGAGTTCTCTTTCCAAAAACGACCATTTTTCAAACTGCTTCCTGGACTGCTATGGCCCCACAAAAGTTGGCTTGAGTTTCGGAGGCTATTTCACACATAGAATTAGGCTTTATTTGTTTGAATTAAACCATTAGATTTTTCAGGGGCTATATCGAGCATTGTTTCTGAATGTGACCCTACTTTCTTCTTCTGTCTCTAAAGTATATTTTCGCTTTACTTTGTGGCTTGAAAGTGTCCTCAAGGACTTGGGAAAGCACATGGCACAAATGTTAGCACCATCCGCAAAAATTGCAGGTGTTTGTCTTCAATGTAAGTAGAAGAAGGAAGAATATTAAAGAAGAAAGGGTATTTTTATTACTCCCAGCCACAACCTCATCACCTGATATCCTCTTATGCCTTCACCTTTTCTGACATGAGTGGAAACAATTTAGGGAGTGGAGAAAGGCGAACGAAGAGCCAGATGCCTTTTCTTCTATTTTTACATTTCACAGCTCTGTTCATCCAATACTGTCCAATAAAGACACACTTTACGTCTTTACTGTGTACACATAATTACCACAGTTAATATTACTAAGTCAATCCTTTCCTCATTAACTTAAATCACTGCAAAGGAATCTTTTCTTAAGACACCTCACATATACGCTACATGTGCAGCCAATTGGACAGCTACAATGATTCATAGTCTCGCCAGAACTACAGAAAATAGGAAAGGATGGCTCCCCCAAAGGAAGGGGTGCTGTGCAGACAAAACCACACATCAGCCCAGGATGGTGGGGGATGGGTTCTGTGGAAGGAAGAAGAAAGCCAAATAGTTTGTGGTTAATTTCTACAAGATTTCTGCAAATGGGAAAGAAAAATGTATTTATAGGGCAGTGAGTTCTAGTCCAGATGCTACTACTAATTAGTTAGAAAATCTTAGCCATCTCTTCCTCTCTAGGCTAGTTTCTTTATCTGGAACATAAGGACACTAACCTACATCATCCCCAGGCAACCTGTAGGTCCAGATGACCTCTTTCCATTAGTGAAAAGTAGATTTAACTCTAATATCAACTGTTTCGAGTTGCGAACTGAGATTTTGTATACAAAATCACATGAAAAATGCAGAATATTAATAGCTACTACTTTTGAGCATCATCTTTGTATTGTGTATGGCACTAAGTGTTTGTGGCCCTATCATATTCCTCTATTCTGTGTACCCAATATTGTCTAATGAAGACCCATCCCTTACTTTTTTTTTTCACCCAACTTACTCCACATTTTGGTCTGATGCTTGAATAGATAAAGTTAAAAATGGAATATTTACACATGGGCAGAGAAACTCAATGGATTTCACTCTTTAGAAAATGCTAAAAGACAGGGCAATGAAATAGGAACAAAAAATGATTTAAAAAGAAAGGAAAGATTGAGCCAATGAGAAATTAAAATGCGATAAAAAGTGAACACAGCTAAGACAAGATTTTTAAAATGCAATAACAAAATTAAATTATGCTCTGAAACCAATAAAAAGAAGGTTTAAAATAGCAGAAAATCAGGTGAATAATGTGGTGGATGTACTTGATACACCCAAAATTCAAAGGAAAATTCTAGTCCTTCCAGAATCTAGACCTTCCAAAATTAATTTTCCACTCACCAACCTAAAGCTGTCAAGCACAGCTTTCTGTACCTTCACTAAATATGCATGTCCCCCATATATGTTGTGCTGTGTTCTCCAGGCTGACATCACTGTAACCCCTATATCTGTGGGTATCCCCAATTCAAATACTGTATATCTGGGGAAAATGACATTTTTCAAGGGTTGATAGTTACATGGAAAAATGCTTTTGTTAAAAATGTGGAGGACAGGAATATAAACTGTATGGATTACAATCTCCATTTGTAAAGGATATACATTGAAAAATACTACTGCAACAGTCCATTAGTTAAGCAATGGTCTTCTCTGAGTGGTAAATGTTTTCTTTTTCTTTCTATCTTTCTGTATTTTTTTAAGTATTTTATAAGGAGCAGTACTGCTTATTTTTAATGAGCTTTAATTTACACAATGTGCACAAATCTAAGTACACAACTCGATGAGTATTTACACATGTACACACATGGGCAGCCACCACCCAGACTGAGCTTATTTCCATCTCTCAACAAGCACCCCCAAACCTTCCCATCACTGAGGGCCCCTAAAGGTAATTATTATCCTGACCTCATTCATCATGGATTGTTTTTTAAGGAATATGCAATACTCTTGTAATAGAAGAAATAATAAACTTTTTTTAAATTGTAGATTTAACCCACAGAATGTAAATATCTTATATTAACACAGATACATGCTCTTCCTTAAAGTGCTGACCGATATTCATGATTGCTCTGTTTCTGCAAAACAAATCTTCTGGCAAATGACCACCATAAGAGAAATAATTCATGTGAGTTGAAGGTGAACTTTGAGGACTCTGCAGGTTTGGTTCAGAACAGCAAGCTCTGTCCCAGCTGGCACACATGAAGAGTTAATATTCATATGAACTTGCAGAGCTTTTTAGTTCCCCCAGAGAGACCCTGCATGAACAGACTTCCCTTTGAGATTTCTGATAATTATCAATTTTCAATGAGCAGAACTCACTTGCTCTAAGTACCTTCTGTCTAAATATAGTTGCATAGGTTTTTCATCTTTCCAACCTGGCCAAAATCTGAAGAAGTCAAAGAAGAATTTTTTAAATTGTGCTATAGTATCCAAGAGAGCTGAATACATGTCCTATTTGAATAGTTGGTACAATAGTGCTCTCCATAAACGAGTTCCTGGAACACCGTCATTGAGCATGCTTCTCTGCCTTTTGTGTGATCAAGTTCAACATAACACGGGGTATGGCTTTTTCTCTCCTTAATGGACATAGCCAGTACTGTGAACATGCCTTCTTTCATAAACCTTCACATACCTGAAAAGCATTGTCAAAGTACCCCTTCTGATGTCTCTTATTAAGTTAAAATAATTTATTCTTCTAACTTTGCCACATGGAAGTGATTTTGTATAACTTCAAACATTTTAGGCTCTCTGTTCCTCTGACTCCCCATATGTGGGGAAGTGTGGACAAGAGTTCTAGTGTGAATCTGAGCAGTGTTCACATAGGAAGAGCATGGCTCCCATTTACCACCTCATGTATCTGCATTACTTCACAAGGATGAGGCCTCTCTAGACCATATGGTTTTGCTCCCTGGCCTCAACTCTGATGCCAGACCTCTTCTCCTCTGTGCTAAACATTAGCTTTTCTTGATCTGGAGCTCAAGATCCTCCCTTGAAACCCTGTGAGATGCTCCAAGGAGCTTCTCTTCCTTTCCCTACCCATGTTTTGGCCAACATCTTTATTCTTCTATTTTTCCAGGCTGGTTTGCTGACCCTATTGCATCAACCACACCCACCTCTGATCACTGATGGAGCCCCCCAAGTGCCTCTACCAGCCAGGACGTAGCTCTCTCTAAAGGAAAGTCTCTAGCACACCCCAAACAAGCTCTGCCTTTGCTTTCCAGCAACTGCTCAAACAATGTGCTGCAATATCTCAAGTGCCTGTGCAGCCCATCCTCAGTGGGCTCTTTTCTGGACACATACACGCTAAATGGGCGGTGGGGAGTTTCTTCATTCCCTTTTAGATCTTCATCCTTGTCCCCACATCATCTTCTACCTATGTAACATACACTTGCCCATTTTAATACGTCTACATAATATAGTCAATATGATGATTTCACAGTATCCTGGCATGAAGGACGGAACCTAGGCTTTGAAAACAAGAGGCTCAGAGTTCAAGTGCCAGTTAACAACTTTCTAGCACCTTCGTTTCCTTATCTCAAGAGAAGTTGATAAAAGCTGCTTCTCAGGAGAGTTGGTATGCAAAATGAGGAAAAATGTTGTCCTACGAAAAATACCTAGCATAGTGTCTGACACTCAGAAGGTGTTAAAATTAGTTCTGTGCCAAATCCCAATTATAATATAAATTAGTCATGGGGATGAAGGAATAGCACAGAGCGTATACTCAATAATACTGCAATATCTTTCTATGTTGACCAGTTCTCACAATAATTGAGGTGAGCATTTAATAACGTAGATAACTGTTGAATCACTATGTTGTAAACTTGAAACCAATAGTATATATATATCAACCATACTTCAATAAACAAAGGCAAAAAATATTAATTCTGTGACTTTTTCTTTAAAAAAAATAAATAAATGTTGACATGCATGTACAGGCATACACTCACATACCCACACAGAGGGTTAACCGAAACCTCTGGACTAACCCCAAATTAACTTGACTCTCTTCTGGGCCACCAAACCTATTTCTTCTTCCTTTTCTTAGAGCAACCACCAGGGATAAAATCTCTCACCTCTCCAAAACTCACAGCCTGAGATGGCTCCACAGCCATGCTCCTGCACAGACTCTAGATTTATATAGCGGCTCTTCTATTTTCACTGATAAGATGCCACCATGTGTTTTGGTCACTTCTCGACTTGACAAATGTAACTGTTGTCCAGATGGCCTCTTCTCCCTATGTGCTTCTCAAGTCTAGTAAATATTACAGGCTGCTGCCAAGATTCTCTCTCCCTCTGGTCATTCTGAACCTAGTTCAAATCCCTACTGTCACTTTAGTATTAATTTTTCACAAAATTCAACCTATCTGCAATCAGGAGTGAAAGCAAAGTGCCCTCTCAGACATATTAGGTTAGTTGCAATGTTCTTCTAAATTTTCACTGTTTTAGGATGTTTCTACTTCTTTTTTTTCTTTCTCATATTTCACCCGATAACTGCACGTTTTCCATTTATGATAAACACTTTCTGTTTCGCATTCAAAAGTATTCCTAATGCTCTATCTAAACAATCCCAGTGGTTCAGGCAGGAAGGGAAGGGACAGCTGTGCCCCCGTGTAAGCTTTCACCAGGCCTGGGACCCCAACTGGTCTAAAATGCGTCATGCCAAAGAAGCCGGAAACCGAAAGCGTGTGGTACCCCTGGAAACCCAGTTCATACACGAGGCTCTGTAGTAAACCTGAATGCTGTCCTCAAGCAGCAGGAACAAAGGTGTGGGTTCCATGTTCTCCCCCGGCAGCACGGTGCTGAGGTTGAGCCCCCCGTCCCCAAACAAGGCAGCTTTCTTCCTTACGTCCTCCACTGAGTGGAATAAAAGCCACAGATATCTGAATGACGACACTAGCTTTTAAGCTTAAAAAAAAAAACATTCCTAGAGCCATCCCTGCTTAACCCTTCAGTTCCTAGAATCCATGGCATCCCCTGTGTTTATTCTGAAGCCCAGGATCTGGTCACAAGTAAAACTAGGACACGTGGAGCCTGGTAGATCTCATTACACAGCAGGCATAGAAGGTCCAGGAACACCTGGTCCAGCCTCCCGGGTGAGGCAGGGCTAGAAAAGTCCAGCTGTAGCTACTGGGAGAAGCTTCTATCAGGCAGATAGCGGGAAGAAAAGTAATGACCTAGACTAGTGCTTCTCAAAGTGTGGGCCCCAAACCAGTAGCATCAGTGTCATTTGGGAACTCATTAGAAATGCACAGTCATAGGCCCCACCCCAGATCTGACTCAGACATGCTGGGAATGGGGCCCAGAAGCCTGCACTGTATTGAATCCTCTGAGTAATTCTGATGCCCAGTCGAGTCTGAGAGCTCCTGGTCTACCCCTGTGGGGTAGAAGTGGGTGTAAGCAGTGCAAATTCCCAAGCCCAATCCCAGAAAGTTGGATTTGGTAGGTTAGAGGTACAGGTGAGAAACAGCATTACAGACTAAAGCATACAGCAAGCTGTGTCTATAAGCAATCTAGCAACAGAAGGTGCTAGAAGTTTAAACAGACATTTAGCAGGGAGAAATCAAGGAAGGCAGACCACATTCCGTGGACAGTGGGAAAGTCTGTAGGTTGCGGCACAGCTTCAGTCCCAATATGTGCTCTGGACACAGAACTCATGTCCCAAGGGGAGAAATGTGGCAGAAGAGAAAATGGAAAAGGTAAGGAAGACCTAGATAAGCCATTTAGCCCAGTGGACAAGATAGAGCTCTAGCCACCAAAACTGGAAACACTGGCCCCAAATGTAGTCTTAAGGAGACCCATTTGATCAGCACAGGAGCAGAAGATGGGAGGCAAGCCACCTGTGACGAATTCAGGTTCCTCCTGAATGAACTCAGCTGGCCCTCAGAATGGGGGCAGATAGGGTAAATCTACCTGGGTTTGCAGGCGGGACCTTTCCAGGGGGAGAGGAGGCTGTGGACTGGGAGGGCAAGCACATCCTGAAAGATATGTGCTCAGGTGGCTAAATTTGCAAGCCTAGCACTGAGATTCTCATGAGGAATCTCCAGTCTTCACAAAACATAAATTCATGTATGCTCACTTAAAACACTTTTACCAGACAAACAACCAAGGTAGTTTATCATACCCTTAATAAGCAAGATAAGTTGTCAAGCCTGCAGGATACAATACATGCCCCTAATGCATACCCAAACTGAGAGCATCTATGACAGTAACAGACATCAAATCTGCCAGGGAGAGTTTAGATTCAGACATGACGGTACATTTTTGTACCTGCCACTTTTTTCCTTGGGCTGGGCTCCTCTACAGTCCAAGCCCCAGTGAGAGGTGCCACCACAGGAAGTCCCCATGCGCAGGTACGCTCCTTTCATACATAGACCCTCCTGTCTCTCCCGGTGGCCTCAACTCCCACCTGCCTTGAGATACCCTGAGTCCTAGAATAACCCTTTTATATCACAAGTCAGGTCCGTATACAACACAGGAAGGTCTGAATGTACTTTGATGGAACTCTAATTTCATTTCTCTTTAGGACTATGAAGTAACAGAAGCAGTAAAACAGCCATACAGTAGCTCATGGGTTATACACTATACACACATGCCATACAAACTCCCATCTGAGCCTCATGTTAAAAGAGGGCACTCTAAAGTCATGATATCTTAACCCGAAGGGTCACACCAATAGATCTAATGTTTCTGTGCTTCCACAATTGCGGCATTAATTTTGACAAAAATCTGCTCTAAAAATCATCCCAAACAGAGCATCACTGCTGAAAGGCTTTCCTCATAGGTGACTAAACTCCTGGAAAGCTCAAGTCACCTAGATTGAAAAGGCAACAGATAAGAGACCTCAGTGCCTGTGCGACCCAGCTTGTCTGGCTGGAGCAGCCGTGAGGGAGTGACATCCATCAAGCCCCAGTCCTCCCACGACCTCCGTGACAGCATGATCTTCACGCAGCATCTGTTCCTTCCTGTCAGCAAGTATGGATGATCGACTACCAAGGACAATAATGTCTAATTGCTGCTTTTTAATATCTGGCGTTGGCTTTGAGGATTCCTCAGTTGGAAGTAGGAAAGGACAATTCTTACCCCCAGCCAGGTCCCGGGTAAATTGTGCAATGAGGGGAGATGTCTTGGCCTGCTGTGTTCCTCTTGCTGTTCTCTCCTCCCCACTTGTTCCTTGCCTTCCCCTCCACCGCCAACAACCCGGTGACCTCAACCTTACCAAGTAGCTGAAACCTATTTAGCGCAAGTAATGGTTAAAACAGCTGAAGAGTGGTGGTTAAGAACAGTGACCATGGAGCCAGAATGCCTGGGTTTAAATCCTGTTAGTCTACCCTGTGCCACATGACCTCGGGCAACTTACTAAATTTCTCTGTGCTCATTCTCCCCATGTGAGAATAGGCACGTGATAGTAACTGTATCCTCTTGAGGTTGTCATGAGGATTAAGGGAGCTGACACTGTTAGTGCAGTGGGTACTACTAAGCGCTTGCTAAATAAACAGCAACATGTGTTACCAGTCAACAGACACTATACTAGCACCTAATGTGTGCATGAAGGGGAACAGGTGCTCTGCAGACACACCTGAGTGGAGATGGGCAAGCACTTCCCAGTGAGCCTTTTTTTTCCTTTAAAGTTGACGACTTCCCTTCATTACCATCCGTGTCTTGGTCCTGGGCATTCATGCAAGTTGTGTTCCTCTGCTTTAGTCCTGGCCATTCACTGCTTTGTTGTTCCTGAGCTGACCCTGGGCCCTCCCTTTCCTCAAAGCCAATGACGAGGATGTTTAGTCACCTAGGACAGGTGTGGTGCAGAGTTTCCACAAGCCAAGAAAGGCAGGGTGAAGAAAGCCTGCACCCCAAGACATCTCTCCTCCCAACTCTGCCCCACTGTGCTGCATTGCCCGTCACCTCTCCTTGACTTCACAATGCCTCCTTTCTGTAAAGAGGCATTTGATAGGAAACTGAGCTTTGAGACAGAACTGACACGGCATGTCAAATTCCATATGGAAGCTAGTTTCTCTACATACACACGTCCTCCAGTGAGGCTGAAAAGATGTCATCGCTCCAGGCCAGGCTGGGTCTTGTGCAGGGCACAGAAGGGCACAGACATAGTGGCCACCAGCCATTCCCCAAGGAGATCAGAACACCCAAGGCCAGTGAAACTATGTGGAGAGCCTTGAGGGGTCCTTGGTGAGGTCAGAAGAGAGGGGAATAAACATGTAGGTATAATTTGTGCAACAGTCGTGGGGGAAATGTGGGTTTAAATTTACTTTGACTAGAAGAGAAAAGAAAAGGTATTTATTAGGAGTAGGAGTAGAATCTAAAATCCAGCATCGATCACAGCATGTCTACGGAACGGTCAGACCAGCCCACCCACAGAGGAGGATGAAAGTTAGGGAGGAGTGGGAAGAAAAGACGGATAGCGAGCAGCCATCCATTTACAAAGGGCCTTTGAAAGCTCAGCTAGGGAATCTTGATTTGATTAAGTGCTAAATGAACAAGATAGTGTTTTCCACTGGTTCTCTTAGAAGCTGGGTAAATAGATTCCCCACCAGGACCTCTGGGAAGAGCTTTTCCTCTCGCAGGGCCCCGCCTCCCTTCTCTGCTCTTCCCGTGCTCACCCTACCAGGCCTGTCGCCTCACCTGGACTGTTGCAAAGGCTCTCGGCCGGCCTCTCACCTGGCCTCTCACCTGCACCCTCTGCCTCCTCCCATCCATCCCACACCAGCTGTCAGGGTGTCTCCCTAAAGCTCAGCTCTCATCAAAACCTTGTTCACTGGTTCTGCACTGCCAATTAAATTATATCTCAACTCCTCACTCTAAAATTCAAGGCCACCCGAGCTCAGCCCCCACTTACTTTTCCCATCTTTGATTCTATTTCTTCATACTATCCAGTGAGGATGGCTTAGATGGGACACTTTCCCATCTCTGCCAGCTCGACCATGTGCGGTCCTCTTCCTGGAATGGTCTTTCTGGCTGCAGAACCAGGCAGGAAGCATGGCATCCTGAGATCATGGAGGGGTAAGCATAGCCTACACAGGCAGCAGGGCAAAGGAGGGCCCCAGGAAGCAGTACCAAGGGGGCGTGGCAACAGGTGTGTATGTGCAAATGCGTGCAAGGGCAGAAAGGACACTGCAGCCTAGTGGTTATGAAGTTTGAGGTCAAGCAACCTGGATTCACACCCTATATCCAACATGTCTTAATTGTGAGACCTTAAATAAGTTAGTCAACAAATCTAGGCTTCAGTTTCCCATCTAGGAAGTTAGCAAACTAATAGCACTCTCAGGGTTGTTATGAGGACTAAATGAGATGATATACGTAAGTATGTACACAGTGCTAGGTAAACGGTGAATGCTAAATGAGTGCGAGCACTGTTTTAGGTGGAGCTCAGTGAAAGAGAGTGGAAACAGGCAGGCACATTTCTATTTCCAAATCTCTCCATATTTATCATTCTTCTTCTCTTTCGTTTTCCCCAAGCTAAGCCCCATCAAGTTCTTCTAGGATCTTCTTTCACTGCGTCTCCAATCCTTAGCTTCTCATTGATGCTCCTTTTTCCCACAAACATCTTACATCCCTGGCCCTGTCTAGCCCAGCCCCTTTCACACATTTTGCAGTACCTGCCAACCTGCAGACTGATAAGAGAAGAAAGTCGAGGGCTGGGGTCTGGAGGTGGAGGCAGGATGGGAGGTGTGGATGTGGAAGATGTCAGCAGAAAATTGACACTGAGCTCTCTGAGGAGAGAAATCACAGCAAGAAGAGCAAACAGCGGGACCAGAAGCTTTAGAAATGTGCACCAGGATCAAGGCATCTGTGAGGCAAACGGGTCTCTCCCCGGACCCCCTCCTTCCTCCAGGCTGTACACGATGTCTCACCACCAGCTGCTGGCCCTCCTCTCCTCACTCGCTGCACCCTCTTGGCTTCTTCTGCCACGTCAACACAGATGACACCCACATCTCTGTCTCTGATGGCTCACCCTGAAGTCCCTGGCCTAGACGTTCAACAGCTACATGGAACTCATCGTCCATATATGTCTTGAAATGCAGTAAAAGTAGAGAGAGGTAGTCAATTGTGTTGAATTCAAAACTGTTTTTTAAGGCAACCGACAGAGCAAAAAACAGCAAACCTGTTTTTCTGTACAGTTGCTCTGTCTCCAAAATATAGTGAACATCAACCATAACTTTAAGTACAATCTTTGGGCGGTGGACTGGATAAGGCACTGCCCAGTTCCTTTCTTTCTCTGTGAGATGAACTCTGTGCAACCCAAAAGGAAGAGACAGGTCATCAGTGACCCACCATGGCTGGACTGCATGGGCAAAGGAACCCAACCAAACAGGCCTCACCAGTAAGCCAGCTTTCAGATCTCTTAAAGCCCAATCTTCAGAATATACTCTTTTATACTGAGACTACGTCGTATGTGTACTTATAATAAAGAATACTAATCTTAAGGATACAAACTGATAAATTTTTACATGTGAAAACACCTGTGTAGCCACCATACAAATGGAGACCACAGAATAACACCAGTGCCCCAGAAGTTTCTACACACCTTTAACCAGTCAATACTATCCAAGGTGAACACCACTCTGATTTCTATCATCAATTACTCTCACCCATTCCTGATCTCCTGAACTGAACCATCCAGTAGGTACTCCCTCAGTTGCCAGCTCTTTTCACTCAAAATAATGCCAGATTCATCTGTATTGTTGTGTGTATTGGTACTTCGTCCTCATTGCTGCGTAATATTCCACTTGTATGAATACCACAATTTATTCAGCCATTCTCCTGCTGATGGACATTTAGTCTGCTTCATTTTTTGCTATTATGAGAGAGCTACTAAGAACATTCTTATACATGTTTTTGTTGGTATGCACTTGTTTCTCTTATATGTGTGTGTATGTGTATGTATGTGTGTGTGTTTATACATATATATAGAGGGGGGTGAGGGAGAATTCTGGGTCGTAGGGAATGCACATGTTTGACATTTGAAGATTCTGCCACATAGTGTACCAAGGCAGTTATTCCAGCTCACACTCCCACCAGAGGTGGAGAATTCTAGCCATTCACAAGCTCATCATGTCCCAACCTTATTCCCACTGTAACTTAATCTATAGCAAAAAGCTTATGGTTTTCTTACCCTAAGACTTTCCAGAATCAGGTTTTCTCTCAAACATCCTCTGTCTTCCAGAAGGAGAATCTGAAGCTCTTATTTCATCCACCCTAATGAAGGAATTTATTGTTTCACTGCTTCATTCTTCAAAGGACTTGAGATAGCTTACAAAGAGGCATGCACCTACGTAGAAAAATACAGAAGTGGAATATGGACTCATACAGTAAAACCTGACTCCAAAACTCCTGGCTTAGGAAAGCGTTTTGGCACAATCGCTGAGGCCACCCACATACTTCTCTTAGTTAAGTAACACCATTTGGTGAGTAGAAAGCAATTGTCTGAGACAATGTCGTGACTCATGTAGGAGCAGACAGCTAGCCATGGGCTGGAGGAATAGCGAGCAAGGCTATTTCTCAAACTGCACTGTGAGCCACACGCATGTGGATTCTGGCATAAGGGGACTTTTTGTTGTCATTAGGAGTCTTGCTCTCCCTGGCTGTTCAGAAGTTTCAGATGGAATTTTTCTGATGTTTTTAAGGAAAGATGATACTCGCTTACCCATCACAGAAGTTATTTCCTCGGCAGGAATGCTGTCAAACATGTTGCATTCACAACATGACACAAAGTCTAAAAATCACAGAGAGACTAATTACTGGAGGAAAATTACACCAAAAGACCTATTTCCTCATGATGAAAATGACAGCCTGGTGCCCCGTTACCTGGCCTGATCGGGCAAATAGCCTGAGCAACATTGTTCTGGCACTTCGCATCACAAGCCGTGGTAGAGGAAAGTGGCACTTTGGTCCTTTAGGCAGCTCAGCGAGAAATCAAGGAGAGCTGTCAGTTAAGCGAGGTCTAATTATAAGTCTCATTTCCAGTACTTAGGAATGTGACAGACAGTAACCGAGGCTTACCTGAGTCTATACATGGGCTGCTTAAGCATGTCCTCCTCTCTCTGTGCCAACATCTGAATTATCATCTGGAAGCTTTGACGTTTAGTGCCGACAGCCAGGGCCTTCCCCAGCCAGAAGTGTGATGTGAGGACCACCCTGTTTCGCTCACTCTGTGTCGCCTCCTCTCATCAGCTACCTCGTACCAAAGGGTTCGTTCCTCGCCCATCAAAACCTGTTTAAAGAGAAGGAAGGTCGTCTTTTCCTCCTTAATAGGGATTTAAATCATTTCAAATCACTTCTTTACAGTCACAAAAGATCACATTTCATAGGATTCCATTTATATGAAATGTACAGGATAGGAAAATCCATGGAAATAAAAAGTAGATTAGTGATTGCCTAGAGCTGGGAAGATTGGAGGGAAATAGGTGATTGCTAATGGGTACAGGGCTTCTTTTTGGATGATGAAAATGGTCTAAATGTATTGTGATGGTAATTATACATATCTGTGAATATACTAAAAACACTAAATTGTAACACTTTATTTTATGTATTTTTTAATTTATTTTTTATTGGAATATAGTTGACATACAATGTTATATTACTTTCAGAAGTATAACATAGTGACTCAAGTGTAGTTACCTCCAAGAACTCATATAACTCAACACCAAAAAAACCCCAAATAACCCAATTAAAAAATGGGTAGAAATCTTACTACAATGATGGACAGTGATTGTAATGGGGTGATGTGAGGGGGGATTTAATAATACAGGTGAATGTTGAAACCACAATGTTGCTCATGTGAAACCTTCATAAGACTGTATATCAATGATACTTTAATTTAAAAAAGATAAAGAAAAATACAATGCATAACAATATAAAAAAAATGGACAGAAGGCTTGAACAGAAATTTTTCCAAAAAAGACATACAGACGGCCAACAGGCACATGAAAAATGATCAAAAGACCAATCATCAGGGAAATGCAAATAAAAACCACAATGAGATATCACCTCACACCACTATCCAAAAGACTAGAAATAGTAAGTGTTGGTGAGGATGTAGAGAAAAGGAAACCCTCCTACACTGTTGGTGGGAATGTAAATTGGTCCAGCCCCTGTAGAAAACAATACGGAGGTTCCTCAAAAAACTAAAAATAAAAATACCATATAACCTAGAAATTCCATTTCTGGGAATTTATCCAAAGAAAACAAAATCAGTAGCTTGAAAAGATATGAGCACCCCTATGCTTATTGTAGCATTATGTACAATAGCCAAGATAGTGAAGCAACCCAAATACCCATCAATAGATAAATGGATAAAGAAGATGGATTGTAACACTTTAAATGGAATAGTTGCATGGTATGTGAAATATTTATCAATAAAACTGTTTTTAAAAATCAGATTTTTTATCTGTGGTCTTCTTCCCAATTGCAGAAAATTTCAAGTGTTGAAGAACTGGTGAGGAAGCTTAAGAGCAAAGAGTGGGTGTGCAGGAGATGGAGCCATTTCCATTCCCCTGAGATCACACTTACAAAGTCAATCTTGGTAATTATACTAGAAAAGGGGCACCTTACTTGATATTAATCAGTACGGCTCAAACTTTTTTGACCCACAGCCATTTTGGGTAAACATAAAGATCCCAAGATTTCCTTCTAAATTTTAAATTTCAAAATAAATTAAATATCAAAATTTCAAAATAAATATCACAGTTACAGACAAATCAAAGCAATTATAGCACAACTTCTCTGAGATGATACTATGCTTTTCTCATTCATTCAAAAATCACAATAGACTAAGCATTATGCTTGTTTCTAAAACCACCTGTAACTCCCTCTTCATATCATGTCAGAGCTGGAAGGGACTTTAAGATGCTTTCTTTCTCTTTGAAGAAACTGATCTGCCAGACATGCACTAGGACCTAGGGTTCTGGGGAGCCAAGAGGAGGAGAAAAAGGTCTTGATGAGGGTTGGGAATGTCAAAGGCAAGGGTGGGTACAGGCAGTTGTTAAAGAGAAGACTAGGAGCTACTGGGTATTTCCTTGCTGGTGGAAGGATAAAATTGAGCAGAAAGGGGTTTAGAAATAGAGGGGGAACTTCAAGTTCAGATATGACCACACCCTAAGATCTCATTCATTGGGAATACTGCACTCTAGTACCCTCCCTCTCAGAGAAAACATGGAATTTTATGTTATCTAGGTCATTGATGGTATTAAGGAATTGTTATGAGTTTTTGTCAGCATGATAATGCTTATCTAGTTATGCTTTTTAAAAGAGCCCTTGTCTTTTAGAAAAGTATACTGAAATATTTATAAATAAAATTATGAAAGTATATGGAATTTGCCTCAAATAAATCCCAATCATCTCCCCCAAGAGAATGAGGGGCAGGGAGGTATACAGATGAAAGAAGCTTGGGCATGAGTTGATAAATGTTGGGGTATTCTGTCTACTTATATGTATGTTTGAAATTTTCCATAATAAAAAATTAAGAAATAATGCTCCCAACCACAAGGAGTAACAAGACTGCATTTATCCTCCTGCCATAGGAAAAATTAAAGACCAAAAAAATATATGAAACAATTGTTTTCAGACACTGAATAATAGGTAATGCATGAACAGAAACAAACTAAGTGAGCCTACGATTGCCCAAGCTCATTGCCTGGAGATGGTTTCCATGCTGCAGTACAGGAAGGGGAAACCCAAATGAAGCCCAGCATTCTCACTGGAATGGAGGGGACAAAGATTTGAGTTCAGAGAAATAAAGACCTAGAGAACACACAGGGAAGAGTACTAGAAAAGAAAGTATTGGATAGAGAGACAAAGATGGAGAGCTCTAGAAATCTGTGAAGGAGTCCCCTTGGCTGTGCATGCTTGAGAGGAAACTACCCAAGGACAGTGAAAAAGCAGTAGACTGAACAATTCCATAAATCAAAACAGAAAGACTGAGCAATACATACATAAAACATAAGACACAGTCCTCAGAAGGGTTTCACCTTAGAAATGGAACTAAGTTAACCATAGACTAAAGACAGATCTGGAACTGACCTCATAGATCTTAAAAACAATCCTTGAATGAAACAGACTCCAAGAAATTTAACTGCATGCCAGAAAAAAAGTCCAATACATTTGAAGAAATACAGCAAAACCTAGAATGCAACAATATAAAATTCACAATGACCATCACCCACTCAAAAATTACCAGGCATGGAAAGAAACAGGAAAATACTCATATCCAGGAGAAAAATCAGTTAGTAGAAACAGACCAAGGAATGATATAATTAAGAGACAAACATGTTAAACCAAGTATCATAAATATGCTCCAAATGTTCAAGAAGGTATAAGAAAACATGAACAAGATGAAGAAATGGGAGATATAAAAAAATTAAATGACATTTACAGAGATAAAAACTACAATAACAGAAAAAAAAGTTAAATGTACTAGGTTTGGAGAAGCACTGAAGAAATGATCAGTGAATTAAAAACATGTCCAGACAAACTATCTAAAATGAAGCATGGAGAGAAAAAAACGCTGAGAAAAAAGGCCAAGGTATCATTGACCTGTGGGAAAATACCAAAAGTTCAACATATGTGCAGTTCCAGGACAGGGAGAAAGTGATAAAAAAAAAATTTGAAGAAATAGTGGCCAAAATTTTTCCAAACTCAGTGAAAACTATGGACTCATGGATCCAAGAAGCGCAATAAACTCCAAGCAGAATAAACACAAAGAAAACAACCCCACGGCTCACCAGAAGAACAGAAAAGCAGGGCTAAAAAAAAAAAAACCCTTAAAAGCAGCCAAATTAAAAAGACACATTATATACCCAGAAACATAAATAAGAATTTGCCTGGTAAGATCTGTGCCAACAAGAAGGCAGTGGAGAAACATATTCAAAGTCCTGAAAGAAAAAGCAAAGTCAATACCCGAAAAATATATTTCAGAAATGAAGGTGAATTAGACTTTTTCAGACACACTAAAGCTGAAAGAATTCATCACAAGCACACCTATACTACATGGATGTTACATCAAGTTCCTTAGGTGGAAAAAAAATGTGACCAGAGAGACCCCAGACGTTTATTTGCATCCACAATGAAAGCACCAGGCATGCCTGTGATTCCCTCTCAGACCACTCGTGCTTACTGTGCACCCATTGCTCCCTCTGTCTGGAAGGCCACTTGTCCTTTAGAACACTGTTCATGACCTCCAAATGGCTTAAATGTTAGCTTCCCTGAAAAGCCTTCCCTTACCGCTCACCTTCTATCCCCAGCCAGGCACATGGATGCCCTTCTGAGCTCTGCAGAGTGCAACACATTCCTTGCATGTGCTTCTTGTCCTGCTCTGTTGTGATTGCTCAGCCGGCTCCACTTCAGATTGTGGACACCTGGGGTAAGGACCCCTTGTTATCTTTGCAAGTCCAATAGCTGTTGAATCAATTAAGGTTGGCTGGATGGGAACCTGAGTGGATCGTTAGCAAGAACATTGAGCACATCTCTGTCCATATTCATTCTTCATTGATTTATTCACTCATTCACTTACTCATTGATGAAATGACCTCAAATCCATCAAGGAAAGAGAAAGTTGATCTGTATTCTACCCATGAAAAGCAAGCTGGCATTTTCAGCAATTCTCAGATGATACAGACCAGACCATAAGCTCATCAAGTCTGTACTCTATACTATTTGGTGCACAACTGTACACCAATAAGACTTTTGGAGAAGCAGATGAAGTTAATGGAGGGAAAGAAACTAAAGTGACCAAAATCTTCCTTCATTAGAGTTAAATTGGTTAAAACACACACATTTTTCCACATAAAACAAAATTGAATGCTATTTTCTTTTATGTATTTAGATTGTATCAGAGGTAAATAGCTCAACCTGGTGTTCTACCGCCTTATTTTAAAATGAGGAAATAATTATTATGAGGCAAAAAAGCATAAAGTTCAAATAACATCTGTATGCTATTTATAAACTTGCTTCTGATTTCCTTTGCTATCTTTTCCACTTAAAGTAGTTGCTTGAGTAATCAACATCCTATTTATTTAAATATGCAATAACTACATATAGCTCTGGCCAGTTCATGGGAGTCTCAGAAATAAAATACCAGACAAAAACTGCTAGTCACATTTGAAAGCATTTTTAACTTCCATATTTAAAAGAACATGAAGGTTATTACCTAGTATAGAAGTTGGGGGCAAACTTAGTGGAAGTCGCATTTTCAATTAGAAGTGTCTTATACGCAACCCCAGTTTCTAAGTCAGCTCCTTTTGGAAAGCAGAAAGCCCAACTTTATTTTTAAGGCTGACTTTTTCTTTCCATAAACAGTATTGTTCTCACATGTAAATATCTAAATGAAATGCTTTGCCATTTTAACAGCAACTCTTAGTTTTCATTAAACATTTAAATAATTTTAAAATAAATTTGCTATTTTTTTTAACGATTACCATTTTAGTAATATACTCGGTTTTTAGAGTGGAAGTTTTAATGTAAATGAGGCAGGGATTTTTTCCTCTGTTCACAGTGAATCCTTAGTGCCTGAACAAGAGCATGGCCCAAAATGTACACTCACTCCACAAATGGTGAATTGAATGAATGGATGAGTTGTGCTCAGCCCTTGGCAGCCTCTGAATCTTTCCTTGGGACCCTCTTGGACCACCAGCCTTCGGAGTTATGCTTGGAAGTAATCTCTGGCCATCTGTTCTCTCTCATTCTGTCCACCTGATCTTTCTGTTTACAATATGTTAATGTATTTGACGATATTATCCACCGTTGACTAATCACTTACAAATAGCCCCCAGTTATGATCAGAAGGGCGAGGGGAACTGCAAGGCACTTCTCATACTTGCAGAGACTTCCTTCACTTGCTGGGCTTTTGGATTTCTCCAGGAGTTTCAAGATCACCTTTCATTCCCACTCCTGATTGTGAACTCAAATGTTTTTCCTCATTTCTAGGTATGGCCTTTTCATATGTTCTCTGAGGTTTAACTTGAGGATAACCCAAAGCTACATTTTATTCCAGACTGAAGTCTCCCACAGCAAACCTAAGCCCAGCCCAAACTCTAGAAATGCAGACTCAGGGGACCTACCTAGTCACCGTCTATACTCTTTTATAAAGCCTGGTGGCTAGGTTATCTGCCAGGATTAGAGAAGTTCCATGAATGGAAATTTTCCTGAGCCAGAACAAATGCCTAATTAACTTCAAAAAATGGGCTAATCTCATTTGAGTTGTCCATAGTCCCCCACGGGTTTCTGATACAGGACCTTCCCAGACACTGAACCACAAAACCTGTGAGACACATGTGGGAAACGTAACCAGATTTCTTCATATTCTGGCTTACATGCTTAAGTCTCCAGAAACCTTAATTTTAGAAGAGAAGTGTTAGCCCATTAGGTAAGAATTTTCAAGATACAAGTGAGTATGAGTGAATCAGCACCTTTTTAAAAGTCTGTAATGCAGAGTACCAATGCTATTTGGAACACTTTTCAAAGCTGCTGACATGACATTGCTATTAGTTGGTGGTAATGATGTTAATATATTAAATATCATTTCAAACATAGTTCCAACTCATTTTTTAGCATGATCATGCTACCCAAAAAGTACATTTATTTCAGCAATGCTGTTTGGTTCAGAGCAGTCTTAAAGACTTCTAGTCAAAGTAGATCACATTTTACTGTGGCTCCTAAAAACCACCCATTTTCATCAGAAGATATTTTCAATCTGTAAATAAAATAAGCTTTTTAAAAGGACAGTGAAGGCATCTATGTTTTAAAGGAAGTATCTTCCCATGTTTTCAATGCATTTCTTGGAGGAAATTAATATGGACATTTTAGAATTTAAAACAGAGCTGGTCGCAGAGCCCTCTGGGACTTTGAGGGTAAAGGGCACTCTGCACTAAACAGCTTTTGACATTTTCCTGTATCATTGAAAATATCATAGTTTCAGAAGCTCCCCTTGAAAGACAAAAAACAGGGTACACTGTGTATTTGTATATAGTATATTTCACATTCTACATTTCTTACATTTCTATCTGGCCTGCACTGGATTTCAGTTAAATGAATAGAAGAAAGTCATAGGAAATTATCAAAAATGATGACTGCTTTATTCAAGAATTTACTTGCCTAAATGGGTTCAGAAATATGCTTTTGTTAACAATATTCCCACAAAAATTGAATAATCTGGGAGTCTAAATCCACTTTCCAGACTTGCTTCCCCTGTAATATCTGTAATAGAACAGTCCTGAATTAGCTGCTACTTTCCATAATTCTTGTCAGCAAAATCTATCAGTAGTTCTAACTCTGATTATACACGCTGGTAATGTAATTAAACGTGTTTTAAGCCTGTCTCTGATGTCACAGTTACAAATATAGCCACATATATTTTAGCTATGAGTATTTCATACATAATTTATATATACAAATGTGTTTGCATGTGTACCTGGATTAAGTATAATAAATGTAAATTATATAATTTATATCTATATATGTTTAACTGTGTTTAGTTTCAATCAGACAATGGTTTGATATATGTTTTTAATGAGGGAAAATCCAACTGCAATATTAAGATTTTGTGTTTTATAGGCTTCATTTCTTAATATTTAATTAAAAAGACAAATACATTTCAATGTTCTTTTTAGTAAATGTTGTGCTTCCTGTTCCAAAACAACCTTAAGTTTATAAATAAGAGTTAATGAATCCAAGAACCATGTTATTCCATGAGCTTGTGAACAAACAGTTTTAAGTCAAACAAAAATTCCTTCCAAGTTGGATTTTTACATGATACAGTTTGTAAACAAGTTTTGGGAGTGGAGGGATTGTTTTTGTCTTGTTTTGTTTTTCTATATTTTTAATAAACAAAATTAAAATTCTGCCTTTGAAATGACTTCAAGACTAACCCAATTTCTAACCCACCACAGAAATGAATTTGTGCTAAACTGGGGATGTCTCAGGCCGTTGAATCCTCATCCTGCGTTTGTTTCTCTCTCTGAGGGCATTCCACCTGGGCACATGAATGATTCTGAACCTGTGTGCAGCTTCACACGATGCTTTCCTCATTAACAAACAGGGGATCCTGCTCGGCGTCCATTCCAAGACCTTGATCAGAAATAGATCCTGAGAGAAGTAGCACTAACTTGGACTCTATAACGCTGTAAATTGTCTCTTTTTGCAATTGTGACAGACACTCCCCCACATTCCCTCTTCCATAAGACTCCCATGATCACTTTATCCTTTCTCTCTCTGCTGCCAAATAGAGTGGAATTCCCGGAGTTTTGACACCTTGTAAAGACATTCCAGTGGATTCTAGCACACCCAAACAGATGGTGTGAAAGGAATACAGGGGAAGAAAATATAGACCTCTGCCAGATTCTCATGTATTCTAGGTAACATCGTGTTCCAGGAGAAGAAAAAAATAAAAAGGAACTGATATCATTGTTACTGCCTGCTTTCTGAGCCAAACCACCATGCTTCTGCCAAAGATAACAACGTCTTTAAGATGGCTACAGAAACTCCCAACATTATGTGTAGCAGAAGAACTAGACCTGTGAGGGGATATAAAACAATAATCTGTATTATTGTTATACTGTGTTACACTGATGCTTACATAAAATGGAATTCTTTTTCTTTTTTAGCAAAATGACATTCAGTTCACACACACACACACAAAAACATTCCTACTTCTCATCCCTGTCCGGCGGGCTGGAACTCCACTGAGCTTCCTCTCTGAGGCTGGCATTGACTTTCTCCACA
This sequence comes from Manis javanica, assembly GCF_040802235.1. Classification (NCBI taxonomy): domain Eukaryota; kingdom Metazoa; phylum Chordata; class Mammalia; order Pholidota; family Manidae; genus Manis; species Manis javanica. Next base: position 108,977,062 of record NC_133164.1, read on the forward strand.
GACAAGCTAGCGACACGAGAACAAAGTATATGAAAGAAACATCAAAGAACAAGCAAATGGTTTTTTTCCCAGGTACAACCAGATATACGTATTTTTACATACGTACCTGCACACAAATAAGCACGTGAAACAATGTTTGATGTCATTCGCCATTAGGGAAATGCAAATGAAATGCACAGTGAGCTACCACTAGGCACCTATCAGAAAATCTTAAAAAATAGTGACAACACCACATTCTGGCACGGATACAGAGAAACTGGATAACTCATACTTTGGTGGTGGGAATATAAAATGGAAACAGTTTGGAACTTTGGAAAACAGTTTGGCAGTTTCTTTAAAAACTAAACTAGCAACTTCTATACAACCCGGCAATTATACTCCTAGGCATTTATCCCAGACAAATGAAAGCTTATGTTCACACAAAAACCTGTACACGAATGTTTATAGTAGCTTTATTAATAATAACCCAAACCTGGAAACAACCAGATGTCCAAACTGTGCGAACTGTGGTTAAACAAACTGTGGTGCACCCACACTATGGAAGGGAGGTGGGCGTGGCTCTGATAGGGCCACAGAGGGATCCTTGTGTGGATGGAACAGTTCTGTGCCTTGACTCTATCAGCATTGATATCCCAGCTGTGATATCCTCTTTGAAAGATGTTACCACTGGGAGAAACTGAGTAAAGGATACATTGACTCTCTCGGTATTGTTTCTTTCAACTGCCTGTGAGCCTATAAGTATTTCAAAATAAAAAGTTTAAGTAAAAATATAATTCTTGTTACAATAAAAAGTTTAATCTATACAAAGACACAAAGGAAAATATGCATCTTTTGAATACATAAATTTGAAATTATAAGCGATTCAACCAGATTTCTTTTAAGTCTTCATATTATAATAATTATGAAATATATATATATTATTGTGAGACATATACATATGTATGAAACAATAAGATTACTTAGATTTAATAAGGAAAGGAGCTACTACTCTCTCCATCTATCTTCATCAACCTATCCAAAAGCTCTAGATAAGAGAAAGAAAATGACAGGTACTCTACCAAGGATATAATGGAGGGATGATACAAATGGCATTAAAGCAGCAATACGATCTCTGGGTGTGCAAAATAAAACTATTGAAGCTCCATTCCCTGGTCATAAATTTGGCTTGTCTAGAGCCCATGCGCACTCTCTCGTCCATGTCCTCTGGGTCCAATGACATGAATTATTGAATGGCTAACCAAAATTAAGGCGCAGAATATAGTTTAGAGCTGGCATATGACCCACACAGATAGAAAACTCATGACCTTGGCCTCATTGCTTTTCCTGTTTGTCAGTCACATACATTTCATTTTGAGAGACTGAAAGGCCACATTATACAAGTCAGAGAAACCACATATTTGCAAGTCCGTTGGTTATTGAAATGCTTACACAGATTCTCCTGCCCACATCTAATGTGCCGTTTTGCCTTTTCTCCAACTCTGGCTCTTCCTGGCCTGCTAATTTCTTTTCCTTCTTACATGTTCCTTCTCGCTGCTTCTGTCTCAGCCCCAAGTCCTCCACTGTCTCACTCCTATTGCTCTCTGCCCAGACACACAGGCCCTGCCTCCTTTCCAGCTCGTTGCCCCTGCTCAGCTGATGCTTCCTCTTTGGTGCATCTGTACCCCCTTCCTCCACCATTACACCGTCCAGAACTCAGCCTCACGGGGCCCTAGCTAGGAAGGAAATTATTTTGTTCTTAAATAGATGCTTTGAACTCTATAAAACTCCATAAATAGAACTGGGTGTTTTGTTTTTGTTTTTGTTTTGAATTACACATGACATTCCCCTCAACTCTCTAGAACCCCTTTCTACTCTGGGACTTTGGCCCAGAAAGAGCTGATGAGTATACATATCTTCCCAAATGCCTGCCCTACCTGTGTCTTCCATCTCCTTTGCATAAAAACTCCCTTCCTCTTTCTGTCTTACCTGGATCTCCTTTGTGTAAAATGTCATGCTCTCACATTTCCTACCAAGTATTATACCATACGTTTGGTTATAATTATATATACCATCTATTATTTATAGTATGTATCTATATGGAGAGGGAATTAGATATAATTACACATATTATGCATACACACACTCCAGAAGCAGCAGACTTATTTTCAAGTAAATGAATAAATGATGATCATCTTGTGCTACCGTCTCTACCCCTGTGCAGCAGCATCCATTCGCCTGTGTTCTGGGCCCTGAAAAACACATATAAACTTGTGGAGGTGGGGGTCCCATAAGGGCTAGTCACATAAATCACATTGCTGCCCCTGACCATCAGCACCAGGTCCTTAGCCTAGTCATTGATGAACAGAACCAAGGCAAGAAGAAAAAGAAAAAAAGGAAAATAATATGTAGTTTCTCATACAACCTCTTAGGCACATGATGTCCACCAAATCATAGCTTCTTACTTTGTTTTGCTCTTCATTCAACCATTTTATGGCCACTGTGACAATACACTTCAAACAGGATCATTCAAAAAACAAAACAACCTATAAATCACTGAAAATTTTAGAATGTAAAAAGTAGTCCACCCCTTACAATGAAGCCATTTGTGTTTTTCACTCTAGATCACCTTCCCTGAAAAGAAACTTGCATTATTTATCTTGAAGTGAGAACGCAATGAATTAACGATTTACATGATCATCATAAAGTTGAAAATCACATGACCAGATCTTTCCAATACTGGGCTCTCCTCAAAAAAGTCAGTCCTCAGAGTGAATGCTTAGACCACAGATGGTCAACTGGTGATATATGTGTTTTCTGTGATTCTGAGAACCCAGTATGGAAGGAATAAATTATATTAAATGAAGTGGAGATGAAGTAGCTCAATAATTAAGAAATAACTTCAGGATTTTATGCTGCATGTGGGAAATCTAAGAAACTGTTTTGTCTATAAATACCTGAGGGATAATGTTCAGTAATTTATTGCTGTATAATAAACCTAATGGCTTGAAAGAGCAATTCATTATTTCTCACAATTCTCTTGGTTGGCTGAGCTCAGCTGGGCAGTTCTTCTGCTTCAGGATGTGAAGGCTGAGATCACTCATGCAGCAGCAGGCAGCTGGGAGCTCAGCTGGCGATGGACCATCCAGAATGGCCTTCCGTCTTCCAGAACCTCTGTCCTGTGACATTTAGTGCTCTGGCCAAGCTTCTCTTTGTTTTCTAACTTATTTCTTATTGAAGTTACATTGATATACAGTCTTATATTGGTTTCAAATCTACATACAGTGGTTCAACAGTTACCCATATTTTAAATCTTCACACACCCCCAGTGCAGTTACAGTCAACAGAAAAAGATGTTACAGAATCATTGACTATATTCTCCATGCTGTACTACTATCCCTCTGACCAACTTGAATTACACTTGAGAATTTTTGTGCCCCTTTATCCCCCTTCCCCTCCCCTCCCCCAATGCTTCACCCAGTCCCTTCTTACTATCTATGAGTCTACTGCTATTGTGTTCCTTCTGTTTTGCTTTGTTTTTATATTCCACAAATAAGTGGAATCACATGGTATTTTTCTTTCTCCACCTGGTTTATTTCACTGAGCATAATACCCACTAGATTCATCCATGTTGTTGCAAATGGCAGGATTTCTTTTCTTTTTATAGCTGAATAATATTCCACTGTGTATATGTACCACTTCTTTATCTAATCATAGATGGACATTTAGGTTGCTTCCATATCTTGGCTATTGTAAATAATGCAGCAATAAGCATATGGGTGCATATATCTTTTTGAATCAGGGATTTTGTTTTCTTCAGGTAAATTCCTAGAAGTGGAAATACTGGGTTGTATGGTTTTCCTATTTTTAGTTTTTCGAAGAACCTCCATACTGCTTTCCACAATGGTTGCACCAATTGACATTCCCACCAACAGCATAGGAGGGTTCCCTTTTCTCCACAAGCTCGCCAGCACTTGTTATTTCTTGTCTTTTGGATAGTGACCATTCTAACTGATGTGAGTGACATCTCATGGTGGTTTTGATTTGCATTTCCCTTATGATTAGAGGTGTGGAGCATCTTTTCATGTGCCCAGTGCCCATCTGTACTTCTTCTTTGGAGAAATATCCATTCAGGTCCTTTGCCCATACTTTAATCAGGTTATTTGTTTTTTAACTGTTGAGGCAGATGAGTTCTTTATCTATTTTGGATGTTAACACCTTATCTGATAAATTGTTTACAAATATATTCTCCCATATTGTAGGTTGCCTTTTTGCTCTGCTGATGGTGTCCTTTGCTGTACAGAAGATTTTTAGTTTGATGTAGTCCCACTTGTTCATTGTTTATTTTGTTTCTCTTTTCCAGAAAAGATGTGTCCAAGAAAAAATTGCTTATGCTTATGTTCAAGAGATTTCTGCCTATGTTTTCTTCTTATGATTTCATGTCTTACATTCAGGTCTTTGATGCATACCAAGCTTACTTTTGTGTATGAAGTTAGACAGTAATGCAGTTTAATTCTCTTGCATGTAGCTGTTCAGTCTTCCCAATACCAGTTCTTGAAGAGACTATTTTTTCTCCTTTACAGTATGCTAATTGATCATGTGTGAGTTTATACTGGGCTCTCTACTCTGTTCCATTAATCTATGGTTCTGTTCTTGTGCAAGTGCCATACTGTAGCTTTTTTTGGATACTATAGCTTTGTTGTAGAGCTTAAAGTCGGGGAGCATGATATTCCCAGCTTTGTTCTTCTTTCTCAGGATTGCCTTGACTATTCAGGGTCTTTTGTATTTCCATAAGAATTTTAGAACTATTTGTTCTAGTTCATTGAAGAATGTTGTTGCTATTCTGATCAGGATTGAATTGAATTTGAAAATTGCTTTGGGTAGGATGGCCATTTTGACAATATTAATACTTCCTATCCACAAGCATTGGATAGATTTCAATTTTTTGGTGTCTTCTTTAATTTTTTTCATGAATGTCTTACAGTTTTCAGATTAAAAGTCTCTCACCTTCTTGATTAGGTATTTTATCCTTTTTGATGCAATTATAAATGGAATTATTTTTCTGATTTCTTTTTCTGCTAGTTCATTGTTAATATATAGTAGTGCAACAGATTTCTGTGTAATTCTGTATTCTGCAACTTTGCTGAATCCAGTTATTAGTTCTAATAGTTTTTTTGGTGGAGACTTAAGGGTTTTCTATGTATAATATCATATCATCTGTAAATAGAGACAGTTTAATTCCTTCCTTACCAATTGGGAGGCCTTTTATCTCTTTGTGCTGCCTGATTGCCATGGCCAGGACCTCCAGTACTATACTGAATAAAAGCAGTGAGAGTGGGCATCTTTGTCTTGTTCCTGATCTTAGAGGAAAAGCTTTTTGCCATTATGATGTTGGCTGTGGATTTGTCACATATGGTGTTTATTATATTGATGTACCTACACTCTATACCCATTTTGTTGAGAGTTTTTATCATGAATGGATGTTGAATTTTGTCAAAAGCTTCTTCAGCATCTATTGAGATGATCATGTGGTTTTTATCCTTTTTTCAGTTAATGTAGTGTGTGATATTAATGGATGTATGAATTTTGCACCATCCTTGCATCCCTGGAATAAATCCCATTTGATCATGATGGATGATCTTTTTGATGTATTTTTTTCATTCAGTTTGCTAATACTTTGTTGAGGACTTTTTCATCTATGTTCACCAGGGATATTGGTCTATAATTTTCTTTTTTTGTGCTGTCTTTGGTTTTGGTATTAGAGTGATGCTGGTATCCCAGAATGAGTTTGGAAGTGTTCTTTTGTACTTTTTGGGATACTTTAAGAAGGACGAGTGTTAGCTCTTCTTAAAATGTTTGGTACAATTCAGCTGTGAAGCCATCTGTTCCTAGAATTTTGCTTTTTGGGAGTTTTCTAATTATGATTCGATTTCATTGCTGGTAATTGGTCTGTTCAGATTTTCTCTTTCTTCCTGGGTCAGTTGGAGATTGTATTTTTCTAGGAAGTTGTCCATTTCTTCTAGGCTGTCCAGTTTATTGGTATATAATTTTCACAGTATTTTCTAACAATTCTTTATATTTCTGTGGAACCCATTGTGACTATTTCTTGTTTCTGATTTTGTTTATTTGTGATAAGTCTGGTAGGGGTTATCTATTTTGTTTGTTTTCTCAAAGAGCCAGCTCTTGGTTTCATTTATTTTTTTCTATTATTTTATTCTTTTCTATTTTTTTTATTTCTGCTCTGATCTTTGTTAAGTCCCTCCTTCTACTAACGTTGGGTTTCACTTGTTCTTCTTTTTCCAGTTTGTTAATTGTGAGTTAGACTCTTTATTTGGGATTGTTCTTGTTCCTTGAGGAAGGCCTGTATTGCTATGCATCTCCCTCTTAGAACTGTCTTCTCAGTGTCACACAGACTTTGGGCTGTTGAATTTTTGTTTTCATTTGTCTCCATGTATTGCTTGATCTCTGTTTTAATTTGGTCATTGATCCATTGACTATTTAGACACATGTTGTTTAGCATCTATGTGTTTGTGGGTTTTTTGCTTTCTTTGCATATTATTTCTAGTTTCATACCATTGTGGTCTGAGAAGCTGCTTGATTTCAATCTTTTTAAACTTATTGCGGCTCTTTCTGTGGCCTAGTATATGATCTATTCTGGAGAAAGTTCCATGTACACTTGAGAAAAATGTTTATCCTTGTACTTTTAGGTGGCATGTTCTGTAGATATCTGTTAAGTCCTTCTGATCTAATATATTGTTCAGTTCCTCTGCTTCCTTGTTTATTTTCTGTCTGGTTATCTATTGATGTGAGTGGTGTGTTAAAGTCTTCTAAAATGAATATTTTACAATTTATTTCCCCTTTTAATTCTGTTATTTATTTTACATAATTATGTGCTCCTATGTTGGGTGCATAGATATTTAGAATGGTTATATCCTCTTGTTGGACTGACCATTTTATCATCATGTAATGTCCTTCTTTGTCACTTGTTACTCTTTGTTTTGAAATCTATTTCATCTGATTTAAGTACTGCTACTCTTGTTTTGTTCTTTCTATTATTTACAGGAAATATCTCTTTCCATCCCTTCACTTTCAGTCTGTGTATCTCTTTGGGTCTGAAATGAGTCTCTTGTAGGCAGCATATAGATGGGTCTTGTTTCTTTATCCATTGTGACACTCTATGTCTTTTGGTTGGTGTATTCAGTCCATTTACATTTAAGGTAATTATTGATAGGTATGTACTTATTACCATTTTATTAATTGTTTTCTGGGTTTTTTTTAATAGCTCTTCTCTGTTCCTTTCTTCCTTTTTATATTCTTGTTATTTGATGATTTTCTTTAGTGTTGTGACTGGATTTCTCTTTTTAATATGTTGTGTATCTCTTATAGGCTTTAGTTTTGTGGTTACCATAAGGCTCAAGGATAGCTTCCTGACTATATAACAATCTATATTAAGCTAATGATAATGATAGCTCTATTTCAAACACAGTCTGAAAATACTTTTTTCTTCTTCCTTCTCCATACTTTATGTATTAAATGTCATAATCTGCACTTTTGTGTGTACCCTTTGATAGACTTTGTTTATAGTTTGTTTTACTACTTTTGTTTTAATTTTGTACTTGCTTGGTAAATAATTAGTTTACTACCTTTGCTATGGGTTTATTTTAATTGGTGAAAACTATTTAGCCATAGGAGCATTTCCATCTACAGCAGTCCCTTTAACATGTCCTATAATGTTGGTTTAGTTGTTGTAAATTCTTTAAGCCTTCTTTTATCTGGAAATTGTTTAATTGCTGCTTCATATTTGAATAATAATCTTGTTGGGTAGAATATTCTTGGTTGAAGGTCCTTCTGTTTCAATACATTAAATATTTCATGCCACTCCCTTCTAGCCTGTAAAATTTCTGCTTAGAAGTCTGCTGATAGCCTGATGGGGTTTCCTTTATGAATAATCTTTTTTCTTCTCTGCTTTCAGTACCATCTCCTTATCCTTAATATTTGTTACTTTAATTATTTTATATCTTGGTGTTGTCTTCCTGGGGTTCCTTTTGCTAGGGGCTCTCTGTACTTCCATGACATGAGTGTTTATTTTCCTCCCCCAGATTGGGGAGGATTTCAACAATTATTTCCTCAAAGAGACTTTCTATTCCTTTTTCTTTCTCTTCTCTATCTGGTACCTCTGTTATGTGAATATTGTTTTGTTAGGATCGGTCACACAGTTCTCTTAGCATTCTTTCATTCCTAGAGATTCTTTTTTCTCTCTGCTCCTCAGCTTCACTGTTTTCTTGTTCTCTAATTCCCATTGATTGTCTCCTACACTTGCAGCAATCTACTATTCTTCTTTCCACTGTGTATTTCGTTTCAGTTACTGTATTATTCAGCTCTGAGTGAGCTCTTTTCCAGCTCTTGCATCTCTTTATGGAAGTCCCCCCTGAGATCTGCCATATTTTTCTGAAGATCAGTGAGCATATTTATGACTTTTACTTTGAATTCTTCATGAAGAAATTTGGTGATCTCCATTTACTTTAGCCCTCTTCCTGGTGTCTTATCCTGTAGTTTTGTTTGGAGTATATTCCTCTGTCTTCTCATTTTGTCAGGGTTTCTTTGTTTCTTCCTTTGTAATAAATGGATCTGCTATGCTTCCTGGCCTAGAGAGTAATGGCTTTATGAATAAGGCATCCTGTGATACCTAAAAGCACAAGGCTCTTTACTCTCCAGTGCCTGGTTCTCCTTTGTGGTAGAGTCCCAGTTGCTGTGGGTAGGCAATGGGCAGAGCCACCTTTCTGTCTGTCTGCCAGCAGTGGTTTATGTCAGTTGACTGTGGCCAGCAGTTTGCTTCAGCTGGCCCTTTGTGATCAGAGTATTCGCTTCTGCTGAGATTGTTGTGGGCAGGGCCACCCTCTGCCTGCCCTGCAGCAATGGCAGGGCTACAGAGTTAACAGGATGGGCGGTGTCGTTGCATGGCTCTGGGACAAGGAAGGGCGCATAGCACCAGTCTCCAATGCCTGTGGGGAGGAAGGAGCTCTCAGAGCTGGCTCCTATAAGCATCTCCCCAGTTGGGCTGAAGCAGGCCAGGAAATCTGGAAGAGTCTCCCTCTGCCTGCCAGGCAGCAAAGTTTGACACTGCTGCTGGGCCTAGTGGGTTGGCTCCCCAGCAGTGCATAGGGAAGCTCCTCAGGGCTGAGCCCCCAGCAAGGGGGATGGAGTGTCTGGGGCTCCCAAGAGTGCCCAACCTGTTGGGCCAAGGGAGGATTGGGGAGGTATTGTCCACCTTCCCTCTCTCCTACAGAGATAGCTCCATCCAACCCTCACCCTCTGGCACCCCTCCCACTGCTGGCAAGTCCTTCAAACTTCTGTCTTTGCTTTGGGTATTGAGGGGACCAGTGGAGCATGCCTGTCCTCCACAAGCAGCTAGAGTCTCAGTCTCCCAGAGTGCTCCAACTTTCCCTGGTGTCCATCCATCCCCACTAATCACCAGAACCCAAAGCAATGTGGGCTTGTGTTACCAGAGCAGATCACCAGGGCCAGGTGTGCAGAGTTTCTGAGTACCTATCCCATGCCCACTCCATTCCTCTTCCTCTGCCTGTGGGCTGGGCTGGGGGAGGTGCCTGGGTCCTGCTGGATGGTGGCTCTGCCACTTTACCCTTCTCCATGTGGTCTTCTCTTCCTCACCAGATGCAGGTGGTCTCTTCTGCAGTCTTCAGGTCATTTTCAGGTTTAATTGTACTTGTTTCCTTGGTGTGTGTGGAGGAGGTTTCTGCCTTGCCTTTCTACTCCACCAGCTGGATGAGATGAGGAGAATGCATGTTCATAGACAGGAGTTTTTGGCTATCATCTCAAGAGACAACCTACCACAGATGACCAGGAAGGAATGCAGACTAATTCTCCTGTAAGAAGTGTGCCACATTTAAAACAGGGGTGACTTAAAATGATCTTGATAACATTCAGAGTCAGTAAAAACAATAAGCTTGTTTCCTTGAAAAACTTTTCTATTGTTCCTAGGACTATTAACAAGAGCTTAATGGCCTATTAGTGGGTCCCCAAATTGCCAGTGTTAGAGCCATTCCCTTGAGTTATGTCATCTTCAGAAGTCCTGCCTAAAAATGCCAATACTTCTGACATAGATCTGTAATCAATCACTGTTACCTATAGGCGAATCCAAGATTAGCAACTAATCTGGTAAGAGGTCTCTTAGACAGAGGTCTTAGTCTATATTCCATGGTCAAGCTTTGGGCATCTGAAAGACCTTGAAATCACTTTCAAAATGTTGTGGTTGCCATGGACATTTTTCATTAGTTTCTCAAATGGAGCAAATACCAAAAAGGTTAAGACTCACGATTCTAAGGGCATGGTCACAAACAAGTCTCACTAGTGAAAAGGCAAAGCTAACGGTTCTCTTTGGTAAGTACTTCACAATATAGCACTTAATTGTTCTCTAATTATCTAATATCCTTTGCCTTTGTCCCCCTGCATATTACTTCTCTGATGAGGAAGGAAGAAAGGGTCTTCACTTTGTACTTGTGCTCCCCACTGGGGAGAATCCTTTAGAGTCTTCAATGTGCTTCTGATCTAGTTCTCAAATACTGTTCCTCAGAACCCATCTAGAGCTAACTAAGCCAAGGAGGGGCATACTTGGGTGGTGGGGTATGCCTGGAGGGAGAGCCCAGTGGGTGAGTGGTTTGTCTCATTCAAACAGGCAACTCAATCCTTGGCTCAGTCTTCTTATACTTACAAATACATTTTCCTTTGAAGAATGAGTCCTGAGGCTAAAAGAAGTTTGAGAATTACTAACAAGCCCAATGCCTTTATTTTCTAAGTGATAACAAAATGTATTCAGCGGCTTTAAATATTTTTCCAAAAGACTGGAGTCAGAGCTAGACTGGAAGCGTGATTTGTGTTTCCTGAAACTTAATTCTGTTAGTTATCTAAGCTACATACTACCTCCCCGGCAAGGACCAGCACTACCAGAGGCCGGAGCACACCCTCCCCAAACTCTAATATGTGATTTCCTCTCAAGCCAAAGGTATTTGCAATCAGGAAACAGCCATTTGATAAGTCAAGAATGTAGGGGAATTCCAGGGAAAAGCAGCCTGTTCTGGGCACCAGAGTGGGACATGGGCTGGGAGAAAAGGAGAGCTCTGGGGAACCCACAAAAGAGGCTCTCTCCAAACCGATCTCTTTATCAGGCTGTGAACTGGCCCTGACTCTTCCTCCAGTTTTCTTTTCCCACCAAAGAATGAATCTGAAGTAGAAACAAACTGCATATTCTCTTTTCTTATACAATGCAAAAACACACACTGTTCCTGATCACTTAATTCCGGACAGCTAGAAAGCACATTTCAAAGTCATACACCATATTCCATGCCTTCCAAAATGCCTGAAGGAGAAATGCTAGACAAACCGCAATAAAGATATGTGTATAGATTTCTATACTTGCAATGTTAATGGGCCTTGACTAAGACCACTGTGATTTTAATATACTGTATTGTTTCAGTCCTACTGTATTTTTAAATAGAACATCTCAAAACAATTAGATTAATTAAATATCCACAGGGATGCAGGAAATGTTTTCTTATCACACTTGGGGACTTGACCAGCTCAGCTCCTTAGGTTTTTTTGCAGAACCTCTTAATGAAGGATTCTCACTCCATCGGAGCCTTGACAGCTAATTCAATCTGTCATTAAGAACAGAACATTTCAATACCTGGGAAATGTTAACATTTCTTGAGACTTAAATTTGCCAGTTGTGGCTGTTTCATTGAAGAGGAAACGATCCTTCGCCATGAGTGGCACCCTTTCAGCCTCCCTAGAGTATTGTCTGAGAATGCAAAGTGGATTGTGGATCGTGGTCTTGGGGAGTAAAATACAGGTTAGAAAGGTTAGAAAAAGTCACTGAGCAATTTTTATTGTCTATGTTTCATCAAGATACTGAAAGTTGAAAATTTCACCCCATGCTAATAACACAGTATTAGTTACACTTGACTGCTTTGTTGGAGCCAAACCAACCTCACTTCTGTTCTCTCGAGCCTACATTCCGAGAGCGGCCAGCTTTTTAAGAAAACAAAAGCTGCCATAATCTCTAGTAGAGGCTGGTGTCAAACCACAGGAGTTCTAGCGAAGACCACATATTATCGTGAGCGCCAAACATTAAAGAATTCTGTGGCATGACAAGCTCTAAAAGAGAAGCTGTTAAAGAGACTCATTTTTCTCCACGATGTCAGCTGCAAGAATAAACTAGCAATGAACAGGAGATTGGGTAGTTGGAAACAAAAAGACCATGGGTTCCTTGGGTTTGTGGGCAAGTCATTTTATAACCTGGGGTAAGGCCTTTCATTCATCAAAATAGCTGTACGCAAAACGTACTGTTTATTCCCTTTGTGAGTGGTGAGCTTGCACATTTGCGTGGGAGATTCTGTTTTCTTTTATAGGATTATAAGGCAGTCAGTGTCCACCAAAGTCTATCTGTACTCTGCCGAAGCGATACAGTATGGTGGGCAAGGACGTGGCCCCAGATGAGAGGGCTCCACTCACAGCCTGGCTTTCATCCTTGAAACTCTATGACCTTGGACCAGCTCTTCCAATTTCCTGTGTCTCAGTGTGTCCAGCAGTAAAATGGTAATGATAACAATAATCCCACTGCAGAGAGTATAAGGATTAAAGGAATTAATGATTTAACCCATTTAGAACAATGTGTGGCATTTCCCAAGTATATCAAATAGCCTTTAGCTTTAATCGTCTATGGTTTAAATCAAACTAATAAAAACTATTTCTTTTCAGTTTTTACAAGACAGATTTCACAACCTCCTCAAGTTTGCCCCTATTCTAGCATTTAATGATCTTCATTAAGGGAATTTGATTTTTTAAAGGACGTATAAGCCTATTTTCCCTTAGAAACTTCTGGCAACTGCATTGCATAATAGAATAGTTTTCATTTAAAATTTCAGATCAGAGGTGAATTGCAGAGAATAAAGCCCAGTCCTTCAATTTCTTTACTATTTAGCTACCTGGAAACTCTGAAACCAAGTGATCCCATTGTACTCAAAAAGCTGAATCCAGAAATGACCAAAGAGCTCACAGTATTAAAGAGGTAAAGAATATTAGTCATCTAGCCTAGACCCTTAGTTTTACAGATAAGGAAAACAGAGGCACAGAGAGATTAAATGGCACTGGTTCCTTTAATGTAGAAATTATACTTAATAACAAGTAGTTTCCAAAAAAAAACTGGTGGTGTCCTCTTAATATGTTTACTTAAGAGGCTATAACTCGTTCTGACACTACTTGAGCTGTATTTTTTAAAACTCTTTTTGCTTTTTATGGCTTGTTTAAATAAAATCATCTATACTTTAATACCAGGTTTTTGACCCAAAATGGCATTGTCCAACTTGATCACTCACCTCTTTACCATATCTCTATCTTTATTATTTTTATGATTTCCAGAGATCAAATTTTCTCTCACATGACCAAAAATGTAATTCCAAATTTTACAAAATGCACCAGACAAATTAAGGAGATGATTTTATTCAGGCTATGGCAATAGAGAATATCCATTAACAAGGAATAGCTCAAAGGAAAGAAAAAGGTCTAGGGTATGAGTCTCACAGGGGTCACGGGGAAGGATGGAAATGGATCTTATCTCAGAAGTAGGCTGAGCAAGGCTGTCCTTTGTGGTTTGCTAACTCACAAGTGCAAGGGGATTTCTTAACCCCGGCACTGTTTTCTGGGAACATAGGACTCAACATCTCTGTCACAAAGACTGTCACATATTTAAGGATAATGAAAAAATATACTGAAGCTTTAAGACAACTAACTGCTCAGTCCCCTAAAGTGATCCCCTTGGAAAGATGACTGTTGGATATTGTAAGCTCTAAATAGATATTTTTCTCAACCAGTTTTATATTATCTTTTATCTGACAATGACATCACTTTTCCCAGTATGACTTTACTTTGTCTTTTTTCTGAAACTTAAAAAGCCAAAAAAGTGCTACATTACTGTTGAAAAAGTTTAGCACTATGTGGATATATCCACCTTGGAACACTGACTAAACTCCCCACCCCCCATCTCACTCATTTTATAAATAAATTTTGTATTCTTTGATATAATAACCACCTCCCATTATTGGGAGTAGAAAGTGAGATGAACTGGATTTCTGAAATCCACTTGAGTCCTGAACATAGAAATAGTTCAATATCAATAGATAAAGGGATACTATGTCCAAAATAGCATAGCATCTCTGTAATTTCCCAGTGGAAGGGGTGGATACAAATATATATATATATATATATATATATATATAGTGTGTGTGTGTGTGTGTGTGTGTGTGTGTGTGTGTGTGTGTGTAAAAATGGGGAAAGAGTGGAAATTTAGTGATTTTCCTCATTAGTCCACCCATTCAGCTTTTCTCTGCTTATCACTGTCTTTGACTAGGCTATTTAACAACTCTGCGGAGAGAAGTTAACTTGTAGAAACTCAGTTATGAAGCAACTAATCCTTGCCCATAGAAATGCAAAAATATCTAAGTTCAATTGACATCTCCCACCTTGGAAGAAGTATGTTTTGCATCTATTTAAGCAAATTCATTTTGGCATTCCTCATGGACTATAAATGTGTCTGGCCTTTAGAGTCTATTTGAACCAGTATAACTCAGTTCTGGGGTTCTCATTAATTAATGAATTAAATAAAATTTATGATATGCATTCATTTTTTATTTTTGTAAGAGTCATGGTTTTACCTTTTAAAAAATCCTTTAACATACGTAGGTAAATATGAGTCTCAGTAACTCAACTTATTTTAGAAGGGAAAAAAATTTTTTCTGACTAGAGTTTATCCAGACAAATAGTTTATTACTTTCAAGTTTATACCAAGAGGTATTATGTAATAGAGATCAATATTTAATGAATCACTTGTACTGAATATATCATTTTTCTAAATAAATTGATGCTTCTAGAGCATTTAAATGCAGCATAATTTTTAACTAATTTTAAAATCTTCCTCTAATCTTATTTATGCTCTCTTGAAAAAGTAAAAATATGTGCTATGTAATGAAAGGCTTCAGCCCAATTATTCCAAATTACAAATTAGTGAAATAGTACTTTAATGAAATTTTACATATGTAAATTGATCGAACACTGATTCTTAGAATGCTCACAAACCATTGGATAACACAATGCAGGAATCTCTTCTAGACTGATCTTGATAGGTAATGAGCCAGCCCCTGCCTGAACACCTCTATTAACTGGGAACTCATTATCTTTCAAAGGACATCTCATTGTTGAAAGTATCTATGTTGTTAATCAAAATCTCCCTCCTGAAATGTCCACCCATTGGTCTTAGTTGCAGTTTCAATATACATTTACACAACCTGTCCTTTATGTTATTTTCCCTCTGTTGGCAGAGCCTGCCTGCCAACTGGGATTCTTTAGGGGACCAAAGAGGTCAAGAAGAATGATGGTAAGCTAAGTCTCCTACATCACCTCAAATAAGGCCAGGAGTTAACAATTACAACCACAAACACCTCGGTTGCTGCCATAACTATTCAAATTGACCCCTCAGAAACACAGAGGCTGAGTCACAGAGGGGTTACAATGTGATTCCTTGATTTTCATGGATATTTCTGTAGCTATTATTTTAAACCCAGAAGCTCTGATGGAAAATAAAATGTACCCTACAGCCAAAAACACCTGATGCTTTCAAAACCAAGACAGCTAAAAACAAAGTAAAATCTTGCCCAATTCTGCTCTTTATCCTATAATTCTAAGTTCATAGAGCCTCTTTTTTCTACAGGTATTGGAATGGAATGCTTGCATAGTTTGTCAGAGGAGTAGCCAACCTGCCGCTTCATAGCGCACTGACGCCACGACAGTCCAGACAGTTCTTCTGCTGTAGTTCCCTATGACTCATACCACGGCGTATTAAAAACAACTTACAGTTTGAGCATTAAGACATCTTACAGTTACCTACATGCCTTTCTCCTTCCATCCGTCCCTCTCTTTAAAAGGAAAGACTCAATATATTGACAATATGAGTAGAAATAGATTCTCTAGTGGAGAGAACAGGCTGTAGAATGCACAAACTTCCACTACACTTCTGAGAAGAGAAGTTGCTGCAGCTTTTACGGATTATTTTGCTAGGGAAGAAAGAAAATCTTGCCATTTTCCCTATGTCAGATGTAAAAATAAAAAGCATACAGGAGAAGAATAGGGCCATAAACTTGATACAACGTTACTGCAATAGAGTTTCATCAGATAAACTACAGAGACAGTTTCGATGATGCTCTTGTCAGAAAACACATGGTACGATACACTGTATATGTGCCAGATAGCTTCTGCACTTTCAGAAATGTCATTTCTAAAAATGTCTATCCATTTGGAAAATAAGTATGCAATAAATCTGTAAATATTTATTATAAAAGCAATAAGAAAACAGTAAAGAATGAATGCAGCTTCTGACAACACTGCGTAAACTGTTAACAACAGACCTTTGGAGCCGACAGTTCTGCTTCTAGATCAGGGGCCAAGGCCTGAAGTCTGCAGTACTGGGCCTGCACAGTACATTCCATCCACACCCTCCTGCTGTAGGAGGTCTACCTAGTTACCCAAGGATGAGCTGTAAAACATACAGATCTTGTATTTCTGAATCCATATGTCTTGCTTAATCAATGAACCAAAATAGCTGTTCTTTGGAATTGAAAAGCTGTAAGAACTCACTGCTCTGCTGTTCTTTTTTGTTCTCAGTCAGCTACGAAAGGGCTGGGAGACAATAGCAAGATAAGTCTCCCAAAAGAGAGAAAATATTCACACTTCTGCAGGACCTAGACCCCCCTGAGCTGTCCTTTGAAAGCAGCACTTTCCCTTTGGCAATGGCCTATTTTGTTTGGCGGCTCAGTTCTCCCCAGTTGGTGGAGGAAGGTTGGGTGATGGCGGCATGAGACATAAATGGCTTCTGGACAACTTAGCACAACACTTCTTGACTTAATCCACAGAATTAGAACATCTGCTCTAAACCAAAGATTTACAGAGGGAATTATACCTACTCCATCTAGAGATTGTTTGCCTCTGATGTCATTCTTGATTAGATGATTTTGGAATTTTGATTGCTTCATATTAGATCATTATGATTTCAAAATGCAGCTTGTAAATGTATTCAGTTCATCAAGGGTTATAAATATAAATCTTCAACTACAGACTTCTCCTTTACTCCATCCTCTTACATGCTCTCAGGTTCATAGGAGACCAAAAGAAAATGTGAAAGGAAAGGTGAGAAACTCCTACATTAGAAATAATTTTCTAAACATCTGGTCTCAAATTCAGCAGTTTAATGATTGTGAGCCTTTTTTTCTGGTTTTAAATTTAAATTAATGACTACAGGGTAAGGAAGTCTGACTCTTTGGAAACACAGATGTAAAAAATTTAAGGACTACTCATGGTCTGTTCAGTAAAACAATGACATGATTAGGTAATAAAATTCCTTTAGGGTTTTCTTCATGATTTGGGGTTCCATCCTCAACTTTCTATTCCAAAGGAAATTATCCATTGTCTTTTCATAATTCCTTTCACTGTGTGAGATTTGGGAGATTTGGAGCTAACCTGATGAGGGGGAGGGGATCTATTTATAGAAAAAAAAAAGATCTCAAAGTTCCTCAAGTTAGATTTAGTGTATTTTAAAATGCAAATTCCCTGGAATTTGACTTACTTATTTTACACAACTAAAATAGATTGCAGCTCCTATTTCTGTTTCAGAGTTATACAAAAGAGGAAAACAACATGGGTACCAGAAAGCTGGTGGGTCAGTTTATAGGGGAAAGAGAAAGAAGCATCATTTATTTTCACAGGGCTGCAGTTCAGCATGAAAACTAGCCCATCTGACACGCAATTAAGTGTCATGAGTTACAGTGGTAATTAAGTCTCTAGAACAGCAAGCTACCTCGAGAGCCCCCCCAGGATTTCAGGTGGCTGGCTCCCAACTCGGAATCATCTAACACTTCACTGTGGATCGTTCATCTACATCATTCCTTTATTTATCACTGTTCTAAGCCAGGGGACTACATTTGGCTCTAAAACATTTTTTTTTCTTTGCATGCCGACTAGTCTATCTTCCCATTTTCTTAGTACTTTCCTTAAAAAGGAAACCAAGTGTCTGCATCATTTTCTTTTCTTCCTTTCTCACTGTTCCTGTTTGCTTCGCCAAGGGAGTGAGCAAGGCCTCCCATCTCAGGTCACCACCTCAGTTAAGGGTCATTTTATCTACTTCTTTTCGGTTACCCTTGTGCATCCCGAGAGTTGCTACATCTTGACAATAGCACTTCACATTCATTCATTCATTCATTCAGCAGATAGTTATTGATGCATCAACAGCTGAGGTATGTAGACTAATGATCTGAGGAGGGAGAGAAAGGAGGAAACAAATGAATAAAGTGAGAGCCGTAAACCCAAAGGGAGATGTGCTTTCACAGGAGCACCTTTACAACCAGGCTGTCTTCTAGCTTCTCAGTCTCTGTATGGCCCTTCTTGGAATTTGGCAGCACTACCCAGCCCCCTTAATGGAATCATATGCAAAGAGTTAAACATCACAGAGGAGTCGTGGAATAGAATGTACGAACCCTTTATGTATGAACCCAGTGGGAATATTAAAGAATAACAAGGGGAGCAATTCTCACATCAGATCGGGTAAAGCCATGTCTCAGCGCATGATAGGCAGGAGTAAAGCAGTCTGGGTTGCAGCTGATGGGCCAGTTATTTGTACTCTAGACCTCGTTAATGTATACTAGCAATTTTGGAGAAGTAATTTCTTCTACCAGATGGCAGCCCAGAAGTAACTTTCTTGATGCATGAGGGAAGGCTTCCTTCTTTGACATCCATGGTTCAGCCACTCACCTTGTGCCCACATCCTGGGACTAGGTGGTAGGATCTGCTCAGACTGTGATTAAATGACTCACCCCCTTAGCATGACTTGTTTGTAAAGGTTACTCACAGCAGCAGCAGGGCCCCAACTCTGCAGTGGGTATTTGTCAAAAATGAGTCAAGTTAATAAGAGACCACTGCAGAGACACCTACACTTGGGTAGGAGAGGAGCAGCGTTTGAGACCTGAGATGATATTCAGTTGAACATTTCCATCTGCCCTTCAGAGAAATTTGACCCGTACAGCAGGATCGATTTTTAGTTCACTGCTAGTTACTCAGCTGAGACCACAGACTCATATTTACCCATGACTTTGCCAATCGTAATGATGCCCACATCTTCAGTCAAGGTGACAGTGTGCCCAGCTCTGCTTCTCGGGGTCCCCTTGGTGCTGCCAATTATGGGAGGAAGGGAGACAGAAACAGCCTCACACCTCAAAGCCAAATGAATCTTAATCCAGGCAGAACTTCAAAATCATCAAGAAGAAATGAAATAAAAATCAACAAATCTCATACGTGGTGATTTTTATTTAAGGAAGGCGTATCGCTAAAAGGAAACAAAAGCAGGCTGGCACAGTCTCCTACGGCGAAAAGGACTTAGAGTCATTCAAATAGACACATAAAAAAGTGGTAGTGAATATAACTAGAGATTTCCTTTGAAGTTGCTGTGAACAGATGAGTAGCTCCAGAGGATTGTGGGGAATAATTTTCCTAGTAAATGATTTAGGAACTAATACTAGGAGAGGGGAGCTCGCATTTGTAAGAGCCAACTTATATCAGTCAGTATGTGACTACACATATCTTATTTAGTCCTTAAACAGCCAGGTTTGGTAAGTATTAGTATTCTCAGTTCACAGATACAATTGGGACTCAGATTGTTTAATTTAGTATTTCATATGTCACATATAAATACAGTGAACAATTCAGTGAACATTTGTCATTTTTTGGCTCCCCAGCCTCCAAGCATCCTTATTCTTTGAGTTTTCCCCAGTCGATTCTTGATACCCCTTTTAACGCTGCATCACCAAAGGAACTAGATGCTCTTTCTTTGCATACAGGGCACGGGAATGTGGCAGATCCATTTCAAAGCCCTGGCCCAGGACTCGCCTCCTGAATGTAAGATCCAAAGGTGCAAAGGCAGCTGGGAAATTACTCCCAACAGGGGTGGTAGATCAGAAAGTCAGGTTATGAGGCAGCATTGAGAATCGGACGGCAGAAAAATTAACTAACAATACACAACAGGGTATGATTAAGTACCAGGAAGGCAGTGTAGGCCATCAGTAATGGGAATTCTGAGACAGAACTCTCCTTATGGGTTGTAATAGGGAGACACCTACGGAGAAGCTGAGGCTTCGATCATACCTTGAAGCGTACACAGAATTTGGAGAGGGAAGATCATTCCCGATTGCAGGAAGACCCTAAGAAGTTAAGCATGGTGGGCTCCATGGAACTGCCAGTTTCAAACAGAAATGGCACAGGAAGGCTTTGTGAAAGCTTGAGTATAGGGTAAAGAGTCCGAGGGTGCTGCTGAAAGATGTGCATAAAAATGTGGGCTTTCAGGAGACTGACCTGGCAGTGCCGGGCAAGATGCATCTGAGGAGAGAGCACATTGACAGGCTTGTAAGTGTTTCTTGAAGAGCTCTGGACTGGGACAGCCTGTGAATAGGAGGCCTGGTTCTGGGTATTCAGGGACACAGGGGAGACATGGTGAAGAGGCTGCTATGCACAGAAATAGTGTGAGGGAACCAGCACCACATCAAGGAGACGCCCCAGGAAGAGGCGAGAGCAGAGGGCTCTTCCTCTTTGCTCCTGTCACACAGTGTGCCACAGGCCCAGGACTGTGACTGGTCCTGCTCAGCGGTCCAGAGGCTTCCCAGAACCACTCCCCACAGCATCAGCCCTGGCACCAAAGCTCAAATCAAGTCTCAGTTCCCAAACCCAAGGACCCACTTTGTCTCCCTGAATACGGCGGCCATCTGGGTAGCCCAGTCAGGATCACCCTGTTGGCTAACACAGTTAAAATTTCCCTCCTCTCACTAAGACTTAGGGACTTTGGGATCCAAGAAACTAAATGGTTACATTGCAGATTTGAGATGTTTGTCCAAGGAAGATCCTGGGGATTGTAGTAGGTGGGCCGGTGATGCCAGGGGTGGGGTGAGGTTGGCAGGAGGGGAAGAGGGTAGAGAAGCTTAAGGTTTTAACAAACAGGTGCAAGCCTAAGTAACATTTAGTAAACTTACCAAATGTAAGCCAAATGAAGCAGCAAATGAATGAACAACGCCAAAGAACTCAAACCACAAGGAAACAAAGGGTCACTTCTGTATCTTACCTGAAAATTCTCACTTTTGTGCAGGAAATAAGCAGTCTTATCAAAGGAAGAAAATTTCTCAGAAATACACATTACACTCCACATGAAGCATTTTGCAAAATGAAAGAGGAAAACTGTATGAACAAACAACCATGGCAAACCTGAGTCTGAACATCACGTTGACACCAGAACATCTGCCAATCCTGAAAAATGGGCTGCTCAGGTCAAGCCTGCTCAGGAAGCAGGGTCTGTGTCTTTGGGGCTGAACCCAGTTCAGCTGATCCATTTAGGAATAACTCTGATATAAAAGAATCTACTTTGTGGGGTATTAACAGATCACCAGAACCAGCTCTACTTCTACCCAGCACATCTCTGACCTGCTTGCATGCTGAACGTAAGTTATATAAAAACCAGAAAAAAAGAGCTACAAGACTGTTGCAAATGGCATTGGGAAATCCAAAATGATTCCAAATTTGTCGATGCTACCATTCGTTTGGGCAGATAATTGAAAGCTGACTGGGCTGTAAAAGGAACATAAAGTATTACACCGTCTGTTGCAACTTCCTGTCGGAACTGATGGTTTGTGAAATTTACAAGGAACTTCCCACCTTCTTCTCTCTTCCTGCCTCCCGCCCCCCTTTCTTCTTTACTGAAGAGACATGGTAAGCGCAATGTGAGGTTTAGAATTGGATCCTTTTGCTATAAAGGACCCTGTTGGGACCACTGGCAGAACTTGCAAAAGGTCTGAGGATGAGACATTAGCAATGGATCAGTGTTAGCCTCCTGATTTGGACATTTACAGCATGTGACGAGGGAGAATGTCCTGTTTTGTAGAAATTATACACAAAGTATTTGGAAGTGATAGAACACTGAGTTGACAATTTGCTCTCAGATGGTTTTGAATTTAAAAAGTTCTTTGTACTAGACGTGCAATTTTTGTTTAAGTTTGAAATTATTTTAAAAGAAAATGGAAAATCTGAGAGCAGTAATATTAATAAAAAGAGACAGCAGCCGGCCCTTGAGATCTTCGGAGTTGGCCTATTTCTCTGGCACTTATATTCATATTGTTGTTGATCTTCCTCGGGTGTCAGAGCAAAACAGGGGGTCCACAACAACTACGAATTGTCATGGATGTCCCTCCTGCCACAGCCTGTACATCCCTCACTTCCCCACTCAGCCCCTTCTCCCATCTTTCAGAATTACACTCAACCAGGCCCTCGTGCAAAGCCATGCCACCTTCTCACAGTGACCACTGGGCACTCTTGCTTCTTTCATGACCATTTTCATACCTGCACATTCCCAAGCCTGACCTTTTATGCACCAGAAGCTCCCCACATACCACCCCGACAAATTCCTCTTCCTCTCCTATCTTCTCCTTCATTAATCTCCTTGACAAATCCTGGGTGCCCCCAAACTGCTCCCTTTCTGCCCCCCAGACACACCTTGGGAACCTCTACCTTCCTCAGTCTGGAATGTTCTGCCCTTCTGAATCCTCCACATCCTTCAAGGCCCTGTGACACCTCCCCTGACGTGCCCAGCCATCCTCCGGATTCCAAATTGCTTATTGTTCTCATTTAGCTATAAACATACACTTCTTCCAATTGCAAAGTTACTTTTCTCTCTGTTCATCTTGACTCTTCATGAGGACCTGTGTGTTAGAGAGTGGATGTCATGTCTCCCATGTCTTTGTAACTCCCACCAGAATAAGCTCTGGCTCACTAAGAACAGGATGCCTTGGAGCTACCCATCCTTTCAGCATCACCTCCCTGGGAGAGCTACTATCATTTGCTGTCACTTGATGTGGGACACACACACACACACATACATACACATTCTCTTCAGCCAAAATGGAAATCAATAGATATGCTCCCAATTTATTCTTTTCTTATACGTAGAAAACAAAGCAAAGCTTTTATTACTCCTTCCACCTAACTGAGTCTAGAACCATAGGACAAACCGTGAAGGAAAGGTATGGGAATCTTTCTGCTATCCGTATCGTTCCTCTTTTTCTTAAAGATGACCCATCCCGATATAGTCCCCTCCAGAGCTTGGTCTCTCTCGCTGGTCCGTTACCATGCTGGCAACTGGCTCAGATATTAGTTGGTAAGGTGATCAGCTCCCAGGGAAGTTTCAGGATGAGAGTAAACTAAAGAATGGAAAGTCTACAAAGCCCCATAAGTGGGGAATGTCAGACAAAAGAGTAGGTGGCTCCTTATGGCAAATATTTATTCCACTAGCTCATTCCTATCCACACATGATATGCCAGAGACAGGACTGGTTGAAGACCAACCAACAGAAAAACAGGAGAAGTGAAGGAATCTTTTCAGAAAGCACCCCCAAAGTAAATGCAAAATTGGGGAGAAAACTCTGAATGCTTGTAGCCTTAAAACTTCCATTTTGAGAGAGCCTCTAAAGAAAAGAGTTATTTCACAGTTCTGGGGTAGGGGATCTGTAATGAAACCCAACCAAACTCCAGAAGGTACATTATTGGGAGAATCAGCAAAGAGAGGCAAAGATGAACTATTAAAGCCCGACCCACAGCAGAGGGGCCCCCAGGTGGGTATGAAAAGCTCGTAAGGACACAGCTGTCCCTCTTGGCAGAGGGCAGCATTAGCTTATGCCATCTTCAATATCTGTGATGCTAATTCAGGATTGCTCAAGGAAAACTGCCACATTTGGACCCATCTGTTCTTTACATCCCAATGACTATATTCTTTGCAGATTTAAACACAATTTCCAATACAAAGATTTTTTTTTAATGTGGCAAATCCATGAAATAGACTCTTAACTATACTCTAAATGTACTTGATAATATTTAATATGTCAAAGTCCGAATGGCAAATTTAATGACCTTGGAAATTATCTGGTCAGATTCTAACATAAACTGCTCTGGTATTTGGGGTATGGCACAAACTCTTGAGCCTCCTATTATATCTCAACATCCTTTATAAAATTGGTCATTTGGCCACTGAAAATAGTTTGCACAGCCTTGAAGAAACATTTTCAAACTCTTTCTGCCCATCAGCTTTCTGAACTTGTACAAATGGCACTGAGCACATTCACAGCATCCAGCCCACCCATGTTCCCCTCCTGATATTCTCACCCCTTTTTCTCACCCAAGATACAATAGGGATCCATCTACTTCAGAACCCCCTGGTCATACAGGAACATCAAACTACATCACAATTCTTTGCAGACTATTAAGTACTTCCATCTATATTACTTTATTTGAGCCTTACAGTTGCTCTCCCCAAAGTAAGGAAAATAAACATTTAATGATCCATAGGTAAAGCACCATGCTGGGTAAGCACACATTTTTATTCATTTAATCCTCACAAGAACCCACAAGGCAGGTGTTAAAAATCCCTTTCAGTACAGATGAGGAAACTGAGACTCAGAGAGGTGGCATGTCTGACATGTCGCACGGCTAATGGTCAAGTCAGGATGCACAGTGAGGTCAGCAGGCTCCAAAGGCCAAGCCCGTCTCCCTGGGCCACGTCACTGGGCAGATCACATCAAACCTCCCGGTAGTGCCTCTGCACAAGTTGGGAGTGTCACTCAGTCCCAGTGAGTCTTCCTCTAGGCCTTTGGTATAGACGGCTTTGTTCGTTGGTGAAGAGATCAGCAGCCTTCGAAGAGCAGCAGGCTAAGTGTCTACCCCCATTTTTTTGGCCTGAGAGGAGGTGGAAGTGCTGTTCTAATGATGCAATGCTGAATGCCATGAGCAAGGGGAATGGAGATGGTGGACTAAGGGAGAGACTCTCTCAGGTGAACAAGGCACAGGTTGGGTCAGCAGCCACCTTTGGCACAAACACCATAGGTTTATGAATACTTGTATCCTTAAAGCCACTTCATTGTTCCCACTGAGTGTCTTTATTATAAGGCAATATTTCAAACTTCTAAGAACATTTTGTGCCAATAAAATGCTGCTTGTATATTCTATAGATGAAGGACTTATATAATATTTCCTTATACACACACACACAAAAAAAATACCTTTAAAAAATAAGTTTGAAAACATGTCCCAGAGAAATAGACACTTCAAAGATTTCCCTCAAATTACATTTCAGACAGCTTGGCTTAAACAACAGAAATTTGTTCTCTCACAGTTCTGTAGACTGGCAGTGCAAAGTCAATGTGTGAGTAGATTTGGGTTCTTTTGAGGCTTCTCTCCCTGGTTTGTAGATGACTGTCTTCTCCATGTGCCTTCATTTGGTCTTCCCATTGTGTGTGTCTGTGTCCAGATAGCCTCCTCTTATAACACATCATATTGGATTAGAGTCCACCCTAATGACCTTATCTTAATTTAATTATCTTAAAGACCCTATCTCCAAATACAGTCACATTCTGAAGTACTGGGAATTAGGACTTCAACATATGAATTTTGGAGAGACATAATTTAACCCATAATAATAAATACTGGGTAGCCCAGAGCTAGTGCTGGAGCCCCCCAGCCACTACCTAAAGAAGAGATGTTCTCTGTGGCCAGTTAGGAGAAATGCCATGTCCTAACAGATAGTTCACTGAACTGTATATGTGGAACCAACTCATACAAATTGAAGGGCTTGACCAGGAAAAGGGTCTGAATCCAAAGCTGTCCCCTGCTCATGTGCAAATGGAAGAGAACCCCAAGCCAAACAAGATACCTTCACTGTGCAAATTTTTCTTCAACCAGTGTATGCTTCTATACATACCTGAACATGACTATAGAAATAAAAATAACATTTCTAAAATTGCAACAATTGCACTTTCCAAAGATGGCCACAACAATATTTCCCATCCTATATATTCCTTTTACAATGTGATTTTGACACTCCTCTCATTGAGACAGGGTATCTTTTTTCCTTCCCCTTGAATCTCAGTGAGGAAGTGAGGTTATATGACCCCAGATGAAGCCATAGAAGGCAATTCAGCTACCACCTGATTCCTTAGGACACATGCCTTTGGAGAGGTGAGCCCTCCCGTAGCAATCTGACTACCCTGAGGCCACTGGTCCATGCAGGGAACACACACAGAGAGGCCTCAAGACCACATGAAGAAAGAGAGCTACCCCATCAGCCTCCTATTCTTCAGCTCCAATCTCATCTAACTACAGCAACAGGTGAGACCCAGGGCCAAAGCCACCCAGCCCGGCACCTCTCAAACTCCTTGACCACCAAATCCACAAGCATAATAAAGGATTATTGTTTTAAACCACAAAGTTTGGGGTAAGTTGTTACATAGCAATAAATAAACAGAACAAAAATAATCTGATTACCTTTTTGTGATACTAATTTGACTTTGCTTTTTGCAAAAATTAGTGTAAATGAGTAAAATAATTTTTTCTTGACATGTCTATAGATTTTCTATTCAGCATCTTCTATGTCTGTAAATGACCTACTTGTGAGATCTGTTATGGATCCCCTAAAATTCACTAACTCCCAATGTCACTATATTTGGAGATGGGGACTTTGAAGAGGTACTTAGGCTAAATACAATCGTAAAGGTGGGGACCCAATCCAATAGGACTTTATCCTATAAGAAGAGAAGGAGACACCAGAAGAGCCAGTGCTCAGGGAAAAGGCCATGTGAGGACACGGAGAGAAAGCAGCTTTCTGCAAGTGAGGAAGAGAAATCCTGCCAGACACCAACCATGCCTTCACATTGAACTTGGACTTTCAGCTTCCAGAATTGTGAGGAAATAAACTTTTGTTGTTTGAGCCCTCTAGTCCATGGTATTTTGTTACACAGCCCTCACAGACTAACACAGATCTTTCCAAACTTCATAACTCTAGTTATTTTTCAACTATCCTGTTTAAAATGCAAATAAAACATTATCAATCATGAATAAATTTTTATGCATCAATATGTCTAAACTTTTTCAGGAGAAGAGGTGACTGAGAACAGATTTCATTTGAGTGAAGGAAGAGGAAAGGTGGGGATAAGAGAGAGCCAGACATGTAGGAAGTTGAGTAAACCCGCCCTGCACAGAGGGGCATGGGGGGAGGAGGGGGGCAGGTGGAACATCACATTCAGTACAAGGAAGGGTACCTGTTTTAAACACACAGTGCACTCATTTTTCAAGGAAGAGAGTTGTGCAATCATCACCACAATCCAGTTTAGGAACATTTTTATCAAACTAAAAAGGTCATCCGTGTAATACCCACATCTTAGCCACTAAATCACCTAACTAGTACCATAATAGAAGACACCATAGAGTAGAAGACTGGTCAGAAGCAACTGAGAGCTCTTTGGATGGCTGGCAGGCATTTTAATTGGTACCACCATTTTGAAGAGCAATTGGGGATCTAAAGTTGAAAATACTCATATCCAATGACCCAGGAAATCCTTCTCTAGATACATATCTTAGAGACTTTCTCACATCTGCACAGGGGATCACATACAGAAATGTTCACCAGAGCATCAACAGCAAAGTTACTATTTCGAAACAACACAAACATCCATCACTGTGAATGGGTAAGTTGTAGTATATTCATACAACATGATACACTTAAACACTCGTTGAAGTGAATAAACTGTAAATACCAATATGAAGTGAATAAACTATAAATCCCGCTGAAAAACTCTCACATGAGGATATTGAGTAAATAATGAAGTTGCCAAATACTATATATTGTAAAACACTGTGTCCAAATTTAGAAGCACACACAGCATAGATTTTTGTAGGTACAGCCCATATTTAAGTTTTGTTCCTTAAAAAAATATGTGACCAAATATGGCCTAATGCTGAGATTTTGATAGCGCATCAAGTTAAGATTCTACAGTTGTCTTTGTAATATCCACGATAATATTGTAAGAGATAACAGGAAAGAGTTTCTTAAAATTACCAAAAAAGGTACAGGATTCATACTTCATTGTGTTCACTATTTCTCAGTTGATTCTTTGCATGTTTTTAGGCAGTTGTTCTGTACTGACCAGGTGTCATGCACAGTGGGGACACACTGTCATGCCTGATCTCATTTCATCCCCAGGTCAGCTCCCCTGGGCTTCTGTGTCTCCAGATTCCGCCTCCACCTAAGCCCGCTCACTACCCATATCTACCCCTGCTGTCACTGTGCCTTCTCTCCTAGTCAGCAGCTGAACGTCAACCCAAGACAGATGATGTCTTTGTGTCTGAGCAACAGAAAACTAGGACCGTTGGGCTCATGAAAAGATAATTAAGTCTTTCACCATTATTGAATGTGGCAGGGGAAAAAAACAGAGCATTTACCCAGCCTTCCCAGGGGCCACGCTGGGAGCATGAACAGCTCTAGAAACCTCAGGCCAGACAGGGATGGATTTAGACTCTTTTACCTCTATGGGCTTCGATCAAAATGGAGCATTTTTTAATCTTGGATTTTTATATCCATACTTTTCCAAAGGGGAAGTGTTCTGAATGAGGCCCCTTTCACATGATGAGCACAAAACTTAGGACCCTTGTAATGAAACTCAAGCCCTGTGTTAGTAGACATCTTTTATTCCTCAGCTGCCTACATCTGAGCTGAGGCCACACTAACACACTGTTCTCTGCTCCTAGCCCCCCTCTGCTGCCCTTTCTCACAAGGTTCCCTCTGATTCGGATTCCACTCCAGTTCCTCCTCACCTAGACTCTCCCACACCTCAGGACGCACAGTTCTTCCCTACAATCCAGAGCAGCTCAAATGTCCCTTACTCCTCAAAGCTTTCCCCACTGGAATACTAAACTCTGCTTGCATCCTGCCAGTACAGCTCTTGTGAATCAAAATTAATTTTGCCACATATTATTGTTATTCATTTTATATATTTAATTGTTCCCATTATATTATAAAAACAGAGGGGGCAATGTCTTATTTGTTTTAAATCATTCATATTGCCTAAAACAGAGCATATTATACATGCTTAATGAATGTCCATTAAATGAATAAATGTTTCTATCTTAACACATCTGCATTTCAGGCCATTTCATTTTTACTTTAGCTCTGGGGCTATGTTGATAAATCTGCTATGTAGGAAAAAATCAAGATACACCTTTTGCTCTCTGTCGACCTACATAGACCTATTTATAGAAATCAAAGGACCCAGATGATGGAATTGTTAACATATTTTCTTGACCAGTAGCTCTCGTCCCTGGCTGCACATTATAATCACTAGGGGAGCTCTGAAAAAAAAACAACAACAACAACAATATCCAGACCCCTTCTTGAAGCAGTTGATCTGAGGTAAGGGCTAGGTATCTTGAATTCCAAAGTCCCCCCAGGGAATCCTGAAGAGCGACAGGGCTGTGGACCAGAGCTCTGTGTAGTTACTGGAACACTTGGGGCTGAGATTTGGGTACACCAGCTTTGAAAGGAAGCTTGAACAATGTAGTAAGCAAAGTGAATGTCAGTGCTATTTGCATCAAAGACCACAAACTGCTTCAGCACCACCTTCCCAGCAGTTTTTATTCAAAGGATGGAAGAGCTCATTCGAAGCACATCTTATCTATTGGTTAAAGCACTTACAGGATTCTCCTTAAATGCAAAGGGCAAATTCCCCTTTTGCATGTCTCCTTGTCCTGTCAGCAGTTACTGCATGAATTTGAAAGTCATAAAACTCCTCTCCTTAAATAGATCTTTTTAAAAGTTCTATAAACTATGTATCTCCAAAAAGAATATGAGGGCTTGGACCATGTAGCTGTAAGCAAATACGGATACAAAATCATGACCAGTGAAAAGAGAAGACTATAAAATAGACCTAAATGCAACAGTATACAAAGTGATGCAAATATTTACTTTAATTTAATGCATTTTTTTCAGCAATCAGATCAAGCATACAGCAATAACTCAAAATTATTTTTAAAGTGTTATATAACTTAGATTATTTCTCTAAGGTTGATTTGCCACCTAATCAGGGCATATTATCCTTAGTGTTTTTACAACATACTCCAAGCAACAGGTACCCTGTGTTTCTGTCTCAGATGAGTTTGTTTCGTGATTGCTCTATTTCAGAGGTGTCCTGTCTTCAGGTTCTTTGGAAGTCTTAGTTCTACAACTGTTTTGTTATGTTTCCCTTCAAAGCACCCTTTTTCCCTTTGATGACATCACATAACTGGGTAACTCTGGAACTGCATTTTTGCTGATCTGTCATCCTGGAAGTTAAGTCCCTCCAAACTGAGCAATCTTGTAACTCACCATGGTGAGATGACACACGCTTTGCCTTAAAAATAAGTTCTTTAAGTTGAAAACTATTTTGTTTCCCTTTTGTCTTTGGAGGAAATGTAGTAGCAACTGGCATTCTTCACTTCAGAAAATGGGTGCTTTTTGAAAAGGCGGCATCAAGCTGTTTGCATTTTTAAATCTTTTAACAACCTAGTTAGGAGCCCTAAGATTATTTCATTGGTAAGGGAATATACCTTTTCTAAATAAAATAACTTCCCTTATTAACATTTAATAAGTGTTATTTTTGTGTATTTTTATGTTTAAACTGGGCTATCATCCATTTTAATTCCAGGGGAAAATGGCAGTGTTTCTAAGTTGATCTTAACATGAGACCTCTCAGGGAAGTCAGACAGCAATAGTTGTCCTCATCTTTTCCTTTGTCAATGAGAAAATAGTGCCCATGATGTCCATGCAGGATGAATGAAAGGATTTCCAGTTGCTCTCATGTAAGACTGAGATTTCCCTCAACTTCCTATTTCCCAAAAGCTGGGTAAATAAAATATCCACCTCACAATTCCATGAACTAGATGAGCTGCTCTTGGTGTGGTGTCCTCACTGTTAACACTATGAATTTCTGGAAGCATAGAATGAATGCTTAATAGTGCAAGGCTCTCTCCCTGGAGTTTCTCTCTGCTGAAGATTGCTGGGGGCAAACAGGGAAGGATAAGTGTGGAGACTTTAGAAATTTAGTCGCTCATGATATACTTGAGGTAGGCATTCTGCTGGTTGCAAAAGATATATTAATAAATGACACAGCACACTCCCTGACCTTCTGGAGTTTGCAAGAAACAAAACAGGTACTAAAGTACTAACCACATAAATAACAAAGTCATTGTGATCAGTAATATGAGAGGAAAGGCTTAGTGCTCCCAGATTTTTGGGAAAGGAGCAGCTATGCAAGTGGCCCCACAATTTTTTCTAAAACTCTCATCATTCTGTGTGAATTTTCTCCTTTTGATTCCTGCTGTCGCTACAACTTTCATAAGTACAGTTCTCTTTCCCTGAAATCCCAGTTCATGCATGAATTCATTTTTTTTCCATCATAGCAGAGCAGGTTATTTTCCGAAGTCTGCTATGAACTAAAGTGTGTGAAAGGAAGAATAATTATCAAATGGATTTGCAAGTCATCATAAAAAAAGCAAGTTTCCAAAGTACAGATTTCCAATCCCAATAATTCCCACATATAAGAAAAAAGTCCTGGAAGTTTGCTTGACAATGAATGGAACCCAGAAGAAAATAAAGCTGGATCCTTACATAACACCTTAGAACAAAATGGGTTCCACATATATCAAAGATTAAAGTACTAACAAAGAAACCATAAACATGAAGAAAATAATCCTGGAGCAAGAAAAAGACTTTCTAAAGAAAGTATAAAACAGCACAGAAGCCATAAAGTGTAGGCAGGTAAATTTGACCACAACAAAATGAAACATGTCTGGGGGAAAACAAAATCACCATAATCAAAAGCCAAAAGACAATGAAAATACTGTCTTTGGAAATATGGTGGAAAATATATGCTTCTCATATTACAAAAAACAAGCTTACTTACAGGCTTATTAACAGGTGAAGAGGGGCTCAAACTCACTTACAAAAAGAGAAATGCAGAGAGGGAAAGTGAGATAGGTAAATTAATGCCAAGTAACATTAAATGCTTCATCATATACTATAATTGGCAAGGGTGTTGGAGAGTAAAGCACTCTCATGCATAACAGCAGGAGTGTGCACCATTGGAAGGAATATAAAATGGTGTAGTTGCAGTGGAAAATAGTACTGCAGCTCCTCTATATATGATCCAGAAATTCCACTTCTGGGTATACACTCCCCCAAAAAAAATGAAAACTGGAGATTGAAGAGATATTTGCACACCCATGTTCATGGCAGCATTATTCACAATAGCCATGGAAGCAATTCTAATGTCCATTGACAGATGAATGGGTGAACAAAATGTGGCTTATATATACAATGTAATATTATTCTGCCTTAAATGGGAAGTAAATTCTGACGTGTTACAACATGGACAAACCCTGAAGACATTATGCTAAGTGAAATAAGCCAGTTACAGAAAGACATATATTGTATGATTCCACTTAAATTAGGTATCTAGAACAGTCAAATTCACAATGACAGAAAGACAGAAAGCAGAATGGTAGTTGTTAAAGGAGGTGAAGAGGAATGAGGACTTGTCTCTTGAGTATAGAGTTTCAGGTTTGCACTTGAAGTAGTTCTGGAGATCTGTTGCACAGCAATGTGCATATACTTAACACTAATAATGTACATGGTTAAGATATTTACGTTATATGTTGTATTTTTTAAATATAATAAAATGATTTTTTAAGATTTTAAAAAAGGAGAGTAAATCAATAACTTCTGTGAAGAAAAATTTAACAAGGATCTATTTATAAACATATAACACCTACAAAATTTTTAATTCACATACCCTTTGACTCGGTAATTCCACTTATAGAAATTGAAACTGCAAATACACTCACACATATACAAAATTAAGTACCTAAGAGGATATTCAGTGCAACATTGTTTGACATGCAAAAGACTGGAAACCACCTAAGAAGTCATCCATAGAGCCATCAAATAATGAATTCAAAGTATGTATTTAAATGTATCTTTGGAATCATTCCATAATAATGTTTGTAAATGGTGGTGTATCCATACAATGTTAAAAGGAAAAAAAAAGATGGCTTCGTATGAATTTTTATCAAATTATCCCAATTAAATTGTTAAAAGGAAAAAAGCAAGGTGTGTTTACAGAACGCTGCAATATGTAGGGGGAATGAAGAGAAAATTTTATTTTATATGCACATCTCTATGAAAAGGTACAAAAAACTGATAACTGAGTGCAGTACAGGAATCAGAGGAACATATACTTTTCACTATATATTTTTTCACTATGTATTTAACTCTGTAGAACAGGGATAAAAGAATCTATCATTAGCTCTTCTGCATTATTTGATGTATTATCATATGCATATTTTTCTTTGATAAATTTTTTGAAGTAGTCAATAAGTTTTTATTGACAAAAAGTCTAAGCCTATAGCTAGGTCAAGCATGAGGATAACTCCAACATAGATTTTTTTAAATAAAATTAATTTAACAGTTAAAATTTGAAACACTGCCTCTATCTTCAGGGAGCCCATGTTTTCCTAGGGACAATATTTGAATATAGGTGAACAAGCACACATATGTATACCTCTTATGGGTATACACATGTGTGTGTTTGTGACTATATCTAAGAACTGCAATGGAAGGCTGTTTAGGGGAAAAGGAGACCCAGAGGGTAGCAGTAGTCAAGCGGAACTTCAGGGAACAGAGGAGCTCTGAAGGCTCTGGTCCTGAAGAGGAGATTACTATTCTTGGCAGGCAGCTGTCCTGCAAAGAAGGGAATGGGCCCTACATGTTCTGGGGACAGTGAGGTGACAAACGTGAGTAGAGCAGAGAATGGGAGACTAGAAAAGAAAATAAGACGGGCCGACAGCCTAGGGAAGGGTTGAGCGAGCAGATCACAGAGCCTAGGAAGTCCAGACAGAGGACTGGACGTTTGCAGGAGCAGGATGCCAAGTGGAGTTGGTCTAACGATATGGAGAGGATGTCCCCACTGAGAGGAGTCCAGGGTGCCTGGTAGGAGCAGGTATAAGGTGCTGGTGATCTGATATAAGGAAGAAAGAGAAATGGAGACACACGCCTCTACTCCCTGACCCTGGTAGTCAGTAGACTAGGGGGCAGCTCAGACCATTTTTATACAGCTAAATTGCGGGAGTTCTGATGCCAGCAAAAGTGCTATTCCCTGCCCTTCCTACAGAGCTATGCTTGTGGAAAAAAAGAAGGGAAATAGCAAATAGCTGATGAGGATTTGGCAGAATGATCAGTAGAACCTGGTTTTTTATGTTGGTAAGAGGCATAAAGAAAACTGGCAGAGTCAGAAGGCACAGGTTCAAACTTTGACTCAGTAATTCCACTTACAGCGATATCATCCCAATGTTACTTAGCCTAAACTGGTTTCCTCGTATTTCTTCACAGGAAGGATGTTTTGTACGTTATGCTCCACAGACTGCAGGGTCCCCTCCTTGGTACGCTTTGCTGGCCAGCACCAAGCACCACCCTGCTCCAGTCCTTATGCATCCCTGAATCTGACTCCGCCCCCAGCTCCAGGACTGCCCTGTGACACATGCCTAAACCAATCAACACATTCCATTTTCCTGGCTGCCCTAATTGGCTCACGGATGAACATGTTACCTAATTCACGTCAAGGAAAACTAGGTCCAATTTTTTTGGTCAAATGTTAGAGGAAATAAACTATTTGACCAGCAAACAAGAATCTGGAAAGATACTGGCCTGGAGGTACAGGCAGCCATTGTACCAATACGTTGCATTCAAGAATGAAGCAATTATGGAGAGCAGAATGGAGAAACGGAAAGATCCATACCCATGACTGTGGCCCTGGATACAGCTACCCCTCGGCCAGACTGTACCCCTCTCCCTGTCCCTGGACTTTTCTATAAGGGAGCCTACAAACTCGTTTTTCTAAGCCTGCTGGGTTGGGTTTTTCTGTCACTCGCAACTCACTTGAGCTCTGATAAAACTTCTTTCCCATCTCCAACACCCCAATAACTGCAAGTTCGCAAATTGAAATTCTTCTGTGGGAAAAGAGAAGGAATTTTTCCTGTCTTTCCTGTTCCCAGCAATAGAGCAACACAGTGAAACCGCTCGCCAAATGGCTCTGAATTCCCCTCTCCAACAAGCACTTGTAGGTCACCTTGAAAGTGAGTCCATCTTGAGTCAGAAATAACCACCTGCTTTTCTCTTCATGATCTCGGAAGGGGTGGGCACACGTCTCATGCTTTTCTCCCCCTGTGTCTGTATTGCACCCCCTCCGGGTTCCTGGTCTCTGCAGGTCCTGTACAGGTGTGCAGATTCTTACACCGTCCTCCCATTGCAATCTTTTCAGACACAGTCTATGGCCTCAGTTGCTACTACCATACGTTTCCGCTCCTCCTCCATATTTCAGGGCGGGAAAACGCTTGTTAAACATTTGCTCCCAACACCTACCAGTGGATCTTCTTTTATTAAGGAGGGAGCTCTGTGTAGGGGCGAAATCATCTCAACCTTGAATTTATAAATAGCTAACACTCCAATTGGTTGTGAGCCTGGCAGAACGGGTAACATATGCATGCCCCCCATTTGAGTGGGCCCAGCTTATGTTAGGTTGAGCGATTTTTTTCCTAGAAATGAATAAAAATTAAATTACAACAAAATGCCTTAATTCCCTATTATTCATCTCAGATGCTAGTTTTAATCATGCACTCCTTCACTGTAATCAAAATCCCCATCATGTGAAGATGAACAGCAACTCTTTGCATAGAAGGGAGATGCAAAACACACGCAGACCCTCTAATTTGTTACAACCTACTAAAATTGTCGTTTGAATTTGCTTTTCCCCTAAAAATCCTGAAATAACAAAATGACAAAACGTAAAGCAAAATGAATCCTCAAGAACTGAGGAGTTTTTTTACCCACCTTATTTTCTCTTTAGTTTCCTTAAAAACATCATAAACCCTTTGAAAAATCCAGCCAAATTTGCTGTAATCTCTGATAATTGGGAACCAAAAGAAGCTGAACGAAGACTCACCAGTCCACCTCACTTAATCTGTCGGTTTTAACCTCCTCTCATCCAAACAAACAAATCACAGGAGTAGACAAATTGACCGATAACAGGTTTTTTCCCTCTACTTTCAGCCCCTTCAGGTTCACGATGAAGAAAACATATCAGAGAAGCCCAGGATAGGACAGAGAGAATGAAGTAGTTATGGCCACAGGCCTGGATAATCTGCTGCGTCTCCAAGCTGAAAAACTCATTCCCACACAGGTGACGCAGCTGAACTTAGTGGCTAATTAGCCCAAAGAAGAACATATGCACAGACGTAGAGGCCACCAGTAAGCCAAAAAAGCTTCTGCACCAATAGAGGGAAAATTCACCACTAAGGGGAGAAATTTTCCCTTAAAAAAAAATTACTCTACTGAACCCGTCTCCTATGTCCCCAGCCACCTGTGCTTCTCAGACCATGTCTCGGGTCCTTGGACCAGGGCTAGCTTCACCCGAGTCAGACCAGCCTCCTGCTTTTAGCAGAGAAGAACTAAACAGTTAGTTTAGAATTGGATTCAAAGTTCTATGCACAAGTCCACACCCAATTCATATTACAGCCCCATCCAGAGCAAGGTTTCTAATTTGTTATTCTATGCTTCTAAAACAAACCACTTTCCCAAAAGACAGTGTCATAATCAACAGCACCAAATATACCCAAGAAGATCTCCTCTGACCCTCTTTTGTTTAGATTGGGGTAGGGGGAATCTTGGGCTGCAATGAGGTTATGATTCTCTTGGGGTCATGGTCAAAGTCCCCAGGGAAAGTCCACCTGGATTTTCTTTCACACACAGACATGTATCTTCCCTGTTGGTTGATGCCCAGGAAACTGGTATCTTGTTTGAAAATACTCATTACTTTGTCAGAATAGTAATTATAGAATCAGGTTCTATCCCTATCTTTTAGTCTCTCCTCCATTGTTTCAGGGTTTTGTTTTTTAACAGACTTAGAGGGTCTAGCAGATACTGCAAAGTTACTCTCTCTGGTCATTGTAGCAGTTTTCTATTATTGCTATTTTTTTCATTCTGAAAGTTATAACACAATTATTTCGCCTTGTAGACGTGTAAAATAAAATGTTTTTAAAATCACCTGCATGTGTTTTTGATACAGGAATGTCTCACCTGAGGGTTTCAGCCCTGGGCAAGTTCACTCTGAATTCCATTAGACCAAAAAATGACAACAGAAAGTTCTTGGGGGTAAAAGGGTTTATACTCACCTGTGTTCTTGTGGTGGCAGGTCAAGAGCTGGAATCCCGTCCACCTCAGGGCGAGTCTGCATGCAAGGCAGCAAGCTAGTCTCTGCCTCCAGGCCTCTCTGCTGCCTTGCAGCCCCAGAGCACTGGGAGGAGCTCTTTATATAAAGTCAATAATAACCTCTTGCCCACACATGTGCAAGCCTGTGCCTGTGAGCACTGCACGTGCCTGTGGGCAAGCAGACCAGGATCAGGTGAGAATCCTGGCCATAGAACTTCCATTTTCTCTACAGGAAGATACTCATACTGTAGGGCTGAGTGAAAAGAATTTACAAAATAATATATGTCATTTGATTGTATTCATTCTTTTTTGCACATTATAACACCTGTAAGACTTAGTCATTAGAATGCCAACAGTGGTTATTTCTAGGAGGGTAAGATTACAAGGTAATAAATAAAGGTAAAATTTATTTCTAATAAAGTTATGCATATTTCTCAGTTACTTACATAATTGATACATTTATACTTTCAATTCTAAGTTAATATTCCTAAAGCAGGCTTCATACCATGTCTTTTCTGTTAATTTCTCCTTACAGCCAGTTGGGAAGAATAAGTTTTGAGCACCCCACGGAAGACGTCTGGAAACCCACTGATGTCAAGGAACCTGTGATAAGACCCTGCCACTGAAAACAGCACCTTCTTTTCAAGTCCTTTAAAATGAAACTGGGTAATGTAGTTGTCTGACTTAATCACTTCATGCCTTCTGCCTGTAGGCTGTTACCTGCAATGTTTTTCTCTGAAGAAGAAAAAAGATTTTCTGGCTCTAATTGGCGGTGATCGCTCACTCACCCTGCAAGGCAGCCTTCCCATCCCTCTGCTGCTGCACTCTGCCGCCCCCAGAGCGTGCATCACCCTCCTCTGCACTTGCTCCGAACCTCTAGTAACATGCACAACTTCCCTTGCTGTCTGCCCCATTTCACTCGAAGCCCCGTGAGGACAAGGCCTGGGCTCTTGGGTTGGGTTGCTTTTCACCCTCCCTCCCAACACAATATCTGGCCGTGGCACTGGCTCCATGCCTTTTGACCTAAATGAATGCACTGGATTGATTGATCAGTCCAACAGCCCTTTCTCAGCTCCCAAAGCAAACCTAGTTACAGGTGAGTGGCATGGGGTGGGGGCAGGGTGGGGACAGAGAGATTTATAAGGCTAGAATCACTATTTGTTAAAATCATGCTTCAGAATCCCCAAAATCTTCCATGAAGTTCAGTAGACACAGTTTTGTGAGTAAAATCTGCTTTTATAATACAAAGGTATAAATTTATAAAATACATAATAATATGCATTATATGATAGAATGCATATGAAAACAGAGCTGTTCAGAATATTTAAGGGAGAGAAAACAGACAGTGCACAGTGTGACTTGTGAAAATATGACTCCACAGAGTGAATCCCTGTTCCTGTGTAGCACCTTGAGCTTCCTATCACAGCTTGTAGCACAGTTTGATCAGTTTGCCTACATGTCTGTTGCCCCCGTGTGTTCCTTTCCGTCCTCAAGAGCTCAGCACAATGCTGACCACAGTTCAGTAATGATACATAAAGCTTACTGAGCCCTTAATATGTATCAGACACTGTACTAGGTGTTTGTTCATTATCTTACATTTGGACGTTATCCCATATCTTCAATAAGCCTAAGGGGTTCATTACCCAAATTTTACAGAGCAATTAATTCACTTGCTGTTTCATTATATGCTGTTGCATAAAATGACCCAAGTAGTCTGGGAAAAGTCAGGATTCAAACGCAGCTCTCATTCTGCTTCCAAATCCCACACTCATGACCCTTGTATTATTTTGCATCTCCATTATAAAGAGTGTGATTTAATGAACAGTTAATGAACATTTACTAATTTGTAATTACTTAACAGAGAGTCTTGGAATGGGACATGGCTAGAAAAGTGAATAACAAAGGTGGTTGATTTGACTAGAGTAAGAAGACATTATTAATGTCCAATCAGAAAATAAATTTCAGGGAGAAGATACTCAACTGAAAAAAGCTGATGGCCCCCAATCCTTTGGTAACACATCCACTACCTGAAGTATTATGTGTACAGGAGCAACAAGTACTGTATGAAGAAGCACAAATCCAAGTAAATATAAGATACTAAGGTACACAGGGAGCGGCTGGGTGCTGTAGGTATATTTTGTTTATGTTCCACCATGATAGGAAAATGGTAAGTGGCATCAATCAAGACATAGAGAAAAGCATCAAGATATGTTACTAATGTTTTTTATTTTCAGACAGGTAGGGACCCAGTCAGGAATTTGCAAGTCAGAGCCCTAAGTTCCTTTCTGCCTCTAATACAGTTAACTCCATGAACTTGGGCACATCCCTGAAGCTCAGGTTAACCAACTGTGAACTTGGGATAAATTAAAAGGTGCAGGGTTGTTTGTTGACAGCCATATGCTTCTTTTCTCATGTGCATCTCCCACGGGCCTATCATAGGAGGCACAGTCCAAGGCAGCCCAACTCCCCCGGCCACAGATCACCTGCATGAAATGTATGCGGGCGTAATTGAGTTTCCCTGGAATAGGACGTTGTTGAAGTGGTTGGCCTGCGTGCTAAAAGGGCTCAGATGCAAAGCACAGTGCATGTGTGAGCAAGCAAATGTGAGGACCCTTTAAAACAAATACTCGTATATTACATGTGAATTTCCCAATGTATTAAGTATATGTGATTTATATAATATTGTGTGTGTGTGTGTGTGTGTGTGTCACACCCCTCAGTGCTCTGGTATAAGCAAAATTCACAGCTTCTTGTATTTCAGAGTTTGTGCCTGGGTGAATTGGCTAAACATAGAAAATGTTCCAAAATAGCTCCTGGATCCACTTGAAAGGCACTAGAGGTTTGTAGTTGCCCATGGCAGTGACTAGAATACAGAAACCAGCTAAGGGGCCAGGTTAAGGAGCGACCTGGAGAAGAAAGGAACTCCTCCCTTCCCTGGTCACACCAAGGCTGAGAATCCAGTCTGTGGGTATCTCTGTGCCTCTGTCCCTTTCTCACGAGCAGCCTCTGCTTTAACGACTAGGTTCCTTTTCAGCCCAGGAGGAAGAGAGAATTGAAAACCATATTGATCAGTATTGCTTCTTGTTAGCTTGGTGAGATAATATTTAAGAGGGAAGAAAAAGAAGTTGAAAGTTCTACATAGAAGGATTTGCAGATGGTGAGAGAATTTAGATACCTACCCTACATGCCCTTGGCCCTGCCCACCCAGGCTCTGTATTGCGAAGAGTGAGACATGAGGACCAATCCCATGGCCTCCTACCTCAGTGGAGTTTGCTAGATGTGTGTTAGTTGAATGCCTCCTCTCTAAGGTAGCCTATAAAGCAATTCCCAAAAACAGAAGGTATTTGAAAATACATCGACAGCCAAGAATGTTTATGAATCAGAAGCACAGCTGAGTGAACTGATTTAAACTAGTAATTCTATGGATGTGCTCCTGAGTGGTAACTTGACTCAACTCCGCACATATCCATCATTCATCTATTTCAGCTCCATTATTACTTATCAAACAAGCACATTGTGCCAGGCAGTGTGCCGCTACCATACATCAGCTTCCATACCCATGTTGTCAGACACCTTGGAATAGCCTAGAAAACCGAGGTCTTCCTTGAACACAAAGATGGACAGGAAACGCTCAAAGCCAAACTATGAGACAATGACATTGATGTTCACCGCTGAGACACAAAGGGTGGTCTGGATGAGTGCAGAGAGCACTAGCTTGGAAGCTGTCCCCATGCCACCACCAGTTTGCTGAGTATTGGGTAAATTAGGTTGATTTTCTGCCCTAGTTTCTTTTCTGTAAAATCTATGTCTATAAAATAAAGATAAATCTTTACCTATAAAATCAAAAGATTCTTTTTACTTACTTCATTTTTACTGACGTTTTATCCTGCACCTACTAAGAACAAAGTTCTGTGTTAGTTCACAGCAGAGAGTCTACAAAATATATGTAAAAGCACAGAAGAGTATATGAAGGCACTGTTATTATTGTTAAATAGTTTGATGGTTAATGTTTCCAGAATATTCCATGCAATCTGAAAACATAAAGAGTAGACTCCATGTGGCAGGGGCAAGCACATTATCATAGCAGAGAATCAGTGACCACCACAGGGAATTTTCCTGGGATCAATGACAGAGGAGACATCTCTGTTGGGCACACACATCAGGGGCGAGGAGAAGAGGATTAACATTGAGAGGCTGGCAAAGGAGAGACAACTAGACATTTCAACAGAAGAGTCTGAAACGGTTTTAACACTGCCCTGACATTTCATAGAGCTTTTTAGAGCTGGAAGAAACTTTACAAGTAGTCCAACTCCTTCACTTAATAGATGAGGAAACTGAGGAGCAGAAAAATGCAGGCATAGAAGCAAAACCAAGCCTAGACTTGAGTCATATTTCCTGACTCTCAGACATCTTCCACCCAAACTGCATGAAAATCTTCAGATGTGTTAGAGAGATGGTCAGCATTTTATTATACATTTCTGAGCTAGGACTATTGCCTAGCCCAAGAAAGCAGTTATTCTGAAGTTTAAAAAAGGCGAGAGAACAAATTTTCCAAACTAGGAGTAGAGATATAAAAATCATACAGTAGATGACTAAAGAATAGTTTTAAATCATGGAGGCCTCTTAAAAAAAGAGTCACTTAGATGATAAACAGGAGTTTTATAGAAAGCTTTTTGGCAGTGGGGGGTGAACAACTGGTAGTCTTTCTATTATAAATAGCACCAATGTCATTTTAAAAATTGGAAGACAATTGCAATGCTGGAAGGCAGGAACTAGGATTTTTCTCGTCTGCCACCAATCATTCATGAGGCCCGTCGGGTAAACTGTTGTCACCACATGGGAACTGGAGTAACAGGGCAGCTGGTCAAACACAGGTAACCCGCAAGGTGAATCCAGCACCATCAGTGAAACTGAGGGGAGAGAACAGAGTGCCAGCACATGGGCCCGGGTGATACCCTTCTGCCTGCTGGCAGACCCCGCCCCATCTCCTCTGAGCATCCTGGCAGCAGCTGCAGCACCTGTAGGGACCTCCTGTGAGATTAGCTCTAGCACAGGCTCCCACGTCCAAATCCCAGCTCTGCCACTTAAGCTGGTGACTTTAGGCAAATTGCCTCAGTTTTCTCAACTGTGAAATAAAGGTCATAATATTGTCATACAGTGGAGATGAGGGGTTTTTTTTGTTTTTTGTCTAGTTAATGTGCATAAAACACTTAGAACAGGGCTTGGCATATAGAAAATGTCCAATCAGGTAGCAGCGATGATTAGCCATAGCCCAGTTCTGGCATTTCTGTTCCAAACAATAACCAGTTACTGTCCTTAAACTGGACTTTAATTGAATGACGCAATAAGGATACAACCACAGCTAGATTGTACTTAGCAGGGAAATTGCAATGAATTGCAGGATGCTCTACCTAAGACAATACACTTATAGGTTTAACTGTGAGCCCCACATCCTCTCGGCGAGGAGGAGTCGCTTATCTCACACCATTACTCCCAGTATGCAAGCTCCCAACTTATCCGGAGGTCACCAGGCGGGCTGCTGAGAAGGACAGCTTCATCACTGTGCTTTGAGAGGAACTGGTACAAACTCCCAATGGCAGCCTCTGGGACCTACTGCCTTTCTGGCAAATGCTGGTGACCTCAGGTGCTCTGCTCCCTGCTGTTGCACCCTCACCCCAACCCCCACCATGCTGCTGCAACTGCTCCAGTAACCATGTCAGAAAAAAACAAACTGTTTCTGAGCATCTCAATTCCCCCAGCCAGCCAAAGGAAGAGAACCCTAGGGGCCACGGGAAGGCCTTTCTCTCGTGTCTCTCCTGCATCCCAGCCACCTTGACTCCCAAAGGCCTAGGGTCATTCATATGTGTTAGGTATACAGGGTCCTGGGATCAGCAAGATGGGCTCAGTCCTTGCCCTCCCGCAGCTCACTGTCTACTTTGGGGTAGGGATAAGATGAGCAAGGGAGCACAACGCGTGTCTTAAGCAATCACAGTGGTCCGAGGGAGGCTTAGGGGCTCGGGGCAGGCTTCCAGAAGGAGGCGATCAGTGACTACAATCAGCTAAGCCATCAATTTCTGTCCATCTCTTTCTGGCTTCTTACATATCCTCCCACCTCTTTCATGATATTTTGGCAGAAAAGAAGTGGCCGGGGACAGTGCCACTAAGAGGGAATTTCACTGGGGGAAGGAGGGCCCAGAGACACCCTACTCCACCCCCTTCACTGTTCCATCATTCTTCAAAAAGCAAAGCAGCTGAATCTCACAGCTGAGACCAGAGGGCAGGCCCAACTCTTATTTTCTAACAACCCTAACGCCCCTCCGCGTAACAGCAAAAGCCAATCCAACCTCATCTGAATGCAGTCTAAGGCTCAGTTCCACTTAGGGCCGCCTGTGGTCACCTGTGCCTCTTGCAGCCAATCAGCTCGCCTGTGGCCCCTCACCAGGCATCCCATGCGTTCCACGGGGCCTGTAGACATTGCTGTTGTATTTTAGTGGCATCAGAAAGTGGATCAGACCAGGCCTCACACTTCAGCAAACAGCACCTGGACGCTCGCTGTCCCTGCC
Organism: Manis javanica; assembly: GCF_040802235.1. Classification (NCBI taxonomy): domain Eukaryota; kingdom Metazoa; phylum Chordata; class Mammalia; order Pholidota; family Manidae; genus Manis; species Manis javanica. Next base: position 109,020,861 of record NC_133164.1, read on the forward strand.
TCTTGCCTCAGGCATTGGGTGGGGAGTCCTGGCAACTCTTGACAACACTTTCAAGTTTACGGGCATGGATGGCTCTTGCTGTCTTTGCAGACTAAAAAGCTAGAGATCTGAGAGCATGAAGCGAACTGCCAAACATCCGCAGTGGGTCAGAGACGCTCCGGACTGGGCCCCAGCTCTCTCTCACTTTGGTCCGTGCACAGTACACAACTGCCAGCAGAAGGGGAAGGTGGACGCTTTAGTGATCCATTTTAAATAAAGAAACTTTAAAAGGTCACGGTTTCTTAAAGCTGCATGCCATATACACATGTATTCAATTGTGAGAGCAATTCTACATTTTCAAATTGTTAGACGTTTGGGGGCACAGAGATAAAGACAGCAGTAGAGTATGGTAGCAAAAGAGGAAATTCAACACTTGTTTGACCCTTGATGAGAGCTGTACCCCCTCGTGCTTGACACATCACTGACACTCAATAAATATTTGTTGAATGAGTAAGTCCATTAAATATATGCCTCATGTAGTAGTAGAATTCATACACAGAAATCCTGGCTGAGGCTTGATTATTAGGTAACAGCCAACAAACTCATGAAGTGACTCTACTTCTTTTATAGTCAGTTTCAGAAACACTGTTCTCATAATCCAACTCTATACTTTCTCCTAATATAGTTCAAATTTGAAAGTACCAGCTGGGCTAGGCTGCCCAGTTGGATATGACCCAAGAAACCAAATATTCTTCCTAATGGCTAATGTGCTTTTATACATTATAAGTCACTTTGCATCTGTAATCAATGAAGAACTTGTTAGATAAACAAAAACTTATCTCCTCTGCTTGAAGTGTAAGTGTAGGCTAACAAATCAATTTATTATTTGCTCTCCCTTACTGTCAGCATTTGGTCTTTAGCTCTGATCTATATTAACATTGATTGTGTGAACGGTACATGTGTATGTGTGTGTGAACACATATGGTTTTTATATTTATTATAGAGATGCAATCAAATGCTTACAGCAGATTTTTCATTCCTGGGATCCATATAGGACAATCTCCTTATACAGCTATTGAGATGAAACACATACCCTCAAACGTGTGCAGCCTCTCTGTAGGGGAAAGTTCCAGAAGCAGCATGAGAAGTCACACCTTGAAACACGGCTGCAGCCGGGCTCATCTTCCCAGTATCATGTCATTAATAAAAATCTATCATCCCATCCTTATGCATCTGAATTTCATTTTCAAAATGTACTTTTAATTTTTGTCCGCAGACTAATCTGCATCTCCCAGGTCTTGTGGAATTTTGGCTGGAAAGGAAAAAAGAGATAGGACACTCCCCCACGGGCCCACAGGCCTGGAACGCTGGGCCATTCTGTCTGGTTAAGAATGCAGGCATTAGAGCTACCTACGGGAGAGAATGGACAGTTTGAGGTCGAAACAAATGATAATGCTTTGCAAGTTTAAAACTAAAAAAAAAAAAAAAATAGGTAAAACCAAAAAATGTAATCAGACCAAGTTTTGGTGTGTGCAGTTTACTTTTCTTTTATTGGCAGCTAAACCTCATCTTGTATTTAAGAACATTTTGAAATTTGTGCCTGTAATGTTTTCAATTAGAGGCTTTCTTGCATGTGATGCATCAAGGGAAAAAACAACACTTTGAGTTAGAACGAAGGTACTCCCAGAGACAAATATGATTAATGGGATAATCTTGCAGATTACAATAGTTAGAGGCAGTTCCTGCCATTCCGTGCTCTCCAAGGACGGAGACGACGCACTCGGATACAAACAGCTGCACATTCCTCAATACAATTATTACCCAACACAAGGCTGCATTCGGCGTGTTCAAATTCCTATAATATCCACATTTGGCCATTTCCTATTGTGCAACTTCAGTTTCAGAAGTTAAAGCTTCAAGTTCCATGTGATTACTTGATAGAGTTTACAAACGGAATTGATTTTCTAGAGCGTCATTAAAGGTTGCTCTGTGCGAAAGCAGACAAAAGAGTCCCCCCAACAAGCCAAACAGCTTTTATGAGGCATGTTGAAAGCATAAAGGGCAGTCCTGTCATCTGCCAGTCAGTCCCCCAGAGTCCCCCTAAGGGGCAGGTGAATGTTTTTATTCTTGGTTTGCAGGGAAGAAACAGCCACAGAGAAGTTGAGAGACTCGCCCCGGGCTTGGCTGAACTGATGATGGAGTGAGGATTAAGAATGCCAGGTTCCCTGTATCTGATTCCCATGCCCAGCCCACCAGGGAAGCCATCTCCTTCTAAAACTGTTGCTCAGCTCCACAATGAGCTTCAATAAGGAAAATATAAATTCCCCTATGTCTCTGTAGCAGATGCAAGCTATAGCGATATTGGTTGAAATTTGATTATATGTAACCTTTTTCTTTTTTCCTGCTGTGGTAGAGATAACACCTTTGAAGAATCCTTAGTAAACTTCTGGACAAACAATAATTCCCCCTTACATTTGTCCCACTCCATTTTTCATGCCAGGTTCTCTTTCTCAATATTAACATTTTGGGGACACACTGACAAATCCTCACTTTTTCTACTTGAAACAAACACTCTTCTTGTATAATGTGTTGGATCCTTCAGTATTGTTGCTGTTTGCCCAGGAGATTTTAGTCTCTTCACATTCCTCTGCAAATTGTCTCAGATGAACCAGACATAAACCTCACCAAGTAAAATTGTAACTCAAGGGATGTTTTCCTCAATGCCCTGCTCACTCCTGGTTGCACTATTTTCCTCTAAAAAGCTGGAGAGATTCCTCCCCACCTGAAGGTCAGCATCTTGAGCCTGGTTCTCTAGCAAAAGTAGAAAAATTTGCAAGTGTTCATACTAAGATATAAATAACTGATGACAGCTTGAAGTACTCATAGACATTTGTATCTTGCAAGATCCAAAGCTTTCAACTATAGAGAAGATGTTAGTCTGATGAAAGTTCAGGTGTGTAACAGGTGAAGGGAGATCTGAGCGGTGTGGAGTGAGAGAGGGGTGGGGGGAGTTACCGCAATTCCTGAAGTCACCATGTGCTGCAGTGTTTCTTAAGCTTCAGCGTGTATCGGGCATGCCCTGGGGGACTTGTTAAAATACAGATTGCTGGCCCAGTCCCCAGAGTTACTGATGAGTAGGTGTGGGATTCGGCCCAAGAATTTACATATTTAACAAACTCCCAGGTGATGCTGCTGGCTGGTGACCCACGTTTCGGGGTGGCAGGGCCATCGACACTGCATGCTCCATCGACACCGAAAGACCATCTCCACAACAACTGTTCGTGGCGCCCAAAGTCAAATAAATTCAGCTTTTAAAGAAAGGGTTGATGCCCCCACCTGAGCAGGTAAATGACTTAAGAGAATATGCATAAGTGGAATGGAGATTTTGGCTAAAGAGCCTTCCTTTGCAATTCTCAGGTTATCCGAAGAAAGCAGAGGAGTGAGCTAGGGATACTTTACCAAGGACAGCTTCTCAGGGTGTTCAGATACAAGGATGACCATACAGATGTAGCCCGGTACCCAGGGATCAGCCACCAAGCGTTTACAGATCAATACCCACACCTTGAACTGCACTTGGTAGCAAGTTAAATACCAGTGGGAACTGCACAGTGTACACCCCAAGGTGTAAGCAATGATTTGCAAAGATTCTTTAATTAGAGCCAATAGGATATATCTCTTCCTTTTTTAATTCCACTCTACCTAGTTTGCTAGTGACTTTATTTTTCTTGCATACATCACAGATATGATTTAGGGGAAGAGTACAACACTGACAATCTAAAAGCCTGAACTTTTATTAACTTATACAAAGTGGAACCTATCACCACATAGAAAATAGGTGTGTCAACTTAGGCACTACAAGACCTAAGTAGAGAAAACAATTACTAAAATCCAACTGGTCTCCAACACGAGTGTTAGTGATGTCACTCAACATCTATATTATAAGGAGGCTATAATGAGAATGAAAGAGAGATGAAGGCTGCCCCCTTACCTCTCCACCTGTAGAAACATAAAGAACATGTTGTTTCCATTTGAAATAGTGAAAAAATTAAGAAGAATGTGAGATTAATTTTCAATGTCTATCATATGTCCTTTGGTAAAAAATACATCTAAGTTAATTTTTTTTCTCCTGTGGAGCTAGAGAGCACCCTCTAGGTTTTTAGATTTAGAAGAACACAGTTTCTCCCCGCTCCTCTCTCTTCAACAGAAAACTTCCTAAGGACTTGAAAGGCAGGCGTGACTTCCAACCTCTATCCAAATACACATGTAGACTTTTGAATGAATATAAACATCTTCATTACATTTGTTTTCCTCTTTTATTCTAGCTACATCCGCTGCGGTTTCAGGCTTCTCAATGCCAAGTTGTGGGCAATCATTTTCTAAGTCAGTTAAAAGGCCTTTAGGTTAAGCAGTAATTTAGACTGTAATAATAGTCTGTGGTGGTTTCCCAATACAATCCTGTAAAAGCAAAGAAAACACATCAGTTCTCTGAAAGTTGGCTTCTCTTTTTCCAGAGCTCAAGTGCATTTGAGGTGCCTTAAACCATGAATATCCCAGAACTATATACAATTGGGTGGAAAATTAGATCAGTCCTTTTTTATATATTGTTCATATTTTGGAAAATGAATAACTTCCCTCTTCTAAGTGGGAAAGTGTGCAAAATTGAACTGATATATCAATGTGTTTTGGGTTAAAATGTTTACATTTCCTGAGTCTGGTCAGATATACAAATAAAAGTCAAGATCACCACCATCAACTCACTCTTGTAAAAATCCTTAAATGGAACCTTCTTTCTCCCTGATTTCTCTAATTGATTATTCATTTCCCTTTGGAGGGGTGGAGGCGGGGGACTGAGGAAACTTAGAATTCTCCCCAAAATGGTCATGGTCATGTAGTAGATTAATAGCATTCAGGACACTGAATTCATTTAACCAAGTAATCAGTTGAGGGCCCACTGCGTGTTATGTATCTCAGGAAATGTTAGGCACTGGGGAGTTTACCTACTAGTTTATGTTAGGCACATCGGGAAATTCAAAACTGTTTAAAGAGGTCAGATTAACACCCATGAAAAGACTGGGGAATGATGAGAATGGCACTGGATTATATACTACATGGTGAGACGCTGATCATAAGGAAACAAAGTGAGAGTTTAACCTCATAAAAATTCTGGTTTTGTTATCTAGAATCCTGATTCAGCAGTCTTCTCTCCTACTTGGCAGAGAATGAATGGACAGCAGAGTTGCAGGACGGAAGGACAGGTGTGACATTACAGGCACCGGATTTCTGAACGTGGTCAAATTCCTTGACTTCTCAATATTTTGACCCATAAAGCAGAAATCGTAATACCTGCCTCACAGAGTAATGAGGATTAAATAACTCACTTAAAACCCCTTAGCATGCTGCTCATAACAGAAAGAGAACTAAATGGTAGCTGTTATGAAAGTAAGTGGTCATTGTTCCAGTGGGATCCAGTCCTCATCACTTGGTCTACTTTGCTTTGGGCAAAGAATAATTTACCTCCCCAGGCATGGTGTGGAAACCTGGGTGGGTCAAAAGACACAGGCCTTCAACACCCTTTTTTCCTGACTCATTTATTTGGGATTTTCATACCATGCTTGCCCCCATTCTCTCACCTCTTCTCCTATTTTCTCTCCACACTAGATTCAGAGGCTCTCTCCAGTCTTTCTCTTTTGAACGTAAAATTAATCTTTGGAAGAAAAATAACCTCTTATATGTAAATAGTTTATCTAACTTTACAAAGCACCTGTATGCCTTGTATCATTTTACTCTTATAAAACCTTGTAAGATAGTTAACACCAGTATGTGTTCTCATCTATAAAGTAGGAACAGTAGGGCCCAGAGAGGTTGCAGAATTTGCTTAAAATCACACAGTGAGATTCTAGCAGAGTCTGGGTGACAGCCTAATCCTTCTCATCCACAGTTCTGTGCAATTTCCACTGAGACATTGCCCCTAGAGCTTATTGCAGTATGTCTATACTTTGCCTGGAAACCCTTACGATAATAGCCTGAAAGTTGTAAGGGACATAGTGAGATGACTTGCATTCATTCATGTATTCCCTCAATAAATATTTATTGAGTGCCAACTATGTGCCAACCCCTCTTCTAGGCATGAAACAAGGCAGTAAACACAGAGACAATGATTTCTATTCTTATGAAGTTTACATTTTACTGGAGGGGACAGACAATAAGCAAGTTAAACATTTAAGTTCTTGGATATTGATAAGGAGAGAAATGAAGCAGCGAAGAGGAGTGAGAAGTAGGGAATCAGCGTCAGAGAGTTTGGTGGGGAGAGGGGTGCTGCAATTTTAGTTGGCAGTGGCCAGGAAGAGGGCTCCAGTAGAGACTGGAGCAGTGAGAGAGTGGTCTTTGAAGTTTCTGGGAGAAGTGAATTCTGGAGAGTAGCAACGAAGCCCAAAGTTCACAGAGCTGGGACTCTTCCTGGAATAATTACAGAACAGGCGAGCCAGTGACTCAGCCGGGAGAGTGGAGCTGAAGAAAGGATGGGAGATAAAGAGGAATAAGGAGATGGGCAGGGGCAAGAGCCAGATTGGGGGCAGAGGCTGGGGAGCTGTGAATCACTGTCAGGACTTTGCTTTTGCTTCAGTAAAGTGTGGAGCCACTGCAGGGTTCCGAGCAGGGGAGTGTTAAATGATGTTAGCAGCTGTTGCGTCAAGCACAGACTCTAGGGGGATGGGGCAAGGTGCAAGCAGGGAGACAGTGAGGAGCCATTTCAATCATCCAGATGCAAGTCAAGTTAGTGGCTTGGGTCATACCCTCACCTCACACGTATTCCGTAATGAACCAAAGTTAACTCAGAGTAGTGTTAATAAAGACAAGGACAAGGACTTCTGTGACTATCCTTTGGGCCAGTGTTTATCACCTGAGCTTCCAGACTTTTGGAGGTCCTCAGCTGGTTCCTACATTCCACTACTCCTAAAGGAAATCGCTTGGGAGGTTGCTCAGCTTAAAACGCTGTGTTTCTTTGCCCTGAGCTGAGTTTCTCTCACTGTGGCTTTCAATGCTCGTTAGAAGGTTGAGTCAACACCAAGCCAGTCTTTCAGGTTTTTTTAGTAGGAAAATAAATGAATATTTAACAAATGGAGTTTGTTTTGTGGACCTAATTTTTCAAAGCATGGGGCCCCCTACAGGAAGCACTTAATACATTTCATTCCTGATAAAATAGGAAGAACCACTGGGTAGCTGATGGCACTAGAACCTATTTCCACTCCTACCCAAGCATCTCTGTTCTTGACTCCTGGGAGGGGCAGATGAAGGCATGTGCCTGGGTCAGTGTACATGTCTCTCTCCTTCCAGCACTCATCATCTGGGAAGGAGACAGTGATGCAGGGATAGAGAACAAGTCAGTGTGGTGACAGTCAGAATAAGTCACTCGGGACCTCAGTTTCCCCATCTGTAGAATTAAGAAATTGAGCTAAATGATCCCTGTGGTCCACCCCAGCTCTGAGCATCTTTGGTACTGTCCATGGCGAAATGGAGGAGAAAGAATTTCACTTAACATCTGGTCAAGAATCCAGGTAAACAGTCCAGCACTTAATTCTAGAATGTGAGCATGTATAAATCTTCATTCTTGGCATAAGAAGGAACTTTCTAATCCATTTTACAGGTTAGTCATGTGATGTTTTCCCAGTCTCTAAGTTTAGGAAAATGTTATAAAGCCTGGCTATCATGGAATGTGTTTGCAGAGACGATCAAGTCATGCTCCTGATACATATGGGGGTCCTACACTCTACTTCAAGGTCTTGGGTGGGCTTAAGTCACAACTCAGCCACAGTTCTTCTATTTTTTTAAGAGCAAAGAATAAGTGGAAATATAAATAAATAAATATATATATATATATTTATCAATCTCTGGAGCTTATGTGTTATACTTCAAGGGCCACCCATACTCTGGGGCTTATCGTCTTGGCAGAAAAGGCAATTGTTAGAAGATCAAACAAAGGCCTATTTCCTTTCTGCAGGCCAGACCTTCCATTCCCAGACTGAATTTTATTCCTTTTGTTTAGCCTCGAGGCATTGTTCCCTAAAAAAATGCAACACATGAAGAAGACTGACAGTTGTTACTCCCAGATTTACTTTGTAAAGACTGTATCAAGATCAACTTCTGGTTAGAAGTGAAAGGGCGAATAGATCATATGCCTTCAGGAGAGAAGAGGCGTGCTCCTGGATGAAGAGGATTTAGGAACCAGAGGCTGAAAACTCCAATGTCAAGTGGTCTCTTCTTACGAGTATTTCCCAGGCAGAGTCCCACAAACTGGCACAACCTTTGGAATTCCTTTGTGTGGCTTCAAGAACCCATTCTCCTTAGTTAAGTGAACTCAGTATTTATTGGTATTTACCTAAGCACACATTCTCGACTCTTTTCTCACTGTCTTCTTGGTTCTTGAATCGACATCTCAAGGTGGGGAACTGTGACTCTGGGAATCTTAGAGGTCACTTAGTCCAACTTTCAACCCCAAATAGAGACTCTCTCTGGCCCACTGAGGGCCACTCTGCTGGTATCCAGTGACAAGGACATCACTGCTTCATTAGCCACTGTGTCTAAATGATGGGCTTTTGTATATTTAGAAAATTCTTCCTTATATTGAATCTAAGTCTCTCCAGACTTCAACCCTGCACTTGTAGTCCTCCAGAATTACTTTGATTAGTGGATCTCAAAGTCTCAGTGCAAACATTTTCACCTGGTCACCAAGGTCCTCCCCTTTATTGTACCTCTTTCTGGCCTAGTTTTATGAAAAAGTCTATGAAGTCTTGGTGACTGCACATCTGACAAGTCCATGTTGTTTCATAAGGAAAGGAAGGCTGGGGATCCTCAGCTAACGTGAGTATAGAGCAGAACCTAATGCACCTCAGATACTCTATGTGGGATACAACACTCTCCACGGAGATGCTCCCAATGCTTTAATAGGTTCGTTTCCCAGCATTTGATAACTGATCACATTTTCTAATCATTTCTAATATCTTACTTTAAAAAAATAGCTTAGTTAGACTTAATCCACAATGAATATTCTGACACAAAACCCCCAAAGAAATTACATCCTATCCAAATTAACCACAAAATCAGGAAAAATTTTAAAAGGTTCTGTAACAGACTTGACTCCGGAAGGCTACCTGCTATATTTCACTGGGCTCTTCGTGACATCTAGTGGTGAAGTCTGGAACAGAGCTTACAGTACTCCGAAAACTACTGAGAAGGTGGGAAAAATCTTATTCATATTTAATATTTGCTCTTTGGATATCTTGTTTTGCGGAACTGTAAACTGAATTCATTGTTCAATCTACTGTAATGACAAACTTGTTTTTTATTTTAGGCATCTTTACTGTCTTATACCTTTTAGGTCCAGGCTGACTTTGAAATCCATCAAGTCTATTTTTTCACAGATAGTTGAGAAATGCACCATCCTCTTTTAGGAAAAAAGGCATTTTGGATAAGCATAACTATATTTTGATCTGGAAGCATACTACAAAAATGTTTTGCATAAACGTATTCATCTTCAAATGTGGTTCTTAGACTTTAGATTCCTGTGAAATCTGAGTCATTTATAGCTAACCTTGAATGTATTGTTATTCACAATTAGAAGTAGATAAATTTCACAGGCAGAGAAGCTGACAAGTCTTTAAGACTTCACACTTAGTTTTGCAGGAAGAGCTGAAGTTAATTAGAAGTGATTATACATACATTGCATGTTTGTGTGTGCATGTGTGTTGTTGCACACAGACACCACAAAGGCCTTGGGAAAGGTTCCGTTTTTTTACGTTTTAAAAATAAACATAATCTCCTTCCCATGTGTTGCTATAAACCCAGTAAATCTAGGAAGCTCAGCAGGATTGAACAAGGTCATTTCTTGTCAGGACTCCAAGGGGGAGCAGGAAGCAACTCTGCATCAGATGCTGGCATTCTAATCCCTGCTCAGCACCGGCTCCCCAGGCATGGGGGACAGGTCATGCCAGCCCGACTCGCTGGCAGACTGAAGCTTTGACGCCAGCACGATGGGAGTCCGGACTGTGGCGCTCCTCCTACAGTGCTCCTTGTAAGACAGAAATATATCCTCACCCTGGTAATAAAGGCAAAATTCCGACTCACTTCTTGGTTCTGGTAAACAAGAAAGTAGTCATGAAAGATATATCTAATCACTACCTCAGAGTCAAAGAAGCTTTCCTGATTTGCTCTGGGTTATGTTGAATTTAAATACATATATGTATATATATACACACACAGTATAAAATACATATATTAAATTCAAGGGCAACGTCTTTCAGCAGGAGGTTCATGGAGCATTTCTGGGCGGGCTTTTTGCTGGAGGCTTGGGCAGACAGGTCTGGGGCCTGGGCCAGTGGTGGGAGGCCTGGTGTGGGTGCACAGGGCCCAGCCTGGTGCCTGGGTCCACAGGGGCAGGCCTACTGACTGGGCTCACTGGAGCCTCGGCCTCTGGTGAAGGGCCTGAGACATGGGCCTGTGTGGATGGAGCTGGATCCTGGGCCCACGGGAGCCAGCCAAGTACTGGAACCACTGGGATTGGCCTGCATCTAGGTATGCGGGCCAGTCCAGCACTGGAAGGGACCTGGGTCATGATGTCAGTGGAGCTAGCCTGGCGCTGGGGCGAGCCAGGAGCCTGGGTTGGTGTTAGCCTGCAGCCCGGCTGAGAGCCTGAGCTGATGAATGGGTGCCTGCCTGGAGCCACGGGAGCCGCCTGGCGCCGGGGTAGGCTGGGGGTCTGGGTCTGCGGGAGCCCGCGGGGAGCCACCGGGGGTCCAGAGCCGCCCGGGACAGGCGGGCTCGGCTCCACGCACTCGCTTCACTCCTTTCCCCTTCAGGGAGGATGTCTGTCCACGCCGCGCCGCCCAGGCTTGGGGGAGGGGTGACGGCACTGCACGGATCTCTTTCCTGCGTCCTCAGTGCACCTTCTGCATGTCTGTGCTTCACGTACGTGCTGTGTAATCCCTCACCTGGAACCCTAGGTCTTGTGAAGGTATTTTTGTGTGGATAGTTGTTCAAATTGATGCTTCTGGGGAGGATGAGCACTAGAAATTCCTGTGCCACCGTTTTGTTGATGTCACTCTAGCGCCTATAAAGCAGGCTTCCTTACAAGTAACCTCATTTGTTAAATGGACCAAGAATCTTACGCTAAAGACATTTCTTCAGTGAACTAATAAGCACATACAAAAATGCTAGATCTCATTAGTCATCAGAGAAATGCAAGTCAAAAACCTCAGTGAGATATCACTTCACACCAAAGTTAACCAGCAACGAAGAGTCATATGATAATAAGTTTGGTGAGGATATGGAGAAACAAGAACCTTCATACACTACTGGTGGGGGTGTAAAATGATGCAACCACTTAGGACTAAGACGATGGAGTTCCTCAAATGGTTCAACATAGAATTACCATATGAACCAGCAATTCCACTCCTAGGTATAAAATCTAAGAGAAAATGAAAATATATGTCTACACAGAAACTTATATATGAATATCTATGTTCAGCAGCACTGATAGCCAAGGATAGAAAGAACCCAAATGTCCATCAGCTAATGAATACATGAGTGAGTATGGTATATTCATACAAGAGTGTATTATTCAGTCATAAAAAAGAGTTAAGTACTGATACATATGGTTGTACCTTGAAAAGATGCTAAGTGAAGGAAGCCAATCACAAAGACCACATTCCATTTATATGAAATGTCTATAATAGGTAAATAATCTATAGAGACAGGAAGTAAATTGGTACTTACACAGAAGTTGGGGGTAAAAGACAGGAGGTTGACAGCTAAAGGGAATGGGGTTGCTTCTTGAAGTGATGAAAATGTTCTAAAATTGACTATGATAATGGCCACATAACTGTGACTATACTGAAACCCATCAAAGTGTACACTTTAAATGAGTGAATTCTATATGTGAATTATAGGCTGTTTTTTTAAAGTATCTTTAAAGGTTTCACCTATTCTAATTCATTCTAAGTAATATGTATCTTTCTTATTTGAGTATTTTTTGTAGTATTTTCAAATCTTATTTTTCATGAACATAGTTTTATAAACCTAAATGATGGTTAAAATATAGCTGGTATAGAGGGACCTAGCTTTAGACTTAAATGATTTTTTAAATGGACTAAATCTCAGGCACAGTTTATAAATAAAATTGCTTTTATTTGAAACTTCTTTCTATTATGACACCCCAGATAATTCAGATTAGCCACCCCACTGGTAACAACTAAAAATTCTAGACAAAATTTTTTATTGTTCTTGAAAGCATCAAAGAGGTTGGCCCAAATCAACAAAGCCAAGTTGTCTTGAGGGTGTTTGCCAATCTAAGAGAAGAAACAATGCAACTGAGGAATGAAGCTTGGAGCGTATCAGGGGTAGGAACTATGAGACACTATCCCCAGAGAGGTCCACAAAACAAATGGTCCTTGGGGTTCGAGGGAAAGGAGGGCATGAAATAGAAGTAAACCTACCCTGGCCAAAAGAAAGCCAATATAGTACATTAAAACAAACTTAACTAGGGCAAAAAGCATTATTAGAGATTAAATTCACTTCTTGAAAATAAAGGTTCAACTTACTAGGAAGATAGAGCAGTTATAAATCTATACATACCTAATAATTATCAAAACTAGAAATTAGAAACTGACAGAACTTCAAGAAACAAACTCACAAACTTGATCTAATAGACATAAACTATATCCAACAATTAAATAATATATATTCTTCTCAAGCATATTTTTAAAACCTGCATTTATAAAACACTGACCAAAAATGTATTATTATTAATCATATTATATTAATACATTAATGTTATAATACATACATAGGACTATAAGTCAAGCTTCAAAAGATTTCAACAGTTAAATCATATAGAGTATGTTTTTTGACCCCAACGTAATTAAATCGAAAACAAACATATCTAGAAAATCTCCATTTCTTTGGAAATTAATAAATATACTTCTAAATAGCTCATAGGTCAAAGAAAAATTTAAAAAAACATTTTGGTCTACAACAGATCTTGTGGGATGCAGTTAAACCAGTTCTTAGAAATATATAGCCTTAAAGCACATATCTTTTAAAAAGGTGAAAATTAATGAGGCAGGTCTCCCCTACAAGTAGAAAAAAAGGTAAATACAATATGTAAGAAATGATGAAGACAGACATAATAAACCAGAAAAATACACAAAATACAGTTTCAATAAAACATTGTTGTTTCATTAAAACATGTAATAAAATCGATAAATTGGTTGGGGTGGGTGAAATAGGTGAAAGGGATAGAGGCACGAAATCTCAACCATAACATAAATCTGTCACAAAGATGAAAGTACAACATAGAGAATTTAGTCAATAATTCTGTAACACTATTCTATGTTGACAGATAATAACTACACTAGTTAGGGTCAGCATTTAATAAGGTAGGTAACTGTCAAATCACTATGTTGTATAATTGAAACTAATATAATATTGTATATCAACTTTACTTCAATTAAAAAAAGAGAGAGGTATCAGAAGAATGGAGAGTGGACTAAAGCTTGTTGAGGGTCACTGAATGAGCTTAACAAGAAGCCTAGGAGGAGAAAACCACAGAAGTAAAATCATGCTTCTAGAAGCTTGTACAGAGCTATAGTTGTTAGACCTGTTAAGAGAATATGAGTGAGAGCAATGGTTTGGAATCTCCATGCAATACAGCTCAGAATAAAGAGTATCCATGATAAACAAAAATTTTTAGTGAGATTAAGAACAAAAACAAGTGAATGAAAAAATAAATTTTGGTATATATACACTACTACTCAGCATTAAAAAATGAAGTATAAACCTGTACAACATGGATTAATCTACGTTGGAAAAAAAGAAGTCAGAAAGAAAAAAAAGCCATACAGTATAATTTTCTTTACATGATATTCCAAAATATGTAAACTAATCTATAATCACAGCAAGTTGATCAATGGATGGCTGAGGGGGAAGGTAGTAGCAGGGGTTATGAAGACCCCAAAGAAAATATTGGGTGTGATGGGTATGTTCACTCTCTTGATTGTGGCCATGGTTTCACAGGTGTATACAAATGCTACATAATTATACTATGTATAAGTTATTGTGTGTCAATTATATCTACAGTTATTTTAAAGACCATTACAAAGAATAAAAACATGAATAAAAATAAGCAAGTCCATAAAAACAAAGTTTTTGAATAATTGAATCATCAGACACAAACTATATTTAGACTTCTTTATCTATAAGACTTCAAAGACTCCAGCTCTATGATGGAGTAATTTGTGACAAACCAATGCTCCCATGAAACAACTGGAAAACCAGATAAAATGTGATTGCATCCACATTGGAGAGCTCTTGAGCAACCAAGACTTGAGGGGCTAAGATGACAGAGGGAGGAACTATTGAAAGGTGAGTCAACATTCTGCAGTCACATTTTCTCTTACTGCACAAGGCTGAAGTCTGCAGAGGTCACAGTCAAAAGGCTGGGAAGCAGAGAAACCAAAATGGCTTTTGGCCATCTCTGAGAATTAGACAGACAAAAATCGGAGATCTGAAGTTCCAGTATCCCAGATTTGAAAGGAGGAATAAAGCACAAATCTTCAACTACAGCTGATGTTTCCCTTAAAACATTTGCCAAATTATGAAGCTACATGGGACTAGAGCTAATAAACTGAGAAACTCTGAAAAGAGTGTTTATCAGTTTCATGGTATTAAGGAGGTAAGAATTAAAGTTCAAATATTCAGGGGTATGGTTTTGGGGGAGGGATCAGTAAACACATTAGGTTACCTGTACTCAGTTTATTGGATAAAGTAATCTGCCCCACTATGTCTGCCTAGCACAGGAAATTGTAAACTCATTCCCAAGGAAAACAGTACCATCCAGAGCCTTTACTACTGTTCATGCACAGTATCTAGCATGCAATAGATGTTTAACAAATACTAATAAAATGTTATGAGATATGTTAAGTGATAGGAACAAATGACTGAAATCTAAAAGAAAACAGACAATGGAAACAAAACTCATAAGTGATTCGGATGTTGGAATTAGCAGAAAAGGACTTCAAAATAAATATAATGCTGTGTTAAAGGAAAAAATGGAAAAGTTTTTAACACAAGATGAAAAAAAATGGAGAATATCACCACAGATTTAGAATCTTTGGTAAAAAACCCAATAGAAATTCTAAGAATTGAATATATAAATACTGAAATGAATAACTTGATAGATAGGCTTAACAGAAGATTAGAACACCAGCAGAAAGGATAAGATATGTCAGTCGGAAATAATAGACTGTAATGGAACAAGTAAAAACAGAAAATACAGAAGAACTGCTAAGGCACAGTGAAAACGCCTGCTATGCATGTAACTGGAATTCAAGAAGGAAGGAGAGAGAAGTTGGAACAGAAGCAATATTTGGAGGGATAATAGCAAATAATTTTCACAACCATTAAAAGATGTTACATATAATTTGTAATACTGTATTACAGGGTTTATAACGTAAATATATGTGACAACACTACCACAAATGATGGAGATTAAATAGAACTAGATATTGTATTTCAAGTTTCCAATAGTTTATGTGAAGTAGCGCATATATTGTCTTACACATAAAGCATTCCTTAGTGTAGCCACTAAAGTAAAAGAAATTTAAATGGAATTATGAAATTTCTGATTAACACAAAAGGAAGCAGGTAAAAATGAGCAGAAAAACTAAACACATATGGAACTAGATGACAAATAACAAAATGGTACACCTAAATAAATCATCAATCATTCATCTAAATGTAAATAGAATAGAATAACTCCAATTAAAAGGCAGAGACTGTAATGGTAGATTTAAAAAGAGAGATCCAACTTTTTGTAAATGCTTTCTACAAGAGACATATTTTTTTTTCTAACAGAACTAGTTTTTTTTTTAAGTTTTATTTTGGTATCATTAATCTACAATTACATGAAGGACATTATGTTTACTAGGCTCCCCCCTTCACCAAGTCCCCCCCACATACCCGTTCACAGTCACTGTCCATCAACATAGTAAGATGCTGTAAAATCACTACTTGTCTTCTCTGTGTTGCACAGCCCTCCCCTTGCCCCCCCCCCACACTATACATGTTAATTGTAATACCCCCTTTTTTTCCCCGCCCTTATCCCTTCCTTCCCACCCATCCTCCCCAGTCCCTTTCCCTCTGGTAACTGTTAGTCCATTCTTGGGTTCTGTGCTTCTGCTGCTGTTTTGTTCCTTCAGTTTTCTTTTGTTCTTATACTCCACATATGAGTGAAATCATTTGGTACTTAAAGAGACATATTTTTAAATACAAAGACACAGATATATTAAAAGTTAAAAAACTGTAAAACCTATGCTATGCAAACAATCAGATGAAAGCAAGAGTGACTATGTTAGCTTCAAACAAAATAAATATACCCCAAGTCAGGGAATATTACCAGAGATAAACAGACATTTATGATTAAAGGGTCAATTCGTCAGAAAGACATAATATATATGTGCTTAAGTCAAACAAAATAAGATATCTGGAAAATCTCAAAATACTTGTCTAAATTACTCTAAATGAATCAAAGTATAAATTATAAGAGAACTTTAAAATATTTTGAATTGAGCGACAATTAAAAACAACACATCAAAAATTTTGGTATTTACCTGAAGCATAGCTCAGCAGAAAGTTCATAATTTTAAATGCTTATATTAGAAAAGAAAAGTATCTATTATGATCAGTTTTTGTATTAATAAGATAGAAAAAATAAATTAAACAGGTTAAATAGAAACATGAAAATAATACAGAGAAGTATATAAGTTAATAAAATAGAAAAATAACAAACCAGAAGTTCATTCTTGATAAGACTAATAAAATTTGTAACCCTTTTTTGCAAGGCTGATTTACAAAAAAGAGAGAAAAAATCACCAATAATAGAAATGAAAAAGGACTAGACAGATCTTTCAGACATTAAAGGATAACAAGGGCATATTATGAAACACTTTATGCTAATAAATTTGGCAACTTAAAATGAAAGACAAATGCCTTGGAAAATAAAATTTAGCAAGTGGACACAGGTGATACAGAAAATAACTAATATCTGTAGTACATTTAATAACTCTAATAACTAATTAAATCTATCAAATATGTCAAATAAGTATTTGAAAATCTTCCCACCAAAAATCTGGTAACTTCTATCAGACATTTAAAGAATAACCAGCATAATCCTGATATCAAAACCTGGCAAAGAAATTATAATATAAGTATATAGAACCATATCCTTTATAAGTATAGACACAAAAAATCCTTAGCAAGCTAATTTAATCTAGCAACATATGAAGATGATACATCAAGACCAAGTGTAAGTAAAACAAGGAAAGCAAGGTTGATTTAACATTTGAAAATCTACTTATATTTTTTACCATATTAATAGAATAAAGAAGGAAATATACATAATCATCTCAATAGATGCAGAAAAAGTGCTCAGCAAAATTTATCTCCTATTCATGATTTTTTTTAACTTAAGTAAATTAGAAATAGAAAATAACTGTCAATTTGATAAAGGACTGCTTTCAAAAATCTACAGCTAAGTCTAATAGTGAACACTAAAAGCTATCTGCCTAAGATCAAGAACAAAGCAGAGATGTTTACTCTCACTACTTCTATTCAACATTGTACTGGGATTCCCAGGCAATGCAGTGAGGCGAGAAAGACAAATAGAAGGCACAAAGTCTAGTAAAGAATGATTAAAACTCCATTTGCATTTGACTGTTCACATGAAAAATTGTATGTTATTAGAAAAATCACTAAAACTAGAGTTCATGAAGGTGACAGACTGCAATGTCAATGAACAAAAATTAACTGCATTACTATATACAAGCAGCAAGCAAACAACTGGAAAATCGAATATTTTATCAAATTCCATTTGCAATAATGTCAACAAACCTCCAACAGCTAGGGGTAAATCTAATCAAAGAAGGTCCTCCATATTGGAAAGTATAAAACATTGCCTTAAGAAATTAAAGATCTAAATAAGAGGAGCTTGTATGTGTATATACATACATATATATACATATACACAAGTTACATGTATATAATGTTCACAAATTGAAAGGTTTAATATTGATGTCATATTCAAGATAACCCAACCATAAAGTGTTTAAGAAATTGATGAGCTGATTCTAAAATGAAAATGCAAAAAACCTGGAATAATGAAAAAACTCTTAAGAAAGTTGAAGGAATTATACTACCTAACTTCAAGACCCACTACAAAGCTGAAGTAATTAAGTGTCCTAGTCATGTAACATTAGACAAGTAGATCTATGGAAAAGATAAGAGTCCAGAGGCAGGCTTATACAGTTATTTCCAGTTATGGACATGAGCTTTCATGTCCATAAAAACAGGAACTTTCTAATTCCTGGAGTAGCATTCATATAATAAAGAAATTTCTGATAACAACTGCATTAGGGCACTCTGAAAAGTATGTTGGACTAAAGTTTTCAGCACTTCCCAAATTCAATGGATTCCATATTTGAATTGGTCAGCAAAAAAGCAACAAAGCTTCCTCTCATAAATTGTAGATTAAGAATTTTTAAATTCCAGGAAAATTTTAAACGTAAAATGTAAACACTAAAATCTCTTCCCCTTGCAATTGCTAGGCTCAAACAAAAAAATCAGCTGAAGTGATACCTCTTCACCTCACATTTTAATGGACACGTATTTACTTCTGCACAAGCCTATCCCAGGGGTATTAGTTGGTCTATGCACTTACACCCTGTCTCCCTGCGACGGTCCTTTTTTGAGTTAAATTCTCATTCTTTAAGCTTAAAAGTCACCTGCAGTTAAGGCTAAGCAAGCAAAAGCATTCTGAATGCTGTCAATGTGTTGACTGAGAGAATTGTGGCCAGAGAACTGAAACTGCACCAGTTTTACTACCCTTGGTCACAGGGAGATTATAGGGTTCTAGTGAAATTTCCTATTACACAAAAACACAGAAGAACAGGTTTTAAGAATGTATGGATTCAGTACTACCCTATAAAATTACAGATATTATTACTAAGGGACCTAAGTAATGCACTTAGGACTGACAGAGCAATCATCTTTGTGAATTTAGCAACTTTTAAGAGAATAAAAGCAGTCATGAAAGAATGTTCTAGATTGAAGGATAGGACAAATATGTAATTACAAGAAAAATATAGGAAAAAAGCGCATGATTACAAGGAAAGACTAAAATCTTTAATAGCTTCAAAACAATGTTTCATATTCTCTTATGAAATGTTACCATCAGTCTTCACGCCTTGCTGTCATGGAAAACTGTTCAATGGTAGGCTATGAAAACTTCTAGATTTGTCAGGATTTCAGAATCATCGATGATGCCCTCTTCAACCAAAAGATTATTCATGATAATGATTCTAATATCAAGCACTACAAAGACTGTTTCCACAACTTAATGGATTGACAATTGGGTTTTCCCTAATTTCAGCATTTCTCCATTTGATGACTACTCCCTTTAATTCGTTTTATCAGTTCATCCTTTTGCCTTCTACATTCCTGTGTAATCCTGATTGCCATGCTCCTCTTTTGCTAATTCCATTTTATTTATTAGTATTTGGTCCATTATATTTCCCTAATTCTTGCTCATTTTCCTTCTTCCCCTTTGTATCTCTCTAGATGATCCCATTCATACACCTATTTCGAATTTCATCACTTAAGTGACAGAGATGACAAAGAGACAAAGATGGAGGACAGGTTTCAACTCACATATCCACTCCCAAAGACTGTTAAATAAGTGGCTACCTCCAACAGGAGATTGTAGGACAATTTGGCTAAAATGGATCACAACAGCCTGCCACGGGCACAAGAGTGTGGTAGCCTGTGCTACTCTTGCTTTCCGCCTCATGCTGCTGACACAAAACTTGGTACTGAAATGCCTTTGTTTCTGTTATGAACAGGGTATTTCATTACTGCTCCAAATCAAATAATGCATCCTGGTTTGAAACAGAAAATTAGCAAAATCAAGAGCAGTTTTATGGGGTGTTGTTTTTGCTAAATCTGACAAAACAAACAAGAAACCTAGCATTCGTTTTCTTAACGGTTTTGGTTAAAATAACTAGGGTTACAATTTGCAAATGTTCTTATTCATCTGGAAAATTCAGTATATTTCTTATTCATCTGAAAATTCAGTATTGTATTTATAAATATGTAATATATATGTATGTGTGTATGTATACATACACACAGATTTAGGAGAAAATATCAGCATTTTGGCTTGGTAATTTAAATAATGTCAACTATGCATGTTTTTTGTAAAACTTTCCCATAGTGAAATGTTACAGTTACCTATAAACATTCATTTTTCCATTATTTACAGTTTGAATTATTATGGAATGCTTGCATAAGTCAACCAGTTGAGTTATAGAAAAATCGCATAAACAATATAAATCTGATGAAAATCCTTTACAAATATGAAATTACTTTTGCTGAATTTTCAAATTATCAAGTATAAATAGGATGAGGCCAGCAATACTTAAGATGAGGCACTTTACCAATTACCCAAAAAAGTCAGTGTAAAAAAAAACTCCTGATACTAGTCTTACCCTTAATTTCAGATGTGATAAATCTGAAATGGTCTATATTAAGAAGTGTTACAAACTTCTATTTCTTGCCTTTTTGCCTCCACTTGACCCAAGGCAACATAATTATGGAATACATAAGATACACAGATTACCACAGACCACTTACTGTGTTCACATACAAAGGAATGAATAAACAATTATCTAATGACATTGTGGTTTCAGAAAAGTGACTATTTTAACACAAAAACTTCTGCATAATTTTCTTGTTAATGTCTATAAACACATTGGCCTTCCAAAGGCAAAACACTATTCTCAACCGTATTTTCCTAGACCAAAATGCCCTCAAATGTTATTATCAGGATGAATACAGTCTTATGTACTGTTCAAACACTGACTTTTTAATTCTCAGAGAAATTTAGAAATGAAGTTTACCAGTACTTGCTAAATTAGTTTTAAGATTTAAAAAAGTAATCATGAACAGATGTTTTGTTTTGTCAGCCTTCTCTGAAAGACCTTTTAAACATACACATGTGGCCATTTCATTTTCAACCTTAAATCAACCTCTGTATATTTACACTGCATTTTTTAGCAGTTAAGATAATAGATACTTCATTAGAAGATATTAATTCCTGTTGTTTCATAAATTCATAGTACTGTATTTTTCCCTACTGTCAGATTTTAACATACCTCTATCAGTAAATGGCTGACTCAAAATTTTTAAAGTTTATCCAGAAGGGATTAAAATCTGTGGTCCCATTAACTAACAGTTTTAGGTGAGAACAATTAAATCTCATTAAACTTGCATATTTATAGTAGTTTATAATTTGAGCAATTTTTATAGCCCAGATGACCCAAATATTATGCAATAAACTTAGGAGTTAGTACTCATTTGAACTTGGCTGAGCGTTCTAAGTCCATGTATCAAAGTACTTGCTCTGTATGTGTACGTGCGTATGAGCGCACATTCACTGCTTAATTCCCTAAAAGTTTTAGTCTTCTAAAGAAACTGGCTTTTGAATCAATATGCTTCCAGATTCTTTTGAATTTCTTTGAAAATCAAAAGTTGGCCAATTTTCAGATAAACGAAAAGAAAAAATACTTATTTAGACTGACAAAAATTAAGCTTGGCAAAAGTAATGACTTTTATTTACAACTGCATGTATCAAGATTACAATAAAAACACTAGTGATACCATCTGAACAAAAGCAATGATTTATTGATAATGGCAATGCATGGAATATTGACAGTCTCTGATGAGAATCAAGCAATTATCCAGGAGCTGTAGATCTGATTGCAACATGGTCTTCCAGTGCCTTTTGTACCTTAGTGGCTTTCTCCTTTTTTGCCAACAACCTAGAAAAACAAATATAACTTTATACATACATCTTACTTATTTAGAATGTGTTATTTACAAAATAATATAGCTAATTGGTAATCATCTTTAAAACCTGGTATTTTTATCCCTGCATTTTTTTTTTGGCATGCAGTGTATTTTCATTGTTGAAGCAAACTGGGACCCTCCCTCCCTTCCCAGCCTCAAGGAATTAAAAAAATAAAAACACACACATGCAGGCTATTTTTGGTTTTCCACACTGTTTAAAGAAAAAGTAATGCAATTTTTCAAAACAAGGTTGACAGTTTAGAGAAGTTAATAAAAAGATGATGCTATATGAGTGAAACATATTTGTCATACTATTTTTAGGCAATTAGAAATCAAGTGTCGATCACAAAATAATCTAGAATTAAAAAAGTATGCTAAACTTATGTCTTCATGCCCAAGATGACAGGTTTCTAGACTTTTCTTTCAATATGTAGACATGCAATGAAAACAGATTAAAAATGACTAATTCTGCCTAGTTTCTATTTTTAAAAAACTTTGGTTGCTACAAATGTACTATAAAAAAATGTAAGAATAAATCTTGTTTCTGACAATGATTAGAAAAATTCTCTGTTGGAGGGTGTTCAAAATGACCTAGTTGCTATTTATGTGGTAGCAAAAAAATGCAAAGATTAAACTTGACTTCTACCAAGGTTTTAGAAAAATTCTGCGGGAGGGTTCCAAAACTATGTTCTAAGCAAATAATTTACTTCAAACTTAGAGTTTATCATTAGATAATGTATTCTCATAGCAGAAATGCCTCCAAAGAAATCTGTTTGCAAACTATTATATATTTGTATGTAAAAAGATTTTTATGAAGATTTGTATAGATGCAGTTTTCATATTTTAAATTGATTCTGTTCCAAAATGGTAGTGTCTGAACCAAGCAAAACTCAAAGTTCTTCAGTACATGTCTGGTTTATAACAGAACATGGTTAAGTTAATATAATTCATGACAAAGATTATAAAAGCCTTTCCCAATCAAATGATGTTAGAAATGCTGTTTTTCCCACCTTAAAGAAAATCACTTTTATTATCTTAAAAGATGTCTTTGATCTAAGGAAAACATTTGTTAGAAAGTCCAAAGGCAAAAAAGATGCCAGAAAGCATCTCATAAAAGAGTACATAGGTAAGAGTAAGAAATTCAGATTTTAAGACCCAAGAGAAGCCTTCTTAAAAAAGGGGGGGAGATGGCACTATCTGTATCACAAATGAATTTAAGCAGATAAGCACAGAAAGCATTATTGAGTATATCACTTGGGAACACACAAAACACACAGCTATTAGATTAAACAAAACAACCAATATTAAAATTTTAAATTTTAGCAAATGTGATACAGTAGAAGACACAAATCTGCATACTGTTTCACAGGTTGATAACTCTCAACTTGCCAATGTGTATTCTCTGTAAAAAAGAAGAGATTCAGCATTCCAACTGGATTTTCTCACCCCAAATGTAGAGCTGTTTTTTTATTCATTTTTGTCTTTATATTACACCTCAGAGAAACAAAAATCTAGGTACATAAAAATTAGGTGTCAAAAACATTTGTTCAGTCCATTGATCTTCTGTTACTATTTTAACCAAGCCTTAACATTCAGTTCTTAAGTCTTTCAACTGGCCTTGAGCTCAGCTGGGTAGGCAAAGCTGAGGACACATCCACAATTAATCAGCAAAAAGACAACTGGGCAACAGTTCCAATGAGAAAACTCACACGTCTCAACTACAGCCTCATCAATATATGATACTAGTACTACCGTAAGAGAACTTAAACTTTCATATTGACTTCCAAAACAATTCTATAGTCCTAAAAAATAATATTTAGACTTTAGATTGGATTAAAACATTATCCAACAATGAGTTAAATATAAAAGCATTTACAACAGTGCATGTTTTACTGCATTATTTCTCAAAATGTAGTACAAAACTAAATGAGAGAAAGTAAAAAAACAGAAGTAGGGAGAGCAACACAGTATGGTAATGAAATTAAAGCACTTGGTTGCTAGCCCAAAACAAAAACCAAAAGGCCAACTGAAAAACATACTAGAACAAGATATGAAGAAAGAGATGGTTGAGGAAATGGAGGTACAAGAAGGCTGATCCAGATGATGGAAGCTGTAGAAATCTTGCACCAACAATGGCGAGAACATGGGAAGGGTGAGAGCAGACAGGCGCTAGGTGAGCAGAGAAGCAAGGAGGGGAGTAGAGTGAGATAAGGTCAATCTTTATATTACTTCATTTTTTAAAATCTTCTGTTTTTAGTTCATTTGAGTTGGATTAAAAAAGCTGAAAAATAAACAGACAGAAATGTTATAAAAATAGCTGATATGGTGAATGGCCAGTTTAGAAAAAATCTCTATTACAGTGGTAGAAAATCGGCTCTGCTTTTCACATGCACCTCATTCCCTTAGAAGCAGAAGCCCCCTCAATTTTGCTCACTTTTATATACTTATATTTCATTACTTTTGTATTAAAATAAAGCAGTCCACGTAAAGAGCATATTTCAGCAAAGAAAACATCTACTTCCAATTAAGACAGCAAGCTTTTCATGCTGAAGCACAAACAATCCATTTACAACAACAAATAACCCAAGTGTGTATTATAATTTGTGCACAATGCCTATAGTGGCCAAAAACAGACAAGTGAAAGGTGTGTTCTAGTCTCCCAAATCTTTAGTATACTTTATCAAGTTTTAATAGCATGCAAAGTGGTCTAAGAATTTTGGTCACATCTAAGATTCATCAGCATTACCTTAGCTTCTATCATCTTAGTGACAAGAGATGGTCAAATGTCATTGTCAGAACTAAAATTATCCAGAAACAATTCACGTAATGTACAAAGATAAACTGAAAATGCTCTTCAATTCTATTTTATCATTCATTAAACTTTTATAAAGCTCTCTTCACTACATGAACAGGTATCAAAAGTGCCTCTGTGCTAGTAACTGCATGCCAAATCTATTTTGAAATTTGAAATTGACTGACTAAATATGTAAGGTGAAAGAAGTGCCATACTTGACTTGTCCTTGAATGACTCTTGCACCTTCCCACTTTCATGACCAAGTTCCTATTTTCCATTCTATCTAGAGTGTCCATTGCTATCTTTTCCTCTACCCATTTGCATTCCCAAAGTTTAGTTCAAGGCCCTCTTTCTGTACAAAATACTCATGCTTTCCCAGCCATTTTGGGGAGAAGGAAATATCACTGCACTGTAAGAATACTCTGGAGGAAGAGCCTTCAACTGTTAACTTTACATTTTTTTTGTGCATTATCCTTTAAAAATATAAACTTGGTTTAGATAAGAATTATGACTGTACCATTCCATTTCCTTTACTAAAGACCAAACTCATTTACAATTTTTAAAAAATGACTCTACCTATATGAGGACCAAATTGGCCAATTTCAATAAGACGTGTTAACTTTTATAAATTAAAGTTGATGACTTAGCACAGTATTAAAAAACACTGGAATATTAGCTTATTTTTGAGGAATAACCCTACTGGAAAATGAATGAAACAAACAGAACAAATCTTATTTACAAACTATTCAAAGGAAGTATAATATGATATTAATATATACCAGATTATTTAACCAATTAAAATTTATCAAACATTATAAGCAAGAGACTAAGAAGTCCAGAATACCAAAAATAGAGTCCATGACAGTATTAAATTATTCTGGCAGCAGTTCTCAGTGTGGTCTAGGCTGGGAGTCCCTGAGGCCCTTTCAAGGGAGTCTTTTAAGGTCTAAACTATTTTCATAATAATGCTAATTGTTATTTGCCTTCTTGATTCTATTGTCTCACAAGCATACAATAGAGTTTTCCAGAAGCTACATAACCTATGATAGCAAAACTGACTGAATACAAAAGCAGATGAGAGAATGAGAGGATTCTATTAAGCTAGAAAGTAAACAAATTTGTAAAAGTATAGAACAATGCTCCTTACTAAATTGACTTTTGTTTTGGAAAATATGGATTTTAATTTTAAAATATTATTTATGTTGACATAGAGTGAGTTTATTTTTGTAAATAAATACTTGTTAAATTTCTCAGTTTCAATTTCTTAAGTGGTAAACATTAAATAAATATAGCCCACATAAATGTAAAGCTCTTTTCAGTCCTCAGTAATACTAATGTAAGAGTCCTGAGACCAAAAAATTTAAGAACTATTGCTCTACAGTAATTTTAAGGTAAAAAGTACTTAAACACACAAATTTTAAAACAGACACAAATTCTCTAAAGCAAGAAAAGTCTAGCACCTTTGCTATTCTACACAGTCCAAAAAAAGGTATTTAGTAGTCAAGGAGAGAAAAACAAGACTACAAGGGGTGGAAGAGAGGATGTCAGAGGTGGAGACAGATTCTTAGATGGACAATTATTAATGCATATAAGAAAAATGTAACCAATCAGCAGGCTGGTAAGAAGATGGACAAGATAGAGTAGTAGTTACTTAGAAAACAAATATAAAATACCATAAGCTGAGGTGAGAAGCAAGAAACTAGAGCCAAATTAATGGTACCAGAAAATAAGAATAGATAACAGATCTTATGACAGAATTAAGCTAAAAACAAACTATGCATGACACAGTTAAAGCCAAATCCAATTCCATTTAATTCACACAGGCAAAATAACAAGTAGGCAGCCAAAACGTCTTTGATGCTCACACATTTTCCCAGTACAGCATATTTCATATCATAAAAATGTAGATGTTTAATCTCTGCTTCTTCTGACCTGTCATTATACATATGTCAAACATTTGACATGACAGATCTAAGTACATAATTGTTCCTACAGCTCCAAAAATTTAATTATGCTGTGAGACAGGAGATAGTATTTGAAAAATGACCAGTTAAAATATCTATTGCCAAGGTTATCAATTTTGTAAAAACAGCATACAATTTTTTATAAGCACACATACTATTATGTAATTTTATGACTTTTTCTGTAATTGAATGTAGATACTATCAAAAAGATTAAGAGTTTTTAGGATGTTCCATGGCTCCAATTCCCCAAATAGGCTCTAAATTGTTAAGTTGGTGCCTCTCCCTTCAAGCACTGGCAACTCTAGGAAAACTCTCTCTTATTATCAGCTCAAGTTCCAGACGGCCTGCCAGGTGCAGCCATCAGAATCAGTGATACCTACCTCTGTGCTGCTGCTGAACCCTTAATCTAGTATAGCAACCGAGTTCTGAATTGTAAAGCTCTTGGTGGCACTTCTATGATCTGTGCTTGTATATTTTAAGATCCACCCTACGTAAGTGCTACCAATTAGAAGTAGTTCCATGAATGTACAAAATGTTCCCATTCCTAAAGTTCCCATGTACCTTTTAAATTCTTTGCAAACCTTAGGATTCTGTCCTTAAAAAACAAACAAAAAAACATATATATATATATAATCTGCCTGTTTACTGAAAATTTATTTCCTTAAATGCATTCTCTAAGCAAACAGATATTGTTTGAATGTATCTCACGTGCAATAAAACTGAGTCCATTCTTTCTGGTTAAAATTTTTTGACATTTAAGTATGTTTTCATCAGAAAGAATGATAATCAAAATCTTAATATCAGCAAAGTTATTAGCAAAATTTCACTAATAATGGCTTAACTCCCATGTTTTCAATTATTCCTAACTACTTTCCATAACGCATTATTTTTACTTTTACTTGGATGCCATTCATTAACAGACGCTCTATCAGCAGAACTTATTTTTATTAGAGATTTCTTTTAGTTAACTAAAAATGTGGTTAGTAGAACTTACTGTTCTATAGTTTAACCATATAAAATTTCATGACATGATTTTGATACTTATGAAATTATTATTTTTGATTATATTTTGACTTTCCCTAAATATCATTTAAATAGACTTACTCGTTTGAAGTCATTCATATTCGTTGCCTGGACTGGAGTACCAATAAATGTAAAATATGAAATTCTTGTTGTTTCTTCTTCACCTTGATTGGACTGAACAAATATCTACCAAAAAGAATGGTTTTATATTAACGATTACAGTCCTTTTTTTTATAAACATGCTTTAATTTTAGCTGATTTCCTTAGATTATTTTTAAAAACCTTCCATTCTTTGTAAGGATTAATCCAAATTATATCTAGATTTGTAATCCTATAGTACTATTAATTCCACTGTTTGCCCTGCTAGTCTCAGCTTCTCCAGGGATGTCATGTCACAATATTCACATATACAAGTTCCTAATAATTTACTGTGGTGTGGAGGGATCATAATTAAATTCTTTACAGAGAATGCTGAAAGAGTAAATTCATAATTACAATGGGCAGACTGCTGTTGAAATTTTAATGAATGATAGTTTTTCACTGAAAAACTCTCTGTAGTTACAGTCTTTCTTATATTTATTCATTCAATGTCCTAAAATATTAAAAGAAAAAAATGGCATTAGAAATCAGATCCTAAAACTATACCATGCTGTGCATATTTTGTTAAGCTTGATTCTTTATACTTTCTATTTAAAAACCTCCCTTAGGAGGAAAAAACAACAAAAAAAAACCTTCCCTTAGCATGTTAGGAGACAGAAGCTTTACCCATAGATCCTTCTTTAAAGAAAAATTGGCTTTTTTTTTTGCACCATTGTTAAAAAGACAATAGTGTAGCCTACTTAAAAATATTTCCTCTTTTGATTTGGACAACATACTTCTTTCATTCTCAGACGGCATTCATTAGTCAGTGTTTACTGTTTTCATAAGCAACTACAGATTCATCTCAAATTGAGCTTATCTATTTAAAACCCCAAGTCTATAATAAGAATATTAAATCAGCTATTTATTTACTTGCTCTTTGAACTTCAGCACCACAGTTTGTATTTACTGCTTTTAAAATTCATGTTTACTTTGATTAGACTTTCTGATCAAAACTGTTATTTTGATATCAATTTTATCACCAAAAAAAGTGACAGGCATGTTTTATGTTGATTGAAGTCACTGACTAAAATTTTGATTGACATGGGACAAATAACACAGTACAATAAAGACGTGGGCCTATTGCAAGGTAATACGCTCAGTTATTTGCAATAACAGAGATGATCAGGATCTCTGGACTGAAAGGACTTTTTGTCCAATAAACAAATGCCTTCCTGCCATCACTAAATAAAGCAACTGGTATTATAACTGATAAGTTACAAAAAAGAGCAAAGTCAGGAAAATATTTGATAACCAGTGTCCTAGCTTAATATTATCATTTTCTTCAATTTCACTTGGATAGAATATTTCAAAAACTTAATTATAAGTTCTTATCTTACTAAGTGTATTTGTAAAATCCATTGAAAATGTCTTAAAATTAGCACATCCTAGAATTATTCAATTAAAACTAAGAAATCACATTAGTTTGGTAGTGACCTGTTCTCCCTGACTTTGTGCTGATTCCCACCCACTCTTCTCTAGGTATTCTACTATTCTATTCTAACCCTCCTACACCTTCCTCTGAAGGACTGGGCCAGAGTTGGGGGTGGGGTTTGTAGAACATGTGCTGGGGTTTTAATATTAAAATTCTCAAAAGCAATTAATAACTGCTAAGAAACAGCTGATTTCTTTATGTAAATTAAAATAACATAAAATTAACTTTTTAAGAAGATAATTAAGATCTTTTTAAAAAGTCATTTTTACTGAGATCATGACAATTAATACTCTATACTCGAGGAAAGTAAAATGGATTTTACAAATGTATCATCACTCATCATGAAGTATGAAGAATAAAGCATAGATATCTTCAGTTAAGTATAAATGTTCTAGAACAAACTCAAAAGATGCCAAATACATATAAAATTCGTAAACTGACAAATCCACAAATTCAAAAAAATCAACCTGCCCTTCTTTGGGGCACAGAGATAAATTAAAAATTGGAAAATTTAATTAGCTCATTATACATTTTCCTCATTTCAAACCAAGTGGACGTTCAAACCAAAGTGAACTACTTTAAAGGATCATTTTAAATCACTTAGAATACTAAAGAGAGCATGAATTCTTACCCAAAAACCCATTAAATATATCTAAATCAAACACTACTTACAGTTACACTGTTAACATTCTGAAATTTAACATAACGAAGTGGGACAATGCCATCTTCTTTAATATCATCCTCTGTTAGTTCCAGAGCTTGAGTTGGCTCACTTCTTTCTGCCTCTTCAAAATCCATAGATCGGGGCAGATTGATAAAAATTTTTACATATTTAGGACCCTGACCTATAAAATGATAGGGAAAAATTAAATGCTAAAGCCAAACATACAGTACTTTCTTCCCTTTATCTAACATACAGTACTTTCTTCCCTTTATAGTTATGTCCACACTATAACAGACACATATACACACATACCTACCCTGTGTCTTTAGGAATTGTAAGTCTCATTATTTTCATAACCATTTTTTATTTCCAAAAAACATTTGCTGGTATATTCCTGGCCTGCCAGCATTATACTAAGAATCTGAGATTAAAACACATATATATGTATGCACATATAGAGTTCTTGCCCTCAACTACAAAGACATATTATGGTAAATGTAATACTACAAATGAGGAGGTTATGGGGAAGGTGACAGTGGATTCTGACAATATCTACAGGTTAACAACAAGTTTCATAAAAGTAGTAACATTTGAACTGGGTCTTCCAGTTGTCAACAATTTGTACATTTTATTTAGGAACAATTAGCAGTGTAACATTTAGTTAAAAGGAAATTAATTATACAAATTGCCAAATTTAATCTTAGGGATTAGGATGTGCTCAGTGGTGAGCTCACATTTATGGAATGTCTTAGTTCCTTCAACTTCAAGGTACAATCCTAGATTCATATTTTACTGATTGAGGAATCTTAAGATATTCACATTGTTTAAATACCATTTCTACAGCACCTGCTTTTTTAACTACTTCTTTTTTTCAGAATAAAGATATAATTTTATTAATGAAGAAATCACTAATGCATGAAAATTTAGCATAACAAATGAGAAGGAAACACTACCTAATAAAAGGGTGCTGGCTGTTTCTCACCATCGATTAAAAAAAAACCCTAGTCCCTACTACTACCCACCCCCCAAAAAAACACAACATAAACAGAAAAAGGGGGAGAAACCTTTATTTAATAAAAAGAGAAATGCTAAGTCTGTACAATCATGTTTATGGCATCATAGTATGTATAAAGAAAATGAAACTAATTGATCACAAATAGAAGATACAGAGCCTTAGGTTTATCATCTTTTGGAGGAGTTTGAAATAAATCCACCCCAGTTCTGATCCTAAAAAATGGTTGCTTCAAACCTGGAGTTTTAGAATAGTTGGAAGAAAGGGTTCCCTCATTTTTAGATTAAGAGGGAATTTAAATTCTAAAATAAAAAGCTCTAGAAATAAGGTGAAAAGTTTCCTTTTTCTTACTTTCAGTCCCTAAGAACCTCACATTTGCCCATTCAACTATACCCTTGCTTTTTCTAAAAACAATTTTACTCTTTCCCAAAACAAAGAACATCTACCTCTATGTCATAAAAAGTTTTAAATATGTGCTAACAGAGCTATAGAACAGAAAGTTAAAGAAAAGCTGTCCGTTACTCACCATTATCTGGCCCTTGAAATTTCATCGAATAAAGCTTAACAGGTTGATTGAATGCCACAGTAATGAGTAGCTGTGAAGAAAATACTTTCATCTTAAAAGGGCTTTTGAACACCTTAAATATACACAATAGCTAAGCAGAATTAAAACGCTTCATTCAGAGGCAGAAAAAAATTTAATTCATCCACCAAAACCAATGTAATATGTAAAATCAGTAAATTGACAGTAACTTGATTAGACTGATATTTGAGAATACAATAATCTATTATTTATAAGGAACTGACAAAATTAACTAAAATTATGTGCAAAAACCTACAGTCTTATTACCTACAAAGTGGCAAACAATCTACTTTCCCAAAAAACCAAACCTCCAAATTAAAACTTGAACTATACAGTTTAGCAAATAAGCCTAAAGTTTTCTAGGACACTTATCAAGCATCAACATTTGACAATTTGGAGATACTGCACAGGTTACGTCGAGAGACTAGCTCTCAAAAGGTTCTATTTGATGCCAAATTCAAGAAAGTAGGACTCTTAGAGCTCTACAGTAACCTCCAAACCTCCATCCTAAATTTATTTGACTAACTGAATTTGGAAGGTCATATAAGGGAACTGGGATACAAAACAATGTCTGAGAAAAAAACTGAGAATACCTCTCTCTCAGAAACTGATACATTCACTCCATCTTCTTTCTAGCTGAAGTTGTGTCTGTTGTAAGTACCTATGCTTCTACCCTAGAAGGAAGACTTCCAGGAAGTTGTAGCCAGTCTAGATGATGTGTATCACATTATATTCAGGGCACCATTTACAAGGAGCACAATGTGAATGATATCCTCAAAGCTACAGAATAAGGTAACTCTGCTTGGAGCAAAGAAAGACAGGGTTTGGATATGATTTCAGAATCATTGTGGTCTGCCTGCCTATGAAAACACCTACACTATTTCCTTCAACTACGTAAGTACTTTATATACTTGACCTGTGATAATGCGTCAAAAAATAGTAAGTATGACATGTTTAGGGGCTTGAATCACAGGTGAAGAGGAGATGAGAGTGGAAAGCTAGAAACACATCAAGTCAGCAAGAATATGACATCTCTTCCTAATGTCAATGAAGAAGAATCATGTAACTCTTTTAACAAAGAGAAGCGTGATCAGATTTGTATTTTGGTAAAAAAACTTTATAAACATGCCTAAGATGGACTGGAATGGAAACAATGCAGAGACAGTGGAGTAGAAAGTAAACTAAGGAAAGCAATAGTCAAGATGATCAAAGCAGTACCACACTGCTTCCTCTGTGACAATGTAGGGATTAGGGAAGTACAATTCACGTATACATCTGGGGGTAAGGACTATAAGGCAATGTTCATCTAATTAGCCTCTATTTTTCAGGGACAAATTCATCTGGTTGGGTAAAATGGATGGAAAGCAGGTCAAGAATGAACAAATGGACTTAAGAGAAGTGAAAGCTCAACTCAGCAGAGGGATTACTTCAAGAGTCTGATGATTCTCTGTATTGCCCCTGGGAGCTCACATAGACCACAGTAAGGTCATGGCCTGCAGCGTCAAAGGACAGGGGCCAAAGAAACTAAGACCTATAAAAAGGAAAGGAAGAAGTGCTCATCTGGGAAGAAGACAGAAACTTGATAAAGAAACAAGTGGGCACAAGTAATGATCATCCCTACAAGCCTTCAATTCAATCACCTGTTCATCACAATCAGATTCCAAGAAGGTCGTGTCCTTTCGTAAACAGTTGTCAAATCCATGGTCGTCGCTTTCATTAAGACATTCACAGCCAGCTTTGTTAATAAAAGGCATTAAATCCATCTGAAATAGTTAAATTAAGACTTTAGGCAAAGCATTTGTATTTGGTACAAAAATCTTGGTAAGAAATGTAAATATGTGATTTTAGACTAGGCAATTTTGAAGACACTATCTCTCCTAAATTAGTAACCAAAACTTTTATATTAATAATCTTTCTTTTGAATTTCTGAGATCTAACACTAGTTATTAAAGTCAAATCTAGGCTTAGCCCACTCAATAAGGTATCAAAAACCAAGCCTGGAACACTAAGATTATAAAATGTTGACTTACACTTTTTAAATGACTGTCCTGCAATGGAAAATATGCAAATTAAAGTACTTGTAGGATCCAAAGAAAGTCTACCTCCCTCTTCTAGAGCCATGCACTCTTTTCAACATATATCTATGAAGAGTTCAAATTTAAGATGAACAGCAATAAGGATTAAAAACTTTTTTATTATGGAAAATTTCAAACATACATAAATAAAATACAGTGAACCTCTATGCCCACTTCCCAGCTACAATCTCAAACTCACGATCACTCTTGACTTCATCTTTATCCCATAATCAGTCCCTACCCCTGACCCTGATTATTTTCAAGTAAATCTTAGACATGTTTTCATTTAATTCATGAATATGTCAGTGTACTCACTAACATTTCTAAGAGATGAAGACTTTAAAAAACAAAAACTTCAACATTCACACAACTAAAACAGTAATACTTTAATATTAGCAAACATAAATTTCAAATTTCTTCAATTGTCTTATAAATTCTTTATAGTTGAATGATTAGACTACAGATCCAAAAAAAGAATAGACACTGTACTTGGTTAATATATTTCTTAAATCTTTTAAATCTATAGCCATGTAGCCTATACAATCATGTTTACGGCATCATAGTATAGGCTACATGGCTATAGATCATGGAATCTATATAGATATAGATCATGGAAAATGATCTATATTCCAGATTTTGCTGTTTCCCTGTGGTGTCATTTAACAGTTTCCCATCTTCGGTATTTGTGTTGGCTAATAGAATACAATGCCGAAGAGTATCGTGACGGCAGTCATCCCTGTCCTGCTTCTGATTTTAGTGGGAATGCCTCTAGTGCTTCCCTATTAAGATCTTATTGAATGCTTTAGGAATAAATAGTTACTGAATTCTGTCAAATGCTTTTCCTGCATTAGGAGATCAAGATTTTCTCCTCTAGGTTGCTGGATTTTGTTTACTACTATTTTATTTAAGATTTTTACACCAGTACCTAATTAGAACTAGCTAGTAGCTCTCTTTTTTGGTGCAAACTTGGTCAGATTCTGAGTATGTCATATTTACTTCAAAAAGAATTGTGGACATTTTCTCTCCTTATATATGTGGGTCTTAAGTGGTTGCAATAACATTAGATTATCTGATTTTTAAAGCTTTTGCAGAATTTCCCTGTGAAATTATCTTGGCCTTCATGGAACTGCTCTTTTATTGTATTCTTTATAGTGACTGGTCTATTTAGGAGCTCTACTTCTAGAGAAGTTGATCGTGACAAGTTCTATTTTTGTAGAAAAGAATACATTTCATCTGCTAAATAAGGATATTTTTAAAGGTTAACAAGTATTATAAATTATTAGTTGCATGTTCACCTTTATATTACAAAGACTCTATTATTATTTTTGTACAGGAATATACTAATGCATGTATATACAGTAATGAAAAACTAAAGGAAACTGTTTACATGTCAAGCAAGTACCAACATGTTATTAACAATCCATTAAAACAGACCCCTAAATAATCATGGAGTAGCCTAAATACTATCAAAGCCAAAATATTTTGTATTATATTAAATGGTCCATTGTATTAAAGGCTAAATATTATTACTCATTACGTATCATAGCCAATTCAAAAAGGGGAGAGGGAGAGAAAAGTAGTGCTTTGGAACAAAGCTCTGTTGTGGAGTGATGCTGAACTTCATGAACATTTGCCTTAAAAGGGAAATTTTGACAAAATCTTTTAAATGTTTATGTCTCCCATCCTACCAAGATGCCTCTTCAATACTCTTGTCTAGGATTAAGAGCCCACACATGAAGACAATACTGCAGTTATACTTCTTATATCCTAATAACAACACTAAACTAAACAGGTGAAATTATCTAAAGTTTGTATATTTATTCATCATGGGGCACACAAAACAAGTTTCACGTTCAAACAACTGCATTAAAATGCTTTGTTATTCAACCCTGGGACAAAATGCCATTATATTTTATATATCTTATATAACTGCAGGTTGCCATAATCTGAAAATATGCAATTGGAAATAAGTATCACTGTCTGTATAATCAACTTGCCAATAATGAGGAAAGAATCATGAGAAAACAATCAGATAAATCCAGATTATAGGACAGTCTATAAGACAGATGATCTAGACCCAACTGTACAATAAGATAGCCATTAGCCACATGTGGCCATTTCAAATTAAATTAACTAAAAGTAGATAAAACTAAAAAGTCAGTTCCTCAGTTGCACATGCTCAATAGCCACATGTGCCTACGACTGCTACATTAGACTGGTGCTGGTTTAAACTTTCAAAAAAGGCAGTCATGAAAGAAAAAAGAGGAAAGTTTCTAGACTAAAAAACACTAAAGTGAACTGACAAATGCAATGTATGATCCTTGATTTCATCCTAGATGTGGGGAAAATACTATGAAAGATATTTGGAGATGATTAGAGAATCTGAATGTAGGCTGTACATTAGAGATATTTTATCAATGCTAAATTTCTTAGGAGTGATAATGGCATTGTGGTTGTACAAGAGAATGTTTTTGCTGTTAGAAACTACATGTTAAAATATTTATAGAGGAATAATCATGATATCTATATTCCTTGCTTTTAAATGATTGTGTAGGAGATAAAAGTAGAACCTATCAAGACAGAGCAAAAAATAGGAAAATATTCACAACTGATGAACACAGATGAGTGGTATATGTATTTACTGTACTACTCTAACTCTTATATCAAATAAATTTCATTGTTTTTTTTTTACAAGGACACAAAATCTAACATGAAACACACGTTAAGTTAGAAATACCTTTCCATGCTTGAAGCTTTTGGTAGAAAGATCTGTTTCCTTCCTTACAGCACAAATTAGGGTCCCTTAATATTTGATTTCTTTTTGATTAATGAACAATTTCAGAGCAAAATCTATAGTTAGCGGTTAGAATATTAAAATATATCAAGATTCAGAAGACACGCAAGTACAAGTTCAATTCCATTCCACCTAGCATTCAAACTTCTTGAGAGGAAGACTCGATATTAATAGCCCCCCTCATTTGAAGCTAGGTACTCTTAACAAATACAGGAGAGAAAAGATAGACTTTTTGAATTTTCCCAACTTCAATAAACATTTTAAAAACTAAAAGTCATTATGTTCACAAATACATTAACAACTGAATAAGATTCCACTATAAATCTTAACCTTTTGAGTATCATACCCACATCTTTTGTAGTAAGTTAAACCCCTCTAAAGTAGATACATGTTCCTCTAAAGTAGATATGTGTTCTCTTTTACTCTGGCTCCTATCAATTCAGGAGTTTTAAAAGGACAGGAGGTGTAAAATCAGTAACTGCATAGTCTCTTAGTGTTACATAAGGACTAAAGGTCTTTATGCCAAGAAACCCAAAATTTTACTTAAAAATTGTCAATATATTTTTGCTAAGCTTACATTTAAATCTACTTAAGGTACAGGTTTTCACTCACTGACTCTTACTCTTATTTTGTATTGTGAGAGGAATAATGTTCTTGGGAACACACTACCAGTTTTGAATATTTAATAACCTCTAAAACCTCTATTTCAAAACTTAGTATCTTTATTGACAGCTGATGGAAAAAAATGAAAATGTTTTTAATAGCCTTTCACAATGTATTCACAACATATGCATGAAAACTAAATTTTTTTGATTTCTTAAAACTTTCATTTTCTCCTGCCTATTTCCTACCTGAGGTCAAAACGCTGGTACCACATTCAGATGAGGTGTAAAGTATCCCTCTAGCTAAACAGCAGGACTGTTTGACTAAGACTTTTTCATGCAAAAACCCTTCGTAATATAGGAATAAAAAAAACAAAGATGTAAACACAGCTGTTTACAAATAAAACGATTTCCAAAATTTTCCAAAAGGTGTCACAACTCTGACTTATACATGTTCATACTTTCCAACTGGATATTACAATTTCAGGTTATCATGTAACAGTTCTTTTTTAAGTAAGTAAGTATTAATTGCATTTCCCTAACAAACTCAATTAGTGCTTGTATTACATGTTAAAAACACAACCTCATTCACACAAAAAGAGAATCTCAGTTACCTGACTAAAGATTCACCTTCCTCAGCATGAATTTAAGGGACTTAACAAAAAGGATTTGTAGCCCCATGACACAGATATGCTTTAATGTACTTGATACATACTTTCAGATACTAGCTTTAACTTGAGGTAAGGCATTTTTAAAAGTTCGCCTCTCATCTGCCAATTCAGTACTTTGTTTATGCAAATTGCTGCCATGAAGTATTACTCCAGAATTTTACTTTCTTCCTGAATAACTCTCAGCTGATAAAGACAGTGAGTTATAGCTATTGATGTTACATAATTTTCAAAAAAGCTTTAAGTTCTTAAGTCTTCAAGTTATTATTTAGAATAATAACTTACTCTTAAAACTCAGAAAAACATAACCAGTACTAAAGTCAAATTTGATTCTTACACAAAATCAGCAACTAGAGTACCAGAAAGGGGAGATAATTTAAAAAGAGGGAAAAAGCTCTAGGAAGTGGTAAGAAAAGAAGTTCAGGATAGAATGGTTACACATTAAAATTTACATATTTTATACAATGGTCAAAAAAAGGGAGAACTTTTCCAATGTATACTTCTTCACTTTTTTGGGGAAAAGGGTACAAAATAAGTGTTACAGTTAAAATAGTTCAGAAAGCAGATTTAAAAAATAAATGGCAAAGGAAATTATCAGGTGAAATTTAGGAAAAATAGAATGAGGGTTTAAGGTTATAAAACACACAACACAGACAAAACCAAATAGCTACTGAATTTAAAGTTATTTGAAGTGTTCTTAACTAGCAAAAGATAAAACAGGAAGAGACATAATGACCAATGAAAGATAAATCATGATTTCACTTTTAAGTGTACATACATAGCCTTTTGGAATATCTGTGTCCTCATTGCTTCCAGGGTCATTTTCTAGGTGCTGCTTGATTTTTTCTTCTAATCCCACAGCATCTGCTCCTTGATATTGATCAATTCTCACTTTGTTTCGAAAAAACAGAAAGGTAGGTGTTGCTGATATATTGTTGGTGGCAGCTGTGCCCTAGAATTGGCAAGTTAAACAGCATTACAGATTAAAACTAAGATTAAACCACTTTAAGTATTCATTCTACATCTCTATGGATGTTAAATATTACAAGAATGACCTAAAAGCATGTAAAATAATTTACCCATAAATGTTATTTAAGAAAAAGCAAGCCTATTTCTAAGGAGCACAACTACATTACCCTTACAACCACAATGAAGAACAGACCTGCATTTTTTTCACTTCTAGTGCTAAATACTTCAATCAGTAGAATAATTAGCTTCCAATATAGAAACACAAATGTTAACTATATATGTCATCTTAAGTTTTCTAGTATCCACAAGAAAAAAGAGAAATATGCGAAATCAATTTTAATGTTTTAGTGAATCCATTATGTGCATTTTCAACATACAATTGACATAAAAAGTTAATGACATATTTTTACAATTTTTTCTTTCATATAAAGCCTTCAAATTCCTATGTCAATTTTATACTTACAACATATATCATGTGGGACTTGCCACATTTCCACATGTATGTAGTAGCTACCATATAAGACAATGCAGCTCCAGAAGTCAGCACTTCTAGATTAGAGACAGTGAATACTTAAAGGGCCAGTGCTGCAGTCCAGTAGCATGTGACATAAACAATCAATGTGTACATAGAGCTCACACCAAATCCCCAAAATATTAACTACAAATTACATAACATTCTAAAATTTTTTTCACACTCAGAAATGTATCAAAGACAAAGCCTCACCCACACACAAAAAAAGCAGCTACACAGCTATTCCTTAGTAAGAACTGAAGACGACATTTTTAGTGTTAGAAGGAACTTCACAAATATTTTTCCATATTTCTACATATGCAAATGAAGAACTGTCACAGCCATTTCAACTAAGTAATAAGGGCAATCTATCTATAACACTGGTTCAATCAACAGTAATCAACATTTTAGTTTCTGCTGAGTATGCAGTTTTGGAGCTAAGATTACAAATTGATCAATTCAAATCAAACTATAAGCAAGAATTCTCTGTGATGGTTTTCTAATGAACCAAAGCAGAAGATACAATTTTAGATCTGCAAAAGATAAACAAAGATACATAAAACACAGAACTGCCAGGTGACCAATTAAGCTTAACATATTAATTATATCAGAAAGATATTAATAAAACAAGCCTAAAGCAACTAATTGGACTACCCTTAATTAATACAATTATAAGAACATTTGTAATCATCATGCCACCACAATTTCCTGTCTTCAAAGGAATAAGTGCTATGTATAAAAAGAGGTAAATAAACGAAAAATGACATTAATGTTGAATTTCAAACAGATTTGCAAATTCATTGAAAAAAAAAAAGGACTCCTTTCTCTCACCTGACACTGATGTACATCTACTTCCAAGAAAACTGCTTGTGGATACTTATTACTCATAGAATTGAATGCGGGAGCAATCCTTAAACATGGTCCACACCTGTGAGGAAGATAAAAGGAATGCTCAGTAAAATTAACACCAAAAATTGTTCTATTTTATACTCCAAAGAACTTGTCAATTAAACCATAAAATAATACAAACTTTTATCAACCTGGCTTCAGACTTTCCAGTTTTTCCACTGGACTATTTAAATTAACTTACATCAATACCACATTGCCTTAATTATCAATTCCAGTCTATAAGAAATCTTGAAGTCTAATTGCATGAAGTCTTCCAGCTTTGTTCTCAGTAAAATTAAAGAAACTCTAAATAAATGGAATAATACACTATGCTTAAGAATTGGAAAACTCAGTATTGCCAAGATGTCAATTCTCCTCAATTTGGTCTGTAGGGTCAATTTAATTAAAATCCCAACACAGTTTCTTGGAGAAATTAACAAATTTAAATTCTAAAATTTATAGAGAAATACCAAGGATAGCCTAAACCATTTTTGGTTCAAAGCTGATGGAAT
This sequence comes from Manis javanica, assembly GCF_040802235.1. Lineage (NCBI taxonomy): Eukaryota > Metazoa > Chordata > Mammalia > Pholidota > Manidae > Manis > Manis javanica. The sequence goes on from NC_133164.1 coordinate 109,061,420, forward strand.
TACATTACCAGGTATTACAGACCCATTCCATACACACTAACCTGATTTATAAAAAAGTTGACAAAGCAGTGCAGTGGAGAAAGGATTCAATAAACAATTTTGAGTCAACTGGATATACACATGGGAAAATACTGAATCTTGACCACTATCTCACACCACACACAAGAACCAATTCCAGATGGATTTTAGATCTAAATGTGAAAGGTAAAACAGTAAGGATTTTAGGAAAATCCTTTAGAAAAAACTACAGAGCATATTTTCAAAACCACAGAGTTAAGTGAAGATTTCATAAAACACAAAAAGCCCTAGAGAAAAAAACAAAGAAATGATATAAAGGAATATTGATAAACTGTAAAATATTAAGGCCTTTTGTTCATCAAGATACCACTGAGAGGGTGAAAAGACAACCCAAAAACTGGTAAAGAAAACAAACAAATGAACTATAAAACATATCAAATGATTATACACCTAATATGTAAAGAACTCCTACAAGCATTAAGAACAAGGCTGACACCCAAAAGAAAAAAATGGGTAAACTCTTGAAGTGGTACTTGACAAATGATGTTATCCAAAGAGTCAATAAATTTGAAAAGATGTCCTATTTCGTTAGCCACTAGAGAAACCAGAGAAATGCAAATTAAAACTACTCCCACCAAAACAACTAAAACAAGAATGAAGCATTGTCAAGAATGGGGAGCCACTGAATTGTTAGACAGTGCAAACTGGTATAACGACTTTATGGGGGAAGAAAAGAACCGGCAGTATCTGCTAAAGCAAGATTTATGCCTACCTATGACCATCTCTGAGATATATTAACAACAGAAATAGTTGTTTGTTGTCTACATATGTTTGTCTTAGGGCATCTGAAAAAATATTGATAGTAGCAATATATCTAACAGTAAAAAATTAGAGATTACCCAAATTCCTATCAACAACTGAATGAGTAAATTAACTGTAGTTATTCATACAGTGGAATACTATACAAAAGCAAAACTGACTGATGGAAAACTTCATGGAAAACATGGACGGCCCTCACAAATAATACTAAGGAAAGAAGTAGACTGTATGATTTCATTTCTGTACAGTTGAAATACAAGCAAAATTTATCAATAGTATTTAAATCAGAACAATGGTTACCTCAGTGGGAGTAAGTGACAGGATAGGGGCATTAGAGAGATTTTAAGAGGCTAGTAATGTTTAATTCATCCAAAAGCTGGTAACACAGGTGTGTGTGTCCAATTTGTGAAAATTCATTATGCTACCAATTTATAATTGTGCACTAAGTGTATCTCAGCAAAAGTTCAAAAAAATGAGAAAAGTCTTGGTTTTAGCAGAAGAAACCCAAAGAAAAGCAAATTCTAAAGAACCAAATGTTCAAACTCACAAATGTTTATACTCAAACTGTGATTGTATCTTCATTCTTAACATTTTCATCCTGTGCCATCCTTAAACCTCACACCAAAAAGTTAAGAAAGTAACAATAAACTTATTAATAGTAAATTTGGTGCTTTCAAAAGTAGATTTTTGGATGTAACAATCCTCTACTAGGCACTACGACTAAATTATTAAGAAACAAACAGTTGATTAAATCTATGTTCAGTTAAGCAGAATGCTTCCAGCTACTAATAAATCTTAAGTACTATGGATGTGAGTACAAATTGGATGATACTCATAGAAGGGCCATTTGGTCAGAATTATCTATCAATGTGAAATGAACACAACTCAGATCAACAATCGCACTTCTAAAAGTCAATCTTAACAATTACTCAAGTTGACAATAGTATGTTTAAGGAATTCAATGCAATGCTTGTAATAGTAAAAAATTAGAAAATCTAAATAAGCTATCACAGAAAAACACTTAAAAACTTACAGTACATTTGTACCAGGGGATAAGGATAATTTGTACTGTTTAAAAGAAAACTAAGTCTCATGGTAAAATGTTCTCTTATGACATTAAAAAGATGTGTGTGTATAAAATATGTATTAAAAAGTTAGATGGGTTGCACAATAATGTTAATTACTTCTGCAAAGTGGGATTGGAAAAGGAAGACAAAGAGGTGAGGGGCAAGTTTTTAATTATCCATACCTCTGCATCCATTGCTTTTTTATGATGAACAGGTGTTTTATTTTGAAACATTAAATAAGTTGAGAATAGAGAATTTGACATTAACTGCATTTAAATAGGTGTCACATACGAAGCACAGGTATTTATGCTATAGTATACTATCCTCATTCCTGAAAATCTTCCTTCTGCAAAAGCATGCACTCAAAATAAGAAGACTAATAGGATATGTAAGATTGAGGCAAACCATTTAAACCTATGCAACTCTGTGAAAATACCCCAAAGAAAAACAATAGTACTCTGGAAATACCTGAACTGCCAGGCACGTAGCTCAGATCTACAGACTACCTACCTCAGGGAATATTCAAAATGAATAAAAACAATGAAGTGTAAGTGGTGCTCTGAGCCAGTAGGGCTGCCACTAAGGCAGGGACAAGAGGAAGTGCGTGAGGGAGACTGAATCCCCCTGGGGAACAAATGCTGGGTGCAGCAGCTCATATTTAATTTTGTTAACTTTAACTTTCTTAAAATAAACCTGAAAGAGAGCCTCCCTGTGTGAATGAGGGTTCTCCTCCCACCTGCTACAACATTCTATTTCTATTCCTGATCTTCACTACGTATAAAAAATAGAACATGAACCAACACAACTTCCACATTCTGTGGACATCATTGCTCTATTCACCAATCCCATATGAGCAAACTGATGTTAAACGAACACATCTTGTTGCTGAACAGACTGTACTGAAATAATGGCTATCTTGTAAATAACTGTTCCCTTTCAAAATTTAACCTTATCTAGATCCTTCGATTTTAGCTGGCAACCACAGATTGGAACAGTAGTCACAAGTCAAAGTAAGTCATAGAACACAGAAGCACAAATATATACAGCAGCATACTTTCACACAAATCATTCAAATGAACTGAAAGTTTATTTAAGTAAGATGTTTGCCTCCTTTAACATTAGTAAAAGTAAACTTAAACTTCCATTATTAGCTGAGCTCATGAATAAGTCATCTGATTTCTCTGTATAAAATGAGAAGGGACTAGATTCGCTAAGATGTTTCCCATGTCTAAATTATCATGCCCTAAGTATGCCTGAATTTCAGGATTTTACTTTTTTTCTGGCACAGCCCTTGATTCACAGCTCTTCATACACAATCAAAGGACTTTGAACTTGTAGAAGAGACCAGAGACCATCCGGTCCAGAGGTTTAAAAAAGAACAACAAAAAGTTATTTTCTACAGTTAAACCTTTTTGAAGGAAAGCTTATTTGTTAAATCCACTATGTAAAACAGATATGTAGGAAGGATTCTGAATTATGCTTTTTGAGAGAAAAGAACATATCAAACACTCCAGCTTTCTGCAACTGAAACAGAACCAAGCCCACAAAACTAAAACTTTAAAATTGACCTCACCTAACACTGCACTGCTTATAATCACTCAATGTATCTGGGTATACTTAGTAGTAGTACAGAGATGCCAGTTACAAAAATACACTACCACAGTATATAATTCACATATATGACTTCATTCTCTAAATAAATTAGGTTGTCATATTATTCCCACATTACAGGTAGGGAAAAAGCCTAAGAGACTGAATTGTCCTGGGTCTTAAGATTAGTTTGCAGGCATAGCTGTTAACTAAATTATTCAAGGCACTATTTACTGAAAAATGTGAGGCTATGTGCAATACACAGCTGAACCTGTGTTTCCTTTCTGCTTCAGCTGGGAATAACAAGGATAACACTCTACAATCCAAATAGTGCATTCAGCAATGGGAGCTTAAACAAGTTATTTAACCTCTCTGTGACTGAAATAACTCATTCGTAAAATGGGGGTAATTTCAAAAACTATTCTAAGGAATGAATGAGTGAGACAATATAAGTGCTTAAACAAGTCCCTACACATGCTAAGTTATAAATGTTGAATACTTTCATTGCTCCAAAAAATACAGAATGGTGTCAGGACCATTCACTGGAGAAAAGAGTTTTTTCAACAAATGGTACTGGGAAAACAGCATTCACATGCAAAAGAATGAAGTAGTACCCTTTTACACCATTAACAAAAGTAACTCAAAATGGATCACAGATCTAAACTTAAGAGCTAAAATATAAAATTCTTTGATGACAACATAGAGGAAAATCTTCATGACACTGGATTTGGCAATGACTTCTTGGATATGACACCAAAAGCACAAGCGCCAAAAGAAAACAGATCAAAATTTCAAAACTTTTGTGTTATCAAAGGACACTATCAAGAAAGTGAAAAGGCAAAAAACTGAAGGAACAAAACAGCAGCAGACTCACAGAACCCAAGAATGGACTAACAGTTACCAAAGGGAAAGGGACTGGGGAGGATGGGTGGGAAGGGAGTAGGAGGGGAAAGGGGCATTACCATTAGCACATATAACGTAGTGGTGGGGGGCCCGGGGAAGACAGTATAACACAGAGAAGACAAGTAGAGATTCTATAGCATCTTACTATGCTGATGGACAGTGACTGTAATGGGGTATGTGGTGGGGACTTGATAATGGGGGGAATCTAGTAACCACAATGTTGCTCATGTAATTGTATATTAATGAAACCAAAATTTTAAAAAAGGAAAAAAAAAAAAAAGAAAGTGAAAAGGCAACCTAATGGAAGAAAACATTTTCAACTCATGTATCTGGTGAAGGAGTACTTTCCCAGCTCAAGGATTTGAATAGACATTTACAACAGAAGATAAACAAATAGCCAATAAGCAGAGATACTCACATTAGTCATTAAGGAAATGTAAAGACCACTAGGTATCACTTCACATCGATTGAAAATGGCTATTAAAATATGAAAAGTGTTGGTGACTATGTGGAAAATTGGAACTCTCATGCATTGCTAGTGGGAATGCAAAATGATGCCACTACTTTGGAAAATAGTTTGGTGGTTTCTCAAAAAGGTAAACACAGAATTACCATATAACTGAGCGATTTCACTCGTAGGTATACACCCAAAAGAACTGAAAACAGGGACTCAGAGATATCTTCGCACACCAATGTTCATAACGGTTTATTCACAATAGCCAAAAGGTGAAAACAGCCCAAATGACCATAAAGAGCTGAATAAGCAGTATGTGGTTATGTACATACAATGGAATATTATTCAGCTTTAGAAAAGAAAATTCTGACACATGCTACATGAATGAATCTTGAAAACATTATGCTAACTGAAATATGCCATAAAAGGACAAATATCTTATGATTCCACTTTTATGAAATAACTAGAGTAGGCAAGTTCATAGAGACAGAAGGTAGAAGAGAGGTTAGCAGGGGTTGGGATTAGGAGTTAGTGTTAACGGGTACAGAGTTTTTGTCTTGAGATGAAAAAAATTCCAGTAAATAGTGATGAAGGTGTTACAATATAGTAAATATATTTAATGCCACTGAACTGTACACTTAAAAATGGTTAAAATGGTAAATTTTATGTTACATGCATTTTACTACAATTAAAAAAAACTGAAAAATAATACTGGAGAGCCACTGAAGATTCTTAAACAGAAGAGCAACAAACTGTATAGCGTTTTAATTAAATTAACAGGATGGGTAAGCAAGGAAGTGGAAAATGAGGAATACAGTCTTAAAAGGATTGGAAAGTAAATAGATGCCAGAGAAAACTATCTTCTTGGTCTAAAATGGTAAGACATTAGGTTTCTCCTAAGAAATTTCTCACACCTAAGAGGTTTGTTACGTGATTTTACTGTTTTGAGGGTCCAATACTGACATCCACTTACAAAAATCTGGGGTCACATTGTCACAGAATTTGTGTAAGAATACATTAATGGTCAAATATTTAAAGGAACTTTAAAGGCAAATACAATCTCATCAAAGTTATGTTACCTAAATATGATTTGGATCTTAGTTCTCTAAATTCATACATTTTATTTGCTCTCAGTTTTTTCAAAGAAAATAAAATTTTCATTCCACTAAAAATACCTTTTTAAAAGTAAATAATAATACAGTACTTTACCAATCAAAGACTGCACCTATGTTTATAATTAAATGATACCTCATTGCTAATGGAAGTGTGTCCTCAATGTCTCCCCATTTTTCCAATTTGAATTAATCAATTTTTTATTACTCTTTCATCTCTCTGTGCTATGGCAAAGGAAAAAGAGAGTACATCATTGACAGACAAAAGTATAAGTGCTCGCACTGACAAGAATTAGAAAAGTGAAATAAGAATGAGATTCGTTGTTAAAATCATCTCTTCCCATTTCCAATTTTGGCCTAGGTACTTAATGTCCTGATATTCCTCATATTAAAAATATACACAATACAAAATTGCTAAGGCTGGGAAGACACAGCTACAGAATTTTGACTTTCCTTTTAGACATTATCTTTATAATGAAATCTTTATCTTCCTAACGTAAAAGTGAAAGTCCACATAACAAATGGGTACCCTATTTCGCAGGTAAAATCCGATGTACTGCCATAAAACTAAATCCATCTCTACCTGCATCCCTCCAACCCCTAAAATTATCTAATCCTAATGCCACCATTTATATATTGAACATTTAATCATATCCAATAATTATGAATCATGTTTTGCTCTGAGAATCAAAATATTGCCTTATGTTTATATAGTTACTTGAACAATTAAAATGTGTTGCATAAACAGTGATACCTTGTAGGCTTCTCCAAGTTAGTGCAATGTAAATAATGCCTGGTGTCTGTCAGTGCCTAGTTAGGAGGATGAGAGGTCTACTTGATTTACTTAATACTCCTAACCAGGCACTGACAGACACCAGGGGAGGTCAGCAAACACACTCATTTGCTGAATCTCGGTTGGAATGCCTAATTCCAACATGTCACTCTCACACATCCAATAGAGAAGATTCACTAGCTCTGCGACCTATAAATTATATTGAGATTTACCAAAACCTGCTAACATCTTTCAAGAACCCTGTCCTCTTAAATTATCAAGTCGAAAATGGAGTCTATGTGGTCAAAACAAGATACCTGGGTTCCTGTCTACCTGTACTGTATTTCTGTGATCAGATGCAATCGCCGACGTAGGGAAGCCTAAGTTACAAAGTTATTAACCCAAAGAGTAACAAAACCATTAAAATTAAAAAGCATCATGACCCAACATCAACTTAATTTAAAATGCATTAGCTGAGCTTTCCGACTAAGCCCCACGCCATTTAGTTGGATAGCCCCATCTGAATCTTCCAAAGGCTTTGCAGAAACGCAAGCGGTGAAGAGAATAAGAGGTTCGGTAAATAAGATGTGGAGTTTTTAAGATGCAAATAACAGCTAGCTCCCTGTAAAGGAGACAGGTGCAAGCAGGATGGCTGTGGGAGACGCCCACAGACTGGAAGAAACGAGCGGCAGCCCACCTCCCAGGGCAGAGCTCGTCCGGGTGGGCGGGGAGCTCCTGGGCTGAGGACAGCGGCTGGCCAGGCCTCAGAGCCCGCCAGAGACACCCTATGTACAAACGGGACTCACACTCAAGAACTGCGGCCTAGCTGGGCAGCGGCCTGGAGCAGCGGCCAGCGCCGGACATCCGGAGCAGGAGACCGTAAGGAAGCCGGCACCGGGAAGGGGAGAAAGCAAAGCACAGACGGACAGACCGGGCCCACAGAGCTCGCGCCCGGCCTCACCCTCGCATGGTGAATTTGACCACGGCGAGTCTGGAGCCCGCGCCGCTCAGCTCCGGCTGGAAATCCGGGTCGCTTCCGACCGGCTTCACTCCCACCATTCTCAGAGAGCCCGGCGGGGCGGCCGCGACGCCACCGGCTTCCAAACTGATGGAGAAGACCCGGGAACGGGAGGGAGCTGGTTCCAGGAGGCCGAGGCCTGGCCAGGGGAGCTGGCGGCGGCGGCGTCTTCTCCACGGGCTCTCAGTGCCGAGTCACGCCAGGGAGCGAGGCGTCCGAGGGGGCGGGGACGGGAGGCGGGAGGGGACAGGCGAGGTGCGGGAAAGCGCGCGGTACCCAGAAGCCACCGCGCGGCAGCGCCGCCGGCGCTCGCGTCCCTTGATGTCATTTCCGCATCGTCCGTTTTGGCTCCACCGACCGATGCCGAGACTGGACCCGTGGTCTTATCCTCTACTGAGGAATCGCACGCCGGCTGCGGCGGCGCAGGCGCAGAAGAGTAGCGATCACACGCTGTTACAGAGCGCCAGTCCCAAGCTCTTATATTCGTCCGCGGTTGCAACATCCGAGACTTTAACCAAGGAGTTTTCGGGGGTGGGAAAGGCAAGAGGGACCCCCTTTTCTCCGGAGTTCTTGGCTACTGCCTAAGGTTTTAAACCCCGACCCCAACCCAGGGAGCACTTTGAGGATAGTCTTGTCTCATATTCGGGGCAAATCGCCACACTAGACAAAATATATACTTTAGGAACATTTAATTACGGATTCATTACACGTGGGTGCTCTCCGTGTAGTTATCCAGAAAGTATGCACCTGTCTGTAAGTTGTGCCTGAAAAATAAACGCAGCGTCCCTGCTTTAGGAACTCACAGTCTAGTGATAGGTGTAAGCAATGAAGGAGCAAAAACGTTTGCAAAGGAAATAGTGGAGACGAATGAGATAGGAGAATGGGGATGGGTAAACTTCCTAGAAGATGTGAACTCTGAACGGAATCTTGAAAGAAAAGAATGGGATAGCTAGATGGTGAAGATGCCAGAGGTTTTCCAGACAGAGGAAACTTAAGGGCGAATGCTTGGTTGAGAGGGGTGATAACAGCTCATGTTTAATAAATTACTTGCCAGAGAAGATACAAGGTCTTTATATATATAAAAAGCACATATAATCTTCACAACAACCCTGTAAAGTAGGTCCTATTATTATTTCATGGATAGGCTAATTTTCCCAAGTTCACACACCTAGTGTAAAGTCAAGCCAGCATTCAAATTAAGGCAGCATGTTTTTTTCAATATTAGGCTAGGTGGGGTGAGGAAGAGAAGTTGGAGGTCAGATCATAACTACCTTAGGGATTTGTATTTTAACATCACGGCAATGGAATATCCTTAGGGCAATCTTGTGATTACAAGTTTCTTTAGAGAAAGCCTTGAGGCAGCAGTGAGAAGGATGGAAGAGAGTAAGACTAGTTTAGGAGGTTACTGAGAATCCCTAGCCTACTGAAACCCCATCTCCTGTGGTAATCAGGAACTGAGTTATGGGAGCCCTTATAGTGCAAATGAAGAGGATATATTTGAGAAACAATGAAAAGATAGAAACCACAGGTTTAGTAACCAATTGGACCAATTTAGTGAGCTGGCAGAAGAAGGAGTCTATGATGATGCAAATATTTCAATCTCGTGTTTACTGAGTTAAGATGACTAGGACAACCAGGTGAGGTGTACAGTAAGTAGGAAGGATGAGTGTGGAACCTCTCTGAAGCTCACCTTTGTTGTCTGTGAGAATTGTATTAATACTACTTAATTCCTAGGATTGTGAGTGTTAGAAGTAATAGTTGCCAGTATACATAAAGAACTAGAACATAAGGTGCTCAATAAAGGATATTTATAAACATGGTATATTAGCCAGCTTGAGCTGCCATAACAAATACCACAAACTGGAGGGCTTAACAACAGAAATTCATTTCTCACAGTTCTGGAGGCTGGAAGTCCAAGATCAAGATGCCAAGCAGGATTGGTTTCTCATTAGGCCTCTCTCTTTGGGTTGTAGATAGCTGCTTTCTCACTGGCTTCTCATATGTCCTTTCCTCTGTGCACATGTGCACACATCCAAGCACATACACTCCTGCTGTCTCTTCATATAAAGACACCAGTCCTCTTGGTTATGGCCCTACCCTTTAATTACCTCTTTAAAGTTCCCCATCTCCAAATATAGTCATATAAGAGGCTAGGGCTGCAAACTATGAGTTTTGGGGGCACACAATACAATCAATGGATTATAATTATTCCCAGTGGTCCTCCCAGTTTTACCTGAGAAACAGAGTCTTAGCTCAGGCAACTGAAGTAAATGTTGTGTGGGGAGAGAGGATTTAGCAAGACCTTAAAAAGAGATTCCTGAAAGGCAAGATAAAACAAGGCATCAGATTTGTAAAAGTCAAATCTGACAGGCACATTTTTCTTCCTTGTGTTCTTCCACATCTGCTTTCAACCTTTCTCACCTACTCTTAGCTTCAGGAGGCTGACTTACAAGTACTGGATCAATAGGATCCCTGTTGAAGCTTCTTGTTGGAGATGGCAGTGTAAACGAAAGTGAGATCCAGCTATTAATTCTCTCAGCTCCCATCCTGTTGTTTTGCTGCAGGTTGATTGTGTCTTTACCAAAGGCCATAGCTCCTGTCAAGAGGCTTTTTGTACTGTTACCCTTTTTGAGTTCTGATGACCACTGTCTTCCCTTGTCCCTTCAGGTCTGCAAGTAGGAATTACTCCTTGTTATTGGTAGCACCAGCATACTAAGAATCCCTAGCCTACTGATGCTGGTGCAGACCTGACTGTAGAGCACATTAAGTTAAATAAGCTTCAGGTGCATGGAATTTGTCCCAAAAGATGTTATCATTTTTCTTCTAAATTTTTATATGCCACTCTGAAACCCCATTTCCTGGAATTTACATGTACACTTTAGAAGAAAAAAACCTTACAGACCCTAAGACCTCTGCAAGGATGACTTACGATTATTCTTAAGAGAATGGTACGGTCTCTCCATCCTGAGTTTAACATACTCGGAAAACGCCAAATACGCTGCACAAAAATTCCCCCTGCTGCATCCCGCACATGGTGGCACACTGATTGCCATAGTTTCTCAGAGTCTATCTAGGCTCAGCCTTGGGATTTCACTCCACAGCACCCACTACCAGAGTCAGCACTCAAAGTGAAACCTATTTGCCATCTCACACTGTACTCCATGATACCCTGAAATTCATAGTTCTCAGACTATAGTAAGTTCACTCAAATGTGGGTTCCCATTTTCACAACCAGAGATTCTGACTCAATAGAGCTGGTGCATAGCCCAGGAATCTGAGTTTTAACAAGCATGCAGGGTAGCTGATGCAAGGGGTCCTTATTATGAGGAACATTATTCGATAGCTTGTTTTCTATTATGTAACATTTACTATGCACTTAATATGTACAAGGAACTGTGATAATGCTTTGAAACACGTCTCTTCCAGGGAACATCAAAAGGGAGATAAGACACTTATACAAAAGCTAATAATATGAGTTAAAATGTGATAAGTGCCATAGCAGAAATATAGATAATATATAATGGGGGCTCAATAAAGGAAAGACAGTCTCCAGCTGCAGTGAGCAGAGAATGCTTTATGAAGGAATATGTTCTAATACTCAGTTCTGGATAAACATAGGAAGGAAATTCATAAACTTTTCATTTCACAGAAATGACAACTGACTTTCCTCTTAACTCATCAAGAATATAATTTACTTCAGACTCACCCATTATTATCAAATTCAGCCAGTCTCTAGAGGAAGGCTTTCTATCATGACTTGCAGGTGCATGGGTTCACTTTCCTGACTTTACAAAGAGATATGTTAGAGATACATCATACATGGTTTTACTGCTTCCATAGTCCTTTGCATATAGGAGGCACAAAATGTGTATTGGCTGAATGAATGAATGAATGAATGGCTAGGAAGTATAAATCTCAGTCCACAGAATCGGGTGTACAAGAAATATTGGTGTGATTGCCAAAGCCAAAGTATTCTTATGATAGAAAAGATAGGTTCAGTTTTTCAGTTTCTTATGTATCTGAGTGTTTGTTGGGGAGGAAGTATGCAGTAGTTACTTTTTCTTTAAATTTATTTATCTTGTAAAAAGGGGTAAAAATTCTTTATTTGAAAGAATGTAATGAAGAAAGAACATTTATTCTACCAAAAAAATACTCATAAATTCCTGAGTTAAACCATTTTAAGTAACTGAATTTGTATTTGCAGAAGCCCAAGAATATTGATGAATTGCATAACCATAAAAAGTACTCCCATTAACTTATCAAAATTACACCTATCTCAAATTCTATATACAAATAATTGCTGTTTAATAGCTTATTGTCACCTTATCGCTGACAAAGTAGAGAACTTCTGACACCAGTTTAACTCTGCTTATCAACTGGGTAAGTTATTTATAAAATAATTTCAGATGATAAGATTTGCCTTATTCTTAAGCTTTTGAGGGCAAAATATGTAATTAATGTAATATAAATATTAAATAGAGAGGAAATCCTGCTTCCTATTTCCAAACTCTTTCTAGCTGTAACCTATTTAGTTTGGATATTGAATACCACTTTCCATAGTTGTCCCTAGGTGATACAATATCTTTTCAGACAAACGGGTGTGATTTTCCCCCTTTGCTGTCAAATGGCTTCTTTAAATAGTCACCACGTGGACCATTCATCCCACCAACACGTTATTCCTTAGATTTGGGTACTAGGAAGTGTCTTGGACGGAGAGTTCCCTAGGAAGTCGGAGAGTGATCTCTCACTGTCATAAATCTCCTCCTCCTCCTCCTGGATCTTAATGAAGAACCTCGAGGACAATTCTAAGAAGCAGTTTTGGGTGTTTCCTAGAAATGTAAAATAGAGTTTTCTTCTGAAATTTATATCTGAGGATCAGAAGGCATTAAACTGCCTAGAGTTTCTATTAAGAAGGCCAGATATTTAGACAAATGCTTCCAACACCTCAGCCTCTGAAATAAAAATCCATATTTAAAATTTTTTAAAGAGTGTGTTAGGGGTTGAAATTAACTTTGGAACTGAAAAACTACCCATAACCACACATAACTATATATTCACTTAACCAGTTGTAAAGAGAGTTCTTTTTTGCTTGTGGTAATGTAGTAGAGATTGGCTAGAATGAACAGATAGGAAAGACATGATAAAACTCTTGACAGAGGCTTTCACTGTATTCCAAGCCCTCTCAGGCATGCACTCAAGCAAGTGCGCATGCACACACACACACACACACACACACACACACACACACACACACACACACACACACACACACACACACACACACACACACACACACCAAATAACAAGCATACACACCCTCATCACCTGGTCCATTCTTGAGTAGTAGCATTATCTGGATACTCTGAGTACATCTGAGGCCCAACCACTGAAGGTCTTCAATAAAAATAAAATGTGTGTTAGTGGCTTCTATCCAATAGCCAAGTGGTTGTTTAGACAATGTTAAAATATTTCTCACTGATATTTCCCACCAAAATTCAGGATAGCAGAATCAGAAGGGAAGAAGAAGGATCAGATCCACTGCAACTGGTAGAAAGTACAAAGCACATCACTTCTCACACTGTGCTATGCTTATGGGAGATGTATCTGTCTCCCTCTAAGCTGTGAACGACTTGACCCCAGAACTGGGTCTTTGCATTATCTGCATGCCCAGCTCAGCATGGTGCCCAGCACCCCTGGGTGTGTTGAATAAATGATGCTTTACATTTAGGACTAGTAAAAGAAAGTACTATTTCATGAAAATGGAAGTAAAGTTCTTGTAGCCACTTTCCCCTTCATCTAATAGTATTGTGGAGCATGCTAGGCATCATGTAATTTAATCCATAAATTGTTCAACCCGTGTATCTAAAGATAGGATTCCTTTAAAAATCATAGCCAAAATACCATTATCACACCTGAAATGTTAACAGAATTTCCTTAATATTATCAGATATATACTCAATGCTAAAATTACCCATTTTTCTCCAATTTTTTTTATAACTTATTTGGATCAATACCAAACTTAGGCATGTCATTGCATTGGTTGATGTATCTGTCTCTCTTTTATAAAAACTTTGTTTACTCTTTATTTTTGAGAAAAATTCAGATGTACATAAAAGTAGAAGAAGAAGGGTAGGGAGGGAGAAGAAGGTGGTTCAGTGAAAAGAAGGGAAAACCTTGCTAGTCACTGACTGGGGGTCTCGTCAAGAAGCATGGGCTCTTGGTTAACTTCACCTTGCTCGGGCATTGCCAGGGGCTGCCCCAAGAATAGAGAGCCTCAGCTGGAAAGGGAGTGGGAAGTATTTTTGTTTTTGTTTTTTTCTAGAAGGGGAATCTGGGCAGTGAATCTCTGTGTCTTTTGCAGAATTTGTAGCACCTGGGATATAATCTTCACACAAGTTTGGGGGCAACTCTTCTGGGCTCTGGTGGTCATTCCTGTCACCCTAATAGGAAGCAGAAGAGGGAGGTCAGTAGGACAAACTATAGCCCCTGTTGCTGCAGCTGGTGTCAGTGTTGCAAGTGGTGCTCATCAGCTGTTCCTTTATTATCCTGATTTCCCCTTGCTGATCTTGATAGCTTGCTGAACTGCCCCCAAACCCTCATTTGTGAGAAGCTGGAGTACCCCCAACCTTATCACCTTTACTCCTTCCTAGGAGGTATGAGTATGGAGCAAATTGGAAAGAAATAGGTTGATTTAGTGGAAGTTATGAGGTAGGAAAAAAAGAGAAGTCTCACTAGTTGACTTTCATGTCATGTGAGAAAATGCAGAGGGAATCTCCTAAAGCGTTTTAATCATGCAAAACTGTGCAAAGAACACTTATTAAACTATTCTGAATAACTCTGTATAACAGAGGACTCTCAGTACTAACGTGAAGCCCCCAACCATGATATGACATTGAGGGGAATGGGTCCAAAAAGGAAGGAACAGAATTTGCAATGTACTAGACCCCATGGAGAAAACCAAACCACAGATTTATAACCTAGATGAAGAAAAAAATAACAGTGCACATGAAACAGTTGGAAAATGACAGTAATAATGAGGTCACTGTCAGACCACTGGGCAGCGTAATAATCTCTTTTTGAAACACGTGAAACCAAAGAACAAATCTCCCTGCCTTTTGGAGAACTAACTTGGAACTTAGGAAGTCTAAGAAGTACTGGTATGTTGCTGTGGGGCAGTTACTAAATTCTAAAGATAGAGTGATATTTAAATATTATTAATGCTAGTAACATTTAATACCTATAGCATGTTGAAATTTCTAACCCATACTCAATGGGTTCTATTTGTGATTCTATTCTTGTGACAACTTACAGGTTTGATTAAAATTATAACAATGACAACTTCTCACTCATCTCCTTGCTGCTCTTTCCTGCCTGATTAACATGATGCATTGCTGCCAGATTAGTATATGTGATTGACACATCTGACAGTGACTGCCCAGTGAATCACACTCTGTTATCTTCTTTCTCTGAGTGTAGGTGAAACCTGTGATTTGCTCCTAACCAATATGGCAAAGGTGATGGTCACTATCTTGATTAGGTTACTATCTATAGCTTCAGCTGTATCTATATCATTATATTCATATCTGTGATGCCATCATTCTTGTGCTCAGTAGAGAGATTCTCTTTGCTGTCTTTGAAGAAGCTACCATGTCCTGGGAGGGCCTTTGGTAAGGACCAGGTGGCAAAGAACTGTGACTGGCTTGTAGGACCTGAGGGCCAGGGCCCTTAGTCATAGACCCACAAGGAAATGAATGAGCCAAATGAGTTTAGAATCCCTGTGTGATCCTGAGCAGAAGACCTAGTTAAACTGTGCCTGAACCCCTTTCCACGGGAAACTGTTAGGCAATAAATGGTGTATTGTTTGAAGCACCACTCTATGTATTGGTTAAAAGTCTTCAATGGCTTTTCATTGCCTTTGGAATAAAGTCCAAAAAGCTTTTAAGGGCATTCAAGGGCTCTCATTATCTGACCTTACTCTCTTTTCCCATGTTACTGTTTATTACCGGGTCTAGGTCCAATCTGAAAGACTATATCAACCTAGGAGAGAGCTCCAGGGCAAAGATTGCCTGTTGACAGAGTCCCCTAAAGAGCAGAAATAGCTAAGTTGTAATAATAGTTTCTCATTACATCTACTCCATGTTTTCTGTACCTTCCCCCAACTTAACTTTCTGTTTATTGTCTATGCCCATGTTTTACATTCCGTACCAGCAAGAGTTGTTTTTCTTTTCAGTTCTTCCTATTTTAAATCTTACCAATTTATCTAGACCTCCATAAACCTAATGTGATTATCCTCCTCAGCCCAGCCTAACAGTAATTCACCTCTTTTCTCCACTACCCATTTTTTGTATTTCTCATGTTGCACTCTATTTATTTTAGTCATATATCTTGGTGGACATTTGTCATTCTTTTTGGCTGCCTAGCATCCAAGCACTTTGCAATGTTTAAGGAATTCCCTATTTTGTGAGTCTTGGTGGAAAGCAGAGCCTGCCTTCCTCTATAGAAACTGAACTTGTCAAATTCTTACTTTCTCATCTGCACTTTCAGTTATGGTTCAATTAATATATCTTGAGCTGAATTTTCTGACTATATAAATCTCCTAAGATTTTATAATTTCTACATGAGAGGAATAAATAAATAATTTATTCAAATAAATTTACTCAGGATCAGCTTAGTGAAGGTAAAAATCCAAATTTTCAGGAAGGCTATACATGTAAAACACACACATATATTTATGTGTGTGTATATATAAATATGTGAATTTTCTGAACCAGAATTTCATTCATTAATATTTGAATATTTATTTTAGTCCTATAACTCAGGAGATTACACACATATATATGGACTTTGGCAGTCAATTTTTTAACTTGCTAGAGATTGTTAATAGTCTGAAAGCTTCTCATTGTATTCCTAGCAATGTATTTGAAACATAGTAAGTTTTTGATTAATATTTGTTGAGTAATTAACTTGATGTAGGAAAGATATCTTGATTTTCTTGACAAGCTGAGCAAGCTTTGATGTAGCCTGAGATTATCCTGTGGTAACCATTCTGTGCTTCTCCTATTTCCAAAAAGTTCTTATAAATTGTAAAGGGGATTATGAACTTAATGGTTTAAATGTATTCATTATCACAACAGATGGAGTGAGTACTGAACCCAACTGGCTGAGGAATTATTTTATTTTATTTACCATCATGTCCCTGCTCTTCCCCTCTCCCCCATGTGATCGCAAGGCAGTTAGTCAAAAGTAGAAAATGATAGAATTCCAATTTTCAGTACAGGACAATTTTAGAATTACTGATTTTCTAGTGTTCTGTTGACTTTCCTGGTCAACATTATGATTTTGTTCTTCTCTTTATGGTGGAGGCAGAACTGGTCCCTACAAATAAACAGAAATAGCATGTAAGAAACAGCACCTGAGACCCAAAGATGCTAAATGACCTGGTGAAGGAAAATAGGGTATGCCTCCTGGAACACTGATGGGTTTGTAATGTGTTGCTGGAAGGAGAGTGTCTAAACTGGAAAGAAGGGGAGGGAAAAGTTTGCCATTATTAAGAATAATAAATTGTTAACAGGAAGCCTTTTGATCAAACCAATACTTAGCTCTCTTTTGGCAAATTAGGAAGGAAGTGATGAGCTGCACTTGTTTCTGCTGTGTTGTAATTCCCTAATCCCCTGCTTTATAGGCCTGTCCAATAGGATTTTGCTACTCAAAGTGTGGTCCAAGGACCAGCAGCAATGAGCATTTCCTAGGAGTTTGTTAGAAATGGAGAATCTCAGGACCCCACTCCAAACCTACTGAATCAGAAACTTCATTTTAACAAGCTTCTCAAGGTGATTCATTTTGTACAGTAACTTTTGCGGACTGCAGAATTCTTACTTGTCCTATAAACCCGTTAGTGAGATGATAAGAGGAAAAGCAAAGCCATAGAATGAATATCTTTTCTATCTTTTTTACAGAACCGACAATTGGCTACCAGCATTGCACCAGTTTTAACACTTGGCTATCCTTTATTCATTCACTCAACAAATATTTGGAAGGAAGATAGGCTAGCATAAACAGTAATTAACATTTATTGAGCTCGTTTTATCTCCTAGACATCCATGAGGTTATTATGCCTATTTTGTAGATGGGGACATTGAGGAGAAGAGAAGATGTAACAGACGACACCAACTGTGTAGTGGAAGAACCGAGATCAGAACACATGTCTCAGTGAATATAGACCTTGAGCCCCACCGCTCCTTGCCACCCACCCGGGGAGTGTACGTTCGTTCTCTCTCCTCCACAGGAATGTTGCACAAGCGCGGACTTCTAGTCGAGTAGCCGAGTTCATCTTCTGGCGCTCTGTGTCGTAGCTAAATTCGGGGTCAGAGGGAAACTAACCAAATTCCAGATCTAACACTTTCTAGGTGCCAAGAGTCGCGGGCGCAGAAGAGGAACCTTGCAACATCCTGATCACAGGGAACTCCTAACACTTTCCATTTCATCTTCCTTCCGTTTTGGTCCTCCCAGCAGGGGTAGTCGAGGCGAGAAAAGAGCCTAGACCAGACTTCCCTTAACAAAGATGGCTGCCGTGCACTCCTTGTCCGCAGTTGCGCCGACGCCTCCGTCCGGTCTCCATGGTGACGGGGTTCCCTCTTTCGGCGCCCGTCTAGGCCAGGCCTGTATGGAAATGATGAGTTTCCTTCCCCCTCATTTTTGCGACAGTTGCAGCGAAAGTCACGGCAGTTGAGGCTGGTGTCAGCTGATTTACTGCAGCGGCGGCGACGGCGGCGGCAGCGACAGCGACAGCTTGTCTTCTCCGTGGGAGGAGGCGGCTGGCCAGAGGTTGTGGTCCCAAAGGTTTTCCCTCTCTGATCTGCCCACCCCATCCTCCCCGTACATTCTCGCCTTGGGCTCTTCGCCGCGGCGTCCGCGGGTGGTGGGACAGACAACATCGCGGCAGATGAAGCTGTGACAGGTAAGGGGGCTTCCGAGGTTACCCTGGGGAAATCCCAGCGCGCGAGGTGTTCGCAGCTGGAGATCAGGGGCCGAAGGTCAGGGGTCACAGGCTGCCCCAGCCCGAGGTGGCGCCAGCTGTCAGGGCGCTGCTGCTCAAAGCAATGCTGTGCTCCGCGCCTGCGGGTTCGGGCCCACCGCCAGGCGCCTTTGCATGGAATGTGGGTCCTGCCAGGGTTCTTTGGGGCGTCCTCCCCTGATGAGTGACATTTGATTCTGTTGACACTGGCTTTGGTGTTAAGATGGGACAGCCTCGGCTTCAGTGGCAATTTAAACGGGGTGCGGTGGTTAGTGATGCTGGGTGGATGGTTACTGACAGTGCTTTCGGGTCATGTTGTGCACGATTTTGGGGTACATATAGTCTCTCCTTATCTGTTGGTGCACCTCTTTAGTTTACCCTTGCCTAAGGTACCGAGTCGCCGGTTGAGAGTTTCATCAGAGATGACACCTCATGCCACTTCTCATCTTGCCCTAGGAATTGGTTTAAGAGGACACCTGCTATACCGCTCACCTATTATTAAAACGTATGTTTGGAGTCAGCACCACCCTGTCTCCGACTCAAAAATTGTCCTTTCTTTTATGTTTTGATTCACTTGCTATGCCGATTTCCCAGGTCTAACTAGGCAGAATTTGCTGGTCCTTAAGAGTTTTGAAACTATGGCAGCTACAGTTGCGTCTCAGGCAGCTTTGCTTTTGTTGATGCTGCGGATTTTAGGATTCAGTAGAAAAGCCCCAGCTTGCTTTCACTGTAACATTTGCCACGAGCCAAAAGTGGCAAGCGGTAACTTTTTGATGTTTATTGCTTAGGACTTAATGACAAGATGGCAAGAATCACCTGTTGTATGAGAAAAATTGAATTTTTGAGTTTTTAAACTTTTGTTACACACACACAAATTTTCTTGCTTTATGTGCAATTTATGAAGGTGGAGGGCAGCTTAAGCCTGAAAATAATGTGTTGAAATGCCCTTGTTATGAAGAATCGAAAACTACCATGATTTCATCCAAAGTAACAGACTTCCCAGTTATTTCAAATTGGGAAAATGAAACAATATAGATAATAAATGCCTTGTTAATTTCAATTAACGATTGTAGTAGAGAGATTTGTTTAAATGTCTGTTTTTAAAAAGCTACAGAACCCTCCTTAACAACAAAGCTAGGTATGCCTTTTACTTTTTTTTATTGTCACCCGTAGATAAATTTTAAAATATCTTGATAATTAGATAAATTGAAAGGACTGGGCTTTGCCTTATTTGAGTATCACTGTGGGAACTTAAATATTGAGGTAGTGAGTCTTGTATCTTACAATATCCTTTTATTTTTATCTTGGATATAAGTTCTGTTTTGAAGCAAAGGAAGTGGGGTGGTTTATCTGTATAACAGGCTTAGTATTGAAAACTTTAAATGTAGTGAACTGGTTTTTGTGCCTTTTGTCAAGGGTAATGACGTGTAGTTTTAGTAGTGTTAGGTGAATCCTTCAAGTTTGTTTTGAACCTGAGGTGCAGAGGATTGAGTTAATCTTTCTCAATTCAAGGATCATCATTGGGCTGTTCACTGTGTGTCTCCTGCTTTGTGTTGTTTTGATTTTTCTCCATTCTTTTTTTTCCATTTCCCACTCCACTGCCTTGCCCATCAATCCATAGGCAGCCGTTCTAACATCTGTGATGTGTATTCTCTGTATGGGTTACAGATGTTCCTGTGTATCCCAGATACTAGTCCTTTAAATATTACAAATATATTTGTTCCTATTCCATCATTTGTAACATTTTTCATGATGTCCTTCACTGAACAGCACTCTTTTTTGATGTAATCAAGTTTTTAAAAATTTGCCTTATGGTTTGTATTTTGGGGTTTTAAGAAGTCTTTCTCTGATTCTGTGTCACAAAGTTAATCTAATTTATATACAACTAACTTCATAGTTTTCCTTTAAATTTGTAGGAATTTAATACATCCAGAGTCTGTCTTTTTATATGTCACAAGATACAGATTCAGTTTATTTTCCATATATTGGGCCAGTTTTCCTAGTGTCATTCTCTCCTTTCCCCTTAGATAAATGGAGTCACACTTGTGTATTATAAGTAACCTGAACACTGTCTTCTGTTGATTTGGTTATTTGTTTGCACATAATCTAATACCATGCTGTTTTAATACTATGGCTTTGTATTATTTTTCCCTACATGATTAATTCTTCTAATTTATTTTTAAATTTATTTTGATATAATTATAGATTCACAGGAATTTGCAAAAAAAATAGTACAAAGAGGTCTAGTGTCCCCCAATGGTTACATCTTATATAACTTCACCCAATTTCCCTCAGTAGTTACCTTTTATACAACTATAGTACAATAGTAGCAAAAGCAAGAAATTGACATTGACACAATATGTGTATATCCTTCTGTGCTATTTTATTACCTGTGTTACAGGTATCTACCTGTACTACCACTGCAGTCAAAAAACAGAATTATTCCATCACAACAAAGATGTCCTTTGTGCTACACCTTTCTAGTTACACCCATCTCCCTTCTCCCTACTATCCCTACCTCTGGTTACTAATCAATTTTACATTTTGATAATTTTATCATTATAAGAGTGATATGGGAATGGGATTACACAGCATGTGACACTTTGAGATTGAGATCATCAAAATTGTTGCATAATTTGAGTCGTATTCCATGGTGTATATATATATGTATATATATACCGCAATTTGTCTAACCACTCACCTGGACACTGGGGATGTTTCCAGTTTTTGGCTGTTAAAAATAAAGCTGCTGTGAACATTCTTGTACAGTGTTTTGTGTGGATATAAATTTCACATGTTCTGGGATTAATGCCTACGAGTGTGATTGATGGGCGGTATGGTTAAGTGTTACGTTTAGTTTTTGAAGAAACTGCCAAACTGTTTTCTAGAGTGGCTGTGCCATTTTACATGTCCATCAGCAATGTATGAGAGATTTAGTTTCTTTGCATCCTTGCCAGCATTTGGTATTGTCACTATATTTTAATTTAGCTGTTTTAATAGATGTGTAGAGATATATCATTTGGTCTCAATTTGCATTTCTCAAATATCTAATGATGTTAAATATCTGATAGGGCAGATTCTCCATTCTTAGCCCATTTTCAAAGTTGGCTTAGCTATTTGTGGATTTTTATTCTTTTCTCTGTACATTAGAGATAGAGTTTCTAAAAACAAGGCAACTAGAATTTTGATTGAGGATGCATGGAATCTATAGATTTATTTTGGGGAGCATTGACATCATTATAATTTTAGGTTATCTTGTCCAAGAGCATTGGATGGTCTTTCATTTATGATTGAGCAGAAATAATTTTTTTTGTAGTTTAAAAAATATTGTGAATTTTTTATTCATAGTAGACTATAGCTAATAGAAGAAAATGTCACAGATTTTCATATATTGATTCTCCCTTGTGTGTGTGTGTGTGTGTGTGTGTGTGTGTGTGTGTGTGTGTGTGTGTGTGTGTTCTATAGGACAGAGATAAAAAATACAAATCTTGAAATAATTTTAATACTTGTAGAGTTGAGCTGTAATTAGGTAGTGCCTTTATTGCTGGTTTGTCTATCATATTTCTCTGTGACATTTTTTTTTTGTTTGTTGGCACAGATAAACTCCATGATTAGAGTATGGGGATAGTGAGGATTGTAGATTCTGTTTCCATTTTGTCCATTTCATTGTTGCACTTTATAAAGAGTTCATATTATATGTGTATGCTGCCATTGATTGTAGGAAGAACAAACTGAGACTTTATGTGTGGCTCAGTGAAATCCTGTCAGCAAAAAGAGGATAGGTACAGATACTATGATAGTGATGTTAACTTAAATTTGAACTGTGTGTGGTTCATTTGCTTTGATCTATATCTTACTTAAAGCTACTTTGCTGATAAGATCACAAAGGATTTTATTGGAAAGAAAAGTCCTATTCCATGACTGCATTTGGGAAGTCCTTATCCAAGTGGAATTTTCATTTTTTTCTATTAAGGAATGTCTCTACTATATTAATAAAAATAGCAAATATTTGAAATAAAATTAGGCCATCTTTTCCAAAATGTATTGGTGATGTTTAATGAAAGTGATTGCTTAGGTTAGAGGGAGCCATAAAATGATGGGACAATATAATGTTAGGGCACTGGTCAGTTCAGGGTGGGGAACATTTTTGAAGGGCTAAGGGTTATTCTGTAGACTCTTTTAGAGTAGAAAATTACTGGAAATACATGACTTTTTAACCACTGTCTCCCATTCAGCTTAGCAATGATTATTTATAGCCCTTCAAGCTAACTGCAGATATTTCACTAGTGTTTTGCACATACATATTTTTCTCTGACTGTTGGTAGTTAATATATGTCAGCAATAACAGACTGATAGAGTGTGCCAGTTACCTTTTGTTCTCACATTAAGTTGTTTATTTGGCTCTTCTTTTTTCTAAACATTTAAAATAGAAACACACAATAAAACCACCATTAGTGGGAGTGAAAAGTTCAGACTAATAAAATATTGCTTTACTTTGTTTAAGGGACAGTTTTGTGATTCATTAACAGACCTTACTGAGTATAGTAGCGATTAAAGTAAACTATGTCAGCTAATTTGCTGCATAGCTCCTAAGATATGTCTTGCTGTGTATATGTCACCATAAAAGAGGCTGGAATATAGGCACAACCTGCAGCTGGGGAAAAACAATTAGCATGTTGATAGGGATTTGATTTTAGACTTGTATTAATTGTTGACATTGTTATAGAAGAATTAATTGATAAGCCCATGAAATCCAAAGCATGTAAAATCAAAATATATTTTAATTCACTGATAGAGGCAGCTTTTTTTTTTTTCTTTAACAGGACAAATCAACAAAGTTTATTTATGTTCATATGGGGAAGCCTAGGCATGGGTTCCTGATGCAGCCTTTTTTTTAAACCAAGGCAAAAACATACTTCATTCATTATTTTGTTAGTTTATTCAGCAAGTATTTGGGTTCTCCTATGTGGCAGAAATTGTAGGCACTGTGAATCACACTATAGAACACATCACTTCTGTGGAGTTAGTGGGAGAGACAGACAAGAAATAAATAGTAAAACATTGGTATGTTAAATGATTGTAAATGGTCTGGAAAAATTTAAATACTGTTCAGTGGTGGATTTTGCAATTAATGGTGGTCAGGAGAGGCCTTTTTTTTTTAATTAACGTATCATTGATATACACTCTTATGGAGGTTTCACATGATCAACATTGTAATTACTACATTCACCCATATTATCAAGTCCCCCCAACACCCTATTGCAGTCACTGTCCATCAGCATAGTAAGATGCTGCAGAGTCACTCCTTGTCTTATCTATGTTACCCTGACTTCCCCGTGACACCCCCCCACACCATGTGTGCCAATCATAATACCCCACCCGTTCCCTTTGTAAACCGTTAGTCCCTTCTTGGAGTCTGTGAGTCTCCTCCTCTTTTGTTCTTTCACTTTGGCTTTGTTGATATATTTCACAAATGAGGAAAATCATTTGGTACTTGTCTTTCTCTGTCTTGATTATTTCACTGAGCATTATACCCTCTAGGTCCATCCATGCTGTTGCAAATGGTAGGATTTGTTTTCTTCTTATGGCTGAATAATATTCCATTATGTATATGTACCACCTGTTCTTTACCATTCACCCACTGATGGACACTTAGGTTGCTTCCATGTCTTGGCTATTGTAAATAGTGCTGCGATAAACATAGGGGTGCATCTGTCTTTTTGAATCTGTGATCTTGCTTTCTTTGGGTGAATTCCTAGAAGTGGAATTCCTGGGTCAAATGGTATTTGTATTTTTAGTTTTTTGAGGAACCTCCATATTGCTTTCCACAATTGTTGAACTAATTTACATTTCCACCAACAGTATAGGAGGGTTCCCCTTTCTCTGCATTCTTGCCAGCATTTGTTGTTCCTTGTCTTGTGAATATTGGCCATTCTAACTGGGTGAAGTAATATCTCATTGTGGTTTTAATTTATATTTCCTTGATAATTAGCGATGTGGAACATCTTTTAATGTACCTGTTGGTCCTCTGACTTTCTTCTTTGAAGAAGTCTCTGTTCACATCCTCCAACCATTTTTTAATTGGGTATTTGCTTTTTGGGTTTTGAGGCGTGTGAGTTCTTTATATATTTTGGATGTTAACCCCATTTCGAATATATCATTTACAAATGTAGTTTTCCATGCTGTAGGATGCCTTTTTGTTCTACTGATGGTGTTCTTTGCTGTACAGAAGCTTTTTAATTTGATGTAATCCCATTTGTTCATTTTTGCTTTTGTTTTCCTTGCCTGAAGAGATGTGTTCAGGGAGAAGTTGCTCATGTTTATATTCAAGAAATTTTTGCCTATGTTTTCTTCTAAGAGTTTTATGGTTTCATGACTTACATTCAGGTCTTTGACCCATTTCGAGTTTACTTTTGTGTATGGAGTTAGACAATAATTGAGTTTCATTCTCTTGCATGTAGCTGTCCAGTTTTGCCAACACCAGCTGTTGAAGAGGCTGTCATTTCCCCATTGTAAATCCATGCCTCATTTATCATATATTAATTGACCATATATACTTGGGCTTATATTTGGACTCTCTATTCTGCTCCATTTATCTATGGGTCTGTTCTTGTGTCAGTACCAGATTGTCTTGATTACTGTGGCTTTGTAGTAGAGTTTGAAATCGGGGAGCATAATCCTCCCAGCTTTATTCTTCCTTCTCAGGATTGCTTTGGCTATTCAGGGTCTTTTGTGGTTCCATATGAATTTTAGAACTATTTGTTCTAGTTCGTTGAAGAATGCTGTTGGTATTTTGATAGGGATTGCATTGAATCTGTAGATTGCTTTAGGCAGGTGGCCATTTTGATAATATTAATTCTTCCTGTCTATGAGCATGGGATGTATTTCCATTTATTGATGTTTTCTTTTATTTCTCTCATGAGTGCCTTGTAGTTTTCAGGGTATGTAGGTCTTTCACCTCCTTGGGTAGGTTTATACCTAGGTATTTTATTCTTTTTGATACAATTGTGAATGGAATTGTTTTCCTGATTTTGCTTCCAGCTAGCTCATTGTTAGCATATAGGAATGAAACATATTTCTGTGTATTGATTATGTATCCTGCAACTTTGCTGAATTCAGTTATTAGTTCTAGTAGTTTTGGGGTGGATTCTTTAGGGGTTTTAACGTACAATATCATGTCATCTGCATACAGTGACAGTTTAACTTCTTCCTTAGCAATCTGGATGCCTTTTATTTCTTTGTAGTCTGACTGCCATGGCTAGGACCTCCAGTACTATGTTGAATGAAAGTGGGAAGAGTGGGCATCCTTGTCTTGTTCCCGACCTTAAAGGAAAAGCTTTCAGCTTCTCACTGTTAAGTATGATGTTGGCTGTGGGTTTGTCATATATGGCCTTTATTATGTTGAGTTACTCTCCCTCTATACCCATTTTGTTGAGAGTTTTTATCATGAATGAATGTTGAATTTTGTCAAATGCTTTTTCAGCATGTATGGAGATATCCGTATTATTTTTGTCCTTTTTGTTGATGTGGTATATGATGTTGATGGATTTTTGAATATTGTACCATCCTTGCAATGCTGGAATAAATCCTACTTGATCATGGTGTATGATCCTCTTGATGTATTTTTGAATTCGGTTTGCTAATATTTTGTTGAGTATTTTTGCATCTATGTTCATCAGGGATATTGGTATGTAATTTTCTTTTTTTGTGGTGTCCTTGCCTGGTTTTGGTATTAGAGTGATGCTGGCCTCATACAATGAGTTTGGAAATATTCCCTCCTCTTCTACTTTTTGGAAAACTTCAAGGAGAATGGTTATAATGTCTTCACAAAATGTTTGGTAAAATTCCATGGCAAAGCATGTGGTCCAGGAGTTTTGTCTTAGGTAGTTTTTTTTATTACCATTTGAATTTCATAGCTGGTAATTAGTCTGTTCAAATTTTCTGCCTCTTCCTGGGTCAGCCTTGAAAGGTTGTATTTTTCTAGAAAGTTGTCCATTTCTTCTAGGATATCCACTTTGTTAGCGTATAATTTTTCATAATGTTCTCTAATAATTCTTTGTATTTCTGTGGTGTCTGTAGTGATTTTTCCTTTCTCATTTCTGATTCTGTTTATGTGTGTAGACTCTTTTTTTTATTGATAAGTATGGCTAGGGGTTTATCTGTTTGTTAATTCTCTTGAAGAACCAGCTCCTGCTTTCATTGATTCTTTCTATTGTTTTATTCTTCTCAATTTTATTTATTTCTGCTCTGATCTTTATTATGTCCCTCCTTATACTGACTTTGGGCCTCATTTGTTCTTCTTTTTCTAGTTTCATTAATTGTGAGTTTATACTGTTCATATGGGATTGTTCTTCTTTCCTGAGGTAAGCCTGTATTGCAGGATACTTCCCTCTTAGCACAGCCTTCACTGCATCCCACAGATTTTGTCGTGCTTAGTTATTGTTTACATTCATCTCCATATATTTCTTGATCTCTGTTTTTATTTGGTCATTGATCCATTGATTATTTAGGAGCATGTTGTTAAGCCGCCATGTGTTTGTGGGATTTTTTGTTTTCTTTGCATAATTTATTTCTAGTTTCAAACCTTTGTGGTCTGAGAAGCTGGGTATTACAATTTCAATCCTTCTGAATTTACTGCAGCTCTTTTTGTTGCCTAGTATATGATCTATTCTTGAAAATGTTTCATGTGCACTTGAAAAGAATGTGTTATCCTGCTGCTTTTGGGTGTAGAGTTCTGTAGATGTCTGTTAGGTCCATCTGTTCTAATGTGTTGTTCAGTGCCTCTGTGTCCATACTTACTTTCTGTCTGGTTGATCGGTCTTTTGGAGTGAGTGGTGTGCTGCTTTTAGTACTCTGTCCCTACCCTTGATATTTGCCATTGTATGTATTTCTTGGTGTTGTCTTCCTTAGATCCCTTTGTGTTCGGAGATCTGTGCACCTCCATGGCCTGGGAGACCGTCTCCTCTAAATTGAAGAAGTTTTCAGCAATTTCCTTCTCAAAGATACTTACCATCCTTTTTGCTCTCTTCATCTTCTGGTACCCGTATAATGCAAATATTGTTCTGTTTTGATTGGTGACACAGTTCTCTTAATATTTGTTCCTTCCTAGAGATCCTTTTTTCTCTCTATGCCTCAGCTTCTTTGTATACCTGTTCTCTAATTTTTACTCCATTTACCATCTCCTCTTCTTCATCTGATCTACTTTTAAATCCTTCCATTGTATGTATTTTTTTCAGATACTGTATTTTTCAAAATTTATATATATATATCTTGAATTCTTCCCTGGGGTCCTGTATATTTTTTTGTAGCTCCATGAGCATGTTTATGATTTTTATTTTGAAATCTTTTTCAAGATGATTGATGAGTTCAGTTTCACTTGATCCTCTTTCTGATGTTTGTGGGATTTGGGTTTGTACCAGGTTTTTTTGACGTTTCATGTTTCACGTTTGTAATAATAACTTGGTGTAGGTGGTGCCCTCTAGTGCCCAGAAGCTCTACTCTCTGGAGTTACTCAGCTCCTGGAGCAATGATGGGGGTCACAGGCTAGTGGTGCTGGTGCTTGCCAGGAGGAAAGAGCCCTTTCCTGTTTCCTGGCTGCAGTGCCTGCCTCCACTGCCAGGGCCCATGAGCCAAGTCGCAAGGAGGAGCCTCTGTGTTACACCCTTGTAGCTTCCGTAGGTGGGGCTGCCCTCTGGCTGCCCTGGCACAATGACGGGGGCAGCAGATTTGTGAGGAAGGTTTGGGAGGAAGGAGAAATGGGTGCATATCATGTTGGGGTCCTTGGAGCTGCATTGCCAGCCAGGGGGATGAAGCATCTGAAGTTCCTGAAAGTTCCCAACCTGCTGGGCTCAGTGCGCCCGGACAATTTTGTCCACCTGTCCTTTCTCCTGAGAAGCAAGCTCTGTGCAATCCTTGCCCATTTAGGAGCTGTCTCACTTTTGGAAAGTCTCTCAGAGTGCCCACCTTTCTTTTGTCCTAGAGTGGCAGTTGTGGGTATCTGTTCTCCACAGGCGGCTGGAATCTCAGTCTCTCCAAGTATTCTCCCTGTCTTAGCTTTCCAACCCCATGAATCTCCAGAGCATCATGTAATACAGGTTTGTGCTCCTAGAGCAGATCTCCAGGGCTGGGTATTCAGTAGTCCTAGGCTTCACCCCCTCTTGGATCCTTTTCTCTTCCTCCTGGTGAGCTGGGGTGGGGAAGGGTTTGGGTCCTGCCAGATTGTGGGTTTGGTACTTTACCCTTTTCTGGGAGGTCTGATCTTTTCTCAGATGTAGGCAGTCTTTCACATCCTTCTTTCTTGTTGCTCTTTCAGAATTAGTTGTATTTGCTATATTTTCATATTATATGTGATTTTGGGGGGAGGGTTCTGTCTCACCTTTCATGCCACCATCTTTAAGCCAATATTGAGATGACCTTTTAATAGATACCTGACTAAAGTGAATGTGCCATTAATTCTAGGGGACATTGTTCTGAGGTAAGACCAAGAATCAGAGTGGGTAAAGAAGAGTAAGCCATGGAGAGAACGACAGCCTATCTCATGTAGTATAGGCAGTTGTGTATAGTTTGGCTTTTACTCAGAGTGAGAGACGTAGCCATGGGAAGATTTGGAGTAGATGTGTGACATGGTTGATTTTTTTTTTTTTTAAATAGTATCACTCTGCATGCTGTACTGTGGCTGTAAGGGTCGGGGCAGGGGTGGAAACCAGGAGACCAGTTAGGAGGCCATTGTGCTGTCCATGGTTGGAGTTGCTGGTGAACAGGGTGGTTGTAGTGAAGGTGTGGAGGAGTCTTTGTGGTCTGAATACAGTTTGAAGGTATAGCCAGTAGTGTTTTCTGATGCAGTGTGGTGTGAAATGTAAGAGAAGAATCACAGATGATTCCAGGATTTTGGTCTGTTGAGCTCTAAGCTTAGGTGGCCATTAACTGAGATGGGATGGGAAAGACTGGGTGGGGGTGGGAACAGGTTTGGAGAAGACCAGGGACTCTATTTTGAATGTGTCAAGTTCGAGAAGCTTATTAGCTGTCCAGATGGAGCTTTTGAGTAGGATGCTAGAGTAGAAGGCAGCCCCAGGCAGTAAGCTGGGGAATTGTCAATGCCTAAATGTTACTTACAGCTGTGAGGCTTGGAGAGATCACTGAGAGAGGGAGGGAGTGTTGGCGGAGGAGAGAAATGTAAGGGCTTAGCTCTGGGTATGCCAACATTTAAAGGTCAAAAATAAGGAAAAATGGGATACTAAAGCTAGAGAGGTAGCAGGAGAGTGTGAAGACCTGGAGGCCAAATGCAAAAGTATTTTAAGGAAGAGGAAGCGTGAACGAACGGTGCCAAATGCTGCTATAGGTCAAGAAAGATGGGATTAGGACTTGACATTGATTAGCACAAGTCATTGGTGATCTTGTCAAGAGCAGTTTTATGATAGGACACTTTTCTATAGTTTAAATATAAGGAGGAGGCTAACGTTACAAATGAGGACAATCTTAGAAGATTATGTATTTCCTCGATGTTTACAGCTACTAAATGGGGAGTTGCAATTGTCCTTAGTCAATGTAGCTCTCAAGTCTTCACATTAAGCTACCACATCTTACTGATCCCCACATGATTGTGACACTTCACCTTCTAGTCTGAGAAAGAATTTCATTTTCTTTTTCTGGGTGGTTTAATTTATGAACAGTGAGAAACCACGTTCAGTGTTCAAGGTGGTTTTGATGGCAACTAGAGGGAAGGAAGTAGGAGTAATTGTGTTGTCAGGAAATCCAATGGGGAGGCCCCCCTGCACGCTAGATGAGATGTCAACCCAGGAGAGGGTTCTTGACTCTGTTGAAGAAAGAGTTCATGAGCAGATCGAGCAGCTATAAGCAAAGAGTAGTTTAATAAGGCAAAAGTACACACTGAAGGAGGGAATGTGGGTGTGCTCCAGAGGGGAGCCTCTCGGTGGGGTTTGGGTTGGGTGGTCTTATAGCCGGAATTTAACTGTGGGATAGACTAGGACAGGTGGTGTTTTCTCAGAATAGGGAGGGCATTTCTGGGAAATAGGGTGGCACCCTCTCTTTGTCCTTAGACGGTTTGCCTTGGAACTGTCACGGCACCAGGGGGTGTGGTTTTTAGTATGCTAAAGAGCCTATAATATATTTTGAGGTGAAGTCAGTGTCACTTCTCCTCCATGTTGGAATTAGTTTTGGCAGGTCTATTATCTATACCCTCATTCCCCACATCGCTGGAGAGAACAGTTTACATCGAATGTTTAGAATATAAACAAGCATCTAACTGAATGTAGACACCAGCCGAAGTCCCTAACCACCTCCCAGCTCATGTCTGGCTATCTACCTACTATAACAACTGGGGATGTAGGGGAGATTAGAGGTGGGTGGGGGCATAAAGTTTAAATTGGTTCTAAAAAATGGGATCTGTCTTCCCTAAAATGTAGGTGTTTAGCGGGCATAGTTTACTTTTATTTAACCAGTGTCTCTTATGACTGAGTTGACGGAAGAGTGTAAGTATGAGTTCAGACATGCTAATCTCAGCTGTAAAAATTTAAGAAATGATTCATATGCCTCAAAATCTATAAATCATTTTTAAAGTTGTGATTTATTTTTGACCAAATAGCTCTACAGTTCTTCAAAACCTGACTTTCATGTGCTCAGGGCTGTTTTAGCAATAACAAATAATTGTAGTATTTTGTTTCCATCTGCTAATTCGACATGTCCTTTTGAAATAGAATTCTGGAACTTCCTTTAGCAAAGCAGTCTGCAGGTATCAAGTTCATTGGGAGTAGATTTCTTGCCACTCAAGTAAGAAAGCATACTCTTGGAAATTTAGTGACAAGCTTAGTGTTCAGTAGGTTGTGTCCCTCACAGCTCTGTAATTCCAGAAACCCTTTGTTCTCAGTTGGCAGCTTAGTCATTTCTTCATTTCATGACCTAGCTATCTCACTGCATTATAATGAACAGTCTTCATGGTCTGGTGCAGTATTCCCCAAATATTCAAAAATGGGTAGCAAAAGCACAAGCACAAAGAAAATATATAACCTTAGTGATCACTTCCTTCCCGACATCATACTGGGAATTTCACTTGCACACATTCTTTTGACAAATGATGGAATGTTCTCTGAGAATTTGCATAAACATTTCTTCTTTGTTCTCCTTTCATCCTTTCATGTCAGCTGTGGCAAGTGTATTTGGCTGGTAGTATGTAGTCCCACCTCCTCATATTCCCCAGCAGTAGAGTAGTGCGGGCGTGCTCTTGTTCATGAGTGCCTACTCCGCTGGGAGAGAAGTTGAATTTGTTTTTGTTTACAAGTCTCAGGGTATATGCCTGGGGCACAGGAACTGCATAGACTGAGATGACTCTCTCGTGAAAATGCCTGTGTTCCTGGCATAGAAATACATCTTAATTTTTTTGCATTTGAGAGTTAGCAAAGCAATGTAGAGAAATTATCAGTGATACTAGATTTTTCACATATAATCTTAACTTTTTCATAGCTTTTAGAAATCACGTGGGATATTGCAGAACAGGAGGGTCTTACGAGAGTATCACTTCACAGGTTATTGAGTTTCAAAGGGGAAAAAAATAGTTGTATCTGTTAGTCACTACCTCAGTCAAATGGTATAGGACAGTATGATGTTACATACCTCCTGTGGTGATACAGTATGATGTGTATGACATCACCAATGAAATACTATTGCCAAAAATGTTTCACTTGAACTTAATGATGCCTTTAGATCCAACTTCCAGTTAACAGGAAAAACAGGAGATAGAGGAACAAGGTACATGACATAATAATAAAAAAAAAGACAAATCTTGTGGAACATTCTACAAGCAATTTTATTTTCATATGAAAAAATGGAGGTGGGACTTCTTGAATTTAAGACTAAGGAGACATAATAAACAGATGCAGTGCATATTTCATGAATGCTTTTTAAAAAAGACATTTTTTAGATAACTGAAGTAATCTGAATATGGACTGGATTGTAGATGCTATTGGAGAATTATTGTGGTGTTAATGATAATAGTACTGTGTTTATGAAAAAGAATATCCTTATTTTTAAGCTCTATATAGATATACACACATATATACTTACTCCCATATATTACGAATGACAGGATAGTTGTTGAGTGATCTTTATATTAGAGGGTTTTTTAAATCTTTTTATATATTTGAAATTTTTCATAATAAAAATTTGAGGAGAGTCACAAGGGGAAAGTAAATTTCAACTTCAGCTTTTAATTAAAAGATAAAATTTTTAAAAATTCCAAATCTAATGAAAAACAGGGATGTAAAATATAAGACCAAGGACTGAGTAAGATGGCCGGATTTGGAAAGAAAAGGTATCAACAGTTCATCACTGTTAGAGCATCCTCTCTTTCCTCCCTTCTTTCCGAAGCCATTGCTTCTTTCTGCAATACTGCAGAGTTCTGTCCCGGAGTATTATTGTATTAGAGAAATTGTTGACCGCTTCATGTAGAGGGAGATCTTGAGTATCCTTAGATTAAGTCTGTTCAAGGATAGAAAGCAGATTATTACATGAGGTCCTTTGTCCTAAGGAAATGAAAACAGCCAATTAAAGTCAACAGGTTTCTGATTGTAATTAGAATGACCTTGGAAGACAGAGGAGAAGAGATTACTAGATTTCCATGCAAAGACCAGAAACAAGTGAAGGTGTTTGGACAAGATTAAAATGTGAACATATTTGAAGAACAAAGGTTAATTTAATAGAAAGAGATTAAAATGGCAGCGTGAAGGTGATTAAGAGAGTAAGATCCTTCAGAGTCCAGGCGGATGTAGATTTAGCAAAAAGAGGAGTTACTTCTTTCTCAGAATTGGCACTCAGTGAGAGCTTAATAAGTACTAGTTACTGTTATTCTCTACTCAATAAATCCATATTGACTACTAGTCAAAGTCAGTAATTATACTAGGTGCTGGCAAGCCACCTCAGATCTCAGTGGAATGCAGTTTGCTTGATGATAATTAAATAACAAAGGTGGTGGCTTACATTAGATGATCTGGTTTAACCCTCAGAGAACACAGATTTTAGTGGAATGGTTGAATTCCTAACAAATAACCACACACACAATGGTAAATGTTGTGCACCGGTACAGTCAAAATGTAGTGAAAACGTTTGCAAAATTGAATCATGAGGTTTGGGACAGTACTGACAGCAGAGTGGAGTTAGCATTTGAAAAGATTATAGGCTCCACTCATAATGGAGCTGGCATTTGAAAGGATTGTAGGCTAATGATAAATTCTTGTTAGGTGTTTTTTGAAAGCTCCATGTGTGCATATGTGCATCTTCAAAACAAAAGATCCTGGTGAATCAGGGCCATTTTATTTATCCCTATATTTATTAAATTATACTTTGGAATACAGTGAAGTGCCCAAAGGTGTGGGGAAAACCCTAAGACCAAAGGATTTATCCTGAGAATAATGATTTCCATTCAGTCCAGTCTCTTCTTTTATTC
The DNA here is from genome assembly GCF_040802235.1 of Manis javanica. Taxonomy (NCBI): domain Eukaryota; kingdom Metazoa; phylum Chordata; class Mammalia; order Pholidota; family Manidae; genus Manis; species Manis javanica. The sequence continues at coordinate 109,095,641 of NC_133164.1, forward strand.
ACCTTCTGTAGAGGTAGTTGTCATTACTGGTTTTTGGGGGTGAGAGGTAGGGATTTAATCATTATCAAGCAAATTCCATTTCAGAATGATTGTTGTGTGGTGTGTATGTATGTATGTATAAATATATGTACATACATACATATCCCCCTTTTAAAACCCCAAATGGGGGAGTATTTTCTGCACTGTACTGTACCTTTTTCTCACACTTTATTTTTTGAAGATTATTTCATTATACTTCAGTGTTTCATTGTAAGACTCTATCATAATTTTTTTAACTAATCCCTGACTGATGGACATTTAAATTCTTCCCCTGTGCTCTTTAAAAATTAGAGAAATTTTCAAATATATAAAAATTGAAAGAGCAATGTAATGAACTTTCTTGTACCAAAAAGAGCTTCAGCACTTACTTTTACCATTTGGGTTTCTTGGTGAGCAGGCCGTGAGTGCTGAGGCTTGTTAGGGAATGCTCTTGGTATCAGCACCCACGGAGAGGGCAGACAGGAAGCAGGTTTGGCCAGAGGGAGAGGTTGAGTAGTGTTGAGTCTGGGTGGAATTTCAGTTCATCCTGCAGGGAGTTCTACAGATGGAATGGCCCTTCAGGGCTTTCCCAAATTGATATGAGGAGGCCTGCCTTTATGTCCCTGAATTGATCAGTGGATGTTAGTCGAGAGTGGATGTGAGCTGTCCTTCTGGTAGTGGGCAAAAACTTGGGGAAGACATCTCCCTTTGGCTAGGGCAGTCCTTAGTGGGTGCCGATGACCCGGGCTCTCAGCGGCTAGGGCTATAACTCCTTTATTCCTGAAGGGGGATCTGGATGCATACCAGCCATCACGCTGATGAGGCTCTGTCACCTCCATGCCTGCCAACACCTCTTCTCCCTATTTCCTTCCTCCCTCCCCCATGCGCCACTGAGCCCAGACATCATATCATTTTGTCCATAGATACTGTGGTTCTACAGTATCTTGAATAATGTGTCATAGTAAAATCTTGATTAACCAGGTTGACTAGAGAATGAAGTTTTCTGGTAAATGGAATTTTGTGGTATGTGAAGGAAATACAGAAGAGTGAAGAATATTTATTTCATTAGGAATCTGGAGGTCTGTGTGTGTCTCTGAGATCAGTTTGCAGTTTGGTCTTAAGAGAGTTGCTGCTAATGGACCTAATTACCCACCAAAATAAAAATCTGTAGTATGGTACTTCCCTTCATTTGAAGATTAGGAAGCCAGATTATTATTTGTCAGTCTCAAAAGCCTTTCTTTCACAACTAAATATAAAAAACAAAAGCAAAATAGGAAGTAGACCCCCTTTCAATCAGCTGTTGTAGTGCCTTGCTTTACAGATTCGGGGAAGGAGTGATTGCATTGTTGTCGTGTGGAACACTTCTTATTGAGTGAGTTCTCCGGTGCCATTTTATGAAAATGTTTTCTGAATTGTAATTTCTCTGAGACCAGACTAAGCCTCTGTTCCTCTTTTGGGTCATTTAGGTTCCCACTTTCCTCCCCTCCTCCACTCATGCTTGCTTCCTCCCTCTTTCCTTATCAGTCTGTTTGGAAACTAATAGTCATTTATGTCTTTTTCTTGCCTCTGGCCTTACATGTTTCATCAAACCCCATGATTTATTGTTCTTCTTCTATAATGTCTTGTATTTTCTTAGTTTGCAGAACTCATCGTTTTAGCTAAGCTTCTTATCCTGTGCCCCAGGCTTATCGCAGTAGCATCCTAACCAGTTTCCCTGTCTGCAGGTTTTGTCTCAGTGTTAATCCAGACTTCATACTATTTCAAGAGTTTTAGCATATTGCCTCTCTGTCTAGATACCTACTTATGGGGCCATTCAGTCTCTTTACTGTCTGGTCTTGCTCAAGAATGGTGTGAAACCTTGTGGTATTTTCTGCTCAAAACCTATAGTTAGTAAATTCTGGTGAAGTGTAGAATAATTATCTCATATATTAGAGTCTGAATTTTTTGATGGCTTCACTGGGCATTAATATCCTTATAAGAGTGCTTTTCCTTTATGTAGATAGCTTTTAGTATTACAAAATGTTTCTCTTTTCCTTTGTCCTTGGAGTAACTTTGTGTAAAACCTGTATCAAAATCCATGTTGTGTCTCTGCCAACTTGATGTGTTGAACACTAAGTCCTATCTGTTTTATTTCTGAAATAGCTCTTATATTTATTTTGTTATCACCAATATTACTACTACCTTTTATCATCTATATATGAGCTGTATTACTTAGACCCTTTGTTGTATATTTATTAAAGTTGTCCTATATGGTAGATTATGCTAGGCATCATATGGTGGTGAATATACAGATGTGGTTCTTGTTCTTAGGGAACAAGAAACAAGAGCTTAAGGAGTAGTAGAAGGACTATATGATTTCACTTATTTGTGGAGTATTGAAAACAAAGTGTACAGAAGGAACAAAATAGCAGTAGACTCACAGACACCAAGAAGGAACTAATGGTTACCATGGGGGAGGGGTTGGAGCAGGTGGTGGGAGAGTGAAGGGGATAAAGGGGCACAGTAATTAGCAATTACAATATAAGTCAGTTACAGGGATAGTAGCACAACATGGAGAATACAGTCAGTAATTCTGTAACATCTTACTATACTGAAAGATAGTAACTGCACTAGAGGGGGTGAGTATTTAATAATATGGGTAACTGTTGAACTACTGTGCTGCATATTTGAAACCAACATAAGATTGTATATCAAAGATATTTAATTTAAAAAATTTAGAGCATTACAAGTTCATGATAAAAATTTCAAATGATGAAGCATCCTGGAGATGGAGAGTGGTGATGGTTGCACATTGTGAATGTACTTGATGCCACTGAACTGTATACTTAAAAATGGTTAAAATGACAAATTATATGTTATACCTTTATTATAATTTTTAAAATTTACAAAAGGTTTAAAATTTTCAAATAATACAGACATGTTGAAGAAGAAGAAGAAAAAAGAGTAATAGAGGGGACAGCCATTAGTAGAGGGGACAACTATGAAGTGAGACATTGTGTTAAATTTAGGTACCATTATTTTGTGGGTTGTACTGCGGTAGCTCCACTGGTCTTCAAACCCAGTTTTATCCCTCTCCATGTATTGCAGCTAGAGTGTTCTTTCTGAGAAGCAAATTCAGATTTAAAACACTTGACCCATTTCCCATTGCTGTCAGATCACATCAAATTCCTTATGATGGCTTACCAAGTCCTTTATGATTTGGTACATGTTGACCTGTTGGTTCTTGTCTCATCATACTGCCTTTGTGCTCTGTCCAGAAAGAATTGAGACCTCTTATGTTTGGGGGTTAAAGCATGGGATTCCCTGAGCCTCTTCCTTGGTGAATTTCTACTCATTTTCATCATTTCTTCCAAGAATCCTTCCTGGACCCATTGAGATATAGGTTAGGATATCCATCTTTTTTTTTTTTTTTTTTTGAGAGGGCATCTCTCATATTTATTGATCAAATGGTTGTTAACAACAATAAAATTCAGTATAGGGGGGTCAATGCTCAATGTACAATCATTAATCCATCTCAAGCCTAATTCTCGTCAGTCTCCAATCTTCTGAAGCATAACGAACAAGTTCTTACATGGTGAACGAATTCTTACAGAGTGAATAAATTCTTACATGGTGAACAGTACAAGGGCATTCATCACAGAAACTTTCGGTTTTGATCATGCATTATGACCTATAAACAATCAGGTCAAATATGAATATTCGTTTGATTTTTGTACTTGATTTATATGTTGATCCCACATTTCTCCTATTATTATTATTATTTTTATTTTTAATAAAATGCTGAAGTGGTAGGTAGATGCAAGATAAAGGTAGAAAACATAGTTTAGTGCTGTAAGAAGGCAAATGTAGATGATCAGATGATCAGGTGTGTGCCTATGGACTAAGTATTAATCCAGGCTAGACAAGGGCAGCAAGACATCCACGGATGCAGAATATTTCTCTCAAAGCAGGGGGGGTGAGGTTCTGAGCCTCACCTCTGTTGATCCCCAAATTCTCACCTGATGGCCCCCCTGTGACTGTGCCTGTCTTAGGTTGTTCCTCCCTTGAGGAATCTTACCCCTCTCTGGCTAACCAGTCATCTTCCGGGGCCATACAGGGAAATGTAAAGTTGGTAAGTGAGAGAGAAGCCATATTGTTTGCAAAGGTTAGCTTTTTACTTCTTTGCAGATTTATGCCCTGTGGCTTCTATGCCCAGCACTTGTCTCGAGGTATCTTTACCACCTGGAGGAATTATGATACTCGGTAAATTCGATATGAGGCACGAATTCTATTTAAGGTTTGTAATTAGGAAGGAAGAAGAAAAGCTATAGATGTAGCATATGAAGGAAACATGGGAGGATTGATTATTTCTTTGACATATCTTCTTGTAGAGTACCTTAAGTATGTATAGGTTTTAAACTACTAACTAATTTGCACACACATATTAACATAATAGGAATACAGTGACATAAACAAAGCAAATCTATAATTACCATCCATCTCCAGTGAAGCCAAGAAAACCATTTAGGCACCCTAGGCATTTGTGAAAATTTATCTATGATATGATGGATATTTTCCAACTGTACTTCAACCATCAGACAAATTAAAGCAGCCCATTTCTGGGATCTGTTCACATCCCATATGTTCTTTTAACCATAGATAGTCTATAGTCATGAGATTTTGGGGTGCTACAACTTGCACCCCTCCCAACTCCTGGTTGAGTTCCAACAGTACAGATCCAGTCAAATTCGTTGTCTCACTGTATGCACATGCCAGCCTAGACATCTCCCTCCTCCTTCTTATGGCAAGTCCAGGAGACGGTGGGCTGGATGCAGCCACAACCGCAGCATCGTCCGGATCCCTGTGGAGGCTTTTTGATGATCATCCCCCGGCACGAGTCCTCCAGAGAGTGCTGATGCCGGAAGCTCCTCCTCATATCGTATCTTAGTTCATTTTCTGGGTATCCAAGCTAGGCCTTGATCTTCTGCGTAGAAACAAACAGACCCTTTGCCCACACTTTGACATGCCCTCTATACCACTGTGCAGAACTCATTGGAGGTCAGCACACAGTAACTGCTTTTTTTTTTTTTTTTTTTAATTAAGAGAAAGGAATATTATCAGAAAAGAGTACCTCCATAGCTGATCATCTGACACCCTTTAAGTGATCAACATTAAGGATATTTAAAGCATGCGTTGATCTTTGATTTACCAATAGTTTTATCCTGTTAAGGAGTATAGGATATCCATCTTTTGTGTCTCTATATGTCTTTAGATTTCTCCTGTATCACACTCTGTGATATTTGCTTGTTTGCATGTATGTAAGCCCCACTTGGTATTTGAATCGTTTTATTTACTGTTGGAATACTATGGTACAGGTACAAAATGGAAACTTGGAAAATGCTGTTCCAAAATTTATAATAATAATTGTTATTATGATACCAGAATTTCAATTGAAAGCTGTTTTAGTATTGGGATGGTTTTTGTAGTATTATTTGTAATGAAGTTATGCAGAATTGAGTTGTTCTATTTGCAGATAATAGAATTGTGTTGGACAAGCATATATGGTAGTACTTCAGTGTTGTGGCAGAAAGTCAGTGAAAGATATGAACCTGTTAGAAAGTTCAGTTTTACTAAATAGTAAGTGACAGTGCTCTTAAGAAACAAGTAAATGTGGAAGCAGAATGTGACAAGTACGAAAATCTGTTTTTTAAAAAATGATATTTATTGAGTAACTGACATGGTAAAAAAAGGTATTTAAATAATTTCAGTACATATATGGTTTCTTTTAATATTTATGACAGTTTTCTGAAAGGAGGGTCTTATTGTCCATCTTTTATAGATAGGGAAGCTGAGACCCAGAAGGCTAACTTTTTCAAGAGTGCATAGAAAAGTCAGGATTTGAATTCAGTTCTTCTGATTGTAAGTTCAGTGTTCTTTCAGTTACTATTTCTTTGTTGTTGTTGGCTGGGGTACAGTTTTATTTCTGTGCAGCCCTGAGAAGTAGGTGAAATAGAGAAATACTAAAGTAACCAAAGAGATGACTTTATTTTTACCTCTAAGACCACTGCTCTTTATGATTTGATTTCTTTGACTTAAAAATGATTCAAAATTAATTTTACAAATAGCTCTTGAGAAACTAGAAATCATAAATGAGAAATGAGATGATATGATCAGAAACTACATGATTAGTGGCCAAATGAGAAGAAACTAAAACTGCTGATACCTGATTCTAAAACTTTATCATTTAAAAATTGTGTTTAGGAGCCAATCTCTAAATGTAATTTTAAACAATTTTGGTGCAAACATAAATGGAAATTGAATGTTCCTTTTCTTCTAATTTTAGGAACATCTGGTCTTAGGACATATCTATTTATAACTCTAATATTTGGAAGCTAGGATTTCCCCTTAAAGTATTACTTGTAAAATATGTAACTCTTCAATTTGAAGAGTTAATATGATAATTTTCTTCAGAGTTTCTACTCAAGTTAACACTGTATCAGATTAGTCATTTGTTCAATCACTTTTCCTTTGGGCCTTTTCCATTAAATATAATTTTTTTATATCAGTGAATCCTGTTATAGGGCCTGTTTATTTCCATCTGATATAAAGCACTTTTGGGACATTGTAATTTCCTTTATCCAATAGGTGATGATATTACAAAGAATTGATTATTAGCTGATCGAGTAGTTGAATAAGATGGTTGGAAAACTGCATGTTCTGGATTTACACTGCTGTTTATTGCTCTTAAAAACTGTGTGGTGCCAGTTCGGTGTGTCTTGTCTTAGCCATTGTTCCGTTTAAAGAAATGCAAAATTAGATTCTTCTGTCCTACCTAATTAAATGGTTAGGATGTGGTTAATTTGCCTATTTTTTGTTTTGATCAGTCCCTTAGAACTAGGTTTACTCGTTGCCAATTTGGTTAATCCTTCTTTGAGGTATTTGATTGTGATACACTAACCTGTCATCATAAGCCATGTTATCCTTTATTTCACATTATTTCATTGTGCTTTTAGTAGCTTTTCTAAAGTTTCACCTTCAGTTTATTAGATTTTTAAGATATTAGGAAAAAACCACATTGGGGCATTTATGTTTTTAATGGACTGAGATTGTATTTTTTTCTGTATGTATTCCTTTGTCCTAAGAATGATCACACAGTTTGTTTATATAATGAACTAAAGATTCTTCATCCTGGTCTTTCGTTAAACTTACCTAAGTTACTTATTCACATGGTATGTAGAGTCAAATAGATCTAGAAGACTTCATTACATGAAAAAGCCTGAAGAGAGAAGAAATGTGTTGAAAGTCCAAAGGTCTGTGGCATAGTGACTGAGGTTTATCTGGAGTTTTTTTTTTTTTTTTTGAGAGGGCATCTCTCATATTTATTGATCAAATGGTTGTTAACAACAATAACATTCAGTATACGGGGGTCAACGCTCAATGTACAATCATTAATCCATCTCAAGCCTAATTCTCGTCAGTCTCCAATCTTTTGAAGCATAACGAACAAGTTCTTACATGGTGAACGAATTCTTACATAGTGAATAAATTCTTACATGGTGAACAGTACAAGGGCATTCATCACAGAAACTTTCGGTTTTGATCGTGCATTATGACCTATAAACAATCAGGTCAAATATGAATATTCGTTTGATTTTTGTACTTGATTTATATGTTGAGCCCACATTTCTCCTATTATTATTATTATTTTTATTTTTAATAAAATGCTGAAGTGGTAGGTAGATGCAAGATAAAGGTAGAAAACATAGTTTAGTGCTGTAAGAGGGCAAATGTAGATGATCAGATGATCAGGTGTGTGCCTATGGACTAAGTATTAATCCAGGCTAGACAAGGGCAGCAAGACATCCACGGATGCAGAAGATTTCTCTCAAAGCAGGGGGGGTGAGGTTCTGAGCCTCACCTCTGTTGATCCCCAAATTCTCACCTGATGGCCCCCCTGCGACTGTGCCTGTCTTAGGTTGTTCCTCCCTTGAGGAATCTTACCCGTCTCTGGCTAACCAGTCATCTTCCGGGGCCATACAGGGAAATGTAAAGTTGGTAAGTGAGAGAGAAGCCATATTGTTTGCAAAGGTTAGCTTTTTACTTCTTTGCAGATTTATGCCCTGTGGCTTCTATGCCCAGCACTTGTCTCGAGGTATCTTTACCACCTGGAGGAATTATGATACTCGGTAAATTCGATATGAGGCACGAATTCTATTTAAGGTTTGTAATTAGGAAGGAAGAAGAAAAGCTATAGATGTAGCATATGAAGGAAACTTGGGAGGATTGATTATTTCTTTGACATATCTTCTTGTAGAGTACCTTAAGTATGTATAGGTTTTAAACTACTAACTAATTTGCACACACATATTAACATAATAGGAATACGGTGACATAAACAAAGCAAATCTATAATTACCATCCATCTCCAGTGAAGCCAAGAAAACCATTTAGGCACCCTAGGCATTTGTGAAAATTTATCTATGATATGATGGATATTGTCCAACTGTACTTGAACCATCAGACAAATTAAAGCAGCCCATTTCTGGGATCTGTTCACATCCCATATGTTCTTTTAACCATAGATAGTCTATAGTCATGAGATTTTGGAGTGCTACAACTTGCACCCCTCCCAACTCCTGGTTGAGTTCCAACAGTACAGATCCGGTCAAATTCGTTGTCTCACTGTATGCACATGCCAGCCTAGACATCTCCCTCCTCATTCCTATGGCAAGTCCAGGAGACGGTGAGCTGGATGCAGCCACAACTGCAGCATCGTCCGGATCCCTTTGGAGGCTTTTTGATGATCATCCCCCGGCACAAGTCCTCCAGAGAGTGCTGATGCCGGAAGCTCCTCCTCATATCGTATCTTAGTTCATTTTCTGGGTATCCAAGCTAGGCCTTGATCTTCTGCATAGAAACAAACAGACCCTTTGCCCACACTTTGACATGCCCTTTATACCACTGTGCAGAACTCATTGGAGGTCAGCACACAGTAACTGCTTTTTTTTTTTTTTTTTAATTAAGAGAAAGGAATATTATCAGAAAAGAGTACCTCCATAGCTGATCATCTGACACCCTTTAAGTGATCAACATTAAGGATATTTAAAGCATGTGTTGATCTTTGATTTACCAATAGTTTTATCCTGTTAAGGAGTAATCCCCCTTTTCTTTCTTTCTTTCTTTCTTTTTTTTTTTTTTTTTTAATTTTTAATCTACACTTACATGAAGAATACTATGTTTACTATGTTCTCCCCTATATCAGGTCCCCCCTAACAACCACATTACGGTTACTGTCCATCAGCTTAGCAAAATGTTGTAGAGTCACTACTTGTCCTCTCTGTGTTGTGCAGCCCACCCTCTCCTTTCTCCCTCCCCCCATGCATGCTAATCTTAATACCCCCCTTCCTCTCCCCCCCCCCCCTTATCCCTCCCTGCCCACCCATCCTCCCCAGTTCCTTTCCCTTTGGTACCTGTTAGTCCATTTTTGGGTTCTGTAATTCCGCTGCTGTTTTGTTCCTTCAGTTTTTCCTTGTTCCTATACTCCTCAGATGAGTGAAATCATTTGGTATTCTCTTTCTCCGCTTGGCTTATTTCACTGAGCATAATACTCTCCAGCTCCATCCATGTTGCTGCAAATGGTTGGATTTTTCCACTTCTTATGGCTGAGTAGTATTCCATTGTGTATATGTACCACATCTTCTTTATCCAGTCATCTACCGATGGACATTTAGGTTGCTTCCAATTCTTGGCTATTGTAAATAGTGCTGCGATAAACATAGGAGTGCATCTGTCTCTCTCAAACTTGATTGCTGCATTCTTAGGGTAAATTCCTAGGAGTGGAATTCCTGGGTCAAATGGTAGGTCTGTTTTGAGCATTTTGATGCACCTCCATACTGCTTTCCACAATGGTTGAACTAATTTACATTCCAACCAGCAGTGTAGGAGGGTTCCCCTTTCTCCACAGCCTCGCCAACATTTGTTGTTGTTTGTCTTTTGGATGGCAGCTATCCTTACTGGTGTGAGGTGATACCTCATTGTAGTTTTAATTTGCATTTCTCTGATAATTAGCGATGTGGAGCATCTTTTCATGTGTCTCTTGGCCATCTGTATTTCTTTTTTGGAGAACTGTCTGTTCAGTTCCTCTGCCCATTTTTTAATTGGGTTATTTGTTTTTTGTTTGTTGAGGCGTGTGAGCTCTTTATATATTCTGGATGTCAAGCCTTTATCAGATCTGTCATTTTCAAATATATTCTCCCATACTGTAGGGTTCCTTTTTGTTCTATTGATGGTGTCTTTCGCTGTACAGAAGCTTTTCAGCTTAATGTAGTCCCACTTGCTCATTTTTGCTGTTGTTTTCCTTGCCCGGGGAGATATGTTCAAGAAGAGATCACTCATGTTTATGTCTAAGAGGTTTTTGCCTATGTTTTTTTCCAAGAGTTTAATGGTTTCATGAGTTACATTCAGGTCTTTGATCCATTTTGAGTTTACCTTTGTATATGGGGTTAGACAATGGTCCAGTTTCATTCTCCTACATGTAGCTGTCCAGTTTTGCCAGCACCATCTGTTGAAGAGACTGTCATTTTGCCATTGTATGTCCATGGCTCCTTTATCAAATATTAATCGACCATATATGTTTGGGTTAATTTCTGGGGTCTCTAATCTGTTCCACTGGTCTGTGGCTCTGTTCTTGTGCCAGTACCAAATTGTCTTGATTACTATGGCTTTGTAGTAGAGCTTGAAGTTGGGGAGTGAGATCCGCCCTACTTTATTCTTCTTTTTCAGGATTGCTTTGGCTATTCGGGGTCTTTGGTGTTTCCATATGAATTTTTGAATTATTTGTTCCAATTCATTGAAGAATGTTGCTGGTAATTTGAGAGGGATTGCATCAAATCTGTATATTGCTTTGGGCAGGATGGCCATTTTGATGATATTAATTCTTCCTAGCCATGAGCATGGGATGAGTTTCCATTTATTAGTGTCCCCTTTAATTTCTCTTAAGAGTGACTTGTAGTTTTCAGAGTATAAGTCTTTCACTTCTTTGGTTAGGTTTATTCTAGGTATTTTATTCTTTTTGATGCAATGGTGAATGGAATTGTTTTCCTGATTTCTCTTTCTATTGATTCGTTGTTAGTGTATAGGAAAGCTACAGATTTCTGTGTGTTAATTTTGTATCCTGCAACTTTGCTGTATTCCGATATCAGTTCTAGTAGTTTTGGAGTGGAGTCTTTAGGGTTTTTTATGTACAGTATCATATCATCTGCAAATAGTGACAGTTTAACTTCTTCTTTACCAATCTGGATTCCTTGTATTTCTTTGTTTTGTCTGATTGCCATGGCTAGGACCTCCAGTACTATGTTAAATAACAGTGGGGAGAGTGGGCATCCCTGTCTGGTTCCCGATCTCAGAGGAAATGCTTTCAGCTTCTCGCTCTTCAGTATAATGCTGGCTGTGGGTTTATCATATATGGCCTTTATTATGTTGAGGTACTTGCCCTCTATTACCATTTTGCTGAGAGTTTTTATCATGAATGGATGTTGAATTTTGTCAAATGCTTTTTCAGCATCTATGGAGATGATCATGTGGTTTTTGTCTTTCTTTTTGTTGATGTGGTGGATGATGTTGATGGATTTTCGAATGTTGTACCATCCTTGCATCCCTGGGATGAACCCCACTTGGTCATGGTGTATGATCCTTTTGATATACTGTTGAATTCTGTTTGCTAATATTTTATTGAGTATTTTTGCATCTACATTCATCAGGGATATTGGTCTGTAATTTTCTTTTTTGGTGGGGTCTTTTCCTGGTTTTGGTATTAGGGTGATGTTGGCCTCATAGAATGAGTTTGGGAGTATTCCCTCTTCTTCTATTTTGTGGAACACTTTAAGGAGAATGGGTATTATGTCTTCTCTGTGTGTCTGATAAAATTCCGAGGTAAATCCGTCCGGCCCCGGGGTTTTGTTCTTGGGTAGTTTTTTGATTACTGTTTCAATTTCTTTGCTTGTAATTGGTTTGTTTAACTTTTGTGTTTCTTCCTTGGTCAGTCTTGGGAGGTTGTATTTTTCTAGGAAGTTGTCCATTTCTTCTAGGTTTTCCAGCTTGTTGGCATATAGGTTTTTATAGTAGTCTTTAATAATTCTTTGTATTTCTGTGGAGTCCGTCGTGATTTTTCCATTCTCATTTCTGATTATGTTGATTTGTGTTGACTCTCTTTTTCTCTTAATAAGTTGGGCTAGAGGCTTATCTATTTTGTTTATTTTCTCAAAGAACCAGCTCTTGGTTTCATTGATTTTTGCTATTGTTTTATTCTTCTCAATTTTGTTTATTTCTTCTCTGATCTTTATTATGTCCCTCCTTCTGCTGACTTTAGGCCTCATTTGTTCTTCTTTTTCCAGTTTTAATAATTGTGATGTTAGACTATTCATTTGGGATTGTTCTTCCTTCTTCAAGTGTGCCTGGATTGCTATATACTTTCCTCTTAAGACTGCTTTCGCTGCATCCCACAGAAGTTGGGGCTTAGTGTTGTTGTTGTCATTTGTTTCTATATATTCCTTGATCTCTATTTTGATTTGTTCATTGATCCATTGATTATTTAGTAGCATGTTGTTAAGCCTCCATGTGTTTGTGAGCCTTTTTGTTTTCTTTGTAGAATTTATTTCTACTTTCATACCTTTGTGGTCTGAAAAATTGGTTGGTAGAATTTCAATATTTTGGAATTTACTGAGGCTCTTTTTGTGAGCTAGTATGTGGTCTATTCTGGAGAATGTTCCATGTGCACTTGAGAAGAATGTATATCCTGTTGCTTTTGGATGTAGAGTTCTATAGATGTCTATTAGGTCCATCTGTTCTAGTGTGTTGTTCAGTGCCTGTGTGTCTTTACTTATTTTCTGCCCAGTGGATCTATCCTTTGGGGTGAGTGGTGTGTTGAAGTCTCCTACAATGAATGCATTGCAGTCTATTTCCCTCTTTAGTTCTGTTAGTATTTGCTTCACATATGCTGGTGCTCCTGTATTGGGTGCATATATATTTATAATGGTTATATCCTTATATAACCATTGTTGGAGTGAGCCCTTTATCATTATGTAGTATCCTTCTTTATCTCTTGTTACTTTCTTTGTTTTGAAGTCTATTTTGTCTGATATTAGTACTGCAACCCCTGCTTTCTTCTCACTGTTGTTTGCCTGAAATATGTTTTTCCATCCCTTGACTTTTAGTCTATGCTTATCTTTGGGTTTAAGGTGAGTTTCTTGTAAGCAGCATATAGATGGGTCTTGCTTTTTTATCCATTCTATTACTCTATGTCTTTTGATTGGTACATTAAGTCCATTTACATTTAGGGTGACTATTGAGAGATATGTACTTATTGCCATTGCAGGCTTTAGATTCGTGGTTACCAAAGGTTCAAGGTTAGCTTCTTTAGTATCTTACTGCCTAACTTAGCTCGCTTATTGCGCTGTTATATACACTGTCTGGAGATTCTTTTCTTCTCTCCCTTCTTATTCCTCCTCCTCCATTCTTCATATGTTGTGTGTTTTGTTCTGTGCTCTTTTTAGGGGTGCTCCCATCTAGAGCAGTCCCTGTAGGATGCCCTGTAGAGGTGGTTTGTGGGAAGCAAATTCCCTCAGCTTTTGCTTGTCTGGGAATTGTTTAATCCCGCCATCATATTTAAATGATAGTCGTGCTGGATACAGTATCCTTGGTTCAAGGCCCTTCTGTTTCATTGCATTAAGTATATCATGCCATTCTCTTCTGGCCTGTAGGGATTCTGTCGAGAAGTCTGATGTTAGCCTGATGGGTTTTCCTTTATAGGTGACCTTTTTCTCTCTAGCTGCCTTTAAACTCTTTCCTTGTCCTTGATTCTTGCCATTTTAATTACTATGTGTCTTGGTGTTGTCCTCCTTGGATCCTTTCTGTTGGGAGTTCTGTGTAATTCCATGGTCTGTTCGATTATTTCCTCCTCCAGTTTGGGGAAGTTTTCAGCAATTATTTCTTCAAAGAGACTTTCTATCCCTTTTCCTCTTTCTTCCTCTTCTGGTATCCCTATAATACGAATATTATTCCTTTTGTATTGGTCACATATTTCTCTTAGTGTTGTTTCATTCCTGGAGATCCTTTTATCTCTCTCTATGTCAGCTTCTATATGTTCCTGTTCTCTGGCTTCTATTCCTTCAATGGCCTCTTGCATCTTATCCATTCTGCTTATAAATCCTTCCAGGGATTGTTTCACTTCTGTCATCTCCTTCCTGACATCTGTGATCTCCTTCCGGACTTCATCCCACTGCTCTTGCATTTTTCTCTGCATCTCATCCCACTGCTCTTGCATTTTTCTCTGCATCTCATCCCATTGCTCTTGCATTTTTCTCTGCATTGCTGTCAGCATGTTCATGATTTTTATTTTGAATTCTTTTTCAGGAGGACTAGTTAGGTCTGTCTCCCTCTCAGGTGTTGTCTCTGTGATCTTTGTCTGCCTGTAGTTTTGCCTTTTCATGGTGATAGAGATAGTTTGCAGAGCTGGTACAAGTGACCGCTGGAAGAGCTTCCCTTCTTGTTGGTTTGTGGCCTTTTCCTGGGAGAATAGCGACCTCTAGTGGTTTGTGCTGGGCAGCTGTGCGCAGACAGGGCTTGTGCTTCCTGCCCAGTTGCTTTGGGGTTTATCTCCGCTGTTGCTGTGGGCTTGGCCTGGCTGGGGCTGTTCCTCCAAAATGGTGGAGCCCCGTTGGAGGGGGAGCGGCCGGGAGGCTATTTATCTCCATAAGGGGCCTCTGTGCTCCCTGCTGCCCAGGGGGTTAGAGTGCCCAGAGATCCCCAGATTCCCTGCCTCTGGTCTAAGTGACCTGTCCTGCCCCTTTAAGACTTCCAAAAAGCACTCTCCAAACCAAAACAACAACAGCAACAATGAGAGAGGGAACAGAAAGGAAAAAAAAAGGAAAAAACACGCGATTTTTTTTTTTTTTTTTTTTGTCCTCAGGTGCCGGTCCCAGGCACCCGCTCACTGGTCCTGCTGCTCTGTCTCCCTAGCACCAGGGTCGCTGTCCTTTCAAGGCTTCCAAAAAGCACCCACCCACCGGTCCCGCAGGGAAGGAACGCTCAATATTCTTTGTCCTCAGGCGCTGGTCCCAGGCACCCGCTCACCAGTCCCGCCTCCCTGCCTCCCTAGCACCGGGGTCCCTGTCCCTTTAAGGCTTCCAAAAAGCACTCGCCAAAAAGAGAGAAAAAAAGGGGGAAAACGCGTGATTTCCTCTGTTCTCAAGTGCCAGTCTCAGGCATCCGCCCCCCGGTCCCGCAGGGAAAAACGTGTGATATTCTTTGTCCTCCGGCGCCGGTCCCAGGCACCCGCTCACCAGTCCTGCCGCCCTGCCTCCCTAGCACCGGGGTCCCTGTCCCTTTTAGGCTTCCAAAAAGCACTCGCAAAAAAGAGAAAAAAAAAGGGGGGAAAAACGCGCGATTTCCTCTGTCCTCAAGTGCCGGTCTGAGGCACCCGCCCCCCGGTCCCGCAGGGAAAAACGTGGGATATTCTTTGTCCTCAGGCGCTGGTCGCAGGCACCCGCTCACCAGTCCCGCCACCCTGCCTCCCTAGCACCGGGGTCCCTGTCCCTTTAAGGCTTCCAACAAGCGCTCGCCAAAAAGAGAAAAACAAAGGGGAAAAACGCGCGATTTCCTCCGTCCTCAGGCGCCAGTCTCAGGCACCCGCCCGCCGGTCCCGCAGGGAAAAACGCAGGATATTCTTTGTCCTCAGGCACTGGTCCCAGGCACCTGCTCACTGGTCCCGCCACCCTGCCTCCCTAGCAATGGGGGCCCGTCCCTTTAAGGATTCCAAAAAGCACTCGCCAAAAAAAAACCGCACCGGTTTCTTTCCACCCGCCGGGAGCCGGGGGGAGGGGCGCTCGGGTCCCGCCGGGCCGGGGCGCTGGGTTCTTGCAGGTGTGGATGTGGTCTGGATGTTGTCCTGTGTCCTGCGGTCTCTATTTTAGGAAGATTTTACTTTGGTATATTTTCATAGCTCTATGTGTTTTTGGGAGGAGATTTCCACTGCTCTACTCATGCCGCCATCCTGGCTCCGCCTCCTATCTGGAGTTTTAGGTAATTCATTGGACATCCGTTGGTTTGGTTGTAGTTGACATGGAAGGCAGAGGCTTTCTGTCTTAGTTTAAGGTCAGTGAATTAGTCTCTAAAATGGATCAGGTTATTAAGTAAATACTAATGACTAAATTATAGATAGCATCTTACACATCGTGTTTACTGAAGATGTTTAAGATTTCTTAGACCTGAATCTGTGTACAGCTGAACAGTGCAGGGGGTTAAGGAACATTGACACTCCATGCAGTTGAAAATTTGTATATCACTTTTGACTCCTCAGAAATCTAACTACTAATAACTTGCTGTTATCTAGAAGCTTTACCCATGACATAAAAAGCCAATTAACACACTTTTGTATGTTTTATGTATTATATACTGTATTCTTACAATAAAGGAAGCTAAAGAAAAGAGAATGTTTTTTCAAATTGTCACAAATCTCCCAAAAATATTCCAATATACTTACTGAACAAAATATGTATGTAAGTGGACCCATGCATTTCAAACCCGTTTTGTTCAAAGGTCAGCTATGTTTGCATTCCTTTTAATCTAGGCAGATTGCATATGAGCCCTCAAATATCTAGAGAAATGCTGTTTTTTCCAGATCTCACCATATTGTGTTTAATGCTGTGAGCTTATTTAACTGAGAGAAATCTTCTTTGGGTGATAGAATTTAAAACTGAATGTGGTCACCATGGAAAAATGAACTCCTTCCAGAGTCTCTTTTTGAGAAAGTCATTGTCGGATGTGTTATTCAGCCAGGAACATGTGGTACCAAATTTATTAAAATTGTTTCAGTGCTCTTTGTTTCATTTTCTAATGTCAAGTGGGAATATGGAAATAATTATTAGACTCATGGTAATCTATCAAAGGGTGAATCTGATACAGTGATTTATTAACAAGAAGTGAACTTGGAATTTTTCCCTTAAATGAATATCTTTTACATTGTTGTAGCCAAAGAATGAAATTTTGGGGGAACAAACTGATTAAAGCCATGTATTCTAACAAAAAATAAAAGATGTAATACATATAGTTTATTTTAGTTAGCATTCCAATGTCATTCATAATTTTTACTTGCCTCATTTTCTTGCCAGTGACCATTTCTTTTTTTTTTTTAAAAAGGCTTTAGTTTTGGATTTTATTTATTTGTTTAAAGAGTGTAGGTAGTGATTTAAACCAAGACTTTTGCTAAAAGCATCTAGCAGTAAAACCATGGCTATCAAACTAGTTTCTTTCGTAGAAAATGGCTGTTCTTTCAGTGTTTCTGAAAATTTCTTTAGACAGTCTTTCCACTTTAGAGTGTCTTCTGTTACACATGTAGCATTTGGTGTCATTTAAAAATCTTTGGCAGAAAATCACTATCATGACCATTGCTTTTGATTGACCATCTGTCAAGTCTATGGGTGACCCCTAGTGACTCCTAAGGTCTGGCAGTCTTCTGTCTTCTACAGAGCCCTCTTTTGATCAGTCCAGTCTGCATTTCTTCCTAGCTTCTCTGAACTAGTATTTGTAAAATCTTTAACCACACAGCTTATAACACTTAAATCTAGTTGTTTCAACAACTAGATCTCAGTTTTGTTACATGAAGGATTAATTCCTTATATTTGTGCTCTCCTGCAAAAGATGTATTCTAGGATATGCTGGTTAATTGATTATTCAAATCCCTATAACAGAACTAAACTTTTATTGTGCAGAAATGAGTTTAAAGAGAAAAATTTCCCCTTACTTTACAGTTTATAATGAAAGACATTCATGAACTTGAGACATAATAGACTTGTAGTAAATATGGTTGAATGAGTTTCTCACTGAACATCCTCTTTTAATGTTTAGCACATTGTGAAGCAACACTGAGTTTTTCTTGGGCATTGCTATTTATTACTGGCTTAGAGGCTTAACTAGATTGGTCGCATAGCAGAGTTAAAACCACAGGTCTGAAGTCAGGCTGGCTGGGCTCTGAGGTGGGTGCCATTACTTTACTTCTTTGTGATTCTTTTTGACTCACTGTCTTTATTAGTGAAAGAGGAGTGATAACACTAACTGCATGATATATTGTGAGGATTAATTAGATAATATATATGTAATGATATAAAAATAATGAGATTTTTATGTATTTTCATATTTTGTACATATACATAATGTTTACATGAATTCTCAGCACTTACTAAGTTCGAGTTGGCTTCTGATAAAAAATGAAATTCAACCAAGTAAAGTTGAAGATCTAATTGGTTTTATTAAGCGATTCCTGAGTTGGGCAGCAAGTAGAGAAATGATCTGAGGAGTCGTACAAAATGGAAGGTTTTTATAGATAGGAGATGGGACAAAAAGTTGTTAGCAAAAAGATGAGGGATTGTTTCAGGGAAGGTCACCTTGCTCAGGAGGAGCAGGGGGTCTTTTACAGATCAAAATTCCAGTCTGATTGGCTTAAAATTCTACTCCTGGGAGGGGCTGAAACTGCTGTTAGGTAAAGTAGTAAGCACCATACTGGTGACTTAGTCCAGAAGAAGTGATCCCATCTTGGGCTGTGTTCTTTTTTTTTTTTAACACTTCAGAATAGAAGTATATAATATGTTTTAGAAGGAAATATTGTAATATTTGACATTATTCTTATAACATTTCCAGGTTTGAAAAGCACAATGGCAGGAAACAGCCTTGTTCTCCCCATTGTTCTTTGGGGTCGCAAAGCGCCAACACATTGCATCTCAGCAGTACTTCTAACAGACGATGGGTCCACCATCATAACTGGATGCCATGATGGACAAATATGTCTCTGGGATCTTTCAGGAGAATTGGAAGTGAGTATTTGAAATGCCTATTGTATGTGTTAAGTACAAAAACTACTTAATAGAGAATAACACAGTCCCAGAATAATACTTGGCTTCATAATATATTTTCTGTGAAACACAGTTTGACTAAAATTTGTATTATAAAGATTGATTATTTACATTATTCATCAGAGTTGACTTCTGCTGGCTTTCACTATTTTCCAATTATAATATCTATCCAAACTAGCTTAAGAGGTTACATTTAGGATTTTTCAAAAGATTTTCATCCATACTGAAGACAAGACAAAAACATTTCCCCCATTTCTTCTCCTCTACCTGCTGCCTTTGGCAACCACCAATCTATTTTCTATATCTATAAGCTTGTTATTTTTTTTTAATATGTATATTTTTAGATTCTGCATATAAAAGATCATATGGTATTTGTCTTTCTCTGTCTAACTTATTTTACTTAGCATAGTGCCCTCAAGGTCTATCCATGTTATGGCAAGTGGCAAGATTTCCTTCTTTTTTATGGGCAAATAATACTCCATTATATATATATATATATATATATATATATATATATATATATATATATATATATATCACAGTTTCTTTAAATGACTGAATTGTATGGTATCAGAATTTTATATCAGTTTGGCTGTTAAAGAAAAGAAATACTTTAAAAATCAACTTTCTTGCCCCCTGCATTCCATGCCAACTGCCACTGCATGTTCTCTGTTCTCTTTTATAGAAAAATGCCTGGGGAGAGTTGTCAGAGAAGGGAGGTTAAAAATATGGAAAAAGAGAAAAGTAGAGCTACCTGGACTCCAGGTCCCAGATGGAACATGGCTATAAGAACTAATACATCATATTTTCTTATTCTGATCATCTTGCCTTGCCACTTCTAACTTGATAGCTGTCTTTTCTGAACTGTGTGGTCTTTGAAGATGGATGGTCTTTATAAATTGGTTAATCAAATTATTTTGTATTTGTACTGATCATGTGTGAATGTTTAATTAATAACTGATATAACTTAAATACTTATGGAATATGGTGAGATATAAATAAAAGATATAAATAAAAATAAACAAATAACCCATATATTTATTTCTTCCTCTGATTATACTAATGCTTTTTTCTTTGTAAGTTTCTTGATGTTAAGATTTTATTGTTGTGATCTAGCATTGATACTAGGCATAGATGTATTTTTGGATGGTTATCATTGTATCATGGTTAATCTTCCCTTATTAGCCACTTAGTGGTCATTTAGAGCCATTTGTTAAAGCCATCTTTTTGTTTTTTTCCCCTCTAAGCTCCAGAAAACTTCCGTTTAATGAAAACATAAATGAGTTTCTGTTCACGTGAACCCAGACATACATTTCTTTATTCACTTATACCTTCAGTAGGCTCTCCCTCCATAATAACCTTATGTGCTGTACAACCTTGCAAGGATCATTAACTTTGTCTTACAATCTTGTCCTTTGTCCTCTTTCCTGAAGCTGGTTATAGGATGATGTGCATGTGTGTGTGTGTGTGTGTGCGTGCATGATGTTAGTTGATAACATCCATGTTGCAGAACCGATACCATATATGGAGTCAACATGAACCACCTTGAGACCCCTCAGGTGGCGCCAGGAAAATGAGATTGGAGTATAATTCTGAGAATTTGAAGGACCTTGCAGTTTCTGTCCTAATTCCCACATTCCTTTGCCAATAGTGTATAAACCTGTCTTTCAGGCTGATTGGGTAAAGCAGATTTGGGAAAGGTCCCCTGTCTTCTTGTTGGGCTGCCCTTCTGATAATAAAGCTTTCTGTGCTTCAAACCTAGTGACTCAGAGATGGGCTTACTCTGAGCACACTGGGCATGTGAATCTGGATTTGGGGGGTTCAGTAACATAAAGAAACATCAATTTATGAAAATATTGTCTTAAACGTTTCTATTCTTTAGCTGACTTTGTATTTATGAAAATATACTTAGTATAGTTTTATTTACAAATTTTTTTGCTTCCATCTGACAATGGATGCTGAAACCATAAATTTTGTTTTTATTTTATAATTGTTAATTGCTAATATTTAGACATATGCTTGCCTTTTGGCATTTGACTGGTGTTCTGACTATATAGCATGTTGATTGTGCTGTATTCACTTCTGGTCTAGTGGAGTATTTTCTAGATTCCTTAGAACTTTCTTTTTATCTGATTATGTTGTCTGTGAATAAAGGTAGTTTTACTTCTTCTCTTTTCATTGTGTATGCCTTTATTACTTTTTTGTACTCTCTTGGTAGGCAGTTACTTGCCTTATTGCTGATTAAGACTTCTTGTGCGGTGATGAATGTTGAAGGGAATGGACATCCTTGCCATATTTCTGATCTTGGAGGGAAAGCATTCAGTTGGTCACCATTGAGTCCGGTGTTAGTGTTAGGTTTTTCATAGATACTCTTTATCAGATTGAATAGCTTCCATTTATTCTTAGTTTGCTGGGAGTTTTTATAATGAATGCCTTTTGAATTTTATAAAATGCTTTTTCTGCATCTTTTGAGATGATCATATGGTTTTTCCCCTTTATTCACTTGATATGGTGAGTAACATTGCTTTCTAATGTTAAATTAACCTTAACATACCCAGGATAAGGTCCGAGTGGTCATAATGTATTATTTTATATATTACTGGATTTGTTTTGTTAATGTATTACTGTTTTTTTTTTCCCCTTTTTGTGTTTTTGTTTCTTTGGTCTTGATTCATGAATTTTATAGGTCTGGAGTTTATCTGATTTTGGTATCAGAGTAATTCTGTCCACATGAAAGGATTGTGAAGTGTTCACTTGTCCTCTGCTTTCTCTCTCTTTTGTGTTGTAATTTTCTTTTATTTGTTCATTTTTTCAGTTTTCCTCCACCCCCAGCTTTTAGTGAGGAATAACTGATAAATAAAATAGAATGTGTTGTAAATCACAACAGGATAATTTTATATAATTGTGAAATGGTACCAAGAACAAGTTAATTAACATATGTATCACTTCACATAGATAATTTACTTTTTCTTCTGTGGTGAGATGTTTAAGATCTACTCTCAGTAAATTTCAAGTATATAATATCTTATTATTAACTACAGTCACCATACATAGATCCTCATCTAACTGAAAGTTTGTCCCTTTGTCCTACATCTCTCTGTTTCTCTCTCCCCACCAGATCCTGGTAACCCCGTGTCTATGAGATTGGCTTTTTCTTTTTGGTTCCACTAAGTGATGCCGTTTGTGTTTCTCTGTCTCTTATTTCACTTAGCGTAATGCTCTGTGTTGTTGCAAATGTCAGGATTTCTTTTTATTTTTTATGGCTGGATAATATTCCTCTGTGGACTGTGTGTGTGTGCATGTGTGTGTGTGTGTGTGTGTACATTTTCTTTATCCACCTGGTGACTTGGGTTGTTTGTGTGTCTGGCTGTTGTGGATAATGCTGCAGTGCACATGGGAGTACAGATATCTCTTCATGATCCTGATTTCAAATCCTTTGGATATATACCAAGAAGTGGGACTGCTGGATCATATGGTGGTTCTATTTTTAATTTTGTGAGGAGCTCCCATGTTGGTTTCCATAATGGTGGTACCAAATCACTTCGCACCAACAGTGCACGAGGGCTCCCTTTTCTCCACATTCTTATCAACATTTGTTATCTCTTTTCTTCTTGATAGCAGCCATCCTAACAGGAATTAATTTGCATTTCTCTAATGATTAGGAAGTTGAGTATCTTTTCATGTACCTATTGGCTATTTGTATGTCTTTGGAGAAATACCTGTTCAGGCTCTTTGCTTTTTTCTTTATAGGATTATCTATTTTCTTGTTTTTTGTTTTGTTTTGTTTTTGCTATTGAGTCATAGGAGTTCCTTGTATATTTTGGATATTACCACCTCAGATATGTGGTTTGCAAATATTTTTCTGTAGATTACCTTTTCATTAATTGATGGTTTCTTTTGCTGTGCAGAAGTTTTTAGTTTGATGTAGTCCCATGTGTTTATTTTAGCTTTTGTTGCCCATGCTTTTGGTATCATACCCAAAAATCATTGACAAGACTAATGTCTAGGAGGTTTCCCCTTATGTTTTCTCTTAAGGTGTCTATGGTTTTAGATCTTACATTTAAGTCTTTAATCCATTTTCAGTTATCTTTTGAGGTTAGTGTAATATAGAGGTCCTGTTTCATTCTTTTGCATGTGGATATCCAGGTTTCCCTGTATTGTTCATTGAAGACACTGACCTTTCCCCAATGTGTTCTTGGTACACTTATCATATAGTTGGCTGTGCATGCATGGCCATATTCCTGGGCTCTTGATTCCCTTCCTTTAGCCTGTATATCTGTTTTTATGACTGTTTTGTATGTCTGTTTTGATTATCACAGCTTCATAAAATAGTTTGAAATTAGTAAGTGTGAGGCCTCCAATTCTGTTTTCCTTTCTTATGGTTGCTTTGGCTATTTGAGGTATTAAAAAAAATGTCCATATTATCCAATACTATCTACAGACTCAATACAATTCTATCCAAATTCCAGTGGCATTTTTCACAGAATAGGAAAAAACTATCCTAAAATTCACTTGAAAACCACAACATAGAACGTCCAATGCTATGTTGAATAGAAGTGACAAGAATGAATATTCTTGTCTTGTTCCTGATCTTAGAAGAAAGACTTTTTAGCTTTTTATTGTTGAGCATAATGTCAGCTGTGGGTTGTCATATGGGGTCTTTATTATGTTGAGGTACATTCCTTGTGTACCAAATCTGTTAAGAGTTTTTATTCATGAAAAGATACTGAATTTTGTCAAATGCTTTTATTGCCTCTGTCAAGATGATCATGTGATTTTTATATTTTTGCTCATTTTTTTAGGTAATGGTGAAGTAAAGCCTAGTTTTAGTTACTCTCTTATGTCTGAAAATGGAATTTTCCAGCAAAGCTGTGCACAATGGAAATAAAACTATTGGTAAATCTGATTTTCATGGGAGAAATTAAAAAATTTACTGAGAGCATTTTTTCCAATGAATGAATACTGAATACTACATAGAGATTGTGTTAGATTATGAGAAAAGTTTAGAAATATAAGAAAATATTCTAGGTCTATTGTAAACATAAACAAAGATTGGAATTTTCTCTTAATTATAACTATGCAAAAGATGGCCAAGATAATTTCATTTGGAAAATCTCTTCCATTGAAACATACCATAATTATAGAACAATCTAAATACTCTTTCCAATGGATTATTTAATTTTGAACGATCTAGCTTTCCTAGTAGGTTAGGATAAATTTCTTGCAATGTGAAATCATGAAGGGTACAAAGGGGCTTTCAAGGTATTGGTCGAATTCTGTATTTCTAACTGGGTATTGAGTATAGAGTATTTTTAACTGGGTATTGAGTATTGAGGATTTTTAACTGTGTATGTGGTTATTCAATATATTCTTTATTTCTTCTACATATGTTATAAATATTATTTGTATGTATTAAATATTAATATATCCTGAAACAATCTAAGGCTCCAAAGTAACCTGGAGTTATAGCATGCCATTTGGTACAAAGGTAGATAAATCTGGGGGTTAATTGCTAGACTAATTTTAGAATAAGGGGTACTAAACCATCCTTTTTGTAAGGTCCTATGTCACTAAATCACTAGTCTGTGAAAGTCATTCTTAGTTCCTGAGAGCTAACATTGGCATCAGCATTTAGGAGGGTACCTGTCCTGTATTTTTTGTGCTTCACAATGATAGAGACTTAAATGTGTTTTCAAATCAGTGAAGGTATTATTTTTTTAAAAGTAAGGTTAAATCACTTCATTTTATATACTAATTCACATTTTAAACCTTATCTGCCCATATACTAGAACTTGGTGCTTAAGACTGCCCTGGTTTGAATCCTGGCTCCATCACTCTCTGTATGATATTGGGCAAATAATGCCGCTTCTTGGTGTTCTGGTTTTGACCTTAGAATTACCTGCGAGGGTGATTGTGAGCATTAAAAGAGTGGGAATCATTATTTTTCTGTTCTTAGTTTTTGGTGTTCTGAGCAATTCTATAGCCTTCTCAAATCTGTATCTGTGTATTTGTATTGGATATTTAACAGGATTCCTTAAAAATTAATTTTTTTTAATTTGGCACTTACATCAACATATTTGTGTATTTTCAGGTTAATCCTCGAGCACTATTGTTTGGTCATACAGCTTCAATCACCTGTTTGTCTAAAGCTTGCGCTTCTAGTGACAAACAGTATATTGTGAGTGCATCTGAAAGTGGGTAAGTATTTTTTTTTATTCACTTTTTTCCTCATAAGTCTTTATTGCAAATAGTATTGGTATATTGGTAAGTAGGTAGGTTTTTTTTTTCTCTGAGTATTTTTAATATAAATGCTTCAGTGGTCTTAACTTAAAGATATTTGAAATATCTTTATTTTAAAAATGTGAATTTTATCTTTATAAATGGTTTTTATAATACTTTTATTATAATTCATGATTCATCTTTGCCGTGCTTTTGAGAAACTCAGAATAACTTAGGAGTTAAAGCTTGACTATTAATCCCCATGGCATTTTTATTGAGTTGGCAAACTATTTTGAGAGTTTAAAAAAAACCTGAATGATTTTAGGCTAGCATAAATTTGCAAGATGAAGTCATGCAAAAGTTCATGCAGTAGATGTATGTTAATACACGAATGTAACTGTATGTATATATATATTCCTAAGTTTCAGAATATAACTTGTTTTTGGAGAGATGGGTCATTGGATGGTAGGTGTAGGGTTCAGAATGTAAGGAATTTTTAAAACTTTCTTGGTGCTTAGAAAATTGTGTATTTACACAGTATGTTATTAAAGAGATTTAGAGAACTAGAAGAGAATTATTTAACAAGTTATCCCTCCCCCCCATCATTAATTTATGTTTGAAGAGAACCTAGTATTACTGTTTGGAACAAGAGCGGCAACATATAGTGCCTTTTGGTCAATTAAAGGATAATTCTCACTAGGAGGCATATTCTAAATAGGTTGAATGTCCCTTGAAAAATTGTTTAATACCATCTGAGATTTAGGAAGGGGGATCTTATAGAAAACCTTCATAATATCAGGATCATTACATTTTATTCATGTTGTCTTCTGTTAAATAAATCTTATTTCTTTAAAAGGCAAGGTGTATCAACATTTCTGATTTTGAATGTTATGTCTTCAGTTTGAGACATGAGCTTTTTTTTGGTATGTACTCAATAAAACTCCTGTAGTAAATATAGAATGAAAACTGAAAACATATTTAATTTCTAAACTTTTGGAATTCAGTTGACTTTATATTTTTTCTTTTGTGCTAAATCTTCTAGCTATGGTTTAAATCAAAAGTTTGCATTGTTTTTGTCACTTGCCCCTCATACATCCCTTGGGGCTCTGCTCTGCTCCATTATTCTTCTCACTTTGAGGTTGAGGGCGAGGGAGCAAGCACCGTCCGAAGCAGCCACTGTCTGGAGTGGAGGCAGAGGAGAGAGAGACTTCTGCAGGGCCTTGCTTCAGTTTTGGCCAGAGCTGCTCACGAAGCTCCATCAGCCAAAAGGGAATCAGAAAGTGGAGCCCTAGTGTGCAACCAGAAAGAATGTGGATGGGGACAGGGGTTGGGATGGTGAGTGGGAGAACCAGGATTGTTTGATGAACAACAGTAATGACTATGCACTACTTCTGAACTATATCAGTTTAAATGGAAGATTGATTTTAAACCGCTGTGACAGAGTTGAACAGAACTTTTAAAAATTAGATTTTAAGTTAGCTATTTTGTTTTATAGAGAGATGTGCCTCTGGGATGTGAATGATGGCAGATGTATTGAATTTACAAAATTAGCCTGCACACATACTGGCATACAGGTTAGTATCTACTTCTATAACTGTCCAAATCAGCACAGTTCATTACAAATACACAATTTAAAAAAATGTGTTTTAAACATTGCATCTATATTTTTAATGAGAAATGGGTATAGATAAGCAATAGGCCAAGAAGACCAGAAATGGAGTAGTAAAGTCTTCCTGCTAAGATGGTATAGTGGGGAGGGTAATAAAGTAGACCAGACTCCTGGGGAAATTTACAAGGTAAGCCAGTTGTCACTGCTGCTTCCGCTCTGTCTGGCTATCCTAGTTACCCAGGTGAGAGCCCCTTTACGATTCAGCTAAGTCCTCTAGATCTAAAATAATGGAATTCTCTCTTGCTAGTCTTTATGATTCCACTCATGATTGACACAAATTGACCCACTTTACAGATCATATCCTTTAATTTTTTTGTGCAGTTGGTCCTTGGGCATATTTACTGACTTTCTAAATCTGTAGAAGAAATGTCTATTTCATATGCCTGGTTTACATAATAATTTACATAGGAATTTATAGTTTTTGACTTGTATTTCCTGGTATTCTTTCACAAATGTCAAGTTCTTTGTGCTTCAATTTACTCATTTACTCTGTTGAGTGTTGGGAAAATTGCAAGTGTCTAGGAAGTACGATTTATGTTCTCAATGGGAAAGGACACAGAAGAGAAGAGAGCTCACATTTATTGAGCAAATATTGTGTAAGCATTTCTTATATGGTGTTCCATTTAGTCCTCCCCACACCCTTACATATTAAGTAGGACTACGTCATTTTACATACAAGGAAACTGAGACCCAGAGTGATTAAATGATTTGCCCTAGTGTCACAGTGTGTCATTCCAGGTGCCAGGATCCCAAATCAGGTTTACCAGAACATTCCAGGGACTGTATTCATTTGTTACATCATGCTTCCTCCCTTAAAACAAACAAAATCATTTGATGAGAAAGAAACCTTTCGGTGCCAATAGAAAAGCAATGGATAATTTTTGTGGGGAAGGTGGTGGTCAGTGTTGTGACTATTTCTTACCCTGTCAAAAGCCTTTTAAAAATATCTTCTTCAATGTTAGGGTGTATGCTTTATATTTATAGGGCACATATTATTTATTTATTTTTATCATATGAAGACTTATTAAGGATTATAGAGAGAAAAGGAATAATAAAGGATGTAGAGCCATTGACTATATAGATAATATTTCAATTGAGAAATTATATATAATTTTCTTGAACTCATTGTAGATAAGTATTTGACTATTGTAATTCTGTAAAAATTTTTGGTTTACATTTTAGGAAAAATTTTCTTCATTCATTCAACAATATTATTTATTTCAACAATTTCAGTGCCTAGTATTTATTGGATCCCGTAGTAGGTCTTCTGCACTTTTTTTTCTTTTCTTTTTTTTATTTTGTTATCATTAATCTGCAATTACAGGAAGAACATTATGTTTACTAGGCTCTCCCCTACTCCAAGTCCCCCCCACCCCAAGTCCCCCCCACAAACCCCATTACAGTCACTGTCCATCAGCATAGTAAGATGTTGTAGAATCACTACTTGTCTTCTCTGTGTTGCAAAGCCCTCCCCTTTCCCCCAACCCTCACATTATACATGCTAATCATAATACCCCCTTTCTTCTTCCCTGCCTTTATCCCTCCCTACCCTCCCATTCTCCCCGGTCTCTTTCCCTTTGGTAACTGTTAGTCCATTCCTGGGTTCTGTGATTCTACTGCTGTTTTGTTCCTTCAGTTTTTCTTTTGTTCTTATACTCCACAGATGAGTGAAATCATTTGGTATTTGTCTTTCTCTGCTTGGCTTATTTCATTGAGCATAATACCCTCTAGCTCCATCCACGTTGCTGCAAATGGTAGGATTTGTTTTCTTCTTATGGCTGAATAATATTCCATTGTGTATATGTACCACACCTTCTTTATCCATTCATCTACTGATGGACACTTAGGTTGCTTCCATTTCTTGGCTATTGTAAATAGTGCTGCGATAAACATAGGGGTGCATCTGTCTTTTTCAAACTGGAGTGCTGCATCCTTATGGTAAATTCCTAGAAGTGGAATTCCTGGGTCAAATGGTAAGTCTATTTTGAGCATTTTGAGGAACCTCCTTATTGCTTTCCACAATGGTTGAACTAATTTACATTCCCACTAGCAGTGTAGGAGGGTTCCCCTTTCTCCACAGCCTCGCCAACATTTGTTGTTGTTTGTCTTTTGGATGGTGGCGATCCTTACTGGTGTGAGGTAATATCTC
Source organism: Manis javanica (assembly GCF_040802235.1). NCBI lineage: Eukaryota > Metazoa > Chordata > Mammalia > Pholidota > Manidae > Manis > Manis javanica. The sequence goes on from NC_133164.1 coordinate 109,124,577, forward strand.
ATTGTGGTTTTAATTTGCATTTCTCTGATAACTAGCGATGTGGAGCATCTTTTCACGTGTCTGTTGCCCATCTGAATTTCTTCTTTGGAGAACTGTTCAGCTCTGCCCATTTTTTAATTGGATTATTTGCTTTTTGTTTGTTGAGGTATGTGAGCTCTTTATATATATTTTGGATGTCAAGCCTTTATCGGATCTGTCATTTACAAATATATTCTCCCATACTGTAGGGTACCTTTTTGTTCTATTGATGGTGTCCTTTGCTGTACAGAAGCTTTTCAGCTTGATATAGTCCCACTTGTTCATTTTTGCTTTTGTTTTCCTTGCCCGGGGAGATATATTCATGAAGAAGTCGCTAATGTTCACATCCAAGAGATTTTTGCCTATGTTTTTTTCTAAGAGTTTTATGGTTTCACGATTTACATTCAGGTCTTTGATCCATTTTGAATTTACTTGTGTGTATGGGGTTAGACAGTGATCCAGTTTCATTCTCTTACATGTAGCTGTCCAATTCTGCCAGCACCATCTGTTGAAGAGACTGTCATTTCCCCATTGTATGTCCATGGCTCCTTTATCGAATATTAATTGACCATATATGTTTGGGTTAATGTCTGGAGTCTCTAATCTATTCCACTGGTCTGTGGCTCTGTTCTTGTGCCAGTACCAAATTGTCTTGATTACTATGGCTTTGTAGTAGAGCTTGAAGTTGGGGAGTGAGATCTCCGCCACTTTATTCTTCTTTCTCAGGATTGCTTTGGCTATTTGGGGTCTTTACTGTTTCCATATGAATTTTTGAACTATTTGTTCCAGTTATTTGAAGAATGTTGTTGGTAATTTGATAGGGATTGCATCAAATCTGTATATTGCTTTGGGCAGGATGGCCATTTTGACAATATTAATTCTTCCTAGGCATACGCATGGGATGAGTTTCCATTTGTTAGTGTTCTCTTTGATTTCTCTTAAGAGTGTCTTATAGTTTTCAGGGTATAGGTCTTTCACTTCTTTAGTTAGGTTTATTCCTAGGAATTTTATTCTTTCTGATGCAATTGTGAATGGAATTGTTTTCAAGATTTCTCTTTCTATTGGCTCATTGTTAGTGTATAGGAAAGCCACAGATTTCTGTGTGTTAATTTTGTATCCTGCAACTTTACTGTATTCCGATATCAGTTCTAGTAGTTTTGGAATGGAGTCTTTAGGGTTTTTTATGTACAATATCATGTCATCTGCAAATAGTGACAGGTTAACTTCTTCTTTACCAATCTGGATTCCTTATATTTCTTTGTTTTGTCTAATTGCCGTGGCTAGGATCTCCAGCACTATGTTAAATAACAGTGGGGAGAGTGGGCATCCCTGTCTGGTTCCCGATCTCAGAGGAAAAGCTTTCAGCTTCTCGCTGTTCAGTATGATGTTGACTGTGGGTTTATCATATATGGCCTTTATTATGTTGAGGTACCTGCCCTCTATTCCCATTTTGCTGAGAGTTTTTATCATGAATGGATGTTGAATTTTGTCGAATGCTTTTTCAGCATCTATGGAGATGATCATGTGGTTTTTGTCTTTCTTTTTGTTTATGTGGTGGATGATGTTGATGTATTTTCGAATGTTGTACCATCCTTGCATCTCTGGGATGAATCCCACTTGGTCGTGATGTATGATCCTTTTTATATATTTTTGAATTCGGTTTGCTAATATTTTGTTGAGTATTTTTGCATCTACGTTCATCAGGGATATTGGTATGTAATTTTCTTTTTTGGTGTGGTCTTTGCCTGGTTTTGGTATTAGGGTGATGTTGGCTTCATAGAATGAGTTTGGGTGTATTCCCTCCTCTTCTATTTTTTGGAAACCTTTAAGGAGAATGGGTATTATATCTTCTCTGTATGTCTGATAAAATTCTGAGGTAAATTCATCTGGCCTGGGTGTTTTTTTCTTGGGTAGTTTTTTGATTACTGCTCCAATTTCTTTGCTCGTAATTGGTTTGTTTAGATTTTGTGTTTCTTCCTTGGTCAGTCTTGGAAGGTTGTATTTTTCTAGGAAGTTGTCCATTTCTGCTAGGTTTTCCAGCTTCTTAGCATATAGATTTTCATAGTAGTCTCTAATAATTCTTTGTATTTCTGTTGGGTCCGTCATGATGTTTCCTTTCTCATTTCTGATTCTGTTGATGTGTGTTGATTTTTTTTTTCTCTTCATAAGTCTGGCTAGAGGCTTATCTGTTTTGTTTATTTTCTCAATGAACCAGCTCTTGGTTTCATTGATTTTTTTCTATTGTTTTATTCTTCTCAATTTTGTTTATTTCTTCTCTGATCCTTATTATGTCCCTCCTTCTGTTGACTTTAGGCCTCATTTGTTCTTCTTTTTCCAATTTTGATAATTGTGACATTAGACTATTCATTTGGGTTTGTTCTTCCTTCTTTAAATATGCCTGGATTGCTATATACTTTCCTCTTAAGACTGCTTTCGCTGCGTCCCACAGAAGTTGGGGCTTTGTGTTGTTGTTGTCATTTATTTCCATATATTGCTGGATCTCCATTTTAATTTGGTCATTGATCCATTGACTGTTTAGAAGCATGTTGTTAAGCCTCCATGTGTTTGTGAGCCTTTTTGCTTTCTTGGTGCAATTTATTTATAGTTTTATACCTTTGTGGTCTGAAAAGTTGGTTGGTAGGATTTCAATATTTTGGAATTTACTGAGGCTCTTTTTGTGAGCTAGTATGTGATCTATTCTGGAAAATGTTCCATGTGCACTTGAGAAGAATGTATATCCTGTTGCTTTTGGATGTAGAGTTCTATAGATGTCTGTTAGGTCCTTCTGTTCTAGTGTGTTGTTCAATGCCTGTGTGTCCTTACTTATTTTCTGCCCAGTGGATCTATCCTTTGGGGTGAGTGGTGTGTTGAAGTCTCCTAAAATGAATGCATTGCAGTCTATTTCCCCCATTAGTTCTGTTAGTGTTTGTTTCACATATGCTGGTGCTCCTGTATTGGGTGCATATATATTTAGAATGGTTATATCCTCTTGTTGGACTGAGCCCTTTATCATTATGTAGTATCCTTCTTTATCTCTTGTTACTTTCTTTGTTTTGAAGACTATTTTGTCTGATATTAGCGCTGCAACCCCTGCTTTCTTCTCACTGTTGTTTGCCTGAAATATGTTTTTCCATCCCTTGACTTTTAGTCTATGCTTATCTTTGGGTTTGAAGTGAGTCTCTTGTAAGCAGCATATAGATGGGTCTTGTTTTTTTATCCATTCTATTACTCTATGTCTTTTGATTGGTGTATTCAGTCCATTTACATTTAGGGTGATTATTGATAGGTATGTACTTACTGCCATTTCAGGCTTTAGATTCGTGGTTACCAAAGGTTCCAGGTTACTTTCCTTACTCTCTAAGAGTCTAACTTAACTCACTTAGTATGCTGTTACAAACACAATGTAAACGTTCTTTTCTATTTCTCCTCCTTTTTCTTCCTCCTTCATTCTTTATATATTAGGTATCAAATTCTGTACTTTTTATCTATCCCTTGATTAACTTTGGGGATAGTCAATTTAATTTTGCATTTGCCTCGCAATCAGCTGCTCCGCCCTCCCTACCGTGATTTTACTACCTCTGGTGACAGCTATCCAACCTTAGGAACACTTCCATCTATAGCAGTCCCTCCAAAATAGACTGCAGAGATGGTTTGTGGGAAGTAAACTCTCTCAGCTTCTGCTTATTTGGAAATTGTTTAATCCCTCCTTCAAATTTAAATGATAATCTTGCTGGATAAAGTAATCTTGGTTCCAGGCCCTTCTCCTTCATGGCATTTAATACATCATGCCACTCCCTTCTGGCCTGTAAGGTTTCTGCTGAGAAGTCTGTTGTTAGTCTGATGGGCTTTCCTTTGTATGTGATCTTATTTCTGCCTCTGGGTGCTTTTAACAGTCTGTCCTTATCCTTGATCTTTCCCATTTTAATTACTATGTGTCTTGCTGTTGTCTTCCTTGGGTCCCTTGTGTAGGGGGATCTGTGGATCTCCATGGCCTGAGAGACTATCTCCTTCCCCAGATTGGGGAAGTTTTCAGCAACTACCTCCTCAAAGACACTTTCTATCCCTTTCTCTCTTTCTTCTTCTTCTGGTATCCCTATAATGCGAATATTGTTCCGCTTGGATTGCTCACACAGTTCTCTTAATATTCTTTCATTTTTAGAGATCCTTTTTTCTCTCTGTGCCTCAGCATCTTTGTATTCCTCTTCTCTAGTTTCTGTTTCATTTATTGTCTCCTCCACCTTATCCAACCTGCTTTTAATACCCTCCATCGTGTTCTTTAACGATTGGATCTCTGACCTGAATTCATTCCTGAGTTCTTGGATGTCTTTCCGTACCTCCATTAGGATGTTGATGATTTTTATTTTGAACTCCCTTTCAGGAAGAGTCATTAGGTCTATATCATTTAAATCTTTCTCCGGAGTTGTATTAACATTTTTACTCTGGACAAGGTTCCTTTGGCGTTTCATGTTTGTATATGGCGCCCTCTAGTGTCCAGAAGCTCTATTCTGGAGCTACTGAGCCCTGAAGCAATGTCAGGGGTTGCAGGGGAGCAGTGCTGGTGCCTGGGGGTAGGAAAGAGCTGTTCCCCACCTCCCCCACCTTCTGGCTCCTGTGCCTGTCTACACTGCCTGAGCCAGTGGGCCTGTCACACAAGTATGTTTTTGTCCCAGAGCAGCCAGATATGGATCCCTGCTTTCCACAAGCAGCCAGAATCCCAGTCTCCCCAGGACCTCTGCCTGTATTAACTTTCCAACCCAGTAGTCATGCAAGTCTCATGAAAGCACTGTGAAATGCAAGTTTGTGCTCACAGTGCAGATCTCCAGGGCTGGGTATTCAGCAGTCCCAAGCCTTCCACTCCCGCCCTGCTCCGTTTGTCTTCCTCCCACCGGTGAGCTGGGGTGGTGGAGGGGCTCAGGTCATGCGGAGCCACAGCTCTGGTAGTTACCCCATTCGCTGAGGTCTGCTCTTTTCTCCAGGTGTATGTAGTCTGATGCTGTCCTCTTTCCTGTTACTCTCTCAGGATTAGTTGTGCCAATTAAATTTTCTAATTATATCCAGTTTCAGGAGGAAGCCTCTGTCTCTCCTCTCACGCTGCCATCTTTCAGATCTTCTGCATTTTAATTGACAACCTCTCTGAGTAGAATATGCTTTTTGGCAGATTCACTAGTGTGTCACGATTGTTCTTTGTGTGATCTCACCCTCCCAGGTCCTGAAGCAGGTTGTTTTATTATATAAGAAGAAATGATAAACCTTAGTGACACTAGAACTTATTGAAATCACAAGGAAGTGGCAACTTATTAAATTGTCATATGAAGACATCCCTTTTTAATATTTGAAAAATTTGTTTCTCCATTCAGGACATTTTCTTTGCTAGTATCAAAGTGTCTAGAAAGCTAAATTGTGTTCAGAAGATTGTTTGGGGGTATAACTTTAAAGCAAAGGGTGAGAGGCATTTAGTCAGGCAGGTGTAATAAAATATCCCTGCCCTCATTGAAGAGCTCTTCTCTAGTGATTGCAGTACACGTGTGCTTTCTGGCTGGTGTTGGATCAACACTGGCAAAGTTGTTTCTCTACATCCATCCTTTCCTCCTTGGTACGTTGTTCTGCTATATGAGTCAAGGCTACCTTAGGTCACATTATTAAATGTGAGTTCCTGGCAGTCCCTTGGACTTCCAGTTTGTGTGCCGTGTTTTTTGAATCAACCTTCGGAAATCTAGAGGCGCCTCCTGTGGTAGTCTGCATTTTATTAGACCTCCTCTTGGAGTCTTAGTGGGGCTACCTCGCACTTAATTAATGCGCTCCATCATCAATGTTTATGTTTAAGAACTTATGATCCTTTTTATGTGGGGTATTCCATAGCTGATGAAAGATTGTATTTCTTTACATACAGTGTTGAACTCTTAGAGTGTGTGAGCAGGCCCAAGGCTTCTTAGTTTCTTCCCCACTTACAGCATTGCTCTGTGTGCTTTATCTACCTTGCTCACACTCAGGTGACTCATATAAGAGCCAGTGCCTTTGGAAGTAGTAGTGTGAGTATTAGATGTTTTCACTTTCTAAAAATCCTATGGTGAGTAGTTCCACTAAGAGAGGCAGTTTTCTGAGGTTAAAGCAAGACAGGTCCTTTGATAAGTTATTGGTCTTGTTTTGATAGTTACTCTTTTGCTCTTTCGTTGATGGAAACTCATCTTATCCTTTTGAATTATTCTTGGCATGAGTAACGTGTGGATCATAATTGATTTGATACTTCTGCTATTTTTCTTCCACAAAGTGTAAATGTGCAGTATGAGGATGGTTTACGTGGTTATCTCATACCCCAGTCTGAAATAAACACACTTAGATTAATCAGAATTTCTGATTACAGTATGTTTGAACAGCAGCCTCTTCATCTTCTAAATTTTATTTGGTCATAACTGGTAATTACAAGCCTATCCCCACCTATTTCCATTCATCTAAAATTCATATTTTTGGGACCCACTTGAGTTTCCCTTTTGCTTTGACTTTGTGAAGTTCATCTTATTCATGTATTTTGTTAATTCATTCAATATCTGTTTGAGATGCTGCAGGAGAATAAAGAAGAAGAATTACAATGAATTTTCAAAAATAGCTCAAAAGGGAGGATGTCAGGAAAAGAATAATTTTATTATATATTTTGAAATATTAATGTCACTATATTTCTATGTGCATATGTAGACATATAATATGTACAATATAGTACATGTCTGGAAGTATTACTGAAGAATGAAGAAGTTGAGTACCATAATAAGCTTGATCAATACATGTGAATCAAGTATCTAAAGTAAAGGAGAACATTTAAAACTCTTATTCCCTTTTAGTTCTACCAGTTCTCTGTTGGAAATCAGAGAGAAGGAAGGCTTTTATGTCATGGTCATTATCCTGAAATCCTCGTTGTGGATGCCACCAGCCTTGAGGTGTTATACTCCTTAGTATCAAAGATATCTCCAGACTGGATTAGCTCCATGAGCATTATTCGATCCCACCGAACACAAGGTCAGTGTGTGGCACCCTTTAGGAGCCCCAGCACCATACTTTAACAGTTAATTCATTTACTGTAGAGTTCTATAATGTGTGACATATTAATATACTTGGTTATATTCTTCTATTTAAGAAGTAACTACTTCAATAAATTATGGTCAGTCTCCACCTTCAGAGAGGAATCTTTGATTGAATTAAGATTTAAAGTATTAGATCATCTCCATTCCATGGAGTGGATCGCTAGCTTTTGGCAGTCTTTGAGTTTGCAGGTGATTTTCCAAGTGAAGGAAGCATAGCTTCCCCCTGGAGGTGTGGTGGGTGGGACTCTTGTTTCATCTGTGTATTTCTTGGACCTGGTTTTTTCAGTTGCTTAAGAGGCATAGGAAATGTTTCCATGTTATATGGAAATAATGAAAAGGGAGGGAATTACACATAGTTAAGCTTATTTAATTGAGCACCAACTATGTACCAGGGTACACAGTTGGTGCTCAATTAATTCTAGTTATGTTTTCTTCATTTTTTGTTGAAACCTTTCAGTGACAACTGTGAGAGCAAAAGTAAAATTGTTCAGGAAAAGAACAATAGTTAGGGCTGAACATTGAATGTATATTCAGATGAGCCATTTTAGTTCTCACAATTCCCAATGGGGTAGGTATGGCTGTTATCAGGTGTGTAGATGAGGAGACTGATGAAGTTTAGCCTGTTGAATTCTTTTCCTAAGATCACAGAGCGAGTTTGTGGCTGACTGGTGGCCAGATGGACTCTAGAGCTATTGCTTTAACCATTGTGTTACACCACCTCCCATTCTCTGGGAGCTTTCCTTTATAACCTCTTAAGGTTGGAAATCAGCACACAGCTTTTTATTCGGTAGTCATTTAGCAAATATTTATAGAGTGCCTGCTATCTTCTAGGGGCAGAGTATTAAGCTATTTAAAGGACTCAAATTCTAGTAAGAGAGAATGATATATAAACAAATGGCAGTTCAGAGTATAAAGTATGACAAGGTAGGGAAATTGTACAGGAAAGCTGGAACTAGCGCAGACAGTGAAGGGGCTTGAGGGCAAAGAGGAAAAACTGCCCAGATCAGATGAAGTTTGAGCTAGGATTTGAAAGTTAAGGAGGAGCTTGATTGGCAGACATGGGGATCAGGATGTTTCTGGCAGAGGAAATAGTCTGTACACAGGTACAGTAGCATTAATAATAGTCTAGGCATGTGTGGGGGAAACAAATATATTTTTTCTGGGGCAGGAAGTGTGAGGGAAGGAATGGGAGCATATGAGGTTGGCAGAATTGGCAGGGGACAGATCATGAAGGGCCTGTGTGTCAGCTCCAGAACTTGGATTTCACCCTCTGCACCAGGGGTTGTCAGCTGTTGCCCCAGCTGAGAGCGGGGCAGGTCTGAATGAGGCAGTGACTGAGGGGATAGAGTGCATGGACTTGCAACTTCTTCCAAGAGCTGTTCTTCAGAGGATTGGTTCTGCAGTTTGTTAATAGGTGTTAGTGAAACAGGAGGGTTCTGTGGTTAACTATATTTGGGAGATATTTGGTGAAATAAAACTGAGCAGGCTTCTTGAATATGGGACCTTCTCAAGGGGAGGGTTTCTAATTCGTATTAGAGAATGACTGCTTTATTCCTGAGTTTAACAGTGAAAATTAGGTTCAACTTAATTTTCCAGGCACTAGGAAATTCATTATTAGCATGTTCGCCTCTTAATCTTATTTATAATCAATATACATCTTTTTAAAGTACTGTATCTATGATGAGCAGTTTGTATATTTTGAATTTTAATAGTTTTTACATGTGAGATACACATATACACTGGTCTGAACATGATAAAATGTACTTGGATAAAAAATTTTGTTCTGTGCTTACAATTCTGAATGTTACTAATTTATGATGTTGCAAACATACACAATTTTTAATCTGCATTTACCATATTCTAGTCTGTGGGTATTTGAGAATTTTAGATGTATTGGTATGTTTCACTTTTACCGTAATTAGCAGACTTGTGAACAGTTGTGGTTTCTCTGTACAGGGATCAGAGAATTGTAATCAGTGTACATTCCAGTGCCTCACATTGTCCAGGGAACTATGTAAACAATAAAGTTTTTACTTAAAGATTGTAAACAGTTCTTTTTAGGGACAGTAATAACTCATCTTTATTGATATGTGGAATGCTGTACCTCTGGTGTGTCTTCATTGTCATAACCCATTCAGGTAGTTACTGTTGTTATTCATTTATATTTGCTTACAGGTAAGCAAACTGAATTTGAGATTGGTAACTTAAGTTATCCACAGTCATTGGTTAACTAGTGAAGAGCATACAACTCTAACCTATACCTTCCTTGCTCTGGGGATGGTATTAGTCAGCTTTCTAATGTCCCTCCTTTCACAGTTTGTGTCTGTTTCCCTGGAGCTGTGATGGCCCCTCTCCTGAGCTTATGAGTTTAGGTTTCATATCATATGTGGAAGGTGTAATGTCAATTAAATGTTGACAAGGCAGATAAGGTGAGTGGAAAAGCAGGGAAACAAGTGCCTTGGAAAAAATGAAGTTAGGGTGTTCATCCACGATAAATAAAAAAAATTGTGAATTTTGAATAAAAGTGTTCTGTTAACCTAATAATCAACTTTTGAAATGATCAAGAACTTATTGGTTAGAAATTGAAAACTAAATTCAAGTAGCTAGAAATGACTTTTCCTTGAATTCTAAAATTTTGGTCACTTAATTGAGTTTCAAATCTGGTTTCTGTTATTTCATGAAATACAGAATTTTGTGTTTTTGCCAGTTGTAAAATATACTATTATTTAATTTCATTACCCTGAACCATGTTACTAATTAGAAAGAAAGTGTACTACATTTGTAACCTTGGCTTCTTGTTCCTTCTGGGCTTAGAGGACACCGTGGTGGCGCTCTCAGTGACAGGCATCTTGAAGGTGTGGATTGTTACCTCTGAAATCAGTGGCATGCAGGTGAGACAAGAGACTGGAAATGATTTCTTTGATTTTCTTTTCTTGTAAAGTCTGAAACTTCAGTAATCTGCATGTTCCTTTTCTTTTTTAAAGTGGAAGGCAAAAGTTATTCTTTTTCAGTAGCCTTATTGACATAATATAGGACATCCTCTAATATGCTGTCTCTGTAAATGCATTATTTTTTTCACTTTGATGGTGGACATCTGCTCTATCAGGGATATGAAATTACACAGGATATGGAGTAGAGAAACATAGAGAAGGTGGAATTTTCCTCAACTGTCTGTATAAAAGTTAGTTTGCTTGAGGGAAAAAAAAAAAAGCTAACCACCATAAAAAGTATATAAAGTCAGTTTTAGTCCTCGCCCTCTGTTCTTTGGTCTCAAATTCCTTATCATTTTTTATTCATAAGAAAGGCAGATCAGTTAGTTTTCTGACAATATTGATGCTGATCTCTTCAGTGAGTGAAGTTTTAGCTACTGAATCTGGGAGAAACTAGAGGAATCAATCAGATTTCTTTTTTTAACCTAAAAGCACATATAGCCCCAGAAGTCAGGATTGACTCAAACTTTTGTCAACTCTTACACCAGAATGATGATACTCTGATTCTCTTCAGTAGTTAAATTTTGAGTAGTTTTATAGCAAAGTCATTGTGCCCACATGTTTTTAGTGTATATTTTTGACATTTTTTTTCTACCTTGGTTCTCACATAAGGGACTAAAATGCCAAATACATCAAGTGATGTCTTGTTTTATTTTATTTTCCTTATCATTATGTGATAATTTTAATGGCAACCAAGCCATTCCTGAAGTTTTACAAATCTTTCTCTTTTCAGGATACTGAACCAATATTCGAGGAGGAATCCAAACCAATTTATTGTCAGAATTGCCAAAGCATCTCTTTTTGTGCATTCACCCAGAGGTCACTTTTGGTTGTGTGCTCCAAATATTGGAGGGTAAGATAACTACCTAAGTAAGAAGCTGTATTTTTACCCTTCAAGGTGTTGGTTTATCAGACTTCCAAAGATAATTGTATGGAAGAGCTTGGTGCACGAATATTTCAACCATTTAGAATTCATGTGTGATTTTGATATTGTATTTTGAGGTGCTAGAATTTGGGTATGTGTAGTGCCTTTTTTTGTTTTGGCTTTAGAATGATTTAGTTAGTCACTATTATTCTATTGATCATAACATCTGTCTCTTGCTGTTGTTTCAGTCATTATCTGGTCAGTGCAGTGTAAGCAGTGGTGGTGAACCTGGTGCAGGTTGACCTGCCTTTGCAGGTTGTATTATTTCCAATTGTCATTCTCTTCTGATTTTTTAGAATCAGGAAGGTCTTCCTCCATCACTTCAGAGCTAACAGTGGAAATAGTATATTACTTTACATGTTGCCTGAATTTAACATTTCTATCATAGAAAAAGAGACAGCATATTTTGACACTTGTGCCTAGTATATTTTTCAAAGCTTTCCACGTATTATCTCTCTTAATCCTCACAGCTCTCTGAGGTATATTAGTTATCTAATCCTGTGTAACGAATTACTCCAAAATTGAGCAGTTTAAAACAACAAACATGTATCATCACACCTCTGATACATGGGTCACCACCCCACCTGTGGGTCAGGAATCTGGGCATGGCTTAGCCGGGTCCCTCTGGCCCAGGGTCACTCCGAGGCTGTGATGAAGGTGTGGGCTGGACTGTGATGTCATCCTGAGGCTCCCCTCGGGGAGGATCTGCTTCCAGGTTTACTCACTTCGGGGTTACCAGGCCTCAGGTCCTGCTGACTGTTGGCTGGAGACATCAGCTCCTTGCCATGTGGGGCCTCCTTCTAGGGCAGCTCACGGCGTGGGAGCTGTCTTTCCTCCGAGTAAGGGAGCAAGAGAAGGAGCAACCAAGACCCACCTAATCTTGGAACTGAGATTCCATCACCTCTGCCACATTCTGTTGTCTAGAAACAGTCCTGAACTCCAGCCTACACTCAAGGGAGAAGATTACACAATGGTGTGAATACTGGGAGTTGTGGATTAGTGGGGCAGTGTTACAGGCTGCCTACCATAGTGGGAATCATTGCTTTCCCCATTTTGCAAATAAGACAGTTGAGGCACAGGGGGGATTAATAACTTGACTGAGGTTTATACATGTGGTAGTTGGGTGGTGGGGTTACAGGCAGGAGTTGCTGTGTTCCACTCAGGAGTCTGACTGCGGCAGCTGCCGGCAGGACTGCCATGCTGTGTTCTGTCTTGAAGGGGATGGGCTGTGGAGTAAAAGGACTGACCAGGGTGGCAGCATCCTAACCTACCTTGCACTGCTGTTGGTTTGGAATAAGAGTAAAGAAGAAAAGCTAGCTGCTGATTAGGTACAGTAAGCTCTTGGGATCCTTCGTTTGTCTTAAAATTAAAAACACATGCAAATAATAATAGAAACAGTGTAAGAGGAAACCGTGAGAAGTACACACTGTTTTCTGCTGCTGCTTCTCTTCCCTGTCCCCAGGCAATATATAATGCCAGTTCCTTGTGTGCTCATTGTAAGCATTTTACAATCGTGTGAGAACAGTCTTTTCTTAAATGCACGCAATTCGAGTGAAGAGGTAACTCACAGAGTGAGAGAAGGTAGTTACAGTATACATATGTGATGAAGGACTCATCTAGTACTTGTAAAAAACCAACTCCTGCAAATCAAGATGGAAAACAGAGACAGCCCAATAAAAAAAATACACAAAAATATTTTAAAAGAGGAAAGCCAAATGGCTTGCATACCTTTGAATTTTTAATCTGGAATTTATTTTGTATAAATTGTGAGATGTAGATCCAATTTTATTTTCATTTCAGATGGGACCCCTTCCCTCCCCTCCAGTTCCTGGTGCTTTTTTGTCCAATAATTCATTTTTCTATTGTTGTGCCTTTATAATATACTGTATTCCTATGTTTCTGGAATCTCTTCTGGACTTGATTTATCTGTTCACTTATGCATTAGCTGTATTGTTTTATTTTCTATTGCTTTTTAATTTGTTTTAATAGATAACAGGGCTGTAGGGCCAGTCTCCATTTTTCTTTCTTGGATTTGTCTTGGCTGTTCTTACAGTGCTGTTGTCATATATGACAAATATCATAGCAAAGCATGGTAAATACAGCTGGGATTTTTTCTAAAATCAAGGCTCTGCACAAACAACTTCATTGCTTTTTCTTTTAGAAAAAGTAAAATAAAAACTCTGGGCCATTGAGTTACTCATTCCTCCTGGGTAATTTTCCATCAATATAGATTGTACTTTTATGAAATATCAAAAGTGGTAGAAAAATTATTCTAAGAATGATATAATATCATGGTTATTAGTCCTAGCTGTATCACTAGACAAATGGCCCTGAGCAGGTGATGTATCCCTTATTTGTGTCCATTTCCTGTCTCTAAAATGTGGTAGCCATATATCTGCCTGCCTCCCTCCTGCAGTGATTCTAAGGGTCCTAAGATGAGATAAAACTGTGATTCTAAGATGAGATAAGACTGTGAAGACCCTTTGTAAAGCTTGGCATGCCTTACAAATGGAAGTCCCCAGGTCAGTAACCTGTGTTGCTGATGAAATTTTAGGGACTTGACTTTTATATGTGAGAATTTTTGAATAATAAAACTGAATCTGTTAACTTCCGATTTAAGTATTTTAGCACATTGATGAAATATGGTAAAGTAAGGTAATTCCACTATTAAAAAGGCAGTAATTCTGATGTCATAGCTTATTATTAGAAACATTGTTACTTGTCATGAGAGTCATAACCATGTATTCTACAGGTTGGTTTCCTATTACTTGCCATTTTTTGTTGGAGCACTTGCTTCTTTAGATAAGAAAGGCTAAGGACTCCTGTCCCTGTGCAGGGAACACCCCTTGCTGTATTTTTCATGGTCTGCTGCCTCACCACCAGGAGGCTGCACACAGCGGGGACCTACATGTTTTCCCTATTGAAGGTGACTGTGCCCTGGGCTCACTGACAACATGTCTTTAACTGAGGCCTGAGTTGTTAAATATATTTCCAGAAGTTTTCGTTTGTTTGTTTAGTTGAAATGTTGCTGTAGCTTTCGAAAATGACACCAGTGTGGACTAGATTGTAATTTCTTATTCCTTGTAGGTATTTGATGCTGGAGACTATTCTCTGTTGTGTTCAGGTCCTAGTGAAAATGGACAGACATGGACTGGAGGTGACTTTGTATCAGCAGATAAAGTAATCATTTGGACTGAAAATGGGCAAAGTTATATTTACAAACTACCTGCCAGGTATTCAGTAAATAATAATTTAGGACTTAATCAAAACTAAAAGAATCTGAGTTAAGGGTATAACCTCAAGGTATGAAAATGTATAAACTATAAATACTACCTTTATGCAAAAAACTTCAGAATTTCTTAAGTTAAGTTTAATATGCCAGTTTAACTTTGAAGTATATAAATTGAATAGGTTAACTTTGAAGTATATAAATTGGGTAGGTTTTTATTTGAACTAGGATATTTTAATAACATTAAATTACCTATAATTTAAAAATCCATGTTTTGTCCTTTGTCAGGAAAACCTCATCATATGGTATAGTTAAATATTAAATATCAGTATTTTAATTGAATGTCGTATTTTTCTCATTTTCAGTTGCCTTCCAGCTAGTGACTCATTCCGCAGTGATGTGGGGAAAGCAGTTGAAAATTTAATTCCTCCTGTACAACATAGCCTCTTGCGTCGAACAGATAAAGAGGTAAAGTCTTCAGGTATCATTTATAATTGATAGTTACATAGAAAACTTTTCACTATTTTGGTGTCTTTTGGTAGCTAAGCGTTTGAAATATTCAGAACAATTTAAGGCACTATGTTAGATATAAAACATTCTGACATGGTCAATTATAAGCACAATTTAAAAATTTGCGTATCTTAAACATGTGCCTATAATACAGCATTCACCTTTCTCTGAGAATACAAATGGTCTTATGCTAATTGCATAGTGGCAATGACTTTTTGATAGTTTATATTGATGGTAGACGTTTATTTTGTACTATTATACAGTTATAAACAGTGACAGATATAGAAGGGCAAAGATAATCAATCACGTAATAATAACTTACTACTTGAGCAAGGCAGAGCAGTATATCCCCAAAATCATGTAGATGTTTAAACCATAAGACATTAGAAATAAAGAATAAAATAGTTTTTTTCTCTATAAAAACCAAAGTTTATTACGATTTCTAAAAACCTACTTAGTATCAATTTAAAGGTGAAATGCAACAGCACTTAGTGCTGGGTCTTCAACTCTGTTCTTTGAGCATTAAGAAGGAGGTTTTGGTTTTGGAAAGATAGTTTCCTTTACTTATGATCCGAGTTTCCACAACATTTTCATTCTGAATGTTTTGTTCCATCGTATGTGAAGGGATGGTGAGCAGAAGGGATTTTTTTTATAAATATGTTGAATATACAGAATTTATACATCTGTGTAAATTAACATCTTCTGTAACCTGTCCTTTATTCTTTTAAACTCCTACTTACTGCTCTCTAAACTAAATAGTCACTTCCAGTTATACTAAGGAATAATTTCTTGTATAAAAAGCATACATAAGACAAAACAAATATATATCATGTTTCTCTTATATCAGTTCCCCAACACATTTTAAAATAAAATACATATATTATGTGGTATGATATACAGGTTGAAATATGGAATATTGGTTGGTTATTCCAGCTGCTGTTATAACTTCTTGTTAGATGTTTTTTTATCAATTAAAACTTCTAGTAATTTTCAGATTATAAGTTAAATCAAATAATTATTTTGCTTAATATATATGGTTTCTATATAGGCTAGTTCTTTTTAGGAAAAAACTATTACCAAATATGCTAATTAGATTATTTGTTAACTGTATTTGTCAAAACTTGAAGTCTCTTTTTTACTGCTTTTCAGCATAAGATTTTGTGCTTTAATATTCAAGCATTTGTCAATTATTAATCTAAAGTTTAATTTTAGGAGTCCACCACTATTATTTTCAAATAAGTGATCTCACTGAAGGCACAAAAGTATACATAAGACCCTAATGAATGTTTCTTTTTTGTAACGGTCTATAGCTAATATATCAGGCTAGGTTCAGATTGATTATGTAAATGTGCCTGAGTAACATGTCATGCTCTTAGTTGAAAAATATACTAATTAAAAAAAATGTAGTCCTATAGTTACACAAGCTTGGTGGTTTAATTTTGCTGCCATTCAGGAGTAGGCACAAGGCTAAGATTAGCAAGTTCTTCTCTTTGGCCTCTTAAATAGAGACTTTTCTTTTGGTAAGGAGTGGTATGTTTTGGTATTAGTTATTTAATAACAGACAAATAAATTGCATTGTTGTGGTAAGTAATCAGTTTTTATAAAGCAGAGAAAAAGAATATAAATACTAATTCTAGAGAAAAACTGCAAATGTAGTTTTCATTTATTTGAATGTGTTATACTGAATTTGAGTATTAGTTGACATGTAATTAATGCTACAAAATTACATCAAAATATTGTTGAATACTTGTGCTATAACCACTTTTTTTACTCTGGTACTGAGGCAAAATATTTTACATCTTTATCTGAAAAAAATGTTAATGTGTGACATACTCTGATTAAAAAAACAGCTAAAGATACTTGAACAACTTTTATTTTTTTTGGCAGTCTCTAATTTGTCCTCCCGTTACTCGATTCTTCTATGGGTGCAGGGAATCCCTCCATAAACTATTAATTCAGGGTGATTCTTCCGGAAGATTAAATATTTGGAACCTATCAGACACACCTGATAAACAGGAAGGTAAAGAAGGTAATAGTAAATCATGTACAACAATTTCTTAATTTATTAAATTTAACAACCTAAATAGTAATTACCAAGTATCAAATTCATAATGTACATACATCAGTTTCTTCTTAGAGTCATAGTTGATGACAGAGATCAGTTTGGTATATTACTCAATCAATCATAAGCACATTTATTTTAATATCTTTAACTTTTTTTCTAACATGCACAAATATTTTTCTTTTATACAACCCTCCCCCCCCCCCCCCCCCCAGGGCTGGCAATGACAACTTCTATTAGTTTGCAAGAGGCATTTGATAAACTGAATCCTTGTCCTGCTGGAATTATAGATCAGCTGAGTGTGATTCCCAGTAGTAATGAACCTCTGAAAGTAACTGCAAGTGTGTACATACCAGCACATGGGCGACTTGTTTGTGGCCGTGAAGATGGAAGCATCATTATTGTGCCTGCCACACAGACAGCTATAGTACAACTGCTGCAAGGGGAGCACACACTCCGAAGAGGTATACTGAACATCTACTCAAGTCTGAAGTGCGCATCATAGCCATGATATTGATAGTGTTTGCACTGTTTGTTTTTAACAAATAAATGAGACAGTGCACTTGTCAGTGTTCTGTGTAGTTGGCAGGGTTTAATGTGCAGATAATAAAATACTCAGTAACTATTATTAGAATAAATACCACATAATGACTATGAACAAAGAAATACCCAATTTTACTTCTAATCTATGTTAATCGTTCCATTTATTTTTAGTTATCTCTATGGCTTACTAAATAATGACCATATTATCAGTAATACTGGTAATCTCTTAGAACAGTGCTGTCTGGTAGAAATATATATAACAATATATGTGATTTTCTAATAACATTAAAAAAGTAAAAATGATTCAGGTGAAATTAATTTTAATAGTATGTTTTATCAGACTCAATATAGCAAAGCTATTTTCATTTCAACTTGTAATTAATATAAAAATTACTAATGAGATATTTTATATTTTTTTCATGCTGAATTTTTGAAATCTCCTCTATATTGTACATTTAGAGCACATGTTAAGCCAGACTAGCCACATTTTAAGTGCTCAATAGTCTCATGTGGCTAGTAGCTACTGGACAGAGCAGTTTTAGTAGATAGAAGTAGAAGCCTTTTTTCTGTGATAAAAATTTATAGCTATTGTGATGATTCACGTTTACTTTTACTTGTTGAAATTTTGTTAAGACTTGTATTTTCCCATTTTAAATCCAAAACCTCATTCACAGGTTGGCCACCTCACAGAACACTTCGTGGTCATCGGAACAAAGTCACATGTTTGCTATATCCTCATCAGGTCTCAGCTCGTTATGATCAAAGATATCTGATATCTGGAGGTGTGGATTTTTCGGTCATAATTTGGGACATATTTTCTGGAGAAATGAAACATATCTTCTGTGTGCATGGGGGCGAGATTACTCAGCTTCTAGTTCCACCTGAAAATTGTAGTGTAAGTTGATCATAAAAGATTATTTCACTGTGGGGCAACTGAGTTATGTTGCTGTCAGGCTTGTTGCAAGTGGAATCTATAGTAAGTTAAAAAAAAGTAAGACAGCAGAATTAACAAAACCCTTTTGATTTTAAAACTACATAATGGTTATGTACAATATCCAGGCAAAGTTATAATTACTTACTATTGGGCACATAGAAATAGAAGATGCACATAGTGATTTTTCCAGTTATTAGCTCCTCAATAGCATGGCTTATCCCTGAAATGTAGTGGCAGTTCAGAATATGTTTATTGGAGTTTCAATTTTCTGTTTTAAAAAAGCATAAATATTCCCAAAGACATTCTACAATCTCATTATTCTTAGCTCCATCTGAGGAAAAAGATAGTGAATATTTACTATGGTCAAGCAAAATACTTGCAGAGTTCATTTAAATAAACAATTTGCCAAAGGAGACTGTAACAGCCACTGATAATGATTTTGGAAAATTTTGTGGAAGTAGATTGCTTTCTTAGTGATGTGTGTGGAAGTTAGGCCATGATATCAAATAAAAAGCCTAATAAGTTTAGGAGGGATTTTTTTTTAGGGTGATTTTAGGAGGTTTTAGGACTGATGAGTAATGGGCCCATACTTTCTTTTACTATGTTATTCATGACTTGTTCACATGATTCGCCGGCCCTTGTGTGCATAGTCGCCATTCCCTAACACTCACACACGTTTGTGCACATGCACAAACATAAAGAGATGCACACAGGGTCTGCTTGCAAACATGATAAATATTTCATGTTTATCATGATCCACTCCCCATCACTAGTTACTGTCTCCCCGAAGAGAAAACAATTTTGCTCATGTATCTGATGCAGTTTTCACAAGGTATCTCGTTTCAAAACCCAAGAAATTTTCCTTGGACTTTCTGTTTATTAATCTTGGTAATGTATTTTATCTGCTATGTTCTGCCAGTGCTAGATTTTGTTTGATTTCTTATTGCTGGTGTTGTAGGAAGTCTGAGTGCCATCCCTTTCTTTGTTTTCTGCCAGGTTTGAAAATTCATATTCTTAATCATTCTCTTCCTTCTTTTTTATTGCTGCCTTTTTCTTTCCAATTTGGTTTATAGTTTCATATCTTTATCACTGTGAAAAATTACTATGTGCTTGTTTAACCAGTTTTATTTTTGTTTTGGTGAAATAGGTATCATTATACTTGCACTTGTAAGTTATAGCATTGTTACAACCTTGTCCTAAACTTGACTTACAAAAGGTATGCCCTAATGTGAAACATGAGAATTTTCATCTCTGACTGCAAATTGTGAAATATCTAATTTTGGCAACTAAATAGAGAGGGGACTCCTTACTTGACTAGGGGCCACAGCCAAAGGGGCTGTGGCCTGGGGACTTGAGGATGAGGGTCACAGACTAGGAAGTCTGGCATTTGGAAATTAGTGTCTGACTTGTAATTTACTTATTATAGGCCTTACCATAGATTCTCTTGTTTGTAACTAACATTCAAAAGTACTGATTAAGGCAAAGAAACTTGCTTTTAGCTTTGTGATAATTTAACAAGTAAATATGCGCTGCCTAGTTAATACCTGTTCATTTTGCTGGTAGTTTTAGGTACATCAGCTAATGTGTCTGAAGATCAAAGAGCCTAACTGATTAAGAAGAAGCTAAGAATCTGGTATTTGCTAAATGTTTAGCAAATGATTCTGTTGCTGAGATTAGAGTTTATGGCATCATGTGCTGTGACGGCACTTTCTGGTAGTAAGAAATATTTTTATTTTAAACTTGAGATCTGGTTGTTGAAAAATTATAAATATTTACTAAACATGATGGTTAAAGATAAATACTCAAAAATTTGTCATCTACTTTTTTGATTAGAATAGAATTTTGTTTTTTACCTAAGGTAAATTCAGAAAGATGTTGAATTTTGACTTTTGCATTTTTTTGGAGGGGGAGTTTCTCTCTTCTAAAACAGAGAAATGTTGTATTTTAAAAATTACTTAAGTTATAGCTAAGGATGTATAAGGTTTATTATTTTTCCTTTCTTATTATAAGATTATTTCATGTTTACCAAAATATAAAAGGTTAAGAAAAGTACTAAGCAAAATCATTATTTCTTAGCTTAGGTTGTTAGTGAAGAAAAATGAAATCCTATCTGCTACGTAGTGAAGATGCTGCAGCTAGAGACCAGCTCTGAGGACAGACTGTCATCATGTCCTTTTGTTGTTGGGCAGCTGCATCTGGGAAGGTTTCTCCCAATGCACTAGGCAAAACATCAGCCTGGGTGGGGGAAGGTTCAGCACTCTGATTGAGAAAGAGTTTTCAAATAGGTCAGATGAGTGCAGGTCAGGAAGGAATTCAGTAAAGTGAGAGTAGTAATGAATGTCAGCAGCATGCAGGCAGAAGAGATCAAGGAAGAACAGAGGCAGGAAAGGGAAGTTCATTGAACTTCTGCTAGCACAGGGCAGATCCCTTGCTAGCTCCTGAAGCCAGGATGTCCAACGTGTGCTTGGTCTGCACAGTGTGGGAACTCAGCCCCTACCCACCCCAGGATTGGGGAAGTCACAGAGCACTGGATGGAGTGAGTTTCTGTTCTGAGAACTTCCGCTTCTCTGCTGGTCTGAAATAAAACAGGGAGAGAGAAAAGGGTTGTGTTAAGACTAAAAAATGAGTGAAATAGCAAAGTGACAAAGGTACTTTTCACTGGAGGTGGAGGTTGGAGAGTTCTTGTCTTTATCATGGAAAAGAATTCAGAAACAAGTGCAATCAGCTTATGCAACAATAGAGTTTGATATAAGACAGTACACACTCAGAAGTGTGGGTGACCTCAGAGAGGAGGCACACTTAAAGGTTTAAGGTTTGGGGTTTTATAGGGCCTTTTGGGTAGGGGTCAGCATAAGGCATGATGTATACTGGTGATTCATAATTCCTTTGAGGTTT
The DNA here is from genome assembly GCF_040802235.1 of Manis javanica. Taxonomy (NCBI): domain Eukaryota; kingdom Metazoa; phylum Chordata; class Mammalia; order Pholidota; family Manidae; genus Manis; species Manis javanica. The sequence goes on from NC_133164.1 coordinate 109,145,756, forward strand.
TGTCTTAAGAATAGGGTTATTTAGGTGATTGTGTTGATATGTATCTCAGCATTCTTTATCCACATAGGTTCATTTACACTTTGGAGGTCTATCTCTTGTCCTGGTTACAACATTACTTAATTGATTAAAGAGCTGGAAGAAAAGAAAGAAGAGCATATAAATTAAGTTAAAGAATAAGTGTGGGCCTTTTTCCCAGGCTAAGTAGATTTACAGTGGTATGACCCACGTCCCATTTCCCTGCTCTATCTTACTGTCATGACTCCGCATATATGTCTCAGTAGACAAATAAGATGTACTTGCTTTTCTCCTGTTAGGTGTTTTTGTCATTCTTTCTTTCTCCACTCCTTCATTTCTGTGCTATTTTAGCATCTTTTTACCTAAAATCTTTCTAGGTTCTTCCTACAGATGAGCATTAGTTTAATGCCAGACTCAGTGGCTCTATATACTTTATTTTTAATAAGCAATTTCTCTATTCTTTTATTAATGGGAGTTTTAATTATTTAAAAAATTGGACTTGCTCATAGATGATATATATTGCCTAACAAAGTGCTTTGCAATTAAGTTTGATTCACTGAATAGCCTGGTTAGCTGAGCTTTAACTTTTATATGATACAGATTATTTCAAAGAATTAAAGTGTAGTTAGTAAGAAAGTTAAAACTTTTCCTGAAGCTATCCCTTGAAATATGAAATACTGAAGTCATTCAGGATTATATAGTGCCATAGGGTTATTGAGAACAATTCAGAAAGTTTTGGGGGCACTACTACTATCTTCCAAATGGTAAAAGAGAGGTACTAACAAAATACTTTTGTAGATAAAGGCAAGGATATATCATAGGTATTCAGAGAAACAAGGAGTTTTGGTAAACTACTCAAAAAATGCTGTTAAGACTTAACTAACTGTATATTGACTTTAGTTTTGGTAAACTACTCAAAAAATGCTAGTAAGATTTAACTAACTGTATATTGACTTTGTGAAGGGTGCTGGAGCTTCTAGTTTTGAGATCCTTAACATTAGGTTATTTGCCATTTCTCTTTCTTCTTGAGATTATGGAATGTAGAGGAAAAAAATCAGTTTGAGGTTTTTTTCTTTTTGGAGGTTTGGTTTCTTGATAAGACAGTGTACTATATATACATATGAAAGATCATATACATGTATATACATATGAAAGGAATAGTAAAATTATCTACTTAAACAGTATTTGAATTATGTAACAAAATCCTATACCATTTTTGTCATTTCATGTTGTGTTTATTGTTTTTAAAGGTGTAGTTTTGACCTTATATATTGCTATTCAAATGTAATAGTTCTTAGGTATTTTCAATAGGATTCAAATTTAAAGCAGAACCTTTATATTATTATTAAATTAGATTGTCACTTCAAATACCCACATAGACTTTTTAGAAAAATCTTAAACACAGGCTTATTAAATTTTAAAGTTTTCATCTGCACTTAGAATAGTATTCACTGTAGTATCTTAAAATATTTTATTGATAGGTATGTAAAATGCAAAAGGTATTTAAAGGTTATTAAATGTGAAGCAAGTCCCCCTTTCCCTCCTATTTTCCAGCTGCGTAGTTCCTTGAGTACAATACCTTATAATTCTTTAGAGATTTTCTGTGCTGTAATATTTTAACACTTAAGAATATAGCATATTTAGTTTAATCTTACTCTAATAACTAAGACATTTAACCACACAAAGTGGTTAGAGATAGAATTCTTTCTAGATTTTAAAAGCTGTCAGAAGGCAGTACAGCCAGAGAAGACTGGTGACTCTGTGGCATGTTACTACGCTTATGGACAATGACTACAGTGGGGTGTGTGTGTGGGGGGGGGATTTGATAATATGGGTGGATGTAGTAACCACAATGTTGGCCATGTGATACTTTCATAAGATCATATATCAATGACACCTTAATAAAAAAAATTTAAAAATTAAAGCTGTCAGAGGGATATAGGCTTAGGTAAATTTCCAAAATTTGTCTTCTAGGCTAGGGGAGACCAAAAGTGCACCAAATGCCTGTGAGTCTCAGGAAGGCAATTGAAAGGGAGGGCAGCGATTTTTAAGGCTTCTAGAATGTTGCAGCAGAAAGCTCCCTCTAAATCTCTAGCATTAGGATTATGTTGTTACAGATAAAAATGATCTGGCCTTTTCCCTTTACCTCCCTGCCAGTGTATTTTACCTTGCCCTTATTTACCATTCTCCTCATACTATAGTTTCTCATATAAAGGATTCCACTCTCTAAGACCCAACAACGTTTACTTTTATTTCCATGTATTTTGACTTGCAGAGAAAGAAACTAGACTTTGAAAATAATACTAAGAAAATAATTGAAAAATATCAGGAGTGATTTAAAAAACATTCCCCTTAATAAACCAGATAGATCTTATTGATAGGAATTAAAATTCAAAAACTAATAAATAACACTAGCGGCTCAGTAGAATATTTCTTACGTATAGACTGGTACTAATGTCCACATGGAGCTGTCCACATTTCCACACTTTGTTTGCAATTGTAGCTGGTGGCTACATTTAGAAGTACTACCTGAAATGGGACGTTTGTGTGTCTAATATGGTTTGATGCCATTTACATTTTAAAAACACTCTATTCCATATACTGTGTACTTATGGATACATGTATAATAAGTCGTAAAATTATTAAAATTGAACTGGAAAGATAAGCGCCAAATTCAGATTCTGCTTTTAGTAAATATATACTTACTATTTATTTTCCTCTCATGGACATGGACGATTGGATTATCAGAGCTTTGTGTTGCTAGCAGAACTTTATTCCAAACGGATTTTTGTAAAATGTCTCAAAATAAATTGAGTTCCAGTAATATATATGTTTCTCAGTGTGAGCATATAAGGCTAAGTCCTTAATAGAATCCTTAAAAAATGACTTCTATTTTATCATACTGAATTTGTCACATAATCTCCAGTGGTATCCAGAAGGGGGCAGCGTGGGTTTGTGAAAACAGAAATGGCAGGAATCTAACGTGTTTGTGTCTTCATTTGACAACGATAAATTGCTAGCTTTTAGAGACAAAGGTGGTGGTCTGTGTGATTAAAAGTCTGCTAGTGTGGCTAACGTCCACAACTGGTAAGAACAATTAACAAATTAAGGTTTTTTTTTCTTTTGTTTCTTTTTCTTTTTTTATCCTTTTTAATACATGGTCCTTTCTTACTGAAAAAGTAGGAAAGATTTTGCCTGAATTAGTTCTTATCTCACCTTTCTGGATTTGGACTTTTATTTAATTTTAATGTTGCATTAAAAAAATGTCTATATATAGCATATCTCTGAAAGCCAAACAGGGTAAACCTTGGTAATACAAACTAAGCAACAGCAGGAAGCAGAAATGACATTTTTCTAAAATATATTACAATGTACATAGTATTCTGTTATATAATATTCTTTTTCCCTAAACACATACCATTTCATGTTTCTATGCATTCAGCACTGTCTTTTAAATAAATTTTTATTTTTAAAAATAGTATTGTTATGGACAATACAGATTTTTTAAAGGTGGTCTGGTCATCTTTCTGGAGCCCTACTCTTAGAGCCTGTTTCACTGCCCTTGCTAGCACAAGATGTTTTTATTTACTTCCATGCCTCTGTTTCCACATCTGTAAAATGGAAATAATAATAGTACCTGCCTTAGAGTTGTGAGACTATAATGAATTATTGCCAAGTATTTAAAATAATACCTAGTACAAAGTAAGAACCCTATAAATATTGGTTGTTTGCTATTAGAATTTCAAAAATCTTTGGCAAAATTGATAAATGGAAAGAGTATCTTAATGTTTGAATTTGCATTTCTTTGATTAGAGATACTGAATTAGAAGACATTAGAGATGGAGATATTGAGATTTTTCTATGAGGATTTTAGTGATTTTTTTTCTTCTGAGACATATTTTGTCTTTACTAATTTATTTCTCTTGGGGATGTCAGTGCTTATCTGAGCATATAACTTAATTAAAATACTAAGCTTAGGAACTTCCTATTGTTAAAATTTTCTCCTTATTTATTACATACTTTTGATTTTTTAACCTACAGATGATTTCCATTCTTATGTAATGTAATTTAACTTTTTCTGTGTTGCTTCTTTCATACTTTTGAAGCTTGGAATGTTCCCCTCTCCCTCAGAAATTTGATGAAATTTTATTTAAAAACGATGGCTGGGTTAAAAACAAACATAAAATACTTTATCTGAAATTTATGTTTGTGGTGTGAGGATAGGATAAAAATCGTCTGTTCTTCCCTAAGCCAACAAATATCTTCTTAATCTTACATTAAATTATTTATATTTATTTGCTGTTTTATTAGTGAGGAAGCAGTTAAGAAAGGTGGAGTTCTAATTCACTTTTCCTTCATGGTTATCTTTTGTATATAATGAACAAATGAAGATATTAAAACTTGCCCCTGCAAGTCTTATTTTCATGTAAAACCTAACTGTCCTGTTAATTAGATGATTAGTCAGTGTTTTGGTTGAATCACATAGTCTTATTTTCTAAAATAACTATTAAAGAAACAGTTCTTTTTTTTTTCAAGAAGGATAAGCAATGGATTTCTGAAAAAAATATTTTTACTCAAGGCTTGCGGAAGTGTGGAAATGAAATTAACATTCACAGGCTTTGTTTCCCTACAGGTAGAATATTTAGAAGTGATAAATGATGTATCTTAACTGCATAGCTATGTTCCGTAGAAAGAGTTCTGAGAAGTACAAGAAATAATGATTCAGAGAATGGTGGGATTGATTTATGAGTGAAAGAAGCTGGTCATTTATAGCTTGTCTAATAATGGGCATATTTAAAAGGAGAGACAATAGTTAGTGGTCATATATTTAGACACTACCCAGAAAAAAAAAAGCTGTTCTGAACAGCTAAGAAATGATTGCTCCTCAGTGATTGCTCCTGAAGTGATAGGAAGAAAAAGAATAGTTTAGAAAACAGAGTAGCAAAAGTAGAAAAAAAATTATAATCTACATTGGGACTCTTGGAAACCAGAACCTTCTCTCCAGAGAGCTAGTTGATAGGATAAACTAGCTGTGTCTAATTTCTGAAATGCATGGCAGATGCTTAGGGACACGTTACGTAAGAGGTTTCTGGGAATGGTTTAAAATGAAATCTTGTAAAATGTGTCTGGATGACTTTAGGTGGTGTATTCTGACTCCATCAGATTCTATGATAGTTTGGGGCATTCTGCTACTTAGCACTAATGTAATGTGAGGATTATTTACTGGCACATTCAATGAGACTTTATTTGGTTGAGGATCAGAATTACTTCAAAAATAATAATTGGCCTTGGAATATATTTGTTTTTGTTCAGTATCTTCCTCCCTTTCCTTGTCCCAGTTATCTTACATTTTTTAAAAATCAAATAAAGGTAGAGTTTTTACTTGGCAAAATATTCTGTTGCTTATTGTTAGCTTTTGCTTTTAATTAGCTTTTGATGTCATTGGTGCATATTGCTTTGAGGGTAGGGTTAATGCAGTGTTTGAATGTGAATTTGAATAATTTTCATCTGTAAAGTACTAGAAGCAAGTTGATAGAATGCCAATCCATTTTGTACAAGTTCTGTTCCATAATAAAAAATGTTTAAATAGTATTTATGAGTTACACTTAAAAATAATTTTTTTTATTTCAGTATTGTTGATATATAATCTTATATTGGTTTCAAATGTGCAAAACAGTGGTTCAATCGTTACCCATGTTATTAAATCCTCACCCCTTCTAGTGTGGTTACTATCAATGTACAAAGGTGTTACAGAATCACTCACTATATTCTCCATGCTGTACTACTATCCCCGTGACCAACTTAAATTGTGATTGGGAATTATTGTGCCCTCTTATCCCCCTCACCCTCCCTCCCAACCAGCCCCAACTCCTTCTCCTTAGAAGATGTGGTACATACACAAAATGGAATATGAGTTACACTTTTTAAAAGTGAATAGCAGTGGCTGTTAGAGTACAATCTATGACACAGCTGGGCTGTAAGAATAAAATATTAAAGCTTTTATCATGTCTTCTTTTTTTAACCTTGAGAAATTGAGCTTAAGAACATTTATTAGATGGGAGGACACTGGTGCCTCACTTGTTTCATATATCAAATGGGCACATATCACCTGGGAGTGGTGTGCCTGCCACCATAAGGAGGGCGACAGCATTGCTGTCAACCGGGTGTGCTTCCCATTAAAATGCGTGTTGGCTACACCTAGTATTGCCTAATGTTAACCTAAAGTTACTAATGGGTACATTTCATCTTAAATTTGTTTAAACTTTGAGTCATCCTTTTAAAGTATATATATATTTTTGGCTATGTTTTACAATGTATTTGATATATTGTCACAGAAATACATGTATAGTTTATAATTATACATATAGTGGGGATACATTATAAAGTTTTTTAATGAAGGGTGTATGATCAAAGTTTGGAGCATAAGTACTTTACAAATAATTAAAAAATATGAGGCTCACATTTTTTAGTTGCGTTATTATTTGAACTATACAATTTAAATCTTATACATGATCTTCTTATAATGCACTTGGTGTTAAGTCATGTTCAGGTGAGTTTTCCTGGTTGAAATGGAAGCAAATGAGGTAGAATGGAGTTAATCATATTATACAATCAATCATTATAGGTGCAAGATCTCTAGAATTTAATCATTTAATAATAAAGGAATTGTGTTAATTCAGTTCATTTGTGGGGAAGCTGGGTCTAAATCAAAGAGAGATAGGAGTCATAAAATATTCTTCAAGAAGTGCTTCTTTAAATTTTGAGGACAGATAAGAAGAAACCAAGTTAATTGTGTTTTAGCAAATCTTTTTTTTTTCAATTCTTAGGTCGATTCATTTTTTTCAAACTTCAGTTTTCTCACCTTGTTAAGTAATTCTTATTCACTGCAAAAACATTAAAAACTACCATGAACAAAGAGAAGAAGATGAAAAATCTTTTTGTAGTTAGGTCTTCTTGATTTCTGCTAGAATAGTAAAAACTTGCTTACCTTTAACAGATGTACAGTAGGGACAATTTGCATTTCATTTCATTCTCATAAGAGCAGGGCTGGGAAAGGCATGGCTAGGATTATTAAATTTGTTTTACAGGCAAAGAAACTGAGGCCCAGAGAGGTTTCTGACTTGAGTAAGGTTGCACAGCTAACCTTCTGGATGGAGGAGACAGGAGTCCTTTTCAAGGGTAACGAGAGCTGGGGAGCTCGTTACCCTTGGCTGGGGTGTGCTGAATGGGCAGCCTGGAGAAGAGGGAGAGGGGAAGGCGGCTGAGCTGGACCAAGATGCTCAGAAAGGCTAGCAAGCTTTAGCACATCTTTTAAGTGCTTTCATTTAACAGGTAATTGAGAATTATTTATCATTACTATGTGTATTGTTTGAATTAAAATTAATACCAAAGTGGTGCTTGAGAGTGGTATTTTTGCGTTGTACACTTAAATAGGCTAGATGTTTGCTTTGTTTATACCATTCATTTGCTTTCACAGTCTGCAAAGGTAACCATCAACTCAGAATTAATTAGTGGCATCAAAATTAATGAGGTTTTACTGTATTGAGCTGTTTCTACTCTACGACAGTTTTCTTCACGAATTGGACTAGTATTTTCTTGAAAGAAGAAAAATTAGATTTATTTTAATACATATTTTAAAAAGGAGAGGGCCATCTTTTCTTGTGAGTTAAGTACCTCTAATAACTATGCTTTCTTGGACTTAGCAATATTGATTTTTATTATGAGTCTTTGTTATTTTGACTATTTCCAGACTGTTGCTTATTACAGTAGAGCTACACTTAACTCTTCAGTATCTTATTTTTATTTATATCATTTTTATTTTGAACCAATTTTTTTTGTGAGTGGGGCATGTCATTTGCTAGTTTTTGTGATTATTGCATTATATGAAAGGGGAACAGACTCTTTAAAACATATTTATGTAAACATATGTGTTCTCAGAAGAGAGTATATCATGTGCAAATGAAAAACTAGAAATTTTGGAATTACAGTTATTTTTTCCCTAAAGAAAATTATGTCCCATAATCTACTTTTAAAAGCAGATCCTATGCTGTTCTTTAGTATTTGCTTCATATGTCCTTTATTGTTATTAATAAAAGTGGTAACATGATGTGGAGTTTTCAAGTCTTTTTGTGGGGATGGATTTCATTTTTTTGAATTCTTGAAATTATCCACCTGCATATTAATGGGGATGTGAAAGTTCTGGCAGTGAAACTTCTCAGGGAGTTGATGCTGAAGGTCAACTTCCTCATAGGAATGTGGAAGCCTTTTTTGTTTGCTTGCCCACTGTCTGCAGTCCTCTGTCTGCTAAGTCATAAACTACAGTAAGAGATATTTGGCAGGGAGAATGTGCTAATCAGTGGTTGTCAGTAGTTTGTATGACCTCAGACAATGAGATCAACCAATAGATCATAATTTGAGGAACACCATATTGGTAAATCTCACCTTTTTTAAAAAACAGGCTTTACCCTACTCATGCCTCATTTTCTCTACTCTTTGAAAAGGAATGGCAAAGAGTATATGTGAACATTAAGGAAATGACTATAGCGACTTGGGGACTAGCAAGTAGGCTAGGTTGGGTGTATGGCACTAATGAATAGGATTAGTTGATTTTAAAGAAGATTTTGGAGGGCTTATGAGGCAAAGTAGCAGAATTAGTCATCAGAGGTTTTGTGAGTACTGTGGCAGTTCAGTGCCCAATTAAAGGATGTGAACAGATGAAAGGAACACTAGGTATCATTCTTTTTAGTTAATCATACACAGGTAGAGAGCTCTGCTAGACTTATTTTCTCTGATGAGAGAAATAGATCAAATGACCACTTTTGGCAGATTGATATTGCAAAATAGAAAATAGTTAACCATTAATGTAGCAGTCATCCTTTTTTTGTAAATTGAATAGCAGATATATTTGATAAATACAAGTACTAATGATAATCTGTAGAAATGCAAAGCATCCATTGTATTAAACTATTATTTTCGGTAAACAATGTCTGTTTGTTGAAACTCATAAATGTTTTATGTGGTGCCAAATAACTGAAAATAAAGGCATCATTGTATATGTTTTTACCCTGTTTTATTCTAACGTTGCCTATATTTAAATGACTTTTTTGTAGTTTGCTACTTTATTTTGATTCATTGCTTAAGTATAAGCTAATTTTTGTGTGGTGTAAGTCAACTATCCCTCAGTCTGTCAAGGCTTTTCACAGAAAGAAATCGTGTTTTATATTTCAATTGCATGCTTATTAGGGAACCTGAAATAAGTAAGCTTAAATGTAACAAATGCTTAAGAAAATTCTGTGTGGTTTAATAAAGGTTTATAACATGATCTTTCTGAACTTAGTTTCTTACCTTTTAAAATTAGGAAATACCTGCTATGTTGATTGTAGTGTTTAAATCGTTATAAAGCAAAATGTACAAATAAAGTTACACAAAATAAAGGATTAAAACACCTGAATTTAAGAACAAAGTAAAACGTTGAATCTTTTATTAATGTTCTGCTTCATTCAAACATTGCTATTAGGCTGTTACAAAAATAAACATTACTTAGTAAGGTAAAAATAAAAAACATTACCACATCATGGTAAAGAGAAAATGAAAGAAGTAGATGAGGGCACTGAGTGTCCACATTCAGAATTGTATGCCCAGCATCCCCCAGGGTTGTGGGTAGGAAATTCAGTCCTAAGTTTTTAGTAGCCAAAACATAAAAGGAACCAGTTATAGTAGCTTTCTCTAAAATGTGTTCCTCAAAAACTAGGTCTTATAAGATTACCATGGTCAAATAAACTTAGAGATGAGTGGTATTGTATCCCCCTTATAGAGGTGATTATAGTCATACCAGCATATTATGGTTTTTAGAATTGCTATGGATAAAAATAACTGGAACTTGTGTTTCCCATGCACATTTGGCCACCCCACCCTTTAAAAAAAATCTGGTATCTGTCAACATTTCCCTTTCAGTGAGACTTTGTTCTTTGGCTAAAAACAGTCTGTTTGTTTAGGCAAACCCCAGCAAGGTGGGGTTTGAGAAGTTTCTCCTTTGGATCAAATGGTAGGAATAGTAAATATGTAGTGGGCCTCATTCTCAGTAAACAGCCACACTATAGACAATAATGAGTTTCAGGTGGCTGTTTTCAAGGACTATGAAAGCATAATTTAATAAGTCACTAAAAACTTTAGTTTTAAATTGCTTGTAAGTTGTCTTAAAAATTTAAAGACAAATTTTTAATTTTGCAGGTTATGGATTCATCCCTTTGTTGCCAGTGAAAATCTTTGCTGTCATTGCTTATTTATAGTCTGTCTTGTTCTAACCAGGAATTGAAGGGCAAACACCAGAGATGAGCAGAAAACACATAACTGAATGTTTAATTGGCTATTGTGTGTTAGTTGAGGTGGTGCACCTGCTGACATTATAGACAAAAGCTGGGAAGCACATCTACAGCTAGTACAAAGTATCTATAGCTCCTGAAAGAAGTGATTGTGGCAGAGAGACCATGAGGGTATTGTTTTGAGCATGAGCAGGGAAGAGCATGGGTCTAAATGACAGAGTCACATCCGAAAGAAGCACGGCAGAAAGCCAGCTCCAGCAGCTAACAAAGGAAAGTTCATACTGTGGAAAGAGAACACATAATAACCGATCAATTTTTTCCAGCTTTGCCTGCTCATATATAGCTGTCATTTTAGTAAGGTCATCTTCAGATTTGAACAGAAGATTTTCCAAGATACTTTTTGTCCCATCTCCAGTCTAGGTTTAATTAATTTTTTTTAAGTGTTGTGGTGATTAAACTGTGTGTCTTATGTGTAATTTAAAGGAACAAATTTTTCAGCATAGCCTAATACTGTGATTGGTTTTCAGCAGTAGTGAATGTGTAATTAATTTTAGTTTTATGTTGCTGAGGACAGGATCTATTTTCTTCTGAATTTAATCTAAATATAATTAAGGTTTATTCTTCCTTTCAGGCAAGAGTACAGCACTGTATCTGCTCCGTAGCCAGTGACCACTCAGTAGGACTCCTAAGTTTGCGAGAGAAGAAATGCATTATGCTGGCATCTCGTCATCTTTTCCCTATTCAAGTAATCAAGTGGAGGCCCTCTGATGACTACCTTGTAGTGGGGTGTTCAGATGGCTCTGTGTACGTCTGGCAAATGGATACTGGTAAGAACAAATGTTGAGAGAGAGAGACTGGAAAATAAGTGGATACATTTGATTTTCTAGAACTTAAAATTTTTTTATATGAGGAAGAAAGCCCTGAAATGTAAAAAGGGTCCTACTTTTATTTCTATTCATTGCTTTTTCTTCATGTTCTCATCACCATTAACAAAGAAATACTTAAATGTCCTCTTATTTGTTGTGTCATGACGAATACTTGTAGAGCAGTTCACTGATCTCTAAAGGAATGTAATTGAAGACAATATGCAGATTAGGACAGACATACAACAGACCAAAAAAAAAATGGTTTCTGTATGATTCATGAGGTAAATTATGAGTGAGATTAAGGAACCATTTTTGTTTCAAGTTCAGAAACAGTGAAAAAGATACATTTTTCTTATTTTGAACAGCAGAAAAGCAATATGGGGCAGTTCATTATAGAAGGTGATTGAAATGAACATTTTAAGTTCTGGAGAAAACATACAAAATTTCAAGTTTTTCAAAGATTTCATGTACGGGGTATAGTATCGAACAAGCAATGCTTAGCTTAAAAGTACGGGCAATGGTGTATAATGCTTATATATATAGAATCTGGTTTTCCTTGGGAAAGCTTGAAGTATGTAACTAAATGTTTATTAGTTCAGAGTTTTTAAAACATACATTCTATTTTTATTGTCTTAAGTCATCACCTATCAGTGATTAAAACTTTTCTTTATATTCTTAGTTGTATTAGATATAAGTATTACCATTAAACTGTTTTCTTTTTCTTCATCTTTTTTTGTATGTTTTAAATATTCCTTTTTCAGATCAGAGTATATACATATTTCTGCTTGTACTATGGTGTAGAAGAGTTCTGAAGTCATTTTTGAACAGGTAGCTAAAATCTTCAGTGATCTTTTATTTATAGTCCTTGTTTTAGTTGGCAGTGCATTGGCAACCTGGACAAGAAGAAGCATTCTTGAAGAGTGCCAAACTTGTTTGCTTTTGCATTCAACTGTTCTTTTTCTTGTCTGGTCTGTAAAAGAGGTTCATACTTCATGTCAAATTTGAAAAACATAAATGTATTAGAAGAGAAGGCAGATGAACTCAAATCCCATTGCTCAGTGGTAAATGTTCACATTCTGTCATATTTCTTTTGTCTTGTTTCCCTGAACTTTTAAAACAGAATTGCTGTCGTACTACGTTTCTGATTTTGTATCTTTTGTGTTCCATTTTTGTTATATCCTGTCTGTCTATCAGCAATAGATCATGTTTGCTGGTTTGGTCCACCCCAAAACTAAATATAGAGTTGCCTTGGGCTCTGGAGTAAGACTGCTTGGTTTGAATTTAGGGTTGACCATTTGCTGGCACTGCGATCTATGGCAAGTCACTGGGCTTCTGTCTCTCAATTAACTCATCTGCAAAATGAAGATAATAACAGTTCCTATTTTATAGCATTGCTGGGAGAATGAAATGAGATGATATTTACCTGGTGTGTAGTAGATGTAATGTAAGTGTGTATTTGTGTATATTTGTGTACTTGATGTTTGTGTGTATGTGTGCATGTGTGTATCCCCCATTGTTATTTAACAAATGTGCTGCTTAACTTTTTACTTTGTTGAAGTAGGGAATATGATTTTACTTACATTTAGAAATATTTTATTTGGGGATTACTATTAAAGAATGTGTGTTCTTACAGAATAATACTCGTAGAACACTACTTTAAAATACTATAAATATTAGTAATTGACATTGTAAATAGAGTGTGGTGAACTTGTCTAGGACTTTAAAAAATTCAACTAATTTGATAAAGGAAGAGAGTACCATTTGCCTGAATTTTTCAGATATTTTTAAATAAGTGATACTTAAATACTTCAGATATTTTAAATACATTTGCAGAGAATTTGAAATTCTTTAAAAATGAGACCCTACTGAAAGACAAAGTTACTTTTCCAGTTATTTCCCTAGAAGGGAATGACAAATAGCTTCTAACTATAGGTTTACTGGAGGATGTTATTCTTATAACCACTTTAAGTGTAATTAAGCCCATTTTAAACATAATACGTAACACTGAAATTTCACAATTATCTTCTGCTCTTCAGGAGGAGTTGAGTAAATGATCACTCCATACGGCATTCTTAAATCAAAATAAATATAGAGAAGCAGAATTTATTTTATATTTCAACCATAATAGGAGGTATACAATCTTTTTTTCCTCCTTGTTGTGGAGACTTTAGCTAGTGATGTAACGGTCCCTGGGGAGTTAGTAAGGCACATCCTGAAGGTATTGACATTACTTATTTATTAAATTTATTTATTTATTAAATAAATAAAAAATGAAGCTAAATAAATCAGATTCAGCCAAGGTCGGATGTATGAAATGTATTTAAACTCTGAAGAGGTATTTATGCCTCTTCTTAGTGTTCTGGGAATGTATTTTTACACATGAAGCCCTATTACACCAAAACCAGTCATGCATATTGTATAATTTTCTGTGCTGTTTTAAATTATACTGGTGTTTCTAGTTTAAAAACACTAAAAAATGTTTTTCTTTTTTACTTTTATGGAGTGTTGTCTTTTAGTTGTATTTCCCTTCAAATGGGTAGTTTTTATTTGCAGTGTTGATTTCCTAATGAAATGAAGTTGAAGCTAGTAATATAAAATTTAATGAGAGAGATAGAGGTACAGAATCTCTTGTTCTTTTATTGTGTCATTTGTAATTATATCCAATAGCAGTTAATTGTGATGTAGAGGCCATGTAAATTATTATTCTTTCACATCTCTGGGTAGTTAGAAAATTAGTCAAAAAACTAAGCAACAAGTTTCGGCCAAATGAACCTCTCAACTCTTGCTTAGGAGTTTATTAAAAGCAGGCCTCTGACCCAGGTGGTGGCTGCTTCTCCATGAGGCTGTTTGTGTGCTTCAGAGACCAACCCAAATTCTTCACGTTTTATGTTCCCAATAAACATGTAGCATTGTTCCCACAGACCTTTGACAAAGTCAGACACCTGTCTACCTGGGAAACAGTTGGCATGCTATAAGTTATGACTGAGGTTATAAGAAGTTCTTCTCTCTTATCATTCCCAAGCTGAAATAACATTCTCATCTTCCCATTTGTATCATGTTTGCCTACATAATAAAAGTGATTCTCACATCATACACCTATTCCTCTAGGGACAGGTGTTAGGTGTCTTGTATAAATGTAAACACCAATAGTGCCTGTCAACTCTTATTAGAAATTAGTGTAGTAAGTCATGTCAATTTACTTTGTTCTGGTATCTTTTTTTCTTTTTATTTATTTTCTGTGCCTCCAAGTTTTCTGAACTACTCCTTTTTTTCCATTTACTTCATGAAATATGCATTTAAGTCATTTTCAAAAGCTTAGTTACCTAATAAAATATAATAGAATTATAAACCACTGTACATTTATGTCTATTGAAGATTGTATATATATATATATATATATATATATATATATATATATATGTATACACACACATAAAGATTGTGTGTATGCACACACACATATATATATATAAAGAATGGGTAACCAAAAACATTAATGTGTCAAAGAATCAGATTTTCTGTCCAAGTAAAGCTGTAGTATATGTGTTATTCTTGCTTGACACTAATGTTTAAAAATATTTTCATGCTTTTATTTTGGTTTATTTAAATTGATGGTTTTGTCTTGTTACTAAAATTACCAAAGAAAATCAGGAGTTGCTATTCAGTCCACCTTTGTGTTATTAGAAGAAGAATTTAGTAGCAAGTATTTTCTTCACATATTTGTCTGCCGTATTTAATATAGTAATTTTATTTTGCATTTCTGTTTCACAATGTATGGCATTACATCATCAACTTTTCTTTATTTTCCACATTTTTGTTTTTTATTATATTACAAAAAAATACTATAGGACAGGCAAAGACACAAAGAATTAAACTGTTAAAAAATGCTTCCTTTAGGTTCCTCAAAAAGCTCAAAATAAACATACCATTTGACGCAGGAATTCCACTTCTAGGAATTTACCCTAAGAATGCAGCAGCCCAGTTTGAAAAAGACAGATGCACCCCTATGTTTATCGCAGCACTATTTACAATAGCCAAGAAATGGAAGCAACCTAAGTGTCCATCAGTAGATGAATGGGTAAAGAAGATGTGGTACATATACACAATGGAATATTATTCAGCCATAAGAAGAAAACAAATCCTACCATTTGCAACAACATGGATGGAGCTAGAGGGTATTATGCTCAGTGAAATAAGCCAGGTGGAGAAAGACAAATGATTTCACTCATATGTGGAGTATAAGAATAAAGAAAAAACTGAAGGAACAAAATGGCAGCAGAATCACAGAACCCAAGAATGGACTAACAGATACCAAAGGGAAAGGGACTGGGGAGGATGGGTGGGAAGGGAGGGATAAGGGCGGGAAAAAAGAAAGGGGGTATTTTTACAATTAGCATGTATAATTAGCATGTAGTGGGGGCATGGGGAGGGCTGTGCAACACAGTGAAGACAAGTAGTAATTCTATAGCATCTTACTATGCTGATAGACAGTGACTGTAATGGGGTGTGTGTGGGGGAGTTAGTGAAGCAGGGAGCCTAGTAAACATAATGTTCTTCATGTAATTGTAGGTTAATGATAATAAAAAAAATGCTTCCTTTCTGAAATCTATAATGAGAGTTCTTTTTTCCTTTTGGACCATTTACTCTGGAATTTTGAAGGAAGACATTGTTAGAGTAAAAATACAACTCTTTTTACTACCTTCCCCACCATGAGCCTTCTGTGCAATTAATTACTAATCCCTTCCCATTAGGTACCTCTTTTCCCCCTTTCCTTTCCAATGTACCATTCTAACTTACAGCTATATATTTTCACATGTAGGCTTTCTTTACTAGTTGTCCAGTCTTCTTTTTCTACCTTCTAATCCATCCTGTACCATGCTAGCAGATTAATTTTAGGAAATAAAACAACAATGCTTAATTAAAACATAAATAATTTTAGTTCTTTATAGCTTTTAAGAGTGTAGTACTGTCCTACTTTTGTCTTTATCTCCTACTATTTGACACAGACCAGTTGCTCTGTATAAAGAATAATTCTAATAGCAAAGAAAAGACAAGTAGTGACTCTACAGCATCTTACTACACTGATGGACAGTGATTGTAATGGGGTATGTGATGGGGACTTGAGAATAGGGGGAATGTAGTAACTACAATGTTGATCATGTGAAACCTTCATAAGATTGTATATCAATGATACCTTAATCAAAAAAAGAAAAAGAATAATTCTATTCAAGACTAACTGGGTCAAGAAACTTTACCACTTCTTGTCTTTTGTATCTTCCATATTGTTGCTTATGATTTTCACTCATTTAGACATTATATTTTATTTACTAGTTTGTTTAAGCAGTCTATTTTTTCTTAAGTAAAACTTGAATAATAAAAACAAAAGCTCAGATATTTACCCACATAGTTATTATTTCTGTTGTTCTTTATTGCTTTGTGTAGATCAAAATTTCCATCTGGAATGATTTACCTTTTGCCTAATATTTAATATTTTTTGTCATGCATGTCTGTGGGTGATGGATTCTTTCAGTTTCTGTATGTCTGAAATACTCTTTGTTTCACCTTCATTTTTAAGATGTTTTTTCTGGTTATAAAATTCTAGGTTGACAGTTTTTTTTTTTGTACCCCAGTCCTTCTTGTTTGCATTACTTCCAAAGAGGCATCTGCTATTACCCTTAACTTTGTTCCTCTATACATGCTGTGTCTGTTTTTTTCTGACTACAAAAAGTTTGATTATTGGTTTGAGCAATTTGCTTACAGTTTTCTTCATATTTATTGTAATTCGGGCTTGTTGTACTTGCATCTGTGGTTATATAGTTTTCAACAAATTTGGAAACTTTCAGCCATTGTTTATTCAAATATGTTTTCCATCCTCCCCTCTGTGTCTATTCAGACTTTTGAGCATCTGGAATACAATGATAACTTTTAATGCCTTTGTCTGCTAATTTAAAAAAATATGTGTCATTTTTGGGTTGTTTTTTATTGAATATTTTTTTCATTATAATTAATAATTTTCCTGCTTTTTTCCAGAATAGCTTGAAGGTGGTTCAAGGGTGGAAGCAGGGCAATTAGTTTGTACACTATTGCCTTTAGGCAATAAAGGATGGTAGATTATTAGACTAGGGTGGTAGTGGTGGAGCTGGTGAGAAATGGTTAAATTCTTGGTGTATTTTGAAGGTAGAGCCAACAGGGTTTGCTGATAGTTGGAAAGGGGCATAGAAGAATGAGATGGGTCAGTGATGACTCCATGGTTTTGATTATGAGCAATTTGAAGAGTGGAATTAATTTTGAGATATTGAGAAGACAGTGAGAAGAGTAGATTTTGGGAAGATCAAGAATCACTGTTTGATATATTGAGTTGAATATTAGACTTTCAAGTAGAGATGTTGATTAGTAAATTGTATGTGTGAGTCTGGAGTTTGGGGATGAGGGTCAGAGTGGGATGTGAATTTGGGAATTCTTAGCATACAGAAGATATTTAAATCATGACACTGGATGTATCCCCAAGGGAATGCCAGTAGATAATGATTGGGGCACTTTTGAGGTTCAGATGTATCTGTGATGTGAAGAAACTAGCGAAGGAGACCAAAATGGACCTGCCAGGGAGAAAAAAAAAATGAAGCATGTGGTTGCCTGGAAGCCAAGTGAAAAATGTGTTCTAAGGAGTAGGAAAGAAGATCAAGTGCCACAGATATTAAATGATAGTAATATGAGGACTGATAGCTGACTGTTCGATTTAGCAACATGGAGAGTAGGTCCTATACATGTTTGGGGATGAAATCTGATTTGAATAAGTTCAAAGGAAAATGGAAAGAGAAAAATTTGGAGGTGGCTAATATAGACAGCTCTTTAGAGAACAATTATATTAAAAAATGGGGTATCAGCTGGAGAGAGAGATTGAATCAACTGTGCTGGTTTTTTTAAACAGGGAAAATAATCACATGTTTATATGCTGATGGGAATGATCATATGCTGTTGAGAATGATCTAGTAGTTAAGGAAACTTGATAAAGAGAAAGGGGACAGGTGCTAAAGTGATATCCTTGGGTAGACAAGAGAGGGATAAGTTTATTTAAGGTACAAGTATGTTAGGTAGGACCCTGGGTAGTTCATTCATAATCAAAGGATGATTTGGTGGTGGGAGTTTGTGGAACTTCATCTCTAATTGCTTTATTCTAAATGAACTAGGAAACAAAAACACAGATGAGGGCAGGAAGTAGAGTGTTGGAGATTGGAGGGGAGAGAAGGTACAGAATAATTAACTAGGAGAGTAGGAAAATGAAAAGTCTGTGGAAACGTAGTCACTACTAAGGGTCCCCTTGAGGTCAATGGTCTTGAATTTCAAGTGGATCTTTCAGCAAGTCCTTCATTTGTATCCATCCTCACCATACAGGTGCAGAAAAGATGAAGAGCTGGATACAACCAGGGTTGGGGTTTGCTCAGCTTGTATGAGGAAGTGTGATGAGGACAAAGCTGAGGTTTTAAGGATGAATGATGGAATTTTAGTTTATTAAGGAGGGATGTGAGTACGTGGGGAAGTGAGAGAGAATACACAGGTGTGATTCCTACTGTTCCAACAACACATGCAATGTTGTTATTTTTTTTACCCTGGATATATGTATAACGATAACAGTATTATACACAGGAGCAGTACTAGTATAATTTCACTCGGGTACCCAGACTCCATTCCAGTATATGTAAATATGTGGAAGAGGGTCTTTCCATACATACTTACACCAAGCAATTCTCGAACACCAGAAGGTTGTTGGAGAACTCAACTCACTTCTGATGCTGTCTGCCTAGAGATAGCACTAGATTCCCAAGGTAATGGCTCCATCTTGCAAGACTGTCCTGCCCTCCACCTCCCACTCCAGACGTGGGTTGCAAGCGCCAGGCGGTTACCTATGCTTCTGACCTATGGCTACAGATCGAAGGTTCCCATGACCTCCTGCTCAGGTTCGATTAATTTGCTAGAGAAGCTCACAGAACTCGGGAAAACACTTAGGTTTACCAGTTTAATAAAGGACACTGTGAAAGATACAAGTTAACAGGCAGATGAAGAGAGACATAGGGCAAGGTCCTGAATAAAAGAGCTTCTATCCTTGTGGAACTTGGGGCCTGGCTGGGTAGCATGTGGGGGCGTTCTTGTTCCCCAAGAATAGAAGCTCTCTCTGACCAAGAAGCAGGATCCAACCCAGCAGAGCAGGCATAGCAGAACCCAGAGAGAGAAGCTCTTCTCCAGGGTTTTTGTGAGGGCTTCGTTGCATAGTGAAGGTTGACTAATTATTGGCCATTGGCTGATCCAACCTTCAGCCCCTACCCTTGAGTGGGGGGTGGGAGTCCAAAAGTCTCTCATTAACATGACAAAACACCTGTTTTACCGTCAACACTGCAGTGTTTTCAGGAACTGTGAATGAAGACCAAATATACCTGGGAAATATGTATTTGGTCATAAGAATCACCAAATATCTATTTCTTATGATCCATTATATCACAACAGGGTATCAGGTTAATGAATTGTTGAAGTTAATAGTGAACAAGGAATTATTGAAGTCAGAAGGCTTGAGGTGAAGAGTGGGCACTGCTATCAGAGAAAGGAATATTTGAAATTGGAATTATGTTTGGATTTCACTTATTGGTAATGAGAAATTTATAATATGACCTTTGGCCATGGTTGAGGGTAGGACAAATTTTATTAGAATAGAGGAGCTCAGAGAACCAAGAGATCAGGACATGTTTAAGAATAATATGTCTTACACATATTTTTATTTTTCAAAATATTTTTCAAATATTCTTTCAAATATTTTTTAACTTTTTAAATCCCATTACAGTACACACACTTTCCTTTTTTAAAAAAATTTTTATTAAGGTATGATTGATATATACTCTTATGAAGGTTTCACATGAAAAACTATGTGGTTATTACATTTACCCATATTATCAAGTCCCCACCCACACTCCAATGCAGTCACTGGCCATCAGTGCAGCAAGTTGCCAGAGATCCACTGTGTCCTTTCTCTGTGATACACTGTTCCCCCCGTGACCCCCCACACCATGTGCACACTCTCCTTTTTATACATACATGAAAAGTTTCAGGTAACAACAGTTCTTTTTGCTTCGCCATCCAGAATATATTGGTCAAGACTCTGTGAATTGATAGCAAAACATTGATTTATGTTAATACTGAAACCACCAAGAATTATTCCGGGAGTATAACTATTAGACAGAGGATAGTGAGTCATGAGTTAAGCTCTATAAGAAATAAGGGGCAGACTTGAATGGCATGCATATAACCATTCAACATTGGGAAGAAAATATGTGTTTGGATGTTTGGGTTCTAGCTTAAAAACACAGTAAAATTTTTATGTTTTGTTGTGATTTAAGTTTCTGATTCTCTCTGGTTACATTTCACTATTGACTTTTCCTTTTTCGTCTGAAAGAATGCCCACTGAAACAAAATAAACTTCATCATTTCATTGTCATTATAATCCTCAAATTATTTACAGATCCTCACTTGGGACCCTTCTCTCGCTGACATGATGGTAGGTCCATACTGCACAAAACAGTCTAGAGGTTGTCTGCTTCTTAGGGAAGAGTTTGCACCCTAACTTGGACAAGGAATGCATAGATAGGCATAAATGGAAAGAATGGCCAAATGAAGAAACTTTGAAGTGTTTACAAACTGAAGTAGTAATTGTTTTCACAAACACACAGGGAAACATTTGCATGTGTTAAGAATGAGTCAAGAAATTTGCAGACAGAATGAAAAGTTATAATATCGTCCCTATTTTGTAGAGGTTTCATAGAGAAAGTGAAATGTTAGGAATTATTCAAGTAGAAAAAATAGAAAAACTTAGTTTTTTGGTTTAATATTGATATACAACTTAAAGGAAGGTGAAGTCATAAAAACTGGTGTTTGTGTCAGTACTCTGTCCCACACTCTTAAGTTTGAATGACTTCAATTTCTTAATCATTAGAATGATCAAGGAGACTGTCTTGGAAATAGAAAGAAAATGGAAAAGCCCAGGGGAAATTGTTGAAACATTGGTTCTGAACTTGACTTTATTGGGCAGTCAGTCACTGTAGGGCTAAGGGAGAGGGCATAGTTGGGGGAATGCCGCAAGGAAGATCATCGGAGGGAGGAAGTACAAGAAAATGTTTCTGGGAGGCACTAAAACATATTCCTACTTAAAAAATGTCCATGCATCTTATTTCCTTAAGAAACTATTTAAAATTTTATAATGTCGGGTGATAATTGTGAATATATGTCTTCCAGGGGCACTGGATCGTTGTGTGATGGGGATAACGGCGGTAGAGATACTTAATGCTTGTGATGAAGCAGTTCCTGCTGCAGTGGATTCTCTCAGTCATCCAGCAGTCAACCTGAAACAGGCTATGACAAGACGTAGCCTTGCTGCTCTGAAAAACATGGCCCATCAGAAGCTGCAGACTCTTGCAACTAACCTCTTGGCTCCTGAGGCATCTGACAAAGTAAGTTTTGTACATGGGCTTGTGCATGTAGTCCCTATTCAGCTTCATTTACTATCATAGCTTTGGCATGTCTCAGGGAATACTTTTTGGGAGGTGACACTGGTGAATAAGCTTCTGATTTTTATTTAGCTATATCCAACATAGTTTTAGAGTATTTCAAGTCTTTGGCATTTTGAAAGGGTAAACTATTCTTATGATTCAAAATCTTTGAAAATGATCCCTGTAGAGTGAAATGACTTCAATTTCTGAAATTGGAGCCAATGTGTTATGTATAAGCTGTTATTTTGACTTTCTGATGGTCTTTCTGTTGAAAGATTGAGTACTATCTCTGTTATTTCCAGGAGAAAAGAAAAAGTAATTTGGGTACATTTAGATGTTTTTAATTGTTGCTCATCATTTGTCTTAGAAGCAGGCTCTGATTTGGTGAGGTTAGGCCATTCCAAGTATGTAAGGGAATATCTGAGAATAGGTATGGTGAAGTTGTGTGAGCGCTGGCATTTTTTTTGCGAGAACTAACCTCAGTCAGTTTCCTTACTGACACTAAGAGGTTGAAAGGCTAATCTACAAACTTGATAATCGACCCATGAATCAGTCAGTGCTAGTGACATATGAAATACTATAGGCAGTTCCACTGACCCATGCCCTCCAGTGATTGGCAGTAATATTTGATCTTTCTGTCTTTCTCCAAGATATAAATGTTTTATTGGCTTTGTTAAGTTGTGTGTTCCATAGGTGTGGAGTCCTTCTGTGCTTTTTTCATGCTGTCTCACGCTCTTAAGTTTGAATAGTAATCACAGCTTACTGGCACTTGCCATCCTTAAAACTTCAAGAGATCATGTAGATGTCCTTAGGAATTCGGTGTTTATCACACATTGTCTAATGTTCTATATAATTTTAATTTTGAGCATATTTGTGAAATATATTTAAGGGCAAGCATGTGTGTTATGTAATTTCCAAATATATTCTTGCTGGGATTTCCCCCAGATGTAAAAATTTGGGAAAGTAATTATGCACCTGGGAAATTAAGGAAAAATAAGTGGTCCAGTAACATTTATGAATCGCTTTTGTAAGTGGTCATGGTCCATTATGTGATTTTTACAATCTTGTTTGTCCCTGTTTTAATAGCGCATTTTATAGTGCAATTAGTGATAAAAGCACCAGATATCAGAGACTCTACACTTATGTATTGTAAAATATATTGCTTGTGAACCTCCTCAGTCTTGTAGCAGTGCTAATTGGTGCCTGGCCTACAAGGAAAACAATTATAGAAGGGGAAGCAGGCTTAGGAAGCTGAGGCTGCAGGGGGTGATCACTTCATGAAAAATGTATGTTGGTGGGACCGTTAGGGATTTCTCTGACCATTCTCTCATGTTGAATTTGAGGCTCCATCTGAAAGGAATATTTAAAGAGCTGTCTTCTGGATGGCTTCCTAACCTCTGGAGAAAGGAAACCCACCCAAAGTTTAAAAGAAAAAACAAACACATAACTAAGAGCCTCTCAGTGCAGGATTTATTCTAGGATACTGGAACTCATTTTTTTCATTGGTCTCTCAGTGGAAAGTAAAACCTCAATGGGAATACTCTGTAGAAAGTAACTTACTTATTCAACATTAGAGTAGTGTTGGTAGTTGGGCTATTTGGAAGTAACAAATATTTTATATTGCTAATGAGGTTAATTATGCCAGACATACACAGCTTTGCAAACAAAGATAGAGAATTTGCTGTCCTGTGATTTTCTTTCACTGGAAGACCAAGAGGATATTAAGATAAATTCTCTTTTATTACTGCATTGACTCTTTGCAGGATGTATATATGTGAACCCCTGTGTATTTCTCTTATGAAATGTATCTTATCTTCCCTTGTATTATAATAACTTGTATACTTATCTAATTCTCCCCACTGAAATCCAGTCTTCTTGCAGGCAAAGATTGCGACTTACTTATCACTGTGTTTTCCCCATGACATCTGGTAGCAGCTGTGCAATAAATATGTGTTGAATTGGCTGATGTGTGACAGATTGTGCTGATAATGTGAGCCTTTTTGCCCATGTCTTCTTCATTCCTTCACAGTCGATTGTCTGACGTGACAAACTAATCTATTCCTGTTCCTGAGCCCTTAGCGGTGGAATATCTATGAATAACTTTTACCTCTCTTCAGTTTGGTGAACAAGGTTGTCCAGGCAAAGCTCATTCTCCTTTCTTCTTTGCCATCGCTGTATTGTCAGTATCCCAACACATCCTGGAATTATGTCAACCATACCCTCTCCTTTACTCCTCTTTCTCGTGGCTCTAGGCTAGGGTTGTTCAGCACTGTTGACATTTTGGGCTGGATAATTCTTTGTTGTGGGGTGCTGTCCCGTGTACTGTGGGATGTTGAGAAGCATTTTTCCTCTACCCACTATACCACTGCATCTCAGTAGCATCCCCTCTTCCCTTGTGACATTCAAAAGTGTTTTCAGACATTACCAAATGCTCCCTGGGGGGGAAAAATTGCCTCTGGTTTACAACCACTTTCCTGAAGAAAAAAAAGGCTGAGAAATTATAGGGATACTACATCCTAAGTCTTCTTTTCTTCTCCCCACTCTTCCTTCTTTAATTTCTCTCCTCTTTAAGGATAGTGAAGCCATCCCCAACGCTTATTCTCCAGTTCCCTGTGGCAGAATTAGTTCTTGCATTCTCTTTGTGTCCATGCCTTCCCGTTCAGACCTTTCCTAAAATACTTCACTTTGCATGGAGTTTTTTTTTTTTTTTTTTGCCTGCTTTCCCTATTAGATTTTGAGCTTTGTGAGGAGAGGAGCTGAGTTTCTCATCTTTTTATATTCCATGTTTAATGTTGTATATGAAATATAGTAAGTACCCAAGAAATTTAGTGTGAAGTTAGTTTGGAATCATATTGTAAAATCAGCTTGAATGTAAATTCAAGGTCTTAACTCAGTGGGTAGCAACACGATATTGAATAGTCTTAAAAGGAGATTTTTGTTTACATTTTGCGATGTCTTAACATTTGTATGCAGGACACAAATATTGACATAGGAACTGAATAGTGAGGCTACTTGGATAATATACTGAGAGGTAACAGGGACTGCAGTAGGCCATGGGCATGCAGAAGAGGGGTGTCTTGTAAGCCATTGTGTAGGTTGAATAAACAGGACTTCACAAATCAGCAAGAGAAAAGTTGGAACATACATACAGGGATCCAAGCCTGCTTGAAGGGAGAATTGTTAACAGAAATCCTGGTATGCAGAGCCTGAATTAGACTGCAGTTCACATTTTGAGATATCTGCTGTCATTAGGTTATTCCAGATACACTGTCTTCCTTAATTCTCACTGCATATAGGTGAATTAGTTCTTACTGTTCTGAAATTTGTAAATGATGAACCTAAAAGATAGGTGGTTAGAACAGGGTTTGGCAAAACTTTTCTGTAAAGGGCTAGATATAAAAATTTTAGGCTTTGTGGACCATGCAGTCTCTGTCACAGTGATTCAACTGTGCCATTATAGTGTGAAAGTAGCCATAGATAGTATATAAATGACTGAATTCCAGTAAAACTTTATTTATAAAAATAGGCAATGGGTTGTATTTGGCCCCTGGGTCATAGTTTGCTGTCCCCTCCATAAAAAAGGTGGCATTATTAATATCAAGTTCCCCATGGGATAAATGACCTTTGCTTCATGTTTGAAAAGCAGTTCAAAGGAGAGGTTAAGAGCCTGGTTCCTGGCATATCTGTGTTCAAATTATATCTCGGTAATTTGCTGCCTATAGGTGACTTTGAGCAAGTAACCTAGTGACCTAGGTTACACATATAATTGAAAATAAATCTCTGTAAATGAAATAAAGGTCAACAGTTGGTCAAAGAAATGAAATAATATTAAGACTTGGAGAATAAAAGAGTGCTTGGAGTTAGTAATTAGGAAAATCATTGGTGTTCATTAAGAGGGCTGCTTTGGTAGAGTTGGTTGGGTCAGTGATGGGGAACAATGAATGAGAAACGAATATGAGATGAAGTGGAGGTAGAGAGTGTGAAAGAAGTTTGCTTTTGGAGGGAAAAAAGTAGCTTCAGCAGCTGCAGGGGTTAAGCACAGAGTTTATACTGTGTTTAGGAGTTCACTGAACATTTTTCTTGGTGAAGGGGGTGATTGCTGGATCTGTTCCCTGAAGGTGGTTTGTGGAACTCCTTTTCGTTCTTGTCTTCTGGAAGGGAAGAATTCAGCCAAGAGACTTGATAGAGAGTTAAAGCTGCAGAGGGTTTTTTTGTTGTTAAGCAAAGAGAAAGGAAATTACCCTCCAGAGATGGAGTGGGCTGACCCTGAGGGTGGGTAGCAGCCCCCTGAGTTTTGCATTGTTTTTTTATTTTACAGAGTTTTAGTTGGTTTCATTCCCACTTTGTCATTATCACACCACCCTTCGGATCTGCCTTGGTTCCTCCGCTCCACCCTCTTTGCACACGTTTGTGTCCACCGTCTTCCCACGAATGCTTAGGTGAAACCCATGGTCTGTGGCGGTGGTGGTTGCGGGGGAGGCCTCACCTTGCTGTAAATGATATTGCAATGGCCTTGGATTACTAGCAGACAAGGTTTCCTTTAAGTGTGCTTGCTCCCAAATTGGCGAAGTCCTTGCAGTCTGTATCTCTTACTAATCGGTCTGTGCTAAACCAACAAGGGGCTGGTCTGAGGGCGACTGGCGGGCTCTGGGTGGAGAGTGGTGCTCGGCCACCCTCCTTTCTCCCTCCTGCTCATGTCTCGCTGACTGCCTCCACCAGCAGATCCATGTAAGAGGATACGGTACTGAGAACACAGTCAGAGAACCCACCCTTACCAGCCATTGTTTCTGTATAATCAGTAATGATGAAAAGTGAGGGAGGTGAGTATAACCAGGTTATTTTCAGTGGAAGAGGAGAAAAGCAGGCTGTGATATTTGTTAAAAGGGAGGAGGTAAAGTCGTCTTTTTATTTCCCCATAACATTCAGCCTAGGTAGTGTGCTGGATTAGGAGTTAGAAGATTTGTAAAATATAAGTAACTGGTAATTCATAGATGGCATGTGGTGGTATTTGATGAGTATATAAATGTATATATTAAGAGGATAGTCTGAACATGTCAGGTGACATTTATAACAAGTTTTCTCATAAAGCATTTGCCCCCAACAGTGGATCTTGGTGAGATCTTGGAGGAGGATTCTTTAGGTCAATGGGATTTAATTAGTGAAGCTAGAAAGCCCTCCCCTGCCATACACTCATTTTAGGCCTAGTGTGTGTAATTTTCTATTCTGCTCCTTTACATCTTAGGTATTATTGTACCA
Organism: Manis javanica; assembly: GCF_040802235.1. Lineage (NCBI taxonomy): Eukaryota > Metazoa > Chordata > Mammalia > Pholidota > Manidae > Manis > Manis javanica. The sequence continues at coordinate 109,172,744 of NC_133164.1, forward strand.
ATCAAAGACACCCTATTTATATTGAAAAGTTATAAGATTGAGGAAATTGAAAAATGACCAGGATGATTTATCTTACATTTTTCTTTCTGTTGTCTAATTAGTCAAAAGCTTGAAAAAATGAATGGATTATATTTGCAAAGGTCCATAGCTTTGTATTCTGTGTAACTAAGTGAGAGAATGAAATTTAGAAGGCAAATGTAGCCTACTGAGAAATACTGTATGCTTTTTGCTTGCAAAATTCACTCTAAAAAATTTCATAGTGAGTGAATTGACTTTATGATTCCTTGTGAAAAGGGCACTGTAAGGTGCAGACAGGGACAAGCCAAATGACAGGATACCAGTTATATACTGGATACCAGGCCTTGTCTGGTGAACAAAATGTTTTTGGCCTTAGAAAAATTTATATGATATCACTGACCTTTGAAGAATCAATTAACTTGCTTAACATTCTACCCAAAACTTTACTGAATATTTTAATAGAAAATATGAATATGTTGATAGGTATTTGTTATATATTTATAAGTACATATAAATTCAGGTTTTATGGTTCTAAATGATTGTTAGGACAACAATTTTGTACACTATTTGTTGCCAATTTTATGTGGGGTTATGTCTCAATAAACCAATCAGAAGTTAAAATATCTTAAGTCAACAATGCATTTAATACACCTAGCCTAACAAACATCATAGCTTGGCTAGTCTATCTTAAATGTGCTCAGAACATGCAGCCTACAGTTGGGCAAAGCTGTCTAACACAAGGCCTATCTTATAATAAAGTGCTGAAAATCTCATGTAATTTGTTAAATACTGTACTGACAGTGGAAACCAGAATGGTCGTTATGGGCACCGAATGTTTGTTGGTGTAGTGATGGTTCACCCTGGTGATCGTGGGGCTGAATGGGAGCTGCAGCTTGCTGCCCTGCGCAGCATCAAAGAGAATTGGACCACATTACACTAGCCCAGGAAAAGGTCTAAATTCAAAATTCCAAGTACTGTTTCTACCAAATGCATGTCATTTTCACACCATGTAAAATTGAAAAATTGTAAGTTGAAGCATTTTAATCAGGGGCCATTTATATTTATTTGCTCAGTTCCTCCTTTATGTAAACCATTTCCTGCCCATCCCAAGTCTCTTTTTAAATGTGCCAACCAAAAGCCTGCCTCCCACAAAGGGCAAGGAGTTTCATTTCTTTTAATTTAAAAAAGTTTCTTTCTTCTCACCTTGTGCTTCTCTTAAGGCATTATTGGTTGTGTTTATTTGCTCCTGTGTGTCAGTTTCAGCTTCATTGCTAAAGTGCTGTTTTCTTTTATTTGTAATTCTTGAGTCCAGTCATTTCATTTCCAATTTTTTAATTCTCATTTATGTTGTTCTTTCAAGTTTACTATCATGTTAAAGGTGTTTTTAAGCTTGTATTGAAATAAAGCATTCATTTTAATCTGGTGCTTGAGCAGGTCTGTTTTTTTACGATTCTTACTCTCTCTTTACTTATAATAATTTGACCTCATTGCTTTTTCCGTTGCTCACGTTTTTGTGCAATGATTTTTCCTAAACTTGTTGAATGATTAATTCAGGTAGCTTTTCTAACTTTACAAAGCTTCATCCTCTGTTGCTTCATGTGGTTCAGAAATAGGGTGGCTGCTTTTCTCAGATGTCCTAGCCCCGGTCCTCTCCCACATTTTTTTTTTTTGGTCTTGCCTGTCAGTTTTGATTGTATTTTTAGAAGTGTCTCCTTACTGGGGGCCCTTTCCTGGAAGGAAGCCCTGATGGATCGGTGTTGCTGGTGCACTGGGACTTTGAAGGTCCAGCACCTTCAGACCTTCTCACTGTGGCCCCTAGCATTCACCCGCTATTGAGGTTAAACCTCTCCCACGTTCAGCTGCAGTTTTCAGATTGGCCCGGTGTGTTTTTCTGGTAAATATCGATTCTCTATTTTGGGGTTTTCCGGTAAATTTGTCAGGTGCCTCACTGCTTCCCTGTCCTTCTTCCTACAGAGATACCTGATACCAGATCTTGTATTTGCTGGGTTTTCCCATTCACTTGAATTTTGGGATTTGTGGACATACTTTATCACCTAATTTTGTTGAAAATGTTCTCAATAGGTTTGGGTTATTCTATTTAGTTGCTCTCTTTTTACAAGGGGGTTTGGAAAAATCCAATAAATATGTTGCCATAATCTTCCAAGAATCCTTTAAGTTTCTTTAATTCTTGATGTTAAGTTTAAAATTCAGTGTTGAATTAGTTACAGAGGAATCATATTAAATATTCATTTTTTTATCTTAATTATGTATTATTTGAACTAGTGAATATATGTTTGTTTTTGGGTTAGTGTGGGTTTGAATTTACAGGGCATCCACTTTGTTATTATGTGAGATCCTGAACTTACTGGCAGGTGACGGATTGCCCTGAGTCTGTCCTTGTGGGTTGGAATTGTCCTCATTTGGTGCCCCGCCCGTTTCCCATTCAGTGGTTAGTGAGCACTCAGTAGTGCTCTCTTTAGACTCTGTAGTGAGCAATCAGTGACTTTTTAAAGAAACACTATGTCCCTTTCTATTTGTCAGTTGCTACTTGAAAACTTTGAGAATGAAAATTTTAGAATTTAATGTGAGTTTTTTGGTAAAGAGATTCCTTAAGGAATAATAGTCTTAAAAAATTATTTTGGAAGAATGAAATGCTGCCATTTGTGACAACATGGATGGACCCTAAAGAGTATTATGCAAAGTAAAGTAAGTCCTATGGAGACAGACAACTACCATGTGATTTTGCTTATATGTGAAGTCTTAAAAAAAAAACAAAACCAAACAGAAACAGAGTCATAAATACAGATAACAAACCGGTGGTTGCTAGAGGTAGGGGCTGGAAAGATGGGCAAAATAGGTAAAGGGCATCAAGATTTACAAACTTAGAGTTATAAAAACTATAAATAAATAAGTCATGGGGATGAAAGGTACAACATAAGGAATACAATCAATAATATTGTAATAACTTTGTATGTTAACAGCTGGTAACTACAACTTAAACCATAATGAGCCTTTGGCAATGTATGTAAATGATGACTTGCTATGTTGCACACCTGAAACTAATATAATATTGTATGTCAATTATACTTCAATTAGAAGAAATTTGGAATCATAAATGTAAAATTCAAGGTTTAAAGTAATTGGTTAGGCACAGGTATGTAGGTAAGGTAATGGGATCAATTTGTGACATACATTATTACATTAGTTGCTGTCATCAGAAACACAAGTAAATACAAGGCAGTCCCTGAAGTCCAGCTGGCCTTCCTCTCTTCCCCTTTTCCTCTCTTTCTCCATCTTTTCCTCCCTTCCACAGTTCATCACATTAAGCTGACCATTCATCCTTCCTATCTCTGTGAAGCTGGTTGGCATTCTGTTAGTGTCCTTGTTTTCTTCTCTCAATGTGTCATAAGATTGGCCTTACTTTTGTAGTGCTTGCACACACACAGGAAAGGACATTAATGGAGGTGGTGAGTGTGCATGCTCCTATTTGTGTGTGTGTGTGTGTGTGTGCGTGCACACACCACGTGTGGATATTTCATACAGTTTTGAATGAATGCTTTGAACATTTCGAACTCAGGTCAACTTTCCACCAAGTTTTTCTCCAGTTTGAGGGAAATGAGTTTTAAGTGGCATTAAAGAATATAACTAAACTCTCAAAACTAACTGCATATTTGATTCATATTGATTAAATGACAGAGGTTTTAGTTCTTTTCTCTTTTTAAGTATTCTTGAGTTAGGCATGATTGGATGTGTTGTGATCACCACAAAGCATCATCAAATAATGACCCATAGACAGAAACTCCCCTCTGAAACATGAGCCCATAGCTCTGGTGCCTTATCGTTTCTGTGCCTTGCATATACTAGGTGTTCAATGAATGTATGAATGAAATTCATAGTTCACATTAAATACAATTCATCATATTATTCTGAGCCCCCCAAATAAGGAGTCTTGTTCTATGATGGTTTTAAATTCAGAACAGTTTTATGTTTCCTTGGAAATAAAATACCAATCCACATTGTACCTGCAGTGTGTGTGCGGGACAGCAAAGGAGAGATTTGTTTCACCATCTCACATATCAAATCGAATGACTGACTGCTGAGAGACTAGAAACATAAGATAGATTAAACCCTATGACCCTCTCAATAGCCAGATCTTTCTAGCCCTGTGTATGGTTCTTTTATTTAACTCCTATTTGAGAAGCTGAAAGTATTATAAAGTAATTTGATAGAAATATAAATATTTGTGGCTAAATATTAATATGTTAGTACTTTGGGTAAGGAATAATTTCTTCTAATATGCTTGGGAAAAAAATCTGTTCTCTATTAGACCATGGAAGAGATTTTAAAACTTCTTGACTTTTATAGCCTCTGTTAGAAAATAATTGAATCAGTCTAGTTCAGTAAACATTTATTGACTACCAGGTACTGTGTTAGGCCCTGGAGAGACAAAATGAGTAAGACATGATATTTACCCTCAGAAAATATAGATAAATACAAAGTGGTGCGGTAAGTGAAATGGCTGAGAGTGTAGAAAGTATTGCAGAAACCTGGACTAGCCTGAGGTGATCAGGACTGGCTTCTTGGAGGAGTGGACATTGAAGAAGGAGAATGTAGTGTCAGATGGAGAGGGTAGCAGCATGTTCTGGGAGGAGTGGATGGCAGATGCAAAGAGGGAAGAGGGGCTTACCATGTGTGTTTAGTATTGCCGGAGGGCCCACTGAGGAGAGACGGAGTGCTGGCAGTGAGGCTAGTCCCTGCGTACATGTAAGTGTGCTCAGGCTGTTACCCTAGGGGCTTTCCAAGGATTTAAAAAAATTAGCAGTGGGGTCCTTCCTTTATAGGCAAGTCAGTATGTACAACAGGTATGAGGGAATGTAACAGAGCTCAAATTCAAGGATTTTTTGTGAGTAATATTGGCAGGACCCAGTGATTAAGCAGGTTCAGGTTTCCTGATTGGGTGACTGAGCAGGAAGTGGCTCTGGCGGGTGTGATATTCAACATGGGAACCCACGTTGTGAGGGATGATGATGAGTTGCATGGTGTATATTGTGGAATAGAGACTTGATGGAGGGGCTGGTGATTGGTAAGCGGATGGAGACTTGCCGGCGCATACCTGGTCTGTACAGCCGTGGGAGCGGATGAGCTCAGTCAGAGTAAAGGGGCTGAGGCAGGCCTTCAGGACACCAACCTGAAGGGGAGGAAAAGGGGTGCGAGTATGAGGAGGACCAGGACAGTGTGCTGGCCTGCAAACTGAGGGAATCAAGAGTTTCAGGAAGGGTAAAGAGCAGTCAGTTGTGTCAGATGCAATAGATGTTGAGTTTTAGAAGTACTGAAATGTACTTACCAGTGAGTTCATTAGCATCCTTTTTCAGAGCCATCTCCCCAGGATGCTGAGGGTAGAAGCTTGACTGTGGTGGGTTAAGGGGTGAATATAAGTGTGAGAATAGAAGTAGCAAGGGTGTGAAATACTTCTGAAAAGTTTGTGTGATAGGGAAGGAGGAGGAGAATAGCAAGAAGGAATGCAATTTTGAGAACATGTGAATGTTTGTGGAATAAGTATAAAGAGCTGAGAGAGAGAGGAAGGTTCAGCATAAGGATTGGAAGGAGATAATCAATGACACTGAGCTATAAAGGGCATGAGAGAAAGGCACATTTCACAGGCAGAGAGAAGGCAGCTGGCTTTAACCTGGAGGAGAACTTTATTTTCCAAAAGCGGAGGGAAGGAAGACAGGCTGGGGGTCTGGCTGGTTAGTATTTCTGTGGGTAGTGGGTGGGAATTGAAGAGGGGCATTCCTAATGCCTTCACATTTCTCCAGGGAGTTGGAGGTAAGATTGTCTGTGGGGAGGTTGGGAGTGAGCACCTGAGCAGGGGTGTGGTGGCGGGTGGGAATCACCCCTGGATGAGAACTGCTGTTCTATATCAGGCTAAGAGATCCTCAAAGGACCATTCCATATTCCTCCTTGTAATTCCCAGACTGTTCATTAAATCACTGGGGATGACTCCAGGATTTGAGAGATAATAATGTAGAGTGGATTCACCCTGTCCCTTCCCTCCACTCTCCTCCCATCTCCAGAAGCTCTCTTCATATCTAGAATTAAATGTAAGGCAGATACAGACCCTGACCGCCTCCTATATCCTAACCATTGACTGGCTGTGTGACCCATGTGACTGACTGACTAACCTCTTAGCTTCCATGTGTTTTTAGCTGGAACATGAGGTAATGAAGTTAAATGGGCACCATGTTTGAAGACATTTATCACAGTGGGTATTCAGCACACACTAGTTTAATACTTTTGATTGATTGATTGATTTGATTCGTTCAGCACATACTGAGTGCAGAGGCCCTGAGCTAAAACAGCCGGAGAGTGCATTAATCACATCCACACCCAGCAGGTCCTGTTGTCACTGAGTTCCTACTCTGATGTGGGAGACAAGTGTGCGTTCTTTGTGGCGAGTTCTGTACTACTTAAGGCATGAACCAAGTGCTAGGGAGCCCGGAGGAGGTGAAAGGACCTGAAGAGCTGTTGGGAAGGCATGTCTGAAGAGAGTCATTTGTGTAGAGGCTTGACATGAGAGAAAAGTGGGGAGGGACACCCCAGGCAAAGAAACAGGAGGTACAGATGTGTGTGGGGTTGATGAATGGGCACAGTGAGAATAGTGAGAGTGTGCCCTGGCTGGCAGTGGTAAGCAAAAAGGGTTAAAAATAGGTTAGAATCTACTTGTGTAAATATTTCTGAAATTAAACATTGCTCCCCAGTGACCTAAGGTAGATTAGAGCAATTTTCTCCTTTCCGTTCTGTCATTTAGTATTGTTTTTTTCTTACCAAAGTGGCTTTCCAGAATTTCATCTCATTTCTGTTCATTCACAATAATGTTAAGGGTTTTGAAACACCTGGGACGGTATAAGAAGAGTGCTTTTTTTTTTTTTTAAGTTTCTTTCCTTCAGTTGGTTTTGACTGTTTTCATGTGTCTTTAACACATGTTTGAGATTCAAATGAGCTGGATTTTATCACAGTTTTACTAGTGAAAGCAATACTGCTTGGGTAATTTATTAGTGTTTACAACATTTCTCTGAATGAGGTGGTCTCTCTTTGTTTGGAAGATAGAAGAATTGATGCTGGAAAGTTAACTGATTCATAAAAAGTTTTGTTTAATGGAGGAGGAGGAATGCCCAAGCCTCCAGGGCTCCTGTTCATGTTATTTCGGTAACTTGGCCCTTTGGGAAGAGTTCTAAGACAATATCTCTAGTGCTGATGTTGTGGGAACTGAATATATTAATCTTCTAATCTCATAATATATTAATACCATTTGGATATTATTATCATTCAAACATTAACCAGTAAAAATATCTTTAGAAGATACTTTATAAAAGGCATGGTCTAAGCATTAAATACAAATGTAGTTAATACTTATAATTAACTTTTGAGTAATTTACATTTTGTTTATGCCATGTGAAATCAATTATAGTACAGCATGAACTCTTAAAAACCTCTCAATAGGTTAACTATCCCTTGTTGGCTTATTTGTTAACACACTTGTTAATGAAAACACATGAAAGGAAATTAAAGAACACCAGCTCTAATGAGTATATTGTCATTCATATCTACTCATCAAAACCTATCCAAAACCAAATATTTAAGATAGTTTGTTGTCTAACTACAACCTAAATGGATCCTCTGAGAAAATCTCATCTCACGATGTTATCCTAGCCACTAGAATTAAGTAATAGTAATTCGACAGCAGAGGGCACCAAAGATCTATTTCCATCTTACACATTTTCTTGATTAGGTTATAGTTTTGTGCTTTTTCTTTCCATTCTCACTTTCTCTTCCTTCCTCCCTCCCTTCCTTTGTCCCAATATTTATGATCATTAACACTAACCACTTTTTTAAATAGATGGTGGGATTTCCCTTAGCTAATTTTAGAATATTTTAAAAGTACATTAAGACATCAATATGTTTTTGTTTATTAAACCTTTCACATTTAACATTATGCATCAGAATTTCATTTTTAAAGATCTTCATCTTTAAAAATTAAATTATTGTTTTTTCTACCAAAATATTCTTAAGGAATAAGCCAGTTTTTTATATCATACTTAGGAAATTAAAAATTAATTAGAAATGCATTATACATGTGATACAAAAATAATTATTTTTTAAAAATTATATTCATGATTGTGGAATACATAATTTTTCTTATATTCTATTTTTTAAATCAGTATTGGTATGTATAGAAGTGTGTTTATATATGTTAGATATGTAACATTTCCTAGTCTTATTCTTAGTATCCTTGATCTCCAGTTTCGAAGTGGATTCACATTTTTAAAAAAGCCTCCACTCTTCTGTTTCACAGTTTACCATTAAAATCATCTTATGTTTAATGTTTACTGATATAAATCAACTTTGTTTAGGTAGAAATCTAAACCATTTGATATTATACACTGGATTCAGTGTTCTTTCAGGAAAAATAAAAATTAATTTACTAAGTAACTTTAAAAATAGTCTCAAACTATGACAATTAAAATCATTAAAAAATGATTCAGAAGAAATAAGCTTTTATGTCAGGACCATTATAGTGAGTGGTGCAAAAGCAAAATTATTGCCCACGTTTTAAGTTTCTCTAGGCATTGGATAAAATAAAGTATGCTTAAAATATTATAACATTGGTTTTAGGGGACAAAGTTATCTGGTGTTCAGCAGATGAGATTTAACCCAACATATATTCAAATATATAATAACAATAGATGTTAGTAGGTGGATACATCAATATTTTCTCCTCTGCAGATTTTAAGTTATCGTTTGCTCATTGCTGGGGGGTGCTGCTTACGGTGTGCCTGTGTGTGCATATGCTGAACACTTCCCGTGCTTGAATAAGGATTAATCTTATGATGATAGTTCTATCATTTTCCTTGGCTTTTCACCTGAGACTCAATTTTACTTGGTACTCTTAATGGGATTGCCATAGGTTCACTTTCAGTGATAAGCAAGCAATTCAATATTATTTTCCTATTGTTGCATTTCTGTAATATTTTAAGTAAATTCCTTATTTAGTATTTGAATAGCTAAACTTTATTTTTTCTTATACAGTAAATATGAAGTTATAAGAGGCTTAGTACTTATAAGGAAAATGTCAAATACTATATCTGTCTTAACAGCTTTTTAATCATGTATGTATGTAGTTTGCATTTACATGGAGTTTTACTAGCAAATTTGAGACCATTTCATTTGTATTATACCTTGTGATTTAACTTTCCCTGTTAGCGTTTTCCAAGGTTTTAAATTATTGCTTTAAGTACATAGGCTGTATTTTCTCCCAAGCATTTTGCACATAATAGGCACTCCACAAATATTTGTTGAATTGAGTTTAATCTTCTGCCACTGACAATATATAAGTGAGTTTGTGAGTACACATTTCAGGTGTTCTTAATAAAGGTGGCAGAGCAAGCATACTAACACTCCTGTCTAAGAATTTCCAGGATCGGATAGCCTTTATCTGTTTCTATATCTGTATTGAGATCTGTATTGTACCTGTACCTAAAATTAAGAATATATACTGATTTGAATGAGCTAGTTTGCTCTACAGATGTATCTTATGATTAAGCCAAAAGACCCTTGGAGTCTGACAAATGTTTTTATTCATTTTCCTGCAGCTAATCTTGGCGTAACATGTTAGAATATCAAACATGTTAGAATATCAAACATGTTGGTGATCAGCTCTGCTACCTCCATGCATTTAGCTAAAATCTTGCCCTCACAACTTTGCTGGAATTTATATTTTGTTGTAATAAAACTATACTTGTTAAGTCAGTAATATCTGTTGAGAGGCATTACAGGTCATATGCAGGACTCAGTGATGTTAGAAATTACAGTTCATCTACAGGACTTGGGGATAAGTCATTTTTATCTTCTTTCTTTCATCTCCCTCTCTTCTCATCTGCTTTCATTGTTGTTTTCTCCCCCCCACCCCCAACCCCTCCGCTCTGTTTCTGACTGTGGATTGCTCCTGGGTACAGTTGTTGCCACTATGACACATTCAGTAGCACTGAGAGTTTGTGATAAGAGGAGCCACACAATCGTGTGCAGAGGTCATGGTAGCAGACACTAGATAACCTTTCAGTTGCAAGCACATGGCTGTCTGTTGGCACACCTCCCAGAAAGAGACAGAAACCTGGGTAGATCTGATGGTGCTGAAAGGAAGGGGCACATGTGTGGTTGACAGCAGAGGAGAGAGCTTAAAAGTCAACCTTGTGTGCTCACCCTTGACCCCTTTTTCCTTCAAATCATTCTTGCTGCTTCAATAATTTCTTTGCCAAACATGTTTGATTTCATGCTCTTTGGTAGTAATGGGCTCTCTTTCTCCTAAACAAATTTTGTAGCCGTTTCCTGGAAAGATAGTATTTACTAAAGTACTGTGGTGAGCTTCTTGTTTTAACTAATATTGTTATTACCTCTACCCTCATACTAATAGTGTCACATCTGTCTACTTAATATTGATATAAGATGATATTTTACCTTTTGCTGTGATATAACCAACTCAGATGCCAAGCATAGCACCTGAGTCATAGCAACAGCTTAGTATGGGGTAGCTCTCATTATTAATTAGCTTCATATCAATAATATTGGGTATAATGTATTTATTATATATAATTTTATGTATCAGCCAAATTAGTGGTGGTAGGTACAAAGCATTAAGCATAGTGTTTGACATTACACATTCAGTGTTTGAAAAAACAATATAAAACACAGTGGTGTTAGAAGTAAAAGAGTAATGTTCACATTCTTCAGTTCATCCCATCTTCCACATTCTTGGTACTGTTGCTTACTTTTATCTTCCCTCATCTGGATGGCTTCTGTTTCCTCCCAATTCATATTCATGACTCTGATCTTGCTTGCTTCTTTTCAGCCAACACTGCTATTGGATAAACATTTATAAAATGAAATTCAATCACGTTACTCCCCTCCATAAACCTTTAGAAAGTAGTTCTCAAACCTTACTGCATAAAGTCTTCTGGCATTGTCCTTAGGCAGATTCTGGTCCGTTCCCACGTATACTGATACCAGGCCCAGGAATCTGTATTGCAGCAAGCACGCCTGATGATTCCAAGAGAAGCACTGCTTTAGTGGCTCCCAAGCCTGCAGAGTAAAGTTCAAAATGAACCATCCTTTGCATTCTTCATCTTGGTCACCTGTGGCTTCATCAGCATCACTTGATGTTTCCTGCCTTTATCCTTTTTCACATCCTGCTATCTTTCTGTCTTTTGTAAGTCAGGTTAACCTTTTCGTGAGGATTTCCCTGGTCACCCAAAGTAGAGTTGGTATTTTATCTGTTGTACCCCTTATTGGATCTTGCAATCCCCCTTTATTTATAGTACCATTCATTCTGTATATAATAGTGTCTTTCTGCATCATTATCTCTGTTTTGAGTTCCATGACTAGAAAACCATCTTATTTATTTCTGTATCTCCAGTGTCTTGTACAATCATAGGGGAATGTGGAATGAATGAATGAAATAAATATAGGAATGAAATTCAGGAAGTCTTGAATTTTTTTTTTTGCATCCTATTTTGTGTAGTGTAAATTTATCATGTTACTTATGTTATATACATTAGGTTCCTAAACTATAGTTTAGAAATGATATTTGCTTTCTACCTTCTTTTAAACATCATTCATTTTATTCAGAGCAGAGTTTTACACAATGAAGGCAGAATTAGTGTTAATTCTGGAAATAATTTTTGGAAGAGCAGCCACTTTAGATATTAAGTGAAAAAAATTTTTTTGTGTGAGGTATAATTGACATACAACATTATATTAGTTTCAGGTTTACAGCATAATATTTAGATACTTGTATGTATTATGAAATGATCACCACAATAAGTCTAGTTAACATCCAGGAGATACTTCTCAAAAGATGGGTAGAAGTATGATTTGAGTAGCTGTAGGAGAATGAGGAAGGAGCATTATCCTTTGGAAAAGTATCAGTAACTGAAAGGTACTGCAGGAGTACAAGTGCCTGAAACTGTGTGTTCTGGGAGGTTCCAGTGTTTAATTTGGTTGCAGCAGGAGATATAGGGATTGTGGTTAGAGATGAAATTCAAAGAGTAGGCAGCAATACATTTTGGATGTTGTTTTGTGCTCTGCAATGTCTTTGCTTTGCAAAGATTTTATCCTTGGGTTATAAATGCTGTTGAAGCCTCTTAAGCTAGAAAGAAACGCAGTCAGATGGGAGGAGGGTTGAGACAGTAGAAAGACCAGTTAAGGGGATTTGATGTAATTTTACAAAAGAATTGATTAGCGGTTAAAATAAATAAATAAATAAATAAATATTTTTACTAGGTTCTTTGTTCGTTCTGCCAGGTACTCTGATAGGCTTAGGGTTACACAGGATGAGTAAGACCTAGTTACCTTTACAAGACAATGTAAATACACAAAAAACGTAATTAATAAATATAGCCAAGATATAAAAGCTTGTGATGTAGATATAAAATGTTATGGGAGTTGGATTCATTGTGGACTAGCTTCCCTTGGGAAAATTAGGGTCTTGATGGAGGACAAGGGATTGGAGTAGAGCAAAGAATATTTTGGACAAAGAAATAAACAAAAGGACTAATAGGTGAGGTACTATGGTTATGGTGCTAGAGTCTGTTAATTCTGGAAAGGTATTTGGTATCAAACTGTAATGGGTCTTGAATGTTGTGAAGGATTTTGCATTTTATCCTAGAGCTCTATTTTCTACTTATGAAAATAATATGTTGACGATATGCAATTTAAGAAATGTATAGAAGCATGGAGAAAATGAAAATCTTCTGTAATTTCATCACAAAATGTAATTACTCTTAACATGTATTTCTTTCCAGTGTTTCTTGCTGTGTTCAAATATTTGTTTAGGCATTAAATAAGTGGAATTAGAATCATACTCTGTGTACACATGTGTGTGTGTGTGTGTCTGTGTGTAATTTTATCTCATCTAAAAATTGAAATATGGGCATTTTGCCATGTGGTTAAATGTGCCCAGAAAGCATGATTTATAGTGATTGCAGTATTTATTCTATTATCTGACTATGCTTAAATTATTCACCAATTTCCTTATTATTAGTTTATTTAGGTTTTCAATTTAAAGTAATGGGTACTGTACCATTGAACATCTTTATACAGAATCCTTGTCTGTATTTCTGACTATTTAGGATAGGATTCTAGAAGTAAATGCATTGAATCAATCTAAAGGGCTCCCTGTGTATTTTGCCAAATTACTCTTTTAAAAGACTGCTATTTAAATTTATGCCTGCAGTATGAGGATTTGACTTTCACTGTACTCCTGGCTAAGTATTTTTTTAGTGTTTACTGTTTGCTAATTTTATAAATGGCATCTTGTGGTTATTTTAACTGTTATTTCCTTGACAACTAGTTTGAGCAGGCTTCTCCCTATATTTATTGACTACATTTCTTCCTGTGAATTGTCCTTGACCTTTATGGTATTTTCCCCTTTTTCTTTGGGCATTAGTATTTTTCTTATTGATTTAAAGAAATACTTACATAACTCTTCATCAGTCCTATTTCTGGCACATTTATTCCTATTTTTTACTTTTAATGTTTTTATAGTAGTGAATTTTAAATTTATATTTGGAAAGCCCTTTCTCATCTTAAGATCAGATATATTCACCTATGTTTTGATTTATTTTTTAAATAGTTTTATATTTTCTCTTAATAACCCTGATGAATGTCAGTTTTGGGGGAGAAGCGTGGCATGATTAGATTTGACGATATGCCATTTAAGATTAGATTTGTGCTCCAGAAAGAAGTTTTGTGGCTCTGTGGAGCGTGGACTGACCTAAGGAGAGACCCGGGGCAGTTGAAGCCTGTTTAGAGGACAGAAGACGGGGCCTGAATGTGGGGACCGTGGTGGTGGGGATAGAGTAGAAGGGGCTGACGCTGACCTGCTGACTTGGGAGGTACAGCCCGGCTCAGGGAGGCTGGGGCAGGACACAGTGAACGCGAGGCACAGAGGGGCATCCAAACACAAGCAACTGGAAAACCGGGATTGAAATTCCTTCAGGAGGCTGTCCGGCTGATGGTGGCAATTAGGGAGCTACCTGAATACAGGTGGCAGTTGTGATGTGGGAGGACGAATAGGGTTTTTCAGGGCAGGTGGCCGAGAGCGCGGCCAGAATCCGAAGACCCACCAGGAGGGTGTTCTTCCAGAAACTAAGAGAGATGGCTTTTTATTTACATTCCCTCCCCTTCTGTCCCCTCACCATGCTGCCTCCCTCCCTCCCGCCTTCTCTCTCCCTAAAAACAACAATGTCAGATGCTGCAAAGAGACGAGGAAGAGAAGACCGAAAAGTTGCCATTGAATTAGTCTCCCACTTCGCATAAATTTGGCGACATGGGACAGGAGAAGGGGAGAGAGAGATAGAAGAGCGGCATGGGCAAAGGTTAACACTATTTTTAGAATTTAGGCAGACTTGAACATGTTCTCTATTGAGGAAAAAAGATCTGTGAACAGGGAGAGATTTAAGGTAAAATAGAAAAAGGAAGGATTTGATGGTGTGAAACTCCAAAGAATGATAAATGGATTATTCTTTCAGGTGGAACAGAGATAGAATTCGCATATAATTATGGAAACAATTTGTAATGTGTTCTATGAATAAAAGGATCCCCTGCTTCAATAATGTATTTTTCTTATCTTGTGTTTAGAAGTTAATCTACAGTTTTATAATTGTTGCAACTAAAGCTCTTACTTGCATAAATTCCTATCTTTTATGTGCTGCTGACTGGCAAAGTTGGTGTGTTACTTTTAACGACAGGGACCTAAAATGACAGCTTAATTAGCATTGAAATTCCTTTGACTATTTATTGTTAATTAACAAATGTATGAAATTAAAGACTTTAAATTATAACCATCTTTTAAAAATATTTATTGCAGGGAAATTTGCCTAAATATTCTCATAACGCCCTGATGGTTCAAGCAATAAAGACAAACCTAACGGACCCAGACATACATGTACTTTTCTTTGATGTGGAAGCGTTGATTATTCAACTCCTGACTGAAGAAGCCTCTAGGCCGAATACTGCGCTTATTTCCCCAGAGAATTTGCAAAAAGCATCTGGCAGTTCAGACAAAGGGGGCTCGTTTCTAACTGGAAAACGAGCAGCAGTTCTCTTCCAACAAGTGAAAGAAACTATCAAAGAGAACATAAAGGAACATCTCCTTGACGATGAAGAGGAGGGTGAGGAGATAATGAGGCAGAGAAGGGAAGAAAGTGATCCTGAATATCGGGCCAGCAAGTCTAAGCCGTTGACCTTATTAGAATATAATTTAACTATGGATACTGCCAAATTGTTCATGTCCTGCCTTCATGCCTGGGGTTTGAATGAAGTTCTGGATGAAGTTTGTCTTGATCGCCTTGGAATGCTGAAACCCCATTGCACAGTATCATTTGGTCTCTTATCAAGAGGAGGTCACATGTCACTTATGCTTCCTGGCTACAATCAGGCTGCTTGGAAGCTATCACATGGGAAAGCAGAAGTAGGAAGGAAGCTGCCAGCGGCTGACGGAGCTGGAAAGGGAACTTACGGAGTGTCCCGTGCTGTCACCACACAACACCTCCTGTCTATCATATCTTTGGCAAATACCCTAATGAGTATGACCAATGCAACTTTTATTGGTGATCATATGAAGAAGGGCCCTACCAGGTGTGACCATGATAGTTTGATTTTGTTCTTATATTTCCAAAAAAAATACAAAAAACACCCTGTTTTATTTTTGTCACTTTATTACTTTTTTCTCTATCCACTTTAGCATTTTTGTGTCATCTCAGTATTTCCCTTTAAATTTAAAAAAAATATACATAATTTGAGACATAAAATTGCACAGTTTTATCTGTACAGATATTTAGTAGCTATTTAAAAAAATTTGGAATAAGGAAGTAGGTTATCAGTTCAGCTTTAATGAATGAATTATAAACCAGCTCTTCAACAGATATCATCTTAGAATTATATCTACTTAAAACTTACACTAACATTTAATTAATATATATATATATTTGGTTAAAATGCTTCTCATATGGATTCATGTAATGAATGATAAGTGTTCAGTGATTGGCTTCAGAATTTTGTGAGAAGTATAATCAGAAATTTTTTATGGGAAAACGGGAGTGCAGGAGAGTACTATTTTAAGTATTTCTAGAGTACTTAACCTGAATTGCTATTTCCTGTTTCCCACAAGTCATGTAGATGGCTTTTTAAACTGTAGTTATATTATACTTTATTGAGAGTTGATCATATTAAGAATTTGTTAAAGTCAAAACTTAAGTAGCATTTACCTTGTGTCTGGTTCTATTGTGAGCACTCAGATACTCTCTCGTTAATGTTCTCAACCCTATAAGGTAGATAATTTTATCATTATATCCTTTTATTGCAGGTAAGAATTCTGAGACACAGAGAGGTTAAGTAACTTGTCCAAGGTCACATAAGTAGCAAGCGGTAGAGCCAGAATTCAAAATGAGGCAATCCAAGATTTCTAATGCCTTATTACTCTTTTCAGATTTTAGGGCTTAATTCCTTTAAACTTCTTTTAAATTCCATGAATTCATTTAGACCAATGGTATGGAGCAGGCTGAAATCTCATCATGCTAATATTAAAGAATGAAGGACAAATTATGATATTTATCTGTTAGTGGTTATTAAAGTGCTTATAAATATTTTTTAAACTAGTATAAAACATAAATTGTTGATGTAAAATTTAACTTGCTATTTGCTAATCATTTAAGTTACTGTATTAAAATATGAAATGGAAAATGTTAATAGATACAAAACAAAACAATAACATCTTTTTGGAAGAGTCAATCAGAAATGTTCTGCATTCTTTCACAATTCATTTGGAGCTAGAAAGTTTAATGTTTGAAATTGTTCTGGAAATGTGGAAATATGAATATATATACATGTATTTTCCTCTTTTTTTTTTAAGGCCACCTAGACCAAGCACCCCAGACCTTTCTAAGGCAAGGGGTTCCCCTCCAACTTCCAGTAATATTGTGCAAGGACAGATTAAACAAGGTAAAATTAAATCTTATTAAGTAATTGACATGACATTTCAGCTCTAGAAACTGAGGAGGCATAGCTAATGTATAATCATAATGTTTTGTTTGTCTCAGATTGTCAAAAGAGAGAAAAGTTGTTATATTCCAGATGTAAATATGGATAATTAAGATGTCAGTTAAAAATAAATCAGATTTATTTAGAAATTGATAAATGAGCATATTTCACATAATTTTATTTTACTGTCTTTGGCCTAATTTTCATGCATTAGGGGCACTTTAAGTTGACAATACTAGTGCCTTCATTGTATATATCTTGAATTTAAAAGTTATATACCTGTTTTTTAACTCCACTTAGAAATGTTGAAACTCGTATTCCCATACTGTATCTATTCTGCCATTTGCCAGTAGTTCATGCATTGTCATCCACAGTGGAAAACCGTTTTTTATCTGAATCATTATATACCTTAATTTTTGTGTATAGTTTTGTTTTGCATTGGTGGATAGAAGAGAAGAAATTTGAGTTACTCTACCTTTTTAACTTTTTTTTAAATTGAATTATAGTTGATATTGCTTTCAGTTGTATAACACAGTTCATCCTATTCACAGTGGTTTAGCACTTACCCACATTCTTATATCCTTACACCAATTAGTGTAGTTACTATCTGTCAACCTAGGAAGATGTTACAGAACCACTGACTTATATTCTCCGTGCTGTATTATCATCCCTGTGATCAGCTTATATTATGATTGAGATTTTTTGTGCCTCTTTATCCCTCTCACCCTTCCCACCTATCCATCCCAACCCCTCCCCCATGGTAACCACCAGTCACTTCTCGGTGTCCATGAGTCTATGGCTATCATGTTCATTGTGTTTTGTTTTGTTTTCAGATTCTACAGATAAGTGAAATCATATGGTATTTGTCTTTCTCTGCCTGGCTTATTTTACTTAGCATAATACCCTCTAGGTTCATCCATGTTGCTGAAAATGGCAGGATTTCTTTTTTATGGCTAAATAATATTCCATTGTATGTATGTACCACATCTTTTTTATCTAGTCATCTATTGATGGGCACTTATATCTTGGCTATTGTAAATAATGTAGTAACAAACATAGGGGATCAGGTATCTTTTCAAGTGGGGGATTTTGTTTTCTTTAGGTAAATTCCTAGAAGTGGGATTACTGGGTCATACGGTATTTCTATTTTTAGTTTTTTGAGGAACCTCCACACTGCTTTCCATGGTGGCTGGACCAGTTTACATTCCCACCAGCAGTGTAGGAGGGTTCCCCTTTCTCCACATCCTCACCAATACTTGTCATTTCTTGTCTTTTGGGTGGTGGCCATTCTAACTAGTGTGAGGTGATACTTCTTTGTGGTTCTGATTTGTATTTCTCTGATGATTAGTGATGTGGAGCATCTTTTCACACACCTGTTGACCATCTATATTTCTTCTCTGGAGAAATGTCTGAACAGGTCCTCTGCCCATTTTTTAATCAGGTTGTTTATTTTTTTGGTGTTAAGGCAGATGAGTTCTTTTTATATTTTGGATGTGAACCCCTTATTAGATAAATCATTTACAAATACACTCACCATACTGTAGGTTGCCTTTTGTTCTGTTGATGGTGTCCTTTGCTGTGCAGAAACTTTATAGTTTGATGTAACTTTTGTTATCTTTTACATTCATTTTTATACTGACAAATGAGTTAACCAGAGAGTTGGGGTGTCAGTTCTACTTGAGAGCTTTCCGTCAAGCTAGGTGTTCTTTTCACTTTGGGTTTTTTTTTTTTTTTTG
Organism: Manis javanica; assembly: GCF_040802235.1. Taxonomy (NCBI): domain Eukaryota; kingdom Metazoa; phylum Chordata; class Mammalia; order Pholidota; family Manidae; genus Manis; species Manis javanica. The sequence goes on from NC_133164.1 coordinate 109,191,589, forward strand.
GTGTTAAAGAGTCTGTGAATAATTCTACAAGATTTGTTAGATAATAGGCCTCCAACTTTACGTCTACAGTTTTCCCCTTTCTAGGAGAAGTACTTAAAGTACTTTTCACTCTCACGTGGTATTGACTTTAATATCCTTTACTGCTTTGCTTGATTTTCAGTTTTAAGCACTGTCTGTTGGCTTCTCATCATGGAAGATGAGCTCCTGTGATCTCTGTGTCACTCCCATCCTTCCTTCCAGCCCCACAGGGCCACTCCTCTCAGTTCCCTTCCCTCTAATTGAGCCTCACCTTTTATAATAGTTCAAGTTATATGTAAATTACATAATGGTTTTGGCTAGATAACTTTTAGTACTTACATGTGAAATACAATAACACATACAGAAAGTGCAGAAAACAGAAATATACAACTGATTTTTAAAAACTAACAATCCTAATAACTACATCCTTGAACAAGGAATAGAGCACTAACAGCATTAGAGAAACCTCTGCATGTTCCCTTCCAGTCATTATACCTTCTCCTTCCAACGGTAACTACTGTTTTGATTATTAAATCACTTTTCCTTCCTTTACTTCTTGGTTGCATCCCTAAACACTATATAGTGTGGCCTGTGTTTTCCATTTTCTGTGAATTGAGTCAATCATAGAATATGTATTCTTTTATGTTCGGCTTCTTTTGTGAGATTTATCAATATTGTTGCCTTTGACTATAGCTTGTTCATTTTCATTGTTCATTTTTATTGCTGTATGGTATCCTGTTGAATGAATAGATAATAATTCATCCATTTTCCTGTTGATAGACATTTAGATTATTTCCAGTGTTTGATTTTCATGCATAATTCCCCTGTGAACATTCTTTTACTTGAATCTTAGTATAAATTGTAGGCATTTCTGTTGTGTATGTAACTAAAAGCAGAATTTCTGCATTTATGTATCTTCAGTTTTAACACATACTGTTCATATGTTTTCCTAAGTAAGTGAGAACCTAATACATATCCATCAAAATGGCTAAAGTGACAAAGATGGAAAATACTGTGTTGGCTAGGAAATGGAGCAATAAGAACTCTCCTACACAGCTGGTGAGACAATATCCTAGCTAACACCTACTATTTCTTTCTTTCTCATTTTTGGCATTTTGGTGTGTGTGTGGTAGTTTCTCAAGTGTTTAATTTGCATTCCCTAATTCCCATTGGAGTTAAAGACTTTTTTGTTTGTTTATTGCCTGTTTCTATATCTTTTATCAAGTGCCTATTCAACTCTTGTGTGTTTTTCTATTAGGTTGTCTCTTTTTAAAAAATTGATTTGTAAGGTTTGATCTAGACTATTCTTGGTATGAGCCCTTTGTTATATGTATTGCAAATATTTATTTGCCTTTCACTCCTATCTTTGAAATTCAGTATTCAATGGAATCTATCAGTCTTTTTACTTATGATTCATGTTTTTTATGTCCTGTTTAAGGAATTATCCTAATACTCCTACTCTGATACCATGAGGGTATCTTCCCTGTTTTCTTTTAGAAGCTTTATTGTTTTAGCCTTTTCATTTAGATCTACTATCTGCCTAGAATCTAATTTTGTATATAATGTGAACCAGGGGTCATGTTTCAATTTGTTTTCTTTTTAGGATACCAAATTGGCCCAGCATGACTTATTTAAGAAACAGTAGTTTCTATACTGTTTTGCAGTGCCATCTTCATCATAAATAAAATCTTATAAATGATGGTCTGTTTCTGACTGTTTGAACCCATAGATTTGTTAGTGTATCTTTATGCTTTAATCACTATGGCTCTATAATAAGACTTGATATTCAATAGATTAAGTCTCCTACTCCAGTCTTAAAAAGTATCTTGGCTACTCTTGTCCCTTTGTATTTCTCAATTGTCAGTTTCTCACTTGTCACAAAAACATGTTATTATTTTAACTGCAATTTTATTGAATTTATAGATTAGTTTGGGAAAAATGATATCTTTATGGGATTCACTCATTCACACATACATACATACGTACATATTCAGTATGTATTCAACTTGATATTTCTCTACATTTATTTAGGTCTTATTTAGATATCATAAGTCTTTTATAGTTTTCTGTATAGAGGTCTTATATATCTTTTGTTAGATTTATTCCTAGATACGAATTTTTAAAAATATTCTTGTAATCTGTATTAAATTTTTAAATTTCTATGTCATTGGTGCAGAAATGCATTTGATTTTTGTATATTGATGACCTTGTATCAAGAAACTTGCTAAATTCACATATTAATTATACTACTTTATCTGTAGATTCCTTTGTTTCTGTGGACAGTTATAGGGGATAGCTTTTTCTATTCTCAATGTCAAAGTGAAAACTTTTAAACTTCCATAATTATGATATTTCTTATATATTCTTAAAGATAATTTTTTAAGAAATTCACTCTTTAATAAGTGTTTATCATCAATGTATGGTGGATTTTTTTCATGTTTTTTCTGTATCCATTGAGATCATTATATAACTTTTCCTTTTATTCTGTTAGTGTGTGGATATAGAACATAAACACAATCTTGCATCCCAGAGTAAGATCAATCTTGTGATGTATTATTGTCTTATAAATTTAGAAAAAAGTTCTCCTTAATGTCCTTATAATATTGAAAGTGTTATATTATTCAGGTTTCAAAGAGTGGGTTGGGGAATCTTTCTCTTTTTCTATTTTCAGGTAGAATTATTTTAAGATTGGCATTATTTCTTCCCAAAATATGCAGTGGAATTAGTTGGATTTGGATCTAGCATTTTCTTTGTGAGAAGTTTTAAAATTCCAGGTTTAATTTCTTTCATTGTTATACAACTGTTTGGATTTTCTGTTTTGTTTAGTGTCAGTATCATTAAGTGGAACACATTTAGGGATTTTTTCCAGTTCTTCCAAATTTTCAAATGTGTCGACATTTGAAAAGATCATATTTTCTTATCTTTTAAATTTATTTAATGTGTTTAGTGCTGTCCCCATTTTTATTCCTGATATTAATCATTTATATCTTCTTTTTTCTTGATCAGTCTCATGAGGTGCTTATCAATCTTATTAGTCCTCTTAATGAATCCTCTGTGCCTTTGTTTATCCTTTTTAGTGCATTTTTTTCCCTACTTCACTAAAATCTGCTCTTCTTTTCAACTTCCTAAGATGAATGGTTATTTACTGATTTTCAGTCCTTCATCCTTTAAGAGCATATGCCAAAAATCATGTCTTCTATGAATAAAGACAGTTTTATCTATTTTTCAGTCAGTATGCATTTTATTTTTCTTACCTTATCGTGCAGGTTAGGATTTAGGGAACAATGTTGAGTTGAAGAAGTTAGAGCAGACTTCCTTGCCTTATTCTCAATCTTTGAGATAAAGCATTCAGTCTTTTCCTGTTCAGTATGATGTTAACTGTAGAGCTTTTTCTAAGATGAGGAGGATGTTGATAGTTCTCTTCTATTCTTAGTTTGTTGAGTTTTTCATTATGATTGGATGTTAGATTTTGTCAGAGGATTTTTCTGTATCTGAAATTAGCATATAATTTTTCTCCTTTATTTTCTTAATAAAACAAAGTACATTGACTTTTGAATTTTAAAACAAGTTTGTGATCCTGGAGTAGACCACACTTAGTCATGGTGAATTATCCTTTTTATAGATTGTTGGATATAATTTGCTAAAATTTTGTAAAGAATTTTTATGTGAATGTTTCATGAGGGTTTTGTTGCATAGTTTTCATTTCTGCTAATGTCTTTGTTTAATTTTGGTAACAGGATAATTCTGGTCCCACATAATGAGTTAGGATATTATCCCTTTTCTTGTATTTACCAGAAGGGTTTGTCTAGAAATGTTATTAGTCCTTATTTGTTTGATCTGATTCACTAGTGTGGGTCTGGAGTTTTCTTTATGGGAAGATTCTTAACTATAAATTTAAATGCTTTAATAATTATAGGGTGATTTATGTATTTTTTAAATTTCATTTCATCTTTAGTGAACTTTGATAGTTGTGTCAAATTTATTGGCAAAAAGTTGTTTAATATTTTACTTTCTTCTTACTATCATTATGGTGGATTTTATAATTATATCTCCTTTCTTATTTCTGTTATTCAAAATTTATAGATTTTTATTTTTTCCTGTCAGTCTGGCAATAATTGTGAATTTGTTAATTCTTTCTTGCATTTCTACTAGTTTTCCTTAATGTATTTTGATGCTCTCTTGTTAGGTGGATAGATGTTTAAAATTGTTATTCCTTATTGATTATTTGACTTTTTTGTCATTGTGAAAGACCTCTTTATCTTTGATAATATTCTTTGTTTTTACATCTACTTTGTTTATACTAATATAACCAGTTCAGCATTTTAGGTTACTGTTAGCATCATAAATATTTTTCCATCCTTTTACTTTTCACCTATTTGATTCCTTAAATGTAAGTGTGTTTCTTATAGGCAATCTGACCTGCTTTAACTGAGGTATTTAAACCATTTACATTTAATGGGGTTCTTGTATGGTTAGGTTTGAGGTTTGAGTCTGTTATTCTGCCAGTTATTTTTCTCTATGTCTCATCTGTTCTTTTTTCTTCTTTACCTTTTTTTCTGCCATCTTTTGGATTAATACAGTACTTTTTATGATTCCGTCTTATCTCCTTTATTGGCTGCTAAGCTAATTCTTTGTTATTTTAGTCATTATTTTAGTCTCTAGTCTACATACATCTTTACTGTATCAGAGTGTACCTTTAAGTGATAATATACCACTTAACATTTAATGTAAAAACCTCACAATGTCATACTTATATTTCTCACTTCCTAGACTTTATGCTATTGTTGTCATGCATATTTGCATATGTTATAAACCTCACAAATCATTTTACTTATTTGCATTTGAGACTCAATTGTATTTTATATAAGTTTAAATGATGGAAATGAAAATATACATATTTATCCATATAGTCACCATTTTTGGTGCTCTTCATTCCTTTTTTTAAGATCCAGATTTCAATCTGGTATAATTTGCCTTCTGTCTAAAGCATTTATTTTACCATTTCTTGTAGTGAAGTTCTGCTATTCTTTCAGCTTTTGTATGTTTGAATATGTCTTTATTTGCTTTTTATTTTGAAAGTTATTTTTGTCTGGTATAGAATTCTAGGTTGACCATTTTTATCTTTCAGTACATTAGAGATATACTCTATTAATCTTCTCAATTGCATTGTTTTTTTAACAAGAAATCTTATGTCATCCTTATATTCTTTCCCCTGTATATAACATTTTTTACTCTATTACTTTCTGTTATTAAGATTTTTTTGAAGTAAAAATAAATCATTTTAGTATACGCATTTTCACTTCTGTTAGTCAGCACTGATTTCTACTATGCATGCATACCCATTAGTTTAACCTGTTTCACATTTATTTATTTTCCAGTGTGCATCAACCTTCAACAAGATAGTTAAGCTAAACTGTTTGTTCTTAGAATACAATGTACCTTGTACTCAAAGAATTTAATCAACTTTAGCATTTTCAAGGAATCCTCTTAGATTGCTCTGTATGGAGGTTCTTCACTGAAATTTCCTATTGGGAAGATGGCAAAGCAGACTCAGATCTCCCCAAGTCTACTGGTTGCTTGTATTCATATTATAGCTCAGTTGGGTAAGTAGTAGAGGCTGAATAATAAGTAGATCTCAGCTGGGTGAGAGAGCTTCATTTTTTTTTAATTCATTTTGTTATCATTAATCTACAACTACATGAATAAAATTATGTTTACTAGACTCCCCCCTTCAGCAAGTCCCCTCCCACCCCAATACAGTCACTGTCCATCAGTGTAGTAAGATGCTGCAGAATCACTACTTGTCTTCTCTGTGTTGCACATCCCTCCCTATGCACCCCCCCCCATACATTATACATGCTAATTGTAAGGCCCCCTTTTTTTTCCCCGCCCTTATCCCTCCCTTCCCACCCATCCTCCCCAGTCCCTTTCCCTATGGTAACTGTTAGTCCATTCTTGGGTTCTGTGATTCTGCTGCTGTTTTGTTCCTTCAGTTTTTCTTTGTTCTTATACTCCACATATGAGTGAAATCATTTGGTACTTGTCTTTCTCCGCCTGGCCTGTTTCACTGAGCATAATACCCTCTGGCTCCATCCATGTTGTTGCAAATGGTAGGATTTGTTTTCTTCTTATGGCTGAATAATATTCCATTGTGTATATGTACCACATCTTCTTTATCCATTCATCTACTGATGGACACTTAGACTGCTTCCATTTCTCAGCTATTGTAAATAGTGCTGCAATAAACATAGGGGTGCATCTGGCTTTTCCAAACTGGGCTGCTGCATTCTTAGGGTAAATTCCTAGAAGTGGAATTCCTGAGTCAAATGGTATTTCTACTTTGAGCTTTTTGAGGCACCTCCATACTGCTTTCCACAATGGTTAAACTAATTTACATTCCCACCAGCAGTGTAGGAGGGTTCCCCTTTCTCCACAACCTCGCCAACACTTGTTGTTGTTTGTCTTTTGGATGGTAGTGATCCTTACTGGTGTGAGGTGATATCTCATTGTGGTTTTAATTTGCATTTCTCTGATGACAAGCGATGTGGAGCATCTTTTCATGTGTCTGTTGGCCATCTGAATTTCTTCTTTGGAGAACTGTCTGTTCAGCTCCTCTGCCCACTTTTTAACTGGATTATTTGCTTTTTGTTTGTTGAGGTGTGTGAGCTCCTTATATATTTTGGATGTCAACCCTTTATCAGATCTGTCATTTATGAATATATTCTCCCATACTGTAGGGTACCTTTTTGTTCTTTTGATGGTGTCCTTTGCTCTACAGAAGCTTTTCAGCTTGATATAGTCCCACTTGTTCATTTTTGCCTTTGTTTCCCTTGCCCGGGGAGATATGTTCATGAAGAAGTCCATCATGTTTATGTCCAAGAGATTTTTGCCTATGCTTTTTTCTAAGAGTTTTATGGTTTCATGACTTACATTCAGTTCTTTGATCCATTTCGAATTTACTTTTGTATATGGGGTTAGATAGTGATCCAGTTTCATTCTCTTACATGTAGCTGTCCAGTTTTGCCAGCACCATCTGTTGAAGAGACTGTCATTTCCCCATTATATGTCCATGGCTCCTTTATCATGTATTAATTGACCATACATCTTTCGGTTAATGTCTGGAGTCTCTGTTCTGTTCCACTGGTCTGTGGCTCTGTTCTTGTGCCAGTACCAAACTGTCTTGATTACTGTGGCTTTGTAGTAGAGTTTGAAGTTGGGGAGCAAGATCCCGCCCCCCCCAACGCCAGAAGCTTTGGCTATTCGGGGTCTTTGGTATTTCCATATGAATTTTAGAACTATTTGTTCTAGTTTGTTGAAGAATGCTGTTGGTAATTTGATAGGGATTGCAACAAATCTGTATATTGCTTTGGCCAGGATGGCCATTTTGACAATATTAATTCTTCCTAGGCATACGCATGGGATGAGTTTCCATTTGTTAGTGTCCTCTTTGATTTCTCTTAAGAGTGTCTTATAGTTTTCAGGGTATAGGTCTTTCACTTCCTTGGTAAGATTTATTCCTAAGTATTTTATTCTTTTTGATGCAATTGTGAATGGAATTGTTTTCCTGATTTCTCTTTCTATTAGTTCATTGTTAGTGTATAGGAAAGCCACAGATTTCTGTCTGTTAATTTTGTATCTTAAAGCTTTGCTGTATTCTGATATCAGTTCTAGTAGTTTTGGAGTGGAGTCTTTAGGGTTTTTTATGTACAATATCATGTCATCTGCAAATAGTGACAGTTTAACATCTTCTTTACCAATTTGGATTCCTTGTATTTCTTTGTTTTGTCTAATTGCCATGGCTAGGACCTCCAGTACTATGTTGAATAACAGTGGGGAGAGTGGGCATCCCTGTCTTGTTCCCGATCTCAGAGGAAAAGCTTTCAGCTTCTCGCTGTTCAGTATGATGTTGGCTGTGGGTTTATCATATATGGCCTTTATTATGTTGAGGTACTTCCCTCCGTACCCATTTTGTTGAGAGTTTTTATCATGAATAGATGTTCAATTTTGTCAAATGCTTTTTCAGCATCTATAGAGATGATCATGTGGTTTTTGTCCTTCTTTTTGTTTAAGTGGTGGATGATGTTGATGTATTTTCAATTGTTGTACCATCCTTGCATCCCTGGGATGAATCCCACTTGGTCGTGGTGTATGATCTTTTTTATATATTTTTGAATTTGATTTGCTAATATTTTGTTGAGTATTTTGGCATCTACACTCATCAGGGATACTGGTGTAATTTCCTTTTTTGGTGGGGTCTTTGCCTGTTTTTGGTATTAGGGTGATGTTGGCTTCATAGAATGAGTTTGGGTGTATTCCCTCCTCTTCTATTTTTTGGAAAACTCTAAGGAGAATGGGTATTATATCTTCTCTGTATGTCTGATAAAATTATGAGGTAAATCCATCTGGCCTGGGAGTTTTGTTCCTGGGTAGTTTTTTGATTACTGCTTCAATTTCTTTGCTCGTAATTGGTTTGTTAAGATTTTGTGTTTCTTCCTTGGTCAGTCTTGGAAGGTTGTATTTTTCTAGGAAGTTGTCCATTTCTTCTATGTTTTCCAGCTTTTTAGCATATAGGTTTTCATAGTAGTGTCTAATAATTCTTTGTATTTCTGTGGGATCTGTCGTGATGTTTTCTCTCTTGTTTCTGATTCTGTTGATGTGTGTTAATTCTCTTTTTCTCTTAGTAAGTCTGGCTAGAGGCTTATCTATGTTGTTTATTTTCTCAAAGAACCAACTCTGGGTTTCATTGATTTTTTCTATTGTTTTATTCTTCTCAATTTTATTTATTTCTTCTCTGATCTTTATTATGTCCCTCCTCCTGACTTTAGGCCGCATTTGTTCTTCTTTTTCCAATTTCGATAATTGTGATGTTAGACTATTTGTTTGGGTTTGTTCTTCTTTATTTAAATATGCCTGGATTGCTATATACTTTCCTCTTAAGACTGCTTTTGCTGTGTCCCACAGAAGTTTGGGCTTTGTGTTGTTGTTGTCATTTGCTTCCATATATTGCTAGATATCCATTTTAATTTGGTCATTGATCCATTGATTATTTAGGAGCATGTTGTTAAGCCTCCATGTGTTTGTGAGCCTTTTTGCTTTCTTTGTACAATTTAGTTCTAGTTTTATACCTTTGTGGTCTGAAAAGTTGATTGGTAGAATTTCAATCTTTTGGAATTTACTGAGGCTCTTTTTTTGAGCTAGTATGTGGTCTATTCTGGAGAATGTTCCATGTGCACTTGAGAAGAACATGTATCCTGTTGCTTTTGGATGTGGAGTTTTATAGATGCTTATTAGGTCCATCTGTTCTAGTGTGTTGTTCAGTGCCTCTGTGTCCTTACTTATTATCTATCTGGTAGATCTGTCCTTTGGAATGAATGGTGTGTTGAGGTCCCCGAAAATGAATGCATTGCATTCTGTTTCCTCCTTTAGTTCTCTTAGTATTTATTTCACGTATGCTGGTGCTCCTGTGATGGATGCATATATATTTATAATGGTTATATCCTCTTGTTGCATTGAGCCCTTTATCATTATGTAATGTCCTTCTTTATCTCTTGTGACTTTCTTTGTTTTGAAGTCTATTTTGTCTGATACTAGTACTGCAACACCTTTTTTTTTCTCCCTATTGTTTGCATGATATATTTTTCCATCCCTTGACTTTTAGTCTGTGCATGTCTTTGGGTTTGAGGTGAGTCTCTTGTAAGCAGCATATAGATGGGTCTTGTTTTTTTGTCCATTCAGTCACTCTATGTCTTTTAATTGGTACGTTCAGTCCATTTACATTTAGGGTGATTATCGATAGGTATGTACTTATTGCCATTGCAGACTTTAGATTCCTGGTTACCAAAGGTTCAAGGTTAACTTCCTTACTATCTAAGAGAACTTAACTCACTTAATATACTGTTACAAACACAATCTAAAGGTTCTTTTTTTCTCCTCCTTTTTCTTCCTCTTCCATTCTTTATATATTAGGTATCATATTCTGTACTCTTTGTCTATCCCTTAATTGACTTTGGGGATAGTTAATTTAATTTTGCATTTGCTTAGTAATTAGCTGTTCTACTTTCTTTACTGCGGTTTTATTACCTCTGGTGACAGCTATTCAACCTTAGGAACACTTCCATCTATAGGAGTCCCTCCAAAATACACTGTAGAGATGGTTTGTGGGAGGTAAATTCTCTCAGCTTTTGCTTCTCTGGAAATTGTGTAATCCCTCCTTCAAATTTAACTGATAATCTTGCCAGATAAAGTAATCTTGATTCCAGGCCCTTCTGCTTCATGGCATTAAATATATCATGCCACTCCCTTCTGGCCTGTAAGGTTTCTGCTGAGAAGTCTGATGTTAGCCTGATGGGCTTTCCTTTGTATGTGATCTTATTTCTGTCTTTGGCTGCTTTTAACAGTCTGTCCTTATCCTTGATCTTTTCCATTTTAATTACTATGTGTCTTGGTGTTGTCTTCCTTAGGTCCCTTGTATTGGGAGATTTGTGGATTTCCATGGCCTGAGAGACTATCTCCTTGCTCAGACTGGGAAAGTGTTCAGCAACTACCTCCTCAAGGACACTTTCTATCCCTTTCTCTCTCTCTTCTTCTTCTGGTATCCCTATAATGCGAATATTGTTCTGTTTCGATTGGTCACACAGTTCTCTCAATATTTTCTCACTCTTAGAGATTCTTTTTTCTCTCTGTGCCTCAGCTTCTTTGTATTCCTCTTCTCTAGTTTCTATTTCATTTATCTTCTCCACCTAATCCAACCTGCTTTTAATACCCTCCATTGTGCTATTCAATGATTGGATCTCTGGCCTGAATTCATTCCTGAGTTCTTGGATGTCTTTCCATACCTCCATTAGCATGTTGGTGATTTTTATTTTGAACTCCATTTCAGGAAGAGTCACGAGGTCCATATCATTTAAATCTTTCTTGGGAGTTGTCTTAATAACTTTACTCTGGACCAGGTTCCTTTGACGTTTCATATTTGTATATGGCACCCTCTAGTGTCCAGAAGCTCTGTTCTGGAGTTGCTCAGCCCCCGAAGCAATGTCACGGGTCACAGGGGAGCGGTACTGGTGCCTGGGGGTAGGAAGGAGCTGTTCCCTGCTTCCCTGATACTGTGCCTGTCTCCACTGCCTGAACCAGTGGGCCAAGCACACAGATATAAGCTTTTGTCCCAGAGCAGCCGGATATGGATCCCTGCTTTCCACAGGTGGCTGTAACCCCAGTCTCTCCAGGAATTCTGCCTGTATTAGCTTTCCAACCCCATAATCACGCGAGTATCATGAAAGCAGGTTTGTGCTCCCAGCACAGATCTCTGGAGCTAGGTATTCAGCAGTCCCAAGCCTTCCACTCCCTCCTTGCCCAGTTTCTCTTCATCCCACTGGTGAGCTGGGGTGGGGGAAGGGCTCAGGTCCTGTGGAGCCACAGCTCTGGTACGTTACCCTGTTCGCTGAGGTCTGCTCTTTGCTTCAGGTGTATGCAGTCTGGCACCATCCTCTTTCCTGTTGCTCTCTCAAGATTAGTTGTGCCAACTGTATTTTCTAATTGTATCCAGTTTTAGGAGGAAGCTTCTGTCTCTCCTCTCATACTGCCATCTTTAATCCTTCCCCAGAGCTTCATTTTTAGAAGTTAAATGGAATCATGAAAACCTTCCTAATGGTCTGATTTGTTACACCTCTATAGCAAGGTGAATTATTGCACTTGCTGCATAATCAAAAACATGAAGGTGTCTAGTTTCATAATCAGAGTTGGTGATTGCCTTCTCATTTCCCACCAAAGGGATTAGACCACACTTTTAACCCTGATGGCTGCACATCTGTTTACCAGTTCGATTTATGGCTTGTTCCTTCACTCCTCCATTCACATTAAAGGCTCGAAGTAGATGTGGGAGAAGGCAGTACCAGTCAGGGAGATGAAGCCACTGAAAATGAGTATTGTGTTCCTGTCCCGGGACATGGTGCCAGGCTGAGGGCTGCCCTGAATCGCTCAGTGCCCCACACTCAGAAATCCTGCTCACATGGGCCAAGATTGTCTATTGTTGATTTTGAATGATTTGATTATGAGGTGCCTTGGTGTAGTTTTCTTCATGTTTCTTGTAGTTGAGCTTCTTAATTTTATAGTTTTCATTAATTAAAAATTTTTCAGCCATTATTTCTTTAAATATTCTGTCTGTCTTCCCTCTCTCCTCTCTTTTGGGGACTCAGATTACATGTACATTAGGCCACTTGAAAGTGTTTCTCAGCTCACTGATGCTCTTTTTAATTTTTGGATCCTCTCTCCTCTCTGTGTTTAACTAGGTAGTTTCTGTTGCAGTGTCTTCAAGTTCATTCTCCTTTTCTTGGCAATATACATCTGCTATTGTCCTGTCCTTGTATTTTTCATCTCAGATATTATGGTTTGCATTTCCATAATTTTTATTTGGATCTTTTTTATATCCTCCTTATCTCTAACTTTTTCAATATATGGGTTACAGTTAAAGTAACTGTTTTAACACCCTTATTTGATATTTTTGACACATCTCTCAGTTCCAGGTTGAGTTTAATTGACTTTCCCCTCATTATGGACTATGCTTTCCTACTTTTTTGCATGCCTGGAAATCTTTGATTAGATTACAAGTATTTGAATTTTGCCTGGTTGGGTACTGAATATTTCTGTATCCTTACAATCTTCTAGAGCTGTATCCTGGGAGGAAGTTAAGTTACTTGGAAATAGTTTTATCTTGCTCTGATCTAGCTTTTATGATGTGGTAGGTGGGTTTGGAGTACTGCTCTAAGGCTAATTTGCCTCCAGGACTAAGGCAAGCCTTCCTGAGTACTCTATCCAATACACCATGAATTATGACTTTTCCACTCAAGTTAGTGGAAGGAGGCACTGTTCTCTTTCCTCTACATTAGATACATATAATAGTTCTCTCCTGAATATTCAAGGGGCACCTCTGTGGAACTGTGATCTTTGCCACCCTCTTCTCTATGCCCTGTGAGTTCTAGCTGCCTTGGTTTTCTAAGATTCTCAGCTCTGTCCCCTCAACTAGAAGGAGCTCAGCTGGGTTCTTCCTTGATTACCGCTTCCTGTTCCTTGGCCTATAAACCCTCTCAAGTTAATAAGCTTAGCCAGTCACAGGGGTCACTTTGTCTCTTAATTCTTGACTCTCAGTCTCTCATTGTTTGATGTCCAGTGGCTTGAAATCATTGTTTTATGTGTTTTTCCCTTTTTTAAAAAAGATTGTTTTAGTAGATAGGGTTGTAAATCTGTCTCATGTTACTCTTTGACCAGGAGTGTAAGTTCCCCTCCCTTTATTTTTGAAATGTTTTAACTATACTATTACTTTATAATGTAAAGTTATTTACATTGTAGAGATTTTTAATATTTTTAGAGTATTATTTCAGGGAGAAATGGAAACAGGCTCATATTAGGTAAGAGATTTGTTTAAAGTACAGTTGTAGTTATGGTGGTATGATTAAGACACAACCAGTATATTTTACCTCTAGATCTGTGCTTTTTCTAAAATAGCATGTATTTATTTTCCAAATCATTGAAAATACCTTCCAGGTAATATATAATACACATCAGTGGCAGGGCATATTGTATTTCATTTAGTTAGTTTAAAACTTCATATAAGATTGAGTCCCGTTAGTGATATTATTTGTTGTCATCATCATTGTCAATCTTGATTATCATCTTTACAGTTGATATTTCTTCTTGGATTGCATGTTTCTCCCTCTGTCATCATAGCACATACAGGCAATCCAGTATAATTTGTGGTACTGTCATGATGCATTATGGTAATGAATTTGCTCACGTGGTCAGGTCTAAAGATATTAAGGTTGCTATGCTGTAATGTTGCTACTCTCAGAAAGCATAGAGTTTTGAGAGCAATGAAGAAGGCACTGAGCATTGAGTCTCTTTTCTAAAGCATTTACTTAAGGCAAGAGATTTAAGAATTTCCATTTAGAGCAGCACAGTTGTTTCTCTTAAAGTAAATGAAGGTCTGCAATCTGTACTGAGAGAGAGTTACTTAATAAATACATTAGGTTGCTATCATGAAATCCATCTTCTACTTGGATTGAAATGGACACATGTTGTGATTTTCTCTTTAATATATATTTGCTGTGCTCTTTTTTTACTCTGGATAACTCTGTTTGGGATGTTATATTAGTATGATGTATATGCTCTTGAGTAGTTTATGTTTATCTGGTAGGTAACACATGAATATCAGTAATTTAGGTAAGAAGTGGTGAGATACAGACAAAAGCTCCGAGTTCTTAGACTACAACTAAGCAATAGAGTTTTATATAGTTTTATCTTTGTACTCTGACTTCTCTTACCTTGGTTTTCTTTTAAACTCCTCTTCCCTTATGTTTACTTTTTTTGACTCCCACTGCAGTGCACACTGACTCACAATCCAAGTTTGGACTGCAAACATGAATATGCTCCTTTTTTTATAAACTGTCACTTACATGTGACTAATACTTGCTCAGGTGCAAATAATCTATATAAAGACTTGAGCTGGGGATGTGCTCTTTCACAGACATTTGGGTGTGAGAATAAAGATGGTGTAGGTAGTATAGCTTAACATCATTTCTCAATTAACATAATATCAGAGTATTGTGTTGGAAAATAATTTCCTCACAAAAAGTCGGTTTTGTCTAATAGTAGGCTTGTTAATTCACTGTTCACCAGTAATTGACATATACTGACAGTCACGTACTTTTTGATAGTTTTTATTTCTTAGATACACAATTTTGCAATTCATAAAACATTTCCCTTGAGAAGGGGATTGAAGATGTCAAACAACTAAATTTTTGTTCACGGTTCATACAGCCTTAAATTTGCCCATGGCTTTAGGGTTTTCTACATTCTGACATACTGTATTTGTCTTGGTCAATTCAATAATCTCATGGCCTAAGTCTTTGCTCTGTGTTCCTAGCACTTACTTTGATTGTGACCATATCTTTATATTAGTAGTTGCATCTTTACTCAGTGGTAGGCGTGGCACCAAATTTAAGCAGATTAGAGATTTAAGATTATGTTACATTATTTGCAATTTGGTTTTTCAGAAATGGATTCAATTTAGGCTGTCTAAACTTAGAAGTAAAAGGTACTCATTGTTATACTATCTCAGGAATCATTTAGGTAATAGCCAATAGCTTCTCACCATCCTTTTCTAGGGTCAATCACAAAAAACATGGAGTACATTTATCAGGTCAGTGGATGGACCTGAAAACCACCTAAAATGTTGTGTTTGAACTTTTCTTACTTTTTTTAAAAATTGTTTTATAAATTTTGTCTGCTTTGGAAGCTCAAAGGGCAGTAACATTTTTTCTGGTTTTATTCACTGGTTTTACGTAAGTACTTGGAATAGTGGCTGACATGTAGAAGGTGCTCAGTAAATATTTGTTGAATGAATGAATCTATAGATACCTTCTCTTAATGTTTCTAGAGTCAATAGGTCAATAACTAGGTGCTGAGGCTCTAAGGGGCTGACAAGAAATCTCTGCTTTCGAGTAGCTTATGTCCAGTGGAGGAGATCCAGAGGAATACAATTTAGGATAGTGCTTGAATTGGTTACTTATCTGCTTTTTCTACTAGACTCTGAGTGCCTGAGGGCAACGTCTTTGTGAGTTTTTATGTGCTTAGCCCAACACCTGGCACTGGCACGTAGTAGGCACTTATTAAGTATTAATTAAATGAAGTAGAAAATTTTAATAGCCTTCAAGTATCAATTCAAGTTAGTATTTATAACTTTATCTTTCACTACAATGAAACTTCTTTCCATGGATTTTAGTCTTAGCTCATTTATTTGTTTTGGATGTTTCTAACGAAGGAGCCCTTCTACAGAAGGGCTTTTGTTTGTTTGTTTGTTTACTTGTTCGTTTTGTTTTGTTTTTTAAACTCTTCAGCTGAAGTTATAGGCCAAGGTAAAAATAGTCACTACATCTAGGCATACTCCAATTCTGATGTAATCCAGTGTGATCCAATAGGTTGTTAAGTAAACATTACTATAATTTTCAAATATTATTAGCACTTTTGTATTTTGATTTGATGTCTGTCTGTCACAATGTTATTTTGAGCTGTTAATTCATTCTGCTTTGTAGTAGGTCCTTATCCTTTCATTTGCCTGGAACTTTGTGCTCCCCTATTGCCATCAGATATTTGTGCTACTCCTTTACAGTGTTTTAAGCGTATCCTGCTTTCCTTAGAATTCCTGATGAATGATTTACCATAATGTTTTATGTTGATTTAAAAGACTAGAATACCCATCTACCGAAGACACAAAAGTGTAGAAAAGGAAGTTTACAGAAAGGCATACGTGGTGCTAAGATCTCTGTGCTGGATGGCACACCCAGTGTGGAATGCCTTCTTCTCCTCTGTCCTCTTCCCTTGGAGCTTCGTGATCACCATATAACACTTTAGATGAAGTGATTCATCATTAAATAATTTTATTCGTTTTTTGTGTTAACCTTTGAAAGAACTTCTTTAAGCATTGCATTTGGTTTATTGTACTTTATAGACTTTCTTTTATTCCTTTTGATAAAATGTATCGAAGGGCTGTCCGTGTTTATGTGCCTGGAGGGTGATGAGAGAGCGGTATGTAGAGAACACTTGCTACCTAAAGTATGTTAAGTTTCTGTCCTGTATGTATCTTAAATATCACAGTGGCAGTAGGGAAAAATGGAGTTTAGAATCAGATTTCAAATGAAAACTGAAATAGACCTGTTTAAAATCAGAGGACCACAGATATTGAAATATTGAGTACTTACGGATAGGTGTACCTTAGAGATGCTGTGGGTTTGGTTCGAGACCGCTGCACTAAAGCTGACATCACAATAAAGCAAGTAGTCTAATGAGTTTTTTGCTTTCACAGTGCATATAAAAGTTACATTTATACTCTACTATAATCTATTGAAGTGTGTAGCAGATTGTCTAAAAAGCAATGTATGTACCTTAGTTAAAAAAATACTTTATTGCTCAAAAATGCTATCATCTGAGCTTCCAGTGACTCATAATCTTTTTGCTGGTGGATCTTGCCTCGATGTTTATGGCTATCAACTGATTAGAGTGGTAGTTGCTGAAGGATGGGTTCACTGTGACAATTTCTTAAAAGATGACAACAGTGAAGTGTGTTGCACTAATTGACTCCTCCTTTCATGAGTGATTTCTCTGTAGAATGTGATGCCGTTTGATAGCATTTTACCCACAATAGGACATCTTTCAAAATTGGAGTCAGTCCTTTCAAACCCTGCTGTTACTTTATCAATTAACTTTATGCAATATTCTAAATCCTTTGTTCTCATTTTAACAAACTTGACAGCATCTTCACCAGGAATAGAGTACATGCTCATCCATAAGAAGCAACCCCTCCCCCATTAAAATTTTATTATGATTGCATCAATTCAGTCACATCTTCAGTTTCCCCTTCTCTTTCTAATTTTCTTAACTATTTCCACCACATCTGCGGTTACTTTCTCTACTGAAGTCTTGAATCCCTCAAAGTCATCCATGAGGTTTGGGATCAAATTCTTCCAAATCCCCGCTTATGTTGACATTTGGACCTCTTCTCATGAATCATGAATGTTCTTAATGGCATCTAGAATGGTGAATCCTTTTCAGAAGGTTTTCAGTTGACTATGCCCAGGTCTATCAGAGGAATCACTATCCATGGCAGCTGTAGTCTTATGACTATGTCTTATGACTTATTTCCTAAATCATAAGATTTGAAAGTCAAAATAAGTCCTTGATCCATAGGCTGCAGAATGGATGTTGTGTTAGCCAGCATGAAAATGATACTAATCTGTATGTCTCCAACAGTGCTCTTGGTGACCACATGCTTGTCAATGAGCAGCAGTGTTCTGAAAGGAGTATTTTTCTCCGAGCAGTAGCTCTCAACAGTGGACTTAAATATTCAGTAAACCATGTTGTAAACAAATGTGCTGTCATCCAGGCTTTATTGTTCCATTTCTAGAACACAGGCAGAGTAGATTTAGCACAATTCTTTTTTAAAATTTATTTTTATTAAAGTATGATTGATATACACTCTTATTTGCTTCCTCACCTCTCTTAGCCTTCATAGAACTGAAGACTTAGGGCCTTGCTCTGGATTCGGCCTTGGCTTCAGGGAATGTTGTGGCTGGTTTGATCTTCTCTCTAGACCGTTAAAACTTTCCCCATATCAACAGTAAGGCTCTTTCATTGTCTTACCATTCATGTGTTCACTGGAGTAACATGTTCAATTTCCTTCAAGAACTTTTTTCTTTGCAACTTGGCTAACTGGTGCAAGAAGCCTAGCTTTCAACCTGTCTTGACTTTTGACATGCCTTGCTCACAAAGTTGAATCATTTCCGGCTTTTGATTTAAAGTGAGAGAAGTGTGATTTCCTTTCACTTGAACACTTATGACGCCATTGAAGGGTTATCAATTGACCTGATTTCAGCAGAATTGTGTCTCAGGAAATAGGGGGCCTGAGGAGAGGGAGAGGTGGAATGGCTGCTTGGTGGATCAGTCAACACATACATTTATCAATGAAGTTCACCATCTTATATGGGTGCAATATGTGGCGCTGCCAAATACTCACAATTACCACATCAAAGATCACCAACCACAGATCACCGTAACAAATATAATACTAATGAAAAAAGTTTGATATATTGTAAGAATTACTAAAATGTGTCACAGAAACATGAAGTGACCAAATGCTTTTGGAGAAATCAGGCCAATAGATTTGCTCAATGCGAAGTTGCCACAACCCTTCAATTAAAAAAAAAAAAAGAATCAGTATTTGTGAAATGCAGTAAAGCAAAGTGCAGTAAAACAAGGTATGCCTGTATATGCCATTTAAAGGGAAGCCAGAGCATAAGTATGCATACATATGTTGTCACAGAAGTTCATTTTTCTTCACCTTGTATTCATATGAGAGTGAGCAGCTGAAGAGACTCTTACCTGTAAAATTACTTAGACTTTCAGAGGTAAAATAATAGAACTGTGTCAGTTCTGTTACCATTTGAAGCTTTGCTGAGACTTTTCCCTTGTGTTTTACTAATCCTTAATATTAGAAGTCAACTGATAGTTGACATGACAGCTTTTCTGTTTTAAGAAGTCAATGCTTGCTTATGTTTTGTGATATGAATCTTTGATGTTCAGTGCTGCACATAACTTCTTATAACTTTTTCAGATTTATTTGACATTAAATATTGAGCTTTTGATTTTGAAAGTGAAACTTTTTTCTTTATTTCTAGTACTGATTTTTCCATATGTGGATTGTTTTAAAGCTCCAGCAGAGTTTAATTTTAATATTCTCAATTAATTATGAAAGTAGTTCTAGATTCTGCCGTTTCAGTTATGTTAGTCTGAATGAAGTATTGTTTGGTGGCAATGCAGAGATTTTTAAAGCATAGTAAATCTGATTCCTTGATTTCTAATACAGTATTTTTCTTGATTTTTAGTGCCCCAGAATTTATTAAAGGGATGTGTAGATGGCTTTTTCTGTATGCAATGTCATTTAAATAAGACTCCAAAAATATAAACACCCAGAATCTGTTTATTTCTCCCATTAAAAAGATATTCAATAATATATATATTATTCTATTAAGATTTACTCTGCTTATTCTAGCAGTTTTGTCAGTAGCATTTCTAGTTTCCTTTAGACTTGTGATGTAGAGAAAGCATTATAGCTTATTTGACCTGGCTAGGGTAATGGTCACTCAGTCCTAAATTTTTATTTATTTATATTGAATTTCCTCTCTCATTCTAGTGTCCTGTCAGAAGTAAGGGTAAAATGAGATAGAGCTGATACAGTCTTTTCAGAAATAATAATACTCAATACTACTTTCTTTCTTTTTTTTTTTATTTAAGCAAAATTATAGAAAAGTTCCAACTATTGGAAACCACCAGAGGAACTTTCTCAACGATTTTGGTGGCATGAAAGTTAAAACATAAAAATAAACTCCTTGCCACCAGGGCTTACCAACTTTTTGCATGAGGAAGTGAATGTTTTATAGGTCATAATAATGTAATTTGTAATTTAAAATGCTTTAAAAATTGAAAAAATTATTCAGTGGCATGTAGAAACATTTGGGATTTCTTTGCAAGATTACAACCGAATTCTTAGATTTTATGAAGTATGCGACTTAGGACAGCTCTATTCCTATTATGTTATAAGCATAGCATTATAAAACAATTGTAATTGTATAAGGAACAAAGAACAGGCTATAATAAAAAATTATAATTTCCCAGATAAAACTGTGTGCAAGATGTGCTTCTTAGGGTTTATAGAGTTGGATTTTCTACTTTTTATTACTGTTCATGTACTTCCTTTAGTCCTCCTGTTTACCTCACACGTGCCTGATTGACATTATGATGCATTCGTGTGAAAATTATGAAAAGTTGTTTTCATGCAGCTGTCCTGTAGTCACAAAAGAACTTCACTGCGTGAAAAACAAACATATCATTCAGCAGACAATGCTTAATCTGTTCAGGAGCCCATACCAATTGCTGTTCAACGACAGAAGAAAGGAGAGGGATTAATTTGAAGATGCTTGTGCATGACATATGGTAATTTCTCCATAGGAAGGAAGTGTCAAATGGTGACCTCTAAATCTTAACATTGACCTTCAGTTGTAGAATGTGTGTGCCATACGGTCCTTTTGCCTTTTCATATGATAATTTAAGTTGAAACATTTTCCTGGTAACATATTTTTTTGGGGTGGGAATTGTTGCATCTATTGTATAAGGATTATAATAATCACAGTAATTATTTTTAGAATATAAAGCATTTGTATCATAAAAATATTTTTTAAACTCCAAAGAATAAAGCTATGTTAGGATTCTTCTAGCAAGAGTGTAGTATACATATTCTTTACAAGTTGGTATATTTTAAATTGAGTTTTTATAAAATGAGTATGGAAATTTGAAATGATCTTACTGGATATTAGTTTGAGATATTAAAAGAATTTACACATAATGTTAGGAAATAATTTATTAGTAAAAATATAGTTGACCATATGAAGACAACATAAATTTTCATTATGTGATACATTTTAAAAATTTAATTACACTTTTCTGCTGATGTTTGTTGTCAGTTTTCAGTGCAGCTTTTGTTGTTTTAAACCTAGTTTTGTAATAGTTGACATGTCATTCAACTATAGTATTAAATAGATTTTGGTTTTAAGAGGAATGTCAACTACATCATGATTACTATTTAATAAAACATATCATTTCCCTGCTGTAACCCTAAACAATCATGCCCCACTGATTAAAACATCTTTTTTCAGTTCTACATTTATTATATTTTGCCAACTTTGTTTTTCATTCTTCACTAATACTGAGCTTTTTTTCAGAAACTGCTGCACCTCAATCCTGTCCTCTTTATTTCTTCTCTTTTTCTCTGCAAGTTCCTGTACCTGTTGTTTCAGCTCGGTCTGATGCTGATCGCTCTGGCTCTGACCCTGCTTCCACTCCTGCTTTACATACCTGTTTCTTAGTAAATGAAGGTATTCTCTCTCAACTTTCTAACAGCTTACTTTCAGTCTATGCCTTATTCTACTACAACATGGTCTTTTTTATCTAATTTACACATTTATCTACTTTGTTATATATGAGATCCTAAAGTTTCTATTTTACAGCTTTGTTATCTGTTTTTAAACTTTATTTCTATTTTATAATTTAATGATAAGGGCCAGTAATAAAAATGTCATGTTACTCCTGTATGGTATAAACCACATTTCTTGTAATCTAGAATGCTGTTGAAGTACAAAGATGCTAATCTTTGATGTGAAATAGGTATTTAAAAGGTAGATTCATCTGTTTGCCATGTGATCTTTGGTGTTAGAGCTAATGAAATTATTTTACATGTATCATTAATCTGTGACAGACACACTTGGCTCTCTTTACACACCATGTGCCCTGGTTAGAGAGGGATATGAGGGGGTTTCTTAATTTACAGTCTCATCTGAAAAGTCTTCAGAATAATGGTCAGTGACAGTGACTGTAGACTGATAGGGATTCACTTATTTATCTTCTTTACTATTTCTGTTTCTGGCTAAAGCAAAAATCTGTAATTTCAATTTTTTAGTATGTAGTTAGGCTACCATATTATCCCTGGGGAATTGATGCTAGAAGAAAGTGTTTTTGGGGATCTGAAAATGAGAATGAAGTCCACAAACCTTTGTTCCCCAGGAACCATCTAGAATTAATTATACTGCCTGGAAGTTTAATGGAACTTGTGAGCTTTGAGTTATATCACCATATTCTTTGTGGGCTCAATCTTCACTAGTTTGTATAATATAAAAAGGAGAAAAATCTCAGATGTAACCCAGAAAAATTCTCTCTTCACTAAAAAGTCCATTCATATGGGAAGAATGGCACAGTATAAAGTACAGAACCTATGTTTTAAGTATCATTACTTTGGAAAGAAAACATGGGAACTTAAAAGCATAATTCTTTTTTTTTGTTTGTTTGGTTTTCCTGTTATAGACCTTAACATATATGTTCAGACTGGATTTTAGTAAAAATAATTAGGGTCATATTTATTAAGCTGTTGTGACAGTAATTTGATAATTAAAAAATAAGCTATTGACTGTACCATGGTGAGAATCATCATCATATTAAAATTTAGCTGACATATACACTTCCACTTTTATGAGACATTAAAACACTTTAATTATTGGCTAGTAATTTATATTTATATTTATTTTATATATTTGTTTATAATGTATTTATTTTGTGTGTACATGTATATATCCCACTGTTGAAGATAAATTATAATCTAAAATACATGAGCTCATATGATATATTCTCAGTTGATGAGAAATTCCTTACTGAAAGGCTGTGTCTTCAGCTAGGTGGCTTGTCTCTTTGTTTCATTCTGTCTCTCTGTTTTTAACAACCCCCGTAATCATTTTAAGTTTTATGGTAGGGTTTTTATTTTTGTTTTAGAAGACTACAGTTTAGATTATTTCAGAACATTGATTTGCTAAAATTCTATGATCACAGATAACTCACCTTGTAATATGGTAGTAAGCATTTTTTTTTTTGCATTCATTCTTGATTGCTTGTCTTAGATGTTATCTCTAGGAGGTAATTGAGGTTATTGCGAATTAATAGTGCCTTCATATATAATTTGGGAAGAATGAGGCATTTATTGTCTATATACACTTTAGACACCTTTAAAATAGGGTTGAAATAGATTGAGAATATCTGGGTACCAATACTTTTAAATAGTGCAGTGGTTTACAGTGCTTGTCTTTCATATGATTAAGTTCCATGTTGTAGATTTGAATTTGGGAAAAAATAACTTTTATTCCCATAGGTTAGAGCTAATGATGCTTAAAATTTTGTAAATATTGGATTGTTACGTTTTTTATTTTATGGAAAATCTGAATTCATTTTTCCCCTCAAAAGTGATGGTATGTTACTTATTTCATTTCTGATTGTGGTTAAATATCTGATTCATTTGTAAGAAAAGAGATCAATAAATATGTTAATTAAAGACCCTCTGACAGAGAAGGGAAGACATCTCTGTTGACTGACAATTAGTAATACACAGATGACTTACATGAACCTATCTTTGGACATCTGTGTGAATGCCTTTTTAACTGAAAGTGGTTGTAAGACTGTAGCTCTAGTAGGTGTGTATTTCTGTGCTTTCCCATCCCTGAATATATGTCTTATTTTAAAGAGACTGTTGAGAAACATGTTTTTCTTATAGCATTTGTTAATATTTTATGTGGAGATTTATTTTTAAAATTTTAAGAGTTCTTATAAGTACCAGTTACATGATTTAGAAATGAAATATATTTGATATAATTTTTTGTGTAAAATATTTAATAATAAATTGAAATCAGTGATAATGTAGCAGTTTTGTCCCTCCCCCTTTTTAATTTTTTCGCTTTTGGTATAGTTACAACAAAGAAAAGTCTTCAGAATTTCAGACTGCCAACATTTAGAGTATTTGTAACATATTACATTGTAACAGGATGGAGTCAGCTGGCTGCAATGCACTGTGTGATGTTACCAGACCTGCTGGGACTGGACAGATTCAGGCCTCCACTTCTAGAGATGCTGGCTCGGAGATGGCAGGATCGATGCTTGGAGGTAACGCTGATATGGATAGGTAACAAAATGGTACGGATAGAATGAAAAACAATATGATGTAGAGAGAAAACAAACTTTAAAAGGCATTGGACAAGTGTAAGTTTGAAACAGAAATGGTTAATGTTTATCTAATTTCTTACCACCTGTTTGTTATGTGATAGAAAATACGGATTCATGGGGTTTTTTTCTGTTTCTATGTAAAACAGTGGCGTTTCATCTTGCATATTTGTTTACTTTTTAAAATCCAGTGAGTATGTGATAAGTTCATACACTTTATGAAACCATTTCTTAAATATTGGTTTCTATACAGATTGTATATATAAGGGCATGCACACCTACATACACCCATCTCTCCCAAACTCACATGCTCAGGCATAATCACATCAATCGAATTCCAGGGGAATAACCACAGTCCAATGTTCTAATAAAGTAGAAGGTCTTTGGAATTAGAAGAAACCTGGGTTTAAATATCAGTTCTGCCAATTATTAACTTTGTGACACTGGGCAATTTACATACCCTATTTTGTAAAGTGGGGATAATAATATATTCCTCATGGAATTACTGTCAGGATCAAATAAGATAATGTAAGTAAAATAGTAAGTACAGAGCTTGACACCTGGTAGAAGCTCAATAAATGGTAAATATTTTGTGTTAATGGACTTATGCTGTAACAGATATTGCTTAGAATATAGTGTGATGAGGGACTTGGAAATGTTTTATAGAAATTTTCCTTATTATGGCATTTGACCTGTCTAGTTGTAGCAGTTTGTATCATTCAAGATTTTTAATTTAGCAAATATAAATAACATATTTGCCTCTTCCTGGTCTCTCTTGCCTCAACTCCAAGTAGAATTGCAGCATACTGAAATTTTCCTGGTTTTGCATTGAATAATATTTTAATTCACTTCAAAAGTCAGTTATAACTAACAGGTTTTTATTCTAACTCTTACCAAAGGCTGCTGAGTTATCTTTTTCAATTATTGGTAATAAATTGACATGGCACTTTTGCCAAAATAAAACTAAACTTTAATGCAAAACAGAAGTTGTGTGCCACATTGAAAGAAAAATTGAGATAATATAACTTTGAGAAATACTTTCCTTCTCTAGAAAAATATCGTAACAGGAACATATTACTTGTTGCAAACAAATTGTTTAAGCATGTCTTAGATATACATGAATTGTGTAGACTTATACATATGCTTGTGTAAACGATACCTATTTGGCATATAATATAAAAAAATTCACTAGGTAAGGTTAAATTTAATTTCTTAAGGCTAAAATAGAAAACAAATTTAATGTGTAATGGTGACTTTCAACAATGATATTTGTGTGGAAATTTAGAAGTTAAAAATGCTAAAGTGAAGAATGTATTAAAAACTTAAGAAAATGAAGTTTTAAACCCAAAGATTAAAATAAACATATTTCTGTCTATTAAGATACTTTTCAGTGAAATCATTAACTAAAATGCCTTTAATTTGCTTGTATTCAATTTATTCCACTTTTAATACTTAATTCATTATTTGGTTAGTAGTTTGTATCTCATGTAAATAAATGAATGTGGTTTGTATATTTTCTAGCTCTTTTATTATGAACTTTCTAGTTTTAAACCCCTCACCAACTAATCTGCTTTCTTTTTGGATCTGTGGTCTTCTCAGGTCAGAGAAGCTGCACAGGCCCTCCTTCTAGCAGAACTGAGAAGAATTGAGCAGGCAGGACGGAAGGAAGCCATCGATGCCTGGGCTCCTTATTTACCTCAATATATGGACCACGTCATATCACGTAAGAATTGTCATGTTTCCTACAAAGCTTTTTGTACTTACATAGAAAAGTACAAAGTTCACAAATATGCTTGCTACTACCTAGAAACAAAAGTTAGTTGTTTACCTTAAAGTAGAAATAAGGGATCCTCACATTCTGCTCATTCAGTTTCTAGATCCCTGTGGCTTGGAGTTAAGTATTTAAAAAACGAAAAGCTAAATTTTATATACATATCAGAGTTTTCACTAATGGTCTGATTCCCATTAAATATTGATTTCTGTACAGATTGTGTACATAAGGGCATGCACACCTACATACACCCATCTCTCCCAAACTCACATGCTCAGGCATAATCACATCAATCAAATTCTAGGGGAATAACCACAGTCCAATGTTCTAATAAAGGAGAAGGTCTTTGGAATTAGAAAAAATTTAATTTCTCCCGTATAAAATCAGTCCCCAGTAAAACACTAGCGTCTGTCTCTGCCCATTGCATCATTATGCTTGTGTATGCCAACTTGTCAGCGATTGATCTGATGATATCAAGTGCAAATACAAAACAGGTAATTTCCAAGTTGAAGTCGGAATTGTGAATCCTTAAGAAATAAAGATCTGGTAGAATTAGACCAGTATACTATTGGGAAAGAGAAAACTAGCAAGGATTTTGACAAGTGGATCTTTTGAAAGAATGTGATTTGAATGAATTGGGAAAGGCCTTGGGAAAAATTGTTGAAATTTTTAGATGTTTTCTGCAAAATAAAACCTTTGTGATTATCCTGCTGGATCAAATATGCATTGAAGAAGTGTTATGTTGTGGTGTCATAATTTTTTTCTTCTTAAGAAAGTGTGCTTCATCCCCAATTCATCATTCTAAGAATTCAGAATTAATATTTAGCCTGTCATATTGAGTATAAGATAAATCAGTTTTATTTTTTTAAAGATAAAGTCTCAATGAAACTTTAAAGAAACTTTTGCTGTGACAATTTGGCCTGGCATTGATACATTCTTCTAACTCTCTGCCTATTGTGATGTCATTATCATATATCAGACTTCCTAACAAGTGTCAAGATCAATATCAAACATTGTTGAGGGAAAGAATTTTATAAAGTTACAAAAAAATGGTAGCTATAAAAATAGCCCAGTTTTCTTTCAGAAGATGACTTCCATGTGCTTAAAAATTTAGTATTTGAATATTGTTTTAACCACATTGTATAAAAATTTTGCAGTATGTTGATGTTGGAAAAAAAATTGGCCTGGGTTTTAGGTGAATTCATTTTCAGTGAACTTTTGTCAATACCAATTATTCTTGGTATATGACTGTATAAGAAGGAAGTGAAAATAGGATTCAAAAGAGATTATAATTGTAATTGGTATAACACTACTGAATTTTGCCAGTGGTGGTGTCTGTAGTAGTGGTTTAATTAGGTATGCGACTTTGGACATTTAACTTTACTCAGCCTCAATTTTGTCACAGATGAAGTGAAGATGATAGTAAGACCTAAGGTTATTCTGCATAAGGAATGAGTTAACCTTTGCTAAAGCACATGAAACAGTGCCTAGGCCATGCTAAGCACTATGTATTCGTTAAATATATTCATAGTCTTTAGAAATATAAACATTTTTCACGTATAATCATAAAACACACATAAAGTAACAACTCCAGTTAAAATTCTTTAATCTGTTTAGGAAATAGACTATATACTGAGAGAATATTGGTTTTCATTTGCTTATGGTGAATCTTTCCATTTCAATGAAAAGAAATTTAAAACTAGGATCTTTAGACATATGGACTCTATGTAAAGTATTAGCTTTAAAGTTCTTCTTTAAGTATGTATATGTTTAACACATTTCTAGAACATTAAAGTTAAAAAAAATTAGATTAGGATGAAAAAAGTCCTGCTTTTGAAAATTTGAATAGTCTGGAACACTAGTCTTTGTTTAGGAACTTGTGACTGTTCACTTCATAATATTCCAGAAAATAGAATTAGCTCAACAGTTCATCATTAACCATATTGAATAAAAGATCCCCAAAGGTAAGGACAAACCATGAATATATAGTACTGTAGAGTAGATAGAAGGTGAAACTACCTAACAAATCACTAGACATCCTTTTAAAAGAAGAACACTATAATGGGAATATTGAGAAACATTTTCAGTACATCTTTATTTAGAATGATCTAGGGTAGAGTGGGAGAGTGGACTGATGTAGAATAAGTAGCTGGGAGGCAATTATAGAAGGGAATATGGGTCCCAGATCTAAATGTAGATAGGGGAGAATAAAAGATAATCCTAAATCTTGGTTACAGATTACATATTAAATGTCTAAGAAAAACACCAAAGATTAGTACAGTCTTGTGTTCTTGCCAGTTTGAGAAAAGAGGTACCATTAGCCATGATGGTAGGTGCCATTTTATTTTTTTCCTGGAAAGAAGAAAATGAGTTAGCTACAAGATAAAGGCATAAAATAGTCACAGATTACTCCCTGAAGCAATGATACAGATGTGTATGTTGCTAGGTGAGAGATCTGTTAGTGGGTCCAGAGAGGATACAGTATAAGTACAATAAGGACAGTACCTCCTATTTATTGAATACTTTCTCTGTGTCAGGCTTTTACTAAGTACCTGATTGGTGTTATTTCATTAAACTATTGAAATAATCTTGTAAAGTCGGCACTATTGTCACTATCACCCTGTGCCTTCTTCCCCCCACCACCAAGATGAGTTAATTGAGGCCAGGAAAGAGTAAAGAACTTTTAATGAGGGTCTCTTAGTTATTAAGTGACTGTCAGACCTCAAAACTTACTCTCTTAACCTCTTATATTCTATCACACTTTTCTCCAGCATCCTTGGATCTTTGCTGGGTTGGGACAGGGAGGGATGAGTAGATACTTGGCCTAATTTATCCTGCTTTCAGGCAGTGTTATCCAGCCATATTAAATTTAACGCTAACAAGAACAATGAAATGGAGCAGAAAAATAACTAGGAAAGTTACTCTTAAAGGTTCTCATCGTTGTTTAAATAAACATAAAGTAAGTTGTTCTTACATCAAATTTAAACCTTTACATTTATGTAAATTAAAGGCTTTGGTATTTAGATACAGTATCCTGGAGTCTTTGCACATTAAACAAATGCTGGCTTACTTAAAATTTTAATCTTATCACTTACTATAATTGTATTTTTTACAAAAGAATAAACAAATATACAATCCACATGAAACTCAAGCATCTCATGCTAACAACTCTTTCTATATTAATGTATTCTGGAACTTTGATATTGACTGAGTGTAAAATTAGTTTGCTTTACTGGGAGCTTTCTATTGTAATATAAGCACGTCAAGCTGAAGGAGTTGGGATTGTGAATGTGTGAAAGGAGAAGAAAGCATACAACAAATGAGGAATGACCACATAGGGCTGCTGAACAGATTTGCTGTCCGAAGGGATCAAAAGGTTATGGAGCCAGCTGGTGGGCAGCCCACACCTGCCGTCAATGTGCTTGTAGTGAAATTGCTTCTACCATTGTCATTTATGTTTGAGGAGATGATTATTGTAGCAAGGTACAGCATAAAACATTATTTTAAGAAACTTAAAACCTACTTCTAGCATAGGAGTTGTTTTAATAACTACTTAGGTAAAATATTAAGCAGTGTATCTGTTAAATATGTCATCAGATATTTTCTGACAACTTAATCATCCTAAGCATTTTGAAACATTCAGTAATTGCCTGAGCAATATTGGCAGCTCCTAACTTATGACTGAGCTTGGTCTAAGAGTCTCTTTGTTAGATATTTGTCTCTGAAACTCAGAAGGTGCTTTTACCTGAAGAGCAGAATGTCATACTGGGCTGATGGACTGTGATAGCCCTTTATCTTAGAGATCTGGAGTTTGAGGTTTAAAGTGGTAAGTAACTTTCTCTGACTTTGTAGTCAGTAAGTAATTGAGCTTCGGACCAAGATGACAGCTCAAGTCAACTCCTCATATTGAGGTCTTCTGGAATTTTGTAAGGTATATTTACAATAAAATCCTTCTGTAGGTCTGTCTGAGAACTCAAGGAAAGCAACCGGCCAGAGCTAGTTGCTTTCCTTAGGACTATTGGGGGCATTAAAGAGAAAGTTTTTGTATAGCACCTAACACAGTATATAATACACATAGTGAATGTTGCCTATCTATCCCCTTTCCTTTCCTATATTGTTTTGTTCTCCTTATTGTCACTGACTCAGAATTCACTTTGACTTATATTGCTGAGGGATTCTGATCAGAAATTACTGGGGAGAAAGAAAGAACAACAGTCTGCCTTAACTGAAAAGGCAGTTCACAAATTTTCATAAAAACTAAGTCCTAATTGAGTGATACCATAATGGCATTCTGTCCTTGAACCTGTTAGGAAACATTTTATTCCTTATAAAAGCACTCAGTATGTAGACTTCTTATGTCTCATTTCTGATAGAAAATTTGAGGATAAGTGCAATGTGGTTTGTACTCTAATGGTAACAGGACTGGGATTGCAATTATTTCATGCATTTTTGTGATGGTGACATGAATATTGTAAACATTTTCTGAGTTATCACTCTTTAGCATGTATGTCTAGTCACTTAGGTTACAAAATACAAAATTCTATTATTACTAAGGAAGGATTAATGTGATTTTGTGAAAAAGTTGTGTTAAAATTTGGATGAAGATAAAATGTTATCAGTTGTCTCATATTTATCTTGAAGGGAAGCTATTTTGCAGAACCCGATTTTATATATTTTTCTTATTTGTGACAGTGTACATGTAGCATTTTGATAATTGACTTTTTTATGAGGTCAAGCATCTGCTCGTTTATGAAATATACCCACACTTGCCCTTCATTCCAGGCAGTGACTACTCTGAGGTAAATGCTGATGGTTCCTGATTTCCTTTGGCCTGTGATGCAGAGTGACCTTATAGGGCATGAGGTCACAAGCGTAATTATTTCTCATACGTTGTATTCTGCTTGCTCACAGTAGCTCATCTTTTCCTTTAATGTCAGAAACATTAAACACATAAAAGTTACTACCATTATATAAATCAAAGTCTCTTCTAAAGGGGTGCTATTGTAATTTTATGCAGTTATGGCCAATGTGGTATTAATTTGCAAATTTATCATCTCAGATATTGATAGAAGGATGTGTAGCACATCGTGTTTAATACGTATTGATGTCATCAGAAGGAACAATCCTTTGTTCTTATCGAGTCCCTGCCTTTTTAGCTTCCTTTTGTGTTAGGGTTACCAGGGTTAGGCTTGTCTTTTTATCCCCCTTGGAAACAGAATAGGATTTCTTTGTTCAAGGAAAGACCGTCCTAGTAAATGTTTTGGGTTTGACTTTCAACAAGCCACACTGTAGTACCTATTTTAACCTGGAATTGAAGTCACTTTTCTGATGATTATAAAATAGTGTTCATTCTGAGCACAAATGTGGATGGACCAACAATATACAAGAAGGTAAGAGGGGACTATATATTCTAGAGGCAGTGGAAGAGTATATTGTAGCTAGTAAAAACAATGTATATATTAGTGCATTCTTTGGAGACAGATGCTTTCAGGGTTTACTGGTGGGGAAAGGATGGGAAAGGACAGGGAGAGGGTTTGATAAATAGGGGTTAAGCCTGAATTCCCTCCACTCCCCCTGAAGGGCCTTAACTGCAAAGCTTTCCTTCCTTCCTTTTTTTTTTATGTATGCCTCAATTATTTGGAACTCTCTGACGGTCTTCTTAGGAATGGGTTTTCAAGATAACTGAGGGTATAAAAATCACCAGATGGTCAGATTTTAAAAAAATTAATCCTTTTTAAAAAATATATTTCTAAATATCTCTAGCTTTAAATCCTCAGTAGCCAGAGTTGTTTTGGCCTGTGCTGTAAAATTACCACCATTTGCTTATTGAAAAGAGTGGATCTATTTATCTGAACATAAAAGTACCCAGATTGAGATGCTTCTAGCATTTCTTATTTTAGGTTTAAAAAAATGATTTCCTCATTTTTATTGTCTGGTAATTGCTACCAGTTTTTGCTGTTGGACTGTTTTGTCTCACCCTTAGCAGCTTTGATTTGTAATGTACTGTTTCCAGTGTTCTGGGAGGTAGAAGCCAGGTAACCAAACTTACTTGAGTTAAATATAAAGTAAGAGTGAACTGGCTATGAATAAGGGCTCTCTGATGAAAATAAAAAATCCCGGAGCTTTAGTGTGAGCACTTTGGGGGCATCCCTGCTGGTTCCTCGTATTCTACTTATTTGCCTACTTTCTCGGGTCTTTCGTTACATCCTGGGTGTATCTTTCTTTTTGGGAAAAAATATTCTAGTTAACATTGAGGAAAGAAAAGGCATATCATTTGGTTGCTCATGAAGAACTGATACTTCTAAAACACCTCTTTTGTAATTAATGCATATTTCGTGAATCAACTGAAACTAAAAGATGATGTTTCCTCAGGTATCTGTAGTCACGCCGCTGTTCACAAAGCCAGGCGGAAGTGGTTGTGCATTGCAGTTAGAAAGGGAAAGTGTTAAATTATGACCAAGTGACTGACATAAAAAGAACTTCATGTTCTGTGGGGATTTTTATATTGTGAAGCAGAAAGGGTTTGTCTTAAGACAAGCTATATTATGCAATCACACGGAATCTGTAGTGAATCTGTTTGCAGTGTTTCATTGGGACCTAAGGGATTTGTTTTTCTTTTTTCTTCCAGAGTGTCAGAGTTATGGGGCTTAATTTTAAGCACTTTAGACTGATCATGTACTTAACAGCATTAAACTGTTCCACTTATCTATATTTGGCTACTAACCTAAAGGAATAACAATTAAATTTCTTCGTAATGGGTCGCCACTATCTAAAGGAAATTCCTTGAGTTTCATGTCCCTTGACTTCTTTAAGGTGATTTTAGTATTCTTGTAATTTCCCTTATATCCTCCCTACAAGTCTTGGAAATTAGAGTAGTAAAGTTCCAAATTCAAAATGAAAGCATTAATGAATCAACTGGTTATTTATACTTTACTTCTGAGTAATAAACAGAACTCTGTGTCAAGTAATGCTGTGGGTTATGAACTGCACAAAATTAAGTAACTTCATGCTGCCAGGAAGTCCTCCATGTAAGAGGTTTGTAGCAGTGTATCCAGCGGTCTGGTTTCAGGTGATCACTAGGAGCCCCAGACAGTTTTCCACCTTGGGCAACAAAGTAAGGAGTTCAGAGCATAAGGAAATTCAACCACTTGTTCCCTGTGAGGAACTGGGGGATCCCATCAAGTGTGGGACTCTTTGCCTGCCTCCATCCTTCCCACTCCACTTAGGGAACACTGGTTACCAAGAGGCCCCTGTGGAAAAGCTTCTGGAGCGGAAAGGATTTGAAATAATCTCCGTTATTTTCTCATGCCCCCTTCTTGTTCCCTTTCACAAGTCTCCCTGCCTTCCTTCCTTCAGTGCAGAAATGTTACCTCTCCTCATGTTGCAGGTGGTGGCAAGGCCCCTAGGGGGAACGGCTGAGTTTTGAGGTGTTTGTACACTTTCTACCTGCTTTAAGGAGTTGAAGTACTTAAGCTGAAGGGGACTACCTTATAAAAGGAAAACACGTCCAATCTGTGACACATTGTTTTAAAAAATGGTGTTCCAACTGAAATACCTGATAAACCTTTAGCTGAGGTTCTGGTGGCCTTTGCGACAATAAATGACCTATTATTAGTTGTTATGAAGAGTGTGATATTGATTTGTGCCATTAGTCTCTTGCTGATTTGCTGAAGAACAAAAAATTTTAATGCTAATGGAAATAAAGTACTTTACAAAACACTGCACACAAATACTGGAACATGTATTTGTAATAAAACAAGTGTCTAATAAACTTTTAAATATGAATTTTCTTTATTCTAGTACAGATTATTCCAGTACAGATACTCAGAGTACTGTTCCATTTGCTTTTATGAAGAAAAACTGAATTGATAATCTTGTGAAGTTTTAAATCTTAGACATTGAATATGCATGCACGAATCCAGTTTTGATTGTGAAACATTTATAATTTTAATGCCTTATTTCTAACTTTATTATCTTTTTCTGTTGACTGGCTATTATATATAATTGCATTGTTTCAGTATTTTAGTTAAACGCCTTATTGTGAACTGTATGTGACAGAATAGGTCTTATAGTTTGAAAGTAAATAGTAATTTAAAGTTGTTGCAAGACAATTACATGAACCTATTTTTACTTGTAATATTTTGATTGTAATAGCTAATGACAGGTTTTGTTCTAGTGTTGTTTATATGTTCTGGTATTAACATGATCGAAGTATCTACTAAAATATCTTTGCCTAATTCACTCTCCCTCCCTGTCCCTGTTTTTTAGGAAAGTGTAATATTTTATATTTTATTTTTCTTTATTAATATTGTCCTAACGATTTATTACATCTACTATCTATTTTTATTAAGCAGATTTTGGTAAAAATAAGTATTTTAATGTGTTTTAATATTTATAAATGGTTTCATTGTGCATGACATTTGCAGACTTGGTAAATATTTTAGCACCTCTAGTACACAAACATAAAGAAAAAAATTTGTTTTATTGGTTTGAGCGCCCGAATTGACCCCAGCAAGATTGAGATTGATCTGGTTTCTTTCAGCCTGTTAAATGTCAATCCAGTCATCTGTAACAGTACTTATATTTTTGTAATTTTTCTGTACGTATTTTCTGTGTTCTATAAAACTTACCCATCACTTGAAAAGATCTTCCTTGCTTGATTTGAAGATGAAAACAACCACAACCACCTATTTTATTTCTTGTTTTAAAAATTGTTTCTACACTTAATGTCAGTGCTATAATCACAGTTCTTTTTTGTAATCCTTATGAAAAGAGTTTATATTTTATTAGGAAAATATGATGAGACGTATTTGAAATGTGTAGTTGGACTAAAGAACACTCAGCTTTGGGGAATGGAAACGGTAGTGGAGGGATGGCTCCTTCTGCATGAATATTCCTGATGATATTAAGGCATAAAAAATGACCTTTCTGTAATAATTTAACATTATTAAACAAGTTCTGACATAGATTGTGAGCACAGAGACACAGATCAGCTTATTTCGAGGTACTTTTCTATCTCAGGCTTTTTCTTTATTCACTGTTAGGGATTGGCCAGCAGGTCTTACTGAGGTTTTGTTTTGTTCTGATTTTGACTGCTTTTCCCCCCACCCCCGTCTAAAGCAAGGCTAAGTATTCAAAACAAATAATATCAAGTCAGACGAACCAAACCAGAAGTGAATCTGAATTCTGGGTGGTTGGGCATTTGTAGTCTTAATCTAAAGTGTCGTGAGACTTTTTATAAAATATTTGCATAAGGTTTAAAGTGACCAATAATCTCACATGTGACCTATTTTAAGATGTGATCAAGATTCTGAGACCATCCTAAGCTTTTCCCGTCTAGTAGTTGGGTGGGCATTTGGGACCAGAAGCCTTTCCTATTCCGTTTCATCACGGCCCACTGTTGCAGAGAAGAGATTTGAGCCCAGTGATTTCTCAAAAGGAAGAATGAGAGACAGGAGGGAGGAGTTTCAAAGGATGATGATCCTAAATATTACTCCCTCCTCAACCAAAGATCTGTGTTCATTCATTTCATAGTTGCCCAATCAGATGCCAGTAATTTGAGAGAAAAATACTGTTTTTTCAAAGGATTTTTCTAATCATGGGTAAGCAGCTAATTTATTGAACCAGATTTTTGTTTGGGTAATACAGTGGCAAAGGGGTGTCAGAATATCTGGTCCCTCATCCTGCTTCACCACACATTAGCTGTGACCCCAGAGAGATCACTAAGCTTCTGCACTTCCTTATTTGTTCATTTCTTTTATGAGGGGACTGAAACAAAATTGTGCTTTTCAAACCTTTTAGGTAGTAAATTCATATATGAAATCTTAGCCAGAGTCCCAATATATAAAACAGATTTAAAAAAATAGTTTCTTTAGGCAGTTTAAAATCTCTTGTTTTTATTTCCCGGCATTGAGGGCGGGGGGGATAAGTGGAAAAAAAATCATTCGTGTGCCCTGAATCAGGCTCTTCTTTTGTCTTCTGAGGTTCTGTTCTAACAATAGAACCCTAGTTAAGTAGTCTGTTCCTTAAATGCCTCTTGTTCTAACAAACGACTCCCTCATCCCAACACACAAATGATACGGGGCAGATTTACAAACTTTACCTTATATATGGCAATTCCTAAAATTTGTTATCATGCAGGACAATCTTTAGTTTCTCTATAACTCTTATGGTTCTGCATGGTAACCTGTGAAATATATTCTTGCCACTTCTCCAGCAAATCAATGTGGTCTTAATAGGGCTTCATAGTAGCTTGTGCCTGGCAGAGTGCTAGTACAGTATGCTCTTTAAATGTATTATCTGAAATAGTTGTCTTCTGGAAGCGTATGAAGAGTTTTGAATACACTACATTGATGTCTGATATATACTTTATTGTTTTGACTTAAAATATGATAACCTTTCAGATGTGGATTGGCTAATTGTCTGATTTTAGGACTTTTTTGTTCTTAATGTGATATGAATGTAATGTGAATATAGATTTGTATACATTCAATCATCTTTTAATAGCCACAATCAGACCTCTATAATAACACTTTTTGCCTATCTGACTTAATGAATTGTCATTGGATAAAGTTTTATTTGTTAATTTAAATATCTGTTTTTCCTTTCCAAGGCATAGAAAGTGCAGTAATGTTTCTGTGATATGTTCTATATAAAATCAGTATGTTTATTTGTATGCCTTCTTCAGAAGCATGTGACTTGAGTCTTATCATTTTCTTTCACACTAAATATTTAAAGACTCATTTTGCAAGAGATTTTGTTTCAGATTGAATTTTTGGTTGAGGAATTCTTATGTAATTCCTCATACTTGATACTGCACATACTTCCTCTTTTTGTCATTGGCTACACATTGTCTGTGGCCCTGGGGTATGCGTGGGATGATCATGATGCACAACAGAAATATTCATTCTTGAACTTTACCATTGGATACATGAGCAGGATAACAAAGATGAGTTTCTTTTTTTTTTTTTTTTTTTTTGCTTCTACAAAAACAGGCTTACCTCTCTCCTTTTTATTAATTATGTACTATATATACATCCTCAGAAGTGATTGGTAGAAGGGTAGGGGTTTGGGGTGGAAGAACATTACAAGGGGTCATTTCAAAGGAATTGTATTAACCTTTACTACTAATCAGTAAATCTTGTTCTTATTCCTCTTGGAATCACTGCCTAGAGATGTTGGGATAGCTTGTGAAATGACCTGTTTGAATACCAAGTATAATTCTGTACATTAGTTTTGGATAAAAGAGATATGTGTTTTCCTATTCAGTTTCTCAAACTTTTTACTTTGGAATATTTCAAACATGTATAAATGTAGACAGTAGTGTAATGAGCCTCCATGTACCTATTGCCTAGCTTCAAAATATAACTGGTGGGCAGTCTTACTTTGATTACCCCTCCAAACACCCCTCCCTCATTACTTTGAAGCAATTCTTAGATACAGTATCACCTTATCAGTAAATATCTCAGTTTATATCTTAAAAGATAAAGGCTCTTTTTAAAATAAAAAATAGCAATGATGCCATTAGAATGCCAAAAATAACTAAAACTAATTTTGTAAGATTATCTAATTCAAATGTTTTCTTGTTTATTATTTTTCTTTCTACTTTGCATATGATTTTTTTTCCCTCATAACCCAATGTATGGACCCTTTCTCTTACTGTTTCAGGATTTTGGGTCAAAATTTTGGGAGTTTTCCTTGCTACAGGAATTCTCTATATTTTTTACCTTTCCAGTTTTTTTCCTTATGTCAGTTGGAATTGGTCCTGCTTAATGGTGTGAAGAATGGATGTTATCTTTTTCCATATGGCTATCTTATTATCTCTAGAATACTTCCTATACTCTAAGTTTCTGTATGTAGTTTTGTGTCTTTTTTCTATTTTGTTCCATTTTCCTTTAGGTAATGCTCAAGTAATTTAGGTAAAATTATAATATTTATATTACAGTTAAGGCCCAAGCTCTTCTTTTTTGATGGTTCTCTTGGTTATTCTTACTTGTTGATTTTTCCAAATTAACTTTATAATAAACTCGTTTGTCTCTAGGAGGGAATAATCTGATGGCATTTTTATTGGGATTACATTTAATTTATCAGACCTAGGGAGACCTATGATATCTTTATACTGTTGGATTACTATCCAAGAATATAGTATATCTTTTCATTTGTTCAGGTCTGATTTTTCGTCATTAAGAAGTTTTAAAATTTTCCTCATGTGTCTTTAGACATTTGTTAAGTTGTTCCTTAGGTAATTAATTTTATTGTTCTTCCATTATACCCTTTAACTGTTGTGTGTTTGTATATATAAATACTATTGACTCTTGTTAGTTATATAATCTGATATTATTATACAATTTATTCATTGATTATGCAAGTTTTTTCCTTGATTCTTTGGGGTTTTTCAGATACACATAATCATATTAGTCAAAAACAGAGACAGTCTTACCTCTTTTCCCATTAATATACCTCTGACTACTTTTATCTATACAATTTCATTAGCTAATACCTCCAACACAGTGTTAAATAGAAACTGTGAATATAACAAAGATCTTATTATTTAATGCTTGTGATAGGAGCTTCTGTATTTCAAAGGTAAAATTTTTAGTTTGAAACTAAACAGTACTATTTGGCTAACTCACTGAATATATTTATAACCAGAATCATGTAGGTTATAGGATATATTACGTATCAGTGTAACTTATATGTAGATGTACTCTGTGGCCCACAGTTCTCCTGGCTGGTGGGACTTGTAGGATACCTGTGCACATAGTGCCCCTGGAAGTAGTGCCTCTAGCTTTAGACTACTCAGGGACTTTGCTGGGAGGGCATCTTTCTATTTCATCGCCACTTGAAGATTTCTTTATCACCATCTCACCCTCGCTCCTCTCCATTTAGGCGGTCTCATGACTTTGGGAAAGTAAATCTAGTTTCTGCATTTACTGGAGTATATTGAACCACAGGTAGATAGCTGCTGATTAATATGTTCAAGATTACTGATTTAAAACAAATTTTTTTGTTCAAGTATAGTTGACGTACAATCTTATATTAGTTAAAAGTATACAACACACTGTGGTTCAGCAGTTACCCATGTTATTAAATCCTCACCCCAACTAAGGCGGTTACTATCTGTGAGCATAGAAAGCCGGTACATAAACACTGGCTGTATCCTTCATGCTATACCGCCCCCCCGCGACAAGCTTGCATCACGACTGGGGATGTTTGTGCCTCTTTATCCCCCTCATCCACCCTCCCCATCCCCTCCACTCTGATAACCACCAGTCCCTTCACCGTGTCTACAAGTCTACTGCTATTTTGTCCATTTTGTTTTGTTTTTACCTTCCACAGGTAAGTAAAGTCATATGGTATTTGTCTTTTTCTGCCTGGTTTATTTTACTTAGTATAATATCTTATAGGTCCATCCATGTTGTCATGAATGGCAAGATTTCTTTCTTTATGGCTGAATAGTGTTCTTTTGTGTGTGTGTGTGTGTGTGTGTGTGTGTGTGTGTGTGTGTGTGTGTGTACACCACATCTTTATCCATCCATCTATTGATGGACATTTTGGCTGCTTCCATTTCTTGGCTATTGTAAATAACGTGGCACTAAACATAGGGGTGCCTATATCTTTTTGAATCAGGAATTTTGTTTTTTCTTCCTCCCTCCCTCCCTCTCTCTGTCCTTCCTCCCTCCCTCCCTCTGTCCTTCCTTCCTCCCTCCCTCCCTCTGTCCTTCCTTCCTCCCTCTGCCCTCCTTCCCTCCCTCCCTCCCTCCCTCTGTCCTCCCTCCCTCCCTCTGTCCTTCCTCCCTCCATCCCTCTCTCCCTCTGTCCTTCCTCCCTCCCTCCCTCCCTCTGTCCTCCCTCCCTCTGTCCTCCCTCCCTCTGTCCTCCCTCCCCCCCTCTGTCCTTCCTCCCTCCCTCCCTCTCTCCCTCTGTCCTTCCTTCCTCCCCCCCCCCCTCCCTCTGTCCTCCCTCCCTCTGTCCTCCCTCCCTCTGTCCTCCCTCCCTCCCTCTGTCCTTCCTTCCTCCCTCCCTTCCTCCCTCTCCATGAATTGATAGGCCATGGGTTCTGGCAGCTCAGGTTCCCTTCCATTTGTTGTCACAAAGTGTGCTTCTCTGGATGGAGCAGGCTGGGGCTTCAGTTGAACCCAAGTACCTTTCTCTTTGGCTTCATTGCTTTTCTGATCATTTTCTTTCACATGCTTCAGGAAGCTGTCTCTGCTCTTAGAGTGCTTAATATGCAAAATACATGCATTAATTTCCTTGCAAGAATCTTGCCCTTTACTTGTTTGTTTACAACAATGCCAACAGCATGCTGGGTAACACTGTAGACTCTTCCAGTTTTGCCATGGTAACATTTGTGGACATTCCTTTATTTTTTTTTAATTTTTATTAAGCTATCATTGATATACACTCTTATGAAGGTTTCACATGAAGAACAATGTGGTTACTACATTCACCCATATTATCGAGTCCCCCCCTATACCCCAAAGCACTCACTGCCCATCAGAGTAGTAAGATGTGTGGGCATTCCTTTTTGAACAGTGCCTATTCCCTGATGTCTACTGTATCACCTTTCTTGTAGATTCCCAGGTATATGGCCAAAGGAACGACTCCATGTTTTCTAAAAGGCCTAGAAAAGATACCAAGTGACTCTTCTCTTTCCCTTTATGTTGGTCATTTTGATAAATTACTAGAAGGTGGCAGCTTCAGCTGAAAGGAAAGGGTGGATTTTGTTTTCTTTGGGTAAATTCCTAGAAGTGAAATTACTGGCTTGTATGGTATTTCTATTTTTAGTTTTTTGAGGAACCTCCACACTGCCTTCCACAGTGGTTGCACCTGTTTACATTCCCAAGAGTACTGATTTTAAACTCATCTTTTTAAAAAAACTCAACATATTCACCCAATATAGAAAGATTTTCATATTGATAATATGGTGGGATTTTATCTAAAATATGCTGTTTCTAAAATTTTAATTTCCACTAAAATACTTAGTAGCATTTTACTATGAAATATGAGGTATGGTTATCTAATTTGCCCTCTGTCATCAAGTTTGTGGAGTATCTTTGTCTCAGTAATTTTGTTAAATAGTACAAAGGAAGAAAAAAGTGGACACCTACTAAGTCCATGCAATGTGATAGGTGTTTTTTACATTTAAAAAATATTTATTAGATTAAAGTGTGCTAATGAGTGATCTAGAAGGAAATGCATGGAATGGAATGAAACTAAAAGGTAGAAAATCAACATCTGCACATTTTCTACTGTAATTCTTTAAGTAGTTGGAAGTGTTTTGTGTGTGTGTGTGTTTTAATTACAAATGAGGAAAGAAATCAAACTTCAGCTGCACTCAGGGATTGAAGACTCCTCCCTTTGTTTGAACATTAATAGTGGAATCTTATATGGGGAAGAAAACCACCTGCTAGCAGTTTATTGGAGACAAAATGGAAAATTAGGGATTCATTTTCTGATTGATGATTAATTAGCCCACACAGCGTTCAAAATATAATTTCCATAAAACATATATAAATAGAATACATAGAAAAAGGGGAAGAAGCAGGGAGTTCTGATAGAAGACTAAATTCATTAAAATGTTCTGATTTTAAATTTCTTTACCAGGTGTGCTGGTCATTCTTAGAGTACTATATCTCTTCATCGGAGTAAGACTTTCCTCATTCCCAAAGAAACAAACCCATTTTATGGATTCATCAGAATAAATTTTTATTAATGTCTAAAAATATGCCGGCTAAAATGTAAAGCAACATTATTTGACCAAATTGTATTATGCACATACGCAGAACATGAGGCTGTTCTAGATGCTGGATATTAAAAAATGAAATCCCGTTTAATTGAGTAGTCCCCATCTCCACGTGGATGTCCATAGTCACTTCAAACCTATCTTCACCTATAAATTTTCTTTTTTCTTTTTTTCCTAGCACTTCTGGAACTGCCATCACTTTTATTATATATACACTAATTATGGAAATGTGTCCATAACCTATTACATGGTGATTGGTAGAACAAAGATTTAATCGGTGATGATAATATTTGAATATTTGATCTACAAGTAAAGAGTATTTGAAAAGAATGTGTAAGCCAGCTGTACGTCATGTGGATATATAGCTACTTATGCTGAAAGAATTAGACATTTTTAAGACACACCGTGAAACACTGCAAGGGAAATTAGTGGTAGAGGTGGAGTGGCTGCAAAGTCAGATATCATGGATTCTCATAACACCTAGTGGATCAGAATCTTTTGTTTAACCTCTTTAAATCATATTTCTTTATTGTTGGCAAAAGATTATTGATCTACTTCTGTTCATCTTCTCAAGTTCCTTTAATTATGGTTCATTTTTAGAGATTCTGTCCTTCCTTTCCTGGTGCTTTCCCACTTGCCAGCCACTCAAGACCAGGGGAAAAAATCCGAGTTCTAATCTGAGTGGCTGCCTAATTAAAATATATATTTTAAGTTTTGTTTTTATTTGTGAGTTTGGGTTAGAAAATGAAAGTTTATGTTTTCTACTCATTATAGTTTCTCAACTAAATATTTTCTTAAAATTCACGGCTTGTCTTTCCTTCTCTTAAAAATGTCATTTACAGAACAGAAGTTTTGAATTTTGATAAAGTCTAGTATATCAGTTTTTTCTTTTATGACTCATGCTTTTGGTATTGTATCTGAAAGCTCATTGACAAACCCAAGGTTACACAGATTTTCTCCAATGTTTTTTTTTAGAAGTGTTACAGCTTTACATTAATATAATGACTTGGTCTTCCCATTCATTTCTATCAATAAGTACCATTCTTGATTATTTCATCCTTTTTAACACACAATATTATCTTCCAGATCACTAACTCATTATCTATACTTAATACTTCTTAAGAGTATTGCCTATAGTCTCACAAGCTACTTGTTTATTTACTGTCTGTACTGAACAATTTTTGTGGAGTTTTCCATCTGAATTTTTGTTGTTATCTCTAGAAGAACTTAATATTCTCAAATAAGAAAGTCAGAGCACCTCACAATTTTATCTAAGTTATTACTGGGAGAAATTGTTCAAATATCACCAATGACTTACAGTGAGATCTTAAAGCATATTGCTGCCAATTAAATGTGTCACCTAATAGGATAATATTAGAACAAGATTCCTGTCTTTATTTTCAAATCAATTATTCATTGTGTGTTCTGAGATTAAGAGGTCAAAAGCTTTCCTACTTCTGCATGTGTGTGTGTGCGGAGATATTTGAAAATAGCATAATTGGCAGTAACAGAAGTAATCATAGGATAAATTGGTTCTTTGAAATGTAAACATTTGTTCTAAATGGTTTTGGCTTCAGATTACTTATATATAAACAGATGTCATAAGCTGTCTGGAATTGTAGCTCCAAAAGGAGGGGAGTGATGCTCACTGAAAGTTTTAAAAAAGACAAAATAGATGGGTTCATCAAATAGAAAAAAAAAGTAGAATATTGAATACTGAATGTAGTAAAGTACTTCTAGAGAAAAAACCACAGTAAGAAAATAAGCCAAAGTCAGTAATAACAAAAGCGATGGTAATAATATTAGTGATAGTAATAATGTTATTTATTGAGTGCTTACTACATCCCAGGTGCTATGCCAAACTATACCCCTTATATCCAATATTGAATCTAAAAGATAATATATCATTGTCTTTTATCTTGTATTCATTGAGTTGTATACAAG
The DNA here is from genome assembly GCF_040802235.1 of Manis javanica. Lineage (NCBI taxonomy): Eukaryota > Metazoa > Chordata > Mammalia > Pholidota > Manidae > Manis > Manis javanica. The sequence continues at coordinate 109,235,199 of NC_133164.1, forward strand.
GATACCAGACAGCTTGGCTGGGTTGCTGGAAGTTACTACTTTTCATTGGTTGCCTCTCTGAGACTGTCCGCTAGTATAGATCAAACTCTTTGCCTTCATAATTGTCTTCAAAGAGCTGCTTCTGGCTCTATGCAGACTGAATTCCAGGACTATTCTGATGATGAGAAAAAGAATTTATCCTTTCTTATCCTAAAATCTCAAATAATGACGTTTCATTTACTGTCACTGCATAGCCACCAATCCTAGCAATCTTGTGGCTATATTTTACCACCTGTTTTGTTCTCTTCATGGACTGTGCTGGAGCCTTCAAGAAATCACCTATGCACTTAAAATCTTTGTTTTCTACATGGCTTTAAGTTTCTCTAGTATAAAGTCCTTGCATTTTTCTTCTTTGGCCTAGCAGTGACTGTCATTCAAAAAAGACAAAGATCAGTGGTTTTCAAACACTTATTTAAAAAGTGGTATTCTTTCTTCAAATGAAAATGTCTGTAAAAATGTGTTTAAAAAAGGTAAAGATGGGAAGTGTGGAGGTCTCCTTTCTTCTGGCATTTCTAGGGAACTCATAGGGTGCTCCATAGTACAATTTGAAAATCATTGGTCTTATTGCTAATTCTCTTTTTGCGTCCTTCCAAATCATTCCTCGCATTGCTTCGGGAGGTATCTTCCTAAAACAAATATCAAATTAAGTTATTTCTTATGCTAGTATCTTTAATGCATCCCTATGGCCTCACCTCACATCCTCACATGTGAGTTTCTTGGGAGCTAAAGCTGTATTGTTCCCCTTTGTATCTCTCATACCCGTTAGGGGCTTTGTAAGTAGTAGCCTCGGTGCTCCATGAATGTTTAAGAGAGATACCGAGGGAAGTTTGCATGGTTCTATCTGCGTCTTCCTAATGGCTTCGCTTCACTCATATTGGCAGTGCCAGCCTGTCTCTTATTCAGACCTTCCCATCTTTCAGGCCCAGCCCAAATCTTAACTTCCTATTTGACAGCTATCCTTAGCTCCAGCAGCCCTTATCAATTTCCCTTCCTTTGGTTTCTAAAGCAACATATTGTAATTATAGAGAAGCACATACTCAGTGTATTGTATTTAGTGAACTGTGTTGTTACCACTTTATAGTGTAACCTCTGCCCGGGCAGTTCTAGCAAAAATAATGAAAATACATGAAGGTTTTCAAAGGTACTTTCTTATATATGAGAATATATTTTGCCAAGTTCTGAGATAATTAATTCTGCTTATAATTTGGGTTTTGAAATAAGCCAGAGGTTATAATTTTAAGTTTGTGCTTTAGTACAGTGTGTGTCAAGACAGATTTGCCTTTGTTTCTCAACACATTGCAGGTTGAACAATAAATCTTTGTTTTATTGTGTCTTCTGAAACTAAAATTGATGTTGAGTCAGCTCATAGCCTGCAAATCAAACAGAAATCTTTGAAAAAGTACATGCAATGAATTAAAAGTATTTGGTGTGATTTTTACCATGGGTCATTTTCAGGTTCTTGTTGGAAAAGAGGAATAATAAAAGCTTTATACCTTTACATTAATATTCTGTTGATACAGCGCACTTCCTTTGTTTTCTATTCCTTGTGTATTTTTCAGTAAATATGTTTCTTTTGTTGTTTTCAGAACTGTGTATTTTATTTTATGTGACGACAGTTCTCTAAAAAAACATCAAAATGCTAATTAGGGAAAAGTGTATTTCGTTTTCTTAAAGACAACTACCAAATTCATGTTACCAAATGATTACATTTTTATTCAGGGTTTTGCTTCTTTTTAACTATATTTTTCATTTCTCTAAGTACTTTGTGGCCTTTAATAAATGAACTTGTTTTTGATACATTGAAATGATCTCTATAGAATAAAGAATAAATATCCTCAACATTTCTTACAGGAAGACTTTTCTCTGAGACATCTATACAGTTATATTTTATATTTTTGATGTTATTGAGGAAGGAAAAGTGGATGCTGTGTCTTTAATGGAAAGCAAAAGGTTATCTTTCTCTGGCCTTTGTGTGTATGTGCTGATGTGGATGTAGGCAGCCAGACAGGCAGTGTGTGCAGAGAGACTAGGGAACCGGCTGTGGATCGATAGAAGTGGTGTGAAGTGAATTAATGCGAGGTAGGCCGTCTGTCTGTCATAAGGATTGTGGGGAATGCAGGGCAGCGTGGTCAGTCATTGCAGAGATCTGCTTCCAATAAATTCAACCCTTCTGCCTGAAAACAAACTCTAGATACACACGTACTCCCTTCCTCATTGTTAAATTTTACTTTATTCAAAGTAAATGTTCATACCAAGTTACTGCCTCCAATATACTTTAATTGGACCACTGGAAAACCACAGTTGTGAGAACTGATGAAGTAAAAATACCTGCTGTTCTTTTAGATCCACTTTGCAGCCAATATAGCGGAAATCTATATTACTATGGGAATGAGAAATATCATTTTTGTTACTATTTATAAATATTTTGGTATGTATTTTTCTTTCTTGGTCCTAATAATATTGTCTATCATTTCCATTTAATCTTCAATAAAACAATAAAATTACAATGAATTCACATGGTTTTATATTCCAGTATTGGTTAAAGGCTCTGTATTTTAATTGTTACTCTATCGAAATTTAGTATTTAATCTTTGATTATTAAGTTATTCACATGATTCTGAAGTCTTCTGACTTCATATCATTTATCACTACCCAGATATTATTAGTCAGGAAAAAATGTTTATAAAGATAATTTACAAGCTTTTGAAAGATAAATCTTAGAATAATGTACCTGATTTTACTGGTGGGGAGAGGCAAGTGAAATTTTATTGCATTGATTTTTAAAACTGTATCCCATATTTACATTAAATTTTTTTTCTAAAATGATTAAACGTAAGTTGTATATGTAATAGACCTCTTGCTATGAGCAGTGATATAAATATTTAGAAATCTAGATGGCATGACAATCTCCTAATAGTCCTCCTCCCTGCCCTCTTTTTCTTACTTCTGCTGCTAGCCAGTCTACCCCCGTCCTTTCCACTGCCATGTCCAGACTTACACCTGCTTTCTGCTCCATTCTATGTTTTTCTTTGTATTCCTCCTGACTCACAGTATAGAACCCATTTATAGACACTCATTATCTGGCATAATGGTCATTCTTTTTGTGTGCGTGTGAAATCTGGATTAGGGGACTAACTTGTTTTTTAAGTAGCTCACAGCTTTCCATTTATTTTTTTTTATCTCTTTACTTTCTTTAACTCTTTATCATCTCTTTATTATACTTTTTTAATTGTATATCTTTCCCCAAAGTACACTTACTACTATTTTCTAGTATATTTAAATAAAAATTTCTGTCATGGGATTGAAGGTACTCAGCTCTATTTAAGATGCATTTATTGAACCTTTATGAGATGTTCATTATTGGCAAATATTTTGGGAATACTCAGAAAGTAAATAAGTTTTAAAATTTTATGGCATAGTTTGACAAATAAGCTCACATCAAGTACATAAAGAAATAGCAAAGTACCACCATATAATTAATTGACAGCATTTGTAATCTTGATTATCAATGTACAAGAAACTGAAGCTTCCATCTAAGTATTTTCTAAGTAGACTCTTCTTCATTTTCTCTAGAATATTTCATCTTATTGATAGTGGATAGTGATGAAGTGATTTTTATGCTTCAAAAAGTTCAATTTTTTTATACCAGAAAGAAAACCAAACAGTTCTTTCTAGTCTTTGTATTTTGGTGAAAATAGAAGTTTTCTGGCATATCCCTCAGTTCTCTTTAGTGACATGATATATTGTATTGTATCTTTTGTTTTAAAGTTAGGTTTATTGATGTATAATTTATAAATAATAAAATTCACCCTTTTTAGTGAATTTTACAGTTCTATTAATGTCAAACAAATGTGAATAGTCATGTACTCACTTCCATAATCAGGTTATAGATTGTTTTCATTAATATTGTACTACTCTGTAATCAGCCCTCTTACCACACTGCTAGTCTTTGGCAACCCCTGATTTGATTTCTAGCCCATAGGTTTACCTTTTACAGAATGTCTGCTGTGGTGTCTGCCTGCTATCATAAGATGATAATGTAAAATTTACTGTGGAGATTGGAAATAAATAAGTTATGGCTGGGAATTTTTTTTATTGTTATTATTCCTACTTTTGCAGAGAATAATTACCATGCCTTAAAGGATTAAATAATGGTTTTGCTCATCTTTTATATTACTGTGTGGTCCAAAGTTCAAAAGGAAAAGCTTTTATCATCTTCTTAAACTATTAAAATTAGTTTTAAATGATCTGTATCATACAGATTTGAGAGTTGCTTGTAGTAATTTGGTCTACCCATTCTCAGTATCTCTTACCTTTACATCTTCCAACAATGGTTAGTAATCTTAGGTATCACTATCCATCAATAAATTATGATATGTTTATGCATTTATTCATTAGTTGATGGACAGTTTCTATTGTTTATACCTTTTGGCTTTTATGAATAATGTGCTGTGAACATTAGTATACAAGTCAGTGTGGACATATGTTTTTATTTCCCGGGAATGGAAGTGCTAGGTCATATGATAACTCTGAATTTAACCTTCTGAGGACCTGCTAGACTGTTTACTGTTGAGTTTTGAGAGTTCCCCTTAGAATTTAGGTACTAGTCCCTTGTTAGATATGTGATTTCTGAATCTTTTCTCCCTGTCTTTAGCTTGTTTTTTCATCCTCTTAATAGGGTCTTCTGCAGAGCAAAAGTTTTTAATTTTGATGAAGTCCACTTTACCATTTTTTTCTTTTGTGGATGGTGGTTTTGGTGTCAAGTCTAGCCTTAGATCTCAAAGATTTTCTCTTTTTTTTCTCAATTTTATGTTCTCCATTATAGTTTTATGTTACGTCCATGACCCATTTTTGAGTTAATTTTTATATAAGGTGTGAGCCTTAAGTCACGGTTCATATTTTTTGCCTGTGGATATCCAGTTACAGCAGCAGCCCATTTGTTGAAGAGATAATCTTTTCCCACTTGAATTGCTTTTGCACTGGTGTCCAAAATCAGTTGGCCATATTTGTATGCATCTTTTTCTAGGTTCTCTATTATGTTCCATTAACCTAAAAGAATACAGTTTTAATAAATTTAATGTCGTGAAGTGAGATAGACTGAATTTTTTCTACCTTATTTTTTTTTTGCCCCAAATCCTTTTACTTACTCTAGTTCTTTGTCTTTCCATATAATTTTAAAATAATTTTGTCTATGTCTATGAAAAGTCATACTGGGATTTTGATAGGCATTTCATTAAACCTTTATATCAATTTATGAAGAATTGACATCTTTACTATGTTGAATCTTCCATGAACTTGTCCTTCTATTTCATTTATTTAGATATTCTTTGATTCTTTCCAGCAGTGTTTTTTAGGCCTCAACATATATCCTATATATGTTTTTTAGATTCACATCTTATTATTTCAGCTTTCTGAACCACTAGTAGTATTTTTTAACTTAGGTGTCCACGTTTGTTGCTAGATAAAATATATTGGTTTTTAATGCTTTTTTTTTGTATTCCACAGCCTTACTGAACTTACTTTTAGTTCAGTGGTTTTTGTTTTTATTCTTTTTGTAGATCCCTTTGAAAGGATCCCTTTGAATTTTCCATGTACACAGTCATTTCATCCTTGACTGGGCCAATTTACCTCATCCATTTCAAACTGTATGTGTTTTCTTGTTTTTACTGTATTGGCTAGAAGTTCTCACACTACGTTAAATAAGAGTGGTGAGTGTGGACATCTTTGCTTCATTCCTGATTTCAGGAGGAAAGCATTCAGTCTTTCCCTAGTAAGTATAATGTTAGCTGTGGACTTTTAGAAGATGCTCTTTATTAATTTGAGGAAGTTCCCATCCATTTCTATTTTTCTGAGAGTTTTCTTATTTTATCATGAATTACTGTTGAATTTTGTCAAATGACTGATATGATCTTATGTTTTTTAATTCTTTTTGCTTGTTAATATTTTAAGTTACATTGATTGATCTTTGAATGTAGAACCAGACTTGTAGCCACAGAATAAACCTTATGTAGTCACAGTGTATAATTCCTTATATACGTTGTTGAATTCCATTTGCTTATATTTTGTTAAGGATTTTTGAGACTATTCATGAGAGATACTGATTGTAGTTACTTTTTCTTTCCTTTTTTTTAAAACAATTTTCTTTTTTTCTTCCAAGAGGTAAAAGATTTTATAACCCTTATGTTGTTTTGGACAACAGTGATCAAAGAACCAGTTTCAGTATAGCTACTTGGTTTTGCAACCTCTGTTACTTTGAGATACACACGTTTGCTCTGTAAGCTCTGTCCCAAAATATTGAATGACCTCACCTGATCCGTTACTTGGCACAGGACAATAACTCCATGGATCACTTCACAGTGTTTCTACTCAGTATTCTGCGATTCCATGATTTCTCGTGGGTATGCCGTGGTGGTCTGTCATATATCCTACCCTGTCCTGAGGGACTCAGTCCCTCAAAGGGCTTGGTAGTGAAAAGATATTGTGGTTTGAAATCAACCTGTGTGTCAATACTCATCCTGATTTGCGTAGCTGTTTATGTTGAGCAATTACTTAACCTCTCTGATTAAATGAGAATAATTTAAGTAGATTGATAAACTTGTGACTACATAAATACTAGCTTTATTTTTATTGAATTCCTTCATTTTACTGGAAAGGAAAACACTACTAATAAGTGATCTTCCTTAATATCTTTTCTCTGTTTCTCTGTTTCTCTGATCATCTTCAAAATGATGTGTTAAGGAATGAGATGGAGAGATTTCAGAGATTTACGTTTTGATTTAATAATATGAAATAATCTTTCATTTTGTATTTGTGCAATAAGTCTTTATTTAGAAATGTGGCATTTGCCTTATCTCTTCCTCTTTGTGATTATTTTACTGATAGCCATCTTTAATTAAGTAATCAACTTCATACAATCTTTTCTAGTAATCTCCCTCCCATATTTAAAAATTTTATTTTGAAAACCCAACAACAAAAATGATACTGCAAAGGGATAGCTTTTTCATTTTGCCATTCATCAGGGCCGATTGATTTAGCCCTGTTCATTTTTTTGATGGAGCAATTCTGAACAAAGTGGTAGTACTAAAATGATGTGTCCTCTTATTTAAGTTTAAATCATTAGGTCTTGGAACTGCCTACTGGTAGATCTAGTTCTGGATCATTCAGGTGGTTAATGATTAAGATTCTTCTTCTCTTGATGACTTTTGTAAACCTGAGTCAGCAAGGTTGAATTTCACATAGAAATATTTATACTTTGGAAGGAAAGAAGTTCTTGATAATTTGTAGCTTTTGGTTTTTAAAATATTTTGGTGGCTATTGTAGATGTAGTTATTGAAGTGCTTATTTAGAAGATTGGTTAGAAGGTTCAATTCCTAACCTGACTCTAATTGGTGAGATTCTGTACACCAGGATTGAGTAATACCTGAGGGTAGCCATAGAAACATGTTGAGACACCCTGTTATCTATTGCCAAAGTAGAAATAATGTGGTAAATGCAAATTGACAACAAAATATACATCAAGATGGGAAGATAGTATATAAGGAAAAGACATTTGTATGAGCTGGCAGGTTCTCAGATGATTTACAGAATGGAGACTTGGCTCCCTGATCAAGTTCATCTGTCTGCTTCCACTTAGGTTCTTTCAGTGTGATAATTATCATATCTCTACCTAATTCCTTCATAGACGAATGTATTATACTCTTTTGGGCAGTGAATTTCAGGTGTCTTACATAGACCCAGAGCACTATTGTTATTATCTTTCCTCCTAACCCCCAAATTATAAGCAAACTGAAAGAGAAGTAAACTTTTAAAACAGTCCTTTATTTCCTAGGTTTTTCCCGATCTTTGTAGCTTAATTGCATCTAAGTTAGCTAACTATAGCTAAGAATTTGAAAACAATCAAGTAAAAATATAATTGACTTAAGCATCCTCTTTTTCCCAGATCTTAGGTAAAAGTCAACATAGTTTATGCCCATCTTCATATATACATATAAAGAAATAGAGCTTACATGAATGTTTTCTTCATTAATTTGTGTCTCTTCCTAATTTTGGTGCATATATTGTATTTTTTAAATTTATTATATGTGCATCCAGTAAGTAAATTTAAAAACTTAAAGAAGTTTTTTTTTTTAGGTTTTGTCTACCTTTTAGTTTTTCTAAATTAACCTTGTGATTCCCATTTGTTCTAGCTGGAGTCTCGGCTGAAGCCATGCAGACTATCAGCACTGTCCCTGATGCTTTAGGGCCGGAAGCCAAAATCCAGGAGGAAGAACACGACCTTGTAGATGATGACATCACAACTGGTAAGCAGAGACATCTTTAACATTACCTGGATGAGCTTTGTCCAGTATTGGAAAATGCTTTCAGGTCATTTAGAGTGGGACTAAATAAGCTGATAGAAAAGATGGAAACTTGTATTGATGGAGTGTTTAGTTTCATGAGACTCTTTAGTGTCCTTTTTGATCTTGAAGTGGAAAAAAGTGGAACTGTGTATTTAGTCTAGATTTGTTTATTGTTGTTACAACAATGAGCCTGCTAGCTGTGCATTTGATTTTCTGGAGACCTCCTCATTCAAAGGCTAGTATCATTACTGAAGCCTTGGAACATGTAAAGAAATACCCCTATTAAGTCATCAAAGATTCTGTAATTATAGGGTAAACTGAAGAATACTGAAGTTGTAGTAGTGATATATGCAGTATAGGCTGTGTAAGGAAACTTACAGATAGTCTTTGTACCTATACCATACATAAGTGCTTTTAAAGTTATTTACATTGTTTGGAGATTGAACATTCTTATTTGTATTATCATATAACCAGATATAAAGTAAAATTTAGGAAAGCCATATTAGCATATGTGCTCAGCCTATCTTTTTATAGACTTAAATCAGTTTCAACTACTGTATCTCCAAATGCATTCAGCTGTTTCTCTTAGTGCATGAAGGATAAGAACAACCTAATATAAATATTTTTGTGCATATTAAGAATGTCAAACTTTGGTATTTGGTGTGGATGGTTGATATGGTTAAATCTGACCATGTAAGTCTATAATTGTTGTAAAGCAACAAATATTAATTTATTAGTAACCAATAATTTGAAAAGAAGCATGTCCCAAAAATGTCATTAAAATTTTCAACAAAGATGAGAGGAAGAAAATAGTTAAAGGAAAGGTTTTTTTTTTTTATTTTAAATCTCTGTGTGGCAGTACCATTCTTTACTGTTATCCCCTAAATGCCTTGAAAATTTTATCAATGAGAAAAAGTTAAGGGAGCCCAAAGGTCCCCCTTGAAAATTTGCAGAGCCTGTTTTTAAAAACCTGTAGTCTTGTACCGCTGCTACATATAAGTAGTTGGCTAAGTTGGCCATCGTCTGGTTTTCAGTAAAAATGCGTTGATGGTGGTAGCTGTTGTAACTTTTCCTTTTTGTTGTATCAGTACATCAATTAAAAAACCAAAACTTAGATTTAATAGAAATGATTTCAGAAATTTCCAACTTTTCTGAAAGTCACTTGTATTTCACAAATTATAGCTACTCAAGAAAATCATTTCATTTTCAGATTTTTTAAAACTAGTTCTTGCTTTATTCAGTATTCCTTCCTTTTTGAGGTAATATGTAGATGTTTTCATTCCCATAAAATTTAAAGACCTTCTAGTCTATAAAAAGTAATGGTTCAATTCATAGAAGAAATGTTGTGGCAACTACACTTACCGTGGCATGCATTTAGTAATGTATGTAATTATCGAGTCATTATGCTGTACATCTGAAACCAATATAATAATGTATATCAGCTATATTCCAATAAAAAAAAGTTGCCTTTGCAATAGTAGAATAATTCAACTTGCATTCTGGAATAAAAGCTGAATTTTGAACACTAAAGTAAGCATTATTAAATCAGTACCTTGAAATTTTGAATTATGTACTATCAAAGTCATGAAACAGCATTATGGCATTTGACTGCTTTTATTTTATTGTTAAAAAATCAAGAACTTAAAAGTAAAAATGTAGTTTGGAGAGTCCATTACTGCTACATAAACTATATTTTAATCTGTTTCAGCATATGTGACAAATGGGTTTTATCAGTTGATTTATTCATTTCATGCCATGGGAACTAGGAGCAAGAATGTTCAAAGAATTTAAATAAGTAAAAAAGGCTTCCTTAACATGTCATCAAAGCAGCTAGCAAACAGCAGTCTGTAGATCGTTCAGTTACCTTAGATTGTGTGACTTGATTAAGATGTGGTATAGATTTTTGTGAGGGTTTAGAAGAAAACCATATTTCTTTTTATTGACTAGAATCCTATATAAATTATATTATGAAAAATATGGTAGATGCATTGAGAGAAACCTGTTTCAAGCACAATAATCTTATTTTGGGATAATCAGCGTTATAGAGCACAAGCAGTACAACAGGGAAATCTGGCCAGGTTAGCCATTCACTTTGAAAATCTGTTTGTTTTTTTCTGGTTATTTAAAAGGAATTACTATTAACATCTCATCATAAAATAAATCGAAATTATATAATGACAGAGAGATTTGCCTGTCTTTTGAATCAGTTCTTATTTGGAAACTGTAGTTAAGCTAATAGGCAGAGTTGTATTAATTTTATTTTTGTAGCAATCTGGGACTTAATTCTTCAATTAACTTAATTGAACAACTGACCAAGATAGCAATTAAAATATGAGCTATAATTTAGTGCTTTTACAATAGGCAGATTAGTCATTTTTGACATTTTTCTTTGGATGAGAATGAAGTATGAATGTTCTCTTATAATTCTTGAATCACAGCCTTTGTCAGTGTTTGTCTCCTAAGAGTAAAGAAGCATGGATGGAGAAAGCTGTGTAAGTGTTAGCTATGATCAATTGGAACTAATTAAATTTATTTGAAATGAAGAGTCTTAACTGGAAGAGAACAGCTGGAAAAACTGGGAAGAAAAAATTGAGTCTTGATTGAGACAATTTAGACCTTCACCCTGTCATTTACAAAATATGCTGCAGTTTCTTTCTATATCTTTCTTTTTAAAGCTAATATCTATTGATCTGCTCTACAAAGTAATGCCAGTGTGCCTTGGCCAGCACACACACTCAGTTTTACTTAGCATTGTATCTGAAGGTTCATCAAATTCTTTCCTTTAACCAAATGTTTTAAATTACATATTAAGGCCATATTAGCTATTTCACAGATTAACACTGTTTATGTAGAAAAAAATTCTAAATGTATTTCATGTATTTTTTGTAATATTGTACAGTATGCCTGGGAAATGCTGGTTCCCCCCCCCCAGGATTTGCAATATGTTGTATATTTAAAATCTGTTTTAACAAAACTAATAGCATTTCCTTTAAAAAGGATGGTATTGTTTTTAGATAATTTTATAATTTCAGTGTCACATGAATATTATTCTATACCTGTGTGTTTGCTTTTGTATGTAAATTTTCATTTTTAGTATTGTAATTTATATGTTTATTTAGATATATAATCAATATTTGTAAATAATGTGTTCTCATTTTCAGTATGATATTATGTTAATGGAGTAAATCTCACTAAAAACTGACTTATATAGAAATATGTTAGATCATCTGTTTTTTAAAGTAAACCTTTTAGGTGACTTTGTTAATTATCTTTATGTATTTTCATCATGGTAAAGGATGACATTCTAAGTGGGGGTGAAGCTATGTACTCCCTAAATGCTGCATTTGAAAACAACCTCCCCCTAATTGTGGTTAAAAAATTTTTGAAAGGGTTTCATTCACAAATCTGCATGGATCCCTTTAATAAAGTCAGTGTATTCTTCTGAAGGTCATACTGCAGTGTCCTGCGCCTTGTTCAGTACAGCAAGGACACGCTGACCACATAACAGTGATAAAGGGTCAGGAGTCACTGACATTGTCAAAAAGAGACAGCTTGATAGTAGATCAGCAGCGCAGTTGGCAGATTCAACTGCTTACAACAAAAGCAGCAAAGATATGTGGGTTCAGATAGGTGTGGGCTTTGTTATATTTTTTGTAAAATTTAAATTTAATTTATAAAAAAAGAGGAAACACTTTGAAGAAAAGAAAAAGTAGAAAAGAATAAGAGAAATTGAAAATAATACCCATTGACAGTTTGCTTTTTTGGCAAAGCATACTAGCCACGCACTTTGCACTTGATTCTTAGAGTATTTCTTTGAAGTGGATGCTGGTGTTTTTCAGATATATAGATGAGGAAACAAGCTCAGAGAGGTCACTTTTATAAGGTCACATACATAACTAGTGATAAATCTGGGGCTTACAATGACTACACCCCAACTTCAAGCTTATGTGCTATCTTAAGTGCCACCCCACAGTGCCTGACATTCTCAAACACATTGAAACTGGGCATGTTTTCATTTTCTTTTGAAATCTGAGATGATATCACAGTCCACCTTTATTGCTTATGATATTAGACATAAAGAAGTCTGGTAATTGCTGCTATCTTATTATTTAAAATGCAAACTTGTTTTTCGAATTCACACTCAGAGATTCTCTCCTTTAGAAAAAAAGTCATTTGTTCTTTATTCTTTTTAAATTTGTTTTTTATTTAGGAATGCTACAGTGATGTTAAGACTGCAAATACAAGTAGTGTTTATTACTGAACAGTTATTTTATTGCATACATTTGAAATGCAGTGTTTACTCTTCTACTTTGCTTTTTGAAGTTATCAGTATAAAACTGACACCTTGACATATATTCATACACTAGAATCAACATCTCTAGCATGTAAAAGAGAGAGCTAAAGGGACTTCTAGTCAGACTGAACAATGGTTTGTGTGTTTTACCATTTACTAGGGGCCCTATTCATAAAATGTTTATACATTTGTTTTGACAGAAAGGTAGGAAATTCATCCTGTTATGGTAGAAGTAAGTCCCAAAGAACAAAACTTGGGGCATTATGTATTTAGAAATCAAAAGTACTTTCTAGGCATAGAGCCAGAGTCCTTGTAATTAGTAAACTAGAATAAGACTTCTTCTTTGCTCCCTCTCCTAAATTAAATGATTGAGTTTAAAGAACTAATAAATTAAAAAACTAATTTAAAAAAGAATATTAAAAGAACAAATGATTTTTTTTTCTAAAGGAGAAAATCTCTGGTATGAATTCGAATAACAAGTTAATTGTAAAATAAGAATGAGAGAGGGAGAGGGAGCCATGATGAAGTCTTATTCTAGTTTACTAATTATAAGGCCTCTGCTCTATGCTTAGAAAGTAAGATAGTATACTTGGTAATGTCCAAAGTGAGCTCATATTCATTCCTTACTAAAACTCATCTTCTTTTATATTTATATCTCATTTAAAGGCATCACAAAAGGTACCATTAACCATTCAACATCCCAAAGTAGAAACTAAGGAATAATCTTTCCAACAGTATCCACATACCAAATCTTGTAAATTCACCTCTTAAATATCTCCTTATGATTTTCCTCTTCTCCGTTTCCATAGAGAATACCTAGATCCAGACTTTGATTTTTTTTTTCTATTTCGTGTTTCTATCAAATTTTCCCACAGCTGTCTCCCTGTCTGCATTTCCTGGCTCTTCTCTTTCATGCCGTCCCTTACTCTGAGTGTTTCAGAAGCCAATACAGCAACCTTCGTCCTCATTAGCTGCTGCTTAATGGCTTCCCATTGATTATAGCACAAAATCCAAACACCTTAGCAATATGTGTAGGGCTCTTCAAAGACTGGCCCCATCTCCAGCTCCGTCGGCTGCTCTATCAATACTGAACTTGTTTCCCCAGAGGTTTCTGCTGTCCCATGACTCATGCTTTGCCTGTGCCCCTCCTTCTGCTTGGTAGGCTCTCACATTTAGTGACGTTTTCTGAGGGTTCCCTTCAAACACAGCCGGAGTGTCACCATCTTCCTGAAGCCCTTCTGGATTCCCCTTACAGAAGATCTCCCAGTTCATGAACATGCCCTCCTGCTGTGTTCTGTAATACTGTTGAGTGACCATTTCACTTGCCCTCTGTGAGTCATGTGTGGGCATGGGACTTTATCTCTTTATATTTCCACCACTAGAATAGTGCCCTGATACATGGTGTGGCCTCAAAAACTGTTTATTGGATGATTGAATTTATGAATCCATAAGATAACTCACATTTCAAATAGCATTCCTTATATACTATTAATTTATTTATATATATATATAAAATCCAAATATATATATATATTTCCTATTCTTATATAGTGTGTATGTGTGTATACCTCCCCTCTTCTTAGTGTGTATTCCTTAACCTCCCCTTGTTTTCTTAGTGTGTATTTAATGGCTCAAAAAGCACTTGTAACAGAATAGTGAGGGAATATAGGCTCATTTCCAGACAAAGTATCTCTTGATATTGTGAAAATGAGACTTGGACTAGATTCAAGAGCATAATTAGCTTTTCTGAATTAGTAACTGTTGATTCTCATTTAAATGTCTTCTTCTCTTAGAAAATAATACATCTTCAAAATTAGGCAAATAATGTGATCAATTGGGTTTAAATGAGAAGATATGATAGAATACCTGGGACAAATGTGCTCTGTAACTTAGAAGGTGGAATATACTATTGTGGGATGCACAAGCAGAGAAATAGACTCTTAGAATTCTGAGCCCCTCTCTGTGATCCGCATTGACTAAGAGGGTGGAGGTGTGCTTACGGACCATGGTCTTAGTTTCTTATATGTTTGTGAAGCCCTGTTTGGTTGCTCTCACCTTAGTGACACTTTTCTCCCCTCTGTGAATATCTCTCGTACTGCCCTGGGAGCTGTGCCATCTCACTTCTAGGCTCAGCTCTGTCAAGGAAAACCAAAGTCCCTTGCGGTTTTCCTGGAGCTGGAGATGTCAGTGTAGCCGTTGTCCAAGGGGCTTGTTGTTTTGTGGGCTTGGTAGCCCCCTGCAAGGAGAAGCAAGATGGCTTGTACTGGGGGGCAGAGATGGTGAACTTGGGAGATGCTCGTAGGAAGGAGAGAAATGCAGTTTTTTCAGGAGGCCTGACATTTATGCCACTGAGAATGAGAGTGTGGAATCATGTGATGGTATACATAGTGTTTTTGTATCATTCCCAAGTGTCTGCAATCACTTATTTAGTACTGAGAAAAACTTGCTTCTTATTATCCATTGAAAATTTAATGTGTTCAAGATTTAATATGTTTAATCTTATGTTTAAAGGCTTGGCTTGCACTTGCCTCCTTCTTTTGAACAAGGACAGAAGATGGCTAATAAGTACCATTTGAGTATTCAATTTCTCTTTAAAATTGTCTTAGACATTTTGAAATGGGAACTCTACTTAATATTGGTATATTTTGACTAAGAAAGTGTTTTTATATTTAAATTAATTAAATGTAAAGTAATAGAGGTGCTATAACACAAATTACTTTAAATAAACTCTCACATTGGCACTGAATCAATCTTCCATAATGATATCTCCCAATAATGGCACTTTTCTTTTTATAATGTTGATTGAGATGACATCACAGTCCACCTTTACTACTTATGATATCAGACATAAATAAGCCTGATAATTGCCGGATATCTTATTATTTCAAATGTACATTTGCTATTCGAATTCAGACTCAGAAATTCCTTTAGAAAAAAAATCATTTTTTCTTTATTCTCTTTAAATTTGTTCTTTATTGAGGAATGCTGTGATATAAGACTGTAAGTATAAGTAGTACAAATGTGTGTATATATGGGCTGTTTGCATATACTGCTTCTGCAAGGGGTTGATCAAATAAACAGTAATTGACATTATCTTAGTACACTCATCTAAAAAAACACATTTAAAAGTCTGGAATTATAACAACTTGCTTTCATTTATTGAGTACCTCGTATGTGTTAGACCATGTTATAGGCTCTTACTAATCCTCTCGGCAATTCATTGTATTAAATCTTCATTATCACTTCCATTTTACAAGAGAGAAAAATGAAGCACAAAATAGTTAAGTAACTTTCACATAAAGCCTACAGATAGGAAGTGGTAGAGTCAGGATTTGAATCCAGGCAATCTGTCTCCAGATTGTATGTTCTTAAAATGGAAGTAGTTTGTTTGAAGCCAGGTCATTTTTTTAAAAAAACCTAACAATAGCAAGAAAGAAACAAATGTATTCATTGTGATACAACATTTTCTCTTTGGATGGTACAGAAACTTCCATTTTAATTTTGAGTATTTTTCAATTTTTTATATTGTACAAGGAAATATTTCATATATGAAGAAAAGACTTGCTGTTTTCTTAAAAAGTAAACATAGATGGTATAGGAAGACAATTTCACATATTTTCTAGATAAAATTAAAATTTTTTAATGCTCATATGAAACCACACATGTAAATGCACTAGCACATGTACAGTACTAGATCACAAAGTCTTAGTGTTTGATCTTCAGATTTAATATTCTATATTTTTTTGATAAACTTTGACTACATAAGAAAAAGCAGAAATGCTTAGTTGGGTAAGAATGTACGAGCTGTTAAAAAAAAAAAAGCCTTTCCTATGAGTGAATAACCTTCAGGATGAACTTAAAGTTTGGCCTTTTGTGAGCTGTGTAATAATACCTCACGGATAAGAATGAATTGCATTAGATTGTGTCACACTATTATATATCTGTATATTACATGAATTGCCCCATAATTGATATCAAACCCATATGACCAAAAGTTGTAATTCACAAAAGTAATGACAACAATGTCTCATAATTCACCGACTTTATGTCATACTTGTGAATGATTACTTTTACTGTGCAAACCATGTTAAAGGAGAAAAACAGGTTTTAAAATGGATGTGAGGTTTTGAAGTAGTTATTCCTGAATCTTTATATCACTTTTAGTACTCAAAAAGATAATTAAATTAACTAGCGTCCTTGAGTTTTCCATGATTTTATTAGAGTAAAACTGATTATCAACCATTAAAGGCTTTTATTAGTAATTTGAGATTTCTAATCACAAGTGAAAGTATTTGAGGTACAATCATAAACCTGAACGTATTTTTCCCTCATGTGATATATTAGAAAGAGTTCTCCTGTCTGATAGGTAGGATAAAAATCAGGTGAGAATACGTATTTGTCTTTGAAAAAATCTATATATCCTAAATAAAGATAGGTGAATTAAATGAAGCAAACCTAATTTAAAA
Source organism: Manis javanica (assembly GCF_040802235.1). Taxonomy (NCBI): domain Eukaryota; kingdom Metazoa; phylum Chordata; class Mammalia; order Pholidota; family Manidae; genus Manis; species Manis javanica. The sequence continues at coordinate 109,252,337 of NC_133164.1, forward strand.
GGATTCAGAGAAACTGAACCAGCTACTCGTTCTTTGTTTGCCCTTTTTATATATATTTTTCTCAGTGTCACTGGTACCACCTAAAAGAAGTGTAAAGAATATTCAGGTTTCATCAACAAAAATCTTCATATGCACTTTGCATCGTTCTATCAGCATATTCTAGAGAAGATTTAATAAAGCAAGTGTCAGTTGAGGAGCTGATGATCTAATTTTAGAGAGAGGCTGTGTATTTACACATTAACTGCAAATACATATCACATTTGATAAACTTCTAGGAGAATTCCAAGCACTGGCGATTAGTTAAGTGTAGGAACTAATTATGAAGTAATTCTGCATTTGTGGCAGAGATAGACAGAAATGGGAAAAGCTTTTGAGCCAAAGCTGTTCGTTTTAGACTTAGACTCGAAGACTCTGTGGCGGCCGAGAAGAATGGCCTGGCTGGATGGACCGGCGGCACCACCCAGGGGCAAGGGTCTGTCTGTTATCAGGTCGGGTCACACACATTACTGTGGAATGGAGCAGATTTTACATTCTGGACTACATATAAGTGTAAAGCAGTGTTTATTATTAAACAGCGATTTTAAATGTTGAGTAAAATATATTGGCTTCATGCCTGATATGTTGAACTCTGTTTCCATGGTTTTTCTTCTCGTTCAACAAGCATTTTTGAGCACCTACTGGATGTTGAGCACTTACAAGACACTGAGTGACATTTATCCTCCAAAGGGCAAGACTGATGACTGGTTGTGTTTATTGTTTGTTGGGAAATTTTTACCTGAAGAACTGTTATTCACAGAGGTTTAATGAAGTCATGGTACTGTAATGTTAAACTTACATTTCATATGTGTGCCTAAGAGTGGTCTGTAGATTTAATAGGGAAATGGGGAAACAAAATGGAACAGATTCAGATCAGCTAGAGGAAAAGCTGGTCTGCAATAGCAAGTATATTTTAGGATGTTTTAGAATAAATACGGTTGTAGCACAGGCTCTAGTGCCCCATTGCCCATGCTCACATCCCAGCTTCCCTGCTTATTTACCATGTGGCCTTGTGCAAGTTACTTGACTGTGCCAAGCGTCAGGTTTTTCCCCTGAAATATGAAGATATAAGATGGTTGTCAGGTTGAAATGATTGATGCACGAAACCTCCTTAGCAGAGGAACTGGCACATAAACGCTCAAGAAATATTACATGCCTTCTTCCTTCCCTATACCTCATTATCTCCATCATCCTGACATGATTTTCTTTAATAGAATAAGTGATTTGTAAAGAACTTATAAATCATTTATAAATAAGTTCTTTTAGATGAATTGATGTTTACTTTATGTAGTCTGATGATCACTGCAGGGGATATAAGTTCACTAGGTAAAATTGTACTTTATAGCTAGAGAAATAAGCTGCATCCAAGCTTGAATGCAAATTTTCAGTAATTTCTAAAAGCTGGCTCATTAAATATTGATGAATTATTATAATTTCTTAAGCACCTTTATGTTAGCTTATTTGTACCACAATTATTGTCTGAATTGAATCTGACCAAGGATAATGAATTGTTTGATGAAATAGAAATTATGATGTCTTTAAAAGAAGATATTTATTTATACTTATCGTAGCTAAGAGAGAGTCAATTTACATATTCACACCTGTGTTTGGCTAGTAGTATTGGGTGAGGAATGGGAGGGAGAGAGAGAATGAGAAGATGATAAAACCTAAAGGATAAAAGAGAATCTTCACCATACCACCATTAATAGTCTTGCCAGGAAAGAAAAAGGAGGAACATTTAATGCAGCTTTCAGACATAGAAAGGATACTTAACTATTAGCTCAGTTTTTAAGAGTTTCAAAAATTGAACAAGGTATACCACAGCAAAATATCAATAAAATATGACAGTAGAATAAGGACATTTTCAGAAATACAAGACCCCCAAAAATGTACCTCCCAAGTTCTTTCATTAGGAACTAGTGGAAGAGATGCTCCACCAAAATAAGGGAGTAAACCAAGAGAGGGAGCCTAAGATCCAGTGATCCAGTGACCAGACAACCTATCTTATAAGCTCTGGCGCATTTTCTGCTTGCAAAAATCTCACTGTTTTGTGAGTTGGCGCCTTTTAGGACCATAACTTCGGGAACCTAGCCACTCTGAGGATTGCATGGAGAAGAGAATTCAGGATGACATGACAAGTGTTTGTATTTTAAGGGCTAGCAGTCCCTGCTCATGGGAAGAGTCTCAATCAATGATTGGATTAACTTCACTAAGGTTTCCTTGAATGCTTTGGATGGTGTTCCAGATACCTAGCCAGCTGTTTTCCTCCCAGGCTGGCTTGATTTCTGATCCTAGCCTGCTTTCTTATATTCCAGATTTACACAGCTGGGTGAGAGTTTACAGGTAAATTGTTGAAACAGACAGAAAACCAGGTAAACAACAATAACAAAGACAATTATTAACTGCTGGAGGAAAAAAGAACGTAGTACTGAAAAGCATCATGATTGCTAAAGCACCTGGCTGAGCTGTGAAGAGCATGCACGTCATCATGGAAGTACAAACATTAGCTGTAATATCATGGTTATATTATAACCGATATAAAAACAGAAAGAAAACAGCAGTGTGTGTGAATGTGGGGGGTATGTGTGTATGTGTGACATGTGCAAGTAAGTTGTATATATGTGAAGATCCCAATTTTCATCGACTGTATTAGGAAAGCATAAGCCTAAAGGTAAGCTCAAAGCTGAAAACTTAGAATGTCCTAACAGGATTTTCTGAAAGAGCCAAAAGTGATTGTTTTTGAAGAGTGGAAGACAGGAATGGGGTTGAGAGAATTCCACTTTTTTATACTCACATGGAGGACACAAACAACTTATACTTTCACAAAATAAAAACTAAATTCGAAAATATAAAAATTTTAAAAAGTAGACCAAGGGGGCACAAAGTCAAAGGTGATAGTGAAAGGTGACATAAAATAACGTCACTGAGTCCAAGCCAGAGTGAATAGGAACCAGTGTGTGTTTCCACCACCTTCCCAGCCACCCTTTCTGTTCCTGGCTGTGTTTCCAGGATGACCAGAGAGTCCCAGGACGGTGTGAGGCAGCACAGGATGGAGAGAGGGCTGGGACACTGACGTTACGTTGACGTGAGGGCAAGAGCAAAGGGAACCTAGGTATTTTAAGCTAGTTTTTCTTCACGATCTAGTGAACTGCATGCAAGGGTGATGAAAACTCGCTGCAGTGATAGCAGAATCACTCCTGGTTAATTCTGAAAAAGAGAATGGGGAGAGTGAAAGTGGAAATCTGCAGGTGGACAGAAGCCTGTATTTTCGACAATGGGGATAAATCGGATCTAAAAATCTCTAAACCGGTTAGTATACCTTTCAGATATACCAAAATTCTACAGTGGACTTTAAATATGATTTGGAAGCACTTAGAAGAAAAAGTGCGAATCTGAACAGGTGCCCCAGGCTTTCCCACAGACTTGAGTTTTATCACAGTGTTTCAGTTGTGTTGATTTTGTTACCATCCATCACCCAATATATTTTTAGTGTTTTAGTATAAGATATTTACAGTTCATCATAAAATGACATTTATACTCTTTGGGTTTTCATTATATACAACACCCAGTGAAATAGGTCATTCTTCTGTTCATGGAAGCTCTTTCTCAGAATAAATTCAGGTTTTTTAGAATTTGAGTTGACATTCCTTGTTGCTGTCATTACTGGCACAAGTATCCTTGTTAATGCCTCACTATTTTCTCATGACGAATTTCTCAACTGACTTACAGATTAGGGAAGGAAATTTCTGAAAAACAGAGAACAGTCTGCAAAGAAAATCCCAGCACTACAGCCCAAGATTTGCCAAGACAGTGAACACACCTGTCCGTGGTGGCCGTAGTGCCATAGTGCTCCCTCCAAGTCATCTCCAGGTGACAGTGCTTTACGCCTTTGGTCCTTGTGATGCTAAGGTGTGTCTGACTTGCCGATATATATTCCTGTGGAAGTTTTGTACATTCCAGTAAACAGATGATCCTTCAGAGGGCCTGGCTGATGGCCCAGCTCACCTTTCACTATTGAATGTGCAGGAAGTGGCATTCGCTCTTTGTAGTGCAGTGGTGTGTCTGGCAAGTGTCCGTTCCTTCAGAAGCATGGTCTTCAGTGTAGCGAGACAGGCCTGCTGACTCCTTGCGAGGGGTTTATGACACACTAGTTGGGCATCTTTGAACTTGAATTCTAGCCAGGCACAAAGGTAGGGGTGGGTGGGTGGGTAATGGTAATAAGGAAATCTTTCCAAGTTGGAGTCAAGGCTTTGGAGGGGGAAAGCAACAAGTGGTGTAGCATTTTGGGGGAAATGTAAGTGGCTCACCATGAACTTGTATAGAGTGAGGCAGGGCCAGGACTGACAAGAGATGATGCTAAAGGGGAGGCCCAGCGAAGAAAGGCTTTGTGTGTCAGGTGAGCTGCTTTATCCTCATTTAGGGGACATCCAGGAACTGCTGAAGAGTTTAAAGCCAGGTAGAGATGTAATCTGATATGCCATTTGTACAAAAGCTCTGGCTATTCGTGCTGAATAAATTGGGGATTAATGCTGGAGTAAGTGGGGGTGACAGGGCAGGGAGACCAGTTAGGAGGAGGATTCTGCAGTAGTATAGGTGACAGCTGATGTGGGCCTGAACTAAGGTCATGCAACTCACCCCAAGAAGCAGGTACACAAAATAACAAAGCAAAATTTAATACTCTAAGCTGCTTTTCTTGGAATGGTATTTAAGTTCATTTAAAGCATTTTGATTATTTAAAGCCCTCTAGATTTACAATTAAGACAAGGTAATTCTTACTTACTATTAAATATTCCAATAAAATGAATGTTTACATTTACAATTGTCAATTGAGGTAAAATGAGTTATGTTGTTGTATAAGTGCTATATTCTGATTTCAGTGTAGAAAATCTTAGTGTCATTCATGTGCCATATAAAAATTCCACACACCCATTTTTGCTATATTCTCATAGAGTTGGAAAGATCTGATTCATAATCTACTAGTTAGATCTTTTACCCATTGCAAGGAATTCCTCATACTGTATCACTGAACATAAAGGTTAGCCAACATCTGCTTGCATGATGACTACTTTTCTATTGCTACATAATAAATTACAAGTGTTGTGTTTAAAAATAATTTTTCAGTTTCAGGGGATTAGGTTGTCCAGGCATGGTTTGGCTATATCCTCTGCTGTGGGTCTCACAGTGCAGTCAAAATGCTGACCAGGGATAAGTCTCATCTGAGGCTTGGGGTCCTCTTGCATTCTCACGTGCTTGTTGGCAGTATTCGGTTCTTGCAACTGTAGGACTGAGGTCCTCAGTTTGCACAGTTCCCTGCAAGGAGGGCCGTGTGGCCCTTTCTTGAGGCATTTCTCGTCATAGCAGCTTGCTTCCTCAAAGTCAGTGGGGGAACTAGTACATGGTCATTGTAATCTAATCCTCAGAGTGCCATACAACATAGTCTACTTATGGGAGGGGCATCCCATGTCTTTGCTATCTTGTATTTGTTAGAAGCTAGTCCCAGATCTTGCCCGCACTCAAGAGGAGGGGATGATACAAGGGTGTGGCTCACTGGAGGTCTCTTTAGGATGCTCCCACCAAACACACCTATGCAGTTGTGGGGCTCCCTACTTTCCCTCTCATTGCTTCCATATTTTCTTTGTTTTGTTCTTGTGTGCGTGTATACATATATGTATGTGTGAAGGAGAGAATTTCTTCTTCCATGTCTTCTCTTTGTCCTTCTGCAATTTCTCATGTAATTTCTACACCTTTCCCCTTACAGCTCTCTGTACCTACTCCCGTTTATCAGTAATATTCCTTAGACACTGGCACCCAGAATTGACCATGCTGCCACTAGCAGACCAGTCCAAGTATTATGGGCCTATTACCTTCCTTTATCTGGATACTATAGTTCTAAAATTAAGTTGACCTTCTTTAGAAGGCATCCCACATTTTTTACTGCTACTAAATTTGAAATCACCTCAATTCCATTTTTATATGAAGTGCTGTTAATTCAAGCCTTCCCAGTTTAGAAATTAGACTTGCTATTTATTTATCCTTTTTGATTTATACCTTGTTGCTTTCAGCCCAACATCCAGACTAGGAATCTTTTCTCTGCTGTCCAGTGGATTAGTTATTCCTCCAGCCTTAGGTTTTCCATGGATATGAGGAACAAGCCATCTATGTTGTCACATGCTTACTAGTTAATTGTGGACTGGGCCCAAAGAGACTCCTGCAGCGCATGTCTAGGGACTTAAACCACCTACTCATCAGCCTTGACATTACTGTGTTGGTTTGATTTTTCAACTCAGTACTAAACCAACCCTTTTGCGATGTCACTCAACTCATATTTCTCCATCTTATTCATGATAATACTCTGAGAGATTTCTTCAAATGTCTTGCTGAAATCAGAATACATTACATTTATGAACAGTATAGGTTTAAGATAATGAGTGTTAAATCTGTGATATTGAGTCTAACTTATAAGCATTTAAAGAGGTTTCAAATCATTCATGAAATGTACTGAGTTGCAGTGATAGTGAAGATATGTAATTTTTAAATTAGCAACCAGTGGCAGTGATCATTCTCAGTGTTTTTGATTGGGTGATTGTCATGTGATAGAGCAGATATAACCACCTGCCAGTGGGTATCAGGAAGTTATATGTATCTCAACAATGTGTAAACATTTCTATTTCTGACTTTATGTATGCTGTGATTTTCATGACAAATATTTACTGATGGAGCATTTATAGGAATGTTTAAATGCTTGTTGTTAAAAATGTTTATAAAATTTGTAATTTATAATGTTTGTAAACATAAGAATGTTTAAATGATTTGCTTGATTTAAAACTTAGGTCTTGTATTACTATGTTTTTAAAGTTAAAAATGTATAGTATATCAGGTAAGTATAAGATTATTCATGTGCTGTTATTTTAAGATAACTTGGTTGAGATAGAAAAATAGAAATCTAGACCCCTTTGGTATTAATACTTTGATTCTTTTTGATATTTAGATATATGCAGTTAACAGCATATGATTCATGAAATATATAAAGGACCTTACATGTTTATAAATATACTATGTATTTTCTGAGAATTTCTTTAAATATGAAGTGCATTTTTAAAAGCTTCTTGAATTTAATTTTAAAGAAAAGAAAATAGAAACACTAATAGAAAGCTTTGTGTCATATACAAAGTAGTCAGATAGCCTACTTACCAATGTTCTATTGACTCACTAAAGCCAAACTTAACATATTTTTCCTTATTCTCATCCAACTGGAGTTGGTTATTTTTGAAGTAAAAGCAACAGATGCAGTAACAATTTTTTCTTCTTATCTCCAGCCAGGATTTACCTAAATTTTGGTAAAGAGTGAAAATATAGAACAAATGGAACCATCTGCCACTCCCAACCAACTAGCCCCTAACCCACTGTTGGGGACAATGCTGGTGCCACATGAGTCAGCCCCTGGACAGAGCTCCTGCTGGGCCTCACTTCAGAGCGTTAGGACAGATCCTGGCGGCACACATTTTGGGATGTGATTCCATCACCAGCTAGTCATTTAGACATCAAAGAAGCTTTTAATTTGCATTTAATTACTATGAGAAACCACCTACCATATCCAGCAATAGCTATTGTATAAAAAACAACCACATCAGTATGTACTTTTATTGAAATCTGAAAAAGACTTAACTTCTTCAAATGCTAAATAAGAATATGTTTAATTCTTTCTTATGTCTCATTCTTATAAAATTGTAAGTAAAAGAAGATACTATGAACAGAAAAGATTATTTTGTCTTAGGTGATTTATGCTTTATAAAAATTTTCATTTCTTTGAAAGAAGTCTTTAAAGTAAAACATCTAAGTAGATGGTTTAGCCCATTTATCAATGGGAATTTTTAGACTAACATACAACTTCAAATTAGAGTATATTACTATTTTCATGAGAATTTTTATTGGAATAATTTTTGTATGTTCTGCTGTGAATTTTTAGTTTCACAAAAAATCACTAAGCTTATAATCAAAGGTGACTGTGCAGAGCTGTGACTGATAAATCTTGTCACACAACAAACTTACATAAACAACTTGTCCTTTGTCAGGTTTATGAGTTTACATCTGTTCGAATGACAGATGTCAGTACAGTTAAGATACAGTTTAATTTGGGTGTGTTAATCTAAAAGAGGCTCACATTTTAATCATTTGCACCTTATAAACAAATGTGGCTATTGCAATTAACATAATTAGTTCCTTCCTTGATGAAGAAACATTAGCACACAACACTAGTAGCTATTTGGATCAAGCTTTTATGGGTATGACCTGTAAGGAGATCTCAAAATTAGCCATTGTGACCATTTTGTGAGCCATTATGACCAGTCAGAAAAGAAGTCTATTGATTAGCAATGGCTGACATTTCAAAAATGGCTGTGTGGAAAAAATGTTATTGGATTTATTAATGTTTCTCATCAGCTGTGATCACCAAGAAATTTAAGTGAAAATGTCACAAGCTGAATCTGCTTAACAATTTGCTATTGTAAAATTTTAAACAAGTTTTATAACCTCTAATTTTGATTGGTATATTAAAAATTCCACTTTATTAGATCATTACTGGGGACTTAAGAAAAATTGTATGGGAAAAATAAGTGAAAAAATAACTTGGGAATTAGGTTTAGATATTGAAAAATTCTGATTTTTTTATTGAAATTCACATGACATGAAGTTAGCTATTTAAAAGTAAACAATTTCATTCATTTTAGGAATACAAAGACATTAATAGCTAACATACTACACTGTATGTTTTATAGTGAAATACCAGAGTTAAGTTAAAAAGCTAGAAATATATAAAGTTTGAAATACTTTGAAGCAAGATTTGTATTACTTTAAAGCAAAGACTGTATGTGTTTATTTTAAATGTTATAAGGTTTCTCAGGTTTCTCTGTAATTGGCGTAATTTATTCACATAAAAACCTCAATTCCTTGACCATTCCCTACCTTGATTATACTCTGTTTATTTAATAAAGTTAAACACACAGAGACCCAGTTTAATTAAGCATAAATTATTTGTATTATAGAAATGTTGAAGTACAAATAAAATTAGAATAATATAATTAATGCCTCCTAATTTCCTACTTCAACAACTGAAAACATGTGGTTAGTCTTGTTTTACCTATTTTCCCCACCACTGTATTATTTTGATGCAATCTCCAGACATCATGTTTTGTCATTAATACTTTCATATGTATCTCTTGTTGATAATAACTCTTAACCAAAATGTGGCTCTTTTAAATTATTAATATTATTATTTTATATTATCTGACATATGGTCTTTGAATTGGCATAAATTCAGCAGCATCAGTGAAATAATCTAGATTATTCTGTGCCTGAAAATTTCATTAGAGAAGAAAATAACAGTATAAAGCAGAGAGCTATGGTAATTAACCACTTGCCTTTTGAGGTTGGTAAACTACTTATAACAGATTGGATATACCTGGCATTGTTTTGTCTGGATGGAGTGTTTTTACATGACAGGGTGAGCATAAGGAAATCACAGAAATAGCAAACCAAAAGGACGCCTGATGGCAAGGAAGGAAGCCATGTACTATTTCCACAAAGATGTGGTCAAGGGAGGAAGAGGGAAGGACAAGGGGAAATGTGAGAGAGTGTGAAAAGAGAGTCACCTGTGACATTGGGCTAGTGCTTTCTCCAGAGAAATGAACAATTCTAAAATGGAAGAATAATGGAGACCTATAGAAAATAATGAGTAAACAAAAAATGATCAAGAGAGAAAGGTGAAAGAAGAACAAATTTTTTGAAAATCAGTACTCTAGAAATGTATGTATTAAGGGGCAAGACTATGGCTTTATTCCTATTTTTACTAGTCATCTTAACAGGGAAAATGTTTTTAGTAAGGCTACAACCACCATTTCTGCTTCTAGGTATAGACAGACAGGTACCTCACCAGGTTTTGTTCAGGAGCTCAAGTGTTGTTGAGGAAGGCCCTAGCCAAGGAAACGTGGCTGTTACTTCATGATTTAGCATTAGTTTCTGCTCTAATCAAAACTATGCATGTGAAGTCCTGCCATGTAATGCTGTCAGAAAAACCTAGTTCATTCCTGGACACGGCAGAAAAAGAGTTTTTGTCCTCATTCTGGTATTTTGAGTTGCTGAAAAAAATGTATTGTGTTTGACTTCATCACAGTGTAATGTGTATATTACAAGATTCTACTTGTGTTGACAAAAACACCACCTTGAACCTCTTAGGATTATAACATTAAGTTATCTCAAACTGCTTTTTTGGTTTGGGGAAAAGCAAACAAAACTTTACCTACACTTGAACTAAATGAAGCTCATCACTTTTAAAGATTTGAACAGAACTTGTTTTTGCCAATAATCCTTTTGTTGTATTTCATTACGTGTTTTAAAAACTGCAAATATAGACAACTGTCTACTAATTAGGTGACAAAATAATTGCTAATATTTATCATGTCTCCAGTATTATAAACTAGATGCTTTCTCTCTTTAATCCTAACAAGTTAGTCAGAAATGTACATATTTTAGAGATGAGGAAACTCAGACTCAAAGAGGACAAATATGTTATTCAAGATAACTCAGCTTATATGCAGAGAGGCTGGAAGCACACTTGGTCTGGTAATGCTAAAGCTTGGAATCTGTTGTGCCATCCCACCTAATATGTGTAAAATACCTTGTGTAGTGCCCTGTCTGGTGGTTATGCAAAAAGAGTTGTCTTACCTCCAATGGTGGGGAAACCGATCCGGGTTCTCATTTAAACAAACAGTCGTGTACACCTAAGTAACCCTGGAATGACACAGGAATACTTGGAGGCTCTTTCTAAACAACTGGGCCTTCAGCAGGCAAGAAAGCCTGAATTAGAAGTTATTTATAATCCATTAGTTCATTGATTGCATCCTATAAGAGAGCATGTAGGGTACATCCTTTCTGCTAAATAACAATTAATATTCATTTTAGTGCACATCTTAGAAATTTACTACATTTTAATAGTCACCCTTATATCAAGAAGTTAGAATTAGTTTTACTCTTTCCAAAATGATCTTTAAACTTTTATGCCATTCTGGAGGTACACTGATGTAATAGCTTAAACATACACATATATGGATATATGGATAAGAATATTTAGATTGTTGAATATTTATGGATATTTACATTCATTAAAAACAAAAATATGAGCACTTTTGCTGATGAACTAAAGTTTCCAACCAAGTAAGTACCTTGGCATGATTTTATTAAAAAAGAAATATTTCCTACACTTTGAATTATACCGAGAGTTGACATGTTTGCAGGTTCTAACAGTAAGTTACCATGGTCACACAATTTGCCCCATGTAAATAATGCAAATATAATTAAATTCATTGATTTATTAGTAAATATTACATATTGGTTTATGGGGAAATGAAGGGGTCAGGCAAAATATGAAATTCCCCTAGAAGGTCTTTTCCTTTGTAGTTATGAAGTCTTAAATAGTTTTAAAATTACAAAAGTCATGTAAATTACCTTGCAAAAATTTTAGAAAACAGAAAAGGTAAATAAATATGGAATACCACTGTCTCAATACGATCATTGTTCACTTAGTGATAAATTTCTTCCAGTCTTCTTTTCTGTGCATTATTAAAGTTTTTATAGGAATACAATTTTATGTCCTGGTGTTGTATCCCCTACTTAGCCTTTTATAGTATACAATATTCTTAACCATTAATATTTAATGAGTTAAAAGGTTGGATGGGATAATATACAAATAATTTACCTTTTCATTTCCTGTGTTCTTTCTTTTCTCTAACACAGAAACAGAAACAATCATAATCCTTCCATTATAGAAACTGTTTTATTTTACCTTATTTAAAATACATCTTACTTAACCAATTAACTAATTTTAATTACTGAATCACACTAGAACCCACCATGCTGCCCAAACCAAGAAACAGAATATAACTGGTCGTTGATGTCTTTATGAGGGTACTTGCCCCACTTCTTCCTCCTGCCCTCGTAGGTGACTGCTCTTGAATTTTGTGTCTGTTGTTCCCCTGTTTTGTTTGTTTTGTCTCATAAGTAGGAGAAGCTATTACTTAGTTTCATTGTTTTACACTTTATGAAAAGCTGTCACAGTGTATATACAATGTTTTGAAACATGCTCTTTTTCATTAAACATTGTATTATAAGGATTCATTGATGTCATATGTAGCAGTAGTGCAGTCATTTTTACTACTTCCTAATAGTAAATAGGAAAAAATACCATAATTTGTCTACTCATTTTTCTGTCACTGGACATTTGAGTTCTTAGAGTTGTTTTTAGTATTACAAACAGTGCTCCTATGAGCATTCTTATCCATGTCTTCTGTACACATGCATGTGATTTTTCTCTTGAGTATATATGCCTAGGACTGGAATTCCTGTCTTACTTAGCATATGCAAAACAATCAACTTTATGAAGTAGAGTCAAATTCATAGTCAAACTGTATGACAGAATCTGTCAATCTATATCCTGATCAACATTTGACATTTGCAATTTTGCCAACTTAAAAATGGTGTATTATTGTGCCACTGATTTGCATTTCCTTGCTATCTAATGAGTTTGAACATGTGCATTTCTTCCTCTGTAAAATACCTGTTCAGGTGTTCTGTCCATTTTTTTTCATCAGAGCATTTGTATTTTTATTGTAGAGATTCCTTTTGTGTTTAGAATACTAATACTTATATTCAAGACAAATATCTTCTGTCAGTTTCTATCTTATATTCTTAATTCTGTAAGGTGCTTTTAATGAAACTGAGTTCCTAATTCTTCTGTAATGTAATTTATCCATCCTTCCTTTTATGACGATTGCTTTTAGGAACTTTATAAATTCTTCCTTATATCATCTGTGTTTTTTGTCCAAAAGTTTATAAGTTTTACTACTGACATGTAAATTTTTAATCCACCTGTGGTAGATTTTTGGTATATGGTATAATACAGAGTTCCAATTTCATTTTTATTCATATAAATAACCTTTTCTTTTATGTTATATGTGTATATAACTGGACTCTGTTTTTTGGCTCCTTGTTTTATTCTAATTTTAAATTTATCTAACCCTGCACCAAAACCATGCTGTTTAAATTACTGTAGCTTTATGGTTTGTCTTCATCCCTTTTTCTTCACATTTTCTTCTTCGTATCTTCTCTCATTTTCTTCTTCAAAAGTGTCTTGATTTTTCCTGGCCCTTTGTTCTTCCATAATACATTTTACAGTCAAATTAATTATTCATCACAGCCTGTACTGGAAAATCTGTCTTTCCCCTTTGTGCACCTGCTTCTGTAAAAGTCACAGCTTTGAGAGGAAACAGAATATCTGCTTTTTGCAAATAAATGTATCCCAAAGAGAGGGGAAGAGGCTGAGATCTTTCTGATAAATTCTGTATCCTAGACTCATCCATCAGAAAAGTCATTCTAGTACTTCTGGGAAACACTGGGTGAAGGATGGGCCAGAAAGCCAAGGGAAGCTTAGGGAAAATCTACGGAGGAAAACTGGGTGAATGATAAATAAGACCTCCCCCGACTTCCAGCAACTCCCTAAAATTTCCACGAGTATCTCTGCGGAAATAATCAGTGTGCCCTCACATACTTAGAGTGCTCTGACTCATAGGAAATGGTCCTTTGCATTTATTTATTCTACTGAAGAAACTACTGAAGAGATCATCTTCCATTTTTTTGAATACTTTATAACTTTTAAAATCTTTTTTGAACTAAGAAAGAATGATCCACATTTTACTTAAGTAGAAGATTTATTGTTTATATTTCTAGGGTATTATCCTACAATTACTAAGAATTCTACCTTGCTACCTATGACATATAACAAAGTATTGAATAGCCTTTGGTACTTCCTAAAATTCTTTAAGAAAAAAAAGCAAAACTTTGAAGCAAGAATTTAATGCCACTTTATGGTCCCCCCTCACTCATCCCCTGGTACATTTTTGAGAATTAGATTATTAGCTGAAACCACAGCTATTATAAAATTTCTGCTAATGGCCACCTTTCCCCCTTATATAATTCTTATTACCTATAAGGAGAAAGTTACATCATATGAGGAAGATATCTGTCTTTCTTCCTTCTAATTACTTCTTTCTCAGCTTCAGCTAGCAGTGAAGATCCATCAAGTACCTTTCTAGGAAAGAAACTTAAATTCTGTGGGTAGTATTGGCTCTATAATACTAAAATCCTCCATTGGTTCACTACCAAACATGCCAGAGTAATTATCTTCCTTTGAGGCAATATGTTGGGCTTCTTGGTTCTTTTGTATTAGAAAGGAAAGTACTACATTCTGATTTCTGATTTCATATTTTCTATTGGAGCATGGAACTCTTTGTGGGACATATTGGCAACAGGAAACCTTATGTGCAGATTCAGACATACATGCATATGTAAATATGTGTTGGCAACACAAAATCTTACACACTCATACATATACACATGTATATATACGCTCACATATATATACATATGTGAGTGTGTGTGTGTGTGTGTGCACACTTGTGCAGATGCATCCTGGAGTATTATGGAATACGCTCTGGGAATCTAAGAGGTAAAGGCATGAAAAGTAGCAGACCACAAAGAAGCCTTTTGATGCTACCGTGAGGCTTTGCACTAAGCAGTGTGGGAGCATAGGGGACAGGCCAGCTAACAGCTGACATTTCAGGTGCAACTTGAAAGGCTGTAGAAAGATTTGTCCGAAGAAAGTAGGAAAGGGGACTTCCTGTCCTCCATTCTCTATGGCTTCTTTTCCATCTCTTGAAGATTAGTAGTAATGCAGTATTTCCCAGAGTTCTCTGCTCGGTCCCCCTCTTTCTCCCCTTTTCCCTGGTAAACTTGGCCAGTTCCACAGCATTACTCATCCCCCAACAGGGAATAATTCCCAGTTTTCTCTCACCAAACCTCATCTCTCTGCAGAGCTCCAGGCTTTTATTTTCAGCTGTTAGACTTAATCTGGCTACCCTTAAGGTACTTGAAACTTAGTTATGTTCAAACTGAACTTATTTTATTAATGGCACTGTTCACCCATATTTGAAATCATAAAATTATGTCTGACTCTTTACCCTGTTGCACCTCTTGCACTGTTAAACACAGAGACACACACAATGTTTTTATTGCTGTGTGATATCACTTCCAATGTCACTGCCACTACCCAGGTTTGTCGCTTTTAGTATCTGTTGTCTCTTACATCCCAGATCACGTAAATGCACAGTTCCCAGCATGATCTTCTTAATAATCACCATGTGATTAAAAATTTTTCACTGGCTTTTAGAATATAACTCAATTTCCTTAGCCTGATAGTCGAGGCCTCTGCGTTCTAAAATCACTGAATGTTCTAGGCTTGGTTCCCACTTAGTGCTTTTAAGACCTCTATCTTGGGCCAAAGCAAACTGGTTCCTGTTTCCCATGACTGGAGTGCTCCTGCCATGTGCTTTTATTCATTAATTCAACAAATATTTATTAAGCCTCTGTGTGCCAGACATTGGATTAGGCTTTTGAGCAACATAGTGAACAAAATGACAGAAATCTCAATTCCTGTCTTCATGCAGCTTACATTCTAGCAGGAGGAGGAGGTTGTGGGGGGATGATAAACATAAGAAATTAATATGTTTTATACTATGTTAGAAGAAGGTATATACCATGGGTGAAAACAGAGCAGGGCCAAGGGGGTGTAAGAGGGAGGCCGGTGGAGATGGGGGGTGAGAATGGGAAATAGGTAGGAGAGACCTCTACTTCTGTTACGGTTTCTTAATCTTTGGATGCACCCATTCTTTAAATCCAAATAGATTTAGGGACCTATCACGAATGGTACCTCCTCTGGCTCACCCTTCTTTCAATTGAATTCAACTGCCTTTGAATATCTATGACTTCCTTACTGTTGTTGCCCTTGCTTAATGATAAGAATAGCTTTCTTCTTTGGGTTTTAATTACTTGGTAATTTATCTTTGCTTTCTTACTAAGTTCTGAGGTCTTTGAAAACGGTATTTACTATACCTGATTTTTACTGTTTCTTTAAGGTAGTAGTTAAAAACATTGGCTTTAGAGTTGGCCTTGCCTGGGTTTGCGTCCAGGCTCCATCACTTAGTAGCTAGGAGATGCGGGCAGCTTATTCCAGACTGTGCTTCAGCTTCCTTATCTCTGATCCCTCTGAAGTTGATTGTTTCTTCCTCATTTTCTCTGTCAGTCTCTTGTTGGTCTCTTACATTATCACACTTAGTAACTTGTAGTTATTTTCTGTGTGTTTGTCTTCCTTCCCTAAATATAGGCAGCAGGAAGCTGGAGAATGTTGTCTGTCTTATTCCCTGAAATGTCCCCCTCCCTCTTTGGATGAGTGGATGTTTATATGAGTCACATGAAAGTATTTGGAACACTTTGGGTCTTATATAAATATACAGATATAGTTGGAGATGCCCAATGAACATTTGAGACCATTGAATACAAGGCATCTTTTGTTAATGCTCCTCAGTAGTGATGAAGAAAAAGAATATCCCTTCTTCACATGGTTTCTACTTTATTGTGGAAAGTCTGTCTCACACTTAGTCCATTTCCTTCTGTTTCCCTTAGACATCATGTAAGCATTCTCTAATGTCTTTATGCTTATGGTTTTAGTAGCATTGATTTTTTTCAGGAGTAACTAGTAGATAATTATAAGATATTTTGTGACTATAAAAGCAAAAAAAAAACCCCCATTTTATAATAATGGATGGAAGAAGAGAGAGGGAAGGAGAAAGGGCTTCTACATACTTTCATTGAATTTCAGCCCCTAAATATGTGGTAGTTCCTGGAATGATGGCAGTCAGTACTGATTCCCAAGCCCTCCGCCGCTGCTGACTGGAAATACAGAGTGATGGGTCTGGGCTTCCAAGAATATGTGACTGTCCCTGAGGGAATACTAAAATTAACCCATATTCTATCCAAATCTTATAAACCATTAATGCTTTATAACCATTAATCTCCATGTAATTTCCCTATGTAAATCAACCATGAGTGCATGGTTCAGTTTTACCATCCCTAAATTTGATCTACATTTACATCTACTTAGACAATCTGAGCATTTCCCTCCCCCCCTTCGACCTAATGCTTCAGTGCTTTCTTCTAATAAAAAAATCAATATATGCATCCAGCACTCATGAGTAACCCTATAATAATAAACAGAGTACATGCAATTGAAAAAAAGTAATTTCAGGAAAAAACTGATTATGATTGTGGTCAACCACAATCTTTTCAAAAATATATGTTGAGCAGTATTTCTAAGATAGTAATCCTTTTAATTTGATTATACCATTTTGAGAAATCCTTAATCATCATTAAAGTAATCTCTATTAAAATGATGTTTGGAGCTCTTTCCTTTCACACAATTAATAATGTGGTTAACCTAAGGAATTCTAGATTAAGATATTTTGAAATCTTCGACTTGATTCAATTTTATATTTCTTTTTCTGGTTCTCTTGATTTGATGAACATTTATGATGTGAACATATATGAAGGAAGGTATTTGCATTCTAAATCATCAATTTTATATCAAATAATAAGTGAAAATATTTCATGGTAACAGGTATATCTTTTTATAAAAGTATACATTAATTTTCCTAGTAATACAATTGCTTTATTTTTATGCTGGCTACTTAGCATTCCTAATTGTCCATTTCACAAAATTTTCACCTTAAAAAATAAAATCCGTTCTGAAAATATGAATTCTTTATTACCTTTGAAAACATCAATTTCTTATGCAAAACAGGGAATGCCCAATTCATATTATGCACTCTTTTACTAATCTTTGATGGTTGTACTTTGATAAATAAATAGATCATCTAAGATTCAATAGGCCAATTGCAGCATATAATAGCTATTCAGAGGCAATTAAACTGCCTTTTTTCATGCCGGCATGTGAGCCGCCCTTTCACAACCTTCAACTTGATTCGTGGTGATTCAAAATTAACTTAAAAGTCTTGTTTGCTGACAGCTTAAAGCTTAATTGACTGAAAGCCAAATAGAGTGTGTTCTGTATTCAGCACTAAGGCTATTGATAAAGCCCTGTGTAAATTGCGCATGGTGAAAGGCAGCGATTGGGCCTCCTGTTCTTGTATTAGTCCACAACTGGGCATTGCTGCCGTCAGGACCGCTTTGTCAAGTCTTTTATCACACCGGGTTAGCTCTCTCTGGAGTTCCTCCAGAGGCAGTGCCATCGAGTATTGAGCTCCTGCAGTACAGTGGGGCCTGCTGTAATTCTGTTACTTATTTGCGGTTTCATTTTTTTTTTCTTTAATATAGTATTGGCCTTTCATTTCTGAGCAGGACTATTGGTAGCCTATCTGAAGAACCTACTGATTTTCTCTGTGTGTCACTTTAGGAAAGAGAGGGGTATTTAGGTTTAAGGGTGTTGAGAAATAAAAATGTTAAGGAAAACAAGTATCATGATACTGAAATGTCTCTCTTATGCAGGTTAAATCTAGCCCTTTGGAACATTTAATTAGGATAAGGAATGCATGCTTAGTAGCCTCGAGTGTAATATAACTATTACATTACACCAACAAATTACACTGTTGGAATCTTTCAGTACTTTCATACAAAAAATATTTCAGTGATTACTGTACCTTTTAGGCACATGAATTTCTTTTTTTAAATTGAAGTTTAAGGAGTAAATGAGATGGACTGTTAACATTTATTAGTATATTCTATAAAATTTCATAGCTGTGCCTTTTCCTCAAAAAAAGCCCAAGTAGATACAATTGTATAGAGAGAAGATAATTTGTGTATAAATATTTATTAATAAAGAATGAACAATTCAGAAACAAATCTAAAACAATTGTCAGAAGCATTTTACTACCATTAGCTAGTATGTTTCTATATCTTGGAACTCTGTATACTTTATTTTTTAATGTGAAGATTTTGATCTCATGTTGATTTAATAACTTAAAAATGTAAGTTTACCATGTAATGTGTTTTGAAGATATTTCACAAATAATGTTTATGTTGTAAGTCTGCCTTTTTGGATTAAGACTATGCGCAGTGACATTTAAATATGTTTGTGATGAATGCTCCCTTCTATTTTTTATTTAATTTTATACAGTCAATTCTTAAATTCAGTATAACAGATTTAGTACATTATTTGAAAATTTTTCTTGCTTACCTAATGTCTATATTAATTAAATATCTGAAAAGTGCTAAAGCTTAAGTTGTTTATTTTATGTTCTTACATTTTAGTGTAGTTTCAGTTTTTAAGACACTCAAAAATATAAAATCCTGTTTTGATAATAATCTTGATGGAAATAATAATGAAAATATGTTTTTTTCATTATTGTGTATTTCGTATTTTATATAATGACATTACATCTTAGACATTTGTAGAAAATGTCGTTTTCAGTTTACTCTCTTTTTATTTTAGCGTAAGTCTTAGAAGTGGATATTGTTCTATCTCTTATTGATATTTTGGTAACCATGGCTATCTAATTTTACCTGCCTTCCAATTGATTTCCAATAAGGACCCAGTCTATTCGTAAAGAATCAGGATAAGTTGCAACTTGGCTTCAAAATGACTATAATTTAAAATAGTGTGTTACTCCTATGTGCTTTTCAATAAAATAGTAATCATGCTTCAAAATGTAAAATCCAGAGTACTGCTTTTATTGAAGTTTCACCTATATCCAGTGAGATTTTAGAGTCAGAATGAATTGCTATTATTGATCATGTTTTCGTATTAACAGTTAATCTAACATATCTTTAAAGGCATGAATTATTTGAAAACAACATTTTGTTTCTCTTTCATAACTAGGTGTTTAGTGTATACAAAATATTTTTATTGTTAGAGAAGGCAAATAAATCCCTTTTCTTATTTTTACCTTTAAAAAAGGGTAAATTTAATTGTAGAGATAATAAATCAATCTTGTTTTAATTAAATAGCTGTAATGATAATAAAATCTTATTACTTAAAATTTAGGATAGATGGTAAGTTATAAATATTGATTCCATAGTCAGTAAAAGATTAGCAGTAAGAGATTTTTGGTATAGATTCTGAAAGGAGTGAAAGCACTTGGTCAGACCTTCCTGACTTTGCTAGCACTGTTTTGTAGATTAAAAACAAGAATTTACCTGAGGTTCTGAAAGTTTACTCATTTCAGGGGAGGTGAGATCAGAGTCAAGTTCAGTGTTGCAAATTTTGTAAATTACAAATTTTTGAAAAAAATGTTACATTTTCTGGCAAATTATTACATTGCAAAACTGTATGTTTTTATTTATTGTAAAACTCTTTTCAAATTTTTTTAGATTCAAGGCTCTTCTAAGAAGGTTTGACTAATTTTTATTCACAACATTCATGCTAATTTTGGATATTCCCATTTTTCTAGTTTTCTGCACATTATACTTCTGTATAAATAGATGAGTTTTAGTTTTACTATTTTTCTTGCATTTTTCCAAAACACCTTTTCTCTTTATAATGACTGTACCATTACTTTGTTTTTTAACTATTTGATTGTTCAGTGTAACTATTGGTGAATCTTAAAAAGTAAAAAGGAAAGGCTATTTTATATTCCATAATACATTGAATGTGTTTCTCAGTGCTGCATGTAAGAGAAAATTTGACCATCAAGAGTGAGATTTGGTTTTGTATTACCTTCTTTAATATCTGAGCCTTGAAATATTTTATAATTAAGATATAATATTATGATATTACTTGGATAGTTTGGTAAATATTGTATTGAACTTGTTTGTATCTTGAAACTTTATGTTGGGATATTGAGAGAAAAATGAAAGTCATAGATTGCATGGAATGATAAGTAGAATACTGGAAAGTTTCTAAATATTATAGTTTATATTTATAAAATGTGTACTTGGCATTTGAAAGTACTAATAGCTAAAAGAATACTTTTGTTTTGTATTTAGTTATTGAAGTATTCCTGGGAAAATGTCAGATGTCATCCACTTAAATAAAATGTTCATATAATATCATCATCATCATTGAGACTGAAATCTGTATGAAAATTGAAAGTGATAAGTTGTAAAATTGTAGATGAGATCATAAGTATCTGGCCATATATTTTTATATGAACTTTTAAAAATGAAGAATAAATTAATGTCTTCAGAAATGATATTTTCACTAATATTAGCTTGAAATTGAGAGGATTAGTATGATAGAATATAAGAATTAACTTCTTTTAAGTACAGAGAAAATTACTTTGACCATCCAATTTATGCATATGGTCCAATAACATTACTAAATATGGATCATTTGCTGTTATTTGTTTAATATTTCAGGTAATAGAAGATAAATATATCTTGATTTTCTCTCTCTACCTCATATCTAAAATAATGCAGGATCCATCATAGTAGATATTCAGCAATTGAGATGATCATATATTGAAAGTGAGATATAAATAGCATTGATAAAAGAAGGATTCTTTTGAAATACATTCAGGATTAAAGCCAAGATTACTTCCTGATGAATTCTCTGTTGTGATTAACTTAATTTTATTTGGCTTATATGTGATGCTGAATTATATATTATGCTGAATGGTAGGAAAGGCATCAGTTTTTATTTGGATAAATCAGACAGGACAGAGTTGACTGTAACTCAGAGTTGCCTTGTACAAAAGAGGCTGATCATTATGTTGATGTCCTTTTTACTAATCCTTTGTATAAATTGTCTTCTGATCCAGTAGTAAAATATGTATTAATATTTTGGGCTATTTTTTGATAAGAAAGGCATGGATAAACAGAACGGTTGAAACGTCCCTAAGTGCTAATGAGTACTTACTTGGTAGTCTATACTAATGCTTTAGTGGGTGCTGAACAAGTTTAGATGTTAAGCTTTTTAGGAAGAGTGAATGATAGCTAATGATTATTTAATGACAGATCTCTAGACTGAAAGGCATTTAGCACTCAAAGTATACTGCAAAGCCTATTTCTCAAAGCTTCAGACAGGTTTATTTGGTCTCACCTTGAATAGAACAGTGCTGTATTGATTTCATTGGTGTGGATTTAAACACACTATCGGCTTAGAATAGCACTAGTATGCAGTAGAAAATGATTGTCTTAACCCTTATGGTGACTCTAAGCTATTCTCTGATATTATGACATGAACTTTGGAAATGATCATGAATTTATTTGCAATATCTTGGGAGCCCAGTATGTCAGTTTTGAAACTAGTTGTGCATGTGAGCTTATAGTAGAAATTAACTTACAGGGAGGCTTATGTAGAGGCAACTAAAAGTGATCATTTCAATTAGTAGTATTTTCCTCCATGTATTGCATTTGAAGACATTTTTCTTCTGTGGAGATTGTTGATGTTTCTGTGGATGACATGGCTGTTAAATAATACATTACTTAAATATTTGGTCTCTGAACGGTAATGTTTATGTGTGGTACTTTGCATTTTTTCAGTATGTTTCAATATTCTATGTATGCATTCCATGTAAAATCCAATTTAATCTAGTTACTTCATATACTTGATAGAGTTTCTCCCCCCAATTTTTTATGTAGAAAATATATATGTACCGTTATTAGACAGTATAGTCCAAAACTTATTTTAAGAATTTTCTCTAATTATAAATTTGGTTTGCTTGTTATTTTTTTGAGAAACATTTTTAATTATGCAGGATTTGAAGATACTGAATGGATATTTGTCTTGGAGCAGGTGTCAAATATTAACTAGTTTCTCTTTGCAACAAACACTGACATATAGGCCCATGAAGGTTTTGGAGGTCAATTTGGAATGATGTCTCTGTGAGTCTCTACTCTTTGTGCCCTTCACCTTGTCACTTGAACACCTAACTACGTGACCTTTCTTACTTATAAAATATGGGCATTGCTTTGATTAGAAGAGATCTATGATCCCCATTTCCTCCAAAATTCCACACTAACAGTCTCCTAATCTTGGACCTATGAGATGTTTTACAAACTCTGCTTCTGATTTGTTTTCTTTTCCTTTTAAATTTTTTATGGTATATTAGCTTTGCAGAAGAATTTGGAAAGTGATTGTAGTCAACATAAAATTATGTTATAACAAATACAATATTAGTAGATATGTGAAGTACCCCAAGGCAGCAGATGGAATTTATGTGGGCCTAATATTTTTCTGATTATTTGAAAGATGGACTTGAGGTTTTTCTGTTGTTTCTGTGTTTTAAATGGGGAACCTTTTACCATTGACAAATTTTGAGTTGCTGTTGTTTTATCATAAGCCAATACTGTGTCTTATTATTTGAGTATTTTGTAGAAGTCAAAAACATGGGATAAAGTACTAGAGAAATTATTCAGTTTTTTCTTTTACAATAAGAGAAACGATTTTATTTGAGAAAAATCTTAAGTACATGTTAAATTCTTGCTTTAGGTTGTTTTCACCTACCTGTGTTGAACTCGTATTCTGGCAGTTTGCGGTGCTGACCCTGGTGGTCTTGTGGCAGTGGTGGCAAGAGTTGTCAGTAAATTTTATCTTCCCTTGATCTGGTATTTCTTTTTCTTTTTTTCTGCCAGAAAGTCTCAGAGCAGTTAAGTACAATAAGAACCATCCTACGCTTATGTGTTTATCCAACATCAGTATACGTGTATTTTCTAAGTTTTACATATGAAAGTATCTCGGTGTCTATTTAAAAGATGAATTAAGAAAAGAGAAGATTATAAATGAAAATTATAAAATTATCTCTTCACATATCCTAAGTAACCTAATGATTTGACTTAGGTAGACTTTTGAGGAAATGGTTATAAATTATCATGCAGCAGAAACAGATTTAAAAAATAAGAAACCAATGTTTTAAAATGATATGACATCTTACAAACTCTAATATCTGACTACATACATGTTTAGGTTAAAACGTTAAATTTTTCTGTCAGTGTTCATTTTAAAAGTTGTAGCTTTTCCAAATCTATAGTGAAAACAAATCAATGGCTTAGATTTCCAAGATCTCCAGGTGCGTGCATCTTGCCTTCCTCAGTTAAGTCTTGGAAGGACTGTGCAAAAACTCAAGCCTCAGGTTTATTTTAGTTTGATATGTGCCGGATAGGCAACTCAGATCCAAATTATAAGTGGAATTAATTAATTAACAGGAGATCATATGAAATAGTTACATGAAATAGAGTATTAGTAAACTTAAATATTCATAATATGCTTATTTGAGAAGGTATACAAAGAAAATATATCAACAGAAAAAAGGTGTGTGAAAAAAAAAATATTTGCCAAATAACAACTTGAGACAATTTGATAGACTAGTTATCTGCATCTTAAAATGATGAAATGTAAATTAATAAAGTCATTTATAATAATTTTAAAGGCACATAATTCTATTCATATGTGGCTTAAAAATTATGAAAGCATAAACATGTAACAAGATCAGAAATGAAAATCCTGTGTAGCTATCTAATAACAATATAAACTTTCCATTTCTTTAAGCTGAAGCTACTTAGAAAACTCACTGAAAAATGGGCATAAATTTCATTTACACATATACATATTCCTTAGGGTATAAATGGACTACTTTTACTATCGGTTGCGGGTTAATACTGAGTATATTCTTAACAGCTTGAGGCTATGGGTTATTATGTTAATGGCTTTTTGACTTTGAACACAAGTGCCTAGTTTTTGCCCCTTTTTTTCCTAAAGCTTCTTTCTTGGTCATCTATTAATGTGATCAGTAAATTAAAACTTAGAACTTTGCTTTGGGCTTAACCACCACAACTTTGCTCAAATCTGCTAATCATTCAAAGGTCTAGCCATTAATTCCCAAGATATTATGTTGACCCTGACTCGGCTCCATTATTCCTAATTAACATTTCACTTATAGGGAACAAAACAGATAAAAAAAAACATGTGAAATAAGGTGATTGTTTTTCAAAGCCAGAGAAAACATTATAAAGTAATTTACTGAGAAAAATATAAACAAGAAATGCCTTAGAAATTCTGATTTACTGCATACTTTTTCAAAACAGTATTTTTAGTTACATGTCATTGTTTCATTATTATGACGTAAACGTTTAGTAATTCAGAAAAATGAATAACACAAACACTTCTTATAAATGAACAGATATACATGTTAACTTCTCAAAGGTTAGAACAAGGCAGTTATCCCTTTTAGATCACTGAGTTGATGAAGATAATTATCTAGGTGAAAATATTTTTTCAGTAAATCCAGTGCCTGAGTTGTCATTTTATGAATAAAAATGATCTCAGATGTAACAATTAATTTCTCACTGTGCAGTTGAAAGTGAGAAGTATGAAATCTTCATAGAAGGTATTCTAATAGTCCACAATGTCATCTCATATGTTCCATTTGATCATTTAAAGAAACACGTTATGTCTACTCCAGTATTTTTATAAGTAGATCTCATTGCAGAAGCTTTCTCTGAACATTAACTGTATGAGAAAGATTATTTATGAGAATAATTTGCTGTTTTCAGATTCATATAATTTTACAAGCAACTAACCACTATTTCTGAATGATTTCTTTCCTCATGAAAAAGCCAATAATGGTCTTCTTAAAGTTACAATTTGTGGTTTTTAATACTTGACAGGTATCTGAGATTGACCTTTGAAAGGTAAAGTGAACCAAGAATTGAACATGATCCTTGATAATTATTAACTACAAGATTTCTGATTACATAGATGTTTTAGATATTTGGAATTTTTTTAAATCTCAGTTTCTCCCAAACTGAGAATCTTTACACTAAAAAGAGAAGGAAAAAGAATTGAGTTTTTAATGTTCAGGTAGAGAATAAAGAGAAAAGTACGATAATGCAGATCATGGGAAAACAGATGTAGAACTTCTCTGTGTGAACAATAAGAAATTGTTACAAGAATTACTTGAAAAGCATACAAGTTTTTCTCAGAGCTTAAGGTTTCCAGTTATCAAAAAAATAGATGGACTATGCTCAAGATAGTAATAATATTGTTTCCCTTGGGAAAAAAAATCATTTGAATTAGGCAATTTTAAAAAATTTTATCTGATATTGTGGAAAACAGATTGGATAAAATTTTCGTCAAATGTGCACAAGGGCGCGCACACACACACACTCACAATACATATATGTATGCGCAAGAGGCATTACTTTTCAATGGCTTAATCAGCAGCTCAGAAAGGTCTATGAATTTGCAGGACCTCTGGCTTTCCAGCAGGGGGCTATCGTGCATACGTACAAATTAGTGGCATGTTTATTTACTTCAGTTTTCCAGTGAGGGGGGAAAATAGTGCAGCAGCAACAAAAACAGCGAAAGCCTCGTAAATTTGGGAAGCGACTTCCCTGTGTTCCATCTGTAGGTGTGAGGAAAACACTGGCAGATGCGTCACACAGCAACTAAAATGTTTTTACTACAATGCAGAAAACATCTGTTTTTAACGGCGTGAATACTGAAAGTATTCTACACACACGCAGTAGCTTTGGTAATAATGTGAAAGTTTGGAAGTAAATGTCGAAGTGCCCACGTGATTGTCACTTTTAATCAGTTTATCTTTTTTTCCCAAGCAGGTAGAGAGGAGGAGTCAGAGAACTTGCACTTTAATTTTTACTTCAGGTGCACAGGTAGAAATTTACATGCATATGACTACCTACAATTAAAATTTTTTCTATATCGTCAAAATTTATTTGCCATAATTTATAAAAGTTGCGGGATTTGCAGTGCTCTGAGTTGTGCCAATAAATGAAAAAATGATGTAATGTTCATATAAAAGCACTTGGAATAAGAAAAGAACTTAATTACATACATTGGCAATGGTATAGACCCACAGATTCTCTTCATCAGCTGTTGAAACCTGGAGAACAAGGTCTTTGAGTCCTTTTCACACATTGACTTGCCACCAATCTATGCCTATTTGTGTTCCTGTTTAACAAATTCGTTTAAGAATTGGGCTATAATGGGTAACCGAAGTTTAATTAGTAGACAGCTGGAGCATTTTAAATTCTTTTAAAACCAAATTGTTATAAACTGAATTAATAGTAAAAGATTTTTGCTAATTTTTAAGATTTTTCTCCCTGTTGTTAAAGCTTGGTTGGAAGATTACTGTTAAGTATCTGGCAAAAGCTGACATTTTTATGCATTGTACTTTATCAGATTTAAGAATAGCAAGTAGGTGTGGAAAATGTTCTGGCCAGATATATGTGGAAACAATTTATTTGCACTGTGGAAATTCCACTGAGGGTCATTTTTCTTATTATGATTCTAAAACATAGACAACACCTTTTAAAAATCTCAAATATATAGTTCTAGCTCACCTAGGTTTAATGTTTAATGTCTTGGTGCACTAAGAATGCTATATACTTGTTTGTGCATATAATTATATACTTATATGTGGTGTAAAGTTAACATATTTGATTAGGACCATATAGTGATTATTTAAAGGCATATCTTAAAAATGTTAATATTCCTGTAAGCCACCAGGTTCATCAATTTAGATAGTAGGAGGAAACTGAAGTTATTCTGATTAAAGTACATCTAAGAAAAAATTTGAACTCAACTTGCTTTTGAAGATATAGTTTCTTTTAGACACTTCTGTTTATGTTCAGAAATGTTTCTAAATGTATTTTGGACATATTTCACTGTCACACTATTTTTAACTCATCTTCCCTTAATATATAATCTTATATGATGATAATCTTATATATACATTTTTCATAGCATCAGCTGATAATGTCACATCACATTAAAGTATTCTTGGGGCCAAGAAAAGAGAAATAGATGAAAAGTCAGAAGAATATTTTACTGGTCTGAAAATAGAAATAAATCTTTGTAGTTTTATTGGCTAACATTTGTAGAGCTTTGAATGATATATATGTTAAGACCATTAAGCCTATCTACATACATTGTAAATAGTAAATCATGTATCTTAATTCTGAAAGTTCTGTTGTCCTCAAGATTGCCCATATTAACAAAGTTCACCTTGGTAAATTTACTTTGTTCTTTAATGATTAATGAAAACCTAATATTAACAAATACGCTGTATTAAATAAAACACAGTTGTGGAGAACCATAATAGAAACTAATTCCTATCTTAATCCAAATTATTAGTCTCTCCATGCTGCTCTTTAGTTTTCTGCTGTGATATCTGCAACATACTCTCTTCTCTCTTCTGATCATTCATACTAAGTCTTACAAAGTCACTATTCATATAATATACCTTATTAAATACAAATTGTATTTTTTGCTTTGCTAGTGCATAGTAAAAGCAATTCATTGCTATACATATAATTCCAAAACATACTATTAAATATTGAAAGAATATAGAAAAACACTGAAAATTATATTTTCATCATCATGAATAAATAGAATTTCTGAATTTCCAAAGTGGTATTTAGGGTGTACTGAAATTCATGTCAAATTCAGAAAATATTCATATCATTGTTAGCATCACTTGGACTCAGTTATACGTATGTGCCCAGAGATTTCTGGCATTAAATTGGTTATGCCAAATCATTCTGAATATAATGTTTTGGTTAAAAAAACCTATTATATGTTTATGATATAGTTTTAAATCTTTTAAAATACAGTTATAGTCTTAAAGTGAACTGTGATTGAGCTCAACCACATTGCTTCATTAAATTTTACTAGAATTTTAAATGTCAAACATACATAAACCTGTAAAAAGTATTCTGATACTTAATGCTAAACAAGGAATCAAATTTTTGAAAACAGTTTTTCCAGATCAAATCACATAGTTCTTAAACTATATTCTCAGAGAAGTAAATTGTTGGCATCTTCTTATCTAAGGATTTAATACTGAAAACAATAACAGAGCTCCATCAATATATGGCTAATAGCAGATATGAAGTATCTGCAGGTAGTCCATCTCTCATAAAACCGCCTTTAGCCTTAATTCAAATCCATTGATTCCTATTCCAGTTAAAACTGAAGAACTTAATATGTCTTTTAATCCTTTTATTGTAAGCTAGGTTAAAATTAATTTTACCCTGAAACTGCACAAAGCCAATTAACATGATCTTTAGAGTTATTTAGTAAAGTGCTTCAAACTGTTAAATTTATCTTGACCTCTTGGTTGCACTCTCTGACTGCTTTTTAAATGAAGTAATCAATATCTCACAGCCCTTTAAATAGCTTAAACTTGTCAAATATTTTACCTGTGTTCTAGTTAAGCTGTAAGTAAAGTGTTTACTCCTGTTCGTCTAAATCTAGAATCAATTATGCTGAATCTAAAGACAATTATGTACTTTTGGGGAACCTGTATGAGTTAAGTCATTGTTTTAATAAAATCAAAGGCTCATATTTTGTTAAAAGTAGCCCAGTAATGAGGAAACATTATTCACACAGAATGAGACTTCTGTTTGCAACTTAAAATGTAGATCACTTACGTTCTTTGCCATTACATGTAGCTTCTGTTTTCTACACAGGACTAGTTGAAGGTATTAATTTTCTTACTGGGATAGGGTGATCAACAGTCCTGTCAAGAAAATGGATCTCCATGTCAACCCTTTAGCATGATTAAATGGAGGCATGTCTCTGTGAAAAAAATACCAGACTTTCATCAGACAAATGAAACTGTAGGAAGGTCTACTTTTACAGAATTATTGTATTTTGAAGTTCTCAAAATCTTCCATTTGGGTGTCACTTTATAGGACAACATTGCAGCTAATTATATATTTCATGTAATATTTAAGACAAAGCACAGGCAAACCCAGTAATTTAAAATGTTTCAAAATCTGAAAAAGAATCAGAAATTGCTATGGTATTCTTAGAATAGTAGTAGGGTGGGCATCTGTACCTTATACAATTACTCATCAGTCAATGTCTCTTTTAGGGGATCTGTTTTTGCTTTTCTTGTTAACGAAGAGCTAGCATGGTTTCAGATCTGAGTGTACTGATAAAAATTACATATACAATTTCAGCATTAGTAATATTAATAGCTAGTTGGACAGTGTTCTTAGGGGACTGTGCATATGCCAAACTTTCAGTTACATCAAGTGATGTACTTGACAACTAATTAACTCTTCATATTTTGGGCACTTAGCAGAGGGCACCTGTTAGGATTCTTCCTATTAGCTTTAAGATAAAATTTACAAGTGACTGTTTGAAAGCACATTATTAAAACTTCCCTGAAGTCATCACTCCTTCCCGAGAAGTGGGTCTTAAGACAAGATTGAGGTAATTAAACAAAAGGAACATAGAGAAGGTGGGGCACCAGGGCTGGAGGTGGAGCTCTCCAAATGCCCCTGTTGTTCAGTTTCCTCCTGGAAGCAGCCCATGTGTGCCTCTGGGTCCCCCTCCCCCTTCCAGCAGTGGCCGTTGCAGAGGCTGAACGGCTGGGGTCAATGCCTTGCCTATTGATCGGTATCCCTGCAGTCTCTTGCTCCAGCAGCTGCTTCACTGGCTTCTTTCAGGGCCTGCTTCAGGACATTAGAATAGAAATCCATAACCAGAGCTGTGCTCATCCAAGCAGGGGAAGAAACTAAATTAAATGGTATAAAACAATCTTGGATCAGGAGTTTGTGCCAATTCATCTTGATCTAAGATGTCACACCGGGCTCTCTGTCGGAGCACCTGGGCTAGAGGCAGCCATAGTGAAAATAGATGGAGCTGCGATCATTCATTTGTCAGCTAAGGAGCAAGGCAGCGGTTAGCAATTCCCTTCTGCAGAGGTCAGCTGACAGAACAATCAGTGCAAGTGCAGAATAGAGCTTTCCTTTGAACTATTGTTATGGAGCACGCTCTTGCTGAGATGCGGGGGAGGGGAGCTTGGCCGGCTTCCTGTGTCAAGAATTCTAGTAGTAGGAAAGAGTAAAATACATACGAGGGCAATCTAGAGGTAGTTGGACAGAGCCCTCTGTCCTGTGTCTGTTCTTGTACATCAGTTGGCTTTAAATGCATGTACTGAAATGTAGATTGTCAAACTGTTAAATATCACTTTGTTTAGAATTTGGGTTCATTTTCATCCTTCTAAACACAGAGGCAACGATTATTGATTTTTTCCTCCTTAGAATGGGTAAGCTTTTAGGTTTTCTCCTCCCTTTAGTTATTATGACTACCACCCCTACTACTATTCTAACAATACCATAGCAATTTATGATTCTTTTTCATATTTTGAAACATCAGACAGATCAGCGGCATACTTTGAATCTGTAATTCTGTGTACATGCTAATACCTGCAGTAACATTTCCTCTTTGTCTTTTAAAAACTCGAAAAAATCCATGAAAAGAGTGAAATGCATACTATGCTGTCAGATTAGATTATTAATATTACTTAAATATTTTTAAATACTTTAATTGAGGCTTTTTTATAAGAAAGGTTGGTTCATGAAATGTCTTACCATGACCTTGGAAGTGATGAAGTAATTTTTTGACGACCTTGGCAGAATGTCATTGTAAAGCAGTCTACAAGTACTTTGAAGTATACTATTAAAAAATTAGCAAATTAGGAACCTGAGTAAAAACTGAAATTGTATATGAAAGAGAGTGTTTTTTAAAGATGAATCTATTCTTCATGGACTCATTATGGATTTTGTTTTTCTTTATACTGCTTAAAAAACTGACGGCAAATTTCCAGAACTAACCTTCTTTGAACAATAAAGCATGACGTGCAGAAGCTAAGAACCTATAGCACCAACAGCGCCAAAGTATCTTTGTTCTCAGTTGTGCCAGACTTTGCTTGGAACCCAAATAAACAGGACCTGCTTCTTGAAACAGGAAACTCTTTGGTGTGACCATCTTAGTTTTCTAGATAACCAACCTCCTATTTTTCCTTGAGTATTTTAATGCTGTTTTCTTACCCAATTATTCCTTTCTAACTCTTAAATTCTATATAATATCCTACCATTGCGATTTCAGAGACTCAGCTAGGTCCTGCTGCCCACATCTTGGTCTGCCTTTCAGCACAGCTAAATAAGTGGAATTTAAAATGTGTACTAAACATTTTTTTTCTTGATCCTAGGTATTTTTTATTCAGCCTTTGTAAGGGACATACCTACTTCTCTTGAAAGGGTTTTTTCTTTCTGTGTAACTTTTGTTTTAGTTAATTTTTACTAAAATTTTTACTTGTTTTAATTTAGATTTTTAAAAGAACTCAAGGCGTGACATCTAAGTCTTTCTGCAGTGTTAAAGTCAATGACCCAGAGCTCACCGTGGATCTTAAAGCTGTCCTCTGCATCTCCTCTTTAAGATCCCAAGACCAAACCAACCTTGATCTCTCACTTTGATTTCTATTATAGCCTCCTAACTGATCACCTTACTCCCAGCATTCTTCATACAGGCTCAGAGTGGTTTTCTAAAACCCTGAATCTAATTAGGTCACTCTGTGGCTTAAATCGTACCTTGAGTATCTGTCCATTATTTGTGGGACAAAAATTGAAATGTGAATGTGATCTGTGTAAGGTTGGAGGCACTGGAGGGAGGGGAGAGCACATCGGACACTGATGACGTGCCAAAGTCCCCAGCTGCTGCCCCTCCCAACCTGGAAAATGTGCCTTAGGCTAGCCAATCCTAGCACCGCTGTAAATCTATGCTCTGCCTCCCCCTACCTTCTTTAAAAACTCCCCGCCTGTCTAGTTGCATGCGACTTCTCCAGCCTCTACTTACGCAGACTGGTGAACCTCGCCCGGGATTGTGCTCAAATAAACTGCCTGGCCCTTTGTTGCCTCTCGTCGCCTGCTTATTTCGGTTAGAATTTATCTTACAGAAATTATCTTACAATCTGTAGAGCCTCTATGTTCTGGCCCTTGCCTGCCTCTCTTACCTGTTTTCTGCCATTCTTCTCTTGGCTCAAAGAATTCCAGCCGTATTACCTATCCTTGAATTAGAAATCAACAAATTCCTTCATGCTTTAGGTTCTTAAACATACTGTTCTTTCAGTTTATATTGTCTTACTGATTTTGTAACCTATATATTTTTTATTCTTGTTTGGTATCCTCTAAGTTCAAGAGAACAGAGATTTTGCTTTTCTCATCTCTTGTTAATTTACATCTAGCACCCCTGGTTCTTACTATTTTCCATCTGATCATTGTGTGAGTTTTCTTTTGGTTCTGTTTGACACCAGTCTTGTTTTACTCCACAATCAATCTTCCTTGCTGCTTTCATGATCTCTCTAACAATGAACAAATCTGATGTCACTACCCTTATGCAGAATTGTTCAATAGCTTTCCATTAACCAGAGGTTAAAAGTCTTCAACTTGCTATGCAAAGGCCTCTTCCCTCCCCTGTTGTCATTCCCCTGCCTTACCTCCAGTTACCACGTGATGACATACCAAAACAAAAACAAAAACAAAAAACATCTCTAAGTATCCAGAGCTTCCCTACTGCTAATGTCTTGGTTGGCATACTGAGCTCTTTGGGCTTTTTGTTGTATTGATTTAATTAATGTATAGAGCAAAGTACTGAAAGGGACCAGAAAAGCTGGATGGATTATTAGAAAGAGCAGAAAGCTGACCTCCAATCAAGATGACTCCAGAAGTTCATTTTTTAAATCCCTCTGTAGCAAATATGTAGCCATGTTGGATAAAATATACAAATAGAAACCAAAGAGACATAACCAGTCTCTAGGAAGATGTCTCTGTGGGCAAGTAAGGGAACAGAAATGCAGTGATCTGGCTGAAACCCTTAGCTGAAGCCAGGCTTTTGGCTTCTATGAGCTGAAGAAGATTTACAATATACCATGAATAAAGCTTAAAGCCAGGTACTAGGCTAAGGCTTCCTCAGTTCCTGAAAAGACATTGAAAGGATATGCATATACTGCTACTCAGTTAAAATTGATGCTGTTTTGTTAAAGGAGAAGAGGAAAATGGATATTAACTATGTTCCTGGCAGTGTTAACCATAATAGAAGATAATGAAAATAAGTGAGTGTGTTCAACCTAAGAAAAAACAGAGAGAATAGAGAGAAAACATAAAGAAAATAGGAGAAAGAAATAATAAAAAATAACCAAAGAAGTTAGTGAAATAGGAAGAAACAATATAATCAAAAAACCAAAGTATTTTTTAAGAATCTGAATAACTATTTATTTCCAGCAAAACTGATCAAGAAAGGCATGAAAAGCAACATTAGAGAAGGCACAAATAAACAATATTTAAAAGAAACCATAGCAACTGATGCAATTGAGATATTATAATCATAGTAGTATGATTTCACATCAATAAATTTTTCAATTTAGATTAAATAGATAGTTCTTTCAAAACTGTAAATGGTCAGAAATGACTCGAGAAGAAATAGAAAGCCAAACTAAAGTAACTATTAAAGAAGATGAATTGATTATAAAGAATATCCCTTCCTCCACCCTGTTCCTTCCCTTCTCTTCATTTCCTGCCCCTAAATCTAGGAGGGGACTGTCCTGAGACACACGCCCTGATAACTCTAGAGGAGAATTTTCATCCAACTTCAAGAATCCTTCAAGTGGTTTTAAGAAGTGGAGAAGAAGGCGGGAGAAGGAACGTTACTTAACACAGTTTTTTAGGCTTGTATTAAATTGCTACCAAGGCCTGACAAGTATAGTATATGAAAAAAAAATTATAGTCCAGTCTCATGATCATAAATGTAAAAAACTCTATAGCAAATTTAGTTCAGAGTCTATTGGGCTGCTTATCTATCTACCTACCTAGCTATCTGTTGATCACCATCTGTATGTGTTATATGTACATTTATAACATTTAACATTTCTAGTAACATTGATATGGTTATATAATGAATAAATTAAAAAGTATTGAATAAGATCAGGATTGTGGTGACCTCTAGGGCATGAAGGAAGGATAGTGAGGTCAGGACACAGTCTATAGTGGACT
Organism: Manis javanica; assembly: GCF_040802235.1. Taxonomy (NCBI): domain Eukaryota; kingdom Metazoa; phylum Chordata; class Mammalia; order Pholidota; family Manidae; genus Manis; species Manis javanica. Next base: position 109,287,068 of record NC_133164.1, read on the forward strand.
TTAGTTATGGCCATATTAGTATTTTTTCAATATGTTAATTATTTGACAAAATCTGAAGCACCTATGGAAAAACAGTAGGATTTTTTAAGGTTGGGAAAAAATTATTAAGAAGCAGTGTTTGATATATTAGGAATGTAATTTCTCATTGTCTCCTATTTATTGACACTTTAACGAAGACTTGAAATTGTTTTGCATTACGTTCGGGGTATCATGCTGGTGTTTCTTCTGAATATGAAGTTATGCTGGGCTTTGCCCACGTTCTAAGTACTTCTTCAAATGGCTGGTTGTGCTCTGCATTCTGGTCCATCTGAACAAAACATTCACCCTTTGCCTCCTCTTAATTCCCTGTCCCTGTTACTGCCTGGAAAACTCTTGAGTCTAAACTTCATCATTTCCTCCTTTGTGAACAGGCTCTTCTTTTCTCATGCACTAGCTTCTTGAAAACCTGGACCTTTTATTTTCATGTTTATAATTTCATGTTTATAATTCCCTGGCCCAAAGGAGATGCCCAATAAATATTTGTTAAATTAGTGCACCAACTAGTAAATGAGTTAATGAGCAATCTTTTTTAAAAAACCTATCTTTATTGAGATATGATTTATTCATAAAATTCATCCTTTTAAAATGTAGAGTTCAATGATTCTTAGTATATTTGGTGTTGCAGATACCACTATAATCTAATTTTAGAATATTTCATCTCAAAAATCCACTACTCATTAGCTATCATTAACCAGTTCACCCTCATCCCAGGCCTAGGCAGCCCTTAATTTACTTTCTGTCCATATAGTAAGTGGAATTATACAATATGTGGTCTTTTAATGACTGGTTCCTTTCCCTTAGCATAGTATTTTCAAGGTCATCCATGTTGCCACATGCATCAGTACTTCATTCTTTCTTATTGCTGAGTAATATTTTTACTGGATGGATATACCATATTTTGTTTACCTATCCATCCGTTGATGAACATTTGAGTTGTTTCTACTTTTTGGCTATTACAAATAATGCTGCTGTGAACATTCATGTACAAGTCTTTGTATGCACATTTGTTTTCATTTCTCTTGTGTAGATACCCAGCAATGGAATTACTGGGCTCTATGGTAACTCTATGTTTAGCTTTTTTGAGGAACTGCCAAACAATTTTCCCAAGATTCATGCTTTTGCATGTGGATAACCAGTTGTCTCAATGCCATTTTTTGAAAAAGGCTCTTCTTTCCAGAAAGAGCAATCCTGAATGTCTTTCTAACAGTATGTCTTTTTTATACTGATGTTCTTTTCATTTATATTCTTCTGTTTTGGTTTTCAGGTTGCTTATCAAGTGTCCCACAAATGAAAAAGATTTCCACATCTTATGAGGAAAGACGGAAGCAAGCTACTGCTATTGTTTTACTGGGAGTAATAGGAGCTGAATTCGGTGCTGAAATTGAACCTCCTAAACTGTTGACCAGACCTCGAAGCTCTAGTCAAATTCCTGAGGGATTTGGTTTGACTAGTGGTGGATCCAACTATTCACTGGCCAGACATACTTGTAAGTTTTAAAAGTCCTCATGCTGAGCTACTGCCTCTTAGTACATATTATTTGTTAACAAAATCTCAGAATATTGTGTGTGTGTGTGTGTGTATTATGCATATATACATATATACACACACCGATAGACATATGTGTATATACACACATATATTACACATACATATTTTTAAAAGACTATGAATGAGGAATTATGAATTACATTTGTAATTTTAAAAATAGTCCAATAACAGTTTTTAAATGACTAAAAATTACATTCATAGCTCAAGATACGTCTTTTATACTGATGTCTTTTGGTTCTTCCATGTTGGAATTCTTTTAGGTAAGGTCAGAATGTTCCTATCATATTGCAGAATCATTTCTAATAAATTGTGTCACCTTAAGGACCAAATATAATCCTACTGAATATATCACAAGATAAGTCTTTGTAAAACAAATTATAATGTGTTCTTTTGGGTTTGTGGCCTTTAAGCAAGTAAAGAAGATATATGTTACTTTGTGAGTTATGACAGCAGAGAACTTCACTGGAAAATTGTCACATATTCTTGCCATGAAACCAAGGAGCCATATTAGTGGCTTTTATTATTAAAGGCCATATTAGTGGCCATACATATTAGTGATTGGTAATCTCTTGATCTCTTTTGACATTGAGAATCAGAGTCATAATAACAATACCACCACCAACAATAAAGCTACTAATTCTTTGAGCATGATTTTAAGCTCTTTATATTCATAAGATCACCTAATCCTCATAATAACTATAAAGTGGGAGCCTTGATTATCTCCATTTGACACATAAGACTAATTGGGCACAGAGAGGTGCAGTTAACCTGGCAGAGATCACAGCCCTAGGAAATGGCGGGTTTTGTCTCAATAATCTGTTGGTTCCAGAGCTCTTGACCACTATGCAAACTGCTACTGTTCAATGAATGGTTTCTAGAGGAAAGGGATTTAATGACTGACAGATGTTATTACTTTATAATTTAAAAAGTACTCCCTTTTCTATCCCCTCATTTGATCTTCAAAATAGAAATGAAGACTTCTACAAAATGGCTCAGCTAAAAAGTGGTAGAACTTGGACTTGAATTCATGCTTCCTGTGACCTGAAAACCCATGTCCTTTCCAGGTTTCGCCTGTGCACATCTGCTTTCCTCCTTCTGCAGAGGCCTGCACACTGCTGGCCCCTACCTCTCACCACTAGCCTCTTCATCTTTTCCAAGATCTTCAAGATCCCTGGTTCCCATGCATACGCTCAAAGCCCACTTGCTTCAGAAAGAGCTCTTTAATTAGGCCCACCTCTGTGTGTCACTCCAGGCAACCTAGAATTTACGCATCTAGTTCCCTGTTCAGAATCTCAGCAGTAGAGTTAGAGGTTAATGACATTTTGACATGCTTTGGTCTGTTGTCTTTCAACCTCTTTTGCTCACCATCTCTCTGATGAGTATCAAAAAATGGCTAATCCTTAGCATGTTTTTATGTTGACAGCTAAAACTTTTTAAGAGTAAGTTTAAACACTTGCAAAAGATAATGATGTAAGGATTTTGTGAATATTGACATTTAAAGATACACTATTGTTGTTCTTAATAGACACAGTAGAATATTTACTATTTGATAACTATTTGATATCCATTATCATTAATTTTTTAAACACACATGACAAACTTCCCTTTAAAATCAGAAGTTTTACATCCTTGATTATTTTCCTTGAAGAGAGAAAATTTCTACCCTTATAGTTTTAGAGAAGGTGTTCATTTTGTATATTTAGGGTGCAAAAATCAGCTCCTTTGAACTACTGTATCTTAAAAACTATTTCCCTTAAAAAGTCTCAAGATGTTCCATTTTAAGGCAGTCACTTATCTTGAAAACTACCAATTTAGTCCAATATGTTTTATATAATATCTTAACATTACTCTTCTATATTTTCCTACAAGGACAGTGGGAATAAATGCTGTTTCTTTCTGTTTAAATATCTGTATATAAATGTAGGAATATCATAAATAAGTGAATTGCTGACTGATTCCATCCAAACTAGTTATTATTGGCTAGTTATAAGGCAGATTAGTTTATACCACATTATCCTAGTTACCTAGATTAGTACTGTTCCCATCTCTTTTCTAACCACAGTTTATCTTTACAAAATTCTGATATTCAGGAATTTGCTTCTGTATATCTTTCCTTTTAACTACAATAATTTCACTGCAAATTGTTACTGCTCTAACTAGAAAAAGAGGAAATGGGTTAGGAAAAAAGAAGGACTTTTTAAAGCTATGGCAGAGTAGAAATAGAGATTTTTCAAAGAGCCTTGAGAATTGATAAAAGAATAGTAGGGTGTTAGTGTACCACTATTTTAGTTTGTTAAAAGGCAGGGGAGCTGAACTACATGGAAAAAGGTCCTAAAATTTATTTCCAACTGGAGGGAAGCCCAGAAACCCTGGCCTAAGATGCAGTACCAGCTGGGAATTTGCATGGGGCCACCTCAGCTTTTCTCAGCAAGGCAAATAAAATGTACCAAAGGTTTAAAATATTTAAGTGTTTTAGAGCTAAGTTTGTTCTTTGAGCATTTTAGATAAGGGACGAGTTGTGGGAAGGGCAAGAGGTAATGATTCTTAGCAAATAATATTTATGATTATTTCATTGAAACAAGAGATTCTTCTAGAAAGCAAAAAATACTATGGAAAAATGAATGATATAGTTCTTAATAGAATCAGTTTAAAATGTGTAAAATGTCCTTTATATTTTCCTCACTTGTTATGATTACCCTATTTCCTTTTAATAATCATATTTATCAGCTTAAGTCTTGCTGTCTTGTTGGAAGCAGATGTCTAAGTATTCCAGTATCTTTCTTGGGCTCTTTTCAGTTCTGTGGAATATTAACCTGTTATAATGTCAACCTGCTCGAACCTGCTATGTGTATTGCTCTGTTGTTTATGTGGCATTTAGAATGCATTGCTACCTTTAAATATTTAGTCTTTGTGGCATCCTATTGAACAAGATCATTATTATCTTCATTTAAGAAAAGTACATTAAGGTACAATATTTGATGAATTTTAATTGTTCCATAGTTAGAAGTATAGATATGAGCTCTAACCTTCTTTGTAAAGCCATTCTGTGGAACTCATAACATCGTCAAATCCCAGTTACCCACATTGCTGGGAGGGAAGAGTGACACTGATTCCTAATTCGAAAGTCCTACTTCATTTTATAATACATTTTATACTAACTTTTGAATACATATGAACCTTTTGTGGGAGTTACACTTTACATGAAGTATTGAAATCACATATTGAAAACAAAGTTGAAGGACCCTGGAAATTGAGAGGCCTAGACTAGGCTATTCTCGTACTTTGTACCCTTGGTAAGCAAAGTATCCTCTGGGTTGCAGTTCCCTCTTGTATACAATAAAGGACGAGAACTATTCTGTCTTTAAAGCCCCTTCTGGTCCCATTAGTCTCTGCTTCTGAACTGAAATAGAAAGTATCCTAGGAAATTCACCTCTACCACCATCCCCTTTCTTCTTCATTTAGTGATGGAGCTGTCCTGTTTCATATCAACTCACTTCCATTTTTATTCTGATCCACAAAGCATTATTAGAATATTTTAGGTTATTATTTACAATGTTGCTATATAGGTCTTTTGGTTCATTCTTTCATTTGGTCTCTTCTGTGCATTTTATAATTGTGGAATTATGCTGGCACATCTGTAGTAAATCCCACTTTGATCTCTCATTAGCTTTTTGACTGTGGGCAAGTGTCATAAGTCATTTCCCTAGGCAGCAGACACTGAGACAGATTTGTGTGCAGGAGTATTCTCCGGATCAATACCTGAAGGGAGTGAAAGAAGCAGGATTGGGAAGGGCGAGAGGTTGAATTGCATATCAATTGCCTGTAAAGCTGCAGCAGATCTTAGTGAACTCGAGCTGGGACAGCCATTCAGGCTTGTCCTGAGCTGGGGCCAGGGACTCAGCCTTTGTATCCCAGTGTCATTCAGTCATTGGATCAGCCCTGAGAATGGGGTGTTACCTTGGGTGAGGCAACTCTCTTCATCTTAGCACAGAGCCTTCAGAGGGACTCAGCTGAAACCTGTCAGCTACTAACACACCAAAGAGCTCAGGGTATTGAGTGCTTCAGTTGTACAGGGGAGGAGGTGGGCATCCTCTCCAGGCTTCCACTCTGCACGTTCCTAAATTATGTGTGCCCCAGTTCCACCTTCCACCAACAGAAATGGAGAGAGGGACTACCATTTATTAACATGCTTTTACTCCAACTCCATACATATCTCTTGTTACCCTGCCATCAGCTATTTTATCTAATACCTAAGCACAAAATGAGGCACGTTATTAAAAGCTGATTATTGAGCACTTACTCTGTCCCAGGCATTTTGCTATGCACTCTACATGTATTATCTTATTTAATCTTCCAATCCTACCAAATAAGTACTTTTACTGTTAGTTACTATTTATTACATGAGGAAGCTGAAGCATGGCCCGGTGCTCACGAAAGCTTTGTAAATTAGGATTAACTTTATTTGTGTGGACAGCAAATTGAGGGCATAGGTTAAATGCTTTAAGATCATATTGCTAAACAGCATCAAACTTGAACACCTATCTTCCACCTCTAAGGCACTGTATTTGCACCATTACACATACTTGTCTTGTGTTATGAGCAACTAAGATTCAGAAGTGGTGCTGCATAAAGCGAGGGGGCAGTCACCAAGTACCAGGGCAGTTATAATGTGAACATCTGTTGACTCATCCATTTAGGGATGTGCTGAGGCCATAGAGATATAAATGTGTACAAAATCCATATCTCTGTCCTTATGAAATGGCTTGCATCTATGGTATGACATATTTCTACTAGAGAAAACAAACTTTTCCCCACAGTCAGTCTTCAGAAATACTATAAATGCTAGGGTTCCACTGTACTGCTATGATTCTTCAGCTGGCCATGATTTATGACCTCACTGACATTACTTGAAAAATGTTATGTTTATTTGCATTTGTGAAAAAGGATCCACAGATTCCATTTAATTCTTAAAATTGTTAAAAATAGATAAGAACTCCAGGATTTTGTTGGCATAAATTGCTTATTTCTTATTATGATTTTAAAAACAATATAGCCACAGCAATTAGACAAAACAAAGAAATACAAGGAATCCAAATTGGTAAAGAAGTTAAACTGTCATTATTTGCAGATGACATGATATTGTACATAACCCTAAAGACTCCACTCAAAACTACTAGAACTGATATCAGAATACAACAAAGTTGCAGGATACAAAATTAACACACAGAAATCTGTGGCTTTCCTATACACTAACAATGAACTAATAGAGAAATCAGGAAAACAATTCCATTCACAATTGCATCAAAAGGAATAAAATAGTTGGGAATAAACCTAACTAAGGAAGTGAAAGAACTACCCTGAAACTGTAAGACACTCTTAAGAGAAATTAAAGAGGACACTAACAAATGGAAACTCATCCCATGCTCTTGGCTAGGAAGAATTAATATTGTCAAAATGGCCATCCTGCCCAAAGCAATATAAGATTCGATGCAATCCCTATCAAATTACCAACAGCATTCTTCAACGAACTGGAACAAATAGTTCAAAAATTCATATGGAACCACCAAAGACCCCGAATAGCCAAAGCAATCCTGAGAAAGAAGAATAAAGTTGGGGGGATCTCACTCCCCAACTTCAAGCTCTACTACAAAGCCATAGTAATCAAGACAATTTGGTACTGGCACAAGAACAGAGCCACAGACCAGTGGAACAGATTAGAGACTCCAGACATTAATCCAAACATATATGGTCAATTAATATTCGATAAAGGAGCCATGGACATACAATGGGGAAATGACAGTCTCTTCAACAGATGGTGCTGGCAAAACTGGACAGCTACATGTAAGAGAATGAAACTGGATCACTGTCAAACTCTGTATACAAAGGTAAATTCAAAATGAATCAAAGACCGGAATATAAGTGATGAAACCATCAAACTCTTAGAAAAAAATATAGGCAAAAATCTCTTGGATATAAACATGAGTGACCTCTTCCTGAACATATCTCCCCGGGCAAGGGAAACAAAAGCAAAAATGAACAAGTGGGACTATATCAAGCTGAAAAGCTTCTGTACAGCAATGGACACCATCAATAGAACAAAAAGGTACCCTGCAGCATGGGAGAATATATTCATAAATGACAGATCTGATAAAGGGTTGACATCCAAAATATATAAAGAGCTCATGCACCTCAACAAACAAAAAAGAAAATAATCCAATTAAAAAATGGGCAGAGGAGCTGAACAGACAGTTCTCCAAAGAAGAAATTCAGATGGCCAACAGACACATGAAAAGATGCTCCACATCGCTTGTCATCAGAGAAATGCAAATTAAAACCACAATGAGATATCACCTCACACCAGTAAGCATTGCCACCATCCAAAAGACAAACAACAACAAATGTTGGCGAGGTTGTGGAGAAAGGGGAACCCTCCTACACTGCTGGTGGGAATGTAAATTAGTTCAACCATTGTGGAAAGCAGTATGGAGGTTCCTCAAAAAGCTCAAAATAGAAATACCATTTGACCCAGGAATTCCACTTCTAGGAATTTAACCTAAGAATGCAGCAGCCCAGTTTGAAAAAGACAGATGCACCCCTATGTTTATTGCAGCACTATTTACAATAGCCAAGAAATGGAAGCAACCTAAGTGTCCATCAGTAGATGAATGGGTAAAGAAGATGTGGTACATATACACAATGGAATATTATTCAGCCATAAGAAGAAAACAAATCCTACCATTTGCAACAACATGGATGGAGCTAGAGGGTATTATGCTCAGTGAAATAAGCCAGGCGGAGAAAGACAAATACCAAATGATTTCACTCATACGTGGAGTATAAGAACAAAGAAAAACTGAAGGAACAAAACAGCAGCAGAATCACAGAACCCAAGAATGGACTAACAGTTACCAAAGGGAAAGGGACTGGGCAGGAGGGGTGGGAAAGGTGGGATAAGGGCGGGGAAAAAGAAAGGGAGCCTTACGATGAGCATATATAATAAAAAACAAATAAATAAATAAATAAACAATATAGAGTTATTTTCATCTTGATTTGTTCAGCTATAATACCACTAAATGGAAACCTCAATTAGGTGCCAATAGGAATATTTTAATTCTATGAAACTTGTATTTAGAGTTTTTATGTTGTTTGCATACTGTTTGATTTTATTTTGTTGCAGTCTACTGTTGTGAAAATGAGCCTCCAAATAGTTCTGTGCCTTTAGTCATGCATGGTTTATTTAATGAATATATTAATATTGGTTGAGGTTGATATTGTAATGAATTTATTTCATAAATTTTAAGGTTAGAAAGGTAAGCAAAATCTCAAATGTTTTATCAGCAAATTAGGACAAAGTGAATTACAGTTAATAACAAAACTAGTGGTAGTTGCAAGTTATGAAAAAAAAGAGCAACAGTGAAGAGGAAAGCATCATGCCATTTCAAGGATAAGCGATGAGAAAAAAAAGGATATTTTCACTGTTCAGAAACAAGTCGTGAAATTTTGTTGCTGAGCTGCCACTCTGACGATAGAGACTCATTTCTGCTTGCTTCTCCGCACGCTTCTAACCTGACCTTCCTGGCACTCAGATAATCCTGCTTTCCTGTCTAGCTCCTTACTCCTTTACCCACCTCATTCATTCTTCTCATTGCACTAACTCAGCATTCCATGTTCTTTACCAACACTTCTCATTTGCATTTTTACCTTTGAAAATCATCTTGGCTCCAGATGCCACTTATCTTGCATTGCATAATACCTTCTGTGTTTAGAACAGTGATTTTTCACTTTGGCACTAAAATCTTACATAGAGTGTTTTAGAAATGCATGTGTCTGAGCCTTATCCCCAGAGTTCCTAATCAGAAAGTCAGGGATGGCTTTTGGGCATCTATGTCATTTTAAAACTTCATGTGTAATTCTCACATGGAGCCAGAGTAGAGAAACCCAGTAGAATATGGAATCCTATAGTTATTTTAAGTTGAGTGTTCTATGGTAGTTCTGATCATTAACCTACCTTAATGCACATTGTAATTATTCTTTATATTTTAAAATGGAAGAGATAATGAGGATTAATCTGAGTGAATAAATGACATTTATATTCCTCTCAGAGCTAATCCTTTAGATAATTCAGTCTTTTTATTATAATTTCATTTTTTTGGATAGGTTGGGATTGAATCTTGACATCACCACTCAGTAGCTGTGTGCCCTTAAATGCTTTGTGGCTCAGTTTCTTCAACTAAAAGATGGAGATAATAATAGCATCTACCTCACAGAGTTATTGTGAGAATTAAGTAAATTAATGTATGTAAAGCACTTAGAAACACCTGGCATGTAAGTATTAGTGAATGTTAGTATTTACTGTTGTTACTAGACATGTTCATAGAAGAAAAAGGAAAGGAAATAGTTCTTCTTAAAGCATCTTCTATCTACTAGGACATTTATATGTAAAAAATCTCCCTAAGAACCTTATGAGGTAGGTATTGCTATCATCATTTTATATATATGTTAGCTGATACTTCCTTAAAGTTATCTATCTTGTTAGGGATTTGACACCAGGTGCATTTTTTCCCCCAAAGCCCAACATATTCTTTTCTGATTCCTACTGTTTGCAGTAAAGTCCATTAGATCCTAGAGGATTTATGTAAAAATACACTTTCTTTGGCCATATTATTATGTGTGTGTTTAAATATAACACTAAGTATTTTTTGTTGTTGTGATTGGATGAATTACCTTGTTTCTCATTTTAACTACATCAAAGTACTAAGCTCAGATCAAATGGAAATTTTCACTACTCTTGTTTTTACTGTAAATAATTGATGTTGTATAGCAGCTTTATCATTTTTTAACTGAGATCTGACACTTGCATTATAGAACCTGTTTGGTGATGTAATCCCATCCTTGTTCTCCAAAAATAACTTTAATTTACAATTGTTTCTGTTGATTCACTACACTTACGGGTTTTAGATTACTGTTCCATAAAACACGTAAGTTGGACAAGGTTATTCTAAGGCCACTTCCATCTAAAATCACAGGGTCTATGAATTTATTAATGTGATTTACTATCATTCTAACTATAGAGTGCTCGTGTTTATTGCTGCCACTTGAACTTGCCTATCTTATTTTGATTGCTGTGCACCAGTTCTTCTCTCTGCTTTTATAGGTTCCAGTAGTCCACAGCTATGTCAAATGAAGCTGAACATCTTTAAAGTATTTTTCTGCTATCCCTCCTTATGGGTACCTCATGTCAGTTTGCCAAGCTATGGCTGTTTCTGTGTAACTCATCCTTTACACATATCCAGGTTTTTGAACTTGTGTTATGTTGAATTTAGTTCAGTATCTAAATATAACATCTGTGATAGTTTGAAAATTCTATCCTTATAGGTATGTAGTATGAAGGCATTGTAACAATTTTTTGATTTAAGACTCTGCCAACCATCCAATTGTATACATAGGTTACCTTGATTCAGTCTTCAATTTTTGTTCAATTTTAATTTCCCTGATACCTTGTCATTTGCTGCCTGAGTAGTAGATTCAATGACAGGTTTTACATTGTATTGCCAGAGGCAACCTTTATTTTTTTTGCATAGGCCACTCCTATTTCTGGTTTTTAAGTAACCTTGGTCTGAAGTTTTCTGACAGCTCTGCAAAATGGTTCCTTCACATTTGTGTCTTAATGTTTGTGTACCCAGGGTCACTATAATTAACATTTAATTCTGTAAGTTCAAACAATTTTATATAAGCAAGGGACAATAGAAAACATCTCTCCTAATCCCTTCAGATGCTGCAGAACTTTGAAGGTTCTCTTCAAAAGCCTCTCAATAAGAAGTGAACAGAAACATTTTGTGAACTTGCCTGTAGATGCCCTGCCATGTCCTCAGAAAACACAATTTCCAAGACCGTTGAGTGGTAGGGTGCCTATGTCTGCTTTATTGCTTTACACTTTGGCCTCCATGATCATATCCGAAGGGCTTCTTGGTGCTACCCAGTTCAGCTGAGAGCTGCTACAGCCTGAGTCCACAAGAGAGGGCTTTGTATGAAATCAATCAATGTAGAACTCTTTCTTTATACCTTAGGTTTTCAAAGTATGTTCAGTCAAGCCCTGGGGTTCTATAGAGCTGGCTCAGCAGCTGCTGGGGTCTTAGTACGACTTCAAGTACTATAGCACTGGTTTTTGTGTGTTTAGAAGTTGAAGTTTGTTATCGCATTGTATTTGCAAAGAAACTGCCAGTTACAGGACTAGATTCTCAAAAAACAAAAACAAAAGCTCCCCAAAACTCTGGAAACTAGAAATTATACATTCTTTAAATACTCAATGATCATTGAAATTCTTTATTTCCCTACCCACACCTAGCCTGCTTGTGGCCTCCCTCATCTCAGTTGATGATCACTCTCTCTTCCCAGTTTCTTAGAGCCATCCCTAATTCCTCTCTTCTTCTCCTATACAACATCTAATCCACCAGGAAATCTTACTGGCTATCCTTTCAAAATCTGTAAGAAATTTAGCTATTTCTTACACCTTTACTACTATTGGTTGACTGCCTTGATTTCTCACTCGGGTTACTGACAAGGCTTCCAGCTTCTACCCATATCCTCCTTATAGTGGATTTTTAAGGTGATAGCTACGGTGCTTTTAAAAACCTAAGGTAGGTCACATGACTTAAGGGTACCCAGATGGCTAGTCAGCAAGATGAATACCCAAATACTCAAAAATCAGTAGCTTTTATGTATACTAGTGGATAAAATAGAAAATGTAGAAAGTCATTAGTTTTTGAAAGACCCTTCACACTAATGAAACTCTAAAATCCAGGAAGAAAAAGATAGACAACCCAGTTAAAAAAAAAAAAAGCCTGTATAAGACTACCAGCAAGCATTTTATTATGGAAGAAATGCAGATGCCAACAAATACTCACCTTACCCAAATCAAAGGAATTAGGTGATAGGAAAAATTTACAATAAACACTTATTTAAAAGAATTTTCTTATGCTGAATGGGTATTTGTATAAAAAAATGACAAATAGACGCTCACATTTTTTAAATTGAAGATTAACAAAGATCTCAGTAATCACAGCAAGCAAAGGAAGTCCCATAGCTAAGAATAAACTTAAGAACTACAGAAGAAACTGCAATATGATACTGAGAAAAATAATATTTGAGTGAATAAAAAGACATGTAGATCTGGGATGGATAAGATTATTACATATAGTAGTTCCCAAATTAACATTTATCTCACACAAACACAATTAAAAAATCTCAACATCACTCTTTTATTAGTCAAAATTATTCTAAAATTGGTATATGCCAGAGATAAATGGAATATGTAATTTGTTTTATTCAATAAACACATATATACTAGTCACTATTTTAGGCATTTTACAAATATTAACTCATTTAACCCCTTTGAAGTATGTAATTATAAAAAGGCACTCTACACAATACTATAAAATATAAAATGTACACTTTTATGAATTGGAGTACTCAGTATCATAGAATGTCAATAAATTCAATACCATTCCAAACAAAACACCAGTAGGATCTTTGATTTTTGTTACTGAACTTGACAAGGTGATTCTCAAATTTATATGAAAGAACAGCAGGCTAAGAAAAACCATGACACTTCTTAAGAATAACAAGGTTGGAGGCATTTCCCTACATTGTATCAACAGTTGTGAATTTATAGTAATTAATGCAGTGTTATCTTGGTGCTGAACAGACCAACAGACCTATAGAACAGAATAGACAGACAGGAATAGTTCTATATAGATATAGGAGTTTGACTATATATAGATCTACCATTATAGATCAGTAAAATAAAAGATAGAATTTTTGTAAGTGGTATAGATACCATTGGCTATCTGTAAAGAAGAATAATAACATTGGATCCCTAGTGTCCATCATAGCAAATAAACAAATAAATCTATGTGGATTTGAAGACTTAAATATAAATGCTAAAAACCTTAATACTTGAAAAAGATGATAAAGGAAAATATGACCTTGGAATGAGGAACAATTCTATAACAGAAATCATTACAGAAGTGACAGAAAGCCCAAACAATAAAGAAGATGGATCAATAAAACTACATTAAAATTACAAACATCTATAATCAAAATTAACTTTAAGAAAGAAAAAGTAAAGATACAGAGAAGGAAAAGGTATTTCTAACACAAGTAAATAATAAAAGATTGTTAAACACATTTATATTTTTTTAAAATTTAGTAAGAAAAAGTTAAGTGCAGAGCAGAAAAATTTGTAAAGGTTGAAAAAGCACTTCAGAGAAGGCAAACAAGAAAGGCTAATAAATCTACGAAAAGATACTAAGCCTTATTGTCAGGGAAGCGCAAATTAAAAGCAAAATGAACTATGCTTTCTCATCTACCAAACTGAAAGCTTTGAGTCTGACATTAGCAAATTTTGTCAAGGATTTGGAGCAACTAAAACTGTTTTTGCATTTATTGTGGAGTGTAAATTGGTTTATACACTTTGTAAAGCAATTGGTTGTACTATTCCATGTCTACTTTTTGGTTTGTCTAGAAAAAGCATATGAAATGAGTATTTTCTCCAATTCTCTGTCTGGATTGACTTTTGATTACCTTAACAATGTGTTACAAAGCACACAGTTCTCTTGATTTTGGTGAAGTGCAGTTTAACAATTATTTTATCTTACAGCTCATGCTTTTTGTATTCTAAGAAATATTTGCCTATCCCAAGTCTCAAAGATTTTTTTACCCTTATGTTTCTTCTGGAAGTTTTAGCTTTTGCATTTGGGTGTATTCTCTATTTTGAATTAATTTTCCAATAAGGTGTGAGTTAAGGATTAGTGTTTTTTAAATATATGTACAGAAATTCAGTTGGTTCAGCAACATTTGTTGAAAATGTTTTACTTTTTTGCCCCCATTAAACTGTCTTTCATAAAAATGAATTGATCCTATGTGTTTGGGTCTATTTCTGGACCCTCTTCTCTTCCATTAATCTATATGTCTGTTCACTACTACAACACTGCACTGGTGACCTTAGCTTTAGTGTTAAGTATTGAAATCAGGTAGTATAAATCCTCCAACTTTCTCTTTCTGTTGTAAAGTTGGTTTGGCTATTCTAGGTCACTTGTGATTTGATACAAACTTTGGAATCTACTAATCAATTTGTCAAAAAAAAAAAGCCTGCTGGAGTTTTGATTGGAATTGCCTTGAATCTATTGGGGAGAACTGACATCTTGACAATACTGAATCTTCCAATGTGTGAATGTAGTGTATTGCACAGTTTATTTAGATCTTTAGTTCTTCTCAGCAAAATTCTGGAGTCCCAATAGAGGAAGAAACAGAATGAATCAGAAAAAAAATATTTAAAGAAATAGTAGCTGAAACTCTCCCAAATTTGATGAAAGATATAAACATACAGATTCAAGAAAAAGTTCAGCAAACCCAAAATCAGTTAAACTTTAAGAACATCATAATGTTGCTGTAATTTGTTTCTAGTTTTTTCCATTTGAGACACAATATTACACTTAACATTTCTGTGTGTGTGCTTGTATGCATTTATGAATATTTGAGTAACCTCCTAGAAGTAAATTCCTATTTCAAGGTTTATCCTAGTTTTAAATTTGGATAGTTATGCCAGATTGTTCTCCAGTCAAATTATATCAGTTTACTTGGCTGTTTCATTATACATCTTTAACTCTGAGAATCTTAATATTTTTCATGTCTGCCATTGTGATTGATGGAAATAATATCTGGTGTTACTTTAATATGCATTTAACTCTTTAGGTTGATTTTCTTGTTACGTGCTTACTATTTTTTAGTTCTGTGAATTGCCTTTTTTATTTTTTATTTATTTTATTTTATTTTATTTATTTTTTATTTTGGTATCATTAATCTACAATTACATGAAGGACATTATGTTTACTAGGCTTCCCCCTTCACCAAGTCCCCCCTACATACCCCTTCACAGTCGCTGTCCTACAGCATAGTAAGATGCTGTAAAATCACTACTTGTCTTCTCTGTGTTGCACAGCCCTCCTTGTGCCCCCACACACACTATACATGCTAATTGTAAGGCCTCCTTTCTTTTTCCCCTCCCTTATCCCTCCCTTCCCACCCATCCTCCCCAGTCCCTTTCCCTTTGGTAACTGTTAGTCCATTCTTGGGTTCTGTGATTCTGCTGCTATTTTGTTCCTTCAGTTTTCCTTTGTTCTTATACTCCACATATGAGTGAAATCATTTGGTACTTGTCTTTCTCTACCTGGCTTATTTCACTGAGATTAATACCCTTTAGCTCCATCCATGTTGCTGCAAATGGTAGGATCTGTTCTTTTCTTATGGCTGAGTAATATTCCATTGTGTATATATACCACATCTTCTTTATCCATTCACCTACTGATGGACACTTAGGTTCCTTCCATTTCTTGGCTATTGTAAATAGTGCTGCAATAAACATAGGGGTGCATCTGTCTTTTTCAAACTGGGCTGCTGCATTCTTAGATTAAATTTCTAGAAGTGGAATTCCTGGGTCAAATGGTATTTCTATTTTGAGCTTTTTGAGGAACCTCCATACTGCTTTCCACAATGGTTGAACTAATTTACATTCCCACCAGCAGTGCAGGAGGGTTCCCCTTTCTCCACAACCTCGCCAACATTTGTTGTTTGTCTTTTGGATGGTGGCGATCCTTACTGGTGTGAGGTGATATCTCATTGTGGTTTTAATTTGCATTTCTCTGATGACAAGCGATGTGGAGCATCTTTTCATGTGTCTGTTGGCCATGTGAATTTCTTCTTTGGAGAACTATCTGTTCAGCTCCTCTGCCCATTTTTTAATTGGATTATTCTCTTTTTTGTTTGTTGAGGTGCATGAGCTCTTTATATATTTTGGATGTCAACCCTTTATTGGATCTGTCATTTATGAAAATATTCTCCCATGCTGCAGGGTATACCTTTTTGTTCTATTGATGGTGTCCATTGCTGTACAGAAGCTTTTCAGCTTGATATAGTCCCACTTGTTCATTTTTGCTTTTGTTTCCCTTGCCCGGGGAGATATGTTCAAGAAGAGGTCACTCATGTTTATGTCTAAGAGATTTTTGCCTATGTTTTTTTCTAAGTTTTATGCTTTCATGACTTACATTCAGGTCTTTGATCCATTTTGAATTTACTTTTGTGTATGGGGTTAGACAGTGATCCAGTTTCATTCTCTTACATGTAGCTGTCCAGTTTTGCCAGCACCATCTGTTGAAGAGACTGTCATTTCCCCATTGTATGTCCATGGCTCCTTTATTGAATATTAATTGACTATATATGTTTGGGTTAATGTTTGGAGTCTCTATTCTGTTCCATTCGTCTGTGGCTCTGTTCTTGTGCCAGTACCAAATTGTCTTGATTACTATGGCTTTGTAGTAGAGCTTGAAGTTGGGGAGTGAGATCCCCCCACCACTTTATTTTTCTTTCTCAGGATTGCATTAGCTTTTTGGGGTCTTTGGTGTTTCCATATGAATTTTTGAACTATTTGGTCCAGTTCATTGAAAAATGCTGTTGGTAATTTGAGAGGGATGGCATCGAATCTGTATATTGTTTTGTGCAGGATGGCCATTTTGACAATATTAATTCTTCCTAGCCAAGAACATGGGATGAGTTTCCATTTGTTAGTGTCCTCTTTAATTTCTCTTAAGAGTGTCTTATAGTTTTCAGGGTATAGGTTTTTCACTTCCTCGGTTAGGTTTATTCCCAAGTATTTTATTCCTTTTGATGCAATTGTGAATGGAATTGTTTTCCTGATTTCTCTTTCTATTAGTTCATTGTTAGTGTATAGGAAAGCCACAGATTTCTGTGTGTTAATTTTGTATCCTGCAACTTTGCTGAATTTCGATATTAGTTCTAGTTGTTTTGGAGTGGAGTCTTTAGGGTTTTTTATATACAATATCATGTCATCTGCAAATAGTGACAGGTTAACTTCTTCTTTACCATTCTGGATTCCTTGTATTTCTTTGTTTTGTCTGATTGCTGTGGCTAGGACCTCCAGTACTATGTTGAATAACAGTGAGGGGAGTGGGCTTCCCTGTCCTGTTCCTGATCTCAGAGGAAAAGCTTTCAGCTTCTCGCTGTTCAATATAATGTTGGCTGTGGGTTTATCATAAATGGCCTTTATTGTGTTGAGGTACTTGCCCTCTATTCCCATTTTGCTGAGAGTTTTTATCATGAGTGGATGTTGAACTTTGTCAAATGCTTTTTCAGCATCTATGGAGATGATCATGTGGTTTTTGTCTTTCTTTTTGTTGATGTGGTGGATGATGTTGATGGACTTTCGAATCTTGTACCATACTTGCATCCCTGGGATGAATCCCACATGGTGTACGATCCTTTTGATGTATTTTTGAATTCGGTTTGCTAGTATTTTGTTGAGTATTTTTGCATCTACGTTCATCAGGGATATTGGTCTGTAGTTTTCTTTTTTGGTGGGGTCTTTTCCTGGTTTTGGTATTAGGGTGATGTTGGCTTCATAGAATGAGTTTGGGAGTATTCCGTCCTCTTCTATTTTTTGGAAAACTTTAAGGAGAATGGGTATTATGTCTTCCCTATATGTCTGATAAAATTCCGAGGTGAATCCATCTGGCCCGGGGGTTTTGTTCTTTGGTAGTTCTTTGATTACTGCTTCAATTTTGTTGCTGGTAATTGGTCTTTTTAGATTTTCTGTTTCTTTCTGGGTCAGTCTTGAAAGGTTGTATTTTTCTAGGAAGTTATCCATTTCTCGTAGGTTTTCCAGCTTGTTAGCATATAGGTTTTCATAGTATTCTCTAATAATTCTTTGTATTTCTGTGGGGTCTGTCATGATTTTTGCTTTCTTGTTTCTGATTTTGTTGATGTGTGTTGATTCTCTTTTTCTCTTAATAAGTCTGGCTAGAGGCTTATCTATTTTGTTTATTCTCTCGAAGAACCAGCTCTTGGTTTCATTGACTTTTTCTATTGTTTTTTTCTTCTCAATTTTATTCATTTCTTCTCTGATCTTTATTATGTTCCTCCTTCTGCTGACCTTAGGCCTCATTTGTTCTTCTTTTTCCAATTTCCATAATTGTGACATTAGACTGTTCATTTGGGATTGTTCTTCCTTCTTTAAATATGCCTGGATTGCTATATACTTTCCTCTTAAGACTGCTTTCACTGCATCCCACAGTAGTTGGGGCTTTGTTTTGTTGTTGTCATTTGTTTCCATACATTGTTGGATCCCCATTTTAATTTGGTTGTTGATCCGTTGATTATTTAGGAGCATGTTGTTAAGCCTCCATGTGTTTGTGAGCCTTTTTGCTTTCTTTGTACAATTTATTTCTAGTTTTATACTTTTGTGGTCTGAAAAGTTGGTTGGTAGGATTTCAATCTTTTGGAATTTACTGAGGCTCTTTTTGTGGCCTAGTATGTGGTCTATTCTGGAGAATGTTCCATGTGCACTTGAGAAGAATGTGTATCCTGCTGCTTTTGGATGTAGAGTTCTGTAGATGTCTATTAGGTCCATCTGTTCTAGTGTGTTGTTCAGTGCCTCTGTGTCCTTACTTATTTTCTGTCTGGTGGATCTGTCCTTTGGAGTGAGTGGTGTGTTGAAGTCTCCTAGAATGAATGCATTGCATTCTATTTCCTCCTTTAATTCTGTTAGTATTTTTTTCACATATGTTGGTGCTCCTGTATTGGGTGCATATATATTTAGAATGGTTATATCCTCTTGTTGGACTGTGCCCTTTATCATTATGTAATGTCGTTCTTTATCTCTTGTTACTTTCTTTGTTTTGAAGTCTATTTTGTCTGATACTAATATTGCGACACCTGCTTTTTTCACCCTGTTGTTTGCATGAAATATCTTTTTCCATCCCTTGACTTTTAATCTGTGCATGTCTTTGGGTTTGAGGTGAGTCTCCTGTAAGCAGCATATAGATGGGTCTTGCTTTTTTATCCATTCTATTACTCTGTGTCTTTTGATTGGTACATTCAGTCCATTTACATTTAGGGTGATTATTGAAAAATATGCACTTATTGCCATTGCAGGCTTTAAGTTTGTGGTTACCAAAGGTTCAAGGTTAGCTTCTTTACTATCTTACTGTCTAACTTAACTTGCTTATTGAGCTGTTATAAGCACTGTCTGATGATTCTTTATTTCTCTCCCTTCTTATTCCTTCTCCTCCATTCTTCATATGTTGTGTGTTCTGTTCTGTGCTCTTTTTAGGAGTGCTCCCATCTAGAGCAGTCCCTGTAGGATGCCCTGTAGAGGTGGTTTGTGGGAGGGAAATTCCCTCAACTTTTGCTTGTCTGGGAATTGTCTAATCCCTCCTTCATATGTAAATGATAATCGTGCTGGATACAGTATTCTTGGTTCAAGGCCCTTCTGTTTCATTGTATTAAATACATCATACCATTCTCTTCTGACCTATAAGTTTTCTGTTAAGAAGTCTCATGCTAGCCTGATGGGTTTTCCTTTGTAGGTGACCTTTTCTTCTCTCTGGCTGCCTTTAATACTCTGTCTTTGTCTTTGATCTCTGCCATTTTAATTATTATGTGTCTTGGTGTTGCTCTCCTTGGGTCCCTTGTCATGGAAGTTCTGTGTGCTTCTATGGTCTGAGAGGCCATTTTCTCCCCAAGTTTTGGGAAGTTTTCAGCAATTATTTCTTCAAAGACACTTTCTATCCCTTTTTCTCTCTCTTCTTCTCATACTCCTATGACACGAATATTGTTCTGTTTTAATTGGTCACACAGTTATCTTAATATTCTTTCATTCCTGGAGATCCTTTTATCTCTCTCTGCGTCAGCTTCTCTGCGTTCCTGTTGTCTGATTTCTAGTCCATTAATGGTCTCTTGCATCTCGTCCATTCTGCTTTGAAGTCCTTCCAGAGATTGTTTTATTTCTGTATTCTCCCTCTTTAGTTCTTGCATATTTCTCTGCAAGTCCATCAGCATGGTTATGACTTGTTTTGAATTCTTTTTCAGAAAGATTGGTTAAATCTATCTCCTCAGATTACTTCTGAGGGGAGAATGTCTGGGTTAGTCTGGTCTGGATCAAATTTTTTTGCCTTTTCATGTTGATAGATGCAGTCGTATGCTGTTGACTCATCTATCAGCTGGGAAAGCCAAGACCCTTTCCACTTGCTCCTGGCCTTTCTTTACTGGGACAACAGCGACCCCTGGCAGCTTGTTTTGGGCAGTTGCATGTAGACTGGGTCTGTTTCTTGCCCAGCCACTATGGAGGAAGCTCCCTTGCTGTGGGTTGTGCCAGCCTCAGGCTGCTGCTCTGCTATAGCGGGCTGCGCTGGAGGGGGAACAGGCGGGGAGCTGTTTAGCGGCCCAGAGGGGGAACAGGTGGGGGGGCTGTTTATCACCGTGAGGGGTCTCAGAGCTGCTGCCCAGAGGGTTAGTATGCCTGGAGTTCCCCGGATTCCCAGCTGCTAGGCTAAGTGTCTCGGGACGCTTCCATCCAGCTATGCGGTCCCTGTCCCTTTAAGACTTTCAAAAAGCACTCGCTTTTCTTTGTCCCAGGGCACCAGCTGCAGGGTCCCTCTCGCAGGTTTTTACTGTCCCGTTTGCTAGTTTCCCGCACTCCTCGCACTGTGTGTCTGCACTCTGGGTGCGGATGTCTGGGGCTGGGGGTTTAGCAGTCATGGGCTCCCTCTCCCTCCCAGCTCCGACTTCTCCTCCCGCCAGGAGCTGGGGTGAGGGCCTCGGGTCCCGCTGGGCCAGGGCTTGTATCTTACCCCCTTCGCAAGTCGCTGGGTTCTTGCAGGTGTAGATGTAGTCTGGCTGTTGTCCTCTATCTTCTGGTCTCTCTTTTAGGGATAGTTGTATTGTATTTTCAAAAATACATATGTTTTTGGGTGGAGATTCCCACTGTCCTACTCACACCACCATCTTGGCTCCACCCCGAAGAACCATTGAATTGCCTTTTTTAAAAATTGAGATATAACATTTTATTTTGAGGTCTACAACATAATGATCAATATTTGTATATATTGTGAAATGATCACCATAAGTCTAGTTAATATCCATCACCACACACAGTTACTAAATTTTTTTTCTTCTGATGAGAACTTTTAAGATCTACTCTTTAAGTAACTTTCAAATATATATAATACAGTATTATTAACTATAGTCACCAAGCCATACATTACATCTGCATAACTTATTTATTTTATAACTGGAATTTTGTGCCTTTTGACCCCTTTTACCCATTTCATCTATTCCCTACTCCCCATGTTGCTTTTTTAATATTAATTTCTTTACTCTTGTACTTTTGGTATTTTTTGAATAGAGAAATATATAGTAAAAATATTTGTTTCAGTTTATTGTTTCCACTTTATGAATCTTTGTAGTAGGTTCATTTGTAAATTTTTATGTAGTCAGACCTTCAATCTTTACCTTTATGTTGTTAAACCAAAAATAAATGAAGGATATAAATATGTATTTTTTGTGGTAAATAGTATGTATTCAAGGGTCTAAAATAATGGTGACCAATGTACTAAGTGATTTTCTCAATTACAAACAAGGAAGGGGAAAATGCTAGAATGAATTTTGAGATATCAGTGTGAACTCAGCATTTTTAGTATACATACAGATATAGAAATATAGATATGTGTGTATATATTGATTAGTATGCATGCATGTATTTCCTAGCTCTAGTTATGGAAAGGGTAGCAACATGCATACCCAGAGCTCAGACCCTGAATTTTAAATACCATTCTGTAATAAAAGAAATGGACTCATTAGAGCAGTGGTTTGTTCAGAGCTGGGGCAGAGAAAGTACAAGTTGAACCTAGAACAGCTGTGATGTCAAAAAATAAGGAAGGGCTTAAAATGGAAGGGAATATGTCATAAAGACATCAGAGCCAACCTGAAGGTGCTTCCAATAGAAAAAATTGGAAATAATATGAGCAAGAAAATAAATTATATATTTTGTTGAATTATAACCCATATAACAAAATAAATATTTGTGAGTCCATTGTATTATAATTCAATCACTCAATCAGTCAATAAAGGAGAAGGGACAACTCTTAGAGAAGAATTTAAGTGATAAATAAAGAAGGAATGAGGGAAATACAAAATCTCCATTGGGCAAAGAATGCAGTAATAATTATTACAGACAAGATCCACTGGTAGATGTTAAAATCAGTACATTAACACAGCCTTAAAGTATCTCCTCCCAAGATATTTATCAATTACAGAGGGAAATTGCATCTCCACTCTAATTGGTTATCTTAACCAAGTGATCAAGGTTAACATGTCAGTAATAAGACATCACATTCTCCCTGATATTATACACTGACAAGGATACAACATCACTTATGTGGTATACAAGCCAGAAATGCATAGCCTTAATCCAATTGTGAGGAAACAGCAGATAAACACCAACTGAGAGGCATTCTACAAAAATGACTGACCAATATCCACCAAAACTGTCAAGGTCATCAAAGACAGTGTAAGGAAATGTCACACACTGGAGGAGACTAAGGAGTGTGAAATCCTGAAGTGGGAACTAGAACAGAAAAGACACACTGGCAAAACTCAGATGAGGTCTACAGTTCAGTCTCTAGGTCTACCAAAAATAATGTCCTAGTTGCGGTCATCATACAATGGGGTAGTAGACCAACTGTGAAGGATATATGTGACTTCTCTCTACTTATGCAACTTTCCTGTAAGCCTAAAATTATTTCAAACTACAAAGTTTTTAAAAAAGCTGTTCTTCCTAGATGTAGGAGATGGATTGATTTATATTTTATAGTAGTAAATATAACACTGTATTTTAAATTAGCTAGGATATATTCAGAATTAGAAAGAGCAACTTTATTTTCTTATGGCGGCCATTCCCAGTATCCTCCCACCCTAGTTTCCATTGTGTTATTCAACACATGGATAAAAAGTTTAGTACAGTTTTATTTATAGATTTAAAAATAAAAGCATAGTGATTACATTCTTAGCATATATCACTGTATTAATAGGTAGGCCTGGAAGATTTTTTTCACATTCAGCTGTATTCCATGTCCACTAAATCTCAAAGTTTCTTACCTATAATTCAGTGTTTTAACCATTTGTGTTTTCCCTGGGGTATTAAATAAAATTAAGTTGAAAGAAAGTATCAGAGTGAATAGTTCTATACTCTTAATTTTGTTTATTGCTAGTCATAGGAAGAAAAATCTCTCCTATTCTCAATAAAGTTTTTAAGGTCTTATATCAGTGATACAATAATGTGCTTTAAAGTTGTTACCCTAAATTTCTAAAATTTTTAAAGCATCTTTGTTTTACAAGTTTTTCTTCTACTCTTACCTATATAATTAATTGTGTTCCTTGAACCTACACTAAGGAAGATTGCCCTTGAAAATTAGGTTCCAGTACAGCATGCCTCTCATTTATTAACTTCAACTTTATATTTTACTGTTAAAAATATCATTCTAAATTGTACAGATTGGAAACTGACCTTAACCATATCCAATGTGTAATAAATAATGCTTTTTGTGTTAGCAATATCTGATCATAATATAACATCTAAGAACGAGTGTTTCATTTTCATTAGAAAAGTGTTCACATAGTAATAAACAGTATTTTGTGAGATAGTCTGAGAATTCAATGTTTATTTTAAGTTTTGAATTATGTGTGTGCCTAAATGATGTTCGATAAACATCTAAACCCTAAACCTCTAGATTTTCTCCTGTAAGCAATTAGGATTCATGTGATTGATAAATGATCCCTGAATTGAACTCACTAAGCATATATAAAGTAAGCATTGTTTAGTTTTGTAAGTGGCATTTTGATTTAGGCATTTTAGTAAATTTTCACTGTTAATCAGAACAGTGAAGATGACAAATTTCATCTTGTCATCCACTGATTAAATTTGGCTGGACACCTTGGAGAACTCCCATAGTGTCTGAAATGTGCCCCTTCTAAATTGTGTGAAGAAAGGAGGAAGTGGAATCTCCTTGAGGACTGTAGAAGTTGTGTAGTAGTCTCCCTCCAGAGCAGTAAAAGCAGTGCTTTTGGGATAATGTGATGTTGATTCCTGATAATTCTTTAAGGGAGATGGAGAGGAAGAGGGGAGATGTATCAGTCAGAAACCACATCAGTCATCCAAACAAGGAAATTCTTAAGAATTGCTTACTAGTAAAAAGTGGTTAACTACTAAAAGCCGTGCAGGAGACTCTTAGGAGTCCAGAGGTAGAGGTGCAAAATAATCAGCTCTCCCACCTAGGCTGGGGTGAGGTGCAACAGCTAACAAAGCAACTGACACCTGGGAGAGGTTCTCCTCCAAGATTAGATTTCTTCAAGGAAGGTGTGACTACCAGGGGACACCCAGCCTGCCGTTGGTGAAGAAACTTGCTAAAGGGCTGGGTGAAGTGGCCTGAGCATGAGCCGCTTGGAGCTGGCCCTGGAGTTCCTGGAGGAATACAGCCTGGAGCTGCTCTGCAGCAGCCACTGTTGCTGGAGGGCATGGGCTGGCCCTAGATGGCCTCTAGAAGCTGTGTGCCGCTCTCCCTCGGAGGGGCAGGCCAGAACTGCTTGAGAGGAAGACTCTTTCCCCTTGCAAGTTCAAGTTCGCACTGCTGACCTGTGTTGACAAAGCTTGACGTTTTCCACTAGCTGCCAAAGGAGATGTTTACAGAGTCCAGCTTCAGTTTGACAAAGGAGTAGGGGGTGATGACGGTGGACTTGAGTCTGAAATACTATAAATTGATAGCTAGCCCAGAAAGAATAATTTGTCATTATAATTCTAAGGCATAGTCTCATAGATCAGAACTGCAAAATCATTAAAATTTCATTCTCTGCTTGGTCCTTTATAATGAACTAACTATGTTCTGCATATTTTTTGAATCGAGTTACTAATAGTATTATTTCATAAGTTTTGAGAGACCAACCAAGTAATTGTTCTCTGTTTTGTTTCTTCTTTCTGAAAAGTACCCTTACATATCTGTGTAGATCTCTAAGCAATATAGTCATGCGGTTACTGAAAGGACTGGTTTAAAACAGAGCTAAACCAGGTTTAGCTGACCTCAGAAAACTGACCTCTGCCAGTGTGTGGTAGGCACAACTAACCCCATTTTGCATTTTAAGATAAATTAAAAAAAAGTAACTACTGCCCCCAAATTTGCATTTCAGTGGCATAGTAATGTCCCCTTACCTACTACTTCACAGGGAGGTGGTGATAAGGAATAATTAATGATTTGTTAACAAGATCATATCCTTGATTATAATGAACAATAGATGTACAAATTCTGTATTTAACTTTTATTTTCCTTTTAATTATTATGGATTTCTAGGCCCACTACTAGCTACTTTATCAGACTGAAGAAATGGTTCCTATAATCTCTTATCCTCAGTTCCAGCGGATGTTACAATGTATTTTCTCCAAAATAGAGAGGCAGTTCAGTTCCATTATATGTTGTAAAATGTTGCAGTGCCATCCAATTTAGCTATAGTTGTCAGTTCACTGGGACAGCATTCTGTGAGTTAAGAAAGAATAAAAATGGCAAGCAGAGGATTTACTAGCGTTTTTGCATTGGTGGTTTAAGGGGGGAATACTATTGGCAGGTGGAAAATTCTGTGGACTTTTAAGCACCAGAGAAAAAGTTTCAGGCCAAGAGACGGTAATGTATTAAACCCAAGCTTATTTAAAGTTCTACTTTGTTTGACTGACCATCACATTACAGAGCAGTGTGCTCAGAGTGTCTTCACTGTCAGTTCTAGCACTTCTATGAGCTTCATATGGCAGTTGGCTTGAGTGGAGAAGGCCACTTTGTTTCTGGGAAGAGAAGTGTTCTGGGCGGTTGCACAAGTCTTAAAATATTGATGTGGCCACTCCTCAAGTATAGCAGTATTATGTAGTCATATACAGTATGTCATTCAAGCTGTTTTCATTGCCCAGAAATCATTATGCTGAACCTATAGGTTGTCAATCAAGTTAATTTTGGTAATTGCAAAGTAGAGTTTGCCTTTGTGGAAATCTATATAGGACATGTACATATAATGATATAATATCCTTTTTCAATGGATATAAAAGATTGAAAAGTTACTTTCTTTCATATTTAGTGCCTCCTATAAATCTTATACACACAGATAGAAGCCCCATGTGACTACTCTCTTTAAATGTGTATGTTGCAGGTGTAATGGTAGTAAGAACTATGAAGTATTAGCTTGTATTACATGAAATTGCTATTCTTGAAAGTCAAAGATGGTCAAATATTGGCAATTTTTCACATGGTTCAACCTAATAGTAAAGTATCAACTCTACTATAACATAGAAGACCACCAAGTTATTAAAGCAAATTATATAAACCAGACTGAAATTAACAACAACTGGACAAGAGACAGAAATGATGTTAAGGAAAGTAAAGCTAATGAGTGATCTATGACTCAGTCCTATATTGTGGTGGCAGAAGTGAGATGTGATCCTCCTAACTCTATTGCCAGAAGATGTTTGGTCAACAGATTTTTCACTCTCTGAACAATGTGTTTTATGTCTAGAAGTATATAAATGCTTGCAGCTAAGTTATTTCATATTTGCTTACATTGTTGCCTTCCTGACATACCTAACATAGCAGATTTTTATTTCTGAGTTCTTTACTGTCCTTCTAACTTTTAAATATCAAGGTGATTTCCCCTTGGTGGTATTGTGTATCAGAGCCTAGGGTGGTGTTTTTGCTTTTTACTTAATGACAGCCTTGCCTGAAAGGTGATACTGGAAATTATCTCATCCACTTTTGAGGTTATGCATTTTCTGTTGGTCTACTTTTATTTCCTGATATTTTCTAAAGATGAGAGTCACTGTGGTCTTTCAGTTCTACAAAGGAAACTGTAATTAGTTGGATATTATTTTTAGTGATCTTCATTCTTATGGAAAGATATATTTGTTCTTTTGAGCTGAGCTATCAGTAGTGAGTATTCATTAGTAACACAGTGGCCAGTTAACATATTTGTTGTTCCATTTTTAACAGAAATTGAATTTAGGGTTCTGTCAACTTCAAGAAAAGTGGTACAGACAGCAGGTAGACCCCAAAGCCATCTCACTGGCAATAAGCAATGCTTCTTTTCTATTATTCAGAAATAAATTTATTTGAAAATTTTGATTGTGATCTAGTCTTACTCAATCTTACCATGATCCACAATATATTTAAATTATAATGAGCCACACAGAGAACTCCTTAGTAATAATTCATAACTTTATATTTAAAATGTAGCTAATGCAATGTTCGTAAGTTAAGGGGTTGATAAATTTGTGGACTTCTTTTTTTCTTGAATATAACAATGCAAAGACTAATTGTCAATGCAGTGTTATTTTTCATTCCCCACTATAGTGAAACTGTTAATTGGAAATGTTTTGTACTTAATCATTTCCAAACTTGGTGATAACATTAGCCTAACTTTTTGGTTAGTGATGTATTTTTCATGGCCTTTTGATTCCAAGATACTTAGATGATTTTACATGGGACATTATCACATTATTACAAAACGTGCCCATGTGGAAAGTAGAGATTGGCAGTTTTTCCTGCCTTCCATATTTGAAAACAGAGGTAAGTAATAAGATTCATTCTTGACAGAAATGCAGAATCTTTGTCCCAATTATAATTAAGTGACTATGTGAAAATTCGTGTTTGAGTATCTTACTGAGGAAACTTCAGTTTCAAATATCCTTTCTTTTAGCTTCTTCACTCAAAACACCAGAATCTTTGTTGTATGGTCATCTCTAAATTAATTATAAAATGTTTAAAAATTTTTTTATAAAATGGAGATTGGAAGGGATGAAGCTTGTTGAAGTAAATATTAGGGCAAATATTCTAAATACAGAGAACTGACATGAAGCTATTTACAAGTGAAAGGAGGAAGTATAGAGATAGTCTCATAGATGCTGAAGGATAAGTATGGCTTAGAGAATATGTAGAAGATAGAACTTTGATTTAAAAAAAAGACTGAAAGTTAAAATGAAGCCTGTAAATCTAAGAAAAATCTGAAACAATTGAAAAACTCCTATATTGTATTAATTTGCTTTTTTTATAATTTTTAGAAGATATGAAGGATTTCTATTCTGTTGTGACTACTTTTATTCTAATGGATTTAGAGATATAAATGTTAGTGCCATCTGTTTTACATTTAGTGGTAATGATACCCATTCGAGATTTTATATATATTAATTATGAAATCATACAAGGGGTTAAAAAGATCTGATCTGGTAATACCTCTGTACACAATGACTTAAAATCTAGAGGCAATTTATATATTTATATTTATGTAAGATACCATAAGCAAGGAAAAAAGGCAATAAATATGAAAGCAGTGGGTTGAAAAATAACATGTCAATTTATTTTGATCTAATGTTCAAAAAGATGGTAGGGGGTAGAAGGTGAGTCACACAAACCTCAGTGTCACTTTTGAGTGATATGAGGGAATTAACATATTATTTTTAAAGCTGATAATAAAGGGGAATAAACATTTCTCTTGAGTTGTTCATGTCAACGTGTCTCTGCATAATCAAAAGGTTGATGAGAGAAAAGTCTTCATTTTTTATGTCCTGATATTTCTTTTCAATTAATTGAATAATTTATTTATTTATTATTAGGTTATCACTGATATACGCTCTTATGAAGGTTTCACATAAATAACATTGTGATTACTACATTCACCCATATTATCAAGTCCCCCCCCACACCCCATTGCAGTCACTGTCCATCAGTGTAGTAAGATGCCACAGAATCACTACTTATCTTCTCTGTACTACACTGTCTTCCCCATGACCCCCCATACCTTGTGTGCCAATCAGAATACCCCTCAATCCCCAATCCCTTCCTCCTCCCTCCCCACCCACCCTACCCCAACCCTCCCCTTTTGTAACCGCAAGTCCCTTCTTAGAGTCTGTGAGTCTGTTGCTGTTTTGTTCCTTCAGTTTTGCTTTGTTCTTATACTCCACAAATGAGGAAAATCCTTTGGTACTTGCCTTTCTCTGCCTTGCTTATTTCACTGAGCCTAATACCCTCTAGCTCCTTCATGTGTTTGTGGGCTTTTTTGTTTCCTTTGCCTAATTTACTTCTAGTTTCATACCTTTGTGGTTTGAGAAACTGGTTGGTACAATTTCAATCCTCCTGAATTTACTGATGCTCTTTTTGTGGCCTAATATATGATCTATTCTTGAAATGTTCGACGTGCACTTGAGAAGACTTTATCCTGCTGCTTTGGGGTGGAGTGTTCTGTATATGTCTGTTAGGTCCATCTGTTCTAATGTACTGTTCAGTGCCTCTGTCTCCTTACTTGTTTTCTGTCTGGTTGATCTGTCCTTTGGAGTGTGGTGTATTAAAGTCTCTTAAAAGGAATGCATTGCATTTTATATCCCCCTTTAATTCTTTAAGTATTTGTTTCACATATGTAGGTGCTCCTATGTTGGGTGCATAGATATTTATAATGGTTATATCCTCTTGTTGGACTGACCCCTTTATCATTATGTAATGTCCTTCTTTGTCTCTTGTGACTTTCTTTATTTTGAAGTCTATTTTGTCTGATACAAGTACAGCAACTCCTTTTTCCCCCCTATTAGTTGCATAAAATATCTTTTTCCATTCCTTAATTTCTAGTCTTTGTATGTCTCTGGGTTTGAAATGCATCTCTTGTAGGCAGTATATAGACAGTCTTGTTTTTTTATCCATTCAGTGACTCTATGTCTTTTGATTGGTGCACTCAGACCATTTACATTTAGGGTGATTATTGATAGGAATGTACTTACTGCCATTGTAGGCATTAGATTCATGGTTACCAAAGGTTCAGTGGTAGCTTCTTTACTATCTAACAGTCTAACTTACCTCACTTCATACTCTATTACAAACACAATCTAAAAGTGCTTTTTTTTCCCTCCTCCATTATTCATATATTAGGTATCATATTCTGTACTCTTTGTGTATCCCTTGACTGACTTTGAGGGTAGTTGATTTAATTTTGTTTTTGCTTAGTAACTAATTGGTCTACTTTACTGTGGTTTTATTTTCTCTGGTGACAGCTATTTAGCCTTAGGAGCACTTCCATCTATAGCAGGCCCTCCATAATATACTGTAGAGATGGATTGTGGAAGGTAAATTCTCTCAACTTTTTGCTTATCTGGAAATTGTTTAATCTCTCCATCAAATTTAAATGATAATCTTGCTGTGTAAAGTATTCTTTGTTTGAGGTCCTTCTGTTTCATTGCATTAAATATATCATGCCACTCTCTTTTGGCCTGTAAGGTTTCTGTTGAGAAGTCTGTTGATAGCCTTATGGGTTTTCCTTTGTGTGTGATCTTTTTTCTCTCTCTGGCTGCTTTTTATCCTCGGTTCTTATCCTTGGTCTTTGCCATTTTAATGATTATGACTTGGTGTTGTCTTCTTTGGGTCCCACGTGTTGGGAGATCTGTGCACCTCCATGGCCTAAGAGGCTATCTCCTTCCCCAGACTGGGGAAATTTTCAGCAATTACCTCCTCAAAGACACTTTCTATCCCTTTTACTCTTTCTTCTTCTGGTACCCCTGCAATGCGAATATTGTTCCATTTGGATTGGTGACACAGTTCTCTTAATATTCTTTCATTCCTAGAGATCCTTTTTTGTCTCTGTGCCTCAGTTTCTTCATTTTCCTGTTCTCTAATTTTTATGTCATTTACTGTCACCTCTACTTCATGTAACCTGCTTTGAAATCCATCCATTGTACCTTTCATTTTAGATACTGTGGTTTTTTTATTTTTATACTATGAATGTACAATTACATGAGCAACATTATGGTTACTAAACTCCCCCTATTATCAAGACATCAAGACCCCACCACATACCCCATTACAGTCACTGTCCATCAGCAAAGTAAGATGCTATAGAATCACCATTTGTCTTCTCTGTGTTATACTGCCTTCCCTGTTAGATACTGTATTTTTGAAAGTTTCTGTGTCTTTTTTGAGTTCCTCCCTAAGGTCTAGAATATTTTTTTGTAGCTCTGTGAGTACATTTATGATTTTTATTTTGAAATCTTTTACAGGAGGATTGGTGAATTCAGATTCACTTCACCCTATTTCTGGTGTTTGTAGGATTTTGGTTTGTAACAGGTTATTTTGACATTTCAAATTTGTAATAATAATTTGGTATAGGCAACACCTTCTAGTGCCCAGAAGCTCTACTGTCTGGAGCTGCTCAGCCCCTGGAGTGATGGCGGGGGTCGCAGGCCAGTGGCGATGGTGCCTGCCAGGAGGAAAGAGCTCTTTCCTACTTCCTTGCTGCAGTGCGTGTCTCCATGTCTTTTGATTGGTGCATTCAGACCATTTACATTTAGGGTGATTAGTGGGCCGAGCGCACAGGGAGGAGCCTCTATGGTATGCCCTTGTAGCTGCCATAAGTGGGACTGCCCTTCAGCTGTCCTGGCACAATGGCGGGGGCAGCAAGTTTGCGTGCTGGTGCCAACTAGGAGGAAGGAGCAGCAGACCGCAAATCGCAGTGGAGGCCTCAGAGCTGCATTGCCAGCCACGGGGATGGAGCACCTGAAGCTCGTTTACATTCCCAACCTGCTGGGCTGAGTGCACTTGGACAATTTTGTTCACCTGCCCTTTCTTCTGAGCATCAAGCTCTGTGCAATCCTTGCTCCTTTAACAGCCATCTCACTTTTGGGAAGTCTCTCAGAGTGTCCGCCTTTCTTTTGTCCCAGAGTTTGGGGTACCTTTTCTCCACAAGTGGCTAGAATCTCAGTCTCTCCAGGTGTTCCACCTTTCTTAGCTTTCCAGCCCCACTAATCTCCAGAGCACCATGCACTGTAGGTTCATACTCTCAGAGTGGATCTCCAAGGCTGGGTGTTCAGCAGTCCTGGACCTCCACTGCCTCCCTGCTCCATTTATCTTCCCCCGCCTGGTGAGCTGGGGTTGGGGAAGGGCTTGGGTCCCATCAGATCGCAGTTCTGGTACTTTACCCTTTTCCATGAGGTCTGCTCTTTCCCCCAGATGTAGGCAGTCTATCACAACCTTCTTTCCTGTTGCTCTTTCAGAATAGTTGTATTTGCTATATTTTCATATATGTGATTTTGGGAGGAGGTTTCTGTCTCACCTCTTACTGCACCATCTTAAGCCAATCTGTCAAGAAAAGTCTTTACACAGTGGTCTAGCCAATGAAAGAAGAAGGTGTAGTATAATATGACCATTTTGCCATCCTGATCAATTAATTAATGGACCTGAGTAATAACTCCTAATATCACAAAAGAAGAGATAGCCAGGTGTTATATACTTACTGATGGAAGTATGTAACAGCATCTGAGAAACAGTAAAAAATAAAAATTCAAACCTGAATCTGTTTAGCCAATTTATCAGAAATACAAAGATCAGAAGATCACTTTAAATATTATAGGGATATAATCAGCAGGACCCAGATTTCAGAAAACTCAGAGACAAAGGAACTGATTTCTTCTAGGAAAAAGGGAGGTGATTAATAACCTCTAGATCAAGAGAATTAAGAGAGAATTTTGTGTAGCTGTGATCATAGCATCGTGATTGGTTATTAAAGGTCCTGATCTCTTTTGTGTGTGTGTGTGTGTGTGTGTGTGTGTGTGTGTGTGTGTGTATATATATATATATATATATATGCTGAAAAGTTTGTAGATGGGGTTTGCTGCAGGGTAATTCCAGGTGCTAGGAAGAGTAAGTGAGGGCATAGGTGAGATAGGACTGGCCAGTTCAACACTGTTGAACCTGGATGATGGTTACAAGATTTATTATGTACTTCTCTCTAGTTTTATGTATATTTGAAATTTTGCACAATAAAAAGATACCCACCAATAGAACCTGCTGCCCATAGAGTAGTAAACTCCCTGTGGGATGGTTCTGAAGCTACAGCTCAGTCCTGAGGCCATGGATTTGCTCATTAGGTGACTGAATATCAACCAGAATTAGAAACCTCTAAAGTCCCTTCTAATTCGGATCTTTATTAAATCAGTATTTCTTTGAATGCTTTGTCCAAGATGTGCTCCAGAAATTCAGGAACAGAATATTTGGGGTGACCACAAGGCCTTGGTCAGTAAAATGAAACTCAACTGAGACCTTGAAAAAAAGTTAAAATGTGCATGGTGTCATGTAATGAAGTCCATTCATTCATTCTGCAAATATTTGTAATGCATCCCCAGTGCCACACAGTATGACAAGCACTGGGGTATGATTGTGGTCAGTTATGATGGTAATAATTTTGAACCTCATTTTTATGGAGGCTTTGTGCTATCATAGAGGGAATGCTGGGTTTTGAGGCTACAGCTTTGACCTCTGGACCTGCCATAACACTTGCTCTTTAGCGTAAGCCACGTAACTTCTCGGAGACTGTTTTCTGATCTATCATGATGAGAAGGTTGGTCCATTCCAGCTCTTGACTTTTATAAAAATAAGATACATGGAGATATTTTGTTCAGAGTTTTTGCTATATATATGTGGATTGTATGGAATGTGGGATTTTTTTTTTTTACCCTATTTATAGCCATGAAATTTGTTTGTCAGTAGGGGCTGGTAGGGCATTTTCTCTTTTCTGCCTCTGTAATATAGTTCTGTAAACACACATTTAAGCTAGCACAATTAAATTCTCTCTGTAAACTGAAGCAGTTCTGATTTTAGGCTCATTTACTGGCTTAGAGCAGAATTGATCTCGTTTTCACATTTAGTTCACCCTCTACACATCTTGAGAGGAAGAAAAATGGCATTGCTAGCTCAGTTTAACTGGGTCAGAGTTAACAGGAGGATGGTTGGAAAACCAGGCTAGAATATTTGCTTGCCTTTCTCCGCCTTCTGTTCATGTGTTAATGTATGTAGATCACTCAGATAAACAGAGGCCCAACCTTGAGGAGCTCTGCCTGTATGGCTTTTCACTTTTCATACA
Organism: Manis javanica; assembly: GCF_040802235.1. Classification (NCBI taxonomy): domain Eukaryota; kingdom Metazoa; phylum Chordata; class Mammalia; order Pholidota; family Manidae; genus Manis; species Manis javanica. The sequence continues at coordinate 109,321,478 of NC_133164.1, forward strand.
CCTTAAAGTGATTCAGCGTACTGGATTGTCAAGAACCCAATTGACAGTTTCTGGGATTATCAGGAGAGAAACAGTCTGAGGCATTTCATTTGCTCTGTTAAACATCAAATCCTTTGCAGCTAGCATCTTACGTGTGGACTATGATATAGCCTATTAGTTTTAAATAAATGTTATACATAACAGAACAGAGGATTTCAAGTAAACCTTATTCTGGCATTACTAACAGTATAATCTAGAGTAAGTTATTTAAGGTTTCTGCAAAGCATTTTTCCTCAGATTCAAAACTGGCAACTATTATCATAATCCTCACAGGATTATTTTCAGAATTAAAATGAAACACCATATATGAATACCCAGCACAGTACCTGCCACATACCAGGCAGTCAAAAATATAATTTCCCTTCTTCCCTATTTCCTTCCTGTCCCTTCATTCATTTATTTTACTGCTTTTCCTTACTATTTAATAACATGCTTTATATTTCATATTTTCAAAAGGACTAGTATCCCAGTAGTTTTCCTCTTTTAAAAAAAAAGTCTTTTTTTGAAGTCTCAGTATAGCATACAAATACATGTCTGTGATTGAAGAAAATAATTAGGGAAGAATTTCTGTGTAATTATATACTGGGAGAGGAAGGGAGAATAATGTATGAAGAGCCTGTCCTGTGTTAAGCATGGTGCATGTTGTATCATTTAATACTCAAGAAATGGGGCTTTTCCTTATTGCATTTTATCTCATTAGTTGAAGAACTAATAAGCAGTTTAAATTACCTAAGATCAACCCTGTTATCAAATTGTAGGTTGGAGATTAGAACCCAGATCTCTACTATGATCCATGGATTTTCGGTCACCGGAGAGAGGAGGGTAGCTTTTGCCCCCTGACTGCAGAGGGCCGGGAGCAGGTGGGGAGGGGGAAAGCCTACCTCGGTCACCTGAGGACCTTTCAAATTATACTCATGGCACTCTGATGCCTCCAGTTTTGCTACCCCCAAAAGTAAGACATGGGTACCTTACTAATAGTAAGACATGGTTTGGTACTATCGCTATATTCTTCAAGTATGTTGGGATAGTTAAAAAAATAAAAGAACATTATTGTTCTATGATATACTGCTTAGATAGGAAATTGTTATATACAAATGCCAGATTAAATCACACATGAATAAAAAGTCTTAAAAATATTATGACAAATGTATTTATTTTTCTTTATTGCTCCTAGACAGTTTGGACATTTTTAGGTGTTCTGTGTATGATGTAAAAAGTAAATGCTGTAGGGTTTTTTTGGTATATTTTTTCAGGTTATACTTAGCTGTCAGTAACAGTGGAGTAACAGAAAAATGTATTTCTTATTTTGGTTTGCAGCATTACCACTTTCATCTTTTAATGAAAGTGAAGACTGGCTTATAGTGCTTTTTAATGTAAATTTGATTATGTAAAATCAAATTTGATTATGAATTAAGAAATGAATTTCAAGCCACATGTAGCTATTTTGCAAATTTAGTAAAAAGAATTTGTATTGAGGGAAGATAAGAAAATATTAAAACTGTACACTAGCCAATAAGGCTAATTGCTTCCTGTCCCTTTTGAAATTACTCAGCCTGAAAAAACATAGCACATATTGATTTACTGTATAGTAAATGTCCCATGTCTCTCCTCCTCTCACACCCAGACACACATGCACACTGCCACACATACACATGTGGCAGTAGTGACAAGGAATTGCATATATAACCATTTCTTTCATCAGTCTCACATAATAACTAAATTAGGATGGAACATTTTCTTCCTGTGCAGAACAACATAGCATAAAATGATTAAAATGCACAAAATGAATAGCAGTGTAGTAGAATCTTGAAGGCATATGTGTTTGCTTTTACTAAAAAAAACAAATGTTTCCAAAGGAAAAATAAATATTTTCTGATAATGTAGTATCGATCCATTTACATGCATATATATTAGAAGCAATGTCAAAACTTAGCTTATGTTTGATGGCTTTTTGGCAAGTGATTATGAAAACAAGGCATATTCAAATTGTACTCTCGAAGATGGTCTTTTGCTTTATTTCATTCAATAATCCAGAGAATGGGTGTTTTATTCATGTATGTTGTGTTTTAACTCCTGTGTCAATTTTGTCCTATTTGTGATTTTTCTACAAGCATCTGATTTCTTTTAACATAGACTTTGAAATGCTAATTCTGATGATCTAAAGCCAAATAAGTAAAATAAATGAGATTTTTTTTTAAATCAGATGTTATAGAGCAAGCTGCTCTGAAAGATAATTTGTAACTACTCAAATAAGCATATTATTTCAGAAGTGTCCTACCATGTGTGTGTTTCTTTTTTGTCTCAAATGAATACAAATTATTATCGGATTTTTAATTGTGACTTTGGCCACTTCTCTACCTCATCAGGAATTCATCTTAGTATAGTATCTTGCACTTTATCTTGAAAGGATCACGTGCATCCTTATTTGCAGAAGAGAGAGTACTTTGTGTTTGGAGTGACTCTTCCTTGGTCACACTACATGTTACATAAATAATTGCTATGTATCCTTTTGTTTAAAAATGCTCAGGCCCCTACATATTTCTTCCGCAATATATTTGTTTCACGTGAACATCTATCCCCCAAAGAGCTCTGTTCCAGCTTCTCGTGGAGCTTCGTTGATGGCTTTCTTGTAAACCCACCAGCACACCTTTGATCCCAGAATTCTGAACGCAGGCGTAGCTGCTCCAGCAAGGCTGCTGTTTACTGGCGAGTCCCCATTAACATCGCCACCACTCCCGGGTTAGATAATGGACTCAAAGGTTAAGAGCAGAGGATCTCCGCAGCTCCAATCAGCAGGGCTTTTCCAGGGCTAATTACCTCTTTACTGCGCTGACTCTAATGTGACATGTTTATTGCCTTAACTAACAACTCATTAGCTTAGTTGATGTTTTTGTCAATATTAATTCGTTCATTTAAGCCAAGTCAAAGCTTAAACAAAGATGTCCAGACTGAGAAACGGGCAGCAGAGTGACTTTTGTTTGCTCATCTTTTTTTTTCCCCCTTACTCACCTTCAATAAAATAAATGTGTGGGAAGGAAACATTTAGAGCGCCTGCACGGAGGATGTTGATATTCATGCATTTGCTTGCATGTGAAACAATTCTGAATTTACTTCTCCTGTGATTATTCTCGTGTCCATATCACAGCTAACTTCATATTTAGTGTCTATTAAGGGGGCACTATTTCTAGTCTTTGACTGTATGTCTATAAAGGGCTAAAATTCAGGAGTTTCTTCTTCCAGTTGAATGTTTTACTGTGGTTACTAGAAAAGAGAGCAAGTAATTTTTTTCTTGTAATGATTGCTAACTTACTTAATTAGCCATGTGAATTATTTAAAAAGAGGAAGCAGTTGTGGAGTTATTTTGAAACATGTCAGTTTTCTGCCGTATTTTTGGTTAACAATAACAGTGTTTCTTGGAGACTGTCATTGTTTTGATTTCATGTATTTCTAAATAATAACTAAATTCTAAAGCCCTAGAGTAGTGCAAATGAGTAAGGTAAATGAGCCTCTGATTGAACAGTAAGCCTGCTGTGCTGGAGGTCTATCAGCATCTTCAGAACCCTGGGATTCATTTGGCAAGCCCCTCTCTCAGGATGCGTAAGAGCTTGCAGACGACCAGGAACGGTTCCTGATCACACGTGAGTGAAGCCATAGTGTTAGTTGAATTTGATCTCTGAGAAAGCCAGTGTCTGCTCTGAAGGCCAGAGACCCATTCCAACTGTTCCTGGAGGTGGTCAGACCCAGAGAATACTGAAAGGGGCTGTGTGTGGAACATGATGAAAAATACGTGTCACATAAACCAGATACTCACAGCTGTTTCATCCATCGTTCTGTGTCTATAGAAGGCTGCGTGGACACCGAATTAGTAGTAGTAGTTATGAGAAACCACTGTCACAGGAAATAAAAATAATCTCTATAATTGTGCACATTCTGTGCTAAATACTCTCACTGCTTTTTGCCTTCCCTGTTTTCTCAAGCTGCCATTCTTTCCTGAATGTGCTTCAGTTAGGCTTTCCTGCCTCTGACTCTGCCGAAACCTTTTCAGTAAGATCACCAATGACTTGCACATTGCCCATCCTCAGCCCTGTCTCTATGTCTCGGTAGCATGTAATTGCAGCTGGATTAAAACTTGAAACTTTCCTTGGTTTCAATGACATTGTCTTCTCCTATTTCTCCCACTTTTTGTTAGCCCCTCTCTTCAACCTGAGAAGGTTCTTCTGTACCTACCCTGATTCTCTAGGCATCACATCTAGCTCATGGCTTCGGTGCCGTGTTTATGTGGATGATTTTCAAATTTTTAATTCTAGCCCTGGTTTCTACACTGGTCTCCAAACTCAGACACATCTAATGACTTATCTGAAATCTGCCTTCAGAGCTTTCAAATGTATCTCAAATTTGAAATGTCCAAAACTAAAATTTATGCTACTCCAGCTTCAAAAACAAAACAAAAAAACTCCATCTCTCCTATTGTTACTCACTTGAGTATCACCACCTCTCACCCAGTTGCTCATGCCCAAATTCTTGGCATCAGTTTTATTTCTTCTCTTTCTGTCATGTGTCTATATCCAAACCCTAAATGAATCTTGTCTGCTCTATGTTTGCAAAAGATTTTTTTTTTAATCCAGAGTTCACACAGTTCTCACTGCTCCCTCACCTCTGTTTTAGTCCAAACCATCATCACCTCTTACCTGAACTATTGTGAGCCTCCCAATTGGCCTGCTATTGGCCCTCTCCCCCCTGCCATCTATACTGTCCAGAGCACCCAGTTGTTTTTGTTTTTTAGTTGATAGCAGATCATATCATTGTCCTCCATGTAACCCCCAGGAGTTTCTTATAACACTTAAACTAAAACCCCACATTGAAAAGGCCCTTCCTGACCCATCCCACGGCTGCCTTCTGGATTCCATGTCCCGCTCTCCCCTTTGTTGCCAGCCATCCAGCCACTCTGGCCTCAGCCAACGCTGGCTCCTGCCTCGGGCCTCCTGTGCGGCTGCCTCAGCCTAGAATGCTGCTCACACAGATGCACATGCCTCTCATTTCACTCGGGTCTTTGTTCAGCTGTCACCTCCTGCAGATTCCTCCCCTCTCTCTCACTCTCTAGGACCATATTCGCTTCTTTTGTTGTCTTGGGACTCAGTGCTACTTGGCACATCTATTTGTTTATTTGGTTTTTATGTCTCAAATAGAATGTAAGCTTCGTGAGAACAGACTTTGTTGGCCTGCACCTTAAAACAGGGCCTTGTGCATAGCAGACACTAGTAAATACTGAGTGAATCGAAGGATCACTCGGCTGTAAATGCTGGAGCAAAACTTAAACCCTGGCTTTCTCTTGCCTCCCTTCTACCCAGCATTCATGCCTTTCAACAATCCTGTACTTTTTGGGAAGGAACAGGATATAAGAGTATTTGGACCATTCAGCTAGAAACTCCACAGGTTAATGGATTTTTCTTTTCTTTTCTTTTTACTTCTTTGACATCATAAACATCTGCTTCTATTATTCTCTTATTTATTATTGACCCCCAGATTGTCAATCAACACTTTTACCTTCCGTAGGCAGAAAAAGGCTATATACCATAAGTAATACACTTTTGTTTATAGGAAGGTAAGATTCTCTTATTTAGTCTGCCATCCAAAATACATCAAGCACCAAAAGCAGAAGGAGATCGGATTTCACTGTATGACACAACTTAGTTGAAAAAATATGTACTTTGTAACAAAGAACATTTGGATTTTATACCTTTCTGATTATAGGACAAGAAGCAGCCAATTAATTTGAATTAAAACTGTTTTGATAAAGCTGATGTTAGCTTAATGCATTTTGAAATACCTTTGTTAAATGAACTTCCTAATTTAATGAAGTTATTTTATGCTTTTTATTAAAAGAAATGATGACTTCGTTTTTATGCAATATACGATGTAAAAAACAGTTTTTAGTAACTGCATTAATACAAACCATGTAGTTATGGAAGTATTTGTTAATTATCTATGAATAATGCACACTACATTGGAATTATTTTTCTCAAATCAAGTACCTGTATAAAACATAGGAATAGAATTCTAGATGGCACTCTGCCATCCTTGTTCTTTGATGGACATTAGCAAGTGGGGAAAGGCTTCATTCACTTGGTTACACTTTGAAATAAGTGGCCAGTCATTATTAATTCATTTTGCACTCATTGTAATGGCATAAATCATCATAAACTCATTTGGTTTAAAGTGCATATAGTATTATCTCCCACAGGAATTTCCTTGTAATTGAGCTATTAATTAATGTATATTTTTTTAATATGACCTTTTTTTCCCTTCTTTACTATTCAGAACCAAGGATAGTTAGTGGCCATTTCTTCATTCATGATTTTCTTTTATGTAAGGGGAACAAGTCTGTCTTCACCAGGCCTGCTGACCGGCGTAGGAGGGACCAAAGCCCAAGAAAATGGTTATATATGTCATCTGCCAACATGACAGTGTAATAATTGTGAATGATCTCTAAGGGCCCTTTGAAAATTCTCTGAAATGCTATGGGTTTGTAATAAGTCTTGTAAGAAAATCTCATTCTCCCTTGATAAACATGGTTTCATTCTGGCTTCTGTTTTAATTTCCAATTTTTAAAAACTTCTCCTGTGGCCACTGGTTTTCTGTAAGCATTGGCTGCCCTAAAATCCAAATTTCCTTGCTTCCAGCAAGAAGGCTCCATAACCGAATCCCCTTTCCGCTTCTGTACTGTCCTTCCACCTTCCCTTCCTCAGCCTCTTCAGTTATCCAGTGCCTGCCTCTGTCTCCACCCTTGTGGTGCGGCGGCTAAAGGGCTGTAACAGCTGGTGCCAGAAGCTGCCTGTGGGGTGACCACAGGATTCAAGAGAAGCCTGGGAAGGAAAACTTAGCCAGAAAAAAGGAAATACAAATTACAAATGGAGAGCTGGAAAAAATATCATCAACCTTACAAGTTTTTAAATGATCCTTTCTTATTTAGTGCCATGTTAGCACAAGTAGAAAGTAGGTAAAAAAAAAAAATTGCATGATTCATGTTCCTGTCATAGTCACGTCATATTAATAAGATCTGTGTTGTATAAAAAAAAAAAGGTTTGAGTCAGTGTTGAGTATTCTGTTTGTGTTTGTAACTGGCATTTGACTCTGCGTGTGTGCATGCGTGTATGTGTACCTATTTCAAGTGAATGAAAGGAGTCTATCCTTCGGTGTAGTGTGGAGAATTCAAGGTACTGCTATCAGCTTTAGTCCCTATCCTTGTATTTGAAATGCAAGAAGGGAAAATAATGAAATAGCAATACGAAAGTGTTATTTATTATCTAATGTGCCGAAAATGATACTCTAGCTCTTCATAGCTAATAAAGTGTTTTCATAAATAAGCATTCAATGAAGTAAATCTGTGCTGATAAGGTTAAATAAATAAATAAATGCTCCAGAAAACAAATTCGTGATACCTAATAGCATGAGAGACAGAGACAGAAAGAGAAAGAGGGTGTGTGTGTGTGTGTGTGTGTGTGTGTGTGTGTGTGTGTGTATGTATGTTATAGCTTGTATGTTAATCTTTTAAAAGAGCTGTTCGGCGTAACTAGCCAGATACTACAAAATTTTGTTAATTGGCATTTTTCATTGGTCGTTTCATGATGGGACAATATTCATCTTGTCAAAGCAACAAGCTAGTTGTAGTATGTAGTATAATACTGTCAGCTTTATAACCACAGCTTATGTAGGCTTTATTTCTTTACCTCTGTCTCAATGCTTTTCTCATTTTTAGTGTTTTGCTGTTACAGCAAAGTGTAAATATTTTCTCACTGTGTTCTTTTGTAGCACTTTTTTTAAAAGACAGTAAGATTAAAGTTGGAAACTTTTTTAAAAAAGGCTTGAGCTAAAATAGCACTAAAATATGAGCTATTGTTATTACTCTTGACTGCATGACAACAGAATTAGTTTCTCAACAGCCAGAGGGTCTAAGTTAATTGTGATTTATCCAGGGCTGGATTTTAGTACTTTCTGCTTTTTGAAGGGTTTTGTTTAGTTTTGATTTGTTTTCCATTGTTCTGAGCCTGTCTGCATCTTGACTGAACCTTTGGCTAGACATGGGGTCGGGGGTGCCACACGCTGAATTCCTGCTATAAAGCTGGCACAGCATCTGTACTAGTTACTTATAAGTAAGGAAGACTAATAATTTGATAACTGGATCTTGAATATGGTCCCAGATTGACTTGACTAATGCTGAATTCTATCCTGTTAATGTCCTCCTGAGTTGAACTAATACCCTCTTGGCACTCTCAGTTGAGAATCAGTGACCAGTAATGGGACATATGAGTTGTGATACATATAGTGGGAGAAGGTCCCCTTGTAATTCCCCAGGACAGATTTATTACAAATGTCTGATGTTTCCAAACACTCCAATATCATGGGCCAGTAAAATTTCCAAAAATGCAACTTGAGGGTATGTAACAGTGTCTTAAATTTTTTATTTTGCTGAGTTCAAACATTAAAAAATACCACTATGTTTATCACTTTATAAAATCTTTTATTCACCAAAATAGCAGTAAGAACATAACCTTAGAATAAACACTCCATTAAACTAAGTTTAGCTTTTTGAATAAGACTTATTGTGTTGTTTATATCTTTACCATTTACCATGGAGCTATGGAAACTTTGCCAAGGACCAGCACAGATTTGTAGCAGACTCTTAGAAATTTCTTGTTTGTGCATAATTTTGTTGATGTGCTGGGCACATACAGTAAAATTAATTTTCAGTATTTGGCAAAGCAACAATTATGTATTAAATAATTACTTAATAGAAAGCGCTGTGCTAAGCCTTATGCCAAAAATAAAAGCATTTTTTTAAAATTTAATATGGACCTGGAAACTTACTCATTTAGCAGATTTGAAAAGGTAATAAAATAAAAATAAATAAAATTAGCTTTAGATAACAGAATAAATGCCAAAAGATGCGATAACATAGGTTGTTAAATGTGGGAATAGTAAACGCTGTATTAAAAAGAATTTCATTCTAGAGTAAGTAGAGAAGATGTTGAAGAAATTGCTAGCCACCTATCCCATAGCACTCTCCCATCCCATGTGAATACATCAGTATTATTGAAGATGGCAGTGTGGCCAGCTAACAAACTACATTTCCCATCCTTCCTTGAAATGAGGTTAATTATTGTGTGATATAATTCTGGGCAATGAAATGTAATCAGACTTTAAAAGGTTGCTTGACTTAACTGGTGCATTTTGCCCTTCAGCCTTCTACCTCTTTCTGCCTGAAGGCAATGTGCACTAGGTATACAATTAACCATTTTGTGGGCCTGATGCAACTAAATTAGAGCCAAGACAATCACAGGGACCTTTGTGTGGCTATATTCAGCTGTGAACCAATGATGGCAACCTTCCCATTGTGTAAGAAAAGATAAACATATAATTTATTTAATCTTTTGTTCGGGGAAAACATTGGTTAACTGCAGCAGAAATTATTCCTTAATTCAGGAGGAGGAGGAGATTAATCATAAGGATATAGTTCTGAATCCATAGTGGGTTGATTGTCATGAATAGTTATGGTTGTAAAGATTCACATTGTGTTCAGAGATGTGTATTGGCCACATTACACATGGCCTGTGTAATGATTCCTTATCCAGGCTTGCAGCTAATTTGCCTTCTGTAGTTCTCAGTTATCTCATCCAAAACATAGAAATATATCATATTTTTCTCCAACCCTTTCAATTCTAAAATTCTATGATCCTAATTAATCCATTTGGGTGGAATGAGTAGAACAGAATTGAAAAGGCAATAGCTCTTGCCCCTTTGTAATCACAAGGCAACCTGAGTATTGATCTTTCTAAAATGAAAATGTAATCAAACCTCTCCTTTGCTTGGAACCTTCCAATGGCTTCTCATTGTTACCAGAATAAAGTCTTAGCATGGAATATAAGGGAATGCTAGTACCCTGTCTTGCCTCATGCTCACTGTTATATATCATCCTCCTTGCCCTCTTTACCTCCTAGCCTGTTGACTCAACCCCTTCCTCTACCCCCAACAGAATTTCTAGCCACGTTGAACTATGTGTAATCCCTTCATCTAGTCATCTCCTCTTTCATTTTCCTGTCTTTAGGCATGCTGTTCTCTCTGCCTGGAATGTTTCCTTTCCATAATCCTCTCCTTTGAGTGGCTAACTCCCATTTACTCTTTAGGTTTGGTATAGAGGTCATCTTTCCCTGGAAGCTTCTCATACTCCTAAGGTGGGGCTAAGTGCCCCTGTTAAGCTCTGTCTTGATGCCTTGTGCTTATAAATATTTTAACACTATTCATAATACATAAAAATTATCTGTTAGCTCACTTATCTCCTAAACTAGAATTAATTTTCTTGAGGAAAAGAACTCAGTCTTATTCCTTTTGTTTCCCTAGCACTTAGAGTAACATAGCAATACTCTCTGAATAACTATTACATGAATCCTTGGATGGATAGATTGGGACCAAATTGTGAAAGCCTTGAATGAATGTCAAGGCAGTTTGCTGAAGTTTTTATTGCTGCCTCTGTAGAGCCTTTTAAGAAGTAATCATCCAAAAGCAACAGAATATACATTCTTCTCAAGTGCACATGGAACATTTTCAAGAATAAATCATATACTAGGCCACAAAAAGAACCTCAGTAAATTCAAAAAGATTGAAATTGTACCAACCAGCTTCTCAGATCACAAAGGTATGAAAAGAGAAATAAATTATACAAAGAAAATGAAAAAGCCCACAAACACACGGAGGCTTAATAACATGCTCCTAAATAATCAATGGATCAATGACCCAATAAAAACAGAAATCACACAATACATGGAAACAAATGACAACAATGATTCAACAACACAAAATCTGTGGGATGCAGCAAAGGCCGTGCTAAGAGGGAAATATATTGCAATACAGGCCTACCTCAGGAAAGAAGAACAATCCCAAATGAACAATGTAAACTCACAATTAATGAAACTAGAAAAGGAAGAACAAATGAGACCCAAAGTCAATACAAGGAGGTACATAATAAAGATTAAAGCAAAAATAAATAAAATTGAGAAGAATAAAACAATAGAAAGAATTAATGAAAGCAGGAGCTGGTTCTTCGAGAAAATAAACAAAATAGATAAACTCCTAGCCAGACTTATCAAGAAAAAAAGACAGTCTACATAAACAGAATCAGAAATGAGAAAGGAAAAATCACTACAGAAAACACAGAAATACAAAGAATTATGAGAGAATACAATGAAAAATTATATGGTAACAAACTGGATAACCTAGAAGAAATGGAGAACTTTCTAGAAAAATACAACCTTCCAAGGCTGACCCAGAAAGAAATAGAAAATCTGAATAGACCAACTACCAGCAAAGAAATTGAATTGGTAAGCAAAAAACTACCTAAGAACAAAACCCCTGGACCAGATGGTTTTACTGCTGAATTTATCAAACACTTAGTGAAGACCTAATACCCATCCTCCTTAAAGTTTTCCAAAAAGTAGAAGAGGAGGGAATACTCCCAAACTCATTCTACAAGGCCAACATCACTTTAATACCAAAACCAGGCAGACACCACAAAAAAATTACAGACCAATATCCCTGATGAACATAGATGCAAAAATACTCAACAAAACATTGCAAACCAAATTCAAAAATACATCAAAAAGATCATCCATCATGATCAAGTGGGATTCATCCCAAGGATGCAAGGATGATACAACATTCGAAAATCCATCAACATCATCCACCACATCAACAAAAAGGACAAAAACCACACATGATAATTTCCATAGATGCTGAAAAAGCATTTGAAAAAATTCAACATCCATTCATGATAAAACTCTCAACAAAATGGGTATAGAGGGAAAGTACCTCAACATAGTAAAGGCCATATATGACAAACCCACAGCCAACATCATACTTAACAGCGAGAAGCTGAAAGCTATTCCTTTAAGATCGGGAACAAGACAGGGATGCCCACTCTCCCCACTTTTATTCAACATAGTTCTGGAGATCCTAGCTACGGCAATCAGACAACACAAAGAAATAAAAGGCATCCAGATAGGCAAGGAAGAAGTGAAACTGTCCCTGTTTGCAGATGACATGATATTGTACATAAAAAACCGTAAAGAATCCACTCCAAAACTACTAGATCTAATATCTGAATTCAGCAAAGTTGCAGGATACAAAATTAATATACAGAAACCTGGTGCTTTCCTATACACTAAAGATGAACTATCAGAAAGAGAAATCAGGAAAACAATTCCATTCACAATTGCATCAAAAAGAATAAAATACCTAGGAATAAACCAAACCTCAAGACACTCTTAAGAGAAATTAAAGAGGACACTAATAAATGGAGATTCATCCCATGCTCTTGGCTAGGAAGAATTAATATTGTCAAAATGGCCATCCTGCCTAAAGCAATCTAGAGATTCAATGTAATCCCTATCAAAATACCTACAGCATTCTTCAATGAATTAGAGCAAATAGTTCTAAAATTCATATGGAATAACAAAAGACCCTGAGTAGCCAAAGCAACCCTGAAAAGGAAGAATAAAACAAGGGGAATTATGCTCCCTGACTTCAAGCTCTACTACAAAGCCACAGTAATCAAGACAATTTGGTACTGGCACAAGAACAGACCCATAGTCCAGTGGAACACAATAGAGAGTCCAGATATAAACTCAAGCATATATGGTCAATTAATATATGATAAAGGAGCCATGGATATACAATGGGGAAATGACAGCCTCTTCAACAGCTGGTGTTGGCAAAACTGGACAGCTACATGTAAGAGAATGAAACTGCATTATTGTCTAACCCCATGCACAAAAGTAAACTCAAAATGGATCAAAGACCTGAATGTAAGTCATGAAACCATAAAACTCTTAGTAAAAAACAGGCAAAAATCTCTTGGACATAAACATGAGCAACTTCTTCATGAACATGTCTCTCTCCCTGGGCAAGGGAAACAAAAGCAAAAATGAACAAGTGGGACTATATCAAGCTGAAAAGCTTCTGTATAGCAAAGGACACCATCAACAGAACAAAAAGGCAACCTGCAGTATGGGAGAATATATTCATAAATGACAGATCCAATAAAGGGTTGACATCCAAAATATATAAAGAGCTCATGCACCTCAACAAACAAAAAGCAAACACTCCAATTAAAAAATGGGCAGAGAAGCTGAACAGACACTTCTCCAAAGAAGAAATTCAGATGGCCAACAGGCACATGAAAAGATGCTCCATATCACTAATCATTAGAGAAATGCAAATTAAAACCACAATGAGATACCACCTTATACCAATTAGGATGGCCAACATCCAAAAGACAACAACAAATGTTGGCAAGGATGTGGAGAAATGGGAACCCCCTACACTGCTGGTGGGAATGTAAACTAGTTCAACAATTGTGGAAAGCAGTATGGATGTTCATCAAAAAACTCAAAATAGAAATACCATTTGTCCCAGGAATTCCACTCCTAGGAATTTACCCTAAGAATGCAGCAGCCCAGTTTGAAAAAGACAGATTCACCCCTATGTTTATCGCAGCACTATTTACAATAGCCAAGAAATGGAAGCAACCTAAGTGTCCATCAGTAGATGAATGGATAAAGAAGATGTGGTACATATACACAATGGAATATTATTCAGCCATAAGAAGAAAACATCCTACTGTTTGCAACAACATGGATGGAGCTAGAGGGTATTATGCTCAGTGAAATAAACCAGGCAGAGAAAGACAAGTATCAAATGATTTCACTTATCTGTGGTGTGTAACAACAAAGCAAAAACTGAAGGAACAAAACAGCAGCAGACTCGCAGAACCCAAGAATGGACTAACAGTTACCAAAGGGAAAGGGACTGGGGAGGGTGGGTGGGAAGGGAGGAATAAGGGGAAAAATGGGGCATTACTATTAGCACACATTATGGGGGGGGGCACATGGGAAAGGCAGTATATACAGAGAAGACAAGTAGTGATTCTACAGCATCTTACTACGCTGATGGACAGTGATTGTAATGGGGTATTGCAGGGGACTTGATAATGGGGAGAGTCTACTAACCATAATGTTGTTTGAGTAATTGTACATTAATGATATCAAAATTAAAAAATTTAAAAAAAGTAATCATGATGAGAGAAGAGAGCATCATTTTCCATCTTGCTTACTCAGTGAGGCATTATGGTAAGTTAGTGCATTTGCATAAAACAGGTAAATATGTATTTTATACAAAATTGGATTCCATATTATATAGATTAAAATACAACCTTTATTGGGTACCAAAGACTTAAGAAAAATTCTGAGAGAAAAACTTACAGCTCATAAAACTCTGTCATGAGACTTTATCTATCAACAGGGAAGGTACTATCATTATCTTAATTTTAGCTTTTTCATCACTTTAGTCCATTTTGTGGAGCACCTATATTACATAGAATCATCAGTTAGATAAACCCTAAATTAGAGAATACATTATAAGTTGAGAAAGGAATATATCCCTTTTTATTATCATATGACCATATTTTAAAAGGCCTGTTCCGTAGTATCAGCAGAAAGAATATGATGAGGATGTTTGAAGGCTTAGGGAACCTAGATTATTCCTTTAGAACATCAGTGTCATTATTGCTGGTAGATTAAAGTCATAAGCATCTAACAAGGCTAGAAATCAAAAGGTTTAACTTGAAAATTCTCTTCACTTTCTGTTATTTACATGTTTTGTTTAGAGTAAGTTGTCACAGACAGATATGGAATTTTTACATTTATATGTCTTTATAATTCCAAAACAGATCACTGGGGGAAAAAATATATACTTTTACTGGTAGGTACAAAATTTCTGTACTAGCTGTAATCCATTTTTCTCTCTGCTTCTCTTGATGCTCGCACATGGCCTGCAGAATTATAAAAACTGCCCTGCCAGAACTTCCAGTAGGAATCTTTGCTTTGTGTTACCCAGAGGCTGTCATGTGAGCCAAAGAAGGAGAGTGGCTGTAGGAGGATTTTACTTAGGAGATCACTGAGAGAAACAGAAAGTTATTTAAGGGAAGGGATGATGGCGCTATAGGGAACCTGCATTTCTGGCCGCGCTCGGCGTCCTCACTGTGAGGGTAGGTCACACTTTGCAGGGAAGCAGCAGGTGTGCTGTGGGGCCACTGCAGGGCCAGGGGTCTTTTGAAGAAACCTAACTAATTTTCCCCTTTCTCTCATTTCACTGGAGCGCAAGTGATCATATCCCCATCTACTGCCCTTGAGGGATATAGGAAATATCAAGAAATCAGCCACTTCTGGTTTATTTTTGCTCTCAGGATAAAATTGGCAGAGTGTGAGGACACTGCTTCTGGAGTTCCAACCACAGGGGCAATGAGGGACCCGCAAGGTCCCTATAGTGCCAGAATGCTCCTATCTGTAATGAATACAGAAATGGTAGAGTGTGGTTCCAGAAAATGATGATTGAAATGCTTTAAAACATTGTACTTAGGAAAGTTTACTTCCCTTTTGCAATATTACTGAGTAAGAATATACCTCCAGGGAGCCTGTGCCTTAGATTGGAAGCCATTGTGCTGGTGTTTCAGGGTGTCTGTTGAGGTCAGCAGTGGGAGGTTTCTTTGCAGCTCTTAAAACTTCCTAGAAGTAAAGAATAACAGGAAAAGTGGGACATTTCTTGACATCTTGAAATACCATTCTGACCAACCGGGGCAGGGAGCTGCAGTGGAAATGCATACGCAGTAAAAGCAGGTATTTCCCATGCTACGTCCACAATGTGTGCAAAACGCTGTGCTTGCTGTTTTGGGAGCTGCGAAGTGAGGTGAAACACAGCTCCTACCCTCAAGGAGCTAACAAACTGGCTGAGGAAAAGGGAAGTGCCCAGAAATGGTTGTATTTGAAGGTGATCCTGTGGTACGGGACACACAGGTGCTAGCAAAAAATAGAGAATGGTATGGATCACTTTTTTTTAAGGAATTTATATTTTTATGATATACAAAACTTGAAGCATTACATAATCCATTTACATGGCTAAGAGTAAAGTTTTCAAATACATGTATGAATAAAGCATGAATTTCATGATGTTTTCTAAAGGAGGCTTCCCATGTATATGTACTTTCTAAGTTTACTGCACAGGTTGTTAACCCAAAGTCCGTGGCCTCCTTGAGGTTTTTCTGCAGTGTCAGGTGGATGCGTATCTATATGTCATTTCCTGCAGAAAGACTGATGGCTTTCAATAGATTCTTTAAAGGCTTGTGACTGACAAGAAACCCAGAACCGCTAGCTGACAGAGCACAGAACACATGCCTGGGCTCTTACCTCAGCTTTCCAGGACCCTTCCCCTCCAGTATAGTCCATTCTCACGTAACAGCTGGCTAAGATGTAAAAACAAGTACATGCTTTCGTTGAGTGCTTTAACTTTAAATTGATATACCATGCTCTGACTTTTGAAAACAGGCGAGTTCAACATGTTATTCATAAGGAGCCCTGCCTGCCCTTCATTGCTCACCCGCTGGTGTTGGGCACTTGGCAGTACCCTTCACATTCGTTAATTCATTTAACACTCAGGCTCTTCGTGAGAGAGAGTTGTTCCTCCCATTTTCCAGACAAGGAAACCTAGGCTCACTGTATCTTCCTAAGCCTTCCCCCTATAAGTTATGAAACTGTGGTTAATTCTTTATCTTAAATCTGAAGCCTGTGTTCCTCTTAACCAGGATGCTATATTCTTCTATGATTCATAAACTGTTTTGTTTCTTCCCCTCAAGAAACAAACAGATAAAAACCTCTTCTAAATGCAATTTGTTCTTCCCAATCCCTGGTGTTTTCTTTTTTAAATGACAACATGCCTTTTGAAGTAGATGAGCTCTTCCAGCTTAATGACCATTAGGCTGTATATACAAACTGTTAGCAATATCTTCAACATAAAGGGATACATGTTAATTAAACCTACATCATCTCATCAGATTTAGAAGTAGTATTGAGCTATTTTTTCATTTGTTTAACAAACTTGTGTGAAGAATTTAGCACATATTTGACATCATTGTACTCTGTCAGTACACAGGAACCTGGAGGGGCACAGGTGCTTGGGAGGGAGACGTTTCAAACTGTCCAGTCTACTTTTCCATCCCTCATTCCTGCTGATAAGCATTATCTGTGAAGAGAAGTGTTACCAGTGGGAACTGTCTGACATATGAACTCTGTTAAATGCAGAAGAAAGATGTATTTACATTATTACATTATTGAAACCATCTCCATTTTGCAGAATGCTGAGTAGGGAGAAACATTGTTGGGAAACTTAGGATCACTGATATATTTTGAAATCACATATACTTACATATATATATAATTATTAAGTAATCGAGAATATGGTAGAAGATATTGTAGCCTAACTTATCTCCTTAAAGTATGTGCTAAGCAAACTATAAACTTGAGATCTTTTATAGTCTTACTGTTGAAACCCCTTCTCAGTAAAAAAAGAAAAAGAAAAAAGAAATACAAAGTGGTTTATGTTTTGAAAATATATTTCAAAGAAAACATCACAAAAGTAAAATATTTCTTGCTCTGCCTTTTATTTTGTCATTTTAGGTAAGGCACTGACGTTTCTTCTGCTACAGCCGCCAAGCCCCAAACTCCCTCCACACAGCACTATCCGAAGAACTGCCATTGATCTCATTGGACGCGGTTTCACAGTTTGGGAGCCCTACATGGATGTGTCTGCCGTCCTGATGGGGCTTCTAGAACTTTGTGCCGATGCCGAGAAACAACTTGCCAAGTATGTGCTCAGTGCCAGTTAATTTTTGTTTGTTTGTTCGTGTTTTGTTGGGTTTTGTTTTTTGTTTTGGGTAGAGGTATCAATTACCCTTTATAATTGTGTGTTGTTGAGAGAAAAAAAATAGGTAAGTACCACAATAAATGAAATTTTGGATGTGAACAAGAAAAGGTAAGTATTTTTCTATAAATTAAATACAGCTGGGATTTAGCAGTGAGCCAATGAATGATCTGTGACATAATTTAATATAAATTATGTTTATTGTGCCTTGAAATATTATTAGCTAATAATAGTACAGATATATCTCTTATAAGGAAAATGATATATATACTTGCTCAAAATGTCTTACTCATAGAATACATGACCACACAGTTTGGGGGAATTACTCTTTTGCACTCATAATAATTTTTAAATCAATTTATTGAGGTTTCATTTGCGCACTGTCCAGGACCTGTTATAAGGAGGTTGCAGAGATCCAGAGAACCATGATGAGAGCAGAGGGGTAGGAAGATGAACTCAGGGAGTTGCTAAAATGAAATAAGTGGGACACACTTGGTAACCCAACAGCTAAGAGTGATGGGAGGGGTGATGGAGCTCAGTGTTGGCTTGAGAACTCAGCTTCCTGATTCCCAGAGAAGTCTTTTTTTTTTTTTTTGGTGGTGGCGTAATACACTTAACATGAAATGTACCCATCTTAAGTATACAATCAAGTGCACAAATCACAATGTTATGCAGCCATCACCACTATCTAGTTCCCAGGAATGGTCACCCCAAATGGAAACGCCATGCCCACTAAGCAGTCGCTCTCCTGCCAGCCTTTGTCAACCACTCATCTGTCTCTGCGAATTTGCCTATTCTGGACATTTCCTGTAAAGGGAATTATACAGTATGTGGCCTTTGTGTCTGGCTGCTTTCACTTTGCATAACATTTCCAAGCATAATGTTTCCAAGTATTGAAATAAATACTTCATTTCAATAAAATATTGAAATAAAGAAATCAATATTTCTTCTTATAGTTGAATAACACTCCATTCTATGGAGTATATATCACATTTTATATATATTACATTTTATTTATTGATGGACATTTGAGCTATTTGTACCTTTTGGCTGTTGAACAGAGCTGCTTTGAACATTTATGTAGAAGTATTTGTTTGAACACCTACTTCCATTTCTCTTGGGTAGATTCTTATATGTGGAGTTTCTGGGTCATATGGCGATTCTATGTTTAACTTACTGAGAAACCACCACACTGTTTTCCATAGCAGCTGTGCCATTTCATATTCCCACCAGCACTACACGAGAGTTGATTTTCTCTGCATCCTCCTCAACACTTGTTATCTTCTGATTTGGGTGTTTTTAGTAGCCATCCTAGTGGGAGGAATTCTTGAACTGTCCCATGATGCCTCTTTTAATGTAAGTGTTATCACCAATGTTATTGATTGTAGAAGGGTCTTCATTTCAAACCAAGGCAGCTGCCCTCCCCAACCCCCTCTTCTCATACCACCACGCTTCCTGAACTTGACCTCTGTGTGTACCCAGCTGTATGCTAGTCAGCCAATTACTTTACCTCTTACCTCAGTTCCATCTCTAAGTTGGAACTGATTAAACACCTACAAGTTTGATGTAAATGAGATTATATTTGCAAAGTGCTTAGAAGAGTACTTAGCACATATTAAGAGACTGAATGGATGTGACCTGCACGGCGGTAGCTCGGATGGTGATGCCATTGCCACTGCCCTAGTGTTCAACAGATCAAAAGCTGCTCATTTCTAGAATGAACAGTTTGACATAGTGGTAGCCAGGATAGTTTCTGGGTACAGAATGCTTAAAGGTTCTTGATTGACTTTAAGGATTAAGAGGGAATGTGAGCCCATGAGTTTGCAGCAGTTAGTAAAAGGCAGCTGGGCTTTCTGCAAAAGCCCGGAACAGCGTTTCAGCCTTTTGTCCTTCCCTTGGCTGCAGCTGCCATGTACCCCCTCTAAGGAGTCAACGGTGCTGGGCAAGCTTCCATTACCAGTGTTCTTCTAGCTCTGTTGAGAAGCCTTGAACATTTTTTGATTGTCCAGAATTTTGCTTTGACTCAATTTTATAGCCTGTTTTCACATCTGATCTAAACACAGTTTCAGCAGTTTGTGGTCTTGTTTTGTTGCCTGGGAGGAGAAGTGATGAGTTTTTATTTTAGGTGTAGTATTTAATATTTTGTTTTTAAATAAGTTTACATGAAGCTTATATCAGCAGACATAAAGATGCATTATGTTTTATCTGCATGTAGTATGTCCACAGACACACAAATACTTGAGTTTTTCAGTAGGTAATTCAAATCTTGGTATTACATCCTTTTCTGTCATGAAGATTAGTATAACTCTCTATATGCAGCTCTGAATAAATGAATACATCAGCATGTAGCCTTGAGGAATCCAATGTAATTTTCATCATGATAAATTGCATAATAAGCAAGGAAATGTTTGCTTATTAATCTATAACAAGATTTAGATTGAAAATGGCCTGTTACATCCATGACGCACTCGGTACAGGCTGTAGAAAGACTGAGAGGGGGTGAAACGGAGCAGCGACATGTGCAAGGGTGACATGTACACATCACCCTCATAGTGCCTCCTGGGCCACCCCTTTTGAGCCTGATTTACTGTGTGCATGGTAACCGTGTTGAGCCGCCTTGCTGCTGACGATGATGTTAAGCTTGCTTTATGGAGAAGCTTTTATGTTAGACTTGTGCTTTTTAAAATTCTGTTCATTTTTATTGAAAAAGAAAAGGCATAAGCTATGCCTCTCCATTTATTCCCATTCTAAAGTAGCAAGGGAGGGGTTTTAGGGAGGAACAGCTAGCTCAGGTCACTACCTTATCCTGGAGAACACGATAGCAGTTTCTTTTTCTCTCTGCCATAAAGCCACATCTTCTATCAGAGATGGCTCCTGAGTGACCTCCCAAAACACTATATGTGGCTCAACATAAATTATTATTAATTTCCCAGAATTTTTATTTTAGATATATGACTTAGGATTTTACATCTTTGAAATAAAAATAAAACCAGTTGTTTTCTAATGTTTTCAAATATTTTGCCCAAATTGAAACTATGGTTATTAACCAAGCAAGCATTTATTGAGTAGCTAATATGTGGAAGGGACAATGTTAGGGATTATACGCAGTTATAAAGTTTCAGCAAAGAGCTTGGCTCAAAGGTACTTGCAGTCCTGCTGGAAAGACAGGATCTGCCCGGAGACAACCATGACGGAGAGGGAGAGGCGTGGACCTCCAGAGCACAGCCAGCTGAATTACAGCCTCAGGAAGTATGCAAGCAAGTGGATTCTTCCATTTGCTAATTATGAGGAGAGGAGGAGAAGAACAAGGCCATGAGGGAGGACAGAGATGGGAAAGCACAGCCATGCCCCAAAGATGCTGAAGGGTGCCTTGAACCAGGGTGAGTGAAGGCCAGTACTCTTTTTAACCAATTTTATTCATTAAGTCTTTGCAGAACTTACACTGTGAATGCTCCCATCTAAAGCTCAAAGGTAATTCCTCGCCTGCTTATCTCTGAAAAATACAATTAGGGTCAGAGAGGGTTGGCTTCACATTTTACTTCATAAAATGATTGCAAAGATTATTATAAAAGATTGTGCAATGAAGCTGAGAGAGATGCTGTCTCTCATCCACAGTAACAGTGCTCTGTGGAGAAGGTGAAGTTCACACTGGGTGTCGCTGACTCCAGAAGCCTTGCTCCTACCCCTGTGCCGTCTTGCATTTGAAGCCTTATTCCACGGAATTAAAGACAAAAGACTACTAAATTTAAAACAACCTCTTAAAAGGGCATAAAAGTGGTCAACTCAGAATTTTCAGTGTACTTTCAGACTTTTAAAATATATTTAATGAAATCATTTCATCCAGAATTTTGTTTCTTCTAGAAATTAAAAGCCTATTTAAATATCTGTCAGCTCCTTGAGTGCTTGGGGTCACACATTGAGGGGTCAGGGCTTCACCATATGAATTTTAAGGGGGATGTAAACATTCAGTCCATGACACTGTTGACCATAATTTGCAGTTATTCTATGAAAGTTTAAGTGTTTTTCCCCTGAATGTTTCCTTACAATTCCTTAATTTGACAGATGGGGAAGCCTGAGAGTTGTAGACTGTGACATTTAACTGCAGTAGTCGTACATGTAACTTTTAAAATGCTATTACTGCAGTGGAGTAAGGGTTAGAACAGGATTAATGAGCAGTCATGTAAGGAATGAGCTCAGGCTGAGTGGACTATTTTTCTATTCATGATTTTTATTTATAATATCTATCATCTCTGGTATTTCATATGGGATGTGTATGCTGAAATGCTAAACAAAATAGAGTATCATATCATATTTTTTAGAATAAAGACTAAAACCAAAGACCCATCCTATAAACCTATGTAACAAATGATCTGCATAACAGCCAGATAAGCAGGATCAGATGAAGAGTAAATTCTGTATTTACATACAGATTCCACAGTAAGGCAGATACCCCTTTCATTTCAAGCCTCTGATAGTATGATCCTTCTTCATTCAGTTAGAATCCCACATTAAAATATATCACACACACAATGCACTTTTGACTTTCAAGATAACTACATGCAGAATTAGACTTCGTCTGTTGGGACTTCCAGATCAATTACTTTGACTTCATTGCCTGGTCAATTCAGTCAAATAACTGGCTTAAGTGATTTTTTCTTTTCCTGCTGAATTTGCCAGGTAACTTCATTTTGTGCATAACGATTGAGCTACCGTCATGTCCAAGGGCTGTACTAGGCACCGTGGGGGGATACACAGGAATAGAAGGCATGGTCCCAATCTGCACAGAGTTCACAATACAAAACTAATTCGTAATGCCTGGCAGAATAAGATTCAGTGCTAAGGGCCTGAAATAAAGGATTTTGTTGTTGGTTGATTTTGTTTCAGTAGATGGTGATGGAGTGCTGAAGCAATCGCGGAACACCGCGAGGGCTTCCACGAGAACTGAACGGAGGGGAAGGGAAGAGAGTGTGCTGGGGGGGAAAGGGCTGGTGGGGAAGCATTAGCAAAATTCTACAGTTAAAAAAGGAAAGAGTTCTGGGGACCAGCTTCACAATTAGCCCAACCTCTCGATAGAACAGATGTTGACTGACTTATACATTACTGAAACTAGATTATGAAGGGCTTAGACTCTCAAGCCAAGGACTTTAAGATTTTTCTTAGAAGCACTAGACCCACTGGGTTTTTAATCAGGGTAGGCATGAAATAAGTTGGTGCTTCTGGAAGGAGATTTGCACTGTCAGTGGTGCATTGAACAGATTGCAGGGGGAGAGGCAAGGGTGCCCTTCCTCCCCGAGGCCTTGGCGACCCCTTTCGGTTAGGACACTCCCATTCTCCCGCCTCTGCACTGCGGATGCTCTGAGGGTCATTGCGGAGCCCTGAACTCAGAGAAATACATGTGTCCATTTTTTCTTTAATTTTTTTTTTTATTGAAGTGTAGTTGATATACAGTATGTCCACACTCTGAAGTCCTGTGCCTGGACTGCCAGACGCTGATGACGGTAATCACTCACATGCACACAGTGACACCTCCACAAATTGTCAGGTGTTCCCCCTTCCACTGGGTTCAGTGGGCAATACATCTATGTGTCTGTGGTTGGCTTCCTTCCCCATTACCCTATAGCTTCTCCTCCAGTCCCCAAACTGCCACTTTTCTTACTATAAGAAGCTTGCTGATTTCCCCAAATCCTTTCATCCAAAGTTGCTGAGTTCAGTCACGTTACCAGTCCCTTAATCCATGTGACTGCAGTACCGTCAGACACCCCCACTTGTTCTCTCCAGAGGTCACCTGTCCTGAAAGACATGACACTACTGTCTGTGCTCCTCACGGAACTTCTCTGCCTCTGATTTCTCCTTCATGAAATGCTGATGTCACCACCTCATAGGGATGTTCTGGGAAGAAATAGCACAGGAAAGCCTGCCTTCAAACATAGACCTTGAGTCTTGTGTCCGGCTTACTTCCCTCCCTCTCCTGCCTTCCAGATACGGGCTGGGCTGCCCAGGAGATGGGCATTCCACTTCCCTGGCTGACTGCTTGGCAGGGATGCCACCTAGGGGTTCTTTTCCAACTCCAACATTCTGTGATTGTACTGATCTTAGGAAATTTGATTTAGGTGTGTTCAGAATTATTCAATTAACATACCATTTTTGTTTGTTTCAGCCGTTCAATATTATCAACACCTTTGCATCCACATTAATGAAAGGAAGGAAACATCATAGAGAATTTAAAAATTTCATTGGTTTTTGCTTTTTTAATACTTAAAATATGATCCAAATTTTATAAAAATTATTAAGCAATCTAGCCCAGCTCATAGTAAACATTTCTTTTGTGGAATTCTCAATAGTAAATATTAATCCAGAAAAGAAACTGGCTAAACAGCCCAGCCTGCTTTTTTGCTGACACCACTTTCCAGCTGTTGCCGGGTCCCCGTGGCATCAGGATCTTCCTTGGAGGAGAAGCACCTACAAATGCTTTCTTTCTGTTTCTTGTATGTGTGTGTGTGTGTGTCCTCAGCTCATGTCTTGCTTTTTAGTGGTAAACATCAAAGGAAAGCTCTCCATCCTCCTCTTCTCTGAGTTCCTACTTTGTATCTACCCTCAGTTTGGAAAAAAAGAATAGAGACGATTATATTATTTGTCAAAGATTTAAGCAGTTTAACAGTCACCAAGATGTTACAAACAGAATTTTCTATAATCAATTTATCTTCTTTTGACAATGTTGAGAATGCCTATTCATGCATCTTTATTTTCAACTAAAAATTAAAATGATTCTTAGATCAATTTTAGAGATACTTGTAAACTTTCTGAAAATTTTTAGTAAACATAATCCAGTTTATACATGAAGCACACAAATTTATGGAGCAGCACAGATCTTAATATAATTTCATATGGATATTTAAGTATCAAAATTATTTAACTAGAGGGAAAAACTGTAATGGATCTCTAACTGAGGAATAAAATAATCCTTGTATACCATTGATGTGTGGATCGCATGCCACATTTTAACGAAAGTCTTAATACTTTTCACAGAAGTCTATATAAAACATGAAGGACACTTACACAAACAGAAGGATATTATTTTTATTTTGGGGTGGCAAAGGCATATAAAATCACTTTCCTAGCAGGACATTCTCATAGTTCAGAAAGATTTATTTCATCATGTACATATATTCTTACAGGTAGTCTGGACATCATCATGCATATGTTCATTATATAGAGAGACTTAGTATCAGTTAATATAATTTTTTTATCAATACTAAATAGCTAATGGCAGAACATGCTGATAAGTAGACTGGACCTTGAAGTGTATTGAGTGTGGGGTAAATTAGCTGTACTGAACATATTTCAAATTAAAAATAATATGTAAACTAAAAATAACTTTGTGATTTTCAGTTCTTTTGATAATTTTATGGACAGGAGTGAATTTTGCATCCTGGCAAATATATGGACATGGACAGCCTTTTAGTGTGGCCTTATAAAGACAAATTGTTACTTTTAACTTTTTTTGAAAAAATTTGAAAATACCCAGCACAATATTCTTTTTTGCCTCATTCTGAGCTTTGTGACATATATTCAGTAGTAGTTCTTGATAATTTGTTAACAAGGCGTTTTTAACACTTTGGACAGATGCACATACTGTTTTCAGTCTTCATGGTTAATTATTCGATTTTATATTTGATGCCAGAACACCCTGACTTGTAATCACTGCTCATTGTTGCAAGTCCATTATATTCTAACTGTTTGAGTGCTCCCATTGACCTTGAACTGACATTATAAGCTGTGTCTAATCTTTTCAGTCTATATTTCTTATGCTTCTTTTCTTTTTTTCCTTTTTTTCTGATCTCTGTTTAGCATCACAATGGGGCTGCCTCTGAGCCCTGCAGCTGACTCCGCCCGCTCTGCGAGGCATGCCCTCTCGCTCATTGCCACTGCCAGACCACCCGCCTTCATTACCACTATAGCCAAAGAGGTGAGCCAGACTTCTCAGCGTTCTCCGTCTTCTCATT
Organism: Manis javanica; assembly: GCF_040802235.1. Lineage (NCBI taxonomy): Eukaryota > Metazoa > Chordata > Mammalia > Pholidota > Manidae > Manis > Manis javanica. Next base: position 109,347,319 of record NC_133164.1, read on the forward strand.
TAGAGGAATCATTTGATATGGTGCGCCAAGGGTCCATATCCACAGTAATCCTACCATTTTGTTCTAGAACAATGCAAGTTAATCATTTAGCACTGAAATGAATACATACGGTGTATCCACACGGAATTCCATGGTGGTGCCTTCATTAGTTGTGCTTTCATGTTTATTTCTGTTCTCAAAGTTAATTCACTTGTAAATATTTGACAATATTTCAGTTTGAAGTGCAGCAGACTTCTTCAAATTAATATATATTAAAAGCATTTACATTTTACAATTTCTAAGTTTCTGTTATCAAAACTAAACTTCTTATTTAATAGTGGCTCTCCACAACTCTAAACAAAAATGTAAGTCATAAACCTGCTAATTGTCTCTCCTATTACTTGTCACAGGATAAAGACATGAATGTCAATTGATTCCCACATTCTTAGTGTTCTACCTAATTGCCCACATCTAACTGAAAAGCTAGTAAAGAACAATGAACCAATTACAGGATCTTTCCTGTAGGTCTTGGTAGCAGGAGAAGAAGGAAAGGATGATAGGCTCCTAAATTTTTTTAAAGGTTTGTTCTATTTCATCATGAATAATGTGCAGACTTGGTGTCCATGGAGTATGGGCTGGTTCTTAGTTGTTTTTCCTGTAGCTGTGATGAATTTTTAAAATAATAAGTAAATACCTCTGAGTTTGCCCTGATAGCCTGAAACCTATTGGGCCTATGTTTTTCCCAGAGCCATCCTTACTAGGCATGAAGCAAAATTTGTTATGTGAATGTAGCTAAAAGGGAGGAATATCCTAATAGCAGATTGTATCAGTTTGTATGAGACAGTGGGATTTTTTAATAAATATCTAAAATAAACATGTAGACTAAGGGTATCTGTTTTTCTAACAGTGCATAGTGTTATAGTGAGGTTCCACTGTATTTAAAATATATGTATGTTATGTGTATGTATTTTATATATAGTATATATATACATATATATATATATATGAAGTATATGCATATATTAATGAACGGATTTAATAGCCATAGGATTTTTTTTTACCAGTTTTCCCAACCTCAGAATGTGTTAGATAATAATACCAAATACATTAAGTAAGCCTCGCATCAGTCTGAACACGTACTTGGGTCCTATAAAAGCCAGGTGTTGAGCTACCTCCTTAAAGCGAGTAAACAAGTATTTATATTAATTGTGTTTCTGCATCTGCCCTTAATTTTTGCCATATTTAGTATTTTTAAAGGAACTATTAGAATAGCCGTTCTTCAGATTTATTCTCCTCCAGCACTTGGTTAGAAAGGCAATTTTACAATACTTTAATGTTAATGTTTCAATTGCCAGTTGAGTCATTCTATGTGGTCTAATATTTCAGTGTAATAGTCCACATTTGTTACCACTTAAAAACAAGTTTCCACTTCACTTTTGAGTTGAGTAAAATATTGAAGTATTTCCCACTATTATTGCTCTCTCCCACCCTATCCCCATGCCCACTCCTTCGTGGCTAGCCCAGAGCACATTAATGCTCTTTCTCCACCCAACTGTCAAGACTTAACACTATGTATGGGAAAAAAGGTCGCACTGAACTTATATTATATACAGTAGTCATTATTTTTAGAAGCATGTTCATTTGAACCTCCTAACTTGATCAAAAAGTACCTAGAGTGGTGCCTGGGACACAGGAATGGCATCATAAGCTGAGAGCAAAGCTCTTGTCTTTATGCTTGCCAATATCCCCTAGCTGCTATCCACCTCAGTGCCAAATATACCAAATTCCCATGCCTTCAGTCTGTCTCTTCAAAAGTGTCACAGTAATATTGTATTAAAATCTCATATAATACCCAAGTATTTATAGCATTTTTTTAGAGAATACTTACTGACTTTTTATTGTACTGAATACTTTCTTTTGCCCTCTAAACTGTTTTGTGACCCACCACAAGAGGCTTGTTTTATGTAGCTTCTTTTTTTTCCAGTGGTATTAGTAAGTGAAAAATAGACTAGTGACTAGAAATGTAAAACTTCATTGAATATCAACCACATCTAAAGCATGGAAATGTTTTCACAGGTACACAGACACACTGCTCTTGCAGCAAATACTCAATCGCAGCAGAATATGCACACTACAACTCTTGCACGAGCTAAAGGGGAAATTCTGAGAGTCGTTGAAATTCTTATTGAAAAGATGCCCACAGATGTTGTGGATCTTCTTGTGGAGGTAAGAATATCCTTCTTTAAATGACACATCAACAGCCTAAATTAAATATTCCAGTGTAGTGATACAAGACTGTGTATAATATAAGCATCTTTACTTCCATCTCATCTAAAAGAGAGATGACCAAAATAAATTAATTCTTATACCATTTTCTGTTAACTTTATTAAAATTTCCTCAAAATCAAAATGATTTCTGTATCCATTTATCATTCACATGGAATTGGTCTATATTAGAGAAATTTTTAAAGGTTACCTTCTCTTTGATCTCTTTCATTACAAATAAACAAACATACAGTGTACTGGCATAAAAGCTACCTATACTGTGCGTAAATATGAATTGCCCTTAAAGTAAACAAGGCTGGTTTCTTTATTTTACTATGTTGTTGTATCTTTTCGTAGGTAAGAGAAAGAATCACTTGTAGAAAGTAAATGAAATGTAGTTTTAGCAAATGTTAAAACCAAACTATGCAGAATTTTATGCATATGAGGCCTGAGTTAATAATTTTAATTTTGGAAAATTTAGTATTTGAAATTAATTTTAGATTTGTATCTTTTCCATAAAGGTAATGGATATCATTATGTACTGCCTTGAAGGATCTTTAGTTAAAAAGAAAGGTCTTCAAGAATGTTTCCCAGCCATCTGCAGGTAAAGAAACCTTTGCCAGCATGCAAAATAAATGATTTTCAGTAACAAGCAATTTTTAAAAAATTTTTATTAAGGTTTGATTGATATGCACTCTTATGAAGGTTTCACATGAAAAAACAATGTGGTTACTACATTTACCCATATTATCAAGTCCCCACCCACACCCCAGTGCAGTCTCTGTCCATCAGTGCAGGAAGATGCCACAGACCCACTATGTGCCTTCTCTCTGCTACACTGAATAACAAACAATGTTTTAAAATTTCTTGAACAGGATGAGTTAGTTGTCTTGCTCAGAAATCCAATGATATACCTATCTCTTTCCTAGAACAATTTATGCAGTTTTATAGGTAAAAACACAAATATAATAGAACCATGATTTGAAATTGGGTCAGAAAGAGGTTTTCTCAAAACTTAAAAAAATGAATAAGAGAGAGAATCTTTTGAATATGTCTTATTCTTCTATCCATTACTCAACACTTATATTACAAAAGGGAGGTTTAAGAAGTTTCTGACTTAGGAGAGAAGATATACTTTTCAGCCAAAAGAACCTTTGTGACGTATTTTTCACTAGTAAATTTTATTTTTACTAAAAAGACCAGTATTTGCATAGTGTTCTACTGATCAAGTGTTTCTCTGGTGAGAAACAGACCAGAAGCATTTAAAAGGACAGAAGCCTAGAGCAGTGTAAACTTTTATGACCAAGATTATTGATGTCAAGTATAACTAAGAAGTTTATGTGTGTACACCACTTAATTGTTTTGAAATGAAGAATTTTTTTAAATGTCAAAATATAGTAATACTGTAGTTATTTTTCTTTTAAAGTAGTTTTTGGTTTTTAAAATGTTTACAGCTTATAGTCAGTAGAAATAGTCTTTAAATCTATTAAGCATAATCTACAAAAACAACCAGCTATAGTTACATAACATTTTTCTTTTTAAGGCAAGTTCAATGCTATCCTTACCTATTTTTGCTCTGTTCTTTGAGTATATTGTAGAGGAAAGCTTTATGTTAGACTGTAAGTTTCCTGAGAGCAATGGTGGGACACTGTGCATGTTCGCCTTCTGTATCTCCTGGCATTTCAGCAAGTGTTTGCTAAATTAGCTGTCCTCTGTAAGTCTTCTCATATTTACAACAGACTTTATGTCATCATCTCTGTTTCTGATTTATGCCACCCAGAAGTTAAAACAAGAGCACATATAAGAAAAAGATTATGCTGGAGTACACATGCATGCAGATGCATGTTTTCTTGTGATATAAATCCACCATGTGAGAATATAGTCATTTTTTAACATTGTTCTGCATTAATCCTGGCTTATGTTTTTTGTTAAAAAGTGTACATATTAAAATCTTTGTGCAATTAACTGACACTAAGAATACATAAGTAGCTGTTACATTCCTAGTTGATTACTCCCTAAGGAAATCTCTAAGTGAAAATGGACATTTGTCACTTAGTAGAGGCGAGGAAGCAGTTTTATTAGGACTTATCTTACTGAATGTTAGCAAAGCACCCTTACAGCACCAATCACTGCTATGTAAATAAGCCTTCTGGAATTAATATGAGCAAGTTGCTGAGTGTTTAAGAGCGTGCCTCCTCCCCAATCAGCATCCTTAATTCCTGAAGTCACTTTCATTTGCTGCATGTCCACTTTTGTTTAATCACTGGAGAGTAAGGATTCTGCTGGAATGCTAAGGGGGCTTGTGTCTAAGCTGGTCAGTATCAGGTTTTTTTGATTTGGCAGAAAGCAATTGTATTTTATTTATTAATTTAATAACATTTATTGAACACCTACTGTGTATCAAGTTACTAGCTAGGCCCTGGGGATACCATGATGAATGATATAATATCTTCAAGGAGCACAGGGTCTAATAGGGCAGGTAATTATAAAGATAAATAATTCCAGAGTGCTGGTTTTGTGCTGGAGTAGCATACATACAGGTACAGGATTGGGCAATGCAGTGCTTAACTCTGGATATGGGAGTCTTAGAAAGTCTCACAAAGGAAAAGGTGGGCTAATATAATCTCATTTTAAGGGAGCAGGATGCTTTAAGAGTGGCTGCCAAGTGGAGAAAAGGATCTGTCCTCTACAGGGGCTTGGGGTGGTGGTGGTGGCAGGAGTGGTAGGTTCTGAGAAAGCTCCACAGAGAGTCGATGGGATGAGCTTTGCAGAATAAACAGGTGTGTGCCATCTGGAACTTCAGGAAGACCCAGACTGGCAAGTGTTTGGAGACATATAGTGTACAGTGAGTTTGGCAAATGCTGTGTGCTAGTGGCAATGGAGAGTCAGCAAAATTTAAACAAAAATATGTAATTCTTTTGCCAGAATATAGTTGATAAAACATAATGAAACATCATATTAACAGCACTTATGAGCGTTCAACTTATTAATGCCTTTTTCTAAATATGAAATTCCAAAGTCAATGACATGAATCTGTGATCCAGTCATTTGACATTTTCTTTTAAATTCTTTATATAATGTTGTATTATTTTGTTTTTTCCTCTTTCTTTTACCCTGTTTTAAAGATGGTATAGGTTTTAGTTTATGTTAACCTCTGTAATGGTATATTCCAGTAGACAGCTGTTATCATTGGTAAATTATAAGTATCTTTTAAAAATTTAATGATACTTGTCAAAGCACTCAGTAAAATGCCTGTGATTTAGGTTAGTTAAGATAATGTTAGTTTCCTGTTAGTCATAATGATGTGAAAATCCAAAATATACATCAGAAATTAGTTAATATATATTTGAAAGTATTTTATATGCATAAAAAATATACAATGACATTTTTATCATTCTAATACATATAAAAAATTGGCTTTATTCCCAAAATATTAAATAGTTTTTAGTCAGTGTTATAAAGGTAATCTTCACATATGAAGTTGTATTAATTCAGTGAAGAGCTAATGTAGTATCTTGAAGTCATTAAATATTTAAAAACTGAAAGAACTCTAACTTGAATGATGTTTTTTATAAGTACCTACATGAAGTAGCATCACTGAATGCTGAATGATCCTGAGATTGGTTTTCTTGTTTTGTTTTTTAACCTTGACCAGTGGGCTTCTGATTCTGAAATGCATTTGGGTTTTCAGTTCAGGATTTTACGTTAATTTGGTAATTTCTCTAAGATTTTCTTTCTTGTTGGTAAATTGGCAGTGCTTTCTCAGATTGCATATTACAATAAAATTTCCATTTTATTGTTATAAAAGTCAGGTTTTAGTCTAGGCTGCCTCCTCTATACCATGTAGTTCCTCTATACCAGGAGTCAATTTTATTTAGGTGTGTTTGTTTATTAATTCATTTATACAGGTTTATTAATGATTATATGACTTACCATATAATTTAATGAGTAAAGAATTTACTCAATTATATTGTTAACTGAACTTCTTTTCTCTCTGACATCTTTATTTAAAACATATTTAAAGTTTAAGCTACAGATTGCAAATTCATTGAAAGAAAGGATTGATAGAAAGGGTTTGATTTTTCAAATTCTTATCATATAATAGCTTTTATATCCATTGTTAAAACTTATTATAATATTATCTGCTTGTGAATAGAAATAGATTAGAACACAATTTGATAGACATTCTTTCTTATCACTGACCAAAACTCACTTGCTGATGTGAAAACGTAAGGTTATAGCAGTAATTATAGCGTAATTTGCCGAAGCTGAGCCATGAATTTATACCTAAACTTCTTAGCAGCCAGTGTGTGAAGACCATCTGTACCCAAGTCACAATGTTCAGATGATAGAAATAGAAGAGTTGTTCAAGAGAAACATACTGTAAAACTGAGATCAGCATGAAATTGACAGTCCTCAAAGAAGACATAAATATGTATGTAGCTCATAGACATGGTAGTTTTAGAGATTTTGCATTTCTCAAGAATGTGCTGGAAAGGAGCTCACACAGCTAAATATTAAGCAAAGAACATTTGGTGCTTATTAACTGAGAGAACTAAGGACATGGATAAGAAAGTAAAATTTAAAAACAGGTATTGAGTGCTCACTCTGTTAGGCCCCATGGGGGATAAAGATCTCTAAGTATGGTTTCTGGACTGTCTTCTGGTGAATTACCTGATTTCTAGATGCCCCCTGAGAGCTACATCAGACTGTCATGAAGCCTGGGAAGCTGCATTTAACAACGTCCCCTGGTGTCTCTTTATGTACACTAAAATTTGAAAACAAGTACTCAAATAATCCCAAATTGAGAAACACAAAACCTGAGTCATTATTCTTTGTGACCCTGTTGTATTATGTGAAACCTTGGATCCTTGAGTGCTTATTTTTTATATAACAAATAAACTCAAAATTTCCAGCGAAACACCTGAAGACAGTCCTTCAGCTCCTGCATTCCAGTGATGCACCATTAGTTTTTAAAGACCCCTAGACAGTATCATGGAATGCTGACCAAAGACTTTAACTTCAAACTGTTAATTGGTTTTTATCTAAAACTCAGAACATTTAGAAGCTAATGTAAAAAACACACGGTCCATTTATTCCCCTACATATTCTGGTTTATATCCCTAGGTTAAGGTAAACCATGAGAGAACTGCCTGCATGGACCACCTGGGCGGGTTTCCTTGGGGGTTCCTCTCCACGTTATGTGTGCCTCTTGCATTGAGGGGCCCTCCGGAGAGTGTCCTGAGAAGACTGCCAGGGCTTCCAGCGTAGGGCTCTTGTTGGGGTCAGGCAGTGCATTGTTTAGGGTCCCTTTCATGAGAACTCAATCTAGACATTTCTTTTAAATCCAAATGACATGCATTTTTGGTCTGTTTTGTCTTGAGGAACTAGTACATGTTTTGTTTTTTGTTTTAAGTTATATCTTACATCTCCCATTCTCCTTCTCTCATCATCACACCTCGGGCCTGTCTTCCTTTTCTATTTTTTTACCATATTATGTTCTATAAGCTTCCCTAAGTCCTTTATGTAATATGTGAAAATATGTACATGCACATATATATGTCTATGTGTATGTGAAATATACATACATTTTAAATTTTATTTCAAAATCCATGAAAATAACAAATCATCATTATATGCATAATACCAACTATCATTACTTTGTAAAGATAAAAAAAATGCTTCTTTTATTACCTGAAGTAGCCTAGATCTTCCTGGAGTAGTTTATGTATCTGTAGATATTTTTCTACAATATATTAGATAAAAGATACAAAAATCACGTGATTTTAACTTCAGTACAAACTTTATAGTCATAGATTTAAATATTTCTAATGATTCACATTTTAGTTCCAGGGATATTACAAATAATATAGTGGCATTTCTAGTGGTACAAGAAAATTACTTTGATTTCAATGCCCTTGAGAGAATATAGCACACACATCCTTCCAAACAGTTATACAAATAAAATTGTTCTACTGCCAGATTTTTCATCACTGTAACAAACAAGCCTATATTTTTTATAGGAATTAAACTGCATTCTTTTTAGAGCACAGATATATTAGCAACAAAATTGTTGCGATGTTGAATTAACTTTATGTTGATGAATAAACCAAGTGAGAAGTGCTGTGAGGTAACTTGCTTAAGAAATGAGTTCCTCCAGATTCTCTTCCATCTGTTTGGACTTTTCTTTGCCTTTGTCCATCTCCTAGATGATCTTCATCCAGCCCTCTAGGGCTTATTGTCAGAGGCAGAAGCACGGAGGGTTCTGAGTTATTTGCACTTAATTGCCTGCAGTATAAATACTATAGCATCCTCAATTAAAAATATCCTAGACACTAAGAAAGTAGAACTACTTTCAAGGCTTGGGAGGATGAACATTGCTGAAGTTTCCTCAGAATTCACTGTGAAAATTTAGGTCCCAGTTGCCTTGTTACTGAACTTGAATATCGTTGTGAAGCCCCTCATAGAGCAGGCTGGCCAACACTGATTGCGCTGTGCCGGACTCCGTTTGATCAATTATCCATCTTCTGGTCACCATATAAACACTGACCCATTTTACACCTACTGTATTTGGTTCAGTGGCATAAAATACGAAGTGTAGAAATGCACAGATGTTACTGAACTAAGAGAAAAGCAGTATAGAATCTAAGTATGTATTATACACTTATTCTAAAATGAATACTTTGAAGGTTTGCTACTCATTTGGCAAAAAATATTCTTTACTAATTTCAGAATAAAAAATGGAAGCATTTGTAAGCTAACTAACTATCGAAGCTCAATTAGGAAGCAAGATGAAGTGCCTCTGGAAATATAATGGGATTCTAATGTAAGTTTTAAATTTAAGGCTATTTTATTATGTTCTGTAAGACTAGTAGTGACATAATGCACAATAAATAAAGGATTAGGAATTTATTTTAATGAAATTGTAAGTTGATAGGAAAATATTTTATTTGGAGATCTGAGAGGTTTTAGGATTTTTCAAAGCAAAATTGTGATTTTAGTTACTTACATTTTCTCAAATATGCACATTATTAGTAGCTTACAGAAAGGGGCTTTTGCACCCATTTCCTTGCTAGTGCCCTGTAGTGAGTAGTAGAAGTCTTCATCTGGCTGAAAGCCATATGGCCCAGAATTCCCAGATCCTTATTTCATGCATTTTTATTCTTTTAAGTCGAGGTAATTTATTTGATGTATAAGTAAGAGTGATTTAATTTTTATGCTTTTAAAGACTTGTCAGATAAATTCACAGATTCAAAAGAAATCCTTTGTTGGGCTCTGTCCCAATTTTTAGTTTAGAAAGTATAAGCATTCAATATAGGCACTCAATAACTGTGTTTGAATAATGGTACTAGCTATGCTGTTTCATGTGTTCAGTCCTTAATTTCATCATAATAAATGGCACCAGTTATTTCACTTAAGCAGACCTTGCTGCATTATTTTATAGCATTACAAGTTGTAGAACTGTGAATCTGAAAAGGACCCCATGTTATGAATTACCTACTCCTGTCCAAACTGAAGAGCATTTTTGTGCTTGACAGTCAGATGAAAGTGAAGCCCTCTGAACATTTTTTTCTTTTTTTGCTGAACCTCTATGTTCTGCAGAGGTGAGGTTTGCAGGCAAGCACATGTCTGGGAGACTCACGGAGTTGTGCCACCTCATCAGAGAATGAGGGCCAGGGTCTCTTCCTTGCTGCCTCTGTCATTCCATTCTCTCACCTCCTCTTGGGCCTTGCTCTTTAGAGAACCCTTCTCTTTTATCCTCAGTTTCTTCTTCATGGCATTTCTTCCTCAGCCTCGAAGTGTGCTCTCTTTTCGCTCATTTAGAAACCCTTCCTTCCTTCTGCATCTCCTCTATCTGCTGCCCCATTCCTCATCTCTCCTCCTCCAGGAAGAGGAGCTTGCACTCTGTCCATTTTCTTGCCTCTCACATCCTCTTCTCCTTCTTGTCCTACTGATCTTTGCCCCCACTAGTTTGCAGATATCCCTCTTTCCTTCTGGTTACAAACAATTTTTTGATTGCCCAGTGTTTATGCCCCCACGGGCCCAAAGGGCCACCACACTTTAGTAGGGAAATGCTTACATGTACATCCTGCTTGTCACACTGAAACAACCTGTACTCAGGTGTCATAATTTAAATAATTTCACTGCTTCATTAAGGGCATTAAGTGAAAGCGCTTTGTGGCTTTGTTTTATTTACTATCAGGGCATGGCAGTGAAGAATACAATGACCACGCGTAAGTTTGGTGCCGCTGCCTTGATTTGAGCCAAAGCACCTGCTCTTCTACCCATCATTGTTTCTACTCCATCAATGCAAAGTCAACACAATGAAAAGATCAAGTGATGTCTCAGTATTTTTAGAAAATAGTTGTGATCTTTCAAACTTGCTGATAGGAACATAAGGCCCCCAAGGCATCCACAGAACTACATTTTGAGAACTGCTGATTTGGTGGAACGTGTTTTTGTACTGAAACGTGAAACTCATTTCTTCTTTCTTAAAACTCTTCTGCATTCTGCATCCCCTGTATCCCAAAGCCATCACTTTTCCTAGGAGTCTGTATCTGGGGAGAAGGTAGACTAGGCTTAAAGAAGACCTGGGATTCATTTTTCTGAGACTCAATACAGAGCCTGAAGTTCATTCTACTTCCTTTAAAGGACCCTTCACTTTTCAAGAGATTCTCCAGTCTCTTCAAGTTACAATGCTGCTGATCCCAACAGGGGCCTCCTTAGAGAACCCTGGGCTTCTGGTGTTACACAAAGCACCTTGGTAAATAGTACCTGAGAGCCAAACTGCCTGTCACTTAGGGCTCCCATTATGGATGATATCCTATTATGTCAGGCTTGCATTCTTCAAATCCCAATCTCAGGTTCATTAAGCTGATGGCACATCAGTCTTTTTTCTATTCCTTGAACAGAGCCAAACTTATTTCTACCTCAGGACTTTTGTTCTTGCTGTTCCCTCTGCCTAGAATGCTCCTCCTCCAGATCTTGACGTGGCCTGTCTGGTCTCATCATTCAGGTGAACTCCCTTGACTGCCCTGTTTAGATTAGCCTCCTCAACATCACTATCCCTTTGCCCTTCATCTTCATAGAATGTTTATACTCTGAACGCATCTTGTCCATGCTTTTGTTTACTTGTTAGGTGCCTAAGAACAGGGACCTTGTCTAATCATTCCCTGTTATGTTCCCATCAGCCTGAACTGTTAAACAAATGCATTCAGAGACCATGTGTCTGCCGTGAGGGTTAAAAGGATCTGCTCCCAGAGCAAAGGGATGGGGTGGGCAGTCCTGGGCGGCCCATTCACGCCCTCTCCCTCGCCCTTAGCTTTCCTTCTGTTTCTCAGACACCTCTTCCCAGTCCTAAATCTCATCTCATCCTGTTCAATTCAGAGTTTTCGTATAGTCTCTTCTCAGCAACTTAAGTGTTTATTAAAGTATTTCACTTGCTTTTGTTTCATTGGAACAAAGTTCTCAACGATAATATATGTATATAGTCTATGTATTGTATGTAGTAGACTGTATCTATCTATATGGGTAGATAGATATGGATAGGTAGTCTACTTTTTCAAAGATAGATTCTAAGTCAACAATTCTCAACCTTTTTGGTCGCAAGACCCCTTTACACTCTTAAAAATTATTGAGGATCCCAAAGAAGTTGTGTTTTTATGAGTTATAACTACCAATATTTGCCATATTAGAAATTAAAACAGAATTTAAAAATTATCTTATTAGAAAGTAACCCAGTATATGTTCATATAAATAATATTTTAATGGCAAATTATAATTTCTAAAACAAAGCATAGAAGAATGGCATTGTTTTATATTTTTGCCCATCTATAATCTCTGATGTAATAGAGGCCGGCTGGGTTCTCATACCTGCTCCTGCTTGTGGTATGTCATGTAGAATCTGGAAAACCAAACTACATATATATTCATGAGAAAATGCAAGTGAAAAAGGCAAATAGCATCTTAGTGTTAATGTGGAAGCAGGTTTGATCCCAGACCATGGTTTAAAAACTGCTACTGTAAGCCACGCCCATGTGGTTGCCTGCAGTGACAGCGGAATTCTAGGTGGTGTGGGTTCCTGCCTTTGCCACCCCCCAGCCTACTGTGCAGCCCTGGGCATGTCTCTAGGCTTCAGTTTCCTCCTGTGTGAAATGAGGGGCCTCTACGGCCTAATAACCTGAGGTATGAAGATACTAAAACTTGATGAATAACAACTCTAGTTTTCTCAGAATTAATTTATCAACATATGATTGCCAATCATTCTATCTTACAATCAAGTTATGAAAATATTAAAAGTTCCTAGTATAGCTATAATATGTGAATGCTACAGCTTTAATGCTTTCCTAAATATTCTTCAAAGTAATTAACTATCAAACCTAAACCTACACTATATTATTTAATGAATAAAAGAGTCAATTAATATGGAGAGTAAGTTAAATTTTTTTTAAAAACAAAACAAAACAAGGGTTTTCTATTGTTTTAACCTGATAAAGTCTTGTGGGAAAAAAAAAACTAGGTGGAATTCAGAGGCATAGTTTTAACGTAGTGTCATTGTTATGTTTTTGAAAGCATATCATGGTGGCATATCCAAACAATGGAATATTATTCAGCACTAAAAAGAAATGAGCTATCAAGCCATGAATAGACATGGAGGAACCTTAAATGCATATTACTAAGTGAAAGAAGCCTATCTGTAAGGGCTATATATTGTTTGATTCCAACTATACGACATCCTAGAAAAGGCTAAACTATGAAGTCAGTGAATGATCAGTGGTTACCAAGGATTAGTGAAGAAGAAGGGATGAGTCGGTACAGCAGAGATCTTCAGGGCAGTGAAACTACTCTGTATGATACTGTGGTGGGGGATCTTTGTTACCACACATTTGTCCAAACCCCCAGAATGTACAATGCCAAGAGTGAGCCCTAATGTAAACTGTGGACTTAGGATAATTATAATGTGTCAGTATAGGTTTTTCAATTATAACAAATGTACCCTTTGGTGGGATGTTGATAATGGAGGAGTCTGTTCTTCTTGGTGTGGGGAGGGAGGGATACATGGGAACTCTCTGTAGTTTCTGCTTGATTTTACTATGAACCTAAAACTGTTCTAAAAAATATTGTTTATTTTTTTTTAAAAAAAGCGTATAATCTCATCATACTTATAGAAAGTCAAGAAATCAATAAAAACTTCAGTGACATTTAATCATTCAGTATTTATTTTTGATGAATTAATATGTCACTCTCAATCACTAAATGATGAGAAGTTTTAATTATTCATTCCATTATGGATTATATCACCTAATTATTTCAAATAACACTAGATGGTATTTATTTTTAGAACTGCAAATTAGTATGAAAAAAGATATTTTAGTTGATTTTTTAACATATAAATGTTAAATCTCAGTACACAATTCCAAAATTAGAAAAAGTCACTGAAGAACTAGGAATCAATAAATGGTATTAGAGTGATTGAATAATATAATGTTAAAGCAGTTGTGTGGCTTTTCATGATTAAAACTTCCTGAAAGTAATTTAGAATTCATTCCTTTATACAGTAGACCTTCCTTGTGTGCATGCTCTGGGCCCTTTATGGTGCTGGCTGGTGTGGGCCCCTCAGCCTTATCTGGTCAGTCAGGCACTGTCTCTGTCCTCAAAGGCCTTAAACTGACTTGGTAGTGACAGTGATAAATCAGAAACATATCACAGCACTGTGACAAAAGGGTGTCCAGGACACCCTGAAGAGTCCCAGAATACATGATGGGAGAGACTCAGTGGAGGAACCTGGCAGCTGTACACAGGAGGAAAAATGAGAATTGGTGATGTTTCAGTTGAATCTTAAAAGAAGAGTAGATGTTTATCAGGCAGACAAATCCTTCTGACTTTTATGAGCTATTTCCATAAGCAAAATTGGCTGTCATTTAATACTATATTAAATTTGACTGGGAATCTCTGACTAATGAGTCAATGATCATTTTGTAAAAATTATAGTGTGCATAATGTAAAATTGCATATTTCACTGCCAGGAATAAAGAAGTTCTCAATCTGTGCATAGATCTTAGCAATATATTTAATGGCTCAACTACTTGGGCTTAGTAGATACTAAAAGACAGTAGTAGTAGTAGTAAGGAAGCTAACTTTAAAACACTCAGGATATAAATTTCTCCAACTTACTTTAAATGGGTGAATCCCCTGAATTTTGGTAGTATTGACAGTGAAATTTAAAGTGGTCTGTATGGTTTTGCAGAATTTGACTGATTACCTCTCAGTGGGCCTTTATTGGGAACCTCTTAGTATGATTTTACATAGAAAATATACTTTATATTAAAACACAGATTCATTCATGTCCTCAAGTAAACCTATTGTTTACCAACAGTTATTTACATTAAAAGATACTAGAACTGTGGTATACCATGCAGCCATTAAAAAGATTGAAGTCATTCCATTTGTACTGGCATGAAAAGATGTCAGTGGAAGAGAAATTTAAAGAGAAACTAGCAGTTTCAGAAGATATGTAAAATAAAATCATTTTTGAAGAAGAAAACTATAAGGGTTGATATTTATGCATGTACATGTATATATATATATGTATATATGAAGAGGGAAAACAAATCTAGAGAGACTTACCTCAAAGCGTTTCTTGTGATTGCCTGGGATAGTGGAGGGGTTAGTGGTAAAGAGTCCCTTCCTTTCTAAACTGTTTATTTTTCTATATTCTCTATATTTCTTTTTCACCATGAGTGTGTATTCCTTTTAAATTGAATATAAGACTAATTCAAATTTTTAAAAAACTAATTGGGAAGACGTTAAAGCTATAACATAGATAAGATACAAAAAAGTCAAAGTAAGTAATTAAAATTTTAAACTAAATGGAAAAAAGTATCTAGATGGAAGAGTTAAAAGTCTGTATTTTCAGAAATAGTTTACCTTTTCTTAAACTCTGTTATTATGTAGACAGACTGATCGATTCTGCTTTTCAAGTGAAATCTGACTCAGCTCTGTTCACCCTAAATGGGCGCTTGAACTCCAGTAAGGAGATGAACACTGTCTGCGTCAGGACAGCGTGTGAGCTCACTTTCACAAAACTCCTTTAGACCTTCGGTTTGTTCTTATTCCAAATGGGATATATGGGCTATAAAACAGGTTCTATACTAACTTCCAGTAAAATTCCTAACTTAGTTATTTTATAACATAGTTTTTATAAAAGAGTTATTTTATAAAGTAGTTATTATAAAATATAAAGTATATTTTATAATACACATTTTGTCATTTTATTTTTTTATAATATACTTTTTATTATAACATACTTTTTATAATAAATAATTTAGGTGTTCTTCCTCTACTTGTCATGCATGAGTAGAAATCCCTCTATAACCATCCTAGTCCGTTCCCTGCTCATAAAAACTTCCCAAAAGATGGATGTCTTTCAATATTAAAATTCATAATTTAAAAAAAAAAAAACCTCTAAGCCTTCCAGGAATATTCCATTTCACTGTATAATGGAAAGAATATTTAATTTTCAGACTGTTTGAAATGATATAGAGGAGTTTCAAACCGAAATCAGTATTATTTGTATTAGCAACTTTAAGTTGAAACTAAAATAATTTGCAGTTATTATCAGGTCACATTTGCCAATCACAAGTATTTAAGAATAAGCAAGTTAAAAATATTTTTAGGCATTCATTTGCCCTACTTATTATCATGCCCTAGGAAAACAGCAAATTAGCTACGCCTTATGTATTCTTTCTGTGGTGTCTATTCAGAGGTGCAAATGATGATGACGATGATGAGTGTGATAGTCATTAAAGTTTTCATGTACTTACTTTACGTACCATACTAAGTGCTTATTATGTGCCAGGCACTGTTCTAAGTACTTTACATGTGATTAGCTTGGTTAATCCTCACAACAATCATGGTAGGTACCATTATTTTGTTCCCATTTTCCACATGAGGAAACAGGCATACTTGCCCACAACTGATAAGTGGCAGAGGCAGGCGATGGGACCTGTTTCTCAGCCGTCACACAATACAGCCTTAACAGGTGTGGTATCTTCCCTTGCAGAAATTCTGCTCCTTCTGCTCCCTGTACAGCCTAGGAGTGTTTCCAGTTCTCCTTTTAACACCTCTGCTCGAGTGTGCCTATAGGGAGTTTTTTCAGAAGCAAAGTCATTCACCTATTAAATACTCAACAGTGTTATTCAGGAAGTGTCTACTGACTCTCTATGGGGTGCAGGACACTGAATGGGAAATCGTGACTCTCAAATGGAATTCCCCAGTGTCCATCATCATCCCAGAATGAGGGATTTTTCCTTTTTGTCTTTTGAACTGGTACCCTCCACTGGAAGGAAGCATCACCTCCTGAAAATAATTCTCCACCCTCCACTACTCACACCTCCCAAAACAAGTATAGCTCCCTTGAGCTGATGCCTTTGCCAAAGCCACTTTCATGTCTCTGAATCTTTCAAACACATTAGCAGCCTGGAGACCTGGAGTTCTGAGTGGGGTGTATGAACATGTTCTATAAAATGCCTCCTCCTTTACAGCCTCCTCCTTTACAAAGTGTTCCCCCTTGATTGCAAATGTGGCATTTCTGAGGGCTGCTGACCGGTGCTGTGAGGACCTACTCCCGAATCTTAGATCCTGACTCCTCACACGGTGGCCCTCAGAAGAGCTCCTTGGTATCTCGTTACTTGCCAGGAAGAGGATCGGGTCAGTGTTGCCCCTGGCACCTCTCGTGGTCAGAGTGACCTGTACTTTGCTCCACTACAGAAGGTCTACCACTCTTTCCTAAAGAACTTGGATTAAAGTTTGTTTGTGTTTAGGGCTCAGATCTTTTCCATGGGTGGTTGGGAACCAATCACAGATATTGAGGAGTCTCACTCCTCATCCAGTGTAACCAATAGATTTCAAATAATTTTTTATTATATTAATAAAGAAACCTGCATGCATATCCTACAGTGTAACCAAATGAGTCAATCTCAAAAGTTATTTCATGCAAATTAAAACAAAAATGTGATACCATATTTTCCTCATGTTGGAAAAAAGAGGTAGAAAGTTGGATAATATCAATGGGGCCATTCCTTTACTTTTAGTGGGAATTGAAGTTAATTTGACATTGCCTGTCAAAATTTTAAATGTGTGTATGTTGCAATCCAGCATCTTGTTTTGGGGAAATCTGTCCTACAGAAATACTCACCTGGGTATACAATGATCCTTGTACAATATAACTTAAATGTCTGTCAGAAAATGAACAAATAATGGAATGTACATACACAGGAGTACAATGCAGGTGTGAGGAATGACATGGGGTCATGTCTATTGACTTGGAAGGGTGTTCCATGAAGTATGGAGGGAAGACAAGGTAGTTGCAGAATAATATATGTAATATGATAACATTTTTGTAATAAAAATTAGAAAAAGCTCTAGACGGTCCACCAAATTGTGAACAACATAAACCCTTGGTGAGGGTCTAGGAAAGGGAAGGCTTGGCTTTTACTATATAATGTATTGATGGTATTTGAGTTTTTTTACAAGTATGTATTGCCTTAATACCTTTTTAATGAAGAGTTAAAAGTGGGTCATCCATTTTAAAGCAACATCAAAAATTTCTAATAGCAACTCAATAAAAATTGCTACTTTAGTTACTTATGAAAATACATATACAAGTACTTAGGACAGTACCTGATGCACTACTCAGTGAATGTTACCCACAAGTAGTTGTAGTTAGTGCATTGTAAATAATTATAATTATTCCATACTATTTCATATCTCTGAATCTTTCAAACACATTAGCAGCCTGGAGACCTGGAGTTCTGGGTGGGGTGTATGAACATGTTCTATAAAATGCCGCCTGAATACATTCTGTTCCATGTATTTTTAGATTTTAGGTGGTTTCATGTTAAGGTAGAGATTAATTTTGGATTAATTGAAGAGTGTTTCTTGTCGCATTTTAATGCTCAAGGATATGAGGTACAGTGAAAACTTATTCTGAGATCATTGCAGATTACCAAGTCATAGTTAACAAAGTGATTTTTAAGGGTGCCTTTCTTTGTCTCAAATTGTATTTCTGCTGAGAGGTACATGTTTCCTTTTCCTATGTTTTTCCAAATTGACTTTTAAATTTCACACAAATTTTCTCTTATTTGAGGGCTATTTTAATAAAGATCAAATAGGTCACTAACTCAAAGGAGAGAATAGAGAGCACCAGGGTTACTTAGAGACTCAGCTATTCAGTGCTTGGCAAACTCTCAAACAAAGTGATCCGCTCCAGGATCTTGCACCAAAGTGGACTCAGTTCACATTTGTGTTTCACATTATAAGCCACCCCATGGTGAGGTGAGTGACACTCCATTGTGAGTTACTCCTAAACAGTTGAAGTCACAATGTGGCTTTGGAGAAATAAAATGACCCATTCCAGTACTTAATGATGATTAAAAAGTGATGATTTCTTTTAATTATGTTTTGTGTAATAATACCATGTTCAGTGAAATTTATGTGTAGTGATAGAAATATCTGGCAAATTCTTAGAATAATTTCTTTAGTACCTCTTTATCCCCTTCACCTATATCACCCATTCCCCACCTCTCCTGTGGCAACCACCAGTCTATTCTCTGTGTTTATGAGTTTATTTCTGTGTTGTTTGTTCATCTGTTTTGCTTTTTTGGTTCCACATGTAAGTGAAATCATGCTCTCTGTCTTTCTCTGTCTGACTTATTTCACTTAGCATTAATACCCACTAGGTCCATCCATGTTGTCACAAATGGCAAGATTTCATTCTTTTTTATGGCTGAGTAATATTCTATTACATATATGTACCACATCTTCTTTATCTATTCACTTACTGATGGACACTTGGGTTGCTCCCTATCTTAGCTATTGTGAATAATGTGGCAATAAACATAGGGGTGCATATGTCTTTACAAATCAGAGATTTTATTTTCTATGGGTAAATTCTTGGAATTGGAGTTACTAGATCATATGCTATTTCTATATTTAGTTTTTAAAGAAACCTTCACACTGCTTTCCATAGTGGCTGTGCCAATTCACATTCTGACCAACAGTGTCTGAGGGTTACTTTTTCCCCACAACCTCGCCAACACTTGTTATTTCTTGTATTTTGCATAGTTGCCATTCTGACTGGTATGATGGAGGGAAATAAGCAATAAATAAAAATATATATAATATCTCAGAGATGCTAAATACAATACAGAAAAAGTAGGATATTGGACTAAAAAGCCATGGAGGAAAGGCTGCTGTATTAAATAGAATGGCCCATAAAGGGCTCCTTTGTCAAGATAACCTTGGAGCAGAAACCTAATTGAAGTGAGGGCATGAGCCATGGAGATGTCAGGCAGAGATTCTCAAGCAGAGGGAACAGCAAGTGTTCAGGTTCCAAAGTGGGAACACTCTTAGCACGTTCAAGAAAGTATGACTAGAGCAGAGTGAGCAAAGGGGAGAGAAAATGAAGCCTAAGAGATAGTAGGGCCAGATCATGTCGTAAAGGACAGTTGTGAACGTAAGACAGAAGTGGTTTGATTTATGGTTGAAAAGATCACTCTGGCTGCATGTGGGCAATAATGAAGTGTAGACATCAGTGACTATATTTGTGGATGATAACCCCCCTAGTCCCAGAAAGAAATACATTTTGCAACATTACTCAATTCCACTTTATTCTTACACATACTTGAGTGGTAAGATTCTCCCTGACTTAGAGATGAGGTGGGTGGAGTACAGGGGAACCATTGTTGTAATTTGAATATAATGAAACGATTCTTACCAGGTTGTTACCCAAAAAATGCTGCCCCAGTTGCATGTTATCATGTGAACTGCAGACTGAGTTGCGTTTCCAGAAGGCTCAGCCCTCCGAATCCTTACTCAGAAATCGTCCTCCCCCAATTATGGAAGAATTCAAGACTTTCATATGGGACCAGGTCAAGACTACAATAGTCTTAAAAACTATAATCAATCCATTGATACTTTTGGGGGTGGGGAAAAGTGACATCACCATTATCCCCCGACCCCTACCTCCATTGCAGAACTGGTTCCAGAAGAGTAGTCTAGGGGTATGGTGAGCCCTGGAAACCCTTAGTAGAGGGAGGTTCACTACTGCCAGTCCCCAGAGTGGATACTTGTGAAGTGACTGCATACATACCATGTATTCCTTCTGTTGAAAGAGATGCTGCTAAGGGAATAAAAACTTTAACAAGAAATCCAAATATAAAAACATTCCATAAGACTTTCACTGTCCAGAATTCTCTAAGATATTGTTTGGAATATTAGTCTAGGAGTAAATCGCAAAGAATGAAAAATGCAGACTTGTAATAAATATATGGTCTTTTCAGGCAGACTAAAGATTTGATACCAAGAATAGATTTGATCAATTTTCTCTCAGAAATAATGGTGTTTGTAGATGATATAGAAGAATGAGTTTTATATCCAGAGCATAGAAAATGGTCAGTGTGACAAAAACTTTTTAGATTCTAGTTGAAGTAAAATTTTGTTGACATAAATGTATTTTACCACTGGTTTGTTCTGAAGAGGATTATTTTGAGGGGTGACTATATCATGTTTTGCAGGATTTTGCAATGTAGCTATTGTATCTGTGCAAAGTTTAATAATAGATTTTAAAAGTACCTCTGAAAGTTTTTGTTTCCTGTGGCTATTAACCTGCACAACAAATAAATATTTGTTAAAACATTTGTTAGATACTATATTCCATGTTGTTCTGATAGGATATAAATTGTGTGTGCTTATGTGAGTATAGGTATACAGATGTAAATATAATGATACCTAATATAATTAGACCACTGTCTTTATTGAATAACAAAATAGTAAATGTTTTTAAACTCTTCTAAATCATTTTTATTTTTGAGAGTAAGCACGTTAGATTTTGAGTGCTGATTCTTACCTTCTCTACAAAGGAGGAATAATATGATGCTTTAGACAGGAAAAGCTTTGAAAAGCAAACATTTTACAAACCACACAATAGTGCAGAAGCTTCATATGTGCCAGCGGCCTTCATTGCCTCCTTTCCCTTACGGATACAAAGAGGACAGTCCCTACCTGCACACAAACCCAGCAGGACGTCCTGAAGTAGTGTCTTCCATGTGACTAAAAATGAAACAGTCACCTTCCGCGAAAGAGGAAGGAATTGTGTCACCAAGTTAGTCTTAGTGATGGGACAAAAGTACTGTTGAATCCACTACTTGGTTATAAGTAACAAACAAAAAGTTGAAAAACTTAGTAGCTTGTCTTCCAGATTTATGAGATACATATCAATGTCATAATATCTCCTAGTGCCAAAATGCCTTTTTCAGAATGCCCCTGCTTTCAGAATGCTCACTTTCAAATCTTGTCTTTCTCTGTCAGCCTGTCCTACCAGAATTTCAGAAGCATAGTCCCATGCCCTGGTAGCTTTTTACTCAATCTCAAGAAAGCATTAGAGAAATATTTTTCTGTTATTATGCCCTTCCCATATTTAAAAAGATAGTAGCCAAAATGATAGGTTGGTAGTGTGGAACCAAAGAGAAAAAAGGCAAGGAATGTGTAGTGGAATTGACACAATATCCTCCTAAATATTTAGGGTAGGCCTTTTATTCATCTGGGCAACTCACACAGACAACAGGACTAGGTAATGGAAAGGTACATTCAAAACTCTCTGGTGATATAAAACCATACCTTATTTACTCCACTATAATTTTTATTCTTAGCTTCCCAGGTTCTAGCTATATGACTGTGATATGATTATGACAATGCATAGATCAGGAATTCAAATAATTAACCCAGCCATGAAAGTTAATCTAGAAAAAAGAAAAATAAGAAATCAACATCTATAATCTTTATCCTCCCTAAATCCCATTTTCATCTAATGCCAAATAAGCTTATTTATACAATCTATAGTGGCAGCTATCGTTTAAACAAACTGATATAGAAAGTCTTAAGAATTTGCCAGATAACTTATTTTTGGTGGATAAATTTCACTCTAAACTGTTAATAAGAACTTAAGCATAACATTTATATAGCTTTTTTATGATTATTCTGCTGGGAAGTATGTTTCATTCCTTAATACTATACCATGAGAACATAATTAAGTTAAATATATCAACCTTTTCATCTTTTCCATTTCTGTGCAAATAGAAGCATTTGCATAATAGTCACTGTAGCAAAACTGAGTTTTCATATTTAATCTTTTTTGTATTTGATCCTTTTTCTACTTTCAAAATCAAAAGTGTTTGTAATTATAAAGTTGTTTTCTATTGAAAATAATTATTCACAGGTCTGAGTGGTATTCTCCATCATTTTTCTTTTAGTTGATATTAGTAATTATGGAAGTGAAACATTTTTTTAAATCCTAATATATTAAGGATAGACATATTTATTTTAAAATGTCCATCAGATCTGGCTTTAATCTTTGAAATGTGTTGCTGTCTACTTCCATTAGCAGGTCATCTCACCCGCTTTTTTTGTTCTTGTTGTTAAAATGTTCAATGCAGGTTCTACATGGTCAGCTATTATGAACGGAATCACAGAATAGCAGTTGGAGCTCGCCATGGTTCAGTGGCCCTGTACGACATCCGAACTGGAAAATGTCAGGTAAATAAATCATTGGGACTTCCTCTCCATAAAGTGTGGGTGTTATTGAAAGGAGTGAGAGACTAGCACTTCTCCAGTTGACGTGCTGAGCTGCTGGAACATTATGGATAATTCTAAAGGGATCAATAGTTTAATGAAGGACTCAAAGAATATAGAGCCCTACTGTCTTTATTCACTGGGAACGAAGGCGGCTGCAGATGGGTTCATAATGGAGCCCAGAATAGGATGGTGCTGCCCACAAACTACTTTACAATACATCTTTCCTTTTAACCAAATTTTCTGATTTTCTGACTTTTGTCATGTGTTTTCTGAAAAATGTTTGATGATAATTATTATGATTAACAGCTAAACAAAAATTAACTTTCTTAGCAAAATGAGATATTCAGCAATTATAAGGCAATGTCCTAGTCAGCATTCAAGAAAAGAAGAAATCGCAATAGCATTTAGTGTGGCTCTTTGAAAAGGAAACTGGTGCTTTTTTTGAAATTATATATTACTTTTTTTACTTTTAGAATGCTTTATTATTTATGAAAAGTTCTTCTTGATTTTGATTTTGATCTTGATCACTTGATTCTCAAACTGTGCCAGTTGGATAGATAAGGCAAGTCTAGCCCCACTTTAGATATAAGTGCATCAAAGCTCCAAGACTTTAAATCTCTATCCTACAGCCACACTGTCGGTCAATGCCAGAGCCAGGGCTGGGCTCAGCCATGCCCGTGGTGGCTGCAGTGCTCATTGATAAGTAGTTCCAGGTCATGACTTCTTATGTTTCATTGTAACATTTATCATTGCTGATATATTCAACCATATTAGGAATTACATTCAACAATATTAGACTGGTATATTCAACTGCATTAGGAATTTTCAGGAGGAATATGAAGAAATTCATAAGGATTTGGCTACAATTTTTAACTCTCTTAAATTTAATCAACTATTAATTAATTCTCTGAAAGCTTCCCTGGCTGCTTTCCATGGTATATTTCTAAGAAATGGTAACAGGTGTTTGGGGGTAATAGTTTCAGGAGTCAGACAGATTTAGGGAATACCATCTACATGTCAAACACGTTTCTTAATGCAGGCCTTCTCAGAGAATCTGATACACAAATTGTGCATTTCCTGAAAGTGCATGGAGTGTGCACCATTCCCCATATGCATGTAACTATCGGATTTTGTTTGTGTGACTTCTAAGGCATTAACTCCTCATAGGTGTTACCTATGAAACAACTGAGTTCTTGTTTAAAAATTAGGTAAAATGTTGTTTATAATATTCTCTTCTAAGAAAGACTGATTCTTCAGATAGCATTTTGAATGTCTCTTTTAGTAAGACAGTTTTTAAAAACTGGAGTGTATTATTATTAGCAGACTTGAGAGAAATAAACCACAAACCTCTGCAAGGTAAAGACAAAAAAAAAGAACAAGGGGACCTTTTCAAACTTACTTAAAACTGAAGTGCGGGAATCATGGAGAGGGCTCTTGTTGTCGGACAGGGCACACTTGCCACCAGCAGAGAGAAAAGTGAGGCTCTGTGAGCCCAGTGAAGTGACTGAAAGAGAAGTGAGGGAGGAACAACAGTCAAGAATTAATGAGAAAGTGGCACACTGGCCTGAAATACACATTTCTTTACAGTTTTCTTCCTCCTAAGTATCTCAGGGAAGATCTTGGTAACATGCAGAAAACAGGAATAATCTGAGTATCTTATTCTCTTGAATTAAATTACTTGAGATAATCAGAGACATTCTAAACTGGAATTTGTAATGTCATTCATATTCCATTTCATTTTCTGTACACTATTTTAATACATTTAGACATTTAGTGTCCCCATGAGTTTTTTCTACTTAAGCTTCTTTTTTTTTTTTAAACAGGAGAAAAAAAACAAAGTTTAATTCCATATGTATGGGGAATCCACAGATGTGAGGTGTCCTCTACCAAAATCAGCTTCTTGATTTTGATTCTCCAAATTATCATTGTTCCATGATTGAATAAGCTTTACCTTCCAGTTCTGTATGAAAGTGAAGGTTATCCTTTCCTTTCATCATTCAGAACATGAAAACAAAGCTAAATCTCCAAAATCTATCTTAACTGCTTTCTCCAGTTACCAGTTATATCTGGTGACAGTACTCTCTTCTGGGATTCTCTTTATTCATTTATGGTATTAGTTGTGGTCGTATTTGAAATAAATGAGTCAACAGTTGAAGCAGAATACACAAGTATAGCTGGCATGTTTAGTAATGAAGTTTTAGAGGTGAATCAAAGGACTAGAGATTTTGAACCAGGAATGCAGTAAAGCGTATCGTGAGTTAGCTACTGGAGTCAGTTACCACTGAGAGTGGGACAGTTCTCCTAACACGAGCAAAGACAGAGATATGACATAAAAAATGCAGAAGGAATAATTAGTAAACTCACTGGACTTTAGTGGTAGAGTTCCAGTTAGGCAGAAAGATGAGGCAGAACCACCTAAACGGGGAGAGTGAGAACTGATGGGAAGACCTGCTGTGGCCTGTCCAGGATACCCGAAGCCGGGAGAATACCCATGGACCCGCTGGAAGCAGAGAACCATCTGACGAAGTGGAGGAAGGAGCATGCAGGCTCCCTGTCATTGTTTATTAGATTGCTTGGTAAAAGACAGAATAGAAAAATTAAATCCCTTCCCTTCCCTTTGGATATTGGTTTCTTTTTTTCTTTTTTAAATCAGTTTTCTTTCCATCTGTTCTTCCCCAACTAGAATAGAAGATTATGCAAAGCCACAGGATAAATAGGGCTGTCTGGAACATGAATTATGCTTATATCAAGGGTTCACAAAACTATTGCCCAAATCTGCCTCCTGCCTATTTCAGTAAATAAAGTTTTCCTGGAACATAGCCACACTCATTTGTTTAAGGATTGTCTACGGCTGCTCTCACATTGCAAGGATTGAGTTGATGTGGCTGTCGAAGACCATATGCGGTCTGCAAAGCCTTAAGTATTTACTATATGTCCCTTTACAGAAAAGGTTTGCTGGCCCCTGACTTAGATGAGTGTGGAAGAAGAGTTAACTAATTTCACTAACAAGTGATTCAAACAGTATAGGATGATATATTGGAGAAGAATAATTAGAAAGTCATGTGGCTTGAATCCCATCCTACCACTTCAGAATTTCATAACCTTGTGAAAGCTTTTGGACTACTTTGAGCTGAAGTTTCCTCACTGTAAAATGGTGACAAAATAATGCCTGTTATTGTGAGAAGTAAATAAGATAATGTATATAAAGTTATTAGTACAGTACCTGCCAAGTAGTTAGTATTCAGCAAGTAGTGGGTATAGTTATATTAAAATGAACTTAGAAATACATTACATTGTAATTCAATTACATTAATTTTAGAGAATTTTAAAGATTAAACTTGAGACATCAGGGTACGTAGACTTTCAGAGCCAGTTCACACTTGTCAGGTAGGAGCACTTCGGTGGAAAAGCTCTGCAGCACTGCCTTAGGCCATGTGTAGATTTCCCTTTATAAGGCAGCTCTTGCCTGTTGTGTTAGGCCGGATCTGTACTGATTATGGAAATCAGAAACTTCGATGCAGTTCAATAGTTCAAATCCTGCTGTGCGACTGACTCTGTTTTCACTTGGCAACTGCTAGCAAATGAGAAATGTACCTGACTGAGATTTTGCTTAATTAAAAAAAAATGTAACACCAATTAGCACACATAATGTAGACAGGGGCACGGGGAAGGCAGTATAGCCCAGAGAAGACAAGTAGTGACTCTATAGCATCTTACTATGCTGATGGACAGTGACTGTAGTAACGGGGTATGTGGGGGGGGACTTGGTAATGGGGGGAATCTAGTAACCACAGTGTTGCCCATGTGATTTTATAATAATGATACCAAAATTTTTGAAATATTAACAATTTAAGTAAAAAAAAATGTAACGCCTTATGAAGTACTTAAGTTTTGTTGGTAGGCAGTGTACTTGATAAGCAGATTAATTAAGTTCCATGAATCCTTAGAGCTACAGGTATGTGTTTGGTTAAATCAGCAATGAAAGTCCTCCCTCTAGCAATATTTGTCTTTGGTTTGGCGGACTTGGTATTCTATCTCACTAATTCTCCAGTGCTTTTGAATGCATTCTTTGTAATAAATTACTGCTAGTCTGTGCAAGAGTCTCTTAGGCTCATGATAGCTCATTTCCCTCATGAAGTTTGTGCCGTGTCACTTGGAGGTATCTGATTTGCTAGATAAATATAGACTTTTATTTTCTCACTTTTTGACCTAGTGTGACCAAAAAAGGCAGTGAGGTATGAGACAAAGTATGTCTGAAGTCTTATCTGTATCTTAAATTATTTAAGGAATGTCACTAAAAATTATAAGTTACTTGAAGGACTTTGTTGAAGACCCATATTTTCTTGGGCTTGGCACGTAGAATAGGATATCTCTTCAGAAACAGCATAGAGAACCTCTTACTTATGGAAGATATGCCTATATTTCTGTAGCAGACCCTGACCATATTTCTGCCAGATAATGAAGGAAAAATAGAAGAGAAGACTGATTACATGTAGATAACTGTGGCAACTGAGGTCTAGCTATAATCCCTTAGAGAGCAGAGGATACATTCTGCGGTGCTAACGTGTGCCCCATCACACAGCCTGACACTAATAAAAGTGGTAAGCCTGCGGGGTGGACTCTTCTAGCCTCAGATTCCTTGCTCTACATGGGATGAATGCCTTGAACTTCACATGCCACCTCCATGAGGAAAGGGGGATGCCACAGGGTACTTTGCCCACTTACTGTGCCCTGACCTCCTGAATATCCTCGGCCCTGCTCCTTTGCTAATTCAGTGGTATTGAAGTGAAAGTAGCTCTGAACTCTGTCAATCCATTGTCACCAGTCTGTGAGCCTTGATCTGTCTGTCACACTGGTGTTGAGCCTGGCTTACCTTCATTCTTCAGCCAGCAAGCCTTCACTGACTGGCACAGTCATGTTGTTATATATGGGCATCTGCTAGGCATCTAACTAAACTAATGAGGAAAATCAGAAAAGCACCAATTACCTTAAAGTGCTTTTGGAATGTGAGGAAGATTGCCTCATTGTTTTCCTCTCAAACTTCTCTTCCCTCATTCCCATTTGTCCTCAACAGCGAAGTAATTTTGAAAATGAGACTTAAATTAGCTTGTGGAGAGCATCTATTTCTGCTTCATTCATTAAGGTTCCATAGGGCTTGGAGCATATATAGTTTTGGGGACTTTTACTTCAGAAAACAAAATTAGAGGACTGTGCATATGTATGTATGTAAAATTATGTGTGTGTGTGTATATATATATATATATATATATATATATATACATGAGCTTCATGGTAAACACCTTTACTGGCACCTCTAAAAACTGCATTTTATAATCCTTTCTGTAGGTACCATTCTACTTCTTTCCCTCCCCGTTATGTGTAGTGAATGAGAGAGTGATCTGTGGCACCCCTCTGCCCCACGCCTTCTAGCTTCCACCTTGACAGAGTGACTGAAAGCACACACTCAGACATCACCGGGGTTCTCTTACCACACCATTAGCAAGGGCTCCCCGGACCCCTAGGCATGGTTCCACAGAACTGACTTCTCTCTCTCTCAAGTTGTATTTTCCCTTGACTTCCATAGCACTGTGACCTGTCTTGATTTTCATTTTACTGTATCCTGAACTGGACTTTTTCATTTCTTGGGGTGCCATAATGTTAATTCTTATTACTCCACCACTCAGAGTACAGGTTTCTTTGCTCATCTGTTCTTTCTCCTCACTTTGGCTACAAATCCATACATTATAACTGACCTCAACTCTTCCCTCTGAGCAGGTGAGAATACTCAGGACTCTATGGCCAGGCCAGCCTAAACTTTAGCCATATGGCTCTTTACTATCTGCCAGACATTTCCGTCTAGATATCTTGTCATTGTCTCAAATTCAATGTATTGGAAAATCTCTCCAAGCCTACTTTCCACCAGCATCTTTTCCTAACCTACCTTTTTCTGTTAATGGTGCAATTATATAATGACACCATAGTCCATCCTGCTTCTCCTTTCCCTACCCTTATCCAGTCACTCAGTTCAGTTAACTTTCCCTAGTAGTATACCTGGAATCTGCCTTTTCCTCAACTAACAACCTAATTAGGCCCTTGACTGTTCAGGGCCTTTTGAGCTTCTGGCTTTGATCATCATGCATAATCCCCTCCTCCTTTGAGCTACATTTCATTCAGTGACACCATCCTCCGTTTTCCCCTGTCTTGGTCCTCTCCCGGGTTACATGGGGGGCATTCAGAAATTTCTGTTGGATGATTTGTTGTAAGCACAGTGAAGATTATAAGAAATGCCCCTTTCCAATTATATTTGTCTTTAGATTATATTGAACTGTGTGACCTCACTGAATATATACAGTTATTATATACTCATAGGTTTAGCACCCCTGGTGAACAAAAATGCTGAGGATAATCCACATTCAAATAATGAACATTGACTCTGCTTTCATTAATGTTTCTACTGAATTTATTTTTGACCTTCCTTTAAATGCCTTACATACCTTTGTAAGTTATATGACTGTCAAATTCTTTACTTGTATCTCTATTTCTGACTCAGTATCTAGCATTTATCTCTTTGATGGTATTTGTAATATCCCACACTTAATATTCAATTCAATTAGCAAGTTGTTTCCTCCTACTTACTAGAAAAGGTAGTAGTGGAACAGATTCTGCCTTGGGTTTGAATCTTTGCTTAGCCCTTATAGCTTTGTGGCTGAGAGCAAGGTGCTTAAATTTGCCGTGCTTCAGTTTATTCATCTATGAAATGGACGCAATAACCCTGATAACATTGTGTGGTACAGATTAAAAGAATGAATAAATAAATAAATATATATATATAAAGAGAGAGCAGTCAACCAATTGTAAATGCTTAAAAATGTTAGCCATCATAATTATTATTTCAGAATTGTTTAATAAGGCATAATCAGCCATTCTTTCCCTCCTGCTGCTGTGTATACAACTTCATTCCAGTGGGATCTGTTGTAATTTCTTTCCTCTGACTTATTTTATTGCTCTTTTTTTTCCAAGACTATTTAATTAATCTTAAAAGTGGAATGAATAGAACATCAAACCAACTAATTAGCAGATTTCAAGACTACTGACTTGTAATCCATCCACATTTAATAATTGTTCTTTCATCTATCATGATTTTTGCATAGCACTAATCTGTTGTTCTGCTGATATTTTTAAGTGACTTTTTGAAATTATTACAAATATTACTTTTAATTTACTGCTGTGCTAGAATCTTTCTGAGTAAAGTAATTTTTAGACTGATTTTTAAATATAGTATTCCCATCTGTTTGCATATATTCAAAATCTTACTTTAATTAATCACCACAGGGTTTTTTTCAAGGACTTTATTACTGTATAATTGTCAGCATATGTTTTCTTCAGCATCCTTTTTAAAGATAAAAAGATTAGGTCAGTAATTTAGCCTTTTTATTAGTATTGTTAATTTTCAGTGTCTCATTTGTTAGCATAATTTTCTTCGTAGTTTTTCTCTAAACAGGGAGCATTGTGAACGCCGCCCTTCTCTATCATGGGCATATCACATATTATTATTTATCCCTTCATTACTATCTCTGTTGAAACCCAGTCTAGTTTATGTTTAAACTTGCCTTTTTTTTTATGTAAATCACATGCTGCATAGGTGGCTGCTTTTATAACTCAAAAGAAAATTATAATTATAAGATTTGTTGTTACCTGTTTTTTTTAGATTTGGAATCAGTCTAATTTTTTTCCATTCTGCTCCATCTCTTGATCTGGCAGGCTATAGCCAGTGCCCGATTCAATTTCTTCTTTTTGCTAACATGAAGCTTCCTGTAATAATTGTGTTTTTTCCAACAAAAGTATTTTGTTTTCTTGGGTAATAGTGATCTACTGATACCTGGTCAGTTAAAATTGAGTAATCTGTGTAATTTCCACCCTCTCCATAAGAAGTCTGGATATAATGATTAGAATTTATGTGAGAACAAGGAAAGAGGAAAATGTGTCGCCACTGGTG
This sequence comes from Manis javanica, assembly GCF_040802235.1. Classification (NCBI taxonomy): domain Eukaryota; kingdom Metazoa; phylum Chordata; class Mammalia; order Pholidota; family Manidae; genus Manis; species Manis javanica. The sequence goes on from NC_133164.1 coordinate 109,378,190, forward strand.
AAGGAGGACGTCAGCCTGCCTTTTTCTCTGGCATTATACTTTTTCCCAAAATGAAATATATTGATTGCTTGTTCAGATTATAAATATAATTCATGCTCATTAAAATGAGCATTAAAAAAAAAAGCCTCAAGCAATATAAAATATTTAAAGTGGAAAGTTAAAGTCCACTGTAACCTGTCCCTTAGAGTTAATTTTCCTACTTAGCTGTTTCTTGTACATCGTTTGAGTCTCATTTCTGTGTTATACAAATAATATTATTCTCTCCCTCCTTCCCATATAATATGTTTTCTGCAGTCTGTTGTTATTTTTGCTTATTATCTCTCCCTGTGAGACCATGTATTTCATTCAATAATAGCAAGTGTGTAATGAGTGCCTACTATTGCCTGTACATAAAGCAGGCCTGGATCCTGTCCTCAAGGAGCTCCTATTATGGTGACAGGAGACAAACAAGAAACTAGACAAGGAAATGTCAGGTGGTGGTGTGACAATACAATGGGGTGACTGGGTGCCTTCTTTAGATCAGGGGCTCAGGGTGAGCACATTTAGGGGGTGGCTTTTAACCGGAAACTGTGCAACCATCTAGAAGAAGGACACTGTGAGTTCAAGGAGCAGTTAGCACAGAGACTAAGGTGGGAAAATTTGGGGGGCAGGAAACAGGCAAGCGTGAAGGGCATTCATTTTGCGAGCAAGTGGAGTTAGGCAGGAAGGCAGTGATCTGAGCATGCAGGCCAGTGTTGGGCTCTCAGATTTTATTGTAGGGAGATGGGATGCCAATAGAGAATTTTAAGCAGGCAAATTATGTGATCTGTTTTTTTTTAATTATTTTTTGTTTGTTTTGTTTTGGAAGGCTTTTGTTCTTTCACAAATTTGGAATCATAATAAACACACTACCCTTCAACTTCAAGAAAAAATCTTACTGGCATATCATAGCTAGACTTCAAGATCAAAAGCAATTGATCAAATAGGTGCTTTTTATAATAAAAAATATTCCATAAAACTTTTTCTGCTAGTGAAATATTCAAGTGAAGTCCAGCTTTGTGTTACTACAAATAAGGCTGCAGTAAACATCTTTGAATACATGTCTTTCTATCCTAAAAACAGGAAATGTTTTGATCCATTTTTATTTTTAAAAATTTCTGGGTGCTGAGCTGGACCAGGATTGTTACAGTAAAGATGGAGAGAAGTGGATGGATAAAGGATATATTTTGGAAGCAGAGCCATCAGATCTTGGTGATTGTTTAAATGTAGTGTGCATGGTAGGGGAGCTAAGGGGGAAGCAGTGGTGAGAGAAAGAGAAGAATTCAAGGAAGATCCATAGGTCTGAGTCATGAGCAGCCAAATGGATTGCCATTAACGGTTGGGAGAAGAGCAGGCTAGGAATAGAGATGAAGCTCAGGACTTAGGTATTGGCCATATTATGTTTGAAGGGCTATTTTAATCTGTTTGAATAACTACATAATATTCCAATACACAGATGTAAGAGAATTCATTAACCAGTCCTCTGTTGATTAACATTTAAGCACCTACCCCCACAATTTCCCACCATTATAAGCAGTGCTACATTGAATAGCTTTATTTATATAACTTTTTATGCCTATCAGATTTTTTTTAGGGTAAATTCCTGGATGTACAGTGCTAAGTCAAAAGATTTGTGCATTTGATTGCCAGAATGCTCTGAACCTATTTTCCCACCATTTATGGGCATCCGTTTCTTCACACCTTCCCTAATATTCCTGTGGATAACAGAATGACTCTTCACCTACAGTTATTCTCCTGAAAATGAAACCTCACAGTTGGTCTATTTTTGCCTTCTTTATATTTTTTAATCTTAGACAAAAGCCTGTTTATTCATTTATTCATGAGTTATCACTCATTCATTTATTAAAAAATAAAGCTAAAAACTTTGATGATGGCTCTTCTCTGTGCCAGACACCATATTATATGCAAGAGATCAAAAACTAAATATGAACTGTTCCTACTCTCAAAGAATTTATAATCTGCTATGAAAGACACCTAAACCCATAGCTGAAATACTGTGATCATCCTCTCCAGCAGGGCAGCCTAGAGTGTTTTGGGAGAACATGGGAGGAACATTAGCCCGGAGTTGCTCAGGAGTCTAGGGAGAATGATCTGGAAGGGCTCTAAAGGAGACGACATCCGAACTGAGCCATGCATAACACTTAGGAGTTAGGCAAGGAAGGGGAAGGACAGGGAGCATTGCTCCAGCAGAAGGTAGGACATCTGCAAAGCACAGAGGAGCAAGAAAGCGTAGGGGAGGCCTGCTTATCAAAACCTGAGAGCTGCTTTCCCTGTTAATGTGAATGGCTCATGTTACAAAAGTTTTCAAATTAGCAGTACTCTGGGACTTGCAGAAGTCTTAATGTGAAAAACAGTTATTCCAATGGATAAGTAGAGACTCCTCTTTTCCATGACTTATTCAATGCTAAGTCAGTAACATAGGTTTTGTAAATAAAATTGCATAGTGTTAGCAAAGTGTTAAAGAAATAACTGAATGCTGCCACAAATAATATTTTTAAGAAAAAGAGAGCAAGATATGAAAATGTTTTCAGCATGGGATTTAAAGCATTCTAATAAAAGTAAACGAGTGTAATTTTCTATAATGCATGTAACTCTGCTGAGTACTCTAAGGCTACTCCATATCAAAAGAGAGCTAGTATTCAAGACCCAACAGAAATGCCAGCAAACACACCTATATTAACAGAAGTTTGGAGAACAGTGTGTTCTTCTCCATAAAAATAACAAAGATTTGACTTCCAATTAGGAGGAGCAATGGACCTTCGGGATCTGGTGGACAGTAAGATTGATGTTTCTTTAAGGCAGAGTTTTGAAGCTTCGGGCACAGTTTTCACTGAGCAGAAGTCTATAATGCTTATACATCAAGGGCACTTACATGATGATTGCAAAAATTGCAGTGAGAATTGACTATAGTACTTAGTCAGACAGTGACATTTTAGGAATTTTCTTCCTGCTCCTTTCAAGAGCTGGTTTTAAGGCAGGTGCTCCCTATGACATTCTGGAGCAACAACCAGAAATATGGCATCAGGGTGGGAATAAGATGAATGGTTGGAGAAAACAATGGCTTCCTGATTCTGTGTTGAAGAATTACTCAACAAGCTTCCTGTTTTAAAAGTGAAATGCTATGTAAAGAAGAACCTCTAGAAAGAGAAACGGGTGCTTGAAATTAAACCATCAGTTTATTCTGAGAGTTAAAAAGTGTTCTGAATAGTATTTTCAACTGACTATTTAGGGGAGTATTTTTCTGTTATTGATTTACTGCATCATCACTGAGTATTTCTTACATCCATGTTATACTTTAAGTGGTGGTATTCAGGATTCTTGGTAATTTCTCTAATTATAAATACACGAGGCAGAGAGTTCTGCTGTTTACAAACCCAGCAGTTATTACAAGCATTTCAACATCCTTGCAAAAACATTAAGTAGACTAAAATTTTTATTTTGATTCTCAAAATTCACATTTTACCTACATTTCTGAATGCCATTTTATTCCCTTCCTAGCCATTCTTTTTCCTCTCAAGACATAAAAAAAAAGAAAGTATAAACGTCTAAATATATATTCTATATATTCCATATGTATTTAGTCCATAAAATTAGAAAACATTGGGTAGGAATGGCACAGTACATTGAATTCATTCTGGATTCACTGCCTTGGATTCTTTATATCCACTTATAATATATAAGGTACTGAGAACGAGGCCTGGCATGTAGTAGTCATTCAATAATTATGAATCATAATTAAAACATATGTAATGAGGACATGAGTCCTATAGTTTATGAGACTTATAATTTATGGTAGTTTCTAGAGGGATGTTGGTGGTAATTTAAAGGAACTTGTTGTCAAAATTTGGGTAGCTTGTATCTCAGATAGGGCTCCTGATGGGGCTTACATCTTGTGGGGGAGGAAGCAGATACACGGGTACCATAAAAGCCCTTGGATCTAGCACAGTGAGCCCTGCAAGTTGCTCAGTTAATGAGAAATGTTTCCCAAGTGTAGAATCGTGTAAAATGATATACATCTTAAACATTTAAGATATGAGACCAAGGCCTTTTCTTTCTATAATTGGTCCATTGGTTTTAGTTCCAGAATATTTTGTTCCTAAACTCTACTGTCTTCTGTTTCTATAAGTAGATTGAGAAATTGAAGGATTATCTGTATAGATTACACATAGACGTATATCATCCCAGATGTTTATGCCTCCCCAATGTTTCACAGTTGTCTCACACCTAATTTCATGAGTGTGTGTATGTATACATCATTCTAAAGCCATGTCCCCTCTCTTATTTTATAATTTCACGTGATATTTGCATTCACAAGCACAGTAGCTCTGGTCAATCTAGGTGGGGGCAGTACAAGTGTGCCTGATAATCACTGGCACTCCTCATACCATGGGCATCAGTCAAGATACTTCATAGACAGGATAGAGTATTGGCTGACCTCAACAGTCAGTGGAAAGGAAATAGGTAATGAGAGATTCTGTTAGAATACCTCCAAAGCATGATGCCTAGAAGTAGTTGCATGGCACTCTGAATGCAGAAGGGCACAGCCAGAGGGTTGTTAATCCAGCAGGGGATGGCAAAGATGAAACAAGTAAGTGCAGTAAAGTTACAGTGTCGCACAGAGTGTGACAGGCCACACAGGAAAGGGTGAGTCCTGAGGACCCGGGAGGCAAGGACGAGGAAACGTTCACAGAGAAGGTGATGCTCCAGCTGAGTCCTGAGTAGGTGCTCTGGAGGCGCACGCAGAGGAAGAAAACTTCCGCGGATGAAGCATCAGCAAAAGCACAGAGACGTTAGTTGGCTTATGGTGCATTTCAGGAAATGGAAGGTGCTTTTTGCTATGCTGGGAGCAAAGGTTGCAAAGGAGTGTGGAAGTGTGGCAGTGGAAGCGAGAGATAAAGCCTGGCAGTTAGGAAGGTGAAGTCCTGTTTGGTGTCTCAAGGTCAGCAGTAAGAGACTCAGATGCCTACAGAGACCCAGCCGGTGGCATCAATTAGTAAAATAAGGTGAGCCCTCTTGGCTCATCTTTCATTTCTCCATTTTTGATAGCACCATCCAAGAAATAGTTACCTTTCTTTTTAATGATACTCTGTGTAAAACAACACATAAGCCTTCATTAAAATGCCAGCTGATATTCTACTTGAGGGTACGGGATAGAATTGGAAGAGGTGGCACTGTGGCAGACTGGGGAGCCCCTGCCCCATGTAAAGGGAGGCGCCATGTCTCAGATCCTATCAGCTGGTGCCATGTGGGATTGTGGGCCTAGTGTTGCCTAATCTTCTGATTTTTCAAGATATACTGAAAATCTGGGTGGGTGTTGTTTTTTTTTAAGTCTTCCAATTTTTAAATGCTAGTGACTGATTTAAAAAGTGTTTGAAGAGCATAAATCAATATTATACTGAATACCTAGAGGTACATTCAGAGAAACCACTTGAAGAGTTTTAAGCAGGGGACCACAGGGTCAGATACTCCATTTGGAAGGTCAGAACTGCAGGAGATGAACTGAAGATGTTTTGCTCTTTGAGGCTTTGGTGGCAATCCAGGCGACAGTTGATCAGAGCATGAATGATATCAGCTGAGTGAAGAAAAAGATTAGGATGCGTGATATGGAACAAGTAGGTTATGATAAGCCTCGACACACAGTTCTTTAAGTACATACACTAAAGTTGAAATATAAACTAATTCCATAATGAAAAAGTAAAAGCAACAGTTTCTGAAAAATATGGGAAAAAAAGGATGAGCTGTGTATGAACTGGTAGAGAATGTAGTCATGTAAAAAGAAACATTTAGTTTAGGCCTAGAGAATTTCAAAAGCAAAAAGCTGTGGAATCGTTGGGAAGATTTAACAGGATATTTCATCTATAAAGTAATATAAGCCACAGAGAGGGTTGAAATTAAAGAGTTTATTATTTCATATAACAGAACATCCAGAGGTATTTGGTGACAGGAGAGCTCAGTGGTCCCGTTTGGAAACCGCTGTCTTTCCATCTGTTTCCTGTATCCAGTGTGTGGGTCTCAGCCTGGACCCCCTCAGGGTACAGGATGGCTGCCACCGAGCAGCACCCTCTGCAAAGAATACCATCCAGAGGCAGAGAAGTTTTTAAAGCAATTACATTGTCTGAGGAAGCCTGTTCTCATGTCTCAGTGGACCCAAATCACATCACATACCCATTTTTAAACCTCTTGCTGGTACAGAGAATGGAATTTTCATGACTGACTAGTTGAATTCACTCCTGAGAGAGTGCAAAGCTGTCACCTTCCCTGAGCACAGGGGATTGGCCTGAGGAAGGGGTCCAATCTTTCCCTCCCTAAGTGAATTTGATGACACTTTCCCTGAAGTGTTGTAAGTTATGATAAATAGCAAAATTGGGTTGGTGATAGAGACTTTAGAGCAGATCTGGGCTTGGGAATCTGCCCTTCCACCTCCCGTCTTTGGGACCTTGAACAAGTCACTGGCCCTCTTTAAACCAGTTTCCTTACCTATAAATGGGAATAATTTTAGGTCTTGAAGATTAATTGAACTAAGGTATGGAAGATACTTAGTTTCAAGACTGTTATATTTTAGGTGTTCAATAAATGATGGTGTAGGTTATGTCATGGAGGTGGCTTCTTTCTTTAAACCTCATGAACCCACCTCTGCTAGCTCCAGACTTTTCTTCTGCAGCCTCCTTACCTCTCAGCCTTCCTAGAACTGAAGAGAGATAGGACCTTACTCTGGATTGGGCTTTGGCTTAAGGGAATGTTACAGCTGGCTTGGACTTGTATCCAGACCACTAAAACTGTCTCCATATCAGCAATAAGGCTGTTTCACTTTCTTATCATTCACATGTTCCCTAGAGTAGCACTTTTAGTTTCCTTCAAGAATTTTTCCTTTGTATTCACAACTTGGCTAAGTGTTTGGTGCTAGAGACCTAGCTCTTGGCCTATCTCAGCTTTTGACATGCCTCCCATTAAACTTAATCATTCTAGCTTTTGATTTAAAGAGAGGTTGCAAGTCTTCATTTCACTTGAACACTTAGAAGCCATTATAGAGTTATGAACTGGCCTAATTTCAATGCTGTTGTGTCTCAGGGAATAGGGAGGCTTGATGAGAGGGAGAGGGTGGGGCAGTGAGAACACATACAACATTTATCGTTGAAGTCCACTGTCTTATACAGGCACGGTTTGTGGTGCCCCAAAACAGTTACAATGGTAACATCAAAGATCACCAATCACAGACACCAAAACAAATATAATAACAATAAGTAAGTCTGAAATACTGTTAGAATTACCAAAATGAGACACAGAGACATTAAGTGAGCAAATGCTGTTGGAAAAATGGGCCAATAGACTTGCTCAGCTCAGGGTTGCCACAACCTTGATTTGTAAAATATGCAGTATCTGTGTAGTCCAGTAAAGTAAAGTGAGATAAAAAGACATATGCCTATATGTGCTTAGAAATAATTTGTAGTTATTCTTTTGAATGTTTAACTATTTAAGTAATTCTGCTTTTCCTTAAGTTACAGCTTAATCTAGAATATTCATTAATATGGGGAAAGGCATTGAAAACAGTTTACTTTCAAAGGAATGTTCAGAGCAACAAAACATCTGTAGAATGCCCAGCACACCAATTAAATGCTGCTTTCTTATAGATATACTGAGAGTGACCCTTTGTAGAAATAAGAATGCTGGTTCCCTTATGCCTCTTGAATTTCTCTGGGCAAACATCCCAGCATATGGCATTGTTACTATGTTGCTGTAATTTATGTAAATGTGTTGTCAGAGATGAATTAAAACTTACAGCTGTAAATCTGCAAGGACACAGATATAACTCACACAGATTTATTACTTATGGACATACATATCAAGCCTCTGGAATTACTGCCTCTACTGTAGACAGAGGTTAAAGAAGAAGGTAACAGCTTACATGCCATTATACATATACAGCAGTTTGTCATTCATTGGTAGTGGTATGAATACAAAACATAGCAGGTGGACCTCCCTTCACCCAACACAGTCTAATCAACAGATTTTGGTAAGAATGCGAAAAGAAAGATCACCAAATGAGGAGTCGGAAAATTTAGTCTGAAACCCATTACTAACTTTGTTACTTAACTTCTCTGAGCCTAAGTATACTAGGTATAGTACTGATTTTCAAAAATCTGTTAATGCCACACTAATACATGCTGCATGATTTTTGTGAGATAGCCATGCATGCATTCATTCATTCAACAAACATTTCTTGTGTGCCTATTCTTTACCAGGCACACATTTCTTATTAGGCAGAACAAAGTAATTTAGTCCCAGTGTCCTTATTTTTTGCAAAAAAAAATGCAAAGTGAGGCCAGAAAGATAAGGTGCTTTGCAGGAGGATGTGAAAGGGCTTTAGAAAATTGCAAACCTCATACAAGGGGATATAAGTATTAATGCTAATACAAAGCCAGTGTCTCCTTTATAGGGTAATAGATATGCGTTTCATCCTCCATGGATGTTTCTATCTGTCTAGGAGTTCCTTTTAGATAAATTCACTGGGCATTACCATTTAGCACTGTTCTTTCCAAACCAGGTTACATATCAGAAACATGTAGGAAATTTCAAAATTGGTTCCTCCTACCTCAGACCTTCTGAATCACAATCTCTGAGGCAGGGACCCAGATATCTCCATTTTTATAGGATGCTTCCTAGTAAATCTAACACAGGCAGGAGCTGAGATGCTCTGAGTTTGCCAAATAAAATAATAGATTATAGGAGGAGCAAATGATGTGTAAATAATTGTGAATTAAAATTTTAAGTCTTCATGATCTATAAAACCAAGTGATTTAAAAATAAAAAGAGCTTGCATTAAATCTAGAATCATATAGATTGAAATGGAGTCTTAGGATTAGACTTTGATTTGGGTGGGGTATTGCCACTGAAAAGGCAATGCAGCAACATTAAAGAAAGGTTTAAAGGAGAAAATCTCATGATTGCCTCCACAAAGTTTCATGTTTATATGTTGCTTACTCACATGTACAGTGGTAGATATTTGCAATCATAGTCTACATATCCCTGTATTTCCTTTGCAATATTGCCTAAAATTGTAAAATTTTAGTTTATGAGGTTTTAGTTACTCTTTCCTGAGAAGAAATTTCTCTGACTGTCCTAGGCTGAGTTGAGGCCAGAATCCCTAGATTTTCATATATTGCATTTGAGAATTTTCCGATATGTTATACCAACCCACCCTGACAGAGCTTTAAGCAACTACTGTATACATGCATAGCCTCCTTTTCTCTCCATAGTCCCCTTTCTAATGACTTTTCTGTTCTTCAGATTACAACAGGAGGGAGCCTGTACCAGATGTAATCATTAATGGAAAATGTGCTTACAGAAGTCACCAATAGCGTGTTAACCCCTTAGAGCTTTGTCCCTAACCGGGGGTTTTCTCCAGCTACTCAGATACAGCACACAATGCAGGATTTCTCTGTCTCTGGATATCTCTCAAAATATGGTAGGATCTTTTCTTTTGCTGCAACATCCATTCAAATAACTTACAAATATTGAATATTTACTGTGTATCAGCTACTATGTTAGAGCTACACACTATTGAAATAATAAATTTCTATTTAATGATTATGAGGAAACTAATGCTTCCTCTGGAGGCATAACTGACAGGATACTTGTCGATGCCTTGCTTTTCCAAGTTGTGAATTCAGTGAAATTCCAGAGATTTGAGCCATCTCCATATTTAAGGAAAACACTAAGCATTTCACTTTGTCAATACATCTTTAATAATATAACAAAAGAAATTATACACCAAGAAGATTTTATATAGCAGCAGAACAACAAGAGACAAGACTGGAGAGATGAGCTGGAGCCAGGTCACACTGGCCCTTGAGTCATGTTGAGGAATGTTGCTGTCACGCTAAATAGAGTGGAAAACAGTTAAGGGTACTGAGCATGTGACTTGATCTGATTTCACCACTGTGTGGGAAACGGGTGGATGGAAGACAGAAGTGGAAATGGGAAGACCAGTTACAAGGCTGTTTTAGAAGGATTCCAGGCTAGAGATGACAATACTCTAGACTAGTATGGGGACAGTGAAGATAGAGAGAGATGGACTAATTTGAGTTCAATTTGAAGATAAAATTGAACTCATGGTGCATTTGGTATGGTAATTAAGAGAGTGAGATGTTGAGGATGAGTCCTAAATTTTTGGTGTGAGCACCCGATTAGATGGGAAATGTTGGAAGAGGAGCAGATTTGTGGACCAAGGGGTGGTAGAAAATTAACTGCTCAGTTTTTTGTGTTAACTTTGAGACGCCTAGTAAACACGCCTGTGCAATATGTTAAATATGTGGCTGTATACATGGCTCTAGAAATAAACATTCAGACATCACTGGCATGTTGATGTCTTGGAACCATGGCCGTGGATGACTATAGAATGAGAAGAAAAGCCAGCTGAGACAAAAGCCCTCACGTTCAACATGTAGAGAGGAGATGGAAGAGATGCATCTGGCAGAAACTTGAGAATGGATGGTTTGAGGACAAGAAGAAAATCAAAAGACTCTGGTGTCTTAGATACCAATCAAGGAAAGTGTCTAACGGAGGAAACATTGCTGAAAGGTCAAGTGACATGAAAATCAAGAGGAGTCCATCAGATTTGGCAACAACAGGTGCTGGGTGACCCTAAAGCAGTCTCTGCAGTAGTGGGGGTAGAAGCTTGGCTCCAGGGGAGCAGCAGACGGGTAGACGGGGGTAGACCACTCTCCCAAGAAGCTTGGCTGGAGAACAAAGAAAGCTGGTAGCTAGGAGAAAACATGGCATCCAGAACAAAGAGCCTTACTTTTCAAGATAAGTATTTTTTAACGTGCTACAGAATATTTGTCTCCTGAAGGTGAACACTTGACCCATTGTTTACCAAAGTAAAACATTTAGCAGTAAGAAAAGGTTTAAAACAGCTGTGAAAGATACTGTTTTGGACTGGCCATGAAGAAAATACTCCTACAGGTTCTGCATATCTTAGCACTATGATTCTAAACCATTTTAGTACCACTTTAATGCCAACCCAAAGAATTCAAGTGGCATTAAGTCCATGCTAATGAGAGTAATAACAGAAATCATTAAGGCAGACCTTTGAAATCACAGCCAAAGACAAAAAGCAATGCCTTCATACCTGGCTTCAGTAAGGGTCATTTGTCGAGGGGTTTCAAAGATTTATATTACTCTAAAATTGGTGGTTTTCAAAAAACACTCAGCTGCTGAGCAGTGTTCTTTAATGAAATGATTCAGTAGTCCTGTACTTCTAGGATTGAAGGGGATATCTTTTTCCTACCCATGATGGAACATTCTTTGCTATATATATAGCTAATATGTAATACAAATATATCATGGTCAAAGTATTTTTTTCATATTTACAAAGAAGAGGTATCATTTCGAGGAGCACGGTTTTTAGAGGCTTTCCCTTAATTTTCTCCAGATGAGTGAGGTACAGGTTCAGTTTACATTTTTTGAATTTCCACCAAGGAAGTGCAAGTGTCCTCACAGGCTTGAGCTATTTTCTATGGTTTAGCCATCTTCCTGAAGAAAAAGCTTCACTCTGATTTTTCACCTTTTCCATAAAGCAAATAGAGAGCTGTTTACAACAGCCTTTGTCTGGCTTTGGCATTGATTTTAAATCACCTGAATTGATCATGTGGTTATGGGACTTTAAAAAATCCCACCAAACACCAAAGCCTCTAAACACAATTAGAATTGAGGCGTTTTTAACTGCAAGTGTTATGTCCAAAGGAGTACATTTTAAATTATCATTAACTTATGCTCATTTTAGGTGGAAAAAAAGCACTATCTTAATTTATAGTATCTGGGGTTTTGTAGATGCTCTCTAACTGCACAGAAATGTTCTAGTTTTGAAAATGAGGAAGCATCTAAAATCTACGTCCGTCTTTGATTGTTTGACTGCTAGGCAATGTCATCAGCCAATAAGAGGGAAGTATGCAAATCAGCCAGCTGTCATGTCACACACAGTCACAGGACTTAGGCAAGCTGATCTCAAACAGATTTGACAAAGAGGTGGAAGGTCTAAAATTAAATAGGTCAACACAGATTCTCTAATAATAGGTAGATGTGAAGGAACAATGAGGGATCCCACAGGAAAACTGCTTTTAAAAACTGCTGATATTTAGTGCTTTCATTTCAGATTTCCCATCGTCAGGGGCATCTAAGTCCGAACCATTTTATTTTATGATGAAACAGTTCCTATTTTTCACTAATTACTTTTCAGATTAATTCTATGAGACTAGTGTTTCAGCAAAATAAATATTTATGAAGATTCAAGCTACTTTAAAAACCCAACTTTACTTTCTTAAAGGCAGGTATTTTTCTAAAGCTTTCTATGATACTTCAATCTTGTTGTCATGGTGACTAGATATTATAACTTTTCAGAAATGGAACCTATTTTTTACCATATTATACCAACCTACTAGTCATAAATGTAGAGTTCAGAGTGGACAATTTATATGCACTATCTCTGCTTGCTAAAATCTAAGTTTACACATAGCAAATTTCAGTAACTATACACACACACACACACACACACACACACACACACACACACACACAGTAAACTCCCTGTCCATCTCCTAATAGTAAAACATAATAAACACCAACAAAGGAATTGTTATTTTTTAATTCATATTCTTTCCAGTTAAAAAAACACATTAAAATAATCTCATTTTAAAATTATGACATGTTAAAATCTAGTTTAAAATGTTTAATTTTGGAATATTGTTATGGTAGTACCTTGCTAAACCATATGATACTGTTTTCCTCAATTTCTATAAATAATTGTCAGTGAATAAAAGAAAAAAGAGAAAGCCTCTTGTCAATTGTCTGAACAAAAAGATAACATTCTCCTAAAATGCAATTAAAATCCTTTAAGAAATCGGTGCTTTGTTTCCTAAATTCATTCACAAGGCATTTTTATACAATTGTAGGTTTTTCTTCTTTAATATTCTTTTGATACCATAACAATAGGAACATGTTGCAGTCCTTCCTGTAATATGGAATGTTTACTGTATTTCATGCATAGCTAGTATACATTTTAATGCTTAAAGATGGTATGTTATCTGTTTGGGGGGAAAAAAGAGACTTTAATTGTGAAAAATAAAAAACAAACCTTAAAATATTTTCCAATATCTTTTTTCTTCCAGCACATTTTTCTCATGTCTCAAGAAAGATGGTTTTACATAGTAACTTAGAAGTAACACCTAATGATTAACAGAATGATGGATGTGATGAATCACCTTTTTCTTGAGAAATAATAAATCAACATATTCCTGCCCATAAATTTTTACTGAAAAATGTGAAATATTAGCATCATATATTTAGCAAGGTGTCAGATACAAAACCTGTCAGCAAAATGTCACCCTCATAACCAGTAAAATACTTCAAAATATTATGTTCCCTTTTTTGGGAAGTAATTCAAACATAATTTACAATTTCCTTAATTTAGTGTGGATTTACTTCTTATTACTCTTCTGATGATAAGCATGGACATCATCTGCTTGAGCATTATTAATATTAGACTCCAAAGTTAGGAAAATAAAACATCCTGATACAGAATTTTTTACCCACAAAAATTTTGGTTAAAATATATTTTTAGGATTATAAACTGATCATAAGATCAGATTTTCCCTTTTTATATTTAAGTAATTCAGTCCTGGCCCCTGTTTAGGTAGCATTTTTTTCCCTTGCTCTGGTTTCATTTTTAGGCAGACTTCATGTTGGATTCTGTTTGGAATTTTTGGAAGCCTTTTTGAAGGGTGAATGATGATAACATGAAAGGTTAGTTGATTGTTAGTTGCATAGCAAGTTTGTTTTATTTCCATGGTGTTTTTCCTAGAGTAGCCATAGTGTATTGTGGGAAGTAGAGCAGGGCAGTGTCCTTCCCCTGGCTGTATTGATTTGCCCTTCAGCTGTGTACAGCACAGAGAGAACCTCAGGCCTTGTTGTTGATTATCTACACAGTGTCTCTGGGAGCATTATTGACCCATTGCCGCTGACTGCCTGTGGCTCTTGATTTTTCACACCGTCTCCATGACACTCATAATAAAACATACTATCTTATTGCTACTCAACTCTGAGAGCCAACTGATTCAGCCTTAGAATACCACAGTGTTTCTGGAGAACATTTATTGTATGTGGGTAAAGTATTGTAGCAATTTTAGGATACTGTCTTGTATAGTTTTAATAGCTACCTCTATAGCAAGATTCTGCATTACGCTATTACATTTTTATTGTCTTAAAAAAGCCAATACTAGTTTGCATTTACTGTTAACATGAAATTTTGCATTTTTAAGTACAAAATAAATTTGAAAACACTGTGTTAATGAAAAGAATATTCTGTATTACTGTTAGGCTAGACATGTTATTATAATATTCATTTTCAAAACTAAATTTTTAAATATGTTACAGTGGTTATGCTTTGATTTTGTTACTACAGTAAATGATCACTTTTTGAAGTTTCTGATTTGATTTGTTTATCGTATTTCTAATTTGCTGTTGCCAAAATGCCCTCCAAAATACATTTTAACTTCTGATAGAATATCGTTATAAAAAATCATATGAAAACTTTCTTCTTAGTTGTCTTGAAAAACTTTTTTTCTATTTAAGTTGTTATTCGTGGAAAATGGATTTCTTTGAGCATATTTCATTTTATTTTGTACTGGAGGTTTCATATAATTTATTAATACAAAATTATTTTGATTTTCATTTCCCATTTTTCCCAATCCACAATCAGCATTAATAATTCCTTTGTTCCCTAAGTTGATTGATAGTGTAGCATTTCTAAAAAGAGTTCAGAGGTCCTGAGAAATAGACTTTGGTTCCGTTGGTACAGAGGGAATAAACTGAATATGTTTCTTAAAGATACTTTAAATATTTTAACCCACTATTATGAGTATAAATGGCAATATTGCTCAAAAGAGAGCAATTACTCTATTCTTGCCAGAAGCAGCTAAACATCTTTATAGAAAAAGATAAGTCAGAGCAAGAGTTGCATGTTCAGCTACAATTGTTGGTTACTTTTGATTGAAGTTGTTTAACTTAAGAGCGTTTTCATTAGTCAGAACAAATAAAAATTTCTGTAACAAACCTATCTTCAATAAATTCAGATTTGGAAATTACAATAATGCTAATTTCTTATCGGTATGTGTCCAACTTCATGAATTCCCTGGAACTAGGATCTGTTTCAAAAATGTTTGCTATAAAACCAACAGCATTTATGTTCAAATTATTAGTAGCTCACCATTAGAAAATGTTAATAGTTTGACAGTTTATGTCAGTGAGCTTTGTTTGCTATTTAATTTTTTTAAACATTTTGAGATCACAATTCATTTGTGTTCCCTGGTAGTTTTTGTGTTTCTTGTTTTATCAAAGTTTAGTAAGTAGGTTTTATGTTTCAGGGATGCATAGTTCTCTGAAGTATGCTTTCTAAAATATCAAACTGTCATAAAATAAGAATTTCTTAATTAAAGAGTTTTTAGCAAATACTGCTTTTGGCTGGTGGGAGTATATAGCCTCGTAGTCTGCCTCCATGACGAATCCTCACAGACCCCTGAGCACCTGAGTAGTGTCTAATTTGAGTCTAGTTGTTGTTTCTCAGCTAATTACTTTCGGTGTATGTCCAGTTAATGCGACATAAAAAACAGAGGAAAGGCATCCCCCCTCTTATCCCTCCAAATTAGTGTTCTTTTAAATTAAGAAAGTATTTCTCCTTCATGGTCCTGCATGCCTCACCTCACAAAGTTTTAGGACTTAATGGGGTGAGGGTAGAGTGATGGAGTGCCTCCAACTTCAAGCAGAGGGCTTTTTCAAACCTAGGTACACAGGTTTAGGCAACATTTCATCACCTCTGGGGGAAAAAGCAGGGTACACTGGACCCATTGTAATGCAAGTATGTTCTTTCAGAGCCAACTTTGTCTTATAGGGACTTAACACCCACAGTACATCAGGCTTGAATTCTCTGTGTAGGAGTCAAGTATGGAGTTTACAAAAAACCTTGGTCACAGCGGTTTTGTGCTCTCCCACCTGATGATTTTTAATAGCATGAGCTTCATGCACCCCTTCAGCCTCGGCACTTCAGTGTCTTTGGACGTCAAGAACATTTTAACGTGTATGCAAGGCTTCCTTTAAAACCGAGTCGTACTTATCAGGTACTGCAAAGGTTAAGCCTTATCGTCTGCATCCAAAAAAAAAGGTGAGGTTTCATCAAAAACTTCCATCCTCACAACCTTTCGCCACAATTTGATGATGATTATTGATTATTTCACAGCCTTTCACTCATGCTCTGCCACTGTGGCCAGCCCTGATATACAGATAGAGCTGCAGTCCAGCTAAAATAAGACTCCATCTTGATAATGGCCTGAGATGAGATACTGTTATTTGATAAAGATAATTGATGTTTCACAGTGAATTGGAAAGCGGCTTCAAGCGTGCCATATTTGGAGCGATATTCTATCCACAAATGTGTCGGTTGTTTATAAAAACTAGAACAAAGGAATGAAAGTTAAATATTTGGACAGAGCTTTTTGGAGCATTTGGTGCTAAGATTTTTTTTTCCATGTTTGATTATTTTAAGTTCTAATGAAAAAAAGAAGTAAGAAGGGGCATGTCATGTTTTTTTCCCTCTTCGGTTTCAGGTTTAGTTTGTTAAAATCTTACATGTTGTGGGTGTTATTAATCAGCTCCCTTGTGGACTTAATACCTAAATTCTGTTTGGATTATGATGTATCACTGTCATGCAAAGACTGGGTATCTTAGGTGAAGGCTAAATTTCATGTTATACTTAATTTCTTGAACATTTTAAATACTATGTGAAAACACAATTTAAATTATTGATCATGAACATCATGTCTCGTGGCAAATGCAATTCAAATAATCTGTAAATATGGATTGAGTTTCTCATTTATTATTAACAAACTTCTCTAAAAACAATAGGTAACTTACTGTATGTGTTCCTCATGCTTCCTTCAGCCACCAGGTTTAAGTTGATTAAGGTATCATTCATCTTAGGTACTGTTCATCCTATTTCTTTTAGCCTTATCACTTACGTAACCCCTAATTAAGCAATAAGACTTGACAGGGAGTATGGTTATCATGAGATAATGACACCCCAAGTGTGTTGTGAGGCACAGGGTTCAGCTGAGTGCTTCTAAACCTCTAGGGGTGTGATTATCTCATGATAAACATGCCACATCGCTGCTCACTGCTATCATTGTTGCACACACACACCCAGACTCAGGATGAAATTGACATTTCCTCGTCTACCTTCTCACAGATCCACATTGTTGATTTTATAAAATTATCGGTCCAGGTCTCAGACTTATAAACCAAAGTTTGAACTCATAAGCTGTTGTTTAAATAGTATCAGTTGACTTGCAAGTACATCTTTGAACAAAATATAGATTGACTTTCTTTTAAGGTAAAGTTTCTTCAGAAGAAAGGCCTCTTGGAAAGCAAATATATTTTTTGTTGTCATGATTTTGCAGCAGTTCGTGGACCTCACTCCAGTGAATGGTAAAGGATGTGACATTCTGGTGAACTCCAAAGAAACATGAATGTGCTTTCATACAAATAGAGTTATTAAATAGTTGAAAGTTCTATAGGAAATGGTAGTTGGATTTGTGGTTTGGAAAATCCCCTTTAGCTTATTACTCATAACTATCAGTTAAAAATAGAAAAATACAGGGGGAGAAGGAAATATTAGTTTTATAACTATTTTAGTTCACATTTCTAGTGAATTGATAATATTTCAGGGAAGAATCATTTTTATTTTCTTATGATAGCTTCTAACTTGGTACTTAAAAGGAAACTGGGATTATCTAGTAGTTTTGACCCATTAAAGGGAAAAAGAGAACACCTTTTTGGTGATATATCTTCTCAGGAGTGTGTGTGTATGTGTGTGCATTATTTTTTTAAAAAAAGGAAATAATGAAAATACCATGGCTAACTTTTCAGTATAAAGTTAATCATGAGTAAAATAAAAACTTTTTCAATATAAATTTATGCTAAACATGAATAAAAGAGAAATAAAACTTATAAAACTATCCACTAGAACTTTCTGTGATGAAGAAAATGTTCTTTATTTACATTTTCCAATGTGATAGACACTAGCTACATGACTAATGAGACTAAGAAACTGAATTTTTTGTTTTATTTTATTTTAATTAACTAAATTTAAATAGCTGCATTTCGCTAATAATGTCTAACATTTGTAGATAGGAGAATTCTAAATAAAAAGAGAAAAATCCATGAAAGTTAATATTTCTGGAGCTCCTCTTACAAAATTACTGAAAATGGCTTTATGGCTGAAAATAATATTTTCCAAATAATTAGTCTATTTTATAGTCTTTTTAAATTTTATTGTTTAAATAACTTAAGACTGAAAAAGTCTGTTAATTTTATAAAAATCTAAAATTCTCCTTAGAACTTCTGCTATTCTCCCTCTAATTCATGTTCAATTTTTCAGAACTACCTATCTAATAGGTATTTGATGTATATTGAAACTATTAATCTAGTTATGAAATTAAAGTAACAGTTTTCCTGGCAAAGGGAAATGCCTTTTTTTTAGGAAGTTTCTATCAGCCAGAAATGCTGAGACTTCTTGTACCTATTTATTAAATGACTTATATTCCTCTATCATACCATTTATCCCAGAGAACTTCATTTATCCCAGAGAATTTTTTTTTAATAAGAATTGTAGTGTCCAAGCTTACCTTTATTCCTGTAGGTACAGTTTCCTATTTTGAAAAGGTTCAGAATATTATACAAACTTTGCTCTGTTGGTGAGCCCAGCCTTCAGTATTTTCATGGCCTAGCTTGTTCATCCTTAAAACAACCTTTGACTTTTAAGTTAAAATATTTACCAAACTCCAATCGATAGGTAAGTGTCCTCTAAATGAACAACCAGGAACATGTAAAACTGGTGTCTTTCTTTAAGTGGAAAATAAACATTTTTTAAAGCATAGGCTGATAATTACTATTTCTGTTACTATTTTGTATTTGTATGGATTTGGTTTTTTAATAAGATTATAACATCCCAGGGAGAAAACTGTAAACAAAATTGCTGGTACATAAAAGCATAGAATTTGGCATTAAATCCATGAAACTGAAGGGCACATGAGCTGAAGACCCAGGGAATTCCTATCATTATGTGAACTCATTGCCACTTGTGGCAAGCAAAACTGTGTTTGAAACAAAGTTCTAACAGGTCCTTAAGGTGAGCAGCATTAGAGCTGATGCCATTATAGTCTAGAGAGAGAGAAACCTTTCCTCCTTTTAATGTGACAATTCCTGGATTGGAGGGGTTGATCTGTGGGCCAAAAGCTTATTTGGAAATCCTTTTGCTTTTCTAGGTCCCTGGTGAGGGAATTTTTAAAGCTGAGTGAAGGGTATATAGAATTTCATTATAGCATTCTATCTGCATTTGTACATGTTGAAATTTTCCATAATAATTTTTAAATGCAAATAATATATAAACACTGGCTTAATATAAATATTAATGTCACCAATAATAACACATCTGATGTAACATTTACTGAAGCCATAGTTATTCAACTTTGAACTCCTACCTGTTGCTCCAGCCTCACCTCTCACCAGGCTCCCCTACAGTCTCTGTGTTTAGGCCACACTAACTCTTTTTTTTTGTTACTCTAATGTCTCATCTCTTATGCCCAGAACCTTTGCACATGCTACACCTTATTTAGGACCTCTCCTTCTTTCCCACTCCACGTATCCCATCTCCCTCCTTCACTTATAGTAACTGCTATCCCCACTTGTTCGTAAACCAAGCAATCACTGCCTCACTAGTACACGAAACTGTACCTTTGGGGGCTAGACTGATTCTCATTCAGTTCAGTACCATTCAGGCATCTAGTTGCTTACGTCCTTTCTCTTGAGATTGAAATCAGGTCACACACCCTTCTCAGATTTGGATGTAACATATGAAGATTGTACCACCTCTCTCATGCTGCTCTAGTCCTCCTTTGTTTTATAAATAATGGGGAAGAAACTGATCAAATGAAATTTGGATTGATCTTGAGGGAGGTGAGGGGCCGTGGTAAAGTGGAGAGTGCAGTATGGGTTGGGGGATGGAGCTATAAAAATTTTAGACATCATAGGACCAAACAAAACAAGTTTGTAGGCGACAGTAGGCCTATGGGCAGCCTGAAGCTGTGGATGGAAGCATGAGTGATTATAGGGAGAGAAAGAAAAAGGAATCTGTTTCTGTTGAACTCTCAGTATCTTATACCTCTGTTTAAAATGTGGTTTATTAGCAGCAGTCCAAAATACTGTTTAAAATGTAAACACCAATAAATACCCTGCTTTAAAATGTGATCCTAGAAACTCTCTAAGAGAAACAAAATATTAACAGAGAGGATTCACATCTTTCAATTCAATTTCTTGCTATGAGTTCACATTAATTGAATAAAATGTTCAGACTATTCATGCCTCTCAAAATATTATTTATATTATAAATGTATGTTGCCAGATTTTTAACATTTTCCATTTCTTGTTCTAATTAATCATATTAATCAATTAAAATTGAAGACATGAGGCCTGCTCAGTGTAAAGTAGCCTCAAGCCCATGCTGTTTAATTTTATAAAGCACTCATAATGAAAAAGAATAATTCAGCTAATCAAATAACAACTTCCTTTTTCCTTACCTATCTTGATTAAGGCAGCTGGCCTTTTGTAATCACTCCTTCAGCCTAAGAATCCATTCCAAGCTCGACATGTGTCAGTAAGGAAAAATGCATTAACGGGAATGCTTTGGCGCTGGGAAGATGGGGGAGCCTGCCTTCTCTGTGGAGCTAGCAGCAGTTCACAGCAACGCAGCACTTTGTGAAGTAAAGTCCATCTGTGGGGCTTGGGGATGGGTGACATGGGTGAAGGGGATCAAGAGGCACAAAATTCCACTCATAAAATAAATAAGTCATTGGGAGAAATGTACAGCATAGGGAATATAGTCAATAATATTGTAATAACTTGGTGGGGTGACAGATGGTAGCTAGCCTTATAAGAATCATTTCATAATGATCTACACCTAAAACTAATAGGTTATTGTATGTCATTTAGACTTCAATAAAAGACTATTTATAAGGAAGAAACAATAGAATATAAAGATCAAGTTGTATGTGGAATGTTCCTTGGCAAACTAAGGTGTCTCAGAAATGATAGAACTAGTATCAAGATGAATGGGGATTGCATGGGGTCTTCACACACAGATTATTTCCAAACGAGTAAATTTTCTTATGCTAATTTTAAAATTAAAATTAAAGCTTGAATTTTGTAAAAAAGCAGAAAATAATACATTTCTAACAACATTGGACAAGTAATTATTGACTCTGACAAGGTCTCAATTTGGAGTATAAAGTAGAAGTGTTTTGTTTTGGGTCCTTTGGAGCATATGGGTAATGGAGAATTATACCAAGTAATAGGTGGTAATTATTTTGAAAGACAACATAATTAATGCAAACACAGTCAAATGATGAAGGCATGGTGGGCAGACTTCTACTGGTTGCCTTGTCTTCCCTGATCCTGCCCTGTGACTTCCCAAGGCCAGTTCAACCCGCCCCCAAATACTCCACTGAACTAGGAGTTCAGGGATAAGATGGTCAAGAGAACCTGTAGCACGCACTTGTGTACGTGTCTCATGAAGCAGCATGTCCCTTAGTTGTCTGACATTTGGAGCTTGAATGAAAGTGGTTACACTACAAGCTGGTGTTATGATGGCTGTGATTCATGTGGCCTCCAAGCTGGTCCAAACCGCAAGCTAACTCACTGCTGTAATGGCCTAGTATTTCATAGACTTAACCCACCTCCCAAACTCAAATCTATATTGTTGTAATATTGCTGGTATTTGGCATATTATATCTATTTTTGCAATTATGTGACAAATGGGTTAATGAAATAAAGTATGGGGTGGGAAGGAGGTACTTACTAGGCTAATAAATTGACTTCCTAAGTAGAAAAACCTCTTGAGTTATTTTGGAAATACTCAGATCGTTTAAATGTGTATCTGTGAGCCTAAGAAAATATATCTGATAGCAAGAATTTGGAATTCAGAAAAGAAAACAGTTTTTCTCAAGTTTCTACCTAATACTTAGCTCTTATCAAAGACCAGTTTGGCATATGGATGCCAAGGTTGACATAATAATCAATTTTATTTTTTCTCTTATTTTCTTTTGGAATGATGCCATTTGCTATAATGAGATGGGGCTGCCTGGAAAAATAGTAAACTTGCTGACCATTCTGTGAAGCCACGTACTGTGATTTTAAATTTTTATCGTAAAAAGTGTGACGTCGTGTCTAGGGTAAAGGCTCCTTAAAAATTGAATTTGTATCAGAAGAAATGCAGAAATGTAGCTAATTTACCTCTGTCTCCCTGGATAGGCCTTTTCAGCTTTTAACTCTGTAAATGCTCCTTTTTAAGTCTGTTAGCAAAGCACTTTCATTCAGACTGTCAACAGGAGCTTCTGTCTAGGGAAGGTGGTGGGATGTGGGGGGTTGTGTGTTTTTCCTGTTCACCCTAATTTATAGGAAACCCTTTCACAGAAATGGTATTTTCCTGTAAAGTGATCAGTCATCTCCCAGGATAATCTTCAGATTACTGAATATACATTTGGCAGTGATCAAGCAGATAAATTGCTGTCAGTCAATTGTATGGCAATTGCTTGGGGAAGCAGACTCCTCCTTGCCAGTGTGTCACTGATTTTACATTTTTGTTGATTAAAATGGAGCCAGTATGACTGCTCATCCATTACTGTTACAGACACTGCATGTGTCTGTATGCTCTGGTGAAGTAAGTAGGAATCCTTGAGAACTCATGACTTTTGCTATGCTTATAGCATTTCTGAGTTCTTTTTCAAACTGTTCTTAATCTTTGGCCCCTCAATCTGGTTTCTCATCTTAAGAATAGGAATTTTTTCACTATGGGAATTTTTTTCCTTTTTTGTACTTTTTTCCCCAAAGTTTTCCATGAATAATTTAACTGTAGCTTTCATGTTACTGGCTAAGTATGTTTACATTTGCAAGAGCATCATTTAATAAACTCTGTGATTTTAAAATAAAGAGTAGGAAGGTGTTCAGCCTCCTGTGATGGTAGACTGTCCATGAGCCATACTCCATAGTGACCATTATAAAAATAAAAATCCAGTTGCATGCCACTCTGGCACACATAAAATCTTTCAGATCTCATAATAGCAGAGCCTCTCTTCATGTAAGCATCCAAAAAGTTTTAGGCCTCAAGGTTGTAAGAGGGGATTTTTACCAAACTAACTATATTCTAGATGGTATTAAATTTCTAGGAGGTATCTAGTAATTTATACAGTTATAGGATGAAAGAAAACAGGGGAGGATCTTGAGAAAGCTGTCTTTGGTAAAATCCTGCCAGTTTCCTCAGAAACACATATTTTACTTTACAAGAGGTTAGGTTCCTCTTCAAAAATGGTTATTCCCTGGTAGAAACAAGTTTAAGAGTATAAAATTTGTGCTTTTTTTTTTCTTAAAGCATGGTATAAGTGATTACAGAATGTGTAGCACTTATTTCTTTAGGGAAAAAAAATCTGACTGATAGCCAGAACTACATCCTATTGGAACCAGATCTACCATATACTAAAAGTCCATTCCAAGCATAACTCATTCTGTCTATAATAAACACCTCTGGGATTATGTGAAATTACAGCTTTCTTCTGAGTCATGGCCATATTATCTGTTTTGGAACCATACCTAGTTCTTCCTGAGTTAATCTTTGGCCCCTCAATCTGGTTTCTCATCTTAAGAATAGGAATTTTTTCACTATGGGAATTTTTTTCCTTTTTTGTACTTTTTTCCCCAAAGTTTTCCATGAATAATTTAACTGTAGCTTTCATGTTACTGGCTAAGTATGTTTACATTTGCAAGAGCATCATTTAATAAACTCTGTTTATTAATTACAGCTTTCTTCTGAGTCATGGCCATATTATCTGTTTTGGAACCATACCTAGTTCTTCCTGAGTTCACCCATTTGCTCTTTCCTCCCCTACCTCCAGTCATTCCACTCAGAATCCTGAGATGGACTCTTCTATGCCAGAAAGTGTTAAAGAATTTCTTCACTTGAGAGTTCATGAGAACTACTAGAATCCCCTTGCATGCTTCTAATTTCTGGTATCGCCCCTACCTCCCAGCTATACTAAATGTCCAGGTTCAGTCACAGTGTTAGCTGCCTGACTGTGTGTAATATATACACATCTGTGTACGCATCTGTGGATTCCTTTCCCAAGACGTTATCATGGAAATAGAATCTGGTCTGCAAGTAAAAGGATATTTTGACCAATAAGCCGCACATATAGAGACTTGGATCCACAGGGCAGGCAGCTAGAATTAATACAAATTTCGTAGCTGGGCCACTTGCTGCTTTTGAGGCTTAATGATTTTTCAAATGAAAGAATAGAGCAAGACATTGAGAGGACTGCCAGAAGGGATTGGAGCATCAGCATGCCCCACTAAGTAATATGAGTCCAGAAGCATCTAATAAGGGCTGACTGATCCCTTCCCACTCTCATTCATTCATCCATGTAGTAAACATTTGTTGTAATACAAGTTGAATTGAGAATCTGTTTCTGCTTTTACTTAAGGAGCTGGTAGTCTACCATCTACACTGCATGAGAGCTGATCGCTACCCTTTTTTTTTTTTTGTGAATCAAAATAAAAGGAATGATTAGGTTACCTTTATGCATTTACTTAGAGATGAAATATGGTTTCTTCTCTTAAATTCCAGAGCTTTGAAAGAGATTTCTTTACAGGTTCTGTTCCCAAATTACTGAAAACATTTAAAAATTAAATTTTCAAAAAAATTAAAATGTTATTTTTGGCAAATTGGTTTACTAGAGAGATTAAATTCCTTAATTTGGAAATGTAAAATTTATAGTAGTTTTGACAACTAGATGCAACCAAAAATATATAAGCTAAGGTATACATAAAATAAGGTTACTTGATAGATTAATAAATCATGTAAAATTACATGAGATGGTAAAAATTTTGTTTTCCTTCCAGAACTTTGAGGCAATTGGACCAATAGGAAGGAAAACCCCTAAGGGAATTAGAAATTCCTAGAACTATTCAGAAGGAGACAGGAAAAGACCTCATTTCTTCCTTGTGATATGTCAACCAGTTCAAAATGGTCCTTAAAATCTAGGGCTTCCGCCCACAGCAGAATGTTCTATAGATATAATCTTTATTCTCTGCAGCCTTACAATGGTCATGTAAGCATTTTAATTTTAAAAGCTTCTTTAATATTTCACTTGAGGGCTAGAAAAGAATATGTAATGTTCTATAAAAATTGCCTGCAATTAGTCTACAAAAAGAAACTGGATCTTCTCTATACCTAATACAGAAAGAATCACATTTCTTAACCATAAACAATGTTGTACAAGTTTAATATTAATGAAATCATGCTGTGTAAATCCTTAATTGCCTGAGTGTTTTATAAGAAACTGTGACTTGCATAAGACCTTAAAAAAATCAGATTCAAAAGAAACCTGGATTAAAACAATGAACTATTCTAGAGGAAAGGAAGCAATTACTTCTCAGAAACAACATATATCCTTCTCCAAGGTCTCTGACAGTGTTCTCAAGTATGATTTGATCAATAACCTCACAGTAGTGGCAGATATAGAAAGGAATAAATGTTTACCACACTTGTAAACATCTGAGGCAAAGCTGAAGTATTTGCTGAAAAGACAACATCCATTCTTGAATCTCCCCATGGGTCAGGTGTAGGGGGTGGGCATTTACTATTAAATCTGTATGGTTGAGTATTAATGACCAAAGCTGGAATTTCAACTAGCAGTTCATTTTTGTTACAAATGTGTTCCCTGGTGAAGTGAAAACTGGGAGTCTCACTGAGCTGTCCAAACAGTGTCCCCTTCCATAGGGATGGATAGCCCTGACTCTGGAAACTGGAGGGAGCTGGGAGAAGTTGCTCTTTTGTGGCTCTTTAAAAACAAACAAACAAACATAATCAAGCCTTTAAAAATCATTCCACTCCTGCAAAATATATTTCTTACTTGATTTATCTTGGGATATTTTTTGGCACTTGGACTGATCTCTAGAGTTCAACTTTTTCAGAAAAGTGATGACAAAATGAATTATTTAGATCATAAGCAGATGAGCAAATTGCTGCTGCTACTGCTGCTGGGGGATGTGCAGTGTTTCCAGCAGGAGCCAGGAGAGCTGGGGGAGGAAATCCGCCCTCCACATTTTCAGTTTGTTCTTTCATTCAGCCATGTGCCCTCTAATTAAATAATAAATATGGGTATGGTCTGTGTTTAAAACTTCCTTTCCTCTTAGTTCTAGTTGTAAAGAAGCGATTTTTCCTGATCATCTTTACAGCAAGGATGAAGAGCAGGGGAGAAAGGCCTCCTTCTTATTACTGTGCTGCTTTCCCTGGGGTAAAAAAAGGAATGAAGACAAATCAGATGTCCGTTTGGGCATCGTGAGTCTTCGAAAGCCTGAGCAGGAGAGCGCCGAGGTCACAGGGCATTTCTGACAAGCACAGCTCGATGTCCAGAAGCCGCAGTATTTAGGCAGTGAGGACCCGTGTGTGCCAGGCTGCCGTGCTTCTCCCTGCGCCACCAGCCCTCTGGGAGATGGGGCTCTCAGGAGCTGTGCGCATGCCCAGAACTCTTGCACTGGGCCTTGGGGAGGCAGAGGTCAAGTGCTGCTTCTCTCCACACATATATTTTACACTCGATTGTAGGCATAATGCCAGTTTTTTATGGGTTCTATTTAATAAAATTGGGCTGGAGTGGACTCTTAATACATGGATGTAGGGGCATACTGTATGTGGGACAAAATGATCTACAGGGAAAGAGTTGAATTCTATCAGCATACTTGAACCAATGTGGCCTTTAGTGGCTTTGAATTTAATCATTTAACTTAATACTTTACTAACACTGTTTGCTTTTGTAATCCCTCCCATACAGAAGTCTATTAAGGAATGATGATTTGAAGCTGGGAAGTCCATTGTAATGAGTGAGTTAGTCATCAAATGATACAATAAAGTGAAACATTTTTATAAAATGTCATTATTAAAAGCAAGTCACTAAAAAGGAAAATCCACTAAGCTCTGCACATAGAAAAATCATGCTTTTAGTCCAAAAAATGACCTATTTTATGGACTTGAATGTGACTTAGATTCCTGTTCACCCAAAGACTGTGTTCTGCTTATAAATTAAGAAAGTATTTTTTAAAATTTTAGAAATATTGTTTGAGAAATTGCAGGACTTGCTCGTGATTGTTCAAAGTTCTTCATAGTAAATTTATAGTACTTAATATCAGATGAAAATAATCTTTTAGCAACACTATCCCAACCTAGTACTAGAATGAATAATGTGTCACATAGAAAGTATGATAATTTACCCCCTGATTTCAAACATCTGGGAATGGCCTCTGCATCAAGAAGTCAGAGTTATGAGAATGTTTATGGAGTCTTATGTTAGAAAACACAGCACAAAAAGTTTACAGAGAATGTCAGTGCGATATAATCCTGCCCTGACAGTGCAGTCCTTTAATGTGAGGCTCCACAACCAAGAATAGCAGAGTTCTAAATCTCTCCATATATCTACAACACCTGTCTTTGTATCGTGTGTATTGAAAGAAACCTAGTGAAGAATTTAGGACTGGGAAACTGTTTTTGAATACAGAAATGTAGAAAAGTTAAAATCAAGGGGTAGGTGGAGATGATGGAGATAAATAGTTTAGAAATAAGTAAATATTAGGAAATAATGTATATGAAATAGTAATAATGGTTTGTATATTAAACCTCCATTGTGCAAAAAGAGCAATCCACAGAACTCTTTCAAACCACTTGCTCTGAGAGGACTAAAATAATAGGAAAGGAAAAATAAGAATTATTTTTCAACCTTTCGTCATGAGGTCAGGCCCTTTATTAGTCTGGGGCATCCAAGTCCTTGAAAAATATCTAGCAAAAAAGGTTCAGCAAAAGAAAAGAAAAATGTAGGTCAGGAAAAAAAATGGAAAAGAAAGCTTAACTATAACAGTTTTCTTTGTGTTGACAGCTAAGAAGAGATAGAAATACATTATGGTGGAGAAAACAGCCAAGGAAAAATAACCAAGTCTAATGAGGAGAACTTAATGCTTTTACACTATCATCGTATAAATAATAAATTTAACAATACAAAGGGATAGAAGGGAAAATGGCAAGAAAATTGGAGACCTATAGACAACTACCTAACTAGGGCAGAAGCAGGAGTCCAGAAACCCTTTCCAGAGAACGAACCACTCCTTAGCCTTGCCAACATGGTGCCGCCCTGACCAGAAAGGATTGCTGCCCTCTGGCCCTGTGAGCTGCTGTCTCTGGCCTTGGCAAAATTCCCTTTACTGCAGTAATGTTCGGGGCAGAATTCACTGAGGAGGGTCCTGTACTCTGGCCCTGGAATGACACTGCAGCTGGCTAGCAGACCACAGCTTCCTGTGCTTGGGAACAGTCTCCACATGAAGAATTGGGAGTAGCAAAATATAGAAAAGAGTCATACATTAGGAGATACAGGATGGAAACGTCTAGAGGGACTGTCAGTACACTAAAACCCTGCCAGTGTAATCCTTTAGTTTATAAAGTAATGTTCAAGTGATTTATTAAAATTTGTATTTAATTAACTAGAATTACATTCATATTTTTAAAAGCCTTTCATAAAGCAGAATCTATTCAGTGGCCAAGGAGAAGAGAAGGCTTAATGAATAGTATTCTAGCTCTTTTTCCATATCTGATTTCACTGATCCTATATTATTTAATTTCCTGTTTTTCTTAATAAAGTGTGAACTGAGGAAGATACAAAAATACTGATTTGTTTTCTTCCTTCACTGAATAATATTTTTGTTTTTTCATGTCTCATTGGGTGTTATTTTAATTATATGCACCATATTCTGTAGACAATTTTGTTTTTCTAGTAGGCCCTAATCATTTTGTTTTTTAGTGATTTTGTGACATTCCTCTTTGAAGGAGGATTAGTTTGTTGAAAATTAATAAACTCTAACAGGAGCTCCTGAACTGTATCATGCTCACGAGTCTGCAAGGAAGTGGAGAGCTCTTTCAGAACTGCATAGTGACCCGTACATATAAAGTGTGTAACTTATTATGTTCCTATAGCTTGATTGTTCTTGTGGAAAATGTTAAAAGTTTCCCTCATGTAAAAGCTAGACTGTCAGTGTTAATACTATGTCATTTATTAAATATAAATCTTAATGAGTTTCGTGCATAGAATCGTGTGGAAGTTTGTATTTGCAGGTTCTAGAACTTCTAAAATACTCTTGTAAGTCCTTTATGTTTTGAATGAATATAAGTATTTGTGGACAATAGCAGGTGGAAATTTAGATGTAGGACTTTAAAACAAAGAAGGATGGTTTGGACCAGCAATCCTGAATCAATAGCTAGAATTAGAAATTAAGCAGAAATGTAGAGCTTATATTAAAAGGAAGAGATGTTACTTGTGCCATGCACAGACCTACTAGGGAGGGATGAAGAAGAATGCAAGTTAGAGCTCACCTCTAGGAGATGTACAGGAAAGGTATCCCTACTGAGAACTGGTAGGTCGTGGTTTAAGTTCCTCAAGGGAAATTGAGTCTTTTTCCATGGAGACCTAATGAAAGCCTAGAAAATGTGTTCTGGGGAAAACAGCCTCATGCTGTAAGTAGCCTTTTGCATGTCCATTTCTCAGCTCTTCCAGGCAGTTACAACAAAAGCATCAGTTGTCACACAGCCCACTCTCTCCTGATATATCTATTTCTATATCTATACATATTTGTAAGTATTTAACAAAGTATAATCTATATGTAATAAATTCACCCACCCTAAGTGCACATGTGGTGAGTGATAGCAGATGTGTACAGGCTTGTCACCATCAAGGTGAGAGCACGGCCATCTGCCCAAAGGCTCCCTTCTGCTGCTTTGCACTCCGTCCTCTCCTGGCCTCCACTGATCTCTCTGTCACGGTAGTTTTGCCTCACTAAGAATTTCTTATGAGTGAAATCATCAGGATGTGTTTTTTTTAATCTGGCTTATTTCACGTAGCATCATATTTATGTCTGTCTACCTGACTCTGTTTTCAATCTGTTCCCTCACAATCTAATTCTAAACTTCTCAGTACAGAATCCTAGCTAAAAAAAAAAAACAAACCTTTCTATACTGGAACATAAATTGTTTAGCCACACTAACTAAAGGAAATCCACCACCACCACCACCACCCAGAACAAAAAACCAACACAATCATTGGAATAGTTACAATTTTTGGCCTTTATTTTCTATATCCTTCTATTAGTCACTGGGATTGTTCTTCCCCTTTGTCTTCTCCTTCCTAAGGTGCTTTCTAGTATCTGTATTTTTTAAATGAAAGGAAAAATTGCTTTTGTTTTCAGCATTTGGTGGTTATTTCACATCTCTTGTAATAATACACTGTGCCCTGAGGTGTCTTAAATCATGACTAGAAATCAGTGGGTCAGAAAATCCTTATATGAAAAAATTAATTAAATATAACATAAACTTATATGTGACTGTTCTATAATTTTCTTTACAGATATGAATATACTTCTAGCACAAGTTCATTACCTAAGCAGTGTTTTGCTTCCTAGAAAAATGTAAGCTGTGTACTGAGACTAATTATCATAAAAATATAGGACAGGAGTCAGGTATTCCCATAGTCAGACTTCAGCTAGATGCTTTTTAAAAAAGTATCCAAGAATGTTTTCTACATTTTATCTCTAAGTTCAGCATTTATCTGCATCCTATACCCCATTTATTTAATTAGAAAAATAGATCGGATAGGATATAAGAAGTTATTTTATGAGCAAAAAGTATCCTAAGTTTCTGAAAGATTTCTTCCCACCAATGGAATAGACTAATAAAGTGAGATAACTTGTTGGCTGTCACATTTAGCAATATAGTATAATATAGTATTTAGAATATATAACCATACCTTTTACAAACATGTATAAAATATCCTGTAACACTTGAGTGGTTGCAGCTGTCATCTCATTTTTTCTGGATTAAGTTTGGTCAAGAAAGAAGCTGCCTCATTTTCTAGTTGTCATTTGCCCAGGAAGTAAAAGCAAATTGTAATGAGGGAATCACAGCAGGAGAACCTGCTAACAAATGAGAGGCATATATTGACTGGCAGCCAGCATGCCATTTCGGTGATAAATGTATTTTTATACACTGCTGTTCAAGGTCATTCACTGTTGTCCTTGAGTGTGCAGCCATCAAAAATCATGCAATTCACATTTTAAGCAGTTCTAATAATCAGTGCAAATATGCCTTACTTAAAAAAGAAAAAAAGGCAGCCATTAATTTTATACATTATATACACTAAACGTCTTTACATTTAAGTACGGTTCTTTTTGTTGTTGAAAGCTGACCGGAAATCAAAGAAAATATAAATTTATGAGACAGTTGTGAGGTCCATTTGTGGTAGATTTATTATATAGAATTCACAGAAGCCAAACTTGGAAGTGGACAAACCTCAGTAATCAGCCCTTCTTTGCGTTGTGGTGCTTCAGTTTTTAAAAAAGTGCAAACAACTTATAATCCAAGAATTTAAAAGCAGACCATTTTGCTTTTAGATCTACACAAATGCAAAGGAAATGTATTACTAACTTTTTGAACATATTAGTTACACTTTAATAAAGTACTCTGCAATTATTCAGAGAAAATGCTATTTATCATTTCTTATTCAGAACTGAACCACACTTACTTAAATATATAATGACTAAAACCATGTTGGTATCCAATTTTTAATCTTCATATATAGCAGAAGATAGAGATGCAAATCTGATATTAAATAACTGTATTTTTTAAGTTAAATTATATGGAAATGTGATTATTTAGACCATATAATGTCTTCCATATATATTTTTTAAATATTGTTGGGTTTAAATGTCCTCACAATATGTGTTCACAGTTAGGATATATTCACTGAAATTCACAAGCCCTTCCTTCATGGTCTGTCTTCAGCCTAATTCTCTATCTAGCTTATCTCTCTCTACTTCATCCTTTGCACCATAAATCCTACTCATTCTGAAGGTTTTTTAGTTCTTCTGACAAAACATGCTCTCTTTCTTCTAGGGCTTTGATTACATTACACCCTCTTTTAGTCTTGCTGTCCCCTACTTTACCCCAAAATGTATGCATGCACACACATCACCACCACCATACTACATAATTACTCACAATTATTACACAAAAAAATCCCCAACATCTCCTACAGTAATCCCATGATTTAATTTCTACCTGAAGGTATATGTGTAAAGACAGGTAATGAGTGTCTCCCTGGCTTAGGATTTTGGGTGAATCCAGTGTCTAAGGGTTCAAGAAAGGTAATGTCATACATTCATACATGCTTCCACTGGCCCAGTAACACACACACATATATGTATGCCCCCTATATATCTAAGGATGTTAGAACTTGTAAGTTTCTGGAACCTGCAGTAGATAATTAGGTTCCTGGTGTCTGACTTGGACCTTGAAATGCTTTTCCCCATCAGAAACTATTATATTTAGTGTTTAGGAAATTGAACTGGCACTATAAATTCTGAAACATTAAGAATTCCATAGGCTTTTGAAAGTGGCCTAGAAGTCTAACTGCTGTTTATGGCATTGTTTCAATGGATAAATGTGTTCTGAGTTCCAAACAGCTGAATTCCAAACAAACATTAGGACCCCCTGTTTAATGACTGCCTATGTGGAAACACCACAACATCCTGCATGTAAAGTGTTGCAGGCATGTGATCATAAAAAATTACCAGATCGCATATGGAATAGCATGAAGTGTCTGTCATGAGTATACAGAACTATAAATAGGATGATTTATTTCTTATATTTACTATAAAATTATCAAGAAGTTAAAAAACACAGTTGTTATAATACTGATCTTTTTAAACCTTTTATGTATCATTTGCTCCTCTGTGAGCTCTGACTCTGGGCTCTGACTCTCATATGACATTGGGGCCTGCCTTTTTCATATGTTAAACAGGAAGTATGAACCATAATTCTCAATAAATTTTAAACTATCCAAAGACCCAGTAATGGTATTTTCTGTTCTGTATTAACTCATACTGCAGTGTGAAATTTGCAGTGGTTTTAAGGTTTATTCATTGTTTGCCTCATAGTTTAAGTTCATTGTTAAAGCACTTATAAACTCTGACACCTGAATAACCATAAATTATAAATCTGTTAGTACAAATAGTTTATTGCCTGCCACAGCAGACAATCTTAATGTATAATGCTTTATCTAAATGTTAATCTCACTTGACCGTTAAATGAAAATGTTTACCATAATATTATAATTTTATAATATTATAAAAAATATTTCCTCAACTATTGTATTTCCTTTTGAAGAGGACCTCCCCTTTAAACGAGCACACCTGCCTTTTACTTTTACAGAAACAGTGAGTCTCTATCATTTCCAAGCTTTACAAGCAACTAAATTCATGGTAAATAATGTTCCTTTGTTAAATAGTTTTTTTATGCAGAAGCAAATTTGGGGGTAGCATGAACTTCCCATGGGATATCACGATTTTATTTTAACATTTAAAATTATCTGACAACAGTGTTTCTCAGTTCTGGACAAAATACTCTTATGAAAAAATCAAATAGTGCAGAGGAACACCAAGTCATTCCTACTAGGAAGAACTGATCAACTTTATGATTTCAAAGACAAACTAAAGAAAATGTGGAAGGATATATGCCACATAATTCATGGTGTTTCTTCTAAGGCTTGGAGTTTGATGAGTAAGTTGGGTTACCACTTTTATTATAAATACTTAAAATGGTGAGATTATAGGTAATTTTTGCTTTCCTTTTTTTGTGTTATTCTCTATACTTACAAAACCCTCCAAAATAAAAACCATGCTTCTCTTACAAATCATTTTTGCTAATGCAAAGTTCATAACATAGAAGCTATTAAGCTTCAGAAATGTGCCCAAACTGCCTTCTTTATACACTTCCTCTAAAAGGAAGACATATTAAATGGAAGGCTGTTACTTGAGTTTTATATGCTTTTACTCAAAAGTGACTAAAATCAGTACACACAGTATGATTTTAATAGTATCTAGTAAGGCACAGGATGTTATTTTAAGGCACACTCTGTGGGTTACTTGCATGATAGCAATTGTAAGCAGTTACTAACAAAGTGCATTCAAGTTATCAACAAACAAAAAAGCTTCAAAGGTTTCGAAAGTTTGCTTGAGAAGAACATAAATTAAAACATCAGAACAGTTTGTTTCCCTGAAGGACTGTAATTGTTTGGATAGCTTTTCAGTGCTAGGGCGCGCAACAAGTAGGCTAGTGTTATTGATTTTCACCCTGTGTTACCAAAACATTCTTTGCTGACAAATATTAATTGCTTATTAAGTGCTAAAGAGTATGATGGTCCAAATATTGAATTTTATAATGAACTGGACTTTTAGTTCTGCTTACCATTAGGCATTAAGGATGTGATGGTTTAAGCCAGTGTATCTCCCACTCTTAGAATATCAAATAGATATTCCTGTGACATTTAATATCAGCCATAGGATATTTAATTCATTTTGCTTTGCATTTAAGTGAATGCTTTTTAACCAAATTATAAGGAGTGCTTGTTTAAATGTTTATTATGGGACTATAATTAGTAGAAAAGCATCCGGTATCTTTTGCATTGATTCTAGTTTGGAATCTAGTGAATCACTGAAATTTCTGTAGAACAAAGTTGGTCATAGTGATCATTAATATGAGTTTTTTATAAATCATTAATTTGGTTAAAATAGTTCTCCCTTATTTTTGAAAAGGATCTGTATATCAAAGTGAGCAACGAAATTCATGTGTGTGTATATACACATACACAGTATACACACTCACTCATAAATACATACAGGTTACATTTTAAATTTTCTTTGTTGTCTTTCCTAATTTTTAACAGTGTATCTTTTTTGTCTCTTTATAATTACCTTCATAGAAGTCTTAAATGTGTTACATAATGACCTTTCTAAAATATCAAAATTCTTGATAACTAAATTTAAGCAAACTTAAAATTAGAAAGGTTAGACTTTCAGTTTTGGCAGTTGATGTGTACTGGTTGTTTGGAATTGTAAATTTAATTCTAATTCAAATCCATGTTTTTGGTCCTATAAATTTGACTTTAATAATTAATTTCCTGATCCCTGAATTAAATAATTACTACTTGATAAAGCATTCTTACTTAAATTCCATGTAAGTGAAATCATATGTATCTGTCTTTCTCTCTTATTTCAGTTAGCATAATACCCTCTAGGTCCATCCATATTGTCACAAAAAATGACAAGATTTCATTATTTCTTATGACTGAATAATATTCCACTGTGTGTGTGTGTGTGTGTGTGTGTACCACATCTTTTTTTTTCCATCCATTCATCTGTTGATGAACACTTGGCTGTTATAAATAATGCTGCAGAAAGCATAGGGTGAAACTATCATTTCAAATTAGTGATTTTGTTTTCTTTAGGTAAACACCCAAAAGTGGAACTACTAGGTCATATGATATTTCTATTTTTAATTTTTTGAGGAACCTCCATGGGGCAAGGGGAAGCAGGGGAATGGGTGAAATAGGTAAAGAAGATAAAGAGGTACAGACTTCCAATTATAAAATAAGTCTTGGGGATGAAAAGTACAGCATAGAAAATACAGTCAATAATATTGTAACATCATTGTATGGTAACAGATGATAACCACTTATGGTGAGCATTTAGTAATATACATACAATTGTCAGATCACTATGTTGTACACCTGAAACTAAGATTGTATGTGAACTGTACTTGAATTTTAAAAATGGATTGTTATTTAAAAGATAAAATATTATCAAACTTCAAAACAATTTTGTTAGGTATTAACTACAGTGATCAGTCACAAAATTCTCTACCTAAAAAGTGAATTGTACATTAGGGACAACTTGAAATCTTACACTTAAAAATATTACCTAAAAACTGAGATTTGAAATCTAAATTGCAAAATAGACCCAGCTCCTCCTTTCATGCCCACTGCTCACACCAGGGGTGTCCTCTCATTTTATCCTCACCTTTTCACCTAGTCTGCTCTTCAAGGTCTGTCTCGACCACTTACACTCAGTCATTTAACAAATATTCGTGGAGAAACTGCTGTGTACCAGCAGCAGTGCTGAGTGTAGGATCTATGGCTTCAGCATCGGTCTGTGTGCTAATAATTCTCAAATCTGCCTGTCCTTCAATAAACCTTTTCCTGAGCTCCGGACTCACCTTTCTAACTTTCCAGTGTAATTGTGACTGCTGCTTAAGTCCTGCAGCTTAATGGCTACATGTCCCGAACTAAGCTCATTATGACTTCCGCTAACCTCTCCTCCCGCCCAAAAGCGTGTCTTTCTGTGACTCCTTCCCTGTCCAGGGAGCGCATCACCGCCACCTTCCCAGTTTTCCCTCTGCTTCGTCTCCACATCCAATTCCTCATCCAGCTCCTAATTTACACACTACATTTACCTCCCGACCTTCTGTCCTAGCTCCTCTCTCCTCCTCCTCTGCCTCGAAACCTGGTTTGATCTGACCGTTGTCCTATTTAAAATGCAGAAAACTCCCTCTTGACTGTGAACATAAGACAGTTTATAGCGTGGCCAGAGCTACCTTTCTGCCTCATCTCCAAGCCCTGTCTCCCCCAGCTCCCTCCACCCCAGCCCTCATGTTGGTGGAGTGACGTAGGGACGCTGCTCTTTGCCTCACCTCCCCATGTCTTCCTCTCACATGTTGCTTAGACTCATCTCTCTGCTTAGAAGGGCCTTTTGCTCCTGGCCAGCTTCTGCTCATCCTGTAAGTGCAACTCATATATCACCTTCTTTCTGCGCTTTGTTCCAACATGTCCTCCCGTAATAGAACTTACTGCTTATTCATCTGTGTTTCTGTGGCACTTTACACACACTTCTTCTTCTTCATTTATTACACTATTCAGTAGTTGCATACTATCGTTCTGACTCTCTCTCCTCCTAAGCTCATTAGCAGGAGGTCAGATCTCATCCTTGTGCTCCAGGGCCTAGAATATAATGAACTCTCAATAAGCATTTTAAAGTACATTTATATTTAAAGTATTTAATCCCATGAGGTAGGCAAAATAGATGTCGTCCTTTTTTTTACAAATAAGCAAATTGTGTTTCAGAAAAGCTTGTTCATTCATAAAACCAGCAAGGACAAATTTTAATCCACTAGATAAATGTGGGATAGTCTGAGAGTAAGGCAGTGTGGGGACTGACAAGTAGTGTCAGTGTTATTTTGCCACAGTAATTGCTCCAGAATATGTGCAAATGCAATGGCTATAGGCCAAAAAGTTGGCATATTGTATTATTTTGCTGCTATTTAAATATTAAGAAAAATATTGAATGTTAAATCAAAATTAGGAAGGTAATTTTATATTTTTATTAACTTGGCATTGTTTGACTTTAACAAAAGAAAGGGGCCATGTAACACAGAACAACATTAATTAGGTTATGTTCCAGACGAATCTCACTCTGTTTTCGTAAATTGATGAGGCGTAATAAGCCACACATAAAAATGTAAAATTTCTGTATCTGTATTATGTGTTAGTGAATATACTCTATCATCCCCCAAAATAAGTATGAGCCAAGAGATAATGGTAACATTTGTTAATGTATGCATGAATTTTTAAAACTGAGGTAATACTTTAATATTCTTTAACACTTTGAAGTGATTTCTCTTTTGGAATGGTAAAAATCTTAAATCCTTTTGAGTCATGTTTTTGAAACATATAAGTTCTGTAGCTGAAGTACAGTCAACATAAGAGAGTTTTGTGTCAGCAGGCACTGCACCAGGGTAAAGGGAGGTGAGAGGGAGAAGTGGAGGGGTCTTGTCCTGCTACTGCAGCCAAAAATCATAGCTTCACCCCAGGTCGGAACCCCAGAAGCTGCACAGTTCTATCAGTTAATGTGAATCTGTCTGCTGCCAGCCTGCTGTATGAATGCCTGCAGTGTTTTGAGAGGGTGCTGGGATTTACTTTTGTGACACAGTATTACCTTTAAGAACAGTTTCTCCTGTCTTCTTTGAAAAATCATATAACCATTCTATATTAGTCCAATTCTTAGGAATCCTTTGAATATTTAACAACAGAATTTTCATAGTCAGAGAATATAAAAACAAAAAATTGTTAATTTTAAGACTTCTTGGTGTGTGTTTGAATAGATTTATATTAGAAATATAGGTAAAAAAAAATTAGCTTTGAGTCTACCCAAATCTGAAGAAAATATTTTCTGTAACTTTTTAAGTATAAGCGACTTAACTGTAATAAGTGTTTTATGATTATTTCATACTAGTGATGTGAATATTAATAATAACTTACTCACTATCCTTTTACTTAAAACTGAACCACATTTATCACATTTGAATTACGTCTTTACCTAGGTTTATTTTCTTATGTTATTATTGAGCTTAAGAGTCATTCCCAATATTAATATGCCTATGATTTTATTAGCCAAAAATTGGTGGTAATCATGTTTTTAAAATAATTAGAAGTTTGTAATATATGGGATTTTTGATAAATGTAGTTTTCAGAGTCTGACTATAAAACTGATCATTTCAAAATGCAAAGAAAGGACATAGCAGTTACATATAATTTAATTGGGCTTTTTATAGTTACATCATCCTGAAAATATTTGGGCTAGTAACGCAAAAGCGGGGTGTGTGAGTGTGTATGTGTGTGAACGCCGGAGTGTAGTCAGCTCCTGATTTATCTGCAGCAAGGAAAGGAGGGGGAAGCACTTAAGCATTAATAGGTGAGACTTACAGAAAATTTATTCTTTGAATCTGAAAAGTTCCTCAGTTGAATAGAAGGGGAAAAAACTCTTAAAACCATACATGTAACTTCTTTCTAAGCCTGTTTTCTCATGTGTAAGATGTGGATGAGAGAATAGAGCCTTTCTCACAGATAGATACTTGTCACTATCTGACACTATGAAACATATTTGCTTATAGGCTTATTGACTATTTTCTCCAGTAAAATACAAGTTCCATGAGAGCAGATAAAATAATAACTGGTACATGGCTGATGCCCAATAAAACTTTGATGGTCGAATGAATGGATAAAGAGAGTTGTTTTGTAGACTAAATAACATAATGTATTTTTAAAAAACAGTACATGTATTTAACAAAGATTGCTGTTACGATGACTATAAAATTTTAAGATTAGAAAGCAACTGTTGTATTAAATGTTTATTCTCTATTTGTTCATTCATTGACCTTCCTTTTTAAAATTAATTTTGATAATTTATAATTGATATTAGTGAAAATAAAGCTCCATTATCATAAAAATCTGAAGTTTCTACTAATGCCTAAGTTACTTTAGTAAAACAGTCTTTAGTAATTCTTAGTCTTTAGTAATTCTTACTATTTCTGGATAAGAATGTTATGTGTGTGTACATTTATGTTGGTGTGTAATGACCCACAAAAGAAATTTTAAAAACTATAACTTGTATCATAAGGATTACCAATATGTAGATGTAGAAAAGCTCCTTTAACTCATCATTGTCAGTTAGTTTATTCCCAAATGACATTTAAGTAACTTTCAGTACCTGGAAATGGACAATAAATGCTGCAGCTATTTTTAAGTCACAAAAAAAGTCTGTTTACTTGAGGCATTATATCTTACAATAAACTTAAGATAGCTTGCTTTATTATATTTACCCTTAAACCTATTTTCCATTTAGATGTTAAAAGGATACCAAATCTATTTGTCTTTTGCCCTGAATATATATTCTACTCAATAAGATAGTGATAGAAAATGACTCAGTTCATTGAATAGTTCCATTACCCCTGCTATTGGAAAATGCCACAACAGGTTGACTCTGTAACATAGAGTTGGCATAATGTGAATAACAAGCATTGCCCCAGCCCTCCAAAAAGAAAAGAAATTATAGAGATAAACAACCTATTGTCAACCCTCAAATCTCTGTTCAGAATCACTCTAGAACCACCACAGGGTAGCACGTGGGCTTCTGTGCTTAGACTGGGAGGTGACACAGCCGGGAAGACAACCTGACCTCATGTCAGCACTAAAGCATCAGCAGCCCATTTACCAGACACTTTACTTTGGGGCCGTACGGCAGTTTCTGCGTTTTATGTCCCAAGTGAGAAAAAGCAAGGCCCCTAATCTTAATAATGATCCTTTCCTACAGAAACGCTCATTTTGGTATCTGTAGATGCCAGCTTACACAGAAAGCTGGTGGGAGTGTAAAAACCCTCAAGCACCCCGGGCCAGGGAGGTAACCTGCTGATTGCAGATGGGGCCGCCGTCCTCCTCCGGCCAGGGCGTCTTGGGAGCCACCACAGGCCTCCTCCCCACTCCTAGCCAGTGAAGGAGCACAGGGCAGCTTCTAATGCTTAATCATCTGTTTTAAGAAGCTTAAACTGCTGGAGCTGGGTCAAGGAAAAGGCTTTTTCCTCATCTCCCCTGCTGCAGGGGGCCAGGGGCCCTGCCTCTTCCACATGTCTAGAGCTGCTGAGGTGAGTGAGCGCCCTCGGGGCACCAAGCCCCCGCTGCCAGGCTGTGCTGTCCTTCTCTCCTCATAGGGATGGCGGGCAGGGGAGATTGCAGTGGACCAGGATGGCACCAAGATGTGAAGGGAGGCTTCAGATTCACATGAAGTCATGAGATCCATTTTATCAGTAACCACAATGTGAGACAGAAACTATGCTCTTTTCCATTTAGGTGTTAAAAGGATACCAAATCTATTTGTCTTTTGCCCTGAATATATATTCTACTCAATAAGATATTAGTGATAGGATGTAAGTATCAAGAATTGGTAAGCTGGAGAAGACAGAAAGAAATAGAACAAGCTCAACGGGCAATAACTGAGCAGGAGTACAGAATGCAAACGTGAGGACAAATGACGTTGGGAAAGCACTGTAGAAGAGGCCTGAGACTGAGGCCTGCTGATGGGTGTTTTTGTCACTGGAGGCCTCACAAGGCATCGCAGCACAACCAGTACGCTCCCAGCTTCAGCATCCACAGCCCACCTCCTACAGGTCTGGGAGTACGCTGAGTGTCAGCCGTCTGCATGCGAACAGCTTCACCATTTCTGCCAGCCACGATTGCGATTCTCTGATAAAATGAGCGGAGTGCTAGCCTACCTGTACAGTGTTACGGGAAATTATGATGACATCCGGTTGCCTGGTCCAGGACTCTGTCTGATGTGAAATTCTACATTTTGAGGTGTCATAAAATAAAATGACCCTTAAGATACCACCCAACCCTAAGATGTCATGATTTGAAAGCTTAGAGAGAGTTTAAGGAAAAGCCACAGAAATGATTAAAAAGTTGGAAAATGAGACCTGAGAGGAAAGGTTGTAGTCACTGAGATTTTTTTTTAGTCCTTAAAATATAAGATAAATAAGTGAAAAAGGGGCAAGTTATGCTAACAATCCTCAACTCTATAGAAGGTTACCATGCTGGGATTGGTGACCCGCTGTCGGTCACCGAGGAAGCAGGCTTACACTGTAGCATTTTGGATTTAGATTTGATATAAGGAAAAATTTCCTGACAGCATGCATTGTTAACACAGAAAAGGGTCCCCAGGGGAGGTTTTGGAATCTCCTCTGGAGATTGGAGATATTTGAAAACAGATTACATTTTCATCTGTCTGATCTGCTTTAAGGCAGCGCTGTCCACATACAAAAAAGAATGGGTGACCTTTTGGTGTTCTTGGCAATATCATTCAGCCTTAAGAGACGACGCACAAAAAGGCTGGAGAAGGCTTACTTCATTGTGGTGATTAAATTTTGCTTGTGTCTTCTCATTGGCCGTAGATGAGACTTTTTTTCTTTAATGGTGTTATCATCTGCCTAAATTATTTGTTTCCTTGAACAGAATGAACCTTAAATACAGAATAAAATTTTCACAAATTGGTTGCTTCAGAGAAAAGAAAGGGGGGAGTTTTTTTTATTGAACATAATTAATTCTCAACTTTTCAACTCTTTTGAAATGACTCTTTTTTCATGAGTCTTTCCCTTGCCTAACAAACAAAGCTGTCAGAGCGATGTCTTTGTCTTCTCTCTGCCTTGAGCAGTTACCTCCCTGCCAATCAGCCATGAAATCAGAGGCCTCTTCTACCGGGATGTCAGAAAGGCATGCAGAGCAGACCCTTAGAGACTTGGGTGCGATCTGTAAGCAATACCAAATGTATGCTTGGGGTTTCAGGCACCGAGGTTTTGCCCCCCCCCTGACCCTCACTTAGCATAAGAGGGGCCAGCACTGAGGAAAGGTAGGTATTTGTAGGTCTTTGGGATTACCTCTCCTTTTCTTTTAGGGCTCATCCTCACTTCCTAGGCATCCACCACTTCCCTGATTATCTGGTCTGTCTCCAACGTATTTCCTGTCTCCACACACAGATACTTCATTCAGTCTCACCCTAAACTCAGGGCATTTGCCAAGTTTGTATGTCATGAAAGCATGTTTATCCTATTTTCTCTCTTCAAGGACACATTCTAGAAAAGATGCCTCAGCTGAAAGCATAATTATATTTTTAGAAATTTCAGAGACTATGTGCAGCCAACTGGAGACATATTTTCAGCTCAGCAGACCTTTCAAGCACCCCCAAATTGCAGCCAGCTATCTTAAAGCTAGCCATGCTGCTCCCCTGGGTGGCCTACGACCAAGGTAGCCTTCTCGCCTCTCAGCCCCCACAGACCCTAGGCTGTGAAGGCTCCATCCAGGTCCTTTCATTTCTCAGTTTATTTTAGTAAATATTATACAAAATACATGGTCAATACTTTATAAATCTTTCCTTTGTGATGGTAATTATGATAGCAAAATTTTACCTACTTGAGGAAACCTTTTCTTCACAGTTTATATTACAAGTAGGAAAGTGTTTTGTTTGGTTGGGAGTTTTCCTACCTTTTAAAAAAGTGATGAGACTGGCAAATAAATATACAATGTTCTCTTATCTTATTTTCATCTCTAAAGTGGATGTAATAAAGTCCTACTGTTTGGGTTTCAATTCTTCACTTGACACTTGGAAGATGAATATCAAGAACTCCAGGAAGAGACCAACCATTCAAAGAGCAATTCTAAAGGGAACATTCTAGGCAGTCATAGCTTCTGCTGGTCCTGACCAAATCATTTTAGAAATTCGTGTCTCTCCTCTGTCCAACAAGGTTAATTATATTTCTTTGCAGAGCACACTGAAAGTGCCTGCTAGGAACAGTTGGGTAAGTGCAAGCGTTTCTCATTATTAATCCTGCCTCTCAGTTCCTTTAACAAGAAACCAGGGAGGGGGTGTTTAACGATTCAATACTCTGTCTACTGCTAGGGATAATTGCTTGATTTCTTTTATTGTTCATAATACTTCTTGAATTAGATTAATTTTTTTATATTCCATTTCTATCTTTTCAAGTCAGCAATTTCTTTGAAAATATAACAAGACATGGTGCTCATTCACATATGAAAAGTAGACCGAACCTTCTTTTATTTTGATAACTGTTTTTAGAAAATGTTCTTCACAGTTTAGCATTTAAGATCCCAACCATGGTTTGGCCCCATCACAAAGCGCTTACAAGTTCGCCGTGATCCCTGCACAGCTGCATCTCTAATGCCCGAATTGAGGTTAAACTCAGTTCAGGTGGTGTCTGCATAGCTCTCCGAAGTTCAGAGATTCTGAACAAAAGACAATGGCAACACTTCCATTACACTGACAGCTGAAGCACCTCTTAGGCTGAGATTGTAATGAACTCACCAGATGTACCAAACCATTTAAAACAGCGAGCTTCCCTGAGCTTCCACGAGTGGTACTTGCTTTCTTATAAGACACCAGGTCTGTTTGTCAGCTGACACTGCAGTCAGTGCCCCTGGGTTTTTCTTTAGGTCGGTTTTAAAGACAGCCCCATGAGGCACCTAGGAGTACCTTACTGTGTGTGTGTGTCTGTGCGTGTGAATGCTTTCTGCTCTAAAGGGCAGTCCCCCTTTGTCCAAAACAGACTTAAAAGGAACTAACAAACTAAGCTCAGTGTCTAACAAGATTTCAAGAACATCGAATGAAAACAGGACAATGATTAATGGAATGAGTAGGAAGTATTTATTCCCAGACACATAGAATGAGCATAAATTTAGTTCTGAGCGCCCTAGCAGTAAAGCAAACACATGTTAAGATTATGTCATTATTGTTACATGATAAAAAGAAAGCAACAAAATTTATCTGGGAAGATAAACATTTCACTGGCAGAAAATTCCAAGATGAACTTAATTCACAGGATCTTCTATTAGAGACACTAGAT
The DNA here is from genome assembly GCF_040802235.1 of Manis javanica. NCBI lineage: Eukaryota > Metazoa > Chordata > Mammalia > Pholidota > Manidae > Manis > Manis javanica. The sequence continues at coordinate 109,422,537 of NC_133164.1, forward strand.
ATGGTAATGAAGAATGTCTTCAGCTGATACAGAAGTATTCTTCAAGTGGTTGTTTTAAATAACAGGCCTCTATAAAAGATAAAAACATAACATGAAATCTTTTGTGAAGACTTTTCTGAAGGAGCCTGTGGGTCTGATTTTCTGCCTTTATACGAGAGCTAACGTAGCCTCCCAGAGACAGAGAAGTACAGTCACGTCACCATTGGGCTGCTGCATCCTTTGGACCTGCTGGCTCACCCCAGCTGTCTGAAGCTCATTCCAGACACCGACTGAAGAGTGATACTAACCTGAAGGAGGCAGACTGAGCATTCTGTTTTGAGATTTAGGGACCGAAACTTCAGAAGGAGAATCGATCCACCTCTACACAGAGTTGGGTATGGGGGGACTTGCAAGAAGGGCCAACTTTTCTTAGAGTTTCTGGTCTGCTTCTATGCATACTAGAACCTGGAGAACAGAAGAACTATTTTGCATCAGTATTTTTAATAGAAGTGTTGCATTAAATGCCATAAGAGATCAGGCAGGAAATAAGGGAGCCAGGCAGCAGGTGTTAGGTGTCCAGGCTGAAGGGGCTGCCTCTCCTTTGCCCTGGCTGATGCTGCCGCATGTGAACGAAGGCCCAGGATTTCCAGAACTTCCAGTTTTTCAGGATAGGCAAAAAATCTTGATTTTACATGATACCTGATGAATGAAAATATGGGCTCAGAAAACACTTTGCAGGCCAAACCACACATATCTACAGTCTGGTTTCATCTTAAGACTCTTCAGTTTGCAGCCTCTATTACAAAGCAAGGCCTACTAATCAACTGTCTTAATAATAAAATAGTCTCAGGTTGGCCCAGTAGAATTTCAAATTTTTAGCAGAACTGTATCTTGATTTTAAAAATCAAAGATGCTTTCCCAATAAGCTCATTAAATTGACCACATACATGGAGACAGCCAGTTTTTCTCTTTTAATTGGCTATGTTTTTCCCCCTCCCTACAATAATTTTCATTTAAGTATACGTGGTATTAACTTGGCTTTTTGTTATAATTATTTAGCAATAATTTAGTGCCACATATGTGGGCTAGTACCATGGATACTTACCATATCTGTTTAATAAAATGCCACAGTCTAAAATCTGTGTTTCTAGACAGCCTAGTATGCTAGGCTGGGATATGTGATTAGGATTAAAAAATTTTTTTTTTCTTTTTGGCTTTTCATCAAGTGGTATACTCAAGTAATTGGGTTATACAATTGTTTACATTCATCTGATCATTTTTTTCCTGCAGCTTTATTGAGATATAATTGGTATATAACACTGTGTAAGTTTAAGGTGTACAACGTGATGATTTGATATATATTGCAAAATGATTACCAACATTCTGTCATGTAATTACCATTTCTTTTTTTGTGGTGAAAACACTTAAGATCTACTCTCTTAGCAACTTTCAAGTCCAGTCATCTTTAAGTAAGGACATTAATAATATTTATTGAAATCTGTCCCGCATTGTGCACACTGTTACTCATTTAATCTTCACAGAGCTCTGGGAGGCAGGTACATCAATAGGATCGTCATCGTTGTCTCTCCTACTTACGGACTTGGGTGCTCTACAGTTAAGTAACTAAGTAGCTTGCCTGTGTCCCACCTTTAGTAAGTAGTGGAGCCCAGATAGAAGGAGTTCAGCTGGTCGGCCTGACTCAGAGCTGTGTTGTCGGCCAACTGAAAGCTCCAGTGCTGTTACCAGTACAACATTTTTCTCTCTCAGTGTTGAAAAACGCATTATTTTGGATCCCACAGTGCCTCACAAAAATCTAAAGACAGGAAAGAACAAAATCCAAAGGGCATTGAGGAGCGTGCTTGTATCCTCATCCCTCTCTCCTCCCTCCCTGCCTCATTTTAATCACTCAGATACGAATTAGGAGGGACTTACCAAATGGATGACATCCATGGAGCTGAGTCACATGATGACCCTGATGCTCCTGCCGAGACTCAAGGTTCACAATTCCTCATCAAAAAATAACTGATGGACACAGACCTTCCTGGTATTGTCTTAGTTCAAGGGAACGCATTTCCCCATTCCATTCTAGACAAAGGAGGGGACCAACCTGCAGTTTGTAAGCAGACTAAATACTGGCTGATGGAGTAGAGGTATGGTCTTTAAGAGTTGAGCATAGGGACATTAATACAATATTCTGATTTGCCTAATACTACACTGTTTTCAATGACTATTAATAGTTGGGTGTAAATTTTTATTAGTAAAGAACTTTTACCACAGACCTAGTCTAAAATACAAATCCCTTTTTAAAATTTACAGTTAAATCAATGATAGCTATTTGGCAAAGGCTGAAAATTATCCCTGTTAACTTATTTTTAGCAGTGTTTGATTTATATGTGTGCTCAAGCCTCCAACCCACGCAAGTATGTATTTGTACTAATTTCAGCCACATGCATTTAAACAGTGTTACTGGTGGGAAATGAAGCATAAAACACAAAAAATGTATAATTATTAAGGGACTGAAGTTACAGTTTTTAACTCCCTCCAGAGCAGGAATGTTACGATACAGCACTGATTGTTTTACATTTCAGATGAGTGAGGTTCCTGGATAGATTTGGCCATCATTTTCTTGCCTTCCTAATTAATTGTCAAATTCTTCCCTCTAATGGCCATAAATGAATTAACACATAGGTTTGCCCATTAATATGTGCTTTTCCTCTGGACTCATGCTGTCCTCCCACCTCGGAGACAGGTTAGCTCCTCAGAACAAAATGGAAATCTTTGGATGCCGCAGTGAGAGAACTTTGGTTGCTTTCCCTATTTTTTTAACCCGATACTGTAAATAGAGCACATAACAGCATCTAATATCCATGACATGACTTGTTCAGCACTGACTGCGTTGGCATGTGTGTGTGTATTCATCCTGTGGATACGTATCATAATGACTCTGAATTTTATTGTAGACAATCCATGGGCACAAGGGACCAATCACTGCAGTGGCCTTTGCTCCTGATGGACGATATCTCGCCACCTACTCAAATACTGACAGCCACATTTCTTTCTGGCAGGTAAGCGTAGATGCCATAGTGTCTTGAAGCATACCGCATGATCTGCATTTGGTAGAAAAGGCTTCCTGTTGCACCTACCTGCCTGCCTACCTGCCCACCTTCCCTTCTTGCAACAAATATCAAGTATTCATTGCTGCCTGCCTATGCGCCAGATGCCAGTGTGCAGGGTACACCAAGACTATACTTAGCAATCCGAAAAGAGGGGGCTCTGCTCTCACAGAGCTCCCAGTCTGAGGGAGACACAGGTAAATAAGCAAGCAGTTGTAGTCCAGAAGGGAGTCAGCGAGAAAGGTTGTGGGATAGCTTCACCAAGGAAGTGACATCTGAGCTGAGAGGTGATGGTGCTGAGGAGGGGCCAGGCACGAAGAGTAGGGCTGAGATTCCGCAGTGCAGAGCTGAGCAAGGCCATGCAGTGCGCGAGGGCCTGGCCTAGAAGAACCTGGCAGGGGAAGCGCCGGGCCAGTAGCTTATGTGCACTATTCTGACACATCTACAGGACCTAAGGCGTGGGGGAAAGACAGCCTGATAATGACTGTGTCCCAGTTATACTCTTCATTTCTGTTTGCATTCTGAATTTCCCATGTAATGCTTTCCATTCCTAAACTGTCAGGAAACTTTTTTAAAATCCCAGTATCATTGACTGGCAGTTCATGAGGATGCTTATGTTTAATTCTGATTAAAATGAGTATGAACTTTGAGCATCTAATGTTTACAGTAGAACTTGTTTCATCCTTAGTGATTAATCTCCATCCCATCTTCTTTTTAATTACCTTACTCCCGATAATTACCAAAAAATTAAACATTAGCAACTCCCCCACTAAAAAAGTTAATTTAAAATTTTGTTGTTACCTTTACTTTCCTAGGATGCAAATATGTTTTATGCATTTCAAGTAATTGCTTTGAAAGCTAAAAAGTTAAGTTTAAATAAGACTTCAGCCCAACTTGATGATGATTTTTTTTAAATCAATAGCTAATAAAATGTAAAACAGATACAATAAATTGCTTAATTAACAACATGCTATTAAAGCATGATAACTTTCAGATCAGTCCCAGACTTTTTTCTACTCTTCATCTAATTCAGTTTTTACAGTTTATTTTCTCATTATCCTTTCTTCCAGAGTATATCTGAAGCATCTTCATTAGCTCATATTAAACTCCTTTCCTGAGAGAGCTCAGCCATCTTCACTTTTCCCAGCGGTAACCACAGGCCTCGTATTTTACCCCCCCCCACCCCTGAAATCCCACAGCAAGCCCTTCAGGTGTCCATAAAGTGGCCTCTCGCGATGGTTCTTTAGAGAGCTTCTCTGCCACCGTTTTTTCCTGCCCTTGCCTTATGCTATGGTCTCTGTTACACCAACTCCACTTTGACACAGATTTTCCCTTATTTCTGCTCTTGAAATCCAGGAGGAGTGTTTAGGGAAAGCTCCACACTCATTCGGTATTTATTCGGTGTCCAGGTGTGAGGTGCCAGCGTGTGCTTTAGGGACTGAAGTCAAGTCACAGGCCCCAGCTCTCAAGGAGCTTGTTTCTGTCCATGCTTTCCTCTTTGGAAAACAAGTCTCTTTTCGTCCAACTTTACTTCCTCAGAAATGTAATTCCTTATGTGAAGGAATACCTCTAAATTAGTCAGATTTGAAACTTTCCCCAGAATTTCCATGTGATAAGCCTCTTCCCCCTTATCTACATGTTCGGGGTTCTGTTTGGTTGTGTTCATCCCTTCCTTGAATGTTGTTCCGGTTTTACCAAAGTGTCCGCCCAGCGCATTGATGGAATCATGGTTAGCACCCTTTCTTACCTTAGAGGTCAGGGTCATTCATCAGGTGCTACCTCTGACATAACTATTTTCATCCCCCACTCCTCCTCCTCAGGCCCCTGCTCTGGCCTCCGGGCTTTGCCAGGTACGCTGAGCCCATGGGCCTGTACGTGCAGCTTGGCCCTGGCCTCCTTATCTGCGCGCTCCTCTGCTGCAGGGTCAGCCTGGGCTGTCTGCTCGTGTGGGTGGGTGTGCAGAGGACTGAGCACCAGAGCAACTCGGGCAACACCCGAGTCTTTCTTGCCTCTAAACCCAGTGTCAGAATTTAAAATGCGACCCATTCCTTACATGCTCAAATTATACCCAGCTTGGTGTTGAAATTTAGGTGGAAGGCACAAAAACACTTCAGCTTTGTCAAGAAAAATACAATAAAATGTCTTCCAGAAGAATAGTGGGTTTTTATTTGAATTAAAGAATCTGGAAAGCAGTGTTGGATCTAATACACTCTGCCCAAATGGGCTTTGTTGATTTATTTAGATACATATTGTTTAGTTCTAATTGTGTATGGTAATACTTTTATATTATTCCAGGAAATGTACTATATTTTGAAAACTTAATGAAGTCTTATTAATACAGAACCTTACAAAAGCTATCAGCTATTAAAACCTTTGCTGAGAAATGAGTGTTAATGAGAAATATTGGTTGGATAATTACTCAAGTGAGACTTAGTAAAAGGTTTGCATGCAGCATCACTTACACTGAGAATTACATTAAAACACTTCCTATTTTGATGAATTACATTTGTATGTGTTTCTGTGTTTAGAAAATAATCTTTGCAGAACTGGTTTCATGAAACATTATTTTTAAAAAGGAGGAAAAAGCCAAAGTTACGTTTTAGTTAGTTTATATCCTCCGGTGTTGAGTGATGCCATTTGGCAGTCTTTCAAGCCCTTTGATTCTCCAACAACATATTCCTACAATTTGAATATCGCACCTTAGTGTATCCAGTGGTATTTGAGCAATGGGAGTTTAGTGATGAAATGCAACCATAACTCTCTCACCTGATTTTACCATTAGCTCCCAACAAATAAGTATCCTCTTTCAGAAATGCTAATTATAAATTAGATGGATATTGGTTTCACTTATTTTTATTTATCCCATCAAATTATTAGTATAATAGTAAATAATAATAAATAGTATAATACCATTCAGCCATTTAAAAATAATGACATAAATCTATAGTCATTAACATAAAAAGATTGTCCTCAACACCTTGTTGAATAAAGAAGGTAGACTGTGAAATGCCTTTTAATATAAGCTTATTTACATAAAATTACTTAATGCTGCTTCTCTTTATGTGTATATATACTGGGAGGTCTGGAAAGATATTCACCAAAATGTTGGTGATTGTCTCTGGGGAGTGATATTTCAGGGGATTTTCTGCTGTCTTTTTTATATTTCTCTTTATTATTTGAATTTTCTACAATGAGTATTTATCATCTTTGTAATCAATAAAAAATTTAATCTTAACAAATAGCATAATTCCACATCATTTTCATTGATTCAGGATTTAAATTGCCCTTACTTATTTGCAGCCAATCACTGGTCAAGAAAACATTAACACTGAATAACAAAATGGTTAATTGTTCTGGTAAGAGTTCTTTGGTCAAGTGTGTTGGAAAAATCAATGCTTAACCTTCAGATGCCTTCTCCAATTTGATGAGGTTGGGAAAGGATGGTCTGAGAGCAAAAAATTATAGTTAACATAGGGTCTTTATCATTCTGACTGTGTGCATCTATAATAGTTAATATCCCTCACCGAATTTCAGATAGCCCTGTCCTGAGGCAGGCAGGCTTTTTGACCCTACCAAAGGCGTTTGTCAATCAAATTTGTAAATGATACATCAGTCTTCAAAGGGTAGCTCAGCTTGTAAGGGGAACCCAGGTAGAATAATGGTCTTTTTTTTGGGAAATCTCTCTATCAGTAATGTTCTGGTAAGATATTCTCTTCCCATCCCATTTAGCCCTCAACCCATTTTTTGGATGTGGCTAAATTTGAGGGAAAGAATTAAAAATAAGGAAGTGTCTGAGCATATTGGATACACTTAGTACTTTGAGCCACCATCAGAAATCAAGCTTCATATATAATTTCATAGACAATTCATAAAGAATAAAGAATACTTTGCAGTTACTTGTCAACTGAGAAATTAGATTTTTTAAAAGCACAGTTTTTCTGTTGATGCTAGTAAATTTTAACCAGCAATTTCTGCATCATTTGGACCTGCTCTGTATGAGGACTAAATTATTATGTACTGTTACTTTTTGTATAAGTGAAGACTATCAGATCAATCTCACCATCATTATTTATATTTAAACTAAACTGGAAACCTCCATAAAGCAATAAGGCACTGATTTTTATCTTTTATGGAGTTTTGGAGAAAAAGAAGGAAGGAAGCAAGGGAAGACACTCTGGAGAATGACCAGCTTTAAATGTTAAGTGAATTTTAGTAGAAAGAGTTAATGATGACCATACATTTGGTTTTAAAATGTAACCTCGTACACTAGTGATTTTTTTTCACCTCTGTGTTGTGTTCGGCACTATTATTAATGCAGGAAAATCAGTAACATTAGTCATCTTAAAAGGGTTATTACTCAAGATGATTTAAATTGTGGAAATGTCAGTGGAGCCTGCACGCATCCCGCTAGAGATGCCATGATTTACACCCTCTGACACCGTCCTGCTGCTGAGAAGAGCTAGAAGAAAGGAATGGCTTATATTTTGCACTGATCCAAATGCAGAACATGATATCAGCAATAACACATTTTAAGTGTCCTAGGATTTGCCAGGGTTTCACGTGTCAACCATTCGTGTATGCTGGATCATAATCTGCATGCTTCCCACAAATCCTGCAATCTTCTATGAAATGAAAATTAGTGCAAAGAAAATTATTATTTCCAAGACCTCTTTCCTGATTTTCAGTATGCTTTCCATGTGATCTGTAATAGCAGGAAAGATATATATATATATATTGAAAAAATGTTAAGTAATATTTAGAATCTAAAGGATTCTTTAGACTCAGTCACTCTGACATCAGCTTGCCAAGTAACTGTCATTCAGTATTTAGCACTTTGACCTGAATGCATTGTTGTTCATGAGCCATAATTCCCACATTATTTTCCACTTATATGAATTTAAGTCAAAATTCACGTCAAATCCAGAAAAGCTGCCAGAAAGCAGAAGTTACCAACTGATAAAAATGCATTGCCAATAAAGGGTTAAAGATCCTCCCTTTAGTATGGCAGCAAAGCAGTGAGCCACAGATAACAGTGTTGAAAAACAACTGGTTCTTCTTTTCCCTTCAAAATAAGCTAGAACTTTCTAAAAACTGAATTTGTTTTAAGGCAGGAATGGAGGGAAGGTGTTGGTAGATGGAGATGGGAAAGGAGGTTAAGTTTTGAGCTTTGACCCCGTGACCTGCCACTGTCACTCTCTCTACTGCTTACCTTTGCTTCATTTCCTTGAACTCATTGTAAGTCCCAAAACTTGTTCACGGCCCTTCCTTCCAAGGGATGCAGTGAGCACTGTTGTTAGAGAGTAAGGTCTAAAGTTTGAAATGTCAATAATTTCCAAATACTGGCTGAACGGTTCACATTGATGATTTAGGCCCCTAAGTGCAGATTGCGGGACTTTCCTGCCGTCAAGTTCTACCCACCAGGTAAAATTTCTCTGGATTTAGCCATTTCCTATAATAGCATCAGAACAATGTCAAATACACTGAAAGGAACCCGTCAGAGGTTAAGAATAAAGTCTTAGGCGAACGTGAATAAGCATGCGGAGGACAGAGTGTGACTGGAAGCATGTGTCCATCTGTGGTAGGGAAAGGGAACCGATCCTTTAAATGACACGCACACCCTCCTGTCCCACGTCCCTGCAGATGAACACCTCGCTGTTGGGAAGCATCGGCATGCTGAATTCAGCGCCGCAGCTGCGCTGCATTAAAACCTACCAGGTGCCGCCCGTGCAGCCGGCTTCGCCCGGCTCCCACAACGCCCTCAGGCTGGCCCGGCTCATCTGGACTTCCAACCGCAACGTCATCCTGATGGCCCACGACGGGAAGGAGCACCGCTTCATGGTGTAGGGCCGGCCCGCGCCCGTCTGCTGCATCCTCCCCAGTGCTGCCCGCGCCGGTGTCGTCCAGGCGCGCGGCCGAGTCTGTCACCCCTGCATGGTTCCGGGGACAGGCTCCTGCTCGGGCCACCAGCTGTCTCATGGGCACGCGCTCACTGCTCTGCAGGACGTGGCCCTTCCGTCACTGGGTCTCATCTCCCTGCCAGGGCGGGAGGGGAAGCCTGCTGTCCCTGGGAACGCTCCTGTTGCTGGGGGCGCCGGAAGCCTGGAAATCAGTCAACACTGTGACCGCGCCCCCACCCAGTCAGCCGTTTCCAGAGCTAACCCCTCTCTGAAGTGCTCCTTGAACCTGGTCGTTGAGACATCGGATTTTGAAGTAATGTGGCAGTCCTGATTATTGAAGTTATTTTACTTCAAACCCTACAATTAGTGTTTCCTAAAACATACGGTTGTTTACCAAAAAAAATCCTGTGTTTACATGTTTTTTTTTCTAGTTATCACTGGAAAATTAGTCCAATGTCCCAGGGTTTAGCCACTGCCTTCTTTATCCACACCTAACCCCTTTGAGATTAATGAGGAAATATACAAAAAAATACTTCTTTTTCCTTATGGGGAATACAGTTTCCCAGGCACCCAGACTTCTAAAATGCTCATATCCTGCTAAGTGATAGTGTAGTTAAGTAGTTCAAAATAAAAATCATTACTACTTATGATCTAGTTAAAATAATTTTCCAGTCATTATAACTAATCTCTTAAACAGATTTTTGTTAATAAAGAACCAAATCTGGAAGCATAGCTAAATGAAGAAAACTAAAAAGATTTGTGCCTGTTGTTACAGATCCTTTTAAGAAAAAACTTAGCCTTAACATCCAGAAACTTTACAGGTCCCATGGGTATGATCTGTGTCAGTTATCATGTAATAGTTACAATCCAGCCTTCAAACTCCCACTGGTGAATTAAAGAAAAGCTAAGACAACATTTCTTTTAAACAAATATCAAAATTAGTAATCAGCACACACATTCAGGAGTATGTATGAAAACGTGAGGACTCTCACTTTGAGCAAACATTGCAACAAGAGTTCATCACGCTTCAGAGTAAGCTTTAACTAGGCTGCTTTCTTCTTGTTATGTCAAATTATGCTGGTTCTTGCTCATGGTAATGGGGGAGACTCCATTAAATAATACTTCGTATGAACTGCTCCTAACCAACTTTGATTGGTGTATAGTTGGGGATTTGGTCGGTTGGTTGGCTGTTGATGGGTTCGCTAGTTGGGTGAATGGTTTACTAACTGCAAAAAGAGAAAATGACTTATTAAATTAAGAGAAACTATGTAAAGTTTGCAGAGGAACCAAAATGCTAATGACAGCATTTAATTTAAAAAGCGTAGATTGTCAGAGTTTATGTAATTTACAAAAAGGTAGGGTCACAGTCTCAGTACAAATACATCTGCTATTTTATTGAAACTGATTTTTATGGAGTATGTCAAACTGAGACCACTAGAATGTCTCTTTCATACTAATAGTATGAAGTATGTTATTTCCATAGATGGCAAACCTGTGCTATTCCTTGGTTTTAGACTTTTGGGTTCTTTCAAAGTGAATTTATGCCACATGCATGTATATTGTATTTATGAAGATTATATATGTAGTTTCCAAGGCAGAAAAAAAGGAACTATACAGCGTAGACTTAATTTGTTTGGTGAACCTGCTGTTCTGTTCAGTGTAGATAGAGAAAACCTGAGGTAAGTTAAAGATGCACTTGTGTTTCCAGTGGGCTCCTGACTCTTTGCAACACCCAGCACATGTTTACTTTATGAACTTAAGTGGGGATTAATTTATTGTAGACTACAAAGCTGTTTTGGAATGATGAAGTGAAGATTTTTTTTAAAAAAACACCATCTTAGAGATTCTTTAAAAACAATACATTCAGTGCATTAGGGGAAAGGTGTGGGACCATTAGGCAAGCCACCAGAAATGCCCAAATGGCTCAGGGGATTTAGAAAAATGCTGTTAAGGGCCAGAAGAATGCAACGTCTGGGCTGTGGGCTTAGGCCACGAGGCCGTCACACAGGCTGTCTGCACAGCCAGCCAAAATTATTGACCCATAGAATATTATGATTCTAAAACTCTAGAGAGGATGATATTTGATGGTTAGACAGCTATCTCTAATTGTTGAACTAATATTTGCATTCTTGTTAACACAAATCTCGCCTTGGCTGTTTTGGTGATGACAGTCCCAGCCTCCATCACAGCTTAGATTCCTCAGCACTGAGGCAAACTTTATATGATCACAGCAGTGTGTGCTTCTAGTGTTTTATTGATTTCATTGGCACTGTGTTTGGACTTGTCCTTGTAAATGTAGAGATATATGTGGCTTCATTGGTAATTTACAAGCAAAAGATGACATGATGTGACACCTGTGTGAAAATGCAATGATTGAACTGTGTACAGTAAGTGAATTGAAATATCTGCCTCTCAAGACATTTCTTGATAGATTCTATATGTGCTGAATGCCCCTGTGTACATATGTGTGTTAAATAAAACCAAACTGTACTAAAAATTGTTTTCTCATTAAAAGCATTCATTCTTCTTAAACATTCTCAATTTAAATCCATATGCTTTCTGCTATCCCACCCTGACCTTGACCAAATTAAGCTTTCTATTTCTGTCTAATCATTCATTTCCCTGGAGAGCTAGCTTCAGGAAAGGCAAACTTGCTCACAAAGGACATTCGAATGGTAGAGAAGGAAGTCCCCCTGCCGTGCTGCGGAAGTGGGATTGCCAAGGAAACACACCTACTGGAAACTCAACAGCACCCCCTGTGGTTTGGGTAAGGACATTGCATGCATGTTGCTTCATCTCCACCCTAAGTTGCTTCTAAATAGACCGTTAATTGTACCACATTATATCCTGTCAGATTTGATGACATAGGTCAGCTGTCCCGGGTTGGGGGGCTGGGCTGAGATCATTACATTCATTTCATTTAATACTCAGTTTGGAGTTGAATTTGAATCCCTGAGGTAAAGGGCATAATTGGTTTTCAGAGAAAGCAGGAGTAACAAAATGGGTCTTCATTGCTCACAGGGGGTTATATGTGTCAATAGCAAATGTTGATCCTCAATTTTCAGGTAAGAATACAGAACAGCTTGAATTGAGTCAATCTTCATATAATAGTATATATGTAATTTTCTTTAAGAATAGATACATGTTAGAGGAGTTGACCGCACATCTTGGCCCTATTCAAATGCCAGTATCCATCCCAGGAATCGTTTTAACATCTTCTGATGACTTAAATGTATCAATACTGGGAAAAGAGGGGCAGTACCAGTTCTCTATGATTGGTGATCACATAAACTGATCAAATGTGGAAAGGGCGTGACATTAATAGGAAGGTAAAGCCAAGCTGTGCTGGGTGAACTTTCACCTTTCACCTCTCTGGCTGACTGACAGAGCTGAGTGTTGAAGAAAATCAATACATTGGAGCCAGGAGGGAAATATTTCCAACCTCTAACTAGAGAATGTATTTTGACAAGGCCAAGATAATCCATGCTGCACAGGAGAAAGAGAAAAGAAGACTCATTTTTAAAGCTTGACACTTCAAGGTGTTTTTGTACAATGGTTTAGAGATCATCAATACATACAAATACCAAAGGTCAAAAAGAAAAGCCAGAAGAATCTCAAAAATTAGATGTTCAGTTCTTTTTGCTTTTTACAAACTCAAAAAGACTACGGAGAAGTTTGTGTTTATAATTGTCGTTTAAATAAAGCAAGCTCACAATTGTGTGCTTTGAAGTTATCATCCTTCTTCCGTCAGACCTTACATTTTGTACATGCAGCACTATGAATGTCGATTGCCTAAAAAGGTGTTTAGACTTCTTGTTTCTGTCCTTTTTTTCTGGACATGGATTGTTGTTTGAATGGTTACATGGTTTTGTGCTACAATCTCAGAATCTTGTTTTTCAATTCACGTTGATCCTGCTGTGATGGCAGCATCAATCTTAGACCATCCTTCACATTTGGTTCAGTCATTTGCACGAGAAAAAAGTTCATGTGCCTATGAAACTTGAATTATTTCTAGTTTCCCAATTTCCTTTAAACAAATTACTTATGAAAGTATTCTAATTAGTGCCCTTCTCAGTGAGAGGCATATGCAACTTAGGAGAAAGGTACGTAATTCACTCTGCTCTTTACCAGCAGGATTAGATCCATTCGTTCTGTGGACAGATGCTTCCGTCACACAGATACACAGATTGTCTTCTTTCCTACAGATAAGAAAATGAAAAAGTCACACTGTACCCGTACCTTCCAGCAAAGCTCAGAAGGACAAAGGAATCCTGAGTACGCTTACGTATCTAACCTTCTGCTTTCTCTTGTACGTGCATCAGCAGGCTTGCTGTAAACATATTCTAATTAGATGATTATTAAAATAACAGTGAAAATGCAGCCTTAATTTATATTCTTTCTTATTAGAAAAGCATAGGAAGAGCTGTCTGGAAAGATAGATCTGGCTGGAGATTTTTTATTTGTTTCTAAAGGAGGACACAGCCATCCAAGATGCCTTCCTTAATAGTCTGAGATTTCCCAGAGAAGAAATCTAGCACATGCCTGATTTGAGTAGGCATCAATATAAAGCTTGTATTGCATTTGGTAAATCCATGTGATTATGCCTATAAGATGCTTGCAAGAGCATCACGTTGCACTCAGTAATGTGAGCTAATATTTTTAGTGAACATATAGAAGTCCTTATTGAGCTTAGATAAACAAGATTGTAAATTATTTGTGTTCTTTGGAAAATGGTGGATTTTTGTTTTGTGTTCTCCTCTCTATCTGGACTCCAATAATAGGACTTGATGTCTACCCAAAGGGGCCTCTCTGTGGTTCCACCTGTATTCACCAGACTCTTTGCCATATTGCTCTGTATTACCATCTTCTCAAAAAATTTTGTAGACACTGAGGAAAGACCAAAGTATATGCCAGTGGATATACTGTGTATGACAAAGTATATGACAGTGGATGGCTGTCAAAGTTATGACTAATTCCTCAAAAAGAAAGTAGGTCAGCACATTAAATCTAGGACTAATGAATTACATGACTATCTTCGAAACATACCTCTATCAAGATTGAACAAGACTCTGGACAAAGTATGTGGAGTAGGTTTCATGCAATCAGCAAAGCCAAGGAAGCTGAATGTGTAGGTTCCAATGCCAATATCTTCTTCTTTTGACTAGTGTCAAAATAACTTAGTGCTTCAGTTTCCCCAAATGTGAAATGTATTGTCTAAAACTTGACCTACCTTCCCAGTGGCACTTTAAGTTTTAGTGAAAATTTATGAATAAAGATACTGCAGTGAAACATTTTTATTCAGTAGACAAGCATCTCTTGAATCTTAGTCTATGCCAGGCATATGTTCTCTATTTTCTTCTTGCTGATGAGTTTGTTATCTAGCAAAAGACCATGGATTAAGCGCTGAAAGCAGAGATGGGCAAAAAGTGATAAGAATGTAGGGCGTGATTCTTTCTGGCCAGGTGGTGTCCAGTGAGGCTTCACGGAGGAAGCATTTGGCCTGGGCCTTGAAGAATAAATTGAAGGTAACTGGAGGATAGAGGGAATGTTATAAGGTAGGAATTTATGGAAGTTCGAGTTGTTATATCATCTAAATGGACATAACCTACTTCAGGCTTAAAACTGACAGGACATTGGTAGGCACGACTGACAAGCTTTTACTGCAACCGCAGAAAACAAGATTCCTGGGCCAAAGGACACTGGAGATCTAGAAAGCAACCCCCCACTCCCCAGCTGCCAACAATTTTTTCAGAAAGATCCTAATAAAAGACTTCTCTGATTCATTAGTTTTCCAGATGTTGTTTTATTTAAAGAAAAAGGTTTGCTTTAAAAGTAAGTGCTGCACCTTCCTTATCCTGAATTCGAGTGTGCAGACAGCACAGTGTGTTGGGTGCCTGCCTTAGCAATAGCCCAGATGCCCACCTCCACAAGTCCCATGCCAGGACAGAAGCATTTATCCCCCACTGCTGGGATTGTTGGCATCAAATAGCTCTGCAGCATCTTGGAGGCTGGTCGGCAGCCAGAGAGTGGTTGTTACCCCAAATCATGCTCCCCCATTTCAGGGAGCAACCACCCATGCAGGAGGGAAGAATAAAGGCCCAGCCCCCAGCTCCACCTCAGGATGAATTTGAAGGGCCCCTCAACTCCAGAATGCCCCAGGACTGGCTGGGGCCTCACCAAACTGCACCCCTGTTCAGCCCTCCCTGCCCAGTCCTGCTCCCTTCACCTCTACTGTGCCCATCCTGAGAACATCTCTCCACCAACTTCATGTATGCAGATGGTCTCTGTCTGCATCCCAGAGAACCCAGCCTGTGACCTTTGGTACTAGGAGTGGTCCAAGAAGATAGGCTCTTGAAAAACTAAAACAGGATTTCGGAGCTTGGTCACCCACTGAGCCACTAGCCGTGTGACTCCATCACTAGTGGTAGATGATCATGGATAGCTTCTGTCATGCCGAGCCATGCCAGTGTTAAAATGTTCACTGTGGAAGAACTGAACTGGGATGGCAGGTGATGGAAGCGGGTGTGCTGGAGTGTGCGTTGCGGCAGGCATTTGAGAGGTAAGGCAAAGCAGAGATTAGAAGACATGAACGTGGATGGCTATTGCTGGGCACACTGGAAAAAGACAAAAATCTGTGGATGATGTATCACCCATTAAAGGCGAAATGAAGCCAGAGAGACCCTTTGGCTGCATCTAAAGAGAGCCTCATCTCCTGCAGCCAAATATGAGCTAAGGCCCAGGCGCAGGACTTGTTCTGTGAAGCAGAGCTCCAGAAAGGGCTGAAGTTGTAGCCTCCAGAGGTCTGCTACCCCACGGCCAGAGCCCTGGTTGGGGCGGAGGGCGCTCTCTGGGTTGGTGCCTGAACTTGAATCCCCAGGTTCTGGTGAGTCCTCCCTGGTTGCCTAAGCAGCCCATTCCTCCCTCTGTAAGGCCAGCGCCCATGTCTGCCTGAGGATGATGCAGAGGCCTCACCCTCTAAAACGGCACATGCCCGCCTCCGCCTCTTCTCCAGCCATCAGGCCCATCAGCTGGCGTTAAGACACAACGAAGCTGCGCAGGTGCCGGGCCTGCCTAGATTAGAGAAGGACTCCACCCCAACAGAGCTGTAGGACCAGGCCCATGAGTGCCCACGGGAACTGGGAGGATGGTGGGACTGGATTCTCAGGGCGCTGGTCAAGGGGCAACAGAATGTAAAGTGAGACGAGGGACAGTTTATTCATAGGGGATTGAACACCCTGGCAGGGACCCAGGGACAGGTTCTCACCTGCTGCTCAGCTTGCAGCAAATGATGGTGACGTGAAGTCCAGAGGAAATGCCAGGACTGTCATGGCAGGTATGGAGGAAAGAACCAAAAAGCCTGGAGTGGTGGGATCACTGGGGCAGACGTGATACCAAGGCCAGAAATGCACCAGATGACTGCTCTGCGAGAGGCCAGCGGACACTGCATTTACAAGCAGAGAGGACCATGCTGGTGAGAAGGGCCCGCGTTGCTGCAGGCCAGGACTGAGGTGCCAGATGCCGCTGTAGGACTGGGCCCTTGGCGACAGGGGGGATGCCAGGATCCTAAGATAACAGAGATCCGATGGGGGATTATCAGCAGGGTGGGAGTGCTAGGCACAGGGGCCTCTACTGCAGAGATGTTTGGAAATGATTAATAAAGTACGTTATCCCCGGGGTAACCAGCAGCAGTTCAATTATCCAACCCAAAGAAATCAAGAATGGGGAACAGGAGGCTGAAGGCAGCACCCCACCGAGAAGTCAAACTCCCTTGCCTTGTTTGCAGACCTGAGGGGCATGGTTATCAGAGGCGCATACCCCTCGTGTATAAGGACCGAGCCAGCCCATAGTAAGCACCCAAGGTTAGCAGAGGTTCTTGCCAAGGGGGAGGGGATTCTAGAATGGAGAATAGAGGAGGGAGACGCTGGGTATCAGAGCTGGCTTCCCACCCCAGAGCTGGTTTTGTCCCCACTAGTATTTCTCTTGCAAGTTCCCTCCAGGATCCAGGAACAGCTGCTCCCAGGATTTATTCAAAGCAAGCGGATCTGAGTGAGGCAAAGGGCGACTGCCATGGATGCCGGCTGGCGAGGTACCGGGCTGTGGGCGGTGGGCATCTCTCAGTCGAGTCCTTCTCCAGGAATTGCCTGGGGTGGAAACGAGCCACTTTTCTGAAGACCACACACCCCAACCAGAGGCAGCTGCATCTGATATCCAGTTAAGGGGGTACAAAACTCAACCCTCCTTGCCTCAGTCTGACGCTCCCAGGGGACCCCCTGCTCCCCAGCTCCCAGTGCAGCCGGCTGAGGCCTCTCTTGCCAGCGCACCTCAGCCCAGCTTCTCCGTCTGCCATTGCGCTTCCCTCTCCCGGGTGTATCCTGGGAACACTTCTCATACGCCTCCTTCCAGAAAGTCTGTCTCACGGTCTCCTTCCCAGGAAGTGAACCTGCCTAGGTCCAACCCGGCTCCGCCACTTACTAGCTAAATAACTCTCCCGTGCCCCAGCTTCCTCCTGTGCCAGCTTCCTCCTGTGCCACATGGGGTACTGAGCGTACCCACCTCATGGGCTTGTTATAAGGACCAGAAGCGAAGAGAGTCAGTATATGTAGAACCCTTAGAACGGTGTCTGACACATAGTAAATATTCAATAAATGCTAACTACACTGTAATTATCATCTAAAGTTTCAATTACGAGATAATACAGGTCTTCAGTTTTTTTCCTGCTGCTATGTTAAAGGAAAATATGTTTTCCCACTAATTGTTTTCCTGTGTTTTATTTCTTTCTTCAACCCAGATCAAAGTGCTCACTTTTAAAAAGTGAGGGGAAAGGTGGAGGAGACCTGACATTTCTGGGTATTTATTTTGTCCCAGACATTTTACTAGCTGCATTTTTTATTCTATTTTATTCTTAATCCTAAAAGCCATGAATTATTATCTCCCTTTCACAGATGAAAAAAATTGCAGGTCACATAAGAAAAATGACCAAGATCACACAGCTGGTACAGGCATATCCAGTATTTGATACCTAGACTCTGTCACCAAGGCCCAGCCTTCCCTGTCCCTCCAGGGTCCCTTGAAGGACAGGAGGAGGAGCCGGCAGTCCAGCCAACCCTTTTAGAAGCTGAAGGAAATGCGAGAGAACAGAAAAGAGGTTTTGGTCCATTTAAGCCGTTAAAGCCATTCATTCTTTCCTTGGGATTTATGGCCATTGTGCCAGATTTTAAAAGGACAGAATTATGTTGACTCCTTGTCACTGATGATCATGTTCCATGAAGTAGTGGAACAGATCAGAATTTTCTAGAGCAAACCAGAACACAGCACTCTACTCACCTCCTGAGCCTCAAATTTCCAGGCTGTGACTCGATGCTGCACATATCTCAGGTCTCTTTCCTAGTGAGTTAGGGAGCCCCCTTGAAGGGTCCAAACGTAATTTCCTGTCCCTTTATTACCAAAACATTTGCTCAAGTGTCACTTCCTTCCTCCTACCCGCTCACATTTAGCTTTCTGCTTGTTGTTTCCAAACATTTTAGAGGAAAGGGGTGGATGAGGCTTCTCGAGAGCATCAGTGTCGCTGCCATTTACCATTCGGTTTGGCCGTTCATTCCTTAACAGCTGGAGCAGGGGTGAATCAGAGAGTCCTGGTTACCTGGCACAGGAAAACCCATCCTGGGTGTTAGGAAGGCCAGTCTTATCTCTGTATTCTGAGCAGAATGTACTGCCTGTATCCTTGAATGAAAGAATTTGAAGGACTTTCCTGAGACCATGTTGGGTGGTTGCTTTATATGATTTTATGTAAGCCTCTCAAAAATCCTATGAGTTAGTTTACATTCTATAGGTTAGAAAACTGATACACTAGCAGGTAAAGTAACAGACATACAGTAGCACAGCTAGTTACTTAGAAATGGAGCTAGGTTTCAAATCCAGGTGCCCTTCCCTCCCTATCAATGGATAGTATGTTCAAAGCCAGTGTTATAGCAGCTGAAGAGACGTGTTTCATTCTCATACTGACCTCAGTAACAACCAAGGACCTCAGAATTCAATCTTCAATTATTTATTCCACAATGACTCATTGAATGCCTATTATTTTCCAGGCATTTCTAGATAGGGCTAAATTAATACAGCCCAGGCAGTCATCACTTATGCACCTCAGAAGCTATCTAGCTAATGTAGTCTATTTTGTGTACCTGTTACACACACACACACACACACAAACACACACACACACACACACACACACACACACACACACACACACACCCTTCCCTCTGATGGTCTTAGAGCAATTCTCAGTGGTTGTTCTCAGCCAGCACCACTCATCCCAGTAACTGGCACCAGGCTGAGTTCTTAAGGGGCAATGCTGAGTGGCGAAATGCATCCATGAAGGAAGGAGTGGACAGCTAGTTCATGGCAGAGCCAGGAGCGCACCTGGCCGGGTGCTGTCACCTGCACTATTTGGTGAGCTGGCCCAGAGCTTCCTTACGTCACCTGAGGCATGAGAAGGAGTGGGAGTGGGAGACAGGGCAAGAGGCCTCCCCATCCCAGCAGGCCCCTGGATCTCCGTCCTTTGTCCAAGACGGGAAGAGAGGGAAAATTTCCCCTGTGTTTGATAAATCTCAGGTTGACCATTGGTATAGAGCAGGGTTGATGCCCCACAGCCCATGGGCCACATCCACCCTGCCGCCTGTTTTTGTGCAGTGCTTGAGCTAAGATGCTTTTCACAGACCAACACTAACACCTGATTTGATGATAGGGAGTGTTGTGAACCCCAGTCGAGTGAAATATTATCCCTCCCAGAAAAAGAATTTCAATTTTTTCATTAGTAGACCTGTATTATAAACATATTGCATTCAATTATCATTATATTTTGAGTGTCATCAATAGGAAATTTGTGGATATTTTCCTCTTTTGTTATAGAAGAACCTAGGTAATATTCACAATTTTGCCTCTTAGTCACAAGGCCTAAAATTTTTACTCTCTGGACCTTTACAGGAAGAGGTGGCCGACCCCTGAGCTGGAGCTGTCCCACTCACAGTGCGGTTCAGGCCCCACCCCACACCTCCTGGGTCAGAACCTGTATCTGGCAGGCGCCCCAGGTGTTAGGAGTCACTGATAGTTCCACCAGATTCCAGCTTGCAACTGGACTGGGGCTTGGAATGGATACTGCCACCCAAGGTCACATGGGGCAGAAGCCCACCTCCAGCCCCGGGGGGCTGCTCCTCTGGGAAATCCCCCCGTGCTGGGCACCAACAGCATGGCAGGCAGGAGGCTGGAGCCCAGGCCCTGATCCTGCAGAGGAAACTTCCCACCTCCCTGGGGCCTTCATGTTCCCACCTGTATGACAAGGTTCGAAGAGCTGACATCAGAAGTCCAGCTTTATACGTGGCTTATTTTTGGTCTGTTTCTTTTTGTCTTTGGGGTTGACAGGATGATCACCTCCTTGACCACGGCAGGTTGTGATGAAAAAGACAGGACAGGAGCTGAGAAAAGCTTCAGATGAGAGCAGCGTGTTGAGGTGCTGGATTCAGGACTTCACATGGAGCACGTCCTGTGAGGTTACTCTTTCTGGTTTTATTCTACTTCACAAAATAGGAGAAAGTGCTGAGGAATCAGATTTGGGGACCTCTGCATCCCTGGGTCCTGGTGGCTTAATTGTTTCTGATCGACTCCATCGAGTCAGAACGTCAGGACTGTAACAAATTCACCCGTTCAGCTTACGTTGATCGATGACCCTCGGTGCTCAGCATTTAGGAGGCACCAGAGATGCAACAGTGAAACAAAACACAGCTCCTGCCCTGCTGGGGCTTGCATGCTGGCAGGTGAGGCTGATGTTAAGTAGACCGATAAGCAAAAAGGGAAGAGGTGGAAGAATGTTCTAGGCTAAGAGAAAAGCATGTGCAAAAAAAAAAAGCACGTGCCAGGAGGGAGCATGGCTCTTTGGAGGAACAACCACAAACAGAAGCCAGTGTGGCTGAGGGAGAAGCATGGGGCAGTAGGAAGAGGGGAAGGCGAGGTGGGGGGCAGTTTGTAAGAGGGGTCAAGCCACGCAGGGCCTTCTGGCCTAGCAAGGGTTGCCGAGGGCGGGGTGTTTAGCAGGAAGAGGGCATGACAGGATTTCTATTTTGGAGAGACCGTTGGCTGACGTGAGGTTGGAGAGAAGTGAGAATAAGGATGGAGAGCCCGTCAGGAGGCCACTGCCCAGCTCCAGAGCACAAACGAAGCCAGGCCATTCCTCCCAGTGTCGGAAGGAGACTGGGCCCCAGAGAAGGCAGTGGGGCAGAAACAGAGCTCTGGGTTGGGAAGGCCCCACCACCAAGGCCCCACCTAGAAGGCTGGACTTGATGACCCAAGGGAATAGTACTGCAGCTTCACAGGACACTGCCCCAAAATGCTGTGTGGCCTTGAGCAAGGTGCTTCACCTCTCTGTGCCCCCATGTCTTTCCCTGAAAATGAAGAAATTCAACTAGATAATCTCGGTGGAGGGTTCAACTAGATAATCTCGGTGGAGGGTGACCATAGAGTTTATTGTCCTAACCAGGACACTTGAGAGTGAAAGGGGGAACAGTTAATTATTATACGAGGACAGCAGGCAGGAGCCAAGTTAGTCCTGGAAACCAGACCCTCTATGCTCCTGACCCGTGTCCCGCTCCCAGTTCAGTGCTCTGTCTCTAGTTCTCAAAGACTGAGAGCTGAAGCAGACCCATGTGTAAGCAGAGGAGCACGGATTCAGAGTCCCCGGTGAATCAGACCCTTGGCTGAGACCCCCGGAGACTCATTTTGTCCCCCGATGCATTGTTTTTTCTCCATGCACATTCAACACTATTCGCAGGTGGCAGAAGGAGGCCCCATTTCCACCCATGGAGGCTGGAACCTCTAGTAAATGCAGGGGCTGGCAGGGCCGCCGTCTGTGTCTGGCTGCTGATGGTGCCATGGCACTGGGGCACTGAGGGCATGAGGAGGCAGGTGGTACCAGAGTGGCCCCAGAGTGGGACTCCTGCCCACGTGCAACTTGGGTTCAGGTCCCTGACAGGCTGTTACATGTTTTATAAGGAATAATAGTTCTTGATATTAAGTGAAAGCCAGCTGACCTTAGTGGGCAAAGCAAATAGGATTTGGAAATAGGAGATTCGGGTTCAAGTTTCACGGTCATACACCACTCACCAGCTGGTGACCCTGGACAAGTCCCTTACCTCTCTGATCCCCGGTTTCCTCACCAGTCGGAACTATCTTGGGAGACTGTAATTAGCATAAAATCAAACCAATAATATAAAAGTATTTAGTAAATGGTGAAGTTTTTTTAAACTTGCTGCTTTGAAATGACTTCAGACTTATAAAAAAATTGCAGAGAGAATTCCCACATGCCCTTCCTCAGCATCCCCAAACATGAACATCTGACATCACCATAGTTCAATGAGTGACCAGAATCCATAGGGAAAAACTGAACACCCCCATTAAACTGAGCTACAGGCTTTGAGTTTCACAAAATGTCCTAACAAACGTTTTTTTCCTGGCCCGGGATCTGGCCCGGGGTCTCCAGTTGTGATGCCTTTCTCGGATCTTCTGATCCTTGGCAGGCCCTCTGCCTTCCTTTGTCCTCTGTAACCTCAACGCTTTTGAAGAGTACAGGTATTTCGTGGACTGTGCCAGATTTGGGTTTGCCTGATGTTTCCCTTGCACAGGCTCTTCCCCTGAATAGATGTGGGAACCTCCTTGGGTCTCAGTTTCCCAGTAAATAAAGTGGGAATAATAAAACAGACCAGCGGCCTTGAGGGGCTCAGCGACACAGCACTTGTAAATGACCTGGCACAGGCCTGGCCCACAGGAGGAGCTGAAACAGCATAGCTGGGTGTGATGTCCTCATACTCGCCTGTCACCGTTAATATATCTCAGATCTCACAGACAGAGATGCATGATTCCACCATATACTGCAGGGCACCTCATAGCAGAAGGCATTTGAGAAATGGTAGGATGATTTGGTTCTGTTATCCTGCTATAACTTTGTGTTTGGAAATTCGTTAAGAATTCATTTTGATGAATCCCAAATGCATGCACCATGAAAAACAATTAGCATTAATAGTGTAAAAGAAGGAGATCAATAGATTCATTTTTAAACTGTAATAATTTATTTGCTTCCTGACTTTTGGGAAATACTGCATCTTCAGGCGATACGTCGACAATTAAATAGCCGAAGTGTGGTGATTTGTGAGAGGCTGACCTGCAGTGCACAGATCCCGCTCTCTAGCTCACAGCACCACCGCCAACCGCAGCGACTGGGGGGAAGGGCAGCTGCCCGTTCTGGGAGACAACGCAACTCGATGAAATGTTCATCAGGCACTTCTCATCCTTACTCAGTTTCCAAATGCGACCCAGCAGATGGTAGACATTAAGGAGACCAGTACACCAAAGATGGCGAGGAAAAATCTGGCATTCATCAGACAAGGAGCAGAGAGAAGGTGGAAAGAACTGTTTTCAGAGGAGCTGGTGAGGCACTCAGCAGCACCGCGTGCCCTTGCAGTGCCAGCCTGGGAGCAGGGAGGCGCAGAAAGGAACGTCTGCGTGAGGAAACGGGAGGTAATTCTGGACTGAGGAAGGAGGAAAGGACAAATGAAATGAGTCTTCAGGCATGGAGGGAAGAAGGGGACAGGGAGGGTCCCTCACCCATGCCTCCTGGTGTAACAGAGGGCTGCTCCCATCACCCCTTCTCAGAACTATGAATGGGAGACTATGACCTTCCACCCCTTGTTCCTAAGAAGGTGGAGTAGGTGCTCAGAGCTGCAGGAGGTGAGGGTTTGCCTGATGAAAGCAGAAGGCAGTCCTCATCTTTGCAGCCACCATGGGACTGCGTGGGGGACAGCAGTGAGTAGATGTGTGCATTCTCTCTGCTGGAGGGACAGCAGCGCAAGCCCAGGGCTGGGCGTGTGGACAGACAGATGGCACGGCCCATGGTGCCCCAAGGCCACCGGCCTGGCTGCTGGGCTGAGAGCAGCCTGGCCGGGCAGGTGGTTGCAGATGGCCCGCCCCACCCACCAGGCCCAGGGCTGGGGGCCATCACAGATTACATTTTAAGGTGATAGTCATCTTTGACCTTTGGGACCTCCAGGGCCACTGGTCATCCATCTTAGAGCCGCTGACCAGCAACCTCTGGGCTATTTTTACAACCAGCAAACATTGCCCATTGATTGAATTGATTGAAATCTGCATCTGGTTTGTAGGGAAGGGACATGG
The DNA here is from genome assembly GCF_040802235.1 of Manis javanica. Taxonomy (NCBI): domain Eukaryota; kingdom Metazoa; phylum Chordata; class Mammalia; order Pholidota; family Manidae; genus Manis; species Manis javanica. The sequence continues at coordinate 109,446,742 of NC_133164.1, forward strand.
CCTCACGGCCCAAGTGAGCAGCTTCGTTTTCTGTTGTCATCTTTGACTCCCTCCTGTCCCCTTCCCACTCCCAGCACGGAAGTGTGGGTGGGAACAGGGCACACACAGAGATGCACACATACCAAACACACTCATACACACACACACACACAACCACTAACAGAGACACACACTCACCACATTCCTTCCCAGCAGATTTCCTGGCATGGTGCTCATTTCCCATCAGAAGTTAAAGGATCCTCAAAGGAATTCAGTTGAGAAAAGCAGAGGAATGTTTAGTTCAAGGGGAATCCACACAAACTCACATGCAAATCTAAAAAAATACCCAATCAGGAGCTTGACGGATAAAAAGAAACAAAAAATTTGGAACAAAAACAATGGTAACCTTGCAACATGTCAACTTGGCTAAACAGAGCAATGTTTCCCATAATTCCCTTTCTTACACGTGTAGGTGAGATTCGTGCAACATAGGTGCTGCAGAAGGAGAGCGGTCTCATGGTTATTCTGGAAGCCCCCTTCCCCTTCCCCCCCCACAGCCCACTCCCCTGAGGAAACAGTCTTCCCCTTGCACGGGCCTGTCGGGGGGAGTCTGGGGGGCAGTCTGGGGAGCCCGTTAACGGGACCAGCTGGGCTGGGCATTGGGAGGCTCCATGTGTGCCTGTGGCAGGACCAGGGCGGTGGCTGCAGGGTGGGCCTCCGTGCCGTTCACAAGGTGCCAGAGCCTCACCCCCGCCTGGTGAGAAGCACTTTCTCGGGTTAAGCTTTTTATCTCATGCCAGGTCGCAGACAGACTCCTGGGATCAGCTCCTGCAAACAAGGAAAACAAAAGAAAACCAAAAAAACATTTGGAGGTATTTCATTAGTGAGAAATAAAGCAAAGGGCTGCAGAATCTGCTGAGGGGGGAGTGGGCGGCACTTCTCTGTGCCGCTCCACACCCAGGACTCAGCGCCGCCTGACTACAGAGGTGGCCTCATACTCTGCTGACTCAGGTGACCAGGTGACTTGGGAGCAAAACCATAGGTCCTTGGAGTTGGGCTGGTTCAAATTTGAACACTGGGTCAAATCCCAGCTCCATCTGTTTCCAGTTACCATCATCTCCAACATTAGTTACCTCGGCGACCCTCAGTTTTCCTTCGTGTAAAAGGAACAGTCTAACTTTTATCTCGCATGGTGCTTCTAAGAAATGTCCATGCTCCGCCTTGCTCTGCTGTTGGAGGGCTTCTCCACACTGGACCGTTCCGGTGGGTGACTGTTGGCTGGGCTGCGCTGTCCTGGGCAGTGCGGGCTCTCTGGCCTTGGCTCACTAGATCAGTAGCACCCCGTGGTTGTGACAACCGAACATGTCTCCAGACATCACAAGTGTCCCCTGGGGGGCAACCTGCCCGTCGGAGAGCCACTGCTCTGCAGGGAGAGGCCCAGCACCGCCTCCACAAGACCCACCAAGGGGCAGAAGGCTCTGTGCACAGTGATCACCTCCCCCCCACGAGATAGGGGGCCTCGGCTTGTAGGGAGGCCCTTCTCTGGGCCTGGTCCCTTGCCTGTGAAAAGGGAATCAACATTCCCACCAAAGCAGTGGTAGAGTCACGGGGCGATCCTGATGTGACAGTGTTTGTAAGTGAAGTGTTACATGGATGTCAGGCATTGTCACCATTGCAGTGGCGGCCCCTGAGGACAGACTTTGGCTCATTCACTGCTGAGACCCTGGACACGCAGGCAGGCCCACGGGGCCCTCAGGAAGGACCCGCATGAGGGAGTGAATGTTCCCCGCGTCGCCTCGGTCTGGGGAGCTGGGCTAGGCCCTGAGTCTCCTTCCGCAATGAAAGTCAATAAAATGGATTCATCCATGACCCTCTGGCCCTGAAGCAAGGCCATGACTGGGGGGTTGGTCTCAAACCGGAGCATGCACACTGGGGCTTGTGAGGAGCCCCCCTTCCCGGCTGTGCTCCTGGAGAGTGCCCTGCAGAGGGCCTGAGAGGTCCGGGAGCCTGCATTTAGTGGGGTGCCCCTTGTAAGTGCACTTAGAGGCACTGCCACCACTCTAGGGGAAGCAGAGCCCACTGAGCGCCTGCTAGAGCAGCTAGCAGCTTTCCAGCCCCGCCCTCCGGCTATAATTGGTGGAGGCTGTAGGGCAATGCCCCCTACCGATCCCGAGGCACCCCTGTGTGCCCCGGATGAGCAGACCCTCCCCAGCAGGCTCAACCCCCGCTCCACTTCTCCCGAGTGCTGCCTCCCCAGTAGGGGGGCACCCCAATGCTGTGCGCCCAGGGCCCGATGTCCAGTGGGGCTTTCTGGGCCCAGGATTTGCTTTATTGTGTTAACACTAAGCAAACAGCTGAAGGGTGCCCCAGGGGCCGGGAGCCCGGGCTCTGCTTTTAAAAGCCAGAAGAGGATCCTGTGGCTGAGACCCTCAGACACGAGCTAGATCCTTGGGGTCCCGTGGGCCCTCTTGTCACTGCCCTGCTCATTTTTGCAAAGTGGGCCTTTCTTGGGTATAGTAGGTCCACAATAAATTCAGTTTTAAATAAAGCCTAATTCTAGAAATTTGTAAACAATATCTAAGCTTCCTCCGAAGCCCCAGTGGTAGGTAAACTCCTCACTGCAGCTTTAGACCTGCTGGGAAGCCCCCTCTGACAGGTTCTGGGGCACCGGGGAGACTGAGGGGAGCCCGGAAGCCTCTCCACAGCCTCCCCAGTCTGCTTTCTCAGCAGGGTTCAACAAGCTCTGTAAAAGCAGCGCTGGTAACCTTAATTTAAAAGCCCTGCAATTTTATTTTCTTTCAGCTGTTCAAAAGCCCCAGTTAAGCTAATCAGGGTTCTTAATAGTTTCATATGTAACTCTTTTGCCCCAAGACTCACTTGGGGCTTGAGAACAACTGGCAACAGCCCCCCAACAGCACGAGAATGAGCCCCTCCCCACTGGAGTCCTGGATGCAGTTCATCCCAGGGGCCTCTGGGCTTGTGTGGATGAGCAGATGGGTGGGAACCTCCCAGGGAATCAGAGGGGAAGAGGCCTGCAAAGCCACCCTGTGCTGACTGAAGGATTTGTGCCCCTCAAGTGAGCACAGGTGGCATGGTGCAGGCCTACCCTCACTGTTTCCTAAGCACCATCTCTGTCCCTAAAGGTGCTTTCCTGCTTGGTCAACACACTTTTCTTCATGAAGCAGCTCCATTTACAGAGACAAACTTCTTTTTATCCTAACTTTCTACTTTATCGATTTCCTTTCTCATGAACAACATTTCCAGGCATTCCTGAAGTTTGCAAATACAATGAGTAGGAGAGGGGTCCTTGGAGGGCTGAGCAATTGTCCTGCTCACTGTCTGATTCCTGTCATCTACATGGCAGGGTGAAAGGGGTTGACAGCAGTGGCTTGGTCTGGATACCTGGGGCGCAGGGTGGTAGGTGGGGTTCCAGTAAGAAAGTTCTTCCTGCTTCCCAACCTCACTCAGTCCCTTCTCTGTGTCCATCTAGAAAGTGCAAAGGACCCTGGCTTGGCTCTCAAGCCTCCTGCCCTCCACATTAGGAACTCCAGCTCCATTGAGATGGGGCACAGTTCACAGGCCAGCCCTGGCAGTAAGACCCAGCAAGCGGGGGCAACTACCAGGAAGCACATGGAGGCCCAGGATGGGACTGACACTGAATTTTTATAGGTGGATCAACATACAGAGCACACAGTCAGACATCACCAGCCCGGCCGGGGCCCAATGGTGTGAATATGATCTTGGAGTGAAATCTAACTTAGGCGGGTGTCCACTCACTTCCTGCTAGTCTTGGTTGGGAATGGCGCCCCACTCCTGCCTGTGAGAGAAGGGCTGGGTTTGGGTTCCAACAACAGAGAAAACACCTTAGTGGAAGCCCGGGAAAAGAAAGCAGATGGTATCTCCTACACTGGATCTTAAGGACTCTAGGATCATCTCATCCAACCCCAAAAGCCAAGGCCGTGGAGACGAGTGTCTTATCCGCCATGGCACCTGGGTAGTGGCTCTTTCTACTCCACCACCACATGCTCAGCTCTATCAGCTCCAATGCCCATCATAAATCTCTTGTATTGGCCCCTTAACTTTCTTGACATTAAGTTTATAGATGATATAACTTCCCTATATACATAATAAAAAATCAGTATACTTCCCTACATGTAATATATGGGAGAAATAAAAGGGAAATAATTCATAATGAAGTAGTTCAATAAGTAAATACACAGGCACAATTACACTCAAAAGCAATCACCACAAATGCCACAGGTACAAATGTGGACTGATAGAAATACATAGCATTGGTGACTTAAATACTTTAAGTGTTGTTCCTATTGATTAGGTGATTTTCTGAAATGCTGCACAAGTCTTGGTGAAGTTACACCCAGACAAAGTACAATCTCCCCTCTGCAGGGATATATAAGCCCAAGTTCCCTAGAAAAGAGTATGAGGCAGGGATACAGTGATGACGCTACCTCTAGGGGGTAAAGTCTCAGGGCAGCAAGAGGGAAGGAAATGGAAAACAGGGCAGCAAAGGATGGAAAGCCATACAAGGTGATGCATTCCTGGGTCACCACTTGTCTAGAGACACTGCTAGGTCAGAGTATGCTGAGCTCCCTAGGAAGTCTCCAGACAGACCAGGTGGAGACGTCACCTCGGGAGCAGTCCACTGGGAGAACGGAGTGGGGGGAGCTGGTTCCTGGAGTAGTTAACTCCCCTGCCCCTCTGTGTGACGCCATTCCGAGGCGACCACACCCTCTTGAGTGTGGCCTTTAATCTGACTCTAGAAGCAGCAGAGATGTCCCAGGGCATATGGGCACAGGCTGGGTGGCCTCCGGTGGTGGCGCCCTCATGCCTTGCAGAGAGTCGGGTAGAACGGGATGCTGAGGGTCTGGGAGGCAGATGCAGCCAAGGGAACCTGGAGGTGAATTTGCTGTGCCTGATCCAGCACAGTGACTGTGAATACCTTCAAATTTGTTTTATGTTTACATACATATATATATATATATTATATATATATATATATATATATATATATATTATATATATATATATTAAAGAGTTATGTTTCAGGCTCAGATCATTATGAAGACATTTTTCGACCCATTTGAATATTCAGTGGAGCATTTGAAAGTCACATAAAACACAATTTGAAAGACAATTATCTGTGGCAGGGACTGTTCCTTAGATGACAGGAACATGATAGCTGATGTTTGGGGGTCCCAGGCATTGTTCTAGGGGCTTTATACATGTGAATTCTTCCCTGGCTGTGCACAACTTCAGGAGTAGGTACAACCATTGTCTCCGTTTTATTGACAAGGAAAGGGGGGCCAGAGAAGTTCACATACCCAGCGAGTGGCAGAACCCAGTGGTCTGAGCTTTAGCAGCCCCAGCGCTCCTCTGCTAAATGTGGCAGTGTCCCCACCTGTCCTGTGACAGCTGAAGTACTCCCACCAATTTCCACCCTCCCCAGGGGAGCAGAACGTTCTCCACAGACCTGCTCTTTGTGGACACTCGCTGGTCACTGCTTTGAGCTCCAGGCTTCCTAACCTTGGGCAGGATGAGGGATGGGGCGGGTGGCCCCGGGGGAAAGGGATGGGTGACGGGAGAGGTGGTGGGAGAAGCCCTGTGGATTCCATGTCATTATGCTTCCGGATAGCAAGGCAGGCTGGCCTTCTGGCCGGAGTGGTGGCTATGGATTTTCAGGAGTTGTAACTGGTGTCACTCAGACTATAACGGGGCACCAGAAAAAATGAGAGAGAAACCCAAACCCCAAAAGCCAGCCAGCCTTCTGTTTTTGTCTTCTTACAGTGTAGCCCTTGCTCTTTGTCTGGGGGTCCCCAGGCACAGGGAGCCCCCGCGTGCCAGTCGGCTCCCATCTGAATCCCAGTTCTGGGGGTGGCTTTGAAGCAGCTCCTGGCAGAAACATCTGGCAACTGTGGCCATGCAGAGCCCAGGGGATGGTTTCTTCCCACAGAGCTTTGACAGGCATTTGCACCGGGAAATCTAGCTCCCAGCCTCTGGGGGGTTCTCAGATCTGCCAAGCCACCAGCTACGGGGCACCCAGGCTGGCAGGGGCGAGGGGTAGGGGGAGAGCCACCCATCAGCTCTGGGACTCGGGGGCCCCTCTTGGGTGGAGGGGGACCAACTGCATCCTGGGGCCATATTTTCTTCTTCCAGCTGACATGACATCTGAGCCTGTCACTTTCTCACTCACTCCTGTGACATAAAACAATAACAATGATAGTGGCTACGCATCACCTGGCACCCACTGTGTACCGTGTATTGTTCTGAGCACTTTATGTGAACCAACCCTGGCAATAACCATGTGAGGCCTGTGCTCTCATACCTGCCCCTGCCCCATTTCACAGATGGGAAAACTAAGGCACAGCAACTGAATTGTAGATGATTTGCCCAGGGTCATGCAGCCCAGAAAGTGGCTCCTGGGCATGTGTTTCTGTGCAGTGTGCCCACTGTCAGTCCAGAGCAACTCACAGGGCTTTAATCCTGCCTGGCTACCAGCCACCCTGCCACACAGAGCAGGGGACAGCCAGTCACAGTGGCAGCCTGGGATCGATGTTCACAGCCTTTTTTGCGTTGAGCCTGCTGGGGATGTGGCCTCCATGCTGTCTCTCCCTACAACCAGCCTAGGGCAGACGTTGCCACTGGAGCCCTGGACCCCTGGCCCGCTCTCTTCTGCTTGGGCCAGACTGGGTCCCAGGTCTCAGGAGGTTTCCAAGAGGCCAGTGCCAGTCTGATTCCTCATCATTACCCTCTACCTCACTGACTCCTCCTACTTCCACCCCACTCTGGTCCTTTGGACCTCCTGATCTTCCAAATGCCCAAGTTCACGTGGGGTCCTTCACCCTCTGCCTACGGGGTGCTCTGGCACCTGCTCCTCCTCATCCTCTGGGCACTGAGCCTCCACAATGTCCAACTCTGTATTTCTGGTGCTGGAGTAACACACTGGCCTGGAATTTCCTGGCCCCTGGATGTACAAGATCAAAGGAAGTGGTTGATTGTAGCTAAAATACAGTATTGGTTCTCTTATTAAAACTAGCAACTATTGAGCTCACAGGAGGGATTAAAGAGGGTGGTGTGAGAGGTGAGACAGAGGCTTCCTCCTAAAACTGCATATAATCCTGAAAAAGTAACAGGAAAGAGGACTGCCTCAAACTGCATACACCTGGAGAAAAGAATAAATCTCATGGAACAGGGTAATGTACCAAAGCCATGGCCTGGTGGGACCCAAGCCCTTCTCCCACCCCAGCTCACCAGCAGGAGGAAGAGAAACAGAGCAGGGAGGGAGTAGAGGCCTGGGACTGCTGAATACCTAACTCCGGAGATCTGCTCTGGGAGCACAAACCTACATTTCAGGTGCTTGCATAGTACTCGTGATTAGGGGGTTGGAAAGCTAAGACAGGCAGAATTCCTGGAGAGACTGAGATTCCAGCCACTTGTGGAAACAGGGATCCATATCCGGCTGCTCTGGGACAAAAGAGAGGCAGGCAGTCTGAGACACTTCCTAACAGCAAGAGGGCTGCTAAAGGGGCAAGGATTGCACAGAGCTTACTGCTCAGGAGAAAGGACAGGTAGACTATATTGTCCAGGTGCACTCTGCCCAGCAGGTTGGGAGCTTTCATGATCTTCAGGTGCTCCAGCTCCCTGGCTGGCTACACAGCTCCAAGGAATCCCTCCATGATACACAGCCTACAGCGCCTTTCTCATGGCCAGCCCCACCTGGCTTGCAAACTGGCAAACCCTACCCTGGCATTAGACCAGACAGAGGGAAGACCTTTCTACAGCAACTACAAACACAAAGCATAGAGGCTGTGTGCTCAGCCCACTGGTTCAGGCAATAGAGACAGGCATAGCAGCTGGAAGCAGGAAACAGCGCTTTCCTCCCCCCAGGCACCAATACCCTCCCCTGCAACCCCCAACATTGCTTCAGGGACTGTGCAGATCCAGAGAGTAGAGCTTCTGGGCATTAGAGGGCATCATATACAAATGTGAAATGCCAGAGGAACCTGGTTCAAAGTAAAATTATGAATACAACACCTGAGAAAGATTTAAATAACATCTACCTCATGAATCTTCCTGAAAGGTATTTCAAAAGAAAAATCATTAACATGCTCACGAAGGTACAGAAAAATATTCAAGAACTCAAGAATGAATTCCAGTCAGAGATCCAATCATTGAAGAGCACAATGGAGGGTATTAAAAGCAGATTAGATATGGTGGAGGAGACGATAAATTAAATAGAAACTAGAGAAGAGAAATACAAAGAAGCTGAGGCACAGAGAGAAAAAAGGACCTCTAAGAATGAAAGAATATTGAGAGAACTGTGTGACCAATCCAAATGGAACAGTATTCACATTATAGGGGCACCAGAAGAAGATGAGAGAGAAAAAGGGATAGAAAGTGTCTTTGAGGAGGTAATTGCTGAAAACTTCCCCAATCTGGGGAAGGAGAAAGTCTCTCAGGCCATGGAGATGCACAGACCTCCCAACACAAGGGACCCAAGGAAGGTAACACCAAGACATACAATAATTAGAATGGCAAAGATCAAGGATAAGAACAGACTATTAAAAGCAACCAGAGAGAGAAATAAGATCACACACAAAGGAAAGCCCATCAGACTATCATCAGACTTCCCAGCAGGAACCTTATAGACCAGAAGGGAGTGGCATGATGTATTTAACTCAATGAAGCAGAAGTGCCTCGAACCAAGATTACTTTATTCAGCAAGATTATCATTTAAATTTGAAGGAGGGATTAAACAATTTCCAGATAAGCAAAAGCTGAGAAAATTTACCTCCCACAAACCATCTCTACAGTGTATTTTGGAGGGACTGCTATAGATGGAAGTGTTCCTAAGGTTGAATAGCTGTTACCAGAGGTAATAAAACCACAGTAAAGAAAGTAGAACAGCTAATTACTAAACAAATGCAAAATTAAATTAACTATCCCCAAAGTCAATCAAGGGATAGACAAAGAGTACAGAATATGATACCTAATATATAAAGAATGGAGGAGGAAGAAAATGGAGGAGGAAAAAAAAGAACCTTTAGATTGTGATGGTAACAGCATAATAAGTGAGTTAAGTTAGACTCTTAGCTAGTAAGGAAGTTAACCTTGAATCTTTGGTAACCAGGAATCTAAAGCCTGCAATGGCAGTAAGTACATATCTATTGATAATCGCCCTAAATGTAAATGGAATGAATGCACCAATCAAAAGACATAGAGTCACTGAATGGATAAAAAAAACAAGACCTATCTATATGCTGCCTATAAGAGACTCACTTTAAACCCAAAGACATACGCACACAGGAAGGAAAAAGATATTTCATGCAACTAATAGGCAGAAAAAAGCAGGAGTTGCAGTATTTGTATCAGACAAAATAGACTTCAAAACAAAGAAAGTCACAAGAGACAAAGAAGGACATTACATAATGATAAAGGGGCCAATCCAACAAGAAGATATAACCATTATAAATATCTATGGGCCCAACACAGGAGTACCTACATAAGTGAAACAAATACTAATAGAATTAAAAGGGGAAATAGATTGCAATACATTCATCCTAGGAGACTTTAACACTCCACTCATTCTGAAGGACAGATCAACCAGACAGAAAATAAGTAAGGAGACCGAGACACTGAACAACACATTAGAACAGATGGACCTAACAGACATCTACAGAACTCTACACCCAAAAGCAGCAGAATACACATTCTTCTCAAGTGCACATGGAACATTTTCAAGAATATATCATATACTAGGCCACAAAAAGGGCCTTGGTAAATTCAAAAAGATTGAAATTGTACCAACCAGTTTCTCAGACCACAAAGGTATGAAACTAGAAATAAATTACACAAAGAAAATTAAAAATCCCACAAACACATGGAGGCTTCACAACATGCTCCTAAGTAACCAATGGATCAATGACCAAATAAAAACAGAGATCAAGCAATATATGGAGACAAATGACAACAATAATTCAACACCGCAAAATCTGTGAGACACAGCGAAGGCTGTGCTAAGAGGAAAATATATTGCAATACAGGCCTACCTCAGGAAAGAAGAACAATCCCATATTAACAGTCTAAACTCACAATTAACAAAACTAGAAAAAGAACAACAAATGAGGCCCAAAGTCAGTAGAAGGAGGGACATGATAAAGATTAGAGCAGAAATAAATAAAATCGTGAAGAATAAAACAATAGAAAGAATCAGTGAATGCAAGAGCTGGTTCTTTGAGAAAATAAACAAAATAGATAAACCCCTAGCCAGACTTATCAACAAAAAAAGACAGTCTACACACATAAACAGAATCAGAAATGAGAAAGGAAAAATCACTACAGACACCATAGAAATACAAAGAATTATTAGAAAATACCATGAAAAATTATATGCTAACAAACTGGATAACCTAGAAGAAATGGACAACTTCCTAGAAAAATACAACCTTCCAAGGCTGACCAAGGAAGAAACAGAAAATCTGAAGAGACCAATTATCAGCAACAAAATTGAACTGGTAATAAAAAACCTACCTAAGAACAGAACCCTTGGACCAGATGGCTTCACTGCTGAATTTTATCAAACATTTAGTGAAGACCTAATACCCATCCTCCTTTAAGTTTTCCAGAGTAGAAGAAGAGGGAATACTTCCAAACTCATTCTATGAGGCCAGCATCATTCTAATACCAAAACCAGGCAGACACCACAAAAAAAGAAAATTACAGACCAATATCCCTGATGAACATAGATGCAAGAATACTCAACAAAATATTAGCAAACCAAATTCAAAAATACATCAAAAAGATCGTCCATCATAATCAAGTAGGATTGATTCCAGAGATGCAAGGATGGTACAACATTCAAAAATCCATCAACATCATCCACCACATAAACAAAAAGATGAACAAAAACCACATGATCATCTCCATAGATGCTGAAAAAGTATTCGACAAAATTCAACATCCATTCATGATAAAAACTCTCAACAAAATGGGTATAGAGGGCAAGAACCTCACCATAATAAAGGCCATATATGACAAACCAACCCACAGCCAACATTATACTTAACAGCAAGAAGCTGAAAGCTTTTCCTTTAAGATCAGGAACAAGACAAGGATGCCCACTCTCCCCACTTCTGTTCAACATAGTACTGGAGGTCCTAGCCATGGCAATCAGACAACACAAAAAAATACAGGAATCCAGATGGTAAAAAAGAAGTCAAACTGTCACTATTTGCAGATGACATGATATTGTACATAAAAAACCCTAAAGACTCCACTCTAAAACTACTAGAACTAATAATCGGAATTCAGCAAAGTTGCAGGATATAAAATTAATACACCGAAATCTGTGGCATTCCTATACACTAACAATGAACTAGCAGAAAGAGAAATCAGGAAAACAATTCCATTCACAGTTGCATCAAAAAGAATAGTATACCTAGGAATAAACCTAACCAAGGAAGTGAAAGACCTATGCTCTGAAAACTACAAGACATTCATGAGAAAAATTAAAGAAGATATCAATAAATGGAAACACATCCTGTGCTCATGGATAGGAAGAATTAATATCGTCAAAATGGCCATCATCCTGTCTAAAGCACTCTACAGATTCAATGCAATTTCTATCAAAATACCAACAGCATTCTTCAACGAACTAGAGAAAATCATTCTAAAATTCATATGGAATGACAAAAGACCCCAAATAGCCAAAGCAATCCTGAGAAAAAAGAACAAAGCAGGGGGGATTATGCTCCCCAACTTCAAGCTCTACTACAAAGCCACAGTAATCAAGACAATTTGGTACAGGCACAAGAACAGATCCATAGACCAATGGAACAGACTAGAGAGCCCTGATAGAAACCCAACTATATATGGTCAATTAATATATGATAAAGGAGTCATGGACATACAGTGGGGGAAATGACAGCCTCTTCAATAGCTGGTGTTGGCAAAACTGGACAGCTACATGCAAGAGAATGAAACTGGATTATTGTTTAACCCCATACACAAAAGTAAACTCAAAATGGATCGAAGACCTGAATGTAAGTCATGAAACCATTAAACTCTTAGAAGAAAACATAGGCAAAAATCTCCTGAATATAAGTATGAGCAACTTCTTCCTGAACCCATCTCCTCAAGCAAAGGAAACAAAAACAAAAATGAACTCATGGGACTACATCAAACTAAAAAGCTTCTGTATGGCAAAGGACACCATCAACAGAACAAAAAGGCATCTTACAGTATGGGAGAATATATTTGTAAATGACATATCTGACAAGGGGTTAACATCCAAAATATATAAAGAACTCACATGCCTCAACACCCAAAAAGCAAATAACCCGATTAAAAAATGGGCAGAGGATATGAAGAGACACTTCTCCAAAGAAGAAATTCAGATGACCAACAAACAAGTGAAAAGATGCTCTACATCACTAATCATCACAGAAATGCAAATTAAAACCACAATGAGATATCCCCTCACACCAGTTAAGATAGCCAGCATCGAAAAGACTAAGAACAACAAATGCTGGAAAGGATGCAGAGAAAGGGGAACCCTCCTACACTGCTGGTGGGAATGTAAGCTAGTTTAACCACTGTGGAAAGCAATATGGAGGTTCCTCAAAAGACTAAAAATAGAAATACCATTTGACCTGGGAATCCCACTCCTTGAAATTTACCCAAAGAAAACAACTTCTCAGATTCAAAAAGACACATGTACCCCTATGTTTATTGCAGCACTTTTTACAACAGCCAAGATATGGAAGCAACCTAAGTGTCCATCAGTACATGAATGGATAAAGAAGAGGTGGTACATATACACAATGGAATACTATTCAGCCATAAGAGAGAAACAAATCCTACCATTTGCAACACCATGGATGGAGCTGGAGGATATTATGCTCAGTGAAATAAGCCAGGCAGAGAAAGGCAAATGACAAATGATTTCCTTCATTTGTGGAGTATAACAACAAATCAAAACTGAAGGAACAAAATAGCAGCAGACTCAGAGACTCCAAGAAGGGACTAGCGGTTACCAAAGGGGAGGGGTGTGGGAGGGCGGATGGGGAGGGAGAAGGGGATTGAGGGGTGTTATGTTTAGTACACATGGTGTGGGGGATCACCGGGAGAACAGTGTGGCACAGAGGAGGCACATAGTGGATCTGTGGCATCTTACTACACTGATGGACAGTGACTGCACTGGGGTATGGGTGGGGACTTGATCATATGGGTAAATGTAGTAACCACATTGTTTTTTCATGTGAAACCTTCATAAGAGTGTATATGAATAATACCTTAATAAAAAATAAAAAAAATAAAACTGGCAGCTATTTAATTTCATGCCAACTCATGAAGGTGTTTATGCTCTAGAACAAGGGAAAAGAGAGCCAAGCAAAAAACCAATATAAGGAGGGTTTCTATTTAGAATCAGATAAGTGCTTGTTTATTCGCACCTGAAATTCTGGAATCAAAGGAATTACAGGCCTCACCGGTGGGTGCTGAGCCCCCCTTGCCCGCCTAGGTGTGGGAGGACCCCTCCTAGAGCTGGTTCAGGCCAGGCCGAGCCGGGTGTCAGCACCGATGTGGTCCACCCTGAACTGCTCCCAGACCCCGAAAGTGCCCCGTGAGCCACTGCCATGAGCCGGAGCGCCCATCAGGCCTTTGTCACCCCTACCCAACATGCCTTCTCCAGCGGGCACAGCAGGAGCCCTGCCACCAGGATCTCTGCCGAGTGAGGGATTACAGGCCGGGACTGCATGTGGCAGATGGTAGCGCTTAGAGCTGAACTGCACACGGGTGCTTTGAACATCTTGAAAAGATTTCTTTAGAAGTTAAACTTGGCTTGGGAGTGACAATATGGTTCAGTCTGTGGCTTTGAAAAGGCCTCGGAGTGGGGTGAGGGGGTGGCTGTTTCATGTTCCCCCCACCTCGGTTTCGCTCTTGTTCACCGAGCCCTGTTTTTCACGTGTCCTGCGTCCACAGCAGCTTCTGAATTTCAGCTCCATTGTCTGGGAGTCACACTCACACAGTTGCCTGCGCCACTGGTAAGGCCACACTGGCTGTCGTGGGCTGGCCCTCGAGGGTACACTGAGATTCCCTGGGGGCAGCTGGACAGACTCACATCCTCCGGGTACCCAGGGAGGCAGGGGCAGCATGTCTGCGGCCAGGGCTGTGTTCAGCCCACTGAGGCTCGCTTGGCATCCAAACGGGGCTGTGGGTCCCAAACCTTTTGGCACCAGCCAGGACCAATTTACAGCTTCTTGAATCCTGGAGCTCATGGCTAATTGCACCGGGATAATACCCTTCAAATCCCCTTCCTAGGCTTGTCCTATTTAATGAATCCTTTGAGGGTCAAAGAGTTGCATCATCTCTGTGCTCAGATAATGCCTCCCCTCACCACCCCACAATTTTCTGGTCCTCAGTTTGGTCACTCTAAACTCTTTCCAGAAAGACCTGACCTCCTTCCCAAGGAAGTCACCCAGGAGCACCTTCCGGGGCAAGAATGGACTTTAAACTGGCAGAAAAGCGATGCGATCCGGCTGGGCTGGCCAGCGCCGCTCTCCGTAGCTTCAGCAGCCATAAGCAGGCTGCACTGACCGTTCATGAGATGTCAGGTGGGCTACAGATGGGAACACGGCATTATTGATTTTTACTAGCCTGCTAACATTGAAAGGAATAAAGCCCTTCTTGAAAGCTCCCAGTTAAGCTTTGTTTCCTAAATGATGATTCCAGGGCTCCGAAGGCAAATGTAAAGTATCAGGACTGCTGGAGATACAATAAAATGAAATCTTCTTAAAACCATTAACTTCAGAGAGGAGGGGATCTCTGCTCAGGCATGGGGGCCCGTGGGAGGGGGAGAGACCCACAGGGGAGGGCAGGCGGAAGCCCGATGGGCAAAACCAGCGTCTCCTCCCTCCACGGCAGCCCCTTTGATAAGATTGGATGCGGATATAAAGAAATGAATTCGAACCGCTGTAAATTGACACCAGTTTCCTGGCTAGGCAATGATGGGGTAGAATCAGGGAGCCCCATGGGCCCCTTCAAATGCACTGACTTGGAAAATGGGGAAAGTTTGAGGTCAGAGGGATATTGTCTCAGGGGAGGAAGCCGTGGGACACGGAAACCAGGTCACTCCCCCGCACCCGATATTTATTTAGGGATTTTTCCCTCTGTTGTTCATCTTTCCAAGAAGTCTTCTCTTCCAACAGTAGGGGGCTCCCCACTTCTTGACACATGCAGGGCACAGTCTGGGGGCCACACTCCTGCTCATCCTGGATTGGTGGGGTTCTTGGCACCGTCTGGCTGATTACACTCTGGTTGGGTTTTTTTCCTCTATATTTTTGATTCTAGCAAAGCTTCTCGGGAGAACTCTGTAAGTCCACCAAAGGGTGTGTGCTCACGAGGTGGCCTCCTAGAAGTGAGCACCCTGTTGTGCCTGCATCACTGCATCCTCCTGAGTGTGTACATGCATGTAGTGTGTATGTTCACACATGCTCGTATAAGTGCACATGTGTGTGTGCATACATGTGTGTGGTACGGGTGTGTGCTTGTGAAGGTCTTTATCTGCCTGTCAGATTGTGGGAATGCCACTGGCTGGTGCTGACTTCTTTCCAAACTGCACAGTGGCACTGCGGCATTGTAGAAAATATATTGATTGATTGATTGACCTTTTTGAAATTAAAAGAGCAATGAGCTGGGAGCCATGAGACTGGGAATCTGACCCATGGATCGACCAGCAGATATCTCCTGAGCCCTGGGCAGCATGGGCTGGGCACTATGAGGGATTCACAGAAGCCAACAATATCATCCCTGCCCCAGGGTGACAGAAGGTGTGCATCAGTCACCAGTTTCTTTCAGGTCCTGGGACTGTGGGTCTCCAAACCACAGCCCTTTCAGAGCTGGGTAGGGCTCTGGGACCTCACGCCCTCCATCCTGCCTTGTGGACAAGGAAGTGGAGGTTCTGGGAGTTACCCTCACACATGTCAGGTCCACTCGTGTCCTGAGTTTCAGCTGGTGACTGTTGACCAGGTGGGCAGCCCTGGTTTTCCTAGAAGCATGGTTCTGCTCTCGTTTGCTAAAGGGCCCAGTGGAAGCTGGACCTACCACCTTCAGGATTTCACTTTGAGCAGATGGGCAGGGCGATCATTCATAAATACCAGAAGCTCAGCAAAAGTGCCTTGGAAACCTCCTCCAACCCATCTCTGGGGGGTGGGAGAAACTCAGATTAGAACTCCCTTATTACCGTGATACACAACAGCTCACTTTTCTTCAGCAATAACATGTTCCAGGTGCTTTACGAAGGGCTCTACATTCATCATCTATTTTAATTCTCAGAATAGCATCATGAAGTGAGTACTATTATTAAACCATGAATAACTTTTAAAGCATTATTCATAGTTTACATGTGAGGACACTAAAACTCAGATGTGGTGTGACTTGCCCAAGGACACACAGCTAGTGAGAGGTGCCAGAATTTGCACAGGAAAACTGACTTCAGTGGTCAAAGTACAAAAAGTTCAGCAACCTAAGATGTGTTTCTATGGCACCCGCTGACTGTACATCATTTACTTATTGCTAAAAGCACTGGCTATTTTGATGTTGATGTAGACAAAGTGTATTACAGCGCTCGTCTATGAAGCCGAGGTTGGGTGATTGGACCGATACATTGCTAGTTACTAACCCTGACTCATTATGAGTTAGCAGCATCTTGTCAAGCCTCATCGGCATGTGGTAAGAGGAGCTATAATTAAGTCCATGCTGTAACACACTAAAACAGAATGCTAAATGACTGGAGTCTTGTGGTTCAGGGGAACCTCCCCTCCCCACCCCATAAGAAAGACAAATGGCTTTTGAAATAATTATTTTTTTCCATTTTAGAAATAAAAAATGAAATAAGATTCTAATTGCCTGTCATATGTCTCACACACAATTTCAAGCTGATGATCAAACTCCTTTCTTCTCCAGTGATGAAATCTGTTCTTGGTCAGGGATGGTCAACTTTCAGATATCATGACCATCGGTCGGAAATTCGTGGACAGCAGCATGCACTGTACTCCTGTACATTTAGTTCTTCCCCCAATTGCTGCATTTAAAGCTTAACATCGCAATTTGGTTTGGTCTTGGTCCAGCTGTTTGTGGCAATGTCTTCAGGAATAATGTCATTTAGTTACATAAAAAGACATAGAGAGGAAAAGAGGGAGGTTAGGTGGACCTCTAGCTAGCTAGGCACTTTTACTCAGACACCATTTTGAGGAAAGAATTATGGAGGTGCTAGAAATCTCCTCTTCTGCCCCCTCCTCTGCTCCACCCGTGCCCCCTTGGATTTGTTGTTTGGTTTGTCCCTGACCGTAACCAAGGTAACCAGGACCCAGCAGAAAACACTTCTAGGTTCTTGTCTTCAGTGAGAGGATGGACGCCCAGCAAAGGTCTAACTCACAGGGGACCTGGGTGTATAGGGGAGGTGGAGGCTCCCTTCTCGGAGCTGCTGTGGCTGCGTGACAGCTGAAAGGCTGGACGTGTCCCTGGGAGACAGAGGAAGACCCAGCACCATGGACAGATTTTTATCACTTTCCCGAAGACGTCAAATTACAGGCATTAGTTCAGAGGCTTTGTTCAGCAATTGGTGCCACAGCAGTTGCTTTCTGTTTATTGATTTACATGAAGGCATATTGTCCTGGGTTCTCAGGACACATAATCTGCATCGTGGGTTTTTTTTTGCTCCATAGACCACTTTAGGGAATGGGGGGGTGCAAATATCACAGGGTAGACACTCTTCCCCTGCCCCCCACTAGTCTGGTTAACTGGGGGGAAGGGGGAGACAGCATCCAGATTCTCCCAGCTCAGGGACAGGCGGGAGGCAGGCACCTGGTCTGTTTCCCTGTCCTGGCCTCACTCTCACCTTGGCCTGTTCAGAACAGGCTTTCTCAACCTCTGCAGTATGGACGTTTTGGACCTGATACTTCTTTGTCCGGATGCTTGTCCTGGGCCTTGTAGGATGTTTGGAGCATCCCTGGTCTCTACCCACTAGATGCCAGCAGCACCCCTTCACAGTTGCAGTGCTCCCAAATGTCCCCAGAGGGCAAAATCACCCCTGGTTGAGAACCACTGGCTCATGGTATCCAGACCTAGACTTGCTACAAACCCTGTTGTAGTGCCTGGAAGTTAGGGATCCTAGGGACACACAGGTGTGTGGAGATTAGGGGTGACGATGAAGCACAAAGTGGAGCCACCTGCTGGGAAGGAAAACTCTTAACAGAAAAAGTCAACTTAGCCAACTCTCCTATAAACCTCAAAGCAGCCCAACACTTTACTTAGTTTATCTAATTTATTATATATATATATATATATGCGTGCATATATATATAATATAAATATTATCTAATATTTAATTTTCACACCAAACCATAAAGGTTGGTATTCTTATTCTTCTCATTTTGAGAATGAGGAAACTGAGGCAACGAGAAGTTAGGTGATCTGTCCAAGGACAAAAAGCTAATTAGAAGCAAGACTGGGATTTGAACCCAGGCTGACATGGCACCTTCTATCTCAACACTAGTTGTTGAAGAGCCTGGAGAAATCAGTGGCCGGGCCTCTGTTCCCACATGCAGCCCCACCATCTCCCTTGGGGACCCTTTATTGCATCTGCAGCAGCTGTGCCCATTGCCAGGGGAGCTGCTGGCCAACCTCTTTGCATAATATGCTCAGAAAAAAAACACAGGATGACCCCGCTTAGTGGCACTGTGACAGGGAAGGCCTCCCTCTCCCCAGCAGGGTCCCAGGGCAGATCCTGTGAGCGCAGCTTGGCAGCACCACTTCCCGGGCCCTGGGGCCTTTCTCCTCAGCTCTCCAAGTTGCACCATGAACAGAGCTTGCTTCGTCCAAAGATGCCACGCCAGCGTCCCGCATCTCACCTCCCCCACTCGGAAGCCTTGTTTACGAAACCAAGCTGCTGCACCAAGGCAGGGCCTCTGGGGAACACGGTGAGGTGGAAGGGCAGGGGTCAAGGAGCAGGGTCAAAAGGCTGAGACCCTGGGGAAAACAGGAGATTAAACATCCTCCTTTTCAAATCGGGGGGTTTGGATAATTAATTGGTCCCCGAACATGAAAGCCTTGGACGATTGCTCTAGGCGGTGGCCATTCAGGCCCAGCCCCTTGTTCTCGCCGGAATCCTTTCCCGCAGTGGCCGGGCCAAACCAGACCAGCCTGGGGCCCAGAGGTTGGTGCGGCCTGAGGGAGGCCCGCTGGAAACCGTCCTCCCACTGTCCTCTCCTCCCTGTTCCAGCTGAAGTTCCCCTGGCGCAGGAGGGCCGCCTGCAGGGGAGGGGGTGGCCCAGGGCCAGGGGAGCGGAAAGGCGGAGGGTGGGGCCGCCCCAGAGCCATGTCTCCTAACCGGCCGATTTGGAGCCTGGCCAGGGAAGCAGCACCCGAGGGACCACTTGCTTCCCTCACTCTGGACTCACCTGGGGGTGACTTGCGCCCACCTTCCGAACCAGAACCTCCCCAGCGCCTCCCGGCCTCAGTTCGCTTGGCGAGTGCTGAGTGACTCTGTTCTCCCGCAGCACTGTGGAAAATTAAGAGATTTGTACCTTGAAGTCTTTTAAAATCCCTCTGCTTCCCCTCCCCTCTCCGCGGTGAGCGCGCTGAGCATGAGCAGAAGCCAGGACCACCCACAGACGCTCACTTGCTGCTCACAGAGGCCCTGCCTGTTGGTATTGGGCCGTTTCACAGACAGGAAGACAGGGGCTCCCCGGGAACACGCCAGCAGAGCTGAGGCTCCGTCCCAGGGCTCCTGGCTGCACGGTGTCTCTGGGAAAGAGGAGGCGTCTGCACAGGTCCCCTCTCCCCCTGGAGGCCGAGCTGCTGCAGGGAGGGCAGGGGGCTTCAGGGCAGAGGCCAGGGTTCCGCTTGGGCCCCGAGGAGCCAGGCCGGGAAATGGACATTCTGGCCACGACTCCTCAGGCCACGAGCCACTCTGGTAGAGTCAGGATGCCCATCGGAAAGCCCTGGAGGGCTGGCGCAGAACTGAGCTGCGGGGACTGGGTCCAGAGGCCGGGGCACGGGAAGCTGCCTGTGAATTCAGGGAGCAGCCCGTCCTCCACTGGCCGGAGTGATTCCCTGGTCAAGGGTGGAGCAGAGGGTGAGAGGACCAGGCCCCAGGCGGGGTGGGGCTGGGCATCCTGAGCAGCTGCCACGTGCCCTAGAAATGACTGTAAAGGGCTTTTGGGCTTCCCTCTCTTCTTCCTGAAGGAACTAATCCTGGAACCCTTCCTTTGCAGGTGTGACAGGCCTGCTGCAGAGCACACTTAAGGAATCGAGTTTTCTATAATTCTATGCACCGTTATTCTGGCCTCCTCCCCAACCCTCCAAAGTCATTCATCTAGGGAAACATTTAGTGATGTGTGTGTCTTGGGCACGCACATGAAGGCTGTAGGCAAGTGTGGGAAGGGGCAGAGGCGTGAACACCTGTCTCCGTTCTTCCTAAGAATGCCAGCCGCTGTGCAACCCTAAGCGAGGGTCTGGGGGGAGCTGTGGTCAGTGGGTTGTGAGGGGGCAGGGCAGGGAGGAGGGACTGGCCCCTTGGTGGACCCAATTCTTTCACAGTGAGAGTCTGAGCCTGGCTCCTCTGCCCTCACCAGGGCTAACAGCTCTGGCATTTTCCAGAATTTTCCACCCCCTCCTCTCATCCCCCTGTACACACACACACCCATAACACAGGACAGAGCAGCCCTGTCAGTGTCCCAGGGCAAGGCCTGATTGATTTGCAGTTGTTGATCTGTTTAATGTCCCTGCTCCCCAAGCGCCCATCTGGGTAGTAGAGGCGCTGCATTACCTCGCAGGCCTGGCTGCTGGCTGCTGACACCCGCGCCCCGGAGGATGCTTGGTGAGGTTACAGGTGCAACAAGCAAAATGAAAATCCATAGTTTTTAAACCTTTATGAATTGAGAATGTAAACCTGGAAAATGGATCTGGAGTTACTAATGGACAATTGGTTTGACCAGCCCATCCATCCTCCAGGCACGTGGCTGAGGGCACTCCTGTGACAGCCACTCCTGAGAACGGAGCGCCCGCCTCCCCCACCAGCCTTCCCTCCCCACTGCTCTGAAGCAGGAAATAGATGCAGGCAGGAGAAAGGGCCCGGCAGGTGGCCTGCCAGAGGCCCCAAGGTACTGACAGGAGGGGGCACTGGGTTTGGGGGAGAGATTCAGGCCTCGTGTGCTGGGCCAGGACTTTGACCAAGTACTCATCACGGAAGAAACAGATAGCCCCATGCCCACCTCTGCCCCAGGCTAGACCCAGACCTAAGCATGAAAAACGCCTCCTCTGATATAAAGGGCACAATATCCCAACCACACACTCTCCCTGCCTCAACAGTCCAGCCCTGAGGCCTGACTGGTCCTAGCGCTCCATCCCCGTGTGAGGACACTGGCCTTCAGGGCCTGCAAACTCAGCGCCGTGCCCTCTGCCCTCCCCACACATCCCTCGCCTCTTCTGACCCCTCCATTCCCCATCGCCTTTGCCTCCAGCCCTGGGGTCCCTGCACCCGCCGCTTGCTTTCCTCCAGAGCAGTGGCCACAGTCAGACGCACTGTGTACTGTAATTCTTGTTGGTTTAACGCCTGTCTCCCTACTAGGACGTGAGCTCCAGGAGGGCAGGGTTCACTGTCTGATTTTTTTCAGTATTTTTTCTTTTTCTGAGCACCTGGAAAAGTGCCTGGAACATAGTAGGTGAGTAATAAATATTTGTTGCCTGAATGAGCGGACATGGAGGAGTAAGGCTCCTTCCTCCAGTTTAGCCCAGTGCCTGTCTCCACCTCCACGAGGGGCAGTGTCCCCCTTTTGTTTGCTCCTGGATCCACTGACCAGAGCCTTCTAGGACCCTCCTCAGCTGCCTCAGCTCAGCAGGCCCTCCCACTCCCACCTGCCGGTGCCCCTACCACCGCCTGCAGCCCAGGGCCCAGCTGTGGGGGTGCGGCCGCACCTGCAGAGCACAGGGATGGGCAGGGGAGCCAGGGCTGCAGGCCTCAGGTCCACCTCCTCTAGGCCTGCCCCCAGCCCTGGGCCGCAGAGCGCTGCACCCCCCTGCCCTGTCCCAGAGCCCGCTGGGGGCCTCAGGCCTCAGAGAAGCGAGCGCATGTCTTCTAAGTGTCGGAATTGGCTTTTGGGCTTTGCCTCTTTTTGTCTTTGTTGAAAAGACAAGCAAAAAGATTTTTAAAAAAAACAACCAGGTGTATTGAGATATAACTCATAAACTGAACAACGCATCTGTTTAAAGGGTACAATTACCTGGCTTTTAGTATGTTCACGGAGTATCCATCACCCCCAACTCATTTTAGAGTATTTTCATTATCCCAACAAGAAACCCATTCTTCTCGGCCCTCATTCCCCACCTCGCCATCTCCCCATCTCCCCCAACTATAGGAAACCGCCAATCCACTTTCTGTCTGTAGATTTATCTATTCTGGGCACTTCATTTAAGCAGAGCTGCACAATGTGTGGTCCTTTGTGGCTGATTTATTTCATGTAGCATCATGTTTTCAAGACTCATCCATGCTACAGCGTGGGTAGGCACTGCAATTCTTTTCATTGACAGAAAATATTCCATTTTGTGAATATAGGCCATTTTTAATTAGTTGAAAAACCTAAGTATGTGACTTAGGACGAAAAGGATCACAAGAGGTGAAGAAAAGAAACCTACAGACAGTTTAAAGCTGACCTGAAGTCCTCCCGTTATTGGCTGGCCTGGAAGGATAATAGCCCCAAGGAAGGAATCACGGCCAATTTTACAAAAGCATGCGGATCAGTCTTGTTGATAAGATCAGGGATAAGATTATGGAAGAAGGAACCACAGAGTTTTCTGGATACCATGCTTTATAAATATGTTTCATGTTGTTCATTTAGTTGGAGAGGAAAGTAGGAAAGAACTCATTTGTTTCACTGCTAGTCATTAATTTTCTTAGGACCCTGTGGTTGAGCACAGTATGACTCCACCAGCTCCAGGAGAAACAGACCCCCCATGTAGAAGGGAAAGGTCTCTGGGGGCCCAGAGGCCATAAACCTGAAGCTGTAAAGTGAGGGTGACTCCACAGTCTCTACACAGATGCTACTGCTCCTGCTGTCCGCGCCCTGCTGGCATATTGCTTGCTGAGGTCCAGACCCTCCAGCTACACAGTGTGTGTGTGCCCTTCAGGGCTGTACACAGTGACCAAGTACTCAGGTGCAGCCCAGGGCCGAGAGAGGACAGACTGAGAGCCGTGAGAGCCGCTGATGAAGTATACTTGAACTTCTGCTAAGTATGATACTCAGGCTTGATCACAACACCCTTCTTCACCCTCCCTCTAGCCCTGTGCTTGCCATGTGAATTTGAGCACTGCAGGCAGGGTGACCTGCCCCATCCTTGAACACTGGGCTCAACCACATGGCTTGCTTTGGCCACGGGATGTCAGAAGACACACAGCAAGCTGGCTGAAGTGCAGTGCCTGGGTGAACCCAGCCCAGATCGCCAGCCAACCAGCCGACCCTGCTGCGCGCTCAGTTAGCCCCATAATTGGCCCTTAGCTGACAACAGACATTTGGATGGGAGCAAGGGTTCCTGCTGCTTGTTGCTGAGGCTTTAGGCTTGTTACTGGCATATGGTAGGATGGATAACTGGTACGGGACCTTCACAAAATCATTCTTAAATTCACTGATTAACCCCTGTCTGTACTAGAAATATGACTTCCACATTCTTGCCTTATGAATCTCGTGCCTGGGGTTCTGATTTTCTCATACGTCATCTAATGTTCTACTTCCTCACATGTTCCCTCCACATGGCCTTTTCCTGCTTTTCCCTGCTGTTTTATTCATCAGTGGTTCATTATCCTAATTGTCTCTTGCAATCTCTCATTCCTTCATTATCCAATGTGAACAAGAGAGCAAGAAAATGAAAAAAAAAAAAGAAACGAACTTTGGTGAATTGACTGTTCAACTGGAAGATTGAGATATAGAATGAATGAATGAACTAGAAAATGGAAAACATTGATTGCTTTACATTTTCATCCACTTCACGTTCATCATAGATGCCCTCACATTGTGGCAGGACAATTATTAACCTGTCTTAACTGCACCAGGAGGACTTTTCAGTGATCGCTCTCATTAAAGCGTATTCGTATGAGCTGCCCAGGCTAGACCAGGAGGAAGGGTACAAAGAAGCAGCGGGAGGGGGAGTGTGGCTTCTGGCCTCAGCCAGAAGGAAGGTCAATCCTTGGCAAAGGAAACAGTAAATCCTGGGATCTGCACTCAAATGCAGAATGTCGCCAGGCCTTGATGGCTGCCTCGAATGAAATCAACTATTTCCTAGTAACATTTTGCCCTGCTTTCTGAAAAGGAGGACAGAAACAAGAGACTGAATGCAATAAACAGAAAATGAAAGACAGCGAAGGAAGTAGTTGGGACAGAAATGTAAGAAAAGGGACTACGGAGAACCACCATCCCCGTCTGTGATTCTGAGGAAGAGGCACGCCCGTCCCTGAGATCTGAGCAGTCTCGTTCTGTTTCCCTGTAGCCCCCATCATGGCTGCTGGGAACCAGGACAGCTGAGAAACTTGTAAGTGGGGCTCCAAAGTCTCTGTGAGCCTCTGTGCTATGCACGCAGGTGACGTTAAGAGCTGCCCAGTCGGCTGCCCAATCCAGGCAGGGGGACCGGGAGAGGAATGAGGCAGATGTGAGGAAGAGGCGGGGGAGAGAGCAGGAGGCCTGGGCGGCCCCTGTGCTCTGATTCTAGCCCCTTGGGGAAGGGACGTTTCCACCCTTGGGCTCCAAGAGATGCTTTCTCCTTATAATTACCCCTCTCCCATGCTCAAGCCAGTTTGAGTTGTTTGCTGTCACACCTAAAAGAGCCTTAACAAGACAAATAATCGTCCAAGAATGGGAACAGGGAAATAGCCCAGAGCCCAGCTATCTATTTCACTCTCTCTTGAGGTGTTCCCTCCCATCTGTCTCCAGCTTCGCTTCACTCGGCTCCCTGTCTCCCCGGTGCTAATTCTTTCAACTTCTCTATTATTCCTTGGCCTATATTGTCGCTTCCTGATTCGCCGCCTAGCCGTGTGTGTCAGCTTGCAACATGGTACCGGCCACTGGTTGAGCTTCCTGGTCACTGAATGGGCAGTTTTACTCAGAAGTGGAATCTTTTGTATTGGAGGAAGGAATATCATGGAGAACTAATAAACACAGAATGAATTAAGGCAATCAGTTTAGGAAGGAACATGGGGTAGATGCCACCAGATGCAGGCAGAGGTGGGAAGGGTTGAAGTGTAGAATGTTTTGAGTTATTCCAACCGAAGGGCTAATGGGAATTAAGGACGTCTAGTAGAACGTGACCAAGGAAAGTCAAGATTTGGACAAAGGCCGAACTGCCCATGTACAATCCCTGCTGTCTGGGCAGTAAGGTTCTAACCTTGTGATGTTGGTTCCGTGAGGAAGCTCACAGGCAAATCAAGTAAAGGGTAGTGGGAACGGCCAGAGGCAGAGTGACGTGTGGCTCCACTAGCTCCATGTAGGCACGAGGGCTGGAGAAGAGGGCTTGGGGGTGATGTGCAGCAAAGACAAGGGGAGAAGACTGAGTTGTGCAAAAAGGGTCAAAACCTGTGTGTTGGAGAGACAAGAAACACAAGCACACAAATAAGAGAAATGTCTGCTGATTAAGATCCTGGCAGAGAATTAAAGTACAGCCATGAGATTATGACAGGATGGTTATCTGAGGTTAAGTAGATAGGGTATCTGAATTAGTTCAATAAAAATCATTTGTAAGATTCGTTTTATTTACAATAAAAGTGTTTTATTCCACAGGCTTTTAGTGTATCACCAGGAGCTCTGCCTCATGACCGAGTTTGAAATCCGATGCAGCAGGGACTGTAAAGAAATGCAGGACCAAATCCCGAGGTAACTGGGCATTGATGGTCTTCTATGGGGAGAATCAGAAAGCTTGTAGGAAGTGCTCTTAAACATGGGACAGAGTAAATTCAATAGATTTCTCTGAAGACCTTTTCTCTAAATGGTTTCTCCAACCCTCCTTCTCCATCTCCTCCTCACTGGGCCAGGACACATATGTATCTTTCAGAACCAGCTCTTCATTCTATGAGCATAGTTGGGGAGCCCTGCCAGTATCCCAGTCTCCTGACAATCAGTCCCTTGGGGTCCAGACATTCTTTTCTTTATCTTCTCCAAATCTACCAAGCAACAAGGGCTGTGGGGTGGCAGTAGAACAGTCCACCTCACATTTGCATAACAGCAGCTAACTCTGAATTCTGTAAAAAGTGGAAAATGACTTCCAGGAGTCAGGCAGTTAAAGAAATTCAGAATCTTTTGCAGGGGACTTGCAGTCCTGGCCACTTCATCCTTCACCTGGATTCTTACATCTCCAACATTTCCTTTACTTGGATTTTAAAACACAGATGCCTTCTGTCCTCAGTGAACATTTCCCTGGTGGAGGCTGAAGGAGCATCCAGGGAGAGAGCATATAGGGAGATAGTGATATGGTCCAGGATATACTCCAGGCATGGGGTGGCCTGGAGTATATTTCGGGGCCTGGGCAGGTGGGGTGGGGCGTGAACCACAGGGAGCGTGGCTTTCCCTCTCCAAGACGAGCAGGAGCTGCCCCAGGTGCAAAAGCCATCCCTGGGGAGAGAAGGCATGAAGAGCTGGGCTGGAGGGACATGGGGGGAGAGGCTGGGACCCTGCGTCCCACTGAGTGTCACAGAGAAGCAGGGTCTTGGTCCCTTCATCCCATTTTGCCGGAGTAGGGGAGGGGAAGATGGGAAGGTGGCCAGACTCCTCCACATTCAAGTGGCTGTGGGGCTAAATGGGGCGATGGGATACTTTCCTCACAGCTGGAACCACCTGCTTCTGAAAGACAGAGCCCAGGGGTCTCCAGGGCAGCCCTTCACTGCACCCTGAACCTGTCCTCGCTGTTCCAGGCATGGTCTTGCCCCAGCTTGACGGTGATACAGAGCCTCATCAGACCCCACTCCAGACTGCTGACTGAGAATCACGGGTGATTCGTGAGCATGTTAGAGCTTGAGAAGTGCTTCTGCAGGTGGGTCAGGCTCAGACTCAAGAACCGTGCATTTCTTAGAGTGATACGAAGCCCTCTGGATTTTAGCCCCAGGATGTTGATCAGCCCCTGGGTGTGCAGGTGTGGGCGTGCCCCCAGAGTTGCCATTCCACATGGCAAATGATTCCCATGTGAAGGCAATAGGAATGCAGTCTATCCCCCCCCCCACAGCATGCACAACTGGTCCCCAGTCCCTCAGGCACCCACAGATCATCTGCCTGTGACCTTCTGCCTGGCCCACCCCACCACTGTGGCTCCCAATGCCTTACCAGCCCACCCTCCAGAGACCACTTCCATCTTTGCTCCTCCAGCTTTTACTGTGACACCTAGTCATCTATTTTGTCTTCCAATCAAGTTGATATTTGCCTTCCCAGAAATGCAGTTATTTCTTAATTATACAAAATAAAGCAATTGGAAGGAAGGGAGG
The DNA here is from genome assembly GCF_040802235.1 of Manis javanica. Classification (NCBI taxonomy): domain Eukaryota; kingdom Metazoa; phylum Chordata; class Mammalia; order Pholidota; family Manidae; genus Manis; species Manis javanica. The sequence continues at coordinate 109,474,247 of NC_133164.1, forward strand.
AAAGGAAAAGAAGGAAACCCATTCGGATAACACATTGTGTGTCACTGTTTGACCTCATTACATAGGGTCGGGGAGGGTGAGGCCAACGCAGATTCAGAGAGGGACCAGAATGAGCTCTACAGATGGTTCCTAGCGGCTCCCTGGGGGGCACATAGCACGACACACTGGGCCACTCGGGGGCCACACCGGGGTCCATCACGAGGCAGAGGGCGGGAGAGGAACTGTGGGCAGGAGCTCTTAGTTGTGGCTTCTGAGGGAAGGAACGGGCAAGGCAGGCGAACAGGTTTGGACCGGCCAGCTTGAAGGACTCCTGTGGCCTCTCGGGCATACAGGCGATCCTGCTTGTTTGGCACCTGGCCCTGGGGGTGCTCAGAGCAGGCGTGGGGTGGCCTGGAGTATGAGCACCCGATGAGGAAGGTGGATGGGGATGTGGGCTTAAGTGGCTTTTCAAGAGGGGAGGTGACCTGCCTCTAGTCAGGACCTCAAAACTGCGTCAAGACAGCATTTTAAAACCACATCCCCAAATTAAGTTCATTCCTCTGCTATCTCATCTACTCTTAAAAAAAAGGTGGGTGGTTCTTCTATGTCCCAGCTACCTATGCTGCATAACCAACCACCAAGGGGCGTAAAACAACCACTGTTTATAATGCTTACAGGCCAGGAGGCTGTGAGGACGGCTCCTCTCTGCGCTGTGATGTCGGACTCTCAGCGGGGCTGACCTAAGTGGTGGGAAATGACTCACACAGCTGGGTGGAAGGAACTGGGACTGGAGGACTCAGTTATGATATGGCTGTGCTGGCTTGGGACTGCTGAGCAGTGGCCTGGATGTGGCCTCTCCAGTGTGGTGGGCTTGGCCTAGTCAGACTTCTTGCATGGAGGTGGAGTGTTCCTAGTAACCGAGGTGGAAGCTGTATGACCACATAACCTAGCCTCGGAAGTCACACAGGCTCATTTCCACCCCAGGTTTTGGTCAAAGCAGTCACAAGCCTCCTCCCTGGACCCCAGATTCATTGAGAGGCACAGAGATGCCACCTCTCCACGGAGGGACATCACAGACTTTAAAACCACCACACCAGTGTTATAGAAAATGGATGTCAAAGAGATAGGGTAACCGGCCCAAGGTCAGAGATTTGCAGAGTATAACAGCTTTGATATCCCGAGGGTGCCGTGGCTTCCCCTGACAGGCATTGAAAAGGCCTAAGAGAAATAACTGTTCAGTCAGAGAGACCTCTCTGTTCTCTTCTAGGAAACTTACTTCCAGATTCCTACCCCTGAACTGCCTCTCCTTCTGATGTTCAGACGCCCTGAGCAGTGAAAGGCCGAGGCTGTTGGAGGATCGTGAACTTCTGCTATTATTATCTACTATAAAGGTCTTCCTGGTGACTTTAATTTAATTCCACACTCTTGCGCTGAGTGTCTACTGCTAGGTACGGGGGCACCATGGTGACGAGCAAGAACCGCAGAAACCAGATGGCTGTCTGAAATCCCATCTCTGCTCCTCCTGCCTATGTGAAGGTCACAGCCAAGTGATTTAAATTTTGGGTGCCTCAGTCTTCTCAACTGTAAAATGGAGATGATATAATATTTCATATGTAAAGTGTATGGAACAATGTCTGGTGCCAGGCAAGCCCTGTGTTTTCTGGTACTGCTTCGTGTAAGTGTGGAACTCAGTGAAAAAGTGGCATCTCTGCCCCCTTACTGTGTTCCCTCTTCTCCTGCCTAGTTTGGGTCAAAAGGAAAAATAAAGGAAAAGGGCTTCTGCTCAGCCCTGCAGCCCTGCATGTAGGCTTCTTGGCCATCAAAAGGAATTTTGCTTACGGTTTGAGATCTCTGCAAATAGCTCCTTGCCCGGATCTCGCCTCCTCCAGGAGATAGAGACATGTGTATGTGAATAATGATTGCCTTGGCAAAGAGTTTTAGGAACATCATGACTGGCGAGGGTCAGCTAGCCAAGGACACAGAGACCCCGCTGGCACACAGATGGCCTTCAGGGCCCCCTAACCTGCTGCCCCTCCGGCTCCCCTTTTCCCTGACATGAAAGAAGCTTGCAATCAACCCTGAGTTAAGGCAGGGCTTTAGGACATTAGTTCTCCACCTTCTCAGTCTGCTGGCTTTCCAGATACAGTTGCTTTCCTTACCCCAACATCTTGTCTCTAGACTTACTGACAAGTTGTGGCGATGGGCATGAACCTGGACTTGGTAACAAGTGGAGGGCCGTTCCTTCCTGCTCACAGGGCTGTGTAGGTGGGCCAGGTGCAAGAGAGGTGTGCACTTAACAGTCCCCCCCCCACGACTGTGGGGAGTACGGAAGTGGAGATGCACAGCTGTGAGGCCAAAGCAGAGGGAGCTGGACAAATTGAATATTGACCAAATAGTAAAACTGCAATCCCATGTGTATTAGGCTCCTGGGGCTTTGCCTAGACCTCCAATCATGGCTACTCCCCGTAGCCATGACTCTAGAGTGGGAGTTTTAGCGTCATATTCGGGTTTCAGTGATTGCTGAATGCAGCCTTTTAGAAAAAGAGAGATTCATTTAGAAACTCACCTGAAGACTGGAGGCTTCTCAACTTCCTCTGTTGACCACAGGGCTCCCCATACAGAATGGTGTTTAATTGGATTAATTTACAGCTTGATTAGGTACAGCTTTGCTGGGCCCCATAACTGGAGCTTGTGGCTTAAGATCGCTTCCCCAACTCCACATGAACTTCCTGAGAAAGGCACGTCCACTCATTCAACTCCAGCTGAAGTTCTGGGCTCTCATGGAGTTTTTGAGAAATTTAGGCAAAAGCTCCATAGCTTTACCTTATGTAACCACAAAGAAACATTTTCATGGAGGAATTCACAGATGAAACACACCTGACACATATAAGTTGCACATGGTCTCAAGATGCCATTTAGGGACAGAGTTCTTGACTTCTTTCTTTCCTATTCCCAAAACCCAGCACAGTGCCTAACACATAATAAATATTTCATAAAGATTTTTTGAGTGAATGAATGAATGTGGAAGATGTGTGGTTGATCTTACCAAGTTGAAATTCATAACTGGAGACCTAGATCAGCATGAAACAAGCTCAGAAAACAGGTGGTGGGGCCAGAACACAGATCTAAGGCAGGCTGTCTATTCCAGTCTAAAGACTCAGATATATGAGCTAATAATGCAGGGGAAACAAGTGGAGGGGAATGACCCTCCACTTGTTACCAAGTCCAAGCTCTTGTGTTTTTGGTTGCAAATAACAAGAACTCTGATTGAAACTGATGTAAACAGTAAGTGCATGTACAGGACCCCATAGCTGAAAGTCCCAGGGGTGGGTAGACTTCAGGAATGTTTGATCCAGCAGCTCAGTTGGGTCCAGTTCCTGTTATCAGCAACCCAGATTCTTTTTTCTCTTTCACTGTTACTGGGTATTGGAGCCAGGCTGACTTCACACATGGCAGCCAGCAGCAACCGGAGCCACACGTGCCTTTGTTTAGGTCTAGCAACTGGTTGTCCACAGCTGTCATGAAGAGATCTGGGCTCTAGGCTGATTGATTTGTCCTCAACCAATCCCCATGGCCTGGATGTCAGGCAATGGACTGATTAAGCTGCATTAAGTAACCAGTCACTGTGGCAAGGGGAAGGGTGCCAGGTGGGGTTAATCCCTGCTGAACATCGTGGCTGATTCCCTGTGGGGGTGTAGGGTCTGGGTGCTGGTGCTGGGGAGGCAACCGCAGTGCCAGCAAGGGAGGACTGCATGGCGGATCAGTCGTCCTGTGGCTGTTTCCTGGGATCACGTGTGTAGCCTGAATGAGAAGACTGCACTGCACTATGTTTCCCATACTAAAAACTCTGTGTAGCCCAAATACTTTCTTACCAGTTGGTTCTATCTTTCCTGCACCTACAGAGGAAAGGGACCCCAAGACATAGTTGGGGATTCTATGCTTTTAAAGTGCCTACCTTGTTCACAAAGCTTGGAAGTAGGTGTCATCTTCTCATTTTACATATGAGAAAACTGTAGCTTGGTTACTCCAGTGGGCAAAGCAGAGACTAGATGTCAAGTCTGTCTCATTCTCAGATCCAAGCTCATCCTACCTTCGAATCACATTGCTTCTCACTTGGTGTCGGAGCCCCTGAGCTTAGTAGGAGCTGGAGATATAAACACTGGCCCACAGCCCCACGGCAGGTGAAGCAAACTGTGAAGTGGCAGTACCGGTGAAGGGAGTGGTGGTTCGTTACGGAGGAGAGTGGACACAGACGCAGAAGTGTTTGGGCCTTAGGAGAGATGCTAGGGCTGGGCAAGCTGATAAAGTGTGTGAAATATTTACTATTTTCTCTCTGGAGTCACCTTTGGTATTAATCAGGTTTCCCAGGGGGCTCCTAGGACCACCCTGTCCTCCACCAGCTCCAAGGCTTCCCTTGTGTCCCTAAGTGTATTTGATTCTTTTGAATCCTAAGCCCTATTGCATCAGGACCTTGTTAAGGGACTGAAGCTAACAATTTATCCTAAAGGTAAGTGCTAAAAGGTTTGAATGATGTTCCTGGATCATGCATTTGCATCTTGCAAAGGCAGTTCAAAGAGGATGGAACGGTTGACTACACAGATGTCCGTAGAAACATCAGGACAAAAACAGCGAAAGGTTGTCCTCCAGTTTTGAAGCTTTCCTTTATGCTTTACAATCCCCCAGTGACTGGAGGAGGCAGGGGGCAGCGTGGAGGGTAGAGGTGTCCCAGGAAAAGGATATTCCTGTGTAGAGCAGGGGGCGAAGGAGGAGAGGGGAAGGAAACCAAGCCTTCCCTGGAACAAACCGACAGTAGTCAGAACAGCCCCCCTCCCCTGTACACAAACTCACTGCGAACTGGTACCAGGCAGAATCTGAAGTGGTCTTCTGCAGGAAGGTGCCACAAAGATTGTCTCTAGGAAAAAGGGCTTCCTGTGTCTCTTTTATAGCCTGTGCCAGGGAGTACAGGAACATACATGGTTGCAGGTCCAGCTACATGTTGATACGGAGAAAATTGGAGATGGAAAAATCAAACCCAGCTGCTCGAGGGTGAAGAGGGAGGGGTGTTGGGAAGGAGGAGGGAAGGCAGAGAGGGAGGGAGGGAGGGAGCAAGAGGGAAGGAGTACAGATGTTCCCCTTGGGAGAGATGGGCTCTGCCTTGCTCTCAAAAGCCCTGAGGAAAAGGGCTGGGGAAGAGAAAGAAGGTCCAGCCATGTTTTTGGAGCCTGCGTTCTCCCGCATCTCGCCTCCTTTCTCCTATTCAGCCAGCCCGCAGGCCATGTTATGCTTGGCTGCTGCTCTGCGCTCCCGAAGCCTCGTGCGCTCCTCAGACTCCACCCCCGGGAGCCCTGGGCTTTGCTCCCCTGTGCTCCCCTTCGCTGCATCCAGCAGGAACGTGGGCCCAGCAGCCCCAGCACAGAGGCCAGGATGGCTCTCACCCTGTGCCCCTTCCACAGCCAGAGGCTCTAGGGCAAGTCCTACTGCCCACACCAGGCATTCCTGTGGCTGGCCCACCCTGGCCCTGACCCTGTGCACCCCTCACCTCAGAGACCAGCTCCTCCTGCCCCTCTGGCTACCCTTCCCTGGCTTTCCACTGCCACCCAAGTGCAGAGGACATTTCTGATCACCACCCATCTGAGCAGGACACCCCACTCTTCACAGTGATTTCCTGGCCCCACCCTGCACTTGGGTCAAGATTCAAACCCCCCTGAGCTCTGGCCTGGGCCCCCTCTCCAGCGCATCTGTCAGCCCCACCGGCATAGACTTCTGGTTAGTAGGCCACCCCACATGTGGTCTCCTTGAGGAAGTTGCCCTGTTTCCATCCCTTCAGTCCCAGCAGAGGTCCTGGGACCTGGAGGAGAAGGCCCTTCTAGGGAGAATCCAGCTCTTCTACCTTTAAGCCCTGGTGAATGACTTCCATGAAGGGCTCCTATCTTCCTGACTTTAAAACTGAGAAAATAAGGCATGTGGTTGGAAGGGTATTGGCTTGGGAGTCAGAGACTGGGGCTTCAAGATGGGCTCTGCCACTACCTGGCAGGCTGGGTTTGGCAGCCTTTCTGTGAGGCGAGGGAACTCCGAACTCCTTCCGGCTCCAACAGCCGTGCTTTGGAGGAGCAGCAGACCCCAGCAAGCTGGCTTAGTAAGGACCAATTCTGATGTTTGCGGACCTGCTGCATTTCCTGGGAGAAGCCAATTAGCCCTTCTCTATATTTCTTCTCCCATCTTTAATTTTGGCACTGAGGAACATTAAGTGTTGAGACAACTCAGCTATGAGCATTTCTTTTTAAAACTGCAGAGTAGCATTTTTCTTCATAAATGAGGCACATTGGGTCAAAGTGGCAAAGCTGGGTGGTGATCGCCACTTAGCTGGACAAAGCTTTTGGATGGATCTAAAAGGCCCACTACCCACCGGCCAACCTGCCTGGATGCAGTGCAGCCTGGCGAGGAGCCCTCACGCCACCCACCCCCCTGCTCTGTTCTGGCCACTCTGAATAATTTCTGAGGGCTGCCTGGAGTGGGGTGCCCTTCACGATGGCTGCTGACAGGCACATGTGCTGGAGAAACCGGGAGTCTGAGGAATTCTTCAGCGCTCTGCTATGTGCTGAAAAGACGTCAGGCTTCAGGTAGAGGTGAAATCTGAGACCTCGGTTTCCTGCAGAGAGCAAAGGGAGAAAGGCAGAAATACTCAAGCTAAGAGGTCAAAGGGAAACAAGAGGCCGTGATTCATGGAGGGGAAGACAGCCTGGGGGCTGTGCTGAGAGACGGAACAAAGCAGACACATGGCTCATAAAGCCAAAGTAAAGTGACCATGTAAGATCGTGTGCCTCAGCGATGGACACACAAGCTTCCACCCTCTGGCCAGATCCTTCTGGGGGCGTTGGGCCTGTTTGTGCTGAAGAGAGGCCCTCCCTTGTTCCTAATGGAGAAAACCAACAATGTGGATGAACCCCCTTCAAGCACAATAAAAACAAGGAAGCGGTCTTTTCCCCACTTCTTCTTACTCTTAGGAAGGACTTCTCACTGCCGCTGGTATGCCCAGAGGCCCGAGAAGCTCTCTGCAGGTGCTGAAGAAATCTGGGTAGTCCAGAAGCCAAACTGTACTGTGGATGAAGCTGGTGTTTGCTCCCCAGCAGTCTTTGATAAGACTGTCTCTCTACTTCCCACATTTGCAGGGACACCTCCCCCATCTTTACATTCAATAGCTGTCTGTCTCCCCTTGTGACTATCCTCTTATACTAGGAATACGTCCGGTAAAGTCATTCATACTGTGAGGTCTTAGGGATTTCTGTCTGATGTTATTCCCTCCAAGGGATTGAATTACTAATAGCAACATTTTGACAGTTAGAAAATATTTGGCTAGTGGACCTTCCCAAAGGCCCTTAACCCTTGCAATACAGAACAAGTCTTTCCCCCACCCATTTGCAGCCCTGTTGAGTACAAGGTCTCATGTTTGGATGCCGATGGGCATCAAAATGACATCTTGGGAGCTGGCATAGTACAGTGGCTTAACCTTCAGGTTGGCCACTTTCTAGCTTTGTGACATGGTACACATGTCTTAACTTTTTTATGTCTCAAATTTCCTCATCTGAAAAGCAGCCATAATAATGGTACTCACCTTCTGGAATTATTATGGAAATGAGATAATGTCAGGGACAAAGCATGTGCTCAATAAATATTTTCTATCATGTTTCCTTAAATTTGAGGTAGACTTCTATGGAAACCTTTTGGAAGTCTTGGTGGCCGCTATTATTAGGGATCCATTGTGTACTTTTATGCCCTGTAATTTCAACCTTAAAGGAGAATTCAAACTCATCTAAGAGATATGTGGCATCTACAATGTATCCCAGGCTCTGTGCTTGGCACTGGAGGATGGAGACAAAAGCCCTTCTGCCCTCAAAGAGAAGATAAGTAATTAAATTGAACATCACTTTCACGGGAGAAATCAAGGTATGACAAACTAGAGAAAAGGTGTAGCAAGGGACGCATTTCCTATTTGATGGGGTGGGGTTGGGTGATACAGAAAAAGGTTATGTGAGGTGATACCCAGGAGGATTTTGAGGGATAAATAGGAGTTTCCCAGAGAAAAAAGAGGGAAGAGGGTGTTCCAGGAGGAGAGACAAGCATATGAATAGTAATACTGGCATAAGACAGAAGGATAAAGCAAGACAAGAGGCTGGAAGAGGACGAGCAGGTCATAAGGATCCTGCCCAGGAGACCACGGGGGAGTGGACACTGTCTTGGGGTGAGAGGGTGAGTTAGAGCAGGGAGGGCCCTCAGCAGATCGGCGGCGGAGCTGAGGATGGGTTGGAGGGAAATACGAGTGGCGGTGGTAAGGTGTGCTCCAGCTTCTTTCCAAAAAGAACTGTTTTGGCCTATGTTGGTCTTTAGTTTCTCTAATTCCTTTCAAATGTAGTTTTATTGACTTAAAAACAGATCCCCAATTTGGAAATCCCAAAATGAAAGTTCTTTTTTTTAAAACAAAAAGAAGTTATATATATGTACAGTGTATGTGATATTTTGATGATATGTTATGAACTGATTAGCACAATCAAGCTAAATAAAATATCTTTGACCTCACATAGTCATCTTTGCATGCGTGTGTGTGTGTGTGAAGGTTGGGATACTTAAGATGTACTCTTTGAGCAAATTTCAAGTATACAACAGTTTTGTTAACTATAGTCACCATGTTGTATATTAGATCTCCAGAACTTATTTGTTCTGCATAACTGAAACTTTCTACCCCTTGACCAACATCTCCCCATTTCTTCCATCTCCCTGCAACCACTATTCTACTCTCTACTTTGACACATAAGTGAGAGCATGTAGTATTTATCTTTCAGTGCCTGGCTTATTTCACTTAGCATAATGTTCTCCAGGTTCATCCATCCTATTGTAAATGGCAGGGTTTCCTTCTTTTTAAAGGTCAAATAAATTCCAGTGTATATGTCTATATTGATCTATATCTGTATCTATCTATCACATTTTCTTGTCTATTCATCCATTGATGGACACTGAGGTTGATTCTGCATCTTGGCTATTGTGAATAATGCTGCAGTGAACACAGAAGAGCAGGTACCTCTTTGAGATCCTGATTTCACTTCCTTTGGATATATAGCCAGAAATAGGATTTCTGGATCATGTGGTAGTTCTGTTTTTAGTTTTTTGAGGAAACTCCATACTGTTTTCCATAATGGCTGTACAACCTACAATCCCACCAACAGGGCTACAAGGATTCCCTTTTCCCACATCCTCACACTTGTGTTGTCTTTTTTGATAATAACCATTCTAACAGGTGTGAGGCAACATCTCATTGTAGTTTTGCTTTGCATTTCCCTGATGATTAGAGGTGCTGAGCGCCTTTTCATCTACCTGTTGGTCATTTGTATGTCTTCTTTTGAGAAATGTCCAGTCAGATCCTTTGCCTATTTCTTAATTGGGTTAAATTTTTTTTTTCTTTTTGCTATTGAGTTGCTTTGAGCACCTTCTATATTTTGGATATTAACTCCTTATATGTATGGTTTGCAAATATTTTTCCTATTCCATCAGTTGTCTCTTCACTCTGTTGTTTTCTTTACTGTATTGATTCTTTCCTCGGTGTTTGTATGTCTGAAATACATCTGGCCCTAAGGGTTTTAGCTAAGGAGAAAGGGATGCCTGTGATGAGTTCTTCCTGTCATATGGAGTAATTATTTCCTGATCTAAACTTCCCTACATTCCCCCTCTTACCTCCCAGTTTTTTCAACACTCATTTCCCCTAAGACCTTGACACCTACATACATTAAGAGCCCAGAGTGTGAATTTCCAAATATCAGTTAATGGACAAGCACGAGAACCACCTGGAGAACTTAGAAAATGCATTTCTGAGCCCACAGTCAAATGTTTTAATTAAGTAGGAATGATGTGGGCCTGAGAATCTGAATATTTTTTGTTTTTCACACAATCTGATGCCCAAACAGGTTCTGGAAAAACCTCATCCAGTACCCAGTAGCAATACTTTAAAAAAGTGAGCTGCTACAAGTATTCATTCTTCTTATGAAAGCTTTTATTCATCGTTGAGTATGAATTGTTGAGTGATATCAGGAGAGCCCTATGGACAAATCCTCTGACATGTGGAAATAGTGCAGTAGATGCCCATTGGATTTCCTGTCCAATAGCATCCCTTGCCTGGGAACTTTCTGTCCCCTACATAGTTCTCACGTTATCCTACCACCTTGACCATAGTTGGTTGGTCCCAGGAGAAATATATTACTTCATCTGGGACAATGAATCTCTTTTTGAGATTGCTGGATTTGGGACTAAAAGATTTCAGTCATCTTTTTCCTTCTGTGGCTATAAGGTCCAAAGTTTTAAAGATGCCATATTCTCTATTCTGTGAAGAAATGGGGTCTGTAGGGAGGGGGGGAGAGTGTATCCAATACCCAAGTGAAGCAGAGATAAGAGTCAGAGAGCAGTTTTGATTTTGTCATATTCCTGGTACTAACTGTTCCTGCATCTCAGGTGAATTCTTTCCTTTTTAGGATCTTGGTTGTTCTGTGAAGTGCCCCCACCTTTCTCTCAATTAATGTCTCATTTTTCTAGGTCGAGTTGTTCTCTGTCTTTTATAACCAAAATATATTTCCTGGCTATTATCATTCCCACAATATTAAAATACCTTTTTAATACAAGAACTGGCAATAAAAGTAGTATTTACAAAAATGGAATTTTATGTGTGTTTGCAGACTTGGAAGCTCAACAGACTTCCTGGAATTTTGATGTCACTCTTCACATCCAGAGCTGAGATCACATGGGACACAGGACATGATGGTGCATATGGGGGTGGGGATGGTGCTTACTGTGTCCACGCACCTTTAAGTCAATGCGATGAGCCCACAATCCCACCCATCACAGACCATAGGACAGAACTCCAACTTTCTTTACAGTTAAAAGTTCATGTTTATCCTAATCCATTCCTTCTTTTTAAAAATACTTCTCACAGCACCAATATGTCTTTACTGAGGAACCATGCCTGCCTTGTTATATCTAGATGTATGTCTTTCTCTTGGTTTTACACTCATATCTCACTTAAGGGCTTAATCTCAGAGACATTTCCAGATATTTTTTCTCTGAACCACCTTAGCAATGTCACACCTTGGGTAAGACCTAGTTTGGGTACCTTGAGATGCAATATTGGGCTAGGGCCAGTACTGTGGTACAGCCAGCTTGCGGTAGCTCTTGAGACCTGATTGTGAACATCTTTGCCCACCTTTGTATTCAGTGCCATGTCAAGGGTAGCTTGAAATCAGCCATTGTGGGAGTCCTACTTACATCATGGAAATTAGAAATCATGTTTGCTTTCCCTGGAGAAAAATGTTTAAGATTTGTTAAACATTGACCAGGATATCACTAGCTACCACCCACTGGACTCAACAGCCTTTCCCTGAGGAGTCGTTCAGAAGGAGAATCAATTTTGATATGTCTAGTTAAATATATATGAAAATTTTTAATTTATTATTGTTATTTTACTTAATGTGTTTGCCAAATAGTCCACCAAAATAATTAGATGTGTCGTGGAGAACCCTTAATTGCATTTCCCACTCAGTCTGGACAGTCACAGCCGTTGCTAATATCAGCACCATGGACAGCGACAGCAAATCTATAAAGCAGCCAAGATTAGAACCAAAAATATCTCAAAATTAAGGGTCTTTACCTGGCAGGGGGTTGAACATTAGAAGACAGTAAGGAGTCTCAGATGAAGGAAGAAGTAAATGAATATCGACTAATACCCAGGGCCTGTGCTAGGTGATGCACCCAGGATTCAAGTGTCGGTGTAAAGGCAGAGCCCAGAAGCCATGCGTATAGGCAAAAAAGAGCACCAACCTCATACAACTCATGAAGGAAATTATTATGAAATCACATGAAAATTTAATGTTTCATGGTATTAAAGGGTGTCCAAAATATAAAATAGGTGGTCAGGAGACAGCTGAATCATGGGAAGTGGTGGATGAGTATGAGAGAGTATAATAAGCAGGAGAGAATAGCAGCAAGATGGTCTATGTACTACAGAGTATGGTGTGATGAGTAGAGAACTGTATGGGTCTTGTCCTGTCTCTGCGACTAACAAGCTGACTAACCTTGGTCAGATCACTTGACCTCTCCTAACTTTGGTTTTCTCATCTGTGATATGCGGACATTGAAATATATGATATCTTAAGTTCCCATTAACTCTATGACTTGAAGAATTTTATCCAAGCCAGTAAATTTCTTATATGTCCCCTTAGGAATTGGAGCAGACTCCAGTAAGTGGAATGCTTTGACTAGAGTAGAAATTAAAATAAGGCCTGTTGAAATTTTAACTTCCACATTTCATTGAGACAATAAATTGGGATAGGCTTTTGGGGAGAAAAATTTTAAATCGCCAGCATCCCAAAGAGATGACTCATAGTCCCCAAATGATTATTCATCAAATAAGTTAAAGCTGAGACATATTGTGATTTTACTGTCTACTCCTTAATGTCTTGTCACCATCCAGAAATCAGTTCTACCTTTACAGTTATTTGGGATTGAGCATATTTAATTGCCAATTTTTAAAGTCTAATGTTAATCCAGATACATAGTGGGAGAAAGGGAATTCTTAAATACAACCTGCCCTCCACCACCACCAAAGAACATACACACCTTAGTGAGAAGTTGAGAAAATGTGTCTAAAGAGAAATATCCTCTACACTGACAACAGAGACTAAAGAACCATGATCAAGAAAATTGGTCCATTATTTATCAAAATTAATGAAAAAATGGAGCTGAACTTCAGAAAACTTCACCTGAGTTTATATTATTAATGTCCATAAAAAGTATTTAGGTAAGAAAGGAACTATGTAGAATTCAAAGCTTTCTTTTAAAAGTTGTCACACTGCCTGTGAGTGATAGGTTAGAATCAAATACCTCATTTTGTCCAGTTTGGAATACAGGGACAGGTGATCTATCTTTAGAATACCATGAGTTGATATATGATCTAACTGCTCTTCTGAAACACAAGCAGACATTTAAGGAGCATCTGTGAAGGTACTGAGGACACCATTTTCACCACAGAGATCTGCAGGAAGAATTACTTCAGTCCCTGATAAGTAAGAGTCTGTGTAAAGCAAAGGGACATACGTCTGGAGAATATAATCAAGGGTTCTTTTTGTGGACTACAGGTTTATGAAAACACAATCTTATACAAAATATACATTTTTTTCTCCAATACTAATATAATTTAAAGTTGACTGCCTTGGGCATGCCAAAATGTGGGTGAAACACAGAAATCAATGTCATTGCCTATGACTGCAACCATTGTTCTCCATTCCCTCCTTTTAAAGGTTGAATCATCTCAGCATCATGAAATTACACTGGACCCAACTCTTATTACATAACCACTAACAGAAATATTCCTGTTTCAAACTTTTTTCCCCTACATAACTTGACCTTTAAATCACCAAGAAACTTGAAATTCTCAGTTTAAAAGAACCTAGAAAGAACATGTGCTCTGATAGTAAGATGTGACAAGTTTAGATAAATGCCTCTCAGGAGAATTTAAGGTACCCGACCAAGGATTTGCACATGAATAAAGTACTTAACAAATTTGCTGATTCCAAGGATCACAGCGTTAAGTATGGCCATCACCCAGGCTTCAGTGAAGGCTGAGGCTGCCCTTTGCCTTCACTGTACTGGGCACTTTGCATACAGGAGTCACAGAGCCGGGAGTGGTGCACACTCTTAGACAGTGCATCTGCATTCTCACAGGCTGGTGGGAGGGACTAAGGAGTATACAGGTTAAGGCAGCACAGCGGGAGTCTAGCTGTCACTGCAAAGGGGACACCATCACCTACTCTTAACTCTTAGATTCTAGACACATCTAACTTTGAGGGAACTTTGAAGTAGTGGAATTGTGATTGAGAAAAATATTTAAAGGTTGTCAGAGAGCATTCCAGAGAGTTGAATTGAAGAACAATTTGCTAAGGTCTTTTCTTATTTCTTAGGATTTCATACTTCTTGATTCGCTTTTGGCTCCGGAAGGTACAATTCTCTATAGCTATGAGTGGAATACATTTAAGGGCCCTGCTCAAAAGCCCCCTTTCAGAAGAGAGCCCTGATCAATCTAATCCAGCCATAAGCACTAAATTAGTTTAGCTTCCCTCCATCACTATGGTAAACCAAAGATTGGCATTTTTGTTCATCTTCTCTCTCTCATTCATGAGTTCCTCATTATTTCTTCTGCCTCCATCCTGTGTCTTCCAGGATGTTTAGAAAGGCAAAGCACACACGTCCTAATTTTTCTGAATTAGCCTGTGTCACTCAGCAGAGCACTTGGCCCCAGGAGGTGCTGCAGTGGTGCAGGCAGAGTGGCGCTCCTTTCACCAAAGCCCACAGAGCTGCGCACACATGGTTATTGTGAAAGTGGTGCTGCTGATTGTCCCACCTACTCTTTCTTCTTCAAACCAGAATTTCCTTCATCTTCAATTCCTCCACTGACCATTTTGGATTTAGCTGACTCACTAACCAAGCACTGAGGTGCAGGCGCCTCTAAGGCACCTTAAAAACCTCTTAAAACTTTGTCGAAGTTCATCATATGTTTGCCATGGTTACACAAGGGAGCTGACCAAAAACAGTATGTGACAGGAGGTAATGAATTGTCAGTGACCATGAAATGTGACTTTCACAAAGGACTCTACTAGGAAGTCAGAGGACGGCGGGGGTTGTGGGAGGGAAACATTAACAAGACGTTGTTGGCACTGAAGAATAAGCCACTTTGTGTAGTGACACACCATGTTATAGTGTCAGTTGGGGCAGAGGTTTTCAGTGACTTGTATGATGAAGAAAGAGGTATGATTCAAAAGCTGTCATCATGAGAAGATGCGGTGCTGTATCAACAGCACACTGGTCATCTTCTTTAATAAGATGCAAATAACCTTGTCAGGCAGTGGATGAGGGGCTGTGAGTCAAACTGTCATATTCAAGGACAATTGAATTGTTTGCATTCTCAATCTGTTTCTAATGCATGTGGAAAATAAAGAGAGATGTTGTCCCTTTCTCTCTTCTGCAAAGGACTACCACACTCCATAGTCTTCTGGTTATTCTTTGGTGCTTTGTGTTAAATGTGGCTATGAGCTTCAGCTGAGAGCTAAGTGTGGACCTGTCTGATCAGATAGCCTCATAAGATGGTTTACAGTCCAGCTTCACTGACTCCAGCAATCTGTGGCATGCTGCTAAATGTTTTATAACCAGCTCCCTGGGGAAAAAAAGACAGAAAAGCCTAGGTTTGTAGCATTTCCTGATTTCCATGATGTAAGTACTCCTGTCAGTGCTGAGCTCAAGCTACCAACATGACGTCATTGAACGTAATGTTGGGAAGATGTGCACAGTTAGCTCTCTGGGTGGTACCAGCTGGCTCCAGCTCTCACCGCTCTCATCAATCCCAACATCCCCATGGCTAGGTGTCCTTGTAGGCTGGAGACAGAGGCCCCATCCTGGTTCCCTGGTCACTGTGAGGTGAGGAGGTGGCCAGCTGCGTTCAAGTGTCCCAGGTGCCTGTAAAGACAGTACTCCCTACCCTGCTAGACAGCAAGCTGGGGCCTGCATGACTTTATGCTTATTGTCCTAACAGGGACACTTCTGAGATAAATGGCGATGCTATTAATAATATGCTAGGACAATGGGCACAACTAGGGCTGTGCCAGGACAATGTGATCACCCTACTTTAAAGCAAAGTGTGAATTTTGGGAAGAGTAATAACACTATCCATTTGAAACCTCCTCTGTATTTTCTACCCCTGGGCTTGGTTCTCTGAGCCTGGAAGGGTAGGGTCTGCATAGCCCCTAAAAATGTGTATGTTTTCAGACTTTTAGCTTCCTTTGATTATTTTCAACCACTGCAAGTGTCCTTCCCTGTCCACACGATTGTGTCAGCAGCTAAATGCTTCTCTTATTAGTCTAAATCCAAATATTCTGTTTGCCTCATTAAAAGATAAAAAATATCTAAGATTTTATGGGAGAAGAAACGAATCCAGTAAATAACCCTCTATTTACACCACTCTACATTTCCTCCTAGTCCCTGCTTATGAGTGTGCAGACGTAATTATTGACAGAGTTGTAATCAGTGTGTGCAAACTACTGAGTGTTCTGCTTGTTTCCATTTAACATTATTTCACATACTCATTTCCATATATTGACACAATCCACATGCTTATCATTTTTTATGGCAACATAGTACTCCATCATGTTGACATGCGCTAGTTTTACATCCTGTCTCCAAAGATAAAATGTCTTGGCTTCATGCAAACTGTTGTCGTGGCTGCAGGCTGTCAGGGAGAGTTCTGGCTGGCTCCCACTGCAGGAGGAGCAGGGAGCCTTGGGCAGAGAAGGAAGGTTTAACAGTAATGAGTATTTTCAGTTTAGGAACTGAACCACTAGCTTGTCACTGTGATGAGTGCAGATGGGGGCCACTGAGACAATAGCACAAATTTTTGCATGATGAAGTTCAGTGTTAACACTTATCTGTCTTCTGCCTTTATAACATCAGTTACCCTAAGGCCCAGACACTAAAGGAGGCCACGTTCAGTAAGCACACTTAACAAAGAGGCAGCTAACATTAACGCAGGCACTAGGCAGCTTCTAAGTCATGCCTTAGAATCTAGGCATCTTAATTACACAGTAGCCATATAAAGTTGTCGGGGTTTCCGGGAGATAATATCTAGCTGGGCAGTGGCCCCTCCAGGGCCACAGCAGCAGAAGGTAGAGAATTCCACCTGCAGGCACAAGCCCCTGGATAAGGGCTTTGCCTAGGGCACCAGGCCTTAGAATTTACCTGCTCTGCATTCAGTGTCCCAGCCCAGACTGGCCTATTGCTTGGAATGAGGGCTGCTTTGGATCCTAGAAAAGATCAGTAAACACTATAAGGGATGAGGGTGTGACCTTCAGCCTCAAACCTAAGGCTGAGTTAATAAAATCTGATTATCTTCTTTTTGGTGTCAAAGTCTCATCTTTTGTGTAGTAAGCCTGGGGATTACTGGGGGGCCTAGAGGGTGGTCTGGCTTATTCCCATGGTGCTGTGCACTGGCCTCTGTTTTAAGCACCTTAGGTGTATTAACTCACTAAATCTTCACAACTGTACAAGTTATGTATGACTATTATCCCCATTTTGTCACTAGGGAAACTGAGGCACAGAGACGCTATGTAACTTGCTCAAGCAACCAAGTTAGCACATGGCAGATTTGGGATTTGAACCCAGAGTCCATGCCTTAAACTACAGTGCTCTTCTCAGAGCCCCACTCCTTTCATCCGGAAGAGGGCCTGGCCCCCTTCAGCCTCAGAGGAAGAACCCCAGACAGGATGGGCTGATTTCACCCACTTGAGCCTTGTGGGCTGAACAATAGAAAACACAGCTGAAATAATTAACCCCAATTTTACCTCTAATTTCCTTCCTAAATAGATTTTTCACTGCTGATGAAATTTGTTTCAGTTTGGGGGTGGGTAGGTAAGTAGGGGGAGTCTGAACTGATTTGGTATCCGAAGGTCTCATGTGTCTGCCGGGAAAAATATTAAGAGAAATTATATTCTTCAAATATGTATGGCAGGAAATCATAGCTTCTATTATGATTTAACATCCATCCATCATCCATCCATTCATCCATCTATTTACCTACTTATCTAATCTATATCTATCTATCTATCTATCTATCTATCTATCTATCTATCATTTATCAATCTATTATCTATCATCTACTTATCTGTTATCTATCTATTTATCTATCTATCATCTATTTATCTATTATCTATCATCTATCATCTATTTATCTATCTATGTTATCTATCTATCTATCTATCTATCTATCTATCTATCTATCTATCTATCTATCATCTATCTATCCATCCATCCATCATCTATGTACCTAGTTATGTAGCTAAGCAAGATTTTTGCAGGAGGTGGAGAAGAGCAGTGCTGGGGCTACTGGTCAGGATGCTGCTTGGTGTGTCCCCTGCCACAGCTGTTTATGGCCATCATAAAATGTCTGGGGATAGTCCAGTGGCTGATTTTCCAGGGTCTTTTTCTACTGTCTGAATGATCAGAAAAAAAATCTATCAGCTGGAGAAATTAAGCCATTTTTCTTCTGAGGAGAGAAATGGAGTAGCAGGCTTTCCACATTAAAATGCTACAGTGGATTCCAGATGAATGAAAAATTGGTCTGCATAGTGATGAGACTCAAGAGAGGTTTGGAAGGTTGTGACTGGCTCCGGCAGAGGCGCGGCGGGACGGCACACTGAGCCTGGTAGGCAGGCAGGAGGACCGCGGGCTTCCACAATGGGGAGTCACTGCCAGGTCACCACCCTTTTCATTCTTGCTGCCATTTACTTTTCTAAAAGGGTTCTTGTCCCCTGGCCGTACTGGAGAGGTGCAGTCGCCAGGCTCCGCTTCCAGTTTTCCCCGTGTTCCCTCTGGTGCAGCGAACCAGACATCTGACAAAAGCCCGTGCCCCTCACAACTCACACCGACTTCAGACTTCCCTGGCAGAAGAGGGGTTCAGCCTTCAGAGGGGGTGGGGCCTGTCACGGAGGAAGGATATTAACCCAGCTTCAGGCGATTAACCCAAATATGATCCAGGTATAATGTTATGACCGGCCGGAAACCTAATCATAGCCCATCTAGGGACCTTAACAAATAGGGGCGGCCGCTCTGATGACAGTAAGCAGGTTAATGGAAGCCACAAAAGCAAGAGAATTCACTTAAGGATACTAGTCCAGACCGCACCCTTGACGGGAATCAGCTTCCTTTGGGCTTCAGACGCCTGACCTTCCTGATTTTCCCTGGAGTTCCTGGCTTGAAAGGGCCATTTCTCACCTTGGGGGTGGGGGGTGGCTTTGGGACATGTCCTGGGGACAGAGGCTACTTTGTCTTGTCAGTGGCCTTTTCAGGGAGAGTCTTCGGCCTGCCGGCAGCTCTCACTTCTCAGAAGGGCCTCATCCTGGTGAGGGAAGCACAGCAGCCCGGCAATCTGAGAACAGATTCTACCTGCTAGCTGGGTGGTCAGTGGCTTAATGACTTTGAGGGGGAGTTTCATCATTGATAAGGTGGGGTGGCGAGGCTGAACCTGAACAGATGGGGTATCCACTGAGTAGGTACCCAATACGGTAGCTGCTGTTGCATTATTTGTAGGTCTGGCATGAGTGGAGGGGTCCTACTATTCCCAAGTATCACTTGATGAACAATATCTACAGTTGTACATCATTTTTGTTTACTTGTGTCTAATTTCATTCCAGAGAGGCTTATGTGCTTTTCTCCCTGGGCTCCTCTTCACAAGCAAGTATTCAGGAGGAAGGTAACACAGTAGACCTGCCGTATTCACATTTTCCTGCAAAGCACCCTAGTCGTAGGAGGGAGAGAGTCTGTATGTTCTGGATGTGTGTGTGGATTGACACAGGCCGCATAGCAAGTTTGCAAAACTTCCTTTGAGTTTTTTTTCCTTAAAAATTCCAGCAAACTTCGAACTCCACTCTGTGACATAAGCATACTCCAAATGATTTATTTGTAAAATTAAAAATTAGATGCTACAGGAAGAGCAATGATTACCCTCTGGTGACTCCCCACACTGCTCCCCAACCTGCTGCATCTGAATCACTGACTGTGCCACCCAGGCCTGCCACCCAAGACCAGGCTCAGCATGGGGAGGTCATAAACGATGCCACTGGTCTTAATAGTACCACACAGTCTGTGACTGTTTCTCTGACTCTTGGGAAATGTGGGGGTCGGAGGCACAGACGCCATTGTCTGTCATGAGAAAAGGCTCTGGAAGGTTCTCTAGACTCCAGGTCGAGGACAGAGCTTCCTGATAGTCTTCGCCAGGGCTGCCCCAGCTGTCCTGTGGTGCCCCCTGACATCCTGAGCCCCCAGCAGCAGTAGCCCTTGGCATTTGCCTGCTTCTCTCAAGGCTAAACTTAGGGGAGCTGGTGGGCCGCAGGCAGGCAGGCCAGAAGCTTCCCATTTCAGGTTTTCCAGCTTGCCAGCCAGGCAAGCCCCAGGCCTGGATTTCTGCTGAGGCAGGTGAACCCCTGGGACCTGCCCCCTGCCCCCCGCCCCTCTGCGCGGCCAGTTGTCAAGGAGATGACAGGATTGAATTCCGAGTTAAGGGAACCAATCTTGTCTGTCTAATTCTATCTCCCCTCTCTCTTCCTCAGCTTTGCTCTCCTCCTGCACTGCCTTCTTTTTTTAATCCCGTGCAGCCATTAAAAGAATGCTGGTCATTCTCTAAGTGGTGACCAAATCAGTCTCTTGCTAAAGCAAGACTTTTGGCTGGCTTTTAGGAAATCTCCGCTATAGGGTTTATTTTGCATATTATACTCACAGAGCTGCTCGACATTATCAATAGCTTCTAAGCATTTCTGTAAACTCACCAGTAATGATCACCACATCCTAGAAAGGCTTTATTCGTTATAATTGTCTGATGTAAAAAGGAAAGAAAGAAAGAAAGAAGTTAAAAGGCAAGGCAAACCAACGACTGAGCTGGGCCGACACCCCAGGCCCCCTGACCCACAGCTCAGAGCTGGCCGGGGCTTGGGAGGGGAGGCTTAGCATCCCTGGGCTCCCTGAGGTGTTATACCTCTGGAGACAGAGTAGATGCATTCAGTCAGCAGCGAACAGCTGGGCCTTGAGCTCATATCCACACCTGGTTCAGATGATAGTGATGCTCCGATTATGGGATGGGAGTCATCCATATCCTTCACCAAAAGCTGCCAGCTTCCAGGACAAATCTAACAATGGTGCTTCTTGTTTCTCCTTTTGATACTTACTTGCTCCTGCTTGCTTTAGGACAATTAAAATGTGACTTTCTAAAACTCTTGTCAGGGAATCTTAGAAGGGACCTTGGAAACTTGCAAAGAAATGAAGTGAAATGACAGCCTAATTCAATGGGATTAGACTTACCCGCTCCCTCTTGGAGGCCGAGGAGGGGGGTCAAGTCCTTTGCTGTTCACCTGGTACCTACAAACAGTCTTCTGGAATGAACTCCCTTTACCCATATCGTCCCACTGGGTAACCCACAAACTTTTTTGTTTGTTCTTCTTTCAAGTGTTAGTAAAGGACAATCAGTTGGAAAGAGCCTGGCTATCGCCCAAGGATGCCAGGCCCAGCTACAGGGATGTCCGATTTCGTCCTGTCTCTGCTCAAGGTCTCTGATTGCAACTCTCCTCTGAGGGCCTCATCCCAGTCTTCCATCCCTGAGTTCCTCCCTCCCAATCCAGTGCTCGGGGTCATCACCCACTATGTACAGCAACCAAATGTCTGCCTCCCACCCGTGGAGACTTCCCCAACCTGCATCTCCAGTTATTTTCAAGAGCACAAATAAACTTTTCTGTCAGGTAACCGTATGTCCTGGTGTGCCCATGACTGGCACAGTATTATGGCAGCATAATCATGAATTGCGTGTTCCTTTTGACTCAAAGTATCCTGGCTTGGACAATAAATTACCTTGTCTCTCAGTTATCAGGACATCTTTATGCATGTTACCTAAATATGAATGGCCCCTACTTATAACAAGGCATAGAAGGCTGTGCAAAGTGGGAGAGAGCCACCAGAGGTGTCTTGCTTCCTTTGAGTTACAAGTCCATTTATGTTGGTTTCCTCAGGCTTAGACAGCAGCCTGGCACACACTAGGGCAGCAATTCTCAAACGTTTTGGTCTCAGAAACTTTTCACATTCTTAAAAACTGGGGACTCCCAAGAGATTTTATGTCAATTATATCTAACACATTTAAGATGTTAGAAGTTAAATCTGAGAAAACTTTAAAATATTTACTTAAAACAATGATAAACATATTAAATGTTAAATGATATTTTATGAAACAAAAAACATATTTTTCAATACAAAGAAGTGTAAAGAAGAGTGATTTGATTTAAATTTGGTTAGAAGAGTGGCATTATTTACATTTTTGCAGATCTCTTTAGTATGTAGCTGAATGGCAAACAGCCAGATTCACTTACCTGCTTCTGTATTTGGCCTTACAACAACCCTCCGCAGGTAGTCTCTGAAAAAGTCTACTATACGCTCAGAAGAAAATGAGGAAAGAGAAAGGCAAATAATGTCTAGAAATATTATGAAAATGGTTTTGCCCCTATGGGCCCCCTAAAGCATCTTAGGGACTCCCAGGATGCAGGCCATACTTCAAAAACTGCTGTGTTGGATATTCAGCTAGTACCTCTTGTATAAAACAAATTTTAACGTGAAAAATCTAAGAAATGTGGACACTTCCAGGGAGTGGGGGGCAAGGTGCTTAAGACATCACATTAAGGTACAAATTTGGGGCAATGGAGTGTGCCTAGTGTCCATCCTATAAAACTATCCTAAAATTTGTTTTTCCCATGGAAACAGGTGAATGAAAATCCAAGCAATAAAAATAGCAAAGTTTTGAACATATTTATATCTGTGTGGAAGGGAGGCACGCAATTCTCACATCACTGAGAAGAGAGGATGTTCTGCCTCTTCTAAACTTCCCAAGGTCGGGCTATATTTTCTCTTTCTTTAGATCTGGGTTGTTTAATACGGTAGCCACTAGCCACCCATTTGAAAGGTGCTAACTAAATTGAGAGGCGCTGTAAATATAAAACACATGCTGGATTTTAAAGAATGGTATGCAGAAAAGTGTTATAGATCTCAAAAATTGTAAGATATTGATTACTTGTTGAAATGATGTTTAAGATATTTTGAGTTAAATAAATACATTAGTAAAATTAATTTCACAACCAAGGTGTCCTTGGTAAATGGCTTAAAAAAACAACAACCGGGGCACATCCACACAATGGAATATGAATCAGTGCTAAAAAGAAATGAGCTATCAAGCCATGAAAAGACATGGAGGAATGTATACCTTAAATATGTATCACTAAGTGAAGAAGCCAGTCTGTAAAGCTACGTACTGCATGATTCCAACTACATGGCATTCTGGAAAAGGCAAAACTTACGGGGCCTTAAAAAGATCAGAGGTTGCCAGGGGTTGGAGTGGGGGACAGGGAGGAAGGGATGAATAGGAGGAACACAGGGGATTTTTAGGATTTTTAGAAACTATTCTGTATGACATTGTAAAGGTGCTACAAGTCACTTACACATTTGTTAAAACCCATGTTATGCTTTCTGTATGACATAGTGAACCCTCATAAACTACGGGCTTTGGTTAATAATAATGCATGGACATTGCCTCATCAATTGTAACAAGTGTTTCACATTAATGCAAGTGTTACCAATAGGGGAAACTATGTGTTGCGGTGGAGGGGTGTGGTGGTGGTGGGGTACATGGGAACTCTGTATTACTGCTCAGGGTTTCTGTATATCTAAAGCTGCTCCAAAAAATAAAGTCTACTAATCAAAAAATTAATTTTACTCATTTTTGTACTTTTATTAACTCCTAGAAAAATTAGAATTGCCTCTGTGGCTGACATTTGAGGCTTATGTATATTTGCATGGGCTAAGGCCATTGCTACCTGCACTCCTGGACGGCCTCAGCCAGGTGCTTCAAGAACATAAAGGGTCAGCATAGGTTTACCTGATGAGCTCACCCAGCCAGGCATGTGATCATTTGCAAAGTGAATGAAAGAATTAATTAAGGCCCAGAAAGGTCACCAGAACTGACAGGCTCCATTTTTCTTGTATCTTAGTTCAGGGATGGGAGCGCATGCCCACCCCACACAGGCCTTGGCTGCCAGCTGCTTCTGGAAGAGCATGTGGGATGGAGCTTGAGGCCTGAGCACCAGTCAGGTGGCACAACCCCTTGCAGACCCCCATCCCAGTAGTGACCAGGCTGGGGAAGGCGCCCAGTAGGGGGTGCACTTTCCCAGGCCTGCACTGGGCTGGCCTCACCCAAACGAGGAATCCTGGGCCCGGCTTCCCTGGGTGGAGCACATCCTGAGGCCAGCTGCTCTCAGAACCCCGACGGAAATCCTAACCATAGGTAGCTGGTGTCCTTAATCACTGCATTTTTGCAGAGAGATCTTAGTAATCATGTTTTATAAATGGCAAAATAGGAGTGGAAGCAACCTCTCTCCTCTGCAGCCCCAAGCTAAACCAATCTTCTTCCCAGGGGGATTTTCCCTGGGAAGTCACTCCTTGGAGATTGGTCCCCTCCGCTACCGGCCTCCTCTGCAATCCAAAGGTCTGAACGCAAACTAGGTGCCCCGGGTCAGGGCTCTCAGACTTACCCGGGACTGTTGTCTGAATTCAGATGCGGGATCAGCACAGCCTCCATGACATCCCCTCATTCCCCACATACCTTCCTTTACTTATTTTCATTTTAAATTAGGAAATAATCCAAACACTCAGAAAAGCACAGAGAAAACTCTAAGATCCTCATGTGCCCACCACCCAGATTTAACAGATGTTAATATTTTGTCTTGAGGCTTCGGATTCATTTTTAAAGAAAGAAACTGATAGAGTTGGACATGACCTCACATCTGTTTCCATCCTTTGCTTTCTCTCTTCCTGGAGGAAACCCCTCTCCCAACACTGCGGGGCTCCTTGCCTACCTGGGGTTTCGTAAGTGTGTATATGTACGCCCAGCTGCAAACAATACGTACTCGTGTTTTTAGCAATGCCCAGTACATCTTTACTGAGTGCCTAGTACGCAGCAGCTACTGTCACAGGCACTGAGGATGGAGCAAGGGGGAGAACACAGCCCCAGCACCTGAGCTGAAAGTTGAGTGAGGGAGGGAATGAATGCCAGCACAGGACCTGCTCAAGGAAGAGGAGGCGGGCAACCAGAGCTGGGGGTGGGGGGGAGGCCCTGCCCACGCACCTCCTGGGGGCTCCTGTCCTCACACTGCCTCAGCTTTGACTTCTCTTCAGGGAGGCCGGTTTTTTCCGTAAGCATCCCACTGCCCTGAGTCATGGGGGTGCACGGAAAGGAGTTCTGCATTTGCTTCTGCTGGGAGCATCTGCCTGTTTGTGAATGGCCCTGTGGGTGGTTTACGCTCAGACTTCATCTCCCGGAGGCCCAGTCTTGGGATTTCAAGACATTTCACACAGGAGGCATTTCCTCTGGGGCCCAAGCAGACACCAAATCTCTGCCATTTCCTGGAACCACTGGGAGAGGTTTCCAGCAGTCTTTTATGGAGGGGGAAGTTCATCCAAGGGCCTGTTTAGGGGCAGGTCCACAGGGCCACAACCTGTGTCAGGCGAACCCTGGCCCCAGATTCTGCGTGCATTTGTACACCAGACACAGGGACCTGGGCCCAGGACCTGCACTCCCTGGGCTCTACAGCACTTATCAGCTCCATTTTTAGAGTCTCTTTATGTCTCTGGTACCTGGGGAGTTCTCTTCCTTTCTTTACAACTTGGCTCAAAATTGAAAACATTTTGGTTATATTTTATGCAGGCCTTCTGAGTGTTTGGAGCAGGTGTCCACATGAGCTCTGACTGTGACACTGCAGGAGTTTAGACCATCTCTTTCTTGGCTTGTCTCAGTGCCTTAAACCCTCCCTCTGACCTCTGGCACTGTGGTTAGGGGCACAATTCTAGGGCCAGACTCTCTGGGTTCAAATTCTGACTGCACCACTTATTAAATGCGGGCCTGGGGGAAGTCAAGTAAACCTCAGCTTCCTCATCTGTGCACTGCGGACAATCCTGACACTGACCTCCTGGGATTGTTAGGAAGAGCAAATAGCTTAGGTTGAGTAAAGTGCTTGGAATGGTGTCTGGAACCTGGTAAGTATATGGGTACTAGCGATTATTATTTTTCATTTAAGGTCTTTATTGTTAGTTTGCTGCTCATAAAAGGTTCAACTCATGGAAAATATATCTCACTGGATAATTCCCATGTATCCACTCCTCATACAGGTATTCAGTTCTTACCTATTGTCACTGGGGAGAAGAGATGCCAGAACTGGGGTCCGAGTAGGTAAGCTTGGCCGGGGATGGGTGTTCTGTCCAGGTGAGGCCACAGAAGGGCGTGATCGTGAAGGCATGAGGGACTATATTTCTTTGAAAGATGTTTACATTAACAAGAAAAAAAGAGGCATTTCAGATTTTGGCTCTCTTCTGTGATTATGAGGAAGGAGTCTGTCTTTTTACTGGAGTTTTGTCTAGGCCACTTTGCATTTATTTTTTACTGAAGACAATATCACTTTCCGGTAGACAGTATCCAGGAAACGTTTTAAAGTATTCCTGTGGGACTGAGTGACTGGTGACTTTCTCCTCCCGACATCATGAGGTAAGTGCTGCACTGCCATGCCTGGACTTCTTGTGCTTCACATTAGCCCAGTTGTATGTGTCAGGCTGCAAAGATGTCCTACAGAGGGACATTCACACCATATCCATAAAGACAGGGAATCTTGGCTTAGGACCTGGTGTCAACTTTGGGAATTAAGAATAATCAGATACATAAACTTCTATTTCATGTTTGGTGGAAATAGTGGCCAAACCAGACTTTGTCTCTCTAATAACAAGTATTCATTGAGCACCTACTATGGGCCAGACATCAGCACCCAGAAGGCAACGACTGTTTCCAATATTCTGGACATACTTTTAGAATTATTCTATACAGGCAAACACACACACACACACACACACACACACACACACACACACACACACGCAAACAAACATTTGGCAAAAAGCATGCCACACACACTGGTGTATATCTTGCTTTTTCACTTAACATTGTATCTTACAGATCATTTCATATCAGTATATAAGCTTCAGTACAGCAGCTTTATTCTTTTTAATAACTGCATAGTATTCCACCACATGGATATACCATCATTTATATGAATAACTCCTATTGATGGAGAGTTAGGTTGTTTCTAATCATTAAGGAAATGCTGCAATCTATAATCCTGTATATATATGATTTCATAAAAATATATCAGCAGGATAAATTCCTAGATGTGAAATTACTGTGGACCATTTTTTAAGAACAATCTGCATACATCTTCTATAAAGGTGCCAAAGAGCAGAAGTTCATGTTCTTGATGAACTAATGGGATGTGGAGAAACAGTGTGGCAGAGAGCAGTGGCCTGGGGGTGCTTTATTTCATTCAGATCATTAGCCAGGTAACCTAGGGCAAGTCTTTTAACTTCTCTAGACTTTAGTTTCTTAATTTGTAAAATGCATAATTGAGTCACTCAAGGCTGACAGAGAAATGTCCATGAACCTATGCACCTTTTCAAAGCATTCACATCCTGAGATACAGTGTTGTGTTCCCCTCTACTCCTGGGCTTCTTGCTGACCTATGTGAGGTGTTGGTTTTAGGTGCTATTACATCAAGGGTGGAACACTATCGCCACCTTCCATTTTGTAGGGACATGCAGTGCAGTGAAAATAGCCTTGAATTACTGAGAACTCCAAGCTGGACTTTTGTCCCTGCTGTGTGACATTGGGATGTCCTTTTCTTTTGTGGGGCCTTACTCTCTTGTTCAATGGGTAAACCCAGGGATCCAAAGAAGGGCAAAGCCCCATTTCCCATGTTTTACACAGGGGACCCTTTGCAGGATGAACTCGTCTTTGTTATGTTCAATTTCCAAACATGACTGAGCCCTTCAGCCCCCTTCCTTCCTGTGGCCAATGTCTGCCCAGGAGAGTGGGCCTCCTGGGGAGCCCCAGGTAGAGAGAGGACAGAGAACGGCTGGCGGGGAAGACGAGGTTAATCCCCATAAGCCAGCAGGGCCAAATCCTGCCGGTGAATTCCCTTCCTAGGGTTTTGTCCACGGTGCTCTTGTGACAGGTAATCACTTACCGGAAGTAAGGCCGAAACTTCCCCCAGAGTCGGATTGTTTGTGCTCCTGACCCAAGTGTGGGTGCCCGTGTAAGACCTGAGCAACCAGGAGCAACTCTGTGGACTGGAGCTCCTCAAGTCTTTCAGTGACTAGTGGACAATTGAGAAAACTTGGTTAATGAAAGGCTGTGGTTGGTTAGGAACGGAAGTGTAAACATAACCTTAAATAATGAACTTTGCTTATAGTTTCTCTTTATAAACATTTTAGCTCAACTTTAGGCTATCCTTAAGGAATCATTAGGGGAAGGTTGTGGGAGGTGGTGTACACAGGGAAAGAGACAGGGTTTTAGCATGGAGATTTGACTGACTGAGACTGAGCGCAAAGTTGAGAAACAGTGAGTGAACACAATTTGCTGTTGCATAGAGCTTCTTACTTCACTCGGGAAAGGTCCCCACTTCCACCTAAATCTTACCCATCTTGACCTGATTTGTCATCATGGACATTTTCCAGGTTTTCTACATGTTCAGACTAAAGTGAATCTCCACACTTATAACATTGAGAACAGGAAAGGAGCTCTGCTGGCCCCATAATTTGCGGTCTCCTTGCACCTCCCAGGCCGGCTGAGGCCGAACGCTCCCCGGCACTCAGCTCTTGCAGGATGCAGGGAGGATGGCAGCCGCCTGCATCAGATCTTGTCTGATGGGGTCCTGAGGACCCACCCTCAGGGTCTAGTCTACGTCTTAGCACATACTTGGAAATTCTGGGAAGCTCAGTGTGGCCAGTCAGTAACTGGGTCAGAATTTTTCCCCTACAGCCGCCGCATGGAGCTTGGCTATGCTCCCATCTAGAGCTTTCTCCCCTGCCCCTGCCCTGTTCCTGCGCAGTCTGTGGACCCAGCGCACCTTCCCATGGCCTGCCTTGTTGCTGGTTGTCTCTATGCTGCCATGGCCAGCTCGGGCTGCCCTTCTCTCCCTGGCTCTCTCAAATCAGCGTGTGGTCTGACCAGATGTCGGGCTTACAGACTAAATCTTTGGAAAAAGAGCCACTGAGGCACGCCTAAGGCTTGAGCCACGGGGTTTCAGAGGAAGCCCCTGCTGGGGCTGGAGGTCCTTTGTGCCCCTACAGCCACCCCTCAGTTGTAGCTTTCCTCTCCTAGGTTCTTCTCTGGCGCTTGAGACCCTAATTTTCATGACTCCCCTTGCTCGGCAGTGTCTCCGTGTTGGCTGATCTCACCCCCACTAGGCAGCGTAGACGGCTGGTCTGCTGGCCCTGCTCTGCTCTCAGCTGGTGTCTGACTTTGCAGCTTTGTTTGTCTTGTGTTGGTTCTGACGGGTTGGAGGGCTCAGCCCTGCTCCGTAGTGTCGTGTGAGGGGAGGGGCCCCTTCCTGCCCCTCAGGCTTCCGTGTGGTGGAGCAGTGTTAGCATGAGCCCTCTCGTCTCATCTCCGCCTCCCAGGACTGTGTGATAGGGTCCTTTGGGCCTGAATCTGTGAGGCCACGTTTCCCAGGAACATGATCACTCACCGAAATGCAGGCAACGTGGGCCCATCATTCTTGGCCTCCCTAAACCTGTCCCCACCCCCAAACTGCAATGTGCCTCCTTTTCTGGTCCCCTGCACCTTGGCCCTGGCCTGACCGTGTCCCTTCCAACCTGGGAGGAAGGCAGGATGCCCTGCAGGGTTCTCCAAAGCAGCCTCTCCAGCCCTCCACTTTGGGGGAGGGACTAATCCTTTGATCCTTTTTAGGCAAACGGGGTCTAGTTCCTAACTGGTCGGCCCTGGGAGGGAGGAGGCGCTGAGAAGAGGACCTCTTCTCTTCCAGGAAGTAGCAAGAATGAAGGTGTCACAGCTCTCTGTCTGCTCTGCTGCTAGCCCCTGAGTTTTCTTTGTGACTCCTCATCCTGACAGCTTCCTGGCTGCAGCCACCAGGAAAGTGGCCTCCCTCTGATTTGTAAGTCCTGCTTCCTTCCTGAAGAAGCCTTCCACCAGCCACCCCATCAGGCCAGGGCCTCTTCCAGGACATTGGTACTGGGTCACCCTTTGCAGTAGCGCAAAGTGGCGCTTTCCTCCCTTCCATATGCCAGTGCTTCTGGGTCAAAAGGCACCGACACACACGCATATTCCAGGCCTGAGAGCCATGCCATCAGGATTCTGTGATGCCAATCCCATCACGATCCTGCTGAAGCATGAAAATGTCCAGCGCCTTCTGGGCATTTCAGAGGCTTGCAGGTGAATCAACCTGAGAAATCTTTGGTGGCCAGTGTCATCGGGCCACTGCCCGCCCTGCTGTGACCTTTCCCACTGCCTTCCTGCAAACACAAAGCCACTGTCTCCCAAGGCAGCTGTCAATGGCAGCAGCCACAGCATGAAACCAGGTTCTGGTTTCCCTGCAGAGCTTCACCATGTCTCCGAGCTGAGGTCTGGGCAAGGTGTTCAGGGACCAGATAATGCTTTCTCTTCGTCCCTTTCTCCAGTGCTATTTTTCTGCCTTTTCCTGACTTTGTTCTTTGTGTAAAGGTCCGGAGTAGAGGAGCAGTGGCGGCTGTTGTGCAAGGGATGTAATTTTGACCCCTTCTGCTCCTAAAAAAATCAATAATCTCTTTGAGTCTCTGTGAAGAGTGCTTTATAGACCCCCTTCTGAGCAGCTCCAATCTGTAAAAGCTGATATTATCTGATGACCCTTCTCATACTTACACATTTCTTTTACAAAATATTTCTAGAACCTCACCTTCCTCTCTAACTGAGACTTGACTGCACATATCAGCTTTGTGACAATATATCTTATCTGTCCAGTTTGGAAGGAAAAGCTCATTTGCATACCTGCAGACACAGGGGGCAGGGGGGTGGGAGGTGTGGATGACAAAGGTCATCAGCTGATAGGGTGGCCTTCAGCGGGTGGGGAGCCGCAGCAGGGCAGTGGAAGGAGGAGCCTGGAGACCAGCTTGCCGCCAAGGTGGAGAGAAATCCATCAGCTTGAGAGGGTCTGTCATCTGTGAGCAGGCCCAGCCTTCACCAGTGTTATCTCATAGAGGCACCTCAGTCTTATTTTTCCCACTTATGTCATTTCACAAGGCAACAAACAAGCAACCTCCGCTTAATTGCCAAATTAAGGCTTCAAATGTCAAACGTCACGCTTGCATCTGGATGCTGCAGACCGGTGGCCACGTGGCTCCCAGTGACGGACACATCTTTTTTTGACCTGTGCAGTGTTTTTGTTTGTTTCAAGCTGAATTTACTGTCAATATTTAAAAATCAGGAGATTTTAAATAAATATGGCTTGAGAGATTTTCTTGAAAAATTGGAAGCTCTCACAACTCCAGGCCCTATTCCTGCCTGGGGACAACAGAGAAGGGGGCTGCCCCTTGCACATCGGAGGCTGCAGCCCCTGCACAGCCGCCTGGCTCACTTGTGCTGCATCCAGGCACTCTGGCACCCGGGTTTGTGCCGCTTCACCTGAATTCTGCCCCACCCTTTTTTCATATGAGGAAACAGTAGCCGAGAAGATGTGACTTCCCGGATTCTCACGGGGACTAACTGCAGGGCCCCTGCTGAGTCCTACCAAACACCACCCCAGGAGCTCTGCTCCAGAGGGTGGGAGGCACCCAGAGGGGGTGAGGGCACAGGGCTAAATTCTTATTAATCAAATGACTCAACTAAAAATAGACACAATAAAGATGTGATTTGTGGATCAGACCCTCACCTTGTTTCTCATCTTTCCTTCTAGGGTGCAAAGAGCTTTATGAACTCTAAGCCAGTGTCACTCATTTTCCACACAGCCGTAGGATGTCATCAGGACCCTTTGTACCTCAGTCTGCACACCTGTTAAAAAGGGCAAGACTATCAGACTTAGGTATCTCCCCAGGTTGTTCTGAGGATGGAATGATACGTTACATGTGAAAATCCATTCATTCAAAAACCACATAGCCCTCTGGGCTTCCACCAGGTGCCGAGGGGGAAAGGCATGGGTGTGGAATTCCAGTCAGATTGAGAGCCACAACCAGTTCTATCAGGAGAGAGAGCTAGACAGTAATGGCTGGAGACATTTGGCACCAGATTTGGAAATGCTCTCTTGGCCCCTAAACTGCAGGTAATTGTATCTTCTCTCTCTTTTCATTAACTGCTATAAGGATAAAGTCTCAATACCAACAGAGAAGCATCTCTTGTGAGGAAGTCAGCGGGGCGTCTGCACCCCAAAGCTGGCCTCTGGGCAGGGCAGGATTCCCAACCCCTCACTGTGAGATATCTTGCCTACCCTGTTTCTTCCCCTGTGCAAGCCCAAGCACTCTGCTTGAAGATGCCTATGCTTGGCTTTTCATTTCCCCGGGCAAAATGGTGGAAGAACAAAGGAGCATGTGTGGGGGATGCTCTTTCCCTTGATGGTGTGTCATCCCGGTAGGGTGTGTCCAGCACTCCTACGAGTCAGCTTATTTCTTTGAGGGAGAGCCCAGAATGAAGCCTCCCAGCTTCCCTCTTCTCAGTTACTATTAGTCAAAAACTAACTGCTTTGGTTGCGTTCCCACCTCTCCACTTTTACCTGGGTTCTTGGGGCAGGACAGTTGCTAGGAGCCCCTGAAGGAAGATTAGGAAGAGGTGAAAAGGTAAGGTCTGGGACAGTATTTACTCTCCCACGGCAGCCTGTGTGGCCAGGAGAAGGAACGAGGAAGCTGCAGATAAGGTTAATGAACACAATGTGCTCATTGCTTCAGAGGGACGCTGGTCATGATTTTATTAAGCCCCGAGAAGGTTTTTTTGATAAAGGGAAAAATAATATGGTGTTTTTCCCTGTTCAATTCCTTCAGAAAATCAGGTCTTTCCAGAGGATGGTTTGATATTCTCTGTAAACACAATTAGTCTGGGGTCCCTGCCACATGGTAGTAAAGATGCCTTCACAAAAGCAGGAGGGAGATTAAATGATTACATTAGTAGAGCAAATATATGTATGATAAAGTTTTATGAGCTCTTCCAAGAAAGGGGCTCTGCAAAAGCAATATTTTATTATCCTTGCTCCAAGAATCAGGAAATGTAGCCTCCCTTATTCAACTTGGCAGTTTGCAATCATATTTATCTATTAATGCCTTACCCTTTGTTATTTTTCAGGAAAATTCAGACCAAACATCATTGTGTTATTAATATTCTTTAGTGTCGAATCTTTAAATATCTTGTTTTATACCATATATCCTTCTCTTCCAGGCAGTAGCTCAAAATGTCTCTCATGATATATCAAAACCTTATTGTAGCAAAGCAAACATTAAAATATTAATATAATGTTGTATCTTGCTGAGATTATTAGATTTCCTTCTTTGTAGGATTTTAATAGTCATTTCATTGACTCTCAGGAAACTGGAGGAAAGCTGATGGATGGGATAAATGATGCTCTGAGCATCACAGTTACTGTCTCCATAAGCACAACCCTTAGGTAAAATAAGAGCTTTTGTACAGGCAGGCAGCTTGTCCTTGCAATCAGGAATGTAGACTCTAAGAAAAATGGTTGTCGCATCGCAGCATGCTAGTCTCATTACACAGCTAAATTCATGGGATGCAAGCTAACTTTTTACATTAGACAAAGGGAAGAGAATACCTGCATCTTATGGGTGAAAATGATATTATGGGAGCCATGTTTAGTACCAATCACCACTGGTCTTCCAGTTAGTTGAGGAGAACATTCCAATGGAAAAGTTTGTGTTGTTTTATCTTTTGCTGAATGATAAGTTTAAAGGGTTGGGAAGGGGATGACTAGGTCTTCCAGACTTTTGTGCCAATAATTGAGAGGGAAGCACAATGTTAGAATGCTACTGCTCTTCATTTCTAAAAGGTATGAACTATTTCCCCAAGGATCATTGCATTGAAACATCCTGGAAATCCTGCTTAACTGTATTAGCCAGTTATTCCTGTATAACAAATGACCCTCAAACTTAGTAGCTTGAAACAATTAACATTTATTATCTCACACTTTCTTTGGTTCAGGAAGTCTGGAGTGACTTAACTGGGTGGTTCTGGCTCATAGTTTCTTATGAGGTCAGATGACTGCTGGGATTTCAGTTATCTGAAGGCTTGACTGGGGCTGAGTGGTCTGCTCCCAAGATGGTGCATTCCCATGACTGGCAAGCCAGTGCCAGTTATTGGGGAGGCACCTCAGTTCCCCACCGCTTGGACTTTCTCCATAGGGTTGCTCAAGTTCCCCAAGATACAGCAATTCATTTTCCCCAGAGTCAATGATCCAAGAGAGAACAAGCCAGAAGCCACAGTATCTTTTAGGGCCTAGCCTCAAAAGTCACACTCCATTATTCATGCAATGTCCAGTGGGTTATGCAGGGCAACCTATGTGGGAAGGACCAAGGGGTGAGAATCAATGGAGGCCATCTGGGTGTCAGCTACCATATTAACTCACCTGAACTTTCACTCTGCCTTCCACTCACTATAGTGGTATTTTTCCAAACATTGTTCTGTGGTTTTCCTAGTTTTGTCAATATATGAATAGACATTTGGCAAAAACTACTATCTACTCCCTGCTTTAACCCTACCACACATACATAACAACAGCAAACTTTCACAGTCAGAGGAAACATAGCAAACTACATTGGGAGCCTCATAACTCACCTGACATCATGAAATGTCTGAAGAGCATTCTGGTATGGAGATGTGTTCAACTTTGACTCAGCATTTCTTAAATTCATTTGGTCTGAATTCTCCTTCAGGGAGTGTATATTAATCTCTCCCCTAACCTTATGTTCAGAGGACATCATTTGAGAAATGCCTTTCTGGGGCTGTTCTAAAGCAGGGCTGATCTCTCTGCAAGTTTGCCTGGCCAGTCTCTAAGGAAGACTCTGTGGCTCTGTGATGTCTGTGGGGATGCCAGGGGTATGTGCAGGGGAGGGGCCGTCTGCCTGGGCAGCCACCCACCTTTCCAACTGCATTTCCAATATTAACTCTTCCCTTGTCCCAGCAATCATAGGACTTTAGGCAAAGTCACCCAAAAGAGTTGAGGGGCCACCATACCACCAATTTTGTATTAGATGAAATGTTTCTTTCTTGGCTGTCATATTAAGTTGCATTCTTCTTAATCAAGAAAGGAGAACACGGAATTCCCAACCTTCCTGAAGTAACCTTGGGTTTTAGGGCAGCGGGACAGCATTATGATCAGGCACACAGGCTCCGGAGCCTGAATGCCTGGGTTCACATCCCTGCTGCCCTATGCGTGGCCCGAGTAAGCTGGGGCAAGTCCCTTTAACGTTTTAAAAATTTAAAAATTTGTTCAAAGACTTTTTATTTTTTAGAGCAGTTTTACGTACAGAGCAAAATTGAAAGGAAGGTACAGAGAGTTCCCACATACCCACTTCCCCTACGCATGCACAGCCTCCTACATTATGAACATCCCCCCTCAGTGTGGGACATTTACTACAGCTGATGATCTTTCTGACACATCATAACCACCCAATGTCTGTAGCTTACTGCGAGGCTCACTCTTGTTAGTGTACATTAACGGGTTTGGACAAATGTATGTATCATTGTATCATAAAGAGTATTAATGCTGCCCTGAAAGCCCTCTGTGCCCCAACTACTCATCCCCCCTCCACTCCCTTCTGCCCCTGGCAACCACTGGTCCTTTTACTGTGTCCATAGTTTGTCTTTTCCAAATGCCATATAGTTGGAATCCTACTGTACCTTTACCTGTTTTATGGCTCAGTGTCTTTATCTGCAAAATGAGAAGGAGAATAAAATGTACTTCAGAGTTATGGGAAGTAAATGACACAAAGCCCGGAAAGCCCTTAGCAGTAGTGACACAGTAACGGGGGCTCGAGGTGCAAGGGAGGGAACTTGCTTGAAGAGCTGGTGGCCCTACAGTCCTCACCAAAAGCTTCCTATCTCTGAGTTGCTGGCATAACAGGGGAGCAGGTGAGGGACAGTCTTGACCAGAAAAGAGTTCAGGGAAGCTGAGAGACAGGAGAAGAGTCAGCAAAGAGCGGAGGCTGGGATGGGCTGTGGGAGGGCTGGCATGGCGAGGGTGTGAAGAATGCCACTGGCACCCAGTTTCCCAGTGACTGGAGCACCTTACCAGCACACAGGAATGGCGCGGCCTGGTTACTGAACTGTAGAATTAAAAGAAGCATCACAGATGAGCCAGTCTGAAGCCTCACCTTATAAAGGAACAGCGACTAGAGAAGGCGAGCATGCTGCCGAGACCCCACGGATCGTCAGACGTGAAATCAGGTTCCTGGCTCTAGGCTGGTTTCCCTTATGTGAGTTGTAATAATCTGCAGTTAAGACAAAGTTTTCCTGATAGTACAGGGTCCAAAGCATTCTGCTGAATTGATGCTAACATGCTGCATCTACAAACCCATACTCTAGCAGGTATCATGGGTCACCTATGTCACTATAAGTGATGGTTAGGACACGTATCTAGAGAGGATGGGGTAGAACCTCAAACTACCAAAACATGAGAGAAACCTGGTTCTCTGTGTTGTTAGGAGGGCATTTTTTTCTTAAATCAACCTTACTGAGGTATACTTTATATATAATAAAATACAGATTTTCATTGTGAAGTTTGGTGGGTATAGAAAAATGTATGCATCTGTGTGACGAGCACGTTGGTCAAGAAACAGAACACGCCCTGTCCCCAGAAAACTGCTCTGTGCCTCACAATCTGCTTAGGAAACAGACTGGGGAAAAGCTGAGCTACAGTGGCCCCTTCACATCAATTAAGGCCGTAATGACAAGGGGCTGACAGCTTCACAAGTCTGGAGAGGACCGCAGACCAGCGTGGTCGGGGAGGTCTTTCAGATCTGAGGGGTGTCTGTGGAGGACGGCAGGGTGTGGGTGGTTTGGCATGAGAAGGGAGGTCCCGGGAGGGGAGCAAGCAGCTCGGCAGGCAGCAGTGCAGCCAAGGGCTGAGCCCCAATCTTTGCAGCCCTTCCACAGACCCAAGGAGGTTCTGCTGGAGGGGCTGCAGGATTCCTACTGAAGAGCTGTGGAAAGACAAGTGAAGTCTGGGACAGCAGGATGAGGTTGTTTCCATAATTATTGCATAATATAGCATATGCTGCATTAACATACATTATTTACTAAATAAATGCAGGTTTAAAAAAAAATGTCAGACTATGATCCTGCTGCCCTTTTGCTTTTGAAAATGGCCTTGGTGCCTCTCAGCCCTTGGCCAGCCCTCCTGAGCTTTGGGGAGCCCTGGAGCGTGAGCGTTTGCCAAGCCTCTAATGACAGGGGCCCATTAGAGTGCGTGGCTGGATTCCTGGAACCACCAGTTAGGGGAAGAAATGGAGCCAGAGAATTAGCTTGATGCACACTCTGTCAAGGAGGGACACGTGTCCCCAGTGACAGCGACTCCCTGGAGGGTGAGGCAGATGGGGAGGACGCGTCTGGGTCATTAAAGCGGTGCCGCCAACAGCAGGCAGGCTCTGCGAGCCCTCCACCCAACTCCATTCCAGGCAGCTCAGGAATCTCGGTGGCCATCAGGGCCCATGCTGTCAGTAAGGGCATCACCAGATAAAGGAAAGGAGAGGCATGGGAGGTCCTAAACAAAACTGAGTGCCTACTCTATGGCAGGCACTGGGGATGGGGGGAAATCATACACTGCCCCTGGTGAGGAGCATGGGAGAGGAATGGGGCTGGGTAGTGTCCTCAGACAGGTGTGAAGTGACAAGGGCCCAGTTATGGGCTGAATTGTGTCCCCTCCAAATTCACATGTTGAAGTCCTAACCCCCCCAAGCCTCAGAATGTGACCATATTTGGAGACAGAGTCTTTCTGGAGGTCACCAAGTCACAGTGACGTCATTAGAGTGGACCCTAGTCCCACGCAAGGTCTTAGAAGAAGGGAAACTTGGACACAGGGACCCTCACAGAGGAAGAGGATGTGAGGATCCAGAGAGAAGAAGGCCATCTACGAGCCAAGGGCAGAGGCCAGAAACAGACCTGGAAGGACCCGAGCGTGCCAGCAGCTGGATTTCAGACTTCTGCGCTCCAGAAGCCATGTGGCCCTAGGGAACGCAATACAGGCCCTACTGGGGACACCAAAGAGTCCCTGGAGCAGAATGAGGGGGTCAAAGAGAGTGCCTGTGTCAAGAAATGACAGAGAGGAGATATCTGGGGTTCGAGAAGGGTGGGCTTGTGTCTGGCTCTGCAGGGCACCTGTCACCAGCAATCAGCTTGATATAGAGCCAGTAAACTTCCAAAGTCAGGTTAGGGGAGGGGAAAACGGTGCACTTTGGATTTTAGTTCATTAATGTCTATACAACAGGCAAGTTTTCTAATGGAAACAAGCCAAAAAACTTGGCCTTAAAAATCCTTTGTGGGAGTGGGTGAGGGTGGGGGTCCAGTGGAGAAGGGTGGGGCATTGGCTAAGCCAAGCCAGCGGGTGAGATTCATCTCTGTTAAAACGCACAAAACACAAGGTATCTCTGGGCGCTGGAAAGGCAGCGCTTGTTCTGCAAATGGGTGGGAGAAGACTGCAAAACCAAGCGTCTTGGCCTGAAGTTTTGTTTCTTAGGAAGGTCACATGGGGATGAGTGATGAACTTTCTCAGAGCCAATTCCAAGACAGCAGATCCGCTTTCTTGTCCAGAGAAAGGCAGGGTCCATTCTCCAACATTTTGTACGCTGTCAAACGTGGGGATAAATCTGAGACCGCCTTTAAATACTGGGTTTCAATTGCTTTCTTTCTTCCCTGGGCAGATACATGGGCTTGTGGTATGATTTAGTTACCGAGCCCGAGGGACTGGTGGGCTTCTGCAGCACAGAGACAGGGCTGTGCAATGGCTTTTGTGTGTTCTGCCGAGGACAAGGCTCACCCAGTAGGGGGACACTCAGGGCCAGGGGCTCACACGGGGAGGGAAAGGGAGAGGCCCCAGGGGCAGCTGGCCTGGCTCCCTTACTGCTTCTGAGTGTGGGGACAGAGCCCATCTAATAACTGAATGATGTAGTGACAGAACAATAATATGATGGTGACGAGGAGGAGAAGGAAAGGAAGAACAAGAATTGCTACTGCCATGCTTGAAGGTGGGCGTGCTAAGCACTTAAGCTTTCTCCCCTCCTGGCTCTCCTGAATTAAGGAGCTACCTGGGATCAGAGTCCATTCTGCTACCAGAAGCACAGGGCTCCCTGACAGAAGCACAGCATCTCTCCTCGGCTCTCCTCACACCTCTGGTGTAAGTCAGAGCTTACACACCCAGCCATGGGCTCCCTAGAGAGGAAAGCAGATCTCCCTGGAGGATGGGGGCTGAAGGGGAGGATGGCAGCAAGCTCTGGATGAAGCCAGGCGGGTTGACGGGAGAACTGGCCAGACCCATCCAAGTTCCACTCGGGTACCCGGCTCCGGGCAGATGTGGCCCAGGGGATTTGTCTGGTGCCCCTTGATCTCACCAAGCAAGTCGGTCACTCTTCCTCTGGCTGGAGCAGCGCATGAAGGGGTGGGGAGAGGGACTGGAAGGGTTCAGCCTGGGAGGGAAGCCACTCCAGGAGGAATCAGACACCAAGTCCTGCTGACTTTGTTCAAGCACGGGGATCCCTTGTCAGTGCCCGAGCTAGATACACTCCAGCCTCCCAGTCCAGTGAGGCTATATCCCATCTGCTTTTTTGAGCTGGTTTTCTGTTGCATACAATCAAAAAAAAAAATCATGGCTAATGAACTCACAGGTATTTCAAAAGGAAAAAAAACCATTCTCAGATAGTCTATTGTGAAAATAAAGAAACACACCTAGTGAGGTAACAATGATTCTCAAACTTCTATGACCAAAAATAGCCCACTCACACCTCCAGACTGCAGAGCCCCTGAAGTGGCCGCTGTATGTAGTCTTTTGAATTTAGGATGAAGTGCCCTAGTTGAGTACAGAAGTGCAGAGCAGTGTTAGGGTGGGGGTAGAGGGCACCCTGAAGATGTAGAAAGAGCCGAAGGTGGAAAATAAAAGCTCTGCTGGTAGAGATGTCACAGGTGATACAGTGAAGACACAGTCCTCCTGAGCCCCTGTTTGCAGCGGGCCACCCCTACCCACAGACAACAACAGGAAAATCAATATTAAAGACAATGGGTGTGATCTCAGTCAAGCCCTAGTGTGATTGTGGGTGTGTGGGAGATGAGTGTGGTCTGTGGGGGGCACTCTTGCATGATCAGGGAATGGGTGTGGACTGAGATAGGCCCTGTGTGCTCAAGTGTGCATGCGTGTGGGTTCACGTATGTAGTGGTGGGGGCTTAGAATCAGGACGAGCTTGGGGGTGTGGCTTGGCCTACAGGCAGCTGTCAGCAAAGGGGCGCTCCTAGTTGTAATTGAGAAATGGCAGTGTGCTATCTCTCCCGGAGTGGGATGATAGTAATTAATTGTTCATTGATCCCCTCAGGTCAGCTAGAGGTCAGGGAAGTTACTCTAGTGGCCTTCCAGTTTGCCAGGCAGTGGTTTGAAACCTCCGTGGGAACCGTCCTGTGCCCTAAACCCTGACAAAAGGTGATGGGATAATTATGGTAACCTTAATGTCTATTATTACAAATAATCCACAAGTGAGCCATTCAGGAAAGCCATGCCAGCACACTGCCTAAGACTTGGGGGGGACGAGGAGGAAGCAATGTGTCTGACAGCAGACATTTTTCAGCTCAGAGTGGAACACCACAACATGATCGTCATTAGCATCACTATCAACAGCTTAAGCAAGTATCCATTTGGGTGTGAGGCTGTGTCTGGAAAACCACATAGATCTCATCGCCGATCCATATAGGCCATTGCAGTCTGAGATGAAGAACTCCTATGCACCCTAAAGGGTACACACACACTCTCCCCCCCACCACACACACATACACACAAAGTAGATAAAATAAGACTCAGTTCAGGCCCCAGCACTTCTGTAAAGCCTTCTCCCATCTGCCATGTTCTCCCAGCCTCTCTTGTTCTCCAACACGTAATAGGAATAGCTACCTTTCACCTATGCCGTATCTGTGCTGGGGCTCACGTTCCATCTATCCAGTACATGGAGTTTATAGGTCCCAGTTCTCCTCCTTGTGTAGGTCTACCTCTCCAATCAGACTGCAAACTTTTTGAAGGCCGGACCCATATTGGGTATCTTAAGCAACAGCCATAGGAAACGTTTATTGAGTGTTACATAGTGCCAGGCACATGGCAAGCTCCAAAAGGCTTAGCACAGAGCCACGCATGTGCAAGTCCCTTCATAAATATTGGTTTAAAAAATATGAAACCAAATTGTTGCACTGACTATGAGGGCTGTGAGGGGTGGAGGTGGGAGCTTGCTGTGGTGAAATCTTCCTCTGAGATGGGATTCAAGCTTCTAGTGACCTGCACTTGTATCTTAAAGTCCATGGGGTGTGATTATTGATGGATCTGTAATTGTGTGAACTCCCTTGGTGAAATATACTGTGTCTGAGTTACGCTAGAGCTCATAGAACATTCTGGCATCCATGTTTCAGAGGCATAACCATTTTAACTCAGGGAGAGGAAATGTTTCAGTGAAATCATGGATCTGAAGAAGGTTTCTTCTGGTGCACGTGCCCTTCTCTGTGGCGTGGAGCTGGGTGTGGCCGTCTGTGCAGCTTGTAGATGAATGCAGTCCTCTTGCTGAAACAACCCTCCATCGGATGGATGCCTCCCCATCGGGGCCATCAACCACCCCCAATCCAAGGGCTCCTGTTGGAGCACAGCATGGCATCTAAAGGACCCCTGTTGGAACACCCTCTTACAGCCTGGTCTTCGGGGGGTATGATCTCAAGATTTAATGGTTTTCCTCTCACCTCTTTAGCTGTTTTCCTCTTTTCCCTTCGTGGGCTCTCCAGGTGTTCCTCTGTCCCATCTAAGTTCACCATTGCAATTACCCCCATATTCCTACTGATGTCTCTCGCAGGCCCCAGGTCCCCATTTCTTTGGACTTCTTAGACAGAAGACTACACTTGAATGCCCCTAAGCACGTCAAACTCAGTAAACAAAGATGCAATACATTATCCGCATTTCTCTATCTCCCCACCTACAATCCCAAATCTGCTCCCCATCTCGTGAATGGCGCCTTCATTCACGTTCCCCAAGTCAGGACCCAGCGGTCATCGGTAGCCTTTCCTTTCCCTTGCCCCTCGCACACAGTTACCCCCAAGCCCTGTGATGAGTCTGTCTCCTTCGCATCTTTTCTATCACTATTAGCTTCTCCACCTGCTGGGCCACCAACACCTTCACCATCTCCTTTGTAAGTCACTGAAATGGTTGCTTCAATTGTCTTCCTCCCCTCTGGCCCACTTCCCACTCGTTTCCATCCCACTACTAAAGATCTTTTAAAAATACAGGCTGTGTCCCTGCTCTCTTTAGGCTCTACAGGAGCTTCCTGATTCCTCGTAGAAGGTCAGACACCCGGCGTGGTTGATGAGGCCCCTGGTAACTGGGCCCCTGGTTGCCTCTGCTGCCTCAAACGCTCTCATTCCCCAGGAGAAAGGTCTATTCTCTTCTAAGATACAGCCTCTGGGTTGCTGCCCACCATGCCCTCCTCCATCTCTGCAACCAGGCAGAGTGACAGTCTCCTTGCCCTGTGCTGCTATGAAGTCCCAAAAGGTATGCCAACACTTACAATAACAGCGAATATTTATGAAGCGCTTGCTATATGGTAGGTGATGTACTAAGCACTTTACTTTGTTTACTGACTTATCCTCTCAATCTAATGAAGTAATCCACTTTTACTCTCATTAGTAGGGACTAAGGCTGAGACACGGCCCAAGCGGCAGGGGAGGTGTGAGCCCATGTCCGAGCACAGAGCCCACACTCGGAACACTGGCCGCACACTGCGTCCCCTCCGCGGGGGGAAGCTTTGTTCAGTTTTGTTTTGTTTTTTAACTCCAGTGCCTGGCATGTCACAGGGGCTAAACAATTTGTACAAAGAAACTATTTCTGGATCTGTCTTTTCTAGAATTTATTCAATTTCTCATATTGTGCCTATTATAATCTAACACGTGAAAAAATTAATTTTGCATTTAGTATCTTCATGTCCAAGCAAGAGAGAGCTTTCTTAGCCGAGTATTTACCTGTTTATCTCTAATATTTACCTGCGAGCTATTTAAAATGATTTTCCAAAATGTACAGTTTTGAAGGCAGGAGGGCTGGACAGAAATCAGATCCGCTCAGGAAATGTCCCTTCATCTCCCAGGTATCAGGCCCTTTTTAAAATTAGCTTCAGAATACGAACGACCCAGCTCTTTAAAGTTTAATGTCCCAGCCATTTTAATTGTTTCTTTCAAAGTACAAAAGAGCAGCTGGGCCACAACGGCCCTAATCACTTGCCAACTTTCCTTTTTACAAAAACAGCTAAGCTCTTTCTGAGATTTAAAATCACTCCATCTGAGACCCCAGTTTGGCATCCACCTTTGCACTCACATAAAAGGAGCCTAATTTCTGCTTTTAAGAAATGTGTCATGGAAGCAATTTTTGGTTTTGTTCTTTTCAAAATAATATAATAAGATGTAATACAAATTTTTAAGTTTTTCTTTTTCCTCGACCAGTGTCCCTTTGCCCTTCTGTCCTTCAATTGCCCTGAGATACTGTGTCACCAGATAAAATACAGCATACTCAGTAAATCTGAATTTTAGATAAACAACAAATACCCTCTTAGTGTACATATGTCGGATGCAATAATTGGGATATACTTACATTAAAGAAGTATTTGTTGTTGACTGGAAATTCAAATTTACTGATGGTCTGTGCTTTTATTTGCTCAACCTGGCAACCCTAGCCTGGGAGCTTCCTCTTTCTACCAGATGGAGAGCACTAATTTACGTGATAAACAATATCCTGAAAAAAGTGTAAGTAAACAAATAAATGAAACAAAAATTCTGTCTTTAGATATCTTGCACCCATGGGTGCACATGCATGCCCACACACTCACTGGTCCCTGGTAAATGACTCCTTCCTTGCCATCCAGAAGGATAAATAAAGGTGATTTCTGGAGCCCTGAAGTCTTTATCAATGAACTGCAAACATTTACTGAAAATGTACATGTTTTTAGGGGACTTGGAACCCAAAGGGGAAGGTGGCACAATCCCTATCG
Organism: Manis javanica; assembly: GCF_040802235.1. Classification (NCBI taxonomy): domain Eukaryota; kingdom Metazoa; phylum Chordata; class Mammalia; order Pholidota; family Manidae; genus Manis; species Manis javanica. Next base: position 109,517,945 of record NC_133164.1, read on the forward strand.
TGGGACATTCTAGTTTTCAAACAAGAAAGAAAATGATTTATCTTAGTTGTGACCCTGATGAGGAGTGAGGAGGGGTTCCGAGAAGGGACAGAGCATGACAGGGCAGAGAGAGAGAAGGAGAGAGAGAGAGGAACAAGGTGTGTGTTCCCTTTGTGGTCCTCAGGAGGCCCCCTCTAGCCTGCCCCCTCCCTCCCTCCTCCCCTCGGGGGCTGGGGCTGGTCCTGGGGCTGGGTGGAGTCAGTGCCTGTCACAGGCACGCCCCCTGGGGCTCCATTTGGCCCTGGGTCTGAAATTGATTCTTTCTGGGTTTCAGGGCAGCAGCAGGCACGAGCTCCTGCTGTCACTCCAAGACTTTTATAGACTCTGACAGCAGCGAAAGCTCCCTGCCTTTTGTCTTTCGTATTCTGTTTGTGTTCAGCCCCTAAACCACCCTCTAATCCACGTGGGGAATAACAGTGAAGGGGCCTGAAGGGGATGTCTGCTCCTTGGGCTGTGTGTGGGGCACAGACCTAGGAGGAAACTGCAGGAGGAACCTGCGAGGTCCCCTTGCCCCCAGGCTGTCCTTGTGGACCCACACACTCACCCTTCCAGGGCAAGCATTTTGGGCCACCACGTGGATCACCCAGGGCGTGCATGGGATCAGCGGGTGGGAGACACCGGGAATTCCAGGGCAAGGGTGCTGGCCCCCAGGCTGTTTGGGGAAATGAGTATTAAAATAGACAGTAAGCACAGAGCAAGAGTCTCAGATGTGAGGGCATGTGGCTTCAGAGCAGGCTGTGGTTCCAGGGCGGATGGCTCAGGGCTCTTTGAAACCAAACTGGGAAACAGAGAAGAGATGCTAGTATGATGCCTCGGTAAGATGGGCCCAAGAGAATGAAAGGCAGAGGGGTGGGTTGGGCAGTTGTTTTAAAAGAGACACCCTCTCTCCATGCAATGCTGTGTGACCTTAGGTAGCTCACACAGCCTCCCTGGGCCTCTGTTTCCTCCTCGTGCTCGGCAACAGCATTGGGTTGGAGTGTTTGCAGAGTGTTCCATACCAATCTGAATGACTCCAAATGCAGGGAGGTGGGGGTACAGCTGGTTGAAGGATTCTCCCACTTGAGTGAACATAAGCATCACCCGGAGGGCTTGGCGAATTATACGTGACTGGGTGCACCGCAGGTTTCTGGTGCAGCGCCTCTGGGCTGGTGCCCGAGCATCTGCGTGTCTAACAAGTTTCCAGGGCTGCTGGGGCTGCTGGCCTGGGGACCACACTTTTAGAACCACTGCATAGTTGGCACCGCTTCCCCTCCTAATCCACTCTGTCCCAACTAACTGGAACTGGCTATTTCTAGATACCTGTTAAATATAAAAGGTGATACTGGTTAATTGCCTATTTTGGCTTGGTTTGGTTTGAGAGGAAGGGTAGAGGAGGAAGAAAGGGTTCCCTAGTTTCTTCTGTCCATCTAGTCAATCTTTAGAACTTCAGCTATCATTTCTTGGGTGCTATTTCCTTACACACACACCCCAATTCACCCCCTACTCCCAACTCACAAGTAACTACAAGTATCCAGCAGGCCTGCATCATTCCCAGTAGCCTTTCCTCTTCTTTGGCCCTCTAGTTAAAGTACCACTAGCAGGAGGGGACACCAGATTTGGGCAGTGTTCTTACTGACACTTGAAGATTAAACAGGTTTTCTCTGACCCCACCCCTTGGGAAATCACTGACTTAAGTCACCGCACTCTAGGCAGAACGAACAAGAAAGGGGCTCGGTGAAGTTTGGTACTATAGACATGTCATCACTTGAAGAGGTCATGACAGAACATGCAGGCTCTGCAAAAAAACAAAAGTCATCCAGTGGGGATCCCACAGATGGAGTGTAGGCTGGCGCTAAGGCCCGGGAGGGGCTTGTACACTTGCCTGGTGAGCACGCGCTAGTGAGCAGCCTTCTCATGTCTCCATTGCATATTTCTTGCTGCTTCCTCTAATTTTTTTTTTGAGGGGGGACTGGTTCATGGTAGTAAAACCATCATGTCAATATATTACCCTCAAGTGGTGCCAAAAGAGGGGAAGGAGACACTGAGCTTGAGCGGTCACATCAGTTTTGTTCTGGAAACGCAGAAGAGGTATTCCCCACAATCCCAGCAGAGCTTTTGAGCCAGAGCACTTGCCATTGCATGGCCTGGAAACCACCAGGTGGGGCACATGGACACAGCCGATCTGAGGTAGGTAAGAAAAGCCCAAGAGGAGGAAAGCAGCTCTACATGCAGCAGTGCTGGCAAGAGCTGGGAAGATCTCTGAGAGGCGTCAGGGGTACCAGAGGTCACGGCGACCCGGCTACTCAGAAGGGTTGGCTCCCGGTGAAGTGTAGGCACGCAGGTCAGGTAAGCCAGCTCTCAGACCACATGCACAGCTTTCCCCAGGGCTCCCAACCCCTTGACTCCATCCCGCCCTGGAGAAAGAACCCCCTGTCTCTGAGCGGTCCAGCACCACTCAGCCTGCTCACCCTCAGCATCCATCAGGATTACTCTCTCTGCCCCTCCTTTGCTCCTCGCCTGCCCTCCACCGCCTCTACAGGGAGCCAGCCTCCTGCTGTCTGGCAGTTAGTAGCAGGGCTGCAAGTGAGTTCATGAGAACACTATTTGCTCTGGGATTATTTCTGGGTTTCTGCATCTTATTGCTATTGCTGACTCTATATATTCTCTTCATAGATTGTAGATGGAATATGGATTGAATACAAATGGTAGGGAGCCACTGCACTTGCTTCTCAAAGTAGAAAAGCCCTGTGTAGGAGTTTGGAGGCCTGATCTCTGGTCATGGCCACCTACACAATCCTGTGTAACCTTAGCCAGCTAGCACAGCCTCTCTGGGCCTCAGTTTCCTCACCTTCCTGACATGCCCCCATGGAGCACAGCACCAAGATGGAAACTATCTCAAGAGAGCCACTCCTGAAGTCCTAACCTCATGGAAGGGTTAGGTGACCTCTCAAACTCTCTCTCAGAAGCACATGTTGATTTCTTGGGTTCACTCAGCTAACAAAGAGATGAAATTATTGAAACCAATGGTCAGGTTTGAATGGCTGAGTTTTAAACCCAAGGCTCCAGCAGCTGGAGTTTAAATGGCTGGACTTCCACCTGGGAGGCCTGCAGAGGAGGCCTGGTGGGGCAACTGCTGGGACCCAGGGGCACCTGAGGGTGAGCTGGTGGGTGCTGGATGGTGAACAGATCAGCGCCTCTCCCTCCTCCTCTGTGACTCCATTGAGGACCCCACATGTGAGAGGTGTTGTCTATGCTACAAAATGCATTGTTTTTTTTTTTAATGTTCCTAGTTTTTATTAGTCAGCACACAAAATTGGTAACTGAGCATCTAGACAACCATACTGAATGGACTAATAATTCCATGAAAAAAATTTTTTTAAGGTATATGTATGTTTGGTTGTATATTGGGCTAGCCTATACAGCTTAATGTACATTTCTTTTTCCCTTTAACAAAGATTGAAAAGAGGCCATGAACTCTAGCCTTAGAGCACTTCCAGGGCCTGGGAAACTCGGGCTGGAAGGATGGATTTCTAGATCAGAAGCAGGGGAGAGCTCCCAAGTAGCGTGTCAGACTCCCCTCGGAGCTGCACGGCGCTGGGGACCCTGTGCCCCGGGCTCACCTCGGAGCTTCCTGCCCCGTTGTCGGCACAGGGACAGGCTCTCTGTGCGGGGCCACCACACAGGGACCCTCTTGGCAGCCAGCCTGCAGGCAGCCCTCCCCACTGCTGCTGCCCTACCCAAGCCTGTGTCTTGGCAGCCGCTCACCTCCCCAGATCCTTGACACAGGCTAATTGCTTGTAGAAAAACTTGGCCTTAGAAATGTCAGGCATAATGGGAAGGGGGAGGAGGAAGAAGAAGGGAATCAAAAATCAAGAGGAATTTGGCAGAAGTCACCGCAGAGGGTGCAGCCTCTGGAGCTCCTGGGCCAGCCAGGTTCATTAACCGATCTGGATTTAGAAGGTCACCACCTTGCACAGCAGTTGCTCCAGCCTGGTGGCCCCCAGGTAGAGGCTGTCACGAGAACACCTTGGAAAGGGAAGGGAAGTGTTAGTGGGCCCCGCTGCACTTCAGAGGGCTCTGAGGCCTGGCCAGGCCTGCCCTCCTCCAAATGCCAAAGTAAAAACATCTATTAAGCTGGTTCCTTGCAGTCCACTGGGCCACCGCTGCCAGGAGGCAGGTTCCTTTGGGAGGCCTAGCCTTGACTGTAGGAGGCCACAGGGCACCCTCCTGACCACAAGTTTCCTGCTGCAGGTAGGGCCAAACTAGAAGCTAAAAAATGGGAAGCATAACCTTGGGTTTGACCCCCAGAAACCCTATTTCTAGAATGTTACTGATTTATGTTTTTAGACCTCTTGTTTTCACAGTCATTCAAAAACTAATTAACAATAGGGTTTGACTACTGGAGTATTTGCAGTGCTCAGCAGAAAGTTCTGGCCGAGGGCACTGCCCCAGGCAAAGTGCTGCAGTGCTCCCCCATCCTTGGCCTGGTCCCCAAGCTGGGCTGGAGTGTGGAGGGGTTTCCGGCCCCCTCCGTCCAAATGTCAGAATCAATCATTTATGAGGTTAGCTCTTGGCCTCTCTGCTGCAGCCCTTTTGTGTTCAAAGGCAGATTCTTGATACACAACGAAACCCACACAGATTGTATTCTGGGCCCTCAAGCAGACAACCTGTGCTCCTTTCTACCTCTGCGACCTTGGGCAGGCCTCTGCCCCACTCCGTACCTCCATCTCTCCATCTACAGAGCAGAGGGTACGGCAGCTCCCTTTGTGGAGTTATTGTGAGCAGCGAGTGAGTTAATACATGTGAAGCACTTGGAAGTGTGCCTGACAGCCAGCGAATCTGATATGAGTTTAACTAGTATTAATTACACTTCGCTCATTTGCTGTATGAAGTCTTCGCACTCCTGCTAGTAAGGGCACCTCTCCTTTCCCTAAAAACCCATGATTAAGAGAGGAGCTGACTGAACTGTATTATCCAGTGGGGATTATTGATCACCAGTACATAGTGTTAGGTGCTGCACATAAAAAAATGAGCAAACAGGATACCAGTCGGATGCCAGCCATTTGCGACTCCCAGATGGAAGCATTTTTTCTCACTTAGGATGTTGGCAGGCGTTTGCTCAGAGAGCTCTGTGGGTGGCAGATGGCGCCCTGGGCCACAAGGCAGAAATGGTGATGGGCTTGGTCCCGATGCTGCCAGGCGCTGGAGCCAGGCCCTCCTGACCACAAATGTGGTTTCTTGTTTGCTTTTTTAATAAAAGAGACTTGAAACATATCAGTTAAATTAAATACTTGGACCTGGTTTGGATCTTGCTTTGAACAAAACAACTGTGAAACCACAATTTTGAAACAATTAGGAAAATTTGATCACAGACTGGTTAATAATGATACTGTGCTTATGTTTCAAAAAGTCTTCAGTGAGTCATCCCCCTTCCCATTATGCCTGTTATAAATATAATGATACAATGTCTGGGATTAGGGTATTTTTTTCAGCTATATTACAGTATGATTAACAAATAAAAATGGTATATATTTAGATTGTACAACATGATTTTTTTTGGTATATAATTTGAATAGTGCACATATAAATTATGAAATGATTACCACAATCAAGTTAATTAACACTTTCATCATCTCACAGTTACATTTTTGTGTGTGTGAGATGAGAACACTTCAGATCTACTCTTTTAACAACTTTCAAGTTACAACAGAATATTATTAACTGCAATCACCATGCTGTACATTACTCATCTCATAACTGAACATTTCTACCCTTTAACCAACATCCACTTATTTCCCCCCATGCTCCCAGTTGCTGGTAAATACAATTCTAGTCTCTGGTGCTACGAGTGAAACTTTTTTAGATTCCAAATATAAGTTAGTTCATGCTGTATTGTCTTTCTGTGTCTGGCTTTTCCCACTTAGCATAATGCCCTCAAGGTTTATCCATGTTGTCACAAATGGCAAGATTTCATCATTTTTTATGGTAAAGTAATACTCTCTTGTATGTATATACCACATTTTCTTTACCCATTCACCCTTTGTCACATACTAGGTTGTTTCCATATCTGGTCTATTGTTTCCATATCTTGTCATTATTCACAATAATGAACATGGAATGTAGATAATCTCTTCAAGATTCTGTTTTTATTACCTTTGGCTATATACCCAGAAGCGAGATTGCTGGATCATATGGTAGTTCCATTTTAAACTTATTAAGGGACTCCCTTACCGTTTCCTAAGCAGTAATATCATTTTGCATTCCCAACAACAGTGCACAAGTACCCCATTTTCTCCACATCCTCGATAATACTTGTCTTTTTAAAAAAATTATAGCCATCCAAGTTGTAAGATGATCTCTCATTGTGGTTTTGATTTGCATTCCCCTGATAATTAGTGATGTTGAATGCCTTTTCATATACTCATCGGCCATTTGTACGTCTTCTTTAAAGAAATGTCTGTTCAGGTCCTTTGCCCATATTTTAATCAGGTTCTTTTTTGTTGTTATTGAGCTATACAAGATCTGTCTGGAATTTGCTTTACAACCTTCCAGGGGATAAGGGGGGGAAGAACGCAGATAAAACAAGACTGACCAAATGTGGATAATTATTGGAGCTGGGTGACAGCTACAGTGGGATTTGTTTCCCTATTCTATTTTTGTATCTGTTTGAGAATTTCCATTATAAAAAGTTAAAATAAAAACACAGTGGATTCCCTTAAATACGGTCAATTGATCTTTGACAAAGGAGCAAAGTCAACACAGTAGAGCAATGACAGCCTCTTCAACAAATGGTGCCGGAACAATGGGACTTTCATGTGCAAAACATTGATCTAGACACAGACTTCATACCCTTCACAAAAATTAACTCAAAATGGATTGGAGATCTAAATGTAAATGCAAAACTGTAAGACTTTTAGAAGATGACATAGGAGAAAATCTAGATGACTTTGGGTATGGTGATGCCTTTTTAGATATAACAACAAAGATACAATCCATGAAAGAAATAATTGGTAAGCTTGATTTCATTACAACAAAAACTTCTGTTCTGTGAAAGACATTATCAAGAGAATTAGAAGATTGAGAGTATTTGCAAAGAAACATCTGTCTAATAAAGGACGGCTATCCAAAACATACAAAGAACTTGTAAAACTCAACAATAAGAAAACAAAAAACCTAACCTAAAAAATGGGCCAAAGACTTTAACAGATACTTCCCCAAGGAAGATATACAGATGGCAAATAAGTGTATGAAAAGATGCTCCACATTGTATGTCATCAGAGACATGCAAATTAAAGCAACAAAGAGATACCACTACACACCTATTAGAATGACCAATCTCCAGAACACTGACAACCCCAAATGCTGGCAAGAATGTGGAGAAACAGGAACTCTAGTTCATTGTTGTAGGAATACAAAAGGGTACAGCCACTTTGGAAGAAAGGTTGGCAGATTTTACAAAACTAAACATACTCTTATGATTATGCCCATGCAACTTATGAAAACTCATATCCACACAGAATACCTGCACATGGATGTTTATAGCAGATTTATTCATAATTGCCAAAACTTAGAAGAAACCAAGATGTCCTTCAATAGGTGAATGAATGAATAAACTGTGGTATATCCAGACAAAATCTAAAATGGAATATTATCCAGCACTAAAATGAAATGAGCTATCAAGCCATGAAAGCATATGGGGGAAATTTATTTGCATATTACTAAGTGAAAGAAGTCTTCTACATTCATTTTAATATGAAATGATAGCAATGGCTAGTATTCAGTGATTGTTTGCTATGTGCTAGGCATTGTTATATAAACTCTTTCAACAACTCTGAGGTATGTACTTTAATATTCTCTTTCTATGTTTATGGAAACTGAGACAAATGGAGTTCAAGTAACCTGTTTAAGGCCACACAACGGGTGTTGGAATTCAGATCTGACTGAGTTTAGAGCCTGTGTGCTTAAATTATTAAGGTAAACTTTCTATGGTGTCTTGGCCTCAGGAACTGTCCCTCACTTCCAAAGGTCCCCCTTGGCTGAGGCTCAGACCAACCCTCTTTCACCCTCATTGTCTTAGAAGACCTCTGGTGCTCTCTGCAGGAGCTCAGCCACCCTCCCCACCCCAGTTTCACACAACCACCTCAGTGCTTATGACCACCAGCTCAGTAACTTCAGGACTGACTTTCTGTCTACTCTCCAAATCTCAGTGTCCACCTGCCCTTTCCCCTGGTGTTCTTTAAGCCCCCTGTGCCAATGTGAGGGTCACCTTCTCCTTTAGGACTTTCCTGACCCTCCCCAGACCCTCCCCAGACCTGTCTGCCCCCTGGTGTCTCCACTGTTGTCTGTATATGACTCACCACCACCCAGTGATACTGTGTTGTATGATTTGTTTACATGCCTCCCTTGCATTACCATTCTGGAAGCTCCTTGAGCACAAGGACTGTTTCCAGTTATCTCTCAATCCCTAGGACTTACAGCAACATCTGACATGGTGGGTGAACTGTAGATGCTTATTGGATGGGTGAACAAATGAATGAATGAATGAATAAGTGGATGAATTATATGGACCAACCCTACGTAATACTTTGGCTGTTGTGTTTATTATTATTTACATATAACCAGTATCTAGTACTCAAGGGAAATGGATTCTGAAAATGGAAGGACAGAGTCCTCTTTATGTCAAAGCTTGACATTAGTCTTAGCAATAAAAATACATAGAACTAGATCACATCATCGTATGACACCTATTTGTTTCAGTTCCTCAAATCAATTCAAACCCCATTAATACTTAATTTAATTCCCTGGCTTTTTTTCCTTAGAACATTAACAGATATGTTATTAAGCTGTGGGATCCTCCATAATTGGTCATCTCTCCGTGAATTAAATTTTAAAAAGGAAAAGTAAGATCAAAGAATAATCAGATTTCCTATTTACACAGGGCAACCAAGTTAAATTATATTTACTTTCTAAAAATAGATTATTTTCTTAAGAATCAAACATTTATTTTTATCTCAAGCAATCTCAATACATCTTATGCAGAGTTAACAAATAAATTCCAGGTAATAGTATTACACTTTTAATAAATGTAGCATGTATTGAATGATGTTTGAGTGCGAAGCATGGCCCAAGTTCTGGAGGCAGAAAAAGATGGATGAACCAAGTCTCTTCTCTAAAAAGAAGCCTGTGTACAATAGAAGGGTGTGAACCCTGAGGGAAGGGCTGAGCAAAGCTGACCATGGAACTTAATACTTCAGAGCACCAAATCAAAGCTTTGAGGCATTCTTTGCCTAGTGACTGGGTTAATGGAGAATCCTACTGGGTCTGAAGATAAAGGGTATGTGGAAGAAAAGTCTGCTTAGATCCATACTTCTCTTATTAATCCCCACCGTGATGGGCACGTACCTAGAGTGCGTCCCCATGACCAGCTGCCACAAACAAAACTGTGCTGAGTATTCTTGCACACGTTACTCTATGCAACGTCTCTGGCATATGTATCCAGGATTGCTGGACCTCCAGAATAGCTCTATCTGTCCTGACAGCACAAAAAGTTTGGGTATAAGACCAGTGGTTCTCAATGTCATGACTGGAAGGGATGCTGCTGGCATCTAGTGAGGAAAGACTAAGGATGCTGTAAACACCTTACAGCACAAGACAGCCCCCCTGTGACAAGGAACTACCTGACCCAAAATGGTTCAGAAATCCTAGTCTAGGCATCTTAATCTGGGCCCCATATTCTTTTTCAGTGATCTGTTGATGGAACTGAGTGATTCCATGAACCTTCTGAAAATGTATGCCAAATTGTATGTGTGTGCGTTTGTGAAGCATACAGTGGGTCAACAGTATCCCTGTCATTTATGTCTACCCAGGGCCTCAGAATGTGATTTTATTTGGAAACAGGGTCTTTGAAGATGTATTTAGTTAAGGACTTCATGATATAAATCACCCCAGATTTTGGGTGGGCCTGATCCCAATGACTTGTGTCCTTAGAAGAGGGGCGGGCACACAGGGAAGACGACGAGTAAAGGCAGAGGTGGGGATGTCATCACACACTGAGAAGCCAGAGCCACCAGGAGCTGCGGCAGCAAGGGAAGATTCTCCCCTAGAGACTTGGGACGGAGCACAGTGCTGCCAGCCCCTTGGTTTCAGACTTCTGGCTTCCAGAACTGTGAGAGAATAATTTTTTCTTGTTTAAAGCCATGAGTTTGTGGGAATTTGTCACAGCAGCACTAGGAGACTACTACAAGGGATGTACATTCTTATTGGGCAAAAGGTTTATTTTTTGCCTGCTCAATATTTTCTCTCTCTCTCTCTTTTTTTCTCTTTTTTTGGTAATAGCATCCCAATTTCCATCCTACTGTTCAGTACGAGTGGTTCAGAGCAGGGCTAACCTCACCCCCAGTCATGTGACCTACCCAACCAGTCAAACAAGTGATGGTTCAGGACTGGGCATGAGGCCCTAGCCAATGGGTCCTGCAACTTTCCATGGCATCTTTTCAGCTAAAGTTATCATGCTCATAAATAAGGCTGCCTCTTCGGTGGCTCTCTTCACCACCAGGGAGACAAAGTCTGCTGAGAATAAAGTCAACACAGAGGACAACACAGCCAAGAGAGAGACGGTGTCCTGGTGATTTCACTGGAGACCCCCGATCAGTCTGCTCTCAAGGAAACATCGTTCAAACTTCCCTGTCATGTGACCACCAAGTTCCTCTCTCAGGCCCAAACTTTTTTTGTTGTTTAAGCCAGGATGAGTTGGGTATCTGTCAACAGAAACTAATAGAAAGAATTCTGACAAGTGGAATCCCTAGCTTTCACTGAAATTGTCCCCCCAAAATGTTTAGCAACCATTAACCTTTTTTATTATTGTTAGAAAGGTCTGTCGTTCTGGGCTTAAAAGGACCACTGTATGACCACAGCAGTGACAGAACATTCTCACACTCAGGAATGGGGTCTGTTTGGTTTGCTGAATTTAGGATCTTAAAAAGTTTAACAAGTTCCTAGGATCATGCACTATTAGAACTGAATATATCAGAGATTAATCTGATTTTTGTAACAGACAAATGCATGGTGAAAGAAGATATATATTGACAATCCAGATCATTAGAAATATAATTTATCTCAAGGATCATTTAAATAAGTACTTTTCAATGCACAGCTAAAATAAAATCTATTTAGAAAAATATTTCTACTTAAAACTTCTTTGGAATGCATCTATTATGTAAAGAAAGATGAGCTTATAAATGAAACCATAATATATTACAATGAGAAGTGAAGAGGAACACTCAACACCCGCTGGTTTTGCTCAACATTCCCTTTCTGAAATGTTTGCCTGACTTCTTGGTTTGTGATTCCTCCATCACACTCAGTAAACAAGGTCAGCACTTCCTTGCTTGCCCTTCCTGTCTCCCCTGGTAACCCCTGTCTGCTGAGGTGTCCTGTAAATACCCACTGGAAAAAAAGAAAATGATGACATTTGGGTCTTTATCATAGTTATGCATAGAGCCAGTCATGAGGATTTGAGGAGCACGTCTCCACCTCGTTCCCCCGGTTCTTTGTGGTTTGGAAGGTGCTTCACCTCTCACACCTACAGGAGGTCTCCATGAGCGCCCCTCATCTTGTGCTCCAGGTGCTGGCATGATGGAGTCACCTCGCTGAGCTCCCAACCCCTCTAGCATTATGACGATGAAGTACCAGGGTCCTTGTCAGCTGCTGGAATGAGGAAATTAGATGTATTGGCCAAATCCCTCCATCCCTTCTCCCTGATCCTTCCTTCACATAGGGATTTTTTATGCTTCCTTGAGCACATCTTGGAGAAGATGCTAAAGTAACACCAGAGGAGCTCTCTTTTCCACATTATTCTCAAGAATGACCTTTACATTTTGAGCAAGCTGTCGCATGTTGTGTCCTCACTCTGGGCAGGCCTGAGGGAAGGAATGGTGGCATAACTGGGCCTGTATCTCAATAGCTGAGTTAACCTTCCCAGTGCCTTTAAGAACCTAGGGGGATTTCTGAAATTTCTGACCTAAAACTACAGTGAAACTAAATAAGTCCCACAAGGACCTGGATTTCAGGCATGTGTGAAGGAATCCCGATATGATATTAACCACTGAAGAACAAAGACAAATCTTACAGAGGCGTTTGCTTGCAACCACGTGCTCTAACCTCTCCTGCTGGCGATGTATATACAGAGAGTCTGGGATCCTCAGGGAGCATGGTCACTTAACCTCTTCATATGCAAAGCACCCAATGGAAAGGTATAAAGGGAATCCTCCAATGTGACAAAAGGAATTGCAGAGGTGGCTAAAGCCAGACATCCTGACAATGGCAGTTTTCAAACACGGCCACCAAATTCTTCGACACTCCTCCCATTGAGAGGGAGTGTGTGTCCCCTTTCCCTGAGTCTGGGCCCTGTGACTGATTAACCAATGGAATGTGGCAGAAGGGATGCTGTCAGTTGCCCAGCCCAGGGCTTTAAGAAGCTGGCAGCTTCTCCTTCTGGCTCTTGGAACTCATGGTCTTGGAATCTAGCCACCATGCTGTGCAGAAACCCAAGCGGCCCCATGGAGAGGCCCATGTGGAGAGGAACAAAGGTGTCTGGCTTTCAGCCCCACCTGAACTCCCAGCCAACAGCCAGTATCAACCCACCAGCCATGTAAGGCATCTGGGAAGTGGATCCTTCAGCCCCACCCCAGCCCAACCTGGTGCTAAATGTAACAGAGATGGGCCTTCCTGCTAAGCTTTGCTCAAATTTCAATTTGGGAAAAATTTTAGATTAGGACTAAATAAACATTTGCTTTTAGACACTAGTGGTTTTAAGCCACTACATTTTTGTGTTTTGTTACACAGCAATAAATGACTAGAACATTCCCTGTCCAATACACTCCCTAACATACCAAGAACTGGCATCTGTGCTGCAGTGGGGAAAGTGCTACATCAGGGGTTCTCACACTTAACAAGACTTGGAAAAAAACAAGACTCTCACACTCAGAATGACTTGGGAAGCTTGTGAAAATGCAAATCACCTGATTATATCAGTAGATCGGGTGTCAGCCCAAGTACCTGCATTTTTAACATATGCCCCAGTTGTCTGAGAATACTGTACAATCATCACTTGATTAGGTTACAGGTACCCTAGTAAAAGCACAAGCTCACTGGCCAAGCTGCTTTGGAGAAACTACAGCTGGCCTTCTGATCTACCCCCTCTCACCTTCATCACGGTAGCCAGCAGTCTATAAAGAGGAAACAAATATTACTTTAATCCACTTAAACCTTCATGGAATTGAATCCTTTCATTCACATTTTGCATGTTCAGGCTGCCAGCCCATGACTCTGCCCTGTGCCCTCTCAGCTGCCCATCACTTACTTGGGGGCAGTGTGTCCTGGAGGTAAAAGCACATGCCCTCGAATCAGACAAACCTGGCTTCAGACCTGGCAGGACTCTTATTAGGTGTGTGCCCTTTAGTCAACTACCTGCCCTTTCTAGGTCTCTGTTTACTCATTTGTAAAATGGTGATAATCATGTTGCCTATCTTCTGGGATTGCTATGAGGACTAAATGATTCTCAGCACTATGACTGGCATATACTAAGTGCTCAATAAATATTTTGTAGCATGACTTGTCCAACAGAAGAGAAAAGGGAGGGGACACAATACATATCCTTCAGTGCCTAAACTGTATGGAGACAGGGAAATGGATGAAATTGGTGATCATCTCAACCTCATGTGAACCAGGGACAAATCCCTGGGGCATGGTTTAAAAACACAGATTCCCAAGCCTTGGCCTCATAGGCTCTGACTCCATTCGGTATGCATGGGCCCTAAAACCTGTGCCAGTAAACCTGAGGAGCTGTCGGGTCTGGGGTCCTGTAGAACACTCAGGGCTCACTGCTCCTGAACATGCTGGATACCTTATACATTAAAAGAATCTGCAAGATTTTGTTCTGTACCAGCACATTTTCATGCATTTCATGCACTCCACCAGAGGGAATGAGACTACCACGCTCCTTAACAAACTTGAACAACACAGGCCCCCACGGGCCAGTTCTGTTTCTATCTGCCGAAGAGGCCACAGTTCCAGAGTGTTCCAGGTACAGCCTCAGGGTGAGGGACGTCCCTGGCACCTCTTGCCTCCTTAACCTCCCAAAGCTTCGCACTAGCCACCTCCACACCTGACCCAGCTCCCTGCCCACGGGGTGAAAGTAGATGTCACTCCTGCAGATACTAATTAATCATCTTTCTATTTCTTTTTTTCCTTTTGGGTCAGACTCTTAAGTGTCTATCATGTTGATAGCACTCCAGGGAGTCTTTTGTTCTGAATAGGTGAAAAATTGTACCCACAAAAAGAGTTCCCCATCCGATCAATTCTCTCTAACAACTTTATTGATTAGCTGCAGGAACATTTTTCATTTATTAATTATGAAGACGATGTTTCAGAGATTTCTTAAAGTTAACTATTGTAAATTTTAAATACTGAGTTAACATTGGCTGACTTGTCTCGAATTGCTCACCAGGGCACAAAGTCCTAAAGCAGGTATGTGGGGTCCTGGCGGAAGAAGGGATGGAAGCGCCTGTGAGTACAGGCAGCGGTCAGGTTGGAATCTTCATTTGGCTCTGATTAATTGATTACTTGAAGGAAAAAACATGGCTTGTCCTTTTCATTAATGTGTTAGCATCAAAATATCATCCCATTATGATGTCCAGGATAGTGATGGTTAATTAATTAATTGCCTCCAGTTAAAAATAGTGTTCGACCCAGGTAAATCTTTCATTTATTAAAATCAATTTTGATAACGGCTTTGCAAAGGGATTCGGGGGCAGAGTCAGGAGTCCTGACTGGCTGCTGCTTGCTCGCTGCTCCTCTCCCCTCGCCCCTCCTTCTCCCACCCCAGCTCCCTCTCCCCTGCTCTTCCCAGTCCTCCAGGCCAGTTCTCGCCGACCTATCTGCGGCAGGTGTCTGTTTGAGCCCCGTTCCCCAGAGCGCTGCAGGCGGTCTCCCTCCTCCCGCCCGAGTTACTCAGCAGAAGGCACCTGAAGGCGCACACCCTTGCCAACTGGAGTCCGAAGGCCTCCTGAGGAGGAAGGCTGGGCTGCTCGGAGGCGAGGCAGCCGCTGCCAGGACATCAGATTCTTGCTCCCCAGCAGCCAGTGGCCCCCCACCCCCACCCCCCAGCCCTTTCCCCCACCGCACCCGCGCTGGACAAGGCTCAGGGCAAGTAACCCTAACCCAGGACGCAAGAAGGAAGGCTTCCCGTTACCCATCTCATTCCACAAACATCGCAGATGGGCTGGAGGGACGGGGCGCTGAGGGAAGCTGCGAACCCCAACATGGGCCCATCCCCGCCTCAGGGTGAGTGCCGCCCACAGATGTAGCCTGAAACCTCCCTAGAGGTGTAGAGGAGTTGAGGACCATTCCGGAGGAAAGCTGGTGGGTGAGATCAAAGACAAGAGGACATGCTTACCTCACCTCAAGTACTTCAGAGAAAAAATGGGTTTGATCCCAGGGTAAAAGATTATAAAGGGGAGTATGTCTCATGAGGACTAGCAGAGGGTCGAAAGGAATTGGATTACTGAATGTGAGTGATCCCAGTGGAAATGGAAAGGAAGTGAAAGGTAGAATAAAACAGCAAAAAGCAAAAAGCCTGGTGGCTGCTCAGGGAGCTAAGGAGTTGGGGTCTTGGAGCGAAGTGGGCTGACCCACCGTGGGATGGGGTCGAGCACTGAGTCAGAAGCAGGCCGAGTTCCTGAAA
The DNA here is from genome assembly GCF_040802235.1 of Manis javanica. NCBI lineage: Eukaryota > Metazoa > Chordata > Mammalia > Pholidota > Manidae > Manis > Manis javanica. The sequence continues at coordinate 109,533,705 of NC_133164.1, forward strand.
AGCTAAGTAGAATATCAAAAGCTCTAATCTGTGCATCTGGTGTAAGAAGATAAATGAGGAAGGGAGGGGTCCAGATTTGAGAAGGTTGGTGACGGGTTAGGGGACTATGGGGCCCCTCTGGGCCCTGCCACAAGAGCCAGCCTTACTAGTGATGGGGAAAGCTTGGCAGTCAGGAGGTGGTGAAGGACATAGGGAGTGTGCGACCACTTGAAATGGGTTGATGTCTGCAGATAAACTGCATGCCACACTCCTAAAAGAATTTGCAAATATGACATAAGTACTTCTTGTTGCTGAGAAATTAAGGAATGAGGATAGGATAGGAAAATAGGTACTGCCAAAAGTCATCGTTTTCAAAAAAAAAAGAAGGGTAGAGTCTAGAAACCTTAAACTTGAACCCCCTCCCCCTTGTCATGCACACATAGCTCCCTGGTAAAATTCCAGAATAGATTATTAAAAGGAAGATTGGGGGCTTTTAAAAATTAATCCAGAGGTTCTCTTAGTAGTTGCCATGGATTCATGAATATCAAGCCAAACTGACCATATTTCTTTTTGGGCAGGATTGTAAGCCTGTGCATCACTAAGGTGACGTAACTGTGGATCATCTTGAGTCTAGAAGAGCAACTAAGCTGACCTTGCCCCACATTCTTATGGCAATTTTGTAAATTCTGGGTTAAATGCATGCAATTAGTTTGAATCACTAACAATAAGGATTCTTACCAAGAGATCCTGATTATTGAATTAAAGGAAGAATTTAGTTTAGAATTCTGTTCCTAACCCTATCTTATTCAACATTTTTCTAAAACTAGTGAATGAAAGCATAAAAGACAAGCTTATCAGATTTTCAAATATGACTCAGGTCTGGAAAGGATAGTTAACATGGAAAAAGAACAAATCGATATTCAAAGTCATTCTGTCACTTTGGAATATGAAAATAAACCAAGAGTGTAATAGGAATAAACATAAAGTCTGACTTTAGGTTTAAAAAAATCAATAGCAAAGGCACACAGCATTAGGTAAGTATGACTTGGCAGCAACTGAAATGAAAAAGAGGTCAGAAGTCTGCCTGACCATAAAATCAGGATGAAGGAGCAGCATCTGTGACTGCTAAGAAAGTGGATGCAGTATTAGGCTCTCAGTTTGGGTACCCCTGGAAGCTGAACCCGAGATACGGATTCTAGTTACAAGTAATGAATTTGGGACGTGACCCCATGACACCTCTTCTTGTAGGGAGTGGGGTGAGTGGGACAGGGAAGGACCCCACAGATGTGAGTATTGAGCCAGTAGCCATGCAGGTGACAGGAGCGTGGTGCTGCTGAGGAACTCTGAGAAGGGTGAAGAACGTGAGTCTCAGGGTTACCCCAGCCAGAGGGGGAAGAGCTGTGGCATTTATACTCCAACTCCCACCAGTCATTCCTTGAAGGCTCTCCTGAGACTGTTCATTCCCTGGCACTTCCGACCGGGCACAGTCCAAGTGGGCTCTGGCGGCCAGAGACAGCCCTCTGGCAAAGATATGCAGGTGCTGGCAGTCAGAGTTGGGCAGGCATGCATTAAAATTGCAAGGCTCAGGGGACATGAGTTGGGCACCAGTAACATGTGCTATAGTGTCTAGGAATCATACAACCAGCAAGGGTCCTTCTTGCTGGTCAACCATTATTTGCAATACTGTATTTAATTCTGGGTGCCACATTAGAAAGGAACCTTGAAATAAGGAGTGTTTCTCAGAGTAGAGGCTCAAGATGGTAAAGAGTTGGAAGACAATATGATCCGCAGATGGAGCTAAGGCATCCAGTTTGGATGCCTAATGAATGTCTTCATCATAACATGTCCATGTGAGAAGTCAGTTTTCTTCCTACCTGCTCCCCCAACCCTCCGCCAAGATTAGAACACTCCATTTGAAATAATTGTGCACAAATACAGAAAACACAATAATGATACCTACCTCCCACTAAAAATTGTGGCAATACTCTTGTTCTAAAGGATGGTGGGGGAGGGGAACTGAATAAATATGGAAGACCAAAGACCAAGGACAGAATGCTTAGAATATACATACATGGAAGTGATTTCAAAGATCCACTGGCTTTTTATATTGAAGGAATTGGTTGAAAGAATATAGAAAACTTGGACAAATTCTTAATCTAGACTGCAACAGAACAAGGGGATTCATTTTAAACACTAAAAACAACAGTATGTCTGAACAAATGAAAAACTATTTACCAATCTATGTAAGCATATACAAGCATCCCGTGGGTTTCAAAAGGTTGTGTTCTGCCACTTCACTTTGACAAAAGCCCCGCTTTAGTACCTGTTTTCACTAACTAAAAGAAACCTGAAGAGGATTCTCGCTTTTATGAAAAAAGGTGAAAAGTGAAAATGGCCTTCAGCATTCACTCTGCAGGAGTTTTGTAGAGCTGCTGGAACCCCTCGCAGTGAAGGGGGCCCTGCCCACCCCCGCCCAACCCCTTCCCAGGGAACCACACTCAGCATGTCAGCATCAGGCCCCCAGAGCTTTGAGCTGTGTCTGTGTGCATCTGTGCTCTATCTCGATTTATTTTGTGCGTCCGTTTGCAAAATGTGTCTGTCCTAAGGCAGCAGAAGAGCCTAAGAGAGGCTATTTTGGGGGTCTGGGAATGCCTGAACATTTTTCCATATAACTTAATGGTAACTCTTTCTTCACTTCACACCTTTTCAGCTTACAAAAGTTTTCATAGGAACTGTGAAAATCTATGTATTTCACGTGCGGCCTCTATAAAGCTCTTGCAGAGTAAATGCTGAACGCCATTTTCACTTTTCACCTTTTTTCATAAAAGCAAGAATCTTCTTTAGGTTTCTTTCAGTTAGTGAAAATGGGTACTGAAGCGGGGCTTTTGTCGAAGTGAAGTGGCGGAACGTGAACTTTTGAAAAGCAGGGGATGCTTGTATATGCTGACATAGACGGTTCGTAGGAACCAAAAGCTGTGCTTTTGGATAGCAGGGGAAACCTGAACTGTATGAATAAATATCCCTACATGCAAATATACATACATATAGGTATAGGTTTATTTAACTGGTAACCATTTATACATGCATACACATACAGCAAGTTCTAACTGGGTATGATACTATGACAATTTTTTATTTTAACACCAATTTCTCCTAATAGGTGAAAATTAACTATTACACACCCATAAATAGAATACTAAGGTTCAGAACTCACTACGTATTGACATGGAATAATCTTCAAGATACAGTTTTCTCAGATAAGCAGAGTCTCCTGCTTGCCATGCATTCTGGTCCCACATATCACTTGGTTTCAATTGGCTCAAGGGATCCTCCCCTTCTGTTCGTTGCTCCTGGATCCTGGCTAGGGTACTTACTAACTATTCGGCCTTGAAAAAAATCCTTTAACTTCTCCAGATTCTAGTTTCCCAGAAATGCCTTTGCCTCAGGCTTGCTATGAAGAAGTAGGAGTAGGAATGAGCTTTTGGGATTTAGAACTTGATTTTCTTATGAGTTGGTTCAGGAAAAAGAGAAGTCAAACATGTCCCTAAAGCAGTTGTGGAGAGAAGCATTTATTCCTCTTTTCATTTAATATTACTCCAGGCATGTGACAAAATACTAATTTCTATAATGCCTGCTTACCCCGAGGAGGTCATCAGGGATGCAGTGAGCGGCACCAGTAGTAATGGACATGTGCAAATCGGAATAAAAGTAGGGGAACAATACAGAGGAACAAAGAAAGCATCCACGTCCACGACACCCTAGTCTGCACAGTGCAGGTCAGAGGCTATGGGAAGAGCGCTCTGGGAATCCCACGTCCGTGCAGAGCAGAGAAGCTGTCAGCTCTCATCTGGGCTGTTCTGAGGCCTCCTGTGACACTCAGCTTCCACAGCAAATTGAATGAGCAGAAAGACAGGGTGTAAATAGCAGACAGGGGAACATCTTCCAAAAATTAGGGAGAACTGGTAGATGCAAAAGAGACATGTATATGTCTAGCATTCACAAAAGCAAATTCAAATGGACTACCTACCTATAGCATAGGAGAAACTGTACAAATATAGGAAATGAAGGCAGTGTTTGAGGCAAGATGAGAAAAAATTCAGAGCTGACCCCGATGATGTAAAGATTTTAACAGGGCTTTCATTGGTTATTATTGCTCTCCGTACTTTCTACTGAACGAGGGGAAATGGGATAGGTCACTGTGCACTCCTTTCTTGCCAAGTGGCTACCTTGCCAGGGACTTTGGGGGATGCTGGCGGAAGAGTAACCATACCTTATACCTGGACAAGTCTTTACTATTTACAAAGTACTTCCACAGAAATTACTTTGATGACCCCCACACTACTGTGAGAAATGGAATATGAGGAAACAGGGTCTGTGAAGTGAAGGGCTGTTGGCATCACACAGTTAGAAATAGTCATGGGCTGGAACCCCCGTTTTCTAGGTATGTTCTTTCTGCCACACCAATGTTACCCCTACAGACACCTCTCCTCTGCTCAAATCGCTCACCCTTGATCTACCCTGATGCAGGAACCCCCATCCCTGCAATGCCATTCTTTCAGCAAATATGTCTTCGGAAGGCCCTACCAAGGTGAAAATACCTCCAGGAGGGTTACTGCATGCATGATAGTACCTGCCGCTGTGATGGCTTCATCCTACAGGACCCTCAGGAGACGGAAGCCAAGACACGGATGTTCTGAAATAAGGACTAAGGAAGCATGAGAAATCTGGAATACAGAGCACTGTTAAACACAGACAGGCAATCCAGGCAAGGGTCCGGGGGACTTCTGGAAGGCCGGAGAGCAGTTTGTGGGCATGGAGTGGCACAGGGAAAATGGATAGAAAGGCCCCAGACAAATGTCACCTACATGGTGGTTTTATCTGGACATGGCCCAGATCACATGACTCATGCTAGGTCTTCTGTGGCAGGCCAGCTTAAAGGGGCCAGGTGAAAAGCTGGATTTGGTTGATGTAGTCAAAAGAGGACCTGGATGCACAAAAATGACAACTGAAGTCAGTTAGCACCAGAAAGGACACTCAAGGACTTTTACTCCAGAGAGGCACTGGGAAACAAGCCTGTGACAGAGGAAAAACCTTGCAACCTGCTGTGATGTGGAAGCTTGGGTATCAGAGGCTGAGATGGGGGCCTGGCTGGGAGTACATAGGATGGTGAAACTGGCCATGGGGTTCTGGCCAGAGACACTGAAATGTCCATGGAGTCACTGGCCCCAGGACATTAGGGACCCAGGTTAGAGACCTGGGCTCTGCTATCCAGGGTACCAGGGATTAGAAGTGAGGTTCAGGGAGAAATGAAATACAACACACCCTTTTATCTACAATTCTACTCCTATAAATTCTATTCTACAGATATTCTCATGTATGTGGAAAATGAATTCACTGGGGTATTGTTAGTAATCATCAAAGGTTGGAAACAATGTAAGTGTTCATCAATGAGGCTGGTTTTTAAAAACACTATAACATATTCACACAAATGAGACTTAAGCTGCAGACTTCTTTATTAGGGATCTGGAAAAATCTTCAAGAAATATTTTCCTCAAAATAAGATAAGCACAGCAAAACAGGATGTGCAGCCAGCTACCATTTGTATTTCTTTTGGTAAAATGTGACCGGGAGTCCCTCTGGGTGAGAACCCTGGGTGCCTGGGTGGAAGAGTGGGAAGGAGACATTTCTTAATAAACCCTTTGTAATTGTGGACATTTATACTGTGTATATGTATCACTTGCTAAAAACATATAGACCTGGAAGGATTAGATGACAGGAAGCAGGACCCCAAACCCAGAGAAAACAGTTGCCAGAGCTGGGAGCTCATACAGAGGCCTCAGAGCAGGGTGGGGGCCCAGTGCTGGGTCAGCGGGGTGCTGTGCCTGGGCCAGGGGAGCCAGAGAGAGCAGGGGGTGGGGGCGGGGGGCAGGCCCAGGAAGGGGCACCTCACAGATCGGGTGAGGAGAGGCCAGGCAGCTCCCCACGTGTCCACCTGCCTCGGAGTCTTAGCTCTGGAAGGGAATTTTAAGGACACTCAGTCTGAGAGTTCCCAAATGCTGGTCTGTGATTTGACTGTGTCAGAATCAACCAGGGCCCTAGTTAACAAAATTCAGGTTTGTGACCCCACCCCAGACCCCTCAGTCTGAAAGTCTTAGGGGTGGGGTGGGGCTTGGTGTTCCTGGAGATTCTTTGCTCAGCCGGCGTGGGACCAGTGCCCCACCACCCATCTGTGTCGTAGCTGTATGGAGTTTCCAGGAGAGCTAAGGCAACCCCCAGGTCAGCCAGGAGGCTGCAGGTTAGGGAGAGTATCTATAAGCAGCCTAGCTCACTGCACTGAGAGAACGCAGGCCCCGAGTCACAGAGTGGGCTTGGATCCCAGGTCTGCCACTTCACGGCTCTGTCCTTGGAGATGACTTAATATTGTTATGCTTCAATCTCTCCATTTCTCACATGTGGATTTAACAAGGCTTAACCCATAGGTTTAACACTCAAATACAATTATACGTTTGTGTATGTATTGCCCAGCTGTTATTCTCACCATTGCTCTTCTATTGTTGGCATTGTCACATCATAGGAAATAAAGACCATGCTGAGAGAGGAAGGATTATTATCACAGGAAGACAAAGAAACTAATAGACTGACTTTTGCAGCATCACTGAAGTCCAGTATCAAACCATCCAGAGGCCCTATGGCAAAAAGTGGGCCCCACGCGGCATCGGTGTGCTGCGAGGACCATAATCCCATGCCTTCCCAGGCCCCATAGGTCTTTGTGCTGGTGAACTTAATCACCCTCAAAATATACCACCTGATGCTTGCAGCGGGACTGTCTCATGCTTACACTAGAGGGAAAAGCAGCCTGGTGCTGGCTCCCTAGAGGACTTTCAGCTCTCTGCACCTTTTGTCATATTAAACTGGGCTCCTGAGCAGATTGCTCTTCTAGGATTACAGAATGGAAGCTTGAGGTATTCATCTGACCTCTTTCCCCTGGGCGTGAGCAGCTCCATTAATGACTATGGAACACATTCCCAGCACACTTAACAGGTCTGGGCCCTCAGACAATTGTTCTGGTTTCTCACACTGCCTGGCCAGCAGAGGCCCTGAAGTATAGAGATCTTGAAGTCTGGAGGGCTTTGAGAAGCTCCCCTTTGTCCCTCTTTCTTAGGCAGGACTAAATTTTATCCAGAGGCCAGGCTACAAGCACAAATTTCTTCAGATCTGGAAATTTCAGGAGCGGCTTTATGTGGAGTGGGGCGCTTTGGCTGCAGCTGTTTTGAGAATTCCCACCTTAATTTCCCCTTGCAAACTACTGAAACTGAGGAGCACCACTAAAAGCCCTGTTGCTTTGTGGAGGAATCGTTATTGACTGTAGCAATTGAGTGGAAACAGGAGGAGAATTTCAGCTGAGTGGAAGAATAGATTTCCCCACTTTGGTGCCTTCTGGAAGGATTCTCTCCGTCTTCCCAGGAAAGGCACAGACATCCCATCGCTTCAATAATTTAGGATTGAACTTAAAGCTATTCCAGGAAGACATGTACCATTTACCCTATGTTGGTGTGGGTCAAACCACCAAATGGGCCTTCCCCATCTCTCTTTAATATTTTTTTATGGAGAAACTCAGCATTATCTTCCAGCCAAACATACTGGAGGAGCATGTCCACGCCACTACCCTCTGGATTCCTCATGCTCCTGCTTCCTGTATCAAAGCTTCAAGGATCACTAACTGGCCCCCTGACGTCACTCTTCACCATGACCTCACCTCCCCCAGGTGGCATAGCAGACAACAATTTTCTTCTTGAATCATCAAAACCTACCTGTCCCATGTCCCAGTTCTACAGCGTCCTGATAAATGACTTCAAGCTGATGGGCTGGGCTAGTAGCTACCGAGTTGTATGTGGCATATAGCCTCTGGAGACCAGGTGCTTCTCAAGGGGACGGCATCAAGGAGGAAGGCCAGGCAGTGGGGCAGGACAGGCTGGGGGTGGTGGGGGAGAAGCAAGGTTTTAAATGCCTCAGATCTCATGGGCGGTTTCATCGGCTTGGGACCAGCTAGAAGAAACAGAAGAAGGAATGGAGAAAAATTGTGTTTCTGGGAGGCTGGAGTAAGGAAGGGAGAATACTGGAAAGAAAGAAAGCTGGAAGGAGATTTTAGGCTATGGTTGGAGTTCTTGTTTCCTTCCTGGGAAGAGAGTAAACCATTTCCTTTAATGATGGCGAAGCATACGGTTAATCTACAAATCCAGGGTCTGGTGTGGGATGAGATCACCAAAGAAATCGGCACCTCAGGGTGACGGGTATGTGTGGGTGCAGGAGTGCGTGCGACGGAGCAGGAAATCTCTTCTACACTAAAACATCTGTAGAATAAGTCAGGACAAGACTTGCCAGATTCTAATGGTACATTAGGAGCAATTTATCTTGATTCACTTTTTTTAAGGGGGACAATTGGAGATTTAGATCTGGGTGCAAAAATCTACGATCCTAACTAGAAGTTGATCATGAAGAAGAAAGAAGAGACCCGGGAAGAACCTTTAAAGAGCAAATTTTTATAAACTGCTGGAACTCATAAGAAGTTTCTTACTACCTAATAAGGAAAAAGAAGTTTAAAAAATAGGTAAAAAAAATATATATAGGTAAAAGTAAATGCCTTGAAATAATCTCAGGAGACTTGGGAAAAACACTGGAGCCTAGAAAGAATGGCAAGAGCAGCAAGATGGTGCCCTGCTCAGGGCCCTGTGAGCAGGGCATGTGGAGGCAGAGAAACCAGGGCAAGAGGGAGAAACGCCGGAGGACGGGAGCAAGTCACCAAGAGCAAAGAATCGGCCCAACCATGCAGGCACAAGCACAGAAAGGTCAGAAAGCTTTTACACACTGTTACCAGAAGTATTCTTCACGTACATGACACGAAACAAAACCCAGGAAAGTACCATTTCTGATGGACAAAGAGGGCAAGCAGGTAACAGGATTCAAAATAGCAGCGGCTTTAATGGGTATTTTTACTCCTGTTTTTACTAAAAGATGTTTCATCTTGATGTAAGGTCTGTGGCTTACACTCAGAAAGCAACCGCAAGCAGACACTTTGTCTCGTGTGGAACCAGTTCCCAATCATCCTCAAGGCTGCTCACCTGTCAGCCCACCCGCGGCTGAGGAGCACAGCAGGCTGCTTCTTCAAGTCTTCCTTTGTCTCAAACCCTTGGCTTCGGTTCCAGGACAGGAGTGCGTCCCCTGCGACATGGCCAGGTTGGTACTCCTGAAACAGAGCAGAGCGTCCTTTGCAAAAAGCTGCCTGCCACCAAACCTGCAGGGGCTCCTGACACTTGACTAAGTGGTTGTGGGGACCACTGGGGAGGAACCAACAATCATTCCAAGCATTTCCCAGAGAAGGGGTGTTTCCCCAGGAGTGTCACAAAGAACAAGCACAAGGCCCATCTTTCAGGAGGCAGAAAGAGATGACCACATTCCTTACGGCCTGATAAGCTTAGCCTGGCTTCTAGGGAAGATGCTAGAACAAATCATCAAGCAATCAATGTGCAGTCAGCCAGAAGGGGGCAAGGCCTGGGGAGCTTACGGACACAGCCCGCGTAAGGAGTAAATCAAGTTGGACCAATTTAATTTCCTTCTATGATAGAGTGACAGGCCATGTAGATAAGGTGGAAGCAATAGATGTAATCGACCTGAGACCTCAGCAAGGCATTTGCTTCTGCCCCACGTGACAGGCTCTGTGACAATCCAGCTTGCTGTGGTTCAGGACAAGGGTCAAGAGCCTGGGGGCTCTTACACAAGATGGCAGGGTATACAGTTCCTGCCCTGCTCTCCTCCTTCGGCTCCATCGCCTCAGTGTGTTGAAGTTCACTGTCACACAGTTTTATTTGACAAACATTTGCTTTGTGCTTTCTGGGTTTGTGCTGTGGTACTTCATAAATGTTTGTTGAATGGATGGATGGATGGATGCTCAGGCATATGAGCTGCAGCCTCAGAAGCCTGGCACAAGGGAGCCTAACCCCAATCCACCTCATCCACTGCAGACACACAACCAGCAATTTGTTCCTCTATCCATTCAAAATGCCAGAATTGTTTTATATGTATGCCATACTGAGACTGGGTGTGTGCAGAGCTGAAAGCAAGCTCTGCCTCCCAATGTTTGCCATTTTCTCAAAATCAATAGAGAGACAGAGAGTTCCAGAAGGAAATAGATGGTCTTCAAATTACCCATCTTTATCTGTAGCCTAGATGACAGGATTTTAATAACACAAATTATCTATAGGTCATAACAAATTGGACTAAATGGAACAAGGCACAGAGAATAGCCTAGTGCAATGGGAACACATGCAACAAAATTCAGGAATGAAATCGAGCTACTCAGGCACAGATTGGTCTTTGTCAAGAGTGTAGGTCAGACTAGAGCTAAATGGGACCTAAATGTGGATTTCAGCAGACTCCAGGATGGCAGGAAAAGCCACATGGCTTCAATGAAGGGCATACAGTGAATGCCATCATCTAGCCAGGCAGTGAACTTCCTTCAGTGCTTGACGGAGCTGGCCTTACAGGTTTTCCAGCCCCATTTCTTTGGAAGGATGAGAAGAGAGTGGAGTACGTGCAGGAAAAATGCCTGAAATGATTAAATGGATGGGAAATACCTGAGGTACAAGAGAAATGGATAAGCAGTTAAACCCAAGAGAAGACTCTTAGTTATGACAACTGCCATTGAGGACCTAAGAGTGGTAAGCGAGGCACCCATCATTATGGTCTGTCTCACCTCTGGGTAAGGAAAATGGAAATGGAATATTTTAAGAAATTATTTTTTTCCCCAAAATAAGACATGCAAACACTTTAAAACTAAAAAGTGCTGAAAGACTTAATTAGAAAATAAGCAGGCTCCTGACCCCCTCATCCTTCCCATTCCCAAGTTCTGCAGCCATCTTTTTAAACTCTTTTAGCTATTTCTTCAGTTATTTACCATCAAATGATATGCTTATGCTGCACTTCTGGATTTTATTGACTTTTTGTATTGTCTATTTTTATCATGGGACAAGATCACCCAGCTCTCATTTGCACCCCCTGCCCCCACTTCAACCTTCCCATCCCCCCAGTATGGTTCCATCACAACTTTTTGTTCAGTCACTAAGGAGTGTGTACAGGTCATGATGAGGTACTACTGTTCCCTGCCAAGCCACCTAGTGTGCTGTGTCCGCACCACCTTCTTGTGTGTGTCTTGGACTTGGCAGTTGTCTCCTTGCTTTGTTTTTGATTTTGGTTCTGGCTGGTTTTGTTTTCTGTGGCTCATCCCTAGTTCTTCCCAAATTCACCTACATAGTCATAAATCTCCTTATATTACTTTCCACTTGGAAAACAGAACCAATAATATATTGACGTGGTTTTCCTGCTGAAGATGCCAGTCGTGGAGTCTCCTTCCTCCTTCTTCAGAATGAATGGGCTGCTCACTAGATTGCTGCCCCACTGCCATTCTGGGGCCACCCCTCCCATTAACTGTCGATGCTCTTTGCTCCTGTATTAATTTGCGAAGGCTGCCATAATAAAGCACACAGACATTTCAACAACAGAAATGTACTGTCCCACAGTTTTGGTGGCTTGAATCTGAGATGGAGGCCCTGGCAGGGCCAGGCTCCCTCGGAAAGCACTAGGGAGGGATCTGGTTCCCAGTCGCTGGTCGTTCTTGGCTTGTGGCAGCTTGACTCCCATCTTCACACGGTGCTCTTTTTATAAGGACACAGGTCCTATTAGAGAGGGGGTTCCCCTGTATGTCCTCCTATCAACTAATTAAATCCACGATGCCCCTATTTCAAGACAAGGTATAGGACTTCAACATGCAAGTTTAGGGGAAACACAATACACTCATAGTAGCCTCTCCCATATCTCATGTTTCTTCTTTCTTGGCTTATTCCCTCCCTGGGAAGGAGCAGATTTTAATGGCTTCCTTCTAAAGGATGAATATGAGGATATTTCACATCTTGCATGTCTGAAAATACTTTTTCCTATAATGGGCACACTTTATTGACAATTTGTCTAGATAGGAAATACTAAACTGAAAATCACTTTCCCTCAGAATTTGATGATCTGTTCCAGTACCTTACAGCTTCTTGAGTTGCTGTTGAGAAGTCTGATGTCATTATGATGCTCAACACTATATGTGAGCCTTGTTTTTACCCCATAGCTCTAGGATCTTCTCCTTATGCCTTAAGTAATATATTATATTACTTAGATAGTGTGTGTCATTGTAGTAAGTACTTAATTTGGCATTTAATTTGCAAATTTATAGTCTTTCATAGGATATCAATTAATTTTATTCCTTCTTTTATTTCTTCAATTATTTCATCTATTTCATTTTTGGTTTTCATTCACAATAATTCCTATTAGTAGGATCTTGGACCTACTAAAATTATTGCCTCATTTTCTGACAGTTTCAATCCTGTTTTCTTTCTCTTTGACTTTTGGTTTCAGTCCTGTATTCCTTCTCTTTGACTTTTTGTTCTTTAAGGAAGATTTCCTGAACTTGTTTTCTAATCCTTTTTCCTGACTTCAAAAATTTTTTCATTATTCAATTTTAAGAGCTCTTTTCTTTTTCTGAATATTCTTTTTTTTAAATGCCATACTATTCTTTCTCTATGAACATAATATATTTTCTTCTTTCCTTGAGAATATTTACTATGGTGTTTGTTTTTGTAGTTTTCTTCAGTTCAATGCATGTCTCTTGATTTCTGAGTCCTTTTACTATATTTTTTTCTTTCCTATTGGATACTTTCCCAAAATGATAGGTTCTATATGTTGAATTTCTAGCTAAGCTTCTCTAACAGATTTCCCCAAAGCCCTAGCTTCAATATAGAATTTTATTTTCTTGTCACATATTTATCTAGACCTAGGTTGACCCACTCATCTGACTGCTATCCTCAATAGATGGCTTTCATCTTTGGGTCCAAGTTGGCTGCCTCAGCTCCCACCATCACAGCTGCATCCCACTCAGATGAAAGGAGGAAAAGAAGGGAGTACATTTCCCTTGAGGGCATGGCCTAGAAGTGGCACACATTGCTTCTGATCATGCTCTGTTGGCCAGAACTTAGTCACATGGTCATACCTTGCTGCAAGCGAGACTGGGAAACAGTTTTATGCTAGCTAGCCAAATTTTCAGCTAAAATTCTGAAGTTTCAGAATTAATGAGAATAGATATTAGTAAAAAGCTAGTCGTCCACCTAATACTGTATTGGTCAAGGTTTAGCAGTAGGCCATAAAACAGAAATCACAGTAGCTATTAAAGAAGAAAGGGATTTAATATAAGGAATGTTTTTCAAAATCAGCAAAGGGCTGGAGGACTGAGCTCTAGGATATTAGGCTGAGGCCCAGGAGCTTTGAAGAACCACCTGCCAATACTCTGCCACATTCAGAGAAACAGCGGTCCAGGAGACTACCATGGCAAGAATTAAATTCAAGAACACTGCCAGAGAGGCACTCCTAGGATCAGGAAGCTACCACAACTCAGCCTCAACAGTCACTTACTTCCCATAAAGCTAAAGATGAGCCCTGGGAGGGCTTCTGTAGGACACCCCCATAACCTTCTCACCAGCAGAAAAACAGCCCAAAACATCAGAAAAATGGCCTCTAACTCCCTCTAACTCCTTTGACTTTTCAGTCCTGTATTCCTTCTCTTTGACTTTCTGTTTTTTCTGGAAGATTTCCTGAACTTGTTTTCTAATCCTTTTTCCTGACTTTTAAAATTTTTTGGTTATTCAATTTTAAGAGCTCTTTTTTATTTTCTGAATATTCTTTTTTTAAATGCCATACTATTCTTTCTCCGAACATAATATCTTTTCTTCTTTCCTTGAGAATATTAACTATGGTGTTTGTTTTTGTAGTTTTCTTCAGTTCTATACATGTCTCTGATTTCTGAGTCTTTTTACTATATTTTTTTCTTTCCTATTGGATACTTTCCCAAAATGTATTTTACACAGTTGCTCAAATGCTTCTATTGGTGGAAGCAAATCTCTTTGCAATTCCCCGGCTGCAAGGGAGTCTGAGAAATGTGCATTTTAGCTTGCTGAGTTCTAGATTACAGACAGACTTAAAGGGGCCAGAGATGGAGCTGAGTGCTGACCCACCATATCTGAGACTCCAGTAGCCTTGAGCTGTTCATTTATCTTTAAAAGTGTGGCAGAAATAACAGATTAGGTGAGAACTTCACATTTTCTTTGGGGGCTGGACTCTCCAAATGTTATAAAGATGTTCTTTTCCTCTGGGCTTTTCAGTTTCTGAATGGAAGAAGACCTCCATTTCCATCCTGGGGTCAGAAGCCAATTCCAAGCATCCTAGGAGCTGGGGGTGTTGACACTTGGTGTTCAGCACTCACCCTCTCCTCCATCTGCCTGAAGTCCTTAAGACTCTCAGTTTTTACCCTAAAAATTCATGCAGATTTTGCGACCAACTCCATAATAAGTTTTAGTTTGTTTTCATATACAAATACTCTTTGTCGAATCTTTTGGTGAAATAATGCTCCAGAAAGCTGTTCCATGCTTAATTTGTATTTTAAAAACTATGCCTGGATACACGGCCACAGAACCCCCAGAGATATATATCCTCCAGTTTAAGAAATACAGACCTAGATTATTTCTCTAATATTCTAGGATCCTATGACTATTTTTCCCTTCTTAGTAGGTGGGTAAAAATGTAAACAACACAACAAAAGAAAGGAAGAGAAGCTTGAAGAGGAATGGCCTGCCTCCTGTTTTAAAAATAAATCATAGCAGGACAAAGCTGGAATGGAAATTTCAGAACAGTGATCAATACTTTGAGAAAAGAAACCAAAAGGCCATGTTTTATTGCATGATCCATGCAGTGTGTGCAAGAAAGCAGCTAACTGTGAACACAGGTTTCTAGGGCTGGGAGGTAGTAGAGAAAAACCCTTTTTTCAATGAAAGAAGCCAGTAAGAGCCTGCAGGAAGTAAATCTGGCCATTCTGGAACAAGTAACGGTCCTACTTTGGAAAGCTCCCAGCCCTCATTTTTACTGCATGGGTACCAGACACAGAAAATGATTCACTGTTTCCTTCCAGCCCCCAGACTGGCTGATGGTAACATGTCTGAGATCACCCACCACCATGTCTGGATGGCAAGCTGGGCAAAATCAGTTGGTAAATATATTGGGTGAAAGAAAACAACTGGGATTAGTGTGCAGTAAAATGAAAAGAGAAATATATACAGTAACTCCTTTGAGAGGTGGGAAAAAGCACAGAAAGGTGAGTGAGGATGTCCGGGCCTGTGTTGCACTCTGTGGATAGAGCACTTGGATAAACATGACCTCATCCAGTCCTCTACACTTTGTTCGATAGCCCCATTTTATAGATGAGCAAATGAAGACTGCACATGTAAAGTACTTAGCACATGTAAAGTCTTGGTGCA
Source organism: Manis javanica (assembly GCF_040802235.1). Taxonomy (NCBI): domain Eukaryota; kingdom Metazoa; phylum Chordata; class Mammalia; order Pholidota; family Manidae; genus Manis; species Manis javanica. The sequence goes on from NC_133164.1 coordinate 109,549,082, forward strand.
TAGTAAGTGCTCAAGAAATGCTAGCTGCTCTCGCTGTGCAATCACTCACCTGGGACATGCAAAAGAAAGGAGCTTTCCAGGAAAATATCAAATAGAAGAACTCTGAATATTATTCCAGGTAAGAGACTGTGCTAATCAGATTCAATACCCAGCCTGCCCCTACTCTGCATGGCATCACAAGGCAGTACATTTCTCAAACTCCTTTGCCAGCTGGCTTCTGTGTAGTTTTGATCAATGGGAAGCTGTATCAGTCAGGGTTCTCCAGAGAAACAGAACAAATACGAGAGGAATAGATGATGATAGATGATAGATTGATTGGTTGATAGATGATAGATAGATAGATAATAGATAATAGATGATAGATAGATAGATAGATAGATAGATAGATAGATAGATAGATGATAGATGATAGATGATAGATGATAGAGATAGATAGACAGATATAGATAGATAGATGATAGATAGATATAGATAGATGATGGAGATAGATAGATAGATAGATAGATAGATAGATAGATAGATAGATAGATAGATAGAATATAGATAATGGATGGGTAGGTAGATGATTGACAGATTATTTCAAGTGATTGTTGGGGCTGGAGTGGCAGGTCTGAAATGTGTAAGGCAGACTGGCAAGGCTGGGAATTCAGGCAGGAGTTAATGCTGCAGTCTAATTCTAATGGTAGAGTCTCTTCAAGAAATCTCAGTTCTTCTCCAAGAAATCTTTGGCTTGTTGGATGAGGCCCACCCACTACTGACAGTAATCTCCTTTACTTAAAGCCAACTGATTATACATGTTAGTTCCATCTACAAAATATAATCCTAACAACAGCCAGATTAGTGTTTGATTAAATAACTGGGTACTATAGGCTGGCCAAGTTGATGTAAAACTAATCATCATAGAGGCATGGCCAGTGTTGAGAACTAGGGGAGAGAAGCCAGGGCATCTCCCCATTTTTCAGTGTGCCCATCCCTCCATCTCCCCATCGCCCATCTCTCCCCATCTCCCTCTGTCTTGGGAACATCTCCAACAGGGATGGTGTGCCTGCTGGGCATCCTTTCTATCTTGGACCCAAGTCTCACTAAGTGGGGGCAGCCAATGGTTCTAGCTCCTGCCAGATGGCCTGGCTCTGGATTCTGGTGACAAGTCCTCTTCCCATCGCCTCTCTAGCCCTAGGGTGGTAGTGGCTTCCTGCTCTTATCAACCTGTGGGCTGTCTCAGTATCTCTGGCTTTCTCAGCATTTCCATCTCCCATTACCAGCGCCCCACGTGTAAGATCTACAGTGGGCTCTGCCTTGAGGCACTGGTTTATAAGAGGCTCTTTTGGTCAGAAAGAGTCCCTGCCCAGCCTCTCTCAAATTGCACTCAGTGCTTTAGGATTATGTATACTCATTCTGGGGATGAATTTAGAGAAACAAAACAGACAGAGGCAACATGAGTGCTTGTTGCATGACCATGTTCATAGGAGCTTAGTCAGAGCAATGTCAGATGGGGAGGAGGATAAAATCATGATGCTGGCCTCCTGAGGGCAGAGAAGGGACAATGGCCCTGATCCTGGGGCTTCCGTTTGCTCGTGAGTGTTGGCTTCTGCTTCTCTAACATCACCAGTACTCTGCATGCCTTAGCAGGGAGCACAGCATTGTGCATGCACAGCCCTCCTCTTACCAAAACCTGGGCTGTTTCCGAATGGTCTCTGCATGGGGGAGGTACGTGAGCACCAAGCAGCTACTGACCATCTCAACCCCTCGATGTTCTGCACTAGAAGCATCTGTCTGATGACACTGGGGCTGGCCAGGGAGGAAAGTTCAAGAGCTGAGAAGCCAACGTCCCCTACACACACCTGCCCCCTTCCCTGCTCCTCTCCAAACCCGTAGCAATATCTGACGTACTGTACATTTTGATTATTTATTCGCTTATCATCTCTCCCCAGTCAAGAGTAAAAGCTCCATGAAGGCAGGCAACTGTGTCTCCGTGCTGACCGCGTTATTCCCAGCACACGCAGTACCTGCTCGGGGGAGGCACTCACTGGATGTTAAACAGAGGGACTTATTGCCTTTTTGGTCCAAAGGACACACTTAGAGGACCTGCCTCCTCCATCAACTCTCAGCAGAGAAGCCAACAGAGACTAGGGCACGGCCATCCTTCCGAGCTCCCTCCACAGCACCCAGAGGCGGGAAACAGTCCCAGTCATGGGTAGGGGCAGGGAGCATGTGGAGATAAAGGAAGAAAGGTTGTTTCTGTGGCAGGGAGCACTATGTCAGGGACTGAAAGGGGGACTGGGACTGTAGGTATCAACGCGCTGTGCCTCTCACCTGCCTACAAGTGACACATGACACCGCTTGGTCCCCTTCCCACCAATCAGAGCTGACGGCTATTTGCCGGCAAATGCCCCCACCCTCAGCCCCGTTCCCCTTCCCGGACCTGTAACACCGTCTGAGCTCTGCTGCCTTTCTTCTCTCATCATCTCTCAGGCACTGTCCCTCTTCCAGGGTCAATGAAGAGCAGGACGCAGCGAGGGGCTGAAGCCAGTGAGGCAGCCCATCCTTCCAGGCCCCTTACTCCCCACTCCTTACAGGGCATTGCCCTTGTGACCCACCACGCCTGCAGATTCAGTAGGGACAGTTCCAGCTGGCACCAGGACCCCCAGTGGCTCCCCCACTCCTAGCTGAATGGAGTCGTCTTTCCCCTTTTCCAGCCCAGCACACCTCTGGCTTCCCCTGTGCAAGCCAGTGATCAGTGGCTCCAGCCCATTCCAGCAGACTCCTCACTGTAACCTTTTCACTTCCAAGGTGTAGGTCAAGTCCCATTTCTCCGCCGTCTCCAGCTCTCACAGATGGATCCCTTCTCTGAAAGGGCAAAAGCCACATCGCCATGGCTCTGTTTTTTGTGTACGTGCTTCTTCCTCTGTCCAGTCAGATTCTAAAGCCCTTTGCACATCCCCCATCTCCTCCCACCCCATCACCAAGCCCAGCTGTGGGGACGAGGGGTGTGGTCACCCGTAATGGTCCATGGCTTCATGGACCTCAGCTGGGGGAAGGCATTCCTCCCGGTTCCCAGACAGTAAGATAACAGAATAAAAGGCACAATAATATTAATAGTTCACACAAGGCTACCAGCCATCTGCACTCATTTTAATTATCATAGAAGTAACACATGTTTGTTTTAGAAAATTTGGAACATACAGAATATAATTTTTAAAAATCACATGTATTCCGGTTTATTTCCTGTCAGTGCAAATATGCACACATTTTCAAGGAAACTGGAATCATAACAAGGTCTTTTTTTTAATTGGAATATAAATATATGACTTTATTAAGTTGCTCACAAGAGTAACATTGTTTATAATCCTTCTTTCCCCTATTTTACGGGAAATTTTTCATGTTCAATAGTTTATATGTTGTTAAATATCTATCAAAAACGTGATTTTCACAGCTGCAAAGTCAGCCGCCATGAGCACGTGCCTTGCTGCACTGCCCCCTGTCGCCTCCAGGCCTGTGCTCCTCCGTCCAGCTCTACGCTGTGTCTGCACGAATCACCCTCAGCCCGTGCCTTCCTTGACTAGCCCCCCACCCAAGCTCCCTCTCCTCCTCCTCGTGCTCTCAGTCCTGCAGAGGAAGTAGCTAATGGTTGGAACTTTCCCTGTCCCCGCTTACCACCTGCCTCACCCCCACCAGTCAGACTCGCCTGGGATGCTTTAACCTCTGCCTTCCTGACGGTGCCAGGGGCCCTAAGCCCCAGGGTCAGTGCCCATTTCTCAGGAGTCTCTTCCTTGCCCTTTCTGCCTGTATGGGAGCTCTGACCGTACCCTCCTTCCAGAACCTCTGGATTCCAGAACCCAGGACTGCTCTGCCTTGCTCCGCCTCTCCTCCTCTCCTCTGCTGCCACCCCCACCCCACCCCCAAATGGGGATGTACCACAGGCCTTGTCCTCGACCTTCTTTTCTCTTCCTAACTGGCCTAGACCACACCATTGATGTGTGATAAGGAGAGCTGAGTAAGGTAGTGCAGGGGGAACAGGAGTCACCTACGTGTCTATAGAGGCTCCCCTGTCCTCTCCTAAGGCCTGCGCCGAGGTCCTCAGAGCCTCCTCTCCTGTTTCGGGAGGGCTCACTCTGGACCACAGGCAAGCTTGCCTTTAATTTTAAAGGGGAGGCTCTGCTCTCTCTCAGGGACCTTCAGGGGGCTGAGTAGAACCAGCCAGCACTACAGCAACCAGCAAAGCCCAGATTTCTAAGAGAAAATGACATCTGGCCTCAGTTTCCACCTGTGTGACCTCAGGACTTGGGAAAGTCACATATCTCTTCGTGCCTCAGTTGCCTGGGAAATGGAGTGAGGATTATATGAAGCCTGCACAGAACATGTTTAGAACGGTACTTCATGGGTTGTAAGCACTTAATAAATATTAGCTATTATTACCAGTATTTAAATCCTTCTCTCAGAAAGATGAGGAGGCACAAAAGTATCCCTGCCTCCTTCTACTTCACCCTTGTCTGCACAGTGGAGGGACCTGGGGGCCAGAGAGGAATGTTACGATCCAAACACATCACAGAAGATGGGGTTAGGAAGGTTTCTTTCCAAGCCTTAAATATCTGGTTCGTAGACACATGGCTGTGTCCCTGGGCCGTGAGACCCTTGCAGACCAGAACTAGGCTGCCTTGTCTTTGAATCTCCATAGCAACCTGCATTCACTAGGCACTCAACTCATGTGACAAGTGGAAAAAGTTAAGGAAGGTGTTAGAAGAAAGGAAAGAGGTTGAGGGTAAAGTCATCAATATTTGAAATTCTTGATCAATCTAGGAAGTCAGCTTCCTGGTAATTATGAAGCAACAGCTGCTTGGACTGATGAGAACAAAGAGCTGTGCTGCTCAAACAATAGGCACTTTGCTTTCCATCCCCCATGGCTGATTGTGATGGGAGTCGGGGTAAAAAGAAAAGGAGAATGTTTTGGTGGACACATTTTAAGCTGTTGAAAAATGAGCACCAGTGGTTATCATTAAATTAAGAACAATACTCAAGTGATACCCCAGGACCCGTTAGGCAGTGAATTGTGCATTAGCTGGACAGAAATCCTTAGAATATTTCTGTGACAGATGAGATGGAGTTTGTGGAAACCTGCGTCTTGACCCAGGATCAGTGAAATGGGAATGATGACCACCTTGCTCTGGGCACCAGAGCAGACTGCGAAGTCAGCGTGGGTCATCGCAGGGTCCTCTGTCCAGCCTTCCTCTGTGGGCCCCCTTTGGTATTGTCTTATCCCTCCAACCATTGAGGCCCTCATATTGAGCAAACTTCCTATGTGGGCCTTCAATTGGACAGTTAACTGTGCCCCAGATCACCCCACAACCTCCCCCAATCCCTTTCCTCAGCAACTTGGTCCCAAAGTATTTTGCCAGTGTAGTGGATTGATAGTCTTCTCCACCAAAATTCACATGCACCAGGGACCTCAGAATGTAACCTTATTTGGAAATAGCATCTTTGCAGATGTTTGTAGTTAGTTAAGGATCTCGGCTTTAGGATGGGCACTAAATCCAGTAGTGACTAGTATCCTTATTAGAAGAAGACAGACACACAGAAAAGGCCATGTGAAGACAGAGGTAGGCAGAGACCGGAGCAATGCTGCCATAGGCCAACGCACACCTGGGGCCAGCAGAGCCAAAGGAGCAGGAAAGGATTCTTCCCTAGAGCCTTCAGAGGGGGCTCAGTCCCACTGACCCCTTGATTTCAGACTTCTGGCCCCCAGAACCGTGAGAGGGTAAATTTCTGTTGTTCTGAGCCACTAAGGTGGTGGTGACTTTTTACAGCCAACCTAGGCAACTAATACTGCCACTGGGATGCTAGTAAATGAAAATGGGCAAATGTGTTACACTCAGAGCATTTACACTTTAAATCTAATTAACTGGGGAACTGATGCCTTAAACCCAAAGGAACGAATCTCAGCTGGCAGAATTCCCAGTAGTATGGTGAACCAGTCAGGTTTTTAGGTAGGGGGCCCTTTCCAAGTTCATTGTAAATCACCCCAATGAAGGCAACCAATGCTCCCATCTATGTGACCCAAACAAGTGGGTGTGAATCCCTTAGAAGGCAGTGAGAAGTTAATGAACGCTAATATTCCACTTTTCCAAGTCATTGACTCATGTTTGCTTCAGATGAAAATTAGCTTCAAAGTGGAACTGTTATACGTAGAAATTGTACTAAAAATGGTTAGGAAAATATGGGATGATACCAGGCAAGAAATTTACTTTTTGGCCTGCAAATAGTGACTGATCTATTTTCAAAGTATTGCACTGAGAGGTAATATATAGTAAAATGTGATCTAAAGCAGAGGGTTAGGGGAAAAAATTAAAAATAAAGCAGAGGTTTAACAATTCTACCTATGAAGTAGTCTGCCAAAAAAAAAAAAGTCCTGACTCTGATCAAACCTTTAGATCCAACCACAAATTACATTAACTATAGAGAAGAGAGGACACCATGGGGATGCAATCAGCAACACTTCATAAACTCTAGCTGCATGGAAATCAGCTGGAGAGCTTTTTGAGTCTTAACAATTCTGATTGGGTAGGTTTGGGGTGGAACTGAGACTTTGCATTTCTAACAAGGTCCCACTCAATTGCAGCCACACTTTGAAAACCAGTACTATAGAAGACAGTGTTTTCTTTAACAACAGCAACCAAATTACAAGGGAAAAAAAGAGAGAGCTGGAGGAAGAAGGTTTGTATTAAAAAGATGTAAGAGATGTATCAACCAACACAACCTTGTGTGTGTGTGTGTGTGTGTGTGTGTGTGAAAGACAGAGAGAGAGAGAGAGAGAGAGAATCAAGAAATTTGAACACTGAATGGATATTTGATGATTTTAAGGAAATATTGTCAGTGTCTTAGGTGTGATTTTTTTTAAAGAATACCTACTGCAATATTTATGGATGAAATAGTATGTCTGGGATTTGCTTCAAAACAATTCAAGGGGTCGGTAGCAGGGAGTACAGACGACCCATGATTGGCCATGAGTCGATCACTGCTGAAACTGGGTAACAGAGACACGGGGATTCCTCATGCTATACTCCCTACATTGCATACACTCTCTACAAAGTATATACTCTATATTTTGCAAAATTAAAGGTTAATCAATCAATCAGAGGGTCATCTTCAGATTCATCTAACGTGTGCAGCACACACTGTGTGCAGCATTTTCACATGTATTTTATTTAACTCTCACAAGACGCTTATCCCCATTTTATGGAGGTTCAGATGGACTAAAGGACTGACCTGTTGTCATGCTGATAATAAGTGGTAGAGTTGAGGACTCGTATTCAGGCCTCTGACTCCAAGTACAGTGCTCATTCCATTGTATCAGTGGTCATCACACCTAAGAAGGCAAAAGAATCGCCTTTGGGAGCTTATTTAAAATGCAGATTCTAGGGTCCCCACCCAAAGTGTCTCTGAGCTAGAGGATTTGGGGTGAGGCTCAAATATTTGTATTCTTAATAAGTTTTCCAGGTGACTAATGTAGGTGCCTGGAGGTTACATCTTGAGAAACAGAGTTCTGAGCCGACTGGAATGAATAACGATAAAACATCCAGCTTCCCAAGAAAGATGTCTGAGTTCAGTAACCCTAAGAGAGGACCTACCCATCCTTGGTTCCCTCTATAGGTATCGAGGTAATGAATATGATGTTGGCTGGGTTTCTAGGCCCTTCTATAAGGGTTGAACGATTAATGCAGCACTAAGGTGGAAGGGAAAGGGTTTGAGTCACCTGAAACAATTTCCTTAAGGGCAATAGAGACGAAAGGCACATTTAACTCAGGAACAAGCACGAGCACCGTACTCCTCTTAAAGGGGCAGCTTCCCAAGACCGTAGGTATCAGCTGTTGTCCTCCTTTGCCACACAGAAGAATGAGCTCTTACCGAATTCTAATCTTGTCTGCTGATGTCTGCCAAAGCCTTTAATGAACACTTTGGAGTTCTCTGTCTTCTCTTGGAAATGCTAATAGAGCAGCTGGTGGGGACCAGGTTGGGGGAGGATGTCATGAAATTCTTTTCGGTACTTGTGGCAGTAAAGTTAACTCCCCTTCTGGTACCCCACCTCCCAGTTGGAGAAGGCTCCTGGGACCTAGTCTCATTTTTGCTAATGAGTGAGATTTGGAAGGCAAATTATACCTTCTGTTTCAGGGGCTCTGCACCTTGGCTACATATGTGAATCATCTGGGAAAATGTAAAAAACTCTGAGCGCCTAGCACTGCCCACCTCCCCTCCACCCCCAGACCATCATATCAGAATAGCTACAAGTGGGATCTGTGTGCCTGTATTTTTTAGAACTTCCCAGGTGATTCCTATGTGCAGCTGAAATGAGAACAACTCAGTGATTTAAACATTGCCTCTTCCTTGGGGACCTGATTTTCAGATCATTGGTACCTGAGCTCCATGGGGACAAGAACCAGATATCCCTCTTCTCTTAGGTCTTCTTCAGTATACAGAGCCACTGAGTTTAGATACTGTCCTCAATAAATATTCATTTATTCAATAAATATTCATTGGACCTGCTGTGTTCCCAGATGTGTAGAATATGAAATAAGTCACAATACACAGTCCTGGTTGTGCAGAAACTGGTAGTGTAGTTGGCAAAACAAGATACGTCAACATAAAAGTTAAAATAATAATAAAGAATTAAAGAGCAACTCAAGTCACTTCACTGCAGTCACTTGTCACGTGTACACCTGCTCAGGGGTCTCATTAAAGGGGGCAGTTATTGGGGTGATCCCAGGAGGCTTTACTTACAAGGTGGGTACTGAGGATACAGAAGATTTGGACAGTAGGAGAGAAGACGGGGAGAAAAGGCCTGGAGAGAGGACCTTTCCAGATAGGTAGAGACGTCCACACCCAAGCCCCTACACCAAGCCTATGGTGCCAAGCCCTCCACTTCTAGAACATGCTGACATTTTAGGGTGTCTCATTTTTACTTCCTGACTGAGAATCCAGAGGGATGTCCTGGAAAGGAGACTGTAGTCTGAGTTAGGAAACCAAATAAAGACGACAAGTCTCAACCTCTCTGGTCTTTGGTCCTTGTTAAGTCAGAGACAGGTACCGAGAGAAGCTTAATGCTGTCTTTCCTACTGAGATGCTGTAATTCAGGTCCCTCAACCGTGAGATAAAGACCCTATATTTAAAATAAACTTTATTAAGGTATAAACAGTAAAATACCCTTATTTTGAGTGTACATTTTGATGAGTTTTCACAAATTTACATACCCATGCAATCACCATCATAATCAAGATGGAGGACATTTCCATCATCCCCAAAAGTTCCTCCATGCTCCTTCCCAGTCAACCGCCCACTCCCCCGACTCCACTCTCAATTTTCTGTCACTATAGATTATTTTTGTTTTTCCCCAAATGCAATCACCTTGTCTTTTGTGTATGGGTTCTCTCATTCAGCACTGTGTTTTGAAATTCATCCATCAGTATGTATCAGTTCATTCCTTTTTAAAGCTGAAGAATAATCCATTGAATGGATATACCACAATCTGTTTATATATTCATATGTTAATGGAAATTTGGGATGCCCCCAGTTTTAGGCTGTTTTGAAAAAAGCTGCTATGAACTTTCATGTGTAAGTCTCTGTATGAATACATATTTTCATTTCTTTTGGGCTAATACCTAGGAATGGAATTATTTGTATGGAAACTATACACTTAACTGTATAAGAAACTGCCAAACTTTTCCACAGTGATTGTACCATTTTGCATCCCCCACCATTAATACATGGGTTTTCCATTTACTGTACCCCATGCCAACACCTGTTGCCAGTCCTTTGAATTTAGCCATACAGGGTCTCCTCTGATCTTGGATTTTTGGTTATGCCTACACAACAAGGGACAGAAAGACCCTTACAGGATTTCAGAGGGACGCTTGTATGATGATGCTCGGCCCTAGAACTGGTTCAGCCTTGTAAAATGTAGGTGTGTCAATGCTTTTCCAGGTCTAGATACGCTTGGTAAGTTTCACTGGACATTAAGATCAAGGTGAGCCTGATGAATTGACTCAATCTTCCATAGCAGATAAAGCTTTAAGTTCCCCTATAATCCGATTTCTCAGGCCCCACACTCCAGACAATGTCTCCCTGGGCTCTCCTAGAGGGCTCCTGACACATTTGTAATGAAGAGAGGCTGCCTTTGGGTACCCAGATGCTTTTCTTCCCACTTGCACCAACCCCTTCATTTTATGACATATTTTAATGAGGGAAGATAAAGAGAGAAAATGAGTGCCAGATGTATCTGAAATGAGTCTGAACAATAATTACATTCTGCAGTGAAATTAGATAAATTCCCCATTTGATATGCTTTGGGAAGGCTGGCAGGAGAGGAAATATGGGTTCCTGAAAGCACAAGGAGCATATTTTAAAGTTCCAGCAGAAAAAAAGACATCTAAAACACCTAAAGAAAGACACAGTTAACATGCTCCTTCCACTCCTTTAAAGGAAAAACATGGATTGAACCTCAGTGAAGAGTGTGAGTGATCCCTGCCACCTAGCAACGGATCGCTCCCACAGTGGATTCTAGAACAACAAGGGAGATGTTGGGGCTCACCCAGACTCCTCAGTTTTGGGGGAACTGAGTTGAGGGAATCGTGGTCAAACACTTCAGGATCCAGAGATCAGAGCAGTCCGGTTGGGCAGCTCCCCCCTCCTCTGCTTGTCTGCGGCTCAGGCAAAGAGCTGGAGTGAGTGGGAGCCCTCTCTGGTCTTGGAGGACGACCACCCGGAGAGACAGTGCTGCTGACACTCCCAGGGGGACCTGCTACACCCATCCCGGGGTCCAGGTGCTCCTCTGGGAAGGCATGGTGTCTGCCCTAAAAGTCCAGTATTTCCTCTTAGAAGTCCAGTATTTGAATCCCCACCCTCAAAGGGGTGGGGGCTACATCCGCCTTCTGCAAGCGCAGCACAGGCCAGCTTGAAGTAAGGGCCGAGAAGGCCCAGCTGTCCACTCAGCCCATCTCAAATTGCTAACAATAGCCATTTTTCCTTCATTTATCTATTTACTACCACCACCTCCTCACTAAGATGAGGTGCTATATAGAAAACACAAGCTTCAAAGTATACATCACATCTAGGAAAACCATTTTGTAATGAGAGGCCAAGTATGAATGCATGCACCGTTCACAATTACAGGTCTGAACTTTCATGACTTCACTGAGGCTCAGTCCATATTTTTTCATTTGAAAAAAATGGAAGGGTCATGAATGGCAATATCCCAGCTGTGATACTGTACTATTGTCTTCCAAGATGCTACTACTGGGGAGTGGGTAAAAGGTACATGGGATCTCTGTTTCCTACAGGTGCATTTGAATCTTCGCTCTCTACTCGGCCTTTTGTTCTAAACAGGCCTCCAAAGCTTGGGTAAGACCCACCCACATGGGCAGGGCAATCTGCTTTACTCAGCCCACTGATTCAGATGTTGATCTCACTCAGAAACTGCCCGACAGACACACCCAGAATTATGTCTAGCCAACTATCTGGGTACCACATCAAATTAACCATCACAACCTTGAACAAAGTTACCTCACCTCTCTGTGCCTCAGTTTCCCATCTGCAAAACAAGCTTGATGATAGCACTTTCCTCACCCAGTAGAGGAGCAATTCAAGAGAGACAGAATGTACAAAACACTTAGTAGAAGGCTTGGGATACAGCAAGCGCCCCAGCTTCCAGGGAGTAGAGATGTGGGAAAGGAGCGGGATGAACTCAGCCAGGGCTTCCTGTGCTGCCTCACCTCTATCCTGGCTGTCTCCCCACCACACTGGGAGCAAGTGCCTCTTTCTCTTTCTCTTTTTGCAGCAACCCTGACACCTACATTTAAAAAGGTTCTGATTCTCCAGAGTGACACTTTCTTTACACCCCTTTTTCCCCAGCCTCGCTTCATCTAGAGTCTAATTGTTCCATTCAGGACTTCTGATCAAGACCAAAGCAGAGAGGGGGTGGGGAGGGTCGTGGGGACTTGACTGCCTGCTGCCCTGATGTGCTACTGTGGGGGTGGAACCACTGCCTCCCACAGCATCACTGCTGTTGGCACAACACAAGAAGCCCCAAGGCATCCCCCCTTCCACCCCCCATGATGGTCGGACTCCCAGCGCTGCTGCGCTTATTCAAATGACCGTGGCATATCTCCATGGACACAGGCAGTACTGTCACCAGCGGGGGATTGTGCCTTTCAGTGCCAGCACAAGGAGGCAGGCAGAGGAGGCGGCAGAAATGGTTTATGTGAAAGAAGTCTCCCCTTTACACACAAATATCTAAAAACTATTAATTTTGGGGCAGCAGCAAGGAAGAAATACATGAAAGGAAAATTGATTTCTATTTAAATGGTATGTTTTCATCACCTTTCTTCAGAGCCTAAGCATTCATCTTTGAGTACCTGTGCTAATTGATTTCAAATGCAATTCAACGCAATTGCTGTAGAATAATAAATCTCAGAGCAAAGAGGCTAAAGGGGGAGCTTGAATGGAACAGGAGGGGGATGTAACCCACGGCATTTAAAAGGTGTGTCTGTGTCATCCTGGGGAGAGCTGGGAAGGTGGCAGGGGCTGCCCGGTTGTTTGTGTGATGGGTAATCCCTTGAATGTGAAATCCTCCTGCGGACCAGGGGGTGTCAGTGTCAGGGTCCCTGCCCAGGGCTCAGGTGGCCTTCCCCAGCGTCCAGGGGTGCCTTGGCCCTCCTCTGAAGGAAGGACGCGCTTTCAGGGCTCCTCTTCCATTCTTCCTTGCAGTGCCTACTGCCTTTTTCCCAGCGTTTCTCACAGGCTTGGTCTTCCTGGCAAGCCTCTTTTATATGACCTTCTTCTTCCTAAACTTGTGCCCATTCCTCCCCAGGGGGCTATCACTTTGGGAGGCGCAGGCCCACGGCTGGCCTCAGAGGCAAAGTGGGCCCTCTGGGTTTCATTCAGGTCATCCCTATGGGTGTCTGCCAGCCTGCACTGGAGCCTTGCTGTTGATTAGCCCTGGGAGACGTGAGGGCTGAGGGCCTGAGGGCTGGCGCGCAAGACTGGATGGAAAGGAACGATCGATGAGAGCTCTTGCTTACTCAGCGGCCACGTGCTGGCTTCAGTGCTGCTTTCCTGCAGCAAGGATCCAGCCAACAAGAAAGAGAACCAGTAATCTGTCAAAATGCCCTGTACGAAGAAGTCGAACAATCATGGAGAAGGATGTGCCCACTCCTGAAAACAGTTCCTGGGAGACAGGCCTAACCTCCGAGCGTGAGTCGGCAGGTGGCCCCACTGTCAAAGGAAAGAGCAAGCGGTGCTGCGCATCTGCAGGTGCCAGAGAAGAACTGGACACGTCTCACCCACCTGGAGAAGGACTGTGTCCTGGCAGGCTTGCACAGGGGGTAGCTGTTGAGTCAGTGCAGGGCATGATCCAACCTGCACCAGTGTCGGATCTTTGTAACTACCCACTTTGCATGCCCAGAAATCTGCTGTGGCAGAATGACTGCCAGGCAGGACTGAACTCTCTCCAAGGGTTCTCCTCCAAATAAGTGAGATGAGGAGTCTCTTTCTGAGAACGGACAGCCCTATGCAGGATGCATCTCCATCAGCCAGAAGCAACATCTATATCAGATCAAAATACAGAGCCATTTCAGTCAGTTTGGGTACAAAGAAAACTAATCCAAATTTCCAATGCATAGGCATATTATCCCAGGACAGACTAAATTATTAATGGACTCAATGGTCTCTTTACTGTGTGAATATCACTCTATTGTTTAGGATAAACTTTGCAGTACTTGTATAAGCATTTAAATTTTAAATTGTCACTTCTGTTCCATACAATGTGAAATGAGCTGGTCCCACATGTCTCCCCACTACTTTCATGTTTATTCACTCACTCACAGTCTCTACCCTCATGTAGCTTACTGTCCAGGGGGGAAAACAGGCATTGTGCAGAGGGGCACGGCTCTCTGTGCTGTGAGGGTGTGATAAGGGGGATTTAAAGCAAAGAGCCCTGGCAACCGGCTAAGCTAAGGCAGGCTTTCATTTTCCCGCTCCAGTTTGCCCATCTCCCACCTGCCAGCCCCCAGGGAGCCATTGATTGCTGACACGTGGTGATGTAAAATCACACGTGGTGATACCACCAGGATGACGCTGATGAAGGCAGGAGGAAGCCCCCCGGCTCACGCTGAGCCTCCCTTCTCACACACCCACTGCCCAGCATAGCCAGTTCCTGAATCACACCTACAGCTGGGAGGATACATCAGCAGACACCCCACTGAGGCAGGAGACAAATAAAATCTCAGTCGGGGCCCACTGATCTCCCCTCTGAGCAGTGTAATAGCCAGGGAGGTGGCGAGCTGGCAGGGAGAAGCTCTTCCCGCTGTCCTGCCGGTTAAGGGGCCTCTGGGGGCAGGGACATCCCTAAGTCAACCTGTGATGCGCTGAAGCCACATTCCCTGCTGACGTCCTTCAGAGATAAACCCCAGGCTCTGTAGCTCCAAACTGGAGAGAAAGGAGGTGGAAAGTAGTCTGGAACAGGCAAGAGCAGGCATTAACAAGCGGGCCCTCCAAGGCCAGGCGACTGAGGGGTCGGGCAGGAGCCGCCTGAGCAGCGCCCCCTCTGAAGGCCCGAGTCTCCCTCCGGCACAGGTGGCAGCGCGTCACCGCGCACCCTTCTCCTGCCAAGAACCAGGAGGAACCAGGGGGTGCATCAGCCTTTCTGCCCTGGGCAGAGTACAGCTGCTCAGCAGGGCCCAGCTCTTCCCTGCTGTGGGCGGCCCTGCTGCCTCCTCTTGCTCCGGGTTCTGCACTGTGAGCCGTGACCAGAACCCAGGGCCTGACCGGGGTGTTCCCAGTGTGGGATTGTATCAAGCTATCCTCCTGGTGGGAAAATCCTCCACCTTGGTGTGGGCACCCCATAACATACTAAACCTGAGAGCCAGTTTTGGGAGGCTGCCATGATTAACTGAGGGCAGGGGGTCCCTGGACCAAATGTCATTCAGTTCAACAGAGGCGGCTTTTGGCCACCACCCAGGGCTGCTCGGAGGGGAGATCGGTGGGCCCTCCCGGTATCTCCCGATCCAGCAGCATCTGTGAGTGGCCAGGGCTGACCTCACAGAGAGGGAAGGGCAGGACTCTGACCTTGCTGCTGAAGGCCCCCGCATCCCCAGTCTGAGTTCTGTGTCCCCTCATTCCTCCCGGCCCTTGCTGAGGCCCGAGCACCTTCCCATGGTTTCCCACTCTGAAGCCTCATCTTGGATCTCTTACTCAGCCTCCACCAGGTGCCTGTTCAAGGGGGAAATCAGCATTTTAACTGCCATCCAAACCTTGAGATGAAGGGAGGGAATTCCTACCAAGGCAGGTGGGTGGGGCTTTCAGGCACGAGAGGACATGTGTGGAGATGTGGGCCTTCTGGTGCTGCTGGAACCACACCACAGAGCTGACCCCCTACGTGCAGCTGGCCTGGAGGGTCGTGATGCATATTAGACATCGCCATAGGTGAAATCTGCTGAGTTCCCCTTGTGTGGTAACATAAGAGTGACAGGATGGCAGTCAGTGGATACAAAGCTCCCAGATGGTGCCGGCTCACCATAGGAGGCCCTTCCTGGGAGCCCAGGATTTGTTGTGGGTTCGGGAGGCCACACACTGAACTCTTTGGTAGGTGGAACTAAATATTTGTGCAACTCCCTCCTGCCGCCTGCAAGCTGGCCCTTTCCTGGGCTCAGGCTCTCAGTACATCCACTGGTCTTCACAGGCTCCACACCCTTTTCACTCTGGATCTCCAGGTTTGCTTCAGGTTGTCGCATTTCGGGTGAACTGTCCCCAGCATGCTAGAGAGAGTTCCTCTGACTGAGAGTCAGGAAACTCAAGGAGCTGGTCTCTGCAGCTCATCCATCTGGAGAAGAAATGGCTCCTAGTGTTCCAGAATGGCTAACCGTCCAAGCGGTTGGTATTTTTCCTCAGTGCCATCAAATCTTCAGTGTGATCCAAGTCAGTCACTTCAACAGGAGTTTACTGGGAGTGACAGTAATAAACAAGCTGACCTAGTCCCTGCCCTCATGGAGCAGTTAGTCAGGAAAATGAAAGGGGATGCAGATGGGGAAACAGAGGGTTCTAACTCAGTGTGGTAAGGACATCAGCAAGGGAAGCTCTAGGGATGCTGAGCCCTTGATGGAGTCAGGAATGGAGGTGAGTGAGAAAAAAGCAATATCGATGCTGAAACTTATAGGATGGGCTGGAGTTAGCAGGCAAAGGGATGGAGAGAAGAGGGCTGCAGGATGAACACATGCACAAGAGAGCTGGGCAGAGACGAGGAACTGCGGACGGTTTAGCTGGAGCTTGGATGATGGAAGCTGGGGACTGGGGAGAGAGGCAGCTGGAGAAATCACAAGGGAGCAAATCACAAAGAGCTTCAAAAGCCCAAGGGTCTGGGCTTCATCTGTTCTAAGGGCACTGAGAAGCCAGTGAGGAGTTTTAAAATAAAGGAGAGATGGACTCAGATCTGTGTTTGAGAAAGATATGTCTGGCTGCAACAAGGAGAGGAGGTGAGCAGAGGATGGAGCTGGCAGCAGGGAGACTAGGTCGAAGGCAACTGCAGGGCCTGGCAAGAGATGCCCCAGGGGTATCCGTGGGGACAGAGACAAGCAGGGACATGGGAAAGTGACTGAGAGGGACAAGGGATGTTCTGACTGAGAGCTGCCCAGCCATTCCTTTAATAGGGGGCCCAAGAGGAGTGAATCTGGAGTGAGATAATCTCTCAACTGTAGGCTACATGCTGGTGGACCCATGTGTCCTGGGCCACGCCAGGCCCTAAGGGATTTATAAAGACCCTGAAACCCTTGTCACCAGTTGATGCTTCATGCTCTCCTTTTTGCCCCCAGCACCTGGCACAACATGGGTGGTAAAAAATGCTTATTAAATGCATGCATGAATGAATACATGAGTATGTTAATAAATGAATATAAGACACAGTTTCTAACTTCAAAGTTCTTTGAGTCTTATTGCAAGACGAGATTATCCTACATCAATTAAAGAACAGCACAAGATAGGACATAATTAAGTTCTAAATCATCTGGTTCAGGCTGTAAGTGCTGGAGTTTCAGAGAAGGGAAAGATCGATGTGGGCTGGAGGAGTTAAGGATGGCTTAAATATAATTCCCCGACATTACAGTACCCTGGAAACAACAGTGCTGGTCTTAAAACTGAAGAGAGATGAAAGCCAACACATAGAGCCTTATTTACCCAGGGCTGTGCAGGGGACCACCATGATCTTAGGGGACTGAATTAATAACACTGGCCTTGGGGGTTAAGACTGTTCAAGTAGATTTATTCCTGTACAATTAATAGTGGGCTTTGACATAACTAATTCTCACTACATGCTTTTTTTTAAAGACTTTTTTTTATTAAGGTGAAATTCACATTAAATTAACCACTTTGCAGTGTAGGATTCAGTGGCATTTAGTACATTCCTACTGTTGTGTAAACTACCTCCTCTATCTAGATCTAAAATATTTTCACCAGCCCAAAAGAATATTCTGTTCATTGCATTCTTGAACCAGCAAAGCCATGTAGCAGACCAAAAGCACCTTTCAGTCTCAACTGAGGCCCCCGATTGTCACTCAGATCTGATGCTGGGCAAGTCACCCATGATTCTGAGGCCTCAGCTCCAGCAATAGAGAAGTTTCATTAAGATGACATCTAAGGTCTCTTCTAGCTTTACAACACTGTAATTCTAAGTACAGTTGTCTTTCACATTTGAAGATGGTTAGCATAAAAATAGATTTATTGGTTGCAATAAAATATGCAAAAATCATTGTGAATGTGCGTGTTCTACAGGGCAGAGATGGGAAGGGGGGACTAGCTGAGGCTCAGAAGGAACCAGCATGATGTATTGGTTGAGAGTGGAGCCTGGGGGCGGTTATCTAGCTGGCCCTGGTTTTTGTCTGACTGATATTTTAGTGTTTAACTCATTGGTGGACTCTGGTTGAATTTAGTGATTGGAAGCGCTTGTTCCAGAGTTGCATTAGGTGCTACCAATCCTGAATAATTTTATATATAATCCCAAGGCTAAACATTTATTTCTCTTTCTTTCTGCCCTAAAGTACTTTGAGTATACCTTTAAGACTTTGCACACATAATCACAAAACACAGAGATGTATGTTGAAAAAATGGATTATAACAAGTTGTGTTATAATCTTTTTTTCATTAGCAGTATATTGTAAACATCTCCAATATACTGCTTCAATAAAAATATATTGAAAATAGAAATATATCTGATTCATTACTTTAATTGGTTTTATAGTGTTACATTCTTTGGCTAGCTTTATGTTTTCTTCCAAAAACACAATCCATTATTATTTGGAATATTTAGATTTTTTATCCTGTTTCCAAGCGCTCACTCTGGTTAACAGTGGTTTGATACTCAACCTCATCCATCTTTCCACGCTTTGGTTTTCTCCTCAGGTTACACTTTTAGAAGTGGAATGACTGGTGCACACTTTTGATAGGGATTGCCAAAGTGTCCTCCAGTAACATTCCAATTTATAAATCTCACTAGCAGCTCTCAGTAAATACGTTCATTTTTTAAAGCATTTTTTGCTATCTTACAATCTAAGGATGGCAAATGGCATCCGATTGCTACTTTAATTTACATTCCTTTGATGACTGGTGAAGAAAAAATTTTCATAGATTTATTTGCCACTTATATTTCTTCTCTTGTGGGTGTAACTGTTTTTTTCAAACATATATGGGAACTACTGTGATTTTTCTTTAAAAGATCACAGTTACTTAAAATGGTCACAAATATTAAATTACACCAGTAATCATTGTTAATACTTTGAGATTCAATAATGTAAAAAGTAGTCCATATTTGCAGAGATTCCTCCTGAGGTACGCAGGGGTGAAATGTTCACAGACTCAGGGATTAGGATGGGCAATCTTGTACACCGTTTTGAGATTCTGCCTACACAGAGCATATATTCTGCCTTGGAATAGATCTGCTATTGCATAAGGCTACCTGTGGTTCAAAGAAAGATGACGCCAAAGGTTTTTCCAAAATGGTTATGCCAATCTGTACTCCAACAGTACATGAGTGTTCTCATTTCTCTGCACCAGTGCTTGACGTGGTCAATCTTTAATGTTTGTCCTCCTGGTTGGTGCAAAGTGGTATGATGTGATGGTTTTAATTTACATTTCCCTTATGCTTATTGAGTTTGAGCCCATTTTTATATGACTATTGACCATTTAGATTCATCTTTTGTGAAGTTTGATCATCTTGTCCATTTTATCACTGGGCCATCTGTCTTTTTCTTACTGTTTTGTAGGAATATCTTTATATATTTTAGATAGGAGCACTTTGTCATTTATAAGTGTTGCAAATATTTCAGTCGTGGCTTGCCTTACCCTTAAAGCTATCTTTTGATGCGCAGAAGTCCTAAATTTTAATGCAGCCCAATTTATTAATCCTTTATTTTACGGCTAGTACTCTTCATTATCCTGTTCAGGAAATCTTTACCTACCATAAAATCATGAAGATATTTTTCTATGTTATCTTCCAGAAGTTTTTTGGTTTCACATTTAGGTCCATAATCCATCTGGAATTGATTTTTCACTTAGTGTCCAGGTCCACGTTTTTCCCCATATGGACATCCTGTCCATATATTAAAATGAAACTGTCCTATCCTCCTCGTCTGCAGTGCCATCCTTGTAAACACTGCAGTGTCTGCATATGCGTGTTTATGTCTGAACTTCCTGTTCAGTTGCTTTGGTCTGTTTGTCTGTCCTTTTGCCTGCTCCACACTGTTGTAATTACTGTAGCTTTGAAAGACTTGATACCTAGTAATAAAAGTTTTCTATCTTGTTTTTCTTCTTTAAGTGTTTAATCCCTACAAGAGATGGTATATATTTGGCCCATCCTAACTTCTAGGTGTTGGATCTTGACTCCAATATGGGGTGGTGTTTAACCTATCTCCCTAGATTTTACCACTCCGCCGTATAAGCTCTACTCAATTTATTAGTCTCTGACTCTTTTGAAACAGGCAGGTAATGAATGCTAACATTTAATGAATTCTTATTACATGGAAGGGACTGTTCTAAGAGCTCACATCTATTATTTTATTCAATGTTCTATTAATATTTTACTATTAATGTTAGCATTCCCATTTCACAGGTGAGTATATTAAGGCACAGCCCATTTAATTTCCCTGCCCAGAATAATATAGCAATGAACTGGCAGTGCTAGATTTTAGAAACTGGCAGTTTGATTCCAGCAGCCAGGCTCTTAACCACTATATTGTACTAGTTCTCCTTAAAAAGCCAAATTTTAAAACTTGCTTCTAACTTAGGCTTTTACATTTAGCTTAAAAATCTCATTATTCTATGTGAAAGTCTACAAATTTTAACAACCACTTTAAGGGAGATTTTGATTCTTGATTGATTCCATTTATAAACTTGGTTAACTAAATTCCTTAAATGTTTTAATCAGCAGTTAAAGTTTACTATGTTCTTTTTCCTTTTTAAGTACCTCATTTGACTGATTTAATAAACAAAAAACTCCCAGCTACTTACATTCTTATAAATCTAATAAATTAAACTTATGAATATGGTGAACCCTAAGTTCTCCTAAATGTTTTAGCCCTGTAGGTTAATTTTATAAGATTTCCATTTAAGATCACCAGTCTAATAAATCACTCAGTTCACATTTTAAACTGTACTGCTAAACTCAACTGCTACTACAGAAGACAAATTCTCTTAAATGTTACAAACGTAAGATACTAAATATGCACAGAATTCTCTTCATACAAAAAGACCATCCTACCAGCTTGATTTTTTAATTTAAAAAACTCCTGAGTTAAAACATGCTTGCACTCTGAGGAAACAATTTTGTCAACCTAAACAAATTTGGTGGGTAACTTTCCCAGGCTTTTCTTCCCTCTCTACTAGCTGAGGTTTCTTAAACAACCAGGAATGTTAACCACAGTTTGACCAGATTCTTGTCTGCAAGCACAGCTAAAGCCATGCTTATGGTCACTGCCCACGGTTTTCGGACTCAAGGAATGGAGGGTTCATGTTGTCTTGGCTCTCCCCAGGTTGTGGTTTTAGCTAATATGTAAGTCTTACAGTGTCATAACCTCTCCTCAGGTGACCACATATTTGATTGGGTTCAATAATCTATTTGCTACTCTATTCCATCCTGATTTATTTTTGTTCTTCCTCCCTGTTGGGGCTACACAACTTGTATGGATATTAATGTAATAACTGATTGAATTCTTCATGTCTCCTACATCCGTGTCTGATGCGAATTACAACTTCTACCAGCAATATTCACACACATATACACAACACTCATCGACACACCCCAAGATATTGTAGGCCCACCTGGTGTCTGAGGCAGGCTCTTGGCCAACTTTGAATATCCATGAGAATCCTAAATCTAAGCATTTACTTAGCTGAATTATAAGAGGGATAAATAGGAATATTTGCATAATTTAAGTGAGAAGGTGCTTGCTAAAGAAACATGGGTTTGATTGAAGATTTGACATGCAATTCCAGATTAGCTTGGGAATTGCACATCAGCTGGTGGCACAGCCCCCACCCCCATCCCACTCCACCAGAAAACTATTTCCCTATGACTTTAAGACTTTTAAAGACAATGTGACAGATTCCAAAGTTCATTCTCTGTCCTCCAGACCCAATGTGTAAGTCCCTTGCACTTACATTATCATAAAGTCTTGATAATTGCTTGAACATGTTAATTTATCCTACAACTCAGTGGTTTTATCTGACTGCGTTTAAAGGACTGAAGGAGTGACAGGGAACGGCTGCAGAGGTTATTTGGTCTGTGAATGCAGAGCTTCTGAGCTCAGAGATGGATGTGTTAGGACAGTTTGCTGGGGGCGATGAACTGGAGTAAGCCACATGGCACCTGGCATGGAAGCTGCCCTGCTTCCCCTGCTTCCTCTCTTCCCTCCTCCTGGAATTCTCCTCAGTGCCAGCTCTGTCACAACTTCTCCCTCCCTCCCTCCTACCCTCCCTCCCTCCTTTCTGCTCCCTACCTCAATCCAGAGATTGTGACCTTGCCAGACAGTGGTAGATCGACAACTCCCCACCTACCCTGCCAAAAAATCTTATTACTGTTGCTAAAACCAGAGCCAGAAGTGGTTTGAATGCACATATTGATAATCACAGCTGGGACTGCATAAGCGAAATAAAGCCAGCAAAATAAGAGCTAGTGGACAGAGACCATGGAAAACCCATCGATTGTTGCTGGGGCTTCTTTCCATCTAGCAGAATGAGCACAGACGAGGTGAACTCTGGGTAATTTCTAGCAAACAATGTGTTGTAGAGCATTATTTGTAGGTCCTAAAAATCGAAGCGGAACCCCCAGCTCCCTGTAGAACATGCTTCGTTAGTGTGGAACTAAGAGCTGGCTGCCGGCTTTTCCCATCCTGCAGCACAGCCCGGTGGGCACCTGCGGGGGGTGTGGGGGGGTGTTGGGATGGTGGCAGGTACAATGAAAGCTTAGGGAGGTTGTGCTGCTGACCAGTCTCTGCACCAGACAGGGTCCAAAACAGAGCAGCGGCACCCACCTCCTGAGTGCAGGCTCCGCCATTCGTGAGGTCAGAGAGCCGTCCCAGCACCAAGTGGCTGTATGACCTTCTCCAGCTGTTCACCCCGGGGTTTTCACTGTCCTTTCTGCTTTCATTGCAGGCTTCTTGTGAGGACCAAGCACAGCAGTGTTGTAAAGACATGTGTATGCATTTACAGGATTTTAGAGGTATGCCTAGTATTATCCTGGGGGCAGAAGGATGCATCAGGGACCAGCACGGTCAGGCCCCAGAGAAAAGAGACGGCCCACTAATTGCGATAACTGGAGGAGAGTTTGGCAAAGGGACTCTTACAAATTATAGATAAGATTAAGGGAAACCAATAAAGGATTGCAGAACTCCCATGGTTAGCTCAGCAGAGAGACGGTCCATCCCCAGATCGAAAAGGGCTGGAGGAAGAAGCAGATTCCAGAATTTGGAGAAGCTGCAGCTGTAGGAGTCCATGAGGGCTGCCTCACAGAGCCGCTGCCTTTGTTAGAACACCAAAGGGAGGCCCACAGAGGAGGAAGCGGGGGTGGGTGCTGAATACTCTGACTTCACTCTCCTCCCACCCTCTGCTCTCCGCGTGGGGATTTGCATCTGCCCAGCCCAAATGGAAGCCAGAGGACAAGGACGTCCATAATGCAAAATCTCCCAGTTCCACCTCCCAGGCCCAGAGCAGGTGAAGAAGGGCGAAAGTAGTTCTGGAAACAGTCTAGCACAGCTACTCAGCTATGTGTCTCCAGATGCCCACCGGAATTTACCATACTCTTTGACACTTACCCACTCATATGTCACCTGTCCACATTAGACTCCTCAGAAGCAGGGGCTGTACCAACTCCAGTACATTCAACAAATAAGTAGTAGTTGGAAGGTCTGGGGCTGCTGGGGTTGGTTCAACAGCAACAATGTCAGAGCAGGCAGGCATCTCTCTGACTCTCTGGGCCTTTGCTTTATGCTTGTCACTTCATGGTGACATGATCCAAGCATCTCATCATTCTAAACTAAGTACCTAACATGGTCCCCAGAACACAGGGGTACTCAGTAAATCAGAAGTGAATGGAAGAATGGGGTCTCAACCCCAAATGGAGATAGCCAAGATGGAAATGCTTCCTTTGCCTGTGAGCACAGTCCTCTCAGAACACTTCCTGAGCAGAGTCCACACACTTGCAGAGCTCAGGAAGCTCCAAGACACTTACCCGGCGACCTCTGATGCCTCCGTCCTGGACACGGCCCTGCGGTGCCCCCTGATTCCCACACACCTGTACCATGACACCTGCGCCCCACGTGGTCCGTCCCCACCACCTCCCGCACTCACCTGGAGCTCCTGGGAGTGACCCCGTTCTTGTCCATCCTCGTCATTCTCCCGCCCGGCAGAGGGATGACTCAGTCCGATCCCCTTTTTACACAGGAGAAGCTGTCTCCACATCCTTGTTTTCTAGGCCCAACAGATTCTTCATGATCCTCCTACAGAGAAAACAACCGCAGGCTTCAGCTGGGGAGGAACTAAAAAACAGTCTGCTCCCCTTGCCTCCCCACTCCCACCCTTTTCCACCACCCCACAGCCACCTGCTCAGAAATATGGGCCCATCGATGGAATCTTAACTCTCAAAAAAAAGAGAAAGAGGAAGTGGAGGGGGAATAAGAACTAGAAGAAGAAATCATGCTTCCAAACACCTGGGTTGATTTAGAGGGGCCCAAATGTGTCCCCACACTCCATTTCCTTTGGCCACTGGCCACACTAACCAGATCACGCTGGGGCAGGACACAGGGCCAAAGAGGGGCCAGTTCGCCCACCCCACTTCCAGCTTTGCCAGGAAAATGTTCATTCCAAAGGGTCATGGTTACTGGACCTTCTCTTCAAACCACCAGGTCACAGAATTCTCCCAGAGGGGACAGCCACAGGAGAGCCAAATGCCACGAAATGCCACTTGCCTTGAGGCCCAGACTTGGTTCATTTGACCCACAAAGCATTTTTAGCCATGAGTTACTGTATTAATTAGCTGCAAGATCACCCATGAGTAAAAAACCCTAAGAAAGAAATGTGTTTGTCGTTACATTAAAACTAGACGAGTGCAGGGCCCCAGGCTCCCGCTATCTGGCTGGTCTTCCATTCATTCCTAGGGTGTTTATTTGTCCATAGACATACCTGGTCTGTATACCTGCCAGGAGGAATCGGGCATGGCGGGCAACGCAAGGGCACAGCGCTCTGTTTAAGGGCAAGACTTGGAAATGTGCCCTCATTAGCCCTAGCTTCCACTCTCATTCTAGCAGTTACATTTTAATCCTATGGCAACCCTTACCCACAGGCGGGCTTTACTCTCAGTGGCCTTCTGGCCCAGATGAAAATTATTTCACTCTGAAAGAAGGGGAAAATTTATTTTTAGGGACAGTTACAGTCCCTATTGCAGTTGCAAACATAAAAACTGTTGACATTTTATTTGTGTAAAAATGCAGATTTAAAATTTCTCTTTAAAAAGCTGAAGTATCTGACAATACTGAGAGGTATTCCTGCAATGCAAAAATCATCTGGACTGAGTAGAAGCTGAGCTCATTCCGATGGGGGAAGGTTTCTTCCAGTTCCTACCTGGACCTGAGAAGAGTCTGAAACTGCATGATGCCTTCGGTATACCTTAGAGGCAGGGTAAAGTAATAAGTTTGGATTAATCCTGCTCCAAGAGAGGAACCCTTTTCTAGTAGGAGGTTCTACGACACACTGCACCCACCTCTATCTCCACATTCAGTGCTGTGAGAACAAGAGAGCCTAGAATCAACATTAAACCAAAGAATTTATTCATTTACTTATTCAACAAACATTACATGTGCACCTATGTGCTAGTAAAAAGAAGAATAAGAAACAGACCTTGTCTTCAAAGGCTCTCATTTTTTGTTTAAACATCACTTTCTGGACGTTCAAGGTATTTTAAAAATTAAGTTAGCTCCTATATTAATAGATGTTAATCCTCCACTGTGAGCCCATCACTACAGGAACTATCAGAGAGGTAGTTTTGTACTTTAAGAGCCAGCACTTGCAGACAAACTAGAGAAAATACAATAGAAACAATAGTCTTGAAGGGACTCACTGTGGGGACTTTAGGGAGGTTTCTTCCTACCTTCTTCCTACTTCTCCAAGTGTATTTTTTAGTACGGAGGACAGCATGCTGTCTTATAGGTCAAGAAACCACATCTTCCCCCCCAAACAGGAAGCATGTTTCTACTCTTAAAGAGGATTGGCTGCTTCAAGACAGAAGAAGATAATTTCTCTGGTGGTCCCTTTGCTTTCCGCTGGTAACTGAATTACTGCCATTGGGGTCGGGCCGGGCATAGCACATCGGTCTGTGGATCACCAGATGACAAGCATTTTAGGCTATAACTTCAGTGGTGCCTCCACCAGCAGGTTAATCTGCTTCTGAGACAGGGGACCACATTTGTTCTGAAGCCCGTGGCAGGGATTTGATGAGATGGAAAGACGGTAGCCTCCCTAGTCCCAGCCCCGCTCAGAAGCCCTCCAGGAACTGTCTCCTCTTCAGGTGCTCTGAGTGGTAGTTATGAACACTCCTTGGGGGTTACACAGCTCTGGGTTGACATCTCAGGTTTACAACAAGCACTCAGGGAGACTTTGAAGACTTTACTCAATCTTTCTCGAGGACAGCTGGCTTCTCTCTAAAATGAGGATAATGCTGATAACAATACAAGACTGTTGAGAGGAATCGTTCATTTGACATACATTTGAGCTCTGATTGTGCTCTAGAGGCTATGACCTACCAGTGATAAAACTGTGACAAATTCTACTTTCATACAACCATATATTAGAGAGATAAATGAATTAGTGTGTGGAAAGGGTTAAGCACGGTGCCTGAAATGTGGCTGACGCATTATTATGTCAGAAACAGCCACAACTGTCCACGCTGTCCCAGAGGCCTTGAATAGCCCTAGGGTCCAGGGAAGGGACACAGGAGGAAGTTCTCCTGCCCTACTCCTCAGAGGGAAAGCACCTGCCCCACCATTCGCCCTTAGAGTCTGCAGACTCAGTGATGAGACTGAATGGTGCCTTTCGGTGTGCCTCCAGAGGCCCTGCGCTGTACCAGAAGGTGCCTCCACATTCTCAAGGACAGAGACCCCTATGTATAGAGAGAGAGACTATATATACATATGTGTAGAGAGATTGAGAGAGAGAGACCACCAAGAGAGCCCTGGGGTTACTTCTAAGGCCTCTTGCATTTTTGCTTGGTTGGAACTTAAATGTTTTCTTTAATATATTAGTTTATGAGAGTTCCATTGATTATCATAAGATAGATGACATCACTTTGAAAAACATTTTCTCCCTTTCACCATTTTAACTAAGGGCAACAGTACATCATATATTTTTTTTTTAATCAAGCAGAAAGCATACTTAACCTGTATGCATAAACACCGTGGTGATGCTTCAGGTGCTGAGACATTTCGGTAAGATATCTGGTGGCAAGAAGTCTCCTAAGGCCCTCAGATCACAATCAGAAAGATCCAATCCCTCTACTTGCATATAAAACTAAACCCACTTGAAGTCTTCTTACGCCAAACAGTACAAGACAGCTTCCCACCCTCAGACTCAGAGAAGTGGGCCTTATCAGGAAGGCAAGCCTCCCGGGGTTGCAACTTTTCCATTGCATTTAAGGCATCTGCGCACTAAACTAGGTCAGAAACCACTGCAACTGTAGAAGTACCTGAACTGTCTCTGTGTGGTGCTGCCTCCCACACACTGGCAGGTGCAGGTGCTGAAGAGGGAGGAAGAGGCTTGTTCCAGACACCTCATCTCCGCCAGGCGAATCTGGAGACCCAGAATAAACAACATGTGCCTTGAACTGCAATGACGAGAAAGAATAAACCTGCTTTTGCCTGAGGCCCCAGGTTCTATTGGCCAAGGATTTCCAGGAAAATCAAACCTGCTTGGCCAGCTTCCCGAGGAAAAGAAGGGAGCCCAGAGAAGTGGGCAGAGGTGTCCTGGCCTCAGTCCCTCAGCAATAATCACGGTCAGTCCCAGCAGAAAGTGGCAAGTAGATATTTGTGATAGTACAAGCAGCGGGGAGCCAGTAGCAATCAGCCCCGTGGTTCATTAGTGATCAGCCACCTTGGCAGACAGGAAAGGGTGTCCAGAAAATTAAACAACCAACACAACTGACCTCGGAAAGGGGGACTGAGGAGACCGCTGCCACTCCCCCCAGGCCCTGGGGTTACTTCCAAGACCTTTTGTGTTTTTGCTTGGTTGGAACTTAAATATTTTCTTTACTATATTAGTTTATGTGAGTTTCATTGATTATCATAAGATAAATGATATCACTTTGAAAAACATTTTCTCTCTTTCATTATTTTAAATAAAGGCAACAATACATCAAATGGAAAAAAACTCTCCTTATGTTTGGGTTCTTCCTGGGCCCATATATTTTGCAAAATAGATTTTTCAACTCACTGGAAAGAGACCCAGAATGGGAAAGAAAAATGTAAGGGTTCCCTCTGCTCTTCTTGCCAATTTCCTTGAAAGTGGAAATCCATCTTGCCTGGTCTGATGTGGGCTAATTACCAAATCAGGTCGCTGTCTCCTCACTTTCCTACTCATTTAGCTTCTTGGATGGTCTCCAGACCTGGCTCAAAAAGGGCCACAAAGGGGTTGAAACTGGCTTTTTCCTGGGCTGATTCAGGGGAGATCCAAGGCTATGCCTGTCATATTCATGACAATTTGCTCCCAGCGATATATCCCTCCTTCTGCCATCAGGCCCACTGGACACAGTGTCCCTGTGGGAAGTCACATGGCCAACTGTCTGCTTGACTCCCACCCACTGTTCACCAGTCCCTCACTCAGGTTCATGGCCAAACTTCAGCTTTTGGGGGCAGGGGAGGGACTGAAGGCAATCTCTTCTTAGGTGCTTTGAAGTATCATTTCTTATTTGAGTCATTCCCTAAATGCCTGTCAGCTATTCTGAAGACAAATTTTGGGAAAGTGGCTTCTATTCTGATTATGTGAAATGCCCTTAAAGGCAAAGACCTTAGCTCGTTTCAGCTTTATGTAGCCGACACTCAGGGCCAGGCATGGCTACACGAGGCAGCTGTGCAATCAGAATCAGGGCCCTGAACTTGGGCTCAGGACACTTGGATGTGAGCCTGGGTGTGTTCCAGACCTGCCACTAACTTAATGTGCAAACTGGCCAAGTGACTCATGATCCTCACTGCAGGGAGCTGTTGCAAGGACCAAATAAAACCAGGACTTTGTAGTCACAGAAGACGTTAGAAGGCAGCTCCTGAGAGAACAGCCCTGTGGTCTGAATGAGCAGCAACTAGCCCAGGGTAGTCTTGAGGGTACAGAAAAGCCCCCAGCTAGGGACATCCAGCTTCTTCCAAGAGTGGGTCTCCTATGCACAGTGAGGGTGTGAGAGCTCAGGAGAGCCTTAAATGCAAGTTCTGGAAAAGTCCCCTTCATGGTATCACTGCCCTGCTCAAAAGCTGTCCATGTGCCCAAATATACTCCAAGTTCTCAGGTGCAGCAGTCCAGGCCAGCCTGCCCGGGCTTCTCCCCACTGCACAAAGGCTCCCTCTTGTCCTGGCATCCCGGTGTCCTCAGGGCCCCCAGACGAGCTTCCACTTCCCCACAGCTCTCCCCAGGATGCCTGCCCTCTTGGGATCCAGATTCCAGCTCACACCTTTTCATCTAGGAGGCTTCTCTCAGCAGCCCGGCCCACCCAGATCTCTGCCTCCACTGGAGCACAGGACGTGGCAAAAGTCATGCCCTGCCCTCACAGTGGGACTTCTGGAGCCGCTTTCAACTCTTGGATTAAGATTTAACTTTCTCTGAGTTTTTACCCTGTTTCTGCAAGTAGGCTGGGAACCCCTCAGCGGGGCAGGAACTGTGTCTAACTCATCTTCCTATCTCCTGGCGTTCAGTCAATGTGGATGAGTGATCGATGTGAAAATGACTCTATCTCTAGAACTTTGTTTGGGTCCAAAAGACAGGGAGAGTGGGAAACAGTCTCGCTTGGTGACCTAGTTGGGAGCTCACATGTGCTCTGAGTACAGGACTGGAAAAGAACACCGTGCTTCAATTTACCCCACCTCCCCAATGCCTGGAAGGACTCTGAGTAATGCCTTCCTAGCAACACAGTGTGTTTTACAGAACCAGAAAGGTAAAGCTCAGTAACTGGTCTTAGTTCCCTCTCCCCATCTCTCCTTTCCTCCCTCCCTCTCTTCTCCCCATTATCTACTCCAACACAGCTGTTATAACTCCAACTTGATGTAGCCTAGTAATAATTACTAATGTTTATCAAGTGCCTATGTTATGCTCAGCACTATGCTCACCACTTCCCATGCACTGTTTCACCAAATCCTGATCCAACTCTTTGAGATGGATTCTATTTCCCACTTTAAAGGTATATTTAAAATAGCAGTCAAGTCATTGCCCAGAGTCACCCACTGATCTTATTCTAAAAGCCCTCACTTTAGAACTACTGTAAACTAAGGTGTGAAGATGTGAGCAGTGGGGGACAGGGCAACAGACCATGTGGACCTGTACTGACCCCAGAGAACGTGGACATGAAAGCCACCCCACTGACACTCAGGAACAGGTCAATCGACTCCTTTAGCAGGGCACAGCACATCCTGACATGTGCACCAGAAGGGTTAGTGATCTGATCGTGTGGCATTGTAAAAAACTCACTACTGTGAGTTTTTTACAATGCCACACGATCAGATCTGGGCCATCTGGAACCCATAACATTCACTCACTCGGCCGTACAGCAAGTGTTTGCTGAGTGTCCACTCTATCGCAGGCACTGTGCTAGGATTAGAGGTAAAAAATACTCAATACTTGCCCTGAGGGCCTCACTGCATAATGAGAAAGCAGATAGGCAGACACACAATCACAGAGCCCAGTCGAGGAGTGAGCAATGTGTGCAGGAGCCTGGAGGAGGGAGAAAGCAGCCATACCCGGGGGGCCAGGGGACACTCTCCCCCAGCCCCTGGGTCCTGTTCTCTATCCTCATGGATTTTCACGCACATGCACAGCTGACACCCATGTCTCTTCCTACTTCCCCACGCTCTTCTGTGACAATGACAGATTCCACCCCACTCTCTGGAGGAGAAGGGAAGTTTGACTGACAGTTCAGCTTACAAGAACTGGGAGCTGCCACAGAGACAAGATAGCAGCTCTGAGCTTTCTGGAGAGAGCACAAGGTGTGGAAGGGAGAAAATGAAAGGTAGGAGGAAAGAGAGTGGGGAGGGGAGCGAGAACATGGAGTAGATCACTGACCCGGGAGCACCTACCTCCTTCTCTCTCCCTGGCTCTCTGGGATGTATGTATGCTCCCTGGCCACTGCTGGAAACAAAAGCAAAAAAAAGAAAAAACCCGAATGCATAAAAAATACATATATATATACAAAACATTTAAATACATATATATAAGCATACATATATACACACAGATACACATTTACACACACACACACGTACATAAACCTATCAGAGCCTTCTACTTCCCCACTAAGCACAGTCCTTTTTTTCTTTTCCTTCTCTCTGTACAGACCCCCAAATGGTTAAAGCCCCACCTGGAGGTGGTTTGGGGTCTCACCTGCCTCTAGGCCGTCTGGAACCCATCGGCAGGCTTGCCCAGTGCCTTGCCTAAGAAACCATTATGGCAGAAGTTAATTCAGCACAGACAAGCTCATGATGATGGAGGACAGAATGAATCAATCAAAACGTTCATATATATTTGATGAACAAGAACCTTGAATAAATGAATAAATGAAACCTTACGAGGCCCTCCTATGTGCCAAGAATGTTTAAGAGTATTACTTAGTTTAATCCTCATGCTAACTTTCTGAGGTAAGGATTATTATCTTCATTTCAATAGCAAAGATTCCAGGGGTCGGAGTGGATACATTTCTTTTCCAAGATAACATAGAAGTGCTAATGAGCAGCCAACTGGAAGTTGGTGGATCTTCCACTGTTCCACAGCTGAAACCAAAACTGTGTGCTTGGCCGGATGGTAGGCATATGACCAAGTGTAAAAAATGGAAGATAGAGCCTTACACCTGAGGAGCTCCCAGATCGGTGGAGAGGAGATAATGTACCCTTCAGATATCATGGGAGCAGAGGGCTATTTCCCCCACCCTCACTAGGGCAACAATGAGGCATGTCACAGGAAATCAGGCAGGAGAGCTCAGGTCCTGCACAGGGTCTGGATGAATGCTGTGTGGAAGCACAGAGCTCTAAGAACAGAAGAATACGGTGGTTTCTTAATGAGCGCCAGGTTGGTCTGGTGCAGCTTGATCAATGGAGGAGCAAAAAGGAAAGCCCAGACACAGGCCCGTGGGTAAAAATAATTACTCTGTGATAAAGGCAGCATTTCAAGTTAGTTGGCATTGGATGACCCAGTCAATAACTAGTCTGGGGACAATTGGCTAGCCATTCCCTAAAAACAAAGCTATATTCTAGCTTTATACAGTACCTAAAAATAAATCCCTGAATTAAGGATTTACATGAAAATAATTATAAATGAACTAGGAGAAAAATAGGTGAATATCTTAGAGGGAAAAACTTTTCTAATTATATTTGCAAAGGAAAGTTTAACAAATAGAAGAACAGACAGATTCAACTCCATAAAAATTTTAAGCTCCAATGTATCAAATCAAATACCATTAAAATTTAAATAATACATGACAAACTGGGGAAAGCACTGGAAACATCTATGAGAGACAGAAGTTAGTATTCTTACCATATAATATGCATTTACAATCAATAAGAAAAGAAGCTTCAATTTTTTAAAAATTGGCCAGGTATATGCATGGCTTAATTCCCAAATAAGAAATGCAAATGGCTAGTAGGCCTATGAACAAATGTTCAAACTGACAAAATATTTCTAAAGATGAATTAAAATTTAAATTGGAAAAGTGACTTTTTTGTATTTTTCATTTTATTTTTTGGATAGTAAGTATATTTACATAGATCCAAATAAAAACACAAAGAGTACAGTGAACAGTCTTCCCCTTACCCTTGACCTCCTCTGCTGAGGGCTCCATACCACACCCAAACCCAGACAGGCAGCCACGGTCAGTATCTTGTGTATCCTTCCATAGTTTCTTTTTATATACACAAGCAAATACTGGTATGCATCATTATTTATTTTCCTCCCTTTTAAATAAAATATAGTATATTTTATATGCAGTTTCATACCTAGCTTTTTCCCCTTAACAATATATAGTACACAACTTTTCATATGGGTATATTAAGAACTTCTTCTCTATTTATTATTAAGTAGTTTTTCATTGTATAGATAAACAATAATTTATTTAGATGGTTTCTAATCTTTTACTCTTACAAACAATGCTGCGATGAATAACCTTGAACATATTGAAATCTCTCAAGTTATGCCAGGGTATCTTAGAATGAATTCCAAGAAGTGAAATTAGTGGATCAAGGATATATGCATTTTTAATTTCAAAGATGTGGCCAAATTACCTTCTATAAGGGTTTTAACAATTTATACACCCACCCAAAATGTATGAGTGTGCCTAGTTCTACACAGCCTTGCCAACAGAGTGTGTTACCAAGCTTCTAGAATTTACCAAATGGACCAGTGGATATACTACTCTCAGCATAGTGTCAATTTGCATTTCTCTATTGTAAATGAGTCTGGCATCTTTCCATATATTAGACAGCTGTTATTTCCTTTTCTATGAAATGTATGTGCTAGTCAAATTTTTCCCAGTTTCTTTTCTTTAAAGAAAAATATCTAGGTAGTGTAAGAGCACAAGGATCCAGACCCAGACTATAAATAGGAGTAAAAGTTGATACAAACTTTTTTCAGGGGTCATTTGGCAACACACATCAAAAGCCTTAAAATACAAACATTCATTGACTCATAAACCCACTGTCTTTGGAGACAGCAGATGTCATTTGAGATAGAAAAGTAGGGAGATATAAGCCACTTTTTCAAGAAGTTTGGTTTTAAAGGGAAGGCGTGACATACTGGTAGTTGGAAACATGGGAGTGGGAGCATGGTGATTTGCTGGTACACTTCAACAACCAACTCTACAGACACACACCCAGAAAAGCCCTGATTGACAGCATCTGCTGATGTTCATAGTGTACATGCTTTCACTGTGGCTGATTTCAAGTTACTAACATGACTGTCAACTGTCCCGCAAAGTTCCTGGAATTTGAGCAGTCAGCTCTCGTGGGCCAGTGGGAGTGAGCTCCAGCACACCACTGAATGGGAGAAGAGGTGCTGCTGTTGATCTTCTTGTTCTTGTTCATAAAAGGAAATTTTCACTGAGGGGAAGCCAGTGAAGAGGGAAAGATGAAAGATACGGGAACAAGAGTACAGTGAAAATTCTTGGAGCCAAGTCCTAAAGGAAGCAGAAGGGGATGGAGTAAAAAGCACAGTGGCTGACTGTCTTGGAATGGAGAAGACGTATGACCGAAAGCCACAAAGAGCCTGGAGGCCGAATGGAGAGGCCTCCTGAGGAGTGAACACAGGCCTGGGGAGGAGGAGGGAGCTTCCATTTTTAATAGATAACACCACCTGCAGAGAGTCCAAGCAGGGGCTGAGAGTTAGGAGCGCTTAGGACCTCAGACTACATTTGGGAAGCCACAGACCTGGGTGTGCTTACCCACTGGGAGAGCTGGGCGAGTTACTTAACCTTTACAGCCTTAATTTACTCATCCATAAAAGTTGGATAAAATGCCTAAGTCAAAGGGTTCTCATAAGGGCTAAAGAGGTAAGTATGTAATAGTCAGTAGCTGAAAATAGCAGTAGAGTTTGTTGAGCACTTAACCTTCTACCAGGCACAGATTTCATGATAATCCCATTTAATCCTCATAGTAACCCCATGAGGAAAATTGTTATATCCTAATTTAACAGAAAGGAATATAATCTCAGTGAGGTCAAGTCATGTTTTGAAATGCAGAGCTAGTACTTACCAGAGCCAGAATTTGAACTTGAACAATCTGGAACCTGTATCAACCACTCCACGAAACTGCCTCCTACAATATCTGGCATATGGAAGGCAGTAGATCACAATTTTATTTTCCACGAGGAGGGAGGGCAGCGTTTGGAAATGTGAACAAGTGTCTCAGGAACGGTATTTGGAGATGAGTGAAAGAATCGCTTCACAGTATTCATAAGGAAGTTAGAAATCATAAACTAGGCATAGCGTCGATCAAAATGGCCCATAAATGTTTGTCAGATTCAATGTGATGCTAGTTCTTCCCTATGAGTAAGTTTCGACTGATGTGCTGGAGGGATGAAGAGGGCCCTGAGACGCTGGGGTGGGAGTGGGCAGCACAGACCCAGAGAGGCAGGAGTTATATGGAAATCCAGCAGGTGCAAACCAGCAGAGATTTTAACACGGTCAAACCTATCCCACACCCAAATCAATGTAGCCAAGATGTATTTCCAAAAATCAAATGATCTTGGCAACTTCCCCCCTTTTTTAGCTTAAGATGGGAAAAGAAAGGCAATTCTTGAGTGCTCTGGAAATTGGAAGCCAGGATCCTGACCCTAAGTGGCTATGACCTGGCACCCAAGAGATAACAATGGTGGCTGGGTTCTGGATGCCAGGCCTGCTTATCCTTTAAGTTGCCTCGAACATTGGTAAGCTGACTGGACTCTTTGTCCATTCTGGTCAACTTTTGATATGCAAGAGCGATCTACAGCACAGAATGCATGGCCTAGACTTCGTGCTTCCTTGAGAAGCTCTCTGTCTCCCACATGAAAAGGCAGGACGGGGACTCGGAAAGCCACCTGGTTTTCTGTGCAGCTGTGCATGGTGTGAAGTGTGCAGTTTTATTTACTGCTCAGGTATCTGGTAAACCAAGGCCAGTGTTTCCCCTCAGAGCAGCTGTCAGGTTTCTAAAAAGTGTCAATAGGCCACAGCTTTGCCTCCTGAGGACAAAACCCTTCCCTGGCCCGTCTTCCACGGGGAGGGCTCAGTTGAGCTTCCAGGCCATGGGACACTGAGTGGTGGGAGTCACATCTCATCGCGTGTAACAAAGAGATTGCAGGCAGGCCCAGCGGTTGTGAGTGTGACAAACTGTCTCATATTTTTTAATGAAAAAATGATACTTAATCTTTCTAATGACAGAGAACTTGGAGGGGGCTTATAGTAATATATGCCTTTTTTAATACATGCTCGTCATCTCGGGCAACCACAATATGAAGGATGGGGCTGCAGACAAAAAGGTTAATAGAGCATTGGGCCTTTTTTAATTGAAAAAGTGACTGAGAGACCCCACAGCAGACCAAGTGGTAATAGTATTACAGACTGTAAGTACTGTTTGGAAGACTTATTATTCATCTGGGGGTAGAGAAGCAGACATCAAACCATGTCACCAAACCTCAACACAAACGGGAGTTCATTCTCAAGGAGGTGAATAAGCAACACACAGCAATTTTCAAAAAAGATACAAATTTTTAAAAATACACCTCTCTCTTTTTTGTTCTTAATTTACTATTACCTATAAGAAATAAACATACTATGTACTGTACTGGCCCAATTTGAATCAATTTTTACTTGTCAAAGTGTCTGACTCAAATTTAGTCGTATGTTCTAAGAGTCCTCTTTCTGGGGAAAGATTTTTTTCTCTCAGGCAATAGAAAAAATGTTTTAACTTGAAAAGAGCACTTTCTGAAAGGGTCCAGTATAAAACAGAAAATGAGTCATTTGTGATAGGCTAAGAGGACATAAAAATGAGATAATGGGTGAGAAAAGTGCTTTGAAGGTAAATATGTGAACATGAACTTGTTCACCTTAATCTTCATGTAACTGCATTTGTTCACATGAGGATTCAAAATCTCCCAGGGTAACTTGAAGTCTTTTTGAGTTATGTGGTTCTCAGGCTGAGCCCAGGAATGGGTGTACATGTGAATGACTTGGCCAAAAGTAAATAAGGGGCTACCAGTTAACCTTGAGCTTCCCAAGCACTTCCTACCCAAACATGATGAGCCTCTTCACAGAGGGCTTGGGGGCTGACAGACAATGGAAGGGTAAGCCACAGGGCTGATGATGGGACACAAAGGGGTCTGTCACAATACTGTCCCAAGCTCAGGAGAGGCCAGTCCCCTCAGCAGACCATGTGACTGCACCCTTCTTGACTTTACCCAGGTGAAGAGAAATGGAATGATTGAGATCAATAAATGTTAGGCATCTTCTGGCTACATAAAGCCCAGGCTTGGGCACTGCTGCAGACCATGGAAGGGGGAGGAGACAGCAGACTTCCAGCAAAGAGCTTCCAATCCAGCAACTGTGATACAATCATTGTGACTCTTGTAGGGCTTTCCAAGTCCCAGAGAAGTTTTCTGGCCTGAGTTACCAGAACATGTGCTCTCGGCAATTTTCTTGAAGGGGAACTCCTGCTTCTTAGAAGCCAAGAGAGTAGGCATTTACACACATGATAACCCAAAACCTGTCTGCTAAATATCAGTCCAGAAAGGCGACTTTGTCAAAGGGCTTTGCTGGTTCTGAAAGTGACAAGTGGCATCTAGTAATGATCACTGCCACCAAGCATAACCTTGCATTGAAGCTCCTTGGCAACGTTCCATCAACACACATCTGTTCTGTTGCTGTTTAATGGAAATACCACAGTTTTCAAAGACAAAGTAAAATCCTTTTGCCTTTCTACACTAAAACAATGCTGGATTTTCAAACTCCAGTCTTCTCAGACTTTGAGTATCTCCGAAAAATATAAATGGGTATGGGAGAAAGGCTAATAGCTCTCTGAAGTTAAAACATCACATTTTGTTCCCTGAAGCGCTTTACTGTTTGGAACAAGCAAGAATGGGGAGTAGAAGTTCTGACAACGTCTGGATAGGCATTCCGGGGCCGGCCGATGAGGGGTTAATTGGGGCTAATTTGAAATGCACAAGCCAGAAACATTTTCCCTGGAGAACCCACAATAGCATCTCAGCTTCCCTTGCTGAGAGAGGACGGCTCCCAGCTCACTGGCAGTTGCTCCAGGGATCTCAGAGAAATGATATGTACATGGACCCAACAGAAAACATAAAAATAATAAATGAAACTAATAATGCAAAAAGGGTTCGGGAAATAAGTAGTCCCTTCTGACATGAGCTGTGCTGGAAGCCTTGGGGAAGGAGGCTAGAATATTAAATGAAAGATGTAAATTGTAAAAATTGGAGCCATAAATTTTTCTTTGAAAGAAGAGGAAGCCAACAGTTCTGCTCGGTAGGAAGGGAGCTCCCAGGAGCTGATTCCCAGTTCAGGTTCAATCCCAAAGAGGCCAGGGCTCAGGAAAGGGGAGGTGTGGGCAGGGAGAGGGGCAGGTGAGCAGGACTTCCAGCCTGCCTCCCTCTTAAATAGACTGGGCTGTTTCTGTGGGGGCTGCAAGGGCTGCTTGGCTCCAGGGCCTGCCAGCAAAGTGGGGCAGCAATGCCTTGTTAACCCTTTCCTTTCTCAGAGGAGGGTCCCCGACACCGCCCCCTCTCCCCTGAGATGGCCAACCAAGCAAATGGTGCCATAGGGCTCACATGGGAAATCTTGACGAGGATGAACAGAAAAACCTAAGGAAGCAAACCTGCTCAAATTTGGGAGATGTGTTTCCACGTGAGCGCAGGGCCAAGGATGGAAGCATGAAGGCGTTTGGTGTGTTTTGTTCTATAAAGAAGGGAAGAAGAGAGGGAGGGTGGGAGGAGCCTCGGGTACAGAGGAGACTGTTGATGCCGGTTAGTCATCTGTTGATGATTTTCGGATCTTGGTCCGAGTGCTGGCGGTTTCATTTGGTTGGTCCTTTTCCGCTCGAAGCTCGTTGGGAACATACAGACACTGCCAAGGCTGCAGCAGCCCAGAGGGGCCAGATCTCACCAATTCCCTCCTGTCTCTGTAGCAACTTCACCACCACCTGCTCTAAACCCAGCCTGGCTTCGCCTCCCCCTGCCTGGCCTCCACACTCCTCTTCCGAGCAGATGAAAAATGGAGGACTTGTACTGGGGGCTCAGTAGCAGAGGCCCCTGGCCCTCCTGCCTGGACTAGACCCTCACTGCTGCTCCCCACTCTGTCCATCCGGATTGACAGCACACTCTCCTGGCAAGCCCCCACCCCAAAGTAAGCATCAGCAGCACCTGAGGGTCCAGCCCTTCTACTCAACAACTCAGTTCACAGTCTTCCTTTATTAATCTACGACTCATTCAGTAAGTCTCTCCTGAGCCCCAGCATATGCCAGGCACTGGGTCTACAGTAGTAAGTGGAGCAGACATGACAGACACCTTCATGGGGCTTTGCGCAGCTAACTCGAAGTACACCCTGAGCATCTGGAGGTGGGAGGAGATCTGATTCCTGCCCTCCAAACACCTCCACCCCAGCTGGGGGGTTATGCCCGGCTGCACTGTGAAGGACAGATTCCCATCCCCGTTTTTCAAAGGAGAGATGACGGCATGACCTACGTTAGGCGGCGGAGCAGGGCCAGAGCTCTGTCTTCCTGCTCCGAGTCTGCTGCCCCACATGGCTGCAGCATGTGAGGAAACCCCTTCAAAATGCCTTCTTCAGTTGCTGTAGTGACTCCATCTTGGGCTGCGCCTCCTCTGAGCCCTCTCAGCCACCGTGCAGCCCAAGGAATCCTCACCAACCAGCCAGCAGAGTCCCTGGATCACTGATTCTACACCACTTCAGCGTAAGCCAGCTGTCTAGTGTTCTACAGTGGCTGTAATGAAGTACCACAAGCCACGTGGCTTAAGGCAACAGAAATTAATTCATATGCTGAAGGCTGAAGTTCAAAATCAAGTTGTCGGTAGGGCTGTGCTCTCCCCTGAGATTCTGGCAGACTCCTTCCTTGCCTCTTCCAGCTTCTGGCGGCAGCTGTCAATCCCCGGGATTCCATGACTTATAGACATGACACTCCAATCCCTGCCTCTATGGTCATACGGCAGTCTCCCTATGTGTCTCTGTCTCTGTGTTCAAATTTCCCTCTTCTTAAAGGATACTGGCCCTACTGGATTAAGGGTTCACCCTATCCAGTATGACATCATCTTACATTAACTAATTCATCAGTAATTACCTTATTTCCAAATTGTCACATTCTGAGGTAGGTACTGGAGTTTAGGACTTCATCACATCTTTTTGGGGGGACACGAATCAAACCATAACAGCAGGATATGCCAACAAGCTCAAAAAAGTTCCCTCGAGGAAGCTTCTAGAAGTGTTGTAAGGGAGAGAAGAAAGGCTTCATACCCCTAACTTCACCGTGATTTCACCAGAATGTACCCTCAATCAATATTTATGGAATGATTCTTTTCAATTTCCTGATACGTTTACCACAAACATTACCATACCTGTTTTTAAAAGCAGAGAATCATAGTGGTCGTTAGTCTCTCAAAAGTGCAGCTTAGTTTCACAAAATCCCACTCATTTTCTCCTCCAATATTTATTGTATACATACTCTTTGAAAGACACTGTATTAGGCACTGTGGGGGTACAGACATTTTTTACAAGTGCTTACCTGAAGTAACAGTGAAGATAAAATAAGAAAATATGCCAAGATTTTTAATGCCTGCTCTCCCATCCCTTGGAGGAAGTGAAAGGCAGCTGAGGCATGTCTTTGATGGATGCACTCATCATGGACATGAGCGTAGGTCCCTTAGCCAGTGAGCGGGCCTGGCTGCTGGCTGCATGAGTCTCTTCCCGTCAGTGTCTGTGCCTGCACTACCCAAATGGTAGCCACTAGCCTAAGTGGGTAGCCACATGGGGCTACTTAGATTTAGTATTAAATTACTTTAAATAAAATAAAATTATGTACTCAGTTCTTCAGTCACATTAGCCACATTTCACGTACTCAGTAACATATGTAGCTGCCCCACTGGATGGCACAGACACAGATTTCCATCACCACAGAAAGTTTGCTGGGCAGCACTAGCCAGTGCAGCAGCTCCACTGAAGGGGTGGAAACACTGTGGCTGCATAAAAGCAAAATGGTTCCATAAGGAAGGAAACGCCTGAACAGGTGAGGCAAGCGAAAAGGAAGTGAAGACAGCTCTGGAGTAGAAAACCAAAGTTGGGTGGAAGCACTTGTCTGCAGTGATGGACAGAAATTGTGCCCTGGGTACCTGTGCAGGTCCTGGTACATTCCTTCTCAAAGTCACAGGGCTACTGTGCAGCCACTGTGCCCTGCAGGAAGTGCCAGGTGCCGCCGGGGAGAGCACCTCCAGCTGCAGTGGGCGTGTTTAGCTGAGAGACACGCTCTGGCTGTAGGATCAGGGAAATATTTACGGTGAAATGGTATCCAAGATGTTCCTGGAAGGTTTGGTGGGGTTCACACCTGCAGAGATGAGGGGAAAGTATTGCACCCTTCAATCAGACAGAGGGAGCCATGGGAGAAGCCCTAGCTATGCCCCCTAGATGCAAAGCAAGCAGGGAGAGTAATGTTTCCCTCCTTAGGCCCTCCACAAACAACAGCAGGTACATTCAAAATAAAAAACTCACAGTGCAAAGGATTTATGCTGATGCATATGTAAGGCACAAACAGCCTGCCGATGATGAATAAACTAAGGTGAGGTAAGACAGGACAAAATTCTCTGTCTGACTGCTCTCTCAGTGGCCCATCTTTTTAGGTACTCTTAACAGCCCTTGGTTCTAATAGTTCTTTCTCAAAGGCTGTAAGAGTCAGAGAGTAGGAGGCTGCTTGTCCAGTCCTCCTGGTCAACCTTGGGAACCAGTCTCACACCCTGGCTCATCCAAGCTAACAGTATAATACTAACATTTATTAAAGCAACAGTTTTATTGTGCATTTTACGAGAAGTCATGCACTGTGCGCTAAACTTGTCTGCTGGGGAACTGCTGTCCTTTGCATTGAAGGTGAAATTTCCTTGCCCACCCCACCCCCTTTTGAAGCCCAAGTCCTTCCACAAGATTTCTGTGACCTCTTATGAGAGCTACAGGCTCCTCTTCCTTAGCCCTCACTGTCCTTGCTGTCTCTGGACGCTGAGCCACCTGGACCCTTCAGAACCAGCATCCACTAGGGATCTGGCTTCACCAAGTATTTCTTGAATGTTCCCTGGAAGAACTGGGGAACAGGAGGTCACTAGAAGGGTGCTCTGTGCACCATTTCGCACTTCATCTGCCTTTCCCTCTCCCACCCTCACCTGTGAAATCCTATCACTACCCCCCACGCCCCCCACCAGTTCCCAACTCCTCTCCCTCTGCGTGCAGGGCAGTTTCTGCCTCCCTCTGAAGCTCTGACTGCTGTAATACCTGGGGGCTCAGCCCCAAGTGAGCTAATCAAGGGGCTCTTTCCACAGCAGAGGCTCTCCCTTGCACCAGCTCCAAAGGAAATAAAACTTTCTCCATCTCAATCCAGATTCAGTATCTCACGTACCCTGCTCCACAGCCCTGTGGGTAGGCATAATTATTGCTCTCATTTTGCAAATGAAGAAACTGAGGCTCAAAGAGGTTAAGTTTCACAATGAAGGTTATGCAGCAGGAAAGGGGTTAGACCAGTTTATAAACACAAGTTTACCTGTTTCCAAAGCCCTTAGCCTGAGTCTCACCCATGCCTGAACTGACCCAGTCAGAGCCTTATCTCCTGACTGCTTCAACGGTAATGGGGACAAACCAATCAAACTACAGGGGTTTACCTAGTCACCCTGAGCAGCAAGGGAAGCGTGCTGCCACTCCAGACAAAACTGGGGTTCTATTAGTGAGGATAAATGGAAGAATTTGCAATCGTGTTTTTGAAGAATTATATGTGAATAAACAATATGTATAGAAAGTGTATGCTTGGATAAGTTTCAACAGGTGTGCACACCATAGAAAGGTAACAGAACATTCCCATCACCCCCAAGAGATTTCTCATGTCCCTTTGGAGGGGACCTTTTCTTTCACCCAGCTGCCAGGTAATCATTGATCTGTTTTCCATCACAATGGGTTTTTCTAGAATTTTTAATAAATGTAATCATATGGCAAAAACAAAAAACAGGGGTTTACAAAAGCTCCTTCCAAGCCATTTAAAATGACTTGAAAATACAACTCTCTGGGAGACACGTAGGATGCCACTTGGCAAGAATTCTAATGAGACTACAGGCTCTGCTGTGCACGTCTGGTCTGGATCTACAGTGGGTCTGAAATGAGGGATTTATTCCACCCATGAATCAAAGAATAACTACTGTTATTATTTAGCAGTGATTAATTGTTCTAGCCCTCCAGGCCTCTCCACAGTTCTCGGAAAATCATTAAGCCTCCGGGGCTGCCTGGGCCCTGACATTCTGGGTAAAGAGCTGCACTCTGAGCCCTGCAAGGATGAACCAGGTCTCAGAGGGGCCCAGCAAGGGGACCATGTGGGCAAGATGGCCCAGCACAGGTGGACGCTTCCTGACCCCGTGCTCCATCCTGGCCCACCTCACAGCAGCGTGGCAGTGACCCAAATGGCAGGGCAGGAGTCACAGACCTCCACTTCCTTAGGGAGAAACCAAGCAGGCTCCAACTGTTTTCCATATTGAGGACTTTGGGAAGCACATACATGTTGCATAACTACTGATAAGGAAGGGGTTGCTCTTAGGGTAATCACAGCAGCCAACGCATGGGCCTGATGAAATGTACTTCTGAAAAGGGAGCGGCAAAAGTTTATCCTGACATCCAATAACGCTCCGTGACCCTAAGGATATTGTCCTCCCCAGAGGTCAAAAATATGAATGAATTATGGTTCTGACAACCTTGACACTGAGTAAAGGTGGGATGAAAAGGTCTCAGGGAGAAAAAATCTGACATTACATTTGTGATCACAGAGAATAAAGGAAAATCCATATCCTAATTTTGCTAAATTTAGGCCTGATGGGAAGAACAGAGAATAACCTTTGACGTGATGTTTATTTAGGGGGCAAGGGGTTCTCGGAGCTCAAAGCCAAGACATAGGCTGTCATTCACTGTGAGATGGGAGTTATTAGTTCTCACAGACAATTTTTATTGATCAGAAATGATCAACCCCGGGGTAATGCCATCCAAAGGGGTTGGCTCTGAAACAATATTGTTAAACAGTTAGGCGTGGTGCTTCCAGTTAGGTCAAATGCATATCCAGAGCATGCGCCATCTGTCACGTGAGGGGCCTCCTCTGCAGAGACAGTGGAGCCAGGCAGCCAGCTTGAGGTCTGCTAAGCTGGGACTTTGTAACAGTTGGGCAAAGGCGGGTTGTCTCTTGTTTTAGGTTTTGCCAGTGGGCGGGGGAGGAGTGGGAATCAAGGCCGAGAAGGAGAGGAGTGAATTACTCAGGTGGCCTCGGAGAGACGTTTTGGGGATGAAGGGTAGGGGTCAATGTACAGAGACAATCCATCCATCCCTCCTAGCCTGCAACCTATCTGCCACGAGTTCCAAGACCCAGCACACGGACATAAAACCTACCAGATTTGTCATTTAAGCAGCAGGAACATGCCCAGGCAGGAGCCCTACATCACTCAAAAGGCTGGACTGATGGCAGGAGAGGAACGAACAAACATCCTTGTCCTTGGACATCATGACCTTGATCTGACTGTCATTAGCAGAACAGTAACTGGCTCAGCAAACAAAGCTGACTCCCTTCTCTCCCAAGTCTGGAAGGCTCCATGTGCCCATAGGCACAGACCCCAGAACATTACAGCCCAGCTCCCAGCTACTTGTGGCCCTGTTGGCATATCCATTTCACAGAACAATAGTTACATTTGATTCGTGACACAACAGACTTCAACTTTATTTGTGGCTTCGATCATTCCTTTCCCTCAAAATTCTTCCTCTAGATGCTTCCAAGCAGCAGAGGGCAGTGGTTAAGCATCTAGACTGTGAAGTCTGACTGCCTATGTCCTGCATACCTGGCTTTACTTCTTCCTGGGTCTCGTGGACAGTGTGGTGCAGCGACCAAAGGTCCCCTTCAGAACGAGGTGTACCTTTCCCCAGCTGCGGGCAACAGTGAGTGCCCCGCCAGGCCATGCTACAGCCTATAGCAAGGGGAAAAGTCAATGCTACTGATCCTATTTTATGTAAAATTTTGAGAGGTGTTTGTTCATCATGAATGGTTTCATTCATTGTAATTTTTTGTAATTTTGCATGAAAATATGATTTAGCTTGCTTGCTGCAGATTGGCAGCCCCTTAAATTCTGCACCTGGGTGTGGGCCTCACTTCCCTCCCTCATCCTGGTTCTGGTGGGGAGTGCTGGCTGTTGATGGCGCAGTTGGACACCTCTCAGGAATAACCCTTGACCACAGGAAGCTGCCTTACCCCCACTGTGTCACTCTG
This sequence comes from Manis javanica, assembly GCF_040802235.1. NCBI lineage: Eukaryota > Metazoa > Chordata > Mammalia > Pholidota > Manidae > Manis > Manis javanica. Next base: position 109,593,856 of record NC_133164.1, read on the forward strand.
ATGTCGGGGGCAGCCCACATCCAATGGCTTGTCAATGAGAAGTTGACCCCAGACTCACCTGGAACAACCCCAAAGGGCACCCCAATTCTGGAGCTCCCAAGGGAGCAGCTATATTGGCATCTTAGGGCTGCAGTAACAAAGAGCCACAGACTGAGTGCCTTAGAGCAACAAATACATTGTCACCCAGTTCTGGAGGCCAGAAGTCTGAAGTCGAGGTGTCAGAGGGCCGTGCTCCCTCTTAGGGCCATCGAGGAGGATGTGTTCTCACCCTCTCCCAGCTCCTGGCAGTCCCCTGACCTTTGGCAGTATGGCTCCAGTCTTTTTATAAGGGTGCCACTCACACTGCACTAGGGGCCCACCCTACTTCCGTGAGGCCTCATCCTAACTAATTACATCTGCAGCAACCCTATTTCCAAATAAGGTTACATTCTGAGGTTCTGGGAGTTAGGACTTCAACTCAGGAATTCTGGGGGACACAGTTCAGCAGTACAGTAACCGGCTCTGCCCAGTCCCACAGTCCCACCCATCCTGGGCCCAGAGTTGCTCCCAGCAGCCCCCACCATGTCCTCACAGTGTCATCCCCAGGGTAGCTTCCTGATTACGTTCAGTTATTTCAAAAGACTCAACTACTCCAAGCTGATCCAGGTCAAAACTTCATCTCATCCAAGTTGACACTCATGCTCTCCTCCCCCAGCATTTTGGAATTGGTCAGGGAGGTGTCACAGTCACTCCCCCACCCCTCAGCCTCTTGGTCTGCCCTTTCCCTCCTCTGACCCTTGGCCTTTCGGGCCCTTCCTCCTCTGTGCACAAGAGCAGAGGAAAGCAGCTCTCACTTCCCCGGAGCTGGTGCGATCTTCCCTCTACTAACAGTGACTCACCCACTGTGGCAGGCCTTTGTTGGGCACATGTGGGAGTCACTGAGGGCCTTCTGGGGCCAGAGAGGTGGGTCCCTGACCTGGACACCCACCCAGGCCAGCCCCTGCGTCTTGGCTGCATATCAACTCAAGCCTGGCCACCTCCCATCCTGTCTGCTTGGCACTCAGGCAACATGCACCCTTGCCTCACCCAAACGTGAGCGTTCAGGGCGCCACGCGCCTTTCTCTGTCCCTCTGCCATCTGAGTCTCTCCTCCCCTCCCCAGTTAGAGGTGGAGGAGACTGGCGGGCCTGCCGCAGGAGCACAACACTCGGGATGGGGGGGTCAGGCTCCCCTGCTGCACACATGCCTGATCTGCATGAGGGATTCTCTGAAAGCCCCTCCTGTGGGAGTCTGGGGGGCACCCCTTTCCTGCCCTGTGGGAGGGAGAATCACAGCAGTCTCCACAGGACCAAAGGGCCCCGTTCCCACCAGCTCTGCTCTAATGCTCAGCTGCTTCCTCAGGCCGACGTGGGGTGGGGGGGAGCGGGAGGGGCTCTGGTGGCAGCAGTCATTTGGCCTTCTCCTGGGGGGGCCACTGAGAGCACCCCACCCCCACTTGTTAAGGACCTGTGTCTTCGTCTGTGGATCCTCGTTACTCATTCTTTGCCACAGAAAATACCAGTCAACATGCTATTCCTAGAGGGGTGGGCATTTAATAATGTCAAATCACCACATTGTATACTTGAAAACAATATAATATTGTATACCAACTCTACTTCCATAAAATATATATATATATAAATCCTTTTATCTAGGATTCTCCAACGGACCTGATTTCTATGCCCTGGGGACAGTCACTGGAGCAGTGTGTCTGAAGTCTGAGTCTCCCTCCATGAGGACAGGATGCCACTGTTGTCACTGCTGTCACCCCCCAGCAGGGACATGAACTGCACTTTTACCCAGCCTGAGGGACACACTGCCCTATCACTTTAGCACGGCGTATAAGAGGAGACCTTGGCTAATGGCTCCCAAGAGCACCGTGTCTGGCACAGGCTCTGTTTTCTGCACATTCCATGTGTATCCTGAGTCTAAAATGCTGCTTCACAGTGGCCAGAACTTTCCCACCTGATCAGACTGCCAGGTGGGTGCCAAAGGCGCCTGAGCCGCCTGGCAACACCATGGCCTGTCCCCTGAGGGGTCTCCACAAGCTGCTATGTGGGATCCTCTTCACTGCAAAACCCAACCAAATACCAGTCCTAATTATTGCTTCATGGACACCATTGAAATCACAGTCTAGAAAATAACTAAGGCACCAAACATTCCCCCTGCACCCTCCCTGCCCAGACTCCTCCACAGTCCTTGGGTGCCACCTGCCACTTTCTGCTGTCAGAGAAGCACATTTTGATATAATTTCCTCTGGGGCCAAACAAGGAGAGACCATGTGCAGTCAGTGTGGCCACCCTGGGGCCATACGACCCAGAGGGAAGGTCCTGGTCACACAAGCAGGATGTGGCAGAATGAAGGCAGCCTGACCCATTAGGCACCCAACACTGGCTCTGGTCCCACCATGGGACCTCAGGCAAGTTACTGACTGTCTCAGTGGCTCCCCTTCCTCATCTATAAAATGGGCATTCGTGTATTCCACGGTCATTCATTGAGCACCTCCCATGTGCCTACAGTTTCCACCTTGTGGAGCTTGCAGCCTGCTGGGGGAAGTGGGTGGTGAGTACCGAGTTGGACATGTACTTGGTGCTGCAGGGGTGAAGTCCAGCAGCCAGAGGGCAGGTGACAGGCCATCTCCAGGGTTTTCCAGGCGTCGGTATATCTCAGATGGCTCAGCAGAGGGTGTTGTTTGGATATGAGGTCATACGCATAAATTTGGGAGCACCGTGTGGATGTACATACCTACTTTCACCTGCCAGGAACCTAAATGGTGGAAACAAGGAAGAGAAAACCAGAGACTGGATAAACATGTTATCTCATTTGTCCCTTGGGAAAACCCTAGTAAGAGATGAAAGAGAACCTGCCCTTGAAATCAGCAGCCAAACCCTTCCTATCCGCGCTTTCAACCTTCTACCTCTTGGCTCAATTTGATGCGTGTTCTATGTTTGGTCTCTCTCCCTGCCATCCCCTTCTCCCTCCGCCTCAGCTTCAAGCTAAGTTCTCTCTCTCTCTCTCTCTCTCTCTCTCTCTCTCTCTCTCTCTCTCTCTCTCTCTCTCTCTCTCTTTCTGTATTTACAATTTGTCAGGAGCTGAGTTGTGTCCCCTGCCTCAAGTTTATATGTTGAAGTTTTAAATGCCCAGTACCTCAGAATACAGCCTTAATTGGAGATAGGGTCTTTGCAGAGACAATCAAGTTAAAATGGGCCTTAATCCAATACAACTGGTGCCCTTCTAAAAAGGGAAAATGCGGACACAGAGACATGTGAAGGGAAAGCTATATGAAGACAGGAGGAACATCAGCTGTAAGCCAAGGGATGCCTGAAGCGACCGGGAGTGGCAGAGAGGCTTGGAGCAGATTCTCCCTCCTGTCCTTGGAAGGAACAAATCCCACCAACAGCTTGATCTCAGACTCCCAGCCTCCAGAACTGTGAGAAATAAATGTCTGTTGTTTAAGACACCCAGTTTGTGGCACTTAGTTATGGGCAGCTCCCAAGAAACTAATACACAGTTGGGTTTGCCCAAGTTAAACGTGGCTTTGATGAGACTCCCCTGACATGCCTAGCTCATAGCATCTTTGTGAGAATCAAACGAGCTAAGTTCTGAGTACAGTGCTTAGCTCTGTACCCAGGACACATTAAATACTCAATGGTAGCTCTCACTATTATTCTTCCTTTAATTCAGATAAAGAACACCGGATGGAGCCATGAGGTCTTTGGTCTTAGTCCTACAGAAACGAAGAAGTAGCCCCATCTCCCTGGGCCTCAGTTCTCCTTGGCAAAATGAAGGTTTGAGTGCATGTTACCTTCCGGCCCTAACACATGGAACTACAGGACATCAGTCAAGATGGCAGATTCGAATGTCAGGGTCTGCTTTGACCATTAATGGGATACCAGGCACCCTGTCCGGCATCATTCTGTGCTGGGTCAGAGGCTGACACACACTGAGCAACTTGGGTTGGTTGTGCAGAAACCAAAAACTCAAAAAAGACAAAATTCTGCATCTTGAAATTACAACCTAGTAGCTACTCCTTCCCCATCTGGTAAATGCAATTGCTTCACTTCTCTGGTTTGTGAAGTTTATAAGAAAAGTTTGTTTTTTCTACTGGTTTATGTCTTTTTCCAAATAGAAAGTGTGGATTCTACTGTTCTTCAAAAAGTGTTCAGCTCAGTGAGGCCAAGGCATTGGAACTCATTCCTCTAAGCCAGCCCTCACCCCACAGCCTTAAGTTACCACCATGTTCTATTCCTAATACCGCTGCTCCCATACTCCCAAGGACCTCAGCAAGACAGCTACATCAGCAGTTGGGCTGATGCAAAGTGAAAATGGGGTACCCTGGCCAGAGGTGAGAAAATCAGTCTCCCTTTCCTGCAGGCTGGCTCCCCAGATCACTACAGATGGGCGACCCCCAGAGGTTTGCAACTTCTACACTGGGACGTGCCCAGATCTGGGCTGGAGGTGAATGAGAGGTCCCAGCTGAGTCACCTGCCTAATGCACTGCGGCACTGCCAGCCCAGAGCAGGGATGGCTGCCACCAACCCCGCGTTATGGAAGGCCACGCACCTGACCCCCATGCTCCCTATGTGCATGCTCAGGCCGTGCCTGAAGCCATTCCATGAGGCCAATATGCCCATTGTTCAAAACAAAGGTCACTGAAACTCAATGCTTGTGAGCTTTGGCACAATAACAGAGAGGGAAGGCATGGGCTTTGGAAGTGGTGCAGGCCTCAGCTCAGACTCTGGTTCTCCTGTACCCTGGCTGATCCACAGGTGGATAGGAAGCGCACTGCACAACGGCTGGCCCCTAGCTAGGGCTCAGTGAGCAGCAGCTTTCCTTAGAGATGGTGAGCGCCCAGTGACAATGCTTCAGAAGCCACACTGAACCCTATAAGGTCATCCTGTGAACCTAGTGGGAATCCAGGAAAAGGAGAGGGGAGAAATCTGGACAGACACGGAGGAAAGACTGCCCAGAGATCAGTGTATAAAGGGTAGGCATAGAGCAAGAGAACATCACTTAGCAGTGAAGCCACAGAGCTGGGCTTATCACCAGTCTGAAGGATACTTTACTCCGGTAGAGGATACTAAAAATTAAAAATTAGACATCCTGGTGGGGGTGGAAGGTGGGAGCTGCAGCAAGGACAAGAAACAATCAGTCATTTGGGTAAAATTAAGCCTGTTGTCTTGAGTTTAAATATCTATTGGAATATAACTAAAATGCCTTGGAATCCAGTGCTCGGAAGTAATTATGGTGATGGATTTTGCATTTTGTCACACAGCGCAATTAAGGGGTAGGATTTCGCCAACATCTTAAGCCTATTAAGGTCCACATGGAGGCTGGCCATGTTTTCAATGACTCTGATGAGACTGCATCTCATTTGTGGTGCTCGCCTGCAGGACGCACACCAGCCCCAGCCACACGGCTGCAGGAACCAGGTAAGGGTGGAGGGGCCGGAGGAACCTGCCCAGCCTCCTTCCCCGTGACTGCAGCACTTCAATACATCACCATTGTGGCCCCTGCCACCTCTGACAGCAAATATGATTTTAGCTGTCAGGCAGCTGACAGAAAACAAAACATAATTTACAACCAAATTCAGCCTGCAGAAGCGCACACCTGGCTCCCAGAGGTTCGTGCTGCAGAAACACACCCACGGGCAGGATTTTGCTGCACCGGCTGAGAGTTGGTGAAACCCCCCGCCCAGCCCAGTCAGTGCTTGCTGTTGGGGGAGGGGGACAAATGGAGATGTAGTTACTATTTCTTACAACTATAATTTCTAAAATATACTGTGAGAATTTTATTACTAATAACACATTCTGCCATAATTATACTGTTGGCAATAAATCGCTTACTGAAGCAAGACCTTTTCTCGCTAATTCCAAGGAGAAACACAATACTTTGTTTTGTCACTGCCTGCTTGCAGATTGAGTCTTCTAAAGTGACAGGGGTGAATATCCCTGTGCCCTTGACGGAGGACACAGTTTGAAAGTTCCAAATTTTCATGCTCGCTGCTTGGGATTGGAGGGGATGGGAGAAAAGATTGGGGAAAGGAATGAAACTCAAAAATGTCAAGGTCTGTTTTCAAGCTTGGCACTGCGCTCTCAGAACTGAACGGATGAGTGTATGTACATACGTGAGGGTACGTGTCCTAAAGCAGGCAAATTTGCATTGGAAATAACTAGAATGAGTCAAGCAGATTAGATGATGGGAAATTTAAGCTGTTTGTGAAAACGGAAAACACTGAACTGTGGGCTGTTCTAAAGGAGGCTCCTCGGATGATCAGGGCTCCGGGTGCTGACACCTGAAGCAAGGAGATCCGGTTTCTAGTCTGGTTTGCTCCTGATTCCTTGTGTGGCCCCCACTCAGTGCAGGGTATTGATAAAGTAGCAGCTGGATCATTTGGGCTTATCTGGGTCTGAACCCTGGTTTCATCACTTATTAGCTCTATGACCATGGCCAAATCACTAACCTTGCTAATCCTCAGTTTTCCTCACTGTAAAGTGGGGATGAACAACATATCTACTGCAGAGATTAGATGGGATGAAGTATGTTGAGGTGCAAAGCACAGTGTCTAGCACACAGTAGCTGCTCAAGAAACTGTACTATACGTATTACATATTGTTTCATTCAACAAGCAATGAGGAAGCACCTATTACGTGCAGGCACACAGGATCATATGAGGTGATAGGTATGGGCACTGCTTTCAAGGAACTTGACAGTGAAGCAGGTAATACAGGTAAAAAGAGGTAAGAACCCCGGGAGTGACATCTGGACAAGCCCTCTGGAGTCAGGAAGAAGAGGAAGGGAAACTCCGAGGCCGGGAAGTTGTACATATCACTAATGGATCTATTTCTTCATCTTCCCATCTAGAAAAGGAAATAGTGGTCCTCTTTTCTCTTACCTCATAGAGATGATATAAAGCCCCACACAAATTACAGATAAAAGCAAGTGTTGGAAAGTGCAACAAGTTTTGAAACCCACGGGAGTATGAGAAGAATGGTGGCGGTAATGACACTAATAAGAGCGAGAAGAATTCTTGGGAACTTTTTGGCTTGGTAATTTAAGAAAAAACTGAGGAATTCCCAGCTGTTCCAAAGTCACAGAAGATTCCCTGGGGTCTGGGGATCATACCATGATTTCAAATTCCCAAGACCACTGTAGTATAGGCTTTTAATGGAAACACATTTAACTGCTGACACACTTATAAGTGGAAGTTGAAAAATCACATGGAAAAAGTGGTACAAAACAAAAACTTGTCTCTCTCTGGAAGCTTCTGCTACTGAACCTCCCAGGGAGTTCAATTCAGCCATCAGATCTTGTGATGGCTCTATCTTGAACTGTAAGTTTAATTATCGGTAGCCTCAATTTTATTAAAAAATATATGATCCTATTTATGCATTGTCCAGAAAAACTTCTGTACCTGTTTATGGATGTCTGGAAGAGGTGAGGAAGAAGAATATCTGCTTGCAAAGAAAGCATCGACACAGATTGCTATTTTACTAGGTCATTCATTTACTCCGTGATACATATTTATTAAAGGATCTGATAGGCTGAACTGTGTACCCCAAAATTCATATGTTCAAGTCTTATCTCCCAGCACCTCAGAATGACTGAATTTGAAGGCAGGGTCTTAAAAGAGATGATTAAGTTAACATGAGGTCATTAAGATGGGCTCTAGTCCAATATGACTGTGCCCTTAGAAGAAGGGGAAATTTGGACACAGACACCCCCCAAAGGGAAAAGGATGTGAAGGCATAGGGAGAAGATGGCCACCCACATGCCAACGAGAGCCTCAGGAGAAATCAGACTGGCTGATACCTTGATCTCGGAATGTAGACTTCAGAACTGTGAAAAATAAATGTCCGCTGTCTAAGTTACCCAGCCTGTGGCACTTTTTAACCCTGAAAAACTAATACAAAGGGCCACTATGTGCAAGGCACCTTGCTGGGCCTTGGGGACACAGGGAGAAGAGGGGTCTATGACCACCTCAGCGGCTTCACAGTCTGGTGAGGGAGCAAATTCCTCTAGATGTGGCGTGGTTGATGCTGGGGTTGATGCCCCAGACAGTGATAGGGGCATAAAGAATAGCACGAATGCTCTGTATTGTGGGGATGGCAGTGGCACGGGCAGCACAGGGGTGGGCACACACAGGGCTCCTCTAAAATGACTCTGATTCAAAACTGCACTGTAGCAGGTGGGTTATTTACTTATTGGACTCGTCCTTTTGGGCAGTAAATAAGCAGAAAATGCTTGGGGCTGCAAGGTCTCTTGGAGATTTCTACTTCTACTGGGCAGCCTGGTGAAAGGTAAACTCAGCTGCCATTCAGAGAGACAATCAACAAGATCAGAAATATCCACAAAGAGACAGAAATGAGGCAAAGGGAGGAAAGAAAGAGAGAGAAAGGCAGGAAGGAGGGAAGGAGGGGAGGAGGGAAGGAGGGAGGATAAAAGAACCCTTGTCCAAATTTCACCCAGCTCTAGAAATAAAGGCAGCATTCATGGCTGTATCATGTGGATAAAGCCGATTGTTAGACTGTTTGATCTACAAGGAGTCAAACAAAACATGGCAAGGGTTGCCCAAAGTTTCTGCTGGACATGGAGCCTTTATCCAGTCTCACCCAGTAGAAGCAGGGAAGTGAAAGTGGATGTGAGTCCCATCCCTCCCTGACCACCAGCCAGAAGACTGGTCTCCTCTCTTCTGAAACTAAATCCCATCCAGCTACCTGCTGTCAGCCCCCACGCTGTGGATGCCGCTAGCAGCTGCCCATAGCTTTCCCCACCAGCAGCATGGACAGGAGGGCACAGGAGCCCAGGCTCCCCCAGCCAGGGGTCCTCCCGTTGTTAAGGGTGTGGGCAGCACCTGCTGGCAGGCTACACATGCAGATGCTCAGGCCCCATCCCAGCCATCAGAGGGTCAGCAGTGTGGGGGAGATGCCAGGCTTTCAGTAAGTCCTGAGCGATGCTGTCAGGCCACTTAGGGGAATATGCATCCAGCAGGATCCTTTGAAATACAAGTGATAAAATCAAGGCTTCTTACCCAAGACCACAGAGCCAGACAGGGATAAAAACTATCAAAATGCTGTCATTCCGACCTAAAGTAACAGTAGAATCAATTCAGGAAGACCAATTCAGTGGTCTGTAGGCTCTGCCAATCCCCCCGTGGCCTACTACCTCTCCCTGCTTCCCAAAGTTTTCCTTACAAAGAGAACAAAATCAGAGGAAGGTTCGAATCTGGGGAAAGAATTCTCCACGTGAGCATAAGGAGCACTCTAGGCCCTTGAAACACCTGTGCCCGTTTATTTTCTCTGTGCCACTGCCTTTCCGTATCCTGTCTGTCTATTCCACAGAGGGTTTGAGATCATGAAGCACATTGTGATGTGGTTGGGGGAATGAGCAAAAGAGGCTGGTACAACACAAATGGTCAAATAACCAAATATATTTCAAAAATCAAATGGAGAATGGAATTTTAGCCCAAATTAACATGCTGTGTAATTAATACCTGTGCTTCTATCAACCTCTGTTTATGACTAGGTAGTGTCATAATCTTTACCTTACAAAAGACCATTTTATACACATCCGTTTAGGGTTGAAAATAATCTTTCAAGATTATCAGAGGAATCCAAGGTGGAGGTGAGTTCCCCTTCGTGTGCTTCAACTTGGGAAGACTTTCAACATAATGGTTGACATATAAAAGACATTTATAATAATTACTTAGGCACTAATGACAGTTTGGACAATAAGAAGCCTGGTTCCAAAGTTCCTTGACCAGCAGTGTTTGCTGTGACTAAGGGCCATGTAGACGGCAGACATCGACTTTGCTTAACCTTTGCACTTGTAATAAAAATGCAATAAAGTAATTGGTTAAAATAGAGACATGTCTGATAAAGAGTATTTGCTTTTTAAAGTAACTGGCTAAAATAGGAGCATATCTGATAAATGAGTTTATGGGGGGTGGAAGGCCAGGCCTTACTAATTAGTCAAGATTCTGTTTCCTACACACAGATTCCTTCTTTACCTCTTTGAAGAGAAATGAAGCAATGAAATGATGAAAGTACTCTATAGCACTGACCAGTAATAGTGCGTATACTCCTCAAGTAATACAGAGTTGTTTACGTGCTATAACCCTTGTTTTTAAATTCCCTTACTTCACAACACTGGGAGACACGGCCTACAATGGCATATTTAATCAGAAAACTGTGGTTCCCATTGGGACACCAATATACTTTGACCTTCTTTACCATAAAGCAGAAGACACTGAAATGAAGGAAAGAGACTCTTGGTAGCCTCTGGTCTCTTAATTCATTGCCATCTACACCAGACCTGGAAGTCCATGAAGGTCTGGTCAGTCTTATTTCCCTTGAAAATTTGCTGTACATTAGGTCCCTTTTTAAAGTTCCTATTTTTAATTAAAATTTTATTTCTTATTTAAGTATATGAAGGATGACACTCAGTATAATTACCAGACCCAGAATACACTACACATGGAAATAGTAATAAAAATGACGAGGACAAGGACGCCATAAATAAGCATGCATTGAGTGTTCCCCTTTTTGTGTCTCCCTAATGACTGATGAACCTGGAAGGCAGCCGTGCTGGCTCGGGGCACTGGGTAAAATGGGGGTGCCCCTGCCCCTGCTCCTGAGCTGCTCTTAGCTTGGCCCTAAAGACTGGCTTTAGTGAAGGTTCTTGAGGTCACCATCCTCTCCTGCTGCGATACACTGTCTCTTCCCTAGAGGCTCCCGAACTCTGGCCAATCTGGGCAGAGCCACAGAGAGTGAAACAACCTTTGATTTGCTCTTACAGCAAAAGAGCTGTCTCTTTACAGAATCCAGCAAAGGGAGAGAGAAAATCCCCAAGTCATGGTGCCCAGGCCTGGGAGCATCAAATAAGGGCTGCAGACAAGGTCAGGCCTCACCTTCATAATCACCTGGTACTGACAGGGGGTCTGCATAGACACAACACTGCACTGGGAGGAAGCACATCACCCAGATGAAACCCTGTAAACGCCCTGCACTCCTAATCCAATTGCATCACACTCCCTCTTTCCCTCATAGAAACCAAGCCTTACTTTTCAAGACTATTCTCCTATTTACAGGAGAATCTCAACTAGCCAGAACCCACCTAATTTGATCTTTGGTAAAGTGTATATTCCCCTCAGAATAAAAACTTTTAATAATTATAATAGCAAACTTTTGCACAGGCTCCATACTAAGCATATTACCTTAAACTACCCCCCATTTGAGTAGGATTCTATTACTATCCCAGTTGTACAGATGACAAGACTGAGGCACACAGAAGCCCCCCACACGTAGGTCTGCAGGACCGCAGAGTGAGCATCGGCACCCAGGACAGAGCTTCTTAGTCCAACGTGATCCTCAGTTAGTAAGGATGTAATTCTGGCCACAGAATGAACTTTTCAAAGCCCAAAGAAGAGTTAGAGGCTTGAGGAAATTTTGAAAACATCAAAATTAAACATCAAAAGTAAACTGACAACTTCGGTTGCCACAGAAATTAAATTAATGTGTGTGCTCCATTAATTCCCCAGTTCTCTCCATTCCCTCTACATGGCCCCCCACTGGCCCTGTGATTCATCCCCATGAGGACCGAAGTCCCCCAATGTCAAAAGCGACTTCCAGCAGAAACGTTCCCATTTTCAGACACTGGAAGATTCAGGATACGGGTGTCAAAACAGAACACCTCAGAATCACACCCCACTCCCTGCAGTTATTTGAGCATCACACCGATGCCAGGCTGGCCTGAAAGAAAGTCTCAAAGATTGTTTTAATAGACTCCCAAATGACTAAGATCGCTTTCTACTGTCTTTACTGTTCGGCTTTAAAAGAAGTGGCGGGACCACCACGGGGGCCTTGTGGTACATCACCAGGCCTTGAAAGTGGTAATGTAACTACAACCAAGGACAATAACTAGGGCTGGGAGGGGGATGGCCATGTTAAAAGAAGTAAAGTCATTCTCTCTTACGTCTCCAGTAAACACAGAAACACACTAATGGCATCCATCAGTACTGGGTAGTAGGTAATATTAAGGCACATTTATTGAGCATTTCCCATATTCTAGACCCTAAGTCCTTCATCTGTATTATATCATTTCATCCCCATAACCACCCCATGAGGCAATTCTAGTAGTATCCCATTTTACAGACAGAGAAACTGAGGCACAAAGAGGCTACGAAACTCACCTACAGACAGTAGCTGCTGGATGATTCAGCCTCAGGCAGGTTGACTCCAGAGCCTAGGATGAAATTAGGTGCTTAAAAATGGACTATTGATCCTATTAACTGAGAAAGTATGGTGCTGTGGTTAGTCACTCCTGCCCTTTAAGTAAATGCAAGGTCCACAAAAGACAAACATTTAACCAGCTCTCTGATAAGGCTGGAATGTTCAGTTACAAAAACATAAGGCCAACCTCTTCTGGGGGAAATGAAGGAAAATGAGAGGAAGGAGCTACTGGAAGCGGGAGGTCAGAACAGAGCTCTGGGATGCTGTCTGTCCACAGTCTTCACAGGTGTCCTGGGAACCAGTTGGCATTGCACTCTTGATACAGAAACCAGTCCCCGGACTACCCCCAGTCCAGGGAAAGTCCCTGGGTTCTCCATAAATGTTCCAGAGGGCTGAGGAGAGCTCTCCTCCCAAAGACCAGGACAGGTCCTAATCCCTCCTTACAAAAGTTTTTCCCCTATAGGTCACAGGATTCAAATGTGGGAAAGACGTACTATAAGCAGTTTTCTTTCCTAAAGTTCTTAATGGTAGATAGGCAAACTAAATGATAACAGTGTCTGGGCTCATACCCACTGGGGACGAGAAACCCACTCCTTGCAACCCCTCCTCCAGATGTCCCCAGGCCGCCCAACACCCTCCTGACATGCCTCTTCCTCCTACATTGGGTTGTGTGCTGACTCCCAATGCTTTAGGCTCTGTGGAATCAATCAAAGCTGCTCTACTGATGTTCAGTATTAACTATATTCTTCTTGTCTACAAATCTGACAATGGAGGGAAGGGCTGACCAGGGGCACTGCTCCAGAATCAGGCACCTTTTGTTGGTCCCCAAACTGTCCCCTCCAAGTCCTGGCACTCTGTGGGAGGCTCTGTGGCACAGCTCAGCAAGGCAGCTTGCTTGTGATGCCATCCCTTTGTTACTTCACTCAGTTTGAACTGTGATAAATTGAGCTAAGATTCGAGTCGACATTTTAAGTCAATTTCCAAAACTAAATTTGCATAAATGGTTAAAACCAAAGGCAACACATGTGTTAAAAGATTGGCATTCTCTACCCAAAGGGTTAATTCTGTGGGGGTTCTCTAAGAAAACATTATTTCCAACAGCTGATGAAGCAAAAATTATAGGGAATGTATATTCTTGGGTGACACACCCACTTTGAAGATTCTTTTTTTCAAACAGGATTTCAGTAGAGATTTCTGAAACCCAGACAAGGCCCACTTCTGTTGGATTTTCTCAGAAGCCTGTTTTCCCCATTATGTCATTCTTGACTTCATGTTCCCAGGTATACAGTTAATAACTGAGGCTAAAGATACAATGGCTTACAGGTGACCTGTATGTGATTCTAACTAAACTTGGGGAAAAGTAAAGACTTGAGCCAGCCAGGCTCGTGATTTGGCCCGCACCACAGATTTATCAATTTGGTTGGTACTATTTACTAAATTAAATTGACCAGTTGCAGCATCAAGCAGGGCATGGAGAGTGTATTGGGAGTAGTTCTTGATGGCAACTAGGTTAAGTTCACATATAAACTTTCAGGCCTTAGAACAAAACAGTCCTGGCTATAAAATGTTTAACTCAACCACTCAAACCATGTCCCTCTGTGCTGCTTCAAGTCTGTGAGCCTTTCAACAGCTCGACTGTTCCACTAACCTATTTCTTTCTGGTTTTCAGCTCCTTTTGCAGCTAGGGAAGGAGGAAGGTGTTTTAGCAACAGTAGCCTCATAATCCTACATCCTCTTTTAGGAAGTGGTAATAATCAAAATGCAATTTCATTCCTATTAATCTGATCACAGAAACACGATTCAGTTCTTTAGGGAGTTAGTGGCAAGCCACAAAGAAAGAAACAGCAGTTGTTCTTTCTGAGGCCCCTGTGTGTTTGGCCTGACTCTCGGGGATCCTCCAGGCTCTAAATGAGCCGCCTGAGGGCCCCCGGAGGTTTCCTGGAATGCAGAAGCAGGTGGAGAACCACAATCAAGGCTCAACTCAAGGCACAGACACAAAGACAGTTGAAGTTCAAAGTGCTTCCCCACCCAGGCAGTTGCTTAGGTGGCAGTAATTGAGGACAGGGAGAAAAGTGACAGGTGGTGTGGACACCAGCCTAACAAGAACAAACCCAGGTCTTGGGGATCTGCAGGGCAGGGGAACATTGCTCATCCTCTTCTCAGTAAAGTGCAAGGAGCTGCTGTGAGCTTGCAGTATAAAGTGAGCCAGTGACAAGCTTGGAGGTGGGGCTTAAGAGCAGAAAACTGGGTATAGGGCCAGATGCCCCTCCTCTGACCCATCCAAGGTCCCCCACCATGCTCTACAAACAGCTTTGGATGAACAATTTCCCTTATCCTGTGCCTACCATCCATATCCATAGACATCAAAAGACATTGCCATGCCTGGGCATTTAGACAAGGTTGGGAGAGTCTATGCCTGTTACACCTATATCCCACTACAGAGAAAACAGAAATTCCATGGCCAGGATCCTCACCTGACCCTGATAATACTTGCCCATTGTGCAGGTGCAGTGCTTGTAGGCACATGCTTGCACACATGTGGCAATGAGTTATTATTGACTCTTTACACAGAGCTCCTCATAGTGCTCTGGGCTGCAAGTCAACAGAGAGGCCCAGAGGCAGAAACCGGCTTGCTGAATGCAGACTTGCCCTGAGGTGTTCAGGATTCTAGCACTTGAACTGCCACCATGAGAATGAAGCTGGGTATAAACCTTTAACCCCAAGAACATTCCATTGTCATTTTCCAGTCTCACTGAATCCAGAATGAACTTGCCCAGAGCTGAAACCTTCAAGTGACACAACTTGTGTAGGTGGCAGGATTTGCTGTAGACTGAAAAAAAAATGGAATAAGCTGCCTCATAGGAGGGGTACTTCAGTAGGCTTCCCCTATGGATGGGGAGACACTCGGGTATCCCCCAATGGACACGTGGTCTGAGGTGGCTTGCCTCCTAGAGGATTGGTCCCTTCCCCAGGACTGGAGAGAGGTGGAGGTGACACCGTGGCAGGAGAGTTGGCCCTCAGCAAAAGAGGGAATTCCTTAAAGAAACAGAGTGCCCTTGAGGTGGCAGGAACTGTGCGTTGGCTTTTTCTCAGTGTTAAGAAAGGCCATAAAGGAGAAGGATGTACTCCTGTTAGAACATGAGGAAAGGCAGCACAAGAACATGAGCTGTGAAGTGGCACAGAGGAGGTAAAAAAATGTGTAGATGACTGAGATGGCTTCACTACAAGATGGTACCGTGGAGACGGTAAAGGATGTAATGGTAGCACAAGAAGAGACAGCACAAAAAAGCAGGCTGCAAGGTGCTGTGGAAGAGGTAAAAGCCATGAAGGAGAAGCATGTACTCCTACGGGAAGCACAAGAAGCAGCGCGAGAACATGAGCTGGGAGGGGCTGTGGTGGAGGTAAAAGATTCTTTGCATAATGAGACAGTGGCACTGCAAGGCACTGTGGGAGAGGCAAAGGCCATAAAGGAGAAGGACATACTCCTGTGAGAGGCACAGGAAGAGGCAGCATGAGAACATCAGCTTCAAGGCACTGAGATGGAGGTGAGAGAGCTGCTGGAGACTGAGGTAGCATCGCTGAGAGGCACTACAGAAAAGGTAAAGGGTCGGGCAGAGCAGGCACTTGGGGGAGGCGTGAGAAAGCTGCTGATAGCCCCAGAAATGGAGGAGCCA
Organism: Manis javanica; assembly: GCF_040802235.1. Lineage (NCBI taxonomy): Eukaryota > Metazoa > Chordata > Mammalia > Pholidota > Manidae > Manis > Manis javanica. Next base: position 109,609,777 of record NC_133164.1, read on the forward strand.
GAGAAGGATGAGGGGATGGGGGTGGTGCTGTTTGAAAACTTGTTAAAAGCCCATGTGGTTGTAGTCAAGAAAATAAAGACACAGCAACCACAAGTTCCTCCAGGACAGGTGCAGCCCCCTCCCCAGGTTGTGGAGCACTCCATGCCCACCCCGATACAGAGGTTGAGCTGGTGGATTTGGGCTCCTGGTTTCAGCAGAAGCCCTTGGAGTCAATATTAGCTTGGCTCCTGCATCTTTGTGATGTAGGGGTTGATATTATCATTCTGCCTGGATCAGAGATGGGAAAGCTGGCTTCCCTGACAGTTTATTTTGTCTTGTGGTAGTGACTGCAAAATGCACATCAAACCCTAGAAAATCACTTCCTCCTCAATTGACTTATGGCCACCTTTCGTGCTGTTTGGCCCAAACAGGGTGATTTACCACCTGCCCCCACTAGATTGCAGATGTATGCTGAGCTCCCATGCCATGGGAGTTAGGCATGAAAAATGCCATTTATACTCCAGAGAATTATGGCCCAGATGAGGAGCCTTTTACAGTGGGGATAAGAAATATAGTGCTTCATATGGCTCCCACATCCCTCTTTGAGGACATAGTGGCCATTCTTGCCCCTCACAGCAGCCCATAAGTGAGTTTACCCATACGGTAGCAGGCAGAGGCAGAAACAATGACAGCATGGTAGGGAATAAGGTCCACTACTCAGAAGAAGAGTTTAAAGGGTCCTGTTAAGGGTCACAAGGACCCAGATGTGGTTGATTTGATAAAGGCAAGAGCAGACATAAATTGGATGGAAAGTCAAATAAAATCTTACTGGAGTCTTGATCACTCTAAATTACCTGAGGTCAGCCAAAGGCAGCCACTTTACTGGACATGCACTACAACAATGGGTGCAACAATTAGGATAAAGTGGAAGTTTCACTTACCATATAATTCTACTGGGGCAGGCATGATAAAGAGATACAATGGTTTGTTAAAATCTGGCCTGGTCTGACACCAATAGTCTATGGAGAGGGTCAGTCCACTTCGGTACAGTGCTACAGAGTTTGGATGAAAAGCTCAGGAAAGGGACACTGAAGTGCCTTTTACCATGTGCCTTTTACACCTCCATAGACATGCTAACACACACTGCTGCCTCCCTTATAGAACTGCAAATACAAACCAAGGAGAAATCATTGAAGCTAGGGTTTGGCCATCAGAATAACACCTTGCTGCCAGCACAGGCTACATTAAACCTCCGGAGACTCCATTCAGGAGATGTGGCCTTGGACATTTCGACACCTGGACGAGCATGGCTGGCCCTCCTGGAACTGTGGGGGCAAGTTCTAGAGGCTGGCTCCTGTGTATTCTTGGAGTAATAGCAGAGTGGCCCCCAAAGATCATAGTAGTGTACCTAAATAGCCAGAAGGTAAGAGCATCTTACTGGGGAGCTTTGTTTTATCTTTATGGCCAGTGCATACACCTTCGGTAGCACTATATGTAGACCCCTTAGTAACCCTCACAGAGAGGGGGGTAAATGTATGGTATGCTAGACTCAGATGGGACTCCCTTCCTGCCATAGTCCTATCATAGGACCACTCTCTTGTATGCATCCTACCTGATGGACAAGATTTGTCTATGTTGGCGTCACTAAAACATGTGTCTTATCACCCTTAAGGTTAATCTCCTCTAATGTTTGTGTGGATTGGGTACACACCCTAGCAAAAACTGCTGCTTGCTGAGTGTGTACAGAAAGTACAAGTTATGAACTCATCTGAGCAGAACAGGTTTGAACACAGCAGGAATGACCACTTGGTAGCAATTGATCTCTTCAGGCTTGAGTGATATAATGATTTCTGTTGTTATCTGATCATAATTTGTGTTGTTATTTGTATATTGTTGTACCCTCTGTTGTTATTGTGGAATTTAGTTACAATGCTCCAGCTTTCTCACACAAGAACCATTGCAGAGGAATGAAGGCACAGAGATTGTGAGGTGAGAATCCTGGATGGGTGGAGTATAGAGAAAATGGAAATTTCATGGCCAGGATTCTCACCTGACCCTGGGCCACTTGCCCACTGTGCATGTGCAATGCTCATGGGTGCAGGCTAGCACACATGTGGGCAATGAATTATTACTGACTCTATATAAAGAGCTCCTCACAGTGCTCTGGAGCTGTAAGGCACTGAAGAGACCCAGAGGCAGAGACTGGCTTGCTGTATGCTGTATGCAGACTTGCCCTGAGGTGGACAGGATTCCAGCACCTGACCTGCCACCACAAAAAAAAAGCTGGGCATAAACCCTTTTACCTCTGGAACATTTTGTTTTCATTTTTCAGGCTCACTGAATCCAAAGGGACCTTGCCCAGGGATGAAACCCTCAGGCAAGACCCTCACCCAGCCTGAGAATATACCTCTTGGGAATTGTGCTCCGCATTTAACCTGAGTCATGGAGAGGCCATGAAACTAACCTTTGATCATCAAAGCAAAGTGCACCTCAAAGCTGATCCAAAACCAAGAGCATCTAGGGCTACAAAGTGACACTTTACCTTCTTTTTAGGGAGGAGCCAGAGAAGGATGGTCCCCACCCTCGAGCTGAGAGAAGACCTTGAAGAGGGAGATGCAAAGAGTTCAGAAAGGAATGTTCTCTCCCATTCTCTTACTTCTGTTCCTCCCCTCTACCTCCTTCACATCTCTCTGTGGAAGGACATTATTGGCCTGTTAGGAGTCCTTGACTGTTTGATTCAGGAAAGTTAATTTCACTGAAATAAACTCAACCACTAGAATCCGAACTGTTAGCAGACTTTTGTGAGAGTTAATCCTTGGAAGCCAGCAACTGCTCTATCCCATGGAATCCCTATTGACATGCTACATGCAAAGTGTCAGATATTTCCCGTCTATATTGAGCATATGAATCGAATCAGATCATTATTTGTACCCTCCTTGCTCCTCAGCTTTAATTCTCTCCCTGAACAGAAGAATCTGGAGTTTTCATGGTTGATAGCTGGGCCTGTGGACATTGGCAGGTTGCCTTGTAAGAACTGAGAAAAAGCCCATAAAGAAAGAAGGGACCAGAGGCAAAGATATTTAAAGCCTTTTTCAGTTTAGCATTCTCTAATTCCATGACATTTTTGAAAGAATGGACATTTAAGTCTCCCATGGACTTAGGAACTGGCCATTCAGATGCTTCTTCTTAGGAACTGGATTTAGAACCAACAGCTAACTAGGCTTCCAAAGCTGACCGATGAGCACAAGAATCAAGGTGAATTGACGGACAGCAACATCTTTTAGAGTAATTGGAAGCAATTATCATGTAACTTCTGATTCATCAGGGACCCAGCCCACCAGCACTAAGACTTTTAAAAGGAATGTTAGGCTGTTTTGCTGTTTAACATGAAACTGTAGAGAGAGATTGATGTCATGGTCTACATTCTTCTACTACAAATTAGCAGGTACCTTTCACTCAAAATATCCAAGGCTTTTGTTGTGGAGCCAAAATTGATCAAAGGTTACTGTAATCTAAAAACAAAAGAAAGAAAGGGAGTGAGAATTCTCCAGTTGCCTGGTTGCTAAGCAACCATAGTCTGTTCTGGTAACTGGGTCTGGGGGTCTTTGCTTTCATTTGCTGCTTTGCTGCTGACTTTCACTCCATATATAATATTACCAGCATGTTTATTCTCCTGTAAATGCCCAGCAAATAAAAAGCGATGAAGCCCTTTCACTGAAATTATTCATGTGCTAAAAGCTTTTATCCACATCACTGGTGTGATTGACAATATCATACCAGCAAGCTTCCCGAATTAGTTCTTGTTCGGCTATTGTACTCCTGGGCTTTCTTTCTTTAATAAAAGGAAAAGAGCTACAGTTTTATTTAAGCTTTCTGGCATTACAGCTACTCAGTACCAATGATTAAGATGTCATGTCTATTCCAGGCACGTTTTTCCTTCTAGTTGCTGTCAACTTTCTAGAGAAACTACCTTTCACATGATTTCTCCCCCTTAAAAACTTTTGTTTGCCTTTAGAACTTATCTTCAGGAGAGAATCTGAAGGAGTTATTTGCCCATTCTGAGAGCCTTTAAGGAATCCAAATAGTATATGATACCCTTAAGACTGTTTCTCAAAGTGTGTAGCAAGGACCACTTACATCAAAATCGAAATTCAGGGGCCAGGCTTGGGAATCTGCACTTTATCCAACACCATGTCCTCTCCCTACCAGGTAACTTTAATGCACACTCAAGTTTGAGCACCACTGACTGAAAGGACTTGAATGTTTTCATTTGTACAAATTAACCAATCCTGGGCAAACCTGCATTTTGAAATCAGAGATAGGAGGTCTCTATTTGGGTGAACACTTCAGGGTCCCTCAGAAATGACTAATTCCCATAATTAATGGCTGTGGGCACTGGCAAGCAGGCTGGTCACTCCCCTTACAGCAAAGATGGCCCCACATGGAGGGCTGGCCACCAGCCAGGAGCACAGAATGGGGACTCTGCTGGTCAGCCCCATCTCCCCTTTTCCTTTAACAAAAGATTTTACCTTGGCACTAAAGATTAGCCCCCCAAAAGGTATGTAGCAGCTACAAATTTTATAAGTCACAAACTCAAGAGCTTTTCCTCTAACAGGATTTCATTTATTTATCAATATGTTATTTCCATCTGAAGGCCAAAACTCAATTTTACTAATTTCAGGAAAACCGTCAAATTCAGTGATGACTCAACCATTTCAGGTTTAGAGCTCAGTCACATTTGGGATTTCCCACTGACCCTGTGCCTTTCAGCAGCTGAGCCTAAGCTCCAGGGGAGGAGGGAACAAGGCTTGTGCCGTGTGGCTGCAGCCCCCGTGCGGCGGGGAGTGACTCCTTCTTGGCCTTCGTCTAGGTCCATCCGCCCCTTCTATGCAGCCAAGTCACAGGTGGTCTGCCATCCTCCCTGGTTCTGCAAGAAAGGCTCCTGCAGGCTGGCCAGCTCTCACCCTCCCACAGGACACCCAGGGACTGCTGTGGCCTCTCCTGCCTGTGCACACCTCACCCCACCGTCAGCTCCTCTACCTCTATCCCACCTGACGGTTTGGGGACTTGACGACAAGCCTTGCTGTGTCCCTGGGCTTCATCCTCAAAGGAATCATTCAAGGCCTCTCCACCCTCAGATTTCCAAATTTAAAAAGGGATTCCAAAATGAAAGATGGGTCATTTCTCTACCTGAACTTAACCCCCTGTCTTCTCTCTAATCAATTTCTTCTCCCCTCTCCATTCTAGAAGCTTCAGCCTCCTTTGTCTGGGTGAAAGTCAGGGAGATACAAGGTCCATATCAGAGCCCAAGCGCCTGTAAGTTCAAATCTAAAGGAGGATGGAGATGGGGGATGAATGAGGAGTTAAGCAAAGTAACTGCAGAATTAACAGCAACTCACAAAAGACAACAAATACTTCGTATCTCATCAAACCACATCTGTACTCAGTCCCTGGCACTACACTTACAGTGCAAAATAAAACATGAATACAGTGTGAATGAAAATACCACTAAGGTTACCCTGACTTTTGGTTAAGACTGAGCCCCTTGGTTAAATACCTAGAAGTGCGCCTCTGCAGTACTTTTCAGTCTTATCTTGCTGTCAAATTGTACCAGTCCTCAAGACTTTGGAAATAGTCTCCTAATTGATGTGCTAATCAGGACCACCATGGTAACATGGGACAAATCTCTGCCTCCAAGTGACTTACACTGAAGAGGGATCAGATTGACTTGCCTAATGGAGATCTGCAGAGGTTTCAGGCACCACTGGATCAGGGCCACCACTGATGTTGTCAGGGCTCAGCTCCTCCATCCCTCAGCCCTGAGTACTGCTGCCTGACTTCAGCTGGCCAGCCTGCTGTGCCACACAAGACCGCAGCTGGCAGCCCAAACTCATATCCCCTTGGTTAACAATTCCAGTGGAAACAGGCAAGAGTTGACTAGAAAAGTCCCAGGGAAGGTTCTCATTGGTTTAGCTTGAAGCACATTCCCCACCATGTCTAATCATTGGGCCAGAGGGAAAAAAGGAACAAGTCCTGCTTACGGAGGAGGACTTCTGTGGCCAGGTGGGAAGGAGCATTCTCAGCAACATGACAAGACCTCACCATGATTCCTTCATCCCTTTGCACCAACAGAGTCAATATCCTAGAGCAAGAATAAATGCTCTTAACTCCTGACCTCAATTATCAATCCTATATTTAGTAAATACCCACTATGTGTTGAATACCCACTATGTGTCAGGTGTTGTGTGGGTCTGGAAAAGAGCAGTGAACAAACAATGTCCTTCAGCAAGTGCTCTTTCCATTGGACCATGGAACCCAGACCCTCTGCCCACGCAGCCAGTACAGACATGCAACCAGAACACAGGTTTGAAAACGACTGGTCACTGCAGAACCATCATCTTCTCCTACTCTTCAACAAAATCTGGAGAATTGTTATTGAAAAGTTTTATTTTCATAGGCAGAGTCAATGGCCTACACAATCCCAACTTATATCTAAGAAGCATCTACTTTGTTCCAGGCTCCAGGCTGAGCCCATCACATCTATCATTTCTAATCTTTTTCAACCCTAAAAGGTAGATATTATGATCTGTTCTTGATAAATGAAGAAACCAAGGCTCAGAGAGGTTAAGCAACATGCCTAAGGGCTCTCAGCTAGGAAGTGGTAGGACCTCCCACCTGGAACCAAGACTGCTCTACTTCAAAGTCAAACTTGTCCCCAGCACTGGATGTACTATAATTATAGGGGGATATACTTGTGAGGTGAGTCCAGAACTCCTCTCTGTAGGCCACTCCTCCACTCCTTGGGTTGTTGCATTGTTACCTGCAGGAGGCCAATGGTCAAATAAGAAACAGTTCATCTCAAGGTTACGTCACACAGCTGGGGATGAGGAAGGCCTCAAGGGATGGGACGCTGGACAGAAGCATTGTGTTGGATGAAGGAAGGCTGAGATAAGGTGCACGGGTTCGGCCAGGTCTGAAAAGATTCCACCCTAGACAAAGATCCCAGGGTTAACAAGAGAGCATTTGAAATCAAGACACAGTTGAGGACAGCCTGGGAAGGAAGAGACGCGAGAAACCTGCACAGGTGCAGGTATGCCCTCGGCCAGCCTTCTTTCCCAGAGTCAACCTTTGGACACTTTCTATGGCTGCAACATTGCTTCTTCTTTCTTCCCTGAAGAAAGCCTTGGGTGCTTTGCCACCCTCGCGTGGTTTTAAATAGCCATTGCTTTTGTACATAACTTTCCATCATTATCTTTTATGCAGCATGAATTATTTTTCCCTTTCTTTCACTGGAAATGCTTTCAACCAGAGAGAGTCCTAATTGATTTGAGGTAAGAACAATTTTTCCTGCGTCTTGCTGCTTCCAGTCTGTGATTAAAAGGAGCAGTTTCAAAGTGGGCATCTTCAAACCTCTCATGGAATTTTGAGTGGTTCTGCTAAATAGCTTTTAGATGTGTTGTTCATGTGTTATTCTGATGAGAGCTGGTGATGGTGTTCGTTTTTGAGAGAACACCGCAGAATGCTAGGCCCTCTTCCTGACTGACAGGCATCTGTGCACAGTGGGAGGGACTCCAGTGCTGAGCTTGTCAGATTTTCTTTTTTCCATGACACTGCTCCTGGCCTCTCCTCTTCTGTGCACTCCCTCACAGCTCGCCCTGGGAGGTTTGGTTTCACATATGTGTATTTTACCTTCCCAGCTGAGTTGTGGTCTTCAGAGTGGCGCCAAGCTCTTCCCTAGTGTCACTGGCTGTATTACCTTGATGAAGAGTACCAGTGCAATCCTGCTAGCTTCAGTAGAGAAGAGAGATCATTTAACTCGATGAAGAAGGATGTATGTTTCATGAGAACTCACTCCAGAACAGGAGAGCCATTCTGGCCCCGAGGGGCCATGCAGGATCCAGCTGCGATTCCAATCTGGGTGTCGTGGGCAAAGGGTTATGAAGGCCAAAGGTGTGAAAGAAATTTCTTAGAGAGGGAACATCATGTGAGTCAGGAATGAGAAGCTGGGGTAGTTCCTGGACAATACCATTTAGTGGCTGGATAGGGGATAATGCACCCCCACGGAGACAAGGACAATGGCTAAGGCAAAGAGAAAGAATACAACAGCCTCTTGCTTGGGGAGAGTGTGATCCAAAGCAGGTCAACTCTGTTCCATGCTGCTGAGAAGTCAAAAGAAGCAAAGATGTGTTAGACTTGGCTACCCCGAGACCTTAGTGAGAAAGAAGCGCTTCTGTGGAGCAAAGCGGGTGACAGCCAAGGAGTGGGTGATCTATGAGTGCCTGGTAAAGAACTGGAGATGGCAGTGTGAATGAGGCTTTCAAGAGGTTTGTCTGTGAAGGGGAGGAAAGAACAAGAGTGGTGGATGAAGTCCGGGACACATGATCTGGGGAGGTTTCTCTCTCGTTTTTGGAATGATTCCATAGTAGAAATGGAAATGTTTGAGATACGTGGTTATAGAGAGCACCATCTTTAAATATGTACACCCCTCTCCCACCCTCCACTCTTGCCCGTGTATACACAAGCTATATAGCACATCAAGTGTTTGATCTTTCTGGCAGGAAAATTCCCCAAACTAAAAAGTAAAGTCCCAAGCTATTCCCATGACATCAATATATCACCCAGCTTTCGCCGTTGGCCAGCCAATCATGTGACATTCGAAACCCCTTTCCTAGGAAGCACGGGGGCCTCCTTCCAGAGAGAATGACAGTCCCAGTCCTCTGTTGCAAGAATTCCCAGTGTTTATATGGCCTTTGCCCTGGGAATTCTCAGAAGGCTAAGTTCTACCCGACTTCTAAAATGTGTGTTTTTTATCTGTTACAAAAGGACACCACAGTACGCCTGTGCATTTTTAAACAGTAGTTTGAACCACCTATTTTAGGTGCAGAAAGGCCTTGGGGAATTGCAACTTGCCATTGGCAATGGTGGAATTGGGCCTGGACTCCATGTTCCCCAAGGCAGCCAGGGTCTTTCCACAAAACAGGAGCGCTGCTTCACTGTCTCCCTCGCTTGGTGACGTTGGCTTCCTCCTCAGCTCGGAGATTTTTAACTTGAAAAGCTCCATGGGTTGATGATTTTCCACACAACAGCCACACATGCCATTTTACAGGTGAGGAACACTGAGGTCCAGAGAGGACAAATGACTTCGCCGAGTGCACCAAGCTAGCTCTAAAACCAAGTCCTGCCATCCTCAGACCAGCCTACTTGTGTCTGTACAACGTGCCAACACGAGTAAAGGACCGGCCTGGGTGCATCCTCGTGGCTTGGCAGGAAGAGTAAAGACCTCCTTTTCTTAAGAACTGACCATCTCCCTTCAGACCCCTTAGCCAGCCAAGGACTTGACATTGCCCAATGTATTCCCTCTGGGAAAAGGCCTAGGTTTCCTGAGCTATAAATACCAAAACCTGTAAGGTTTCCTCTCAGAACTGAGGTGCAAGTAATGAAGTCTAACATCTGTGCTAAGTTTGACCTGAAAGAAAAGACTGTTTACTTTCAGTCCATCAGAGTGAGGAGCTTTTTTTTTGCCCCAAGCTTAATGAGCCAGCAGGGCCTTCCAGGAAAGAAATCTGCACAAGTAGAAACTGTTGAAGCGTGAGTGGTTACTTCTGATTACCACAGAAATCCCAGACCACCACATCTCTTGCTGTCACAGTGAATAAGGTTGCCTCACCTTCTTAGCCCATTTTCTCCAAGGATGAGATGGTCCTTGAGTCCAGCAGCTTTATCAGTCACCCGGCACACAGTCTAAGCCCTCCCCACAGGCCCTGACTTGATGCCTTCATCAGCTTCCACGCTGCCCCAGAGACCCCTTCTTCACCAATTTGGATGATGTCAGTGGGTCAATTCTCCTCTAAACCCACAGCTCTCTGTTCCCTGTCATGATCCCAGTGACCTCCATCTCAAAGTCTTGAAACTCATTGTTGGTGGTTAGATGAGGTAATGTTACTGTGCCCATCAGGCCCATTGCCCACCCCCACCCTCCACCCCTATTTTGCTGCCTATTTCTCCCTTAAATCTTTGCAACCTGATTGTTACCATCACATTAACTGAAACTGTATTCTCTAAGGCCAAATCTCAAGTGCCTTGTCTAACCACTCTACTATTATTTCTGTACGGCACTTGACACATCTGACAACTTCCCCCACATGCATTCCCTTCTTGGAGATTCTCTCTTCCTGATTTCTGTGGCTTTCTCCGCAACCTTTCTACCACCTTTCTTCCACAGTGTGATGACTTCCAGATGTTTCCTCTTGGATGTTCTCAACCTCAACACATTTAAAGCCAAACTCATAGTCTTCCTTTCAAACCTACTTTCCTATGCCTTGAATGTCATAGCAGGCTGGGTACCAAGGAGTCATCTTTGACTCTTTTCTATTCTCAGCCCACAGTTCAGTTAGTCCCCAAATCCTGTTGATTCTCCCTTCAAAATGTCTCCCAGACTTATACCATCCTCCATTACCACTGTTATCATGTAAAGTACATTCACTGACTAACGCAATGTAGTTAGATGTCAATAACAGAAAGATAAGTAATATCTAAACTTAGTTAAAATAAAATAAAATGGAGACCAGGCTTAAATCCTCCAAGTAGACAAAACCATTTAAACCACATAACCAAACTAAATCTAGCTTATTTCATTAACATAAGTGAAACTTAATTTAGGTTATTTCTTGTAAATACCTCTGATCATAATAGATACTTAGGTCATCTTCTAAAAATAACATAAGAAAATCACTTTGAAATTTACAATCTCCTGCCACCCAGAAATCCCCATTATAATAACCAATCATTGTAAGGGTTAAACAACTTCCTCAGTTTTACTTTATATGCCACCCTGTGATGTTACGTCCCTGAGTTTCACATCAGTTTTGAATTTGAAGGCACCTCGTTTGTGCACTGCTTTTATATGTACAATAAACACTTAACTAAATATTATTTTACTGATCTGGTGGTTTTAATTTTGCTATTTCTGGATTTTTGATACTTGGACATTTTAAAACATATTTTTAGGTAACTCCCACACTAAAACAAAAATACCATACAAGCAAATTACAAACTATTTATAACTCAACAAAAGTACTACATTAAAAAATTTATGGGATGCCTCCAAAGCAGTACTCAGAAGCCAATGAATAGCAATAAATAAGTTTACTAATATAAAAGATAGAATGAATTTAAATGAACTAAACTTCCAAATCAGGAAAAGAAATAACAAATAATCCAAGGAAAGTAAGTAAAAAAGATTTTAAAATAAATTATTAATTAATCAAAATACAACCTGTCCTTTGAGAGACCAACCTTTGGCAAGTTCCACCAAGAAAGAGAAAAGCACATGAACACGTGGTTCCTGAGGAAGATGTGAGGCAAAATATCAGCCTGAAATTCAGACACAAAGCAAGGACTGTCCATCTCAGGCAAGTTCCTTAACTTCCCTCAGTGTACACCCACCATCTGCAAAATGCAGACAACAAAAAATCCCACCCCACAGACTGCTGTCAGAACTAGATGGAATAGCATTTGTAAAGGACTTAGCACATTACCTGGCTCATAGAAACTGACAATAAACACTAGCTGTTGTGACGTCTCTTAATGTCATGGACTTAAGTGTACAGAGCAGTGATTCTTGGTCCTGGCTTTACATCAGGCTTACCTGTGGTCACATAAAAAACACTTGTTGACTGACTATTGCTATGACTGGAGCAATCTTATTTTCTCACTGGAGGAATCATTTTCATAACTCTCCAAACCACATTATTATCACAACTGTGCTTCATAGGTGTTTCCAAACTTAGGGATGTCTGATTTTGTAATCTGTTTTTCCCTGGATGTTTCTTTGGTTTCTTCCCAAGCAAGCAACAAGATTGGGAAAGTCTGAAATTGGAAATTTTTAAAATTTTTTATTTCTTTTTCTTCTCTACAACCAAAAGTCTATATCCAATAGTTAGTTTGGGCAACAAAATAAATTTTAAAAAGAAGAAGCTGTTTTACTTTGGGTTTTCCCAGCAATAGAGCCTTAGTCAAGGATCTGGACACAAGTAGTTTATTTGGGAGATGATCTCAGGAAGTTCCTATTAGTAGGAGAGTAGGAAATTGAGCATGAATGATGCTCAACTGGTGCATGAATACCCAGATTGCCACTGCAGTATGTATTTAGATAGCAAATTCCTTTTCACTATTTGCTGGTCAGGGTGTCTATAATGCCCCTACCCACCTTTAAAAAAAAAAAAAACAAGTTATTCTTTTTTGTCTGTGACAATGACCTCCAAGAAGGAGAAAGTGGCAATCAGTCACAAAGCCAGCAGGATAAAAACTTCTAATGAGTATCCTGGGGTTGAGAGGTGACTTTCCTTGGATTCAGGTAGGGGGTACCTCTGTTTCCTGAAATATAAGTAAGAAGTAATAGCATTGCTGCTGTAGATCCCTTTAACTTTCCAATGCATTGTTGTGTTCATTTATGCATTCATTCAACACACCTTTTCAGCAGAATTACATTTCATGACAAACAGTAAGCTCTGAAAGTGTGTAAGATAAACACTACCCTTAAAAATTCCTTAAATAACTTATAAAGTGCCATGTACGTGTTCTGTACATTCACCAAGTAGTTGGTTGCATTTATACCATATTGTATTTAAAACATATTTCTTTAAACGTTAGGCTGATATTCACATTCGGTACAAGGAGAATCTCAGTCTATGAGGGACTTGAGGGAAGGGAAACTGAGAAAAGGACAGTTGATTCATATCTCCCATCTCGTGCTGTCTCTAGAGCAGAAGTCAGCAAATTTTTTTTCTGAAGAGGGACAGATAGTAAATACTTTAGACCTTACAGGCTCTGCCACAAGTATTCAACTCTGCCATTTAGCTCAAAAGCAGCCATGGGCAATATGTAAACGAATGGACATGGCTGTGTTCCCATAAAATTTCATTTACACAAACAGGCAGTTGGCAGGGCTTAACCTGCAGCCTGCAGTTTGCAGACCCCTCTCTAGTTATCCACCCACTGCCTGGGATTGGTAAACAGAATCACAGGCACTGTTTTGGTGGTTTTCTGTTTCTTACTCTGTGTGGCAAAATTTACAGAAATTAAATATACAGATGATGCAAGTCTGCAGGACTGAAGATCTGCATCAGAAACGATGTAGAGAGGACTATATCCTGCCCTCACAGAGGTCTCAAATGTGGAAGAAACAGCTAACTCTCCACCCAAGATTCAGACTTGCCCTCCCATTGAATATAGCTGTCTCTGGTGCAGCTGCCCAGCCAAGAACTGGGGTTCCCAGTCTCCTTTGCATCCAGGTGGAACCACATGACTATTCTTTCCAGGAAAATGTGAGATTTAACACAAGTCATTTGTAAGCTAAGACGGTGAAGAAGCAGGTATGCATTCTCACACTTTCACCCCATGTTTTCTGGCTGGATGTATATGACCCCAAAGATCCGAGGGATGATAGAGCCACAAGACAGAAGGAATTGGGGTCCCTGAATTCCTCCAGGAGGTGCCTATTGACTAAGTAATGGATAAACATACTTTCACTGGGCTAAGCCTCTAAAACTTGAAGGTTTTATTCATCATGGCCACTAGCATTAACCTAACTGAACAACAGTCCAGAAGAAATGCAAACTATATGAATTGTCACCACCCAATGCAGTGAGAAATAAACAAACAATGTGCTATGATGGTACTAAGGAGGGAATGATGGGGGAGCAAGTTCTACCTGTGCATTCAGGGACCATACGTGACAGTCGGTGGACCCAGAAGGATCAGCCCAACTGATGTCACAACCCGTCACCACCATCCTACATATTAAGACTGAGATTCAGAGCAGTGAAACGGCTTGGGCAGAGTCACCCTACCAGTCACTGGCAAAGCCAGGCCTCCTCATGCAACTCCAGGTCTCTTCTGCTTGCATGACACTGTGTCAAACCACTTTTTGGAGAAGCACAAACCCATAATCTGGAGAACTGATCAGAGTGGCCAGGATGGGTTTTAGCAGAAACTATTTCCCCTGTTCTTCACAAGACAGCTCATCCCAGAAGAGATCCTGCTCAAGGATTTATTAATAAGCCAACTTCTTTCCTTCTGCAGGGGCCAACCTAATCAGGACATGTGATCTTGGGCAGCACAAAGGGTCTTATCCACGGACAAAGGTGCTCCCTGCAGTCAAGCATCTATGCCCACCACAGATGCTGACCGTGCCTCTCACCATCTGACAGCAAGCCTGGCAGCGTGGGAGTCAAAAAGCAGACAAGAGAATGGAGCATGGCAGGGAAGAAAGAGGGAGAGATACGAACTGTTCCTATTTTTTACTTTGAAAGAGATTTTTTGACACATTTAATAGAAGAATTTTAATACATCTGCACACACCAAAAAGCCAGTTTCCCAAATGCAGCTCTTTCCTGTTCCACATTCTTCCTGGCAACATAAAACAGCCCACACTTTGCTTCACTTTTTCTTTTCTTTCTCCTCTTCCTACAAAAACAGTAAACCCCCCGAGTCAGGGGGCTCCAAACTACAGGATGCATATGTATACACAGTGCCCCCCAACATACCACAGCACTCCCCAGAGCTTTGGCCCACTTGAATTATAGTGAAACAAGCCCCTCTCCCTTATTCTGATGTAAATGTACTACTTGGAATGTTTTATAACCCTTCATCAGACAAAAACTGGATCCACACCCACAAGCCTGTTTCAAAGAGTAGCAGAATTCAACCAGAACAGATGGAATTAAGATGAACAGCTTTTAAAATCTATTAAATTCTTTCTGTTTAAATGCTTTCTGTTCAAGCTCTTTCTCCCCATGCCACTCTCCCGTGTTTTTATCCACATACACAGACCAACTGGACTGAATAGACATAAAACTAGCTGGAATGCTGATGGGAGGATAAATTTTCCATGCCTCCTGTCCATGGGTTTAAAACACCTGTAAAATCTACATTCCCTTTGACCTAGTAATTCCACTTCTATGAATTTATCCTAAGAAAATAATCACACAGGCATGCAAAGGTTTGTATACAGGAATGTCCATCAAAGAATTTATAATAGCAAAACAAAACAGAGAACACTTAAATATCCAACAAAAGACAACAATAGCTTCCTCAACTATGGTACATTTCTATAAAATTGAATAATGTGAAGTCATTTAAAATAATATTGCTTATATTTAAGATAGAAAAATATTAGGTATAAGCCAATTTACAAAACAGCCAGCATATATAAAGTGTATATATACCAGAAATGTACACTCTGGCACTGGAAAGTCTGGACAAGATGTAAACCAAAATATTCAGTTATCTTTGATTTGTGAAAGTCATGCGATGTTGATTTTTTTGTTGTTGGCTTATCCATATTCTCTCATTTTTCCATTAAACAAATATTACTTGTACTATAAAAAAGTTATGAAAAGTAGAATAAATGTAAATGTAACGACTCTAAGATATTTTTTATCACCATGATGCTGGCTAAATTCTTCACTAACCTGTCTGCAGCTGCAGCTGCAGAACAAACAATGCCCAGTTCAGAGTATGCTGCTAACTAATGTTCAACACCTCTAGTCTTGGGTCTAGGCTTCCCAGACCCCTTGTCATGACACTTCTATGAAACTATGTCACATAAATATATATTTTTAAATACAGGTACAGATATCTCTATTCCACTCTTCCCCAGACAGGTAGAGAGAGAAACAGGAGCCCTAGAAAGAGGGGTCTACTGTGGGGACTTTGGTTTTATTTTAAGCAGGAGGAGCAGAGAGAACAAAGAATAAGCTTCAGCCGACAGGTCATTTGATGGATACCCTGGCCATTTGGGAGAGACCCAGAGTGCCTCGGATCTTGGGAAGTCAGCCAGGAACCAGCTGGCAAGGAGGATTCTGCAGCCTAGGGGCTCAGACATGGGGATCCCCTCAGCAAAGGCTGGGTTGGTGGTGCTCAAGAAAGACTGCAAGATTCATCTGTTTAATCAGCAAGCTCCCGGATGATTCTTAGAGTTTGATATGGATCATTCCAGCTTCTCTCAAATCGATCAACAAGTATTGATTGAGTGCCTACTGTTTGCTGGGCTTGATGCTACACATTTTAGGAGATACAGAATGAGCGTACACCAAGGTCTCTGGTCCTCTTCAATTAGCACTACAAGCCCATGTGCAGCAAAGTGCAGACTGCCTGAGTGTGACAGTGTGAGCTACAGAAACGCAGAGAACAGGGTACACTGAGATCAGTGAGGCCGGGAGTACTTCAGACAAGAGGCAGAATGAACTGGAGTCAGCGGTCAGGGAATATCACTGGTTGAAGAAATATGAATATGTGTTTGCGAGCCCTAGCTACAGTAACAAAACACTCTGAAATATCAGTGCCTTAGCACAACTGAAGTTAGGGTTTTGCTCACAGAGAGAACACTGGCCGGGGAACTGGGGATACTTCTCCATACAGTCAGTGTCTCATGCTGCCGCCTCCTTCATCTTCACATGCCTTTCAGGGCTACTCAGAGCTTCAGCATCCACCCAGCAAAAAACGGGGACAGGTGGGCAAGGGTCACCCAGGAGATTTGGGCAGTCCAGGCTGCACTGGCTTACATCACTTCTCCCACCTTCCATGGCCTAAAGTCAATTTATTGCCCCACCCAGATGACAAAGGGATGAAAACTATGGTCTCTGGTGGGTCAGTCACTTTCCGCAACAGTGTCTGAAAGGGGGGCACAAAACTTCGGTGGAAAGTTAGCTACAGAGGACAAAAGCCAGAGGTGGGACCCAGCACAGTGGGACGTGCAAGCCACACCAAGGGCCAGAGCCTGACATGGGCTACTGAGACCAGGTCACAAGGAAAGGAAAAGACTCCAGCAGCGAGGTGCTTCAAGACTCCTGCAGTGATGATGAACTGTAAGCTTGGAAAGCTCAGTCCAGGCCAAGGCCTGCTTTGGAGATCAGCCCTGCGGGGTTTAGGGACTGGAATGGCTTCGGGGAGGGAGGGGCCTGTGCTCCCCAGTGCCATAGTGACAGCCACTCACAGCACCTCCAACAGGCCCATCTTTATTACATGCACGGCCTTCCTGGGCAAGGAGTGTACAACCCCTTTCTTCAACATTACTTGCACCTTAGAGAATGTTCACATTCTGGAAGCAAATCAAAGAGAGACCAGGAGGTGCTCAGTTGGACCAGAGGGCCTAGGGGGTCCTTAGCTAACCTATGAGAGTGGGTTTTCAGGAAAGCCCAGAGCACCCTTCCCTGAGGCTGAGGGGGCCCCCTCTAAAGGCTCAGAGGGATTGATGCCCTGCCCCATCCCAGGGCAGGAGAGGGAATAAGTGCTATCCTATAACCCTATGAATTCATACAGCTACATTGTTTTCCAATGATGGCACCAGAGATGGTGGATTTATAAATGACAAGTCACTGGGCCTCCCCAGGCCCCAGCTCCCTGTGAAACAAGTGAGTCTGACACTACAATCTCTCTAAGGCCCTCCCAGCTGTAACATCTCTGTGCCTGAGTTCTTTCTACACAGGAAGCCCACATGTACATTAATAAGATTTTAAGAAGTTTAGAAATCAAAATAGGGGGACAGGAAAAGAAGAGGGCCTTAGCGATTGTTAGACTAACACTGCCCAAAATGTGTTTCAGGAATATTAGCTCTGAAGACTCTTAATAGAATGTGTGTCATGAATGTTCATGTGTATACATGTATCTATACATATATCCCTATCTATCTATCTACCTCTATCTGTATACATACTATATACATATCTTTATAGTATTTATCTATTATATCTATCTCTATCTGTAGTAAAAGTTGATATCCATGCAATATACCTAGCACTATGCAGAGTTTTCATGCACTGATCCATTTAATCCTCCCAGCAACCCTATTTCATCATCATCCCCATTTTAGAGAGGAGGAAGCTGATGTTTAGAGAGCTTGAGCACCTGCCCAAGAGGTTAAGCTCTCACTGTGGGTATAGGTGGAAGAGAAAGATATAAACCAGCCATGTGTACCTCTAGCCTCTGTGCTTTCAGCCATCACACTCTTCAGGGTTCTCTGGTCAAGTCGGTTTGGGAATTGCTGGGTTACACTGATTTATTTACTGCAAAACTTCTCAGACCCCTGCCTGACTATCACAATATACACGGTGGCATAGAGGTTTAGAGCACAGACTCAGAGGCAAGGCTGCCTGGCTTTGAGCCCTGGCCTTGCCCCTTACTGGCTTTGTGAACTTGGGCAAATCACTTAACCTCTCTATAACTCACCTGTAAAATAATAGTAATAGCCCCTGCTTCACAAGATTGCCTGCAAGGACTGAATAAGTTAATATGTTTTGAGATCAAAACCAAGTGCTATTGAAGTGTTGGCCATTACCAGTGAGCTGTGCTGTCATATACATTGATCCTGGAGCGCAGTTTTCACAGAGCTTCTGTCTGGCGTTATGAAATGATCTGGACCATCCTTCTCACTTAAGGATGAGGAAGCTGAGGGGACAGCCTGGCTCAAGGCCATTTAGGCTGCTAGTGTGAGAGCTGATGGGGGCCAGATGTCCAGTCCCCAGACTCAAATCCCAGGCCTAGCCCTCAAAATCCACCCTGCCTCTTCCTGGCAGATTCTGACATTTTCTGCAAATCTAGCTATGAAATTGTACCTAAACAGAAAATCACACAGCCCCAGTTTTTCTTTTTTTTCCCCTGTGAGTGCCTATCCAATGCCCAGAGGAGGGACTTGTTTTAACTCATAACTAAAGAGAACTGCCACTAAGTTTTCCGCAGCATCAGCCGCAGCCTTGAGCAGCCCGGCTGTCCTTCCTGTAAGCTTCCTGAGGCAGAATGACACTGTCCTCCAGGAGGGCAGGGCCCTGCCCAGTGCGAGCCCTGGGAGCCCGGAAAGGAGAAGGGAGAGGAGTGATCCCTCTTGGCTCTCCTCTCCAAGGAAAGCATTTTAAAAATAGAAAGGATTATATGTGACAAAGATCCTAAGTTGAAAGTAAAATCAGACGGGCTAGGATGGCATCCCTTCAGTCTGTGTGATTTCTTGGTGATGTTCTCTGCATCTTACGCTCTGGTTTGCCCAAATCTTCAGAGTAGTTGGGGCGTGTGTGCATGCATGTGTGTGTGTGCAAAGAGAGAGGTGGATTTAGAAAAGCAAGGAAGCAAGCAGGAGAGGGCAAGGGAGAGCCAGGAGGACACCTATGGTTCCTCAGCCAAGGCGTTGTTTCATCTCCTCCCAGTTGCCAAGTTATGCCTGACTGTTTACAGGGTCTGATATCCAATCCCTGCGGAGCAACCTCTTCCCATCTGGACAATATAGGAGAGGGCTCATAATTTCAGGCATAGGGTCCTCCTTTTTGTGCTCTGGATATGGTGTACCTTCTATCGCAGGTTGCTAATGATGATTACCCACCGGGCGCTGAGTACTCTGAGCACTTCCCTGGACCAAATGCCCCAGTGTGTACCAAGGATTCCATGGGCTCAGTGCCTACCGAATGGCCTTGGGGAGGGTCTGCAGGCATTGGCATGGTTAAAGGATTAGAGTCAATGGATTTCACAAATAAAGTCTGTGGGTCCCCTCAGCTACTTTTGCCCACCTGAAGGGGCAGAAACAAGGGGTCTGTGAGCTGCTGAAAAGGAAATCTGCCTCTCAGGTCTGCCTACCAAATAATCACTGTCCATGACAATTCAGCCTTTACCCTGGATATTCCCTATAAACAAACCGATGCAATTCATTAAGCATTTCCTAGGCTGCTTCTCTTGAATCCAAGTATTTGTTCGTTCTACTAAACAAAAACAGAATTAAATGTGTACGTTTTCCTTATTGTTTTCAATATACTGAGAGTTTTGCAGTAAATTAACTAGTTTTACTATTATCCCTCTTTTTATTAATGTATGCCATGTGTAGGTTCAGACAGAATATGTACATAGCATAAGGATGATAAGGTGAAAAATGGTAAGAACCCCTTAGTGTGCCCAAAGCAACTCATGTATTTGTTGAGTCCCGTTAATACTCATTTCTCCCAAGAGATGGTTTAGGATCATCAACATCTACTGAGCAGGTGGTCACATCTGAAACTGCCAGGATCAATCATTTACAGGCAGACCTCAGAGATATTGCATTTTGGTTCCAGACCATTGCAATAGAGCAAATATTACAATAAAGCAAATATTGCAATAAAGCAGGTCAAATGAATTTTTGGTTTCCCAGTGCATTGCAAATGTATGTTGACACTGTATCAAGTGTTAACAGCATTAGGTCTTAAAAAATATACTATTCAGTATGCAATAACATTAGCCTTAAAAAAATGTGTATACCTTACTGAAAAAATACTTTATTGCTAAAAAATGCTAACCATCAGCTGAGCTTTCAGAGAGTCATGATCACAAGCGTGGCACATGGCTAGTCACAGGACCATGGCAACTGAGAACCAGAGAAAGACCACATTTGAAACCACATGTTGACATGGCTCCCGCTCTCTGCTTGCCACCTGTATACACAAAGATCACCCGCTTCCAAAGGGCAGCTGCTCAGGCTTGCTAATTATGCACAGATATTCAAAAGCAAAAAAGAGTCCTCAAAATATTATAGAAAGCAATTGCTTAAGAAAAAAAATCTTTTTCTAGAGCAAAGGAGACTGGCTCTTTTGAGAGCCCAAAGAGTTTCCAGGTGGAGTAAGAAGTACAATGGCCTGAGGTGGAGGTCAGAGGTGGGCTCAGCGTGGAAGCCATTCCCTTCTAATCCCCAGCCCCCAGGCCGTCGGTCTCCCTCCCTACTCCTCCAGCAACTAAGAGCAGGAAAACAGAGTGCAGCACAAGTGAGTCACAAGAAAAGGACAAATAATGACACTAGCTAATATTTACTAGCACCTTCTGTATGCCTGGACCTTCCTTACATTCACCATGTCATTAAATCCCCTCTACAGCCTGTGAGGGGGGTGTTCCCACATCTTATAACGGAGGACATGGAGTGTCACCTTCCCCCCTGAAACTCAGCCAGTAACTAGCAGGTCTCTTTTTTTTTTTAGCATTTCTCTATAGAAGTATAACTGATATACAATATTATATTGGTTACAAGTATACAACACTGTTACTCACATTATTAAATCCTCACCCCAACTAGTGCAGCTACTATCTGTCAACATAGAGCAACTAGCAGGTCGTGGCTCCAACCTGAGTCTGTCTGACTCTAATGACCATCCTTTGTCCACCACACAGCAGTAAAATGCAGTTTTCCCAGGAAGAGCAATGGGAACGAGGAAGGAGCTTGATTAAAGGGAGGGGGAAGGGACAAGGCTCAGGCGGTGAATCAACACATTTTGATGAGCACATGCTACACACCAGGCCTCTTGCCAGGCATCTGCAGGGAGAATGGCAAGGGGACCGGTCCCTCCTGCCTCTCTGACCAGGGTGTGGGGCCAGCAGTCTCCTACTTGTCAAGCCAGGAACAGGAGCCACACCTGTGACTACTCTCTGCCCATGGCCTCCCACCTCTTGTAACTTCCACCATCTCAGTCCTTCTGTGGACCATCTGTCTATTCTGCTTGTTTGTAAAATGGGGGTAGTCAGGTGTCTACTTCATTAATGCAAATGCAGCTAAAGTAATTAGTACAGCCCAAGGCGCATAGCAAGGTCTCCTAACAGAATAGAGCCAGAAGAGTTGTAGCAAGTTCTCAGCTCAGTGTTAGCTGTCTTTATTGTGCTTTCTGACCAGAACGTGAAGATGATGATAAAACAGACAAGAGAAAATCAGAAAAGTCCTGAGAATAAGATCAAATGCAGGGAAAACTAGGGGTGGGTTTGTGGCCAACTGGTCCACCCTTTTCTGCGAAATAACCTTGTGGTGTCATGTATCTGTATTTTTCCCATGCAGGATACCATTTTCCTCTCTATCTATTCTGAGCTTCTAATTTCTTCAAGATCTACTGAAATGCAAGCATTCAGAATGGGCCCCTTGACAGATGTCTTTTAGACCAGCACTGCACAACAGAAACAGTATGAGCCATGTATGTCATTTGAAATTTTATGTAACCACATTTAAAAAGATAAGAATAATAATTCTAATTTGAAACTTTTAACCCAATACATCCAAGTCATTATCATTTCATTGTGAAATCAAAATAAAAATTGTTAATGAGGAATTTTACATTCTTTTGTTTGTACCAAATCTTAAATACCTAGTGGTTGTTTTACACTCATAGCACATCTTAATTTGGACCAGCCACATTTCCAGTGCTAATAGCCATACGTGGCTTAGTGGCTACTGGCTACCATTTTGGACACTGCACCTTTACAGCAAGGGGAGTCTGTTCCTTTAATGACCAAAACATCTCCTGCATTAATCGGGGGTCTGTGTGTGTGGATCATTAGAGGAGCAGGTGGTCCTACTGGCCTCTCTGCCCCCAGGGAATGTATGAAGAAGGAGCCTGTTTCTGGCCAAAGCAAATCACACAAACCCATCTAAGGCCCTGCTGCTAATACATTCATAGAGCTCCACACCCCAGCACACAAACAGGCTCTGGCTAAATAGGTTTTTACAAATGCCTTCAGATCTGGAACTACCACCCCCTCCCCCCCAAAAACTGGCTTCACAGAGACAATTCCTCTGCATCCCAGCACTCCCTTTTAAATGGGCAACCAAAGCCCCCACTTTCTCTAGCTTCCTGACAGTGATATAGCTTTGAATAATTTCTTCATTTTTTTACAGGTTTCCTGAATATCTACTCTATACTGGGCACTATGTTAGATGAATAAAATATAGTTTCTGGCCTCAAAGCTATCAATGGGGGGGACACAAGTAATATTAGGACCAGTCTTTTCTAATCTTTTTTGGAGTTCCAATTGGAATTATCATGAATACATCCCAGAATGGAAATTTTCTTGACTATGTTGGCCTGAAAACTGGCTTCTGCTCTTGTTTTGGCTTCACTTGTTAATTTGCTGTACATCCTCTCCCCTCTGGAGGACCTGAATTAGCTGCCCTGTACTACCGCTATGCATACTTCAAGGCTACAGTATGTTTCCTGGGGCCACCCAGGTAATCTGGAGACGGGATGTTTATACAGCTGTGCCCCTGACCCAGGCCCTTTTCCTTCTCAAAGGCCTGTCTCCAGACAGCAGTGGACTGGCTCCTTTAAGGCCCCCAAAATAATCAAGATCAATGCTTGACTCAAAGGCCCGGTCCCTCCTGCCTCTCTAACCAGGCTTTGGGGCCAGCAGTCTCCTACCTGTTAAGTGTCCAGACGCCCATGAAGACTCATGAAAGTTTCCATGAAAGAAACAGCCAAATGAACGCCAGGAGTAAATGACTCATGAGCATAGGCATTAGATGTAAGCACGTCAGAGTACACTGAGTCTGAAAAGGCAATAGGCTGACTGTCCAAATTGTTTACTATCAATCAGTTCTCATGACCACATGTGGATACACAATATTTTTAGAAGTGAAAAAACCTGCAGGAAGGCAATTAGTTCTCACATGCCATGATCAGCTTCAACATCCTTAGACTACCTGGCTATTACAAGTTTCAAAGTCTCAGGAGACAATTATAGACTATAAAAAAGACTCCTTGAGCTAGTCTAAACTTTCCCTGCACTTCTTTTCTAGCATTTAAATCCTTGTCTCCAAATCTACCATCTGTGGAGAGAGGCATGAAATTGGGGAACACAATTTGGCTCCAGACAAACTTTTATCAAATACCATTGCCACCACCACCACTTACTTACTGTGTAGTCTTGGGCAACCTACTTTCCCACATGAATCTCAATTTGTTTTGTCAAGGTTTTCTTAACCTTTATTAAATGGTTTAGTTCCTGCCATTTCTCATAGCCTACTCCAAGGTCTTCTAAATTCCTAAGTATAACTTACAGCCCTAAGTCCATAACTAAGTTTTTAACCAATTCTCCATAAATGTAAAGTTGCAGTCAATATAGGACATGATCACTGTTGTTATTACTTCTTTCCATCCCTCTGAAATAGAAATTAATAATAATTGCTATTATTTATTAAGCATTAATATGTGACCATATTATATTAACATAACAGCAAGTCAATGATGAAAGAATCTGTTTTGAAGACTTGATTCATTAACGAGAAAATTGTTGAGCAACTACTATGTGCCAAACATTGATCTAGGTGCTGGAGATCAACAGCCAATGAAACTTCAAGAACTGCTCCCTTTGTGGAGCTTGCAACCTAGTTGGGAAGACAGGTAATGAATAAAGTAAATAAGTAAAATGTATAAAATGTCCCATGATGACAGGCATCATGGGGAAAATGAAGCAGGCTAGCAGTCACAGCCAGGGTGGTAAGGGAAGTCCTCACTGACACAGGGGTAAGGGGACAAGTCATGTGGATAACCTGGGGGCAGAGCATTACAGATACAGGAATAGCGAGTGTAGTGGTTATTAGTTAGGAGCATTCCTGGCATGTTTGGGGAGCAGCAAGGAAGCCGCTGTGTCTAGAAAGAAATTAACAAGTGGCGAGGTAGAAAGAGATAGAGACATAACCGGGAGATGAGAGCACTAACCATGTAAGGCCTTGAAGACTTTAGTGAGACTTTGGTTTTTACTCTCAGGTGGAAGTTTATTAGAAGGTTTTGGCTGAGAATTAACAGCCCGCTTTGCATTTTGAAAGGTTCATGCTGACCATTCTGACTGTTAAGCAGAACAGGGTAATAAAAGGGAAGCACAGAGGCCAGGAATCGCCATGTGGTTTCAGGTATCTGCATTTTGAATCGCGGATATATTGTTAAAGTAGAACCAACAGAATTTGCTGATGAACTGGATGTGCAGTGGGAGAGAGAAAGAATCACTGATGACTCCAAAGGCTTTGGTTGGACATCCGGAAGAAAGCAGCTGCCATGGGAAAGCTGAGATGGGAAAGCCAAAGGGAGGAGCAAGTTTGGAGGTAAAGATCAGGAGTTCAGTTCTGACGATGACAAGCAGGGGTGTTGAGGTGGCGACTGAATATGCAAGTCTATAGTTCAGAAATGAAAACCAGGCTAGACATAGAAAAATATGAGTCATCAGCATATAGATGGTATTTAAAGCCAGGAACCTAGCAGAGATGATCAAGGGAGTGAGAGAAGATAGAAGAGATAAGAGACCCAAGGACTGAGTTTGCAGCATGCCAGCACTGGAGGTTGTGAAGAGAGGAGAACAGCAAAAGACTCAGAGGAAGCACAGTCCACAAAACAAGAAGGAAGCCAGAAGAGCAGAGTGTCCAGGACTCAAGTGAGGAATCTGTACTGAGGAGGAAAGAGGGGTCCCCGGGGGAAAGGAGATGCGCGTCAGTGCTGTGGCAAATGAAATGAGGACTACGACTTGCTCATTGGTTTTAGAAACATGGAAGTCATTAAGAACACTGATGAGAGGAATACCTGTGGACTGTTGGGGACAAAAGTCTTATTATAGTGGATTCAAAAGAGAATGGAAGACAGCAACTGGATAGATCAGGTATAGACAACCTTTCAGTTTTTGCCATGAAAGGGAGCAAAAAGATTAGGCAATGGTTAGAGATGGTCAAGGGAGCTTTCTGTTTTATTAAGGACATGAGAAATTACAGCATGTTTACATGACAATGGGGATTACCTACAAATGGGAGAAAATGGTAATTCAGGAGAGAAGGAGAGTTTCAGGAACTATGACCTTGAATAGAAAAGATGGAATCCAGTGTAAAAGTTGAGATTTGGGACCAAAAGGAGCAGAGCTTGCTCATACATAGCAATAGAAGAGAAAGCAGAACTTTGTAGAGTCAAAATTCCAGAAACAGCAAAATTAAAGCCATCATATCAATAAAATGATATTTAATAGGAGTTTATCATGCATATAAGAAGACTTTACAAAATAGGAGCTGCCAATTCAAAATTGATATGAAACTCAGGGCTATGATGCTACAGGGTGGCTTATAAAGTGAAAATGAGGAAATTGCTTAACTTTTATATTGACTAGTTGTTACAGTGGGGGTTTCTGGACAGCAGGGGACTGGTTAGAAGCATCTCATACCATTTAAGGAAGAGGAGCAAGTTTCTTTTATGACAATCAGAGGCATTTACAAGAAATAGCCTATGTTAATTTCTACTTGTATTCATAAACTAGATTTAGTTTTGCTAATGTAGCTTAAGTGGTTTTGTCTGCTCAGGGAATTTTCAAGTCCAGTCTGTATTTAGTATTTGATTTTAACACTGGGCACAGATGCAGGCAAGTGAATGGATTCAGTGATGGGACTAAATGCAAGTTCTCTTCTGATGGCTTCTCTCTTCCCAGTGAAATAGCAAAGGTCACCAGCCAATAGTGAATATGGGGAAGGCTTAGGAGATTGAAAGCATAAATTAGTCAAATATGAATGTGTGAACATACCCAAGAGATGCAGTAGAATTGCCCCCTGGAACTTAGCAGTTGTGAATTCAGTGCATGACTAGTCAGTGTGGTTGCATGTATTCCTCCATTCAGCTGTGTGGTGCATTTGTGAGACGAGGGCACGGGCAGATTTAACCAGGGTTGTAATTTTGAGACAGAAGCTAGTGAGAGGAGCATGGGTATAAGAAGTTAATATAATGATGGGTCACAGAACTGAAGGTGGGTTAGGAAGCAGTGAGGCCATGATCAAGGGAGATGGAGGCCAGTGGGGAGGCAGTAGGCTCCGTCAACTGCAGGAACTGAGTGAGGATTGGTTACTAGATCTGGGAAACAGAAAGTGAACTGAGTAGATGTGGTGTGGGGGCCGTGGAGTGAGATGACTAGGATCAAGTGATTGGTCATTGGTAATAGTTAAGAGGATGGTCAGTGTGGAGGGTAAGTTGACTTGGAAGTGGGGAGGTCAAGAGCAGGTAGGCCAAGGTAAAAAAGGACCATCTCCCAAGAATTATGGCTGGAATATTGGCAAGGATAACAACCAGCTGGGACATAACACCTTCAAGGAATGAGGGGAATGACTCTGAGGCTGGCAAATGACTGCAGTAAGGAGGAAAAGGAGGTGGCAGGAGAAAGATGACATGATATCAATGTGAAGACTTTAGGGCATGACAAGGCATAACAGCTAAGACCACAGACCAGAGCCAGCCTGCTGGGGTTGGCATCCTGGCTCTGACAGTGATTCACTGAGACGCTCCGTAAGTCTTCAGTTTCCTGGTCTGTAAATTAAGGATAGCAATCAAGGTGAAATATAATGGTGTGATGAGGACTGAATGAGTGCAGAGAAGTCCCCAGGACACGCAGGCACCACCAAAATGTTTGTCAATGTTACTATGAGGAAGACTGAGCATGTGGAAACTGAGTCACAGAACATTATTTTAATAAGCCTTACAAGGTCACTGAGCCCTTAAGGGTTCTGGGACCACAGACCCATCGTCCAGCTCTAGTCCACTCTGCACCACTGGGCCACACTGCTCAGAATGGTCATGAGACTCACAGGACCATCCTGAACCACGGGACACGCCCCCTTCCCGGGCCAAGGGCGAGCGAGAGAGTCTTCGCCACCCCTCCCCGCTTGGTGCTCTGTACTCACCCACTCTGGGTACCCTGCCCTCGAGGCCCTGGTGCTCTCAGGAAAGCACCTGACGTTTATTTAGGCTGAGATGTGAAGGCCTTGAAATGGGACACCCCGTTCTACAGGCTGTAGCTTTGAGACAAAAGGAACCAAGAACGAACAGTGGGTCTCCCTGATGAGAAAGGGAGCCTGCTGGGGCTGCTGCTGGGCCTTCTGGGACCCCCGAAGACCCCTGCCTGGCTTTCCTCGGTGGCTGCCTCTCATGACTGACAACACTGGCCTTGCTGAGGCAACCTCTGCAGACGGATCTGAGTGAGGTCCCCAGACCCCCAGACCTCTGGGGTGGATAGCCAAAGAGAGCAGGAGCCCCAGGAAAGCCAAGAAGTGGGGGCGAGCCATCAGAACTGAGGTCCAGTGTCCTCACAGGAAATCACATAGACCCAGAGATGTGAAGCCACTGGCCTGCAGTCACACAGCTGCTTACTGGTAGAACGAGGTCTAAAACCTGGTCATCTGATGCCCAGCCTTGAGCTCCTTCCACAGCTCCACACTCAGGGACAGACTCAGGAACTGACAGCCAGACAAGGGTTGGGGGTGCTGTTACCCACATTTGAAACACCATTTTTTAATGAGAAGTCATGGACAGGAGCCTTCCCCCTCACTTTGCTACACGCAGAGTTTTGTCACCGCACCATATGCTACAAGGACCAAGTATAGATGTCTGTGACAAAATTAGCATGGCTATTAAAGACTGCAAAGCAAATAATCAAAAAGCCAAAGTTAGAGGTAGAGGAACTAAATTATCCTTCTCCACTCTGCAGCCCCTCCAGGCCACCCTGCAGGCTGGGGGAAGGCTCTGACACCACTTTCCGGGCCATGCTCCCAGGCAGCTGTGGGCTGGGAAGGAGAGAGGGACAGACAGTGCTGGAAGAAGACTGTGGTGGGGTAGGGGGTGTCAGCGAGAGCAAGTGCAGGTCCTCTGTGCCGGCACTCTCTGCGCGCCACAGCCCTTCAAAGCAGCTACTAATTTTTATTGAAATAGAATTGGTATACAGTATTATATTGGTTTTAGGTGTAGAATATAATGATTGAGCAATTATATACATTACTAAATCCTCATCACAATAATTGCAGTTACCAGCTGTCACCATAAAAAGATATTATTATTATCTCCATTTTACAGGGAGAGAAACTGAGGCACAGAGAAGTAACAAAAGTGAGAATACATCAGATCCCAGTCTGGGAAAAGTGTGGAAGCTTTGTCGACCACTTTCACCTCTGTCCCTTCTCCCTGGTGCTGATGTCAGCACACAAACATGCTCAAGTTATTCATTTTATATAAA
Organism: Manis javanica; assembly: GCF_040802235.1. NCBI lineage: Eukaryota > Metazoa > Chordata > Mammalia > Pholidota > Manidae > Manis > Manis javanica. The sequence continues at coordinate 109,638,541 of NC_133164.1, forward strand.
GATTTCCTTCCCCTTGTTCACAACATGCCACTGCTTTTAGAACTCTTTCCTTTTGCCACCAACCACCTTGAAAGAGGAACACAGACTCCCTATTTCTTCTTCCTTAACTCCAGGCCCCTCACCACTCCCGGCAGGCTTCTACCCACACCCCCCACCCTTAAGTGACTCCACTGGACTCCTCATGGGTGGACCCTGTGTGCCTGCTCCCCAGTCTCTCACACCCCCTACCCTGAGACACCACCAACCCACTAACCGCAGTTGGCATGACCTCCTCAATCATCAGGCACACCGAGGTCTCTTCTACCTCTGAAATTCTGTCTGGGTCACCCTCACCAGCTCCCCTTCCCATGCCCAATTCCTAAATTAGCCCTTCCCAAAAAACCCAAGCAGGCATTTGGTCACAAACACTATAGCCTGAACAGTGGTTCATAGTCTTGGTGAGACATTAGCATCACCCATTTCCAGCACCAAAGCTTCTGAATTAATTGACCTGGGATGCCACCTAGTATTTGTATATGTTTTTAAAGTCCCTGCAGGTAATTCTGATGTGTGGCTGGAGTAGCAGTCCACTGACACAGGGCATATCCAGGGACGGGGAGTGGGGGGAATGAGGGGCCACGCTCAGGTAAGAGGAAAGAGCAGAGGAAGTCACAGGAAGATGGCAGAGGAAGCTAGGAATGCTTCACCTGTTCTCCCTTTCCCCCAAAAAATGGGCATGCTCAGGATCTGTCCTCTTCTGGTTCTTTAAGCCACTTCTAAATATTTTCTACTTCTAAATCTTTCCTAGTAAATCCTTTCTCCCTCCCAAGCCCAAAGCAGACTGCCAGAGAGGAAAAAGAAGTAGAATAGACCAATTTCTCGTTAAGACAGCTCCATAAGAATTGTTTTATTACTTTATTTGGGGCTTGATTTTTTTTAATAGTATCAGGCAAAAATGAGCATTAGTATTCTACACATCCACAGAGGTGACCCTTGGTTTTCAAGGAAAAATAACATAAAGCAACAGACCGTTCACATTAGGATCATGTACGGTGTTATTTTTTCCCCCTAATAGTGTTTCCATGATTTAGATCATTAAATGAGAGCATTAGAAGGTCCCTTCAAGGCTATTTGGTTCAGCCCTTCATCCCATGAGGAATTAGTGAGGCTCCATTCAGGGCGCTGGGACTTAGCATAAAACCAGTCTGAGTTTCAACCCCAGCTTGGCCACTTTGCAGCTGAGCCACCTTGGATGGGTAACTTATGTTAAGGTGCCTCAGTTTACGTGTCCATAAAATGATACCCATGTCCACAATACCACAGAGCTGTTATGAAGGACAAACTAGACACCAATAAACGTTAGCCTCTTAGTGGAATTTTGAATCTTGAATGTGATATTTGACCCTCAAACTATGACCACAGACAAAAGCATTTTGACATTCAGTTTCTGTCGCTGGCCCTTAGGGTATTCTGTGGCATCAGCCTCATTCATAGCCAGACTATGAGGCCATGTAGGCAGAAGCTCTCATGGGCCAAAATACCTCCTCCCAGCAGTTTGACACAGTGCCCTGAAGCCCATCCTTACCGATGCGCCTTAACTAGAAAGCGGTGGGTGGCCAGTCCAGGAGGCAGAAGGACTAAACTGACCCCAGTTCCACAGATTTCTAGCTGCATGGCTCTGGGCAAGCAACTTCCCATTCTGAGCCTCAGCTCTCATCTACAGGTGAGCATGACAATACCTGCTCTGCCCACCTACATAGTATGGGGACCAAATGAAATTGTTTCCGGTAATAGCTCCCAATCAGTGGCAAGAAGAGCATGAAGAACCCAAGGAAGTTAACCTGACTCACCATTTAGTGTTTCTACTACACCTCAAGCCCAGCATGGCTAGTTCCAAATTCATGCCCATCCTCAATCAGGTCCTTCTCCATGGTTCTCCACTTCATGGATGGCACCACCATCCATTCATGTGGTTGCTCCAGCCAGAAAACCCAGAGTCATTAGCTCTCTCCTCTGGTTCACCATTCTTGTCCAACACATCACCAAATACAGCAATTTTCTCTTAAAAATATGTATGAATTCCATCCACTTCTCTCCACCTCCATTCTACAGCCAATAGCATCTATTGCCTGGACCCCTGCAGTAGCCTTGTAGCTGGCCCACCCTTCCCCACCCTTCACCCCTCCATTGACTTCAACTGCTGGGCTTCTGAGATAGACCAAACTCCTTAACACAGCCTGGCCCCAGACCAACCCCTCAGCTTCACTGTTGACCGTTCTCCTCACCCTCAGCACTGGCCAACCTGTGAGGCCTCTTTCAGTTCCTCGAAACCACCGTGCCTTCTCTGTTTTCTTGGACCCTCTCCTGCTCCCTTCCGCTGATTAGCCCCTCCTCTTCCTGCAGACGCCGGCTCCCAGCACTGTCACCACTTCCTCCGGGAACTGGTTCCCGACCTCCCTGACCAAGCCAGTTCCCCTTGTTATGCCTCTTGTGGCCCCAAGACCTCTCACCACAGCACCTACCACACTGGTAGTTTATGTATCCTGATAAAAGAGGACATTCCATCTCATTTCTGACCATTATATTCACAACATAAAGCACAGTGCCAGGCACACAGCAAGAACTTTACAAATATTTCTTGAAAGCGTTCAGTTCACAAAGGCAGATTTGAAACCAACTCTTAACAACAACACAGCAGCAATAAAATCCTCAGGTTCATTTTGACTTGTTCGATAATGTTTTAACTTCTTCAGTGCCAAGACTAGCTTTTGGCCTGGCAGAACGTCTTTATGCTATACTGTTTGACATGCCCTCCCGTTCCTCTAAGCACACTCAGGCGTGCACGTCTGGTACAAAGAGAGATTATCAGATGATGTCCCTTCCTCAGAACAAAATCCTGTCTTCCCCAGGCACTTCTTGGCTGCTGATAAACCTGCTGAAAGCTCTTCCCTCAGGCTTAGGAGCCCCTCCTTTCCTCCCGGGCCTTATCAAGCCGGCTTCAAGCCCGGAACAGTCTCCATCTCAGCTATCGGGCTTGTCCTACAGAGGAACACATTTCAGGAGGCTCCCCTGAAAATTATCTGGCTGACCTCTGCTGTTCCTCTCTGTGAAATCCATAACCAGCAGCACAGCTGGAACAGCTCTGCCCCCTGAGGCAGTGGGGAGAGGAGGCTGGGTGGAAGGTGGTAGGGAGGGGAGGTGACCCTTCTGTCTCCTGTCAGGAGGGCCCCTGAAAGGCCCTGCACCCTATCCCGGAGGGCAGTTCTCAGATACAGTAAATGTGAGGGATTTATTTCCCACACAAAAAGTATTGAGCTTCTGACCAAGTGACATTTAAGCCAACAGGAAAGATAGAATGTGCTATTTTTTCTTTCCTCAGATCCTCAATGTTACATCCAACAAAAACAGGTTACCCATACTGCGGTGTGTATTGCCTAAGCTCTTATTTGCACAAAAGGAAAACGAGAGAGAGAGAGCACGCGCGAGCAAGTGAGCCTGGGGAAGGAAAGGGAAGAAAAACGATGGAAGCAGGCAGAAAGAAAACAGTAGAGAGAAGACACAAAGAGACAGAGGAATGATGGAGCAAAAGAAGCTCATTCAGGGAAATATCCTTAGGAAGTTCCAACCCAAAGAAACCGTGTACACAGGCTCCCCGTTTTCTCCTCCTGAAGCCCGAAGGCAAACCAAGAGGCTGTGTCAATTACAGAAAAAAATCAATGAAGTTCTGTTCAGGAGTCCTTTGCACCATTCCGTGCGGATGGTATCCTCCACTTTCTAGTACTGATTCATTTACTTCCAGCCTCTCTGGGGGCTGCTGACACATTGCTATCTCTGAAGAACGGGAGCAAAATCGCCTTTGTTTCTTACTGCAGTGGTTCCTCTATACAGTTTGTTAGAGAAGCCGCCCCATGACCTTGCTAGGCCTTAGGACAGAAGGACAGACCTCACTGGACCAGGCCACAGACTTTGGTGCCTCCTGCACCAACCCAGCAGCTCCTTTGGGGTGCCCAGGGCCCCGAAGGCCTCCAGCCTGTAGGCTGAGAACCTCTCATATTTTCACACCCTGTTCTCCTCACTGTAATTGGTCTTGACTGATAAAGTCAGCTCCAGTGTTACTGCCCTACCAACCCAAGAGCATCATGAAAGGAGCCTTCTTAGAGGCTGACTGCAAAGCAGTGGCACTATAGAGGGAAATGCAGGCATGAGGCACATGGAGAACATCTCCAGAGCAGGCCTTGGACATGAGCAGGGTGGGCAGCCACCTGCGCGGCTGACCCCACCATCAGAGTCATTCATTTGAATTAAGTGATGACCTTCTCCTTGGGGCCATTTTAGATTTCAGACATTTCTAGGGAGGCCAAACCTTCAGCCCCCGTACTAGTTCCCCATTGCTATTGTAACAAATACCCAAAACTTATGGTTTAAAGCAGCGCCAGCTTATTCTCTCCCAGTTCTAGAGATCAGAAGTCTAAGAGGGGTCAGCAGGGCTGCAATCTTCCTGGAGCCTCTAGGAAAGGACTGGTTCCTTGCTTTCTTGAGCTTCCAGATGCTGCCTGCATTCCTGTTCGTGCTGTCTTCCTCCACTTTGAAAGCCACAGCGTGGCATCTTCCAATCTCTGCATCTCTGTCTCCCTCTTGCTTCCCTCATCACATCACCTTTCCCAACTCTGCGTCCTTTGTCACATCTTCTCTGTATTTGGCCCTCCAGCCTCCCTCTTACGAAGACCATTTGATTCACTGGGCCCACCCCAATAATCCAGGATAAATGTCCCATTCTAAAATTCTTAAATTAATCATATCTGCAGAGTTCTTTTTGCCACGTAAAGTAAACACAAGTTGGGGGTTAGGGAATATGGGGGAGGCATTGTTCTATCTACCACATCTCCCAATGATATGATCATATTTCTTCTCAGCTGGGTGACAGGGGAGACAAGTGGAGAGACTCAAGAGCTGATTAAGAGGGGAGCACTGGGTACTGAGAGGGGGCAAGGAGAGCAGAATTGAAAGGCAGGAGTGACCTTGTATTCATTTCAATGACTTTTTCCTAATTTTATAAGACTAATATCAAGAAAAAAAAAGCAGGCCACAGAACAGAAAAATGATTCAGAAAAATAGATTAAGCAAATTCTGCCCCCCTTCCAAAAAAAAAAAAGGAATGAGCATACTAGTACATACAACATATACTTGAATCTCAAAAATATTTTGAGTGAAAGAGAGCAGACATAAAAACTGTATCCTGCATAATTCCATTATAAGAAGTTCAAAAACAGGAAAACTAATTAATATGTGATGGGGAATAAATCAGAACAGTCATCTATGTGAGGTTGGAATTGACTGGAAGGAGGCATATGGTGATGGTAATGTTCTAAATCTTGATTGGGGTCGTGGATACACATGTGCATATGTTTAACAAATGATACACTCAAGGTCAATGCGTTTTTCTGTAGATCAGTTTTACCTCAATTGAAAATTTGAAAAGTAGTTGAGAAACACAAAGGATAGACTGGAAGACTCAAACATACATGTAATCAGACTTCTAGAAGAAGAGAACTGAGGAACTGGTAGGAAGGCAATATTCAAAGAGGAAATGGCTGAGAACGGATGAGACGGTGAATCCTCCCACTGAAGGTGCGCCAAATGCCAAGCAGAATAAACAAACTCCCCACTTAGACACAACATTGTGAAACTGCAGGATATTAAGATAAAATCACAAAAGCTATCGGAGACAGGGATAGGGATAGGAGGAGAAAGAAAGAAAAAGAGAAGATTACCAACATAAACATGCCCATTGAACTGACCTTCATCTTTTCAGCAGCAACCAGGGATACCAGAATACAACAGAACAAATCTTCAAAGTGCTGGAAAAGAGACGCAATAAAAACTATACTCTGCTAAATGAGCATTAAAGAGTAGACAAAATACAGACTTTGAAATGTACAAAAGCTAATTTTTTTTTTTTACCACTCATGCTCCTTCTCTGTATAAACTACTTCAGGATGTTCTTCAGCAAAAAGAAAGTGAACTAGAGGTAATATGTGGGCTGCCCAGTGAACCCAGAAATTGTTAAACATATGGGCAACAAACTAGCAACTGCAGTCAGTCAAAAAGACATTTCATTTTTATTTTAACAGGTAAAATAATATAAAAGTAATATAATGAATGTTCATTATAGAAAACCTGAACAATATAGAAAATTATAGAGAAAATATAGAGCTGCACACAGTCCAGCACGCAGAGATCATGCTGCTGTTTCCAATGACCCAATTCCATCACTGAGGCCCTGTGCCACTGTGCATTCTTCCAAGAAGACGTCTAATGATATACATTATTATACTGGATGGTTGTTCCACACTGGATACAACCAAAGTCTTTTGATTTGCCCTTGCATTTTTTTTATTTTCCATACATTGCTTTAAAGATCCTCGTGTGTGTGTGTACACATGTATATATATATATATGTGTGTGTGTGTGTATGTGTATACATGTATGTGTGTGCGTGTGCATTTTTCAAGAGTCACTATTTTGCTAGTGTTCTAGTAAAGACTGTTCTAGGAAATCCTGACCACTGCAGCAAGCCCTAGCCTTGTTGGAGCAGATGGGCCTTTCAGCTCCCCTCAAATGAAAGGCACTGGAGGAGCACAAACAGCCCTGGATGAAGAGGCCAAGATGTTACTTGAACGACAATGCCCAGAACACACAATGGAAAAGGATAGTCACTTCAACAAATGGTGTTGGAAAAACTGAACATCCACATGAAATTGGACCCTTATCATACATACATCATACACAAAATCAACTCATAATAGATTAAAGCTTTACATCTAAGAACTGAAATTATCAAACTCGTAGAAGAAAATGTAGGGGGAAAACCTTCGTGACATGGGTCTTAATAGTGACAGCATGAATATGACACCAAAAGCACAGGTAATAAAAGCAAAAATAAACAACTGGGACTACATCAGTAAAAAACTTTGGCACAAGAAATGAAACAATCAATAGAGTGAAAAGGTAGCCTATGGAATGGGACAGAATATTTGTAGATCATATATCTGATAATGAGGTAATTTCCAAAATATATAAAGAACTCCTACAACTCAGTATAAAAAAAACTAACTTCTCAATTAAAAAATTGGCTAAGGATTTGAATACACATTTTTCCAAAGACATACAAATGGCCAACAGGTACATGAAAAGAGGTTCAACATATATAAGGGAAATGCTAATCAAAATCACTGTAAGATTTTACTGCCCACTGGGCAGGATGGCTTTCATAAAAATAAAAAGACAAGTGTTATCAAGGATGTGGAAAAGGTAGAAGCTTTGTACACTATCAGTGGTAATGCAAAATGGTAGTGTACTATAAAAAACAGTACTGAGGTTCCTCAAAAGGTTAAAAATAGAACTACTATATGAGCCAGCAATCCCACTTCTGGGATTTATATAGCCAGAAGAATTGAAATCTGGATCTCAAAGAGCTATTATTACTCTCATGTCCATTGCAGCTCTATGCACAATAGCCAAGATGTGGAAACAACCTGATGTCCATCACCAATGAATAGATAAAGAAAATGTGGTATATAATAAAATGGAATATTATTCATTCTTTGAAAAGAAAGAAATCCTGCCCTGTGCCACAACATGGGATGAACCTGGAGGACATTACACTAAGGGAAATAAACCGGTCACAGAAAAACAAGTGCTTCATGACTCCACTAACATGAGGCATCTAAAGGAGTCAAACTCATAGGAACAGAGAATAGAATGGTGGCTGGAGGGAGGGCGAAATGGGGAGTTGCTAACCAACAAGTATAAAATTTCAGTTATGTAAAATAAATAAATTCTAGAGATCTACTGTACAATATTGTGCCTGTAGACAACAATACTGTATTTGTACACTTAAAATTTTAAGAGGGTAGATCTCATATTAAGTGTTCTTACCACAGTAAACTTTTAAAAAATTTTTAATTAAAACATTTCAAGCAGAGCTGCCCCCATACAAAAAGAACCCTCTCCTCCACCAGAATAGGCCCTGCCTCTGATACAGTGGAAACTTCTCTTGAGTTCCAGCTCCCTGGGCAAGTGACACCAAAAAGCAAAAGCTGCTTGCAGAGAGTGGTGAGGTTGAAACCGCACCCCTGGTATGATGGGATTCCCCAGGGGAGGCTGAGCTCCACACCCAGGCTCTGCTGCTGGCACGCAGTGCTGTGGGGGGGCCAGGTCAGCTTCCCAGGCTCACTCACTGGGGCGGAAGGCAGCGTGTCTCCTGGGCTCTGGCCCTTCCCGCTGAACAGACCCACGGATGCGCTGAAGCAGCACTTCCCACGGGCAGATGACAAGGAAGGCGAATCCTCCAGAGCCAGGGATGAGGCATCAAGAGATCTACAGCAAAAATCTGTTTCCACCTTTAAAATGCATGTGCTTTTCGTATTTTGCTCCATACTCTTTCTGTATTTATTTGTGTAAAAATGTTTCTCCTGTTCACCAAGGAAAACTGAAACTGCAGGAAGGTGGGGCACATTCATCTCTTGGCTTTACAAATCCCCAGCACATGGGACGCTCCCCATGGAGGTGCATGGAGTCCAGTTAGAGAAGCAGAGGGCGTCCCTCAGGGGTCCTCCTCCACCCCCCTCAGTACTTGCTCTCAGCACCCGCTGGTGGTCCTCAGTGGGGGGGCCCCTCCAGGTGTCGCTCTCGATCTGTACTTGGCCGTCCCCCGCAGTCAGCAGGCTTGGCAGCTTCTTCAACGCAGTCACTCCCCTTGTTTCGGAGAACAGTCCTTAAACCCACAGAACCCCATTTGCCAACACCGGTGAAAGGGAGAGCTCAATAGATGTGCATTTAAAAATGTATAAATTGTATAACTGTACCTGTATATTTTATTATATATTAAAGGATACACAAAAATAGGGATTTTTGAAGGATGGATTGTAAATTAAATATGAACAGAAGGTCTAATTTCTGCTATTCCAGCCAGTCATCAGGCACAAACTGCTTTAGAGGCATGGCTGGAAGCAGCCTCTAAAGAATCTCTTTTGTTCCTTAAAGTTTGTTGGAGACCCCATGGGCCTGGTTAGCCATTCATCCTAGACTACCGACTAGCTACAGAATGTGAATGTCTTTGTCACCTGGATGAATGTGCCTGAGGGTGGGGAGAACAGAAGAGAGGATTCACCTTCACCCTCAGACTCAGAAGGATCACATCCTACAACCACTCAAAGTATAAAGAAGTCACAAACAGCTGCAGGGAGGTAACCTGGGGGCTTCAGCGCAGGGATCCTCTACGGTGAGCTGCCCAGCATAGGGGTGGGTTAACTTATGTCGATGAAGTCCTCCATGTATGGCCAGGAGTGGGTGGCTGGGGAGACACTGGGTGTGATGGTGGGAAGTACTGAACCAGGAGGCCAAAGGTGTGGGATGGAATCCTGCCTCTGCCACATGAGCCATGTTATCCCAAACTCTTCAGGTTCTCTTTGTGTCAATCAGGGTGTGGTGGCGGTGGTGATGACGATGATGAGGATGACAATGAGGATGACAGCTTGAAACACAGTCCTGTAATTCTGAAGTCCATGCTCCAAAGAAGGGGAGATGGGAAGGGACAGGTCTCCTGTATTTGCCAGCACCTGTGTCTCCTGTCTGCACCTCCATAGCCACTGTCCACTCTGACCCACTCCACCTCCTTCCCTGGGACATGGCCTGGAACTGAAGTGCCTCAGTGGGCTTCTTTGCCTTCTGCAATTAGGTTCAGCTAACACAAGACCCCAGCTAGAGATCAGAGACTGGGAGAAGCATGAAATCACGCATTTAGTTGCTATAGGTTGGCTACAGCCCTGTGCTAAAGGCCACAGCTATCGCAGGTTGTCCTCTTCATCACCTACCCTGTCGGGGTTCCAGTGGCCTCTTGCTCTCCTTCAGGAGGACAGTGAGAACCCCCACTTCACCATCCCTACTGGCCGCCGTAAGCCCTGCCCACACATCACTAAACTCTCTTCAAATGCCCGGTTTGGGTGTGTTTATTGTTTCCTCCCAACATCTTGACTGAGTTCCCTTTTCTAGTAAGAACCAGATTCTTATCATCTCTTGACTGAGAGAAGGAATCACTGACAAACACTGCATAGTACTTACTGAGCAGTTAATGCATACTGCATTCCAATTAGGCTACAAAAAGTCAGAAAGCATCACTTTAGTGCAAAGGACCTAAAATCTCAGTTGAAAGTCAAGGCATATGTACATCAAAATACAAAATGTACCTCACACATGCTCAGTGAATCCAACTTCTTTCCCTTCTATTACATGGAGAAACCTGATTTACAGTTGCTGAGCCCCTTGGTGACTTGCCCGACCAGGTCCCCTACAAACCATGTTCCCGTAGCACCAGAAGGTATAAGAGGAAAATTCCAGTTGTAAGCTTTCCTATTGTAGCACATATGCCACCAGAATTTCCAGTTTATTCATCTATGTCCCCAACAAGGCAGTGAGCCCTGGGACGGCAGGGACCCTACTCATCTCCTCAACCATTCCGTTCTCACCTACATCTTTGCAGTGGCTCCAAACCAATCTTCCTGCTTCGATCCTTGCTCTCCACCCCCGTTAACCATTCTTCTCACACACTCCAACCACACTAACCCCTCTGTATGTCAAATCCGCCAAGCTAAGTCCAGTCTTTGGGCTACTGACATGCTGTTCCCTCTTCCTGGAATGCCTGGCTGCCTCCATGCTCTCTCGAGGCCTCACATCCTCTCTCACAGCTCCTTCTACAGTTTCCACTTAGCACTCCACACCATGTGAAATAACCTTTTCGTTTATCACCTGTCACTCCCATTATATTAGCACCATGAGAGAGGGACCTTGTCTGTGTCATTCACCACTCGATCCCCACAGCATGGAACACTGCCTGGACACATAGTATGTTCTCATTAAATATTTAGTGGGTAAAGGTATAATATTCAGATGCTTTGGAGCAATATATTGAGAGCAGAGAGAAGTTGTTTAAGCAAAGGTAAAGGAGAAATAAACGAACTTAATGCCTTATGTTGTTTTAGCAGACAACTAACAAGAAAAGCAGGCTGGCCATAAAGGAAGAGCCAAGTGCACATGCAGGGGAGGCACTAGACAGGAAAAGGCCCCTGGGCCCTTTATAAGGCTGGAAACCGTGGGGAGCTTCTGTCCTTCACAGAGACTGAATGGGAGCACGGACCTGTACAGAGCCACCTCACTCTCTTAACCCCTCATCCCCAGTATTTTTCTTTCTCTCCTTTCACCTTTCCTTCATCTTCTCTACAGGTACTGAAATACCGGCCTTATCTCAGCACTATTGGAAAAAGTCTCTCTCTTCAAGAGGTCTCAGGAACATCAGACCAGACACCAGATTTTTAAGAAAATAAACATCAGAGTTTAACAATGTGGCATAGACACTATGATGCTCAGGATGCCTCTGGCCACATTAAACCCAGACTCAGCTGGTTTAAACAGTAAGGGAGATTTATTTTCTCACACAGCTAGAGGTCCTGGCAAAGGGACACGGCCAGATCAGTTAGATCAGTTTCTTGCAATACCCTCAAAGATCCACTTCTGCCTTCTCATCCCCAGTACCAGCTTTGTCCTCAGCTATCATCTCCCATGGTCACAGATGGCTGCCACCATTCCAAACCTCACATCAAACAAGAAGAAGAAACAAAGGGGAAGAAAAGTGGCTGCTCTTTCTCAGGTTTCACGTTAAAACCATGGTAATCTTTTTTAGAAATCCTCCCAGACTTTTTCTTTTATGTCTCATTGGCCAAAAGGGGCTCGTGCTCTCCCCAAAGCAGAATGTGGCAATAAAATCAAATTACCATAGTGGGATTATATGCATCGAGAATTGCTCTTGAGCAGGGAATGGGTGTTGGGGAGTTTGCCAATAGCACCTTTTACAGGCACTAGTCAGGAGTCTCATTCTGTTCTGAGTTAAGTAGAAGGTGTGAAGTTACCCAAATTCCAATGTAATGATCACTATGAAATTCAGCATGCAAAAGATTTTATACCTTAAAGTATAAAATAATGGGAAAATATGTAATTGATGATGGAGAAAAGAGAGGCATCTAATTCTAATTCTTTAATGGAGAGTGGGGAATGGGTGAGTGGATAATGAGCAGGAAACTGGAATGCTTTCTCAGAGGTGATGCCATTAATAAAGCCAACATATCTAGACATTTACTATATGCCCAGCACAGTGCTAAGTGCATTACATAATTAACTCATCTAACCCCTTCAACAGCCCTCTGACATAGTCACTACTCCTTCCCACTGTAAGCTGAAGAAACTAAGGCATGGAGAGGTCAAACAGCTTTTCCCAGGTTGTCAATTTTGTTAACTGGTCTCTGGATTCAAGCCCACACAGGCTGATTCCAGAGCCATTCTTTTACTTAATCCCTGGATCATTCTTTCTCCCCATTCTTGAAAAAAGCTTCCAAAGGGACCAATATGAGTTCCCCAGAAGGTTAAACTAGAGGTGGAATGTCTAGGCAGAAGGGACAAGTATACCTGCTAGAAAGTTATTACCTGTTTCAGGCAGGAGGTGGTTAGGACATCAGCTGGTACAAAAAGAAAGAAAAAGGCCAGTTGAAAAAATATATTTTTGAAAGAAGAACTATTAGTATTAGCATTGATATAACTGATTATGGATGGATCTTCTAGAACAGAGTCTCATGCCAGTGACCATAAGAAAAATTGCATTTCTTTACAAGATTCACAGGACCTGGAACCGAATCTAGAAAGCCAGGCAGTGGCAAGCAAGTTGGCTCACAAAGCCAGTCTATGCTCTCCCTGTTCTCCTTCCATGTTCCAAGGGAAGAGACAGCCTTTCTCCTCATCACCAAATAAGCAAATGGCCAGTGGATGGGTAGACCCACCGCTGATCTAGTCAGTGGCCAGAGCACAGCCCAGCACTGCTTCTCCCCCAGGGGCCTTGGGTAGGGCATTTTCAGCCAAATGCAGAGACCAGGATGCAGGTAAAGGAGAAAGAAATTCAAAGCCCTGATTTACAGGACTGGAAGGAGAAAGTTATTAGAAACAGTGAAGTGGTTGGAAAACACTTAAAAGCTATTTTTTAGACAGAAGGAAGATGACATGCTGAGTTTGAACAGGTTGGTTTGGGAAGATGGTGGCACATCCAAGAGATGGCATTGGAGAGGCAAGACTGGAATGCAGGGTAGGTCTGTATAGACAGAGGAGAGTCAGTCACGTAGATGTGCTCATCCATGCAGCACTGACCATGTCTCTGTTCTAGGTTCTAGAATGGTCCTGGTTCTGCAGCAGTGATAGAATAAAGCCTCTGCTAATACGTGGCTCACATTCTAACGTCCAACCCCTCAAAAACAAATGGCCCCTTGCACAGTCCCCACACTAATCCCTGTACCCTGTGCAATCACACAGGGAAAAGTCACATAGTTGGAAAGACAAAACAAAGATGGCGAAGAAGAAAACAAGACTGGGAGGGTGCCATCACAGAAGAATAGGGAACTGAGAGATCGTCATTTCATGGAAACCAAAAGAAGAGCGAGTCTAAAGAAGAAATTAATGTCCAGTGGGCCCAGGCTAGCAGTGAAGAAAAAGCCACTGACTCTGACATGAGGGTTGCCATTGGTCAGCTTTGAGCAGCGGTTTCTGACCCTCACTATGTGTCAGAATCACCTGAAGAATTTGAAGACACACAGATGCCCAGAAGCCATACCCAAGATCCTGATGCAGTTGGTCTGGGGTGCAGCCTGGGCACTGGCACTGGTTTTCAGTTGTTTGGGTCACTTAAATATACAGGAAGAGCTGAGAAATGTCGCTTTAAATAAAGAAATTTCAGCAGTAGAAGCTAGATTGCAGAGAATAAAAAAAGGAGGTTTTTTTAGTAGAGAGACTAGCAGTCTGAACATCAGACACAGATGTTTAGCCTCAGTCTCCTCCTGCCTTGCCATGTGATTTAACCTCCTTTCGTCTTATCTGTGAAATCAGGACAGAAATACTTGCTGTGCCCAACTCAGTTTCCTTGGGAGGTCAACCACGGGATAATAGATGTAAGAGTACTTTGAAAAAAGACCCAAGTGTTATAAAAATGTTAAGATTTAAATGGTTGTCAGTTTTTTCCCCAAAGATGGCCCTAAAGATAGTGATTATCAACTGCTGAGACCTTCATGAAACTGGCAGCCCTTGCCACACGGAGCTCACAAAGCAAGCAGCCTTTGATAAGTACTCACAGCCACTATCTAAAGGTCTAGTGCTGTCTGCAACTCACACTTTCCCACAGCTAGACTTGCACCAGACCTGTAACAGATGCAATGTCCATAGCATGCAAATCCTGCCTCAAATTGCCAAATAGACAGCCATTCAACATAAAACTAAAGAACTAAAAGATGCTGCTGTAAAGATTAAAAAGTAAGTGTAATGTGATATGGTCTCCATTTAATTATCAATCCTAATTGTTACAGAGAATGGGGAAGGCAGAGGAGAGACTGAGAGATGTCTGTGAGAGCAGGCAATGCTGCAGGATCATAAGAGATTAATTTCCCTGGCAGATGGGGAAGGACTGTCCAAGATCTGAGCCAAACCCAGTAGCAGAATTTAGTGACCACTTGGGATCTCCTGCAAGTACCTGAACAGGTCTATCTACATAATGTATGTCAGCCAGGTCTCTGAGAAATGAAGCAATAATCTCAATCCCCTGCATTCTGCCTGCCTTTGAGGCAGCAGTTACCCCCAGGTGAGCAGTGGTACCTGTTCATGGTGACTAAGGTCCAATAGGGAGCATTCTTCAATCATAGATGATCACAGCTGTGAAGGGTGGTATTACAACATGCTCTCTACTCACTTCTGTTAGATGTTTTCCTTCAGTACAAATGTAAGAAATATAATACTTTGTCAAGGAAACAGAACTCTGAGCAAAAATAAAAAGATAGGCGAAATCCTACATAGGAGTGAAGCTGGGTGTCAGATAACTGGTAAGCATCAAAGACAGCCTGGAGAAGATCCGTTACCTTCCCCGGCCTCAGTGCCTGCCCTGGCTACTTCTACTCCAGCTGCTATTAGGGAGAAGGTGCTAATTACATTCATGATCTGCCTACAACTCCTGACACCCTCCCCACCTCCTCCCCACCCCCTCCTCCTGACCTCTTCCACCTGCAGAAACACTTGCTTCAAAATTGCCCTCCACAAAACAGAAGCCACACACTCCCTTACCTTAACACCACCTCCAATAGGGCTTAGTCCCTTTTGCATGTAAAACTGTAAAACTACACAACAAAAGAGAATTTGAAACAAAGATATAAAGGATTCTTCACAAGTTTACATTGATCATATCATCCCCTGAGAAGCCATTTCCCTTGTGTTCAAATGTCCTTGCAAAAAGCTAACCAAAAGGAGAAAGGGGCACAGAGGCCAAATAGGAACCACATCCTTGGCTCCTTTTTAGAAACACCCACTTCAGAGAAACATTTTTCATGCCTCCAGGTAAAGACCCCAAGCTTCTAGCACAGGGGCAACACGTTTTGGTGGAAAGAGGAGCAACTGCCACTGGGTCCTGCACTGAAACCCCATTTCCATAAACTCTGCTGTCAACATGGCCAAGTTATTTCACCTGTCTGAATCTCTTTTTCACCTATCTATAAAAAAGAATAAAAACACTATCCCACAGCATTATTGTGAACATGACTTGATATAGAACATAGAGGTCCATAATATAAAACATTGCGTAGCTCAATCTCTCTACCTCCCATCCCCACCCCCACCCTACCCCCGCCACACACACGCATACACACATGCACACACATACACTGAGACTTGAGTTTTTCAATGCTGGAAGTCCAGTAACCTCTCATCCCTGTGAATTCCCCAGGAATAGAACCCAAGAAGTCTTAGCTAGGGGAGTGCGATTATAATTGGGCAGGGCAGAGGGTAGGGGGTACTAGGTGGGATCCCAGGGAAGGCAGTCCATCCTTCAACAATTCCTACCATTTCCTCTGTGGAAGCAGTACACATGAATAAATCAGCAAGTGGGAGTACATTTTTTTAAATTACATGGAAATTGTACCATTGTCTGTTATAACAATATACAAACAAAACAGTGGGGGTTTTTCTCTTGCTCACAGAGATATGTTGTTGACAATTACAGTTTCAGAAACACAAGAGACAAAAACTGCCCAAAAACTCAAGATGAAGGCTGAAATTAGATTTCTTTTTAACACACTTCCCCTGACAGTACCTGGGTAATGCTATTGTGGCTGCTCTATCTGTGGGTCATTTCCTGTGTCCACAGTCAGTGCCATAAAGAGACACAATAGACACAAGAATAGCTTAACACTTAACTGTTAGATGATTTTTCAAGGAGCTTCTCCAAGTATAATACCTTAGCTTCTAGCTCCAAGAAATACCTTAGCAAACATTTGAGAAGTCAAAATTCTATGCAAGGACCCAGGAGATAAACAAAATTTGAACATAATACCTCCTTCCAAATCATTTCCTAGTCTGGACTGCAAAAAGCCTTAAGACACCTTTCCTAATATATTTTATTTATTCAAAGAAGAAAAGGCTATTTGAAGTTCTTGTATTCCTTTCACACAGAGATGCTTCACTGAGCTTTAAGAGAAGCATTTGTCTGCGAGCACAAAATGAATAATTCCTCAGCTTCTAGAAAATATAATCGTTGCAAACATCAGAAATGTTAAAATTTTATGCAAAACATCTTTTATAAAGATACAGACTAAAACCTTGAAATAAATTCCAAACTAGTCTCAGCATTTATGTTTAAAAAATTAATACATATTCAAATGCTTCTGGATGTATAGAGTATCTCTGGACAGCAACAGTGGCTGTCTCTAGGGAGATAAGGGTGAGAGGCAGTTTTACTGCTCACGGTGCATCCTCCTGTGCTTTATATTTTTGTGTTATGTGCATGTGTTAATATTAATCTAGTTTAATCTAACTACTTAATTTAATTAAATGTAGCCTTTTCAACAGGCAAATGAACTCATGCATCCCAATTTAGGTAGATGATCTTTCTCTACAATCAGTAGAGACCGACCTTCTCCCCAGGCTGGACCCGTACAGCCGAGGAGTTCCCTGCCTTCTTGTCACAGTGCTGTGTTGGCACTAAAAGATACAGTAAAAATAGATGCTGTCTCCAGGCTGTCCCGGCAGAATGGCTGTCTCTCTGTCCCTAGGCTCCAGCCCTACCCAGCCTTCTCCAGCCCTAGAGCAGAGCAGTCCACTGCTTTTTAAATGTATCTTTCTGGGGTTTTCCTTGTTGCCCTGCCCTTCCACCCTTGTGATTAAATGGCTTTCTCAAAGAGGCCAGTGTGCAGCACTCTCTTCCTTAGTAACCCTGAGACACAGTGGCCAAAGGAGGAGATGAAAGCCCCTGGGCCCTAGAATACAGTGAAACACATTGGAGCCATTGTCCCCTGGGCCCTAGAATACAGAGAAACACATTGAAGCCAAAGCCTCTTATGGAACACACTAGCTATGTGACCTTGGCAAGTGACTAATACCTCTGAGCCTCAGTTTATTTGCTCTTGAAAGGGTGGCAGTCATTATATTCTCAGAGGGATGGAACAGAGATCAAATGAAATAAGTTATTAAAATGCCTACTATAATATCCAACACACAGTGGATGTGAAATAAATGTTAGATATCATTGTCATCGTCATCAGTTAGTATTAACTGATTCTCACTGCCCAAGGATGACGCTTTCAAATTTCCCAAGGCTACACCTTGTCAGCACTCTGACTCAGGAACCATTTACAAGCAGTATGGAATAGTGGAAAAGGTGGGCTTTAGGGTCAAAGAGGCTTTACCTAGAGCAAATCCTTAAGATGCATTTCTTCAACTATAAAGTATAGATAATTATACCTTCCTCACCAAATCAGGGAAGACTAAAGATAATGCAAAAAAAGGAACCTGGCACATAAGAAGTGCTCTCCACATCTTGGCTATTTTCACTTTACGCCCATGGGGCTTATCTATTCACAAGTTCCAACATGCCTTCCTCATTTCTGCCTCCATGTCTTTGTTTAGCCTGGTTGCCCCTTCTGTCCTATTTAACCATCTTCATCTCTGGAAACTTCCATGCATCTTTCTAGTCTCAGTTCCATCTGAGAGCATTTGTGAAGTTTTCTTTGACCACAATGGCTTTTCTCACCTCTGAACTCATATTAAAGTTTTATCTTATAAGAAGATAGATCAAATTATCACATTTATCTTCTGTTGGGTAATAAAAGGTAGAAACCCAGAGAATCCCAAGATTGTTCCACTGTGACCACTGTTAGGCCTACTAGAAAGTAGGCATTCAGGCAATAATAGGCAGAAAGAACTCCAGTCACATGTGGCCAAAGAGCAGTTTCCCAGGGAACTGTCCCTGAGATCCCTGGACTACGATCCCCACGTCATCTAGGAGGGTCACTTGCACTTCCAAAAGTCAACTCCCTGATTCAAGAGGGTCTCATAACAGAAAGTGGTCAATGGGTTCATCGATAAATTAAGGCACACTGGAGCTTCCAGCATGTGGACAGGCTGGTTGGGCACTGGACACATCAGCTGACATCCACGTGAGTGGCTGCTGTTTCCGTCTCCCTGTGGGCCTGACTCCAGCTGCCCCTTCAGCCATTCAGCGCAATCAGATTGAGCTGTTCCTCTCTACAAACATTGGACAGTGGTGAGCAGAGCTGCAGAGGATACAGCCAACTCCTTCGCATGTCATCCAGACCCTGCACAGTCTGACCCCAGCCCTTCCCAGGCTCTTCTTCTGTGGCAGTCACCACCTGCTTCTTGCTGTTCCCCAAGCCCACCATAATCTGCCTAGTCTCCCCGCTACTTGGCATGTCCTTCTTTAGCTTCTTTACCTCATCTTACTCAGACTATAAACCCAGCTCAGATGTTGCCTCCTATAAAGAACCCTGCCACCCTTTCACAGAGTTTATTCCCAGTTCTCTCTGCAGCCCTCTATTACTGAGCTCTTCACGGTACTGCCAGTGTGACCATGGCAAGTTCCTGCCAGCATGCCCACACACAAAGTACTGCCAGCGTGCCTACTCATTTCTCCCCCACAAGACCACATGAATTATGAGGTCAAGAAGAATTTTATAACCCTTCTGTCTGCCCAGCAAGGTTTCTGACTACCAATACACTTTATTTAATGCACTGATTAAGAGAACAGAAATAAATGAATGAATGATGCTGTTTCTAACAAGAGACACCATACTTCCCAGCCTTCCCATCCAAGATGCCTGGAAATTACTCTTGGAAGATCTGCATTGTGGAAACTAGACAGAGCCACAGAGCCATTTTTGCAAAAGGTGAGCACCCCTGGGGGTGGGAAAGAGAAGTACTTGTGTCCAGAATAATAACTCCCCCAGAAAACATTAAGTCAGAGGGGTCTTTCATTTTTGAATTTTTTATTTTCACCTTTGTATATCTGCATACAGGTCTGAATTCAAATGAACTTTGGTAAGTGACATTCTATAAAAATATCCTAATTATTTTTTAGTTCACTAAGTAGCTGTAACCCCAGGCCTGGTGAATCCCATATCCGGTAACTGCAACTGCTCTGTGAAGCATCATCCCCAGGATTTTTCCCTCTGGTGATTACTGAGCAATCCATTTTCACCTTTAGAACTGGCACAGGGTTTGTGCCCACCTGTTTATTTTCTGGCTAATTTAGTTCTTTTACATACTATGACCTTCTGTGCCCCACATGCAATACAGGAGTCATCCTTACTAGGACTTCCTTTAGATGGGTCACGGAAGTGTGTGAGGCATAAGTAATATACCAACTCTTAAACCCAGGCAGAATGAGTCCCTATCTAATGTCCCAGGAAAGCCTATAATGCTGTTTTATAAAGGAAACAAAATATCCTCTTGATCTTGGCTATTTTCTATAGGAAAATGCCTCCCCAAGTACATCCTTTCCTACACATTCTGTAGTGGAACATTTATGGGGTCAGAGGAAGTCACTAAAAACTTGCCCAAGCTATTTAGCTCATATTCATTAACTGCTTAATACAAGACCGGAGGAGCTTTACCAAGGGCCTCACATGGCTTGTTTCATCTTTCCCCAGCCTTCTTGGTCCTGCAGATGAGGAACCTGGAGCACAGGGGCCAATAACTCACCCAAGATCACATGGCTCATGGGTGTTGAAGTATGCTTTTTTAGGTCAACTCTGCTGGCTCCAGAGCCTGAAAGTATAACCATTGCTCTAGGCTCTGTGGCACACTGCCAGACTTCTTGTTCAAGAAGAGTTTTTCCAACATGGGTAACTCCTAGACAGCTCTCATAAGACCTTACTCCTTTAGGCATTTTAGAGTATATTTGTATGGTATTCTCTTTTTGAAACAATTATTTAAAAACATATGGTTCAAGTATGCATCACATAGAGACATACAAGCCTCTTTTAAAATTTTTTAAATGATAAAAAGCTACACAGGGAAAAGAAAACTGTGCCCTCTTGACCCAAACTTTTAGATTTTGGTATAAAGTGTTTTCACTGGGTGCAAAGTGACCAACTCCCTTAGTCAGTGGAAACAGGTGAACTTGGTATGCCATTGTCCACAACCAGATGAGTTTCTCAAGGAGGCTCATTGGTCCTCAAACATTTATTAAGTATGCCCTCTGCATGAGACAGTCGCTGGGCAGTACGCGGGAATGGGGAACAAGGAGACATGGCCCTAGCTCTGCCAGAGCGTACAGGCAGTAGCTCACTTCCTTGGGGAATTCAAGGCCCACAGACTGACCATAACATTCGATGTACCAAAGCCCATAAGGCGAGAAGTTCAGAAGAGAAAGAAATCATAACCACCTTGAAAAATATCAACTTGCTTTATTGGAAAAGGTCAATGTCTTGCCTCCAGCTTTCATCAGTGCTCAGTGACCAGTACTGGGAGGGCCATGCCAAGGGAAAAGCTGAGATGGAAGAAGCCACATGTTCATTGCAAATGAGAAATTTTAAAAATATATGTAAGCTGCCACTGAACACCCAATAGTCTAACTAATGGATTAATTTTTATTAATATTTTAATGAGTATCAATTTTCATTTCCAACAGGCAATATATGCATACGCTAAAACAAACTGAAGATCAAGCAAACCAAATTGTTAGGCAGTGAGGTTTCCCTCTACCCTGAGAGGCAGCCTCTCTAAGCCGGTTCTTGGACCCCTTCAAACGAGAGTTCTATGCATTTTAATGGCAGAAGTTTATAATGCCTTCAGCTTCTGGGCCACTCAGGCCTAAGTTAGGTGGCCCATTCCGAAGGCTGGCCACAGAGATGGGTCAGGAAAGTGGACAATGGAAAGATAAATTAGGAAGAACTGCTCCAGGCCTGGTCAACTCAGGGGCACTGTCCCATTGGCCACCTCCTGTGCATAGGACTGGGACAGGGAAGGGAGCCAAGCCTTCCATACTCATAGCTCACCCCACAACTGCTAGGCAGCACCCACCTTTTAGAGAGAAGTAAAGTATGTGCTGGGAGAAAGAGGCAAATGGGGGAGAGATTCTGGAAAATTCTAAGGAGGTTTTAAGCACTCTTCAGGCAGACCCGCCCAGCCGCTGTTTAGGGTTTCCTTACTGGGGTGCTGGGGCGGATGTTACCCAGTGGGGTTCAAGGCAGTGCCTTGGTGGTGAGATGAGAAGTTTTTAAATGTATGCCTTTCTAAAGCCACTCTCCCTGCATCTCAGAGAAGCACCCAGCTGGTGTGAATCGACCAGGACAGCAAATCCAGTTATTTATCTCCCTGTCCCGAGTTACATTTATAAAGTAACGAATGGTCCATTAAACTAAGTTTGGGCACCTGTCTCGCCACAGCCACCTCGTCGCCCGCACCCTTAGCCGGAGGCCGTGGACGTGGGCTGCAGCCCTCCAGCCTCAATCCCCTCCCTCTGTCACCCCGCTCGCTTCCCTCCTCCTCCCGCCCTCCCCCCGGTTATTTGTGAGATTAGAGTTCATTAATTAAATCCTGTGCTTAGATCGAACTGTAACATTATTCCAATCACATTTATCTTGCAGGCGGCGGAGGAGGTGGCAGCCTCGCTGGAAACGCGCGGGGGAGCCGGCGCCCGCGGCCGGGGACGCACAGCGCGGCGCTCCATCGCCACGCCGCCGCGCAGACCCTCCATCTTCCTGCCTGGCCTCCCGGCCCCGCTCGCCCCTGCCTGCGGGGTCAGGCTCCTCTCTGGGGCTGCTGCCCGCCCCCATCCCCCAGGCCTCCGCGGCTCTCCTGCCCGGTTCCCCTCCCCCGCCACACACGCTGACACGCGCGCGCGAACACACACTCACACACCCGCACACACCAGCGAGCGGCTGGCCTCTCAATGGACCGATTTCCCCTCTTTCCCTGATCCCAGTCCAGCCCGGGATGAGAAATTGCAAAATGGCCCGGGTCGCCAGTGTGCTGGGGCTGGTCATGCTCAGCGTCGCCCTGCTTATTTTATCGCTCATCAGCTACGTGTCCCTGAAAAAGGAGAACATCTTCACCACTCCCAAGTACGCCAGCCCGGGGGCGCCCCGAATGTACATGTTCCACGCGGGATTCCGGTGAGTGCGGGCCTCTGAGCGCCCTCGGGCATCTGATTTGGGGGGACGGCGGTGTGGGGTGGAGAGGGGGGGTGACAGGGAGTGTTCTGGCTTCTCTGAGACTTCAGGCTGGATAACTGCGTGGTCCTTCCCCTCCTCTCTGATTCTCCCTTCCCCCTTTCCTTTATTTATTTATTTTTTAAACCCGAAGTCCCTAAAAGCTGTTGTCCTAATCGATGTGATTGCATTTCTCGTATTCTTCCTCGGCATCCCTTCCCCCATTTCAAAAATGCGGGGAGGGCTTAACGAGAACGCTGGTGGAGGGAGAGGCGCTGTGTGTGTTTGGGAGGGGGCGGTGAAGCGGGACTCGCGAGCGGTGAGCGCCTTCCCGGTGCCGGGTTCCGGGACTCTGCCTCCAGGCTCTCGACCGTACGGGGCGATTTAATGGCGCAGGCGCCGGACTCGCCCTGAGTTCTTCTCCGCGCCTCTCCCCAACCCCCATCAAATGATAACCGGGCCTGTGCTCTTGAAGCCCCTGGTGTATTCTACCACGATCCTCCCCCAACACACACACACCCCCACCCCCGCTGCCACCCGCCTCCCCCTTTCCGGGATTTCTGCCGTTCCCCCGCCCTCTGCGGGAAGCGAGCCTCCTAAGGGCCGCCTACCCTCGCCCCAGGTTCGGGTCACCGCCGGGCGAGGGGCTGGACTGAGTAGGCGCCAGGCGAGGCTTGGCGCAGCTCATTGAGAACCCCTGCCTCTACCTGTGACCGCAGGAGTCCTCCCGGCAGGGCCTCCTGGGGAACAAATGGCAAATACAAACTGCAACCGGGTCCAAGCCGGGCCAGAGGTGTAGAACTTAGGGAAGCCCCACCAGGACAGAGTAGCGGGACTGCCCAGCGGCCTCCGGGGTCCCCAGTTGGGTGACAGGGAGTGCAGTCAGACCTAGGCTCGGGGAGTAAAAGGTTAAGGCAGAAGCCACCCCAGCCTTCCCCTGGGTCTCCGATTTCCTCTGCCCTTTCTCCAAAAATCAATTCACCCAGACGGCAGAGTCGCAGGTCGGAGAAGCGGGGGACGCGGCCGCTGTCCGCGGTGCTGACTCCCCGGTCCGCGCCGCGCCCGGGCGCCGGCAGTGCTCCTGGCTCCCGCCCCTGAGCTCCGCGAGACGGCCATTTTATGGTCTCTCCCGCACCCGGAGGGTTGGACAATGGAGACAGACCTCCCCAGTTTTCTTACTCCCTCACAGGTGTGTATGGGGAGTAGAGGATGGACCAACTGAGAGGGGGCTCTGGGACGGGATGGAGCCCGTTCGTGTGCCAGCTGCGCCCCCCACCAGCTGGCTGCACCTTAATGGCTACCTCGGCTTCCCCAGCCGAGGCCAGCACGTTTGTCTGTACTCATGCTCCTCTCCAGGTCACAGTTTGCGCTGAAGTTTCTAGATCCGTCATTTGTGCCCATTACGAATTCTCTGACCCATGAACTCCAAGAGAAACCTTCTAAGTGGACATTTAATCGGACAGCGTTTTTACATCAAAGGTAGGATAGGGGGAAAAGATCAAAAAGCTGTTTTTGCACTGTGGAGCTCAAAAAAAAAAAAATCTATCCTCCTCCTGAGCTGTATTTGTCTTCTTGGCCTTACTGCACAAATTCTGGTGATTCGTAACCCTTTTTTATGCATGTAGTGTTTTTCATCAAAAGAAAACATCAGGAAGACCAATTTGAATGGAAGAAAAACAATATTTTCAATATCCTCCCTAACTTCACCTTCACTGAGCACCATGGTCTATAGTTAACCAACTATTAAAAAAAAAAAAGTTATTGCAGGAAGACCACCCAATGCCTCTTCATTCCCCCACTGATAAAAACTGAAAAAATAAATACATAGAATTGTCTCACTGAAACACACAGAAAATACTGTAATTCATCCCTATCAAATTACTAGTGAAAATCTTGGCCCAGATATATGCAAGTATTTAAGTACGGTTTTGTTTTGGGTTTGCCTGTTTGTTTTCATTATGCCCTTACAGCTTTTAACATACTGTAAAAGCTACTCAACATTATTTTATTAGTTGTCTTGTAGCAGCCTTGTTTTTACATGAAGGAGTTTATGTGTATGTGTGTGTGTGGGGGGGTGTTTTTGGTTGTGAGGTGGGAAGAAGGATGGGATTTATTGAAATTTATTTATTCTCCTCAGTGATTATGGTCTACTCTTAGAAACCTCAGATAAGTCAGTTCTTTTTTCTTCTTGGTAGGATTATTGTTCTGTGAGTGGAATGTGAGCCATCTAGTGTATTCATTAGGGGTGTGAATACTTATTTTACATGTACTTATTTTACCACTCTATTTAGGGGGTTGTGTTTTGGTCACAGAATTTCTAGTTACTGCACTCCTCTTTTTTTTTTTTCAATTTAATGACAGAATTAAAACAAATTTGGTAGATCCATGATGTTAGGAGAATGTTGTTTACTTGAAGAGTTGACATACAGTCTGATTATGGTTAAAATTTTTAAAACACTGTTCAATTAGAAATTAGTCCATGACAATAATTGATTGTTTTTAAAGACCTAGAAGTGTATTTTTTTCCATTTTTTTATTATTGGAATATAGCTGATAAACAATATTATTGGTATATTGCTTTCAGATGTACAATATAGTGACTTGATAATTATATACATTACTAGAAGCTCACCACAGTTAGTTACCCCCTGTTACCATACCAAGATATTAGAAGTCCCTTTTCTTAACTATTGATTTTTAAATCCAGTATTGCTTTTACAGACAACCCAGAAAACACTAATGGGTAGAACTCACTATACCTTTTCCCAAAACATGTTTCTAACTCAATAAAAATATTCTTCCTACAATAGGCCATGTGACCCAAATGACCAGTCAGAACAATATCTCTTTTTCAAAACCTCCTTTGAACCCATTTATGAGATAATCTTTGGTTAATTTTATCAGTATCAAGCTAAGCTTACCCTGCCTTTGTAACAGTTTGTAGAAAACAATATTGGTAACTTTGGAAATTTCAGAATAAAGCTTTCAGATTATGTTGCTCTATACTTTGACAAGTGAAATAATTTTTTGAAATAAAATCCCAGGTAAAGCGATGATAGGTGAAGCATTTAGTTTCAATCTTGCTATGCTTTTAGGCAAAAGACACAGGAAATTCAATGTGATTTCTTAGAATTGGAGAATCTAGTAGCAAAGTAACATTTTACTTGTCTTTCTTAGATATTTTAAATATCTGAGACTTTAAGAAGAGCTGCTTAATTTTACTTAAAGCTCAACATGAAAGCAACCCAAAATTAGTGTTAAATATCACCCTTGCCTTGCTTATCCTCTAAATTCTTAGAATACACACATATTTCTAGATACAATACCCTATTTTTCTAAGGATTAAGTTTCTTCAACTGAATTGTTTCTATACAATCAAGTAGAAAAATATCCGTTTCACTATTCAAAGGACTTTAATGAGGTTATGTCATTTCTATTAAATATTCAACTACACCCACTGTTATTACCATTTTCATATTTTAATAATAGATAGTACTATACTGACTCATATCTATTTGGCTTATTTAGACACCAGAGATATTTGATCCTTGAATACTACAGTCCAATAGCAAACAAGTAGTCCCTAGTTACAAATTCTAAGTCACCAATGTTTGTGCATTAATATAAGCTCTTTGGGGCCTCTGTAAATTGTCTCCCTGTATTCTCCGACACAACTTGGCCTATGCCTTCCCCTTGATCAAATACACTCTTCACATAGAGTAGAAAACCAAAGATTGGCAGCTAAAACTGTAAGTTGTAACATTTACAAGCCTGGAAGGATTACCTCTAAGAACCTGCCTGAGAGATTAGCACATGTCTGTAGATTCTGAAGCGGTCCTCCACACAAAGACCATAATTACTGTGAACGTGTAGTCTTTCTTGGATTCACTGTGCCTATGATTCTTGTCTGAATAAAATGCCAGCATAAGACATAAAATGAAAAAATCAATTCTTTTGAATGGGATGCATTTAATGAAATTTCTTTTTATTTTAGGCAAGAAATTCTTCAGCATGTCGATGTAATAAAAAATTTTTCTTTGACCAAGAATAGTGTTCGGATCGGACAACTGATGCACTATGATTATTCCAGCCATAAATATGTTTTCTCTATTAGCAATAACTTCCGATCACTACTTCCAGATGTGTCTCCCATTCTGAATAAGCATTATAATATTTGTGCTGTGGTTGGAAATAGTGGGATCCTGACAGGGAGTCGGTGTGGACAAGAAATAGATAAGTCAGATTTTGTTTTCCGTTGCAATTTTGCCCCTACGGAGGCTTTCCAAAGAGATGTTGGAAGGAAAACCAACCTGACCACCTTCAACCCCAGCATCCTGGAAAAATATTACAACAATCTTTTGACCATTCAGGACCGTAACAACTTTTTCCTCAGTTTAAAAAAGCTCGAGGGGGCTATTCTTTGGATCCCTGCATTTTTCTTCCATACTTCTGCAACTGTCACCAGGACATTAGTTGACTTTTTTGTTGAACACAGAGGTCAGTTAAAAGTCCAGTTGGCGTGGCCTGGAAATATAATGCAACATGTCAACAGGTGTGTATATTTTATTGCCTTTAACTTATACCCCACCAGATGGCAAATCAATATTTCAATCTCTTGGGGGTGGGAGGTATCCAGTTAGTTAGTTGTGGTTAGCTTAGTATTTTAGGGCAAATGGTTATGTTTTGTAATGAATAAATGAATCATTCTAGGTTAGAATTTCAATCTCCTCCTCCCATCTGGTAACCAAGTGCCAAACGGGGAGTTTGATATCTCATCAGTCTCCCCTCTCTGCTTCCTGTCCCCTCCATTGTTGGTAAATCTAATGATCAATCATAGAAATCAAGACAAATCAAGAATTTTCTTTAAATGGGTAACTACATCCCAATAATGCTAATGGCTAAATTAAACAAGTTAAGCATTTTCTTTTAAAGAAGCAATTGACTTAAAATGTCCATTTTTATTAGATATTTGGGTGTTTTGTATATGTCCAAGATTAGAAAACCATGTAGGTAAATCATAAGTTCTATAATCTGCCTTAAAATGTGAGATTTGATAAACCAAAAATTATATGACTTCATAATTCAGTAACTTGGCCTTAGACAGATTAACCAAAATATGCAGTATTTTCATCTAGAGTGATGAGTTTTAACTCTTGGCTATATGTTAGAATTACTTGGAGAGCTTTAAAATATACTATTGCCTGGGCTCTACTTCAAGAAATTCTAATGTAATTCATCTGATGGAGGAGGTGATGGGCCCAGATATTTGGTATTTCTTAACTCCCCAAATGATTTTAATGTGCAGTCAGAATTGGGTGCCACTAATCCAGAGCATTTTATAAAGCAAGTTAAATTGTAGGATTTTTTTCTTCTTTAAGTCTTCTAAGGAAATTGCCTCAACTCTAATTTCCCTTATGCAAGTCCTAATATACTATCCAGATATTACTATAAATTAGAGTAGATTCTGGGGCCTGGTAAATAGGGAATTCTAAAGATTTTTATCCCACAGTATATTATTCCCATTCTGTACTCCACTAAAATCCTCCACATTTAAGATTTTTAGTTGGTCTTTCACAGAAGGAGGAATCATTGTCTAATAAAACTGGTATGTATCTAACAGGTAGGGTAATATCATAATTTATAATCCAAACTGAAACTTTTTCTTTGAGAGAAAGAGGGCACTGCTAATAATTACAAGGATAACAGGCAAACGCTGGTATTATCCCCATTTCCCAGGGTATGGTCACCTTTTTAAAGAGGTAATGTAGTCCAACTGCTAAGTTTAAAGATAAGTCAACTGAGGTACTAGGAACAGGAGTTATTTACCCAACCCCACTGCCCAAAATTGGCAGAACAAGTATTAGAAGCCAGGCCAACCTGGTCTTTTGACCTCATAATTTTGCTCTTCTCTAGTTCTATTTAAGTTCAGCTGTACCAAAAGAATTGTCAGAAGCCATTCTAACTCCTTAGATAAGAATATTAAAGCCAAGACTGAACTTTTAAATTGCAACTAGAAGGGAAAGGTCCATCTTTGAAGCCTTCAAATAGTAATGAAGGGAGTGCATATGCTTAGATATTTCAGGAAACTGGCCTGTGTGGCCTACCCTGCCCCCGACCTTTCAGAAGTCCCATGGAATTAGTTATAATGCCCCACAACCACTCATGTTGACAGCAAACATATTGGTTCAATGGAAACTCAAAGGAAATACAATCTATAGTAACAGCCTGATTCATGAACAGTTCAATTCTCTTTGCACAGCCAACGATAAACACACGTACATGCATACACATGCACATGTGCACACACACACTCCACGGCAATCTCCAATATTTGACAGTTTTGGTGGGAAAGCTTCAAATTACTCTCTAAACACAGAAGGAAAAACAAACATAGTGTAGCCTTTTCTTTCAGATCATAAAGCATGTAAATATTTTCCTTAGGTCCCAGCATGCTAAAGAAGAGCTTGAGAACCCCCAGTTAGAAGACAAAGAGGCAGGGAATATGATTTTCTGGGCACAGGTATTCTTATATACACCCTTGCGTCAGCAATATGTGAAGAGATCCACTTGTATGGATTTTGGCCTTTTGGATTTGACCCCAACACGAGGGAACAGAAACATAAGGCTCACAACCTTTCTAGACCCAGCAAGAAGGATTTAATCTCTGGCTTTGGGTAAAGAAGTGACAGGAGTTCCCCTTAGATTAAACAACCTCCTCCCCACTTCCAACGGTGCTTTGTGTATGAAGAAGCATAGTCATTCTCACTGGTGACCTTCTGTGGTATCACCAGCAAGTCAGAGCCACCACTCCTTAAGACAACCCAGACACAGGACTTGTCGCGCGCCCCGTCCTCGCCGGCAAGAACAGCACGCAACAACAGCAGGATTCTTCTGCAGAAAGCTTTATTCTTCAGCTCTTTGTGAAACAAATGAGTTGGGCAGGACCCAGAGGGGAAGGAGAGGCTTGCTTATATAGTTCTCATGCTCTGACCTGGTTGGTGCGGCTCCATATGCCTTATTAGCATAACCATTTGGTGGGTCTCATTGGTCCTTATGCCAAGGCGCAATTAGCATGTAGTTTAGTGGTGTGGGATGATTTGTCATTAGGAAGTTCGGGGCCTTCCGGCTGCCCTGCATTGGGCACTATTTTCTGAGCGCGGCTGCCAACATCTCCCCCTTTTTTGTCTAACAGAAGCTCAAGGCGGAACTTGCCAGCAGAGGCGGAGACAGAGGCCTGACCTCCATCATACTTCCTGATGCCCCCTTTTTGGAGAGGGGTTCTGGGCATCTACCCCTATGCAGTCAGGCATGCCTCTCAGAGGGGTCCAAGACCTCTTGCAGTGCTTTGCCTCGCATCCTCTGGCTGGCGTTGGGACCGCTTGGTACAAAGGGTTTGGACCCTTTTTCTCAACCCTCTTGCACCATGAGCTTCTTAAAGAAAGCTGTGATTAAGCATTGAGGTACTCGGGCCTGGTGCAGTGCCACATGGGCTCAGGGTGCAAGAGCTACCTCAAGCTAAAGCTGAGCTTCCTTCTTAAGCATATTGAGCCACACTTGGGGAGAGGCGCCAATGTCTATCGCCATTAGGGCTTGAGCAAGGATCACCTTGTCCTTATGTTGATTGCGGAGTCTGCATAACAACCAGAGTAGGAGCATGAGACCTCCAAGCATGAACACGCCCATCCCAGCCATGCCCGCCCACTCCTTGACGTGGGAGAGAGCTCTGAGGAACCAGGAAGAGAGTCCTTCTGCTACGGAGATATCTAGACGGGTGGAGTTGATGTGGATTATTTCTCGCCGCAGTTCTTCTAGTGCTCCATCAAAGTCCTGGGACCAGTTTCCTGAAAGATACTGGGACAGGCCTCGTGACAGATTAGTGAAAGCATTTAATACTTCTGTTAGTGATCCTGGCTTGTTTGTGGCTCTGTAATATGGCCGCGGCTAGGCCCGCATTGGTGAGTGGCCCTCCTATTTCTCTACAGGCTTTCAACCAGGCATGTATCCCTTTTTGTTTCCAGGGTGTTATCGCCTGTCTGCATTCCTTGGTACATTGTTCAAATACTAATTGCTCCACTAGGGGCATTGCTTGTTCCTGATCTCCAAATATTCTGCCTGCGGCCTCCATCATACGAGCGACAAAGTCAGAAAATGGCTCGCTCAGCCCCTGAATAATTTTTGTCAAATTGCCTGATACTTCTCCTTTGTTGGTGAGGGCTTTCCATGCCTTGGCGGCGCACGTGTTTATTTGTGCGTATACCTGTAAGGGGAAGGCGGTCTGGTCAGCTACCCACTGTCCTTGGCCCGTCAGCATATCATATGACCACGCAGGCTGTCCTTCGGCCGCGTTTGCGCGTGCCTGGGTCATGCTGATATCATGCCACAATGCCTTCCATTCTATGTATTGCCCCATACTAGAAAGGCATGCCTTAGTTACATATTGCCAGTCTGCGGGTGTCATGGCTGTCTCTGTTAATCTCTCAACTTGTGCTATGGTATAGTTAGCACTGACTCCATAAGCCCGAACGGATTCTGCTAACTCCTTAACTTGTTTATGGCTCAGGGGCTGGTGAGAGTGTACGCCATTATCCTCAAATACAGGAAACATTTGTCTAATTGCCTGAAGAGTATCTGGGTGGCAAAAGGAGAGTGCGCCACTCACGTAAGGTGGCGGGGCAAAGGGCGTCGGGGGACACCCTGCTTTCATTTTTTCCTTGGTCCGCTTTTCAACTTTGCTGGTTCCCTTACTTCTACACTCTGCGGTTTTATTTTCTTCCCCTTCCTCTGCGGACGTTAATTCCTCCTCAGATTCCCTATTGGAGAGTTGGAGGTCCCTCAACTCTTTCCAGGGGTATTTACTATTTTCTCCGAGGCGATCGTCACTCGCTTCTCGGGGCTCTTTCGCTTTTGCCCTAGGTGGGCTTTCTCCCTCACTCTGAGGTTTCTTTACCTTCGTTTTTCTGGCCTTTTTTCGGCCGCGCGCGCTCTCTGTTTCCCGTTCCGTTTCTGACATGCTCTCTTGGATATCTGTCAATGCTCTCTGACCTTCTTTTATTACCTTTTCACATCTCTCATCTTGCAGACAAGCTCTAATCAGTTTCCAGAGGGGCCTGGTGCCTCCCCTCAGGCTACCCTCCTCCTCCTCTCTATCAAGATCTTTCCCCAGTTTGTCCCAGCTCGGGATTGAGAGGGACCCTGAACAAATGAACCAGGGGGCCACACGGTCTATCTCCTTCACAAAAGATCCTAAGACTTTGCTGGAGACCTTCAAGTTTCACTCTTTGAGAGCTGTCTGCAGCGCCGTGACTAATGACGGTGCATTCCCCATGGTGCCTCCTTATTTACAGAGAACCATCAACCATTATCCTAAAAAGCAGGGGCCTCTCGGAACTTACCCCTCCGGGCTTTCTTCTGACCTGCAGTTCTGAATCCTCTCCAGATGTCTGAAGGGTCCTCCCTATGCCGGTGATGTTCTGGTTCCCGGGATTCGGCACCACTTGTCGCGCGCCCCGTCCTCGCCGGCAAGAACAGCACGCAACAACAGCAGGATTCTTCTGCAGAAAGCTTTATTCTTCAGCTCTTTGTGAAACAAATGAGTTGGGCAGGACCCAGAGGGGAAGGAGAGGCTTGCTTATATAGTTCTCATGCTCTGACCTGGTTGGTGCGGCTCCATATGCCTTATTAGCATAACCATTTGGTGGGTCTCATTGGTCCTTATGCCAAGGCGCAATTAGCATGTAGTTTAGTGGTGTGGGATGATTTGTCATTAGGAAGTTCGGGGCCTTCCGGCTGCCCTGCATTGGGCACTATTTTCTGAGCGCGGCTGCCAACAAGGACTGGCTTCAAACATGTGCAACCTGTGTAGTCACACAGGAGCTGTGCTCAGAAGGCCTGGCACTTGGTTTAATGCTCTGCTACTACTCTCTCAAAATTCTCAATAATGTTTTAAGGAAGGGCCCACATTTTCATTTTGCACTGGGTCTCCCAAACTATGTAGCCTGTGCTGCTTAGAGGTGGTTGTCTAAAAGATAGATTCAAAGCAAGTACCGTTTAAATCACATGTACAGACCCACCTCCCAGCCCAGTCAGAGTGACCTATCTGATTGAAACCTTCAACACTGGCCTCTGAATCCACATGTACTTATTGTTCCACAGGTACTGGAAAAACAAACATTTGTCACCCAAACGGCTGAGCACAGGTATTCTTATGTACACCCTTGCATCAGCAATATGTGAAGAGATCCACTTGTATGGATTTTGGCCTTTTGGATTTGACCCCAACACGAGGGAAGATCTTCCATACCATTACTATGACAAAAAAGGAACCAAATTTACCACCAAGTGGCAGGAGTCCCACCAGCTGCCTGCTGAGTTTCAGCTGCTGTACCGAATGCATGGGGAAGGGCTCACCAAGCTGACTCTGTCACACTGTGCCTAAGAACTCCAAACAGAGAGTGCCAATCGGCTGTTTAAAAAGTGCCCCAACTCACAATGAATAGTCTTCAGAATCAAACCCTAGAGAATTTCTTATAAGGATCGTGTGCCGTTTAAAAGGAAAGATGTCTTCCCTCCCTTTTTTGCACTGCTCTTTTGAGTGTCTCAGCAGGACAAACGCACTGAAGCCACATGATTTCAACTTGACTGATAAAGGAAATGTTACATTTGGAACTATGTTGCTAACAGAATGGTCTGAAGTATTTTCATCTTTGTATTTTGATAATAAACTGCCTCCCATTTTTTAGGAGGACTAGAGCTGTAGTTTCTACAGCTTTGCTTAGACACAGTCCTCATAATCAGAGGCCTCAGGCCAATTTGGGCAGGATTTCAGTTTTTGGGTGGGATAAAACTCTCCAGAATAGAAACATAAAGAACTGATTTGCATCTCATCTCTATCTCCAACCATGTCCCTTGCCCCACCACCATGGAGTTTAATAATTTGCTAGGAATCATACTGAATTAGCTTTGCTTGTATCTGTTGCATTTGTACTAGATGTGTTCAAGGTTCTGGGTAACTTTGATGTTTCATGACAAACCGAGCAAATCATGATAGACCCCCTTATGATTACTTTGGTAAGAAACACGTCTTACAAAGTTATCACTAGTCCATGAAGTCTACAACACGGTGGCCCCTCTGTGGTGCGTGGCTTATAATGCAGTGCATCTCTCACTACCAGAAAGAAAGCCTGTGTCATGGGTGGCACTGTATTTCTTGCCATGAGTGCTATTATGGCAGATGACTTATTACCACATTTGCAAGGGCATTCCAGCATGAGTTTAGTGCCTACACAATCCCAACCCAGGCACTGGGCTGGGAATCCTCTCAAAATATAGAGACAGTGAATCAGCTTAAAAACCTGGGAAGCCTGGGACATAAAGAAGAAAACGAAGAAGAAAATGAAGTAGAATGCTTAGAAATTGTTATGAAGTTGTATATACCCTGAAGTGTTGTAACCAAGCTGCCTGTTCAGAGCTGTTGAGACCCAGCAGGGTTAGAGAATAGAAGCTTCCAGGTTGGCCCAGCCAGGCCCCCATGTGAATAGGGCTGAAGTGAGGTCCTCTGTGGTGTCACTGTGCTCACCAGCACCATTTGTCCTCTTTAACACTGTATGAGGAGACACTGTATAGTCTCTCTTTCCACTGGAACTGGATCTGTGCATCTACAAATTAAGCATTTCCAAAGGAAGAGCCACTAGGTAGTGGCAAGATTTGGTACTAAATAACCCTTGAAATTTAAAGGAATTAGTTAGCCATTCTCTTCTTCATTATTTCAGCTTTAGAAGTTGAAATCACATCACTCCGGTCCCTGGCTTTTCACAGAGCAGCACTTTATTCTTCCAGTTCAGCCCAAAGTCTGGCCAAGTTGATGTTAAATTTTAATAAGAGTTTCTTCTTTCCAAATGCCAGTCAAGCACATTTATGATATAATTGGGTGGGGTGGCTTGTTCTTTTCCAGAAATCTCATCTAGGTTGCCTACAATGTTACAAATACTGTTTAAAATAATTGCTGTAATTTGATCAATAAATATGAGAGATGCCCTCTCAAAAAAAAAAATAATAATAATTGCTGTAGTTCAGTGTTCAACTAACTCTGCCCCTCTTTGAGAGGAATAATCATGCCTAAAATTAAACTAAATACAATAATGAAAGACAGAGTCCTTATGCCCACGTGCTCCCTGGTCTTAAAAATGAGCTGCTTATTCTAATAGTTTTTCAGAAAGCTAATCAAAACAGCTAACACAGATCCAGATAATTAACTAGTGAAGGAAAAACATACAGGCTCAAATGTGTTGCCAAGAGTGGCATATCTTACAAGGGTATATGAATGGCGATCACCCAAATAGATGGGAAGAAGCAGGAATGGCTGTTTTGAAATGGGAAACACTAAATAGCTCAATTCTCAGAATAATTATGAGAGATAGTAGAAAAATTTTTTAATTCAACAGTACCATTTGATGGGCACCAAAGCCACACTATGCTTATTCCCCAACAGTCCTGTGGTTCTCGTGCTGTGCTCTGCTGGGATCACTGCGAGACTGATAACTGATGCAAGTGTTTAGTCGCCTCTTCCTAAGCACTTAGTTCACTTAGTCACAGCTAAGTGATATTAATGCCAGTATTACAGGGGCCAGATTCTGACTCTGGAGTTTTAATCTCAATGTACCCATTAGATTTCACTAAATATAAATATGTAGAATCGAAAAAGACCATCCTTCCCTTTTCTTTAAAAGTCTCTGAAGAAAGTTCCAAGTCTTCCCATATTGGTTAACCATAGTTCTCATACTTTATAAATTCTTCACACACAGGCTGTATCCCTCCTATTGAAAAAAATAGATGCAATATGTAGGTAAAGCATTTATCCCAGTTTTCAGCACATAGTAGGCACTCAAGGTATGGCAGCATTTACTATTTTTATTGTTACTTATGCCCTGGACCTACAGTTCCAGCATAGAGAAAAACAGCCTCTAGCTGATCATACAAAATCTTTTTGTTTAAATAGTGTTTCAAAGATTAAACCTATGTAACCACTGTCATAACCAAAATTGTTGGTGGGTCCCATGAGTCCTGACTAGGTAGGTGGTGGTGTAAGTCATCAGAACTTCCGGGCCTGTGTGTTCAACAGCAATGAATTGCACAGACAGGACCATAGGGTTCACCCTCCTGATTCAGCTACAGATGCAAACCTCTGGCTTTGGCACTGCCTTCTAGGCTAAGTGCATCCTTCTGTCAGAACCCTTCCTCTTAGGATACTCACAGCAGAATCCCCCTTCAGCTATTTGAATAAATTTCACCATAAAGCCCCCAAGGCTCTCTACACGTGACACCAACACAAATGACCAATCCAGTTACAGAAGAGGAACACACCCTAAAACACTTAGCAAACTGCTTAATGCTAGTACCTCAGTTTTCTTTGTTCTGAGGGTCCTGTGCAGATGTGTAGATCCAGGGAAGACAGGGATAAGCGTAGTATCAAGAATTTCCCCCACACCCACAAAACCTTTCCCAGATTTGATGACTAAAACACCTATGGTTCCTCCCCCTTTGCTTTTGTGTCTTAAGTGTCCTTGCCTATTATAAAAGTGCTGTGTGTTTAGCAGTGCTGTGTGCTTAGCAGTGCTGTGACTGCTGAACCATTTGTCTGTGACCTTGATGTTAGGCACCTGACCAGGGAGCTACCCGCCAGGACATGCGAGGGGAAAGGCTCCCCTGCCTCCTTGTGCCCAGGCCTCCAGTTACACATGAATGTGAACACCAGGACTAACGTAATTTGGTGGGGAAGCTAAGGAACGGAAGAGCATTTCTTCTGACTATGAGAAAGGCACTAATTATTAGATACTCTTGGACTGCAAAAAGGTATTGAACTGAGGCCAGAAGACCCAGGGACAGAATTGTAGAGCCCTATGACACTGGAAATTGAAGAGCCTTTGAGCTTTCCTAGTCCTAATTCCTGACTTTACAAATGAGAAATGGAGAAACAGAGAGGCTCGGTGATTTTCACAAGATTGCACAGTTAATTACTGGAGAAATGATGACTCTTCATCTAGTACTTCTTGACCTTATCTGCAGCACAAATGAAGATGGGCTCAAAGGGAAAATGATTTTGGTCTGTGGTCTACAAGGCACAGAAAATAAGTTAGAGAGGCTATAAAGGAAGAAAGAAGATTCTCCCCTCAACACGGTAATTATCTCTCAATGCAAAACAATAAAGGAGATTTTAGGTATATAGCAGTCCACTGGTAATAAACTACATTGTACCCTGAAATAAGAGAAAGCCCCTTTGGTAAATTGTGATTCTGGTAAATCACAATTCAGTTACTGACAGCTCACAGTTGACAGCTGAAGTCTTATCCAATAATCTAGTCACAATAATAAAACCTTGTTTTAGTAATATGTATGTATAATTTAAAAGTTGAATACAGAGAATGGTTATGTACTTTTTTTTTTCATTTTTATTCAACTTATTTAACCTTAAAGGAAAACAGGACATCTATTGTACTTCTCATACGTATAATTTTTAGCCCCTGGAGGTAAGAAATAGCTTTTGTTGATGCCTTCCATATTGTAAGTAATTCCAACAGCAGACTTTGCATTATTGCATTTATTTAGTTCAATATGCTAAAATGTGCAAATAATAATAATTTGGGCTGAGTCTTCATAAGTGAAATGACAGACTGAGCAATTTCCTGTATAATTCTGGATCCTTTTTCACCCTAATTGTTTTAATGTACCAGGCAAAAGTATCTGTTTAGCCTCTGCTTCTCCCTGAATGTACAGAACTATCCATTTACTTACCAGAGGGTAGGGGCTGTGTGTATATGGCTGAAAAACCCAGACGAAGCATCCCAGTTGCTGGAGACTTAGAGCCCCTGGGCCACCTGATTGACTGGTCTGGGCTCTGTGCCCCAATTAAACAAGGCCACAGGTGAGTTGATACCAAGGACCAAAATGACTGAAATGCCTCTCTCCACACTGATTGCTTTGCCACATAGATATAACATTTGAAAAATGAGAAAGATTTTAGAATGTTATTATTGTATTACACAGTACTTCTTAAAATTTCTTTTTATTGTGGTGAATTATTACTGAAGATACATGTATTTGAATAGATGTTTTCATCCTCAGTGAAACTCATTCTTGTGTTGTTGATTGCAGTGGAATCACAGTGAAGAGCCTGTTGCAGAATAACTGACCCCAGTGTAAGATTACAATGGGATTACGGGGTTAGGGCCTGGTTACGCTGCTGATCCACCAGCAAACAAAGCTGTATGACATAAGGAGCTCTTTAAAATACGGTTCTTGCTCCCTACCCCAGACCTTTGATTCCAAGTGTCCTGGGATAAGCCCAGCTTACAGAAATTCCCAGGCAATTCTAATGTGGCCAGCATTTGGGATCCAACAACATATAATAAAGTCATATATACCATATGACCAAAGTGGCTGAATGTTTATCATTCCTCATGCAATTACTATCAGATCTGTTCCTTGACATTGTCATGATATATGGCAATAAAGACACAGTCTTAGTGACTCTACTATTCAACTGTTCTGGCTGAATTGACCAGTCACTAATTAATTGGTAAGCAAATAGTAACTGCTTAATTTAGTCAGAATGGATGCAAGCCTGAAGACAGAGTAAGGAACACAGCTTTAATATATTTTATCCCAAGTCCTGCTCTTTACATTTCACTCTTTATATTTCAAACTAAGAGGCAGATCTCAGGTCACTCGTCTTTACAGATAGATCAACTGAGAAACAGGGAAGCTAAATGATTCATCCAGATTCTACTTGGATGTCATTCCCAGAGCCTAAAGTATACCTGAAGAGGTCTGATCTCTCAACCTCCAGGTAATGCCCCAAATGCAAAAGTCCTCAGGTTAAAATGAAACCAATTAAAAAAGGAAATTCAAGGAGCTAAAGTTCTTCGACCAACTGAATATAAAAAAGGTTGGCACTGGCTGTCTCGTGCCAACCTCTGCTGAATAAGCTGCCACCATCCTGACGTTACGCCAGGCTCTTTTCTATAGCACATTCAAGGCCTTTATTCATCAGAGATACTAAGGGGCTCCCTTGATTTCCCTTCTGTGGGATTCACAGACAATTTTGCTCTGGCAAACATCTGCTAAATGTTTAACAACTGACTCTGGAGAATGGTGGAGCCCTGGCCTATAGCACTTACCAATTTCTGTGGTATAAATACTCTCAAGCTACTAACTTGATGTCAACCAGCTGAAAATGTAACAATATGTTTTCAAGAGCCAGTATGAGCTGGCTGCGATACAGCACTGCCTAAACAACTCCTGGGTCAGTGAGCACCATGTAGGAGAGGCGAGCAGTAGCTCTTGAGGGACTCCCAGGGGCACCCTCCCCACAAGCACACATTTCTACTTTGGTTAATTCTGACCTTTAGCATATTATTGGGCCCTGAGGCTACAGGCCCTGAGGTGTTCAAAGTATTTCCTAGCCATATGACTTTCAGGAACCTCCCCACAGACTTCTCAGTACTTGAGGAGATTACTAGCCATGGCTTGTCTAATTTCTAAGAGTGGCATTCCAGGTAAACATTCTTAATTTAACTGCCAGTTGTTTGAAACCATGTTTTTCATATTTTTTTTCCATATTCTATAGTCCATCATCTATTTCTAGTTCTCTAATTTTCTCTGTCCACTTGGTTCTCATCTTTCTGATACAGCACAAAATTCACAGACATCCAAAACTCAGTGGCAGCAAAGGAGCAGGGTAAGAATAAGACACATCCAATACACTTACCTGGCCCCACCACACCTGGGAGACGCTCCACAGTTCAAATATCTGTACCCAATTAGGGGACACCTAGCTAAGCCTCATGCTAGGGCTTGACTATGCATTCAGCTGGGCTTTACTTGCCCTCAAAAAATTCCTAAGGGGCACAAAACCCCATTAAATAAGAACACCACTGGGCAAACTCTGTAGAGGAAAGTGTCATGGGATGCCTTGCCCTAAGCGAAACTAGTGTAAGGCTGGGCCCTGGAAGAAAACTATCAGCAAACATTTGGCCACTGCAGTTGCCTGGGCCCTGAGCAGGGGTAGTTCAGCTTTCCTCCTTCCTCACCACTAGGTGTGGGTGCCCTACTTACTGAGTGTTCAGAAATCAGATACCCTGATTTGAACAAACTTTCTTTGCAAATTAAAGGTTTCTCTGATGGAAGTCATTTTAAGTGAATTTAATTAAATCCTTTGGAAGGCAATGCTAGAAAAAATGTATTTAATTCCCCAGGTTTTTATTCTGCATGTAGTAAATCGAAGTTAGATCATAAAGGACCAAATCTACTTCTTTTGCTGTAGTAAATTATCCTACAGGTTCTGTAAGGCATTCCTAGACTATAAATATTTGAAGCTCAACTTGAACATTGTCTATATTATGTTTGAAAGGACAGAGTATCCCCGTTTTCTATGCTTCTTAACAGTCACTGAAATGAGCTTTCTTCTCTACATTGAATAAGCTACATTTTGTCATAAGAGAGTCAGGTATGTGTTCAGGTGTTTTCTGTATTTCAACAAATCCCACAAAGCCTGAGCACAAAGTATGCCTTTATCCTCTGGCTCTTCTCTGGACACCAAAGAGATAAGGCCATAGCTGCAAGCAGAACAGACTTAACAGTAGGCCCTATTTTACTGTGAATAAATTCACAGCAAAACCAGCCAGCCACTCCACAACATTTTTAGCTAGAGAGGTGGGGAAGAAAAACTGGCAGATAATGGGAGTGAGGTTTGGTCAGTGTACATAGAAGGAATAAGGTCACTGACGTGCTTGCAAATAAGAAGGGGAGGTTTCCCTCTGAAGTCTGGAATCTAGACCACTTTGCAAGATTTAGAATAATTGGTCTCCATGTCAGAGGTACTCTTTAACCACATTTCAAGATCCAGATCTGAGCCCTTACTATGCAGAAAAGCAGCCTTACAGCCCACAGCCTTGGGAGGGGTTTATTGATGAGTTGAGATCCAATTACCAAGCATCAGCAATTAGCACTGAAATTCTCCTCAGACACAGAACAAAAGTATTGAAACATCACAATGCAGCATCATTTACACACCCAGGACAGCCAGCCACCCAAGTCCACAGCAGAACTTCACAGATCTAGACATGATCTCAGGTCTAGATTCCTGATCAACATCCTCAACATGGAGATGAGACCGCTGAGGCTCAGAAATCAGGAAGACTTAATGGCCCAGGTAGTTTACCTAGAATTAGAGTGTGGGTCTCCCAGCCGCTGATTCTACTGTGCCACACCATGCTGCCTCCATTCTTTAGATGGGAAGTTGACAATCCATTGTGGAAACATAAATCAGTAGTCAAAACAAATGAATGTGATATCTTCTCTCACTTAACCATCTTGATTTCACCATTTCACTTAACATCATTTTAAAGAATGTTATATCAACATAGAATAAGGAATAAAGCTCTCTGTAGAGTAATGACAAAACCAGGTCAAAATGTGGGAGAACAGTGAATGTAAGTTATTAAAGAAATGAACAAGAAGCATGTGTCAGGAAGAATAAATGCTTCTTACATTGTTATAACCATGGAGACACACACACACACACACACACACACACACACACACACACACAATGCATTTGTTTTGGAAAATGCCATTTTAGGCTGAGAGACTGGCATCGAAGACATCATGCTTCCCAACTACTTAAGAAGCACTCTTTCTCTTTGGAAAAAGCCATGGCCCTTAGGATCCAGACTCATATCTCATGAGAGGCAGCCTCAGTTGTCCTTAGAAACAAGCTGTCAGACTGACAGGGCCATGAAGATCTGAAAGAAGCCAGCACTGCTGGACTGAGTAATATG
Organism: Manis javanica; assembly: GCF_040802235.1. Classification (NCBI taxonomy): domain Eukaryota; kingdom Metazoa; phylum Chordata; class Mammalia; order Pholidota; family Manidae; genus Manis; species Manis javanica. The sequence goes on from NC_133164.1 coordinate 109,679,927, forward strand.
TAAATATCTTCTGCCTACGTGGTGAACAAGAATAGCCATCTTTCTTTTGTAGAGGTAATCATTGTATATATTGTGGCTGTAGTTTGTGAAGAAAATACGATGATTTGCTTCGACAGATCCCTAAATGTACCTGTTAAGTGAGAATGTGCCTGCCTCATTGCCTCATGTGCCAAACACAGTACTGAATGCGTTGTTTTTAAATAAACTGTTTTATTGTGCATTGGAAAACTGCTGGTTGTCTCTGGCTCATTTGGAAGACTTCCCCCAGTGCCATACACACACACACACAACCCCCAACACACTCCATCTAATGAAGAGATTAAATGCATCCTCCTTTTTTTCATTCCCTGTGTTTTGAGGAATACTCCTTGGAGATTTGTAGAATTCCAGAAAGGCTGGGCTTGGCTGTTTCTTGCCATGAACTAGCAGCAAATACTAAAAGCACCCCTATGCCCAATTTTGCCATAGATCCTTTAAATGGAAATCATGCAATAAGTATTAACATAATATGCACTACTCCTGAAATTTACTTGTTTACATCATTTTATTTCATCAGGAATTAGGTGAGGGACAGATGCTGAGGGACTTGGTCCACATTTCAAAGTGGTGGATTTATAATGAGAACATGACCTGACTCCTGAATTTTGGTTCAGGACTCTTACCTTTATCCAATTCCAGTCTCCCTTTAGGCCACCTTCTCCTAGAGCCTTCCCTGACTGCCCCCATCAGCCTCCATCCCTTAACCTGTGTTAATTTTTCTTTATAGCATTGTCTTTCCTCACTTGAAATGACAGTATTAACTCACTGTTTATCTGCGTCTCCTCCTATATTATAGATTGTACCTTCTACAAAGCAGGTAATTTTGATCATCTTAATCACTCTATGCCCCCAATGCCTTTAACAGTGTGGGAGCTTAGCAGGCTATCAGTTGATATTTCTTGGATGGATGGATAGACAGAAGGCCTACAGAGCTTATGTATCACTTCTACTCTTTTTCATCATCTCCCTCTGCATGATTGTGCTTACATCACACACACCAAAAGTCCTCACTTTGCTGACTATGCTGCTCAGACAGCACCATGAATAATGAGTATTTGATGACTGAATGAACGGTCCTAGAAATTGTTTTTCTCAACATCCATGCTCCAGCATCAAGAATGCCCCAACATATTAATGCACCAAAGCACATCCTATATTTGCCTGACTGACCATAATTTCAAGCAAAAGGAGAATTTGTGTAGAGCAAAAACTACAGGATGATTGGAAAGACCCTGCCTTCAGTAAACTGGGTTGCATCTGAGAAGTCTTGCTGCAATGTTCTTTACCTCAAATCGAGAGTCCTTATTGGTCACCATGTACAACACAGGCAGGATACGAACAAGATAGAAAATGAGCAAAATTACAATGCCTATCTGGGAGAAACTTATAAGTCTTATTGGGGAAGTAATTCAACACATTATAAGGGAATATTTTTTATCAGGCAGTTTCAGGGAATGCTGGGATGCCGGTGAGGGACAGAACGAGAGAGGCTTGAGAAAGAAAAGGATGACTCCATTAAATTTGAGTGAAAACAATAAAAATTTTAGAGGCCAGATGTAATACTCAAGGCTTATATTTTCTGAAAACTACTTGCCAGGCTGATAATCCCCCCCACCCCCCACCCCCACACAGAAATGGCAAATTGTTCTAAGACAAAATAAAACAGCTTCATAAACTTTCTCAGAACATGAAATTGACACCACATTCATTGCAGGCTCTCTTTGCCAGAAGCCAATTAGTACAAATTAAAATTTTAAAGTAGAATTTTTTCCCTAAGAAAATGCATTGCCACGGGTTGATCAAGATGAAGAGGATTAAAAAAAAACCCACTCACAAAAGGGCCAAATTAATTCAAGACTCCAGAGCCAGTAAGGAAGTAGGCTTTCTGCATTAGTCTAAGCAAGAGCGTAGGCTCTTCTCCAGCAGGCCTCGCACAAGGGCCAAAATCCTGGGGGTAGATGATACCAGCCTCAGGAACTGAGGTATCCCCCATTTTCAGTGCACTATTCTTGCTGAGTGAGTTAGCCTGATGAATAGGCTGCTCTGAACACTACCTCATACCACTCAGAATGTCGTAAGTGACCAGGAAATTAGAGATTCGATGAATTCAAAGCTCTCTTTTCCAGAGGAAAAACCAAGGCTCAGGAGAGAAAGTGGCTGATCCAAATGTCCTCCGCTAATGAGCAACAATTTTGGTACTTTTTTCTGGGAAGCAAAAGGAAAGTTATTTTTAAATCAATTAATAATTCTCGATCTAAATGAAAACATTTGAACAGCCTGCCCATTTTAACTCTTTTGTTCTTATTACAAAGACGTTATTTGAAAAAATATTATAAAATAGAGTTGAACAAAAGAATATAAAAAGGCACCTAAAACTTTCACCTGTTTTTATTAGTGTATGGTTGTTCTGCACCATGCATACTGTTTTTTTCTGCTTTTTCCCCACTTAAAAATATATCAGGAGCATCTGTCCATGTCATTAAATATTCTTTGATAAGCTCACAGTATAGAAGCACTATAACTTATTTAACCAATTCTCCATTGTTATTCCAAATTTAGGTTTAGGTTCTTTGCCACTTTTCAGTGCTATAAATAATGCTTTGATGAACATCTTTGTAATTGAATGTTTGAACATCCAGGATTATTTCCCTGCATAAATCCCTTGAAGTGGATTTTCAAGAGGTATGAAAAATTTTTGTAAGAGGAGTCTTTTTCTAAGTCAGTCAAAAATGCTCAAGGAGAAAGTTTAATGACCAAATTTCCAAGTATTTCCCTTAGAGAACCTTAAAAGGCTTTAAAAAGGCAAAACGGTTAGGAAAAGATCATGTATTACCATTGAGGATGACTTCCTCAACAGAAAAAAATGTTTTTTTATGTACTCTCTAAGGTAAATAAGCTACTGTGGTGTGCTACTGAAATTCAGTTACCTATCTACCGTTTAGGAGCTGGGAGAACTTCGCGCATCAAGAGAGAAAGCCCATCCAATCACACCCTCATTGCTAATCAAATAAGAAGCACCTGGGAGGACCATCTAGGAGAGATGGGCCTTCAATACAATGATAGGTAGCTCTTTTCCTTATTCTGGGAGTATGTTTATTGCTTACTTAGTGCTACGCTACCAAACTAATAATGCTTCCAATTCACATTAAGTCCAAGAAGTCAAAATGAGGAGGTTAAAGTAAACAATCCACCTTGAGGTTACACAAATCCTATAGGTCAGTTGTTTTGTTGAACTTCTTTTAATTAATATCTCCACTTCTATACGAGAGGTGACTTTAAGCAAATTTAAAATATAAACATAGACATTTTCAAAGCAGAAGTATGATAGGTGGCCAAGGAAATCACTACAGAATTCCTTAATCCTGTTATTGTCCTTATCTTAAGTAAAGGTGGATTAGTACTAAGTGATGTTATATTCATCACTGTGGGCCTTACAGAGGCACTGTGGGCTCTGTCACAACTACTTAACTCTGCCGCTATAGCACAAAAGCAGCCAGTGATGATACATACATGAAAGAGTGTGGTTGTGTTCCAATAAAACTTTATTTATAAAAACAGGCAGCATCCAGATTTGGCCCATGGAGCTATGGTTTGCCAACCTTGCTTTAAGTAACATGCTCCTTATTGTACATAAAATAATTGCACTTGACAACCTTCATTATGTTAGTTTTTTAGGACTATCATAATAAATTACCACAGACTTGGTGGCTTAACTTAACCGAAATTTATCCTCTCACAGTTCTGGAGGCCAGAGTCTGAAATCAAGGTATTAGCAAGGTTGATTCCCTCTGGAAACTCTGCAGGAAGGTCGTTTGATGTCTCTCTCCCCGTTTCTGGTGGCTGTCGGCAACCCTCATTGTTCTTTGGCTTGCAGCTACATAACTCCCATATGCCTCCATCTGCACAAGGCCTTCTCTGTATCTGTGTCCCCTTTTTTCCTCTTGTAAGGACTTGCCACTGCATTTAGGGCCCACCCCAATCCAAATCTCATTTTAAGATCCTAACCTTAAGTACATCTGTAAAGACCCTTATTACAAATAAGGCCATATTCCAGATGGACGTAACTTTTGTGGGCCACAATTCAACCCACTACATCCATTTACAGTACTATCCCATTCATCAGGTAATTCAAGGATCCACAGAGAAGAGCCCATGGAACACAGTTTAGTGATGCATAGACTTAGATGTGCTTCAGGTACCATTATTCCCTTTCAAAGATAACAAACCCAAGCAGCAAAAGCCCAACAGCATTACTGGTTGATGCAAGTTATGTCCTCAAATACATTTTATAAAGGTCTCCAGTATCTATAGACAGTAAATAGATGTACTTGCAACAAAGGATTCAGAACCAAATAAAACATCACCTCCAAAACCAACAAATTTGAAAGACCTTCTACCAAGGAGATGCTCAGTACCAGGGACATTGATCTCACATAAGTGAGTTTTCTGGCTGGGGTGCATGCATAACAGTGAAAGAAAAAAACATGTAGGAAGAAAATATGAAACTTGACCAACCCATGACATGAAGTGGTAATTTCAGAAGAAATGTCTACAATGTTTCAGTGGACACAATGTTTAAAGATCAACTTAAGACTCACTGGCATCTTGCAGCAGGTATCACAGATATACTGACATAGATCTAAACACCATTAATCGAAAAAACTCATATGTCTGATTTAGCTCCCAGAAAACTTCATGACCTAATCAGCAAACAAAGCCTTTTGGTAACTAAGGTAGAAATTTAGTTGGAGATATTTTTCTCAGAAATAGAGACAATTTCAACAAAATGTAGAAGACAGTAAAGGAAGATGATTAAGTGACTTAAGGGAGAGAAGAGTCAGAGTTAAATAGAAAATAAAAAACTGAGAAGGCCACATAGACCTCTTTCATCCTATTGGAAGCATTACATCCTTCAAAAGGAAAAAAATTAAGTTTTCTGCCTTAAAGTATGTCAAGACCAGAATGACTAGTTGGAGCCTTCGTTCTTAAGAGACACAATTACATGGCATATAAGAGATAATAGCCTAAGTGGTCTCTCCTCTAGGTAGCCAAAGGTTCCCAGACGGGACACACACACCCTTCAATGTCCTAGGCCAAGAAATGATCTACTGGTGTCAGGCACATCATATGGCTTTCCATTCTCACTCTTTCATCCAGCCCTAAAAGAAAGGATTTTTTTCCATGTAACAGATCCAACAAACACTAGAGCAGGGAGAAGAAATGATGGAGAAGGTAAGTTCAGTCAGTTTTTGGTATAAAAGAAGGAGGGTTAAGTTGATCTGGATACTGTCTAAAGAAGAGGCTCATGCACTACTAACCAGGGACAAAGGACCAGAGGACTTTGTCATTCTCTTCAGCCTTTGTAACTACTATGTTCCTATGCTCTGGGGAGGTCCCCCTCACCTGCTTTCCGTCTGACTTCCCTGCGTATTAACTACCCAGGGTCCTCCTCCCACTCAGCTCCCAGCTTGGTGCCCTCATCTGTCCCTGTACAGGTTCAACATCAACTCTGAAGTTTACCTTGTTTTGTGTCCAGGGATTGCTCTTGAGATGCACAAACTATAATAATCTCAGGCTTGTGATGATGTCCCCCCAGCCAGCCCCTTGGAATGTGACTAAGTAAACCTGTAGCACCCCAAGACACAGCCCATGTAAGGAGAGAATTCTCAGAATAACTCCAGGAGCTGGGATCTAGGAATTTTGCCTCCTGCTGCCAGTTTGAGGACACACAGAGAAAGCTCAAGGGATAAAATAGCTGGCAGCATTGTGATTTAAAACAAACAAAACAGATTTAGTCCCTCCGGGAGAGGGAGAAAGTGGATATGGAAAGAGAGGCAGGAAGCTGGGGTGGGCTGATTCCCGACAACTTCACAGAAAAATGGCATTTTCAGAAACCCATTCATGATTTTGCATTCCCAGAAGTTTTCAAGGGAGCCAAGCCACCTTCTGATGTTAAACTACGAAGATTTGTGAGTTAATTTATTACCAAAACATACCCTAACTTACCCAGACTGATACAATATCTTAGACTATCAACTTTCAAAAGCACGTATTACTGAAAGATGGTGTGCATACAGAATTGTCCCAATTTAAACTCTTGTCATCCAGCTATATATTCCACCTCCCCCAAATAGGTTTGTGTTTCCCAGTCCTATTTCCTTGTCCTGACATGGGATTATTCTCCTACTCGGCTCAAAATCCCCACTATTGATAGCATTCCTTGTATTGCTACTTTTTTGGCCTGGTAGCTCATCTTGCTACGTACTTTATGCTTTGTACATTGTAACCCAACTGCAAATCCCTTGAGGGCAAGGACCACATCCTATACTTCTTCCGACCCTACCCTTCACTCTGACTCCTTCACAGGAGGTACTCAGCAAGTGTTTGTTAACTGCACATATCCTGACTTACTGTGGCTCTTCTTAAAGCTGCATCTCTAAGTTCCTACAGCAGCTAGTCCTATCTCCTTGGCAGCATCATTTCTGTCACTGAAGGAATGCTTCATTTGGTTTCAGAGATAGGAAGACAGTGTGATTCAGTACAGTCTTTGCACTGAATTTATTCCTCAGTGGTCAGCCTGTCCCACCCAGCCAGAAACTTCTGTTGTGGTTGTTAATGCTTTTCTTCTAAAGTAAACAATGCTGAGGATTCAGCACATACTACTTAATTTCAGCATGTAGCTCACCAGATAGTAGATACAGTTTTCTTAAGTAGATACATCCAGAAATCCTCTCAGATATTTGATGGTAGCATTTCTCTCATAGCTATCTAGACAGATACACACCATATTAATTAACAATGGGTCTCCCTGCATGGGGAAATTTTGGTGCCTTTCTGTGATTTCGTAAATATTCTCCAATGAGTATTTGTTTTTGTGATCTGGAAAAAAAAATGTTTGATTGTTTTGTTTCTTTCCCCTCCCCTCCCAAATCCCAATGATTCTATTCAGAATGCAACTGAAAATATGCTAAAATTCCCTTAGGGGATGTTGAGGCCTTCCTCTCATCAGGAATGCTCAGCCCTCTCCACCAGTGGTCACCCTGACTAGATGAAGCACTGAGACCCCAGAGTGAGGTGTCTTCATCCAACAGTTAAAATATTCAACCAAACAACAGAACCTAAACAGAAAAGGCCAACAGGCATGCACACACTTTTATAGCCATACACAGGAATACCAATCTCCATAGAGAATTGTTCCAAATAACCCACTTGGGCTGGATGCCAGTGGTGCTGCATTAATGCTCCACAGTGTTCCTTGTGGGGAGCCTGCAGCAACATAAACCATGACTAATGGCACCTCAAGACCTGGCTGGAAGCAGGGCGTGAGGACAGAAATGTCTTGGTCAAAGCAAATTCAGTTCACACCTTTTCCTGCATCTGGATACAGGTATAATGATACTGCTAGGTGAATGGGTACTTAAAGTACATGGCTTCCAAGATTGACAGCCAGAGGGCATTCACATTGGAAGGAGTTTCAGAGGCTAAGAGGAATGAACTGACTTCTCCTAAGTCAGGCAACTTGTGACAGACTCAAGACTGGACTCTAAGACCCTTGACTCCTGTGCTGGGCCCCTCACATAACTGTGCTGAAACAAGCCTGGAACATCAGAAACAAAGTGCATCTTCATCTTCTTGCATCCTTGTCAACATCCACTTCCTCCACCCCTTTCTGCGGCGACCTGCATGGCTTTTTGGTGCCCACCCTGTGCTGTACTTGGCTTTCAGATTTCTCTAATCAAAAGGCAGCTGCTTGGATGTGAAAACAACCACTGTTATGTTGTAATTAGTAATGAACTTGTCAGCATTCCAACAGCAACAATGAAAACACAATTTCCACTGAAAATTAAAAACACAAAGTTTTTAAAAAGTTAAAGCAAAGTTCATTTAAAGGAAATATATCACTTGGTAAGTCTGGTCACTGGAGAAATATGTTGCTTCTGAATTTAAATTTACATCTTAACAGCAACATCCCTAGAACAGGGTGCTTAATCTGTGGTCCACTAAATGACTAACTGTCCAAATTCACAAGGGTCTGTTCCAATTTTAGCACTGAAAGTCCTGAGTCCTGGGAAACATTTGCTCACCCTAAACAGAATTCAAGAGGTCCATGAATCTGGATGGGAAACAAATTACACCTTTATCTTTACTACTTTCTAGCTGAAATGAACAAATGTCCTTAAATTACAAAAGTAGGCGACAAATCACAGTGATAGTGAATCTGTGACTTGGCCACCAACAGAAATCCCAGGTATTTTCCTATCATATTAAATTGCAGCAGATATCTTAAAATATCATATGTTTATCATTACTTTGATAAAAAACAGGTATTAAAGCCACCACTAGATCTTATTTAATATATTAATTTAAGAAATATATACTACTATATCAAAAAATTGTTTACTATTTTGATAGCTATATGCAATATAATTGCATTTTTTTAATTATAAGACATGGCTACAGGCTTCACTAAACTGCTGAAGAGCTCCAAAAGCACAAAAAATACTTAAGAACCATAGAGGCATGATGCATAATCTAAGGGACAAACTTTTTAGAGGTGTATTTTATGGAACAATATACCAGGGGGTAAGCTAAAGGATGTTAAAACATTACCTCTTCTTATCCCCTCTACCATCCTCTAAGGTGGTTACTAACCTCCCAAAGTCATACTGATGAAATGCAAGCACTTAACCAGCAGTATTGTTTTTTTAATTGTTGCCTTAGAAATTGTAATATCTATCTCTAACTTATCAAGTCTAATTTCAAAAATATTAATAAAGCTTCACTAACATTGTAAGAAACTTAAAATGGTATAACCCAATTTTTCCTTCCCCTAACCCTTGTGATTTTTCTTATATATTTTATTTCTACATGTTATACTTACCTCACAATACATTGTTACTGTTTTTGCCTTCAGCAGTCCCTACTCTTTTAAAGAAATGGAAATACACACACACACAGAGATACATATAAATGTGTCTATCTATTTGTCTAATAATTGTTCAAATGTATTTTATATTTATTCAGGTAGTTGTCCTTTCCGGTGCTCTTCAATCTTCATGAAGACCCAGGATTCCATATGGTAGCATGTCTTTTTAGCCTAGAGAACTCCCTTCAGTATTTCTTGTAGTGTAGATCTGCTGAAGCCTAATTCTCTCAGCTTCAGCCTGTCTGAAAATGTCTTTATTTTACCTTATTTTTTGGAGGATATCAACACTAGATAAAGGATTCTAGATGGACACATTTTATCTTTCACTAAAGCTATTCTTTCATTTTCTTCTATAATCCACTATTTTTGATGAGAAGTCAATCTGTTTTTCTTACTGTTTTTCACTGGTGTGTAATATATTCTTTCTTCTCTGACTGCTTTTAAGAATATTTTCTGTATCTTTGGTTACCAGCAGCTTGGATTGACATGTGTCTAGGGGAGGTTTTCTTTGAATTGGAGTTCTTGGAGATTCTTGGATTTGTGGGTTAATGTCTTTTTTCAATTTTGGAAACTTCTTGACCATTATTTCTTGAAATATTTCATCTGTCCCATTCTCTCTTCTCTTTCTGTTATTCCAATTATATATATAATAGAGCATATTGTGTTTTTGTACTGATATAAGATCTTTTTTATTTTCTGTTTTATTGTTTAAGTCCTCAACTTGTGGTACTTTGTTATGGCAGACCCAGGAAACTAATAGAATACACTACCTCCATGTTCTCAGGGAAGCCCATTATAAAGCATATGTGGGTGAGTGCAGACCTGATCTGTGGCTGGGGCTCCTTAAGATGCTAATTGATGATGCCAACCCACATGGGGGCACTAAAAGTTCATTAAGGGCAAAAGACTTGAAGAAAGACCTTATCAAAGAAAATATAAAGATGGAAAATAAGCACATGAAAAGATGCTCAACATCACTAATCATTAGGAAAATGCTAATTAAAACACAATAAAATGTCACTACATACTCATTTAAATGACTAAAATTAAAAAGACTGAATCTACCAAATATTGGTGAGGACATGGAGAAACTGATACTCTCATACACTGCTGGTAGGAATGTGAAATGGTACCACCACTTTGGAAACGAGTTGGTGGTTTCTTTAAAAGCTAAACATACATCTGCTCTGTGATCCAGCCATTCCACTCCTTGATATTTATCCAAGAAAAGAAACCATATGTCCGTACAAAGACTTGTGCACAAATACTCACTCTATTTGTAGCAGCCCAAAACTGGAAACAACCGGAATGTCTTATCAGCAGATGAACAAATAAATAATGATGGTACAACCATACAAAGTAATTCTACTCTACAATAAAAAGGAGTGAACTATCGATACACTCAACAAAACAGACAAATCTCCAAATAGTTATGCAGTGAAAGAAGCCAAACCTAAAAGACTTCATACTGTATGATTCCATTTATATAAAATTGCTGAAAGTACAAACTAATCTATACAGCAAAAAAGCAGATTATTGGTTGCCTTGGGGGAGGGGGAGAGGGTTGAGAAGGAAGGATCACAAAGGGGACACAGAGAAACTTTTAGAGGTAGGTTGTTCATTATTTTGATTGTGGAAACAGTTTCATGGGTGTACAATGATGTCAAAACATATCAAATTTACACATTAAATATTTGAAATTTATTGTACATCAATTATAGATTAATAAAATACTTAATTTTTTTTAAGTTTTCTGAAGCTCAGTTGCCTTTTGTTTCTGCCTCTGGCATGTTTCTCTCTCTCCCACTGCCCTGCTCTTCACTCCTAGAAATAGCTTATCACTTCTGGATTGCATTTTCTTTTAGTTTCTTTCTATCCTCAGCTTTCTGAGGGCTTTTTTTCAAACTGTGGTAAAATACACATAACATACAATTTACCGTAGTATTCATTTTAAATGTCTACTTCACTGACATTAAATTCATTCGCATGGCTGTGCAGCCATCACCATCATCCACCTCCAGAACTTTCTCATCTTCCCAAACTGAAACTCTGTCCCCATTCAACACTAACTCCCCACTCTCCTTCCCCCACAGTCCCTGACAATCACCATTCTGCTTTCTGCCTCTATGAATTTGACTACCCTATATACTGCATATAAATGGAATCATTCATTACATCCTTTTGTGACTAATATATTTCACTTAGCATAATGCCCTCAAGTCTCATCCATGTTGTAGCAGATGTAAGAACTTCCTTTCTTTTTAAGGCAGAATAATATTCCATTGTACGTAGATACCACAGTTTGTTTATCTATTCATCCATCCATGAACTGGGTTGCTATTGTGTCTGACAAGTGTTTAAAGTTATGATGTTGTAGGTTATCTGGCTTATTCTCCTTTTTAGGGTGGTTCCTACTCCCTAACTAGAATTAAAAGTCCTCCATGAATTAAATTGTAATCTCATTTTTTAATCTGATGGGCATCCATATTCTATCAAAGATAATAAATCATAAAAAACCCATAAGAAATAAAGCTTCAGCTATGTAAAGGTATTTTTTTTTCAACATCTGAGATTAGAAGACAGTGGCATAAACAGGCACACAGTTACGAGTGGGCAGATACTAGAACTCACATACCTTGATTCCTAGTCTGACTGTTTCCCTGCTATAATGTGTTGCCTCTGCGGTGGGAAATATAACATCAAATTGAGAGATATAATATCATAAATCAGTTAATTTTCTCACAAATTAATAAATAAATTTAACACTGTTCCAATAAAAATTCTGACCGGATTTTGGGAATGGAAGGCAGAGAGTAAGCAAAAAACAACTTAACAAAATGACTATTAAGTTCAGCCTAAAGAATGGCTATGCAAAAATCACCAAAAAAATTATTGAAAAACAATTAGTAATGAATGATGAGCCTTGGCAGATATTAAAACATGCAAAAGAGTTACTATAATTAAAAATGTATTATTAGTGAATGAGTAGACAGAAAAATCAATACATTTTCTTCTTCTAGAACAGAAATTCTAAATGTATATCCAAGAATTCAGTATATGATTATAATAACATTTTAAATCAGTGATTAAATAAATAGTATTGGAGAAAATGGCCAAGTATCTGAGAATAGTAAGAAATTTACAGTTTCAGTCATTCAGATTCCCATATCTGAATAATAGCAGTGGTAGTTTCTGTTTTTAACAAAATCTTTCATATTCTCCTTCTATATATTTATTTTTTGTTTCATTTCCATAACACTTAAGTGTTTAATCACTTGGCATACAATCACTTACCCAAAGAAGCAACATTTTTTACCAGCAAATTTTAAAGAATTGGGATTTCTTTCATATTACTGCAGGGGGAAGCCTGGCAACTATTTTTCAGATTATTCATAGGCTGGACTATTATTTATAAATATTCAACAAACATGAATTAAGTCCTTTCTATGGGCCAAGCAGTATCCTAGGTGCTAAGGACACAAAAGTAAGTAGTTCTTACTTTTGAAACCCAGTCCTTTATTTAAAATGCTGTTGAAGCTTTTAGTAGGTTAATAGACTGTCTGCCATATACATCATTTCTTTGCTTATTGTTTGGTTTGGTTGTGATTTCAGTAAAATAATAGGAACATACTGCGTAAAAATAAGAAATAACAGGTAAAAATATGAAACACCAGAAAAATTATCCAATATTGCTTTTGCTTATTAGCTCTCTGCAGAGAGACGAGGCAGGGTTGTTAGATTCTGATGCCCGTGTCTGAGGATGCCCACTCCAGCAGATTTGCTGAACAAGATGGATCTTCCAGGTTCTCCTCTCCACACCACAAAGCAGTCACAGCTGGATGCTTTATCACTGCTCTACCCTCTCCCCGGACGAGTAAGACACACTGATCACGTTAGGCCATGACATACGAAATATGGCATAATTGTAGACTGTAATCATCACCATGATGGCTGACTTGATAAGAGAGGTCAAATCCCATTTTTATATCCTGAATTTCTAAAATACTGTTTCGTCAAAAAAATCAATTTCTCATTTTTCTAGCGTTAACTTGAAAAGGGTATAATTGATCAAGCCTAAATCCCTTACATCACCCAGGACTGTGTGAAAGGCTCATACCCAACAAGCCACTTGAGTCAGGGCCAGGCAAACAGCAGTGGTCCTGAGCATCTAACACCCATGGGCCTGAACAGCTTCATAGCAAGAACACATTTTACATCCTTTGGTTAAGACTGCGGGGAAAACACAGGCTCATGGAATATAGATGCTCAGCTGGCTCATTTGGGTTTTGTGGTCCAATTTGTGGATGAGATATTTATAAAGTCCAGTGATTACAATGCCATCTCATTAACATTTGTTAAGTGAAAACCACAAAGTGCAAGAGGGGAACTCCAGTCTGAGGGGTGAGGGAAGAGAAGATGAATAGGGAGAGAGGTCTTCCTACCTCAGCAGAGGCAGAAGGAAAGATCTGGGGGAAAGGACGCCTCCCCATTTCCTTTAGGCTGAAGCCTCTCCTTACTGAAGGGAAAAGCAAGGGGAGAGGAAGGTGGATAGCTTTCCATTTGTCGTTTGTGTTTGATCCCTAAGCAAGCCAAACCCAAGGCAGGCCCAAGTCTATCTGCCCATCAATTCGAATTCTCCATTCCTTGTATGATTCAGCCAAGGAGTGCCTCCTCCAGGTGTCGGCCTAGACTGAACTTACTCCACACGTGGTCTGCATGCTCGGCAAAGCTGTGTAACTGGCTTGACCTCAGTGTTCTCAGCACAAAGGTGCTGTTGTTTGCTTGTGATTGCTTTCTGCCCCTGTCCCTGTGGGAAGGCAGTACAGCTTCGTGGGGAGAACCAAAGCTATGCAGTCAGAAGGGCCTGGATTCCCAGCTGCAGCACACACTGTGCGCAGAACCTCTGACAATATCCACTTTGCAAGAATGTTATGGTGAAGGGTGGTGGAGTGGGGCTTACACGCATTACATAATACCTACCTAGTAAGTAGGTACTCAATAAGCGGTAGCAACAGTTATGATTTCACTGATATCCTTGACTTTTTGCTCCTAGTCAATCTCAAACTCACAGGAGGCTTAGATAATGCATTCCATGTAGAACCGACAATAGGATTATCCATTCTGTGGGCATTCGGTAAATACCAACTAAACATATAAATGATTCTGTGTCTGGAGGGAGAGCATTTGAAAGTTGGACTCTGTCTTCAATGATTAGTCAAATTTAGTGATTACGGCTGTGGTATATGCAGTGACTTCACTTGAGGACTGTGCAAAAATTTCAGAAAGGTCCCCACCCTAGTCCTCATCACACACACACACACACACACACACACACACACACAGCAGGGATTATTTCTATGGTGCTTAGCGTCACTGAACATAGAGCCAGAAATTCCAAGTGAGGATGCAGAAGCCCAGAGGCAGAGACTCTGTCACACAGACAACAGAAAAATTGTGACCTCAGTTTGTCTCTTTTGCTCACATTTATGTGTTTGGAGGTGTGGGACGGAGGACCCTCTGCTAGAAGGTACTGCTTCTGTGACTTTAAGCACTGTCTTTGGGGCTTTTCCCCGGCACAGCAGAGCCACATGCATAATTAACCCTCTGCAGGCTGGTAACAGGAGCACAAGACTGCTGGAGCTGTGCCTGGCAGAGGACTGAACTGCTCCTCCTCCCGAGAGGCAGACTCAGACGGAGGGCTGGAGGTCACAAGTAGGAAGAGGATTTCCTAACCCTACTAGCCTGAAAGCAATTAAATGGGCTGCCTCTAGGGTTCTACATGTCTCAGATCCTGGAGTCGGTCTGCAGTGAGCAGGCACCCCTGGAAGGCCGGCAGGTGGAATGAAGTGAGTACCACTGATACAGTGGTTTGGGGGCTTTTAAGACTTCAACATTGCTCCCAAATGTCCCTGTTGATGATGGATAGGTTCTTATGATATGGCAGGTTGTTATATACAGAGCCACATTTTCTTAAAGGCCTAGGAAAACAAAATCTCGTTCCCTTCATTAAATTCTTAGAGGGAAGAAGTCTAGAAAAGAGATTTGGTTTTCATTCTTCAGGATCAGAAATGTAACAGTCTTGGTCTGCCAGCTGATAGTTTCTTCCCCATAGCTGGAATATCCTTAAATCCCCTGTTCCTCCTCACAAACACACACTCCTTGTACTTAGAATTGCCCCTTAATTCTACTTCATTCGGCATAAGTAGAATAAGTAGCAAACGAGATAGAATAATTTAAAAGACATTCAAATTCCCTCTCATGCAAAATCTAGCTCCCCTACACAACTGCAACTGGCCTGGAAATGACCTTGCATTAAATACAACTCTTGCATTAAAAAGATACACCTTGCATTAAAGCAACTCACCAAGAAGGACTCTGGAAAGTACACAGTGAGCACCATAAACACTGTGACACAAGTTATTTTATCAGAAGGTTTAGATGGGTGAGAAGCTGAATATGGAAGGTAAAAAACGAATCAGAGAGTTAAGAGAATGGCAGACCTACCTCAAGCACCAAAGTCAAGGAAGGGAGCTAAGTAGCCAACAATTCTAGAGTTGAGCAGAAAGAGGGCATCAAAATATAAATCACAAAGAAGTAAAACCAGGGTTGGTCAGTAGATATGCACTCATTCATTCATTCATTCATTCAACAAAGACTCCCTGATGCACCAGGCACTGTTCTGGCCACTGCAGAGTATAGTGAAAAAGTCACAGCCTTTGATATCAGCCAGGTCTGTGTTGAGTCACTACATCAGCCTATTTACTGACTGAAATTATAGTTAGGTATTGAAATCAAAGAGCACCAGTTTTCTTTGGTGTTTTGCCAAAAAACTAAATATAATCATTACATTCAACACAATCCCTGGTACATAGTCACCATTCTTCCCTTCCCTTGTTCTATGATTCCACTAAGATTGACTCTTATCTCCATCCTAGATATCCTGGCTGTTCCAGACAACCACCCTACCTAAAACACTTGATTTCAGAAAGTCCCGGGCACCAAGCAAGTACTCATCTCCAGAATCTCAGCAGAGCAAGATCTGCAGTCATGCTCAATAGCAAATACTATTTTTATCTGAAAACAACAAAAAACTGTAGATGTACAAACCACGATACAAATGAGCTGACAATCCATTGGGAGACCATTTAACCAGAGAGTGTAATGAACCCATCAGCAGGAGATGAAAAGATATCAACAAGGTTTACTAAATGATGGTTTCAGACTTGCTTTGAAAGGGAGAGAAGACTAGGTCCATAAACCTCATAAACCAAAACAAATCTTCAAACCTGATCTCCCCAAGGTTGGAGCCACCATCATATGAGGTTCCTGCAGCCAGGGCTGTAAAAAGCCCTGCACTAGAGCAAAGGCCAAAGGACATGCCGGTGACCGGGATGCCCAGGTGCCGAAGGCGCCTCTGGTACTGCTGTGCGGGGACTTGCCAGCAGAAAGGAAACCCGTTTCCCCAGCCCAGCTGCGAGTCGTTCTAGGTGGAACAGGGGATTAGAACACTCGAACTACTAGAATTCTGCTAGCAGTAAGGAGTCTGCCAACTAAGAGTCCAACTAATGTATTTATCCAGTTTAGTAGACTTCATTCATTCATTGAGCAAATAGTTACAGAGCACCTGCTGCACACCAGGCACTGACACAGATGCTGGGGACACAACCACGAATAAAACATGGGCTCTGGCCTCCTGCAGCTCCCATTTTAGTGAGAAGAGACAGACAGTAAACCACTAAATAAGGAAGAATAGAAAGAAAGAAGGAATGGAGAGAGGGAGGGAGGAAGCAATTTCTTCTTTGCACTTACATTTATCTAAAATTAAAAGCCAGAGTCATATGTTACAATGACTAGGAGACCTAAATGACAAAAAGCCAGACCTGCAAAGATCTAATAGCATATGAGTAATTGCCTCATATTTCATAGAATCATGTACTTTTCTTACTGAAAAGGACCTTAGTGATCAAACCCAAAATTCTTAATTTATGAAACAAGCTCAGGAAAGTAATATGATGTCTCAAAGACAACTGAAAATAAGTTCAGATTCTCTACACAAGGAATTCCCTGTTTATTTGCTGGAAAGTCTAAATAGACATATGATAATTATCCAGCAAATACGTACTGATCAAGTACTTTCTTTTTTGAGCACTGTGATGGCTGCTCCCCAGAAATGTAACTCTTTACAGAGAAAATGAGAAACATACAAATGAGGTAAGCGGAGATCCATCCTGTGCTAACAGGGGCCTGGCTGTCTGGCACAAAGTAACAAGGATAAAGGAAAAGGAGAAAGATTCACATGAGCTGGATTCTCCCCGGAATGCTGATTGGAGGAGATGAAATGAGAAGGATTTTGATAACCAAAAAAAGGCAAGAGGACGATCCAAACAAGGGAAACACATTTGAAATGGTACAAGACAGAGGAGGAGCCGGGGAGAGAAGAGCCCGAGCAAACTAGGGAGGCAGACGGGAGGGACACCGAGCCAGCAGAAGTCTAGATGCTGGAGCCTCAAATACAAGCCAGAGGATGTGGGAGAAAAGGAGTCGCAAAGAATATAAATACACCACCAGGATTGCCCCTTAAAATGGTCTTCCTATCATTCTCACCCCCTCTCCCCAAGCATCTGAATTTAGGGTGAATTTAGGGTGACAGTTCTAGAAGGCTCAGAAAACTGAACATTTTCAGTACCTGCAACCTCCCAACTCGCAGAGACTCTGACATCTGACGCAACTCCAGCTCATCCTGATCTTTTCTCCTCTTCCCCTTGGCCTTTCCTCCACAACAGGCACTGCACAGGTACTCTACACACACCAGCTCAAACTAATAATCACTTATCCAATCATTTATTCAGCACTTAGAGGGTACCTCCCATATGCTAGGCATGATGCCAAGCACTTTACAAAGAATACCTCATTTCATTCTCATAATAACCCTATAAGACACATACTACTAATTATAATATTTAGCCAGCAGACTGAATCTCAGACAGGTCAAATAATTTGTCTGAGGTCACACAGCTGGAAGACAGTGGAGCTAGGATTTTAATCCAGGCCTTTGAACACAATAACCTAGTACTTCCCAATTTTTATTACAAAAACAATCAAGTACAAAATTGTGTAAAAAGAAAAAATAAGCTTTGCCTCCTTCATAATTTAGCTCCATCTGGCCCTACCTGTCTGGACTCTGGAAGAATTTTGACTGTCTTCAAAATTATTTTTAGTCCTTGGCCAAATTTCCCAGATGAAGCTCTACTATGGGTGACTGGTACCAGCATTTATTCTTATAAGCGATTACTTACTCCTTAATCCAAGAAATACAGAATTTACTAGGCCTTTGAACTTCCCAGATGGTATGGTACCATCATACATTTGGAGGCAAAAAAAAAGAATTAAAAGACAGAAGTAGTCCAAACAGGATGAGACATGAGCAGGCTCAGAGCACGTGCAGGCTGCAAAGTAAATGACACAGACTTTCCTACATGTGCTCCAGTACTGCTGCCCAGCACCTCCCCTACTCCTAGAGATGCATGGGGGAGGCTCTGGACCACGTGATGCAGGAGGGAAAGGACTAAGCTGCCGCTATACTGCCCACTCAGAGGTGGCCCAGAAGTCAGCAATGTTTCCACAGGGCAGCACTTCAAGTAACACACTGGTCTTCTACTTCGTGCAGAAAGATAAGTGGTTGGAGACTAGAATATATATTAACTCATGGACAATGGCCTAGCTGGTTAGTCAGGGCCTGGAAGAAGATAATTTGGAAGGTTGGGAGACGGAGGTTTAGGAAGAGGCACTGGACGACCTGTGGGAGAGGGCACGAACCAGGACCATCTCTGCACTACATGTCAGCTCTCACCAGAGAGCACCTCTGATGGAAGACATCAAACCGCCACACTGACAGAGTAAGTCGGCCTGTCTTTGTCATCAGCCACCCCAGTGCTGGAACAATGTACGGATGAACATAGCTGTGATCACAGGGATAAAGCCTATGCATGAACACACAACACAGGTGCCCACTAACTGAGTGCCAGCACCAAGGAGCCCCAAATACACATGTGGCACCATCCCTCAAAGAGATCGACCAGCCACTTGGTGGCAAGTCATCTACATTGGCAGGGGTTCATCTTGGATAGGATCGATACCTAGTCCAAGTACGTGTTGGCATTTCCTGCCCACAGGCCTGGACAGCATCACTATCCAAAGAGTTATGGGAGTGACTGATCCACCAACATTATGTTCCACAAAACACTACCTCAGACCAAGTGACCCACTTTACGACAGGGGTGCTGTGGCAGCAGGCATGTGATATGAGAATTACTGGTCCTGTCACCTACTGTGCTACTGAGAAGACTGTGGCCTGGAAGAGCAGCAGCCTGGCTTCTTAATGACACAGCTGAGGGGCCATCTTGGAGATGATACCCTGTAAGGATGGCTCTCTACCCCTCAAAGCTCAATATATTCTCTAAGTGACCAGCATATGGTTCTGTATCCCCATTATGCAAAATAGAACCAAGAGATGGAGCTATTGACCACTCCTGCCTCCCATAGCCCATTTCGGGTATTTATGCTTCCTACCCACACAAGTTTAGATTCTGTGGGTCTAACTGTCCTAATTCTCAAAGGAGAAATACTTCTACCTAGCACAGTAAGAGTCCCTCTGAACTTTAACCTACAGCTGCAAGCCAATTACTTTCGGATCCCCACACCAAGAGACCGGCAATAGAGCAAAGGAGAAAGCCATACTGGCAAGGGTACCTGACCCTGGGCCAAGGGAGGAGCCACATTGTGCCTCACAGCAGAAGTAGGGAAGAGTGTGTTTGGCAATTAGGTGGTCCACTGTGGAGTCTCTCGATGCCCCCAAGCTTACCATTTAATGGTAAATTGATAAGAACAGCAGCCATTACCCAGGGAGGGCACAGTAACCAGGGACTAGGCCCTCTGGGAGACAAACCATCAAGAGCAGCAGAGGGGCAAGGCTTGTTTTGTTGAGGGGAATTTTGAATGAATGGTAAAGAAGGGCAATAAGGAATATCAGTTACAACCTTGAGAAAAACTGTAGTAGCAAGAGCTGTAGTATTGCCTATTCAACCTTCATTTTTAAGTTCCCAGGATATAAGCCCAACCAAAATTCAACAGATGATCCTGGACAGAGTGAGCTTATTATAAAAAGGAAGTGGATTTAAGAAGCACATGGAATAGACTATAGAGCACACTAAGGTGCTCAACCCAGATCCCCTCTTCAGGACTGACACACTCATGCCCCCACTGCTAAGAATTCTGGGTGCTGGCGGCTCACGGCTGATTTCCTCACTGGGAACTGCTCTCAGCTGCAGGGCTCTGCCTCATCCGGTATGATGGCCCCTCCTATGGGACTACTTAGGGTCAGAGACTGGCTTTTGAAGGAATACAAAGATCTGGCCCCTATGCCTCAATATAGGATTACTCTGAAGGACTAGTCCAGCTCCAGAGCTCCCTGTGGAATTAGCTGAGGCCCCCATTAGCACAGAAGTTCAGGTGGGTTTCTCCCTTTACCCAATCCTGCTTTCTGCACTACCTTACAGATGTCTTTCCTGAATACATAAGCAATAAACTTTCTGCAGGAAAATCTGTGTCCAAATTTATTTCCAAGTGTCCAATCCAAGATAGTCACGCTTACACACATCACAATATGGCCTAGGCAGACTGCTCCAGAATGGCCAGCATAGCAAGTTTCTTGGCTTGGCTCCATCTCCTTAAGTAAGTTTTCCATTTAATCATATCGACCTGCCCTCCTAAAATCTGGGTGGGTAATCCTCCCTCCATGTCTCATTCTGAATCTATGAGGCTACACAGGTTATTGAATAAACCCATTGCAACATATCCTACCTCTTTCACTACAAAGCATTGGACTATAGACACAGATAAAAATATAAATGAAGTAAAAGATAGTACATTAAGGACATTAAACATCAGAAGGTTCACATGCTGGTATCAGTGTAGACTAGCCTGTTAGAAAGGGTTAAGAAGACTAGGTCAGATGATTCTATGCAAGTCTTTTAACCTCCATGAGCCTGTTTCCTAATCCATTTCCAAAACTTGTTCTGACTACCCTCAGAACAGCCAGGAGGATCTTATCTGGAAAGATAACAGTACCTCAGGGGGTTCTTAAACTAAATGAGGTAATATGTTATGATGTGCAGTACATAGGAAACACTCCATACATGGCTTGAATCAAGTGAAAAGATACTTGCAAAACTACTGTGAAAACTAACATGCTACAAAAATGCTAGCAATTATGATTACTATACAATCAGTAATATTTTACATTTTCCAGTAATATTACATAGTATGTAATATTTTACATTTTTCCAGGGGTTTAGACTTGTCTCCTTAATCAACAAAAACAGGGTCCTTCTCTTTCATTTAATTTAACTTCAAAGCAACTACACACAGTGTTTGCCACTGGAAGTGCTCAAAGTCTTTTGCCTGACTTGCAAGACAGGAGTCAGTAATACTATTTCGTGGCACCTTATGAATATTGGCAAGTACAAATTATCTTCTGTAATACAAATTAAAAAAAAGAGTCTTTTTTTTCATCAGACTGACAAAGGGGAGCAGAAACCACATTTCCGTAAACCACCTGTATTTCTGTTTGTCTGAATGAATTATGCATATTTCTGATTATCTGCTACTTCAGCGTGCTGTTGTGTGTGCACCCAATCCCCTTTATATTTTATTAAATGAGGAATGAAGAATTACATCTATCCTATGCTCAAAATTTTTAATGGAACCAAAATCCTCTGAGGATTATCTTAAATCCAAGCAATACTCTTAAGTGGAATGTGAATGTAGCCAAATAGCCGCATGGTTAGAAACCTGTCTCCTTAAAGTGATTCCATGAATTTGGATCGCTGGGTCAGGGAACACTTCAATGTTGGCATATACATTATGAGAAGACACATTGATCAAAATTCAAAAAACACTTACATAAATGCCAGATCAGAAAGATTTGGAAAAACTCAGTAAGTCAAATCCATCCCATTTACTCTTATCTTTAAACAGCCCTAAACTCCTTTCCTATGAGTAAGACTAACTTCTTTCCTTACCCTTCATCTCCTTCTCCATATCTGTGTTAGTACCCCCAGGCTACAAATCAGCCAAACAGCTTCTTTTCTAGAGTCACTTCAGTATTTATTTCCCACTTATGCCTTCCGAATACACATTAATTTCTAGAACCCAGCTCCATTAGTGCAAACAGTTGTGATACTATATAACAATTACCAAAGACACTGAGAAGCATTTGGCATTTGAATAAAGGTCTCCATTTCACAGAGAAAACATACTGCAGAATTTTAAAAATTCATTCCTATTATACGATGTTGTTTCTTCAAATTAATGATCTACATTGATATCACAATGAAAGACTTGTAAGATTCACTCATACATAACAAAGGTAAGACACTGATTCCCATAAATCACAGCAGCCATGTCTCAAAAATCGGCTTTTGTACAATACCTGAAAACATATCTGCTGGGCTCCATTCCCTTAGGTGCTGCTCTGTGCCACAACAGTGTGATTGAAGCATTGGTGCTGAAATCCCAACGGAGGATTGTACGTGCCTTTTCAGCATGGCATCTCTTTTTTCACAAGGTCTTCGGTGGCTGAACTTACAGAAATAAGAAGATACGGAAATTTCAGGTGTCAAGGCAGGCCAAGGAAAGACTCATTTTTTAGCAAAAAGTTCAGAAACCATCAGCCCTTCAGATCATACCATGTAGATGGTCACTTTTTTATCAAGCATATTTTGCACTAATTTTTAAATGTTTATATATTGACCGAATTAATGAATAGAACAAAAAAAGAGAGAGAAATGCCCAGGGAGCAGACATATTTCTAGTTCTGTCCCTAACCAATAAGCTCTGTGCCCTTTGACACATGACTTAGCCTTTCTGTATCTGATGCACATTATTTGTGAAATGGGGATACTTACATCTTACTTCTTACTGCAGGAGACTAGGAGGGAATATAATCCTCTCATTTTATAGATGAAAAGAGACACTTAGTTAAGTGGCTTAATGGCATAGAGCTGGTAAAAAAGGCAGGGCTAGAACCTAGGACTCTAGGCTCAAATCTCCACCTAGTCTTCTGATTTGTTCCCATACAATAACTAAAATCCTAGGAAATAAGTTGGGTATTATAGTCCTTTCTGACAGAAAGATAAAAGTGAGGCATGAAGAAGTCATGTGGTTCATTCATGGCAGAACTTTGACTAGAATCCAGGCATCCTAATGTCTCAGTCTTTCTACTGTATCAAGTTAAAGGACTCTAACTTTATATCTTTTTTTCTGATTGAAAAATAAATATAAAATTTCCCCAAATAGGTATTTTTAGATATAGCAAATGTGCTAGAAGGCCCACTCTGAATCCTATTTCACAGGTTTCTTCTTTTATTATTTTAGTCCTTCTCTTTACTTGAGCTTAATTTCCCGTTATTTTTCTGCTATCTTGACGTGGTTATTTAGATCACTTATTTTCAGTCTTTCTTCCTTAAGATTTGCATTTTGTTATAAATTTATCTCTAAGTATATTAGTTGCACTAGCCCAAGTTTTAATAAATTGTATTTCCATTAACATCCTCAATTTAAAATATTCTGTAATTTCTTCTCTGATCCAAGGTTATTTAAAAGCATTTAATTCCAAAACTTTGGAGAATTTTCTAATCACCTTTTTATAACTGATTTCAGGCTTAAATTCTCTGTGGTCAGAGAAGATATTCTGAATGATTAAAATTCCAAAATCTGTTGAGATTTGACTTTGGTCTCCGAATACATTTAATTTTGGTAAATATTCCATGTGTACTTGAAAATAAGATGCATTCTTGTTATTATTGAGCGCAGGAACCTATGTGTGTCAATTAAGTCAAGTTCGTTTAACATGTTGTTTAGATTTTCCATAGGCTTTCTATTTTCTGGTTTTCGTTTTTTTGTCCGTCTACACTATTGATAGCAACATGTTAAAGTTTCGCACTGTCATTGTGTATTTATCTGTTTTTCCTCTTTATTCTGTAACTTTCACTTTTTAATTTAAAGCTATGTTAGATGAATATAAATTCATAATTGTTTTACATTCCTACTGGACTGACCATTTTGTCATCATAAGATTCTGCTTATCCATTTAATACTTTTCCCGGAAGTCTAGTTTAATATTAGTTATACATTTTTTAATCCTTTTTCTTTCAATTTTCTGTCTTTATGTTTAAGATGTATTTCTTCTAAGTAACACATAATTACTTTTTGTCATCCATATTATTTGTTTACTTCTTGTTCCACCTGTTTTATCTTCCCTCTTCACTTTCTTTGTCTTATTTTAAACAAGTATTTCTTATTATCCAGTATTCTATGTTAGACTGTTAGTTATACATTTTTGTAGTGATCAGTTTAAGGAATACAAACAGTATTCCTGACTTATTACAATCTGTGATGGTTAGTTTTATGTGTCAACTTGACTAGGCTATTGTGCCGAGTTATCCCATCGAACACTGAATCTAGGTATTGCTGCAAAAGTATTCTGGGTTAACATCTACAATCACTTAAAGTTAATTTTAAGGGAAAGAGATTATTCTGACAATGTGGGTGAGCCTCATCAGATCACTTGAAAGGCCTTAAGAGCAAAACGGGTTACCCTGAAGAAATTCTGCTTCAAGACTACATCAGCAATTGTCTGAGAGTTTTCAGCCTGCCAGCCTGCTCTACAAATTTCAAACTTTCCAGCCCCTACAATCACATAAGCCAGTTCCTTGAAATAAATATGACTGATTTGACACACAATCAAAATAACAGTACTTTCCCTACTTTCCAAGAAAAGTTATGGAATTAGAAGTTTAACTCAACATACCTATCCATGTCCCATCTATTATTTCATCATGTATTTTAATTCTGTATTTTTAATACCCCAAAATATATTGTATTTGTATAGTCAGTGTTCACTTAGATTTTCTCACATATGTATTCTATCCAATGTCCTTCACTCTTCCCTACATGTCTGTGTTTCCATACAGGCTTGTTCTCCTTCTGCCTAAAGAATTCCCTAAGTCTGCTAGCAACAAATCCTTTCAATTTTGTTTATCTGGAAATGTCTTTATTTTGCCTTTATTAATTAAAGGATATTTTCATTAGGTATAAAATTCTAGGTAAGTCCCCCCACCTCACCCCCAGCATCTTAAAGATGTTATTCCATTGCCTCTGGCTTCCAACGTACTGTTCAGCTAATCGAATTTTGGATTCTTTGAAAGTAATGCACTGTCTTTTTTTTCCCAGACTTCCTTTAAGATTTTTTTAGGAACATTTTTTAAGAGTTTTCTTTGTATTCATCCTTTTTGATGCTCAGAGAACTTCTGAACTGTGAGTTCAGGTATTTCACCTATTTTGAAAAATTCTTGGCCATTTTCTCTTCAAATATTGCTTCTACCCCATTTTTTCCTTCCTGTTATTCTGGAAGTCCAATTTCATATATGGCAGGCCTTTTCACTGAGTTATATAAATTTCTTATACTCTTTTCTGTGTTTCTGTCTTTTTTTCCCCTTGTATGCTTTAACCTATATGTTTGCTACTCACCATCTTTTCGGTTCCTCAAAAAGGTACTTGGACTTGTACCACCACCCAGCAATAACGAGACAGCCCTCTTAACCCTTCCCTGTGTAAAGTAGAGAAGCCAGCTAAAACAGAATGTTTAAAGAAGACCCAGAGTCCCATAACATAACACTCAAAATGTCCATGTTTCCAGGGAAAGTCACTTATAAAATAAATCAGTATGAATAAACAAAGAAAATCAACAGAAACCAACACTGAGTTGACAAAGATGTTAGAATATTCTGACATATTTTAAAGCATTCATCGTAAATATCCTTCCTTAGCAATTAAAAACATACTTAAAACAAATGAAATATTCTCAGCAAAAACAAAATATAAATAAGAACCAAGTGGAAATTGTAGAAATGAGAAATAAGGTAACCAAAAAAAGTTTTTTATTTAATGGATGGGTCAACAGCAAAACAGAAGGAGTAGAAAAATCAGTGAAGCAGATGACAGAACAATAGAAACTATCCAGCTTGAAAAACAAAAGTAAAGTAGACTAGAAAAATAATACAGCCTCGGGGACTTGTGGTACTATACCGAAAAGAGCTGACATTCATGTAATTAGAGTCCCAGGAGAGAAGAGGACAAACTGTGAAAAAGTATGTGAAGAAATAATGGCAATGCTGGAAACCTAATATACAACATAGTGATTGTAGCTAAAAATATTTGTACTATATACTTGAAATTTGCTACAAGAGTTAATATTTAGTGTTCCCATCACACACATATACACACAAACACACACACAAATGGTAACTATGGGAAGTGACGGACATGTTAATTCATTTCACTATTACATATTCATATATGTGTATGTGTATATATATGCACTTCACAATGTGTGTGTATATATATATACATATACACATATATATCAAAATATCATATTGTATATCTTAAGAATATACAATTTCTACTTGTCAAAAATAAATAAATAAAAATATAAAAGAATAATGAAAACTTCCAAAATTGGGTAAAAGACATATACCTAAAGAATAAGAAAGAGTAATATAACTCAAAGAAACCCATAACAAGAATTTTAATCACTTCAAAAAATACACAGGAAGGAAGGAAAAAGAAAACAGAGGGAACAGAGAGAACAGAAATCTCTTCCAGAATGAGTAAAAACTTACCAGTTCATTTTTCAAAGCTAGTATTATCTTAATACCAAAACCAGACAAAAACAATATGAAATATAAACCTTGGACCAACATCCCTCATGGGCATAGATGCAAAAATCCTTACCAAAACATTAGTAAATAGAATTCAGCAGATTGTAAAAGGAATTATATACATGACTATGTTAGAGTTGCCCCAGAGAAACAGAACCAATAGGATATACGTAAGTATATAACAGGAGTTTATTATAGAAACTGGCTTATGTGTTTATGAAGACTGACTAATCCCACCAATCTACCATCTTCAAGCTGTAGAAATAGGAAAACTACAATTTGGTCCGAGTCTGAAGTCCTGAGAATTGGGGTGGGGTGGCAGGGGGTGGGAGGGAGCCATTGGTATAAGTCTGAAAACCTAGGAATACCAGCGTCTGATGGCAGGAGAAGATGAATGTCTCAACTCAAGCACAGAGAGAGTGAATTTGCCCTTACTCTGTCTTTTTGTTCTATTTGGCCCTCAATGGTTTGCATGATGCCTACCCATATTTCAGAGGGTTATCTACTTCACTCAGTTCATTAATTCAAATGCTAATCTCTTCCAGAAACACTCTCACAGACACACCCAGGAATTATGTTTTTTCAGTGATCTGGACATCTCTTAGCACAGTCAGAGTGACACATAAAACTAATCATCACATCTCTTGGACATAAACATTAGCGACTTCTTCATGAACATATCTCCTTGGGGAAGGAAAACAAAAGAAAAAATGAACAAGTGGACTACATCAAGCTGAAAAGCTTCTGTACAGCAAAGGACACCATCAATAGAACAAAAAGGTACTCTACAGTATGGGAGAATATATTTGTCAATGACAGATCCGATAAAGGCTTGACATCCAAAATATATAAAGAGCTCATGCACCTCAACAAACAAAAAGCAAATAATCTGATTAAAAAATGGGCAGAGGAGCTGAACAGACAGTTCTCCAAAGAAGAAATTCAGATGGCCAACAGACACATGAAAAGATGCTCCACATAGCTAGTCATCAGAGAAATGCAAATTAAAACCACAATGAGGTATCACCTCACACCAGTAAGGATGGCTACCATCCAAAAGACAAACAACAACAAATGTTGGCGAGGTTATGGAGAAAGGGGAACCCTCCTACACTGCTGGTGGGAATGTAAATGTGTTCAACCATTGTGGAAAGCAGTATGGAGGTCCTCAAAATGCTCAAAATAGACTTACCATTTGACCCAGGAATTCCACTTCTAGGAATTTACCCTAAGAATGCAGCAGCCCAGTTTTAAAAAGACAGATGCACCCCTATATTTATCACAGCACTATTTACAATAGCCAAGAAATGGAAGCAACCTAAGTGTCCATCAGTAGATGAATGGATAAAGAAGATTGGTACATATACACAATGGAATATTATTCAGCCATAAGAAGAAAACAAATCCTACCATTTGCAACAACATGGATGGAGCTAGAGGGTATTATGCTCAGTGAAATAAGACAAGCGGAGAAAGACAAGTACCAAATGATTTCACTCATATGTGGTGTATAAGAACAAAGAAAAACTGAAGGAACAAAACAGCAGCAGAATCATAGAACCCAAGAATGAACTAACAGTTACCAAAGGGAAAGGGACTGGGGAGAATGGGAGGGAAGGGAGGGATAAGGGCAGCGAAGAAGAAAAGAGGTATTATGATTAGCATGTATAATGTGGTGGGGGGGAAGGGGAGAGCTGTGCAACACAGAGAAGACAAGTAGTAATTCTACAACATCTTACCACGCTGATGGACAGTGACTGTAATGGGGTTTGTCGGGGGGACTTGGTGAAGGGGGGAGCCTAGTAAACATAATGTTCTTCATGTAATTGTAGATTAATGATAACAAAAAAAAAAAACTAAGCATCACAACAACCAAGTGGAATATATTCCAGAGCTGCTGCAGTCTAGTTCTATATCAGAAAGTCAATGTAACTGTATTAACAAGCAAAAGAAGAAAAATTACATGATAACATCAACTAATGCATAAAAATCATGACAAAATTCATGACAAAACTCTTATAAAATAGGAATATATGGAAACTTCCTCAACTTGATAAAGAGCATCTATAACTAACATTACAATAAATGATGAAAAATTGAATGTGTTCTTCCCTAAGATTGGGAACAAGGCAAGGATGTCCATTCTTAACACCCATTCAACACAGTGCTAGAAGTTCCAGCCAGTGCCATAAGCCAAGGACAAAAACAAAATTTATACAGATTATACAGGAAGACATAAAACTGTCCTTATTTGCAGATGACAATGAATGTCTACATAGAAAATCCCAAAGTCCAACAACAACAAAAACCTAATAAGTGAGTTCAGCAAGGTTGCAGGAGACAAGTTAAACATACAAAAATTAATTGTATTTCTACAGATAGCAGTGAATATAGATACCAAAATTTAAAATACAATATCATTTATAATAATTCCCCAAAATGAAATTCTTAGAGGAAATGTAATAAAATGTATATAGGACTTGTATACTTAAAACTATACATCAGAGTGAAATAAATCAAAGAAGATAAAAATAAATTGAGTGATATACCATGTTCATGGATTGGAAGACTTAACACAGTAAAGATGTCAATTATTCCTGAATTTATATACAGGTTTTACAAAATTACTATCAAAATCCCAGCAAGACTTTTTTAAATACAGACAAATCCAAAAATGTACATGAAAAAGCAAAATAACTAAATATTTAAAACAATTTTTAAAAGGAAGACAAATGGAAAGGAATTAATCTACCTAATTTGAAAACTTATTATATAGCTACAGTAATAAAGACTGTGATATTAGTGGCAAGATAGAAACATAACTCAATAGAACAGAATAGGGAACTCAGAAGTAGACCCATATATTTAGGCCCAACTGATTTTTGACAAAAGTGCAAATATAATTTAATGGAAAAAATATAGCCTTTTCAATGAATGGAGCTAAAGCTATTAGACATCCATAGGCAAAAAAATAAACAAAAATAAAAAGAACCTTGGTCTAAACCTCACACTTCATATAAAAATTAACTCAAAATGGATCATGAATTTAAATGTTATATGTAAAACTATAAAACATTAAGAAAAGATAAATATGTGAGAAAATAGATCTAGGGCTAGGCAAAGTATAGCTTTGAAACCAAAAGCATGGTCCATAAAAATAAAAATTCATAAACTGGACTTCATCAAAATTATTGTTTTCTCTGTGAAAGAGCCTATTTAAGAGAGAGAAAATAAAAATTACTTGCTGGGAAAAAAATACTTGCAAACCACCTGTCTGACAAAGGATTACATTGAGAATATAAAACAACTCTCAAACTCAACAGTGAAAAACAATCCAATTAGAAAATGGGTAAAAGACATGAGCAGAAATTTCTCTAAAATGTATATACAAATGGCGAATAAGCACATAGAAAGATTTTTTACATCATTAGTCACTAAGGAAATTCAAATTAAAACCACAATGAGACATTACTACACAAATATTGACAATACCTAAGCTCATGAAGATGTGGAGAAACTGAATCATTCATGCATTGCTGGTAGGAAAATAAAATGATAGAGCCACTCTAGAAAAAGTTTGCATTTTCTTACAAAGTGAAATATGTACCATCAGACAACCCAGCAACTGCACTATTGAATTTTTATCCCAGAAAATTGAAGACATATGTTCATACAAAAACCTGCACATGTATGTTCACGGTAGCTTTACTCATAAAAAAATAACTACAATATTTATTGTAGTTATTTACTTAACAACTTCAATAACTATATAAATAAATGGTCATATAGCCATACCATGAAATACTATTCAGCAATAAAAAGGAAAAATTATTCATATACACAAGCCAAGTATATCTCCAGAGAATTAATCTGAGTAAAAGCCAATCTCAAAAGGTAGCATACCATATGAATCTATGTACATAACATTCTTAAGATGACATAATTATAGAAACAGAGAATAGATTAGTAGTTTCTGGGGGTTACAAAGGGGACTGTGGCTTTTTTTTAGTGGAGGTCAACAAGATGGCAGAATAGGATATCCTCAGCCCTTATCCTCCCACAGAAACACTCATTTGACAACTATCTATGGACAAAAGTGCTTCCGTGAGAGCTTTGGGATCCAGATAAGAAGATAGCATCCCAGTGTAGCTCCAGATCGAGGAAAGTCACGTTGAGAACACAGACCTGTGCCTCTGTAGCAGGCCCACTGACCAAAGACTGAGGCTCCTAATCTTCAAGTAGCCCTGTTCTGCTATGGACCCAACTCCAGCCTCACTTGTGTAAGGTCCTGCCACCAGCCCTACCATCCATTCCACACCCCAGTAACAAGCCCACCAACCACAGAAATAACTGAAGACTCAGAAGTAGCCCCATAGCTTGGCTACTGTCCCACTAAACTGCAGACCTGGAGGCAGGGACCTGGCAGGAAAATGTCTTTACCTGATGAAACCAATTGTAAAAGATGAAAAGAGGTGATAGTTCCTTTAACTGCACAGACACCAATGCAAGGGGCACGTATGATGAAGAATCAGGCAAATATGAATCCATCAAAGGAAACCAATAAAGCACCACTATCTAAACCTAAAGAAATGGAGATCTATGAACTGTTTAACAAATTCAAAATAATTATCTTAAAGAAGCTCAGTGAGCTACAAGAGAACACAACTAAACAAAACCAGGAAAGCAATATATGAACAAAATGAGAAGTTCAATAAAGAAATAGCAACCATAAAAAAGAACCAAATAGAAATCCTGGAGCTGGAAGATACAATGATTAAACTGAAAAAAATCAACAGAAAGCTTCAACAACAGACTTGACCAAGCAGAAGAAAGATCTGTGAATTCAAATACTGGCCATTTGAAATTATCTACTAAAAGGAACCAAAAAAAATGAAAATGAATGAAGAAAGCCTATGAGATGTCTAGTAAGCCATCAAAAGGATCAATATATGTGTTATGGGATACCCAGAAAGAAAAAAGATAGAGAAAGGGGCAGAGAGCTTATTTAAAGAAGTAATAGTTGAATGTTTCCCAAATCTAGGGAAGGAAAATGACATCCAGATTAATGAAGCCCAAAAGTTCCCAAATAGGTTGGGCCCAAAGAGAGTTACACTGAGACATGTTATAAATTGTCAAAAGTCAAATAAAAAGAGAATTAAAATGAAAATACAACATATCAAAACTTATAAGATGCAGCAAAAGCAGTACTTAAAAGGGAAGTTTATAGTAATAAATGCCAAAATTCAGAAAGAAGAAAGCTCTCAAAAAAAAACCCACATAAATTTACACCTCACGGAACTGAAAAAAAAAATAACTAAGCTCAAAATTAGGGGAAAGAAGGAAATAATAAGTATTACAGCAGAAATAGATGAAATGAAGAATAGAAAAGCATTTTGAAAAATCAATGAAACCAAGAATTGGATTTTAAAGAAGAAAAATAAAATCAACAAACTCTTAGCTAGACTTAGAAAAAGAAAGAGAAGATGCAAATAAATAAAATCAGAAATGAAAAAGGAGACATTACAACTGATCACGCAGAAATAAAAAGGATCAAAGGGACTATTATGAATGAGTATATGCCAACAAATTGGACAGTCTACAGGAAATGAAGAAATTCCTAGGCATATACAGCCTACCAAGAATGACTCAGGAAATAGAAAGTTTGAACATACCAATAACAAACAAGGAAATTGAAGGAGTAATTAAAACTTCCAACATAGAAAACGCCATACCCAGGTAGCTTAATGGGTGAATTCTATCAAACACTTAAAGAAGAATTAATACCAATACTTCTTAAACCCTTCCAAAAATTGGAAGAAGAAACACTTCCAAACTCATTCTATGAGGCTAACCTCAAACTTATATTAAAGCCAGCTAGATACAACCAGTAAACTATAGGTGAATATTCCTGATAAACATAGGTATAAAAATCCTCAACAAAATACTAGCAAACAGAATACAATAGCACATTAAAAATATCATACAACATGATCAAGTAGGATTTACCCTAGGATACAAGGATGGCTCAACACATGCAAATCAATCAACATGATATACCACAAACAGAATGAAGGATGAAAATCATACGATCATCACAAGAGATGAAAGGAAAGCACCTGACAATATTCAACACTATTGCATGATAAAAGAAAAACCTCTCAACAAATTAGGAATGGAAAGAACTTACCTCAAAATAAATATAATAAAAGCCACTTATGAAAAGCCCACAGCTAACATGATACTCAACAGTGAAATGCTGAAAACTTCCCTCTAAGATATAGAACAAGACAAGGATGCCCACTCACCTCTCCTATTCAACATAGTACTGGAAATCTTAGCCAGAGCAAGTAGGCAAGAAAAAATAAATAAAGCAATCCAAATCAGAAAGAAATAAAACTATCTGTTTGCAGATGACATGATTTTACATGTAGAAAACCTTAAAGATTCTACAAAAACTGCTATAATTAATAAGCAAATTCAGTAAAATCACAAGATGCAAAATCAACATACAAAAATCAGTTGTTTCTATACACTAACAACAACCTATCTGAAAAGAAAATTAAGAAATCAATTCCATTTACAACAGTATCAAAAAAAATAAAATACTTACAAATAGGTTTAATAAAAGAGGTAAAAGACTTGTATGCTGAACACCACAAAACAATGACAAAAGAATTTTTAGAAGATACAAATAAATGGAAGGAGTCCTATGTTCATGCCTTTGAAGAATTAATGCTATTAAAATGTCCATACTTCCCAAAATCATCTATATATTTTCAATGCAATGCCTATCAAAATCCCAATGGCATTTTTTACTGAAATAGGGAAAATCCTAAAATTCATTTAAAACCACAAAAGACTCTGAATGGTCAAAGCAGTTCTGAGCAAGAACAGCAAAGCTGAAGGTATCACACTCCCTGATTTCAAGGCATAAGCTACATCTCCAGATGACCTACCTCAGCAGTACCTTGGTTTTACATACCACGTACACACATACAGCTCTTAACTTCATATTTAGCCTCAATTTTTCCCCTAAACTTATGACATATCCAATTGCCTATCCATTATCTCCTCCTGAACACGTATAGGCATTTATACTAAACATGTCCAAACACACAATCTCCCTCCTTCAACTGTTCCTCTCCCCATCTTCCCTTGTCTTCAAATTCTTTCTTAAGAGTTCCCTAATTAGTGATATGACAGTTTTAAAACATGGCTCCAAATTCTTTGATGTTACGGTGTCCCCTCTCTTTGAATATGGATGAGCCTGTGAATAATTCTAGCCACACAGTATGGTGGAAGTGACACTATATGAGTTCTGACACTAGTCCACAAAAGGCTATGTAGCTTCTCCTGGTTCTCTTGGATTGTTCCACCCTCAGGGAGATCTCCATCTCAAAACCCAGGCTTATATGCTGTGCGAAGCCCAAGCTAATGGAGATGATAAGAATGGTTGTTGTTTTTGTCCACTTGGGAGATGGTTTGTATAAATACAAAACCGCAACTGATAGCAGCTTTATTCTTTTGATTCAGACCAAAAATTCTGAAGTAATCCTTGATCCCTTTCTTTTTCTCACATTCCAAATACAATCCCTCAACAAATTCTGTCACTAGTCTCTTCAAAACAGGTCCAAAAACTAACCAACTCTCACTACCTCTTCTATAAAATGGACCTCTTCTACTCAAAGTTCTTAGTTGGAAACAACAGAAACAAAAACCACAATGAGGCATCACCTCACCAGTTAGAATGGCCACTATCCAAAAGACAAGAAACAACAAATGCTGGCGAGGGTGCAGAGAAATAGGAACCCTCCCACACTGTTGATGGAACTGCAAATTGGTGCAACAGCTGTGGAAAGCAGAGGTTCCTCAAAAAACTAAAAATAGAAATACGATTTGACCCAGTAATTCCACTCCTAGGAATTTACCCAAAGAAAACAAAATCCATTATTCAAAAAATATATGCACCCCTATATTTACCGCTGCACTATTTGCAACCGCCAATATATGGAAGCAACCTAAGTGTCCATCAATAGATGAATGGATAAAGATGATGTGGTACTTAGATACAATGTGATATTATTCAGCCATAGAAAGAGAAGAAATCCTGCCATTTGCAACAACATGGATGGATCTAGAGAGTGTTATGCTCAGTGAAATAAGCCAGGCAGAGAAAGATAAATACCATATGATTTCATTTATTTGTGGAATATAAAACAACGCAAAACAGAAGGAACAAAACAGCTTTAGTCACAGACACTGAGAAGTGACTAGTGGTTAACAAGGGGGAGGGGAGTGGGTAGGGAGATTGGGGAGGATGAGGGGGACTGGTGAACCACTATGATGTACATTTGATAATTTAAAAAATGCTTTAACTGTAAAAAAGAAAAGAACAGAAACTGACTCAAGCTAACTTTTCAGACAAATTTAGTGAAAGGAAATCAGATGGCTCACAGAACAAAAGGAAAAAGAACCAAATCCAGAGAATGGTCTGAAATCAATAAAGTTTAGGCATGAGAAATCACAACCAGAGAATCAACCCAGTTGATAAAGATACCACTGCTGGACACAGAATGTGCACCACCTTCACCAGCATGAAACCGAGGCTGCCCCCACTCTTTCGTTCTCTGTGTCTTACCTCCAGGAAGGTATGACTTATTGACTGAACTTAGTTGGTGTTCCTGAGTCCCAACTGCAATGGGATGGGAAAAGAGAGTTTGGGCATTTGGGTTCTCACAGTAACAAGTACTCGTTTCACAGTACAACTTCCAAACACAAAAGTGGTTACATATTCTCAGCAGCCAAGTAAAAGTAAATATCTATGATAGATTTGGGTGAGGAGAAGATACATTGTGTGTAGAGAACAACAGGTTGTCAATATATGTTAATATGATAGAAAAATAAGTAGACTCTGAATGAAAGTCTTGGATTCAAGTCTTATTCTACCATTTACTGAATGGGTGACCCTAAGCCAGTCACTTAACTTCCCTTTTCATCTTTAAAATGGGAATAATATGATCAATAAATATGAGATGCCCTCTCAAAAAAATAAAATAAAAAAATAAAAAATGGGAATAATAATATCTGCCCTACAAATATAATATCTTACACATTGCTGTGAGGATCAAATAAGTGTGTGAGCATATTTAGACTACTGTCTTCATCTCATTCACCTTTGTAACACTATTGCCTTGCTTAGGGTCAGCCTGCAGTAGGTGTTCAAAAATGTCTACAGAATAATAGTGATAGAAAGGATATGTAAAAGTCATTAATTAACTGATTCTACTAAATTGTCCACCTAGGCCAGAAAAGTGTAATATTGTCACCTAGAGCCAGCTTTAAGTAATGTGAAATATGCTTTGGAAGGAGACCCTTGACACTGACAATTTTTGCCACTGACCTCTTCATAAAAAAATATATGGAAAAAATTAAAAAACAGCAAAACAACTTATCACTTCATTATATATTGGCTTATAAAACAAATTCTTTCTGTGACAAGTTTTAGAAACTTGATAACAGTTCTTGAAAATCATTTTAGTATGGAGAAGTAATGTAGTTTATTGTCTAAATTTCTAGCCAATGGTTTCAAGTTACCCTGAGAAAACAAGAACAATCTAATTACCAGATAGTTAATAATAACAATCCCTTACCAAATCCTTTGGGGATAGATAGTTTAGAATTGATTTTTCAGATCTCTGAAAGGTGTTAATGGCAAAAATCATACATTATATAACCCCCACAAGGGTATGGACAGCACCCTATAATAAAACAATATTTATGCAGAGGTATGTATGAATGTTCATTCTAAATGGGATAAAGACTGAAATCATCTCATATCAGTTCAGTGAAGGTTATTTCAACATGCGATTCAAAAAAACATTGATTTTCATAGACTTTTTTAAATAAAGACAAGAAATAAAGTTGTAATTTTCACAAATAAGGGAATGGTTTTGCAGGGCTTTGAGATAGAAAATCCTATACCATACATATTTAAAATTCTTACAAGTTTTAATATTAACATTAACCTATTTCTTAAAACTATGGAAAATCACTTTCATGATATTAGTTTTTTTAAATATGTAAGTCAGTAAATTCTGGAATTCAACTAGAGGAATCATCTATTTCAATCCACTGCCTAATTCAGCTAATCCCTACTAGCAGCATCCTGGCCAGTCACCCAGCCTTTGCAGAACACTCCCATGCGTGAAGAATTCACTCCTTCTTATGGCAAGTCACTGTACTCTTGGACAACCTTACTTATTAGAAACAAAGTCAGCTCCTCTGTCACTTTTACCCTTTGGTTCTAACTCTGCCCTGGGTAGCAGGGGAAACTGCTCTGCCCTCTCTGCCATGTGACAGTTAGGCAAATATTTGAAGTAGCAATCATGTACCACATCATTTACCTCTTCTCTGGGCTAAACATTTGCTCTAACTCTTCCACATAATGCATGGTTTCCTCTTCCCTCACATCCTGAGGGTCCCTGCTAATATCAACTTATCAATGTCTATATTAAAACAAGGTAGCTAGAGCTAGACAAATGTTCAGCCAGAATTCAGGGAACCTGTTTTCTTTGTTGCAAGTTTTATGCCAGATTTCTATCACTGAAGCCCAAAATTACATTCCATTTTTTTATGCAGCATAATATTTTGGGATCATTTTGCATTTATAGTAAACTAATACCCCCAACTTTTCACATGTATTGTTGTCACAACCCAGGACCCTCCCTTGATTTTATCTTTCAGCCTCAAGAAAGGGCTTTTATAGTGGTCTTTTAAAATTACATCACGTTGGTATTCATTCCAACAGTCATATTTCATTTTTAATGTTGATTTCACCTTTCAAAATATTAGCTATGGCTGCTAGCTCTGTGTCACCTACAAATTTGATGAGCAGTCCTTCTAACCCTCAATAAAACTTAAAAAGAAAAATACTGAACCAGAGAGGATCAAGAGCCCCATGGCAGGCCACTAGAGACTTCCCTCCAGGATGGCATCCCCCAGGGCCTATTAGTTAAAACAGCCCATGAACCTCACACACAAATAACAACACCAAGCTTCAGATGACACACACTAAAAACAAGAAAAATAAATAACATATCTCAGAACCAACAGATAAGGCTCGATATTTTAGTAATTATTTCCAAATACAAGTTCGGCTGCAGCTGAGCATTTTAAAAGATGTCTTTCCTCCTGAAATAATACATCTATATTATATTATAAATAAATTATATTATAAATGAAATAATATATATATTACAAATAAATAACATACACACACACACACACACATACACACACTCAGGTTGCAACATGAAATCCACTTCCTATTGTGGGTTTCACCCAGAAAGTTTATAAACACAGTATTAAAGGATGAATGTCATAGAGAAAGGGAGAATAAGCCAAGGAAAAAACCTTAGCCCAGTAAACTCAACAAACTCCTATGGATATAACTGCTCCCCTGCCTGCTTCATTCCACCCACCCCACCCCAACCACCCACTACCATAAGCAACCCCAACACACAGAAATCAGTATCCTAAGTGTATGATTTTTAAATGAGTTTGGTTTTCCAAGAGATTACCTACTTTTAAAATGGGTCATACAGAGGGTTCATTTAAAAGGCAAGTGACCCTGGTTTACTACGCATTCATTTGATTGACATCCAGTTGTTTTTTTTTTTTCGAGAATACCAAGAATACGAAATATCTAGGGTTGCTACTGTTTGCTTATATTGTGTAACAAACCTAATGTTAAACATGACCCTTGAGACTGTCCCCACATCTTCCCAGTCAGGTCACTTTGATGATATAGTAAATATCACTATGGTTCCACTTTTAAAAAACAGGGGTTAAATAAGGATTTCACCCCAACAAATAATTTCTTTCACATAAAACTTAAAATTCTCTTCAAAAGAAATACCACAGTCAAAAAATGTGTAGTAAGTACCAAAAAATGACATAACTGAAGCAATTCTGATCTCACCAACAACCTTCAATCATGACAATTTGTTCTCACATTCTGCCTTCTGTTCCTTCTGCCTTTCTTTTTCTGAAAATTAGTTGCAAATTACCAGAATGTAGTTTGAAACTGAGAGCAACAAGCTCATTCACTGAACTAGATCTTTAGGAATTAGAAAAAAAATAGAAAGTTTGACTTTTGAAAAAGAGAATCCTAAAAGCTTTTCAGAATGTGAAGTTAATCATTACAAATTTATCCCATTAGAAACAGCTCTTTAAGGCTGTAAGTCCCATAACTACTTAGATTCAGATTTGGGATATCTAAAAATAAACCCTCAGGAAATTAACCCAATCATCATAAAGATTCCATTAAAGGGAACCCATATCAAATCAGACTTGAAGCATGAAAAGGACCTTGGAGAGTTATCTACAGGAGGAGGGAACACAAAGTCACACAGCCAGACAGTTAGAACACTGGACTGGGATACAGGGCTGCCTCCAGACCCAGCGTTTGTTTCCACCACATCCTTGATCTTGAGGTTGGACTAGACACAGCACCCACCATATCAGTAATCTCTAACTTCCCCCAACCAACATCCAACACTACCCAAAAGAGGACTAGAAAAAAAAATAGGGGGAAACTAAACCCATTACTTTGAGATGGGTTCTGAATCATTCTTCAGGAGTTTTTTTTCCCTCCTTTATACAAAAAAATATAAACATATAGCACCTATGTGGTAATACATTATTGGGTGTTTTTTGTTTTCTGCTTGCTGCCCACCATCCAACATGCTTATTATTTGGAAGTGACTCCCTCAAGTGTGCAGTAGAGATGGAATGCAGTGCCCTTCCTTCTCACTGTCTGGTAGCTAGGATCCTGGTATTTGCTGGAGGAGAGGACACCACCAATTAGCTCTTGTAGAATCAACATAAAAACACAGGGATAACACAGTTGTTACTCCAGGCAGCAGCAATGGCTACGACAGTGTCCATGGAGGCCCCCTAACCAGTCTATTGCTTGGTGTGACCAGACTCAGGTCTGCTCCTGCTCTATTCTCTCTTGGCTACAAGCTTGAATCTCCTACATTCCTATCGATCTGTGAGCGACCTGGTTTCTTCCATGGCAGTTCTCTTCTGCCTAAGTTGTTTAGATCAGTTTATCTTGCTTGCAACCAAAAACTCTAATAGGCATATAAGAGGTATTCAATGTTTCTTAAATGAACAAATAAATCAATGAAGCAATTGGTCATCACAATTTTCTGTATAATACTTTGCAGTTTGTTCTTCTTCATGCAAGAGTTGATTTTTAATTTTATTAACTAACATAGGGTTAGACATCATTTCCCAAAGTGTGCCATGACCTTTCATAGTGTTAGTTACCATATGAGTGGTATCATTTAAGTAGTAAGTCATTTAATGAAGCAATAACTCTTCTGAAAAGTTTAAAATAGGAGCTGTATCAAAATAATGGAAATGTAAAAGTATGAGCATGAAAGATGTAAAAAAAATTTTTCAAAAGGAAATTAGATATGCAAATAGCTTTTAAAAGAAGTCTAAAAATGGCAACTGAATTTTCAGATATGAGCTGATGTTCACCAGGCGCACTGGGGTGGAAACAGTTCAGGGCTGAGGGAACAGCATGTGCAAAGGCAAAAACTATGTTCAGACATGACACAAAAATCTTTGCTTTAATAATATGACTCTGTCTAACCCTACTTGGTTTGAGAATACTAAATAGCACCACTCTCCCCACCTCTACCTAATTAAGAAGTTTAAATCCACGGAAACTAACTCCTTCCTCCCCCAAATCCCATGCTTTAAAAGAAGGGGTGGAGAACTAATACTAAAAACTGTGTCCAAATCAAATATCATCGTTTTGTAACAAATGTATACAGAATATTTAATAGACTTTCAAAAAACCTTGCACCAAGTCCAAAATCAGCTAAATGGAAAAATTCAATGACTTTCCACACTTAAAATTATAAGCCATGAATCATGGTGCTTCAAAACATGAATGTTTCAGAATTACTCTAAGGAATTCACTCTCTTGCTACCAATTTATACAGATGAGGTAAAGAACTCCACATAGCATACTGTGCTTGGTTCCTGTGAACACCAAGCCCCAATCA
Organism: Manis javanica; assembly: GCF_040802235.1. Taxonomy (NCBI): domain Eukaryota; kingdom Metazoa; phylum Chordata; class Mammalia; order Pholidota; family Manidae; genus Manis; species Manis javanica. The sequence continues at coordinate 109,720,756 of NC_133164.1, forward strand.
GGTTTCCCAGTCTGATAGTTGGAAAACCATTACAAAATCCATTAAACCGTCTCAGTAAGCAAGAGAGGAGAGGCCACTTTGTGTTCAGTGACCTATACTCAGCCCCATGGATTATGAAGCAAGCAATGGAGTGCCAGGGTCCCCTTCTGACTCTGTATCTGATCTCCAGGGAGCCAGTTCTCGACTATTTCCAGGACAAAGTCTGAAGAGCACATTTCACCAACAAAGGAAGACAGTAAATACTTAAAAGTACTTTTAAAAAGAAAGGAAAAGTGAAATATCACAGATGAGGAGCTTTAACCTTTAATATTTTTGCTCTACGGAGCCTGTAAATTTCGTGTATCACTTATGATTCCTATAAAGTGTAGTATAAAAAGTAATTTCAAATTGTAATGGAAAGCCAGGTGAGAAGACCAAAGAAGAGCACATAACACGTATGTATCAAATGCCTACCCGCGGCTTCCAATGCTTTTCTGATACAGATACAAAAAAGCAGCAACAGCTCTTCTATCTGAATACATCAAATCCTACATTCTTGTGTCAATATACATCACAATTGTGTCTGCTCCTTGTTCTGAGGACATGCAGATGGCCCTCCTCAGTTCTGGGACAAAGGAGAGGGAAATCGCATCCACTGTCCTCGGGGCTGCTGGCTCCTGGCTCGAGGACACCAGGCCTTGTTGCTCTGGCGGCGGGAACTCACCATAAATGACCAAACGTGACTCACCCTGCCCATGACGAGGAGGGCGACAAGTGCCAGGGGCCGGTGGCCCCGTGGCCCGGTCGCCCGTCGCACTGCTGCGGAAGGAGGGGAGCCACTTGGCCCTACGAGCCCGTGACCCTCGCCAGGCCGGGCCTGGAGCCGCCGGGTCCGCGCTGAAAAGCGTGCGGAGACCGGAAGCGCTCGCGGTGCGCCCTTCCGCCTGCGGAACGCGGGGCCCGGAGCAGCTACTGCCCTCGGCCCTGCCTTTGTCTTCAGCTCCCCTCCGGTTCCTCCCAAGGAGGCAAGAGCGGGCCCGAGGGCGAAACCAGGCCTAGCGGCGAGGTCGCCGGGTCCAGGGCGCCCGAGGGCCGGGGCGATTCTCCTGCCCGGCCACGCGCCTTCCCTACCCCCTACTCGCCCGAAATCAATAGTCGCCGCTGACTTTTCGCGACAGTTGCAGCTAATTCATCAGTGAATAATTAAATCAGAAGCAGCCAGGCCTGCCTGCGCAGGGCCAGGTTTGGCATCGGAGACTAGGGGGTTTCCCTTTCCAGATCCCATCAAATTGGGGGCACCATTGGGAGCAAGGAGGGCAGACGGGGCGCAGGCCGCACCCTGTTCCCGGCTGGGAGAGCGGCGCGAGCCCGAGCGCCAGGCCGCGTGTAAAGAAGTGCGGGGGAGCGAGCAGGCCGCTCCGCCTAGGCCCGGCCCCGGGGCTGCAATTGCGCTCCGTTTGGGTGCTTATTCCAGATCCTCTTGCCCCTCGGTGCCCGCAGGGGGCTGCGCTTTACCTCCTCTTCCCGCTGACTTTGCTAAGGGAGAGGAAATCCACCCTCGGGAGGCGATTTGCCTTTGAGGAAGATGGAGAGGAGCAGAGAGAAGCGCCTAGAAACGGCATTGATTTAGACATCAATCCTGGCCGGCTCCCTCCGCCTCGCAGCCGCGGGGCCGCGCAGCCCCCTCTCCGAGAAGCGGCGGGGCTCGGGCCCCGGGGACGCCCGGCTCCGCGGGGCTGGTGGGGGCAGGAACGAGGATGAGACGAGGGTGCGGCCCGCCAGGGGAGCCGCCCGCGCGGCCACCCCGCGCCCGCGGCCTCGACGCCAGGCGCTGAGCCGCGCCGGCCCGCGCGAATACCTCTTTCTCGAGGCCAACAGGTCGCCCAGATCTCTCCCGAGTCAGGGGCGCCGCCGGCATCGCTCTCTCACCCCGGGCGGCGGGCCGCAGTCCGAGCCCAGGTTCTTTGCGAGCAGCCAAACCACCTGTGCCTGGCCAGGCCCGGCTCGGCTCGGCGCTGGTTAGTGGCCCACAGAGATCGGGTCCATCTCCAGCGACCCCAGCCCTCACAGTTACCAAACGGCCGCCTCTGAACCCTGCGGTCGGCCGCAGTTGCTTTTTCTTACACGTTTTGGAAGCGAAACAATTCAAAATTCCTAAAAAGTGGCATCGAATTGATTTTCCAAAGATAAAATGCTCCCAAAATAATTTGAATGTGCTCTATTACTTTTGATCGTGTTACCTTGAAAGATCAGCTCAGATTCACTTGGTTATTTAAGTTCTTTGGGAGCTGATACTTAATGAATCTTTTTTAAAAACCGTGATTTTTTAAAAAAAGAAATGGTCTGATTCGCGTAAGTATTTTAAATCGGTTGGTTTGTTAGTTTTCAAATACAAATATCTTTTGAAGTCGAAAATAACATTTCTCAAGTTAAAAATCTGGCCAACTTTTTTTTAATGCTCTGTACTTTTTTTTTTTTATTCCATGGGCGCTAAACAAATGAAATTACACAAAAAGATTTTAAAACTTCCCCATTTTCATGGAGAGAGGAAGTGCTAGGTATTTGCATTAATGCCTAAACAATATTGAATCTTTAATCAAAATTGTTATATCCAGAGCAAATAAATGGTCGTTTTAAGAAAATAAATTAAAAGAGCGATGCGCGCGCTTAGTGTCTCAGGGCAACTTGAAAACAGCTCCACTCTCAGAGAGCTAAATTTGTCCTTTTTTAAATCAACTGCAACTTTTCCCTTCCCTTTGAGAAGACACAAAAAGATTTCACGCACAACTTGGCCTGAACAAAAGGACCTCACGCCAGTTCTTCTTTTCTGGGATGACAACTGGAGAAGAGAAAAACTCTATTTTAGGCACACTTGAATTGTACTTTTGGAAACCCCCTGTTGAAAAGAAAGCCCACATCTTAAACCCGAGGTTACAGGGCTTTGGGGGAGAGAAATAATGGGACAGGTACTGAAGGCCGATGGGGAGAAAAATCGTTCTCAGGAAAACAAGTTGTTTTCTTAAAAGTGCAACGTTCTTTCAGAAAACAAAAAACAAAGAAAACTGTTCGCGAGAGCCATGCTCGTGCCTACCCTCTCCCCAACTCCAAAAAAAAAAAAGTCAGCGCTCTGATCTTCTAAGGTTCCAATCTTCAAAATCCTCCTCACTTTTTTAAATTTCAAATTTTCTCCCACCAGCTTCCGCAGTGGTAGCAGCCGCATACACAGAACCGAAAAGGGTGCCCCGGAGAAGATTCTGCGGTGGGGCCCAAGGTCGGCGGAAGGAAAATGCTACGGCAGCGGCTGCAGTCCCGAAGCCCAGCCGGGGGACAGTTACCTCCCGTCGGGATCAGACGCCCGGGGACCCACTCACTCCCGCCCAAACTCCTCCCGCACGGGGGCGCCCAGGGAACCCAGAAAGGCCGGGAGGGAAAAGGACCGAAACGTGTGTGTGACCCTGAGACACAAAACTCCAACAGTCCCCCCATCATCGAGTGAGAGGGGACGATCGGCAGACCTAGTCCCTGGCATTCTTTAAGCCGGGCAGGTGGACGCGCTGGGCCGCTTAGCTCTGCGGGGCTCGGGCTTCCGGCTGCCGCTGCCTCCGGAGCCTCGCGACCCCGGGAGCAGGTGCCCACGCTCTTTGGGGTGGGGTCTCCGTCATCCCTCCCCCAAGCCCGCCCACTCCCCGCGCCCGGACTACTGAGGCTGTGGTGTGTTTTACCCTAGCCCGGCCGCCTCGCTGGGTCACCCGCAGCTTTGCTCCCTGTCTTCGAATCCACTGGGTTTGGGCTCCGAGAGAACGTAACCCCGACAGGCAGGGACCCTGAAGCGTCGTTTTTCTTTTCCGAAGAGACCTCCTGAGTGTGGGAAGAACACTGACAATCTCCAACTCTTCCCCCACCGCGGCGCGAAGTGTACTTTGTCAAACAAAAAGTTAAGGGCAGTTCCCTGCCGGCTCTGCTAACCTGACATTTTCGATTTTGATTTTAACTCGATCGACGCAGAGGAGGAGGAAGACATAAGGGATCGGTTCCGCCTCACCACCTTAAAAACTTTATTTTTCTTTTTCTTTTTCTGGTGCAACTGTAAGCTGAAAAGTGTCAGAAAATTTCTGAGCTGAGAGGCCGAAGGGAGTTAGCGGGGCTGGGCTTCGGTTTTAGTTTTCTTCTCCCTGTACCCAACCAGCCAACCCGAGCTTTCCGGCCGAAGAAAATTGAAGCTAATGGAGATATCAAAGAGAGCCACAATTCCAAAGGCTCCTTTTCCGCCACGAGCACCCACCGTCCATCTGCAACTGTAATCACAGACACTCGCGGTGTCTTCATCACCAAGGGGCTCCGAGAAAAGGGTTGAAAATTCTCCGTCGTTAAAAGAAACCCTCTATTATCACTATTATTATTTGTGTGTAGCAACAGAAGAATGTCCCCCTCCTCTTAAAATTCCCCCACAATATTGAAACAGCATTTGTTGTTCCGATTCACGTAAATGCTTGAGGCCTTTCTGGAAAACCATTACCATTCAATGGCTAGAAAATTGCTCTCCTTCCTTTAAAAAAAAGGGCGGGGGGAGGTAGGCGCTGCAGCAGCTACAACGGACAACAAAAACTTTCTCCTGCATAATCCTTGCTCATGGAATGACAAAGAAATGATATTGACTTACCCCTGAACGGATGATGTGTTTGATAAGGGGGGTACATTTTTGAAGATTTCTCTTCGGGAGCTGCACAGACAGCTGCAATTCATGGGCGATGCTGATTGCCAGAAACGCTATGGATTGGCATGGGGTCTGCAGCTCACAGATCCTGATCAATACCCCTACACTCACACGCCAGATGGTTTGGGGAAAGACAAAAATAAAATAGTCCAAATCAACCCACCATTATGTCTTTTTGTATTGCTCTGATAAACCTACTTGTAGCACAAATGTGTTCTATCCAACACAAAACCTTCAGGATTTTGAACATTTGGGTAAAAATAAGCAGCCCCCTTCTTCCAGGGACTTAGGTTGCGGTTACTGTTGTTTAGTAAAAACAAAGCTGTTGGGCCCGTTATCCAGACTGGGTTTATTTGTGGGCTGTTTGTACTTTTTAAAATAATTTATAGGGTCTCTTAATTAAAGGTTCACTATGCTTTACCTCTCAAAGCCTCAAAAGAATTTTTAATGTAAAAGCACATATATGAAAAGCTCTGACAATAAACATTTCCTGTCTTTTCCTGCAATTGCTAATTCAAGTTCAGATTTTTTTTTCTTTTACACTGCAAGAGCTTACATTTGTTGTCAAAGCTGCATTTTATTAAAAGGCTTCTTTTGACATATTTAAGTGTTTGGTCTTGAAGAAAATCATACCTATGGATGTGCTATACTAAGAAATGGGTATCCTGCTACTGATAAAATGGCTCGGGCAACTTTTGTCCAGATTCTAATAGTCATGAACTAGCACTCCCGCTACTACATTTCTATACAGTCTATTTGTGAATCAAATGCTTAGAGGAGGGGAAAACAGGAGTATAACTTCATGTTAAAAGGAAATACTCTTAAGTCGCAGAACTTCTAAAGGTTAGAGTATGTGTGCTAAACGAGGGGCAACTGAAAAGCAATTCTTCCTTTTTATTTTGTTAAAGAACTATAGGGAAAGAAACAGGAGAGATATTTCAAAACATACTTGAAAATTTTATTAGTACTGATATTCTTAAAATTATCTTCAAGTAGAAAATAAATACTTTTCCTTTTTAGAGAGAAAGGGAAAGGGCATACAAACCTAATTCAGTAAAATTAGGATACTTACTAAACAGGCACATTAATTTTCCTTTTAAATGGGTTTTGGGCTGAAATACAAAACCTCAAACCACCATTAGAAAAACAACATGAAAAATCTGCTTTAATCTAGCCCAATGAAATTATACACAAAGAAGCCAATACGATTTCATGATTTCCCTGAGATCGCCAATATTGATCGAGGGAAGGGGGAGGAATGGTGGGAGAGAGGGCGGGGGAGGAAAGGAGCCAGGGAGGGAGCCAGGCAGCCAGAATATGCAACTTACCTTTCAACTCCCCAGCACGTGACCGCTCCCAGGCACTCCAAAATGCAATTCCCTGGAGCAGATTTGTCTTTATAGCCTAGCAAATGAGTTTATCATTTTGAAAAAAATATTTAAATGGCAATTCATATACTTAGGTTTCTGTATGGTTTATTTATGGAGACAGTACCTACCCCGTGTTCCAGCCTGGGGTCACTAGCCACTCCTTGCAGGACAGAGCAGGCTGTGCCCAGCACTGGGGCACAGCAGACTCCTTCCCGGGCCTTACTCCTCTTCTGCCTTATTTCAGCCTCTGAGCACTCCTGGACCAACAGGAGATTGGACTCTTGTGAACTTTTGTTCAACTGGGTGTGCATTTCAAACATTAACTGTTTCAAATTATCCTAAGTGTCCAGCCACCATATAAAAGGTGGAGAGTGACAAGAGAGACAGTAAGAGGGAGAGGGAAAAGAAAGTCAGGGAAACAGAAAACTGAGTCCTTTTACCTGTCTGATGTCATGACATTAAAGATGTGAGCAGCTAGAGAAGTATGTCTAGCAAAGCAAGGGATCGTTCATTTTCTTACCCGGGCTTTGATATCACAAAGAAGCGATTTGAAAGAATAATTGGCAAGGTATTGGCCAGAGCTCAATAAAGTTGATCTATGAATAATGTCACTGTACATTCATGTGACAGGATGGTGTGGGAGGGGGATAGATATTTTGCTCTGCAGCTAGAACAGAGAGGAGGGCAGCCACAAAAGGTCACCGAGACTAAGAACTGTTTTCCAAATGAATTAAACCTTTCTCTAGCACCAGGAAAGCACACACATACAGTATTCCAGACTGTGTCCTTGTTTTCTTACCAAGTTTTTCTAACAGCTGGAAGTGGTTGAAGGAGGCTGTCTTAAGGAGACCCCCTGCTCTTCTTTTGACAGTTGATCAAAAGAAAATAGGTCACGCTTCTCAAACTTATGTCCACCCTGTCCTTAATTACTGTCTCTTTAAACAAAGGCAACATCTGCGCAACCTCAGCAAGCTTGAATCTTCGGAGGCAAACAGAGCGCAACCTGCTTTGCTAGAATCTGTTACTTCTAAGGCTTTCAAAGCCGCGTAGCTCTCTGTCTTCAACCACCCCTCTACCCACACCCAGGCCGCAGCAATGTCCACCTCCTCTCTATTCCGCTCCACTCTCAGTCACCAACCCAGGTTTTACAAAGAACGGAAATAATGGGCAGACAAAGTGCACTTTTTAAAGCTGTGGCTTGAAAGCGTTCTAGAACTCTCCAAGGCTCTGGTCTTTTCAGAAACAAGGTTTGGATATACAGATGTCAGCCAAGGCTCCAAGTCTTCTACCCACAGCCGTAACACTGGGCGGTCCTTTCCCAGGACTCGAGAGGTGTGTGTGTGTGTGTGTGTGTGTGTGTGTGTGTGTGTGTGTGTGTGTGTGTGTGTGTGTGTGTGTTTTAAGGGAAAGATCGGCGGGTGTGTGTGTGTGTTAAGGAAAAGATCGGCGGGTGTGTGTGTGTGTTTGTGTGTGTGTGTGTGTGTGTGTGTTAAGGAAAAGATCGGCGGGTGTGTGTGTGTGTGTGTGTTAAGGAAAAGATCGGCGGGTGTGTGTGTGTGTGTGTGTGTGTTAAGGAAAAGATCGGCGGGTGTCCTCCCGGACAGTTTACATACTCCCTGCCCCCAGAGAAGTTTGCTTACTGTAGGCGTCGGCAACAATCCTGCCTCCTAACGCAGCCCCACCTCTACCCCAAACACACCACCGCCACTTCTTTCCAAGTCACTAATGAGGCAAGCATTTGATCACCTTGAAAGCGCAGCTTCTGGAGTTCTAGTTGTGTTTTGCAATCTAGCAGGGACCTTCTGAAGCCTCATAACTGGGAGATTTATGGTCTAGCCGGATAATTAAACGATGTTATTGTGTTAACTTTGCGAGCAGTAAGGCGGCCAGAGCCGCCTATGGGCTCCGTCCGCCGGCCGCAGCTCGTAGCGGCGAGGGCGCTCGAGTTCTTTTCGCCCGGTAGATTATGCACGCCCCAGTCTCGGGAATTTATCCTGCATTAGAATATATTAACGCCTGCATTTTAAAAGGCTGAAACTACGGGTTCCCAGCTGGAGACTCTAGGGAAGTGTGTTTTATTTTTACACCAGCACGGAACCGAGTCTTTCCCTCTCCGCGTACCAGCCTCGAGAAAAGCTTTGGGATTTAGCGAAGGGAACTGAAGCAATGCCCTTTTCCCCAGATAGCAGCTGCTCAGGAGGGACACAGCGTGGCATCTTTAACATAATTTCTCTCCCTTGCTCGCACTCTCCTCTCTTCCCCCACTAGCCTCTCTCCCTCCCTCCCTCTCCTTGACGTTTGATTCCAGTGGCAGAAGAAAAAAGACACAGTGCCGTCAGCCAAACATGAAACACGCGTCCCCGCCCCCTCCCCAGCCATTGGCAGTTGTGCACAGAAGGCCCGCCCCCCGGAGCAGCCGCGGCCTAGGAGTGGCTATCTGTGGCGCCCATCGGACGCTGCCCCGCCCCGGGCCCGGGAGGATAGGTTGGCTGCCCCGGTAAGCGGCAGAGCCCTTCTGGACAGCTCCCGCTCACCCAAACAGAAGACGTCGGCGCCGGAGAGGGCTCGGACATGGCGAGGCAGCGCGCCGGCCAGAGCGGCGGGGCCCGGTGATCCCTCCCTCCCCCCGTCCCCTCCCCTCTCCCGTACGCACACCCCGTCCGCCCCACCCCGCCCCCACCCTGGGCGCGCCCGCAGCCCAGGGCGCACACCCGCACGCACGCTCCGCTCCACACACTCACGCACTCCCGCGCCTCGCCGGCTCCCACGGTCGAGCTCCGCCACGCGCGCCTTGCCAGCCCGCCGGCCGCCCCCGCCGCCCCCGCTGCCTCCGGGCCCCGATGGACTGAATGAAGGCTGCCTACACCGCCTATCGATGCCTCACCAAAGACCTAGAAGGCTGCGCCATGAACCCGGAGCTGACAATGGAAAGTCTGGGCACTTTGCACGGGCCGGCCGGCGGCGGCAGCGGCGGGGGCGGCGGCGGGGGCGGCGGCGGGGGCCCGGGCCCTGAGCAGGAGCTGCTGGCCAGCCCCAGCCCCCACCACGCGGGCCGCGGCGCGGCTGGCTCGCTGCGGGGCCCGCCTCCGCCTCCGCCAACGGCTCACCAGGAGCTGGGCACGGCGGCAGCGGCGGCGGCGGCGGCGGCGTCGCGCTCGGCCATGGTCACTAGCATGGCCTCGATTCTGGACGGCGGCGACTACCGGCCCGAGCTCTCTATCCCGCTCCATCACGCCATGAGCATGTCCTGCGACTCGTCCCCGCCCGGCATGGGCATGAGCAACACCTACACCACGCTGACGCCGCTCCAGCCGCTGCCTCCCATCTCCACCGTGTCGGACAAGTTCCACCACCCGCACCCACACCACCACCCGCACCACCACCACCACCACCACCACCAGCGCCTGTCGGGCAATGTCAGCGGCAGCTTCACCCTCATGCGCGACGAGCGCGGGATCCCAGCCATGAACAACCTCTACAGCCCCTACAAGGAGATGCCGGGCATGAGCCAGAGCCTGTCCCCGCTGGCAGCCACGCCGCTGGGCAACGGGCTGGGTGGCCTCCACAACGCGCAGCAGAGCTTGCCCAACTACGGGCCGCCGGGCCACGACAAAATGCTCAGCCCCAACTTCGACGCGCACCACACTGCCATGCTGACCCGCGGCGAGCAACACCTGTCCCGCGGCCTGGGTACCCCGCCCGCGGCCATGATGTCGCACCTCAACGGCCTGCACCACCCGGGCCACGCTCAGTCCCACGGGCCAGTGCTTGCGCCCAGCCGCGAGAGACCACCCTCGTCCTCCTCTGGCTCGCAGGTGGCCACATCGGGCCAGCTGGAGGAGATCAACACCAAAGAGGTGGCTCAGCGCATCACCGCCGAGCTGAAGCGCTATAGCATCCCACAGGCGATCTTCGCGCAGAGAGTGCTGTGCCGGTCTCAGGGGACTCTCTCCGACCTGCTCCGGAACCCAAAACCGTGGAGTAAACTCAAATCTGGCAGGGAGACATTCCGCAGGATGTGGAAGTGGCTTCAAGAGCCGGAGTTCCAGCGCATGTCCGCCTTACGCCTGGCAGGTAAGCCCAGAGGGTCGCCCGGAGCCGAGCTGCTGGGAAGAGGCTCCAGAGTGCGTGTGGCCCTGGGTCAGCATGCAGTCACTTCTCTCGGTTCTCTGCCCCTCTCCCCTACACACTTATTTCTTCTCGACTTTATTTCTCCTTCTATTTGCTCTTTCTGTTCTCTTCTGTTATCATCCCCTTTTCCCTTACTTTTCTTTCTCCCTCCTCGTGCCTGAGCCTTCATTGCCCGATCTCACCACACGTTTCATTTGCCAACTTCGCCCTCTCTTCCTGACTTCCCTAGTTGTGGGAGGCGGGATGGGTGTGCAGGGTGTCTGCTAAGAGCCCTCTCTTTCCAGGACTCACGGGGACGGGCGATTGCCCTTATTCAAAACCTTCTGCACTTGAACTCTTGTTTATACAATACATTTTCAGTTTTTCAGGCTGCCTAGTCTCCCTATATAGAGGCACTTGGACTTTGCTCTTCAGAAGGGAAAAAGATCTCTGTTCTCCTTCCACCCGCCGTATCAGGCAAACTTCTTTGGTTATTGGTAGGAGTCAGTCTTGCCCGCGCGATAATGGGCAGCCAGGATTCAACCACGATTCTCGAGCCCATCTACGGCCTCGGCGTTAGCGCGGAGACTTTCTGAGAGCTGGCTTGGGCCAGCAGCCGTGTCACTGCCTACAGCTGAAGGAGTGTGCAAGGCCTAAGATTGCGAGACTGCCACATTCACTTCTGGGAGGATGGGGGTAGAAAAAACTAAAAATGGAGAGATCCCTGCTTCACTCACCGGCCACCCTTGCCCGGCTCCCAGCGTTTGCTGGCATTTACTAGCGAATTCGTAGGGCTCAGAGACCGGTTAGGCGCTCGCGGGAAGAGGTGCTGGGAAATTAAGATGCAGGTTAATGCATCTTGGCCGCGGGCTACTGGCTCCGCCTTTGCATTAAGCGGACACAGTACGCGTAGCGCGCGGCGGGGAGGGCCGGCGGCCCGCGGGAGGGGACGAGTCGACGCGGCGGTTACATTGTTCTGGAGCCGCGTTAGCTCTTTGTGCCTCCTCTAGCGGCCGAGCTGTGAGGTACAGCCCTCTATTGTTCTAGGAGGACAGATACCTCCTGTGTGGGCGGCGAGAGCAAAGACGTAGCAGTGGCTGCGAGTGCCGAGCAGTTGCGAGCTTTTGTGTGCACAGACCTCGCGCGCAGCGCGTGGCAGTTGTGCTGTCTCCCGGACCTAGCTGCGGGCCCAGAGGGGCAGAGTGTCCAGGAGCCCTACTGGGAAGAGCACACAGTACCGTACTGCAAGCCCGGAAGGGGGCCTTCTCCTGGAATGGGGTGATCTCTCAGAATAGACCGGCCATTTGGGGGACCTTTCGTGGTGGCAGTGGTTTACATAGGCGCGGAGAGTGGAAACCGCGTTGTGTGTGGTTGGCGCGGTTCCGAGCAGGCTGCGCACGACGTTCTTCCGGAGCGGCGAGCTCAGGCTTCCTCTTCCCGCTCTCGGGGCTACCCTTGCACCGCTGAGCCTGGCTTATGCGGTGCACTCTGCAGACGCCGGACGGGGCTGGGGGATGCAGGCAGCGTGCTCACCCAGGCTTGGGGAAGGGGTGTTTCCTGTTGAAGGATTCAGATCTCCAGTCATTAATCGCCCCTCAGAGTTGATACGAAAAAGTAGAGAAAATTAGCTTTCCCTGAAGAGCTTTCCCAAATTGGTGGATTCCAAATACTTTGGGGTGGATTTAAAAACCTACTTTATCTTTCTCCTTTAGCTTACTCTTCATCCTCTCTTACAATTTTCCCTGACTCGCTCTTGGTTCCAGAGAAGAGAGAGTAGCAGAGAGAAGTAAACTGGAGGCTTAATGACAATTCCACAGTGTGGTACCCCTTTGTCTTAGGTCCCCAAAAGCGCCTCCAGTCCCTCTCTGATGAGCTCTAGTAAACCCGGGCTTCCAGGGCACAGGCAGCCAGAAGAAACTTGGCAGCTATTCTTTGGGGGTTGGGGGATGGGGGGTACTGTTAAAGGCAGGATAACAGCTATTCTACTCCGGCCCATCTCAGAGCGCTGCCGCCCCCTCACGCCTGTCATGCAAAGGACAGAGCTTTTTTAAAAAACCGTGCCTTTTGCCTATGTGTGTCTTAAAGTGATGTGGCGAGTGATGCTTTACCTGTTAGCGCGTCTCAGCTTTTACAGTAGCCCCAAAGCATTGGTGGGATGAGACAGAGCGTGGCACCCAGGGGTCCCACCACTCACCCAGAGTGAATCCTCAGAGGCTGACCTCTGGGAGCACAGAGGCCTTTCGAAGGAGGAGAGCTGAAGCTGCCTCTGCGGGAGACTGCAAGCTGCCTTCAGCAAGTGGGAAATTCCTGCTGAGGACCCCACTTTGCTCAAGCATTCAAATGTGTCTGTTTTATTACCCTGAGTTGAAAAGGGACAAGAGCTTTAGCCTTTTTATCTGGCCATTTTATCAGCAACTACAAGTGTGTTGAGTGGTTATTATTACATAGGAGGCTTTTCAGTTTGGGGTCAGTAGATCAGTCTCTTCAGACACTGACGCAGAAGCTGAGACTGGTAAGTAGGCATTATGTGCTCAGGAGCACTAGGGAGCAGGAACAAATGGAGAAGAAAAGCAGAGACTTTCTCTGCCAGAAGTATCAATCTGAATCCTCACTGGGATGTCCCCGAGAACCCACACCATTCAGTCCTGTGGCTCTGCTGGGTATCTGGGCCTGACTTCCAGCCCCACCCATCTCTCATAACCAAGCCTCTTTTCTCTTTCTCTATTAATCTACACTTAGTTTCCCTTTCTCTTTCTCAGTTTGGACCCCTCTGGGTCTTGTCAGAGGCCCAGGCAGACAAGGGTGGGAGGGGATGTCAGAATTAAGATGTCTGATTTGAGCCTGCACCTACAAACCTCACCCATAGGTGAAGTGCACACGTTAAAACAGAAGCAGGCCCTTCATCTCTCCCATCCACGCAGCTCGGCTCTCTTACCAGCAACCAGGGTGGCATTTCAAAGGGGAAGTGAGAATACGTCGGGGAAACTCAGATTGCCCCATTAGATTTCAGAGAAATGGATTGAGTCCAAATGCACGATTTCATTCAGAAAGGGTGGTGAGGGCAGCAAGTGGTTGCAGCCTTGCCCAGTCGGGTGTCTTCGGCGGTCCCCAAGGCTGGCTCACCAACGGCAATTTTTATGAACCCTGAAAGACGAAGAAAGGACAGGCTCCTGAGCATTCGAGCACACTCTCCAGCTGGTAGCCCAAGAAGCCTCTGAACAAAGCACAAATGCGAGCAAGGAGAGACAGAGACCCGGGCAAGAACCTGGATGGACACCCAGCTGAGGAAAATTGAGGCCTCGGTAACAGGAGTGATTTCTTCCAACTCCTGGGAGACAAAGTGGAGCCGCCCGGACGACATACCCTGCCAGGGCTGCCTACCCCAAACCTGCCTCCCGTTCCCGAAACGGACAGATGCTCAGCCGTCTAAAGGCAGCAACTCCCAGCAGCCAGTCTGGAGTCAACTCTGTTCAGGCAGCCAAGGGCCCTTAACTAACCCGCCAAGATGTCGCCTGGGCCACCTGACGCCCGCAGAGCAGGCCGGGGTAGTGCCGAAGCGGCCCCAGTTCAGGCCACCACGTGCCCGCGGTGTCTTGTTGGCTACACTAGCTCCCACATCCCCTAAGAGGAGGGGCAGGGGCCTCATTCGCAGAGCACCCCACTCTACCTCTCCTCCCGCTGGTCCTGCTCTGGGCCCAGCTCAGCCCATTTCTCCCGGCAGTTAGCTAGAGAAACGAGGCTAAGAGGCCAAACGGAACCCGCGTCGGTACAAAACACACATTTTTCGCCCGCTGACTAGTCAGATAAATAATTGAAAAGCTCGCTACTGGCCTTGCTTGGTGAAGGGCCGGGTGTCTGGAGAGCACCTTCCTCCCGCACATTAGAGTGGGCGGGCCGAGGAGGCGGAACCCAGCGAAGTACTGAAGCCGAGCGCTGGAAGGACCCGGGACCAAAGGACGCCCTCAACCCGAGAGGCTGCGCATTTATTTTTATTCCAGGCTTTCCACCGTGTGGTTATGTCACTTTCTCAAACAAATGTGTATATGGAGGGAGATCGATGCTGATAATGTTTAGAAGATTAAAAGAGCATTAATGCTGGCAACAATAACGTAAACGTGTGGACCTAGATTTCATTGATCTGGAACTTGATCCGGCGCGTTTCCAGTAAGCCCGACGGCGCACTCTTCCCAGCACAGCGCTCGCCAGCACCCCCGCTCCCCAGCGCCCCGACTCCCCGGCGCGCCCGCCGCGCCGTTTGTCCAGCTCCGGGCGGGTCCTCGGGTCTGGCCTCGGCTCCTCCCCGCGCGGCCGCTGCTCGCCCCTTCCGACGCGGGGCGTTTACGGCCGCGGGACCGCCGGCCCTCTCCCCTAGCTCCCGCGCGCGCACTCTGCGCTCCCCGCCTCGGCCTCTGCGGGGGGCTGGGTCTGAGAAGCCGCAGCCCGGGAAGGCGCCCAAGTCCTTAGCTCGCTCATTCCCGAAGAGCCGTCGCCCCGGTCGGCGCGGCCCACATCTGGTCCAACAGGTCCCAGGCAACTTCTTTCCTCCATCGAAACCATACAGGAAAGTCGGGTTCCCTCTCAATATGCGGGAATAACAAAACCCAGCTTTGGAAACGATGTCTCTAAAGCTGCCTGCTAACCGCTTAGCTTCCTCGTCCAGGGATCCCCTCCCATCCTTACTTGTTCTCATTAAAAGAGATCCTTTGTATTAAATGCACCTATTCGCTGACTTTTTACACGGATATATTGAACAATTGGACAATTAAACGCGGCCCCAGTGACAGAGGCCTGGGCTCCATTCCTCAAAATGATCTGCTTCGGCTAGTCGGGTCAACCAGGGAGGTATCTTGTTTCCTGCCCTGGCTGGGCAGGAAGGTACCTTCACCCCACCTCCCCTTCCCACCCCCCGGAGAGAACTGCCTCTCTGAGGTCCCCAGTAGGAGATTTTCCTGAGACTCCTGCAGTGATTGGAAAAGAGCCTGTGACTCTTCTTCCCTGCCCCTGGACAAAACCTCCACACCCTGCCCACTGCTCCCTTTACCAAGTGGCTGCATCTTCTTCCAGAAGGAGCTCTAAGGTGAATTTTACTGAGAGGATGAAAGAGCTGGTCGGAAGTATGTGTGGGATGAGAACTAAATTGTTTGTCTTTTGAAATTATAAATAATCCAGTTGAAGAAAGCTATGATTTTTCCTTCAAAAGAAGGTCTCAATCTGGAAGGAAAGGAGTGTTTTCCTTCCCTCTCCAAGAATGAAATAAGAATAAAAGAGGAAGGAAAGGGAAGACAGAAGAAATCTTGCGTTGTTCTGCTTTGCGGTATGACAAAGAGTAAGTCTGTATTTCTTTATCTCCTTCCCAGAGATGGGGTTCATCTTCCCACCAGTGGCCTGCCTTAAAAGAGGGAGATTTGATAGGGCTTCTTGATTCCGAGTCAGAAGGTACCCTACCCCCTTCCTGAAAACTAGGTCAGGTGATCAGATACAGAAACCAATGAGGGTGGGTGGTTTCCTTCCATCAGAAAGATGTGGCTCCCTGGCCAGTGCCCCAGGTGAAGGACAGCTGGGTTCTGAGAGGGGTGAGGGGCTTTTGGAGGGTAAGGTCTCAGACTACCCCATCCCCATCTTAAATCCCCAAATAGGGCAGGATCCCTGGTGAAAGGTGAGGGTGGTATATAAGGGAAACCAATTCACCAAATTCTCTGTCTCCAAGAAGAGAGCTGCTGACTTCCCTCTGGAGCCAGATTTGCCCAGAGGCAAAAGGTCCCTGGGCAGGTTACCTTCCCAAGCTCCAAGCCTGGAACCCTGAAGTGGGGAGAGCTTGCCTCTCCTCTGTCTTCAATCCAAGACTTCAAGTTCAGGTCCCTCTTGGTTTTCTGGCCTTTCGAACCCATTTCTAAAGGAAGATCAGAGGAAGGGGATTGAAGAGTTCTTGGGAAGAAAGTACTGGGCCCTGGCACAGTATGGCTGGTGGCTGTACTGGCAGAAACTGTCTTCAGGAAAAGTGGTATCATGTAGGAGAATCCCTGGAGGAATGAAAACCTCCAAGGAGAAACAGAGAAATTTCGTTTCTGGGTTCTTGCCAAAGGAAAGGAAATGAGGAGGGAATAAATAGAAATAATTGCCAGGATAAAGGGCCCTCGGGAAAAACATGAACACTGAAGCACCCTGGGCCTTAAACTTCAT
Source organism: Manis javanica (assembly GCF_040802235.1). Taxonomy (NCBI): domain Eukaryota; kingdom Metazoa; phylum Chordata; class Mammalia; order Pholidota; family Manidae; genus Manis; species Manis javanica. The sequence continues at coordinate 109,737,109 of NC_133164.1, forward strand.
CTATAGACTCCCTGGCTTATGCTGACCCCTGACCCTCTCAGAGACCCTTGTTTTTCCTGACCCAACAAAAGTGGCTTCCTCTAGGAGGATGCATTTTTGGTGGGAAGAGACCATTATGAGGAAGCCCAATGGAGTAATTTATGCTGTCAGATGCAGAGCCTGTTCAAGATGTGCTGGGACCCATCATCTGTCCCACTGACCCACTTCAGTGCCTGTGGGAAAGGCTTTTTTTGATTTCCAAGCTTCACTCAGGGCAAAGAGTCTGAAAAATGCATGTTTTGTAGGGGCATGGAAGGAGAGGAGAGGTGAGGAAGTTGATTTGGTAACTCAGCCCATCTGATGTCTAACAAAGTGCAGATGGACAAGGCATGGAAGCAGGCTGTGGGCCATGGAAATAGAGATAGTCCCACTTGGGGAACAGTCTCACTTGGGAAATAAATCCTAAAAGCGATGGACATTTGTTATGAAAAACTGTCCCACACATATTGTCCCAGAGGGAAGGGAGGCTCTGCATTCCACCTTAGTGCCTCTCTCACCATTTGAAGATCCATTACTCTTCTGTAGAAAGCAGACTTTGTTTGGGTTGGAAGCACACCTCCAATGTAATTTAATCAGCATTGGACTTTGGCTCATGTAATCAAATATACATATACTTTCTCCTGCAGGAAGAAAAATAATTTCTCTGTAACTGGTATTGACTTGAAGTCATGTACTCTCTGGAAAGCATCACATTTTTAAAGGGAGCGGTAAAATAAAGGGGAAAAGAACCTGCAGTTTTAGTGGTTTGCCTTCTCATTGCTAAGAGAGGCAGTTACTGCCTAAGAAAGGTCAGGAAGAGCATTCTAGAGCTCAAATGCTTGTGCATCGCCAATGGTGGATATTTCACTCCAGCTTCCTCTGTGTAGTCAGCCTCCCAAATCTGTAATGGTGGGAAACAAGACTGACTGACTCACCAGATCCCAGGAATTTGGGCTTTATATTTACATTGGGCTAAGAGTTCCTTGGAGGAACTGTTCGGTGTTCCATTTTTCTACCCTGTTTGGAGAGGCCACAAGTAGAAGCAGCAAGATCCCAGTGGGCAGCAATCCCTTTCCTTAAGGGTGATTGGTTGCCTGCACCCCACTATACCCCCAGAGCCTTGAGCATGAAGCTCTGCCCTAGAGCACCCCCCAGAGCTAGCTTGGACTCCCCACCCCCAAGGCAAGGCTCTGGGCTTTACTCAAGTTGAGTCTGTTAGGGAATCTGTTGTAAACACAGATCCATTGATTTGCATTTGTCAGAGAGTAAAGTTAAACCAGTGAAAAGAGAAGCCCTTACCCTTTTATGCAGGGCCAGGGAAACCTTTCATATTGATCCTATTGATCCAACCTTTCCCTTTAAGGAAACCACACAGTTAAAGACCCTCGTTCAATAGATTTACCCTTCGCGCTTGTGCTATTCCTTTAAGTGTTCTCATCTAGGATAGCTGGGCATTAGGCCCACACTCCAAACCAAACTAAAATGAAAAGGGGGTAGGAGTGGGGGGGGGTCAGGAGGAAGAATTGTGGGAAGTGAAATTGAATCAAACTGAAATGTGTAATGATTTAGTTGGGGGCGTTTTTCTTGTTTCTCCAAGATGTCATGCAGGGATAAGGACAAAATTAATGCATTTAGCATCTTTTTTCTACAAAAAATCTGTTTATGTGCTAGAGTAGCAATATCTCATTTTCAACTGTAAAATTACTTCACTTAAGCCACTGTCTCGGTTCATTTAAGCTGAATTACTTAAAAGCAGTAAATAAAAAAATGTTTGAGTAAATTTGTACAAAAATATTTGTAGCAAATCAGGAATAGAATTGTCCCCCAAAATGCAGTATTTTGGACTCTGTATATAAGCATGGACACTGAAGTCACTTCAGAAGAGAGGGGTCTTAGTGTGTGTTCTGATAGATGTGTGTAGAAACTAGCCCCAAGAGTAAGGTACAAGTTTTCTAACAGAACAGTGTAGATGGAATAGGAATCACTAAATAATGCTCAGTATCCCTCATGTTTGCAGATACGAAAATGAAAGTCCTCTTTGTTTCCGTAACTGTCCACAGGAGCCATTTCACTTTTTCCTTGACCCTTTTTTGTTCTATAAATAACATCCATTGTGATTTTTTTCAACACAGTACACACGCTATTCCTAATTGGCTATCACTTGGGTTGTGTTCAGACACTCATGTTTGTTTTATGTGATTGAAAAATATTAATGATTCTGTAGGTGAGCTAATGTATTTATCTGCTGAGTGAGTTCAAAGGGCAGAGTTCAGCTATGGTTCAGGTTAATTGAACAGGAAGCATTGAGCTCTCTGGGCTGCGTTGAACAAGGGACCAGTCCCTTAAAATATCACACTCAGCAAACACACAATTTCACTGTCCTCATCCTGGAGTCTGATGTAAGAGGCTTAGACCAACTTGGACTGCCTGTTTAAAAACGCAAAGCAAAGCACAGCAAGTGCAACAAAACCCTCGAGTCCCCCTTAGGGAAGAAGAGTTTTCTCATTGGCTAATTGCTTTATTGGTAGCACTGACCTGCAGAGCAGCTGCAGGGGCCTGGATGAAGGCTTAGGACTCATAATAATGTGCTCCATTAGAACAGGGCAAGGCATTTTTTGTTTACTCAATTGGAGCTCCCTGCAAAGTGCCATTAACCCCAGCCCAATTGCATGTGTGCTGCAAAAGCCAAAGGTCACGCCAATCAGGCTGTAGGCACAGAGAGCTCTGCCCTGGTGGGAGGGAGGGCATCTTGCTGGCATTGCCCTCCCCAAGCTTGGCCCAGCCCTGTGGGCCCCTCCAGGGCTTCGACCAAAGCAAGCAGTTGCACAACTTGTTTACATTTCCCAATTGCTGAATCATGTTAATTGATGATTAAACAGTTCTGATTTGAGCACCATCAATCACACCAGAAAAAATATCCTCCCACTGACCCCTCTTTTCTATTTATGTTCCCTTCATCACTGTGCTTTACAGTAAAGAGAATTGTGGAAATGGTGCGTTTTAGCAAGAATATAGTCTGGATAAGTGCTTGACCAAGAGGATGACAGACGTGCAGACATGGCTGGAGGATTGTTTAGCAGAAAGAAGTCTTGAGGTGGAGTATGGAGTACAATCAAGGCTTCTGGGGGGAGAGCACCATGAGCTAGAGTGCCACCTGCTGGGAGTGTCCTAACTGCAATACCCCTGGAACCTCCCACAAAGCCCAGGCCCCTTCATTAACTTTCTCTCTATTGTCTGTGTCCCCATTCCCCAGCCTCTGGGCCACTACCCATATTTTCCTAGAAATTTCTTAAGGGACTTTTTCCTGGTCTTTTGGTACTTTAACCTCTGCCTGTTCTAATTCATTGCCAAAGAGAAGTCAGCGGTTCTGCTGTGGTGGGTGAGGTGACCGCCCACTCTGCATATTGAGGTAATAGTCTACTGCTTAGTTGGAAAGTGCCTGCAGGCAAGGGGTAGGGGGTGGGTGGGGGTAGTGGGTAAGGGGGAGGCACAGAAAGCAAAAAAATATATCTGGGAGAAAAGAGAAGGTTTTGTGGATAAGAGAAATGGTTCACTTGATGGTGCCAGTGAAGACTGTACCAACTGTAAGGTGCTCCGCAAAGGTGAAATACTGTACAAAGGAGAGGCGGTGGGAGAGGATTAGTATCGGCGGGGCGGATATCCGAAAACAGGTACGCCAAATCAGCGAGCCAGAGATGGGCTCTTTGAAATCCCCTGAGAAGTAGGGAACCAGCCTTTTTGCAATTGCAAAGGGAGCCAGTGAGTTAGACTTGGAGCCAAACTGTGGAGCAGGCTGTTTCTCTGTGGGCGGCAGCTGTTTCCAGACTGGCCTCACATCGATCCCGGCGCGGAGCCCCTGGCCGCGGAGCGCCTGTGGGTGGGCTGCCTCCGCGCCCTGCCTCGGGCTTCAGCACCACGAACAGCGCCACGGAGCGCCAGAGAGCAGAGTTCCCGCGCTTGCAGTCAGAGCAAGTTTCCATCTCAACCCAGGGAAGGGAGATGGGCCTCTCTACCCGGGTTAAACCCGGGCAACACCCCGGTCGTCAGTAGCTGCAGCTGTCTAGATCTTGGCGCCCCGGACAGAACAGGGCCTCAGGTTTTCCTCCCGAACCCCTTGGCTTTGGTGATCAGTGTGAGGTCGGCGATAATAAAGGGAGAGACGCAGGGCTGAGAGGACAAAAGGTGCTAAACAACCCTTCCCTTGCGAAGAGGAGGCAGAGGGATGAACTGTTTTTCTCCATGTTACTGCCTTTTGCAGACACTGATTGCTGCTCTCGACACAGTATTTCAGATTTGGATTTCTTTTCACGGTTTAGTGTAATTACCCTGCACACGGTATACACAAATGGCTGCTTCCCCACCCCGCACTCCCCAATCCCCTCCCATATATGCTCCTGGTCTGTTACATCAAACAATAGTCTCACTTTGTATCAGCAGCAGTGTTGCAGCGAGAACCCACTATGGGACATCACTAGCAGCAATAAATGTAGAAACTGGGTTTTGATTTCTTGAGTCATCCATCCTTGATAAGGCTCTCTAACAAAACCGCCTCCACCCCTTCTTCTTCCCACCGGGGTTGAGTCACTCAGGCCACACAGTGGAGTCACATGGCCCTAGCCAGGGTGAGAGCTGGCATAAGGTGCCAACTCCTGGCTGGCATTTTTCAATCAGTTGCTTGGCTTTTTTTGTATTTTTATTCCATAGAAAAGAGGCAAGTAGGTCATTTTGGTCTGTGATTGGGTGCAACTCACATCTCTTTGGGTTTCTAGGAAAATGGCCTTGTCTTCTCAAAGCTAATCAAAATGTAAAATTATTATTTTATTTCAAGGAACTTTAGTTCAAGCCTAAATTATCACTAACATGGTTCTCAGAGTGGTGCAGCATATGAACAGACCAGTGTGTCCCCTTTAAAAGAAAGAAAATAACATGATAAATGAGATTTTTCTTTCCTATGACAATTCATCTTTAAATCCCAAGTGGCTTTTGGATAAAAGGAAAATCCAGCCCAAAACAAATAAATGTGCTACAGCATTCACTCTCAATGGTGAAAAAAAAAATATGTTCTGTGTCTAAATACCTACAGTTTTGTTCTAAAAATGAGCAGGATCATATCTGAATCAAACCTAAGAACTGGTTTTAAGTCTATCTGACAAACACTGACTAAAGCAGTTTCTTCAAGCCCTACGATCATTGAATTTGAAGACATGCATTTCTTAGTTTTTGGGTTACGCTCAAAACCTTTCCAGTGAAATGTGAATTTGATGCAAGCAAAGATTTTTTTAAATCTACTTTATATGCATTACTCATCTTACTAAAATAAGGCAGTACATTCTATGAGGGCTTGTACTAAATGCACTTCTTTTCTAGTGAACTTAATTTGGTTTTTAAAAGATATTTTGACAAGACTGCAATGTAAACAGGACTTCTCTTAGTCGTCTTTGATTCCAAATACTTAAAATGTGTGGAGTAAAAGAATTTTTTGCTATTCTGAAAGTGTGACAGATTCTCAAATCTCAATGATTAAAAAAGTTTCTTAGATTCAGTTGCCTCATCTTTATATTAGAGTTCATTTCAATTCATGTTCAAGGCACAAGAGTGAATTCTTTATTCTCAATGTCTAACCCCTCTTATCCTTCCTTTCTTTCTTCTGAAGGGAAAGAGGCTGTCTTCCTGTTGAAGGCAATTCCTCCACTGCTTCTGGACCCTTGCCTCTCCTGACTCCTGAGGACCTCACCCTTTCCTGTGCTTATAGCCTCTTCCTCTCCATCAGTTTCTTCCCATCAGCATTTTTGTACTGCAGTCTCTCCTATCTTTCTTTTTTTAAGGCTCCCTTAACACCTGTCCTAGCTTTCTCTCTTCTCTCCCTTTGCTTCTAGAGTTGCTGTAACTCATTGCATCTCTTACCTATTTAGGCCCAGCCCTTTGCAGTCTGCTTCCAGTGCTCCTATTTACTAAACTTGCTCTCACTAATGTCACTAGTGAGGTCTTTGCAGCCAAATCCAATGAATGCTTTTCAGTTTTAACTTGGCCTCTCAGCAGCATTTGACAAACTGCTGACCACTCTGTCCTCCAAACCCTTTCTTTTCTTGGCTTTTGAAATACAATACTTTTATTTTTCTTTTTAGCTCTGGCCACTCCTTGTCAGTCATCTTTCTGGGCTCCACTTTCTTTGTTCATGTAGCTCAACATTATGGCCTAGGTTGTTTCTTTATTTATTTATGTTGATCAACATACTCACACTGGAAGATCTTATCCACTTGGTTACCATCTCTCTGAGGACTTTCGGGTTTCTCTCCAACCCTGATATCTCTGCTGAGCTCTTGATCCCTATTTCCTTCTGCATCCGGACATTGAGGGCCTGAATTCCCTCAAACTCAGTCTATCTCATAGTGAACTCATTTTCTTGTCCCACCCCCAGCCCCTTACCACCACCACTAAATACGAGTCTTTTATTCCTTCTCTCTTTCAGTAATATCACTTTTTATACAGAACCTCAAGCCAGAAGCTAGGAAATCAGCTCAGACTTTTCCCTTTTCCTCTTTCCCCTGAGTCAACCATACTATACATGTGGATTATATCTGTCTACGTCTCTCCATCTCCTCTGCTGTGGCACTACTCAGAGCATCACCTACTTCAACAGCCTTCTGACTGGTCTCCCTATCTCTAGTCTTTCCTTCTCTCATCCATTTTCCAAACTTAAACTAGAGTGATTTTTCCAGAGCCCAAATCTGACCTCATTACACCCTTGTTTAAAACTCTTTGTCAGTAACCTGTGACTGTTGGAAGAAGGTCCGGACCCCAGGGCACACCAGCCCCTGTATGGACTGACCTCTGCTTACCTCCAGCCTCCTCTGACATCACTCTTCCCATTTACTATGTGCTCAGGACTTGCTATACTTCTGCCAGCAACTCAAACACATTAAGCCATTCCTTTGGCCAGAAAACCTTTTCTCTCTCAACTAACTTGAACTCAAAATTTCAGATCTTGGACTTAGACAGCCTTGCCTCTAGGAAGTCTTCCCTGGTCTCCTAAATTGGAATGTACTTGGACTACCCCTTCCACTGCACGTAGAAAATAGATGTGTCACCTGCTGAACTTGTTGGTTCCCCCTACCCACAGTGGCCATGCAATTAGATTTTGAGTTCCATGAGAGCAAAGGTTGAGTATAGCATACAATAGACAGCTAATAGAAAATTGTGAATGTGTTCATAAATAACTTTTATATGATACTGTTCCTGCCCATTTTACTCCCCCAAGTTAGCAGGTGGCATGTGGAAAAGAATTATCAGTATCAGTGCATCATTCTGGAGCAGTATTTCACATTTCACAGTATCAATTTCTCATCAATGTCATTTTCTTTCTAAGTTACTACAGGTGTGTGTGCATTTTAAAGGGACTCTCAAAGTGGAGTTAAGTCTTATCCAAAGATTGACATTATCAACAATGAGTTGAGGAATATGAAATGATCACAGGATGCCAGTGGACTCTAGTCCCCCAAGGTTGCCTGCTCCAACCAAGTAGTTCTTGCTCTGCTCATACGTGGTCCTCTTTGCCATGTCTTTTCCTCTGGCTCCTACCTGGAAGGCCTTATCTCATCTGTCTCTCTCCAGATCCTCTCTGCTTCATGGCCATATCCTTCTCTGAATGTTCCTAGCAACTCTAGCCTCTTCTTTTCTCTCCCTTTCCTGAACTCCAGTTGCAATTATCATCCCTTCCAACCAACATAGCAGCTTCTTCGCTGTGTTCTTACACTACTCTTCTATACCTCCCTTCCCTAAGGCTCTGGAGAGGAGATATAACTTTGTGGCTGGTCCACAGGTATAGTAGGCATTTTATTCAAGTGAGTCATTTGATGGACTCCTGCTTATCAATTACGGGATCTCCTCAATTGCAGTTACTCTGTGGGGAACAGATTGTATGTACTTATACCTGGCATTCTTTTCTAGCCTCTACTCTTTAAAAGAAGATATTCTTTTCTATAAATGTTTTGGTCTTTGGTAAAAATACTTGATCACATAACCAAAAATAGATGCCTGCGTTAATCTGAAATGAGATATAAGGTTAATATGAAGAAAATAGTGCCCATGATGGCTTCATTAATAACAAAGGTTGTTCTGCCTCCACAGAGAGCTGAAAATTTTGCCCATTTTAGAACATTTGAACCTGCAAACACATCAGCAAATCAGAGGGACTGGTGTTTCCTCTTATAAATCATTTTAATTATCAGCAGACTAAATCTGCATTTAAATGGCCATTTCTTGACATACTGCAAATTCTCTTATTGCCTTAAATTTACCTGTAAAGAAAAAAGCCAGATGTCAACATTTTTATATTTATAATTTTATCCTTTCCTTTCTCACTTCCTATCTTTTGGTAAACCAGTACAGAAATGAAGTTATGTGAGCTCTTTAAAACCCATTTGTTCAAAAATTTTCAGGGTCATACACAGGTCTTCCTACACAGCACTGAACTAAGTAGTTAAGAATGGGGAAAAAATAGCTTTTTCCACCTTTGATTTTACTGGATTTTTAAGATTTGAGTGGATAAATTCTCATTTACCTTTACAATGCCCATATGGGATTGAGGAAAAGAGATTTTATTATTATATCTTGACCTTAGTGAGAAACTCAAACTAAGATAATTTCTTATGTCTTACGTGGGAATTATGTATTGCCTTGAGGTATTTTATCTTTTTTTACAGTTATGTCTTAACATTCATATTACACGAGTAACAAACTATGAAGAACAAGCGTATATGAACAGAATTTAGTGTTCAAATTAAAACACTCCAGACTTTCTTTTTCTGATACCCTTGAGTGCATTGCTATGCTGCCTGATAATTAGGAATGCTCGGTAAGGAACTGACTTTAGCTACTGTCATTTGTGTGTCTTGCATAGCCAAACCAAGTGTCCATTGACAAGGAAGCAGAGACAGGCAGACTTGGGCAGAGGAGGAGGTGGCTCTGAGGCCTCTCTGAGGAGCTTAGACCCCCAGTCAGAGGCCACCCTTTTCTCTGGCTGGGGCAAAGACCACACACATACCTTTTTTCTCTTTGGCCTGATGCCTCAGCCTCTTCCTCTGCCATTCTCCCAAAGGAATCGGGTGGGACCCAGAGGAGTCAGAATTGCTGAGCTCACCCACGCCTAACCAGTTTTTCACCTGGAGCCTGGGACTCCGGTTTCCATAGGCAGTTTCTGGAAAGTGAATGAAAAGAGCAGAGTGGAGAGTAGGTGTGATCAGATTGGTGGAGAGAGGGAGGAAAATCCACAGAAGAGTGAGGCGGGCTTTTCCACCATAAGCCACACCACCTCAGGAGTCCAGGTGTTGTGCCCTCTGAGAGCTCCAGAAGACCCCGGGACACAAACATTCCAATCTGAGTGGGGAGGAGCCCCAAAATAAGAAGGGAGGAAGTCTATACTACCAGATCCTTCTTTGGGAAGGGGTTGGAGGCACCAAATATTCCATTCTCTTCTCTCTTAGAGCTGACCTGACAGAGGAAGTGACAGGGTAACACAGCTGAGTGAATGGTCTTTGGCTTTGAAGTCACACAGTTTGGGGTATTAATTCTAACTCTGCCATTTGCTAGCTCTAACTTAACCTCTCTAGTCTCAGTTTCCTCCTTTATAAAGTGGGATAATATGTCCACTTTGGAGAGCAGATGTAAGTGTTAGAGATGATCTATAAAAGTAATTGAAAGAAAACAGGCTGCTGAACTGTCTCAGACTTCCCCCAAAGAATCTCTTGCCTAGAGGTAAAGAGACAAGATGGCTTTGAATATTGCAGAGAGGGAGAGAAAGGAAATAAAGTACAGATTATATTAAACCTATTATGTGCTATGTATCAGCTACCTATTACCATAATAATAATGAGTAACAAACCACCCCAAAATTCATGGCATTCAACAATAAGCATTTTTTTTCTCATGTATCTGCAGAATTCAGCTGATCTAGGTTGATCCCAGCTGAGCTTGTCCATGCATCTATGGTTTGGGTGGTTTGATCATGTATCTGTGGGTGGTTTTGCTCCACGTATTTCCCATCCTCTCCTAGGACCACTGTGGTAGCCACGGCATGTCCTCATGCAGTGGCAAAGGGGAAAGCGAAACAATAACATACTCTGTAACATTCCACTAGTAAAAGCAAGTCACATGGCTGAGCCCAGAGACAGAGGAGAGGGCACTACAAGGTTACATGGCAAGGAGCATGGGAACAGGAAAGGTGAATTGACAGGAACGGTGAATTGAAACTTTTTTTTTTCAGTCCATCTCATACCACATATTTCAGTTCTCTATTATTCTTGTAGGAAACCACCCCTAGGGTAGGGATAGGATAGGACAACAAATATGGCAACAAATAGAAAATTAATGTGGAAGTATTTTTAAATACTTTATTATTTTCTATTTCACACAGCTAACAAACCTATGCCCAACTTGATAGGAAACATGTTCTTTGTAGTAAGACAACTGGGTACAAGCCTGATTTCGTCTTCTAAATCACAGCAAGATCATAGCAAGCAGAGACCCTGAGCCTTCCTCCCCTTCATCTTCCCTTCAGTGCTAACACAGTGCCTAACACATAGTTAACACTCTGTAAATATGGAATGCAAAATGATCCCCAGGGTCATACAGCTCGAGTGTCTTAACAGGAGTCTCCAGGCCCACAAGATGACCATATGTAACTCTACCTGTATTTTAAAATAAGGCTTCATTTTAAACTTTTCTATTTTTTCCACTGAATAATCACCAGACCCCTGAGGAACAAAGGTGCAGTTCTGTTGCCTACAGAATTTAAGCCATCCAATTCATATCTCAAATTATTCCATGCCAACAAAATCGAAACAATGCAAACACTTTGCTGAGGATGTGCCAATGAATATAGAAGCAGTTTGGAGATGTTATCAGAAAGATCAAAAGATTTACTCATTTGTGACTAGCAATGTTTAAGACCTTTTTTGTTTGCTTTTTAACATTAGGTTCTATATCTGGGGCATTTAAAAAAATCATAAGCCGTGTTAAATATACTTGACAATTTTGTCTTGATTATAAATGTGGATGTTAGAAGGTACCTCCCATTAGTGAGTATATCCTAGATAATGTGTGTATTTTGCATCCTCCTCCTTTTCTACTTATCCCCTAATGGTCTGGTACACAGAGGGCTACTTGAGCTGATTTATATGGATCTCAGTTGCTCTCATTTGTGCATACTTAATTCAGAGAGGTGATCACATTGATTTCTAAGCCCCACATTTCGTGATACTGTACTAACATAAATATCTCAGCTGCTTTAAGTAAATTGTCTGAAAAGGAAAACATTTTAAACCGTTGGATGCAATTTTGATGGACATTTCATTGTGTTCTATATTACTTACCTAATTAAATTTTCTTCGCATCGAGGTCTGTTTAAAATTAAATTGAGAAATATTTTTTAGTTCCATTGGGCAGATAACTTTGTTTAGCAGGATTCGTTGCATACATATTTAATGGCATCCTATGAATCAATTCACAGTGCTTATATTGCCTATGGATGTGAAGAAATGACACTCTTAAGAGACAGATGTAGTCTCCTATTATTCATTAACAAGCTGTCTCTTCACTGAAGGTTACTGAACTTGTACTATAATTCCAGGAAGTCCTCCTTTTTGTACCTCTGCTTTAGCAGCTGATTTATTCAGATGCTGAACATTATTTAAAAAAATTCATAACTTCTTTTAGAGGAACTGGAGCCCTGGGACTCCTATTTACTGACTCAGTCCAACTCAAGGCAGCTCCTTTCCATCTGGGCATGCGAAAGTCTCATTTGCATAGGCCAGGGGGTAGAATTCCAGATGGAGTTTGATCTCAAATAGAATGAGTTGTCTGAGGGATTCATTCTCACTGGAAAAGGTGTGATTCCCAGTGTTTTGTATCCTTGGAAGCAAGACACAGGAGAAAGCCTTTCTCTCTCTGCTCTACCCACCCTGCTGCTGAAGACAAGAAAAACAGACCCTCCCCATCTTTTATCCAAGCTTCCTTGAGACAGCCGTTCTGTTCAATTCTAGGGCAAGGGAAACTCTAGGCATAGAGTTGATTGGAGCATTGGCATTCCATTAGCACTGCTCTAATATTTTTAAGAATAGGCCCAACAAACTGTTCTTTGTTGCATTGCTAGTTAGCCTTTAAACATTTCAGAATTCATTAGAATCTTCAAGGTCTTCAAGATTTTTTCTCTTAGTCCGTTCAGGCTGTTATGACAAAATATTACAGACTAGGTGCCTTATAAACAGAAATGTTTTTGCTCGGTTTCGGAGGCTGGAAGTCTGAGATCAGGGTCCCAGCATGGTCCGGTGAGGACCCTCTTGTGGGTTGCAGGTGTCTCCTTCTGTCTTAACATGTCAGAAAGGGCAAGGGAGCTCTCAGGAGCCTCTTTAACAGCACTAATGACATTAGTAAGAACTCCACTTTGATGACTTAAGCACCTCCCAAAGGCCCCACCTATTAATACCATCACCTTTGTGGGATTTCAACATATGAACTTGGGGTCACATTCACCCCCTGGCAATCTTTGTGCCTCAAAGTTTAGGGACATCATAAGGTTATTGTGAGCCTTAAATGAGCTTATGCATATAGATGCTTAGAACTAGTATATAGTGAATGCTTGCTAATTTAGCCATTGGTATTATTATTAATATCACCTTTTGTAGCTTTTCTGTATATAAGCAGGAGATTTGACCTGAGTCACCAATTTTCCCATGTATTTCATATGTTAAGAGTATTGCTTGGCATTGTCACTGAGGGCATGAGCTTTGGAGCTTTGGAGTTAGATCCAGTGTATGTCCAATTATACCACCTACCGGTTAGCATTGTGACCTTGAGCAAGTGAGTAACTTCAGAGAGCCCCAGCAGTCTTCTCTGTAGAATGAGGTTAATGTTGAATTCCAGCACCATCTAGCTGGTGTGCAGATTAAATGAAATACTGCAGAGTGCTTAGCACTGCACCTGGCACACGCGCCTCACATTTCCTCCATGCTATAGATGAATAGATGATGCCCAATTTCACATAGATGTATTTACTCTTCAGCATAATTTATGGGTCATTTTCTCTCATGATGAGAGAAGCTGCCACACTGTCCATTGGTCCCTGGATATGCCCCATGTAAACTGGTCAAACATGTAGTACTATCTACTCCTACTACCCCATCTTTTGAAGACTCTTAATAATTATTGGCGTTTTGTTGAGCCCATACTTAGAACATGGAAGTCTGCTGCGCACACAGTAGGTCCTGACTGAATCCTTACTGACTTAATGTGGGGATAAAGTCTGTTTTGCAAGTGTGGTACAAGTTGAGCACAAACTCTACATTGATAAAATTTTACAATTTTACATGTAAAAAGTGCAGCTCAGCCAACAAGGCTCAACTTGACTTGATATCTCCATCATGTTTACAGGATTGGGACTCATATCAGAAAGTTATTTTCTCAGACATGCAGGTGGTTGTCAGGCTAAAAGTGCTGGGGAGAATGGCTTCCTCTTCAGCATTTTTTCTGGTTTCAGTTTGTCTGAACCCTGCCTCTTCGTCACATTCCACAAATCCATTCATTGTGCATTCATTCACTTGGGTTCTCATGTATTTCCCTGAAGGGCTCCTGTTTTGGTTGATACCATCGTCTATTCCTACAGCCAGGAGCCTTAAAAGGAAAGGAAAGGAAGAAAAAAAAATCCCGTGAACATCGCACTGTTGATTTTTCTGAAGCAGCAGCTTATTTGCTAATGTAAGATTTTGAAACCATGGGCCTCTGAATTCTCAACATACAAGTCTGTTTAAACAGCCTCTAGGATCCTTTCCTAACCCCAAATTACTGCTCAACATTAATTGTCCTGGTGGTTTCGTGGCCACATTATTTCATATTCATTAGTGTTTTCATGAAAAATTGTAACACTAATTAGAGCAGCTTCCAGTTAATTCATTTGATGATTCATTACTGTCTTTCTTCTTGATGTTCTGCATGTGGTCATCTTGGAGAAAGCATCCGTGGGGTAATTGCAGCTCTATTCCCTGAGTGATGGTCTAATGCCATTAGTTCTGATCCGCATGCGCATCTCGGGTGGCTCTGATGGGGTCTGGTTACAGCTGCACCCTGTCGCTGCCCTTTGGATGCAGGGAGAGAGGGAAGCCTGCAGTGAGGACTGGTTCTCTGGAGGGGCTCCAGGGCAGCAGAGGGGAGCAAGCATTTTAAAAAGAAAGAAGTGTGGGTGGGTGTAGTTTCTTGGTGGGAAGTGAGCATCACTTTAAGCTCTTCAGGAACTTGAGATAAGGACAGGATAGTGCCAAGAGAAATCTGCCCTGAGAACTTGTACCCAGAAAACAAGAAGGCAAGCAAATTCTCTTCAGTTTTAGCAGATGTGTGGCGAGGTACTGGCTATACTCTGGAGGCCTGGTTCCCTCTCAGAGCTGGCACAAACACCAGTTAATTTCATTAAAAGTTTATTTGACCTCATGCCCATTGGCATGGCAGTTATGAGAAAATAATAAGTGTTGCATGTGGAGAAATTAGAAACAGTGAGCACTCTTGATGGGAATGTAAAATAGTGCAGCTGCTATGAAAAGAATATGGCAGTTTGTCAAACAAATTAAAAATAGAATTTCCATATGATCCAGCAATACCACTTCTGGGTACATACCCCAAAGAACTGAAAACAAGGTCTCAAAGAGATATTTGTATGTCCATGGTCATAGCAGCACTATTCACAATAGCCAAAGCATGGAAGCAACCCAAGTGTCCATCAATGGACAAATGAATAAAATGTATGCACTACATGAAATATCATTTATACTTAAAAAGGAGGGTAATTCTGCCACCTGCTACAACATGGATGAACCATAAGGACTTTAAGCTAAGTGAAATAAGCCAGTCACAGAAGGACAAATACTGTGTGATTTCACTGACATAAGGTATCTACAATAGTCATATTCATAAAAACAGAAAAGTAGAATGGTGGTTGCCAGGGTCTGTGGGGAGCAGGGTGGGGAGTTGTTGTTTTATGGATATAGTTTCCAGTTTTACAAGATGAAAAAATTCTAGAGATTGCACAACAATGTAAATATATTTGACACTGAATTGTACACTTAGAAATGGTTATTAAGATGGTAAGTATGTGCATTTTATAGCAATTTTTTAAAAGATTGTAATTTATACTGTAATGCTGGCTTTTAAAAACTGTAATAGAAAAAATAGAAAACAAAAATGTTCTGCTACTCAAAGACAACCACATTGAGCATTTTGCTTCTATTAAAATTTTTTAATTACTTAAATAATAGATTAAAACATTCCTATTGTAAAAAATCAAATTGTTAATCAGGATAAAGTCCCCTTAGCCCACTCCTATAATCCCAGTCTCCATTACTTCCCAGTGATGACACTCTTACAGCTACAATGGTGTCTGCCAATCATTTATTTACCTTCATACATACTCACAGAAATGATGTTTCTTTCATAGGTTTGTGCATTGTTTTGCTTTAACACAAGTCATATCACACAGCATGCATCTTTCTGAAGCTTGCTTCTTTCATTCAGGAATATGTCTACACAGTGTCTATATATAACTGAGGTTTCCCCAACCCAAATCGGCTGTACTGTATCCCCTTGGCATAGGTATTTTCATTTCTTTAGCCATTCATGTACAATTATGGCCATTAGATTGTTTTGTTATTTGCCTTATTTGCTGGGCAATGGTAAGTGAAACCCCTTGTACGTGCCTCCCTATGTTCATGTGTTTTGTATCCTTCCTGGGAAGTGGACTGCTGGCTCACAGAGAAGCACGTTTGGATTTTGATAGATACTACCAAACTGTCCTCCAAATTGGATCCTCATCAGCAGTCCGGGAAAGCATCTATTTCCCCCACACTTGCCAACAGTTAATATATTATCCATCTTCACATGTTTTTACATAGTCGATAGGCAAAATCTGGCATTTTATGGTTGTTTCATGTTTTCATGATTTCTAGTGAGCCTGAATATTCATAGACCTACAGGTCATATGTATTTCACTTTCTAAGAATGTTCTGTTCATATCTTTAGCCTGTTTTTTTTTTGTTTACTTGTTTTTTTGTCTTTTTTTGAGGGGGTTACTTCTTTGTATATTCTGGCTGTTAATAATCCATCCATGCTTTTTTGTTACAGTTTAAGATTTCTTTTAGGTTTTTTTGCAATTTAACAAGGTTTCTTTTAGTTTTCATTTGGTCAAATTTATTTGTTGTTATTGCTTTACTTTATGTGTTTTCTTTCTTGGGTCATTTTAAAATATTTGGCTCTTGATTTTTTTTAAGAATTAATTTTTCTAGAGCAGTTTTAAGTTTACAACATAATTGAGAGGACAGTACAAAGAGTCTCCATGTACCTCCTGCCCCCACACATGCACAGCTTCCCCATTATCAGCATCACTTACCAGCATGGAATGTTTATTTTTACAAAGGATAGACCCACATTGATACATCATAATCATTCAAAGTCCATAGTATACATTACAGTTCACTCTTGGTGTGTGCATGCTCTGGGTTTGGACAAATGTATAATGACATGTATCCATTATAGTGTCATACAAAATAATTTCACTGTCCTAAAAAATCCTCTGTGTTCTGCCTACTTGTCATCTCCCCCATCAGCTCCTGGGCTACCACTGATCTTTTTTCTGTGTCCATAATTTTGCCTTTCCCAGAATGACATGTAGTTGGAATCATACAGTATGTCGTCTTTTCAGATTGGCATCTTTCACTTAGTAATACGCATTTAAGCTTCCTCTATGTCTTTTCAAGGCTTGATGATGAAAAATTAATTTATGCTCTAACCAGCTGCCTAGAAGAATTCCCATATCCTTGTCAGCACTTGGTATTGACAGACTTTTACATTTAAGCCATTTTTGTGGATGTGTTTGTTTTTAATTTGTAATTCCTGGATTGCTAATAATTTTGAGTGTCTTTTTATATAATTATTGGAAACTTGGATTTCTTCTCTGAAGTGCCTGTTCAGGTCTTTGCCTGTTTTCAAATTGGGATGTCTGACTTCTTCTTATTGATTTCCAAGAGATTTTATGTATTCTGGATTCACGACCTGTGTCAATCATATGTGTTGCTTCTTACTTTCTCTTTTTTCCCCCCTTTGCTCTTATTTGTATCTTTTGGTATACAGAAGTTCTTAATTTTAATGTGTTCTGATATATAAATCTTTTTCCTTTGGATTAGTACTTTTTAACTCTTAAGAGATCTTTCCCATAATTATGAAGATGTTACCCAATATTATTTTCTAAAAGCTTGATTGTTTTGCCATTTACACTAAGGTCTGTGATCCATGCAGAACTTGTTTTTTGTGTACCACATGAAGTAGGGGTCAAGAATTAAGCCCCACCCCTTTGCCTACCCAGTTTCCCTAGCTCTAGTCTTGGAAAGAACACACTTACCTCATATTTTGCTGTGATAATTTTGTCATTAAATCAAATGTCCTTATGTGCAAGGGTCTTTGTAGGCTTTCTCTTCTGCTTGACTGGTCTAGTTGTATATCCTTGTCCCAGTACTACACCATAATAGTCTTATTAAAGGTCTTGATAGTTATGTAGCAAGTCCTCCCATCTTGTTATTCATCAAGAATAGCTGGACTATCTTGTTATTATTTTTTTTGCATCCTCTTATAGATTTTAGAATCAGCTTGTCAAATCAAAAGCATAAAACAAAGAAGCAATGGAGGGAAGGAGAGAAATCTTGGATTTAGATTAGAGATTTGATTGGATCTCAGATCAATGTGGAAAGAGTTGAATTCTTTACGATATTGAGTCTTCTAATCCACTTATTAGGTATTAATTTCTCTGACAAAGTTTATAGTTTTCTCTGTCAAAGTCATATATATCTGTTGTTAGATTTCTTTCTATGTACCTGATATTTTGATCCTGTTATAGATGGTATCTTCTTCATTTCTTTTATAGAAATACAATTGACTTTTGTCTACTGATATTATCTAGGAACCTTGATAAGTTCTCATAATTCTAATAGTTTGAGTATTATCTTGGGTTTTCTATGTATACACAATCAATATTGGTTTCTATAAATTCATCTTATAACTGACTACCTTACTGAACTTTCTTATGAGTTCTGAAGCTCTTGGGTTTTCCAGTTAAAAATCATATTAGCTTATAATTATGATGGTTCTGTTTCTGCCTGGAGAAGCTGTATAGGATTGTGGTTAGGTGCAGGGAGCCTGGAATCAGACTACCTGGGTTTGAATCCCAGCTCTATTACTTACTATTTAACCTTAAACAATTTGCTTAATCCTCTGTGACTCAGAATCACTCATTATAAACCACCACATAGGTTGATTGTAAAAATTAAATGAGTTAATGCACGAAGAACAGGGCCTATCAAATAATGAGCACTCTGCCTATGTCAGCTTTTGTCATTTTATCAATTGGTTTCATTCCTTTCTAAATTTTCACCTTTTTTTTTCTTATTCTATTGCATTGGCTACTTTTCCAGCATATGCTTGAATAGTTTTTCTGCTTTCAGGCCTCACCTGAAACTTAACACTTCGAAATATTTCCTTCTAGTTTTTTTTTGTAGGTATAGTTGTTTTATTTTTCATTTGTTTGATATATAAAATCGTATTTCTTTGAACCTATGAATCTGGTGTTAAACTCTGCAAGAGGGAGATACTTTTCCAGGGAAATTTCTTCTTTTCAAACAATGTTTTTCACATAATGATAAAAAACATTAAAAATGGAATTATTTGTTTTTGAATATCAAG
Organism: Manis javanica; assembly: GCF_040802235.1. Taxonomy (NCBI): domain Eukaryota; kingdom Metazoa; phylum Chordata; class Mammalia; order Pholidota; family Manidae; genus Manis; species Manis javanica. The sequence goes on from NC_133164.1 coordinate 109,755,892, forward strand.
ACCTTGATGCAAAAGTAGGTACCAACCCTTCTACCTTCCTGAAGATTCATTGGTGTAGCTTTTCCAAAGAGGTGCTGTTTATTAATGTAATGATTCCCTTTGAGATGTTCAGAATGAGTTCAGGGGTATTCATAGCCACATAGAGCTGTTGGCCAATCCTTTTTTAGGACAATATTACATTCTTGGGCTTTTAATTCTGATTGTAATCCAAGTAAGCTGGAGTGTCTTGTTACTTTTTTTTTTCATAAAGAGTATATACTTTTTAAGTAATTATATAACTGAGAATGCCTCCCTACAGGAAAAACCACCTGAACTGCATAAATTCTAGTATTACAACTGTGGTATCAGTTTTACTCTTAATTTCCTCCAGTGCCATATATTTCTCCTTTTCCTGCAAGTTTTTTAATCTTTCTCATTTCTTAATTTTTTTTTACTACATATTGTTATTTATAGAGTTCTGTTTTCTTCTTAATCATTTTCTATTCCTGTTTCATAGAAGCCATCCCTTTTTGCATCATATTGAGATGCCAAATGATTCTTTACAATGTTCTCTAAGTTCCTGTAAGATATTTTTAGGTGAATTTCTTCTCATTTCAGATGATGGTCTCTTTTTCTGTTTTCTAATAGTTTTCATCTGTTTCCTTTTGTCCTCTTGACCCACTGTCAAATGAGAAAGACCCAGTCAGGCCTGATGTTGTCAATAGAAAGGGTGTCTGTTTTCCTTACAACCTCCTTTGATGTTAGTGTACTCACCTCTCAGACCTGCACTAAATTGCTAATCGATATACATAACCCAGCTCCTAACCAGCTTTCTTGGAATTTGGCCCTACTGAACTGGCATGAATTCATCTCATACATCTGTTCCCAGGTTGCTGACAAGCTGATCAAATGGAATATGTGCATCAATCCCCAATAATCCCAAAGCCGCCTCTTGTCCTTACACTCACCTAGAGTGTTCTTCGGAATCTGTACCTCCCAGGGTGTGATCTACCACTGCTGGTATCCCTCTTCCACCCCACGCCATTTTTTTTGCCCAGTTGTTTTCTGAGAGTTGCATTTTTCAATTAGTAGATAGCAGGGAGTGGACAGCACTCTGGCTGTTTCAAAAGGCATCAGCTGTCAAATTGAGTGATGGCTACTGCATTTGAATTTCTGAACAGCTGGAGAACTCAAGTGTTAGTTTTTTCAGTCCAGGTGTTATTTTTCAACCCAATTCCATTGTTCTTGTGTTTAGGTGAAAATTTCACAGAAAGGCTGTCATGCAGATTGACTGCAATCCTAGTTTTCAGTTTGGTGAGTTATCTTTAATTCTAGGATTTTGAGATGATTTTGGTGCAAAGTCAGGGGAGGCTGTACCAGGCTCTCTTGGCCATTTAAAACCAGACGTTTCTGTCCAGAATTAAGTATTTGTTTCAGCAACTTACAACCTTTGGATAGCTTGCAGGAATGCAGCCATGCCGCAGCCCTGTCTTTGCCAGGCTTCTTCAGAGGCAGAATAGATGATCAGGAATTGTGATTTCATAGGCTGAGTGCCCCAAAAGATTTATTCTAATAGACAAGTGGAAATAAATGCCCCACTAGGCTAGAAGTGAGGGCATCTGGACACTCAGGGGACTGTCTCTGACTAGTCTTTGTCAGTGCTGAGCAAATCATGGCACCTGTAAGAGCCTCAAACTCCTGATATCTAAAACACAGGATTGGACCATGGTCTCTGAAGTCCTGCTGTTCTAGGACTCGGAAGTTTTACCAGCTGGCCTGGAACATCTCCTAGTAGAAACCCATTCCTTGGGGCTCCCCTTTTGCTCTCAGAGTTTCTACTGGAAGGAAAGCAGAGGTAGAAGACACATCACACTGGGTGTGCAAGCTCCAGCGTCAGGTAGGATGTGCTGGGCAGGGACAGCTGGAGTGAGCAGCAGGAGATGCAGAGGTCTGGCGCCCTCTTCTGGGAATTTAGCCCTCTGGGGCCATCTTGTGCCTCTTTCAGGCCCTGCCTCCACATAAGCAAGTTGTCATGCATCCAAGGACTCCCATTTCCTAAGTCCCCTTCACTGTCTTTATACTGAAGGTAAAAATAGGGAGAGGAAATAAACCTTGTTTTCTTCAGAGAATATCTTTGAGGCAGAGAACTGAGAGTAGTGGCTGGCTACCTGCCTTTCATGTGACAATGAATGGGCACTGGGGAGGTGATGTAAAACTCGTCATGACCAACCTGCTTATTACCCTTCCAACACCCAAGTGAAGGTATAGGTGGGGGTATAGAGGAAGAGGAGAGATTTATCATATATCACCCCATGTCTCCCAAATGAGAGGAAGAGAGTACTGCAAAGATACCCCAATGGACAGAAATCTGCTCCATGTCCAAAAGCCTAGTATGAGGCTCAGGCATTCAAGGTCAGAGCTGAGCCTCCTGGGGCTACCAGCATCTCTGCACTTTGGAAATGACCCCCTTCCACCGTCTCCAGAATGAGGGTGAGGGTGTGTGTGTGTGTGTGTGTGTGTGTGTGTGTGTGTGTGTGTGTGTGTGTGTGTGTGTGTGTGTGTGTGTGTGTGTGTGTGTGTGTGCGCGCGCACGCGCGCACGAGTGCACGGCCCCACGCTCTCCCGTCTCTTCTCCCTCCTCCTCCCACATGCCCCCATCATATTTGCTCCAATAAGTTAGACAGTAACTCTCTCCCTGGCACACAGATTGTTCAACCTGGAGTGCCTTGGCTGGCCAGAATAATTTGCCAAGTGGTTTAGAGGTTTACTCCTGCCAGGGCTTTGCCTGCACTCCCAGTGAGAAGGTAGTAAAGGACCCAACAACCAAGAGTAACTCCAAGTCCATCTGTGCTGTGCATCCTCCCTACATCTGTGCTTGACATCCTGAATGGATGTTGGTCTAGATGTCACTGGCTCCACTGCCTGAATGGATTGGCATCTGGTCCACGAGGAAAGCCAGCCCCCAACCCAGAGACAAAGCCATTAAGTGTCCCCTCTGACTCAGGCCCGGGACATGGAAGAAACAAATGAAGTTCAGAGTTCTGGCTCCATGGGCCAAGGCGCCCTTCAGTAATAAGGTCAGCATCACAGAGAGGCAAGGACAGCCGCAGGGCATCTAACTGCAAACTGCTGCGAAATTTTAGCACAAGATAACCAAATAATGATTTGAAAAGATGGGGTCCCTTGCAGTCCCTCTGCATTCTGGCCTTCCCACCTCCCAGCAGGGTAATCAGCGCTCCTGCCACCCTCTGGCCCCCAGGGGCCAATGCTTAGAGCCTGAGCCCCAAGTTTTGTGTGTCAGACCCCTTCCTTCCATGTCCCTTTAGCAGTATGCCAGCACCTATCCCTTTGCTGGCTCTAGAAACCTGCATTGCTAAGATTTACAGCATTGATGGCTTCCTGAACATTAAATATGTACTATCCAGAGTATATAACTCTACTATTGCTTCCCCATTTGAATGCAAGGGATCCTGTTATTATTTTAAAAGCTCTTGAATATGCAAATTAGTTCTGGAGGAAGGGGACTTTTCTAGACACTGTTACTTCTCCTGTGGGCTTGCTACTCTGTCAGTACCAAAGGGCCACTTTCCATAGCAGGGAAGTAAAGGGAGTTTTTTTCCCTTCTTCTTACCTCAAAACCCCAAAGGTTTCTCAAACAAGGCTGGAGATACAAATATAAAGTTTTGTAATTGATTTTCCAGCACCACCCAGGTGATTGCCTCAGCTGATCTTTCTGACATAACTCCAGATCATGTGTGTGCCCTCCTTGCTGGAGAAGATCCCTCTCCCACTTTGCACAGCCCTTGAAAGAGGGCAGCTTCAGCTCTACAGCTGGAAGATGGAACTGATTCTCCCTAGGCATCATTTTCAAACCCATATACTTTCAAGCCCATATACTGATGAATGCACACCCCAGGACTCCCTTCCCTACCCCACCCTGTGCCCTGGCAAGATCACATTGAACTATTCGGGAAGGTATTTACTGAATGCAAGGAGAATAGAGCACTTCTGCATTATTTATTAGGGGCTAACAATACTCATCGTATGTAGAATGTATTTGGACATAAATTAGTGATGTTAGGAAACACCAAAACCTATTAGGATCTCTGACATATATAAATATACATCACAGTCTTATCTTTCCTATTAGACTGGGAATTGGCTCTGAGACTGCACAATGAAAACAACTGTCTTTAACTTTTTGTTTGCCGTTAGCCCTCTGGGTAGTTCATCTACCATTGAGTAAGTCTTGGAAAATCATTTCAAATGAGGAATTCTTGACCTCACCTTCTTATACATGTTTTCTTCTTTTTCTGTGCAGAGGCTATTTACACTTACTGTGCACCTACTGTGTGCCAAGCATTACAGCTAACAAACTGATATCCAGAGTGTTGGGCATTAGTAACCCCATTGTATAGATGAAGAAACGGAGGCTCAGCTCAAGGTCATGCAGCTGATAAGTAGCCAGTGTGGAATTCAAAGCCAAGTTTCCAGTTCCAGCTGAGACTTTTTACCCTACATTTGTGCAGGAAGGCAGAGGTTGTACTTGGTTTCTATATCAGTTTTCTACTGCCACAGAAATGCTCTAAAACACAGAACCTATTTTTACTTAGGAGTCTATGGGCCAACTGGGCAATTCTGCTGATCCAGGCCCCCTTGGGTGGCCTCACCCAGGATCACTCACATACCTGCAGTCAGCTGCTGACCCGGGCTGGCCTGGGCTTGTTGCATGGCAGCCAGGCAGAGCTGCAAGAGCTCCAACAAAGCACATGGCTTCTTGAGGCCTGGGCTGGGAGCCGTTGCACTGTCACTTCGACAAGTTGGATGGACACGGCAAATCACCCGGCTAGCCCAGAATCACGGGAAAGGCAAAGCCCGCCTTGTGCTGGGAGGAGCTGCAGTTACATGGCAGGGGTGTAGACTTGGGGAGGGGAAGAATTGGGGCCAATTTTGCAATAAGTGTGTTCTAGTTCCCACCATGCAACTGCTTTGCTCCCCTTGGAGGCACCTGCTCCCCTCTCTCAAAGCCTGCTCTAGGAGCCTCTTCTCATTCATGCTAACGGGCAAAATTTTCCCAAGGGAAGGGGGCAGTCAGTCTGGCAGGGGTTAAGCCTTCAACCAGGCTGACTGAGCTAGCTCAGGAGACCTTCAGCATTGGCCTGCACATGCAAAGGGGACCTGGGGAGGTGGCCACAGGCCCTCCAGGGGCTTGGGAAGCCACACCAAAGCAGATCCTTCTCTGCCCCTACCTGAGATCAGTACCTTTCCTGGATTCCCCTTCAGAATTGGCTCCCCCTTACCCAACCCTGAGCATCTTTGGCTGACCTCGTGTTTGCTGGTGGAGCCAGGATTCTCCCTCTGCCCAGGGGCTTGGCCCCTCACCTTCCCACAGGCCTCTGCAAGACTTCTTTGGCCTGGCAGAGGGTTGGAGGGAACAGTCCATTCCCACAACTACCCAGGGCTGGCCTGGTCTATACAGGAATTGATGCTGGACGTGGGGGAGATGCAGCATCCAGGAAAGTTGTGGGGGAGGGAATGCGGTGCTGGGGCAGAGGCGGCAGGGGCTGCTGGACTGCAGGACTGGGGTGGGCCAGAAAGCTCATAAGAAAGAAACAGCTGAGAGGAAACAGGAGAGACAGGAGCTTAAAAATGCAACCTAAAAGATCAGAAATGAGAGGACCAGCCAAAGGAGGCCAACGTTTCCAGACCCTGGAGACCATATCAGACACGCTTGCTCTGCTGCCAACTCGCACTTGGTGCCGACTCAGGCTGCCTTCTGCCAGCAAATAATTCATGGGCGCCTCCTGGGACCCCTGTGAGCTGGGTCACTCCTCCCCAAACCCTGAAGCTCCTGCATGGAAGGGAAGAGATGCTCTCAATTCCATTCTCCACTAAGTACCCCCAAAAGAGGCACCTGCCTCGTATGGGACTTTAGAGGCAGAACAGATCACTCGGCTTGCAGGTAACGGCAGTTTGTAGCTTCTGTAACTCTTCTGACCACCGGAGGAGACAGGGTGTCCCTGAGAGAGACGGCATTTGCCTTTGGTTTGGGAGAATAAGCAAACTTGTACCAAGCAGAGGAGAACTGTGGAAGGCAGATCTGTTACCCACAGGTGGGAGGGCCCCAGGAGAGCACTTCTGGCTCAGTCACCACAGGCGAGGGAGGCACAGTCCTGACCCCAGGCCACACAGCTAGTGAGGGGCAGACTGGGCTTTGGGTTAGGTGGGATGGGAACTGCCCCACCCTCATCCGTTTTGGTCTTCTGCCCCCCATCAGTTGCCTCAAGACAAAAAAAAAACTACTAAGTCTTTTGTTTAGTGTCAGGACCGTATTCATTTCCATCAGACATTTTCCTTCCCTGTCAACTGAGACTGTCGAGCAGGAGCCCAGAGGATCCTTCCAACAACAATTCTGTAGCAAATCACTGGACCGAAATCCCGACGAGGGGAAGCATTCCAGCCCAACAGAGAACGTCGTTCCCCAGAGACCTGAATTCATGGGGCAGAATCCCGGCCATGCTGAATGTAGCTCCAGGGCGGGGAGGACGGAGGAATCGGCTGTGCTGCTGGGTCCCTCCCACCCCAGCCTCCCCAGGCCCATGTCACGGCTCCCACGCTAGTCGTGTCAGCCCAGACAGTCACGGATGTCAGTGGGAACCACACGTCCGCCCGCATTCCTCTCCAGGATGTCCTGGGAGGGAAGTTCTGAGGAGGGTCCTGACCTTGGGTCCCTCTCAGACTCACCTCTCTGGGCCTCCAGCTCCCTGCATGAAAGCCAAGAGCCCTCACCTTTTGTGACGCAGTGACGACGGTCAAGTTATAGGAGGCAAAAGATGTGCAGGTTCCTTGAAGAGCTGAAGCCATGGCACCTGTGGGACCAGGTGTCCTTGTCAAGTGTGGTGCCTGGACGACCCCTGGCCCTGATCTGCCTCACAGAACTTACTAGTTAGGGTCTGCCTTACCCTCCACACACCCACAGTCCCACATACAGTGGAGGTCACCGCACCTGTGTCCAGACACAGTCCTTCAGGAAAGACCAAAGGAGAAAACAAGGCAGGTAGTGGCCCTGCGGTGCCCCCACTTTGCTTCTCCCTACCTCTCTGCCTTCCGTTCTCCTCCCCACCAGCACTGGCCCTGGCTTCCAACAGCCCTTTTTAACCCTTAGCATGCAAACACCAAAGACCTCTCTCAAAGAGAGCAAAATGAGTGGTGTGTGCAAAGGGCCTATTCTGTCAGGGAAACGACACGGTCACTGACCTTTGTGGACGGCACCAGGGCCCCACCCCAACCGCAAGCGAGAGAAGGCACGGGTGATGCCCGCTTCTGCCAGCCTCCTCGGTATTTCCCGTCTCTGCTGAGACCGTCCCTCATCCTGTCTCGCCTTCCTTTGATGGGAATCACTTCCGGCTTTGTCACATTGCTGCTTGCCCTGATCACACACCTTCGTGTGCCCACCTGGGGGCTCTGGACAGAGCTGTGCCCAGTTACTCTGGGTGCCCAAGGCTGCCCAGGAGCAGCTGGCTGGGTAGGGAGCTGGGGCTGGGAGGAGAGGAGAAAGGGTCAGTTTGGAGGGTTCTTCTCTTGCCTGATTGGAAAGAGCAGCTACGGGGAGTGGCACATCCTTAGAAATGTGATTTCTTTGACCCATTTCTGACCCTCTGAGGGAGAAAAATACACTAGCTGCCAGGAAAAAGGTAAATTGGCATTGCAAGATCACAGAAAGGACTTGTGCCTTGGACCGGAACCTTCCTTCTTCTTATTTCACCCTGGGAACCCAGTGATTTGAAAATTTTGTCTACCTAGGACCTGGCATTTCTTAGGCAATAACAGACTGTCTCCTTTGTCATTAACCCAAATGCCTCTGTCTGTGCACACCTGCCAGTCCCAGGTCCTGGTCCACAGGAGACAGCATTACCAATCTGAGTTGCTATTATTCCTGCCCAAAAGCAGGGGATGGGCACTGTAGCCTGGGTGGTAGCATCATCGTAGATAAACAAATGAGTCTCTTAGTCTTTAAAATAGAAATGAGCTCTCAAACCTCTAAGAACAACTTTCCCTTAGAGGTCAGGAACAGCTGAGGGCTTTTTGCATCCACACACCCGCCCCACAATCACACAGTACACACGCCAAAGCCTGACATGCCCCCCAGCTTTTCTCCTAGAAGAGGAGAGGCAGCAGGTCCAAGTGGCCTGCGGGGCACTGGGCTAAGTGCATCCCTTCCAGTGGCAGAACTGGCCTTGAGTGGCTGGAACCCTGCAGAGATGAGATCCACCTACACCGCTGATGAGCACTGCTGTGTGTTGGGCTTCCCACACACATTTCTGGGCCACACGGAGCTACTTGGCTTTTTCCGAGCTGTTTAGAAATGGCTCTCTGTCGAGAGTGTAATACATTAAACACCAAAAGCCCTTACATGCTGACTGTGCCTGTGGGACTAGCTAGCTTCACACCTTGGTTCTGAGAAATTCCAAGTTCCCCACCTCCTGTGGGCTTCCAGACGTTACTCCACTGCAGTCTCTCAAAGCAGGTGGTCTCCCTCGTTTTTATTTTGCTTCCGCTCCTGACCAGCCACTTTTGTAAGAATCATGGGGTTGACACTGTTAGCATTGTGTGATTTCCGAGCTGTCGGGGGGTGGACAGCAAGCCTCCCTCATAAACATGAAGAAGTAAACACCAAAACCACAATACCAAAAAGAACCTCCCCCCCAAAAAAAGAATTGTGGGGTGGCAACTGCCAGCTGTAGGAACTCTGGGAAGGTTATGTACCTACTGCCTGATGATTTGGGGCTTTTGGACTTGCTGTGCATTTGCAGACCACGGGCGCCAGCTTTGCATTTGTTGGTGTGGAATCTGGTGGCCCTGGAAAGCTGCTGGGAAGGCATACACAGGATCTATTGATTTGTTCTTTCTCTGCAATTTGCTGAACATTACACCTTTAACATTTTTCTCTTAAAGTGTGTGTGTATGTGTAAATATATATATAGGGAAGAATAATCGATATTGGTACGAAAACTGAGGGATGTATGGTTAACCAAAGGAGCATGAATTGACAGAGGACCTCAGCCACTGTTCATTCAGAATCCTCCAGCTGCAGGCTTGGCCCCAGGTGTCCCAGGAGGTTGGGGCAGGGACAATAGTCTGGGGACCTGAAGTGGTAATATGGTCAAGTACACTGGTTCCCACATCTAAGAAGGGCCTGAGGATGTTTATGAAAGTACAGATTCTAGAAGCTTGCCCCACTCAGTGAAAATCAGAATCTCTGGGGGCAGAACCCCGAGGCTGCCCAGCACACAGATCCCCTCTAATGTGCCAATGGCATGGATGCCATTTCTGTAGAGGAGAAAGATGGAGAGACGGAAGGACTGGATTCTTGCCTGGGTCTGCAGCAAACTTGGAAGGTGACCTCAAGTCAATCACCTACTTCCTCTAGGTCTCCGCTTAATTCTGCTTATTTACCTCAGGATCACTGGGGAAATCCAGTGAGAGGGAGGGTGGGAAGGAAGCATGTATGCATGTTATCTCACATTAGTTAGCCTCTGCAGGGGTCCATCATTACTTCTACTGTTCTGATGAGGAAGACAGGCACTGAGAGGTGAAGTCATTTGCCAAGATCCCAAATCTTGGAGGTGGAGCAGCTCAGATTTAAAGCCAGGCGTGCCTGGCTCCAGAGCTTTGCATTCCATCAAGTGCACCTCTGAGAAATCAGGTAGATGCCTGCTCGTCAGAACAAGTCATGAGGACCAGCAGCACTGGCATCACCTGTGAGCCTGTTAGAAATGCAGGTTCTCAGGCCCCACCCCAGGCTGACTGTCAGAATCTCCCGATGATATCTGTGCACTTCACAGTTTGGAAGCACTGCTGTGGAAGAGTTGAGATTGAAAAGGAGATTACAGTAAATGTACGTAATCCTAAAATGTAAGCTCCTCACAGGGATGAGCAAAGAACTCTGCTGGGAGACATGTGGGAGGGCAGCCAGGGACCACCACAGCCTCTCTGTGGGCCTGGTCGCTGGGGACACCACCTCCTCTGGGAAAGCCCAGACCTCCCAAGAGAATGGCTTGAAGATGGGAACAAATCGTTTTTATAGGGGGGGGTGGGTGTTCAATTTTCAAAACGGTAATACTGCTTTTATTTTTAAAAACAACAGAAGGAAAAATCAGGAAGAAAGAATTGAGCAAAGCGAAGTGTCATTGCTTTTTCATTTATTTCAGGAGTGATTTCTTTGTGGCCGATGGCATCCTCCAGGGAGGGTGGCCAGTTAAGTGGGAGAAAGTTCGAATATCTTGTCTTTGTGTTGATGCAGGTTAAATCCTAAGACCTATCAATTTGAAGGATTTTCCCCTAGTACTCGAACTGAAGCAACCACTCCACACACAGTGGAACGGGTAGGAAATGTTCTGATCCAGGACTCACGAGCAAAACTTACAAACTGGGGCTTTGGGAAGTATGGGAAGACATCCAGGAAGCACCCCGAACTAATAGCCTTGGGAGAATGTCAGTCCAGTGCAAAGACAGTCTCCTCCTGGGGCCAGAATATCCAGCAGGATGTGATTCAGGGAAGAGCGCTCCGTGCCAGGCCTCTGCTCCTTCCCTGCCTTTCCCAGATTAGCTCTGTTGAGGCTGCGCAAAACCCCTGGGTGAGCCGGGATTTCTTTCCAGTAATTTTAACATGTGTTCTCATGTTTAAATGTCTAATTTGTATGCACTGCACTGTTTAACCCTTACAAGTCACTTTTCTGATACCAAATCTGTGAAGTGTACAAATTCCCCAAGAGTCAAAATACCACTTGTCGTCAGGGCCCCTTACATTCATTCATGTCCACGGCTCCAAAAGAACCAGCTGGGAATATTACACAGACCTGATCCCTGCCTTCAAGGATCTTGTAGGGTAAGGCACAGGTAGGGACACATACATGAATGTCCTGGCTGCATATGTCAGTCCATGTGGGCACATACCTACTAAATCAGAGACTCTGCATATACTAATTGATACATCTTGGACCCCAGGGTCCTGGCATTGTAACTTCCGGCTTCCTCTGCCACCCTCGGCTCTGGTCTTCTTATACTGGCTTCGCTTCAAAGTAGCCAATTAGAATTGGTTAAACCAATTTTTTCATAGTCTTTCCCTCACTTTTTTTTTTTTTCTTAATTTTTCAAAAGTCTGGAAGAAGGGGGTTTGGGTTGGGTTGATACCATCATTCTGTCACTTCTAATTTCACTCTGTTAACAATTTTTTTAGTCACACTTTGATTTTGAAAAATTACACACTTTTAAGTTTGGAATCCAGCAAGTAATTTCAGCTCAGCTGTAAACAATTCTGGAGAATGACTAGGAGAGAGGAAGTGCCTCCCCAGGCCTCCCTCTGGGGACAGGGAGTCATCACTTCCTCCCCAGCACCTGCTTTCAGAGATGAAGATTTTCCGGGGTATGCTGGGGGTGAGGGTAACACAAAAAGCAGTTGGTTCAAAACCAGCCCATGTGAAACAGCCCTTCTCTTGCCTCCTTGTTCCCTTTCCCCACTGACTGCTGCCTTCCATCACCAGGAGATGAACTGGGAAAGCTGGTGATTGACAGCTGGGCAATTTGCACAATAAAGTTTAACAGTTTACATGCCCTTGTACGACTGTCAATATTTTTAGTGGATCACCTTCTTGGGTACCAGTTCTCACACTCATACTGACATGCTGCTTCTTCTCTTTCCCTTCAAGCGTGCAAACGCAAAGAGCAAGAACCAAACAAAGACAGGAACAATTCCCAGAAAAAATCCCGCCTGGTGTTCACCGACCTCCAACGCCGAACACTCTTTGCCATCTTCAAGGAGAACAAACGCCCATCCAAAGAGATGCAGATCACCATTTCCCAGCAGCTGGGCCTGGAGCTCACGACTGTCAGCAACTTCTTCATGAACGCCCGGCGCCGCAGCCTCGAGAAGTGGCAAGACGACCTGAGCACAGGGGGCTCCTCATCTGCCTCCAGCGCTTGCACCAAAGCGTGATGGAAGGACTCAGTTGGGCACAAGTCACCTCCAAGTGAGGACAACAGACACCAAAAGAAAACACAAAGGAAAAAGACACCGGAATCTTAGCTGGGGCCCTTCACTGGTGATTTGAAAGCACAATTCTTTTGCAAAGAAACTTCTATTCTAGCTGTAATCATAGGCCAGGTGTTCTTTTTTGTTTTGTTTTTAATGGCTGTGGAGTCTAAGTGCAAGCTGAAAATTAACCTCTTTGAACTGGACATTGTCCTCTGAGCATGCTAAGCATCCCAGAAACCAAATGGGGCCCTCCTGGAGTGAGTTCATTTCAGTGCGGTGTCAGCCAAGCTCAGGATTGCTTAAAATGTCAACAGTTTCTCTTTGAGTCCTGTCAGTCTCTTGCAGTCAGAGTTCCCATAAGTCACAGTGGGAATGCAGTCTGTGTAAGGCTCTCTGAGTTTGGGCTCCAACAAGAGAACGATCTAGCAACAAGAATGACCTCATTTGCTTTCCAAGTGCTTAGCCTCAACATACCACAGTACACCAAAGTTCACAGGCATTACATTAAAAAAACACCAGAATGATAATTACGAGCACAAGTTTTAAATACAGAAGTTAAAAAAATAAATCCAAGGACATGGTTTTCCAACTCAGGCATCTTTTCATCAAATGGTTTAGAAAGCTTTAAGTTGATCCAGTTTACAGTTTTCTTTTCCTTACCTCCTGAAAATCTCACGTGGTCTTGGATCCATCAAAAAAAAACCAAAATCAAATCAGTGCACTTGAGCTCAAAGTATCAAGCACAACGTAGGTAAACAGAGAAGGAAGGTTCTGGATTCACTGCATCTGGATTTTCAAGACACCGACTGTGAAGTCATTAGGGAATCATTGGGAATATGGCTTCAAGCACATTTTGCAGTTTGCTACAAATTCTGTTTGTACATAAAGCAGACGCACACTCAGGAGGCCAATTTAACTGTTACGGTACATGGAGCAAATGCAGCATTTTAAAAGATCTAGATTTTTTTAGATCATTAATGTATCCTTCTTGATTATTAGTCACCTGGTTCCTCCTATTGTGCATTATGACTGCCACATATTTCATTTGTACTTTTTCAGATTTCAGTTGTTTCCTCATCCATGCCACTGATAGGGACATTTTTCAGTGTTTTCTAGCAAGAAAAAAATAACTCAGACCACCATATGTGTTACTCATGACTGTCATCTATTCCTAAATCTCTTCCATTGTTGAATCATCCTTGCAAAACAGCTGAATAAATCTGGAGAAAACACAGCACACCAAAGAAGCAGAATACTGCAAACCAAAGACATTTATTACTTGCCATTTTCTAGCCTAAAATTACTGTGATTACTTTTAGAAATCAGAAAACCTCTGCAACTCCAAATGGCATTTCAGCTCTTGCATTTGGCTCACCATTGGGCTGAGCAGACCGGCTATGCCAAGGACATTAGCCAAGCCACCCAGGGAGTGGCTTTGCCACGCCAGCTCTGGTTCCTGGCTATCACCTTCCCACAGCAAGTGGAAGTGCGCTCACAGAACTCTGGGAGATTGCGAAGGTCACGATGTGCATATTTACCAGTGAATGGCCCCAGGTGGGCACCGTGGAGGTGTTCAAAGCAAGCCAAACGCTGCAATGATTCTTTACAGACACTTGAGACTGACTTTTTTATGAATTACTTAATCGAAACCAAAGAAACTTTTTCTGCACCTACTTCTGCAACAAACAAAACTGTTCCATTAAAATGAATAAATAAATACGTAAATCAATGAAAATCACCACCACCAAGAAGGAAGCACGCCAGAAAAAAACAAAAACCCAAAAAACAGCGAGACATACTGTGTTCAGACCTCTTGGGACATTTTTTGGAAGCAGATTTTAAAGAAAGGGTTGAGACAAGAATAGAAATAAGGAAAAGCCACAGTGGCTGCTGCTTCATTTGACAACTCAAGCGGTAATCTTAAAGTTGAAGATTGTCTTTAATTTGTGCCTATGCAGTTTTTTCAAAAGAACACGGAACAGAGCAACAGAAACCTCAACAGCTACAATACCAAAGATGAGGATTTCTCACATCTTGTGTTTCAGTTCATTATCTCCTCTTGTCTGGCTAAAATACTAATAGCGCCATTGATCTTTGTAAAGGTAATCAATTTAGTTTCTGAGCAACAAAAAGGAAAGGGTCATTTATGTGATTTTACTGTTTCCCTTTAATTTTGTTTTATGGCTTTCTACCCCAACATGGAATCTCTCCAAAGGTTCCATGGGCTGCAAATTTAAGATGTTGGGATACTGAAAGATTCTCTCCTCTCTGCTCCTCAGAGTGTAGTGAATTATATTGTCACGTGAATGTCCTTTTTTTATCCCTTAGACTTGGTCCCTTCTGTGTTCAGTCTCATCATCAGGGGAGGGGAGGGGAATGAGGGTCAGGGCTGGGGGTCTGCTGACGCATCCTCTCCAGAGCCACAGAACCAAAGAGTTTATAGAGGGATTGACAGCCTCGTCTTCATGTGATTGCTAAATACTAATGGCTTCATCTGGGGGTGGGGGAAACATGTAAAAATAATTGCCAGTTTCTACTTTTCTATTCGCTTTTTAAAAATCAGCTGTAAAGTTGCATTTCTAAAGAAAGATATATATATATATATATATATATGAATACGTATATAGATACAACTTGACACTGGTGATCACCCAAAATTACTGCTGCCCAAATTCATGTCTTGTTTCTGTCAAGTGCTTCATTAAGTATTCAGTTCAAAAGTGTGCTCATTTCTCATGCCAGCCCAGAGTTCATTTGCCACTGTGGATGATTTGAGATATTCAGATTTCTGTGAAAATTCCTGGGAAAGGTTGAAAGTCAAGCACTTCAACATTTAACCTGTTGTTAAGTGGATCCATGGGGCAAATGAGTTATTTGTATTTGGCGTCATCTCTATTCTACGCCTCAATCATGATCAAGGTGGTTAGTGAAGTCCATCCACCAGATGTGACCCAGAACTGGGCCAGGCCCAGTCGGGTGCTCATCCTCTGGCTGCTGGGAAGGCTCAGCGGTCCACTCCCCCCAGTGATGGAGATGAGGCCGGCCCAGAAATCTGTTCTCCAGGAGCTGCCCTGGCTCATCAGGGTGTTCCAGACTCAGTGAGTAGTTCATGAGTAGACCCACCAAATGGGCTTCTCATAGGGGAAGTCCAGCTCCTGTTGCAATGGCCGATCAGGTTTCCTCCAGGTGGTGATTACCAATTCATGTAGACAGGCCTGTGTGCAGCCGCAGGAGGCAGTGGAGTGAGGCAGTGGTGTTGGTGCAGGGGGCCTGGGGCAGGGGCTGGGAGGTGGGTGTCTCAATCCCAGATAGAGAACACAAAGCATATGGGGTGAATCCCAGAGCCCTGGCCTTGGGATCCCCAGTGTCCATTGTGTCACTCCCTTGCTCCCACCATGTGGGTCTCCCCTCGCAGAGGCAGCAGTCAGGGGGCTGTGACAGAGTGTGACTCTCTGTGGCTTTTGTAGTTCATCCTGCCTGGGGATGTTCCCTGACTTTCCCTGTGTCCCTTTGTGTTTTACTCTATGTCTCCTTTGTCAAATGACCAAGAAAAGAGCATATTTCAGCAGGGGTTCACTCCATATGGGTTGATAAAAGTGAATTTAAACTTGGGTATTTCTAAATGAATCCTTGTGACTTGTGACCAATGGAAATGATTGTTCTCGAAATTGGACCAAAGACCCAAGCCTGCATGGTTGGGTTAGTGATGGTTTGGCATACCAATCTCAGCATTTGGGTCTCTGGCACCCTTGGAAGATGTCTAAACCAAAAGAGGCTGTCTTTGTGGTCTGAGATTTCAGCACTGATCAAACCAGGAATAAGTCACGTACACCCTCAGTGTTCTTGGTGACCTGAGGACGATGTCATAACGTAAGAAGGGCAAGAACTTCCCTCCAAGGACTTTTGATAAATGTCTTATACCAGATTATGTTACACCAGACAGAAGTGCTTACTTTTAAAAAATTATTTGTGTGCATATATAAATATATGTGCATCTCTATGTTTATGTCTCAATTTTAAGCCCTATGGGATTTCAGTTTGTTAAAAATCTGAATGAAAAAAAACCCCTGAAAATGGAAAGGTAATAGAATTTGACCCAGGGAGTTTCCTCAGGATTTTTCAAAATTTATTTTAAGTTAATAATTTCAGAGAAAAGAACCATTTGGACTTGGTTATAGTTTAAGATCCATTTCCTCAACCCAAGAAAATTCTAGGCACACATCAGCCATCAGCAATGAAGGGGACTATGTGAAGAGAGAGTTCTGAACCAAAAAGAAATCCAAAAGCTACTGAATGGAAACACACTTTTCGTTAACCCTTTAGGTAAATAAGTTTGCTTTGCTTTTGTTTTCAATGTGATTTTGGCAAAGGGGATATAATTTTTTCATTCTAGGAAATTTTTAAGAAGAGCCAATATATTTCATTTTTAAAGGAAAACAGCAACAACAATAAAAACTCAACCCCGACATTGAAAGGCTTTTCCAAAATGTAAAACAGTGTGCAGTTTGTAGCACTTAAAAGTACAGGCAAGAATGAGCCATGAAGGACCCAATGTGACACTTTCTCTAGAGAGATCAGATCATCATCATTGTAGAAACCCTTTTCCCACAGGCTCTTGGCAATGGTGGGCTTAGAAAATTAAAGGTTATTTTCATTTCTAGCTCAAATAAAATCACATTGAGGAAGGTACATCTGATACACACACACACATATACCCCTACACATTTTTGTAACTCATACAATGTATCTCAATGCCAAATATAAATATCTTTTAGATGATCAACCATTTTATCTTACACTATGCTGGATGCCCACCTATTACACCTATTAGTGCCAATAAATTAAAGCTGAAGAGATTTTTTTTTTTTTTACTATCACTACCACCTGGGTACAGGTGGTACTGTCCTACTTTTGACAAGATTTGTGGTTACCTCTTTCAGGAGGTTTTATAGTAGGAATTTAAAAAGAAAAAAACATAAAACAACAGGCTAGATTCTAATGTTGCTGAAGAATAATGGACTATATTTAAAGAAGAAAAGAATATATGTGGTCAAGTTTGACCTCAAGGCCTAGACACAAGTACAGGAAGGTAACTGTCATGGTCTCTAAGTGATTGGAGCTTTTTGCAGTTGATGCCAATGCTGTGATTCAGACTCGTTAGCCTCACCAGGAAGGGTGAGTGGGAAGAAGGTAGAAAAAGAAGGGGTAATACCTTCCTGACATTTATCTGGAAGACTGGATAGTCTACTAATTTTGTGCATTTAGCTAAGACCAAGTCACCTAAAAAACCACAGAAGATTCTAGTTTTCAAATAAGGCCACAAAATCCTTAGTAGAGGAGAAGGGGTCCCCATTTGTTGTATGTCTTATAATTTAATGACATGGGCTTTAAATAGGGACACCCCAATGCCTATTTTCTACCCATGATTTGTTTCTTTCCAAGGGTGGGGTGGGGCATGCAATTTGAGAAAATCTCAGAATGCATTATAAATACAAAATTTATTATTAAAATCATATAGAGCCTCATAAAGGTAGACACAAAGCTTATTATTGAGGCTGACATGAATCCCACAGGGACTAGAAATGTTCATTGTTCTCAAATACCACAGTGACTCTAAGGCGAGTTAAAGCTAGAGCCCAAGCTTTCCTTATAGGTTTTTGAGTTTGGTTCACTGAAACTGACCAGCTAATACAGTGGAGAAAATATGTGTAGGAAAAAAACACATTGCTAAAGGTTTGTTCATTCCACAAAGTCTTCCAATCTGTTCCATCTTTAGGAGCAGGCACTTCACTTAACATAAACTTTGGCAGCTAAGTTTGCCTAAAGCTTATACAGTCTGTCAGTTTGGATGTATACAAATTTAGATACATCTTTCAACATGTATTCTCATAGATGTCCTTATAGCAACATACATTACCTATGGGTGTCTAGACTGTGCACAGACACGTGTGCACAGACATCTCCATATATACTGTCATCTATTACAATAAATACATTTTAAATTATCATTTAACATGTATGTGGTACTTCTACGATGTACATCGTTTTCATTATTTATTGTAACATTGAAAACTAAAGTGCAGGGGGAAAAAAGTGTCTCAGCATCTTCGTTGTGTACACTTGGGATTACTTTCCTTTGGGCACATCCAAGATAAACTCAACTTTCAAGAAACCTTGGATATTATTTAATCATCTGTATAAGAATGACACATGCTTGATGATTTCGGTTGAATAGCTTTATTCTGGATCTCTCATAACTAAAGCTAAATCCAAAGACCTGAAAAGGGACAAAAAAGAAAAAAACAAAAAGGAGGGAAAAATAGCAAAGGAAAGTGCAAACTAATAGGGAAAAAGTGGGCTCTGGTTTCCAGGGTTGAGACAATGGTGACTGGTATTGTGGGGGCTGTGCTAGCTATAGGGGAGGGGGTGGTTTCATGCTTGTCACATCTAAATAGTCTTTATGAATGTGAGAAAGTATTGGAGGTTATAATTTCCTGCTTTATTTTAGACTATCAAAAGAGGCTACACATTTTTATCATCAAAAAATGAAGACAGTCAAAAGAAACATATTTTTTTCTTGTCATGTTGGGTTATGACCCAGCAAGCGGAGTACCATTAATGTAATTAATTTCTTTAAATTAGCTTCTAGCACACAAATGTATAGGATTTGGGTAATTATTTAATCATCCTCCCTTAGTTTGATTTTACTCCTGTGCTTATTTATCAAAATCTAGACCCATGATGCATCATAGATGCAAAACCCCTTTTAGAATTCTTTTGAAGTTTAGTTTGCTTTATAAAGCAATGAAATTCTGTTACAGACAGGGAAAAAATACAGGTTACAGAAAAAAAAAATCAAGGTATTTTTCCTTCTTAAATTAACTTTGAAGATAGTTTAAATAACAATTATTAAATTATTTAATTTAAGTTCACAGCCCCACCTGGCACCAGGTGAACTTCACCTTTTAATTACTGGGGCCCTCAGAGCCTCCATATTGTAACTTATTTATTTAACTTATTCAGCATCTGTGAAAGGTGCACTGTATAGTTTCTGGTTTTTATTTAACACAACAGAGAGCACTGCAGTTTATTTGCTGTCAGAACAACAGAGCAAAGTTGGTGGACAAGCAATGACTATTCAACCTGAACCTGTATATTCAGAAAACATAAGCCGAGACCCTGCTTCACCAGCCTGGATTTCGGGGCTTCTATACAGAAACTGGAAACATTAATTTAAAAAAAAATCATAACAGCAAAAAGAGAGAAACCCTTACACTAGCTGCTTCCAAGAATGAACTCTGTGCGTATGTAAAACAAAACAGAAAAGGAAAAAAAAAAAAAAGCAGAAAAAAGAAAAAAAAAAAGGAAAAACTTTCTATTTCTAGTGAGAACCAAAGAAGGCTACCTCACTGACTTTTTCCATTTGTAATTTTCATCGTGTTGATGACACCAAAGATACCAAAGATTTCTTTCTCTGTGCGCGGTCTGCATCTTGCTTCTGCTCTTTTATAATTTGAACTATTCTCTCTGGCATATGGTATGTACAGCCACAGCTCAGATACCCCAAAGAAATAATTATCTATGCGACAGCGGCTGCTAGTTTGGAAAGGGATATTTTCTGTGTTTCTCTCATTTGTTTGCTGTCCCCTCCACGTGTTCAGGATGCAAGTTCAAATGCTGCTGTAATTGGATTCCTTAAATTCCAATTCCAAATTGGTGAGGAAGACTGGTTGGAAGTGGCCTTTGGTCCTAGCCACAACCTCCTTTCCTACTTCGGAGCTATCACAGTGAAGATTTCCAGCTACTGGACCGTAGAAACTCTAACCACTAAATAGTAGAGCTGGAAGGGACCTTACAAATCATTTAGTCCAACCCCCGGGGGCCTGGAGGAGTGAAATAGTTACCCCGATCAAATAACCCTCTAGAGGCAAAGCCCACATCAGCCTCCACCTGCTTTCTGCTCCAGGGCTGTACCCACTGGCCAGTGCCAACTCTGCATGAGATGGAGAAGAAGAAGGTGGCAATCCTTTAGCAATGAGTAGGGCCTGGGGCTTATTACTTAGGACTTTAACTCTATATAAAAAAAATAGTCACAGGGATTTCCATGCCTGTCTAGTTAGAACCTCAGCATAAAGTCACATATGATCAGTTGCTGGTAAAGGTGACCAGCCTCGAAATATTAGGGCTCGTAGAAGAGTTTTTGCCCTGAAGTACACATTGATCCAGGGTGACCACTGTTAAAGCTTCCCATTACATAGTCTTGTATATATAAGCTTTTAACTCAGCGAGGAGAGAAAGTTCATTCTTGGTTTGTTGAGTTTAATTATGGATATTTTTTGGTCAGCACTTATCAGAGAAAGGGAATTTGATTCCCTTTTATTTTTTAAGCTGCTCAGCTTTTTCCATTTTTCTGTTAACTTGTAGGTGTTTATATTTCATTTCTAGATCTACTCTATTTATGAGAGAAGTTTAAGGCTTACATCATTAGTTGCTAAAGTATAATGCATCACTGTAAACACAAAAGATGACCCCAAAATTTCAGAGGAATAGATAATTCCAGTTTAAGCAATGATCACTTAACGTTGCTTCTCTATTCCCTTTGTACTCATGAAATTAATTGGTCTTCTTTAAGTTTCTTTTAATTCCATTAAATGATTAAATCGCTATTAAGATCGATTCATCAGTGATTTGTCTGCTCTCCAATGAATCATTCTCAGCTTTGACCAAATGGGTTTAAGACATATGTGAAGATCCATCTCTAGCCTGTCTAGCTCTTTGTTAGTATTAGTATTTTTAACTTCCCATAATATAATTATCTTTGAGCTTTTTAGGAGACCACTTAGACAAAGAAACTAAGAAGGGAAAAGACTGATTAACTCATCCATCCCATGCATCCACAGACAGAGTGTAACTAGTAGAGGAATTGAGAAGACATTAACAGATTTCAGGGAACACTCACGCATCCCCTTTCTGTAGTTTCCAAGCACCATACTGAAATATGTGAAAGTTCTCTCCCATCCTCACACACCCAAGGCTCCATCTTCCCGCTATACACAAGGCAAACGTGTAAGGCCTTCCTTCCAAACAGCAAATTGCTTTGGTTTTCTTCCCAAATTCCTATTGGAAACATAATTCTCAAATCATTGATCAGCAGAGTGCTCCCCTTGAAGCAAACTTCACCTTCTCCTGCCTTCTTACCACCAAGCAAAAGGGAGCTAGAGGGAGCAATGGCAGCCTGAACACAGAAAGCATCCCTGATTGGCAGACCCCTCCTCTGCAATCCCCCCACCCAGCCTCATGCTTCACTTGCAAAGTGTGACATAACCGTGGGACGAGTGCCTTGCTTGAACCAAAGCAATGATTTAGCCAGTCTGGACCTCTCTGTGCTTTTTTTAATCCTTCCTGTGAATACCTCAGCTTCAACTGGGCCTCCATATGATAAATTGGTGGGCTTATTGTACTGTGGTGCTTTGCGATGCAACCCTGCAAAGAACAAGATTTGTACTAATACCAAAGGTTCTTTCTCTATGTCTCCTTCTGTCTCCCCTGTTCTCCCCCCTTTTCTAGTTCTTCATGGTTCCAAAGCTTTAATACGAACCTGGGCATGTTGGCAATGCAGACCGCGCAATTCCTTACCGAATTTTCTCAGATATACCTCATAGATAATAGTGTTTAGAGTAATGTTATTATAGCGTATGTAATAAATTATTCACTGTTTCTTTTGGTAACTGTGATTTAAAAAAAGAAAAAAAGAAAAAAAAAGCTTTATACGTTTTAGGTTGTGCTTTTGTAATAGAAGAAAAGGTGCGCTTAAAAAAAAATGTATGTTCCTTTTTTTTTCCCCTTAGGATTTTATTTATTCTGGATTGGGGAAAGTTGCAGAATGAGCCCAAAGTTTACAGTTTCATATTTTGCTGAAGAAACAATCTGTGTTCATTTGCTCTGTTGAAAAGAAAATTATTTTCTACATTTGTGCTACTTGGTCTGAACAATGAATTGTTCTGTGTTAACAGTGTAGTATTATAATTAGCAGCTGCCGATCAGTGCTATAATTTTATGCATGAGGCTAAAAATTTAGCAGTGTGATGCATTGTGGTCTTAATAGCAGCATTTTTCATTTTGAACTAGATCTTCCCCTTTGGTTCAGTGGATTTTATTTATGCATGGGTGCCGACCGTTTGTTAGCAGTTGTGAACAGTTGTGTATACATTAAACTGTGAAGATGTACACAGTTCAGCCTCAGACAGTGGTCACATTGGTTTTATTGGGAGATGTCTCGCCTCGAAAATACCTTTACATCTGTTGGGATTTCAAAATGAGTCAGACTGAATCGAGTTCAAATCCTATGAAAAAAAAGGTCATTCCCAGTTTGAGTTAGGCAGCGTGCATTCCACAAGTTGGGATCCTCATTGCTGTATCCCTATATGTAAGAGGGCTTTGGAAACAAGCACTGAAACACAGCTCAACTCTGCATTTTTGATTTCCACAAAGAAGGAATCATTCCGGCTTTATGTTCGTGACCCCAGTCCTAACTGGCCGTGTAGGTGGAGATGCGAATTCAGCCCTGGATCCAGCCTCTCCTGGATCCCTGCTTGGGAGCAGCCGCTTTGACTGTGTTTGAGTCCTTCTAATATTTTGTTGCCAGGTCAACTCCCAGTAGAAACCCAAATGGCATCAGTAGCAACAATTATTCTCTGACTTATTGGCCCTTTCTCATGGACAGCTCTACCAACTGTCCCAGTGATTCAGGCAACAATGCACAGCCTTGCCTCCAACATCACCTGGGCAGCCACATCCCAGCTCTTCCCCACTAAAGTCAGACCTGACTCTAACTTACACTTTCGCGCCCAAGAACGTTACATCTATTCGAAAGGGGGTAAAAGAAGTTTTGAAACCCAGCTTAGGAAAACCGTCTCGGTTTAAACTCCCCAATCATCTGAGGCCTCTAGATCTCAAAAAGTATTTTTCAGTTGCAGTGGA
The DNA here is from genome assembly GCF_040802235.1 of Manis javanica. Taxonomy (NCBI): domain Eukaryota; kingdom Metazoa; phylum Chordata; class Mammalia; order Pholidota; family Manidae; genus Manis; species Manis javanica. The sequence goes on from NC_133164.1 coordinate 109,778,885, forward strand.
TGAGTAAACTTGTTCTTACTTACATCTGTGTTCAGATACCCATTCTCAAGTTTCATAACCTATTTCCCAAACCAGTATGCTTGACATAAAGCCAAATCAACTGCCAAACACACTTTATTTTGCCTAGGAGGGTGTAGTAAACAGTGACAGGAAAGCCACAGTCTGCTATGCAAAATACTGGAAATCACTAACAATAGAACAATTGGGAATGTGCTTTCATTAAGAATACCAAGAAACATATTTTTATTTGGCCTTATAAAGCAGATGGTGATAATGAAAGCTTTGTAATATATAGTCTTTTTAATTTTTCCCCTAATTAGTCTGCCAAAGACGGGAATGGATACAAGAATTTTAAGTCAGCTTTTGTAAGACAGTTAATGATTGTAATAGTGTTTAATCTTCCACAAAACTTTATATGTTCTTCCGCAATAAACCAAATCAATATTTGTTTTGGTAAAGTTCTCCTCACATTCACAAATCCACAAACTATTCCTCCTGATGCACATATTAGAGTATCTACTGAGTTCAAGTGCATTTTCGGTCCAAAGTAAACAGGAGTGTCTGAGACATGAGTGTGCCCAGCCCTTTTTATTACAAGCCATGCATGGGTCTGGCTCACTAGGGTTTGCCAAGACTTGTCTTATGAAACTGGAGGTGTATTTTGTTATGCCATTTTATGTCCTTTCACTTTTTTTTTAATTTTGTGGAAAGTGATATGTCGAATCAAGTATGAGCTGAGTTTTCCAAACAACGAAAGTAGCTACATCCTAAATGTCATTTTGTTATTAAAGGGTTTTGACTCAATGCTTTGTGCCGGTGGATGTCCTTTTCCTTGGAGACCCAGGACTATGGAACTACCTCAGCGTGGCCCAGACTTCACTCCTGATCTCTTGGGGGAATGCGGGGCTGTTCTGGGGAACTGAAGGTCCTGGGCTGGAAGGTAGAAGTCGGCGCTAGGAAAAGACCTCCATGACAGCTTTAAAGAGAGCTGGGCCCAAACTTTCTGACCTCACTCTCTCTTGACCCCGATGTTTCTCTGAGATTCACTGGCCTTGAGCACATGCCAGCATGAAGGCAGACCCCAATTCTTACAGGAAAGACAAGGAAGATAAAATAGCAATCCCGAATTTTCTGTGGTCCGCTAGGCACTCACCTTTCCCCAGGCTGGGCTCCCCCAGCCAAGGCTCTGGGTGGCCCTTCTGACTGGCTTTACCTGTGCCGTCACTGGAGGTGACTTCCTCCACCTTGACAACTGCAAAGGGTCCAGGTCCCCACAGACCAGGGGGGCTCCTTCAGATCAGAATCCCCCTTACCTAACTCTTCCTCTGCATTCCAGTTTAGCTATTTTATTTGTAACTGTTGCAGGTGACTATTTGGAAAACAAAGGTATGGATGGCTTTTTCTGTTACTTTGTTTATAATTTTTGTTTCACTTACTCCCAGTTCTTTGATTTGGAAAAAATACACTAGGGAAATGGAGACCCCACGCCCTCTCTGTGCCTCGCTCCTCCTGCCGGAGACCCTGCACACTGCCCGTGCTATCGATCTTTCTTGGAGGACAGCTGTCAAGCCACCCAAGATCAGGGCCCACAGTGCCTACTCTACCTCTGTTTGAAAAGTTCTATTCAGAAATCACAGAACTTGGGGTTGTTCCCTGTCTCCCTTTCTTTGACTCAATTTGACATTTAGCTAAGAGTCAGTTTACTGTCTAGGAAAGTTTTTCAGAGTATAACAGGGAACCTGCTACCTGGAAGAAAGGCTGAAAATTCAAAGCCTATTCGATGGGTAGTCATACCATTAACAGATACTTCCTTGAGGTTATAATACTATTTCCTTTCTTCTGTATTGTTTGGTGTTACATAAGTCTAAATGGTATCTGCAAACTTCTTACCATGACAGGTCATAAAACACCTGGCAAATTGGAATTTCTGAGACAAGACGATACCCTTTACACTGACAGAATGATAAAAGAACATCTAACTTGACAAGCAGGGACCAAGATAATCTTAGCACTGGTTTATTTTTTCATGTGTATCTCCAGTCACCAAGTCTTCTTTTTTCTACCTCAGTCCTATAGCGGTTCACTCTCTTCTCTCTTCTCCCCACTGTCTAAGATACCAAAGAACTTCATGGGCAAAGATCATTAGAGACTGACCAACATATCAATTTGTTCTCTTCTTTTTCTTGCTTTTCTCCAAGAAGCTGTTTTCCTGGACTGCAGAGAAAGAGCCTGGCCAATTTTTTTCATGCTTCCTGTTCTAATATTTCTACCCAAATTAACATTTTATTAGTACAGGTACTATAGAGTCTTTCTTGGTCAATAAGCTCTTGCTACAGAAACTACCCTCCCCCCAATTCCAAAGTGAGTGAGAACAAGTTCCAGTATCTTTTCTTTCTTTTTTTTTTTTTTCTTTCCAGAATCGAGTCAGTCCTGGTTACCTTCTCACTTTAGACCCTGACCTCAGACATGTTTACTTTGGGTATTAAAAGCACCTTGTATTTTCACATGCTGGCCTGTTGGGCTTGAATCCTTTCTTCCAATCTATTGGTTGCTTTATGGTTTTAAAGTTGACTAAAATGAGGGAAGGGAGGAAGAGAGAGAGAAAGAGAGAAGAATCTGCCCCAGCTCTATTTAAAGTTTTAAAATGGACAGAAGAGAATCATTAAGTGATGGGGAAATAGCTATAAAGTAAACAACCTCCTTCTCAGAGCCATGCTCTGCCACGTGCTTCTGGGTCAGCTCTTCTAGAAAACCAGCCCTTTGATAGAAATCCAGCTACCTTTCATAAGCCTCTGTCAAGATTCCAAGATGACAAGAGATCAAAGAGTCACACACACACCTCTTGTTCTATTTCCTTGCTTTTATAGCTCTTATCTCCAAGAAAACATAGGGGAAAACTTCAAACTTTTATTTTTAGTCAATCCCTTTGACATCACTCTCTTTTTTAAAATCAGGAAAACACACCCCTAAAATTTCCATTCCCTTCTGTTTTGAAAAGACCCACACACTAGTTAATCTACATTCTCCTTTTTCTTTTACCCTGAGCAATATTTCCAAAGCATATTATAACCCAGATTTTGCACCATCTCATACATGTTAAGTCAGACTGTGCTGAAAGATTTTCAAGGGATAGTCAACAGGGTCTATTTTCAGTGGCTCCCCTGAAATCCTGGCAGGGATGAGGATCACAGACCATTACCAAGGGCTGCTCAACCCTCGATAAGCTCCCAGTCCTTTGGAAGATTTCTTTGAATGTTATTTGCATTATCAATTTTGCTCATTTGCTGCCCTGATGTTTTGTCTGCAACATTGCTTACACTGGATTCTATTTTTATTCCTATCATTAAATGGTAGTGCTGTAAATTCTGCAATTAATGTCAAATAAACTGCTTTCATTCATTGCCGTGGCTCAGCTGGCTTCTTTCTCTTTTCAAGGAAAGGGTTAAACATCTTTCCCCTATTGCATCTCATTGTGGTTTCACAAAGAACAGTAAAGTGGCTCTGCTTAGTAAGACTACAACACTTACCTCTGACCGGATGCAAGCCATGTTTTTAATCAATAAATTTGTCATCCAAGTATTACCAATCACAACAGGGATGCCCCTGTAAAGACTGCCTTATTCTTAGCCCATTTAAACTTTAGAGATAACCTATCTTAACCTTAATCCTTGTACAGATTCCATATGAGGTTGCATGTGGGATGTCAAACAAAGGATCACATTATTGTCACCATACAGAAGAATCGAGAAAAATTAATTTAGAGCCAGGCAACCTGATACAGAACCTAGGCTCTACTGAAAATTAGATGGCTTTGAGCAAGACTCTGGGCTCTGGGCTTCATTTTCTCCAAGAAGATTAAGGTTAGGACAGGTTGTATCTAAAGTCCTTTCAATCTTTTGTCAAAAATGTTTGAAGATGTTTATATTTTAGTGTAATTCATATCTTGGCTTATTATTTTTCATAAGGTAATGGGCTAGAGAGTTCTTTCATTCATTTTAAACCTAAATATCCCCAAGCTTCAGAGAAGTTCCATTAGGTAAACCTTTGGTCTAAGTGAAAGACCCACCTAGAGCAGCCCATGGAATGCTAAGTGCCTTTATCTAGACCAGTGGTTTTCAATTCTGGATATACATTAAAATCGCCCAGAGAGCTTTTAAAATCTTCTGATACTTAGGTCTATCCCAGACCAATCAGATTTGGCAGGGGTGGACATCAGACATTTATGAATCAGTTAGTGTTTGCTGTATCACAAGCCACTCTCAAACACAGTGACTTAAAAGAAACAACCAGGTTAAAATAGCTCACAATTCTGTTTGTTGTCAGTTTGGCCTGGTCTCAACCAGGTGGTTCTTCTGGTCCTGGCTGGGCGCACGCATGCGTCTGCAGTCAGCACCCCAGGTAGCTGGAGACCAGCCAGTCTAGGGCAGCCTTATTTGGACAACCCTGGAGGCCTAGGCATGGAACTGGTTTAATCGCTTCTGCTGTATCCCACTGACAAAAAAAACCCCACAGGTCCAGCCCATCTTCACAAGATGAGGAGTGCAGAGACTCCCCCGCTAGGTGGGAAGAGCTGCACAATCACATTGCCAAAGGGCTGGGAGCGGGGAGGAAGAGTGCAGCCATTTTTTGCACTCTACCACAATCTATATTTTTTAAAGCTCTCCCAGAGATTCCAATGTCCAGCCAAATTTATAAAAACGCTACTGCAAAGCCGATGGTCACTCCATTTTTTCCTATAACCCCAACTCTTACCAACTCTTTTAAACACCTTCATTGTTTAGCTTGGACTCATTCTATGAAACAACAATTTACAACTTCTAAGCTTGCAAAGTATGTATCACTTATAGGCTGACTTGATACAGTTGAAAAAACATCTCCCACCAAAGCAGAATGATTTAGACACTTGTTTTGTTGAAAGATGAAGTCCCAGCCTCAACACGTGGCTACTCACTAAGCATTTCATGTGCAGGGCTGGTGGGAAGCTCTGGGAAGATGAGAGCCACGTAAGGAGCTCTTCCTGTTAGAAGACTCTAGAGGAACACTGGGCTACCTCGGGCACATGCAGGGAACAGCATCGGGCCCAGCACTACCTTGGCACCAGTCATGGGATCCTGAATGCCAAACAGCAAGGCCTTTGGTTTTAAGACAGAATCCCTCATATCTGCCACTGGCATCATTCTTCTCAAATGTCATGCCTTTATTCATTCAGGCCTCTGGACAGAAGGGAACAGCATAGAGAACAGTTGCGTAAACATGCTAGTGCCGGGTCTAAACTAGAGGATCACAAAACCCCATCCACGTCTGCTATCTCTGGCCTCTAATGATCCATCACTGTTACTCAAAAGTGAAACAGTGGCTAAAGCTGGCAATTTCAAGGCTAAGCAATCTCCAGTTTCAGCCCCACCTGGACAGCAGAAACAGAAATTTCATTCTAGGTGGACCCTTTGAATGAGGCCCATTGGAGGAAAATACTTCCCCACTGGGATGCTTGTGGGCTTGAGGCCATTTGTCTAGCCTTTGGCTAGAACCATTCAATGGCATGGAGTAAGTATCCTTTAGTCAAAGTGCCAGAAATTATTAACCACGACCCTCAAAGATCTCCTCTCTTACTTGTATCAGTTCCTTGGACTCTTCCCTCCTTAAATATGGCTCTTTTTAACAGGGGGAATCCCTTGAAAAAGGAAAATGAAAAGCAGGAATAAATCCCTGCAGACCCATCAAACATGAGGAAAGCATGGTCATTCACAGCTGTTCACTGAGCATTATTATTTCTGGCAGTAACGGTAATGGCAGCAGCCCCCACCGGAGGTACTCCCTGCACTGTCACCCCCACAAACCCCCTCCTTGGGCTCCACAGGCACTGTGCAGGGAGCTGCTCACAAATGAGAAACAGACACAACAAGGTAAGGACAGTGTGGTGGAAGTGGCGCTCAGACTCAGATGCTGGAGTTCACCCCCCTGCACCTGGTGGCTCGTGTGGCACCCTGGCGACACTGAGATCAGTATGGCCCACTCCCTCTGGTTGGAGTGACGAGACATATGCAGTAAAACCACTCCTGCTGTGGAGTCTTCTCTGTCAGATCCAAATAAATGGCACAGATAATCAAAAGTTCAGAAGAAAATGGGGAATCATACCAAACCAAGCTGGTCAGAAAAGGCATGTCTCATCTCAGTCAGATAGCTAAGTGCTCTGTTCTATTAGGAAGCCCAGCTGAGCACACCTCAATGCATGACCGAGCGATCTAGGTTCGTGGAAGTCGATGATATTCTCTTCCCCACATGGGGCTGAACTCAAATGAACAGGATGTTCTTCAGAGTATTAATATGTGGATGTCTGAAGCATGCTTCCTTTTATACTTTTATCTCTAATTTGGGTGCAAAACCATGTTTTTGAGTTGGAAGATTTGAATTCATGTCCTAGGTCCACCTTTTACTAATATATGCAAGTCACTTATATTCTCTGAATTTCACTTTTCCCATAAATTGGAAATAGGAATATAAACATGTGTTACTGCCCTGACTAGTTCACAAAGTCCTTGTATCAAGCAGAGTGATACAGATGGACATACTAAAGATAGCTAGCATGTTATAAAAACAAAAGAAAAGAAGCCTGAGGCCCAGAGAGGTTAGGCAGCTTGCTCTAGGTAATGGAGCCCGGGACTGAGCTCAGGACCTACAGCATCAAAGCCCGCCTGAAAGTGCTATTAAACCCGGATTCCCCAAGTGATAGGAGAGAGCTGTGACATGGCACTTGTGCAAAGCGTGCCTGTGGGTACCAAGGCATAAGGCATTACTTAACACCTAGCCTTAGACGGGAGAAGTGTAACTAGCAGAAGAATAAACATGCTTGTTAGTCCCTGAAAGGACAAGTCACAAAAACTGTCAAAAACAGTTTGTGTCATGCCCATTTAGTTTCTTTCTAATAGCTGATGGTAGCCACCCAAATGGAGATGGGCAAAAGTTACCTACTTTCCTACAACACCCCTCCAGATTTTAAATAAAGTGCCAAATCCAAGACTAAATGCTGCCACAGACATTTATTGAACAGATTCTATTTAGCAAATCTGCACACCACTGTGGTGTGCACACCTGCTGCGTAAGCCCAACGGAAAGTCTGGGTTCTCTGTCCCGTTGGGGGCTCTGACCACCACAGAGGCCGGCTTTGGTTAGCCCTTAGACAGCATCAGCAATGGCAGCCTCCCACAGAGCAGGACCTGCTGCGCGCTCCCCAGAAGCTCAGCCTGAAGGCTTGCTGGTTCTTACACCTATGCACACAAGGCGGGACGAGACCGAGAGCTGGGAGAGGGATGGGAGTCCTTCACCCTGCCTATCTTACATACCTTCAGTCTTACCGGCACCAATGTCCCTTGTCACATTTCTCATGGTAATTGATTGATAGACTATTATTTTCACTTTGAAAACGCCACTTCTGGCATTCAGTATGCCAATTAGCAGAGCCTGGTTTGACCGAGATGTGGAGGGCGGAAGCACCAGGGCAAGTGGTGGCTGCCCTGGAGGGAGAACAGAAAGGATGCTCACAACCCCTCGGGTCACACCCTTCATTCATGCCACTTGATTAGGATACTCCTGGTTAAATCCCCAGATTGAAGCTTGAACTGACACACGTTACACCAACTACCTGTGCTAAAGTCTGTTGAAATAACTGACAGTCATTACAACAAAATGTCATGTTTTACCCACATCCTGTCAGTAAAGATTGGAGAACACTTGTTAATTTCGATATAAGTAACAAAAATTTACATTTGCTTTGAAAACGCTTTTGTATTCATTCATTTATTCATCCCATTTTACCCTGTGACCTGTACTGCGGCCTCTATAGTTATTCCCGCTGAATAATCAAGTGCTGAGAGTTTAAATCTTTTTTACACTCGTCAAATAATACCAGCTTACCTGCATGAATGTTTACTATGTGCTAGACATCATGCTAAACACTTTACATAGTTTCTCTCATCAAGCTGATAAGGCAAGTACCCTAATTATCTCCACATTACAGACCAAGGAACTGGTGTTTGAAGAAATCCAGCAACTTGCTGTAGGTCACACACCCGGGCAGCCTGACTCCAGGGCTCCTAGCTCTTATTTATGCAGCGTTTCCTTCAGTTAATGGCAGACCTCAAACTCGTACTCACAGCCACACCCCATCCCCCACCCCAGCTCCTGTGCTCTTTTCAACAGGAGATCCCGATTGCTAAGTGGCAGAGATGGAGAGACGTGAAGGTCAGCAGTTCCAATGCCCTTCCAACGTCACACAGTGTTCACATTGTGCTCACTTCATTTCACCCCAGGGGATCTCCATCCAGGGCTTGTGCATGCAACTCCGTGCAGCCGACAGCCAATAACTGGGGACTTCCCAAACCACAGAGAAGCATGTGTAGGTGAAGTAAGACTTCACGGTTGCCTGTGTGTGCTCGAACCCACAAAAGTGAATTTTTAAAGGATCGTTAAGAGCAGCAAAACTGAAACCACAAAGAAAGAACCTGGGATTGGTATGAACCAGTGGCTGCAAATACACCTCCTACCAGAATTATTTTGCAATAACCTAATCTGAGCTTTAAATGGGCCTTAATATCATCATGGTTACTGTCGCCATGGCCTCCACCTTCACCACCCTGGCTGGATCTCCAGGAGACCAATAATAAATAGTCCTCCTGTCTTCTCCTCCGATGCTCAGAACTCAATGAGAAACAAGACAGAAAAATTAAACAGAGTTGAGTCTTTTTTTTTAATGACTGTTTCATTGGTAGAGCTAAATTGGAGAACATGGACTGGATCTCTGACCAAAGGGGTTTCCTAATATAATCCTCCTGAAGTGAACTTAACCCCAAAACTGCCGGCCAGCTCTTCCCTCTGTTCAGTCCCACTTTCCGCACCCCCTCCTGGGGACTGTTCCCGAATGCACCTGAAAATAAACCTCCTGTGTGCGGATAGCCAAGTCTCAGGGTCGGCCTCCCAGCAAACCTAGCCTAGGATACCTACTTACTTGCCCTCCTCCCCTCCACTGTCCTCTCCCCTAAAAACCAGATGCTAACTTGGGGAGGAGGAAGGAAAGGGGAGGATAACTAAAAGACTCAGCTATTTCCTAAGACAGATTGTTTAAACAGCAAGAAAATGAGCTATTATGAAATATTAAAACTAAGTTCCTACCCTGTTCCCCAAAACAGCTGCAGAGGACTCTTGAAGATCAAAAATATAAGCTTAAGAGGTTCTGTTCTCTTTATATATCTAAGATGTTAACTGTGACCCGGCTATACAAGAAGGGGAATCAAACTGGGCCAAGACTGAGTTTCAAGGCAGAACTGTGGGACAGGGCTTCCCCCAAGGGAAGAGCACCGCCACCCTCGGTCTCTGTGTGTATGTTGGGGACGGAGACAGGGGGGAAACATGACGTACAGGATGTAGGCACAAAGTCAGGAAACAGTTGCTACTCTTGAGCACGTCTTCCAAAACTGTTACCTTTCCAACCATTTTTTTAAGGTAATACATCAAGATGGTGGTTAAGACTATAATGGATAGATGTTAAAAGACACTGTGTGAAAGCAAATAATGAAACCACAGCCAAGATCATCCAAGGAGGTGTCCCTTTTAAGCAGGCTCACACCCCCAAATATAATGGCTTGGGCCACCCAATCCTGGTGCCCACCCCACTCTCCTGTTGGGATCATCTGGGAGCAAGGCTTTGAGGTGGGAATGAGTATTCTCTTCCCACCTCAGAACAAATTAGGGCAAACTTCGCTTAAAACAACATATAGTTATCCCCTCACTGTTCTGGAGGCCAGAGTCCAAAGGTACTGGCGGGGCCACATTCACTCTGAAGGCACTAGGAAAGGGTCTGTTCCAGGCCTCTCTTAGATTCTGGGAGTTTGCTGACAGTTCTTTACATTCCTTGGTTTGTAGACACCTGGCTCCAATCTCTGCCTTCCCATGTTCACAGAGTATTGACTTCAGTGTTGGGGTCCAAAATGTCCCTTTTTATAAAGACGCCAGTCATACTGCATCAGGCACCCATCCTAGTTAACTAATTCTACCTCTATGACCCTATTTCCTAGTAAGGTACATTCTGAGGTGCTGGGGTTCAGGACTTAGCCACAGGCACCTTTGGAGGACACGATTCAACCCCCGTCAGTATGAGAAGGTTCCCAGGTCTGATCCTTGGTCAAAACCTCTTGGTTCTGTGGTTAATGAACTTGTCATTGATACTTTTTTCTGCCTTATTTTAGATATTCTTGTGATTTGCTCTTAACATTTTGTGGAAAGAGAAGAGGAGAAACAGGAGGCAGAGAAGGAAGAAGGATAAAGAGGAGGGAGTAAAGAAGAGTGTGCGTCACTCATTGTAATAGGGTAGGGCCTAGAATTGGTGAGGGCTTGGGTTCTGCAGCCTCTTTTGCCAGCAGTGTACTAAGGGTAGCTGCATCCCCCAATCTGTCTTCAACATTACTGCAATTACAAAACTCAAGATCACCCATAGATTAAATTTTATGATGTGATATATTTGTAAGACTTTAATTTCACGAGCACTAAGATCCTTTCGCAGTGGATTGTAGGCAAAGAAAGGCTGGGCAGGTACCTGCTGAAAGGTCTCTTCTACCCAAAACCAGCCTATTCTACAATTACAGACATTCCTAAGAAAAGTTGCCCAAGGGGAAATACCAACATTCTCTAAGATCTGCTATCAGAAGGTCAAATCCAGAACCATGGGCAGCTTCCAAACTCATCCTCTGCCCACAATTACTCATGACTGGCCACCACCCCTCAGCTGCCTCTCTCCTGGCTGGACCCCAGCTTGCTCAGCACTCTACACTGGGTCTAGCAGAGGGGAAAGAAGGTCAATGGTGTGGGTCACATGGTGCTTCTGCTGGGCAGGGTCGGTGTGACCCATCTCCACCCACAGGGCAGAGAAGACAAGCAGCCCCAGGGCCTTGCCCTCAATGGGTTGAGGAAGGAGAGCTCATGGTCCACTCTAACAAGGAAGTACCTGGTCTCCCCTCAGAGAAGGAACTGCACCTGCCAGACCAAATCCAGCCATGCAGTACTCACGATGTAGCCATGCTTGGCCATTTCAGTCTGGGACAGCTTCTGCATAACACCCTAAGTCTAAGCAGCAAAGAATAACTGTCCCTCCTGCATGCACAGTGGAAAATCTACTCATGCAAAAAAAAGGACAGCCACCTTTATGGCATATAATAGGAAAAATGCCAAAACAAGCCAACTGGTTTGATGTTGGTGACTGAAAGCCCACCATACACAAGGTTAAATATCCTTTGGACCTTCTTTGGGTGTTCATTTTTGTTTATTAGTTTTCCCCCTAAGGCCCATCTCTTGGTTATATATTTTCACTCATTCCCTTTGATCCTTGCTCTCTATTCCAGTGATTCTCAGCCAGGAAGGATTTTCCCCTCAAGAAGCATTTGGCAATGTCTACAGGTATTGTGGAGTCTTACAGCTGAGGGTAAGGTGCTACTAGAATCCAGTGGGTAGAGGTCAAGAATGCCACTAAATATCCTAAAAGACACAAGACAGCCCTGCAACAGCAATAAATCTCCCAGTCCCAATTATCAGGAAAATGAGACACTCTGCTCTGTCCCCATTCCCTTCCCTCAAAGCAATGTTATCATTTTCTTCGTGCATGTTCATATAAAGTGTGTATTGTTGGGTGCATGTACTTTTAATTTACCTAAATATTCTTAGAGATCTCTTTCTGTTTCTTACAGTTTTTGCTCATCACCCAATTTTTCAGGTCCACTTACATTGCTGTGAATACTCTAACCCATGGCTTCTAAGTGCTACGTAGTAACCACAGAGCACATTCCCAACTTTTACACACCCACCACCTCCACAGATGGATCCCAGATTGCCTCCCGCTCCCTGCCACCATAAACGCTGCTGCAGTGAATGTTCTTATGTATGACCCCCTATTGCCTGGGAAAGAATGTCTGTGGGGTAAATACTGGGAGCGGAATTGCTAGGAATCAGGTAGGTGTAGGATTAATTTGAGGGAGTATACAATGTGAGTACATAAAGTGAGAACACACTGCTCTCCAGGAAGGTTACCCCAGTTTACACTCACACCAGCAACACAAGTCTTCCTGGGGCCCTCATTCACAAGGTACGCTCTTTGAAAATATGCTAAGATTGCCATATTGAATCACCATCACATTGAACTCATTTCTACAGACCATCTTCCTCACAGGAGGTAACTTAACTGACCCGGGTGCTTTGGATGGAAAGGCTTCAAGCAGAGGAAGCAAGTAGAAAAAGGAGATGGGAAGACCCAAAGCTAGACTTCTACCCCAAATGTAGACTTGCTCATACATTTGCTACTGTCCACTTTGGTGGGTTGTCTGGCATCTTCTTTTATTTAACTTTTTTTCATATTTTAAGATAATGTCAAGTTTAAGGGTGTTTTCTTTTTCCACAAACAACTTCAAGCATAAATCAAGATGAACAACCTAGTGAGGCAGAAACACATCAGAGTCCAACTCTCTTGCAAGGTGTTGGTGCCCCTCTGTGATATGACCCATGCTTCTTTAGTCATTCAGCTTGTCAATAGGACATGAGGATCAGTGAAGTGATGTAGCCACAAATAACAGGTGCTTATCAATGATACATTAGCAAAGAATGTTTAAAAGCCAATTTTAAAGAAGATTCAGCAACAATGCACACTGAAGCTGGTCTTCTCCAATATCCCAAAGCTAAAGCCCTTCAGAGGGGTGGACATTGAGCCCTGTCAGGCATGTGGGACTAAGCAACCTTGAAAGCCATCCAGGGATGTCAGAGGGGCTGGCCAGACAGCACAGAGGCCCTGGGAGGGGATTATGCTCCTGATGACAGTGCTGTTGGGGCCAAATGTTCTCAGACATGGGGAGGAATGAAATGGCCTTTAGAATAAACAGTCCCTCTGTGATTCTGGGGGGAAAATCTGTTCCCAGCCTGGTGCAAATTACCTTTGAAACCAAAATCAGTCAAAGGGAGAAATAAAGTGGGAGAAACCCATTTATTACTTACAAGCAGTCATCCACTTCTGATGACCTGTGTCTCTCATGACCTGGCTGCAAAAAGGGGCCCCACCCAACCACCTCTCCAGTCCAGATATGCCCTGCTCCCCCACGTAATCACCTATTGAAATGGAGATGGACTACTTCTCTCCACCCCTTGGAAACACCTATTGATTTGGAGATGCACTAAGGCCAGGCGAGAGATTCTGGAAATACTGCAATTTTACCCACACCCTCCAAGTAAGATAATGGATTTTGCAAAAACTCCATTACTTTCTAGCAAGTTTTTCCCTCAAAACTGGTAGCCACTAGTTTATCACTTTCATCCACTCCTGCATGTCTTTAAGCAGCTAAGCTGAGCCCTGGGGATGCCAGTGGGTACCCCCCAGGAGTCCGGCTCAGAGGCAGAGCACCTGTGCTCTGCCAGGTACTGGGCTCCACGTTCAACTGGCAAAAACATACATAAAGCACCACAACCAGCCTAGCACATGCCATGAGCTATGTAAGTGATCATTATTGTTATTTATCATCATCATTAGATCATGAGAATCAAGTAGTATATAAGACAAAGTCCTTGCTTTTAGGGAGCTGTTAGACAAGTAGTGTGACACACAAGAAATGATTAAGCTATTAATCATGTAGACTAATCATTGAAAGTTATAATAAGTACAATGGAAGCAACAGGGCAAGAAGAAACGGCACAGGAATAAGGATGATGCAGGGAACTGAAACTGGGATTAGGAGGCAGAGAAGAGCCTTTGAGGAGAGGCTAAGGCTTTGTGGTGGATTTGAACTGTGTCTTCTAAAGTCTTTATTTCCAGAATTTCCTTCCCTGCTTAGTTCTGAGTTAGCCTAAGATAGAAGCCTTCCTTTCTCTCTCTCTCTCTCTCTCTCTCTTTCTTTCTAATGCCAGGAAGGTGCACTGTGACCCCAAATGTGGGGTCCCTGACCTGCTGACTCCCCTTGTGGTGTGGGGCAGCAGCCTACTCTGCAGCTCTTGCTCCAGATCTTCCTTCAGCTGCTCCAAATCCTGGGCTTAAGACTAAGCTCCACGGTGAAGGGTGCCAGTTTTTCCTACACCACAGGTCTCATGGAAACTCATAGAGACAGAGACAGAATCCAGCTCCCTCCACGGGTTCCAGTTCATTCTCACTCCCCGCACTCCACATTATATTTGATTGTTTTTGATGTCATAGATTATCTAAGAAACCATTCTCTAAACCAGGGTCATGGAGCTTTACAACTGTTTTCTTCTAAGAGCTTTATAGTATTAGCTCTTACATGCAGGTCTTTTTCCCTTTTTTGTATATGAAGCAAGATAGGGGTCTAGCTTCATTCTTTTATTATTTCCAAGCCCCATTTGTTGAAAAGACTATTCTTTTCACATGAATTATCTTGGCAGCTACATTCTCTTACATTCCTTCCATCAATATTTGAAGATTACAGTTTCTACACATCCTCACCAACATTTGTAAATTTCTGTCTTTTTGATTATAGCCATCCTAGTGGGTGGGAAGTCACATCTCATTCTGGTTTTGATTTGTATTTCCTTGATAACTAAAATGCTGAGCATCTTGTCATGTGGACATTGATTTTTTTTTCAATAAACTATTTTTCAGAACAGTTTTCAATTCCATAAAAATAGCAGATAGTCCTGAGAGTTCCCACATACCCCCAAACCAGCTTCCACTACTAACACCTTACATTGGTATGGTACATTTGCTGAAATGCATGGATCAATAATGGCACATTATTAAAGCCCATACTTTATTCATATTTCCTTATTTTTTACCCAATGTCCTTTACCTGCTTTAGGACCCCATATTCCATGTAGGCATCATGTCTCCTGAGGCCCCTCTAGGCTGAAAGAGTTTCCCAGACTTATTTTTGATTGACAATCTTTAGGAGTGGTGGTCAGGTGTTTTGTAAACTGTCCTTCTACTAGGACATGTCTGATGTTTTTTCTACGATTAGACTGGGATTCTGGCTTTGGGAGAGGAAGACGACAGAAACAAAGCGCCCTTCTCATCACATCCCATCAGGGGTTTATACCATCCGTGTGATTCACCTTGTTGATGCTGACCTTGATCACCTGGCTGAGGTAGTGTTTGTCAGTTTGCCCCACTGCGAAGTTCCTTTCTTCTCCTTTCCATGCCATTCTCTTTGTAAGGGAGTCACTCTACAGAGCCCGCACTGAAGGAGGGGGGTGTCTTTCTTCCTACCCACTCCCTGCTCCGAGCTTCCCACCTTTTCAGAATCTCCAGCTCAGCACCAATTCAGACTGAGGGCCACAAACCCACCTGCAGGACGCAGAGCTGCAACCTGCTTGCCTTCTACCCTTCAGGCCTTTCCATGCTTGGACATGGGAGGGCAGGCTTATCTTTGTGAAAAGTTACCTGTCTCCATTCATCTCCCTTTACAAACAGAGACTAGAGTCCCCAAGTTCCCAGAACAGTTCCATTCTGGGCAGTTTGGTACAGGAGTCCCTAAACATGCTCCAGTCCTAAACACAGAACACAAAAAAACCCACTCATCAGCTCAATCACAGACATAGTGTGTGTGATCTCAGCAAACTTCTGAAACAGATGGAATGTATCCTTGATGCCCTTTTTCTCATTTTTTCAGGCTTTTCCAGAGGCCCTCTGCCCTCATGCTGAGAGCCGCATCCTGGGCTACTCGCCCTTCATCTCCCCACCCAGCCAGGATACTCACAAGCTATCGGTAGCTGGGTTTGCAAAACGGTATCCAGGACAGGAAGAGCGGGATGGAGACACCAAACCTTCTCCAGGGGAAGGAAAGAGGCCAGGGAGGGTGCGTGGGCAAAAGCAATGATTTTTTAATCCATTTACCCGTCATTTCCTGAGAATTTTGAAAGTTACCTACCTCTATGCTCTCACCCTATGAAAATTCAGTCATCATCTAACAATGAGAAATTGATTCTGCCTCCAGGTGTTTCTATTCTAGGGGATCCAGGGGCGGCTTTAGATTTGCACTTCTGTCAGTCCCTCTCCAAGTCTGATTAAGGTAACCCGTGCTTCCCAATTACCCCATCACTTTTCACAACCACCTTCAGCTCCTCACATTCCTAGTCAAACGCCATTTTGGAAATGCTAGTCACTTCTCAGACACTTGGGAAACTTTCTGCTTGTTACTTGTGTGAAGTTTTAGAAAAAAGTTTATTTTCCCCTCTAGGCTTATTATTACTTAGCTGAAGTCATTGGAGATGGCATAAAATTTGCATTTTTATCATATCTCTTTCAAATGTTTTGGCACTGTAGTTGAATTTCAATGACCATGTTCAATGATTCACAACAGAGTATCAATACTGCCAACTCCCAGAGCTTTTCTGTTGGTCAAAGTCCAGACAGCCCAGCATCTACTATCCATTTATTCCCCAGACAAGTACATCATCTCCTTATTCCTTTCACAAATAATTATGAGCATTCTCATTTGAACCCAGCGGCGTACAAAAAGCACACAAAAGTGTAATAAACAATCCATTTTCCTTCAGAAACTCATAATCCAATTAGGAGTTACGGTGTCTGCATAATATGGTTAAATAAATTATAAAGTAATGTTTTAAATAATTTTAAACAAATACTCGAAGACGGGCTAATGTGGTTCTGCACTCAATTCCAGTGTGTGTGTGTGGGAGTCCCCCACACATCCCCACACAAGCAAGCAACTCTCAGACAGCAGTGGGATGTCCTACAGTTCAGCTCAATTCTGACACTGTCTACCCGGAGACGGCATCAGATTCCCCAGGGTAAGGGCTCAGTCCTACGGAACTGCCCCCACCCCACTTCAGACGCCAGTTACCACCTGCCCTTCTGGCCAACCGGCTACAGATTGAAGGTGCCCACAGTCTCCTCCTCAGTTTCAATTAACTTGCTAGAGTGGCTCACAGAAGTCAGAGAAACATTTCACTTACTGGACTCAGGAACAGGCAGGTGGAAGAGAAGCACAGAGAAGGGTATGGAGAAAGGGCTCGGAGGTTCAAGCTCTCCGCTCGTGCAAAACCTCCCCAAGTTCACCGACCCTGTAGCTGGCGGTGCAGGGGGTGGACCCACCTCTTGGGATTTTACAGAGGCTTCATCACGTAGGCATGATTGACTCATGCTCCAGCCCCGCTCTCCTCTCCCCGGAAGTCTGGGGGTGGGACTAAAAGTTCCAACCCTCCAACCACAGAATGTGTTCTCTGGGCAACTAACCCCTATCCTTAGGTGCATCCCCAAAGCCACCTTATTAACGTAATGTAAGAGACATCTCTAAGCTCACTTCACTTAAGAAATCCCAAGGGTTTTAGGTGCTCTGTGCTAGAAATGGGACAAAGTCCAAATACGTATTTCTTATTATAAATCACAACATCACAAGAAAATATCCAGAGCAATCAACTTGAGGGACAAAACTGTCACGCCAACAGTACAGCCACGGTTCAAAGGCTTTGGGACCTTTTGCAGGGCCCATTCCAGTGCCTGCGCAACAGCTCACGAGCAAACCACCTTCTCTGCCTCGACAGCAGAGCTTGGTTCTTGCAGTCGTTTTTCATCTCACAGGTTCCTATTTGCTCAGCCACCTTCTCCAGCAGATTTGACTAGGAATGACTTCAAAGTAAAATAAAAAACCCTATCTATTCTCAGAGGAGTTTTCTTTCTCAACCAATTCTGTGCTCTTCATCAGTCTCCTGCCTTCTCCATTTCCTTCCCCCGCCCAGCCCAGAGCACCGAACTCACTCTCGAGAGTCACTCTTGCCAACCTCTTCAGCTCCTCTCCTTCTGCTCGCTTCCATCCCACATACCCCGAAACACCCCCGCCTGGAATTCAAACGACTTTCTGCTGCCGCGGCTCCACGCTTGTCCTCAGGCTCAAGAAGGAGAGTTCAGAGCCGTGCCTTTGGTGTCCCCGCATGCTCGGGGTTCCCATCGGGGCCCCTCGCCGCGGCACGGGACGCCTTCTGAGCTCCACCTCCTGCTCTATGGCCCAGGTTTGACAAACCGTGTTTTCTCTTCTCAAGCCTCCTCTGCTTCCCTCCCTACCCTTCCTCTCTGTTTCACCCACATACTGTGAGGACCCTCTCGACCAGTGGCCGCCCTCCACACTGCACAGGATTTGCTTCCATTCTCACGCTCTACTTACTCATCTCACGAAACAACAACTGTCCCATCTAAGCCTAAACCATCCTCTAGGCGCTGGACACCACTCCTCCCACCTCTGCGTCCTGCCTCCATTAGCGTCTTCTGCCTTGTCTTACACAGGTCTGCCTCTGCTCTCCTTTCTTAAAAAATAAACAAAAGACTTAAAAACCTGACTAGCTCTCCTGTATCTCCCTCCAGCTGTCACTCTCTTTCTCTCCTGTACATATCAAGGCATTTGAAACAATAGCTCACCCCTGACCCCCCAGTCACCACTGCCCCAGGACTCATTCACTCCTAACCTATGGCATCTGACCTCCACCAGGGTCACCCTCCTGAAAAGCTGCCCTGCCAGGAAATCTAAAGACCTCCTCCTACTTGGAAACCCAGGGGACCCTTTCAATCCTCATCTCACTGTTCTTTTATGCAGCACTTGACTCTGTCGACCACTTTCACCTTTTTTAAACACCCTTCTCCTTTGGTCGCTGGGCTTCGCTATGACAGACCATTCCTGCTCAGTCTCTTCTGGGTGCCAGTAAAAGCCCCCAGTCTTCTGACTCCTCCGAAGAGCCTTCCTGGCTGATCTCACCCATATGCTGACAACTGCCAAAACTTCATTTACAGCCCACATCTTTCTCCTGGGCTTTACATAAATATCTCTGATAGCCTGTTAGATATTTCATAGCTATCTGAAACTCAGAAACCCTCCTTAAAACCTAACTCATCATTTCCCTCCCAAAGCAGCCCTACTTGTGTTCTTCATTATAGGGAACGGCACCATGCCACTCACTCAGATGATTTCGTCTCTTCTTTACTTAAATGACTTCAGTGGTTCTCCAATGTTTTAGGATACAGTCCAAAGTGTTTAGCATGTCTTTCAAGGTTTTTCCTGAAAAATCTGTCTTAAGTCTGTCCACTTGTCCAACCTCATCTCTTAGCACATCCAGCCTCCCACCCCAGAGCCCAGTCTCAGAGTCATTCACAGGTATCTAAAGACTCCATCCACTTTTTTTGCCCACAGCCCTTTACACATGTTCTCCCCTCTTTTTGGAATACCTTTCTTTGGCTGTTGAATTCCTACTTAACTTTCAAAACACATGTCTGGATTAGGAGTCTGTGCTTCCATGTTGCCCCGTGTTCCTACCAGCCTGAGACCAACCCCACAAGTCACCATCCTTCTCGTTGCTCTGTATAAGCTTCTTGGAAGCAAGGGCTGAATCTTATTCATTGCTGTATCACCAGCATCTTATCTTGCAGATGGTGGAGCATGACATTTAGAGGCAAGTGGGAGAGGGTGAGAGTGAGGCCCATGGGGACATGAGCCTAGAGCCAACCAACGAAGCAAGAGAAGTGAGGTCAGGAACTAGCCAAGTGTTAGCACATTCGCTGGGGAAGCAGAGAGCAGGCGTGCTAGTGCACTTTTGGGAAGCAGGGCTCTGTGCCAGGAAGGGCTAGCCTCCGGTGGAGAATGGACCATTCCTTGATTGGGGTGGGTCCCAGTGCTGGCTAGAATGGAAGGGCATGGATGTCACTTCCCATGGGGAGGCTGAGAGGTACTCGGACACTGTGGCTTCTGAGTAACCGTGTTGCTGAGAACATTCAGGGGCTACAAACCAAATGAAAAAGACAGATTAGGGCAGATTTACTTGGGCCTGGGAGCATGAACCCTGGGCAGACTAGAGAGCCCTTAACTTGTCTCCCATTCCCAAGGAAATGTGTAAGTTTCTCCATCAAGTTTCCAATGAAAATTTGTTTCTTCTTTGTGTCCATCTCTTTGACAAATCTATGCACAATGGCTGTGACAAGAAAAGTCCCTCTCTCTCATGAACTCCCATCTCTCTCCATACCATTCCCTGTGAATGTTGATACAATATTTATTAAGGCTTAAATAGTGCTGTTAAGTGCACACGTTGATTTAGAATGATGGAGTGTGTCAGTGCAAAGAACAGGAACTCAGCGGCAGAATAGGGACCCCCAAAGGACAAGCAGATACATCATTAGCTAAGACTCAAGCTAGCAAATATCACTAGCAGGGAAGAACAATTCTTTAATTGGGGCTTTCTTTACATTTATGGTTAACAGCAATTTTTATAAATATATTTTCAAAAATATTATAAAATAGTTTATGCATAGGCTTAAAAATTCAAACAGCATGGACTGGCATTAAATGAAAAGTAAAACTATCTCTCCTTCCCACTCAAGTCCCACACTTCAGAGGAAACTCCTTTTAATCTTTTGTTCTTTATTCTTCTGATAAGTTATTGCCATAATTCTAAACTATATGCTTAGACTCAATTTCTTGGTATATCAGCAGTAGATAATATCAAGTCATTTCCATTCTCTCACAGAGGAAGCATTTAGTTTACATTCCCAACCATCTCTCCCTCTTCTAAGTTTTGTTAGTTATGTTAGTGTACGGTAATCCCCTATTTTTGTTCTCCCTTCTTTACACAGTATCTCTCGTCTCATCCCCAAGTGCAGTGAGGAAAGTCGTGCCCACTTGTCCTCCCCTCCTGTTCCCTGCTTGACTTCTGCCAGTTGCAGTGTTGTTTTTTGCTTTTTACCTTACAGTTCAATTATTGCATGTACAGGCTATTCTATATCCATGTCTTCTGTTTTGACCTAAAAAATGGAAACTTGCAAGCATTCAAGGATATTTATGTGGCCTGGGATTATATAACTATTAGCCAATGTGGAAGCAGTGTGATTAGACCCACTGAAAAAGAAATATGATCATTCGTCACTGATTCTCTCAGAGGAGAATGTCCCAGGGATCAAGGCCAAATGGGTTCTCTTGCCTTCCCTGAAGTACTCAAAATCAGGCCACATTTTTGCTAGTTTTGAATTTGAAACAAAAGTTTCCTCTCTAGTTTTTCAGTTGTCTTCTTGGTATTTCTAATTTTTCTTGCTGAGACAAAAAAAAAACCCCTAAGTCTTCTTTCCCACTAGGTTCCCAGCTTCCAGCTTTTTAATTGTCCTGCATTTTAAGGGGTCCCCATTCTATTCTTGAAGAAATCCTTTTACGCGTCCTCTCACTTTATGTTTCAATTTGAGCTGTGTTTTTAAGTCTGCCGCAGAGGGGCCACCCTGAGATTTCTTTCTATTTCACAGCTACAACAGTGCCTCTCTGTCATGGACCAGGAGCTTCTCTGCCCTGTACTCTTCGTAGAGTACAACCTCAAATAAAGGTTTTGAAGGAGAGGTTGTTTGATGCATGAAGATTCTGAATTCATTCTGAATCCAGCATGGCTGGAAAAAGTGCTTATTTTTACCTTCATACTTAATTGATAGCTTGTCTGGATATTAAATTAGATTTAAGATCTTTTTCTTTTCCGCCTCAGAAATTTTGAGACCGTTATCTTCTGTCCTCCAATGTTTTGATAGGAAGTATGATGCCTGTCATACTCCTATTCTTTTGTTAGGAGTCTCTCTCTGGATGCTTGTAGGACAGCACCATGCAAGAGAAATATAATGAGAACCACACATATAATTTAAAATTCTCTAGCAGCCACATTAAAAAAGCCAAAAGAATATGGTGAAATAAACTGTGTACTGTATTTTTATTTAGTCCAATATATTTCAACATGTAATCAGTACTTGTAAATATTATTTAGATATTTCACATTATTTTTCTCATACTAAGACTTTAAGATCTGGTGTGTATTTTATACTTATAGCATACGATCTGGACTAGCTATATTTCAGGTGTTCAATAGCCATATGTGGCATCTAGTTACCTTACCAGACACTGCAAGTCTAGAATCTTCTTTTTATCTTTGTGCTGTATTGCTTGCTTCACCTAAAGATATGAGTCTTTTTTCACTGTCCTGCTCAGAAGCCAGTGTGCCTTTTGAATTTTAAAACTTGTGTTTTTCTTTCATTATTAGATTCACATTACTACAATCTATGTCATTTCTTCTCCCTTATATTCTGTCTTTCTGGGCCTCTTATTACTTAATTGCTGGAACTCTTGGACTGATATTTTATCTCATATTTTTCTTCTAATAGTTTTTATCCTTTTACCATTTTACTCTGAGAAATTTAATCAAATTCGTCTTCAGACGTTTTATTACATTTTTTATGTTGGCAGTCATATTTTTAATTTCCAGTAATTCTTTTTGTTTTCTGGAGGTTTTTTTCATAGCAGCCTGTTCTTTATGGGTCCAATGTCCTGGATCTCTCTGAGGACTCTAATTGGATTTTAAAGAATTCTTCCCATTCCTGAGGCATCTTTTTCCTTTGCGTTTTATTTGCTCAGGTTAGTGTTCTCTTGCATGCTTCCTTCCTTCACTGTCTGCTGACCTTGGGCCGCCCACTCATATTTATGAATGAAACACTCACTTGACTGACATAGGAGGTCATGATGGGTTTCCTCTGAGAAGGTGTGCATTTCCACAACCGACCTGGCCTTGTACCTGAATCAGGGCAGTGGTGGTGTAGATGGTGAACTCACTTCTTGAGAGCTGCACCTTCTTGTGCCCTTTCTCCTACTCAGTGCCAACCTTTTTAAAGGGTTTTATTGTTTGGCACCAGTACATACGTGAGGAGCCCTTCAGACAGCTCAGTTCATTGCTGGATATAGCTCTGTTTGGGTTTAATAACTGAATCTCTCACAGGAATTGGAATCTCAGGGCTGCTGAGGCCCTTTCACTTCCACTCTTGGTGTTGTTATGGATGTATTCATTTTTAGACATATTCACTATCATTTCGCTAGGGTTTTGTGTTCATCTGCCATCTTGGACCGAAGGCCAGTTTTCCTTAAAGGAAATCCTTCTCCTCTCCTAAAGCCTGTCTTGCCCATAAGACAATGAACAAGGGTTTGGGTTTTGAACTTGAGTTTCAAGCTGGCCCTTCTATTGGCCAAAGCATAGTTTTCTCACTGAAAAATGACTATCTGTGTGAAAGGAAGTTTAAACAGAGCCCCGGCGCAGGAATGTCTTCTCCAAAGTTCTGGAGTACAAACATTTTTATGGGATGTAAGAGGCACTTCTAAACCTTTCCTCTCTCCTTCTCCGCTAACAGTGAGTGCTGTGGCGGAGCCGAGGCAGAAGGGTTTGTCTGTGATTTGTCATCTACAATATGAAGGGAAAGCACTGGCCTAACGTGACATGACATGGATTCGTGTCTCTGTGTAAGCTCAGTTCTCGTGGTGGTTCCCTGACACTTCTGAGCCTCGGCTGCCTCATCTGTAAAGAGGGCATAAATGTCTTCCTGTATGTCTCATGGGACCAGTATAAGGAGGAAAAGAGCTAATGTACCAACACATACTCAGCCCTCAAATTCTGTTGTTTGGTTAAATAAAGGATTCAAGGCAGGTGTCTCATTTTAAGGGCCAGACTGCTCTGTGGCTAAAGGCCAAAGACCAGCCTCCCCGCCAGTATCCAGCTAGGCATGCAGAGAGGACCAAGCTCTGCCATCACTCCCAGAGAACTTTCCAGAACAACTTTGATGATCACCACAAAAGCAAATAAGGCACAGGTAGCCATGGCATGGTTTTCCCTGGGTTCCTGGCTACCGGCCTTCACAAGCCAGTTTTTCGTGTTTAACGGGAAACTGGTACCCATGTATAAGATGCTCATTCACCACCAGGAAGGCTGGGGAGATGACAGGGCGTCTACAGGAAAGGGCCCTCATCATCTGGTCTCAGTTTGAGATGAGGGACCAAGTGGCCCTGAAAGAGAAAGGGACTTGCCCACTTAGCGACGGGGCCCAGACTAGAATTTCTCAGGCTTACGTGTAATCCTCACATACCACACCACCTGGGACCATACCCCAAGCCATGGAAGCCTCATTTTGAAGCAACTTATTAGAGGTAAGTGTCTCTCTTCAACATTACAAAGCTGAGTTTTGGGGAAACTGACCTAAACCTCAAGCCCAAGAAGGCTTTGGGCCCCAAATCTATGCAAGCACCTGCCAGAACACACAGTCTTTAGGAGTTCTCTTGGAGGGCCATTGCCCAGTGACCTCGAAGGTCTACACCAGTGCCAAGTCCCCACCTGGCAGTAGCACACATGCCCACACTTTGCACCAAGGCCCCAGAGTGCCCAGCACGCCGGGCTCAAGCCGTCTCCAAGGGGCCCTCAGGCTCCACCAGAGAAGGGCAATGGCAAGAAGCCATCACGTATTAAAACAGTGGATTAAAACAAACAAGAGCCTTTTGGATCATATTACACATCACTTTCCTCACGTCTGACAACAGAAAAAAAGCAAAGGCGGTAAAAGACAATCGTAGACCATAATGGTCTAATAACTTGGTGATAAAAGTGCTTGTGGGAGCAGCGTGGGAGTTGTCTGCGCCTGGTGCAGGAATCAAGGCTCTCCTCCAAATCCACAGCAGTGTGCTCAGAGGCATTACTGCTTAAGTGCTCGTTTAAGACTTCCTCCAAAATGCAGCACACTCGCTGGAGAATCATAATTAGGCCTCAATTGTGGGCCATATTCACACATTGTGCATCATCCTTAAAGATGACAGAGAAAAAAATTACCCAGGGCCATGTGGAGTGGATGTTAGTTTTTTCACCATTGTCCCCCCTGAAAACACACATACACACACACACACACACGCACACACACACACACACACACACACTTAATAATCCCCTTCCTGGACTCACAGCTTTCTGTATATTGAATGAAATGACTTTGTTTTGTTTTGAAGTGGGAGAAGAAAAGTCGGGAAGGCAGGAAGACTGAGAGAGCAAGAACCCTGGGATTAGCATTATGGGGGTGGACAGGGTTTAAGCCACCGGCAAGTTAGAGTATAGGTCATTTTCCGTTTGTCCCTATCCATTCAAGTGAAGCAAAAATTCCAGAGAAGTCACAGATCAAGTTCATCAGGAGTACACCAGCCCAGGGCTGATTCAACATTTGGTGAACGTAATCTTCTTGCTTCTAATAGTGTCTGTGATGAAATAAAATGTACGAAAACGTTCAGCCATTTCTTCATTGCTCCTCCCCTCAAGCCCATTCCTATCCCTAAGTTTCTGCTCATGGGAAATGTGTTTTCAGGAATTGACAGTGACTCCTGTGCAGCACTCAGGCCCTGGACACCACCACTGGGTCGGGCCTGTGACTGACGTCCCCAGACCTGCTCTCCCTTGGTGGCAGAACAACTCTATCAGCTCTGTTCCGCAGAGGACGGACCTTATAACTTGATCTCAGGTTATCTTTATTTTCATTACAACCCTGCCTACTGCGGCATTTCTTCATCTTCTTTTCTAAACTGATCACACATGAAAAAGTGGTATATACTTATTGTCTTCTTTTTCTACTGCCCATCACCAGGCTTATGATTCCCATGGGCTCCTCAGTGACTACATTTGGCCCTTGGCCATACATCACCTAAGTTCACTGGGCTTTTTCCTGGGTTAGTCTTCTTTCCTGGAACACTCAAGAGCCTGTATTAGAATACACAGCTTTTCAGCGTACCTCTCACCAAGACCTAGTGCAGTGCTCAGGGAAGAATCTCAAAAAATCCTTGGTCAGGTGATTGAACTGTTAACTCCAGCCAGCTCTGATCTAGGCACCTGGGGAACAAGGTTAATGAGAGAAAACTGAAATCTCTAGACTTTGCCTAAATTTAATTTCTGTGATCAATTTTTTCGTGTACTATGACCTCCCACGACTACCCCCACCCACCAAAAGAAACAAAACCAAAAAAGCCTTTCCTCCCCATTTTTATAAAACATGGGTTAAAAAACAGTCTATCATTTCTTCTCCTAGCTGGGGCAAGAGATGATTGTGAGTAGAGAGGCACAATTAAAATACAAAGGGCCTTATAACCGTCACAGTGGCTCAAACCCAAGATAATCAATAGTTAATGGTACATCATCATGCACATTTCTTTAGGAAAATGGCAAGCACTTTGCCATCTATTTTCTCTTTTCTTTCCCTTTCTGGAGTTTTATTAGCCACCAAAGCATGGGCAGAATGTTTCACAGTCTAAGTAACCATTTTACATAGATTTATCTCATTTGATTTTCATGACAAATCTGGGTGCTCAGTAAGAGGTTATTATTTCCACTTGGCAGATTCTAAAATCTGCACTTGAATAAGAGTCTCATGGCTAATAAAGGAGGTATTATAAGTTTGTGAGAAAGAAATGAATTCTTCAAATGTGATTTTAGAAAAATCGGTTCTGTTGGTGCTAGGAACCATCTAAATCCTCATTTTACATCATAAAACAACATAAATTTCCGACATGTTAAAACTACAATGCCCCCAAATTATTCTAAAACTATAAGAAAATGCAGGTAAATATATATTTATTTGATTCCCACATTGAAAGAATTCTTCAAACATAAAATAATGTAGGAAGTCAGAAAGAAAAAGACTCACAGATACCATATAAAGATTTTAAATGTCTAGATATGAAAAAGTAAATAAGAAGAAACAATAAACTGGAAAGATATTAGCCATATACATGACAGGCAAAGGTTAATAGTCTTACTATATAAGGCATCCATACAAATCAATAAGAAAAAGAAACTTTAAAATGGGTAAAGGTTATGAATAGACAATTTACAAAAGAGAAAATACAATGTCTGCCTAATACACATAAGAAAAGTGATTCAGCCACAAAGAGTAATAAAAGAAATTAAAGACAAAGTCACCAGATACAGCCTCTTGCTTATCAAATTAGCAAAAAATAGGATTGATAGTACCAGATGCTACAGAGGTAAGGTAAGAGAGGAATATAAATGATATGACCTTTCTGGAAGGCAGTTTGGTGATGTGTATCAAGAACCTTGAAAATAATCATATTCTCTGACCTGGTAATTCTTTTTTAAGGACTCTAACCTAAAAAGTAATCAGAAATGTGGCCTGAGATGTACGTAAAATACATTCTTTAGAGAGTAATTTACACCAGTAAAATATGGAAAAATGTGCCCTAACAGGAGAGTGGTTGAAATTATGGCATATCTACAGAATGGAATATTATAAATACATTAACATTTTAAAATAATTTTAGTGGCAAGAGAAAATGCTTTTGAGATAGTGTTAAGTGAAAAACACTGACTGCAAGATGGTATATAGTGTAAGATCTTAAATATATAAATAGGACTAGAAAAGAGATCAGAGAGCAACGTCAATTTGAGTGGTTCCCACTGAGTTGAAAAATGATTGCATTCTTTAAAAAATGTATCTCTAATTTTCTACAATGAAAGGTATTTATTTTATAGCTAGAAAAAAAACTCATGAGTGTTTTTAATGAAAAATTCTCAAAAAGATAAACAGCATAATGAACTGCAACCTCAAGTCACATGATTCTACATACACTGTTCTTTCCAGCAAATCACCCTTTTTCATTTCACAGGAGAAAAGATCCCACACAACTACAAAGCCCACAGTACTCTAAAATCACTTCTGAGTTGATGAATATACATAGTTGCAATGACAAAGCTATTAGTGCTTCTATGTTCTGTTTTCCATGTTTAATATTATTTAATATTTAAATTCAATGTGTAAACAGAGTTGAAATGCCTATCATTTTTAACCATGTGGAAGTCATTGCTATGTGTTCACCAAACCCTGCTGCTCTTTTCTCCTGTAATGAGACTACACTTGCCTCCAGATCTGGCTCACGAAATCTCTCTTGCAGTCCCTCTGTTGTCCCTCTATTCCCTCATTCACCCATCAGACAGAGAAAGGAAATGGTGGAGCCAATAAATGGCAAGAGCCTGGGTTCCTGAGTGACTGTATGGAGGGAACCATGAGCATATTTGGGCATAGAGCATTTTAGGAACTGAGAACAAGTGCAAAGGCCCTGAGGCAGGAAAAGAGAAACTCCTTTTCCCCGACTGACCCACACTAGATTGTGATGTGGGCAAGCAATAAACTCTTACTGCAGTAAGTTGCCCAGGTGTGATATTATTCATTAGCGTAGTTAACCAACTCTGACCCCAAAGACTTAGCTACGATCCCAACATCTTAACTGACCACAGTCTGCTTAACCACTTGCCTGTCTTAGGGCATTTATTCACTGTTGCTAAATAATGCCATGATTGTCTTTGAACAAATTATGGTTTGTCATTTGCTCCTTCTGGCTTATTCTCATTGAGTATATTCCCCAGGGGCAATGCGAATGCAGTACCAAGGGATTAACTATTTCATAGCTCTTGTTACACTATTGCCAGACTGCTCTCTAGAGTGGGGCGTCAGCAATGCACTGTTTCCCACAGACCCAGCCACAGTGTTGTTGTTTTTTTTTTTTTACTTTTGGTTATGTTTATTAATTCCTTAGCACCAATTAGAAAGTGCTTTAAAAGAAGTTTTACTGAGGTCATTTACACTTGCAATACTTAGTGGGACTTCCTGTATTATAGAGTGTGGGGCAGAAAATATTTTGCTCTACCAACCCCACCCTATTCCTTACCCTCTGGCCTGCCCTCTGATACAGGCAACCACAGGGACATTCATGCATCCTGCATTAGGAAAGTGATGACATGGCAGAATGCAGTAAAAGGAATCAAGCTTTCCCTTCTACGGTACAAAATAGGCTTTTGGAAACTCACAGCAGACACTATAGTTTTAAGGGGGGGAACTTTATGTGTTTCAAAGCCTGGCTTTTGAGCATAAGCAGCCTCAGGCCTGAAGGACTCAGGGCATACGGTTGAGGCATAAATAATAGATTTGGAAGAAAACATGATCAGTCAGAGCCAGACAGCTCTGCCCCAGGCTAGATAAAGTTTCCCTGGACTAAGGGTGTAGAGAGTTAGAGAAGGAAGAGAGGGCTTAAATGGTGGGTCCCAAAGGCAGAGGACTGTGACAGGAGCCCTGAGGGGCAGATTGAAACCAAATCCCAGGCCCTCTGTGTGCACCCAGGCAGTAGAGTGGATGGCTGTGTGGATTCACCCACTCATTCAGGAATTGTTCACACACAGGTACTGTTCTGAGTAACGTGGGTAGAGACCAAGTCCTTGAACTTCTGGAGCTGACATCCAACAAACAAAGGTATGTATATGTGTGTGTGGGCTTATCAGTATACACACACACACACTTACATATACAAATATAATGTCAGTGTGGTAAGTACTCTGAAAACGAATAAAATAGGACCAGAGAGTCATGATGGGTGGTATTTCAAATGAGCTGTCAGGGAAGGCCTCTCTGAGAGCATGACATGTAAACAGTGAAGCGGGAAGGGAACCATGAGCATATTTGGGCATAGAGCATTTTAGGAACTGAGAACAAGTGCAAAGGCCCTGAGGCAGGATTGTGTCCTGAGCAAAGACAGATCTGCAAGGAAGCTAGTGTAGCTCAAGCAGAAAGAGAGGAAGAGAGAGATGGTGGGAGAGATGAAGTCAGAGAGGCAGCAGGGAGGCAGAGCACAACCAGGCTCTATGGGCCGGTAGGATAGAGGCAGCCTTACTCAATAAAAGGGCCTCTCGTCCTTTCCCAGGGTGGTGTCTAAGTTCCAGGCTATGAAGGGCCAAGGCAATCAGGGTGGGGTGTTGCAGGGGGAAATGTGTGGGCTGCAGTCACACCAGATTCAACTCACGGACCCCATGGTCTCCATAGCATCCTCCCGGCTCATGACAGACCTCCGGGGCCCTGTCCTCTCCCCACCCCTGGGCCTCTTACAGCCCACAGAAGACAGCTGGCCTCCCCTGCACCTTGTGGAGCAGTGCTTACAGGAGGCTAAGCCAAGTCCAGAGGAGAAGCTGGTCTGTGGACCCTCAAACCCCCTTCTCGATGACGCACATGCACTTTAAACCCTCCTTCGATGTTTATGTTCTTGCTGCTGCAGGCCTGGCCACCAGGCATACACATGGGCTATAAAATATTCCACACCCTTCATGAGCTCAGGAATTGAGCCTAAAGCAATCTGAGTAAGTGAAGAAACACCATGTTTGTCAAAATATGAATTAACCTTTCATGCAAATTAGTTGCTAACTCGTAAATAAGTCTCAAACTAAGTGAATATGGAAAATATTTTTTTTTATCAGTATCTTACCTATTTTTCCACTTGGCCAGGTGAACACGCACATGCACACACACACACACACCTGCATGCTCTAACAACACAGGGATCGGGAATGCGGCACCAGTTATCGACAGATTGCCACTTCTGCTTTAAATGAACTGTCGGCCTGGGCCTCCTTTTCATCTCAAAGGCCATTTGGCATAACCCCATTTATCTGCACAGACTGTCAAATTCTCTCTCCCAGACTTCTCCTGTGACCTTCATTTTATTCTCTGCTCGTGCCTGAGTGTGGCGGCTGAACTAAATTGATTAAAGTTTTAGCCCTGTCTTGTTTTAATTCAAGAGCTAAGTGGAGCATTTAAATGAACTTGTAACAGGACCGACTGTCAGGGTTCTGAAATCTGGTTAACATTCCTTGCCCGGCAACCCCAGCCCCTGCTATCACAGCTCTGTCTCTAGGTTGGCTTCTGGGTGATGTTTATGGTTGGTTAAAAATGACATCACTGGAGTGAGTGAGAGTAGATTAATGTTCGTTTCCATCTGTCCACCCATCACCGGGGTCTTGGGCTCCTGAAGTGTGCTACAGTCCGGAGCGCCCTCCATTTCCCGTATTCGTGGGGGTCTGATGAGCCAGGATGGAGATGATCAGTTTCTCCTAGTTTTGACTAGAAGGGAAAACAGTTCTTTGGTGCCAAGCATCTTTTATCCTGGAGATGGAACGTGAGGAAAAGGGGCAAGAAAGGCCTGGCACAGTGACACAGATGTCAGAGCATGCTCACTCATCTTTGCTATTTACACACACCGTGAGCGGCTCCCACAAGATCAGGCGATGCTGAACTCCCACCTTTTTCTTCTGCCCTGGGTCTTCAGTCTGATTGCTGCTTCTCAGTGGGGCTCCTGGGCCCTCCTTCTGTTGTTCCACTGTAATTGCCTATGGTCCTTCTTAAGACAGAGGAAGGAGAAGTGGGGGAGAGGCCCAGACATCCATCCCCCAGGGCTGGATCAGGCATATGACATCACACCAAGGCTCCCACTAAATTCTCAAAGGTCTGCTTAGCCATCCATCCATCCATTTACTCAATTCAGCAAAATATTCATCACATGCCTTCTGTGTGGCAGACACTGTGCCAGGTGCTGGGTGCCTTAAAATGTACCAGGGATTTTGGGTTTATTCAGGTAAGATGGAGAGAACAGATCAGGAGATAACTGCTTGCTACACCCCATCGGCAAGTCCTGTGGGTTTCAGCTTATGGCAACAGAGTATTACACAGGAATAAAAAAAGAACAAGCTACGAAGAATGCAACAACATGGATCAACCCCAGAGAAATGATGAGTGTAAGGAACCAGATGTGAGAGCTCCATTTATATGAAGTTTAAGAACATTTAACAAATCAGAAGAGTGCTTACTTCTGGGTGGGTGTGTATTGACTTAAATGGGGTGGAAGGGAATCTTCCAGGGTGCTAAAAATGTTATATTTTTTATATAAGGTGCTCTGCATGATTGTTACATGGGTGGATGCAAATGTACAAAGAAAAAAAAAATTGTCACTTACAGTTCCCACGAGGAGAGGGCACACCATGCCACCCCACGCAGGGCCACGCAAGGAAGCACCGGGTCAGTCAGGAGGCAGAAGGAGTAAGGGCAAAGCATGGGTGAAGGTCTTTATTGTGGTTTCCATGGCAAGGATGGGTAGACAGGGTAAGCCACTGAGCAAGCTTGGGGGTGGGTAGGCTGAAGGACTTCAGCAGGCTCTGTGCTGCAGGAGTGGCCCCAGTTGCCTGGTACTGGGCCCTGGGGTGATTTGGGACAGGACTATAATGTCCAGGACTGCCAGCACCTTATGAAAGAGGGCAGCTTGGATATGTGGGCTTGGGGCTGGTTGCTCCGCATATCGAAGGCATGCTTGCTGACAAGTTGCTTGCTCTCTCTAGGAATGAGCTAACCCTGGGAGAGGCAGTCCCTCCCTGGGTCTGCAAGGCCCCAAGATGTCAAAGCATCATGAAATACAGAAAATTAAAAATATGATAATACATAGGGTCTCAAAAAATGAGAGTTTGTGCCTTTCAAGAGCTCAAAGACCTCCATACAAACAACAGCAATAAAGTTTGAGACCATCATGGCACAAGGACTTGTAGCTCTCACCTTTGGAGATGTCTGCCCAGCTCACAACCTCCCACTCTTGGGAAATACACCCTAGATCTAAAGAAGGAGCAGCCAGGTTTGAATTCATGACTTCACCTTCCTCAACCATGGCTGATTGGACCGAAGTGAACACCTGGTTCCAAGTTCAGCCAATCAAATGTCCTCTCCCACTAGTTTGGAACTGAGATTCAGACACAGCAGACTTATGTAGGTGGGAATTTTAACAGGTAAACCGAAGAGCTGGGAGACAGTCTTCCTCCACCATATTATAGGCCAGTGAACCCTAACCCTGGCTACACTTTAGAGTCATCTGGGGAGCTTATAAGAAATACTATGACAGGGTCACAACTCGAAATCAGAACCTCTGAGGGCCTCGCGGAGCACTGCAGTAGGGAAGCTGGGGAGGATTCATAAGCATGGTTCTCCCACTGGGCGACTAATAAAATGAATGTCCATCAAAGGAAGATGTATGGTGGACCCAAGGAGTCAATACATCAATTAACCAAGAAAAAATTTTAGGGAGGGGGATGAATGAGAGGAAAGATGAAGTTCCTACTCTGGAAGGGTCTTGAATGGAGCTGCAGAAGGAGTTTAGAATTCGATAGAGAAATATACACATATGCATGTGTGCAGTCTGTTTGACAGTAGAAAACCAACAAAATGCACGTTGAATGAGTGGTACTCCAAGTAATCAGAAAGGAAAGATCACATTGGGCTGGCTGCAAGACTGCCTGGGAAACTTCCTGGAAGTCCTGGAAGACTTCCTGGAGGTGGGGGAGGGGGGTTTAACTTGTTCTTTTGAGGAAAAGTGGGCTTCAAATGTGATAAGAAGGCAGACAGCTCTTCCTACCAAACAGGATAACCAGCCATGTGGGTGCTGGAAGGAGCATCTTTCCCACCCACTCATGAAAAACCAGCCCCACTGGGGGGTGTTTCCCAGCCCACTCCTCAATCTAAATGGTTCCCTGTACATCGCTCTCCACTAGCCTCAGAATTTATTCCCTTTCCCCCACAGGGTGACTCCCTTTTCCATCAAGCAAACCAGAAAAGCTTGGGGGCTTATACTGGTACTGGCCCAAATCCGAGAAAGCACAAGGGCCCAGGTGGGGACCTTGGACCCCAGGGAGAGCAGGTGTCAGGAGACAAGGCAGGTAACCAGAGACACCAGAGGAAACAGGTCTCTCACCCCAGAGCAGACACCACCTTTCAAAGATCTTGGTGCATCCAACACTTGAAACTTGGAGTCAGCTAGCACGTGAAATGCACCCCATCTTCAAAACAGCTGCTCTGAGGGGTGGAGTCAGACAAGAGTTTTGCTCCGGAGGCTCAGCTCTTCCCAGGAACTAACCCCTAAATGCCCAGGGCCTGAAGTAAATATAAAACCGAGTCCTTCCAGAGACAACATCCTTCCTCCGTTCTGTCTCCACGTGTGCAATCCCTTCCCCAGCTTAGGAGCCACCAGCCGTCATAGAGAGAGCTGTCTTCCCTCCGGGGCTCTTGTTCTCTCTGGCCACCCCCTGCGGCCCCCTTCTCCCTCTCCCCATCCCTGCGTGGACCCTTCATTGCTTAGCTGTGATTGGTTCCCAAGTATTTAGCCTAAACCTCTCAAAACCCTCCTGGCCCTCTAAGGACTCCAGACCCACAGCCTCTGGTCAGGCTTGCAGGTCAGAAGTGTCTCCTGTCCTTGCCCTTGGGGAGAGCTCGCATTTCTACACCTCCATGTCTTTAAAAAACGCCCCTTTCCTCTGCTCAGTTTGGGCATAAGACTCACATGTGGGGACAGACGTCTCGGGGCCCCCTTTGACATGGGGCGCAGTTCCCCCTCTGTTCAGTCCAGAGCAGACCCTGACCTCTCCCCAAGGACGAGCCCTCCCCCTACTCCCGATCCTGTTTATAGGCTTTTTTCTAGAGGGCAGCTTCTTTGCAGCTGAAGGCTTTCAGCGGCGCTCCGCTCTGCTCCTTTCTGCTGCCGCGGAGCATTTTCCTTGCCACTGGGGAGCGTAAATGCTCCTCACATGCATTTTTGAAAGACCTTGGAAACCTCTGCATAAATCAGTAGAAGTTCATTTATGGTTTTAGAATATTCTAGATAATTTATTTGGTGTCAAAGATCCTGAGCCTGAGCCTTTACTTTTCAACCTGGGCCCTGCAGAGCAACACGGCACTTCCCTTGCATGTTTGTTTTGATTTGCCCTGAAATGCTAGCCAGCCACAAGGAGACCTTTAGCATTATTCTAAATAGATTTTTCCCCTTTCTAATGACATACCCTTCGGAGGTTTGAACCTGAGCCAGTGCTTCTTCCCCTATTAAAAAACCAACAGCTCATCTAATGCTCTTCCTTCGAAGCTGCGCAGGCCACGGCTCTCAGATTCCAGCCTGGCTTCGCTGTCCTTCCGGAGAGTTTGAATACCACGTGACAGCAGGTAGACCTCCTGTTGTTAATTTCCTGCTGTCTTCATGCTGGCCAGGGCAGGCAGCATACAGGAAGGTGAATCTGATGGTGGAGACACAATTAAAAAATAACATCTTACCCCTAAGAGTCTGAAGATTTGGCATGCTTGACGTTCTCATGGCTGTCCTACTAGAAACAGCTGGAGAAAGATGCAGCTGACATTTTTAGCAATTTGCACCCTGTCCATCCCCTGAGGCTTGTTGTTTTTTATTTTAACATCCTTCCTGGCTATGGATTGAGACTCAGATGTGTGGTGTTACTTGCTTTTTGCTCTCTCAGTATTTCCTCTACCATGAATCATGTGATCAAGCCCTAAACTTCTGTCCTCAGAGGACAATCAGAATGACACCTTCAGTGTCTATGCCGGATTTTATGGGCTCATGATCTTGTGCCCTTTAGAGTTCAAAGGTCACATCAGGCAGCAGGCAGGGAGGTTTTTGATGTAACCTCTGAACCCCAGAAAACAAAAGGACAGAGGCCCACAGAGACAATCCATCTAAAAATGGTCATATAAAGAATGCAAACCAGCCTAGAGCATGCAAATCATGAACATTTTTATGGAGCACCTTGCTAAACTTACAGCCTGATGAAGGGACACAAACCCCATGATCCCGATCCGTAAGTCAAAGCTTGAGAAAAGCAAAGAAAGGAGTTTACAACCAGCCCCAAGTGGAAGGATTTGCAAGATGTGATTTATAAATCAGTTTCCTCTTCTCCTTCCACCCCCATCCAGACCCAAGCACACACCCTGCTCAGTACCGTGCCACCATTTGAACACCAAGCATTTTCCTTTCCGACAGTGTGCCCCATGGCCAAGCCTGCCCCGCACAGAGGTGAAAGGGCCATCCAAAGCCAAGAACTTTCTCCTTGGCCACCAGAACCATCCTCCGAAACAGGCTGAAAGTCAGTAGAGCAGGCACCCAATAAAAAAGACGAGGACTTGTCACATGTACAGAGTGGATGTCACCTCCTATGCTACACAGAGTGGCCCTCAACAGCCTTTAATACCTGGCACCCATGCCTCAGGGCAAAGGTCACACAAACTTCTGAACTGATGAGAAATGCCACCCCTGCAGCTTGGAGAGCTGAGCAGGAGGTGCTCCTGTGTTTCACTACTACTGAAATTTTATTTCTTAAAAAACAAATACCTAAGTATGTATAATCTAGCTTAGCGAGATTTAAGACACTGATGCTGGGAAAGAGATCTTGAGAACTTGGCCAAATAAGTCTGTATGAGCAAAAGTTCTGTTCAGAGACCAGGCCACGGGGAGGACAAAAACACATGTGCCTTATCCTTCTAAACCAAGGCTCGGTTGCCAAATAAAATAAGCGCCCTCTTCTCCAGGGAAACAGGAAAAGTGTGTGGGAACACCCAGATCCTCATCTCGGACCTTCCACTTGGAAGAATTTCTCTCTGCTCTGTCTCATCCTGACTCTCCTCTTTCTAACTTTGCATCAGATTGTAATTTCACTGAGAGGAGTGAGTGTATTTTCAAGTATCTCCGAACAGTTGCACAACAGAGTTGAATAACAATGTCCTGAACAATGGGACCCAAAACCAATTTCAGATGAAATAAGAATCCTATTAAGAACCCTAGAAAGAAAGAACCCTTGGTAGACCCATGCTATGTGACCTTGGACAGGTGACTTCACCTCTCTGAGCTGCAGTTCGTTCACCTGTAAATTCGAATTGCACTCATGCCTTCTGTGGGCCTGCTCTGCGGAGGCTTTTTCTAGGTGCCGGGACAGCCTCTACCCTGCGGTGATTTTTCTGTTTCTGGACAATCTTACCTAGACACAGGAGAATGGGCTCAATACCTGCTCCTCTAACCCTGTTCTTTAACTTGGGGGTTCTACAACCGGTTTCCTGCTCAGGAGGGAAATACAACCCATGGAAACCATTTCCCAAAGATGCCAGCAGACATATTTGGACATGAGCTGCACACTCTCCATGCCATTTGGAAGCCCAGTCCCACGCGAGGAGATGAGCTGTACTAATGCCACCCAGAGTTGAGCCGCCAGTGTCTCAGAGCACTTGCTGGAGGCTTCAGCCAGATCAAGGGTGCCAGGCCCTGTGGCTGGGAAGGCTCTGTCGGATCCCTGCCTCTTTACACATCTCACTGACATGCAGAGGGTGGGGAGACCCACCAGAGGTTACCTGGCTGGCTGGGAACAGTCTTGTCCATTCCCAGCCCATGAAAATGGCTACAATATGGAGCTATTACTCTGGCCCAGAGCATTTGCTTTTTATGTGTCATCTCTGTTGGTCTTTACAACAAGCTGCGGGTGGATTTACTCTCCTCATCTTAGACATGAGGAGTCAGAGCCCTGGGAGGTCTGCTTACTTGCTCAGGCCTCACATCTCGTACCTGCAGGGCCAGGATTGGGCTCCAGGTTCTGTTGATTCCAGAACCACTCACCTCAGCCTTGAGACCTGTTTCTCTGCTCTGACCATAAATGCATCCTCACAAGCAGGAGATGCGAGCTACCAGGCCCTGCGAAGTGTGTGGGAGTGGCTTCTGGGAGAGGCAAGAAATGCATGTAGAGGAGGTGGAATGCCCCCCACCAACCCCTCCTGCAAAATATATGTCCATGTCCTAGCCCCCAGGACCTGTGTTGTGACCTATTTGGGAAAAAGGGTCTTTGCAGATGGAATGAAGGATCTCAAGGTGAGATCATCCTGGATTATCCAGGTGGGCCCTAAATCCAATCACAAGTGCCCTTATAAGAGACAGAAAAGAAGACACAGACACAGAGAAGGACGTGTGGAGATGGAGGCAGAGACGGCAGTGAGGTAGGCTCAAGCCAAGGAACGCCTGCAGCTCCCAGGAGCTGGAAGAGGCAGGAAGGACCCTCCTGGAAGCCTTCAGAGGAAGCAGCGCAGCCGGCACCTTGATTTTGGACTTGGTCAGAGCTCTTCTCATTAAGCCAGAGTACTTAGTCACCCTGTGGCCACAGAGCACTTTCTGGTCTGTCCACCTGAAGTCTCTACAGCCCAGTAAGGATGGCAGCGGAAAGGCCACCTGGTAATTAGCGCCAACCCCCAGCCCAGACCCCACCTGCCATCCCCATGCTCTTTACTGCTGTAAAACTTCTAGGAATGGTTTTCTGGACTATTATTCCATCTACTTTTTGCCTAATGGGACCCAGTTTCTTTTTCTTAGTAAGACTTCACAATTGAACCCACACGAGCCTGAGTCAAAAATCTGGATTTACAAACCAGCCAAGGCAGGAGCGTGTGAGAGTAAGAGTCTTTACTTCACAGAAGCTCTCTTTGGGTCCCTATACTTCCCAAATTCAATTTACAAAACACCCATTTCAGGAGAGATTTTTAGGAACATGCCTCTTTGGTAAAGCACCGTCCGTGGTACAGGTTGCCTGTTTGCTCTTGGGTTGTGGGGTGAAGGGTGAGGAGCCAGACGCCCCTCTAAGGGGCTCCATGACCAGCAGACAGGGCCCGATGCCTCTCCTCACTTCACCACTGGCGGGTTGAGTCACCCTTGCCTGGACCTATTCTCATTTATAAGGTGGAAAGTCCATCTACCCCAAATGGTGGCAGGTAGAAAAGAAACAGCACAGTTTACGTCTCACCCTATGTACTGTGGACCAGGATGTTTATTTGCATGTCATCCTTGACTGACACTTGATTCCAGTGTTTCCCACCCTCTTGCAGGTGGAACATGGGTCAGATCCTGCTTTGCTTGTGTTGTGATGGGTGGGCACAGGCCTCCTTAGGCCACCCCTGGCCACCCCCAGGGCTGCGGGACCCACAAACAACCAGAACACCAAGAAACCTGCCTGAGTACAAGAGTTAGGCGGCTCTAATTTTTTTTTTCTATCTAATATTCTAAAAACCCAATTTAAAAAAAGTAGGGTCCCAATCCTCAGAAGGAAATCTTAGAAATATGGAAATATTTGAAGATGCCTCCAGAGCAGATAAAAGGAGAGTAGAGGTTTTTAAAAACAGAAGCTTATGTTAAGACTTTTGATACAATGAAATCACTGTAATAAAATGTTCTCTGGGACTCTGTGGCTACCTGTGAATCATGCCGAGAATTAACCACCTCTTGTTAGATGCTGGAAAATCCTTGTGGATGCATAGTTTGGGGAATATATAAAGGCCCAACTTCCCTCCGCTTTCAGAAGAAGGACTCCTTCCTCTGTCCTCCAACTCTCCAACCCTCTGGTGCACATGTGTGCACTTGCACACCCAGACATGTACACATACACACGCCCAATAAGCCAAGAAAGGAAGGAAGAGAGATCGGTAATGAGAGAGCCCACTAATGGATTGGCTTAAGTATAGAACAACATCCCATCACTGTTCTAGAAAATAATCAATCAAGCACTTAATTTTAAACATAAAAGTAAGCTGCCAGGAGACTGTTAATAGATAACCAAATAAATTAACAGTTGTAGGTGGGATTTGAAACCAGGTCAGATTGCCCTCTCCCCCAGGCTCTGAGCCCATGCATATAAAAGGGTCTCCTCGGCTTGGCACTGGATCTCACACTGTTTCCAAGTGGGAAATCTCCTTTTAGCCAATATCCTCTCTCAGCGGGCTTGTCGCTTCAGGGAATTGTCCTTTGTGCGTCTTCCATAAATTTTATAACACCGCTACTTTAAAATATTGATGGGCAACTTGGCCTTGGCCCAGGCCCACAGTGGGTTACCGTGGACATGAAAACCTTCAGAAGCATAGAAGCAGGAAGGAACATGTTCCCTGCTGACCCTTCTTAAAGGGACAATTGTGTAAATGCAGCAGTTACCTGAGCTGGAGACCTGCCCGGCTTTGATGGACAGCTCTGCCCTCTGGGAGCCGGCTCAGAGCCATGCGGGGACAGGAGGGTGTGCTGGACACACACAGGCAATACTCAGGTACCTGCAGACCTACAAAGGGTAAGTGAAATCCACACATAATCCACCAGGTTGTTTTAACCTGAAACTCAACTTTCTTCCAGCATTCAAACTCTTTGCAAAATTATTAATGAATAAGGATGGACAGCTATTTTGTCTGTCTCTGCTCCCTCTACCCTTGACCTTCTCAGGGCAAGTGACAAAAAGCAAAGGCAACAAGGAACATAAAAGGCAGAACTAGAGAACTGATCCCTGATTCCTAGAGGTCCTGTGAGTGCTCTGAACTTCTGGTACAACATCCATCCTGCCATCTCACTCTCTTCATTATAGCCCCCGAAAAACAAAACAGTGAAATTCCACCTCCTAGAATAAAGTCACCACTGAGAACAAAACAGCAGTAACTTGCGAACCAAATGAATAACACAAGCTAATAATAGTTACCATTTCTTGGGATTTTAACACACACACACACACAGACCAAGCACTGCACGGTACTAAATACATCATGCATGTCATCTCATTTAATCCTTTCCTAAAATCTGCAAAAATGTTCTTTGATCTAGAAAATCCACTTCTAGGAATTTTTCTTATGGGAATGATTGACAATATGTTCAAAACTTTGTCTGTAAGGCTGTTTATCAAATATAAGCAGGAAATGAAAAAACAATTAAAAATTTCAATAATGGAGAGGTGGCAAACAAATTATAGCATATCTGTAATATTGTGCAGCCATTTAAAATTGTTATAAAAGAATATGTAATGACAAATAAAATATGTCCATGAGATAGTATTCTATAATACAGAATAGAAGAGCTGGAACAATAGGAATGTTTTTATAAATTTAAAGTATGTAATACATCTATGCATAAAATATGTGAGATGAGATTCATTAAAGTGTCATAAGGTTGTGGGTGATTTTTTTCCCTTCGTTTTATTTATCTTATTTTCTAATCTCTTATATTTTATAATATGAAAAATATTTTTCAAAATTATGACCTAGGTACCATGTCCATATATACATAGATGTTAATTAACTTAATAAAAGCGTATTCTACATACAAATCCCTTTCTAATCTACAACATGGTTTGCCACACATTGTCTCAGCTGACCTCATAGCAATCTTTTCGGGTGGACACAGCTGATGTTTTAGAATTCTGGAGCTTTTCAAACACACAGGAAGATTCAAGAGGCTGGTACATAGAACCCAGAGCCACCCTCTCACCCCTCTGGCAGGCAGCACACAGGCCTCTCTGGAGAAGGCCACCCCTGGTGCGCCCCACAGGCTGCCTGCTCCAAGCTCCCTGTGTCCGCTGGGGACTGTGGACACAGGGAGCTGCATCTGAGGTTCCAACTGCATCGGTTCCAACAGCTGCATCCAAGGCTCTCAAAGCAATCTGCCTCAGTTCTCCTTTGGCTTTTCCCCCCTGGAGGGCTTAGGTTCTCTGTGATTTGTCCCAGCTCAGGACAGGAAGGGAGTGGGGTGGGCAGCTTTCCAGAATACACGGCGCCGAAGTTTCTGACCAGGAGCGGAGTCAGCAGTGTGAGGGAGCCGGCTCGTGCTGGCTCATGAAGGCCAGTCATTGGCATTTCTTCCCAACTGTGCCATCAGTGGTATCACAAAAGTAGCCTGGAATTGGCCATGTGGGAGTAGTTGCACCATGGAAATCAGCAAATGCAATAAATCAGGGCCTTTTTTAACCCCAGAGTGCCATAGCAGCACACCACAGGAGGGTCTCATAAGTAGAAATTCATATATTGAAATGAAGGTCAACCTGTCCAGACACCTGATTTAAACAGGATTATGCCTGCATAGACTAAAGGTGTGAATGGTGTTTTGAAACAATAACACCTCATTCAGAAAGTTTTGGTATTTACAAACCCTGCCAATTTGTCTACTCACCAACCCTCCTTGCAGTCACTTAAATTTGTTTTCTTTTGCTGCATCCTCTTCAGAGTCAAATAAAGACCATCTAGTGTATTTCTTTTATTTATAAACTTGATGGGCCCAAACAAGAAGAGTGGCCTGCTCACCACTGAGGTGCCGTTTCCATCGCTGTGGCAGATAATCCATGCCCGTCCCTGGGGCGTGGGACTTGTTTGCTTCTGCTCTGGCTAGTGGGCCACCGGCCACCTGCACTGGTGCTTCACGAATGATCTCTGCTCTTTCCGCACTTGTGAAGAGCTCAGCTGGGAGTGAAACTTGATCAGGAGATAATTTGGCCCAGATGGT
Organism: Manis javanica; assembly: GCF_040802235.1. Lineage (NCBI taxonomy): Eukaryota > Metazoa > Chordata > Mammalia > Pholidota > Manidae > Manis > Manis javanica. The sequence goes on from NC_133164.1 coordinate 109,820,641, forward strand.
GCTAATGCAGATAGAAATAACAGGCAGAAGCATTTGGTGGTGCATATCGTTAGTCTGGGGGAATCCATTTAAATTTCTTGGGGAAGTAACTGTAACCGAACTGTCACATACCCTCAAAATGTCACCTTATGTCACACGCTGCAATCCAATGTCCGAGCACACTCCTCAAGAGCTGTTCGGCTCTCAGGAAGGGAAGGCCAGGCTAACCTTATCTGTCAGATAGCACCACCAGGCTCAGCTGCATACCTGGCCTTTGGGGGATATGGAAGGGATCAGACATAAAACCTGGAAGCTGTCCCTAGCTCCTGAGGATCAAGGGATTGTGGCACAGGATAACATGGGCCTGGAAACAGAAGCGAGTGCCGCAGAAGCACAGAAGGGTGAAGTGGCTGCATAGAGCAGTTGTCCCTATTCTGGTCAAGTTGAGGCGTAGGAAGCAGTTGAGCTTCTCTGTTTGACAGTTTTTTTCTTTCCTGTCATGGACTTGACATAAGAAATACACAAATAAAAGAAACTACTGTCTGCAGAGCCCAGTCCTGAGAAGTCTCTTTGCTGAAGGAAAAATGGGGACTGTATAACCAGAGGCATTGGGGTGTGGTGAGCTGGTTGCTCAGGGACCAGCGAGAACACTGGGCAGCATTCAGGGGCCAGCTCTGGACACAGCACTGCACCCATTTTCCTGGGCTGTTACAGACATCCTAACGTTGGCCTACCAGAGGAATGGGTGTTATGGATAAAGTGAAGGTTCCTGTGGCCAGGATTCTACCCTGGCCCTGATGGCTAGCTCACTACACACGTGTGGGCAGTAAGTTGTTATTGACTCTCTATAAAGAGCTCCGCCCAGTGCTCTGGGTGACACGGTGGCATGGCTGCAAGGCTGCAGTAGAGCAGAGACAGAGACTGGAGTGGTGGCAGCACTGGAAGAGCAGAGCAGAGGCTGGAGGGTGGCAGCACCAAGGACAGAGGTCCAGGGGATGGCTGAAGGGGCAGAGAGGCCCAGAAGCAGAGACCAGCTTGCTGCATGCAGACTCGCTCTGAGTGGATGGGGTTCTAGTGATTGACCTGCCACTGTGGAAATAAAGTTGGGTGTAACCCTTTCATCCCAAGAACATTCTACTGTCATTTCTTTTGTCACATTGAATCCATAGTGAACTTGTTCAGGGCTGAAACCCACTGGCAAGACAGCTGTGAAGAAGGGGCCTGACAAACAAGAGTAGGCCCTCAGAGAGCCGCGGCTGATCTTAAGGAAAAGAGATTTATGTTCCCTGAACAAGTACCAGAGCTGCGTGTGGACCTCATGACAATTCTCCAGGGAGATGAAAAGTAGAACAAAGCCCCATTCCTTAAGTCTTTGCAGCCAGAAAGTTCTCCTATCCAGCTGTCTGGCTGCAACTGATTGGGAGAGTCACACACTCAACTATTCAGGGATTCCATTAGTACAACAGGTCCTGGGATTTTACTGGAGACAACTGGAATCTTACTAATAAAGTTAAAGTATCTAGTCACCATGGGATAGCTTCCACTCTAAATAGTGAGATAAAGAGTGAGCCGCTTCATTCTCTGTAATGAACCTGAAGAACAATACAAGTGTGCACAAATCCACATATATCGTTTCCATCATCCCAGAAAAGTTCCATTTTAGGCAGCCGCATTTGGTAAATGGTCACCCAGCTCTCTGAAAAAACAATCTATACTTATATGCATGAGTGTATATTTATTATAAATTTTATCAGTACAAAAGTACAGAACATACAATTTATAAAGAATAAAATACACAATACTCTTTACTGTAAATTCCATATAGTCAATCGATTCTCAAAAAAAGCTTTTTGTTGATTTTCACCAAGCTCCTTGATACGCAGCCAACCTCTGATTGCAATTGATCAACAAATATACTTCTGACATGAATGTTGTTTGTTTACATTCGTAATACGAATGTGAAACTTCTTTGTGTACCAGACTTCCCTGAGATAAATCAGATAATTGTTTCCAAACAATGGAAGACTATTTCCTCAAGTTTTGTGCTATCCTCAGTGTAATGGCTTAGAGACACAACCACTTTTAATCTATATTACTGACATTTTTCCACCCCTTTCTTAACTATAGAAAATCAACAAAACAGTCAATCAAGTCCTAATTTGTACTAGTTGCTGATTTCCAGTGTAAATAGCCCTACCACGGCCAATTTCCAGCTACCAATGCGAAATCCCTGAAATCACCGGAAAGAGACACAGTAGGTTCATCACCATATAGGCACAATTGACATAAACAACATCTAGAACAAAGATAATAAAATAATTGGAAAGTGATGAATTTTGAGTATTTTGTTATCTTGGCTTTTAACATAATATACCTGTAAGATATAGAATTTGTAATGACTGCTGGGCTTAACAACCTGACATTGTTAACAGTTGGCCAGCTCCCCTCTGCTTGTATGTCTGTGCAGCCAATTCCATACTGTACATATATACGTTTTGTTTTAAATAAGGAAAAGGTAAACATATGAAATGCTTCATGACTTCTCAGAGTAAAATCTATTACTTCTTAGCATGTCAGGGAAGTAAAGCTTTGACTCACAGGGGAAACTGGGAGAATAGCTGGCCTGTGTGTCCCCACTACAGAAGCAGACAGCGAAGGGCGTGTGCCGGACCTTCGGAATGACAGCTACTGAGTAACCAGAAACAGGACCTGATTCCTGCCCAGGGGCCTAGAAAGGCTCAAAACAGGCTTTTTTCCAAAAATGTTTTTAATTTCGACATCCATCTTCCTGGCTTACTGTAGACGACTGCAGCCAATAGTTTGTCATTCTAAAAATGGAAGCTAATGATTTCTGCTAAAAACAACTAAGCAGCACTACCAAAGTACACTGTAAGAAACTGATGATCACAGGGTGCCTTTGTTTGCCACTTCCTTTTCCCTGGAGAAAAGCTTAATAAAATTCCCACAGCCAAAGCCAAAGCAAAAGTGTTTCTTCTCCTGGGACCCCAGATAATGAATGTCGTCTCTAGAGGACCCCCACTTCCCAGAGCTCTTCTAAGTCTCGCCTCACGCAGGGAGACCTGTGATCCTCACCCACTATTGTGCTTGTTTTATTAGTGCTGTTCAGCAAATATTGGCAGCATCAACTTATTTCTGTTGAGCACCCACTGGTATCCACAAGTCAGCTCAGTGACACATAACTCAGCACACGTTGTACTTAATAAGTGTAAGTGCTTTTGAGAAAGAAGCATAACTTTTAAGGCAAAGATCAGATCATAGCCATACCAGCTGGAAGAAATCAAGCCAAAAAAAAAATCAGTTTCCAGGTGCTACTGTTTGAATTAACCAGGAATGCTAGAAGGTAAGCACATGAAATGTCAACAGAATTCTGATTAAATGTTTTCACTGGCTCTGATTCAAGTGAATTGCAGGTTGCCTGATTCAGATTTAATCCATTTGATGTATGTACTGTGAAACCTTATGATGCTAGTTACTATAAAATGAAATTTCAGTGTCACAAAAAGTCCCCTGGACTGGGAGAAGTTACTGAAGGGACTTGTTAAAAAGAATCTCCATTATTCAGCAATTAGAACAAAACTCCTGGGAAGGACATTAACAAAGCCCTTCTGGGGCATGACCTTGATTAAATGCTTTTAATGTTATAATTTTTAAAAATAATGAAAAAAGTGATAGCTTTTGCCTTCCTCTGAGGATGCCCCGTACTGCTATATAGACTGAGAAAGTGAATGATTTTGATGTACAGCACTAGTTACAGCGTCAATTTGGAATTTTCTTTTCCAGCTGTGACGATGCAATGAATTTCCTATTCCCACTTAATGTGGAGAAGCATGCCCCTATGCCATTTTCTGGATTCTGAAGAAGTTTTCAGGTGAGTTAAAGAGCTTACAGACACGATACTGAAGATGCGGACAGAGCTTCCTGCTTACACTTGAACCCTCACCCTCGCACACGGACGTCAGTTCTTTCCTAAGACCACCAGCTTTAATTTCTGCCCTCCAGCTATAGCTATACAAGTTGGCCTCTAGGTCATACGGCCCACCCCCAGCGTGGAGGGGTGAGCACAGCAGAGTCCCCAGAACTGTAGCACCTTGGAGTACGCATCCTTGCTCAAGTATACCATGAGCAGAATGTAGCATTTCTCTAGGAATCTGTTAAATTTTCCTACACAGCAGGTCTTCCTTCTGCTCCACCTTGGTGGGGTGGGCTCACTCTTGTGGTGTAATAGCGTTATTTTGGATAAACACAGTGGCATCAGATTGAGCAAACCATCTCAGAGTTTCTTGGATTAAATACCCAATTTATGAGAACAGATTAGGTGAGGGAGGGAAAAGAACCCGACTTTATTCTAAGAGGCTCAGGTGCACCAACTCTGTGTATTTGCCTCAATGAGAAACTGATAAGAAAATAAACGAAAATCTGTTTTTTAAGATCAGCTGAACACATAAATTGCCTAACATAACTTCAGGAGTGTTAATATAAGGTCCTTTCTGAAAGGCTTAGTCTGGGCAACTTGGAGTAAAAAAAAAAAACTTTTTCTGTATACCTACATAATGATCATCTAAATAATTTCGGCCATTAAGGAAAATTTAACAGATTCCTAGAGAAATGTTACATTCTGCTCATGGTATACTTGAGCAAGGACGCATACTCCAAGGTGCTACCAGGAAGTCACGGATATTTACTACTGAGTCAGCACCAACACGCCACCGATACACACTTAACTTACAGGGCTTTTAACAATGGTTTCATTTCTCCTATGAAGCAAATTTTCTTCAGGTGCAAAAATTTCTTGACTTTAAAAAGGTTAGTTCCAGAATGCATATTCTTTAGAATATGAGTTCTTTCCTTCCATGCTGTACATATGGGGACCTGGGCCTGATAATGACCCTGGCAAGCGAAACTGCCTCATGATCACAGCTCCTGCAAATTTTCTGTATAAGTTGATTACCATCAATTAAAGCCAAGTCTGTAAACAGGTGCAGCTCGAGGAAGCTGCCAGCAGTGCACTGCTAATTACCTGGGCAAACATTTGTTATTTCAAAGTTGACAAATAAGGATGCCAATTCTCAAAGACTATTAGCTCTAAAAAGAGCAACTGTTGATTTTGTCCTACCAAACACTTAGCCTCACATAGGACCCTTACCCATCTTTGGTTAGAAACAGTCAAAGGTAACATTTCTTAGAACAATAGGTGCCATGGGCAGTGATCCCCATAAGCACCCTTTTGCCTCTCACTGCCGAGGCAGGTCTGGCTCCCCTCAGAATCAGACAGCCCAGTCACCGTTGTCAGCATCCTTAGCAAAGTGGGTGGGGGACTTCAGATACCCGAGCAAGAGCTCCTGAATTGGGAGTTTTCTGCAGCATCTCTGTAATTTATCTGTAAAGCCATTAAAGTAACACAAGCCCTCAGCAAATCTGAAAGAGGACAGGTACAAGCACACCTTGCCTTCCGGCCCCATGCCACTAACCCAGAGAATTCACGTCACGGGGGGCCAGTCACTCAACGTCAACATCTGCCTTGAACCTGGTCCCCCAGAAATGCTGATGGAAACAGGTGAGAAAAATTCTAAACAACTAGCTGTGCTTTGTACCTTTTTTCTTGAAACAAAACCTACTAATGGGAAAACCAGTTTGAAAGAAAGAAATGTAGATTTCTTCAAATTTCACAGCTGTTATTAGTGTGGGAAAACTATTCACTAAAGTGGATGCATGTTTCTTGCATTACAAAGTAAACTCCTCCTGTGTAATAATTTTGATTATTAACTAATGTGTATTTGTTTTGAATTACAGAGAGCATCAATCAAACTGGCTAAGAACCTTACTGATATCATATTTATGTATATAGTAAATCCTGAATATAGAAGATCTATGACTCCTCTAATATTTCCACTTTATAAACTGGCTTCTAAAAATTCAAAGAAATGCTCTTTTGAAGAACAAAGTTTTAGGATTTGGAGGAAAGACAAAGTAATCGTTACAAATTCATTATGAACCCATCAGAGATTTTTTTAAATCCACTTAAATCCAAATATAGAAGATCAGATTCCGATCCTACATTATTTCACTCACAAATTCAAGGTTACAATGGCATTAAAAAATATCCACAGGAAAACACTGACACGAAATACAGTGATATGATTGACAGTTGCTGCATGAGAGTGGCTAGTTTGCTTCTCTCTCCTTTTCACATTTCCTATAGCATGGTTATATAATTTTTGTAATGAAAATTATTAAAGATTTCAAAGTTATAAAACATAACTGACTTTATTTTACAAAATAATCTTCAAACAAATATGCAGGAAGGAGACACTCAACCATGATAAAGAAGCTAAGGGGAAAGGTTCACTAGGGCCGTGGCATGAGCTATAAAGGCGAAGCCTGTCATTAGCATTTCTCAGCACTGCTGTCCTCGGAGACAGGAGGCGGCAGGAGCCCTCCCTGTGGTACCACAGATTCCCACGTCGGCACGCATGGCCAAAGCTGGGTTTCCACACACTGAACAGCCTTGTGGGCCTGGGGAATCTCAAAGCACTTTTGAAATCTGCGCTGGGTTTGGTTTCATGGTGCGGAAGGTGAGGTTCATGTGCAGCTTCAGGAAGTATTAATGGTGACTCACGGGCAAAAGCAGCAGCTGCAGGTGACCACTGGGCCTCAGTGGCGCTCTGCAACCCGTGTGCTTAGGCAAAGACCAGGTACCCTTTCTTTTTCAAATTACATTTCATTTCATCAATTCTGTTCACTTAAAAAACAACAACCATATGCACGATATAGCGGGGACTCTCCACACCCTTGCAGGAGGTCTTTAAGGCAATAAACCCAAAATCTGTATTTATGTGTCTCATAGTATAAAATTTTAGAACTCACTTTTTAAAAAGCCTAGCGGACATTCCAAACCAGTAACTTTACTCAGAGTAGGCGAATACAAATGCTTACTGTATGGGTATATAAAAATAGAAAACCCTCAATAAGGATTTCAGAGTCCATTTCTCAAAAAAACCACACAATTTGTGCCCAAGGGTGCACATATACTAATGTAGCTTCCATCTCTTGATCTCTAAATACGTCCTCCTCAAATCAGAAGTGTCTGGAGGTCGGGCATTTGCCTAATCTCACGGGGTCCTCCGGCAGAGTCACAGCTGCTGGTTGGCGAAGAAGGATTTAGTCTCTCTGCAGACAGGATTTACACAGAGCGGACAGCTCAGTGTCAACTGCTTGGAGCACAGCTTGTCCGACTGGATGTGTGAGTGCACCAGGTCCGCCAGGGCCTGGAAGATGGACGGCGAGAGGCAAAGACTCATCAGACGCACACCGTCTCCTCATCTCCCCACGCACTTCCCCCTCCCATCTGCCCAGATGATCGCTATGGCATGGGGTTTCTTTTAATCTGAATTATGAATCCTTTGAGCCAAATTCTATAATATCTTCCTTTCCTAAGAATCCTAGGCTTAGAGAAAAGTTAAAACAGAGATTTTAGAAAATGAAATCCTCTTACTCCACCTGCTAAAACCTTGTCTCTGAAAGGCAGATGTTAAATTAGACCTAGTTATAAGTGGGTAGAAATAAGAAATTGGGGCTATCTAAAGGAAAAAAGAGCAAGAGTATGAGGAATTCGATTTTATTTTTGTAATTAATTGGGACTCAAAATGTTCTAATATGTGAGAAAACCAATATTCTGTAAGAGTTTCTCAGAGGATTACTCTTTGATATGTTCTACTAAAATGGTTGTAACGCTGCAGATACCTTAGAGAACAATGGATTTCCATTAAGAGACTCTGCTCTTCTGATGTTTTCAACTCCACACTGAATCAGATGAGAAAAGGGAAGAAAAACATATTTTATTTTCCTTTTCTTTTTAAGAAACTGTTACAAAAAATAAATAAATAAATACACACACATATATACCTACACAACTTGAAGTCTTACTTCAAAAGTATTTCCAGGCTGCTCAGAAATGAAAAATAGCCATGGGACCGGGCACATGTGGCTTTGCGCTCCTCTCGTCACTGAACAGCCCTTCAGTTCCTGTTCCCCGCCACCCGCCCCATTCCCTCCCATCGGGGCTTTGCTTCCAAACCACTGGAGCTTTTGTTTGATAGAACTGTCAAGTCATTTAAATCTGCTTACCATTTGTTTTTATTCTTCCTAACACATACGATGACAGACTCTACCTAAGCAGAATGTTGCTTGAAGTAAACCTTTATACCTGTTTTGATTCCAAGTATCAAAGAGGTAAATTGATCTAATGTATTCTGAATGTAGATTAGACCCAGTGCAGTTGGGTTTTCAAATACACTCTTACACAGAAAACTCTAAACTAAAAACCTGAGGATTATTTCACTACCATCTGTGTAATCCTCTCCAAAAATTTCCAGTTAATTATTCCCCAAATAACTGAGAAACATCTAGTTATTTTTGACTCAGGTAGTTAGGATCATCTCATTCCCTTTCTGAAATGCTGATGGCTTTCAATTGCTTTATTTTTTAAGTTAGCATTAACATCAGGAGACTGGCATGGGAAAGATGGTCAAATTCAGCAAACACCTAGATTCTCAACTTAAAAAGAAACTGTATTCTAAAACTTCATGGAGAAGTGGGTAACAGCAAGCTAACTGGTGTCAGCAGTGTTCTTGAACACCGTCGGCAAGAGGGTTAAAGGACACACTTCTGTAGGGCAATCCAGTAAAGTATTTATCAATATTTAAATTCCATTTATAGGCATTCTCCCAAGGAAAATGATTACAGAGCAGTTAATGAAAGTAAAAAATAGAAACATCTTAAATGTATACTAATCAAGGTTTATAAAAAATAATTATATAGATCTAATTCTATTTTACTGATTTGGGTCCATAATATATTATTTTAAAAAGTCATAAAACAGCATGAGTAAAATACTATTTTTGTTAAATGTGTAAAAGGGCATTTTCATAAAAAACACACTTAGAGGGAGAAAGGAACTTATTGTTATTAAATATTAACATACTACCTCTCAGGCATAAGGGTCTAAGTGGGTTCTACTCTCTATGGCACACATCTCTGAACTGTCTGATCTTTATTATTTTTATTATCAAAAAGGAAAATTTCTATTTCAGGAAAACTCAAACTACTCTTTAAATAAAGTTAGTTGTTTTAAATGCGGTATATTACCCCATCAAAATAATGAAATAAATTGTAGCTAGATGGTTTTCTTTATTCTCTGTATGGGCTGATTTATTAGTGACTAATGATCCATTTGATTACTAAGGACTGACTATGGTTTAGTAATAGAAAGAATGAGAATTATCATCCAAAACAATTTCATATCACTCCCAAACACCCAGGCGTGAACTATATTTGCACTGAGGTCTTTTTAGCAAGCTCACGATTAGCCAAGTCATTAAAGGATTCCAAAGGCACCATTAAATGAAATCCACAGACAATCCTGCATCTCATTTTAGCCAATTACAACTTTCCCATAAATTCTTTATCAGAACTACTGACAAGTAATTTAGGTGCCCTTTAACTTCATCAATGTCTGACTGATGACCAGAATGCACATAAAAAAACCTGTGGGGTTGGGTGCTGGCTGAAGCTTTCCCAGCTGACTCTCCAACCTGCCCTGCGCCTGTCCCCCAGCCCTGGAGAGGGGGGAGCATCCTTTGAGGCCAGGCCTCCATCACCCATGGGGGATGACTGGGGCCAGGAGTCCCAGCAGAAGTTGAGGCAGGAAGGGCTTTTTGGGTCCCAAAGCTTTCACGATTCCCACACAAACAATGCTGTAAACTGGATGCAGGTTTCAGACCAGCCCTCAGAAGCCATGAGATAGGTGAACAATAGTTTTTCTCTACTCTGAATGACAATTCACATCCATCTTATGATACAAGACACCACAGATGGTATTTGTTATTTCAGTAATCAGATTGATCACAACACGGCAGCAAACAGCTAATTAAGTGAGTGCATAAAAAGAGGTCAAGGAAATTACAATAACACTGTTTCAGTGTTCATTCCATGGTCTTCTCCTAAAAGACACTGACTCATGTAAGCCTCAAAACCCAGAGAGAAGCAGTGTAATGGCCCGGAGTAAAGAGCACTATTAGGCAAAGAAAAGGAATTATAAAATTCTTTTCCTGTCAACTGGTGAGAAATACAATTTTTTTTTTAAAGGAAATACAGTTTTTATTACTTTCAATAACAGAGCAACTCAAAGTAAACTGAATCATGCTGCCTGCAGAGATCCCTGGCTACCTTGTTTCATACAGGCACAAAAGTGGGTTCCCACTGCTGCCATGGAATTAACTTGATGTGTTCAGATTATTCAGATTAAATTATTACTTAGAACAATGGGGCTACAGTACATGCAAACATATATACCAAACCGTATTTCTGAATGATACAATTAGATCACTGTAGAGAAAGTTTCCTTTTAAGACAAATCACATTTACCTCATTGGCTAGAACTTGAGAGTACTCGATGTCCAGTTCATACAGCGTCTCAATGTGGTCACTGGTAAAAGCTATCGGAACCAAAAGGATATTCTTCCTCCCCCTCTCACAAAGCCCTTTGATAGTCTTGTTTGTCTGAGGACCCAGCCAGGGCATCGGGCCGACCTAGGAGAAAGCAGGACACACAAACAGAGGACCCACCCCTCCCACTGTGCTGCGACACACCACAGCCCCCTGCCCCAGACACCCACGCCTCCCCGTAGGAGAGTCGGTCACACTGCACACTGGCTTTAATGGGTTTTGGTATTTCCATATGAAGCTTAAATCCTTCTAGAAGTTGGAAAAATATAAACAATTTCTGTCATTACAACTAAAAATAACACATCAAACAATGGAATTCAATAGCCACTGAAGTTCCCCTCCGTCTTACCTACTGCAGAGTTCTTTCTGCTCATGGTGAGCAATCAAGTTACATAACGTTCTGTCCACATGAAAGCCAGTTCTAACTGCTTTATGATTAAGTCCTAAAATAGACATCCTCAGAAGACCTGACTGGCTGCACACATGTGGAAGCCACCTACCTTGGACTGCCAAACCAGCCGGTAGGGATTGGAGAAACCCAGCTTATCCATGACTCTCTGGACAGTGGCGCCCACCTCCTGAGGATAGGGGTCCCCTCTGTTGACCACCTGCAGCAGAGACACATGGGTGTTCCGTCACCAACACAGCGGGGGGTTCCGAGAGCCTCGGGCGGCACAGTGAGAGGTGTGAGCCCTGGACTGGAGCTCTCTCCTGTCTTCCTCATGAATGGTCATACAATTAGAGCGCAATCACCACACTTCCCTACGTGTGTTTCCTCACGAGCCAAAGAACACTGCATTCAACTGTCTCTAAGGTCCCTAAGAATAGTCCAAGTTATTCATGAGAGACTGACAACGTGTAACGATGGACAACGGGTCTCTTAGTCCCCCAGTATGAAACAGGGAAAATGACACAGAAAAGCTGGGAGGGAAGAGACAACGTGGGCGAGATGTCTTACTTTGGCAGTCACTTGAGTGGCTGGTTTTAGAACAGGAGCTGAAAGAGTGCTGTATGCACAGCATACAGAACTACTGAGTCCATGGGGCCCAGGCAGACGTTGCAGTGAGAGACAGGAAAGCAGCAGCCCATGTGCCCAGCCCCCAGGCTCCTCGAGAATACACCTGTGCTTCTAATTCTTTTCTGCCTCCCACTCTTCCCAAAGGACTATGGATGGATGCTCTGTGCACAGAGGATGTCTGGCAAATGCTCCAGATGGAAAAGCTTGTTAACACCTTTGAAAATGTTCAGTAGAAATTTTAGTTTTACTACTTCAACATTTAGTTTCCTACTGACCCCCTAACCCTCTGGTCCTACTTTATTTCTTCCCATAATATTTATTACCTTGTAATATACCAGACTATTTTCTTATGTATTGTGCTGATTATCTGTTTTTCCCCACTCTCTGGGGAAGAGTTTTGTTTATTTTTTTCAGTCCTATATCTTATCATGGTGGATAAAACAGTGGCTGGAATATAATAGGTGCTCAGTAAGTATTGTTGAAAGGATACACTGATGAACTATTTTATAATATTACTAAAAGTTAGCGAAAAAGCCATTCAAAACACAAATAGAAGGAATGAAGGAAATATAAAGTTGCCATTAGAACAAATAATTGCCACAGGCCAGACCCACCATGGTGCCGACATCAGGGGACTAGGTCTCAGGGACAATAAGACACTTGCATAGTCTCACGTAAAAAGAGTCACTTTACACTGTACAGATCCAGCAGACACCACCTGAGAAGCAGGAAGACCTACTAGGTTCGTGTGCCCCCTAATGGTGCACTGAGGGCAGATCACTGGGGGGTCTTCTTCCCAGTGATATGCAACCTCCATCTAATCACCAGAAAACAGACACACCCACAAGGAGGAGCAAGTTACAAAATAACTGACATTCTACAAAACCATCTTCAAAACCATCAAGGTCACAAAAGACAAGGAGAGTATGAGGAACTGTCATAGATGGCAGGAGACCTGACAGCGACGTGGGATCCTGGACTGGACCCCGAAACAGAAAAAGGACGGTTGTGGAAGAAGTGGCAAGATCCCAGGGGAGCCTGGCCTTCTGTTACTAGAACTGCCCACCATACAGGTCTGAGATCCACCACGGTACTGTGGCTACGGGAGACGCCTACACTGGGGGCTAAGGGAAGGGAGCGACTTTTCTGTAAGTCGAAAATTACTTTGGAATAATAAAAGTTTTCTGAAAGTCATTAGGAAGAAAATCATGAGAAGCAAATGTAGGGGAAAAGAAAAGCTTGCTAGGACAGTTTTCCTCGACATCCCACTGTCTTCCTGCCCCTTCATGGCATTCCTCAGTCCCACGCAGGCCCTTGGGCAGCAAAACACCTGGACGCAGCACGCTGTGTCCTTAAGGGAAAGCAAGGGGAGCGAGGCGGAGGGCGAGGAAGAACGTGGCACCTGGAATCGCTCTGGTGCAGATTTTTGCTTCCTCCTTCAAGAGCTGCCCTTCCGGCACTTAGGACATGGTCTCACCACACTTAGGACGCTTGTAAACAGGATGGAGGCGAAGCAGGAGGATGGACAAGTGAAGAGGACTTGCATGATACCAGAAAAGAGGACATGAAGTCGTTAAAATGAAACAGGCGGGCTTCCAGAAGAAAGTTTATCTCCAGAGCCACCTACTGCCTCAAGTGGCAGCTGCTTAGTTGAGATGTGGGAGCGGAAAAGCAGCAAAGGGCTCAACGCCGGGGACCACCAGGTGGCGGTAGAGACCAGTTCGAAGAGTGGCTCCAGACTCAGGTTAACGCCATTAACCCTGCAGTTAAAACCTTAACGTCACCTAAGAAAATGTAATTCTCCACCTCTCTGGCTTTGAAAGCAACGTTTTTAAAGACACAATGGTAGTTCTGAGCTGACAAAACTGTCTGCTTATTCCAAGCACTTCTACAGATCATACAGCACACTAACTTGATCCTTCTTGTTTCCAAAAGCGCTCAACAGCCGTGGCACGGACGCAGAATTTTAGTGAACACCCAGTGTGATGCAATAAAGAGCCGCCCGATCACAACTTGATACCCTCTGTGTTCACTAAACTGTGGTCCTCTGTCTCAGAAAATAAAAAATTGTTATGGCTTCCTGGAATTCAAACAGTCCCTATCAAGTTCACAAAAAATGGGATTGAGAGCACCCAGTCTGAGCAGAGGCCCTACAGCACACACACTGCAACTCCAGGCTGAACTCCTTCAACAGCACAGGCAAAAACAGTCTTCTTCGAACTATCCCACTTATTGAAAATTCTCATATGTGAATATATCTTCAAGTTATCATTTTGTAGGGATTTATTAAGACAATATCTATTCACATCAGTATCATTTGAATTAACTACCGGTTTCCAAAAGATGAGTCTAGTTAAACTAGCACCAAGGTAAGTCTGAGATTTTAGCATTCATCCTTGCATTGGGCTCAGGACGTTTTGGAACCTGGGTCACATCACCACAGTTAGAAACCCTCTGCCACTAGGCCAGTCAACAGAATGTTCTTACTTACAGACATCGGGAGGGAGTGGGCAGAAAAAAGAATGACCACCTCGTTTCTCTTCTCAGATGGGAAACGGTCCAGTTCTTTCAGGATGTGGTCAGCAAAGCACTGCGGGAATACCAAGGAAGGACAGTGAGAGGAAGTGCAAAGAAAGACATGGAAGGAAGAGAAGGTATTTTTTAAATGAGAGCTACAACCAAAAATCTCACAGCAGCCCTCAAGAACTGGAACTCCGTTTTTAAAAAACTGCCAACAGTACAGTGTCCTCTCGCTTTTGGTTCATCATCAGAATGGCTCATAACAGTTTCAGGGGCCTAGGGAATTTGATGGGAAACTTCGAGCGCTCGCTAATGGCCCACTGAAGATGAGCGCTCTGGATCTGCTTCCCCCTGGGCACACTTCCAGATGGAAAGGAAACACAGAGGGGAAGGAGAAGTTGTTTTAAGGCCTCTCATTTGCTCAGTTAGCAGGAAAACAGCTTACAGGGTCTTTCTAAATCTTTCTTAGTTTGGCTTTCGGGCACATCATGTTAAAATACATTAGACAGGAATAGTAATGAGAAAACACTGTTCTATTTTTATGACCTTTTCCTTCTGAGCCCAGTATTCTAAGTCAGCCTTCATGACAACAGATGAGAGGTGGTACGCACACTAAATGCACAGCGGCGGGGAGACGCGGCCGACTTGGGGACCCATTGAGTCACATCTGCGGAACTCTGAACGTAACGCAGGTCTTGCCTCCTCTCCAAATCCCTGTCCACCAAACCAGTTAATTCCCCCATCTAGTTGGCACTTTCCGATTACCATCAATAGGTGCTGAAATACCAGATCTGAAGAGGCTTTCTTTCATCTTACACTTTAATCAGTCTTTGTCATTTGACTTATAAAGCAAATACTACAAAGGACACTAATGGGTCAACTGACAAGACTGGAATATGAATGTAGATTAGATACATTTAAGTACTGATGTTAAATTTACTTAGGGTGAATATTATATCATGGCTATGGAAGAGAATATGCCTGCTCTTTAGGTGTAAAAGATCAGAAAAAAGTACACACACACACACACACACACAGCACACGGCACACAAATGATAAAGCAAATGGGATAAATGTTACTGATCTGTGAATCTAGGCAAAGAGTAGAGCAGCTTATACTATTCTTAATATAGTAACTGTTCAGCATGTTTGAAATAATTTCCAAATAGGGTTTTTTTTTTTAATTATAAAGGCCATTGACCAGGACCATGCACATTTGTACTTGCTGGTATTGGGAATAGTTAATAGTCTAGAAAGAGCAAACTGTTTCCTAATCAATTTTGAGATACTATGCATCTTTCCAGACCCTCAAAATTTGGTAAATAAATGCACTGAGGTAGAAAATGGTGCCTTTTCAAAATTTAGTACATTCCTTTCTTTAAAATGTATAATTTACCTACAGCATAAAATGTGACAAGATAAGATAGAAACAAAAGCAACATTTTCTGGTGGTCTTTGCAGTGCTTGGAAAGTAAGGACACTTGAAAGGATCATTTTTGGACAACAGCCTATATAAGGAAGCCCATTTATCATGAAAAAGGCTGGAACATAGATTTACTCCAATTACTCCAACAGCTGGATAAATAGCAATATTAGAGATAAAAGTAGTACAACAACTATTTCAAGTAATTACTACTAAACAAGTAGAAAGGCAGATCAAAACAGTATTTTCAGTTTTAGTTTTTAACTATTTTTAGCTTTAGGGTTTGGTTGTTTTTCTTAATTTCTGCTGGATGTAAGTCTTTTTATGTAAGCTACATAACATTAAGAATAAAGTCTATCTGTAAACTTTGTTTCCAAAAACTTTTTAGTATTTTTCCTCTTCTCATCTGGCAAAACTGCAAGTGGAAACAGTTTGTTATGGCTTACAACTGACTCTAAGCCATCATCAAAACTGAGGAGTCGTGGGCAAGCAGACGTGCTACTTAAATCATCTAAAATCCATCTGCGGTATTTCCTGTGTGCAATCCCTCTGCAGAATGAAAGAGGCAGGCAGCTCTCAGAGCCTTCAATCACACCATCCAGGAGGGCAGATAAATGCCTCTAAAATTTCCTTTCATTTTATGAATGGAGACTTCCTCAGTTAAGAGACCTTTCCATCTTTCTGCTTCCCCTCTTTTCAAAGGGCTGAATTTTAATGCAAATCTAATTACTCACTTGATCAGGGAAGGCAGATGCTGTGCAGATCCCTCCATTCTCTGCTGCCACATGTCAGGACTGACCTGAAACACCCCTGTTTCCAGTCACAGGCCTCCCAGAGCAAAAGAGTGAGGGCACACTGGGGCATAGGGCAGTGCTGACTGGACCCAGCGGCAGAGCAAATGGGTGCGGGACACCGAGATCAGAACCACACCCATCCCTAAGGGAAGGCGCCCTCTTATTTTTACCTAAAATTGGATTTCGACCTAAGCGTTAGCCCTTGACATCACTCCAGCCTACGCAACACTGGCTGTACGGTTGCGAGCTGACCTGCTTTTAACGACATATAGCACCACCTAGTGGTTACAGACTTTAAGTGAGTCCAGGCTTTTTAAAAAGATGTGAAGCTGGTATTTTGCCAGAGAATAACAAACGGATTTGCCATAACGGTGTGTGAACATAAACTGCATAAAGTCTAAATTACTTAATATTTCTCCTACCTAAACTAACTCAAATGCAGAAACTCCCACCGATAGAGCAAAATTATATTTGCATAATTTAGGGAAACTAACAACAGCATTCTCATATTCTAAGTGCAGAGAGTGTCAGCTTTAGAATTGTAGTTTTTAACTGATTCTCCAAAAATCAAGCATCTATTAACTTAATATAATTGTGTAGGAGAAATTTCAAACTTGCTAGCATGAATTTGCTCAACTGAAACATTAACTTTCATGTTTCAGAACATGTAGACTTATTACCTTTAAATTTTTTAAATTGTTTGACATTTTAAAGGATTTCGAAAATAGAGGATTTATTTGTCAGTCGTTCAGTTTATGAATGTAAATTAGTTGAAACAGCTTGCATAATCTTTAACGTTCTTCTGGTCATTGGGAAACACAAAACTCAAAATGTAATTCTGCTATGGTTTGTGACTAACAGTATTAATCGAAAGGAAAGAAAAGAATGTAACTTTCAATGCTCTCTTGTTATAATAAATTAAGACTCCAGTACTTTTTTTTTGAACCCTGGCACACAGCTTCAGAGAGCAACAAGGCTCAGAAGGCTTGTCCCTGTAAAGCAGGCAGGACAAGAGCCTGATTCATGCTAGAAGCTGGGGGGAAAGGGCTGCTGGCTGTCACTGGCTTACCTGGATAAGCAGGGGATGTGTGGGCCACCTGTCAATTGTGCTCCACTTCATCACAGGCTTCCTTCCCACTTCATTATAGTATCTGTAAATTGCATTTAAGCTGCTGCCTGAAATATACAGGAAGCCACTTAGATACACGTTGATTACGGTGACAATTTTTAAAAGACAAGTAAAGGCATTAATTTTAAGTTCAAAATAGGTAACTGCTTTTATACTAAATAAGTCTAATTACAATCATTTCAATACTCCAAAATGTATACAGATTTAACTATCCTGAAAATGAAGATCACTAAAAAGCAATCAATTTCAGCAGAGCTTTCAAAGATTATCGAGGCCATTTCTTGTGAGAAACACAATGGTGATGAATTTATGAAATATAAGCAGTCAAGTTATTTGCAAGGACCAAGTCTTACAACTGAAAGCATGTTAAAGTTTGTTTTCCATTATTGTATAACTTCCCATTACAGAAAACGTAGACAGGGGAGAAGAAAGGAAAAAAGCCAGCCATTCTCCTGGCAGGCTCATACAGTGATGGCCTCATTCTGGCATAGTTCTTTCCAGTTATTTTTCCTTATAGCTGTTTTGTTTTATTTTACAAAGTTGTAATTTTAGTATCTATGAATTTTGTATCCTGAGTATTTGGGACATTTTTACTTAATATTATAAGGTATTTTCCACATTATTAATGGAAGTTGTATAACCATCCTTTTTAATGGCTTATTGATAAGAAGCACAGCTTATTGAGAGCAGCTTATTAAGATTTGTCTGAGCATTCTCTATTTTTATCTGCTTCTACAAAATTATCACCATTCCCTAGAATATGTTAAATGGAGAGCAAATCCTTACAGTCCTAACAAAACTTGTATTTCTAAGCAAGAGGTGGTGGAAATCATGAAAATACGAAGACTAATGGAAGGCAGATGGGGTCAACCCAACACAACTTTTTCCTGGACTAAAGGGAGCTGCCTCTGGGCCAAGCCTCAATCCTATGAAAAACTAATCCTAGGAGAGGGCCTCTTCCTCAATCTTAACATAAGGCAAATGTTCTAAAACAGTTCATGCTTCCCAATACCAATCCCCTGGTTTCTCTGACCATGAGAGCTGTTAATCAGTTAGGTCCTCCAGATTGTAATGCTATTCAGGACAAAGCCATATTTTAAATCAAAAGTACAGACTCAATTTTCAAAAAAAAAGAAAATATGAGTTCCATTTGTGTAAGTAGAATACAGTGAGTCAGAGGAATCCAAATAGAGTCCATTTCAGGTTCAAAAACAATCTTTTCAGGTATCACAAAGGGGTCACTACCATATTATTAGCATTGCCAGTCACATTTTACAGGGGAATATCGTCATTTTCAGATGTACAAAAGGACTTCTGGAAGCCACGTTAGTTCTTCAGGGTCACTCAGAAACATTCAATGAACTACCAGAAATAGTAATTCAAGGGAAAACATAACTAAAAAAATTGTTTGTGATTGATACATAGAATACACTGGCACTACCATGACAATGTATGTCTAAATAATACAACACATAAAACAACACTCAACTGGCCTCAAAGAATGAATGATGGGAAAGGCCTTCCCATCTCTGAAATGAAGATGTTCCTGCCCGTACATGAGATACAGGAAAAAGCTACACAGACATTGGTGTTTCAAGCACACTGGAAAAGCCAGCTGTGAAATGAAACCCATAGTCAATCCTCTCATATAAATAACCATTGCTTAACTTGTCTAGTTTTGAGAGCAGACATCTACATTTGAGGTGTATTTTTTAAAGCAAGGCAAGAGTATAGCTTAGAAATTTATAAAATCAGATTCACTCTCCAATTACACATTACCAGACATTCTGAAGTGGTGGAGGTACATTTCCAAAAGAAATCACAATTCAAAATACTCCTGCGAGTATCTGAGAACTCAGGCCTTTTCATAAGTGCTCTGAGCAAATATCTAAGGCACACATCAGGCTGTGAACATTTCTTCCAGGGGCCTTTTGTTTCTCCTCATAGTTACAGAAACAACATGCACTGATTTCCAAAAGCAATTCGGAAGGAACAATGTGCTGACCCCAATCCTTGAAAATGAATGGGAACAATATTCGTAGATGACAGCAGCTTTATCTATAATTAATGATATAGAGACTGGCAAACATGGGTTATTCTCCAGCTCCAGCTAAATACGGAGGAAACAATATGCAGTAGTATTTTCTAAAATCTAGAACAGTGAGAGAAGTTTGCAAAGAGACTACCAAACTGGGCTTTGCTTTAAACAGGAAACAACCCAGAACCGAAGAGTAACAAAAAACATATTAGTATTTCCAATGTTATATGGGCACCTCTACTTTCAAAATGGAAACAGCTATCACCTTTGCCACATTAATAAGAATATCCAGGTAACCATGAAAATAAGGCTTATTACACACAGAGAAAGCGGCTTAAGGTTCGTTACTAATCCACTGTACAACTGCATAAAGTGCTGAGCACAGGCAGGCACCGCCTTTCACCCACCATTTGTAATTCTCAGCCGATGGGCCAATAACTCAAGGAGCAGATGAACCATGCGATTTCAAATGGACTGCCCTGAACTCTCGTGTCTAAAGCAGACAGGCTGGATTTGCCATTCAAATTGAAAATGATTCATCCTTTCCTTCAGTACTCAGGTTCCCTGGTGCTTTCTGCCAGGGCCATATCCACCCTCCCACTGCAGAGCAGCCTTACCTGTGGTAGAGCAGCTGTACTGTGGATACTGCGTAAAAGCAATAGCTCTTTCGAGCCCGTCTCTCTCCATCTCTTCAATTGCTTCTTCTGTTAAAGGATGGACATACCGGAATCCAATATAGTATTTGTGAGGGGCTGTTAGGAAGCATGTGTGCAAGGAAGAACGTATTAATCTTTACATAGATTCCTTGGCGTCACAAACAGAATGCAACGCCCAGAACAAAGAACAGGTGACCTGATGTCCTGAGGCTGATAATGCGGCAAGTTCAGAACATTCCTGAGATCTTATCCAGTCTTCAGCTAGTATGTGGACTTCTAATCGCTGTTTTCTGGGATCAACCTTCCCCCTCGCAGACACACACGTGGTTTTTAAAACTCAAGTTTCGGGTCCTAATTTTCTGCTGTTGGCTGAGATCAAAGAGACTCAAGGAAGGGAGGGGAGAGGTAGCACTTACTCGTAAAGGGGGACCTCCTCCTACACGCCAGACACTGTGGGGGATACTTGGCTCTTCTTTTTTTTTTTTTTTTGTCATTTAAATTCCATTTTTCAGATAAGGAGACAGAAATCCTCAAAGTTTACTGAGCCGCGCAGGTGGTCGAGCTGAACTTACAATGCAGGTTGCGTCCCCAGAGCCCACGCTCCTTCCCTGCCAGGCCTGCCTCCAGCACCCCTGCTCCGACAGACCGGGTCACCGAGGCTCCATAAGAGCTCTGGGATACCCGATACAAGTTCCCCGATAACAGAAGGACGAAATGATTCTCCTTGTTTGGCATAGCAAACCACACAGTCAAATTGGAGATGAGCGGGATTTAAAAGAATTGTTCTTGGCACCTAAATGACCTTACTGAGGCACGTCTTTGTGTTCCTTCCCCATCCCTTTACCAACTCCCTCCTCTAGCCCTCTTTGGTCCTTCTCCATCTTTTTCCCCTGTATTTTAAAAACATCTACAACCATGCAATTTCTTAAGCATTTATCAAATCATAAAACTGGAAGCTTCCTGAAGTTACTCAGTCTTGCTTCCCTGTCTTTTCATAGGATGTCACCTAACTTATACTCAGTTATGATATTGAGAACACACTAAACATAACTTTACAATAAAACCAAGATGTCCAAGAATTAGCAGGGGCTACCCTTGAGAATGTGACACTAAATTGCCACAAGAAACATTGAGCTTAAAGTGAAGGAAAAGAGACGGTGTATATTGTTTACATACATGTACAAAACATTCCTCAATAACTAGACCCAAGGAATGTGGGCCAGGGAAGCACATTACCAAAGCCAGGAGCAGATTCTCGAAAGGAGATAGGAGCATGTGTGCGCATGGGAAGGAGGTGCTGATTGGATATTCTCTGGCTGGGGACTGCAAAGAGGAAGGAAGGTGCTCAGACGGCATCATTGTCAGCTGTCTGTCCCTTCTAAGGCACGGTTTTATGTTCTCTTACTTAAGATATGGCAAACTACAGTTAAAACACACCAGAGGACATGACTGTAAGCTAACTCCAAATGACTGATCACTCAAAGATTACATGGCTCATCCTGATACTGTCCCTATCACAACATCTTCAAGGCCATTGCTTAGGAGCTCTTGGGGATCTAAGCTGAGGCTGAGCCGGGATTTGCTTTCTAATCTATTTTGAGACAATACTATTATCAGATTGACCTGGTGAGATCCCCCAGTGCTGCAGGTCAACCAGTTTCTCACATTTTCTTTTCAGCTTCAGAAAGTTGCAGCCTAAATGCCTGGGGTCTGGGAGTTCCTCAAAAATTGCAGACTAAGAGAGGTAGACAGGCTGCCCTTACAGATACCGGCAGATGGTGACCACACTCTGAAGGAAGGGAGAGTAAAACAGTCTAGAAAGAACAGATAAGGCTTGCTTGACCTGTTCAGTTAAAGATGGCCTGTAGAAACAGAGATTAGAAGTGACAATGTGCTCGTGCTCCGCCTGGGCCGATCCTGAGAAAACAGCAAGTGTGCACAAGGCCCCTCGTGGGTGGGGATGGGGTTCACCCTGCAGCCGGCTGTCACCGGCAGGAGTGCAAGGAGGGAAGAGCCCCTGGGATGTCACCAGCCCCACAGCCGGTGGGCACATCTGCCACCGTGAGCCCAAAGTACATGACTCACTGGCCCAGCTAACACTCTTTGATGAGAACTGGGAAAAAGGGAACAAGGAACAGAAGAATTGGATTTTCAACAGTAAAACTTCATTAACTTCCAGCCCATTAATTTAGCTTATGCAATAGTTCAAATGTCTGATCTGTACATGACTCTTGGACAGAAATGTGTGAAGTAGATACTGTAATGCTTTTTTATTTGTATCAGATCATGAACCCTATGCCGATGATGGATAATAATAAAAGCTGACATTTATTGGATTTTTGTCATGTACCACGCACCATACTAAGGCCTTTTAGGATTAGCTTAAATATTCACAGTGATCCTAGGAGTTGGGTTGTCCTATCATCCCCATTTTTAAGAAGAGACTTAACAAGGTAAAAAATCTGCCTGAAGTCACACAGCCAGGCCTGGGGCAGACAGTTCCCTATTATGCAGCCTGTAAAGAACTGAATTACTTTACTAAGTAACACTAAGTTGAGCTTCATTAAAGGCATCACAGTCCACATAACTAAATTAAAAAATTTTTAATGTATTTTGTACATTATTTAATGTACTTTTCATGAAATGGTGACACATCTCACCTACTCCCTTCTATATTCCCTAAATTACTCAGTGAAGTGTGAGAAGCAGGGCAAGAAACTTCTCACGTGGTGATCGGGGCGAGCCTCTGAGGGAGGGCACCTTAGAGCCCCAGCTGGTCATCTTCTTGGTCTTCAATGCAAAGTTCCCCCAAAGAAGTTCCCAAACCTTAAGACTATTTCATTTTTCCTGCATCCACACCCTGTGTGATCATCATACACATTTTGAATAGCATCTCTCCAGTCAGTCTTCAAAAGATTCTCTCCCTGACTCTGAGATAAGCGGCCTGCAGTAGCAAGGTCCCAATGGAAGCTTCTTGTAAGTAGAAACCATGTTTTTTGACTTTGAGTAACAGTGTCAAGCAGTGCAGGGTCCTCAATGGACCACTGATGAATGATGAGTAGGTGGTCTTGGGCCTTATTAAACGCCACTGCCATTCCCCCGGCGCAGGCCTGCTGAAACCATTAGGGGTCACAATTCTAACATGCAGGGGACAGCAGCAACTCAACTTGCCTGCCTCACAAGGTCCCCAGCATGGGCCACAGAGGACAACGTTATGCCAAAAGGTCATTAGTGGCAAAGCCCTCCCAGGAACAGGTCCTGGACAAGCTCCCAACATCCAGAGAAACCAAAAGTAGCCTCCAGGAGAATTTATACTCCCTGCCTCCATGAAGTGCCAGGAAACAGCTCCATGAAGGCTTATTCACTGCTTCACCCATCATCACTAAATTGACATATGGTGACTGTTTAGAAATACCTGCTGGCTGCGTGGGTGGAAGATGAAAGAATGGCTGTGGGACTTGATGTAGGAAAGAGCAGGGAAGTGAGAGATCAGCAGGGGGGTGAATGGAATGAGCAAAGAGGAAGGACAAGTTCCTGTCACATTAGTAGTGACTGGACAGGCAAGCCATTGAGCTGATACATGTTTCATGAATACCCTCAACACATCCCAAAAGGTATAATGAAGAATAATCACTTCTTTTTTCATATAAGTCTCTGTAACATAGAATGCTTAATAACTGATGGTTTAACATAACTCTTGCTGCAATTTTGACTATGAAAATATGAAGTGGATATTATTATTATTTGGTCCCTACCAAAGCAGGGATTATTCCTAGAATCTAGATACTTGTAAATGTCCTCTCTTTGTACAAAATGGCCACATATCTAAAAAGTCTATGCTTGATAGTAAATGAGACACTGGGTTATATCCAGGTCATTTCACAGGACTTCATCCAGCCAGCCTGGGAGGCGGAGGCCATCACTGGCTTGTCTGGTCTGGGCAACCTGACAGCCTCACTGTGAAGGGAGGAGGGAGCGGGAAGCACTTTTTCAGATCTGACAATTCTACTAGAGTCCTGTATGATAATGGGTACTATATGACACATCAACAGGAAACATGGCATATTTCCACCACCTTTTCGCCCTGGAGATAGCAGAGCAATCACAGATATGCTGCAGGTTTATCCTAATGAACTGTCCATGACGAGAGGATTTTGCTTTCTATCAAGGAGTTGTGAGTCAAGGTCAGCCAAGATTCCCTCACAAAAGATACCCTGCGGCCTGCGTAGCTGGCTGTATAAGCAATGCCCTAACCACAAGTGAAGGCAAAAAGGAGACGTCACATTCAGAAGCACAATTGAACAATTTTCCAAGTAGGATGAGCTGAAGGCTAGCGCCATTGTCCCCATTCTGAGATCAGCCTGAGCTCGGTGACAGCTTCTCCGAGAAGAGGGAAATGCTTTTCGTTCTGCCTCATGAGGCTGCTGACCTTGAGGTCCCCACTGTGTCACACTCCTGTCCAGTTTCTGAAACTCTAAAATGTGTCTGAAATTAAAGGATTTCATGTGTCCTAAGATGCATATTTTTTCTTCTAACATTTCTCATACTGGTCGGCATCTACAACAGATGCTGTCTTAAAATTAACTGGCAGAGTTGTTAGTGTCTTGATACTATATATATATATATATATATATATATATATAAAGCAATGGTGTGTCCTGCAATCAGTGGCATCTTGAATGCAATTAAATATGGCACTTACAGTTCATTCGTGTAGTTAGTGTTTCATGCCGCACATGCTTTCTGTGTTGGAGGTTCTCAGAGGGCAGTTACCAGATGTGTGCAGTCGTCTTTTAGTGCCACGTCTGAGGAGGCACTTACTGGCCTCACAATGGTGGTAAGGCCGGGAGCTGAAAGCTGGTTGGTCTCATGGCTGCAGCAGTGAGAGCTAGCTAATTCTGCTCTAGATGTTGATCTAATTAGCTATCCACACAGAAAGAAAAGGCAATAGCAGCAGCCTCAATCCATTTTCCAAAGATTTCTCTCCAGGGCAAAGCTATACAAGCTTTTTATTCATGGTACGTAGCCTCTTCCTTATAATCTAGCTCAACTTAAGACATACCTCAAACTTACTTGTGAAACTAATATTCCAAATCTTTAGCTTTTTTACTTGTATGTAAGGAAGAGCTATACAGCCAAGGACAAAGGACAACGCCTGGATTAAGGGACTATGCACCGTGCAGGAACGCCCCCGATCGAGAGCTGCCAGCACACAGAGCCGCCCTTGGCACCCAACACCCCTGCTTTCCCAACTACTCTGGCAGAAGAAACTAGCGAGCTGTTCATTAAGAAGCACTGTACCTGAGTGTGGGGACAGCTCATCCAGCAGCTTCACCATGGCTTCTCCTTGCTTGGAGGTCCACATCTTGATGGGGGACCCACCTCCAATCCTGCGGTACTGCTCCTGAATTTTGGGGGTTCGGCGTTTGGCGATGATTGGTGCCAGCTTACTAAATCATGTAAGATGTAGGTAAGTGGGTTTCATTCTACCTTAGCAACCTCAGAAATGTTTTCTACTCAGTTAAGAAGACAAGAAAAATTTTAAGAAGCACCTAACAAGAGGAAGCCTTTAAAAACAGAAGCTTCAGGTCACTGACCACAGCCAGCGCTTTGGGCCCAGGTGAGAGAAATTAAGTTAGACACTCTATGATGAAGAGCCACGACTGCCCACGTGCTGTTCTGGCAGCACGCTCTGAGGACGGAGGGCCCCAGACACCCGTGCAGAGCCCCTGGATGGGTGACAGCTCTATGTGAATACCTCTTGATCCTGCTAGCAGGAACCAGGACACATAAGGCATTATGAGGCACACCTTCCTCTTAATTTAAGAAAATGCCTATGAGCCCTATAGACATACTTGCACATGTGAGTAAAGGTGTACACACAAGAATGTCCGCATGTAACACTGTAAACAATTAAGTGTCCATCAGTGAGGTGCTGCTTAAATAAAGGTATAACCATTCAGTGCAGTTTCATAGTCATGAAAAAAGTGAGCCAGGTCTGTAAAACCTGTAGAACAATCTCCACAACACATTGTACGGTTTCAAAATAGATGACTAAGTGCTAAATAATTCACTTCAGTACATTCATTTTTTGTAAAAAAAGGATGTGTGTGTGTGTGTGTGTATACATATATAATATCTCTCTCTCTATATATATATATAGAGAGAGAGAGAGAGACACTATTTATGGATGTTTATCTCTGGGGAGGGTAACTAGGAAGCTGGAGTCCAAGGTTAAAAGGATACTTGCTTTTACTGTAAACACTTTAATACTATTTGCATTTTTTATCACATGTACGTATACATTTTCATTATAAAAACCTATTTTAAAAGAAAAAGAGAAGGAAAGAGGGAGGGAAGAATGAGAGGAAGGGCAGGACAGCAAGAGTCCACAGCCGCAGAATAAATGAATAATAACTATTGCTTCCCTGAGTGTTAGTCAGCCATCAAGTGCCAGGTACAAATGAATCTTTCAAAGATCCTACAGGTACTTCAGCTGTGTCCAGACAGTTTCAGAGCTCTGGGGAGGAAAGGCCTCAAGGAGAATGCCCCCCCCAATTAGCTTTCTCTCTCCCCTGCAGTTCTCCCAACATCACACCCTTCTTACAACTGACAGAAAACAGTAACGCTGCTCCAGCCACTACCAGACCTGCATCACAACCGTCTGTTGTTTTTGAGACTACAGAGCTGAGATACACGTGAGGCAAAATGCGTCGCACAAGTTAGGAATAAGTACAGGTGTTTATATGTATCTTACTCTTGAATAGGAAACGTCATGAGGTCTCGGTCCAGGAAGAGCCTCAGGAGGAAGTCGTGAACTTCTCCGAGGGTTTCAGGGCCTCCCATGTTTAGCAATAATATTCCGGTTTTGGGATTCCTATGTAAAATAAAATGCAGTGGTTGATTCATAAACACTTTTTATTGTCCTCGCATGTAGAATCTTGGTTCAGCTAGCAAATGCTCACCCAATCTGTTCGGAGCAAAGGGAAAAGCCTATACACCTTTTCACATGGCCACCTATTTGGGACAGCATGAGACCTCCCATTCTCCTACCACCACCCAAGGCATCGGTCTTCACTGGGCTTAAAATGTTTCTCTCTTACACTGTCAGCCCTGAACAAAGATTCCATTCTTTAGACACTGAGAGTCAAGGTATAAATCTGAAGCTGCCCTGAGGCTGCAGCCCCTGCCCAGGGGAATGCCTTATGGACACACAGGTTACCCCATCTCTCCAGACTTCAGTTTCCTCACCTATAAGACATAGTCCGCCAACTACCTCAAAAGTTGTTCTGAGAATTCAACGGGTAGTGCACTGAATCATTCAGCATGACCTGGCCCACACAGTAGGTGCTATTATACACTGAGAAGCCTTTGGTGTCCCTGTAATTTTAGACCTCCACGTACAATACCAACCCATCTCTCATTCTTTTATCTGCTCTCTTCTCTTTAATTATTAAATTATTACTGACTTAAATTATTTTTTGCTACTCTGTTTCCTTCTCCAGAGCCTGCCTTTACTCCTTCTTCAGTGTCTCCTGCTACGATAAACTACATTTCTCACTTTACATTCAGCTGTCTAGCCTTCATCTAAATTCAATGTGTAGGTAATTCCTGCAAGAAATTACTCTTACTTACTCAAATTAGTTCCAGGCTAAAGAATGAAGCATTGAATGAGCAAGAAGAGACAAAACAAAAGTCAGGCGGCTTCTGGGAAATTGAAAAAACAAAAGGACAATGCAAAAATGTAAACATCTAAGATCCAGAGCAGCTCTGGTGTTTGCACAGCTCAAGTGAGATGACAAGTTCTCCATCCTTAAACCTCAGGGGAAAGATGGAGTGGGACCAAGTGCTTCCTGCACTGCTTCTGGAAGACACCAGAGAGCATGACTACAGACTAGAACTATGAGGTCAGAGGCTGGGATGGGACTGTGGAAAACTGGGGGCCTGTGTGCGGTGTGTCCCTGAGAACAGGCAGCCATGCAATGGCAGAGAAAGAGTCTGCAGGTGGAAACTAAATGACAAGGAGGGTTCCTTCCACTCATTCCTTTTTTTTTCTGCATTTGTAAAAATTTAAATAGAATTCACATACCCTAAAATGTGCCATTTTAAACTGTACTGCTCAGTGGTTTTATACAAGCAGGAGCCATAATCTGCAGGGGAGAGTGTTCCAAGAACCGCCCCCCCCCAACTAGTGTTCCCTATGCATATTCATACCAATAATAAACTTTAATTTATAAATTAGGCACAGTAAAACAGATTAACAAGAGTAATAAAACAGAACAATCATAACAATGTACAATAACAACAGTTACATGAAACTCTTGACTACAGGACATTCTGAGACTTCATACTAGTTTTTTCTTGATTTTTGTAAGAGAAACTCATTATACCTCTGGGGTTGCAAGTGGTTAACTGTCCGTGCTGAGGCCTCGCTGGCCTGCGCTCCTGGCCCCAGCCCCTCTCACGGCCTCTCCTGAGAAGGAGCCTTCCTCTCGCGGGCAGCAGGGGCAGTGCTGGTCACACCTGTGTCTGTTACACCCATTGCTAAGAGATGTCATTGTTCTGTAACTTTTTGACCCCCTTGGACTAGAATCCTATCAATGTATTAACAAACTGGTGTTCAGTTTTCTTTCCTCGATGCCTTAAAATTCCAGATGCATCATGTTGTGAATTTGTAATATACCCTAATCTTTCTACTTAAACCACCAGTGCTCTCCTGGGATCCTGTCTTTCACCCTCAAAACCTGTGACTCACAATAAATTAAGTAAATTTTCCCATGGCTTGCTGCCAGCTAACAGATTACTGGTTAAGTAACCCCAGGCGAAGAGACTTACCTAAACCACAGAGGGTATCAATGTGCAAACGAGATTTAGAACTGTTTTTCATCTATAACATCTGAGCTCAGAACAAGAGTGGCGTTAAACAGGATGTTTTGCAACCATGTTATCTTAGACATGAAAGAGATGCACACGATTTGAAAATACCTAAATACGTGTGCACTTAATTCAAAACTGTGTTGTGCATGATGAATGGAGCATTAGTCCGCCTTGTTCCAACACCCCTCTATTCCAGAATATGAAGTGCAAAGCTTTAGTCAAGTGCCTCTGTCTCTTCTCCCCTCCAGACAGAGCACATCTGGGACCGAGGTCTGAATGGGCAAGTTTCCTTTGTTTGAATGTAAGCGTATACAGCATAACATATTTAAAACTTCTTTCACTATTTCAACGATTTTTATCTTCTGGGACTCTCAAATATGAGGCTTTTCCTTTGAACTATTAATTGCACATATCAGAAACTCATGGTCATCAATTAATTTAAAAAACAGAATAATTCTATTATATTCAGTTGGCATTAAAATTAAAAAAGCAAATTCCAGCTCTTCCTTAAACTTCCCAGGTGTAATTGGCCTGAGGCTCTATAGGACCTCTGGAACAGGATGTGATTTGGCCTGAGGCTCTATAGGACCTCTGGAGCAGCCCATGGGCCAAATACGCACACATACATCTGCCAGTTTTTGTAAATAAAGTTTTATTGGAACACAGTTCCTACTCATTTCCTTATATATTTTCTATGGCTGCCCCGACAACACAATGGCAGAGTTGAACAGAGGCAAAAGAGACCAAATGGTACTGTGTAGGCGTTTACAGACATGTTTGCTACCCCGGCTCTAGGAGTGTTTGCATGCTGTTACCTAGTCCAGTCTGAGCACTAAGCAGCACAAGGCCTTCATGGTTTCTAGCATCACAAAACGATTCACAGAGATGCTCTTCACTTCATCATCTGCAACATTTAAAAGCTAGAATAATGTACGTGCCCCATAACATGGGACTGGATAAATAATTCTGATTTCATAAAATACTCCTTGGCTACTAAAATAGTGGAGAATATTTATATTTATATGGTAGACATATTATCTAACATAAAGAGGAATTCATAAAAGTAATATGTGCACGACTGTCACATTCTGGTATATATATGCTAAGTAAATATTGATACACATATAATGACAAAATACTGGGTAATAGATTTTTTCTTTCTTTTTTTTTTTGCCTGTCTATATTTTCTAAAATGAACCTATTTCTTCTGTATGAATAGGAATCAGAGTTACTTAACAGAATTTGTATTTTTTAGATTTTTAATTTGAAATCTTTAATATTAAGGCTGAAGAAGGCTTTATCATTGACTTTTGCCACTAGGATAATACAGTCATGAAATAATTTTTCTCCCAGGGTTCCACATTGAATCAGTTCTTTGGGTTACCCTAAACCCTAAATTCCTAAAGCACTTCGTACCATGACTGACGTGAGAGAGTGAGGAGGGACGTGTCTCGCTCTGCGCACCGTCAGAATGGAGAGAATGGACAGAATGTGTCTGTACCGCCACAATCAGTCTTTCCAGGGAGTTGAAAAGAGTTGATTTGGGGTCCAAGCCCAACTCCCTGTCTCCAACAAACCTCAGTTCACTTAGTGCTCAGTCAATGTACCCATGATCACACAGCGAAAAATAACGCCAAATAAGGCCATTTTATTTTCACAGCTGTTTAACATTCATTGGCCATCTGATGTAGCAGCAAGGTCAGGGAGTTCATAGTTCACAGCTACTCTTTCTTTCACTTTAGTGTTAATGTGCATTATTTCTATCTATGTACTTAATCTAAATAATTGCCCTTTCCAGGCTCCTGTTGCCTCTGTACCAGAGGAAAACTTGAGAGCAGCTGTGGCTACTGTTACGGAAGAGGATGAGGACACCCAGCCACTAGGCCACTCCTGCTGACATCCGCCCAGCAGCAGAGGGGAGGTACGGAACATGCTCTTCATTTCT
The DNA here is from genome assembly GCF_040802235.1 of Manis javanica. Lineage (NCBI taxonomy): Eukaryota > Metazoa > Chordata > Mammalia > Pholidota > Manidae > Manis > Manis javanica. The sequence continues at coordinate 109,851,544 of NC_133164.1, forward strand.
TCAATAAAAATACATCCTATTATGTCATGAATAGTTACGATCACTGTGTTAACAGATGGAAAAGAATGGTAGAGTTTATTACACAAATTCTTGGTAGATTATTCTTTATCCTGCACAGAACATACATGTCATGGGTATTATTATATTAGGTTCATAAATACATTTCCAGCAAACATACAATTAGTGTCATGTGACATATTCCAGAACTAAATTCCTACAGGATTTGCAGACTGTTTGTACTCGACTGTGTCCTTTCACAAAAGCCCTGTGAGATTTTTTATTGGTCAATCATACCACAATAAAGCTAGAAAAAAATTTTTTTAATTTAAAATTTAAAGATCTGTAAAAATTAAAAAAAAATGTAGAACCTTCATAGGGATGAAATCATAGCTAGCTTAACAGCTATTGAAAGGAAGCTGAGAAAATAACATACCATTGCTTCGATTGGACTTTCCCAGTACCTTTCCTCCAAAGGGAGCTCAGATCCACTGGTATGTGCATCAACAAAGAGAAATCCTGACTGGTACATACAGTTAGACTCATACCTCTTTCCTGGTTGAACTTGAGGTTTGGGGCTCCTGGCACGCTGGGCTGTTTCTGTGGCGGCTGCTCCGGTGGCTCCACCCGACCAGCACCTCCATGGCTGACAGGCCCTCAAGCTGCCGTGCACCACTGTGACAAAATTAAAGTGGCAGCGTGAAATCTAGCGGGAAAGTAATTTCTTTTGAAGAGGTCCTCAGGGCATAATTCCTGGATTTAAAATTTTATGAGGTGCTATAACAGAGGTGATTTTCCCAGCATTTCTCTGCAGGCAGGTGAAGGCAGCTGAGCCCTCTATGAGACGTCATGGCGTCCCCTAGCATGGCTTATCAGGACCTGCGTGGGAGCTTTTCTCGAAACCACACACCTTTCCCTGTGTTGGCAGATTTTGATACGATCCTTCGTGAGGATCACTGTTATGTTCTGAAAGTTACTGACGGCAGCATGTCGCTTATATGAAAGGTGAGGAGCCTGCCCTCTCACTGCAAAGATTAAGTGCCAGTGATTTAAGGAGTGGAAATTGGGCCAGTTTTCAACCAGTGCACAGATCTCTCATCTGCCTAGAAACCTTCTCCAGTAAGGTACCAGTGCTGGGAACTTCAGTATTGGTCTTGGACCCTGACAAGGGGCACCTCTGCTTCTAAGGGCTCTTTCTGGCCCTCCTCCTATTGCAGTCTGCACAGCTAAGGATTCATGGACCCCCCAAAGTACCCAATTCCTGATAAGGATCCCAGTTTTCAGGAGCCCAGAATTCCCACACCCACTTCCAAGGTCTGCACAGGATTCTTTCCTGGATCCACCTTTCTAAGGGCAGATTGCACCATCCGTGTATGCAACTCTTGACCTGCAGGGCAGCCAATAGGCGGCTGTTTGCAGGGGCAAGAGGGGAGCGTGAACACAGACATGGGTATGCAGAAGGCTCTTTGCAATGCAGGACAGAGACAGCAATGGGAGGAGAAGCAGGAAGGCCTTCAGGCCAGAGACAACAATCCCAAGGCCACATTTCTGTAGGAACTTTGAAGAGTTGGAGAGTTCATTCTTCCAGGTCATTATAAAGGTCTTTTGGTCAGTGTGGGGGACTAGAACAGACTTCACAGATTGTTAGCTTGCTATCCCACATATGACATATGGGTCTCAATTTGTACTCTTGTCCTAGGGCCCACAAGAGTTAGTTGTGGGCCTGGAAAACCCATCTGACTTGAGAAGTCCACGGGCCATACTCAGTTGTAGCAGAAAGAGCATTCATCCTTAGACAACACACAGTGAAATTAAACCAAAGCCATACAGTAGGTACTGCAGACGGCAACATGGGACAGGGATCACTGCCGTGCCCCACACTGTACACTCACCTCCTTTTCCCATTCTCATACCAGCAGATTCAATACCAGCTTGGTATCTGGTTCCCTCTATCATCCCCCTACTTATGAGTCAAAGGTGTCCTGGTGGGGAACTTGGGCTGCAGACCAGTAGATCTGACTCTAAATCCAGTTCTGCAATTTACCTGTAGTATGACTGGGGCCAGATTATAATCTTTTGGAGCCTTAGTTTTCCCAGCTGTGAAATGATGGCCCTTGTGAGGATTTCAGCAGATAAGACACACTCTGCATGGCATCTGCCACACATGATTAGTGCTGGCATTCAGTTCATTTCCAAGTGTCTAGAGCACAGGGAGTACACCTGCTTTGATTTTTTTTATCAGCTAGTATGTCAATAAGATATAGGAGAATGGTATCTCCAGGTCACTTAGATTTCCAGCTCTCCAGAACGTGCACATTCCCAACAGAGCCAATTACGTGAGCTTGTGCCGACCAGTCCTTATTAACTCAAAGTAGAAGTGCAAAGATTGACATAAAGAAGTTCAATTCTACTCAAATGAAGTCTCAAACCAACTCACATCTCCTTATTTTAGGTAAATTCAGTCTGAACTGCATGAGGTTTAACCAGGTTCTCAATCATACTGGGATGTCTACAGTTCCTTCTATGAATGAGATTATACCAGACTCTATGGGCTATCAGAACAACTTTGGCATTACGTATGTTGACTGCTAGTAATTAGATTTCCTCCTTTGAAGCTTAAAAACAGGGTAGCAGGGGGCAGGAAGTGAGGGTGAAACTAGATTATCCAACTAGTACATTAATTGCCTAGTACAATTTGGGAGCTGGTAGCCTTTGAGCTACCAAACCATTGCCATGTCCTCTACTGTCAAAATTGTCTTCTCTGTGGGTGAGGCTCAGAACCTCACCCCCCCCTGCTTTGAGAGAAATCTTCTGCATCCGTGGATGTCTTGCTGCCCTTGTCTAGCCTGGATTAATACTTAGTCCATAGGCACACACCTGATCATCTGATCATCTACATTTGCCCTCTTACAGCACTAAACTATGTTTTCTACCTTTATCTTGCATCTACCTACCACTTCAGCATTTTATTAAAAATAATAATAATAATAATAATAAAGGGAGAAATGTGGGATCAACATATAAATCAAGTACAAAAATCAAACGAATATTCATATTTGACCTGATTGTTTATAGGTCATAATGCATGATCAAAACCGAAAGTTTCTGTGATGAATGCCCTTGTACTGTTCACCATGTAAGAATTTATTCACTATGTAAGAATTCGTTCACCATGTAAGAACTTGTTCGTTATGCTTCAGAAGATTGGAGACTGATGAGAATTAGGCTTGAGATGGATTAATGATTGTACATTGAGCATTGACCCCCCTATACTGAATTTTATTGTTGTTAACAACCATTTGATCAATAAATATGAGAGATGCCCTCTCAAAAAAAAAAAAATTGTCTTCTCTGTGGCTGAATAAGTTTCTCAGAGAAGGGTGATGATGCTAATAATGACCCTTTCCACTCAGGATGTAGGGTTAATACACCCTCTCACAAGGACTTCTCTTAGAAAACACTCCTCTCCACTTAGGATCAGAAGATTCTAAAGAATCTCTCCTTCCAAATGATCATCAATCACCTGGCTAAGGGACTTTAAAGGAATCATTCAAAGAGAGGACCAACTGAGATTTCTGAACACACTCAGCTCACAGCTGAAGAGACATCTGAAGGCACAGGCAGCATTCTGAGGTGTAGCAAATAGATATTCTAGAGCTGGAGTCTGAGTGGAAATCCCAGATAGGATCAAACAAGTACTATGTGGCAGTATTTGGGCAACCTACTGAGCTATTCCAAGCCTCAATTTTCTCATCTGTAAAGTCGTGATAAGGCCAACCCTGCCTTGGCTGTTTGTGAAGGGCTGTTGTGTAGATTAGGAAAAATGTTTTAAGTCTGTGTTCCCCCAAGAACAGTACCTGGCACACTGCATGTAGTTGAGCAAGAAGTAAGAACACTCAAAAGTAGGGACTTACCCACTTATGAACTAAGACCAATAATTCTAACCCTACGCTTTACATGGACAACTGGTCTACCTTTGGAAGGCCTACCAACAATAAAAGCTATAACACAGGGATATGCAGAAGAAGAGAAGGTGATGTAAGAAAGCCAAAGTTTGTAACTCCTGGATAAGCCTAACAGATGAATCATTCAAAAGTATACCTGTGACTTAAGTTCATGAGTATCAACTGGCCCTTCAAAACCCAATTATTTAATAGTTTGGATGCTTGAGGGTGGGGCAGGGAAGAGTAGAAGAGCAAGACATAAATATACAAGTACTTAAATATACAGTAGAGTCCTTTTCTATCACCGAGATGAGGATTATTTCAAAAGGTATATGTATATTATAAAAATATGTACCATTTGAAAAATTAACAGCAAAAAAGGTTCTATATTGTGACTATAAACACTTGAGAGACTTTAAAAAACTAACTTATTTTCTGGTATGGAGCCAAAATGCTCTAATGTCCTTAAACACTGATATTCTTTTTTATCATTCTAAAATTTTTTTTTCTAATGACACAAGACATATACTTAGTGTAGAAATTTGGAAGGAAAAAGGCACTAAGAAAACAATAATTCATTATTCTATTGACTTTCTGACAAAAAAAATATATAGTGTATATAGTAATGGCCCACCCAAGATTCTTATTCTCTAATACATTAATTCTATAATGTTAACACTTTCAGAATTGGTTTTCAGAAATACTATTCAATTTTTTCTAACCCTGATAATGTTAATCCTTTCATATCAAATGGGATGATAAACGAATTATAAGTACATCTTAAAATCAGAGTCTGTAATTCAATCAGAGTTCAATTCTACTTCTGATCTGGTTCCCAAATCCTTCCACCTGGTTATTTATAACCTGGACAGCTCATTTAAAGTTTCTCAGATTGTTGTTCATGTACTCAAATCTGTCAGATTTTGAGAGCCTGTCAGACTTTCTCTGCCACAGAAGGGGGTCAATGAAAGAAAAGACTAATTTGATACTTCTTTCAGCCCCATTACTGGCACCTAACTTCCTCTTCTTAAAAAGACAATGCCTTTTGTCTCCCAGTGCCCATGGTGACCTGATCCTCATCGTACAATGAATGATCCTAATTATTTTCCTAACACAGGCACCTGTAATAAGATAACGACATTCAGAGTGGATTCTCTCCACCCCCTCTCAGAAGATGCCAGGTGAATTAGGGGACTTCTCAGAAAAATAAAAGGTCTGTCTCCAGTCACCCTCAAATGGGTTAATTATGCATCTTAGTATGTGACAGGCTTTTACATAATAATAACTGAACATTTTGAGGGTCTCCATGTATCTACTGTGTGTCAGGCACTGGACAACAGGCTCTACCAGCTAATCTTCCTGACAAGCCTATTAAGTATCACCTCTCTCCTTTTACCTTTACCAAAGCTCAAGCCAGGTTGAGTGCCTTGCTCAAGGGGTCACTGTTCTACAGAGCCAGTGTCCCAGCCAGGTGTGTCTTTGACCCAGAGTCCCATCAGCTCATCCTATGGACATAACCTACATTCATGGTTTGCATCTAAAACGTGTAGGGTTGTCAGTGGGTCTTATCTGTTCTCCAAGTATCTCTAGAAAACAGTAGCCCAAGCTGCTGTGCCGCGAGAGGTCCTGCTGCCAAGCACAGGGAGCACCGTGTGATGTCAGGGGCTAGCGCGGAGCAGCCGTGGGCACACTGTGGCCTCCATTACCTGGGAAAGACCCCAGGGCAGACGCCCTTGGTGATGATGGAGATGACGCCTTCCCATCCTCTCTGTGGCCGGCATTTTACGCGCACAGTCCCTCCCTCCCGTAATCCTCACCACCCTGTGACTGTCACTATTCTGACTTTACAGATGAGAACTAGGCTCTGAGAAATACAGCCACTGCTCACGACCAGCCGGCTGGCCCACGGACCCCGAGTCCCCTCCCAGCGGCCTCCCGGGGCCCGCAGGGGATCCAGGAACCCCCTCACGCCCCTCCCTGGGGAGGTTCCCTTTCCTGTCCCTTCTCCGCGCCGCGCCTCGCCCGGTCGCTCTGCTCCCTGCGCAGCCCGCCGCCGCTCCCGCCAGCCCCCCGGTGTGGGGACTCCGGCGCGAGCTGCCTGCTGTCCCCGCCGTCCCAGGGACCCCGGCTTCGGCGGCGGCCCCGACAGCCCCACTTACGCCGATGGCGGAGCAGGGCGCCCGCAGCTCGCAGGGCCGCAGCCATGTTTGCGCCGCCTGAAAGCATTCCCGGGGCAGCGTCTGCCAGGCCTCGGTTCCTCCCGCGGGGCGCGCTCAGGAGTCGAGCCCACTGGCGCCGAGCCGAGGGCGCCCCCACGTCGGCCGCGGGCCGCCTTATCTCGAGGCAGCCCCTGCGCCCTGGCTGCACGCCCGCCCCTCCTCCGCAGGCAGGCCTGGGGGCGGGGGCACTGGTGACACGCCCCTCTCGGGGGCCGCCCACCAGAGGGCGGTGCCCTGGGTGAGAGAGGACGCGCTCCCACCGGGCTCGCAGGTGACCGGTCACCCTGTTCGCATGCCCTGCGTGCATCTGCCACCCTCCCGAGGCCGGAACTGGAGCCGCAGCCTAGCAGAGGGCTTTCTAGACATTTCCATTACTGTTACTTTATATGAGGATACTGGTGCCTCGTTCTCCAGGTTGCTAGCACATCTGTGCCGATCTTTTGTTGTGCTTTGTTTTCGGTAATAAGTAAAGTAATTATATATTAAACACTCGTGAATGACATAATTATTCGATTATCTTTGTAGCATCTCTATGTAACAGTTTGACAGGTGGAACCAGAAAGCAAACATACTACTAACGTGAGAGCTTTAGGAAAAGTGAAGGCCAGTCTGGCAAATGCATTTCTTGCAAGGATGGCACGGTCGGGTTTATCAGTCTATCTGCGCACTTTGACAAGGAAGTCGTCTGGCCTCAATCCCGTACACTCAACAGGCGCCTCCCTCATTTCTAGCCATTCCTACATTCCCACGCCTCCACCCGCGCACCCTGCGCATATGTTCAGTGTGTACACCACCGACTCTTGGAACAGAAGGGTCTTGTTATTCATTCATTGAACAAGTATTGAGCACCTACCACGCACTGGGAAAACAGGAGTGAACAGAGTAGACAAGTAAGTGGCTTACGTGAAGGTTAAAGGAGAGACAGAAAGTCATCACAATATGGACTGTTTTGGGTGATGAACATTAGAAAGAAGAATGAAGCAACATTAAGGGAAATAGAGGGAAGCTAATGAAATTTAAAATGGAAGCGTCAGAGAGGTCCTCACGAACATTTGGGCAAATGCCTGAAGGAAATAAGAGGACAAGCCATGTGGACCGTTCTGGGAAGACAGGGTCTAGATTGAATTTGAAACCAGTTTTCTGTAGCTAAAATTTGTGCTCTTGATTTAATTTATTGAAGTTAGGGCTCCAAATGGTGATAGCCCAGCGTAAAATGTCAGATTAACTGGTTCACATTTCCTATTACCTGCATGAAAATCCAAGCAGATGTTCCCTGAGAAATGGGACAGTAAAACTGTTCCAAGTATCGAACTGCTTTCCTATCCATTTTGCTAACTCTCTACTCTCATAATGAAAGTTATATTAGTTTAACTTGCCCTTCAGAGGTGATCTTTATAGATAAGGGATTTCTCTACCGAAAGCCTATCTTTTAAATAGATGACCCAAAGGCTTTACATTTGGAGATGCTGTGCTTTAAAAAAGTATAGACAAGGCCAGAGAACTAGGGAAGGCCCAGGGGTTTAAATGTCTGAGCTACATGGGCTCTTCTGTGAAAGGTTCTGGATAAGTCGCCCCTTCATCCCGGGTGGGGTGCCCCTCCTGCTAGGGGGAGATAAAGGGTATTCTTGCCCCTCCCAGGGAAAAGCTGATAATTAGTGACAAGGCAGAAAGGTGCCAAATTTCATGTAATCACTAAGTTGGAATGGGTTAAATTTTTATCTGACCAGAAAGGAAAAAGGGGCTAGTAAAACATGCTTTATTAAATGTATCAACTTAATAACATTTTTAAAAAGTTAGCACCATTTCATACCTTTTATTCACATCTTATATTTTCATTTTTACTTTTTAAAAAGTCATTCAAAATTTCTCATGTGTAAAACCTTCTGAATGCATGTATTAAGACTCATAGGTTATAAATGGAAAAAGGATCTCATTCTTTTTCCCATTGGAAATTTCCATAACAATTGTCATTTCTAATAAATGGCTTATTTCTTACAAATATCAAGCATAACAGTTTTCCAACAGGTAAATTTTTATGTTCTTATGAAATAAGAGCAGATAAAATGTGCTTTATATCAGTCCTTTTAAAAACTGATTAGAAAACATAGCCCTTAGCCCAGAACTTGTAAATTCTAAATATGGGTTTCCTAAGAAAACCAGAAAAGCTCTTGACAGGCTTAAGAAATTTATAGAACTATATGAGATTTTTATGTATCTATGTACATATGTATATATATATGAATGCATTTTTTTTTCTGGCTTACATATTTGTAACAAAATTACACTCTACACCCCTTAACAAACAGAAAGCCAAAGGCATAGACTCAGAGCCAATTCACATTAACTGTGCCCCCACCACAACAGAGAAGGCTGGTCTGAGCTTGGGTGACTTAATTCGTGAAGAAAGCACTCTCCTGTCGGACAGCACTCTGAGTTCGGCCTGTGGTCTTATATAAAATGAGTTTGTTGGTTTCAGCTCAATGCTTCAGGGAAGGGAGGGATTCCCCTAATTCATTATTTGCCATGATTGGCACCTCTGAGCTACACAGACTAAATCTGATTACCCAATTCTGTCTCCTTAATCAGAAAAGCAACAGGGCAAGGTGGGAGGTGGGGGTGTTTAGTGCAAGAGAAACAGGCTGCATGAAGCAGACAAATGGTAAGCGATAATGATTACTCAGAGAATCTGATCGATTGGCCCCACAATTGTTTTACAGCAAAGAGGCCACCAATTCCAGGCCAATGTGACGTGCATTTTGGTTTCCCCTCTAACCTTAAGCCCACTAGTGGTGATGGGCCTATTAGTACATCTGCATGTATTTACTGAGTGCCTACTATGAGCAAGGCATTGTATCAGGCAATACGAAGGATTAAAAGGTAAAAAGTAAGCTATACTCTCAAGCAACTCATTTATTTATGAAACAGATGTGTAGGGAGAGCCTCCCTGTAGCAGGCATGTGGCAAGCACTGGGTATGGCAATGAAGTGGGCCATCTCTGCTTTCATGGAACTTACATTCTAAAAGGCAAGGCAGACAAAATAAAAGATATACAATACAATGACAGCAATAGTTAGGGGCCATTAAGAAAATAAAGCAGGCAAAGGAATGAAGAGAGGCTGGAACTGCTAGTTACAGTGATACAGCCTCTCTGCAAAGGTGACATTTGACAGGGACCTTTGGGGAGTGGAGGGAAACTCTCTGCAGAAGGGCTTTGCAAGCAAAGGGGGCAGCAAGAGCTGGAACACATTTGAAGCTTGTATGAGTTTCCTACAGTTGCTGGAACAAAATGCCACAAACCAGGTTGCTTCAAACAACAGTTGTTTTGTTGTTTTTCAGTTCTGAAGTCGAGAAGTCCCAAATCAAGATGTCAGCAGGGCCCTGGTTCCCCTGAAATCTGTAGGGGAGGACCCATCCCTGCCTCTTCCTAGCTTCTGGTAGTGGCCAGCGATCTGTGACATTCCTTGGGCTGGGCTTGTAGTTGCATCACTCCCATCTGCACCTGTGTCTTCACATGACAATCTTTCCCTCTTTAAGGACACCAGTTATATTGGACAAAAGGACCCTACTAACCTGTTCCTACTTGATTACATTTGCAAGGATCCTGTTTCTAAATAAGTTCACACTTACAAGTACCAGAAGTAAGGATTTCAACATATCTTTTAGGGGACGCAGTTCACCCTCTAACAAAGCTTGTAAGGAGACCATGTGTCGAACAAAATGTGTGAACAGAGTGGGAAGAAACTTCAGCCTATTGATGCAGGACTTTGTAGGTGATGAAGGACTGGGGCTTATGGAGTGATATCCTAGCAGAGTGAGCCATGCTTATGTTTCAGAAGGTTCACTTTGTCTGCAATGTGGAGAATCAACTGAGCTACTGCACCAGTTAAGACACATGCCACATGACTAAATGCATTCATTTTCTCCTAGGGTGGTGATTTTTTTGAGCTCATATTGGGCAAGGGTGGATTTTTCCCAGAGAATTGTGCTCCGAGTGGTGGATGGGTCCCTTTAGAGACTTTCTGGTTTGCCTCTGCCAGGATTCAGGGATCCCACCGGTCTTGGAGTTTGGTTAATTTCTTGGCGTGATAATCCTGCTCCTCACAGCTGTGCACATTCAAACCAGGGGAGCTGACTCTTCCCAGGAAGCTTTCATTCCCTACCAAGTCCTGGGCAGATGGCAGGCTTCCTTGCCCTTCTCTGGGCTACAGGACTGGTTTTCTAGATGTTCACAGAAGGACCAGACCTCTGAGGCCCTGCTTCAGGCACACTCGGGTCTGGCTCTTGCCCCACCTTCCTGTCTGGGCATGGGCATCTAGAAGCTGGGCACTCCGTATATTTACTTTATGGAAATCCATAGAGTTGTATGCTTATGAGGTATGCCCTTTTCTGTATGAATGTTCTATTTTAATAAAACTTTTTAAAAGGCACCCCCATGTCTTTATCTGGACTTTTCTCCCTCTAACCCCCATCCCTAACAGCTCTGGCTTTGAGACCCTCCCTCGCTTCCAACTGATGCCTAGAGATGCTCCTTTCACACTCCGCTAAGACTTGGGGGGCGAGGGGATTATATTTATCCAGTAAATCCACCTGTTTCTTTTGGAGGAGCAAGAGGTGAATAGAAGCTTCCCTGATAAAAGTGATGATTTCAGGCGAGAGGATGAAGAATGGTTCTTCATCAAGTGGAATTAGAACATAAAAGAGTAACATTGGGATATACTGAATGTGGGGAGGGGGGACACTAGGGAGGCAGAAAAGCACATGATGACCAAGAGCAAGCCATACACTTGGCCACTGCACGGGGTGTGGGAAGGCCTGGGAGACAAGGCTGAGGGCCCGTCTGCAAGTGCTAAAGGAACTGGGGCCTTGTTTGCAGGCTAATGGATCATCGGATCATCCATAATCAAGCAGCCATGGAGGAGACTGGCCTGGTCCAGGCCGTGCTCCAGGGAAGACAGCTGAGCAAGAAGAGTGTGCAGGCGACGGCCTGTAAGAGAGGCGAGGCAAGGAGAGCTAACAGGAGACGGTGGCCACCAGAAAGAAGAAAAGCGGACAGCAACAGGTGGCTAAGGGCATACTGGCCATCAGGAGAGCGGCATCGGGGAACGCTAAGGTTTCCAGCCTTGGAGAGACCGAGAAAAAGAAACTCATAAGTCAGTAGGACAACTGTTGTGAGAAAACATGAGTGTACATTTTTACTGTCATTTTTCCACAGTTTGGTTTGGTCCCACCTGAGAGCGCTTTATGCTGTGGGAGGACTGGCAGTTACCACTGTCCAGCAGCAAGTCTGTCATCTGCACAGAAATATGGTTCAAACTAATAGTCATTCATTTTTAAAGAAACAGTTTTCTGAGAACTCATCATCTCCTTGCTAATTTGTCTTTCCTGATAGCTAATAGTTGAGCATTTCCATTTTGCTTTTGCCCACACCCTTTTGTCTTCACATAGGGAGGTGTGAAGACCTCTGGGTAAAGACTGGGGGCTGGGGTGCTGAACTCACAGATCTAACTTCACTCCCTCCCCAAAGCCCCACTAAAATGTCAATAGAGGTTTTGTTGGTGGTGGGGTTTTGTTTCTAAGCACAAACCTAAAAGGACGGAAAAAAAGAAAAGAGAACCATGTAATAGAATTTTGGAAGCTGGAAGGCAGGTGGTTAAATGGTTAATGATGTAGCAGACCCAAGAAACCCGAATCCTAAGCTGGCCATCCTAAGACAAGAACCACCCAGATTCACAGGACAGAGTCCCTAGGTGGTTCAGGACGGCCAGTGCCAGGGCCCTCTGGAGGTGGAGATGAGAGAGAGCTGCTAGAATGAGATGGAGCAAGTCTCTACCAGAAGTCTGACTGCCCAGGTGCCTCCACGGCAGCAGGTGACTGGCCCACCCACCTAGCAGCCGCCCAGAGGTCTGGTTCCTGAAGAAGTTAGAGGGCTCTGGACGGAAGTGAGCACAGAGTCACTACAGACAAGGGCAGACTTCAGGGAACGTGCTTACTGAAGGCAGAGACTCTGCTCTCTTTGCCTTTTCCTGCACAGAAGAGTCTGGAATTGACCAGCCCCGTAGGAAAAGCTACCGACATCCAGGGACTCTTTTATCCAATATCCAGGCTACTCACCCTACATGAGGTGCACATGCCCTCCACACACACTTCCGGCATTCTAACTCCCACTTGGAATTCTCAGCAGATAACTAAGCATCACCTGGCATCTGAGGAAAGCCTTTAACAGGAAAGACAGACCCAAACAAACAGAAGAAAACAACATGGAGGAAACTGGGATGATGCAAAAAGAAACTTGGATAAGAGACCGTGAAGACTACTTTCTGGGACCGAACTGAGAATTAAAAAAAAAAAATCACTATGCTAACAGATATGAAAAACCCAATAGAAGGATTGGGAAAAGACTGAGGAAAACGAAAATAGCAAGCAAAAAAATGATAAAAGAAAATTTAAAAGGAAGTCTAGTCTCTGAATAGTAGTTGCTTTAGAAAGAAAACAAACAAAAGAACAAAAGGAAGACTTTCAATAAACCAGTTTCAGGCACTTTTTCACAGCTGAAGGGGGTGACATTGAACAGATGCAAGAAATGTCATCAAATTTCAGAACAGTGGGGACAAGCTTCTAGAATACACAGGTCCTAAAGGACCAGCTATGAGAATACTTGGGAGTTCTCTGTAGCAACACTGGAAGCCAAGGCTGCAAAAACAGGGGAAAATGATTCTAACCCACATTTTTATATGGAGAATATGGTTCAAGGGTGGAGCTAGATTAAAAACATTTTTAGATATGCAAGGTCTCGATGAATTTACCTTCCATGCACGCTTTCTCAGGGAAACAACTGGAGGATGTGCGCCACCCAAATGAGGAAGCGTGCCAAGTGGGGCACATGGGATACAGGCAATAGGATGTCCAACACAGAAAGGCCAAGGGATACCGAGGATGACAGTGAAACAAGATCCCAGGATAACAACTGTGTTCCAAGATCAGAGGGTGATTAGTTCAGATTAGAGCAGACAGAGGCTCCAGGAGAAGCTTCTATGGACGATGTTAACTTAGGGCTGCCTGTTCTTCACCTAATCACCACATAAGTAACAATCCATGAGGCAGGAAAACACCTTTCAGCATGAGAGAAAAAGTCATTTAATTGACCAGCGATGACCAAATGCTATTACAGTATTTGTACATCATAACGCCCCTTCTTTCTGCCTGGGAGGGCTGAATGAAATACACTGATTCTAGTTTTAAAATAATTCAAGATTTGGAGTTTCGAAGTTCATTCTGCTACTCTCTGACTGTGCAGCTTTAGGCATGTTTCTTAACCTTTCTCAGCCATTATCTCAGGGACAATAGGGCGAATGCAAATGACCTAGGAAGTTACTGTGAGGATTAAAGCACATGATTGTACGTGACCGGATACAAAGCTTACAGCACTCATGGCAGCTATAATTTTGAGAATGTATCCATATGCATTGAAAGCTGAATGGAAGCACATGCAGTGTTTCTGTAGCCATTGGTCAACATTGGTAAACAGTCTCAGCCTTGCCCCAATTATCCCATTTCAATTATAGAGACTAATGAGAAATAACTTGAGGACGACAAGGATAACAGAAGCTTTAAGGTTGAGTTTAGAAATAGGAGGGAGTTATTCAGTGACCATCAACCTTACTTAGGGACAGCCACACCCGGGTCGCTTTAAAAACCACTCTGGGCCACATGCATGAGATTTGCTACTCATTGTGCTCAAGACTGTTGGCCTCATGTCACCATAACCTTAACTCCCTTATCCCCACCTAATCCCACAGCTCTCTCAGGATTTAAAACTTGACTCATTTACACAATTAAAATTTAAGCTGAGTCTAATCTTATCACCTAAATTCTGATCAAATGAACTGCTTGGTTGAAACCAATTAGAGCTCATTCACATTCTTACAAATATTTTTTATTTAAAGATACAAGCCAAATATACTTCAAATGCTCCATTTCCATTTTTCATTTAATTGCAAAATAGGATATAATCTAATGCGCCCAAAAATAACACTAAAAAGATTACAGAAAGGATGTAACTAGAACCCACATCTAATTTTAAAGTCATTCCATCCCATTACATAATTTTAGTAATAACTACTAAATTTAGTAATATCTCATTTTGTATATACACATCATGAAAAATAAAGATTAAAAAATGCAAAAGGCATGAATTGGTGTGAGACAAAGCTGTTAAGCTTAAAAAAAAATAAAGCCCGCAAAGTTTTTATGTGTGTCCATTTATTGATTGCCAGGAATACAGCCTATTGAGAATACATGACATGCATTTTGGGGGAGAAATTAACCAAATCTGAAATGAAGCCATTCAATAACCCTGCTGAGAGTTAATAAGGTAGCAGAGATTAGATATAAGGACACAGTGTGGGATGACTTAAGCAGCCACTTACAGTTGTCATTAAGATTCCAGCTGCAAATTCTTTTGGAATTATTTATTCTTAATTAATTAGGAACGACCAGGAGAGAGGAAATCTTTACTCTCACCTCTGCCTCTTTAGCCTCTACTAGAGCTAGGAAGGATGCTGTTCATTAAAAATACCAGAATTTTGCTCTTAGTTCAAATTGTTTAAGACAATTCTATTCTTTCAAAGTCTGTCATTATCAACCAGGTATGCCTTAGAATTATAAGCAGCTATACAGATTTAGAAAAGATCAATAACTGACACAAAAGACTATATTTGATTTCAGTATCTACTGTTGAATTGTACTCTACTACTAGCAGATTTTTACATCATATTGTCAATTTTCTCCCAAGATGTCTATTTTAATTCACTGACACAATAAAATTATATAAATTAAAGAATTCCAGTTAAACTTAAGAGGACAGAAAGATTAAGTTACTGGAATGTCTTAGTCCATAATTACAAATTAATTATATATGGTATATGGAACACAAAGATTATAACATATAATTGGATATAATGTTGAAATGTACAGGTATATGCCACATATTTCCCCCAAACTGTGTGACAGGTATTTTTTCTTAAAATGACACCATCAATGTCACTTGACATTCAAATGATTTGGATTGGTTTTTGGGGTAGTGGAAACAGAAAAGAAAAAGAGACCAGAAACAGATACACTCCAATAGAATAAAAAGGGGAGAATTTTGGTTTTTAATTTTTTTAAATAGGCAGTCTGTCCCTTTCATGAACGATATTCTTCCCTTAATACTGTAGGAGGGACGAGTTACGGCTTGCAGCGCTGGACAAACCGAGGGTATAAGCATACATCTCGGATGTGATACCTATTAAGAATCCAGGTTAAGAATCGTTCTAAGCCCAAGCCATATCCTCCATGAGGACACGTGCCATATTTTCTCTGTTTAAAAAAGAGAGAGAGAGATAATTGCTTAAAGTTTTGTCTAAAATAGTTACAATTTACTTACTGTGAAATGAGTTAGCTTATTGTGGTTATGGTTTCAACCCTTAATCTACATGACTTCATGGACCACAAGTGAAGAAATAATTTGCTATGAAAAATAAACCAGGGATTCAGTGCCACCCTGGAAAGGAGAGATTGCAAACTTTTATACTAAGTGAGTATCTCTTTAACCAGAGGAAAATCAAAGTAGCACTAGATATTGGTAGGATCTGATGACAAACTTAAAAACCCAGTGGCAATGAGCAAAGCCAGTAGTTAAACAGGTTTTCAAATGAAATTAACATATTACTGGCCAAAGACAAAACTAGCAATATTCATATGCCACATTATCAGAACCATGAAACTGAACACAGCTCACTGAAATACCAAAGTCTCATGCTGAATCCCTCCTTTTAAAAACTTCGATTATACAGAACTATAACCACAAAAAAGTTTTAAAGAATATTAAAAATAATTTTGTTTTTACCTGATCTGTGTACCAGTAATAAGGAGTAGGGTCAATTCCTTCCCTTTTGTAACCTGCCAGAATCTCTTCACTATCCCAGATGCGCATCGAGCCTCCCACAATCTCACCAACATTGGGCATCAACACGTCAACCTTTAAAAAAGTGTACAGTTACTACCAGGCTATCAGTGAAGGCACTGATCCAGAGTTTAAATGGAAGTCACACTTACGCTCCTACAGCTA
This sequence comes from Manis javanica, assembly GCF_040802235.1. Taxonomy (NCBI): domain Eukaryota; kingdom Metazoa; phylum Chordata; class Mammalia; order Pholidota; family Manidae; genus Manis; species Manis javanica. Next base: position 109,867,812 of record NC_133164.1, read on the forward strand.
AAGGAGCACTAAGATCATGTACAATTAAAATGTTATTTAAATTCTGTAATCTAACAAGGTATGTTAAACCCAATTTAGAGAGCAATATGTACTTCATACCCTAACGGAATATTCATCAGAGCTGTATCTTATTCTAATGACAGTCCCCACCCCCTTTAAAAGCAAAATTACTATCTGAATCACAAACTGACAGATTCAGTAAGGCGGGGATCCTCAGGACATCGCTGCATATAGAAGGACTTGATCTCTACAGGAAATCGACACAGCAAGATTGGCTCATTAATGGTGTCCGTCATCAGTCTCTCAGGAGCTTCTGGGATATCCTGAGGTTAAACATGACTTCATTAACATTTACAACTTGAAATGCAATGAGATAGAAGCAGCTCTTCCACCCAGTGGAGCCCTTGTCTTCTTAATACAACACAGTAGAGAACACACACCCGCCCATAACCCATACACACGGGTGGAAGGGTTAGTTTCTTTCAAAAACAAACACATTAAAAACCTCACATGCAGTTGCTAAAATAACTGTGAAAAGACCTGCCTCCTACAGTATCTCTCAAGGGCCATGCTGCTTGAGAAATGAAAACCCAAAAACCACCCAAGCCATTATCACTGTGACTAAACACTGCTCAGTTATTTTTTTTTCAGGGGCCAGTTTTATCTAGCTCTGAAGCAAGTGTGGGCCACTCAGTCCCCCAAGACATAAGATAATCAGTGAATACTCCAGAACATCATTGATCTACACACCAAGTACGTTATTAATAACACCAATCTTTAAACTCTGCTGTTACCTGGACTTCTTTCCTGTTATAATAAATCTATACACCTTCAATGGTAATAAGACATGGTCATAAGACAAATAACCAGTGTCAAAGCTCAATGTAACCACGCCTGGAAATGGGAGATGATGATGAATTAAGTTAATCTGTTTCTTTCTCAAAACACCCTTCAGTAAACCACACATAAATTCAAGTTAAAACTGAAAACTCTTGTCCTGAATTGGAAAACTCATTGATTTGTTTAATGTAAGAATTGAAATGGTCCTTAGCAATCACCTGGCACGGCTGTTTTCAAGCTTCAAAATAAGCAGAAAAGCTCTGGGCTCTTGGTTTTTATCTGCTTTAGGTACTAGACTTCTGTGTAAGATTTAATTAGGAGAAAAGGGGTCTTACTGCACATTCTAAAAAGTTTGAAGACCATCCTCATTATATGGGATAACAATGGTGTGAAGGGTAAATGCTGGCATCCAGCGCTTCCTGTGCCACGCACCCTGCTAGGCACTGAGCTCATGACTCCTCACGACTTTGCAAATGGACGTTACCTCCAAGGTAGATACAGAACCAGACGGCAGGGTCACTGGCCCTCAGTTATACAGCAGTAAGGACAGAGGTGGGGAGCTAAGCCCACCTGGGGGGCATTCCTACTCTGAAGCTTGTGTTCTTTCCACTCAATCACACTACTTTTCTAAGTATTAGGTAAAAACAGTTCTCAAGTTTTCAGTACAAATTTTGTTGTTATACATCATCAACTGACTGAAACAGTATGAGAATTTATAAAGGTCTAGTATACTTACTGTTTGCCATCTCTATAAATTCCTTCTAAAAACAAAACTCTAACTAGCAGTAGTTATTCATATTTCATCTGTAAAACAGATTTGCAAATAACTATGTATGGAGCGGTAAAATGTACAGAGCAGAGGGCTTAGGAAAATGTTGATCTATATCCCCGATGTTTGTTAGGAGGGTGGTCCCAAGCAAAACAGACAGATGCTCAGTTTAGCTGGGGCATCAGGCTACCTTTCCCATTAAGTCATTCTCTCTTGGTTTTGCATTTTAGCCAATGGCTATTTTCTTCTTTGAATCTCTTCCACATGAAGGATTTTTAACTCACTGTTCTGGGGGAGGAATCTTTTTCGGAAAAGTCAGATACTTTCTCCAGAAAAACAAAACAAATATATACACATAACAGTATTTTGCATATAATTTCAAAGTCCACAACTTCCTGAAGTATCCTGCCAGCCTAGAGAATTACAACTAGAGCTTTTAAGTCAAGACCCAGATTAATGATGGAAGAAGAGGAAAGCAAAGGATGAGATATGAAGACTAAAAACTTGCTAATACTTACTGAGCACTACAGAACACTTTGAGCACTGTTCTAAGGCTTACTCTATGTCTACTGACTCAATGAATCCTCAAATAACCCCAAGGGTTTGATAACAAGAAGATGCCTCCTGCATTACTGGTTAATTAACCAGAAGTAGCAGTCCACTTAAGCACAATACAACTTCTGAAACAAAGATTAGAAAGGAAACCATACTTCTCCAAATTCATAGAAAGTTCCATCTTCTTTCTTTATATTGTGTTCTTTTAGCCAAACAATAGCATCTGAGTAGTTCATCCGTTTGAAAGGCCGTTTGGGGGGCTTAAAGTTCTACAGCAGAAAGGAAAATGGAGTGTACATAAAGAAATCACTAACACTAAAATTGCCACTTTAAGGAAAAGTATTTACTATTATTGTAAAACATTATTTCAGTCTAGAAAAAAAATGACATCCTAAAGATGAAAAACATATATAAACCTCCTCTCACATAGGTTAAAATATTATGAAATTATTGATAATTGACTAGTATCAAATTTTAGTCTTGAAAATATTAGTCCAAAATGGATGAAAGGAGGTCAAAAGGCACAAACTTCCAGTTACAAAATAAACTAAGTTCTGGGGTGTAATACACAGCATGGTGACTACAGTTAAGGATACTGCATTATAAATTTGAAAGTTGCTAACAGAGTTGATATTAAAACGTTGCATCATAAAGAAAAAAAGTTTAACTATGTGTGGTGATGGACGTTACCTAGACTTTTTAAGGTGATCATAGTATATACAAGTATCTCATTATGTTGTACACCTGAAACTAATAATAACACTATACATCAATTATATCTCAAAACTTATCTATATATATCACTTTTTCGAAGCTCACCAAGCCATTAAATCTATAAAAACTGAGGGTGAAGCCTTCGTTGCCTTCCAAAGGAGTCATCATTTCCTTTTTCCATAAAATACTACACCTACCGGGTTGAGGTCATACACTATGCTTGCTGCAGGTGATTTCAAGACTCTGTCTACCACATCACAAACCAAGTCCTCCAATCGGTCTAGGAGCTCCTCAAAGGTCAGGAAAGGGCACTCTGCTTCCACGTGAGTGTATCTGGAAGAATGAGACACTGGCTTGGAGCTGCTCTTCTCTTCTACTGAGTTTCTCTCAAGCAAGCGTTTAACTTTGGAAAACTGTCCAGAAAGGTAATATTCTAACACTGCTAACCAACTCCCCAGTCTGCAAATTAGTTTCAGATCCTCCTCCACTTCCCCTCTTTAAATAGTGATTTCTTATTTATTCCTTAATACATAAGAATCAAGTCAAAGTGAAAGAACAGACCTTAGGTAGCTATGGCCTAAGAGGCAAACTTTTCACATGGTTTCCATTCATTTATTCAATTGCCCTTCATATATCCTCTTAACGTATCCAAACTTTTAACATTGACATCACTTGCCTATATAAAGATTGCTTCTCTAAACATATTTTCCTAAAAAGTTTTAAATACAAATAAAAAAACAATTCGGTACTCAGCCAGGTGCCTTCGTGTTCTGGACTGTTCGGCCCTGTATGACTGTGCAATACAAAAAACATCTCCCAGAGCTGGAATGCAGGTCTCCAAGTACAGCTGAGAGGACTGAGTCAAAAATGCCTCTTCCCCAAAGTAGTCGAGCTTGAAGAGTGTAGCACCACCTTCTACTTGTGTTTGCACTAATGTTGGTGGAGTAACCTGTTCCAATGGAAATAAGGAATAAATAAATGCCTGCCATGAGCACCCCATGCACATTTAAAAATGGCAAAAGGTATCGTCTGCAAAAGATGAGTGCACACTTACTTCACAGTACCCCCTATCAAAGAAGTGATCTCTAAAGCACCTGGTGACCATGGAACGTGCTTTTAGGATTTTGGACATGTTTTCTCCTCGAATCATCATGTGTCTGTTGTTGAGCTGTACATCAACATCAGACTCTTCGTTGATCAAGTTATCAGCTCCTCCAGCTGGGGCCAACCCCATCAGTTCCCAGAAGTCACAACTCAGCTCATGACCCCCTGGAGCCTAAATTTTTAAGAAGGGGGCGGGGAGAAAGAAAGAAGAGAGAAGGAAACAAAAAATTAACATTATTAAGGATTTTAATTTATGTCAAAATTTTTGATGAGCTGATATTTCTAAGAAACTCAACATTATTAGCCTATCCATCTAAACACAAAAACCTAAATAATGCAATTTTATATTGATTTTTTTATATTCAGTATTCCTTTCAGAGTAAATATACACCTACACAATTTTTAAAAAACAGAAAAGCACAACCTAGAATATAAACTATAATTTCACCAGTCGAGTAACTGCTAACGATTGTTAACATTTGGCATATTATTTCTAGCCTTTGCCCAATAATTTAAGATAACAGATTACCCCACTGAAAAACTCCTTAGATGCAAAGGCTTTAGTAAAAGCTATTTCTCTTTGGAATAGATACATAGTAAAAATTCAAATTCTTCCTATTAATTCCATTAAAAGCAATTCATTTTAGAAGCCACACATCATGGAAAATATAATTATCTTGATACCAAACTGGATAGCAGGTAACATCATGACGATGACTCCAACTGGCAATCACTTCACTTCCAGGGAAAGCTGAGTGACCTTGGGTCAGATATTCATTCTTAACGTAGGTTCTTTTACCTGAACCTTGGAAGACCCTCTTTTGTTAGTATTTCTAGCCTATTAGGAGAACTCCCAGGGCTCCCTCTAGTGGATATGTCACATTTGTTTGTTTTCTTTGCCAGTCAACAAATAAAATCACACTAGTTACTTGAGCAATAATTACCAACTAACTGTAACTGGCCTAAGTTATGTGCCTGTTAGCTGGAGAACAAACAACTCTCTGAATAGCAGAGCTGTATTTACTTTTTTAAAAAGAAGCTTTCAAATTCTCTTCATAAAGTTTCAGATTTAGAGGTTCTTTCCCAAAATTTTTTGGGAAGACTAAGTTTTACTTCCACTTAACTGAAAAATTACTGACAGACCCATGGCAAAGTGGCTTTATTTTCACCCAAGAGGATTACTTAGGAATTCTGTAAGGTTGGAAGTCCCTGAAGTACTATCAGATGAGCTGTACGGTGTACATACTTCACCAGAAAAGCCGATTAAATTTCACAAGCACATTACATTTGTGTATTTATTTGCCAATACCAAAGATACAAATAAAGACCCTGGAAAATAAACACTTATTCACCCAATGAGGAATTTGGTCCACTCACCTGCTTGCCCTTTGGGGTAAGATTTAGCATTCCATACACTGCAACACTACTCTCGGTGGACAAGAGGAGTCCATTGTAACACTGACACTAGGAGAAGATCAAAGTTCAAATTTAGTTTTTCACATGTACACTAGTATATCCTAAGGTATAGAAAGCAAAGGGGATTACTTGCAAACAAGTTATCTGTCCCAAACTAGTAAAATAAGTTGGCTAGCAACTTTCAATATTAATAAAGAACAGCTATTTTTGTGAAAGATTTATCTATGTAGAGCTACACATGTATGTAAATACACACTTAACCTACAGACATATGCATAAGGTCACTAGCTCACGTCTTTTAAAAATATCTGGACAGTTTGTTTTCTTTAAAATTCATACTGTTAAAATAATATATAGATTATGATGAGCAATACTTCCTAAAATCATTAGAAAAGTGGTAAGGAACTTTATAATGGAGGGATTGGGCTAACAATACCTGACCCCACCCCCATTACAGAATCATTCAAAAAAGGGCAACTGAACATTATGTGCTTTGTGATGTGATCCCAGTGGAAAAATACAGCATTGCCTATAAAGCAGTTTTGCTAAAAAAAAAAACAACAACAACGAAGAACCACCTGAATCTGATCAGACCTAACGTGCAACTTCTAAGAAATACAGAGGTTAGAGGAACATGTTAAATGACATCTCAGGATGCAACTGACCAAATCCAGAATGTAAGAAGTCCCAACGGACAAACAGCCAGGTTTTTTCCAACAAATAAATGGGGGCAAGTGTTGGAGCAGAAAAGAGAATGAAAAGGGAGAACTATTATAGATTAAAAGAAATTTCAGAGATGTGTCAACTGAATGCAATGTGTAGATCTTGTTTGAATCCTTATTCAAACCAACCAACTATAAAAAGACATAAATCAACTGGGAGAATTTGGACATTTAGGAGCTATGTTAATGTAGGGGAGGGTGATAATGATAATATGGTTTATATTAAAGATATTATTTCTTGGAGATTCACATCTAAGTATATTTATATGAAAATGACATGCTGTCTGGGAGGTAAAAGGGGGTCAGCAGTAACGCCAAACTAGCCATGTATCAGTCGTTACTTGTTATGGACTTAGTGTTTGTGTCCTCCCAAAATTCATGTTGAACGCTTCCCCACCACAATGCGATGGTATTAGGGAACAGGGATTCAGGGAGAGAGGGAATAGGGTTAGACGAGGTCACAGGGGGAAGACCCTGGGACTGGGATCAGTGCCCTCCTAAGAGTCACAGGAGGTCTGCTCCCTCCTCTGCTCTGCGAGGATGCAGCAGGAGTCGGCAGTCTGAACCTGAAGAGGACTCACCGGAACTCCTGCATGCTTCCAGCCTCTCGAACTGCGAGAAATAACTTCCTGTTGTTTATAAGCCGCCCAGGCTATGGTATTTTGTTACAGCAGCCCTAACTCAGACGTTACTCAGGCTGGGTGATAAGAATGTCAAGTTTCTTCACCATTCTATTTTTAATACATTGGAAATTTTCCATAACAGCTTAGCATATGTATACAGATCCTAAAATTCCCAAAACTAACAAAAAGGAACCTACTGAAAAAATATAATTTTCAGCCATATCTTAGAAAATATTTACCAAATCATCCGATAAGACACACTGAAGATAACCTGTACCATCTCGCAGCACCAGAAACATTAAATTCTTTCCTGAAGATGAGAAAGAGAAATTCAGCCAGACTGTTTCAAAGCACTTAAAAGTACTTTCTCATAATTTAATCTCATATAAAGGAGACTCCCAGATAAGACATTAAAATGTTCAAACCTCCCATGTGGCCCCCATCCTCTGCAGGGTCCACCAATAACATCACTGCTCAGTATTGCAAAGCATTGTACCTTCTTCACTGTACTTTCAAGTCCTAAGCGATCCTCATGGTCCACATGACCGTGGGAAATCAAGAGAGCAAGCTACGTGAGATGAGGGCTTACGTCTAAGTCACCGTGAATGCTCTACAGCACCCAGGCATGTAACCCCGGGCACCCAGCGGCAGGAGCACAAACGCTGCCACATAGCATCACTCCTTTTCTTTTTCATGCCCCATCTCTTTTTACGAAGGATTTGATAACCATTTATAATAAAAAGTAGGTAATACAATAACAGAAAGAGAAAGCAAAACATCAGGACCAAGAGGGAGGCAGGAGGAAAATAAACTAATTATAAAAGTCAATACGACCACCATAAATAAGTTTCAGATTTGGCTCTGCCCTTCTGTAATACATGCCCTGCTTTTCATTTAAATAATTAAACTCAATGAGGCAAATATTTACTAGATAACCTCCTGATCTCTGTGGCTGCTTACAGTTACATAATTAGATGCTTACATCTAAGTAATTTTTAAACTTTTAGTAGTCATAAAGTAAGAACAAATTTAGGATATAAACCACTATCTCCTTGGAAAAGCTAGCATCCAAACACAAAAAGAATCCCAAAGTGAATGTTTCTATGTTCTTTAATTATGACCAAGGATATTTAAAACGAAAAAGAGAGAACAGAAAAGCTTTATTATTCACCTTGCCTACGCAGCCTGTGGACCCAGCCAAACACCTTTACTCTTTGGCCTCTATAACCTTCTAATGCATGAATCTTCACCTGTCAAGTTAAAAGAAATAATATTTGACCAATAATGTCAATTTATTGCATGTCAATTTTTCCACCAATATTAGACGACCGGTAGTAAAGTGTTAAAGATTTACAAAGAGTGCAGAACCACCAAGAGTCACTCAACTGCAGGCCAGAAGCAAAAAATTCCACCATACTGGAGTGGGTAAAAAATAAAAATAAAAAGAATCCAAGTCCTCTTTCTCTTAGTGCAAAACTGGTAATGAGAAACCCATTATTTCAGATATTGCTACACAAAATCAATTGAGTAAATGGACTCACGACAGCAACAACAGAGTCCACACAGGCCCCTTCCCTGGCTTCACAGTCCCTCTCAACACCCTGGAAGGTAGAACAAAGGCTAGCTTTTGGTTTGGGAGATGGAGGAGATGAGTAAGGGAAGGAGATGGTGAACGGTAGCCAAGAAAACAGCTTCATCACTAAGGAAACAGGAAAAATGTGACAAGTCACCTGCACTAAGAGCTACCTGAAACTGGAGCATGCCCATTCACAGTACAGTACTCTATTCTAGAAAGAATACAGAAGGAGTTCAATTTTATAAAACCACGTAACTTTATCCATTTAAAAACTCATGAAAATCATGGCTTTCAGCCTCTCTATTTTACGGTGAGGAGACACACTTAGGAAGGGCCAAGTTGCTTACCAACACCACCCTGCACAGCCAGCTTGCGAGCTTCCACTCAACAAACCGCTAAACATTCTAATCAAAGGAACCAGCCTTTTAACTCTAAAGTGTTATTTATGGTGATCCCCTGTAAAAGGAAGGGAAAGAACACCGTGCAAAGGAACAAAGCACGCTGCAGGCCCCATAGATGCAGAAATAACAGTTTGGTGTGGCAAGTCCACATTTGAAACGATACATGTCACACTTACACATTTTGGCTCTGGAAGACTTAGGTCTTTTTTTATAGAAATCTTCTTTGCTTCTTCCAGGTTTTTTTCTCTACGCAAATTGTCTTCTGCCTAATTTAAAAATAAAGCAATTTGTTAACATGGTTTCTAATGGTCTAACTTCTTAAAATGTTCACAATGACAAATGCATTGCTCACCTCTTTCTTTTCCCGGGATTCATTCTTCATTTGTTCCCGATGCCACATTTTTTTAATGTTCTTCATCTGTGATTTAGAAATAACATCCCACCTCTAAAGAGAAAGACAGGCATTTTAGTTTTTCAAGACCTCTATGCTCTGATGAAATTGTATTCACAATATAATTCTGCAAAGTTTTCAGTTCACCCTACCTCATTTTCTTTTTGTGAATCTATGTAAATGGTAGGAAATGGTTCTTTTCCCACTGTCATCAAAGCCTGGAGTGGGAAGGGAGAAAAAGAAAATTTCTTTAACATTGTGCAATATTTGAACTCAAAATAGTATCTCAATTATAAATCAACTACAAACATCTGGAAGCTAATCAAGAGCCAAGAAGAAAGCATAAAGACCCCAACAGCTGAAAGTCGATGTCGAGGGAAGGACTGGTTGCCTGGACTGAGGATATTTTGCTTAAAGTAGATGCTGTCAGGTCCTTTCCAAACAATTCTTGCAAGTTTGGTTATGCGGTATAGTTTCCCAGTATAAGCAGAATAGAAACAACAGATTTAAAGTAGTTGTAGGGACCACCGGAGATACACTGACAACAACAGAAGAGACAGCTAACAACAAAAGCCAATTGCAGATCATATCTAAATGGTTAATCCTAAGAAAACAGGCAAATTGTTTCTGAAACTCTTTCAACCAAAAAATAGTTAAGGACACAAAAGGCTAAGCTTAATTAACTTGAAAAATTCCTATATGTTGAACACCTCTTTTCCCTACTACTGGGATGCATCAGGTATTGCCATGTCATTTAGTATTTTATATAAGACACCCAAGAAATGTAATGAATTACTCTCAGTAGTTGTAGGATCTGAAGCTTGCTTACAAAAACTGACCTTTTCTAAAAGTCTAGTTTCCAGGCCTGAAAAATACTTTCATCTTGTTTTGATACTAGTTCCAACTCAATGATTGCTGCAGAGAGGAAACCTGGATCTTTTAAAAACATACAAGAGCTCACTTTTTAAATAATTAGGCTTTGTAGAGATGTTTGTAAATCACTAGGAGTGAATTTCCCACCTAATACTCTCTGACTGCTCCTTTAATATCACTGAAAGTGAAAGATGGAAACTGTAATTCCTGAAAGCAGAATGGCAAACTTTTGCTAATAGCAATATTGTGCGAATATTCAGCTAAACACTATTGTCAGTTTTGGGGAGCCACAGGCATCATCCCAAGAATCTGAGAGAGAGATTTTCCTCCAAAAGTTAAAAACTAACACCATATATGACACACCAAAGCATAACCACATAGTATGATCGAACAGGGAAGAGAATGCTCCCAGGACAGGAACACTTGATAATAACCTAAACTTGTGTTGTAACAGAGCTAACAAAAAGAGGAGCTGGCCAGGCATGGATGGATACACAGAAAAAGAGTGTCAAGGCAGTGTTCTTCCTAATGCTGTCCAAGGAGGGGGCTTTAAGCCATCTTCCTTATGGGGCAGCTACAGCCATCCCAGTTCCACAGGCAAACCCATGGCTACTTTAAAAGGGATGTCTTGGCCAAGTACCAAATGATTTCACTAATCTGTGAAGTGCAACAACAAAACAAAATCTGAAGAAACAAACAGCAGCACACTCACAGAACCCAAGAAAGGACTAACAGTTACCAAAGGGAAAGAGACTGGGAAGGGTGGGTTGGAAGGGAGGGAGAAGGGGAATAAGGGGCATTATGATTAGCACACATAATATATGGGGGACACGGGGAAGGAAGCATAACAGAGAAGACAAATAGTGACTCTATAGCATCTTACTACACTGATGGACAGTGACTGTAATGGGGTATGTGGTATGTGGTAGGGACTTGATAATAGGGGGAATGTAGTAACCACATGTTGCTCACATGAAACCTGAGCATAAGATTGTATATCAATGATACCTTAATAAAAAAAAAAAGAGATGTCTTGGCCCATCTACCTGACGGAATCAGTTACGTAACACTGATGCTCTGAACCAATGTTGTGGAAGAACATCTCTGATCTGTATTTGGCTTCCCATATAGGTCTGTTTGGAGACAACATTAGAAACTTACTTGAGGATTCTAGATCCTGAGAAATAACAGTACATTAATAAATAGTATTCTGGCTTCAAGCTCCAGACTCATGAATTACTGGGCATCTGTTTTGAGAGATAGGTCCATTCCTCATGTACTGATATAAATTAGGTCTTGAAGTTTCAAGGTTCAGGGTCACATCTGGACTCTAGCGGTAAATTCACCAGCAGGCCTCTTAGGGAGTCAGTTTGGAAGAAAGCTGGGCATGAGCTCAGTGTGACTGAGCGAAGCTGATTTTTGTTTCTGTAAGAATTGAAAAACCAGCCATCTGCCTCACTGGAGAGAAAAATTCCAAGATGCAATGCTGCATAAGGATGAAGACCCCTTTTTAAAATGTTGAAATAACTTTAGACTTGCTCATCTAATACTCTTAAAGCTACATATCTGTACACATGCCTTACTTCCCCTTTTCTGAAAATGATCTTCAAAACCTGGTGTTGGAAACAACATTATTGACAAGCCACATAATCACTGATTGAAGTCATTAATAAATGAAAGGTCATTTTCCTAACAAGGAGGGACATTACCTTCAAACCTGTTTTAAAAGGTTTCTCCCTGGTTCCATCTCCCGTAGCATCATTTCCCTCTCGATTCGAAACATACAGCTCTGCTGTTTTACAAAGTGAGAGTAAGTTACTCACTGGCCAGTAATTATCAATTGTCTCATACTACAACTACTTTATCCACTCTTTGTGAACAGAACAAGCATCTGATTAGCAAAAAAATTACCACAGTCCAAAAAAAATTACAATTGTTTTCCCACTCCCCTATCTCAGTAACTTCTGTTTTGTAAAAACACACTAATTACAAACTTAGCTTTTCAAAATGAACGTTGATGATCTTAATTTGTGAACCCCCAACGACAAAGAAGGGCTTTGAAGTTGGCCAGGCCAGACTGGAATCTGGGATGCTGACCCTTAAAAGCCAGGCTGACTCTGGGGAATTCATTTAACCTTCTGAGCTTATTTCTTTGTCTATAAAGTGAGGAAAACAATACCTTGAAGGGCTGTACTGGAGGCGAAATCAAATTACACATACAAATCAGATAACCCAGTGCCAATGCACAGATGTCAGACCGAAACCCTGGGGATAAATTGCAGAGGGCCTCACAACTAGCTAAGTCTGAACAGTGACATCAACCCAGGTCTCCCTTTTTCCTTTTTCTACTGCACCGTATGGTCTCCCTGAAATCTCGGTATAAATGAGGATGCGTTAAGTCCTTTCCTGACGATCACTTTTAGAGTTACAGATTTGAGGGCTGCCCTGCTGCGCCGAAGCCTAGGCTGAATCACGGGATTTTTCGCAGTGGGGTAGGGCCGGGAGCGGCCACCACCCCAGCCCGAGCCACCCTGTCCAGGGGTTCGGGCCGGGCCGAGCCAGTCCAGGCCCAGCGGGGGTCCAGCCCCCGCCCTCCTACCAACCCAGCGCGACCAACAGTGTTGGAGCGCCCACTCCGCCCGGCAGTCAGCGGAGCAAGGTTCCTGCCTCGGGGCGAAGCACCGCGCCACTTACACGCGCCGGGGTTCCCGAGCCTCACTCACCTAGTACCATCCCGGCGGTGGCCCCAGTCACCTCCAAGGACATCGTCTCCCACACCCTGCCGCCTTGTCACCCCAAAGCGCACCAGCCGCTTCCTCGACTAGGGCGTTGCATCATACAGCGTCGTGCGTTTGTCGCTCACTGAGTCACCGAGCGTCGCGGCGCCATTGGTTATGGGAGGTGACAGACCGTGGGCGAGCGTCGCTGCAGCCGCCATCTTTGAACCGGGCACTAGCAACTTCCGGGTCCGGTGCCCCGCCCCAGCTCGCTGGCTACCCCGGGAACGCCTCTGAGCCGGGACCCCCGGGCTCCCAAGTCCATCCAAATGAATTTCTCCTTCTCATCCAGCTCCGGGTCCCACAGGCTGACTCGTGTGGACCAAGTCAACGGGCTTTTTGGCTTCTGGTCAGATAAGCCAACGAACGGGGAGCACTGGCAGGAGAGCTGAATGGAGGAGGGAGGTTGGGGTACTTAATCCCCCAGCTCCCTCAGCACAGGTTGACTGCATCTTCATGAAGGCCACAGCTCCCGTGAAGTAGCACTAAGAAATCGTCATCTGGGCTGCCCTTCATGGATTTAGTTTTTTGTAATCAATAGAATTGGGTGTACACAGCAACATTTCACTGGGAGAAGGACAGTATATACAGGGCTGGGGCAAGCAGTAAGCTTTGTAAGAGGATAACTTAGATTCCCTTAGCACCTGCTTCCAATGCTTCACTGCCACCTTCTCAATCCACACCTATAGACTTACAGGATTTCCCTATGTCCAGTTACTAGAGGATAAAAAAATATTTTTTAATGAAAATAAATAGCCTAGTACTAACATGTGTATAATATGCCAGAAGTGAACAGCTATGTGGTTCACTTGGATGTGGCTCAGAAAGGACAGTAGCAAAGGGAAATATTCTGAAATGATAGAACTCTGAGCAGGATGACCGATTTTCCAGTTCTTACATGAGTACAGATGGCCCAAGGGACTGATGGACAATGAATGGACACAGAATATAATAGAAGGAGGTCATTATGGAGGAGATCTCCATAATCTGTGGATGTGGGCCTTTTCCCCAAAATGCCCCAGTGCTTGTTCAAAGAAACCATACACAAAGTGGCTATGGTAGCAGGATTGAGGCTCTGCAAAGGTGTGACCTCGTGGACTGCCTTTCTTCAAGGCTGAGGTAGTGACTATTGCCACTGCAGAGTACCCAACCTGCTAACAGCAGAAGTCAACCTGAGAACCTGATGGGACGCCAGTCTGGGTGGACCACCTGGTCACATGGTGGTGGGTGGATTACATTAGACTCCTGAATGAGGCAGCAATATTCCTCTCAACTGTAGAGTCATAGTCCACATAGGGATGTGCACTCTGTGCCTGTAGCACCAACATTTGTGGATTTACAAACGGCTATGTCCATCTCCAGGGTACATAACATCTTCTCTAACCAGTGAATATACTTTCAGGGAAGGAAGTGTGAGACTGGGTTCATACTTGTGGAGTGAGTTCACTGGTTTAATTATGGGCTTTGTGTTAGATTTTTATTAGTCCAACCTCCCTCCGGAAGCAGAATTTTACTTCAGCATCGCTGAAAGGGTCACTTCAAGAACAAACTTAAGTTTGCGTGCCTATGAATGAATAGAATGAATGGAAAAATGGGATTGCTCTTCTGTCTCCTCGTTCGACTCTGGCCAGCTGGGGGCGCCCACTTCTCATGGTTCCCGACTTTCCGCTTCCGCGTACGCTCAGGGTTGTCCTTAGTCTGTGGGTTGACACCCACTTCGCTCCACCTGGCGCCCGAAGCGAATTGTGTTCCTAACAGCGCACTGACCCACGCGGGCCACCGGAGCGCTCAGGGCAGGTGCCGCCGCCATGTTGTCTCCGGGCCACATCAGCTTTCGGTTCTGCGGTCGGCGCCCGATCGGCCCCGCTGGGGCACCTGCAGGCGCGGAGGGAAGCCCCAGGCTCCCGCCGGACGCCAGAGCACGGTCTTCGGGGCACCGTCTCCGAGCGAACCCATAGACGTCGTTAGGGTTTCCTCATACACTCAGTTATCAGCTCCTCCAAACAGTCCTGGAGAGAGAAGAGGCGAAAATCAGTGGAAGCGCCTGTAGCGCTCAGTCGCCAGCCCAGGGCTGGGGCGGGGAGAGGAGGGGAGGCCCCGTGTTCGCCCAGCAATCACAAATGTCAGTAATATTTAAAACCCGCTGGAAACTACAAACAAAAGTGGAAATTATCATTACGATGACACTGTTCATCTGGAAACCTAACTCCTTTTCGTTGCAGAGCTAAACGTAAGCGTTTAGGTTTGCTCGTTAATTGATTTCAGGCTCCTTCATGTTTGTGAACTGCTTGCTTGTTCACAAAGGTTGTCTGTCACCTTTTCCTTAAAAATAAAAAAATGAATGAAATCATTTTGAAGTCCTGCTGAATGCTCACCCTGAAGGTTAGGAGGGTGAATGATAACCGTGCAGCTGGGGCTCTGAAGCCAGATACGTAGGACTCATCTTTTTGGCCTGGGTGACCCTGGTCAGGTTCCTTAACCTTTGTGAGCTACAGATTTTTCAGTTGTGAAATGATAATCCTTCTCTGGAAAGGTTGCTGTGAGGTTGTGATGAGATCAAGTATACAAAAATGCCTAATGTGTACTTGGCATCCTGTGAGGCTTCTGAATTAGGCTATAAATGGTATTAATAGTTAATCACTGTGATTGGTTTGTTCCATGACCCTGCATGAATCAAATCCTCAAGCCTTCAAACTGCGGAGGGCTGCTGGTGGGTCCTCTTCACACACACCCTTTTTCCTCCTTCATCCTTCCCCTCACCACCCCCTTCATGCCACCCTCATTCCCCCTTTCATCCCCTGAATGGGTTATCTGACCTGTATTCAGAATGTCTCAATCTGCAGATCCTTCCCACTGCCTCAGCTCTCAGCAAATGGCTTGTCCTTCATTTCAAGCCATTAAATAGCTCTCTGATAGTCCTCTATAAAACCCTCAAACTTTCCTGCTTCAACACCTATTCTTTCCTTCTAGTACAATGTAAGCAGGACTTTCCCTCTTGCCTACCCGTCCACCTGTCTTCTAGATCCCTCACAACTCCCCACTGTAATCTCTACACTCCAGCCAAGGGGAACACTTTAAAAACATAAGCCCAGTCGTTTCATTCTCCAGCTGGCAACCTTCCATGTTTTCCTTTTGCTCTCAGGATTCATCCTCCTAACCAAATAATAAACTCTCATTTATTTTTCCAGCAAGAAAAGAGTATATTCAGGAACAGCAGAGAATTGCAATTGAGGACAAGAAAAATGTGACAAAACTACATGCATGTCCAGAGAACAAAGAGTTGCTGTTCTTTCTAGAAGAAAGGGGGAGTTGGGAAGACTGTTCTAAGCAAAAAGTCCATTTGAAGAAACTGGGAGTCCTACACGTGGTGGCTGCTTCTTGGTTGAGTAAGTGACAGTATCTCACTGGGTGCTAAAGTAGCCCAATAGTGTGAATTTTAAGTTGTCCTATGAGGCCGGCAATTGACGAGTGGTGGTTGTGAGTGCTCCCCCTGCAGGCCTCCTGACGCCATGAGAATGAGGCTCCCTTTATTACAATTTTCACAATCCCAGTATCTTCTCTCTATGGGCTCACCAGGCTGGTGGTGTTACTGCTTTCTAAAAGCACAGTTAACATCAGCCTGGATAGTTTCTTTACTGAGTTGTCCTGGGTACCATGTGGGATTTGGGACAGCCTTTAAGAAAGATGACAGTAGAGTCAAACAGAGGAGGAGCTGGAATCTTTCAAAGTGGCATTAGCTAAGTCCTTTGAAAGCAATAAGGAAGAAGTCCTCTAGATTAGTTTTGGAAACAGTCATGGTGTCACAGTTTAGCAGGAGCTGAAGCTCCTAGGGAATTCCTGTGAGGTGTCAGAGGCCCAGCTGATGGTTTCTTAGTATATCATGATTTTGGCTGTTGCAACAGGTCGTGAAAGTATTTTCACTCCAAGCCACAAAATCCTAAGAGCGATCCCATTCTTGGACAAATTCAGTAAATTTAAAAGAGCTCTCCAGGTCTGCATTTACTCAAGATGTTTGTAATGATGAAATCTTGATGCAATGTTTCCAGAAAATGGAGCCAAAACTCTTAGAAATAGTCCTTAGAGTTACCTTTCTCAAACTCTTCAATAACCATAAATTTTTATGTTGGTCACCCAACATTTAAATAAGGAAGCTGAAGGTAAGTGGGAATCCCAAAGCGGATGGTAACCAGAAACCTCCTATAGAATTTCCATAGACCAGCTTATTCATTACACAGCTTGGCTGAGCAGAACCATTTTAAAATGAAACTGCAAGATGACTCCCAGTTGGCAAATTGACCTCTATTCTAAAGGTTGACTCTTATCACCTGGAGAATTGATTCCTGATGAGGAAATGTTAGACTAAACCCTCCCAAGTTTGCTTCATAAGCCAGATCTGATAACTTTAAAATCCTGGTAGAAAAGAAACAGGGAGACATTCCAGAGCTTATGACGGCACTTCACGAATGATTGTTGTTTAACAGCGTCAGGGACCAAAAGAGCATTAATAATTACTCCAACTTGAAATCATAAACAGGTTCCCTGGATTAAATACCCTGTATTCTGAATTTGGCAGGAGTATCCTGGATGTTTAACCATCATACTTGTTAGAATTCTCTTTCCTCTTATATTTATTGTAAACAGTTGCATTATAATTGTATTCAAGATATGAGGCCAAATTCCTGATAATTGAAACTTTGAGAGTTATCTCTTCTTATGCATTTTACTACTGATGTCATCTTAGCTGAATATTGGGCAGCATAGAGGCAAATCTACACTGATCTTTGAATCTATAACATTCTCAAATGATGTTTGCACTTCCCCTTGTTTGACATGACCTTAAGATGTTATCAGACTCATCTGAGGACAAAGAAAATGCATTTACATATGATTATCTAATAAAACACATTGCTCCCAGTCTATAACCATGAATAGAAAGCTACCATCTCTGGGTCCTCAGTCACCCAGAAGGGCAAAGAGTGAGACTCATCTAGTGAGACATTTGTGGGTGAGCAAGATTCTCAGTTTAAAAGGATTTGTAACTTGAGCAAGAAATATGAACTCAAACTATCCTTTTTTGGCTTAAAACCATTTCTACGTTTTTAACTTAATTTTTTCTATTTTTTTAACTTAATTCAAAACTTAAAAAACTTTGTGAAAGTATGGAAAGATAATTCCATTTCAAAAAGTCTCATTCCCTATTTATTTCTTTTGTTCCTTAAAACAGCTTCTGTAGAAGTGTAAATGATATACAACAAACTGCACAGATTTCAAGTCTGCACTTTGATGTTTTAACCTATGTATATACCTGCCCAACCATCATCACAGTCAAGATAGTGAACATATCCATCACTCCAAAGATTTTCTCTTGCCCCTTTGTAATCCTTCCTCACACATTTCCCTGTTGACTAACAACGTTGAGCATTTTTTCATTTGCCACATGTATACCTTTGTTTTTTCCCAGCTTTACTGGTATGTAATTGACATAGAGCACTGTATAAGTTTAAGGTGTACTGCATAGTGATATGACTTACATGTATAGTGAAATGATTACAATAAGTTTATTTAACATACATCATCTCATATGAATACAAAATAAAAGAAAACAAATTTTTTTCCATGTGATGAGAACTCTCAGGATTTACTCTTAACAACTTCCCTGTGTATCACACAGCAATGTTAACTATAACCATTGTTATACATAACATCCTTAACACGTATAAGTGGAAGTTTCTTTTATCTTTCATTTCTGATTTTATGTATTTGAGTTCCCCCTTTTTTTATTGATGAATCTAGCCAACGTTTTGTCAATTTTGTTCATCTCTTTGAAAACCAGCTATTAGTTTAATCAATCATTTCTGTTGTCTTTTTAGACTTTATTTTGTTTATTTCAGCTGTGGTCTTTGTTATTTTCTTCCTTCTGCTAACTTTGAGGTTTGTTCCTCTTTTTCTAGTTCCTTGAGGTATAAAGTTAGTAATTGAAGATTTTTTCTTGTTTCTTGAGGGCAGCAGGAGTCATTATGAACTTCCATCTTAGAACTGCTTTTGCTGTATCCCGTAAGTTTTGGTATATTGTATTTCCATTCTAATTTGTCTCAAAATATTTTCAAATCTCTCTTTGGATATCTTCTTTGACTCATTCGTTGTTCAGTAGCAGGTTGTTTAATATCCACAAATTTGTGAATTTTCAAGTTTTTTTCTTGTAATTATTTTTTAATTTCATACCATAGTGATCAGAAATGATGCCTGATATGATTTCAGTCTTCATAAGTTCATTGAGAATTGTTTTGTGGCCAAACATATAATCTTTTCTGAAGAATGTTCTATGTGCCCTTGAGAAGAGTGTTTTCTGTTGCTTTTGGATAGAATGTTCTGTATATACCTTTTATGTCCATCTGTTCTATTGTGTTGTTTAAAGTCAATGTTTCCTTATTGATTCTCTCTCTGGATGATCTATCCATTGATGAATGGTATTAAAGTCCCTCTGTTTCTTCATTTTCCTTGACTCTCTGTTGGTTTCTTTGTATAAAATAGCCACCTCTCCCAGTCTTGAGGTATTGGCCTCCTGTAGGAGATAAACCTTATTTATCATTCAACCTTGCCCTAGTTCTTGGTTGTCTTCCAAAAACCTTTGTAACTGTCCAAGCAGCCCATTTTATTTTTAGTGGCTCTCAGAAGTTGAAGGTGTGCTAAGATACGTCAGTGTCCCAAGGAGGAGGATCTCAATCAGCACCTAGATTCAGGCTGATTAGAAGCCAGACCCTTAGGCAGCAGCTTTTATGGTTTACATTTACATATAGTGCTATAGGACTGCAAGAATAAACCTGAGCGGTTGTTTCAGTCTCTTGTCCGCATTCTTCCCTGGGTGTGGTATCAGGCTAAAAATTGTCTCCCTATTTGTTACAGCTCCATGGGACCCAGGAATGCAAGCCCTGCTGGCCACTAGAGCCGGGTGCTTAAGGAGCAGCCCTTTGATGGCAGTCACAAAAACCAAGGCATTGGACATAAAATCCAGGACCAGACAAGCTCCTCTCCAGAAGGTACTGGTTCTCTGGCTGGCTGCAGAGTGCAAGTGTAAAGATTGTGCTCATCCTCCAAGGTGGCTGGAGAATTCAGTGGGCCCTTAGGTGTGTGCTGAATTAGAAGCCTGCCTCTCAGGCCACAGTTAGGAAGATAAGCTAACAGGCCCGTTTCAGTCTGTTTCCTCTTGTGCTCTGGGAGTGGTAGCTGGCCAAGAATGTCTCTCTTTGTTACAGTCCCGCTGGACCCAGGAACACAAGCTCTGCTGACCATGAGAGCCAGTCAATAAAGGAATGTTTCCTGGGTGACAGCTTCAAAAACCCAGGGCACCAGCTGTAAAACCTGGGGACCAGATGCATGTAAAATCTCCCCTCTTGGAGATAGGGTATTCTGGAGTACAGCAGAGGGAGGGAATAAAAATGGTACCTTCCGGGGGGAAAAAAGGCTATTAAAAAAAAATAGCCAGTTGCACTGCACTTCATCATTGGAGAGTACCCAGCAGGTCCTGCCTGTGTGTTAAATTAAATGCCTGACGAGGCCCTCAACTAGTTTTCTTTTCTCCCCAGAGGAAATTATTCCACATGTAGCTGTAGATTTGGTGTATCTGTGGGAGGAGGTGAGTTCTGGATCTTTCTATGTTGCCATCTTGAACTGGTTTATTCCTTTTATGGTTAAAAATGTCCCATTGTATGTATTTACCACATTTAATCTGTTCAGATGTTGATGGGTTTTTCACTGGCTGTTGTGAATAGTGCTGCTTGACAACATTCATGTACAAGTACTTGTCTGAGTGCCTGTTGGCAATGTATTGGGACACACACACACACACACACACACACACACGCACACCTTGGAGAATTGCTGGGTCATACAGTAATCCTGTTTAACTTGAAGAACTGCCCAACTGTTTTCCACAGTGAATGCAGCATTTTACTTTCCAATGGGATGAGGGTTCCCATTGCTCCACATCCTTGTTATTTTCTGTTTCCTTCAAAAATTTTTTTATTAATAGTCCTTAGTGGGAGTGAAGTGGTACATCTCCGTGGTTTTGATTTGCATTTCCCTACTAATGATGTTGAGGATGTGTTATATGTTTTTTGACTGTTTATATATCTTCTTGGAAGAAATGCCTATTCAAGATCATTTTTAGTGTTTATTTTTAAGGGTTCCAAATTCCACTTCTTCTGAGATGCGCTTTGGTTTCCTTTCAGTGTTTTGATGGGCCTTTTTATATTTATAAATCCACCGAAAGTTTTCTTGCAGCTGTAACTTTCTGGCAGATAACGAGAGGACTTTTAGAAGCTGCCTTACAGTTTTCCTGAGCTTCAGTCAGATCACATGGAGGCAGCAAGTGTTCAAATGTACTTAGATTCCATTAGGGTACATTTTGCTATTACATTGGGGTCTCTTAGGAACCATTTTATTCCCATGCAGTAGCACTACTGAACAGACAGTTTCTGGTACTAAACATCAGCAAGAACCTTTAGGTGATGCTCTTTGGTTAAAAACATTTATTTCTCAGTCAATTTAAATATGGTAGTGTATCTCAGGGGGAAAGTAGCTGATTAGGTCTCCCAGGTCTGCACAGATCTTTTTCTCATACCATTTCTATTGCACAAATTAATAATCTGGACCATCTTGTCCCACACCATTTCCAAAGGGTTGCCCTGATCCAGACATGAAATTCTGTTCCAGAAGCAAGCTTTTAGTTGAGGAATAGCAAAAACTAGGGTATTGATTTCCCACCTTAAAAAGCATGCCCAGACTGATACTATCCCATCACGTGCTGGTAATTATGCCTCCCAAAAAAGTTCCCCATTTCTCTCCTTCTACCCAAAACCTCCTTTTCTGTGGCAGAGTCACATTTCCCAACTGGGGTGGCAGTTGCCCTTGTGTCCAGGAGCTGACTGCCTGACCTGCAGGCAGCTCATCAACATGGCCCTCCCCCAGCCTCAGGTCTCTCTCCTCCTTGCCTGCTCTCCTGTCTTCTAGCACCTAATTCCCTTGTTCATGTGCTCATTTTCCATTTTGCAGCCCTTACTTTTGGTCAAAGGTTACCTTTGCTATTATTCTTTTTCCAAAAAGCTGAGGTCATTTGGAAAAATTGTCCCTCATCTAAGTATCCTAGATGCACCCTCCCTGGACACACAGATCTTACCAAATGTAAGACTTACCAACTATAAATTCATACCCTCTGTCTCTGAAGCCTGACCACCTTTTCTCAGTCACTTCTCCCCTAACATAGTACTCTGCCCTTAATTTTATTTTTCCCCACCAAAGGACCCCTATGCCCTTCAGAAACCATGGAGGTCTAGATTCTTCTGTCATATACCCTACTCTAAATAAATAACCAACTAGGTACTTTAAAAGATTATGCTTCCTGAAGATTTTACTAAAGCATTTATTTTTTTAAACAAAAATATACATCAAATCTCAGATTTACAGAATATAGAAATAATTTATTCAAAGGAATTTGCATTTTAAAATTGTTAATATTGCACCCAGCAGTGTAAGTCTTTGACACATTCGTATTGTCGACCTTTCCCACAATTCACAAATTGGGAGAGAAATCTGCAACTGACAATTACACAAGCGAACTTTTCTTTACCAAAACAAAAACAAAAAACACAATTCTTTTTATTTACAAGATAAAGAAAAGTTGTAAACTTCCAGAGATTTTCTTCCATGGAATAAAGAGCTAAACATTCTTTTATCATACCTGGAAAATGAACTATATACAAACTGTGATTTCCTCATAGGAATTCAAAGGGACATGTACTGTGAGTATTCACAGCCTAGTGGTAAAGAACAGAATTATTGAAAATCCTTCCATATCTTCACTACAATATGGAAACTAGTGTTTGAAAATCACAGGATGAGAAAAGCCTTTGGAAAAATAACTTTTACCTCTTTGAGGATGGTTTCTATAAATGCCTAAAGTTATCTTCAATTTTAAGAAGGTACACCATTACTTTTAGAAATGTAATTACCAAGAGCCTTTTCTTCCAAGACATAAGACAAGTGAAAAGGAGTGAGGTCTCTGTTCAAATCCCTTGTAAAATACTTTATACACAGGCAGGCACAAAAGAAAGTTTGCTTTTCAAAAGAAAGCTTTGCAAAATTCTGCAATTTATCACTGATGTCCTCAGTTTTAAAAAACTATTTTTAAAAAAGCCCATAAATATTTAAATGCATTTTTTAAAAAAAGAAAGTAGGGAATCAACTCGGTAGTACAGGCGGCGGATAAAATAATATGCAATAGTAAGAGTAAACGTAAGCAATGTGCTTTTAACCTGGCAGTAAACTGAAACAGACTGAAACAGTATGCTAGTGAAATGTGAAATAATTTTCCTTGGTTGAACTGAATTATTACACCAATATGATGGGAACATGAAAATCGCGTAGCCCACTATCAACTCCGAAAAAGTTATTGGGCCACTTAGCTTCCTGGTGATGAACATTCATGAATCTTTTGTCATTATCATTATAAATAAAAGATCTTTGTTAACAAGGTAGCCTAACAGGGGGGGAAAAAAAAGGAGCTTCTGGGAAATTTGTGTTGAAGATCCCAGACAGGAAAATCGAATTGTAATTTTAAATGCAATACCATTTGAATTGAAATACAAAGACGTTTTCTAATTCTGTTGTCCTAGATTGAGACTGGGTTCAAAGGTTCTCTTTGAATCATAGTGAACACAGCAGCTGAATAAGAGGACTTGGAAAAAGGCTTCCTTGGGTTTGCTATGGCAATAGTCCAGCCCAAGTATCGTTACAAAGATTATCGTCTTTAACGTCCTATGACGTTAAATTCAGTTTTTAAAAAAGGGTCCTGAGAGGCTTTCGTAAAAAGACCGGCCTTCCCGTGCGGGGCTGCCGGCCGAGGCCCCGCGGGCGGCCGTCAGCTCTCGGCGGTGCGCCGGTACTCCGCCGAGCCGTCCGCCACGATCGTGTCCAGCGGCGCGCGCTTCTTGCGGATGCTGCGCCCCGAGGAGATGAGGTCGGCGTAGCCGCGCTGGTGCGAGAAGGCGTAGGCCGAGCGCCGGGACGACGCGCCCCGGCGGAACACGTTCTGCCGCCGCTGCCACTGCTCCTCCGCCTTCAGCCGCTTGCGGTGCTTCTGAATCTGCGCGGAAGCGGGAGACACGGATTGCGGCTGAGAAGCGGCCGACTCTGAAGGTGCGGGTCTGCGATGGCGGGGACGGGGCACCGACGGGACGCTTCCCACACCTGCCCCGTTAGAGGCGAGCCCCACCGTCCTCCCCAGAGATGAGGAAATGCACAGTTATATGTAAGGCTTCCAGGGTCTGGAGCTGGAAAATGGGGAGCCGGGACTGCTGCTCACAGAAGCTAGTGCTCTTACCCAGTCACAGAGCTCCATAGGGCCTTTTCCCTGTTGCTCTTGCTGCTCTGTCCATGCAGAAAGATCTAGGGGACACCTGAGACTGCCTACTAGCACCTTCTCTCTCCTTTCCGACACAACCTGAGTTTATCGGGGTACCGTCCTCCTCCACACGCCACTTTCCTCCTGGGATGTGGACGCCACTCATCATGAGATGTTGGGGCAGCTTGATTCCCCTTGCTAGGTACTCGTCCAGGAACGGGCATGCGACCTAATTCTGGCTAATGAGGCCTCAGGGCAGTGTGCTGGCCCCCTCAATGACATGTGCGGAGGCGCCTAAGGGAAAGCTATAGCAAAATCAGCCTCTTATCTTCCTTTAGATATTGACAGCTCAGACAAGATGCTGGGAACTGCAGCAGCCGTCTTAAAGATGAAGGCAATAATGAAGATAGCAGAGGGGAGAGACAGAAAGGACCTCAGTCCTTTTTGACACACATCACGTTGCTCAGCTGAACCTGAAGCCTGCTAATTATTTGAGTTGAGGTGACACATTAATCGTGAACCATTAGCTCAGAGGATCCAGCTACAATAGGTGACATTTTTCTTTAAATGAGGTGAAAAGAAAAAAAAAAACCCGACCTATTTGTATGGCAAAATATTAATAATGTAATTGTTAAATCGGGATAGACATATGGGGTTCATTATACCATTCCCCCTTTTTATTTGATAATCACAGTCTGAAGGGCTTATATGTAAGATAGTTAAAGAGTAGTAGTACTAAAAAAACATTCACACCAAGCTTCCCATGAGTTTGGAAATCTGCTTTGGGGAAATGGTTTAATTTCTGTGAAAGACATTCAGAGTTCGGAGACAACTGTATTTTTTTCTGTACCTTATCACTTTCTGACGGCCAAATGGTCATTGACAAGAAACGTATAGCCACGACGGGAAGTAAGCACACGGCGACAGTCAAAATGATAGTCAACCAAATGTATGGCTGCCTCAGAGCATTTGAAGCTGTGCCTGTAAAAAAACATGGAGAACGGGCATCCTAAAGGCATAGTTAATAGTCCATAATCCCTCATGGATTATCTATGGTAAAGTTTTACAACCAGATGGGCCTCCCCAAAACATCCCATCACTGCTCAAGGAATGAACAATTTAAATAAGACTAAGCAAAGCACAAGCAGGAAGGTACCTTCTTTGGAAGAAGGCAAATGTACATAAGCAAACAAATAAATAAGGAAAGCAAAGTGTGTTGCCATTGCATTGATTAAAAGTGCAAAATGATTGCTATACTTCTGAATTTTTCCAGGAATTTTAAAAAGCACTTTCCAATTTATAGTTTTAGTTTGAACTGCAAATATTAATAATAGCTAGTGCTGCATTTGTGTGACAGGCCTTGTCTTAGGTGTTCGTATAGACCATGTCATTTAATCATTTCTGAGAGATGAATATTGTCCTCTTTGTCACATAAGAAAATTGAGTTATAGAGAAGAAATCTGCCCAAGGTAATAGAACTAGCTATGGCAGCTCCTCAATTAAAACCCACATCTGTCTGACTAGAGCCATGCTTTTTCCAGTGTAATTCAGCTTCTGGATTTTTATGTCAAAAGAAGTAACAGTTCAGTTCTGTTTTACAATCAGGCAATCATATCTACTACCCAATTTTAAAACTATAACAGCTCCTAGAGCCAAATCTATCACAATGTCTTCTGTACTTACACTAAGTTTATAAAAATAATGGCCTTTACTTTTTAAATGTGTTTTTTATACTTTTAAACATGGCTGGGTTTAAAAAATACTCCCTTTTGGAATATTCTAAGTAACTGGGCACTAAATCTTTAAAAAAACAGAATCAGTAAAGACACACTCAGTCATAAAAAAAATTAGCTCAGTCCCAAAAAGGGAAAGGTTACCATAGCAACTGTCTTTTCATAATCCAACAACTGGTCATAAAAATACCCAGTCTTTTACAGAGAAGCTAACTTATGGGGATTTTTTGTTATTGTGAATCCAAGATAGTCAAATAAGTCTAAGTAGTTAATAAATTCAAGTTCATGATAATTCTTTTTTAATTTATAATATTTATGATATTTATATCAATTCAAATTCATTCTAGCATTTGTCAATTTATCATATATTTTATACAGTCATAAGCTATCATATATTTTATACAGGTTTACTTACTGCTCTGCATACATTTTTCCAATGATGTAGTCTACTTTTTGATTCTAGATTTCCATCATGTATGATTCACAGTTTGATTAACATATTTAATATTGTTAGGTCTTCAGGTTATTTCCATTTTGAAAAAACAGTTAGGAATGTTGTGGTGGTATAATCTTTGTACAAGTTATCTTTACAAAATTTGGTGTTTTATTTAACCCCCAAGCAGAAATACTGGGTCAAAATATATGAGAAGTTTTAGAGTTCATTTTGCATTTCCAGATAGTGTTTGGGAAAAATTGGGTGTATACAATGCATGTATACACCATTTCCCAAAAACCTACCAACAGTGTGTTTTATGGGAGAGAGAAAAAGCTGTATCTAACTTAACAGATGCACAATTATATCTTTAGGTTATTTTAATTTGCTTTTCCAAACCACCACTCCCATTCGATTTCCAATCAGGATATTAATTTTCACTAGCAGTAATTTACACTTTGTGTTGTTACTTACCCAAAAGTTTATCAGAATCTAAACTAATGACATTTTTCTATATCAGAATCTAAACTAATGACATTTTTCTATACATTTTTTTTTTGGAATTAAGAAAATACCAACCTGTGAACTGGAATGCAGATGGAAAGAGAACATGTATTCCAGCACTATGAAAGTCAAACATGATGCCAAAATAAAGGGCAATGCTTCCAAAAATTGAAAAAGCATTCACAAAAGTCCAATAAGAAGTATCTAAGCCAATCTGTTGGGAAACCAGAGAAAAACAGAGCACTCATTTTGGGGAGTTAGCAAGAAATAAAAGATCTAAGGATTCTGAAAGTCGAGTTCAATTAAGGCGTGATTTGGCTTGAATATTGAACAAACTATGCCTGGCTCAGGCAAGGAGGAAATGCGCTTGGTACGAGGAGTGAAGGGAGCGTTCACATTTTGTAAAGCGGCAGAGCTCGGTTGGAGGGAGAGTGGGAGCCAGGTGGATGCACACACTGTTCTGTGTACAGAAATACAGGTACCAAGAGATGCTGGGAACAGTCAATTAAAGCCACGTACCTGGAAATTGACTGTCATTATAAGAGCAGAGGCAATTGTGACAGCAAAAGACTGGTAGTCTGAAGGTGCCTCTCCATCCTGTCCCACGGTTTGCAGATAAGCCCCAAGAGGTATGAAGAAGAGGATCATCGATGTTAAAATCCCGTGCAACAAGCTTACGAAGAATCTCCTATAGTTGAACAGTAAGTCTCTTTGTCCCACTACATATAACCCAGGAAAGCGGAGGCTCAGTTTGTCACTGACATCCTTAAGGGAAAAACACAATTAGAGTTGTGTACATCCAGGGTTGTGGAACTCAGATACCTTACAATTTATATTGTACAAAGAGTTTCAACTTACTAAGTTTTAGGAAGGCAAAAAAACTAAACAAGGTAGGTCCTGAATAGCTTCTGGGTGCAGAGATCAACCTCATGACTTTAGTCCACTGTTACTTGATATTTAATTCAGAGAGGGAAGTAGGTAGAAATAAATTATTTTGCTACTTTTAGAAAGAAAGGAAATTTGTAATGTCACAAAAATGTAGGGAGCCTATTTTTACCTCCTGAGAGAATATATTGTTTCTAGTTCTTTTGGAACTAGAATTTTCACATAGAAGTTGATGAGTTAATTCCAACTTATTCTTTTTACTCATTAAAGTGCTTTCTTTAGAATTGCTACTAGAATGTGGACTAACTTGGGAATTAAACACATAAGTTTTGGCAAGTCTTACAATAATTTACTCTTAAAAGAGTTACTTTTAAAATAAGTTACAGTTACTATAGAGACATACTATACTGTCAAGTGTCTTAACAAGAAAGTCATAATGTCCAAAAGGAAGATAAACTCTTCTGTCAATGAATTCAAGGCAGGTACAGAAATCCTCTTTTTTTTTTTTTTTTACTATAAAACAGGAAGCACAGCAGTTATTCTTGTTGGCTGACAACAGAATAATAACAGCATTTTCTCAAATTGAAAGCCAAAAGAATGCACGGAAATCTCCGCTTTTCATTCTAGAACAGGCATGGTCTGCCCAGCAGTGCCCCTGTCAGCAGGAGGCTCCTACCTGGTCGAGCAGCCCCATGAGCAGCACGGGCAGGCTGGAGTACAGCACATTGTACAGGGTGATGAACCAGTCTTCGTACGCCGTCTGTGAGGAGATCACAGAGTCTCTGTGTCACAAACCAGAAGCCTTTGCCAGCCTCACCGACGTGCATTCATCTGCTCTCTTAAAGCAGGGACGTCCCCATCAGACTGGGGACTTCTCCTGCCACAGTAAACAACCCTCATCTACACCTGCAAAACGTATGAACTTGATTCTATGGAACGGGCAGAATCAAAGACTGTTCCACAGAAACTAGTTTTCCCCCTAAAAGAAGTGGGGGAGTATATGGCAATTAGTCTTTGGAAAAGGAAAAGATACTGTTTATTCTGTGTGAATAACACTGGAAAACAAGGCAGTGCTCATCCTTATGCCCCTTTGGTAATGAATTAGAAAACATAAACCAGTAAAACTGATATAAAATCATGTAAAGTAGCATTCAAATTTTCTTCACTTTTGTTTTGCAAGCCCAGCATTTCCATTTAAACATTTTGTAAAACAGAATTTGAATATTAAAAATACACCTCTGGAAAGGAGAAGGTTGCACACATCAGTCCTCAGGGTGGGATAGAGGACACAGGCTTATTCATCACCAACTTTCATCCACTGTCCTACACAGAAACCGTAAGAAGGCTCTGATGGCTCAAAGTTGTTCTGAGGGGTTTCTGAGGTGCTTGCCATACCATTTCTCTGTGGTAGAGTGCCAGAGTGGTTTGGAAAGCCCTAGGCATTGACTTAGGTTCATTTTTTTTTTATTATTAAAAAGTTTATTTGCTACACTTGTTTACTTATTTTTAGCAACCATGCTAAATTACTTACAAAACTTTTACCAAACGTTAGACAAAGTCAAGCTTTTCTTTAAGTATTTTCTTGGAATATTTAACAGGTAACATCAACTTAAATGACTTTAAGTAAACTATGGCAGCTGTTAACTATAAGGACATGTCCATATCAGTTAAGCTTAAATTAGCATTAATGCATAATATATATATATATATTTTTGAGGGCATCTCTCATATTTATTGATCAAATGTTTGTTAACAACAATAAAATTCTGTATAGGGGAGTCAATGCTCAATGCACAATCATTAATCCATCTCAAGCCTAATTCTCATCAGTCTTCAATCTTCTGAAGCATAACGAACAAGTTCTTACATGGTGAACAAATTCTTACATAGTGAATAAGTTCTTACATGGTGAACAGTACAAGGGCAGTCATCACAGAAACTTTCGGTTTTGATCATGCATTATGAACTATAAACAATCAGGTCAAATATGAATATTTGTTTGATTTTTATACTTGATTTATATGTGGATCCCACATTTCTCCCTTTATTATTATTATTATTTTTATTTTTAATAAAACGCTGAAGTGGTAGGTAGATGCAAGATAAAGGTAGAAAACATAGTTTAGTGTTGTAAGAGAGCAATTGTAGATGATCAGGTGTGTGCCTGTAGACTATGTGTTAATCCAACATAGACAAGGGCAGCAAAACATCCACGGATGCAGAAGATTTCTCTCAAAACTGGGGGGGTGAGGTTCTAAGCTTCACCACTGTTGATCCCCAATTTCTCACCTGATGGCCCCCCTGCGACTGTGCCTGTCTTAGGTTGTTCCTCCCTTGAGGAATCTTATTAGGTTCATTTTTTAACTAATGATATTTTTTTGCTGCATCACCACTTTAGCAGATATTTCTCTCACTCCCACTCCCATTTTAGCAAAAACTAAAAGATAAAAGCCCAACAACAGAGGTATCATAATAGATTATAATCATCTAAAATGTATATAATCCCTTTAGTCTTGGTGACAATAACATTTTGTATTTTCAAAGTTGAACAATTTGTTATCACTATTCTTAATTCAAGATAACTTAGGGGAAAAAAAAATCTAAGGTAAAGGCAAAGACACAGACACAAGAGCCAGCAGACCAGGAATCAATCCCACCTCCTTAAAGGCAAAACAAAATATTTTTAAAGCCCCAGAGACATCTTAGAAAAGTAATCCATAATCTTAATCTATGCCTCAACTATTAAAGAGAAAGCACCAAAACTACAAACATGAAGGGGAAGAAATAAATGTTTTTTTCAGAGGCAGAGTTTTATTCATGTAAGAGAAGAGCTCTACTCATCACAGAATAATAGTACTAATAACAGTTATAATGATGATGTTACATTACCTGTGCAGAGTACCCATTGAAGAAGGAGTACCAAAAATGAACCAAAGTAAATGCAAAGTTTTTATAAAAGAAGTATCGTAGGAACTTGCACATCCTTATATAAGACCACCGGCCGTGCACCAACAGCAGTCTCTGCAAGTATCTGAACTGAGCGAAGGAATAGTCACTTGACATGACAGCTTGCATGCCTTCTTGTCCACTTATTCCAACACCAATGTGGGCAGCTAGGGGCAGAGGGAGAAGATACTGTCAATGAGAAGCTTATTTTAAGGCAAAACAGTGAGATGATAAAAATGTTTCCATAGCAAGACAAAACAAAAAAACAGAAATGCATTGAATAAATATGACAACTTGTTCAGCATACCCCACCTCTGGCTTCTGAACTCAACTCAAAGTCAGAGGTACAATTTGCTAAACACAGAGCACATGGTTGGGCCTCTCTAGATATTTGTGAAAGGATCTCAGGTGGGTGGTGAATTTCCTTTGGATTATCTTTCCAGCTCATAAACTATCCTTCCCCCACCCGAGGGTGAGTTCTAGGTGCTCATGTGTACCGTGCATCCCTGCCTCCTCAGCCTCAGCTGGCAACTGTGAAAGGCCTTGTCCTAGGTATTTGTGTGAAGCTGTGCCTGTAAAAGACATGGAGAATAGGCATCTTAAAGGCATAGCTAATATTCCATAATCTCTAATGGATTATCTATGGTATAGTTTTACAATCAGATTGGCCTCCCCAAAACATCTCATCACTGCTCAAGGAATGAACAATTTACCCACCACCTAACCTGTGATGGGTACTACAAGCTGGTTCTTGAAACTTTCATTCTACCCTTGTTTTCACTGGAGAGGTGGGAAAGCAGATGACCCTACATTGCCCAGACTCCCTTGCAGCTAGGTTCTCTTAGAGAACTAGGTTCCACTGTTTTGACCCACTTGTGACTTGGAAGCAGAAGCAAATCAGAGCCCAGCATCCCTCCCCTCTTTGGCATTTCTACATCAGAGTTCATATCCAGCTGCCTGGATGTTGACAGACAAGTGCAAAGACTTCTCAATTGAAAAGTTCTTCAGAGAACTCAAAGCTAGAAGCTCCTCTGGTTAGTGACCCAGATGTTAAGAGACTCCACTCGGAACCTGCTTCTTCAATCCATCTAAACCTTTTATGAGCGCCTGGTCCCCTGTATTAGTCACTTCCTTCTTATGCTTAAAGGGGTATGTTTCTTGTATCTATGCCCTGATAGAAAACCCAAGCTGGGCAAGTCTCTCTCTTGGCATTTTGGAATTAGAATTTGGGTATGTTTATGTTTTGAATTTTAACATGTAAATTCTTGAGTTATGGAACAGATATGTTTCTTTCTGTGGGTTCTGAAGAGCAGAGGAATAAAGTAGTCCAGAGAGAGGCAGGGAGAGACAGATGCTGGGTTCCTGGTGTAGCTACAGGCCCTGGGTCCAGCATCTTCCAGAGGCCTACACCAGGCCTAAGCACAAGACATTTTTGTATCTTTTAAAATATATGTCCATTTGTTTAAGCTAGGTTTAGTTGTTCTCCAATAGTTGCAACCAAAAGCATTTTTAACTAAGTTACTGTTAAACTTCCAAAGGCTTATTCATGGCCCACCATGAATTTAAGACACAAAATTTTTTTGTGGGGGGGAAGGTTTTCAGAAAGGATTAAAAATGAAAGTCACATCAAAAAATATGAGAGATGCCCTCTCAAAAAAAAAAAAAATTTTAGTAAAAAAAAAAAAATGAAAGTCACATTTAATCCCTCCTCCCAATAGTCATTAAATATAATTACAACTTCGAGAATTACAAATTTTACCTAGGTCTTAAAAGTTATGGGAGTGAAGACAGATCAGTTGGAGAACATATATTGGAAAACAACCTATTATAATTCAGACCCTGAGAAGTGACTGCCAACTCAAGCAGAGCTCCCAACGAAAAGGAGCTCCAAAAATCCTGCCCCAGTTGCAGGACCCAAGTTCTGGGGTATTCAAAACAACAGTGATGTGTCCGAATCTAAATTTTCAATAACACTTTGCAATTCTAAAAAATAGAATAAATTGCATCTCATTCAATATTTATGACTGCTTTCAAATAGTTCTTATGAACAGTTGTAGTTGCCAAACTGCTCTTTCCTACCAAACCATGGCCTTCTTCCCTAACAAGCAACAGAGGGAAACACTGAGATTCTTTTGGAGCCAAGGAAGAGGAACCCCTGCCACAGGCCCTGACATCCTGTCCAGCAATTCTGTTGGGCAGCCCAGGGCTGGGGTTTGAAATGAGCACTGCCAGTCACAGAGTGATTCAAGGCAACTGAACAGATGTACTTTATAAGGCCACACTGTTTGTTTTCTTTTTCCCTAAAATCTAAATATAGGCACCTAGATTTTCCTGAAGTTTCCAATGTGGTTTCAAATGCCTCCCCAGTAGGCTCCTTCATAATTCCTTAACAAACTGATCATTTCAGCAGGCCTTTCTGCCTGTGTCTCACCTTTCTCATGCTGCTTGCTCATTCTCAGGGTCTTAGACCAAGAAAAAGCACCCACCTGCCAGTAGACATTTTCAAGGCCTAAGAAAGAGAGAGGGCAGCCTATGAGAGTCCTTGGATCTTTACTAGGGGCAAAACCAATTGCAGTTGCCTCCATTTCTGCTGGTCTACACTGCTACATGTGAAGCGTGTTAACAAATGGTCCGTGTTTTGGGGTTTTTTTTGACACTTAAATTTCCCTGTATTTCTTTATAAGCAATAAACATAATTTCTTTCTGTATATTGTTTTTGATTCAGGTGGAAGAGATGAGTTTTCCAAAGTACAAAAAGGCACTATCAATACTTGGATAAGGTACTGACTTCCAAGGAGACATGTGTTTCTTTGATTTTCCTCCTCAATGGATTCTCCCTAGGTCATATACAAAAGCACCTGTCATATAACAGACAATAACAAAGTTCTTAAAACTAAAGAAAAACAAGTCTCTATAAGACTATTTATGTGCCTTTTTGTGATCCCTTTTACTATCAATTGGTGAACTCAGAGGAATAAAAACATTTTCAAGTCTAAGTCACATGATCAGATAGTAAACCTACAAGGTGACCACCTCTTCCCAACTTCTAGAAGTGAACATTATAACTGAATAAAAATAGTGTTTCAGTTAGTTGCCCTTTTGGTACAGCAATTTATGTTTAGGGTACACCATGGATAATTAGCGAGAGCTGGCTAAGGGGGAAGAAATTGATGTAATTCAGAGTGGGAAATGTCACTCCAATGGTAAGATGAGTGCGTGCAAAACACAGAGGTGAGGCATTCAACAGGCAGTGGCCCCAGGCGTACATGATAAAGAAGACATACATCATATAGCTGACTCCTGGTGAGGAAGATAAAGTTGGAATATTCCTAGTATAGATCAAGGAGGAGGAGGAAGGCACTCTAAGAAAAGAAAGAGACAAATGCATGAGTTACAAAATAGGCTGAATTAAGTCTGGCTGCACACAATGCATTCAAGCTACTTAGCATGACAGTACAGGTGCCATCATGTAGTAATAGTTCATCTTAATGAAGATATTATCACAAAGCTGGAGGGTCAGATCAGAGATATTCTTGCTTTCAGATTAGGAAACTGAGGCCTGTGCATAAGCCCAAGGTGATGCAGCCTGCTGGCAGCAGGAAGAAGACAAGTATTCAGGTCTCAGGAGTTTGGGCGTTTCCCTTACACGTGGAATACTCCCTTACAATATACCACAGGGAGGAAAAAGGACCAGGATTCAGACATGTTGAAGGTTTGGTTCCATGTGCTTTAATGCCAGCACAACTATTTCTTCACGATGGGGCCTGATCCTTCAATTTTTGGGTACCTAGGGTCATCCAAACAGCAAAATACCCTTGGTGGTCTTCTAGGGAGGTTGGGATGGTGGGACCGTGCCAGAGCTTTGTCTGCATGCCAAGGGTGTTACTCTGAACTCACACTGGGTCACCCAAAGGGGGAGTTCCAACAGATTAACCAAAGGCACAAAGGAAGCCCCAGAAAAAGATGCTTAGGGGAGGGAGAAAAATTTTCTCAAAATAAATACCAAAGAGAGTTCAATAACGTATGCTGAGTTCAGCAGACATTTTTGAAAGACTTATTAAGTGGAATGTTAAAGTCTTAAAGGAATGTGGGAGAGGCAGCAAGAGAAGAAAAAAAAAATCCAAACTGTAGAAAAGATGGGAACAAGTCAGGATAAGTTCACCAGTGCGGAGCTCTCTCTGTCTGGCATCTACGGGCAGCACTGTCCCTCCTGCTGTGTCTGGCTGGGTGGGCGGCAAGCTTCCTGAGCACGGGTGTGGCCATCACGGTTAAGTGCCTTTACTAAGGCCTGCTTCATGAGAGCCTAAGCAATGACACCTGAAAAACCTCCCCCACCCACCCCGTTCTCGCTCTTTCTCCTCTCTAGCAATTCAGGAGGCACCGGCTGTGGGCGCAAAACTCACTTTTGATCATATTCACGTCATTGGCCCCGTCTCCGATGGCCAGTGTGATGGCTTTCTTGTACCTCTTCACCAGGTCCACCACCATGGCCTTCTGCTTGGGGGTGACCCGGCAGCAGATGACCGCACTGCACTCGCAGGCCAGGTCGACGAAGTTCTTCTGCCGTTGCTCTTTTTTAGCTTCCAGCTGCCTTTTACTTTGCGTTCTCATTCGCCTTTCTTCCTCTGTCCTCGGAAACTTCAGCTTCAGGATCTTGCTTCTCTTGATCTTTTTCTCCAAAAGAATTTCATTCTGTGAAATCAGAGAGGGAAAGGATTACACCCATATTAGTTTTTATACCAAGAGGGCCATTCCCAAGACTTTAATCACGGGGGGCGGGGGGCGGTAATTCTTGTGTTATCGTTTGATGATGTTCTGATTATAAAATATATGGACTGTCAAAATTTAGAAATGCAAAAATGGACAAAGACAAAAACTAAAACCATGAATTGAAAAGCCAGGATAACCACTGTTACCAGTTTGGTATAATTTCTTTCATATTGGTCATATACTACTAAGTTTCCAACTTGGGAAACTGACCTTTCATTTATAGGCTAAGAGAGTTTTAGGTTGGCACTTGACATGGGAAAGCATCTGGAATTGGCCCATAATGAACTGCTTTAGTTTGAGCCAAAGGCACGGATACACTACTGATACTTACCAGCCGAGAGCCAGTGATGATTAGGGCACGGTTTCCTCCAGATGGAAAATAAGGTTCGTGCACTGGGGGTATAAATTTTGCGTAGACTCCACCTCTGTTCCTCTGATTTTCCATCCTTGCGTGAAGAAGGGCACTGGGCGGGGGCGCGTGGGGAGGGAGGGAGAAATTTAAATGTTTAAAGGACAAGATACCAAACAGGCCCTAGAGAGTGAAATAATTTTGACATATTATCTCTTTATGAAATTGTGGTAAAAAACACATTAAATTTCTCATCCTATTTCTAAGTGCACAGTTCAGCATTAAGTGTATTCATATTGCTTCATAAGCAATCTCCAGAACGTTTTCATCTTTCAAAACTGAAATCCAATTAAGTAACTCCCCATTTCTCCCCCAACTCCCACTCTACTTTCTGCCTTTATGACTTTGACCGCTCTAGATAACTCACTGTCTAAGTGGAATCAGACAGTATTTGTCTTTTTGATGGCTTATCTCAGTTAATAACATCCTCTAGGCTCATCCATATTGTATATGTCAGAAATTCCCTCCGTTTAAAAGATGAATAATAGTCTATTGTATGGACCGACCACATTTTGTTTATCCATTTATCCACCAATGGACATTTGAGTTGCTTCCTCTTTTTGGTTATTGTGAATAATGCTGCTATGGACATGGGAGTACAAATATCACTTGAGAACCTGCTTCCATTTCTTTTTGATGTGTACCTAAAGTGGACTTGCTGGATCATATGGTAATTTTATTTTTAATTTTTCTGAGGAACCACCATACTGTTTTCCATAGTGGCTGCACCATTTTACCTTCCCACCAACAGTGCAGTGTTCCAATTTCTCTACAACCTTGCCCAGACTTGTTATTTTCTGGGTTTTTGTTTTTATTTTTTGATAGTAGCCATCCTAAATGGGTGTGAGGTGGTGATACTATGTCTTTAATTTGCATTTTCCTAATAATTAGTGATGCTGAGCATTTCAAATGCTTGTTTGCCATTTGTATACCTCTTTGAAAAATGTCTACTCAAGCCCTGTGTCCAGTTTTTAATCAGATGGCAGGTAAATTTATCAGTCCTGAATCCTCCACATAGGGGCACTACATTCTTGGTAGGGCTTTATTATTTGCCAAAGACAGCTAAAGGGAGACAGAGTTGACAATGTCTTCACCCAGCAACAGAAGGAGCAATCTTAATCTGGATTATACTACACTGGGGTGAACCCTGTATATTGTCAATAGTGGCTACTATTTGGCAGAAAGAAATTTATTTCCACATAGAGTTATACCTCTATTTGATAAATGCTCAGTGTTTTATATCAGCAAATTATTGAGAAGACCACATATAACACACTCAGTATTAGAAAACCGAGTCATGGAATTTCGGAGTGGAAGGTGACCTGAAATGGTCACATCCAATCTCTTCACGTTACAAACAAGGAAATCAAGCCTGAGACAGATGACGTGCTTTGCCTGTAGCAAGCTGATAGGAAAACCGGATGAAGATTCCAGTCTCCTCTCAGCCCAAGGCTTTCCTTACACACGCACAGAGCCATTGTTCTTCACCCTCACAAGCAGGTGTCTCAGCCGGGGCACTATTGTACGTGGCTGTGCACTGCACTGGGGGCTGTTCAGCCAGCATGGCTGACTTCTCTCTGCTAGAACCATTAGCACCCTTTCTCCCTGACTGTGACCCCATTCATTGTGTCTCCACACACTGTCCCACATTCCTGGAAGGGGCAAAATTGCCCCCGTGAGAACCACTGCATTAGAGGACTGGTATCTGTTATCTTTTTCCCACATTAATTTAATTCTCATTTTCAAGTTGAAAATAAGGGGTGACTGAGAAAAATCACTAAAAGCTTGAAAATAAAAAATAGTAAGTTATTCATTCAAACCATTTCACAGGAATCCCCCTTTGAGGAACCAAGATGATACATCTCTCTGTAGCAGTAAACTGACCTAAGAGTATGACCACAGCATTTACTACTAGCATAGATTTTATTTCCTAATTTAGCTCAGGGCCCAATTTTCAACACATTCAGGAGAGACCAGAAATTTATTAAGGCCCTCATCTATAGAAAATAAACAAAACCACATGGTAATTAACCAAATTACCTGAAGCCAATAAACAACTCAAGTACACATGTTAGTAGCTATTTGCCTATTGCTATATTTTAAAACCTAAGAGCACAAAAAGGCATGGTTTATATGCCTCCATTCAAACAGAACTGATCTATTTGGATTATAAGGCTGCTGTTTTGTTTGTCTCATTTAGCAGAATGACTACAGATGCTCCATCATTAGAAGACAAGCAACAATCATCAACTCCCTCATCAACTTAACCAGACCAGGCAAGTGTGTGTGTTAACAGCTTCTGCCACTGTGATGATCTAAGGAGAAGGCTTGTGGAGTAAATGGAGCTGTCAAGCCATCCTGGTGACTATGTGGCACATTCCTGGCTGCATAACAAGAGAGGGCTCTCCCCGTACATTTCCAGGTCTGCTGCGACTCTGATTTGGGGCTAGCGTGTCAGCATAAGCTCAGCTTTGAAATATCAGGTCTGCCCATCTAGACAAGACTTGAGATGTAAACTCACACCCCCCACACCCACCAGACATGTCCTTCCAGGCAAGACTATGGGTTTTCTCTTCTATTTTTCTTTTAAAAGGTAAAATACCTAAAAAAGGCATTGCAAGACCATAATTCATATGAACTTATTTGTGATATCTCAGGCCCGCTTTCCTTTTTC
This sequence comes from Manis javanica, assembly GCF_040802235.1. Classification (NCBI taxonomy): domain Eukaryota; kingdom Metazoa; phylum Chordata; class Mammalia; order Pholidota; family Manidae; genus Manis; species Manis javanica. Next base: position 109,906,325 of record NC_133164.1, read on the forward strand.
AGCAGGCAGGCAGTGAGGACTTCTAGGGAACGGAGAAGAATGACCCCTGAAAGGGGAAATAAAGGCCCCAAATTTCCCTAATGCAAAAATGTACACAAAGTAAGGTCTAAGTATGATAACGTGTACCTGCCTGCATTCTCTCGCTTCATTTATACACAAGGAACCTGTCCTGAGTGACATTCCACTCCTGCTTCTCCTCAAGTGCTGTCTCTACTGCATCTAGTCTGACCTTTACAAAAGTTAGATGTCACATATTTTCACACTGCAGGACCTGTACTTACTTTATATCTTCCCCATAGCAAATAGTCGTGTCTTCAGTCAAAAGTTCACAAGCAAATCCTATATTTTCAGCAGTTTCTACAGCAGAAAAAAATTAAGTCAAATGTCATTCCTCCTGATGAATAATTGACTTAATCTAGAAATGATGATTTTTTTTTTCAATTAGTGAAATAGCCGGATTCAGTCAAATATGCTGTCTTTCTATAGCAATATATAGAAGCCACATTAAAAAAAATCCCTTTCTCTATACAAAAATAAGTGTAAGTTAAGGTCTAGTTTGAGATGTTTTCAATAATAAAATGTGCTGCATTATCAAATCCATAAACTAGTTATTTAATAATCAAATGTTCATTGGAATATTAAACACATTTAGTTCATGTGGTTTAATTATCTGGTTATGGAAAAAATCAACTGTTTCCATAAGCCCTCACCTGGGGCCCCTAGTGGAGATTTCCCCCCTTTTTCCATTACCACCCCCTGTTATTTGTTTAAGGTCAAGACTTCCCTTAGCTTATCAGAGTGTGTAACCCACTAGTGATGTCAGTGAGGGAAATTATCTGGTTTCCCGTGGAAGGCTTGTCAAGTATCAGTGCCAAACAATTTTTTGTTGAGCTCTGAGTTTAATAATTAAAATCTTCCTTTGGGTATAAAACTTAATACAGTTTTCAAGCAATAAAATGGCAAAGAAAAACCAAAGTTGCTCAGCACCTTGTATCATTCTACTTTATGTCCAATAAACAGCAAAGCACTGGGGGGGACAGAGGGACAGAAAGGATGGCCCTCCCAGGATAGCAGCCCATGTCTGGCTGGAGAGAGAGACTAATCCTAATCAGCAAGATTAGACCAGGACAGGCTGGAATAACAGGGAAGGGATTCTGAAGAAAAGCATCACTGTCCCAAAGGAATGGAAGATGGGAAGTCTGAGAAGGTCAACCTGGGTAAGGGAAACAGGAGCTATGAATATTTGTGCATGAACAGATATGCTTCCCTGTAACTCAGTTACCCTTTTTGTCTCCAGTAAGCACCCAGATCTTAATGTCAGCTTTTGCAAGTTTGGAAATGGTTTCTGGGACTCCATCCTGTAGTTTGTCTTCAATAGCTGTTGCTCCCAATAGCTGGAATGTACATTTTAAAAAAGGAATTAGCAAATAAGCCAAAAAACGTTCTGTAATTGCAGTTTGCTAACCTGTAAAAAGAAGAGCTAATTCTACACCTCCGTTGGTGCTCTGCTGGGGCCAAAGGCCGGTGTTAACAGGGAAAGCTGCTGTGTTTCACACCAAAAACCAGAACAGTCCCCAAACGTTTTCTTAATTTACCAAGAAAAAGTGCAAGTACAAAATCAAGGATATTAAAAATACACTTTCATTGTGTATATGCTACTTTACATGGATACAAGCCAATTCCTCTTACTTAAGGTCATTGCTATTTGTTGAATATTTCCCCTTAATGTAAACTCTACAGGAAAGAAATATTAAACTTTGAAAAATGTCATGTACAAACTGTATTTTTCTCATTTCAAGATTTTGCAAAATATAAGTCATTTCAGTAATTCTCACAATGTAGTAAGTATATGCTGGTTATGTAAAACTCATGATAAATTTTAATAAGTGACATAAAAATAACAGAATCAGATTAGAATCTCATAATGTTTTGTCTTTTGGTTTCTCATAGTGGCAATGTTTTACTTGCTGAACTACAGAAATTCAAATGACCTAGTTCCACTGAACCAATTTCAAATGCTGAAGTTAAATTACTGTTCAAGCATGAAATAAAAAATGTAGTAAAACCTACTCAGATTTCCAATTTTCTTTAGAGTATCAAGAAAAACATTAAAACTCACAATTAAATCTTTTTCAATGTCTTCATACACTTTATCCAGAGCTGCATCCCGGTTGACTGAGGCTATACTGGCAGCCATAAACTTTTTATTCCATTCTTCAAATTCCTTTTCTCCAATTTCTTTGTAGCAAAGGCACAGGGTTCTAAGAGTCTCACTTGCAAAGATCTATTTTATTTAAAAGAAAATCCAGTTACCCAAAGTACAGTTAATTGTATGTGATTCAAGATGAAGTTTGAAATCTTACTTTGAAATAACACAATAAGATTTAAAAAGAAATCATGAAAGATGATGGATTCTGTAGAGGAGATCAAAACAAATATTTTGTTTTTCTGAGGATTCTCAGGATCCTCCGCTGTGTTTGTAGTACCCAAATTAGTTAAAGGGAAAGTATACCTTTCTTCTAAATCAAGTCACTAAAGTCAAGAAAACCTTTTTCTTAGCTATTAAGGAACCAAAAACTAAGAACTATAAAAGGGAACTACCGTGGGGTATAATGGTGTTATAAACACACACCTGACAACTTTATAATTTGCTCCCACAAAATGTGTTATAAGCCCATCAATTGTGAACTCTTACCCAAGCATTATTTCCTCAAACCAATTCTGAAATACAGGAGTCACTGTTAAAGCTGAGATAAAACGTTTTAATGAAAAAGAGTGTCTGGAAAATTTAATCACTGTGAATAGATTTAAGCCACTTTAAATAGCTTACATATGAATGAGTAGAAATGTTGCATTACTGCAGTCACCTCTTAGCGAGGCAAGATGGCAGAGTGAGTTCACTCAACTGAGTGTTCCCTTTCAAAGATTCTTTGAAAGATTCTGTGTTTATGTGATTAAATTGCCATTGTTCAGATCCTCATGGGAAATTAAACACTGTAACTGCTTCAACAACATGGTGACCTAAATGAGTAAATGTGTTCATCAGGCTTCTTTCCAAAGGACCTGCAGCTGCCCCAGAACTCAGCCGTACCCTTAAAGTAAAGGAAGAAACTACCCTTTATTATGCATTTACTGAACGCTGTAAACTGCAAGATGCTTTCCTGGCAACCACCCTCCATGGTAGGAATTATCCTCTTGGTCTTTCACATGGGCAATCAGTGATTCTCTGAGGCGGTGACCATTTTCCCCAAGGACACAAAACAGGTAAAGAGGCAGAACCGGGTCACCAGGTCTGATGGGTATCCCCCATGCTTCACTGCCACCATTATACAGAACCTGAACAAATATGAGGATGGGTAGGCAATTCCAAAAGAAATTTCCAGAAGCATTCTGTATAACTGCAATATTATGAACCAAGTACAGAGTTCCCTTCAGATAACAAGTCTGAAGTAATGAAAACCAAACTGATTCACCAACAAAGGTACCAGAACTCAATTATCCAACACATTCTGTGTCCCGCCCCATCATATATGAATGCCTTCTTTCCTTCACTGTACACTAGCAGGTTAGTGGAGTTCTTGGGGGCCACACAGATACTAAGGCTACATCTCAGTATGATTATGTAGCTTGCTCAGTATCACTAGCAGAGAGACCAGTCAGTCCCTTGGACCAGTCTTGCAGATCCTGCCCACCCTGATGCTGAGAAAGGATACCAGGAAGTCAGCAGCAGGGACAGAGCCCAAATCAGCCTGCCATATCCCTACGTGGGGGTTCTTCCTCCCTCAACCACACCGAGACAAGGGAAGGGGCAACAATTAACAGAGAGCTTTTGCTCCAGCTTATAGACAGTACCAGAAAGTAAAACGGGAATATGTGGCTTAAGGAGTGAAAGGGAGACTTACATCCAGGGCATCCTGCGTCTCTTGTTTTGTAGGATTCATTTTATGTAACCGTTCATAAATTACAGTGTCAGCACCTTTACAATAGAGCCTGATACTGCCTTCTGGGGTTCTTACTGGTAACAAAAGAAGGAAAAAATAATAATAAAGTTAGGTTTCATTTCTTAATAGAAAACTCAGTTATAATGTTAATTTGAAGTGTTACTATGCTAATAATTTACGACTAGTTTAACATCGTCAATGCACCTAGAAAAACTGCTTGCAACCAAGTTGGTAAGCCACTATCTATGTACGATGTGACAGTGAAAACATGAAGATTCCTTCACTCAGCTCAGTCCTGCATATCCTCACTTATTCTCTATGCAAATATTTATGGACCCTGCTCAGTGCCAGGCCTGTGCCAGTTAATCTGCCACAGAGCCTTCGTCGTCCGTGCCGCAGGAATCTTTCTCACCTATGAACTCACACTTAGTGCCTCTAACACAACTTCTTGGGACCATTTTCTTGGATTTTTCTGATCTGTTCAGAAATTTAGTTATAGTGTGTGCCTCATAATTAACTAGAGTTTTAGTTCTACACGGAAAATGCCACACATGATGATCAGCCTAGATCAGTGCTAGGCATAGGGCAAGCATTCAGTAAAATGTGCCTAATCCGAGTTCAGTGGACAGTTAAACCTATATATTAATATTGGTTAAAAATTCAATCTCATAGTGAAGAAATCTTGTGGACACCTAACTGAATGATCAGAGACAACCGTCAGTAATGATGTGCCTCCTGATGTGATGTGCTGGGAAAGACATGGCACCAGCCTATGTATTCTTCCTGCCAACAATGTATAACCTGAACCTAATCATGAGGAAATATTAGATGAACCCAAATTGAAGGACTTTCTACACGATAATGGGCTTCTCAAAAATGTCAGTGTAAGAAAGATCAAGAAAAGGCTGAGGACTGTTCTGGATTAAAGGCGAGCAGAGTCATCTCACTACATGCAGTGTGTGATCTTGGGTCCTGAACCAGAAAAAAAGAAAGAGAACTCCTGGTAAAATTTGAAAATTGTAGATTAGATAATATTATTGTATCGCGTTACATTTTCTGATTGTATATAAAAGTGAGTCCTCTTGTTCTTAGGAAACACCTGCTTAAGTATTTCAGGAAGAGGGGCGATCGATCTGCAGTTTACTCTCACGTCGTTCAGAAAACAAGAACCCATATACAATGAAAATGGCAAAGAATATGTGGCCAGTTCTAACAGCTGGTAGATATGGAAGAGAACACAGGGGTTCTTTAAATCATTTTGCAATGTTTTCTTTACCTTTGAGGTTATTCCTAATTATGAACTTAAAAATGTCAGTACTGGGAAGCCACCGCAATCTCCCCTGGGTGGCCTGCTATAATGTGCCTGGGGCAGAGGTACGGCTTTGATCGGAAAGCAAGCCTCGCTGTTCTCAGACCTCCTCTTCTGCTGAATCCTGCCTTCCCGGACATCCAACGTAGAGCAGAAGTGCTCAGATTGGCTCGCAAAGTAAGGGCACATGTTGTGAGTCTACCACCCCACCTGTACTGTCACCCCTGATTCAGCAGCTGGAAGCCGTATCGTTGAAGGTCAGCATTTACACGGTTCAGACATACAGCAGTTGTCCCCTTGAGTAATGGACACCATGCAGAAGGGAGAGAAAACACCACTTTCAAGAAGTCTGTGGCAATCTTCCAGGAGCCAAGGGGCTCATTAAGTGCCTGTTTCATGCTGGTGTCACTAAATCAAATGTGGGAAAAGCTTCACTCAATGAATAATTCACAGTTATACTCTTGAGGGGGACCTACCAATGATCGACATTCGCTTCCGGTCGCTGTTGAAGTCTAAAATGGCAAGAACATGGTAGGTCCTCTCGGTGCCCAGCTCGCTGACGGTGATCGTGTTCTGGGTCCTGGCGAGGAAGGCAAAGCCGAAGTTCCTGGCGGCACTTACCAGAGCGCCTTCATCGGGAGAGGCCGCCTGGTAGCTGAGCTGACCTGACAAAGGAGGCAGAAGAGAAAACCTGCCTCAGAGCTCACACCCAGACTTCACTGCTGATGTTCTCGTCGGGCGCGAGGGTGTACTGGGAAGCCCAAAACATCCCCAAGAAAACACATCACTGATTCTTAAGGAGTACGCCAACATTAACACTTTCCAAACTTTAAAGTTTTATTTCTAACTATAAACAATAATATAAACTAGAAGTAAAAAAAAAACTGGCCAAGAATAGGAAAAAAATTCCCATAATCCCACCATCCAGAGGAAAAACACTACTGACATTCTGTTATGATTCTTTCCGGTCCTTTTGGAAATGCCTATTTCTGTAATAGTTTCTGTCGCACCAAATGTACATTTACAACTTGATTATCTTAATATTTTATTTTGAGCATGTTGCCATAGCTTTAAAAATCCTTTCTAAACATTATTTTAATGAATGTGAATGTCACCATTTTCCTATTACAGGCACTTAGTTTATTTCCAATTTCTTTTTGCTCTCAAAAATAACACTGTAATAATCTTTTTATATGTCAATAAAGGTTTTCTAAAGATAGCTTCCTAGTGAAAATACTGAGCTAGAGAATACTGATAATTTTATTATTTATAATCTTATTAATAAAGTAACATTGATATACAATCTTATGAACTTTCACATGAACATTGTGATTTCAACATTCACCCATATCAAGTCCTGCCCACCCCCACTACAGTTGCTGTCCATCAGTGTAGTGAGATGCTACAGAGTCATTACTTGTCTTCTCTTGCTGTACTGCCTTCCCTGTAACCTACCTATATTATGTTGGTAATTACAGTGCCCCTTAATCCCCTTCTCCCTCCCTCCCTAACCCCTTCCCTTTGGTAACCACTAGTCCCTTCTTGGAGTCTGTGAGTCTGCTGCTATTTTGTTCCTTCACTTTTGCTTTGCTGTTATACTCCACAAATGAGTGAAATCATTTGGTATTTGTCTTTCTCCACCTGGCTTATTTCACTGAGCATAATACCCTCTAGCCCCATCCATGTTGTTGCAAATGGAAGGATTTCTTTTCTTTTTATGGCTGAATAATATTCCATTGTGTATATGTACCACATCTTCTTTAGAGAGTACTGATCATTTTTAAGCCTGCTGGCACATATTACCCATTTGTTGTCTAAAAGGATTATATCTAAAAGGGTTGCTTCTCTCCCCTGCACTAGAGTGTGCTTACTTCACCAAAGCTATAATCTCATATTAAAAGTAAACCCCAACATTCATTAATCCATTCAATATCTCAATGTTTAAAAAGTAATCAGTGAAAATTGCCTTCTATACATAACTATATTTCCACAACTGGACTAAATCTTACCATGTTGATGAAAGGAAGCAGACATGCCCGTCCATGCTACATAATCCCACCTACACAGACCACAGAACTGCAAGGCTAACCTGTGCTCTTCAGAGTCAGCACCAGTGCCCTTGTGGGGACAGTGACTGCCAGAGGACACAAGGGGCTGCTGGGGATTACCAGTGTTCTGCTTTTAAAATCTGGGTACTCATAATAAGGGAGCATTCAGTTTGTGAGAATTCCCTGAGCTACATGCTCATTTCTGTACTGATGTTGTACTTCAGTAAAAAGTTTAAGATGTTCCATTTTTTCTACTCAGTTATTCTGGCTCAAAGCACAGAGATAAGTATTTCTATGGTCAGGAGAACTTTCACAGAAAAAGGCATTTAGATTTCCACCGTGGTTTGACCAGGATCCAGATCATGGATGGATGGGCAGATTTTATACTGTCAGTCTACGAAGAAGGGGAGGATGTTCCAGGTGAATGGCTGTAGGTAGAGCTGCACTACCTTCACTTCCTCCCTCCCTTCACTGGTACCTGCTCAGAGGATTCACTTGAAGTCAGCATCAATTACTTCCCAACTTGTAATTAAAGATTGTTCTCTCCCTCTCTTTTTGTTCACCCAGAAAGTTATACACCAGAAATTACAGATGTATTTACTGACTCCAACCATTCCACAAACATGCACATGCCAGAGGGTAAATATTTAACCAGAACTACACAAGCCGCAGGAGAACACAGTCCCTGCCTTTGGCAACTTTAGCTGGCACAGTGATTTATTGCATCATACTGATGGAAGACCTACTTCTAACAGAAAAAAAGGAACAAAGTGATAAAAGGTGCTAAAGTTCCCATGAGTGAGACAACCATATCTGGAGCAAACGCTGATAATTTTATCATTAAAAGAAAATCCTTCCATGTTATTATTCTAGTAATGGAATCACGGAATTGCAGACTAATAGTGCTAGGAGGAACTTCAGACACCTGGCCCAAACTCCAACTTCATGTTTGCAGGAAGAAACCTGGACTAAAAAAATGATCCTCTGAAGCCACTTCTGAGGAAAACCACTTACTTGTCACACACTTAGAGGCAACTAGAGAGAACTTTTCTTTTACAGACTGATTTACGGATCATGAACCTTATGTAAATAAAAAACATGCTCAAACCGCACATCCATATCTCCTTCTCCCAATTCCTTAGCTCCTGCTGGCCAGCAAGGAAATGCAGACAGCCGTTCCGCCACAGAGAACTGAACCCTGCCACAACCTCAGCTTGGAGGATGCTCAGCTCCAGATGAGAACATGACCTGGCCTGGATTTTAGGGAGATTCTGAGCAGAGAACTAATGAACGGGAATGAGTGTTTCAGGCACTAAGCTGTGCTAAGTCACTACAGAGCAATGGAATACCAGGGCAGCCTCTCCACACTGTGACCCCACTGGGGCCCACATGGGTCCAACACTCAGGCCATAAAAAGTCTCTGTTGAACTAGTCAGATGTTTATATGTGGAAGGATTTCCTCCCCTCTCTTGCTGATGTTATGCATAATGAAAGACCTACCAATCTCCATTATTCTTACAAAAGAGAGAAAATCTGCGCACAATGGCACACGAGCGTGGTGGAGTGCAAGGAGGACTCAGCTAGGATGAGTGTTGACCTGCGGCTGGATATCACTGGGTCCCTGCGCTTTCTGGGTCTGGATTCTCTGACCTACACAGTTCGGAGGCGTGGCCTCCAAGGGCCCTTCCAAGGTACTTTATGTATCAAAGCCTAAACCAATTTCTCTTCAACTCCCTGCACCTGGGAATCCACCTCATCTCCATTCTCAGTGGCTAGAGCAATTGCCTATCACACAGTGTAGGAGGATTCCTCAGGATGTACAACTCTGTGCCTCAGTGGACAGGGGGGCAAAGAGTTGCACAATGTTAGGCTGGAAGGGACCTTGAACTCCGAACTTCTTCCTGCAACACCAAGGAAACCGGTGCACAGACAGAAGCCCCTGGTCTGTACTGTGTGTTACGGCAGGAACCAAAACTGGGATAGCCTGGCTCTCGCACACTCTTTCCATAATATCCCAGTGGGGAGAAAAGAAAATAGAGATCATAAGATTAATATATATTCACCTAAATTGGCTGGTTTGCTCTCTAAATAATACCACCACACTCAAAAAAAAAAAGTAGAATTTTACTAATGAGTCAAAACCTAGGAGAACTGAGTTGCTTAAAATGATCATACTTGATCCTCATAGGTGAGAAGACTGACCTCTGCTTTGTTTACTCATGACCTGGCACTGTCCCTTTCCATCTTCCCCACTTGCCTGCTAACAGCCCCTTCCAGGTATGGCTCCCATTTGAATTCTGCTGTTATCTTACTTTAGGGCACTATTAGATTCATCCTTGGAGAATGGGCCTCTTTGAAACTTGCTGAAAGGCATCACATACAGCTTCTACAGCATTTCGTTTTTGTGCACAGTCCTCTGGAGACTTCCCATTGCCACATATGAAGCCTCAGGGTCAGAACACAGAGAGGGGCCTTCCTATGCTGCACCAATTCAAGCGGAGAAAGAACAGGCACTGTGCCTCCTGACAGAAATGCCACAAGGGTTCCTTTTGCTCTTCCTCTAAGGCACACGTACATCTACAGAACCTACCACTATATTCACATGTGCGTAAATGGCGAGCTTTCACTGAGACGGGACAAACTTGCGGTTACAGCGCTGGCATGAGCTGTACTGAAGAATTCTGCACAGGAACCTCAAGTCAGCTTTGCTGGTTCCCAAGCAAACGCAGTAATTATGCTCCTCCACATGAAAAAGGCACCTTAAGGAGGCCTAGGCTTTAGCTGGTATTATTTCAAACCCCACATGTATCTGAATCTAGAAAATAAAGTTATCTCTGAAATTATCTTGTAGTAAAACCATCCAAGCTTAAAGTCCAAGTATGATCCAGATAAGGTTAGACTCTTCACTCTCAATAAAGGTTAAGTAATAATAGTGGGAAGAGTTTTTATTCTTCTATTACAATTCAAGAGTGAATGATTTCCTTTAATGATAAGATTTCATTTACCAAGTGATAAACACATCTGGAGCTGTAACTGTGAAGAAGACGTAAATTTTCAGAGCCCGGGAGCTTGTTTCCTACTGTGCTGTCCCTATACACCTAGTGCTTGGTGCTCATAAACATTCATTGCTTGAGTCGAAGGGGGACAAACTGGTCATGTGAGCTACTTCACATGCATCTGAGGCCCAAGTATGAGTTACTCGTAAGCTGAAAAACAGGTCCCCAGTGTATGAGATGCCAGGGAAACACTCACCATCGAGTCTGTCCACCATGACCGTGTGGCAAACCGCGAGCAAGAAGAAAAACTGTCGGACTTCCGGCTCTTTCCCTGACTGGATTTGCTCAATAAGATAATGGTCATAAAAGGCAAGCTTCCCATCAGCAAATGCATTCCAGCTAAAATCAACTTGCTGAAAGAAGCGGAAAAGAAAAAGAAAATGTGACCAAAATAAAATCAATTTGGGCTGAACACATGCACTTTCCTGTGAAGCCAAGTCTTTCTGTAAAAATCACTTCAGGATTTTAACACATTCTTAAGGGCCAAAGGCTCACACCTGTCTTAAAAAAAAAAAAAGACATTTTAAGAACTTGTTCACCATATAAGAACTTGTTTGTTATGCTTCAGAAGATTGGAGACTGTTGAGAATCAGGCTTGGGGTTGATTAATGATTGTGCATTGAGTCTCCTATACAGAATTTTATTGTTGTTAACAACCATTTGATCAATAAATATGAGAGATACCCTCTCAAAAAAAATAAAAAAAAGTAACTGTTTAAAGGGATTGATACATTAATTAGGCTGATTGTGGTGATTATTTCCACAATGTATTATGTGTATCAAATCATCAAATTGCACACCTTAAATACACATAATTTTTATTGTCAGATATTCTTCAATAAAAAATAAATAAATAAACAGGTTAGTCATTTGAAAAAAAAGACATTTGTGGGTTCAACTGTGCTCCCCCCCAAAAATGTGGTGAAATCCTATCCCACTGGTACCCATGAAGGTGACCTTGTTTGGAAATAAGGTCTTTGCCAATGTAATCAAGGTAGGAGGAGGTCCTACCAGCTGGGGTGGGCCCTAACGCAATGACTGGTGTCTTTGTAAGGGAGGGGAATATAGGTAACGACACACAGATACAGGAGAATGCCAGGTGATGGTGGACACAGAGCGGGGTATTGCATTTGCAAGCCAAGAAACACCATGGGCTGCCAGGCAATCACCAGAAGCTAGGAAGAGGAAAGAAAAAATTCTGCTCTGCAACCTCCAACAGTGGTCCTGCAGACACCTTCCACTTCAGACTTCTAGCCTCTAGAGCTGTGAGAAGGTAAGTTTCTGTTGTTTGAAGATACCCATTTCATGGTGGCTTGTTAAAATGGCCCTAGAAGACTGCCACTCACCCCTACAATCCCTTAAGTTAAACGACTTACCTCTATCTTGCTATGACTGTGTTGAGAAGCATCCCGATGGTCTCCTGAAAAGCAAACAGGATGAAACAAATTGAGTCTCCTACCTGCACCCTGAGGTCACCTGGCCCTGGTTCTATGTGGGTGGTGGGACCAGGGGGTCTCAGCCTGTTTCTGGACAGCCCTCAAGTTAAAGATGATTTTTACATTTTTCAAGAGTTGTAAAAAACCTACATAATAAAGAATATTTGATACACAGAATATATGGTCTGCAAATGCTAAAATATTGCCTATCTGGCTCTTCACAGAAGTTTGCTAACCCCTACTTCTAGAGGTTCAAAATCCGGTGCCTGTGTGCCCCCTGCAATCTCCTCTGGGGCCAGATCATGTCCTTTGAAGTACATTACCTCCCCCCGCTCAAAAGGGCCTGCCACCACACACACAAGAACCACTCATTCAGCCCCACAGTGTTCTGCCTTCTTTGCAGATGCTCTTTATGTGAAAGCACATTCACAATATATGGTTTTCTGTAAGTGCAAAACATAGTGTCCTTACAGCTTTAAAAAATTGTATTAAGTCTTTAAGTTAGAGCACTCTCACTGAAGGCAGGATTAGCCTTAGTATTTTTATAAAAATATAGCATGTTTCAGAATATTAGAATGGAAATCAATGTTTTAAAAATAATTGCATTGAGATACACAGAACATAAAAGTTACCATTGTAACCATTTTTGAGTGCACAGCTCAGGGGCAGGAAGTACAAACACACTGTTGTGTAACCATCACCACGGAACACCTCCACAGGCTTTCATCTGGTAAACCTGAAAGTGTGCCCACTGAACGGTAGCTTCCCATTTCCCTCTCCCTACAGCCCTTGGTAACTGTCACTCTCCCTCCTGTCCTTATAAAATAGGGACCTTATATAAGTGGAAGCATACTATATGTGTCCCTCTGTGACTGGCTCATTTCACTTAGCGTAATGTCCTCAAGGTGCATCCATGTTATAGCAGGTGTCAGAATTTCCTTCCTTTTAAGGCTAAATAATATTCCATTGTATTCATAGGCCACATTTTCTTTATCCCTCCTCTGTTGATTGACACTTGGGTTGCTTCCACAACTTAGCTATTGAGAAAAACGCTGCTATAAACATGGGTGTGCAAATATCTTGTCAAGTCCATGCTGTCGAGTCTTTGGGGCATATATACGAAGTGGAATTATTGGATCACATGGTAATGTTATGTTTGATTTTTTGAGGAATGTGTGCCTGCTTCTGACTGCTGACTCTCCCATGTGTGTGTTCCCTATGCCACCAGTGACCCCGCTTTAGAACTCAGCCCAGAACAGCCCCCAAGGTTCTGCAGGGAGAGGACACCAGCAGTTCTGCAAAGGCAGGCTCTGGTCACACATGCCCAGGGACTGAGTCACGGTTTCCACTCACCGTATATTTGCCCATTGATGCAGCACTTTTTAAAGGTCATGATATTCTGCGTGAGTGTCCCCGTCTTATCGGAGAAAATGTAATGGATCTGCCCGAGCTGCTCATTCAGTGTGGTGGTTCTCGCCTTTGCAGGGGTGTCCTTCTCAGGACAGTACATCTGCAGGTCCCAGTTAATGAAGTAACTCTGTCCGAGACGAATCACTTCCACGCTAGGGGGATAAAAGATTGCTTTCGACTGAATTCTCAAGGCGAGGGGCGGGCTGTGGGTTTTATCCTGGCTTGTGCGTACAGGAGCCCGCTGCTTAGCGACAAAGAGATCGGCCATGTGGTGGCCCGTGTGCCCAGCCTCTGGGTTCTCCTGACCAAACACCTCTTTCTCCAGCTTCAGGGTCAAAGCACCCTGCTCAGCGTGACTTCTCAATTCACTTCTGAGCACATCCGGCCATGGCCACGGCACCCCAGGTTAACTCAGAGCCCAGTGGGCAGGATAAAATGCTAAGACTGCAGAGGGCACCTCACGATGTGGTTATCTCTTGTCTTTCCTCTCCTTTGCCATCCCACCCAGGAAAACTGGAATGACCCACTGTAGGGCAAAGAGGGTGAGGGTCCCTTGGTGACAGGCCCGCTGCACTCTCAAGGGGGCAAAGGGCTCTTGGCAAACAACATCTTAACTTTGTTTCCACATTGTGAAAAAGCACAGGGATTTTTTTGTCTAAATTCTTATAAGGTTATAGAATGTCCAAAATAAGACATCCTAAAGGATCATCTCAATGTTGAAACTCCACAATATCTCAGTTATAAGGAAGCTGTTTATATATCCAGCAATTATTAAGTGGGCAAAGGATGTCTTTATTATAAATTAAAGAGATGTAAAAAATAACTCTCTCCCCTCCCTCCTCCTATTAATATTTCTGGAGTGCCTTCTGGACACCATCTTAGGTACAGGGAACACATGAGTAAACAAAAGAGACAAAATTCTTGCTTTTAGGAGGTTACCTTCTAATGCAGACAAATAAACCAGTAAATATATACTCTATCAGGTGGTAAAAATTCTCTGCAGAAAATCAAAGCAGGGTAAGGAGAAATGGAGATAACAGGGAATGAAAGTGACATTTAAGACAGAGTGGGTCAGGAAAGGCCAGGGTGATGAGGTGATGTGTGAGCAGAGACCTGAAGGAAAAAAAAGAGCAGGGACATAGAGGGAAGAATGTTCAGAGACCGGAGCAGGTACAAAGGCCCTGAGGCCAGTGCTGACACCCCTGAGGAGTGTCAAGGAGGCAAGGAGGTGCGGGAGGTTGCGGTGGGGACAGAAGGGAGAGCATCAGATCAAGGGGCCCGATGGGTCATAGTGTGGCCTCATTGAGCTCCTTTCCAGTGAGATGGGAAGCTACCGTAGGGTAGAAACCAAACCAGAGATACCATCTGGAATGACTGAGTGATGCTTTAAAAGCAAATTTCCAAGAGAAGTAAAGAGATCATGTTAGTCACGGGACACGACTTTTCTAAACCAAAAACCACATACATATACACTTTGTTTTACAACGTTTATAGATTTAGACAAAATAATAGTTCCTTGAACAAAGGTAAAACTCATCTGTCTGTTTTAAAAGTAACTGCAAACACATGGCTCTGCAGGGCTTTACTTCATGTTAAAAGAACAACAGTAACTACGTGTAATAAAATTAAAAATAAAACAAATGCCCATGTAATGAAATTAAAATAAAGTAAGTGCTTCTAATTACAAGTGTGTCTGTGCTCCTGTACGCCTCTGGGTTATTACTCACTGGAACTAAGAGCAGACTCTGGCTGATGAGGATATTCTGAGACACAATCCATCTCCCAAAGACCTAAAATCCAATCGGCCAGTGACAGTGAACTTTGATATTAAAGAAAGAAAAAAAAAAAGGAAGAAACTTCACCAAGCAAGGTGTTTACCATTTGTCAGAGATATGATCCTGACTCTTTTATTGCAGTGGAGGTTGAGATGAGAACCAGAACCTTCTGAGAGGCTGAAGAAGGACAAGGAGACTGGCCTTCCCATTAGAAGGGAGTGGCCAGGAAAGCCCAGTGAGTTTTATTAGCAAGGGGTGTGGCAGGTGGTAATAAGGAAGATGCAGAAAAAGAGGTTGGGAAGGCTCCCGGAAAGGAAAATGACTAAGTTTCTCCCCAACATTGTAAATCGTCCCTTCTCCTGGGTTCTTTCTGAGAAGGCATCTTACTAAGTAAGTGACTACAGGAGTGGCATTTAATCTCTGAACTACAGCAGTCTTATCTGAAAACAGGGGGAGATACAAGGTGCTCTGCCTGGGACAGAGGAGACACTCTAATGTTAGCTTTCCTTCCCTAAATTACCCCCAATTCTGACATCAGAGTAATTTTCTTACTTCTCCCTTATGACCTTTGAAACAGTTATGCTGTGGCTAGAAATGAAAGTGCTAAGTTGTGAAAAAGTACTATCTTCTTCCCTTAAAGCAAACGGCCAAAGAGAGGCCAGCCTCACCTGACATAGAGAGAGATGGGTACCATGGTGTTCAGAACAATAATGTAGCCCCAGAAATTTAGGAATCCACGGTAGGAGGGGGTAGAGTCTTCTCCATCATAGAGGTACCAAGAATAATTGCCAACCTGAGCTTCCCAGTACGCGTGGCCGATGGCAAGGCCAGCAGAAAGCAGGATCAGAACAACAAAGATCTAGAAGACAAGAAACATTCAAGGGCATTCTTCATATGGACTGCCAGCTCCAGGTACTTCATAGATGCTAATTAACCTTACTCAATACTTTGCATGTTTATGATGATTTACTCATCTGTAAAAACAACACACTTAAGAACAGTGTCATAGGAATGCTTTGAAAGCATTCTATTTGATTTCTGTGATTGATCGATATAGCCTACATAACACATGTAAGGTGTGGTTTTGTTCCCAAAACTATCTTTCGGAAGAGAAGGTGGTGTTTTATATTTAGATCCTTAAATATTCTCATGTGACAGAGCATTCTCTCAGTTGTTCTTTTATTGTGAACAATAACATATTGTTTGGAGAAGATATTTTGGCAAGAAATAATTTTCAAACAATGCTGAATTAGGATGCTTATAGAAAATGTTTGCTGGAAATGATTTTTTAAAAAAAGAAGGTGAAATAATTTCACTGACATTGGGCAATTATTCCTGAAGGCTTAAATTACCACTTAAGGTTTAAGATCATTTAAGAAGCAATACAGTCAGTATTCTGTTGTGGAAATGATGAGTATATACTTCTGAGACGAATGAAAAAGTCAACTGTCCTGCTGGTATTTGGGTATCTGTGGGTAGGAATAATATTCTCAGAGCCAGATTTGAATTTCTGGACACAGATTCCAAAAGTGCTATATCTCAACACAACTTGGCAGCAAAAGAGAGATGAGCTAGTGGCAAGCCTTAGGTACAACCAGGACCATTGCATGGAGGATGCATGTGGAAAGTTCAACTGAAGTTTTCATGAAAGGTACAGCAGGGAAAATAGAACTGTCTCTTAAATTAATATATACTTGATACGATTTTAAACGTGTACATGCAATTTAAGTATTTTAAGTGTTTTAAGTCTAAAAGTCCATGTATTCAAATTAAACTAAATCCTTGGGAAAAAACTTCATTCACACTGGGAAATGGGAGGACTTCCTAACATTTGGGGCCACCCTACGTGCAGAAATGAGTTAACGCAGTAGACCTGAGACTGTGATCCTTACAAAGCCTGCTCTCAAGGTTGGCCCCTGGCTGCCATCTGCAAATTTCAGTTTCGGGGGTGTTCCTTGATTCCTTATTTCTTATTCTCTAAAAAGAATGGCTCATTGTGCCAAACCGTTTGTGTAAAACAATATGCTTTCTGCTGACCACTCGCATTCCTTGGGGAGTCTGAAGTTTTGATACACGCCAAGCAGAAGGTGCCTATGTGACCAGACACCAATGAAGGCCCAGGCACTGTCTGATGAGCGTCCCTGGTAGAGAGAGCATTTCACATGGGCTGTCACAAATTGTTGCTGGGGGAATTAAGTGTGTCTTGCATTGGTGACTCCAACAGGAAAAGACTCTTGGAGGCTTGTTCCTGGTTTCCTTCAAACTTTGCCCCATGAGCTTTTTGCCTTTGCTGACCTTGCTTTTAGTGAGTTATCATAAGTCACCGCTGTGAGTGCAACTGTATGCTAAATTATGTGAGTCCTCCCAGCGACTCATCAAACCTGGGACTGACTTTGGGGACTCTCAATAGACCCTATATTACCTTTGCCTTATTTTTGGTTTTACACAGTATACACTGGGGGGAAAGGTTTGCTTTTAAGAGAAGTACCCCAATGGGAAACTAGCAGCACTGAAATCAATCCTACATTGACTTCAGGAGCCAACCCCCACTAATTTATCCTGGTTTTCCACTAGTCACTCCAGCCATCAAAATACTCAACCACTCGGGGCACCCTACAACTGGAATTTCCATTCCCAAGAAGATTCTCCTGTTAGAAGTGCAATATTTCTGAGAAATAGTGAGGGAATCCCCTCTCTCCCTTCCAATCTTAGAGCACCTCGTCTATTTTACTAGGCCTACAGAGGTAAGATTCCTGTGCATTAGAAAAACATACAATAAAATTAGCCCAAAAGATAGCAGTCTAGCCTTTTATCTGTGAAACAGAAAATAAATACCGTATAAACCATGTAGTTCATCAAGTAATCAATTTTAGTCCTTTTAAATCTGGTTTTCCCACTGTTCTTCATTATTTTAGTGTCAGCACCTAAACATGGAAATTCAACAGGATCAATAAATGAGAAAATCAATTCACTGGCATATTAATAAAATTACTTTTCCTTTGGTTTCACAAAGAAAGAACAGAAAAGCAATCCCCTCTTTTAATTCTTGCAAGTGCACATCAGATCAATTTCCAAGAAACTATTGTTACCTGCAAAAATGACCAATCCATGGCAGAAATCAGTATTCCTAATAACACAGCCACGTAACAAAATTTTATCAGCATCCAAAGGAAAACTTGTGTTTCTCCAAAATAGTGTTCCTGTAAACTTATCTAGTCGGTTGTTGGGTTCTTCACATTCAATAAAACCTTTAAAGATATGATTCATGTAAGTGCTTACATATGAAAGGTTTTCTGTTTTTCATTAACTGGGAATGAATCAAGCAACCAAAGTTTAAGACAAAGTAAGACGTGTTTGCACAAACCATCAAATGTTGCCAGTGAATTTTCTCTTTGGAGATGCTGATGTGTGCTTTCAAGTGCCATTTTGAACTTTAAGTTGGTTTCTCTAAAGGGAGAGAAGAAAAGAATGAAATGAACACACTTTGGAGTTCAAACGAGAATATAAAGAAAACTGTACGAAGTCATACAAAGCACACCTGGAAACAAAAGCTAAATAATTTGCTTTTTTCATTTTCAAACTCTCTGTTCACCTGAAGCTTCAGGTTTGAATGAGGTTATCCCCCAAACTAAAGAAAAATTTCTGACTTGGGCAATGTTGGTCCCCCCTCCCTGTTTGTTACTGTGGGCCAGTATGGCTGGAACAGAGGCGCCTGCAGGCTTCCTTTCCTCCTAACTAATTCAGCTCTTACCACCTGCTGTTTAAAAACTTAGCTTCTAATATGTAATCAAACTGAGATGATTCCATAAAACATTTTTGTTAGAGAAAGTATTTTGACTCTGCCAACTTATTACTTTCCAGGGGGAATAACTGGATCACATGTCTTTGAAAGGTAATTCTATCTAGGAATGGAGGTGGTAACCTTACCCCCAATACTGGCATGTACCTACCAAAGGGCAAGGCAAGGCATATATGCTCAGGGACACGCGGGGGCTGGCTGGGCACATGTGATCTGGGAAGCAATGCAGTCCTGTCATGATGAATGCCCTTTTTTTAAAAAAGTTCTCAAATCATTTATATCTTTTTATTTTTTGAAGTGTAGTTGATATACAATCTTATATTGGTTTCACGTATACAACACAGTGGTTCAATGGTAGACCTATACTATTAAATCCTCACCACAACTAGCGCAGTTACTATCTGTCAACATAGGAAGATGTTATAGAATCATTGACTATATTCTCCATGCTGTACTACCATTCCTGTGACCAACTTATGATTGAAAATCTTTTTGCCCCTTTAACACCCTTTCACCATATGAACCCCTTCCCCATGGTAACCACCAGTCACTTCTCAGTGTCTATGAGTCTAATGCTATTTTGTTCCTTTTGTTTTATTTTGTTTTTAGATTCCACAAATGAGTGAAATCATGTGGTATCTTTCTCCACTTGGTTTACTTGACTTAGCATGATACCCTCTAGGTCCATCCATGTTGTCACAAATGGCAGTATTTCTTTTTTATGGTTGAATAATATTCCATTGTGTATATGCACCACATCTTCTTTATCCATTCATCTATTGATGGACACTTAGGTTGCTTCCGTATCTTCACTATTGTAAATAATACAGCAATAAATATAGGGGTGTATATACCTTTTGAACTAGGGACTTCATTTTCTTAGGGTAATTCCTAGAAGTGGAATTACTGGGTCATATGGTATTCCTATTTTTAGTTTTTTGAGGAACCTCCATACTGTTTTCCACAGTGGCTGCACCAACTGACATTCCCACTAACAATGTAGAAGGGTTCCCTTTTCTCCACATCCTTGCCAGTACTTGCTTTTTCTTGTCTTTTGGATAGTGACCATTCTGACTGGTGTGAGGTGATATCTCATTGTGGTTTTGATTTATGTTTCCCTGATGATTAGCAATGTGGAGCATCTTTTCATGTGCCTGTTCTTCATCTGTATCTTTTCTTTGGAAAAATGTCTGTTTAGGTCCTCTGCCCATTTTTAAATTGGGGTTTCTTTGGTGCTGAGGCATATAAGTTCTTTACATATTTTGGATGTTAACCCCTAATAGGATAAACCATATATTAATATATTCTGCCATACTGTAGGTTGCCTTTTTGTTCTACTGACGGTGTCCTTTGTTGTACAGATTTTTAGTTTGATGTAGTCCCACTTGTTCATTTTTTGTTTCCCTCACCCAAGGAGATGTGTTCGGAAAAAAACTGCCCATGCTTCTGTTCAAGAGATTTTTACCTATTTTTTCTTCTAAGAGGAGATATATGGTTTCATGTCTTAACATAGGTCTTTAATCTATTTTGAGTTTACTTTTGTGTATGGAGTTAGACAGTAATCCAATTTCATTCTCTTACATGTAACTGTCTAGTTTTCCCAACACCAGTTATTGAAGAAGTTATCTTTTCCCCATTGTATATTCATGGTTCCTTTATCATATACCAATGTGTGGATTTATATCTGAGATATAAATATATATGTGGATTTATATCTGGGATCTCTATTCTGTTCCACTGATCTATGGTTATGGTCTTGTGCCAGTACCACACTGTTTTGATTACTGTAGCTTTGTAGTATAGCTTGAAGTCAGGAAGCATAAATCCCCCCAGCTTTGTTCTTCTTTCTCAGGATTACTTTTGGTTATTTGGAGGCCAGCGTCTGGCTGCTCCCATCACACCTGCAGCTCTGTGATTTTGGGTCCCATCTTTACCCTCGCGGAGCCTCAGACCCTTCATACTTAGAAGCAGTATAACAGCCTAGTAATGCTGGTCCAGCCAGCAGTTGGCAAACATGAATCCATCCCCTGCACCCCACCTGCTGCACGACAAGGGCCTTGTACTCCTGATGGGGTGCGGCAGGGCGCCCGCATCCTCACCTGGCCCTGCCTACCTGGTCGCTCTCCTCCTCCTAATCACGGGATTGCATTGAATCTGTACATTGCTTTGGCCATTTTGACAATATTAATCCTTCCTATCCATGAGCATGGGATAGATTTCCATTTATTTGTGTCCTCTTTAATCTCTCGTGAGTATTTATAGTTTTTAACATACAGGCCTTTTAAAAAAAATTCTTGGTTCAATCCCAGGTTTCGGCACAAAAAAAATCCTTGGTTAGGTTTCTTCCTAGGTATTTCTTTTTGATACAGTTCTGTTTTCCTGATTTCTCTTTCTGCTAGTTCATTGTTAGTATATAGGAATGTGATATATTTCTGTGTATTAATTTTATATCCTGCAATTTTGCTGAATACAGTTATTAATTCTAATAGTTTTTTGATGGGGTCAAAAAAGTTTTTTGGTAGAGGCTTTTCTATACACAGTATCATATCATCTGCAAATACTGAGTTTTACTTCTTCCTCACCAATCTGGATGCCTTTTATCTCTTTACCTTGTTTGATTGCCTTAGCTAGACTTCCAGTACTATGTTGAATAAAAGTGGTGAAAGTGGACATCCTTGTCTTGTTTATGATCTTAGAGGAAAGCTTTTTACCACTGAGTATTATGTTAGCTGTGGTTATGTCATATATAGCCTTTATGATGTTGAGGTTTATTCCTTCTATATGCATTTTGTTGAGAGTTTTTATCATGAGTAGACATTGAATTTTGTCAAACACTTTTTCAGCATCTATTGAGATGATTATCTGGTTTTTATACTTCATTTTGTTAATGTGGTGTATCACATTGATTTATTTATAAATATTGTACCATCCTTGCAACCCTGGAATAAATCCCACCTGGTTGTGATAATCTTTTTGGTGTATTTTTAAATTCGGTGTGCTAATATTTTGTTGATGATTTTTGCATCTAGTTCATCAGGGATATTGGTCTATAATACTCTTTTTTTTATGTCTTTCTTTTTGGTATTAATGTGATGCTGGTGTCATAGAATGAGCTTGGAAGTGTTCCCTTTTGTACTTTTTGGGACACTTTGAAAATAATGGGTATGAGCTCTTCTTTAGCTAGTTGGCAGAATTTAGCTGTGAAGCCATCTGGTCCTGACTTGTTTGTTGGGAGTGTTTTAATGATCAATTTGATTTCATTACTGGTGACTTGTCTGTTCAGATTTTTCTGTTTTTCCCTGGGTCGGTCTTGAAAGTTGTATTTTTCTAGTATGTTGTCCATTTCTTCTAGGTTTTCCAATTTCTTGGCATATAATTTTTCATGGAATTTTATGATAATTCTTTGTATTTCTGTGGTATCTGTTGTGATTATTCCTTCTTCATTTCTGATTGTCTATTTGTGTACTCTCTCTTTTTTTCTTGATACATCTGGCTATGGGTTTAGCTATTGATTTTCTCAAAGAATCAGCTCTTGGTTTCACTTTTTTTTTCTATTATTTTATTCTTCTCTATTTTATTTCCTTCTGCTGTGATCTTTATTATATCCCTCCTTCTACTAACTTTGGGTTTCATGTGTTCTTCTTTTTCTAGTTTCTTTAGTTGTGATTTTTAGACTGTTCATTTGGGATTGTTCTTGTTTCTTGAGGTAGGCCTGTAATTCTATGTACTTCTCTCTTAGAACCAATTTGTGGAGTCCCACAAATTTTGAACTATTGGATTTTTGTTTTTATGTGTCTCCATGTGTTGCTTGATTTCTACTTTGATTGTTCATTAATCCACTGATTATTTTGAAGCATGTTGTTTAGTCTCCAGGTGTTTGTACAGTTTTTGTTTTCTTTGTGGGCTTAGGACCCACTCAATCACAATTTGCCACTTTACCCTTCTCTGTGTAGTCTTCTCTTCTTCACCAGGTGTAGGTGGTCTGTTCTGCAGTCTTCAGGTCATTTTTAGCATTAGTTATATTTGCTGTAGCTGCTTCCTTGGTGTGTGGGAGGAGGTTTCCACCTTGCCTTCCTCCTCCACCAATTTATTGCTTCCCCACAAATATCCTTTTACAGCTTCACAAATACCAACTTGAGGGTTTCCATATATTAAGAAGTTGACCAGTGGTTTTTAACATTCCCATTTTGTTTGTTCTGACAGGGCATATTAGGATTTTGTATCTTTGTAAAATATTAGAATCTCTCACTTATGGAAATAATAACTATTTTGTAGTTAAGATTGAACAACCCATTAAGTTATAGAGCAAGAAAGACTTTATTTTACAGAGATGATTTCAGTTTCCATAAAGAAGCTTATATCCATCTAGGATATGAAGAAAGGTGTTCACACCAGAGTGGGCAGGCAGTAGCCTTGAGAGCCAACTCAGGGGAGCAGTGTCCCCACTGTCCCCTCCTGTGTGACCTTGGGCAGGCTACTTCCCTCCGTGTGCCTCTGTTTCCTCATGGGTAATGTCAAGGTAATAACAATATTCAAATCATAGGACTGTTGAGAAGATTAAATGAGCTAATACACAAAGTTAATGAAACTTAATAGGCACTCAATAAATGTATTGAAAACTGGCTCAAAACAGAACATTATTTTCTTTTAAGTGGTATCATAATAACCAAAACCAACAAAGGGAATATTCAAAATAATCTATCGGCACAGACTTTAAATCTGTTCTTTAATCTGAAATAGATTATATTAATAGTCATTTATATGTGTCTGGACACTGCTCAGAAATTTACAAAGGGCTTAGGCAAACATTCTGCTATCAATCCCTTCACCTTCCCTGAAAGGTGGGGAGAAAGGCAGGTTTGAGAGCATCATTTTACAGATGGAATAAAAAGAGGGTTGCTCTCCTAAGGACAGTGATGGACAGCTAGCATGTGGTAGAGGCACGGCTAGATCTCAGGGCCTCTGGTCCAGACTTCACAGCTTTCAGTGCAATGAATGTGTTCTAAAGGTTCACTTTAAGACAAGTGCATCTAAGACATGCTCACCCATCTAGTTCAGCAGTTTCAACGTAGCAGAGGCTGTTAGGTTCTGAGCTGGACAGCAGCAGGATGTCAGCCTGTTCAAAACAAAACACACCCATAACCAGAGATCCCCAAGGCAAAACCGAACCCAGGTCAGATGAGAGAGCAAGGGGTGAGAGACGTACAGCCTGTTCACTTACTGGAATAAAATCATTTTTTTTCAGACGAATGACATCTCCAACTTGAATCTCTTTCCACTTGGCAATTTTGAATCTAAATATTAAAAATAAAGAAAATTTATTGTGTTTTTCTCAAAGTTACTGGCAAGGGCTTTGGAACTATTCTTTCCAGAAACCAAAGATTCCGAGAAAACATGCAAATCACAGGGAAAAGTTTTGCTAGAAGTCCAGCCATTTAATGATGTAACACATTAAATGGTCATGAGAATTGTATTATCCTCTAAAGGAATAATGGTGACGACGACTGTGATGTGCTCCTTCATCCTACGTCATGTAATAAAGGGTTAGTGGCAGCTACTTAAATGTGTGGCAAGGAGCTACATGGCACCCCCTTTTATATTTGCTCATGTCCTGTGCTCTCTCCTCTCCTATCCTCTTCCCTGCAGTTAGCCATCACCTCCTGAGGACGCAGGTCCCAGGTGGGCCCAGAACACAGACATGCTATGGCTCCCACACAGCTCCCTGGAATCCTCAGGGAACTTCAGAGCTTGTCTCCTATTGTTTCAGTTACCTGTCCTGCAAGTATATATCACTTTTATAAGCCCAACAAGGATACAATGCAAATAAAAAGATGACTATCATCAGTATTAAATTCCATAGGAAAATGGATTTAAATAGCTAATAAATCAACATTTTAAAAAGTTTTAAAATACAGTAATCTGTTTTCAAGGTTTACACATATAGAAAAGATTTCCCTAATAGATATTATGAACCTACCATAACTGATAAACTTTATTTTTTTGGAGGCAGAAATACAATTACTATGTTTGTCCTCCCATTAACTTAAGGCTAAGAGAAACCAGGAGAATTAAAATGTATTTAAAATATATGCTTACATGCCACTTCCCACAATTTTACAAGAACTTAATACATAATTCTTAATCTCAGAATTTTTTTAAAAAAACTATGCTTTTCTTTTAATAAATGAAATTGTAGTTTACATTTCAGTTTCCTTTAAAGTTATAAATCAGCGGTTTGCATGTGGGTCTCAAATAATAAAAGAATAAGTTCAGTATCTTCCTGCCACAGCTCTTTGTGGGTATTTGAGGCGGCTGCACAGCCTCTCCCACTGTGCTGTCCAGGTTTCCCCTGGGCAGGCCCCTCCGATGCCCAAGGCCCCACCCAGGCTCACTTGGCCTCCAGGGGCAGCTGGGGGCACAGCCCTGTCAGATATGCACCCTGACCCCAAAGTCAAGAAAACTCAGAGTCGCCCTTTGCCAACATCGTTAGCCAGGTTGTGAGCTAATTGGCCCGAGCTGTGTGGACCAGCTATGACTCTCACCACCCTTCAGAGAAGCGATTGCAAGTGACTCAAAAAGTCATCTTTAGTTATTTGTGAGAGAAAAAAAGCCATCCAGACATATTTATAGATTGATGTAGTCTGTATTCAAATTATATACATCAGACTGTGGCTGTACTTTTCTCAGTGTTGACACATAAAAAGGCTTTGAATGGGGTCTTAGGCACTACTGCTAAAACTTAATTTTTTATTTCTTTCTTAATGAGGTATAGCTTACTACAATATCCTCATAGTTTTGGGGGCACATCACAGTGACTCCAGGTACCCATTTTTTCTCAGTCTCTCTCTGTACTTGACTGTAATTTTGCCACAAAGGGCTTGCTCAAAAAATAACTCACAACCAGCCCCTGAGTTGGAACCCTGGTCACAGTTGACTCTATTAATTTAATAAACATTTATCAAGCACTTTTTGTGTATTGAAAGCTCTGGTAGACACAAAAACAAATACTATCAGGACAATCTCCTCCAGCAACTTAGAGTTTGGGACAGAATATAAGTTAACTACAGAAGAAATTCTAGTAAAATTCAGACCATAATAAGGAATATGAAAACCAAATGTTCTGAAAGTGCAGCAAAGGAAGAAATTACTTAAGCTAGAGAATCAGGAAAGGTGTCAAGACATTTGACCAAAGCCCTGAATGAGGCTCGGGATCAGGAACAGCAGAGATGAGAGCATCACCTCTAGGGTGAGGCATTGTGTAAACATGCAAATGCTGGAGATACAGAACTCAGTCAGACACCTGCCCGTAATCCAGTCTGGCTGTACTCACAAAGGGGTGCAAAGTCTTAGTGAGTTAAGAAAAGCCTTTACAGTGAAAAGGTTAATGCGCTGACAGACTCCAAGTTCTAATGGTTATCTCCGAGAATATTTCTAGGCATGATTCTACATTATATCCTTGTAACTAAATTGCACATTAAGGAAGGCACGGTACCTGCCATCCTTAATGACTTCACACGTCCTATTGTTGATCTTGTTATCCATTTTATGGCGAGCCTTTAAAACAGAGATGGGGAAAGGTTGTTTTAGTAATCTCAAAACATAACGCATCGATGCCAAATTAAAATAAACTCACAGCAGTGAGGAGAATGTTGCATGGGAAATCCTTACCACATCATCCACCAGATCTTTGATTGCCGTGATGCCTAGCACCAGAAGCAGGGGCAGCAGGGTGGTATACCACGCCAGGGTTGTGATTTGAGGGATTGCCTGGAAAATGAAAAGGTATATATGTGCGCCCATGAAGGTACAGCTAATCTGCAGGTAACTGCTAACTCAAGCTTGCTAATTCTAATGCCCATCATCACCCAACTCTATGTCCTGCAGAACATGCTGGGAAGGCATCTGAGCAGCCAGCTAGCCCTCCTTTCTCAGCTCCCTCTAGCTTCTGGCCTGCTGGCCTCTGTCCCACAGGACAGTGGCTCCTGAAATCGTCTCATTGTGACCTTAACAAGGAGGCTTTGTAACATGACACCTAAAAGAGAACTGCTCTGAGCTTTTTGTGAAAATCCTAATAACAGAACCATAAATTAGCAATTCACATAATTAATTAAATCATAAGGGAAAGGGTGGTGTGGGGTGTGGGGCTAAGCAATCCTTCCACTTTTAGGGAATGCATACAGCAGGCTTTGCACTGCTGGTTGCTTAGCCAATGGTCTGTGAGGGTCCCACGGTGAAAGCAAAGGCAGTGGCTGCCTCTGAGAGCTGGCGATTGGGTGGGGCATCTTCGGGGAAACTAGAAGAAAGCGCTTCCTTCATGGTCATTACTGTTGGTCCAGCCAAGAAAGGGGCTGGCCTTGCAGGAAGCCCCGCCTCCATCACGACAGCCTCCAAGTTGGAACAACAGATTGGGAAGCAGTTTTAGAAAAGATATCTTGTAACCATCCTATTGCTCATTGGGCCCTACAGTGTGGTTGTTAAAATGGCAGGCTTTGGGGCAAGTTTCTGGACCCAAGTCCTGCCCAGCTCTACCACGTAAGGCTATGCAGCCTTGGGCAAGTTCCTTTACCTCCCCAGGCTGCTGTTTCTCTGTGAAAGGGAGGTTAGGATAGCAGTTACCTCAGAGCATACAAGGATTAGGTGAAGTAACAATGCAGGTGAAGGGCTGTCACAGGCTATGACTATATCCCTAATTTGCTGCACCTTAAGAAAGACAAGGGCAGGGGGATGGCTGGAAGAGAGAAAGCTCAGTTCCCACGTTATTGTCAGTATGTGAAACTCCCCCTTTTTCCTGCTACAAGGAAATAAGGGAAAAGTAGCCCCTTATCACCCAGCAGCACCTCAAAATTTGGAGGGTTTATCTCTACCCAAGTCTGTCTCCAAAGTCCTTCTTGATAAGAGGAGCTTCTGTACTAGCAAGCCAGCAGGTCTTATATTCCACTACATCTGTCATGGGTCCACTTCTTCTCCTGTCTCTCTCCATTCCATTGCCACCCAGACACACATGCTACCATTGTCATAAAACCTTCCTGGGTGCATCCCAGCAGGTGAGACTGTTTTCCAAATCCTATGCTTGATGTGAAGAATCTGACAAAGCCAAGTGGATACGTGATCCTTTGTGACCTGCATATCAGGTGCTAAAGGTTGATACTCTGAGTGGTAACTAGAGCATATAGAGTTGCCTTGATTATAACAACAGTTCCTGAACAGGGAAAATTAATGCTCTCCAGAAAAGTGCATTCTCCAGAAAAGTGCATAACTTGCCACAGTTAAAAATAAACAAAAAGCAAAAACAAAAATAGGTATTTTCAAATGTGAAATCAGTTCCCCATAATAATTCATTGAGATATGACCAAAATATTAATAAAAGCCAGCAATATTCTTAGGAAAATTAGGCATCTAAATAAAAAATAAAGGGCAAGCATAAAAACTAGGTTAAATTTTAAGGTACATATAATTTGATAAAGTGAAGGTTTTAATTGTATTCTCTTTGGGGCAACCAGTTTTAACATTCACATCAGTATGAAATTTAATTTCATAATATTTCCATTTGCTCCTTTCCCTGTTCTCTATAGATGAGGCACTGTTTCCTTTCGTGCAGAACCCTGATGTTAATATAAAGACTTTCCAGATTATTCACATTACATGTGTCCACAATGTAAACGTTATTGAGTCACCAGAATTCAAAACAGATTTCAGATATCAAAGGGCATTACCTGTAAGATAAGAAGGATCAGGAAATAGAAATTGGCTGCTCTCTTAAACTGCTCAAACAAATTCATTGGTAGAAAGGTAAATGCATTATACTTGTATGTTTTAATTGCATTGTTCTGTTGGAAAAAAACAAGAGTCATTCTAAATGGTGCCACACATTTGCTACTGTGTATACACACATGCAAAAAGCAGTAAGTCCTAGGGCCCAGGGACACAGGGACAGAATCTGTCAGTCAGAAACATACTGAGATTTCCTTTAAGCTTTTAATTCTGGCCAGGCCTCAGAATGATCCCCCCAGAGGCTCATGTCAGAAAACAAGACACAAGACAGTTCACCTCAAAGTTCTCTGTGGTAAATCTGCTGTGACCAAGTGGATCCTGCTGTCTGTTTCCTTGACCCCTTACAGTCTCTTAGGCAAAGGGCAAAGGGAGACATCAATGTGGGTGGCAAAGCTGGTAAAGGAACTCTTTTATTTGAGGAGGGATAGAGGCTACTGGGTAAAAAAGAAAAAGAGACATCATTGTGGGTTGAACTGTGTGCCCCAAAAGATATGCTCAAGTCCTAAGCCCAATAGTTGTGAATGTGTCTTATTGGAAATAGGGTCTCTGCTGATATAATCAAGTTGCAATGAAGTCAGACGGGCTTAACGTGGGCCTCAATCCAGTGACTGCTGTCCACAGAGGATGTGGAAAATTAGACACAGAGACACACAGGCAGAAGGTCGTGTGAAGACAGAGGCAGAACTGGAGTGAAACTTCTGCAAGACAAGGAATGCCAGGGATTGCCAGCCACCATCAGAAGCCAGGGGCGAGGCCTGGAAAAAACCCTCCTTTAGGTCATCCGGAAGGAACCAGTCCTGCCAACACCTTGATTTTGGACTTCTAGACCTCCGAACTATAAGAAAACAAATTCCTGTTGTCTTAAACCACCCAATTTGTGGTACTTTCTTAGAGCAGTCCTAAGGAACTAATAGATACCTTATGATGTTTAAGCCCACACTCAGATGTTCTTATTTCAAAGGTAATATGAATTTTTTAGGTGGAAATATTTCCAATGTCTCTAAATGCATCACAGGCAGAGGAGAGGGAGGATCGGTTTTTAAGATTCCTTTCAGATTCTTACTTTCGAACACAAGGCTTCTGTGATATTATTGTATATTCTTCCATAAAACAGTAAGAGCTTTGCACAAACATAGGGAAAATTTCAATCTACATGTTTTAGGCCACCCCTACCCACCCTCAGGGTAAACTTAATATGATAAATAAAAATGACTTTCTATAGAACTAACAATGATTATCCATGGGCCAGGCCAGGGTTTACCTGGAAGGCAGGTGGGTCATGAAGCTAGAATTCATGATGGCTATTAGCAAAAACTGACTTTTAGTAAAAATAATTTAGGAAGTTAAAATCAACTTACAGCATATTTGCTCTCCTTAATACATAAGAACTTTGTGTTCATAAACTGAGGTTGTTCTTGGAAGCTTCGATCATTTGCTTTGACATGCCATGTACAATCTTTAAAAAAGAAAGAGAAAAAAAGTCCATTGAGTTGAAAATTAGCGTATTGTTATGGGTTGAACTGTGTCCTTCCCAGGTTCGTTTGTTCAAAGTCCCAGTTTCCTCTCCATTCCTCAGAATATGACCTTATTTGGAAATGTCTTCACAGATGTTATCAAGTTCAAGTGAAGTATAGAATGGACTCTAACCCAGTATGACTGATGGGTTACTTTTCCTTAAAAGAAAAGTAAATTTGCACACAGACATGCATACAGGCAAGATGATGTGGAGTCACGGGGAACAGACCGCCACCTACCAGCCAGGAGAGAGGCCTGGAGGAACACACCCTCTGCGGGGTCCTCAGAAAGAAGCAAGCCTGCCCATCAGTGGCCTGAAACAGACCACCCAGAGGCTCTGCTGATCTTCTAGCCTGTAAAGGCCTCCTAGCCTCCAGAACTGGAAGACAATAAATTTCTACTGTTGAAGCCCCTGGCTTGTGGTACTTTGTCACAGAAGTCCTAGCAAACTAATGACCATGTTGTAATTTGACCAACCATTCACAGAACCTTAGAGTCCTAGAAGACTAATCCTCACATATGCAGGGCCCAAAGGGACCTCCAACATTGAGCTAAGCTGGCAGGCAGCCTCCTCTGCAGGTGAGAAAGATTTCTACCCACCTGTCTTGCCTCTGCCCTTGACCTCGGCTGTCCCAGGAGGCACAGCTCTACAACTAACATGTATTCGGTGCTTACGACGTGCCAGGCATCACACCAAGTAGTTAGTATCTCGATTTTACAGCTGAGGAACCTGAGGCACAGGGAGGATCAACAACTTGACCTCTGGGAGAATCAGAATTCAGTCTGGCAGCCTGACCCCAGGTCCAGTCTCTCCATCCACCTCGCTGTCCTCTTTTGTGACCTACGCTCCCAGCCACTATGAGAATTCTGCCAGCGAGCTGACTTGGGCAGGTCACTTATACATACTGGGCTGACCTTCCCACTGTTGGCCGAGGATCAGTCTGTGCTCGGTCTCCCACCAGGAAGGCATAAGTATGCAGCCGCTATGAAAGCTTAAGACAAGGAGGTTATAAATTAGGAAGAAAAGTTGAGGCAGCTCCCACTTTGCATTCAATTCTTCACGGACTTGTTTTCCAATGCACCTGCCAGGTGAACTTCCCCTGTGGGACACACAAGCGAGGGTGACCCTGGTTTTCATGAGCACCTCCTCCTCTGCAAACTGGCAAGGGAGGGAAATTAACAACTAGTGTGACACAACTATCTGGAGATGAGAATATATTAAAGAACATTCACAAGGAAAGAATTCAAAAGTTATTAATCTTATAGCTACAATTATAAAAGATATCATACTTTGGAAAATATTGTTATTTCGTTTTTAAAATGGTGCCGTTTCTAGATTCTTACTTCATAGGAAATATAGATAAGATTGCAAAAGGAACAAGTGTGGACTACCGAAGAATGTCAGTAAGTTAACCTTATCACTTTAAAAAACCCACAATACCATTACTGAAATTTTCCCTTGCATCATTTTGACTATCTTTCATTGGGTAATCGTAACTGTTGTGTCATTACAAATGGAAATGTTGCTGGCATCTTTCTGGCTGAGCTGCAATTTCATCCAAAGGGAAAATTAAAATGGAACTCTAAAGCAACTCATAAGCACTCTTATAATGTGTGCAATCAGAACACTTCTTTCCCACTCAAATAGAAGAGCTAAACAAAAGTAGGTAAAGATATTTCATAAGGTAGTCTTGAATCCATTCTATTTTATGGTAATTTGCTTTTAATGGCACAGATGACTTGTGACACACCTCCAGTTACCAGTGTTGTAGAACAATGCTGAACTTATTCTAAAATCCAGGAAGCTGAGAAGGAAAAGAGACAAGATTTCTCAAGAAGGGAGAAAAAGCAAATGGGAAGGGATAAAAATGAATCTCAGAAATATTTAGGAGGAAAGAATAAGCTACGCAGTCAATGAGCCGGATTCTTCGGTCCCCTTGGCCCTTTAAATCTACTTCGCAATTAAGTCCCGCCAGCCAATGGTTCTTCTGTCTGTCCCAGCATGACTCCCTCATCCCCTCCCATTTGGATTTGGACACCTCACACAGACAGTAGCATCTGACCTCAAGCAAGGGCATCCAGGGGGCCTAGCAGAAATGACCTTAGTTTCTTGATTTTACACTTTACTAACACCTTGATGTGACTGGAGAAAGTAACCAGAATGTCTTCATCAGCAACATACTGACCTTAACCACAGGAGTATTTATAGTTCATTTTGGAAATCTGATTGCAGTCAAATAATCAATAACCCTATTTCCAACAAGGTTCCTTGTTTGGCCTAATTCAGACAAATCAGAGGGCAACAAATGGGTGCAGAAAAGGGTAGGCAGAAAAGGCAGTGGCTAACAGGTCCTGCTGGTCTCTGCAGAGAGCAAGGTGGCCTTACTATCAAACTTTCACACACACACATGCACTGACTGAGCAACCCCACTTCTAGGAATTTATCCCCCCGTATATACTCATGCACAGGAGAATGATATCTCAGGGCTATTCAATACATCCCTGCTTATCAGAAAGATTAGAAGCAACCTAAATGCCACAAGCAGATGGTTAAACATCCACACAATGAAAACCTATGCAGTCTGCAAAAAGAGAATGAGGCAGCTTTATACGTTCTGATAGGGAAGATCTCCGAATTACACTAACTGTGCAAACGCAGCAGGTGTCTACCGTGCTCTCAGCTATGTGACATACAGAGTTGGTGCACAATAGGAATGAATTCATGTACACACACCACACGCGTGCTTATGTGCAGCCATGGCCTTTAAGGGCACATGTTTGTAAGTATTCTTTGCACATACAAGTATATATATTATCTCCAGAAGGACACAAGAAACTAGTAACAGCAGTTTCTAGAAAGGAAAATTGCATGAACAGAAGAGGTAAGGAGAGAAACTTTGTTTTCACTGTACCCTTTAATAATTAGATTTATTTGCATGGACAGTTGATGCTTCAACAACACAGGGGTTAGGGGCACCAAATCCCCATGCAGCCAAAAATCCATGTATAACTTTTGACTCCCCTGAAAGTCAACTACTAAAGCCTACTACTGTCTGGAAGCCTTACCAATAACATAATCAGCCAATTACCACATAGTTGTATGCCATACGTATTACATACTGGATTCATACATGTTACAGATCTCAAAAAAAATTTCTGATATATTTACTGAAAAAATCCATTTATAAGTGGACCAGAACAATTCAAACCTGTGTTGTTTGAGGATCACTTATATTACCTTTAAGAAAATGTCTGTAATTCAATTTCTTCCCTCTACAGGTTTATATATAAAGCAAAAACATAAGTTGATTGATTTTTCTATGGTCATTATGCCATTGTATCTGATATTTTTAAAAATATCATTCTGAAGACAATGAGATGGTGAGCAGGAATAAATCAAGAGATGTATTCTTATGGTATTTTCCAAACTTACTGTGCATACAAATTACCTTGGGGATCTTGTTAATAGGCTCTGATTGGCTAGCCTGGGAGAAGCCTGGGGCTCTGCATTTAATTAGCATGAGGGTGAAGCTAGCTAGCCGACCTTACTTTAAAGAGCAGGTGCACTGGGAGATGAGATGGACTATTCTACCGATGTGAGGTTGAATCTGGTGGAATTAATTTTAAAATATGGATTCTCCCCTTGCCTCACTCCAGACCTACTCTGCTGGGCATCTCCAGGGGCTGGGCTCAGGCACTTATGGAGTTTTAAAAGGTCCTCATGTGATTCTGATGCACCAGCAGGACTGAGAACCCCCAGGGAGTCTGACAGTGTCTTCTATCATTAATTCTATCATTAAAAACCTCCATCCAAGACTCACGTTCTAAACTGGCACTAAGCAAAACAACAGCCCCATAGGTCTCCATGAGCAAGAGCTTCTCGCTTGAGGTTCAGTCATAAATGACTTACTCAAAATCCAGTTCTAAAACACGTGATGGCACAGCTTCATTACCTCATTACAAACCACTCAGCCCAGAACACTCTACACACCCTTCGTTTTACAAGCTGACAGTTACTGTGGTATTCTTAGGGCTGCAGATTATGGCTAATTAGAGACAGAAAATAAGCAGCCAGAGTGGAATTCCCACATGGGGTGTGTGTCAAAAACTCAAGATGCATTTAATTAAGTAGAATCTAGCTCCTTAGCATGTTTCATGGATTTCCTAGGATTCACATATTCCAACAGGCTGATCTGTTTTTTGTTCCAAGATAAAAATTAATTCATAGATGCTCTAGGGATCTGTATCCTTAATTCTGGATTTTTCTCTTAAGATATTGTTTTCATCAGGCATATAGCTGCCCTTTTGTAGATGCTACACCCAACCTGAAGTAATGCCAAGACAGAGAAATTCCTCCGTAAGTCCTAATGCTCATGTCATGATTAAACATTGCATCTTAAATACGGTCAACCAGTGATCACTTCATACCTAAACAGAATTGTGGACAAAATTCTGCATTGGAAAAGCCTTTTAAAGAAATGCAGTTTTATATGTTGATGTACAGAGAGCCACCCAACTGAGTCAAGAAGAAAGGTCTTCGGCGACTGCCCCTAATGAACAGGTAAATGTGAATGAACCAGCTATTCACGGGCCCGTGTATCAGAGGTGCTGAGAAGCTGTTCTGTGCGTGGCTTATCATTCCCGCACAATACTGCTCACGGAATGATTTGACTTTAACCAACAAAAACAAAAACAAAGGTAAAAGATATTGCAGCCTCAGGCTGAATCATCTCCAATTCCAAAGTTGGAGAATCAGAATTAGCCAGTTCTAGCATACAGCAGTCTCATGTCTTTGCTCACCTCCCAAGGACAAGGAGATACGCAAACAGCAAGTGTATACAGCCTGGGAGCCCAGGTGTGGGTGGGGGGCAGGTACTCATCCGAGAGGCTCCAGTCCCAAAGCCACTGCCCGACCTTACCCTCTCCCTAAGAATATGCCACTCACCCGAGGACAGTCAAACCCCAAAGTCAATCACCTACTCTCGTGAAGGACTAGAGTCTGGAACTGAGGCTCAGTGCTATTACCTCGTGGTTAAGAACTTAAAATTCTGTCACTTCCCAGGGACAATGCTGCACTCACTCTTGGTCATTTCTTGCCACTACTACTTGTATTTCTGACTGTCAGCTAGCCAGCAACATGAGTGGGTGCCCCCGAATGTCCTAAACTTCTCAGATTCAAACCAACAACCCTCTCCTTAACCTACAAAGCTCCTCCTCCCATTACTCATCTGCGGAAATGACTCCATTATCCACCGAGGCAGAAAGCACTTTCCGAGGGTGGCTGCAGCCATATCTGCGATGTGACCTGTTACTCATGCACTGATAATTGGCATCTAATTTCCCTGCCCGTGAATCAGGGCTGGCCTCAGTGACTCCCTTGTAGCCAAGAGAATGCTGCACGGTGATGCTGTGTGAATTCTGCAACTGGCTTCTGCTTTGATCTCTTGGCTGTTAGTTCTCCAGGTGGTCCGTCTTAGGACACTCCCACAGCAGCCCAGAGCTGTGCCGGAAGAAGCTCATGCCACATGGAGGGGCTTCCAGTGAAGAACCCAGCTGAGCCTTTGAGTTGCCCAGCAGAGATGTCAGACATAGGAGAGCAGAAGTTTCCAGATGATTCCAGGCCCCAGCAGGTCAAGTCACCTCCAGTACTCAAGTCTTCACAGTTGAGGGCCCAATATCCTGCAGCAGAAACAAGCTGTCCCCACCGTGTTCTCCCTGAATCTCCTGACTTACCAAATCTGTGAACATCATGAAATGGTCATGTTATGCCAACAAGTTTGGAGGGGTTTTTTATGCAGCGATGGGTGTCTTGCCAATGGGTTTCAGCCCCGGGCAAGTTCACTATGGATTCAATATGACCAAAGAAATGACAGTAGAATGTTCTTGGGGTGAAAGGTTTATACCCAACTTTATTTCCACAGCGGCAGGTCAATCCCTAGAATCCCATCCACTCAGAGCAAGTCTGCACACAGCAAGCCGGTCTCTGCCTCTGGGCCTCTCTGCCCATACAGCCGTTTGAGTCTCTGTCCTCAGTGCTGCCACCACTCCAGCCTCTGCTGCCTGCAGCCTTGCAGCCATGCCACAGTGTCACTCAGAGCACTGGGCAGAGCTCTTTATATAGTCAGTAGCGAAGTACTGCCCACACATGTATAGTGAGCTAGCCGACCAGGGCCAGGTGAGAATCCTGGCCACAGGAACCTTCACTTAATCCACAATGGGTAATTGGAATATCCACTGGGGCACCTAAGCCAGAAATTATTCCTCAGGTTTCCTTTCCCTTGACCCTCACATCTAATGGGACTTGTGAATGTCAAGTCCTTAATATAAATCATGATCTGTCCCCTCCTCTCCATCCTGGCCATATTGGTTTAGGTTCTCACCATGTTTTACTTGGATTATTGTCTATTCCCCTTTCCCCACTACTGCCAACATGGAATTTCTAAAATAAATTCATGTGCCCAACATATATTTACTGAGTACCTAGAATGAAAGGTATAGACACAGCCCCAGTTTTTAGAAGCCAACAGTCTAATGGGAGAGAGTCACGCAGTCATTTAGGGACATGAACACAAATGCCCTCAGGAGTACGGAGGAAAGTGAAAGGGGCTTTGAGATCCTACAGTGAGTGCTGGTCCAGGCTGGGGCTCAGCGAAGGCTTCTCTCAGGAGGTGATGCCTCCATGGAGAGTTGAAGGGTGGGAGAGGGAATCAGCCGCAGGGAAGCCCTGATCCCAGGCCTTGGGAAGAGTGAGTGGAGTCGTGGGGAAGGGAAGGGCCTGTGCAAACCGAGAACTGGGGACAGGACAGGGCCGATGGAGGGTGGTGAACAAGGCCGCAAGCCACCGGCAGCCAGCCCAGTTGGGAGAGGAAGACAGGCCACACCACCGGCCAGTTGGCCAAGGGGAGATGGGATCAGACCGCCAGTGCCATGGGGTCTGTCCGTGTTGAAGGTGGCACTGAGGGAAGCAGACATGGTCATGGACAGGCCACAGGGGAGAAGGCTGCTGCACCCCGGCCACGCATTTCAGCCTCTAAAGGCCTTAAGGCCTTTGGGAGAGCGACCGGGCTCCTCCGCCTGGACACTGCCCCAGCTCAGCCTCTGGGCTCCAGAAGGACTTGCAGTTCCCGAACTCTCAGCACAGACCTCCTCTCATGCTGCCTCGGCCGGGAACATGCTGCTCCCAAGACGGCTGGGCCCTTTTACCTCTCGCACTCACTCAGGACTCAGCCAGGGTGTCCGCACCTCCAGGAAGCCCCCTTGACCAGGGAAGGCCGGCGAAGAGCTCCCTGGGCTCCCCATTCACACCTCTGTTGGAGCACGTTGGTGCACTCCATCACAAATGCCTTAGGCCTCTACAGCACGCCAGGCACAGAGTCTGCTGCCCTGACACCAGCTCGGAATTGGACAGATTGGGCCCCCGACCACCGCAACACTTACAGATTGGCTGGAAGAGGGCCACCAGACAACCAGTCACCTGTTTTTAAACTGCACTGTGATCGGTACAGGAAAGGTGGGGTGTGATCACGCACCAGTCCTCTCTTCTAACACGCTTGTTCCCCCAGGCTTAGTTCAGTTCCTCCAGTGCCACAGGCATGCCACCTTCCCTCCTGCCACAGAACCTCTGCATGTGCTCCCATATTTGGGGCCTCCTGCCTCTCCCCCAGCCAAGGAACTCCTCATCTTTCACTTGGCCGCTGAGGCACGCCCCTCTCACCAGGAAACCTTCCCTGACCCCCCGCCAGGGCAGATGCCTGTGTCACGGCTCTGGAGTGGGACCACAGGTCAATCCCTTACAGGATCTCATTGCGCTAGGAGTGAGGCTTTTGCATGTTCAGCTTTGTCCCCATGGTTTTCTATGTGCATGGGTGGATTTTTCCATTAACACAATTTTCTGCCTTTTCTGTTTGAAGAGACTTATGTCTGGACCTGCTGCAGGCATGCTGACCTACCTGTGACCCAGCCTAAGGCCTTATCTTAGAAACCACTGGGGCATAGGAAGGCATGAGGGTGGGGTTAGCATGAGTGCCCACAGGTCTGCAAACACAGAGAAGGCTGGAGGAGGCTGTGTTAATGGGAAAGGCTTAGAAGATGGCAGAGAGAGGGATGACACCAAATCACCAAACATGTCCTCCGTATGTGGGCAAACTCATTGCTGGGAAAATGAACTGTTCTTCATCCCATCCATCTCTCCATCTCTCATTGTACTTGGAGCTGGGGACAGAAGGACCCAGTAAGAAGAATGGGGGGCTAGGGGGTCAGGAGAATCTGAATACCCCAAAGGGAAATAGAAAAGTCAAAAAACCACTTTGATGATTGAAAGATGGGAGAAGAGATGATAGGTGGGGGCAGCCACTTTAGGTTTTAAGCAAAAGACATTAAAGGACCTGGTGGTGGAGGTGATAACAGCTAATATTTACTGAAGCTGTTCTAAGTCCTTTATGTTAATTTTCTGATTTAATTCTCACAACTCCTAGTGACGTAGGTACTAACATTAACCCATTTCGCAGATGGGGACATTGAGGCACAGAGAAGACAGGTCCTTTCCTCAAGGCTACACAGCTAGAAAGTGGTGAAGCCAGGGCCAAACCTCACACAGCCCATGTCCAGCATCCCCTCTCTTCACCACACCAGCTGCCTCTCAGACTCACGTGCGGAGATGTTGTACGTGAAGCAGAGGAAAGGTGAAAGCTTACCAAAGGGAGGTGGTAGAGAGACAGAACGGATGGGAATGCGAACATCTTGCGGGTCGGGGGATGGGGGGAGGAACAGCCAGAAGGGAGGAGAGACAGGAGTGTGGGCACAAGAGCATGCAGTCACCTGCCAAAGCGGCCAGCGTTCCCTAAAAGAGATGCTGTTGGAAAGGGCAAGTACTTCAGAGAAAGCAGAGGTTGGAAGATGATGGTTGACAAAAAGCCCCCTGGAGATGGCACTGGGGTTGTTGGTGACCTTTAAGAAAGCCTCATCCACAGGGTGGCAGGGCAGCCCAGGGAGGGGAGGAACCCAGGAGAATGGGAGGATGTGGTATAGAGAAGTGGGTTTCCAGAAGCTGGCCAGGAGAACAGGAGACAGGACACCGCTCTGCGGCAGAACCTAGGATTCAGATAAGAATTTGCCATAGGACAGGGAAACAGTGGGTACGTTTGTAAGCCAGCCAGAGTGGGAAGATGAGTGAGTTCACCAATAAAGCAGTGTTACTGAGAAGGCAGAGGACAGCTTTCTCATTCCATCCTCAGGAGAAGAAAATGCCAGCTTATACTACCAAGGAACCCTCCCAGAGCACTTACTTTATTCCTGAGGACTTTGTTTCTAAGCTGGTTCCTGACTGGCACGGAACTGCCCAAGGAGTTGACCTCGGGACACCTGGACGGAGGGATGGTAAGCTAAACAAACAATCCCATCCCAGCATTCTGGAGTCAAGGAATTTTAGAAACCTGTGGCTGAATAAAATTAAACTGGTTTCTTTAAAGCCAAAACTTCTGGGATCCTTTTATGCTAATGGACCACCTTGAACTTTAAGAAGAGGATAAAGAATCTGAGTTTCCTGTCTCAGGGGCCATGGAATCCGTGTGTCCTGAAGCATCTCCCAGAACTAGCATTCCCCAGAACACACTCTGGGAAACACTGTCTCAGGGTGTCCATCAGGAAACGGGAGCGGTCACCCCCTAGCACGGACAAAACATTCCCACTCGTTTGCTCAAAGTACAGTAAGCGGAAAGTTACCTTGGTAAAATCTGTGGGCTTCTCTCTTCTCCATGGCCAATCTAACAACACATTTACACTTGTCCTTGACTCCGAGGACACACATTCAAGGCCCTTCACCCGAGAAGCACTTGCAACAGGTCTCGCAGAATGCTGGCTTAGCACTCAAGCTCTGCTGGGCTGGGGCATCTCTAAGAAAACCTACTTGCTGCCCTGAGACGATACTATTGAGGAAATGAATGTGGCCCCGCGCTTTGAGGCACGGCTCTGGGTTAGTGAGCACACCGACCCTAGTACTCAGCCCAATGATACCTCACAGGGGGGCTCGCGCTCCGGCGTTCAAAGAACTGAGCTCTTTGGAGGAAACTGCCCTTTGTGGAAATTGTCAAGACAGACAGATGATGGCTTAAAAAAAAAAAAGCCAGAGTGACACTGACCTTAATTGGAAAATGCTCAAGGGAGAATTTAGAAAAAAAGTTTAGGAAAAGGGGGAGAAGGGGTGCAAAGGAAGAAGAGGAGAGGGAGGGAAAGAGAAGGGTAGGAAGGGAAGCCAAGTGGTTCTGAGGGAAGCAGAAGTGGAAGCGGGGAGAGACCCGGCTCTTACCGGATCTGCTCTGTGGATTTTGGAAGGGCAGTTACAGGAGCTAGAATAATATGCTTAAAGTCACAGGCTAACTTGTCTGACAGGGGTATTGAGAAGCGAGCCCCATCAAAGTCCCCTAGAAATAGAAGCCACGACTGAATAAGGACTAAGGAGAGTCGCAATGAAGTCTGAGCTTCCTCAGTGCCAGGATTCTGAATGCAGAAATCTGCAAGGAACAGGACCTGCACCCAGAGGCCTCAGGAAAGGGCCCTGAGCACCAGGATGCAAAGGCAGAGGAGGAAAAAACAAAGAAGTGAGAGTTTCTACCCACTGGGTGCTTCTCTAACATTTCTGCAGGCACCCAGCCCTGGTGGCTTTGCTGCGGGGACCGCACATCTGATGGCGGGGCACCACAGCAAAGTCTACCCTTAACCCCACTGAGCCAGCTCATCAGATCGCCCACGTGGTCGACATTTCAAGATTATGATACGAAATTTACAAGCACAACCAAGGAAGGAATGAGGAAGAAACATGTTATGTTTGGTCACTCAACCAGAACTCCCTCGCTAACTTGTCGGGCTACTTCAGCTGTGTCCCCATCCGAACAACATCCAGTCTGGACCTGTTATGACAGAGACCACATTCTTGGTCAGACAGGCAGTGATTCTATTTTAATTGAGCTCAATCATCGCGGTTTTAGTACCTTTGGCTTCAATGCTGAAAGCACTTAAGCTTAACAGTAAATAGCTTAAAATTATAGCCGGAAATCCACAATAAGGTCAGATAATTCTAAGAGGGGCTCCGTGTGGCCGGAGAAGGAGCGATCATTTTATACGTGGGATTTCATGCATTGTCGCTTTCCTACAGGGGAAAACTGTTTGAAGACAAAATGAAACAAAACAAAGCTGAGCTTAAGCAGGCAGCAGAACACCAGAAGGAAAGGCCAGGGGAAGGGAGGCCTGGAAGGGCAGACTGGCAGTGATGGCAACTTGGGGGACCCCAGATAAAACCAGAGGTTATTTTGACTGCCGCTGTACAGGGGGCATCTGGCAAGTCAGAAGCAGAAGGGTCTGTGGAGGAAACACTTTCAACCTGAAATCTGGAGCAAATCTGGGGTCAAAGAGAAGGATCTGCTTCCTCGTGGAGCATTAGAGATCCAGGAAAAGACCACATTTATTTGCACGAGTGGGAAAGCCAGTAGGAAATGAAATAGAAAAGCCACAGGGGGAAAGCATCATCGTAAAAGTCAGACACGTTCTGTTATCCTAAGTGACAGACTGTCTACAGCCATGTTAAAAAATCAATAGGGTTGAGTAGTTGCGACAGAGACCATCTGGCCCACAGAGCTGAAAATATACACTGTCAGGCCCTTAATGGAGAGGTTTGCTGACCCCTGGTCTAGACCATCCTGAAGCTGCCCTGATCCTGGGCAGGGAGCACAGCTGGCCACACAATAAGCAGGGAGCAGAAACTATTTTAAATTCACAAATGACTGAACAAAAGGAATGGTAACTCCAAGCTTCCTGGGAATGGTACGAAGCAAATTCTTCCACAAACAACTCCATTCTGAAAAGACAGACCCTAACCAAGACCTTCTATTTTTCTCAGCAGAACTAGTCAGTTAAGGCCCACCAGCCCGGCAGACCAATGCAACGTGTACTCATCCAAGCCCACTGACCGTTCTCCCAGTTGCATCCTAAGATAAGAGAAGGATGACACCTCCCGGCAGATCTAAAACCAGCTGGCTGTCCTTTGCACCTGCTGCCCCTGCCCATTAAGGGTCGACAAGAACGGTACCTGGCCTCCAGGTCCCAACACGGTTGCCTTTTCTGAAAGGTTTCTGGTTTTCCTCTGCTTCTCTGTTGACTCGATTCTGTTCTGGTTCAACCACAGGTACTTGGTCTTCAAGTTCGTCTTCCGTTTCATCGTCACTGTAGGGAACCACTTCATCATTAGGTTGAGAATCCTCCTCAAAAGTCGTTTCTGAGTCTCCTTCTGTATTCATTCTGCTGGCAAACTGGAACTACCTAGTTTAAAAGAAAGGGAAACCAGAATGAATTATGACTCGTGTCCAGTTTGGGGTTGGATTCTGTTCTGTATTTGGTTGCCACACTCTTTTAATAGAAACACTGTCTTACTTACCTGGAAATATGTCTGAATAATGACACAGAAGTTCAATTAACATGCAAATAAGAACAACAACCATTCACTACTGATTAAATGCTTGAGGGGGGACTAATAGCAACAAAAATGTAGCTGCAAACCTTTTTTTCTTTTCTAAAATAAGATTTATTAAACTTTAAGGTAGTATTTCAAATTGTGGGTCTCTACCCAGCAAAATAAATTTAACTGGTTCACAACCAACATTAAAATAAAATGACACAGATTATAACGTATCAGAGTACAGCACGCATAGCAAGAGTTGTACTTGTTGGTGAAACAGTTCTACAAAACTGACCCACACATAAATTTATTTGCATTGTGGGTCTGGATAGAATTGAATTTCTTACTATGGATTGTTGGCAAACTTTGATAACTAGTGCCTTAAGATATGTGGTCTCTGCTAATGCTAATATTCTGAGCCTTTACTGTGTGATACCTTTAAACATAAGCTAAGATCCCTATATTTTGCTAATGACTTCCTGAAAGCGCTCCCTAGCTTATTTTCCTAACTGTAACCATCCACTCCCTGTTATCTAGAATTTGTGTTTGTGTGCATAAAGTGACTCTATACAGTGACAACCGTATATTTATACTAGGAAAATATTTACACAAATACCTCAGGTTATGTGAGGACATACAGCCTACCACTATTTACATAAGCACCACACTGCCATGCACTCAATATTGTTAATAATAGCAGCTTACATTTAACATTTACTGTTAACTGCACGCCAGGCCCTTGTGAAATATGTTATTGGCATTGGCTCCTTGAAACCTCCCACACCACCATGGTGAAGGTATTGTTCTTTTTCCAAAATGCTGCGATGCTGAATAATTTGCACAATAATTATTAAAATTTTGCAGCAAAATAATTGCTTTCCAAAGAGAGATCTTCTATATTTTAGTTTTATCTTAGTGTGTTATATATTTCAATTGCATGTTAATTGTCTTGAATGGACCTATTTAGCTAGTTGTATGCTTTGTACCAAATCTAGCACTTGAACATCTAAATTTTTATACCATAAGT
This sequence comes from Manis javanica, assembly GCF_040802235.1. Taxonomy (NCBI): domain Eukaryota; kingdom Metazoa; phylum Chordata; class Mammalia; order Pholidota; family Manidae; genus Manis; species Manis javanica. The sequence goes on from NC_133164.1 coordinate 109,949,857, forward strand.
GTACATCTAGGAAATGTTCAAACATTTATATGGGGATTTTGCCCAATATTATTTAAAACAGTAAAACCCAGAAGTAACCTGGATGTTCAATGATCGGCAATTGGGTAAATAAACTGTGGCATCCTCATCTATGGGAAAGTGCACAACAATTTAATCATGATTGGAAGAGTTTCTAATGACATTGCAAAAGTCCAAACACATTAACTTGAAAGGTGAGTTAACAATCTGCCCGTACCAAATAGTCCCGGGTATTTATTTATTTCCTGAAGTTTCAAAAATCACCATGATTTTAAATGAGATAATGACACATGTAAAGTGCTTGAGTCACTTTAGCCTACAGTAAGTGCTCAAATGTTAGTTGTGGTTATAAACAATTATTTCCATAGTTTAAAAAAATGTTGCTTATAATAACAAATGGAAATATGGGTAGGGAGGGAATCTGTCCCTTAGGCTCTTCCATCTCCAAATATCACTTCTAAAATGCATCTGCCCATCATTGGGAAATAAAATATTAGACTATATAAAATATGTGTACTTAAGCACCAGCATTCTCAGTTTTTAATTGCAGAGTAAAACATTTTTTTCTCTTTCCTGTAGAGAAGTAAATTTTCTGTGGGTTAGTAAGAGATTATTTTCTGGGACTTGACATGTCTTTAATTGGCCTTGCCTGTGGTTTTGAAATATACTGCCCATCTATGCCTTAGCTCATTTTTAAATTAAATACACTCTTTTAAGAATTCCCAAACTTTTAAAGGTGAAACTTTCATTAGAAATCTTTCAGAATGAAAAGAGGTTGCCATTTACTGAACACCTACTTTGTGTCAAGCAGGGCGATCCTGTGAGGTAGATATTATTACCCCATCTTTCAGATAAAGAGACTAAGGTTCAGCTGGTACGTGGCAGAGTCAGGATCCCATCTCTCCTTCATGGGGGCATTTAAAATACTGAAAAGTCTGAGTGCACCATATGAAAACTTTTTAATTGAGTAAATGTACAAACCATAAAATATACCATTTTAATCATTTTGAAGTTTACTAGGGGCATTGTCATTAGGGGCATTCTATAGAGATATTTTTTAAATGCTAATTTCATCATCATTATTGCCAAGTGCCTCAATGCCTCTTTCCCATGCTAAGGCGGGATGCAGTCCTTTGAGGTTGAGGGAGGAGATAGAAAGGAATGGATTCCACAACCAATGTACGCGATCCAAAGTAAGCAAGACGTTACATAACCAACCAACCGGCTACCGGAGCCTCCACCACAGGCCGGATCTATGTAACCTAACTTGGAAGGCAGGGGCAAGGAACTCTAGGCTGTGCGGAAAGTTCTCTGCTGTGTGTATGTGTGTGTGTGATGCAGACACACATGAGAACAGTGGAGCTCTGTCATCTTAGGATTACCACTGAGAATTTTGGAAGAAATCACTTCTTTGAAGCCCTTAGTGACATAGGAAGTTTTCCAGGTATAAACCATGATGGCTGTAAGGCAGGCACTATATATAGCATGGATTTGGAAACTGCAGTGTCTCTTACCACCATTTGGTAAGCACATTGCAGACACGTGTGCATTTACTCAACCTTCATTAAGCACCTAGTAGGTGTAGACCACCACTCCAGGCCCTGGGAAGAGCCAATCAGAGGCTTCAGGTTACTGAGGGACACAGTTAAGTAAACCATGCATGATGGCCACAAGGCAGAGCAAGGCCAGTCATTTCTGCCCACACTCACCTCCAATCGATTCCACCCTCTCCATCTCCACAACCCGCTTTCCCTGAGACCACCATCAACTCTCTTCTGAAATGCTCCAAGTGGACTTGAACTAGACTCCCTGCAGTCCACTTCCCCACGGCCACCAGAATCCTGTCAGTCTCCTGCTTGGACCCTTCCTATATGTCATTCACTGAGTTGTGTCCCCTTAAAATTCACAGATTGAAGCTCCAACACCCAGTGTGACTGTACTGGAGGTAGAGCCTTTAAGGAGGTAATTAAGATTAAATGAAGTTATAAGGGTGGGGCCCTAATCCAACAGGTCTGGTGTCAGAGAGCTACTGCTCCTTTTGTGCAGGCACAGAGAGAAGACCATGTGAGGACAGAGCGAGAAGGCAGCCATCTGCAAGTCAGGGAGAGAGGCCTCACCAGGACCCAACCCTGCCGGCACCTTGATCATGGACTGCCAGCCTTCGCAGATGTGAGAAAGTAAACGTCTGTGGTTAGTCACTAATTCTGTGATCCTTTGTGATGGAAGTCCAAGCAGACTAATACACTATGGTTTCCCACTGTACTTTAAATTAAATCCAAACTTTCCCCCACTCTGAGGGCTCTGCACACTCCAATGTCTGCCATGCTCACTACTCTGTGGCCCATGGCCCTGTTTTCATTCCTTAAGCAAGAAAAGCCTTTCTGCCTCAGGACCTTTGTACAAGTTCTTCCTACTGCCTGAAAAGCTCTTCTCCCAGTTCTTTGTGTGGCTAATATTGCTCCTTCTTTGGGTCTTAACTTCAACACCCACATCCACTGATGGTGTTGGGCAGCTATCTACCCTCCTCTTCCTCGTGCTATTGGCCTCCTCAGCACTAACGTTTGTCTCCTCCTCAGCACTCACCAGGATTTGCAAATATACATTTGCTTTTACTTGCTTATTGTCTGCCTCTCCCACTAGACCACAAGCTCTACAAGAACAGGGGCCCATCTGGGGAGACTCGGTGCTTACCATATAGTTGACACTCAAAGATCTGGGGAAAGGACAAATAAATGTTCAGTAAAGCCCTCAAGGGCTTACACCAAAGTTCTTTGCCATCTCTCCACAGTTCATACCTGTCACACAGCGAAAGGCTTCAAAAAGTCACTAGATGAAGGACAGAAGCTTGATAGCAATGATGACCAACAAGAACGGCTAAGTTCAGAAGTTGCAAGTGATAGAGATTTTTAGGGATCTGACTCATTCAAGGCCATCCAAAACTATTGCCTGAGATTTTGCTATCTACACAAAACTAGTCCAGCCTTGTACTCAAAGTGTTGAAGGCGAGCTCTGATCTTTCTCATTTATTCCGGTGACTCCAGTGCCTGGCAAGTGTCCACCCCACAGGAGGTACTTTTTCTCGGCCTCTCAGGAGCTACAAATCCAGACAGCCGACAGCAAACTCCTGCCTACAGCATAGATTCGGCCAAGCCCCTGTTTTTGTAAATAAAGTTTTATCAGAACATATCTTTGCTCATTCCTTTTTGTATTGTGTATGCCTACTTTTACACAATACGAGAGTTTAATAGTTGCAAGAGACACCACATAGCCTCAGAGTCTAACATATTTACTATCTGGTGTTCTACAGAAAAAGTTGGTTGACCCCAGGACTCGAATGAAAGATAGTAGGAGAGCGACGAACCAAACAGACAGCATCAAATGCCTTCAACTAGAGAAAACCATTATTTAGCTGGGGTAAATGACGCATGTCATGCAAATGTGGAATGAACTGCCAAGTGCAGAAGGGAGGAAGGTCCCCAAATAATACAGTTGCCCCGCTGACCGGGAAGGGTAGTGCCTCAGTTGCTGCACAGCGGTGGAACTAAAGAAGGAACACAATTTCATGTGCCTGTTGGACGACACACGTCTCCCGTTTCAGTAAAGACGTGGTGGTCGTATATCTTCCGACACATCCACACCCAGCTTATCACTTATCCCTGTGTTTATTTCTCAGCACAAAAATAAACATGAATAGATATTAGAGCAAGTGGGCAAAAGATTCAGCAGATTTTTAAAAATTCATCAGTGTGACTTAGCACTGAAGGATTTTTCTGGTCACATGAACTTTACACAAGTTCCTGAACCAGCAGCTGCTTAATCTGAGAAGCAGTATAAGTTATTGGAAAGAACGCGGGTCGGATTCAAATCCTGACTCTACTATACACTAGTTTATAACTTGGGTGGGTTGTCTAACATTTTGGAAGCTTATTTTTCCCATTTATAAAAAAAAAGTGTGTGTGTATGTGATATTTGCCTTCAAACCCTGTGAGGATTAGTTTAGATAACTAATGATTGTGACCGCCCCTAGCAATGACCAATAGATAGTAGATACAATGGACTCATTAGCTTCCATTCACTTCTTCTTACTGTTCTTGAAAGACAAAGATTTTGAAGACAAAGACTCAAAGATTACATCCTCCCTAGAGGGACCAAACTCCTCAGCCCTGTTCCCTTCCCCCTTTCCCTACCCCACCCAAGGGGCCTTAGTGAATGTATTGGTCAGAGCCTGACCAAGATAGGGGTGGGTCATGCTACTGTATTAGCTGAGTTTGGTGTTCAGGATATCATGTGGGTAGTTCCCTACCTTACCATCTATGGGGTCTGCTTCCTAGCTGCAGGTCCGGTATCCTCCTCTCTCCCAGTTTTAACCCCAATCAGGCAGCTGTCTTATGAATGGACTCTAAGGCTTTTCTGCAGGCCTGCCTAAAAACCGGGGGAGTGTGGGGAACAGGGAGAGGAGGAAAGAACAGGAACCAAGAGGCATCATTTATACCAGAGCTTCATTTGGGGATTTTCTAGCTTTTAATAAAGTGGTGCCTTGAGAAGATACCTTCACCCCACTATTTATCACAGCATTCTTTACAATGGCCAAGATACGTAAACAACCTAAGTGTCCACTGAAGATGAATACTGTATGATGCCATTACATGACATCCGCCATGTAATAAAATGATAGAAATGGAGAACAGATGAGTGCTGTCAGAGGCCAAGAAGAGATGGAGGAAGGAGAGAAAGGGGTGTAGCTACTAAAGAGCAACAGTAGGGATTCTGCTATGATGGAAATGTTCTGTATCTTGACTGTATCAGTGTCAACATCCTGGCTGTAATATTGTACTACAGTTTTGCGATTACCATTGGGAGAAAGTGGGTAAAAAAGTACACAATATCTCTGCGTATCCCTTTTCACAAGCATACGTGAATCTACAGCAATCCAGTTTCTAAAAATAGAAAGTATAATTTAAGATTTTGTTACTGTCACAGAATATTCAGTTTATTATTTGGTTTTTACTTAAAAGTATAAGTTTTTAAGAAGGATAAGAAAATATTATGAACAGCTTTATGATTATAAATTGAACAACTTAGATGAGATGTCAAATTCATCTAAGTTGTTTGGAAGACACCAAATACCAAACAGAAATAGATAATCTGAAAAAAATTTTAAATCTATTTTTAAAACTGATTTATAGTTTAAACTTTCTTACAAAGAAAACTCCAGGTCCAGAAGACTTCACTGGCAAAGTCTATTAAGCATTTATGAAAAAAGTAATACCAACTCTACACAAATATACACACAAAAAAAAAGTTGAAGAGGAGGACCATTTGATATCACTCTAAAATGTTAACGTTACCTTGAAGCCAAAACCAGACAAAGACATGACAAGAAAACTACAGATCAATATCCCTCATGAACACAGATGCAAAACTTCTCTACAAAATTTTAGCAAATTGAATTCAACAATACATTAAAAGGATAACAATAAGGGGATTTTCCCAGGAATGCAGGATTTATTTAATCTTAAAAAAAATCCATGTATTTCAATATATTAATAAGCTAAAAAAAGAAAAGCCATATTACCATCTCAATTGATGCAGAAAGAGCATTTGATAAAGTCCAACACTCACTTGTTACATATATTAAAAAAATTCCCAGCAAAGTTGGAATAGAAGGGAACTTCCTTAGCCTGAAACAGGGCATCTATAATCTACAGCAAATAGCATACTTAATAGAGAAAGATTACATGCTTTTCCCTTAAAATTGGGAAGAAGACAATGATGTCTGCTGTCACCACTTGTACTCAACATCGTGCTGGTGATTCTAGCCAATACAATCAGGCAAGAAAAGTGAATAAAAGGCATCCAGTTTAGAAAACAAGACATAAAATTATTTTTATTCAGAGAGGACATGATCATATATGTTGAAAACCCAAAGGAATCTATAAAACAAAACAAAACAAAAAACACCACCAACTAGAGCTAAAAAGGTTAGTTTATCAAAGTGGCCAAATACAAGATCAGTAAACAAAAATCAATTGTAGTTCTACATACTAGTAATGAAAATTTAAATATTTTTAAATACCATTTAAATATCATTAAAAATATAAATACTTGGGGATAAATATGACCACAAAAATGTAAAAGTCCTAAACACTAAAAGCTATAAAAACTTGCTGAGAAATTTTAAAGACTGTTTAAATAAATGGAGACATAAACCTTATTTATGGAACAGAACACTTAATATTATTAAGATGCCAATATTCCCCAAACTGACCTATAGATGTAATATATTCCAAAACCCCAGCATACTAATGATAGAACTTGACAAGCTGGTTCTAACATTCATACCGAAATTTAGAAATGGTTCTAACATTCACACAGAAATACAGAATAGCCAAAACAACTTTGAAAAAGTTGAAGAGAGTTGGAGGGCTAATGCTACCTGATAGCAGGATGTATTATAAAGCTATAGTAATTAGAAAAGTGTGATATTATCAGGGATAGAGGAAAAAAGATCAATGGAACAAAATAAAGTCCAGAAACAGACCCACACATAGAGAAATAACTAATTTTTGACAAGCTATAAAGGCAGTTCAGTAGAGTAAAAAAAATTGTTTTCAACAAATGATCCTGGAACAATTGGATACCTACCCTTAAAAAAAAGGACTTCAATCCAAATCCTGCAACTCTCTATGCAAAATGTAACTCAAAATGTATCACAGACTAAATTTAAGGCTTCAAATTACAAAAGCCCTAGAAGCAAACACAGGAGAAAATCTGTGGAGTTTGAGTTAGGCAAAGAGCTCTTGGATACAACATTGAAACCACAACATAGTAAAAAAATAAAATTAGACTTCCCCAAATTTCAACTTTTTGCTCTTCAAAAGAAGATGAAAAGACAAGCTTTGCAGACTAGAATATTTGCAAATCATATATCTGATAAGACTTTTACCCAGAATATAAAATAAACTCTCAAATTCAGTAAGAAAAAACAACCCACTAAAAAATAGACAAAATATCTGAACATACATTTCATCAAATGGCAAATAGGCATAAAAAAGATGCTTATCACCATTAAACATCACGGTACATACAAAAAAAATCCCAGTGAGATACCATGACACATACCAATTAGAAAAATAACAATAATGAAATAGTGCCTCACTTCCTAGCCTGTCATCTGTAATATTCAGCCCTCTTGGTCACAAACCCAGAAGAAAGAAGGGATAAACAGTAGGAGTCCCAAACCTGAATCTCTAACATGCATCGTCTTTACATATGTGGCTATGAAATTTTGGTGGAGTGAGTGAATGTATGAAATCTTCCATTCTCTTTTTGGGAGAGGAGGCACTGAAGGAGACAGAAAAAGGGAACCCAGGCAGACAGGATAATTGCCTTTCTGCCTTTGCAATAAAACTTTGACATCAGAATCATGAAAACACATATGTTTGGTATCACAAGTTTTCCATCTTCAAATAAAGGGAAAATAGGAACAAAAAAAAAGCTGAATTTCGCCCCGGCTAGGGAATGATCTGTATGCATAAACAATAAACTCAGTAGCTGAGGAAGGCCAAAAGTAAGTACCCTGTCAATGATGTCTTTGTTGCATGATTTGATTTGTGTCCAGGGTGACCCAAGCTTAGACAGGAAGTAAGATTCACAGTATTCATTTTTGTTCATTCTTCATTATCTTTATATGGCTCTTAAAAGTCCTCAACATGAAAGGGTATTTCTGAATGTGTTTTTCCTTATCTCTTTTGCCTATTATCACTAAAGATAATGTAAAAATTATAACACAATATATATCATCATATAAAAAGTTTGTGTAGTATATTTCTATAGGTTCTATACTATTTGTTTTTATTAATGTGCTATATTAAATAGATTACAACTCTGGCAGGCAGAATCTGAGATGCTTCACCAGTTGGTTCGTGCCCCTGTCATCCCCTTCTCATGAAAGTGGGATGGACAAAATGCTTTGCTTTTAACCAACAGAATACGAGTAAGTGGGCAAAAGAGACACGGTGACTTCCTTCTTGCCAGCCAGCTCTCTGACCCTACTGGCCTTGACGAAGCAGCTCTCCTACAGAGAGGCTCACACAGCAAGAAACTGAGTGAGCATCTGGCCAATAGCCAGCAAGGAACTGAGGTCTTTAGTCCAACAACCCTCAAGGAAATGAATTTTGTACATGTACAGCATGGTGACTATAGCTAATATTGTATTATTTATTTCAAAGTTGCTAAAAGAGTAGATCTTAAAAGTTCTCATCACAAGAAAGAAAACTTGTAAGTACCTGAGCTGATGGATGTTAACTAAACTTACAGTCATATGTAGACATGGCAAAATGATTACATCAAAAATTATGTTGAATGCCCTAAATGAATATGTTTTATGTCAACTGTATCTGAATAAAATTAGGGGAAAAAAAGGAAATAAGTTTTGCCAACAACGATACGAACTTGTAAGTGGATCCCCCCTTAGTCCAGCCTTCAGATGAGACCCCCACCCTGGGCTGACACCTTAACTGCAGCCTTGTAAGAGATCCTGAAGCAGAGGATGCAGTTAAGTGGTGCTGGATTCCTGATCCACAGATACTGTGAGCTAATAAATGTGTGCTATTTAAGTTATGTAGTAATTTGTTATGTAGTAATAGATAACTAATATACATATCATTAATCACAAATAAGAATAATTCATGCTAAAGTACCCAACATGGCCACTATTATTTCCAAGTTATTCTGAAGAACAGAAGGATCTTCCTTATAATCCCAGTTAGTCCAGACACACGCCACACCCTGTTTGCAATCTGCCCAATACTCTGGAGAGTAAAATCTGATAAGCTTGATAACAGTTGTTATTAGACAAACAATCTCATGAAGCAATAGTTATTAAACATATCTAAGATCTAAACTAAATTTAAACTTTATACTGTTATAGAAACAAGATGATTACTGTTCCTACAACAACCAGGGTTATATTTATTTCCTTCCAAACTGAAGCCTAGAAAAATGTAGAAGCCTGGAATAAGTAATGTAAAACTAAGGTACCATTAATCTCAGCGCTGTGGGGACAATTCAGCCAGGACCTTTACTCATGATGGAAAAAGTTTCTCAGAGTCCACAGCTTCATCCTCTGTCCCTCTGAAAGGCCACCCCGGAGCCCTCTGCCACAAAGGTTACCGTTTCACACCGCACAACTTGGAGGGCTTCCCCTGGAAAAGGCGCAGGGGAAATCTCAAGCTTTGCCCACTCCAAGAAGATCAGTGTTTTTCATTTCCCTGATAAACCTAAAGGATTTTTTTGTATACAGTCTCTGTACTGTTAAGGGCTTCCCAGCATGTCCTAATCATGAAGATTATTTCGTTACCATGAGGTGGCCCCTTACAGCTCACTAACTATTTTTCACATACACGGCCCTGCAAAATTGCCAAGGAATTATTCTGAGATGCGTGGCCAGGCACCATCGTTGCCATTTCACCAATGAGGAAACTGAGAGGGCTAAGCCCAAGGTTATTTAGCTTGGTAACGTCAGATTGGATTCAGGCCCTTTCTCTGCCTAGTGAGTCTGTAACAGGCGAGGCAGCTTGGGCTGATTCCAAACAGGGTGTCACATGTGCCCGGACAGGCTACCTGGCTTCAGACTGGAACTCAAGCCGTGTCTAGGAAGCACCGGAGCCTGCTACCCTATGGCAAGTGTCAACTGCCTTCCCCCTCCACACAGCAGCTTAGACCATCATTAGTCACAAGGAAAACCTAAGCAAAGGACATGAAGGAAGTGGCCAGTAAAACAAACTTTGCAGTCTACAGACAGATTTATCTTGCACTGATGAGTGATAAAATTGTAAATGCCTCCCAATGTATATCCCATTAGAGTGTACTTGAATCCATAATTATCTCCTAGGTGTTTTGGGCTGGGCAGTATGGGACTCACAGAGGGGAGCAAGAACTCAGGGTGGTGGGCGTGAGAGTTTTAGGAATGAGGAACAGCTAGAGGGAGTGTCAGCGGCAGGACCATCGGAGGCACCACCAGCTGAAAGATCCAGCAGCGCAGAGTGGGGAAAGGCTGGTCCAGCCCCCTCACTCCCCTCCTAGACCTTGACAAGGCTTTATGCCAGGCAGCAGGAGGAGCCGCTGAAGGTGTCTGTGAGCAAAGGAGCATGCTCTGCACCGTGCTTCAGGAAGACTGGCATGACAGAGGAGGGCGGGTGGCCAGGAACGTGAGAGCCAGGCAGGGAGATGGTCCAGAGGTCGCACGGAACAGACCATCTCCTAGTCACGCTTTTGTCGTCTGTAAAACCAAGGAGTCAGGTCACATTACCTCCCCAGCCACATGCAGCAGCAACGCTCAGTGGGGCTTTGTAGTTGAAGCAAGAAGGGGTTCAGGCCCAAAGTAGGGTGGTGGCAACTAGAAAAATGTGCTCAAAATTAAAGACTGGGTGGGACTGCCATTCTTTTGAATGGGAAACTAAGAAAAAAAGTAAACAAGGGACTAGAACTGGTTCCCATAGGATAATGCCCGAAGCCCCCAAATATTTACTTTGGAGACTCAGCCTCAGTCCACAATGTATTTTTATAATAAATACTGAAAGTTACCAGGAGAAAAGCATTGTGTTTTGCATTCAAGCTTCATCCTTACTTACCTGTTAGGGACAATGGCCCCATTTTTACTTCATTAATTTTGCTCTGCGATTAGGTTTTTAAATTGTATTCATGTTTAAATAAGATAAAATCACAGGGGTTTACCACCAACAGCTGCCTGAAAGCAAAACTTTAAAGGTAAAACAAAATATTAGTCTGTCGAGATGAACTAATTTTAATGTTTGAAGAGTCACCAACCTATTGATAAATGGAATCATTTCATCTCAAAATCACATAACAAAGAAGCATAAGGATCAGCATAGTTTTTCCAGAACTAAACATAAACCTTAAAGTTTTTAGTCTGGAAAGAGACAGCTGATATTCCTCATTCAGATTTGATAGGAACCGCTTGTTTGAATAGGCCAGTAAATGGGCATATGTGCTAAGTGTGTAGATGGCAGCAATAAATAGGAAAAGAATTAGTCTTCTAGCAAGCAAGCAGAGGCACACTGATGAAAACCCATCACACCATTTTATGTCTATTAAGTTAACAACATTCAGTAACTCCATCTAATGCTGCCTGGGGTACAGCTGAATGAATGGACACACACACACACACACTCACACTGCTGCTGACACTGAAATTGGTACGTTCCTTATGGAAAACAATACAGCAATACTTTAGGTACCAAAAACACTAAAGAGATTTATAACATTGGACCCAATAATCTCATTTATAGAAACTCTTCCACTAGAAATCATTAAGTAACAATTCACATAAAATTTTTTATTATTATTGAGAGTTATAAAAAAACAGGAAGAGAAACCACCTCAAAGTCCAATAGGATATTGGTTTTATAGATTATAATTTTACTGTAGCCATTAAACAACAGCCATAAAAACACAGGAAATGCTTTACATACAATATTAAGAGTAAAAAGACAGAAATAAGATTTGTGTCCTATTATTGCAGGTTTGTGTAGGTAGGTACACTTCAGGAAAGAAATTTTTTCTTTGACAGAAGAGACTTGCTGTGTTTCTCTCTCAAAAATAATCAACAGGTGATTAATACCTACACAACCAACCCTTGTATCCCAAGACTACTAAGCAGTCACTTGAGTGTTGGGCTCATTTCATAAAGTCCTCATGACACACCCCAAATGGAAGGCAGTATTCAAAACTTTCAGGCTTTATGAAGGTTAGGTGACTTTTCCAGGGCCATAATTGAAAGTGAGGTTTCAATTAAGTCTGTTTGTCCCCAAATCTCTTAAGATTTGTCATAGTACTATTCAAAGGCGAGAAAAGCTATACCAGGGTATTAGGGTTATGTCCACCCACACTTTCTTTAACAGCATTTTATCTCTTTGCAACAAAATCAAACATGGTAGCATGAAGGCAGGATGGTCTCATCCAGAGGCTGTCCCTGAGCTCAGAGAAACGATGGTTGACATGTCAGGACTGGAGAGGAATCTGTCTTCATTGCACCTTCCCCATGTGTTAGTAAAAGTCAGATTCTGATTCTCTCCCAGCAATCACCACATGCCATGAAATCTAGTCTGTGTCCCTCTTCTCCTCTAAGAGCCCTTGCTGACCAACACCTTGTGCTCCTGATGACCTCAGACCACTGACCTTCACTCAACTTCCCAACTTCATAAACTAAGGACAACAGACCTCAAGAGCCCTTGACAGAGGGCCAGTGACAAAGTGACTTTAAAAGTTAATGAAGTTGATCCTGGAACAACATGGATTTTAACTGCATGGATTAACTTATATGCAGATTTTTCTCAATGAATGTGTTGGAAAGTCAAACATTATATGTGGATTTTTAACTGCATGGGGGTCAGTGCCTTTAACCCCCTGCATTGTTCAAGGGTCAGCTGTAGTTCCTCATCTCTTGTATCTGCAACCTAAAGGTCTCTGGCTTCAACTGAAAATACAAACAAATCCTCATAAAGTTCCCCCCATGGCATCTATTTATATGTAAATATGTTTCAAAATTTCCCAATATTCATATGCAAATACGCTGAGTTTTACATGGACACTGTGTATGACTGACACATCAAATATGACTAGGGCGCCTTCTTGAAATTTTTCTAGACACGGCCATGGTTTCATGAATGTACTTGGTCCACAGAATCTTACTTCTAATTCCATTTGAAAGTTAACACTTTCACAGATTATAGGTCCCAGAAGTCTAAGCAACAAGGGCCACATCTGGTATTTAATCACTGTATCCTCTGCTGTATGTAAAGCCAGCTTAGAGGACTCAACTTAGATTGCAAACAAACTCTTCCCAGCCAGCTGAATTCACACCTGGAGTTTTGGACCAAGATCACTCTGCAAACACGGGGTTAATATGTTCTGTGTTCCTTGGAAACACAGTTGGCTTGAACCATCTCCAGAGTTTCCTGCAACCAGTAATTCTAACTATCTGTTCTGGCTTCCAGATTTTGGACAGGTCAATTAACAGGAATGTCTAAATTTCTACATATCTGATAGGTTTAAGGATTTATGATAATACTAACAATACAGCGCTTCTGAAGCTCCCAATGTGTTCCTGGGATGATGTTGGACAGCATGTAAGAGTGCTGACTATGCATTCTAGGTATCAGGTGCTGAGCTAAGTGCTTGATATGCATTAATTTATTTCATTTGTTAAGGTGCAAATTATTATCCCCACTTTACAGATAGGGAAACTGACATTAAGAGAGGTCAAGTTCTTTGCCCAAGGACACATAGGTGCCAACAGGGATAAAATCCCTCTTCAGCATTCTGTGCCTCCAGTCACAAAACACAGTGCCTTAACTGTACCTAATAACATCACTGTGGGGGTAAGCTGGAGAAGAGATGATTAATCCAATTTAAATCTAAAGAGACAAGTAAGAGACACACAGTTACATCTGCACTGGAGTTAGACGAGGTGGATGCCCAGCCATCTTGGCATCCTCTGATCCGTATGTCTTGTGGTTACTTGTCTTCCCAAGTGAAATGGTTGAATGCATGGGAGGCATTAGCTCAGTGCCTGGTTTCCTGCTCCACTTCCTCAGGAACCGGGCCTCCTGCCCTTCACCATGCCCCACACTTGACTGGTCAGGTGGTCTTCCCTGGTGCCCTTGGCAGTGCTCCTCAGCCCAGCCCCTAGGGCACCGGGACCCAGCCATCTCCTTTAAATCTGACCCTGGGGGTACTACAGGCTTTTTACTTGAAGAATTATGGCTTTCAAAAAAGGGGGAAAAATAAGATATGCTGACCACTGCCTTCCCATTCTTCCAGGAACTAAGAATGAGAGACCACTGCATGTGATGTGATTAAGAAGAAATACACATTTGGTTTTGGTCCTGTTCCTAGCACAGAGCTCCCATATAACCATAGGAATTTCCTGAGTGGTAAGCGCACTTATAATGCTGATGTAATTCAGAGAGAACAGTTTATAAAACTCTGAAACGAAATAAAATGTACAAAATGCACTTGAATACTGTTTGCGCTTCCACATCCTCCCTTGTCCACAGACCCAGACTTCCACCCCTGTCTTTGTAAGGACTTTTGGGGCTCTGCAAACGGACTCTGAAGACTCAGAAAATTTACTTCTTCAGTTCCATCGTTATCATAGTACTATTTATAACGTTTATCATATGATCACTAATGCTAGTAAACTTCTGCATTAGCTAACATGTGACATCACCTGATTTACGTGAAGGAATACTCTCGAACCCTGAACTGAGTTAGGAAGATAGTTCCTTTATTTAGGAAACAGGGCTCAACACCATTATTCCCTGTAGGTCTGGGGAACAAGCAGGCTCTGGCTGAGTTGTCCAGGGCCTCTTCCCCACCCCTCAACCATCTACCCACCCCTCCATCTCTACTCTCAAGAGCAAACCCTCAACTGCCCATCATAAATCACTGCCAGGGATAAATTCCCATCAAGTAGCAAATCTAATTGCCTGAACTTGCTACTTCAACAGAATAACCCTCCTGACTTCCCACAACTCTTAAAAAAAAGAAAAAAATTGTGTTAGAATAAAGGGAAGAGCATCAAGAATGAAAGGTTTAAATAATCCACAAACCATCCTACCCACGTCAAGAATAAACAGGTACACACAGTGCCCAGCCCAAGAAAAAACTACTTAAAAGCCTTTGAATACCACGTGGATTGGAACTTTTCTTTAGATATCTGGAACTCATCAAAATGGTTTCCAAGCATGTTTTAAAAGCACTCTGAAAAGACTGTGCTCTAGATTTACTTGAGGCCATCCTCAGTATTTCAGAATTCCGACACATATGCTTTGTCATCACACGGTCAGCGAAAAGCCAAGCTACACTCAAGACCCAAAGTTAGTGTTTCAGCCGCAGAACAGGCCACTGGCAAGCTTTCCTCAACCAGACCTGCCTAGCAGGCCAGTCCTTGGACTCATCACTGGTAACCACCCCAAGCCACACTCAGAGGCCACGCCTTCTCCACAGTCCTCCACCTAGAGAGCTAGTGAATTTATCTTAGCTCGTCTAAGCCCCATGCATGGGAAACAATGTTGCCCCAGCCCTGGGTACACCTGCTTGTATTACATCAGGATTTACATACTACGAATATTTGTCATGTTTGAACCCCTTTGCTTATCAATAAGGGAGGAATCATTTGAATGAGATTTAAATTTTGCTCTCCAGACCAAATACAAAATACAGCTTATGTTCAACATATTCTGTAATCTAAATCAATGACTCTCAAGAAATGGCCATGCAGATCACACGGGGAATCTGTGAGACTGCTCAGTTTGTCTTCAAAAGCTATTGACAGATGGCTTCTGTGTTCCCCATTATGGAAATTACTGGCATTTCATTTCTGCAGTAGAAACTAGTCTAGTCTCTCTGCTCTGGCCCCACCCATCGTAGCCTCTTCCCCACTCCACCTCCTGCCCACACCTTAGGTCACACTCACACAGGCAACAAGCACTTAACGCTCCTTCTCCAGATTGTCCAGGTACCCCGTCCCCATGGAAGGGCTTCTTCATCTGCACTGAACAACTTACTGTCTGCCTGACCCAGTCTTTGTCTGCTTTGAACTGCGGTAGTTTTTTGTCTCTAACAGAGAGTAAATTTCAAAGGCTCAGGACCAAGATCTCTTTCTCCTATTTCCCAAGTGGGCAAAATGAAAAAGTGGTAAAGGACTCCTGTCCGAAGACAAAAAGAGAGGCAGGTAGGGGCTAAAGTCCCATCTCTACCACTTAACACCTGTGGGACCTCGGGAAAAATATTCTCACTCAGGATCCTCATTTATAAAATGAAGATAATGCCTACATTACAGGATCCTTGAGAAGCTCAACCTTGATCTCATGTAAAACCCTCAGCAGAGTGTACAATACCTGTAACTCAAGTATCCACGAAGTGAGCAATTTCAGTGACACGTTTCATCAGAAATGCAACAAGACATCAGAAATGCTACCTTAAGCTAAATGCTGCATCCCTTCCCCTCCATCTTTTCCCTGGAGTAAGGTGCCAGAGAACTATGATCATTTAAGGCACCATGTATTTTCTAGAAGATAATAACTCCAACACTACTTAAAAGTGGACCCCAAGGTGAGTTTCTCCTCTGTTCCACTGATCAATGTATCTGTTTGTTTACTGTAGGTATGTAGTATCCTGTGAAATTAGGGAGTATGATGCCTCTAGCTTTGTTCTTCTTTCTCAAGATTGTTTTGCAGTTTAGGGTCCTTTGTGGATTCCTACAAATTGAAGAATTTAGAACAAGATGGTGGGAGGGGGCTTGCTGGCCACTAGAGCCGGGCCATCAAGGTGCACAACCCAGGATGGCAACAAAAGCCAGGGTGCCAGACATGTGCAGGAGCTCCTTGCAGGGGGATGCCGGGGCCTGGAGGGGGGCTCACGGTGTGTGTGTACAGGCCCTGCTGGCCTCCCTGGTGTCCAGAGAGGACTGTTGCCCCCTAGGTTGTCTTAAATCAGGAGTCTGACCCTCTGGCTGCCTCGTATGGGATGTGTAAACAGACCTCTTTCAGGCCAAGCCTGGGAGGTGGGCCTTGTTTCTGCTGCCTCCAAGCTGAGCCCTGGGAGGGTAGGTAAGGGATGGTCTGTGGGTCTCAGGGACACAGCCCCACCGGCTCTCACAGCTGCCTGGTTTGGAGGCACGTCCCTCAGCAGGAAGTCCTAAAAGTTGGGGCACTAGATGCTGGGTCCAAACCCTTTGCACCTCAAAGAGAAGCGGGGAGGGGTGCGGCCCCTCTTGGCTGAATGTTGCGGTGCTCGGGGCAGGGTTCGCGGCCAGATTCTCTCTCAGTGTGGGTTTCCTCTTGTTCATCCAATATGTAGGAGTCGCTCAGCTAGCTTTTGGGTTTCTTCCAAGGGAACTGTTCCATTTGTAGCTGTATGTTCCCAGCTGGGAAGGTGAGTTCAGGAGGCTCCCAGTTCGCCATTGTGAACCAGACCTGATTAATGCTTCTAAAAAGCTTATTTTCCTCAACTCATGACATTATAGTTGCCCTACTTATGGTCGGCAGAGTGTGCCAAATTTTGAAGCAAACGTCACGTTTGCTGTCTGTAAAGGGATTCTTGAACAAAGGTGCCAGTCTCCAAGGGGGAAAGTTGTTTCTTAAAATGGTTGGTAACATTGTCAGGAAACAAGGCCCAGGGGAAAACTATCACCATCACAGGGCTACAGAGCATAAATGCTACAAACTCCTCAATAAATTAAAAAAGCAAAGAAAAAAAAAAAAGTGGACCCCAAGTCAAACAAACAAACAAATGAAACCGTCACTCTTGTGTCACCTACAAAAGAGATATAGTTAGAAACAGAACTACTTCAACTTAAATGCAGATTTTTGCTATCCTCCAAGTTTACACAGTAAACAAACTTTATCATGGTATGAAAAGTGAAACAAACTTCAGTTTCAAAGCCAAGTTTAATGGACAGATGCACTGGCTGAATTTGTCTTTAAGTAATGCGGGGGAGGGAGGAAGCAGATGGGGGTACAGATGGAAGATCACTGGTGATGGCCAAGAACAAGGAGTTGGTTCATTATATGACTGTTACTGTTTTTATATGTGCTTGAAATCTTCCTCAATTAAACAACAACAAAAAAACCAAAAAAACTATAGTCTTAGGGTAAACTAACGCACTAACATTAGCTCACCGTCATACGCAGTGTAGGTAGTGTATGTGTTCTAAGTCATAACACAGGCACTTAAGGGGACTGACCACATGCTTTCTGGAGCCACTGGCCCATCTTGAGAACCCAGTTATTAAATAACTCGGATATTATTGCTAAAAGGAGTTTTTAAATGAAATTGAATATTGCATATTTTATACAGTGAAAAGTGAATTTTACTGGATATTTCAAAGTGAAAGTGTCACAGAAAACTGCAATATTTTGTAAGTTAGGGCTGCCCCATCTGTACAGTACCCGAGGAGGCATATTTGCGCTCTGGATCACTAGGAACATTGAGCAATTGACCTTGTTTTTGTGCATTACCACTTTCTTTAAGAATCATTTTTAGCTCAAATATTGTGCCCATCCTTTATCACATTTTTTTCTCCCCCAATATGTGTGAGCAAAATAGTCATTATTTCCATTTCAAGGGTGAGCAAACTGAGGCTAAAGAAGATTCCATGGAGGGCTCAACGGCACACACTGGCTGCCCTAGGGCCAGAACAACCAAGTCCCAAGTCTCCAGGTGCCATGGTCATTTTACTGTGCCACTCACAGATCCCCAGCATGCCCACAGTTCGCCGAGTGCAATGGCAAAGGGTATGGACCCTGGGGGCACACTTTCTGCCAGTGGTGAGACTCTAGAGAGCTCAGTCTCCTGTTCCTCAGTCTATTCATCTGTAAAAAGGGTAAAATAACAGCACCTGCCTCCGGGTTGCTGAGAGGACAAAGTGAGCCTATATATAAAAAGCTCCTGGAATAAGCCAGCCTCAGAGGAAGGGTATAAAAAATACCATCTGTTGTTATTTTTATGTGAGAGGATTAAACACTAGGAGAGGAAATGTGTGGCCACACTGACACTACGGAAACAGCTGAGAAGCCACTGCGGCCCACGCTGGGGCTCAAATTTACTTTCATTTGTTGAATCATTGATAACAAGGGGAATACCTAGCCTGGAGCCTGCGGTGTCACCCTAGTAGTGAGAGACATTAAATATTTTACTCTCCAGCTGCTCACAACAAAGCAGCCTGGGGTCTATCCATTACCCTTTGCAGATCTCCCGAGGAAACGGGAAACATGCCACAAAACCCCAAGTCTGGTATTTAAAATATAATGGAAACAAAACACCTTAGAGTCTATAGCTTTGCATAATGAAGAAAAGTGGGATTTTTTTCAGAAACAGTAAGTGTTGTTTTTCAGAAACATAAACTGCCTTTATATCTGACACCTCTACCACAATATACGGTGTACATCTTGCCAATTGGAGACACATTGTACCGGCCAGCCAAGAATAGTTTCAGTTGTTGATCAACAATGTGTAATTGTATATTGGAGAACCCTGAGCTGAACGTGTGCTTATATTCACATATTACACTCCCACTGGCACTGCTTTACTAAACTGTTCCAATGATAGTCTCCTGTTTACATAGTAAAACTCATGCATTAGATAACCACGCCAGCCTCTGGGAAGGGAACCATTATAAGGGACTGAGTCTTTTCAAGTTTTTCCTACTAAGATAAAAATCCTCGATAAAATTTCCTGCGATTTTGGCGATTTCACATTGACTGCTTAATCGAGTTAATCCTTGATGATCTGCATATTTAATGATTAATTTCACTATCTGTGGATCCCAAGCTGGTTTCCCCACCTGGTAGGCTGCTCAGCCTCACCTGTTTACACAGGCAAGCTCCCAGGGAGAGTTTTTAACTTTTAACTGTTTAAAGAGTGGGCAGACATGGTCAACATCCTGGTCATTTCCAGGCCTTATATGCTACTGAGAATCCTTCTTTATTCTTTCATATTCTCTATAGAGTCATAGCAGAGATTTTCCAATTCCAGCATACCTCCGACCGTAACATAGTAGCAGCACTCCTAGGACTAGACGTGGGACTTCCCATGCGCCCAGCACGGAGCTCCCCACCCCATGGGAGCCAGAGCAGAGCCGCCACCTGGCAGCTGAAGGCCACCTGAAGCTGTGTGTTGTTAGGCTAAGTGAGGGTTTCTTGTTTGTTTAAATTTTAATTGGCCGCATTTAAAAATCTGTTCATTTTGCATAAAAACCAGATTTCCACATTTTCTAAAACTGGGAAATTTGGCAACAGCTGAACAAGATAACCAATCAGTAGGGGCCATGTAGCAACTGCCCCTTTTGAGTGCTGTAAGCTCTCCCCAGTCACCACATTCCCCACACAGCCAGTCTATCCCTCTCAGGCCCTTGCAGGAACTGAATTTGGCATGCCTCAATCAAATACCTTTACTATTCCCATTTTACAGGTAAAGAAACTGAGCCTTAGAGAAGGTTAAGCAATTTCCTCAATGTCACAAAACTGCTAAGTGGCAAGCTGGAATTGCACAGTTTATTTCACCCGAAAATTGGTGTTTTCAATTACCACACTCTGTGGCTCACTTGTCCCCTAGCACATCAAAGGACAGATAGACCCATCAGGGGAATTTCAAATTCTCTGTCTTTAAAAGAAAAAGCATCCTCCAAAGTTAATCAATCCAGGGTGTTCTGAATCAGGATACATACGAGAGTCACACATTTGCATAAACTCTTAGAAAGAGAAAAGAAAAAGAATCATCTGTGGAACCACAGATCATTTCCACATTAGGAATCTTTTTTGTTATTGTTGTTGACCCAGATTTACCTGCTAACCTTTAACTCCATTTCTTCATTCTTAGTACACTCTCATGTATGTGTGTATTTCCCACTGAACCATTTGAGGACAAGTTACATCACATCCCTTTCCCACTAAATACTTCAAGGGTTGTCTCTTACATTCCCTTACATAACCACAATATAGTTATCAACTTTAGACAATTTAACATTAATAGGTTATCTTAATATTCTTATTTTATCATTGACCCAATGGTGTCTTTCATATTACTATTTTTCCTCCAGGATAGGATCCATTCTGGAATCAGGTACTACTCCAAATGGCCAAGCCCTTTGAAGAAACACTCCTACACCCTATTTTTTTTTTTGTCATTGGTGACATTGACATTTTTTAAGAATGTCCCCACCCCACCTTGCAATCTGTGGGGAGACACTTTAAGAACATGCAGACATTCTGCTCCTTATCAAAATTTGTTCCTAGATTTGGTGTCCATTGATGATTCTTACGTGATCCAATCTTCAATACATTGGCTGCAATAGGTTGACCTCTCAGCTCCAGTATTCCCTCCATATTTATCAACTGGCCTGAGCATTTCACAGCAAGCAGGGTTTCCCTTCTTTACACTAGTCTATTTATCAATTGCTTATCAGTATGGATGCATAAATTCAATTTTTCCCAATGGTTTATAATTCCTTACTGCTCATAATTACTTTACTGTTCAGATTATCCTAGGTTTAACAGTGAAAGTCCCTTGAAGTTGAAAATTTGTCCTGTAATAGGTCCCCATCACTCTTTGAACATTTCCATACTTGCTAGCCATAACAAGATGTTTCAAGCTCACTCCACGTATCCTGCTGCAGCCCTGTCTCTCTTAGTGGGGAATGACATTAGAGACCAAGATCTGGGCCTAGATGTGCCCAGTGCTACCGGGATATCTTTGCTTCCTGGCCTTTTGGTAGACAGAGTTAAATAATACATACATGTAGATGAAGATATTCTTTTTTTTTTTTTTTTTTTTGAGAGGGCATCTCTCATATTTATTGATCAAATGGTTGTTAACAATAAAATTCAGTATAGGGGGGTCAACGCTCAATGTACAATCATTAATCCATCTCAAGCCTAATTCTCGTCAGTCTCCAATCTTCTGAAGCATAACAAACAAGTTCTTACATGGTGAACGAATTCTTACATAGTGAATAAATTCTTACATGGTGAACAGTACAAGGGCATTCATCACAGAAACTTTCGGTTTTGATCATGCATTATGACCTATAAACAATCAGGTCAAATATGAATATTCGTTTGATTTTTGTACTTGATTTATATGTTGATCCCACATTTCTCCTATTATTATTATTATTTTTATTTTTAATAAAATGCTGAAGTGGTAGGTAGATGCAAGATAAAGGTAGAAAACATAGTTTAGTGCTGTAAGAAGGCAAATGTAGATGATCAGATGATCAGGTGTGTGCCTATGGACTAAGTATTAATCCAGGCTAGACAAGGGCAGCAAGACATCCACGGATGCAGAAGATTTCTCTCAAAGCAGGGGGGGTGAGGTTCTGAGCCTCACCTCTGTTGATCCCCAAATTCTCACCTGATGGCCCCCGTGCAACTGTGCCTGTCTTAGGTTGTTCCTCCCTTGAGGAATCTTACCCGTCTCTGGCTAACCAGTCATCTTCCGGGGCCATACAGGGAAATGTAAAGTTGGTAAGTGAGAGAGAAGCCATATTGTTTGCAAAGGTTAGCTTTTTACTTCTTTGCAGATTTATGCCCTGTGGCTTCTATGCCCAGCACTTGTCTCGAGGTATCTTTACCACCTGGAGGAATTATGATACTCGGTAAATTCGATATGAGGCATGAATTCTATTTAAGGGTTGTAATTAGGAAGGAAGAAGAAAAGCTATAGATGTAGCATATGAAGGAAACATGGGGGGATTGATTATTTCTTTGACATATCTTCTTGTATAGTACCTTAAGTATGTATAGGTTTTAAACTACTAACTAATTTGCACACACATATTAACATAATAGGAATACGGTGACATAAACAAAGCAAATCTATAATTACCATCCATCTCCAGTAAAGCCAAGAAAACCATTTAGGCACCCTAGGCATTTGTGAAAATTTATCTATGATATGATGGATATTGTCCAACTGTACTTGAACCATCAGACAAATTAAAGCAGCCCATTTCTGGGATCTGTTCACATCCCATATGTTCTTTTAACCATAGATAGTCTATAGTCATGAGATTTTGGAGTGCTACAACTTGCACCCCTCCCAACTCCTGGTTGATGAAGATGTTCTTACACAAACACACACGCATTACATGAGAATGCTTCTGCATGCATATAGTTCAGAAATGAGTTCATAACAATACCTCTATTTCCAATTGATCCCCATGAGTTCTCCCACTTCATATCACCTCCATGTTCCTTCTTCCTCAGTGAGAAACCTGGCTCCCCAAAACAATGCATTTACTCATTTGCTCAATGCTAACATACATTTAATTGTTTTAGAATTTCTCTACCGATATCACTATATAAAACATACTAAGGCAGCTTAGAATCTTTTTTTTTGCCTTTCTCCCATATCCTGCCTAAGACTGAGCATTTGTAGTAAAATACTGTGTTCATAGTTTTTTTTTTATTCTTTTTTCCCTTCTTCACTGTGGTTGTGATACTCAATTGAAATATAATTACGTTCATTCATTTCATTTTGTTTTCAGTGTGGGTATTTTTTCCCTCCTTCACATTTTACTGATTTAAATTTATTTTTTCAAACATGTAGAACACTAACATGGTCCCTGAAGTCAAAACATTGCAAAAGGGTAAACATAGCCCAGGGGCCCTCCCTCCCATCTCCCTTTCTCACCCACCCACCCTTTGTTGCTAATCAACTTCATTGTTTTCATTTATTCTTTCTGTGTTCCTGTTTATAAGGATGAGCAGATACATGTGTTTCTTATTTTTTATCTTTCTTCTACAGAAGTGGAATATATATGCTTCTTTGCACTTTGCTTTTTTAACTTAAAATCTCCTGGAAGTCACTAGACATCACTTTTCAGGCACTGTTTACAAGCAGAGAAACATTTATGCACGGGTGTACAAATCACTTCCTTGTAAAACTTTTTAAAGAAATCGTAGATCCCACCAGGCTTTGCTCTCTTTGCCCTCTCTGTTCCCAGAATGGAAGTCATCACCCACCACTTCATGTCCTAAGATCTAGTTTGCCTTTAGGGACTCAGCTTCACCAGGGCTAATACATTACTGCAGCCAATTTATTAACATCCAGGTAAGATATTTATGACTTCCGTGGACTTTCCCCAAGCAAACTTTTAATCTGAAGTGGTGGAACCAATGGTAGCAGCTAAGTAAATATTCACTTCTGGGGACTAAAAAGGAAGGATTACTGCTCTGTGAACCTTCAGTCCCTGACATGAGTTGCCAGATACCTACCTGTCCAGTGAGCAGGAACCCGGAAAACAAAAAAAGGTGTTCGATGACTCAAAACAAATCCATCACCGCTGTAGGACACCCACTCCCAGTCTGGCCCTCAGCAAGCCACCTGCACCTCACAGCTAATTTTCTCTGAATCGCCTCCCCAACCCTTCCCACCACACAGGGGCCCTTCTAGGAGTTCCTTGTATTTTGTCACCAGCACTCAAACTCAAAGGCCCTGGGAGAGCTAGCACCCCAGACTTTCTCGACACCACTGACAAGGGGGTCAATACAAAGGTTTTGGCTTTTCCAATGTGGCCAATCTCTCTAATATACAAATGTCAGGGGAAAAAATAGTGACTAAAACTGATCCCTCTATAGTGATTTTAACTGAGCACACAGAAGTATACACAGAAGAAAGGCATAGATGAATTCAGAATAGTAATATCATAATTAAGAGTCTCAGGGGATTAACATTTCAAAAGCACAATCACTATGAGATCAGGCCTGGTGGATGAGACATCTGAGGAACCTCTGCCTCCATACCTGTCCTAGGTCCGCCTGAAGGCAAAGTCCTGTCCCCATGACCCCACTGGCTGGGAACAGGGTGTGCGGCGCAGAGCCAGTTCCAGAAAAGCCACAGGCCCCCCTCCCACGCCAGCCCTTCTCCACCTTTACCTTTTCTTTCCCACCTACCCCAAAATGAATATTGGTCCCCCTTGAAGGAAAGAGAAGCCAGTGGCTCCACAAGATATAGTTTATGAGTAATTCACATCCTGGGGTTTAATCCTTTTCCTCCCACAGCAGCTCTTCCCCTCCATGAAACTTCTAACAAAAAAAATAGGGTCCTAACTGTATCCGCTGTCCTTTGTTTACCAAGCTGTTCTATATGGTAAAAACAAAAGTGTAAAGTCCCAAAGTTTTTCTCAAACAGAGAAATATACTTAATAGAAATAGATGTAACTCACACACCCCAAAATCTGTTCTTAATGGATTCTAACTTTATTGCTCCTCTACGATTAAAAATCGCTTCTGTTCTAGAAAAAAGCATTTAAAAGGATCAGCATGTCTAACTGGAATGACATGTTCTAGGATCAATAATAGTCATTGAGCATTTTTATCACTAAAAGTGGAAGAAGTCACAAAAATATCTTCACCTTCCCACATGCTGAAAAGCGGTTTCTCAAGAGAAAAGAGAAGACTAGTCTAGCCAAATAGGTCAGCTGAATCACATCCACTTTTTTTTAAGAGAACAGGGAAAGTCTGCCATCTATGCTTCAAGCAATTTCTATATTTAAATGCAATGGTTTCTCTGAGATTCTTGAGCAAATAGAGAAGCAGAGAGAGGCCTTACACCCGATGCAAGCACTGCCAGACTAGATGTATGGCCTGAGCAGGTCATGCCTCCACCTGGGCTCAGATCCTCAACAGTAAGCGAGGGTTCTTGGCCAGATCACTGGTTCTAAAATGTGACTACACATCAGAATCACACGGAATGCTTTTAATAATAGGTTTCTGAGCTTAAACCCAGACCTGAAGCTGGACTGGGCCCAGGGTTAGACTGTCATAGGGCTTCTCTAGAAGATGTTGAGATTCCTTCTGGCATTAAATGTCCTGATCGCACCAGATTTTTTTAATATGTTTCTTAATTAGTAGATTTTTTGGGGGGTACTTTCAGGTTTTTAGGAAATTGTGCAAAAAATACGGAGAATTCCCATCCACCTCCTCAGCCCTCCCCCTTGTGGCCTCTATTACCATCTTGCATTAGTCTGGTATATTTATTAAAACTGATGAGCTCATATTGATACATTATGATTAACTAAAGTACATAGTTTACATTTAGGTTCACACCATGTGTTGTCCATGCTATGGGGTCTGATAAGTTGAGAGGTTGTCTTTTCCTACAGATAACAACAATAATAGTATTATACACAGCAGTAATAGTAGTATAACTCTGCTTGGATTCCTGAACCTGATTGCAATGTGTCTGGTATGTGGCAGGGGGACTTCCTACACATAACACCAAGCAATTCTCCAAATCAGCAGGGTGTCCAGATCAACTTAATTCCGATGCAATATGCCTGCAGAAAGCACAAGATTCCCCAGGTCAAGGGCTCCATCCTACAAGACAGCCCTCCACCCACTATGGCAGACTCAGGTTGCAAACCCCAGGCTGCTACCTGTGCTTCTGACCTACCAGATACGGATTAGAGCTTCCCACGACCTCCCTCTTAGTTTCAACGAATTTGCTAGAGCAGCTCACAGAACTCAGGAAAACACTTTGGTTTGTTTACCAGTTTGATACAAAATACCGTTAAGGATACAAGTTCATGGGCAGATGAAGAGAGACACAGGGCAAGGTCCCAAATAAAGGAACTTCTATCCAGGTGGAGCTTGGGGCCTGGCTTGGTGGCGCGTGGAGGCATTCCGGCTCCCCAAGCGTAGAAGCTCTCCCAGAGAAGCAGGATCCAACAGAGCAGAGGATGAATGACGAGCTCGTCTCAGGGGTTTTTGGGACGGCTTCATTGCATAGTCATGACCGACTGAATTACTGACTAAATTACTGATTCAGCCTTCCAGCCCCTGCCCTTGGGTTGGGGTCCAAAAGTCTCTCATTGACATGACAAGACATCCATTTGAACTTTAAGACTGCAGTGTTTACAGGAACTGTGGATGAAGACCAAATATACCTGGGAAATATATATTTGGTCATATGGATGACCCAATATGCATTTCTTATGACTCATTAAAATGGTCCACCTCCACATCTTCAAACACAGATTCCTTACAGCAAAACGATCATACCCACCACAGCACTTACACCTGGTAGAGCATTTACACAACAGACAGAGCAACAGCACCAATGTAAATAGGCCTAACATTTGGAGAAGTCACTGTGCGGTGGGGACAGGTCTGAAGAAACAACTCTTTTGTCTTATAAAGTCTTATGACCAGAGTTTCTCCCAGAGTGATGTTTAACTCTGGCTAGTCGGCTGTCACTCAACCTTGTCAGGTTCCAAAAGCAACGGTGGTCTTGGCAAACACAGAGCTTCACCCTTCAGGGCATCTGGTATGGTTTTGCTAAGAGATAATTATTCTCTTGCTCTGAGCCTCTCTCGAGGCATTAATAAAATGCTGGATTTCCCTTATTACATAACCACTTACTCATCCCTTCACCCTCAGCTATAATTTCTCCCTCTCTCCATTTGTCATTTAACTTTACCCAGACTTTTCCACCTGTGGAAGGGACATTAAGTTTGGCTACTGTGCTGGTCCAGACGGCTGGCAGCAATACTAGTCTAGCAAGTGCCTCCCCCTCAGTCAACTCCCACTCCTGTAAGGTGGGGTTGCACAGGTACAGAACTACCTGGCTGTCCCGGCCACTAGGCAGCTCAGCTGCACTCACTGTCAGCCCCAACCTAGCCACACAGGATGAAGGCACAGTCCACCCCATCAGACCCTTAAGAATTCTGACAAAAGTTTAAGGGTAAGGTTACAGTTTCTTCCTAGTAATCTTCCATGCTTCTGACACCTGCAGATGCAGCCCTGTCCTGGAACCACCGCATTTGGTAGGAAAAAGCAAGTTGCAGTGATGAGGGGAAGAACTGTATATAATCACACTAGCATCCTCCCCCACCCCCTCTTCCACAGATCCTCTGGAAAAGCAGAGCAATCTATCCAGGGGGGACCCTCCCTTAGCCCCCTTCAGGTTAAGTGTGACCACATACTCTTAAAGGCATGTAAGCCAGCCCCTCATTCCTTTATCTCCCCGTTTTCTACAGCAGATATTTCAACTGCCCATTCCAATGTTCTTTTACACCATCACTCTGAGGATGATGTGCAGCTGGTATGTCCATCTGATGGGACGTCTCCTGGCCCACTAGTGGGCACCATAGGCTGTAAGGTGTGTCCCTTTTTACATTTTACACCATAGGCTGTAAGGTGTGTCCCTGATTGCAATGTGTCTGGTATGTGGCAGGGGGACTTCCTACACATAACACCAAGCAATTCTCCAAATCAGCAGGGTGTCCAGATCAACTTAATTCCGATGCAATATGCCTGCAGAAAGCACAAGATTCCCCAGGTCAAGGGCTCCATCCTACAAGACAGCCCTCCACCCACTATGGCAGACTCAGGTTGCAAACCCCAGGCTGCTACCTGTGCTTCTGACCTACCAGATACGGATTAGAGCTTCCCACGACCTCCCTCTTAGTTTCAACGAATTTGCTAGAGCAGCTCACAGAACTCAGGAAAACACTTTGGTTTGTTTACCAGTTTGATACAAAATACCGTTAAGGATACAAGTTCATGGGCAGATGAAGAGAGACACAGGGCAAGGTCCCAAATAAAGGAACTACACATAACACCTAGAACCAAACAAGAAGTCCAGCATTTGGTTGGTTTATTTAGATTTTGGAGGACGCATATTCCACACCTGGGAATATTGCTTGCTCCCGTCTATAAAATTGCACAAAAGAAAAATAGGCCTATTTACATTGGTGCTGTTGCTCTGTCTATAAGGTGGTCTGAAGAGATGTAACTTGGTGGTCCAAATTAGTACAGTATCTTCTGTTCTATTCCTTTAATGGTATTTTGAACATTTGCATCTACCACTGGGTATGCAGAGCCCAGTCCAGAATAAGTGTCTATTCCAGTTAGGACCCATTTATAGCCCCCCAGGGGCTACTGGTATTGGTCTAATGTAATCCACTTGCAAGCTATGTGCAGGGCCTTCCGCCTGGGGAATTTTCCCCATAGGCAACTGTTGTCTCTCTTGTTGACAGACGGAACAGTTCTTGTTGGCCTTCGGTGCCTCACGGGGTGCCAGAGGAATATGTCTAGATTCGGCCCACCTCTGCACTGCTGTAGCTCCCCCATGTCCAGTCATTTCATGGACCCAGGTAGCCTCCTCAAGGGGGCACACCAACAGGTGCACTTGGTGGTTCCAATCACCTGATCAAGGAAGAGGGTTCTTCTGCTGGGCATCGATATGTCCTACTTCAATGTGTCCCTTAAATTCCTGGAGTGATTTCCATAGGGCTGCACCCCACACAGGCATTCCTTTAATAGTCCAGTTTTCTATTGCCCATTTACCTGACCACACAGCCAGGCCACTGGCTATGGCCTCCAAGTCAGTAAAAATCCAAACATAGGGGCTTTTATCATTGTTCAATTCTTCCATCACTGCCAGGAAAACAACATGCAGTTCAGCCCACTGAGCTGATTTCTTCTTACCTTCCTCAACCAGAGTCTTGCCATCTGCTGGTCTTAAGGCAGCAGTTTTCCAAACAGGATACTGTCCATTCATCTTGAAATTGCTATCTGTAAACCAAGCAGCTCTTTGTTGTTGAACTGAAAGCTGTTCAGAGGGCACAGCCCGGGTAGCAATAGATTCTGGTAGCTCCTAAGGTGGCTCCAGCATTGATCAGACAGGGAAAAGAGGCTACCTGCTTAAGGATACAGTGTGGGCCTCCCTGCATTCCCCCAGCAGCCTGCTCCTGTATGAACCATTTCCATTTTATTATGGAACACTTCTGGGCACTGCCTCCCTTTGCTAGAATGTTTCTCTGATATCACCCAAGACATTATGGGTATCTCAGGTTTCTAGATTATTTTATGTCCTTCAGTCATTGAACCAGCCTCAGTCAATGCCCAATAGAATGCTAATAATTGTCTCACAAATTGTGTGTACCAGGCAGCAGCATCTAGGAATTTTCTGGTCCAAAATCCCAATGGTTGCTCCTGAAAAGCGCTCACGGGCTTTTGCCACAAGCTCCAGTCTGCATGGGTACAGGTGGCAGACACTTCCAAAATCATATCTGAGTGGGGGTCATAAGGGCCCAAAGGTGCCAAAAGCATGACTGCCTATTGTTAATTAGACATAGCTTGCTTTTGTTCAGGTCCTCACTCCAATATAGTTTTCTTTTGTGCAATTTTATAGACGGGAGCAAGCAATATTCCCAGGTGTGGAATATGCGTCCTCCAAAATCTAAATAAACCAACCAAATGCTGGACTTCTTGTTTGGTTCTAGCGGTGGGTAGCGACAGCAGTTAATTCTCAGTCACTTGCAGAATATCCCAGGTGGCTCCTGCCCACATTATTCCTAAGAATAAGAATATTCTTATTCCTCACTGGAATCTTATTCCTTTGCTGGATTATTAACCAGCCCCAGTTGGTCAAATGTGCCACTATCACATTCAAATCAGTCCTAGACTGCTCTTCTGTTTCCAATATTATAATGTCATCAGTATAGTGTATTATTTACACTTGAGCCCTGTATCAAGTCCAAACCCCTCCTGACCAAGTTGTGACAACAGCTGGTAAGTTCAGATCCCCTTGTGGCAGCCCAGTAAATGTAAACTGGGATCCCTCCCACAGGAAGGCAAAATGTAGTTGGCTCTCTTCAGAGATCGAGATGGAGAAGAAAGCACTTGCTAGGTCAGTCATGGAGTATCAGCCACCTTCAGCCTGTTGTACATTCTGTATGGGAGGCCACGCCTGGAACTGCTGAGGCTACAGGTAGTAGAAGTTTATTTAAGCCTTGATAGTCTACTGTTAGTCTCCACGAGCCATCTGCCTTTTTCCCAGGCCACACAGGACTCCCTTACAGCAAATTCGTAGGCACCAGCACTCCAGCCTCTAGCAAGTCACTAATGAGAATGGTGATCTTTTTGTCCACCAGGTATTCCATACTGCTTCGTTAACCACCTGTGTGGGCTCCAGCAGTTCTAGCGGTTTCCATTTGGCATGCCTAATTAAAACTGGCCTGAGGGCAGGCTTCCATGCTTTCTGTTTTACAGCATTAGGCAGGGGAAGCCATCTCCAGTCAGACATAATATCCATCCCAATAATATTCAGGTAAAGGAAATGCAACCACCTCACACAAAATCTGCTCAAATTCCCCAATTTTCATCCAAACTTTCACCTTTATCCCATCAACCACTGCATCCCCATATCCTCCCAATCTGACTTTAGCCCCTGATAAGACTTCCCCAACAGGTTTTGGAACCACAGTGCATTGGATTCCTGTACCAAGGAGTCCCAGGAAAATTCCTTCCCCTCCCCTGGTCATTTTACTCATACATGTGCAAATGGCCTCAGGTCCCTGGCCTGGGTGTCGCCAAAAGACCCTGGCCTTTTTGTCAATCTTTAACTTGATGAACCTGCCTGACCGCCACTCCAGGGGATTCCTGGTCAGGTTTCTTAGTGTTATCTTGGCCTTCAGGCTTTTCAAATTCCTTCAATCTTGGGTAAATAGAGTGGACTTGTTTGGGCCTCTATAATGTTGTGGGAACAACAGGGGGTTCCACTGGCCCACCCAATCTCTAGTAGTGCTGCATTAACACCTTTGTTTCAACCCCATCAAAGTCAGCTTTATTCATCCCATTTGTTAATAACCATCTGAAGACTTCCACTTGGGCCAATTTCCTTGACTCTCCCTTGTTCTTCCCCATTTTGTTAATTACTTTCATGTTCTGAGTAACAATAAGACCAGAGCTGAGATAACAAGTCTGATAAGGCTTCTCAAACTGTTGCTCAATACCACAGCGGGGAAGTTACATGGGATGCCCGTGTAACAAGGGCCCCCTTGATCACAGCATTCACCATAACCTGTGTAATAGTAATATTCTGTGGGTGAATACCTTGGTCATCATAAAGCCAATCCCAGACAGGCTGCATATGAAGCATATCAGCTACTTCATCTGGGTGTTCCAGTGGCATTTATAGGGGGTGTTAGGAAGTCCCCTTCTCAGGATAAACAGACATCACAGTGACTTTTACCCAGTCTACTGGGCTGGCTGCTCCTTGTTCTTGGTGACCAGAGACCTTAGAGGTACTTCCAGCTGCTCCAACATAATTTCTCTGGCAGCTTTGAGGCTAATGCCTGAAGCTCAGATTGACCCAAATCCAAGCTTGGCTCAGCATCAAGCCCTGACCCAGCACTTTCTTTTATTTTCAATTTGGCTATTACAGATAATGATAACCAGGGAATGGTATATTTAGCCTGTTTCTTAATAGTTTGCATTTCCTTACATATCCAATGAGCCAACTCCTTAGGAGTTAGGTCAACTGCCATTTCTAAATTCTACTGGTAACTTTTACCTTTAGTAATTGATTGTGGCGCAGCCTCTGTTTCATACCATGGGTGATTGGGTAGCCATTCAGGTATCAAAGTTTCCTTATCCCTTTCATTATTTCTCTTCAAAAACTACATGAGTCTGGGACAGGCTGTCAAATCCTCCCACTTCTGACACCAAGTAAGAGGTTGTCTTTTCCTACAGATAACAGCAATAATAGTTTTATATACAGCAGTAATAGTAGTATAACTCCAGGTTCCAGAACCCAATTCCAATGGGTCTAAGTATGTGGCTGGGGGGAGGGTCTTCCTACAAGTAACACCAAGCAATTCTCCAAACCAGGAGGGTGTCCAAGAACTCAACTTGATTCTGATGCTATCTGCCTGGAGACAGCACCAAATTCCCAAGGTTAAGGGTTCCACCCTACAACACGTCCTCTACCCACCACTCCAGATGCAGGTTACAAGCCCCAGGCAGTTAACCTGTGCTCTGACCTATCAGCTATAGACCGGAGGTTCCCACGAGCTCCCCCTTAGGTTCACTTAATTTGCTATAGTGGCTCCACAACTCAGGAAAACACTTACTTTTACCAGTTTAATAAAGGATACAAGTTAACAACCAGATGAAGAGAGACATAGGGCAAGGTCCCAAATAAAGGAGTTTCTATCCTGGTGGAGCTTGGGGCCTGGCCTGGTGGCGCGTGGAGGTGTTCTGGTTCCCCAAGTGTAGAAGCGCGCTCTGACTGAGAAGCAGGATCCAGGAGAGCAGAGGGCAACAAACTCTTCTCAAGGGGTTTTGTGAGGGCTTCATTACATCATCATGATTGACTAAATTACTAGCCATTGGCTGATTCAGCCTCAGCCCCCTGCCCCCCAAAAGCCTCTCATTAACATGACAAGTCACTCATTTCACCTTTAATACACTGCATTGTTTTCAGGAACTGTGGATGAAGACCAAACATACTTGAGAAGTACACATTTGGTCATATGAATGAATGACCAAATATGTATTTCTTATGACTCATTATATCACACAAGTACAATGACATGTATGTTTTCTAATTTAAACATCTCTTTTCCTTGCTCACCACCTTTGCCATCACTCTCCAACTTCCCATCACATGAAAAGATTTGTGATCCAGTAACAGGCTGGGTACATTCTCACCTCTAGACCTTTGCAAAATTAAGTTCTCGCACCGGTGAGCAGATAATAAAGGGCATTGAGGACCCTAGAGTTTAATCCTCAGGGTAACATGGAGTCTCAGAAGGGCTTTCAGGATTAAAGGATTTACACTGGAAGAACTAAGACTAGATCATCACCTCCCAGGGAGGGCTTACGGCCAACATAGACATTGGCTGAGGAGATGGGGAGGGTGCAGTAAGTACATGTTCCTCTCATTCTAGGTTCATCCCACCTGATGATCTGAGCTCTAGCTCTTCAGAAAGCCCACTGCTTTCTGAGTTACAGGCTGTTTCAGGTTAGAATAGCATAGGCCCACTGGGAGGTCCCATACAAGTAACCACCAGCCACAGGAAGCTATTGAAATGGAATTAACTAACAGTAAAAGCCAGTTCCTCAGATGTACCGGCCGCATTTCAAGGGCTCAGTAGGTCACACGTGGCTATATGTGGCTATTGGTAGATGTAGAACACTTTAATCATTGAATAAGTTCTATTGGACAGCACTGGTTGGGAAGATAAAAGGCAGATTGGATCTAAGACTTGGTTTTACTGTATTAAAGCTGCATGCACCTGGTTTGTCCTTTATTCATGAGCATGTGTGCATGCACACACCCACATACACACACACACAGAGTTCCTCATAATATATATTCAAGCTACAAATACCCTAAATATCACTTGTATAAGGGAACAGAAGGAATTTTTTTTCAAGCCCCTGAGAAGAATCCTAGCATTACACATTCTCCAAAGCCATTTCTAAATCCTTAAAGTAACTGGCCGAGGGAATTGAGGAGGATAATACACCCTAGATTAAAAGTCCGTTTTTTACTGTCTGTGCCAAAAAAAGCTAAGCCTTTAAAGTTTTCTCTATTGTGTATTTTACCTACCTAATTCAATATGCAGGATTCATAACATTACTAATCCTTACTCTAAGTTCTCAAAATAAAAGGTAAAAGATACTGCATGCCAAGTTGCTAACAAAGCCCAAGCCAAGGACAGACCTGGAAATTGATGCAGGGAGGAAATGAGTTTCGCTGCAAAATGAAACACACGCCCAGGAGAAAGGCTTAACCCTTGGACCGATGTAACAGCCATCATTTTTAGCCAGTTACAGACAGGGTGACTTCTGCAAATAAAAATCCAGAGATGTTTTTATTGTCCCAGCTGCTGGGGAAATAATTGACTGGCCTGAGAAGAGAGGCCACATCAAGAGTCCCCCTCAACCTACCCAAGGAAGGGTCTGGTGGGTGAGTCCCCAGTGGGTAGATGGGCCCTCCCAGGTTGTCGAAGCATTCTGGTCCTGATGCCAGAGTGGCTTTGGGAAGCATACTCAAGCAGGCCACACGTAGCCCCCACCCCCTTGTGTTTTTCCTGGCCAAGGCATGTGAAGGGGAGGGGCACATCAGAAAGAAACAAGAGTTGGGTGTCTGCACTGCTCAAAACCACTGGCCGGCCCAGGAGAACACAGCCACTCCGGCCGAAGCCCTGTTTTCTGCCTGCCTGCAGTACAAGTCTCCCCAGGTCTCCAGCTCCGCCTGCCTCTGCCCTGTGGGCAGATGGAGATCAAGAGCTGATTATCTCCCTTCGCCAGGCTCTGTGACTAGAACATTTCCAGGTTCAAACCAGCTCCTTTAGAGCCTCTCCGGACCAGGTGTCCCATCGCGTGGGTCCTCCTACTCCAAGCCACCATGAACAGAAGGTCATTTATTTACCAATTTCTGATTTTACTTAAAATCAGGAACCAGCAAGAAACTCAGCATAGGGTTCCTTGGGTGCCACAGTAAAGCAGGAAGAGTTAGTATGTGGACTGTCTCCAGGCCCAGAAACAGCCAAAGAGGACCCCAGAATAGACGGTCAAGATGGGAGCTGGAGAGAAAGGCTGACTCATCAGAGGTACTGTGCCTGTGGCATCCCAGATGTCCAGCAAATGATATCTATTATCCAAGAATCCTTTATTTGTGACTCTGATTTAATAATGTATTAATGATAACAGTAGCCAGCATTTATTGAACTAATACTTTCTTTGTGCCAGGTACTGTTCCAAGCACATAACAGACATAAATGTATCAAAAGCTCACAATGGCCCAATGAGGTAGGTCCTGTTATTCCTATTTTACAGATGAAGACACTGAGGCCAAGAAACTTGACCACGATCATCATACAACCAGCATGGAGTAAAGCCTGGATTCAGATCTACTCATTCTGGCTCCAGCATCTCAAGTGCATGGCAATATAGCTACTGGTGAAAACATCTCGACATGCCCTACTATTAGGGGACAGTCAGACATGGTATTTAGTCTCCTCTGTACTCAGGATATGGATTTGAATTTTTATCAGAGGAAAATTAAGCTGGTACATCTTCCTTCACAACCACCTCATAAAATCAAGAGAGCTGTTTCTGTTGGAGACGAATTCCCTACTTTACAGGATATGTTAGTAGTCCTTCACACGTTTAGATGACTTTATTGAGTGTGATATGTCCACCCCTTAGATTTGTGTATCTCACATTTCAAGACAATTTCCTTCTATACCTTATTTCTGACCGTTCAGTTCACCCACTTTGTAATTCTTCTGTGATCTGAGATATCCAGCTTTCCCTTACAAAGCTTCCAAAAATCAGGCAAAGGAATCATTTTCAGGCATCTGCACTTTAAAAGTTAATTGCCGAGTTTCCTTTTTGGTAAGTGATGAGCTGCGGGTGCCTATGAGTCACGCAGGCCACACACAGAGGCAACGTGTGTGGTGCTGACTCAGTCTAAACTTGACTGTAATTCTTGACACAGGAAACCAATGAGCGGATCAGAACGCACAGCCAGTTCCCAAAGATGTGAATGGTATCGAACCAGATAAGTTAGTTTTCCTGTAACTTCAGAGGGCACGCTCAGCATGGGCACCAGAACAACCACATTTGGGAGCGCACAGCCAGAGGGCCCCCACAATAAATACCTAGGAGAACGCACACTACCTTTAGCTTTCAGACAAATAAACCAGACTGCAGAGCAGATTCCCACCACCAAAACCTTCCTGTGCTCTCTGAGGTCAAGCCTGTAATTCTGTGGCTTGTATCAGTGCTTCACAAAAGAGTTAAAATTAATCGTAAGGACCAAGGAATTTTACCAAATGTAAAATTCCACCATTTCCTCTATTAACGTGAAAATCCGCATAATAACATATTAGCTATACATATAAAGAATATAAAGATAGGTGCGGAGATATATAAACGTATAAAATATACATAGCGTGTGAAGTATATATGTGTATGCAAAGTGTCTGAAGTATAGAGAGCTATGTAAAACATGGGCCTTGGCCTCATATGCCTGCTGTCTATGCAGCAACAGTGGCAAACACACACCTCACCCGTGACTCAGCGTGACAGGTGCCAGCAGGAAAATCCGGGGGAGAGAGCAGGGACTCCTAGAGAGAGGGGGGAAGTTAGTCGAGTTGGGCCTCGAGGGCCAGGCTGGGCGGTGAGGGGTGGGGAGCAGGAGGGGAGAGGAGAGAGGCATTTCAGGAGAGGAAACCATGAGAACCAAGGTTTTGAAGGCAGAAAGGACCCAGGATTAGTTACTACAGTGTAGGAAGCAGGCGGTGGGGAGAGGAGGCTGGCAAGGTGCACTGAGGCAAGGCTGTGAAGCCTTCGCAGGTTAGAGGCGTTTGGAATTTGTATGCTAAGCAAGCAGAGGCCATTCGAGGCTTCCTCTGCTTTCACCAAATGTCCCCAGGCGTGATGACAGGTCCTCAGCTGCTGGTGGGCAAGACCTGGCTCCTGTCCTGATGCTTAAGTCTGGGGGGAGACAGACAGGAATGTGGTGCACAGAAGCGTCTAGATTGTGATGGAGAAATAACATGGGTAATGAGGACATGGAGATGGGGGAAGGGCAGGGAAGATGGCCCAGAGCAAGCAAGGAGGGCCCTGGGGTTGGAAGCATAAGCAGAGAAGGAGTTGGGAGCAGCGTTCTAGGCACCGTCTGCATGAAGAGCCCGTGGCCTCCTCAACAGGAATGGCCCACTCAGATCTGCACCTGAGAGGTGAGACGGGACAAAGGGCTGACAAGGGACCCCAGAGAGAGATGGTCTCAATCTGTGGCCCACACAAGATTGCAGGAAGCTCCTACAGTCCCCTGGCCTGCAGATGATAGAGACGGAGGTGAAGGCGGTGCAGGCACACGGGGGCTCGCCGAGAACCTTGCAGAGGGAGAAGCAACAGCTCTCACAACTCAGCTGACTAGGGCAAGGGGCACGGGAGGGAAAACATGACAGGTCCCGGCTTCCAGCGTTACTGGGGGCCGCTCTTCCCTGATGCACTGCAGGTGGTGAAACGTGGCAAACCACTGCAAACATTATTTTTGCCTTCTCCTTGAGAGACACTTTGGCAACAGCATTTTATGTGGGCTTACCACTTTGTGAAAGAGAAGGCGTTTCCCCTGCTTCCCCAAGGAAGCTAAATGTAAAGCTTCAGGTCTCTCCTCAAACTGAACCAACACGGAACCTCTTGTCTCCCCTCTTAAGCCCCTCTTCTCCTGTCCTCATTTCAGTAAAAAGCGACTCCATCCTTCCAGGTGCTCAGGCCAAACCCCTGCTCGACTGTGCTCTTTACTCACACCCTGTACCTAATCCTTCAGCAAACCTTACTGTCTCTGCCTTCCAGATGTTTCTAGAATCCGAAGCCTCTTGCCGCCTCCATGCTGTCCACCTGGCTGAACCGTCATCCCTCACCTGGACCAGAGGTAGCCTCCAGATGGCTCTCCTGCTTTCATCCTTGCTCCCCTTTAGCACAGAAGGCAGATGCAACACAGAAGGCAGCTTCTTTCAAAAGATAATTCAGATGGGGTGACTTCTCTGCTCAAAACCTTGTGACAAAGTCTCATTTCTCTCAGGGCAAAAAGCAACATCTACCTGCTCTCTTTACCTCTCGGCCACACCTCCAACACCCTCACTCCCTCTGCTCAGGCACACCAGCCCCTCGAGGGCCTGGAACCCTCTGGGGGCCACATAGTGTCTGCTCTCAGAGCTGGAACACTCTTCTGCAGGAACCACAGTGCTCAGCCCCTTTTGGTGCCTCAGCTCAAATGGCACCTTTTCAAGGGACCTGTCCAAGTGCCATCATATGTGATCTGTGCAGCCCCACCTTCCTGATGCTCATTCTCCTGTTTCCTATTGTCTCCCATACCACCCACCTTCTAACGGAATCTGAGATGCACTTTCTTATGTATCATCTATCTCCCCACCCCCCAGAATGTACACACCCTGACGGCAGGAATTTTTCTTTTTGTCCAGATGTATCCCAGCACCTCGGGCAATGCCCCACACACAGTAGGTATCTCATCAATATTTGTTGGTTGGATGAAAGATTCCTTTGTTGATGAGGCCTCCTGGTCACCCAGATAAACAGTAGGTCCCTTCGCCTCTTTCACACTCTTTACCCCCTTGTCTGATTTATTTTTTCTATTGCACTTATCACCAACCAGCACACACTTTTTAATGTGCTTATTCTGTTTCTCCCGAAGAGAATGCAAAGCTCCCTGAGGTTAGGAACTTTGTCTCTTTCTCTCCCTCCTGAATCCAGAACATTTAGAATAGTGCCTGGCACATAGTAGGGATACTCAAATATTGGGTAGGAGGAAGGGGGTTCTTACTCCCTACCTTCAAGGTCACAGATGAGTGACCTAAAGAAAGGAAACATTACTTGGTTCTTCTACATATAAAAGAGATTCTGTCAGGGAGCAGTGAAATAAGTAAGCATTTGTTTAAAATCTATCCACTCATGTGTTGCTCTAGTCAAACTAGAAGGAAACATCTAGTAACGCTGCCGGGACAAGGAACAGACAACACCAATTCCGATCACAGGAATCAAGAGTCACTGAACAACCACCATCATCGTTATTCACAGGATGCTTTTTTCTATGGTTCTCTGAACAGTAAGCGCAAAAGACTGGCCAATCTCGTGATGTGGCATAACCAACGAAGTGAGCAGACACGATTCAACTCAAGCCGATGCTGCACATTAGGAAAACACGAGCACCTGTGTTAAGCTTGATTCTGTCCAATTACTCTTGCCTCTGCTGCAACTCGTTGGGCATGTCGCCTCTAATTTTAGAGGTAACGGCGATAATAATAATGCCACCTCAAATTCATGAGGCACCTTTCTTCTAAGGTGTTTATTAGTCTTCATAGACCATGTTAATTAGGCTTCTACCATTGTTGAACGTTATACCGTTTAATCATCTGGTCTGATCACCTTTACCTTGCAGAAAAGAAACGGAGACATGAACAGGTTAAAGATGGACGTGTGACAAAGACCTCCCAGGGGGTCAAGAGTTACTTGCTTTCTTCTTGAAACCTGTTCTCAGGGTTCACTCCACATCTCATTCACATCTGTCCCAGACCCGTCTTTGTTCCCTAAAGGTAATTTGTTCCCAGAGGCAGTTCACAACAACCACAATCTAAGTTATCACAATATGAAGAACTCTTAGGAAGAAGTTGGTTTGAAAATAAGGGGAGAAAAGGCTGGGACAACTGGGGCATTTTTCTGATGCGAATCTCAAATTCAAAAATCTGACGCTGTGAAAGCAAACGAGATCTTTTTAAAAGTCTTGTACTCTCTGAAGTAAATCTTTGAAAGGATTAAAAAATATCCAACATGTCAATTTCTTGGAAAGGCTCTTTTCAAATGAAAACACTGAAGTTCACACTTACTCTTTAAATATAGCCCAAGGTTTCACAAGATTCACTCTGTAAATGGCCCCCCCATTGGCCTGGCTCCCAAGTCATTCTGTGCAGCTGTAAGGAACATCCTGTTGTATGTTTACATATATCAACAGCTTCGGGAATTTAACAATTAAGAGTCAGAGTTGATCATACTGCTAAACTGTGGGAGGCTGCCTGCCAGATCCCGGCTGGGTTGGGGGGAGACCAAGAAAAAGAAGACATCTCAGAAGACGTTGGTCCCAGGGAGATTCACAGTTACATTGGCAATAAGGATTTTCAATAGTTTGCCCGATCTGCTCAAGGCCAGAGAAAAGACTTCATTTAGACTCTGATATACTTGCCTGGTCCTCAGGTCTGGCAGCCCTCAAAGCCTCTCCATTGGCTTTTGCCCAAAGGGTTGCCCGATGGAAATGGTATTGTACACAATATATGAAAAACTTACTTTTTCTGTGAACGGTTTTACCCTAAGAGAAGGAAGACGCGGTTTCACATTCCCCTTCCTCTTCCCTTTGCTCACATACCCGCCCCTCCTCCTCGGCCTAACTGATTAGGAAATGATCTCTCCGTGGTCAAGAGTCCAGTCGCAGCAGCAGCATTGCTGATTCCACCACGATTTGGACAGAAGACAACTTCCTTGTCTCAGCCACGTGTGTGTGTGATGGACGTGGCTGGCCCACGCAGCCGCACAAATGGGCTGCTCTAGGTCCTCCAGCTGTTTGAATCATAAAAACAGGCTAGAGGACCCCTCACGTTACCACCACCAGCAGGGGCCCTACATGCCGACTGGTCTACTTCAAAATCACTTGGGAAACTTCAGGGAAGAAAAAAGGAAAGGACACAGGAATTTCTACTTTTTCAGCCTCCCAACGTGGTTTTGGTGCACAACTGGGTTACTGTCTAGGCCGAAGTGTAAATATGAATTTCTACTCCTGCCAATAGGTGGGTCACTTGGATCATATGCTTTACTTCTTATGCTTGAGACTGTTTCACACCCATCTGGAGAGCTTTGTTGACTTTTTGCAAGGCTACTGAGTAATTAAAATCATAAAACTGAACCACTTATTTTAGAGCCGTAAAGGTGGTTCGAGAAAAATTCCAAAATTTCAAACTGGAAGGGAGTGCCAGACCTGTGTTTAGCACCCGCACCCCCACCCCTCCGTACCCCCACGGCCCCATCTATAAACTGGTCATTAATGAATTAATCATCAAAGTTTCTGAATGCCTACTAGATTATAGACCCTTAGGATAAATAAGATATGAAGACCCATCCTCAAGGGGATAGAAACCATAACACAAACTATTCCAGCCCATATGGTAAATGCCAGGAGAGGACAACATGCCCTGGAGGTGGCTGGAGCTTGGAGAAGCCATGCCCAGCGCGGCCTGGTGCCCAGCTCAGCTGGGAAGCACTTGGGAGGGGCTCCGGGCCAGCAGAACTTGGCAGCCGAATCTTAAACAATAACTCTGTTCCCTGAAGAAAGGGCAACAGGGGCAAAGGTGCCCTGCCTTCCCTTTAGAATTCTTGTGACAGTAAGATACTGCCAGTGAAGGTACTTTGTCATGACCCAGATGTGAGCTAGGGGGTTATGCGGTGACTCGATCAAGACCCCCACGGTGGATGCATTACAGGTGCAGTCCAGTGTCTTTGGGTTATACCACTTCCTTATTTCAGTCACCTTCCCCATCAGTGGGTGCCTCATGTACTGCAAAGTCACGAAAGCACTGCACACCCCCACACAGGCAATTCCTCAGTCACTTCTGCCTTATCCATCTCAAGGAAGGTTCCAGAGAATGTGAAATCCATTTGAGTCTGGACTGTAATGTGGTTCTTGCAGGAGAGCAGATCTACCCTCTGAATGATGACTAGCCTGGATTAACAGTGGTTTGTCTCTTCT
Source organism: Manis javanica (assembly GCF_040802235.1). Taxonomy (NCBI): domain Eukaryota; kingdom Metazoa; phylum Chordata; class Mammalia; order Pholidota; family Manidae; genus Manis; species Manis javanica. The sequence continues at coordinate 109,991,524 of NC_133164.1, forward strand.
GAAGATGCACAGGCTGAGAGGGGAGTGGGGTGGGGACCTAGCAGGATAACAGGTGTTAGAGAACAGACTATCTGAGCCAAAACTGCTCTACAGAGACCATGACATAGATAATGTGCAGATTACAGGGGAGAGAGTGCAGCTGGAGGAATACATGCATGGGTAATATTTATGTAGCTTTATGTCTGACAAAAATACCAACATGTTTATTGTGCTCCTTTGAAACTGATGAAGGCATGTAACAGGGTGGATGCATGTGGCTCAAAACCTTTTTAGGTTTTTATTTCTTTTAATAACATAGGAAGGCCCATGCAAAAGAAGGACTTTAAAGTTATCAGATATACCTGCAAGGCACTGCCTAAAATGAAGCCATAAAATGCCTCTTCATGTGATTCACAGGGAAACAAAGTCTAAGAGAAAAGTAAGTATTGGAGAGAACACCGAAGTTGTCCGCTACCATTTACCCAAGGGCATGTGATGACACAGCTGTTGTTCTTTCAACAAAATAACTGGTCTTCCCCATCTTCTGTGTCCTTGCTGCTCAGAGTGAGGGCTGCAGACCAGCAGCATCTCCATTACGAGAACGTGTGAGAATTGCAGAATTTCACCACCCACCAAACCCAGAGTCTACATTTTAACAAGATTCCCCAGGAGAGTCACACGCACATTAATGTTTAGAAGCCAATGTTTTACACTGTGGAAGTAGCCGCTTTCTGGATGGTCCATTGCATCCATGTGTGGGCATGACCAGGGACCAGATTTTCTTTAGGACCCATTTTTAGAGAGTATTTCCCCACCCCAACTGGAACTTTATCATTTCTCAAGCCTGGAGAGCCCCAAATCCTTGGTCAAGATTGCCCTCTGATGTAACCCCTTCTGGGGAAGCTTCCCGAACACCCCTCAACTGAGTCAGAAACTCCCTTCTTGGTGCTGCTGGCTGGCATTCCACCCTTCTCTCCCTCACCATTCCTCATCACCCACCCACCCAGGCAGCAACTACTACTAATATTCCACTAACAGTAACCAAACCTTACACTTCAGCTATTCCATCAGCCACTGAGCTATGGTGAGGCCAGATGCGGACCCTCTTCAGGAAGCTTCCAGCTTCAAAATTCCACAAACAAAGGTGACACTATAATAAGTATATGAAAAAGAGGACAGGCATACTGGGGAGAGACCTACTATAACTGGGGTGTCAGAGAATGCTCTGAGGAAATGACACTTGAGCCCAAGAGAAAAAGACGAGGAGTCATCCAGGGGAAGAGCCTTTTGTGAGAGCAACGAACATACAGGTCCTGGGACAGAAAAGGGCTCGGCGTGCTGCAGAAACCGAAGTAGGGCGAGAATGGAACTAGAAGGAGAAGCAGGGGTGGGAGCAAGCAGGGCCTGGTGAGCCATGGGAAGGAGGTCAGTGTTGCTCTATCTGCAACGATGAGCTACAGAGAAGCTTTGTGGCTGGGTACAGTCATGCTCCACGATGTGACTGGCTCTTCTGGGTTGGAGGGGGCAGGGTAGAAATGGGCATAGCAGGCAGGAGATTCGTGGATGGTCCCAGAGAGGGAGGGTGGTGGCTTGAGCTAAGGGGATGGCAGTGGAGATGATTGGGCGGCTTCAAAATCTTCTGGAGATAGAAGCAGATCTTGCAGATGAACTGGACATGGAGGTCAGGTTGCGGAAGTAGGGGAGAGAAAGGGATCACGGTTCAAGTCCAGATCTCTGGCGGAAGCACCAGTTAGAGAGGTGTCACCTTCTAAACTGGTTGGGGGCTCATGCTGGGTGTGTGTGTGTCTAGAGTGCTCAGGAGATACACAAGTGAGGTAACAGGCCAGCAGGAAGAAAAAACTGGCTGCAAAATAAATGCAGCAGGAATTGGCATGTTAATGGTATTTAAAGCCACAGAAACAGAAGTGATTATATGTCATGAACAAGATACATGCCTGGGACTGTGTCCTGAGGAACCCCAGTGTTTTAGGATTCCATCCCCAGTTTAGGGAAGGATTTCTTACTTTCAGCCCTACTGATATTTTAAGTGGAATACTTCTGTGTCTTGGTGGGGAAGGTGGGGTGCTGTCCTGTGTCTTGTAGGAGGTGGGGGCAACCCTGACCTCTACCACCAAATGCTAGTAATGTGCCCCAAGTTGTGACAACCTAAATGTCCCCAGGAGCCCAAATCACCTCTGGTTGATTAGGTTAGGGACACTTGGGCGAAGTCTTTCACAAACTCAGTGCCTGGCTTCAGAAAGTTCACAGCCAACTCAGGGTAAGAGTTCTACAAATTGTTTCAATTTTCTCATGTTCTGGCTTTGTGGACAAACACTTAAATTGATGGAATAAAACCAAACCTAGTATTCAGTTTGGCTTTGCTCCATCTAATCAGAAACCACTGCAGTCATACTAACTCCCAAAATACTCAAAAGATTTTGAACACTCTTCATCTTTACTGTCTCCTGACAGTAACATAACCGCAAACCGGAACAATGAGTGAATACAGGTGTTAGCTGTTTTTCCCTTGAATATGAATATTTTATAGCTCAGAGTTATAGAATGGTCTAGAAGTTTCCAAGTATCATTAGTAAAAAGATGTCACAAGAGCCCACTTTTCTGAGTAGGAGCTAAACTACAAATGATCCCTGGTATTTTGTGGCATTTCCAAAGATGGTAACACATTCCAGAAGTTGATGCAAACATCTTAAAATATCTATTTTTGTCTGTGGCTATTCACTAAGTAATAAGGTCCAAGAACTTGGTTATTCTCTGGCATCTTACGGAAGGAAGGAAAGCCAGAAAGTCCACTTGATCAGGCCATTGTGGATGCTTTTTATCCCAGAGTCACTGTTAAAACAACTAATTTCAACACCTCCTCTCAAAGAACATCTTGTAATAATGGGAGCACGTGCCAAGGACTGTTAAGTGTACAAGAGGGCACATCTCTGACTTCACTACAGTGTAACTGCAGAACAGCTATGAATTTCAGCACTGTGCTCTGGCTGGGCTACATCAGCGAGCCATGAAAAGGTGCTCTTCTCACCAAGGTGACAGCCTAGTGCAGAGAGTCAAACAGACCAGCTATTACCATCCAGTTCAGGCCTGGAACACCCCTGGGCCCACACCTGTCCGGCTTCTCATCTGTTTAAGATGAGGCCACTAAGGGATCCTGACTCACCCTTCCCTGCCACGGCTGGACATTACCTTAGAACCCTACTCCTCAACAACCTCTCGGCCGGTGGCTCGCAACCTGGAGGTGTCAGAACCTTCTGTGGGTTTTGTTCAGGCACAGACTGCTGGGCTCTGCCTCCCAAGTTTTGGATTCAGTAAGTCTACCTGGGGCCCCCAGTAGCGGTGACCTTGCCACTTCTGGGACCACACTTGGAAAACCATGTCTAGGCCACTACTCGTACTCAAGCCAAACTGGCAAATGCAATAAAAGCTAGCTGCCATCTCTGGGACTGCATGAGCCACGCTGGGACAGGGTATACAGAAACCAACCGGAACAAAGGTGGGGCCCCTTCCAGGTGAAGGATCAGGAAGTCTCCCAGGAGGAAGTAGCACCTGGTCAGCAGGTAGAGAGGGGAGGAGAAAGAGAGACACAGGCAAAGGGCACAGCATATGCAGAGACCCTGCAGCAGAGAGAGGGTGCTCTATGCCAACTGAATTCTACGTAAAAAGAGAAAAGACCTTTCTATCAGGGAAAGTCAGAAGCAACCACACCATTAACCTCAGGAATGCAAACATTCCTTCTCTACTAAAAGTATTTTAATGATCAAATATTTCATGGTCATCCTTTTTGTGCACTGAATGCCTTCCTCCTTAAACTATAGCCTGTGCTTTAAGAAAGTCTATCACAATGCCAGGATTATCAAATACAAATAACCCTGCTGTTTCAATATCACCACTCAGGATATTGCAGAGGGAGGCTGCTCAGAGTTAGTCTAAAGGTGGGGCCTGCAACAGTCCAGGAAGACCTTTTAAGTGGACACCAACTGCAGCAGAGGGAGGGCAGAAAGGATCCAATAAATTTAACATAAACAGGGATGTTAGAGCTGGGCATTTGCTGGATGTCTTCTCACCTAGGCCCCTTCAGCTCAATAACAAAACACAGCTGTCTAAAGCCTCATGAAAACGAGGAACCCCCAAAAATGTTAGAATGAGTTAAAAAAAAACACCAAGATTTGTTTGGGTTCAAAGGAGAGATGCTACCACCTTTGCCTAGTAAGAGGGGTTAAAATACAGGCAGATATGGAAGATAACACTGACTTGAAGGCACTGGGACAGGAAAACGATCCCTCACCACTTCGAACTTAGTCAGACAAATTCTAAAGTATACAAGGACCGCCCCACAGGCTGTTAGAATAGAGATGTTATTTACAAGACTTGAAGTATTCAAATATAAAATGGTGAAGACAATAAATTTTACGATATTAAATTCTTAGAGCAATCATTGGAAATCACTGCACGATGCCTAAGACAACACAGCAAACAAAATTTTACTAGCAAATAAAACATTTCATTTCTTGCAATCGTTACAAACTTTTATATTCCCTTAGTCCTGCGCCAAGTGAAATTAACACCATATTATGCTGACCGATTTCCTTATACACATGCAGAGGAACCTGTATATAAGACGACATAACTTCACTCAATAAAAGTGGATATAAAGTCCCATCTAGAAAACTGAAGCTGGGGGGCAGGGGGTACACTACAGATTTCCTCCTGTTATTCTGGCTTAGCTCTTGCCACAAACTTCTTTTTCAAAACTGCTTTTTAGTGTCTTATTGATTGCATAGCTTTACCGATTTTTAGCTTAAAAAACAAAAGACCCTTTCATTTAAAAATGGTCACACCTCAGTGGTTAGGTACATGAGTATTGGTATTTTACTTTCCTCAAAATTTCTCCAAATAGAAAAAAAAACATTTAAAATAAAAAAGCCTCATTTGAAATTTTATAAACCTCCTACAGGGACCTGTAGTATTCATTGTGTAGACACAAAATTACTTTAGAAAGTGACTATGGAATGAACAAAACAGAACCCACTGTACATATCTGCCATCGGAAAAGCAAATGTTTCTTTTTCCATTGGGTGACAACCATTACTGCCTTGTACTTTAGTTAGATGTGGTTTTGCCTGATTCCCCTACTGCACATTAAATATCTGAAAAGCAAGGACTATTTCTAACATGGCTATAGTTTCCTAAAGTCAGTATTAAATATGTAATTATGACCTTCCAAGCTGCCATCAAGGCGAGGGTCTGTTTAGTCATTCATTCAACGCACATTTGTTGAGTTCCTACTGTATGCCAGGAGCTGTGGTTAGCATTGGCTGCCCACAGCATATGTGTGTTCCCAGAGAAATACAGAAGAAACCCCCAAAAATATAGAATATGTGCAATCTGTATTGGGGCCTGTAGGTACTGGAGGTGTCCACTGAGACTGCTACGCTTTAAGCATCAGGATTTCAAATATCCCAGTAAACATCATTGTTAGTAAAACAATGCCTCATTCTGGAAGAAACTGAGCTGGCTATTTCAGAATGCGGGCCCGTAATTCTTCACCAATACTAACCATGACATCACGCTGAATGTACCGGGAGTCTGCCTGTATCTGCCAATGAAGCATATGGTCCATGCCCTCTTCCATCTACATGCATGAAATTATTTCCACCATATAAATTTTAAAATTTGGAATCTTATGCAAATGAGATGGTGCAGAGACACAGAATTACATCAAGATGTCCTAAAAAACATCAGGGGGATGACCTGAAACGTGAAGAAATAGGAGCTTATAAAACTAACTGTGGAGCACTGAACAGAAGTTTGGGAGGTGGCCTCGCCCAGTTCTGGCCATGCAGCACCCACCCAGACCTTGCTTTCCCTTGGGTTTCTCAACTGTTCCATGGGGATAATGTCTGTCCTAACAGCTCCCAAATGACAATATTTTAAAACTATGCAGTGGTCTATAAACATAAAGCATTGCTATCACTAGCCAATGTCAAAGAACTGGTCAGTAACTTTGTCAGATCTGACATCTTCTCAACCCAGGGCCTGTTCCCCAATAGCAGCCTGCTGTGTATTACAAATAATGAGTATTCATTAAAGACCAAGAAAATAAAACAACGCAGCCACTTTGAGAGACTAGGAAAAACAATCCTCACACCCCACCACCCCCAAATTTAAAAAAAAGAAATGCATAGAAGATCAAGGAGTTACCAAATGGAGCTTGCTTTATACAAATAGTCCTCAAATTATAAATATCTCCATGTTCCAAATGTTCAATTCTGACTAATGTTGCCAAATAAAATAAAGGATATGAAGTTAAATTTTTCTTTTAGCTAAACGATAAATACTTTTCAGTGTAAGTGTACCTCAAATATTGCATGGGACATACTTATGTTTAAAAAATTATTTGTTGTTTATCTGAGATTGAAATGTAACTGTTTGCCTGTATTTTTAGTTGATAACCTATTTCTGAGCACTTGTACTGCTTTTCCAACTCCCAGTTGTGAGAACCAGAAAGAATTCTCACCTTAGGAGTCTAGAAACCTGAGTCCAAGGTCCGGTTTTGACAATTACTAGCTCTGAGACCTCAGGCAACCTCTAGTTCCTTCACTTGCAAAAAGGCGCCAGTAAATACACACACTGCAGGACTGAGTGAGCAAATACTAAAAACCATTGAACTGTATGCTTTAAAAGGATGAAGTGTATGGTACATGAATTGTGTCTCAATAAAGCTGTTTTAAAAAAATAATAATAATGCATACGAAGACAGGGGTGGCCCGCCTGTATTTGAACGTTGGTGAGAGCTTGCCTTCCCAATGAGGCCACACACAGCAAGGTGGTGAGAAGGCAGCAGGATCGCCGCAGGGCCCTGGAGGGGCAGCCTGAGTTCTCTGGCAGCAGACCCCAAATCACCTCCCTTTCTTAGCACCACGCATCTCTCCCCACCAAGGCAGGAGGACATGCTCAGGTGAAAAGCAAAGGTGAAGTTCTCTGAACCCAAACCCTATGTAAATATGCCTATTTCTGATGAACTTCTTTATAACTTATGAGTGATCCTAACAGAGCCCATTAAATTCATAGCATTTTGAAACTCAGATTTCTGTTTGCAAACCAGGTTGTGCCAAGTAAGTTAGCTTCGGCTCCTCTGTGTCTCATGCCACACGGTCTATATGTCTGGAAATCCTGTTGGCTCTACCTTTAAAATATATCCACACCTTCTTTCTCTCAGACATCCCACCTGGTCCAAGCCTCCAAGGTCGCTTGGTGTGCTAACTGGTCTCCCCACCCAGGAGTCTCCCCCTGGCCTGGTCTCCCCACAGCAAACAGAAGGACCCTTTGAAAACAGTCAGATGACAGGTCACACTACTCCAACGGGCAACGCCCAGCCGCCCAGCACTGACTCCCCCACACCCTGACCTTGCACAAGCCAAAGTCCTTCCATGTTGAGGAAGCCCCACGTGCTGGGGCTCCCCAACCTCTCTGCTCTTGCTCCCACTCCCTCATCCCTCCCCAGGTTTGAGGAACAGCTGACTACCTGTTCATTAGCCCAGCCAGACACTTGCCCATTGGGGCCTCTGGCTCCGGACTCATTGTTCCCCTCTGCCTGGGGTAGTCGGCTCCCAGATCTCCACGATGCACCCCTCCCTGCTGCATCTCTGCTCACATCGCCTCCCCTACTGTACCCCACCCCTCCCCTTTGCCCTATCCAGCTTTCTCTTTCTATCTGCCTACAGCACTTACCTTCAAACATACATACCATATGACTTATCTATTTATTATCTTTATCTACTGCCTCTCTCTCCTCTCTACAGTGTGAGCTCCTTGAGGACAGGCTCTTTATCTACTTGATTAATTGACAGATGCCAAGTGCCCAGGACCCGGGATATGCTTCCTCCATATGCAGTGGCTGGCCGGCTGCCTAAATGAGGCCTCTTTTGTGTCAGACATTGTAAAGCTAAGGAGGAGGGTCCGTTCCGAATGACTGGAGAGATAGGGGGTTCCCTGGGAAAAGCAGAGTTTATCTCTTTGGCCATGCAAACTGGAACTCAGGAGAGGAGACCAATAGAAAATGGAGAGTATGAGGCCTGAGCAAAGTTCTTCAGCTTCAACAAGAGTACTGGTCCGAGTCATCTCAAAGATTCAGGACACACGGTATGCTGCGTGTGTCACCACACAGAGGTTCTCAAATGACCTTTGAGGATTTTCATCATGTTTCTCTATGTAAAAAGCGGAGCCTAAGACTAATCAAAAAAAAAAATTCCAAGTGATCTTAACCAAGTTCATCTGGACAAGGTATCAAACCTCCAAGGGATTAGCCATGTTTGCCCCAATACCCTTTTTGTGCCTGTGACTGGCATAGGATAGGAAGGTGGAGTGAGACCCAAGGATGGTGGTGGTGGGGGTTAGTTTGAGGATTTTTTTAACTAAAAAAAAAAAAACCCTGCTTTTTAAACATGAAAATCCTTAGTTTAGCTAATTTTCAGGGCACCGTATGAGCATAAACTCACATGGGAGTCTGTAGTTCTCTAGAAAATATAGATTAAGATGTCCATAATCTAACAGACTGACATCTAACCATTACAGAAAGGCTTCTGTTTTTATCCTGCTAATGTACAAGCACATTATTACACAAATGCAACATCTGATAATTCTGCCATCCTACAGTCTATAACTGACCTTTTGCCTTGAAGCTTATTTTTGAAAACCACAGATTCTACCCAAAAGTAGAAAACAATCTGTTTTTAAGTATTCAATTTTTCAAACATTTAAATAACCAGTTTTTCTCACCTTCTAATCCTCCATCCACCAAAAAAATAAAAATATTTTTTTTAATCCAAGTCAATTCTGGAGGAAAGTTAAGGATTGTTTTCTCCACTCCAGAACATCCTCCCTGGGAGACAGCTGTGGTGTGCTGAGGTCTCCAAATCATGCAGCCAGGTCTCCTGAGCTTTTGCACCCACCCTGGCACAGAGCATGGTGTTGGCCACCCCAGGCCAGATGGCTAATGGGATGCTTGAAGGACCACCAGCTGCCTACGAGCAGCAGCAGATGAAAAGTGTGTGGCTGCTCTCACCATCCTCCCCACAGCTCCTGCCTTCTTATCCCCAAGCTGTTTACGAAGAACGTATGGTATTAAATACTATATGTTCTGGCCCATCTTAACCACTTTCTAAGAAAAATTAATCTCACAATACCAAGAAGGATCTCAAAAACTTCCATGAACAGATACTTGTATGTCCATGTTCACATCAGCATTAATCACAACAGCCAAAGAGGCACACAACCCAAGTGTCCACTGACAGATGAACAGATAATAAAATGTTGTCTATACACGATGGACTATTATTAAGCCTTGAAAAGGAAATAGAAAGAAATCCTGACACTGTTACGATGCGGATGAACCTTGCGGATATTTTGCAGAGTGAAATAAGCCTGATGTAAAAAGACAAATATCGCATGATCCCACATACATGAGGTACTTTGAAATAGCCAAATTTAGAGATAAAGTAGAAGAGACGTTATCAGGGGTTGCAGAGAGTGAGAAAGGTGGAGTCACTGTGTAATGGGTACAGAGTTTCAGACAGGATGATGAAAAAGCTCTGGAGATCGATAGCGGCAGTAGTTGCACGATATTGTGAATGTGTTTAATGCCACTGAAATGTATGCTTAAAATGGCTAAAATGGGAAATTTCATAAATTAAACCAAAATGCCAATGAAATAAACTTCTGCCCTAAGGTGAGATCATGAGGAAACTGCTCTCCTCCCAATGTTGTTTTGGTACCAAAAACAGTACAGCTTTTCACTTAATTCTCAGAATCTCTACAGACCAGTGAACATTGTTTTATCAGAAATTCTGGAGGCTTATATAGCATTTGCTAGGGCCTGGCTTCAACGCCCACACAATTATTTCCAATATGAGAGTAGCGCCAATATTTCCCAGCATGAAATGTACAACATCTGCCCATGTCAGTATTAAACCACACAAATCAAATCGTTATCTACTTTCTTATAGAGAATGTTCTGGATCCACAGTTCATCTGTGGGTCTCATAGAATGGCCTAAGTAGGTTACTGCATCGCCCAAGAAGACAGAACGAGGAGTTGTAGACAAGTCACATCATACTCAATAAAAACAGTCATACATCCAACCATGAGAGTTTTTCCAAACAGCAAGAATGGACAGCCAGAGACTGTGAGGATAATGCGTGGTGCCTGAGGAGTTCCAATGAGCATATGCCAGCTCAACTCCATTTAAAGGTTAGAAAACTGATTTCAAACACAGCCTGCTCTAAACCAAACAAACCTCAACTGTGGTGGAACAAAAGCCACTCAGCAAAGAGACAAAGCCATAAACGACAGCCCTGTAAATAAAGACCAAAGCGCAAGCCAAAGGTCAGGCTACACAGGCACTCAGTGCAGAAGCGCCAGGCTCCCTGGGGACTGCAGCGGGAGGTGGCCATCGCCACGGAACTGCCCCAGGGGAAGGGTGATAAATGCACGCCAGGAGCCAGGGCCTTTCCATGAGTGCTGGCACCACAGCCCCTCCGCTGCTTCCAGGTCCAGCTCTTCCTTATTAAATGCAAATGTACTAGACTTGGGGCCTGACAAGGAACAGAGAGCTGCAGACCTGCAGGTGGCCTGGTCCAGCCTCCAGGGTCTAAGGCCGCCCTGTCTCCATGCAGAGAGGGACAACATCCAGAGCAGAGAGAGAGAGAACAACTGATCTACTTTCTCACCAAAGAAGCAGAAGAAGAAAAAGAACCAACACCACAACTCAGGCCCCAGGCAGTCACAGGCTCCAAGACGCAGGCAGGGAACCCAGCGCAGTACCTGGAGAGGATGCTCAGGCCATTTTAAAAATGAATGGATGAATGGGATTGCACCAAGGTCACTGTCATTAGCATCATTTACCAGGCACCACAACTAAAAAAAACCACATGGGGAGCACTGATGCTTTAAAGACTCAAGGCCCAAGAATGCCTGAGTTTTAAACAGGGAAGGGTAATCTTTTAAAATAAAACAGGAGTAGAGGTGGGGCTATCGAAAGAAAGGTATCTGGGAGACAGAGCAGCACTCAGTATGTCCCAAGGGTCTCCACTGTGCAGGAGGAGAGGGCAACCAAGTTGGAGCGGCCAGGGTCCCTAGGCCACTGAGCACCCTGGTCCTTCCTGTATGCTGTCCCCGGATGCCTGTGCTCCAGACCTCAAGCCCTGGATTTGGAGGTTAAGAACCTCACCCCCACTCTAGGGAACTTTTCTGCCAGTGCCTGGTGCATGTAGGCACCTATGTTTGCTAAATAAACACTAACACACACAGCGATTCTGTTTCCTCCATATTCTAGGAGAAAGCAATTGCTAGATGACCGACAAATATTTATTGAGTGATACCAACAACAGTATTGTTAATGACTACTTTTTATTGAGCTCTGTGCTGATTCCTTTTAGCTATATTCTCTTATTTACAACTCAGGACAGAGCCTTGTGAGGTTACTAGTACTAATACTATTCCATTTTACAGAAAAGAAAACTGAAGCTTAAAGGGATTTAGTGACCTGTCCTAGGTTACAGAGCTAGGAAGCAGTGAGGCCTATATTCCAAGCTAGGTCAAAGGACTCCAAAGCAGGTGCTACCAACCTCTATTTTACTGCTGCCTCTGGGCCCAGTGTTGCTGGGACCAGTTATCAACCATATTTCCTATTGAGCATGGTTTGGCAACAATTTATTTAAAAATATAGTGCATTTAGAAGTATTAGTAAAAGTACTAATGTGTTCCTAAATAATCAGATAAAAATGCCTTTGTTTTCTAAGAACAAAAATGAGAAATAAGATTGTTTTCTATATACATATATGTTTTCTAGACTCTTCCTCCATAATGCCAAGGTCTTCAGTGACACAGACCTCCAAATATCTTAGACTGGCTATTATTACTATTTGTAGCTGGGCACAGAGATAGGGAGTGAGGAGTAACTTGGTTAACAGAATAAAAAAGGATAAGCTATCTTCTTTTTGTGCTATTAAAACTCTTCTGGCAGGAAATTAATTATTACTTATCTTAATAAGTAGCAAAACACCTACAGTGTTATGAATACAATTAATCTAATTGAATGATGTCAACAAACACAGGAAAACTCCTAAGATACCTAAAGGCACCACAAACAAACACTTCAAAGGAGTTTAATAGAGAAGAAATTCTAAAATTCAGTGCTTAAGAAACTTGAAAGGCACCTCCCTTTAGAGATACAGACCATGAACGGACCCCACAAAACTTGTTCTAATACCTAAAAAGCAAGTTCCTCTACATTCATAAGAGCACAGGCTTCTTTTACAATGATTGGAACTAAAGAGCAAACGTAGTAGATTCAAGTCTCTCTAGAGTGGGTTATAAGGGTCACCAGGATGCCATGAATGTTGCTTGTGGAAAATCAAAATGGAATTAAAACTAGTAAGGCAATAAAATATTTAAAACTACCCCAAGTTTCTGGGCATCACATTAACTTTTTTTTTTAATCAGGTAAATAAAGAAAATAAGAAAACGGTATTCAAACACCGACTATGGATTAAGGGATATTCACCTGTTCATGTAATTCTCTTAACTCAGGGAGGTTGCTAACATCTTTTTCCCAGCAAATGAGTAAACTGAGGTTCAGAAAATTTAGGAAGTCATCTAGCTTGTACAACTTACTTTAAAAGTTAGTAAGTAGAATAAAAATTAATTGTAAAAATCATATGTAATTTAAAGTAAGAGAACTGAAATCTGGGAATCTAAATTTGTATGTTTCCCACTACTCTTTGCTTTAAAAGGGAGAGAGAGAGAATAAAGGCAAGAAAAGCAGGCAGGCAGGGAAGGAAACATTTTCCAGCCATCTCTGGTCAGTGCCATTACTGCTAAGACCCCCAAGAGACTGAAATCTAGGTGAAACATGGAACCAGTCCTGAACTTGCCTTATACCTACAGACTTTCTGCTAAGTCATTTGCTTTACTAAGTCATTACTTTAAAGCCTTGATTTAAAACAAACAAAAACCCTCCCAGTCCTATCACTATCAAGTAATAAGTGCATACTGGTATGCATTTTCCTTGCCAGAGCTGCTCTCACACAAGGCGTGTGCATTTACTGCTAATCAGCGTGAGTCTTGTTTGTCCTTCAATAATACACAGAATCCCCAAGTCACCCAAGCCAGCCACTAGAAAATGGCAAATGAAGAAAAGCAGTTAAGGTTTCCTACCTAAAATTAGAACAAGGAAGCCTCTACTACATAAAACCATTAAGAGAATTCAGAGGAGTAATTACAGGCAGGCAGCCTCCACCACCGGAAAGTAGTCAGCTAATAACCATTAATCTTCTTTTGCACAGTATATGCATTTCTGATAGGTTTTAATAAGAACTTCAACAACAGGCCCAGAATTCATGAATGGCATTTTAGGTCTAACACAAAAGTACTCCTGAGACAGTGAAAACTAGAACTTTACTTCACATTTTGTGTTGTTTCTTCATTTTACACGTGCTTGTATTTACTGTCGCTGGAGACTAACACATCATTTTTAGTTTTTGCTTCTAAAAGCAGTTAACCTCTTTCCATAACCTATTGTGTGCCAGGTGATCTTCAAACACTTCACCTGTGTTGTCTCATGTAATTCTCCAGGAGCGGAGTCAGAAGTATTAAGGCAATGCAACCAGAAGACAAGACAGAATCTTTTTTCAACCCAACCGGGAGGGCAGTTTCTGGGAGGCGAGCTTGGCGCTGTCCGGAGCGCTCCAGGGACACAGTGGGCAGGCCGAAATGATCTGGTAGGGATGCCCGGCACTTATGGGGCGTAAATGTGGTCCAGGTTCCCCTAATTTGTGTGTCACCCCCTTTCATCCCTCAGGTCCGCATCCCCTCTGTACCCTTGTCTTCCTACAACTGTGGTGGATCTGCGTGCACCCTTCCCTCTCAGGGATCAGGCGCCCACACTCCCTCTGAGAAATTGGGCGGAGAATTCAAGGCTTTTCTTTCGCTTGGGGAGTAGTGGTGAAAACACTCGCCATTCTCTGTAACTCCCCCTCCCAACAAGTTGCCCCTCTGCACGCACACAGGGCGGACAGCGCTGGGCATTAAACTGGGTAGGGAAGCTGATGGCCTGTGACGGTGCCATGGGAGCTGGCAGATACGATGCTACAATCACCGGGAAAGCAGTGGCCCTATTCCCCATCACCTCTCAACCTGCTCACGGAAGATGTCTGGAGGGTGCCCGGTCCTGCAGCAGGCGCGGCCCCGACGATCTCACCCTCCATCCCTCCCGCGGGTGCGCCCAGATACACTTGGTCCTAAGGTCTTTTTCGGGCGCGGTGGCATCGGCTCCCAGAGGGAACAACGGCAGATCCCCGCCACGGAAGACTTCCAGAAGCCCGGCAGACACTGCAGGGACGCCAGCTATAGTCCTCACGGACCCGCAGCCCCGCCAGGCTTGACCCCCGGAGCTTAACGTCAGTGCGCGTAGCGATCCAACCAAGAACCTAAAACTCCTCCCGCGAGTTCCGTCTCTCGCCAGCAGATGAAAACCCCACGGACCTCTCCACTGCGCTGCCTGCCCAGCCAGCTGTGCCTTCCCATCCCCGAGGCCTCGGAGGCTCCAGGCACCCTCACCCAGATCCCATCCGTACGAACTCAGGAGCCCGAGGACGCGGACAGCCGCTGTCACCGCATCCCGGACCCCCGGGGTCTGCCCGCCGCAGGGCGGAGGCGGGCCGGGTGCGGCGGGCCGGGGGTTCCGGGCGCCCGGTCCCTCCTTACCTGGCGCTCGTGGGCCCCGGCTGGGACATCCGCCGGGTGCGCGCCTCTCCGCGCGCCCGCTGAGCACCTGGCCGCCGCCCGGCCTCGGCGCTGGCCGCCGCGCTAGCGCTTCATGGCGCACGGGGACTGGCCCGCGGCCCCGGGAAGCGTGTCCGGTCGGCGGCGGCTCCCCCGGCTCTCGCGGCTCGCCAATGGCTCCCCGCCTACCCCCGCCCGCGTCCGCGCCCGTCCTCTGCTGCCGCCCTTTTCCCTCCGCTCCCCGGGACCGGCCAAACTGGTTTCTCCGCTCCGGGGTGGTGCCCGCCGTCACCCTCCGGCCGCCGCGGCCGCCGCGCGCGGTTGGGGCTGGGGCTGGGGCTGGGGGCGGGTCCGGCCGTCTGCCCTCCCTCGTTCCCTCCCGGGGGTGGAGAGCGGAGGCGCGGCCCAGCACCAGCCTCGCGTCCGCCGTGGGCCCGGGCAGCGGGCGGGCACCGCGCCGTGCCCCGAGCGCTCCCCTCCTCGCCCGACCGGTGACCCGGCAGCCGCGGACCCTCTCGGCACCCCCGGGGCGTGCTCGCCTCGCCGCACCCCCAAGCGCGCGTCACTCTCCCGCCGCACTCGGCTGGCCTGGCCGCTGCCCGGGGTCGGTGACCGCGACGGCCTGGAAAGCTGGCGGGGCACTGCTGGCCTGGGACCTGAGCTCCCTCGGTAAGGAGAAGCTGTGCCATCTCGACGCCAAGTCACGTTCCGGAACCTGCCACCGAATTTGCGTCGCGGTTCACCGCGCTGAGCGTGGTTAAGAGGCGGCCCCGAAAGACGTTGAGAAACTCATTCTGTAACTGCAGCAAACACGCTTTCTGTGGACACCTGTCTCCTTACCTTTACGGGTTTGGGTTCAAAAGGAGCCCAGGTGCGGCCTTTGAATGCGAGGTGTAGTGGGAGGTTCTGGACTCGCGTGCACAGTTGTGAGCTGTGTGTGCCCCGGGCGTGTGAACTGCGCTTCCCCCGCATGTGTATACATTACACTCCTTGTACCGAAAACTCTCCCCTCTACAGAATTTTACTGCTCACTATGGACAAGTCGCTGGGATAATAATAGAGGAAAGTCAAAGATGAGTCAGAGTTGGCTTAAAATGTAATAGAAGGGATATATTGGTAGATAAATATCTAGTTACCTGCAGATCAGAGACTCAGGTCATCGGCCTGAGAGTTCAGACTCCTAACTGGGGACTGAAGGGAGACTTCACTGGGGAGGCCATGCACGTGGTAGGACCCAAAGATGCACACTTTCAGGGATCGGAGTTGTGCAGAGAGGGGTCTCAAAGACTGGCCCACTGATTTGGTCTTCAGATATATGAGTCACCTGACATTGTTAAAACCTAGACTGCCCTGGGTTTTTTTGTGTTTCTGTGGGGTTTTTTTTTTTTTTTCATTAGTCACACTTGATCTTTGACTAGGTGGTGCTGATTAGTCAATTAATCTCTCTGGGCCACAGTTTCTGCATCTGCAAAATGAGGGTGGGCCAGATCCTCTCAAATGGCTCCTTCCAGTGCTAATTTTTGGAACCCAACAGAGAAAAGGTACTGAGGTTAGACAACACAGGGCCTGTTTAGTGACAGTGGCATGGACCTGTCCCCTGGCAGTGCAGTGGTAATACATCAGGCCATGAGGGAACTAGGGCCTGGAAGCTCCCTAATGCAGGCAGGCTAAAGAGTTCGGACTTGCCCTTGGCAGTGTCTGCCAACCATTGCAAGTTTTTTATCACAGCAGTGACATGATAGAGGTTGTATTTTAGGGAAAGTAATGGGGGTAGTTTGGAAGAAAAGGCTGAAGATGGGGGGCTGTCACTTCAGAGGTTAGTACAGCAGCATAGGTGAGCCTGAAGGAGTAGCCAGCGGAAATGAGAAGGAGGAGCTTGTAGGGTCTCCACTGAAGAGATGGTCAGGGTGCAGATAGCCAGAACCTGCAACTGCCTGGCATCCAGAAGCTCAGGAGATGGCCACATTCTCCAAACGGGCA
Source organism: Manis javanica (assembly GCF_040802235.1). Classification (NCBI taxonomy): domain Eukaryota; kingdom Metazoa; phylum Chordata; class Mammalia; order Pholidota; family Manidae; genus Manis; species Manis javanica. The sequence goes on from NC_133164.1 coordinate 110,008,285, forward strand.
TTAGCAGGAACAGCAGAGTCAGAAGGAGAGAGACCGCTGAGGGCATGGCCCTGCCAGAGCAAATGCTAGTAAACCTAGGAATCAAGAGATGACTCTAGACTAAAGGAGGGATCTTTTCCTTCTTGCAGATCCTCCACAATGCTCAATCTGTCCAAGAAAACATTGCACAGAAGAGAGACTACAGTAAGACGCAGCCAATCCACACCCACAGCCAGATCTGATAAATACCACTCCTGCGGCTACATTTAACACCCTTGTGTAGACACTGAAGACCTCAAGCTAGGTTGCTTCTCTTACAGACCACATGGGGTGGAGTGAAGCGGGCCGGGGGTAAGGTGTGGACAAGGAGACACACTGGCTATTGCTTCAAAGATTCATTCATTCAACAAATGTTTATTGAGTGCCTACTATGTGCTAGACACTCTTCTAGTTGTTTGGATACATTAGTGTACCAATTAGGCAAATTGGATCTTAAAAGGCAACAAATGCTTTGAAAAAATGAAACAAGACTGGCTGGAGGGGACCCCCAAGGGGAGCTGTAAAAGTTCTATTATGTCTCTATCTGGGTGGTGGCTAGGTGATGGTATACATAAGGAAGAGTTCACCAACCTGCACAAGTACGATTTGTACACTGAAATACAAAAATAGAGCAAGTAAAAAAATCAAGAGTGGAAGAATGAGATGCAATTTTAAATAATGTCATCAGGGCAGGCTTCATAAAGAGTCACCTTTGAAAAAGACTTGCAAGGAGGTAAAGTTTCATTCCAGGTGAGATCAGTTCTTTGAAAACTCCTGTAACCCTTGAGTTAGGGGCATGTTCAAACCTTGTCTTAGTGAGTTTCCCTCACGTAGCCTTCTGCCTGCCCGGTCATTGGGAAGGAGGCTCTCAGAGCATGTGACTGATGTTGCTGATGGAAGAAGTAGCTCAACTGGATGCCCTGACCCTTGTCCTCTCTGAGAGAACCATGCCAGATTTCAGGGTGCCTTGCCAGGTCAATGACTGAAAGTGTCTCATGCACGCAACAAGGATTAATTTTGAAATGTGTTTAAATGAGTCCTTTGAGAAATGGCTTCTTCATCCTGGTGGCACCCCTGATCCCACTAGCCTAGATGATTCTTCCTCAGCATCCCCAGATCAGATTGAATAAGCACTCTGGTTTTATTTAGAAGCCACTCCATTCAGCCACCAACACCTTTACCTTGAGAGCTGCTGGGGGAAATAATTAAATCTAACAGAAACAGTCATTTCTAAAAAAGGGTGATAATGCTTTCAGCTCTTGTAGTTCGTAATATCCTCCATTTGCTTTTCTGTCCCTTTTCTTGGCAATGTTCCTTTGCATTTCCATGATGTGGGTAGAAAGGCTGGGGACCATGCCAAGAGAATTAGCTCAATTTTACTGAAAATTCATTTCCTTGACTTTTTTTTTTCTACAAGATAAGAGCTAAGGGATAAAAGATACGTGTAAAGGGAGGTGACACTGCCTTGTTCAGGTCTTTGCTAAGCTCAGGGTCATTTAAGCCAAAGCATTTACTGCCAATGGAAAGGTATACAATAGCACTGGCTGCTATTGTAACCCGAGTTTGGCAGTCAAGATTAACTCAGCTGGAAGGTGAATTCTTCGCAGCCATTGTCTAAAGGAGCTCCAGAATTTTAAACATGATAAGAAGGTACCTCTTATGTTAACCTGCCTTTGCAATAAGTGAAATTAGAAGCTTTAGTCTGTCCCACTTTCTTTTCTTTTTATTTAAAACAACAGACACAGATGAGATATTCTGTTGTCTCTGCACAAATAATTTTCCAAATTTCTTTTAACTTATATGCTTCCCACCTCCTTTACTACTTGGTGACTTCTTTCTTCTGCCCAACAGCTTAAATAAAAAATTGGATTGCAAAAGAATCATTAAACATCAGGTAAGTAAGCATGTCTCGGTTAATTATTATCACCCATCCTCAACATGCAAAAGATGTTGGGAGATATTATTCCTGGATGTAATTTTTAAATTCACATTTTCTTTTATATTTATTAGTATATAAATGTATGCGATTAGTCTACAGTTTTTCTTTTCTATGAGGAGATTTTAATAATCTAGTGTCTATGTGGAAATATAATAACCATTCCATTGACCTGGAGTGAATAATATCAGTTAAACTTAATTCACATAATTAATTTAGATTTTAATCAATAGTTTTCCAAAATGCTTTGTGATCATGGTTAGTATATGTAGCCATGTTTTTATGTAATTGTAAGAAGTCCATATGTATTATCAGATGCTCCGTTTTCATCATTTATGATTATTTATGATGATTAGGAAAACACATTGACCTTTTTTTACTTCATTCTAGAAAAGAGTAGCTAACCTTATAAATTAATTCACAAAGAGGTGTCAAGACTTAAAATACTTTCATACACTTTCCTTACAAAACATATAGGCCTTCGTAGTTTTCAATATTTTGTATCCAAATGAATAAGTTAAAAAGATGGAAATTTCACAATAGCAAATGATGATTAGGAAGTCTGTATTTTTTACTATTCAAATCGTATTTCTTAGTCAGCTGCTAACCTCTTTTTCTTTTTCTTTTTTCTTTTGTTTACATTTAGATTCCTGATACATTTGGAATTTATGTCTTTGGTATGGTATAAAATGTTAGTCTAATTTTATTTTTCCAAATGTCTCACCAGACATCTCAGCATCATTTATTTAAAAGCCCACATTTGCTTCAGTGATTTGAGATGGCACTTATATCATATCCTAATCAGACACTTGCAACTGTTTCTATTCTGGTCTGTTTCCTCTGTGTGCCCCAGCCCCAAACTGTGTTCATGAGAAAGGCTTGCTAGTTTTAGTTAATGTCTCCTCACTCATAGCTTTTCTTTTTTTCCCAGGCTTATTGAGATATAATTGACATATAACACTGAGCAAGTTTAAAGTATACAATGTGATGATTTGATACACATATATATCCCAAAATGTTTACCATATAAGTTTAGTGACCACAACCTTCCCCTCTTTTTCTTACAAATTAGAGCTGTGTGTCAAGAGAGGGTTGAAACACATTATATATCTTTGTTCAAAGGTATTACAAATGGGAGCAATAGAAAATAGATGCTCTTTATTCTTGCTGCACAAACAGTTGCCCAGACATATTCATTGTACATTTAATGCTCATTTGTACTCCGATGCCTCCAATTCATCCTGTAGCTTTAAATACCCAAGCTCCTGTGAGTTCCCAGAGGTTGTTTATTGAAAGGCCCTCAGGGGGCTCTGCCCCCTGATTAGTACAGAACAAATGCTTTTTGGGGCAGTGTTTCCTTTCATGTTTCTCTTTGGAATGGTACTTGACAAGTGCTGTGTAAATTGAATCTGAGACAACAGAAAAATCATCTGTTTCCCCAGTCTGACCCTCACCTGCTGGCCCAGAGTCCCACAGATCCCTCAAAGAGTCAGGCGGTTTCCCAGAGGCCAGCTTCCGAGGACTCGCAGGCAGTTCTGGCTGGCTATGTAGCAGGCACCCTCTGTCTCTCTCCTGTCACCCTGGCACTAAAGTGCTGCATCAGCCAGGAGCCACTGTCCTCTCTCGGGCCCTGCCATGCCCAACTCCCCGGAGTCTCCAAGTGAAGCAACCTGTCCCTGGGTCTGTGGGAGAAGAAATGTAGTAACAGAGGACATGCCTCTCCTCCACTCTCAGTAGGGTCCAGGGCACTGACATGTGGACTCCAATATCTTACCACAGCCCTGGAACCCAAGAATAACCCATAAGGACAAGGGAGAGCTAACCTATAAAACCTGTCCTACATTCACGGCAACCATGTCCTCTAAACTAATAGGGATTTGATAGCGCTCAAAGCGTGTTGCTCCCGTCTCCCTCTTTCCTTAGCACAAAGACATTCTGTGATGTTCCTCACATTCTCGTGCATGGAGAGTTCTAGCTGACTTGTCTTCCTCCATCCTAATGGAACTAAATGCCAATATTTAAAAAGACATGCCGAAAACTTTTGGCTTTTTAAGGGATGCTTCATTAGAAAGTAATTCTTAAATCCGTATGTATTAAAATCTAAACAATCTATGGCATCTGATTGTGGGCTGCCTGATCAAGAATCACTCAAATTCCATCTTGTGAGACGAAGGTCAGTGTGCTTCTCTGAGTCCCAGCACTTAAATCCTATACAAGCATATGTCCTATGACTCGCTAAAATAATTTAATTTCTCAAAAATGTTGACACTGAAGTGCTGGCAGGTGATACGTCTGCTATGCTGACTAGTATTCAGCAATGCTGAGTGACAGCAAGTGAGAGAGCAGTGATTTCCAAACTTTTTTGCAAAGTTTTTTTTTTTTTTAACTGAAATACCTTAAAGCAAGAGTGTCTCAACAAAGAGAGGCTGGAGGAGCTGACCTCTTTGACCCCGGTGGCAGGTTTACCAGGGAGCTAATGGCACCGCAACTTCCAGGACCCTCCGAGTCCTTGTGCCTAATTTTGTTTTTAATTTTGTAGTTGTGTTTTCTAAAGGTCCTACCCCTCCAGGTGTATACACTTTGGGTCTCATGAAACCTGGTTCCATGCCTGGGAAAGCTCCATAGCCTGAGCCCTTCCCTTCTCCTATTCAGCCCCTCTCCGAGGAACCCTAATCCCCTGTGGAACAAAATGAAAAATAACTTGTAAGGTGGTACAATTCCTGGACTAGGAACCAGCAGCAAGGCTCTGAAGCTTATGCCCACTATCAGCCATTTGTGCGCCTCAGTCCGGTCACTCAACCTTTCTCAGATTTCGCTCCATCATGTGAAAATGGTTGTGTGTGGCCAATGATCACCAAGCCCTTTCAAAGCTAAAAGTCTTTGACCCAAAGTCCCCTAGGACCCCTTCTATTGTCTCACAAGAGCTTCTGTTCCTGAGCTTGTCCTTCCGCCTGACGCGCTGGCCTCACGCTGCCCCTCTGATGTCCAGGCCCTACCCAGGCCCATCTTCTTCAAGCAAGGACTTCAGTGATCGTGGTGGGATCTCCTGCCCCCATGACTCAATATACCCTTGCCTGCTAGACATCAGTTGCAAGAGAGAAATGATGGATGATAGCCATATGTTAACCCTTCCAAGGGTATCTTCATGTTACATAGAAATCAATGTTTTATCTCAATGACAGGACTCCTTACTGGTGAAATTTTCAGCAGTGGCTACAGTTGAGTGTGAAGAGAAGAGACCCTTCCTGAGCTCTTGAGCATGCATCCTATCAGAAACCCTCATGTCATGAAGGGCCACTGCCCATTGTTCTAGAGGCGAGAGACCACTCAGGCTGGCAGGATGCAAGTGTTCTGCACAAGTCCCACCAGCATGGGCAAAGGGCAACTTTACCTCACTTGGGGTGTCATTTACACTAACACAATTGTCCAGGATAAACAGGAGTGTGGTGGAGACCTCAGCTGCCCAACCCAACATCTATCTCTACGTCCTCTGTAGTCACAGACCCTGTCGTTATTTGGGGCAGCAGTGTGTCTGACCAAAGGACCACGTATCTCAGTCTCCTTTCAGAGAGATGTGGCCATAGGACAAAGTTCTGGCCAATGAGGTATAGGCAGAATGTTGGATGGGACTTCCAGGAAGGCTCTAAAAGGCAACACAGATAAGACCCTTTTCCTTAGTCCTCTTATCTGCAAGGTGGTCATGATGGCTGCTGAGCTGATCAACATCTTGGATCTGACGGGACATCTAAGATGGACACTATATGCTGAGGAAGGTAGATGGAGTTGTATTCTGTCACTCATAACTGAATACAGTTCCTCATTGTGGTAAGATAGGACTAACGCTTCCATTTTCTTAAGAAAGAAGTCAGCAAGAAAAAATAGGACATATCCTGCAAGAAATACAAACCATCTAAATACTCCCAACCAACCACCCATTTTATGCAGAGGGAAAATGAAGCCCTGAGGGTGTGGCAGTCCCAAGCAAAATTTGTAGTACTTTCTTGGCCCTGGCACTGCCCGCTTCGCCCTTTTAAAGTAGAGGTAGGTGCAACTTGTTCCAGTTAAATGTAAATGCCTTTTAGCTATTAAAAATACCAAATGACATTTTGTCGCAAATGGTGGGCATTTTGAACATTAGCAGATTTAAAGAAACCAAAATAGGTTAGTTACTATTTATCTGTTTTCCTAGATTATGTTTTATGGGGACCCACCTAAGGACACATTCATTTACACCCTGAATCCCAGAAATTCAGACTGTGTGCTGAAAGGAAAAAGAAGAAATGGAAACACCTTCCTATCAGGATTGGTGGCTTATTGCTCCTTCCCCCAGGGTGGAAGATGAGATGCTGGTCAGTCCAGTGTCACCTGTGTTACAACCTGTAGTCATTTTGGAAGGCAGAGATTCCTAATGCTTGAGCCATACGAAAGCGAGCCCTGCTTTGGGGAAGCTTGACGTCACCTGCACGCGCTGATTCACGTTCTCTGTGCCCCTCCCGGACCAGGCTCCCCAGCACCAGCCTCGGACCAATCTGTTTTGGCTGCTGTGGCTGCAGAATCTTTCATGCGCCTAAGACTTTAAGAGCCATCCTTAGACTTTGAGGGCCTAAGACTTTGAGATGGAAGTTCTCATCTTCTATGTGAATGGATTCAGGGCTGTGTTTGTTTCATTTATTTGCTAAAGACTCACTGAACACATCCTATGCACAATCCCCTGTTGTAGACCTGGGGACACCACTAGCAAACAAGGCACCAGGCTGGCCCTGAAGGGGGTGTCAGCTTAGTGGGAACAGAGGTCAGTCGTCAAGCAATCAAAATCTAGGAGGTAAGTGTCCTCAGGGGGAAGGTAGGTAGGAAGATGGGAGGGGCCCCTGACTCATTCTTAGAAGTCACAGAGGCTTTTTGGAAAAGGTAACATCTACATAGAGACCCACAGGATGAGTAGGAGTTTCTGTCCCCACCTTAGTCACTGCTCAGTGGCTGCTGCTGGCACATGATGGTTCTTTACTCCAGACAGAGTGAAGTGAGTAGCAATGAGATGGTTATATAAGTAAGATGCCTTCACTCTTCCTTCTCTTGAAGTCTGCAGACAGCACCATCTCCCTAGCGCTGGAAGGAGCGAGAAGCTGGGTTACGGGCTATGCTTCCCTCCCCTGAGGACTGGGTCAGGAAGTGCTGACCCTGGCACCCCCGAGTCCCTGCCCACTGGATCATCCAGTCATGGGGCAGTGTTCATGATGGTAGTGTTCATGACGGTGCACTCCTTTACCCCCCCCAGATATACACAACCAAGGATGTAACAATTTCACTGAAATACAATTCACAAACCATGTCATTCAGCCATTTAAAATATATGATGTAATGGGTTTTAGAAGACTCAGAGAGTTATTTAACCACCTCCACGACCAATTTTAGAACATTTCATAGCCTGTACATTTCAGCTGTAACTTCTCCATTGCCCCATTTCCTGCAGCCCTAGGCATCCACTAATCTATTCTGTCTCATAGGTTTTGCTATTCGTAACATTTCCTATACATGGAATTCTATAATATGTGGTCTTTGGTGACTGGCTTCTGTACTTAGCATAATGTCTTCAAGGTTGATCTCTGTTGTGCTAAGCACATCACTCCTTTTCAAGACCAAAAAATGCAGATTCACTGTGATGTTCTACAAACACATATAAGACAAACACTACATGGTGCCTAGGGTTTGTGTCCCCACAGCTTTCCAGTTCATCCCCATCACCACCATCCTAGGCTACCACTATCTGCCTCCTAACCAGGGAACTTTCCCACAATGAAATGTTGGCCTTCAAACAGTGGCCCCCTCACCCTCAGGGGCTTCCCTTTGTCTCAGAATAAGATAAAGGTAATGATAAACTCCTGGGTATAGCCAACAGGACTCCCCTCTCTGGCCTCCTGTTCTGCCATCTCAGCTTCTCCCCTTGGGCTCCAGGTGTCCTGAGCTTCTCTCAAGCCCTTTTACTTGCCAAAGTCCCCCCATCTGGAGGCCTCTGCCTGGAACAGTCTTCCATCTCTTTCCCTGGACCACCTGCTTGTCCTTGCTCCTAAGCCAGTCATCTCTTCCAAGAGAAACCCTTCCTGACAGACACGCCCACACCCCTCACGATTCCCCTGGCACTCTGTATCTTTCCTTTGTCACAGCACTTAACCTGGGTTCTACCAGACTTCCATGGTTGTTCGACCATCTGCCTCCCATCTGGACTGTAACCTCATTGAGGGAGGGTCATGGTCTAGTTTTGCTCAGCATTGGATCTTTGCTACCTGACAATGCCTGGATTATAAATGCAGAAAGGATGTAGGTACCAACATATACAGTGCTGCCTATAGCTGGATACTTTACAAACACTGTCTCATGTAACCCTTATAATAATTCTAGGTGGAGGGTGCTGTTGGCTTCATTTTACCAATGAAGTCAATCAAGCTAAGACAGTATAAATAAATAACTTGCCCAAGACTGCTAAGTGGCAAAGGATTCCACCTTAGGCCTATTGAATTCTCAGTTCTAATCTTTCCTCTAATACCAGGCTGTTTCTGGAATCAAGAGCACAAATCCCTTCCATTTAAGAGTTATTAGATAAACCCCTGTTCACAAATGTCAATTTTACACACAGAAAAAGAGCAACAGAGCAAACGTTATGCTCCAAGGAAAGCATGAACCAAGGGTTGCGGAGATCACAGTGAGATTTTATCAGGATTGGGCCTTTAGGAAAAGCTTCCTGATATTTGAGATTCACAGAAAGAACCTCCCCACCGTTTGTCATTTTGGTTCTTATTGGCTTGCTGGAATGAAGGACTCACATTTCTAAACGGAGACAGAGTATTTCCTTTGGAATTTTCTTACATTGTTTTATTTTTGGGTGTTAACCTTTTCATTTGAGTCTGGCAAGGAATTCACTGTTCATTTCCTTTAGGGGACTTTTTTTTCCTTTTTTAGGCAGGTGTTACTTCTACCCGGAAAAACTGGTTACCACAGCTGTCCCCAGAGGTCAGCTGCTTCTGCAGAGCTGTCACTGAGGCGCGTCCACCTAAAGCTTCTCCGTCACTTTGAGGTGGCCTCAGAGCTCATGAGCCAAATCTCATCGATGACCTCACCCTTCTGGACCTGGCCCAGCAGCAGCAAGCTTTGCCATCATAGTGCCGGTGGCTGGCTTTTATGTAACATAGTTATGTTATTAATAATTGTTTTTCAAACCAGGAATTTCCCAATTAATATTAACTGGGAAAAGAGGGCTTCTGTGGTAGGTCACTTCCAGGTGACAAAGGACAGCTCATTTAGGGGAGTGACCTTTTCCCTACTAAATGGATTCTTTCTGCTCTAAAGCTCTCCAGGCATGTTCTTCTTTGATCAAAACAGTAAGTCCTTGTCCATTTCCTACAGAGATACATTTACATAAAAAATCAAGTGTCTATACAGATAATGGAATATCATTCAGCCTTGAAAAGGAAGAGAATTCTGACACATGCTACAGCATGGATGAACCTTGAGGACATTACGCTAAGTGACATATGCCAGTCATAAAAGGCTAAACATTGTATGATTCTACTTATAGAAGTTCCAAAAGTAGTCAAAATCATAGAGACAAAAAGTAGAATGGTGGTTTCCAGATGCTAAGAGGAGGAGGGATAAAAGGGAAGTTAGTGTTCAATAGGTACAGAGTTTCAGTTTGGGAAGATAAAAACGTTCTAGAGATGGATGGTGTGATAGTTGCAAAACCAGTGGGAATATACTTAGTGTCACTGAACTATACACTTAATACATTTTATGAAATTTTATCTTAACAATAAAAAATCATTCTTCCTTATAAAATCATTCTTTCCATCATGTTCAAATGTGCATATACTTAAAAATTACCTTTAACAATATTTGTTCATTTTTTAAGTTGCAATGAAAATGCTAGATTTATTTAGTCAGTTGGTTGGTCTGTATCATTAGTCATTTCCTGAAAATACACAAGAGCTATGGTGTCCTGGAGAAATGGTACTCAAGCTCTCTTCTTTGCCACAGATCCACCCATTTCCCAGAAAGCCTCTTTGATTCAGTCTTTTACTAATGTCTCAGCAATTGAATTTTTTAACCTTAGTAGTCCAAAGCAGTGTTTCATAAAACATCTACAAAGTTCTAATGTTTGTAAGTGAAGTATGGAACAGTTACTCTCCTCAGTCTTTTTGATTCATTACACTTTCCTTAAAAGGATTAATTTGGTTTTGAAATTCTTCACGTTTTATATGTGAGTGTTGCTCGAGTTTTGGTGGCTTCATGGCTTCATCAGCCAGGTCATCTCTACAAATAACACATAACAGTCTTAGCATTCTGCCACCATTGACGCCTACAAAATAAAAATCAGTATATAAAGGAACATTTATCTGGGTACAAGTAGTATATGTTATTGTGGTTTTAATTTCTTTGAAATAACTTCTATTTTCATCACTTGGTTTTCTACTTCTGCCACTTTTGGGTAAAGAGTGTCTTTCTTTGAGAAAAATAGCCCAGTAAAGCTCATCTCAACATTGTAAATGGGAGTTACAAAGAAATGGTACCTTCCACACCAAGATCCCTAACTTATTCTCATCTGCAAAGTCCCTTTTACCATTTCCCAGGTTCTGGGGATTAGAACACGGATGTCTTTGAGGTGCCATTATTCTATCTACTGCAAGAAAACTATGTGTTTGGACTGATTACAAGCCAGCTTCTATGTTATCATTTTCATGCATAACAATCAACACACATAAATGAAATTTCCCATCACTTCTGATCTAGAGTTGAAGCGTTGGTAATTGTTGAGTTTAGGAAACCAGACCTTCAGCCGTTCAAGGATTTTTCGTCCAAATGCCTGTTGATCATGTATTGGTATTGCTGTGCAGCACGTTAGTGAGGCAGGGAAAGGTGGAAGGTTTGCAAGTCTATTTCAAGTTGGTTTGTATCAGATTTATGTCTACATCTTAGCAAACTATTTTCTGTAATACATCGAGATGTTTTAATCATTTTTTTAGGGAGTCAAAAATGTATAACTATACTAAACTTGACTTTTCATCTATTTAAAACAAAGATTATTTGCATTTTCAGTGTCAGATTAGAAGAGAACTGTTTTCAAAGAATATCCTGTAAGTGTCTCTTTTAGATGGTCATTTAGGAACAAATCACAAAGAGTGTTCTTAGAACAAGGAAAAAATGTTCAAGCATGAAAAATGAGCAATACAAAGTTTTCTTCCCGAGTATGACTAATAATATTAAACTATAAATTTTAATTCAGGCTTGATTAAAAATCAAAATGATTATAAAGTTATGTGTTATAAAAAAGTAAACCCATGCTTATATTTTCTATGAAAGTTTTAATATTTTGGGTTGACAAACTAACCTTAAAATACCACAGTGTATCATGTGGCCCTATGGGCATTTAGCTCACCCCATCTGTGATTCAGCAACTGAATTCAATGACACTCGAACTAATCTGTACTCTGATTAGTGAGACAAATCCTCTGATCAGTCTTGGATTTTGCACACCCTCTCCATTTCTGTGTTGAACTCAGCAAACTGGTAACAAACAGGTCACAGACCAACTGCGGTCTGTATTTACCCCACTTTGAGTAGCACCATTTTAAATAGTGGTCAGGGATTGCCTTTGAAAGGGGTAACATTTGAGCAGAACCTTGAAAGATGGGAAGAAGTCAGCCTCGTACATATTTGCAGGGAGAACATACCAGACAGAGGGAACAGCAACTGCAAAGTCCCTGAAGCAGAAACACGCTTGGAGGCCTTTAGAAACAGCGAAGAGAGCAATGTAGATGTCACACAGCAACATCCTTTGCTCTCAAGAAGGTCGTGCAAAGTTGTCTCAGAATGAAACTCCTTTAGGAATCCCCAGTAGAACCTGATTTTGTCTGTTGACTCCTTGAATGACCACAGATGGACACAAGACCCACCCCCTACTCAGGTGAGTGGAGGTTGACCCTTGTCTCTGGGAAAAGGCCCAGAAGCCTGGTACAGCTGTGTGTGCACCTTTGCTCAAGCCTATCACTCTTGTTGCATGGTGTCACTGAATCCAGCAGTATGTGTGTGTGTGTGTCTGTCTGTGTCTCTGTGTCTGTATGTGTGTGGTGAGGTGGATGGGAGAGTGCAAATACCATCTTGCAACCACTAAACCTTCAGAGGACTGCCCTCCGGAGTCTGGCATCATCATTTTTGTTCTCAAGAACAATTTCAGTCAAAAATGATAATCTTCCCTCTGCCTACCTCAAGTTATACTACTTGATGCAAAACCATTGACAGAAGGTCATTCTTTTTGCCGCTGTCTCATAATTCCAGTATATTAAAAATAAATGGGCTTCCTGAGCCCCAGGTTATGCTATGATTGAAGGTATAAGCATTTGAAAACACAGAGTATAATGCAGACATCAAGGAAGTGATTGGAAACAGCTCATGCCTGAATACAGTTGCATTCTTTGGAGAAACTCAATAGACAAAAAAAAAAAAAAAAATTACCCAACAAATAAATCAAGGGATTTTTGTTTTATGAAATGATTCAATTTATGCATTATTTAAAGAGTGCACACTCTTTGGGCATTTTAAACATGCTTATGCTTTTTGAAAAGTCGCTTCATTCAGGTCGTCTTCAGGGACCTTTGCCTGCCTGGGGGCAAGGGGCCTCTTTTCTCACTGTTCGGCCCAGGGTGACCTGTGTAGGCAGCTTCTTTTACAGGGTAAGTGATAACGAAAAATGTTGACCTGTGCTCTTTTATCTAGGTCCAAGGAGCATCTTTGTGTTGTGGGATAGAAAAGCAGGTTGTTGTACCTTCCCCTTCTCCCTGAATCCCACAGGGAGGAAGAGAGGAACCACATTTTTTAGAGGCCTGGCTAAGACCCAGGGAAAAAAGTCTCCCTGACAGAAATCAAATTCAAAGGCGAGCACGCTTCTCGTGGTGCCACACAGTGTCACTCCATTTCATTGACTACAGTGAACTCAATCCTGAAAATAAAGGCATAGCATTTTTCACGTTAATGACCATTTAAAGAATCCAGCTACTCACTCTCTATTCCACTCTGGCTGTCTCTGCTTCCTCACCCATGTAACGGGTGGGTCACACTGGACAGGGGACAGGCAGTTGGCTGTCGAGTCACCCTTCCTCCTCCTGAACTCAAGCAAACGTCAGTCGGCTCTGAGCTGAGACCTAACCGGTGGTTCTGCTCAACACTGTGATCCAGGAAGCCACCACTGTCACTCTGACTTGCTGCAAATATTTCATATTTCATTTTTCATTTGATATGCATAGTATCTTCTTTGTTCCAGATATAAAATGAAACATGGCCACCCCCAGGGGTCATCTCCATCTCTGACACCTCATGGTTTTATGACAAGAAGGCAACAACTGGAATTAGGGAGCGAGCACAGGGTTGGGAGTTGGTGGCTGATGGCGAGGGTCATGTCACCTGCCTTAGGTGCCCTCACTCCCTCCAGGTTCTAATGTCACGTCCCAGTGCAGGTCCTCTAACCACCCTGTTTGACACTTTAGCTGTTGCTACCCCCTTCTTGGGCTCCCTACCCCATTTACTGTTTTATTTTCAATCCGTAGCATTCATCACCACCTGTCATTCTGTATATTTCTTTATCTGTCTACTGTCTGTGCCCCCAGCTTGAATGCAAACTCCATGAGGGCAGGATTTTTTTGTCTGCTTGTGCCCTGCTATGTCGCAGGGCCCAGAACCATGCCTGGCCCATATGAAGAGCATATGTTGAATTCACCCACAAAATCTAGATGATAGTAATTCCTACTTCATAGAGTTGTAGTAACAATTCTAGAGAGATACTGTATATATAGGGCCAGACACTGTACAATTTATTTTATATGCAGTAAAAGGAGAGCATGTAAAAGCTCTTTGTAATATTACTCATGATTGAAGGTATATGTATCTATGATGGATGTGCTACTGTGCAGGTGAGGAGAAGGTTCTGGAAGATATTGAGAAAGGTGACAGTCAACAGTGTGGGCTTTGGGGAGAGTCAAAGACACCTGGATTTGAATGCTGACCCCCTCCACTGACTTATTGGGTGACACTGGTAAGCTTATGTAGCCTTCCCGCACTTTCATTTCCTTATCTATAAAATAGGGACAGCACCTATTTTGTGGGTAGCACCCACGGAGATGGTAGAGTGCAGTGTTTAGAACACGGGCCCTGCCAGCTGGGTTTTTATGGAGGTCCCATTACGTGGACATGATTGATTAAATCATTGACCAATGGTGATTTAGTTGATCTCTAGCTCCAGCTCCGCCACGTCCCAGCTGAGTGAACTTGGTCAAGTTACTCAGCCTTTCTATAGCTCAGATTCCTCATCGGTAAGATGGGGATGATAATAATAGCACTTATAAGGTGGTGATAAAGGACATATATATGCAACATATATATACTACATAACATACATGTGTAACACATGCATACATATGAACTCAGAGAATACTTGGCACATAGTCAATACTATGTAAGTGCTAAAGTAGTAGCTATTTTTAGTATCTCGTAGAATTCTGAAGAGGCAATGAGTGAATACAGAGAGAGTGCTTAGTCCAATGCCTGAAATGTGACAATCAGTCAATAAATGATAGCTAAAAATTGGAGATATCCCATTCTTTGGATCGGATTAGGTACAAGACAGAAAGATTTAGATGAAAAAGCCTTTTAAAAATAAATAAATAGTACTATCCTTAAAGGCTGAGGAAGCTAAATGAGGACCCCTCAAGGAGTTTGGATTAGTACACTCAGGTACCCCAGCCACCCCCCACTCCACAAGTATAACATCTCTTTAAAGTTTGGAATGCCATTTTTAAAGTGCAGGTGGATTTAGCTGTATCCTCTATAATTAGCTGAACTTATCTTAAATTCTCATACTTCAAACACTTGATACTCTAAAACATGCTTCATGATTGTCATGTCTGCACGGACGCTCTGGCAGTCTGGGGGGTTACGATCAATTACCCAGCAATGGTGTTTGTACTTCCTTTTGGGGTTTGAACATCAGCTTATTTTGGTTGATTATAGGGAGGATGTTTTCCCCATTCTCTATCATTCTCTTACTTTGCACGATCTCCAGTTATGAGTGCTCTTGTTTCCTCTTCCCAGAGGAGCAAGTTCAACAACAAAAACTCTAAGCAGTGAACTCTTGGCGGAGTCTCTCCTGTTTAGAACTTTGAAACAATGACTATTCATCTCAAGCTACTTTTTAATCCTTCAGCAAAGACTCAGTCCTCTGCCTCACTGAGCCGCAGCACCCCGCACCCCTGCGGCTTCATCGTTTTTACAGATGGCATTGTTTCAGTACCAGGGACGAAGGGGCTGTGGCTGGACAGTGGTGGGCTCCGTATATGGTGCTAAAGTATTTGAACTTCACTATGCCATGTTAGTCTAAACATTTAGAAAGCAAAAATAGGAGGAAATCTATGGAACCCAGGACTAGGTGAAGTTTTTAAACTAGACACCAAATGCACAATCTATACAAGGAAAAACTGATAAATTGGAAGTTGTCAGAATTAGGAACTGTTTTGTGAAAGAGGATGAAAAGGCAAGGTATGGGCTGGGAGGAAATATTTGCAAACCACGCATATGACAAATGACTTATATCCAGAATGTATTTAAAAAATCCAAACAATCCAATTAGAAAATAAACAGACATTTCACTGGAAAGCACATCCAAATGACAAAAGTACACAGAAAGATGTTCAATATCATTAGCTATATGGAAATGCAAATTAAAACCGCAATGAGACACCACAACAAACCTACCAGAATGGCTGACATGAAAAAGAGTGTGGTGACACAGAATGTTTGCAAGCATATAAAACTCACTGGAACTTTCATGCATTGTTGGGGGGAGGGTAAAATGGTATAGCCACTCTAGAAAATAGCTTTCAGTTTCTTGAACTAAACATGCACTTCCCATCTGGCCTAGCCATTGGGCTCTTTGACATTTACCCCAAGGAATAAAAACCTATGATCACGCAACACCTGTTCACAAATGTTCGTAGCAGCTTTATTCATAATAGCCCCAAACTGAAAATAACCCAGATTGCAGTACATTGGTGTCATGGAACACTACCCAACAACAAGAAGGAATGAGTGACTGATAATGCCCCAATGCACAATGGAAGTAGAGTGAAAAAAGAATCTCAAAGGTTGCATACTATATGATCTCATTTATATAATATTTCTGAAATAGCAAAGGTATAGATACAGAGAACAGATTAGTGATTGACAGGTTAAGGATGGGAGTTGGGAGGATATAACAAGGCAACATGAGGCAGCCTTGTAGTAATGGAACAGTTTTGTATCTTAATTGCATTGGTGGCTACATATGTGATAAAATTGCCTACACACACACATACACACGCACACACACACACACACATGCATATGCACGTGAGTGCTTGTAAAATTGCTGAAATCTGGATAAGCTCTGTGGATCTAATCAATGTCAGTTTCCTGGTTTGTTATTGTACTATTGATGTTACCATGGGGGAGCCTGGACAAAGGGTACACTGGACTTCCCTGGGCATTTTCTTTTTCCCTGCAACTTCTTGTCAATATGTTATTATTTCAAAATAAAAAGTTAAACTCAAAACTGCAGTTGGGCATAAAACAATCTTTTAATTTAAAATTACCTCAGGATATACACATTTATAGAACTAATCTTTTACACATAATGCTAATTTGCTTTGGTGAATGTAGGTACTTATAAATCTATCCTGCCATTCAGTTTCCTGTGTTCTGTTTTACTTAGTGTTAAACAGCCTTACAGATATGACAGTCATGGACTGTTCCATGATTTTCTAGTTTTTTTTTGCTAGCATTATCTAGAAATGATATGTGGGTCATAACTGGACCAAGAGGTTTGAACACAGTGGTTACTTTCGTAAACATCTCACAGTAAATCTTGGAGCACATACAGATTCTATGATTCCACATGGTGGTACTAAACTTGCTCAGCCAGCAGGTAAAGGGTTACGAGCATTTTTCATGACTATCACTTCCTGAAATCGACCTGTATTGTACTTTCCGTATTTGCTAATACATCTGATATGCTTGAGGTGTGTCTTAAAATACTCTAACTTTTTAAAAGCACACAGTAGCATCTGTTCTCCTCTTATTTGCCAGATCTTTTGCATATATTATCTTATTCAGGACTCATACTAATCCAATGAAAATATTTTCTTCCTTTCTTAAATATAAACATGAGAAGTTATTTATTTGCATAAATGGTCCTTGAACATTGTTCCAGCAAAAGCATTGTTATTAACAAGAGCACTGTTAAAACTCTTCTCTGGGGATTTTTTTTAATACTCTCTGAAATATTCTTTTGATTGCTTTCAGGGAAATTTTCACCTCTTAAAGTTTAGGACTTATCTATCCATCTACTTACCTACCTATCTACCTATGTATCTATTTGCCATTCAGCACAAATTAAAACAGCGAGGTAGAATTCTACACTTGCTGGGTTATGGAAATTTGTCTCCAGGGTCGGCTAGGATCCTGAGAAGCAGGAGCCCTCTGCATTGCTGGGACAGAATGAATTGCTCCAACTTTTTGGAAAGCAATTTGGTAATATGTATGTCCAAATCCTTTACAAATATTTATACATTTTTTTTTGAGGAACATTATGTTTACTAGACTCCCCTCATCACCAAATTCCCCCCACATACCCCGCTGTCATCAGCACAGTAAGTTGCTGTAGATTCAAATATTTATACATTTTAATGAGGCATTCTGATTCTGAGCATGTATTCTATATTTTAAAGTTTATCCACAGTATCACTGCAGCAAATAACTTATGTAGGGAAATGGAAACCCAGTCCATTGCCTAAAAAATATATTCCAACCCCCAATTTACTGAAATGTTGCTTCTGTTCTAACCTGGAAAGTCATGGTGGGGCCATTGAAGGAACCAATTAAGCCATTCTGCAGATAGTAGCTAGAGGTGGCTGTGAAAACTATACCCACCCACCCCACTGCCAGTGGGATAGAGTTCCAGCTAATTTTATTTGCATCTCAAAGTACGATGTGTTTTAGCTGACTTCTAATTTGCATGTGTAAAGAGACCGGCATACACCCTGCAGTAAAGGTTCACTACATTCTGTATTTCCAATACATTCTGATTTATATTAATCGTAAATGCCGACATCCCAGGATTACCATTTTGATGGAAAAAATATTTAAATGTATATTCTCTCATATGCACATTTGCAAATCAATCTTTTTCGAAGGCTTTTCTTCAATGCCATTGTTAGTTTTTGCCTTTCCTTCTCATCTCTCCCTTATTTGTTTTCTTTGCTGATGTTTTCACCGTCCTCTTCCATCCTGCCCCTCAGTTTAGCTTTCTATTTCAAAGGCCTGAAAGCATTTATCCATAGTCTCAGTTTGGAGTACAAAGTAATTATTGCAATTAATAGGAATCAGGATGCAGCTAATCCTTACTGCCCCCTATACAAGGCCCAGTGTAATTCCTTTACTGTTTTTTTTTAGATATGTGAAATCATTGCTCCCCATCCACAGTCCCTCCTTAGAAATGCTTCCCTTCCCACAGGCCAGATGGAGCCACCCCTATTTGCCATGTAACTTGCAAAGAGGATCCCAGTGAACGTAACCTAAATTGGGACAAGTGGAATCTCTCCCAGGAATTTGGAGTTGGGATTAAAAGATTATCTCTTCAGAATTTGGATTTAGGGACTGAGTAAATTATCTGCCAAGGACCAGAGTAGAAGCCAACAAGATTTGGGATTAAACCACCATTTGGGAATAGCAGCAAAGATGAGATGCTAGGAAGGTGGTAGTGAGGGGGAAGAGGGAGGAGAGAGACAGAGACAGAGAGAAACTGCGGAGCTATTCCCAGGCCTGAAGCTGAGTTCCCTGAGTCCATTTCTTAATAATGAATCTCCCCTGACATGAACCAGCATGAGTGGGTTTTAGTCTATTGTACCAAATAATACTTGAATCAGATTCTCAGAGTAGGGCTTCAAAACAAAGATTACAAAAATCAATGAATAAATATTAACCATGTTAGGAACTAATCCCATTCATTTTTCTTCTCTTTCCTCTCTTTTTTAAAAAAAAATGTGAAATATACCATCCATACAGAAGAATGTATGCAATTTATATGCCTGGTTGAAACCATTCATATATGTTTTATGTATTTTTCTGGGGCAGATAGTAAATATTTTTGGCCTTGCAGGACATACAGTTTCTGTCAGAACTACTCGAGTCTGCTGTTTGCAGCACTGAACCAGCTACACAATGTGCATAATGAATGAATGTGGCTGGATTCTGACAAATCAAAAACTCTAGAGACTGAGAGATTTCTGAAATAAAAGGGTTTACTGAACCTTTACAGATGCTCACCAGAGAAAGGACTGAGCCCTGGGTGGGAAGTTTCTGCTTCATCAGTGGCAAGACCAGTTAAGAGAAACTACTCTGCAGATTCTAGAAACAGAAAACCTGGGGTAAACTTGCCAAAGGAGAACCACAGATCTTGGCCAAAGTTAGCTGACCAAGACTGGTCCCCAGCAGCCTATGGCATGGAGTCTGCTCATCGACCTGTGTTCACATGCTACACTTGAATTTTACTCCCTACCTCCTGGCCCCCCATCTTGGAATACTTAGGAGTGAATTGTTAACACCACTAGTTATGATATTACAGAGTTTATAGTAAATTACTTACGGTAGGGAAAAAGCACTCCTCACCTCATTTTATGAGACTGGTGTAAATTTAATACCACCACTTGACAGATCCTATAAGAAAGGGTAATTCCAAGCTACTCTCAATCATGAACAGTAGATGTAAAAATTCTATGCAAAATAACTACAGATTCCAGGAATATGCAAAAGGATCAATGTACATACTGATCAAATTGGGATTTTTCTCCAGGAAACAAAGATGTATTAATATTCAAAAATCAACCATTGTAACTTGATAATATGGGTCAATGTAGTAACCCAATGTTTTTCATGTGAAACCTTCATAAGAGTGTATATTAATACCTTAATTTAAAAAAAAATGAACCATTGTAGTTCTGTATTAACCAGGGCAGAAAAAAACTGCATTAAATCACCTCAACAGGTGCAGAAAGTTTTTTGATTAAATTCAGCATCCATTCATGAGTAAAAGAGA
Organism: Manis javanica; assembly: GCF_040802235.1. Lineage (NCBI taxonomy): Eukaryota > Metazoa > Chordata > Mammalia > Pholidota > Manidae > Manis > Manis javanica. Next base: position 110,028,402 of record NC_133164.1, read on the forward strand.
AAGAAAATTTTTAGCAATTCAGGAATTAAAAGAACCTTCCTTAATCCACAAAAAGTTTAGAGTAGACCCTGTAATTAGTAGTTAAATGTTGAAGATTTTTTTCTTTTTATTTTGGGAATAAGGCAAGCGCATTAGCTCATGTCTGAGAAGCAGATATCAAGGTGGGTCTGCAAGGGCGTCTATTTATCCGCAGCGATACTTGGCAAAGACCGAGAGGGAACGGGATTGGACAGGGAGTGACGCAGGCCTCCAGGTGGACCTGACACCTGCGAGAGGAGCAGGGAGGGAAGGGCATGAGGTAGGAAAAGCCTCAGACTGCAGTGTAGCGCTGAGATCAGACCAGCCCCGTGGGGAGCTGTGGCTCAAAGACCTCCCATAGATGGGACCCAGGCTGACCAGATAAGCCGAGTCCTACCACTGCCATGCTGGAGGCTGCTCAGGAAGTGCATGGCCTCCGCTCAAAAGCTGAAGGAGATCCTCAAGCCACCTGCAGTTAGAAGCTAGGAGGTAACCATACCCTAAGTCAGGTTCTTCTTTTTTTTGAAAGAAAATCTCAGAGGCATACCTCCATGCCTGCCACAAGGATCTCCATTATGACCAGTTACGTCTAACACTGTACTGGAGGTGCTTGTCAGACCATAAAGACTAAGAAAATATGGAAAAAAAGTTTAGAAAAGAAAAATGCTGACATTTTTGAAGATTATACGAATATGTGCATACAAAATGCCAAAGAAATACACAAATAAATACTTAGAATAACTGAGGTAAGCAAGTTTGTTGCATACAATGTCTATTTTAAAAGTTAATTGCATTCCTACATACCAATAATATAAAAATCAAGTATGTAGGAATACAATTAACAAATGATGTGCAAATTAACAAATGATACTCTCTTTGTACAAAGAACGGTAATACATTATCGAGAAAAGCACACACACACATAGACATACAAAAAGACCTAAATATATGGGAAGATAAACCATGTTCATAGATTGGTAGAGTAAATATAAATATTTCACTTCTGATGATGATGTATGGATTCAATGCAATTCTGAGCAAAACTCCAACAAATTTTTCCTTCTTTTATTTTGTGGAATTTAACAAACTAATTCTAAATTTTTTAATGGAAATGCAGATGACCAAGAATAGCCGAGGTATAACTGAAGAATAGGGTGGAATCACACATTTTACTATCAAGACTAGTGATAAAATGGCACTAATAAGGTAGAACATTGGTGCAACAACAGGTAATGAGGCTAATGGAGGGGACAGGAGACTCCAGGAATAGACCCACGCAAACACCGACATTTGATTTACAACAAGGATGGCCCTTCAAAGTGCTAAGGCAGTTGTGGATGGTCTTTTCAATGAATGGTGCTGGCAGATTAGACCTTCACATGAAGAAGATCAAACTTGACCTTTCTCACACCATCTGCTAAAGTTAATAACAGGCTGATCAAAGATTTATCCAAGGTGGACTGATAAAGTTTATAGAGGATAATAACAGATAATAGGGAGAGATACCTTAAAGCAGGCCATGTAATGCCTTAGACATAAAGAAAAGGTTTAATACATTTCCTTAAGAGAGCGAAAGCAAGCCACAACATCGAAGAAAATATTTATAACCACACATAATAAGAAGGGCTTCTACTTGGAATATGCACAGAATGCCACAAATTCAATGGGGCAAATCAGACAATAAAGGGAAAAAATGGGCAAGAGATTGAGATATGCACTTTACAAAAGGTGATATCCAAGGAGCTAAGAAACAAGAAAATATGTACAATCTCATTAGTTATAAGAAATGCCAGTTAAAACTGTGCTGTGAAATGATGAATGTCCCAGAAAAGCAAAAACTAAAATAACTAAAACGGACACAGCATCAGTTACACAGTATTCCTCTCATTTTCTCACAACCTGAACTTAATCATGAAGAAACCTTAGATGAACACATATTGGGAGACATTCTACAAAATTACTATTTTCTTCAAAAAGGCCAGTATGATGAAAGACAAACAAAAGCTGAGGAATGGGTGCATTCTAAAGAAAACTAAAGAGACACGAAAACTAAATGCACTGAGTGACCCTAGACTGGACTTCATACTAGGGAAATAATTGCTATACAGAACATTTTGGATACAAATTGGTAAACATTTGAATAAAGCCCCCAAACAGGATAATGGTATTGTTTTTATGTAAGATTATTTATTTCGGTAATTGTACAATGATTATGCTAATGAAATCCCTTCTTAGTCAATAAACACATTTAATCTTTTAGGATTAAAGGGCCTCACATCTGCAATTCAGAGAAAAAATATATACATGTAATATGTACATTATATGTAATAAAATAGACATAATAAAACAAAATGAGCCAAATGCTTTCCATTGATTAGACTGATGAAGGATACTGGACAAAGCTTTTAAAATATACCCTGAAAGTTAATGTGGATTTATGCAAAACAATGCCATGAAGTCCTGTTCTTATAAACTAGTGGCCTAAAACATATGTACAGAAACAGGGCAGACTGCCATTGCTTCCTTAACAAATTCCCATAGATCTTTTCTATGGCTGGTCACAAACTACCTTTTTAGACATTTTAGATGTCCAGAGGTCTCTCCCAACTGTCATCTCACTCTGGACAGCAGAACGCACATTGCCAAGGTTCAACAAACTTTGGCTAATGGTAGTGACATTTACAAGCAATAAAAGAAGGTTGGTTGATGAGTTCATCATAGACATTATATCTGATAGCAATATCTTGCTTTGCAAATCTAGTTAAATAATTTTGAGCCACAATTTAGGACTACTCATTTACCATTCAAGGAAGATTAGAAGATGCCATAGTCCACATGAAGGTAATCATTAGTGCCTTCTTTTTGCCCAGGAGCTTGTACTTTTCAGAGCACCAGGCACATCCAGGTCCCTACTTTGCCTTCACAGTCATAGATGCATATTCTCCTCAGCTGAAGCCCAAAGAAGCTATAGTTCAGAGTTAATTTTTAAACTAATGGCTCATCTATTGATGCCTAGCCCAGCACTGGCCTATCTCTATCTACTATTGCTGGAAAATTAAGCCATATAAGGTTCACTGTAATAATTTTTCTTGTACCCCAAAGGAAAAAATACTGAAAGAAGATCATTTCCACAAGATATGGTGTTTTCTTTATTTTTTAATTGAAGGACAGTTGATATATAATAGTATATTGCTGTCAGGTGTACAACATAGTGATTTGACAATTACATACATCACAAAATGCTCACCACAATTAAGTGTAGTTACCATCTGTCAGATATGGTGTTCTTTAAATGATGCACCGGTTAAGATGTACATGAGGTCATATACTCTTCTATTTGCCTAAAGAAATTCTGGAAATTTGTCTTAACAAATGTTCTTGAAACCAATAAAAGTAATCACTGACCTGCCATGCCTCAGATACAAAACCTGCACAAAAGACCTCAAAATGTTTTCACTGTAAAGCATTCATGTATTTAAATTCATGAACTATGTGAATTACTTATTATTGAGAAGAAGAAAAGGAAAAATCCATAGCTATCTGGGTGAACTCAAAAATGCAACTTTGACTTTGGAATTGTGTAACCTTAGAGTTTGCTGCCCCTGAATGCCTCTTTTGTTATCTCCAGCCCATTGTGCAGGTGTTGTTGATAACAGGTGGCAAAGAATAAGTTGAAGTTTATGGGGTTAAGTGCAAATAAAAAACACATGCCCTCCTCACTGTGTTTTCACAATCTCTATCCAAAGAATAATTTAGAACATTACAAAGGAAATTTATGGCATTGCTCTAAACAGACAGGATCAAATGGATCTTCTCAGTGCCAAACGGAATTTTGCAACTGTAATGATTTTTAAAAAATCAAATGAAAGGAAACTGCAGATTCTCTCTCTCTCTCTCTTAAAAGTATTTATGTTGCTTTTCTGTTCTGTTTGCAAGAATGAAATATGTTGTATAAAATTTGGAATACACAACAATTAAAAAGGAAAGTTCACTAGTGCATAAGTCAGAGTTTAAAAAGGGCAACGTTAGTGTTATGTATCTAGAACATATTTGCAAGGGAGGGAATGAACATCAACTCTGTTTTGATAGGACAGTATATTTATTCCTCATACGGGATGTGATATACCAATCTGAGTGTTGGCAGGCACCATAGCCTCTTTTAAAAGTGGAGGTCAGCTTGTCCAATTTATAAACATTTTGTAATACAAAACTCATTTGGAATTTTACTTGGAATGCAAAACACAATTTTCCCTGAGAATGATATAAAAATGATGGCAAGATTCCGAGATGAACAGAAGTTACCATAATTCATAGCGACTCAGAGGTCAGTGGTGCTTTATTACACTGAAAGGATGGAGGACAGACCTTTTGTTTGTCTCAACAAAAAAAAAGTTTGTATAGAAAGCATTTTGTTACACTGATATAATATATATTAATTATTTTCCTATAGCGATTTTATCCCTTCTTATTTGCTTTAGTACAGCTGGCTTTAGAGGCTTTCCCTCTCACCGTTTTTTTTTTATCTCCATCTTGCCTTTACCATTTTTTAACCTTTACCCTATTTTTATTATCTTCATTGTTGTCAACCTTGACTTTGAATTCAATCAAATCACTTTTAATTCCATCGATGGAATTTCAAGATTAAATAAATCTTGTGTGGAATTATATCAAAGTAAAATGCTTCTGCTCAGCAAAGGAAGCCATCAGCAAAATGAAAGACAACTTGATGAATAGGAAAGAATAGTTGTAAATCATGTATCTGATAAGGGGATAATATCTGAAATACATGAAAACTCATACAACTCAACACAAAACAATCTGATTTAAAAAATGGCCAGAGGATCTGAATAGACATTTTCCCAAAGAAAACAAAGGGCCAACAGGTACGTGAAGAGGTCTCAATATCACTAATCCTCAGGGAAGTGCCAATCAAAACCACAGGCAGATACCACTTCACACCCATCAGAATCGCTGTTGTCAAAAGGATATGAAGTGACTGTTGGCAAGGATGTGGAGAAAAGGGGACCCTTGTGCTGTGTTGGTGGGAATGTAAATTGGTGCAGCCATGATGGAAAACAGTATGGAGGCGCCTCAAGAAATTAAAAATAGAACTACTGTAGGATACAGCAATTCCATTTCTAGATATTTCTCTCAGTAAAACCAAAACACTAATTCAAAAGGATTTCTGCACTGCCATGTTCACTGCAGCATTATTTTCAACAGCCAAGACATGGAGACAACCTAACTGTCCACTGAGGGATGAATGGATAAAGAAGTTGTGGTGTATATATATATATATGTATATATATATATATATGTATATATATATATATGTGTGTGTGTGTGTGTGTGTATTACTCAGCCACAGAAAAAGATGGAAATCCTGCCACTTGTGACAACATGGATGGACCTTGAGGGCATTATGTAAGAGAAATAATTCAGACAGAGAAAGACAAATACTGTATGATATCACTTATATGTGGAATCTAAAAACAAAAACAAACAAAAACCCCTGAGCTCATAGGTACAGAGAATAGATTGGTGGTTGCCAGAGGCAAGGGGTAAGGAGTTGAAAAAAATGGGTGACGAGGGTCAGAAGGTACAAACTCCCAGTTATAAAATAAATAAAAGAAGTCCCGGGGGTGTAATGTACAGCATGGTGACTATAGTTAATAACACTGTACTGCATATTTGAGAGTTGCTAAGAGAGTAGATCTTAAAAGTTCTCATCACAAGATAAGAACTTATGTAACTAAGTATGGAGACCTGTTAGCTAGACTTACTGTGGTAATCATTTTGCAGTGCACGTAAATGTTGAATCATTATATTGTGCACCCGAAGCCAGTATAGTGTTCTATGTCAGTTATGCTTCAATAAAACTTTGTGTGTAAAAAACACAATCGTTACTTTTGCCTTTATCTTGAGGGTCTCTGAACCTTCTAGGCCACAGAGTGGTCGGAGTCTCCCCCATCTTTCAAGAATGAACATACCAGCAACAGCCAGGGACAACCGCCAGCAACAACCAACCAGGGAAAACCGCCAGCAACAGCCAGTGACGACCAACCAAGGACAACCACCAGCAATAAAAACAACAGCAGTGGAAACAACAATAACAAAATGACCACTACCCATTCCGGCTCACCTACCCTGTTCCAGGCACTGTATTTAAAAGGAGACTTTTTCTGTCTGTCTAGATCATGAGACTCACTCCTCCCCAGGATGAGGACCAGTAACTGTCCTTGGGTAATGTATTTCTTTGCCTGAGCCGTCATACAAAGGACCACCCATCGGGGGCTAAACAACATTTATTTCTCACGGTTCTGGAGGCTGGCAGTCTGACATAAGGTGCCCGCAGGTTTCATCTCTCTGGAGGCCTCTCTCCTTGGCTTACTGATGGCCTCCTTCTGCCTGGGTCCCCACATAGTCTTTCCTCCATCTGCTCATCCCTGGCGTTTCTTCCTCTTCGTCTAAGGACACCAATCTTAATGAATTAGAGCCCCACCCAGATGACTTCATTTCATCTTAATCACCTCCTCAGAGGTTCAGTCTCCAAATAGAGTCATATGAGAGGTAATTCCTTTTTTTCCTTTAATTCCTCTCCTCCTGCAAAAGCATCGAGCCAGGGGAGAGGCAGCAGCAAGGCTTGGGGATGCAGCCTTTACCATGACTCCCCCACCCCTGAAATGAAGGGGTGCACTTGGAGAGGAAGGTGGGGAGCACCCCACGGGCAGTGGAGAGACATGGATTTTATTCCCAATGCTGCTGTGCTCCGTCTGCTTGAGCAGGTCTCTCAACAGCTTCCTGTGCTCAGTTTCCTCTGCAGTAAAGCGAGAGGCTATGTTAAAATCCTGTAACCTGTAAGCTAGATTTCAGAACAGCATATTCAGAAAAGAAAGTCTTTCAGAAGCTGTGTTTACTTTGGGGTTTGATAAAAGAACATAAAGGGCTCTGATTGGTGCTATTTAAATATTTGTTCCAGGACTGATATTTGCATTTAGGGTGAAATGAATTGATGCACGTTATTTATGATTAACTCTGAAGCTCAGGAGAAGGGGAACAGTATACCGCGTTAGAGGGTGCTTAAATCAGCCTGATCTTGAGTAAAACAAAGCCCTTGCTATCAACTCTTCCTCCTCACTAACTCTGTCTCCATCTTGCATGTACATTTTCATGTAGCTTTAAAAAATGATCCTCAATGCTTCTAATGGTTTTACAACCTCTGGGAAAAAACGCATGCAATGAACTACACAATAAACAGTAAACACCAATTGCCTCCCAAAGAAAAGCTAATGGTCTCCGAGAATAGTCTACAATAGATTCCACTTAGCAGCTAATATTCTACTGCTAATAGTCAATTCACTTTGAGCAATAAGGATCCAGGCAAATGACCTAAAATTTTTTAAACAACAAAGGGTATACTAAATGGACTGCAAATTGCTCCTTTCCCTATAAGCGACACCCTCAGGGGGTGAGATTTCAAATTGCTAATGGCCAGAATATTGGACAAGTGAGGATTTGCCTACTAAGAAACCCCAGAAGCTGACAAAAGATAATGGCTTTCACAAAGAGAGGGCTGGAAGCTGGGAAAATTAAGTCGTTGGGTCTGTGGCAAGATCTGAGCTGTGAAAATAGGATCAGAAAATTGCCTAGCCCTCTTTGCATTACCCTGGGAAGATTCTGATGGCTTGTTGGTTACTTTAATGGTATGTTGAGGCCAAAATCAGATATACCTCTGAACCAAAAATCCTGATAAATTTAACAAAATTCACCAATCTTGCAAGAAAAATACAGAAAATCATCTTTTTTGCACTTTGATCTTTATGGGTACTTTTGAAATACCACCTGAATCATGATGGTAAACAGCCAAAACAAATTTAACAACGTCTGAATTGATTAAATCCTATATAAAAAGGAACAACTAGAATGGGAAAGTCAAACTCTCATGGAACCATTATAGTGTTAGAAACAGCTGTGAGACCCTTGTATGGACAAAGTTGTGTCCTGCAGTTTCCCTTCTATTCTCCTCTGAATCATCAGTTCCTCCTTCCTACTGGATTTCTTTGATCTTAGGTAAAAAAAAAAAATCTCCCTTTTCCTGACATCTTACTCCAGCTATGTCATATTTTTCTGTTCTCTGTTCCACTGAAACGTCTCCAAGGACTGGTTAGATTTCCTGTCCTGACTTGCTGTCCTCCCATTCTCTCTCTCTTGCATTTGACCCCACTACTCCCTAGATTTGTTCTCATTAAATCCGTTAGGCAACCCTCAGTCCTCATTTAGCGACAAGTCAGGAGCATTTCAAACAGTTGATCGCTGTCTCCCTGACCTGCTGTCTTCACTTGCCTTTCATGATACCCGCTGCAGAGTAGGATAGATGTCCACCACACTCGTGGCTTCCTTTTCCATTCAGAACTGCCTCTGGGATGCAGCTGCTCAGCGAGGCACTTTTCTTATCCAGGCAGGGGCACAAACTAGTTCTTGCAATGGAATACAAACAGAAGTGATAAGCGTTGCTCTCCAGTCAAGGTTGCTGAGAAGTGCCTTCTTCACCCTGCTCTTCATCCTGGCTGTGGGCAGATGCCCAGGGTGACCTTGGACACCACTTGTGGAGGGTGAGAAAGCCTCTGTCAGCCTGGATCCCTGAATAACTGTGGAGCACAGCCCCTCTGAGGCTGGTCAGGAGCACTGCTTAGGATTCGATGTGTAGGAGACATAAATTTTAGAGCTGGAAACAGTAATGTGAAGTTATGACTTACTAGTCACTCCTCCCCAACATCCATTATGTTCCTCCACTTCCTCCGGACCTCTAATATTAGGGTGCCCCAGGACTCAGTCCATGGACCTCTGCTCTTCTCCATCTGCACTCACTCCCTTGGTGATTTCATTTAGTCCCACAACTTTAAATACCATTTCTAAACTGACAGCTCTTACCTTTAAATCTCAAACCTTGGATTTCCCCTGAACTCCAGTCTCTTATCAATATAAGAATATCTGAATTGAATCCCTTGAATCCCCTAAACTCTTATGAATAACACGCTGAATATATCTCTACTTGGATATCTAATGGACAGCTCAAATTTAACATGTCTAAAATTTATGTCTTGATTCTGTTCCCCCAAATTGATTCCACCTCCAGTATTCCCCAACTTAGTAAATGGAACAAACATTTCCTCATTTTACTCAGGCCAAAAACTTAGGATTCAGTCTAGATTCCTTTCTCATATCATCCCTTCATTCCATCAAAATTGAAATCCTGTCAGTTCAAGCATTTAAGTGTTTCTCACTTCTACCCATTTATTAGTACCATTATCACTCTAGTCTAAACCACCATCATCTTTCTCCTGGACTTCCAAGAGCCTCCTTGCTTGTCTGCCTACTTATGTCCCCCTCAATATTCTATTCTTCTAAAATTAGCCATGGTGATCTTCTGAAATCATAAGTCAGGTCATCGAAAAACCCTTTATTAGTTTTCATCACATATAAAATAAAGCATGTAATTCTTTATTATGGTCTCTAAGGCCCCACATGATGTGGCCCTTACAAAACTTGGACTGCATCCCTTCCAATCCACCATCCACCCCTTTGTTCAGCTCCCATCACCCTGGCTTCTTGCTGACCCTCACCCCAACAGCCATGCACTTGCCTTGGAGACTTTGTGCTGCTCTTCCCTCTGTCTGGAACATTATCCTTGTTCTATGAAAATCAGCCAGCGTCTATGCATTGGCAGAGGAAGTTGGCAAGAACTCTTTCTCCACCTATTCAAACAGGTGACCTTAGAACTCCTGAGCCAGAGATCAGCCACAAGGCATTGTTGAGAGCTGCTGGTGCTACTGAGGTAGCCCAGGGTGGTGGCCCAGAGCCTGGACTCTAGGTCCAGAGCGCTGAGCCCATGTGCCAGCTCCCACCTTACTCTGGCCATGTTGGGCAAGTTTCCTCTTCTGTAAAATGGAAATAATAGTATTACCCATCTCCTAGGATTGTTTTGAGGATTAAATGGGCTAATGCTTACAATGAGCCTAGGGGAGTGCGGCATTTAGTAAGCACTAGGTAAGTGTTTTATTAGATGCTTGTCAAAGCACTTTCCACCTGTCCTGGTGAGGGGTCCCTGATGCCTCTAAGAGGGACAGGGCATTGGACCCTGTCAAAACATGCCACTCGGAAGTGTGGCTTTTTTATTGGGTCACTAGATGGTCTGTTGCTCTTCCACCCACAGAGACCCCCTGACCAAGTGAGACAAGATAGGACCCACCTCCGTCGAGGATACCTAGGCAGTTATATTAAATCACACCCACCCTTTTCTGCTCTCAGCATGTACCAAACCCTGCTAGACTAATGAAAAACTTAAACTCTAATGCCCTGTTTACCAGACACCCTCCATCTCTGACCCTCTGGGTCCCAAAATGGCAAGAGGTAGCAATGAAACATATTCTGTGAGTCAGTGTCACTGAGTAAAGTCCTCACATCCACAGAAAAAAGAACTGAATTCAGGCTCCACCTCTGGAGCTAGAAAATTAATGTTTAAACAGATCAACACGTCATCAGTTATATCATCTGAACTTCCTTAAAGTCCTGTAAAACAATGAGGACAATTGTCATGGGGAAACAGAAACCCTAAATTGTACTGGCTTTTTACTGATTATTTTAAAAGATAGTATCCACTGTTCTGAATTTTATGCTAATCACTATGACTTTTCATTTTAGTTTTATCATCTGTAATATACCCTAACATATACTTATAGTTTTTTGGTTTGTTCTTGAATTTTCTATAAATGGGATCATACCATATGTGCTCTTTCGTTTCTGGCTTCTTTAGCCTGATGTGCTGCTTAGACTCAGTAGCACGGTTGAGTGTGGTGATGTGTTCACTCCTGAGAAGCATTCGGTTGTGTGGCTAGATCACTATTTATCTACTCTGCTGTCAATAGAAATTTGGTCTGTCCCTATTGTGTGCTTGCTATTACAAATCATGGTGCATTCCTATAGATCTTGCCTGTTGCCCTTGTGTAAATCTAATAATTGTAATTTTTGTGATGACTGTAGAATCTATCAAGCAACTGCACTTATGTTTCTTCATTTGGACCTAAAAATACCCCTGTGTGATGGTTCTTTGCCCAGTGAGGATGTTGAAAGCTGGGCAGAGCATTGCTCTCATCCTGACAATAAGAGAAAGCTGGGTCAACTGCTACACCATAGCTGTTCTTGAGTACTTCACTCAGCAGATGTTGCCAGGCAACTAACTAGCTGGAATTCCAAGGAGGGAAAGATGGGTGCACGAACTGTCTCACCTGTGGCAGAGCCCGGGCGGAAGAGGCAGTAACTGCTATATGAACAAGAAAGAAGAAATCAGCTAAAATTTTGACAAATTGCTAAAGGTTGAGAATGGACCAGCATGACCGCACAGAACCCTGGAGAAACCCAGACCCGGGGAAGCTGACACTCACGTACAGCCCTTTTCCAGGGGTCCCTCTGGGTGCTCACAAGCACACTGGAGGCAGGGTGGGAGACCAGAGAGGCACCCTCAGGGGTGAAGGCCTGTGGTAGAGGCTTGGCCACTGCTGTGAAAAAAAAAGCACTTCCCTGCCTGGACTCTTCCTACAAACACAACAAAAGTTCCAAGCCATCAGGGAAGGGGAAACCAACCCTTAGCTCCAAGACCCAGAGGAAGATTATTGCTTCCAGGAAAGGACCGAAGAAGCCTTCTACCCCTGTGGAGGAGCAGGAGAAAGCCCTGGGTCCAAGACCCTACACCAGTGTCATTAGATGGCCACTCTCTCCTCTACTCCCCCATCAGTCCCCCACCTACTCAGACACGGAGGAAAGGCCATGTCATCTCATGGAGGCCATGGCGAGAACGCAGCTGTCCGTGAGCCGGGAACTGGCTGTGAGCCTGCTCTGTGGTCCACCAGGTGGACCCTGAGAACACATGTGAGCTACTCTGAAAACACGCAAGTACTCATTCAACTCGACCTCACTTTGGCTACATGCACCCAAGGGAAGGAGCGACTGTGTTCTGACATACACAGCGCTCCCACGCTAAAGGGAATGTCCGGTCTCTTTTAGATTCTTACCCTGGAATCCAGGGCTGGCGGAAGAAGTTCAGGGGGACTGAACTCCCGGAGTTGTGTGTGTACTTTGTTTACATGTGTGTGTGTATGTGCATTTTGGGGGCACAGAAGGGAGCTGGGTCCATAGCTTTAATTAATACCCAAGAATGTGTGACCTCAAAAGTATTAAGAGTAAGCTACTTCTTTTTAAGAGAAAAATATTCAAATATACCTTAGAGAGTAAGGGCGTGGATTGTGAAAACTTTTCCTTGAAAGCAGATCTGCGGTTGTAAATCTCCACTCTTAGGTTATAAGGCAGTGCCCCTTAGCTTTGGGGTAATACATGAAATATCATGAAACTCTGTGGAGTAATAATGAAAGGGGGGTGGTTTATGGGACAAATGAGAACTAACTTTGCTCCTTAATAAATCCAATGTCATAAGAGGATTTTTACCTCCATAAAAGCACTGTCTTGGGAAATGAGAAAAGCAAGCATTATAGGTTTTCTTTTTTTGGGTGGTTAATCTAAGTAAATAAAACTTCGAATTCCTAGATGTTACGCGAAGGTTTTGATTAGAATGTTATAGGAACACAGATAACTGTTGGAAATTGCATGAGAAACACTTGCTTGGAAAATGCCAAATACAGACGCCAAGTTTTCAAAACCTGTTTTTCTGACCTTTTTCCGCGTCAGACACTAGAGGGAGCTACACACCACAGAGACGGCGCCCTTCGCTCAGAATCGATTGGCTATGGGACTGGTCGGCTTTCTTGCGGATATTTTGTATTAAATGTACAGAGATAAGCAAAAACACAGAAGACGGGTACCTTGTTCCATTTGTGTAGCTGTCACGAGGGACCGACAGATGCCTCCAGGTGTCTGCTCAGGCCCGAGGCTGCCGCCGACTCCAGAGAGAACTGCTGAGCGTGCGGGGGTGGGCAGCTTGCAAGCTGTGCCCAAGCCAGTCCTGCCGCCTTCCACCAGCGGTTCTTTTTTTAGAATGAAAAGCCAATCCCAGTTCCTTTTGTGAACAGTGACTAGGCTGGTAGGTTAATAGATATACTAACAGATTAGGGAATACGTTAAAGCATTTGTGAGCTCTGTTATGATTTCGTCAATGAAAGGAAAATGGTGATGTAGGTGGGAGATTGACATCAGGTTCATTTACTTATTTGTATTTACATTCTGTCACCTGCTCTACCTTACAGACAATGATTACGTTAGAGGTGAACTGACTCAGGCATTGATGCTAACTGGAGGGAGGTCTTTAGAGGATGGTATTCAGGCTGTTTTAGTTTATTTTTTGTGGTAAAATAGAAATAACACAGTATTTACTTCTTAAACCACTTTTAAGTAAACAGTTTAGTAGCATTAAGTATATTCATATTGTTGTGCAACCATCACCACCATCCATTTCCAGAATTTTTTCATCCTCCCAAACTGAAACTCTGTACCCATTAAAAAACACCCCATTCCCCCCAGGCCCTGGTAACTTCTATTATACTTTCTTTTTGAAATTGCTGACTCTAGGTACCCCCTGTAAGTGGAATCATACAATATTTGTCTTTTAGTGTCTGGCTTATTTCACTTAGCATAATGTCTTCAGGGTTCATCCATGTAGCAAGTGTGAGAATTCCCTTCCTTTTCAAGGCTGAATAATATTCTGTGGTATGTACTGACCACATGTTGCTTATCCATTCATCCAATGTTGGGCACTTGGGTGTTTCCATGTTTTAGCTATTGTGAAGGGTGCTGCCATGGATATGGGTGTACATATATCTGTTTAAGTGCCTGCTTTCAATTCTTTGGGGTATATATCTAGGAGTGGAATTGCTGGTCCTGTAATAATTCTATGTTTAGCTTTTTGAGGAACTGTCACACAATTTTCCACCAACAGGCACACCATTTTACATTTTCACCAGCAAATTCACAAAGTTTCCGTGTTCTCTACATCCTCACCAACACTTGTTTTCTGTTGTTTGCTAATAGCTGTCCTTATGGGTATAAAGTGGTGTCTCACAATAGTTCTCAACAGGCTCTGGTGTGAACTAGTTTCCTTCACAGTTTTGTCAGTGTTTTAGATGGAATCAAAGAAAAGATGTTTTACTGACTTGTTAATCAAAGGAAGGTGGCTTATGGCTTATGGCTGATGTGTTAATATGACAGAATTGGGAACCAAAATAAAAGTGTCATTTTATACAGAGGTTGGCAAACTATGGAGAGATAGCCTACTGCCTCTTTTTGTAAATAAAGTTTAATTGGAACATATCGCGTCCCGCCATCTAGGGCGACAGCAGGAGAACGATCACCGAAGGCCTGGTTCGTTAGGAATCTTTATTATGGGCATCCGAGCATCCATCTAGGGAAAGGCAAAAGCAAAAAACAACAACCACAACCACTTCCTCCAGGGCAGCAGCTTATATAGCATATCCCAACCAATCAGCTGACTGATCACATGCCAGGTTCAGTCTTATTGGAAGCATGTGAAAAGCATGCTATGAGCACGAGCACGAGCACGGAAATGGGGACAAGCCAATCATGGAGACTTCCTTATGCGCTGAGCTGTAGGGCCAGGAAGGGTGGTGTCTAGGAAGCAGGCGCCATCTTTAGGGCGTTGTCCAGCTAGAGTGGGGCTCAGCCTCAGCCGTAGGCCGGGCCCCCACAGGAACACAACCACATAAACTGTGTACTATTGTCTATGGCTACCTTCATACTACAATGGTAGAACTGATTAGCTGCAAGAGATGTCGTAGGATTGCAAAGCCTAAAATATTTACTGTTTGACCCTTTACAGGAAAGGTTTGCTGACTTTAGGTTATACAAAAGAGACAATTTAACTAGAAAAGACTTCATCTGTATGAAGCTATATAAAGTATTTGCACTTGAGTAATGAAAATATCAAGTGCACAATCAAGAATTGGGGATCCATGTCTTAGTAGAAAAAGATGTGATTTTCCCTAACAGTCGATGAAATATGACTCAACATTGTGATGAATGAGACTAGCAAAAAATCATTGTGATATGAGACATTAACAGGAACAAGCATCTAGAACAGTGCTTCTCAGGCTTGGCTGCACACGGGAATCAATTAGAAGATTGAAAAATATTCACGTCAAATTCTCCAGGAAGCTGATGTAAGTGGTCTGAGATGCAGCCTGGTCATTGAGATTTTTAAATCTTTCCAGGTGATTCCAACATGCAGTCCAGGTTGAGACCCTAAGACATTCCTATTCTACTGGGCTCAGGCCCAGTCCCATCTGAGGTTTCTCTCCATATGCCTTGCTTAAGGGAAATAAAGGCAAGCTCCTTCCTATTCAGGGAGGAGTCAGAATTGTGCAAGAATAAGAGTTCATTTTTATAGAGGAACATTTGAGAAGCACAAACATGAGGACTTGGAGATCATTGGCAGCAATGTCACAGAGCAATTCCTGGAGTAGAATGGGTGACAGGTACAGTGAAAATAACCCAGTCCCAGTGGGAGCATTGACGGGGGCTTTCTGGTACCAGGCATTGTGCTAAGATACTGCTTTCCCTTATTTCTGATTCACACTATTCCTATGGGAGGACATTATTACTTTCCAGTTCATACCTGAGGAAGGGGAGGCTCCTGGCCAGTGTCACATGTGACTCACAAGCCCCCTGATGGATGGTCTTCCAGCCTGGGCTTCTCTGATTCTAGAACATGTAATGTAGGAATAACCAGAAATATAGGCTGATTTTTAGCAATAATGAGGCTCTATTTCAAACAAACCCTCTGGCACTGGCCTATGCAGATGAGAGGTGGCATTTGAAAGCTTTATCCTCAGAATCCCAAATGTCAGAGCTTCAAAGAAGGGAAAAGCCGATCTAATCTATTCCCTCCCTCCTCAATTTACAGATGAGAAAACTGAGGCCCAGAGAAGGTCCCAAGTCTTGTCCTGGGTCACACACTTGCATTCAGACCCACCCACACCAGGAAGAACAGCTTTCTGTGAAATGCTCCTGTACCTGAATCAAACAGTCCTACCCCTGCCCAGAGCACTCTGGGACCTCGGATCTCTCAGAGCATTGCTTTCAGGGCCAACTTAGCAGGCACACAGGAGGATCAGTCTCTTTATTGATGCGTTTTGACTTTGACTCAAAACAGCATTAGTGAGCTTCCGTTTGATGCTCCAGACTTGACTCTGAAATGATTCACGACTAATTTGCGAGAATTCAATCAGCCCACAAAGAATGCATATTGCCACCATTGAGGGATTTACAAGGAAAGTTCTTTTGTTCCCAAACTGCTATAAAGTAGTTTCCTAAGAAGGTTTGCCAAAGATATGCTGAACAGTATCAGCTCACTGATGGGCATACCTGCCTCGGGAAACTCCACTGGAGGGTCCAGCAGTCCCCAGGGGGCACATTCTGGCATACTGGTCACAAATGGGCCCTGCTAGCCACACCCAAGGGAGGAGCTCTCCCCTGGGAAGAGGCTGCCAGGCTAGGGTGATGTTGCTCAGCACCTCTACGTACCCGCCTCAGACCTTGCATCTAGGTCTTGGACGAAGCGAGAGAGGTGATGTGTGTCATTTCTGAACGAAGGTGACTGGGAGAACGGTGTGTCTTCTCTATTCTGGCTCAATTTCCATCAGGCAGCTGAGTGTAAATGAGTCCCATACCCCAGGAGAGGGTGGAGCCATGAGAGGGAAGAACCTGGGTCAGAACCGGGTCTACTTTATCTCAACAAGAAACAAACGTTTATCTGTTAAGCAATTGAAAAGTATGGAGATTTACAGGTTTCCTCTGCTGTATGACAGTAGAGTGTAAGAACACTTTTGTAAGCCAGCAGGGCTTAAAGTGATGAAGCAGTTACTATTAATTTATATGGAAAAAAAGTTTAGCATTCCCAAAAATAACCTCTCGTAGGGTTTTATGATACCTTCAGACACATGTTAACAGATGCACAAAATAAGTACAGATAAAGCACAGATACTCATAGACACAGTTCAAAGCTCTGGTGGCCTGGTGCTGAGATG
The DNA here is from genome assembly GCF_040802235.1 of Manis javanica. Taxonomy (NCBI): domain Eukaryota; kingdom Metazoa; phylum Chordata; class Mammalia; order Pholidota; family Manidae; genus Manis; species Manis javanica. Next base: position 110,045,465 of record NC_133164.1, read on the forward strand.
CTGAGTGTGGTCCCGGGGAAGGGGCTGGGCAGCTCTCGCTGCTTGGGGTGTATGCTGTCTTTACACCAGCTCACTGCAAAACAAATGCTGAAGGCTGTTTTCCCTTTTTGCCCGTTTTTGTAAAAGCGAACATCTTCAGATTTCTTTTGGTTAGCAAAAATGGGTACTCCTGTGGGGTTTTTGTAAAAAAAAAAAAAAATGTGGCATTGAGGTAGGGCAGGGACATAGGACATAGGACAAGCATCCTGATTAACTTTTCCCGACTATGGTTAAAAATGCTGAGATATAAATAGTATAGTCAGAACAGGAGGGACTCTATCTTAAGGCTAAGGTTCCATTTTAAAAACCAGTGAGTTAGGAGGTGAGATTCCTAACATATTTTATGGTAATCAGACAATAACTGACCCTATCTAAAGGCAGGGCAAGCAGTCCTATATGATATGTCCCTACTGCTTGAGGGTAACTACTATCTTGGAGAAGAACAGAATCAAGAAATTCCTTGTGTTAAGTGTATGTTCTAGAATATTTAGAGGACAGATTATGGATGGTGACATAATGTCCCTCACTGGAGGAAGACATCATGAGACCACATGTCAAGCCTACAGCCAGCTGCACCCCCCACTCTCAAACCTTTGCCCGATCCTTGAAGCCTTAAATGACAGAAGGCTAAGCCTTTAAGACCCACTTCCTCTCTGAGGTTGCCCGCACTCCCCTTCCTTAGAGTGTATACTTTTTGCCTTAAATAAAGATATCTCACTGCTCAACTTCTTGTGTTATGGCTCTGTTCTCTTCCAGTGGTAAGCATCTTTGTTACTTTGCTATTTCATTCTATTTTCTAGGCTTAAGCACAAATCTTCACTCTCTCTGTTCCAGTTAGGGAGGGGCTACTGAGGCCTCTGATTTGGGCTTGTAAGTTCCCATCATCTGGGTGACCCAGACAGGACTGCAGCTCTATGATCATGCTCTTTAGTAGCCTGCCCAAAAATCTCCATTCTTTGCCTTTGGGAAGTTCTCAAAACATAATCTCACTCCATCCAGTGCTCAGCAGCTCCCCCCGGGCTTCAGGAGTTGGCAAGGGATCTGCCCTCTGCCAAGCAGGAGTTTGGCAAGCTTCCCTTTCCTCCCTCTGTTCTTCCTTGTTCCCTGCTGCCCGTATGCCTGCTGCATGCCTGCTGACATTCGCAGCTACTCTCACTTTAATGAATTCCTTCCTTACCTACACTTGTCCAACCTGTTGGAAAATTCTTTCTTGTTCAAAGTCAAGAACCCTACCCCATCCAGTTTCACCTAGTGTACAGGGAGAGACCTCCCCAGATGCAGCTGCCCGACAACAGCATGACACAAACTTTTGAAAAGCAGGGGATAACTATGTCTGTTACAGTAGCTAGCATAACTAATATAGCTGCCAAAATCGGATTTCACCAAAATGTAAATGTACAAACAGAGCCTATCACATTCCCTGGCAAACTATAGGCACTCACTCAAATGAGTGAATGAATAACTAAGTGTAAAGTGTATGAGTAATGGTGTATTTCGCCAAAGGAAGTTAGGGAATGCTAATAAATAATGTGTAGGCGACTGTTTTAATGCATGCAGACCTCTAGCCCTCCAGTTGCACATAGGAGAAAGTGAGCGAAATGGGTTGTAGTTAGCACAGAGACAGCCAGCCATACCGCAGAATGGGTTTCTGAGTCTATCAAACAAGGTCATTTTCATGCCCTGGGAATTCTATAAGCAGACTGAAGAGTGCCTCCTATTGGATGAACTGAGGGTTCCTGGCTGACTCATGGGTGGGATTAGAGCCTCATGTGGACACAGCATCACCAGCAAATGCTGTCTCCTGGCACCTCAGAGGTGGAAGTGGTAGAGTACCTGATGGCCCTTCATTTCACAGACGCGGAAGCCACAGCCCAGGGAGGCGAACAACTCACCCTCCGCCATCACCAGGTCTACAACTCAAGGCAGGATAGTGTCGGTTATGCGTGGGGACAATAGAGCTCAGTTGCCCAGATTTCAGTCCTAGCCCCTCTCCTTGCAAATTACATAACTTCCCCATACCTCTGTTTCCTCATTTTTAAAATTAGGAAAATCAGAACATTACCTACCTGACAGGGTTGAGGATTGAATGTGTTACTTTATTGAAAATGCTCAGGCTGGGACCTGGTGCACAGTAAGTACTAGGTAAGTAGTATTGGTTGTTATATTATTACTAAATTCAGACTGCCCTTTTCTTATATTGGTGTTCTCAGGTCTTCAGAGATAAAAATGATGGAAAATGGAGACGTATAATGATGCGGAGTATGCCAGGAAGTTCTTGGTCCAGATTCTCAGATCACACAGCCTGAGAAACCAAACACTTATTTTAGAAGAAAGTGTATGAATTGATATTTGGCACACATGGCATCATTCATTAAAGGAATGGAGAATTCAGGCTTTATTCATGTCTCAGGAATGCTCTAATGAGAGTATAAGTACACTATTGTTTCTCAGTGTATAAAGGAAAAGAAAATGCAGTAAGTGTAAAATTAGTCCTAAATGAAAGAGAAAACGTAATATGAAAAGCAGCCCAGAAAATGAACATGGTCAGATACTGCCATTCTCTGTTTTTCATGGTAAGATTCAGAAGGCATTGACTGTTGTGGATCTAATACTGCAAGGGGTTTTCAGGCTTTGGGACTCACGGAATGCCAGGCTCTTGTAGAGCTGCTTAGATTCAGTTAGTGCTTCATTGAACAAAGCATGTGTATGTTCTCATCAAGTTCCCCCGGCCCAACCCTCCGTCTAGGGCAGAATTCTTCATATATTCATGGCAAATGGTCATCTGACTTCTGTCTGGGTGCTCCAAGGTCGGGGACTCAGGGAGCCGCGTGGCTGCCCACTCATTACCGGGAAGCTCGGAGTGTTACAGAGCTCCTGCCGAGACTGAGCCAACAATCTGCCTCCCTGTAATGCTGCCCTTTAGTTCCTACATTTGTCTTCTGGTGTGAAACATAATAAATCTCTTATGCTTTCTCCCTCTTGATGGGTTAGATCTTCCCTGGTGGAATGCTGGCCTTGGCATTGACTTAGCTATTGAGCTGCAAGTAAGTGGCTTAAGCTCTCATTGCCTTGATTTACTTATCTTTAAAGAGGGGTGTTGAATTTTTCAAAGGTTCTTGTGAAGGTTGAAGTAAATGAGCATAATGTAGATAAAGCATGGAGAATAAAGCCTGAAATCGAGTATTTCTCCAGTAGATGGTATGATTACCATTATTTGGGTTCAGCTCTTGGGAACCCCGGAGTCTTCATTAAGTTAAATATGCCCATGTCCCCTTTCTGTTCTTACTTGGCCTTGGGGGCAGCTTCCACCCCATTCTGGTTGTGCCTAGAATGCTTACCTACAGGCTTCACTTCTCCCCCAGTTTGCTGCACCTTCACTGGTCCTCACCCTGCAAGGACCCTTAGGAAAGAGGGGCTCAAGCCAGAAGGGTGCAGCTGGGTCCCGGAGTAGGAGTGAAAGGATTATAACAGGCTGGGCCATTCTGGTGGGAGGAGGACTTTGGGACACTCCAGAAGGAAGTCAGGGTCAAGGCCTGGAGCCCAGAGGTGGCTGCTCCAGAGTCTTGATGGAAGGAGAGAGAACTAAAGGGGGAGATTCAAGCTTTGTGCCAGAATGTTCAAGCTTTCTCCAAGGAAGAAGCCAGACAGGATTCAGTGGAGATATTCTGTCCACAAATAAGACACTGTGACATTGGAAAGTACTTTCTTTACCTTGTGTCCCTCAAGATCCTGAGCTCAGTTAATGGGGTGCAAGAAAGAGCTTTTGCTAAATTGAGTATATTTTCCACCCTTGATCTGGGCAGTGACATGAAGACAGCCTAAATTTGTTCCTTCCTTTTACAGTCATACAGGGTGATGATGTTTCTCATTGACTAAGCTTGTGGTCAACAAAGACCTTTAGATTTTTTCATGAGAACTACATTTAAATACATTTCCCCATCCTGGACATGTATGGTTGATTTGGAAATCATATGCGGAAATTTGTAAGAAACTATCATGGTGCCTAGCCACTTGTAAGCACTAAATAAATGACAGTGTATTACTAGTAACATTACTTTTATCCTTATTAGGTTTCATTTTCCCAGTTTAAGCAATCTAACTTTTTGAGGTTGAATACTAATTCTGTTTTACTATATACACACACACAATCACACATACATAAACCTTCCAGCCTCAAGCTAGACATACATTTGACCACTGTGCTTTCTGAGTCTATCCCAGAAATTAATGTAATGATAGAATCTGATCAAGCCTGGTAAACAAAGTTTGCACCCATTGGGAGGAATTCTGCCATTCTGCTTCCCTCTTCCCACTGAGAAATATATCCCTTACCAGCGTCCAATATTTCACAAGGAGAACATATTTCCACTGGGGTTAGCATTGTCCTCTCTATTATTCAAATTTAAACTGAAAATACCTGTGGAGGAGCCGTGTATTAACCCATGAAGACCTTAGACTGACCTAGTCCCTGAGCTTGGGTATCCTGGGCTGTGGAAAGAAGGCAGACACAGAGAGGTCAAGAGCAGACAAACTGGTGAAGAAAGGGGCAAAGAGCACAAGCTTGCTTCACATCCCACACTTGTCCTGGGGAGAAGTTTTCACGACACTGCACAGAGGGAGTGCAGTGAATTGAATGGTGGTTCCCCAAAGGATACAGCTACATCCCAACCCCTGGAAATTGTGGATGTGACTTTATTTGGAAAAAGGGTCTTTGTAGATGTAAGTAAGGATTCTGAGATGGAGATCACCCTGGATTATCCAAGTGGGTCCTAAATCCAATGACGAATGTTCTTGTTCGAAACAGGCAGAGGGAGATTCGAGACTCCAGAGAAGATCATGTGAAGATACAGGAAGAGATCGGAGCGACACGGCCAAGGAAGCCAAGAGATGCCAGCAGCTACCAGAAGCTGGAAGAGGCAAGGAAGGATTCCCTTCTAGAACTTTCAAAGGACATGTGGCCCTGCCAACACCTTGATGTAGGATTTCTGGCCCCCAGAACTGTGAAAGAGTATGTTTCTCTTATTTTAAGTCACCAAGTTTGTGGTAATTTTTACAGCCACCACAGGAAACTAATACAGAGGGCATTTTCCTTCCCCAGGGAGCCCCTCTTAGAGTCTGGAGACCTTCCCTGGAGAAGTGAACCACCTCTTAGTTCTCTGACAGTCTCATAGCCATGAGGAAATAGGACATGAAGCTTAAGAGTAAGTGGGAAAACTTGAACAGGTGATGAAGGAATTCATCTGTCATGAGTCAGATGATAACATCTAGGTGAGCAAGAGGCATCCCTAGTTCACAACCATCAGGAGGCCTGACAGGCCCTGGGAAATCACTGACAGGTCTGGCCTGAGGGGAAGAAACGTTGCCTGGATGACTGGCATAGCTCCCTGGGATCCCAGTGAGTCAGGAAGGTGGCCAAGTCGGCTGGAATGTGCACATGACTGGGAGTCATCATCCGGGTGCTCCGTCTTTCCTGTGGGCCAAAAACAGACCGCAGGCAGACTGTTTACCTTGTCTTGCCTCAGTGTCCTAAAGCGGAAAAAAACAGTACCTCCAAGGAAACTGCTGTGGGCTAATGCATGCCTGGCTACAATACACATAACCTTTTAAAAAATGAAGCCCCTGGTGTGGTTTTTAACAGGGCCCTGAAGACCCACTGACAGCTCAGATAAGCTGTTGTTTTAAGTCTGCATGTGACTGTTGCTTTGTATCAGTCAGGGTTATCTGGGTTATGCTGTGGTAACAGACAACCCCCAAATCTCAATAGCTTCAAACAATCAAGGTTTTAAAGTGTGTTGCCCCAAACTTTCATATGTTGAAGTCTTAACCCTCAGTACCTCAAAATGTGAGCATATTTGAAGATAGAGTCTCTAAGAGATAATGAAAAAGCTTCCGCGAGGTCGTGAAGTCATTAGGGAGGGCTCTAATCCAGTATGACTGGTGTTCTCACAGGAAGAGAAAATTTGGACACAGACATACACCTGGGGAAGTTAATGCGAAGGTAGAGGGACAAGACGGGGAGAGGCTGGGGCCAGATCCTTCCCTTGCAGTCCTCAGGGGGAACCAACACTCCCGACCCTTTGCTCTCAGACTTGTAGCTTCCACAGCTGTGGGAAAATAAGTATCTGTTGTCTATGCCATCCCGTCTGTGGGCCGCTGATCGCACAGACCCGGCAAACTAACACAAAGGTCTGTTTCTCGCTCGTGCTAAGTATCCGTTGCGGATTGGCAAGAAATCTCTGCTGACCATGGTCACTCAGGAGGTCAGGGTTGACAGGGCAGCCACGGTCTTGAACGACACCAGTCGTGTCGGAAAGAGAGAGATCGGGAGGGTCTTGCATTGATAATTAGATGCTCTGGCTCAGAAGAGCACCCATCACTTCTGCTCACCGTTCTTTGACCGGAATGAGTCACACGGCCCTTTCGACCACAAGGGGTGTAGGCAATACAGTCCTGTATGTGTTGGCAGATGGCATTACAGGAGAGCATAGTGGGTTTTGGTCTAAATGTGGGTGGGTGCCTGCTGTGTATGAAGAGCTGCTCACGACCCTCAGAGCTGATAAGTCCGTTCAATTTACAAATTCCTCAAAAGAGAAAGAAACCCTTTGCTTTGCTCTGCCTTTCAAAGTCACTAAGATACTCAAAGTGTGCATTGCCCATGAATAACTTTTGAACTGTTTCTCAAATTGGTATTCAAGTCCCCTGCATTCTCCATGAGAAACTATGTGTTCTCATCCTGATGATAGTTTATACAAATAATATGGGCACCGTTTATTTTGTCTAGATTAAGAGCCATCAAACTTCTTATGTAAAGGGCCAGTAACTATTGCAGTTTTTGGGGTGTCATGTGCCTTCTGCTGAAAACTACATAATGCAGCCCTTGTAGTGCAAAAGCTACCATTGACAATATGTAAGCAACATACATGAGTGGTGTGGCTGTGTTCCAATCAAACTTTTGTTACAAAATCAGGCACCAGGCAGGATTTGGCTCGTGGTTCATAGTTTGTCAGTCCCTGACTTATGGGATTTTAGTGCCGGAATTTGCAATCACCTTTTCAAAAAAAATCTGTTCTAGCCCAATAGAGGTCAAATGACATAAAGCTCTGATGGGTAAATGGATGTTTCTCAGTTGTACCAAGAGAGAAAACTGGTGACAGAATGGAGTCATGACACGGCACCCAGTATAGTCATCATGACGGTATAAAGAACCCGCACTGTGGTGGTTAGCAGTTCCTTCAATGGCAGTGTCATGGGAGATGTAGACTAGTCTCTCCAGCCAGACTGGCCTGGGTTCAAATCCCAGCACTGTCATTTACTTTGGGGCCGACTGTGGGCAAGTTACCTAACCTTCCTGTGTCTCTAGTTTCCTTCATCTGCACAGTGAGACCAGCAGAAGTACCTGTTTTGAAATGTTGTTGGAGGCTTGGTTGACTTGATTCCCCAAGAGCATTTAGAACAAACAGTTCCTGGTACTTACTACATATTAACAACCATCATAATCGCAGGTAAAGATGCTTGCCAGTTATCAAACAGTTTATTAGGAATAAGTGTGGTAGTAATTAGGAAAAGAGAAAATGGTTCTGTGGTTAGTACTAGCAATATGTGGCATAGCTACTGATTCAATGCTTAATTTAGTAATTCAAGTTGGCTAGCCTTATCTTTGGATAAATAAGGTCGCTTTACAAAATAATCAGGTGAGCCAGGACTAGAACCAGCATTTGAAGAAGATTTGGTGTTATGAAGGCTTATATCTTAAACTAGCAAAGTCTTGAACATATTTATGCCACCCTTTATGATGCACTTAATCATTAGCATCATAAGGTTAAAACACAGAAAAAGATGAAGTATAGAATCAGACTGTAAGCTCTATTTTTCTACAATTAAACCCAAGGGGAAGCAATTTAATTTTAGCACAATAATAACATTTGCCACATGAAATCATGCTGTTAATTTGAATTTGATATTTTTATAGCTTTTTAAAAATTTGTAAATGCGTTTGGTTTTGCAGTTTATAGAAGAGCTAAAAGCAAAAGGAGATAAAAGAGATTATAATAGATATGATTTATACATATTCAAGCTTATTTATCCCCAGTTGGAGTGGGGAATAGAGGTTTCTGACTTCCTAGGCCATTGTCTGTCTCAGGTTCCTAGAACAGGATTATGTTCTAGATACTTAAGAGGTGCTTAGGAAATATTTGCTCAATTATGTTGAATTAATATTATAATAAAAATAATTAAGGTCAACATTTGGTATTTGTGAGATATTAATTTGAATAATTTCTCTGAAACAATAATTACTGAGATGGGAGACAGCTGAACCGTGCCCCTGAGTGTTTAGTGCCATTTCCTGGATCTCTGTGTGGGTCCTGGCCTTGTCTCTTGCCCTGCAGCAGGTTAATCTGGGCCTTGCCTGGACTCTTTGGGATATTAAGTAACAAAACCCCAACCAATCCAGTTTAAAGAGAGGAAGGATTTTTTTTCTTTAAAGACATTGAGCAATCAAGGCATAGTGAGAATAGAGAGTTTCCTTCTGGGTCTCAGGACTGCCTAGAGCCAGGGATTTGAATGACCCCAGGACTAATCACTCCCTCTCTCTCTCAGGTGGATCTGTGCTGCTTTTTCCTCACAACTTTCTTCTCTCCTTTTCCTCCCTGCAGACTGGGGAAACCTGTGCAGGCCTCTCCCACACAGTTGAAGCCCGACTTGGATTCTTTTCCTCAGCTCCAACTTGGAAAACAATGGAGAAAAATCCTGGGTGGTCCTCCTTGGGATGGGCCCGATCAAAACGGCCAGAAGACGGAGCACTCCAGGGGTTCACTTTGTCTCATTAGCTGTAGCTCTACAAGCTGCCGTCAGGGGACAGAGGGTACAGCACAGGAGCGGCCACCGGCCACCATCCTGACAGTACTTGTGAAACCGGTAACCTACCGCCAATAACATTCTCACAGGCCTTTCCTTCCTTAGCGTCCTGTTCCTGCTCCATAGCTGATTCCTGGATCACCCACCACAGCCTGCTCTCAGTCGTGAACCCCCTCGTCCTTACGCTGATCCCTGTCAGAAATCTCCTGACCTCCCAGAAGAGCCTGATCCTAGTACAAAGCCCATGCCTACCACAGAGCAGGCAGCATCCAGGACTGGCAAGGCCCACAGTTGGGGGAAGAGCCACAGCATGTGCTGGCCCTCTGGGGACCTCATTCATGGTGTTTAATGAAAGGGCCAGAGCAAGAGCCACGGGACAGGGCCCTGGGCAAGAATGGTCACCGGCTCTCTCCTCTTCAGGTGGGACCTGAGGTCAAGGTCAGCCCCATCATGTCCCTTGGAGAATTTCCTCACCACACCCCACTCTTTCCTTTGGTGCCCTTACCATGGTGGAACTCTGTCAGGTGTGGGGTTGGTATGTATGGTTTGCCATCCCCTCCCCACTCCCTGAAGGTGGGGATTCTTCTTTCCATGCTGCATGGCCAGCACATAGCACATTGAGGGGCATACAGTAGGTACTCAGATGAACAAACGAATGGGGTGATGGGTGATTAGGGCCTGGGGGAATGTAACAGGAAAATCCACATGGGACTCAGGGGCAGGAAAGACATCCCTGAAGGAAGGACAGGAATGCTGGGATGAATGACTATTCAGGTAGAATAGTCTCAGATGACAGTGATGCACAAAGCTCAAGGCAGAGAAAATAGCTGGGGTTCAGTCCCATGGGCAGAGAAGTCACACAGTAAATTAGTGTCAGAGCCAGGCCTAGAATTTGGCTCTGTACTCTCTCTGACAGGGAGGAATGCTCAGTGGTTCTGGTGGTCTGGTTCTGTAAGGATTGTAGTATTCACTGCTCTTTCAGACCCAACATGATTAAAATCATTATCCAAACACTTGCACCCAGAGGACCCTTAATATCTAATATAAAGAGGGAACTGTAGTTGCCTACCAGTCATACTGCATCTGGCACCACATTATGAGGGATAGCATATTGTGTGTGTGCGTGTGTGTGTGCGTGTGTGTGCATGTACGTGTGCACACGTATGTATGAGAAGTAGTAGATAATAAGAAAATGCAAAGTGGAAAGGTTGAGAAAATAAATAATTAAAAAGACGACTAAAGAAGAAAGCATTGAGTCATTTCTTTGAATTATTTGATTGACTCAGAATGGACTGAACACTTCAAAATGATAGACATGATGCTCTTAAAACCCAAAAGGAAACCCTTTTTCCACTGTCAGTGTCAGTTCAAGAGAGTTCAGCATCAATCCAAACACAATGTGAAGCTGCCTGGCGTAGAGCACTTCGGGCACCAAATGCCTGGACAGAATCCACCACCTACCCGAAGTCAAAAGTGCCTTGCACTGCTGAAGCCCTTTTTTCTCAACTGGAAACACCAACACGTTAATAAATATTTAATGGAGCTTACCGTTTGCAGGTAAGTTTTCAAAAATAGGTACCATTTTCCTGGCTCTTTCGAAAGACACTGAATAATTGCACCTTCACATCAAATAACTGCACCTCAGATCCACTTGTTGATTAGAAGCACCACATAGAAGTAGGTTCTCCATCAAGATTTTGCAAACAGTCTTTCTTATTATTTGTCTTCTGCAACAAAATCCAAAAATGGAGCATGGGCTCAGTTCTCCTCTGCTTTTCCCCTCTTTTCTTCCTACTCTTCAGGGTGTTGTGGTGGGTTTTGGAGACATGGCTAGAGACTGTCCTACCCACTGGGCCCCTTTTGAGCTGTCCTTTGGCCGAGATAATCATCCCACTTCTATACAGAACCCCTTGAGGACACCTAGGCTTCCAGGAATGGAGCTGTATTTGATGAATGAGTCCTTTTTGCTCCCCTGGGGACCCACACCATTCCTTCCCAGACCAAGTTCTGGAACCCATTGCCTATTTCCATCCATACCTCCTCCCTTCAGTATCAAGTGTCTGAAACATTTCCCTCCAAATTTCTATCTCAGGTCGACACCTGGAGTGTTAGAGGGCCATCAGGTTGAGTGTTATTGGTGGTTTAAGGTGGCGCTATCCATTGAGGAACCCAGAGGCCAAGCCCATGAGGGAACACTGTGACCAGGGGCCACACAGTGGGTAAGTTTCATTTGTGAATGGACAGCTTATCACATGCTGGGTAATGTCACTTTACAGGTGTGGTAGACTACATATGGCTCTCAACGATACCAGGTCCTACTTCCTGACACCTCTAAATGTTTCATTATTTGTATAAAGGGTCTTCGCAGATGTGAATGGTCAGGATGGGAATGTCGAGAATCTTGAGATGGGAAGATTGTCCTGCGTTATTTGTGTCCTACAGGCAATCAAAATTATCCTTATAAACGGAGGCTGAGGGAGACTTGACACACACAAAGGAGGAGGCAATATGAAGATGGAGGCAGGGATTGGAATGATGCAGGAAAAGTAAAATCGTATGTGAAATGCATATTTCAGTGAGCTAGATGAGAGTGTGTATTGTTTTTTCCAATGAGCTTATGTATTTTGGGTTTAGCAACAATTGTATTCTTTTTTTTTCTTTAAATACATTTTTAATTTTATTCTTAGATTTTTAGAATTATAGACAGAGTGAGAAGATGGTATAGAGTTCCCATATATCTCCCACCCAGATTCGTCTATTATTTTTAACAACCTGACTGAGATGTAATTTATATACCATAAAGTTCACCCATAGAAAACATACAATTCACTGGTCTTTAGCATATTCAGCATTGTGCAACCATCACTGGAATCAATATTAAACGTTTCTATTATCCCAGGAGAAAGCCCTGCACCTGATACCAGTCCCTCTCTTTGCAACAATTGTATTCTTATCCTTTATTTTATAATTCAAGGGCTGGCAAACCCTGGTTTACATTAGTGGGTAAGTGGGAATAGACGGTTTCTCTTATAATAGCGGCACTCAATTCCCTGATCTCCTGAGAAGGCAAATGCCCCAAGTCAGATTTTTGTCTATCAGTTGACAGCTCAGTTAAGCGCTCACTCCATTAATTTTGCTCAAGGCCCAGAGAATTGGAAGCCTTGTGAAGGATTTGTTACCCAGTCATTGGAGTCATTTGTTTTTCTCACTCTCTAGGAAGTATACCAAAACATTTTACCAAGTTTACTCAGTTATACCAGTTACTCTTGATTTAGAAGCATATTTTCATTTCTGATATACTCAGTAAAGAGTGGGAAACTGAAATATCATAAAATTCCATTCTTGTTTATCAATGTAATTAAAAATATAATTTGAAAATTATGTGCTTAAATGTGTTTTTTCCCCCAAATCTGGGAGTTGCAGATTTAGCTCTTTCAATATATAGAAAATGCCTGCCATGTAATCCAAAGGCCAGTCCTCAACAAGTCAGCCAGATCAGACTTACATTCTGTTACAAAAAAGTCTAGCTTTGTTTTTTAATTCAAGTAAACTCACTGACACGTGTCCCCCCTGACAGCAACCTGCGCTCGTTAGATGGAGAGCTAAGGTGCAGAGCCTGCGGTGAACATGGACACGGGTGCGGTGTGGCTCAGCTGCCGCCAGGGGGCCCCCTCTAAGGGGCAGAACAGTCTTTGACAACTAGGGTAGAAGGTGGACACAGTGGGAGAAGTGAGGTGTGTCAGCAGGGATTCTCCAGCGTGCAGATGGTAGAGGGGTTCAATGTGCAAAGACTTTGAGGAAAATAGGGTGAAAGAAAATGGAGGCAGAGGAAGACAGGGAGACCTCTCAGACATGATACAAGCCCAGGGCTGTACATGAAAGAGCGTGGAAACGTCCTAGGCTGCAGTCTAAGGAAGGCTCAGCAAGGCCATCACAGAGCTCTGCAGCCAAAGCGGGACCGTCAGAGGGGTCCTGAGCCTCCCAGGACTGGGTCTACTTATCCTGGCCACACGCAGCTGCAGGTTGAGTGTGGCCCATGGGAGGTATGGCAATGGATTTCAGAGGGCGGTAACTGAACCTGTAATCAGCCAAGCTCCTGGTGGTTGGAGGTCCGTGAGGGACCTTCTCATTGCCCCTCAGGATTATGTAGGTGAAGATTGCCATCACTTCGGCTACCGCTGTCTCCAGTGAGTTTGAAACAAGGACATGACGACATGCGCCATCACACCCCACTGATTATGCCAAGGACTGACTCTTAACAGCAGTATACTTAAGGCCGGACCAGTTTGTAGTGATGGGGTTCAGGATACGCTACCTCAAGATACATATTGAATATTTCAAGCTGAAGGCCTTTGAGAATTTGAGAAACGGCAGGTGCAGGAACGCCTTTCTGACCCTCTAGCAGGTCATAGACCCTCAAGTGAGAGGCGCCCTCCCTACAGCAGAGGAACCGGAACAAACAGGCCCTGCTGAGTTTCCCAGTGGATTGCATTTACCTCAGACTCCGCCCTCTCACCTCTTTCCGTGACTGTCCACTCCTCATCAGACCATGCATAAAATCACTCAGGTTTAATCATTTATTTGGGACTTCATTACCCTATGGAGCCTCCCACATCATGGTAAACTCTGATTCGGTAAGTTTGTATGCTTTTCTCCTGTTAATCTGTCTCTGTCAGTTTAATTTTCAGAACCAGCCAGGGACCCTAAGAAGCTCAAGGGAAACTCCCCCCACAGTAGTGTCTTGATTAAAAGAGGTCAGTGCTGATATTTCACATTGTCCTTTTGCTTGGCACCTGGCATGTTTGTAATACCCCCAGTGTGATGTTCTGTTCATAGTAAGATTCTGGATGGGCTGAAGCATCCTTTTATTTTGCACAAGGGGGGAGGGTAATTTTGGAAGAGCAAGCGCGAAGGAGCCCCTGCATGTACCCTGGGCAGCTTCCACAGGCAGCCCCTGGGATGATCCAGGAGGTCTGTGCCAGTTTGGGTCCTTCCAGAAGCAGACACCAAGGTGGAAGGAGACGTGCAGGAGGCTTACCAGGGACACATCTACAAATGATAAGGGGGACAAGTGATGGAAGTAGACAGGGCTAACCTTCAGAGAAGGACTCTGATCTGTCCCTCACTCCCCAAAGGAGAGAGGGAAGGAAGGAGGGTTAGGTAGGAGGGAGCCCACTGCACAGGAGGTCTGTGCCAGGGGGAGTCACTGGCTGCAGCAGCCTGTGAAGGTGGGAGGAAGGCAGCTCAGAAGATTAGGTTCCCTGAAAGGGAATGGGGGCAGTTCATGCGTGTAGTGCCAGGGTCCCTCACGGGTACACTTGGCTCCTGTCACTCTGTCACCCCTCTCCCCACACTGTGTGGATCCTTTAATATCTTCTCTCCTTGAGGTCCCAGGAGCCCTCTCTTGGGCCACCTTGCTACCCCCTCCCAGCCCCCTGGTGCAGGGATCACAACTGCTGAGCGGAGGGGGAGAGGGAAGCCTCAAGTCTGAGTATGAAGGAAGGGAGAAAGAACAATGGGATGGTCCTGATACCAAGTGACAGTTCATTTTTCTTTTCTCTGTCTGATTTTCCTTTGTCAGCCCTGGACATCTAAAAATGAACTGGTCCTCTGACACTGTGAGGGTTCATCTCTGCCACAAGCCCTCCCCAGGCCTGAAGAGCTTTGTTCTTTCTGTGGGTAGAACTTTGGGTCGACACGCTTCTAGTAGACCATGTCATCAACAACCTGAGTTGCTTTACAAAACTATGTTCTGGTCATTTAACCTTGGGAGCTGCTGTGCTCACTGCTGGGTATTTTTCCCTTGCATGTGGCAGGTATCATGGGGAGGGCTGTCTAGACCCTCAGTAGCTCCTGGAAACCTTTATCTTCCATTAGGAAGATTGAACTTTGCTTCCCTATAACACTGTGTCTTTTCACACTTTTCCAATCCTAATCCAAAATAAATTTACTACAAAAGAAACCTACCCTTAATTTAAATATTATACTATTTGAGCCTTATAGGAGACTTCTGTAAATTTTAATAATCCCCATATCTGATTCTAAAAACTTAAACTAGAGTTAAACTTGCAAAAAACATTCATTGACCATCCTTCTTAGCTAATGATCACAAAAACCCTCTATGAATCATTAAGTTTATGGCATGTATTATTGAAAACTTTAAAATGAGGTATCTAGAGCCAAGAGTGATTAATTGAATCACCCAAAGTCACACAGCAAGCAATGATATACTGGAACCACAACTCTAGTCTTTGGACTGCTAGATCTGACTTCTGTGCTGCAGAGGAATCCCAAGTTTCAAGTCTGGAAGATCAAGGAGGAATCAGTATTTGGAGCAGATTGTGACTTCCATAGCTCAGGAGGTAATTCTGGTCTAGGAAGACGCTCAGATTTTTTGAACATCAAGATTTGATTACATGTCAATGACCAGTGAAAGTTTATTGTCTGCAATATCCGATTCTGGCCCAAGGGCTTAATCTTTCTAATTATATGTTCTGTCCATTATTCCAAAGAGAAAGGTCCAAAAGAGCATATGTAAAGACTTAAATATTCCAAGTAGCAAAAAGTAGACTAGATAAAGGAAAACTTTGAAGACTCCCCCTGGAGGTGGAAATGGCTGTTAGGTGCCATGGGGAGAGGAAGATGGCCCAACAGGGCAATGACGCTCACCTCGGAAAGAAGTCACTTAGCCAATGGAGCAGAAGCTACCTGCATGTTAGAATCATTGGGGGAGCTTCTAAAAATCCTGATCCCCAAGCCATAGCCAGGACCAGTTACATCAGAATCTTCTGGAAGTGGAAGCCCAGCACCGGGAGTTTTTAAAGCTCTCCAGGTAATTCCAATATGCAGCCAAGGTTGAGAACCACTGGGCTAGTGCCTAATACACAACCACTTAATAAATAAAGGTGGATATTAAATTTCTCACTGGGTCAAACTGCCTTTTTTGTCAGAGAAAGTCTCTCACTGAGGGTAAAGCAAACACAGAGCTGGTGGTGCACAGACCTTTTTCGGGGAGAAAAGTTGGGCCAGGCAAAGTGATTCAAACACAGATTTCTCAGCCTGAAAGGTATTTCTTGGTTTTGCAAACTGTCATTTTTGGGCAGAGATTTGTTGTTTTCTTAGAGGAAATTTTCTTTTTCTCACCAGTTAGATGCATTTATGATATTGCCTGATCTTGGGAGCTGTGTGTTATTGAACAAGCAGGAGATCCAGATCTGAGTTTCCATGGGAACAGGAGGACTCTGCAGACTTGAACTTGACCTTGTACAAAAGGAAAGCTGGTGCAAAGAAAACAGACATATCTTGGATACAGGGTCGTTAAAGTCTGAATACCCTAGTACATAGGGATGTTGGGTTCTCGCTTCCTGGTTTTCATTTGTCCTGCTCAAGGCCATGATGCAACTTTTGTCGGGGGTGGGGAGGGACTTCCCTGAAATGAGCGGCCATTCCCACTGTCAAGCCTACTAGGCCAAAGTTAGGTCAGGAAATGAGAACCTGGATGGTGAGCTTTAGACAAAGGGCAGGAAAAATCTATTCTTTCCCTGCCCTTTCATGTCAGTTTTTCTGGACCTCATGTATAACAATGTGGCGGCTGGCCCTTACATTTGTAAGTAGGTTGAGAATTGTCTCACCTGAGGGGGATTGCCCCCGGGCAAGTTCACCCTGGATTTGTTGAGACCAAATAACAACAACAGAATGTTGGGGGTAAAAGGGTTTATACCAAGCTTTATTTTCATGGTGGCAGGTTGAGTGCTGGAATCCCATCTGCCTTGGACAAGTTCACAATCCATCTCCATCTCAGCCTCAGGACACAGCGCTGGGTGGAGCTCTTTATATAGTAACACCGGCAATAATGGCTCATTGCCAATAGGTGTGGAAGCATTAGCCTACACAGGCCAGTTACAGCATCAAGTGGATTATGGTCAGGTGAGGATCCTGGCCATGGGAACTTCCAGTTTCCCTACACTAACTAATTATAGTTAGGAACTGACAATGGGTCCAGACTGGAAGATCAGTGTGTAGCTACATCTATTTGAAGTTACCAGCTGTTGTTTGGGTTGTATGTTTTTTCTGTCCCTTGAGCAACATCTCAGTAAAAGTTGGTTGCAAGTGACCATCTGGCCCCCTGAGATGCTTTAGGGAGAGTAGGAAAGGAGATGGCCAGAGAGGTGCTATGAGGGGCCAGCAGCAGAGGGAAGAGCTGTTCAGTGGAGCAGTGAGCTCCCCAGGTGGTTATTGGGAAAGGGAGAGGTGGGGTGACATCCCATCTAGGCTAAGTGGAGGCTTAGGGGCGACCCGCACTTGGACAAGTGGGAAGCACGGGACCTCACAGAACTCTCTGCAGGACACACTACAGACTGCTCATTCCTGACAATTACCAAGACAGGATTTGACCCAATATAATTTGAGTATTTGGTGGAAACAATCTCTAATTATAAACTGTTTGGCTTAAACATTTGGGAAACACTTGGAATCAAACAATAAGACCTGTGTTCAAAAATATAACCATTACTTCCTAACTGAGTGACGTCCGGCAACCCACCCAAAGGTACCCAGTCTCAGATTCCTCATGTGACAAGTGGAGAACCTAATGTTCATCATCCAGACCTCTTAAGGTTGTTCTAAGGATCAAAGAGGTCAAACTCAGATACATTTTGTAAATGATAAAATAGTATGCAGTATTGTTTCATTTTTGAAAATTTCCTAAACTAAAATGATGAAATGTTAAACCTTTTTTGCTTTTACTGATCATTTGTGTCTCTAACAAGTACTCTGGGGGATTCTATCTGGCAGGTGTGGGAAACACAGGCGGCATCTGTCCCCAGTTATTAATTCTGTTCTCCCCCTGTCTAGGACCACGCCTAGCAGGCAGCGCATGGAGGGACGAAGAGGCGGAGTGATGGAATACACTCATCCCTGACTTAAGGGAGAATAGCAGCCGCCTCTAAAGCAAAGAAGCCCAATGCCGAAGAAGCGTTTCAACATACACCCAAGATAACCAAGCAGAGAAGAAAATGTTACTTAAGTCATGCTTAAATGACAGTTTAAAAAAATAGTAATATTTTGAGTAAAAATTCATGGGACGAAATTAGACAATCAGTGAATCAATAAGCTCTTATTCAACTAACTTTAGTTCACCAGTTTTTGACAAGCAGCCCTTTGAGCCAGGTACTATGGCAGTGACAATTTTAAATAGACGCCCACCTTGCCTGTAAGTAGTTGCAATCTTAAAGAGAAAATACACATGAGCAAAGGCAGTGTTAGGTCAAGCATGAGCAGTGAGGGTCCATGTCTACGCTGTCTAGCATGGTAGCCAGCCATGAGCCCTATGTGACTACTGAGCACTTGAAATGCAATCCACGTTGAGAGATGCTGTGCCGGTAAAATACACACTGGATTCTAAAGGCTTGGTACAAAAAAAAAGAAGAATGTAAAAACACATGATTAATAAATTTCATACTGATTACATGTTAGAATGATATATTTTTAGGTGTATTGAGTTAAATAAAATGTATTATTAGATTTTTAAACTTGCTTTTAAATAGATAACAGTTACCTGATAAATCTATTTACGTGGGAGCCCTCACACCCTAATGATGAGATGTAATCACGTGTCACTGTGTCCCACGGTTATTCCACACTACTGTGTTAATACCATAGTCAAGAGCCTCCCTCCTTAGCACATCTCTTCCTCTGCCACTTGGCAGCAGTCCTTAAAATGCAGTTAAAAGGCAGGGACTCTACTTACACCTGAATTGAATCTCAATCAGATTTTAATTGAGATCCAAAAAAGACGTTTGTTCCTTATCCCAGCGGTTTCCCAGCCTCAGTGAGCAATACAAAACACTTGGCTAACAACATCAGACTTCTCATGCTTCCATGCTCTGGGCTAGGGGCACTTCTGTCACTGTGATTTCTTCATACAGCATGCAGCGAGAACTCCTTCTCTTTAGCTACCCTCTATGGATGGGCAATGAATTCGATGAAAAACAGCCTGTTAAGAGTCTTTCAAGCTCCATGATTATGTGTACCATGGAGCTGTGCCTTTACCATGCTTATAGCAGTGCTAGACACACAGTAGGTACTCAATAAGTAGTTGCATTGACGAATTAAAAACATTGTTACTCTTTAGGGAACCTAGAGTCTGGTCACATGAAGGAAGCATTGAAGCTCTGTTTTCACTTTAAAATGGTTAGTGATGAAAGGTGAGCCTTTTGGAGATTTTGATTTTATTCTGCTTTTAAAACTTACCCCAAGCCTGTACTTCACAAAGGAAGAAAATCATCCTGGTATTGATAGAGCCCTTATGCATCTGTCACTGCTTTCTGCCCCTGCTCCCCCTGCAGCCCACATGCCACTCCCTTCTTCCCCCGTATATGGCCTGAGGCTGCAGACTCTGAGTTTTTTATTTGGCAGCCCTGAACCTCACAAAGAAGGGCACTGGCAGCTGCAGGCCCGATCACCTCAGCAATTCTAGGATCTGCTTCGTAATTCATAAGCAGAGATCATGCAGACTGAGGGGGCTGTAGGATGAAGTCTTCAAATACCCAGTGCATTTCTGCTTAGCATTTTATATCTAGTTCTTCCAGTGTAATAGTGGGAATGAGAAAATCTTTGGATGACTGACCAAATGAATTTTTGAAAACTGGATGACTAAAGATGTTGAGCACTTTTTTGTGAATTTATTGGTCATTTGTGCATCTCTTCTGAAGCGTTCAAGTTGTCTGCCATTTTAAATTGGGTTCTCTTATTATTGACTTATAGCCATTCTTTATATAATTTGAATACAAGTCCTTTGTCAAATGTAGGTGGTGCAAAACACTTTTGCCCAGTCTCTGGTTTGCTTACTCATGTTTTTAATGGTATCTTTTCCTGAACTGAAATTTAAAATTTTGTTGTAGTCCAACTTACTTTTTTAATGGTTAGTGCTTTTTGTATTCTGTCTGAGGACTCTGCCCGCCCCAAGGTCTTGCAGTTACTGTGCTTCGTTCTAGCAGCTCTGCGCCTGTGGGTGTTACATGTAGGCCTATGATCCATTTGGAATTAGATTTGTAAATGGAGTGAGCTAGGGATAGAGGTTCAATTTTTCTCCACGCATATATCCAGTAGTTCAGCATTTTTATTAAAAAGACTTTCCTTGCCTAGTTAAATCAGAGCCAAAACTGGAAACAATCCAAATGTCCATCCACAGATAAATGGATAAACAAATTGTAGTATATTCATACAATGGCATATGACTTGGTAGTTTCAGAAAAGAGCAAGCTGTGAATATACACAACAACCGGAATCAATCATTTTAAAACATTATGTTAAATGAAAGAGGCTAAACTCAGAACAACTTATTACTGTATGATTCTACTTCTATGACATTCTAGAACAGACGAAACTAATTCTACAGTGATAGAAAGCCAATCAGTGGTTGCCTGGTTGGGCAGAGGGTTGGAAACTTCTGGAATGATGGACATGTTCGATATTGTTTTGGGTGTTTGGCCAAATGTGAGCATATACAATTGTCAAATTTCGTCCACCTGAACATCGAAGGGTTGGGTATTTCACTGTATGTTACTTACACCTCAATTTAAAATACGTGAAAGAAAAAGAAAGAATTAGAGTGTTAACCTCCCTGGACCATACCCAGGGGGCAGCAGAGCTCCTCCCTCAGTCAGATGGCTGGCTGCGGAGGCCTGGGAAAAAGAGGCGCCCAGGCAAGTGCTCTTTACCTCTCCTTCCCGAGACTGTGGGATGGACCTTTCCAAACACTGTTTAGACTTCCATTCCAAACCAGCTGAGTAAATAATGAGCTGTTTTTTCCCCTCTGTGTTTGGAAATTTGAGCCTAGTATATCTTTCTCAAGCATATTTCATTTAGAAGATAATTTACATTCGCAAGGAATCACAGCAGCAGCAGCCCAGGCACCTAATGGTTATGTAAGATCCAAGGCTCATCAGAATGTGCCGTGCATCGATCTTGGTGAGCAGGCAAACCTGAGTGCTTGAAATTCAAATTCTTTTAAAATAACCCTAGCAATGTCCACCTACCGTAGCCCATCATTTCTGAAATTTTCCTTTGAACATTGCAGTTAATACCCATTTTAGGGCAGCTGAATCATTGGAAGGCTTTAAATTCCCAGTCCCTACACCAGATTTTTTACTGCAGTTAAGTGAGATTGTGTTGGCAATTGTGGAGGGGTGTGGGCTAGAAGGGGGGTTACTTGGTTATTTATACCTGATGGCTTTATCGCTGAAGATGATTTGTAACAATGAAGCAGCTGGAGTGGTAATATGATTCATATTAATGTATATGTATCGATGGGTTAGGAATGGAATTAACATAATTTCTGTGCTTTGATTTTTCCCTCAGAAGTTAAGGTTACAGGTTTATTTACAGTCTGCAATGTGCACAGCCAGGCACACAGATGGCGGGGAAGGGAAGGCCACGTGCTATGACCAATGGGTGAATGTTAACATTGCAGGGCATTGGTACAGCTCTTTGAAAGGGCCAGAGCCCGAGGGAGAAGGCAGATAGCAACAATCACTCCTTTCGTCTCCCAGAGTTCTTAACCCTTCCATTCAGCCCCGTCGGTCTCCTTTTGCTGGCCAGGACTTAGGAAGGAGTGGGGTGGGGAGGCCCAGTGAGATGCCAGGACCAGGGTTGCCAAGGCAGAACCTTGTGGAAGGCAGTAACCAGGGAAGCA
Source organism: Manis javanica (assembly GCF_040802235.1). NCBI lineage: Eukaryota > Metazoa > Chordata > Mammalia > Pholidota > Manidae > Manis > Manis javanica. Next base: position 110,067,054 of record NC_133164.1, read on the forward strand.
GCCACAGCCACCAGACTCAAGGGCATTAGCGGGAAGTGGGGTGGGGGGTGACCCCGTGGGAGGGTGGGCTCTGAGGTACCGGAGCCACAGGACAGGACAGAGAATGGCCGACAGGCCTGCCAGACTGAAAGCTGGCATGAAAGGACATAGTGGCACAGGAAACACCCTGCTCTCAGAGCAGAAATGTGGCCAGAGAGACAGGAGGTGTCCCTGCTGCTAAGCAGAAGTCCTAGGCCATTCAGGAAAGAGCAGAATTCAGTCTCTGTGCAGACAGGCCTGTGGGTGGAAAGTGGGTGTCTCCAGAAAGTAGGCCTAGGGAAGCAGCCATTAGGAAGTCTTCTGCATTTTCCCCTCTCCTCAACCAAGTTCACTTCCACAGCTGGAGAGATGAGCCTCCTGGTACAGAAGGGAAAGGTCGCCATTTCCCCTGCCAAGTTTCTCTCTTGATTATGTGTGTATGCATGTGTGTATGTGTACGTGTGTGTGCATGCATGTATGTGCCCTGGGGAAAAGTGAGTGGTAGAAAGATACTAGAAGTCAGAAGTCTGCTGGTTGTCACTGCAGGGGAGAAAAAGTTTTCTCTAACCCTCTTGGTGCTTGCGCTGGGTTTGAAAATTTAACTAGCGAAGACGTACTAACAGGAGAAATGCATACAAACGTCTTTAATATAAATTTTATGTGACATGGGAGACTTCGTAAGGAGTGAAGACCCCAAGAAGCAGGTAAACCGGAGACATTTAATGCTACATCTGATGCGGAGTGGACAGTGGGAGGAATATGGAAGGACGAAGGGCATGAGGTACGTGCAGCGGGCTGGGGGACACTCAGCAGGGCCTGTTCAGGTCCCGCTGGGGTGCCTCTGTCTTCAGAGGTGAGGAGGCTCCTTTCCTCTGGGTGCAGTGGGGGTGCCTCTCACATGAGGGGCTATAACCTGCTTCAGGGGAAGGTCAGGAAGGCCTTCCTGCACCTGCCATTTCTCAAATTCCTTCAGCTTGAAATATTCAATAGCCAGGATTCCCTATTTTGGGGTAGCATTTCCTGAACCTCATCATCTCTCATATGGAAACATGAAGCCAGGGGGAAGTAGTCTGAACCCCATCCAAGAGTAGGGTCTCAACATAGGGATTTGAATGAATGAATAATTTAGAAGCATTTGGTATCTAGCAGGTTTTCGTCCTCTGAAGGACTGTCTTTATAGCTATGTTTTACTGATTCGTGATCTTCCATTACTTAGAAAAGGCTCTGTTGGCTCCGCCCTCTGAGCCATTGTGAAGTACGCAGGCCTTAACGTCCTTCACAGAATCTTACATTTATTTTTTCTTTCTAATAAAGTTAACTGAATTGGAAACTTTAGGGTCTTGAAAACTGGCTGGTCTTCCTACCAGCTGAAGGTAAAAGAATGGAGGCACTGGCCCAATTCTGAGTCTAAAAAGGCAGATTGTGTATGAGCATTCACACTCAGCGTACCCATCTGCAGAAATGGCCTCAGCATCATACTGCTGTCCTCTCCTCTCTGGCCCCCAAGCTCTGCTAGGGGTGCCTGGTCCTAACCATCCCAAGGTACCTGCTTCGGGCAGTGACCAAGCACATTCAACCATGTAGCTGCTCTCTTCTCCAAGTACAGTAACATCATAGCTGCACCCCTGTAACAACTTCCATTTACTGAACATCTATGGGTACTGGCCAGAGTGCTGTGGGATTTAAAAATATGACCCCCTTTTGTACCCACACTGACTCTAGAAAGTAAACATTATCCCCATTTTCAGATGTAGAAACTGAGACTCAGAAAGTAAGACACTTGCTGGAAATCAGAGTTGAAATTCACATTCAAGTCTGCCCTATTCCAAAGCCTGTTCTTTTTTCATTACATTGTTCAGATTTCTCCATCATAAAAGCTTTTCAGTTCTCAGTAGCTTCCTATTAAAATGAAATATTCTGGAACAGTATGAACCCCTAATAGCTAATGTCTTGCTTAAGCCAAGTGACATATAGTTTGGCAGCAAACAGAGATTCAGTATAAACAATTATCAGGGGACAGCAGGGGGGTAAGTAATAGTCAGAAAAATGAAGAGAAACTGTGATTAAGATTGTTTTGTTCCAGTCTGCAGAAGTTCAGGAAAGCCACAAAATAAATATGATGCTGTCAGAATCATTTGCCATTCTCTTGTAGTTGAGCAGCCGATCCATCCTGTGTCTGGGGTTCCTCACTTGTGAGTTCTGTGGTCTAACTTCCATGATGGAAGATTTTAATACTCACTTTTTCAGCCTGCCTTGCTGCCAGGCATAAGCACATAGCCTAGAATCTTCTAAGACATTTCACCCAAGACTTTGAATTGTGAAAACTTTGCAGTGAAGGCAAATTTGACTTCCTGGAACAAAGGCGGCAGTGTGTTCAAGGCATTGCTGCATACAGCCTCTAGGACACAGTGGCCTAGACAGGGTGCCCTTGGCAGACCCAATTCTGCAGCAGATTCCCAGCTTTTTCACCCTAAGTATGCTTCCTCAGCAACTCCAATAATTCTGAGAACTATCTGGTTTCTCTCTTTTTAAAATAATAGCTACATGAAATGACCTTTATGTCATAAACATTCATTCTTTCAAGGTATACAATTTGGGTGGTTTTAGTACAGTCTCAGAGTTGTGCAACCATCAAAACTGTCTAATTACAGAAGATTTTAATCATCTTCCTCACCAAAAATCCTTACCCATTAGCAATCACTCCCCATCACCCCTTCCCAGAGCCCTTGGCAACCACCAATTTGCTCTCTACCTCTCTGAATTTACCTATCTAGACATTTCATATAAATAGAATCATACAATATGTGGCCTTTTGCATCTGTATTCTTATATTTAGCATGATGTTTTCTAGATTCATCCATGTTGGTATACAGGTAACTCCTTTATGACCAACTGATATTCCATTTTATGGAAATAATACAACTTGTTTATTCATTCATTGATAGACACTTGCATTATTTTTACTTTTTGGCTATTATAAATAATGCCACTGAGAATGTTCATGTGCAAGTTCTCATGTGGACATACATTTTTAATTCTGTTGGGTATATACCTAAGGTGGAGCTGCAGAATCATGTAATTACTATGTATTTAACTGTTTGAGGATCTGCCAAACCATTTCCTTGTGGTTGTACCATTTTTCTTCCCACTAGCCCTGTATAAGAATTCCAGTTTATTAATTATGTGAAACAAATACTAACAGAATTCAAGGGGGAAATAGAATGCAATGCATTCATTTTAGGAGACTTCAGTACACCATTCACTCCAAAGGACAGATCAACTAGACAGAAAATAAGTAAGGAGACAGAGGCACTGAACAACACATTAAAACAGATGGACCTAACAGACATCTACAGAACATTCCACCCAAAAGCAGCAGGATACACATTCTTCTCAAGTGCACATAGAACATTTTCCAGAATAGATCATATACTAGGCCACAAAAAGTGCCTCAGTAAATTCAGAAGGATTAAAATTGTACAAACCAGCTTCTCAGAACACAAAGGTATGAAACTAGAAATAAATTATGCAAAAAAAACAAAAAGGCCCATACACACATGGAGGCTAAGCAACATGATCCTACATAATTAATGGATCAATGACCAAATAAAAACAGAGATCAAGCAATATTTGGAGACAAATGAAAACAAGAACTCAACACTGCAAAAACTCTGTGGGATGTGGTGAAGGCCATGCTAAGAGGGAAGTATATTGCAATACACACCTACCTCAGGAAAGAAGAACAATCCCAAATGAACAGTCTAAGCTCACAGTTAATGAAACTAGAAAAAGAAGAACAAAGGAAGCTCAAAGTCAGTAGAAGGAGGGATACAATAAAGATCAGAGCAAAAATAAATATAATAAAGAAGAATAAAACAATAGAAAGAATCAGTGAAACCAGGATCTGGTTCTTTGAGAAAATAAACAAAATAACTAACCCCCTAGCCAGACTTATCAAGAAAAAAAGAGAGTCTACACACATCAACAGAATCAGAAATGAGAAAGGAAAAATCACTATGAACACCACAGAAATACAAAGAATTATTAGAGATACTATGAAAAATTATATGCTAATAAATTGGATAACCTACAAAAAATGGACAACTTTCTAGAAAAATACAACCTTCCAAGACTGACCCAGGAAGAAACAGAAAATCTGAACAGACCAATTACCAGCAATGAAATTGAATTGGTAAACAAAAAACTATCTAAGAGCAAAACTCCTGGACCAGACGGCTTCACTGCTGAATTTTATCAAACATTTAGTGAAGATCTAATACCCATCCTCCTTAAAGTTTTCCAAAAAGTAGAAGAGGAGAGAATACTTCCGAAGTCATTCTATGAGGCCAGCATCATTCTAATACCAAAGCTAGGGAAAGACACCCCAATAAAAGAAAACTACAGACCAATATCCCTGATGAATATACATGCAAAAACATTCAACAAAATATTAGTGAACTGAATTAAAAAATACATCAAAAAAATTATCCATAATGATCAAGTAGAATTTATTCCAGGGATGCAAGGATGGTACAATATTTGAAAATCCATCAACATTATACACCACATCAACAAAAAGAAGGACAAAAATCACATGATAACTCCTAGATGCTGAAAAAGCATTCAACAAAATTCAACATCCATTCATGATAAAAGCTCTCAGCAAAATGGGTATGGAGGCCAAGTACTTCAACATAATAAAGGCCATATATGAAAAACTCACAGCCATCATCATACTTAACAGAGAAAAGCTGAAAGCTTTTCCTCTAAGATTGGGAACAAGACAAGGATGCCCACTCTCCCCACTTTTATTCAACATATTCTGGAGGTCTAGCCACAGCAATCAGAGAGCACAAATAAATAAATGGCATCCAGATTGTTAAGGAAGAAGTTAAACTGTCACTGTTTACAGATGACATGATATTGTACATAAAAACCCCTAAAGAATCCACTCCAAAACTACTAGAACTAATATCTGAATTAAGCAAGGTTGCAGGATACAAAATTAATACACAGAGATCTGTTGCATTCCTATACATTAATGATGAATTAGCAGAAAGAAAAATCAGGAAAACAATTCCATTCACAATTGCATCAAAAAGAATAAAATACCCTAGGAATAAACCTAACTAGGGAAGTGAAAGACCTATACCCTGAAAACTACAAGACACTTTTGAGAGAAATTAAAGAGGATACTAATAAATGGAAATTCATCCCCTGCTCTTGGGTAGGAAGAATTAATGTTATCAAAATGGCCATCCTGCCTAAAGCAATCTACAGATTCAATGCAATCACTATCAAAATACTAACAGCATTCTTCAATGAATGGGAACAAATAGTTCTAAAATTCATATGGAAACTCAAAAGACCCTGAATAGTCAAAGAAATCCTGAGGAAGAAGAATAAAGTCAAAGTAATCCTGAGAAAGAAGAATTATGCTCCCCAACTTCAAGTTCTACTACAAAGCCATAGTAATCAAGAAAATTTGGTACTGTCATAAGAAAAGACCCATAGACCAATGGAACAGAATAGAGAGCTCAGAAATAAACCTATACATATATGGCCAATTAATATATGATAAAGGAGCCATGGACATACAATGGGGAAATGACAGCCTCTTCAACAGCTGGCGTTGGCAAAACTGGACAGCTACATGTAAGAGAATGAAATTAGATTACTGTCTAACTCCATACCCAAAAGTAAACTCGAAATGGATCAAAGACCTGAATGTAAGTCATGAAACCATAAAACTCTTAGAAGAAAACATATGCAAAACTATCTTGAATATAAACATGAGCAACTTTTTCATGAACATATCTCCTCCGACAAGGGAAACAAAAGCAAAAATGAGCAGGTAGGGCTGTATCAAACTAAAAAGTTTCTGTACAGCGAATGGCACCATCATTAGAAGAAAAAGGCATCCTACAGTATGGGAGAATATATTCATAAATGACATATCCAAACAGGGGTTGACATCCAAAATATATAAAGAGCTCACACAACTCAACAACCAAAAAGCAAATAACCTGATTAAAAATTGGCAGAGGATCTGAACAGAGACTTCTCCAAAGAAATTCAAGTGACCAAAAGACATATGAAAAGATGCTCCACATCATTAATCATCAGAGAAATGCAAATTAAAACCACAATGAGATATCACCTCACACCAGTTATGATGGTCAACATCCAAAAGACAAACAACAAAAATGCTAGTGAGGATGTGGAGAAAGGAAACCCTGCTACACTGCTGTTGGGAATGTAAGCTAGTTCAACCATTGTGGAAAGCAGTATGGAGGTTCCTCAAAAAACTCAAAATAAGAATACCATTTGACCCAGGATTCCATTCCTAGAAATTTATCCTAAGAAAACAGGATCACAGATTCAAAAAGACATATGCACCCCTATGTTTATTACAGTACTATTTATAATAGCCAAGAAATGGAAGCAACCTAAGTGTCCATCAGTAGATGAATGGATAAAGAAGATTGGTACATATACACAATGGAATATTATTCAGACATAAGAAGAAAACAAATCCTACTATTTGCAACAACATGGATGGAGCTAAAGGGTATTATGCTCAGTGAAATAAGCCAGGTGGAGAAAGACAAATACCAAATGATTTCACTCATGTGTGGAGTATAACAACAAAGCAAAAAACTGAAGGAACAAAACATCAGCAGAATCACAGAACCCAAGAATGGACTAACATTTACCAAAGGGAAAGGGACTGGGGAGGGTGGGTGGGAAGGGAGGGATAAGAGGATTAAGGGGCATTATGATCAGCACACATAATATAGGGGGAGCATGGGGAAGGCAGTACAGCACTGAGAAGACAAGTAGTGACTCTATAGCCTCTTACTACGCTGATGGACAGTGACTGTAATGAGGTATGTGATCGGGACTTGATAATAGGGGGAATGTAGTAACCACAATGTTGCTCATGTGAAACCTTCATAAAATTATGTATCAATGATACCTTAATTAAAAAAATAGTAATAATAAAAGAGAATTCCAGTTTCTCTACATCCTCGCTAATGCTTTTATTCCTGTCCTTTTTTATTTTAGCCATCTTAGTGAGTGGAAAAACAGATCTGGTGTGCATTTCCTGAGTGACTGAAGATGCTGAGTATCTTTCTGTGTCCTCATTGACCATTTGTTTGTCTGATTTGGAGAAATGTCTAAGTCCTCTGTCCATTTTAAAATTAGTTTATTATCTTTTTATTGTGTTATATGTTTTCTTTGTATATTCTTGATACAAGTCCCTTATCAGATAAATGATTTGCAAATATTTGCTCCCATTTTTTCAGGTTGTCTTTTTACGTCCTCGATAGTATCCTTTGAAGCACATATTTTTTATTTTAATGAAGTCCAACTTATCAACTTTTTTCTCCAGTTGCCTGTGCTTTAGGTATCATAGCTAAGAAATCATTGCTTCCTCCAACCCCACAAAGATACTATGCTCTCTTCAAAGAGTATTATAGTTTTATCTTTTACATTTAGGTCTATGATACACTTTTAATTAATTTTTGTATATGGTGTGAGATAGGGGTCAAAATCCAGTCTTTTGTTTGAGGATATTCTGTTTTGCCAGCACCATTTGTTGAAAAAACTATTCTTTTCCCATTGAATTGTCTGTGTAACCTTGTAAAAAACCAATTAATCATAAATATAAGTGTTTGTTTCTGGACTCTCAGTCCTATTCCATTGATCTAGATGTCTATCCTATGCCAGTGTCTCCTGTCAAAAGTAGGATAAGCAGAGTGAAGGGAGCAGTGCAGAGAGGTTCTTAGCAATGAAAATCCCTGAAAAGTCCACCCTGCAACCCACAGAGGGAACCTCAGAGAGCACAAAGCTAGCTTTCCTTGACACCATTTCTAGACCCTAACAGGTACTAGAGGATTTCTGGGTGCATTATGGGAAGGGGATGGGGGACTTGGAGGGGCATAAACCAACTTCTTTTACACTCCTGTTATCAAAAAGGGGGCAAGCAAGTATTTGTACTTAACAATCAATTTGGGCACATTAGTTGCACCCGAAACAGTATAGAGGGGCATTCTCGTTACATATAGAATGTGTATAGGACCTGGTTACAGTTTTGCTTGGACTTGGACTGCCAGATATGTTTCTGGATACATCCTACCTCACGTGCCCTCTCCACTCTGCCCAGCAGGTCTCAGGCCCTCAATTCCAGCCTCTCTCTGGCCCCGTGTTGCGGTGGAGTCCACAGTCCAGCTTCGCCAGGACATGTGATGGCTAACTTTTCTCATGCTGTGGGCCTGCTCTTGGCCATCCTCAGTCATATTCCCAGGTGTTAGTTTCCTAGGGCTGCTATCACAAATTACCACAAACTTAAAACAACACAAACGTATTCCCCTATAGTTCTGGAGGGCAGAAGTCCAAAATTAGCTTTACTGGTCGAAAGCCAAAATGTTGGTAGGACTGGTTCCTTCTGGGGAGAATATGTTCCCTCTTGTGCCTCTAGATGCTGCCTACATCCTCATGTTCCTTTCCTCCACCTTCAGAGGCAGTGGGGTAGCTCCATGCTTCCATGGTTACGCTGCACTCTCTCTTCTGTGTCGAATCACCCTCTGCCTCTCTTGTGATTACAACACTTGTGATTACATTTAGGCACTAAACCAGGTAGTCCAAGATAATCTATCTCAAAATCCTTAATCACATCCGCAAAATCCCCTTTTACTATAAGGTAACCTTCAGAGGTTCTGGGGATTAGGACATAGACATCTTTGGGGCACCATTACCCAGCCTACAGTCCAGGCTGGGCCGTGTAGGGGCTGCACTGCCTGATTGGAGCCGAATCTCCTCTGATGGGTGGGGTCTCTGCCATTGTCTGTATTTGGACCATATTTTGATGCTGACCAGTTGTCAATTATTCTACCACCCACATTATCAGCCCTCTTTGTTAGGAGGATGAAATAGATAACTAGTGAACTAAAAAATCTATGAAACTCTTCAGTGCACAGCTCTAAGAAAATCAAGTGTGAGGAAAAGGAAAACAATAGACAAGAAAAAATTGGGCATTGATCCATGATACAAATCTGAAATATCAGACAGTTAAAAAAGTCACTGAAAACTAAAGAGCAGCTTCTTGACCTGCTGAGCAGGAAATAAGTAGCATGATAGAAAGCTTTCTGGTGTCTTAATTTGATCTGATCCCAAGCAGGGAGACAGCCTGGGGAACCCACCTTTTAGGGCATGTTTCTGTGCAAGAAAGATGAGGCAGAGACCAGGCCAGGCTGGGAAGCAGAACCCGAGGGGACCAAATGGGAACCACCCAGAGCTGAGCATGTGAATATGGAACATGGCTTTCCCACGCAGGTCCCTGAACTTTGCTGTGAGCCCATGACTTGCCTTCTTCCTTCAGTGGCAGAGCCTCCCAGAGGGTAATCACCTGCTCAGCTGTGTGAGAATCACTTGGTACCACACAGGATGGGGACCTATCCCCATAATAATCAGAATTTCTGGGGTACGTCCTAGCATCTGCATTTTAATAAGGAGACCATTCTTAAGTGCTGAAGCTCCCAGGTGGGGACACTATGACAGCATATTTAAAGGGGTTCAGTAACACTATACTTTCATAGGATTTTGCACAGATTGTTCTGAGTCACCCATGAGTACAAATGAAAGTCATAAGGATCATCACGGGAAGAGACCCCAGAATCATGGATGATCTGAGAAGGCAGATAGTTGTCTACTTCCTAACTAACAGTAATTGTTCAGTTGTGGCTGCCTGGATCATGGTGTAAAGATAAATTATGAGGCCTTGCCTGGGCTTAGATGGTAAGAGAGCAATAATTAATTAGTAATATCTGCCAGGGCTAGGAGTGGGAGAAGGGAGTTATGAATGTGTGTCTCTTGTTTGCCAATTTCTCCTAGAAAGACCTAGCTCTTCTCATTTTATGATGAGGTATAGTGTATGCACAAAAGACTGGATGGAAACATGTATGTACATACTGAAGAACAAAAATAAAACACATCCTTTTAAACGTTTCTCTAGATAGCAGCTTCCTAAGTCTTCTTGGGTAACACGTGGCATTGTCTCACAACTTTTTTAATGTCTAATTTAAATAAATCCCTTTTGGTACAATTTAATTCCAGCCCTGTTCATTCTATCCTCAGAGAAAAACAGGACAGCTGCTCCTGCTCTTATTCAATATGCCTCCTATTTTAAAGAATTCAATCCTCCAGAAAAAAGTTAATGAGACTCTTCTATTTTAATGAGTTACTTGTTTGATGGATTGGCAGTTTTCCTCCCCAAGCTCAAAATTCTTGGTTACAAAGACAAATTAGAATAGAACATTGAGAATAGAAAGGATTTAGAGCTCACCCAGTCTCACTTTTCACAGATGGTGCAAGCAGCCCACAGAAATAGCAGACCTGGCTTGCCCACACAGCAGAATCAGAACTAAGACCCAACTAGCCTACTTCTCAGCTCAGTTACTTCTATGAGACCACGGTATTTCAACAATCAGTGTGTTCTGAAGTGAAACAGTGAGCCCCGGACCAAATGCATTGGGCTCATTTTCCACACACTTCAACGGCTTCCAATCTCAAGCCCCTCGGTCTTTTTGCCAAACGGCTTCAGACACAGCTGGGGCAGACCAGAAGAGCTGAGGGAATTAATTTCCCAGGAGCGGCCCAGAATCGGGGTTCTGAGGCCAATTCCCACGTGTGTATGTGGTGGGGGTGGGGTGTGGATGGGATCAGTCCCCCTCCCCACCACCAAGCAATTCGGGAGTACCAGCAGGGTGTCCAAGAATTCAACTCAATTCTGACACTATCTATGCAGAAATAGCATCGGATTCCACAGTGCACAGTCCTACGAGACTGCCTCCCACCCCCACCCCCATCTCAGATGCCAGTGAAAGCCCCAGGCTGTTCACTGTGCTTCTGACCAACTTCAGCTGGCACCAGCTGTATCCACTATGGAAGGCAGAATAATTGTGCCCCAAAGGTTCTGCAGACCTTCTCTGTGGGTTCAGTTAATTTGCCAGACAGGATCATGGAGCATGGGGTAATACATAGGTTTACCAACTTAGTAAAGGATATGTTAAAGGACACAAATCTACAGCCAGAAGAGCAGTATAGGGTGAGGTATTAGGAAAGGGCAGGCTAGGGACTTGCATTCTCTCCGAGTACTCCACTCTACCCCATCTCTGTGTGTTTACCGACCGACCCCATCCTTTTAGGGTTTTATGGAGGCTTCGTCATATGGGCATGATTAAATCCCTGGCCATTGGTGACTGATGCAACCTCCAGCCCTTCTCCCCCCTGGGAGGTCAGTGGGTGGGACTGAAAGTTCCACCCCTCTAATCATATGGTGGTTCCATTGGCAACCAGCCCTCCCTTAAATGCCTTCTTCATTAATATAACAAGAGACACCTTAAACACTCTCAACACTTAGGATATTCCAAAGGTTTGGAGCCCTGAACCAAAGACTGGGGTGAAGACCAAATATACATTTCTTACAATAAACCATATCACAAACCCTTAACCACTGAGGGATGGGAATGGAGGGATAGATACCCCCAATCCCTCACCCATTCCTTTAAAGGACGATTCTGAGATCTTTCTTACCTGTGTCTCAAAGGCTCCTCAGGACCCTTCTCCACCAGTGACCCTCTCACTAATGTGCCTTTTATTGCTTTCCTCTTACCTTCTCCCTCTGCCCTACTCCTCACTGTGAGATCATCTCCCAGATAAACTATTTGCACCCAAATCCTTATTTCAGGATCTTCTTTTTGGGGAAATCAAACTAAGATCGTGCTTTACAAGAAGAGAGCTTTATAAGATCAGCAGGAGATGTGAATTGAAGAAATTGCCTATAAATGGATTTCCAATAAGTATTCTTTAGGACCAGCTTTATCACTGATGGAGTCCAATGCAAAATGAAAATGTGATGTCCCGTGTTGCAAAAGAATTTGTATACTAAGAATCTTAAGATGGTGACAGCAGAGCATTAAATGAAAGACAGACCTCTTCTGAGAGTGGGCCTGTGGGACCGTGCAGGTTGTGCACCCATGAACCTGGCCCTAGCAATCTTTCTGTTTAAGAATTACTACTCACAGCAACGGCACCATTTGATAGGCCCCTACTGTGTGCCAGGCAATGTGCTAAGCCCTTTAGATTGCATTGTGCCATGTATCCCTCAAGACAACTCCAGTTAATAGATATCATTTACTGAAAAATCTCTTGTCATGGAGGAGGAATATATGATGAGATGCTAAGTGGGAATATTCCTCTGGCCCCTGAATCATGACTAAGGTTGAAAGTTACCAAAAAAAAATAGGGTACCAACTGTATCTCCCATGGTAGGCAGAATAATGATCCCCCAAAGATGTCTTCAGCCCAATCCCTTGAACCTGTGAATGTTTATCTAACATGGAAAAAGGACTTCGCTGATATTATTAAGAATAAAGACCTTGAAATAGGGAGATGTTCCTTGATTATCTGGCTGAGTCCAGCTTCATCACATGAGTACCTAACCTTTCTTGTTGAGGTCGGTCAGGGAGATGTGACTGTGGGAGAAGGGTCACAAAGACGCGACACCGCTGGCCTCGAGGGTGGAGGAAGGGGTCCGTGAGCCAAAGAATGTGCGTGGCCTCATGAAGCTGGAAAAGACAAGGAAACAGATTTTCTCCTAGAACATCCAGGAAAGAGGTTCTCAGTCCTCCCCTGAAGGAAAATACATTTGTTATTTTAAGGGATTGAATTTGTGGTAATTTGTTGCACCTGCTGCAAGAGACTAATATATCCATATTCTACAGAAAGACTAACATGCAGCTGGATACCTGCTGGCAGAGCTCAGGAGATGCTGTGGAGTGGGTGGAGTAATCAGTCCCAGGCTGAGGACTGAGGTGCCCCCTGTCAAGGTGGGTGGGGGAAGACAGGCCGTGGCCAGCAGGCTCATGGGGCATACAGGGCCCCTCATGAGTGAGGGGCTTCTCCTTCCTTTCCCAAAAGGATGCTTTCCCTTCTCCAAATAGGTGAGGGGAAGTGTCTTGCCTGAGGGTTTCAGCCCCAGGCAAGTTCACTATGGATTCAGTGAGACCAAGAAATGATAATGGAACGTTCTTGGGAAAAGGGTTTATACCTGGCTTTGTTCTCCCTGCGGTAGGTCAAGCTCTAGAATCACAGGTCCATCATCCACCTCTGTCTCTGCCTCTGCCCAGAGCACTGGGCAGAGCTCTTTATATGGTGTGATTCGGGCAATAATAGCTCATTGCCAAAGGTGTGGAAGCAGTAGCCTAGCAGTAGGCCAATTACATCATCTTAGTTTAGGGTCAGGTGAGGATCCTGGCCGTAGGAACTTCATTTTCCCCACAGGAAGCTTCCAGGGAAGTCCCCCTGCCTGCACTGAACTCCCAGGACATCTTATCACATCTGCTTCCTGCTGCTTCAGCCTGAGCCTGTCCAGGCCCTCTTGGGATCTTCACAGCCCTGCTGCCTGGTATCTCTCTGCTCTTGGCTGGCACTGGGGCCTTAGGAGTCACACCAGAGGGCAGAGACAGAATTACACTGAGTAAAATGAAGGAAGGCTGGAAGGAGCAAAGGGAGAGTGCCCTGGGGGCAGACAACAATAAAACCTATCTTTAAGAAAATTAAACCCATAATATGAATTGTTTTCATTTCAAAAAAAAATGTTTGCCTTCATGAAACTAACTCATGTTCACTTATGTTCTCCAAAATGTTTTTAGAGCATAATAAAGAAAATAAAATTTTCCACTACCCAGCAGCATTCACTGTCAACATTACGTTGTTTCCTTCTAATCTTTAATTTACCATATGCTCTTATACAGCTATTTTAATCAAAACCAAGACTGTATGCAACCTTCTTCATTAAACCATAATGTTAAGTCAGTATTTTCCTGCATTAGTAAAGATTTTTGGAAGACTTTTTTGAACAACAGCATATTATTATTATCCAACATGTGGACAGTAACTTGACAATTCCCCTATTTATAGATGTGTAAATTTGTTGGGTTTTTTTTTAATCAATAATATTGTGGTGAGGAGCCTTGCCATCCCACTGCAATACAGAGAATACCCAACCTTATCTTCTCCTTTCTTCCACTTGGGCTGGGTTGTCTATAGACATACTTATTTATCTTTGTTATCAAATCTACCTTACATACAGAAAAATATATATATGTGTTTGTGGATAAAGTGAAGGTTCCTGTGGTCAGGATTCCCACCTGGCCCTGGTCGGCTAGCTCACTACACACGTGTGAGCAATACGTATTGACTCTATATAAAGAGCTCTGCCCAGTGCTCTGGCAACACGGTGGCATGGCTGCAAGGCTGCAGGAGAGCAGAGATGAGACTGGAGTGGTGGCAGCACCGAGGAAAGAGACTGAGATGGTTGTGGGGACAGAGAGGCCCAGAGGCAGAGATGGGCTTGCTGCGTGCAGACTCGCTCTGAGTTGTTGGGATTCTAGTGATTGACCTGCCATCGTGGGAATAAAGTTGGGTATAAACCCTTTCACCCCAAGAGCATTCAATTGTTATTTCTTTCTCACTGACTCCATAGTGAATTTGTCTGGGGCTGTAACCCATTGGCAAGACAGTGTTTAAAGGGTGATAGTAAAATGAATGTCTGCACTCTCAACATCTCAGATTAAATGTGATGTCAGTATGATAGAAGGACAATATTTCTATCATTTAGAAACTCCCTTTGTGTCTCTCTCTGACCATATTCTTTCCCCCAGTCCCTTTAGAGGAAACCATTATTGTGAATATTCTTTTAGTATTCTTGATCATTTTATCACATCTGCATATTGGACTAAACTATGTATCATCTGCATGTCCATGATTTTGTCCTCTTTTTAATTGGAATTATATTGTTTTGTGTTCTTCTGCAACTTGCTTGTTTTTGCCAACATGACATTTCTGAGGTCCACAATGTTGATATATGTCACTGTGGAACATTCTTATTCATTGCTGTCTGCACAGGCCAGCAACCTGCCTTATCTTTTCAACACTGGTATTAAACATTTAAAAAATTTTGGATCAGTTTTATGGGTGATTGTTTAAAGACATGCCTAAGAAAGGAGTGTTGCATAATGGCCCTAAGCATCAGAATAAGAGGATAGCTCCACAAGGTGGCTGTTGAAAAGGAAACCATAGGCATTTGGATGTGGGAAGCTTGATAAATGTATTTTTGAAAACCTATCTTAATATTTTATCACCACATCTGTACTTAATACTGTAAGTTGATACCATACAACCCAGTAATTCTACTTCTGAGTGGTGAGCATTTTGTATATAATTATTGAATCCCTCTATTGTACACCTGAGTCTAACATAATTTATCTATCAATTATACTTCAATAAAAAAATTTTTTAAATAAAAAATTATAAACTGATAAAAGGAGAAAGCACAGTGTTATCAGTGGTTATCTTCAGCTTTCAGGGAAACCCATAGGACGGATGACTCAGTTGAATTGCTGCAGAATGAGATTGATTCTGTGCAGTTTGAAAATGCCTTATGCTAAGTCCAATGTAAGGTTTGCGTACTGTTTTGCCTTTTGCTGGTTTAACACAGCTTTAGAAAGCTTGGTACTACAGAGGAGGGTACAGACTGATTGATTTTCAAGCAGATTTATTTTGTGATTTCTGTTGCCAAGGACTTTTTTGTTGTTGTCCCTGGATTTGGTTTTTGTTATGTTGCATCTGAGCACCTTTCCTGATTGGCAGTGACGTTACACTGTGATCTAAGGAGGTCCTGCTCCCCATTATGGGAGACAGAGAATGACAGACAGTCTCTCTCATTGCTACCAGTGACAGGAGCACCGGCATGTACTTGGCCCACCGTGTTCTGGGAGCTGAGCCTCTGATTCTCAAGGAGTGAAGAGGAGTGAAGCAAAGATATAGGGCAAGATGATCACTGGCTGAGGCAGGAGGAGCCCGGCAGCCTCTGGGGAGTGTCCAGGCTTCTGGGGCCCACAAGGCAGCGGCCTAAGCAGACAGTCCCTCTCAGCAGCTTCTGGCAGTGTGCCAGCTGCTGGGCACTCCTTTTGTTCCAACCCATTTCCCAAGCCTTGTTCCCTAATATTTCCATTAATTCTATGGACCACTCATTATCTTTTCAATACATTGTTTTTACACTTAAATTTGCCAGAGTTGACTTCTGTTCAATGTCACCAAGAAACTCAAACTGTCACACTGATCAATTATGACGTTTACAATGATTTGTTTTTAACATTGAGCATCAGACATTGATTGGGCTGCTATTTTCTGTTCTGTGGGGAAATAAAATGGGCCTACAGCACTGTGTGAAGGATCATAATGCAGCATAAATATAGCCTAGTTGTGAACTGGAAGTTTTAGCTTCACTGCCTTTTGTAAATACAAAATCCCATTCTGCTAGGAATGACTTAATGTCTTTTACACAGACTACATTTTGAGATTTATCCTTTTTTTAAAAAATAGACCTTATGTCTTAGGCTTTGTGATACCCCTATACCCATATCCTTGGCTGAGAACCCCAGTGGGTGTTTCCGACTTCTATAAACTTTGCTTCCTGATTCTCCTGTCTGGTCCCAGGACTGTGACCATAGAACTTCTGTTCTTTCTAGACAATGATGATTTCTCTGAATTTGATCTCCTTCTACTATGTGTCCCCCACCTCCAAGCCAGGTCCAAGCTGGATCCTCCCACCCATACAGACCTGCTTCTGCCCAGGCCTAGCACTGCACCATAGACCAAGAATCCTCTGTGGCCAAGTGCTTATGAGTTAATTGCCAACGAAACATGGATGCTTTGTGAGTGTTCTATCAGAAAGGGTCTCCAAAGTATCGGGTTTACGGTAGGTACATCTGTAAGAACAAACATGCAGGAAAAGGATTTTCAGGAATTTTCTGAAAGCAAAGTAACGGAGGGGACTTGCCCTACCAGCAACTACAATATATGAGAAAGCAAACAAATGTACAAATGGGGATGTTGCAATAATAAACAGGGCAATGGACTAGAGCTTGCAAATGAGAATTAGAATCTGGAGGGAAAGATGCATTACTCAATGGATGGGATATATGGACAACAGGCCAGTCACTGGGCAAAACTTTCAGCAGGATCCAGCATGGGAAGGTAATGTGCTTGATGGAAAGATGCCAACGAATATAGCCAAGGATATAAAGTTTCTTTGATGGCAGGTGATACAGAAATCTGTCTGAAAATGAGGGCCACACTATACAGATGATCTGAAAATAATTCAAAGAGAGAAAAATACAATGGCAAAAATATGTATGGAAAGATGCTGTGATTCTCAAGAACTTAAATAAATGCATTTCCAAACAATGAATCATCATGTTTCAATTGGCAAAGGTTGTTGATTAAAGATTTATCAGACTAGAAACATTGATAATCAACAATGCTGGTGAGCATGTGGTAAATAAACTTACTTGCATTTGAACAGTGTGTGTAAACTTATCTCGGAGAGGAATTTGGTAACAACTGAAGTTTAAGAGTACTTGGCAAGTAGAAATGAAAAATGGTACAAGCACATTGGAAACTAGCTACTTTCCTATAAAGTTAAACATATAGTCACCATATGACCCAATTATTATACCCCTAGGTACCCAAGCAATGTGAAAACACGTGTCCACACAATGCCATGTACAAAAATATTCATAGCAGCTTTACTCATTTTAGCTTAGAACTGGAAACAGCCCAGACATCTGCAAACAGATAAACACATAAACAACTGTGATATGCCCATACCCTCCTTTCCATCTACTGGAATGCTATTCATCAATAAAGGGGAAGGAATATGAATACGTGCAACAACATGGTTGACCCTCAAAGGAAGCAGACACCAGAGTGCATAGTGTATAATTCCATTTTTTTAAAAATCTAGAAAAATTTAGGCCAATCTATAATGACAGAAAGCAGATCAGTGCTTATGTGGAGTGGGGAACGGAAGAAGGGACAAACTGCAAATAGGAAAAAAGAACATTTTGGGTGATGGAAATATTCTGAATATTATTATGCTGTGGCATCACAGATATACGTGTTTTCAAGTGTGTTTGTATATATTATATATATTATTTATACAGTGCATGTATTTATATTTTATTATATATGTAATAAATATATTAATTAAGACAATAAATATGTAAATATAATATATAATTTAATATGTATTATATACATTTAATATAATATATAATACATATACTATAAATGTATATGTATAAATATGTAAAAATATATAATGTGATATGTATTTATGTTATGATAAATGTAATCTGCTAAAACCCATTAAATTGTACATTTTAATGGGTCAGTGTAATATATGTAAATTATCTCAACAAAACTGATTGTAAAAGTTTTGGAATGCATTCCATTTGACTTAGAAATTCTCCTTCAGGAATTTACTGTACAGAAACACTCAGAACTGTGCGAAGATATATGTATAAGGATATGCATTGCAGGACAGTTTATAGCCATGAAAACATTGAAAACGGTCAAAATACCCTTTAATAGGGCAGCAGAAAAAGAATCTAAGGCTGAGTGGCTGTTATAACCTCAGTAAACTTCAAGAGGTTGTACCTCCAGGCCTTGGCCCAGTGCCTGGCACACAGTGTATGTACAGACATGGAAGGAAGCCCAGGATACAGTAAGCAAAAATAAGTCAACTTCCAGGACTAGATGATCCTTCCTAGAGTGGAACTACTTGTGCCAGAGGCAGAATTAGTTTGATGTCTCTTTCAGACATCCCTGAAGAGGTGAAGCAGGCAGGGACTATAGTCTGCTGTGAGGAGGACAAAGGAAGAGCTGCATGCAGAGTGGTGAGGACCAGCACTGCCCCCAGCACGGGGCTGGGTGGGTGGGGTGCCATCAGCATCCCTCTGGAGCCGTGACTTGCTCAGTGTCGGCCTCCTCGAGCCAGTCCCAGGAGGTAGTGGTGTGTCCTTGGGGACCACGACTGAGGTGCTCTGGGACAGGAGGCTCCTTGGAATCACAGTGACCCAGGGCTGGTGGCAAGGGAAAAGGATCCCGTGCCCCCTCTCTGAGACATATGCTGGTGGACCCTCACTAGGTACAGAAATTGGTGCTGGCGAAGGCAGCAAGATGCGCCACAGGGAGCTCAGGGCCATGGAGAGCTTGGTTACAGTCCAAGTGTCAGGAGCTCCTGCAGGTCCATCCTGGGGTGGAGCAGGAAAAGCAGGCAGCTGTCCCTTGTGGAAATTGGCAGAACAGGGCTTGGCATGAGAAGACCTGGCTCTGGCTGCAGTGAGGAGACAGGACGTGGGGTCCAGAGGGCCCTGGGGCACTCAGCAGGGTTGCCGGAAGCACTATGGAGGGAGGAAAGTAGGCCCAGGCCCAGGTATATGGCAGAGTCTTCTGAATGAGGCTGGGGAAGGCTGCAGGGGCAACCAGGGGTAAATAGCCCGGGTTCAGACTGTTTCTTGCCTTAGAAGACTTGGACCATGTGAGCAGAATTCCAGGCTTTAGGAACACAGCTTAAACTCAGCTCTTTCAGGTGTGACTGAAGCTCCTGATAGGATTTCTTTCCAGCCACATCTGGTTCAGAAGCTGGGGCAGAACTAAGCCTCCAAATCAGGGACGTGAGCATTTGAGCAGGGAGAAGCCCAGGTCCGAAAGAGCTGAGGAAACAAGACAGGGGAGAACCAGGGAAGAACCCATTCCTATGTGTCCCCAGGGGGGCGGGGAGGCACTGTCTTGTTCTTTCATTGAGGGATAGATTGCTGGCAGCAGAAATCTGATTGTGGACGGACACTACCTCACCTCTCTCTAAGGATCCTCTGTGGATGGCAAAGGCCCAGGTTGAGTGCAGAGCCAGCAATAAAATGCTGAATGACGGGGACAGATGGAGTGGCCCATCTGAGGCCTGTTCCTCTGGACGGGGCCCTTTCCACTCCATGAGGCACTGGAGTGGCCTCAGCTGGGAGCAGGTCTGTCTTTCAAACTCCTCTGTGTCCTTCATTTGCATGGAAGGTGTTGGTTTGTGTTGTTCGGATTAGATCATCCTCACTCAGAAGGTATAAACATTATGGAGAAGCAATAATACATGTCACTAGATCGAAAGCCTTAGTGCTACAAGAGAGTCCGGGAACTTTTTGCAAGGAAACGTAGCACAGAGATACCCTTGGTCCATCACTTTCATAGGTTTCCAGAGGCAACTGTTTGTTGATTTGAACTCTGGAGGCTGCTTTGACCTACAGGAAGGATGGACACTATAATTTGGCCCTTGAGCCTGTGGAATGCTCCTAAAAGTAGTTGTGCTCCAGTGCATGGCTGGAGTGCTAATCGGGCTGCAAGAGAGCTGGAAAACCTCTGAGGTACTGTCCTGGCTTGAAGAGTGTCATCCTCAAATGCACATTCATCTGGAACCTCAGAGCATGACCTTATTTAGACACAGGACCTTTGCAGATGTAATCAAGTTAAGGTGAGGCCATGCTAGCTCAGGTGAGCTCTAAATCCAGCTGGAATCCTCATAAGGAGAGAGAGATTTGGAACCACAGAGAGAAAGAGATACACAGGCACACAGGGAAGGTCGCGTCACTTTCTTCAGCCATGGAGATGGAGATTGGAGTGTGCAGCTGCAACACCAAGAGTGCCAATGACCGCTGGCCACCGCCAAAAGCTGGGAGAGGCGAGGGAGGACTCTTCCCTGCAGCCTTCAGAAGGAGCGCGCCCTGCCGACACCTAGGTTTCAGACTTCTGGCCTCCAGCACTGCGAGAATGCATTCCTGTTGTTTCAAGCCACCTAGTTTATTGCTGCAGCCCTAGAAACTAATATACAATACACAGTAATACTAATACCTAATAAAAACCATAGTTCTCGTGGAAGGAGGCATGAAGGCGTAAGCAATATTATTTGCAAGGGCAAGCAGTAGTAAAAAGAACTTGAGTTTTAAGTTACTAAATTTAAAGAATAAGTAGGAATTTGTGTCACTCTAGGGTGTGTTTTAGTCTCAGATCCACAATTAGAGCAGCGGTGTGGGTCTGAGGGGCCAGGGGACAGGTCCCAGCTCTGTCACTTACTTTCTGGAAGACCTTGGAGACATGTCTTAACTTCTCGGGGGTTCAGGCTCCTCATCTTTAAGTCTAGAATGATAATAGTTCTTATCCGAAAGGTTGTTGTGAGAAATAAGTAAAATCTAGTCTGTGGAGACTGTATAGGTTCTGGCCACTTGAAAGTGCTCATAAATAGTAGTTCCTATTTTTGTTAAATTTTGGAATAATGATTTTTCTTAGTAACGTTGCTTCAGTTGCCACAGGGGGGGAAAAAAAGATCTTGTCCAGGCCAGCAAATCTCCTGGCAAACACAATCTTTCTAGAATCCCTGTGAGGCCCAGACTCCTTGTTGGCAAAAGCAATAAAACGTTCTGTGGGAATCAAATGGCTATATGGACTTTATAATACAGAATATTGTGTATGTTAGTATTATTTGTAAACTCTGTGCTACACATCCTTTATATCAGTAAAATTTATAAAACACACACTTTCCCAGAGAGCCAGTTGTTAGACATTTACCAGCACACCATGGCTCTTCGACCACCTCCACCCTATGTTGACTGCGCCCCCACCTCAGTAGGTCTGAGTTTCTGCATAGTGTCCCTCTCCTCAGTTCTGATCATGCTTCACACTGCAGGCCGCTGCCTTGAGACCAACACCTGATGCCAATGCTGTCTTACTTGGCAGAGGGCCATGTGCCTGTCTTGGCTCGACCCAGCACCCTCCTCTGGGTTGGACTTGGCCTCAGTGTCCCTTAGGTCTCTAGGTGGGTTCCTGTCAATGCAGAGAGCTCGTCCAAGACTCATTCATTGCTCCCAAATGTTGGGCTCTGCAATCCTTGACTTATTTTTAAAATTGTTAGAAATATGTCATATGACATTTTTTTCTCCAGAAGGAGTGCCAACTGTATATTCTCTAGCCTCAAGCATCCTTATGTTTGATGTTTTAACTTGTGGTTTTGACAGTGGTGAGTTCTAAACAGTGTATGATGAATTTGCCTTATTTGTGTGTTTGTGGGATCAAGTAGGGTCTACTTAATCTCACATGCATACATGGGCTGGTGTGAAAAGATAATTAATATGAACATTGCTTTCACTGAGCCAATATAGTTTGGTCTATTTACTCAAACAGTGAAGTCTCACAGGGCTTGGTAATAAATTCTCTGCTGACCGCTATTGAGAAACTCAAGAAATGAAGAAGGCAGGAATAATTGGTCTTTATTTCAATAACCTCTTCTTTTATATTAAATTTACCCATGATCATTGCCTTAGACCAACACCAAGCTCTATATTTTTTTCACATGGATTTATTTCCAGGATTGCACACATCCCCATGCAAAGCCGCAGAGAGCTGGTTGTGTTAGTGTTTTCAGAATTAATTTGTGGGCCTCTGAGGGCCCTCGACGTGGTCTCCTTTGGCCAGGTAACCCAGGAACTGGCTAAGATTTTGTACCAGACAGCTGTTGTCTGGAACATAAAACAAAATGTCTGTGCAGCAAAACAAATACGAGGTCTGAACAAACAGAGCAAACCCATTGTTTCACCATATAAACAACAGATGGAGGATGGGGAGGGGTGGAGCAGAATTCATTTAGTTCCTGGACCATAAGCATTTTATTTTTGCTTAAATGATGACATTAGCTCAGAATCATTTAATTTTTAAAACCAGTGTGTATGAACCATCTTAGAGATCAACTTAGGGGCATACTATGCATCCTGAATGTATACCCCCTAGGGATAGGTAGCTGTAGATAAAAATTCAACACCACCCTCTCTCCCCTGTATCTACAATGCCATAGAGAATTTGAAAGACCGTAAGTATAAAGTGTGGCTCATTTTGACCTGGTCTTAGTACTGGAATTAAAGTAAACAAAATCTCAAACTACATGGCAAGCTCTGCAGAGATAAACAGCCAGGAGAAGATTTTCAAAGAGGGAACTTTTACAGCAATTTCATTAAGAAAATTAGTCTGGTTGTAAATATTACCTATTGAATCCTTCCTTATGTAACTCTGTTGTTCACACAAAAACTGCACATTCATATTCAGAAGCTGAAAAGCGAAAACAACATATGGCTGACAAAAGGCACTTATCCAGAGTAAAATTTTTCAGAGAGAGTGTTCCCAGTGAACACAGTGTCCTGAGGGCAGTTCCAATAGCCTTAAAATAATAGGTGCCCTCAGGGCCAGGGCCAGCAAGCTGCAGGGGTTGGTGGCCCACCTTCCCAGGGTCTAAAGGTGGGGGTAGGGCACTGGTTTCTTTCCCACTTGCTCTGAAATCTCTCCTTCTCTGCCTGTTATAATAAAAAAGTCACTGCTGATGATCAGTGTTCATAAGGGAGAAACTTCCAGCACTTACTGTTGGTGGGGGAAGCTAATAACCCAGCAGGTAAATGAACCTGCTGATGACCTGCTCAAATCAAGCTTGTGTGCCCTCTTCTTCAATTTCTATTCACATATGGCCACTAATAGTGTGTGAAGGGTATGTGAAGACATGCATGCACACGCACACACACACACATGGCTGGGGGGTCCTGAAATCAAGAGATTGAGCTTTTTTGGTACTTCTCTGACACAGACTGTATGACTCAGAACACCCTCATATATTTAAGACCTCAGTTTTCTGTTTTGTAAAGTGATAGGTGAGATTAGACAGTCACTGGGGGGCTGCCTAACTCTGACAACTCAGTACCCAGGACTGCACCATACACCTTTTAGAGGAGAATTCTTTCAGGGGGGTAAAAACAGCACATGCATACAGTGTCCCCCTCATGCAGTGGGGACAATTAAGGGCCTTGTTCCACAGCCTACCCACTCCCTGGATGAACAGTCACCCTCCGAACAGGGGCCAGAGGACACTCCTTTCAGCACTGGGAGATCACTCTGGCCTTTTCATCTGGCTCCTTCCTCTTCAGGGCCCCTTCCTGCCTGGTTCAAAGGCCTGTGATTAATATCTAAGTTCCAGTAAAGTGATTTAAGTAGTGAGCAGATAGACACTGTGGAAGGAAGGCATGAAGTCTTCCTGCAAGAATTTTTTAAGGGGGTGATTTAAGAGAAGGAAGCCTGTGAAAATTAAAATTATTCTTACTGGAATTTCCCAGTCGGGGAGCCTATGTAGCCCCCAGGAGCCTCCCCATGAGTCCTAGAGATGCCAAAAAGAAATTCACCAAGGAAGAAATTCACCAGCTCCTTTTCTACCCAAATAGAGAGCAGCTCATGCAAGAATAGACACACCCCACTGTCCAGTTATCTACTGATGGATTAAAAGCTAACCCAAATGTACTGGCTTAAAACAGCAACCATTTTATTTTATTTCCCAATTATGTGGCTCAGAAATGTGAACAGGTAAGGCTGGGTGAATCTCACATTTCACATATTATCCACACAGGTCATTTAGTAATTGCTGGATGGGCTGGTCTGGGGGTCCAGGATGGCTTCTCTTTCATGTCCGTTGCCTTGGTAAGCATGGCCGGAAGGCTGGCCTCAGTCAGACTGTTGAGTGGAGCACCTACATGAGATCTCTCCAGCAGAAGGGTCTCAGGGTACTTGAACTTCCTACTCAGTTGCTCAGGGCTCCTATAGAGAGTATACGAAGAGGCCAGGTACAAAGTAAGGCTTCTTATAAGTTAGCCTTGCAGGGTCCAGAACATCTCTTCCACTGTGTTTTGTTGATGTAGGAAGTCACTAAGGCCAACTCAGATTCAAAGGGTGGTGAATTAAATTCCATCTCTCAGTGGGAGGAGTAGCAAAGAATTTGTAGCCATCTTAACTCTACCAGACCCACCCTACCCCTAAAAAGAAAATTACCTATAGCAGGTCCGGTGGGTTTTCAGCTACCTTATAGGTTTGACTGCCTCAGAGTTCAAGGACACAGAGCTTTCACCTCTGCACCCCTAACGCTAAGCCCAAATGCTGGTGACTTAACTCTCATGGCCAAACTCTGTGGTGTTCACTTTGCTCCTTGACCTGATCTCTTCCTCTTTCTCAGTCTTCTTTTTGTCTTAATCATAAATAATTTTTGTATTAATAATAAATAATATGGTGTTTGTCTTAGTCCATTCTGGCTGAGTGGCTTAAACAACAAATATTTATTTCTCGTAGTTCTGGAGGCTGGGATGTCCAAGGTCAAGGCACCTACACGCCCAGCAGATCTGATTAGGATTCGCCCCCTGACTTGCAGACAGCTGCCTTCCTGCTGTGTCTTTACACGATGGAGAGAAAGAGATCATCTCTCCCATGTCTCTTCTTCTAAGAGCACTCATCCTATTCAAAAGGGTTCCACACAATTACTGCCAAAAGCTCTACCTCAAATATCATCACACTGGGGTTAGGCTTCAACACATGAATTTAGGGGGAAGACAAGCACTCAGTTGATAGCAGTATTCTCATTAATCACAAAATAACACATGCTCCTTATAGAAGATAAAAGGATGAAAATGACTCATATTGCCACAATCTGGAGATAACCACAAGTACACATATCCTTTTATTCTTTCTCCTGTGCATACATATGTATGTCCATAGTTTATATTACATGTCACATTACATATAATTCATATCTTGCTTTTCCAATAAATAACTCATAACCATTTTTCTTAAGTATTCAAATACTCCTTGCATTATATTTTATGCTCACATACTATTTCATTACATGGAGTACCACAATTTATTTAACAATTTCCTAATTGTAGTTCATTTAGCTGTTTGCAGATTTTGATTTGGTAAACAATATTCTGAACATCCTCACACATCAAATTTTGTCCACACTTTAAAATTATTTCTTTAAGGGAGAGTTTGAGAAGTGGAATTCCTGGGTCCAATCTCCACACCTTGAAATTCTTACTTCCTTTGACTTCTGGGTCACTGTTTCCTTCAGGATCCCATTAAATCTTATATAATTGGTCTGGAGCATAAGGCTTCATCTTTTCCTCTGCATATGGCTGGTGATTAAGGCCATGGGACCTGGTTAGATGGGACTACAAGAGTTCAAATTCAGAGAAAAAGAAATAAAAAGATTATTTCCAATTTCCAAAAATGTATTCCTAATAAACCCAAAGAGGTAAACACAAGTATTAGTAAAGACTATTTAAAAAGTTCAAGAAAAAGTCTGGTTATGAGAGTCAACTCTAAATCTTAGTATTATGCATAAAAAAGAAAATATAATTAAAATAGTATAATGTTCTTAAAAGTAGGCAAGAAAATAAAATGGTTGAGAATCATCTAATGCAATTGGAGCAAAATACCATAAAGGTTCCATAAAGGTTCCTTAAAGGAGATAAAAAATATGGCAAAGATAATAATTCTCTCCCATTGTGTATTAGAATTTTGACACTATTCAATAAAAATTTTAATTGTATCCCCTACAGGCCTTACTATAATAAACCTAAAATCCATCTGAGAAAACAAAGAGAATATGGATAAAAAGAACTGTGAGAGACAGCTAGCTTTACCTGAAAATTGGTTTTATCATAATACTGAAATTGTTAAAATGGTATTTTTAGGATTCACTCTAAAACATAAGCATAGACCCACAAAACAAAGCAGAAATGGAATAGGTTCTACTATATGTACAAATTTAATATGCAACAGATCAAACAAATGAACAGATAATAGAATCATTATTCTTAAAATAATATGTGGCTAAATAACAGTAAGTATAAAAATTAATTTGAACCCACACTTCTCATAAGGCATATTAAAGAATCAAAAAAAATATTTCAAAATTGTGAAGACTAACTAAAATAGGATACAGAAAGAGATTATTACAGAAAAGGATTAATGAACATTTTTTAAGCAATAGAAGTACTTGCCCCCACAAAAGAAATTTTTAAACAAATTCTTAATCGATCAGAGGAGAAGTCTATTCTATATGTCATTTTGAAATGAGAGAACTTCTTATTTCATGATCTGAAAAGTTCTGGAAATTATCATAGTTATGGCTCCCAGGGAGCCCTAGCTGCCTACTTGGAGGTGTAGACAGAAGGGATAAACCCGCCCATCGACCTTCCCAGTGGTGGCAGGGAACCTGCCCAGCCTCAGGTACCAGACTGCGAAACAGTCTTGGTAACCAGCTGTTGCTCCTGGAGAAGGGGGTCCCCACTCTGGACAAGTCCATTATGAATTTGATGAGACCAAATAAAGACAAGCGCAAGTCAAGGGTTAAAAGGGGCTCATACCACGCTTATTCTCATGGTGGTCACAGACCGCTCAGTCTCTGCTGGCTCCATCCTGCTCCCTTCTGCTTCCCAGCATCGGGCTTTCCTAGCGCCTAGCACTGGGGCTTCAGGGTTTCTCTCTCCTGCTTCCTCTCTCCACCCTCCAAGGCTTCCCACCTCTCCGTCCGCCCCTAGCATCGGAGGAACCCTGTGGGCAGGCCTCTGTGGTACTGGTGGACTCTCAACCAGTTATGTCCAGGCGCTTGTGTTTCCCCTCAACCTCTGCCCTGGCCCAGAACTCCCGTGACTGGCCAGGGGCTCTGGTGCCCACAGGTATGGGAAGCAGGCTCCTGTATGTATCCAATGGGCGATATTAAAGCCAAGTGAGAATCCTGGTGTAGAGAATTCTCTACACCAGCTTAGTGTCTAAAGCTTTCAATTCCAAGATGAAATGGCTACTTTCCTGGAAAGGGTAGAGACCAGCAGAGAGATCTGTGGAGCAGCATTTCTGAGGAGCTCTGGGGGTAGAGAGCAACGGAGGGGAGGGGTCTGTCTGTGGGTAACAGGGAGGACCTTGGAGGAAACTTACACAACTGGAATTCAGGTTCAGTTTCTCCATTATGCCTCTGTGACATTGCAGGGACAACGCTGGGCCTCAGGGGCAGCTCAGCAGAAATGTTATAGTAGATGGATAGCCAGACGTGAGCAGGGAAGTGGGAGGGGGCCACTGGCCCCTGTTTACATTCTGCTAGGTATTGCTTACTTCTACAAACTCCATGTAAGCTGTTCTCATGGGATGTGGTGTGAGACTTCAGATAACAGACTGGCCATTATTGGCTAGTTCCAACACAGTAGAGAAGTTGACTGTGACTTCACCTCCAAATACAGTAAAGACTCACCAACATAGCAAAAATCACACCTCCCTGAGCCATGACAGTTCCAAGGACAACCAAATATAGTCAAAACCTCCCCAATCTGGGGTGAAGGTGGAACAAGCCCCAACTCTGGGAAGACTCCACCTGATGCCTTTGAAACCTAATCCCACTTAGTGAGTATTCATCTCCATGTAAAAAATGTCTTCCTACTGTCTTCTCAGCCCAGCCCCCTCTGTGTCTGCCTGTACCCCAACTCTCGAGAGTGTGCCTTGTCTTTTTCTGAACTCTAAATCTCCAAATAAACTTTTAATGCTCAATGGCTTTTCTGCATCCATTGTTAAGTTCTTTCTCACTGCAAGACCAGTGACCCATTTCCAGTAAGAGAAGGGCCATGGCTAGTAGAGGAGCCCATCCTTAACCAGGACTGTCATGAAAGCTTTGTGTTTACTGATTGTCTTCCTAGCAAATTCAAGGGCAGAGGAGCTAGCTGTGCTGTGAAGCAGGCTGGGTCATGCCCAGGTTGGTCTGACAATAATCTTGTGCCTACCAGAGGTCAGAACATGAACTTTTATCTATTTCTTTTCAAGTTTGTTAAGGGAGAGAACCGTGGAGAAAATACCTCCTGTACCATTTCCCATCTCAACAGACATCTTTAAAAATGCAACAGTTTCCCCTATAAAAACAGCACATGTTTTAGGAAGCCTACCTTTCTCTATATCAGATACATTCTTAACATTGTGCGTTACAAGAGGGGATTCTATTTTAAATACACATAGGAGACTCTATAGGGGAACCCTATGGTGAGACCATTTGTAAAGCAAATAAATAATCACTCCCTGGATAAATCTGTCTCTAAATCTGGATTTCCATATTCTATGTCAGATTTGCCTGAAGGAAGTGTTCTCTACAAATTTATCTTTTGTTCAAATTACAATTCATTCATATCCATGCAACCTTTAAAATATGACTCCTAAAACAAGGCACCAAATGCATATGTTGTAACAGTCCAACTCCCTCCAAAACATTAGCTTAGCCTTTGCCTTTTGTCCATGCTTAAGAAAATATAGACATCTTGTTGAACAGATGTATGTTCTGTTTCTCTGTAAAACCTTAGGGCTTAATCCACAAAGAGGGATACAAACAGCAATTAACATGTGAAAAGCAGCTCAGTCTCACCAGAATTCAGAGAAATGCAAGTTAGTGTCTCTTGGACACCTGTGTCTTCCAGGTTTCAGTTTGGGGCAAGGTGGTTGACAAGTCTGAGAAGAGAGGCCTCAGGGCACCCCATGCCCTCTTTTTGAGCAGAACCATGCTTACATACCTCAGCAGCAGACAGGACAAGCCTCTGTTGAAACAAATGCAGAGTAGTTTTAATTTGTGGAAAGCAACTGTTATTTGGAAAAATTAAGTTCTTGGTGCTTTTACACTATAGAGCTCAGAGTGCTGGAGAAAGCACTTTGAGATTAGAAATCAAGCCACGTTATTAGTAATTTATTTGCCTTAGCACATAAGGGAGATAATGCATTCCTTGGCCCTGTGGTCCTGGTGGTCAGCTCTGCCAGCAATGATTTGGAAGCACTTCTGAGCCGAGTGCCACGTGGGCTGCCACAGGGTGGTGAGCAGGCTGCCCTTCTGCTGCAGCTGCTAGAGCAGCTGGGATGGAGGCTGCTCCTTTTGTCTGGTTAAAGCAAATTTCCAGGTTGAGCTGACAATAGTGTATTCTGCAGCCTAGACCCACTGAATGCATATGGGAATGCTCCCAGAGGCCCAGTGAGCCCCTCTTGCTACCACAGTGGATTTTTGTTCTCAATGTAAGACCTGACTGAGCTCGGTTCTCACATTATCTAAAGGCCATGTGGTGCTAGGGCCATACGGTTAGGTGGGGAGTAAAAGTCACTATTAAATCTAGAGTGGATTCCTGTGCATTTTCAGCATATTCTGTGCCAGGTTATGAAAATGAGCCCTCTAAAGTAGAAGACAGTAATGCTTATTAAATTTACATGAAGCAGGAATCTTTCTTATTAATCTAACTTAATTGGATGAATCAGGTAACCTATCAATCAGCAACTCTCTCTTCAAATTGCCAGTGGTAATGGAGGAGAACAATACTATAACCGATTTTCGATACATGGATATTCAACAGATACTTTTTATTGACTGAATTATTATACAATTCAGTGGCTGATTAAAAACAGATACTTTTTTGTTGGTTGATTGTGATTCAAGTCAGTGGCTGCTGAAGCCCCTAGTTCATCTGCAGAGTAGGATTGCACGAATGACACTCTCTCAGTTGCTGGGCCCTTCTTTTCACTGTTTTGCACAGCTGGTGCTGAAATGAGCCTGCATTTCGCAGTTTGCGCCAATTACTACTACAGAGAAGTGGCCAGGAAGTGTGCTGTGGGAGAAGAGGGACTGAGTTTGGGACTGGTATTTGTAGGGCATTTGCTGGGAGAGGGCAGAGGCAGCTGGTTTTTTCACCCATGCACTCTGCTTTGCTCACATAATCAGACCACCTTGATTCCAACATGCAAAACAGGACATTTCTTTTTAAAATCAGTTCCGCTAACAGGAAAGTGAAAGATGTGATGTCACCAGTGAGATACCATTCAGATGGTCACCGATTAATGGATCAGCAGAGACCAGTACCATCCAAAGGCTCACACGTCCCCCCTGTTGAAGGGCAGGATTGAACTCATATTCATCCAATTTCTAGCCGGAGGAGAGGAGGGAAGAATCTGGAATCTTGACATGTCAACTCAGGATGCACCAGGGTAAGTCCAAGCCCTTCAGCGAAGCTTCCCTAACGCATCTGCCTCTCTGGTGTCCCTGCTCTGTGATCACTCACTGCACCACTGCTTTGCAACATCTCTCAATGTTTACCATTCTGTGATGGTTTCACGAGCGTTGTCTTCACTTGTTCATTCAGTAGTGGGATCCGACCTCAGACTGGATGGGTCAGGCCTGTGGAGAGAGGTGATACTGGGCTGATACGACAGTGAGGAGTGTTACAGGTTGGGTTCCTCAAGAAATAGACTCTAAGAAGGAGATTAGCATGCACGGTGTTGAGTAGGGCGTGTGCCTGGGATCAACACCATGTGCCTACGATCAACACCCGTGGAACGCATAGGAAGGAAGCAGCACCGGCAGAGGGAGAAGCTGAGCCACATGCAGTCCCGATGGAGGCCTCGGCCAACCCCACAGGGAACTCTGGAGCTGAGATGGCCTTTCAGAGTTGCCCCAGATCGGGGGAAGGAGGGTAGGCATTTATGCCTCTGTGATAATCCGTCATTAGATGTGGGCTGCTCCAGAAAGGGAACATGACCTCGGGAGAGGCAGCTCTCCTCAGCTGAGGCGACTCCTAAGGGAGGCAGCAGCTGGAGGCTGTCTGCCCACAGCACTTTCAGCAGCTAGAGAGCAAGTCCTTCCGTCTAAGGCGGGATCTCAGTGCGGTACAGCATCCACAGCATGAATATACGTATACAGGGGAAGAACACCCCAGGCAGAGGAAACAACAAAAACCAAAGCCCGGGAGAACAGTTGGCCTGGTGTGTGCAAAGAATAGGAAGGCGGAATATAAATACAATAAAAAGAAAGTGGTAGAAGATGGGGGAGTGGAAAGGCAGACAGGAGCTTCTGGGCCTAGAGTTTTGTATTTATCCAGGTAGCAATGGGAGCCATTTGAGGATTTTAGCAGGAAAGCAACAAAATTGATTTACACTTTTAAAGATCACTCTGGCTGCCATCTGTCCGTGGGCTCTAGGACTAAGAGTGGGAGCTGGGAGGCCAGAAGGAGCAGTCGGAACAGGTGGGAAATGAGATGACGGTAACCTGGGTTAGGTCTGGCAGCGCAGCTGACGAGATTGGGATTTGTCTTGCGGGGAGAGCCAGTGGGCTTCTTGATTGCTTGCATACTGGGTGCGA
The DNA here is from genome assembly GCF_040802235.1 of Manis javanica. Lineage (NCBI taxonomy): Eukaryota > Metazoa > Chordata > Mammalia > Pholidota > Manidae > Manis > Manis javanica. The sequence goes on from NC_133164.1 coordinate 110,099,023, forward strand.
GGGGAAAAGAGAACTAAAGATATTCCCAGGTTTGTCGTCTGCCCAACTGTGAAGGTGGTGGGAGCACTGGGTGGGGGAAGATGGAGGGAGAAATAGTTTGGGTGTGAGTGTGCGTGAGTGGAAGAGAGAGGGGTAAAGGAGAGTCAAGATTGGCCTGGAGGTGGCAAGTTTGAGATTCCTGTCCTAGTCCTGGTTCCCTAGAAACAAATTCTGAGACAAGAGTTCAAGTGCAATAGTTTAACCAGGAGGCTACCCAAGGAAACACAAGTAGAGAGGTGGGGACATGAGATAGGGAAGAGAAAACAGCCAAAAGAATGTACTTCATTAAGCAAGTTGTCGGTGTATAGACGACTGGAGTTTACATGTCTGGTGCAATCTGGAAAACAGTACAGAGCATGTGTTTCAGAGGGGTCCCACCCAAAAGGTAAGGGTGCTGGAATCTTTATCAACCAGTCCTATCTGTGCTCCTGTGTTATTAATTCCTTAGCCCTCTGGCTTGCTGCGGAGCAGGTTCTGACAGCCAGAGAAAGGCCCCAGGCAGAGAGGCAGCTGCAGGCAGCTGGTGGGCACTGAAATGGCAAGGGCTGAAGGGACACCGGTTGAAAAGAGTTTCAGAGTCAAGGCCTAGCGAAGACCCCAGATAACACAGGAGAGGTGCTAGTGTCCAGGGAGCTGGATGTAAGGGCCAATTTCATAGTTCGGTCTAGAGTCACAAAGAAAAGCAGCCAGATGAAGCAGTGGTCTGATCACAGTGGTGCCCAGCGAGTGTATTGAAGAACCCAAGTCAATCTCAATAACAGCTCCCTCAAGTTCCAGAACCTCAATGGATCAATTGGGATTGAGTGGATCATCAAAAGAAGTCAGAGCTATTTCTCCAGGGGAACTTGCTTAAAGACTGATCAGGTGACTTTTTCAAGGTCATCTCTAGACCTGAGATTCTATAAATGTTCTGCTTCTACAAATGCAGAAACTGATGGTCAAGAACTATATGGATTTTTCTTAGACTCCAGAAGTTTGCTGGCTTTCCAAGCTAGAGAGCATTGCACACATAAAAGCTCATTGCAGTAACTGTTTCCAGGAAGGGGGCTATGGCAATTTTATTAATATTCATAAAAAATGATTTTTTGAAGATAATAAGCATGTCAAAACATTTGAAATCTGATGGTCACATTATTCAGAATTTTTTTCTTCTCACGTCGTGCGTTAATTCTCTGTTGTCTTTCTCAGTCCAGCATAAGATCCCCAGGGAATAGTAATTATCCCATTACTTATTCAAGGTTCTAATCAATGAATATCTATTGTCAAGTATAATAAATTATTTATTGTTATTGGGATCTCTTCTTTTCACTAAAGCCACAGTGATTGAAGTGTTGGGGTTTTCCTAAAAAAATAGCTGAATTCGACCTCCCATTTTGTTTCCTTTCCCAGCCCAGGTCACCTTAAGCTCTGGTACTGGTAACTAAATGTCAAGGCTCAGGGTCTTCCTTAACCAGAAATAGCAAAAGCTTTGCAATTTAGATATAAACAGCCTCCAGTCTGTGAGATCCTCCCTAAGCGTCTCCAAGACACGCTGGCATAGCCCCTATTTTCCTCTGGGCTACAATTCCTGCTCTTAGCAATGTCTACTTCTGTCCTTGATGTTTATTTGGCTTAACTGCTCTTACAAAGTGTTTATGATCCTGCCCAAATAAATTCAATCCTTTCAGTTCTCAAAAATCCCAGTCAGGGGTTCCCAACCTGAAACTCACAGAGCCCTAAGAATTTACAGATCAGTTTCAAGGATTCCATGAACCATTTCAAATCACACAAAATCTGGCTCTACATTTAGGTTTCTCCAAGGCAAAGATCTCAATATAACTTCTCAAAGAAATAGCTGACCTAAAACAAGGCTAAAAACTACTTTTTTTTTCCTTTTCCAGCTCTATCAATTTTTTAAATTGACACACAATCTTGTATTAGTTTCAAATAGGCAAAACAGTGGTTCAACAGCTCCCCATATTACCATATAATCACCGCCAGTAGTACAACTACTATCTGTCAACATAGGAAGTAACAGAATCATTGGCAATTCTCCATGCCGCACTACCATCCCCATGACCAACCTATATTATGATTAAGAATTTCTGTGCCCTGTTATCCTCCTCACCCATCCACCACAATCCCTCCCCAATGGTAACCACCAGTCCCTTCTCAAGTGTCTGAGTCTACTGCTCTTTTGTGCCTTCTGTTTTGCTTTGTTTTTATATTCCACAAATAAGTGAAATCATATGGTATTTGTCTTTCTCTGCCTGGCCTATTTCACTGAGCATTATACCCTTTGGATCTAAAGGTTGCAATATTGTTGCAAATGGTAGGATTTCTTTTCTTTTTACGGCTGAATAATATTCCGTGGTGTATATGTACCACATCTTCTTTATCCATTCAACTGTTGGTAGACACTTAGGTTGCTTCCATATCTTGGCTATTGTAAATAATGTAGCAATAAACATATATCTTTTCAGATAGGGGTTTTGTTTTCTTTGGGTAAATTCCTAGAAGTGGAATTACTGGGTCAAATGGTGTTTCTATTTTTAATCTTTTGAGGAATCTCCATACTGCTTTCCTCAGGGGCTGCACCAACTGACATTCCCACCAACAGCATAGGAGGGTTCCCCTTTCTCCACATCCTCACCAACACTTGTTATTTCTTGTCTTTTGGATAGTGGCCATTCTGACTGGTGTGAGGTGATATCTCATTGTGGTTTTGATGTGCATTTTCTTGATGATTAGTGATGTGGAGCACCTTTTCATGTGCCTGTTAGCCATCTGTATTTCTTCTTTGGGGAAAAATGTCTGTTCAGGTCCCCCCACTAATTTTTAATCAGGTTATTTGTTTTTTTGGTGTTGAAGCACATAAGCTCTTTATATATTTTGGACATTAACCCCTTATCAAATAAATCATTTAGAATATATTTTCCCATACTGTAGATTGCCTTTTTGTTCTATTGATGGTGTCCTTTGTTGTACAGAAGCTTTTTAGTTTGATGTAGTCCCACTTGTTCATTTTTTATTTTATTTCCCCTGCCCAAGGAGATGTGTCGAGGAAAAAATTGCTCATACTTATGTTCAGGAAATTTTTGCCTATGTTTTCTTCTAAGAGTTTTTACTTTATTTTTCTTATCCCCATTTAAAAAAAGGTTTCATGCAAATAATTTTCCTTTGTTCAGTATTTTCCCTTTAAACCAGCTCTTCAGGGTATCAGCCAGGCTGCTTCCCTTCACTGAGTCATCCCAAACCTGCTTCTATAAATCCTTTTGCATTCATATGAGATTGCTCGCTGATATGTTATACTCCAAACCCATACAGGGAGGTAGAAAATGATTCCTCACCCTCTGAATTCTTAAGGTGGTGCATTTTTTTCTTGGAATGGAAATTATTAAGGTTTTGCCTTTTTCCTCATTTCTTTACAAACTGAAACCTTGGACTCTGCTTAAATAAAGATGTTCCAGTGAGTTTATCATGCTAGGGAACAGAAAAATTCAAGGAGCTGGAAGGAGGCTAACGCTCCCCCATCAGACCTGAGAATACCATTTTGGACCTCCTCCCTGAGCTCTAGGCTTTGTATTTCCAATTGTCTATGGGACATTTTTTCTTTGACAATTTGTAGGCACCTCAAAATCAACACGTCGAAAATTGAGTTCCTCATCTCTCTTTCTTCCCCAGTACCTGAACTGCTCTTTCTCTACATTTCCTACCTCAGTGATTGGCACCATCATCTACCCCTGACCCAATCCAGAAGGAAAGAAGTAATCTCTGATTCCTTTCTTAATTCCTCTCCCCTCCACAGTGAGTCACTCACTTCCTATCTCCTAAGCATCCTTATATTGGACCAATTCTCTCCAGCCTCACCACATCCAGTCCAGAACAGACCCAGTCTTTTCTCACCTGAAATATAGCCTCCTGACTGGTTCCTCTGACTCCAAATCTTACGCCTCCCTTGTTTATTCTCCAAAATGGTACTTCTCAAATGCAAATCTGATCGTTACTTTTTTTCTACTTGAAACCTTTCATGGTTTCCCACTGAGGTTGGCATAGTATCCAAACTTCTTGGCATGGCTCCTCTGGACCAACAATGAGCCCATTTCCAGACCATGCTCGAACAATCAAACACCCACATGATGACATCCAACACTTCTTTCCTGGGTCAGGAGAAGAGCAGAGAAGACAAATTCTGGGAACGATGATCCCACCTCTTTCAGGCAGCAGAAAACACAATAACCAATTAGCAAACAGACACTGTTAAAGTTGGCTCATGACCCTTGTGGGCAGGCAGCATGGTGCCAAGCAGCACCCCATGTGGAATATGGCAGCTGCGCATGCAGGTGAAGTCTAACAGGGAGAGGAGAGTCTGGGGTACGATGTGAGGACTGCTTCCTTCCGGCCCTGATTCTGGCATAAAGCTTGGAGTCAGAGAAGGCAGCCAGGAGGCTGTATTTCACGCTAGAAAAGTGTTGGTCTGTTCTGGATTGGATGCCGTGGGGGAGGAGAGAACGGGTCAGATGTAAAGATTCTCAAGGGACAGGAAGTGCGTGATTCACCGTGTTAGAATATCCCCAGCTGCCCCAAGTCTGCTCGCTGGCCCCCAACTCCCCCCAGCTTCCATACCCAAAACCCCATCTTACACTAGTTTCTCTTCACTGTAGCCTGAGTTCATGTTTTCTTATACTTTATGCTCATTCATTAATCTACATAACATTTCTGGAGGGCAAGTCAGTACTGTTTGCCAATTTTTGATATAGGAGGGCCAAACTCTGAGAACACACATATTTATGTTTGGGGTTTATAAAATGCTTTTCTTCTACAGAGATTATTTTGATGGTTAAAGTGAAAATGTTCCTTCTGCCTATTCTTTGAGGACAGAGCAAGAGGATAAGGATTTGAGCCAAGCGCAAAGGATATGGAGAACGCGGGAATGAACTCTCGACAGTTGGGATTGTTAAACATTGAAAGTGTTGTCTTCGGGAGGTGTGGATCTTACTTTATAGGGACCTTTATTTTAGTTTAAGATATTCATATTTAGGGCCAAACAATCTCTCATAGATTTTTCCAGCTCCCTGACTCTAAGAATGCTATTGTTTCTTGTGTTTCTCTCCATAATACTGTTAGCCTGTGGGAGTTACACACACGTGTTTGTGTGTCTGTGGGTCTGGATGTGTGTGAATACTCTTTTAATCCAGCACTTAAAGCCATCTACAGCAGAATCTCAACATACTTTCCCCAGATTATGCCTTTATATCACTGGATGTTAAACCTCTTTTTTAAAGAAGCAGATTAACAAAATCTTGCACAAAGAGCAAAAGACATTAATTTTATTATAAATTGGTCATTTTTATGTATAACAAAGGCAACCAATGAGAAGATTAAGTGTGGCTTGATAAACACAAAACACTTTAATATTTTATTGGGAAATGATGTCAAACTTTAAAAAGTTAAAAAATAAAGGTATCACAGAGAATACTGGCATATTCTTTATTCATACTTGCTTACTGCAAGCATTTTACACTATTTGCTTCATCATTTGATCTTGCTCTCCCCTTCCTCTCTCTTTCTCTCTACACACACACACACACACACACAATTTTTTTCTGAAGGATTTGAGAACATGTTCCATATGTCATGACCCTTTGCCCCTAAATACTTTGGTGTGTATTTCCTAAGGACAGGCACATTCCATTATGTAATCATATTATAGTTTTCAACTCGATATATTTATTTTGATTCAACACGCTACCATCCTTGCTCCAATTTTGCCAGTTAACTTAATAACAGCCTTAATGACATTTCCTGCCTGCTACAGAATCCAGTCTGGGGTCAGTTATCTCATTTGAATCTCTTTTAGGCTGGAACATTTCTGTTTTCTTTGTCTTTTAGGCCATTAACATTTTTAAAGAATACAGTTCCCCCTCTGTCTTTTTTTTTTCTTTCCATAGGACATTCCTCATTTTGGGCTTCTCTGATATTTCTTCAGAATTAGATTGGGGTTATGGGCCCTTGGCTGGGACCCTACACAGATGATGGGTGTCCTCAGAGCATCATGTTTGCATGTACATCATGCCCAACTGCTCCTCATTAGTGATGTTGGTTTGATCACTCAGACTAGGGTTGTGTGATGCTTTCACTGTATCTTAACTTCTTTCTTCCTTCCTTGCAACTAGACACCTCCTCTGGGGAGACCCTTAAGATTATACAAATACTCTGCTCCTCATCAAAAGGTCTCCCTAGATATAGCATTCATTCCATATTCTTGCGTGTTCGAGTCTTTACCCTGACATTTGCAAAATGATGATTTTTGGAAGGCAAGTGCAACTCCTTCCACACTTATCAGTCAGTCCATAGCCCTGATGAACAAAATAGAGTTTTCTCTTCTCTTCTTTCTCTCTCTCTCTTTTTCTTTCTTTTTTATTTACTAGTCAGCTGTATGAATACATGAATCCATGTTTTTTCAATGATTAATAAATTGTTACTGGGCTTACTCATTTTGGTGCTCAGACTGGGAATCCCTTCAAGCTGGCTCCTGTGTCCCTGTGATATGCCATCACTGTTTGGAGCACTTCTTTACTTTTTGGAGTAAAAATGTTTCTGGCCTGTCCTACCTTAGGCCTAGGCAAGGTGTGGGCCAGGGCCTCAGGAGGCTGTGTATTTTGAGGGTGCCATCTTCAGACTTTTCTGGGTCCTCCCCTGGCACCTGGGGCCTACCAGGGCCAGCAGGTTTGCCTGGGTGGGGCACCTGGTCTCACTTCTTCCCCTCAGTGCCCTCTCTGGACCTCAGCCTGCCCTTTGCTTATTTCCTTCAATGGTATTGCTCAAGGAGGAGCCACCAGCCTGACACTGCCATGCTGATTTGGGGTGACTCTCGCTCCCTGGACAGGATGGATTCAGAGGTGTGGGCTACCTTCTGCTCCCTGAAGGCCCTTGGGCCTGAGGCTGGTGTGTGGGCCTGGGCATCAGCTCCCACCCACCCATGCTCTGATCTGCAGCCTGTGGGCCCTGCCTATCCCCGCTGGGGGTCTTTGAGACCCTTGCTCTGTAACGAGAGTCAGCCAAACTGTGAGGTCCGAGGCAACAGTCCCCACCAGACAGCCCTCACATCTGACACCAAGTGCAAGTTTGAGGAGCTTACCTAAACCACCCTCAGGTTTGTAATTTGATAGAAGGCCTCACAGAATTCACAGGAAAATATTATGTTCATGGATATAGTTTATGACAGAGAAAGGATACAAACTCAAGTCAGTGGAGGGCAGAAGCATAGGGCCCTGGCTGGGTGCAGAGGCAAAGCTCTGCTCATTCTCTTCCTGTGGAGTCATAACAGCAGGACTGCCTCCCAGCCCTGACGTGTGACAATAAATATGGACATTTGCAACCTGGGCGGCTAACCTGAGTCTTTGGTGCCCAGATATTTCACTGGGGCCCAATCACATACTGCTCATATGGCTGACCTTTAGTCCCCAGCCTTGCCCAGAGGCTGGGCTAATACCTTTAGTCTCCAGCTCCTCTAGATGTCAGAGCTGATACGGAATGGCCCAAAGCCTCCATCACAGATCACTTTGTTAGACTGTTCAACAGCCAGGGCTCCCAGGCAAACAAAGACACTCCCATCAAGAAGAACATTCCAGGGGTGGCAGATCACCTTCTAGTAGCTGAGAAAAAAGGCCAGACCTCCCTTTAGGTAAGATGAATTCTTCACCACACACCAACCTTTCCATTCTAAGTCTTTTCTCGCTGTCAAGGTGTCTTAAGCTATACCAAAAGGGGTAAACATTTTTTGCATGAAAGGTACTGCTCTTCTCACCCCGCCCAGGAGCCTGAGTACCCTCCCACTCCTGGTGTGTGCAGGGCAGGGGTGCGGTCAACACTGAAGAGAGCAAATTCTAGGAATGCAGTGGTTAAGGCCTGAGCAGTTCAAGAGGTGATATGATTGAAAGACATGTTATTCTACATTTAGGCTGTAACATTCAACTTGATGAGAACACAAATAGTAGTTTATATATTCTCACACACTTCAGGCAGTGCACTTCATCAACAAAACACAGCAACAACCTTTGATGGGATCACTGTGAGTCAGCACGCACAGGCTGCCCCATGGATCATGCAGATCCCTAGCAAATGGTATTGGAGAACCCCAGAGGTGGAAAATATGCTGTTTCAGTAAGTACAGATTGTAAAGAGCCATGGCATTGTGAGCAGGTACAGTGTAGCTCCCTTTTGTCTTGTGGTGAGACCGTAGGAAATTAGCCAAGGAGAGCCCTTTGGGCAAACAGAAAGACATGTGCCTGGAATCTAGGAAGGATCATGTGTACTTTGAATAGCCAGCACATACGTAACAACCTCTTTTCTATCAGTCTAAATCTTCACTGATAAATCACCAAATGTACGTGGTCTCTTGAATTTTGTAATATGTATTTTAATCACAAATTTTATATAGACAGAGAGCCTGCAGAAAATATTGGCCTGGTATCCCACATATGCAGGGGCAGCCCTCCTTCTGGCCCATCTTGTACCTACTCTGCTCCATCCCTGGAATCTGCTTTTCTCCCTGGAACCTGGGTCATGGAATCAGAAACAAAGATCTAGGTGTTAGGGAAGTGAGCTTGAGAAAAACAGAACTTTGAACTTGGGAGTCACAGTTAACAGTTCCCAGTCTTTTATCAGACTCTCCCTGCGTAGTGGTTAATTGTCATTTTGGGCAGTTCAGCATACAACCCTCTCTTCCTCCTATGGTACCCCATCTCCCATGGGGTGTCTCTGCTGTGTGTAGGTGGTGGGAAGTGGTGATTTTAGCACTGTAGAAACGAGTGGGGCCGTATGCTCTTTCTCCTTACTCCAGCAGAACCACAGGACTTAGCTTCAGCCCCTTGGTTGCCTTCCCCTGGGAATTTAAATCTGGAGCAATTTAAATCTTAAATCACAGAGAAGTACATAGATAGCTGGAGGTGATCACAGTGGCAGTGATGTGCTGTGGAATCTCTGCTTGGGTTCCGGTTGTCCCATAGTCCAGTAACCCCTTGGTTTTTTACCATTTCCCAAGATAATTTTCATCATCTCATCTACCTGTTGAATTTCATTAGTCTCCAGTTTTCTTGCAATAAGTACTCCCTTTTCCTTTTGTTTAAGGTGGTCAGGATTGGTTTATTTCTTTAAAAAATGAATCCTGATTGAATGAGATGATTTATCTCTGGTTTTTTATTGCTGTTATTGTTTGATATCAAGATTTCAATTCAGTTAAGTGTTTGCAAAGAGCAATAACTGAACAGCTCATCCTGCCATCTCAGGACACACCTAAGTCCTCCAGAAGCTGAGAGCAGAGTTACAGGAAATTTCCGCTTCAAAATGAAGCATGTAGTATATCTAAGAAGAGTTCATAATCCTTAATTGGTGATTGTTTAATTTTGAAAGTGCTAATGAACAGCTTTCTCAACCTCTTAAAATTTTCACTGTTTGTAGAAAATACTTTCCAAATCTATCTTAAAACATTATGAAATGTTCAGCGATAGAAATCAAAAGAAACAAATATCTCAGTGCCCATTTCTGACACTCACTATTTCAAAAGACCCAAATTTACTTTGTTTTGCATAATAGGGTTAAGCTATTTCATTTTCATCCTTGGACCATCATTTACATTTATGAGCATATTTAGAAGGGACTGAAGTCAGCACAAAATAGGCTAGCCTTTTGGCCAAGTTAACAAACACATTGGCAGCCTCCATTATGCTTAAATTTGTATCTATCACATTGGCATATATATAAATGTGTACTTCTGGACTTATAAAACCATAGTAAAAAAAAATCCATTGTGAAAAATAAAATGTGGTTTATAGACTTCCATATAGACTTCTTAAAAATCTACTGGAAACCAGTTTGCATGGGAATACTCTGTCTCTCCTGTTTAATTTTTTAAAGTGTACTTTTCTAGACTTGGATAAAGTCCTTCTTTCCTGACATCTTCCCGATGCTCATCCCAAAGGGAGTCTCTCTTCCATGTGCTTAAAGCAACTCTTTTCCTCCCATGGCACAAAAAACAGGCAAGATGTGGCCTTCCCTTACTGCTCATTACAACTTGAGATTGTATCTATCTCATTTTCATATGTATACACCTTGTTTTCTCAAATATATTTTAAGCTCCTTACAAGCATTAGCCAGTTCTTTCACAAATATTTGTGACTTCATTGGTATTAAACTCTGTAACTCCAGGGGAAAGTGCGTTCCCAGCCCAGGGCAAATAACCTTTGAAGCCGAAATCAGTCAAAGGGAGAAATAAAGTGGGAGAAACCCATTTATTGTTTACAAGAAGTCCTCTGCTTCTGCTCACAGGTGTCTCTTGCGACTGGCAAAGGGACCCCACCAAACCTCTCTGGTCCTGGTGCATGCTCACTTTCCACCCACTTTGTAATCACCTACTGATATGGAGATAGACTGCTTCTGTCCATCCCTTGGAAACACCTATTGATATGGAGATGTACTAAGGCCAGGAGAGAGATTTTGGAAATACTGCAGTTTTACCCACAAACTCCATTTTCTTCAGACCCATTTTTATATACTTAGCTCAGTGTTTCCTCAACAGGGTCATTGGCCCCCTTTTCAATTTTGCCTCATCTTCATGCCCCATGTCCTAATTTGACTCAAGATTTCTGTGAATAAACTCACTTTTAAAATCTAAATTAATTTATTTTAGAGGAAACTTAACATATATCGAAAACCAATGTTGCTTGCCACAAGTGGAAGGTAATACAAAAACAAATACCTTTTTTTTCAAACAACACTATTATTTCTTAAACTCTAGCTAGCTGCTGTTGCCTTGGGGCTTTGAGCCTAAATCAAAAATGGAGATCAGAAAGTGAGCCATTTCTACTTACTAATCAGACAGATATGGAAAGGGCATTGGAGAGGGACTACCATTCTTTCTCACCGTGGGATTCAATATTACTTAAGTCATACACATCAACCAAGGACACCACTTGTACCATGGAGGGCAGACAGCCACTAAGCTGAGAAACACTAACGTAAGGTGAGCCAGCTGGAATTGAGACACTTGTCCTCCAGTTCTGGCTTCATGTGTCTCCACACCTCACCGTACAAGCTCTTCTCCATTCCCCCTTGTATTATGGGACCACATGATGCATTTCTTATCATTGACTGAGCCTTACTTTTCTTATCCGTAAAGTCAGAGAATTCTACCAGATACTCTTTCTGGATGCTTCCAGCCCTGACTTTACCAGAGTCTATAATCACAAAACCCTAAGGTTAAAGTGTTCACAGAACCTGGGACATGCACTCCTGTTTACCATCCCCACTGAGCAACTGATCACGATTATGAAATGCTCAGCACCAGCTCACTCATCTTCTCCGTGAAGGAGAATGACCGCCTTTGGACATCCCCACCCCTCACAGAGGACAGGAGAGAAACTTTCTCCCTGTAGGGTGAAGTGCTCAGGGAATACAGAAAGGTGTGAGCTTAGTTCCACCCCTTAGAGTTTCCATTGTCCCATGACTTTTGATTCACATTTATTTCTAAAAGGGAAGGGAATCATAGACGCCAAATATATTTTAGCGTGTAATCCCAACTTAAGTTAGCTAAAGAGCAACTGAACTATAAAATTATGCTGAAATCACCCAGAAATCATTTTTAAAAACAGATTGTGGGGCCAAGTAGAGTTGATGGCAGTCAGAAGGTGCAATTATAAAGTTGACCCTCTCCTCTCCTGGCAGTGTGAACTTCTGGACGCCCCACCCAGCTTCCTCAACCATTAGCTGAGGGATGTGAGTTTCACTAGGCCGTCTTCATATCTCCTGGCAATCATCATAAGTATTTGTGAAAACTCCTAATTCTGAGAAAAACTTCAGGAATCAAATTCATAATTGGTCCTAAAACCACTTAAATAATTAAAATGCAAATAGGAGTTAAGATTGGAAATTAGCCTTTATATAGTACTGTTGACCCTTGAACAACACAAAACAACACAGGGGTGACCTGCATGGGCCACTCATACACCAATATTTTTCAATAAATACACTGCAACATTTTTTGGAGATTCTCAGCAATTTGAAAAAACATTTTCCTTTATTGTAAGAATACAGTATATAATGCATATAATGACATACAAAATATGTTGATTGACCATTTATGTTATTGGTAAGGCTTCCAGTCAACAGTACAGTATTAGTAGTTAAGTTTTAAGGGAGTTGAAAGTTATATGCAGATTTTCAGCTGCACAATGCAGTAAGTAGGTGGCAACCGTAATCCCCATGTTGTTTAAGGGTCAATTGTGGTTAAAAAAAAAATCCTAGGTAAAAAAATAAATGGTAATTCCTTATAAAATTCAAAGAGAAAATGTACTTCTCCATTATGGTTCATATTAATATATAAAGTCATCACTTCATATAATGTATTTTTGAATGAACACCTCACATTTCATTCAGAGAAATACTAGTGGTAAAAATATTGTCTGCAAATATATGTTGGAAAACTTGGCAGTCTGCCAAAACATTGGCAACTCTCAGTACATAAACTTACAAGCCTGTTTGGGAATATGTCATATTTCAATACTAAATACTTGGGCAGCTCACCTGCCTTGCCATTTGCTGACAGCAAAGATACAGGGACAGCCTGCTATTGGGTCAGCAAGGGTTACATATAGAATTTAGAGACAACTACTGTAGGAGAGGGAAAATTATTTTCCTTCTCTGTTTCTAGGTTCTCAGGTAGGGCTCTGTAACAGGAGTTGGATTAACAAGAGCAAAGCATACAAATTTAGTTACCGTAAGTTTTATGTGACATGGGAGTACTTCATGAGGAATGAAGCCCGAAATGGTTAAACTGGCTTGTTTTTATACAAGGTAAGTTGTAGGGTGAACAGGTGTGGGAAAATGTGATAGGCCCCATGGGTGTGAGCTAACTGTAGAAAACTGGGGAAACTTAGCAACACGTGTTTAGATTCTTCTGGGTGATCCTCCTTCTTGGAGATAAGGATGTTCCTTTCCTCCAGGTATAGGGAGGGCATGTCTCACATGAGCATCTTATGACCCGCTTCAGGGGGAAGGTCAGAGAGTCCTTCCCACACCTTCGCTTATCAGATGCCTTCAGTTTGTAACACTCAATACATCAAGCACCATATTTTGGGGTAGCCTGTGTTCTGAGCTCTGTCTCTACAAAGCTTATATACTCAGTATCCTAGGGACATTGGAGGGTTTTTGCTAAGAGCAAGCTTCTAGATCTCTTATGCTAAACAAACTTCATAGTGAGGAATGAAGCTTTTTAGCTGCTGCTACCATTATGGGAAATGAGAGTCCAGGCTTTTATTACTGACTCTCACGTTACAATCCCTGTTGGAGAAAGCATTCAGAAAGAGCAGAGAGCACAGCTTTATCTCAGTAAAATTTGTCACTGTGCAGAAGCAAGTTCAAGTCCATTTGCGAAATGAAGAAATCATTCTCTGATTTTTCTTTCAGTTCCAGTGTTCCTAATGTCATCAAGCTGAAAAACTGGTTGAATTGTATGTACTTTCTCTCTACTTTAAGAAAACCTGACCAAAAAATACATATAACCTCATTTGCTCAGACCAGAGCTGGGTGGAAATTTCTCTGGCAGGTTTTGCTAAGCAAGGTAATTAGGTAAACAGTACAGGGAGATAAGGGGAGGAGGGCAGGAATTGTAATTACCAAAAAGAAGCAAGCTTTCACCACTTTAAAGAGGTTTAGAAGCATCTATTTCTTTTAAAGTCGTTGATACACTGATTTTTGTTGTTGTTCATTAAAGCAGATAAATCATAGGATAATTATTCTAATTAATAAACATTTATGCAGAATTTCTAGCAGTTACGTGCCTTGTGAAGGTAATTGAAGTTACTAAGTCTTAGTCTAGGTGCTGAGGGAAGGTCTCATGCATTTACGGTGAGATAAACTGCCATAGGGGATATTAAAAAGCTTCCAGAAATGGTACGATAATCTGGAATTTCCTTCAAAGTCATTGGAGGCAGGTGGGAAAATGGGGATACAGATGAAACAAGATTGGCCAAGAGTCCGTCATTGTTGAAGCTGGAGATGAGGGCATGGGTGTTCAGTATGCTATACTGGACACTTGTTTGGAATTGTCCATAGTGAAATGTTTAAAAGTTTTTTTTTTTTAAAAGCTCATGGAAGGCAAGTGGTCAGGAAACCAAAGAGGGACAGCAAAGACATAGAGAACAATGTGGCCCAAGAGAAAGCTCGGGTTAGAGGGAGTCGGCAGGTGAGCTGGGCGAGTATGGACGGCGAATTGGCTGGGGTTTCCGCTGGGGTTTTGCTCCTGCACAGCTGGGAGCAGACACCAGACCCTGTCTGCCGGTGCCTGCGCCGGACCTGACTGGCGAAAGCTCCAGAAGCCTTCAGTGCTCCCTGAAATGCAGAGTCTTTGATTCTCCCTTCTTCCCATCAAGCTCCCCGCACTCCCCAGGCTCACCTCCTTCTCAAATCCCACCTAGGTGAATATTCTGAGTTCTTATCATTAATGTTTTAAAAACTGTGAGGTGCTTTCCTCGTGTGCATGGTCGTGTCTATGACCTTCTCCCTACCTGTCCACACCTGTATCTGGGGCAGTGGGAGGTGGGATTCTAATCAGGGAATGGGGAGTTAGAACAGGAGTGCCCAGAGAAAAAGAGCTGCTGCTCAGCTTCTGGCATCTAAAATAGGAGTTTTGCCCAAAGATACAGTGTTACAAGCCACGATTTGTGGAGAAACACGATTTACATTTTCTTTTACCTCCTCTGAGAGAATGCCAGGAGCCTGGCCCCGGCACAGTAGAGTTTTAGGTCCCATCGGAATGTAAAGGGGAGGGGAGAAAGCCTGTCCCTTCCACCCCTGGAGACTGTGGGCAGAAGAAAGAGGACAGGAAAAGGTAGAGGGGAAGGCACGTGCTAAGGTCCTCATTTTCTCTCCCTGTCCCCTCAAAGGGTGGGTTGGAGGCAGCCTTAGAAATATCTAGGAAGTGTGGAAAAGCAGGAAGGCTGTGGGGCATGTGTCCTGCCTCCTGTTTATGGCTCCGGGCTGCTTGCTTGTACCAATTAGGGTGTAGTGACGTCAAAGTGGACGCAGGAGCACAGCAGGGTTAAGCAGAGGGGGGGATGTAGTACCATGTGGGGCTCCTGGAACCTGAAGGGTCCCCGGCATGGCCAGCTGGAGAACACAGAAGCTCCGCCAGACCCACGGGGACAGTCAAAGCAGAAGTTAGGCTGGGCTGGGAGGTAAGGGCCGAGCAGCCGTCCTGGAGCAAGCTGGGAGGGCAGATGGTCGGTTGGCAGCCAGCAGGGCCACGGCAACCTTGCGGGCAGGTGGGAGGGTCGGAAGATACCCCGGGATCTGCCCACCTCTCCCTGGTGCCTCAAGCGCTTCCAATCCAAATGCATAGCTGGGGCTCAGAGGAGGGGAGAGGTGTGAAAGAGCCAGAGCCGGGAGGGCAGGAAGTGCTGCTGAGATGCCCACCGTTTTTACATAAAGAAGCTAACATTATTCCATCATACTTGGATTACCAGTTAGACTGAAACTTCATTAATTTTGTGTTATGCAGTCAGTAGGGCTCTTGAGGAAGACCTTACATTTCGTCTGAACATCTGAGTGCATCCCTGGTGACTCTGTGACCTTGCCTTGTATTTTCTGTGAATTTTGTTTCAGTTGTTACCCTTGCAGAAGTACCAGCTTCATCTCTCTAACTGCAGGGGGTAAGGCTGTGGGCACTGGGGCCCTAGACACCCTGCTCCTGCCTCTTTGGGGTGCTGAGTCCTGCATCCCATGCCTGTAGTCTCCTTTGAATAGACTAACATGCCAGTGATGTGATCCCAGCCACCACCTTTGTCTAGGTCCCTCCCTCTGTCCCTCCATCCTCCATGGATTTGAATGCTGGCCCTTATGAATGACAATAGGAGCATATTGTAGCTAGCATGGACTGACACAATGTCCCAGGCACTGGACCAAATGCTTTGTATATCATCGCTTTTAATCTTCATGGTTACCTTGTGAGGTATTAACAATAACACCACTTTCCAGGTGGGAAAATTGAAATGTAGAGGGTTTAAAGAACTCGACCCCAAACAGTAAGTGGCAGCATTGGACTTTCAGCCTTTAGCTCTTAAGCCCCACACAGCTTCCTGGGGAACAAGGCAGTGTTTGCTGTGGTGGTTGCGATGTCCGCCTGTGCTTGGACCCTGGGCTCAGTTAGCAGACAGCCGGACTTCTCCCCTGCTCTGTCTCCCAGCCGCCTCCCTCATTCCGCAGCAGTGGTACCAAGGTCCCTGCATGTCTTGCATCCTTTGTCTTATACCCCTTCCCTCAAATTCATGACTCAGATTGTTAACATCACCTTCTGATTTGCAGAGCCCTCCATGACTCTCCATGGTAGTGAGTTGTTCTCTCCTGTGTGTTTCCATGGCACCCGGCATGTGGATAGCATGCCTCACATGAAAACATAATTACATATTTCTAGGACAATCACTGAGCTGGGCCGGGAGCTCCTTGGTTGCGGGGTTAATCCCATATCTGTCTCTGAGTTTCTGTTACTGAAAGGGCATGGCAGACTGGGGGCTTCCTTGCTTAAGTCTCTTCCAACCCTCAACAGTGTGTCTTCTGGTACAGCAGAGGCCAGAGAACAGAACACAACATTTGAAGCAAGGCTTCCATGATGAATTTAGGTCCTGACAATCAGATGCATTCAGGTGAGACTGTGATTCAAGACAGAGTTGTGTTTGGCGAAAGGCAAGGGGCAGGGCATTCATCTTGTTGGAATGGAGTTGTGACGGCAGCTCCTTGACCCAGACAGCTCTATACAGTATGCAGTCCACACATATCTGTCATGGGGAAAAGAGAATAAATGTAATGAAACTGCCCTCTTGCAGGCCGCCCACAGCCTCTGAGGATCTGTATCAGTCCCCACGCCTCTGCCCTGTTAACCATGACTTTCTCACCTGTCTTTTCAGAGAAAGCAGGCTTTGTATCGTGTTTGATTTAGAGCTATTAGACATTCTCTTAAATTTGCCAGAGATTCTAGTTGTTGGGCAGAGAGTGGGAAAGAGAAACACAGAAAGACAATATAACCAGATGGAAGGATTATTGCTGGGCCCCAAAGTCCACAAATGTCCATTGACTCCCTGAGATCACACCACAGAGGCAGGAAGCTAAGCTTCCGTGTAGCGCTCAGTCTTAACTTTAATTGGTATGATTTTGATTTGTTTCGCTCCACCTCTAGGACTCTATGCTTTCCTGACATTTATGATGTACCAATAAACCAGAAAGTATAATAAAGTATACCAGTTAAGCTCTTGTGGGCAGGGGAGTGAGGGCAGAGTAGTAATTCTGGTAGAATTTTCCCAGGGAGGCACATGGAGGCTCAGCGATGTGCTGAAGATCCCCATGAATTGGCAATCAAACCAGTTCTCTTTCTGCCACATAACTTACAAAGTGGCTGGGTTTTCAGTAAACCTGCTAGGACTTGGGAATGGCGACAGTGGACACCCTCAGAGCCACAAGGCCAACCTCATGAAATCCTGCCAGGTTCCTGGGCAGCTGGGTGAGGAGATGGGCACCGGAGTATCCACAGGGCCATGAGGATGGGGCAGAGGCAGCGAGCTGTTCACAGCAGTGGCTTCGGTGCGATCTCATGGCAACCGCACTAGAGATGAATGAATATTTGCATGGATCTTAGTTTAGAAATCATACAAGCCAGAATGGATTGGTTCTTCACAGCTCTGTGCCCAGTGCTATAAATATAGTCTTAGTTTTGAGGTGGGGCCAACAGTTTCCTGCTCTGGTCTGCAAGCCTTCCCTTCATGTGAATATTTATATCTGTTTTCAGCACCACTGCTCTTGGATTGGGAGGAGTGACCATCTATTTGGTGGGTGTTAAAAGAAAACAATATACCCACACTGGGTCCTTTCTTTAGTGTTACTGGACTGGAGCAAGCTGCATGGCTTCCCAAATAATGGAGCAGCCCTTGGTGGACTCCCCTTCTCGGTCAGCTCTTGACACCAGCTCAATCAGTAACTTAGAGCTTCAGGGAACATTTCAGATGTTTCTCAAGGGTTCATCACCCACCCTGCCCCCACAAATGATATAAAAGGAAAATAATCATACACACTTAAGTAATCACAATCTAAAAAAATATAAAGTAGAACAGATGGTTATATTTTAGACCGTAAGTGAAAGTGGATTAACTTTTTCCTTAGAAAACATTCATTTGAGAATTCCAGATCAATTCCTGTTTTGCCACGTGGTATCAGATGCTTGCTTCTTGAACCTTGTCCCTACAGATTTACCCCTTCTCCAATCCCGGTTGCTGCTGTGGATCTGACCCTGAGTGTCTGTTACTGGACTAGATAGCAAACATC
This sequence comes from Manis javanica, assembly GCF_040802235.1. Lineage (NCBI taxonomy): Eukaryota > Metazoa > Chordata > Mammalia > Pholidota > Manidae > Manis > Manis javanica. Next base: position 110,117,407 of record NC_133164.1, read on the forward strand.
TCCAGGAAGAGTGTGGAGTAGGAAAGTCTGGATGTATTGATAGCCCTCCGCCATGACCATGACCACCACGTCTACCATCACAGTCCAACACCGCGGCCATCCAGCAACACTCCAGCTCCTCCCAGGCCTTCCTGGCCAGCACCTGGGACTGCCCACTCTTTCTCTGGATGTCTTTCCCACTGCCTGGGTCTTTCCTGCCAAGGACAGGGCCAAGGACTTTGACTTCCTTAGGTGCCTCTACATTTTAAAAGCCAAGTAAAGGGCAACAACCTAGAAGTATATTTAATTATGAAAGTAATGAATCAATATGAAAACAAAAGTTTAAATGTTGTAGGAGGCTGTTGAGTGAAAACAAAACCTCCTCCCTTTTTCCCATTCCCTATCCCACACCCCAGGAAGGCTGCTTTGACCATTTGCTCTTGTAAATCATGAGGAAATACCCCCATAACTCGAATAATATGTCTTGACTTATCTCTTTATATAGCATCTCTTGACTTATCACCATGAAAATAAGGACTTTACTTTCGTCTCCTCCATTTTCCCTCTTTCACCAAAGTCCTGTTTATTATATTTTGATCTTTTAGTCCTTCTATGAGTCAACGGTCAAACAAAATGAAGACCAACAAAATGGGACAAGCAAAGGCTATTTATTCTGAGCTTGCTGTAGCAAGGGAGTCAGCCACCATCACTTGCTTTTTGGCAGAGACTCAGAGGCAGGCAGAGGAGTGGCAAAGCTTTAAAGTGGAAAAAGGACAGCGTCCAGGGACTGGGGCTATTGGCCATTAATGTGATTGTTCACGGGTGCCTTTGGCTTCCTCTTGTTGGTCTCAAGTTGAACTGGGGACAAAAATTAGGGGAGCTCTCAGTTATCAGTCAAGTTCTGGTCATCTGGGGATGCCTGTTGCAGAAGTTGTTTAGCATCCTGGATTGTCACTAGAGATAGGAATCTGGCTTCCTGTTGTTATTGTGTAAGGGGTTGGGTTCCTGGGTAGGGTGCTTCAGGTTGTGGATCACATTTCTATTTTTATATATATATTTGTATATTCAGTCTCTCACAACTTAATAACTTTAAATAATAGAATTGAACCTCTGTTTCTTGATCTCTCAACTGTGAACATTATCTTTCTCCTCCTCCCTGTGTAAGATCCTCCCACCATCTTCTAATCTACTGCCCTCCACCTCCCAGCTTCTGCCAGCTACAACTGATGCCGGGGTTCTTGGGGTTCTTGTTTGTGGAGTCAAAGAATGAACTTAGCAAACACCCATTGTAGGAGAGCCAGGGAGAGGCTTTTATTGAGAGATACAGTGAGAGGACAGAGCTCCTGGCTCTTGACAGGAGGGGACAAGAGAACCCATAGTTATGCATTGTCTAGGGGTTTTACAGGCAGTTGAGGATTTTTGGGAACTGGATAAAGGCTTAGGGGTGTGGACTTGTTAAGTGGTCCCTGACTATTTAGAATTAACTTAACACAGGAAATTTACTGCTCTAATTTCTCTCTGAGATACCAGCTGTCTTGGTCTGGGAGCATATCAAACAAGGCTGCCTGCCTGGCCCCCAAGGTGGGCTGAGGTATTGTCTGTTTGCTAAAGAGTAAGAATCTTACTTCTTAACTTCCTGGGAATTAAAATGCAATCTTATCTTTAAGATGGAACCCTTCCTGCCTTTTACTATGTTGTTTATGGCTGGGCTTACTTGCCACTATTAATTGCTCAGATTGCAAATCACCTCATCAGGTTTCAAAGAAAAACAGAATATAGGCCTGGGCCTTTTAGCATGCTAAAGTGAATCTTCTTTATCTGGGGAATATTAACTGATCTCACTGAAGAATGACTCTAGAGCTTAATGTTTAACAGAGTTTTGGTAGGGGGTTTCCTTGCATGTAGTTTACATTACTCTTACTAAATATCCTACCTTGCTTTTTCCGGAGGCCCTCATCCTATTCTGTCTAAATCCATGGTCCCTGTCTCACAGTATTATTTTCATGATATGAAGATTTGTAATATTATTATTCCTTTCAATAAGTATAAATGTTCTATGATTTTTCTGTAGGTCAATTTTGAAAGTCAAGAGCCAATCATCAGCATTTACAATGTTATATAATGTAAATATAAGTAATAATATGATTAAATAATATAAATGTTCTTTACTACTTGAAAAAATAGTGAGATTCCATCCACAGAGAAGGAATTACGATTTTGTGTCTCTAAACCTGTGCTGTTCGAACAGTAACATTTAAGCATCCATAGAAAACTGGCTCTCTTTTATTATACTTACAAATATTTTTTCTCCCAAAGGAATACATGTCGGGTAACTGATAGTCTGGCCGGGTACTTAATTCTAGGTTCTAAGCATAGGACTTTGAAGGCAAAGAGTTATAAGAGATCTTTACATATTCTAAATACAAGTCTTTTATGAGATATATGATTTGCAAGTATTTTCTGCCAGTCGCTAGCTTGTCCTCATTTTCTTCATAGTATCTTTTGAAGCACAAACTTTTTAAATTTAATAAACTTTAACTCATCAATTTTTTTCTTTTATGGCTCATGATGTTAGTGCTGTATCTAAGAAAGCCAGGCACCTTGTCTAAAGCCAGCTCTCAAACATTTTCTCCTATGCTTTCATCTAGAAGTTTTGTTCCTTTAACTTTTACATTTGATCTATGAGCCTTTGTGTATGATGGAGATACAGGTCTAAACTCACTTTTTCTTTTTATACAAACTTTTTAAAAAATAAAACATCACTGATATACATCCTTATGAAGGTTTCACATGAACAACATTGTGGTTTCAACATTCACACATGTTATCAAGTCCTCACCCCCATGTCGCAGTCACTGTCTATCAGCTAAACTTACTTTTCTTTTTAACATATGGACACACAATTTTCCTAGTGCCAGCTACTGAAAAGAAATCTCATTGAAATGTTTTGGCACCTTTGTTAAAAATCAATTGACCATAAATGCCATTAATATAAGGGTTTATTTCTGGACTCTATTCTGTTCCTTGATTTATATGCCTTTCTCTACGTAAATGCCACACAGTCTTAATTCACTGTAACTTAATTATAATAACTTTTGAAATTGGGTAGTGTAAGTCCTCTGCCATTGTTTTTCTTTTTCAAAATTACTGTGTTGTGATAAAGTAATTATTAATACCAGGTTACTCCTATTTCAACTTGTTTTTAAAATTTTAGATCAAACCACACTGTAATCAAGCTTCAGCATGGATTAATTTCTCTGACATAGAGATGTTTATTTATTCATCCACCATGTCTCTGGTGGGCACCTTCTCTGGGACAAGCTCTGAATTCATTGTGATTGAGGAGCAGTTTCTGACCTAGAGGGGTCCATGGCTTCAGACACGGGGTGCATATTTCAAGTGCATACAAATCATGCATCCAAGGTGCCATGGCACACGGAGCATAGAAGAGCTCGCTCTGCTGGATGGGGTCCCAGAATGATTTACACAGGAGGTGACAATCGAGAGAGGTTTTGTCGAATGGGTTGATTTTACTAAGATGGGAAGAAGCCCATCCGGGGCAGGGTAGGGCATGCATAGAGGTAGAGGGACTTGAAGGCAGATCAGAGAGGGGCCATTTGGGAGAAGGGGCTAGGGACAGAACCCAAGGCTGGAAAAGCAGAGCTACTCTTTAGGCTCAGGAGCTCAGGCAGCCTTTGGCTTGACTGAGGGAAGCAGGAACCTAGGAAGACTGCAAGGAGGCAGGCCTCTGGTGGCTTCGTGTGAAGACACGGTCTGCCCCTAAGCCGTTCAATCCTCTCGGAGAACATTGGCTTCTTGTAGAAGGGCCCAGGAAGAGAGTGAATCATTCCTATAGGAAAAATAAGTGGAAGATTCTCTACTGATGTGAGTCACCACTACTACCGTCTTCAGACGTAAATGACAACACAAATTTATTATTGTTTTCCATCTGCACACTAGATACCTGGAAGGTCTGAGGTTACTTGGTTCCCCACCTTTTCATATGCCAGTTGGAAATCCAGTTTCCTCTCTTCCTCCTCCTTCCCCAAAGCTGGCTTGTTCCAAAGCTCAGTGCCTTTAATTACACAAACATTAATGGAGCAGCTACTATGGCACAGCCCTGTGCTTGCCTCTAATCAGGGCCACCCAGAATGAATAGCCTCTGAGGAAAGGTTTGCTGTATCACACTGAAGCAAAGCAGAGTCCTAAAGCAAGAGACCTAGGCTGGCTGCCAGGGGTCTCCCAGCCTCTGAGTCCAGCCTGCCTCTTGCCCATGGCCCACAGTGGCCATGGGTAGTGCTTCAGGGCCTTTCTGGGTTCTGGGTTACATCCGATAATGCACAGGAGAGCCCCACAATGAAAAAGTATCCAGAACAAATGTCAGTAATGCTGAGAATGAGAGCCTGCTGGGACGTGCTGGTCACTGACTTATTTGGCCAATATAACGTCACCAGAAGCAAAGTGTGCCGCTTCCGGGCAAAACCTTTAAAAGCCAGTGCATGACACCACGTTTCCTTCTTTCTGCTTTGGTCACCTTAGAAATCTTGGAAATCTAGCCTGTGTCCTTATGTGAGGATAAAGCGGAACAGAGCCCTTCATATGACCCATGACAGGTAAGAAGCCTGAGCCACCAATACTCTGTAGTTTTAAGCCCCTGAGACTCGGAGTTGTTTCCACACCATAACGCAGATTACCCTGACTGATCAGTTGCCACCCTAACGGACGCACCTGTTTCTCTGTCTCATGCAACCTGGCTTAGGTCCTTCTACTGAATTCCCAGGTTCTTCCTCCAGGGAAGGACGTCCTGCCCTCATACCATGGGGCCTAATCACTCTTCTTATGTTAGTTTTGCTTTGTCCCTGGGCTGAATGTCTAGGTTCCATGATGATGGACTGGTTTCCCTTTTGATGTCATGGCACCTCTGACATAAATTACATAGTTGCCATTAACAGCCATGTAGCTCCAATTTTCTAAGGTCACACACACACCTGGCTATTCTCACTACACCTCAACCAGCCCTGCTGAGGTCAGAATTATTAACATAAAAATACCTAGGATTACGCGAACTTTAGATTTCAAGAGGTGTGGCAGGTCTGCTATTCGACTGTACTCATAAATCTCAATGCTTAAGAAATCTAAATGTTCTGGCTTTACAATTTGTAGGCCTTACTTCATGTGTCAAATTAATCCACTCAGTGATGAATTTGGAGTTTCACCCAGTATGGACTGAGGTGAAATGAATTTATGGCACTCTAGCAATGTAGATTAGTAGATAGTCCACATAATAGTTTATCATTTCTGCTAATGAAAAATCTGGAAATTCAATGTAAAATATGCCTAGATGATAGAGTTGAAGTTAAGCAAATAAACAGGTGTCTGTGAAATCTCATAACTGTGAAAAGACAGTAAAGCAACAGGCCGTACTATTTCTCCCCAGCAAAGAGCTTCTGTCAGAGGCATCTCTTTGAGGTTCTGTCTCCCAACCCACATAATTTTGTTATGCTGTCTCCCAGTGTGAGATGCCTGCCTGTCTCCTCTCCTCTCACCTAAACCCTAAAAATCCCTTCTTAATGTCAAGTTCAAGTTTCCCCTCTTCTATGAAGCCTTCCAAACCAATACTACTCTCTTTCCTTTCATGGTCCAATTTAGAACTTGGACCACGTAGTTTAGCACTGGACTACATGTTCATTAAGGGCAAAGATCTTACTATATAGATCTTGAATTTCCACACTGCAAAATGACTTAGATCCATGCATTCATTCATTCGCTCAGCAGATTAAGCATCTATATCTTGAGTGAGATCCAGAATTACAAAGGCGCTGAACTGAAGGAGCTCTTGGTCTGATGGGGCTAATAGATAGGGAAATTGGTAAATACATTATGATAAATATGCGGAAGAGGTAAGGCTGGGTGTTGTGGGCTGTCTGAATCTTACCTGTGCTCTAAGAATGGTTCTGTTGGGTCAAAGTGGGAATAGCACGCAAGGTGTGGGATGCACAGGGCAATTGCTAGGCTGGTTACCAAGGTCAGGAAGCCAGAAGGCAAGCTCTGGTGGGTGTTCGATACCAAGAAGTTAAAAGCCATTATCCAAAACTTATTGTAAGTCAAAGACACACACCAAGAAAGGCAGGTGAAGGTAGGTGGGGAGCCAAGCTGGGAAATTAATTATATCTGTTCTGATTACTGCACAACAAATTACCCCCAAATGTAGTGGCTTTAAACAATAACAACTTTAATTCTGTTTATGAATCTACAATTTGGGCATGGCTCAGAGGGGATATCTTGTCTCTGTTCTACTCGGCATCATCTGAGGGCGAGCAAGTCTGGGAGCTGGAATGATCTGAAGACCTGTTTCCATGTCTGGTGCTTGGTGCGGGGAAGACTCAATGGCTGGGGGCTGAAAGAGCTGGGGCTCCTCAGGCAGTCTCTCTTCACCTCTGTGTGGCCTCTTTCCTGCTGGTGAATCCAGTACGGCAGAGCCAGGCATCAGGGTTCCCTATTGCTGCACAGCAAATGACCTCAAACTCAGCGACTGAAACAGCACACCCACACTGAACTCACAGTTCTGCAGGTCTGGATGTGGCTTCACTGGGTCCTCCGCTTAGGGTCTCACAAGGCTGCAGTTAAGGTGTTGGCTGGGCTGGGCTCACATCTGGACACTCAGGGGGAATATGCTTGTAAACTCATTCAGGTATTTGGCAGAATTCATTTCCTTGTGCTGTAAGCCTAAAGGCCTGGCTTCCCACTGGTCGTCAGCTGGAGGCCCTCCCCAGCTCCTGCCCAGAATCAGGGGGAAGGAACACAGACCCTGCATCTCAGGAGAGGAGAATCTGTCACGTTATGAGAAAAGCACATAGGAATGGCTATCTTTTGGCGTGGGCATGTGTAAAAGATATCATCTGCCACTGTTTGCCCTCTGGCCACAACAATTCACATGCCTCCACGTGCAAAATACACTTCCTTCCTCTCCTGCAGTCTTGCAGTTGTGAACCTAGATACAGCACGAGGGAGCACTGCTCCGTGTTAGAGCCAAGTGGAAAAAATTACAAATAGAGTCTGGGAGAAAACCTGTTAAACATGGAATGTTACATCTGAGCTGAGTTCTGGAATGGGAATTGGTTAGTGCTACAAGGGAGCTCAAATGAATATTCCCTTATACCTGGAGTGTAGGATCTGGTACTGCTTTCTGCTGTGGGTGTGTCTGTTTTTTCTCCCCTACAAGTCTAAAATCTTTTAGAGAATAGAGACATTGTATTTTGTGTCATCTATATTTCTTGAACAGTGCTAGTCCTGAGGGAGGGACTCGGCTCATTCCTACTAAATGCACAAATTCTTCAATTCTCTTGAGGCCCCTGTGTGTAAATTACTGCAAACTCTTGGAAAAGTCTAATCTGAAAAGGTGTCTGTTTATCAGCCCTGCTATCACAACAGCCCTTGACATCAAGAAACACAGTGTGATTTTTTTGAGAAGGTGGCTGGATGCCCGATGAAATGTCTTCTTTTTAGGAATCTGTCCTCTTAAAGAGTGGGAGGAAAAAGGAAAGAGAAACAGGCGGAAGCACTTGGCTGTCTCAAGATACATGGGGAGCTCAATGGAAGGTTTGGTCTCAGAAAATGTCTTCAAGGGCCTCCTTTCCACCTCATCCCCAGGGAAAGAAATTTCTAGCTGGAGGAGCTGAGCTGGTATGATGGCTTAAATGTCAGCCCCATTTCCTCATTGTTTGGAAATATCTTTAAAGGGATGTTTTGATTCTGAGCTATTTTTAAAATTTTTTTCTAAACCAAAGTTAACCTTTGATAAAAAAGTTTTTCCCAATGCATACTATCTTCTCTTTGATGCTGTTTTTTCAAAATTTACCCCTGCCCAGACCATTACAAAATTCCCTCCTGTATGTAACATAGGTTCTTCTCTTTCATTCTCTTAAATAAATACAATTGGCAGTAAGGGAAGAAATTGCAATCTAATCACCTGACTGTAGGAATGACTAATTGCTCAAAGATGCATTCTCAAACTTCACAGTATGTGAGAATCACACAGGCATCTTGGTAAAATATATATGTATATTTGTGTGTGTGTGTGTGTTTTTGTGTGTGTGTGTGTGTGTGTGTGTGTGTGTGTGCAGCAGCTTCCTGTGCTCCTATAGAGATTTTTCTTTTCCTTTTTCCACATCCCAAATTTGCCTTCAAGGAGAACAGCAAACAAAGGGTTAGGACTAACTGATGAGGCTCTTTCCTGCTCTAACATCTATGAGTCTATGAATTATATCTGCCCACAATTCCTGAAAGTTCATAGCTTCCCTGCAAGACTGGATTTTTCTGTTGAAACCAAGCGAGGCAGCTACATATGTGTTCTAATTTCACAGATTCTGTTCCCTGTGGAAACACTTCTGATTAAACCCAATTCCCAATTCAAATTAAAATTTAGTGTTAGGGATTGAAATTAGAAGTAAAGAGGAACCCAAATTTGCTAATTTTTCTTCCTTCTTGGGGTTCTTAGCATCATTGCAGCTTTGCTAATAGCACCTCTTCTTGATTTGTCTTACATCCAGAGTGATCTGGGCACTTTAAGAATTTAGGGGCTGAAAATGCCATTCGCTGCCTGTCTGAGCAACAGCTCCTGTGCCATCGGCTGTAGACCTGCCTCCCAGCTGCTGGAGAATCTCCGCGGCAGCCTTGACTTCAGTGCATTTGATTATTTCCCGCTGTCCTGTGGTAGCAAACACTGCCTCATTCATTCATTCATTGTACCAACAATTCAAAGGACAATGGAGGGAAGGGCAAAATAAAAGACTGATCTTTGTTCTTCAGGAGTTTATACTTGCTCCAACCCTAAGGATAGAGGGTGTGATCAGGAACCCGCTCCCTTCAGCATGAGTAAAGATGGAGGATCAATGAGAATGGAAATCTTGGTTCAAGAATTTTGTAATTTCCATTTATTACATGAATCAGTAGCACCAAAATGGACATTGAGCAAGAGTCCCATCATTCTGTAGATGATGAACCTGACAGCTAGAAGATAAAGTGACTTACTCAGTGTCACGTAGCCTGTCTATCGTCTCCAAAGCTACAACTCTTTCTGCTTTAAGCATGCTGAGAGAAGCCAATACTCAGCTTACATTTGCCAGTCTTCTTTATTACAATCTTCCTGGTTATCCAAATGGAAAAATGTCTTTCTGGTTTCTTGGTAAAAGTTGCCATCACATTTTTGGGTAGGCAATCTAGGCAAAAAAGGGCTTATATCATCACCAACCCCAAAACTTTAGAAGGTAAAAGCCCTTCCACATCACTCCTTCCAACACTCCCTTTGCAGGTCTCGAACATGCAGTTTGGAGCCAGAGCCCGGGTTCACAAGGCTACCTGGGAAGGGCAGAGGGATGCTAGAATCCAAGATCATGAGTCCAAGTTCACAGCCACTTTTGCTCTGCAGATTCTAAAAATTGCATTTGGGCATTAACGCAAAATGTGTTTCGGAGACTTTGTCACATTTTCTTCCTAACCTTTGTGTGTTTGCATCAGGACAGTGTTGCATTTATCTGCCGTATTTTGGTCCTTAGTCCTGGTACATGAAAATGTCTCAACAGTGGGCAGAAATGACATTAAAAGGGAAATAGCCTAAGATACTGTAGAAATCTCCCTAACAGTATGGTCTATAAGTGAATCTCTTAACCATTATCTCAGAACCCAAGAGCTTGCCGTAGATACTCGATACACAATCACAACTAGTTAAAAATCCATGAACAATGATACAGAAAAAGGCTCCCTTGCTGATGACAATAATGAGCTGGAGAGAGCACTGTAGGGCCTGTCATGTCATCACCTTCAGCCTTATCCCTCAATATGGTTGTGGACCAATAGCACCTGCAATGCCAGCAGCTTGTTAGAAATGCAAAACAAAAAAGCTCACACCTGCCGAATCCAATCTTCATTTTCACAAGATCCCTAGAGGCTGTGCATGCAGGTCGAGTCTGAGAAACATGGGTCTACATTATTTCCCCTTTAATGACCAGAACAGTAAGGATTATACAGTAGAGTACATGGAGTCTCAGCAGCTCAGGGTTCTACTGTCCCTCACATGGCCCTTGCAAATTTCACCTAACCTGTCAGAGTACCAGCTTCCTCGTGTATAAACTGAGGCTTTGGTTAACTGACTGTTGTGATGAGCTTCTGGCAGAAAGCTTTTTGCAGGCCCAATGGTGTAGGACAGTTTGTGTGATGAGAGCTGAGTGATAAGCATATCCCACATTTGGTATGCTCAGTGAATGCTATTAATACAAATGAGAACCACAAATTCTACTCCCATTTACTTCCCATCAAGGGGAAGAAACTGTGAGCGTTGCACAACACATTGAATCGGGCAGCCAAAGTCCTATTTCCCTTCTGAAAAAAATCCTGAGAGTCAGACCAGTATTGGCTTCCCCAGGAATCCTGATTCAGGTTTCCAAAGCAAAATTGTGGCCATGAAAAGTCGACATGTGATTTTTCTGTTTCCTCATGATGTTGCTTCAGTTCCTCCCTGTCTGAAGCTTCTTTAATCTGTAGGCTTTTGAACTCCACCTTTAAGGTTTTAACTCACATTATTGATCCCAAGGTAAATACTGACTAAGGTGGTGGCAAAGTCAACATGTTCTTTGAAAGGCAATTAACCTGGGTGTTGAATAAAATTAGATGTCAGCCACATACCATTGTTGCTACGATTGTATTGTACAATGGGGCTGAGGAGAACTCCTTGCCCCGGGTAGGAACTACCAAATACCAGTTATTCCGGGTGAGGACTGGCATCTGTGTTTTGCAAGGGCCAAGGAAAATCTGACTTCACAAATCAATAACTATTCTCAAAGCTGCTACTGACCTCTGATCAGCAAATTGCACAGCAAGGAGAAGTTATGGCAACTGTGCCTCTGGTAAATGAAAACCTGTTGGTTAAACATTGGCTGAAAGCCCTTCTGGTGACGTCTGATAGAAGCGAACCTAAGTTGGCCATGTGTCCTTGAAGTGCTCTGGAACAGCAGGGGAACGATCACTACTGACTCAGCACATCCAAGTTCCTGGGGTGAGAGATTTCTCTGGGCCTCAGACATTGGCAGAGATAATCCTTTCCTCAGTTTCTCTCATTTACTGCTGGGCCCAAGGCAGTGGGATCTGTTAGGAGGTTTTTAAATAATGATGGTTACTGTTGTTAAGTCTTCCTAAGAGCCTCAAGAAAGATTTCTTCTCAAGCTTCCTCCTACCTCTACACAAAGAAAGGATGCAAGAATTCTTCTTAGTCCTTTATCTCCCTCAATGTCTAACATAGTGTTTTATATACAATAGGTACTTAGTAAATACTTCTTAAAAATTAATTCTTCTTTTTTTAAAGGCTATTTTGCAGTTATAGGTGCACAGCAAAACTGAGAGGAAGGTACAGAGATTTCCCATATGCCCACTCAACACACACACACACACACACACTGAGAGGAAAGTACAGAGATTTTCCATATGCCCACTCAATACACACACACACACACACACACACACACACACACACACACAGCCTCTCCCATTACCAACATCCCCCACCAGAATGGGACATTTGCTAAGTTTGATGAACTACAGTGACATATCATTGTCACCCAAAGTCCATAGTTTGTCTTAAGGTTCATTCTTGATGTGGAACATTTTATGGGTTTGAATAAGCTTATAATGGTATGTATCTACCATTATATTATCATACAGAGTAGTTCCACTGCCCTAAAAATCCTCTGTGCTCTGCTATTCATCCCTTCCACATGCCCCTAGCCCCTGGCAACCACTGATCTTTGAATTTTCTCCATAGTTTTGACCTTCCCTGAATGTCATACAGCTGGAATCATACAGTCTGTCGCCTTTTCAGATTGGCTTCTTTACGTTGGCGCTATGCATTTAAGGTTCCTCTGTGTCTTTTGATGGCTCGATAGCTTGTTTCTTTATTGCTGGATAATATTCCATTGTCTGAATGTACCACAGTTCATCCATTCTACTTCCTGAAGGACATCTTGGTTGCTTCCAAGTTTTGGTAAGTCTGAATAAAGCTGTCATTTATGATGTGCAAATAAATACTTTAAAGAAATGAATAAATTACTCTTTTCCTCTGTGCTTCAGCTATATACCCTTATCTATTTGAACAGTTACTGTATTGAATTACATTACTTATGTAGATGTCTACTTCCCTGTTAGTGCTGTATCTTTTTAAATAAAGGACTCTGTCTTTTTCACTATTGTTTTCCTTGGCACAGACCCCATAGATCATAGATTTGGCTCACCGTTTTGTTGTTTCTGGGGAGGTGGGATGGCAGATGACAATAGAATAACCCTGCTTACAAATATCTTACTGATTCATGAGCTCTTCTTTAAGCATATAAATATAATAACACTTCAACTATAGGTGTATAAGATTCATGATTTCTCCATAAAAGCAAAATTAGGACGTTAAACACTTTCAGCTATGTGGTAAAAGAACTGGATTCCAATGTTTAAAGTGATCCTATAAAAGCCTTTATTAATATTTTCTGTGTTCATAGAAAGAAAATGAGCAACTGAGAGCATTCTATATAAGAAAATACTGTTGATGCCTTACATGTCTTTAATTAGTACTAATGGGTGCTGTGTAATTAATTCAATTTACCATCCTTTTTTCAGTACACGTATTTTCCTTCCCTCAGTCTCTACAAGATGCTATAAATTTCTCCTAATTGGCTGCAAATAAGATGCTTTTTTTCCCTAATGCTGTTCTTTGGTATGCGAACACTTGCTGTCTTTCTGATCTTCTGCGTAGGGGCTGGCTTCTGGATCTTTTACAGGTGAGAGACACAAATGATTTGGGTGTTGGAGATATCTTTGGTTTTGTCTAGTTGGCCTAGCTCAGTAGACATTTCTCCAACCCCTTCCCCAGGACTGTGCAGACCTAACACTGTTTCTGCTAATTTCAACCACAGAGACTCATTCCTTACCTAGATCTCAGCTTCTTTCTCCTAACAGACACCAGAGCAAGCTCTGACTTCCAGCTTACTTCCCCTCAGTATAATTAGCACCATATTAATGTCTTTATTTTCTACCACTGATTCCTCTTCTGGTTATAAAATACCTCAACCCTAATAGCACCTCTTCTGTCATATTTCAAGTTGAGCCATTAACCGCCATCCCTCATTCACTAAAACACATGTAATGTAATGTATCAGCTGATGAAATACCAAACCGCCCTTTTGATCAGAGACTTCAGAGAATGCACAGGGTCATGAAGAGTGACTATCTTTTGTATATTGTCGTTAAAAAAAAATAGCTTATGTGTTTCAAAATGCAAAGTGTTGCCTTTATTGCATAATACTCCACCAAGGTAGAAAAAGAAAGATTAAATTCCTTTTTCCATTCAAAAGTGTATGCTGGAGGGATGAAAAGAGAAAGAAAATAGCTATGGAAGAAAACAATAGCAGAGCTCTGCCATCAGGCAGAGTCCAGATCAAGGACTCAAATGGCTTTTATCATCAATTTCACATGAAACAAATAAGCATGATGTGCTCCATTTCTTAATAGTGTGATCTTCTGGCTGCTTATGGAGAAGAGAGGTCTGGGAACCTGACATTTTCAGAAATGACAGAAAAACAGATCTGATACCACTTTTCTTTGGGAAAACCCATTTTCCATACTACATCCGAAGAAGAAAACTTGAAACCCATTATGCCAGCTTCAGGGCTGTGATTAGCCAGATAGTGTCTCTGTGGGAAATAGAAAAATGCTCCCCTTTTTCCAGGCAGATGCAACCCTTCATCAGTGTCCTGACAAATAGAACACAGGCTAATTGTACCTTCTGCATAATTTCTCCACACCTATCTTCCAGTTCATTAATTCTCTCTTCAGCCAGATCTAATGAAAAGTTTAATATGTCCATTGAGCTTTTCATTTCAATCACTGAATTTTTATTTCTTTAAGTTCTAATTTTAAAAATCTTCTATGTTAATTGTTCCCACCACTAGAAGAAATCATATTTTTTGACAATAGTGTTAGCTAACACTATAAATGGCAGTTATATTATAAAATAAACATATCACATCAATATGTTGTATATCTAACTGAAACCTGCACAATGTAATATGTCAATCATCTCAACAAAAAAAATCTGGTGGGTCACTTTTTTGTGTTGTTTCCTGTTCCTTGAAGATATATTCAGGTTTGTCTGTTTTTAATCTAGTAAGTCTGGTCTTTTTAAAAATAATTCCTTTTGTATAATTTCAACATTTGAAATTTTATAGGTCAATTTTTCCCTCTTGTTTTTTCTACTGGTTCTCACTCACAATACCTAGTTTACTTGAATGTTTATTCATTCATTTGTTTATTGCTGTGAGCTATGTATTTTCCTTAAGAAATTATATGAGGAAATTGCTTGAGGCCTAGGTTCTCTGGGTTCTCTGAGATTTACATTTACTTCTGCCATATTTCTGATATTACCAGTCTGGGACAACTTTAAGATAAAATCATAGCATGAAGTCTTCTGGACTACCCAGGTGATGTGAATTTGGTTCATAAGTCCATGGGAAGACTTGTGTTCTATAATAGCTCCTCTGGGACAGGGATTTCATTTTCCCTGACTTACTCAGGTCTAAGAAGACTTTCCTTGGGGTTGAGGGTGGGACTGTTAGGTTACTTCTGGTTCATCATTAGACTTTAAGAGTATAGCTCTTTAGGATCACAACTATATATGTGGAAGATCTTCTACTAGACTCCTGGGCTTTGCCTTTTGTGCCTCTTTATCTAGGACAACTGAAGTTCAAGTTCAGGAAATGTTCTCAATGAAAAAGCACCCTTAGTGTTCTTAATTATCTGGGCTTCTGACTTTATTCAGATTTTAGACCAGTAGTTATTTATTGTTGTGTTAGCTGTTAAAGGCTTTCAAGAAGATTTTTTTGAGCTCTTTTTTTAATTTTTTAATTTTGCTGTTATTAATGTACAATTACATAAACAACATTTTAGTTACTAGACTCCCCTTATTATCATGTCCCCCCCCACATACCCCATTACAGTCACTGTCCATTAGCATAGTAAAATGCTATAGAATCACTACTTGTCTTCTCTGTGTTATACTGCCTTCCCCATGTCCCCCGCTGACATTATACGTGCTAATCGTAATGACCCTTTTTCCCCCTTATCCCTCCCTTCTCACCCATTCTCCCCAGTCCCTTTCCCTTTGGTAACTGTTAGTCCATTCTTGGGCTCTGTGAATCTGTTGCTGTTTTGTTCCTTCAGTTTTTCTTTGTTCTTATACTCCACAGATGAGTGAAATCATTTGACACTTGTCTTTCTCTGCCTGGCTTATTTCACTGAGCATAATACCCTCTAGCTCCATCCATGTTGTTGCAAATGGTAGGATTTGTTTAAAAATATATTTTATCCAGGCTATGTTTCATTGTTTCCTACAGGAGGGCCAGTCAAAACTTCTAGTTAGTGAGTGAGTGAAATAGATGAAGGGGATAAAGAGGCACAGAATCTCAATCATAATATAAATTCGTCACAGGGATGAAGATACAGCATAGAATATGTAGTCAATAATTCTGTAACATCATTCTATGTTGATAGATAGTAACTACCCTAATCGGGATGAGCATTTAATAATGTAGATAACTGAAATGACTATGTTGTATACTTGAATCCAGTATAATAGTGTATATCAACTATACTTTAACTAAAAAAAAATGAACTTCTAGTTCACCTTGGTACTGGCAGTGCAAGTCTTGTCTCAGTCCTTGGGCAGCTTAACCTATCCATGCTCAGTTTGCTCCTCTGTAAAATGGAGACAAAGAATGGTGTGAGACATACATAAAATAGCAAACATGGAGTGCTTAGAACAACACCTAGCACATAGCGAACACTCATTGTGTGCTGACCCCTGCCCTCCCAACCTCCAGGAAGCCCTGCCTCCCACTGTCAGCTCCTCTTAGTTCTCACTCTACTTCCCTTCTGAGCTTTTTTGTCACAGTTGAACTTAAATACGGTTTCTGGAGCTGTTATGTAACATCTGTCCACCCCCCACCACCCATTAGACTACTCTCTGGGAAGGAGGGGCTATGTCTGTCTTAACTCTATATTCCTAGTTTCTCGTATATGACAGGACATGCATTAGGCACTCATTAAACATTTGTTGAGTGCATGGATGTGTATTTGTACATTTTTAAGGAACACAAGCAGAACATGGACTCTCTCCAGGTAGAGAGGACTTAATGGGTCATTCCTACCTCCAGTTAAGCACATGAACTCTGACATAGGGCCAAGTGCAAAGATACCAACCTTTTGTATCTTGGTTTCCTTTTCTGTGAAATGGGGATAACAACAGCAGCTACCTTGCAGGTTAAGTAAAGCACTTAGTATGGAGCACAGCGTGTGGTAAAACCTCAATAAATGCTAGCTGCCATTATTGCCACTATCCTTATTTTGGTTACTCATAAAAACAGTCCACTTTAAGGCATAGGCTAACTACATAGGGGCCAGTGGTCACCTGGAAAGGTGAGTATGTTGATGTTTTAGCTTTACTTGTCTCCCGAAGTGTGTGACATGGTGTTTAGATGAAAAGCAGAAACGGCCTCCTTGCTGAGCCTGTGCTGTTCTTCTCTTCATTCCCCAGGGTGTTACTTTAGCACTTACCTAGAGAAAATGCACACGTATTTATGGAAAGAGCTTGGGGCTCCTCATTCCCCATTAGGCTTCACTATTTGATTTACACTCAATAAAATGGATTATACACTTTTATAAAAGTCACCAGAGCAAAGTAATGGAGTGTCCTGAGGAACAGGAAGAAGGGAATCGATTTCTTAGGTTGGGAATGCATGCCTCCTGGGCCTGCGGGAATAAAACCCAAGTCACTCTAAATGCTGGCTGGAAGCACTGTGGCTGTTCCTGTATCTGTCTTCAGAGATGTCATACGAACTTACAGATCTAGGTTCTAGTTGATTTTCATTTGTGCAGACCTTATTCATCATCATTTCAAATGTTGTCATCACTATATATTACCACCTCCCACTGAGGGTTTATGCATCATTTGTCTGGTTCAAAGATGTGACGGAAGTAAGTTTGGTTCTCAGGTGTATTTCAGGCCAGCTTTTCTTATCTCCTGGTTCAAGGGAGAAAGGTGAAATAATGTTATAAAATGGGAACACTCTCCTAGATAGAGGCTGGTGTGTGGTAGTTATTTGAATTGAAACAAACTGCAACAAAGCCAAAAAAACCAATGACAGCATGTCTTGTTCTTACTGGAATAATGAATGCCCTTTTATACTCTGTCAGCCGGCCCGTGGCAGCCATCACAATGGCCAACGTGCTGTCAATCACAGCTCAAGTGTGCTGATGCTTATGTGCATAACTTCTTAAAAATGCTGATGTAAATGAAGGTATCATGTCACCCAAATCAACTGAGAACTAAGTTTCCTTCAAAGTAGCTGACAGTGCTTCTCAACTTCACTGCACATTGAAGTCTCATGAGGGTTTTGTAAATGTTCTGATGCCTGGGCCCTACCCCACTGACTAAAAACCCAGGTTCTGGAGGTAGGGCCTTGATGTTGGTATTTTAAAGTCTCCCCAGGTTATTATAACATGCTGCCACATCTGAGAACTGTTGACCTTGCTTCTTGTTACGGTGGAAAATCCTAATAGAACTTATTCTTGACAAGCGCTTTTTTCAGCTGATGGTAGGAGAGCTGTTATCATCCCCAGTTTACAGATGGGAAAAACAAAGGTCCAAATTATTTAAAGGTTGTTTGAGTTTTAGAGGTTTAGATGTATTACCGCTCAAGTATCAGAATGCAATAAATACCAATAAGGAGAAAACACCTCCTGAAGTTTTCCTTGCTTAAGTAAATGACCCTTGAATCGTAACCATTTATAATTGCGAAGGACTTCACTTGAAATGAGGAAACTGGAAATCAGGGAAAAGCGTGAGCTTATGTAACCCACCTTCATGTTCCCTGCCCACCCTAGTGCCATGTACATGTACTAAACACACATTTGATAAATTTGGTGAAATGAGGTGGTCAAGGTTACACAGGGCCCACACCTGGCCTCTAGTCACCGATGGCACAATACCCGCTCCACCACTTGGAGGCTGCACGTCCCATGTGAGTAGGGGGACCACATCTCCTGCACTGTGTGGGTGAGTCAAGTTGTAAACAGCTTGGTTCATGCTTCCCCAAGTACATTTGTTTTATTTTTCAAGCATACAATGATTTTTTTAATTTCAAAAATACAGTAGCTATTTACAGAACAGAAATGTTTGTTACTGTGTTGGGGGTCCAGATTCCCCTCCCCTCTGGTTCTCCCTCAGCTCCTGCTTATTACTTTTTAAAAGTGTAGGAAAAGCAAGTTCATGAATGGCTTGTCTTTGTGTGGGAATTGTTCACTCAGTGCAGCCAGACCTGTCTCTGCCCCAGTGACAAAGAACCACTGGGGTCAGTACCTGGGGGGTTTGCTCAGGCGCCGTCATCGTCCTGCTTTCCACAGCTGTGCTTACCCCCAGCTCCCCACATTTGATTCATTATCCCCCTGCGTGTCTGTGGGCAGCCTCCTCTCTGCTTTGCCCTGTTTGGAGCTCTGATGCTGGCCGAGGCCCTGCTCCCTCCACTGCGTCCACCTAGTCCCTCTCCCAGGGGGTACTGAAACTGTGCCTGGGCTGTGTGACAGTGACAAACTGGGGGCGTCTGGACCTTGGGTGCTGGACAGGCTGGGCTGTGTACAGGTGAGATCAAGGACATGCTGCCTGGGCCCTGGGAATATTAATGGACCTGGAACATGTTGCTGGTGTTGCACACGGGACCCTACATGAAGGAGCTGGGGTGGGAGCAGTTAGCAGCCTGGACGACAACATCACTATCAGTTAGAGGAGAACCAGACCATGGAGGAACCTAAAGGGAAGTGAGAGCCATTTCCTGAGTAGACAAACCCAGCTTCAGGGAGCTGGGACTTCCCAACAGTGAGATGCTCCTCACAGACTGTGCGCGTGTGTTGCTCATCCTCCAACAGAGACTCCTAGAGGGCAGGCACTGCCTTGGCACTGGGATACAAGCTCAGTGAACCGTGGGGAAAGTGTGTGTCACTGAATGCAGTCTCTTTACTACAAACGCAGAGGCAGACACTGGCATGGCATACAGAGGTGGTACCGTCAGACTCACCTGGGTTCTAATCCCGGCTGTATGACCTTGAGTTAGCTTCTCGATTTATCTGGGCCTCAGTTTCCTTATTTGTAAAAAACTTCTTACTATATAGGGTAGAATATAAAGTAATTAATATTAATTATGACCCCTGAGAGTACCTTCTGTATTGTCAATATAAGGGTAATATATTAGGATAGTTTGTGAACTGTTACATTTCTACTCAATTCTCATTGTTAGAAAATTATTAATCCAAGTATGGTTTATGATGCTTTCTGCTTATTTAAATACTTAATTAACCAGAAAGTCAATATTTGGAACTGTGCTGAAGAAGTCATAGTCGCCAATGTTGGTCCCATGTCCTAAATCAGTGAAAAATGGAGTAGATACAAGAAACAGAATCAGAGCAGGGACCCTGGTCATCTTCCTGGAAGGCACAGGAGCTTGTATGTTGTGTCTTTGTGGCTGACAGGGCACATGTGTGTGTGTGTTTCTTAACTAGGATTCAGGATATACTAATAAAATCATTTCATATTTATCCACTAAAATAAAAAATTATAGAAATAAGAGCTAAAACCCATAAATTGCAGACACAAGGGGGGGCAAAGTACATTAGATTTGTATTTCTTACAAACCTGTGATGATGACATTATAAAATCTTACAGTATTTTTCATTTTACTACCTCAAAACATACTTAATAATCACAAACTAATTAATCTTAAACCTACCCCTACAAGACACTGTTATTATGATCTCTATTTCCTGCTGGGAGAATGAGAGCTAGAGTGATTAAATAATATATTTAATTAGGAGCCAGGAGTCTTGAATATTAGTCTTCAATTTTAAATAATCACTGGAACATTATTTGGGTAAAAAATGCTTGGAAAACCTTTTTTGGCCAATTATTTACTTCAGTCTGGTCATAAAAAATAATTCTGGCATTTTCTCCATTTAATAAAAAATTGTTGTCATGGAAATATTTCAGTTCTCTATGTCCTTCAATTGCCTGCATCTGAACAGATCATAAATTAGCAGATTAACTGAGGTCCAGCAAAGTCTCTTCTGATGGAAGTAAGGTTTGTAACAGCCTACATTACAAGGCTTTCCAAAGTCCATTTCCCCAAATGAGAAAATAAACAACTCTTCAAGGCTTGGTTTTTGCTCTATAACCAGGGTTTAGACCTGTTCCTTCTTCTAAACGGAATATTCTTAATTCATTACTGTTTCCCATGCAGAAGTCTTATTTTATTTTGATTGGCTAATAAATGTGAAGTTCTGTTTACTAGAAATGCCATGGAATCTCTCAGAGACTACTTACCCCAAACACTGGGAATTGATGATGTTTTCCAGGTAGTTCAGGCCATTGTTTGCTTCTTAATCAAATGATTTTGTTAACTGATAGTCATTCACTTCATTCCAGCTGGGGAACCTAACCTGTGTATGATTTTATATTCACAACAGAAACATTCTTGTTACTTGCCTTAGTGTAGGAGCTGTTTATCACATTCCATGAATGTGGTGAATCACAGTGGATTTAAGGGCGACCAACAGTTCAATTCAGAGCAGGAATGTTTTATATCCTGATTGACTAAGAAGAGGGAGATTGACGATGCTGTCTTAATTCATGCATGGACCCACAATTCCTACATGTTGTTTCATTTCATTCTGATAACGGTATTCTCCCCAGCTCCTGAGCTCTACTTGGCATGTAAAATTTTGCAAAAGCTAGAGAAGACAAGAAATGAGTTTTGTTTTGAGATTTTTCTCAGCCACACTAAAACTGGGTGACATCTTGGAAGGGTCAGCATGGAACCTGCACAATTGGCTTTGAGACCGTGAGTCTAGGAAATACATCAGGCTGCTACCTGTAACTGCATAGTTACTAGTATAGTATAGCTACTATACTAGTGTGCATTGTTACTAGTTACTGTGTAAGAGGCATATACCAGTAGGCACACACGCAAATGTATGCTAACATTGTTGGGGAAGAGGACTCAGACAAAATAGAAAAAGGTTTGTGCTTATTCTTCACGAGAAAGACAAGGATGGCCTGTCTAAATAAACTTCAGCATTCATAATATGATAAATCACACATGTTCTGTCCCTTGGGAAGCTAGAGGTGAAGGACAAGAACAAATAGCCCATCCCAGTAGGTCCGATAGCTAACAACCAAACCAGTACTCTGATGGTGGCAGGAGGTGGTTGTGTCGTGGGACATTGTAATGGCCTTCACGTCATGAACTTCACAGGAGCTAAAGGTGAGATCCCCAGCAGTTTGTGCCCTCAAAAAGTGTTTGCTGTGATGATAAATGATGCAAAACTTCTCCAAGTCTGTTGTTCCCTGACTCAACTAAACATTTTCTTGAACATATTTTCATTCCAAGGCTGACTCACCTCTAGGGCTGAGATCACTGTCCATGGTGTAAAACATGACACGACCTCCTTAGGCTTGCACATGTTCGCTTACGTGGGTGTTCCAGAATTTAATGAACAGACTGAGCGTGTCTCTCATGTGTTTCATGATTTTACAGGTTTTCTTCCTTTTAACCCGACCCTTCATTTTTCCAGGCTGGAGACTAACCATTTTTGAGGGTTAGTTTCACGTGGACACACATTTATGTCAAGCGTTACGTAATGTAGTTGCCACATTTGGGGGAAAGTGGTTGGATGTCTATTATAATAAGCACATCTTGAGGTCTTCGGAGTATTCAGAATGTATTAATATGGTTCAGCCTTCAGAACTACAATCTAATGGATTCACGTAGCCCCTTTGTGAGGCAGGCAAGGATAGGTTTATGTTTAAGTAGTTGCTTAAGATCTTTTATTTCCCTCTCTTTTATCTTTTCCCAACATGTGCACCCTCATAGACTACTCACCACTCCTTATTACAGCTTTTCCACTCTCTATTCCTGATCATATTACTTGTTCTATCTGGAGTTTGTTTTTGGGGTGGGTGGGTGGTAATGAGATGATAGGTTCAATTTAGAGCATACTGAATTTGTGACATTCATGAGTGGCTATGTGGTCAGTCAGATATACACAAACAGTCAGGTTTGGAGCTCAGTAGGGAGGCCTGGGACAGAGATGTATGGTTCAGAGGCTTTGGTGAAGAGACAGTATTTAAAAGCAGAGGAGAAAACAAGACCACAGGGGTCATAATGAAAGGTAAGAAGAGGAAAGGGCCCAGCAACAAGTCCTCCGGGAGCTCACTGGCTAGAGGTGGAAGAGCCTGTGATGGAAGCCGAAGAGGTGAGGCTCGGAGGAAGGGAGACCAGGCAAGCGGGGTGTCAACAAGCCCAGGAAGTGGACAGAATATTGTCTTCACTCACCTGTGTGTGCAGTTGGAGGGAGATCTGAAGATGGCAGCAGCAAGAGGGAAGAGCGATACAATGCACACTTCAAAGCAGTACTTTA
Source organism: Manis javanica (assembly GCF_040802235.1). Taxonomy (NCBI): domain Eukaryota; kingdom Metazoa; phylum Chordata; class Mammalia; order Pholidota; family Manidae; genus Manis; species Manis javanica. The sequence goes on from NC_133164.1 coordinate 110,139,940, forward strand.
CTGTATTGAGCTTAAACTTTAATAGTAAACTAAAAAATGGAATGGAATGTATTTTTAATGTGCTGCAGTTTTAACATAGGATAGTCAATGCTATAAAATAACAAGATTTCAGATTTTTGTTAAATAAAGAACTGGAGTTTACATGATTATGAGTAATTTCTGTCATTATAAAAGCATCGGGGTTTTGTTTGTTTTATACTTGGTGTTGAGGCTTCACTGAGCAGTTTTGGGGACCATGAAGAGCGAGTGGTCATTAGCTAGCAGGGATCACTGGAATTATCAAAAGGTGAGAAGGCCATTTCCCCAGGCTCAGTTTCCACCATGGGAAGCAGATTTCTCTACTCATATCCCAAACATGTTTGGTCTTAGGGGAAAAGAAAAGAGAGCAGGAGAAAATGTTTTTGAAAAATTCCATAAGAGTAGTTCCTAAGAATGGTCTTAGAAGTCTCCCTGCTGAAACAGCGGCGGGGGTGGGAGGGGAGACCCCAGGTAATCTGAGCTTTTTGGCCAACACAGCATTTGGATGCCCAGAAATTTTGCTTTCACTCGGATGCTTTGCCAGTCTCTGTAAATGCTAACACTGGGCGGGCAGCCTGTGTGTACAAGGTTCTCTGGAGGCTCTCGGCTCATCCCAAAGTGCTTCTGAGGTTGTTAGCCTTCTTCCAGTAAGCGACACCTGCCCTTTCCTGGCAGCTCTCCATTGTGGTGGGCCCCAGAGAATTCCAGAGGTGCCCATGCCCGGAATCAGAGGGAGTGCTCTCTGGCTGTAAAACAGAACACCCAAAGCTGTTTCGTCCTTGTACAGGCACAGCCTAGTACTGGCGTGTTTATGCCACCGTAACAGTGCAGCATTCACTTTCTAAAACTCCTGCTTGGTTTCTGGCAATAGGTTTCAGACTCCCTCAAAAATCCTGTGGGTGAAGTGCAGAAACCCGAAGCAAACTCCAATGCAACCCCAAACTTAACCAATAAATTGCTATAAGCTCTTGGATATGAATTTGAATAAATGTTTACAGCTGCTTCCTTCTGATACTCTGAGAGAAGAAGGCTCACATACATCACAGAATTTTGAAATCTGAATAAACTTCAAGATCCTCTCCTCCCATCCTTTTATTCCTATAGGACTGAGCCCGTAGTGGGCTTTTATTGTCCTTCTGCACCCAGTGGCCTCATTTCATCTGGGGACCTTCCTGGCCTGTCTTATGGTCCTGGTAGGGCTGCCAACTCCACTCTGTCCTCTTCCCCCATTGCCCTGTGACCAGGCTGGACCTTCCTTCCTTTGATAGAATAGCCTGGGCTACAAGTGGTCTTCTCATTTGTTGTATGGAAAAACCAGACTGTAGAATAAACCCGAGCACAGACAAGCAAGAGCCAGAGCCCCAATGATATCATCGGTACTTCCTGACTCAGGCATATTTTCCTATTTGCACACAAATGGTAGCCCAGGATAAACACTATTCTGCGCTCGGCTTTTTTTTTTTCTTTTGACTAAACAATATATCCTTGAGATCACCTCATATCAGTATAAGGAGAATGTCCTCATTTACTTTTCTAAGCACATATACTTCATTATGTGAGTGTGTCAACAACAGACTCAACCACTTCTCTGTTGATGGACATCTGGGGTTATTTACAATCTTTCAATATTTCAAATGCACGTTACTTCATATTTGGCCAATGCTGTTGTTCTTAGACATGGGATTACTGGATTATGCAGGCATGTAATTTTTGCTAGACATGGACAAATTGTTCTCCACAGGGATTGTTTTGCACTCTTCCCGACAACATGTGAGAGTGTTTCTCCACAATCTTATCAACAGAGTATGTTGTCAAATCGTTGGCTCTTTTCTGTCCAGTATTTTAATCCTGGTTTCTCAAGTCCTGCCCTCCTTGGAAAGGCAAAGAAGCTTCTCACCAACATCAATTGTGCTGACTTGAGACGGTGAGCACACGCTGTGGTCATGTTCCTGAGATGCGGGCAAACAGAATCTCCAGGAGGTGGAGGAGCCTTCTGTGTGTGGGATCAAATTATGACATAACCAGTGATAGTGAAAGACTAGTCCAGAACACTGGGAGGAGGCGGGAGTGGAGGGTAGGGAACTAGTGGCCGTGAGCACAGTGTGGGGTTGCGTCTGGAGGTGAGAGGTGGGAAAACTTGCAGAGAAAACCATGGGATGTCTGCCCCCTGCTCTTATCTGTGCGAGGTGGTTTGGTTTATTTTGAGGTCTAACTCATAAAGTGTGAAGCTACTGGTAATTAAAGAGGATCTCTAGTATATGAACTCATCTTTCTCTTTTCCAGTCTTTTGGGAATAATCCCAAATACCCCTCCTCCCTCCTCCACCATCATCCTTCTTCCAGTGCAGGGCAGAAAGCGATTTCAACGTTGTTAGGGAAGTCTTTGAACTGGTAGTTGAATTGTTCAATGACTTTCCTTCAGTCTTCCTGTTTTTAATGCAAATAAAAATATAGAGAAAGTAATTTTAGAAGTATACTTTTAAAAATTTTATTAGTAAAGCAAAGGAGTTCTGAAATGAAAAGACACATTTCACCTTTTAAATTAAGTAGTGAGTTTTAGATGACTTAGATTGTGTTATTAAAAAATACAGAATCAATGGACTTGTTAAATTTGTTGATTAAAGCAGCTGATTTAGATCTTCTACCACAGAGTTGAAGGAAATAATTAATTTTGCTGCTGGCAAATGAAAAGGCAATGTAAGGAGGGGAAAAAATCATTCTCCTTTCTACTAGAAAATTGGACAGAATAATAGAGCATTTGTGGTATACAGAAAAGTATAGACTTAAACCACACTCCTTGCGGTTGGCTAAATAACAGTCTCCCAAAATGTCTAGGTCCTAATCCCTGGAACCAGTGAATGTTACCTAACGGGCAAGAAATTTTGTACATTGGATTAAATTAAGGATTTTGAGATGAGGGGATTATTCAGGATTATCTGGGTGGGCTCTAAATGTAGTCACATGTGTCTTTATGAGAGGGAAGCAGCAGGAGACTTGACCTGTAGAGGAAGGCCATATGATGACCTCAGCAAAGAGAGAGCCAGACTGGAAGGCGGAGGGAGGGGCGGTGGGCAGAGGAAGGCAGGGAATTAGATGCAGCAAGAGGCCAGGAACCCACTGCTCCCTGAGAGCCTCTGGAGAGGGTGTGGCCTGGCTGCCACCTGATTTCAGCCCAGGAAAACTGATTTCAGACTTCTCGCCTCCAGAACCATAACAGAACACATTTCTGTTGTTTTAAACCACCAAGTATGTGTTCATTTATTACCGTGGCCATAGAAAACTAAGTAATGTTGTTTCCCATTTCTAGGAAGTAAGAATTTTGTTGCTTGATTTTAAAGTTTACTAAATCAGTTAATGTGGAAGAACAAGAATGCAAAGGCATTATTTAAAAGAATAAACTTGCCCGCCTCTTTTAGGCAGGAAAACATAACTGTGTGAAATTTCAAATGCTTGATTTGTACATAAGGTCAACAGTTTCCTCTGTTGCTACCTCATCTAGCATTACAGTGGGCTAGCTACTCTGAAGTGTCTCCCTGCTATCAATTAGCTTGACTTCATAAATGTGTTGTTGGACTTGCAGTAACAGAAATTAATCCCAGGAGGTTCCATGTATTAGTTAGCTTTGGCTGTGATAATGATGTGTAGCAAAAATCTCAAAGCCTCAGTGGCTACAATAATAAATATTTATCTTTTATTCACACAGCATTTTGGGTGACCCTGCTCTAAGCTGCAGGTCAGGTTCATGTCTGTTCCTGTGTGTCATTATAGGACCCAGGCTTAAGGTCCCACCATGGTGGAAGGTAGGAGCAAAACAGGTGGTACAGACTTGTAAAGCCTCTTACGATCTCTGTTTTGAACTGGCCACCTGCTACTTCTGCTCATATCCCATTGGACAAAGTAAGTTACACAGTCAAGTGCAACATTACTGGGGCAGAAAAATTTATCCCTCTTGGAGATGAGGAACTGAATATTTGCTGAAAAGTAAAAGAGTATACATACTATGCTCGTCCACCCTGAAAAAGTTAGCTAGAACCAAAGAATGATGCAGTAAGCTTCCAGTAGATGCTGTATCAGCACTGCAATTGAGGGGAGACTGATTTGGGGGTAGTGGCTGAACTTGAGACTTCTGTATGAAACCAAGACTCTAAAATAGGGTGAAAGTGGTTGCTGGGTGGTAATGTGCCCAGGTCTGAGCAGGGGCAAATCCTGATTTTGGATTCCCACAGACTAAGATTAACCAAATAAAGTTGCAACCAAATTAATTTACAAAAAACATACGTGGAATTAAGTCACTATGAGGGAGAGTCAGCAGACACAACAAAAGACACGTTCCAAACTTTTAGGTATCCGAATTAGCAAAACTCAAAAGAGTTATAACATGTTTAATGAAGTAAAATTTGGAAACATAAAACAAGAAACTAGCAAGAATGACAAGTTTGATTAGAAAAAATTTAAGTAGAAATTTTAGATATGAAAAATACGACTGTTGAATAAAAAACTCAACTGATGGTAAAACAAAAGATTAGACTCAACTAAATAGTTACTTAGCAAAGTGGAAGAGAGATTTAAAGAAATCACTCAATGCAGCATAGAAAGACAAGGAGATGGAGTATATTAAGGTGGTTAAGAAATACAGGTAATAGAATGAGCAGTTCTACGTCTGGCTAATTGACATCCCAGAAGGACAGATATGGAGAACGGAGAAATGACAATATTTGGAGAGAGGAGAGCTGAGCATTTGCCAGAAATGATAAAAAATTTAAATCCATAATAAGGTGCAAAGTATCTTAGGCAGGACAAATAAAAAGCAAGCCACATATAGACAAATCATAGAAAATTAAGAACACCAAGAACAAAAAGCAGCTAAAAGATAAGGGAAATGACCTACAAAGAAACAGTGATGAGGCTAAGAGCTGCCCATTCATCATCAACAATGGAAACCCCAAATCAGAAGAATAGCATGTTCAAAGCGCTGAGAATGACACAAACATTTTACCTTGGATTGGACTATTGAGTAGTATTTCTTAAGAACTGGTGGTCCTGTCCTCCCGATAAACTGGTTTATAAACTCAAGACTTCAGAGTGAAAATCAAAGATACACTTGTTACATTAAGAACATTCATTTACATTTTTCTACATTCCACAATGGCTTTGAGTTTGCTTCTAAAATCAAATTTTCACTATCCTACACAGATGATAGTACACATTTTCAGATAAATAGAAGCTGAGAGTTTACCACCAATGGGCCTTTACTAAAGGAATGTTAACGTATGCCCCTCAGGAGGAAGGAAAATTCCCAAAGGAATGTCTAAGAAGTAATAAGGAATCCTTACAGATGAAACCACAAAATGTATTGGTAAAGCTAAAACAACTGTATAACATAAGTATTGTACAGATAGGGGCTTAAGGTATTAACTTTTGATTTGTGAAGTTAGACGTTCATGTAAAATGTCAAAGTAACAGGACAGAAATGCAGTGATTAACATCCCCACCCGGAGACGGAAAAAAACATATGAAAACAATGAAAACAGCAGCACAACTCCATAAAAGCTCATTTAAAAGTAAGAAAATACAGTGAAAATGTAGAAGCCAATCCAGATATGTTAGAAATATTAATGATTAAAAAATGGAAATAGCTAATACAGTCAGTTAAAAGGCAGGTAATTTGTCAGAATGGGAAAGAATAGGTATCATATGTCTATATCTCAGATAATTTCTTTTTAGAGTGTTAGAATGAATAGCACATAGGTGTTCAAAATGTGTTTCTTAAAAAGCTTAGCTATTTTTATACAAAAAGATAAGCTATTTACAGTCATTCTTTGCTACCCACCTCTATACTTGCCCAAAGTTTGAAGCATGGTTTTTTCCTTACATAATCATAAACACCTTAAATTTGTGAGATTTCTCTATGTGTCAATGAATTCTGCCAAGTTCCAAGATGACACCAGTTTTTGCAGGTACACAGCCATCTTCAAAAAGTCTGTTTCATGGGCTTTCTTTTTAAAGAACACAGGTCACCAAAAATGGAAGAGAAAAATCTAGTGTTACTTAGAAGAAATGTATGCAAATGTGACACTATGTGTTCAGCTTTAGGTACTTCACAGATTTGATTAAGATATGCATAGTTTGCTAAGCTGACTTAATAATTTGTAAAGAGGCTTAGCATTAAAACGTTCCTTGTGATCACCCCAGTGTGCTTGAAAATTGTTCTCGCTGATTTTTCATTTCTGATGATCTGATGAAGAGCATTTACCAAACACCCAAATCTTAGATGTTAAAGGCAGCCTCCAAAGGGAACAGCATGGAACAGCTTCCAGAGAACAATCTACAAGTTAGGTTCTATGTAATTGTGGGGTATATGTGAAATTGATTGGAGGATGAAACAAGGAATTGCTTTGGATCAGACTGCTGAAAAGTTCCTTTTAAGAGCTGTCCTACCAGAACCACCCCTACCCCCAAGGAAACTGGATTACTAATCTGAGAGTTCAGAGGGGTGGGGGTGGGTATAAGTGATGGATGATACTAGTCACTTTAAGTATATTTGTTTACATCCTACATCATTCCACAAAGGATGTGAGTATTTTTATAATATGTCATTTCCTGTAAACTGAAACATAAACAAATATATTAATCAAGATCATGGAAAATATGTAAAAAATAGGAATGTAAGTGCAGGTTGGGGAGCTCTGCATTAGAATCATCTGGGGAGCTTCTGAAAGTCCTGATGTCCACGTGCCCCCCACCCCAATTAAATCAGTGAACAGGGGAGCTTGATAGAGAACAGTAGTTTTAAAGATTCCCAGGTGTTCCTACGTGCAGCAAACTTTGGGAACCACTGGCCAAGGCTGTCATTCTCAACCATACATGCACATTAACATCACCTGGGAGGCCATTGAAACTATGGATGCCTGTGCTCCGACCCTGAACCAATGAAACTATAATCTCCTGTGCTGACTGCTGGCCATGCGGTTGTTTCAAAGCTCCCCAGATAATAACAATTTGCATACAGGATAGAGAACCACAGCGTTGGGGCAAAGCAGGCACGTAATTACAAAGGAAACTGATTTTGTTTTTATGGGTTCTTTTATGGCTTAAAATTTGTGCTGGGTTTCCTGGTGACCAAAGTAAATAGAAAAACAATCGGTTGAAATAATTATTGTCATTCATAACACAAAAGCTTACCAGTTCCTTGGAAGAAAGAAAGCCTTTTTAAAAGTCTTGAGTCCTCTTATAGGGACCATTGAATGATGTTATGAATAATGATTTTACAAACACCCCTACAGTAAATGACTTTGGCAAGTTTCATATTGTGGTTTCTAATAATCATCTCTCAGGGAAAGCCAAGGACAGGACCCCAGAGTGCAGTCGGGCGCAGGCTGTTAGGTGGAGGTGTGGGAGCAGGAACGAAGGAGACAGGAAGTGTGACACACCTGCAGTTTCCAGAAGATACGGCCTTACCTTAGATAAAGCCTGGATCGTGCACCTCCAGGATGGAGGAGGGGAGTTCTATGTAATTAGAAGTTATAATTTTCTATTAGAAAACTTAAAAGTCGATCACTTTTCCCCCATAATAAAGAATCCACAAAGCTTGACAAAGGCCTGGCTGGTAGAACTAAGGAAGTAGTGACTCTAGGAGTCACAGGCATGGTGAAGGGCATATTAGAATTGGTGTGTGGATGTGTGTGTGTGTGTGTGTGTGTGTGTGTGTGTGTGTGTGTGTGTGTGTGTGTGTGTGTGTGTGTGTGTGTGTGTGTGACAGAGAGAGAGAGGATTTTTTATCAAAAATAAAAAGAATTTAGGTTTGAAAAGGTTGAAAAACTTTAGCCTGGAAAGAGTGCCTGTCTTTTTAAAAGCTCCTCCATAAAGATGAGAGTTTTTTCTCAGTTGGGCTTTTGTGGCATCTAAGTACTGTTGATTTAATAGCTAAGGATTTGTAGAGAAGGCTTTGAAGTAGGGTGTTGACTCCATGAGACCAAGTCTTGAAAGGAACCCTTTTATACCTATGCTACACGTTTTAAATCACAGTAATGTCATAAGCAAAGGAGAGTTTAAATTAGGATGGGTGTGCCCCCTTTTCTTTTCCAAAGCCATGTAGCAGGGTATACAGCAGATATTTAGTAAAGCAGCTGGGAATGGGCATGAAGATTCTCTTGGAAAACGCTGAGTTCTCCTTTCTTAAACAACTGAAATGAAAATCCCCTAAAAGCACCCTATTAATACCCAGGCAGGCACTTTGATGTTTTCTTTTCAAAGGCAAATGACATGTTCTGCTTCTGTTTTCTTTTTAAACTCACAACTGCACTTAACATCTAAATTTAAGGACAGCCTTCCTGAAAAAGTAACGAATTTCTTTCCCTTCAAGTAGTCTCTGGCATTCCCGTAAATCTGAAGGATTAAATGAACTGCTTGCTAGATAAACAGTAGCTGCTATGTGGGAAGAATCCTACGGTGGCTAATAAGACGTGTTAATGGGTTGCATATGCAGAGGATAACCTTAAACTTGAATTTGATATTTCATGTTGCGGCTCACAAATGAGCTGCCTTTTATTCAGAGAATCACGCTGTCCGTTTCCGAGTGGGTGGGTGTGTACTCAGAGCTGGCGCTGTGCTGGTTTTGTTCTCTGTGAGGTTGACACAGGCAAGTGGCTCCCCGCGGCCACACCGGGGCAGCCTCTCCCCTGCTGGAGGCCGGGCCAGGCAGATCGGCTCCGGGGAGCTGACAGTGTTAGCCAAGTCTGGCTTGCTTAGGGTTGCCAAGAATTTAAAGGGGTTTCGGAACATCCGTATTTCTCCCTTTAACAATTAAGGCGAGCTCCGGGGCTCTTGGCAAAAAGACCATAAAGAAGAGGAATGGAATGAGTGATGCTTTTTTTTTGAAAATGCCTCCAGTGTTCCTAAATGTCCAGCCGGCCCCCTCCCCAAAGCAGAGGGAAAGCTGGAGAGGGGGGTGGGTCAGCTCCGAAGGCCAAGCCCGCTGGGGTTCTGCTCCGCAAACCCGCCCGCCTGCCGGGTGAGCCCAGGACAGCACCTCCGCGGGCTCGGGGGTGGTGGTGGGGGTGGTGGGTGGGCTTGGGGGCACCACCCCGCCCCCCCCCGCCCGGCCTGCGATTGGCTTGGGGGGCGCGTGTGCCCGCCCCGGCGAGGAGGGAGGGTCCCTCTGGGCGCCGGGTGGGAGGAGGCGGAGGAGGGGCGGAGAGAGCGGGGGCCGGCCGGGAGCGAGCAGGGGGCGGGGGAGCCGGGTTGCCGCGATCCGAGAGCCGGTTCCGAGAGGGGCGGGGAGGGAGGGAAAGCCCGGCGGGCTGTGCGCCGCCTCCGCGCGTAGAGAGAGGCGCCGGGGCGGCCGCCCGCTGCACGGCGTGCTCCCGGGACCGCCGGCCCGTGCGGCCCCGCAGCCTTTCCGGAGGAAGCTGCGCCGGCAGCGGCCCCGACTCGCTCTCGGGCCCCCTCACCTGCCGGCCCCCGGCCCCCCTCGGCGGGACGCGCACACGGCCGGGCGCGGGGCCAGCCAGACCCGGAGCAGTGAGGACTCGGCCGCCCGTGCCGCAGCCCAGCCGCCCGGGAGTGCCTCCGGCCCCACGCGGGGCGCCGGCTCCATGGCGACCGGGCTCGGGGAGCCGGTTTACGGACTTTCGGAAGACGAGGTGAGCGGCGCCGCCTCCTTCCCGCCCGGACGCCCCGGGGAGTGCCTGCCTCGCTCCCGCAGGGGTGGGAACTGGGGCGACCCCCCGGGGTGCGCTTCCCCCGCGCCTGCAGGGGAACCCCAAACGCGGGGGCGCCCCAGAGTGGGGTCCCTGCTGGGGTAGGTGCTCGGGCTCTTCCGCTGGGCTCCTGCACCCCGTACCCCAGCGCATTGTTTGTAAATAAAGCTGCGCGAGGTCCTTGGAGCCCGGGGTGCACGCTGCTCGCGCCTGGGGGTGGGCGGGCGGAGGGCGCGCGTGCCTCTGCCCGCGTGTTCTCCCTCTCGCAGCCGCGTTTCCCGGGGCTGTTGGGCAACTTTCCGCCCCTCGCCCCTGCGGCCCGGGGGCCCCGGGTGTCTGGGTCTCGGGTGAGACCCGCGCCGTGTGGGGGAGCCTGGGGCCCGGGAGGAACCTGAATTGTTTCTCCCTGGAACTTTCTACTGGTTGTGTCAGCAAGTGCTCTGAAGAGTGTGTGCTTATCACGGTGAACTGGGGGAACCGCTCGGAGCTCTGTGTGTCTGTCCCTCTGTCTTGCGGAGTCTTAAGGCCTGGAGTGTGTATTTCGGGGTCTTTGGTAAGGGAGCAGGTCTGGCATAGTGGCAGGTGCTGCTGGAAACTTACAGGGAGCTTGCAGCCCTGCCATATTTTTCCTCCCAAGGATTCAAAGGCCAGCATCTTCGGGGTGGGTGGAGAGACAGAAGCTCAATTGACCCCTTTTATTAATAATGTAAATTAAGCAAGCCACGCCCCCAAGGCTGTCGGTTCGACTGTAATGAGCTTTGTTTTTGTCCGCACTCCTCGCGGTTTCTCAGCCCCCCTTAGGAAATGATCCTGCTTTAGCTGCTTAGCCCTTTCTCCACCAGCCTCTCTCGGCGCTTGTTGGTATGTTGCTCGGCTAAAGCGGGGCGGGAGGGGGGAGGCCTGGCGCGGCGTGACCGGCTGGCTGGCTGGAGCAGGTAGGAGGGGTTTGCCATCTGGCGGGGTGCGCGCCCAGGTCTGGCTCCCCTTTCGAGAGGTGAATTTACAACCCATGAAGCATTACTCAGCAGGGAGGTATTTCCTATCCTGGTCGTGCATTTCATAAAAAGTCGATGCCTGGAAATTCAAGGATTTCTGGGTTTCTCTTTCTTCCCATTGTTTGTTTTCTGAGGTCCCATCTTCCTCTGGTGACTGAGGGTAGGGTATGGAGACGCTATTATCTGAGACTCTGAGACATGCCCACGTTATGGCTTCTCTCTCACCAGCTTTCCTACTGTGTGTGTGTGTGTGTACGCGCGATATAAGTGTAATCAAATAGGTATCTTGGGGTGGAGAGGGTGTTCGGGGCTTGACTTTTTTCCTTAACGGTGCCAAGTAAAGCTTGCCCTGGTATTTTATGAAAGAATAATCACAATGCAAATGATGTGATTTGCATTTTCGATTATTTTGCCCTTCTGTGCTTGAGTAATTTCCCTTTTTTGTGCAGTTACTTGGGGATGGGTGAAAAGTAGCATTGTTTCATTTACCCAGGGGTTCTCCTTTCCCTGACTTCTTTCCCCTTTGATTAGCTTTCTCTTTCATTCGCTACTTCTCCATTTCATTGGCAGTAGAGGGCAGGCGGTGAGCTTTTTGCAAAGGTGTTAAGATAACAGACATTCCTAAACAAAGGGCTTGAGGCTTTGGGAATGAAGCCAGCCACGTTTAATCTTAACGCTTTAAAAAAAAAAACATGATTATTTTTAAAAGTTCCCTGAAAAAGATATCCTGAGTGTTTTGAGAAATTCAACCCGATGAATGAATCACGTGCATGTCCCTGTTGTTTGTGCTTTGTATACATTTACAGCTAGTGTCCGAATCTACCTAGAGTGCATCCTGCCACTTTTGTCTAAATGAGTTAATACTGATTTTAACTGGTGTCTTGTGTGTGAGTGGGGAATGGAATATAAACAGGGTGTGTGAATGACTGGGTTCACTCCTGCTTGTTGCTAGACGGGTATTTGGGATGTATGGGGAATTTATTGATTGAGTGATGGCTATGTTGCTGGTACTGCTCAGTTCCACACACGTTGTATTACAAAAGAGAAGTCACATCTGTCTTCCTTTTTCAGCGGCTTCTACCAGTGAAAAAATAAGGCAGGGCTGTTTCAATGATTTCACGTTTCTATGGTACTTGCTTTTTATGGTAGGCTTCAGGCTGTCAGGTTGCCCATCGGAAAATCAGGGAATGCCTTCGTAGAATATTAACAAGAAATTGTTGAATTTGCCCAGCTTGCTTTGTCTCCCTGAATTAGTTTGTGTAAGAAAACTGAAGATTTTAACAGGCTCTTGAAGTAGAATGCCCGACCAAAGAGGCAAACGTCACCTCATAAACCAACCCCTTAGCAAAACAGGCATCCATACCTAGCAAATTTCTTAAAAGCAAGTTTGTCTTTCCATTGAAGGTTGATGAAAAGCATTGTATGTTTGGAATGCACTTAGAGCCCATCTCAAAAAGACTTTGTAGCTGTAAGTACTGCTGGTGGTGAGGCATTGCATTAGCCTAGAAAAGAGCAGGATGCCAGGACAGAGGACATGGTTTCTGGATCTGTCCTGAGAGCAGAATAAAAGGAGTTGAATGTGGGCTTCTGTGGGTGCATGTACTACTTACTGTTCGTTGTCTTTTTGGCTGAGTTTCCTTGGGTGAGTTACAGTTCACAGTCACCCTGATTTAAGTCAGGTCAGCTCAGGTAACCAAATTTGAAATTGCTATCAGCTGAAGGCCTTTTAGTGTGGGAGGGATTAGTGAATTAGCAAAACTTCTGATTCAGGGCCCAGGATCAGATTTAGTTTGGAATTGGAACAGTCTGGACTAGTTTCTGCGTTTGGCTTGGTTCCTTGGCAGTTTTTTGTTTTGCTTTTTGTTTTTATTTGTTTTTTTTTTTTTTTTTTTGGCACTCTGTAGCACACTTTGGCACTGTTTACTCGGGAATATTACTATTAACCTTCTGAAATCTTTTATTGCATGTTAGAAAGGTATCCTTTATTGAAAAGATTTTCCACTGGGCGAAATACTAGAGTTTGAATGACAGCTTTCTCCTAAATTGTGGCATTAATTTTTTTCTGGTGGTTAGAATGAGGCAAATGGCATAGATATGAAGGCCAAGCTTACATGTTATGGTACTTTGACACCTTCTTCCTTATTTTATACAAACAAGGATAGACAGCTGATGTTTCATATGCTTTCTCTGTACCTAGCACTGGGAGAAGCCTTTAGGTACTTCTATCTCATGTAATCCTCATCCGAACCCTGTGAGCTATGCTGTGATTTTCAGATGAGGAATGAAGGCTCAGAGAGGCTAAGTGACCTGCCTAAGGACACACAGTGAGTAAGTTATGGAGCTAGGATGTGAACCCAGTTCTGTTGATTACACAGCGTTTTGAACGTGGTTCCTCTCTTTCAGGGATTTTGAAAGGTCTTCATAGCCAGATTATTCAGGGTATCGTAAGATGAAGATGTACAGTAGGGGTTATAAACTCATGGTTTCTAGTCAGAACTGACCAGGAGCCCTGTTTATTAGAATGGTCTCCATAGTGTTTTAAAGCTTGGGGATTTTCACAGAAAATGGTAAAACTCTGACTTCACTGGCACTACATTCTCACCTGGCAGCAATTAGTAGATCTGAGCTGTGGCCCTTGAGATGTGGCAGCCAATGTCTCCACTGCTCCTATTGTTTTAGGAATTTCTTATTTGCATATAATTACCCACTTCATAACACAGTTAAACTAACCTTTGGCATAGACACCATTTTCTTTAAGATGCTGTCCATTTTCAAGATGCACCATTATTTTTTGAACCACCAAGAAAGAAAGAAAAAACTGTCACCCTGGGATTATCATTAGTTTTATGAAGCATCCTTGTTTCAGGGATGGTATGAAAAATGAAAACAAGGATGTTTTAGAATTCATGACTTACTCTCATTAGAAACCTGGGATAACCTGGGCCATCAGTCTCAATACCTCAGTCATTCAACACTTAAGTCAACTGCTAGTCAGATTTCTGCTTTTCTGTTTCTGTGAAAATGCTTCGAATAAGGGAAGTGCCTTTCAGTGGGTATTGGCGGGGGAGAAGTAGGGAGCCTAGATGGATGCCACCTGAATAGCCATCTGTAAGTAACTAAGAATAATCATTAATTTTAAAAAACTGGTCCATGTTTTTAAGAGATTACATGAGAACCACTGCACCCAGTCTTTGTAGCTGTGCAAAATGGTCACAAGATTGCTTTTGGAAATTACAGTTTAGGTACTGCTTGGAGCTAAAGGTGGATGCAGAAAGGCAGTTCTCAGGAGGACAATACAGCTTGCCTGCTCGTTCTAACTCTAGATGCAGGAGTGAGGCCTTGCACAGCTGCTGGGTGTGCCCTGTGCCCAAGACATGGGATCCCCCATGGCCCTCCTCATGATTAAAATTGGTGAAACAGGCCCTGAATGAAAGGGCCGGGGTTTTATGGCGACATTCAAAGGTAGTTTAAAAGTTGGTGAGGTTGGGAGGGGAAGAGGGGGAATACAGGGTATTGTTTTAACTTCTACTCTCATTAGACGTTTTTCTTCTCCACAGATTCTGTGGAATTGGTAGAAATGGATAGTTTGTATTCCAATTTTATTAAGTCCCAATATTCATTTGAATTGTTTATCTTGTTACTGAAAGATAGTTTCCTTAAGGAAGAAAAATCATGTTCAAAGGGCTGAGGACAGTGGCCAGGTAGGAATCCTGAGAAGATTGCTGTGTCTTTGCTGCACAGAACAATTTTAAGGGCAGTGATCGAATGGTATTCTTCAGTGCAGTCAGTGAGTGCCCACATCTCCCAGAAAACTTGGGAAGTCAGTTTTGCGATTCTGGGAGCATCAGTATGCTTCAGTATATTTTCAGGAGAAATGTGAATAATCTCAAGGAAGAAATCCCTGATGTTAAGAATTATGTCGCATCATCGCAAGATACATTCAAGTTCCTGCTAAATTACTTCTACCCTCACCAGGAGGGTGAGAATCTTTGTGTTCATTGCTAATCTAATCACTGATCTGTATTGTACAGTTATTTAAATAACATAAAACATGATGGTATGTGATTGGTGAATGAAACAACTTTGTTTCCCTTTGATAGCACATTAAAATTTTCATTTTTACTTAAAAGATCTGTTTAAACAGATTTTTACTGCTGCCCTTGAACTTTGGGTCCTAGACAACTAGCAGCAGTAAAACTTGATCCTAATTTAAGAGCTTTCAGATTTTTTATGTTGCAGGGTTTTGGATAATTATTTTTGTCTTAGTAATGTATTTGCTCATAATAAAGCAAATTACATGTTAATCTTTTGACAACCCATGTTAAAGAGAATCAAAATAATATATGAATAATACAATGATGAAAAGAAAAGGGTAGTAGGTTTGATGAAAGGTTTGAGAATTGTGGCAGAATGTTACTTTCTGTTTATTTGTATTGTTTCTCTTCCAGGTCACAGTATATACATATTTCATTTTCTGACTATAGGTGGCAATGTTTGTACTGTTTACTGTTTAATGATGTTACTGTTGGTTGGGAGTTGCTTGGTGGAGTTGTGGAAATGAGAGCTTATTTAGAGAGGTGGAAAAAGAAACTATATTTTGAAAACATTTTCCTACAAACTAAAAAAAATTAGTTCTTGAAAAAAACACCTAAAGCAATGTTTGTCAATGTGGGCATTATCAAGAATCCTAATTTTTTCCAAGGTTCCCCTTAACTGGGGCGTTTTAAAATTTGGAAGAAGCACAAGTGTTTGGATTTGGGCTCCCATAACATACAGACATACAGAAAAGTTCCTGTATGAACCACTGTCACCTGCTTTCTTCTTGGATGCATAGGGACTTCTGAATAATTCTAGTTCTGCTGTACACATTCTTTCATAATTGCTGTTATTGGCTTTGAGAAGGAACTAATAATATCATTACTTCTGGGTATTTGGTTGCTGGAGATATTCTTGATTCCTGAAGCAAGACGTGGCTCAGGTTCAAGCAGAGAGAAAAAGCAGTGGTGTAAAGATCTGGGACACTTGTTTCATTAATATATAGGATCTCATTCTAGTTGTAATGTTTTTTTCTGAACCGGAGAGGTCTGAATGCTGACTATTACTGTAATATCTTCAGGTGAGAAAAGCTGTGTTACATAAGCATATCTGGGGTAACTACCTAGCTTATGTTTGACACTTCAGTCAACTTTTTGTCGTTGACTCTGAAGTCCTGCATTGATTCAGAACTCGTCAGGTTTAATGGTGAGGCTATCAGATTCCCTCGCTGTCATCAAACGCAGCATTTGGTGACTTTTGGGCATGCAAGAAGCTGCTGAGAGATTCTGTATTCTTTTTTTTTGGGTTTTCATTACATATTTTATTAACTAGACCCTAAATACCATTCCCAACATAGATTCGATTTGACCAAAAGAGACAGACAGACATAGGACATAAACACAATGTATGGGTGTCCCCACGGCCGAACAGGCAGCCTTAGATGCTCAGAGGAGGCTTACATTAGCCACAGCCCAGAACCCTCAAAGGAATCACTTCTGTATTCTTTTTATACCTCCTTTTCACCAAGAGAAAAGAGCCATTCAAAAGAGAGGTTTTTTTAGTGTAAAATGCCCTGATGTGAAATCTGCCCTGTGTAAGGTGGAACTTGGAAGGGCTAGTAGGGGTGGGAGTTCCACACAGGGGATGAATAAATAGAGGAATCTGCGCCAATGCTACTGAGGGTCATGTCCCATCACCCGTGACTTGTCCAATTGCTGGCAGACCCTGGCTTCCCAGGTGCACTGAAGTGGGGTTTTGATGGATCGCAGAAGCGGCTTAGGCACGTGTCCACCTCCCTCTACCAGGGAGAGGCCATGTGCCGGGGTCCCACCAGAGGTGGCTGCAGACCTAAAAGACCCCATATGTGGTGACCGGGTTCTGAGATGTGCCTCTTAGTCTTGCCTATGTTCACACAGTGTTCACGTTTTATTTCCCATTTCCAGCCTCATTCAAGGCCTGGCTCCTCTTGGTCACCTTGGATGCAGCTCTGGGTCACGTTTTGTAATGTGTCTTTGTAAAGATGGACTTCTGTTGCAGAGAAAGGGTTGCCGTTGGGACAGCAGCGGGAGAGAACTGCAGTTTGGAAAGGTGGCTGGCATTTCCACACCTGGCGGGAGGGCACACTCACCTGGTGCTGTGTAACATCTGTTAGGAACTAATGCTTCAAAATGCAAACAACAGTATTTTCAGTGATCTATATGATTTTAAGTTTTCTAAGTACACTTTGGCTATGTGGCTATCCTCAGTGTCAGGACAGTACTGAAGACAGCCTTAGCCAGAGTTAGTGTACAATGTGAAGGCCTCTGTATTAATTTTTCCTGTTCAACTGAATTTGTGAGTAAAACTAACCTATTCAATACAAACCAGTTTTGTATTGACTGGAAGTCATTTTGGTCTTTTTTTTTTTTTTCAGAACACAAAGCAAGCCTAATTATTTAGAGAATTGCTTCGCTTAGCACTCAATATTAACTGTTACTGAAAAAAAATATGTGTGTGTATCCCACTGAATTCCAAGTGCCACGTATACTTAACTCATGAATCTCCCACCTACCTTTAGAACCTGAGTCTGTTGAAAATCCTGTGCTTGTTTTTCTAAGTCCCATTTTTTTCTCCCTCAGTTAGTAAGTGACTTGTCTTTGGGTATCATCAGAGTGTCATCCTCATCTTTGGAGACTGGCTTTGGAAAGTAGTGTGAGGTTTGAAGGAAAAGCAAAAGTGAGACTCAGTTTGCTTTTTTCGTTTGCTTTTTTTCCCCTTTTCCCTCCCCTCCAGTTCCCTTTGTGCTTTGCGTTACGTGTGTGATAAATTGGACACAAGCCATAATCACAGTCTGTTAGTTTTTAGTTTCTAAACTTTGAACCAGCTGTATTTCCTCCCACTTGTTAACCCCAGAGGATAAGTAAATGTGGCTTGAAAGCTCCATTTAGAGGGAGCTGAACTCTGTTGATTTTGAGTTCTAGAAGATGTTTATGCTGGTAATTGAGAAATTGGTATGTGCCATGCTGCCTGCCTTTGGAATAGATGTGTTAATTTCAGGAAATGTTAGTGAAAGAGAACACTTTAATCTGGGTGTAGGGGCTCTTCCTCCCTTGCTGGAAAAGTGAGGTAGAGAGGAGTATTGTGTAGCCATGGGGGTGGCCGGGTGGGATGGGAAAAGATATTGGAGAATATTTAATAATAGGGAGATGTCAGTAATAGATAAAACGGAAAAGTAGGTTACAAAACAGTGGGAGCAGTAATACCCTATTGTGGTTAAAAGTATTTATGCGTAGGAAAAACTGGCCGGGAGTGTATCCCAGAATGTCAGTGGTAGTTAGTTATCTTTGAGCAAAGGGATATAGGTCATTTTTATCATCTTGTTTTGCTTATATTTTCTGTGTTTCTATAATGAACTCTTTTTTCATTAATATGAAAGTTTGAAAGTGAGAATGAGAGAAATCTCCTGAATGCATGTAGTACTTCAAGCTTTGGGTAAAAAATTAGAGCACTTGTTTCAGTACAAATATTGATAGTGTGTGTTCAGTTGAGCGCATGGGTTTCAAGGGCCCACGCTGTGCTCGGTGTCTAAGGATATCGAAGTTATTGCATTGCTTCGTTTGCCTTTTAGGAGCGCCCCACCAAGGAGGAAAGTGGAGGAATAGGTAAACGATTGGTAATTTTTTAGAAAAGAGTGACTGGTAAGCTAGATTTTTTTTCACTTGCAGTTTGCAAAAATAGACGTTTCTTTTCTCCACTATGGGAATTTAAACTCTATATTTTCATCCTTCCGTGCATTACAGTTTCATAAAAGTAAGTCTGTAGTCATGTTTGGTGTTCTCTGAATTATTTTGTGTATACTATGAAAATGGTGGCCTGTGTGTGCCATGAAAATGAAGCTGAAACCTGTTTCTCTTTGGTTTGGTTTCCTTGGGTTTGGACTTAGCAGCCTCGTTGTTGCCTAATTGCAGCACTGAATAGTGTAGATGTCACCGTGGTGGCTCTGCACAGCTGTAGTCATCAGAACAAATGTCCAGGTGGCCGGGAGCTGCTTCTCCTCCTGTTTCGGGATGTAGTGTCCCTCCGGTGGGTGTTTCCCAGAGTGTGTCATGGTGGTCCCCTCCCGATCAGGAGTGGAGGTGGCAAATGCCGTGTGACATCTGATCTGACCCTTGTTTTTGTCTCCCCCTGCTCCTTTTAATAATAAATAAAAAAACGCATCTTATACTTGAGATACATGTTTAATGTGGTGGTGGGTTCCTTGCACTCATACCACACTCCCCCATGTGCACCGTCCCCCAAAAGTTACAGTTTAGAGCTGTGGCACTTGACCAATTGTAATTTGTATATTATGACGGCCCATATATTATGGTAGATTACTGGTAGTTGTCATGGAGACTATAACTTTATCTGTCTTGTTCAGTTATAGTGTGTCTATTAAGAAGTGCCCACCTGGACAATAAGGACAATGATGCCATCAGGGAATGAAGTTTGTTCTTTACTCTGCTGTCTGAAGTCTGGCCCTTTTCAGAGATCTAATTGGTCTGATGGTGGCTGCCAGTGGCAGTCAGAGCTATGGTGTTTGTCTTTTTTTCCTACCTGCAGAGGAAAGAGAATGGCCTCCAGTGGCTTTCTCTTAAGACTAAGGAAATCTTGTTCCCAGAATCACCCAGGAAATCTCTTGTTGTGTCTCACTGGCCCACAGAGGCTTAGATCTACTTATCCTTCAACCAGCCAGTGTCAGGGAGGGGGTGGAATTACCTTTATTGTCGTACAGGTCCACCCCTTGAGCTGGAGTGAAGTCCACCCATTGGATAATTCACACGCCTTCAGATAATTCCACTTTCAGATATGCCCATGGCTTCAGGGACTCATCGCATATTCCCTTTCTCCAAGGAGGCAGTCCACATCTTCATCTATATATTGCAAGGACCTATGGGTACTATAGTGTCCTTTCTCTTACACCCGAAAGAAGTTTTTTTTGTTTTTTGTTTTTAATAGTCTGGTAACTTAAGACTAAACAGGTTAGGTCTCCCAAGACCTCAACCTACAGTGGTGAAGACTTAGGCTACTGCCATAAACCTCCCACTTGGAGAGGGAGAAGGTAAGAACACACAGGGTGGTAGCTGGCCGGTCCGGAACAGCAAGGAGTTCCTGCCTTGGGCAGCTGGTCTGGCAGCTTCCGGCTCTACTGGATTATGTCCAGTGGGAGAATGTCCCTTGGTTCTTGTCCTCTGAAGCTGCACCTGAATGGATGTGAGTTTGGGGCTTTGGGGTGGTTTGGGTGTTGAGCAGTCATAGGCTGGTGTCAGCTGAGTACTTGGCAGTAAGCGCCCATGAGAACTTAGGTTTCAGGTTTGCTTGCTTTCAGTTGATTCCTGAGGCTGGTAATGGCAGCCACTGACCTTACCTTGATGGAGTCTCTGATTCTGGGAATTCTGTGCCTTTGTGCCTTAGGGGCAGGTCTCTATCCCCTGTTCATCCCCATTGCTTCTGCCTCAGGCAATTTTAAAGTATTTTCGAATGAAGAGGCACAGTTTGGACCCAACAGTGCTCTTAAACCCACTCTGTCTTTGTTCTGCCTATTCATAATGACCAACTTACCTGCGATTGTGGGACTCATGGACCCCTCTACCTGCCCCTTGACTCAGCCAATCCAATTTTATTTATAGCACTTCTTTTTGTACAAAATCTGTGATAGTTAGGACTCCTGATTGCAATCAGAAGCGACCAATTCTGACAAATTTAAGCAGAAAGGGATTTACTGAAGGCATTTTGGATAGGATGGAAGTACCTGTAAAGCTGGAGAGCCAGGCCTGGACAATGGTGAGGGGCCAGGGTGGCTGGGCCCCCCAACTTGCAGCCAGAGAACCCACAGGAATCACCCAGTGGGGGCCCCGGGATCCCTGACCCTGCGTGCCGCCTCTGGCACCATTCTGCAGCTCCATCAGCCCTCCTGGACCTCCTCACCGGTTGAGGCTCCTCACAACCGTTCTCAGCCCAAAGGTCAATAGAGGAACTCTCAAGACCCAGAAATTATTATACTTGGTTATGGTTTATTACAGCAAAAAGATACAAAGAACAATCAAAAAGAGAAAAGATGCATGGAGCAAAGTCCAGAGGAAGCCAGGTGTGAGCGTCCTAGAGTCCTCTTCCAGTGGAGACACCCAGGATGCACTTAATTTCCTCCAACAGTTGTGACAACATGTATGAAATGCCATCTACCAGGCATCCCTCTCCCCAGAAGAAAACCCCTCTAAGTGCAAATGAGGCCCAGTATCAGTGTTGAATGAATGGTTGTAATGGTAGGCTAGCTGCTGTGCGTTTTGAGCGTTTGCCATTCCTGCATCAGGGAGAGGCTGTGACATCTTTTTGCAAATTTCGCATCCTTGGAGGGGCAGGAGGCACCCCCAGGGGCTGTAGAGGTGCAGGTTCTCCGGGAACCCACAGTATAAAGGGGATATGGCAGTTCAGCTGAAGACTGCACAGGGTGTTGTCAGCTACTCACGGTTTGGGGACAGAATGTTTGATGGGAATAGCAAACACAAAGGCCCTGAGATGGGAGCAAGCTCGAGGAACAGAAGGGAGCAGTGGCTGGAGCATGGGGAGGACTGGCACGCAGGTCAGAGACGGAGACAGAGGACAGATCCCCAGGGCCTTGAGGGCCACCACGGAGGGCTAGGGCTTCACAGCACAGTGAGAAGCCTTTGGAGGTTCTTGGCGCAGAGGAACGGCAGGATCTGATTTGTGACTTGAAGTGACACTGTGGAGAAAGGATTGCTGGGGGGAGGACAAGCATGAAAGCAGGAAGACCGTGCAAGAAACTGTGGTCTTAGGTTGTTGGGAGCTGGTGGTAGGGGAATTTGAGGAAGGGCACAGTTGGTGAATAGCATGGATTTGGCATAGATGTTGGAGGACTCACCTGGGACTCCACAGACCAGATGGGGGAGCGGTCACCTAGGATTTTGTATGAGCCAGTAGGGGAAATGTCAATTATTGAGAGGAGGATTGGGGTGGGGAGCACCGTGCTGCTCCATCAGGAGTGACTTCTTAGTTTACCAGTCTTGTGGTGGTTTGAACACCTGGGCAACACGGACATTGCCCTTCTTTGCCCAATAGCCTTAATTCTGGGGTCTGCAGAATGATGGTTTCAAACAGATGCTCTCGAACTGACAATGACAGTTTCAGCACTTTCTTTGCCCTTTTAAGAATCTGTGGAAAATCCAATAAAACAATCAAAGATGAGTCTATGCCCTTTTTCTGTTGTGTGTATTTGCCTCTTTGGGGGCTTGGAGAGGCAGGAGGTCTTTCACTTAGAAGATAGTGAAAACCCTAAATAATGGTTATGGACTAGAAAAAATGGGTACTCTATATTGTATGAATAAATTAGCACTCAAAAAGACCTTATGAATTATTATTTTTTGGCCTGCTGACCTGATTGTCTAATCTGACACTGTGGCTTGACTGGAGCCAGCACTCGCGGGGCCTGATCATTGAGCCAAGGGCCTGCAGCTCTCCCCCAGAGGAGGAGGCTGAGCTGTCAGAGAGGGACACCTAAGCTGTGATGATTCATCGTGGGCAGGGAAGCTGTGGAAGTAAGATGCAGGACGGTGCAATTGAGTCTGAGACCTGAAGGTGGGTGAAAAAGGCAGTGTCCAGTTTGGAGCAGTGACTGCTGAGCTGAGTTTCAGATACAAATAAAATGAGCTAACAGCTAAAATTTGAGCACTTTCCTTATGCTAGGTGCTGACGTAAATGCCTTACAAAAACTCATATAATGTTCAGAGCCCTATGAGGTGGGTATTTTTATCTCCATTGACATTGGAAACTGAGGCACAAAGATGTCTAGGGTCATAGAGCTGGTAAGTGGCAGAGCCGGGACTTGAACCAAGGCAGCCTGGCTCCGGAGCCCGTGGGTGGAATCACAGCGCCGCGGTGTCTCTGGGGAGCTCTCCAGGGACGCCAGCCTGGGTGGCCAGACTGGAAGTCAAAGGAGGAAGTGGCTGAGAGTGAACAGCCGTGTGGACCTTGTCAAGGAGCTAAGGCTTCTCCCCAGAGGCGTTTGAGAAGCCCGTTGGGAGCTGTGCACGTCTACTGCTCGCCACGCAGCGAGGGGAGAGTGGGTTTGAGGTGGGTGACAGCAGGAGCTCACGCAGCTGGCCGGTGGGGTGGGGGCAGTGGAACCAAGAAGGGGGGACAAATGCAGGCGAGTTGAGGCAGGCAGCTTTGGAATGGTTGGTGATCGGTTAGGTGACAGAAAGGGAGGCGTCTAGGATAATCCCCTGGCTTTCTTGTTTCAGAGGGCTGCATGGGTGAGATGAGGAGAGAAACCCTCCTTTGTTAAATACGTACTACGATGGTTCCAACTGGGGGGGTAGGTGTCCCCCCCAAAACATTTGGCCATGCCTGGACACACTTCCAGTTATCACCACTGAAGAGGTGTCACTGACACCCCACGGGTAGAGGGCCAGGCTGTTGCTAACATCCCACAAGGCGCATGGCAGGGCACCCCCTCCCCCCGCCCCAAATATCTGGTCCCAAATGCCACTAGCGCCCAGCTTGAGAAGGCCAGCTTCAGTGCCTGTCAGTTTCACATAGTTACCTGGTTGAATGCATTAACCAACCAGGTGAGATGATAAATACTATTTTTCACGTTTTTCAGATGAGAAAACCAAGGCTTAGATATGACAGGTCACCTTGGCCAAAGTCACACAGCTGGCAAGTGCCAGAGCTGGAATGGGAACCCAGGTCTTCCCTGTGTCAGAATCCAGACTTTCGCCCCTTTCAGGCCTGCCTGCTGCTTTTATCCCACACTGTGCTGCAGAGGAAGAGCCATGTTAGATTGTAGGGTTCTTTTTCCGTAGTGCTGGCTCCAGTCTGGAGGAGGCAGGAAGGAAGGTGGTTATTTATACTTAGCTCTGCATAGGATCGAATTTTCCAATCCTGAAGGTCTTAGAGAGGGGAGTTCACAGAAATGTCATTGAGATGTTGCAAATAAAAATATATAAATGCATACTGTCTTTCCTTTAAAAATATTACTGTTAAGATAAAATGCAAAAAATGGTAACTCAGATCCCTGTTTATTCCCTGTGCACATGAACTATTGAGGGCTTCTCCCAGTGATTTAATTACTAAATATCCTTTTGGGAAGGGACAAGACCGAAAGAATTAGGAGAATCATATATAGGACTGTTCTAGATTTGGAGGTAGTTCAGCTATTAAAAATACCTTGATCTGCTAAAGGTAAGGAGCCTGTTTGAGAATTGTTTTGTTTTAATGTGGATGATGAGAGGGCTTTTGGTAGCTCAGAATTGGCATGGGGTTTATAATTTTGTCAGCTGCTGCCCACTTTGGTTATTATCCAGTCCCCAGGCAGATTTTAGATATATTTAGTAGCCCATTGGTGGCCCATGACATTGGAGCTTTAGGGACAGAGATTTTAGAGTAGAGCTTCATGATACCATACAACTGATCTTTCCAAGGTTATGTATTTTGGGATATGGATTCTTTGGGTGGTGATCTGAATGGGACTGCCCTGCTGAGGCTGAGATAGCTGCTTCTATGGGCATGAATTCTCTGTGTAAGACTGTCTGTGTTGGCCTCAAGTCTTATTTTTTGCTGGCTACACAGATGCCCTGGTGTGTGGGTTGCTGGGACCATTTGGTGAACATGAAGTTTCTGCACTTCACCCTTTGGATCTATTGTCCTGAAACAGGTGGGTCTGCAATCCCGAAAAGTCTTCTTTGGGGGAAACCTGATTGCTGTACTTTTCAAGCTGATGCCAATTCTGCTAGAAGGTAGATGCTTAGGAGGGCACGGAGGGATGTTCCCATCATGGAGTTTGGGGAGCAAATAGCAGGGCCTCAAGCTTTATGTTGGGAGAGTTCAGATTTTCATTATGGCACAGATTGGGACCAACTCAGGAAAAATACGGAAAAGGAGGTCTTAAAACTTGGTTGCTGCTGTTTGAATGTAAGTGGCTGCTAGCCTGCATTATACTATTTACAACATGGACCTCAAGTACGGTTGTTTCTTTTCAAATTCCTTGTTTAGAGTCACATGTATAAGTCAAAAGTAGTAATATTAAGTTTTGGCAAAGAAATTGAAAGGGTGCTCAGTTAAAAGAACATTTCTAAATTTAGCCCAATATTGGGGAATAGCCATAAAAATAACAAATGTTTATTAATTTTATTGTTAGTATCACTCAGCGCTTAACTGTCTGGGCTTGGGTATTTTCTGTTCTGAGATTTCTGAGTGAGGAATGCCTTACCTAATAGTGCTTGCCTTGGGAAGAACAGTTAATCATGTGTTTCTTTTTCTGCAGTGGGAAGACAGCAGGCAAAATAATACGGTATATTATTTTTTTTTAAGGTTGAATAAGCTAGACCCCCCTTTAGAGAGAAACATCAGTGAGGACTCTATGTGTTGCCTTAAATTATTTTTATTACAATGTTTCTTAAAATATATCCAAACATACAAGGAGGAATAAACTGCTTATAGTGGAGATATCACTGTAACTGTCACTATAACCAGCATTTGGATTCATTACAAATACAACTCCCAACCTAATCTAATTACTGTATGATTTTTAATGTGACAGGTAATGCTGTTTTGTTAAAACTACAGTTGTTATCTGTGCTGAGAAGTACTGGCTGCTAAGTAAGACAAGCTTTCCAGTTGTGACGAATGTGCTGGGTGGTCGGCACTTATTCTATGACTTAACTCTTCAGTGTTCTACTGTACTGTGTTCTGGAGCATGGAGACATCACTGACCTGTGGTCATATTAGCTGGAGACAGAGTAGAACTACTGTTGTCTTGATCATGAATATAGGGTTGATGGCAGCTCCAGAAATCATGGGGAGTGTGCTGTTACATACGGTGGCCACGTAGATGATCTAGAATGTGTTTGTATTGATAGAGTATGCTCAGTACTGCCTGAGGCGTCCTGTGCCAGATGTGGTCCTTGCTCTCAGGTTGCATGTAAGGAGAGGAGGGAATTCCTGTCATGGATAGTGGAACCTCTTTGGAAATGTGACATATATTTGGCTGTTGTCTCTGTCAGTACACAGCCAGGCCGTGACACATTGTAATATGGATGATACCCCGTCCCAGTAGTGTAGCTACCTTGACATTGTCAATTAGATCTGATCGTGTGTGTTGCTGTTTGATCTTGCACTGATATTGTCTTTACTTTTAAAGACAGTTCAGTACTGAAAATTTCCCTGATAAAATAACAATTCATTTAGTTTCTCAACTTTCGTTCCTTTGCTTCCCTTTTTCCATTGTCACCATCAGATGACTTTGCTGATTTTCCAAATAGTAAATGTGTTTTTATTTTTATAATTGATTCAAAAATCAATTACTGGCTCTGGAGTCCCTGGCAAGATGCAGCTTACATCTTTGTGTTGTGCTCAGTGTTTAGCTGGTGCCCAGGCTATGCACTTCTGCCTGTGTGTTTCCTGAGTAGCCTTGGTTTCTTGCCTTAAAATAATTCCTTTCTCCCTTTGCTTTTCTTAGCCACAGGTGATAATAAAATAAGAACAATTAATTTTTTTAACAGATATGCTGGGCATTGCCCTTCTTTGGGAGCATTGCCATTCAAGGTGACTTTTTGGGAGGCCTTGCATTTACTCTTTAACAGGGTAATTGTAGGTCGGTGAATTTCTTGGTAATTCTTACTCTGCCCAAACTGACTCTCAGCCAGGTTACTAGCCCTATTAGCCTCATTACCTTACAAAACCACCTCATTAAAATGGTCTTAACACTCATCTTAGTCACTGTGGTTGGCTTTGAAGCTGTTTATAGAAGTTAAATTTATCCCCTGGGAAAGTCCATGTGCCCAGCACTGAGGGTGTTGGATGTGATAGGATATGAGCTTTGAAGCTCCTTCCCCAGAGCAGGTATAAGAAGGTGTCGAGTGATGACTTAGCACTGAATATGTGTGCTGAGACCCACGGTGGCTGTAATGGCATGCCAGAGTTCTTAGTGTTACATTAGAAAAGAATCGGCCATGTTCTTTAATATTCGTCTCTTGTAGAGTTAGTATCAGGAAAGAAACTTGGTAAATCTTACTGTAACAAAAGCAAATGGCAGAAATTATTGGAGAAGTTTTTTATGCAGTAGAAGTAGATACACATTTTATTTTCCCCTCATAGTCACTTCAGTATTTTGTTTCCTGTTACATGTCATGACATTTTTGGAAGCCTTTTGTAAATCCTTTTTTTTTTAAGCCTTAGGTGGCTCTGGGTTTGCTTTTGACACCAATTTCTTGGCACTAGGGAATTAAATAATGGGCTGAGAGATTTTTCTCACTGAACACTACCTTGCTTGGGAATTGGGTTTACTTTTATGATGTCTGTAAACTTAGATCCCTTCATGCACACCCCCAGTGTAATTCAGAATTTTGTCTTCTTCAAATGCTTCTTAACATGCTAATCAATATAAGCATTTTATATTGCTTATAACATATTAATATATTAATCAATATAAGCATTCATATGTATATTTTATGTAAGCCCATTCTTTAAAAGTGAACCTCAATGCATTTTGGAATTTGCCAAGAAAGAACAGCAGAACAGGTGAGAATTTGGCATAACAAAACATAACTCCACAGAAGCAAATTGATAGGAGACCTGCAAGGGTCACATGTCAAACATTCCCACCTACTATTCCACTCCTTTTTCCCATTACTCATTGAAGAGAGGTGGAAG
This sequence comes from Manis javanica, assembly GCF_040802235.1. Taxonomy (NCBI): domain Eukaryota; kingdom Metazoa; phylum Chordata; class Mammalia; order Pholidota; family Manidae; genus Manis; species Manis javanica. The sequence goes on from NC_133164.1 coordinate 110,167,372, forward strand.
CTTAAGAGACAGCGAGGTGGACAGCCGTGGACCAGGCTATTGGTAGGAGATGGAATGAGCCTCTGAGAGCACTGGATCTTTAATTCTCTGTTTGAAAGGATGTGTTCCCTGTGGCTCCTTACTTCATACTCTTCTCTAGAATGGTTTATAAGAAAATAATGAGTATTTCTTTATGACCTCCTTCAGCAAGTGTGACAGCATGATGAGCGCAGTATTAATTAAGCCTTTATGTCCACAACTTTTCATGTAGCTGAGCACCAGCAATGTTAGAGTTCAAATTGGGGCCATCGCAACCATGAACCAACTTTTTGATGTTGAAGTCAATATAAACTTAGTAAAGTGGGAAACATTAAAAGTACTCCAGATTCTAATCATTTCTATCTTGTAAATGCAGTTTTAGGAAGCAGTCCTAGGAATTCCCCTGCAAGAGGGTTGGTTGCCTAGATGGAAATGATTGTGAACGTTTCAGATTTTTCTTGTATATGCTGTGAAAGCAGGAGCAGTTTCCTAGGTCATGAATAGGAAGTGTTAGTGTTGGAACGCTGAGTGACACAGTAATACTGGGTTTAAAATGATGACAAATACCCCACTAAGGTTTCACACAAAAACACAGGTAAGTGCCTTAGAATTGCAGAATGGTGGAGTAAAGATCTTTGAAAATTTACTCCATAAAGGCATTGTGAACACTGGTGAGTCTATCAGTATCAATGTCTTCAGAACTCCGGAAATTAGCTAGACTTGAAACAATCCAAAGAATATTTGTTCAAGAAGAACAATGTGATCTCAGTAGGAACAGTGAACCTGTTGTGTTTTAACGCGAGCTAATCCCATCCCTCTTTGCCTCATCTCCTTTGTGGCCTTGAAAGCCAACAGATTTGCAAGTATGATAGCTGTGAAAACCAGAAGCTTCATAGCCACTTAACGAGCAGAACAGAATTGAAGTTCCCTAAAATGCCCACTTTCTAAAAAATGTTATTGTTTGACCTATCTGGTAGTTTGCTTAAAAGTGCCCTTCTTAGGGCTTATCTTTTTTTGACCTCAGAACTCACTTTGTGTAAAGGTCTCAGCATGTTGAAAACAGTCTGTCACAATTATTTAATCAAAGCTGCCTGAGATGGTCTGCTGGTTGGGGCCAAGAATTAACTGATCAAAATATACTAAGAGAAAATGAAATGAATGAAATGTCCTTGAGGGGCTTTGAAAAGCTGCAACATACTCCTGGGAATCTACAAGGTTTTCCTCCAGGAAAGATCTGAAGAGGCCCCAATTTCTCACCTCTGGTTGACCTTGATGTTCTTGACAAGATGAAGTGAAGACTAAGAGTTGTCAACGGTTTGGCAGGGCACTGAAGGCATGGCCCATGTCTAAAGAACTAAAGGAAAGTATGGAATGATGTATCTCCAAATAGAGCATGCAAATAAAGAGGTAGAGATTATTAAAAAAAAATTTTTTTTGGAGTTGAAAAATATAGTAACTGGAAAAGAAAAATTTATGAGAGGGACTCGGCATCAGATTTGAGCTGGTACAAGAATGAATCAGTGAACTTGAAGGCAGATCAATTGACATTATCCAGTTGGAGGAACAAAAAGAAAAGAAAGAAGCACAGAACCTTGAAGTCCTGTGGGATATAATGAAGTATTCCAACCTACTTGTTGGTGTGTCAGAAACATCAGAGAGATAAAGGGGCCAGAAAGAAAGTATTCTATGAATGATTATATGCCAACAAATTAGATGACCTAGATGAAATTAAAAAATTCTCATGAAGACATAAGTTACCATAATTGCAGGAAGAATTAGAAAATCTGAATAGACCAGTAAGAGACTGAACTAGTAAACAAACTTCCAACAAAGAAAATGCCAGGCCCAGGTGGCTTGTTGGGTGAACTGACTGGATGAATTTTACCAAATATTTAAGGAACAGTTGATATGAATTATCATAAAGTCTTCAAAGAAATAGATTCATTCTATAAAGCCACTATTAACCCGATGCCAAAACCAAAGATATCACAAGAAAACAATAACCTTTCTGAATATAGATGCACAAATCCTCAGTGTAAAACTAGCAAATTGAATCCAGCAACACATAAAAAGGATTGTACATGATGACCAAGTGGAATTTTCTCCAGGAATGAAAACTTGGTTTACCATACAAAAATCAGTGTAATATAGCATTTAATAAAATACAAAAAAAACTACACGTCATCTTACTAGATGCAGAAAAAGCATTTGACAGAAGCAAACATCCTTTCATAATAAAACAATCAACAAATTCAGGAGTAGAAAGAAACTTCCATAATTTGATAAAAGCTATCTAAGAAAACCCACAGCTAACAGTGTACTTAATGGTAAAAAATTGGATGTTTTCTCTTTAGATAATGAGCAAGACAAGGATGACCATTCTCACCATTTTAATTCAACATTGTGCTGGAGATTCCCACAGGACAGTTAGTCAAGAAAAAAAGAATTGAGATTTGAAATGAAGCAAAACTATCTGTAGTCACAGATGACAAGATTTTATATATAGAAAATCCTAAGGCAACTACAAACAAACAAACAAAAACTTGAACTAATAAATCCAGCAAGGTTTCAGAATGGAAAGACATCCCGTGTTCATGGATTGGAAAACTTTTATTGTGAAATGGCAGTGCTCCCCCAAATTGATAAATGGATTTAGTGCAATACCTGTAAAATCCCATCTGGCTTTATAGAAATCGTCAGTCTGATCCTAAGGTTGACATGGAAATGCCAGGGACTCAGAACAGCGAACACAGTCTTGCAAAACTACCTGGAGGCCTCACAACTCTTACCTTTATGGCCTTTCGTTTTTCAACAAGAGTGCTAGACTGTGAATGAATAAAAAAAAATGTGGTGTATTTATACAGTGGAATATTATTTTGTCATTAAAGAATAAAGATGAAGTAAATGTTATAACATGGATGAGCATCGAAAACATAGAAGGTAAAAGAAGCCAGGCACAAAAGGCCACACATTTATTTGAAATGTTCAGGATAGATAGGCAAATCCACAGAGACTGAAGATGGCTTGCTGGATGGAGGCCGGTAAAAGGAGGGAATAGGCTGTAACTATATTGGGTATAGTTTTTTTGGAGCGGTAGAAATTTTGAGGGATTTTCTAAGGGTGATAGATGCACATCTTTGTGATTGTATTTAAAAAATCAGTGAATTAAATACTTTAAAAGAGTAAATTTTATGATACATAAATTAAGTTTCAATAAAGCTGTTACTTAGAAATAATATGTAGATAAGGGCATATCCAGAGGTAACTAAAGTATTAAGAGACCAATGAAATAGGCTTCAATATCTGGCTTGTGCAAACTTCAGACATTTTGTTCCTTGTGTAGAATTTTTAAATATTCATCTTGTTTTCCCTACACAGCCTACTGCTGTTGGTAGGGTCTTCTGTCATGTCACTGGATTGAGAGAACAGCAGGGCAGTGGTCTTCCTCGTTAGCTAAGAGGTTGGTAGTGGCCATGGGGCCACCAGTACACCTCTGCCAAATACAGGAGTCTAAGCTTTCATCAGTGGTGGACATGGTGATATTTCTCCCCCTTCTCACTACTTGCACCTCATCATTTTGCTCTTATCCTCCCAAAGTCATGCTAAGAGAAAAATTGTTTAAGTAGCACAATGAGAAAAAAAGCCATAGTGATGATCTTGGGCAATTTGAGGCCATCAAAAAGCATCTGCTTGATGGATGCTATGAGACACCAACTTTGAGCAAATCATTGCGAAGTAAGCAACGATAATTTTTTTTTGGTATCATGAATCTACAAGTACATGAGGAACATTATGTTTATTAGACTCCCCCCATCACCAAGTCCCCCTGCCCCACATACCCCATTACAGTCTCTGTCCATTAAATAATTTGTTTTAAAGACTAGTCCTCTGCTAGTTGACAGAAGAAATGGTGTTGCATATTAAGACGAGATAAAGCCCAGATGACAAGGACATAGGCAATAGAGAAATCATCAGCCAGTGTGGGCTGTGCACATTTCAGTATGTAACAAATGATTGGCTCAGAGTTAGGAGGATGCAGGAAACTACGAAAGGGGGAGCAGGGGGTGATGGGGGAGACTTCTTAGGTGAAGCATTGAATGGACAAGCAGTTGTTAGGACGTAACATGCATTTCAAATGTTTTCTGTGTGTACTTGAAAAGGAGGTATTCTTTTGCATTTGGATGGCATGTTCTGTATGTATCTGTTAAGTCCGTCTGATCTAAATGCCATTTAAAAAATCAACCTTGTTGGTTATTCTGTCCAGGTGATCTATCCATTGATGTAAGTGGGGTATTAAAGCCTCTACTTTTACTGCATGTTTTTTTTTGTCTTAAGTTGTTTTTTGCTTCATATATTTAGGTGTTCCTGTGTTGGGCACATAAAGTATTTGCAAATGTTATATCATCTTGTTGAATTGACCCCTTGATCATTGTGTAATAACCTTCTTTGTCTCTCAAATACTTCCTCTTATGGACTCGTCTTCCCCATCAGTCTCTTAGGGAGTATGCTTTGCTTCCATCCAATTCATGAACAGTTTTAGAACTGGAGACCATCACAGTAGCAAGGATTTCCTGTACTAGAGAGCAAACGGGAAGCAAAAGGTGTGAGACTCTAGGAGGTAGTCGTAAGAACTTTCTTCTGAGGTTGCTGGAGGTCATTTATTTTGTTACTGATTTTCCTCTGGCCTAACCACACAAAGTCATTAGGTTGGCACAAAGCACTATGGAAAATAACCTTTGCTGACATCAAGAGAAAGGATTCTGCCATTTGATAAACATGGTATGCCAGATTACTGAGGTGCGTTTCCCTTCATTACTTGACCTGTGGTTCAGTGGAACCGTTACCTCTCCACTTTTTTGTTGTCAGGATTTTTCGGTAAGTTGAGAAGCCCACAAATATGTGAGCTGAAGGTTATGTTTTGGGATAAAGCCAGACTGGCATGGTGTGAGTAATTCGAGTTGTATAAACTGCAGTGTAGGGAAGCAGAGCTGGTGGTGCAAGTGTCTGTGAAGAGCAAACCCTTAACGTTTTATTTATGATTAAAGTATTATTAATATACAATCTTATGTTGTTTCAAATGTATATCACAGTGGTTCAACAGTCCCTGTCATCATCAACTTATATTGTGATTGTGAATTATTGTGCCCCTTTATCCTCCTACCCCTGCCCGTTTGCCTCCCCCTTGGTAACCACTGCTGACTTCTCGGTTCTAGGAGTCAACTGCTGCAAACTTCTAACTTTTATTTTTGATATATAATGGGCTGTCCTTCTTTCTGAAATGGCATGGGAAAGGATAGGAAGGGATAGGAAAGTAGCCTATGAAGAACTGTGCTTTAGGCTTGGAACTTCTCACTAGAAAAATGAAAAAAAAAAAATTAGGCAAAGTATGGTACATTTTGTTTTATTTTAATAGGATATTAGGATATAAAGTAAGAGGTAGCAGGGCCACAGAGGGAACAAAGGCCAGCGGACTTAAAAAAAAAATCCTGTTTAAGTTTGGACCCATTCTTTCTTGTTACCTTTCGGCTTGCTGCATGCTAGGCAAAGGGAGAAGTCGCACCCACTCTGTCAGTGGTTTTTTAGATCCTACTGATTATCAGAGGTGCTTTAGTCCCCCTCCCCAACCCTGAACATTTCATTATGAAAAATTTCAAGTCTGCAGAAGAGCTGGAGTGATGTGCGGTGAGCACCCATGCACGCAGTCTCAGATTCTACAGTTAGCGTTTTGCTGTCTTGCTGTGTTGCCTGCCCCCCATCCCTCCGTCTGTCTGTCTGTCTTATGGGTGTATTTTAAAGTACGGGATGAGCATCAGTGCTTATCTCGTGTAGGACTTAAACACCGAACGTGCAGGTCCTGAAGTACAGTTCATTCTTGTGGATTTCTCCCAGGACATTTTTAAAGATTGAATCCCCAGGTATCATCACAGAGCTTCTGATTTGCAAGGGTGGGGCCAGGGCCACGCACCTGTACTCGGGAAGCCCTCTCAGGTGCTTCTGATGGTGAACAAAGCTTGGGGTTTTCTGGTCGAGGAGGTAAAACACGTGTGCTGGATTATTGCCCTTATCCTGACCACAGAGCTCCATTTTGGGCTTCCCTGGAATGTTGTGCTTAGAACAGTGGTTCTCAGCTGGAGGTTTTCCTTGTCATACATGAAGAGGAGGGGTTCCTGGTATCTGTTAGGCAGAGGACAGGGATTCTGCTAAAAAATACCACATCTGACAGCCCCCTACAATGAGGCGTTATCTGGATTCAAATGTCAGTAGTGCTGAAGTTAAGAAATGTTTTGTTTTTTTGTTTTTTTCGCCTAAAAGACAATTAAGCCATGAAATAGATTTGTAAGAGCTGGATGGCGCCATGAGAGATCGTGTTGTATCAGTGTTTACCAGGTTTCCACCCAATACAGATTTATGCTCCAGAAAGTTCCTGATTAAAATAAGCTCATTTCCAAAAGTTTATTAAAAGCTCTGTTATCTCAGAATTTGAATCTGCCTGAAACAGTAGTGTTTCTTGTGGTCTTAGCTTCTTGCAGTGTATACAACAGAAAAAAATAGGAAACAGGACTTTGGACTGGCACTAATTAATGTAAAACAAGACTTCTGCACGTAGCTGCATTCCAGGGCCTGTGTTGCCGGTAGACAGGGATGTGTGGAGGTGGGTGACAGAATTTACTTATTGTTTCAGGTTTTAGAAGTTGGTGGTTTAGGGGCTGTTCCCAAAGTCTAATGTGACTCCACAGTGAATGGCTCATTTCTGTCTCTTGATAAAGGCACATTTCTATTATTGCCCTGACTACTCACCCAAATTTGGTCTTTGAGAAAATAGAATCTAAAATAAGACAAAGAGAGCAAAAAAAGGAGGGAGGTCTCTTCTTGAGGTGAGAATGGCTGTATCAGGTGGAAGACAGGGCTTGCCCTGGCCCTGTGAAAGGGGGGGGGAGGAAAGCGAAAAGGAGAGACTGGGTCAGACAGTTCCTTGCTGGGTTGGTGTCAGGGACCTGAGGCACTATGGTGCTGATACAAAGATGATGGGGTTGGGTGGAACGGGAGTCAGTCTCTGGATGGGTCAGTCCATTTTACCACTTCACATCTATGTTGAGGAAAAATAATAACCTTGTGTGGCAGTTAGATTACATGAGATCATGAAACGGGAAAGTGTTCATTAAATTTATGGTGCAGTCCCAACCACTAGAAGGCATTCCTGTTGCTTTGGCGGGGAGGAGGCAGCTGGGGCTGAGCGTGGCAGTGCGCTGACACTCCTACACCTGCAGGGCGTGTGGGAGGCATCGTGGGGTGACTCAAGGTGAACAGCCTGCTGGTTCTGCTGAAGGTAGCATCGGTAACCTGGGAAGCTTGGCTTAGCTCTGGGGTTGAATGAGGCTGTATCCTCGGGCAAGGCAAGGTACTTCATGTCTCTCATCAGTTTCGTTCATTTCTTCACATCTGAAGTGGAGGTACTCGGATGATCCTGACAGTCCATTCATCCAGTGTTCTCTGGTGTTGAGTTTTCTGGAAGAAAGCCTTCTGGGCAGCAATGATAAGGGTGATAATGGATGGCAGTGTGCCTCACTTTCTCATTTGCTTAACAAGCACTAAGCACTTACTGTGTTCCAGACTCTGTCTTCAGTACTTCAAAAATAGTCATTTTGAATTTTCATAACACCCTATATGTAGGTAATACTATTAACTCCATCATATGGATTAGGAAATGGAGGCTCAGAGGTGTGTGATCTGCCCCTGCTCTCAGCCAGGCAGTGGCAGGCCTTGATGGGATGCACCAGGCTGCTTCTGGGATGGTGAACACTCGGCCGCCCCTCTTGCCCGAGGTCCTCCGAACTGTGGAGCTGGGGGCCCCCATGAGCCTCAGCGATGAGCGCTGAGGGGCTGTGTGCAGGCACGCTTGTATAGAATTTGAGGAGCTGTTTTGCTGTGGTCTTAGAAGTTATTTTTTCCTATTTTAAACTGGGTTAGGTGTATATAACACTGAGAGAAGATGTCAGTGGAGAGGGAGGGGGCGATGGGGACATGGGAGGGAGGGGGCCCACTGCCCTCCGGAAAGGATCCATGTAGGTGGGGATCCGCTTAGACACCTCGCTCCAGCGTGTGCACAGCTGTTTCTGATGGGCAGCATTTCACTCAAGTTTCAAAGTTCTGGTAAAAGCTTTAGGTTTGACCTATAACCTTTGAGGCTTTTGGTTCTCATATGTTGGGTAAACAGAACCTTGTGGGTTTGCTGTGGAGAGCAAAGTGGGATTATTTTCTGTTAGGTATCCTTATTACCCTGGAGACGCTTTTCGGTCTAGAAAGGTGAGAAGCAGTATACTCATTAGTTTGAGCTACTTCATGGGTAATTTGTGGAAGAAAAGACTTACAAGGAGGGCGTCTGTTGCTCTGTAGAGCAGAGGCAGGCTCAGGGGATGCTCGTCATTCCTGTACCTGCTGCTATTTGGAAAGGATCCCCATGTGTTAACAGCAGGAGCCACACTCGGCAGCTGTAAATAGAGAGGAGTTTTGTTTGGTTTGTTTACACAAGTGTAAGCAAGCAAGCAAGAAAAGTCATTTACTAACGGAGGGACTGAGGCCTGGGGCTTGGGGACTGCCCCAGGCTGGCTAGTGTGTGGGGGTGTGACAGAAATTTTGGTGAGTAGCTGGCTTGCCCTGTCAGTGGAGACCAGAGGCAACTGTTTTTAACCTGCCCTTGTCCAGCCTCTGCCGGGAAGAGGAAGCAGTAGTCCCAAAGAGCAGTCTTCTCAAGCTTTTAAGGAAAAAAAATTAGTCTTGGTGGTGGGTGGGGGCAGGGGGAGCCCTGTCAGAAACGTGAGCGACCAACTGCTAAGCATCAGGGCTCCGGGAATAAAAGGTTGTCTGGGTCTTTATAGCTACGGCGTGAACATTAATATTGCTGTGACACTGTTTTCTGCTCCTCTCAGTGAATAAAAAGCTTGTGGTAGTTCAGCTACATTGCGAGTTAAATGTATGGGTTGTGGATTAGCTTTGGAAACTCATTTGTGTTGGGGAAAAGGCTTCCAAGTTTTACGTATCTAGCTAAAAATGAAATTTTGGAACACAACCATGTTTTTAAGCAGGGGATTCATTGTTATTTGTGCAAAAGGACGTTTAAACACATGTGGAAATCTGGGTGCTGAAATGAACTGAATCAAAATAAAACACATAAATAAACCATCATATTTTCCCTTACCCGAATGTGAACTGCAGGCTTTTGGTTATTTTCATTTTCCCACTCGGACTTTGGAACCTGTGTGGTACAGGTTGAATGCTTGTACCTGCCTCAGAGTATTTACCTTAGTTATTAGAGAAAGAAGAGTTGGCTGACTGTGTGCTGAACTTCCTGCTTTTTCTGGGCAATTCCTCCCTTGCAGCTGTGTTTTGCATAGAATTCAGATTGCCTGTTTCCCCACTATACCTTGCTTGTATTTGGTAGTCACTTATAATCTCTCCTTGTATTTGACAGGCTGTTTGTCTTTTAGAGTGAAACACACCCCTTTCATTTTAGAAAAGAATGGTACAGAAAATGATGGCAACTCAGGACTAGATAAACAACTCAAAATCTCAGCTCTTTGTTTATCTGAAAATAAGGTTTTGGCTTTGAAAAATGGTTTTGGCCTTAGCACAGGAAATGTACTGAACTTGTAATTTATTGGTTTCCTTCCTTGGTATTTGTACATTCCATTTCTTACTCCTGTACATTCTGTATCTCTTACTTTTTGTATGTTTGCTCTGCTATTTGGTGATGTATCTTTTGGGGGATATATGACTTTTCCAAGAGTCGATAATGCAAATTCATCTTTAAATTGAAGAGGCAAGAGACACTTAATAAAGTACTGGGTGGTGTTTTCATGAAAGGGGGAAGCATGTCACCTGGAATTTTTGCCCATGTCTGAAAGCCCTTAATGTCACCACAGAAACAGTAACAGAGTCATAGAAATGCAAGTGGGATAATTTTTCAATTTTAAGAATTGGTCATTAATGCATTATTAATTGCATATAGTAAGTATGTATTAGGTGCATATAATAATTACCTAGTAGTAGTATGTGCAAAGGATGTGGGAAATGTAATGATTTAAGTTGTGATGATTCCTGCCTTCAAGGAGCATCTTAAACATTTTTGGACTTGCCATGAAATACATTACACAGAAACGTGCCCAAAACAAAAATCCTCAACTCGGATGTACTACAGTGACCACACTGCCATCATTGCTCTCCCCTTGACTCCTTTTAGATTTTGATAGAAACTCCCATTCTTAAACAGTCTGAAGTTTTTAAAGGACATGTGCTGATAGCTGGAGATGTGAGGGAAAAAGAAAAATCATAACCCAAACAGCCAATGGATGATAAAATTTTTAATGCTGCTAGTAGGTTTCTAATGAATACTCCTTTACACATTGAGATGGTACTGTTGATACATTTTTATATTGTCCTTTTCATTTATAAAGTCAGCATTTCCTTTAAAAAAACTTTAGTCAACGTTATCATAAATGATTATAAAAACATTCCTTATTGTGTTACATAATCTTGGATTCTGGTTGTTTCTAATATTCCCCATATTACAAATAAGGCTTTGGGAAACATTTTTATTCAAGATATTTCCTTTTAAATGTCCTTTATTATCAGTTTCTCTCAATAAGTCAAGAAAAATAGATATATAAACTTTTAGGAGGAACTTAAATTCTAAATGAAAAATAAGCATGCAATCGATTCAAAATGATAAGGGTAGAGAAGTTAGGTTTTTTTTAAAGTGAATATGTAGATCTAGCTGGGTGCCTTAATAGAGTAGATGCACAATAAATGTTTGAATGAATATAAAAAAAACAATGATCATAAAGAAGGATCCAGTTAGTGGTATATACAGGAGGTGCTGCAGTGGGTCATAATAATTAAGATAATAGCTAATACTTATTGGATAACAGTTTGGCTTGGGGATATTGATCTAAGTGATTTACGTGTTGTCCATGGGACTTTGGGAGTGAAGGGATCCCACTTCACTAATGCTCATTCCTGCCCTGCGGAGTGAGTAAGACATTCAGCTGATGAATGTAGAAACAAAAGATGGCATATCCATGCAATAGAATATTACCCAGCAATAAAAAGGACTGAAGTACTGATATCTGTTATAGCATAGCTGGACCTTGAGAACATTATACTAAGTGAAAAAAGCTAATAATACAAGGCCACACATTATATTATTCTGTTCATATGAAAGTAGGTGCATCCATAGAGACAGAAAGTAGATTAATGGTGGCTTAGGTCTAGGAGAGGAGGGAAATGTTTGTTTTCAGGTGATGAGAGGTTCTAAAATTAGATGGTTCTAATGGTTGCATAACTGCAAATATACCAAAATCCATTGAATTATACAACTCAGCCCCTAGCAGTAGTTACCAGGTTGAGATGAGGAACCTCTGTGAGTGGAGATAGAGGAATAGGCACGTTATCTGGGGGATTCTTTCTAGGGCCAAAGGTTTCACAGCAGCAGGAGGTATGCGTGGAAGTGTGGGGCAGGCCAGTTATGAAGGGTTGTGTGCTACACTCAGCAGGGTGACTTGGTCCTTCAGGCAGTGGGCGGCCATTAGGGGATGAACTGAGGGTGACACAGTCACAGGATGCTTTGGGAAAGTTAATCCGTGTGCTGCAGAGAGCAGAGCCTGGAAGGATAGAGATGAGTATGTAAGATGGTGAGGCAAACAGACCAAGTATGAGGACTGGAGACCTTGCTCAGAACTGAGGAGTCTGAGATGCCTTCACAGTTTTGAACTTGACATTTGTAAACACAAAAATTGGGGATTAGTGAAATTAGGTAAATGAAAATAGAGGTCCCATTGCTATGTAAAATATTATTGATGCTTTATTTAAAGTGTTTATTTTAGTAAAAGCAAAAAAGTATAACAGCTTTCATAGCTTTCTTCTAAGCTGCCTCTTTGTGATGATCTTTTTTTATCCTATAAAAAGGGAATTTCTTACTTTGTGCTAATTAATCACAGATTCTCCAAAGGGAGTTTTCAGGAACCTAACTCTAGGGGTTAGAGGGAGACAAGTGTATTTGTTAATTATTTGCATTAGTTTATGTTGTACAGTTTAACCAGATTTTTACAGCTGGTCCCTTGGCAAGGGATGGTTAGGATTAGGATAGCTAATTATTATTTTGGGTTCTAACTTGTTTATAACCACCAGAGCATGGGAGTGTACTCCTTGGTCTGGGTAAATTTTGTTGAAGTTTGAGCTGTTGAATCTCATATGTATTTTATTTTGACCTTTAATCCTTTAAAAACATTTGACTGTAACTTCATTGAGCACTGTAGAGCATTAATCTGAGCACTGTCGAGTGTTAGTCAACCAGCCCCTCAAGACAAGACCCTGGAATAGACAGCTCTCCAGCTAATTTAAAACTCCCTGAGATACAGAGCAGTATGCAGATATACTACCTGTTGTGACAGAAGGGGGAAAATAAGATTTTCGTATTTGCTTGTATCTGCAAAAAGAGACTTTGGAAGGATTCACAAGAACCCTAGCAACAGTGGTTCCCTGTGGTGGTTTGTGTGTGTTTATGGGGTGGGGCGCTGGACAAGCTGATAGGATGGGGGTCAGGCTAAGGGGAAAAACTTCATCCTTGATTTCTATCTCCACTACCATCGTCCCCACCCCTGCTTTCTGCCATCTCACAGGACTGATATATTTTAAGTGTAACCAGACCTTCTACAGATTGGCTGACTTGAGTTTTCTCTACTTGTTTCTAATCAAAAGAACATTTTGGATCTAAGGGTTTTTAAGGAATAGCCTTCACTCCATGTTTTTTTTGGGAGAAAAAAAGTATATTATTAGCATAATAGTTGCCTAATACTAAGTAACCTCAAAATGTAGCATCTTAAAACAATTATGTCACACAGACGTCCTTCCTTTTCTGTGAAAATTGGACTCTGTTTCTAGCTGAGTGGATTTCTCAGCTTCTTGCCAAAAGAATTTCATTCCATGCTGCCTCTGTGCCTTTCAGTCTAAGTTGATGTTTCTGCTAATATAATTCTTTTAAAAACATTGTGGATGTCTTATGAATCTTACTGGGGTTCATTTTATTAGATAAAAGCTACACTGATAGATTTCGAGATAGCTGTTCTCTAGTTTGGGCTTTCCCTGAGACCGCCGAGGGGTAGCCCTCAGTTCTTAGAAGCCTTTGTGTAGCCAGAATGGTTTTGTGAGTCTCTGCGGTAGTTTTTCTGAGTTCCTACAAAGACATTTTAGGTGGCACCTTTGACTTTGCCTGCATATCTCCTTAGCTAGGTCACCTGTTTTATTAGATACATTTTTTGAAGTATAATCTATATACAATATATTGATTTCAGGTGTACAACATAGTGATTCAACAATTATATACCTTATGAAATAACACTGAGTGTGGTTACCGTCATTACATTTTTATCTTCCACATAATAGCAGGCAACCATGTTGCTGAACTTTTTGTCACTAAATAACAAGGATTTCCTTTATTCCAGCTTCTGATAACACTTCTTTCCTTTCAGACTTTCACCCACAGCCTACACGAAGACCATCAGGCTCTCTCAGGATGCTCCAGGCTTTTACTGATATCCTTTAAGTCGTTCCGACCTCTCCCCACTGCCATGTTCCAAAGCCACTCAGACATTTTTGGTTTTTATTATAGCGGCACACCAGTTATAAGTACAAATGATAAAACTCAGTGGTTAAAACGATGAATAATACTTCACACAGTTTATGCAGGTCAGGGGACCCTAGAGTGGCTCAGCTGGCTGAATTACGGCTCAGGGCTTCTCCTGAGGTGCAGTCAGTGCATTGGCCGTGGCCACAGTCATCGGAAGGTATGAATGGGGCTGCAAGGTGTGAATGGGGCTGCGTTACCTGCTTCCAGGTGCCTCACTCATATGCTTGACCTGTTAGTGCTTGGTGGGAAGCCTTAGCTTCTTGCACTGTGGATCTCTCTGTAGGACCGTGGTCCTCGCTGTAGGACTGCTTGAATGTCTGCAGGGCATGGCAGCTCAGCTCTCCTCCAAAAGTGTGATTCAAGAGAGCCAGCTGAAAGCTGTAGTGTTTATGACCTAATCCCAGACGTCACACTGTCATTTCCACAATATCCTTAGTGCTACTTGTTGTGGAAGGTGACCACACAAGGTTGTGAATCAGGAGGAGAGATTTCACCTGCTTTCAAGGAGCCCCTTGTTCGGGAGTCTTCACAGAGGCTGGCTGACAGTTTTTATGGAATTCAGTGACTTACCTGAACTGATTGTGGCAAGTGGGTGAGAATGGCTTGCCTGAAACATAGGCTATCTCCTTTCTATTATGTTAACTACATTGCTATTTTGTTACCATTTGACCCTTGTTTGCAAAGTCCCTCCTGGAATAGGTCTTACCAGGTTGAAGTCTAATGTCATCTCTATGCCCTCAGCCTTTATTAGTGGGTGTCATGTGAAAAAAAAATCACGTAAACTTCATTATATTTTTGTATGAATGCAGCTGGATGCATTATTTTATTACTTGGTGTCCATTTGATGATTTCGTAGAGAATTGTTTTTCCCCAGAAATCAGCAGAAGCCAAAGCTTGATTTCCATTGTTGCCCTGGCTGCAGAGAAACTTAAAATGAAATTGGTGTGTGTGGCAATTATGTTGATCCTACTAAGTGGCTGGGGATAAAATGGAAGTTCCTGTGGCCAGGATTCTCCCCTGGCCCTGGTTGGCTAGCACACTACACGTGTGGGCGATACGTTGTTATTGACTCTATATAAAGAGCTCTGCCCAGTGCTCTGGGTGACACGGCATGGCTGCAAGGCTGTAGGAGAGCAGAACAGAGGCTGGAGTGGTGGCAGCGCCTAAGACAGAGAGAGGTCCAGAGGAGGATGGCTGTGTGGGACAACTGTGCAGGCCAAGAGGCCCAGAGGCAGAGATTGTCTTGGTGCATGCAGACTTGCTCTGAATGAATGGGATTTTAGTGATTGACATGCTACTGTGGAAATAAAGTTGGGTATAACCCTTTCACCCCAAGAACATTCTACTGTCATTTCTTTGGTCACACTGAATCCATAGTGAACTTGCCTGGGGCTGAAACCCATTTGGCAAGACAATTGGCGACAGTCAGCAAGGTTCATTGGTGACCAAGGAAAAAGAACAGGCTGCCCTCATGGAAGGAGTGTTTCAGCAGCTGCACCTATGATGGGGAGACACCCAGGTGTCCCCTGTGGACATGCACTGTGAAGGGGTGGAGGGCTGGGGTCCACCCCAAGAGAAAGCTGATCGAAATGGTGTCATTAAGAAGTGCTGCGGCCTGAGAGGAAGCAGCACGAGAAGGAGCTGCGGCCCGGGAAGGAGCAGCACGCAGGCTGCCGGGTGCCGTGGGGCAGGTGGAGGAAGAGGCCCAAGAAGCAGCAGCCCGCAGGCTGCCGGGTGCTATGGGGCAGGTCAGGGATGTAGGGGAGCCGTCAGCCCTGGAAATGGAGGAGCGGAGGTGTGATGAACAGGTGGGGGTGGAGGTCCTGCCGGTGCGTAGGCATCGGCCCCTCCTCGGTTGAGCCCCCACCTGGGTGGAAGCTGGTGGATAAGCCAGAGGCACTCGGCAACCGCGGTTCTTTCAGGAGAGGTGCGGCCCCTCCTCGGGTCGTGGAGCGCTCCATGCTCTGCTGCTGTCCTCAGGCTCAAGCACAAAAGGAAATACTGTCTGCCTCTTGAGAAAGTATTTTAAGGACCCCGTGAAGGTCGCGAGGACCCAGATGTGGGTTGGTTTGAAAAGGCCAGAGCAGACAGAGAGAAATTGGACTGGAGCTGTGGCAACAATTGAGACCAGAGCAGCGGTTCTGGCTGCTGGGACGAGGAAGGCAGAGATGAAGCAGCAGGATCGGCCTGTGTGTCTGCAGCACTTCTTGCTGGAGAGGCTGGAGAAGGTGGTCCTTTTGGTTAACGCCTTTGAATAGAACTGGTTTGAGTACAGCCAGGATGACCACTTGGTGGCAATGGATCTCCTCAGGCTTGAGAGTTATTATAATTTATTAGAACTGGTTTGAATACAGCCAGGACACAATGGGTCTCCTCCAGGTTTGAGGGTTATTATAATTTGTTGTAATTTTTGTTGTTTGTGGTATTGTCATAGTCTCTGTTGTTGTTATGGAATTTGGTTACAATGCTCTGGCTTTCTTGGAAAGGGACCATAGCAGAGGACTGAGGGCATGTAGATTGAGAGGAGAGAATCCTGGAGGGGTGGAGTGCGGATAAAATGAAGGTTCCTGTGGCCAGGATTCTCGCCTGACCCTGGTTGGCTAGCTCACTACACACATGTGGGCAATGCATTGCTACTGACTCTATATAAAGAGCTCTGCCCAGTGCTCTGGGTGATACGGTGGCAGGGCTGCAAGGCTGCAGGAGAGCAGAGCTGAGGACAGAGGCCCAGAGGACAGCCATGTGGGATGACTGTGCAGGCAGAGGGGCCCAGAGGCAGAGACTGGCTTGCATGCAGGTTTGCTCTGAGTGAACAAGATTTTAGTGACTGACCTGCCATTGTGGAAATAAAAGGTTGGGTATAACCCTTTCACCCCAATAACGTTTTATTGTTATTTTCTTTGGTCACACTGAATCCACAGTAAACTTGCCCAGGGGCTGAAACCCATTGGCAAGACAGTGGCGTATTTCTATTATGTGTTATTTTGCTATGAGAGGTTTCAATTTATTTGTGGGTATAAAAATCAGATATTCTTGAATTCAGCAAATATTTATTGAATTCTCATTTGCTGGATGGTGTTCCTAGGGCTGTGGATACACAAGTGTGCAAACAGATGAGGTGTCATAGTTGTCCAGTTCACAGTCTGGCAATAAGAAAACGTGTTACCCTTTGTTCCACTGGGCAAAAGATTTGTCCTCAGAGAAAGCTTAATTTATATATATTTCTTTCTTATACATTCAGGTTTTATTTCATAATTCTATAAATTATGGAGAAAAATGGCTGGAGAAAATGTAACTAAGACAGTTACTGATTTGGGGAAAGCTTTTGAAAGTGGCTGGTGGGTGTTGAATCAAACGGTATGATGTTTAATGATGTTGAATCTTTGGAGGCCCCAGATTCAAATGGTTTGAAATGCATCTCAAGAAGGTAAAAGGTGCCATAATGTTGCTCATGTAATTATAGATTAATGATACCAAAATAAAAACAAAAAAAAAGAGGGTAAAAGGTGAATGGGAGACACTGCATCCATTGAGAACAAGAGCTCCCACTAAGAGTTACTAGCCTTTTGGACAAGACTGTAAAACCCGTGACAGCTTGTGCTGGGTTCCTGGGCGAGGACTCTGACCGTGCTCTTAGCATCACCTTCGTTCCCCGTTTGAGGATGTGTTTGTATTCGGTGGTCACTGCCCACAGCTGTCAAGGCAGATGGTTTGAATCCCTGTGAATAGTGGGAGGTATCAGTTTCGTGTAAAGTATTATATGGGAGGAGGAGGTGTATGGAGCACAGCTGGGGGGACCTCTTCCTTTCCTTTGGCCGGTGGACCTCAGTCAGTCCCTTCCATTCTCTCGGGGGAAGTACCCCTTTCCATCCTGGTGATGTGATCCTGCTAACACCCAGGCCTTACTGCATGTGATCTAATTACAACTGTCACTTGTTCTTCCTGTGGAAATTTTGTATAGAGGTATGTGGTTTAAAAACCAACCAGCTGTAGTACATGGATTCCTAGACTCCTAGCTGTGGGGAGGGCCCACGGTCCCTCAGGCCAGCACCCAAGCAGGTCACCTCTCTGTGAAGCGGTCACCTTGCAGATGCCTAGGTGTCCTGCCGACTGGAGCTTGCTGCCTCCTGAACACCTTATTCTGTCCTTGGGACAGTAACAAGAAGGTTTTCCTTGTTTTGAGGGATGCTATAGGCCGAATTGCATGTGTGTCATCCCCTCCACCCCCTCCCAGTTGAAGCCCTGATTATCAGTCCCTCCAGTTATGGCTGTCTGAGATAGGGATGATTAAGTTAAAGTGAGTCCATTACGGTGGGGCCCTAACTTGCTCACCTGGAGACCTCCTAGGAAGAGGAAGGGACACAGGGAGGTCCCATGGGGGAGAGGCCTAGGGGAGGGCACAGCAGGGAGGCGGCCGTCTGCAAGCCCAGCAGCATGGCCTCAGGAGAAACCAGACCTGCAGCACCTTGAGCTTGGACTTCTAGTCTCCAGAACCTTGAGAAATAAGTTCCTATTGTTTATGTCACCAGCCTGTGGTATGTTATTACAGTAGCCCTAGCTGACTAATACAAGGGAAAATCTGTCATCTTGTAAACTTTACCCCGACCTTTCTTCTATCATTTAACCCAAGAGAGAACTAGGTTGAGCCTGTGGCCGCACGACAGCTTTTCCATGATCTTCCTGCTTCCCCAGACGGTGTTCCCTTTGGGTACAGGGCCCTTTACCATCCTCTCTGCTCTTCACTGACTAGCTGCTATCTTTCTACAGGTGTGGTGGTCAGAACTTGGCACAGCAAGGGAAGGTTCCAGAGTCTTCCAGTGCAGCAGGGTGAACGGAGTTCCGGCTTTGGACTCCCTTAGCTTTTGAGTTCATTTGTATTTCTTTGCCATTGGGCAGATTCCTGGGCTTCCCGTTTCCTCCTGTATAAAAGGAAGATGAAGTGAAATGAGACAGTGTGTCAGTTTCCCGATGGAGACTAGTATGCAGGTGGCGCCCAATACAGAATGACAAACTACAAACACCTGTTCTAGTCATTGTCTCTGGTTTACTCTGTGCCAGGCACTGTTGCTCAGGGCTTAGCATGGATTTACTCATTTAATCTTCACTCCAGCTGGGAGCAAAAGTATCAGCTGTATCACCATTTTACAGAGGACGCATTTGAGGCTCAAGGAGGCTAGTTACTTGCCCGTGATTGTGCAGCCAGCACGAGGAGGAGCCTGGGTTTTCATCAAAAGAGGCCTCCAGGATCTGCTCTGCTGTGTGTGCTCTGCTAACACACTATGACACATGATTTTGTCATAAGACAAATAAGCATGTGACGTTATGAATGTTGCCTAAGACTGTAGAAGAGCCTTCGGCAACCACATACTGCTGTGGGCTCATTTCATGCAAGATTCAAGCCCTGCATTCCCCAGGAGTTGTGTTGCTCCACCATTGCCCCTACACCATTGCTTTCTGGCTCCAAGTATGGGGTATCACATTCATCCATTGTCATCTCTGGAACTCATGATTCTGGCATTCCATGTATTAGGCTTTCTCTGTAGCCTTTGTCAGCTCAAGCATGGCATACAGGCCCTCCGGGAACCAAGCAAAAGATGTGGGTAAAAGATGGGCAGGCCCAGGATAGAAGTCAGGGCAGGTGCTAGGACTTGCTACCAGCATCCACCACCCAGGATGGGATACCTCAGTCTGGAGACTAGCTGGAGGGTGTTGGCAACATAGAAAATAACATGGACACACTAGCCAATATTTTTATGCATGTCAGAGATGACAGGACCATGCCTTATAGATGGTTCAGATCTGTGTGTGGGGACAGGGGGGCTAAAGATGGCAGCTTGGGTGTAGAGTGCAGGGAAGATTTCCAAGCATCTCTAATTTGGAATTAGGACACGTGGGTCAGGTAGGCCACCATGTGCTAAGGCCTAGGGCGCCCAGGGTATAGCAGAAATCACGGTGCTGAGCAAAGCAGTTAAGGAGCATAGAAGGATCCTGGTGGCACTGATATGGGGAAGAGGAAGGAGGTACAAATGTTTAATGAGAAGTGCTGCTAGGCTGCTGAGCAGGAATGGGGGTGAGTGGCATTTGCATTCCGGATTGACTCCAATAACTGGGCACAACAACACACCAGGAGTTAAGCGGAGGAGATGATTAAAGGAAAACTTATCTAAAAGAGCTTGCAGTTAATTTAAAAGTGCAAAAGCATTAGCATTTTAGGTAGATGTGGTGCAAGTTCCGTAGCTTCAGTTTATGTGAATTTAAGAACTCACAGGTTAAAAAAAAAAGGGAAAAGATCCCTATATTCCCTCTTTCAAATGGTGTGTCAGCAATATATGGACAGATTCTGGTTTAAGCTCACTGGCTGGGGGTTTGTATTATGAGTGTCCTTTGGGCCAAAGAACATTTCAGTGAAACTGCGACGGTAGTAAGTTCCTCTCCAGGGTGTGAGCTCTGGGGAACGTGGACTTTGCTGAATACAGTGATTTTTAAATTTCATGGAGTCTGGTGTGGTGCTTTCCCATAGGAGTTTTTCAAGAAATGACTCATTTCATCACAATCTTGAGTAATATCAAGATGTTTGGTAAGAAATGCATGAGTCATTGTGTTAAGCACTTGTTCTTACTCAGCTTTCAATTGATCAGACCTGGTTAGTAGTAACATTTCATAATTATCCTTGTCTCTTAGACTAACTGGTATTGCAGATTAGCAGGTTTTTCTTGAAAAACAGGAATAGCAAATAGAGTTATTTTCAGGCTGGGGAAAACCCTACTGCCTCTCCCAAAATGAAGATGCTTATAGTCAGGTCACTGTGGTTTGTATATGCACACTCACTTTTCATGGCGGGTAATTCATTTGGAGAGATGTTCTCACACAAGGAAGGGACCCACGGTCGGTGGCCTTTCCCTCCTCTGCCGGGTGCTTTCTTTTACATTGTCTGATGATGCAGTGCAGAGGTCAAACCTTGCCCAGCTTATGCTGCAGGGGAATTCTCCTGCATGCTCTCCAAATTTAATAAACACTTTGGCACACTGAGGACATTAAGTTTGGTAGAAGTGAGATAGAAGACCTAAACCAGGTTAAAATGGGAAGAATCAAACTAGACATTATAAAAGGGAGCCATTCTTTAAAAATTGCTTCATGAGCCCCATATGACAACAGAGACAGACTCGCAGACCCAACCTAGGTGGACTTTCACAAGGTGGGACCATGACAAGGTTTTCTGAAGCCTCACCCCCTTTTCTCATCAATCCTACCGCCACAGGCAGTGACAAATGACAGATATGGCCTGAGTCACCCTCTACCTCCTGCAGAGTAAATGCCCAGTTCCCTGGTGCAGCTTGCAGGGCCCGCCCTTCTCCTTTGTAGCCCCTCTCTCTGAGTCTGGCCCTTGCCCCTGGCCTCCCTGGCCTTGCTGGACTAACACCCCCATTTGCCCACTGTAGTCTTGTGCCCCTGACGTGCTCTGGCATGTCGTCTGCCTTGCTCCCCCAGTGGACTTCTACTCATCTTTAATTGCCCTTCAAGGCCCATCTTGGTGTCCCCTTCTCCATGGACTCCATCTCTGCAGAGTTGACTTTCCTTTGTGAGCAGGTGCCAATGTAAGGAACGGTGTGCATGGCAGGGGGCCAGACTGGGCAGGGTGATGGGATCTTGGAGGGCCTTGGAAACCAGGCGTAGTGGGTTTGGTTTGAAGGCAGACCCTTTACCTTTAAAGGTGTCTTAGTTGCATGTAGGAAATGTGTAGGCTTGTACAGCTTTATGGCCTCTACCTCTTCCATGAATACCTAAAAAGAAAATTACAGAGAAGGGATTCCTTGTTCATGGTCTGTGAGTTTAAAAACAAAGGCTTGGTGGTGGTTTTTCATCTGGGCTGTGTCATTAGGGCTGTCCTGACTGCTGTGTTCATAGGTTAGAAGGATCTAGTTGTGTCACTAAGATTTCAGATGCCCGTGGATCATGTATTTATGTAGACTCTCAACATTTTTCGAGAAGTTTTACAAGTTAACATTATGTTATGAGGTTCTCATTATTTTGTTTCTCATATCCCTTCTCCCCAGAGTGATGTCTCCACAGGGAGAGAATCTGCGTCGGGGGTCTGCCAGGCCCCACCTCCCCAAAGCCCTTGGGTCCCCATCTGTTTGGTGCCTGGACATTGAGACTGTAGGGCTGGAAATTCTCAGAATTTGACCATCTCTGTAGTTTCCCTGGAATCATTTCCATAACTTTTTTCTAATTCCTATGAGCATTTTCTAATTATGTGAGCATAAAACAAGGTGTGCCCTATGCTTCTGCCTGAAAGCATTGACTGACATGATCTAGAGTTTTAGGCTTTAGGTTTCGGGAATGCCAGGTGTTTGCATTTTGGGGCTGTTTAATTAGGATGAACTTGGGAACTCCTTGGTAGAAACTTAACATTAGTGAGTGTCTCTATATTGTTTTCATCTGCAGGGGTACTTTACAGGCAACAGGTGTGTCTTTGAGAATGAGGGAGAATTATTTTTGGATACTCAGGGTGGTTTGATGATAAACAGCCATCCTGTGATTGTCCTCATCTAAAACTCACCCCATGCTTTAGTGTGAATCTAGATTTCACATTGTGGTGAGTTTTGTTTAAAACAAGAAACAGTAAGTTCAGAAACTGGGTTCTGTGCTTCCACTTGCTGTAATGGGCTTTTCTTGTATCATGGACAAAACAGTTCTGCTCTGAAGGCCTATAAATCATTGAATGCGGCATGTTGGAATGTGAATTCTTTTTAGCTTTGCAAAATCCTTATCAATGAGGGAAACCGACCTGTGGAGGAATAGCAGGTGGCAGTTAGATTTGGGATTTTTTTCTCCTTTAGATTTCACATTTGCTATTTAAGATTCTAATCTTCAGAGCCTTAAGGTCAGTACTCCATGAAATGTTGAATTAAACCATGGCATTTCCAGAGGCAAACCATTTAGAATTCTTCCTTGAATTCCCTACCCCCCCAAAAAAAACACAAAAGGAAAGTGAATTCATAATGACTGTTTTATTCCCAAGACTTGTGACAATAACCCTACAGCTCTGTGGCTTTTTCTTCTGTTGGGAAGGAAATGAGACAACTGTAACTGTCAGGAATAACACCTTAGTGCCAGCTCTGTGCTCAGGGCTGTTCAGAACAAGGAGGGAGCTGCTGAGCCCTTGCACAGGCCACAGCTTGTCAGCTCTCTTTCTCAACATCAGGCTTGCCTTGGGAGTTCCATTCCATTCCCACAATGAGCAAACAGACCTGAAGCAAACGCGTGTTTAGCAGGCCAAGTGCACTGCTTTGAGTTGGGGGAGGACGTGAGAAACAAGAGCCCTGTTTGTCCTTCAGCTGTTTGCAGCCCAGTCGCAGGAATCCTCATCTCTGTATCTGCAGTGAGTCTCAGCTCTTTATCTGGAGTATGTGATGTTATCTAAAGTTTCAGGCTAGTGGAGCCCGAGGACCTTAACTTCCGAATAGACACACATGGAAATCAGATACGCAGAGGGTAACAGGAAGGGATGAGCAGTTGTAGATACTAACCTGGGATGTTGCACTGGAGGACGTTTACAAGAAGCATTTAGAGACCTAAAAAATGCCAGGTAAAAATTCTCCCCCTTAGTTTTATCCAGAAAATGGGCATAGAATAATGGGAAGGAATGTGACAAATGGCAGGGTAGGGGAGTTCCTGCGTGAGGTTAGGCCCAGTGGAGGACTGGACGGGAGCTGAAGGGGAGCATTCAGGAGCTGGAGTCCTTTTGGAATGGTGGTGCAGCAAGGGACAGGTGAGACAGGGTCGCTCCATCCTGCAGGTGCAGGAAGGGCCAAAGCAGTGGCCACACACGTTGCTTCCGGGACACCAGCTGTCACTCTGGTACGTCTCTTCAGGCCCCGCATTGCCTGATGAGGCTCCTGGGTCTGTAAGGGCTTGTGAGGCCTTTTGGAACCCCCACCCCCACTTCTGTGCCCCAGTTCTTGTCTATTCCTTGTCATTTCCTAACCCAACCAGCTGTTGGGCCTTTGTTCCAGGAGTGCCACGCGAATGCACAAACAGACATTGTCTGGGGTGGGCAGGAGTCGGGTGCCCCAGGCCAACCATCTGGGTTCTAGTCTTAGCTCTGCCTCTTTCCTGCTGTGGTTCCTCCATGCCTCAGTTTCCCCACCTGTGGATTAGGAATGGTAATGGTATCTGTCTTACAGGGAGATGGAACTGTGTGTTACCTGTTGCTCTTATCATCATCATCTTCATTTTCTTCATTTCTGTGCATCTTTTGGGCCCAAACCATGCCCTGGAATCAGAGCCACCCCCTCTGGCCCAAAGGGAATTAGTATCCTTTATTCTGGATTCTTTGGCTTAGTATGTTCAGGCTGCTATAATAAACACACCATAGACTGGGTGACTTATAAGCATATTCATCCCTGTTCTGGAGGCTGGGAAGTCCAAGGTCAAGGCATCACCAGATTCAGTGTCTTGTAAGGAAATCCTGGCTCATAGACCACTGTCTTCTCACTGTGTCCTCACAGAGTGCAAGGGGCAGGGGAGCCCTCCGGGACCTCTCGTAAAAAGGTGCGAACCCCATTCACCATCTAATCACCTCCCGAAGTCCCCACCTCTGGCTGCATTGGGAATTAGATCGAACATAAATGGGTGTGTGGGGGGGTTGTAAACGTCAGCATTCCCTGTGGAGACATGAAAGGTGGAAGGGTCAGAAGGTTCATGGTTCACAGTCATCACACTTGACCTGCTAGGCTTGAAAACTTACCAAGTTATGTTCCTGAGCCTCAGTTTCCCCATATGTAAAAGAGAGTGAGACTGTGCCCATCTCATAGGGTTTTATTAGCAAATGCCAAACCACACTGTAAGTGCACGCTCCTGGAAGTGCCAGGTCCCTGTCAGTAGATTACTTGTCCTGCTGGTGAGGTGTGCTTCCCAGCCTGTACTATAATGGTGGTGATGGATTTTTTCCCCAACCCAAGTTTCAACATGTGATGTGACGGAGTTAAGTGAACTTGTTTGCAGATATTTGAAGTTGGGATTGTCTTTGGCTATCGAGGACCTATTTCTGTACAGGTTCTAGTTATTTTGACTTCATTTTACCCCAGTAGCTTGTAAGGAGGCTTCTTCCTCTGGGTCAGCACCTGTGGTGTCTTATCTTTATTCTCCTGGTAGCCCCTAGCCCAGTGCCTTACTCCCAGTAGGCATTTGGCAAGTGTTTTGAATATATTTATTATTACTTAGTAATAAATGTTAAACAGTTTTTTTTTTTTTGGAAAACATGCTTGGTTCTCATGTATGTAAAGGATGTTTGTTGAATGTCTGCTGTGTACTAACCAGCTTTCTTCCTTTAATGTTATTCTCTGTAATTGAGAGATTTCAGGTCACCAGGTGACCTATCAGAACAATTGTGTATTATAGAAAATTTTAATTGGTACATTAAATCAGGCCACTGTACCACACAACATGGGAAGCCTGTCCACATCCTTGTGATCAGTGGGCCTGCTTAAGTGGTTACTTGGTATCTTGAAAGAGCTGGAGAATCCCTCCTGGGCACTTGATATAGACCGTAGGGTGTGTCAGGTGGCCTTTTAGCATTTTGAGATTTAGGAATGGCTGGAGTGACTACATTAGTGTCCACACACAATGGAGAAAAACTGTTTGAGGACAGGCTGCCCCAAGTTAAGAGAAGTAGTATTACATTTCTGTTGCTTGACACTCTGCTGTAGAAAATAATCGGAGACAGCTTGTAATAAAAGTACAGGCCCAATTAGACGAAAATGATTTACAGAACCAGGAAGGAAGGGATAAAAACGGGTTCCTGGCAGCTCCAAGTCTCTCGGCAGCCAGGGTCAGAACAGCTTGCTGGTGTGAAACATTGTCAGATAGTGGAGGAAGGAAGGGCCCATGCCCTGCCTGCCAGCTGCTGCGGGTCCACGGGATAGGTGCTGGTGTGTTTTACGAGCCTGCAGCTGGCAGGGGTTGGGGTGGCGGGGGCACATCTTTGAACTAGTGGAGCCATTTGGGCCCCTTAGCATCCTGGTTGATTCTGAAATTCCTCTTGGCAAGCTGAGGATTACAGTTTTAGATTGCAGCTTCCTGCAGCCAGTTCTTGAGGCCAGCATAGTGATGAGCGTAATGAAAGTGATCTGGACCAGCTTGTGAGAGATGATTTCGAGGGGTAAGGGGCTTTCCCAAGGTGACGTTGCTTCAGTGAGCAGACCCCGAAGGATCCTTCCACACCAGCCCATCACCCTAACCCAGGCTTTATGGGTAGGGCTGGGAAGCCTTCCCACACTAAGAACATGGCTGGTACTCCAGTCTTAAGCAACTCCCTGCCCAGTCTGCGACTCTTGGCTGAAAAGATTCCAAGTCTCTCTTCTTGGGGGTAGATTTTGACTCTTTGGTAAGTAAACCAGACTCTTCTTGATGGTGGGAAAGGCCTAAAATCTTGTTTTAGAGGGAACTACCTTCCTGGTGCCCTCTTCGCTGATAGGGGAGTTCCTGGAAGTGTTCCAGTGCTCCCATCGGGATGCAAAAAGGGAACAGTCAACTTTGGATCTAGTAGGTTTAGCTATGCCTTCAAAAAAGGGTAGCAGGGAATGCACGGTCTTACTCGTTTGGATGAAATTTCCATTTTCAGTGTGATGGAACTGGAAAACCGAGAGAAGGAAGATTATTAAGGAGAAGGGCTTGGGTAAGTGGAATCGAGCATTTCTGGTTGTGGAAGGAGCGTGGCTTCTTGGCCTGCTCAGCACCACCCAGCTGTCTCTCTCCCTCAGTGGCGTCCTCCGTAGGGTCTATGAATGGCTGCACTTAGGAAAAAGGCTTTTGCAGTCTGCGCTTTCTGAATACGGTTTTTGTTCTGTGGGTCTAATTTGCATTTGGTGTGTGGAGTGCCTGGTCAGGGAAGAGCTGGTGCTTTGTTTGGGGTGATGATGGCTGAGGTTTCAAGTCTGTGTTTCTCAGTTTACCTCGTGTCAAGTGTCATTTGAGTAACAAGTGACTGTATTGCTCATCGTACTGAGGTCCCTCAGGCCTCTGTGTGCAAATTAGTTTTTCGCATACCCCCAAATCAGTCTGTGGCAGAAAGAGAAAACCATATTGACAAAGGGAAATTCTGTCCCTGTTACATGCATGTTAATTCTAGGATCCATCATGCCCTTTGAAACCTCTTCAGATGCTTAGTTCTGTCCGTGCCAATTACTTTATAGTGAGTGTCAATGGTAGACCACGAGAAAGGGAGGAGCCAGGGTGGAAGACTTTTTTTTCTCCCATTTAATGGGGTTGTGTTGGGTGCTTCTTGGCAAGTGGGTGAATTATTCATGATGAAGTGAATGGGGTTATTATTTTAAATGAGTATAGAAGCACATGGTTAGCAACCCTTTTATTAAGCTGCTAATGTAGATCTGGCTGCCAGGAAGCTTTAGAAACAGTCAGAGCTTATGTGTTGTGTTCCTTGGTTGTTTGGTTTTTACATGTTGACATAACGCTGAGCCTCATTTTACCCTTTTCTCTGGTTTTCTTTTTATAAACTTTTTTAAGTCAAGGTTCCAATAATTCTTTTTGAGGTCAGGTTGGGTATGTTGTTCCCTTTCTCCTCCATCACTGCCACCACCTTAATGACGGTCCTGACGTGTGACAGACAGTTCTGGTACCTGCCAGAGGGTAGAGGGCCCTTGGAGGGCTGGGGCTCACGTGTCTGCAGCGTCATAGGGCCTCAGAAGTCTGACTGAAGGAAAAAAGCCAACTACTGAAACAGTTCGCTTCTCTGAAACCTATAATTTTGTAACTCCACATGTTGAAGATGTGATCAGAACCAGAAAGTGAACAAAATTGGCCATTGAAAATACAACACGATTCTGTACAGTCAATATTATGCACTTTTCTTTTTGAGAATTTTCCTCAGGGCCTTCCCTGAGGACCAATTTTGATGTCATTTTGTTTTCCTTTTAAAAATGTACAATAGAAAATATATGTCATATTGAAGTAAAATGCTGAAAGTTTGATGCTGTGGCAGTTGGGTTTCCAAGCAACTTAGCCTTTGTTCACATGGTCAAACTGGCTTGTGATTTGGTGTCTAAAATCACAGGAAATGGGAAGGTTGAGGATGCTTCCGGAAGGTAGGGCTCTGCCAACTTATCATGCAGTGCACACAGGGTGTTCAGTGCCTATGCGTCCAGAACAAACCAAATGGAACAGAGAGGGGGCAGGTGCCTTGCACATTTACTTCTCCACATTGCGTCAGTTGGCACAGATTTGTTGCAATGCTGCTTACCCTCAAACCATTTAGTATACACAGTGATATGTGCACTGCACATATATCCATGTGTATATATATACATATACATGTTCTGATGTATATGAATGTTGGTTACCATCCTTCAACTAATACCAGCCCATCAAGAGCACAGTTCAGATTTCACCTATCTCAGTGTGTTAACTGAATAAAGTACTCAAACTTTGCTGCGAGTGCTTCCATCCAGGAGTCAGTACATGAATAAAAGATGTGCATCATGATCAGTGGCCAGTGACCCACTTCATTCAAAATCTGTCACTGGTCAGTCACTGCGCATGTCACTCAGTTCACGCACAAAGTGTGTGTTTGGGGTGCCTCCTTGTCTTCCAGGGACAAAGCAGTGTGACGTTCTACAAAAATGTCAAAAATGGAGAGGGCATTGGCCAAGACAGGTGAAAATGCAACAAAGAAGTTAAAGGTGATAACACTGGGAGTGGAATTCAAAACCTCAGTGGAGTTACAGAAGAAAGAGCTGTTTCCTCCCTGGGAATGACAATAGTCCAGCTTTTGGAGAGCCTAGAAGGACAGACAGCCTGAGGAAGGTAATAAGGTGAACTTAACCACATGAACCAGGAAAGTGGTTGTGAAGAAAAGAATAACAGTAACGTAGAGGAAGCGATGCTGGCCAAAAACAAAACAGCAACCACATGTGAGAGGAACTCCAAGATATTTTCTGACATAGAAAGTGCTGAAGGTAAATGTTGCATGTTTATTCCAACTTAGGAAGGACTGTGGCCCATAGTGGCCCTATTTACAACAGCCAAAAGGCGGTAACAACCCAGACGTCCATCAGCGATGACTGGATAAACAGATTGTGGTAGGTTCATACAATGCCATGTCATAAAAAGGAAGGAAGTACTAATATATGCTATGACATCTGTGAACCTGGAAAACAGTATGCTGAGGTGAGGAAGCCAGACATAATAGATCATATAGGATTCCATTTGCATGAATATCTAGAATAGGTAAATCCATAGAAATACAATACAGGTTGCCAGGGGCTGGGGAGGCAGGCTTGAAGGTGGAGTAACTGCTGAATGGGCTCAGGGTTTCCTTTTGGGGTGAGGAAAATGTTGTGGAACTAGATTGAGGTGGTGCTTTCGCAACATAGTGAATATGACAAATGCTTCTGAATTGTTCACTTAAAAATGTTTGGTTTTGTGCTGTATGAATTTCACCTGAATTAACAGAAAAATACGACAGTTCACCAGGGCATAGAAAAGATGATTGCTTTGTATTCTAACTTACGCTTTAGGAAGGAGGCAAGTGCTTTTAAACTGTTGATATGTTTTTCTCACAAAGAAATAAATCATTTTAATCTCAATGTTTCTATTGTTTTAAATGGCATTGTGCTAAATATTAGCTTTACTGTTTGTTTTCATTTCCCTATACGTTTACAATTGACAATTTTTAGTATTTTGACAAACACTTTAAAAGGTCATGGAACAATTACAACTTTCCCCATTGATTTCTAAGATTACTTTGATGGTTTCAACTTCCATGGTCATTTTTATAGTCTCCTACTACTATAAAAACCAAGGACTGCCTATATACATATGTTTTACCATATATGTAAATGCCAGTGATTATTGTGTATATCCATTACAGCACACTGTTGCAGAACAAACCCCTTACTCTGCCAGTGAGGATCCTGAGATGTGTCTTCTACAGCCTGCATATTTCTGAATGGTGCTTTTTGGAAGGAAAAAATAGAAAATCCAACCCACAAGAAATCACCTGGTGAAGGTCATGGTCTTGATGTTGAATTTTCTTATAAAAACACTTCATATTTTCTAAGGCCCAGCCTTCCAGAGAATTTAGATTTCAGGACCTCTCCTGCAAAAAAAAAAAACCTCTAGAATAGCCAGCAATGAATGACTGCAGCAGCCAGCAGCAAAGAGAGGCCATTTTGCCCTGTAGGAGGAAAACCATTCCTCGGCTGGCTGTGGTTGTGGCCAGTGAGAGGCCAGGTCTGCCTTGCCTGGAGGCCAGATCCAGGTATCAGATGGCCCTCACTTGGACACCACTCCAGTGCGGGGGTGTCCCTGCTGCAGAGGTGGCCTAGGATCCTGGGAGAGTGTCCAGGTCAACTTTCAGACCTGTGGATGGAATTGATCCTGTGGCTGTGCACGTTCCTTTGTGTCCACTCTGAAGTCTTTCCTCTTTTTAACTCCAGCTCAGGTTTTCTTCTCCTAGAAGCCCAATTTGTGTAAGTATTTCAGATAATTTTGAACTTCCCACTCTGTGGGAAGATGAGAAAAAACCCTAAAAGTGGCTGCTGCTCTTGGGGTGTTGCAGCCTCCCTGTAGTTTGGTCTCCCAGGTGCTGGGCACTGTGGGTTCAGGGAGAGCAAGACACAGACCCTGCACTCTGGGGTGGCCATCACCAGCCCAGGCCGGGAGCCAGGCTCTCTGGCTAGAGGGCCTTTCCTTTTCCTTCTCAGATGCGATGGGAGTTTGGGCAGATCATCTTGACATGAGTTAACAAAGGACCCTTCTCTTAGGGATGTTATAAGCATTAACTAATTTAACGTATGTAAAGTGCTACAGCAGTGCCTGGCAGATGGTAAGGTGTTGGTTTTTGTTTTTTGTTTTTAAACATTGTCACAGTGATAAAGTGCATTAAAATTCCTGATCATGTTTAGTCCTCAAAGCAATCGTGCGGAGAACGAGTTCGTCCTTTGCACTGCGAATCTCCACCACTTGGCAGAGTCACCGTGCTAGAAGAGGGCTGAGAGCACCTGAACGAGTCCCCTAAACCCTCCCCTCTGATTGGAGGACGGTCAGGAAATGTGTTATCTCAGGCTGCCATGGCAAAGGACCACAGACTGCTGGTGGAGGGGTGTTAACAGATGTGTTTTCTCACAGTTCTGGGGTTAGAAGTCCAAGATCAATCAGTGTCCTGTCAGGGTTGATTTTGTCTTAGGTCTGTCTCCCTGGCTTGCAGATGGCCATCTTTTCTGTGTCTTCACAGGGGCTTCCCTCTGTGCCTGTCTGTGTCTGGAGTTCCTCTTGTAAGGACACCAGTCATGTTGGCTTAGGGCCAACCCAAATGACTTCGTTCTAACGTAATCACCTCTTTCAAGCCTCTGTGTCCAAATACACTTTCTGAGTCACTTTCTGAGGTGCCAGTGTTTAGGATTTCAAGATAGTAATTTTGGGGAGACATAATTCAGCCTGTAACAGGAAATGATTGTAAAACAGGGATTGAACAGTTGGGTCAAGAATGAGACTGAAGCTGCATCAGGAGCCGTGGAAGTGATGGAGGCAGTTGGTTGGATTTGGTGATTTTGGAGTTCTGATTTCAGACATGGTTTCCAAAGGAGTTGGTCACGGTCAAAGGAAGAGCGCCTTCAGTGAGAAGAGCATCTCTGGGTGCCAGCGGTCTGGGATTAGCAGGCCCATTGACTTGGTTTGAGCTTGGCGAAGTAGAAGAGGTAATGATGAGTAGCTGATGGGGGTGGTAAATGTTAGCCTGAGAAAGCTGTTGTGCTTCCTAGGCATTTGAGTCATTTATGAAACACCTCATATGCTAGGTCCCAGGTCATAGTACACTTCTTATCAGAGGAGAGAGAATTCAGGGCTCATGTCAGATCCGTGCAAGTTGCTTCTGACTCCAGAATGTTTCTAGTCTGTGGTTGCAGAGAAACAGATTATATTCAGCTTTTTAAAGTTACATTTCTTAAGTATGCCTTAATTTTGTTATTAACAAATATTATCTTAATCAGAAAATTGTGGAGTAATAGAGTTAGAGTTAAGACTATCTGGGTTTAAATCCTGGCTTGCTCACATTTATCAGATGACATAAATTGGCAGAGCTTTAGTTTTCTGGGCTGTGAAAAGTGGATAATTACACATCTTATTGGGTTGGCGGAGAACGTGCACACAGTTAAGTGCATGATGGTTCTAGCACTGTGTCTTTCCCATAGCACTCATCGTAATGATGGGAAGAATATAGCTAAGCAAATTAGTGACCTTTTAAAAAGATTTCTTTTTAATAGAGGAAAAGAAATGGCAGTGAATTTTGTATTCTTTCATTCTACGACAACCAACAAAGTTTGTGCACCCAGTGGTTGAGTCATAGGGATTAGGAAAGGGCAAGACCCCTGCCTTCAAGCAAGCTTCCGGGCCTGGTGGGGAAGGCCAGGAGGGTACAGTAAATGCTGCCAATCAGATGTGCTCATGTTGCCAAACAGGCTTTGAAGAGAAGAGAGAGGGTTTTTGCAGGGATTTTCACAGGGGAGTGAGCACTTGTATTCAAATCTGAATTTTTGGGAGAAATTCAATACCCAGGGGAGTGGAAAAGTTGCAGACATTAACGGCCTGGGCAGAGGTCTAGAGATATAGGTCAGGGTGCTTGGCATGGCTTTAAAATAGTAGTTTAGGGATTAGTGTGACATATGGGGGTGATGAATGAAGAAAGACAAGACGAGATGCGAAGGCGGGAAGACCCCAAGGGGAGCTGCCAAGAGGTATTAAGTTGGGAAGTAACAGGATGATACTTGCAATGGAGGAACACTCAACTAATGATGTCATGGAGGAGGATTTGGAGAGGAGGCAGAGTAGGGACCGAAGAAGAGGTTTAGATTTTGCAGTGATTCAGATGAGACTGAGGTCTTGAACTAGGGCTACAGCTGCAGGAGCCTCAAGAAGATGACAGATTCCAGACTGTTGGGGAGGTTGGTGGTTGGTGTCAGGGTGGATGTGGCTGGGCTGGGGATGACTCTGGGTTTCCAGCTTGGGTGTCCAGAATGGATAACGGTGCATGCATGAAGCTGGGGCAGGAGGGGAGGCAAGCAGATATTCTAATCTTAGGTTGGTGAGTTGGAGATGCCTATGGACAGTGCACATCCTTCTTCCCCATAGGTAGCTGGCCAGCCACTGGGTCTGCAACCATGTGCATCTGAGAGGACAGTGAGTGCAGGCACCTCTCTCAGGAGCAGCTTGGCCCTGAGAACTAGGACTTGAGATTTGGTGCCTGGGACTGTCATAAAGATAGTTCACAAATGTTTGGACCTTTCTTTTTCAGGGTAGATGGTGGAATTGCATCTCCCTGCCCCACTAAGCCCAGGCATGGTCACGTGACCGCCTTTGATTAAAGGAAGCATGAGACTCACTGGAGCCCTCTCTGCCTGGTGCCTGGGTGTGTTCCAGAGGGCAGCTCAGTGGTGCTGTGGGCCTGGGTCCCCAGGAGAGGTCAGTGTCAGTACTGACTAGAGTCTGGTGACCCGGACTACACCTACACCGAGAAAGAAGCTTTTGTTTAGGCTTTTAAGATGTTAACATGTTAGTGGTGTTTTTTACCCAGCCCATCCTAACACAAGTTGTTTTTCTAAGAGCCTGGACCTTGCTAATATTTCTTTTCTAAATTATAAATCATTTTTGAAGACTTTTTGTTGATAATGTGCCTGTGCACATGTGTGAGTGCATGCACACATAGATAAATGTAGCTGCGACCAAAAGTGTTTATTTTGTCGCCATTTTCCTTTCACCATAGGTATTTTTTAATAAATGAAATGTCAGAAAAGTTATGTCTGACTCATGCTTTTCTTTAACAACAGCCTTACGGAGATGTAGTTTATGTACCATATAATTCACCCACTTAAAGTGTATGAGTCAATGGCTTTTAGTAGATCCACAAATTTGTGCAACCATTACCACAACTCTAAAATATATCGGTTACCCCAAAAGAAACCCCATTTCCCAATCCTCCCGCACACTCCCTCCCCAGCCATTGGAGGCCACCTCCAATCTGCTTTCTATTTTTATAGGTTCTATTCTGGACATTTCATATAAATGGAATTTTACACTATGTGGTGCTTTGTGACCAATGCCTTTCACCAGCATAATGTTTTCAAGGCTCATCCATGTTGTTGCTTGTATCAGTTCTTCCTTTCTTTTTAGTGTCAAGTAATTTCCCATGGCATGGAAGATGGTGTATTGTAAAACCATTGCCTAGTGGTTTTCAAGGATGGAGGAAATGCTGATCCTTCTATAGAGTTGTGTCTATCCACTCACCAGGTGATGGGCATTTGGGTTGTTTCCACTTTGCCTATTATGAATAATGCTGCCATGAATATTCATGTACATTCTTCTGTGGTTTTGTACCAGTTACTCTGCAAATGTTTTCATTTCTTTTGGGTTTATACCTGGGGGTGGAATTGCTGAGTCAAAGTCTAACTCCGCATTGAACTGTTGGAATCCCTGCCAGACTGTTTTCCAAATCAGCTGCACCATTTTCCATTCCTACCAGCAGTGTGTGAGGGTCTGATTTCTTCACGTCCTCACCAACACTTTATTGTCTGTCTATGATTATTGCCATCCTAGTGGGTGTCACAGGTTGTTTTCTGTCATTTGACATACAACTTTGATACCTCAGTTCTGCTTTCCTGTCTTTGTATATGCTTTCTTTTACTTGCAACTTCTGCTTTTGTTACTTTGTATTGATTTGTTAGTGTTAAGGTGTATGTTTCACAGGGCAGTGCTTACTTCAGTTGCTACACCCACATTGTCAGTTTAAAATGTGATACTTTGTTCATTGTTAGATACTTCAGTTTAACCAACTGCCAAGTTCATGGCTTTTGCTTGAGAAACTTTGAAGCTTAAGCTGAAGTGAGAATTAATCATGACTTAGCCCAAAGGTCACTTTCTATTATTTGAGGAACTTTGGTGGCAGTCCTTGTTTGTCTTCATGCTTTAGCCACTTGAGTTTGTGGTGGGTAAAATCAAATGTGTTTTCAGTATCTATCTGAATATTCATATTAAACCATGTGGTTTCTAAAGATAGGCGCTGTCTGGAGCTCACGGAGTCAGTCAGCACACCTGATTGAGTGACTAGTCTGTGATTGGTGCTGAGCAGGGTCCCTGCCTTCATAGAGCAGCAGATGTAGTTGGTGGACAGACCTTAAAGGAATAAAGGCAGCTGTGGTTGCAGATCAGAGCGGGGCTGTTGAAAGCCAGGGGTTCTCTGCAGGACAATGATAGAGGCTCCCAAGATGAGTTTTACTTTCTTTTTGGTTGCGCGTGTGTCAGGAAAGACCTCTGTGAGGAAGTGACACTTCATCTGAGACCCAAAGGAAAGGGAGGGGCGCTGTGACAGCAGGAGGGGCTTTTGGAGGCAGGGAATCGCTGGCAGGTCAGAGGAACTGAAATAAAATCAGTGTGGTCGCATGTATGGGGACTCTGGGAAGAGAGGAGGCTGGATTGGGCAGGGCCTTGAGGACATGCTTATCATTTGGACATCATCCAAGATGCAGTGAGAAATCATTGAGTTTGTGGTGGGTAAAATCAAATGTGTTTTCAGTATCTATCTGAATATTTATATTAAACCACGTGGTTTCTAAAGATAGGCGCTGTCTGGAGCTCACGGAGTCAGTCAGCACACCTGATTGAGTGACTAGTCTGTGATTGGTGCTGAGCAGGGTCCCACTTGAAGCCAGGGAACAGCAGCACCCAATTAAGAAAAATCACCCCAGCAGCTGTGTGTCAGATGGCTTGCAATTGCAGGGTGAGGGTGGTGGCAAGAATGGGTGCAAGGAGACAGGTCATAAATGGAGCCAGGGAAGTCAGAGCCTTGCTTTCTCTTAAGTAAGTATTTGAGTGACCCTTCTTAATTAAAATTCCATCATTAGAATGATGACAAAATTAGATAATGTGTTTTCACAAGTTTCTAACGTGGGGAGCTGAGGTGTGTGGTTTCTAGTGACAGTTTTGCTTTTGAACAGTATTTGTAGGGTAAAGGTGTTGTTTCTATGGGAAGCAATTGGGAAATATTTTAAAACCTTTTTTTCCCTCTCTTTAAAATCCAGTATGTTTTTACTTTCAGTTAACATAGATTAGAACTAATTCTGGCACTTTGAGAAAGGAGCCGTAGACATTCCAAAGCGTCAAAGACAGGTTTCCTGTGGCTGCTTTAGAAAATCCCCCCTAGCTCAGTGGCTTAAAACAACACAAATTCATTATCATGTGGTTCTGTAGGCTAGAAGTCTGACAAAGATTTCACTGGGCTAAGTTGTGGTGTCCATGGGGCTGTGTTAATTGGAGGCTGTGGGGCCAAGGTCCCTTGCCTTTTCCTGCATCTGTGTGTAACTGACTGTCTTGCCAATGGGTTTCAGCCCCCGGGCAAATTCACTATGAATTCAGTGAGACTGAGTAATGACAATGGAATGTTCTTGGGGTGGAAGGGTTTATTGGTTGAGCACTAGAATTACATCTGTATCCAGCAGGTCTGTAATCCTTCTTGTCTCTGCCTCCACCCAGAGTACTGGGCAGAGCTCTTTATATAGTGATGCATTGCCTATGGGTATGGAAGCCTTAGCCTAGCAGCAGGCCAGTTACATCGTCAAGTAGTTTAGGTTCAGGTGAGGATCCTGGCCATAGGAACCTTCGCTTTATCCACACCAAGGTCCCTTGCTCATGGCTTTCTTCCTTCATTTCAACCCCTTCCTTCATCTCTAACCCCAGTCCTCCATACTTATATCTCTGCTTCTCTTCTGCACCCCCTCTTCCACTTTTAAGAGTCCTCATGATTAAGTTGCACCCATCTGAAGAACCCAGTGTAATCTCCGCATTTCAAAGCTGGTTGATCACTAACCTTAATTCCTCTTTTCCATTTAATATAAGATAGTCCCAAATTCCAAGGATTAGGACAAGGACATCTTTGATGGGGGGGGGCATTTAGTCTGCCCACCACAGTGGCTGTCTGATATTATTAGGAAATTGGCTCATTGATTCCTACTCATATTGACCGCACTGGGATTTTTTTTTCTGTTCTGGGCACTCTGTAGGTGCTTTAAAATAATGGAGGGGTGTTACCGTCGGGAAACGTGTATCAGCCCCCACCAGAATTCATTTGTAGTTAAAACAGTGGGGGTTTTTAAAGCAGTCTTGGGGAAGATGGAATTAATTACCAGATTAGGTTCAGGTTTTATGAAGGTTTATTTAGGAAACATAAAGGGTTACCTTGTGTTCTTCTCATTAATGCAGGAAATTAAATACTATAGGGGAAGCCCAGGAGTCCTCCCAAGATTAATTTAAAGGTTTATCATAGTTCTCAAGTAGAGAATCTTGAGAAATAATTGTCTTCTGATTTCTGGGGCTAGGGTGGGGGAGGGGGCTGTGACACAATTGAGAAAGTGGAATTAGGCTTTTAGAACCTTTGAAAGAATAATTTGCACTTTCCTTATTAGTTCTGTGTAATAGCTCTCAGATGGAGAGAGCCCATCCTGCAGGTGACATACAACAGTGCAGTTGGCACGTGAGCCAAACATTGATAAATGGCAGCACATTTGTGAGTATTATTAATACAAAGTAAGTTCAGTTTTAACTTCAGCTTTTGTGCAATCATGACATTACAGATCTTGGAATATGATTCTTTTTCCTCTGTGAAGAGGTTAGAAAAATCAACATGGGGTGTCTCATTTGGCAGGCACTGGACAACACTCAACATTTGTTAACTTGAAATTTGTATTGGAGGTTGGGGATTGCTGGTGGAGAAATGTGTTTAGACCCAACAATTTGAGGTCTGATCACAGCCAGTACTGCCAGCCTCTCAGGGTCTCCATGCCTGTGCGAGGACAGCTGCCTCCACACAGTGCACCTCCTTGGGGTGTGGGAGGTGTGGGCTGGCACCTGACTGACACAGCGAGCGGCAAGCTGACGTGTCCAGTGATTCCAGCACATGCAGAATTGTGTTTCTCACTTGCAGCCTTCTTGTTCTGTGAGCATTTTCTGTGGGTCACTGAGTCAACCATAAAATGATTTCATTTTACAGAAATGGAAGATCAGATTTATTATTAATATATTGTGTTTTTTTAAGCTCGGAGGTAAGAGAGCCATGAACTTTCCCCAAGGCTTTCTCAGAATGTGGTTTTGGTTTAGCTCCGATCCACTGAGGTGCCAAAGTCTGAGCACTCCGCAGGTCTGCTTCATCGGAATTCACCGGCCTACTTCTCAGGGTTTGCATTTTCAAACAGCCTGCCCAGATGAGACTTCGTGCTCTAAGCGTGGAGACACGCTCTGGCCCGTGAACTCTTCTGCCTTGTGCAGCAACACGATGTTAGGGCGTAAGGGGGTCCAGTGATACATCCCATCAGAGAGGTAACGGAAGAGTTTGTAGGGGTCCAAAGCACTGTCTTTATTGGTGCTAGAGCCTCACGCAGGAGAATATAGCTTCTGTTTCAAGGCCAGTGGACTTGGTAATGTGTACTTAGACAGACTTAATAGTCCCTCGTGTGCACCCTGGTCAGTGACAGCATAGGCCTGGGTGGTCTCACCAAGTAGAAGGTCCATCCTTGGGGCCACCTCTATATGGCGGGTAAGGTGGGCGCAGAGGAGGGGACTCAGCTTGGCACAGCCAGTTCTCTATGCAGGGCAAGCCAAGGCTGGCATCTCTTGGTGCTTTGGGTGGAGGAGTGTGCTGGTCAGAGCTCCCTCCATCTAGAAGGGAATTCCAGGAGTGAGAAAGCAGCATTGCTTAGCCCCCCGAATACCTAGGAGTGTGCTTAGTAAGAATGTGAGGAATGAACTAAGAATTGAGAAACTTAGATTTTCCTAGTCCAAAGCATTTGCAGAACTGCCTCTCCCTTCTCTGTGTGCTTTCTTTTTTCCAGATACAGTTAAGGTCATGATTCCACATGCTAATTTGAATCAGCACATATATGATTGAGGATGTAGGAATATGTCCAGGCCCAGTTTGCCTTTGAGAAAGAAAAACAGCCTATTTCTTATTACCATCTAGAATAATACACATTCAAGATAATATGTGATCAGTTTATTTTTATCAGGTTCAAATTTGACGTAAGCGCATTTTTGCACTTTGCTCCAGCCATGTTGCTCGTGTATATCAATCTTTATTTATGGGGAGGCAGTCAGCCATTTTCACTCCTAACTGTAGGGGAGGAAATGGGAAAATTCCAAGCTAATGAGATAGGACTGTAAGTATGAAGAATCATTCTCATTATTTTGCAGTTAGCTTTGAATGTATGTCTCTCGGATTTTTGGAAAAGATTTGAAGGTGGTTCTGGTTACCCGACACCTTCTGTGTATGTTCGTGCGACATACACAGAACCTTTCCTCTCTCCTTGGGAAATACTGTCTCTAGAAACCTTTTCTCTCTTTACCTCTGGGTAATGGCTGCCTCTCCTTTACTCAGGTGTCTCTCTGTCTCTCTCTCTTTTTTTTAAGAATAGCTGCTCCAAACTTAGTTACTGTGAATGATAACCCAGCGGAAAGAATGTATTTGAGGTGCGAAGCTATACAGCCCTGCAACCTTCCTTGTCTTCCCGCATCATTAACTAGTTCACTGTGCTTCCCATTCATTCGTGATAAATTTCCTGAAGCTCAGCAAGAATTACTAAAAAGTTCCAATAAAGCTAAAACTTGAGATGACTCACAAATGCATATCTGCTATTTGTGAACTCAGATTTGTTCATGGAACATACCATTACCAGTATGGACATAATCTTGTGTTCTTGATGCATTGGATGTTACATGCGTTGTGATCATTGCATTTCAGGTGCCCGTGTTGCATGTAGCAGGAGGCTGTTGATGCAGTGTTTGCTATCCAAAACACTTGTGAATAAATATAAACTGAATTGGTGAAGCTAATTTGGGGTTTTTCATATTTTTTTCATGTCATTTGCTTGTTTAACCAGAAGTTCTATTTCATCAATGATTGTGCTGAAACAGCAGTTTATAATTAGTAAATAATTTATTCTTGTTATGACAGATTAATTTTAAATCTTCCCTGCCTTTAATTAAAAAAACAAAACCAGTCCTAAGGACTGCCCTCCCCTCCCCAGGCCTGTTCACCGATCTAGGAACTTGTATTCCTCCTCCTGTTTTGCCTCATTGTTTTTGTCCAAATAATCTTTTTCATCAAATCTTTCAAAATTTCCAGAAATATTTATTGAGCCATAGGCCGTTAGGGCTGAAGAGAAACCTGTCTGACTTGAGTTTTCCAGCCGAAGATGCTGCTGTTCCATCCACCTAAAATAACCATTAGGCCAGGACGCTGCTCCCGCCTTGCCCTGGTGAGGGCTCCCCTCCCCACGCTTGGGGTGCTGGCATGCTCCTCATTTTCCAGCACTGATTCCGATCACGCTTGGCCCCAACCTGAGCAGGATTTCTCTTGAAGATCTGACCTTGTCTCACACTACCTGCTGCCACTCTCCCTGGGCCACACCTCCAACCCCCCACCCCTTTTACTTTTCATCCTCATCCAGGCCCCTGTGTCACCCTAAGGGCCTTGGCCTCCCTGTGATGGGCTCTCACATGCGCCTTGTCATCTCTCATTGAAGTAAATGCAGAAGTATTTCTCCTTAATCTGAGCCAATGTCTCTGTTGAAGATGCTTTTCCTCTAAGCTCTGCAGGCTTCCCTCTGTGACCTCCGCTCTGTGCTTTGCCTTCCTTGTGCCTACACCATCTTCTGTCCTAACGGTGTTAATGGGGCAGAGGTGCTGGAAACACCTGGGGAGGCTTCCCAAGTACCAGAATATTGGGGAATGTAGAGGAAAGGTGTGACACTCGTATGTACATCTGTATGTTGAAAAGGTGTCCAGACCATTCTGACCTCCGTGCCTGCCCCCAGCCTGCTCCCTCTGCTGCCCTGGATTCTCTATCTGCTGGTTGTAATCTGGCTGAACCTGGCCTCACCTCTGTGTTCAGCCTGGACTCCTTCATCAGTTGCTGCCACTGTGCCTTTGCACTCACTCCACTCCCTTGTACCTCTGACCCACTGACCTGCACTCCCTTGTACCTCTGACCCACTGACCTAATGTCCTGGACGACCTTGCTGTGGTGGTCTTTTCCTAGCTGTAGAAATCGCTGGTGAATGTCACCAAGCTAAGTCATGCGGCTTTATAACCAGGTCATGCTGCTAACTTTGGACTACTGGACTACAGAGTTGGCAGTCCTGTCCACCACCCTTTGTTACTGTTTGATTCCAGTCCTCATTGCTGTTGGCCAGGCCCCAGTGGCTCTCAATTCTGGCTGCACACTAGAGCGTCTGGAGGAGGTTCTGCCCAGAGACCCTGTTTTCATTGTAGGACAGGCCGGCCCGGGCACTGGTGTGTGTATTAAAAGCTACACAGGTGATTCTGAGAAGCAGCCAGAGCTGAGAACCAATGTCTGCTCTCTGCTCCTCAGTCCTCCCTTCATGGCCCTTGACCGTGGAGCGTCAACTGTTGCATCGTCCAGCAGGTCATCGGACAGTCGTCCTTAACCATCTTGAAAATCCTGCCTCTACCCGCTGATCCTTTGAGGAACAAATACTTGTCTTGCCAAGGTCAGACCCTGCCCTGACTCTGGATCCCTCCCTTACCTGCTCCTTTAGTACCCAGGCCCACGAGCCATCTTTCTGCTTGCACTGATGTCAGCCAAACTGGAATGAAATGTCATTTTTTGACAAAAATGTTCAAATCGTGTGAGGCCAAACAGCAAGGGCAGGGAGGAGTTACGGATGGAATGAAGTGGCTCTCAGGAGAAGTAAAGAGGGTCCTGTGACCTGCCCGCCAAGGGCTCTGTGTAGAGAGCGTGAGAATCAGGCAGGCCTAGTGTGAGTCCTGGCCCTGCCGCTCATCAGCCCGCTGTGTTTTCCCTTCCTCTGGAAGGAAGCGCACTGTAGCTGTGGCATCAGGTTTGGGGAAGCTGAAATGCGTAACAACAAAAACTGCTCTTAGCACAATGCCCAGCCCATAGTGAGTGATCAGCACATGTTTGCTCCTTAAAAATGGCCTTTCTTATGTTCCCTTTAGGAAATTTTTCCTTAATCCAACAGATGTAATATCTCACTCCCTGTTGAATCCCTTAACTTGTGCTGTTCTAATAAACTGCAAGTAATTTGAAGATAGGTAGATTTTTTAGTGTTTATATTCTCTGATACAGTGATTCTGATGTTTTTTATCAAGAGATGAAAATACTGACTAACATTTGTTAAATTTAACCAAAGGAAGACATTCTGTTTCAGATACACAATCCCTGTGTCCCCCTCTCTTTCTGGGAGGAGTCGGGGGGAGGAGAGAGAAGGGGGGTGATATGACGTTGGAGGGGTGGAGAATTGAATTAATGGCTGAGCACTAAATGCTAATGTTTTCAAAGAGGACAAAGCAGAGAAAGTATTCCCGTGGACTAGGACCCTGAATGAGAGTTGGGTGCTATTTTAATTTTGCCCCTGTTATTTGAGCAAATTCGTTAATCTCTTGGGGTGTTTTTCTCCAGGACAAAATGGAATTAGGTGAGATGGTTTTGGATCCAGCCTGATCCACTGTTGGAGAGTCTGTCTATAGTGAATTGTGTTGTCTGTTATTTTGTCCATTCCTGTAGTTTTGTTCAGTGTGGCCTATTTTCCATATATTGTATCTTCTGATCTTCAGTGTATTTTTAGGTGACACAAACAATATGTGAATGCATTCCTGAAAAATG
Organism: Manis javanica; assembly: GCF_040802235.1. NCBI lineage: Eukaryota > Metazoa > Chordata > Mammalia > Pholidota > Manidae > Manis > Manis javanica. The sequence continues at coordinate 110,209,773 of NC_133164.1, forward strand.
CTCAAAAACATAGGATGTAGACCGAAAGGGAAACTGAGTCTTTTTTGCGTGTTGACCCCACCGCCTCCCGTCTTTTTGCCAGAGTTGAGCCACGGTTAACCAGTTTGGTGTAAAGCCTTCAAGACCTTTTTATGTACATGTCCATATGCACGGCCTTTTTGTATTTTATAGTATTCCATCTTCAAAAATGAGCTAAATGAAGTTCGAACTTGAAATTTGAACCCACGGGAAATTTAAACCCACGTCTGTTCGCGCCCAGATTTTGTGGTGTTGAACTCGGTGCCTGGGAGTCTCTCGCCTTTGGGCTGTGTCGCCCTCTAGTGGCGGCTGCCTTCGGTTTGAGGCTGGCGTCCTGCTGGAGGTCCGGGGTGGAAGTGCTGGTTTTCTGCCAACAAGCTGATGATAGGGTTGGCCGAATTCAGTTGCTCACAAGTGTCTAAAGCATCCTGTAGTGAGCCCTGGAGTTGCTGCCACCTTTATACCCCATCTTCCCCTCTGGTAAGAGAGTGGTAACTTTGCAAATGAGGCATGCTTAGGTGCCCCTGAGCTAGGAGACTGTCCCTGACTGGTTTACTGTCGCCACTGAGCCAGTTTTAAAGTGGTGCCCACTCCTTCCCATGGCTGTTTGCGTTGGCTGGACCATTCTCTCCCCTGTCCCCTTTCAGAGCTTCTGTCACCCTCTGCCCCCTGAACGTCCCATTGCGCCAATGGAAACCTGGCCGGCTGTCCCTGGAGGGCACTGCTTCCCCCACCTTCTCCTCAAGGCATAAATTTTCCCGATTGCCATCTCTAACCAACCTGTCTTCCCCACCTTTAAACCTCAGCTCCTGTTGAAGCTTACACCGTCGACCTAGCACCCCTCTGCCCCCCGTTTTGTCACTGTCTCCTGGGTGGCTTCTTCCCTGCCTCACAGTCTCCACTCACCATCTGTGGAGACCCCAGTGCCCACATCACATTGGCGACCCACCTTCCCAGCAACGTGGCCTCTCAGTTCTTGACCTCCTCTGCTCTCCCGTCTTTCTCCACCTCATTTTCATGACCCTCTTTAGATCTTCCTCTCTGATTGACCCCCAGGATCATGATTGACAGCACCCCACTCTGTGATCTTCCATCTGCAAATCTGTGTACCCCTTCCTCCTCTTCACCATGCATCACCGTCCCCGGGCCTTGAGGTGACATCTCTCTGCTGCCTAGACTCTGTGGTTCCCTCCAGCCAACCACACGAGCCTCTGTTAGTCCATTGGATTCCCTGATGGGACCCCAGCCAGCCCAGTTAGAGGCTCCGGTGAAACTCACCTTTTCCGACTATTCCAAGATGTGCCAGCCAAACTCACGTCCCGTTTGTGACCACCTTCCTCAGATGGGCGTCTGTCAGGCATCTCATTACACTTTTTGAGTAATTTCACCAGTTGCCAGAAAAGATTTCACACCCTCTGATCTTGCCTGAATCCTCCCACACCCTTGTCCCCCTTTCCTCCCCCGATGACTGTGCCTCTTGTTTCACTGAGGAGGAGGAGAAGCCGGGCAGTCAGACCCCCTCGCCGTCTTACCACCGATTCCACCCTCTTGTCTCTGCCCTCGGCAGCTGAAGTCCCGGCCCGTTCCTGTCCAAGGCCTCTTCTCTCGCAGGAATCTTCTTACCTTCTCAAGGATGTCTCACTGGTGGTTAATTCTTTTATCTCCTAGATGGTTTCTTCTTTTCTTCTGGATCGTTCCAAATGGGATAAAAACAGGTCTCATAACAGTAGAAATTTATAACATGATGAACAAGTCTTGTAACATTATCAATGTTATTTTCCTTAATTCTGTGTGCCTCTCTTGCCATTACCCCCTCTGTGCTTCACTTCATAGAAAGTAACCTTTAGAGAAAATATTCTACTCTCCACTGTCTGTGTTCTTACCTTCCCTTTGCAAGCTTTTTGCTACATCTGTTCCTCCTTTGACGATTGGGGTGACCAGTTGTCTCTCCTGAGAGTGACTGTTACCTGACGGCATGTGATGTCACTGGCCACCCGCACCATCCTGGGCAAGCCTGCCAGTGACCCTTTTTGCTCTGCCGCCCTCTTCTCAACCTTGAGATGAGTTTAGGACAGTTGACTGTCTCCTCCTGGAAGCCCTTGCCTGTGTAGCACTTAACCAGCTTGAGCTTGTTTCCTTGTGGGTGTCTGCCACCCCTCTTGGGGATGTCAGCCTCCTGCAGGCACTCACTCTGCAGTCTTGCTCACACCCACCCCAGCACCTTAGAGTGGTGCCTGCCCAGCCGGCCCCCATGCTAACCTTCTTGGTGACCGATGAGAGGCCATTTGTGTCTCTGTGTCTCTGTCCTCTCCCCTTCCAGGGTCAGGGAGACCTGATGACTACTCTTCGCGGCTCAGGTGGCCTTTCTCTCTGCTCATCCCCTGATGCTGTTGTGCTTCTCACTGATAACACCATGTCCTTTGACCCTGATCACTGTCACTTCCTGCGGATAGAGCCGCACCCGCCAGTCAGGTAGCCCTGGTCATGTGAGGCTGGTCAGTTAAGATTAAAACTCACAAAAGTTAAAGTTCAGGTATTCAGTTTCATTAACCACCTTCCACATGCTCAGTAGATACCTGTGGCTAGTATAACATAGGACAGAGCAGATGTGGAACATCTCTGCTTCCATAGAAATTTCTGGGCTGTGCTGTTTTAGTGTTAGCAGCTTGGCTGCCTGAGGTTCAAGATGATACCTTTTTCATTATGATTCGTGTGTTCATTTCAACATCCCATAATATCAATAACAAAATGCATCCTAAACCGTCTTCCATTTCCCTCTCTATTGGCTACCCTTATTTTTGTCCTCAGGTTACCACTTGACCAAAGATTGGTGCAGGAGACCTGGCTTTGCCTGGCCTTTCTAGGTTTTGCAGGAGGTATGGCTAGGTACTACTTGCAGATACCATGGTACAACATTGGGATTCTGCAAATCTAAGACCTTTGCTGCATCATGCACTGTGGCTGAATGCCTGGAGCATAAAGTGCAGCCTCTCTGGGATGTTGAGGGCAATGCTGCTTTTGTTTTTCCTGGTTGAGTTTAGCCTTTGGAATACTGAGAGTGACCCCACTGTACTCAGTTAATGATTTCCTGCCTACAGTGACCTGGTCTGCTCTGTACATCCAATATGGTGTGGTTAGTTCCAAGCTATAAAGTGCCTGTCATGCATGATAAGATTTCTCTTATTAAAAGGGGGGAGGGGTTGGCAGGGGCTTAGATTTTCTAGCATTTGTTTTCAAAATAGTAAAAAATTCAGATTACTCAACATGAGAGTTAAAAAAATTTTTTTTTGCTTTATTGTTTTATTGAACCATGTATATATGTTGTTGGTTCAGCCCAGATTGCTGATAAAGAATGTCTCGAGAAGGTTCTCTGGCCAGTTGCTTGTGCTTAATTACACAGAAGCCTACCTGCAGAGTTGATGATCAGCTTTGGCTGCAGCTGCTCAGCCTTTTTTAGGTTTTGTCAGTCCTCAGTTACCAACAGTAAGAGGGAGATGGAACCTTTCATAGGGAGTAACAGTCATCTGCGTTTGGCTTCAGTATGTGTGCTGCTCTGAAATTTAGTATGTGCATGATGTCTTGGGATCAGATTAAAGAACAGAAACACATAGTTCATCTAGCTCATCGTTTTGCTTGATTATCTTCTCCTCCTTTCTGGAAGCTTCACTGGAGCACTCCATTAGTTTATACTTTCTGGCCCATCTGAGTTGGAGGAGTTAAGTGATAAAGTCTTAAAATCCTGGTGGGAGAGGAGTGCAACCAGTGATTTCATTAAAGTGTGCACATATGTGTTCCTAATAAAACTCGTATATGGGTCCTAACAGTCCAGGGTTCATGTGTGCATGTGCAGCTTCGCTGTAATTTGCTTGGTTGAGTGTTTGCGGAACTGTTCACGGAGAGCACATGGCCCCCGCTCTTCACGAAGCCATGCTCTTTGAATCTGTCCTATTTTACTTACAGGTGCTTCTTGGACCCTCAAGTTGATGTGTATTTGGAAAGTTTTGGGAAAAACTGCTTAGGATTTTGAACGAGTTTCTTAACATATTGGATCGTATTTTTGAGACACATTCTTATGCAAATATGTTCTGAAAAGGTGGGAGAAAACATCCACTTTCTATTCTCAGATGGGCCCGCTTCCTTCTCTCTGCCGCAGAGCCCCGCTCTGACCCTGCATCCTTTCCTGGCTCCCTCTCCTCATTTCTGGAGCGGAGGAATGAAACCTAAGTGACTGTGAGAGCACCGGGTTGACCTGGGGAGAAGGAAGCTGCAGAGCCTCGGCTGCCTCACGGAGTCTCTAAGCTCTGCTCTCTAAGCTGGCTGTGCGAAAGCTGTTTATGCCGACTGGTCACGATCTTACCGCTTAAACGATTTTTGTTTTTGTTTTTATTTTTGCCGCCCACTGGAAAGAGATTAGGAGAGGGAGACCCATGGAACTTCCTTTGGATGAATTAAGTAGTGTGGCGGCCACCTAGGATGTTGTTTGTAAATGATTACTTTGCACACATTGCGTTTACCCTAACATACAGTACTGTGAAAGACTGAACGTTTTCCTTTTGGGTTGTGACATACCGGAGGGTGCTTTAAGAACCCAGGGTCAGTATGGTTGAACCCGCTACTATCAGGGCAGTGGTAAGGTTATGCTGTTCCAGAAGGCTCTAAGCAGATTACTTCACCAACTACTCCAGTTTTCTCCTCCCTAAGGTGGCATAATAACATGACTTGGAGTTGTAACATTTTAAGAGTTAGTTAAAGTACATGGTGCTTGGCACGTGGCATGTGCTCATGCTGACCCCACATGCCTTCCTGAGCTCCTGGGGCCTCGTTGCTGCCCAGGACTTTGAGCAGTTTGTACTGTTCTTGGGTTTTTTGGTTTTGGTTTGTTTCTCAAAGGCAATGAGAGTAGCTGTGATTTGAACTCATAAAAACTAACAACTTGTGGAAGATGTCAAAGCTGAAAGGCAGTCTGTGAAAAGTAGTTTTAGCGGATGTGGTAGCTCAAGGTTTGTGATCCTTAATGTATCAAGAGATGGGACAAGTTAATTAGGAAATCATTAAACGCAAATAGCAAATGTTAGTTAACTCATATTTGGGAGGTTAACACTGGCTTTAAAAACCAAAGCGTGCATTCCAAAACCAGTTGGAGGGCTCTCTTTGCAGATTTCAGTTCCCACGGTGTTTGGTGGCGCCCTCCTCTTACGTGCCCGGCAGGTGGTTCTCAGCAAACCTTTGCCAAATGGGCGAGTGGAGGGAAGGAGAGTAATGGCTAGAGCTAGATGGCTTTTCTGACTGACTTGGGAAATCCTGTGATTTTAACCCTAATGAAATTTTTATGGGTGTATGTGCTTAAATGTTACTGTTTATTGAACATTTTTAAGCCTTCAGGAAAGGGATAATTAGGAGAATGAGCTCCTAAAGTTTCTATGCCAGCGGTTTTCAATTCTCTAATGTTTGCCCAGCTCCGGGGTACACAGAGTGTTTTCTGTATTCCCACACTGAATCTTGCCCCTGGGAGGTAGCTGTCAGTTCCCTCTTATAGATGAGGTCAGAGCTTAGAGGAATATGAAGAAACTTGTTTGCATTTGATGTGCCAGATTAAGTGGCTGCGTCTTGACTTGAACTCAGATCTTCGTTTAGGTCACGTGTGTGTGTGTGTGTGTTTACACATGCATGGAAAAAAGCACATATATTTAAAGGCGTTGAACTCCTAAAATGCCAGTTGATTTTTTCTTGATACACTAATACTCCTAAGGAAGCAAACATTTCCTTTCCCTCTGCAGTAGACTGCCTATGTGCATTTCATCGTGATTGAAAAGCTGGCATAATAAGTGCTTGCTCCACACTGTTCTGTGTTCTGAGTGCTCTACGAGTGTGAGTTCCTTTGATCCTCATAACAAGCCTAGGAGGGAGGTATCTGATCCCCTTTGGGGGCTGAGGTAGTGAGGAATAGAGAATTGAACTTCATGTTCTTAATTTTGCTGTCATTTGTCAACCCACGTCAGTGATTCCATTTCCTAAGTGACATTCCAGAATGACTTTCTTTTTTTTGCAACAAGGGTTGGGATGATGGGATGGTGCCCTATATCTTCAAATCAGAGGTTTCATCTACTGGAGTTGCTGGCTTTGGATGACCATCACCTTTGAAGCCAGTGGCTTGGCCTTGTTTGCCTAATACTAGGCCCTGGTGTGATGCTATCCAGAGTAAGCCCTCAATCAGTGTGTGATGAGTGAATGAGGGGGGAAATGAATGTTGAGCCTTCCAGAGCGGGGAGGGGAGGGGTGATGGTGTGGCAGATTTACCCAGAATCTTGAGATCTCTCGTGACTTTGCCCTAGTGCTGTGGTTTACTGATATTCTCTTATTCATGGAATATGCTTTTTAACTTGTAAACATGGGTGTGTGTCCTCTGAGAGATAGGGCTGAGTTGTGTTTGTGACGCCTTCATTTTTAGCTGGCCATCTAACTGATTGTGGATGAACATTTGAGATGGAGGCCCTCTGATCTTGAAGTGAGAGATAAAAATCACTTCCTTCTTTTCTAGAAGCTATGTTAATACAGACCGTGAGACTCCAAGTAGTGATCTCAGGTATCTTGCAAAAACTAACCTTTGGCATACTTGGCCACAGCCAACGTCTTTCTAGTAAGTTCCCCCACTGGTTCTTGGCTTTTCTTGTGGAATTAACACATACAGAGTTTTCTTCGTTGGTATTCCTGGTGCGTGGCCTGGAATGTCCTTCACCCCTTGATTTGTGGGATTGTTTTGTTTGTATTTGAGTCACACTTTTAATGAGACCGAAGCCAGAAGCCACACTGGGTATGTGAAGAACAGAAGGGTGTTTCATACGGGGAGATCCCAGGTTAACCAGTCGTCCAACTTTCCCGAAGATGCTCAATTTGCTCATTGATGGAAATACCACCAGAGGGGTTGGCCAGGAAGCAAAATGCTTGCTCCCCAGGCAAACCCATTAGTCATTCACTGCCTGCTGGGGAGTCCAGGGAAGATGATAAAAGTAAACCCGGTTTGAGACTTCTTTTAGAAGTAAAACAAGTAAATAATGAAAGTAACAGCTACTGGTCTGAGGGTGTTCTGTGTGTTTTTATTGTGATTGTTAACAACTTTGGCGCTCTGTGGGAAGCAGTTGCCTTCATTTCATCCGTTGGAGAAGTGCTTCAGGAATGATTGTTTTGCTCAAGCAGATAAAGTGGAGTTTCAAGTAAGCCCCTTACTCCAAGCTGTGATCTGAGTCAAATGGTGTCTCCCTAAGTTCCTGACAGAGTGGTTTTAATGACAGATGCTCCGCTTGCTCCGGGACTGGTGCAAATGCTTGTTTGTTTGTTAATTTGTTTGCAGAAAACAAGAGGAAAATTATTGGGTGGGAACCTGGGAGCTCCTGACTGGTTGCAGTGGACATTCCTCAGGGAGACTTAGTACCCTTTGAAGTGGTAGGGGAAAGGTTTCTGGAATAAGAGGGAGTTAAGGAAACTTCTCAGGTGTAAGGTAGATAGAAAGTAAAGGAGCAACAGTATTCCAGAAGGATCCAGAGGCCAAGGAAGTTAGGAGCTGAGATGTTGGGATGTGAGGGGTGGCTGTGCCAGACCCAGCACTGTTCTAGTACTTTGGGCACGTTTTTATGTTTCATTGGCTGTCTCAAAATGTGAAATCCAAGACTAAGCATGTTATCCCCAAGTAGCCCAGTCATGTGGTGTGCACTGGCTGATAGGTTTTGCCACGAAAATGGAATCAGCCTGATTTTCCTAATTCACAGAAAGAAAAATAAAATCAAGAAATGGGTAAGATTAAAAAATTAACGAATTTCTCCTGTATTCTTAAACATGTGCGTGCTCTTGTACATTTACATGGAATTCAAGGGTAATGCAGTGTCTGACCTGCAACATGTGTAATTATCTTAAGTGTGATTGAATAATAATGGCTTTCAAAAAGCAGAGAGCACCTTGACTTCCATGGAAGTTCTACCTTGATGGGTGTGGCTGTGCTCTGGGATTGTCCTGTTGATAGAAATGCATCCCCTAGGATTTAGGGCCAAGTTATTCGTGTGGCTTCACTCATAATCATAGGGAATAGATAACCAAATGCCATCTCAGAAGGCTCTACCCATAGGAAAGACCATAGACATGAGTCCCATTCGTTACTAAGCAGGGCCTGGAGGGTCTTCTGGCCTGGGAAGCCCTTGTGAGAATGGGAATAGCTGGAGGCATGAATGTGATGGACAAAGGCTCTGTGAGCAGCCTGTATGGAGGAAGAAGGTGAAGGTGGGCACCAGTGGGCACTGGGCTAGCTCCTGGGAAAGGACTTAAGTGACGGGAAGAGAGGTTTGCATTTGACAGGGTAACATGGAGAAAAAGAGAGCCGTACAATGTGTGTCCGTTTCCTACTTCCTAGAGGCAACCGCTTTCATCTCCTTTAACTGCTGCTTTGAGCTCTTATCTCCAAATCTAAACATGACATTGCTGCTGCCTCTTGAAGTTTCAGCCTAAGTTCTGTTTTGGAAGTTAGGGATCTGCTCTTCTCACCCACACACCCGTGCCTCCCATACCCCATACCCTTCTGCGGTGATATCGGTTAGGTCGGTTTTCTGTGATGACTTTGTAAATGCTGTTTGTCATGATCCAGGTGGTACACCAGGATTACTGTCCCAGCACAGCCTTGCTTTTTCCTGTCTTGTACTTTATGTGCTTACATATTCCCCAGTTTCTCCTCTAAATTCCAGGCCCATTAGGTGTTGTGTCTTATTGGTGAAAGCCTTTCCCAGTGCCCTCTGACGTGGTCTAAGCCGGCCGGGTGCCCTCGGCCAGCGCCAGTCCTGGGCTCTCCTGATGCTGCTCTGCAATTCCCTGCTCTGCTCCCTGACCCTGCGGCCTCTGCTGGATGGCTCCCTCACTCTTTCTTGGTTTCTGATAGCTGTGGTTTAGTGGTGCTAGTTTACTCTGCTCTAATCTATTTCATTAAATAAACAGGATGTGCTAAGTTGATTTCATAACCATGGATGTGTGACTTGCATTTTGAAAAACACCGAGCTAGGTGGCCACTTGAAGTGGTGCTGTCGCATTGCCAGGGCGAGCTCTCTTCCTCGCTCCTTCTCCCCACACCCTCCCCCAGTTTTCCCGAAGCTCTTCAGAAAGAACAAGCCCAGAGTCCGTGGTCATGGGACCTCCAGCAGCAGTGCCACCGTGGCGGTGAGGATGCTGCAGGGTGGCTCTCGAGGGCAGTGCAGGGTACCGGGCTATGTGCTGCCATGGGGGTGGGGGGCCCTCCAAGCTGAGGGCTCAGAAGTGCACGGGTGCATGCCAGGTGTTTGGTACTTAACCTGGCCGGAGACACGAACCCTGTAGGTTAGCTTTTTTGATGAATTACTAAATAATGTGAGAAATAAACACCTTTACCCCCCTCTCGCACCTTGGCTGTGGGACAGGACTGGGCACCATGTGGCTGACACCGGGTGAGGCTGTGGTCCTGAGGGGGCCTCTTTGGCTCATTTCACGGAAGGCCCCGAATCACCATAGCCAGGCATCCACTCATTCTCTGGATGTTCCGTGTTCTCGCGCTCTGCCTTCAGATCGCTGATGCAGCCCTTCATGCCAAAATGGCCGTATGTACCAACTTCCACCTAATATACTTTATCATTTAACAGTGCAAGTTAAACTAGTATTATTCTGTTTGATAGGCCAGAAGTTGTCTTTTTTTATGACTGCTGCACATTTCTAGGGGTGAGCTGGGAGGAAAGGAGTGTTAGGAATGGGTATAGGGTTCCTGTTGTCTCTCGCCCACTGAACAGAAGACCCTTAGTTACTTATTCAAGGGATAATGGATCGAAAGTTTGTTTTGATGACATGGAGAGAATGGAGCTGATATGCTGAGAGGATAGTCCATTCCAGCAGTTTTATAAAAAGAAATACATTTAAAGTAATTCATATTTGTTTAAAAAAATCAAATACCAAAAGAGTAGAAAGTGAAAAACCCCTAAATCTGGTGGTTGGTGATGGTTAAGGATGAAAGATGTCTTTTGTCTAAGGTATTTGATAAAAATAAAGTCACTCTGCATTCTGTAAGAGCCATCTAGATCTGGCAGAGCAGACAGCTGTGTCCAAGGGGCTCAGCTTCGCAACAGCTGTGTCCACACATCTGCTCCCCTGCAGACCTCCAGGAGGGGGAAGCTTATGGCCAGAATGCAGCATGTGGGATGGGAGGCATGAGTGAGGTTGGCAAGTTATACGGGTGGGGACTGGGGCTTGTAGGTTGATAGGGCCTCGGGAATTGGGATTTTCCACAGGGTGTTGACATCAGATTTATATTTTGGTTCCGTTGCCCTATTTGGGTCTTCATTGTACTGGAAGAGGTAGGGACACAACAGGAGTTGGCCAGGGCATCCAGGAGAGAGCGAGATGCTGGTGGCCTGGACTAGGATTGGAGCCGCCAGAAGATGGGAGGAGCCATGAGGTATCTACACCTGGTCCCAGAGGGCTTTGGGCAAATGTGTAGCAGGGAGATTCCTTGAACAAAGATCAAGGAACTGCTCAAGTTTTGGTTGGTGGATTTTTTAACTTGATTACAATCATAATTCCCAAGATTTACAAAAGCCCACTGTTTGCCCAACAAAGGGCCATCCGCACAAGGAAATACACAGTACGTTCCCTCCTCATGTTACAAAAATGCAGATTGGTGCTTCATGCTGTAAAAATTCCAATCAGATTGGTTCCTTTGTAATCAATGGGTTCTTTTGTCCATTTCTGAGCAGAGGATTACTTTCCATTTTTAGTGGTGTGTTTCATGTGTGTTTCTCTGCAGAGGAATGCCTTCCTTGTGTCATCCATCCATTGCCCTTTTTTAGCAAAGTTGTGCTGGTGAATGAATCCATTGTGTGACTTCCAGCCACTCGCATTTCTCCACTGGAGATAAAACAGGTGCGATTGTCTTTGCTCTGAGTCATCGCTTGTTTTTGTGAGATTATCAGAAGCCTCAGAGGAAATGTGCAGGATTTCATCATGCTGTGCTGACTATGGCATTGGCGATACATGATTTGGATGAGAGCGCTGTGGGGAAAGTGGGTGGATTTTGTGGGCAGACAGACCTGGGTTTGAAGCCCAGCTCCCCCACAGTGAGCTGCCCTTAGGCTTGTTGTTTCTTGCCTCTGGGCCTCAGTTTCCTCCCGTGTAGGGGAAGGACACCAACACTTGCCTGCTAGGCTGGTTGGGAAAGTGGTCTTGTGGTTGCGTGTGTCCCATTGAGGGCACCCCAGGAATAGCTGGTGCTTCGGCTACAGGGGACATGTCGGTACATTTTCGAAGCACCTTTTATTGTTTCTCAACTGAGCTGATGGGAGAAAGCAGTAGGAATTCATTGTAAACCGTCCAGCGCTAGATCGCTTCATCTGGTGATGGTTTCCTCTGGGCTTGTCATTCCTGCTCTGGTTGTGGAAGCAGGTCCTGATTTCCTGATGGTGTCCACAAATGGTTGCAATTCATAAGGAAGTTACTAGTTTTCCCTCTAGACTCATGCAATGAATATATATGTGTCATGTGACTTGGGTTATGAATACATATATGTCTATTTGTGTGTGTATGAATATATATATAAAATCTAGATTGAATGTAGCTAAATAGGAGTATTTGAAAGAAATCCCTCACGTGTCCCCAGTTTCTAAATTTTGAATTAAAAAATGTGAAGTGATCGTAGAATCTGTGCCTGTGGTGAGTGAACCTGGCTTTGCCTTTGCATTCCAGGCTGCTGTCTGATGAAACTCACAGGGGCTTCGAAAACGGTGTGGCCCTGTCTCATGAAAGCAGCCGTGAGGTTATGGTCACGGCCAGTGTCAGATACACATAACTCTAGCAGGCACCTGCTCTGTCCCTTTTATCCCCTACAGACTTTCTGAGGTGAACCACCCACTGTTAAGTTCTGATTCTAATTCAAGGTCTGCAATTTGGTTCGGTTTTCAGAAGGAATATCTTGTTTTCCTGTTTGGGGAGCTGATATTGATGGAGTCTCTCTGCCAGGTGAGTTAGGCAAATGAACTCAGATCATTTGATGATGTCTGAGGGGCAAGAGCTTCAAATTCAAGCTATATAAAAGGGGTTTAGAGAATCTTACCTTGTACTCTGATTTTGTAGAAATAACTGCATTTCATGTACTTTTCATGACTTGCTTTACCAAGTTGTGTGTTTATGCCAAGTCTCTCCGTCTAACCATTTTAATGCCAGTTATTTATGGAAGTTGAGGCCCAGATAATGAATGCTCTTAGAATGAGAATTTAATTTCACGTCTCCTGCACAGCAACAAAAGGAGCTTGGGAATCACAAACATCACCTTAACTTGTTTTTTCTTACTGTTTTAACTCTATTTAAGAAGAGCCTTTATCTCAGGTGTTTATTGATTATCAAGCCACTGCTGTTTGGATGCTGGCAGTCCTTAGGGATGGAGGTTGTGAGAGGAGAGACCAGACATGCCCGGGTCAGACTTGAAAACTGCCCAGTTGGTGGGGAACAGGCAGGATGAGGAAGCAGTGAGTCCCTGGTTAGAGTTCAGGAGACCTGGCTCCCAGTGAGGACTTGGAAATGACACACACTGATACTGTCCTGTGTGCCCTGCTACTTGGTAAAGTGTCATCTCAACCCTCTTGGCAGTGTCTCAGGACAAAGTCTTATATCCCTGTTCACTGATACGGAAAAGGAGGCTTAATAATACGGCCCAAGTTCAGAGCCAAAAAGTACCCCTCCACTCTGGGCCTCACATTAAAACACCTCCCTCCACCTCCACACATAGACCTCAGCTGCCCAATCTCTCAAAAGGGTTGGGATGCATCACTGGCAATATCTTTGAACTCGACATTGCCGAAATTCTCATAAGTATTCTTGAAAGAAAGGCAGTTGGTTAACTCCCATGTCTCCTCCATATCTGTGGTGATGACAGCAGGTTCTGGAAGACTTAAGATCTCCCTCCATGTCACATACATTATAAACTCAACAGCAGGAGTGGTGCGATGCTGTGTGAAGATCGAGCTAACCAGTAAAAGGGTAGCAGTTTATTTATTTATGTTCTAGGGACTCGGGTGCACTGTGTCAGCCCATTGTTCCATTCACGTCCTCAGAGGTGCTGTGGATGGTGTGGTGGAGAAAGGCAGCAGAATCAGGCCTTCCTGCCGGTGGTCCTCACACCGTAGTCGCAGTGGTAGGCTGGGTGACAGGCAAGACCGAGGATTTCCACAGCCGTCCAAGGGAGGAGATGCAGCTCTAGTTAACTGCAGAGAAGGTCCTACACCAGCTCTATGTTGTCTCACACCTAGGAAGGGGGAGTCAGTGTTACGTAGAATAGGCCTTTCCCTGTGGTCTGAGATTGCTTAGCTAAGGTACTGTTCCAGGTGTTAAGTCACAGTTTCCCACTTAGAAATAACAGGTGTTTCAGTTAGTATGTTTCAATAATGGCATCTGAGAACTTTTGATTTTGTTCTCTTTGGTCAGTACAGGAAGTACTCTGCCCCAAATTCCATCTCATGACTGTTCTATGTTGAGAACAGCATTTTTTTGTTTTCCAACCAGTCTTAACGGTCATCTTAACCAGTCTCTTTGAAGCATTATGGAATTCAGAGATGAGGGTAATTTGTCTATTTTATTTCACAATTATTTATTGAATTTCTGATTATAAAGGTAAATCCTGAAAAACAAATAAGAAACCATAGAAAAGGATAAGAAGAAATAGCAATTACTCACTAGGCTGAGATAATAATTATTGTCTGAGCATAGGTGCCCTGAGAGCAGAGCTGAGCCTGCTTTTCCAGTCCCTGGCGCCTGGGAGAGTCCTTGGTGCAAGGACTACTTGGAGCCAAGGGCCCCGCATGTTCACTTTCCCCCTCTGGAGAGGATGTGTGGAGCAGTTGGCCAGGTGGGCGCGGTCGGGCCAGGGACCCAGGAGGCCTGTGAGGGGCCTTGCTGGCCCAGGACCACCTGTGGAGCCATCCCAGCTCAGAGGTGTTAGGCGCCCCTGTGACCTTCAGCTGGAGCTGGAGGCCTGAAGACAGCGAACTTTTCTTGGTTAGAAATAGAATATTTTGCAGGGTGACTGATAGCTTTGACTCCAAGTTTCTTTCTCTGTATGGCTGTGTGGGTTTTAGCGACTTCAAAAGAAATATTATTTCAGACTGAGAGAGTGCAAGAATGTGGTTGTGCTGGCTTTTCCTAGACCCAGGCTTCCCTAGGGTGGCATGTGGACTCTGGCTGGGTAATTCTTTATTGTGTGTGTGTTGGGGGGCTGACTGTGGCGCATCCCTGGCCTGTCCAGTAGACGTCAGTAGCAGCTCCCCCCATCATGATTCTCAAAAATGTCCCTACACAGCCCAATTTCCCTTTCATGGCAGAGTCACCCCCAGCTGAGAAGCACTGCCGGGAAGGGCCTGAGTTTCTGTCTAGGCTCTGCCTCTCACAGACGTGTGGTCTTGGTCAGGAGGCTTCTCACTTCCCTAAGCTTCAGCGCCCCTGCCTGTGGATTATCGTGGTGACACCATTGCTCTGAATGGGCTCATTTTTGCATCAACAGCATTGGATGGTAAAATTTTTAGTTTTCCTAATGTAAGAGGTATGGAGTCACATGTTTTAATTTGCATACATTGATAAGGAAGATTGGCCAATATTTCATGTGTTTGCTAATTGTATAGTGTGGGGTTGATTCTTCTTGCCATTTGTCCAGTTTAGTATCCTTTTGTCACCATTGTTTTCTCTGCTGGGGCTTTGAATGTTGTCTTAATGCACGTGGGTGTCTCCTTGCTACCCCTTATCTTCTCTGCCAAGAAATCTTATCCGTCCTGCCTGGTGGCCTCTTTGTCCACAGGGCCTCTCTGTGGTCCTCTGGCTGTGCAGTGCAGAAGGGTCAGGCTGAGAATGTGTTTTGTCAGTCAAGTTGTGTGCTCCCTGGGGAAGGACAGAGGACCTAAGGAGTTCACCCCCACCCCCTCCACCGGCCCTTGAATCACCCACCTGAAGACTGTTTTGACCAATATTTTGTCTTACCCTATTGTCTTGCTTAATGGATCACTTGGCTCCTATTTTTTCTTGCCAATTCTGTTAGTCTGCTCAAGGGGCCATAGCAAAATACCACAGACAGGGCAGCTCAAACAACAGGAATTTATCCCTCATAGTTCTGGAGGCTGAAAGTTCAAGATCAGTGGAGTATTAGGATTGTCTCTTAGACTGCCCTGTTGGCGTGGAGATTCCTGTGTGCTCCTGAGCCCTGGCAGGCTTCCTCTGTGTGCACCTGGTGTCTCTTCCAGGCTGAATTGCCTCTAAAGTGGACACCAGTCAGATTGGATTTGGGCCCACCCTAATGGCCTCGATTCAGTTTAATCAGCTCTTCAAAGGCCTTATGGCCACAGACAGTCGCATTCTGAGGAAGATTTGAGAAGTGGGGAGAAGAGGAGGACACCTGGCTGAGCCCGTAACACTGACTTGATTTTATGCTTTTTGTGAGAATAGACCAGTGTGCAGTGGATTATTAGAGCTTTCTTGGAAGAAAGGTGAATCTCCATTTTTTGGCATTTTAAGATTAATCGATTGCTCAAAGGTGTTGGGAAGACTTGAAATGTTGCCTGAGTGACACAGTATTAAGGGCTTCACACATAGAGGAGCCTAATACATTTGTCTTGATTGAAACGATGCAGATTCTTTCTGAGAAAGCGACAGCCAGCTGTATAATTGTAAAACCAGCGCAGCAGAAGTTAAGAGTGTTTGCAGAGGGGCAGGATGAACAACTCAAAGGGTTACTGTAGGACAAGGATGTAAACATTGACCAAAGGTGGAGGCTTGCTGACAACTGATGTTAGCTTCCATGGAGCCTTCTGGCTGTTATCTCCCGTTTCCTGAAGAGGTCACTCTGCAGGGCTCTGAGAACCTGGATGGTGGTGTCATTTGCGTTGTGACGCGAGAAGGGGGCTTTTCTGGAGAAGCACACACACAGCTGCACTTCCCTGGGGGTCAGGTTAAAGTGGTCACCTTTCCCGCGGCCTCCCGGCAGTGCAAAGTCACCATTGGCGGCAGCTGAGACTTGCTCATACTCTTGGGTTTTCCAGCTTTAGCTTCAATGCGCAGTGTGTTTGTATCCACCTAAAGGAGACGGTTTGCACTGAAGGAGCGCAAGCCTCTTGGTAAGACTTTTCTTGGCCGGGGAGGGGGTTTTTAGCTTCCTGGGCATTTTCAAACTCTGCTAATTCAGTCGTAGTCCCAGCAGTTTTACATTACCTGAAATGAATGCTTGGGCTAGTAATTCATCTCCAACTTCGTTGGCCTAGTTTACTTCTTTCTAAAAGGATTTTGTTCAGACCTCAGGGTTTGTGAACTTTCTTAGGAGCAAATCTCAATGGGCCTGATTGGTTCTCTTAAATGGTGATGTTATTCTGGGGAAAAAATTCAAGAAAAAGAATAGATTTAAAATGTATGAACACCATGAAAGTTGTGAATTTTTCTTGAAGGAAAAAGAATTGGGCATCTCTGACTGTGTCTCTTAAATTTTATAGTGAGAAATGAAGCTTTTCTGGGGGTGGTTAATTGATTTCTATGCAGTTTATCTCTGTAGGGCTTTGTTGGGTATTGAATATTGAGCAGATTGTTAGATTATTTTATGCAAGAAAATAGATTATTTTCTTCTAGGTTTTATAATGTTTCATTATTCACCTGTTAAAAAGAATTTATGATTTAAATGTAAATTGCTGAATAACACAACATGCCATGTGAAGGGGAGGTGCTCTTTAGTTCTGGAATCAGTACATCCATTTATCTGCTGTTGATCCTCCTGTTCTGTGCCATTGACCTTTTTGTTGATAAATTGTACTCGTGGTTTGAAGTCTTTGTTTCTAGTACTTTAAAGGGAGAAAATTAAAAGCATCAATTATTTGGGCCGACAAAATGCATTTTAGATCTTAGGTGGCCAGATTGCTTTGAATATTTCCTTACAGAGGAGGAGGGCCAGGACCTCTCTCTCAGAGGGGACAGGTATTCCCTGCAGGTAGCCGGCCCCTTTGTGAGCTGGCTGGCTGTCATTACGTGGTGGCTGGGGCTGGCCCGCGGCTGGCTGGCACGAAGGCCAGGACACTGTTCTCCATACCCGGGGGACCTTGGTTCAGTCGGGAGTGCGGGTTGATCAGATTGGCCCCCTGTCTACTGTGATCTTGCCTCAATCCTCTACCCTACCCCAGGTAAGTCAGTGTAAATAAATCCCTGACTCCTTCAGCTACAGAAGATCTTCAAAGTTTGTAACAGAGTTCGACTGCCACCTCAACCAGGCAGAGATTGGAATCTAATCTACTTTTAAAAAATCACTCCAGGGGATTTCATAACTTCCCTGAGTGTCATTTGCTGGTGACTAACAACCTTGACTTTTTGGAGTCCTTCCTTTGCCAAATGTGCGTTCCTCACGTACTCTGCTAAAATGGTTCTTAAAATGATGCCTGTAAATACAGACCACAGGAAAGGGGGTTGAGGAAGAGAAATGGCTGCTTCCTGCTCTGGAGAAACGTATCAGGGAAGAATCCGTCTAGGGACTGCTTTCCCTGCTCAGTTCACCTTTTCTCCTCCTGTTCCTTTCTACTCAGAGTTTGTCCAGGTGCATTACTCTTACTCCATATATGTTGACGTTTTTGTATCATGGTCTGCTTGAGGAGTTGTAGCCATTCCAACGTGAAATTTCTGGTGCATAGTAGGTGCTCAGTAGTGGTTGCTGAGTATGAGGCTGTAGAAGCAATGTGAAAATACAGAAGTCACCATAGTGTGGTCATTTGCAGGACAGCTGTAGACTGGTGACAGGCCTCACTGCAGTGCGTGTGCATGTGTGTGTGTAGGTTGGGGGGCAGCCTGGACAAGGCTTTACTACTGGACACCCAGGATCAAGTCTCAACAGCAATTTGACTGGACTTTGAAATAATCTGTGGGAATAGAGAGCAAAGACGAGGCTGATGGGGGACAGTGCTCTGGGGAGCCCCAGACTGGTGGTGAACCAGGATGCCTGAGTGTCTGTGGGTCGGCGCAGGGAGAGAATGAGGTTACTGCAGTGGCAGGGTGGGTGATTTGAATATATTATTCATATATATTTGATGAAATTGAGTATCAGATAATCTATACCATAGGGTGGAAAGACAGAATTAGTGAGATTTGGTTAAGTATTGGATGACATAAATAGAATCTGTTGAGACATAATGTGATTATGTGCTCCTCATAAAAACAATGGAATTTCTAATGAAAGTACAAAAAATGCTCTTTGGAAAAATAAAGATAAAAATAACTCAGAGACAGAAAATTATCCTCAGAACATTTCCTACTCCTGCCACTGTAGAGGAGCCTTTGGTAATATTTTGGTGTGTGTCTTTTCCCACGGGGTGATTCTTGATGAGAGTTATTGGGGTGCGGTGAGGCTTTGGAGCAGAGGAATGAGCTGCACACCGAGGATCTGGTCAGGTTTGGGTGCAGCTCCCAGGCACTGCCCAGCACTGCTGGCTCAGAGAGAGAGAATTCCAGGCTGGGCTGCCGGGAGGAAGTGGGTGAGGGTTGGATGCAAAGCTGGAGTCCCCTGCAGTTACAGACTGTTGGCTCTTCTCACGCATTTCCACCCATATTTCCCCTGGGAAGAGGGGACTGAGCTGTCCCTGCTCATCTGGTCCAACACAGCCCAGAAGCAAGCAGGAAATCAAAAAACAGTTGCAAATTGCTTGTTTCACTCCAGGATACTTCCTTGTTTGTTTTAATATACATTGTTTCTCAAACCTTATTGTGCTTCAGAATCACCTGGGAGCTTGTAAACACAGATTGCTGGACCCCCAGCCCTGGAGATTCCCATTCTGGAGGTTTGGGTGGGGCCTGAGAAGGCCAGTTTCCACCAAGCCAGGTGATGCTGGTGCAGATAGTCAGGGGTCCTCACTCTGAGAACCACTGTTTTACCTGTCAAGACTTGAGAAAAATTGGTACTCCAAGGAGGTACTCTTTGTAGGTCCTATGAGTTCTTAGTACATCGTCCTGCATAGAATCATGCAGGCAACTAGTACCTGTTCACAGTGGGAAATGCACAAATTGCAGAACAGGTGTCAGCATGCATGTGGGTTAACAGCCACTTGAAGGGTGGCTGGTGCCCCTTCCTGCATCCTCTGGGTTTTGCAGGGAGGGGAAATGAGTAGATCCGGCTGTGGAAGGGACTGGCACCAGTGCCCCTGTGGGTGGCAGAGTGGTTATATCATGAGCTTTATCATCCTGTGGATAAATCGTTGGTTCCTGTATTTCTAGTCTCTCATTTGATAACAGTTGAAAAAAATCTCCCTTATAAATGTAACAGGCTCTTTGTAACTAGACCTAAAGAAAAGAGGCTTTATAAAGGTACAAAATGTGCCCAGAGCCTGTAGTTGAAGAGATTTAGATTGAAAATGGGAAGAGGTTGATGTGTGTGTCTCCTGGGGTATATGGTGGAAGATGCAAACGAAAAGCAAGTCTGTAAATTTAGTTTAACATCGACAGTCAAAACCAGGCACAATTGGCATTAAAGTTAAACACCGATTTCAAATTATAGAAAGAAATAGCATTCTAGAGGTAGGTCAGCAAAAGAAAAGTGGATAAATAATAGGAAACTCTTAAAAATGAAGAAATGGATGTGTGATACGGACCTTAAAAAAAATCCAAGAAAAGTTCCCTAAAATGAAAACCGCAGGCAGTCCTTGCTCTGCATATTGCATGGTACCTGGGGTCAGCGTGCACAAGTCTGTCTGCCTAGTAGGTGTTCTGGCCCACAGAGAGCCTTCTGCTCTTCTCTCGGGTATTATCCTGTTTCAGAGAGAGAACTGAGGGGGTGAGGAGAAGATGCAGAATTGTGTGCTGTAATCCCAAGGGGCCAGATGAGGTGACAATCAGGGCTCCTTTTAACATCTGCTATGACCCAGACACCATCTGGAACCGGGAAGCTTCCATTTCCCAAACCCTCAAAGCTGCTGCCAGGGTGGGATTGGTTAAACCCCAGTATTATTCACAATACCCAGCTTTTTATCAGATATTAATGACGGCCTCCTACGTTTCAGACACTTCTGATAATGGGAAGAGGGCATGCATATGCAGGTAGAAAATGAAAGCAGTTTTGAAGGGATGACTTCAGTATGGAATTTCTCTCCATATTCTGACAATTTAAAAGTAATCCAGCTTCATAAAATATTACTGTGAAAAGGATAAATATTTAAAATGTATTTCAGATGGCCTTTCAGAGAACTAGCATAATCTAACATCCTGCAGCTGTCTTAAAAAAAATATACCTTAACATTCTTGTTTTCTTTTTCCTCTGAAAGCATTCTGTCAGAAGTAACATATTGATAATTTTGGTTTTGGTTACTTAATTACACATCTGTTTGGAAGCAGTACTCACTCACATAATAGATGAGATTGTTTTTTAGCATGGGGAAAAACTGGAAAATGTGACTTTGATAGTTTTAAGGTAAAAAGTACTGAGGTGAAATCCTTTCATGTAATCTTTCTCTACTAGGAAACAAAAATAATTTAACATCTCTCTTTTGCCTTTTAAACTCATGATTCAAAACACAAGGCAAATTCTAATAAGCTGGGAAATAGAATTTTCAGAGTTGTCTTGTTAATGAGTTGCTGATGTCTGTAATAAAATGGCATTGCTGGGTAATGAGGCTCGGCTAAAATGTTAAATCTGCTATTGCACGTGGGGACATTTTAAGGAAGTAAAGCTGTGGAAGCAGTGATTCTGCCCGACATGAGATCAGTACATCTAGTATACATGTCTCCTCTTCAGTGTGAAGCCAGGGACCCTAAAGGTTTTGTCTCAGGTGTCTAGATACCTGGAAGACAGGTTAGAGACGAACATCCCTCACGGTGTGTGCTGGCTTTCAGCCACAGAAGATGACAGGAGGGGAAGGAGGAATTAGGGATGGCTCAAAGTATGGGGGTGGCTTTCTGGGTCTCTGGCCGTGGACGGTCGCACAAGTCCTGTAAGCCTGGTCACTCCCAGAATATGCTGTCCTGGAGCCGATGCCCACGGCCCTCCTAGGTCTGTGGCACAGGGGCCTGTGGCTTCTGGAGGTTCCTCATGGGACAGCTCAGTTCAGTTCGCAGCTTTTCCCCAGGCGAGGCTTATCCTGACTCTGGTTCCAGCTGGTGAATTTGCTTCCCTGGTCCTTTGTTTACCTTTGTACAGCAGGCAAGCCAGCGTGAGCCCCCTCCTTGCACCAGTGGCCTCTTGCACTCTTACAGAGACCTTGTGTTATCTCTTAGAATGATTCTCTGACCAGCCCATTTGAGAGTTGCTATTCTTCTTAGAGGAATTTCAAGTATCTCTTATAGAGCCAGTTAGCCACCATAAATCCTTTTGGGAATAAGAAAAACAACAAACAGACCAAAAAAAGGGTCAGGGGAACGAGTGCTCTGACTTCATTTCTATTGGTTATCTCATGATGTTTTGAAACTGGTTGCAAGTAAGGAAGCATACTGATTTATGAATAATCTGTTGGGTGTTCACTGTGAGGTCACTGGGGATTTTCTTGTGTTTTGTCTTAGAGAAGTTGCATATAATACATATTGAAAGTGTTGTGTGATCTCACATAAATCTTGTGAGACTGAGTTCTTGTCCTCATGAGCAGGTCTTCTAAAATCATAACATCAGAGCTGGGAAGGGTATCAGGAACCATCTGGTTCATCTTCTTCCTCCTTGGTGATGTTTCTGGCAGGTGGCAGGCCTTTGCTCTCACTCCCAAAGATCTCCACCTTGGGAGGCCACCTGCACCATGTTTGACCGCAGTTAACGACCAGAATTTCCTTCCCCAGATAAGGCACATCTGTCTTCCTGCGACTTTCACTCCTTGGGCTGAAGTTTGCCCCTGTCTGCAGCCCTATCACATAGAATGACTAGCTTCTGCCTCCCCACCCCATTCTTGCAGAAAGAATCTTGTCTTTTTTTTTTTTTAACTAAGTTAAACATTCCTAAGTCTTCATGTGACATTTGTTTATTAACTATACTTAAAAACATTTTTTTTAAGTTACTCATACATTTAAATGGTTTTAAATGAAAAATGTGAAGAAGGCTGTGCAGAGATGTCTCAGTCTGTTTCACACCTCTGTCCCTAGCCAACTAGTCCTTATCCTCAGAGTAAGTACTGGTTTCTTGTGTCCTTATAGATGACTTTGTGCCCATGCAAACAAATATTTGTGTGTGTATACACACACATCTTCTCTTCCTCTTTTATAGAAAGGATGCCATGCCCTACAAATTGTTCCCTACCTGGAGTTTTTGTATCACAGTACATCTTGGATTTCAAATCTGTCCATAGAGAGCATCCTCATTCTCACTGTCGCGCAGTGTTCTGTTGCATAGATTTCATCCTATTAAATGACAAGGCAAACAACATCTTCCCTCCTATGTCCTGGCATCTTGGGTTTGAACATAATGCCGGCCCAGAACACAGTATGATGACATTCCCTGCTCTGGACTTCGAATAAGGCAAGTGTTCTATGCTGTCATAGTGTTGAGTCATATTGAGCTTGCGATAAAGTAAAACCCCAAAGATATACCCCCCATTTTTGAAGCTTTTCCAGCTTGTTTCTTACCCCCTGCCCTCCAGTGTTAACTCGGGCTCTGAGCATGCACACCACTGTAAACTCCATCCTGTGAGATTTGGCCTGTCACCCATTCTGATGACATCTTTTTGGATTCTGATCCAGTCATCTGACATTTTATCCCGTTGTGTGTATCAGCTACAAATTGGATTAGCCTGCCATCAATATCCTCATCCAAATTTTTCTGGCTCACAACATTTTCTGGAATGGAGCTAATAATAGAGACCCATGACATTACCCCTTGAGACCTCCCTGGAGTTTTTAATGATTGTATTTTGGCTAGGACTTCGCAGCTGGGTACAGTTAAGTCCCACCTAACTTAGTTCACCCGCCCACCCCCATCATCTTGTCTAGAACCGTGAGTGTGGTTTGGCCAAAGGCGGGCCAAAGTCTTTGCTACTGTGTAATATGCCAGGAGCTATTAATCTTATCAGAAAAGGAAGTAAGTTTGCTTGCCTTATTCTTCTCAAACTCTAGCTGTAGATTGTTCTCCTCTTCTAAATGCTAGCAAACTATTTAGTAATTCATTCTAGAACTTTGCTTTGGAGTGAGGCCTTTATTTACCCAGTCATTTACTCTGAAACACTAGGATGCCCAGCTTTTTGCCAGTCTAGGAAGATAGTGCTAAGCAAGTGAAGAGATGGCTTTGTGGCTCCCTGGCCTCAAATGGCTGCACGTGGACCATTATCTTGTCACTCCCCATGATCTGCTGTGTAGTTGCTGCCCACCAAGAGCTTCCTCTTTGGGCATGATGGCTGATTTAAGAAGCAATGACAATAAAAGGTGAGAGGAGAAATACGGGGTACTGTGGGAGCTTATTGTGGGAGGACCTACCTAGTCTAGAATCCTGGAGAGGTTTTCTGAAATGTGATATTTACACTGACACCTAACAGACAAGCAGGAGATCTGAGCAAAAACAGCAGCTTGGTGGTTCTGGCAGAGGGGCACACTGTTGTAAGCCCAGTCTGTATAATTTATATTATGATTGATAACTTCTTTTCTGTCAAATCTGGGGCATTTGCCCATCGCTGATGTCTGTAATTCCTCTGAGATGACCTTTAGGTTCTGTCATATTGTGGGATACGATTTGGTAGAATGAGAGCCAGGCAGAGCCTGGGCATCCTTGGCAGCACCCTGGTTCCTCTGTTTTGGGGCCTCGGTTCTCTGGGTCATTGCCCTCAACTGTCCACTGATGCAGTTGGTGAGCATTGGTGCAGGAAGCCTTCCCACCGTAGTATAGTGTGGACAGGAATTTTACAAGATCTTCACACCTGTCCAGGATTTAGTTGCCTTCTGAGGATTAAGCCAAAAGTGAATAAGGTCTTTGTTGGAGCAAACCAAGACATTATATCTGTAACTGTGTGGCTGAAGAGTTTGGGACTGTCTGCGGTTCCAGGGAGGTGACTTGGGTGCGGCCTCCAGGAGGCAGGGCTGCCATCCGGTTGCAGAGTAGGAAGGGGATGCCAGCTGGGGTGCACTGTTGAGGCAGAGCCTGGGAGTGGAAGGGGTAGGTTCTGTAATGACGCAGATAGAAGCCTACGGAGGTTTCTGTTTAGGGCCGCATTTGAGGGCCTGTCCAGGGCCCTGGAGCTCGAGCATCTGTGAAGCTGTGACAGGGTCCACCTGTTGGGGAAGTGAACACTGCATGTGTGTGGATAATTGAAGTAAGCCCCTAAGTCATGCACCGCACACCACACACACTTAGGATTGATTCTAACTCGCTTCTATTCAACGGGTTTTCAGAGCGTAGATGCCACTCCTGGGCCTTTCTTCAGGTCCATGCAGCAGGCCATTTTCTCGCTGTAAAGACTTGACACTGGAATGAGTATCGTGTCTGCTTTGTTCACGTGTGTCCTCTCCACAATGCCAGGGAATATCACCTTGGGGCCCTTGGTAGCCTCCGCCTCCTGAAACCCTTTGCAGTTCCTTCCAGTCACACAACCCATTCCACCTGGAAGCCCCGACTTCTCTTCCTTATTACAGCTCAGAGTTATGACTGCCATGAAAAACACAGAATTGCAGATTTTGAGCAATGATTTTTGGTTTTCAACAAAGTGCAATTGTTTATTAGGATCATTTTTAGAACTCTACGCAAGATAATTCTTGTGTTAGTGATCTTAGAGGACGTTAAGAATGTTTCCTGTCTTGTGATTAGAGGTTTGAAACAAAAGAACCATTGATGAATGAAAGAAAGACCTTTGAAGATCTTTTATGTGGAGCTTTACCAACTCTGCTGGTAGAAAGAGAATTTTTTAATTAGTGGGAGAGTGACTGTCCTTTAAGCAAGAACTTTTGCTAGCTCATTCATTGCTTGCACACCACGCAAGGGCACCCTCGTCTCCTCTCTACTCCCCACGGTCACTGAGTTACTGCGGCTTCTTGGCAGTGGAGGGTTTAACATTTCTAATTGAGAGCCACTCTCACAGCCTATCTCCAGGTGGAAGATTTGCCTTCTGCCAAGGTGTACGATTGAGTCATGCTTGATGTGAGGCCTATGGGAATGCCGGTGTCATTTAACACATGTCTGACCCTGACCGCCCTGCATTGCTAACTCCTCCACCTCCCCCCGAGCCCCTTAGCTTGCCTGCTCCCCCATCTCTGCTTCAGGGATGTATTTTCCTGGTGGAAAGATGTGGAATCATGATCTCTGCAAAAAACTCAGGGTAACCGCCTGGAAATGCCATGGTTCTGTTCAAAAGTCAGAAACAAAGACATCTTAATATTGTTACTGAAAGAAAAAAATGTAATGCCAGGACTTGAAGGCCTGGGCCAAAACAGTGGTTAGTTGTAGGGGTGGAGGGGAGAGTATGGAACAGACCTGAGTGGTTCAGTGCAGGCCGTGTGGAATTGGCAGAAATCTTAAAGGTGCTCGGATTTGGTTCTATTGGCATTTATGGCCTAACCAACCTCTCTGGAGCAGGTGGGTGTGGTCACGTCTGGTCTTTCCAGGTGTGATTGTTACAAGGCCTTCAGCCTTGTTTCCCTGCCGGGCACCCTTGGGGTCTGTCTGTCTCTGCTCCACAAGCCTCCCTTTGGGTAGTTTTCTGGGTGGTCAGCCTGTCACATTCCATCAGCTTTTCTCAGCTACCTGAGTTCTGGTTCCCTTTCCTACCAGCCTTTCCCTCTGAACATTTTCCAGTATGTCATTAATTCTCTTGACGGGACCAAGAGCCCTAATTGGGATTTTACCTCTTTTCCTGCTTCCTGAGTAGTTTTTCCATGACCACTGTGCAAGATTTAGCAGCCTTGTTAGGATACTGGCCTCATCTGCTAAAACTCCCAGATCTTTGTCACACTGTCTTATTATGTCACCATCATCACTATTCCTATTTGTGTAAATTTTTTAAATGTCTAGATGCAGGAATACTGCACTGGCATGACTTGATAGCATTGGCTTTATTAGACTTTACAGCTACTAATTTATAAGCTCTTAATTGCATGCAGGAGTTGAATGTTTCAGAGGAAATCTTGACCCTGGAAGATGTGACTATTGTAACACCTCTTATTTTCAGATAGCTGAAATACAAAGGTCATCTTTTTTGAAGTGTTCTAAGTCATAATTGGGTTAAGAATAGGGGCCCTTCCTCCCCCTATCCTTTCCTATCTTCCTTTGACAAGACGTTGTTCAGATCCAGCTGCATTCTTGCACTGAGTTAGTGCCCTTAAAGGGACACTGCCTAGGTGGCCTCTGTGGCCGTGGAGCTGTGCTCGGGCAGCACTGTCCAGCACAGGAGCCACTCAGCGTACGTGACTGTTGAGTGCTTGAAATGTGGCTAGTGTTGCCAAGGAACTGAATTTTAATTTTAATTGATTTTAATTTTTTTATTTAATTAGCCTCATGTATCTAGTGGCTACTCTATTGGACGGTGCAGCCATAGAGTTCAGTTGAGAAAATTAGACTTGCCTTCAGGGGAAAAAAAAACTACAATGATTTATTACTTAAGTGCCAGAATAAACGATCCGTCTGAAGGAAGGTTTGGAGACAGGCACCAGGCCTCCCACACTGTGGGGTCATTTCTGACCTCAGTGCTGAGCTCCGGTTTCTGACTTCCAACGGCCGTTTGGACATCTCTGCCTGCACACTGGGAAGAGAACCTCAGATCAAGAAACTCACATTCTTTCATTCCACTTAGCCTCAGACCAGTTTTCTTTCTTTTCTACCGTCTAATAGCATCAGCCCCTGTTACCACTGACACTGGAAGCTTGAGCCCATGCCTTCTCCTTTGCTGTGCAGAGCCAGTCTGTCACCAAGCCATGCTGTTCCCCCCTACCCCCCAGGAGTAGCTTGGGAACTTGTCCCGGTCCTCCATCCCCAGAGCCCTGCGCTCATCTGCCAGTACCCAGGCCATGTGGTGAGTGACCCTGTCATCCTCTGTCTGAACTCACCTCCCTGTGGGCTTGTCACTCCCCTGCTGCATGTGCCTGCCCTGCACAGCTCAGAGACTGAAGCCAGGCCTGGGCAACTCTCCTCTCCCTGCTTCCCTGCACGCTGACTTCCTCTACGTTTTGAGGTGCCTCATGCTGCTTCCTGTGCCTGGAGGGTGGTTTTCCTCATTCTTAAAGGCCTGGCTCAAAGGTCTGCTCACCTGAGGCTTTCCCCAGCTGTCAGGCCTATTTCCTTCTCCCCACCCTTCGTGTGAACCCTAATTCCTTCCTCTGGCTTCTGCGGAATACCATCCACCGCTGTTAGCCCAGCATGTCCTGCTATGTCATCTGGTAATGACTCGTTAGTATGTCATTCTCCTGATGCATAGAAAGTAAATTCCTGTGGGCTGGAACTTTGTCTTATGGATTCCATATTCCTTGTATTGTTTTCAGTCAGTGAGCAGTTTTGGCTGGCCGCGTGGACAGGAGCAGCTATAGAGGTTGAGCAGTGCTGGGCGGGCAGGTGCAGAGAGGAAGGGAATCCGTCCCATGAAGAGCACAGGAAGCTGGGGAATAAGGCAGGTGCGGTGAGCCATTAGAGCTGTGCTGGGGAGCTTCCATTTGACCCTTTGTCCATGGAGCAAGGAAAAAGAGACATTTTAGAATTGGACTAGAAAGGTGACAGGTGAATTAGGAGAAAGAGAAGCTGCCACACTTCAGCACTGACCCAGAGATGGCTCGTAAGAGGTGCTCTAGCTTTTGGAAGAAGGAACAATTGGGGTATTCTAGTTGGTGTGGGACGATCCTGCTGTTCGTGATTGACGGGGCTGTGGGATGAGGAGGGAAGGAGGTGAATTCAGAGTTGTTTTAAAGTCAGATTTAAGTTTCACATCTGTTCCCTAATTTCATTTTTCCCACAATTAAAAAAAAATTCATACACATCATCAGGTATCCTAAATTTTCAGAAGTTGTCTCCATTTCAAATATTGACTGTACTTACAGGCCATTGGCTTCCATACTTCTTAAAAATTATGCAGCCATTGTGCTTACACTGAGCAGGTTATCAAGTTCTGTTAATTCTGCCTTTAAAATGCCACTTCTTTTTATATGATAGAAAACACTACAGTCTTTACATGTCACTGATGTCTCTTCCTTGTATTGAAACATTGTCCTAATACATAGGGAAATCTCAACTTCATAAAGAGATACATTAAACTCCAGTTATGGCATGGGGTTCTCCAAACATGTATTTGTTCTCCACAGCTATTTAACAGATTAGCCCCAAAGTTAGCACCTTAAAGCAACAAACATTATCTCACAGCTTCTGTGGGTCAAGAAATCAGTAATGGCTTAGCCGAGCAGTTCTGACACATGCCTTGCAGAGTAACTAGCATATGTGTAGCAGGCAAAGAACGACCTTCTATTAGTTCACAGTCAAGATGTTAGCCAAGGCTGCTATCATCTGAGGGCTTGACTGGGGGCCAGAAGACCCCCTTCTGAGATGGTTCCTATGCAGGGCTGTTACCAGGAAGCCTCAGCTGGCTTCCTGCAGAGTGGATGAGCTGAGAGAGAGGAGGAAGCCTCAGTACCTTTTATGTCCAATCTTCAGTTATGCACTGTTACCTCCTCCATATTCTGTTTCTTGGAAAGAAGTCACTAAGTCCAACCCCCACTGTGGGAAGGAAATGAAGACCCACCTCTTGCAGAGAGGAATTTCAAGAATTTGTGGACAGATTTTAAAACCACACAATGTAATTTCTGGCAGTTAGTCACCTTGAGCATTAAAATTACGATTTTGCTCTGGAGGGCCCATTCCTCTACTTCTCCCCATTTGTTAACATTTCCATTTGGCTTAGTAAAAGAATCTAGTAGAGGTTGAGAAATGTAGGTTGTGCAGAATCCTATGTTTCTGCAGCTTTTTTTTCCCTGAAACTGATATCCTTGGAACTTCCATTTGTTGAGAATATTCAGATGGGCTGGCTGGCAATGGTGAGCAACAGCTACAGTGGCTAGTCCCCCAGGCTGGGGCTGTTTGCTGTCTGCAGGATATTCAGAGCTTGAGCTGCATGTGTAGCTCTGGGATTGGGCTTATTTTCCATCCTGTGTCTTTGTTCTCAGCACACATATCTTACGCCTTGTTCCACCCTCTGTTATAGTTGTGTTATCGGTATATGTATATCTAACCTTCCTGATTGATTGTATGCCCCTGAACAGCAGAGAATCATGCATGTGGTTTCATTTTGTGCTCTTCCTTTTTGCTAGCACATGCCTTGAACATGTTTGTCACTCAGCACATTTTTGTTGAATATATAATTAGTTGGTCAAAGTGAAGAACTTTGAGGGAAATAAAAGTTAGGAGAGGTAGCAACAGTATAAGGGAAATCCACTTAGCAAAGAGGGAAAAGGGTAGGAATTGGAGTAGAAAAGGCAGAGATAGGGAAGACAGGATAGAGCACAAACGAGTCGAAAGAATGAGATAAGGTCAGGGGAGGAAAGGACATTGTAGAATATCGGAAAAAATGTCTGGAGCAAGATCTTGTAGTTGGGGCAAGATCAGGTAGGAATGGGAAGGTTAACAATACTTACTGTGTAGCAGGCACAGTGTGGGCACTGCCATATGTTAGCTTATTTTGAAAAGCAACAGAAGTTAATTGACATCCGTAAAACTTATAAATTTCAGTGGTCCAAAAAATATCAGTCATCTCTTTTAATCCAGAGAGTGTTTACTTCAAGCCTGCAGGTATTATGGATAATAACTAGATCTAAATACATAAACAGGGAAAAATGACCAAGATGTGCAAGTCCCTGACTTAGGACTTCCTTGTCCACATGGGCGGCTGGTGTATGTGAGTCACAGGAACACTGTTGCCCAACCCAGATACCACCTTTGCTGCGTCAGTTACCTTCTCAAGACAGAATCATAGAAGAAAAGGTAAATTCTAGTATCGTATCCTGTTTTGAGTTGGAACTTGAGATTTATTTTACCATGGAAATAAGTTTGATAGAATTAATATTTATGTTATTAAGGCTTTGTGAGCAGACATGAGAATCTGGTAACCACTTATACATAGTTTGTATGAGCAGGCTGCTGAGCTGCGGACAGCTATCTTACAAATAAGTATTCAGAATTCCACCTGTTTGTATAAGCTGAGACTGTCTCTATGCCACTCATTTATGACTTGGGCACCTTGTTTTATGTCCTGCTGGAAAAATTAGAAAAATAAGTGGAAAAGAACAACTCTTATCAGTGCATAGATTTTTCCCTGTTATGCAATCACAGTGCACAACAATAGATTAATAGTAACAGGAAGAGACACTGAAAGTCATGAGAATACCTGTGGTTATTGGCCTTGCCTCTTCCCCACCTTTGCTTTTTCTGCATTGTAGTCCATCTCTGAATACTATTTTCATTGTCATAAGCCACCTTAGGTAAATATTTAATTCCACTGGAGTAATAACCAGGCACCAAATGTCATGTGTAGATTTTATGAAAGGAATAAAATGCTTCAGAAAGTACAGTTGCTCAGCATGGGGCCCAATGCATCTGATAAGTTAGTCACACACTTAGTCATGTGTTTCCTTACAGAATGAGGGTGGCTGCTTATCTGTAGGCAACCTTGTTATTCAGAGGAAACAAAGATAAGTTTTTACTGTATATCTGAAAGCCATGTGTAAAAACTATTTTTATAGGGCAACATTCTCTTTCCTGCTCCCCTGCCCCTTGACTTCAGAGAAAAGTGAAATTTCCTGCAGCCGCTGCTTGTAAATAGTAAGCGCTCAATAAAAGCCCTCTCCCCCTTTCATCTCCCAGCTGTGGCCTACTTATTTACCTAAGAGAAGCCTTTTCACATCTTCCAAATATACAGCTCTTTATCTTTGTGAGTTGGCTAAAATATAACATGTACGTTTGCTTTTCTTACAATAAAAGGAGGTTTATTTATTTTAGAGTTACAGAAGCCTGGCTTCCTAAGCCTGTGATTTTAAGTTTTCTTCTTTTCTTTTGTATTTTCTGAAATTTCTACAAAAATTTAGTTTCCAAACAAAAATACTTAATGATTCAAAAGGAAAAAAATGCAGATACACAGTAAGAAATTATCCATTATCCAGAGATACTATTAACATCATCCTTTCTGGGGCTTCCCCGTGTGTGTGTGTGTGTGTGTGTGTGTGATAATTATTTAAAATGAGATTATATTGTATGGGCTCTATATTATTGTATATTGTAATTGCTAAAGCAGTCTTCAGTTTTCAGTGAGGCAATTCAAATGAATTTTGGTTTCGCAGTGCATATAAAAATTATTTTTTATTTTAAAAAATTACTGTAGCCTTATTAACTGCAATACCATTAGTCTAAAAAAAACTTAAGTATCTTAATTAAATACTTTATTGCTAAAAAATGCTAACCACATCTGAGCTTTCAGTGAGTCAAACTTTGCTGGTTGAGGGTCTCACCTGTATGTTGATGGCTACTCACTGATCAAGGTGGTAGTTACTGAAGGTTGGGGTGTCTGGCAATTTCTTTTTTAAAATAAGACAACAATGAAGTTTGTCACATTGATTGACTTTTCCTTTCATGAACGATTTTTCTGTAGCATGTGATTCTGTTTGATAGCATTTTATCCACAGTAGGACTTCTTTTAAAATTGGAGTCCATCCTCTCAAATCCTGCCACTGCTTTAATCAACTAAGTCTGTGTAGTGCTTTAGAACCTCTGTTGTGATTTCAACCATCTTCCCAGCATCTTCACCAGGAATAGATTGCATCTCAACAGGCCACTTTCTTTGCTCATCTGTAAGAGACAGTTCTTCATCTGTTCAAGTCTCATTGTGAGATGCAGCAGTTCAGTCACTTTTTCAGGCTCCGCTTGTAATTCTCATTCTCTTGCTGTTTCCACCACATCTGCGGTCACTTCCTCCACTGAAGTCTTGAGCTCCTCACAGTCACCTATGAGGATTGGAATCAACTTCCTTCAAACTCTTGTTCACATTGATATTTTGACCTTCCCATGAATCATAAATGTTTTAAATGACAGGTAGAATGGTGGTGAATCCTTTTCAGAAGGTTTTCAATTTAGTTTTCCAAGATCCACAGCAGCTATAGCCATATGAAATGTGTTTCTTAAATAATAAAATTTGGAAGTCAAAATGACACCTAGATCGATGGGCTGCAGAATGGGTGTTGTGTGAGCACGCAAGAAAACAACATTAATCTCATACGTCTCCATCAGAGCTCCTGGGTGACCAAGCACATGTCAAAGAACAGAAATCTTTTGAAGGGAATCTTTTTCTGAGAGTAGGTCTCAACAGTGGGCTTAAAATACTCAGTAAACCATCTTGTAAATGGATGTGTGGTCATCCAGGCTTTGTTGTTCCATTTCTAGAGCACAGACAGAGTAGACTTAACATGATTTTTTAGGGCCCTAGGGTTTCTGGAATGGCAAATGACGAGCCCCTAATTAAGTCAGCCTTTCCTTAGAAACTGTGAAGCCAGGCATTGACTTCTCTCTAGCTATGGAAGTCCTGCATGGTGGCATCTTTCAACAAGAAGGCTGTTTTGTCTACATGGCAAACTTTTTGTTTAATCACTTTCATTAATTATCTTAGCTAGATCTTCTGGATAACTTTCTGTAAATTCTCCATCAGCCTTTGCTGGTTTACCTTGTACTTTTCTGTTACGGAGATAGCATCTTTCTTAAACTTCAGGAGCCAACATCTGCCAGTTTCCTACTTTTTTGTGCAGCTTGCTTACCACCTTTCAGCCTTCATAGAACTGAAAAAAGTCAGGGCCTTGCGGTGGATTAGGACAGAAACCACTAAAACTTCTCCATATCAGCAATAAGGCTGTTTTTTGTTCTTATTTTCTTATCACTCCCTGGAATAACACTTTTAATTTCCTAAAGAACTTTTTCCTTTGCATTCACAGCTTGGCCAGTTGGTGAAAGGCGCCTAGCTTCTGGCCTGTCTTGACTTTCAACTCCTCACTAAGCTGAATCGTTTCTAGCTTTTGATTTAAAATGAGAGATGTGTCCTTTCGCCTAAACACTTAGAGGCCACTGTAGGGTTAATAACATCTCATTTCAGTATTGTGTCTCAGGGAATAAGGCCAAAGGAGAGGGAGAGAGATGGGGGAACAGCCATCATTCAATGAGGCACTTAGAACACATACAAAATTTATTAAGTTCACTGTCTGGTGTTTGTGTGGTTCATGGTGCCCCAAAACAATTAATGATAGTAACATCAAAGATGACTGATCACAGGTCATAAAAAATACAATAATAATGAAAAAATTTGAAATATTGTGAGAATTACCAAAATGTGACACAGAAATGCTCAGTGAGCAAATGCTGTTGGAAAAATGGTGCCAATATGCCTGCTTGATGTAGGGTTGCCACGAACCTTCAGTTTGTAAAGAACACAGTATCTGAAGGGAAGCACAATAAAATGAGGTATGCCTGTACAAGTCTGTTTCCAGCTCACTGTTCAGGCAAGGCCAGCCGGTGATGGTGGGGGATGCTCTATTCGTGTTTTCCCCTTTTTGGCCTTCAGGATTGTCTCCATTGAGCAGCAGGATGGGGAAGAGTATTGGGGATGGTGAGTGGGACGTTCTTGTGGTCCTGGTCTGGAAAACGCATACATTGCTCCTGTCCACATTCCATTGGCCAGAATGTTGTCACATGACAGCACCTGACCACAAGGAATGCTGGGAAATGTCTAATTTTTTAGTCCAAGTGGAAAAGGGAAAGGGCTTCTTGACCAACTTGCTCATCTCTAATTCAATTGTATGAACTGTTTTGAAACTTTTTTTTAACCCAATAATTTATTTTGAACCTGTTTCTCTATGTGAAATCTGGTCACCTCCATGTCTGTCCTGTGTGAAGCCCCTACTATCTCTTAGCAGATGTCTTTCTAACTGGTCTCCCTGCCATGATTTCCCACAACAGTCAAAGTGGTCTTTTAAAAACTTACATCAAATGTTGCCGCTCCCCTGCTTGACACTGTCCAGAGATGGTTGGAATAATGCCCGCTTTCCTTGGAGGCTGGTCTCTGACCCTCCTGAGCCACTCCTCTTGCCTCTGGCCTGTCCCTGTCATCCCAGACTTGCAGACCTACCTTTCTTCCCTCCAGGCCTGGGGGCTGGCCGCCATTCCCGCATGGGAGTCCCCACCGCCATTGTCACCTCTTGTCTCCTTCAGGTTCTAGCTCAGATGTCTCCTTTCCATGGAGGCCTCTTCCCACCACTAGTCAGAAATACAGTATCTCCCTCCATCTACCTAGTTGCTCTTATTAGACTGTAATACGGTTGTCAAAGCACTTACCACCATCAGAAATTACCTTGTTTGTTTGCATTATTGATTTATATTCCGTCTTTCTCCCTTCTAGATTGTGGATTCCATCTTGCTCTCATCTGTACCCCCAGAAAAGTGCCTGGCACATTGTCGATACCTAATAAATGCTATGAGATGAATGAAGGTCATTAACAGATCTCACGTATTTTTAATGACAATATTGTAGCCCATTGCATGGAATGCCGTGAATATTTATCCTTTTGAGAGATTTTTCCTTTAAATTGGTGACTATCCTTTTAGCTAGTGTTTTGTGTGTTTTGTGCACATACCTGTGTTTAAGATAGATTCCTAGATGAGAATGTTTCGTGAAAGGGGGTGTGTGCAAAAGTTTATGTTGTTTGTTACTATTGCCATTTGCCCTCCGGGTGCCTGCTCTGCTCCCTGTGTAGTGAGTGCCCGGGTACGGTACACTCTCCATAACACTGGAGGGAGGGGCGGAGTGGGGCATCTTATCTGTGTTGCTGTATCCTTAGATCTGAGAACAAGTGTTCATGCTTACGAAATGAAAAAGGAATTTCCTTAACAATTCTAGTTATCCCGTCACTTAAATTTATTTGTATTCACATACATGGTCTCTAATTTTAAGGCATATAAAAAAGCATATGGAAAGTAGGTCTGCTCAGTGTTTAGAGCGTTCACTCACCTAACATTAACATAAACCTAAGGGAACCCGGGATTTTAGCAGCTGATCCTGTTCCTTAGAATCCAAACACGCTTCGGTTGAGGCCCCACTGAGTTTGTGGAAGGTCCAGGACTCTGCCCTGGATTTTTGAGAATTCCTGGTCTGTGAGACAAAGAGGTGGTTGCTCACCGGAGTTCTTGTCTCCTGCTCTGTGACTTATGACCAACTGTACCTTGGTTTCCATCCTAGACACGGTCCCTTCTTTACCTCTTGCGGGTCAGTCACAAGTGAAAGACCAGGAGTGGGAACAGAAGTGCTTCTCTCCTGGGTTGGCGGTGGAAGCAGTTACTGCTTAGCAGACCCCCTTACTCCTCCTCAGAGGTCCTTTCCCCTTGGCGCTGCCAGACCAGAGTTCCCTGTTAGCCAGCACCGAGGACGCACGCACCCAGAAACTAGCACTTCTCTTTAACAGTATCCACCCTCCGTGCATTCGGAGCATTTGTCCTTGAGGGGATGGGCAAAGATCTGGGATGGGAGAGGCAGGGAGACAGAAAAAATGAGCTCCTCTCCAGCTGTTCCCTGTCCTCATTTCTTCTTTTGAATGATTCCTCGTGTCCTCTCAGGTAATAAAGTCTTAACCCCTTAGCCTGACAGAGAAGGATTTTGCCTTAACCTGTGATTCTCAGGTCGTAGGCTGTGGGCTGTAAGCTTTTTCCACATGAAACCTGAATTCTGCACAGGTGTGTTGCCAAATTCTGACCCATATGTAAAAAATTCTTCCACGGTGGCGTTCCTTGAGCTGAGTAAAGAAGTTTAAGAAGTCAGACTATTGATGACAGTGCACAGCCTGCAGTGAGGAACAGAAAAGAGCCTTAGCCTAGACAACGCTGGGGCTGAGAAAAATCCTTGAGGGCCGGTGGGTGAGGTGAACGTGTGTGAGAGAGGCCAGGCCAGTCAACTGCTGAAAGGAACCACGGGAAGAGCATCTAACCTGGGGGCTTAGGTGCTGGGAGACGCTGTTACATTGAGGTAGGGCTGTGCTTTAATTACTCTGACTGGCCTTACTCTTTTCACGAAGGTGGCCAAACACACTAAAATCCCACCGGACTTGAATGCAGGCTTCATGGGAGAGGGATCATAAGCACACCCAAGCTGAGCGACCTCTTCAGCGTCTTTGTGTCCTCCACTGTGTTTGAGTGTGGGTGTCCGTGTGCACGGTAGACGGCGGAAGGGATGGTTGAATGGTTGGAGGAGCCCCCGCATGGGTCCCGATTGCATGCCTGCATCCCTGTGGCTAGTTGACAAAGGTTCAACCTCCCAGTCTCTCCGTGTGGAATTCCACCCTGTCTTTACATAACCCACAGTCATTGAGATTTTCTTTCTCTTATGTGGGTCTTGACTGTCATAGCACTTCTGGCTTGCCCTCATGTCCCCAAGGCCTCTATCCCTTGTACTTCTCTCCCTCTCCTTGGATAACTTCATTCAGACCTCTAACTGCAGCTCCCAGCTCTATACACTGTTAACTCCCAAGTCTCAACCCAGACGTCTCTCCCATTTATCTATGTAGTCATCTATTTTTCCACCTGGTTATTTCACAGGCACCTTAAACTCCACTTAATCCTTTATTCTGATTTATGTTAATACTTAGTGACCCAAACTGAAAACTTGAGAGTCATCCTGGACTTGGGCCTGCCACCTCCTGAGCCATCTCATCTGTCCTGTATGTCTTAGCCCTTTACTTATCTTCAACTGCCCTTTACATGATGCTGTCACAAGTCCTGTGCTGTTGGTCTGCTGTCACTCTCAGAAGACCCTGAGCCTGTATTTCAAGGCCAAGCTCAGTGCCCTGTGCATATGAACTGCCTAGAAAATACTGGAAAGAATGAACATACAGAATGGGTGGATCAATGAATGACTAATTTCTGAGATGGTTTAAGGTACTTTCCATTTAGGGTGATGCTTTTAATTTCTTTGTAGTGGAACTTAGAAATTACTTTTGCTTCTCAGAATTTTGAGGAACTATTTCACCACATTACATTTCTTTTTATTGCAGCCCACACCCACAAATACAGACACTTCACTAGAGGAATCACTTTTTACATTTATGGTACTTGGTTGCATTTAGGCATTTATCTGGATGGTTTCATATGTGTTGTGTGGTTTATCTTCTTGGTACTACTGGGAAGTATTTCCTTTCAATGGCAGAAATAATGGATCAGCACAACCTAGTTTAAATTAAACTTGTGCTTAAGTAAGCTGGATGCTGTACGTTTTTAGGGTCATAGAATTTTAGAGCTGGATTATTGCTTTTGAACTTGCATGTGAGGAAAAATTGTCTATGCTTGAATGGATTTCTGTATCCCGATACTGAACTGATGAGAAGTCATTGATTTTGCATGTTAGATGAAAGTGATCTGATGATGGTCTGCTTATTAAACTTTTTTTCCCCCTCCAACAGGGAGAGTCGCGTATTCTCAGAGTGAAGGTTGTTTCTGGAATTGATCTCGCCAAAAAGGACATCTTTGGAGCCAGGTATGTTGCTTTGTGGCCTCCCTCCCTCTTCTGAAGAGTCTGGCAAGCACTCAAATTCAGGCATGCATCAGAATCACCTGGAGGCCTTCTTCAAACAAAGGTGGCTGGGCCCGATCTCCGGAGCTTCTGATTGAGCGGGTGATGCCAATGCGGCTGGTCCAGGGCCCAGGTTTTGTGCAGGACCTTGTATCGCAACAGTGGTTAGCCGTCTTGTTCTTCATGTGGGTTGATTTCACGAGGAAACTAGATTCTGACGTTTTGGGTTTTTAATTTAAACATTTGCATGCTGACTAGTAGATTGTGCTCTTAGGTCAAAAATGCCTGTGGCTCTCATTTACTCTTCTCAGTGAATTTTATAGTTTTGAAGAAAGAGGTTGGCTTTGGGAGATTGCAATGGTTTTTATTTCGATTGTTTTATCTAAAATCCTTCATAAAGAAATGAAATGGATTCAGCTGGTATTTCTCAGCGTGTTAAGAAGATGTGAAGTTAAAACTGATAGTGGGGTCAAACCTTAAAAAGCCGAGAAATCTGAGCCTTGAATTTTTACTTTTTATATGAAAAGAGGAGGAGGGTCATTTCTTAGGGATAGGGTAAAAAGGAATTACAGGTAATACCTCAAGATGTTCATCAGAAAGGTAAGTGTTGTGGCTCATGGACTCAGCCTACACCCTTCTCCCTGCCCGCCCCTCCTTCCCTCCCCACCTCCCTCAGGGGTCAGCTCTCTCTGAAGGGCCGTAGTTCTTTAAGGCCCTGTTTGCCGATGTCTGAGCTAATCTAGGAGCAGGCAACTGCGAAGGCAGCCAGGTTGGCATTTCACTCTAGAGTGGCACCGTTACCGTTTGTCACCTTTTTTATTTTGCCCAGTGACCTGCATCCTCCATGGCACCTTGGGCAGATCTGTTTGGATGCCCTCTGTCCCCATATGTTAGTACAAACCAAGGATAACTGTTTCCTCGGGACGGGCATGCCGGAGCCAGGAGGACCCCAGGCGACTCCGGCACCCCCTGAGTTGTGAGGTAGCCAGCACACACTGGGGTGTGCTGGATGAGAGCCTTCTCTGGGTCCTCCTCATCCCCAGGCCTGCATGTGCCCCCTCGCCCCAAGCCGGTCACTGAGTATTTCCTCCACCTCTGTCCTTGTTCTCTCATCACAGGAAGAGCTGGGGGGACCTGGAGCCCAGGTGTAGAGAGGAGAATGGGTGGGGGACGGGGGTCTGTGTTCATGAGCGGCATTTTCAGAACTGCAGAGAGGTAGAATCGGAGCCTTGGATGTGTTGAAAGGTTGGACTTATGGTCCCCGAGTTCCCTCCTCTTTGTCTCCAAGGGAGGCTGCCTGGGTCACCCGGCCTGAGGTGGGTGAGGGCTGGTAGTTGCGGGGTAATGGCAGGGGCCGGGTGTGGTAGTCAGGGTGGTGGTGACTGGAGGGGTGGGCTCCTTGCCCCTCAGAGGACTGGAGTTGGTGGGGCCCTGGCCCCCGGGCCTCCCTCTCAGGTGGAGTGGCCAGGTCACTGTTCAGAGGCCGGCACCTGAAATGCCCTTCTTTTCTGCTCTCTCTGTCTGAGTCCTGCGTCCAGAATACAAGATTGTTTTCCACCTTCCTTCCAGCAAAGTCTAACTTTATTAAAAGGCCCTTTGATCAGAGAAGAGCTGATCATTAGCTGAGGCTGCCCTTCCACATTTGAACAGTTGGTCTGTGTGGAAAATGGCAGGAGGAGAGAAGGGTGGTTTCTCCTGGACTGTACCTTCAGGTCGGAGGACAGTCATATAATCTCCCATCTAAGTAAGGACGCTTTTGTCTGGAACAAATGTTAAATCAAATGGAATGTGAGGGCATACGAATGGAGATTCTGATTATGGTCACCTAACGTCAAAGACATCCAATCTTTATGATCCATATATATTATGGAAAAAACACTACGTGATTTTTTTAAGGTTTTTTTTTTTTAAAGCAGAGCAAAATAAAACCTCTTACAAAGTAGACCATGTGTAACTGCCAACAAAACATCAAAAGAGAAGTAAAGCTACGTTAGAAACATGGCCTATGTAGGGTGCCCACTTCTTCCACTTTGGAAATGGGTCGGTCACTATTCTTCATGAGGTAAAGCGTGCGGTGGATCAAGAAGACGGTTACCTGGGAAGTTCCCCTTGCACCTGGCCTGGACGGCTGCGCCTCAGTGTGTGCGGATGGCCTGTGGCATTAGCCCTCTGGAGGGACACACCAAGATCCCACCCTGCTCTGGCGTGGTTTTGCTAAGGCCATGGACCTAAAGTAGGTAACTCTGACTTGCATGCTTTGATCTGCATTTGCCTGTGGAGTAAAGCCCCAGGCTCCTGTTAGGGTGGAGGACTGAGCCCCCCTGTGAGGGGGCGTGCCAAGCCCTGGGGTCTGGTTTGCCTCCCACACTAGCTGCACCCCTGGGCGCTGCCTGCAGCAGACGCTCTCCCTGCACACAGCACACCCTCTCTGCAGCCCCCTGTCTAGAGGCTGCACCCCTGCCATAGCCTCACCAGAATCCTGGGGCCTCCTGCTCCTTGCCCTCTCACTCGCCCAGCCCAGAGTCATCAGCTCTGGAGCACAGGGGCCGCCTCCCAGTCCCCAGCCCATCACCTCGTTTCTCTGATGGGAGAAGTACCGGATAGAGCTGTCATTGTAACTGTTTCTCCCAAACCAGGTATTTAGCTTCATATGGCTAGAATTATATACATATTTTTGTTCTTCCTGCCTTACACAGTACCTAGCACACAGTACATTCTCAAGAGAGATTTACTGATAGACTGGATGTACCGGGTCCCAGTGATCACCGTGCCTCCTTTCTTCCCCTTCAGCGTTCTCCCGCTGTGCCATAGAGGGTGCTGCCTCTTGCCTTTGCTTAGTTCCCCTCTGTGTCTGCGCACATCCTTTCTGGCACTGCTTGCTCATCCATCCCTCCAGGCCCAGTTCAGGGGGGCAACCCTTGTGCCGAGCTCCTCACCC
Organism: Manis javanica; assembly: GCF_040802235.1. Taxonomy (NCBI): domain Eukaryota; kingdom Metazoa; phylum Chordata; class Mammalia; order Pholidota; family Manidae; genus Manis; species Manis javanica. The sequence goes on from NC_133164.1 coordinate 110,250,222, forward strand.
CTTCCCCCAGCCCTGCACAGGAGGACAAACAGCTCTTGTCCCCTGTCAGGTTATGCAAGATTCTCCCCCCAGCCCCTGTCTCAGCAGCATTGTTAAAGTCCGAGGCTATGGTCCTGTCTTCTGCTGTTTGTAAGCCCAGAGTTCTCGGCACATGGCAATTGCCCGGTAAATGGACTTGAACTCCATGAGTGGAATTTAATTATGGTATGTTGTGGCACAGGGCTGCCAGCCTGGAGGAAGTGGCACATCTTTCTAATTCTCACAGATGCGCTATTAATTTGATCAGACATCTCCCTCACCCTCACCTTGCCAACAGGGGAGGTGATTTTGCAATTCCTACAAAGGCTCCCTGTGGACCAGCAAAGGAGGCCTGCGTAGGCCCTGGGTGAGGGGAGCGTGAGGTGGGGTCAGGTGGAGCCAGCACGAAGGCTGGTGTCAGAGAAGAATCTCAGGGAACCATGGAAAGGCAGGCAGGGAAGGTTTCTGTGTGCTGCTGGTGTTTGTGTAACATTACTACTTCAAAGCCCACAGAAGGAACGTGTCTTGTGATGGTGGAACCGGAAACTTCTACTTAGGGGTGCATGAGGCCAAGCTGGGGCTGTGAGGGGAGGTCAAAACCCTGTCCCAGCCCCTGAGCGTTAAGGTCAGGATGGAGCCAGGGACCCAAGTCACAGGCCAGGGAGCATACAGGCGCTTGTATTGGATGGCAGCAGACCAAGTTCTTAGAATTTCGAGTGAGTATCATAGAGTGATTAGATTTACAATAGGTGTACTTTGCTAATAAGTAAAATCTTAGTTTGTTTTTAACTTAGAATATCTTCAAGTGTCAAAGTGTATTCTTTAAGTAAACTTTTATTTCAAGACATTACCTTGTCCTGAGCTTAAGCACAATGGCATAGGGTCATTTTAATATAAGTCTTAGATTCCCCTCTTTTCCCCCTTAATTATGATTTGAGGCTTCACTTGAGGTTACTTAGAATGCATTTGAGACTGTAATGCTGCTCCTTAAAATGGAGCAATTTTGCTAAGACACAGCAATTCTAGAACTTCAAGCTTTGTACAGAAGATTGCAGGACCTAATTTCACAGTTGCTTCTTTATTTTGTGTGTTTGAGCTGTTAGCTTCAAGTTATACCTATTTGGGAATTGCCTTCATTTTTTTCATTTGGCAGCTGGTGATTCGAAATTTAAAACACACACAGACTAGAGGGCATTGGAGGAATGTGGACCAAAACCTTTTTATCTCCTAGTAATCGGAACTGGTAAGGACTTCATGCTACATAATGATTCTGCGGCACTAGCCCACCTCTCTCCTCGTTATCTAGATTTAAGTTGTTAACATTTTCTGTATTTGCTTTATCTGCTTTTTTCTATTGAAGTATTCAAAAGTAAATTACAGACATGGTGACAGTTAGCCCCTACGTACTTCAGCCCAAATCTCTAAAACACAAGAACCACAATATGTTTTTGACAAAATTAACAGTGATTGCCTAGTGGACTCAAGTATCTAGTGCCTTATCTGAGTTCCCTCAGCTGTCCTTCAAATGCCTTTTACAATTGTTAAAACCAGAATTCAGTTGAGAATCACGTAGTGCGTTTCTTTGTTAGGCCTCTTAAGACTCTGTTGATCCAGAACCATTCTCTTCTGTCCCTCTTTTTAAATGACCTTGAATTGTCAGGTTGTCTGACCACATGTGATTGTTTCCTGTGGTATCACTTAATGTGTTCTTTCTCCTGGGGTGCCTGTATATTGAATGTTGGATCCAAAGGTTTATCAAATTCAGTTAAACACTGGAGACATGAATAGAGAAGCTGTTTGCCCAGGAGGGACACAATGTCTGGTCATCTCATAACCAGTCATGCTAAAATTGATCCTAGGTTAATGTGGGGCCGGTCTGTCCCCTCCATTGTCAAATTACATTTTCCCCCAGGTGACCAGCAAGAAATAGGTAAGGTGATGTTTTGGCTATATGAGCTCTCAGGGGCAGGGATTTTAAACAATATCGTTTGGCCCAGAGGCCGTTAATGTTGATGCCGTGACTCTCAGTGATGCCCAAGATCACCACGGCTGCTCTAACAGGCCTCCAGAGAGGGACAGACACTGCACAGAGCCTGCAGCTGACAAACACTATCTGGGCAGAGTGTCAGGTACTCTGCACCTGCATAGGCATACAAATTTTAAATATTAGAAATTGTGGCCTGTTCAGGTTTTTTGTTTTTGTTTTTGAAAGCTGTTGCACAAAATCAGTCTCCTCTTAGGAATGGAGGAGGCTGGAGGCTGGAGGTTGAACTGGGTACCTTAAGAGCCCCCCCCACCCCCCACCCCACTGGCCCATAAGTGCTTCCTTGCCAGAGGCAGCAAACAGCTGGTCGGTCTCTGGACTAGACTGAACTCACAGGCATGTTCATTTGGTCTGTGGTACAATAAAGAAAGAAAAATACCTAATATTTGGGAGATTTCACATTAAAAATCTAGATCTCCAGGCTTCTAGAAAATATTGGTGATCTAGACACACTGGGCCCGCGTCTGTGCAAGGCTATGTGGCCAGAGGTGTCTGCTGGATATGCCCTTTGGGTGGGGCCACTGAGGACCCCACTCCTCTGTTGTATTTATATATAGTTGGCCTCCCCCACTGAGAGGGTCCTGAGGCCTCTTGAGGACTGGCCTGTGTTTGGCTCCTACCCCTGCACCTGGTGGTGCTTGGCCCATAGAGCTGACTCCCTTGCCCCTCCCCCACAGCACACTCACCTGCCTACGCAGGTGCAGAGTACCTGACCCTCTGCCCAGATAGTGTTTGTCGGCTGCAAGCTCTGTGCAGTGTCTGTCCCTCTCTGGAGGCCTGTTGGAGCAGCCATGGTCATCTTGGGCATCGCTGAGAGTCATGGCATCAACACTATTGGCCTCTGGGTCAAATGATATTGTTTTAAAATCCCTGCCCCTGAGAGCTCATACAATTACTCATGTGAGAGCTCCCCAAGAACCTGATTATTCTAATTGTGTTCTTCTCCAGCCCCCAAACCCTGAAATAAAATGAAACCATCTTCCCCCAAATGAAACCTCTTCTAATTCTGTATCAGCCACACAGCTCTATCTATCTATCTATCTATCTATCTATCTATCTATCTATCTATCTATCTATCTATCTATCTATCTATCTTTGTTTTTTTGCACATGGTATGTGTGGGGTCATGGGGAAGACAGTGTAGCACAGAGAAGACAAGTAGGGACTCTGTGGCATCTTACTACACTGATGGACAGTGACTGCAATGGGGTGTGGGGGGGACTTGGTGATGGGGGGAGTCTAGTAACCATAATGTCACTCATGTAATTGTAGATTAATGATACCAATTAAAAAAATGTTGCTCTCTAACATCTATATTTTTTGAAGGTTGGTCATGCAGCAGGCATTGCTCGTCACTGGAAAACCAAAGATGAATTAATTTAAGCTTCTTGCCTTCTAGGAGGTCATAAGGTACTTCTTTGGGAGAAGTGTCTGTTCAGATCCTCTGCCTATTTTTTAATCAGGTTATTTGCTTTTTGGCTGTTGAGGTGTGTGCGTTCTTTATATATTTTGGATGTTAATCCCTTTTTGGATACATCATTTACGAATATATTCTCCCATACTGTAGGATGCCTTTTTGTTCTACTGATGGTGTCCTTTGCTGTACAGAAGCTTTTTAGTTTGATGTAGTCCCATGTGTTCATTTTTGCTTTTCTTTCCCTTGCCTGAAGAGATGTGTTCATGAAAAAGTTGCTCATGTTTATATTTAAGATATTTTCACTTATGTTTTCTTCTAAGAGTTTTATGGTTTCATGACTTACGTTCAGGTCTTTGATCCATTTTGAGTTTAATTTTGTATATGGAGTTAGATAATAATCCTGTTTCATTGTCTTACATGTAGCTGTCCAGTTTTGCCAACACCAGTTGTTGAAAAGGCTGTCATTTCCCCATTTCCATACCTTCTTTATTGTATATTAATTGACCATATATGCTTGGGTTTATATCAGGGCTCTGTATTCTGTTCCATTGACCTATGGGTATGTTCTTGTGCCAAATTGTCTTAATTACTGTGACTTTGTCATAGAGCTTGAAGTTGGGGAGTGTAATCCCCCAGCTTTATTTTTCCTTCTTAGGGTTGCTTTGGCTATTCAGGGTCTTTTTTGGTTCCATATGAAGTTTACAACTATTTGTTCTAGTTTGTTGAAGAATACTGTCAGTATTTTGATAGGGATTGCATTGAATCTGTAGATTGCTTTAGGCAGGACAGCCATTTTGACAATATTAATTCTTCCTATCCATGAGCATGGGATGTATTTCCAATTTTGGTGTCTTCTTTAATTTCTTTCATGAGTGTCTTGCAGTTCTCAGGGTATAGGTCTTTCACCTCCTTGGTTAGCTTTATTCCTAGGTATTTTATTCATTCTGATACAATTGTAAATGGAATTGTTTTCCTGATTTCTCTTTCTGCTAGTTTACCATTAGTGTATAGGAATGCAACAGATTTCTGTGTGTTAATTTTGTATCCTGCAACTTTGCTGAATTCAGTTATTTTAGTAGTTTTGGGATGGATTCTTTAGGGTTTTCTATGTACAATGTCATGTCATCTGCAAATACTGACAGTTTAACTTCTTCCTTTCCAGTCTGGATGCCTTTTATTTCTTTGTGTTGTCTAATTGCCATAGCTATGGCCTCCAACTATGTTGAATAAAAGTGGGGAGATTGGGCATCCTTGTCTGGTTCCCGATCTTAAAGGAAAAGCTTTTTGCAGTTAAGTATGATGTTGGCTGTGGGTTTGTCATATATGGCCTTTATTATGTTGAGGGACTTGGCCTTTATACCCATTTTGTTGAGAGTTTTTATCATGAATAGATGTTCAATTTTGTCAAATATTTTTTCAGCATCTGTTGAGATGGTCATATGATTTTTGTCCTCCTTTTTGTTGATGGGGTGTATGATGATGGATTTTTGAATATTGTACCATCCTTGCATCCGTGTAATAAATCCCACTTGATCATGATGGATGATCTTTTTGATGTATTTTTGAATTTGGTTTGCTAATATTTTGAGTATTTTTGCATTTATGCTCATCAGGGATATTGGTGTTATTTTCTATTTTTCTGATATCTTTGCCTGGTTTTGGTATTAGAGTGATACTGGCCTCATAGAATGAGTTTGGAAATATTCTCTTCTACTTTTTGGAAAACTTTAAGGCGTAATGGGTATTAGATCTTCTCTAAATGTTTTGTAAGTTCAGCAGTGAAGCCATCTGGTCCTGGGGTTTTGTTCTTAAGTAGTTTTTTTGATTACCAGTTCAATTTCATTGCTCGTAGTTGGTCTGTTCAGATTTTCTGTTTCTTCCTGGGTAAGTCTTGGAAGGCTATATTTTTTGAGAAAGTTGTCCATTTCTTCTAGGTTATCCAGTTTGTTACCATATAATTTTTTATAGTATTCTCTAATAATTCTTTGTATTTCTGTGATGTCCATACTGATTTTTTCATTCTCATTTCTGATTCTGTTTATGTGTGTAGACTCTTTTTTCTTGATAAATCTGGCTAAGGATTTATCTATTTTGTTTATTTTCTCGAAGAACCATATCCTAGTTTCATTGATTCTTTCTGTTGTATAGTTTTATTCTTCTCAATTTTATTTATTTATTTTCTGATCTTTATTATGCCCCTCCTTCTGCTGACTTTGGGCTCCTTTGTTTTTCTTTTTCTAGTTTCATTAACTGAAGTTTAGACTGTTCATTTGGGATTGTTCTTCTTTCTTGAGGTAAGCCTGTATTGCAATATAATTCCTTCTTAGCACGGCCTTTGCTGCATCCCACAGATTTTGGGTCATTGAGTTGTTTTCATTTTTCTCCATATATTGCTCAATCTGTATTTTTATGTGATCATTGATTCATTGATTATTTAGGAGCATGTTGTTAAGCCTCCATGTGTTTGTGGTCTTTTTGTTTTCTTTGCATAATTTATTTCTAGTTTCATACCTTTGTGGTCTGAGAAGCTGGTTGGTACAATTTCAATCCTTCTGAATTTACTGAGGCTCTTTTTGTGGCCTAGTATATGATCTATTCTTGAAAATGTTCCATGTGCACTTGAGAAGAATGTATCCTGCTGCTTTTGGGTGGAGTGTTCTGTAGATGTCTGTTAGGTCCATCTGTTCTAATGTGTTGTTCAGTGCGTCTGTTTCCTTATTTTTCTGTCTGGTGGATCTGTCCTTTGGAGTGAGTGGTGTGTTGAAGTCTCCTAAAATGAATGCATTGCATTCTATTTCCTCCTTTCATTCTGTTAGTATTTGTTTCACATATTTAGGTGCTCCTGTGTTGAGTACATAGATATTTATAATGGTTATATCCTCTTGTACTGACCTTTTTATCTTTATGTAATGTCCTTCTTTGTCTCTTGTTGCTTTCTTTGTTTTGAAGTCTATTTTGTCAGAGAGAAGTACTGCAACTTCTGCCTTTTTCTCCAAATTTTAGGACTTCTTACCCTCATTTTCTTCAGAATTTAGAATGATACTGTGGTCACCAGGTCTATAGGGCAGAGAATTTAATGTGTTTCTGAAAGATGAGGGTGCCTGGCATAGAGCAGATGCTTGATACGTTTTGTTCATCTGGTCAGTAGACCTGAGAAAATTGAAAAACTAAAAAACACCTGAAGAGCTGTTGGCAGTATTTTAATCAGCTACCGTAATTGCAGAGGAAACCAGTTGGGGCAGAAATCCAAGGACCCCCCTGGGGATTGGTGGCATTGTGCCATCTGCCTGAGGTGGGTGTGTCCTGTATGCAGGGCCCTCTCCCTGCAGCTGCCCACCCCTCACTGCCCACTTCCTTCATTCCTCAGCTGCCAGTCTTTGCATATGCCCTGCCCCTTCCCCATTCCCGTACCCTTGCTGTATCCAACAGCCCTCCACATTTGTCCACTGTTCCCCTTTTTGGGGGAGGTAGAAAAAAGTCTAAGAAGCTAAACTGTAAGGAGGGGAATGGTGCCAACTTGAGATGAGTCAGAAATGAAAGCATTTCTGAATGTGTAAGACAATGAAGAAAATATTTATTTTACAAAAACTGAGCTAACAACCAAGCCTTCAGGAACACAGCCAGCAGGCACTGCACAAAGAGAGGCCTGGTATCAGGATGCAGAGGCCTGTGGCTCCTGGCTCATCCCTGAAGGATGAAGGCAGCCCTTTCTCTGTCCTGAGCGGTCCCCTGAGTTTCAGGCAGCAAGGGTGGCTCAATAGCTCTGGGCCCGCTATGCCTCTGCATAGACAAAAAGGCTGTTACTGAAGGCAAAAATACTCTGTTCTATTTAAAAGTTGTGCTTTTGAAAATGCACGATCCAGAAGCCATTTTGGATAGTATCTGGAGAACCCGCAAGTGTTACTTTTCTCGGATACAAATCTGCTACGTTGTACTATTTCATTTTCTAAGAAATACTGCAATAAAATATTTCTGTTTAATGTTTACATTTAGGGGATGGACCTGGAAGACAAGATTTTAAAGACTGCTAGTATTTTAAGCGAGCTGGTAGGTTCTTAAATAGTACATAAAACCTTTCTAAGTACTTTGATATTTTTCTAAATTGGGAGCCAGCAAACATTTTCTGTAAAGAGCTGGATAGCAAAAAGTTGAGACTTGGCTGAACTAGGGTCTCTGAGATAGCACTGAAGCCACCAGCACAGTGTATAAACAAATGCATGTGGCTGTGTGCCAGTGGCCCATGGGCCACAGTTTGCTGACCCTGGAGAGTATAAGCTATTGATTCTCTAGAACATACATATGTAGAACCAGGAGTGTCAGTATTTATTTGATCGCCATTTCCAGATTAAACTGTTTGATAGAGCTGCTGGTTGGTAGTGACAGACAGGAATTCAGCCAGTATTGACTTTCTGGGTGTGGAGGAGTAAGGTTTCTAGATATTGCAGTAACTTTTTTTTTCTTCTTTTCTCTGCAAGGGCAGCATGCTTAAAATACAGCTTTTGAAACATTGTAGATATGCACTGTGAATTTTAAAGTCTACAAATGAATGCAGCTGTAAATGTTTGTGTCTTATCCATGAATAATAAAGTTGAGTTTATATGCATACAAGTAGATGCAGACACATAATTTAGTGTATTGTAATTAAAATATTGTTTGTTTTCTCTACTGAATATTTCTTAGACTTAAAACCTTAGTGCAAGTAATGTTTAATAAGGAATCTGCAATGTGTAACTCCCCAGTAAATTATTAAAAGAACTGGCATTCCTACCATATAATATCAACACAAGTGATGTAAAATATGCCTTGCCTCCAACTGTGAGTGTGCTAACATTCTTTTTGGTTTATAGAGAGGAATGGTAGTAAATATGCTTCAAGGGTTGTTTGCACTTCTGTCCTTCTTTGTTATAGGTACATTTTAGGGCCTCTCCATCTGAAAAATTGTTATTTGAAGTTACTGCTATTTTTAGATGCTGGAAATGAGGCATTCATGGTAGGAAAGTAGAGAAGCATTTGAGAGAAATACTGTGTTTCAAGTTTGGGGGCAGCTGGTTGGGAAATCAAAATGGGTGAATCTTATAACTTTATCACCATGTCTCTTTTTTTTTTTTTTTTTTTTTTTTGCCAGTAAGAAAATGATAGTGTTGGTTGTATATTCTCTCTTTGTCTCATTCTGACTTGCAAACTCTAGGGAGTTCATTATGAACAGTGGCTTTCATTTTGTTGAAGTGATTTTAAATATTATTTAGATAGTCCGGACAGTAAAAGAGAAATTTGCAAATACCTTTCTTCCAGAATGGGCTACTGGCTGCCTGTAATGTGATTTCATTTTCTCTGTTATCAAATGTATAGTCAAACCATCATGTCCTAGATAGAAATGAGTGACTAGTAAGACCATATAACTCAGTAACTTTTTTCCCCATAACACGGTTTCTTGGCCTAGAATGTCCTAATATTTGAACCTATTCTTTGGGATGATCTGTCTCAGCTGGTGGCTCCACTGCCTCTGGAGGCATCCAGCCTGGGGGCCTGGGATGGTCCTTGGCACCCTCCTCCCTCTGAGCCCCTGGCCAGTCTGTGTCTGTGTGGAGGACTCCCCAGGTGGTGCACATCTGCCCTCTTGTTCCTGTCCCTCCACACATACATAGAATTCTCTCTCTAAAGCGTGGGCTGCCATTCTGCTCCTGGCGGTAGTTCATTGCCATGGATTAGGTCCTGGCTCCTTAACCTCACCATAAGTGTCCTACAAGCTGCCCTCCACTGCATGTCTTAGCCGTGGCCTTGGCTTTCTGGAGCAGCCTCATCCTGCAGTGCCCTCAGGGGCTGTGCTCTTGCCCCTCTGTGCTTTCGCTGGTGCCCAGAGTGACCACCTTCTCTTTGGCGCATCTGACTTGGTTTCCCTTCACAACTCTCCCCACCCCCCACTCCTGGTGAGATGGCCACTAGTCAACTTTCTCTCTCTCTTCCACCACCTTACCTGGGTGTGGGGGCCCCAGACTTCGTTTGCTCACCCCGTGCAGCTGTCTGGTGTGTACAGCATGTTGGAATTTGCTCTGGAAGACCTTCACTGCCACACCCCAATCCCACATGGGCCCAGGGCCACCAAATCCATGACTTCTGTCACCCCTTTTACTCGCCCCTTTCCTGCAAGTTGGCTGAATTTATCTTTCTGCTTTTGTACTCTCGTAGTGATTTGTACATGCCCCTATTTTCCTTACCCTCTCATTTCATTATGTATGTATCTTTAAGACCCTCTTTACAATATGCAGGTTATAAATGTTAATGACATGCTAGCCTTAAGATAATACACTACTAGCTCATACCTCATTATTTCTAACTCATTCCTACCTTGAAATTAGGAAGTTAGTTACCGATGCCTTTAACTGTAAAGAATGCTTCACCCTTAACCGCCCTGTCCTTGTGAGTTGGTTGGGGGAGAGTAGCTGTGCAGCGTCCCTAACCCCGAGGGCTCCAGCAATGGCCTTCCTCGTCCTCGGAGGTGTATTGAGGGGGTTACAGCTCCCTCTGGCGGCCAGATCACAGGTGCGTTTTTGTTCTGGCCTATAAAAATAGCCTTCAGATCTAATGATCTTTTGGAATTCTCGTTTAAATTAAGTTTTTGACATTTTAAATTCAAGTCTTGTTTGTTTTGGCAGGTAAATTATTTTCAAAGAGTGACACTTACACAGAGGAAAGAATGGTTTTAGACAACACATAGTATTAAACTTTATTTACTCCTTTTTCTTTTCTTTCTCTGTCAACTTCCTAAGCCTGTAGAATCTTCAGAGTGAAATTCAGAAAAAGTGCAAAAGAACAGTCAACTGATACTGGGATGGGAAGAAATGAAATGCTTCAAATGAGGGATGCTATATTTCAGTATGGTCCCATGCATTTTAACACATTTTTAGCTTCACATTTTTATGGATTAGAACTTCAGTACCCCTTAAGTTTTCTTTAACGAAGGATTTCTCGACTGACATTCTTAATATAGAAAAATAAATACTATAAATAGTTACCCAAATCCATGCTAATTATGGGAAACAGATGTGGATCATCTCAAAAATATTTGTATTTGGCTTTGGAATTTAAAACAAACTTTTGCGTATGGTTCTATCTGAGGTTGCGGGAATTTTTAGTACTAGAGAGAAGTTAAGCAATCCATTGCATGAAAAAGACTCTGAAAAAATGAGAGTTAAATGTCTTTTTCTCCCCATCTCTTCTTGTAGCTGAATTTGTAGTGACGCCTGTAGACAGCACTACTTTTCAGATTGATGATGGTGGCCCTCATAGACTACCAGCAGCAGTGATTAAAAATTTTTCTTCAAATGCAAGATTGGCTTATTTTCTTTCAGTTGCACTTGGGTGGTTTCTCTGTTTTTGTTTTTGTGTAAAATTCTACTGCAGGCAGAGGAAGGGTCGTGAAGGTGTCTTGGGCAGTTGGCCTCTGTGGCAAGTTGCAGCAAAGGACTTATTTAAACAGAGTAGGAGGTGGTTTAAACACCCACAGAAGAAAATGGCACAGGTCATTTATCTACTCGTTTTGCCAGAACGTTCTCCCCATTTGCCATTTCTTAATATCTGCAAATAAAAAACCAAAAAGCAGATACAGACAAAACCATTCACGGCTTTCAGTGGGACAGAAACATTGGGCATGCACTAAGGAGAAAAGTGTTGGTTTGAGTGATATTAAAATAGTTTATTTTCTTTTAAGTTGAAGATAATGAGATTTTTTTCTCAGGGCCGTTAGGACTAGTCTCATGAGATAATGTTTTCATGTGACAGTTCCTGATAATGCTAAAATGCTGTCAAATACAAGGTCTTACTGTTTATTTTCTCTAGACACCTCCTCCTGAAAAAAGCCAGCCTCCAAAGCAAATAGGTGAGCTATCAAAGAATCCTAGAACCCTCTCAGCTAAGAAAGTGCTGTGTAAGTGGAATGGCACTTCTTCACCCCTTATGGGTGGGAGAGCAGGAAATTGTGACGGTTCCCGCGCAGGCCCCAGAAAGAGAGGGTCTGCAGCCCAGAGGGCGCTGTCCACGCATGGCCAAGATGTTTGCCTCGCGGTGGTCCAAGTTTTCTCTCCCTCTGCTTTCCTCTTGCTTCATTTTATCCTCTTGGGCCCTCGTGGTGAATCTGACGCTTGAGTTGCAGAGTGTAGTTAAGTAGAAAGCATCCCTAATGGGGAGGACATCCAAATACATGCTGCCATGCCTTTGAGATTATAAACACTGCAAGCAGGGCCTAAAATGGGGTTGAAATATTAACAACGTACATATTTTAAAAAAACAGTTTGAGAGCCCCTTGCAGAGAGGTGGATCAATTCTGTTTCTTCTTCTCCCCCAAAAAGAAACCCAGCAGTGCCCCTAGTTTCCTAGTTTGGTAATGAGAAAGGCAGATGTGGGAGTGTTTTTACTTTTAAATTTACATATTTAAGTGATAGAGAAAATGATGCATGTTATTGTGGAAATCTCAGTAGAAGTAAATAAAAGCAGGAAATTAAAGCCCCTCTCAGCCTCCTAACCCAGGCCTACTGGGATAGACACTTTGAGAATAACCACCATCAACCACCCTGCCATCTTTTGTGTGTGTGTGTGTGTGTGTGTATTGAGGGACATAAAAGTCACATTGTTGAGTTTTAATAACTGCACAGTACATGGTGTAAATGTTTCCAAGTCATCCCATGCGTCTCTGTCTTAGCCTTTCCATGGCCTTGGAGTGTGAGAATGCTGAAGGGCAGGTAACCAGCCCTTCAAGTCTAGAGCAACCAGGTGTTGGCTTGAACATGACCTCGCTGTTCGGCAGAAGTGACTGCATGGCTTCATTATGGCCGCAGCTGGACACTTGCGGTTACTACCTTGATTTGTCAGATATTTTCTGAGCCCCTAGGATGTTCCATGTACGGTGGAAGGCTCTGGGCAGAGAGGGTCTCACTTGCTTCAGGGCTCAAACTCTGCAGCTCTTTCATCTTCCAAGTTTTCTGCCAGTTGTAGAGGAAGCCACCTTGAAAGATGCCCCTCCCCTCCTCTGTGGACCCCCCTGCCATGGGAGACCTGGCTGGAGGTAGCTTATCCCCACTTGTAAAGAATACTCCAGATGGAGGTCGCCTGGTGTGTGATGGCCATCCTCAATGTGAACATTTGCCCAGAGAGGTGTGCTTATGTGGGGCTTGGAGCCTGCCTTAGCTGGGAGCTCATGGGCCATGTTGCCCTTCACCGTGCTCTCTAGGTAGGAAGAGCACCCTTACCTGCGCCCCGAGCCCCAGTTTCTCACCTGGGACGCCCCTGCCTTGCAGAGAGCTCTTACTGCAGTATCTTATTTAGCCGATGGAGGTTTCACCTTAAAGCACTGTACTGCACCCCTGGGCCTGTTAATCTGTCTATAGCTGATGGGTTCTTGCATGTGTGGGAGTCATTGGAGGTTGCTCCTTCAAATTTGAATCACCTGGGCTCACTCTGTTTGCAAAAATATTTTTTAACCTAAAAATGAGAAAAGCTTTTTTTACTTCAGCCCCTTGCCCTATTTACAGTCAATTTTATTCATTTCAACTTCTGATGTCAAAAGAGTTCCAAGTTCATTTACAGCAAAAAATGAATTAAGAAAGAAGAGACAGCTGCCTAAAGGAAGCTGACTTGTGTCTTGCCGCCTTTAGGGTTGGATATGTTGGTAGGAGGGACTTTTCAGAGGGTAGGCGCTCTGGTGTCACTGCTGTTCTAGAAAGTGCTATAGTGTGGAGTCCTGTCTTGTGGGAGCAAGATCCGGTGGTTCTGGTCTACCTTTCTCACTGGGTTTTTGGGCTCTTAGTTTCCTGCCCACAGCTTTCTGGAGGTGCTTTGAAGGTTGCACTGAGGCCTTGCTGGTACTTGTTGGGCACGTGGGATGGTGGCTCACAGATGTTTTCTAGAGGGGGACAATTTTTAATGTTTCTCTAAAGGAATCAGGGTATTCCAGAAATGTTTTTCACAGTGTCTTGTTTTATGGGTACAAGAATGTGCTTTTTCTAAGCTCTGCCTACCCTCTTCCCAAAACAGGAGAGAGAGGGGAAAGGGTTGTGCCATGTTTGCTGACAGCTTAAATAGCACCAGTGATGCTAATTAATGATGGTCCTTGTTCTCAAGGCCCCTGTGCTTGTGTAAGAGGGCAGTGCAAGTGTGCAGCTGAGCAAGGAGTACACGCTCATACTGGAAGTCCCAGAGATGACAGGGAGGCTGTAATTGGGATAGAATCCTGGGGGTGAGATTATGTGAGTCTGACCCAAAGAAGGTGCACTTCTCTGTAAGTTTCTGCTGTGGAGCTTGGAGTTTGCAAGGGTTACTTGAACCAGATTTCAAAAGGGATGGTACTTTTCCACAGTGAACACTTTCAAACTAACACTGTGTACAGATGTTAGCAATTTTTTTAAAGAAGAGGTTTATAGTTTCATCTCAGAAAAAAAAATGAGAGAAGCTATGAATGACCACACTGAGGAATATCTTTTAAAAAAGTATGCATGGCATTTCCTTGATAGCTGGTGTTTTGAGCATCTTCTGTTTCTTGGCCATTCTAAATTTCCTTTTTATATTCTTTGCCCATTTTTTAAAATTGGGTCTTTTACTTTTCGATTTTAAGAGGGCTTACCATGTTATAGATAGTAATACTTTGGCCAATCCTCAGGCAAATAAGCTATTTTTATAATCATTACAATACTTTTATACACTTTGAAAAATTCTTTTGGAAATTTAAAGCTTTAAATTTGTATGTTAACTTTGGAAAATTACTAGTTTATGAATTGCTTTCTCAAACAAGAATATGTCTTTCAATAAGATTCCAGAATTTTCTACAGACTTTGTACTCTTCATGCTAAATTCTAGGTGCTTTGCATGTTTTCACCCCTGTATAGCAATTTTTTTCCTAATTCTATATCCAGGTGTTTATTGCTAAAATAAGGAAAAGCTATTTTGACATATACATCATGTATCAAGACACCTTTCAAATTATCCTATTAATTCCAGTAGGTATAGTCTTTTAGATTTTCTGGGTGTGTGAACTATTACTGGACCAGAAAAAATAAATGATAGTGTTATGGTCATAGTGATTATTTAAAAAAAAAAGTATGCATGGCAAAAGATATACCATAAAGGTAAAAAAAGTGGGAGGGGCACCTGGAGAAAATATTGTCAATTTCTATCCCAGAGAAAGAGATAATTTCCTTAATATATAATGAACTCCTACAAATCAATAAAACGACCAATAGACTAATTGAAAAATGACCATCAGAGAGTACAAATAGTTCAGAGAAAGGGACATAGCAGTAGCCATTAAACATATTGAGATAGTTAGCCGCTCTTATAATAAAAAAAATAGCAATTGAAATTCCAATGAAATACCATTTTTAAGGATCACATTGCCCAAAATGAAAACTTTAATAGCCCAATATGTTGAGAAGAGTGTGAGGAAGCAGCTGCCCTTATGCTGTTGCTGCAGGGCACGAGAGTGGGCACTGCCTCCGGCAAGTTGGAAATATTTATCAAAGGGACAAATGCCTGTGCACTCGAGTCCACACTCCTCTAATTCTGTCAGTTTATCTACCAGACGCACATGCCCATGTGTAAGGAGAAGGGCATACAAAAGTATGTATTCCCCTATTGGCACGATCAGAAAAGATCCGAAATTACAAAAGTGCCTGTTCAGAAAACGGCTGAATCCTGTCTCTGGACTCGAGCATCGGTTCTGTGCGCCACGGCCACCCCTTCCACCCCTGCCCCTGCTGCTTTTATTCTCAGCCAGGTTTTCTCTATTTGGTGACAGCTCAGACTATAGAGAGGGTGGCTCCAGCAACGTTTAGGGCTTGCCTTTTATTGAGTCTGATCTGTGAGCAGGAGAGAGGAATGTTCTGTAAATTGACCTATAGTGGAGCAGATTATTCATTTATATTAAAAAAGCAACCCAGCCTTGTGACTCATATCCCTCCTGTCTTCATTTCCTCTTCACGTTCCCAGTACAGTGCTCTGTCCCGTTATTGTCATTAACAGATGAAGCAGCAGAGTCTGAAACCTGTTTTTTGAGACATTCCAGTTTTATACATTTCAGTTAAATCATAATTATCACATCAGTGGTGTGAGGTAAAGGCGTTATATGCATTTTCCAGGTGAGAAAAACCTGAGCATCAGAAAGGTTAAGCAGCTTGCCGAAAGTCACAGCCGGTAACGCGCAGCCCTGGCGTTTGGCCAAGTCTGCACAGGCTCTTCTCATCCTCTCTGCCCTCAAACACCTGGGGTGAGGCCCCGGGTGGTTGGAACGAGCTGCTGGGTCGGGGCAACCACCAGTCACTGATGATGATCCTCATGGGGTCCAGGGCTCGGAACCCTGTGCCCCGCTTCCAGGCTGACAATTCTCATCACCACTGCCAAGCCTGTCTTTATGCAAGAAACTAATGTCTGGAAGAAGCCACAGATGCTTGGAAAGAATCTGAGCTGCAGAGGGTAGACAGGACTCCCAGGGAGGAAGGACTGGTCACAGGGATCGCTTCCTTGAAGGTTCTAGGAAGAACTGAGTCTCTGTCTTGGTGGCTGATGGTCTTCGTTGGTCAGTAGCTGTCGGCTCCCCATGTGGTGGCTGTAGACGGACCTGGGGAGCCCGGAGGAACTTTGGATGAGTTGTTTGTTCTCATCTTGCAGGCACTGGCTTTCGGCTCTCATTCCTCAAAAAGTTGCTCAACCAGATTGGTTGGGGGTGGGGTCGGGTGGGGTGGAGGTCAGGAAACTAGGAGAGAGGTGCAGTTTCTGAAGGGAAAATCAGCAAATAGATAAACAAGGGTTGGGGACTAGGGAAGGAGGACTAGGAAGGAAAAAAGTCGTGGGGCTCTTATAAATCAGAGGAGGGATAAGAGGAAATTTAAATTTAAAAAGCAATATGATTAGACTTTTAAGTTCAGCGAACTTCATTACACAAACTTTTATTTACTATTTTCTGTAGTGAATGCATGTAGGAAAAGCAGGATTACTTTTGTTTTCCTTCACTCACTTCAATTTTTGTGTCCTCTTAAATACACTTTAAGATCAGTTATGAAGATCGAATTCCCAGATGCTTGATAGAAATGTACATTAGTAATATTCACAGATGTTTGCATGCTTTATTTCCTTTTCTCCTGAAAAAAGAAAAAAAAAGAATCAGAGCAAACTTAGGTCCTGAAAGTAAGTGTGGAAATCACATTAAAAATCAGAAAACATTAACCACTTTCTCCCACATTGTGATTCAGTTTTCTTTGGTCTGAGTTCATGGTAGAATATGAATGCTGCTACTTCCGGGCAGCCAGGTTGCTGCTTTCTAAGACCTGGGTATGTAGTGTGAGGCCTGTTTTCTCTCTTATGTGCATTTTTTGCTACTTTGCTTCCATTTAATCCAGTAGGGATTTAAGCTATAGACAGTGTTCACAGTGTAAGGAGTGAGGGGCAAAGAGGCTCTCTCAGAGCGGGTGTGGTCCAGCCAAGGCCAGTGCCTGCGTGTGATGCACAGGCTAGCCCAGGGCACCAGCATTATAACAAGGCTTCACTAACCTGGGGAAAAAATAAATGCAAGTAAGTCAAAATGTACATACAGAACTTCAGAGCTAAGAGAGATCCTAGAGCCAGTACTTGCTTCTCAAGCTTGGCTGTACATAAGAATCCATGGGGAGCTTCAAAAATAGATTGCTTCCAGGGCTCACTCCAGAGATGTACTCAGTTGGCCTGGAGTGACAGGTAGATGCAGGAGGAGGACTTGGGCCTCCTAACTGTGGTCCAGACTGCATTGCAGTGACCACGGGACGCAGCGAATCTAGTCCCAGCGTCCTGTCCAGCACTGTGCTTGTCCAGGTCCCAAAGCCTCTGCTCTCGACCTTTTGTATGGCGTCCCACTTCTGGGCAGGGCTCTGGTCTAGCCTAGAGGCCTCCTACACCTCGTTTTGAATAATGAACATTAAGTAAATG
The DNA here is from genome assembly GCF_040802235.1 of Manis javanica. Classification (NCBI taxonomy): domain Eukaryota; kingdom Metazoa; phylum Chordata; class Mammalia; order Pholidota; family Manidae; genus Manis; species Manis javanica. The sequence continues at coordinate 110,267,642 of NC_133164.1, forward strand.
CATACTTGTGCCTTTATGGTACAGACTCTTTTCTCAAGGAATCTGTATTTATTAGTCTTGCTGGTGGATTGATTCATTCATTGTCTTTCTAATGAAAACAGTTGCTTGGCCGAATGTTCTTCCAACCGTCTGTGTGGCGAGATAGAATAGGGAGGGGAGTTCTTTCTCAGCATTGCTCTCCTGATTCAAACCAAGCCCTGTCCTCCTCTCCCAGGCCCCTTTTTCATGCAGCAGGGCTGTGAACAAAAGGCTTTTCTTTCACCTGCCCAGGGTGCCAGGCAAAGAAAAGGAAGCCCTTGCCAGGCTTTGTGATCCCCCAAACAGCTTGGAAAGCCTTTATCCTCCTCTGATATTTACTCAACACCTGACACCTCCTGGGAATTTTTTAAATTGTTCTCTAAAGAAACCATTATGCCTCAAGCACCTATTTTTAGACACTATAAAGCCTTTCTCTGTGTCTGCTAAGCCTGCTTTTAGAAAGGCAATAGGATCTTTTGTCTTTAAAAAGTTCACCATCTGACCAGTTCCCCACCTGAACCCCCAAATCCTGGAATGCTCCCTGGTATATCTCGTCCCTCATTCAGACCAAACCTTTACAGCAGAGAAGTCGAAATAATACAACTGGGAAGAAAGCTCCTTCCCAACAGTGAGCGTTGGGTTACAATGAGCGTGAGTTGGTGTGTCTCCGAAGCCTGGACCTGTCCTGCGGCACATTTAACCTGGTCACCTGGACTGGCCTGAGCTCCGGGCCTCCAGTCAGCTGCCCGAGTTCAGGACAAGTACATCTGTTGGTTACCAGTCTTAGCAGTTCGCAGCTGTCCAGTTCAGTACGAACTATAGGAAAGAGGATCAGGGTGGTGTGGTGGGTCTTGACCACACCTCAGCCAGCCTGGGGAAATCTCCTCTTTGGCTTTTTGCTGAACATGAACCCCATAGCTTGTAGCTAATGGCGTGTGTGTGCCTTTGAAGGCAGTGATCGTCTGGAGCGATACCGCAGACCCCAAGGCAGTGGTAGGCTCAGTTTTACATCTTTCCTTAGCCTATGCCCACCATTTCCTCTGCTTCCAACCTTTCTCCTGCCCTTGCTTCCTCCCGCCCTGCCTCCATTATGGGGCCATACGAGAGAACGAAAGGATCTTTTATTTCATATTTATTGAGTAAAAAGTTTTAGGATTCAGGTTACTAAATTTAAAGTTGGTAAATTGAATATTTTATATGAGATTCTTTGGGAAAACCCCCCACAAAAATTCCATTAAAACCAAACCAAGTGTTCCTTTAGGCAAAATTTAAAAAAATTTTTTTTTGGTGGAAATGAATACCATACACAGAAAAGATTGGAAAGTGAACAACAAAATGTTAACACCATATCAGGGTGCTAGTGAGACAGGGAGGCAGCAGGGCATAACTGCTGCCCAGTTAGAGTAGGTGTGGTCCCTGGAAAAGGACAAAGTCTTATAAAACAGGGTGCTTGAAATTGAAACAATTTATTCCCCATGGGGACCCGGTGGTGTAGAACAGCTCATTGCTCATAGTCGTGTAGGCCCATTACCTTACAATAGAGTATCCTGGAAACCTTCACAGACATGGGTTAAAGTATAACTAGCATTCTGGCTGAAACTATAGAAAATTCCCGCTGCAGCAAGACACCGAGACCGCAAGTGGCGACCTTGCCTCCCCCCCTCCCCCCCACCCCGCTGCACCTGCGGGGGGGTTCCATACTTTCTCTTATCCTGGATAAAGCCCTCTCTCTGAATCTGAATAAAAACTCTCTGTAAATCTCCCGCCTTGTCTGTTCACGAAGTTCATTCTTTGACTCCATGAACAAGAACCCCTGGCATCACTAGGATTATCAGTTACTTTTGCTTTTTATGTTTTCTAAACTTTCTTCAATGACCATATGGTTTAATATTACCAAATATAAAAAGAGAAAAGTGTGCATGCCTGATAATCTAACGTACTTCAAAGGAACTCATCCTAAGAAAATAGTGAAGAATGTCTTATAGCCTTATATCCAAAGAATCAGCTAAAAATGAGGGTGAAGCATTTTTTTATTATACAAAAATAGTTAAAGCAACCTTAAATGTGGTACAACTCTAGAATGGAATACTATGAAACCCTTAAAAACGATGTCAACAATAATGACATGGAAACATAATAAAAAAGCTACAGATTTCTGTAATTTGATCCCATATTTTTGTAAGAAACATATACAGAATTACAGAAGAAGATGTGTAAGGGTATATTAACATGTTAATGTAGTATTATTGTAATCTCCGAGAAGAGGATCCCTAGGTGTTTTTCTTCTGTCGCCTGTGTCCATATAATTTTTGTGTAAAAAAATCGATCTTGCCTTCATAAAAATTGCAGAAGTTTATTTCAGTTTTAGGAAATCAAGTTGCCTCTTTTTGAGTGAGAATCTGTAATTTAAACCTCACAGTAGACCTTTTATTCCCATTGTTTAAATCCACCTTCTTCTACCTTCAGGAGAATTAGAGCAATGATTAAAAGAGCTTAACATGACAAATGGATTGCTGAATCGACTATTGATAATAATAATGGCTGAGGTTTTTAATCGCCATTCGTATCAGTGAGTAGATTTCCGTTCTTTGCGGGTCCTTTGGGTTTTGCAGCACAAGTAACAGTGATCTTGATCTCTTTTACCCACTGTACTGAGGATCAGACGTGCACTCTTTGTAATGGGAAGCTAAATAATGAAGCCGGCAACAATGATGTTGGAGTAACTGGAGCTGTGAACCTGAGGGCCTGGTGCTGCCCATTTCATAATTCAGAAGCTATTTCTGTGTTTATTTGCAGCTAAGTTCCCTGGGCTGAGGCTGTTGGAAGGCTGGCTCCAAGATCATTGGTAAATTACTAAGGAAGACATTGGCCTTATTCTGTAGTAGCTTAAAATTTTATTGGTGAGAGGCTCATTGCCCAACAATGACTTTAAGCTAGAATTTGGTGTATAACCAAAGTGCTAAATTGTGTGCACAGATGACAAGTGTTAAGATTTCAGAAAAAATAAGCCTGGGGTGGGCAGTGACAGGCATGCCCTGACAAGCCCTTCCATGCCAGAACCCAGTACCAACATGGTATTTACACAGTAGAAGCTTGATAAACACTTGCTGAATGTGATAGTATCTGAGTTGCTTTTCAGGCCCGGGTTCCTAAATACCTGAGTCCCCATCATGAAACTGCAGGATGAGGAGCCCTTCCATGTGAGCATTCTGAGGTCAAGAAATTAAATGAGTGGTTCAGGATCACAAATGATTCCCAGGCCTCAGCACTACCAAGTACATGTAAGGTGCACCACTGATTAAATAACAAGAGGAGAAAATGGCTGGCAATTTCCTTTCTGACTTTCCTTTGAAGCTTCCTGATTTCAGAAAGGTTAAGATGTTAAGTTGCCTTAATTTAAGTAAAGAAGGTAGTTATTGGCATTATTATGGTTAGTTCTCAGGTCTCCTGATGTATGGCTTATCCAGTTTAGTGATTCGTGTTGGTCCTTTGACAGTTTACCACTCACTTTAATGTTTTTTTACTGGACAGGCTAACAAGTTTGGAACTGTCTACACGGTTCATTTGTTTCCTGCGTAGCTGAACACAGACAGTGCCGCCTGCTGGGTTAGTTTGTGGGGTGCAGCCCACAGGTACTTGTATCTGTCTTTCTGTGGAGTGCGGTAACCATCTCTTAATGCTGAAAGGTGCTGTTCTGTGAGCTGGAGAACAGTATCGTGCCTCTAGCAATTTATCATCAATTGCTAATTTGAGCCCAGCCTGACCTTTGAGCATGGACTATAAATTTTACAGATCTTTAAAAAAAAAATAAAACGATCCATTAATGTATAGAGTTGTCTTTGTGATTTGCTTGCTTATATTGATTGTTTTAAAGAATCAGGATCCAAGCTTGATATTGTCATGTTCCAACACAACACAGCAGCCTATGTGGCCGTGGGCAGGGGGTGTCATGGTTAAAGAGGTTTTTAAAGTCCAAGTGGTTAAGAGAGCAAGACCAATGCATTGGTGAGGATGGTATGTGTGTGTATCCTATGTGGATTGTATTTCTTGATACAAGCTATTTTTTTATCAGTTTATATAAATGGGAGCATTTAGGAAAGAGTTTGTTGCAGTACTGGCAGGCTGTTTTATATATGAGCTATTTCTTTGAGTTGTCACATGTGAGAGTGTACATATGCTAGACAGTGTGCTAAAAGTTACCTCTTGAATTAGTCTTGTGTAAAATTCAGTATCAGTCGGGTACTTAATTGTATAGGTGTTGCAAAATCATACATTTGCAGTAATACAGGCAAAAGAGGCATGACAGTTTACGTAGTATGACATCCTAAAAATTTGTGTCTTCTGTAACTAAGAGAGTCATCTTCTGTTCTAAAGCTGGTAGCCAGGCCTTTTTACAGCTGCCTGTAAAACCCACATATGTAGTCTTCTCCCTACTACTTGCTTAGAGGGTAGGCAGTGACACCACTTACATATGAATTTCCCAGTTCCCTTTTTCCCCATGGTCTTTGCTTCCTCTGCCATATTTTCCCTACGATTGTTACCTACTTTTGGGAATCTTCTGAACCTAAAAATAGTCACCAGGGATTGATGAAGGCTTTGGAGGAATGAAACGGTTAGGGGAAGTTTTTCAAATGTCACCTGATTAAGTAGCTCTTCGTGACCTGATTTCCAGTCAGTCTCCATTCCCAGCTGCACAGAACAGTTGTCCTGTAACCCATCCAAGCCTTGAGTACCATCAAGGCCTACCTCAAAGCCTTCTCTCCTCCCGTATGTCCTGGGTCTGTAACTGGTCTCTCTCCTTAATACAAATGCCTGCCTCCAGTTTTCCGTTAGAATTGGCTCTTAGCTGTGACCTTTTGGCAACATGCTGGCGCTCTGCTTCTCTTTTCTCTGTCCTGGGAATTTCATTCTTTGGAACCAAATCATCAGGCATTGGATGTGGGATGGAGGTGATGGGGAAGAAAAGAGCTTTTATCCTTCCTCTTGTATTTAGTGGCTCAATCAGAAGTTTGTGGGAAAGAAAGAAAGTTGGAGAGAAGGTTAGGTGGGAAAGAGCAAAAGTTGTAAAGTTGTCCTTGAGCAGCCAAGCTAGTATTCAGAAAGTCAATATAATAAAGCAGGAATTCAGATCGGCTGCCCCTTGGAGAATGGGTTGATGGTGTGGGGTTCAAGACTGCAGTATGCAAATGCCACCGCCAGATGGTGGTGGCTGCTTCTTGGCCCCCGTGGGACTCTGGGACGCCCCCTCCCATTGCAGGTCTCTGTAAGCATAGTTTTGAAGGGGTGGGTACTCATGCCATTGTCATTCAATCAAAAAGTGGTATTAAGTAAGAAATCATTGCCTTTTAAGAGGAAGCATTAAAGAAAAAGACCTGGCTCAGTTAAGTCTGCCTGTTCTTTTCCTCAACAGTGTTGGCTCTTAAAAGTCAGTATGTTCTTGGCCTTAAAGTGGATAGTTACAAGGGAATTTGGGGTGCAGACCTCCTCTAACTTGGGCTGCAACTTGATGTCTGTTCCAGGGTTTGCACTGAGAAGCCATATGATCTGGCTTTGACCTTTGTATGCCAAAATGAGTTTGAAATTGACCTCCCTAACCTGTTGTAGACATTGGTTAAAATAGAAAACAGGAGAAACATCTTTTGGTGTTGGGTATGGATTGAATCAGTTTAATTGAGGGAAGGGGTGGCTGTGTTTGGTTTAGGACTGTGCTTTGAGAGCAGCAAGCTACTGGAGGGCAAGTGGATGTAGGAAGGGGCAGCAGCGGGTGGACTTGGGGGCCTGTTGGTTTCGCCTGCCAGGATCTCACTGATTCTTCACAGCCCTGAAGGAAGTTTCAAGTCTCCATTTCTACAGATGAGGAAGCCAGAGGTGTGACAGGTCAATAAACTTGCCCAATGTCCCCCAGTTGGTAAAGTGGTAGAGCTGGAAACCAAAGCTGGTTTTGTCTGATGAATATATACACTCATTTAATATATATGAGGGCAATAGAGCAATTATTTAAAGAATAGTATCCAGAGGGATTTCTTCATTTCCTTGAATGTCCTTCCTTTCAGCATTGGCATGAACATTTAGGGGGGGGAAAATGTCATTACTTTTCAAAAAGAGACATTGTGTATGCCTTGGGCTCAAGGTTCCAGGGTCACTTGGGCCAGGCATGCATACCGCTTCCTGTAGGTCGGCTGTTAACTTTTATGGTGGTGTTTTGCTGTGTGTGTGTGTGTTGGGGGGTAGGGGCAGTGTTGTAGAGCTGTGGTTCAGATTGCTTTTGTCTCTCTTGAGTCCACAAAGTTCTCCCACTGGTTCTCTGCCTTTGATGAGCCACTTCCCTTTTCCCCATATTTGAATTTGCTCATGATTTGAGTGAGGCAGGCATTAGCTGCAGCTTCCAGCCCAGACAGGCTTCAGCACAGCGCCAACCAGTATAGCTCAAGGGAGTCTGGGTGGGTGGCTGTCAGCCGGGCCCTACCTGGGTGGTGGCTAGGGCAGAACCCTCCCCTTGAAGCGCCTCCCGCAGAGCGTGGTGCCTCCGGCTCCAGGCTGTTGATCACCTGTCAGCAGGGGGATCTGGCAGAGACCAGGATTTCTCCTCACTGCCGCTGTTGTTAGGGGAAACAGAGGACCATCTGCATCTGCACCAGCCTGTCTCTCCTTTAAGTGAGGTCTTCCTGCCTGGAATCTGGTAAGTGCCACAAAGGGTTCTGTTTTCCTTGGTTAGCATCAAGAAAATGTTCTCTTATGATGGATCCATTAGCTTTAATCTGAATGTGCCAGGATTGGGGGAACTATTTGTCTTTCTTTTTCTCTCCCCTTGCTTCCTGTCAATTAAACCTTTTTTGTGTGCTTCAAAAATCAAAATGTATACAGTGAAAAATTTTTATTTTGTGTTTAAATTATATCATCTTATTTGAAACCTATTTTCAGTGCGCTGAAAAATTGTCATACAGATATTGTTCTGGTGCAACCCCCCTTCCCACCCCACCCCATGTCCTTTTATAAAGAAATTACTGCAATTGGCATGACTGTGTTCCTGAAATGTCAAAAATACACAGTGATAGGATCTGTCATGTAGAGTTTGGAAATGTGGTACAACCCCACCCCCCACCCCCCAGAAATAAGGACAGATCTTTTAACACTGTTTTCTTTGTAGACTTCATTGTGTGTTAAGTTCAATGTAAACACAGCTAATGCACTCAGCTAGGTGATTGTGGGACAGGTATTATTACATCTTTATTGTTACAGATTTACTTCCTGGGATACAAACACCTTTCTCATTTGTTTTATAACCTTTATAGGAAATGCTTGCGGATGTGTCACATGACTCCTAACTTTAGTTTTCACTTGTGTTCACACAGATCAAACAGATTTGCTCTTACATGGGTAGATCCTCAGTTACGAACTTTTATAAATCATAAATGCGCTGCCTGATGGTTAGATCATTATTCATTGTCTTTTCCCCATGCATCTCAGCCTTCTTTAAGAGAAAATAAAACTGGCCGTTAATATTTTCTGTACTGTAAGTTGAAGAGTACTTGCCTTAAACATCATTAAAAATACACATAGAAATTACTGTCCAGGAATCTGTTGTGTTTCCATTTGAGGTTAATCTTAAAGGAATTACTGTAATTATTCTTTCTTTCTAAAAAATCCATCCATTCTTTCTTTGTTTCTTCCTTTCTTGTCACAAGGCTTATGGCAAATATCTAATTGGAGGAAAATTGAACTGTGTAATGACTGGAATGGAAGACCAGGGCATTGCTTGCTCTTTTTGGGTGAGTCTATAAACAGACTCTTGGACTTCCTTAAACAAAGGATGGTGGAGGAGTTCATGACGATTTTTATGAGTTGAGGAGGAGGGAGCTTGCTGGCAACCTGAAGCATATCAGAAGGAGCACTTGTCAGAATCTTCAAGAACTTCTGACCCTGTTTGCTTGATGGTGACTTTTTGTTTTGCTTGAGAATTGGGTGGTGTTGGTTCCCTGGATGTGGGAGAAACGGGCGAAGCAGCTTAATGAATAGGGAAATGCCGTCTTTTTTTGTGTGTGTGACTAGAAATTGTAGCCTTTAAATGATTGCCTTAAAAAGAGATAATTGCCGCTGAGAAATGGAAAATTGGAGGCACAAACCTCTGCAAACCTTACTTATAATTCCTTATCTGTAAACTCCCTTGCATGTGGAGTGACAGTTACACCTCAGAAGAGACGAGGAAGAATATAAACCTGAGAGCAGTAACTGCTGCTGTGGGTGGAGGACAGATGTGGAGAAAAGAAATCACCCCCGGCCATACCCCTGATTTCTGCCCCTCTGGTACCATTGCCCTGCCCTTCTGAAATGACCCAAACTGTGTGTCTGGCAATACGAGGCTGCTACTTCATCTAAATGCATTTTTTTCAGCTTATGAACTCTCATGCCGCGCCTGGGGGGCTGAGTGCCTGGGGGCTGAGTGCCTGGTTAGTGATCTTTAATGTAAATGCTCCTCTGCCAAGATTAACATTTAGCTTGCTTAGTACCACAGAGGTGGAACTCCGTGGTCCTCCTGTGTGATTTATTCTCTGCCAGCCATCTGCCCACCTGCAGGAACTGGGCACAGCCTGTTTTACCTTTATGTGTGATCTTTCCCAGGGTGGGGTTGGGGGGAGCCAGATGAGGTGGAACTGAAGGTGATCAAAGGGGAGTAGCTGCGGTGCCCCCCACGTGGTGGGGGACTCCCGGGTCCGTGTCTGGGCTCCTGACATCCAGGGGTGATCTGGAGAGCCTTCCTGCTGAGCCAGCTTTACAGAGGGCTGCTTGCTTGAGTTCTGTCCGGGTGGTGGGGATGTTGGGTGATCAGCACCCAGCCGCAGGTGCTGACCGCCTGGGTCTCCGTCAGCTGCCGGGCAGCCACCCGCTATGCTCACCTGCTTTCGGGTAGCACACCCGTTGGCATCCCTTCACTAGGCAAGGCGGCTCTGGGTGGCCTTGCAATTCATAGGGTGAGTGGGTTGGGTCTTTTCCTTTGACCCAGATACATTGTGGTGGTAAGTCTACACGTTCAGGTGACACCTAAAAATGGGTATGGAACAGCTTTCATAACCACAAAAATAAGAGGGGTCCTTTTTTATGATTTTAAGAAACTTTTACAACTGGTTTTAAAAAAACCCTGTGGCATCAGCCCACAGTTTCTCAGGTTTCTCTTTAAAAGTTACTCATCCTGTTTAACTGTTATGATTGAAGTATTCCTCTCCATCTCACCACCAAATGAAATAGAGATGCCTAAGAAACCTCGGGAGATGAGCCTGCAGCAGTTAAAAGGCACATATTTCCATATTGCCTTTCCTCTTTCCCTGGCTTTAATTTTCTCTTGGGGGTGGGGTCTGGTTCAGTCACCAAGGACACAATGATCTGTGGGCAGCATGCCTGTGGTTCTCGGAGGCAGAGCTGGGCGCGGGTTAGGTGGCACCCCAGCACCCCGTGGTCATACGTTGTCCGTTTTGGCCTCTTTCCCAGACTAACTCCTGCCTTAGACTTGTTGGTTTGGCTGCTGGCTGTAGACTCTGATGTTTACTTTAGAATCCTGGGATGGAAAGGATTAAGAATGATTTCTAACCTAAATTCCTTGTTTCTAGGGAATAATCAACTCTGTACATTACCCTTTTTTTTAAAGTACTAACTCATAATAGTTGAGGAGAAAAAAAACATGCTCTTGCTTCTTTGGTTGTCAGTAGTGATTACATTTTCTGAGAAAAATACTGGTTTGTATGGTCTAATCAGTGATTTTTTTTTTAAGTCACATAATCCATGCTGAAATTGTACATTGCTCTTGAGATCATATGATATTTATTTATACATATCAACCAGGGATGATTTTGCTTCCTCCCTCCCAAGGGACGTTTGGCGGTATCTGGAGACGGTTTTGTCCTTTATTGGGGATAAGCCACTGATGCCACTCAGCCTTTTATAGTGCACAGGACAGCCCTCCTCCCCATAGAGGTGTCCAAAGGGTCAGTAATGCCCCTTGCTTTAGGGGATGTACAAAGTTAGAAATGCCATGGAAAATCTGAAATCTCTGGGAAGCTTATCCATGAGGAGTAAAAGTCTTTTCTGTAAAAGTGTTTAATTTGGCTTGGTTGAATTAGTAGAGTGTGTAGATTATGTAACATAGAATTAAGGTAGTAAAATGTATTTCTTTTGAGTTTACATAATTGAGTTCAGAAGTTTATAATATGGTAAGTGTAATTTATTTAGTATATATTTCCTTGATATTTTGCTAGTATCATCGGCCTGAGTGGAGGAGTCAGTTTCTTTGTCTGGCAGGAAACAGCGCTCTATGTGCGGTGGAAATTGCTCTGTGGCAGCCAATGGGGAGACCCAGGTGTGGTACCTTATCTCAGTGGTCCTCCATGGCCCATGTCGGGATTGGGCTATTCCTGCCGCTCACCTCCCTGTATTTAGGCAGAAATGAGAAGGGGCTGGGGAATTTTAGACCCAAGAAGGAATCTCAAGAATCAGTTTAATACCTTCTCTTTTGAGTTAAGCTCTGTCCTAGAAAGGTTAACTCTTCCCTTCTAATCATTCTGATGTGTCTGCCTTGTTTCGGTTCCTAGGGCAGTTCTAGCCTGGGCATGCCTCCACCTTCCAGTTAATCACGTGCTCATTTCCATCGCCTTTTGTCGTCTTCCTGCCCCACTCTTCGAAATCTTCAAGGTCAACTTTTTACTGTGTTTACTACTCTTCACTCCTTAACTAACTTTGGGAACAGGGCAATGGCTCATGCACCTTTGGGTCCTGGTAGTACCCACCGAAGTATGTTGTAGCTCTCAGACCTCAGGAAACTATTTGTAGACCTGATTTAAATGCCACACAAGTTTAGCATATCTGAACCAGTCTTAGTATCTAAAACTGACTTCCAGATTGGCGTTCTTCATACACCAACAGTGATTACTATAGCTGTGGATCAGGATTGGTCTGTCGAAGAGTTGACTCGCGATGGTGTTTCATCCAGTATTTGCATTTTTCTTGGGCTTGAAATGCCATGAGATACATTGTTTTAATCCTTTATGCTTGTATTTGTTATATTTGCTTCAATAGCCTTCCTATGGTGAATTTGAAATGGCAAGAAAACCAACATTTCATCTCGGAATGAGAAAAGGACATTAGGGAAAACAGGAAATCTGAATGAAGTATGGATTTCAGTTAATGGTAATATTACCAACCTTAATTCCTTAGTTGTGACAAATGACCATGCTAATATAAAATGCTAATAACAGGGGAACCAGATAAGGGGTATATGGGAACTCTTTGCACTATCTTTGCAATCATTTTGTAAGTCTAAAACTGTTCTAAAATAAAAAGTTTATTTTAAAAACTGCCATTTTTTAAAGGACATCATAGTAAATTTTCTTCTTTTTATTTGTAATAGGCTGTTCGCAAAGTTGAATTCCTTGTGCACTTCTCAGTTTTCTGCTCAGGATAGCCAGGACCCCTTTCCAAAATGTGCCCAAATTGGTTTGAGCAGTTTCAAATCCTATTATGTGATTTTAATTTACCTGCCATGACACGGACTCATTTCTAGGTGGTATATTTAAAGGCTAGACAGAATTTTCAGATTAAAAAGTTACATCAGCAGAAAGTATATATGTAGGTGCCAGTTGAAATACTGCCAGCTAGGAATGCTACCAGCGATGTGCTAGTTGGACAATGGGACCTGTCCCTTTCTTTTTTGCTGGGCCTCCAAAGGCATCTGGTGACAGATGGCACTGTCTCAGTGCATCCTGGTTTAATTCAAGCCTCTGAAACTGGAAAAAGGAGTGTGGTTCCTGGGTTCTAAAAGCCGTAAAATGTACACATGGGCCCGCTGTATTTGATGTCACTAAAAAAATGTGATTTTTACGTTAAACATGGATATATTATGGGAGAAATAAAAATTCAACATCAATTTTTAAAGTTCTCCTTGAAATTGTTGGCAGTGCCCTCAGGCTCTTCCTCCCAACCCCACTCCTTTATTGGGGTGGTCCTGGGGAGTAGTGTGACAAGCACTGGTCTGGAGATAGAAGAGCTTGAGTTTGAATCAGTTTGAGCCAATTACCTTCACTTAAATGGGCATAATACCCTGAAATTGTGTTGTGAAAATGGGCTGAGCTCATATAAAATGTGTTTGAATAGTGAGATAGTGAGTTATTACAGATGCTGTTCATGTTGCGTTGTGGTGGGTGGGGTCTGGTCCCAGCCCCCTGCTTCTTGCCTAGCTGTGCAGTAGATTGTGTATTAAGAACTTTGACATTCTCTTGGTGTGGACTAAGGTTGGCCTTACTGCCAACCTGTGCTATCTTTCTTGGATTTTTGCTCAGTGTGCATATGGGTTTATGTCAGATAAAGAAGGTTCCTTGGAAAGTTGATTTTTTAAAACATCATTCAAACATACACAAAATTAGAGAAAATTGCATGACAGCAAACAGTATAATGAAATCTCATCACCCAACTTCAACAGTTATTAACGCTTGGCCATTTTTATTGCTACCAAATGCAGTTTAATAGTCCTTTCGTTTTACCTTAGCATATATCCCATTAGGGATGTACAGTAAAAATATGTTTCAAAGTCAGAATATTTCTCTATGTGATTGTATCACTAACTTGATATATTGGTAGTTTTATCTGTTCAATTTTGTTTTTTTCTAAATTTTCTTTTTGGGTGAAACACTGACCAAGCTGTAACTATCTTACTAGCTGTAGTAAGTCAGCCTTCCATCCCTGTGCTGCTATGGTAACCATTTTTGTTATACTTGGGGTTGTCCGTCGGGGTTGTCCTTCCATTGTCTTTTTTGGAACTACACACAAATGTATGCATATATTTGTATTTCTTACTCATAAAGTAGCATATTATATATACTATTCTGAACATGATTGTGGTTTTTTCCACTTTGCTTTCTATCCTGGAGCTCACTCACTATCAGTATATAGAGAACTGCCAGGCATCTGTCATACTGTGTAGGCATCCCTCATATGGACGTACTAGAGTTCATTTGGCATATCCTCCAATGGTTGTCGTTCAGGTTATTTCCAGACTTGCTCACTGTTTTGCACTAAATAGCCTTGTGTGCGTGTCATTCTGTATTTTTGTCTAGGCATTTCAGTAGGGATAACAGCATAAGGCGAGAGAGGCACCTAAGTCCTTCCTGTCCTGTCTTGGAGACATGCAAGTCCTCGGGAACGTCTCCTTCCCTCCAGCTCTGACCTCCTCTTTAATATCTGGTTCAAGAGGTGTAGCTTTTTGGGCCTGTAAATCTCCCTTCCTGCCCCATGCTTTTAAAGCTAGAAGAGACCTTAGAACTCATCCTTCTCATGTTACAGACAGCAGGAGGCCCGCTCTTGGCGCCCTGCTCTGCAGGGATGGTCTTTGTGGCAGACTCTCCTCTCTGCCCACCACTGGCCCAGCTGCCTCCTAGGGCAGTGCTGCTCGAAGTGTGGCCCACGACCAGCAGCACCCCTAGAGGGCTTGTTAGACCCACAGGATCCTGGGCCCTGCCAGCCCAGATGTGCTGAAGCCAGAGTCTGCCTGTCACCTGACTCCCAGGTGGCTCAGGTACACTCAAGTTTGAGGGTGCAGATCTGGTGGCCTCCTTTGGGGGAGGACGCAGCTGTGGTGAGGACAGTGCAGGCTCCCTTCAACAAGTAGATTCGCTCCTCCTCCTGACACACCCCTCCGGTCAGTATGTCCCTGCCTGCACCCACCTCCCCCTGTAATTGGTCCCTTCAGGGGCAGGTCTGTCACCCCTGGTCCTGGTCTTGCCCTCCATCCCCATCATACCCAGTCTTCCTCCTTCTGGATTTATCTCCACTGTGGCGTGTTCCTCTTTTGGGAAAGTGCTCTTGCTTTGATTTCATGACTGTATTCATGCCCGTTTGTGTATCTCTTTACTGTGCATTGTCTCATCCTTGTTAAGGGCCTTAAAATGCTTGCTACTGGTGTATACTACAATGTAAGTGTCCCATTATTACTATTATTATTCCATTTCTTTGCTGCTGCTGTGAAAGGGGTGTGCATGTGCACGCACACACACACACACACACACACACATACATATACAAAACTAATAATACCAGGCCTCAAGACATACATAAAAACAAAAACCCAAATGGAAATTACTCCTTCAGTTATCCACAGACTGAATTGGCAGGTTAAGTAACTCCAAGTAGTGAAATCATTGTCAAAATAAAAATAGACTCCTTTACTGTTGGATTCAGTATCTCTAGTCTCTCTTATGTTTCAGTTTTAGAAGGTCAGTTTTTAGAAAGTAGAAGTAATAATCTAGATTCATTGCTGAGGTTCAGTACACTGGAGGAAGGATTTTTGTGTAAAACGTCATGTTGGTAAATGTGCAAGGATGAATTTTTTTTTAAGGGAGCTTTTTATACCAGAAACAGATGATCTCTTTTTCTAAACTATGTAAGCTGCACCCAAATTAGTAAATGTTAAAATAACTATGACTGGTAAGAACATTTTTCAAATTCTTTTTTACTTTTTATATAATTAATGAAATTCACCATTTGGTCAATATCTCAAGATATATTAAGTCTTGCCAGACTGTCTGAGATGATAACTAGTGCATCAGACCCTAAAAGTTGTAGCAATTGAAAAATAACAATTATGTACTATAATTTATAAGGGCATAATTTAAGAAAATAGTTCAGTATTTTAAAATTTGCACTAGCAAATCTTACCCTGGTTTAAATGAATTCACCTCTGAAATCAGCAGCTGTGAAAAAAGCTATTGCTTCTAGTCACAGAAAGTCTGTTTCCAAGAATGATTTTTAATTGAAAAAAAATCAAGCTCTTTTGAATTCAAGGGTTTATTTGATCTTATTACCAGATTTGTCATGGGGTCCATCTGCACTTCACTTCTTGGGCATAAATTCATTTGCAAAATAGTTTAGGATTACTCATTTCTTCACAATAAGCATTGCTTTTGGTGTGTATATGACAGGTGGTTATCTGGAATACAAAGAGGATTAAGTCCCTTGAGTTTGAAATGCTTACAGTCTAAAAGAAACCTTAACAATTTCCACTGGGCAGGGTTTCATGGGATTACTCTTGCCAAGTGAATGAGTAGGCATCTCGACAGATGAAAGTGAATTGTTTTTGTAACTTTACAGACTTTTGACAGTACGTTGACTGGTGCTGGTTATGATGTGTGGGTATTGCATATGTTTCTAAGCTTTAATTAGTCACCTTAAATTAGGTTAAGAATCTCCATAATGTTCACAGCATTAAGCATTCATAACATAAAATGTTTCTAAAGTATTGTACATCTTTCTGAGAGTCACTTGTGTAAAGGTTTAAAGAAGGTGCTAAGAAAGCACTAGAAAAGAGATCAAGTAATTTGTGAGATGAAACGCTCCAACTCTGAAATCTCATAGAGGGCACTGAAGAAAGAAAAGAAAAAATAGATTACAAAATAAAGAGTACGGAAGGGAGGGGCTCAACATTATTTCAAGTAGAATGTGTGTCAGCTGCAAATATCCAGTAGGCTATGAGCCCCTCGATACATTTGGGTTGAGAGTTAAACCAATTAAGTAAATATTATTTTACCAATAATTGCAAGATACCAAGTGTAGTAAGTAATAATCAATTCTAGGTCTCCTCCGTTATTATTTCTGCTATTGGATCATTCGTCCTCTTAGTGGCTGATGAACTAATGTGGCTTCTAGCCAGCACTTCCTCTGGGTCGGTGGGAGTGGGAGTGAGCACTGAGCTAACTAACACTCCTGATAATCTGTTGTGTTCACAAATGGCCAAGGGAATAACAGAGATTACAGAAAGGTAAACACAGTCACCTGGCAAAAATATTTGGCCTCTCTCAAAAATTTGGAAGCTATATTTAGGAGAAATGTTTTTGGTGAAAACATTTCAAAGTTTGTTGTATAATCAAAAGTATCTTGGATTGTTTTGACAAAAGGTTGGGGTGTGGGGAGAGGAGGGGAGCAGCAGCTGATCGGGCTGTGGAGTCTCTCAGCTGGGAGAGGGAAGTGAGATGATTGAGTTAGTTGGTGTAGAGTAAGAATAGAAACCCGTAGGAAGTAAGTAAAAGCATGACATTTCAGGGTTTTCTATTAGTCATTAGCTGAAGACTTACAGGGAAATGGTGGAAACCACCGGTAATTAAGAAAGAAAATTATTGTGGGAAAAAAAAGTCCCACACCTTTTCCTGGTAGTCAGGTAGAGTGTAGTTCTGGTCAAATCTGATTCCCCTTCACTCCCTTTCTCACCTTGGTTCCAGCCAAGGTGAACTGCCTGAGTCCCCTGTATATGTTCTGATTTTTTTCCCCCTCTTTTCCGCTCTTCATGCTCTGCCCCCAGGTCCTCTGTGTGTGTGTGTGTGTGTGTGTGTGCGCGCACATGACTCACAGTTCTAGAGTAGTATCTCCCCCCTGAAGGATGGGTGAAGGTGGTGAGGGTCACGTGCATATATCCGGCAGGGGCACTGTCTCTGAGATTGTGGTTCCTGGTGCTGTAGGAATATACTAAGGTACTTGGGTTGCTGGTCTTGTGCAGAACCAACCAGTAGGTTCTGAGAGACCTGAGAACTTGTCAGCATCTGTATGTCTTCCCAGCAGTGGTATCCATGACCACCCCCCAATAATATTCTTGGGACACAATCCCACACTTGACCCCGCTTCTGCGTTCTTACCCATGCACTCATGTCTGACATCTAGCAGTTGATCAGGATCTGCAGATGGCTTAAACAGAATATCACATAGGATGGAATTGTGGTCCTTTCCCCAAAAGAAGTGCACCTAGCTTAAAGGAAAGGGATGTATTATTTCCTCAGTGGTTTAATAGGTCCTTGGGAATGTTAAATAGTTCCTACCACTAAAGAGATCTGTTATAATAGAAGTTTAAGAGTAACATTTTATTTACTGGGACTCACTGGGAAATGCATTTAGGAACAAAATGGAAAAAAAATACAGAAAACATTAAAAATTTCTTTTTGGTTTCACCTCTAAGAAGGACCTAGGGTAGCAACCCAAACACAAGTATTAGCTTTAACCAACATATAAATTATTAGCACATTGGTTGTTTACACATGAGTCAGAGCTTCTAAAATTTGTTCCCGTAAGTAGGTTGAGCCTCCTTCTCTGCCTGTTGTTATAGGGTCTAAAAATGGAAACCTGAGTCCAAACTCTTCCCAGATCATAAAAATAATTCTGAATTAGTAGAGCATAAATGAATGTGATTTTATTTGAGTGTTATCTTCAAGTTCCCCAGGCCAAGTTGGGAGCTTTTATGTCTGCTAAGGTTAAGGTAGTAAGGACTAGGGAAATCGGAGCAGCTTTGCTTCTGGCCTCGGACACTTTTCTAATTTGGTCAGAGCTACTCACCCTGGGATAAGCAGACCAGACCCTCTTTCTGTCCCTTTGGCACTGATTTTTAAGAGTTGCTGTCTGAAGCACTCAAATAGACAGGGTCTCTTCTTACAGGGGTATGTTACCGAACCTGGAAATGGAGTAGGTTCTGAGTGATTCATCCTTTGGATTACCTGAGAGTTTTCTCTCCACCTGTCATGACGTAAGAATGAGTCTTTCAAGTACCAAATGATTTCACTCATCTGTGGAGTATAAGAACAAAGCAAAAACTGAAGGAACAAAACAGCAGCAGACTCACAGAACCCAAGAATGGACTGACAGTTACCAAAGGGAAAGGGACTGGGGAGGGTGGGTGGGAAGGGAGGGAGAAGGGGAATAAGGGGCATTATGATCAGCACACATAACATCGGGAGGGGGCACGGGGAAGGCAGTATAGCACAAAGACAAGTAGTGATTCTACAGCATCTTTCTACACTGATAGACAGTGACTGTAATGGGGTATGTGGTGGGGACTTGATAATGGGGGTAATCTAGTAACATGTCGCTCATGTAATTGTATATAATGAAACCAAGATAAAATAAAATAAAAACAAAGAATGAGTCTTTGTTGATTGAGGATTCAGGAGTCCTAGATTTGGAGCACTGTTCCGATTATAGAGAGATGTTTTCTTATTAGGCTGGATGTGTACCGACTGCGTTTATTCTGGTGGTAATTTTTTTTTAAAACCCTATATGTGAATCCAGTCACTTTTCCCAAAATGCAAAATGCAGAGTGAAAACCTAACAACCCAGTAAAAACGATAGGATTTCATTTAAACTTGGCCTGTATGAGGGAAGTGTTGACAGGTCTTCCCCCTCCCCTCGCTGGTTCATGGATCCCTTGCTCTTAGAATGCCAACGAGGGGGTGAGTTCCACTGCTTACTTGCATTGTAGCTCTTAAAATTCTCATCGTAGGTATTTTTCTCTTTTGTTCTTTATGAAAAGGAAATTTCTAAGTATTGTAGAACGCATCACCTAGAAAGTGAAAGCAGCCTTCATTATTAAAGATGATGAAGAATAAAGGAATTGAGGCTACAGCATAAGCAATTAGAAAAAGAACAAAAATAAAAAGGAAGGGAGAGGGAATTAAGAGATAACAGATAAAAGTTAAAATTAGTAAAACAAAAATTAAAGGGTAAATAAATCAAGTACGTAGTTACTTGAGAGGACCAGTAAAATAAATTCCCATCATCCTGAGGAAAAGGGGGAGCAAAAAGAGAAAATAGGAATGAGAAACACAAAATGAGGAGGGATTAGTAGACTTTATAGGAAAATGCTACATGCAGCCCTATGGCAACACATTTGGAAACACAGGGATGATTACTTATTAAGATACATATTACCAAAATTGTTCCAAGACACATGGAAAACCTGAAAAAGACCAATTACTGGAGAAGAGATAGGAAATGTGATTACAAGTTCACATCAGAAAACCACCAGGGCTCCATGGGTTTCCAGCTGAGTTTTATTTAAACGTTAAAAAAAAAAGTGTGACTGTTATTTATACTATTCTAGGACATAGTAAAAAAGAAAAGGTTCCTAGTTCATTGTATAAAACCAGCATAATTTTGATGCCTGATAAATTCAAAGAGGAAAAGTATAGACTAATATTTAAGTAAATATAGAAATTCAAAATAATTCATTAACATATAGACTCTTGTGTACATCAAAAGGCTAATGAACTATAATCAATCATTTATGCCAGTAACATTAGAGTGATTAGTTTATCATTATCATCCATTATTGTGCCCCCAACATGTTAAAGGAGAAAAACCTATGAGCAAGTCAGTCGAGGCATAAAAGCCATTTGGTAAACTTAAGCAGCCATTTCTAATATGTGACAATCTTAAAAAGCAAAATAGGAATATACTTCAACATAAAGCTATATGTTACCTGCCCCCCCCACACACAAAAAACCCCACATACTCCAACATACCAATAACAGATATTTCCTAAAAGGCAAAATACTGAAACTCTCTTAATTAAAATTAGGAATTTTAAAAGGGTACCTGCATTTAAAATTTTATTTAACATTGTCTTGGAGGTCTTACTGAATGTAGTAGGACAATGAAATGTTGGTATGTCTAGAAAATCCAAGAGCCTTTAGTTAAGAAAAAAAAATCTAAAATCAGTAGGAAAAATTGTCACTGTAGCTGGATATAAAAAAATCTCCAGAAACAATCTTTTATCTGCTCTGAAAATGAACACCGGGAATGGAAGCTAAGTGTTCCTTTCCTCAATAGCAGCAAATGGCCTAGGAAAAAATTGGAACAACTATGCAACCTGTATTCTGTTTCATGAAGCATATGAAATAAAAATATATAACAAATATGGGCTATTCTACAAAATATTACACACATCATTGCAATCCCATTTAGAATTTCCAAAGCAGTGAGGGTGTTCTTTTTTGAACTGAATAAAATAATTGTGAGATTTAGAGAAGCATAAGTGCCTAATACCTGAGAAGAGGCCAGACACATACGGAAAGGAAAACCAGAAGACAGACATGGCTTTCAAGTGGCCACACCATTCTGAGAACGTCTTTGTGGTCAAATCAATGTGTTAGTGATGGAGGATTGCTCAAATAGTTAGGGGAACAGAATAGTAGAGAGTCTGAGACTGTGTTTTCATTGAGGAAGAGAAATTAACATATAGTAAGATAAATAATACTGAGAAAAAATATATTTAATGGATGGTACTGGCATAACCTTGTCTTTGTGTGGGGAGCACCTCTACCTTCTATTTTAATCAGAATGAAGTCCCAGAATGTTCAAAAACATTAAACAAGCAATTCAAATTTATAAGAAAATATAAGAAACTGCTGATATTATCTTGGGATGAGGGAGAGTTCAAGATTTGATAGGCACAAGGTGGACACATTGGGGAGGGCTATTTATAGGCCATGTCATAGACAAAGGGTTACTGTCTATAATAATAGTAACTCTTAGGAGTTGGTAAGGTGAACACAACACAGGGAAAGTAGACAAAGAATATGCACTTCACAGAGCAATGCAGACAGCCAGCAAACCTGTGCCAAACAATTCACATTGCTACAGAAGCACAGATTAAAACAGCAACGAGACATTGCTTTAAACCCATCAGACTGGAAAACATAAAAGAATAAGACTTCTTGTTAGCAAGGACATAGAAGTGATATTCTCATAATACTCATGGAAATGTGAGTCACTATGCTTTATTTGGAAAGCAGATTGACAATGGGCACTAAAAAATATATAATATACTTTTCTACTAAGCAACTTTTCTCTAAATCTGTCTTTTAGAAATAAAAGTGTCAGTATACAAAGTCATACGTATAGGGTGTTTATTGTACCACTATAGTGGCAAAATACTGAAAAAAATAAATGCCCATCAGTTGAAAATATGGGTAGCTTATGGAATATTTGTATTGTGTCTCAGGCAGCTATTAGTCAGAATTAGAGCTATATTAGAGTTGGCTTTGGAGGGGTTTCTGTGAGAAATTGGTACAATGGAAGCAAGGTACAATGAAGTATATAAGATAAGTTGTGAAACACGTGTTGGCCTGGATGCGTAAGTGTGTGAGCATGGACAGATGCATGGAAAGAGGCCCTGGCCCTCTCAGTTAATGGGTGGAGTGGGGTTGAAAATGGATGATAGGATGGGGCCAGACAAGGGATTTCCACGTCTGTTCCTCTCTCCCCTCTTAAATGTCCAAACCCACTCATGATAACTGTTAACCACATTCCACATTTTTCCTGTGGTGGAAGCCGCAGAGTGGTATGCTTTGACATTAAAAATCCTGGTTGCTGCTTTTAGCTCTTTCTTTTTTCTTCCTTATACCAGCCTGTGCTTGTTTCAATGCCCTGCCACCCTCTCAGATTTTATGGGGATACTAATTATGCATATTTAAAATTAGCCTTCTGTTTCAGACTCTGCGTGGTCCCTTTGTGAGCTTATGCTCCTTCCTCCCTCACGGCACTGTTTTTTTCCTCACTCTTGGTGATTTCTTGGCTGTCTGCTGGTTTTGTCGGGTTGAGGCTAAGCGCTGGGATGAGCCAGCAGGTGGCCTTTTCACTGTGACTCCTGCATGCCCTCCTGGCTGTCTTTAGCCACCTGCACTTCTAGCCTTAGGACCAGGCACACTTCTGCTTCCATCTGCAGGAAGAACTCAGCAACAGGAAAAGCCAAGAGGGAGTGAAGTTTCCTGGTTAATCACCCTGGTGTTGCGCTGGGATCTCTCCAGCTCCCAGTATCACTTGACTTGGCTTTCTGGTGCTTAGAGAATCTGTCCACCCATACAGCAGCTCTCTGCCTGTGTGGGGGCTGTGTCCATCTGACCCCATTTCTGTGCAACTGATGATTGTCTTTCCTCCTTGCCCAGGATTTTGTGGATGGGATACTTTGGGTGGAAGAGGGGTGGTAGAAATGTGTGTTCAGAGGGCCATCTGAATGTAAGCTTGTCTTATCTCTCTAAGCCTTGGAATTCTCTTCTGTAGAGCAAGGTTAGGAACAGTGCCTATGTAACAAGGCTGGTGAGGGGCTCAGACAGTGCCTGTCAGTAGTAACCGTTCCGTAAAAGGTAGCTTGCGAAAGGGGTCATGCTGGACGTGGTAGATTGCAACCTAGTTTTTTTCTTTCCTATTCATATATGTGGGTATCTTCCAACACATTTTAAAAGCTCTGGTGTTTATTGATATATCGATGTACAGGTGTCTCTGTAGATAAATCCCTACAGTTGAATTTCTGGATAAAGGACATCAACATACATAATGCTTATAGATGTTGGAGAACTGCCCTCCCAAGTGTTGTGTGGTTTACACTGGCCCCAGTAGCTGATGAGAGCACCTGATTTTCCCGTGTTCAACATTACTCCACTTCATCAATCTTTTAATCTTTGCTGTTATCGGAAGTAAAATACCTCACTGTATGTCTCTAATGAATAAGACCAAACATCTGTTCATATATTTGATTTCTTCCTTAATGAAGTGCTGATTTGCATCCTTTGGAAAGTCATGTTAATTTTTCATTGATTTTTTTAAGAGTTCCCTGTAAATAGGATTTTTCTCATTTGATTTATTGTGTATTTTGTAGAGAAGCTTTTAATTTTAACATTGTGCTTTTAAATGTCCCTTTTCCATGGTGCCTGAAAGCCAACAACTATGTACAGCACCATCTCTTTATGTTTGAAAATAAGGAGGGTTTTCCCCTTCCAGTCATGACCCTTATTATCTACACGTTTCTCTAAATTTTAAAAAAAGGAAAAAGCAACTGGCACCAGAAAGAATATCATTCTTAATACTTTGTCTTTGGTGGGGAATGTGTGTGTTTTTACATACTTAGCATCATAATGTAAGTAGACTCTCGTGGCCTATTTTTTTGGTCATTTAACAGTCTGATGTGCGATATACGATATTCCATTTTCACAATGTACAATATCTTCTTTAGTCATTTTTCTATTTAAATTTCCAACATTCCATATAAGAGAGAAAAGGTACAGCAGCTATCTGTGCAAAAACAGTTTTTCTCAAGTTGGATTATGGCTTATGCTGTGCCCCACCCCAGAAATGGGATTGTTAAAACAAGCAATGGTAGGATTGAACTGTTGTTCGTAGATGTTGCCTTGGGTGAGTTTATTGTCTCAGGGGAGAGTGGTTGGGGGCTCTGAGGAGGCTGTAGCCTAGGTGAGAAAGGATAGTTGGAACACCTGCATGGTAACACCCAGGATGGCAGGAAGGGAGGGATGGTTGTGTGCATGTCTTCTAGGGCCTATAGATGGAGTGGATGTGTTTGGAATACAGAGAAGAGTGGATGGAAGAAATTTCTGCTTGAACAGCTGGCTGGCTGGTAGCTGCTGAGAGGGGAAAGGTTAGCGGGGGAACAGGTGGTGTGGAGGCAGAGTGAGAAATTGGTGTCAGATCTCTCAGACTCCCCAGTGAAGATGTGAAGGAGGTGATGGCTAGTGAGCATGGAGCTTCAGAGAGCAACCTGGGCTGGGTAGGGTCCAACATTTAGATGGTCTTCACAGCCAAAGGGATTGGACAGGATCACAAAGGTCAAGGTATTTCTTCTATGTGAAAGTGATTCTAGATCCTGAGTGGTTGCCCCAAAATAATAAATGTTATGAACACAACCATTTGATAAATTAGGGGACTGTCTGTAAACTGTCAGGGATACAGATCACTGGGTCTTGACCAGTGCCATGTCATGTCTGCTGATGTTTGAAGATTCAAGAGACCTTTCCCCGTCTTGATGAGAGAGTTTCCTTTTCAGATGTTTTAATGAAATCCCTAGCGACTTGATTGTATTAACCTATGAAGCCTGTAAACCACACAGTAACCTTTCCTTTAAGACATTGGAAGAAAAGGCTAATACAAGTTCGGAGGATTTGATTTAAGACCTTGTGAGGAAATTCAGGACTTGGTGGTGTAATCGCCAGACCTTGCCTGTGTTATGTAATGATTTTTGCCTGTGTCATGTCATCCTTCATTTGCTCAATTTATTCCTCCCCCTCCAAGTGTCCTAGTTTCTCTCCTACTGTAGCTGGTTTTGAACAAAACAGAGAAACTTGGGGTCCCCTTCCCCCAGGAGTTGGATTCTTCCTTTGGTTACTCATTCTTTTTCAGTGATGATAACATTCTTAGCAATTTTAAAATAATGTTCTTTCCCCCCTGATTATGTAAAAGAATTAGGCATTGGAAAAGATAAAGTATAAAGCAGTGATCCACCTGTCATGTGAATAGCCAGAAGATGGTTACTATTTTTATTTCCTTCTAGTCCTTGGGCTCTATTTATACACAGATATAGAGATAGTTTATGTACTTGGAGTGATGCTATAATATTGTTTGGAATAATGCTTTTTAACTAATCATTTATGATGAGCATTTTATGATAACTTGTAATACTATTGTTTGAAACATATTTGAAGGCTGAAATGTAGAGATAAATAAATTCTTGGTGGCTTTTAAGGTGGGGGTAAAAAATCTCAAGATAATCTCATTAACTGACAAATCTTCCTAAAATGGAAACCAAAAGTGAACAAAATAGAAACTGAAATGTCTTTGGAATACTACTCAGAAGTTCAAATTTTGTGTTCTTGGTGAGTTTTTGGTTTAAATGAGGTTAACCTTCATACTGTCTTCGTTCCTTACGGTTATGTTAACTTAAACTTAGACTTTTTATACACTTCCTCTACTTTCCATTGGAACATACTGATCCAGTGTGACCCTTTGTGATATTTCATAAAATCTCCTTACAAACCATCCCAATCTTTTTTTTTACTTTTTGGTAATAGGTCAATTTCTAGGAGTCACAAAAAGACGTACATTTACTAGTAAGTAATATAGAATTCAAGAACCCCCATTAATTTTTAACATCATTTTGAACTTTAAATATAGGGAAAAAAAACCTCCAAGGGATGTAAGCAAGAAGGGAAAGCAGCTGGTCCTATGAGCTGACCTCTCCTATGAATGACCCGCCCATGGTCATTCACAACTGTGCCTTCTGTGGCCTCTCCTTGCCAGTAAGAGCCGTGGGGTGAATTCCAAGAAAGGCTACTATCCCTTCCACTCCCTTTGCTAACTGTTTTCTGAACCACATTTTGAAACTGAAGTATCTTGTCTTAAGATACTAGCACCTTCGTGTTCATCAAATCCAGAGGCCTCGATTTGTTCTGCACATTCCTCTTCAACCTTTTTGTCGTCCTTGACCCTTGACTGTCTTGGCTTCTGATCCCCCTCCTTTCTTCTCTGACCAGTCCTCCTGTTGTGCCTTCTTGTCGAAGACTCTAATCCCATTTCCTTCTGATGTTTGTTTTAATTTGGAAATCACATCTGTTTACTGTTGCCTCGATAGAGATTAAGACTCACGAACTACAAAAATGCATGCATGTAAATAGGTAAAATTCTTAAATTGGGCTTACGTTTCTTAACATTATATCATGATTATTTTCCTATGTTTTGAAATATCCCTTGTGGACATGAACATAAAGGTCATTAAGGTTCCTTACAGTTTTTTCGTTATGTTTTTATAATGAACTTACTGTCTATTTCACTTGATTATATCCCAGATTATTTCCTTAGGAAAGATCCTTGGATTGGAATTATATAAGTCAAAGGGGATGAGGGTCTTTAGCCCTCCAGATTGTCTGTAGGCTCTTGATTCCCTCTCAGCAGTACCCCTTCACTCAGCCTTCTTCATCTTTATTCCATTGCAACAGATCCTGGCAGGTTTCCTTGTTTTCACTTTCATTTAACACTTTCATTAAGCTCTGCATCCCCAGTTAACCATCTTGGAAACTAGGGCACCCCTGTGTCCATAACCTTTTAGGAACTCCTAGTACATGCCTCAGCCAGCCTCTGTACCTTCTTCCTGGATTCACTGACTTATGGGGGACTGAGAGGGTGGGGGGGCCTGCAGTTTCGTGCATGCTGGGGCCCCGCCGACTTCATGATGCTACCTCCTGTCTTCCATCAGACTTCGGTGTTGCTCGGCATCCTTGACTCAGCCCGGCTTTGTTCCTTTCATTTTCTGGTTGTTCCAGACTTTGGTATTCTTGACTCAATTTCCAATCCCCTTACTCTCAGCCTATGACCACCTACTTTGGAAAAAGCAAGACAAAACAATAAGACACAAAAATGTGACCCCAGTTGGGGAGATACTATAATGTGCCCTTCTCTCCAACTGGTTCTTGACCTTCCTTCAGTAGTACTGGTCCTTCCTCCATATGGCCTCAGAAGTGGCTCCCTGCACCCATACCCCTTCTCCAAGGACACCAGCTACTTTGCACAGTCTTGTCCTTTTAAACCAGTGGTTCTCAACTAGAGGCAACTTTGCCTGAGGGGACACTCAGGGATATGGCTGTAGATATTTCTGATTGTTGCAGCTGGGGGAGAGCTTCTGGCCAGTAGGTAGAGGCTGGGATAACTACCCTGCAATGCACGGAACAGCTGCCCAGCACGAAGAATGACCTGCCCCAGAGGTCAGTAAAGCCCAGGTTTAGAAAGCTTGTTTTAGACTTACTCTCAGGTCCTGCCAAACTCCATCCCGTATCCAGTGTTTGCATCCTCTCCTTTCTTCCCTACAGCTGCTCCATGGAACAGCAGTTTCTCTTTTTTGGGATACTGGAGAGATTTGGTGATTTCAGGCTATCCTCAGTTTAATGGTGTCATGGGAGCAGAATAGTAACACTGGATTAGGACTGAATGTTTGGGTCGAATCTACGGCATTTATTCCTGGATCTTGGACTGCTCTGCTTGGGCCTTAATTTCCTCCTCTGGATAGCTGGACCTGAACTAAGGCTTCTAACGTTTCCTCCATTGTTCCCATTTCCTATTCAGTGCTGAAGTTGTTCTTGACTAGGTTTGGTTGTATTTTAGTGGAGGTTGGACAGGCTCTGATTTCCATGGACTGGGGAGAAGGACGCGCATGTAGACCACTTGGTCATCTGTCTGTTTGGCAGCAGAATTATAAGGTGGAAAGGTCATTCATAGGCTTTTTATTTTTCCTTCCTTCAGAATGAGGTTTTTCTGTGTTTTCAAGGCTGAATCTCAGGAGTCAGGGACAGAGCAAACTTACTAAAAAGAAGAGTTTGACTAGGGGAGAATAGCTAGCAATCAGAAATCTGAATTTTGTCTTCATGTTTTATATTAATATCTGGAATGAAATGATCATGTAATTAGTGTATTAGTTTGCTAGGGCTGCCATAAGAAGTACCACAGACCAGGGGACTTAAACCACAGAAGTTAATTTTCTCACAGTTGTGGAGGCTGAAAGTCTGAGACCAAGGTGCTGGCAGGGCTTGTCTCTCCTCATTCTCCCTCCCCTCACATCTGTCTCCTTGGCTTGGGGATGCTGTCTTTTCCCTGCTTCTTCACGTGGTCGTCCCTCTGTGTACTGGTCTGTGTCCTCAGTTTCAGTTAAAAGGACACCAGTCACACTGAATTAGGTGCCTGCTCTAATGACCTCATTTTAGTCTAGTTGCCTCTCTAAAGACCTTGTCTTCAAACACAGGCACATTCTGAGGTATGGGGGGGTTAGCACTGTAACATAAGAATTTGGGGGGACACGATTCAGTGCATTACAGCCAGGTAACCTTTGATGAAAAGTAAAGATGTGTTTACATCTGTAGGAGAACCGGCAAATTGTTAAGTAACTTATGTAGCTTGTTCAGGTATATTTTCTTATATTGTGATTCTTTCTTTTTTAACCTTCCAGCCAGCATGTAAATGTGAAACAGCTTAATTGCAAAATTTTAGATACAAAGAGGATGGCGTTCCTGCTCTTAAACTTAGACTATTTAGCACTTGTGTGTCCTCACTTAATACTGAATACTGAAAATTCAGGGCATTTCTCTGGTTTCAGAAAGTCTATTGAATATAACTGGAACCATCAGCCAGTCTATGAGGGTGTATTTGGGGACAGGGTTTCTAGTACTAACCTGGTGCCAACTTTGCTCACCAAGCCCTCAGGGATCCTCCCATCCATGAGGGGTTGCTGGCTCCCTTGGGGAGGTGTATTGTTTTCCCAGCACCTCTGCAAATCTAGCCTTTGGGCACCTGTGAGAACTTGAAAGACTAGTTTAGAGTTTCTCAACTGACCTGCTAGGAACATTAACAAGTGAGCATGTCACCAAATTGGAGTTGATGTAGAAAGTTAGTATTTTGCTACAAATGAGGACATTTCCAGTTTCACCCACACCTGCAGGAGTTTGTAGAGTGGGGTTAGACGTGGCGCGAACAAGTCCAAAGAAAGTTCGGCCCATGGTGGACTTGGCCTCAAGTTCAGTAAAGGGTGGTCAGGTCGGAGCTCTGTACCCCTCAAATGGGTCAGAGCGCTGAGGAGTGCAGAGGTGAGCTCCTGGCCTCGCTCAGTGCAGAAGGGGGCGCCCAGCTGCTTATTCAGGAAATGGCCTTGCACACCAGAGATGGGGGGCTAATAGGGTGCTGTCTCTGTGTTTGGTGTTGTGTTTGTAGCCTAGCTATCTTTGTTCTGGCCTTTTCCTCCCTTCAAGACTTTAAGCTCTTTCCAGCCAGTTGTGCTCTCCAGCCTGCCTTGTGTGCAGCCCTGGGAGAAGCTGACTTCCTTGTGAATAGTAAAGGACAGACCTCTGCTGCGTGTCTGCCCCGAAGCTCAGATACAGCTTTAAATAAGCAAACAGCCCAGCCCAAGTTACAGTTATTAGAAGCACCTTGTACACTCGGGTTATTGCCCATCCTGTTCGGTGAGCCCCTGCTTCCTCCTCCCATCTATAAAGAACTATCATTTGGAGAAGCCGTGCTGCAGGTAACTTCATGTTCTGGCCTGTGCGGGGGTTAAAGCTAATTGCTCAGCTGGGTGGAGTTACTTAATCCTTACGGTAGGGGGTGGAGCTTGACTCTACTCCTTTTCCACCAACAAGCCCTGCTTTCTAGCTGTCAGTGAAGTGAATCATCAGTATAAGTAGCGAGCTGAGTGCATTCCTCCTCAGTTGTGTTAAAACTTCCTGGTGGTCCCCGAGTGTCAGCAGAGGTGTGTACGGGCAGCGCTTCGAGGAGGAAGACGAGGCCCGGAGCCCAGGGCCTTTGCGACAGCTTCCCAGCTGTGTTAGTACAACTCCAGCCCAAGCAGACGCTTTCAGGCAGCAGAACTGGCTTGTTTTCTTGAGCCTTGAGGACAATTACAGGTAAGAACAAAGACGCCACTGTACGTTTATTATATGCAGGCATAACATCTCATAGCATGGAGTTTGATTTTGGCGTGGTGCTTTTTCTATCAGGGGCAGTATTGTACAAAATACTAAGAATTTTCCATTATAAATGACTACTCTTTGGTGTTGAGGATTAGCTGTCGTTGATCAGTTTAATTTGCTTTGCTTATGTATAGACAGGATGGTAGGCAGAGAATGGAACTTGAAAAAAATTATCTGAATTCTGATTCTCCTTTGCTTCCTTATCTGTGTCTTGACTATTTTAAATAATGTGTGTTTTTTAGTCCAAAAATGATACTTCTCTTTTTGAAAGTAATGGAAAATGTAGACCACTTACATTTAGAAGTCACTGGTTTGGGAGGAAACAATTGTGTTTTCTTCCTGTTCTGTTTTGGTCTCTTGTTTTCCCTGAATATTTCTTAGAACTCTCACTGGAGAAAAGGGAGACACCAGCTGTACTTGGTTTCAAATGAAACAGTATCTTAGGTTGTCAAACAGTTTGCTTAGAGACTGATTTATGGTTTATATCTGAATTTTTGGTTGGTAGTGATAGAAGTCTTTCTTCCCCTTAGTGTGAGGCTTATATAACTTACTCCAAATACAAATTATTTTATTTTTATTATACTTTGCAAGAACAAAAATTAAAGCCAGAGCATATTTAATCGAATTTTTCCTTTAAGTTCTCCCATTATTTTCCCACCCTTACTACTCATACAAACTAATAATAGACTTTATGATTAACACGTGACTTTTCTGTTTCTCTACTGTCTCAGTTGATGGTGATTCACAAACTGTTAGTTAACTGGTTAGTGTGTGTCTGTGTGTTGCCAAAGCCTGAGATGAAGTTGAGTACAGGCTACACCTATATGTTAATGAGCCAGCTTACTTTCAAACAAATTCCTAATGCTACATGTTAAGATCAATGGAATTCAAATACATTTCAAGGGGAAAAAAATTGTTGGAATTGTAAGACAATGAAAATGTTTCAGTGTTGTAAGGTAGAGCAAAGCCTATAGCCAACTCTCATTCACATTGAGAAGTATGTTGTGTACATTCGTTTGAGTTAGATTGTGGGAATCAAAGAGGGAATTTAAGAAAGCTGTGTGGTATAGCCCCTCCCCCCTTATGCCTGTGGGGGAAGACAGGTGAAACTTTACGTCCAATGGGAATTTGGGTGAGAAAAATACTTTCCAGAAGAGAAGGGGAATGATTCTCACAGATGTTGTGGGTTTTTTTTTTTTAATTAAAATTCTTTGAGTCTTGTATTAGAACAATATGTTTATGGCAGGCTCTTGTTAGTGTGGAATATAATGAAAAGATTACAAACAAAGGCATGAACAGAATGATAGGAATTTGCTACTTGAGGAATATAAAAATTTCATCCTGAAGAGGTTTGTTGGATGGGAGCGGTGATGGCAGGGAGCCCTGTGTACTTTTAGATGACATTCTAGAAACAGTTAATAACACAGAGGCGTTTGTGGTTATGATGGTTAGGCCGGGGTGCAGAGGTTGTTTCGATTTTTTTTTTGTTTCATTCCAGGCAGTGTTTGTCCATCCGTATGTACCTCTTAGGGCTTTCCCAACGATTTTCAAGTGCAGTCATTTATATCTATCTCTTTCACATTAGCACAGGTTTTTTTCCTCCTCCTGACTTCCCTCCTGTTACCTCTCAAGTTCATGGTGAGTTAATGTGCTAGTAATGTAGGAGAGGACTTCCCATTCAACAGTCCTTTTGAAGCAAGCTGGCTAATCTCTCACCGTGGATGCAGGAGGCTTTCTTGAGGTTATTCACCTTCAGGGTGAGGGCAGAAGCACGTGTCCTCAGGTGTTTTGAGATTCTATCTCAGCTATGCTCTCTGTGGCTCAGAATTCCACAGAGGGGGTCACTTGGCACACCTTCACCTACAGTAAATATTTGTTCTCCCTCTGTGCTTGGCCTGGTTCTCTTGGTACCCAGGAGCGCGGGTAGGCAGCTCCCCAGTGGAATCCCTCCCGCAGGCTAGGACGTATGGGTCAGGCTTGGGTGAGACGACCAGCTGCCCTCCTGGAAACAAAGGGGGCTTTGTTTCTGGCTCCTACAGGCCTGAGGTCTAAATCTTATAGAAAATCCATCCTGCCTTGCTGTTGTCCAAACTGGATCAGCCCAAATAATCATGAGATCTTCTCAGGTAACCATGAGCTATACTCTCTCAGCTGAGACCAATGTGAGCTATTTCTTCATTTTAGAAGGAATTACTGGAAGAACAATTCCAGCTCCTGATACACATCACCAATGAAAACAAAGGATTGATTTTTCTCCTAGAGAAGGGAAGACTCCATGGGAATTTTTGGAACAGCACATCAGAAGTGTGACATAGCATCACCTGCCAGAGGCAGTTAGCAGTGTCCCTTTAGACTAAGTGGAAACACAGAGATGATCCATTCAAATGAGTTTCATAGAAATACACAGAAACGCACCGCTTGCCATGGTGTCAGTGTTGCTCATTCACTGTTACTCATCGGCTGGAAGGTCATGTGCAGTTATAAGCCACCTCTGACTCAGGCCAGTGACTGGGAGGCCCGTCACGTCACACGTCACAGAGGGCATTTGGCATTTGGCCATGGATTCCTGAGCAGAGGCCATGTGGAGTCCTGGGGCTGTGAGCATCAGAGGCTCTCTCCAGTGCAGGGGTTTCAACCTCCAGCTCAAGTAACAAGGTCAAGGAGTTTATTTTGGCCAAGATGTGCCACGCTAAGCAGACAAGCTTGAGACCCAGAGAAGCCTTCTAGCTTCGGGAAAGGAAATGGTGTGGTGGCTTCAAGGCATTTTAATATATTCCACTTTTTCATCCCTGCTCTGTGTGTTGAGGTGTTTAGGGGTATACCTGTATCAGTGTTCCTCAGTGAGTGAGATATCTTAGATTTGTTCTCTTTGGACACAGAAAGCTAGAAAGTGGCATTACATGTGTGGGACTATTTTAATGCACTGACAGTTATCAAAGATACTTGTAATGCCTTGTTCATTGCTTTAAGGTGCTTTGTCTTCTTACTTTAGTCAGTGACCAAATTGAAGTACTTTTGTGCTAGACTTGGAGGGGTACTTCTTTTTCACTTCAGCCTGGCAGCTTTTGTTGAGCTAGAATTCTTTTAAGGTTGATTGCTTTTTTTTTTTTTTTTTTTTGACTTCTCTTATTCTTGTTTTCACCTGATTCTTATTTGTTAAAATTTAACAACCCTTAAGCTTTGGGCTGAGTGAGAATGGCAGTCAAAGACCATTGAGACTGAATTGGTTTGTAAGATTATTCGGACTGGGAAAAAAAGTCCCCTAGTTTGTTAGTTGGTTGAAAAAATAATTATTTGTCAATTCTGTGTTCATTAATGGTAGGCCACACACCAAGAATAGTGTAGTTTTCCGTGTGTGTTTGTGCGTGTATGTGTGTATGCCAGAGAGATTCTGTTTCTGAAGAAAATGAAGAATTTCATGGCCAGAAAGATTATGTAAGCTGAAAGGTATGCGTGTCAGAGAGCGGGGGAGAGAGGAAGAAGAAGCCGGATTGAAGGCCTGTCTCCCTGTGTGGAACTGAGAATCCCAGGAGGGGTGCGTCAGCCCTCTGCAGGAATATTGCCATTAAAATTTGATTTTGAGCATGACACAGGGTGAAACGCTTTGATGACAGGGTCACTCTCCTCCCACCCCCAAGGGGCAGGACCAGCCTCTTCGTCGCAGCCCCTGTGCCTCCTAGGTGTTACATCATAATTCAGCCAACCTTTTGTTTTGCTTGTGCACATCTGTATTTGGCCCTGCTTTGCTTTTTTTTTTTTAAGAAAGGGGAAAAGTTGGGCAGAGAACAAAATAAAAAGCAATTTGTGAGCTTTCAAATTGAGGGTGCACCAGATAGAGTCTAATGGCCTCCCAACCTTGAGGTGACACTCATTCAAATATGCACTGAGCACCCCAGCGGCCACACTGAAGAGGAGAGGCACTGATGGGCACAGGGCTCTTCGACCACCTGCCACCCCACCTGCAGGGAGCTTCAGCCTGGTGGGGAGACTGTAACCAGGTGGACAGATACTATAACTGGCGGTAGTATGAGGGGCTACAAAGAAATGAAATGAGCAGGCGGCAGCAATGATTGTATAGGCGTGTGAGCTTTTTTCCTGTTGTGTGATAGCTCCTAACATTTTCTAGTTCAGCTGTTTTTGGTTAGTGTGGACGTTGTGGCTGACACTAGGATAATGGTTGGAAAATTTGCTTTAAAAAATCCTTCAAAACATCCTTCCCACAGAAAGCTACAAATTATGGTGCCTAGAAGGGTTAATGGTCATTGGTCTTAGAACAAAATGAAAAGATACTTCCTGGAAAAAATATTTCTACTTATCAAACACCTTTAAGTATCCTCTGCTCAGTATTGGAAATGAGAGTCTCCCTCATCTGTGGAGCAGCCTCAGGATGAATGAGTTAAATATTCTGCCCTGTAAGAGATGTGGCAGCCTAGATAGAGAGGCAAAAGGGTTGACTTTGTGGCTGTACCATTGACATGACACAAGTTTTGTCATTTGCCAGATGGAATTGTCTTAGGTTTTATGACCTCCAATATTCCAGTTCCCAGTTTTTTTTCCCTCAAGTCAAGACTTATAGCAACTATGGAACAAACCTGGTAAATTGTTATTATTTTGAAACTGTAGGCTGACTATTGAGAAAGGGGGTAAATTGTGGATAAAATGAAGGTTCCTATGGTCACGATTCTCCCCTGGCCCTGGTCAGCTAGCTCAGTACACACGTGTGGGCAATACGTGGTTATTGACTGTATAAAGAGCCCTGCCCAGTGCTCTGGGTGACATGGTGGCACAACTGCAAGGCTGCAGGAGAGCAGAAATGGGAGTGGAGTGGTGGCAGCGCTGAGGACAGAGACTGAGATGGCTGCGGGCAGAGAGGCTGGGGAGAAGACCCTCACGAAGGAGCTGGGGAGGCGGACAGAGACTGAGAGGCTGCGGGCTTGCTGCACAAAGACTCTCTCTGAGTGAACGGGATTCTAGTGATTGACCTGCCACTGTGGAAATCAAGTTGGGTATAATCCTTTCACCCCAAGAATGTTCTACTGCCATTTCTTAGGTCACACTGAATCCATAGCGAACTTGCCCGGGGCTGAAACCCATTGGCAAGACATCAATGAACCCAGGCGGAGCAGTACACTTAAGAGACACAACCCACACTCTCTGAACTTAACCCAGTGTGGATAAAATGAAAGTTCCTGTGGCCAGGATTCTCACCTGGCCCTGTTGACTAGCTCACTACACACATGTGGGAAATACATCATTATTGACTCTATATAAAGAGCTCTACCCAGTGCTCTAGGTGGCACAGTGGCACAGCTGCAAGGCTGAAGGGAGAGCACAGCAGAGGCTGGAGTGGTGGCAGTGCCGAGGTCAGAAGCCCAGAGGATGGCTCTGCAGGCAGAGGGGCCCAGAGGCAGAGACCGGCTTGCTGTGTACAGACTCGCTCTGAGTGAACGATTTTAATGATTGACCTGCCACCATGGAAATAAAGTTGGGTATAACCCTTTTACCCCAAGAACGTTCTACTGTCATTTGTTTGGTCTCACTGAATCCATAGTGAACTTGCCCAGGGCTGAAACCCATTGGCAAGACACTGAGCCTTGCTGAGAATGAGGTAATGCCTTCTGAATTCCTCAGGTGACCAGGCTGCGTGTTCAGGGCTGTGCCTTGGGGCAGGCAAGCCCCCTGAACTTTGGTGATGTAAGGACAAAGGACAGCAGTGGCTCACGATGTGATATAAGGGTGTTTGCACATCTATATTTGGTTCTGCCTTTTTTTCTTTTTTTTTTAAAGGGGAGAAGTTGGACAGAGCAAAATGAAAAGCAATTTGCGAGCTCCAAAATTGAGGGTCCACCATTTGAGCTCCGAGATTTAGAGTCTAAATGGCCTCCCAACCTTGAGGTGACACTCATTCAGATATGCACTGAGCACCTCAGGGGCCATGCTGAAGAGGAGAGGCCCCTGTTTGAGATTAGCTTATAGAAGTCAGCTGGTGACAGGTGACATTTGATTATTTCCAGGTGTGAGTGGCAGAACTAGAAAACACACCTGGGCGTAGGTTCCTCCAGAGCGCAAGCTCTCAATTCTGTTACGCTGAATCAAGTAAACCAAGGCAGCCATTAAAGAAGAAAAAAATTATCTCTGTCAAAGGAACAACTGTTAAATTTTTGTGAGGGTCTTCTCCCCAGGTAATGCCATCTCGTTTCCTTCAAGTTGCTGTTCAACATCACTGTTTCAGAAAGAGCTGTTGTTCATCCTGTTAAAATTGCAGCTGGCATCTCCTTCCGGGTAAAACCCCCAGGGCCAGTCTTCTTGGCCTGCTGTGTTTCTTTTCTCTTAAGTATTTGTCACTTTCTAAAAGTCTGTTCTTTACTAATTAACTCTGTGTCGTTTACCACCTATATCCCCTTGTATACTCCACCAGGGTAGGGAGTTTGCGGTGTTTCTTCCCTGGTCTATCTAATGCTAGACCCGTGCCTGAGACGTAGTAGGTGTTCACTGAATATGTGTTGAATTAAGGAATCAGGAGGGATTCAGACATTGGAGCCTTGGAAGGTTCTGTGAAGGGAGCCTCCCCCATCCGTTGAAGGCTGTGGCTTCTTCTGAGCTCTCAATACTTGGTGGTGAGTTGTCTGTAGCCACAGTGCATTATTAGTATAATGCAACTGGCTGGGTGGCTCTCACTACTCTGAGATGAAAGTCTAATTGCTAGACTTCCCTATGTACTTTTTCTAAGGGTCAGAGTTTAGCCTGCAGGCTTCTGCAATACAGAGAGGTCTGTCCACAGGGGAATGGCTCTGTGAAGCTCCTTCCAGATCCTCTGCGATGCAGCAAATGTTTTACCCATTGTGGGTTTCCAACCTAATTGCCACTCGGGTTTTCAGCACTCAACATGCTGCAGTTAGGTGTCCCACTGTAGTTTGACTTAGCCTTAATCCTTTATTAATTGCCTCTTGTTCAAACTCCCTAAGAGCAGATAATCCTTCACATCCCGCTTCTGCTCCATTACTGTTGGATTTCCTTATTTCAGTCATGACATGGGAAATAGAAACAAGTGATTGCAAATAAGAGTGTTTTAGTTTCCATCCTGTTTACTCCTTTTTTGGGCTATTGCACTTTAAAATACTGGGGATAACCATTGCTCAGCATGTAAATTCTGCATGTTCCATGATAGGGTCAGCGACATATGGTATCTGTCCTCAGCTTGAGATTTACCCCACCCACCTTACCCGCAAACCTCCTATGTCTGACCAGCCCAGGGGCCATCAGGGTGTCCTGTAAAGCAGTTCCTTGATGCAGACTTACTGTGTGACTGGCATGTTATATGTATGTGGCCAAGAAGTGGCCCTGTTCAAAAGGAACTTAAGACCAGCAGCAGAAACAGACACATAAGTAAACAATTGCTGTACTGATTGATTTTTGCCAACAGGAGTAGGGTTTGGGGTTAGGAAGTTATCTCAGATGGCTGAGCTGGTCTTTCAGGTTGAGTGAGGGTCATGTGCTGCTAGGGGGGCCAGGACAGGAATTTCCAGCGGAGGAAGGATCATGCTGTGTTTGGAGAACTAAAAGTCATGCCCCTTGCTAAATGTGTAAAGCACATGGATGGTGGCATTTCAAGGGCAGGCTGGGCCACAGCTGGGCAGAGCATGTATAGTCTGGACTCTTGTAGGTTACGAAGAACGAATTCAGAGTGGGTGCTGTTTGGCTGCATTAATAAGATGTGGAATAGAGGAGGTTGGAACTTGTGGTGAATTTCATCCTGGAGGTGTTGAATGACTGAGGTTAGATGACCAGAAGGTTCAAGGTTCCTTCTTTTGCTTGTCTGGATCTCAAGCCTGAGGTCCTCAAAATTAGAGACTACAGATTATAGAGCATATATACACCTAGTTAGCCATTAATTAGCCATTAATGAGTGGTTTGTGGCTAGGTTACATAGCTGTTCCCACACATACCATTTCTCCAATTTAGATTGCATGTGTCTGGGTAGGGTTTTGTGTTCTCTTATAAAGAGGCATGCTGCAACCTGAATGATAATTGCTGAGGTCTCAACTGCTTTTTCAGTTACTGCTATCCCTGCAGAATGGGGAGGTGCATATGCATGTTCACCTGGCTTGGGGTACTCTAACACACTTTGCCCCCTAGTGACCCAGTGAAGAGAAAGATCTGGCCTCCCTTTGTGGTGACACTTGAGGCATCTGCAGGTGGCATTTATTTGATATAATTGTGATAGCTGTGTAAAAGTATTGCAATCTATGTCAGCTGCACAAAAATTTGAGGTTAATTACAGTGAGTGTTTTCTCGGACAGGTGCCTTTATTAGGGCTGTTTAAGAGTCTGGTGTGTGAAAATTCGCATCTCTATTGAGACTTGTGCATCTTTATTTTGAAAGTAAACCTATTCAGGGTTGGAAAAAAATCAGTGACAAACTGCAGAAGCATGAAAAATGACATGGAGAATTTACATGATTGGAATAAAAATTTATAATGGTGCATAGTGAGGGAATGATCCATTTTTAATATGAACTCCATTTTCAGTTTATAAGTGATTACCAACAATCCCATCTGGGTTTCTGGAATTAACTGTTTCGATTTTTTTCTCCCTAAGGTAGCCCTTAAAGAGTTAATACTTCTTGGTGTCCTTTAGATTTGAATATTTACCTATCTCACACAGGAATATGGCAATTTTATAAATCAGTTAACAGTTTTTGCTTTTAGTTAATCAACAGTGGCTCATGATGTTAGTTTTTGGTGTCCAGTAATATTGCCAAAATGAGATTCACTGAAACTTTTCCCCAACCTTTTGTTGTTTCTTTGAGTATATTTGAGCTTGTACAGGACACTCTAGGAAATGACTCTGTGGCTCCCACACTAGAAAAGTGGAGAAAGGAAAGCCAGTTTAAGACAATGAGATTTGAATGGAAAATGTGTTCTCTATTTAGTAAATCATTACCAGATATGAGATAAACTGAGAATTCCCTATTTTGGCAACTCAGGCAAGAGGGTGTTTCCACATGCATGACCCTGGGAAGAGTTACCCTGTCATAATGATGGGCAGGGAGTCAAGCAGCCAAGAAAAACTGAGGACTTGTACAAGGTTCTCTGGTTCAAGACTAGCCTGAGACATAGACTTGCAGCTAGTTTCAGAGAATTCAGATTGGCTTGAAAAAGGTCAAGTAATGCAGAGAGCCACATGAGTCAATGGCAAAGGAGCGTCTCCACGGGCATGAGTGGGAATGCAGGGAGCACAGGGAGGCTGCTTATTTTAGGATGGTTTGTTCCAGGAAGATGAGGTGAGCTGCCTGCCTGGAGCCTACAAGGATCAAGGATTTCCATAGGAGTGAGGGGCAAAAACAATCACCTGTAAGGGAGTATACACCAAGGGTAAGTGGACCACAAACTTTGGAATTAATAGATTGTCGTCTTTGGGGAATCAAACAGACATGGCTGTTTGGCTAACTGTTAGTTGGAGTCTGCACTTAATGCCTACCAGAAATTCTTCAGCATAGGACAGACGTAAAATAAGAATCTTGTGTTCTGTTTAAGTGTAATAGAGGTCTGACCTCCACAGTTATTACAGGAAAGTGTGTTTCAGTCTATGTAATTTTTCTTAATGAGTCCAGGGTGTCCTCCCTCCATGATTATTTAACCCTTCTACAGGGTCACAAGGACAGAGAGAAACATATATCCATACGATGAAGTCATCTAGTAGCATAAACCTCTCTTTAAAAGTCCTTCAATATCTAGTCTCATCCAACACAGTAACTTGAAGGAGGATTTTAAAATATCTGAACACAAGGAAAAATCTCGCGTGTGTATCCAGCGTTGGAGATACAGTAAGGGACTCTAGGGTTCCTATTGGTGAAGAACAGGTCAACCAAGATATTTAATGCCTGGTGAAGGCTTCATTTCTCCTGCAAACACCCTTTCCTCTTGGAAGCATATGGGTCCAGGAGGTCATAATACACCTACCATATATTCATTTGCACAACTGGGGAAAATGTGTGCCCTATGATACTAATCTCACTAACATTGGGTGGGTGTTGCTATAAATCTAGCCCTCTTTCTATTGACGATGGATTTTTCTTCCTGTTGTAGTAACTGTGAAGCATAATTATTTTTTACCTCTGTTTTTAAATTTTAAAAAGCCTTGTGGTGATATAGTACAGAACTCAGCATAAGGAAAGGTCAAGTGACTGGTGATTTGTTTGCATACTTAATAGCCTTGAAGAGAAAACTTCTAAAATTATTTTGCAAATTATTTTTTTAAGAATTGAGGGGATGCTTTTGTTTCCCTGAGGCACTGTGGGATTTCACATGCAGTTGTGTTTTTGAGAGGTCTGAATATGGTGGCATGAGGAGTAAATGTAAGTGTCATCCTGCAGCTTAGCACAGGTCCATAATTCCTTGATTGCAATTCCAAAACGCAAAGCTCTGGAAGCGTTTTTCCAGGCTTGTAGGAATCTCATTTGATGGCAAAACCCGACCTGAACAGACTTGAGAGGATGTCTGGTTTTTATGTAGAACACTTGATGTAGCTATTCATACATATTGCTGCACAGATATTAATATTTGGTTATGGGTCCTGCCCCTCCTGGGAATGCTACATAATAGTTAGAATAGTCAGAGTCATCCTTCTAAAATGAGAAAAAAAAGGGAGAGGTCTGGAACACATTTGGCCCTAGCAGTTTTGATAAAGGCTGGATTTAACAGGGTGTTAGCCTCCTAGGGCTGCTATAATAAAGTAACACAAACTGGGTGGCTTAAAACAGAAATATGTTGTCTCACAGTTCTGGAGGCTACAAGTCTGAAGTGGCAGGGTCATGCTCTCTGAGTGCTCTGAGGAAAATTCCTTCCTTCCTTCTCCCTCCTGGTGTTTGCCGGCAGTGTTTAGTGTCCCGTGGTCTCGTGGCCGTCTCCTCCCTGTGTGTCTTCACATGATCTTCCTGTCTGCATGTCTGTCTCTGTGCAAACGTCCTCTGTTATAAGGACACCAGTCATATTGGATTAGAGTCCACCATAACGACCTCATATTAACTTGATTGGACCTATAAAGACCTTATTTCCTTGTAAGGTCATATTCACTGAGGCACTGGGGTTAGGACTTTCACATATCTTTTGGGGGTGAGGGATGTGGTTTAGCCCATAACACATGGGGTGGTTTGAGACAAGCAACTCCACTTGCTCTGTGTTGAGGCCAGGGCCAAGTTCCAGACCTGCTCCTCATGGCTTCCCTGGTGCCCCGGACAGCTGCTGCACTGCATGGCTGCCACTCGCAGGGCTGCCTGTTGAGACTTCAGAAACTGCCACATCTCCTGTTAACCCCATGCGAGAGAGGAATCCCTTTTCCTCAGAGACCCAGGGTAGAGAGGTTTCTGTGCATGGGAAATGTTTAGCGGCTTCCTGCTCCTCGCCCCCCTTCCCCTGTCTGCTCAGGAAACCTGCCCTAGGAGGCTCGCTCTCAGCTTAGCTGTTGTTTACCAGTCTGCGTGCCATCTCCCTCTGCTAGTCCCTTGTTCCTGAGCATAAGCCCGCGGAGGTCTCTGCAGTGTCTATCATCTCTGTGATGCGGGAGGGTACTGGGCTCCCCCGGGGCCTGTCTTTAGTCCTGGTGTCCTGGGACGCAGTGACAGCAGAAACAAAGCACAGGCTGTGCTCTGGGAACCGCTGCTCTTCCAGAGTTAATTAAAAGTATCTCTTCCTCCCAGTTAATAAAGGCTGAATTCCCTGAGTAGGTCCCTACTTCAGAATTTGCCCTCTTTTCTAGTTGGGCACAGCTCAGTGCTGATTCCACTTTGGCATCAAGTTCAAAGATCCTCTGCTTGGCCAACAGTTTCTTTTCGATCGAAAGGACTTGGGTGGTGGTAGCCAAGGAACTGGCTTCAGTGTTAGGGGGGGAGTCGTGACACTGGAAGTCTGTTGCGTACTTGATCGCAGTTCTGGGTACCTGTTTTATAGGCCATGACTGTTATAAATTGAGGGTAGAGGGAGCTAATTCATAAAAAATAAAATGGAGTCAAGCAGTTAAAGATGCCTGTTTGAATTTTTGTTGATGAAAGTCCGAGTTGGATTGACTTTTCTAACCATGAGAAAAGTAGGTAGGTTCCATCTCCCACCAGACACCCGGAAGAACAGTTTTGAGAGGTGATCTCATCGCAGAATCTTCCCCCTTGCCTTATTCCCTTTAGAACTGAATTCCTGACAGGCTCTTACTATTAAAGGATACTTGTAATAGTTCTTTCATTAGATAATAGTGTTTTTATTAAATAGGCAAGAGTTTACTAGCTTTCATTCCACTCTTCCTTTCCCCCAATCCCACTGAAATGAACAAAAAGCGGTACCAACTGGTAAGGTACCGTTACAGGCAGGCCTTGCAGGTCGCCCTTGCTGCCCTCCTAATAAACATGGGCAGAGTCGAGTGGCCAAGGGCGCCCAGCTGGAAAGGCAAAGTACTCGACATCCAGTAGAGGTGAAGCTGCGCCCTCTTCCTACCTTCTCAGAAGTGATTGGGTGGTAGGGGCGCAAATACTGAATTTAATGAACCTATTGTGCTGGATCCTGGGGAGACAAAGAGGAAAAGATCTGGAGTCTCAGTGTTTCCCAAAGTGGGGTGTACACACAGGCAAATTACCAGAAGTGCAGATTTATCAGGTTCTGTGTCCGATCGGAACTGGAAGTCTGGGGATGGGCCCCAGCGATCCGTTTTTTATCAGCCTTCAGGTGATTCTGATCCTTGTCGCAGTCTGAGAACCTCTGCTGTAGGAGTTTGTCATCTCTGGGACTTGGGCAGTCACCCTGGCCATCATGGCGGTGCTAAGATTGATATGTTTTTGAGTCCTCTTAGTGAACATAAAACAGGGCATACGTAGTTATTCTGAGTTGTTCTAGTTAATCATTACCATGGACAAACACCACTAGAGTACAAGTACTGCCAAGTGAGAGCAAGGGTGAAGCCCTCACTAGGTACCTGGGAAATGGTGACCTGGAAATGGCTGTTTTGAAGAGGGGCCATCTTGAGACAGGATGGGGGGCTGTGATGGGGGGAATATTAGAAAGTTTCCATGATAAATATCACCAACCTCATAATTTTTCATAGGATTAGTGTTCTCTGTGTTGTAAGGCTTCTTATATGGTGACTGCCTATACCCCACTTAGATTGCCTTTTCTGGCATGGATACTTAATAGATCAAGCAAATTTCTATTTCTGCTTGAGTATAAAATATTGTGTTAAGTAACAGAGTTGGACTGTGTGGTTTTCAAAGAACTTCTTTGGGGATTATTTAACATTGAGGTCCCACAATCATTTGGGATTCCTAAGATTTATAAGATTCAAATCCATTGTCAACCAGCCCAGGATTCTCTTTGTCAGCAGGGTCCTGAGGGAAAATACCAGGAGAAAATCTGGCTGCCCCCCTGATGGTTAAATGGGAGAGCCATGAGCATCTTTCTTAAAAGCCATTTATGCACCGCTGTTAACGTGTTTGCCCTGCCCTGAGGGTTTCTGCCTGCTACCTCTTGGAATTTATGTCTGTTTATTTTCTTTGGAGTTCTAGAAGCTTATCACCCTTTGTGCAAAACAATTCAGGTAAATATTTACCAGCTGATAACACCTTTGTAGGCAGGAATTCTGTGGAGCATTTGGTAAGTGAATATGCAAGTATATTAGAGATAAATTAATCTTTGAAAACTTAGGGCTTTGGGTTATGTTATTTATTTCCATTAAATAAGTAGGGCATCTATTTAAAAATGTAAGATCAAGAAAGGCTGGTAATGAAAGAATTCGTGTGGTAAATTTGGAAGTGTGCTATGTTATTACTAACTCTGTTAACATGGATTTTACCTATTGGGTGTTCTTCTAAGACCTTTAAATGAATTAAATGAACACAGATAATTTATTGACAAAGACCAAATTCTGTTTTAAATAATGGTGGTAGGACTTTTTTTTAATGTGTGGCACACGTGCTCCTTTTAAAATAATTTTTTTACAGGTAAAATTTTGTTCATGGAACCATGTCTAGGATTGTAGGATTATAATAGGGAAATGATTCATTAAGTAGATTTGTGTTCAGTCAGAGCTCTTATGGAATAGTTTAAGTTTATCTAAAGTGAACTTGAGCTGTACATATTTTTGGTGTGTGTGCATACTTCTGTGGTTATAGTTATCCAGACGCCTTAAATTAGGGATCCTATGGACTACTCTGTGCTGGGCTTGTCCTGGGAAGGGAACAAATATGACTTACTCAAGTAAAGGTTGGAGAAAATGATTAAGTCCTTCTGAACTCTCATACAGCAGTTTGAAATTAATAATATATGTAATTATATTTGATATAATGGTCTTGGCTGAAGATTTCCATAATGCTTACTGTATATTAGATAATACCGCAGTGCTACTTGAGGACTGATGAAAGTGATGCCAGGGTTCTTGTTCACGAAGCCAAAGAATGAGCTTCACAAACACTCAAGGTAGGAGAGCAAGGTACAGGCTTTTATTTAGAGATAAAGTGAAAGGACAGAGCTCCCAGCTCACGCCAGGAGGGGACAAGAGAGTCCGCCGTGGTGTGTTGTCTAGGGGTTTTATAGGCAGATAAGGATTTTTTGAGAACATGAAAAAAAGCTTAGGGGTGTGGACTTTTTAAGTGGTCCTAGAATATTTAGAAGTAACTTGATAAAGTAACTTCCTGCTCTGTTGATTCCTCCCTGAGATACCAGCATCTTGGTCTGGGGGCCTATGAAATACGGCCACCTGATCAGCCCCCTAGGTGGGCTGAGAGGTATTGTTTGCTAAAGAGTAAGTTAAGTGCAATCTTATCTTTAAGGTGGAATCTTTCTTGCCTTTTACTGTGTTATGGCTGGGCTTGCATGCTAAATTAGTTGCCCAGTTTGCAAAATCAGATCTGAAGGAGGAAAGACAGCACATAGGCCTGGGTCTTT
Source organism: Manis javanica (assembly GCF_040802235.1). Taxonomy (NCBI): domain Eukaryota; kingdom Metazoa; phylum Chordata; class Mammalia; order Pholidota; family Manidae; genus Manis; species Manis javanica. Next base: position 110,311,661 of record NC_133164.1, read on the forward strand.
TAGCATGGTAAGGTGAATCTTACACATGATTATAAATGATTAGCATAATGAAAACATGTGCTACTCTTTATCTGGGGAATATTAACTTATCTGACTGCAGAATGACTCTAGAGTTGAATGTTTAACACAGAATTTTGGTAGGGGGTTTCCTTACGTGGAGTTACATTGCTCTGACTGCAAATATCCTGCCTTGCTTTTCCCAGAGGCCCTCACCCTACTCTGACTACACCCACGGTCCCTGTCTCAAAAGTAGTTTTAACTTTGTACTACTACTAATATGAGAAATCCACTTCTTTTTGTCTCTAGATAGATTGTTTTCAGGAATTCACTTAAATTAGGAAGTAAAGCCCCTGAACTTCCTAATCTGCTTGTGTACATGTGGTTTGTATGTGAATGGGCTCATGTATTCATGAATTATGTTTCCAAAAGATACATTTTTGTGCAAAGTCCCATCTAATCAATTTGGAAAATTTGGTGACTTCTGTCACAAGTGCACAGATTTGAATTGCTGCCCCCCCTTAAATGTGCATAGGGGACAACTCTTGAGGCCCTTGGAGATTTGAACTCCCCTGAAGGGATAATGAAGGAGATGCTGTGTGCTGACATGGGATTAACATTACCTCATGGGCAGGGGCCCTACAGAGAGACTCATGCTATTACATTGATGATGATGCGTATTTCACCAGCAGGGTATTTAACACATAGATACTAAGAAAATTGGGGCATTCCTTTTTACTCCACTTGAGTGTGTTTATATACCTAAGGCTCTTGGAGATGTCTTAATCCAGCTACTTAAAAAGGAAGGTGGTTGTTACATCAGAGGTTGATATTACAGCTGTAAATGCCCTTTTCCCCTACCTACCTTACTGGCACAACATATGATATGTTACACTTGAATGTTCTTGTTGCTGCCGTTTGGGACCATTTCCAGTATCTCAACATCCCAGCTAAGTAGAGACACATCTATATCATTTGAAAAGGAAGAGAATTGAAAGGAAGAAAAAAAAATCACTCGTAGTCTCATTAATGCAGTAATGAATACTAATTTGTAGATTGATATATTTATAATGCAGTCATTTTACTTTTATCATAGTGATAACACACATTTTTTAAAACTCCCTTTTTAAAGCACAAGCAATACATCAAGTTCTTCATTAATACCACTTGAGTGGCTCCATAGGTTTCATTTGTGCACATATGTATTAGCACATCCTCTTTTCCTCATTTATGAGGTGGGGACACTAACGTCCTCCTTGCCAGGGTTGTAGGGATGAGAGAGGACGTAGACATACGCTACCACACAGTGCTCTGCGCCCAGGAAGTGCTTCATGAATAAAAGATTCGTGATAAATGTTCGTAAGGCTTTCCCTGCATTTCAGATCTTCTTAGAATAATCATAAAAATTCATGACCTTTTCTGAGTTCTTGATATATATAGCTAAGTTTCATAAAGACGGCATCTGTTTTATATATATTCACTCTTGTCTGACTTTGGTTTCTGTGGAGGAGAGGTAGACAGCCTCTGAGGGCGGCGTCTCATCCGTGTCTGTTGAACTCTACCCCTTGCCACCCACTTCTTTGGCCCTCCCCCCTTCATGCCCACCATAGTCCTTTGTACATGGTGGACATTCAGTGACTACTTAAAGAATTAAATCAATTACTAAACAGTTCCTGGAAAGGGAGCAATTTTGTTTCCCCTTTCCCTTATGACTTTGTGAGTTGTCGTCTTTCTTGGCTCTATTAAAGCATTACTAACATAGATGAGAAAGGTGTTTTCTTAACCTCTGGTAGTTGTGCGTGTATGGGGGAAATACATGATAGAGTCTCTGGAGATACAAGCAAGTCCCAACTATCACTTTCTTTGGCAGCTGTATGGACATTTCAATGATTTATTGGTGAACCTTTGCTTTTTTAGTGACTGCCACTGAATGATATTTATACAACCAGGAGATAAGAAAACTTTTTTAACCAACTTTATTAGCTCTTAAATATTTTCATGGGCTGCTGCATATTTACCTAGATATAAACAGAACTGTGTTAGTATGTGTTAGCAATAGATGCACATGCAGTTCCCCACCCGCTTCTTCCCTGTCCCCCATCCCCGGCTCCCAGTGGTCCCTATGACCCAAGGTTGACCTGCAAATGACTGCTCATAGGTAGCAGGGGACAAGGAGAGAGTCAGCTCTTACTAGCGATTTCAAGATCTGAATGACTAGGATTGGGGTAAATCATTAGGATGGGGTAAACCACTAATCGTGCCAAATGCCAGTATCATAACTGAAGTATCTGAAAGTGTATTTTTTTTAGCAGCTTCACAGGATATGCCTAAGATGTAAAGTTTAATGCCTCTCTTAGCTGCCTCAGACCAACATAAGAATGCTTGTGTCTGTAAACTGAGCCACATTTTCTTCATTTGTCAAAAGATCATATGTATTTGTGAGCAGGTGACTCAGTTGCTGGTGTTGGTGGTGAGTGGTGTATTTCAAAAGTATACTTCATGCCTTTTACTAAGTTTCAAGGGTTGAAATGTATGTGCATCGTCTCTCAAAAATCTTCAGTAGTTATCCATTTAAGGCAGTTTTCTGGGTAGAAAAAAATGTTTGAAGCCTTTTGGATTTGTGCAGACTAACCATGAAGTTAAAGGTTTCAGTGCATCATTGAAAAACTATTATAGTTGAAGCATATGTGTGACTCTTACAGGTATTTTCATAACTTTATTGTGCTGACAGTAGAAAATATGGAAAAAAACATTAAAGCCACAAAGAAGAAAATACACATAATTCATAAACATATCTAGAAAGAATAGATACTAACTTTAGCTATGTTTTTCCTCAATTACTTTCATATGCATATAGAATTAGTCACATTTTTTAGATACTGCTTATTCCTTAATGTTATATTGTACCATGTACCATGGTTATATTCTTCCATTCAACAATATTCTTTGAAAACATTTTAAAGGTTTATTATATTCTAGTACATGATTATACCGTGATTTATTTAATCACTTCTCTGTTGGATTGGAAGGTTGCCTCTAATTGTTCCTTATTATATATGATATAATGAGTATCTTTTGCAGGTAAGGATTTGTTTGCATCTCTGGTTATTTCTTTAGAATTAATCCTTAGAAATAGATGTGTTGAATCCAAGGCATCAGCTCTTTATTCTTGATACTTACTGCCGTGTTGCTTTCCAGAGAGCTTGTAGTAATTTACGGTAGAAGAGTATTAAAATGCCTTCCTCTTTAGGAAGGGTCAACTTTTTTTTTTTGCATCTTTGACAATTTAGTAGATAAAAGCCTCAGTTTCAATATTACTGAGTATGTTCATGTGTTTTCTTCTCTCACACTTTCTGGGTAATTTCTTACTGTTTTGTTATTTCTTTGTTACTGATATCAGAAACTTACGTGAATACTGACTATAATAGTAAAAGTGGAAAAGGGGGAAACCTTCAACCAAACAGGTTCTCCAGTGAAACTTTCTCTGGGTTGGCTAAGTCTTTGTGTGTCAAACACATCAGGTAGTCAACATAAAGTCGATCTGTAGGGCTGTGCAATATGCAGCTCTAGCCCTCTGCTCTCTGCTTATAAGGACCAAGGGCTCAATGATCCTTTTCCAGGCTGAGGCTGCCCCACTAGCATCCTTAGCAACTACATTTCCCAGGGAAGAATGACTGCTTCCTTCATTATGGTTGTGGAGGGAAGATGGTTGAAAATGAAGACCTCTCTCATTGTTCTTCTGATATCCAAGTATCTTGCAGGACACCTTTATAGCCAGTGGACAAAGCCGTGTCAATCCAGCCTGGCTGTGGTCTGAACATATTCCATGCTGGATGCTCTGCCCAGTGGCATGTATATTGGATCTCACAAAGACTCTTTAGTCTGATAAAAATGAGTAAATAATCAGTGCAGAAGGACTAATCTTTGCACCTTCTTGTTGGTCTTCGAACACTCCAGTGAGTCAGATGGAGAGGGTCAGATATCACCCCATTAATGACTCGTCAGGACTAACTGTCCCAGCTCAGTTGTGTCTGGCTCGGGAGATTGAGCAATGGGCACACCCAGTCTTATTTTCACCTCCTTGAGGTAATCTTGTCTGCGCTGGTTTTGCCTAATGGTGACAAAGGTAGAATGAGGCCCATCTCTGAATTCTTGAAACCTAGTTGAGATCAGTGCTGGCCAGTTGCCCTTCAGTGTCTCTGTTAGAGATAACGGGGGCAGAAACCAAAGTTTTCAGCATGGGTCTCCATGTTGATTGATTACAAAGCTCTTTGCTTCACAGTTTTGCAAGCAGATTTTGGACCAGGTTTTCTTGGTGGCTTCGCATGAGGGCATGTACCTATGGATTTTTTGTTGACCATATTGGCATCTGTTAAACTCCTTGGAATTCCATCTGCCCCAGTTAAGAGGATCTGTCTTCTAGCTGTTAATTTCATTCGGAGTTCTGGGTGTGTCTATGTCCAAGATAAGGTGATAGTACCCTTCCTTTTTCTTTTTTCCCCTTAGAATTAACTTTTATGTGCTGATGAGGTGTCTTATTTGTGAGTAAACTGCTTGAATATCCCAGGTAGTTTTTTCTTCTGGACTTTACATACTCAGTGGAAGATAGAGAGGAAGGTAGAGAGGAGGGTAGAGAGGAACCTAAGACCCTTCAGGATGTATTCTGTGGTTTGCCCGACCTAGACATGTAGGTTTGGAGGCCAGTTCTAACTCAGACTTCTAGTTTAAATTGTAAATCTATAGGATTCTCCAATTACAGACTATTATGGATATTTGATAAGCCTCAGACATACATACAAATGCAGCATCATGAGCAGGAAGCAAAAGGTTCCAGGGCCTCCTGTGTGATGGCCTCACATGACGAGAAAGCCCTGTAGGAAGACATTGGTTCTAAAGACAAGCCCGCAAGTGCTGCCTTAGCATTCATGGTCTTCTCTCAGAATTCTAAGGGCTGCCTTCTGGTGGGCACATCCCTGCTCCTGTGGGTGACGTTGCTAGTCCAGGAAGGGATTGAAGCCCCAGTACTATTTCACAGCTTAAGAGAGTGCACATGGTCAGCAGGTGCATGCAAGAGCTGGAGGTTGGCCTGGACTCCGATCTCCTGACCTACCACCCAGCCACCCAGTTCTTCTGAGCACGCCTTTGGGTGTGCTCACAATCCTTCCTCTTTGCTCCTTACCACCTGTGTTTAGCCTTTCTTCACTCTTGGGTGCAGAAGCCTGCCAGCTGGTCTCCATGCCCACTGTTTCATCTCCTTGTAATGAGTCTGATCACGACCCTTCTCTTTGAAGAACCCCCATGATGGTGGTGGTGGTGGTGATGGTGGCTGACATATATTGTGAGTGCTTCCTACATGTCAGACACTATTATTATTTTAATCTTCTCAACAGCCTCCTTATGAAAGGAAGTACTGTTATCATCCCCATTATATAGGTGCTAAAACTGCTGACACACAAAGAGGCTACATGGGTTTTCGAAGGTCGTACAACTACAAATAGGGGGAGCCAGGATTGCGCTGATGATCAGCTCTTCAGTTGCACACAAGATGTACTATTTTGACCTGGGGCTCCCTCTGCAGCTGCCTTTTCTCTCCCTTAGTCCTCCAGACTGCTCTTAGGCCAAACACCCCAGCTCTAGCCTGTCACTGGGCCTTTGCTCATGCTCTCCCATTTTGTCTGGAGAACTCTCACTATTGGTCCTTCCTTCTTGGCCTCAGATTTGCTCTTTGATAGAGGTGCCCGGATGGACCAGTACATAGAAATCATCTGGTACATTTGGTAATTGCAGATTCCCAGATCCCAACCCTGGAGATTCTGATCTAGCAGGCTTGGGATGGAGCCAGGCATCTGGTTACAAGTGACCCTGGTGTGCATAAGGTCAGGACGGACCACAGTTGTGGCATGTTCCACAGGATCCCAGGGTGCTCGGTACACACTGGCACAATCATCTCTTTACTACTGTATGCCCCTTTAGCAGTGTCTTGTATTTCCAGTGCTTGTCGCATGGCCTGGAGTATAGTAGGCAGTCAGTAAATAGAAAGCTTGAATGTTAGTATCTACTTGTTATCTCCTTTTAAAGACTGACAAAAAACATGGTGCCTGAACAGCTCCATATACAGAGAAAGGGTTTGCAAAATAACATTTCTCACCTAATACACAAAGCCCTGAGCTTCTTTGAGAGTAATGGCCAACACTAGCCCTGAGTTGTACCAACCACCAGCCACTAGGACGGTAACTAGTTGCTAAGAGTGAGTTTGGCGAGCTTTGCTGTCAGTTAAGACCACCAGTTTGAGCATCTGCACCAGATGCCCACAGGGCTGCCACACATCAAGAATGAGGAAGCGTGGAGTACTCAGTGTGCTTACAGTAACCCTCTGAGTTAGGGACTGTCATTGCTGTTTCATTCATTAGCAGTCTGAAGTTTCCGAGTGTTAAGTAACTGTCTGAAAGTCCCTCAGAGAGCTGGTGAAGCTGAGATTTGAGACTCCAGTGGAGGAGGTCAAAGGGCATCAGTTGAAGAAGCATCAGGAGGAGAGGGAGAGATGGTCTTCTCCTCGCCTGCTTCCCTCCATGCCTCTCCTGTTGTGTTTCATTGTGTTTATTATAAAAGTATTATACTAATGGTAATCAGCAGCCGCAAAATCTTATGACAGCTTATGAGGGAGCACCATGAAAACCAGAATTCCCTGCCTGTGTACCTACACCCCGTGTCCACTCCCCATAGTAGGGGTGGCTCATGAGGTGCTTGTGTGTCTTTCCTAAAGGTCCTGGTGGTCTAGGAGGGGGAGGTAAGTTTTACACATAACTAGCCATTGACCTCAAGACTTGGCTGACCCTTGTAGCAAAGGTACAGAGTGTTAAGGATCTGAGAGGCAGAGCTTCAGAGGGCAGAAGTTTCTTCCAGAACTGCTGTCTCCATAAGAGGGCTCACAGGACGCCTGGGTGAAGCGTCCAGACACTTAATTCTTCCTGGCACCACTCCTGCAGAGCGTTGTGTGAAATAAAGGCCCCAAGTGTTAAAAAAATTTTTTTTCTTTTTTTAAAGAGGCTGATGGTGAGGTTTGCTGTCCCTCAGCTTTGCTCTAGACTCACACCCACACACAAGTCCCCCCCCACCCCACACACCTTTTGTTGCGTGTTGCTTGGTGACAGGTTTTTGATACCTAGTAGGTAAATTGATTAGAAGCTGGTAACATGTATAGGAAAATACCAGCCCAGTGATGATCAACAGTGGTTTTCCATATTCAAAACAGTGAGTTTCACCCTTTATGCCCTGAAGGAGAAAACCTGTTGGTAGCGATGAGGGTTTTATGCCCTGTCCCTTCCATACTTTTGGGAAGTCAATTGTGTGTGCTTAGGATAGGCTGAGCTACTGGTATTTTGATGAGCAGGGAGTTTGAATTGTTCTGTGATTCAGAATATTTTAACTAAAAGGGATCATCAAGTCCAGTGGCTTTAGAGCATTTTAAAGTTATATAACCTGTCCAAAAAAAATTCTAACATAGAAGTCCAGTCTATAAAACAGATTCAGGTAGAAATGGTAGCCTATAGTTATCCTGAGAGAGTTATGCAGAACTAAGGCTTTGTTGAGTCTGCAGTTTGAAAACCACTGATGCAGTCCTGCCCCTTTATTTTAGAGATATGAAAACTGAAGTTAAGGGCATTCAAGGGACTTGTCCAAGGTCACACAAATGGTTATTTGGAATTTTGAGGAGGTCTCAAAGTGTGGCCTTTTCCAAACAGAAACACTTAGCCCAGGTGTCAGGATGGACCACAGTTGTGGCATGTTCCACAGGATCCCAGGGTGCTCGGTACACACTGGCACAATCATCTCTTTACTACTGTATGCCCCTTTAACAGTGTCTTGTATTTCCAGTGCTTGTCGCATGGCCTGGAGTATAGTAGGCAGTCAGTAAATAGAAAGCTTGAATGTTAGGAGGAGAGGGAGAGATGGTCTTCTTCTCGCCTGCTGTTATCTCCTTTTAAAGGCTGACAAAAAACATGGTGCCTGAACAGCTCCATATACAGAGAAAGGGTTTGCAAAATAACATTTCTCACCTAATACACAAAGCCCTGAGCTTCTTTGAGAGTAATGGCCAACACTAGCCCTGAGTATTTTTGTAGAAGACTGCAAGAGCAAGAGTAGAAGTTACGTCATAATGACAGTCATGATACAAAATGTTTTCTGACTCAGAATTTTAGGACCTCCTGCCTGTTGACATTCCTTCAACTCATCCTCTGTCAGTGATCAGTGGCAGCATATTGCAGCAAGGCAACCCCCAACTGCATGTGAATTATTCAGGGGGATATAAGCTGATTAGATAAATAAGTGATTAGTACAAGAATGTGGATGTTCTACTAAAGTGAATGCTTAGCTCTTTATCGCAGTTACATAATAGGCAGCAGTCATGAGAGCTGAGAGATGTGAAACGAGACAGCAGTCTGCAGAGTTGATGGTGTCTCTGTAACATGGGATTGTGTGTATGTGCATGCGTGCACCTCCATGGCATACTGGAGGTCTGTTCTTGAGGTGACAGAGATATCAGGCCTTGAGCTTTTTTTAGCAATAGCTTGGTGACTGGAAATAGAAAATTAGTTTCTATAGCTAAAACTCTTCAAATGCCATCTAGAGCAGTGGTTCTCAGAGTGTGGTTCCTGGATCATGAACATCAGCATCTCTTGGAATCTGCTAGAAATGCAAATTCTAGAGTCCCATTCAGACCTACTCTATCTTTGGGGGGGTTGTGGGTTTTAACTACCTCTTTGCCGAGACAATTTTGATATGCTAAAGTTGGAGAACCACCAATGTAGAAACTGATTCCTGACTGATCACCCCACCATAGCCCTGATTGTGCTCTTGCAGTGTTTAGACCTAGATTAGGTTTTGGCTCTTGATTCATCATTATTCCAAGGTTGCCGGTGTCCAAATAAGGAGTAATAGATGCATCTGGTTAGATGTTCTTTAATCAGATAACATCTATCTATAGTGTATGGGGTAAGAAGCAAGTGACTGGCTAATACCTTCTAACCCAGAATGTTAAAAATAAAGATATTTACTGATAATAGAGTCTTATTCTAAGTGAATTCTGTTGCTGTTTTTTGTTTGTTTTTGTTTTTGACAGATGATGTAGCTTTCATTAAAATGCATTTTATAAGGAATAAATATATATAAAAACAATGTTTTTCACTGATTTCTGTTTTTTCGGTATTGACTATAGTCCTATTACTATTAAACATTCAATTATATCATACCTTTCTCTTTCCTTAAACGATTTCATGGCATATTTATGAGGCATCAAATAAAAATCAATATGGTCTTAAGAATTTTATGATACTCGTTGTAGTATTTGGAAATATCCATATCCTGGGAGTTGCACAATAAGGGTTAATAGTCATGGTATAGCCGCTAAAGGGTAATTCTCAACTTGGATAGAAATAAATCATCAGCTGTAGGTAACTAGATGGAGAAAATTTGGGGATTGAATAAATGAGAGAACTTTGTGTGTTTTTCAGGATCTCAGGTGTGAAATGGAAGAAACTGGATACCAAGTTTTTGTAACAGGATGGTTTGACTACATTTGAGCCATCCCAGGGTTAGCAAGACTAGAGCTTGCCAATGGACTTCTCAAATTCTTCATAGATAGTTCACATTAAGTAATCTTTTCAATATACTTCTTGCTAAAAGTGTTCAGTTTCCCAAAGAAATAATAGGAACTTTGGGATTTGTAGTCAGGAAACCTGAAATTTAATCTAGACTTTACTGGAATCTGTAACTTTTAGCAAATCTCTCTTGACGTCCTGGGCTTTAGTTTTTGAGTTTCTGTTTTTGCTTTAATCTGTTACGACAATAGGTGTTGGTATAGATAAATGATGTCTGTTTTATCTCCACTAATTTTTTACCTACATAGTAGAAATCAGAATATAAATAAGAAACATGAATTAGATTTTCTATCTAGATTTTGCTAGTATGAAAAAATTTTGTATGCCTTTTAATAATCTTTCCTGTAATCTTTTCAGAATCTGTATTTAGAAAAAGGAGAATTCTTTTGAATCAGTAATAGTGAAGATTATCTTTAAAGATAAAATATGAGTTTCATATTTTTGCTTTTTAATGTGTCATTGGCTCTGGTGTATTTTACTAGGCAGATTCAAAATTTTACTGCTTAGTTTGTGGAATTTACATAAGCTGGGTCATTAACTGTTATTTGCATTTGCATTTTGGTTTTGCCTACCTTTTTTGTATTTATTAAAGAAAAGTATAATCCTGTTAAACGTGAAACATTTTCTTACAGTGACCCGTATGTGAAACTTTCACTGTATGTCGCAGATGAGAATAGAGAACTTGCTTTGGTGCAGACAAAGACAATTAAAAAGGTAGGTGCCCATTCTTTACACTTCCTTTAAGTCATAATTTAATCCAATTAAGTTATATTCAGTTCTGTGTACATTTATATTTAAGTTTAAGATGGCAATGTTTTTACTGTAAGCATCTCCCAGTATTAAATCTTTAAATTCAACATGGACCAAACTTTCCAGTATTAACCCAAGATAGTGGTTCTGACCTTTAGTTAAATAAATGATTGTAAAAACAACATTCTTAAAATAAGTAGTATTACAAGCAGCAAAAAGAAATGCAGCAAAAGCAAAGGATTTGTTCTTGTTGTCTTATTTTTCATTAAGAAATTTAAAATACCCTTAATGAAATGGTGGAATGGCTGGTAGAATTGTTAGGCACAAAAGGAATGTTTTAACTTTAAACAAATATTACCAAAGGAGGCAAAATACTTGCTTAACCACATGAAAACAAAAAATATTAATAATGAAACTATACATATGCATGGGTGTGTTTTCCTTATCGAATTTTCACATACCTGATATCCTTATAGATATTTCCATGATCATGTCATAATTCATCTATCTCCATGTATTTATTTATACATACACATACACGTACACAAAAATACTTGGGGCATTTATTGAAGATGTAATGTTTTCCACCAAAAGAATTGTTTTTTGCTATGCTTTAGTATTTTTTATGGATTACTGTTATTTTCCCTCACTACTTTGGGGGACAGTTAGCCGAACGCTATGTGATTAGCATTTCTTAGAGAGCATGGTGGCTTTAAAAATGGTCACCCTTCTGCTGCTGGGCAGACTCTAGGCCCCATGATCAGGTCATTTTGACTAAGGAAGAGCAGTTGCAGCGTCCACCACCGGGAGTTCTGACTGGCATGGAAAATCCGTCCTGCAAACAGGAGCCAGTGTTTTGATTAGTGGGGAGGATTCCTGCGAAGGACGGAGGCCATTGTTCCGCGCGTTAGGCGCTGTCACTGGTTCAGTGTTAGTGGAGCGAAGGCCCGCCTTGCAGGGAAGGCGAGCCGCGCACCTGGTCGCCTGCTGCACGCCGAGGGAGCAGAGACCAAAGCCACCCGAGCTGGCGATTTGGGAAATGGAGAGGGTTTTTCTTCCCAGGGGCGGGGCCCCCCGCCAGCTCCAGCTCCACCGCCCAGTACGTAGCCCCCAGGCTGGGGCTGCCCTGCTTGCTCGGCCGCCTCCGGGTTAGTATTTCTGCGCTGCGCGCGGACTCAGGTCCGCCTTTCATCCAGCTCTCCTCGCGGCTGGGTGCCTGGTCCTTCCCGCGTTCTGTGTGTTTTCTTCCCTGGCCCGTCATCTGCCATTCCCTCTGCGTTTCTGTGAAGCTGGTCTCCGGGACTGCAGCGGCCCGTGGCAGGGCTGCCCCTGCCCGGCCTCTCCCTGCCTGCCTGCCTCCCTCCCTGCTCTCACTCATTGCTATCCGGCTCCATTCATACCTAAAAGTCTGAAGCCCCATTATTTAGGATTACATCCACTGTTGAGTTATGCTCATTTTTTTTAATGCCAGTTTTTTATTCAGTGTTGTATGAATTCTGTGTCTTTTATTTTTTATGGTGCATTTGTGTTGATTTTTCCCCCTTCTTCCTGCTGTAGTATGTTAAAGGAAATAGGTTGATAAAGGCAGACTGAAAAATATCTGTAGCCATTGGTGAGGTAGTGAGTTTTCAGCCTCGTTTTTACATTCTCATTTTGAGAGGTGTGTTTTAAGAGTATTATGCATGTCCAAATACACAAGCATGTATGTATCATGTATTCTTTCATAGCATCTGTTTCACCTTAGTTTCAAAGGATGTTTGGCAGTTTCTCTGTTGTCCAGGCTGAGGACAAAAGTACCCTTTCCAAAGTGTCTTTGTGAGATAATGTATTTAAATAGATGGATGGGTGGATGAATGGACCAGAGAGAAGGACTGAAGGATAGGTAGGTGAATATTTTCAAGCCAGGCTATTTTGGGAAAACAATTCATTTCTGGTTTCTGACTGGCAGGGTCCCCCCCCCCTTCGATAATCATCGATATTCTTTATAAAACTTTCTTTTTATTTTAGCATTTATAAATAGTGAGCACTTTCACCCTTCCATCACCGCTTCCATGCTCTCGAAAGTGGGCTTGTAGTGGGTTGGGGGAAGTAAACAAAGTTCATTTCCTTCTCGATAGAATGATCATATCTGTATTAATTCCTTGAAGGGTATCTTTATATTTTCATAATGGCTCTTTGTTAGGTCCCTGACATTCCTTCTGGTTAATAAGGTGCAATTTTTGGTTTCTTATCTGTGAATCATCTGTTTCATAAAAAGATTCCTTCCCCATCTAGTTTTGTTCATTTATAGAATACTATCAAATAATTGACTAAATGCTTCAATTGCTGTTTTGGAAATCACAACTATTTTTTTTTAATCAAGAAAATCGTTTAAGCTAATGTGTGGACTGCATTGTTAATGTTTCAAAGATTAAAAGATATTAAAAGATAATTTCTCTTCCAGACGCTGAACCCAAAATGGAATGAAGAATTTTATTTTAGAGTAAGTTTTTTCACTTTTTGGAAATAATTGTTATTGATAACTAGATTGATATATTATCACAATAGCTTCAGATTGAGTGAAAGCTCTTAAATTTTATAGTGAAATTCCTTTCAATGTGAGAAATGGTTAAATACCTCCTAATGTATCCTAAATTTTCAAAGACTATGAACAGTGATGACAAAATCAGAACTTGTTTCAGTTCGTGATGTTTTAGGGAAGTAAAAAGGAAATTCTCCAAATAAGACTATAGCTTTTCTACTCAAATTTTTCCTAAAACATAATTAAAACAACAGCTCAATTATTTCTATGAAACGTTATGAATTACTTCAGACAGAATAAAACAATAAAGGCAACAGGATTAAAAAGAAACCTAAAAATTAATGATCATGTTCCAGTTAGAAAGGAAAATTTCTCTAATTCAAACATTTAGTGTGAGTGTGTGTGTGTAATATAAAACACTTCTGGAGTTAAATGTGACCTAGTTAGGCAAATTTTCCTCCATTTTTTATATTTAGTATCTAGAAGAGCTGTATATAGAAAAGATTGAATTCTGTGAATTAAGAAATTGCTGTTCTATTCAGTGAATTTTGTGGTGGTGGCTGGTATTTTTTGTGTTGAAACTTTGGAAATACTACACTGCTCAGCTATTTAATTGAAAGAAAGGTTTTTTTTTTCTCCTCAAAATGAATATATTTTAATTGGGTAGCTGTGAAAGTAAAAACTACTTTACCTCCAGCAATGCTCCAGATGCGATCATCTGATTAGTGTAGATCCCAAAAGAACAATATTACCATTAGACCATTATAATTGGTCCCGATTTCTTCCTTTCAATCACAAAAGTTTTATATGTGCCTCAAATTTAGATCACCATATACGACATCTGTTTCCTATTATGTTCAGAACTGAAATATGGCGTTGATATTTTAATACTTGGTAAGATCCCATGTGTAGTCTCTGCCAGATGTATTTTAAATTACTTCTTGAAGGACTGGAAAGCTAATGGAGGCAGATAGATGTTATTGGCCCTTAGTTACCTCTCAGGTAGAGCTTTCCACTTGTAAAACTCTTCATTACTTGACTCCTTTCAGTTTAATGCCTTGGCCACATCTGCGTACAGTTCAGCATATCCAAGATTTTTTTCAAGTTATCTTGGCTATAGACATATGTAAACTCTGTCTTGGCTTTTTAAGAAAAGGTCTTTGTTCATTGCACAGATCTTTATTGAGAGCCCACTGTGTGCTGGCTTCTGCCACAGCCCATGGGTGTGCTGGTCAGCAGCACAACTCTTCAGGATCTTATAGACGGGCAGCAATCTGCCTGTCTGCTCGCTGTGTCATGAGGCTGAGGGCAGGCTAAGGGGCCAGAAGCTCATGGCAGTGCTCCCTGTTGTACTGTCAAACACTATTTGATTCTGCTTTCCATCATGAAGCAGCTGAGATTTAGTGACAGTAGACCTGGGTCCCATTTTCCAGCTCTACCACTTGCGGCCTTTATGACCCTGGAAAAGCCACCTGAAGACTCTCATTCGCTGTGGGTTCCTTGTCTCCCACATAGAGGAGAGGAGTCCTCGCCTGATAGGGTCGGTCCCAGGATTTACCTATGATGATACAAATGAGTTTAATAACCACCACATCTCACATGGGGTTTGTACTTACTACATGATACTTGGGTCTGAATGAGGATTGCTGCCATTTGAGGGAGGTTTTATAAAGAGACAGGAAGAAGCAAAGGCCCAATAGCTCTGAACTTGACCCCACAATTGCTGGAAATGGGGACATGTTTTATTTATTTCTCTAGTGGTTCAAAGCATGGGCTCTAGAGATAAGCAGGGGACTTGGTTGCCTGCAGTAGTAGCTGCAGGTTTTTTCACTCTTACGGTATATACATTATAGGGTTACTGCCAGGATTAAGTGAGGTTGTGTTTTTGATATTTATAAAGAGAGAATACCTTACAAAATAAGCACACAATAGAAGAAAGCTGCTGTTTACTATTTTCTTCATTATTTTTATCATTGCTGTTGTTATTAGACCTAAGAGCCTAAGGCCTAAGAGCAAGGTGAAGATGTCACCTTGGTCTACAAGCCATTCGTAGACAACTTTAAGCTATTTAAAACTTTCAAAATACCCTTTCTTATGTTAGAAAAACTGCTGAAAGAATTTTCTTCTATTATACCTAAGTATTAAGCATAGAATAATATAGAAATCAATAATAGAAAATTTGATTTGCTAGATGCAGGATTTCCAGAAGAGTAGGTTAATTGTTCAGATCGTTTTATAATTGGAATAAATTACAAAGCATTCTATTCTTTTGTTATTTCATCCTTTGAATTATTTCTGCCCATTTAAAAAATACTATTTATGTTCCTTATAGGTAAACCCATCTAATCACAGACTCCTGTTTGAAGTGTTTGACGAAAACAGATTGGTAAGTGGGTCACAGTTTTGATTTTTGCTTCATTTTTTAAAACCTGAATTTTTAGAGCAGCATCTTTTAAAACTCTTTGTCTATGTTGTCTGACAGAATAGATGATCCCAAAATATAAGCTTTGTTCCATCACTAATTCGTGATTCTAAAAAATATTTTTGTATGGCCTGCACAGAAAATGTATTTGTATATGTATTTTTAAAGTCATAGTTAATATTGGTGAAAGACACACTGGTGATAATGTTAAAGTATATGATTAGGCTCTTCTGTTGGGAATTCAGAACAGTGTGCAGAACCTCAAAGAGGCCATCACTCATGTAAACAAACCTTTCAGAGATTTTAAATATAAGCCAGGTTTACAATACTGTCAACCATTCAATAGCAAATCTGTGGTGATTCTCTTTGGGAAAACAGAAAACTAATTAACAGTATATAGCAAAAAGTGAATCTATATTTAGCAGGTAAAATTAAACTGTGTTTTGAAAGTGGTAGTTTCTCAAGGGAAATTCATAGAAAGAACCTTTAAAGAACCAAAGACATGCTTGAGGTATAAAACACAAACATTTTATATATAGATTAAGAGGTAAATTAAAGGTCTACATCTATATTTAATAAAATAGATAGCTATAAAGTAGATATATAACTAAGATTTTATTTTTAAAATGGAATTTCAGAAGAAAATCTGGCTTGAAGCATTTTTGTCAGATTTAACAAACTAGAATGAATACATCAAGTACCTTGGGTTAAGTGTTCCTGCTATGAAAATGAACATTGTTATGTGTAAATTTCTAAGGTACTCTCAGCCATGGCATTATAACTCAGTGTGCTCAGTTGTACTCAAATTTACTTTCCCTGAAACTTAAGTATATATTTTGGTTAAAAGGAATGTTCTTATGAACCCTTTTGGCTGCAGAATTCAACTGAAACTGCAAGTTTTTGATTAGCATAAATTTAATAGAATATCTGATCTGGAAGAACCTTACAAAACAACTCATTTAACTTCCTGTCTTTGCAAATGAGAGAATCTTTGCATAATTTGAACGCTTCAGTCAATAGTAGCACCATGGTAGAATTTCTGGTTTTCCTAAGTCTCAGACAAGTGGTGGTGAATCATCAGGCTTTGCGCCCTTATTAAAGAACTCTGGACTGTATTTAATCTCCTATGCTTGGTATTATCCTCGAGATCAGAAAGTCAACAGATTCTGGTCCTGCCATCCTGATGTCTCTTCTATTAAAATGTATGGGTCCTCAGTGGCTTTGTATTATACTCAACATTTTATACGGTGGGTGATAATTAGTAGGGCCAAATAACTAAGTCACTTTTGCTGTGTGTATGAAGTCGTTTTCTTATTAAACTGAATGAGAGATTCTGCTGAGGGTGCAGTTCTTGGCACTCCACCTCTCACCCAGCACAGATTGTGAATTAGGCAACGTTCAGTAGAGTAAATCCCTGAAGACACAGATGCATACGCAGTCTAATCCTCATTCTCTCATTTATGGAGTAAATTAACACTTCAGAGTAAAGAAAGGGTCAATTTGGAGGAAAAATTGCCTCTTGTCAGATGTGTGTGTGTAGAAAATGTTTCCCATTTCCATTACCTAAAGCAAGGACTTGTTGAGAAGACCTTGCTGTGGATCCTAACCTGTACTTTTCAAACCAAAAAAGGCTTTGCATGCAAAGCCCCAAGAAATGCTCTGTGAATATACACTCTGTCTGAAAAATAGTGTTTTATGATACGAATACTGGCTTTGCCCCAGGTCCACCTGCAGTGTCCTTACTATGTACTGAGGTTGTTGGTGGTGTTTTTTTTCTTTGTTGGCTATTCATGCAGCTAAGACAATACATGACTGTAGTGGTGTTTGGCAGTTTTAGCATTTAACCAACTAGCTTCTATTTCTCCTAGAGGATCATTTTTGGCATTTAAAGTGTGTGCCTTTAGAAAACAGGTTTGGATGTATGTAAACACAGGGTTAATCCCCCACACCCTCAACCCCAGAGCTGTTGACAAAGTCATGCTTTGCAGATTTTAAAATAATCCTTTTGTCACTCTTCCCAGCTTGGTATTTCCCCCTCCTATTTTTCACTCCCTCCCAAATAAACGTCTTTGTTAAATGACTGATGTTTCTGGATCATGGAAAATAATAAGTGTAAAACACACAGCATATATCCTAGTGAACTCCAAATCTGATGACATTTTTTTGAACGTGGTCTTTTATTACTTAGGTCCTTTTTGGCCCCTCACAAAAATAGCAAAATTCCATGTTTGTGGTAATAATTGCTGACTTCTTACTGGAAAACAGTCAGCTCCTGGCAGCCTTTTTTTTCTGTATGGAATTTAAGTTAACCTCCTTAAACCACACGCACTCCCTTCTATTTTCCTTCTTTCCTAGGGGAGGGAGGGTGTAAGGGGGAGTGTAGTTGGGGTTTCCTTGTTTTTTTTTGCCCCTTTCCTCCTGTCTAGCATGTAGGAGAGAAGGCTTTCTCCAGCCTAGGTTCCTTTTCTCTGGCACTTCCGTGTCTGACAGCCATACTCTGTGTACGATCAACACAACACACACACACACCTTTTACACGAAAACTTTTGTAGCAGGAGGCTGACAGTCTTGTGCCCCTCTCCACTCAGCTATTTTGTTACTTGTAGAGATCATGGTCTGATTATTTAGCATTAAAGGGACACTAGGACACTAATTCTGTGGGATGTGTAATCGTATTTATAGTACATTTTATTAGTTTGCATTCCATTGTGGTAGTGTGGTGATATCATAAATAACAGAAACCTAATATCTGATGCTTGTGGAAGGGTTTTCCTGAAGCCAGGGCTTATTTACTTGTCGTTACTTGGCCTAGTGGGGCGGGCGGCAGAGTTTTGAATACCCTGTGCGCTTGGGAGTCGAGCGCAGGGTTTCTCGCATTGGATCCGGAGGCCGAGTGCCCCGCTCCGTTTGGAGAGAACTGTCCTGTGAATGTGACGCGGTCTAGATTTATAGCAGCGGGCTCGGGGTGTTTGCTGTCTTCGTCAGCTGTGAGAGCTCCCTGCTGGGGCCACTCCTGTCTGATGGAAAAGCAGCAGCTGGGAAGGTGCTGTTTCAGGCTCTCTCTGTTTAAAAAAAAAGAGAGAGCGAGAGGGGGGAAACTCCACTAAGTCCACAAGCTGGCATTGGAGGGGGAGACCGCGGTCATGTGCTTCTGGCCATCCTACCCTCTGTCACAGTGCGGGTGAGAGCTCTGCGCTCTTACCCAATCATGCCTGGAATGCCGCTCGCCACTGGGGTTATTTCTGCTATCTGTCGCTCTTGGTGCTGCAGTGCTAACGGTTTGGCAGATGGGACGCTTTTTCTTGGAGTTTGTGCCTTTGGTTTCTGACTTCTGGCAGAGCCGGGCCTGCTGCTGCTCGCCCTCTCCCTCCCTGCCCCTCTGGGCACCATGGCCCATCGGCTTCGGTTTCATTTTGGCTCTGGTCGCAGCAACACAGCCCCCGAATCAGAGATCCTAGACCAGGAGAGAGAAGACGACTTTTTCATGGCATTCCACACCCTGCCGCGGAGGAGCGGCCCTCACGCCTTTGCCCCGAGCGGCGCGGAGGATGGCGGCGGCCTGCGGGGAGGCGTGGGCGCGCTCAAGCGCAGCTCGTCCATGTTCATCCCCCAGCTCCTGAGCCCCGCGGACACGCGCCCCACGCGGAGCTCGTCCATGCAGATCTCGCTGCAGCGCAAGGCGGCCGACGGGGCCCCCGACGGCAGCGGGCCGCCCGAGGGTCTGGACGGCGATGCGGGCCCAGAGTCTCGGGGAGGCTGCCAGGACCCACCGGAGCCCCCCACGCCCGAGAGCTCCCCTCCAAAGGCAGCTGGGGTGCCCGGCCACCAGGTCAACGGCACGTGCAGCCGCCGAGCGTGCCGCCCCACCGTGTCCGACGGCCTTGAGGAGGCCGGTGGGCTCCGTGTCCAGCACCGCGCCTCCAGCGCCGACGTGCGCCAGGTGAGGCTGATGCCCTTCGGCGCCGATGGCCCCGGCAGCCCCTCGCCTCGCGAGCCGCGGCGCTGGTCCCTGCAGCATGTTCCAGATGCCTCTGGAAGTTCTGGGAAGCGGTGCTTCGTTTTCCAGTTGCAGCAGCCTCAGCCCGGCACTCCGGGGCCTGGTGGGGACTTCAATTTCGGTTTCACTGGCACCAAGGGGGACCGGTTGGTGCGGTATCCCCGCATCCGGCTGGAGAGGAGCACCTCGTACCCCACGCAGCCCCGAGCGGGGCGCACCAGCCCCACGGAAGAGCGAGGCCACCCTGGACACCTGGAGACGCTTCCTCGGGGCCGCAGGGTGGCTCCCGAAATCCACAGGACCAATTCTGTGGAAAGGATGCCACAGGGTCAGGGCTGCACGTTTAAGATCAGGCAGGATCAAAATGCGGGGCAGCAGCATTTCAGAATTCTTGTGACTCGGGGGCCGGAGGAGGCTTCCCAGAGCTCCGAGGAGGAGAACTCCCCCAGCTCTGCGTCCACTGTCGCCGGTGCCCAGGTAAGTTAGCCTGCGTTTACATGTGCCGGCCGGTCACTAGGGATGCTTCCAGCCCACAAAGTGTACTCTGCTGCGTAAATAAACTCCATCCTCCTCCCTTCTGGGAGTTTCCCTGCTTAGGGTCAGTGTGACTTCATGTTAGGCTGAGTTCTCGGACCACGGTTTGTGGTCGGTCTAGTGTTTGGTAGAGGTCTATGAAACTAGTTGGCATTTCAGGAAAAGTCACATCTTTAGATCCTCAAAGTCAAATAACTCCGTTTTTTAAATCCAAACAGCCCGTCCCTTCTCCCCCCACCTTCTGATAAAAGAATTTAAAATATTTGTGACTTTAATCTGCCAATGCCCCAACGTGTTGATGTTGGAAATGCATTTAAAAGCTGCTTGCAAATATAGCTTGTGACAAGACTTGACTTTAAAAATAATCAGTTTTGATAAAGGTGAGAGAATATCAAAAAAACTGGGGCCTAGTCTTTTAATAAGTAAGAGGATATAAAGTTTGACCACCTCTTCTCAGTGACCTTTTTCTGTTGAGGTTTGGCCCTTGTTACATAATTTATTGTCTCTATAGTTTTGTTTTGTTTTGTTTTTGTTCCATTAAGTAATAGTGAACAGTAGTCACACTTGTGGGATAGTAAGGAATGTGTTTTTGAAGCAGTTTAACTTACGGGCCAAGGCCAAGCAAGACTGAAGGGGGACTTGTTAATGGTCAGATTGTGTGGCCCTGCAACTTAACACTGCCCACTTGAGTGTCTAAGCTGGGATGCTGTATATAGAATAGTAAGTGCCCTGTCTCCAGCTGTGGAAACAGATGCCCTGGAACAGATTTGGGCCTTTATTCCTCCTGTGTTCTTGCTCTCTCCTTTCGGTGAAATGGAGTGCAGAAAGACAACTGCTGCTACCTCCAGACAAATGATGACTCTGCAGCTTTTAGAGTTAGTGGAATGAAAACTTTGCTTCAGTTAGCTTTCTTTACTAGCAATCACTAGTCATTGAGTGCCTTTTTTTTTTTTTTTTTTTTTTTTAAATAACAAGCTCCTTGTATTTTGACTTGGATGTTTTCCCTGAATTTCTTGTGACTTCCAGTTTGAGGATATGTGCAGGACTTTCTTATTTTGGTTTCAGTTGTGAATTGTGATTTTTCAAACTGTATGACTATTATTACTGTGGCATTGAATCCACCTTTATTGATTTGTGTGGAGAAATATTTTAGGCCATTCAGGTAAACTTTTTCACTGCTCTCATTGATTTTCACCATTTTGAAGCGGTAGTCAGGTATTAGATGCAAATATTATATTTTTCTTGGTGCTCGATACCCATTTCTTCTTATCTTCCCTTCCATGAACCCTCTTCTTTTATTATCTCTAAATGTATTAAGAAATGACCGAGTGCTCTGTCTTGGTCCAAACCAATACTATTTTTATATAATGGTACAAATTTCAATAGCATTTAGATATTATAATAGCTTCTGATGTCCACCCCAAGAAAGTATCATCATGACAGTTGTAGGCTTCATTGGAAACACGATTCCATGCTGAACTTGGACCACCTATATATACCACATGAAGGTTAACAAACAAAATACATTTCCCAAAGTTTTGATAACTTCAATAATATTACAAAAACTGAAATCATTTTGCAGTTAGATGGTGTGGACAAATGGATTTATATAAGTCATTTGGCTTGAAGTTTCTAACATTAGAAAACAAGTAGAATATACTAAACATTCTGTGTGCTTTACATACAAGCACTCTTTTTATTTGCAAGGACTATTCTAGTGGAAAACATTTTTTCAAATCTGAAGTTTTTTAAGTTCTAGAATAAAGAGCCTTTCTTAAGAATAATTTCTATCTAGTGCACAGTTTTCTTTTCCATATGTACGTTTTTGTTTATATACATACATTAGTAAAAATGGTAAGAAGCTTTTTTAAGTGAAAACTTTTTTCCTTGAAAAGCAAAAACAAAAGTGGTTGTATAACAAAACTGCCCCATTCAACACTTTGTATGTGTTTCATATGGGTAGGGGTGTTAAGTGTAAGCAGCAGCTGCCACAGCCTTTTTTATCTTGAGAGAAAACATTCACTTGGGCGTCTGCAGTCTGGCTGCCACCAAGCTTTTTTGATGTTTCAAATATCTGCTGCTTTGGTCAGAAGGGCATTTCATTATTAGTTTATGTGAAAAACTAGCAAAAATCTATTAGTCTGTTTGTTTTGGATGATGTCACAAATCTTCCTGGATTGGGAAAAACATTCAGGATTCGTTTTACAAATGTGCCCATGATTCGTAATCTATGCTTTAGACCTATTACACGGTTAACTTGTTTGAATACTTTTCTCTCTGTTGTGTCTGCCTTGCACACAGCCTCTCAGGAATAAATCTAAAACGCAATACGACTCCAAAAAACGTTAACCAGCTAGATTCCTAGAAAAAAATACACGGGAACCCCTTGTGATGGTAGATTTTTTTCCACCTGGTCTGGCAGCCTCAGTAAAGCAGAATTCGTTCTTACATTCATCAGTTATAATCAGTTCTAATATTTCAGGGGTCTTAGAACTTATCAGTTCAATTTGTGGCATTATTAATAATCACTTAATAATAAGTTAAGTTTTTGAGTTACTTGGTTTGCTTATGAGCTGCTTAGTTTCATTAGAATTATTCCGAGAAAGTTGGGTTGCTGTTTACCGGCATTTGTGCTTCCTTTCAACAAGGTTTCGTGCATAATAACTGCTCGGCTCTGTATTTACAAGCTTCGGGAGCCAGGTTTCTTACGCCATTAATGTCGTTAAGTGTTTAAGATCTCTGTGTATATAACATTACACAAAATGCTTGGAAAGTTTCAGGGACTATCTCAGTTTCTTGCTGACAGAGTTGTAACATAAACAGAGGGAGGAGGGCCCCTGGGGGCTAAAAACACACATTCTAACACCCACGAGGTATATTAATAGGGAAGAGTGTTCTTTCTTTATTTCCATCTCTGGTTCTCTGAAATTTTTCCTGTGCCCTCTCAATGTAGTGAGTGGTCTTTTGTGAATTAAAAAGTCATTTTTCAGAAACTTGAACAAGGGACTATCTAAACTTTTTTGTTTGGGGGAATTAGAGTTTGAGTCTCTTTTAGGAAAGGTGATTCTACTATATAGAAAATTCTGACATTAGTTGGTGCCCCTTTTTTACCCTAAAAAATAATATATGATAGTATGTATAAACTGCCTTTCTATTTAAAAACAGCAACATTGTAATGGATCAGGAAAAAGCTAGTATTCCTTTCATTGACTTTGTTTCTGATTGGATTCAATAAATGTTTTTTCCCTTGGGTATAGTACTGGTCTCACTGTGCTGTGTGATAATATTCCTGTAGTATGTAACAAAATTTTAACTGATTTCAAGGGTGTTTTGAAATGTGTTAACATTGTGCAGGGTTGACGCCAGTGTGTGTGTTTAACATGCAGACACACAGGACCTGCAGCACTAGCTCACGTTTCTGTAGCACTGCACCATTTGAAGAGTGCCTTCATTGATTTCACTGCGTCTCTCTAACCAGCCCACCGCAGAAGCACTGTCTCACTCAGGCTTTACCGCTATCCTGTGACATAGTGCTGTTTTACTGTTTCAAATGAATGTATGTGATATTGTCACAAGGTGTAACAACTAGTGTACTCTCATACCCACTTCAAGTATAATGGGAATTTAAAAGTAATGTGTATTTATATAGTTAAAAAAATCTGTGTAGCCAAAAAGTAATGTGCCCCGTGATGTGCCATTTTTGCTGAAAAGAGTTAGACTCCCTCTTGCAGCCTACTTACTTCTTCAGAAGTGAAAAATGAGGGCAAAAGTGTCCAGCTCCCAGGTTGATGGTGAGGTCTAAATGAGCCAACTTATGTGGAAACCTGACTGGTGTCCATGTTGGATTTTTTGCCTTCTTAGTCAGGTATCTGTAATATGTAAATCTTTCTCTGAGGAAGGTAATTAGGTTAATGGTGAATAATCAGCTTTTTTAACCAGCACGGCATTAGACACAGGGCAGCCTTAATTCAAGAATACCTGGAACCACCCAGTGATGGCGCAGTCCTTGAAAACAAGACTTAAATTCATTGCAGAGGAAGGACTTGATTGTACTTGCTGTATTGAAGTTTGAAACTGAAACATTTATTTCAGCTGGCATTTCAGACATCTTATATTTTTATGATGTCATCTTGTTAAAATGTTTCCAGTAGTTAAGTTTACCTTTTCCTTCTTATAGTCTGAGGCTTTCAGCTAGAAACTAACGTTTATCTGTATACAATTTCCACATCCTGTGATTTATATGTAAATGAGGGCCCTTTGGGGACTAGAGAGGCGGGCTCAGATCTTTTAGACGGTTTTACCCTGCTTCTCTTGGTTAAGCCTGGAGGCAGAGTTTCTGGCCATTGAAATACATCTATAATTTTATAATTCATGTCAGTATGGAAATTATTATTAGTACATAAAAGTTTACAATACTAGAAGAAATTTACTCAATTTAAGAATTATCTTAAAATGTGAGTAAATGGTGTCTCTGCAGAGTTTGTTTAAAACTAATTGAGACTAACCTAAAGGGTAATCTGCACAACATGAAATGATCAGGTGTATTATTTAATAAAACTTATTAACTGCATATATTTACAGCCCAGATGCTGAGGCAGATACTGCCCTAAAGACACTGACCTTATTCAGCTCTTAATGATACCACCAAGACTTTCACAATAATGAGAAAAAGCATGAAATTTTTGGATAGTGTCAACTCTTGATCGAATGCATGAATATCAGAATATCTAATATAAGTAGATTTTGGCACTGTAAATGCCAAAAAAAGCTTGGGAAACCCAATCCAGTATTGGCTGGTGCCCATTGAGAGGTTTAGTAACCTGTCTGCGGTTGTCCAGGTCGTTTGATTTACACCAGGCAGCAGCATAATCCATGTCCTGCACCAGAGAGAACACCAAGACAGTCCACCTGCTGTGTCTGTGCAGCTCTGGTTTAAAGATTAAAATGGCAGAACACTGAAAATATAAGCCGAAATATGTATACAGCAGATCTGTGATTTTTCTGGGCAAATGGATATTATTGAGAGGCTTTCGAAATAATCTTGACTCAGTGTGCATCATGGATGCGTAATGCGCTGAGTGGATTTCCCTTTTTGCATCTCTTGTTTATTATTCCGCTACCGCTTACTTGGGCAAACTGGGACAGAAGAATATAAGAGTAACTAAGGGAAACAGGTGCTGGCCTGACATGAGTGGGCCCGCAAGTACAATGTTGATGTCCTGGTAAGTTTTGTGCTGTGTCCTGCATTGACATGTGGCTGGTCTCTAGGCATCACCATGTTTTAACAGGAAGTTTAGCTTTCAGGATGGAAGATTGAATTTCAAGAAATTTGCTTTTTATACTCCGGTTATTTTAGAACCATGGACTGTTCTGATGGTTTTGAAAAAAGTGCTTAAATGTAAGGAGGAGGCGGAGAAATGAAATGCAAGTATCATAAATTTAGTTGGAAAGGGGCTGCTTTCTCTAGTTTGACTGTTGTTGCCACACTTAGTGTTGAAGTACTTTGTATCAGCTCCTTTTAAGTGCCTGCCCTGTGTTTTCTTTGAAACCATTCTGTGTTTACTTTAGTGTTAAGTATTGTGCCATATACTCCTAAACAGAAAAGGAGGAAATTCCTCCAGGGAGGAAGAGGCTAGCAGTTATTTCCCCCAGCAGGCCTGCTTTTAACAGGCCCCTGGAATTGACACAGCCTTGTTTTGTGACTTGATTTTTATAGACAGACGAGAGTGAGTCCAGTGGTTTTTACTTCTCCCTTTATAACTTTGAGGAATCTGCTTTCAACCTGTGATCTTTCATTATGTCACTTGCCTCATTCTGATGGCAGCTAGGGTGCAATAGGGATGTTACTAGGCGTGTTAAGCATTTGACAATTCAAATTGTTTGATTTACAGTTTCTTTTTCTTACTCTCTCTAGAGTAGCTGGTAGACTTTTAAAATATATTTAATGATCCACGTAACTCCTATGTCATCAGTCATTCATTTCCTTGCACCTTTTTAAAGCCTCAAAATAAATCCTACTAATTGAGATTTTTTTTTCATAATCTTTTACATTACATGATTAGGTATTTAACTCTTGGAGGAAGGAAAGCTGTTTTGGTCCCAATTTTTTAAGTTGAATGGAAAAGCTGAAGTGGGGCAGAAATACGGGAATGTGTATATTAAGCTCCAGCTAAAAAACCTACCACTTCTTCAAAGCAAGGAGTTTTCAGGCCAGTTGTTGTGTGGCTGAACTAGCAACTCTTTTTAACTTCCCTAGTGAGTTAGTCAAGTTGGCACTGCCCAGTAACAGCATAGCTCCTGGTGCTTTGTATTCTCCCCTCATGAGTGAAAACGCCTTAAGCTTAGTGTCAGTTCAATATGTCATACCAAGAGACATACCATAAGAGACATACCAAACTGTAATAAAACTTGAAATATTTTAGTGCAATTTTAATACTCAAGTTGATTTAACCTCATCATAGCAGAAACCATGCTTTTTTAACCCCCCATCCCGGTACAGTAATGTACACATTAGCATGTATTATTAGGGTGCCCAGATGCTGTAGGAAAGGCAAAGCAATGAAAATAGTTTCACATATAAACAAGGTACCTAATGTCTTGCCTGCACCCTTGAGTGAAATTACATTAGGAAGAGATGCTCCTGTGTTCTGCACTGTGGCATTCTTCTCCAGCTAATGAATACAGGAGTCATTTCTTAATTTTATATTCATAAACTTATATGGCTGAGAGTTTCCTTAGGAATCAGGTGGGCCAATTCCTTTCAGTTTAAAGATGAGGATTCAGCCCTGCTCTCTTTGTAATTACAGAGAATGTTCATTTTGTCTCACAAGTGTGAAATAGTTATTTTTGAATAATAACACGTGTACTCCCTGTATGTGCACGTGTACGGTACTGCTTGATATTGGGACTGTAAGAGGTTGGGAGCCTGGCTTCCAGAGCCTTGGATTCAGCAGGTAGGACGGCCGGAAGTGAGGCAGATCCAGCGGAAGCACTGGTACCCGGAAGCAGGCGCAGTACCCAGCACAGGTGACAGCGTTCGTACCCATGGGATGGGATCCTGTGGGCCATGATGGACAGGGACGATGTCATGGAGGGAAGATGACCAGGCTTTATCTCAGTGGGTCAGTGGGAGCAGCTGTGTTCAGAGACTGCAGGGAGCAGTGACTGCCAGGGATGTGGTTGCTGTACTGGCTCAGGAATTTCCTTGATCGTGATTAGCAAGTTTCAGCAAATGGTTTGTAATGGGAAATGTTGAAGAATTTTTGGGTGTGGTTATTGGCATGAATGGCTCTTCTTTTTCCCATCAAATGCTGAGTTGAATGAATTCCTTGCCTGCCTTCCACAGAGCTATTCTGTGAGCACCTGCCTGGGTCAGGCTGAGGACAGAGAGATACCGTGACAGTTCCTGCCATTGAAGGGTGGTAGCAGAATTAAACAGATGCCTGTTTACCTACATTATAATAGATTGTAGGGCCCTAACTTGAACAGAGATGAGTAAGCTGGGTTTATATGGTTTGTGTCTGTTAACTGTCTCTGTATGCAGTGGAGAGTATATCCTGAAGAAGAGCTAAATAAGTGAATATTCTAAGCTCTTCTCTTCATTTCTTTCTTCTTAAATTAACATTTTAATACAAGAAAATGCAAGTCCCTACTCTACATTATGATATGGGAACTGTTAGATACAGCACACATACTTAATATTTTATGTGTTTTGATTTAACAAAAGCAAATCAGGAAAATAACCCACATTGCTACCATTCAAATTAGCCATATTCACTTCTATGTGGGTACAGTCATTAAATGAAATTCATACTGTTAATTGGATCTAAAGCATAAACCAAGTGCTAAAATAAGTTTAAGATTTATCTAAATCTAGATAATTTCAATAATTTTATATAAAATGTTTAACACCATAGCATAGGAAGCAATTTATTAAAAGTATCAGAACTGTGAAAGATGAATAGATACATTCCTAAACTGGGAAACAAAAGGAAATCACAAAGAAAAGATGGACAGATTCAGCCTTCTAAAAAGTATTACATTTCAGAACCATGAAACACAATTAACTCAGGAAAACAACAGATGTTTTTCTTAGTGACTAATATGATTTCTTCATTCAGTGTACTTTCCTTGTCTATGATCCTACTCAAATTTTTGCTAACATATCTGTGTTGTAGAAGTTCTAGTAGACACTAGAAAAATACTGAGGTTCCTATTCTCCCGATCTCCCACCTCAGCTCTGGGAAATAGATAACATGTAGGTGAATCACACAAAGGGATTAACAATGAAGACATTAAGTGTCTTCCCCCCAGGCTGCATCTGTTTGTGCCTTGTATATTCTAAACATGGTAAATCTCTGTCTATGTAAAATTGGGAGAATCTGTGGTCGAAAATAGTATCGTCAAATTGCTGGTTGGTAGTATTCAGGGATATGACTTCAGAATGATTTTCATACATTTAAATGTTTAAAATGATGAAGTAAATTATAGATACTAAAATTCTTGTGTTTTGAAATATTGGAGTTAATCTAGATGATGTTAGATATGTAAGATAAACCCTTTGTAAAGAAATTTTCATGTTCTGCTCTTTAAGTAGATTCTTTCCATACCATTAGAAAGAGCAGCTGAGTGGGGAAAAGTGCTTTTAAGGTTACTGGCTCCGATCAAAGTAATTTCGTGATTGTGCAGTTATATCCAGGTCTAAGCCATCAGATCTTTTGGAAAATGGATGCTCCCTCAATCCAGGGTATTAGTTACCCAGAATTTTAAAATGCAAAGTTTCCTTTTTAGCCAATACATAATATGAAGTAGGAAAATTGAGTTTTATAGGTGATTTTTTGCTTTTGTGTCTAGTGTTACAAGAATATGCTTCCTGAAGTTAACCTAATTAAGTAGTTTAAAATGTTCCAAATCTAATGGCTAGAAGTTAATTCCTGAGTTTAGATTGCCATTTAACTTGGAACTTAATTTGCAATTTACAGAAAATTGTCTACATTTCATATTTTTTAATTAAGTAGCCTAAAATCCCATTACACTTCATATGAAGACCTGTATGAAGATTACTTAAGAGGTAATGCTTGAGTCTATTATTAAAATAGAACTGAGACAATTCCCGAGGAACTGGGACTTCGGTCTCCAGAGGGGCCGCTGAATAAGGGGTGTACTCTCCTTTGGCAGGGAGATGTTTTATGTTACATATGCATTTTTAATTCCTGAAAGATGCCTGGAGTTTGGGGGATAGAGGAACTCTCTCTTTCCCCAAGGAGCTAATCCTTTTATTGAAAAAAAAAAAGGAGACTCAACATATAAATGAAAGATAGTTATTAAGGTCACATGAGGGTGGCCCATTTCCTTTAATAAAGGTTTCCTGCTGTCAGCTTCTGATCTAACACAAGAATGCTGAGAAAAATTAGGAAACAACAATACTGGCCTCATCTGGGGAAACCTTAGAAGGGCACAGGTATGTGGTTCAAGTATATATTGATCTGGGAACCGTGACACAGCAGAAGCCCTGGGAAGGCCATTCTGTGACTCTCCCTAGCCAAAGGCAGGTATGACTGAAGAATAAGACTGATCTTGTGGAAAGGGACCTTGGAGGAAACAGAATATTCATCGTAGAGATCAAAGTACCTGTTTGCATGCCTTAATCCAGTAGAAAAAAAAAGTTAAGTTTTTTTTAAATCAACTACTAATTAGGGATTTTTCAGAAAAGGTTGTGTGTGTTTTTTTTCTGAGACAGTGAAGTGAATTCCTTTCTACCCCTAACGTCTGTATCCTGGTAGTAGCACAGAGAAAAACTAGAGTGTTTTTGGTGCTGAAGATCTGTGTCAGGGCGTTATGTTGGAGAGAACTGATGTTGGGGTGACAGAGATGGTTATATGTTTCTGACTCAGGAAATCATTGTATTTATTTACACTTTTCCAAACCCTTCCAATTTCTCATAGATGGAACTTTTTTGCTGCTTGAACAAATGGGTAGAACTTCCCAGTTGGGCTGTGTGAAGACAAAAATGTCTTGAGATGTTTGCCAGTAGAGAAGATAATAAACATCAATTAAACAGATTCATTGAGTACTTACTATATGTCAGACACTGCATCCCAGACAAGTTCTGGGTATACAGTGAACAAAAACAAAAACCTCTACCTTCATGCAGCGTAAATTCTGGTAATGGGGAGACAGATGGACCCAGCGAGTAAAAATATGTTGGGTAGTGAAGAGCACTGTGGAGCGCAGCAGGGAAGGCGGGTGCAGCGCAGTGCCAGTTTGGGGTTTACGTGGAGAAATCAATGAAGACCTGCAGAGGTGGTGGTGAGGAGCAAAGCCTGCTGGTAGCCAGGAGCAGATCATTCCAGACAGAGGGAAGAGCCAGTGCCAAGGCTTTGAAGCCAGGTGTGCCTGGAGACTAGGGTGAACAGCACGGAGGACAGTGTAGCAGAAATGGGCGCACAGGGATGTCATGCATAGATTTTGAAGACAGAATAGTCATGGGGTTGGGCAGATCATAGAAGGCCACTGTGAGGACGTGGGGGTGAAAGGCCATGGGAGGGCCTTGTGCAAACGAGTGGTGTGATGCCATTTCTGCACAGACCACACTGGCTCCTGGGCAGGAGCAGGGTGGCTGTTGTAGTGCATGTCACCTTAGGGCTGGTAAAGCCTGCGCTCCAGCCTGTGCTTCTACACACAGATACTAGAAGCACTCATTGCTTTTCTCAGGAGTTAGCCCAACCTTAGTACTTAGGCTGTCATTTTCATGTTGCAGTGCCTAGAAAATGGGGAGCTTTTATTCTCTTTAAGCAAGTGTTATTTCAAGATGCTTTCTGCTGTCTATGTCGTGCCAGGACGTGGGTGGATTTATTTTTGCACTTTGGCACCAGGGAGTCTGCTTCTGATTTGCAGATTTCATTTATTATGAGGCATATTATCCATTGATGAATAATGTGTGGGCTACCAAGCAGATACACAGCTTTTAAAATAGCTCATTTATCCTGTAAGCCTCATCCCCAGAGAGAGGCAGGCCCTTCAGGATTGTCCAAGAGCAGGCGTTTTTGCATCTGTTTTCCCTGATATCTCAGGTCATTGTTTTTGCCTTATGGTTCGGACTGTGTTGATGGGCTGTGGATTTGAAACACACGAACACAATCTTAGTTCATGGAGAAGACATGAGATGGGGAGAGAATTTTTAAGTCACTGCTAAGGAAATAGATGCTCCTTTGCCTCGGCTACTGAACATTTCCCTTATAATGTGTGTTGAAACAAAGGAAAATACCCGATGTCATGCTTTGTACCGAGTCCTCTTGGCATCCTAAAGTGAACAGCCAGTTTATCCTTGTTTCTTTGAACTGACCAACTAAGGCTCTTGCAGAGGTTCTAGGTTTGGAGGAGCTGGTGCAGTCTTAGGAGAGTGGAAACTTCATTAGAGAGCGCGCTCCTGGGAACATTGTCTCATCTCACAGCCCTGAAAGGGTCATGGGCAGGGAATGGACAGGAAGTCATCCGGAGCCCTTACCAAGTTGAGCTCTGCAATCCCAGTGATCTTTGCTCCCAGAAACCTCACTGCAGATAGCTTTTCTTTTTGAGCAAGTTTCTTATTTTGCCTGATATGTCACAATCTTCTCTCAGTGGCCAGGTGGCATCTGTTGGAATGCTGGTGTGTGTTGCCAAGGAAAACAGATGCAGGAAGATTTCCCTGAAGTGGGGTGAAGAAGGGGAGGCAAACTGGGGGGAAAGTGGGAGGTAGGCTGGGTTGGGGGTGGGACTGAATGGTATTCATCTGTAGAACGGAGGTCCAACATTGAATAAGTCATTGCTTTACAACTCTTAGAAAAATTGCCCTAGGTTTGTGTGAGTATTTCCAAGCCTTTTGACTGTCTTTATCATTTCCCATCCTGCATTCAGAATCATGTTTAAATGATTCAGTACAGCAGAAAGAATTAACTATTAACCTTCTGCCCAGGGCAAGTCACTGGTCGGTCATCAGATCCTTTATTCTAATTTATTGCTGCTTCTGTTTGTCAATAGGTTGACTCTTAATGGAATAGAATCTTTCAGAGATAAAGCAGACTAGATAAAAAGAACTGAACTGGTTGTGATTATCCAGCACATTAAAGGAACCTTTGGCCATGAATAGATTTATGATGGGTAGGGGGAGCATGGTGCCTGGGTGAGTCCAATGCAGTCAGGATTAAGAACAGCTAGTTTAAGAAGTTAATGCTAGTGGCAGCCTAAATCTTGATTTTCTTAACCCTTAGTGTAAGTAACTGATTTTCATTTTATTCTCACATCGTTACTCCCAGATACACATTTTGTGTTTTTACACAATGGCTGTCACTGGAGGTAGGTGTGTCCCTTTGCGGTTCAGTCCACACAATAAATTTCCATTCAAATGTGGCTGTACAATACGCATTAAGAGGAACAGAGGGCTCTGATTATTTGCAGTGAATATGGAAAAAAGCTTATCTCCCAAAATAGCATAGAAATGAAAGGAATAATTTTCTCCTCAGTTTCCAACTGCAAGAAGTGAAAGTGGGATTCTAATACTAGACTGACAAGACTAGGCTATCCTGTTACATCTTATGTGCAAATACCACTTTTTTCCAGGTAACTAAAGTATCTTCCTACTGCAAACCATTAACTGCATTTTTGTAACTTTCAGAAGACCCACTTCCTGAAAGTGTTGACCATTTGCCAAATATTCATGAATTTCAGAGAAACAGTAATAGGTGGTTTCTTCCTTAAAAGTATTTAAAACAGAATATTAAAAATACAAAGGACCCTGAAGGCTACCTGGACCCCAACAGGTTACCAAAGGTTACCTAGTCTCATTTTTTTAAGCAGGGAAGTGTGGTGGCTTATCCAAGGGCACGTAGGAAGGTGGTAGCGCATTGTGGATGTGAGGTGCCTAAACCCCTGTTCTTCCTGCTACACCGGGCACAGGGGAGTATTAGCTGTAGCTGAATCTTGCCCATCTAGAGTCTTTTTGCGAATAAACTGCTCAAGGACAATTTACACTGTTCTATTGCTCTCTGTCATACCTTCTTAAGTAAAACATACTAAGCACATGTCAACAATTTCTTTGGACTTGCTGTTACCCTCAGAGCCATGGATTATTGTGCAATCTGTCCATCCTTTATGTAAATAAAAATTTGTGATGTCACCAGGGCCTAATAAGGTGTATAATATCCTTTCCTTCATCATTAAAGTCCTAAGGATGCTTGTGATCTTTGAAATAAGTTTGCTGCTTATAATTTCGCATTTCTCCTGCTATTCAGTTACTACTTCTTGTGACTATCTACAAGTAGATAAGAGCCCACCTCCGCCTTCTAATTTGCTGCTGCTTCTCAGCTAAAGACATAGAAGGTGTTTGGGCAAGCTTGTTAGGGTTGTTTATACAGTGAGAATAAATAGAACTTGAGTTGTTCTTTTTAAATAAAGTGCATATGGTCCTTTATCTTTCTCCACCATATGCCTTTGCCTATTATAGTCGTCTTTGTCCTCTTGGAATCAGATAGATCATTGTAAGATTGGAGTTTTAAGAATTCAAGGGCTAATATATGCCAGCTGTTGAGCATAGTTCCCAACACATACTAGTGCTTAGTAAGTGTTAGCTGTTCTTACCATTGTTCCCTCTGAAGAAGAAGATATAAATTCTTCACAGATGTTTGGGGATTGGATACCCAGCAAACCTATCAGCTGAATTTATATCAGCAAATACATTTTTAGTTTATCTTCATTTTCTTTTGCTGTCTGGTTTTTGTGCTTATCCTTGAGGGTTAATGCATTTTCTGCTCTATGGAAGAACCATGGGAAAAAAGTCAATAAAAACTATTCATAAGAAAGATATTATTCACTGGACTACAAAGTGTCAGCAACTTATTTTTATAATTTTAATTTAAAAAGACTTTAAAGGCTTTGGGTTGGTCTCCTTTTTTTTTAAGGCCAAACTGAGGTCACTTTTTGATGATGGCAGCCTTTCCCCTCCAGGTATTTCTGAAAAGCTCCTTCTGATTCACAGGTAAACCCAAACAGTTGTCATAATTTAAGTTACCCTTAGGTCTCTACAAATTTTAAGAAACGAATTATAAACCAAGATGTGCAATTAATTGTGCAGCAATCATTTAATCAACAATTGTGTAATTACATATGCTAATTGTGTATTTTGCTATTGAGTAGGAAAAAGTGTAACAATTCAGTAGTTTTGCTCATTGATCATCATTGATTATTTAATAATTATATTAAAATGAATATTTTGTATGTTTTCCTTAATTCATACTGAATGCAGTTGCTGTCTAATCTCTGAATTTCAGGAATCTATTAATAAATTATGTGTAAAGAATTAGTTGCTAATTTTGGAAATGCTTGAAATGAAATTGTCAGCAAATTACAACTTCAGACCTGGGACTGCAGTTTCTTATGGATTGGACATGATCCCTGATGTAGGAGATAAATGCCAAACTTATGAAAAATGTTAAAATTGCATTACTTCAGACTTTTTTCCCATATGTTAGACTTCTTTTATATACAAAGTGTTATATAAGATCATGGATCGTTTTTCTTTCCAGACTCATTTGTGTTAGAATTTTATAATAGTAAATCTATTAGGAATTAGAGACCAGAAAACACATCTTTACTGATTACATAGTAAATAGAAATAAATACTTACTCTTAAACCACAGTCAGTTGGTAATAACTGTGAAATAAGCTACAAATATTATTTAATTTAGTGTACACGCACATAAGGACACCCCGAACTCATTTTGCATTC
This sequence comes from Manis javanica, assembly GCF_040802235.1. NCBI lineage: Eukaryota > Metazoa > Chordata > Mammalia > Pholidota > Manidae > Manis > Manis javanica. The sequence goes on from NC_133164.1 coordinate 110,346,302, forward strand.
CAAATACTGTGGTAGAGACGCAAGTAGTGAATGAGAGACATGCCACTGCACCTAGGAGGTGCCCCAGCTAGTGTAGTTGCTATGAACAGTAAGAGGAGACTAGTAAGTACACTAACGACATGTTTCCCAAAGTGTGTCAAAGAGAATAAATGGGAGGCTGGGGCAGAGAGTGTAACAGGGAAGCTTCCCTGAAGAAGGGCGATCAGGACAAACTCCTCTCAACTCATTGCCTGCCAAGGCCTAACAGGAGAAGCAGCTGTGGGGGAACACGCTGTCCAGGCAGAAGGGACCACACGCACAGAGGCCCTGCGTTGGAAGAGTTGGGTGTGTTGGAGGACTAAAAGGGCTCATGGTGAGTGTGGCTAGAATGTATTGAGGGAAGGGGATAGTGGTCCAGGAGGAGCGGAAAGACACACAGGGCCCAAGATCATTCACACCCTATAGCGTGGGTCCACCCGTCTGATCATAAATAATATGCAGGCACCTTGGTAGATAAAAAATCTTGAAATAACTCAGCTTCTCTGGAACCTGGGTATAAATCATCTGAATTTCTAGAGGGAAAACAAAAATGAGTATCTTATGCCACCTTTGAGAATTATAAAGGGTCCTTTCCTCTCATGGTTCCTCTCATAAATGATAAGAAGGCACTTCTTACTTCCTTTTCAAAATCTTTGCCTCTGCAGAGATCCCACAAAGACTGTGCAGTCAAGAATGCGTGCAAGGGCACCCAGATTTCCTTGCGGTCTGTAGTCTCCATCTTCACTTGTGAAGCATTCGGCAGAGAAGATGAAGCTGCTGTTGTTTGTTTTCTGTTCATCTTCTGGACACACTTCATGTCTAGTGTGCAGGTCCTGTGTGGCTGCTGACACTTGGGTGTTTTAGATAGGTCTTTGCGACCACAGAACAAGTCCCGCAACATACTTACCCATTCAGTAAGCTCTGACTTTCAAGATGCTTCACTGAGGCCAAAATGGTAGGGTGTGCAACATGTGCAGATACTAGGTCTGGCCCTACAGCCATAGTTAGTTTGCATCAGTATATCCTTCTTGGAGTAAACATGGGAAGAGGGAGTGACAGAGTCAGGATGGCCGCAGATGTGTTTATTCCTCCCCCCACCCCTGGATGTGGGCTGGCCCAGGGAATGCAGTGGCGATGCTGCCTGGCTGGTTCTACTCTTAGCCTGGAAGAGGACTGACAGCTTCCACTTGCTGCCTTTAGCAGAGTGAGTGCTTTTAGGATCCATTTGCCATGTGAAGAGCTCAAGTCAGCCACTGAAAAGTTCCAGCTTTCTAGCCACCAATGTGCCAGACAGGTGAGTGAAGGCTTGGACGTTCCAGCCCACTCACCACCTGGCCACAGCCCTGAAGAGACCCCAGGCTGCGCAGTCAGTCAGCAGGCTCACAGGTAACAATGGCCATCATTGTTTTAAGCCCCTAAGCTTTGGCATGGTTTGTTAGCTACAGATAACCAAGTGAATTGGCATCCTTAATATTCAGCCCTGGGGAATGTAAGCCTTACTTGTTCAACAGCATCATCTCCTGTAGGCAAGCTTGGTGGATTGTGGGCTGGTGGAGCTTGGACAGCTGTTTTCCCGGAAGCTGGAGGAGGGTAGCTGCGCACAGGATGGGCAGCCTGAATAGCTCAGGGATACACTTAGCTTAGACAGCTGAGAAACAACTGCAGTGGCCCAAGTGAGTAGAAAGGGTGGGTGTTTTGCTATCAGGAATGGAATTACTCAACTTAAAGGGTGAAAATACGGGTAGTTAAAGGAAACTCATCATATTCTTAGAATTGCAGGAAGAGAAGCATTCTCACTTAGACTATATCTGCACCAAAATCCAATTCTTTGTTAAACTCTGAATTAGTAGGTGGGTACTGAAGCACTTCCTCCAAATAATAAAGAATGGTTTAATACGATAGCCTTCTTCCCTCTCAAATGCTAGTGAATTTCAGTGTCCAGTAAAATTTCATTTACTCTGTCTTATAAACCTTGGTAGCCGTAGCAGTTGATAAATTTTTCTTACAGAGTAGGTGCTCAATAAATGGGGTCAATTTCATTTGCATAGTAATTTGATTGGTGATACATATGATTTCTCTAGAGCAAGATCTGTTGTGTTTAAAATCGTAACGAACAGCATCAGTTACAAATCATACCTGTTTTAATGGATATTCTCCACGTTAAGTGATCGGCCATTTTCACACTTGCATGTGCGCATGTCCACATCTCAGACCAGAAAAATTTTTGACAAGCAAAGAATTTCATTTATATTTCCTGAGTAATGTGGTAAGATACACAGCTCAAGTGAAGTGTCCTAAGCATGAAGGTGTGTGAAGTTGGGCAGTGGGATGCTCTGTCCATTCCGAGGGGAATCCCAGTCTGGCAGCTGTGTGGCCCTCCCCTGCCACGGCCTTAATCACCGACATGTGGTGTGGCTGCTGACCAGCCTCTTGTCACCGTGGCCTCAACAACCTTGGGGTCACACCCCTCACCCGTTACCATACCCAGATTGTGGGTCAGAGGTATGGGAGGATGGAATGTATTTGGGCAGGAAAACTCTAAGAAGCAGAGACTCTTAACCCTGGCTGCATGTTTGAATCACCTTGCGCAGCAATGCCAGTGGTGATGGGGTCCCAGCTTGCCTGACATGTTCATGTGCTGTGTGGACGGGTGCTAGCAGGACAACTTGGTAGTGTAAGTCTTTGGCCTCTTTTGACACTTCTTAATACTAATGTTTTGTTAATGTTTCTTTTTTCAACTCAATAACAAAAAATAGTAGTGGCTTTGTTTTGCTGGGCAGTTTTAAAAATAGCCTGCTGGAGTGTATTAAATAAATAAAGCCCTTCATTTAAGGTCCTTTTTTCTGGCACTGATGGGTTCTGTGGCCCCTCATTTAACTTTTCTGGGTCCACTGCCATGTCTGTAAAATGACAGCCCTGTGTTAGAGTGTCTGTAAGGAGTAAATGAGATAGCTTTTAAGAACTATATAAATGGTACCGTGTTTTACAAATGTGTTTGAATGTTATTAATAATAAAATGCTTACTAGAAAATGTTAATAGTTCTTTTTTTTCTCCGTAAGATGACTTGAGAAGGATTTTAGGCTTAAGGAATTAAGCACAAGGTAGTGAGCAAATTCTGCAGTTTGAGCTGCGCATATTACTAGGCTCTGGGTTTATAATTGTTGGAATGTGTTGGGTGTCCATGGTTACAAGTTCTAATACAATTGTGCTGAGGCATTTTGATCAAGCAGACCAAGTCCTGCCGTTGATCACACATGCTGTGTAGAGAGACTTGGTTTCTCCCCAGGCGAGTACTTACTGCACAGTGCCGGGCTCCACGCTGGCTGTGCTGCCCTTGGGTGTCTGTTGGTCAGACATGCAGCCGGTCAGTAAGAACCTTTGAGGAGAAGAAAAGGGAGTTGGACATTGAAGGGGAAGGCATGTTAGCCTCGGCTTCTCTGGGCCCACTTTGCCCTGGGGCTTGGATCTGAGCACTGTTGCCACAGTGGGTCCCTTCTGGGCTGGGAAAAGAGTTAAAGAGAGGAAAGAAAAAAAATGGTTTCACGTAAATATAAGCAACAAAGGAGGATGGTAATTCTGGAATAATCTCTGAGGTAGCAGAAAAAGGCAGGCGGTAGCCTGAATAACAGGAGCTCAGTTCCTCGGGGTGGGGTGGGAGGGGGCGCGTGGTGAGGTGATACAGTCCGTGGGATGGGGGCATATCAGGTTAGGGGGAAGCCTGGTAGCGGTCAAGGAGAGACCTTGCTGCCAGGTGGTCTCGTTAATGTGCTAGGTCTTGCCTTATAACTGTGACCGTATACCCGTCAGGGGTCGCTGCATGTCAGTTGCTGGTTAGGTTGGGGTCCATTAGCATTTTTGGCTTGTTCTGTAATGGATATAAACGGAGTAATTAAAACCTGTGGTTTTCAGACTTTGCTCCCAAGGCACCTTCTAAGGTTCTACAAATTAGTTTTAAACTTTTAGCAACTGTGAAGATAGGAATCATAAATTCAAACATAAAAATGTCATAAATGTATCATGATAAAATATCCTAGGAGTGAGTATGGTTTATGTGTCGTTTGAAATCCGCTGGTATATTCTGCTAGCTTATTTTTAACTAATTCTTGGTTGTCATTTGTTAACTAATTGGATTGGCTAAGTGGGTAATGGTCAAAAACTTCACATATTATAAGCACCCCAGGTGACTCCAATACAGGTGGGCCATGGTCCACTTTGAGAAACCTTAGTCTAAGAGATTTCGAATGATGCCTCATAAAAACTGACCACCTCAGAAATATTTTCTCCTGAGCTTAGTTATTTTCAGCTGCCACATCACTGTTTGAGAACTATCAAAGGTGCTTTCTTTTTTATGACAAAATATGGAAGTGTGTACATAGCCCCATCCAGTTCTTTGATAGCATTTTGTGTCCACCACTGGCCAATTCCTGACCATTCTGCTGTCCCCCCACCGCTGATCACGTCCATACTGACTCTATGAAGTACACATACCTGCTCCTTCTGCTAATACCCCATAGCGACTCTCTATTACCACTACTTAAATCTGCTTGCATTTCTTGCCGTATAGGGTGCACCTGTCCACACCTTCATTCCCATGGCCCTCTGTCTAGGGGCCTTCACTCCCTTTCCTCTTAGTCTCCCGCTAACCAGTATTCTGCTCCCTTGACCTGCCCCACTCCTGCCTCCATCTTACCTGTGTATGCACATCTACCCATATATGTTTGCATATCTGTCTTTTCTCAAACTAGGTTGAGAAATTTAAAATTTTGAAGACAGGGCTTTTCAGAATAAAAAGCTGTTGACACAGTAATTATATATTTGGCTTCTTTTGCTTTAAAAATGTTCTAGTTAATAGTTGAGGTGAGGGAGTCCAAGGTAATAGGGACCCTGCCCTCAGAAAGCTTGAGTGTCTAGGGAGAGAGCAGGTACAGAAAAGATACATGCAAGACGGTATGTACTAATGGTGGTAGTGGAAGTTCAAACCAAGAGGACAGAAAGGAATAAAAGCAATGGATTCTCACAGTGGGGAAGCCAAAGGCAGAGGAGGAGAGAGGTGTGAACGGGGGCTTGAGGAATGCATGGGATTTTTAGCAAGAGGCTTGGAGATGAGGAAGAATCTCAGCCGAATAAGCCCCTGTTGAAAGTCTGGTGCAGAGCTAGGTGGAGAGGGAATGCGGCCGGGGAAGTGGGTTGGAGCTGGCCTGTAGCTGGTATGTAGGTGCTGTTCTGTATGCAGTGGACTTTCTGTGGGTGAGGGCCTGGGGAACCTCTGCCTTCTGAGGGCTGGGATTTCACCGTGTTTCCCCTGATATGGGACATGGGTGATGCTCCTTGATTTGATAAGAATTTATTTTGTCTCTAAACGAGGAGTCAGCAGACTTTTTTTCTGTAAAGGGCCAGATAGTAAACATGTTAGGTCTCTATTTAAGGTGTTTGTAACAGCATTATACACTGTGAGTTGTGAAATAAAGATTTTGAGGGCAGAGAAAGCCCTTCTGAATTTCTAAGGCTAAGTGTTCTTGGCAGGATTCCGCTCCCCCTGCCCTGAAGCGCGCTCTGCAAACAGGATCCCAGTCTGATTTGGAATCGGCAGTGTTCCAGAGGTGCTGTGGGCGTTGTTATTTAAGTTCGGCCTGCACCTGGCCCTCACCCTGGCCTGTGTTTACAGTGTGTTGTCCCCCTGCCACCGGGGAGTGAAGAGGGGACTGCTGGGGCTGCCCTGAGTGAAAGGTTATCTCGCCGTGAGCCTCCTTACCCAGAATGACTCAGGAGACACGGGCCCACGCAAGAGATTTTATTATCTGAAAGGGAAAGTGGCTATCCCCAGAGGGAGGAAGCAGCAGCCTGATGCAGAGAGTTGTGCCTTGATTGTGGCGGATCCGCTTGGCCTGTTTCCTTGGGGGAGGGTCAGGATGTTTAGAGAGAAAGTGGGGCAAGTCCAGGCAAGATTCTCACCGGCTTATGTGCTTAGGAACACGGTAAATGGAGGATAAATTACTATTTTCTTATATTCCTCCCTTTTCTGTTTTATAAGTGGTAGAGGATTCGGGAAGGGGTGCAGGTCAGTCTTCAGTAACTGCTTCCTGCTGATTAGGGGCGATGAAGTTCATTTTTGTATTGATGGGGGGCGGTCCTCAGATGAGCCCTTGGTCTGCAGTGGCGATGGCGTGTTCCAGGTTTAATAAGGATCATCGTCTTTGGAGAGGGGTTGGTAATCCTGTAATATAAGCTGGTTAAAGGTCTGGTTAGAGATTTTTTGCATTTGGGCTGATTGCCATGTTTACATAGGGCGGCTGAATTATAGCATTCTTTGGGGACCTATGTGTAGGCAGCAAAGCAACCTGTAAGGCAAAGGGAATCCTTGATGGTGCAATCTTTTGGACAGTCTGAAAGAGAAGAAAGGGCTGGTGTTGGGAAGATAGGTCTGATGAGAGAATAAGTATTGAGACCAGGGTTAACAATCCTGAAGCATGACGCATGGCGGTTGTAAGGGAGGTCTTAGGACTCCGTGCTGGCAGAAGCTTCTTTAGTGATGAGTGGAAGTGGAGATGAGCATCGCGAAATGCGGAGAGTAAGAGGGTCCCGTTAGGGTGGAGGAGTCGGAACCTATGGGAGATTTGGTGGGAGGGGAATAAGGCGAGACAAACGGCTTACGGTGGGGTGGGAGTTGTGTATCCAATGGGAAAACCCTGGAGTTTAACTGCAGTTGGCGTGGAAAGGATTACTGTGTATGGTCCTTGCCATTCGGTAGTTAGGGATGGTCTTTGTTGGAACGGGCATGGTTTGGAGAAGTTTTTTCCTGTCTATGGTAATGGCCTTGTAGCCTGGGGAGAGCTGAACTCCCAGGTATGTGACTTGAGCGGCATACAGCTGAACTTTGGAGGGTGAGACCCAATTAGCCATGTTCTGAGAGAAAGTTTGAAAGGAGAATAGTATCCTGGTGAGAGGTTTGTAGGGAGGGACTGCACAGGAGGAGATCACCTACCTATTGAAGGAGGGTGGAGCTCGAGAGAGCAAGGGATTTGGGGTCTTGTGCTAGAGCCTGTCAAAATTACCTCTCAGATCTGAAAGAGGAAAGATAGCACATAGGCTTGGGCCTTTTAGTATGCTAAAATGAATTTTATACATGATTACAAATTATTAGCATAATAAAACATGTGCTGCTCTTCTTTATTTGGGGAATACTAACTGATCTCACTGAAGAATGATTCTAGAGCTTAATGTTCAACATAGTTTTAGTAGGGGGTGGTTCTTAGCATGTAGTTACATTGCTCTGACTGCAGATATCCTGCCTGACTTTTTCTAGAGGCTCTCACCTTGTTCTAAGCCTATGGTCCCTGTCTCATTCTCCCCTCTACAGATAGAGACCTTAGTTGCTGCTAGGGAAAAGGGGCGACGACCCGCTCTGGCTGCTTCATGCTGAGAGAGGGGGTGCAGTATGGGGTGCAGCTAGGTCTCTATTACTGGTCAGTTGAGAGGGCCTCGGAAGATTGGCGCTTCTATTCTGGGTTCCATTTCTATTACTATTACTATTTGCAGTTTTATGGCTTCTAAGCAAGATAGAACAAATCGTGTTATTAGGTTAAGTAGCAACAACTGGAGTTGGATTTTCCATTCTGGAAGGAAAAACTTGACGAGATTAAGAATGCATGGCTGAATATGAGAACTAGAAATATGGAGATTCTAATTGAGAATCATAGCCAGATATCATGGGGAAACTAGAATTCTGGATCAAGTTTACATCTCAATGACTAGTATTAGGATTTAGTATAGATAAGACTGCATTATTGAAACAATACTTTTCTCTAAAATCACCCTCATTTTTATTAGAAGTAACCAGGTTAAGAAAATAAGGAACACTTGGCTTGATTATTTGCATACGTGCAGCAAGAAGAGCAATTGATTACATAGGCTTTTTAAAATATGCTTTGCTGGAACTTTTTATAAGGAATTTCAGATTGAACTTTTAAAGGTGTCTCGAGGCCAGAAAGCTAAGCCAGACTTTCCATCAGGTTGTGCCTGCAGTACCTGTAGATTTGGGTGAATTCTTCTCTTCTTGGGGTCTCCGAGACATTTTGAGGTTCCTGCACCTGCCAGGAAGTGGCTTTCCTTATTACTCACCTGGTAAGGCTGCTGGGAACCCTGTAAGCAAGGTACTAGGCCAGTTCTTCTAAGGGACTTTGTTGGCTTTATAAAGTCACTCTTAGTGTCTCCTGAGTCGTCCTATGTAAAGAGGGTCACAGCGAGATACCCTTTCACTGAGTAGGAAAGCTTTCTTGGCAGGGCTGTGGCTGGGGTACCATGTAGAGAAAAGGGGAAGGCTTGAGCTGGGCTCCAGGATTATTAGATTGATTTGAAGCAGCAAAGATAAACTGATGGGCTCTGCAGAGGTGGGCTGGCTGGGGGACCAGATCTGGCAGGAATTTGGGAGGCTTCAGTAAGCATAGGCCCGTGGGGGCTGGGAAGGTGTGTAGACTTGTCATTTCAGCGGGCTGGTCTGTAGAGCCTTTTCCAGAAAGCTGCTGGTCCGTGTCCAGTGGCAAAGATGAGGTGCAAGCAACGGAGGGAATTGGAAAGGAGGGCTGACTCTGAGAAACAGTCCTTTTCAGTTTAGTACATTATTCTTTTTTTTGTATCTGACCACAGTATATGTTCGTTGTAGAAAAATTCAAATATAAGAAAACCAGAATTCCTCGTCCCATCACCCTGAGATAATCACTGCTCAAAGACAAGCGGTGAAATTTGATAAAAGATGAGTCTTAAAAATGACTTATTTCATAATTGCTGACTTTCCATTTAACGTGACACTTCCCCTGCTCTGCTGTACTTGCGGCTCTGTGGAGCGTGGTTTGTTTTCCTCTAGAAGGAATAGCCGCAGTGGAAAGGATGCGGCCTGCGATGGAACACATTACTTAGCCCTACTGTGTGCTGCACAGCATTAAGCCCTTCGGAAGTGGCTTCTGTTTCTTGTGCTGTGACTCCGCACACTTGGTGGCACACTTTTCATGATGTTCTTCCCTCAGCTTCTCCCTCCTGCCTCCCTTCCCTCTACTGTAAAATCTCTTCTAATCATTTGGTTGTTGCGCCTCCTCCCAGCTCCCCTGCCTGCAGACAGTGTTAGGATAAGCAGTGCCTTGTAAACAAGCCAATAAAAATTTTCCCTAACCTTTGAGAAGTTGTTCTGGGTGGGGGGTGGGGGTAGGGGGAGGAATGCCTTTTTTCCCTGCTTAATACACTGCAAGTAACCTATCGCAGCAATTTCTAAATTAAGTTTAAGAAATGTTTTTAATTATAACGTAAAGTAGGTTGAAGTCTATATAAATCCAACAAAATATCTAAATGAGTAGCACATCGTTTCTGCTTGCTTGTTTTTCCACCTGCTCATCTCATTTCTGGCAACAAGGAATGTTTTCTAATCTGGTTAAAATGCTGTCCTTTAGGTGGTAAATCCAGCTCAGCCACCTCAGAGGAGGGGCAGAAGCTCTCTCGGAAAAGGAGGATTCAACTACTTTTCATGATCTTGCAAGTCCCGTTTGTGGTCTGATTTTAAAATGCCACTGAAATTCATACTCAAATTCAAATGATTGTAATAATTAATTGCCAAAAAATAAAAAAAGATTTGCAAAATATTATTTGCAGTGATTGAAATTAAATAAAAAGGCTTAAGGCAGTACATTTTGGATCAGTCCAGTTGATTTAAGTAAAACATGTCAACCCACTGAATGAGTGAACAAATGAATTTCGCTTTGTGTGGCTTATCTCGATAAGCTGAGCTGGTGGGGGTGTGGTGGTTGAAGGGAGAGGTTGATCTGTTTTGCTCTCGGAGGTTTTAATGCCTCAGTTGAAGTTGACTGCTTTCAGTAGACAGGGCCAAGTGGCTCAGACTGGTAGAACATTCTTCAGTTTGGCCTGTTACTTTATATGAGCTCATGAAATGGACTTCCCTTTTCTGATTCCATATAAAAAAGAGAGACTCAAGGGAATACAGACAGCAAGAATTCCAAGTAGGGAATTCCCATCTGTATCCGGCTAGGTTGTGCTTCAGAAGCAAGCAAAATCTAAGTGAATTAGACCACAAAGATTTATTTTCTTGCTCACGACACACATCCAACATTTGTTATCAGGGAGCAGTGCTCATTGTGGTTGCAAAGAGTCCCCAGGAGGATGACAGCAAATCCTAACTCATGTTCCTGCCATCGCTGCTCTTGGGGAAAGGAGATGGCCAGTATAGCACATCACTCTTGAAGGTTTCTGCCTAAAAATGGCAGATGTCACTGCCACTCCCATTTCATCGGCCAAAGCAAGTTATCTGAACTGTGTGTCACCTCAAATTGGGGAAATGCATGCCTATCATCACCCAGAAGGAGGAGAAAAGGGTATTTGAGAACAGCCTTTTTGACGACAACTCTACTCCTTTATCCACCTTAATGATCATGAGGCTTTGAGGTAAAACAAGTCTTCCTCTTACAAAGGTCCTAGTAGTAGTAGTCCGTCCCCCAGCCAGCTACTGATGCTGTACATCATATCCTTGATTCATGAGGAATCCCTTTTGAGAAAGTAGCTCACCTGCCCACTTCACCATTCTTAATTATTACGAGTTGAATTGTGTTCCCCAGAAGGATATGTTGAGGTCCTAACCCCAAGAACATAGTGATGTGACCTTATTTGGAAATAGGGTCGTTGCAGACCTAGTCAAGTAAAGGTGAGGTTGTTAGGGTAGGCCCTAGTTCCGAATGCCTGGTGTCCTTACAAGAAAGGGAAATTTGGGCACAGGGGGAGAATGCAATGTGGAGGGAAAGGGAGAGGTCAGGGTGATGCATCAGAAGCCAAGGAATGCCGAAAATTGCCAGCAGACCTCCAGAGCCCAGAGAGGGTCAGGGAGCGGATTCTGTCTCACAGCCCTCAGGACAAGCCCTGCCGACACCTTTATGTCAGACTTCCAGCCTCTGGACCTGGGAGACAGGAAATTTCTGTTGTTTAAGCCCTCCAGTTCATGATACGTTGTTACAGCAATTGTAGCAAATGAATTCACTCTTCAGTATACTTTCTATCATGTTTTCCTGGGCTTGACAAGGAGACCTACTGGGAAATCAAAACAAGAGTTCCCGTGGGGAAGTGTGATGAGTCCTAGTGGAGAAGTGTAATGCTGCTTGCAGGGAAATTCTGTTTGTGTAATCTCCTTGACTTTTGATCCTTGAAAGTAGCTTTTAGCGAATGTTGCATCCCTGACAATGAAGAGTAAATAATTTTAGTGGAAACTCAGTATTAGCAAGAGGAATTTAGGAACTATAGAGCAATGTGAATAATCCGTCTGTATTATACTATTACAGCTAGTGATCAAGGTAGAAAAAGGCTTGGTGGGATAAAAAGCTGTGGGGATAAGAATTATTTTTGTCACTGATGGAGAAAGGGGAGAATTGTGTATAGGTAGAAGTGCTGGTGGCGTCCATCAGTGATTATCTCCATTGTGGCAACATCTGGTCTTTTGGCAGGCCGATTTTGCATCATCTTGTTATCCTCAGTAAAAATGGTTTGTCAAATAATTTTATTGCTTTGGAAAACTTACATAATTGCTTACAAATTAAATGATAAACCCTGTCTGGATGTTTTGTTTAATTGTAAACCCACTTTTCTTCCATTGCCACAGGCAGTGATGCTGTAAACACTGTTGGGCATCCCGTCATTGACGTACAGGTTACATGTACCTAACCAGTACTGCTGCCTGCCTGGGCATCATGCTGGGACTTCAAGGCGCTGGTGACGTCCTGCGCTCTTCCATGCAGGCATTGTCATGGGGCATTCTTGTGCTTGCTCTCCCCTCCATACATACACCTACACACACATACACACGCTGGCCCTTACATGCATGCTAATAATATGTTTCAGGGTCAAGCTCTACATAATCAAAAAAACTTCTGTAGATGTAAAGTAGATGCTTTAAGTAAAGGATTTAATGACAATTGCTAGTGGAGGAGTTGCTAAATGGTTACCAAGCTGTCTTTTCTCCCCCAAGTGAAGTTCTCTCTCTTCTGCTTGTGAAGGTTTTGTGTGTCTGCTTTCCACATGCTTCTAGTGCTGAGGTCTGTGGATTGCTCATAAATGGTGTATGTCTCCAGTAATAGTATCCAGTGGTTTGTTCTTACACCCCTCCTGAGACTCAGAGAAGTCAACTCACCAGTAAAATGTGCACAGGTGATGTGCATCATTTTGAAGGACACAAATGTATGTGACTCTGATGTGTTCTTGATGCCCTTTTATCCACACACTGTATGCTGTGAAATTTAAAATTTCGAAGTGGTAGAATTCTTTGAGTCCAGATGTCTTCTAGTGGAGCCTTGCTTTTTTGTAAAGGTTTGCATCTATTTATTTTGCTGGGTCTTTGTTTAAAGACAGTTGGTATCTGATTATGTTCGCATAACCATCATAACTGCTTTTTTAAGTTAGTGCTGTCCCATTAGTAGCTTCTATAACTTTTAGTTAATTGTGGTCTTTATTGTGGATACATGAGCTAACCTGAAATTATACAGTGCCTGAGCTGTTGTTAAAATACTTTTATTTGTTCTAATTGACTAAATACTTTCAACTTTACAGCCACCAGGGAAGTAGATGTTATAGTAAGGATACTTTTTGGGAAAACATTTCCCCAGGGGTGAAATAGATGCTACAAGTTGGTTCATCCTTTGCTGAAACAGTGTCATAACTGGGAATTGAACCCATTGGAAGGGAACATTGTAGGCAAACATAATTATCCTGCTTTTCAAACTTAATTGCAAATCATCTCTTGGTTGTAATGTTGCAGAAAATGGCTGAAAGATTCTGTTTGAGATACAAAGTGGCAAAATGAGAGCAGAAAGAATCAGTGAGCCATTTCTTTGTATTTGGGGATCTTCTTTTATAGTTTCTCTTGATAGCCAAAATGAAAATTGATCTGCACATCGACCTATGGCTAGGTAGTTTTGAACACAAAACCACAGCAAAAAGATCGATGGGCCCTTTCTCATTGTACCACTGACTTAATCAGGGCGTTGTGACATAGTCACTGAGGGTCACGGGAAGTGATGAGGAAAATGTAATTTAGGGATTCTAAAATCCCTTTGGTTTGAGAAATAAAGAACTTATTATTTCTTCGAGGTATTAGTTATAATGTTGTTTGGAATTATATTTAAGAGTCTGCACATAATTTCTTTTTCCACATCATCATGGTTGCCTTTAGGCCTGTTACAGGTCCACTACTAACCATACAAAACCACCCTCTTTGTTTAGGGGAACTTGGCCAGTTGCCCCAAAGTCACTGTATCTGTTTCCACTGAGGCTGTGCATCCACCTCACAGAGCTCCAGAGGATTATTATGTACCAAAGTCGTGGAACGTTTTTTCTCTCCTTTAACAAAGATACTACTGGGTTTATCATTGACTCGGGTTTCTATTTTTTCTTTCTTTCTTCCCATTATATAAGTAGCCAACAGAGCCATCTCCCTGTTACAGCACAGTGCGTACTTAGAGGTGAAGTTTTACTGCAGTAATAACGAGTATGTCTTCACCAGCATTCTTACTTCTCCTTAGAATGCTCTCTCAAAGAACTGTGATCTGTTCTTTAAGCTTCTTTTTCTGTGTAAATTCTCACTTCACTTTTGTTTAAAATTCTCTAAATTGATCTGGATAGCAATATAGTAAGGAATGCAAAATATGAAACTTAAGCCAATGGAAAGACTGTTCTGGACACAATGGATTCAAGCTTTGAGTGGCTCACTGCGCTTTTCATTTAGAAAAAATGACTAGCATTGTACTACCAAATTATAGTAAGTATTTCTAAACATCCTTCTGTGTCTGGCTCTGTTAATGGCAGGTGGGGAATTTTAAGTTGGAATAATGGATCCTGCATTCAGGTCCTGGACGTGCTCCAAAGATAAGACTAGCATTCCAAACAAAATTAGATGATAGGTCCTTGTTTTTAGAATCCCATCAAAATTAAGACTATATGAAAAGCAGTATGTTAAGACATACTCTATAAATGACTTGCCATAACAGTGAAAGTAAGGATTGCTTTTAAATCTAGTCTTAATCCTCTTGTTTACTTAAATGAGGGGGGAAAGTATGATAACCCAATTAATGATACAGTAAACTACCCAAGCTCTATACACAGGCATCCTGACAGCTACGTTTTTCTTTTCCGAGTGCATACTGATTTTTTGTGGTTTACCCTTTACAATAAGCCTGTGAACATTTCCTTATAATCTGATTATAACAGAGAGTTCCCCTGTAACTTTGGTCATGTGCAGAAATAATCTTCAAGATGTGATATCCTTGTGTGGTGGGCCTGCTGATATGTTAAGTCCCACCTGTAATTCTCGTCTCATTAATTCTTCATCTGATGAGAAAGTTCAAGAAAAGTCCTAACAGGCTGGGTTTTTAGGGCTCTTTGAATTAATTTCTAATTAGCTGAATTTCTTACTAACTTCAGTTCTTACTCTCTCACTGTCCAGAATAATTGACTTCAAAGTACATAAAATTCTTGAGATTTATCTTAATTTCATGATAGTTTTTAATAGTGCTTCATTTCCATCTAATTCTGTGCCCCTTTAAGTCTCCTTAATCCAGCTGTGATCACGTTATTGTTTTAAGATATGGCGGAGTCGTTTTGGTGACTCATTTGCTCAGAATTGTGTCACCTGCCATCTGGTATTAGGTATTAAAGGTAATAGACAGCAAATACTTGTTGAATGAATGAACTGTACACCTAAAGTACCCAACAGAAGAACCCACCTCTTGTTATTTGTCAGTTTCAGGAAAAATGGACTTTCTAGATGATCAGGCTTTTCTGTGAATGTCTAAACCTTGCCATGTTCAGGAGCTGATATCAGTTGTTACTTTTGTTTTCAGGAATGTCAGGGGTTAGGGTGCCTCCTTAGCTAGATGAGGTTCACTGGGCTCAATTGTCTGTTCAATTGTTTGGGGAAAATACACAAATCTACCAAGCAAATTTACATCTGTGCTTTTTAGGTTTTTCTAACATTGGGCTACTTTTCATGCCTTCAGTGGGGCTTTCCCTGAGACCAGCCTCTGGTACCACTAAGGAACAAATCATAGGTGAAACTATCTTTAAAATCTGCAGCATGAATGGTGAGCTTCATTCAGTCACACTGACATTTCTAACTCCTATCTAAGGGAAATTCTAGGTTAGTCCAGTTAGTAAAACTGACCTCCCAACTCCTACAACAAAGATACTAAAATTTGTCCTTCCTTTTCAAATGATTCTTTCCACAATCAGGTACTTTTAGTCAGGCTACTTCATGAAAGCAGAGTGTGGAAATGTATGCAAATATTAGATAAGCTGTGTTTCTAGTGGGCTGTTTGCTCATTTTTTCAATAGTGTGCTGTGTAAGTCTTATTCAAAGAGCATGTTTAATAGCAGTTATCTTGCTTACACAATAAGTAGAACATTTATTAAGGTGGCAGTCTCCTCACCTCTGGAAAAAAATGTTACTTCTTTTCTAAGTAGCAATGCCTCATGTCCTGCTTTAAGTTCTTGATTTTTTTGTACATACTTCAGAAGTATTGGAGTATTTGCCCTGTAGGTACACCACACATTCTTACCTATATAGATGATGTCAGTGTTCATAGACGGTCACCACAGGGATATTTCAATCAAGGTTGGTAAAGAATATACATTTGGTTCATTAAAACCTTTCCATTGCCACCTCTGAATTCCATTTGCTAACTTAAGTATATTAAATGAACTCTACATTTACTGAATATGTGCCATGTTCTTTAAAATACAAGGAGATCCTACTCTAGTCCTCAAAGTTTCAATGAGTAGTTCAGCATGCCGCCATAGAAGTGCCGTATTTGAAATGTTAATTTGACGTGCAAAACTGTTCTATACTTTTCTGAACAATGAGTTTCATATGAATACTCTACATAAAATACCATACTCTTTTTAATTTTGGTTACTTGTTGCACTTAATTTACTTACAAACTTCTGCCAGTGGATGGTGTCTTAAAGAAGACGACATTCTGTGCAATTAGTAAATTATCCTTATGTGGTCTGTGCTCCATCCTGCTGGTACAGTGGCCCTTAGCAGAAAACTAGTTTTCAGGATTGGAAGAGTGCAGCCCAGCACATGGAGGGTTTTGTAAAATTAATGATAATCCCAGGAGCTTGGAATGTTGAATTGGTAGCTGATCCATAGCACACAATAGCGCTAATTGAGACAGGTGAGTTTGAATGGGGGATGCAGTATGTAACACCATTAAGGTCTCTGCTAGATGTGGGGCTGCCGTGCCTAAAACAAGAGCTGCTCCTCATGCATGACCTGCCTCGAGAGTTTTCTTGGTTAAGAGTCATGTATGGGGGCCAGTGGAGATTTTCCCAGGTGGCCAAGGATGCATGGGAACATTTCAATTATTCTTGGACCATAATTATATTACGTTTTATTGGCCCAGATGAGCAACTGCAGGCTAACATTTACACGAAAGGAATTCAGTGTGCTGATAATATTTAATTGAGGAACTTAGGAGAGCTATTCGAAAGCACTTCTTTAACTTTTTTACTGACTCTAATGGTTTGACATGGCTTAAGTTTAACTTTGGCCTCGTCTAACTTTATCCTGTACAAATATGAAGGAACTTATTACTAAAGATCTATATGATCAAAAAGACAGCTCTTATCCCAGCATGAAATTCCAGTCTCATTTATTTCTGCTAGCCCACTGCCAAAGAATTCAGGCAACTGCATGCTTGCCTTAAGCAGACAGAGGACAAACTTTGGTCGGTGATTGTGTTTAAAATACGAGCTGAAATGAGTTCATGTAAAATAAATCCACAGAAAGAAAGTAGGCCACACCATTTCTCTTCTAGGATGTGCTTCCCTATCATGGAGTTCTGAGCATAGAATTGTGGTAGGTGTCCAAGAGGGGACCATCAGCCTGCAAGGTGACATTTTGTCCTCAAGATCATGAGTTCACTTCTGTACAACACACTTCTGTACAAATTAAAGTAATTCTGACTTTCCATAGCAGCATCTTAACCCCCATTCACACTGCTTTTCATGTAGTCAGGCTACCTATAAATCTTTGATATATCCATCTTTTTGCAAAATGAGGTCTGAAAGAGTTCTGTGATGCATATTTCCATTCACTCCCTTATACATCGTATGTTCTGTCAGATAGAAAGCATCAAACCTGATAGACAATTCTGAGTCTTTGTGTTAGGGTTTTAATTCTGGTATCTGTTTATAAGTAGTGAGTGTGCACATTGCCTGTGTTTTGCTTAGAAGAATGAGTGAGCTATATAACACAGATGGTAGAGAGCATTCTCTTAGAACCATTGGGGGGAAAAGGCAATAATGATGATCATGTGCCTAGTTCATACTCTAGATTCATTTACAGCTGAGCGTGATCTTGAATGTTACAAGGAAATAAGCTTTAAAATCAAATTACAGTAGAACTTGACTAATTCATGCCTGACTAATTTGCCCACCCAGTAGTTTTCACTGAAATCTTGCTGTTCTTCTACTGGCTGAGAAAAATGTAACAGTAGTCTGTGCAGAAAGCTCACGTTACTTCTTATTTCAAGGTTCATTGTGAGAAATACAGGAACACACCTTAAGTATCACAAACAAAAGAGAACACAGATCTGTCTGCCAAACCACACACGGAAAGAGACCATCTGCTGAAAAGGGTGGATTGTCTTTTCTTTCTTCTGATTGCAGAATGTTTTTGTTTGTGCCTCAAATAAAAATGTGAATAATTGTGAGTACTCTAGTTGAAGGAAACCTTCCTGTAAATTGTCATGCTGTAAAATAAAAGTGTAAAAGCAATAAACTGTGGAGATAGTGTCAGTTTGTGGAAGGCTGTGAGGTGAGCTTCTACATAATTTAGTAATAGTTTTATGACAATTTTGTTCTTTAGGGAAGGAAAGAAAATGAGTGAGTTAACTATGTTTTATACTTTAATGTGTTGTCTAAGACCTTTGATTTGCTCTTTGCAAAATACAAGAGAAATTTTGATTAAATATTGACTTCATTTCTAAAATTTTATAGTAGATGCTGACTAAATACATACCAGCAACACCATTGAGGTTTTTTGTTTGTTTTTATTGAGGTTCCAGTGAAAATGTGTTTTAAAACTTGAACATTCACTGTATAACTTTCTCTGCAGTCTAAATAAATAGCACTAACTTGCTACCAAAAACCTGAAATGTAGCTAACTAATGGTCTATACCCTCTCCAATTAGAAAATAGAAGTAGAGAAAGTGTTGCAGTTACGCCATGTTCTCAGTATAGATTCAGCTTGATTCCTCACACCACACATCTGGAGGTATAAACGTAAGGACAGACAGGAGAAAAGGTCTCTAATTAGGCACCCTGTCCTGGGTTTAGGTATAGTTACAATGTAAAATGTTTGCTATTTTATTCTAAGAATTGAAACATTTCTACTGCAGTACCACTAAGTTAATCCACCTATTCATTTATCTAGTTGTACAAACGAATGAATGAATGACCTATATTGGGGCAGCGCGGAGAGTCCTAGGTCAATCATGAACAGGTTTCCTGAGTAAATGTGATAAAAAATTACTAATGTTGACACATTACTTGGTATATAAATACGTCGGACTCAGGGGTTTTGCTCCAATCATTCTCAGCGGCATCTCCAACAGTGCTGCTGAGGGGCAGCAGGAGGAAGGATGGTCAGCTTCCTGTCTCAGCAGACTGCCAATAACCCTGGCTGTTCGCAGATATTCTTGGGGTACAGGGCCAGTAAGACTCATGTCTAGATAGGGAAAAGGGTTGAGAACCAAGGAGCCAGAGCATTCCATTTATTGAATTCTTGATATTTTGATTACCAGAATCTGCTTTTTAAAGAGCTGTTAAAATAAGGTTATGAACAGAAGTGTGTGTTGTACACAGCATGCCAAGTGCATGCCTCTCAAGGTGTAAGATGAGTTGACCACATGCCCTCTGAGGCCCATTCCTCTAGCTACAGTAGCTGCTGGGGATAGCAACTGAGCAAGGAAGCCTTCAGTACTAAGGGAAGGAAGCCTCCACTTGACACCTGATCACCCCAAGTATTTATTGAGTGTCTTTAGTGTCTGAGGCAGGAGAATGTCTTCTGTGGATTTTACCAGTTATAAAATCTCTTGAAATCTGTCATGCTAAATATGAATATCTGTATGATTCTTTGTAAGTTTTCATATTCTACCTCAATTGCTCTCAAACCTTGAGGTCTCACCCCAGCATTGTGTACCATTGATAATTCATCGTTTCCATAGTAAAATTAATCCAGTTGTCTTTTAGGAACTTCATTCCTTATCCAACAGGTTCCCAGGTAACAAATGAAAGTGACATATTTGATATTCACCTGTTTGTACTATTAAAACAAAATATGCATAACTGCTAGCTATCCAGTGATCAGACGTTTAATAAATGAATATTGTATGCTCAAAACCTGTTACATGTTAGCACTAAACAGGCATAATAAGTATTTGTTTGTTGAGTGAATGAATGAATGGATGAATAGGCAAAGAAATGACTAACATACTAGCCATTTGTTGTGCAGTTTAGTAATCGGGAAGTTCAGTAGGAAAGTACAGTGACCACGTTTCTTTGGCTAATATTAGTAGTGCACAGTGTTTGTTGTAAAGTAGATCCAGACTCATTGTTTCACTGGCCTTCATAAGTGCACAGGACAAAATAGATCCTTGCTGTCAGCTGCATCCTGCCCTGCTGCTGCTGACAAAACCCCACCTTGGCAGATGTGAAACCGTGATCAGCTTGGGGCTACTCCAGATGCATAGAAACAGAGCTGGCCAGGCCAAGGGCTGGGAGAACATCTAAAAATAGATAGGTAATCCCTTATCTTGTTGCATATGAAAATAGTGTTTATGTGAAGCAACATTATTAGAAATGATGTGTAAGAAAAGAATCTCAGCAATGCCTTTTATGATTTAGAGGGAGAAAATACATTAACGTGACTTTGAAGCACAGGATTAGTGCTGCTGGAAGGGGGACTAACGGGATAGCTGGTGTCTTTGGTGAAAAGAAACTTCATTCTGTCCCGTAGAGACCTGTCCTCTGCCCACAAAGTGGTACCCTGTTTTTCCACTGGATGTCCCCTTAGCAACCCCCTCACAGTGGTCATGGAAAAAGAGGGGAGGTAGTAGTAGGATACCCCCAAATTTTAATGGTTTAACACACCAAAGGTTTATTTCTCACTCCTGCTACATGCCAGCTCAGGTCAGCAGGCATTCTGCTCTACTTGGTCACACAGAGACCCCGATCGGCTGACAGCTGACATGAACTTTTCACAGCCTCAACTTGGAGGTGACACTTAGCACCCCTTCTCAAAGCGCATTGGCCAAAATTAGTAATAGGGCTATGCCTGGCCGCCTGAGGGTGGGAAGTCTATTTTTCTCTATGTCTAGGACAGAGGGAGAACTGGAAAGTGGTGAGCAGTTTTTGCAATTGATGACTAATATTTTTATGTTGAAATTAGAGCATGGTGCACTAAATCCAGCACCAAGGTTCCATTTTTAAATGGATTTAATTTAATTTGTCTGATTCCAGGTCAATTGGCTATTTTCTGAGCCATGAGTATAACTGAGTCTGATTTCCACACTGCGCCAATTTACTGGCATACAAAGAATGAATGGATTTTTGCCTGCGGTACCCTCTAGTACAAGACAGCACTAATTTTTCTGTTGGATATTTTCCAGTAAGCCTTTCTAACATCAAGTTTTAAAACTGAAGCGTGGTTGGGTGAAACGAAGTCAGGAGGAACAGTTTGCCCTTAGTAATTGTTCCCATGTGAGACAGGTGTTTTCAGGGATTTTTTTCCTATGGATACAGTGAACACTTGCTGGCAGCTGGTAGTGGCCCAGGTAAAATGTACTTGATTTCTCCTTCCCTCCTCTTTTTCAGACCACAACACACACACAGTCCTACATCCCTGCTTATTTAGAAAGAGGCAACCCAAGTTATCTCCTCTTACCTGGGACATAATATACCAGTGTA
The DNA here is from genome assembly GCF_040802235.1 of Manis javanica. NCBI lineage: Eukaryota > Metazoa > Chordata > Mammalia > Pholidota > Manidae > Manis > Manis javanica. The sequence continues at coordinate 110,367,327 of NC_133164.1, forward strand.
AGAAACTAGACGGAATAAGCCACCTGGCCGTTCGTTACCTGTAAGCACAGCAGTGGAAGAAGCAGCCTGAGAGAACCCAGCTCTGGGCGTTCCCGAGGGGCGCTCAGTCCACATCCCTAAAGGGGAACTCACAGGGCTGGGGGCCCTTCACATGGGGGGAAAATTGTTGTTTTAAACAGCCTTTTGAATGGGGTCTGCAATGGAAAGGTATTTCATTTTTGCTTGTGTCTTTGTGCTTGTGTATGAACACAGACCAAAAGCATGGGCAGGTTTGGGGATGTTTATTTTCTCTGCATCTCAACCTGAGTAATGAATAAGTCAGTTATAAAATATTATTCGAGGCAGACCCTCAGACAGTGTCCTGATCTCTTTTACAGATTGAGTTTGGCCCAGGAATAACCTTCTTACACTTGGACAGTTAATCCAAGGTTTGTATAGAATCTCAGAACACTGTAGGATGGGAAGGTCTTTGAGTAAGAACAGGATGCCCCAGGCAGTTGCATCTCTGCTAGATTTACACCAAGAACATCCTGGTTGACCAACGGTGAGGCATCTCCTAGACCTCCACTTCCCTTCTTTTCCTCCTGAAACATTGTTTTTGATTGGGCTTTGCCCATGAATGAGTTTCCTATGGCTGCTGTTAACCAATTACTACAACTTGGCTTCAAAACACAGCAATTTATTCTCTTAGAATTCTGGAGGCCAGAAGTTCAAAGTCAGTATTACTGGGCTGCAGTCAGGATGTCAGCCTTCCCTCCGGAGGCTACAGGAGAGAATCTGTCCCTTGCCTCCTGCAGCTTCTCCTGGCTTCCAGCATCCCTTAACGTGTGGCCACGTCCCTCCAGTCTCTGCCTCCATGGTCAGTCGCATTGCTGCGTCCTCTTCTCTCCATGCCAAATCTTCTGCATTTCTCTTATAAGGATGCTTGCTGTTCCATTGAGTTTGCCTGGGTAATCCAGGATAATCTTTTCATCTCAAAATCCTTCATTTAGTCACATCTGCAAACCTTTTTCCATGTAAGGTCACATTTACAGGTTCTAAGGATTAGGACCTGACCTCTTTGTGGGCCATTATTCCACCTAGCGGTTCAACAACTGGGATGGCTTACAGAGAGATGAAGAATTCAGGTTCTGTCCTGCAGGGGTCATTTTACTCTGAAATTAAACTGAGTGATTATTGAAAATATATCATGTGTTAGTGCTGTAAGCTAAGCACTGTGGGAGATATAAAGGTACATAAAACTGTGTCTCCCTCCAGGAAGCTTGTGATTTTGCTGGAAGAGAAATGTGCATATAAAGTGAGTCATAAGGAAAAGGTCATGTTAGATCCTGAGAGCCAAAAAGTGGCACCAGCAGCGATGGTCTGAGCCCCTGAGCCTGCATGCTTGGCACATACGGCTATGTGTGCTGGAACATTTGACCCAGGAGAGATTTAGGAGATGATCACACCCCACCTTCCACCTAACCGTTCCCCCTCCGCTGTTTCCCGCCTCCTCGGGGTGTTTTCCCCGGCTCTGCCTTCTGCAAGTGCACCTGCCCCTTGTGCTCTGCACTCTTCCGTTTTCTTCTTGACGAGAAACAATCAAAGATCATGCCTCCATGCTAACAAGTACTGGAAATCAGTGATACCAAGTAAAAATAAGATCAAGGAAGCTTCAGTTTAGAGTAGGATCAATCTGTTACATACAATATCATGGTATATCATTTTAGGTAATTTGAATTTATCTTAGCTCAATCTGTGTACATGAACGAACACATATCATAGTGAAAACTATGGAGTTATCCCTTTAATGGAAAAAAACTAATTTTATATTTTAAGGGAACCTGAATTTTTGTGTGTAATGCATCTTGATAGGAGTCCAGGGTTGCCTGGTGTTCATTCGGTCTCTGGGACCCTGGTGATCTTAACTAAATCTATAGTGGCAACATAGGAAGATGAGACAAGCCTGACTCCTTGGGCCTCTCAGTACCTGGATCCTGGCCCTGCTTACAGAATGACTTGAGCAGGTTACTTAACCATTCTGAGCCACACTTTTCTCATCTTTAGAATTGTGCCAATAATGATCCCTACCCCAGGGTTGTTGGGGTGATTAACTGAGATAATGCATAACTGTTTAGAACATTGCCTTAAATTTGTCTTTCCCTTTTCTCTCCCCTTTTTTCCTTACAAGAAAAAGAGTCCTTGGGCTGGCTAAGTGTCCTGCCTCTCTTCAGCACACAGCCCTCTGTAATCAAGCACTGTCCTGTCTGGTCCTTTCTGACAAACACATGATGACAAATTGAACATACTTTGAGATCCCATTACACCCAGGATGTAAACCAAGCTTCTAAATTACATTTTTAATGACAATGTCTCCCTATATTTTTGTTCCCTGGACTTCTTAAATTGCAGCACAGCATGTTTCCCCCGGGTAAAAATCAAAAATAAATAAATAAATGGTTAAGTTGCAGACTGTAGCTAATAAGGATTTGTGCCATGACGGAGAATTCGGTGGCCATTCCACTTAATGATAACAGTCACCTTCTGAATTCATGTTTAAAGAAACCACTGGAATGCTTGCATTCTTCCACTTCTAAACTGTCATGTGCGTGTGCACACACACACACACACACACACACACACACACACACACACACACACACACACACACACACACAGTGAAAAGGCTGCAGAAAGCATGTGGTTGAATGCAGTTGGGTCTGGTTTGAACAATAACTGTTCTGGAATTTAGGATTCTGGTTTCTTGAAATTCTTACTTCAAGAATATAAAAGATTCCTGCCATACAGAGCCGCTCATTGTTCACATGCCACATGCATCCCATGTGATAAGCGACTAGGAGGTGCCACATCAGTGCCTTTGTCCAAGTGTCGTCTTTTGTCTCCCTTTGCAGGGAGGAAGGCATAGGCTGAGCCTGACTGGAAGGAATAACTGATAGATTTCTTGGCCACTAGACAACAAGATAGATTTTTTTTTTCCAACAGATGGATGCCTAAAAAAGAAAAATACAGTATGTGCTAATGAAGCAAAACAATTCTCAGCATCTTTGTTTAAATTAAAAGTGTCTTGATCGGTTTTTGAAAACCTAACTCTGAAATGAGTCTCCACCATTGTGGCTTCAGAATTATTCTCTGTGGGTGAGTAAGACTTTGACAGATAGGGCCGGAAACAGACATAATTAGGTTACTGGTCATCAATAAATAGATCAGCAGTCTCCTCCCCTACACTGGCCCTTTTTAGAGTTAAATTGAGATTAGGGTAGTGGAGTGTTCAGAAACCCATCTGTAGTGTTCTTAAGTCTTATAGTTATCTCTCCTCAGTGTTTTTCAAGGTGGCATCCCAAGTAAGGCTCACATTTGTAATTTATTCTCAAATGTAATTAAATGGTCCATTTATAATGTGCCACATGTCCCACAGTCTAGTTCCTGAAGGAATGGTCAAGGATGTGCTAGCATTCGGATAAGATTTTATTCAGCAAAAATGAAGAGACATGAGAATTGGGATTTTACTTAGAATATGGGCAGCCAAGCCTACGTGACTATTCAAGGACTATCTGTGTTGGGTAGGTTTTCAGACGTTGGCTGTACTACGTACCAGCTCTCTGACCTCGGACAGATGACTTAGCCCTTCTGTGCTTTGGTTTTCTCGTCTGCGTCACAGTTGTTAGGAGGATTAAGGGAGATGAGTTATGTGAAGCACTTAGAATGTGCTGGGCACAAGAGTGAATGTCCCTTATATACTAATTGCTGTTGTTGATTTATGGCTTAGAATGAATTGTGTCGTGCATACATTTAGAAGGGTTACCCCACCCCCACCCCACCCCCGCTTAGGTAGAAGTTGCTACTGCACATTGTATCCTTGAGAAATGCATTTGGGTTTAACAGCACGTCCCATCCCATGCTCCTGATGCATCAGATGCCCCTCCCCGAGGTTCTTTCATACAGAAGTGATTTCTCATCCTCACAACCGTCTCTCAGTGGTGGTATCATCCCTACTTCACACATGAGGAAACTGAGGCTGAGACATGCAGTAACTGCATCAGATCACCACAATAAGGTACAGGGCTGGGAATGGAACTAAAGGCAGACGACAAGCCACACTTGCTCAGAGTCATCCAGGAAGGAGGAGGAAGGAATTCTGTCTGTGCACGTCATGCTCTGTAGTTTTGTGGACATGGTAGTCCAAACGGCTTCTACTCTAGTCAGTGCAATGAATATGATTGAATTCCAGGACATGTCAGGCTGAGTCAGATGTGGGGATCCCCACTAGTAAGTGGCTGGTCTGGTGGGCAAGGTTTGTGCAGTGTGACTGTCTCCTTCGCTAGGTTTTTCTTTCAGTTTCTAAATTGGAAGTAGGTATGTATATAGCTTGATTTACAGATTATTATAGAAAAGTTTAAGTTAGTATTTTGTCCCAGATTGACACTATGGGCAAAAGAAAATTATAGGGAAGTTTTATCTCATAGTTCTGAGAATTGTACACATATAAAGAATCTTCAGGTTACTGAGTCTTAACATGCTCCCCCCCCCACCATATTTTATAATAAAGATAATAAGGCACAGAAAGTTTAAGTGATTCTCCTTGGTTTCCATGGTGAGTGAGAGCCCTAGTTAAGCTCAGATGAGTAAATAAAAGTGGCAATTTGAAATTCATTGAAGTGTGTACTTCAATGTTTGTTTGAGAGTATTTGAACTCCTGGGCCATTGTTGAAGACTGACACTAACCCCCATATTCCAGTAATTAATATTTAACCCAGGAATGTGGTCATTGCAAGTTTAAAAGAAATCAGATGCTTTGATCAGTAAGGTGGTTAGGAACTAGGTGGGAATGTAATGAAATTGTCATGTGCCCTTTCTGTGTAGACTTCCATACAGTTAATGGAGCAGCTCACAGGGACAGTCTCCGGTTGTGACTCTGGGGATGTACAACTGTAGGACCACAATTTAACTTACTTGTCAGCTCCTTTAGTCAGTGTCTTGTGCTAGTTTTGCACATGCTATTTTCACGGTTCCACTAATAATGCATTGGGTCATAGACAGCATTCTCTCTTTGAGATGCCCAGACCTGTTGGGGAGCTCGTTGAAGTCAGAGAGAGAGAGAATGGGAGCTGCTGAACAATCCTCCAGGGTCCCTGCGGCTGATGGGGCAGCCTGTGCTTCTCAGACTGCTGTCTGCAGATCACAGGGTAAAAACATAACGGATATTCCTGAAACCTTAGTTTCACTTAAAGATTTTTATGGGAAACTTCTAACTCTTAATGTCAAAATAAGCCATGGGGATACCACGGAGTTGAATGTAGATTTCTTACTAACATTTAGGATGACCTAGAACTTTGCCCTGACTCCAGACCCAGCTCCAGAGGTGACTCACCTCTACTGTCATTCACTGCCCCATCCCCTGCTGTTGGCAGGTGACCCGCAGAGGTGCCAGCGGTCATGCTGTTGGGGGGTAGCAGTGTAATGATGTCGCTGGGGACTTGCCGCGGCCCCTTGTGGCCGCAGCTCCTCGGGGGTGTTTGCTAAGTGGCTTGGCATGGCCGTAGAGCGCAGCTGAAGCTGGCATGTTGGGGCTGCTTCCCATAGATTATACTGGCTTTCGGAATCTGGCCTAGGATTACTATTTATGATACAGTTTTCTCCAGGATGACAAGTTTAATGTTCCAGACAAACAGTGTATATGAAAGTGGACTCTTACATGTAACTTCTTTGTAAGTTGGTGAATAGCCTCACAACAGATTAATTTTTTTAAAAGACAGATGACAAAGAGGCCATTTCTAAGCCTCGTCCCAGCTTTTTGGTCCTACTTAGCTTTCCATCTTGGTCTTAAACATTATGTTTTATTTTCACGTGTTTATTTTTTAAGGGATAATTAACTTTATAATAGTCCATTCCGCTTTTATAGCTCTTCGATGTGTTTTACCTCAGAACTTCTCAAACTGTACATGCTGCCCTCTTGGCAGTAGGAAGTGGGAAAATAGGAAAAGTATTTTGATGGGAGACCAGACTGAACCACCGAGTTTCTGAAAAAAGCTGTTTGCTTTCCAGTTGGCCAGGATTGGCAGGGGCCCCACTACTTCCATTTGTCAACTCTCAATTTGAAATATTCACTAATAGTAGTTCAGTAACATTGAGTAGTAGCTTACACATGCCTTCCTCCTTCACTGGTGTTGAATTGTGTGACAGTTTATGAGATAAGAGGTGCATTTTCCATGTGAGGAACTTGGTCCCCGGAAGACTTAGTGCCCGAGGTCATCCAAGCTAAGTTACCTCCTGAACGGGACTAGCACCCAGGGGGCTGGCCCCCAGGCCTCTTGGGCTTCTTTTTCAGATCCACACCTGTGATTTAGAGCACATGCACCCGGACTGTGTGCTTCTCAAAGACAGTACCCCTCACCCTTGTTTGAGTCACCTGTGCTGGGCGGACAGTGCTCCGCACTTGCTCTCAGCATTGGGCAGCCCTGCCCTTAGGGCCTGGCCAGCCCCATCCCTGTTCCAGCACTGGTCACTGGTGGGCTTTATGCATGGTGGGGATATGCACCGGCGCTTGAATGGCAGTCCCTAGTAATTCTTAGAACAAGTCCCAACTTTCTTCTCCATGTTTAGCATCGGTAAAGACTTAAGTTTGGTGCCTGGTATGGTAGTTCTCTCTTTGGTGGTTTGATTGTTCATAACTTTCGATGCGACGTGAAGGGAGTATTGGGCATTTTTCTCCTCTGTGAGTTTTGTCTGTAGTATGCTCACGTGCTTTCTCCCATATTCCTAGGCCTTCCTGGCTTTGATACCAGCCCCATTGTAGATTCCCAGTTAGATCCCTGGTTCTGGAAACAAAGCTTCAGTTCCTTCCTGATAACTAACTGCTTAGCTTTTGCTGTTAATTTTAAACACAACTCAGCCAAGGAGCTCAGCCTCAGCTTCTTGGGAATTTTTCCAGCAGCCAGATAGTGAACTATGTCACACTCCCTGTTTTACCCATTAATGAGGAAATAGGTATTAGGTGTATGTGGCTTTGCTGCTAGACCTGTCTCTCCGTCTCTCTCTCTCTCTCTCTCTCTCTCTCTCTCTCTCTCTCTCTCTCTCTCTCCCCCCCTTTCCCTCCCTCCCTCCCTCCCTCCCTCTCTCTAATACTCTGGGAGGTATAAGAGAAACCAGCTGGAGGATAAGCACATAACAAGTTTCTTCAAATAACTGATTATCTGTCCCATCCCTGTGTAGAGAGATTAGCCCATAAGAAATAACACAGTATTATAGAAACATATGTAAGCATTGGAATCAGAGAGACTCTGTTCCAAACCACAGCTTGCCACTTTCTAGTTTTAGAAACTTAAGTTCCTCTTCCTTCCCTGGTGCTTCAACAGGATAGGAGTTAAAGAAAAATGAACCTAGATAACCAGACCGCTCTTACAGAGGTGCCCCAAGATGGCCAGAACGCCTTAGAGTATAGGGAAGGGAAGTGGAATGGGACAGTGGTTCTCAACTAGGGGCAGTTCTGTGCCCCCTCACCCCCCTCCAAACTAGGACATTTGACATTTGGAGACATTTTTGGATGTCACAGTGGAAGATGGGAATTGCCACTGCATGTTGTGGAGTAAAAGCCAGAGTACTTCTACAAACCATGCATGGCAGAGAATAGACAGTCCCCCACCACAAAGATTTACCTAGCCCCAAATGCCAGGCGGGCTGAGGCTGGGAAACCTTGGGTTAGGAATAACATTTATTGGATGTAATTGCCCATTTAATATCCAGTGACTATGCAAGATGAAGCTGTTTTATTCCCCATTTTACGGATGAGAAGATTAACCTTTTGTGGTGATTAAGAAACTTGCCTTTGGTTATTCAGCTACTTCTAGGTAGACATGGGATTTTAAACTGGGCGCATGTGCATCTAAAACCTATACCCTTTCTACTGACCAGGAGATAGTGAGCTCCCCATCACTGATGCCCACAGCCAGGCAGGGTGAGCAGCCACTTGAGCGGGACAATAGAGAGAAGAGGCTCAGATGTCTGTTGTACTGAATGACTTTGAGGTCCCTCCTAAGGATCACATTCTCTTATTCTATTTTGAAATAGGATTTGTCTTTTTAGCCCCAGTATTAGAGTGGCAGGCAGATAGCCCTTGGCCATGACCAATGAATCCCTGTGCATTGTGCACCTGTGAGTCCTACTCCTATTCATATCCCAGCCCCATCAGGGCAGAGGGCAAGGGTTCCAGACAAAGGCAGCCCCACGTGCATCCCCCTTGCCCATCCCATCCACATTCTGGGCCCAGGTAGTTATTTTTGCCCACACGTGTAAATGGGTCCAGCTAGTTCTCATTTGGAAGGACAGACACACAAGTGAGGGGATTTGGGAGGGGAGGCAGGGAGCCAACTATGCTGTACTCTTGGAGATTGCAGTTTAATGTCAGTTTGCTGATCTGTGTAATTGTACCAGTTGAACAGGTAGTTATTGTTTCCCTTTTCGCACAAGGAATGCTGAGAGACTTACTCAGTGGTTGTCAGCCCTAGCCACAGAGAGTAAGGTGGAGGGCTTTTAAAGCACACCAGTGTCTGAGCCCCTCTGCCAGAAATGTAATTGTCTCAGGTGAGGCTGGGTACCAGTGCTGCTAGAACATCCCAGGAGACTCTGCTGCCCAGCCAGTTACTCAGAGTCCCTGGTTAAGGCCACACTTCAGTACTGCTCATCCTGCTCGGGCAGACCTTACTCAGGTACCTGTTGATGTTACTCTGCCATGAATATACTAGAAGGAGGAAGAGTGTTGGGCCTTTTTCCCTGGTATGTCCTCAGATTGCCAGCCACACTTGGGCCTTCAGTTCACACCTGCTAGAATTTTAAATTAAACTACTCCTCACCCTTCAAATTCCTTATTTTAAATGATTTACTCTTAAGGTACATGTAATCATTTGCCTAATTTTTCACAAAGCTTTGAAATTTTCCTTTCCACACTGTTTTTTCTCATCAACATAATGTATAAGGAAAGAGGAATTTTCATTTTCATTGCTACCATCTAAACATCTTGTACCCTGGAGAAAGAAGCTTTAAATACTTAATAAGTTTTGAGAGAGAATTTCTAAAAGTCTAGTTAATGGCCTGTTGTTAATGATGGATTGGTATAAACTGTAGTCTCCAAACATGTTTGCTTAGAGACCATTGTAAAGAATTCTGAAGAACTGTTTCTCATGCATTTTTAAGTTAACATGTATAATTTATCAATAGCAAGTTATTAGTCTGATGGTTGCAAAAGATGTAATTTCTAGTGTATTAAGTGTGCTTTATATTTCATGACGTGTCCAGTACTTTGGATTTCTTCTTGTGATTACAGATAAGGTTCGTGTTATGGAAAATGTTGCCATAAAATTAATAAAAGATTTCCTTATTGTTAGAAGCAGCTCTTTCACACTTAATTTCTTGTCATTAAAAAAAATCTGACTTTTGTCAGTTATTAAGGTCTTTCTTTGGTAGCTAAGTTCAAAGAGAAAGTACAGAATTTGTCAGTATCTTTATTTTTCTTCACTTATACATTTAATCTATTATTAAAATTGTAGAAAATGTGATTTTAAAACTTCTCAAGAGGAAATTATCCTGAAATCTTGAGAAATTAAGAGTTGTACAATAAAATCCAAAGCACAAAATTAAATAACATTGTGTCACTACATGAACCCGATGGCACAGTTTCCTTTTAAATTAACTTTGAACTTCAATCTTAGGTCACTGTGCTTTGTTACAAGTAGAATATATGTGAATGTTTATGTTTAGCAGATTATACTCATTAAAAGTTTTTAGTTCATTCAGCAAATAAATTTTGCATTCCTTTCTCAAGGAATCACAGTAATAGCTAAGGTTTTTCTGCATTTGCACTTTTTTTTTTGCAAAGATTAAGTAGCCTTATGAGAAACCGAGCGCCATTTGTGTCACTTTTGTGCAGCAGGACAGCTTTGAAGCAGATGTAACACATAATCATGGTGCCAGGCCCTGGACACTGTAGGGGTGACAAACTATGGCTGCTTCTTCCTCTGAAAAGATCCACAATTGTCAGGTCTCCTAGATCTGTGTTACTAAGCATGTCTGGGTTGAAGGGGAAAACTGCTTGACAAACAGGAGCATAAAGGAGATAAGCACCAGGGTGACACACAGTGTGATGGCAACACCCCGTGTCCACAGGCAACCTTTCTGGCCGGGGTGGGATAGCAGCGCCATCCCATATGGTTTGTGGCTGCACCTCCCCCCTCCTGTGACCCTTTTCCTCCCCGTCTTCTGCCTCCACTTTGTATCACTGTCCAGTCGGCCACGCTGCTGTCCTGCTGCTGCCTTATAGGCAGCATCTGGGCTCCTCAGTATTCCTCGTGCGTCAAGGACTTCACAAAACGTGACCTTACTCCCTTGCCACACAGTGAGCAAACGGCCGCTGAGGGGAAGAGCCTGGGAGCAGAACGCTTTGGCCTGAGTGCCGACCTTCCATTTTTCTGTGTGGTCTGCACCATCGTGGTGCCTCAGCTGGACCATGTGAAATGAACACTCTCCTAAGCCTGCTTTCTCTTCCAGAGTCTTCCCCTCTGGTAAATTCTTCCAGCTGTCCAGGGACCTTTCGGAAGTGCGGTCCTGGCCAGTGTTCCCTGCCTGCTGTGCTCTTCTCGTCCCCTCGTTGGCCTGCCTCTCACTAACCAAGCCCCCCGGGGCCCTTCACACCTGCCACCTTCCCTTGCACCACCCCTCCTTCCCTGCTCCTCAGCCACACTGACCTTCCCCCCAGGCCCTACCAGGCCATCTCCTCTGGACCTCGTGGCTTTAGCCTAATGCTTTTGCTAACATAGCATCCCTTCCTGTCCCCATCCATCCTCCTGGCAGACTCCTACTTCATGACCCTTGCTTGAAGATGATGTCCTTCATAAAGTCACCTCTGCCCTTGACCCTTGGCAGAACCCGGCACTTCCCCTGTGGTATTCCAGCAGCTTCTCTAAATGCCTCTGATGTGGGGCAGCTACCGTGCTGTGTGGTGACTGTCTGCCCGGAGCAGAGACATGAGCCACCTGTAGCTGTTAAGCACCTGAAATGGGGATAGTCCAAACTGAGGTGTGCTGTAAGCAAGAAACAGACACCAGATTTCAAAGACTTAGAGTGAAAAGAAGAATGTAAACATTTCAGTAAATCTGTGTATTGGTTACATGTTGGAATGATATTTCAGATGTAGTGGGTCAGCTAAAATACACTGCTAGAATTAGTGTCACCCGATTTTCACTTTATAAATGTATTAGAAATTTGCAAATTCTGTACGTGGCTCACATTGTATTTCTGTTGCCCAGGACTGGTTAGTCTCTCTCCCTTGGACATAAGGGCCCTTCGTCTCTGTGTTTGTGTCTGGTTCCCAAAGTTTCTTCCCAGTATTTACACCCTTGGAGTTTATTGGAACTGAAGTTCAGATTATCAAGTGCCCCTATTGCAAAAAGCTGCAATTCTTGTGGCCCTTGTTTGACCCCTGGCCTGGAATATGCTTAAATTTGAGCAGGGAGAGGACTGAATGTTCTTGGGCCACCTCCGCCCACTAGAAGGAAGAGGGCCGTCAAGCAGGTGTCATGGTCTGGTGTGAGCTGGGTACCCCCAGCAACTGGGACTCCCTGTGAGTCTGCAGAGTGGCCTCTCGCGACCTCATTTGTACTGGGCCAGTTCTGCTCCTGGATTAGCCAGCCTGCTATTGCTGGTTTCTTCAGTCTTTGCCAACACGGCAGTCTTTGCTTTATTTACCCGGTCTGTTTTGTCTTCTGAATTTCAAGCAAAGTGTCCCTTAAAATAGATCATCTTCATTTGGGCAGTATGGTGTAATTCTGCCCTGCATGATTTTACGGGAGCCTATAAAGTCCAGGGAGTTTGCTCTGACATCTTGTTGACAAGGAGGTCATATTTGTTGTTATGAATAAGAGCCAGTGTCCCCAGGACACACCTTACTCTGATTTAGTCAATGGGGAGGTCTCATCCCTAACCTCTAAAAATTAAATGGCAGAGGGACTTGCGATGTGAAAGTGGCATGTGTTTTCACGAGAAAGTGTCTTTGAGTTTCATTTGGTTTTGTGTTCTGGTGCAAATCAAGTTCGTTTTGGCAAGAACATATGCATTCAGAGAGGATTTTATCATTGTGCCTATTTATTTTTAGTAGAATGCCACTTGACTATTTGATTAAGGTAACTTCAACAATTCGACAACTTAGATTGAAACAATTCACCTTGAGAGCCAGAGGTAGCCATGGTTAGATGCTGGATTATGTAATGCACGGCGTGGGTGGAGGCCAGACTTGGTTTCTGTTTCTTCATGAGCCACAGCGATTCTGTCCACATGGCAGAGGCTTATGTGTATGATAAGTGGAGGGAGAAACAAGAAGTCTTACTTTCTTTTGCATGTGACGACAAATCTCACTTCATGCTTTAGTGAGAAATGAGACAGCGCCTAAAACTAAATGCATCTTGACATTATGGTGATTGTCTAGAGAATAAGCTGCTGAAGAATTAACTATATTTGTCACATTTTGTCTGAAGCTTCTATGAAAGTTTCTCGAGCCACTCAGTATTTAGGTAATTCAGAGTACGTACTTCCGAAGTCACTCTCAAAATAGAACCCGTTTCCCCCATCTAGTCAGTCGTGATGCCTGAGGGTGGGACCACATGCTTTGGAAGGAAGCAGCAGATGGGGGAGTTCCATTTAATGGTTTAGTGGGAAAGCAGAGGTTATTTTTCTGGCTTAGTGTTAAGAGTTGTGGTGAAGCTTACCTTGATTTGTAATGTACAATGACCACACAGTATCTTTACTCTTGAAATCTTTTTCTGTAACTGATGCTCTAATTCCTCTTTACTGCTCCATTTGTCTTAAAAAAATTCTAAATATAATTTTCTTGGAAGTGAGTAATTAATACTTCCTAGGGTGAAACTCCAGGCAGTTGGTAGAACTTGGGTGGTCTTTACTTGCTGTAGTTGGTTGGCTTTTGAATTTTTAACGATGGCGCCAAAAAGTAGTTTAGATTACAGGTTAGTACACATATTCGTATATGTATGTAACTAAAACATGTTTCTTCAAGTGGCACTTACATATCACGTGAAGCACTAATGTTTTCTAACATGTAATTCTTGGAAATGCTTCTTGTGAACTCCTAACGAGATTGCAACTCACAATTTAAAAAACACTGCCTAACACACAGCTGCAGTCTTATGTGGGGTCATTGTACCTTCCAAGAATCACCAGTCCTTTTTGAACCTTTTCCTGATGTGCCTGTCTGACCCCGACTTCACTGTGAGCACCCTTAACTTGTTTCCAGTGCTTTTCTGCCCATGCAGGTCCCCTCCATTCCCTTTCAGCTTCCATGGGAAATGGGCAAAGCCCTAGCGTGTTCTTGCCACAGCCTCTGGTCATCAGCGTTTAGTAAGATTCAGATCACATCCTTCAAGTACAGTTCTAACTTAAGGATCAAAAGTCTGTGTTGTTGCCTGAATGGAAGTGTCGTTTGAGAAATTGAGTCTCATTTTGTGAGGACAGCCAAGCCTGGTGTCCACCTCAGTGCCACAGCTCTGGCCCAGTGTGCACACAGGGACCGTGGGAAATGTTTCACTGGAGCTGTTGTAATATTCCGCTGGCTTTGGTTCCAGGGACATTTACACACCATGGCAGCCTACCTCTTCATGACCATGACACGTTTGTCCCTTTCCTTCTTAGGAAAAGGGAGTAGTTTTCTTGGGGTGGCAAGGTGGGCCGGGGGACGACTCCTGAATGTAATTAACCATCATTCAGAGAGCAAGCACCTAGACAGACAGTGTTTGGTATATTTATTTCACCTTTACAGTAGTGAAATATGGGGTTTTTTCCACCTTATGTGACATGTTTCAGGGGTTCCATTTTGCATTGTCATTATATTGGAAATATATTTGATGGCTTGTCAGGAGGGAACAGGTATAATTGTTACTAACCTGTACATTTTTCAGCCTCTAGAATAGTGTGATAGGTTAATGATAACTGAGGTTTAAATTGACAGCATTTACCACTTTATAAAAATAAGCACAAGAAATGTCAGTGTTCACTATATGAGTCGAAACTACTTTGGTTTCTGTAGGCCCTTAACAATGAACATGATGGAGATAATTTTGTAATGACAACTATTAAAAATTGATTTGATTACTGTGTTTTTGTGACAAGATGCCATCCTGTGGCAGTGACCTAAGAACGTTGTGATGGCCTCAGATGTCTGGCCCACTGGTGGGGATGTTCCTATGCCAGCACCCTGACATGTCCTTAAGACACTCCAGCTTCTCATCTTGACCTTAAAAAGTAGGCTCTCTGACCTCCTAGTAGAGCTCTTCTGTAGGATTGAAGACATATTTTAAAGTCAGTATAATGTCATTAACCTACATATTTGACATTCATTGACATTTCTTTAGCTTTGGCAACAGTAAGATGTTCTGAAACCTGGATTTCACATATTCTGTTGATGGGTGTAACGTTTGTTTAAGCCAGTTCCTTTTGACCATCTGCTATTCTGTACTTGGTTGCTATTTTATTTTTAAAATAGTTTTATTGCAGTTGCCCCTTGATGTAGACCGTAAAATAAGAGCCTTAATGGCAGGGTTGCTTCATCTTTGGCTGTTAAAAAAATTTGTTTTTTAAATGTAATGAGAAAGTGTGTTTAGGTACAAGTGAAGCCACCTAGCTTGAACATGAGTGCCTCGGACTCAGTGACCTGCTTCATTTGAGGAAAAGGGAAGCCTTAGAACAGGAGGTAGTGTTAAAGATGACACACCCCAAATGGACTTTTCACAGAAATCCTCCTTAAACTCCATAAAACTGTGCTATCATCAGAGCCACTTCTTATCCACACTGGCCAGAGCCAGCATCCCATGCACAGCCAGGCTTTCCTGCCGGCTGTAGAGATGCAGGACAGTGGCCTAGCGGGAGCCTGGACTCTAGAACCAGCCTGCCCAGATGGGAAGCTTGGGGAGGTCACACACCTCTCTGGTCTCTAGGTTTCCCATTTGTAAAATGGGCATAATAACAGTGCCATTGTAGGTTGCTGTGAGGATTAGATGTGACCTGGTCACAGTGCCTGCCTTGCTATGTAGCCTTAGTGACGGGCGCCTGTCTTTTGGTGTCTGGGCAAAGCTGACCTCATTTGATTAGTTTAGGTCTCTAACATCTGTCCATAAAAACCCAGCATGGGCATGTAGCTGTTCCGTGAATTTTTGTTAAAATGCACTTAGGTTAACGATTGGTGGGTAGCCTTTCAAAGATAGCAGTTTATGAAAGAGCTTCCAGTAAGCCTGTCTTCTACTGGTTGCATCTGCATCCTTGTCCTTCACTGCATTAGCACTGGTAGCAGAAGGCGGAGGAGATGAGTGCCAACACCACACTATACTCGCATTAGGTAGACGCACGACTCATGGTCAGTAGTCAGCACATGTCTGTGTTTGTGATAGCAGAGCTAACTGACTTTTACGCTAGCTTTATAGTGACAAAGTAGCCAAGTTGAGAACAGAGAACGTTCCCTATTTCCTAGGACAGCGTAGGTGTGGCCTTTTTTGGGCTTTCTGCTGACTGCTTCTTTTGTTACAATGCACAGCATTTATTGGCTCCTTATATAGCCTTGTGCTAGGTGAGGATCTCCATGGTGGGTTGTAGCAGAGATAGTTAAGAAAAGAAAGGAGACTCTTATGATAAGGATCTGGGGTAGTCTCATGCTCTGTGCCCACCCAACCAGTGGTAACTTCGATTTTTCATTATCCTTCCTTCATACATCATTAAGGGGAAACCGCTTTCTAGTTAACCAAAACTTTTAAATTACCTAAAAGGAAACCCTAAGCCTGGAGCAAGTCATTTCAATAAATCTTGTTCATACTTTACCTTCTACTGCTTTTTTTCATGCAAGAAGGAAGCTTTTTCAAGTACATTTGAAAAATATTGTCAGTAAATTAGAAAGCTTCATGGTAAGCCAGCAAGGAGTTAAAATAAGAGCCCAAGATTTGGAGTTAGGAGATCTGGATTCTGTTTTGGGCTCTTAAAGCTAACTGTGGGGCAGGTCTGATTATATCTAAAGGACTTTGCAGCTTTTAGGCATTTTGAATATGGCAGCAGCAACTGCGTGTTATTAGGTGAGGGTAACAGAAGTTGTGTTCCAATTTACACCTCAGGTCAGGTAAACGTCAGAGCCTATGATCAAAGCACTCCTGCAGCAGGACACAGAGTACACATGGTCTGTGAGACACCCTGCGGTCCAGGCCCCTGACCTGCATCTGAGTTACGCCTGCCTAGGGGACT
Organism: Manis javanica; assembly: GCF_040802235.1. Lineage (NCBI taxonomy): Eukaryota > Metazoa > Chordata > Mammalia > Pholidota > Manidae > Manis > Manis javanica. Next base: position 110,383,602 of record NC_133164.1, read on the forward strand.
CGCAGAGTCTGAAAGGGGACTTGGGAGCTGCTCCAAAGGAATTTCATCTAAGTCTTTTAAATCAGAAAGATACGTGCTATGTGGTGGCTGGAGGAAGAAGCACCGTGTGTCCAAAAATTAACTAGTAAAACCAATCCGTGGTCTTGGATTTCGCAGTAGTGCACCTACTAGATTGAAAGATTGAAGCCTTTTTTTTTTTTAACAATAAGTAACTTACCAAATTAAGCAGTAACAGGACAGACTCTATATTCTTCCCCTAGACTCTCAGTTTTGAGTGAGCTCTTTAGTTTATAGCACTTGATCAATAAATACTAGTTGAAATTTTCCCAACTTTCTTTTACCATCTCCTCTTTACACTGGGCCAGCTGTGCCTCCAAGCCTCCTGTGCTCCTGAGCAACCCTTGCCTTACTGCTCGCTTGCTCCCTGGGCCCAGGAGATGGTTTGTTTCTGTTACGTTGGGTAGTAGACAGCCTGCAGAGTCTTGGGCAGCTGAAGATAGGTGTGTGAAGCCTTGGGCTCACCATTACCAGTCTCCCTTCTGCCTGCACCCCATCCCCACTGCACTCCAGCGTCAGGCCCTGGACCTTCATCTCTCTTTGTAAAGAAAACATTTTTAAGAATGCTGACATTCAGTGAATAAATGGGAATATTAATTCTTTGCTCTCTTCTCAACAGACGCGAGACGACTTCCTGGGACAGGTGGACATACCCCTCAGCCATCTCCCGGTAAGGACAGTTATCTGCTACATGTGTGCTATGAGCAGTGCATTCTGTTTGCAGTTGGGTGTTTTCCAAGCAGTATTTCTTCAACACACTAGAGGAGGCTGAAAAGAAGACTGGACGCTGGCCCTGGCCCTTTCTAGAAAGTGGTCCTTCCAAGGGGCTAAGAGAGAGGAGCATAATTGAAAAAGCATGTGTAACTGATCATGCAAGGAAGCATGTTCACATTTCCAGCAATTTTCTCTTCTCTCCAGCTAGTGTACCTTTGTCACATCACAGAACAACTGCCTTCTTCTATCACCCCCTCCTCCTTGTCACTGGAATGTCTTTGTTTTTCAGATTCATCCTTGGATATAACCAAACATTTGTTCCCTTTGTCCAGAAGTGCACAGGCTGTTCCTCTTGGGTACCTCTATAACAAGCTAGTGTTCCCCCACATGTTGGTATATGCCTTTCTTAGCATGGAGACAAACAGTGCTATTGGTTTGGAGTAAACCTGTTGCTGGAAATGCTCACTCTAGCTTCAGAAACGTACTGATCTGGCATGTAGTATTGTTACCATTTCTCTGCTCGCACCAGTAGCAGAACAGTTGGGGCTGTTGACTAATAACTGAGGTTGAAGGTGTCTCCCACGTGCTCCAGAAGCAATATAGGTAGAATGGGGGGCAAGACTTGGAGGCCTTGGTGAAGGTGGATCCTGTCATCTCCCAGCTTTCTAGATTATTCCACCCCTGCTCCTGGCCCTTCCTCCCATGGGCAAACTGACTGAGGTGGCACCTAAGAGGGGATAAGTCAAATGTTTCTGCCTTCGAAAGGCATTTTGTTATTTTTTAATGCCTTGTGTGAGCAAACAGCATAGTCTAGAGACTAAGATGATTGAAACCGTATAGTGTAAGCCTACCACTATGGCTATTACCACATGTTAAATACCAAGAAAAGCTGTCTCTTACCCAGGAAGCTTTGAAGACATATTGTGAAGGATAGTGCTAGCAAGCAATTCTTCTTAATTTACTCAGGGTAGCTATTAAGGAAGAAAGTTTCAAGTGCATTCCCTTCTAAAAGATTGGAAGCAACATTGATATCATTCAAATATTTTGGTTTGTTTCTGTGTAAAAACATGAAGTTCCAAGGTGCCTGTGGAGGGTGCATGTGTGTGCTTGAAACTTTATAAGCCATCAGAACCCCCAGTTATTCTGTAAAGTCACATTGAGAGGATATGAAAGTCTCACCATTTGCATGGGAAGACTCTTCGTGTATTTCTGCATCAGCAGGAGTTCTGTCTGTGGTCTTCAGGTTGAAGCTCTAATCTCCTCTCATTTTTAGGCAGTGCTGGTTGATTGGCTGGTCTGTAGTGAGTGTCCTATCCACCCTTATCCCTAATGCAAAGCTGCATCTCAGTGACAGCAAATGATACAATATTCTCTAAAGGGTGTAAGTAAAACTTTTAAACAACTCGCTCCAACAATTCCTGGTTTGAGTGATTGAGTGTCGATTGGTTTCGAGAGGTTGGGTGAGACTCCTAGAGGAACAGAAGAACATTCCTCTTCAGAAACCAAGTCCGTAGAGGGAATTGTTTAGCTTTGGATTTGGGTGGAGCCAAGAGTGAGCTTTCCATGAAAGAAGAGGTGCCAAGGCCCAGGACTAGAATAGAAACCAGCTGGTGGGAGAGCAGACTAGTGAACGCCTGGGGAGGCCTGAGCACTTGTCCGTGAGCTGAGCCAGCTGACCGATGGAGCTTCCCAGGTTTGCCTCCGCCCAAAGCTTAGCTTGCACTGGAGTGCTGTGTTCTCCGTGCTTACGCTGACCAGCTCTGTGGAGCCAGCCACAGTCGGGAGAGGAAGCCAAAGGAGAGGTGCGCTGGTGCCTCCCTCATCCTCCTAAGTGTTGGAGGAAACCAGCTAGCGTACTCAGAATGGGCGTGGCCTTTTGGCCTGGGGTTTGAGGTGTACACATATATATGCTTGGTCACATGTATAGGAATATATTTTGTGGAGTAAATAACGGATGTTCTTTTCTTGATTGCTACATGACCATTGTCAAGGCAGATTATATATGGCCTGTAGATTATATGTGGCCTATATTTGTCAAAATCATCAAATTTCAGGTAAAAGAAATGAGGTAAATCATCTTACTAGGCATGAGAAGATGATGGAGAGCAGAATGTGGTGGCTGCCATTACCAACGCACTCAAGCCTCAAGATTTAAGGAATCTGATCAGGCATTTGAGTATTAATCAGTTTTATACAGTTCCATTAGCTGATAGAGAATTTATTTCTTCAGAAGAGATTTGCCAATAGACATGATTCTGGTCTCTGAGGAAGAATCAGGGAAGTAAGTTCTGCCCTCATGTAGCTTAGCAGTGCCAGCTGTTAGGGAAGACACACGTGATCCTTGAGCATTTGAAATGGGGCTCATGTGACTGAGGAACTGAATTTATCATTGTATTTCATTATAATTAATCAAAATTTAAATTAAGCCACATGTGACAAATGGCACCATATTGAATGGTACATGTGAGGATCAGACCAGCAGTCCCTGGCTTAGATAAAAAAATGTCTTAATTCTGCATTCCCTTTTCCTCAGACAATAATTCTGGCTATTGGAAGGCACTGGGGGTGGAGAAATTCTCAAACCTGCCAGTTTAACTTGGTGATTTTTCATTCAGGTCTTTTCCTCTCCCCAAGGCTGTTTCTCTCCAGTTTCCCACAGCTAACATACCAAGAATATTTAATCTAAGTAATAAGAAAAGGTCCGAAATTTGGAATCATAGAAATTACAGTAAGGGAAATATTTTTGTCATTTTTTAAATGTGTGTTAGCAAATACCTAATTGCCCTTACCTCCATATTGACGTATATATATATACACACTTACCTATCGGAGGGCCAGAATGAGAACTTCACCTGACTGCCTCCAAGATACCATGAACCTGTTCCTTTAAAAAAAAAAATCATCTCTGCCTTGATTCTGGTCTAAGACATTGCCAGCATTTCAGTGTGGCTCTTTTCTAAATCAGGAGCTAGATAGACAAGGTTCATGAGCAGAACTAAGCTTGATGTAATCTCCTGATGGTTAGGAAATTATTTTTAATCATTTAAATATCCTGTTTTGCATATGTTTGGAAAAAGAAGTATTTTATATGTAATAATTGATGTTTGTTGAAGACCTGTCTTCCCTTGATGAAATTCTAGAGGCCTGTTGATGCAGTTGCCAGAGGATATTGGTGTTTGCCATGTAAAACCTTCCTGTTAAATTCTTAGGAAGGGCTCTCGCACTGTCCTCACCTGCAGCTGTGATTACCCTGCCAGAAGGACTGGAGGGTGACCCCGCCTCTAAGTTGGGCTGTGCAGGAACAGACTCTTCTGTGGATGCCCGCTGCAGAGCTGCAAGCTTCTTGTTCTCCTATGTGGTGCACACAGGCCCTCCTTGGCCCACTGCCCTGTGTCGGGTCCCTGGATTGCTTCCATGCTCTGCTGGGCCTTGTAGGCTGTTGTGAGCGTCCAAGTTGGAGCTCTGCCAGGGACACAGGCGAAGGAGGCCACTTGGAACAGAGAAGTGGGGCTGGGAGGATTGTGTGAAGCCCGGGGACCTTCCCGAGTTAAAGTCACTACCTTTTATTGACCCCAAGGGCCGAGGAGGTCAGTGTCAGCTCCATCATTGTGCCCTAAATAGAGAGTGATAATGTGGAAAGAAAAGACCTCTTTCCCCCTCTTTGGTCATGGATTCCTCAGTGCTTTATACTTATGAAATGCTTCTAGATGGAAGGAAATTCTTTGAGAATTGTGATTCACTTTCATTCTTGGCCCTTAGATTCAGTTTGCCCAGTTTTATTTGTGGAGGAAAAAAACAGGAAATAGGACGCAAGGAGTTGAGATTGGTAGGGACCTGTCTTTCCTTTGCTTCTATTCCAGATTTGCCACTTGTCTTTAGTATGTATCTTCCATTTTACTTTTGAGGTTTAGGAGTGAGTAAAAGACGAAGAAGGAACAGGGGGAGTTGATAAAGTTAGGAGTCTGACCTTGGTGCAGATCTGAGAGTTAAGAAAATGTGAATTCATACTCACAGAAGTCTCCAAAGGTCAAGCTTTAAAAGATTTCTCAGGAATTGTTGACTGCGATCTTGGAGATGGGTGTGTTGCCTTGGTAGCCTTAATAGGTTGCTAATCCTCTCTGGGCCGCTGTCTTCTCACCTGTGCAATGAAGGCATTTGCATAGATGAACCCAGTTTCCCACCTAGCTCTGTGAAACGGGCATCTTAGCTACTGGGTGACATTCACTGAGCAGAGGCACAGTCACATGACGTATGTGTTACCTGGGAGACTTGGACAGCATGACTTCAGGAGACACGGGGGAGACAGAGGCTATGATCTGGGAAGGTAGTTGTTGTCTACCAGCCTGAAGTCCGTACTGTAGCGCAAGCAGAGCTCATCTTTTTTATTCCTTTATAGTAGGACACAAGAGCACACCTAGCTGTGACTGCACTATTATTGCTGATTTGTTTTAAAAAAAGACAAAAAACCATCATGTTTGCATTGGTTTGTTAAATTCAGTGTGGCATTGACCAAAGCCTATACAGTTATAGACAAAAATAACTCCAAGCCTTGTATTAACAATAGAATGACATTATCTGGCAGGTGTGCCTGTTACACGTCTGAAATTTTTCTTGCCTCGTCCATCAGTTGTGCCCCTCTGCCCTTTGAGCCCTCAACACACCGACTCCTCCCCAGCTACAAAATCTCAGTATCCATACCAAATGCACTGGGGTGGAGAAAACTATTTCTCCTATTTTAGTCAAGTGCTACTCAAGGGGGTAACTCGTGAATTGTAGTTTTCCTAGAGTGAGGCATTTTCAGGGTGTTCGTACTGTTTGGCACCTTTACTTGAGGGGAGCTCCTTGTTGAGCACCCCTTTTATCTTCAGCTGGTAGGAGGGTAATGGTTCCATCTCATGCACAAAACTCAGCATCATAGAGCTTGGATGACTTGAGAGACTTCATCCACCCTTGTATTCACAGGAGAGGAGGCCTAGGCTGGAGAGGGAAGTGACTTGCGCGGTGATCAGGTTCCTGGCAGTGCTGGTCCAGGGGCTGGAGGGGCAGGGGGCTTAGTCTAAGGCACAGGTACTTTTGGTGATTATGTCCAGGTCTTGGTATGGCTGTGTTCTCTTCCATTTGACCACAAAGTTATTTCTTTCACTGTATGTCATGGTACCTGCAGTTCTGAAAGGAACTAATCTTTCTAAGATGACAGCACACAGTATTCAGAAGTTTTCACTTGAATGCTCAATAACCTGGCGCAGGAGGCAGCAGCATCCATTTGGGCCGGTACTGTTAACGTCAGTCTCAGAGATGGCTTTGTACCAGGAGCACTCTCAGTGCTCTCCTGAGAGTCTCTGCACTGGGCTTTAGTTCAGGGAATAAGATGAAGTAGGAGCAGGAATGATGTTATGAAGAATCCTGTAGTTATCCACAAGATCACCATCATTTTCACTCTATAGAGAATTTCCATGAAGGTGAATTTTCATTTTTTAATGCCCTGCCTTTTATTGCCAAGCATTGAGTCAGCAAGACTCACAGTGACATGAAAATGTAGAAAATATAATGATAATAATGGCCCATGTTTGTTAAGTGTGAACTATTATAAGGACTTTACACCAAGCCAGCTGACTGGTTTAATCTCCACAGCAGCTTGGAGTAAGGTCCTGTTGCTACCCCACTTTATAGATGAGGCCACCGAGGCACGGATTAGTGAGGACCTTGCCCTTGGCTGTGTAGTGTAGCTTTGTGAGTGACAACACCAGGGCACAGGCCTCGGAGATCTGCCTCTTGATCTGTGGGGTGTTTGCCTTTTAAACTATGGAGCATCTGACAGTTTGATTTTCAGAGTCCCTCTAAGCCCTGGTTTTCTGTCGCCTGTCCTCTGCGCTCTCGGCTGCCACTAGATCCCCCACGCCTGCGAATGACCCTGTAGCCGTGCTCATGCTGTGGGATTCCTCAGCTTGAATCGCGCTTCCTCCCAATTCTCCAACTACCCAATCTTGCCTATCATCTCGGTTTGGACTGCACCCCTGACAACGGTTTTGATCCTCAAGTCAGCGTCTCCTCCCTCCGCCCCAAGTCTCATGGAGCCTCTGCGTGTCCATGAATTTGTTGTGCCTCAGATACAACGGCCCCTCCTAAACAGTCACAGCCCAAGGAGAAGTACCGTGGTGTAGTCACATGCCTTTCACATGAGAATTCTAAAATTATTTGTTGGTTGAATAAATGAAAAAGGGAAGAAATGCCAGCAGTAGTACTCGTGATTAATATGTTTTTTTATTGTAAGTGATGTTTATTGGCAAACTTTTTTTTTCATTTCCAAAATGCTTTACTACCTTAGTGATAACTATCTAGAGAATATAACTGACTTTGTTCAGTAATGGTGAATGCTCATGGCCTTGGTAGTTTACTGTAGATCAGATGAATTAATTAGCTACTTGTACAAGTGCAGCTGTGTGCCATTCAGTGTTCTTGGCATATGAAGATTACAGTGGTGAGCGAGTCCAAGTCTGATCTCATGAGCTTGCATTCTAGAAGTGATGGATGATAAACTAGTAAATAAAGAAATGAGCAAGGTAATTTCAGCTAGTAGAAAGAGGGGAGATGGGACAGGATCTGTGATAGTGGGTGGTAGGCAGATGGTGGTGATTAGGATGCCATGTCTGAGGGTGTGGCCTGCGATCTCAGACCTGGATAGAAAAATGGAGATGGCCAGGGCCCTCCATCAGGACCTGTAAGGTAGCATCAGATGTGATGCAGGGCGGATGAGGCCGGGATGGCCGGAGTAAGGGGTGAATGAGAGGCAGGTTCACACTGAGGTTATAGGTGACTAAGAGCAAGATGTGTTTGACCTTGTAGGCCACAAGAAAGAATTTTCAGTTTGTTATAGGCAGAGTAGGAAGCCATTAAAAATGTAAAGCAGGGAGTGGCATAAAACATAATGTTTCAAGTGCGCATGCATACACACACACACCCCTCACACACATACCACCTACCACACAAACACATACACAAACACACAGCACACACACACAAACATACACGCCCGTCTGATACAAGAAATTGTATTGTGGTTTGTCTCTGTTACAAAGGTAATGTTTTAAATAGAATTAAAGAATCTAGGTATTTGAAGTTTTACTATATACAGTATTTTTAAATTAATGAAATAGTAACATTCATTTTTCCAATTTCCTGCTTTGACCAACTGATTTTGCACAATATGAGCCCTGATTTCTTTTAAAAATGAATAAATATTGCACTAATATTCATAGCTTCATGAAATAAGCACCAGCCAAAGGCTGATGGTGGAAAAGATAATCTTTCAGTTAGGCTGATGACATGATGTTTAATGTTAAAAATAAAATAACATTGCCTTCCCAGATTAGATCTCTCTTATTTTCATGTTAAACTCCATCTTTAGGTTCCTTGAATCACAGGGGCCTTTATTTGGAGGGCACCAGTGACCACTGGTTCTCCGAAGCTAATCAGCAGCATGAGATTGAGGCCAGCTCCCTGCACTTAGAAATTACACTTGGCAGTGACGACTATAATTTTGTCATTTGTCTGAGGCTGGAGCTGCCTCCTAAAACTGAGTGTTGATAGTGACATCTAGTGGATCTTGGGTACCTAAAGTTCTGTGACCTTACAGAGTTGTGTGTCAAGTACAAGTGGAGGAACCAGCTCATTTTCACCATTCCTGTGTTCTAGACCACGAACATGTATTCTCTGTAATTCATTTTGGTGTATCTAAAATACAAAACTATCAGGAGTTATTGAAACTTAATTTTTTTTCCTGTAGACAGAAGATCCAACCATGGAGCGACCCTATACCTTTAAGGATTTTCTCCTCAGACCTAGAAGGTGAGGCTTAGGGTGCAGGTGTCTTTTATGCTTTGGCTGTTGGTTTTCTCTGAAGAAGATTTTAGCTCCTTTACCGGTTTCATCTTTTTAAAAAGTCAACATAAATATGAAAGATGCAACCAAGTCGTATCCTTTATAACCGGTTTTCTTCCATTATGCAGTCATAAATCTCGAGTCAAGGGATTTTTGCGATTGAAAATGGCCTATATGCCCAAAAATGGAGGTCAAGATGAAGAAAACAGTGAGCAGAGGGATGACCTGGAGGTAAGCAGCAGAGCTTCAGTCTGTATTCCTTGGCTAAGATCCTATTAATATTTTACTTTAAGGCTTTATAACTTAGGGACATAAAGGTTTATAAAGCTTATGTGTGGAAAAAAGTGTGTCCGTGAATCTGTCTTTAATCATCTACCAATGTGCTTGGTTTTAGTAAAAAAGATGAACTTTTCATTTTCTGTTCCAACACTAATAATTGAAGAGGTTTCTCTTTATAAAATGTTATACCCATATTCTATTAATAACCCCACCATTATATGACATTTTTCTCACATATTTAGTTGATTTTTTGGACCTTCAGCTCTTTGTAAATTCCTTTTAGCCCTTGGAATCGCTTCAGAGTGGTAAGTGGCTGAGGAAGTCTTTTCCCAGTTTATTACCACACTTGCCCCCGTGATGACATGCGTTAGGAAGGCGCTCCTCTGCAAACGCCTGTTTGGAATCAGCTGTCCGGGGAACTTTTCATTTTTTTCCCTCCTGACATGGCTGCCTTGTAACTTCTAGGCACATACCTCTACTGTGGGTCCTGTTGTACCTTCTCAACACTCTGCAGACGGGACTCTTCTGTTAGATTCTCATGTTGTTCTGAAAATGGCCGTGAAGCAAAGCCTCTCTGTGGCCTGTTAGCACATCTGTTTGCAGCTGTTGCGTATACGTGATACATGAATAGTGTGTTACAGGCAAATTAACAGAACCCCCTGAGACCAAGAGGCCATATTTCCAGGCAGGATTTCACTTGGGAGCTTTCATCTGTGTGTATATGTGAGGAGGAGTGAGGTGGGTGGCAGACGGTTATGAATGTTAAGATTTCATGAGCGTATCAACAGATTTTTATCTCAAATCCAAGGAATTTTTTACACTCCTCTAGCCTTCCATCTGCAGTAACCAGTGAATTACTTAATTTTCCAGTGATTTTGCTAGGGGATGTTAGGAAGGAATACTTAATGCCTAAAATATGTGTTGCAAAAATGTGACTTTAGCTCTGGTACCATGGAGCCCGTGTCTGTGGCAGCAACAATGGGGAGCACCTCCCTGGAAGTGGTGGTTCCCAGGCTGCTACTGGCACCCATGATTGTGCTCCGTGTGGAGCGGGAGCTTCACTTCCTCCCAAAGCTGGCATTGGTGCCATCCTCCTGGGGGAGGTAGAGCCCCGGGCCTCGAGGTCACTCGTGCCATGGTCTCTGCCAGCGCACCCATGCAGTGCAGCTCACCTCAGCAGCTCCCTTTCCCCTTGTGAAGGTGATGAGAAGATGCCAGCGTAGCATGACCCACGTCATTGGCCTGGCTCTCTACAGCCCTGGGGTCCTTCCGGTCAAAACAACAAACATGAAATAAGAAAAGAGTATAATGTGACTTAAGCAGTATAAGAGACTGTCCACGTCTAAATCTGTGCTGCTCTGTAATCCAGTCACCTTAGAAGGCAGCACAATTAACTGGCCATTGTTCAGAATTTTGTTGAGGCTCTTCTAGAATTGATTTTCTGCCCTTTTTGGGAATTTCTCCAAATGTGGCACATGGAGAGTGCCCAGGAGCGAGGAGGAAGGACACAGAGCTCACTGGTTGTCCTTCCCTCACAGCTGGAGAACCCTCCTCACCGTCTCCCATTTGATCTTACCCCACAGCACGGGTGGGAGGTTGTCGACTCGAATGACTCGGCTTCTCAGCACCAGGAGGAGCTTCCTCCCCCTCCTCTGCCTCCCGGCTGGGAAGAAAAAGTGGACAATTTAGGTCGGACTTACTACGTCAACCACAACAACCGCACCACTCAGTGGCACCGTCCGAGCTTAATGTGAGTACCGTGCAATGGTCAGGAGAACCACCTCATGCCCTGTGGTGGGTCTGAATGGAGCAGCTTGGCAGCCGGGACAAGGTTGGGAAGTAAATCTCATGTCAGTATCAGCATATGGTTGTGTAGGATTCCTCTTCATTCAGTCGGAGCCTGGGAACCCGTCAGGATCTATGCATCATAACTAAGAAGCTCTTCCCTTTGTATCATGTTCTCCTGTTTTAAATATGAACTAATTTATTTTGGATGTCCTTAGGTAGATCATGAAATATAAAGCAGAGGCGATGTTTCCTAGATCTGTCGCATGTTCGGTGATGATATCACTTCCCTCTTCTTCAGCTGCGTCTCCTCACTAACCCAGAGCGGAAAACAGCAGACAAATCGGCTATTCTATCTTCTCTTGAAGCTTTTGGATTTTTATTCCTTTTAGTTATTTGATTTGGAAACTCTCTCAAAGCCATTTTTTTCCTTTTTGGGAATTTATATTTCACCCCCTTGATAGAATTAGAAACATACGGGAGGGTGGCACACTCAGAATTACTAATTAATGTTTATTCTAATCCCTCACCAGCCTCAGGGATGCAGTGAATTGATTACTGTTTTGTTCACATGGCAATTTTTGGTTTGATGATAGAAAATAAACACTGGTAAAACCTCAGCTAGTATAAAAAAAGGATTTGAAGCAGCTTGTTTTTAAATCATAGTATACAGTAAGATCTAAGGCTATTAATATACACTAAAAGGCAAAAACAAAGTATTAAAAGAAAAAGGAGAAATTATCCTAGGAACATGAGCTTCCTAGCAGCCAAGACAAGGTGTAATTATCAGTAAATTATATAATTGCATAATTGTATAATAAAAGCACAAATATTAGGTGAGATAAATCTCTTTAACCCAGACTCAGAAATTCCCTCATGATGGTTTTTATGCAGGTTACTAGCAGTGTGATGAATGGTGGTGTCTGTAACCTGTTTGTCCTCAGAAATTGCAAAGATGTGGACTGTGGTGAGGAAGGTGGCCAAGAAGGTGGTTTAGGTTGTGTTTGAAAGTGTGCAGAATCTGTAGCAATGAATCCTTCCTAAGCCTCCCAGTGGGTTCTCCCCTGTCAGCTGTCCTCAGTCAGCTTTGGACTGCCCAGCATGGACATCCATTGTTCCCAGGACAGTGTAACTATCCAAATGTCCAAATGAGAAACGCTTCTTTGTTGCAATTTTTTCCCGTGTAGAACTATAAATGGAAACGGTTTAGTTGATTCTTTTAATATTTATTTGTTTTCCTTTTCCTTTTGATTAACGATCATAACTGTTAACACTATTATAAGCCATTTGACTACTCTAGCTATTTGTAAAAAACAATTAGACCCACCTTGGGCTTGGGTACCTGGAATGATCAGAAGAATCTTGGTAGCAACATCTTACGCAAAGCGCCATTATCTGCCTTGGCTGAACATTGTAGGAAACAGCTCAGTAGAGACAGAGTGTCATGTGATCTCTGTAGGAAAGTGACCAGAAAGGCAGCTCAGCAGAAGGAAGAAATACTAATAGCCGATGCATACGTGGAAGAATGTTCACCTACGCTAAAGATTATCATGCAGATTAAAGCCTATGGGGGACAAATGGGGGTAATTGCTACTTTCTCTACCTCACAAAGTTGTGAAACTGAGGGAGTTCATTAGAAAGCACTTCACTCTTTTTAAATGTACTACCCTTTGGTGGCAATGAAACCAAAACAAAAGATTCATTTGGATAAATGCAGGCTCATCAGTAGTCTAGAAGCAACATGGGAAAATACGGTTCTTAATCCAAGTTCAGGTTCACATGTATTTTCCGGAGAAGTCAGTGCCAATTGGTGAGGCGTTAGTGCCAGGAGAAGCTGGACCAGGAAGGACGTCAGCAGAGCTTGAGGAGTGCAAGGCCTCTAGAAAGCAAGAGAGAAGTTAGATAAGGAAAGAGTCCGTCCGCAATAACCTCTTCATCCTGTCTGAACTGTTTGAGGCTTTGAGGTTCTTTCTCCTTAACTTTTTGGGGCTTGGCCAGAAGCCCTCAAGCCTTCCAGAATTGTTTTTTAAAGTATTGTCTTAATTCAGAGAGAATTTTCTTCATAATTTACTTTTCATAGAATATTGCAGCACTCTGAGGAAAAATTGATATTACAATGTCTTTTTCAAAAGGCTGTATCTGAGGAAATCATATAGTGAAGTGATTTCCATGTGGTAGCAAAGAATTAAGACTATCCTGGGGACTCTTCATTTCTTACACTGTTTATTCCAAATTTCAATCCCTTGAAAAATCTTCTTTGACATCTCATTGACACTCAGGCTGTTCTTACAGGGTCCTTCTCCATCCTGTCTTTTGCCAGACTTACCACCCCTAGTCCTAAACGTACGGTGCACCGAGGGCCTGGATCATGCACACCTGCTTTCTGATTACTTTCTCTTCTTCCTTGGCTCCCAGGATGTTAACCCTCCCTCCTCCCCCAGGCCCCCTCCCCAAAAGAAATCCAAAACAAAACTAGAATGTGCCCTTCCCCTTCTGGGAAGACACCTGTATATGGCGCCCTGCTGTGCCTGCCTCAAGGAGAACTGGACCTGCTCTGCTCAGCTCTCCGTGAAAGCCTTTTGCTGCCCCGTAATGGCACAGAGCCCGAAACACTCCAAGTGCCTGTTTGAGCAGAGACTGTTTTTTTATCCACAAATTGACCCCTAGTTTCTGGCACAAAGTAGGAGTTCAGCAAAATACCTTTTAACTGAGTGAATGACTACAAATGAATCATTTCTGGAAGTGATTCTATGCATGTAGTTTAGTGAACTGTCAAGGCCTCGATACAGAGCTGTAGAATGGAAGGTAGTGCCGTAGAAGGCTTCCCCAGGCCTCTCAGGTGTGGGAGTGCCTTTTACAACAGTCCTGATTTCAGATTTGTCCTCACCCATTTAAATGAGAAGTGTAAATTTTTTACTATAAAAACCACAATTTTAAAAAGATGGTGAAAGAATTGTATTAAAACAAGAAAAGAAGATGAACTTTTTAAACTCACTTATTTTAACTCTTTATTGCCTTTTTCTAACACTGCCTACCTTAGCCATAATTTTACCATACAGTTAACTCAGATCTTCACAGTCACTAGTGAGTGTCAGTGACCCGACACACTCATCGTAATTGGCACTGAACTTGATAAATGTATGGTTTTTCTAATTTTTATACATCTATATATTTCCCATCAAGGTCAAATGAAACATATGTACATGAACTTAATAATGACTGAAGAAAACAGAAATAGCCAGCTCTGATTTTTTTCCCTGCCTCTAATAAAAGTATTTTTGTTTTGTCATCTCAGATATATTTTTTAATAGCTATTTTTTTTGGTATTATTAATCTACAGTTACATGAAGAACATTATGTCTATTAGGCTCCCCCCTTCACCAAGTCCCCCCCACATACCCCTTCACAGTCACTGTCCATCAGTGTAGTAAGATGCTGTTCATCTCAGATATTTTTAAATGTTCATCTTGCCATGAGTGTTTAAACTTCTAGTCAATTTCATTAACTCTCATTCAGTGGCAAAAGACATACCTTATGTGAACATTTTCGTTTTATCACTAAAGATCATAAAAGCCCCTGATTGGAATTTCAGAATCGGAGTATTTTGCTTCTTTAGACTATTTAGTTGTTTCTGGTTCACAGTGATTACTAATTATTTGAGCATGCTGGTTAAGGAAGATTGGCATAATTAATTTTTTAAACACCCCTTTTAAAACAAAAAGTCCTTTCAGACTAGTGGATTCTTATGTATTTCTGAGAAGTAAAAATACAGATATTGCAATATTAAAACCTGTATTTCTCAACCTCTCAGAAGTGCCTGTAACAACTTAAGTATGTATTAGGACCTGGCACATAGCATGCAAACATTAGTCACTTGGTATTGACTGAATAAATAACAACTAATATTTCAAGTGAAGATTCAAAATTTTGGTGAAACTAACATATAAAATGTAAGGCCAGTCAACATAAAGTGAAATTGCTTTCATCTCTAATAAAGTACAGGAAGATAATGTAAATTTTTCTTTGCCTCCTTAGATACTACTGAAGTATTTTATATATTTCATAAAGATATTCTGATCATTTTCCTTCTAAGATTTTTTCTGTTCTATAATAACTTACAATTTTTATCATCATTACATCTTAAGAATTGAATGTCATATAAAAGTGGCTGCAGTGACATAAAATCACAAATACAGTATTACATTTTCTACCATATCCAACAGAGTATCATTTTTCATCATCTGTTTTGGTGGTTTCAGAAATGTGATTACTATGCCTGTGTGTCCTTTTATTTTAATTATTTTCCCCTATGGGCCACTATTGTGTCCGTTTTCCTGAAGGTATCTAGATTTAATGTGATCTTTTTAGTTTTGTTATAGTTTAATAGAGCTATAAAATATGCAAGATATATATTTCTGTTAGAATTTAAGAGTTAGTGTATTGGGTAAACAGATATACAGTAAGACTTCATTAATTCAGATTTTAATAATAAGGAATTATCGTTTTAATGTGGGTTAAAAGGAAGCTAACTTTCGGACTACCCCCATTTACTAGTAAAGTTAATGATGTGAAGATGTTTGTTGAAAATAATCTGAAACTGGTGGTAGAGTCACGTATTTATTTGCATACAGTGTTGCTAATTGCAATAGTTTGCTTATTCCAAACTAGTTACGTATCAGGTGTAAAAGGTTCTTTATTGGGATATGGTATAAGTTAGTTTGAAACTATAAGAACATTTTAACACCTTTGTTTTAGGAAGCATCATAATGAGAGCCCTTGATTAATACTCTATTTCAATTAGTCCGAAATAATGTTTTCAAATATTTTGAAATGTAATAACGTGCAGCATCATTTTTATTAACTAAATTTGGCATCGTATTGAACGATTCTATAAGAGTTTTCTCTAAAAAACACTTTAACATCTAAAACTTCTACTCTAAAAAACTCAAGTAGTATTTCTCGCCAAGAATGATTCCCTGTAATTTATTGTAAAAGTTTTCAAGGTTGAATTGATGCTTTCAAATTTAAGAGAGTTACATGATGGGAAAAAAAAGTGTGTTAAGTTGCAGTATCCTTCAAATCCTAGTTTAACTGCCTCATGTTTCTGTGAACTCTTCAAAGTACTTTCATGGGCAGAATTGCAGTGTCATGATTCTGAGACAGCAGATCCACAGCAGCCGGCAAAGTTCACACTGGGTCATGAGCACTTCCCTCCGGATCCCAGCCTTGAGTTTGTGCTATTTCTGTTCTTTGGTCAATTGTTAATGACCAGATGGTGCTGCCTTGTGATTGCCAGACTCCTAGATGGGTCGCCGCTCCCTGGCAGCAAGTGCGAGCTTACCTGTCACCTCTCCTCCGAGAGGCCTGATGTGGCACTGGAACAAATGAATGGAGACTTTGATTTCTCTTCTTCCTTCAATACTAAAGTACATTTTGCAGTATATGAGGGAAAGGTGCTCAAAATACTGATGCATTTCAACACTGTGCTTGATGGAAATGAACCTTGAACTGTAGGCAAAGTATAGTGAAAGAATTCCCGTATTTAATGGCCAGCTAATTGTCACTGTGTGTGTGACATCCGCGCATCACCCTCGGTGAGCTTGGTTGGGCCATTGGTGAAGGGCCAGTTACCAATATCGGTTCTCCTGTCTCATGTCCCCGCATCGGCGCTCCCAGGGATGTGTCCTCCGAATCAGACAGTAACATCAGGCAGATCAACCAGGAGGCTGCGCACCGGCGTTTCCGCTCCCGCAGGCACATCAGCGAAGACCTGGAGCCCGAGCCCAGCGAGGGCGGAGACGGCCCCGAGGTACCACACGCTCATCACCTCCACACCCTGCACCTCTTCTTTTCCATGTCCTCAGGCTGATCTATGTCCTCGTTTTCTCGATGAATGCTGTCTAAAACGTAAAGATTACGGTCTCAGAAATAGTTGATGTCCATTAGGATATTTATTGAGAAAGTCCTTATAAAAGCCATGTTTGATGAAACCATGTATCTGTGTTACTACAAAAGGGAATGACATTAATTTTAGTGTGGAAATCTTAACATATTTTCACTTTGGAATATATTTCTCCCCACACTGTCTAACCATATATCAAGTGGCAACAGGGTTATCATGTTCAAGCAATTGAATGAGCCCTATTAACTTGTTTAGGTATCAAATACAATTTTTTATTGAGTACTTTTGACATCATTGAAGTGATTTATTACCAAGAAAATACAAATCTGGGTGGCTTTACAAATGTTTCTAATTTTCTTCTTAACTGTTCATTATTAATTATTGGGGAAAAAGATTACTTATTGAACAACAAATTAGCAATTACCATAGCTTCATGGATTAGAAATCCATTCTCTTTAGGCCTTGTGTTATGAAGGTCATTCATAAATTGTTCCAGTGGTCACAACTGGAAAAGCAAAATTAATGATTCCATAATAAATCCAGTAAAAGTTTCTTCATACCAATGTTCATTTATAACTTAAGAGCATCTCTGCTGTTTTCACTGAATCTTCAGCAGTTAGAATAGAAGAAAATTCATGAAAATCATGAATGAATTCCTGAGAATATTTTTTAACCCATGCATATTGTAAGAAGTCCTAAAAGTAAGTCAATGCTCAGAGAGATGGTATTGTAAAGTGATAAAGGGCTCAGTGCCTGGGACCAGGCTTCTTCAGTTGAAGTCCTGGCCCTGTCCTATCCAAGGCCTTTCACCTTTGGCAGGTTACTCTCTTTGGCTCAGTTTCCTGAACTATTAATTAGGGTAGTAGCCATATCTTCCTTACATAGTTATGGAGAATACTGTGTGCCTCCAAAGTGCTCAGTAAATGCTAATTACAGTTATCATAATGGTTCCTGTCGGGAAGAGGACAAGAGCATCCCTCGGTCCTCATATTAAACCCTACGTCTTATTCCTTAATAGCCTTGGGAGACCATTTCAGAAGAATTGAGTATCACTGGGGACTCCCTCAGTCTGGCGCTGCCCCCACCACCCGCCTCCCCAGTGTCCCGGACCAGCCCCCAGGAACTCTCCGAGGAGCTCAGTAGAAGGCTTCAGATCACTCCAGACTCCAACGGGGAGCAGTTCAGTTCTTTGATTGTAAGTGACAGTTCATTTGAATGCCAAGTGGAGCAAGTATTTTATCATTTTTTGTTGCTTTAAGAGAATGTGGTATGCAAATAATGACCCAAGGGTCTTCCAGCTCCCACATAAACTGACATTTTCCAAAGTGCCTCCTTCCCTGAGAGAGGCAGGACTACACCATGATTAGCCTGAGCAGGTGAGAATTTTTGATTTATAAAGAACTCGAGAGAGTAAGAGTTCATGACTTCTATAATTATCAGCTTTAACCTTGTACAGTTTATTTTCCCAGCCAAAGGCTCATAAATAGTTCCTTCATCACAAAGGTGGTATTTCACACTGGGACCTAAGAGGCATGGGGCTCTTAAGTCATACTCTGCAGACTTTATCATTCTCATTTCACAGGTGAAGCCATGATGTGTGACCCATGCAAAACCAGGTTAGAATGGGAGATAGAAGACATCTCCTAAGTCCCAGAAAATGAATCCTTGAGAAAGGTTGTGAAATTATGACACATCAGGGTAGCATTTGAGCTTGGGTTTCAAACTATCAGGGAAACTTTCTAGAAGCTTCAGATGGGGCTAAGCCTCAATGAGAAGTAGTAGAATCAGCATGAAGATGTCCGCATTTGACAGTACAAAACTGTGCAGAAAAAGCCCATTCAAAATTCCTGCTTGTGTATAAAATTGAGAATAAATGCAGTCTTAATGTTTCTCAAGAACTTGAACTTAAAGATGTACCATAGTAAATGATGGTAGTCACTCCACCAAAAGTGGCGTCTTGGAAAAATAGCTGTTATTACAACCCTATCAAATGTAATGGCTAGCAGGACTGCATAGAGGGTAAGAGAGAGTAAGCAGCCACAAAATCGTTTCTCCTTCAATTACAGTGTTTTCGTTTAAAAAGGCACCATTGGCCCATAGTGTATGAGTTGCTTGATTACTCAGTAAATGTGGTTTTGTATCAAAATTCTATGAGTGTGTTTCAGAAAGAGAATTGCCAGTGAGGTGAAAATTTAGTACTAAAAGGGCAGGAAAAAAAGTTTGCATATGTGGGATATTTGAATTAGTAAAACTGTTCCTATGGAAGCAACACATGTAGTAACGCCTTATATTTAAATCCTGTAAAAAGAAGTGAGTCCTGCAAGAACCATAGCAATTTTACATCTTTAGTCCATCAAGTGAAAAAATCACAATTTCCTTCAGCATCAGTGTTGAGTTAGCATCTCTAATTACTTGCATAGGGAGCTCCTGCATTAGGTTATTTAAGGTGTGTAACATATCTTTCAGATCCAAGTGCAAGTGTTGTCATTATTTAAGTTTGTATTGAGTCTGGTTCAGCCATTAAATAAGAGTGCCTAGGAAAAAGAAGAATATGGGCTTCTCCACATTTGCTTGTCAGAGTCACTCTACATTCAGCGACAGTAGCATAAACTTTAGTTACTAAAGAATGAATCCTCCATGCTAACCATTGTGGAAAGACATTAACAGCCCCCAGCACTGCCACAGTCTTTCTTTGGCTTTGGCTTTATCCCATTTGCAAAATATTAGACATGAGCAAATGCTAGACTCATCCAGTGGAGGAGATGCTGATTAGACCCCTGGCTTTTCTGTGTGTGACCTGCTATTCTGATTGGATCTGTTAGGTGTTTTTTTTTTTTTGTTAACCATATAGATTAATTCAGTGAGACAAACAGTATACATTACACACAAGATTTTTTTTTTATATTACCTTCACCTCAACTCCATTCAGAAGCTAAAATGATAAATACCTGCCCTTCAGAAGTAGCACAAAATTGTATTTGAGTTCTTGTGGACATAGAACCCAACTGATTCTTTGTCAAAAATTATAATATTCAATAGATGTTTACTAGCCAAGTATTACTATTTCTTCCTGTATTCACATCACCCTAGAATTTACCCAGAGGTTGCGCCCCAAAGCAGAATATACAGGAACTGTCAGCCTCTCACTTCCATTCTTAGAGCAGCACTAGAGTCGCTGGGGCCTGTGGAGCCCCCTTTCCTGTTGTGACCACCTCCTCTGGTTTTTGCTGTTACATCTAAGGACCAGTCAGAACTCCAGTGTGCCTGAGACTGCAAATGGAATGCAGATGGAAGGCTACCTGACTCCTTAAAGGAGTGCTCTCATTACTCTGAAAAGGTGCTTTCCCTTGACTACCTCCTCAAATCAAAGAGCAGTGAATAGGCTGGAGTGATATTTTTTTTAAGCCTGTGAAACTCGTTTCTAGGCATGTGTTTTCCTGACACGTTATGTCCTTTCCTCACTCAGCAGAGAGAGCCCTCCTCGAGGCTGAGGTCCTGCAGTGTCACCGACGCGGTTGCCGAGCAGGCTCATCTACCACCGGTAACCCCCGCTCATTTCCAGTCTTTAGTCGGCTCTCTTGGCTTTCCTTTAAAATCGTGGGCTGCTGAGGAAGAGTTTTTCCTGTGCAAATCCATTTACTGCATAAATGAGACATTAAAATTTCCTCGCAAATTGCCCAAGGCAAGTGGCATTCCAATAGAGTTGTTACTGCCTGCAAAGTCTGCAGGGCTGAAACCTCAGTGCCTTAGTTTTCCACCCAAATTAATACCAATTCTGATGTGCTTACGTGACTTAAACTACTTAACTTAAAAGCATACATTAATAATTCCCTTTCTTTTTTTTATTTTAAACTGCATTTAGTCACTAAAGCATGCTCAGGTGACCTATATCTTAAGAACATATTGAATCCCTTTGAACAGGAACAACTCTTTTGGGTGTAATGAATATTTCCATTACTAATGGCCTACACTCATAATCCACAAAGCCCCTGTGCCTTCTCTTTAAAGGCAGCCCTACTGACTAAAGGGTTGGCTGTAATTTGCTACCATTCTCCAGTTTTCATAATGAGCAGCAAATACTGAAGTGTAAGGGGTGTTGAATAATGCAGTACATAAATAAAAATGAAATGCAAATTGGAAGAACTGCCTTTGGAGAAGTTTGGTGTACACATTAAAAATAATTTTTTTTATCAATTTGTTTCTCCTCTGGAGGACAAAATAATACATGGTTTCAGCATGTTCAGTTTGATATTTGACCTGGCCAAGTTTTTTTATGACTGCAAATCCTTGATCATTTTTAGTACAAATGCTTTATTATGTTTGAAATGGAAGGTGGAAAAAAGATTGCCCTTAACAGTTCTTGCACAATCACAGTGTTTTCCCTATCGTGTACATCTTCGCTTGACTTCAAAGGATATTTTTGCCTATGTTTTAGTCTTTTTTGTTTACAGAATGAGTTGAGTACACTAGTCAACTGAGTAATCAACAGTCAATTCAGCTGTGGTGTACATAGAATTGGCTGGTTGATCAGAAGCTTGACAAGATCATCCTTTCTGAGATAGTTTCAATATAGGCTTTCCCTCTACCCCCCAAAAAAACACAGAACAATGAGCAGTGATGGACTGGTGGGAATCCCCCTCAACCTGATGATTCTGATTTTCCTTGGTGAATTAATGGCACTTTCCCTCCCTTTCAAAATCAGTGTCGATTTTATTTGCCCAAGGACCCACATCCTGGAAACTGATGATTCCTCCCTCTTTCCTTGTCCTATATGAAGCTGTGAACTCACTGATCACCAGGGGCCTCTTACTTAAATTTTTAGTTTGGCGAATTTAAGAATCTGCTAATTATTTAAAAGTGAGGGCAAAACCATAGTGGTCTCCACTATTTTTCAGTTAAGACATCTCACATTATTGAGGTTGTGAACTCATTGTTTATTTACACCCACCAAGGCTGCAGCCTGCGCCTTCTCAGGGAGGGGGCAATGGTGTTCCTCTTTTACCTCTGGTCATCAGTGCTTGCCCAGCTTTATTTGCACTGGGTGGATTTCAGGGACTCTGATTCATGTCACCTCCTTACTGGCTGTGTCAGCAATGATCCCTGATTCAGTAAGCAATGGGTGGTCTCCCTAAGTGCATTTCACTGATATAAATTATTATTTAACAGCCCAGTGCCCCAACTAGGAGAGCGCGTTCATCAACTGTCACGGGTGGTGAGGAGCCAACGGTAATGATACCCTTTATGAGACATGAATGGCAAAACTGGGGGCTGGTTTTAATTATTTTGCATCAGGGTGAACATACTCTCTTTTTTTTTGGATAAGATCAGGCTTCTTTGTGCTACAGAGCTGCATGTGTTTCTCATTTTAAATCTCTGTCACATTGTTCAAAGGTACTGGGTAAAACAGAATAATTGTTTAGTCCTTATAGTTTTATTCAGAACATGGTTAACCTTTGATTGAATGCATTTAATTTGACCATTTAGAATGTATTTTTGCCTCTTTGTGTTCGTACTCCTGGTAAGGTTTTCCTGTTTGTTAGAAGGCTTGGCTAAAATACTTTGGTTGGAAGAAAGTAAGGGAAGCCACGGGAATTGCGTGGATTCGTGGTTGTGTGCAGGGCAGTCACTTCGTGTGCATTTCCTAAACCACATTTTGAATTCTGTGTTAGGTTTTCTGTGTCACGAGCATGAAGCAGTGTTCATATAGTTTGGAGAGAGAGAGAGGAGGGAATGTAATTAAGTTTAAAAGGTCTGGAAAAATGTGTTTCTCTAGGCCAAGTATCTGTTGTTAGTCATTATTTTAAATTCCTAGTATTTATGTTTGTGGGTAACTTGGATTTGATTATGTTTTAATTACCTGTTTTCTATTTGATACATAAAGACAGGCTAACTTGGCTTATGCTTTGAGCTCCTGTAGCTATTTGAAGAATTTTCCTTAATGTTTCACCTTTGTTATGTTTGTTGTAACTGCTTATTTCTTGAGAATACCCTTAAAATCAGTTGCTGATTTTCTGTAGGATGTTGATTTAAAGGAACAACTTAGTTACATTTTTAGAATTTAATGCTCAGCATTGCACGCAGGAAAATCAGCTGGCAGTCAGCAAAAATCAGGCCATTTTAAGATACTGAGCTGCAGTGATTTATGTCAAAGTCATGTGTTGGGTGGGCCAGGCTCAGCGTCCACTAGAATTCAAGAAATTCCAAATGAAAGGGCCTATTTCCTACTGTGCACTAGCAATTTCTGTGGGAATAGAGCTGCAAGGTAGATGAGATCATTTCATGAAATAATTTTAATAGAACTCAGTGCTAATGAGTGTCCCCAGTCATCCATTTTTGCATTTTATGGGCTTTGGAAGGTGCCGTTAGGAGTGGAGTGTTGTGATAGGTGATGACGTTAAGTACCAGGATGAATTACGACAGTTCTGGGCTCTGTGGCGAGAGTTCACTGGCAGGGCAGAGTGATCCATCGGTGTGGGTCCGTGTCGCCCTTGCATTGCCCTCTCCTTCCCCTCCTGCATCAGTGAATTAAAAGAACAATTTGGTTTTGCTTTTATTTTTAAGGCCTGGGTAGTGGGTAGTTTCTCAATGTTTTGCCTGCTCTCATACTTTCTACATACCTAGTAAGCTTTCAGCAGCGCCAAGCCAGCTTATTTTATGGCTGTGGCAGGAATTCAGATAGGCTTGAGAGCATTGCCTCTCTCTCCTCCACCCTCGCCATCCCTTGTCACAAATGCTAATTCCATTTCCCACTGTGTTTTCTCCCTCTTTTACACCTTCTCCCACCCCTCCTGTGTGTGCTGAGCCGCCAGGAGCCACCCCACCCCTTCCTCTGTATGCTCTCACAGACATGCATGTGGATGTACACACATGCACACATGGGGAATGGGCTCTCTTGTGCATATTACCTAGCTGCTTGGTATTTTCACTCACTTATGGTCATTCCTCTGGGACACGTTAATAATTACAAAATGTTCCGTGGTTTGAATACACTACCGTTTATATAATTTGCCCACACTGATGAGCATTCAGCCCCCACCCACCCCTTTTGGTACCGCACAGCATGTTGCATTAACCATCCTGACGTATCTGTCTTCCCATGTTAGTGCTTTTATTTCTGTAGTAGAATGAGCAGCCCTGATTCTCTGTGTGAGACCACGACTCATCGGTGTATGGCTGGCTAAGTAGTGAGATAAAGTGAGAAGAAGAACACGGTCTTTTTGGTCTTTGCTATGTATACCCTAAAAATACACCGAGGTAAAACAGTATGGCAGGGTTAGAGTGAGCTCGGGAGAGTCTGTGACAGTGCCAAACTGTTTACCATCCTTAAAAGCACATTGAAACTTTACAGTTTAAACACAATTGAGTTCTTCATTTTAATGAATAAATGGAGCCACTATGAATTGTGGTTTAGGGGCGATTTGGCATTGTGGAGCACAGTAGTGTATTGAGATAAAAAGCTATGCAATGTTAAATTAAGCTGGCTAGCAGATTTTAACTTGGCTCTTAATGAACTTGTTTCGCTAGGTGGTGTGGAACGCATACCACCAGGGCGCTGATGTGCGCCTGCGTCTAAAGACTGATCTTGGCTCCAGGGCTGGGCTAAATCCGTGGTCTCTTGTCTGTAGAAGTTGAATCCTGCCCCCTCCCTTAAGTGGGGAGAGTCAGAGGCAGGCAGTATTTTGAGCCACAAATGGCATCAGTACAGGTGGCTCTCCATGGTCATTTGGAAAGAAATCTATAAAGAAACATTGTAATAACACCATCTCACATACATGGAACTAGATCACATATTGTCAATTCAATTCTCAGAAGGCAGAATGAACATTTTAATCAGATTCAGTGTTCTCTGCTGTATTCCTTGTGTTCCATAAACTGATTGGTCCTATTCACAGGATCTGTGAAAGTAACCTGGTTGCTGGAATACTCTGCTGCGAGTCTCACAGTTCTGAGATCATCCATGACACATCCAAGTTGCTTAAATTTACCAGTCCCCTCATAAATACCCTTCCCAGGGGTTTTGTAAATATAAAACTATCCTTAAGGTTTCCAGAACAGAGTTTTCTAAAGGTATAGTTAATTGCCCTTCCCAAAAAATAACTTGACAGGACAGAGGAGGTGCACCAAATTCCATTTGGTCGTGATGTCAGCAACAGTAGGTCAGAGCTTCCCAGCATGCACTTTGCCAAAAACATGAATTGACCACTAACTTAGCTTACAACTTGGGTTCTGACTCAGTTCAGCAGAGTCAGTTTTTGTAGTGCCCAGATAAGAGGTAGCCTAGAAATAGCTCATTTGTACTGGTGCCATAGTGAGAGGAAGAGGGAGGAGAGAGCCTCTGGCTGTGGATGGACTCATCTGTCTTTCATACTCATGGAAAGACCAGGCCTCCGTGTTGATGGACCTTCCACTCCTCTGTCCCTACACCTCGATCTAGGATGCTGTGTCGTCAGCTTGAAATTACCATTATGGGGCCTTTGGGACTTGATTTGGAGAAATACCAAGAAAATTGTTGTTGCGGTTTTAGCAGAAAGTTTTCTTACAAGCAGTCTTGCCTTGCGTGGTAAACATGTTTTAGAAATAACCACTGAGGCAGCTGCTTCATGGCTTCAGTGTTCTCTGGAATGTGCTGCTGAGCTTGCAAGTAGAATTTGAGCCTTGTTAACACCTGAGGTCCCTCAGTTATGTGGCAGCACCCTTAATGGTGCTTTCCAGCCCAGAGTCCTGCAGGGGACCAGGGGACCTTTGGACTGTGCCCCTCTTAGCCAAGACCCACTGTTGGTGGTGGTGAACATGAAAGGAGGGATGAGCTAAGGGATTTATTACATCGTCAGCCTCATATGGGAGAACCACACATGGTAAACCTCCAGGTGGCAGTTCAGAGGGTCCTAATTAGGGAAGACAGTACCCAAAAGAAGCAGCTTCCTGTTGGAACATCACCTAAGAGTTTCTTGTGGTGGTGGCTGCTTTACTTTCCATTCCCCCCAGGAGCCTTGGTAGCCACAGTTGGCTTCTTGTTTCTGTGCCCTCCACCCTTAGACTGAGCAGCGCCCTTTCGCAGTCACAGGTCCTACATGCAGCCTCATTCATCTGGGAGGCCCTGGGACACACTGTCCTCAAACCTCCATCTCATCACTTCTGTGAGTCATTGAAACATCCTCGCTATTCCAATATTTCTCCACTCAGACTGCTTCTTACAAGCAGAAGTGTGTCAGGAATCCTTTTGCAATCTAATCTGGACTGTCCAAATAAAGTCACTCTATACTGGACATGTCCTGAACCCAGAAACTGCCTGTGCTTCATTTCCCCTTTAAAGAGACAAAAGCCAGATATGGGAGGGTGGGGGCAGGTACAACACACAGTTCCTTTGGAACTGTGACCTCAGGTGGCCAGGTGGCTTCCTGAGTGGGGCCGGGCGAGATGTCCTGGTTGGTGCTCTTGATTATGTGCCCTGGTGGGAATGCAGGCCTTCCAGAGAAGTGACTGATTTTTACCCCTGAAAGTGGTAGGGCTCTAAGCTGATGAAGAACGGAGGAATAAGTTAGGACAGCATCCCCATGGCAGCAATGATTAGGAATACATATTCAGAGCATGCTTTTCATAGATGGTAACATTTGACAGTTTGAAACACCTTTAAGCTCTACATGGTTCGACAGTAAAATTTAATAACTAAAATACTGTCCTATTTTTATCTTTCCTTATGATCATCTTAACAATGACTCTATTCAGGGCTCCAGCACCTTCGGACTGAGTTCTGTAAGATTTTGGACCCTGTAACTGTTCAGGGCTCATTTCACAGTAGATTTGAAACTATTGGAAATCCATTGCCTTTTTCCAGACACTGATGTTTTTGGTACAAATAGAATTCAGTTACTTTGTCTAGAACAAATAATTCTCTGGGTGTACATTACTTTATTAGACTGATCAGAAAACAAATGTAAGATATTAAATAATGATTTCTTACACAAACAGCCGTCAGTGGCCTATGTACATACCACGCCGGGCCTCCCTTCAGGCTGGGAAGAAAGAAAAGATGCTAAGGGACGCACATACTATGTCAATCATAACAATCGAACCACCACTTGGACGCGACCTATCATGCAGGTATGCACATCGCCATACAGCTTAAAATATCAGGCAACAGAAGCCGAAATGTGCATGAGCTCAGTGTTGCTGATGTTACGTATTGTTCTGAAGAACCCACGTTTCAGAAACTTTTTGTCACACGCATTACTTTAAGCATTGTATCTGCTAAGGGGGAATTTGGTCCCCAAATCAAGCTATTATTCCCTAGGTGCATTTTTAAAATGTGACATGAAAGGTACTTTCAGAGGAAGAGCCTATTACGACGTTAAGGTTCTCTCCCAAACCCCCATGTATTCTGAGGCTAGTTTTTTATGCTGAGCTCGTGATTCATTTCTATTTCCTTCGAATGTGTTTTCCCATCCATTTCCCTGTTGTTATGTTTAATTGTTCCCTCCACGCTATAAACAGGCCAGGCTTCTTAATTTATCCTGGCTGTGTTGTTGTTTGGATCCACGCTCCCAGTCACACTCACAGGGAAATCCTCCTATGAAGCTAACCTGTTTTTGCCTCCAAAATAGCTTGCAGAAGATGGTGCATCCGGATCCGCCACAAACAGTAACAACCATCTAATCGAGCCTCAGATCCGCCGGCCTCGTAGCCTCAGCTCGCCAACAGTAACCTTATCTGCCCCCCTGGAGGTGAGAAGGCTGCCTCAGCCCCCCGCCCCGGTCACTTCTACCCTGTGGCCCCTCTTCCTTCCCTCTTCTCTGTGACCTGGACTTCAGTTTTGCAGCTGCCTTGCTCTCTCATCGGCCGTTGTGCTTGCGGGGAGGGGTGCCCTTGTGCAGCCTTATACATGCTTCTCTGTTCCTCCCAGTTCACACCTCTGGACTCTCACCTGATTTCTGATTCTCATTTGGCTGAGGCCGTGGTGACCTGTGCTGGACATGGGCACCTCTTTTCAGAACTCTTGCCATTCTTGTTGTGTTTTGCTCTGTATTGCCTGTTCCTCATTAGACTTGTCTAGTAACTCTTTCAAATATCAGTGCTTTCTGAGTTTTAAATCATAGCTGTTGCTTTGATCATTTTTTTCCTTTCAACTGTAGGGTCTTCCATTGTATGGGCATATGTGTTTCTGATGCAAATTTGCATTTCTAAATCATTGCTGGGCAGCTGCTTACGCTCTCTCCTGTTCATGTGGTTTTAATGCCGTTCCTTAACATCACAAATGTCAGAGAGTAAACGTTTGAAGTTCTCAACTTGACAGTGTCTTAGAGCCAGCTCTGGGTTTCTCTGTGCCCTGGGTTTAAGACGCTGATTAGTGGGGACAGATGATATCTCTCTGAAACTGATAACAAATGTCAAGGGTAACAACTATGCGATACCAGGTGGTTGTGTCCGTTGAAAGAGATTTTTCTTTTTGTACTCTTAAAAACGGTCAATCCTTTCTTCATTAGACTGTGAGCTCATGAAGAGCAGGGGCACATTTCTCTCTACCCTCTGTAAAATTTCCATCCAAGGCTCAATAAGGGACAATATTTTTGCTATGTATGGAGTAGCTATCAAAGGATGGGGGTTACAAATACTTAATCTCGTTGTGTGTTTAACCAATAGAAAAGCTTCAAGTTAGACTGATTTAAAAGTAAATGAATGACAGAAACAGGTTTTTTTAGGAGCTTCCCTCTTGCCCTCCAAAGAGGAGCATTCCATGATACCCAGATACATTTTGACACACGTGGAATAGCACATGGTAAGAGTTCTAATGCTCGTTATTATTCCTTAGGGTGCCAAGGATTCACCCATACGTCGGGCTGTGAAAGATACCCTTTCCAATCCACAGTCCCCACAGCCATCACCTTACAACTCCCCCAAACCACAACACAAAGTCACACAGAGCTTCCTGCCGCCCGGCTGGGAAATGAGGATAGCGCCAAATGGCCGACCCTTCTTCATTGACCATAACACAAAGACTACGACATGGGTAAGGTTGCTGCTTTTATTTGGCTCCATTTCCATTCATGAGGTCTGGCATTAATTCCTTCATTTCCTTACTCAGTACTCATAGTTCTTGTAGGCCAGTTTCACTGACACTGAAGCATGTCCCCAGAGAATCTCCTCAGCCTCCATGTAGACTGCACATGGGCTGGTGGGCGTGGGTGACTTGCGGGCTTGAGGCTAATGGCCATTTCACTCTTGGCCCCGAGCGGGTGTCTGTCCTTCACAGGACTTAATGGAAAGCTCTGGTTTTGATAACTGACCATATTTGGAAAAAGATAGTGTTCCATAGTGCTAGGATTTTGGTGGTAGTGCTTCACATCTCATGATGCTTTAATTTTATTAGGAATGCTAACCTTTTTAAAAATCATTTTAGTCTGCTGCTTTCTGCACTTTTATTGGCATTACCCGTCTTGATTTGATTTGTTTAAAATTTTGGTTTTTGGCTCTCAAATCAAATTAATACCGTACACTCCTGGGCTGTATTTTATTTCTTCGATTGTGGGTTAGGAGAGGGAGATGTACTGAACACTTCGGTTGTGAATGTGATAGCTCTTTTTCTGTGAACATTTTGTCAAAATTTATTTTTCTTACCCTGCCGCTCTTCTGTGTGCCCCCGAATCATACATGAGAAAGAATCTGTGTTGTATTAACTTGAGCAAGATGAGATTAATCAAAGATGCATAAGCATACGTTTATATTCCCCTGTCAGTTCTTCATGGCTTAGGTGAATCAGTGGTGGCTTACTTAATGCAGCATATAGTTCTTTGAGAAGACAGTGGTATTTTTCTATTATGTGGTCTCTAGATCATGGTTAAACTGAAATCGGCTCTCTTGTTTCTGACTATTTCTGATGCTACAGGAGGTTTGTTTTTTCTTCTGTCCCTTGTACCCACATTTAATTGTCTGGGTACAGAGTTTAACTCCGTGCTGTCATCTCTGCTCCTTGCTCAGCACTGGTGTTACATGAAAGCTGATTGGGTTTTGGCTCTCGTCACTGGCACTAGCTCTTTGGTCTTGGACCGGCGGTGAACACATGCTTTAAATTCCCATTTCTAGTGAAGACACCAGGTATGCCCCTTTGATAGAACAGCACTATTGTGTTAAGGAAGAGGCCTGGTCCAGGGTTACCTGAGCTGCCACTTACACTTTGCTCATGGTGTGATGTGAATTCTGTCCCTTAAGAATTGGACAAAATGGCCTTAGAGGGCTCTGTCCCAATAATCCGGTGGATCATGGTATAGTAAGTCTCCATGAGGACATTGTCAGCACTGGAGGCAAAACTGTGCCCTTTATTGCAGTTTATCTTTGTCCCGTGACACTATTTCAGATAGCCACTATTTGCCCTCGACTGCTATCATAGTGACAACCAAAAATGCCCCCACACATTTCCAAACACCCCTTCATGAAAACTACTCTGAAAGTTCTTCTTATCATGAAATAAGGGAGTAGCCTGCCAAGAGAATTCATCATTTAGATCTGGTGGCATTCACTTGGTAAACACATAATTACTCCTAAGGCATAGAATGACATGTAGCCTTGTTTGACTCACCTTTTAGTCTGAAGATAGTATTACAGGTCGTGGGCAAGTTGAGAGTAAGAGATAGACAGCGCTTTGGGAAACGTCATAGAGTTTGGGTTTTGAGTCTTTTTGCCTCAGTGACATAGAACCTGTGGCTGTCCTGCTACAATACCCATTTCTGCATGCTGCCACACTGCTGTTATTTGCAGTCCTCAGCCAGAAATGGGAGCTCCAGAAACGGGGTAAATACTGTCAAAGTAGATGGATTAGTGTATGGAGCCACTGTGGCTTGCCAACATAAGCTATGATTTTAGTAATTTGAACTCGCTTAGTAATCAAATCCCCAGCCCTTCACAGCCTTTCATGCCACAACTGCAGTGTAATTGCAGCTGGGCAGACTTTATTTTAAATAGCACCAGCCTTATTTACTGCCTGCATTATTGTTGAATGAGACCCAGTTTGAATTTCTACTTGCCCCTTTCTATGCATTCTTGTTACTAATTTTCAAACTTAAAATTTTAATTTGTTAAAACAACATTTTGTTGCTCCTGTTGAAAATCCCTAAAGTAACAAATGAAAATCCCATGAGTCACTACCCTTCTTCATGATCCTCAGAGGAGCTACCACAGCTGCATTACCCCTTAACAAAGGCCTGTACGGAATTCTCCGTGCAGAGGCACCCTTTAAATTGCCTGCTTATTTTGACCAAAGATGGAGGGATAGAAGGAGTGGAGCAGTAAAGGTAATTTTCAGCTTAAATACTGTTTTGAATTGATTTGGGTTCGCTCTGATTTTTAAAAGAGAGAACAGCATAGAGTTATTAGATTTGAGCTTTGTAATAGAAAAGGACAAAAAACTAGTTGGAGGGGGTTTAGAGGAATGAAAATCGTACTTTCCCCAGCAACCTGTCTGCTCTTGATTCTGGTGCTAACCAGAAGCATGAAAAGATTCAGGCCAATTTTCCCTTGTGTACACTGATAGAGGAAAATGCCCTTTGACAACTACTAATTAAATGGCTTTTTGCACACACAAATGATGGAGGTGGTATGTCAGCAGCCTACGTGGAATAGAATTTGACCACATCAAATGAACATCACTTTGTCCCCACCTGGGTCAGGCAGGCTGTGCATGCTGGAGGCCACCGGGTGACTGAGGAGAGATTACAAGAGGCCTTCAGCTTGCATCTGCTAAGAAAGCAGCTCAAAGTGTGGAAGTAAGAATGTATTTATGTCTTTTACAGGACAAAGCATTGCTTTATTTTTGTAGCAAGAAAGAGTATACCTTAACTTTGCAGTTTGTTTTCTACTCAGGCCCAAATAATAAAACTCATCGTAGCCCCAACATGTTTGCTCATGTCTTCCAGAATGGAAAAAATGCAACTTTTTTCTCAGCCAGTCAGCATGCCCATATTTTGTATATTCTTTAATGATTCTACTAAGAAACCTTTTTTTTTTTTAACATGTCGATCTTTGCCTTCTGTTTAAAAATCCCTTCAACTGTATTGAGGGATGCGATTGTGAGATACCAAAATAATTATGAAATGGTGAAAAGAGTGCTCTTCTGGTGCTGAGAGAAGGCGGCAGAAACAGCTGTGTGTGTTGTGTGTATTTTCTGTTCATTTATGTTCGTATTGTTTGAGAGACCACATTAGTATTCCAACGTGCTGTCATCCCTGCAGTTACCATAATTCAAGTGGCTGCCCTCACCTCCATCAGCTCGGGGGGTTCCTGCCACCTGGGAGGGTGGGTTCAGTAGTGTCCGCTGGTTAGCCCCCAGAACAGGAGGGATGGCAGCTGTGGCCATTATTTTGGCTTTTGTGGGCATGATAAAGTAATAGGACCCTCAGGGCCTCTGGCCCTCACCTTCTGTGTGAAAAACGGAGCTTATTTTATTCTTTGTGCCTCAGCCCATCCCTAGCTCCTCCCCACTGGCATCTTTCTTTAATTTCAACATTTTTCTCTTTTAATTGCCAGCTTTTTACCAACAGGCCCAGTTGTCTTTCACAGTGGCCTGGGTGTGATTCCAAGGCACGGCTGGTCTGGGGTGCAGCGTCCAGCAGCCCCACACTCCTCACATAACAGCAGCTCAGGCTCTCGAGTCCGGTATGGTCAGCAGCTCTGCGGGGCCCCAAAGGGCCGCTGTGGTTGTGGCTTTACTTGGTCCAGTTCGGAGTTAGAACTGAGTGGGTAGCTTTGTGGAGTGATTCGGGGCTCTGAGTTTTCCTCTGTCCACAAATGTTTACCAGATAATCAGCTTCTTGGACCTTTTAAATCCAAAATCTATTTCTGTTCAGTGTATCTGTTTACACTGCTTGGGTTCCAGTGTACTACAGAATACTAGACCTATTTTATGCCTCTAAGTACCCTTCTAGAAGTACATTAGGTTCAAGTTCAATATTCATCATAAGCTGCTAACATGATTCATTTCTTCAATTAAAAGTTGGCTATAGTTAAGAGAAAGCAAAGATTGCTTTGATTTTTTTTTTATTCTTGCTAGTTCCAGAAGTCTGTTGCTTTGTTATAATTCAGTGATACTGAAGTATAATCCGGTGATAATTGAAGTACAAACATCAGTTTGTACTATTGACTTGGGGAAAAAAATTTTAACAGCTTTATTGAGATGTAATTCACATGTTGCACAGTTCACCTACTGGAAATACATGATTGAATGGTTTTTAGAATCATTGAGCAAAGATGTGCAGCCGTCACTGTAATGAATTTCAGAATATTTCTGTCATCCCCAAGGGAAACCCTGTACCCCCAGCAATCACAAAGTGAGTTTTTTTTATTTTCCAATAGCTTTATACCAATTATTTCATTTTTTTTGGTTGTTGACTTGGGAGAATGCTGAGGCAGAAAACCTTTTAGTTGTTTGATAACAAGAAAGCCTTTAATATAACTGAATTAAACAGTTGTGGGGTTTTTTGAGATTTCAAAGCATGCCTTTTTTAAAATTTATTTTAGGCTTACTTGGTTGACAGTGTGCTTTTCTGAATTTTATCATTTGATTTCTAATCTTTTGAGTTTACAGTAAGAATCCTCTAAGTTCCATTTTGTTTTCACTGGGTCTGTGTGAGTCAGAGGCAGCTCCCAGACTCGGGATTAGAACCTTTGGGCAAAGTCTCATTTCCTCTGAAATTCTGTTTCCTCCTCTGAAGAAGCGGAGACGATGTGCTCAGTTTCCTAACAGGGTTGCTGCAAAATCACACATCTGAGCCTGTGTTCTTTGTAAATTATAAAGCATGACACAGGATGTTGGAGTACATGTTTCTCCTTTTTTGGTTCTCTCTGGTATCTTACAAACCATATCCCTTAAGAAAAGTCTTTTGCAAACTTCTAAGTATTAAGACGTAAATGAGAATCTAATCTGCAGAACTTGATCAAGAATCTCAGTCAAGTTCAATAGTAGGAATGTGACTTCATATAATGAGGCTGACTGTCTGTGGAGCAGGACATGACTTGACAGACCAGATTGAGTCTCTCCTCTACGTCAGGAGGTGCAGCAGGAAGGGAGGCTCGCTGCCCTCACCCAGAGCTCAGGACCGGAGGGAAGAGGGAGGCTTAAGCCGTCACCCCACTCCCCCTCTAGTTTAGGGCCTTGTCTTTATTGGCACTCTCCATCCCGGTTTCCACAGTAACGTCACTGCTGGGGCCTTCTTCCTCTTCACCTGCTCAAGGGCTCGGGGAAATAGTTCGCCTTTTATTTAAATACTCTTACCTGCTTTCACCAAGGACGTGAGGAGGAGTAGAATCTTAGAGAGCTGGTCAGCCAGGCTTCCTACACTAAGAGGGACCCACCCCTCACCCGTTCAGGCAGGAGTGTAGCATAGTGTCACCCTGGTTGTCTTGGAACGCACAACTCCAGAAGGGGGGGAGCCGTTAACTGCACACATAGTCACTCTTAACCTCTTCTGCCTTCAACATTCTTCTTACAGGAAGATCCACGGCTGAAATTTCCAGTACATATGCGATCAAAGGCGCCTTTAAACCCCAATGACCTGGGCCCTCTTCCTGTGAGTACTCTAGAGACACACAGACAAGTCTGAAATGTTTATTAATTCATCTGCCCAGTGTTGTAGAGAAGCCCTGGGGCTTTCTCTTTCTCCAGGCTTTTGGGTCCCATTGGTCTGTGATTTTCTAATAGAACTTGGGTGTGTGGTTAGATTCTAATACACACACAGTTTACATAATATCCACTACTTATGAAAAAGGTTTCTGACTTGGTAGCTGCTGGTGGAAGGTAGACCTGTAATGAGGATGTAAGAGGCGTTCTCTACATGTGACAGTGTGAGCATCACATGTTCATTTTATAATAGTGACCACTAAGTTTGACCCCTATTGCTGGTTTGGTCGTGGAACACAAATACTAAAAACGGTAGGAGTAAAAGGCATGAGTGATCACAGAAAGGTTCTGTAAGTCACTTAGTCTGTAGATATTTAAAATCTTTTTCCCTTGTTAATGATTTTTTGTAAATCTAATGTTTTATAAGTTTGTTCTCTTTTGGAGAAGTTGTTCTCAACACCATTCTGAAGTGGGTGTGAACTGTTCACTCCAAATTGGATTTTGAATGAAACTTTCACCATGCATCCCCTCAACCTCCCCCCCCCTCCGCCCCACCCCACCCCTGCCATATAAAATGCTTTACAGGGGTGGGGCTGTGAGATACTCTAAGACTGTTTCAGAATGTTACGGGGTGGGAGTATTTTGGTGGTGGTTTTCCAAAACAAAAGAACCTTCGTGTTGCCTGGTGTGTGGCATATTCAGCAGAATTTGAAGTTAGAAAGGTTAGAGCTCAATCTTTATTCATCAGATTATACAAATACCCTCATTCTCTCCATCTGCTTGAATCTTGGGTTTAGACAGAAGGAGCCCAGAGAGGGTCTAGAGGTCTAGTTGAGAAAGTAAAGGATTGCATGTTGGCTGGATCTCTTGGGTCCCCGAGTTTCCTGTAGCGAGCAGGCACAGTTTACATAAGGAGGGCATACCAGCCTTACCTTGGAAATACTATTCCAATATCTTTAGTTCCTCAGTCTGAACAGTGGGAGTTCACAGCAGAGAATATCAGTATTAAATTGTTCAACCACTAGATGATATGAGTACAGCATCTGTCTCTAATTTTTCTATTAAACTTTCCTTCTCCTTAGTACTCAGTAAATAATTTCATTAAATAAGCTTCTCAACCCTAAACTCAGTTGTTTCCTATCCACTCAAGTTCCCCTTTGAAGCTTTTGAAGTAGCAGCGTGTTTCCTGTCCATCACACAGTGAATGCCTCTGAGACTGTTGAACATGTGGTACAGTGTGTTGCTAGATGTTGCCAAGACGTAATTTTGTGGTTCATACTTAATGTAAAAATGTTCCCTCACAGAGAAGAGTAAGAAAATATCCTAAATATTTTACATTTTGCCTTTAATTTTGGAACTGCTCGCTGATGTCTGTATTATCTCTCTCTCTCCCCACCTGCCTCCCCATCCTAGCCTGGTTGGGAAGAAAGAATTCACTTGGACGGCCGAACATTTTATATTGATCATAGTAAGTAGGCACCGCTGTGGGCACATACATATTGCAGGCAAAGGGAAGGGAGGAGCGGATAATTCAAATATTACAGTGAAAGCTTTGTCATTTTGCTCCTTGTCTAGGCAGCCAGGTGTTATGTGGAGAGAATGATCCCAGAGAATCAGTGCCCTCGTACGGTACTGTGCACTCACCCCAGTTTGCTCTAAAGTAGCCTGTCAAGCTTTCACCCAATTTGATCTTGTGACCTATTAACTTTTTTTAATTCAAAAATTTGGGGGAGGTTGATAACCCCTTGACTTTGTGCTTTTAATAAATACACTCTGGTAATAGAAAATAAGATTAGAAGTGATGATTGAGTCAAAAGTCTATGTGTGAGCCGTGCTTGAAGCAGCATGTACATATTTTGAACATTGCCTTCAACAGTCTATGGCAAGATGCCCATTCTGACTTATTTTCTATTTCATAGCATGTTTCCTTGCACCCGACTCACTAATATATATGTAGTCCTTTTCTTGAAATTGTGGTATATTTGCCCCAGCACCTATGAATAAACGTGTGGTTTCTCATTTCAACTAAAAGTTAAACTAATAAGAATTCGCTTTTAGCTGGTGTTTTTTTTTTTCTTTTTGAGGCGACGTGTTCTCCATGGAATCATATTTGTATAGCCCTTAAAAGGTCTGAAAATGTGTATTATAAAAGATATCTTTAAGTAGGTGTAAAGTTCAGATCATGTGTGCAATTTGGTAGTATTTTGATCTTTGTTTTCATTTGGCTCGTAACAGTGAAGTCTGCACGATGTTTTCTGCACCAGGTTCCCCAGCATCACATTTTCTTTTTTCTTTTTTTTTTTTTTTTTTTTTACATTTTCTTAACTAACCAAAAGTATAGTGATGAGTCAGTTTCTGGAAAGTCTGACCACGGAATCCTCATAGGGCTAGTGCCTGTCCCAGGCGTTACCAAGCAGCCAAGTGTGTCCTAGAGCTTGGCTCTCAGGCACAGGGGCTTGAGGGGTAGTTGTACATTGCATTAAGCAAGAAGCCTAGCAGTTCAGAATTCAACCCAAAGTACAATTCGTAAGGGAGGTGGGCTATCCTTTGACTTAAATTGGGTGTTTGCAGGTACATAGGCCTTGTTTTTGCATTTAACCAATAAAAATACTGATTTTGCCTACTTTCTAGAATTTTACCATGAACATAAAATTGGTGCTATAAATGCTTTAAAATATGTGTGTGCCCCCACTTTTTTCCTTACTATACTATTTATAATTCTGTTCTTTGCATAATTTGTTAAAATAGAAGGGTCACACACCTTTTTCACACTGAAAACAACAAGTTCTTTTCAGTTTTTATGCATTACAGTTTGTTTTCAGATTTTTGCAAGGGCTCAAGAGCAAGAGAAATGCTTTTGCAAAGGCCCATGTTAGTGTACAGTAGAAATAATAAAAATCAGACTATTTTTTTCTAGTGGTGTGTATAGACATAGTATAATATGTAGTAGATGCTCAATAAATGGTGACTTGACGTTGATCCATGGAGGGGAAGAGGTGAAGGTGTTGGAATCGATGTCCTTGGTCGGAAAGTGTAGAGAATTGCCTTGAGAAGCAGCAGCAGTCCCTCCAGCCTCAGCCTTGCCCTGCTTCTGTCTTGAGAGGCAGGAGGGGTAGCTGCTTGCTCTGTGCCTGGACAGCTCCTTATTCTGACCAGTCCACAAGCCCCTCCAAGCACTTTTCTCAGATGCTCTTCATCCCTCTTGTCACAACAGGAGTACATGGGAGGCTCCTCTTTGCTCTTGACAGTGGTACTGCCCACATGCATGGCCCAGTTGATCTGAGCTATAAAATGTGATATTTGTGATCATTACATGGACCTTAAAATTTGCCTTTGCTCCACCATCCTGAAAGGTTCTCTTATCCACATGTAGTGAAAATTAGATGAGCAAAAACTATTTGTAAGAAAAAGATCTGTTTAGGATAACCTCACTGTTGGTTCATACAACATTTCTGCCATTTCTCTCTCATTTGTCAAAGTTACTCAATGGAAAGCTGTAAGGGGTACATAGCAACGAACCAGAGTTCATTACCTATACCATTTCACCAAAATCCAGTCTGTGAGGAGGGCAGAATATCTGTCTTTAAAAGGCTACATCTGGCTGATAGGTGAACATTCCAAAATGGGTTTCAGTACCTGATAGGTGAGGTTTAAGAATTTCCTTACCTGCCAGATGAGCCTGTCCTTCCAAACAGTTTTCCCACATCTGATTTCTAGCAAAATTCATTTTGCTATCTCCTTTGCTATTTATCCTGCTGCCTGCAGGACAGAAGCCAGGTCATGCCTACGACATATGTCATTTTACTGTGAAGCAGTC
The DNA here is from genome assembly GCF_040802235.1 of Manis javanica. Classification (NCBI taxonomy): domain Eukaryota; kingdom Metazoa; phylum Chordata; class Mammalia; order Pholidota; family Manidae; genus Manis; species Manis javanica. The sequence continues at coordinate 110,421,636 of NC_133164.1, forward strand.
ATCTGGGAAGATACTCAGAGCCAGCCTGGCCGCCAGCAGCCCTGGGACGTGCGTCTGTGCACTGAGTGCCAAAAGCAGCAGTCTGCTCGTCTTGTAAATAGTTAGATTATTTTCTGACTTGATTATTTTCCTACAGTCTTGAAAAGTTAGACATTTTCAAGATTACAAATACTCAAACAATTTAAGGACTTAATTTCATAAGAGATGAATGTTCGGTACTAATCTCTTCAGATTTGATTTGTTTAGTTGACATTTACCAAATAGATACCATGTCTTGAGCCTGCGTGAAAGGTTAAGGGAAGATCTTGAGCTGAATCTCTACCTCTCTCAGGAATCATGGGATGATTCTTAAAGATGAGGTACACCTAGCAGCTGAGTTACTGGCCACAGGTCTTACATACAAAGCTAGAAAATAAAATTCCAGTGGTTGTGTAAAACCGTGTTTCTGTCTTTTCTGCCAACAGTCCTACCAAACCTGTTAAGAGTAACTAAGTTGCCTGAATTTCTTTTTTCTACCTCATTCTTGACCCTTTCTTTGAAATGTAATGTCCTGAAGACAAAAAGCAAGCTTAGATTTTAAAGTTCTAGAAAAAAATGGATAACTAGTCACCATATATTCGTATGTTGACAATACTTTGATGCAAAATTGATCTTGATTGTAACCATACGGAAACTTGTGGTTCTTCAGAAGCTTAGACTGTTTTAACAGGAATTTGTTTGTATCACCACCTTCTTTCAGTCATTAAAAAAATAACATATTAAGCTCCTGTTATATTCTGAGAAATGTGTTAAGTGTTGGAGAGGGGGCTGCAGAGATGGAAACACACAGTCCCTGTCCTTGAGGGACTTAACATTCTAGTAGGGAATGCCTCCTGGTTTTCCACATATTGGGTTAGAGGAATGAACCACCTTGCTTGCCAAGTGGTTGGGCACCAGGGGTGCCTTTAGGCATTAGGAGGGCCTTATGGAATGGATTCCTTTTCAGATGGGTCCCAAATGATGAGTGAGATTTATCCAGGCAAGTCCACAGAAGAGTGGCCCCAGGAGGGAGAGGCCATGTGCAGACTGTGTTGAGTTCCAAGAAACGTAGTGGGGCAACAAATGGCCAGTGTGCAGGGGAGGCCAGCATGACACATGGGTCAAGTTAAAGGGTGTCTGCCGGGTGTGGGAGCCCGGGTCCCTTCTGCAGGCCGGAGGGAGCTCCTGAGGGGAGTGAAAGGGGTCAAGTTCGTTCTGCAAAAAGACCCTTTTGCCAGGGCTGTAACGTTTTGAATGAGACTGAGCGAGACTGAGGCCAGGGGAACCTAGAGAAGAGTCCAGGGCCGAGATGAGCACTCCACAAAGAAGTGTTGTCAACAAGACAGAGACCGTTAAGGGACCACTGGAGGAGAATGGTGAGAGAGGATTGAGGGTGTGGCCAGGTTCTGGATTTGACCAGTAAATGGACTGTGATGCTGCTAATTGTGGAGGCAGGAACTGTTTTTGGTGTTGAAGGACTGAGTTCGGTTTCGGTAGAGTTGGCTTTGAGGTCCCCGTGGTGCAGATGTCAAGGGTGGAGCCTCAAGCTCAGTTCTGGACTGAATATTCAGGAGTCATTACATGTTGGTTGTCATTCATATATTTTCTGCTTTGGTGATAACCCCAGTCAGGAAGCTGTGGGCCAGGGCAGTTAATACTTAGCAGTACTCTATTCCTTTATTTGCTTTGCTTTTCCCTTATTCTCCATCACTGTAGCGACTTTGACTTTCCAAAGTCTTGTGTTTTCAAGGTAAGGGACCCAGCGTACCCTTTGCTTCTATCAAGGTTCTCTAAGATAGTTGAAACATTTCATGTAGACCTTCTGCCACATGAATCTAGAACCATCCTGTGTGTTGATAGCATTAAAACTAAATGTATTAGTTATTCTTATCAGTACATGTACAGAGGATACAGGAAATAATCAATATTATTAAATTTCCTTTTTTTTTTTTAAACAATTTATATTTCCTACAACTCCAAAGAGAACCCGTTCTCCCCCAGGCTGCCCTCCCCATCTCTTTCATGTGAGTCTGTCTCGCACCCCCATCCTCCCCCTGAAACACGGTAATCCATAGTCTTTTTAATTACAATCACAAATCTCAAGTTATTGAGGACAGCTCGTGCATGTTGTCACCTGTCTCACTGAAGCAATTGTATAGGTGGCCTTGAACAGTCTTGCTGAGATTCATTGAACAGAAAGAAAATCACTTGCCAACTTGGCCGAAAGGGAAATCTTTCTCTGGAATCTTCCTCTGCTGTAGCTGATTCTCATTTTTTGGGCAGCCTTAGCTGCTTTGATTTTTGTGTGCATATGAGTGACATATGTTATGGATTATTCATTTGTTCAGTGTAGGATTTTAATTTGAAACAGTTTTTCAACATGATAAGCAGAAAAAAGTATTTGAAATGAGAAAAATCGGGTGAACTTTTGGGGAATGAAGTCTTTTTATGCCTTTTTTTTAAGTGAAAATCAAGATCAAGTTATAAATCCTTCAAAAAATAGGGATTTATGATTGAAATTTCAGCAGATTGCTTGCCAAAAACAGTGTGAATAGCTGGGTTTACCTCAGTTGTGCATTTTTGATTGTGTGCTTTAACTAAACAGTAGGTGAGGGGGTGGGGGGCTACCATATAGAGTTCTAACCCTGAAATACTAAGTTATTTATCTTTGGGAGGCTAGGATTAGGGGACTGGGCAGCTTTTGAAAAATTCAGAAATAATTCTTTCTAAAACCTTCTTGACACAGAATAAATTTGAACTAATGTGCTGGAGTTTGTTTTTGTTTTTGTTTTTAACATTAATTTACAGATAGCAAAATCACCCAGTGGGAAGACCCAAGACTGCAGAACCCAGCTATTACTGGTCCGGTTAGTATTCTCACATCCTGACTCTTCAATATAATATTACGGCTGCGTCTAAACACACATTTCTTGTGTAGTACTGCCTACCTCGGGGCCAAAAGCTTGGTGTTGTGAATTGAGTAGTTTTAACATTGCCCCCACCTTCTCCCTGGAATTCCCAGGTGAGGAACCCCTCAGTTGCCTTTTCACAGGGCTTTCATTATAAAGGAAAAGAAAACAATTTGCTAATGGTAACAAAACTAAACAATTTTTCCTCCATTATAAAAAGGTGGATTAAATGTATCACAATCAAAATACCCTCTCTTCCTTTTTATGTGAAGCAAAGTTAAGCCAAGAGTAGTAAATGCATACCAACAAATTTTAGCTGTGTTCTGAATCTCTTCCAGCTCTAAAAGTCTGTAAAAGTTTGCGTGAGGTTGGAGCTAACCTCTGGAGCTGGCCAAGTTAACAATCTTTGTATCTGCTGACCCACTAACTTTGTCATAGTCTCCTCTTACATGCCAGGTCTGCCTTAGGTGGAGTGTCACACACTGTGTTCCTAAGGAAGAGTGAGAACCACCACCCCCCGTCACTCAGCAGTTAACAGATACTTGCTGTCAGACACCTGCGAGGAGTCTGTGAAACAGGGCCCCACCCATCAGCAGTCACACAGACTGTAGCCAGGTTCTGCGTCTGTGTGAGGGTTAAAGACCAAGCACCACGTCTGGGTCAAGTGCCCACTTCTCTGATTTTGAGTCTTTCTGCTCGTTTGATTTCTCTTTTGTCCCAGTTTAAAAAATATCTACGTATTAGGGGAGAGGGTCCCCTTCTGTGGCAACTCAGCTCTACATTTCTGGAAGCCAGTGTGTTAGCTGTATAACAAGCATCACCATCAGAAGCTGTATAACAAACATCACCATCACCATGATAAAGTGCTGGCCATGCTGGCTGCTCTTGTGAATATTATCTCATGCTGTGTCAGGCTTTGTACTTTTCTGAGAACCTCACCATCAGCTGCTTTGAAACTCTGGCAATCCCATCAGGAAGGTAGGAAAGATGTCATTATTCCCAATATTTCAGAAGCTCAGAAAGCTAATTTTGTTGCCAGAAGTTCCAGCAAATGTCAGGATCAGGACTGGAGCCCCATGTGTGGGGGCCTGATCAGCATCTCCGTGTCAGGCACGAGCCCTTCTCTCCAGGTTCTCTGGTATCAACTGGACGGTAATGGCATGAAAACATTTAGAACAAACTTAGCCAATAAGTCATTTTGTTCTAAGAAAGCATAATTAATACAGAGCAAGAGGGCTCTAATCACAGACATGTTTTAATAGGCTTGTTTTATAGTTAAGTTGTATGTAAGAAAGAAGACACCAGGTTTTCAAGAGAGAATAAATAATTTGGCCTGTCCAATACAAGAAGTACACTATACTTGTAATTCTCTTCCGAGGCTGCTCTCTGTGGATGTCTTTGTCCTGGTACATTGTTAGAATTTTTTCAGGAGAACACAAAAGCCTGCTCTTTTAGTATATAAGAACTACCTCCACAGGGAGAAAAGATAAGAATTGGAGGAGGGTAATGATTTTTTCAATTTCCATGCATCATTCCCCAGAAGAAGAAAGACCAGAAATAACTCAGCATCCTATTTCCACCCACATCTTGTCAGCACCTATCAGGTTAGAAGTCAGACACAGGAGTAGTTATTATGGGCTGGGAGTAACATTTTGAAATACATTCCTTGGGAGATTTATCATTTGAGATTATTGAGCTCGCATTCACAATGATGAATGTGGAAGCCTTTTTGCAAGAAAAACAAAAAATAATTGTTGGAAATTACAGATTTTTGGAAATGGAAGCGCCTTCAAGTTTGTCTAATCAAATCATTCCACTTAGTTCTGAAGCAGTTCACAGTAGGGAGGTCATGTCACAGAGCTGGCCGTAGAGCTGGCCCTAGAAGTCAGGACTTCTAGAAGCTGGAATGAGATAATGAAAGGAAATAACTTTCTCAGCTGAGTGTCCCTCCGTCGCAGTTAATCATAGCTAAGGACATCAGTCAGGCATTGCCTTTTGAGACTTGGCCCTCGCTGTTCCTCTTGTGGTCTGTTCCCTCCTGTGGCTCTGGTCTCTGCACAGATTTCCCTTTCTCAGAGTTGCCTGCCCTGACCATTCCTAAACGAACCTCTCAGGAACTCTCATCATTTTTTTCTCATAGTGTTTACTGTTATTTATTCATTTATTTCTTATTGCCTGTTGCTCGCAATAGCTTGTTAGGTCCTCCTAAGCAGGAAAAGAAATCTTTGGCTGAGATACCATTATTTCCCTAGCACCTAAAATGCCTGGCATAGCGTAGGTTCTCAAGAAATAGCTGTTGAGTGAATCAGCAAATGAGCCCCTAAAGAATGAATAAATAAAGTAGATAGAAAAATCTTTGTTATGGGACATAGTAGAGCAAAAAGCATGCTAACGTCTTCATTGGCTTATGTCAGAACATTGTATCCTTTTCCTTATTTTGGTGGTTGCCAAGATACAAAATTCCTAACTTCTACAAACCTGAATCCATATATGATTTCATCAGACTAAACACAGCCCAACAGAAGTCTGATAGGTGGGCAGAAGTAGTGTCCAGTGGAAGGCCAAATGAAGATTGGCTTAACTCGGAACAGACATGGGCAGTATGAATTGTCTTTAGAATGTGTTAAGATATAGGAATATGATGTCTTTCTTGCTCTCGAATTACAAAGCAAGACACTGACTCAATTACTGTTTTCCATAAGAGAAGTTCTTGTTTTGACTTAGTTATTGCTTGTGTGATTGTGTCTCAAAACTGTATGAATGAGGGAGGCTTTTTTACCTCATTTCCCCCTTTCTGCTTAGGAAGAAACATGGTGAATATGTAAGGTTCAGTCTGGAGACACTTAACTAAGCATCAGTATATTTTATTAACTTAGGCCACGTTGATATCAGTAGAACTGTTCTTGCCTAAATTCAAACTAAAAAGCAGTGTGTTATTCGGAGTATGATGCTGTCACAGTTATGTCTGTGTCTGTGTATGTACAAAGCCAGTCCTTTTTCTTCCCTAGAAAAAATTACAAGCCTTTCAAGAGCCTCAAGTCAGGACTGTGGCTCTGGGGTATTGTAAGCTACTTTACAACATAGCAAGTAAAGAATATTTATAACTAAAATGGTATTACTTTGTCTAAAGCGATTCCAGAACTTTTGAATACTGATAGTTCAGTAGCGAGCCTCCACCTGTGGCACCACCACTCTGTGTCATCCCAGATTTAAAGAAATCCTTGCCCGAGACCACTGAATGGTGAGGGGCGACCCTCTGACTCCTGAATTGAGGACCTTTCCAGAATGCCAGCTACCTGATTTTATATTCCTTGACAAGAGCCATCAGTTCGCTTGCCTTACTGCTCATTACCTTTCCTCCCCAAGATTTTTAAAGTATGATTAGTCTTTTCACAATGACAGTACAGGTCACTTTGGATTGTGTGTTAAAATATCATAGCAATAATTCTTAACTGGAGCTAAGGGGGAAAAAAAAAAGATTACACCATGACTCATGTTTAGACAGAAGCCATGTGGAAAGGGTATTTAATGTATCAGGTCCCTAAATGATTTTTTGACTGTCAGTACAGGTATTTCCAGCAGTAAACCCCCCCCCCATTCAATGCTGATTAATCATTTCTAGACCTTTACTATCTGTTATGTAGACATTGTGTAAATTTTAATGATAATGTGGACTGAGAATTTTAAGGCTTATGAGTCATGAAATTCCCTGAATGTTGGCTTATTATACATAAAATTTCAAGTGTACTGTTTGCATCATCTTTATCTATAAATTTATCTTCTAGGCGGTTCCTTACTCCAGGGAATTTAAGCAGAAATACGACTACTTCAGGAAGAAATTGAAGAAACCTGTGAGTAACATGTCTTCCAAAAATGCTGTTTTAATTATTTGTAAGTTCCCAAAGTTACTTCAGTGAGAACCACATATTTACTTTTATATGTATACTAAAAATATTACCTCCCTTTTTTCATTGCACTTTGATCCACCTGGATCCTCAATCTGAATTTTCTTCTTGACAAAAATAGTAAGTGAAGATTTGCTTAGTATCACATAATCCCCTGTGTAATACATGAAAAGATAGCAGTGATTTTTATGGCATTTAAGATCATTCAGGGCCTAATCAAGAATTCTGGAGAAGCCTGTGCAATGGCTTGTGGTTATCATATCTAATTAAATGGTTTATCATATTTAATAAAACCTGGATCCTAATTAGAAAAAGTTTAAGTCCTTCCCTTTAAATTCAAAAGTTTAGTTTTAATTACAATATTTATGACATACATGTAATTTATTTATACTATTTGGCATATTAAGACCAAGTGTATTACAAAACTGAGAAGCCCTGTAATGTTTTTACAGGCTGTGTTTTCAGTTACAGTGTTGTATTTTCTACTGACTCATCTTCCCAACTTCTTCCACATTATGTCTTCTGTTTTACTTTGATGTCACTTGTTGAGTGACAGTGTTACCAGCTTTGTCCTCAGGTGCTTGTGTCCCGTCGCCACCACCCTCCGTTGATGCCTCATTTTCTGGGCATCTGAGGCATGGGGTGCAAAGATGCATGAGACACAATCTGTGCCTAGGGGAGCTCCCCTTTGTGCTAGGGGTCTGTTCTCTCTTCCAACATCCTGATTCAGGGAGCTTTTGGATGACTACTTTATAAATGACTCCAGTTTGAACACATAAAATTCCACAGTTTCTTTGTGAGTCCCCTGCATTTCCCCCAGCAACAGGTGATGACTTTGTGGACATTATCCTGTCTCACTCTGTAGCACTTTCACTGTTGCATCTTCTGCCTGGAAACAGATTCTGCAAATCCATTTTCATGGCAGGGTTGACCCTGGCCCTCATTTTTCCTGGAAGCAGTTACTCACAACTTCAGCCAAGTGCTTTTTTTTACTAGGCTCCCCCCTTCACCAAGTCCCCCCCACAAACCCCATTACAGTCACTGTCCATCAGCCTAGTAAGATGCTGCAGAATCCCTACTTGTCTTCTCTATGATGCACAGCCCTCCCCATGCCCCCCACACACATTACACATGCTAATCGTAATGCCCCCTTTCTTTTTCCCACCCTTATCCCTCCCTTCCCACCCATCCTCCTCAGTCCCTTTCCCTTTGGTAACTGTTAGTCCATTCTTCAGCCAAGTGCTTTTTATTTTCATGTATATTAACTGTGGCCTTTGGGATGCTGTCCCACAACTCGGCTTGATAATCAGGGTCCTGTTCTCCATGGCAACATGCTTGTAGGCATCCCAGATCACATCTACCAGCTGGAGTCCCTACCGGATTTGAGAATGCTCCCAGCCTAGCTAGGTGGGGATTATTTACGGGTTTTAGTTACCTGAACTAAAGTCCCTTTTTTTAGCAGAAACAATATATATAGTGGACTGTATTTCAGTTGCCAGTGGGTGGATAAATGCCCCACAGTTCTTTATAAAAGAGGGAGTAGATGATGTGTCCTACTCAGCGTAGTGGCTTCTGCAGCAGATGGTGCTGGCTCAGTCTGCCAGCTGCTGGCGGATGCCCTGGGTGTCTCATCCTGACAGAGTGAGGCTTTCTGCTTGCATGAGGAAAAATCCACAAAGGAAAGAATCTCAGTTGGAACATTCATCACTGCTTATTTACTTGAAGGCTGCAGTCATTTCTAGTTGTCATTTTTTTTCTATTTGGAAGAAGGTGTATATTTAATTAATGATCATGTGCTTCTTTCTTTGTGTGTAGGCTGATATTCCAAATAGGTTTGAAATGAAACTTCATAGAAATAACATTTTTGAAGAGTCTTACCGGAGAATCATGTCTGTGAAAAGACCAGATGTCCTTAAAGCTAGACTCTGGATTGAATTTGAATCGGAGAAAGGTCTTGACTATGGGGGTGTGGCCAGAGAATGGTTCTTCTTACTGTCCAAGGAGATGTTTAACCCGTACTATGGTCTCTTCGAGTACTCTGCCACGTAAGTGTGGAATGCATTCACAACTGGTCCCCCACTGAAATGGTTTTATTCCTAATGTGCTTCAACTTAGTGAAAGAAGCATCTCCCTCATTGGAGATGAATTAACACTCCTGATTTCAGTCCCCCTCCCCTACACCCTGGCCCCCTATAAGTCTAGAGCAGGTTCTGACTCTGCATGGTGTGATAATGTACTCTATAAACACCTGAAATCTGTGAACACCTAAAAATGATTCTTCTCTTGTTTGGCAGATTCATGTAATAGAAATTGAAAATGTGCTGGGTACTTATCAGTAAGGAACGAGCCAGCGTTCACCTGTAATGTTATATTAATTTGGGAGAATTTGTTAGTGTCAGAATTCAGAAAATCGTCATAGTCTTAAGAATAAGAATAGTTCCTGAAGTTCCATGACATTAAAGGCAGATTCCGAGGACGCTGAGGACCCCTTCTTCAGGATCTGAAGGACCAAGCCCTGGGCCTGTAAGGGAAGATCCAGATTGCCCCTTGCATTAGGATTTCATCATTACCAAGCATGGAAACCAAGGCAGATTCCATTTTTTTTTCCCTTGGGAATCAAACACTGATGACTCACAAGGCCAGCCAGCCCTCCTGCAGGCTGTGCGGTCCCCAGAGGCTTAGGCTAGACTGGAGCCTCTGGTGGAGGAGGTGTTGGCCTTGCTGACAGGCAGCCCGTGCTCTGAGGGGGTGTCAGGTTCTCCCACACCATCCACCTGCTGCCAGCCTCCTGAGGCTGCTTTCGGAAGGCAGCCTCAGTGTCCCCTCAGGTGCTCTCACCAGAATTTCCCATTTTGTTAACTCTCCTTTTTACCAAATCCCATGAAAAAGCCTGCTATATAAAACCATTCGAGTGGAGAGCAGGGTAGGTGGGCAGGATCCTTACCTCCCACCTTCCCAAAGGTACCCCCCGGATGATTCTGTCAGTGGAGCCCAATTTGAAAACCACTGACCCTCAAGATGTTGAGACCAAAGAAAATTAGGTGCCTATAAACATTTGGAGTTTGCATTCTTGAGACAGCCATGTACTGCCTCCAGCGCCCTTGGGGCCTTGCAGGACAGCGCGCTGGTCAGATCAAGCATTGGGCCCATGGGAAAAAATTTAATCCCCAAACCTCAGAAGAATTAACCCTCTTCCTAATAGAGAATCCATGCACAGCCCCTCTGTTACATGGGGTTTCTCCTCTTCCCAAAATACTCGACCCAACTCTATAAAATTGACATTTCTGTAGATCAAAAATAGTGAAATATGAATAGTTTCTTATGGTTTTAGCTTGTACAGGGCACGTGCACCAGCTGTATTAGACCTCAGTTGTTGTGCGCACACGAGCTGATAACCAAAGAGGAAGTCACGGTCACTAGCTTCGGCCTTTTCCCACTCGGTGCTAGGCGTCTGCAAGTGCACTGTGAAAGTGTAATGACCGGTCACAATGGCAAAATCAGACTGCATTTCTTACCTAAAAGTATAATTGGACTTTTTCTCTCTCTTCCTCCCCAAAAGGGACAACTACACACTTCAGATCAATCCAAATTCAGGCCTCTGTAATGAAGATCACTTGTCCTATTTTACTTTTATTGGAAGAGTTGCTGGTCTGGCAGTGTTTCACGGGAAACTTCTGGATGGTAAGTTACTGAAATGTTGTGATGTCGTAAAAATAGGACAGGGCTGTTTATGATTTTTTGCCAGGTGCCTTATTTTTCACATCAAGGTTTTAGGCAAAAGCTTCACTGGTTTTCTGTAATTCAGTAAATTACTTTTATGTCTTGCCAGTAATGGAGGTGCTTTTCCCTGATGTCATCTTAATTTGAGCATTGAAGACATAGTGTCCACATGCAGTTTAAATTTTTTTTTAAAAGTGTGAAGCACAGAACATGTTGTATTTGTGCATTTTCTGTTTTGCAGAATAACTTTTCTTTAGCGATAGCTAGATTTGGTGACAGATGGAAAAGCTAATTGAAAAGTTAATTAAAATGATATCATCCACCCAATATCCTGCCATTGTTCTATTTGTCCTCAAATTATTGTTCTTTTGAGTGTGAAGAGACTAAATTTCAAAGCAATGTTACAGCTCATCTAAGACCTTGGCCCTATGATCACTGCCTAAACATATGGCACAAAATAGTCTCATTAGTAGCACATGTAAGTCATGGAAAAATGTCAAGTTATGTTAGAAGTAAAGTCAGACTCCCTCCCGGGTTAATCAGTAGGCTTATAATAGAGACTTCATATGGATTTGGTCATTTCAAAAGTAGTGCCGTTAAGAGACAAAAATCAGAGGAAAGAGAAACACAAATATTTTTGAAGAATTTGTGGCTGAAATGGTTGAGGATGGAATCAGAGAGTTGTATTTGAGGTTGACATTGCAGGTACTGTAGAGAGAGATTTCCAGAGGAATTATGTTAGTTGCATTTATGGAACCTAAGCTGTTCCAATAAATAATTGATGTATCCTCTCTGCTTTTTCCTTTGATTTATTTTTACTGGTAATTACTAGCTGGTTTAGATCTCTCATGTCAGAGTTTTATTTTTTGTGTGGGAAGTAAACTTTTGTTTACTAATTAGTAAACAGAACTAATTAGCAAAGTAACACTGATCAGAAGGAAATTACGCGTGCTCTTTTTATATACGTAGGTAGTGTGAATATATTTTAATTGCAGTATTGGAATCATGCCATAGATTATTTCAGCCTGTTTGAATTCATGTCAACCTTCTTAGAAGGTCAGTTTATTTACCTTCTGCTAAATATGAAGACATTCCTAGTTGCTTCAGGGAAATACAGAGAAGTAAAAGATAAAATCTTGACCTCAATGAATTTATATTCTAGTGGGAGGAAAAACAAGAAAGAGCACGCCTGGAGTGCTCGGGAGAAAAGGCCAGGGACCGCTTCGCCAGCCCTGGCTGCACCTGAAGGCAGGGAGAGTGGGAGCATTTAGGAGCTGGGGTCATTGCAGACGAGCAGAGACCAGCCAAGAGTCACGGCCCTGGGGAGGGCCATAGACCCCATAGAAACAAGTCGGGGGACAGAGGAGAGGGGGGCAAGAGGGGATGACAGGGGAGGTCAGGAATTGCAAATCAAGAGCCAGAACACCCACCAGTGAGTGTGGCCAGCATGTCTTCAGTCCCTTAAAACCGTGAATGCCCCTGTAGGCAGTCAGCACGCTCCATAACCAGCCCGCCGCTCCCTTTCCATTGGCCCCATCCTCGTTCCCTCCCTAGACACAGAGGTAATGGAGCTGCTGCTGCCTTAGGACCTGTGGGGGTGGGAATGTGCTGCAGAGGCTGGTGACTCATTGGGGGTTCAGGGTGATGGGGGGAAGTGGCAGGCCTGAGGCTCCTCTGCCCAGTGTTAGGAGCCTGTGGTGCTGACCTGCCTTTGGACCAGGTGACTTGGGGACCCTGTGGGACACCTGTGCGGTGCCAGAGTCCTCATTGCCATCACCTCCCCCGGACCTTACCCAGCCGCACCTGGCAGATTGCACAGCCTTGGAAGCTGTCCCCCTCATTTCCTGTTTTCCCCCCTCCCATCACTGCCCAGGCAGTGATACTGAAATGCAGGCAGGATTTCCACCTGGCCTTTCAGTGACTCCCTGTTGCCGTTGGGCAGCAGCCCAGGCTCCAGCACCCCATGGGAGCTGCATGCCTCCAGGCCCTGGCCGGGCCTCTCCAGGCCCTCTGTGCTTCTCTGCCGGCGAGTCCCTAGTCTTGTCCCCCTGCTTGGAGCACCCCTTGCTATGCCGTTCATGGGCCCTGTTTGCCCTGCAAACTCCTGCTTGGCCTCAAAGCTCGTTTGTCACCTCCCAGAAACCTTCTTGACCCCTTTCAGCCTTACCATCTCTTAACAGTATAACTGCCCTCCCGACTAACCCCTGCGCCCGACCCCTCACCTGGCCACGGTCACAGATCGCTTGGTCACAGATCGCTAAAGAAGGTCTTCAGTTGTTCTGCCCTGCAGCTGGACTTGCACCAAACCTGAGACAGGTTAATCTTTTACTTCCGGCTCAGAGGCACAGCATTATTAGACTTGAAACTAACCCAGTTTTCCCCATATTTTAGGTTTCTTCATTAGACCATTTTACAAAATGATGTTGGGAAAGCAGATCACTCTGAACGACATGGAATCTGTGGTGAGTAAACACAGACTCCCCCATGGGCGTCGCCAGCCTTGCCAAAGGAGAGCAGCGACCGTGCTGTAGTCACAGCGGTTTTTACGGGCATCGTCCTTCAGTGTGAGCAGCAGAGAACATGTAATCGTTCAAGCGAGCTCCCTAATATTTCTGATGAGCAAATCGTCATCCACACTTCTAGAGTCATGTGCTTGGGGTGAGCACGCGCGAACCTCATTACCTCTGCTCACCCAGGACTGGTTTGACCAAGTTAAATCCAAGGTTATCTGGAGACCTTATTGTAGCCCCGTTCTCCATCAAAAAAAACTGCTCATAGCAAGTGTTTAGAGATTCACCTGCTCTCTGTGTTTTTCTGACCTCAAAAAAATGGCAGTGGCACAGGCCAAAACAGGAAATACAGTCCTCCTAGACGTGGCAGTGACGGCTGCCGTGCAGGAGAGGATGGAAGCAAGTGAGGAGTGTCGGGGACGCTCCCTCAGCAGTCACAGGGGTTACACGTTCCACTTACCCTGCTCCTTTTATCTCAGTGACCATCTGAATTGAAAGGATTTGCTATAAAAACAAAAAGAGATGCTCGTCTCATAATGCACCTTTTGCTTCTGTTTCTCTTCTAAACACCCATACTCCTGCCACCCACCGCCGATCATGTGGCTGTCGCCCGACGCTCTTCTGTCCATCCAGGGTACTTGCACCTCTGCTTTCACACTCTGTCGCCTGAGTCAGAAAGCATCTGTGTGCCCTTGGCCTTGCTGTTGTGTTGCCTGTGTGTCCGGTGTAGTTGGATAGAAGAGCCATAGCCTCGTGACTTACCAGCTCTGATCCCTGTTTCTGCTCAACACCTCTGCATGAAAGGAGAGGAGGGTGCTAGCAGTGCACTGGAAGCCACTCAGCTGGTTTTTCCATGGGCAGTTCCTATCCATATCCACAGTTCCAGCTGCAAACTGCTTTCCAGCTTTCACCTTTAACTTAGGCTTTACGCTTTTATTACTGTATAATGACAATGCTAGGAGCACAGAAATTGCCCTCTGGTGTAAATTAATTTTGTACCACGTGTTGATAATTGGTGAGCACATTCTCAGAGCCTGTCAGGTCCTCAGCAGTCCAGCCCCTGACCTGCCCTGAAAGACAGGAGCCAAGGCCTTGTTGCTTATGTCTGGGCTCTGAGCAGCCATCCTGTTTGCTTCCAGTGACTTGGCAGAGAGCAGTTAAAGCTCAAGAAGGGGCGTAACTTAAAACTCTTGGTATTTAATTAGAACATTCTCTATCCTTCCTGTTTTCCTCTGTATTTTCACTCTTAAAAGATGGGAAGCATATTGATTGATCTATACGTGTTCAGTGTTAGAATGTTATGTTCCCCTTCCAGAGCAGGCTGCTTCCCCTCCACAAAGGACAGCTTTCAACTACAAAGCCGTTAGTACTAAGCATTCCTTTTTGGTTTGTATTTTAAGTTAAAGGGGAAGAGTAGGTTTGGGGTGAAGCAGAAAACATTATCTTAGTGACAAATGTAATTCTTGAGCATCCTGAATGGCATTACATTAGAAAGATTTATTAAAGAAGTCAGACAAGTTTGTATTTTGAAAAAAAAAAAACGCTTAATTTTAATTTCTGTGTCATTTCTGTAGGATAGTGAATATTACAACTCTTTGAAATGGATCCTAGAAAATGACCCTACTGAACTGGACCTTATGTTCTGTATCGATGAAGAAAACTTTGGACAGGTAAGTGTGTGCAAGCCCAGGAGCTCCTGTTCAACTTTCAGAGAGTCTTTGCTTCTTCACAGGCTGTAACGTGACTTTGCTAGACAATTAAGAACAACTGCCGGGAGCTTTGGGTGCTCATTACCTTATCATTGTGTCAGGAGCGTTTTGTCACTCCTAGAAGCCAGGTCCCAATTACAACCTCTTCCAGCAGTTACAGAAACTCTTAAGGCCTCTGGGACATGAAATAGCACCCTTTAATCTAAAGCAGATCTGAATGTGAGTGGGCCTTTTAGAATTTAGGCACTTCAAAAAACAGAATGTTTACTTAGCAATGTAAATACATGAACAGAACCAGGTGATGTTTAGGGGGGTGGGCCTTGGGTTTTTCTTCTCTGCTGAATGATTCTGTTGTTCATTCTGGTGAAATTTGTCTTCAAGCTCAGGTTTTTCCCACCATTCCTTCTTGCTTTGCACTCACACTGTCAGGCTGGATTAATCAGAGAGGTGAAGTTGAAAGATATAGTTGCTTGCTTGGGATTTTCATATTCTTCCTAAAGTTCTGTTGGATACGTTTGTCTTAAACCTGAAAACCTTGGATTCATCTGTCCCCAGTGATATGATGACTTTTGGGAGGTCTTCTCAAGGTGTCACCCAACCCTGGGACCAGTCCTCCACGAAAACCCAGAGAGAGTTCCCGTCTCCCAAACCAAACCTACTGGGCCTCCAAATCCAGGAGGTCTTGGAGGCTGTTTCAGGGGTTACCGTATGGAAAGTGATGTTCCTTATTGCTTCAGAGATCATTAAAAGTGTACTCCACTGTCAAAAACAACGTGTTTACCGTACCACTTCGTGATGCAGTGCTCAGTTTTATAGGTGAAGTTAGGAAATCAGGTCCCTGCCCTGTTGGGTTCACAGTCTTAGGGAAAAGAAGCTCCTGCCGCTAGATATAAAGGAATTGAGGACAAGTGGAGGCAGAAATTGTTGAGCAAGAAAATGATCATGCAGGTACCACAATTACTTGTTACATCTGCTTGAACCAAGGAACAGTCGTGTGTGTGTGTGTGTGTGTCCTGGGCGAGTGGACGAGGGAACTCTGTCCCTTTTTTCCCTGTTGCTTGGGTGAGGTTCATAGAACTTCAGGTACCAGAGATGAGAGCGACCTCATAACTTCACATAAATGATCAAGGAGTCCATTAAAAATCTCATCTTATTCCACCCTGCGCCCATTTTTGCTCCATATTTATGCCCAAAAATCTTCACAAAGGGACACAGCTCTCCTGTGTGGGAGTCTTCTCGTGGGGTTGCTGGTGGGAGGTCATTTCTGCAGCCCCATAGGAAGCTGTCCCCGCCAGGTTAGCGGTGGCCTCCCCAGGGCCGAGCGCACTGTGCGTCTGCAGCACTTGGCTCCTTCCTGGCTCCTCCGTTTGAGACCCCTGCTCACTGTCCCCCGGAAGAGCCTGTGAGTCACAGTGCCTTGCCCTCTTCGTTCCTTCTTTCACGGCTCTTGTCACTTTATTTTCCATCTCCTAGAAGGACTGCGTCTCCTGCTGACCCTACAGGCACGTGTCCCTCAGCCCTTCATTCTCTGCCTGCTGCTTTTCTCATCCCGCCTTCACTGGTTGGGTGGCCTCATCCCCAGCTGTGACCTCTGTCTTCGTGCTGCTCACCACCAGCCTCTGCCCTCCTCCAGGCCCCAGCTCCCCCCTGGTTGGACGGCCTGCTGAGCTGCTTCTCCTGAAAGGCCCATCGTCCTGGGACCGAAGCTGTGTCCCCCGCCCGGCCCCTACATCGGCTCTGGTTCCCCCATACCCCGCAGCCTGAAACTGGGGAGCCATTCTAGACTCTTCCTTTTTTCTCTTCATGCCCAGTCCCCCAGGTCCAGCTGGTCACCACCCCACTGACTTGGCTTCCTCTTCACTTCCCCTGTCTGCACACATCCCTCATTCAGGTTCTGCTGGTTTCTTGGTTGTGTGGTAATAGCAGTGTCCCTGGCTCCTGTATTGCCCCTCATTCTAGCACTTTCTCCAATGCCCCTTCACGATGCGCCATTTGTAATAGTTCAGGAAAGCAAACCCAAATGTGCCAGTCATCTGCTTAAACAGCAACTCTTCACTGGCCATCCTGTGGTCTTTGTGAATTACAGCCTTTGAGCATCGCATTTGACCCACAGCTGCCCCCACCCTTAGCCTTCTGGCACCTTCTCTCACCTGCACAACCATACTGTGCCTGGCAGTTTCCCCAGAGACATCTGTGCCACCTCACCAGCTGTGTACTGCCGGCTCTAAAGCTCCACATTCTCATCCTTGTCCCCCATAGCTCATCCCGTCCTGCCCTCTGATTGTTCCTGACTTGCTGTGCCCCGTAGGCTCCTGGAGGACTTCTTGGTGTCTCTGGTGGTCTGCATGTAGCCGATGCCTGCTCAGTGCTTACTGAGCAGATGAATGAACATGCACTAACCTAGTTTTTTAAAATGTTGTAAGTAATAGAAACCCCAAATGTGAGAAAACAAAATAATTTTAATTGGAATCACCTGTTTTTTAAGCTAGACCTATTTAAGGATCTTAACTGCTAATTTTCAAAGGGTAACACGTGGATAATCATTCTTGAAATTATGTCTCCCTTTCATTTTTAACACATGGAGGAAGGAATAGAAATAAAGAACCAAGGAAGACTTAAAATCAATCTCGTGTACCAAATGCAAAAAGAAACAAAAGTCTATATATCCACTTATAGAAAACCATGTGACTAACAACACAGTTCAGAAGACATTAACGATGCGAAAGCTAGAAGCACATAATCTGGGACACCCTCCTTCGTTACAGTTAAACAAGTCTGTTTCCACCTAATAAAATCAAACAAGATGTTAGGATTTTTAAGAAGACTTCTAATAATAACATAGTTCATGTCAATTATTCCTGAAAAACAGTTCTCAAGCCTCATTTAATGCTGGGCGATTCTTCTGACTTGGATGGAATCAGGTAGGGTAATACAGTCATCAAACAGACCCACAGCTAAGTAAGATAACGACTGGGTCCCCTATTCACAAAACTACTGCCTCCCCTTTTTAGAGAACTAATCTGTAATGTATCAAATATTTTGCATTCTGGGGAGAAATTTAGAATGAATTAAGAAGTCATATCCAATCTCCCCTATCTGATTCATAGGAAGCCCTGTTCATTTTAACTCCCAAATACTTCCCAGATCTGTCTGTGCATATCTGTTCCACCACCAGCACCCACATCTAAGCTACCATCTTCTCTCAGACTCCAACTGATCTCTTTATATCCACTTTGACCTCCTATAATAGCAAAGTGGTCTTTTCAGATCACGTAAAATGATCATGTCGTTCTTTGCCAAAAACATTGAGACCTCCCATTACTCTTGAGATAAAGACCCAAATCCTTAATGTGCCCCCCGAGGTCCTGCATGGCCTGGCTCCTCCTGCCCCGTCTCCAGAGATGTTTTGCATCATAGAGCTGTCCCTCATGCTTTTGGGGTCTGGTGCCCCTGGACTTCTTGGACACACCATGCTCCCTCTTGCTCATGCTGTTCCTTCTGTGGGGAATGTACCTCCTGCCACCCTAAGTTCAGACCACGCTTCCTTAAGGAAATTGGCCCTGACCCCAGACTAATAACCTCAGCAGTCTCCCATTCTCCCTGTGGCCTATACCGTGGATGGCTTTGCACGTATTTGCATGACAGTGTGTTTAGTGTCTGTCTTCCCAGCCAGGCTTGGAGGCTCAGCCCTGGGTCTGCCTCTTGCACCTCCCCAATGAGCGCTCACCACTTGGCACAGTGCGTCATACAGGGCAGGCACTCAGAATAGAATCGTTGAACCAGGAATGTTGACATCAAGATGCCTGTGCAAACCTCTCACGCCTTCAGTCCTCTGCAAAGTGGGGACTGTGTTGCAGTTACTCTACCCACGGGGAAACCCATGCCTCCCTTGTACCCCAAGATAGTCACTTCTTCAATGGAGAGCAGTTAGCACAGGAGTGAGATGCGCATGCAGGCGGCCTTCCTCAAGGCTTTGAGCTGGTTTTGTCATTCCACAGTTAGAAATAGAGCCAGAGGTTCAGTGCTGGATGTCACGTCATCCAAAGAAACTGCAGCTGCAGTTTTTTTATTTTGTGATTTTTTTTTGCTGGTGGTGGTGAGGATCTGGGGCCTACTTATAAATGTTTCAGATAAACAGACTGCAGTATTCACACAATCGTACACCAAGCAGAAAGGATACACCATACACCAGTGTGCTGTGTACCCACGCACGCACACATACACCCCACCAGGGGGAGGCACCCTGTTAGAGCTGTAGTAAGTAGAAATTCTTACTGCACGTTCAGGAGAGCAGCATCTGATCTGGTTGTTTGGAAGACACCCTAGAAGGACTTGTAAGGGTCTGTGCAGTGGTAGGGAAGAGACTGGGCAGCGGCCCTGCAGGAAGATCCTTAGGACCAGGCGCTAGGTAAGCTGAGGCCCATTCTCTACTGGGGAGATTCTGCCCTTGGGGGGGGGCAAAGATTGGAACTTGGAGGACAAAAAATGTTGGGTTCTAATACTGGCTCAATCTCCAGTGTCCTCGTTAGCCTCTGTCCTGGGGGTCCCGGGGGTCCACCTTCCTGGGCGTTAGCCGCTGCCTCCGTAGCCTGATTAATGCCTGTGCTTGGCCCCTAATTGTCGCAGGTGGGCATGGGGCAGGCAGGGCAAGACATCTGTTAGATGTACACCCCTGATTGGATGCACCCCGCTTCTCCGATGAGCCGGCTGATAGCCCGCTGTGCCTCAGTGGGGCCTGCAGTGCAGCCATGAGCCATAGTCCCTCCCCGCTGTGGCGTTGATAGCTGAAGAAAGGAAGCGTGAAGTGGGGGCACAACCAGAAACAGAACACTGCCCTGGTTAGACGTGCGCCAGCAGAGACTTACGTGCAAGGAGTCAAGCAGATCTCATGACAGGTGTGCGCTTTGCAGGCAGGCGACCTTGAGCTGGACCCCAGCGCCCTCCACTTCCTGCTGAGCCTCTGTCTTGCTGAGAAAATGGAGGCCATGTCACCTACCTAATGACAGTTTGGGGATTGCCCCTGTGCCAAGCCTGCGCTCCACCTGGGCTGCAGGAAGCAGTCTGTAGTCCAGCTCCTGGCATCCAGTTCAAAAAGTGGATTTGGACCACAGCCTTTACTGCCCCTCCCGGAGTCAGAGTGTTTTCTGTGAGGAGCCCCACAGGGTGGAGGTTGAACACCATTCGAAGTTTGAACTTGGAGACAACAGTTGCCAGGCTTTGGGAGGATTTACCCCTAATATAGTGGCTTAGGGAGCAGTCCTGAAAACCGCCCTTCTCTGCCTGCCGTTGAGCCCCTGATCACTGCCTCCAGGAGAAACCGGAGGTGAGATTCTACCATCAGACTGGGCAGCTCCCCTGGACTAACTGCCTGCTTGGCCTCCTTACTTAGCATGGATAATATGGTCCCCTTCCTGTGTGTTTTTTTGTTTGTTTGTTTGTTTTTATCTTTCAATACAGCTTTACTTACCTGATAAGCAAATACTAGAGAAAAGTAAAGCCAGTACAATAAAAATACAGTTGGCCCTTGAACAATGTAGGTATGAACTGCACAGATTCACTTATACATTAACAGTAAAAATACTGGAAAATTTTTTGGAGATTTGCCACAATTTGAAAAACATTTTCTTTTCTCTGGCTTACTTTATTGTAAGGATGCAAAGTATAATACACGTAACATGCAAAATAAGTGTTAATTGACTGTATGTGTTATTAATAAAGCTTCCAGTCGATAACAGACTATTAATAGTTAAGTTTGGGGAATAAAAGTTATGTGCAGATTTTTGACTATGCGGGGGTGAGGTCAGTGCCTCTAACTCCCACATTATTCAAGGGTCAACTGTATTTAAAAATTCCGCATAGTTCCTACACCTGGAGAAAATTCACAATTAAAATTTTGATTTATATCTTCCAGAATTATTCTCTGTTAACACATGTATACAAGATTTTTTTTTTTTTCATTTTTTACAGAAGTGGAATTGTATAATGCATACAGTTTTAAATTACCAATCCTGGACACCTTCCCATGTCAGTAAATGTCAACCCATATCATTTTAACAGCTGCCCTGAATTCCATTCCACAGATGATACATTTTTTTACCATGCTCTACTGGTAGGCATCTAGGCTATTTAAATATTTCACCATATAAACAGTATGATAGTTATAATTCCAAGAATATGTATTTTGTACACTTGACCAATATTTTTCCCTTGGTATAAATTCTGAGAGATTATTATGAAAAGGGATGTGCACATTGAAATTTTGATGCCTGTTGCTAAATTATCTTCCCAAAAGGTTAAGCCAGTTAGAGTCCCATTAACAGTGTAGGTAAGAAGCATTTCTGTACATGCAGTAATAGTGGCTGGTTTTGCTCCTTTTTATCACTAGGTGCTGCTTTTAGAAGCACAAGAGGTGTTTTTCTCTTTAACCCCGCCCACCCTCTCTCTCACTGTGGTTGACACGTGTGCAATGGTTTTTTGGGAATGGCAACTCCCAGGAAAGGTTCTGTCTTAGTCCAGCTGAATTCTACTGAAAGCCTCTCAAGAAGCAGAACTGGGCGTGGATTTGTTAACTTGTCGTTTAGGGTGGATCTGATAGAAAAATTCAGTTACTAAAGGGAACAGCAAGGCAGTCTTCGAGGAGGAATAAATGGGGGAGAAAAGAAAACCCATCACAGGCTTATTAAAAACATTACAGAGGTGCAACTGAATATGGCTCACAAACTTCCAAAAACTAGTCAGAAGAATTTCTACTACAAGAAACATCCCCGCCTCACCCTATGTTAAGCAAAACTGTTTAACATCCTCATGAATTGCCATGGCCTGTACAGGACAGGAGTAGATCACTGCAGGCTAAAGCTGCGTGACATGGGGAGACAGCGTGGAAAAGGGACCTTGGATGGTAAGGAGGGATTTGAAGAAAACTAAAAACATGGTGACAATTGAAGTCCATATTGGCGACAGTAAAGAATTGACTCAGCATTTTAGAATATGGAGTTCAGTTATATGGTAGGAGAACTAGATTTCTTCCCAAATAAAGAAGAAAACATATAAAGGGACTAGATGAGTGGTCAGTGTGCTGTGACTGTCCAAGCCGTCGCATTGTGAGTAAGAACAGTTATCGAGTGCTCTGTCAGGGAAGACTTTGGAGACAAGCCAGACCCACATATTCAGGTCAGAGGGGTGCAGTCTGCACTCAGGTGTGTGTGGCCAGGGTGGGGGGGGGGGGAATCCCTGAAAGTGGACCACTGCAAAAGCCAAAGAATTCATCACAGATTTGAATCTGTGTCCCTCAAGGTGGATGCAACCTGGAAAAATGTTCTGGAAAACCCTCTCTCTCAGGCTTGGCTTACTCTGAAATGCAGCTGGGTATGCATAGAAAAAACGAGCAAGAAGTCGCACCAAAGTACTGATGTGGTCACCTTTGGGTAGGGGAGTTGTGGGAAGTGTTTTTTCCTTCAAATTTCTATGAGAGTGAACATTTTATTTGTAAAATGCTAGCCCTGTCCCCACCCCTTCCCTTGTACTACCTGCTGCTCTGTACACAGTGACTTAAGCCAGGGCTGGCCGGTAGCTGGGGAGGAGGCCATGTCTTCACTTCAGCTGCGCTGCGCTTTCCAATCCTGGGAAGCTCCGAGGGAGGGAGCCGCCAGTATGATGAGTGGTGGGGGAGACAAGCAGCCGGGAAGGGGTTGGGGGGCGGGTGCACATACAAGGCTGGGTTCTCAGGATGGCAGGTAAATACATCCCTCAGCCTCATTCCAGAAGTTTCTTCCTTTTTATGTCCCTCTGTTTTGCTTCTTTGAAAGAAATTCCACGCATCTTTGTTTATGAGTGTAAAATCTAATTTATGGGAACAAATGAAATTCATTTGGGTCTCTATAGTCTTGATGAGTATGCCCTGTCTTTTCTGTTAAACATCATTAATTTCTTGACAAACAGATAGCAGATGAAAAAATGTTGCTCTTCTGCATTGTTGGTAATGTATGAGGAATAATTAAAACTCATAAATAACCATTAAAAATTTGCCTTTAATGATAACATCTCTAAACGTGTAATATCTTAACAATTTAAAAGCCTCATTAGACGTTCTCTTATACCCAGAGCCCATTTGCTGAGAAATATTTCTGAATAAATTTTGCCTATCTTTTTATAGTAGGACATTAATACTCTGTAATAATGTGCAAAATGACTTCATGATGGTGATATTGTCGTTTTATCTTTGCAATTACAGACATACCAAGTGGATCTGAAGCCCAATGGGTCAGAAATAATGGTAACAAATGAAAACAAAAGGGAGTATATTGAGTACGTATACACACACTTAAATCTTTTCTGTTGTTAAGTTGAACAGCATTATTTGGTGACATCCCTTACCAGAATAGCTCATGCATGTTATGGATATGTTTTTAACAAGATGAGTTCCTTTCTGGCTTGGGCTAATAGCTGAATTATGAAATGGAAAATTTGACTTGTATCATGACTGCAGTGAGCTGCCACATAAAGGGGAAAAAGGTTTAATTATTGAGTAGTGGGGGCAGGTTCCCTTTTGGAGTATGTGGATATCTAGTCTAAAATTGAGAATTGCAGCAATGGAACACAGTCAATGACCAGTGGGGTAAAATTAGGAACAACCAAAGATAAAATATTTCATCTCTCTCTTGACTTCTTTTCCATAATGAAAAAATAAGAAAATAGTTAAAAGCAGGTAGGAAAGTTTGGCCCATGCAAACATAGTGAATTATTTCTCATATCTGCAATTTTCTTAACCAAATCTCAGCCTGTTAGTGGAACACATGTTGAGACCTTTGGAAGTCCAGCTGTAAGTAATCCTAGGGCATTCATGCTAAACAGAAGGACTTCCTCTGTTGGGCACATTACATTTTCCTCTTTGGGGTGTATGTGTGCTTCAAACACCCAGTGCTGGCATCTTCCAGGGATTACCAGGTAGCACTCACTACCCTGCCCAGGGGTGTGGGCAGGGCAGCAGAGGGGGCTCCAGGCTCCAGTTTCTGCTTGTCTGGCCCATTGTTGCAGCTGCCTGAGCTCCTTGTTTGCATTCAGTACTCCATTTCAATAAGCTGGTTCCCTCCTCTCTTCTCAACATAACTGGTTAGACGATTTTAAACTGAGAGAATTGGCCGAGGGTCTTGGCCTCTTTTAGTGTGATCTGCAAAGAGAAACCTATTCTTCCTAATTAGGAAGAAACAGACAGTGTTGGGGTCTCTACTAGGGACCCTGACAAAGCATGGATGATAACACAGACTTCTCTCCTTGCAAGTTAAAAGCTTGCTCTGCTTAATTAAAAAAAAACTACAAGTAAGATAGCACAGTTCCTACCTGTTCACGTTAGTTTGCACGTTGTTCTGAACTCAGTCTGAGCAAGCTAGACAACAGCCTGGCAGGCATGTTGTCGTCACTCAAACTTGGAATAGATTTTTTAAAACAAAGCATCCAAGGGTGACTAGAATCAGAAGTCTGAGAGTTTTGACACTGTGATATGTGTTGTATATCATTCTTTGCAGTTAATTCTCTTAGGTTTCCAATTTGGTGGGGAGTAGGCTCAGGCAGAGGCTCAGCCAGCTTGACTGAGCAAAGGGGTGAAATGAACCCCGCTGCCCCCAGCCGTGTGCCCCTGGAGCAAGCAGACGGCTGAGGCTTGGACTGATGATGGCAGCCCGGCGCAGCGAAGCAGCCACGGCTGTGTAGTGGGGCTGCCCTCCAGGCCGTTGCCATGGCGCCACCTCGGCCATGAGAGCCCTTCATGACCAGGTCCTTGTGCTGTTCCATGACAACGCGCCTTACATGGAGTCCACAGTGGATTCTCCTGGCAGTACATCTGCTGTACGCTGAACATCCTTCAATGGATGTTTTATCCTTCAAAGTGTAGTATTATTAGTGTAAGTCATTTTGTTGATGACTTTGATGTCATTGTCGAAAAACAGTACATTGGATACTGGAATGAAATACCATATCACAAAATATGTTGTACCAGGTACTCCCTTTAAAAACATGTACATATTTACACATCCATGTGGGTATACGTATGAGTTTGTATACACACATTTACACGCACATACATATGTATTCGTACCCCATGACTCTTTTTTTCATCTCTTTTCTCCCCATAGTCCTGAAGTTACTTTGATAAACTAATGCTTGATCTCGGGGGTGGGGGGACTCAATTATTCTTTTGAAATCCTCAGTGAGATTTTAGGTGGTTTCGCATCTGTTCCCGTTACACTCAAGAGAAGTCATGAGTTGCGTGTGCCACAGCACTAGAGCCTCCCTTTTCCTTTGCCATTGTAGGAGTCTCCCTCCTTTCCCCTGCCCGATGAGAAGCAGTTGCAGTTGCGAAGAAAGAAATGCGCCCTGGTGGTGATGAGGTGGTTAAACGCTGTTCGTTTTCTCCCGCAGCCTAGTCATCCAGTGGAGGTTTGTCAACAGGGTCCAGAAGCAGATGAACGCCTTCCTGGAGGTGAGCTGTGCTGCTGGGGCCCCTGCCCGCGCCCCCGTCCCAGGCTGAGCGGCTGGCTCCCCTCCTCAGGGCATGGCGGTGGGACAGACCCCACACTGAGAGGCAGGTGTGGGCGCTCACACTGTTGGCCAGCCTCCAGGACGGCAGTGGTCCAGCACTGTTCCCCCACCCTCTGTCTGTTGATTTGTGTTCTCCTGCTTTGCTTCTCTGATTTTTATATTTGCTTCGACCATTTTTAGAGAGAACTTTTTACAGACTTGATGTAGAAGGGCAGGTCCCCCTGCACAGGCTGGAACCCCTGTTTGCAGATTCAGGCAGAACCCACAGGCGCTGGGGGCGCATCCCTGCCTTTTGCTGTGGTGACCGCTGTAAGACACACAAGGACTCAAGGCCCAGCAGTGTGAAAGGCAGTTTCCAGTAGGGCTACCGCCCTGTAACAATCAGTCGTCGAACATTTTGTTTTTTTATCCCCTACCTTCTTTCAGAGCTATTGCTCACAGACTTCTCTCCTACACAGGTACATGTAAAAGACTTTTTCTTCAGCTGGTTTATATCTTATACGAAGCCACCTTGTGACAGCTGTCACCCTTTTAAAGGGTGAAACGGGTACTTCTCAGATACAAATAGTATCAGTGATGCTCCCAGGGTCCTGATGAGAGTTTAAAAATGATTCATTCTGACCAAAAGTGGAATTCCCCTTTTAAACCTTGATGATGGGCTTAGTTATGTCAAGAGAACATAAGAACAAGCCCCAGGAGCACATCAGAAATTTCCTCTGAACCAGTGCAGAGTTCTCCACTGCCGAGGCGCTCCTAAGCTGTCCCAGCTCTGCTCTCTGCACCTGAGGAACGAGGCCCCAGCCCAGGCAAGACACTCAAAAACTCACTTGAGAGCACAGGTTTCACAAGGAACCCAGGAAGCAGATTCCTGACCCCACTCTGATGATCACCTCTCAGAATCAGCCTCACACGAGGCCCAGGGAGGTGGAGCGCCCCGTTGAGGCCACTCCGCTAGTTAGATGACCTGGGAATTACAGAGCTCAGTCTTCCCTAGACTTGATCATAACCATATCCTTTTCTCTTTCATCTGTGTGCCTCCAGGACCTTATTTTTGGACATGTTCTCTTGCACATCTGTGCCTTGGGCAGTTTAGGACACACTGACTCAAGAACAGTGTGTCACAGTGGCTTCTGGAATCCACCTGCCTGAAGTAACCCATATTTTCATAGGGTTTCAGAAGCTACTTAAGTACCTGAACTCTGTAGATTCTACTGCTTTTCAAAATTTTTGTATTGTGATTGCTGTTGCTTTTTTTTTTTTTTTTTTGAGCTACATGTACTCGATACTGTCCCTGATATATATAAGTCATCAGTAGAGAATGTGTTTTTCTTGGCTAACCGAAAGTTTGTTTTCCTGTAAAATTTCTCTCTTTCAAGGAAAAAGGAATTTAAGATGACTTTTTTTCTTTCAGGGATTCACTGAACTGCTTCCTATTGATTTGATTAAAATTTTTGATGAAAATGAACTGGAGGTTTGTATTATAAACATTTTTTGTAGATTCTTTTTAAGTCTCCACTACTACTTCACAAATGATATTTTATTCTCTGACCTGTAACGTCCTGGGAAGCTTAGCTGAATTCTACTACATGCCCCATATGGGTTTGTCTGTCAGTCTGGGAGTAGGGAATAGCAGACATAATCTCCCGTAGACTCCTTGCCCAGGAGAGGGCAGTTCTGGGACATACCGGGCAAGTAGAGGCCTGCTAGGCTGAGTGGGTTCAGGCTGGTGGCACCAGATAAGGAAAACCCCTGCTTCTGGGAGAGTCAGAGTTGGCAGTGGCTAGTGGGGTGGTGGCATCCTGCTCAAGATTGTGCTGGCTGAGTATCTGCACCTCCCCACATCCAGCTGAATGGGGACTTGGCCAGGAAGTGAGGGTAAGCATCTGCTAGGGGCTGGAGAGCAGATGTCTGGGTGAACTTGACCTGTTCTGTTGAGTCAGGGAAGCATCAGGAGGCCATGAGGTAGTAGCAGGAGGTCTTTTGACATAAGGTAGTTTCAGCTGCTTTGTGTCGACATAGATCTGAGAACTGGCAGTCCCGCGAGAATAGCGGTCTCTCGCCCTTGTTGTGTGGACAGGACAGAAAGAGGAAGACTGTGTGTGTTGAGAAGCTGTTGGTGGAGTTCTGTTACCATTTGTCCGAGCTGCATCCTGTGACGCCTTCCTCACAGACTGCCTTTCTGTTCTTTCATCTTAAAATGCAAACTGCAAGATAGACCATGTTGTCTAGCTCTTACATTGTACAGGCGGGGAAACGGAGGCAGGGAGAAGTTAATAGTCTCATGGGTTTACCTTCAGCAAGGCTCTGGCACAAAAAGGCCTAGAAATCTGGTTTTCAGACGTCTGGTTTGGTTCTTCCGTTTTACTCTGGTACCTCGGCAGGAATAGCATGTTCATTTGTCTGCAGGAAACCATCCCTGTGGAGCATTAGACAAACCAAGGAGCTCTGAGACCAAGTCAGAGCAGCCACTGCGTTAGCGCAGCGCCCCCACAGTCTCTGCAGAGATGAGCTCTTCACTGTCATAGACACACAGTCTTGTGGGCAGAGAGAGATTTTCAAATATTGAGACAAATAACCTCAAGGGGGAACAGCCAGAGTAATGAGCAACTGTAAATGGAGCATTAGAAAATCTATGAGCATCTTGCAGAGATTAGAGGGGTAGGGAAGACGACTGATGCGGCGTTTTCATTTCCAGTGTGAAATGTTACGGCCTGTGCAAGTGCTAGAATTGGGTCCCCCTCGTCACCTACACTGATCTGCAGTGGCAGGGAAAATTCCCCGTCATGGGTTTCAGCAGGTTGCCAGCTTACCTGCTCTGCACATGACAGAATGCTGGCATTGAGAAAAGGACATTTCCCCATGTGTGATTTCTTCAGCTTTCACATTGCACCCCGTTTATATCTGGTCAACCTTCCTCGTAGTTGCTGATGTGCGGCCTTGGTGACGTGGATGTGAATGACTGGAGACAACATTCTATTTACAAGAATGGCTACTGCCCAAACCACCCTGTCATTCAGTGGTTCTGGAAGGTAAGGCCAGGGCCTGCAGGGCCACGTCTCTGCTCCTCTACCTGGGTCCAGCCTATGGGCTCTAGGCCACCCTCGCCGTGGTCTTGCTTTAGGCCAGCTGCTGGCAGCAGGTTTTGTTAACACCTGGACTGCTCGGGGAGAGAAGGGACAGACTGAACGAGAAGCAGCCGTCTCTGCTGGTTTTCTGTCACGCTAGTAGACAGCTCTTCCTGGAATAGTTTGATCCTTAACAAAGCATACACTCCCTCCTTTTGTTTGAGGAAGCCGTTAAATAGGTAATTGATTCAAGAGTTGGAACTGATGCTCCAAAGTGTATAGGTAACAGTGGGAGGCTTGCTTCCCAGGGCGCACGCGTGCTTTGGGGCTTTTTCCAAAATGCCATAAGGGGCTAGAATTACTTTACCAATTTTTTTGCTGTTGTTAATTCCAACAAGCATTTTGATCTTTATATCTTCCAGTCAGAGATGCAAATGGAATTTGGTTTACTCTCTTAGAGACAGTGTTTGCATTCTGTTTAGCTTAGGAGTGAAACAGGAATGAGTGGGCCCACGGAAGAGCCAGCAAATGGCCTTTAAAAGAACAGCCATGGAGGGAAAAGCTCATTTCTTAGAGAAATAAGAAATCATGTTAGTTTCTATCAATACAAGAAGCTCCAGCAGAAGTATAGAGAAATAAAAGAAAAACAATCTTCAAACCTTGGTCCAAATCTTATTTAGCTTTGATTTTGGATTTTTTTTTTTTTTACAGCAGTTCAAGCAACATTACCAGGAAAGCTACTCAATTCTTGTAATAATTCAGATACGTAAGGTACACAGGTTATTGAGAGGCCTATCCTGGCCTGCTTTTTTTTTTTTCTTTTTTTAAAATGTTAGCTTAGAGAATTTGTCCACAATCTGGTTAACCCACCTCATAACCTGGGTTCCCCTGGTGTTAACACTTCTTGGACACAGTCTATTTATAACTGGCTTGGGGTAACTGCCATTCCTCACACACAGAAATAAGAGTTTAGCACCATCAAAGAATTGGCTTTTTTATATCATTTATTTTAACCTGTTGGCAGAAGAAGAAAGACATTATGATCTCTTAAGATTAGAGAGGCTGGTATTGTGGTGGCCATAAAAAAACCAAATAACTCCATTTTCAGAGTCTCCTGTGTAGGTCTTACCTTGCAATATGAATAAGATTAAGTTTGCCCATCTGCATTACAGCAGCATGTGCCTCTTGTCACACACGGGCTGTAACGACCTTCTGCCTCCATTCGCAGGCTGTGCTGCTGATGGACGCTGAAAAGCGTATCCGGTTATTGCAGTTTGTCACCGGAACGTCCCGAGTACCTATGAATGGATTTGCAGAACTTTATGGTGAGCAAGATGTCATGAGATTGAGGTCCCCTGTGAATTTCTAGCCGAGCATCACTGTGACGCACGGGAAGACTGCCTCCCAGACCTCTAGCTGTGTGTTGTGCGCACACGTACTTCTGTGGGGAGGTAGCAGCGCGTTCCCGGGCTGTTTTTGTAGCTACCTGATGGGGGGCCGGGGGTTGTCTTGGCTTCAAGCCACAAGGTTGGTCTTCTCCCTTTTCTTTTTTCATTTCTTTGTTTTTTTGTTTTGTTTTCTTGTGGTCATTGTTTTGTTTTGGTTTGTCTTTTAAAACAAGATTTTGCAGAATCATCCATGTGTTATAAACTGAATGTTTAAAGACCTCTCCTCTTCAGAAGGCAGAATTCTTCAGTGCCTACTGTAGATTAAAAATTTCTCTTCCTGCTCTGCATATTAAAAATCATGTTTTATTTTTTTCCCCCAAAAGTAGTTTTAAATTAAACTTCCAGGGTTCGGCAGAAAGGCAGCAGCCTTCTGCACATCAGTTTGTTGTTGGGGCTGTTAACTTGGCCAGATTCCATTCCACAGGCGGCACAGAGTCTGCGTTGTGAAGTTGTGCAGACCTCTTGCTCGCCCAACATTAAATAACACCCCTCTGCATGCCTGCCCACCTCCTTCCCTTTTAAGTCACACCTAAGCTTTGTTCTCCTGCCTGAGCACTCTTAGCATTTATTTCTCTTTTTGTGTCTAGGTTCCAATGGTCCTCAGCTGTTTACAATAGAGCAA
Source organism: Manis javanica (assembly GCF_040802235.1). Lineage (NCBI taxonomy): Eukaryota > Metazoa > Chordata > Mammalia > Pholidota > Manidae > Manis > Manis javanica. Next base: position 110,452,075 of record NC_133164.1, read on the forward strand.
TGGGGGAGTCCTGAAAAACTGCCCAGAGCTCACACATGGTAAGTAACAAAAACACACAGGGTGTCCGCAAGCAGTATTTTAAATACTTAGGTGTGGCTATAGAATGTTCTGTCGCCTGTCCATAAGTTAGAGTATGAAATGTCAGTGATACTGATGAAATACAAGTGGTATAGTCATGCTGATAATACTTAAACCAAGATTTGAATGAACCCGGCATGTTTGGCACATAAAGTGTTGAACACTCCGTGCTGTGGGGGCATCCTCCTGTAAACCCCATGCTTCCCTAATTATTCTAGGGAGCAGAGATTTCACTATCTATTCACCATACATAGGTAGGATAGCTCCCCAACTCCGAATAGATTGGGTTTTTATTTCTACCTTAAATTAGTTTTTTAGAACTTGGGATAAAATTTCACATTGTTTTTAGAAGTCTTTCATGGCCATCAATCACCCTTAAGCCTCTGGAATTAAGCAACAGTCTGATTGTGGCTGGAGGCACATGAAAGGTCTGACAAAGGACCACCTGCAGGGGGATAAAGGGAGAGTAGCAGGTGCTTAGCAGGGCTCCACGATGCAGGAGGAGGAGCTTCCCTCAGCGAGCTCTTGCTAATCCAAGCCCCAGTGTCCCTGAGTTGATTGCTCCCAACAGGCTTTGATTTCTTGCTCTTAGGAAGCAGGTGGAAGGGAAGTAGGTCCTCTGAACGGTGAGCCACATAGACCTCTGTCCCTGGAGTAGTGGTGGCCCCAAAGCCCACTTGGGCCCCGCTGCACCGCGCAACAATCTCAGTGCAGGAAGCGCCTCCCTAACCCCAGAGTGCCACTCAGGAGAGAAGACATGTGTCTGGTAACAATTGTGAGAGGTGTTTAGCTTCTGTTTGATTCTCTCACCTGGCCAAAAAGAAAGCTTTTGCCCATTTATACCATCCCTGTGATGGATGGAGTGAATGTGGGCATCGCCCATCAGAGCCTTGGAAGCAAGCGGCTCTGCTAAACTTGGCAAATATACAAAGCAGCCATTGTCCATGATTCTCTGCCTTTAATCTAGGGGAAGAATATTTTGGTAGTTGGGAGCTTTTATTCCAAAATGCTATCAGAGTCGCATGTAGTTTTCTGGGTATGATAGCCTTCTTTTGAAAGGCAGCCAACAGAAAGCCAAGCCCCAGGACTGTCAGCACGGATGCAGGACTCCCACACCCGTTGTCCGATGATGATCAGCAGGAGTAAGCTGAATTATTGCGCACAGCTGCTTCTGTGGGTCAGTCATTATTTAATCTCTGTGGTTGTTTATAGATGCTACTGATGTTCCCCTGGGCTATCAGGAAGCTAGCCCATGATCACACAGCTCACAGAGCCACAGATCACAGGATTTGAACTCGGATCTGCCAGAATTAGAATCTTCACCCTAACCACACACTGCATCTACTCTGTTGATACAGTCCGCTTTCTTTTTAGACTCTTCAAAGAGAACCAAACAATAGGGTGTTCAGTCTGTGTCCCTTTGGACTCAATGGACAGATGTCTTACTGTTAACCTATTTCAGAATCCACATGTTTCAGCCCAACTGAAATATAGTGCTGCCTGGATAAAACCTCTGAAATGTGTGGCTCTCAACGTTGGCTACACATTGGAATCACCTGTAAACTTTAAACTGATGTCAGGGTCCTGCCCCTGGAGATTTGGACTTAGCTGACCTGGCGTGTAGCCTGCGCTGTGGGATTTCCAGAGCTTCCTGGGTGGGTCTGGCAGGCAGATAGGTTTTAAAGTCTGTGCTCTTTCCTGAAGGACAAAGGTCTCTGTACACAAGAAAAGCAACTCAAGTGACTCTTACTGAAGCCTCTTTCTTCTCTGTGAAATAGAAATAAAGCAACCAGGCAGTCTTCTAATGGTGCTCTCTTCAGACTCCTGACACGGAGGAGTGGGAGTGGCAGGCACACCGGCCGGCAGGGGTGGGACTTGCCGTTCTGTCTGCTGTGTGGCGTTCCTCCCAACCTAGCCCCAGGTCTTACTGTAATGTAGGAAATGGTAGTTTTGCTGGCTGCTCCACAGTGACAGTTCCACACTCCAGTTAGCCATAGATACAGTTAATTCCTTCCATGTTTTTTGAAAATATAAAATATACAGTCAGCTTCAAAATAAAAACCTGATTTATCAGGAGAGCAAGAGCTGGCTCTTTCTGAAGGATATGTTTCATCAACTTCTCAGGCATAATTACTGAATGTCTGGTATTTAAAGGGCTCCATTTCATTGTACTATCAAAGGTCACTGCTTGGATATTTAGGATTACACTGTGCTAAGAATGACAGACCCACCTGGTCTTAGAGGTAGACTCTAAAAATAAAAATTAAAAAAATCTGATTCGGGCCACACATCCTCTGCGTGAAGAAACTGAAGCCCATTGAGCATGAGGAGGTCACATAGCTAGTGAGTGACCAGCCAGAGGCATGTACCTGCCCGGACCTCAGAGGCAGCGATAACAAACACTTAGACATTTACTGTTCCAGGCATTGTTCAAGCACTTCATGCGTATTAACTTGGAATCATCACAACAGTACTAGGAAGTGGGTAAAATGACAAAAGGGAGTCAGTGGTCACAGATCCTTGCGAATGCATTTCCAAACCCCATAGGGGCTGCAGGTCTTGTCCTTTGAAATTACCACCTTAAAATTCAGACCAAAGGCACTTTCTGCAGCGGGCTCTTCTAAATGCAGTCTGCAAATGTGGAGTTCTGTCTTTATAACTGGTAACATGTTCAAGATCATTATCAAAATGGAAAGTCAGAATTGAAAAGTTCTTTTAGACTTACTCTTTTCGGATTTCTGGGTTTCTGAGAACTCCAGTTTGAGAAGCACAGTGTTGTTTTCTGCTCTGTTTTTTAATGTTTAGTGAGTGTTAAATATCTGAGAGCTCAATGTATCTTAAAGTTTAGGGGTTGTAAAGGGCCCGCCACAGGGATGTGTCTGTTTCTTCCTAATGCTGATCATCAGCTTTTGAAACATAAGTTGTTCTCCCCATATTTGCAATGACAAGTCAATGCAAGAGGGAGTTTTAAATGGAATAGTTAGAGCTGGGCTTTGGAGCCTGCCTGGGGCTGAATCCTGGTTCTGTGGCTTACTGTGTGACCTTGGGCAAGTTACCGAACATCACTACCTTGAATTCTTCCTCTAAAAACTAAGGGTAAAGCATTGTCCGCCTGACAAGGTGATTATTAGGATTTGCTGAGGGTAGTAAAGGAAAAGTACCAAACAGTGCTGACTGGCATGGGGCAAATGCTCCAGGAACATCGGCTCTTAGGAAGACATCACTAGCTGTGGCAAGTGTGTATGGCCATTGTCATAACAGGTGCACATGAGCAATCCACCCCCATAGGCATGAATTTTGTGACTAGGGGCTCCAAGTCATTGCATCCCATGTGGGTAGTCACTGAATGGAGAGGGAATTATAATAATCTCTGGGCACTCACTATGTGCCTGGCCCTCTTTCCATGTGTTCTGATTTGACCTTCCCAGTATGCTGTGAGCAGATTCCCCATTTCACAGAAGAGCAGAGAGATTCCAAAGTGAGATGACGTGCCTGGAGCCACACAGCTGGCAAGTGGAAGAGCCAGGATTGGACCTGGTCTCACAGACAATCATACTTCATTGTTCACAGAGGCCAGTGGTTAGTGAGGCCTCCAGACAATCACCAAGGTGATTTGTAATGCACCAGCTGAAGCGTCCTGGTACCTGGGGGCCTTTTATAAATGCAGGTTTTCACTCTAAATGTTGATTGCTTACCTGACTTGGTTAGAGGAGGTAGCTTCCTGTCAGGGTTCTGGAGCTACAGACAGCCTGGGTGCCGGGCTTCAGGACCCAATCTGCAGAATGGAGAAAACATCACCCCCTTCATAGGCTTGTGATGAAAATGAAATTAGTTACTACATGGAAAAGCCCTTGGCTTGGGGGCTGACTTAGAAGTGAGGGTGTTGGAAACAGATGCAACCTGGCTGCACCTGCAGCTGTAATGCACCAGCCCTTTGTGTTTGAAGGGTTTTGAAATCTTGGCGTGTATGTCAGTTACCTCGTCTTTACTGTCTCCCTCCCAGCTGGATTTTTCCAGGATCCGCCTCTGGCTGTAGTGGAGAGATTACAGGGACTGTTAGAAAATTCTTCCTTCTCCTCCGTAGGTTATGTGGCCTGGAATTCTCCCTGGAATCTATTTTTGATAATCTGTATTGCTGGTTAAGACTTTCACATCCTCTTGCTTGAACACCAAATGCTACCATAACTAAAGGATAGAACTTCATATCTATACTTCTTGTTACTTTTGCAGCTTTAATCGCCTTGACTTACCTCCATATGAAACCTTTGAAGATTTACGAGAGAAACTCCTCATGGCTGTGGAAAATGCTCAAGGATTTGAGGGGGTAGATTAAACGCCCCTTGCCTCGGGATGGTTGTTCATCAGCAAGTCCTGCTTGCACGTGCCTGACAGACTTTGCAGAGACGACGGCAGCAGTTGCACGGTGCGGCTTCTGGAGCAGAGCCTTTCCCGGGACTTGCCCAGGTTCAGCTGTGGGAACCCAGGCCAGTCGTGTTCCTGCATTTCCACCATGAATTATCAACTGGGTGATGTGTACACTAATTACATTTCAGAAGGACTTAGTTCTATTTATGTTGTGCCTCTGTAGGCAAAGCCCTTAATAAATATTTTACATACTTTATAATGACAATGAATGGAATTAATCACTCTACAGGTATAGTATTACAGCTCATGTTTACTTTTTAAAATGATTTAGACCGATTTTCAGATCTTATTTCATTACAATTAAAGATGTCTCGTGTACTTGGAAAAGTGAGCATATTTTTTTTGTATATGAATTTCATACCAGGTTTAATGTCAGTGACATTTTTATTTTTGAAGTCCTTTGACATCCTTACCCCCTACTTTATGAGACTTGGGAGACTGATTTTTGTCCAAAAAACTTCTACAGACAAGTACTTTGAGAGACTTTAAAATACAACATCAGGCATAATTATGATTCTTTTCCATACTCAGAATGAAAAAAAACTGGATATTCCATTTTTTCATTCAAATCTAGCGTCATACAGGCTGAGAGAATTGTAACGTCATATGACAAATTTTGTGTTGACTGGAAAGAATTACACCATTATTCTTCAGAAGTGATCATGTGTGCTATGTATTAGATGTTTGAGACAGGATTGGACTCATTTCTCACAACAGAAATTATGTAACCCTTCCTGAAGCTGTACAGTCATTCTTTTATTATAGTTTCCTCTTTGCTGTTCGTAATAGAGACATTTGAATGAAACTTGGCACTCCTTGATTTGAAACTGTGGAAACCAGATTTGTTCTGTCTCCTATTTGTGTAGCATTTGCTGATGGTAGCTAAATAATCGATTTTTGTCCTAACTGCACCAATTCTGAAGGCACTTTATGTACTACATGGAGGTCATATCTGGTTTTGTTGATGTTCTGTTTTTTTTTTTTTATCATAGACATTAAATGTGATGATTATTTCTTCTCCCCGCACACATCTCTCCGGTGCACTATCAGTTGTGAATCTGGCTGATGGTGTATAAAACTGGATGTAAAGCTGAGCCTCTGCAGACCTGTCCTCAACAGTTGTTTTGTGATTTGTACTCGACTACAAAGATTAATTTAATATACACTTAATCTAACTGGGTTTTGTTACCTATGACATGTTGCATGCTTCAATACTGTGTACTGCTGAAGTTGTGTCCAGTCTGTGCTAGATTAGAAGTGAGAGAGATGATTTGATTGGCCCACTGTGGTCAAGCTGTTAAACTGGTAGTGGCTGGGGATTGAGTGCCCAAGCAGTTTGATTGTGCTGCTTGTAAGTCCTTGCTGCTGAATTCTGTCGCATTTTGAGAGAACGCCTGAGGCACTGTGGGAGCTCAGCAGCCTGGCTGTCCTTTCTGTATCTGTTGCACCAGGCGCTGCCTTAACAGTAGGAGGACAGCAAAGCTCTTGCCAGTCAGAGATAAGACAAAAAAATCGTGGCTTCACAGCCTCATTTGTTAGAAAAGAAGGACCTTTGGGTATAAGAAATTCATCTGTACCCAGCTCTGGGTGGCTTGTGAGAAGCCATAACCGTTTGTGGCTGTAAATGAGTTCCCCAAAGGGGTGCAGAGGTCTGAGGCGTCCAAGCTAGGTGTATTTCACCAGAGGGGAGGTTGGCCCCCTTTTGATACAGATTTTAAAGTATCCTGTAGTGAACAGAAAAAAATGTGTAATAGAAAGAGCAATATTGCTCATTATTTTTACCTACAGGTAGGATTTTTTTTTCCTTCAGTAATATAACAACTGTCTCAGTGGCAAAAACCACCTTTTCGTGACCCCTCATCGTCCAGTCAGCCTTGTTTTTAAGACGCTTGCCTAAGTCTGAGCAGTGTGCTTGGATGGCTGCTGCAGGTGGTGGTGTAATGATGGGGAAGAAAGCCCACAATTCTAGTCTAAGGCCTGGGATTCTTCTGTCATTTGTAAACTGTATATTCAAAAAAATAATCAGAATATTCTCTAAATGTGTATCAGGTTAAGTATTGAAAACATGAAAGAAAAAACCATCCTAAGAGAATCCCTCCTCCAGGAACAGATAAGAGTTATCAATGTATATACCCTGGAAGGCATAGTTGTGAATGACAGTTCGGTTCATCTACCCCGTAATGTTGGATTTCAGTGACAGCTAGAGTTCTGGGTTAAGAGGTTTTGTTTTATCCAAGTAAGGTTCCCTAATTCTCAGCAGTTCTTGTGTTTCTCTCTTTGTCCACAGTAGCCCTGTATATTTTGTTTTCTCTAAATCCCGATGACCACTCTCCATCCTCTTCACGACGTATTATTACAGATGGAAGCACAAAAAGGCGCAAGGAGCAGACTGCTGGGTCCTGGGCTCCAGCCCGCTCCGGTCAGCAGGCGTGGGGGAGGCGGGCGGGCTCACTTTTTCTAGTTGTCCTGAGCAGTTGTGCCATTCCCAAGTCCAAAGTCTCTGTCCAAAGAAGAAGTCCCTGTCTTCTTAGAAATTACCTGACCCTAGCATCTTTAGTTCTCTGAAGAAGGTACGGTTACTATGGGCCATTCTTCCATGAGGTTAAGAAGTTCCAGAGTTTACATACTGCATGTTGACGGTCTAACGTGAGCCATCACAGCTGCCGTGCTGGGTTCGCAAAGCCTGCTCAGTGGCAATAGCTTTAACCAGCGGTCTGCTCTTCTCCCTGCTGCCTCTGAAGCAGGAGACAATGAAGCATCTGTTTTAAAGTAGAATTCAGCATCAGTACTCTCGTTTTCCTGAAACATTTTCTATTAGCTGCTTCCCTGTAGCCAGTCCCCTAGCAAATCACAAAGGTAAAGGATGCTTCTTCGATTTTTATTTCCAAGGCCCTTTGGTAGCTAACATCAGCTATTCCCCAAGGTGCCATGACAAGTGCCATAAAGAACCCGACCTGGATTGTTCCTTCCACAGAAAGGGACACATTCAGAGAAACAATTTGTAAAATATTTGGACCACTTTCTTCATCTCACTTTGTTAAATGGACAACACGTACCACTGCTGTTTCATCTTGCCAGATCTAAGTTGTCTCTCTTGAAAGCCAAGTTCACATGCAGCAGATTTCTAATTGTCCTAAAGGTTACTAGTTGTTTTAACACTTGAGTCTAGTACTTTTTCCTAAGTCTTGTTATCTCACTTCTGAAAATTTAAAATCAAAAGAGCCCAGGTTAATCAGTTCTAGAACCCCTGTCCACTGTACTAGCTCTCCTCTTTCTTTGCCTCTTTTCCACCCGCCCTGACTCCGCACGCCTGTCCTGGGAGTGCAGGGAGAGGAGTGGATGCTCTGTCTGGTATCATTTTCTGCCTTGCCAGTAGGGGGTGCTGCTGTGCAGGGTAACTGCCTGGCCTGCTCCCTTCCTAATCCTCCTGGGAGATCACGCACTACCTCTGTCTCAACAGGCTTTGGGGTACATCCTGATAGGTCATGTCAAAACTGCCAATTTCGGGTCTGAGATAGGTTTTTAACAATCCTGATAAACTCCACTTTGTACTTTAGATTTTAAAGGTGGTAAGAAAATGTGATATGCTTTGGACCACTATGTTTAATTTATCAAAGCCTTAATGAACAGTGTATATACACTTGCATACGCTCACCACAACCCCAGAATGTTTTCAGTGTGTCTGAGACAGTGTTACAGTGTTAGAGGACATGAGCTTGTATGTTTTGTTGTAGAAAAGGATAACTTTCTGTTTGTATGAAATTTTCCAAGAACTCTCATTAGACATGTATCCTTCATTAAAGGTGTTATGTGCAAAGCAACGCATGTTTAAAATGCATGACTTTTGTTTGTTGGTTTTATGTGTATAAGGAGTAACAATAGGAATCTAACGACATTGGCTGCAGACCTCTGTGTATTGCATTCTCAAACCTTGATTCAGTGCATTGAAAGCCTTCCTCATGACCATTACCTGAGTCTACAGACATCTGCGTTCCTGTGTAAGCCTGTTTGCCCTCTTACTCAGATTAATTTCACTTAGATTGTCACAGTTTCCTTCATGTTAACTTTGCATAACTTTGTTCTTTACTACTGCGTATGTTATACATATATATGTACATATGCTGTCCAAATATATATGTATATATTTGTATAGCATTTTTATGCCTTTCTTGAGTAATCTGGTTTCGAAAGGGAATGAGAGCTTAGTTCCTTCTACAGTTTTCTCCAAGCCGTGTCCTGAGAATTCTGACCCTCAGAGCCTGAGAGAACGCCAGGAAGAGAATGTTTAATGCTGTCATTTCTTAATTCAGTATCTATTATCAAATGAAACATGAAAAAAACAGTGACTTTTAAGGTGAAAGCTTCAAGCATTCCAAATGAATTCTCAATGTTTCCTAACTTTTTATTGTAAAGCCACCTCCTACTCTAAAGCCAAGTACTATTTGATACCATGATTAAAAGCGAAACTACTTGGAAATTTTTTAAAGACAACTTACGGATAATGCTCATTTTCACAATCAGAGTAGCTTATAAAATATGGTTGAATTTGATACACACAGGAAAAGTTTTGTTTTAAGAACAAGTCCTTTTTGCTTTTCATTTTTCTTGAGAGAGCTAAAGAGAAATGGTAGATTGTCTTCCTGACAGCAAAAAAGTACTGTGACAAAATGAAGTCATTGTAAAGAAGTGATGCAACTTGTCAAATATTTAATAAAGAATTATGGAAGCTGGAACATTTTCTACAAGTATTATGGGTTGTCTGATTTAAAGCTTCTTCGTGAATGCATCAGCTTAATTGTTTCAGGAGTTTAAGTGCCTGCAGATTTACGGTACGTTCATTTCCTTATTCTCCTTTAAAGTTCTGCACCTTTAAAGGCCTTATTAAAGGCTGCCCAAACCTCATGGCTAAAGCTTATTGGGACGCACATCTATTGTTATTCATCCATCTTTTTATTAAACTTGATAATTTCTTTACATAACACTTAAGAAATCCAATATGCGTCCCCTGGGAAGGCATATTTCACCTCTAGTTTTTATCCTACTAACCCTCAATTTATGCGAGTTAATGAGACTCAGTAGTAAAGCCCAAGGTGGTTCTCAAAAGAACGATGCCATCAAAATTCAGATCTCATGTCAATACCCTGTTAAAACTCAAGACTCAAAACTTTTTCCTTTTTCCTTAGTAAAAGCTGCCTCTTGATGGCCTTAACCTGTCCCCCAGGGGACAGCCAGGAGGTAACAGCCAAGCTGAACATCATTTAGTGCTTGGTTTCTAGCAACCTATCTGTTGCAGTTAGAGGTAGAGGGCATCTTGCTGGAAAGGTGTCAGCATCATTGTGTGTTCCTGCTGCCTCTCCAGCCTCACAAACGTACGAGGGAGGTATGGGCATGGAGAGTGGCCTTGCTTAGAGAAAAACAAAAAATAGACGAATAAATGATCATTCACCAGTTACACAGTTGCTCAGTTAACAAGCAGTTAACCTGCTCTGAAGTCCATGGGTGACCTCTTCCGGTAAAGCCCCTGGTAACAGTGTTGTATCCTTAGGAAGAGTGGGCATCCAGGAATTCTGATTCCCGTGAGGAATTCTCTTGAGGAGCTGCACTGAGAGGCCCCTGGTCGTCACAGAGTGCACACCCTTGTGGTGCTTCCTCACCGAGGCGAGAACCTCCTCCAAACGGTGAGTTTCTAGAGAACTTCAGCTTTGGGACCTCTCGGCAAGTGTTTATAGGACTTGAACTGGATAGGAAAACAAGTTGATCATGACCTAAGGCCCAGACGGACTCCTCCGTAGGTAGATTTCAGGACCCTGTCGCTACCTGGGGGACACCCACTGGTGAGGACTAGGCAGGGTGGGAACTTTGTAGGGCTGACCTCAGACTGGACTGCAAGAAAGTAAGTTGGCCCCAGTCCCCTCCTGCCCAGCTCCCGTCCCAACCAGTGTCCCCATGTTGTCCATGTGCCTCCATCCCTTTTCCCTAGTGGGGCTCCCAAGTGGGGCCTGGCCATGTTGCCAAGCAGACTGCTAGTCACAGGTGACAGGAGAAACTCTGCAGAGTGGAGGGCAACTGCCCTGTGCCTCAGGGCAGAGCGGGTGTCCCTCAGCTGGGGCCTTCTGTACTCGGTTCTTCAGGGAGAGGCCAGAAGCTGCCCTTGTGCTGCACCCTCGCCCTGGCCCACCTGCACACAGCGTCCCACAGGAGATCGTGGCTCCTCTGTGGTCACTTACTGGGCTTGCAGCCTGAGCTGGCTGTTCTGCGTCCTGTTCATGGCCAGGTGCTGAGCAAACTTGCCATTTCCGGGGCGCCCTTGCAGCTCATGGCTGGAGTACCGCTGTCCAGGCGCATTGCTCCCTGTGGGAATGGGATCAGAGTGGGGGGGTGGGAGGGGAAGGGGAACCCAGGTTCTCTCTCTGAGGGAAGGGCTAACCTGCAGACGGGTCAGCCTGGAAAGGGTGCAGGGTGTTCACCCCCTAAGTGAACAGACTGCTCAGAAGGTGCTGGGAAGTCGTACAGGAAGGGTGCATCCCAACGTGACTGCAGGAAAATTATACATTTGGGCAATTTCCAGGCAAGACCCTGCCATGGGAGCTCTACATCCAGTTCCTGGCACATGGAAATTAACCGGGTTCAGCCCTGCTTGGCCTGGCCCAGCCGAAGGAGGAGCCGAGCTAAAGAGGAGTCCACTCTGCGTGGCACCCAGGGTGGCTGTGGCCGTGCGGGCGCGGGGCTCTCACCCTTGATCGTTCCATAGGTGCCTGTGCTGTTAACCTAGAGAACCGGATTGCCCTCCCTTGTTACCCTCGGGAACTGCCCTTCCCTGCAGAGACACCAAGTGGCAATGACCCTAGGTCCTCATTCCTGGGAACTGGAGGCCCACCCGGAGGCGGCAACTGTCTGTGGGCCCAGGGTGCTTGCCTCACCCCATCGCCTCCTCTTAGTGGCTTGTCTGTGGCAGAGGGGTGCTTGTCACTGAGCCCAGGAGAGAAAGGAGGGCAGGAAGGACACAGATGGCCCATCCTGGGACAGACACACTCAGCCTGGATGCCACCCCTGGCCCAGCCAGGCCTGAAGACAGGGTCAGACCCTGCAGCTTCCCATATCAGACAAAACCTGGGTTTTCAAGGGAACCCTGAAAGCACATGAAGCTAGTCTCTCCCTAATCACACAGCAGGGAGGGAGAGAGCCCTGGCCCTCGGCCTCGGGTGGGGCAGTGGGCCTGTGGAAGGAAGGGCCAGGGCACAAAGGGGCACTGGGTGCACTCAGGCCCTGCACCCTAGGCGCCTCTCACCTACAGGCCCCTGAAGATCTGGGCAGAGACTCGATACCCTGAACAACAGAAAGAGCTTAAGTCAAGCTCAGGTCAGGCATCCTCCCGGCTGCAAACATCTGCAGCAAATCTTGTCTCTCCATAATAGGGGCCAGAGCCCACCACTCCTGGGTTCCGTTGTCTTCTTCAAAATGTCCAAAGCAACCTAACAAGATAGATATTAGTAGGCCCAATTTACATACAAGGAAACGCACTAGGAGGTTAAAAAACTGGCAGAGGGATGATCTGAACCCAGATTATCCGGCACAAAGCCACAGTTCAACTAGAGCATTCTGCCCATCCACCATCCTCTCCACCAAACCTCCCCTCAGAAGCAAGAGCCCATAAGCTCACTTACACTATGATGTAAATGACTGATAAGATTCAACCCATGACCCCTTCCAGAAGTATTTTTATTTTAACAAACTCCAAAGGTGAAGCTTGGCTTAAGCCAAAAGGAATAAAGATTGAAACTGTGGCATGTAGGTGTATCAGCAAACAGTACAGCAAAGTTTTTGAGGGCAGGGCCCTTCTTCAGGCCACAAAATCCATTGTGTTAAGGGACACCTTTCCTCAGGATCAGCCCCAGCTCCAGCCCTCACGGGAAGCCACGCCACTTCTCTGGCTGCCACAGGACAGAACTCTCATCTCAAAAGCAAGTGCCTCATATTTTCCAGATACGTTCCAGGGCAATGCAAGCATCGTTGGCATCGAAGAGTTGAAGAGCTGTAAAAGACTTAGAGCCTGAGGGCTGGATTCTCTACTCCCAGGAGCTATTTGATGGAGCTCCAGTATGTTATATACTTGAAAGAGCTTCTGTTTGATAAAGGATGTTAGATATTAACTTATATTTAATAGTATTTGTGCAGAGTTTGAGTTTCGGATCTGTCCTGCAGATTGCACTTCTCGAGCTCTCTTACGAGCCCTAAGAGCTCCTCTGCAGCAGGGTCTTCTTGCCCCTCTCACACCCTCTCCCCCAGCTGCACCCTCTCGCGTTTTCGGCAGTCTCTATTTACTTAGAAGAGCCTTGCTTGTTCATCAGTTGAGATTATCAGGAGGATGTGCCCTCTGCAATGTGATAAGTGTTTAAACAAAAGTCAGGCCTTTGAACCCCGGTCTCCAGTTAAAAAAATAACAGGCCAAAGACTGAGTCAATAGGAGACAAATATTAGCTGTGGAGGCCAGAGAACCATAGCATTGGGAAATACCTATTGCCGCCTACATGGAAGGAACAATGATCATTTCACCTCAGAGGTTTGAAAACCCCAAGGACCCCACTGATGTTGGGCCAGTTGCTCTACAAGTTGAATTTGAAGCCACTGGCCCTTAAGTTCGCTTCCAGAACTCCCTTGGTCCGGATGGCTGCAGTATCCTAAAGGCTAGTCCTTTTTATTTCTCTTGCCTTCCCAGCCGTCCTACATTCCTGCTAGCTTGCCTCCACCAAAGCTCTGACCATATCACCGTGCTGTTTCCAACACTGCCTCAAGTTCCCACTGCATACTCTCCTGGGGCTCGAGGCCACCTGGGGCATTTGGCGGTAGGACAGCAGACCCCTGGGTGGTCACATCTAACAGCCATTTCCCAGTCTTCATCCTCCCCTCTTCGTGTGGTGGTCAGTGTTATCCACCGTTTCTTTCAACTCTGTCTCTGGTTTCCATGACATTTCGCTCTGCTGGTTATTCACTCCCTCTCTGACTACTACTCATTTTTCTTCCTCCCCTAAATGTAGATGTTCTCCAGTAACTTGTTTTTGCTTCTTTCTCCCTCCCTTCCTCCCTTCATCTCCTCCTCCACACATGAATGTGCCATTAAATGTTGATGAGGCCAAGTAAAGCAAGCAGAAGAAGGTTAAGGAAGTGTGGGAGTGTGAATCTAGAACGGGCAGGTCAGGGCAAAGATCTCCAGATGGTGAGTGAGCCGTGTGACTGCGTGGGGAAGAGCATTTGGGGCCAGAGGAACAGCAAATAGGCCATAAGCAGGATTGAGAAATAAGGTCAAGGTCAAGGCCCTTTTGGAATGTAATAACACTGAGTCATCTGCAGTCATCTGCAAACATCCAAGAGAAGGGGTCACAAAGAAAGTTGAAGTGCAGGGAGGGGCCGGGATGGAGTTACCAGTGTAACTGCACCAGCATGTTGATGGCATTTAAAGCTATGAGACTGAAAAAGAGGGTCCAGGGATTGGAAGGTGAGACAGGAAAAGAGGAATGGCCAGAGGTGTGGAGGAAAACCAGGCGCCTATGGAGCACCGAGGCTGGGAATAAAGAGCCTATTTATGAAGGCGGGGAGACTGCATGTATCAAACACAGTCTCCAACTTAATGGTAGTGTGTTATTGTGTTGCAAATGCAATATGAATTCCAGCAGACACTGTACTTCAAATTTTGAATTTGTATCTTTTCCCAGGCTAGCAACATACGGGACAATCCTCTCCCTGATGCTGGGCAGGGCAGCGAGCCGCAGCTCCCAGGCAGCCATAAGATCATGAGGGTCAACACCCCCTACACTGGCCACCATTCTGCACCCAGACAACCATTCTGTACACTTTCAGTACAGTATTCAATAAATTACATGGGATAGTTGACACTTCATTATAAAATAGGCTTTGTGTTTAATGATTTTGCCCAACTGTCTGCTGATATTAAGTGTTCTGAGCATGGTAAGTTAGGCCAGGCTAAGCTGCAATGTTCGGAAGGTTAAGCATGTTAAATGCATTTTCATCGAGGATGTAACCCCATTGTAAGTCAAGGAAGTTCTGTACTGCTGGCAGGTCCACGAGATGAGGACTGAGAAGTGACCACTGGAACTGGCAGTGAAGACGGTGCTGGTGATGCCAGTGGGAGAGATTTTGGTGGAATTGTGAGGGCAAACACCTGCCTAGAGTGGGCTCGGGGGAGTGGAGGGATGGGGGAGCAGGCACAGGCTTACCAGCTCAGGGTCTGAGCCCGCATCTGCAGTCCCACCAGCCCTCCACCTTACTTGCCTCTAACTTCTGCCCAGGTTATGACAATAACCTCCTTGCTACTCCTTTCGAGTTCTTCCTCTCTCTTCCCAATCCAGTTTGCAGACAGCTACGGGTATAGCCTAGCTCTAACCATTGTGGTCCCCTGCAGAATCCTTCAAAGGCTGCTGGTGTCCACCGATGAAGATCTGACCTCCTCAGCCAGGCACTGCAGGCCATTCATGATCAGGCTCCTGACTCACTTTCCATCTGTGCCTCTCTGTTCACCCGAACAGGCCATTCCCATACACACCGCTTGCTCCCATTGTTCTGCTAGGAGTGACCTTCCCACGTGTCCAAATCTACCCAAAAGGCAGAGTCCGTCTCAGATGGCACCTCAGCCATGGAGCTCCCTGATTCCCCTACCAAATGGCATTCCTCCCCTTCTCTGAACCTACAGCCCTTTGTCCTTTCTGTCTCCTGTTGGGGTTATCTGTGTGATCGCCTCCTTCCTGCATAGCCCCGCAGCAGCCTGCAGCATAGGTCTCATCAGGCTCTCTGTACCTTCAGTGCTCAGTAAGACTGGATTCAAGGAGCTGGCCATGGGGTGAAGCTGCCGGTTACACAAGCTTGGAGGTTGTAGATTTCAGTTTTGAGGATGCTGTTTCCTGCGTCTGCTCCTGAACGGTAATCATGCATTGGCCAGGCTGCTGAGCATCTCCCACCTCATGACCCAGTCAACTGTCTGTGAGAAAGTCAGTTGGGGTCTCTGGAGAGAATGAGAGAGAAACAAGGGCACAGTCAGCAAAGCCCCTGGAGCTGCAGAAAATGATCCACCAGGAAAATCACGCTGCTCACCCCGGGCATCTTGGCACCCGCCAACTCTCCTGGTTGCCTAAAAAGCCGCAAATGAACATGTTGCCTTTTTCGCTCTGCTTCTCATCCTCTCACGCACAATTTTCAAGCCTCATAGTATAAGCAACATTTTAGTTCTTAAGAGATGGCAGTTTCCCTAGAGGCCCTCAGGCATCTCAGCCGTACTTGGCTGACTGAGCAGAGGCGCCAGCAAATGACGTCTGGCGGCTGATCAGTGGCCTCTTCTAGGTGCTGACCAAGGGTCTGGGAAAGAGGTCTTTGTGTTTGGAAACGAGGAGGTCCCGGAGGAGGTGTGCGTGCTCTGCCTCTTGGTGTGGGGGTGAGAATCTGCAAATGGGAAGGACAACGTCCACTTGGGATCATCAAGCTCAGAAACAAAAATCTACTTCCTTAGGGTCACGTGGGTTGGGGGGTGTGCAGCACCCAATATGTATGGAAACCAAAGTTGCAAAATGGTGAATGGTGATTGGCCATGACTTGACTGTCCATGAGTTTTAATTGGCCTCAGAATTTTTTTAATGGAACATTTCACCTAAAAATCAGCTTTTCCAATTTCTCTTGAAAAATTATTAGACTTGGCATCAATCCCTAGGAGCTGAATAGGGGCTTCCCTCCTTACATGAGGCACAAACTCTCCAGTTTGCCGCACTACCATCCAGTCCTTTTTGGGTCACATCTGGCCCTCTTCACTTATTATCAGCCAGGCCAATGTAAACATTTGAGTTTGCAACCTCTGCACAAGGTCATAGGCAATTTGGACCAGTTGAGATTTGGGCTTGAGTTATCTAATAACCATCCCATTTCTCTTTACTTACAATGTGACTCTTCTCCCTCCCTGGAACAGCATGTCCCAAGGGCCTGGGGGCTTTAATTCCTGTCCACGGGGAGCTCAGTCCCTCAAAGCTTGTTTCTGGGTCTTCTCATCCCCTCCTCTCCTAAGAGCTCAGTTGGCTTATGAGCTGCTGAGGTATCTTTCCCGGTTCCTGCCCTGGAGTTTATTTACCAAGCCTGCGAGGGCTGGTCTGCCAGAGCATCCTGCCCTCATGAAATCATAGAGGCAGAGCTGTGTCCTGATGAAGCAGAAGGAAAAGAGGATCTCATCTCCCAGTCTTGGAAAAATTGTTTCATTAAAGATTTTCCAAGGCTCCAGAAATTCTCCCTCTTTTTCAAAACTCTGCTCAGATGGCAAGTGGAAGAATCTTAACTGTTTGAAACATAATCTGCCCGGGCTCTCCCCGCCCCAGCTTGGGGACAGCCTGCCCAATTGCAGTCCTGGTCCCAAGGAAAGGGGACCCAAGGAGCCATGGGAAATCAATCTTACAAACCCTGCCATGAATGTCAGGAAGTGGGAGGGAATGTCACAGAGAGTAAGAGTGACAGGTGCAATTTCCTCTACACAAAAGCATTCATTCATTCAAGAAATACCAATTGATCCTTACTCGCACCAAGTATGGTGCTAGATGCTGAGGTTGCAAATGAAAATCAGGGTGTTTGCCCTTAGGATTTTCATTTAGTGGCAAGGCAGAGAAGAAAGCCAGTAATCAGACCAAAATGTGCTACAGACCCACAATCCTAAACTCTTGGGGCCAGACATATTTAGTATGCAGATTTTTATGTAACACGGCCATTAGAGTCTGGCAGCATGCTATCATCAGGCGCATTAATATTTCCACAGTCAGCATGAGTATCCACACGGAGTGGAATAAATAAAAACTATAAATAGCCTCAGGTCAGTTCAGGTCAGGTATTTGTGATCAGATGAGGGTTTTTCCCCCAGTGAGATTGCTTCCCATTTATAAAAACTGAATTTTGCAAAGCAGATAATGGCTTGTGCCCCCACTAGAAGTCCAGGTCTGTCAAAAAGTGAGGTATATTGGAGGAGATGCTGCTCAAGCTGCAACTTGAAAAATCAGCTGGTCAAGAAGAGGGAGAACTTTCCAGCACATCCCAGACAAAACATCTGCAACCACTGAAGCAGCTCACAGGGCAATCGGGGCCAATCCCGAGAGAAGCAGGGTCCTGCTCCCTCGGTGGGAGCTGCAGATGCAGCCAGGGACCAGGCAGTGCTGGCCACCTGTGTCTGAGTCACTCAGGGACACCTGATCAAAACCAAGAATCCCAGGCCCTCATCCAAAGCCGCACAGGAAATGGAGCTCTGCAAACTCCACTGAGTTCTGCAATGAGCTCTGCAAACTCTGTAGAATTCTCCAGGAGATTCTTACTCACACTGACTTTTGAGAGCCCTTAATTTATTTGAAACACCCCAATTCTAAGCTGTCTTAGAAATGTAAACCCATTTAAGCCCCCTAATAATCTAGGTGTATTATTTTTCCCTTTTTCAAAATTTTAAAATTGAAATACAATTTACATACAATATCCATTCCAGATGAACAATTTAGTGACTCATCAATGGTAAACATCATTAATTGCTCACAGTGATAAGTGTAGTTACCATCTGTCACAATACAAAGGTGCATTATTATTCCCATTTTTCAGATGGGGAAATCAAGGTACAGAGAGGACTAAAACTCGCCTAAGGTCATGGAGCTTAAAGAGATACAATAGGTGGTCTGGTTTCAGAGTCTCTGCTGCCTTTGCCTTGATTAGGCATCTGTCCCAAGCTAGAGCTTCCTCCCCCTGCAGCCACAGAAACCTGGGACTTTGGCAGCCTGCAGTGCTGCAGAGGCCTCTGAGCGTGCACATCACGCCCTGTGCCCCACCCATGGGGGCAGGACCATGCACAGGTCTCAGGGAAGGTGGGGAGCCATAGTCTTTCACAGGGAGAAGTTGACCAGTTTGTGATATGCCTTTGGCCTTGGGATTCAAAGCCCACGTTGCCCTACTTTTTATCTGAGTTACTGATCCCTGTTTCAATAGCTTCTGTTTGAGGAGATGGAGCCAGAAAGCTGCGGCAGGGGATTGGAGCCGGCTGACCCCATGGTCAAGCCTGGAGAGCAGTTTGCCCTCTTCTTGTGTAAATTCCAAAAGGCAGCATTTGGAAATAAAGTCAACAGAGAGCTTTTTTTCATCTTCACATAAACAGCCATTCAGCAGTGTTTGGAGAGAGTTGGGCAATGCTGAAAGGAGTTGGGCCAGGGGAAAAGTCAACTTTGATTTTAGGTCTCTGCAGCCGGCTTGAATTTCCATGTTTCCATCAGCTTTCCCTACAGCTCACATCAAAAAGAAATGCTCCAGGCTTGGGTGCCCCTCCCCATCCTCCTCCACCCACCATGAATTACCATGGGCATCGGAGGATGTTCTGGAAACTTCTGCCCTCTCCCCTTACACTGGGTATCTGTCATCACTGTGCAAACTGTCACCAAGCAACCTCTTTTTTGATGGCCCCAGGGTTCTTGTTCAAGGAGGACTGCTCTTCAGCTTAAGCCAATTCATAGAGGGCTGGAGTCACACATGCAGCGAGAAAAATGGCCAAATGCCACAGGTAGACATGGCAACCATCTACTCAGAGAACTTTAAAAATAGAGAGGGAACATTCGGAATTACTTGTGCCAAACCCCTTGCTTTACAGATGAGAAAACTAAGGCTCAGACTGGAGAGGTTTTTTTGTCCAAAGTACCAGTGAGCAAATGGTGGCAAAAAATCAGAATGCACTCACCCAAACCCCAGTTGGTTGGATTTTTCCCACCATATGACTTGGCCTCTTATCATTTGTCTTCAAAACTTTCTGGTTCCCATTCTCAATCATACATTCAGCCTTTTATTTATTCTCTCTGGGGTATTTTCTGTGATCCAAGTGATGAGGTAAAGTCTGGGGACAAACCAATAATGAGATCCGTCCCTCCTTTAAGGGGGTCCTTCACGGTGTCCCCCTCCCTTTTCCCTTCAGAATGGCGTTGGGTGTGCTGTACCCCTAACCAATTAAAAGAGAACTTCTGGGGCTGAGGTCTAGATATGGGTCGTTTAAAAATCTCCCCAAGTGCACTGAATTATGCAGCCAAAATTGAGACGCACACCTTGAGAGCAGGGCTTTGGGGAAGTCACGGACCCCATCTCCACCTGATGAGGCTCCTCGGACCCCTCTCCTGGCTGCAGAGGGAGGAGCGTGGAGGCACCTGAGCACTGTCACAACTGTCCCCCTCCCTCCCCTGCCTCTTTTTGGAGGCCAGTGCGTCTTCCCAGCAAAGCCTCCAGATAAAACAAAACAAAAAACAACTTCCTGCCATAAACAGCACTGAAGGAAAAGAAACAAACAGGCTGGGAAAGTAGCTGGAATTTGAAACTTTTGTGCACAGAGCAGATACAGCAGGGCCAGTTCACAGAAGCTGCTTCTCCCTTAGAGACCCAGTCAAGAGCTCACAATGGGCCAGCCAGCCACTGTTCTGTTAAATTGATCTGGCAAATGTATGATGCGCTGTCAAAAAGCACCAGGAAGCTTCATGCAAAATTTCAAAGAGGGTTCACTAGAGCCAAAGGTACAAAATAAATTAGTGAAGGAATGGGGTTCTGGAAAGATCCTTGCTCTCCCCCGAATGCAATCTGTCACTCCAAATGACTCAGACACCGACAAGAAAGACTAAAAATATTCAAGAACGACATTTGCATCTATTAAATAGTCATTTTGTCGTACACAGCTGGAAATTGGGTTTTTTCTAAAGGTTACCAGGAATTTTCTGCCTCTGCTGCTGGATATTTGTGGCTTCAAAGTGAACTCAAGTGCGAGGAGTGCTCACAAGGGCTCAGTGGGCCTCAGAACTGTGTCAAGTCCTTTGTTGGTTTATTAGCATCAGGAAGGTTCTAGTATTTTGACAACAGAGGGAAAGTGGAACCTGCCCTTGATCCTCCCCAGGGAGGGGACCGTGTGCCCCAGATGGCCAGGTATCCTGCTGTCAGAGCCCTGAGAGAGGCCACTGCCACCCAGGCTCAGGAGAGCAGCTGAGCTTTCTTTGCTTCTCCTTAAACAGGCTTTTCTTCTAGGTGATTGAGGTGAGTCAGGCTTTGCTGTAACTTCTCAGATGGTGTCACCCAGGACAGATCAGTGAATTCAGAGCCTCTCATTCTGTAAAACAAACCTGTAGAGTTTCTTACCTCGTCCATTTCACAGGCAAAGGTTGGACCTGGCTGGCCGTCCCTCCCCTGCAGTAAGAGCCATGAAGCAACATGGGGCAGAGGAGCCAGGACTTGACCTCAAAGGGGGCCAACAGGAGGATTTCTGCCCCCAAAGCGCAGAGGAAGGAGGAAGTCCCTGAGAGGACGACAGCGAGGCAATTGAAAGAAGTGTCCTGTCTGGATGTCCCCCAGCCATCCTGGACAGACACCCACCATGCCTCACACTGCTGCGACAGCAAAGTTCAGGTCACCAGCAAGGGGGAGCAGCTGGCTTTGGGGCACACAGCTCTGGTTGCCAAAAGAGTTTAAGTTCTAAGACAGAACATGTCTGCAGCAGGGGTCCCTGGTCCCCACTTCCGTTTGGAAGGGGTCTCTGTGGGGCCCAGTGGTCGGTCTTTGAGTGCTGCTGTGTGCGGGTTTCATGGGAATGGTGTTAAGCATCCCCCAGGCTGACCCCGCGCCTCCTCCCTGCCCGTGGTCGCCCCAAGTAGACCAGAGTGGGTGGTTCCTCTGAGGAGGTGCTGGGGGGCTGGTCTGAGCTCCACTTCAAGACACGGGGGCATCTTTCTTTTACAGCTTTTGGCCCTTCCCAGGACAAAGGAAACGACCCACATAACATCCTGGGAAGGGAGTCAAGGGCCTGTGCACTGATACAAAATAATCCAAAAAATGTGTTGTGAAATAAAACACCAAGGTTCAAAATATTAAATATCATGGCCCCAATTTATATTTAAAAGGTGGTTATAATATACATACAAACGTCTATGTCCCTAATCTCTACAGGAAACTAATAATGGCTGCCTTGGTGATATGGCCGAGGGTCCCACCTTTCACAGAAGGTAAGTGGTTCAGAGTGGGCACCAGTTAGAGGACACCACCTTCCTTCCCTAGGCTGGAAAAGGACAGAGAAGGCCAAATGGAATGTACCTTTCCATCTATTTAGCAAAAGTAAGTAATGCACAAAATGAGGAGCTGGATGTCACCCAGAGGCAAGCACCGAAGAGAAGGGGCACTATCGCCAACAAGGGAAACCCACATGTTACTTCTATAAAAATAAATTTGCTAGTCATGCATCACCAGCTCCTGAAGAGGATGAGAAGCAGCCTGCAATAACAGGTGCTAGCGATTCAATACCCTTAGAACAGAGGGAAAGGAACAAGAGCCAGTGGGTATGTGGGGAGGGGAGAAATTATTTTATCTAGAACATTGGGCACAGATTTTATACTCAAATACTAACTACTTGTTCATGCTCTGTCTCATTTAAACATCCCAGCCACTGAGTGGTGGTGGGGGGGGGCTGTTACAAGCCCCACGTTGTAGATGGGGAAACGTGGGTCAGAAAATTGCTTTAGTCATGCCACACAGCCAGTAAGTGGCATAGGGGAACCAGACTCCGTATTTTTAAAATCCCAAGCATGGTTCTTTCTTCCATACACAGTCCCAGAAGTCTCGTGCCCCAAAAGGAATGATGAGTTCCATGAAAAGCTGGCACTTCCCATGCCACTGGATACCACATATATACATAGTAAGCCCCCCACCATGTGCATTGTCTCCATCTACCCTCTCACCAACTATTGTGTGCTCCCTTCTAATTTCAATTTTGAACTATGTTGATATAATACCAACTCCAAAAACTAAGTGTAAGAAATCTTCCCAGATTTGCTGTGTGATTCTTTTCCATTCCATTTTATTGCTGGAACTGTGATCCATTCATCTATAGAAGAGCTAATGGATTAATGGACCACACCCCCTGCCAAGATAATGGAACTTTATCAGGGCATTTTGAAGATGAAGTCTTAGCTGAGAGATCTCTGCCACTCCCAAACCCCAAGGCACCCATCTGCCATCTCCTGGCAAATACCATGAGCTCTTTCTTGATGTCTTTCCAGATAAATAAGGGCATAGGTTACCACCCTCACTGTTTTTACTGAAATGGAAATAGATCATAATGCTGCTGAGCATGTGTTTTCTTTACTTAAGAAAACTTTGAGTGTTCTAAGAGTTGTTAAAAAACAACTTTTGTTTGTTTTTTGAGATTAATTAGTAGGTTTGTGGAAAAAACAACAGCCCATCTCACATTATTTTAATGGCTCCAGAATATTTTGCTCTATGAATATACTTTATGTTATTGGGCCAGGACCGAAATATAGATATCTGGTATGTTTATAATCATTTGCTGTATGAGCAATACTGCAATACCGCCACACCTCTGTGGGTTAAATTCCTAAAAGTGAATTGTGTGTCAAAAGATATGGGTGCTTGTAATTTTGATAGGTGATGCTAAATTGCCGTGCAGGTCATACTGATCCATACTCACCAGCAGTAGATGGGTGGCTGTTCCTCATGCTTTTGCCAACACTACTACGTAAAGCTAGTGAATTTCTACAGTGGACGGGAGACAAGAAGATGGCCAGCATGGGATGCTTAGGCCCTGCATGGCGCCCTGGGGGGTGGTTGTGGTGTGAGAGAAACTTACAGGCTCTGGGGTTGCCCAGGAAGAGAAGTCGGGCTGCCACAAGGAAGCTGACAAGCTTGAGACCAGCTGCACGCACCTCTCAGGCAGGCCAGGGGAAAGCCAACAGAAACGCCACATACAACATCAAGGTTAATGCCAGGATTTCTCTGCATCTTGTTGGGGGGGAGCTAAAAATCTAAGCATGTGACCAAATCCCAGCCGTGCGAAAGCAAGTTTGCCGACCTTCATGCAGAGGTGGCCTCTGGAGTGTCTGACAGTCGGCACATGTGGTGACCGTTGTGATTCATTCTGTCTCTATTGGCAGGCATCTGGTTTCTCCTGTAAGGTTGTGAAGTCTGAGGGAGGAGGGCTCTGTCTTGCCTTCTCCTCCCTCTCACTACACCCTGCAAAGGTGGTTTGATGAATTGGAACCTCTGCTAATGGTCTTTCACCTCTGTCTTCTGGCCTTCTGCTCAGCAGAAGACACATTCCTCTTTGGCTTCCCAAGGGCAAAGCTGGCTGCTACCCTTGCTCTGCATCAGGCGGTTTCCTAGCCAGAGTTCACTCCACTGCTCTGGGCTTAGACTCCAGTGTGAGGTGTCAAGGGCTTAAACCAACCTCTTCCCTGTGGCATGCAGTTGGCCTCTCCTGAGGGACAGTTACGGATATGGTCTATCTTCCCAGCAGGGAATGACTGAAGTATCTGTCAGCAACTAAGGGACCCTGGTGCATCTTGATCTCTGTGATGAATCCCTGCTGCCCAAACTGGCCACAAATGTACAGTCACTCCTTGCGACCGATGTTCAAGGGAGGACAAGGAAGAAAGGGAAGCTGTGAAGCAGAGGACGGGAAACTAAATACACTTGCCATGGAATAAGTGAATCCGAGAACCCCAGTGTCCGAGCTCCAAGGGGGTTCTGTCAACCTGTCTCATAGTTTTACCAGTGAGAAGACTGAAGCCAAGCAGGTAGGGGAACTCATCACAAAGCAAATCCAGCCTCATCCAGAGCCAGTCTCCACTGATCTGGGAAGCTTCTGCAGCAGGTGGTATGAATCTCATGGAAATTGATCTTTCTGCCTTACAATGAATGGCTGAAACATTCTCCTCCACCTTCAAGTTGCTATGACACCTACCTGATAGATGACTACAGCACAGAAGTTTTCCCATTTCCCAAAGACCAAACTCAGCTATACCCACCTTGGCCGATGGGTCCCCAACAGGAATTTTGCAAGAACCTTCCATCATGAAAAACATTAAAGACAAAATACACTTTCAGTCAGAATGCTCTTCAGGTTGATCTCAATTTTTTTAAAGGATACTGATAGTGTGAAAAAGAAAGGAAATAACTCTCTGGTGCCAACTATCCTGGTCTTTATTCCATTTCTCCTCTTCTCCCTCCCAATTGGCCAACAGCATCTTGGGCATCCAGACAGCTAACTGTCCTGCCTTTCCCATCCTATGTATTACTCCACCAGCTCTGGGCAATGGTTCTTCTCTACCTACCAACTCTTACCAGGCACTGGGTCTCAAATTCTTTCTGTTTTTTGTTTTTTGGCTTCTATTTCTATTATTGGTTATATTATCATTGGACTCTTCCTACTGTGCATGTCAGGCCTGAATTTCAAGAACTGACTAATAACCAGAAAACAAAACAGTAGCATCTTTCCAGACCCGATACACATTTTTTTGACATTTTAACAGTATTACAGACACCATTATCAGAGATATTTTTTTAAATATATGAAGAGAGTCCTCCACACATACATAACTTATAAATCAATATCAGACATTAAGTAATTAATATATTGATGATCTTGGCTATTAACATGTCCACTTTGAACAGTATTCTATTATTTCAGCAAAGGTTATAATTTGTCTTCCAATCAAGCTATTTAAATAGTTCTCTGCAGTCTGTCAAAATATTTCCTGAAATCTCCAGGAGAAATGCAACCCTTTGGGTTAATGCTTACCCCTCTAGGGCTCCTCTTTCAAAACATATATCCCTGAACTTGAAGGAGTAGCATTATGTCCGTAAGTCCTAAAACTCAACTGATCTCGAAGAAAACTGTTTACCTTCTACTTAAAATCAACTCTTCTCCAGTGTTCCAGTCACTAGCTGTCTGTTAACTGGTATCTATCTCCCAATGAACTATACATTTTTTTGAGGACAAGGACTATGTCTGTTTCATTCATGAGTATTTCTAGGGCTTAGAACGGTGCCTTTCACATAGGCATGCAATACCTATTTATTGAATAGTGCATCAGTCTGCTATGCCAGATCCTTTGCCCTAGGCTAGTAATTCTTAAGTATAATGACCTCTTTTTAAAAAAAAATCCACAATACCCCCACCCCACATAATAACAGATTATACTTTTAAGATCTATTGATTAAGAAAATACATAATGACCAAAAGTTATATTGGATTCAGTAGAATATTGAAATAAACTTATATTTCATAATGGCAGCAGTACCCACGTATATTCAAAGGCTTGGTGCACATGTGGGTTTTCAGGCTTTGGCCACCTCGCTGAGGCACCCCTTCACCATGTCTATAGCCTCAGAGGATAAGGCATGTAAGGCCGAAAAGAACCTTAAAAATCCCAGGACCTCAGGTTCTCCTACTTAATTTTGCCAAGATATGGTCCTGTCCCTCCTCAGGATTAATGAAAAGTAGTAAGAATGCTGAACAATGTAGTCAATATATGGAAAGTAGATTAATCTGCCCAGAACACCCCAGTTCTTATTCCAGTGGCTGGTCAGTATTAAAGTCTAATGCGGATACAAGGAAATGATCAGCATCCTGGGCGTGGCGGGAGGCCACGCGCATGAGTGGGAATGTGGGCTGCAGCCCCATGTCCTACAGGGTCTGGAGCTCCCGTGTCTGGTGTTCAGATCTGCAGATCTCTTCATTTTTTTTTCACTTTTGGTCCTCATCTCCACGACCACCACTCTGGTGGAATGGATGCTGTGCCAGCTGGTGTGGTCCGTTTTAAGCAGAGATCACAGGAGGCATCCGTAAACTTACAGCCAAGTTTAGCACCAGCTCTGACATCCCCACCGTGATCTCCACATGTGGATTTCCACAAAGCTTCTTAATTTCCTCTCCTATCATTTTGCATGCTCCTATTCTCACTGCCAACTAAGCGATCCTGTCTACACCCTTCAATAGCTTCCCAGTGCTCTTGGGATAAGGATGAAACCCCAACCGTTGCCCCCCAAGTCCTATAGGAAGGCACCCCGCCTACCTGTAACCTTACCGGGGGCCTTTTCCCAGCTGTATCTGCTCTACCACCTGGGCTTGCCTACCACCCGGCCTGTCTCAGCCCCTCATACATGCTTTTCCTTCACCTGGTAGCTTTTCAGCCCCATTCCTTTGTCTGGGTAATTCCTACCCCACCTTCGGAGCTCAGGCCAAACGTGCCTTCCTGGAGGGAATTTTCATGACAACCCTCGGTCAGGCCAGGTCGTTACAGCTGCCTAACAGCCCAGACTCAGCCAGCCCTCTGAGCTGTCTGACTCCCTCCGAGGCTCAAGTTAAAGCTCCCCTACCTCGAACCCTGACTGGCGCCCAGACTGCCGAGAGTCAAAGCCCTCTGGTTCCAATTGGAGGTCACTTCTGTTAGCGCTTGCTGCTTCCCTGTGACCTCTAAAGTCAAGCCAGCCGGCCTTTATCTGTACAGAAATCCTAGTCCTTTGCTGTTTCGCCGCACCTGTTCGCAGCTTTTGGACAAGAGGCCGTGCCTTCCCACATCCATTGCCAGGTTCAGAGGCCTTGGAGCGCTGCTTCTGATCACTTTTCCAAGCAATTAAAGGACAGCAAGGTAAAACCCCAAATGCAAAAACTCCCAACCCCCCAACCATTAGCCTACTCCCCAAAGGGACCACCATCAATTATGTTCTTTGTATCCTTCAAGGAAGAAAAGAAAAAGTATGCTATTATCACCAAGTAAATACATATAAAAATACACATACATCAGTATTCATATCCTTTTTACTTGTAAATGTATCCTGATGTATTTTAGATTTGGAAGGCATGCAGTTAATCATGCTTATCCTAATTCTTGGTCTTTTTCTTTTCCTGTTTAAATATCTGCACAATATTATATTGTATGGCTATATTATTACATTTGCAATCCTGTATTATTTACTTAACCAGTTTACCATTAATATTTACTTTGTTTTCAGTTTTTTGCTCTTACAAAGAATGCTACAATTAACATTTTTATATGCATGTCTTATTGTACTTTTGTGAATTTATCTGTATCAGTGAATTTCCAGTCATAGGATTACTGGACCAAGAGAGATAAACTTGCAGTTTTAACAGATATTGTCAAATAATCCTTTTACAAGTAGACCATTAGGACTTCTAGTGACAGCATTTGACAGTGGCGGATTGCCCAGGCACGACCAATACCAAATATTGACCAGCTTTCTCAGTTTTCCTTATCTGCTCACTGAGAATTGCTATCTCATCTACATTTCTATAATTATGGATGAAGTTAATCATGTTTTCTTGTCTGTAATCTCCATGTTCATATCTTTTCCTTTCCTGATTTTCCTCTTGAATTATCCAATATCGATTTATATGAATGCCCTGTAAACTGAAGAAATGTGCCTATGTTCTGTGTTGCTATTTTTTTTGTGTCTTTTGATTTTATTATTTTAATCACTTAATGTTAGAATTTCTTGATTTTGGCTTTGTGTGCCATTCAGAATGCAGTCTTTGGCCTGAAATTATATACACTTTTATCAATTTTAAAGAGCTAGACAATTGCCATAGGCTCTTGTAAAAGATTCAGCCTAGTGTCTGTGGCTCCGCAGGCCCTTGAGTTATCACTGCTGTAAAGAA
Source organism: Manis javanica (assembly GCF_040802235.1). NCBI lineage: Eukaryota > Metazoa > Chordata > Mammalia > Pholidota > Manidae > Manis > Manis javanica. Next base: position 110,480,072 of record NC_133164.1, read on the forward strand.
ATGCTGACAGCTGACCTTCCTTTTGACAGCCCTAGCTGGGATTTTCCCCTGGGCACAAATTCAGCAACATAACCAATATATGTGAAGTTAATTCAGTTTTTTTTTCCTGGTTCCAAAGTCCTGTCAGAATTCTTGGTTACTTTCTAATACCCTTTACACAACTTGGATGGAAGAAGACATCCATAAACTTGGGTCTAATTAAAATCCTGCTCTTAAAACCCAAGAATCTGTTGGAATGCTTTTCTGAAAGCTTTTAGAGAAAATGAAAATGACATCTCCAGTCATCTGTGGTCTTCTGTGTGTAGCTCCCTCAGCGGAGCCATTCCTGAGAGTAGTTGGGGCTTTGGGATGGCCTGGGGCAGCTCTCTATTTAGGGGGAAAAGGAGAAATGGGGGTGAGCCACACAGGTAGCTGCTGGAGGAGATCAGTACCACATGAACCTGGGAAAATTCAACAGGTCTAGAGCTCTGGGATCTTGGAATTTTCCCCATGATGTTTCGCTTGTAATGTTCAGAATTTTGTAGTTCTTTAAAGCTTTCATGTAAATCAGCCCATTGCTGTTTTACCTAGCAATACAAGGAGAGTCATAATATGGTTCCTGATTTTTTATGTAGGAAAATGGAGGCTCAGAGGGTGGAAGGTTCCACAGCTAGGAAAAGTTATGGTGGCTTGCAGGTCTCTGTCTTAGGACTCTGATCCTTCCCCAGTCTCCCTGCCCTACTCGGTTGATATTGCCTTTGTGTAGTGGAAGAGCTGAGGTTAAATGCAACACTTTTATTAAAATCAGCATATACTCCAGGAATGAAGTAACTCTAAGAAAGCTGACCTTCAACTTTCAGAAAGAGCTGAGCCAGGTCAGCATATTAGCAACACGGGATCCATTCGGATAGGGCTGTCATCTAAAATACCGCATACCTGATTAAATTTGTGTTTCAGATAAGCAATAATATTTAGTATAAGCAGGCTCCAAATATTGTATGGGACATACTTATGCTAAAAAATTATTTATTTGAAATTAAATTCTAACTGGGTTCCTTGTGTTTTTATTTGCTACATCTGGCAGTTCTAACTGAGGAGAGACCGACCGTCTGTCAACAGATATAGCAAAATTTGTGATATTCTTGGTCTGAGGAGGTATTAGCTGAGTTGTAGCAGTAACTTTCCAATATAGAACCAGGGGAAGTCACCTTATAACACTTAAGATCTCATAGGAATACTTTCTCCCATTTTCCTTGGTACCAAACTAAAAAGTTAATAATGCTGTATGTATCAAAATCTTATTGTCTACAGAGATGGTCTTGCGTCATTGCTAATAATGCAGAAAAAAAAGGAAGCACCCAACTTATTTCAAAATAGGGTTTTGATGAATAATAAACTCAGTCAATGGAACACCATGAAATAAACTAGAATCCACAGTTATTTTTAAGAGTGCGGGTACAGATACTCCTTGATGTGGAAGTATGTTGAGGATAGAATATTGAATGAGAACTGCAAGTTGCTAAATTATCATACTTTTGAGAAACAATTGTATTTTGTCTATATTTTGTCTATTTAAAGCACACATTTTCCCCTCATGTTTCAATGCCTCTGCAGTCAGTATGCCTTTAGGATTAACAGCATCATCACTGCTGTTGGCCAGACAGCAGACATGATGTTGTCATCTATGCACAGGTGACACTCAGTGATTGCTGGTCAGGGAGTCCCCTCAGTTGAGCCATCTGTGCTGTTGGTGCAACATATTTTGAGTTTGCCATTTAGAATGTCTTCCAAGATTCCACTGTGATTCAGCATGGAAATGAGAAGTTACTGTCTATGCAGAAGCATGAAAACCAAGTAGAAGGGACCCAATTTGATTTTAGTGATTCACATTTATCTTTTTGTCATGGAGAAATTATCAGTTACATATTTTCTTGCAAAGCAACAAATAACCAAGTGCTTTACAGAACCCAAGAAAAGACACTCACAAGTCAATAAAGGGGTGCTGTACTTTGTTCCTGAGAAATGTTCAAAAGGAATGCCTCTCACAGGTCAAGCAAAGCAACTGAAGACAAGGGATGTGTTCTTGGGCCGGTTAACCCGGGATAGAGAAGGCTGGGAAGACCTAGGGAGGAGAGCCCAGCCCAGCCTCTGGGGACTACAGCTGCCATGTCTGTCCTGCTGACCTCTGATCCAGTTCAGGCTGGGACCCAGGCAGCTAAAGCAAAAGGCAGGGAAAGACTGAGAAAGCACCACATGTGCCTGGGACCCTCCAACCTGTCCCTGTCCAGGGGCCAATGCAGCTATTTGAGCAGGAGGAAGAGGAATGGTCGTGAGCAAGAGGGCACAAATAGGCAGGTATGGCGCCACCACTTGATTAGCATTTTTCTGTTATCTTGAACTTGTCCTGGTTGCTTGGAGACTCGGGGCTGAGGTCAATGCCTAGATTGGCCCTCTGGGCTGGCCCCAAACTTCTGACCCAAGGGTCCCTCTTCCCCAGTAAAATGAGGAAGCCCAGAACCAGGCTTTATGAGTGCCTCCCTCCCACAGAGGCTGGGCTGGGCTGGGCCTGAGACCACAGCTCTGACCCCTGAGTCCCATCTCTGCCATTCCCTGAGGGGCTTGTGTTCATACCATCTCAATTACAGGGTTAGTGACAATTTAAAGCCTGCCTCTTCAAGTCAGTCATGAGCCCCTTGAGCCTTGCCCTTTGCCTGATGTGAGCAGTCAGTGGTCGTCTGTCCACTCTGCCAAAAGTTCACTGCCAGGCTCAGGGTGGGTGCTCCACTTAAACACTCCTGGACTGGATTTATGTGCTAACCACTCTAACCCCACAACCTAACATGTGGACCCCAGGAGTCGATGCGGAAGCCGGGTGGGGCAGCAGCAGAGGAGGAGGGAAGGGGACTGCATGGTACTGTCTCAGGAGTCCAGGGGTGATGTTAAGACCCCTGATCAAAGAACCAGTCTGGCATGTGGCTCAGAGAATTCTGGAGTCTTGGCTCTGTAACAGAAGACAAACTACCCTGCGATTCATTCTTTGCCCGGCTCCAAAACAAAGTGAAACAGAAAGCAGCTGCAGCCAGGACAGAAAGCAAATCAATTAACTTAATTTTTCAAAAAGTCATCACAATGAACCCTGTTTTAACTCAGAGTAATTCCTGGGTTGATTCTATCAATGTCTAAGTGAGCCAGGAAGGGGTGATTGAAGAGGAAACGATGAGAGTTTTATTGGGAGGGGCTGGTGGCCAGACCTCGAGAGAATGCCTCCTTGGGCAAGGCACTGGGGGCAAGGCCGTGGGGGTGACCGGGGAGAGCAAGGAGAGAAGAGGGGGAAGAGACCAGCCTGCACAGAGAGGTGGCGTCAGTGCTTCTTTAGAGAACTCCCCATCAAAGCGGGGTCTCTGAGAAATACACTCAGGGCTGGGCACAAAGCCCCAGTGCATGTGAGGAATGTAGCCGGGCTGTAGACCCAAACTTCTCAGCCTAAGCGCTGGACTTGGAAGGAGACAGAGGGAACATTATTACACTGACCAAACGGTCCAGAATTTCCTGCCAGGTTTCATTTTCCAGGATACCATGCAAGGATGTATGTTGCTTTTTCAACTGGCCTTGGCCTTCAAGAAAATGATAGCAGAGACCGCCAGCCTGAAATGCATTTGAGATTGTCCAGAGTATGTGCTTAAGATCCTGCACACAAGTTACAATGGGTGAACGGTTTTCCACAGCACCAAGCATTTCTCAGACACCAGCCAAGTGTCCTATGATTCAACTCAATTCTAACACTATCTTCCTGGAAATAGTATCTGACCCTGCAGGTCAAGGGCTCGGTCTCACATGACTCCCCCACAGCACACACACTTCAGATGCCAGTTACAAGGCAAGTTGTCTTCTGTGCTTCTGACAGAAGGGCTGTTGATCGGAGCTTCCCATGCCCCACTCCTTGCTAGAGTGGCTCACAGAACTCAGAGAAATATTTTACCTACTAGATCACTGGTTTATGATAAAAGAATATAATTCAGGAACAGCCAGAGGGCAGAAATGCCTCGGGCAAGCATGGAAAAAGGGGAACAGATTTTCCATGCCTGTTCAGGCACGCGCTCTCTCAGTTCCACGTGTTCACCAACCTGAAAGCTCTCTGAACCCTATCCTTTCGGGTTCTTATGGAGGCTTCATACACAGTCATGACTGACTAATTCTTTGGTCGTTGGCAATTGATTGAATCACCACTAATCCTCCCCTCTCCTGAGGTCCAGACCTGGGGCAGAAACCCTCAAACCACATGGTTAGAGTCCCAGACAACCAACCCCCATCCTTTGGTTACTTAGGCCAGCGCTTTCCAAAAGTAATTGCATTAACACAGCAAAAGGCACCTTTATAACATTTATCACTTGGGAAATTCCATTCTAAGGTTTTAGGATCTCTGTGCCAGAAATGGGGACAATAACCAAATACACATTTATTATTATAAATCACAATGTCAGTGCATCCTTTCCTTTAGCCCTTAGAAGTCTACATGACTTTGGGATTATGCACAGGAGCCTCCTAATGCCCCTGGAGAGGTGTGAGGGCAAAAGGGTAATTCTGTAAAGCCGGCCCTAGTCCAGGGAGAGAGCTGCCTAGGAGACAGCATGAACGAATGAATGCATCAGCTAAGCCCTTTCATCACGTGGCAGCTCATGAAATAACTGCTTTTTCCAGATGAATTCCCCAGTGATAGGAGAAGGGGGTGCCATCAGAAGAAGTCACCAAAGCTGAGAAGAAGAGCTGAGATTGGCCCCTCTATCTTCAGGAGCTGTGATCTGTGACTCAGCGTTGGGCCTGGATGTCGGCCGTCCACAAGGACGGACTCCTTACTCCCAGTACCTTCTCAGGAAAGGAGTCCCAGAGCTTTGCTGCTGCAGAGGCCCACTCTCTCCGTCCACATTTCCTGGGCTCACTCAGAGTACAAATGCTCCAGGGGACAGGTTCGTGGTTTGTAAAACACCACAACTGAACATCTGGCTGAAGATCATAGACCAGGTCAGAAGTGATGTGACTCCAGAGTTTGTCCATAGTGCCCAGAGTTTGGAACCACTCTTGGAAAAGGCAGAGCCACGCTGTTGCTCAGACAAACAGAGCTGCAGAGAGCAGACTTTCCCCAGAAAAGTGGGCTTCAAGTCCTAGCCTTGACACATACTAGCTGTGTCTTGGAGCTATTTCCTCATTTCAAAACTGAAAAAGCATGATCAAAGATGTTGTAAGGATTTGATAATAATAATATTTACTAGTGTTTACCTGAGCCAGGCACTATTCCACACACTTTATATAAATTCATTTAATGCTCAGGATGCCCTAACGAAGCAGGCTCTACTACTAATACAAATCTATAAATGAGGAAACTGAGGCACAGAGAAGTTAAGTAGCTTGCTCAAGGCCATACAGCTGGTAAGTGAGAGGGGCTGAGGTCCGAACTCAGGTGGTCTAGCTCCAGGGTTAAGCTGTTAATAACTATACTATGTAAGAACAACACTGTCAAATAGAAAGGGGTGGAGAGTAAAAGGAATTTAAATGAATGTATTGCATAGATTTTCCAACAGACAATATCCCCCCACATTTGAATGTCTTGGAAATCTTAATGTGTGTTATTTGAAGAATTCTTAGAGTCAGTTAGTTAGGAAAAGAATTTAAGGTGGAGCTGATTCTTGAATAATTATTCTGATTCCAATTCTAAGTTTTGTCCTCTTTATTGAAAATAATTACACTCAAAAGTATTTCTTTTCAACCCGCTGTAGCTGATGTATAGGCACACACATACTGGAACTCTGAAAACCAGTGTGTAGGAGTCTGCAAACGGCCTGCCGCACACATCTGCATCTGGTAACTCTCCCCCCATCAAACTGTCCCAGAGTACGGGCTTTCGTACTGTTTGGGGCCACCCCTGAGCACCCACACCTCTGCCTGGCAACGCCCCTCCGACAGTGTCCTCATGGGGCACTTCTTAGGCTCCCTCTGCTGTCTGCTCAAATCCTCCTGTAGTGGGGCCTGGCTTACCACACTATTTTAACTTGCGTCCTTCTCCAAAACTCACCACCCTCTTTTATTTCCCCTCCTCTGCCTCCTTTTACTTATTTTGTTTATTGCTTGCCTCCTTTTGAATGTAAACTCCATGAAGGAAGGTGTTTCTGTCTGGTTTTGTTGCTTAGCTGGTGGTTTTTGCAGCTGTACACCCAGGATTTAAATAGTGCTGAGGACATTATGGCCTTCAACAAATCTCTTGGATGGATGGATGGATGGATGGTTGGATGGGTGGATGAATGAATGAATGAATGAATGAGGAGGAGGACTCTTTGGAGAGCCTTGTTTGATGCGTAAGGAAGATTTACGTGCTCATTTTCCAATGGAGGAGGGAAGCCAGGCAGGTGTACAAGGGCCTCTAGGCCATCTAGGCCTTCACTCACTAGATGTCCTAAAGAAGTGGCCGCTCTCTGAGAAAACTATGGTGGAAACATAACATTTTGACAGGCCTCGAGAGCATCTAGATCGATTTTGTCATTTAAACAATGGGGAAAGAAGAACCAAATGCAAGGCCTGGATCTTCACTGGATCAGAGTTTAGAAAAAAAAGAAGAAAACAGAGAGGAAGAAAAGGAAGGAAGGAGGGAAGGAAGGAAGGAAGGAAGGAAGGAAGGAGGGAAGGAGGGAAGGGAGGGAGGGAGGGAGGGAGGGAAGGAAGGAGGGAGGGAGGAGGGAAGGAGGGAGGGAGGGAGGGAGGGAAAGAAGAAAAACATCTCTAAAAGAGACCAGAGATAATTGGGAAATCTGAAAATATTAGCTAAACATTAGATATTATTAGGGAATTACTGTTAATTAAGCTCTGATGACGGTACTCAGGTTAAGTGGAATATAGAATAATCTTGCTCTTCGGGGATATGTGCTGAAGTGTTCAGGGGAGAATCATGATTCCGCCCCTTGTCTTCAGCTGCCCCTGGGGAGGCATAAAGGCCTATAAGCCCCATCCATGCTGTGACCCTCCCGTGTCACCAGCAGCCAGGACCCTTCCCCCGCCTCACGTCTACCAGAGTTCTGGGCCTGTTTCCACCATAAAGTAGGACCTTTAGTGGGAGAAGATGGCCTGGGTGTAACTTCAGTGATGAAGCCAGGACTAGCTGCCAACATCCTATGTTTTCACCGCTGTCCTGGATGGTGACATTGGTTCAAGAGTAATTTTGATTCTCTTGGTGGCAGATCTGCGGCGACGGCCGGTCATCGTCCAGTCCCTCTGCAGGGCTCTCTCCCTCATGGTAAATCAGCAACTCCGGTCTTTTCCTTTACTTGCCTAAATAACCAGTTAGTCCATACGGCTCATGACCTTGCAATTTCTCAATATCCATCTTTGATTTTCTCTATTTATTCATAAAAACCAATCCATCTCCTATCTCACCTAAGGTTTCAGAGCTAATGATAAGCGAGTATTCTCAGCTTTGCTTCACACACAGGAAAACTAAAGTCTCAGAAATACAAAGTGTCTTGTCCAAAGGCAAACAGCCAAAATGGCAAAGAATCTTAAATGAAACCTTGGCTTCCCAGTTCCCAAGCTTCCACCTCCGTCCTGGCAGACATTTGGCATTCTTCATTGGATCTGATCACTTTTTTTCCATTTCAGAAAGCCTGTGGCTCAGAGCAGGAAGATGAGAAAACCAGGCAGTGACCCCCCTGGGGGCGGGGCCTGCTTCCAGCCTCAACCGGTGGAAAATTACCTGATTTTGTTTCTCACTGTTTGTGAGGCCTAATTTTGCAGGCTGTATCTGAATACAAACATTAGGGATTCAGGCACATTCCAAGATGAACTTCAACCTTGCAGGATTCACATCTATCTTATCTTAAAAGAATACATCCCTTTTTATTTAAAGAAAAAGTCCCCGTTAAAGGTAGCCGAGGTGGGGGTTGTGTGATCTGCCAGAGATGCTTGTTAAGGATTACAAATAGGACAAGATGTCCTTTCTTAGACATCCAGAATCTTGCAAGTACCATGGCTGGGAACTTAAGAAAATCACCTGAAAGTTGAATATGTGTCTCTGTCATGGTTTTTCCAAATGAAACGAAAATTGTCTCGACAAAAATACATTAACTTTCACCGACCAAGAGAAGCTGATGAAAGTGACTCAATGTTCGGGGTGGTGAGGCCTGGGAGTGGGAGGGATTTGTCCTGCCCTTTGAAAGAATCTGTCCATGGGGGACTCTAGGGAGTCGGTTTCACATTAAAGGAGAAAAACCAACAGGAATTCCAAAAAGTAATGTGATGACTGTACCCAGGAGAAGCAACTTCAAAAGAGCAAAGCAAGTTACCATAGACAGTGCCAGTAAGCAGACCTTTAAAAAAATCCTGTCGCTGCCGTTACCCATGGAATAAGGCGCATTCAGGGGCCCGGCGATTTCCACGCATCTCCTAGGAATGTTTCTCCCACTGCAGGATGAACATTTGGGCCTTTACCATATGAGTGTGCTGGCCTTTGGGAGATCACAGCCAATCAATCCCTCAGCCCTCCTGGGAAGGCCCTAGTCTTTCTAGGAGAGTGTTTGCAGGATGACCAAAGGTGGTCCAAGGGGAGGGGTCTCCCCAGGCACGTGCAGAGCCGTAGCAGGACCAAATAGCAGAGGCAACTTGGGGCTCATTTCTAGAGATCAGTTCATAGGGGAAAACAAAGAAAGAAAAAACCATACATATACAGCTTTCCTCTTTCACCTGAGAAGAAATGCTACTACAAATAAGTGTAGGGCACAAGGGCAATACCTGTGGGTTAAGGCTGCCCATTTCCTCAGATCTTCATGAGCTTCAAGCAGGAGACACAGACCTCACTTGAGATTGCATGTATTACTACAGAAGGTAACTTCCAAAACTAAAGAAAGCAAAATAACAAAGTGGCCTGTGGAGGGAAAGAAATGATGGGAGACATTAAAAATAATAGCAGTTGATAGACTTCATGTAGGACCATTGGCAGCCTCCAGTGGTTGTGTATGTCACTGCTTTTGTATGGGTCTGTGCTCCCTAGCAGATGGCAAACATCAGTAGTCTTACTCATTCCTGTGTTAGCAGAGCTTAGCAGATAAGGAGGAGCTTAATAAATGTTGACGTGAACAAATAAATAGATAGTAACCACGTCAAAAATGATCAGTTCAAGAAGAGAACGAGATTGGCTTCCAAATATTGGTCAAGAGCTTAAAGTAGGATGAGCCAAGGATATATTTGATTGACAAGGTTCATATGACCAGGTGACTTTTCTAGGTCTAGAAATCTGAGGAGGTGACCATGTAATAAGAGACAGCCTTCTTGGAAGGAATGAGTTAAATATGTTTAAACCTAGGTTCCTGGGGGAAGAACATGTCCTCTGGGAGCCACGGCCTGCTCTACCCCACTGGCCTCCATGTCTGCCTGCGCTGTGCACCCCTCACAGCAGAGCAGGGACGCCACGCCGGGCTTTCCAGTCTTGCTTAGTGTGCTTGGCCAAAGGTGACGATGACTTAGTGGGCTAAGGTCGTGCCCTCCCTCCCTTCAAATCAATAATTTAATGTGACTTATCAGAAAGAGAAAGAACTGTTTACTTTAAAACTCTGGATCCCATAAAGGGAGAGGGTAAAGGCCTAAAACCCACAGAAGCTCAGGGCTGCGCCCGCAGCCGCCCACACAGGCAGCAGACACGCAGAGGGGAGGCACCATCCTGCTGGCCAGAGGCCCTGGGCTGGGGAAGACAGAGCTGACTGCAGGTAAGTGCCTCTCTCTCCCCACGCACCTCCCATCCCCAGTGGAAATTAGGCTGTTCCGGAGGGACACTGACTGAGAAGGACACTGACTGAGAAACAGGGGGCAGCTGAGACCCAGGAGTTTAAGAAGACCCCACAGAGCATCTGCGCAATGTGAAGTGTCAGCCGCAGAATATTTGAATTTGTCTGCCATGATTATTGTTTCTCAGAAAGTCTGAGAGAAACGGAGACTTTCCTGGAGGTTCTTCCAAGCCCAGTGGAGGGAAAGGATGGGCAAGGGAGGAGCAGGGGGCCCAGAGGTGGCATGGCATTTCATCTCTGCCCTTGGAGTGGAGGTACATGAAGCCATTTCCTGTTCTAGGAAGGTCTGATTTAACATTAACACCAAGGCCTTAAGCAGGATCCCGCCAGCAGCGGACCTGGAAGGAGGGGGTTTACTTGGCCAGGAATCCTCCCGTCCCCTCCCCCAGGCCTCAGGGCAGGCACAGGAGGCCCACTGTGTTTCGTTCTTAAATTTCTAAAATGCCACAACAGCTGTTCCTCTGTCCAATATGTGCTGTTCCCTCAACAGCACTGGATATGGTTGAAGATCTGTGCAGAAATGAAACTGGTTTCTAGGAATCTCCAAGCCTCAGCAATTCTCTTTAAGAAGAGTCTGTTGAGACCCCGCCCACCCTCCCCGAGCCTGGCTTAGAATTTGCCCAGTGATTCCCTGTTCATTCCTGGTTTGAGATAAATGTGGGTAATCGATGCATGCATAAGGAGCTTTCCAGATTTTCCCTTCTAGATGGATTTCAATGAAAAAAGAAATGATTCTTTGCTCCCTATTGACAAGAATGTTCTATTTTAAAATTTCCATGTACTTGCAAAATGACAAGATTCGGGCATATGATACCGACTTCCTTCGTCTTCATCTAGACTATAACAGCCAAAAGAACCAAATTGATGTGTTTAACATGTCAGTTTGAAATAACAATGTACGTGGATTTAGAATTGAGAAAAAGCATCTCCATTCATCTTTTGCTTTTTAAGAAATCTTTTTGTTATTTCAGATGGGTTAGGTTTGCAGCAAGGCAACACCTCACAGTGCCCAAAGCATTCTTTTCTCAGCCTGCTGAGGTTGGCCCTAGAACGTCTCAGCTCCTGGGAAACAAAATATGAAAGTAATGACATGCTGCTTGTGCCCAGATCTGACCTGAGAAAGAACAGGGTGTTTTGTGACATTCCTGGTACTTGTGAATCTAAGACATCTTGCAGGGAGCTGTGATGCACACAGGAGACTTACAGGTTGATGAATTTGCTAGAGGGTTAGGCTTTGTAAAGGGTTCTTCCTAGATGAACTCCCCCTCCTCATTTATGACAAGAAGCCCATGACATAAAAAGAGGAGCAAACCCAGTCTGGACTGTTTTCATGCCTGAGGGCCCCATAGGCGGAGCACATTCTGAATTGGCCACAGCAACTAGCAATGTCTGGAATTCAGTCTAGGTTGGGAAGGTGAGGGAAGGGAGACTGAGACACGGCCCAGAAATTTAGTTAGTTTTAACCGGCATTTAGGAAAGCTGACTCCTTGACCTCTCTCAGGAAATCTCAGAAAGTAAGGCCCAGAGGAGAGGGTGGGAGATTTCTGTGGATTAGATCAAAGTTGAGAAGCTAAATAAGGTCCAGGCCTTTTCTAAGCTGTAGAAAACCATGCGGGTATTTGGACACATCACCCTGATTAATATCCAACATCTTTGCCTTAGCATTAATTTCCTCTCAGGAAATAACAGGTATAATTATTTCCCAGTCAGCTTATAAATTTCTATTACTATTAACCAGTCCTATTTAATTCAGTTGTTAAATTTGAAACTATTAGAACAAAATATTTTTTAAAGCTGCAGAATAAGAAACGACTGCAAAATTTAAAAAATATTTCCAAGTAAATCTGGCATTAATCACTTACAATTTTCTTATTAGTGACATAGTATCAGGTGGCATTTGAAAAAACTGAAACATTCTATTTGCTTGTTTAAGCTGCTTAGCAAGTTAACAGAGATTAACCTCTCTTGCAGGTAATCAAAGAAGTAATAAAAGATAATGACCATTACAGCTATGTTTAAAAACTGTCCACAAGGCTGAGAACATAATAGGCATTCAATAAATACATGTTTATTGATTGGTACAATAACACCATACAATTATTGTGCTGCATAATAAAGTATTTCCCTAATAATTTGCTGGAAAATTAGCCTGAGGCTCATCTCTCTGCACAGCTGTTGACAAGCAGTACAGGAATGGGGTAAATTCTAGCCTCCCAATTGCAGAAGAGCATTTTGCAGGAAGAAATTTTTATTAGGGAATTCACACACACACACACACACACACACACACACACACACACACACACACACACAGAGACTGGTTTAAAATAGTTGAAATTTGAACTATTTTTCTCATTCCAAAATTTCTATATTCATTATAGAAATTAATAAATTCAGAGAAGCAAAAGAACAAAAATGAAAGCATAATTTCACTGTTCAAAGGTAAGCGTAGTTCATATTTGATGTTTTTGCCCCAGGCATGTATACATTTTCTCCAGAAAGGGGCTCATACTGTGTATACTATCTTGTAGACTCCTTCATTCAGTAACTTATTTTGAATCTCTTTCTAAGTCAACAACCGTCTTTCTATAATATCAACTTAAATAACCGGGTTGTACCATAAATATATTACCATTCTCTTATAATTGGACATTTAGGTTGTTTGCAATTTAACAATAATAAACAATGCCTCTGTGGCCAACCTTATAGGTAAATCTTTTCTACAAATTTTAGGACTTTTTCACTGAGATCAACTTCTTGGACCAAAGAAATAGAGGCTCATTTGGAGGGAGGAGTTGGTACAGTTTACCAGAAGGCATTAAATTCTTCCTCTTTTTTTCTTCCCTGTTGACATTTCCTACCTTCTTCTTCTTCTGCAGATTTTTGAGAGCCGAAGCTTACAGCACCCACCTGGAGAACTAGAGGGGTGCTCAGACACTGCTGTAACGTCCTGAGAAGGGAAATGGGCCCAAGCCCTTGCTGGATAGAGCGCTTTCCAAGCAGGTCCTACCAGGGCCTTTTAAACTAGCAAATTGTTCACCTCCCACTGATTCTTCCCAACTGAGGCCAAGAGATTTCTGGAGCTTCTTGTCATGGGTAGCAGCATCCGTTAACTAACTAGGAAATGGGGATTCTTTTTCTAGGTCCTTCAGGTAAAGACCAAACGGATGAGCCCAGCTGACTCATTAGGAGGGGCAGTAGGGAAGGGAAGAACCAGATACTTAATCACACAGTTGTGTCCACCATGGCTGCCCCCAGAGGGCTGTTTGCGTGACTGGTACCAACTAGAATTCTGGAGTCCGTATTTGGTGTGAGTCGCAGCAAAACTGCCTAGATGAAGGATTCCACCTTGAAGAGAGTAGGTCAGCAGTGGCCCAAGTGGCACTTCCGTGCTGCTTGCAAATGACCGCACTCTAAAAAGGCAAGTCAGGGTCAGAGACTGGAAAAAGAAGTCAGCCACTTGATAGGAAAATAAGCAAATTGACACAGTCCAAAAGGAAAGAAGGGGGGAAAAAAAGGCAGGCAGGGTGCAACGCTCAATCCTATGGAGAATGAGTGGCATTCATGCTGTGCTTATAACCACACAGTCCAGGCTGAAGAGGGTGATTTCATGGACTGCACGTTAATAAAGGGCTTCTTTACCGAAAAACACAGAGGGATCATTTTTAGTTGTTAAGAAAGAGCCAGTTTTATGACCAAAGTAAGACTCTGGTCAAACGTTAATAATGCAGTTATCCTGTGAAAAAAATAAATTGGCCCCCAATTCTCTCCTCTTCTAGCATTTGAGGGGAAATAAAGGATTAGGTCAAATGATTTATTTCCTCTCCTTCTCCACTGTGGGCAGGAGTTCATACATCAGTGAGAAACCATTTTTAACAGGAAACCGAGAAAACCAGAAGGTATTTATTCACAGGTGGCTCCCTTTTGCTAGAAAATGAGTATTATTAACAAAAAAAAAATTGAACAGTTATTTGCTCTCCATTTTCCTCCTTTCCTTTGTTCCCCACCCTTTCCACCCACTGCTATGGTGGAAAATGACTGAATAAGATTTAAAATCTGAGCACCGTTGGATGCCTCTGTATCCAAGAGATGTTACACTGAAAGCAGATGACAGCACATCTAAGTGCCATATCCCCACGCAAAATAATTTTCATTTTGTTAGACTGCAGAATTTACCACATTTACTGCTGATGGATTGGGATCTATGGGGAGGGAGAAGTTGGGGAGGCTCTATTAATCTAGTAATATTATTATGGCTTGTAATGTGGTCTTCCACTAAGTATTTGCTTCCTAAAATTGATTCCCTCTAGATTCTTTCTCAGCACTTTGCGAAAATTGATGCAGATTTCCCATTCATTTGCATAGAATATCTTTGTTCCCCCTGGCAGGAGGACTTTGTGGGGTGGATGAAGAACACAAGGCAGTACTTTGTTAGCTCGACTGTTCCAGACACAGAAGCCTGACATCTTCCTGTCTTTCCACTGCTCACGATGCTCTGTACTGGTGACCTCTCTTTTCTCTGCTCAGGTCACTGGACGGAGCTGGCAAGCTTCCCTGGTGATGTTCAGTGGCAATGGTGGTACGTGGAGGTGAAGTTAACACCTTCATGGCTACAGATTTTCCTTAGCAGAGCTGTGGAGTGTGACAATGGTGTTTGTGTCCAAACTATCAAACGCCATTATCACACTAAATAGCTACTGTTAGGCAATCCTTCCGTTCAGGAAATGCCTCGGCATCTGTTTGGTATGGGAAGAAGGTTCATCTCTGAGCAGCGCTCCCAGTCACGCATCACTACTGAATAAATTCAGGTCCCTCGGTACTCATAACCAATATGTCATCTGAACTTTGCATCTCACATGCAGTTGTTAAATATTTTAGCTGATAATGAATACTCTTGTTTTCCTCGGTCAATAAAAAGATTGCAGAGTCCCCCAGAGCACCCAGCATAAGACTAGGCACATGGTAATTGTTCAACCCATGTTTATTGAGTTGAAATGAAGTTAGGAAAGTGTTAGATGCAGAAAACTCAAATGGGGTTAAATCAAGGTGATGCAAACCGCAGGTTTTTGGGCACAGAGTTAGGTATGCAGGTCTTCCACTTCTCATCATGAAAACACAACCTTCTAATAAACTTACATGTGACTTAACTGACCTTTCAGAAATTCTGGCACATGTTTGACTTCTACTGATTTTAATCAGTCACCAGGCTGATTACTGAATTTGTATGCTAGGTCTCTCTTTCTTATGTTTCAATGAATTACCATCAGGAAATTATACATGAACTGTGCTTGAATTGCCATAGCAAATCTGAACATTTTAAACCCAAGCAGCTTCTAGGACAATTGAACCAGCTGGAAGGTCTGGTTTGAAACACATTCTTTCTCTGAGAGACATTTAAAGTAAGGAGTAGGGTTTGTTTGTGTTGGGCTAAAGCTTATCTCTCATGACTTGGTTAAATGAGTAAGTACATGTTTAATCAAATTGAAAGAGTTGGGGCTACCAGCAGAAATAAATTCATTTATTCAATAAGTTCAACCATTCCTTTATCAAAATATGTGTATCAAGTAGCAGCCACCCATGTGGGGATACTTTTAAATTAAACATATCTGACATCATTTCCAAAAATGGGCATTCACTGGTTCATATTCTGCTTGGAATTGTAATTCTTCCAACTATATTTATTAAGAGAACAAATAAGCAAAACGTTGCAAAATAACTCCAAGTTCCTTGCTGGAAAGCGCCACGTGAGTGCCATCCACGCAGCTGTGATACACGCAAAGGCTCCAAGGGCCTGAGAAGCTTCCACCCAACGAAGAGGGGGTCCATCCCCACGTGCTCCTCCTGGGGCATACCACTTCTTCCCTCCTGGCATCGTCCACCTTCAAGAGGAGAACAAGACCCCCTGAAATAATTATTATACTGGTATTTGTTTTTTGTGTATTCCTGGACAGAGCATTAACTGAAGGAGCATTGATAGAGGTCTGTACCATTACACAAACCACCCCCAATCACACTATTTCATTTGATGCAGTGGAACCGAGGGCCAAGATGACAGGTTGGGGGTTCCTCCCACAGAAGGCAAACTGAGACTGAGAATGGTTCTGGAATCTTCTGGTCATGCAACCACAGCTCAACATGGGTGTCCTAAATCTCAGGCTCTGTCTTTCACCTCTAGCCTTCCTTGGCCAGACTATTCCAAGAACCTCATGATTCACTGCTGAGGCTCTGTGCAAGTGGGGTAGTTGTACCAGTATTTGCTCAGTCTTCTTGGCCCCCTGTCTGCTTCCTCAGGGGGTTCTGAGGGGAAGCCTGTGGGTAAGAGCAATGGGCCATTTGACAGTCTGTGCTGTGAGTGTTCAAAATGCAGAGAAAGCCAAACACTGTGAAACACCATAATCATGACGTGAGGAGGAAGAGAAGGGGTGGCTAAGTGGTAGTTCTGGGGTTAGGAAGAGGGTGGCTGAACCAGACATGGAGCAGCTAGCTAGTTATGGGCCACATGCCTCTGCATTCAAGGCCCCGGAGTCTTTAGGCGCCAACCTTCCCAGGCTCCACACAAAGTAGAACCACCTCGCGCATTCCCCTTACTCCTGCTCACCCCAACATTTTGCTCAGATGGAATTAAACAGGGAGCCCTGGAAGGGCATTCGACATGTTTCTACTAAGCTGGCTTACACCATGCCTTATTATGCTCCCTGCCTGGGTTAGTTCTGCATCCAAGCCTGGGCACCACTCCTTCTCTAACTCTCTAAGGAGCACACAGGGACGGCACGCCCGCCCGCCACTCTCCACGGAAAAGCTCCTTCTAACACGGTTCTGCTGCTCCAAGTCCCTGATTACGGCATCCTTCTCCAGCCCAGCTTACACCTCCTCCTCTCCCTCTGGGAAGATTACTGCCAGTGTTCTCCAATAAAGCATTCCTGGGGACACATACTGACTCTGAATGTAGTCTGCAAGATGAAAGGGTCCACTTGGTAGTGCAGTAAAAATCACACTCAAGCCAGAAGGCAGCAGAGAGCCCAGGAGGCCGCATTGAGATGTTTCCTTCCCCAGCAGCCAGGCCTTACTTTGCTTTGTGAATTGTGTTGGTGAGGCCCTAGGAGTCCTTCCACCTTAGTACATACAGTGTGTGCCTTGAATGTGACAATTACCACTCAGGGCCTGCCCAATGTTCCATCCAGCCCCAGAGGAAATTTTGTGAAATAGCATAGCAGTTACCCTATGTAGATGGCTATTCTACACTATTTTTCTAAACTCCTCTTAAAGCTATGTTTTCCACTTGGCATACTTCCTTTAAACATAAGAGAATGGAAGATTAGAACTGGAAGCCAGTTTGCAATTTCTTCCAATGAGGAAAAATGAAGCCCAGAAAAGTTGCGGAACCTACCCAAAGTTAGTCTGTTAGTCTGTGGCCGGGCGGGACCCAGGCTTTGCGGCCTGTCCTGTGGTGTTCTGTGCTCACGGCCTGCAGAGCAGGCTCCCAGGGAAGGCAGCACTTGCTGAATGAGGGACCAGGCACCACGTGAAGTCCCTTTCCTTTCATTCATCTGCAAATGTCCCCTCAGGTGTCAAAGGGACACTCCCTCCTTTGGTATTCTAGAGCTGGGGGCATGGGTCCCCCAGCCTGCATCATCTACCATCCACTGGACAGACATGGGGTGTACAACCTTGTGCGTGGAATTGTCTTGGGCTCTGGTGACACAAAGAAGGAGGCTGAGTCCCTTCCCTGAGCTCTCTATCTAGGAGTTGGATGGTTACCTAGACGAAGACCTTTAGGCCTCAGGGTGCTAGATGCCATCTCAGAGCCATAGATAAGGAGTCCATGGACTTTAATGACGCCCTTCATTTCTTTTCAGATGAAGAAACACTGCATCTCTGACATTATCATCTTGTTACTGTTGGAAAAAAAACCACTCTTGTTTCCTTTGATGAGGCAATTGCCAACAGATTATAAAGGGGATGTTGTCATGTTGGGCAGCAATTTTGCATGCGAACGAACATCTTGCTGCTTCTACTTTGTCCCTTGCCAGCATATGAGCAGCACGGGGTCTGCTGAGGGATCTGAGTAGGAGTTAGGGAATGGGTTAGAGCACTTCTCAGTATGTGCATGGAGAATTTTTATTTCTCAGAGGAGCTGGGGATGATGTGAGCTGGCTGTCTCTCACGACACAGGCTGGGTTAATGCTCATAGCACCCGTCATCAGGCCCTTTCCTTCCTCACAGCAAGCCCACTCCGAGGCCACCAGCTGAATGTCTCATTGTCCCTTGGTTTCCCCTCCTTTGGGGCCAGCTCAAGGAAGCTTTCTGAAGGGAAAGGAAAGTTTCCAACACACATGCAAGTTCACAAAAATGTGCATGGCTTCTGCAAATTCCAAAGGGCTGGGTCATAAGACTGTCTAATTTAGAAAGCAGGGTCACCATGTGTGTTCTGAAAAAGGTTATGTGATGCAGATTTATTGTGTGCTTAAGAGTATTTAAACACTGTATATAGGATGCGAAGATGAGTAAGACACTCATTCATCCAACGAGCATTCAGCCACGTTCCTACTAAGCGTTCCTACTAAGTGACGTTAGTCACTGAGAATTCAAAACTAAGATGCTTTCTCCAGGATATAGGGTTGACAACCCAGTGAGGACACAGACAGGCAAATGAGTGACAGCAGCATAGGGCTGCAGGTGTGGAGCTCCCCGGAGGCCTACAGGAGGGAAACACTGTGCATAGGGCATGAATAAGAATAAGAAACAAGGCCTCTGGTATAGAAAGCACACCGGAGCTTCAGGCTGCCACTAAGGACAAAGAAAGTCATGATGTTGGCAGGTGAAGCATAGTGTTCACCTTGAGAGAAGCTGAGTCACCTTCAAGTTTCCAAATTGTCCCCCAGCCATCTCCTCCAGAGAACAGGTGAACCATGAACCTGGAGTTTATTTGCTGGGGATTTTCCCCTCAAAAACGCAGCCAAACATCCACAGAAAATAAGCACATTGTGCCATTTTGCAAGTGACAGGGGTTGGCGTGTGTCTATGTGTTTGCAGTGCACATGTATGCGAAGAATTTTAATTCCTCAAAGGGGCTGGGTAAGATGCCTTTAAAGTCTCGTTCAACTGGGACTTTCTTTTTTTAATCAGGGAAAAGCCAGTGCTATGATGTACACCTTGGGCTGAAATGAGCACCCCCCATAGCCAAGCCCTTTGCCCGAGGGGTGAGGGCGGAACACTCTCCACCTAGGATACTGTCCCCTAGTGGTAGGATACAGCCTTGCACATCGTCACATCAGTGGTCCCCCCAAGGATTTCAGCTTTGCTACCTGAGTATTCCAAATCGATTGCACTAAGAGCTTCTGCAAGCGGAATCCAACTTTAATTTTGATAAAGTAAGTTTTCAAAGGCTTGAGGGGGAAAGGGAGAGGAGTGGAAGAGAGTGTTCTACTGAGTCAGCCTGTTAAATACACCAGACAAGAACTAATCTTGTTCTACCTAGAGAATAAGTTCCTTCCCTTTCACTTTTCTGGCACATTTAGCCCAGTCAAAAGCTAATTAACATCCTTCCCACTTCTTAAAGCTGCTTGTCTTCTGTGCAGCACAACCCGTCCTGTTTCTCCACACGGCTTCTAATTGCAGCTGGATAGAAAGAAGTCAGAGATTCTCCCCCACTGTTTGGATGAGCCATCGACTGCATTTACAGTCCCCCTCACTGAGCACTAACAGCCTGTGCCCAAGATTCTTCTGGTCTCTCCTATATCTCTGCTTGAGCTCAGGCTATCTCAGAGCAGATCCTTTGCTCAGCAATTAGAGTAAGTGAGATGCTCATGGGTAAAACATATCAAGGGCCACTACATGTGTCCCAAAGGGTGTGGCTACAAACCACCACCCCACAATGTACACAGTATGTTGGGGAATTTTGATTGCAAGAAGCCATTTTTCTTAGATTATCTCAAGTAATTCATTCTTAGAGTAATATTTCTTAAGCATCCGCTAGGTACAAAGCACTGAGCTGGGGAGAGTTTTGGGGAACAGGATGCATGGCAGTAAAGGAACAGGAATCACATGGGGATCCCCAAAGGGTCATAAGGTAAGACCTTGTGGGGAGTGGCAGGACAGTCAGGATGCACAAGTGCTCCACGATTGGGCTGTCTGGTCACCCCCAGGCTGTAGCAATAAACCAAGCCTCTACCATTTTGGTGATTCCTTTGCTCCCTTTTACTGGGCTTCCTGCTATCATGTCTGTCTCCATCCTTACCTATAGTTTCTGCTCACCTGTAACTGCTGATTTCTCATATCTTCGGCTAGTTTTGGGGTCTCATGGCCCCTGCTACTTAATGGCCTCCACTTGCCCACCTCCTCTGGGTGTCTTTTCAGTTTCTTCCTGTGCTACCAAGTGGCTTCAAACCTCCCTGCACCCCCAGTCTGGATCCCTGAGCCAGAGACTTTGATTGCTTCAGTTAAGCTGTGTATTTCCACTGGGCCAGAGCTTCACTCCAGGCCCCGACATAGGCTGCTGGTCAACCTGCAGGGCAGGAAAAGACAAAGGGGGTGTATATGAGAAAGTATAATGTAAGAACTGATTTGTATACTTTACTTTGAGCAGGAGCTAATGACCCCCCAGATGAAAAGGTGGGGGAAGAATTATCAGGAAGGGGGCCAGTATGTGTAAAGTCTTAGAGTGAAGTGGACTTTGGAACAGCCAAAAAAAACTCAAAGCTGACTGATGCGGCAGGAATGTGAAGAGCAGACAGAAGATGAGGCTGGAGAGGCGGGCGAGGGCCGGCATCCCGGCAGCCGGATGGAGGAGGAGGAGGAGAGGGCAGGCACGGGGGCCACTGCTATTTCAAAATCATGCATCTTATGGAGGGGTCATCAAGTTCAGGACTGGGTCAAATCTAGACGGCCACCTGTGTTTGTAGGAACTAAGCGTGGTGTTTATCATTTTGAATTATTAAAAGAAATCAAAACACGAACACTTTCATAACACGTGAAATTTATATGCAATTCACATTTCAATGTCCATAAGTAAAGTTTTACTGGAATTTGCCAACTGCTCCCATTGACCCAGTTTAGCACTGAAAGTCTTTGATCCCAAAAAAACACCTCAGGTCCCAGACAAATTGGGAGGATTGGCCACCTGCAACGTAACCAGGCTCATTCATTTACACATTGTCTGTAGCTGCTTTCCCGCTCTGGTGGCAGAGTAGGGTAATTATGACAGGGCCAAATGGCCCCCAAAAACTAAAATATTTACTATCTGGCCATTTATAGAGAAAGTTTGCTGGACCACTGATCAAGACCAAGGAGGAGTAGCTAATTTCTTTGCTAAAATAAGGGAATATAACTGATTGTTACTGTCATGAGAGAATTAACCATGTCTACATATTTTTCTCCATTGGAAGTTGATTCCTTTTTTAAACCTAAATTAGGTCACATCACTCTCCTGCTCAAGATCCTTCAGTGGCTTCCCATTCCAGTGGGATGACATGCAAGGATCCCATACATCCCTCTCAGACAGGGCTGATTTTTACCCTGCCCTTCCCCTCCTCACTCCACACCACACTCAGCCCCTTGCTGTTCCTCAACCATGCCAAGTACAATCCTGTCTCAGGACCTTTGTACTTACTGTTTCCTCTATCCAGACCTCTTCTCCCAGATACATGCAGACCTCCCTCCTTCGTCTCATTCTTGTTTCTATTCAAAGTTGTCTTTTCCAGGATAAACCTTTTCCCTTATCCAAGTACTTACCACCTTCCAATATAATTTTTTATTTGTTTATTTTCTGCATCCATTCTAGGACAGGCACATGAGGACAGGGACCTTGCTGTATTTCCAGCTCACAGAACAGTGTCAGTCACATGGTAGGTTTGTGATAAATATTTGCTTGATAAATAAATGTCCAGTAAAGTCAAGAATCTTATGCATGTCTCCAGAGCTATATACCCTTGTTCACTGGACCATGTTACTATTAATCAGTATTGGATTCTAGCCAATATTGGTCCTGTTATAGTTATGTACCTGCAGTTATGTAGCTACTTGCCCATGAGCTTCTTTTCCTGCCAAACACCTTACCTTTAATCATCTGAACATCTCCTCGATGGATACCTAATGCCAGCTGCTAACCTGATATGCTGCCATTTCTCTTGTCCTAAGGATGGATGCATTAAACCCAAGTCCAGGGGTGGTATCAGGTTCATTTAACCCTCTGAAGCTGACAAGGACATTCTATGCAGAGATGCACTCACTCTTCTAGGTGAGAATCCAGAGCTAGCATCCAATCCTCAAGCAGGTCCCCAACCCTCTGAAGGCTGAGGCACCTCCAGTTTTAAGCAACAAGAGTTCATTTGCCCCAGAGTATGCTCAGCTTCCAAGCCTGTGTTACAGACCCTCCTGTGGGATGCCCTCTAGTCCCCATATCTTGAGATCCATGCTTGTGCTTTTAGTACTCAAGCTGGTTTCACTGGGATGGGCTCTTTGCCTCTCTGGAAGGTTCCACCCTTCTCCCACATTCTGAAACCTTGCAAACAAACCACCAGGCTCCTGTGCGGCTCGCAGGCCCCAGTGGCCTCTCCACGGCAGCTGTTGTCTTCCAGGCAGTGGAAAGTACTGGAATGAGCCTCCGGTCCCTCAGGGAACAGAGAAACTCTCCTGAGAAGAGCCACTGGCCAGGTCCCACCCAGCAGAATGGCTTAAAATTTACTTTCTCAGGAACATGAGGCCTAATCTACATACTCTTTCAAGTATCTGTGCTGCAGGATGCATTTCCTGCCAAGGCTGAGGGCCACGGGGCCCCTGGCAGAGATGAGCCCAGGGGGAGGTGTCCCCGGGGAACGTGGCGCAGTCCGCCCTGTGAGCAGCTGGCGGGAGGATACTGGGTCCCTGCCTTTCCTCAGCGCTGAGAGGACGCTCTTCTCCAGGGGGAGAATCACTCCAGGCAGCTCTGCAAAGCCAGCAGCGAGCGGTCTGTCTCTTTCCGAGGCAAGGAGAGAGGCGCTGCCCTCCTGATGCACCTCGGGACCGCACTCCGCTTGCCCCTTCGTTACCTTCACCACCATCATCTTGTTAGGAATTCTCAGACTTTCTGGTCCTAGAGAAACCTTAGACCCAACCCATGGGCTGTTGTGGGTTACAGACTAACCACCACCACCTAACTAACCAGCACTGGCAAAGGGCAGTGTCCTATACACGCTCAGGGAGGCCGAAGGAGGGCGGTGCTCCAGGGTCTCACCCTCAGTACCGGTGACCTTTGGGGCCGGAGATTCTTTGTTACTGGAAAGTGCCCTGAGCGCTGTGGGATGTTTATCAGCAACCCTGGCCTCTGCCCGTGAGAGCCAGTATCATCCTCCCAGTTGTTAACAACCAAAACAGAGAAGGCACTGACAAATATTCCCTGGGGTGCAAAGTCCCCCCCATCTGAGACCCACCGCTCTAGCAGCTACTCCTTGACTGGGAACTTCAGAACAAGAGATAAGAATGACAGGAGGCTTGGGGGGTGGCGGGGGTGCTGGCAGTTAATCTGGCTGCGTCAAATGACACCAGCTGTCCTACAAAGCGAGGCGTGTTTGCAGGGTGAGGAATGAGAGGAAGGGCAGTTAAGTTAGGCTTAAAGTCAGAGAACAGGAGAGACAGGCCCCTCCTTGCGGAGGGAGGGGTGAACAGGGGCGGGCCAGAGCTGGGAGGGAAGGCTCCAGCCACAGGGGAGGCACCGGGGCCTAGGCCTGCCCTGGCTTCACCTGGGACCAGTCCCAGCTCACCCTCTGCGTGAAGCCACCCCACTTCCTTCCTGTGGGAAAATACTTAAATTGGGCACATGCTGGAGTCACAGGCATATACAGAGACAATATGTCTATTTTTAGGCAAATAGAGATTCAACAAGGCAACTGCACCCAAGTACAAGGAGACAGAAATACCAGGGGCTATGGGAGCATAGACTCAGGGGCTCAAAGGAAGACATCCTGGAGGAGGTGATGTCTGAGTGGAAACTTGCAAGTGGAGGTTTTGCAGGCGAAAGCAGAGGGGAGAGTCCTGGCACAAGCTTCTAGGCTGCTACTGCCTGAAAGTCCTTTAAAAGGAAACGCTTTTTGCTCTGCTTTTAATAGAGTGTGAAGAGCAAAGCAAACAAAAGAGCACTTGGGGCCCAGTGGGGTGGCAGAGCAGGAAAAGGGGACAAAAGAAAACACATCTCTGGTTACCAAAGGGGAGGGGTGTGGGCAGGGAGGGAGAAGGGGATTGAGGGGTATTATGTTTAGTGCACATGGTGTGGGGGATCATGGGGGGAACAGTGCAGCACAGAGAAGGCACATAGTGGATCTCTGGCAACTTGCTGCACTGATGGACAGTCACTGCACTGGGGTATGGGTGGGGACTTGATAATATGGGTAAATGCAGTAACCACATTGTTTTTTCATGTGAAACCTTCATAAGAGTGTATATCAATCATACCTTAATAAAAATAAATCAGTCAATTAAAAAAAAAAGAAAACACACCTCATGCTACAGCTGGTCTCTGACATGCGGTATCAACGCACCTGGGAGCTTATTAGATTCTCTGGCCCATCCCAGTCCCATGGCAGCAAAACCTCCTGGTAGGGCCGGCACCTGGGTTTTAACAAGCCCTTCAGGTGATTCTGATGAAGTGGGCACAGGCCTGGACCACTGTGGTGCTCATCAGGGTTTAATGAGAGAGCGGCCACGGGAATCAATCAGCCAATTACTCTTGCCTTGGCAAAGAGAGCAGCAGAGTGTTCTCGACCTTGGCTGTGCGCTGGAATCCCACTGAGAGCCTCCGAGGTCCCAGCGCCCAGGCCATGCCCCAGACCAATGACGTAAGAATCTCTGAGGGGGACCCAGGCACTGCCATTTGTCAAGCACTCTAGGGGACGCTGCTGAGCACCACTTACCCTAAAACTAGGTGTTAGCAAGATCCTGTATTTTGAATGATTTTGAGAACTTCATTTTTAAACAGAAACAACTTATGTGAAATTATGTATCAAGTAACAACTGATTCAGACAAAATGGAGCTTTATTTCTCTCCTTTAATGACAAATCAGGAGGCAGAGAGCCTAGGTCTGGGCCAGCAGTCTTTAACCATTTGGGTCCACAGTGTCTTCAGCCATTTGGAGCCTTGTGGATGGCCGTGCTGTCCTGTCCCCATGGTCACAATATGATTACTAGAGCTCCAGCTATCCAGGAAAGGGAAAAAAGGATGAAGGACCAAAAAGGTAGTTGCTATTTAGCTCGATCCCCTTTGAAGAACACTCCCGGAAGCCCCACCTGGAGACTTCTGCTCATACCTCACTGATCAGCAGTGTGACACAACTACCTTCAGCTGCCAGGGAGTCTAGGAAATGCAGGATTTTAACCAAGCACTTTACCACTATGAACAAAACTGGGGTCTGTTTCTAAAAAGATGGGAGAAGTGGATATTGGGTAGACAGCGCTTTTTTTCTCTCTCTCTCTCTTTCCCATGTGGGCTGTTCTGGTAGCTGGGGATCAGGCAACACAGGAGAAATGGGTTGCTGTAGCAGGAATGGAAAAAAGAGCACAAAACATACAGTTTTAAATTATTTTTTCCCAAACAAACTTTCCAGAATCAAAGAGTAAAACAGGACAGTCTTTGCACCCAGGGAGGGGAGCAGTGGGTGGCCTGGAGTAGCCTGCGGGGGGGAAAGGGTAGGACCCTGGTCTGCAAGGTCCAGGCCCTGAGGGAAGGGGCTGCAGAGAGCGCCACCTGGAGGCTGAGCTAACAAAAATTGACATAATTTGAGGAGCTACATTAGCTGTTGACTGGTCACTGTGGAGTGATAATTCTGTGACAGCTGCCTGCTCGGGCCCCTGGAGTGTTCAGGAGAGGATGTCCACATGTCCATCGATGCCCAAGCCTGGCTGAGCCATTCCCAAATGCTGCATGGGGACATAATATTCCCCTTAGTGGTCCATGACCATAACCCCCTCAGAGAAGTGAGGGAGTTGCAGTGGGGGTGGACCCCCAGAGTTGCAGTCAAGGTAGGAAAAGCTAGGGCCTGGAACATGGCCCCACATCTGAACCCCAATTCTGACTAAGTATGAGGAGTGTCGGGTAGTCAGGGCCAGCAAGAGCCCAGCTCTATACAAAATGAGGGAAATGACTCATAACTTCAGGAGAAAGCAGAGTGACCTTTGAATCGCCCACTCTTTGCTACCCCATTTAGGACTTTCATTGTGTGTACATCTATGGATGGTGTAAATATATACATGTATTTGAAAATGAACTGTGACCAATCTCTTGTCATACAATGCATATAAAAGAATAAAAATAGACTAAAGTTATTTGGTGAAACATTTCATAAGCACCCTGGAAAAGTTGATGTTGACTCCCTGAGCAATCCACCCAGTGAGGTGTGTCTGTCTTGCGCCCAATGCAAAAGGAATAAACTTTAAATGTGCCCAGGGCACTGACGCCACCTTGAGGGTAGTGACCGTGGGACCCCAGGAAATGGGAAGGTCCACAAAGATGGTTGCCTTGATATTTTTCCTAGAGTGAAAATAAGCTAGGGCTTACCTTTGGGGTATATCCCCAAAATGTCTTTCTGGAGGAGGGAGTGATGGATAAGGCAGGAGGCAGAAGGTCTGATTTTGGGTCATGGCTCAGGGGCTGAGTCATGAATGACCCCTGAAACTCACTGAACATGTATTTCCTCCACATAGAATTTTCTCCCAGAGAAAAGAGCCATTCAGAGGCCTGATGACGCTCCCCCTAAATTGTCCTCAAGCTTAATGGCGCAGTCCACATTTGGGAGAATAACCAGCTCTGTACAGATGGAGAATGACGTTATTCCATTTCATTATCAGACCCCCTTTTCCTCCTCCACATCTCTGCACCCACCAACCTTGGGGCCGGGCTTTCTGGTAACCCACGTGAACATATGAAAGGGGTGATTGTCCCAGGCAGCCTAGCTTCATTGTTTGTTGAGATGCATGTTTTCACCCAAAGGTTAACTTTCCAGGTGAGTAATACAAGAAGGCAGAGAGAGTTTTGTGACAGGAGGGTGTTTGGTGCCCTGACCTCAGATCACATGGGCAGTGGCTTACTGTCCCCACGAGGAGGGCTGGACCTGCCAGGAACATGTTTTTCTCACCTTGAGAAAGTGGTGCTTTAAATTCCTTGGTAACACTTATAATTTGGTAAAACTGGAAATTTCAGGAAAATAGGCTTGAGTGTAGGCTTCTTCCCTGGAAAGTTCTGTATTTAAGTAACTACCTTCCTTTATGGAGTACTGGAGGGCCTCCTTGATGACTAGGCCAAGCATAAGCACCCAGAGTTGTCCTCTGGCTTGTACTGGTCACTTATGTCATCGTATCTCAGGGAAAAGCTGTAGGAACAGGAACAGTACTCCTGTTAAGCTTTGTCCATAGCTATGTGCAACTTTGTGATATTGTGATTTATAATAAACACATATTTGGTCTCGGTCATATTTCTGACACAGAGCTCCTAAAACCCTTGCAATTTTCTAAGTGATGAAAGCAATAAGCACGTCCTTTGTTGTGTTTATGTTACTAAGGTGACTTTTGGAAAGGCCTAGGTAACCTAAGTGGGGGGAGGGTGTTGCCAGGGAATCAATGATGTGATTAGAGGCTTGGAACTTTCAGCCCCACCTCCCAACTTCTGGAGATTGAATCAGCCACTAAGGGCCAATGATTTAATCAATCGTGACAACTAATGAGCCTCCAGAAAATAACCAAAAGGGCAGTGTTCTGAGCACTTCCAGGTTGGTGAACACATTACTGAGCAAGTGGGGTGCCCCGAGACAGCATGCAAGCTCCACGCCCTTCCCACCCCTTCCTCTAGGCATCTCTTCCATCTGGCTGTTCCTGAGTGATACCTTTTTATAATAAGCCAGTAATCCAGTAAGTAAAGTTCTCTGACTTCAGTGAGTTGTTCTAGCAAATTATTCAAAACCCGAGGAGGGGGGCATGGGAACCTCCAATTCATAGCCAGCCAGTCAGAAGCACCAGTGACAACCTGGACCTGCATTGGCTTCTGAAGTTGGGGGCATGGGGCAGTCTTGTGGGACTGAGCCCTTAACCTGTGGGTGGCTGCAGGGGGGTGGGGTGCAGCGGGGACAGTCTGATGCTCTCTCCAGGTGAACGGTATCAGAATCGAGTTAAATTGTAGGACATCCAGCTGGTGTTACAGAATTGCTTGTTGGTACTGGAGAAAACACATTGGAAACTTGAATATAAGCAAGGGATCACTGTGGGCCAGGGCCCTGTGTAGGGGTGCATCAAATCCTACCACCCACAGTAATTTAAAGTCAGTCCCCAAATCCCACTGCCCAGGCTACACCCTAAGCAATTCAACCAGAAGCTCTGGGGTGGAACTTTGGAATTTCTGGGGTACCACCACTATTTCCTGCAGCTCCCTGATATTCCAGTACCCAGCCGAGACTGAGAATGACAGGGTGGTGGGTGAGGGAGGAGCCCAGAGAAAGTGACCTTTGATTAGAGACCTAAAATGTAAGGAGAGAGCCAGGAGAAGTTTTTGGAAAAATACCCAAAGAAAGGTAAAAATGAGATTTTTCTAATAATTCAGAGGAAAACGCCTTATTTTCCTTTTAAAAATTGTGGATAAAATGAAAGTTCCTGTGGCCAGGATTCTCACCTGGCCCTGGTTGGCTAGCTCACTGCACACCTGTGGGCAATATGTTGCTATTGACTCTATATAAGGAGCTCTGCCTAGTGCTCTGGGTGACACGGTGGCAGGGCTGAAGGCTGCAGGAGAGCAGAGGCTGGAGTGGTGGCAGCACCGAGGACAGAGGCCCAGAGGATGGCTGTGCGGGCAGAGAGGCCCAGAGGCAGAGACAGGCTTGCTGCCTGCAGACTTGCTCTGAGTGAACAGGGTATTAGTGATTGACCTGCCACCATGGAAATAAAGTCGGGTATAATCCTTTCACCCCAAGAACATTCTACTGTCATATCTTTGGTCACACTGAATCCATAGTGAACTTGCCCGGGGCTGAAACCAATTGGCAAGACAAAATGATTATTCTTTAGGAAAGACTGGCTGAAGAATCAAAGTTAATACCTGGTATTCTCAGGCATGAGGGCAGCTGGGACATCAAACTTCAACCTAACTAGGTGGACTTTTCTAAGGAGAGCCCTCTCCTCCCCCAGGGCAGTTAAACAGGACTTGATGGAAAAGGTGGTTGCTTGCTTGGGATTTACTACATAAAGTCTCCGTCAGGGAACTAGAACTCCAGGAGGTGAACCAGTGAGGGCAGAGGGCACTCGGCTTCAGCTCCTCACACTGTCTGGGGTGGTTTTCCTTCCTTATTGAGCCTGTCACTAGGAGAGAGGGAGGGCGAAGATGAATCATGGGCACAGGACCACATGGAATTTAAACCCTCAGTCTCGTGCAGTGAGCAGTTTGTTTGATGTATTGGTTTCCTGTAGCAGAAGTGGAAACAATAGTAAAGACTATCGATCTTCAGGTCCATATCATGAGGCATTGTCAGCAAGATGTGTAAGGATAGACATGAATGATGACAAGACAGAACGACCTCCTGGGAAGCCGCAGCAGTAAGAAGTGAATCAATTACCCAGGGTGAAATTTTCTGCAGTCGGTTGGTTCTGAGATACAGCTGGTGCTACCTGCAAACAGCGACTCCGCTGCTGCACATCACCCGCCCGAAGGACACTGCCAGGGTTTCCCCATCTCAGCCACTGGCTGCTGTTCCTGCGCTCCTTCTTGGCTGCCCTGACCTGTGTGCAGGGCTGACCCCTGCCCTGCAGAGCCCTAGGGAACCTGCCTGGAAAAGGAAGCTTCCAGATGCTGCAGTAGAATAAGCTAGTTTGGTTTTGACTTTGCTCTTGCTTCTCTCTTCCAGCTGTGGGCCACTCCGAGCTTCCCATGACTTGCTCCTGAACCCTTCTAGCCATGGTCTCTTTTGGATTTCCAGAACTCTCCTGCCTGTTGGCCCAGAGATGCCTGGGGAAGATGTGGTGAGGAGCTCTGCTCTCTGTTCTTGCATCCTGCCTCCTTCCTGAGCATGCACTACACTCTCCGGTTGCTCCGGGTGGTGTGCACGGCTAAGCCTAAAGCTCCTTATGAAGCCACAAAAACAAGCCAAGCATCCTGACCAATCTGCAAGTTTTTGGTCCTGCTCAGTCATGCCCCCAAGCCGCTCCCGTTTCTCCTTAATCAATGGCATACCTCTGGGTTTCCAGGCAAATTTGTTTGTTGTCGCCCCAGGATGGTATTCTTGCTTCTGAACCTTGCCTCTTTGAGATTCTTCTTATGGGGACTACCTTCCTTTTCTCTCCCTACTGAGCCGTCACCACCTTACATGTACTGCTCAAAATTTACCTCTTTCAGACAGAGGGAAGATGAAAGAGACGCTAGGAGCTTGAAGGGCCACTGATCAAAGCCGCGCTTATCTGAAAACAGCATGAAGACAATGCAGTCACACTTGTCAGCAGCCCCTGGGCCTCGCTCAGGCAGCAAGCACTCCTCAATGCTTGACTGTGAAAGTTCAGAGGTGTGCAGTGGAGTCACTAAACCTCTGATCACCTAGCCCTCTTAGGAGACTGGGTGGCTGAGGTTAATAGAGGGGCTGTCTAGCATGAGACCGGTGACACTGTGTGAAATAGCTTTGGAAAACTGAACCCTGAAAAAATATATTACAGAAATCCATCATATGACATGATTTATTCTCATCTTCCTCTTATTATCAACACTAGGGGAAAATAGTGTTCGTTTACACTTGTAGGTCATGTTTAAGTGATGTTTTGTGTATTATTTTCCCTTAGCGGATGGTAAAATGATTTATGAAACTCATTCTTCTTTTATGAATGAGATACAGATATTTATAGATAAATAGCTTCTCCAAGCTAACAAATATATAAAAGCTGAGTCGTGAGAATAATGATTCCTATCTATTGAGTGCCACTCTAGGTCTGTTATTTTTTTTGCACGTAAATTAATTTTCACAGCCCTGCAAGGTAGGTCTTATTATACACATTTATCAGAGGAGGAAGGTGGGGTTCAAGAGAGGTGACATCACTCTCCAAGGTCACACACCTAGTAAGTGTTAGAACCACTCCACCCTTTTCTGCCCTGGGCTCCCTGGGAATTCTGGAAGTGATGGGGGAAAAGGCCAGGATGTTGCAGTTACTTATAGAGCCACTGACAAACGGTGGTGGGAGAGTAAAGGCTGGAGGAGGCTCTTGGAAGAGGTGACAGGACAGATGTGGGTCAGACTTTGCCCAACGTCTGGGCAAAGAGACGAGAGAATCAGCCAGCTCTGGAACAGCCATGTCAGGGCTATGCAGTCAGGGAGGGGAGAGAGGGGATTAGTGCATTTTTAAATCAGGAGTAGGGGTGTCTGGGCAAGAAGAGGGTTTTCTCCAATCTTTATTCAGAAATTTGCTGAAATGAACAAAAAGAATGAACTGTATGGAAGCATACCTGATACACAGAGAAACTAGAAACAGTGACAATCAAAACCACAGACAGAAGAATATCCATTGTGAAACACGGAGGGCTTGAAGGCATTCAGGGATAAAGCGATCAATTTAACACACATTTATGAAGCATCTACTATGTTCCTGGCTCTTCTAGGTGTGAGAGGTCCATCAGTAAACAAAAGAGAAAAAGATCTCTATCCTCTTAGAGTTTACATCCTGATGGGGAGATAAACACTGATCAAAATAAGTTTGTCCAGTGTGCAGTGTATTAGAAACTGGTGTGGGCACAGGGGAAGGCCCAGGAGGGTCGGGAATAGAACGACATGGTGGGGGTGATTGGAAGTCAGGGTCAGAGGGCACCAGGGGCAGTGCTTGGTGAGGCTGTGGGGTCATACTGTGGGCACTTGGTGGGGAAAAGGCCTCGCAGTCACTGTCCAGGGCCTTGGGATTCGGAGACAATTGTGGCTCCAGATGACGACACACACCTTTCCATCTCTTGAGAAGGGGAGAGGTTTCTCTAAAGCTATGGGAGAGTGAACTGAGGTGCCCAAATGATCTTTGCCCGGAAAGGTGAGGCTGTAGTATGGATGGGCTCCATGAGGCCCAGGGACCGTTTCTGTGGGCCGGTTCCCAGCAAGAGGCCAGAAGGAGGTCCTGAGGGGCAGGGCACACCCCATCTTTACTTCCTATGGCCTGAGCCAGCTGCCTGCAAGTGGATGTGGGTGTGAAGAACAAGGTGACTGTACAGGTTGAACTGCTTTCCCCAAATTCGTATGTTGAAGTCCTAATCCCCAGAACACCAGCATTCAAATTTATGTGGAGATGGGATATTAGCCAAGTTAAAGTGATGTCATTAGGGTAGGCCTTAATGGAGTATGTGTGTCTTTATAAAGAGGGGACTTTGGGCATAGCCATGTACTGTGAGTGAGGCTGCCACAGGTTAAGACAATACAATCCTGTTGTGTAAGCCCCCCAGTTTGTGGTCTACTTTGTTACGATAGCCCCAGGAGACTAATACAGACCCCAAAGAAAATATGGTGGACAGCTCTTCACCGAGCAGCAGCCACTGTCAGACAGATACAGAGAAAGAAGACACGAGAGGGGTGGAGAGGAAGGTGGAGGTGAGCTATCCATTAGCATTGCTTCTAATACTGAAATGGAAGTTACTTCCCTAAAATAGAAGCCGAAAGACTGCTTTTCTTGATCCGATCTATCAAGAACATATGATTTGGGAAAACATACCTTTTGAGATTATTGCTATCTGCGACCATTTGGATCCCTTTGAAAAATAGAATTTCAAACAATTTTGATCTAGTGGGACAAGTAGTGCTTGTAAATATTTGTTCATTGCATCATAAAGTTGAAATCTGTGCGCACAAGGCCACACAGATGACCTTGGCCTCCATCTTGCGTCTCAGCGTTTGCAGAGCACTTTTAGAACAAGCTGGCTCTCAAAGGATTTCAGAGCTGCTACAGCAAAGAGTTGGAAAGCATGCCCTGTGCTGGGAGTCAGAAGAGGTTTCTGTGTCTCTTTGATTTTTTTTTTTTTTAACTATTTGCCCAAGTGGCATCTGCAGATCGAGATGGGGGAGAAACACCAATCTGTTCACTTTTGCACACATGGTCCAGCGGAGCAGAACGTACACAAAGGAAGCGAGCCTGGACCGCGCTGTGGCCAGCTGCTCCCGTCCAACACACACAAAACAGTACATATATTTAGGAAAGAGAGTACTTTATGATTAGAAAATAATCGTTCCTTCTTCTGGCATTCTTTTTAATAAGAATCGATTGAACTTACTTGTTGTTGTGAGGCTTGTCAGAGGCATGGCTGGCGAGGCACTGGTTCAATAGATAACATGAAATATTAACACAAACTAGTCATCTACACAACCAAAACTAGACCTTCCAGAACATGATGCCCACTAGCAGGAAGTCATCACCTCTCTGCCATTCTCATTAGTGATAAGCCTGCTGTTGAAAACACAAGCCCATTTTAATGAGACGTTCATTTATTTTTGTCATCTGCCCATCACAGAGCTCCTCTGTCAAGCCCCTTATGAAACCAAAATACTTACATGTAAAACAACCACCCCGCAGGCCTCAGGGACAAAATCCCCAGTGGGACCCACCAGGCCATCCTCGCCTGGTGCCCAGGGTTGAACATTTGTTGTGTTACCACTGTACACTTACGAAGACAACTGGGGAAATCAATAGAAACTGGACATGTTGCAAACTGAACTCAAACAGTGGCAGTGAGTGTGGGCAATTCTGAGACCCGAGAACACCACCTTTGGTGTAAGAGAGCCCGCTGCACGCTCACCCTGTTAACCGACTGTGCAAGAAAGACAGCAGTTCATCTCGGAACAGACGGTCAGGGTTTGGGTGGCTGGACAGATGGCCACACAGACCCAAGGCCACCCCTAGGCCACCTGTCAGGGACAAATCCCACTGCCGGCGCCCCTTCTGTCCCTGGTCCTCCAAATGTTTTTCCACATTAAATCAGATTACAATAAACAATAAGGGCGCTTTGAAAAAAAAACTATAAGCATCTATGAAAGGGGAAGGGACAGCTCCATCCAAGACGGGCATCCCATGGGCTGACTGAGAAGCACAAGATCTGGGAGTAGAAAATCTTTTTCCTTCATCCGTCTCTCCAAGTCAAAATTCAAAGCCAGCTACTCTGAAGGCGAGAGGGTTACAAGATGACTTTGACTTTTCACTTTGTACTTTTCTAAATTTTTTTTTATTTGTGTCACTTGGGTTAATACTATTTTATAATTACAAATTATTACTAAAGCAAGTTCCCTGGTCTGTTGGGAGGGCTCTGGTCACACACACACACACTCATATATATTTATGAACATAAATTCTAGTCAAAACATGCCCTGTGCTTTTTGTTGTGGAATTTTCTAGAACTCCACTGCTAAATACATCTGTAGGATCTCTATGGGGAAAGCAAGCTGCAGGCTGCCTCAGAGAAAAATGAGCAATTTATCATCTGTAGTCAGGGAAATCACTTCAGAAGAAAGGCCGAAGATGGCACATTTTCTGAAATGATGAGATGAGACTAACTGAAGTGTTTTGTCCTGCAAATCCCTTTTCCAAAAAAAAAAAAAAAAAATCTATCTATCTTCTCTGTTTTACCGAAATCCCAAAATCACAGAGGTGGCTCACCAACTCTCCCAGATAGAGTCAGGAGGTAATTGACATTGTCTTTAAAAAAAACCCAACCATCTGAAAAGGCTACATACTGCAGGATTACAACTATATGACTTTCCTGAAAGAGCAAAACGATGGAGACAGTAGAAAGATCAGTGGTTGCCAGGAGCTGGGAGCGGGGGACCGCAGGATGAGTTGGTGGAGCACAGGAGATCTTCAGGGCAGCGAGCCATTCTGCATGATACTGGAATGGACACGTGTCATTACATGGGTGTCAGCACCCAGAGAGTGCACAGCACAAAGAGTGAACCCCAGTGTAAACTATGGACTTTAACTGATCATAGTGTAGCAATATTGGCTCATTGATTAAAACAAATATCACATGAATGCAAGACGGTAGTGATGGAAATAACGGAGGGGAGTGAAGGAGCACATGGGAATTCGCTGAACTTTCCACTCGTTTTTCTGTAAACCTAAAACTGCCAAAAAAAAAAAAAAACCCTAGAAAACAGAGTCTATGAATTAGACAACAAACTGGGGCAGCACAGTTGGGGTGCATAAACCTGCCCCTGAGCTGTCTTCATGTCGTTTCTCCCTACCCTGTGTGAACTGCGGCTGCCCTTCTGCTCTACAGCTGGGCAGGACCCAAGCAAGTAAGGAAGGTGACTCCGGTGGCAGCGGGCGGGAACCTGCAAGCTGGGTACCCCAGTCAGCTTTGCACGCATCTTCTTGTGTCATGGGCGTGGCTCAGCCCTGGGATCAGAGAGCAAAGCAGATAGTGATCGAACCAGAGTTGTGAGGTCAGAATGCGGCTAAAACACAGATGCAAATATTTTGTGCTCCAGTAAACATCTTAGGAAATTATTAAATTACCAATCCTGGGGGAATGTGAAATATGGCACAAATTCTAAAGAATAAGTGTCTGCGCTAGTCTACACAGCTTACACTTTTCGTTTCGATGTGAATTTAATTAAACAGAAAATTATAACCGGATGTGTGAATAATGAATGGGAAATGGCCTCACGTTTCTGAAGCCACCTCCAGCAGCAACAGTATGTTAGACGTGAGTGCCACAACCTGACCCAAGGAAGGAATTCACATTTTCTGCTCAGAAAGCAGCTGGTTGTCTAGAAATTCTGGGATTAGGGATGGGAGGGTTTGGGCTGTGGACAGACCCTGCTCAGCATCGAGTCTCTGACAGCACAGCCACATGCAAATACACAGACAGACACATAACTCTAGGTCAGTACAGATGCAAAAGGTGTATACAAAGATGGGCTGTCTTTCAGAATGACAATTGTCTCCCTAAGTCGGTCACAAATCCTGCTCCAAAAGCATTTCAGGGAAGGCAGCAGGCGACAGGTTCAGAAGCAGCTTGGAGCACAGGCAGCGGGGAATAAGGATTGTCACATCACTCTACAGGCTGTGTGTCCTCTCCTGGGTGTTTTCAGGTTTCCACCCACAAGACCATGTGCTGCTAGCTGGTGGCCGTTAGTTCATCGGGGATGCTAGGTTTTCTTTTCTGCTGGGGTCCCAGATGCCATCTTCTTCACTGTTGTGGAGTTTGGCTGAATTTTGCTTTTCCCAGTACTTGGCTTCTTTTGTTTCTGGGTGTTGTTTTGAAGAGATTTCAGCCCCAGCATTTTGCAATACTTGTTACACTGATGAAGTGCTTTAAACTGATCGATGAAGGTCATGGAACAGTTGCCTTTAAATCCTTTGTACCTGTGAGTTTGGACAGAAGGAAACAGAATTATTTAAAACAGGACACTTCATGAGTTTAAACAGGGGAAATTAGTGATGCCTGGAAATTTATTTATCCCTACGTTTGGCAAGACAAGGCCAAATGTTTGACACAGCTGTTGACAGAGAAAACAAACTCTTTGGAGTTAGGTTAAGGCAGAGACCCACTGGCATGCCCAGTAGAGATGAAAGGCCAGTGAGTATGCAAGTGTCCTGCATGCTCAGGGCCCAGTATACCAGCGTATCAGCACCCTTTCACTTTTCATTATAGTGGCGAGTGGACCATCTTTGTGCAAAGGAGAAGATCTCTTGGTGATCTGAAAGCTACACTGTCCCATCTGGAGGTTTTGAATAAAGGATTCTAGAACTCTGGAGCTGGGAGAAATTATTTAGTTTAGACCTTCCAATTTACAGTTAAAAGAATGTAGGCTGAGAGGTTGTGGGACTCAAGAAAACAGAGCAAGTAGGTGCAAGAGACAAGATCAGGGTGCAGCCCTCCTCCCATGAAAGACTCTTGGGACACACCACCTTCCGCATGAGCAGAAGAATTGGGGCCTTTGTCTTTGACCTGCCCAGGAGAGGTCTCAGGTGCTGCTGCTTTTGGTTGGGGCATTTAATACTCCAACTGTAATTATTGTATTTTCACATGCCAATCATGGTGGGCCAGTGTCCTCCTTGAATGGACATGTCCCCAGGTCCTCCCACCTCCCCCCAAAACAAGATCTATCAAGAAAGCTGGTCAATGGCTTGTTCAGACGACCAAAGGAGAAAATCCATACAAAGCACCTAGCTCCAGTGCATGACATGCATTAAAGGTGCAATTAATTGCTGTGTGCAAATAAATGTGCTAACTGTGTTGTCATAATTCTCAGTATCACAATATTCCATCCTGTGGAAGGGAGGTTGAAGCTGAGAGTGAAGGTTGACGGTTTGCCAAGGAAGGGGAAGGGCAGGGGTGTGCCTGGCACACAGGACTGCAGACATAATCTGCAGGGCCCGGTACAAAATGAAAACACCAGCTCCTTGTTCAAAAGTAAGTAAGACTTCAGCACTAAACTATGTTTTCTACCTTTATCTTGCATCTACCTACCACTTCAGCATTTTATTAAAAACAATCATAATAATAAAAGGGAGAAATGTGGTATTCACATATAAATCAAGTATAAAAATCAAATGAATATTCATATTTGACCTGATTGTTTATAGTTCATAATGTGTGATCAAAACTGAAAGTTTCTGTGATGACTGCCCTTGTACTGTTCACCATGTAAGAACTTATTCACTATGTAAGAACTTGTTCACCATGTAAGAGCTTGTTCATTGTGCTTCAGAAGATTGGAGACTGACGAAAATTAGGCTTGGGGTGGATTAATGATTGTGCATTGTGCATTGACTCCCCTATACAGAATTTTAATGTTGTTAACAACCATTTGATCAATAAATATGAGAGATGCCCTCTCAAAAAAAAAAAAAAGTAAGTAAGACTTTCAAGATGACAGCAGCAGAGCATGCCTTAAATGATGCCAGGGGCCCCTGTGAGTGTGGGACCTGAACGACTGCACAGGTTGCATGTCATGAAATTGGTCCTACTGGGTGTCAAAGCATCCTGGCCATGCCCAATTAGTAGAGCCAAATAAGAAATTGGGTCTCTTCACTTGCTGGTAGAAACCATAAAAGTCAGAAACCTGGAATGAATGGGGATTGGGACTGTGTGCTTTTTCCAGTGAAACCCAAGCGGGGTTTTAAGCTGCTAAGGGCGTGAAAGGTTTCTTCCATCTGCAGAGCCAAAGCATCAGGGGCAGCCCCAGCTGAGGCATTCGTCGCAAAGCTGGCCTGCTGCCCGCTCCTCCTCCTTGATGCGAGGGAACAGCTCTGCCTCCCGGGAGCCCGCAGTCCATTGTCTTGTGAAAAGTGAGTCCGTTCCTAAAAGCCAGGCTCCTTTGTTGAAGAAAAAGCCAGCTCAAGACAGAAGTTGAGCCTAGAAGGGTAGAAAAAATTCTGCTGCCTACCACATCATCTTTACCTCTCTATCTTCTCCCGCGGGAGGCCAGGAGGGGGGCTGCTATGCCAGCCTGCCTGCCTGGCCTGGGTGACTGAATACCCACTGGCAGCATGCAAGGCCCCGTGGGCCATGTTTGGCAGACGTGATGGAAAGCCCGGTTCTGCCCTTCTGAGGTGGGGAGGCCTCGCCTGCCTCACACGGATTCCTGAGCTTCCCAGACAAACTCGGAAGGTCATGCGCAGCGGCACCCTCCTTGTTTAAACACATTGCAAACAAGTCACGGTCATCTGTCTCAGGCTGCCTTGAGGTTTTTAAACATTCAAACATCTAGTCTCTGCAGAGAAAGATAACTAATTCACACTGTGATCTCCCAGAAAATTCACGAGCCACTTCTTGAGCACTGCCTGGTGGCAGAGTGTGTGATGTTAATTAACAAGTGAGCCTTTATGAAACGGTTCCCAGACCTTAGATAATAGCTATAAAGACACAGAATTCAGTTTGGGGAGAAATTGAAATATATCCCTAGTTTGAAGGGGGGAGGGTGTATGTGTGTAAAATAAAGCTAGGACTGTAATTATGAACAAGTGGAACACGGTGCCACCTATGGGTCAGCAGAGAGTTCTAGGAAGCCTCTCACGCTGGAACCATCCGGCAACTCCTGCATTCCATCAACACCCTCCACTTCTCTATGATTGTTCATTCATTTCTTCATTCATTGGTTACCAGCTATAGGCAGACATTATGGGGGAATAAAAGAGGAATAATAAGGTATGTGGCTCTTTTCCAGAAGCTGGCCATCTTGTAGGAAAGACAGACATGTTAAAAATGATTACATTATTCTGTGAAAAAGAGCTACAGGAACATGAGGGATGCGATTTTTCCCACTGCCTGGAGGGTTCTAAGAAGGTTGCACAGAGGAAAGATGGCTGGCTCGGGGTTTACCGGGTAGAGGTAACAGCTCGGGCAAAGGTTCAGAGGACGCTCTGAGGAGACAAGGCCAGAGGACACTTACAGAAAGCTCCTGGGCTCTGCTATGTGATGTTTCCCAGGGGTTGGCATTTCCCAAAATATGTTCCAAGCGGCAATAGTCCCAAAAGATGCTTTGAAACACAAAAATTCTGTGGTGTAAGGACTGTGATTAACGCTATACAATCTCTCTCCTGCCCCTGGGGCATTCAAAATTCCCATCAGCCCTTTCAAGATCCTGCAGAATCTGACGCTAAAGAAACCGCCTACACTCGTTCAACATAGGGTTTCCCAAAACAACAGGAATCTTGTTTTCACAGAATCACTTCAAAAAATGTTGGTGGCCAAGTCACTGAGCTCTTTGGGGTGGGGATATTGTAATGTGACCGGTCTGCGTCTTCTAGAGTTGTATTCTGAGGTTGCCTACAAGCTGACCTTCCTCCCTGTGGATGGGGGACTGCAGCGCAGCCACCACAGCCTCGCCCACCCCAGCGCTGTGGCCTCCCGGTGGCCGTCCTCGTCTCTGTCTCGTCCAGCAGGATCCCACGGCCGCCCGAGGGTAAGGCAGAGCATGGTCACACGACGGCCCAAGTGGCTCCGTACCCCTTACAGCCAAACCCAGCTCCTTCCCTGGCTTGCAGGCCTCCCTGCCCTCTTCTGCCCACTCTGTCCTGCCATCCGCCTCTGCAGCCTCTCCGTCAGGCCTCAGTTTCTTCCACAGTTGCGCTGCCTCCATGGAAACAAACCCTGGCACACTCTTTCCTGACATCAGCCGGGTTGGGAGAACTCAGAAGGCTGGACGTACTAAGACAGGGGGGCAGAACCACCCCCACATTTGGTTCTCTGGTGCTGCTGGCAAAGGCATTCTAGAATTCCTGCACTCCTGTGAGGTTCCTACTCTCACTGCTTCTGAAGGCACCCCCAAACCAGGAGGGTCCCTGTGACGCCAGCCCCGAGGAAAACAGAGCAGCGAGGGGCCCCCAGGGAGGGAGGGGAGAGCCAGTACTGTGGGTCTCTTCGTGGGCCGTGGGCTCTGTGCCCACAGCCGTGCAGGCAGCAGACAGTTCTCTCCTTAATATCTGCAATGGAGGTGATACTGGAAGAAGATGCCCATAAAGGAGGCAGTCTGAGAGTCGTACATAGTCCTAGGCCCCAGAGCTCCGATTCCCAGAGCCCCCATCATTTTAGCTGTGGGGGGCCCTTTAGGGCTCAGGTCAGAGAAGAACATCCTCGGTCCTGTGAGATTTCGCCGTCAGAGCTGCATCTGGGTTGGAGTCTGAGCTGGGGTGAGGGTGGGACTGAGGCCACATTTCCTGAGTGCCCGGGACGGACAGCACTGGGTGACCGGCCTTCCTCAGGTGACAGGCCCTGCCGGGCTCAGGGAGGGCCCCACTCCTGTGGGACAACCTCCACAGCGAGAGCCTCAGTCTTTGCCTCACTATAGGCCCCTTCCCTGCGGCCTTCAAATGATAATCTAGCTCCACTTCTTTAGAATTTTTGTCTTCTGTTGACCAGCTTGCTGACTCTGTGGCATCCTGACAGCACATTCCCTCTTGGCTCCTTGTAACCTGACTCTGTAGCATCTCGCTTGGACCTTGCTGAAGGTATGAATGACATTTTTCTGGGCCATTCCGGTGTTCGCCCGGCCCCATCCTCTCAGCCTCACCGGGACAACCCTAGCCATCACTTCCTCACCTTCCATGACCCTCCTACTGTCTACCAGGCTGTCCTGCAGGAAGTGATCTAGAATCCATCAATTTTTCCAGATGTCCCTTCTGTTCAGACTGGTCTCTGGAGCTGGAGGACAAACGACAAGGAGGCTGGCTGTGAGTCCCTTGGCTCTGAGGGTGGACTAGGCCACGGGGATGAGGAGAGAGTTGTGCTGGGGGTAGGGGGACGGACCCCATGGCTCCAACTCCAGTCACTTCAACAAATGGTGACTTTTGGGCACCAGCCGGGAGACTGCCATGCTATCCCTGCTCTGTGGGGTGGGGCTGTATCCTGGCTGACTCGGGGGCTCAGGAGACCCCAAAACACTCCAAGAACATTGTTCGTAGTGTCAGCCTTACCAGAATGCTGGAGATGGTTACACGCTCCCTTCACAGGCCTCCAGGCCTCCTCGATGGCAAAGGTTGGCCGACCTACTGCTACATGGTGGCTTGATCAGATTAAAATAGGAGGCAGGCTGCCTTCCAGGGGAGATGACAGTGGGGGCAGTGTGGGGAAAAATAAGATATTTAGGGTGTAAAAGCATCTCTCCGAGGTCCCTCAAGCCCGTCAGACAGGCCTCTGAAGCCTGGGGCTGGTGAGTCAGCTAGAATGGCTGTGAGCTCCAGCCACACGGGCTCTGCTGTGAAAGGCTCTTAAAGGACGTCAGGCAATTCTGTCCCAAAGTCACTTTGTTTCCTCCCCTCTGGCAGATCCATGCAGTGCATTTAATCGTCGGCCTAGTGTCACCACATACATAGCACACACGGGCACAAACGCACATCACACATGCACATACATTCACATGCGACATGTACACACACACCACATACACACCCCACACACCCACATGCACATACACACACCACATACACACACATGCACACCCACCATACACACATGCACATACACACACACATGCACACACCCCACACACCCACATGCACCCCCACCACACACTCACATGCACACACACCACACACGTAAGTATATTCTAAGAGTGTTTCTTGAATGTCAGATCCCGTTTCTTCCATCCACAAGTCCATATCAGCCCTCCATTGCCAGGCACGGTGGGGACGCAGGGTCTCCAAAGTGGGCTGCCCTGGGCACTGCGGGCCGAACCTTTTCTCTGGAATTCGGCTTGATTCTGCCCAGGGTCTCCTGAATGTGGTTTCCATGTCAGGCTCCCATGATACATGCCACACATCTTATGCCTCATTCTTTTTCGCAAGGGTTGAAGGCGCGATGCTGGCTGGTGGCCACACTCGGGGATGTCCTCTGTGGTTACTCCTACCAATAGTATTTTGGTCCAATGCTTACTGACTGGGAAGAAATCTGCTCAGGGACTTCTCTTTGTTTTACTTCAGTGCAGCAACATCAAATGGGCTTTGGGAGACGGGGTGCGGGGAGGGGACGATAAAGCACAAAAGCGTTGGCTCTGGTGCCCCCTGGTGTCTAAATCGCAATCTTGCCATCTCCCCAGAAACTC
The DNA here is from genome assembly GCF_040802235.1 of Manis javanica. NCBI lineage: Eukaryota > Metazoa > Chordata > Mammalia > Pholidota > Manidae > Manis > Manis javanica. Next base: position 110,522,361 of record NC_133164.1, read on the forward strand.
ATCTGCTGGCGGGGGAGGGGCATGCATTTGCGGGACCCACAGCGCCGCAAGCAGGTTGGTGCCCCTGCACACACATTAGTTTACACTGGTTTAGCTTGGTTAGGTTAAATTTCCAAATCTCCCGTTACAAAATTAGGCATTTTCCTCCTCCTCTGAGAACTCTACATGGCTGAGCAATTTCAAATAAGAAATATGCTCTACAGTCCAGTTAGGATCTTGGGTCTGCTAGAAAATGAATTATTAGACGTCGATAACAATCCTTTTTCGCCACACTTTGTAGCTTGAAGTTTTTGTACTCAGCATTGCCAGAGGTGATGGATATTGAGGTCCTGGGGATGTGTTTCCAGACATATTCATCTTGCTGGTTCCCAGGAGAAATATGACACACTGCTGTTTTAAGGACCATAGTACCATGTAAAGTTGCATTGAAATGAATAAGTCATGACAGTTCTTTATTTTCTTTTATGAGATTATAAATAATTACTATCAAAATAGTATCGCCCCCTTTAAAGTCACTAAATATGAGAGAACAAAACAGGTTGCATTGCTGACTGGGATGTCCGCAAAAATATGGCCCAGAATAAGACATACAGGAATATTTTCTTTAAATGACACGATGGCTCCTCTTCCCAAAAGAGATTCTGACAAAAGCTGGCTTTGAAAGGGTGGGTCCTAAATTTGGGAGATTTTTTTCCTTTTTGTTTTAAACAATACAGAGCATTTTTAAAATTATTATCGTTAACTATTATTAAAGTAAGTCAGATTGCCTCCTCATTGCTTCTTCCAGCCACGCCTCAAGCTCTTTCTAATGCAGTTAAAAGACCACGTGTAGTGCTGCCTCCAAGGAGCCCGGCTCCCTGGACTGTGCCCATCCCCCAGGCTTCCGGAGAAGAGCAGCTCTCCCTTTCCAGCTCGGCTGAACTAGGCACACGCAGGTGCTGGCTAAGAATAAAGAGAATGTGCTGATGCAATGCTCAGCCATCAGCCTTCTCTCCTGTTCTCTGGAAGCCCTCCTGGCATCTGCAATGCTCCCCAACCTTTCCTTCCTCTGCCTGCAATTGCTTCCGCCTGGACTTTCCTCTGCCTGTCTGCAAGTTGCCTTTAAATCTGAACCCTTTCCAAGTCTCTCCCCATTGTCTGAGCCCCACTTTGCAGCTTTGGCTTTCAGTGTTTCTTCAATTGAATCTCATCTACAAACATTGGAGATCTGCCCCTTTTCTTCTGGCAGCTTAATGTCATGCTGAGCGGTGCCTGCAAGCAGGCTGCCCCGTCCCCGCACCCCTTGCTCCTCACTTGGGAAGTAAGGAGGTTGGATGTGGTTACTGGTTTTCACTCCAGGGCAAAGGGGCTTCCCAGCGGCCTCCGAAGAGATCTCCCAACCACCCCGCGCACCTTCATCAAAGTCCCCATTTTGTCAATTTTTAAAAAGGACTTGTAAGAAACGTTTCTTTGGGGTGGGGGGGGGGGGAAGTAGCTTAAAAGGAAAAGCTTATAGAAAAGTTTTTTTTTTTTAAGTAACGGACAAGATGATGTAATGTCTACCTTCCGAAGTTCTCAGATGCTTGGGAATTCCCTTCTCTCCCACCCTCTGTTCCCTGACCACATCTTGGGAGGGAAGGCAGTCAGTGACACATTATAAACAACATTTTGCACTGGGCTCCAGCTGTCAGCTCTTCTAATGGGCCTTGGGCAACTGTCCCAGGCCAGATAAGTCACATTAAATGTGAGAACAAGACCAAAGAGATTGGATTTCTTTTTAAATTCGGTGAAAAATGCAGAATGGGTTTCTGGAAGCTGTTAAGATGCTTTTAAAAGATGTCTTGAAAATCACACTCTTAAGCTTGTCTAGTTTTTGAAACTTCTTGAGCAGGTTTTCTGATTTGTCTCAGTAGAAAGTTGTTCTAAATGATGGCATGAAATGTACCCACTCTGGTGTCAGGCAGACAAGAACTAAGAAGCACAAACAGGCTGCTTTCTCCTCAGCAGTGGTCAGCATGGCAGCGTGGAGGCACGGTTGGTTCAAGAGATACCCCCTTAAATGTTACTGTGCCATCTGGGCAGACCCCACACTGAGCAAAGGCAACCCCAATACCACACTAGGAAAACAAAGCCACCAGCAAGAACCAGAAACTAATCACAGCCCTTCCTGGCCATTGCCTCCTGTCAGCATTACCATGGGGGTCTGGGACCCCCTTACAGTATTTTTCAGGGAAAATACATTTGAAATATGCAAACTGAGGTCACTGAACTCAATCAGAAAAAAAAAATTAAAGAAGCTTCTAAGAATAAAGATATTAAATGTAGAAAAATGGACCATTTGCAATGAAAAGAAATCCCAATAGTGTTGGCTTTTTTTCCCCCACAGCACTCTTGTTAGTAATTAATCTTGAAATATGTTTGCAGAGTTCTTGTTTGTTTCAAAGTTAGGAAACAAATGTGTTTCTCTGAAAGAACAAAGCCCATAAATATTTTATGTAAGTGAGAGAAGTGAATTGAATTCATCCCAAGATCATTTGTCATCCACAGTTAGGACAAGAAATCCACTTACTCACATCAGCCTAGCAGTGTCTGCCCGGAAGGTGTATAGAAGCCCAGAATTGAATGATACTCACTTGATTTATTTTTTCTACTCACCCTTTAGCCAATGTTGCTATGCCAACGTCAGTTAACTTCATTCCTACACCTACAGGAAGAGAGAGCAAAGATGGGATCTGTGTACACTGGGCTCCTCAGAAACGACGGGCAATCTGCACAGGAAGGTGGAGTGACAGCCCCACCCTGCTGTCGTTCCATTGCTGTGCACACACAATTTCCTCCCTGTTTCCATAGGAGAGCTTCCTTCCATCAGGCTGACAGCCTTTCAGACATACATGCAGCTTGATGGAATGACAACGAGGGTGGCAGGCCTCTGACCAGCGGAGTCTGGCTCATGGGAGCAGGTGGTGGGGCCCACCAGCTGCTCCATGAATGACTCTGAGGCCTGTTCCTTGTCCCATGACCTCTCTCCCCAGAAAGGCTGGGCTCTGGGCTTAGGTCTGCACCCCATTCTTCCCAGAAAGTGGAAGCTCTTATGTCCTAGAAGGTGGTGTGACTCTGGGCTGGGGTGGGCAAGATCACCAGTGAGAAAGTTCAAGATGGCATTTGTTCAGTTGAAAGGCAAATGCCAGATACACAATTTCCCGTTTCCATTAAGGTAGTTTTCCCATCCAGGACCGAAGATTTTCTGGGTCAGCCTTAGACCAGGGAAACACTCCTGAGTTATATGTAGACTTTTAACCATTGGCCTAGAGATGCTGACATGCTCACCCATGGTGTAACCTTTGATGCTTACCCTAACGTCCATCCATCAAACCACTGGGCTAGGGGGGCTACCAAAGCAACAATATATACCTGAGCTTCCCCCTGGTTCAGCAAAGAGCTGTAGGCAACCCTGCTAGAATCCCAGCACCCAGGAGTTGTTTTGCTTCCGCCTCCCCAGCAGGAGCAGGTGGGAGAGCGGCTGAGGAACCAGGGATGCAAAGAGAATGGAAACTCCCCTGTCTGGCAGGGTGGGGGAAGGGGAAGGGCTGCCATCACCTTCTCCAGCAGTCAAGGGCCTCTCTCACCCTGCCCCTGTCTCACTCCACATCCTTAATCTCTCCCAGGTCTGGACAAAGGCAGCCCTCTCTGCTGCCCAGAGTGGCCTCTGGCCTTTCCAGAATCTCTTTGCCAGACCAGGGACCAACTCAGCTTCCGTCTCTCCTGGGCGGTGGCTATGGGCACTTGTTCCAACTCAGCAGACCTCTGCCTCAACCTCACCTATGCAATCCAGTGACAGGCCTTTGATGGCAGGGCGTGGGGTCCAAAGTGCTGACCAACTCCACCAGTCTGTCTGCACCCACTGGAAGACAGGTCTGGGTGCCGCCTCCCCTTGGCCCTGACTCCTGTCCAACCCAGCCCAGGCTGTGACTGCTGTATTCCCCGAGGGGCCTGGGAGCACCCAAACCAGCCTGTGGATGAAAGAAGCAGCGTCCTCCCCAAAGCCAGCCCTGAGGTTAGACCTGATGGCGACCTGGCATTGTCGGTCTGCACTCCTGTGAGGGCTGTTTTCTGAGGCCCGGGGAAGGAAAGCTAAAGGGTTAATGCTCTGAGTCAGCAGTGCCTGCCTGGAGTGCATCACAAATACAGGTCACACTGCTATTCAGGCTGGTCAGTCAGACAGAAGCAATGAGCCCCGCTTTTCTGCAGTGCACCTGTGAGCTAAATTAGACCCGGCACTTTGGGTGAGCCAGTGAGCATTCTAAAAGGCTCTTTCAGAGTTAACAACTAATTCATCTCATTCTTCCAAATCTGCTAACAACTAGAACATATGCAGAAATGCTTCATGTAGCTTTTATTATAGGAACTGTGCTTTAAGAAAAAAAAAAGGCACCAAATTGCAAAGGCCCTCTTTCCTTGGACATCCTGTTTTGTGAAAAGTTGTATTTAAAAACCACAGCTCAAAGCTGCCTAGAAGTTCAGTTTTAAAGTTGTTTGGCAAAAGGTCCTTGCACTTGGGAGCTGCCTTTCCTTGCTTCTCACAATTATCAGCTGTCACTTACAGTTTGGATAAATGGCATACATCTTTTAAAAAGGACACTTCTCTCTTTTGCTTTAGTAATTTGCCAGCAATTCAACTAGGTTAGTAAGGGCCTCTATAGAATAATAATTTAAATCCTAGTGTGCAGCTGTTATATGGAATTGGGGGTCATAGTCATCTACAGGATGTTTCTCATGGAAGGAGGGAAGTGGGCAGCATGAGGAGCCAATTCTCCAGAACTGGAGTTCCTGAGTCTGATGGGTGATAGTTCTCAGGAAGCCTAGTGGTTTCACCAGTGTGCAGCTCTTAGGGCCCAGTCACAGGCCTGGCCTTCACCCCTCAAACCTGCAGAACCTGTCACAATCCTATCAACAAGCAAACGCAGCCAGGGAAGGTGACTTTCAAGTGTCTGAGAATGTAATGGCTGGGTTTGTATTTGCTCATTTTTTCGATCCTAGCTCCAGTGTCTCAGTAGAAGTGTAAAATGTGGAGATGATTTTAGATGTACTGTCTTGTGCCACAGTGAGAATGACAACAGATTCTTCCCAGCTGCAGAGACACCATTATGGTGCATGGTGCCAATGCATGAAACCCCACGCGTCATGTACAGAGAGATGAACATTCCACGCCAGTGTTTACTAGAGCCTGGATGCTTGAAGCTCAGGGGTGCGGCTTTGCAGTAGAACTGTACTTGATGCGGAAGTAACACTTTAGCAGAAGAGATGGGGGTGGGGCATCAGCAACTTCCCAGCCATAGTGTAATTGGAATAGAGAGTTGTGTGTTAAGACCATATTTTTTTGTTGGGGGAGGGGAGGGATGGCAGTGAGGTCTCTTCAGAAAGTGAGCAGAGAGGACTGCCTTCCATTTGCAGACAGGCTGCTCCTCCAAGACTATAAAATTGCACTTCCCAGCTGGCCTTCAATGAATCCCTCACGGGAGCCTATACCATCAGAAGACACTTGAAATCTCTTGCAAATTTGTAAATCTGTGGTTTAAGTGGAAAGAGCTGGGGGTTCAGGGTCAGAAATCATGGGTTAGAGTCTTAGACCCCTCTGCTCATTGGCTGAGTGACAGCAGGCAATTACATCAGTCTCTGAGCCTCTGTTTGCTCATCTCTTAAATGGGGATCATAATATCTTCTTTGCAGGGTCACAGTGAAGGCTAAACAAACATTACAGGAAAAAATGAGAACATACAAAAGCTAGTGAAATCCAAGGAAGGTCTGTGGTCTAGTTAATTATATTGTGTGCCAATGTAAACCTCCTGGTTTTGATAAGGTACGACAGTTATGTAAGATATTATCATTAGGTGAAGCTACGTAGAGGGTATACATGAGGACCTCTCTGTACATGTTTGTAACTTCTTGTGTTTATGGTTATTTCAAAACAAAAGGTTAAAAAATAGGGAACACTTTTTATGTGTCATTGCTGCACTGTTTTACTACCCTAAAAATCCCCTCAACAACCCCATGCGGAAAGTACAAAGGCACAGAGAGGTAAGAAATCTGCCTGAGCAAATGGCTAGGAAGTGGTGGAGCAGGGAATAGAATCCAGAGGCAGCCTTGCACTTCACCATGTTATAGGGTTTGGGATCCTGTAGATGAGTGTCTGACATACAGCAAGTATATAATTATAGCTCAGATTTTTCTTAGCACTATTATTTGGAAAGGAAAAGGAAAACCCCTGTGGCAGAAGCTGCTCGTGCCCCACCCATTGCCCTCCCACAAACCACTTCCGTGCACACTGGCTCCCCCCCAGCCCCCCACCCCTCAGTGCCACCACCAGCATTTTTTTCACCTGAGAACTTTCTGTGATCACAGGAGCCTGCTTTGTGCAGCTTGGTTTGCCCATCTGCAGGTGGCAAGTGCAGGGGAGTTAATGCCCCGACCAGAGGTAGCCTTCCACTGGTAACTAAGACGGGGAGGTATATAAATACCCTTGCTCTCTCTCTCCTTGGGTGTACTAATTCTGAAAAGTGTGTTCTGCACGGGCTCCCAGAGATTGCCCAGAGGGCGTGAGGGTCAGTGACCTGCAGTGGAAACAGGCTGTGTTACCAGGTGCCCTATGGGATGGATGTCTTCTCTTTCCCTATCACACTTCCCCATTCTCCTCTCAGTGTTTCCAGGGATCCCCTCCCAAATATTTGTATTTGAACATTTGTGTGCAGTAAAGGATTAACCTTGCCCAAATAAAGGTTCAGTTCTTGCCCAGCTCCTGGGAGGTGACTTCTAAGCCCTTAGAACATCCCGCCTGATTAGACTGTCTTTGCCTCCCTGGGGGCATCGGGCATGTGGTATCAGCCTGAGTGCTGGAGAGGCTGCAGGCCAAGGCCAGTCTCGAGGCCAGTCAGCTATGCCTCTGTGGTGGACCCCGAGTAAAACTCGGAGCACCGAGGCTCGGGAGAGCTCCCCTGGCTGGCACTTCTTCATGTTGTTGCCACACATCGGTGCCAAGAGAAGGAAATGCTGTCCACGTGACCCCACAGGGATAGGACAACTGGAAGCTGCCAGCTGATCTCTCTTGACTCTGCCCCAGAGGCCTCTTCCCTTTGCTGATTTGGGTATCCTTTTGCTGTGATAAACTGTAACCACAAGTGCAAAGAGTTTTCCAGGTTCTGTGTCCTTCCAGCAAATTAATGCCCCTGAGGGTGGTCTTACAGAACCCCCAAACCACAGCTGTCTCAAGGCTTTCTCTGTAGGTAACCTAATTATGACACCCCCACTTCATATTGACAAATGCATTCCTAACAATCTGAATATCCATCAAAAATGTTGTAAGTCCACCAGGAACGCATGAAATCCGAAGCAACCATGAAAGATCCTTTCACCTATTAAAAACGAGTTATTGTATCTTAATTTATCTTTTGGTACAACTGGATTTTCATATATACTTCTGACTTACACCTGTTGATGGTAAAACAGTAAGGCCAATATTTAGTTACCTGCTGTAGTGGGAAGATATTATTGATGTGAATTATTAACACGTACTTTGTAACTTCCTTTGGTTGGTCATTTGAGGCTCCTCTGTCATACCTTGTTTCTGATGAGACATTGGTAACCTCTGCTGGTAAAAGTGCTTGAAAGCACCCAGCAGCCCCCTCCTTCTCCTCCCCTCCGCATCCCCAGGAACATTCCAGACCCACAGCATCCCTGGAACCCGGGTCAAGCTGCCCCCCTTACCCTGCATGTCTGTAACCAGGAGGCAGCCACTTGTCTTCTGGTACACCCAGTGCTGGAAGGTACAGCACTTCTGACCAGCCTCTGATTCTCTTCTCAAGAAGTTTATTTCCTTCCCATCCCTGATGGAATACTTCACAAACTCTCCAATCAGCTCCTCCTCCACTGTTGCATAAGGGATGTTGTTCTCAGGTCGATGGATAAGAAAAATAGGAATGATTCTGGAAGGGGAGAGAACATGGGCACACATCATGTTCTCTGACGGGAATGGACTTGGAGAGCATTGGGAATGGACTTGGAGAGCATTCATCCGGAGCAGTGGGAAGCTGCAGAGAAATCCCTGGATTCCACTAGATGGAGACTACACCCCCACTGATCCTTCAGTGGCTAAAAAATGTGTTTCTGTTTTTCATTTGTTCCTAGAGTTGGTCAGAAACTTCTCCTTGGGATAGAGTTTAATTGTCTGCATAGAAATGAGTGTCTTCATTACAGGCATATTGCAGTGACCAGGGACCTACTGGTCTGGTGACTATAATCTCTCCTTCCTTCTTTCTTTCCTTTAAGTCAACAGATATTTATTCAGAGGTTTCTATGTGCCAGACACTCTTCCAGATGTTGCTCCAGGAAACAACAGTAAAGAAAACAGAGGCTCTGCTCTCAAGGATCTTATGTTTAATTGAAAGAGACAGACAATAAACAAGTAACTGTAGAGTGCTGTGTACTATGGGCAAAAGTAAAGCAGTGGAGTGAAGCTAGGGGAGTCGGAGAGGCCTTGCTCCGTTGAAGAACATCTGGGCAGAGACCTGTAGACGACCTTCCCACGGCGGTATCCGCGGAAAGAGCCTTCCAAGTAGAAGGAAGGACGGATGGCAAAGGCCCGGGGGCAGGAGCACTCTAGCACGTTCGAAGAACAGTGAGGGCACGGCGGGCTGCAGGGAAGTGAGCAAAGGGCGGCGTGGTAGTGGGTGAACCGGGACAGGGAGGAGAGGCAAAGCCAGCCCTGTGGGGTCTGATAGGCCGTCTGGAAAACTGCCCTTTGTCCTGAGTCAGAGGAGAAGCCATCGGACGGTTCTGGATGAAGGAGTGACATGATCAAAGGTCTTTGGTGCAGGGATCACTCTGCCACTGGTGGAGGAGCCTGTGCTAGGGCAGGGGCGGAGGCAGGGAGCCCCGGGAGGAGGCTGTGCAGTCATGGTGGTAGCTGGAGTGGAGAAGTGGCAGGTCCTGACTGCATCTTTCTGTACTAATCCATTCCCTGTCACTCATATTTAATGACAAATGATTATTTCACACCTGCTCTTCTCTCCTCAAACTGCCACACCTTCTCCCCCAACCTCACTCTCAGCTGATGACCCTGCTTCCTGTTTTACTGTGAAAACTGAAGCAATAAGAAGAGAACTTCTAACAACTGCCACCGCCCCGCACACCTACCTCCCGGGTCCGCACCCGCCCGCGCGCTCCGCCTCCCGCCCCTTACTGGGCATGCGCCCTCGGTGCTCTTGCCTCAACCATCTTTGCCCTGGATCCCGACCCCTCTTAATGCTCAGGGGCATTGCTCCAGCAGTTGTGCCCCACTCTCATCCCCCCACTTTTCCCCCTACAGAATCATTCCCAGTGGCATAGCAATGCGCTGGAATAACTGCCCAGCGTGTTGACCCCATAGCCCACTTCAACTCCTGACTCAGTTTACATCAGAACTCAAACCCTTTGTAGACCCACTGTCTCCAGTCTCTCCCCTCCCATTCTTTCTTGAACCCACTCGAAGAGGCTTTCCCACTACAGCAGCTCCCGTCAAGCAGCTCCCGCCGGAGCTTGTTCAAGCCCTTTGGTCAAGTCTCCAAGCGCCACGCCGCTGAGCCTCACGGTCTCCACTCAGCCCTGGCCTGACTTGTCTCAGCTGCACTGGACACCCTTGACCCCTGGCTTCTTTCTGAGATGCTTTCCATGGCTTCTAGAAACTTGCTTCCTCTTGGTTTTCCTCCCCTCCCTGGCTACTTCTCTGTCTCCTCTGCTGGTTCCTTGTTTCTCCCCAACCTTTTGGCTCTGGAGTGCCCAGGGATAGGTCCTCTGTCTCTGAACACACAAACTAGAGAACTCCTTGCTTTAAATACAATCTATGTGTTGACAATTTCTACACTTCTCTCTCCAGCCTAGACCTCTCCCCAGAGTTCCTTGGGAGCACTTCCAGCTACCTGCTCTCCATCTCTGCTTGATGTCGGATAGGCACCTCAAATCTACCACGGCAAAGCCGAAAAACTCATTTGCCCCCAACTCCCACATCTGCCCCATCTGTTGACTGGCAACTCCACACTCCCATCCTTTTCATTCAACAAACATCTACAGAATAGCTTATGCCAGAGTTTCAAGAACTCTCCAGGGGAGCAGAGATGAAAAAGACACACTCCCTGCTTTCCAGGGGCTGCAGCTGGGGTGCTGCTCAGGGGAGGAGCCCCTAACTCCCAACTCCTACCTAAGAAGGACAGGCAGCAGGCTTTCCAGGTGTGCTGTGGCCTGGCCTGGGTTGTAAAGACTAGGCAGAAATAAGCTGGCTGAGTGGGAGGCAAGAGGGAGGGGCATTCCTATAACACATCCTCCACATTTTGATGACTTAGTCTCTGCACCCATGCACACGAGCCAGCCTGGGTCCCACCTCCTGGCCCTGTCTTCAGCACACTGAGAAGGGCTGTCTTCCCTGACATCTCCCTGAGCTTTGCCCCAGTGATGCTTGGCCCTCATCCCCCCTCACCAAATGCAGTTACTAGGGCACCGAGAGGGATATGATGTCACAACTGGCCAGCCCCATTGGTCACTGGGCCAGGAATAATCTGCATCAGAGCTTGTGACAGGGTATTCATGAATCCATCTCACTCCCTACTCACTGCAGGAGAAACTATGTGTACAGCGGGGTCACCAAACCATTGCCTGTGGGCCAGATCCAATCCAGAGCCTGTGTTTGCACAGCCCACAAGCTAAGAATGATTTTTACAGATGAACATTTGCAATCGATTTGATCATAGGGACCACTAACTCTGAACCCCAAATATAAGCAAACCTACTTTAAAAAGTTAACACGTTAATTTAAATAATTCCACTCTTTTCATTCCTAGACCTACATAACAAAAATTATATTCAATTCTTATTATTATACTTTGAACTTCATCAATAAAGATTTTCTTTCCTGTTACATAAGTGTCTGCATGATAGATGAGATTGCTCTCATTCCTGCAGGCCCTCCAAGGCCCCAACACATCAAGAATGGTCACGCGCGAGAGGGAAACACACTTACTCTGGCACTTCTCCAAAGCCTTCCAGAGGCCGTGCTTCAGCAGCATAGATCTTGGCATAGTACCTGGCAGTATTCTGGACATAGCATTCCTGTATCACCCAAACACATGGGAAATGCAAGTGATTAAAAGAAATTCAGAGAATTGCCAGCACAGCTAATCAGATTACCCAGTGTAGGTCAGCAGTGAATTCCCAAACCCATCCCCTGGTTAGGGGCACAGAAGCAACAATCATTGCAACCTACAATTGTCCACTTGCAGAGGAGCGCTGAGACCTGAAGGAACTATCCAGGTGAAGATCAGCAGTCTCGGGAGCAGGTGTTCTGACCTATGAAATTTCCAGAACTTGCATGGTTGAAGTTCACCCTGGGATAAAGGGTCTGGTTCCACGGCAGGATATCAGGTACAGCTCAGGGCCTGCTGGGCTGCCTAGGAGCTCTCCCATCTGAGGTTCTTCTTCAAAGGTATGAATAGTGAACACCTTGACAAGACTGTTGGCTTAGGAAAGGCAAACTGGAGTTTGCTTTCTACTCTGAAGGGCCTTTCAGAGCGGGAGTCTGCATGTTGGGGGATTTTCCATGACTGGGCCAAATGGAAGGAATACTCAGTGAAAGAAAAGAAAAAAAAAAGGTGGCCTCGGAGGAGAAAGGAACACAACTGGCAGTATCCGATACTCAGAAAAGGGATCTTCTGCCTCATAAGCTCCGGGTCCTGCGTGACAATGCCCCAGCGGAGGGGATCATGGATGGCTAATGCTTGGTAACACCTGAGAGATTCATCTAAGTCTAACCTATTTGTTTTACACGTGAAAATTGACAAAGGGCACCTGGTCTGTAAAAGAGCTAAACCAGCTCTCCTGAAAGCTTGGCCAGAGCTGGTGTCAGGAGTGAGACAGGTGGACCAAGGTGGGAGAAGAGGCAGGGGGAGAGGCTAAGGCTCTCCTCTCCCTTTTTGCCGCAAGAGTTGAGTGACTCAGTGACACAGGGAGGTGGGAACTTAGCAAGAGAAGGCAGGAAACAGGACAAATGCTGATGCTTCTAAACATACCCCACCCACCTCCTCCTCCATAAAACAAACAAAAACAAAACACTCCAGAAACTACTCCTGATTTTAGCTGTCCTTGGGGATCCTTGGGAGTCCTGGCATCTGTGTAGCTCAAGACCCCCACTTTCCACATCAGCCTGTGTCCAGGTAGATTCAAGCCCCCAGGGGTCTCATATGGCTTCCTTGGAGCAGAAACGATCCCAGCCCAGGTAACCAATGAGGTCCCTTGGGACATAGGCTGAGTCCCACCTGGCTGGCATGATGCCAAGAAATTACTGAGACCCCAGATGTGTTTGCCAGGATTTGGCCTTGATCCAGGGGCTCCCTTATGGCCACACCCCATAGGGAGAGAAATACCTCTTGGGGACACTCCCATCAATTCCGAGTCTGATCCTCATCTCGGGTTACATGGTCCCTCTCACACCTCAAGTCACTGCAGGCAGGCAGACCCACCTGAGCGGCCAGTTTGTAGTTCCTCTGCACGAGCTCATCGTTGTTCCTGGTCCCATAGGCAACCGAGTTGTGCACCTTGAGCACGCAGGCGTGGCCGGGCTTGAAGACGGGAGTGAGGCCCTGCATCACTTTGCTGCGGAAGGCTTTTCGGTGGACGCCTTCTCCAAAGTGCAGCTCCTCGGTGGCGATCTGACCTCGCAGGCGGTCCCCAAAGTAGCTGTCACTGAGGAAGTCTTCTCTGAAGATGAGTTGGCTGAATTCAATCTCCTCACACCCTGAAACACAGCTCCACTTCAGATGGACAGAATGTCTCCCAGTCCTTCCCCGTGGCTAATGGATGTCCCCGCACAGGGACGACAAGGCTGACCTGTAGAACCCAGAAGGGGCGCCACCCTTAAGCCTCAGCAGAGACATGGGGGGTGGGTCCTTGAGGGGGACATAGGACGATCAGTGTGAGGCCCCAAGGGGCTCAGATGGGACCACAGAGGGTGGATTGGAGCAAAACTAGGGAGAGCAGAGCAAGAATTTCAGACAGATCTGGAAAATACCAGAACCATGAGAGGTAATTAAAGGCATGTTGAAAAGATGGGTAAAGCAGGAAAGAGGGAGAAAGGACCAAAGATAAGCTCCCATGGATCAATGTCTCTCAACCTTCCCTTCATTACTGTTCCCTGAAGGAGCCTTTTTAGACTTTTTGTTTTCAAACTGTCCCCCTCCCCATGACATTTTAATCCCACAGGGGTGCTGTGTAACTGCTTATATACTGTAGGTAGATCTGTGCTTTATACCCAAAAATATTTTATTACCTCCTCAGGAACCAACTTGTGCCCTCCTGGGGGCGACACTATATTGCCTCTGTTGAGATGCACGTGGCAGATACAAGGAACAGGTGAGAAACCAAACAAAAAAGGAAAGTGGGCAGCTTTTGGAGAGAAATTGAAAGAAAAAGTTGAATTCTTTTGGATTTATTTGTAAGGAGAAAAGTCAAATTGTTTTTTGTTTTCTAGCAGCTGTTTATTTTCAGAGTTGATCTATACTCTTTTCAGGTGGCAATGGATTCAGTCAGAATGTTCTGTTTTAAACTAGAGATGATGAAGTCAGGCTTCTGAGCGACTTAGAAAAGAAAATAAGATGACTTTCAATGAAATAAGTTTGTTGCCTTTTTTTTTTTTGAATGCCTTCCACTCCTGAAAGTCAATGAAAACTGACATCTTTCTGAATGTTGAAAAGAAGGAAGGAGTCATGGGGCAGGTGAATAACATACTATGTGGACTTTTTAGAGAACTATTTCTCTCTGTTTTTAAAAATAGTATCAGGTCATGTTTTATGAGCAGACTGTGACTGAAGTGAGTTATGAAAAGTGTAAGGAGACTGAAACTGTTTTTAAAAGGTATTGATTAATGTCTAGGTCTAGTTATGCCAGAAAGAAAGAAAGTAGGTAGGTGGGGGGATTTTCAAGTAGAACAGGTGTGTAAATGTGTCAGTGGAAAGACGGTATTTGAAAAGATGCTCCAAGAATTTCACAAAGACAGTGAAAACATCCTTCTGAGTAACCTGTCTGGGTGTCTAGAACTGGGGTGGAGAAGTGGGAAAGCAGGTTGGCAAGGGGAACATTCTCTCAGACAAATTTTAAGGAGATAGCTGTGTCACAGATTTTATCCTAATTGATAGAAACATATATATATAATCTATGGAAAAGAGTATAATTTTAAAGTTAAGTTTAAAAATTAGATAACAAAATGGGGAGGGAATGCTTTTTATATAATCCAAATCTTCTCAGTTCTAGCCACATGATGACTCATTTTTAACTTGGCCCCTAATACCACTGAAAAAATATAACAACTGCTTTGTGTATCTACAAAACATTTTGTTCTCCTTCAAAATCCTAAGTTTAGAAATCCAAATCTCTAAAATTCAATTAGTCTCAAAAGTAGGAAGTTTGTGCACGCTCTGCTTTAAAATCCATCAAATGTAAGCACAAAAGTTGTTCTACACTATATGCTTAGAAGGGGAGTTTTTTTTTACAGCCCTATATGCAGTGTAATTAACTATAATCCTGTCTATAATTTCCAACAGACATGTCTCCTTCACAGAGATAAAACAATGAACGAAAAAAAATCTCAGGGCTTTGCATTGAAAGCCGTGTGTGCTCTCAACGGAGTTGGACTAGCTTGTGTTTTATTTGAAACCATCATTCATTTTGGGCTTTCCCATGAGCTTAGCTTATTAGTTTTTTAATTAGAGACCAACTTGTAAAATGCTATTTGTTCCTCCTCTAGAGAATTAAATTAATAAAATGCTGAGTGAGAGAGAGGCCTCCAAATGAAAAAGATGATGGCATCAAGCTTCTTCACCTGCGAACTCAAGGGAAGGAGAAGACAGAGCAGGCCTCCTGAGCCCCGTGAGTCACTGAACCTGGAACCCCTATAGTTGGGGGTCAGGCCCTGGGAGAAGGTGATGTCACTGGGTCTAGACCCAAACCTTATGGCTGAAGTCACGGAGCTATAGCAGTGGCACCATGTCCACCAGGTGGGCAGCAGTTTATCCCCCTCAGTCCTGACTAGTAAAACCCTTGAATAATGAGTCTCTGCAAACCTAGATTATTGAGATCTGGGATGTGAATGCCAAGCGATGCTAAGAAGCTGGTGGAACAGAATAACCTCTCTTCTGAAAGCCATTCTGTTTTTTGTTTAAGAAGGATATTCTTTTGCATATTTTGACTTTTGAGGAGATGGGGGCAGAAATGGGGAAAGGATTTCGAATGATAACTCCACCCTAAAGACAGGCAGTTAGCACGTGAATGGGTTTGCAAAGAGTTCGTATTCAAGTCTATTGTTTTGGATAAATAACACAATATCTGCTAGATCTTTCCTAAACCCAAGATCCCAGCTCCTGGTCTTTAACACACTGTGTGTTAATATCATTGCCTTTACTGTCTTGTTTTCACAGTGATTGCAGCTGTTTTGTTTTCTTAAAAAGTCAGCACGTGTGGTAAATCTTTAAGATGCCAAACCAATTTAATTTGCGGAGTGTTATTTCTAACTCTTCTAAAACTGACCAGGGGTCCTGAGTTGAGCTAGAAGCTTTGGTAACAGGCAGTGGGCGCTGGAGGGGGTGGGGAGCACAGGGGTGCCATGGCCGGCTCGCTCCAGCTCCTGAGAGCTCTCTGTGGGCATCTCTGCCCAACCCCATGTTCCATGATGTCACATTCGCAGCTTAAAATTGGCCATGATGAGAGTATTTACACCTCAGAAATTAGAAAACTCAGCTAACCCCAAGGTCTCCCCACCCCCAAACAAGTTATTAAAAATTTACCAGCACACCACTGGATATGTGGGAATGGATGGTTTTCCCTAAGAGGAAATCCATGCCGGGCATGACACCACCAGTGGGTGGCCCAGTGGTAGTGCGACTGTAGGAGCAGCGGTCCGGCTACTGCTCTACGAGGTGCACCCAGGCCAAAGGAAAACAGGACAGTCCAACCCTCATCGCACTAAGATGCAAATGAATGGAGTTATTCTCCTGGACACCCAGCTGTCTTTGGGTTCTGCTTAGCTGGTCAAACTGGAAAGTAAATTGAAGAAACAGAATGTGGTGTGTAAGCTCCAGAAGCTGAAAAACCCCAGGCAGACGGGGCTGAGCGCGAGTCTGAGGCTTAAAGGAAAAAGCCTCACCTCGAACTCCCCTACACAGGTCCCGGCAATGGCACACTTCCATCTGATCTCTTTCATAAATAATATACTTCTGGATATTTGTAGGCTAATGCATTTACAATAGTCCTTGCAATAGGGCTGAAATAGCTCATCCGTTGTCACTCATTTCCCCAGTCATTCTTGCGCCCTCTCCTACTTGGTTAGAGGGCTCCCTGGGAATATTGCTTCTACCATTGGCTGCAGGAGGAGTTTCAGGCTTGATGGCGCGCCCACTTCCTCTGACATTCAGATTAGCTTACCTTTAGGATCCTGGTGACTTGAAAGTTGTTTGAGAACTAGAAGAGGACAAAGAGAAGGACTTCAGTGCAAATGAACATTCTGAGCTGGGAGGGGCTGGTGGTTTTCCTTTGAAACTGAAAAGCTGAGGTTTACCTTCAGCGGTGAGGTTAAATTCAGCTGTCGACTTTCCATAACTGTTCTTGATGCAGCAGTAATAGAGGCCCTGGTCCTTCTGACTGGCTTGAATGATGGCCAAGGACACAGTGGAGTTGTCACCTGCACTGCAGTGGGGGACACGGACATTTGCACGCCTCAGCATTCTGCAGTTACATTTTTCTAATACACTTGAGAAAGAAACCAAAGTCCCCTTGCCCTGCTGTTCAGCCAAGGGGTGGACTGAAGGGCCAGCTCGTGGTCAGCTTTTACCTGCCAGGGACATCAGCACAGTTCTGGTTTAACATCCTCACTCCAGTATGCAGTAAAAATGCACAGAAGTATTTAGGAGGTTGTCACTAGCAGAGCAAAAGAACTGGAAATGTGAGTTCTGAGGGCTGTCATTAACATTTCTGCTCACAATTTGGCTCCATGACATTCCTAATCTGGGTGTCCTGTGCTTGAAGGAAGCCTGAAAATTCCAAACCCACATAAACACAGCCATAATCAGGGACAAGAGAAGGGAGGTCTGTGCTCTATGGAAGGACTCACGGCTGAGGGCTCTTTTAAACAGGGGAAAACCCTAGTGAAAACCACCCGTCCACCCACCCACCAACATTATCAAGTTCCAAGCATTGTGCTATGAATAGAAAAACCAGTGGTGGTGGTGGTGGTGACAGTGACATTGACGATGGTGACAGTTGTGTGTACTGAGTATTTGATATGTACCAGGCATTGTACTAATCACTCAATAGTCCATTTCATGCCATCCTCAGAGCAATCTAATAAGAAATGTACTATTACTACTTCCAGTTCACAGATGAGGAAACTGAGGCATGGAGAGATCAAGCAAATGGCCTGAGGTCACACAAAGGATAAGGGCAGGCCCAGGACTTAACCCAAGAAAGCCTGACTCAGGAACCTTTGTCTTGACCTCATTAGGCTGCCTCCCCTCAAACCCCTGTCCTCACATCTGGCATTCCTGGGATGACGGTTAAAGCCACAATTTTATTCCAAAGTCTCAAACAAAACACTTTGCTGACAAAGAAAGGCTATTCAAATATCACTCTAGTTGTGTTCTATATAATGCGTCTTGTTTAAAC
This sequence comes from Manis javanica, assembly GCF_040802235.1. Lineage (NCBI taxonomy): Eukaryota > Metazoa > Chordata > Mammalia > Pholidota > Manidae > Manis > Manis javanica. The sequence goes on from NC_133164.1 coordinate 110,540,064, forward strand.
ATCCATCAGGGTTGTGTGTGCGCAGCGTATGTTTCAGTCTGAGGTCATGACACACCTCAACAACAAAATCCATTTACCTTGAGTTTGTCTCAGTGGCACATTCAAGAAAAACGTTCATGTTGAGTTGGACTTTAAGTCTCTGATTTACACCTGCCTCTTCTCGAATGTACCAGTGACTTAAAACCAAGTCCACTAACTCATACCACTTCCCCCTTGATGGGGCCACCAAGTACTTCCTGAATGCGTGGTTGAAAGTGGACAGGAACTTTTAACCCAGGCATAGGGGAAAATTTCCCCTTATATTCAACCAGGTGTAAGGGTAGAGCTGCAAAGGACTGAGAGAGTCACAGGGGGCTGGTGCAGTGTCCTCTCCTGGCCTACGGATCAGCATGGCATTTCTGTCTCTGAAACGGGCAGCTGAAGTCCATCAGAGAGGCGGGGGACTAAGCTAGAATTGTCCTGCAAATATCTTCCTTCAGGTGCAGAAATTCCTGATGCTCTGATACTTGGTATGGAGCCTTGGAGGCCTTTTTCTGTTTGGGCCCACTACTCTCACCCAAGCCTTTTTCTGGGAGGGATAGCTTGGAAGTCAGGAAGCCCTGGAGTCAAATCCTGAGCTAGGTAACTAGGCATATTACAAAGCCTCACCCTGTTTCCTCATCTGGGAAATAGGAAAGAGCAAGACCACCTCTCGGATGTGCAGAGAGGAGGATCTGACACCAGGCATGTGAATCCTCAGCAAAGGACCGAGTGTGGTGAGGGGTCACCACCCAGGAGTGTGAGTTAGCGGCTGCGGGCCCAGAACTGGGAGATTCAATGGCCCAGCCCTTGCCCTTGAGGGTCTGGAGGTCTGGGAGGAGAAGTACTAACAGACAGTACAGATGTACACTGCGGGAAGTGAAAGGAAATGAACTTGTTTTTGTGAATCAATAGGGGGAAAGTTTGGGAAACATCCCGTTATCCTATTTATCCTATGAGGGACCAACCATTTTACTTTTAGGAGAAGAAATGGGCAAATGCAGAAAGGGCTGAACAGGAGTGGAGCTGAGCTAGGGAGCTGAACACAAAGGAAGCCCAGGCGACAGGTGCAACCGGAATACCACCACCAGGGACTGAACTGAGGAAGATGGCACCCAGCCTGGGGACTTCTCGGGAGACCCTGTCACCCAACACCAGCCCCAGGGAGCAGCAGCGGGGGGCTGGCAGCACCCACCTCACTCCCTCCAGTCTGGGCTGAGTGTGGCCACCAACGAGAACCTGCCTTCCACGGCAGCTGCTCTTCGCCCCTCGTTGTCCAGCAGGGAGAACTGCCCTTTAGAAAGCCCAGCACACTCACAAGTGCCCCCATTCCCAGACTGGAGAATGCGTCTGGTTACCAAGAAGGCCCTGATGCCCAGGAACCATCACTGGGGGTGCCAGCTTGAGAACTTCGCGGAGCCAGGCCATACCACCATCACACTCAAGAAAAGCTACCACTTTTTTCTTAGTTTCCTCAGAATATATTCGCCTTGCCCAACCCACAAGAAAGTATCCTGACATCTGATTTCCAGACTTTGGTTTGTTAAGAGAAAGCATTCAGACCTGGGGTAGAAAGGCCGAAGTATGATGCCGTATCCTTGTCACTGTTTGCCGGGCTCACCCAGGGACACCTTAATTACAGGAGAATGCTCCTGGGTTTGACTTTACTGTTTACTATTTAAATAGAAGCCACCCAGACACTTTGAAGTCGTAACTTGAAGGTTTCTGTCCAAGAGAAAAGACAACCCCCAAGGTTTATTACCGGTCAAACATTAACCAGTTTTGTGTCTGTTTGCAATTTTATTTTAGGCTTCTCTTGCCAGATTGCCCTATAAATCTCCATTCCTCAAATGCTCCTTTGAACAGCTTTACTGTGGTACTCATTCCTTGTTATTTAATGAGCTGAAGATCTTGCTACGTGTTCATGTTATATTCATGTGAGAGATTTCAACATTTGCAAAACTGTTTCTTGACAGTAAAGTGAGACATGTTTCTTGGAGGAACATGTAAAAGAAACACTCAGCTAGAATTAGAGGTGAAAGAAATGTGATAACATTTGAAAACCCACCTGCAATAATAGAAGTGATCTTTAATACACACAGGGGTTATGACTCCCAAATAGTCTCAAATGTTACCATAGAAAAGGTGAATGGATACACATAAGCTACACAGTGAAGCCAAGAAGAAATGAAGCAAACATCACTAAAGATTTTAAAGGCTTGGCCACATGTCATTAGTAAATAGTACGCTTACTAATGTCGTATGCTCCCTGGGGGGAGGTCAGGCTTTCTAAAGACACCTCAAATGGGAAAGGGATCTGAAAGTCTCAAGTGCCAATTCCAAGCTTAGAACAAGTCTTCAAAAAACAGTGGTTAATTGTTCTTGGCTGATGGCTACCAGAAAGTATTTTACATGAATAATTAATACTACTTTCTTTAAAGCTCTAGGGAATGTCTTTGATTTAAAAATCAAACCATTCATTCTCCATTATAATTCTTCTTAAGCCATACATTAGACAAGCAGGGTAATGCTGACGTGTTAGGCAAAGTGGCTTTGATTACATCATCACAATCCACTTAGATTTCCTGGTGTGTGATGTTATAGAAAAGAAATACAGCTCCAATCTTCCTTTGTTGCATATGGGACATAATTTCCAGACATATGTTCCAAGCAAACATACTTAATTGTACAGAAAACTCTCAGATTGTGCTTACTTTTTCAGTTACTTGTGACAAGATTAAGAGGATAGGAATACCTCCTGTGTCTTGGGAAGCTGAACCTGGACCTCCTTCAACAAAAAGAAGCTTCTGAGGATTGTTTGACGTATGCTGGTTTCCATCGAACCAGGTGATGTGTTTCTAGAACAAGCCATACCTCCTCAAGTGTGTCAGATGAAGCTAGAGTTCATCGCTTCACTTAAACAAACATTTACTGCCAGGAAGTTGCTTTAGGAAGCCATTATCAGGTGCACCTCACATGGGGTATTCTTGGCAATGACACTCAATCTGCTCCCCCATCTTTCCTCTCTCCTGCTTTGGCCTAGGGCCCCAGGAATAAACTGGTTTTCCTGCCTCAGAGACAGCTGCTTATCCCTCCCAACAGCTACTACTTTTCTGTAACCTCATGGATTATTTTTTCCTTTTAATTCTCCATCTTAGCTTTGTTTGAGCTTTGTCCAGTTAACGGGAATTTATGAAACAGAAAGCACAGCAAAATTCACAGACACACAGAAGAGAGCTCTTCAATCTTGGGACCACAGGACCTCCAACTAGATGATTTGACATGTTCCCCTGAGGTAAAAAATGTAATGACAGGTTTCATGCCTTCCTAAGGCTGCCCAACTCAATAGGCAGAACCAGAGAACCACCCCTCCCCAGTTCCTTATCTGGACATCTGTCTCCATTACTTACTCTCCTTGGATACTTGCGGTGTGGAGTTCCTGCTTCAGTTTTCCTTTTCACTTCCTATAATTTATCATTTCCTTTTCGCACTATATCATGAAATAAACAACCACTGTGAAAAGCGACCAGGGCAAATATCGCACCTTCTCTGCATGTGGGCTATTGACTTTGAATCTTTTGTCCACCAGATAGTAGAATCTTCATGAATTTCTGCAAACTGGCAGCTTAATTTTACATTTCCAGAGTGGTCTGGGACAATCTCGGCTTGGATCTTTTCCAGTAATACCGGAGCTGGAAATGAGAGATTTGTAGGTCGGTGTTCTTATAATAGTTGCAAAGAGGTTTACAGCGGGCAAAAAGACTTTTCCATTTTGTCACATTTATTTCACAACGATTCCAAAATCAGGGATACTAATTTTTACCCTTGATATATGGATGAGGAAACCGAGTGTCTGAGGGGAAGATGGGGCTCGACTGAACAGTCAGAAAATGAACAAGTCAATCCAAATGAAAACCCACTTTTCATTACTTAAAATTCCTTGAGTGAGGTCTGTAATGCACAAAGTGGAGTAGAACTTGAGAGACATTTTTTTTAAAGATGGGAGGGGCAGGGATCTAGACATCCAGTTAGTTATAGGACCTGAGTCAAGGAAAGATGCTTTTAAATGATCACCGGGTGATTCAGCTCTAAATCAGAGCTGGGGATTAGGAAGTAGAATAAAATCTGGATCATCCACGTCATTGTGACTAAGTCCCCGGATGTAACAGACAACTCAACTTTAAATTATTTGCTGAACACTATTCATCCATGTTCCCCCTGGATCAGTTGCCTGTGATGAAGATACCCTACTGGATCGCAGTGACATCTGCTGTCAATGTCATTAGCAGAAGAGGAGCGTCTGCTTGAATGAAAGAGAAGCAGTAAGGAAACAATTCCCAAGGGTTAGGCGGAGATTTTTGAATATCGCCTTTTAAAATCAGAAATGACAGCTCTGCAAGCAAGGTAAATGTGTAATTACCGAGGGAAGCCACTGGGCGGCAGCATAGACATTGGAACAAGACAAGGAGGGCTAACGTAGCCGGGAGGTCTCAATAATTTGGCAAGCGAAGAGGTTATTGGAAATGTGGTGTCACTCTATTACAGCCCAAGTTCCGTAACTCCACCAAACAGTGTATAATCCACATCCAAGCCAGAAGTCCCCAATACTGATACTTTGCTTGCTCTGATGCCTCAAATTCCATCACTGTGAAATAGTCAATGATTTTACACGTGCCTCCGTGCCTCCGTCTCCAAGCGAACAGACACTTGGATAGCAGAATGTGTACCCAAAGGCTGTCGGCCCTGTCACAACCCACCGTAACTTGTGAACACAGAGGAAGCTGCAGGGACAGTGAGAGGGACATGAAGTGCGCAGCAGAACTGAATGAGGGTCTGGCTTGGGCAAGGGGTCTCAGGGCTGTGGAAAGGACCCCTGTTTGTGGGGTTAGAGGGAGAAATGCTGATGAAGGAGCTAAAAGGGGGCCTGGGAGTGTAGACAGGTCTATCTTCTGTGTGGATTCTGGCCGAGTGTTGAGGGGAAAGGATAGAGAAGTAAACATAAAGTTTGGTGTACTAAGCTGTGAATGTAAAAAGTTAGTCAGTTTGCTTTCTTTCTTTCAGAATCACCAAGTCGGCCCTAACGCCCCCACCCACTCACCCACCCACCCACCACACACACACTCCCACCCCCCAGGCCTCTGGTGCCAGGGCACCACTGTCCAGAAGCTGTGTTGGGGGGTGTGGGGGGAGGCTGTGCAGAAGCTCATCCCGGTAGTACTTGCTGCCACGGTAACACGAATAACCGAGTAACCCCAGGCAGGGATTCAAAAGGCATGTTTCTCTCTTGGCTGAAACCACTTTAGAGATCTTTTAAAACATCGCTTCATTCTCCTTAAATGTTTTAAAACATATATACTAGGAATGTGGTTGGATACCTCCAAACTCTTCAGAAGCCAGTTTGTAGTTAATCCTTTCTGCAGCAGGGGCAGAGAGCCGATCTGACGCAGAACACTAGCTGCCAAGCCCTCCCCGGGTTAGGGTGGGGCGCGGCGTTCTGCTCCAGCGCACGCAGGCACCTCATCTAGTGCGATCTTTTCTCTTCAGACTTTCACCAGGTTTCATGGGAAGGGAAAGAAAAGCTCTGAGATAAAAGATCCTAAATTCGGGTAGTGGGAAAGAGTTTGGGGTTGACATGATTCCCCAGCAAAGCAGAAGGGACTGTAATACAAGGGCCCTGAGCCTCCAGTGGCCTGGAGGCTGGAACCGAGAGCCCAGAGCAGTTTAGACTCAGATTAAAGGGAGGATGCATGAATTGGAAATTAATTTTATACTCAAATTTGGAAGAAAATCCAATATTCAAATAAGTTTTCAATGAAAATCACAGATCAAAGAGGAGTCTACCAAATTGTACCTCAATGTTCATTTACATAAACCCTGCTTTGCATGTGGTCTATTTAACTATGCTAATGCGCTACACTGATTAATGTTTCTGTTGATCTTTTAACACATTTCTAAAGGATAATTAAACAGAAAGGCATCTTACACTCTCTTGATTAAACATACCTACAGGCAGCCGTGTATCAAGTGGTTGTCCCCACACATCACCTGGGAACTTGTTAGAAATGTAGTTTCTTGAGTGCAACACACCGAATCAAACCCTGGAGACAGAGCCCAGCAATCTGTGTTTTCATGAGCCCTCCAGGTGGTTCTGAGGGTGCACAAGTGTGAGAATCACAGGCTTACCTGCCACGCCACTTGGTCGCAGCCAGAGCATCAGTGCCTACCCGGTGGACACGCACCTTAGTTCAAAGGACTCAGGATGGCACAGGAACTTGGCATCCGGTCAACAAACCCAAACTTCAACGACAGACAGCAAGAGAGCCTCACCTTTTCCTTCTCTTTTGTAAGGTGGCTTTTTGGGGTCGTTCATCTCATCCGTGCGTAATACAGCTGCTTCGAGTTTAGGCATCTTTTTAAGAAAGCTTGAGCTCTTTCTGACGTTGTCCTTCTCTTCCAACCTCAGCCTCAGGGCAGCCACCCTGGACAGAATTTTCCTTTTTACTCCCTCAGCTATATGTCCGCCTCCTGAGGTTTCTTGCTTCTTCTTGATCCCCTCTGCCCCCGTCTCTGCTGGCAGGGCCCCTGGGAATCGGCGGGTCTGGGCTGCCCCGGGGCTGAGCTTCCCCCGCGGCTTTCTCCCATCGCCCAGCGTGCACCCCCGGCCACACGGGCCGTGCAGGGTCTTGGTAGCTTTCTCAGACGTGCATTCTTCTAAACTGAATGCCGAACTCACTGCCGGGGAGCAAGACACGCTTGCGGGCGGGGTTTCCCCAATTTGGGACTCCTCTGTTTGGGGTTCCTCAATTTTGTGGCTCACTGGAGAGCTTGGGACGTCTCCTTCTGGCCATGAAGTACAGGGTAACCAAGTGTGATCACCAGGAGAGGACAAGCATTTCCCACTCTCACTCTCAATTACTCCTGTTTCCTCTGAATCGGAAAATACATGCGGATGGTTTCTGGGCTCAACTAAATCATCCTCAGGGACATGATGAATCTGACCTGTGGAGTTGTGAGTATCGTCTCCAACAGATGCACGAGTCATTATTGCAAGACAACTAGAAAGAGGAAGAGTGGGGAACGCACATTCTGCTGCCTTGTTACTTGGTTCCGCCTCCCTTAAGTGTTGCTCACTGTCCTCCTGTGTTTGGCCGGCGGTGCAACCACTTGGAATTGTTTCCCTGTCTTCGTCAGGACATGGGACTTGCCGAACAGCAGGCTGGGCACCCACGTTTGCTTTGTCGTGTTGACTCTGCGCCGCCTCCACTGTCTCTCTGTCTTCTTGGTTTCGGGGGATGCTGTTTTCACTTGGAATGGTTTCCCCACTTTGCTGGGGCCATGGAATGTGCAGGAGGGCAGGCTGGACCTCCACTCTCTGGCTCAGGTTTCCATGGTTCAAGTTACTGACCTCCAACGTGGATTCAGAAGGCTCTGGTGCCCCGCGGCTGAGCTTCTCCCCTGGCTTCCTTCCATCGCCCAGCGTGCAGCCCCAGTGACACGGGTCAAACGCCAGCACCCCTGCTTCATCAACGGGATCTACAGAGGACTCTAGGATTTTAGGGCCAATCAGAGCCTCTTTAAAGAATGCAGGACGATCCACCTTGATGTGGTTTTCCTCTTGGTTTCGACTCACATTGTTAATATTTGCCTTCCCTCCAGTTTTGGAAGCCTCTGATTCCACATCTGTGACACAGAATTCCTTTTCACCTACAGGATCCACAGATGACTCCAGGAATCTGGGTTGGCCCAAATACCAGGAAGAAAGACGACCCCCAGGTGCATGTCTTCTCTGCCCCCTGGCCCATCGCACACACGTTTGTTCTTCACTGTCATGGATCTCTCTATTACTAGCAAGGGCTGAGCCAACCTCAGCCTGAGGACAGGGACCTACTGCTGCTTCACAGGGGGCCCGGTCAGGCACAAGAGCATCTGATCTGAGAAAGTCAGCTATAGCCCAGACCCTGTCATTAGTCTCGGGACCAGCTTCTGACCCCTGGCACCCAGAATCTGTCAGTTGCCTTGGTGACCAGTCTTCCACAATGGGAGCCTCTAGGGTTATAATCTTCAGCTTTCTGCCTGCTTCGCAAAGTCCTGGTCCGCCTCCTTTGGTCTCCCCCAGGAGAGTATTAGAGGGAGGCAGAGCCCTGGTCAGCACCTGCCCTCCCCCGTCCACAGTAGCTGCAGCCCCCATGGACACGCTGGTCCCCCCGCTCTGCCCTCTCTCCTCCCTGGAGTGTGCTGACGAGTGGTCCAAGGGCACCAACTGTATTTGCCCTTGTACAGCAGAAGTTGTGGGCAAACTTTCCTGGCAATCATCTTCAGAAAGAGAACGCTGGTGGGGCTGGCCCCGCTGAGTTGTCTCACTCCTATTGTCCGCTCTGACTGCGGTCCAGCTCTTACCTCCAGGCTGCTTATCCGTCTGAAGAGCGGGCTTGCCACAGAAACCCTCTCCCTGTGGGAGCTGAGCCTCGTGGGCACGGACTCCTGGTTCACTGGGATTCATGCAAAGGGGCTCTTCTGGAGTTTCAATTGTGGAAGCATTTAAAATATGATCCAGCTGCACATTGGAGTGAAGTTGGAAAATATTTTCTTCTGGTGCCTGAAGTGAGCTCTCCCCCAGGCCCTCTGTGTGGCTGTGCCCAGCGATTGAAACAGGATGGTATTTGGCGGGGTGGACATTGCTGGCAAAGGTAACAGTTGATGTGTCCCCACTCTCCCTGGTCACCCGAAGACACTCAAGATGAGTAGCTAATGTTGACTTCTTGTGAGAAGACTTCACAACTGACCCATGACTGGCTGGTGTATCTCCAGTGTCTGGGCCGTGGGTCCTGGGGATCTCGCCACCTCCCTCTGTAAACTGCACAAAAGCATTGCTGTCAGAAGGTGGAGGCTGTCTTGCTTCAAGCCCTCCAGAGTTGCTGGTGCTCGGCCCTTCCTGGCCAGCCTGTATTGCAGAGGCCACTGTGGAGGTGGAAGAGGCCACCTCAGCTAGATTTTCTTCTGTGGCACCTTCACTGGAATTGTGTGAAGTGTTCCAGGTGAAAGTACTGATAAAAAGTGGGGACACAGATGAGTTCCTAACCTTGCTGCTTTCACAGGTGGACAGGGGCAGCTCAGAACCTTGTGTCTGAAAAAGAACGTCCAGTGTCTTGTCAGGAGAACATAAATCAGCTACTTTGCTTTGACCTTCTGCCAATTCTAAGTCCAGGGAGCAAATTTCTTGAGGCAAATATTTATCAGCTGGGGATCCATCAGGAGACTCCATGGTATCACATGCTCCTTGGCCACCTGCTCCAAGACACTCCGTCACGCATGCTACTTCTCTGCCCCTTGTCCCACTGCATGTAGTTTTCGTGATGGAGACGGTGTTTGTGGGTTCAGGGGAAGCAACAGAGAGAGACATGTCCTGCGGGACATGCACTGACAGCTCACATGGGGACATATTTTCATTATTGGCTTCTGGGATGCTCAGCTCATGTCCTAGGTCTTCCCAGGACAGTACACTTGTGCTATCTTCTCTCTCGTGGCCTTCTGCATGCTGTGAGCCTTGAGTACAGCTTTCTGCCTCCAAGTGTGGGGCCAATGATGTGCTTTCTTCATTGATCCCTCCTAAGCTGGGTAAAAAATTTGTTGTGGTCTCAGTGAATGCAGACTTCTCCCCAGCAGATTCCAAGAGAGATGGCATCCGGCTGGGAGAGATTCTCTCTCTGACTGTTTCCTGAATTTGCACCTAGGAAGAGGAAAAGTGATATTAATGGAATTGCTCCTGGGATGGCCCCCAACAGGGCATACCTGCAAACGCAAGAGTGCGCATCCCTGGGGCTGTGGCAATGGAGCAGAAGACTAGCAGCAGAGGACTGAAATCTAAGCATTAATCCCCAAACTCTCTCTAGCTCTTAGAGACTTCCTGGGAAAATATGCAAATTTAAGCAACTGTGTGTTCCAAGGGACCCTTGGTAAAATTCCCCATTATAAGCAACAAGCTTTCCAACAGCCATCAGTTCATGATTGTTTTCTCTCAGAAACAAAGATAGAACCAAATTGAATGTAAACTATTTTGATCAAGTCACAAGAGTTTGTGTTCATCTTTCCAGAAAGATGCATTTCATAGGATTATAATAGATCAACTATGTAATGTTTGTCAAGTAGAATAAACAGTCTTTGTTCCCAAAATATGACACCTTGCTGGTTAAAAATGTTACTAAAGAACACAGAGAGAGGCCTGTCCTTTGAACCCACCGCTAATGAATTACTGTGGTCACGATTGGTCATCAGCGCTGCCAATCATTTTTGCTTTAGGAAGGTTATAAAATGCTGGAATGCCTTCTCCACTTTCAAAGACAGGCCCTGTGGCTGGCAAACTATGTCCACAAGAAGTAGGGAATTTAGGACTGCTTAGGTTTGGGGGAAGAGAGAGAGACAGAGAAAGAGAAGGGTAAAGGAATGGAGAAGGAGGGAGGGAGGGGTGACTTTCATTTTGTGAGCAGAGAACCCATCAGGCCTCTGGCAGCAAGCTGTTTGACTCAGCTCTTGTCTCTTGACACTCTAGTGCACCAGTTATTTCAATATATATCACAATTATACCCAGCCAACAAAAAGGGAACTGTTGCTCATTTTTGGCAAACAACTCCACCTTCGCCCCCAAGACTCCTGTTTTGGGGAGCAGCCCCATCGGAGTGTGCAGGAGCCAATGTTTGCACTTCTAAGGAGAGGAAGAGAGCAGGTGTCTCTGACAGAGCTGGAATACTCCTGTGCAGGGGGCTCTGAGTCCTAAGGCTTATTTCCATAAACCACAGGAGCCTGTCTTACTGCCCCGCAGCCAATCTCTACACGAGAAACAGAACACTGTAACCACACCTCTTTCCATAGTCCCTCCAGGCTCCTTCCTGGCATCAGTGATTCACCTCTCATATTCTCCTGCAAGCTTCCCTGATGTTCATTTAAGTCAGACCTGACTGGCATAAAGTGCTAACTGAATAAAAAGAAATTTAGTACGATTAACTGTGCTTTAAACTCCATGAGGACTGGGGCCATTCATTGATTCAACAAATATTTAGTGAATGCCTCCAGTATACCAGGGCATATGCCAGGCAAATAGGGATACAATACAGGCAAAATGCCCGTCTGCAGGGAGCTCCCATTCAATGTCATGTTCAAGGCCTGTCACAGTCAATAGCACCCAGCAGGTGCACATAAGTATGAGTTGATAGAATGAGTAAATGAATGGATCTTCAATAAGACAACTTTACCCAGCTTCGCCTGTTAAACATCAACATTTGAAAGGCACTGGACTTTTATCTGCTCCTGACTTTGGCACAACTGTCCAAACGGGACCTTTAACCCTAAGCAGGGACACCACCAGTTCCCATCCTATTGTTTCTAAAAAGGGAAATGTACTTACTCTCTTTCTATAGCCTCCCCTTTTTTCCCCATCATGTTAAAACAGAAACAAGAAAGATAATTCCTGGGAAATAAGGAATAAGGTTTCCTACAGTGTTGAGGAATTTAATGTATATTTTGTTTTGCCTCTAGCTCTGAACACCTATCACATGTAGAAAACGTTCTTTTCATTTGCTATTTAGGGTCATGTTTTAATAATGAGGTATAGCACAATTATAATGAAGTATCAAGCACAGGAAGGGTGGGTAGCTTCCTGGTCATGATTTGGAAGATGGTTCAATGAAAAACACCACAACCTTCTCTTGAGCCTCCCTCCCCTGCTGGAATCTCCATTACTCATGTCAGTCCTTTATTTTAAGATCTTGCCGTCATTGAAATATCACCAGTGCCAACAGGCGTTTATGAGGTACCTGCCATGTGGAGAATTCTCTGCTAGGCACTCGATGCTATTTTTCAAAGGGCTCCGGTTAAAGAGCCACTGTGTTACCTATTGGGACACTACCCACCTACGATATCAACAGGGTCATAGGCTGACGCCCAAAAGACCCTCGCCCCTGGAGAGGGTGGAACACAGGACAAGTTAAGTTTTGGTTCGGATGAGTTTGGTCATTAGGATATAACATCAGAGACATCATATCATGCCTTGATTACAACATAGTTGTTCCTCTTAAGGTGTACTGCTCTGCCCCTCTCGCTTTTATAACAAAACCTACTTTAAAATAGCCTAGTGAAGCCCTGCATGGAGAGAAATATGGCAAATCATTGACCACGTAAATTTGTCCACTTGACTGAAATTTACTGAGCATCTACTACATACCAAGCTCTGTTCTAAGCACCTGGGAAGCTTAGTGCACAGCAGTTCCAAAGGCAGGCTCCACGGGTCTCATTCAGAGACTGACTCATAGAGAAAGGGAAACCACAGACTTGTGCCTTTCAAATGAGTCAGACTGCTCTTTTAGGAGATCTCCTGGTTAAGTCATTATGAAAGAACTCCAGCAAAAGACTCTCCTGCCGCTCAGCTATTCTCACTATGGAGTGAGTGGTGAGACACAGGAGGTTTTGTTTTGCAGGAAAGTCGTTCTTATTCAAGTGAAAAAAGGAGGGTTTGAGGCTCTAGGAGGAAGCCCAGGGTGGGGTGTGGAGTATGGACAGGAGGACTGGCCATCTGGGTTCAGCTCCATCTATTGCATGCATGACCCCACATAACCTCTTTGGCCTCTCTGACCCTCTGTCTCTTCCTCTATGGCTAACCACATGTACGTCAGCAGCAGCACCCTGCAAAATGCCTGACATTAAGTTTCCCTTGCTCTCTGCGAAAAGAAAGGAGTGGTTAACTCAAGGAGAAAATTGGGCAACCTTGATGAGCAGAGCTTTAGGCTTTACATAAGCTTCCTCATTTGACTGGTAAAAGAAATCTGAAATACTGATACTATCATCTCTTCTTTACTAACGAGGTGAACAGCCTGGGTCTGTCCAATCAGAAGGCAGAAACCACACAGAAGGTTAAATAAAGGAGGTTGAATATAAACAATTGTTAACTGCAATAGAAGGGTATGATATATGGAAACCCTATGGTGCTTCAAAATGAGGGAGAATGCCAAGGGGGGATAACTTGGGAGGGACTCAGACCTCAGAAGATATAGTCAGCCCACCAGATAGCAGAAAAGTTCACTGGTTTAGCCAGGCCACAGCTGGTCTGAATTTGGGGCAAGCAATAGGCCACCCTTCCGTGTGCAGGCCAGAAGCATCCAGTGCCTAGGGTACAGTGGGAGTCCAGACCCTGGCACAGTGGGAGTCCAGACCCTGGCAGGGCCAAGGCCAAGGCCTTGAGAGTGGGTGGGCTCCGTGAGGTGGGCTGGGGAGAGGGAGCCCCAGCCCTGTGTACAGGCCGTGCAGGGCTTATAGAGGGAGCCTGAATGTTGGGACAGACAGGCCTTCAGAGCAGGCAGGCCATGTAGAGTTCTGGCTTCTGAGCAGAGAGCCACAGGAAGGTTATCGCTAGGCCACAGACGGACCGTGTTTCAGGCCACGCTGAGCTGGGACAGGCTCAGTGGGATGACCACAAACCCGTAGCATGGACTCCCGAGTGATGCTGAAAGTGGCAGGCACCCTCTTCCTTCTGCAGGGTCCTTCCAGTGTCCTTTGCTGAGAAAGCTTCACATTGTGTTACTTTAAAAGAGAAATGGTTAAGGAAATTCTGTTACCACCCAGCATGTATTGAAGGGTACATTCAGAGCTGAAAGGCAATACATTGACAGGTGGCACATGAGGTCACTGATATTAGAAAACCTCCCAGGGTTCCATGGTCAATGGCAGACCCAGGATTTATAGCCCAGCCTGTCTGGCTAGAAAGCCCTTTCTAACCCAGGGCTTCTAATAAAAGAAGTTAAAGCAAACCCCACCAAAGGGCTGGGAACTCCCCTTAATTTAAACCCAGAATTTCTGAGCTCCTAATGCACTTTGGGTGTAAGACTAAAACAGCGTTCCATAGATGCAAGAAGATCATGTGTTTATTTGTTAGCTTCCTCACAAGCTCTAAGGGCGGGGACTGTGTTATTCATTTCTGAGTTTTCAGAATCCTAGTACATAGTAGGGGCCCAATTAATTTTGCTGAATGAATGAACACATGAATGAAAACAAGGAGGAGAAAGGGTAAACCAAATTTAGTAACACTCCCAAACCTGCTTTTGAAAGCAGTATTACACTTGAGGACTTATACGCTGCTTGCACATTTTCCAACCCATCGCTAGTTAACGTGCCTCCAATTCTACAGACACATTGTTTTCATTTCCAAAAAGTCTGTCTCCCGAGTATGGCTGCCATGTATCCCATGGAAAGGTGTGTGGTCTCTTCATCCACCCCGTGGTGTTCAGGCTCACACTCCTCGTCATTCGTGAGAGTGTCCTGAGAGACGGCAGAGTGCATGACACCAATTCAAGTCCCTAACAATAGAAAGTAGTATGAGATGAGATCCCTCTTCTCAAATAGCTTCTAATCCAGTTCAAGAGACAGACGTACATAGAAAAGATAAATAATGATTGTTGACAAGTTGGGTTAATGGCCACCTGGATGGGATTTCACCGCTGCTCTAGGACAGGAAGGAGGGTGACCACTGAATCCTCCTCTTCCTCCACGGATAAAAATCCCCCAGTGCAAAAGCCAGAGGTCGCCCTCTGATGTTACAGGTAGCAGTTCTGAGATAAATTCTTGGACATTTCCGTGTAGTCTCAGGAACTCTTCCATGAACAGCTGGGGGGATGAGGCAGAGGCTGTTGGTTGACTAACTCAACAGATCCCAGTCCCCGTCTCCCATGCTGCCTCCGACTACAGAGGCTGGAAAACCTTACACTCTCCCAGCCTCCTGTGCAGCTAGGAGTTGGGGGTCAGTTTCCCTTCAGGGACTTGACTGGAAGCTTGGATTTCCTTCTGCGAGGCACAGGCATGGCAGGTACCTTGCCCAGCCCCTTCCTTCTTCCTGGGGTGAGGTTGTGATGCCTGATGCTAAAGCTCTCCTCTTCCAGTCATGAGGCACCCAGCAGGAGAAAGAAGCCAACACGTGATGGCTGGTGGAGCAGAAAGACACAACGGACTTGGGGACCTGCAGGAATCCTTGAGCCTCTGTGAATTGCAGCTCAGAGCATCCCAAATGGATACAAGAGGAAAATACATTCCTGGGGGATGAAGGAAAAGGCATATGAGGCTCAGCCTGGAGCCCTTCTGGAGTTGCAGGATGGCTTGGGGAGGGGTTAGTTTGAAGGACAGTGTCGTAAAGGGCAAGGGGTGTGGCTCCTGGAGAGGGGACTCAAGGGGCTGGTCGAAATGCCAAGGGATCAAAAGGGCCCGAGTCAAGGTGAACTTGAAGTCGAGTGGGGGAGCGAGAGTGGGGAAATGTGAGAAGAAGGATCATCACAGAAGAGGCCACGGTTCTAAAGGGCGGAAACAATCGCCCAGGGCCCGGAGGGTCCAGCTGCTGAGTTCCTTGCCCCTGCCAGGAGCACTTCTATACACCATGTCCTCCTGTGGGAGAATTTTCCTTTGCTAACTCCTGTTTCTTTTTAAATGTTCTCTGAATGTTCTTTCTTCCTTATCTGGACTAGATATAAATAGCACAAGTCTTTCAACAGTTGTCTACACATCATCAATTTCCCTCAGTGGTTCCAAGAACCTTTACGCAGGACCTTCCCCACTCCCCAGCCATGCAGGGCTGTGTGGCCTCACCCACAGCTCACCTTTCCTAAATATCTGCTGAGCCCTCACTACAGGCACAGTGTCATTCAGTCATTTGTCATTCGATAGATCAAATCGGTACCACCTGGGGCTGCAAAAGTGAAAATAGCCAGGCCCCGGCCAAAGGAAGCTTAAAGGCAAAACTAGAACATTTCAGGAACGTGAGTTTATTTTTAGGAGTTGCTGGGTTGCCCAGAAAGGAGCTTCACTTGTAGGCTTTGAATGTTAAAATAACACATAATAAAATGAGGGACACTCATCTAGAATCCCCAATCTTGAAACCTGACCCTAAATACCTCTGTCATTTGACCAGCCTTCTGCATTCCATTCCCTCCTGGGAAATAAGAAATCTTCTGCCAACTGGTGTTACAATCCTGTCCTGATTTCTTGGGAAAGTTGTAGAGTTTCTAAAATGCCTGTTTGAACTCTTATTGAGCAAGGATGGGTGTCCTTGACATAGACCCTTTCCCAGGGCTCTATGCATGTAGTGGAATGCTTGAGTTATAACAGGGTGTGAGTGAAAGAGAACCAGCAGGAGCGTTAGGCATTTATCGTGACCTCAGGTGATGTGAGGTAAACAGTACTACCACTGATAATGATTGCTAAGCCCTACTGAGCCCTCAGTATGCAGAGGCACTGTTCTCAGTGCTTCGCATACGCTAATGCAGTTCACGTTGCTAAAATGCCCCAGAAATGTATGTCAGGTTAAGGAGAAATATCTCAGCTATTCCGACACCTGAGAGCAGTCCTCTTCTTCCCCGTGTGCATCTCTGTTTTCCTGCCTCTGAGGGGGTGCTGGGCAATGAGAGTGAGAGCCTTCATTTCCATAAGTGCAACTGGGGGACATGCAAACATAAGAAACATGGAGTTGGGAAATCCAGGCACTTCTCTTGAATTCCACCCTGCATTTTGGAGTCATCTGCAGGGTTTTTACTGTATCTTGCAGAACTCGGGACTTGGATAAGGAGGGGAAAGGAAAATGGGCTCCTGGGTTGAGGACTGGGCCTTGGAAGCCCCGGGGGTGGTCCTGGATCCGCTGCTACTTGGGAAGTGTCTTGGAGTAGTCCCCAGATCCCTCTGAGGCTGTTTCTTGCACAGCGAAGCGAGAGGGTTGGCGAGTACCTCCTGGCCCAGCCGGCCTTCGCATTCCATGACCTGCTGCCATGTAAGCAACACAAACACTGAAATGGGGCTTAAACCTCACCTTCCATCTGGAACCAGATTTCCCTCGGACTCCTAAGGCTTTGTGATCTCATCCTCCCTATTAACTGTGAGAGTTGTTAGGGAGAAGGGTGCAGTGTGTCACCTCCACACCCACATGCCTGATCCACAATGAGCAAGCGGGCCGCAGGCAAGACAAGTTGGGACAAGACAAGAGACAGTGGCTGCGGAAGGGGTCCCCGGGGTACGTGCTTCCTGAATCTCGCCTGCCTCCCTCACTGCTGCCTCTCCCTCCCCCGGGGCAGTAAGTGCCTGTCTGTCTGGAAGACTGCCCGATGTCAGCATTCGGACCCTGCAGAGTCCTGGAGGCTCGCGGACCTAGGCAAGCCAATGAGATCATCCCAGCCGCAGAACAGAAGACCAAGGGCCGATAGCCCCCAGCTTTGCTAATCTTCTGGGGGACTGAGAAAACTTAGGGCTTTGTCTTCACCGAAAATCCCCCTTTCACCTACACCATTGTGCGTACAATTTCAGAAGCTTCCAGACCCCCCTGCGCCCACCAGTCTCCTCCTCAGGGCCCACGGGACCACAGATGGAATCCCTGTCCTCAGTCAGGAGCTGGGGTGAGTGGTGGTGTTTACCTCCCATGGCCCGGAGTTCCTCTGCAGATTTCAGACTGGTAACAAAGGGGAAAGCTGAGCCTTACTCAGGTTCTAGGAGAGCTTTTTCAAGTCAGTATCGCTCTTTACAGATTCTAGAATTTGTGAGTAAAAGCAAAACTAAGGTAGCAGCCATGCCTGCGCCACCCTGACAGTGACACATCACACAAAGCCAGGTTCTCGTAAACGTTAGAAATAGGAAATAGTTGTCGTGATCACTACACTACGACTTTGCCTATTCAGCGTAGCTTCAGAGTGCACAGCAATGGTGGTATTCGGCACTTGGAAAATCCAAAAATAAACACAAATAGAGGCAAGTCACTTGTCTCAGAGGGTCATTACCAAAAATGAGAAAATGCAAGCTTAGGGTTTGATGAGCCCCTTATTCGCTTATTATGGCTCCTAGTAAAGAGCAGGCTACCTCTATGTCCTCAGGTTTGCCTTCTGCTTAAGCGGAAAATATCCCATCAGAGAGTTCAGTTCTAGGAGGGCACAGTTACCCTCAGGCAACCCAGTTGCCTGATTAGACTCAGGGACAGCTTCATTCAGCAGAAGAAACAACTTCTCAGGGTCATGAGATCCAGGAGAGGGAGCACGGGGTTAGTCTCATTCAGCTTGGTGCAAGGCACATAGTAGGTGCTTAAAAAAATATGTTAAATGAGTGAAAATCCATCCAGTCTGTTCTTGGACCAGTGCCTCTTTGTCAACATAGGCAAGGAAGTTTTGTTTCTTTGGAATCTTGTTTTCTTCTCATTCTCTGTCGAGACATTGATCTCCCGCCTGAAAAATTGCCAGAGGGTCCTGTGCTTTGGTTAATATGTATTTTCTCCTAAACTATAACTCTTCTTCTTCTCTAATAATTTGGTGCTCAGTTGGCCTCAATCTTCTTTAGTTCTAAACTGAAGCCATCTGGACTCTTTGAGGAGAGAGAAGCGACTGAGGTCCCAAATATTTTCTACCCAGAAGATATCAGCATAATGGCACCAGTGGGTACCAGGCACTGAAGGTGGAGATGTCCATTTGATCACAGGCACAGAGTCATGAACCTCCCAATGTGCAACTGAAGGGTTACATTTAACACAGCTGCACTTCAAGATAAAGGGAGTCAAAGGTAGGGTGGGGAGTGGGGAGGAGCATGGGGTGGGTTAGACTAGACATGCAGGGACCTCTTCGGATGGAACCTTCCAAATCAGCTTCCTGTTGTTGATGGAAAGGAAAAGAATGACTCACAGAGAAGCTTCTGGGAAGCTGACAGGTGTTGGGAAAACGCTTTGAGAACCAAGGAAGGGAGCGAGCACCTGGGATTCAAGGCAGCAGTCGGTGCTCGGGAAGCCAAAGCATGCTGAGCTGGTGCCTGCAGCTGTGTGGTTTGAAAATTCACACATATTACTTCTCATGTGCACGAGTAGAGGCATTCTTGTATTTTTCCTCTGGAACTGATCTTATCTGTTCTCCCTGACTAGGAATGCCTCTGATTTTATAATTTGAACAGCCGTTAGGGATGCTCAAGCCCTTAGTTCTGCTCGTGCTCCTGCAACGCTGGAAGCTGGTGTCTGGCCTGCCCACTTGGGAAGGTTGCTGAGGGGCTACTCCCCATGTCCCAGTCCCACAGGGGAAAAGATCTCCAGTCCTCCTGGTTTCCCTTAGCTAATTCCAACACAACACCAGTATCCAGAGACGTGAAGTCAGAGTGTATGTGCCTTCTGTGCCCTGACTCGGTCAGCCTTTTTGTCCTACCATCTGTGGGGTCATGTGCAAGGCTGGACACCCTTGTCCAAACCCTCACACACTCCCACTCTCTGACTCCCACTTTCAGAGATAAGAATCCAATCTAATACAAAGAAAGGAATTTAAAGAACTCCTCCCTCAACAAAGCTTGACTTCAAAAATTAAACAAAATTTGTTCAACAAAAATAAAATGTCCAGCTTAAACAAAAATAAAAACAAATACCTGTTTCTTTTCATCTGTTTGCTTTCCTCAACACAACCCTTAGCACCATCTCCCTGTCCCTGCTGTGGCCGCCCTTGTCTCCCGACCTGCTTCGGAAGAAGGTCCTGGAGGCAGATACGGAAAAACAAACTTTTTTCTGATAACCCCCTGCACACACCACTGGCAACTGCGGTAGTTTCCTAGGGCTGCGGAAACAAATTTCCAGTAACTGGCAACTTAGAACAACACGCATTTAGTATCATGATTGGAGGCCAGAGCTCTGAAACCACGGTGGATCCTACTTCCAAATACGGTCACATTCTGAGGTTCCAGGTGGACATAAATTTGGGGGGACACTATACAACCCACCAGAGCACCCCATTCTTCTCCCAGCCTGTCCAACAGGCCTCCCTGCCCATAGTCTTGTTTGCCATCAGCACTCAGCAGTGAAGCTCTGTCACGTGACTGGGTGGGGGGGCAGTTGAGATCAGAGGCTTAAGATGACATTCTGGCGGTGGGATAATCACAGGAAGGCTGGCCTCCCACTGGAATTTATGCTTGTATCTACGGTTCACAAAGTCAGCTGAGAGGGAATTCAGTACAACCAAGGCTCCGTCCCTTGTCACTGCTCTGCTCTCATGAAAGCCGACATCCTGGAGCCCCCGCTTCTGGACCCTGAACTCAGCATCAGTCACTTCAGAATGGGCTTCCAGAGACCAGCCCCTTCCTGAACTTGGCCTTCTCCCACCGCTGATGGAGAGGCAGTGACTGGGGCGTTCTTGATGTTTGTTGTGAGCTTGACACCCAGATTTAGAAAATTAAAAGATGTAAGGGGGAAACACCTCTCATGAGGGTTATTTTCCCACCCAGTGCCATCAGCTTGATGGTAAATGCAAAAGCACTTGTTTTTAAACCACTTTTTAAAAAGGCCTGAAATCTCAAAGCAGTATCAAAATACCTGTGCTGACTCAGAAAGATAATTTTTCAAGCATCAGCAAAAAGGGGAACTTACAGAATTTGCAATTTTACCTCCTGCTGGCCCCCACCCCCTCTTCAGCTCTGCAAATGCAGGGGAGGCAGCCAGTTGGAGGGGGCGGGGAATATGATTGTTCTTTTCTTACCTCTCTGATGAAATTTATTTCAGCTCAACAAATAATACTGACAGTCAAGGTGTTTGTTCTGAGCACTCACAGACCCAGCATCTATCTCCACGTAGCTCAGAGTAATAGCTTAGCTGAGCAAACAAACAGCTATAATCTACAGTAAAGGTTAGCAGAGAGATAGGAATAAAAGGTTATGAGAGAAGTTACTTCTCCTACGAGGAGAGGAGAAGGGACATGCGTATTAGGGAGAGATCCAGAACCCACTCATTTTCTGCCTATGCATTCATATGTATTAAATTCTTCATTCCTTAATCTAATTCCTTATTTCAATTGTTGAAAGCTCTCTTTATATCAGGCCTCTTTCTAGCTGCTGGGGAAAGAATATCACCAGCCAAAAGCTCCATCTTCATGGAACTTACATTCAGCGTAAGTCACAGTCAGCAGATGTTCTGAGAGAAGGTTGAGGAAGCAGCATGAACAAAGGCACTGGGGCAGGTGAGTGCCCAGCTCTGCAGAATGATTAGGATGTGGAATGCATGGAAAGGGAAGAGTGGGAGCAGGGAGACAGTGGAAAAAACCTACAGCCTGGTTGCAGAGAGCCCTGCCTGCAGCACACAGCATTCAGATTCACTCCTAGTGCAAGAGAGACTGCTGAAGCTTGACAGGGACTTGGAAGGTCATGTCGTTGTTGTTTTAAACAAGGGAATGATACCCCCAGGTGTAGGTTCCAGAAAGATTGTTGCACAGCACACAGAGGGTGCTCAGAAGAGGGAGACACTGGCCTACAACAGAGTCTGGAAAGAAACCTAGGGCAGCGGTCCAAATAAAATCATGAGACCTGGGCAGCAGTGGCTGAAGGGATGGCAACTGCTGCGGGTAATCGTGTCCCCCGAGAAGACAGGTTCAAGTCCTCAGCCTTGGCACCTATGCTTGGGACCTTATTTGAAAATAGAGTTTTTGCAGATATAATCATGTTATGGTGAGGTCACAGTGGATTAGAGTGGGCCCTAATTAGAATGGTGTCCTTACAAAAAGAGAGAAAGTTGGACACAGAGACAGGGAAACCACCATGTGAACACAGAGGCAGGACTGCCAGGCTTGCTGGCCACCACCAGAAACTAGGAGAGAGGCATGGGATGGCTCCAGAAGCCTGTCTGTGCCTTGATTGATTTCATATTTCTGACCTGTGAAAGGATATCTTTCTGCTTGGTTTAAGTTACCCAGTTTGTGGTAATATGCCATGGCAGCCCTTGGAAACCAAAACAGACAGGAGGATTCCAATTCAGGAGACACTCTAGGAGGAGAGTCACCAGGACCTGGGGACTGATTTGACACGGGGATTGAAGATGAGGGCCTCCTCTGGTTTCCAGCTCAAGAAACTTCACTAGAAGCTCTTTGCAGGACTGAGGCACCTGCTTGCTACAATCCTTGATGCGCTAGATAGAGCTTAATAAACCTGTGAAGCTTAGTTATCATCTCTGGGCTGTAACAGAGGCATGGTACAACTTAGTTATGTGTCCAAGTTCTACATTCAGGGGGCAAGGGGAAGGAAGCATGCCCAGGGCAGCCAAGAGGTGCACAGTGCTTTCAGAATCATGACGGCAGCACCTGCTGCTCCTGTCTCTGACTCACAGGGCCTGGGAAGGAGCAGCAGACACCACAGTCAGTGGAGCATGCTGGGCACTGTGGTTTGTTTCTCTCTCTGTCACCACAGGCCACATCCTGAACTCGGCTCCTCCAGCCCCGATAAGATGGACTGCAGCATTTCTGAGCACACTGACCTGGGGTGCTCCTGCTTCACCTGATGTAGGACCCCCCTATCCAAAGCAGCCACTAGTGTCCCCAGCCTTTGCTTCTCTTGAGGGGCCTGGAGTCCTCAGGATAGGTGTCTCTGCCCCCTCGGTTGGTCCTTCGGATACCTTAAGGGCTAAGGCTTCTCTGCCCTCCCTTTTCCCAGCTGTGCATTTACTCAAGGGATCTGGTCAGGGGCTGAACTAGCCTAGTCCATTCCCCATTGGTGGAACACCAGCTCAGTGTGCACACAGTAGGACCTGCAGAGTGCACTCTTAGCATATGACACTTCAAGAGGATGGGAACTTTGACGTGCCATAGAAAGGCGGAGGTTTAAGCTGACCTGAGCTTTCATGCAGAGAAGATACTCAGTCATTTGAGATGCCTCAGTCATTCTGTTCTTGCCCCACCTTGATGAGGAAACTGGGGCATCAGGGAGCAGCCCGAGGGGTGAGTACAGTTCATACAAGCTCAGGGACACTCATATGTACCTTTGGCTTTGTCTAAGTTCAAATCCATTAGCACTTTTTCAACCCAGTCCTTTGAGTTTTCTGGGTTGTCTGAAGGCACAGCACAGTAACCATTTTGAGGGCCAGGTTTGGACATGGAATTAGCCTCCTCAGCAGCTCAAACCTTCCCTGCCCTCCTTCAATCTTTGTGCTGCCCACTCGAACCCCCAGGAGTCCTCCTGAGGGCAAGAGATGTACTGGGGAACTGCCCCTTGGAAATTCATGCTGGGGAAAGGGAGGAAACGTGGAGCCCCTGAAATTGGTGTGACGCCACTCACTCCCCTCTCCGTTGCCTTGCTGTGGAAGGGATATTACTCCACAGTTGCTTTTCTCCTTGTATTTCCTCCTTGTATTTCCCCTCTCCAGTCAAGCAGATGGAAAGGTTATTCTTTACTGCCTCAGAGAGGGACATGGAAGTGTGAAAAACAAAACCAGCCTGGATTTCTAGACTCTCAGCTCTTGGCATCAAGCTGCCTAAACTCCAGGGGAATTTAGAGGAGTTTCAGAACAGTTAGAAGATTCAGAGAGGCCTGACAAGCTTCCTAAAGGACCTCCCCCTTACTCTCGATCCTGCTTTGTCTGCCTTTGAGCACCCATCACTACCGACGCTACAGGCAGGCGGGCTCCCCAAGGGCTCCCCCTCTAGAAAGTAAACACCTTGAGGGCTGGGACCTTGCTTTGCTCACGGTTGGCTCCCTGTCACACAGAAAGGAGTCTAACATAGAGGGAGTGCTCAATGGCTATTGCTGGGTGAACACAGGACATGGAGAGAATATTTTGACCACAGATGGACTTCCCCTGGTAGAGGGAGATCTGCTGGTCTGGGAGCAGAAGAGAGGAAAGACGAACTTGTTCCCAGGACAATGCTGCTTCTGGGGAGGCAGGAAGAGCCCTGTGGGACATGTGGCATCCCTCACCTTGGGCCCCTGGGGCAGCATAGAAAGAACAGGAGCCACCAGACCTGAGGCCATGCGGGGCAATGGTCCTTCTCAGTAATGACCTCTGTGGACCAATAGCAACAGGCAAGTCTGTGGGCAGATGCCACCACTCTTCAGAACAGAGCACGAGGGCCTCCAAAGACTTGGGTGAAACTTCCCTGTTGTCTGCAGATGTGTGACTCAACATGGCTGAGTTATAGTCATAGTTCTTGCACTCAAAGGCTGGGCTAGGCTGTGTCCCAGCCACCTCTGTGTGTGAAGACCCCAGGTTTTGTCATGCACACATGCCTATGTATCCCTTCTGTTAGTGATATGAAGTGCAATCAGAGGGACAGGGTAAGGACCATGTGGTTATTGCATGTACCTGTGAAGAAAATGGATTTTGGACTAGTGATTTTGCAGGGCTGGGTGGAAGTGTGTGTCCAAAGGTCTTTTGAGCATAGCAGAAGCATTCTGTTATTTGCCCAGCACTTGGCTAGATTTCTTCCCACTCCTTAGGCCCCAGTTCCGGTCCTACCCAGTCTTCCTACTATTGTCATGTATATACAGCAGGTTCCAGACAAACTAGACATATTAGGGGAAGACCTTGCCTTCCCCTAACGTGTCCCACTGAGCCATTCATATTCTAATATGGGCACTCTAAATTATGGCTAATTATCCTAGAAATTCATATGTTCAGTAAAAACTGGTTAGGTCAGAGTCACTTCTCACAAACTCTTCTTAGCAATTAGATTCATTCACTATGTGGATGTGAAAGTAATTAACCTGCATTCCTTTAAAATATATGCTAAAATTCACATTTTCATGTTCACGGCAATTAGCTTACATTAGCAGGACAGGATTGACATATAAACCACATCTGGGTACCCACAGTGGAGAAGTCCAACCAGTTTTTGGTTAACATGATGATTTTCTCCTCTTTGTTAATTTGTGATGTCACAATAGAGCAAAGATAAGCACCTTGGAATTAGGATCCATGTCAAGTTGTCTGAAGGGAAGGAAAAGCATATGACTTGGAAAAGCACCATTTGTAACAATATTGTCTATTTGTGCATGGAATGTTACTACAGAGTCTACCTGCTCGGGGAAAGTCCAGTCCATGTATGAGCTACCATCTGGTGGGCGGCCATAGGCCCGCCTTGTTGGGTGTATTCCTAGAGGATGGGAAGGATATGGCTGCGGCCTGGAGAACCTTCACCATCTCACCCATGATGCAGAGTGCCCAATTCGGAGGAAAATATCCGATCTCCTTGCCCTGAGAACTGGTCCGATACTGGCCCAGCTACTGGATGGTTCTTAGAAGGCTATGGGCTTATTTTTTTAATATATTCATTCATTTATTTGAAGAAGTAATATGCACATGGTACAAAATTCACAAGATATACAATAGAAGGGTATAAAGCAACAAGTTAGTATCCCTCCCGTCCTGTCACCCACTCAATCCCCTTCACCAAATGCAACCACAGTTATCAGAGTTTATTTTAGTTCTAAAGACAGTAAAGGAATTCAGACCTAAGATGGAAGTGGGAAGCTATGTAATGCCACGGTTAGGGCCGAGGGCCTGGAGTCAGGCAGGCTCTGTTCAAAGCTGGGCTGCACTACCTCCTGTCCCAGAGCCCAGACAGCACCAGGATTTATCTCTTTGGCTGTCGAGATAATTAAATGAGCAAACCCACTGAGGTCTCAGCACAGTCTAAGTTTATTTGCACTCAATCAATGTCAGCTATTATTGACTACTGGGCAACTCAGCGTGCTGAGGAAGATGGAGGGGAAGGGAAGGGGCATATTGTACACTTTCTGGGGAAAGCCTTAAGCCTTTGCTGCTCAGCGTGGTCACTGGAAATCCCTGGGAGTTTGTCATAAATGCACCATCCCAGGTCCCTCCCCAGACCTGCTGAAGCAGAACCTGCACTCAGACAAGCTCCCAGGTGACCTGCCTGCACCACAGCGTTGGAAAGCCCCGCCCTCTACAAGCCCAGGAGTCCTTGAGGGACCAGCCGGAGACTGCCCGCCTCTGGGGCAATATGGCCATGCTGCTGTTTCACCTTCAAACGTGGTACTAGACTTCTCGGATGAAAACTCATGACAAAAACACTTCTAAGAGAAAAATCCTGCCCCCTCTCACCCCTGGCTTTCTAGTCCACCTCTGACTTCCAGAGCCGATAACCGGTGATCTCAAAGACAACTGGATGTGTCCCCTTTTGTCCTGTAGGTTGACAGTAACCGGAGAGATGGCTTGGGGGCAGGGTGGCATGTTGTTTTTAAAGTGATACGAGAGACACAGTGGAGCATGCCCAGCAAGCAACAAGGCTGCCAGGTGCCAACTGGGACATTAAGGTCCTCGCTGTGGGGGCTGCCATAGAGCTTGTTATTAGAAATAAGGGCTGCATGGGGTTAGGCTGG
The DNA here is from genome assembly GCF_040802235.1 of Manis javanica. Classification (NCBI taxonomy): domain Eukaryota; kingdom Metazoa; phylum Chordata; class Mammalia; order Pholidota; family Manidae; genus Manis; species Manis javanica. Next base: position 110,566,200 of record NC_133164.1, read on the forward strand.
GAGGCTGGAAGGGCTCATGGGGTGACAACTGATGTTGTTTGCACTTATCCTAAGCCATCAGGCCATAACTAGGAAGATACGGTACACAGGAAAAGCCCTTTCCTTTGAAATGGAATTATACTGTAATAGTGGATACATGTCATTATACGTTTACCTAAACACCACCAAGCATGAGCCCTAATGTAAACTATGGATTTGGGGTGACAAGGGTGCAGTGTAGGTTCATTAATTATAACAAAATGTCCCGCTCTGGTGAGGGATGTTGATGGTGGGGGAGGCTGTGCATGTGTGGGGCTAGGGGTATATAGAACTCCTGTACCTTCCTTTCAATGTTGTTATGAACCAAAACCTCCCTAAAAAAGAAAGTCTCTTTGTAAAAAAGAGAGAGAAAACTACAGTTCATCACTGGATCACTGTACAAGAGAAAAGAAAACCAATGTTGAGGCCTGGGGTAGTAGGCACTTTAAAAAACACAGTTACACCAGAAATGACCTAGGGCTGGGCTGTCCAGTCCAGAAGACTACAGCCATTTGTGGATAATGAGTGCTTGAAATGTACCTAGTGTAACCAAGGAGATGAATTTTACATTTCATTTAGTTTTAATCACTTTACATGGAAATTTAAAAACTGACATGCATTTGATGTGGTTAGGAAAAATTTTATGTAGGCTTAGAATAAGTTGGGTATGTGAATCTACTCTTTCAATAATTTCATGAAATCTAAATGCAGATCAAATATTACCAAGGAAGAGTTAGCATCCAAATTGAGATGTACTCTACTTATAAAAATACATATAAGATTTCAAAGACTTAATAGCAGAAAAAAAGAACATAAAATATCTCATTAAAAACTTTTGTATGGATTACATATTGAAATAATATTTTGGTCATATTGAGTTAATTAAATATATTATTAAAGTTTAGATCACCTGTGTCTTTGAACTTTTTTTACAATGTAAGCATCCAAAAAATTAATATTATATATGTGGCTTACCCTCATATGGGGCTGGTAGGAGTGTACAATGGTGCAGCTGCTTGAAAAACAGTATGGCTATGCCTCCAAAGGCCAGACATAGAGTCACCCAGCAACTAGTTCCACTCCTAGGCATTTACCCAAGAGAGATTAAAACACACGTCCATACAAAAACTTGTGTGCCAATGTTCATAGCAGTATTATGTGTAATAGCTACAAACTAGAAACAGCCTAAGTGACCATCCACTGATGAATGGATAGAAATAAATGGGGCAGAGCCATACAGTGTAATATTATTAAGCCATAAAGAGGAATGAAGCATTGATAGATGCTCCAACCATGGGTGAGCCTTCAAAATACTATATTAACTGAAAGAAGGCAGAGGCACAAAAGCCATACACTGTATGAGTCCATTTATATGAAATGTCTAGAGTAGGCAAATCTACACCAACAGAAAATGAATTAGGGCTTGCCAAGGGCTGGGGCTGTGGAGAAGAGGAAGTAACCGTGAATGGGTATGTGTTTCTTTTGATGACGATGAAAATATCCTGGGATTAAATAGTGGCGATGGTTGCGCAACTTGTGGACATAACTTACAAAAAATTACAGTGCTGCTTGCGCTACATTTCTATTGTACAGCGCTGATTTAGTTTCCCTTCTGTCACTGGGGAGGGTACAGAATTTAGCACAAGCTAATCAACACAGGGTGATTTTTGCCCTCCCCAAGGAATATTTGGCGATGTCTAGCGACATTCTTGGTTGTCAGCTGGGGTGGAGGTGAGGGGCCTCTCTCTCCGAGGGGTCTGAGGGCAGACTGCCCCTCCCAGGCCCACCTTCCCAGCCCCGCTGGGCGGAGACCCACTTCTGTTTCTACCTCCTCAGCACCCTCCAGCTTGCCTGCCTCAAGGGTGGCCAGCACTTCCGCTCAGTCGTCTTATATCATTTTCCTATCGGCCTTGACAGCCATTGGCTTAGAGATGCTGCTAAGCATCTGATGGCACAAGGACAGCTGCCCGTAACACGGAAGCATCTGGCCCCGAACATCAGTAGTGTTGGATTTGAGAAGCCCTGCCCTAGAGCTGTTCGCAAGTTCCCTGCAGCCCTTGCACCATCTCAGCCTCGTAGACTGCCCTGGTCAGAAGGTACATTCCAGGTGTGGCCACCCCTAGAGTTCAGCCCCATCACAGACCCGGAGGTCCACTGGACACCAGTGGTTCTGTGGCTCAAAGACATTCTAGGCAGAGTCCTGACAGGCCCCAGGAGCTCTGGAGGGGATTAGTTGTGGCACCCATGCCTCTGTCTTTGCTCTCTGAGTCTTCCTGAGTTTAAATTAAGCTGAGCCTCGCCTGAGTAGACTGCCATGTTTCTTGTTTTCTCTTCCACATCAGATTTTCTAAGCCAAAGACAATTGGAATTTGCAAAGTCTGTGTCATGTAATGGGCTCTTTCTCTGATGTCTGAAGTAAAAATCTAAAGAAGGAAATCCTGCCTTACTTTAGAGTACTTAGCTGTTAAACCACCCCTTCTGTCTATATTAGTTTCTTGCGCCTGCTGTAAGAAATTACCAAAAACTTAGTTACTTAAAACTATCCAAATTTATTACCTTACAGTTGTGGAGTCAGAAGTTAACACAGATGTCTCTGGGCTAAAATCAAGGCTTCATGCCTTCTGCAGGCTCCAGAGGAGAATGTCCTCGCCTTTTCCAGCTTCTGGAGACTTCCACACTCCTTGATTCGTGGCCCCTTTCTCCACCTTCAAAGCCAGCAGGCGGCATCTTCAAATCTCTCTCCCTGCCTCTCCTTCCTCCCTCTTCCACTTAGAAGGGCCTTGTGGTTAAATTTGGACCACTGGGTAATCAAGGGTAATAATAACCCCCATCTGAAAGCCCTTCACTTACACTTGCAAAGTCCCTTGCACCGTGTAAGGTAACATATTCACCAGTTTTGGGGACTAGGACACGGACATAATTCTTGAGGGTCATTGTTCTCCCCACCCAAAACAGTCAATGAGAAGTTTATAGACTACTTGCTATGGACTGAATTTTGTACCCCTTCCCAAATCCATTTGTTGACGCTGTGGATAAAATGAGAGTTCCTGTGGCCAGGATTCTCACCTGGCCGTGGGTGACAAGCTCACTGCACACCTGTGGGCAATACATAGCTGTTGACTCTATAAAAAGAGCTCCGCCCAGTGCTCTGGGCGCAACACAGTGGCAGGGCTGCAAGGCTGCAGGAGAGCAGAGCAGAGGCAGAGACGCTAGTGCTCGACCTACCACCCGCCGGAGAACAAGCCAGGTAATAAACCCTTTCACCCCAAAGAACGTTTTGCTGTCAATTTCTTTGGTCACACTGAATCCATAGCGAACTTGCCCGGGGCTGAAACCCATTGGCAAGACAAACCCCTCACCCCTATATCTCAAAATACGACTGTATTTAGTGCTTCTGGCCTTTAAAGAGAGGATTAAATTAGAATGAGGTCTTAGGACGGGCCCTAAACCAATATGACTGGTGGCCTTAAAAGACAAGGAGATTGGGACTTCAAGACACCAGGAGCCTGCGTGCGCATGCAGTTAGAAGGTGGCCCTCCACAAGCCAAGGACTGAGAAGAACCAACTCCTTGATCTCAGACTTATACGCACCAGAATTGTTATAAAACTAATTTCTGTTGTTGAAGCCACCCAGTCTACAGTATTTTATCATGGCAATCCTACTAAACTAAAATACTACTTTTCTGCATTTATACCTTTGTGTCATTTGAAAGGGACGATTATCAAACTCAGACATCCATCTGGAGTTTACTTGGGGGTCCACTGTAAGGTGTAAGGTACTGCTATTTTTCCCCCTATGGGTGGCTAATTGCATCATTGTTGAATATTTTGTTTCCTCCCTAAAACTTGAGAGGCTCTCTCTATCATAAACCAATTCCAATATATTCTTGGATCGGACTCTGTACTCTACTCAGTTTATCTACTCATCTGTTTGGAGGTACTACACCCTGTTTGGTTACCATGGTTTTACCATTTGTATTGATAGATGGCTGGTTAGTCCAGTGTTCTTCTTATCCCATTTCAGCAAAGCAAGTCCATTTTCCGTCATAGCAAAAAAAAGAAAAAAAAGACTAACATGACACACCTCCAGCATTCAGCTCACACCCCAGGCTGATGAGGTTTGTTTGGGGACTAAAACCCACCTAGGCAGTCAAGTGACCCACCCTCCTGTCACCAGCCTCACTGTGGCCACCCAAATTCCTCTCACTGAGCTGCCCCTCAAAATAAAACTCAGCTGCAGATGGCACACCTGTTTTGGATTAGTTACAACAAATCAGGATCTGTGTGTTTATTTCAGTTGCCGGACAGGTGAAGACTAGCGAGCCAGCCAGAAAGCAGGGAAAATCCCACTCGTGAGGGCTTTTTCCCTGCTTGGGGTGAACGGCTTACACTTGAAAGCCCCAAGCTTCCTGTTGTTCCATAAATCCTGTGATTCTTTATAGGAATGCCTCAGGGGACAGTGGTCCCTCTAGGTCTCAGTCTAATTAAGCCACCGTTTACATTTTACCAGCCATGAAAATCACCTAGGGAGCTTGGGAAAAGCAGAGATTCAACAGGTCTGGGGGAAACTTCAGAGATCTGCCTTTGTAAACATGCACCTCAGTAGGTGACTCCTGTGCCAATGATCCAGATCCTCCTTTTGAGGCGCTGTCCGGAGGACTCAGCACCGGAGCAGGAGGTCTGTGGCCCCCAGGGGGGGGTCTCTGAATCCCCCTCTGAGGGGGAGGTCAATAGAGCACTGAGGCTGGAGTGATGCAGATGCCCCATTGGTGCACATGCGGTTTTCCCTGGGCAAAGGGGCCCTGAGTCACTGGAGTGAGTTATAGGTTCTGGAGAAGGAAAGGGAATAGCCTTTAACTCAGCTTTTGTACTGGCAGCAGGGACCCTTTCAAGTCATATTCTAACAAAATTGAAAAAATGAGCATCCCCCTGTGCTTCTCTCACCGAGGGGTCTGAGGGCAGGCTGCCCCTCCCAGGCCCGCCTTCCCCGCCCTACGGGGCGGAGACGCACTTCTGTCTCTGCCACCTCAGCACCCTCCAGCTTGCCTGCCTCAAGGGTGGCCAGCACTTCCGCTCAGTCGTCTTGTGTCATTTTCTTATAGGCCTTGACAGCCACTGGCCAACTGAGCCAATTGGCAGCCATTGAGCCGCCTCCCTGTGCAATCTAAGCAAACTTCCTGTGTACACTTTTTGCTTTTGTCTCTGGTTTTAAAATGGCCTGTTTATGAAGTGACCTGTGGGGAACGCTATTTTCCCCAGAAGCCCTGATGTTTTAGGTGTGGGATTTTGTAGAGGTGTTTCAGGAATGCACACACTGCCCTAGAGCAGACGCATCTTACATGCGGAGAATGTCCATTGCCAGTTTGCAAAGCAGTACTGAGTAACCCGATGCTTTGTTCCTCGGGTAACAGTGGGGGAATGCAGGGGAGGGGCTCTAGAATCCCTGAGAGTGTGCTTCCCTGAGGTGTACAACCTTTAGCTCTCTGCAGCCCTGCTCTGTGGATCTGGAACCAGGAGCCCCGAGGGCAGCCCTTGCACCCCACTGACGGCTCTTGGTCTCCAAACCTGATCCCTGCCCTAAAATTACCGAAACCAGGATATCTAGAGGCAGGGCCTGGGTATCTGTCTATTTAGATGACACCAGGGACAGTTCCAAAGCACAGTTAAGGTTCTCAATCTCGGAGGTACAGAGAATCATCTGGAAGCTTTTAAAACCCTCAATGCTCAAGCCACACAGCAGATTACAGTACATCAGAATCTCAGGCATCAAATGTTTTAGGTCCCCGGTCACCTCCATGTGTAGCCACAGTACAGACACTGCTCTACAGTCTCTTCTAACCTGAGATCTCCTCTCTGTAGACCAGGGCTCCTAGCGCTTCAGTATGCATACACATCTCCTAGGAATCGCTTGAAAATGCAGGTTCTGATTCAGCAAGACTGAGGCGGGCTTGACACTGCATTTTGACAAGCTGGTTAGCAGACCACACTGTGGGTGGGTGGTGAGGCTGTATGAAAGATGTTCTACTCATTATTTAACAATGATGGTGTGCAATGACTGCAGGGAGCCAGGGCATGACACGATTTGCAGGTCCAGGACAGGAATGGTATTTGGCAAGAGTGGTACAGTGGGCTTTGTGACTAAAATCAAAACAAATGTTTGTGTTAGTCCCTGTGTCAGCTATGGAGTGGTGCTGACAAGAGGCCTGATGGCCACGTGCAGAGAGATGAGTGATTGTAAACTTCTGCCCTTCCCATCATCAGTACAGAGCTGGCTTACCAGCCTTGTGGAGTCAGTTTTAACAGTTGTTATTTGGGGTGGTGGTGGGGGGAAGCGGGGGGGATGCATTTTATCATGCAAATATGTTCATGTTTCAGGTTGTTCTGTCCCGGATAGGAAAACTAGATTGAAACTTAAACTTAAACTTTCCTATGCTTTAAAAAAAATATTTCCTGGAGACCTACTATGTGCCTGGCTGTCACTAGGTGGCCATGCACATTTCAAGCTGCCATGTACTATGTCATTGCACCACCTGCCTCGCCACTAGGCTGAACTTAGATTAACATGAAGTTTCATTCCACATTTATCACACAAACCTACACAGGTGGTAAATGTCTATAGACCTTAATACACACATGAGTACAAGTAAAACTTGGAAAATCTGAATAAGACCAGTAGATGGTAATGATGTCAATATCTTGACATTGAATACTAGTATCAGATCAGTCAAAATTAGATCATACTACTGTTTTACAAAATGTTACCACTAGGGGAAACTGGGAAAAGCTTAATGATGTCTCTGTATTATGTCTTACAGCTGCATGTCCATGTACAATTATCTCAAGTAAATTTGCAATTAAAAATGGTATAAACTACTTGTAGTCAGCCCTTAAGATGTCTTTACTATGGGGAGAAAGAACATATGTATTAAAAAGGTAAATAATAAACAAAATTAAAATGACAATACTTATTAAATGCTAACAGGTACTGTGCTAAGTATTTTTTCACATGCAAGACTTAAATCCTCAGAACACTCTATGAGATAAGCATTATTATGATTAATATTTCTATTTTAGATGAGGAAACTGGGGCTGGGAGACTTTGAGTTTTTTATCCCAGGAGTACAAGTCAGAAAGCTGTAAGGCTTAGCTCAGGTCTGGAGCCCCACTACACCACACAGAGCGTGCAGACGAGGATGCTGCGTTTCTCTGGAAGGAGAAATTATAGTCAGGGACAACGGAAGCATTCAGGGAAGGTGCCTTGAAGGACTGCTGGATTTTAGCCTTGAAGGCCCAGATGAGCTGAGCTAGCAACAAGCCGAGTAAGAGCATTGCAGACAAGAAGATAGGAAAAAACACATATCTGGGGAAAGGCTTTGTTTTCCAGATGAGGAAACAGGCGTGTGCATCTGCTTTGCCTCCCAGAGATAGATGGAAGCAATATTCTGGAAGGTCTTGAATGCTAGGGGGAAGTGGTAAAATATTCATGGAACTGGTTAGCAGTTTGTGAGAACTGGTAAGGCCTAGACTATATGTGAATTACCAGGATTCACGAGGGTACGCAAGTGCGAGGTGTGGATGGTGCAGCACAAACCAGTCCATTCCCAGGGCCAAAGAACAATGGGAAGCAATTTCCTAGTGGCAAGCTGGCATGTGAGGGACACCAAAGGGTATGACAATGAAGGCCATGAGGTGATCATTAGAGCCATAACTCCTATACTTGGAATCTAGTACTGTATGGCTATGTGTTCATTGATTATTGAGTGCCTATTATGTGGCAGCATTATTCCAAGGACTTGGGATATATCAGTGAAAATACAGTGACTAAACTCCCTGCCATCATGGAGCTCACCTGCTATGCTAGTACTAATTCCTCGGCAGGAGGATTCTTAACCATCAGAACCTAAGAAAATATTTCCACACTATAAGCTTGAGATCCCATGACCCCAAGGAGAAATGCAAATCTCTATGCAATGAAGATGGGCAGCTATGCAGGACAGACACAGCTCTTCTGATTTAAAAGTGAAGATGATCCTACCCCAGTGGAGCCACAGGGAAACTTAAGATGGGCAGATTGTCAGGTCTTGCCTCTAAATTGGATCAGGAAAGCAAGATCAAAACCAAGGTGAAGGACTGGCAGTCTGATCCTTGAAGATGATTCAAGTTAGCCTGGGGTACTCTCTCTGATTTCCACTCCCAAACTGGGATTAACACTGGAATCTTCCATAAATGTAGAGCAACTGGGGGCTTTCCAATCATAGCCTGGGTAAGTCCTATTTTAAAACAAATCAGAACAAGATGGCCTTGCATTGTAAAAGCAGGAAAGGAAGACAGGAAATAAACACACCTGGAGACCCAGGATTAGTCAGGAGAGTCGATAAAACAGCCTTGTTCTTATCACGCAGAATTAGAGGGATGGGAATTTTCTTAGAATGCTAAAAGCAACACACAGATGAAGAAAAAACTAAAAGATAAGCTGCTGATCACTGTTTCTACTAAAAGACACCTAAAGGTAAGTGAATCAGGCAAGAGTCAAGAATGGGCAAGTTTTTTAGTATTACTCCCAATCAAGAATCTTTAACCATTTCAATTTTTTTTTGCATATTTTATTTATTATATATTACATAATTAAACCATTTCAAATTTTAAGTTCCCACAAGCCTCAAAGGTTCAAAAATAAATATTTGAAATGTCTTCTGATTTTGTTATTGAAAGATTCACCATCCTTTTTTTTTTTTAGCAGTATTATAAAAAGTTTGATTTGGTTCCCAATGATGTCCTAATGCTTTTGTGTCACAGTTACAGTGTTACCTAGCCATTTGCTGTAAATTTGGCCATATTGTGTACATGGGTGAGAAACAAGGACATCTACAGTTAGGTAGGAAATTTTTACAGGAGTAAAAGAATCTGCACTCACTATGTCACTATCCCAGTGTCAAAATTTTTCTGCTTTAATCAAAGGATAAGAAATGCCACAGATACAGCTCTTCTATTTCTAACTGCAGGCTGCACAGAACTGCTCTTGAATATACCTACAGCTTCCATTCACGTTTCTGGCTGTCCCTTGACTGAGAGGTTGCCTCAGATACTGAGCCCAGCAAAGTGAGAAACAGTCCTACTACCTGCAGAATATAAGCTTCCTAAAAAGTCATGTTCATGGTTCGAGTTAACTGCCTTAGTCATGCCGCAAACACAAAACATAGGTAGCACCTTGAGCTGATAGCTGTTGAGACAGGTGTGCATTCATGAATGTGTGAGTATGTGGATGTGTGAACAAGCATCCCATAAGAATTTTAATAGAAACAAGAATGAAGACTGTGCACAAGACAGATAACTGGGTCCCAGAGATGGCTTGCTGGTCACTTAGATTCTCCATCTCAGAATTTGTTTTCGGCATAAGATGAGGATGACAAAACGGACTCCTTGCTTTTGGTATTGAGGTAGCTAGAAATTGCATCCCACAGTGGTAGGTCTAAAACTATCATTGTCAATAGCCCCCTCCCCTCCAGTCACTTCTTTTTGGACATTTTACACTTGCACCTTTAATAATTAGTTTGCCAAATGAAAGGGCTCAATGAGGATAAATAACTGTAAAAATGCACTCAGCTGAGCCATGAAGAGAATTTTACGAATAGAAAAAAAATGTGTTATTGACAAGAAAAAATTAACATTGTAACATAATTTTGTGTGAATACTGGGGCAAATCACCTCCACAAACTTATCTTGGGCATCAGTCTGTGGCCATTGGTGAGCGGTCAGCAAAGTGGCGTGTGTTAACCAAATAGAATAAAGCCGGCTCTCTTGCTAAAACTAAAGTATAAATGTGTTTTTGCCTGGCTAATTTGGCCAGAAGAACAGAACAACATGCTCAGTAAATAGCTACCTCAGATCTGGAGATTGATCAAGCAGCTATTTTATGATGGGGTCTTCAGAAATCAAACTAAATTTCTATTTTTTCACAGAGAAAGTTCAATAACTTTGAATGCACTTGGAAATAGTTTTCTTTGGCATATGTCTAGTTCTCTAAAAACCTTTTGTAGTAGGTTTCTACTACAAATTTTGGGGAAGGGAGAACACAAAGTACAGTAAAAACAATTTGGTGAATAAATTGTCTTAGGTTTTTATTTATAAAAGTCAAATTTTGGCCAGAGTATAGCATCAGTTCAAAGCTCATTTGGAACCTTTTAAAATTAAAAATAGAATAGATTCATATATTAAGCACAATACCCTTTGTGCATTAATCATTCCCATTAATCTAATTCCATCTTTTTCAAATATACTTTCAAATCAGTTATAGGATAAAACAAATTTACTTCCTGTCTGTCTTTCCTTAGCCTCCTTTATACTTTGTGATCTAAGAAAAACAAAATAAAACAAACATCCATTCAAAAACCTACTTTGGTCTTTGAGCCCAGAAAATCTACTTTGTTTACCTTCTCCAGCATCACTAAGGGAATTCTACAAATCTTTTAGACACACTGAAATCTTTCATTTGTACCATGAATTCTGATTAAAGCCAACACATACCATTTTCAAAGTGCCCCTAAACAATTACTAAAAAGAATGTTTGGGGCTTTTTTTTTTTCTTTTAAAGGTCACACCCAAAACATTTGCTTAAAAAGTTCCTGAATAGTAACATTGCCTAGTAAAACACATGCAGTAGACAAAATATCAGATTTCTTTTTTCAGCTGTCTCCAGAATCCCATCGGTGCCTCTTACTTCTATCTGACTTCTGCTATAAATAGAATGGCTTAGGGTTTATCTGGGCCTTTTTTCAAAACCAGATTTCCTTCCTAGCAGCAGCAGCTGTCATTCACAAGTACCCTGACCGTACTAGAAGACTTATTTTGATTTACATGTGGTACATCAATCGTGAATGTGAAATGAAGGGACACACATGCACACACACACACACACACACCTTTTATCTTCTAATTTTTTTAAGAAGAGGAGTCTTACCTGAGGATGATCACTCTGGTCTGGAACCGGGCTTGTTTCAAATAGGTGATTAAACCGCACCCCTTCTCCCTTGAAGTTGGAGCTCCCTTCTTGGAGGAGCAAGCCTGGTGGAGTGGGGGAGGGTTTTGCTTCTTGTTCTGCGTGGGTTGCAATAGCACATTCTCCTGCAGGGAACTGGGGATTCAGATCAGGAGCTTCTGCTTTGGCGTGAGAACCCTCTCTTTTTTCACTCTGGGTTAGTGGGTGCTTAGCAGGTTCTTTGGGACAGAGGAGATGAAGGGTGCTTTCTGTCCCACTTCCTTTCGGGTAGGGGCTCAGCTCCTTGACTTTCCCCCTCATTACCAGTCGCCTCACCCTGGCAGGTTTCTCCGAGCCCCTCTTGCTCAACCAATTCTTGTCCCCTGCTCTTTTCTCAGCTGGAATCTCCAAACACTGGCTCATCGATGACCCTTCTGACTCACCAGACGGACGCTTCATCTCTGTCTCTGTTACCGCTTTATCCATGTTTAGCAGACTGTCACGGGTGAATTCCTCCCCTGCTTGGTGGCGGTCTCTGGTTTCTCCTGGAATTCCTGGAGAATCATTTTCAGGAGGCCCAGGAGGAGTGGGGAGTTTGTATCTCCCCTGGTCTGTCACTGTAGACGTCCCATCCTGGTGAGGTCCCAAAGTCAGAGTCGTCCCTGTTTGCCAGGACGAGGGACTAGGGGCAGAGGCTGGGTTGCTCCTCACCCCCGCATCTTGGGGTTGTGAGTGATAACCCCAGAAGCCAGTGGTGGCATCCATAGGCCCAGCGTCATCCGACACCCGAGGCCCACAACCCATTTCACCGAGGAAATGCTCACACCCACCCAGGCAACGCTCACTGAATTCCATCTCTTCGTCATCGCTTTCTAATAAAAAAACATGTTCAGTCCCCTGGAGGTTCCTTTGCCAAACTGCGTTAGAGTAATCTGTCATAACATCAGAACATTCCAGATACTCCAGGTCATCATCTGAAAACTCCTCGGTGCAGGTTAGGGTCATCTCTGGGCAAAGTTCATAGTCACTGTCAGAGTCTTTGGTGGAAACCTGTGGGCTGACTTGCTTGTCGATCGTGGCCCTGCCATCTGGGCAAGTGGGTGTAGCTGCCTCTGACAGCGGTCGGCTGAAGCTAATGTATTTCTGTAATTTGGGATTTTGATGACTTGAATTTAATATTTCCTCATTAGAGTTACCATTGTTTAAGGCATCATCTATTAACCTCGACACTTTGGAATGCATTGTCCTATGGCAAAACACGTTTTGCTTATCAGGAATACTATTCGAATTAGGAAAAAGTTCTCCATCTGGAACAACCTCTGTGTTATCCAGATCGTAAGCCTCCTTGGGGTGTCTTGTTCCTTTAACGTCCAAGGGACTTTCAAAACTGGACGTGCTAATATCATTCCTGGCCAATAACTGGAGTGAACATAAACAGTTGAATTTGGAGGAGGGGGACCCAGCTGCCGTGGGGGTACCCAAGGAGGTGCTTTCTTCTTCCTTACCCGGATGTTCTTCGCCATTGATTTGGTTTGTGCTCTCCGGTTCGTGTGTCTCTGTTCCGTGTTTGCAAACTGTGTCCGCATCATCTTTTGCGTTCAGTGAGAGTTGTAGGTTCTCTGCTGAGCACTCGACTTCAATGGAAGCAGAACAGCAGATCATTCCAAAGCAGTTTTTAGCAGAGATCTGATAAACAGCAGTGTCATGTTTGGTACAGCTGGGATGAAGAGAACACACAGGTAAGTCTGCCAGGTCTGGACTTGCATGCCAATTTTCACATCATGGCACATACAGAAAATGACTGAGTTTCACTGTCCACTCAGGAGCACTGTGGTCTCCCTGGAAAGGGGTTTGTGGTCACAGGCAACCAGATTCTGGGCTCTGGCTGCCCTTATGCTGAGATTCCAGGGAGGCTCAGCATTTTCCCTTCGACTTTCCACAATCTTACCTCCAAATCCTGAGAATTATTTAGCTTAATAAGGAGACATCTTATATTCTAGTTTCTTCTTCTCTCCTCTTTTCAAAAGTTATTGTTATGCTTTGGCAATTTGGAAAAGCATTATTTGGGGGAGCAAGACACAAAACAAATAACTGAGCTATTCTACTTCATGTAGTGGAACTGTGAGCAATAACTCTTTTTAAGGCCATGCTAAGAAGGAATGGTTCTTGCCAGGAGGCTATAAAGATGATATCATACCAGGATTGTGTGCATGATGAAGAGTATCATTTCCTCTTTAATTTAACATGACTATAAAGTCACAGCCCATGAACCCCTCTGGCTGGAAACCATGTCCACATGCCACCTTACTTGTACAGACCAAGTCAGGTGTTCGGCTTTGGCCCAGCAGGGAAGAAACTGAATCTTGGATCCTGCTGAGCCTGGGCTCCCTGCTCCAGGGGAGACGGTGCCCCGTGGCCCCTCCCTTTACTGACTGGAGCCACCTGGAGCCTGGAGCCTTTGCTGACCTTTCCCACTAAGACCCTTCTCGAGGCTCTGTGGTCCCAATAAAAACTTGTTACACTTGCTTTATAATTTGTACTCTATTTACCTTATTTGATCTCATTGTAACTGTAACACTGCTGACATCACTCTGTGTATTATCCAGCTCTGATGTCAATAACCGTTTTCAGAAGGCAGGAGCTATGGGTCTGGCTTGGACTTAGAGGCAATGCTTAGATATTTACTGACTAGTCTGTGTAAACAATGCACTAATAGCTAACCCAGGTCCGAGTTAGACATTCACAGTCCTCCTTATCCTCACTCATCCTCACTGGAAGGACCCCTGTGACTCCCCAAGCTCATATGTGCTCATAAGCCCTCAAGTGTTGGATGCCTGCACACATAGGCCTCATGTTCAAAAATCCTAGACTAATTCCAATTTTGTTAACATCGTGTATTTTTGATAACCTGGTTCCCAAATAGAAATCACTCAGGAGTGGCTGAGGTTGGCCAAGCCTGACCCACAGCTGTTATTTGGATATGTCTTGGCTAATGGCACAGGAAGATTGAAATTTAGGGCAACTTCCTAGGGAATCCGTACCCGTTCCCATCTACTTGATGTTATCCTGAGGTTCAAATGAGAAAATCAATGTGAAGGGGCTTTGCAACACAGAAACTTTATGCCAAATGTACTCTGTAAGAATGTAGCAGTGCTAAAATGATAACAGTATGACAGGATGGAAGTATTAGCTACCATGACTATGGCTTTTATATTGCAATATATATCAAATCAGTATGTTGTATACCTTAAACTTATATAATATTGTATATCAAATATAACCCAATTTTTTTAAAGGCTCTGGAAGAAGGAATAAAATAGCAGTAGACTCATAGACACTGAGAAGTGACTAGTAGTTACCAAGGGGGAGGGGTTGGGGCTGGTGGGGGAATGGGAGAGGGATGAGAGGGCACAATAATTCCCAATCACAATCTAAGTTGGTCACAGGGACTGTAGTACATCATGGAGAATACAGTCAGTGGTTCTGTAACATCTTTCTATGTTGATAGATAGTAACCGCACTAGAAGGGGTGAGGATTTAAGAATATGGGTAACTGTTAAACCACTGTGTTGTACATTTGAAACCAACATAAGACTGTATATCAACGATACTTCAATAAAAGAAAAAAAAGGCTGTGGAAGTACTCAGCCAGATTTTCAATGGCTCTCGAGAAGTGTGCAGAATCATCAGGGCAGTCTATTTTAAGTTCCTGCATCCGAATCCATGGGTAGAGGGCCTGAGGATCTGCTTTTAAAGATCCCAGATACATCCTGCAGCATATTGTCCTTCGCCCACCCTTAGAGAATCCTCCCCTCGCCATCATTAATTAGGCTTAGGTCTCCTGAGTTGAGGATGGGGGAGGAATGAAGAGAGAGTGACCTGTGCCTGAGTGTGCGTTTCCCACACCATTCCCTTCGTGCCTCTTCTCTATTCATTCCTGGAGAGTCAGCCTCAGTTCAGGGCTTATGAGGAACTTAAAACAGCACTGTGGGCTACTGGAAAATCCCAAGTAATTTTGATTTCTTGATTTATCCAGACCATGACCCCTCTGCCAGAGAAACCAACTATCCCAAGGTACCATGACTTGCATGAAAAGGAGAGAAAGAAAGAGAAGAAAATATGGCCCAGGTAAAAAGCAGTAAAGAGGGGAACAGAGATGGTTCCCAACAATCAAGAAGGGAAAACAAAATGAACTTCAGAAAAATATGGAGAAAATAATTGGATTAAATGTATTTAAATTCTGAATGACTAAAACAGATGGGAGAATGTTACGATTTAGCAATGTATGATTTCATAGAACATGTGTTTTAGCTGATAGAAGATTGACAAGGCATCCTAAGTACACTCAAGAGGAGAAGGAACTGAATCAAGTATAATTAACTTCTCACTGGCTAATGATCCCCTTTGAGAGAGTTATGGTTAGTGGTTGGCATGTCCTTGATAATTGTCTCTAAGCATCCTAAAGAAGTGGGGAGAAAATCAGGGAAGGAAGTTGAGTGCCTCTTCTGTTCAGTGACCTGCTACGTGCTCCCTGTAAACAAAACTGGGGCTCCAAGAAGTTGAGTGATTTCCCCAAAGTAACAAAGCTAGTAAGTGGTAGAGCTTGACTAGGACACCAGAGCCTTCTGACCCTGAAGTCTGGCTCTGAGTACATTGTTAAAAAAACTTAGAGAAGGAAAATGACAGTGTAGAGAGATCATTTTTGCCAATAAAGTGTTTCCTTCTTAAGTCTCCATCTTCATCAGTCAGCCAACGTACTCACATGGAGTATGTTCTAGTGCCCAATATTATGTTAACGGCTGTGGAGAAGTCAAAGAGATGTGTGAGACATCATGTCCACATCTAAAATGACTAAAAATCTGCTGGGGAAAGTAACAGGAATTTCTCAGAGAGCTGTGTAGGTCAAGTCTGCGCTGAGTTGGGTGGTCACGTGGAAGGGCAAGGCAAGTTCAAAGAAGAGATCTCAGCGGTGGTAGCAGTTGAGATGGTGGGGGCAGGATTGAGCTTTCGAATCTTTGCAAGATGCTGGCAGAGTGACCTGTGTGCCCCACGGTGACTTGACAGGAATGCAAAACCATCCCAGGTGGGATTCCCTGAACAATTAATTAATTGTGTTCCCTCCTTGTATCTTTCCTTTTGGCTGAAGGACGCACCAGCTTTCCTCCCCACTTGCTGTGAGTCTTGCTTGAATACTGGAGGTTCCTACTAAATTAATAATTTCCATATTAAAGAAAAGGAGTCACATGCTGCCTTAAGTGGATGGGGTTTCCTCTGAGTTTAAACCCCCTGAATGGATCTAAATCAGAGGTTCTCAAACATTTTGGCAGCAAGGCCCCTTTACACTCTTAAAAATAATTGAGGACTCTGAAAAACATTTGTTTACAGGTGTTTATATCTACAATATTTAACATATCAAAATTAAAATTGAGGAAAAAACATTTACTCATTTTAAAATAACAGAATAAGCTCATTACATGTTAGCATAATAGCATATTGTTACAAAAAATTTTTTTCCAAAACAAAGTACAATTTCTGAAGCATGGCATTGCTTTACATTTTTTCACATTATCTTTAATAGAAGACAGCTGGATTTTTGTATCTACTTCTGCATTCAGTGTAATGCAATACATTGTCTTGGTTGAAGTGTATGAAGAAAACCTGGCCTTACACAGATAAGTAGTTTGAAAAGGAGGGAGTATTTAATACTCTTCATATGATTGCAGATAATCTTTGATACTATATAAAGATTAGTTGCAATGTGGAATCTGAAACCATATCAATCAACCTTTCATACTTGTTACATAAAATCCATTGGTCTATATTCATTTTATGTGACTCTTTCACCCATGCATGATTTTGTAACATCATGTATTGGTCATTTGGAAAAACTTGGTTCATGAAATCTTCCAAATATTAGTTTATTTCATTACATGTTTTTGAAAACCACATTCATTAGTATTACTATGGATCTTACCAGAATAATTTTGAAGTATTGGGAAACTGCCAGGTTTCTGGTGAAGGATACAAAGCCTTCCATATCTCTAGTTTGGGAAATACGACAAATGTTAATTTATCATAACAATGTAGGTCAATTCTGTGCTAGGTTGCATGGTACAAGCAGAAGGGTGGAGGACATCAGCAAAATGGCAGAGTAAGGACTTCTGGAAATTTTCTCTCCACAAGAAAACTGGCAAAACTTGTCTGAACCAACTTTTTCAGAGTTCTGAAAATTAACCAAAGGCAATCTGAGGAGCATTTATTCAAGAAAAGTGGCTGATGGGCAGAGAAAGACAAGTGCCAAATGATTTCACTCATCTGTGGAGCATACGAACAAAGCAAAAACTGAAGGAACAAAACAGCAGCAGACTCACAGACTCCAAGAATGGACTAACAGTTACCAAAGGGAAAGGGACTGGGGAGGGTGGTTAGGGAGGGAGGGATAAGGGGAATAAGGGGCATTACAGTTAGCACACATGACGTAGAGGGGGGCACGGGGAAGGCAGTATAGCCCAGAGAAGACAGGTGGTGATTCTATAGCATCTTACTACACTGATGGACAGTGACTGTAATGGGGCATGTGGTGGGGACTTGATAATGGGGGGAATCTAGTGACCACAATGTTGCTCATATGATTGTATATTAATGATACCAAAATAAAAAAAGAAAAGTGGCCGAATCTCAGCAAGAGCAGCAAGTGTCCTGGTGTCTTAATCTGCCCTAGTCTAGCCCCTGTCCTCAGCTCCATGATTAAAACTCTTCACTGAGGGAAGCTTTAAAATGCTCTCAGCATTCTCCCAACCCTGTAACAACCCGGCAGACAAATGCTCTTGGACTTGAAGATGGGCTGGTGTGGAGGACGGACTGCTTTGCGGTACAGTCACTTAAATGCTCTCTTAGGCAGATGACTCAGTCTCTTTGGGCTTCAATTTCTTGATTTACAAAGAGAAAAAAGACATGTCTGGGTTCCTCCCACCAGAGATTCTGATTTGATGCTCAATACATGCGTCTATGTGATTTAATTTTGTGCAGTACGAGGTTAGTTCCATCAGTGCTGGGGGTTGACAGGGAGCACTAATCCTAAAAGTCCCTCAGGATCCCACCAACTGAGGATGGTTTTGTGCCTGGGGAACAAGAGTTACAAATGTGACTGAGAACTAAGAGGACAGGGTAAGAAGCCCCAGGACTAGTAACCCTATAAAATAAGAATATGAAGACAAGAGGCTGGAGAATAGAATGTAACAAGTATGAAAGGAAGACATGGAATCCTTTTATTTTCTAGCTTCCAGCCGAATGGCCCTAACAAAACTGATATACTCCTAAATCCCTACATTTCAATCAATGTCATCATTGTTTTAATACACGAAGGATGTTGTGTTTTGCACACATTGTTTCATATATCTATTTCTTGACAATTTTACTGGCACAAATAAAATAGAATCAGTTATTTCCACATGGGCTGAAAAGCAGATTTCTCCAGCTCATGTAGCTGCTCTTCTCCCTTTTGTTTCTTGGAGGTCAAATACCTGCTCCCCAAATAACCCTCCTAACAATATTAAAATTGCTGAAATTCAATCTAACCAGGTGCCCTGAAGGCAGAATGCATGGGAAAGGAAGCTGAAACTATTGGCTAGAAATAGGACTTGGAATCCCCTCTAGGCTTCAGATATTATTGTATTTTATTATATATTCCACTTTCCAGAGAAAGAAAACAAGATCTGGGAACTACACGGCGGCAGTGTCTTGGCCCGGGCAGCCAGGAATGCCTCTGAAGTCCCCCCCACCCTGTGGATTTTCTGAGCCTTGCCTGCCCATGTAGCCAGGAGGCTGGAGAGGGCTCGGCTCAATAAATTCTTACGTGATGACATCCATGTCCTTGCTACCGTCATAGCACCAGGTGAAGGTTGTAGTATATTTTTACACTAAGTCTCTGTACTTTATTACTTGCTTAAGGGCTGCTATAAATTTTATGACTTGGATTACTCAGAATACCTAAAGCCTTAAGAAAGTGTGGGGCTTTTTCATGCCCCAGAGCTATGTTTATCATACAGATGGAAGAATTGTAATACTCGGAACTAGAATTTCTTGATCATATTTTCCACAAGCAGCTCGGTGCATTTCAAACCGATGAGGAGATCCCTTATTCATTTACCAATGAATTCAGTTATGTACCCAGCAGATTTATTGAACCACACATATGAAGAACTGAACACGGCTTTGGGGCCCCTCCTGCTCTGTGCCCTTCCCTGCTCTGCTCTGTATCACAGGGTTGACCCCTTAAGGCTGTGGCTCCCCAGCTCCCAGAACCCCTGGCTTCCTGCCACATTTGACCAAAAGGTGATGAGAAATTGGAGGGTGGGAAGAAGAGAGAAGCCAGCCTCGGGTGGCATTTCTAATAGGCTACACCTCCCCTGTAGTGAGGTCCCACTTCTGCCCCCCCTGAACTCTAGGATCTGGTAGTCCTGCCACCCCCCTTTATCTCTGCAGCCTAGGAGATAGTCGCTTCTGCTGATGCTCATTTCTTGGTGACCTCACTGACCTGTTTGGCTCAATCACCTGTGTAACCCTGCATTTAATGCTTGAAAATGGTTTTTGTCTCCCTGATTAGACTCTGACTGACATAGAGATGACAGGTTTTACTGCTGTTGGAACTGAGGTCCAGAGAAGACGTGACTATCTTAAGTATCTCAGCTAAAAAAATTAGAAGAAATGTCTAACACATGTAAGGCACTGTGTTAGCTACTGTGTAGAAGATGAAGATGTTAAATTCCCAGGCCATTTCTCAGGAGCTTCCCATCTAATAAAGGACACAAGGCATCTATACACACAGCTACAGTACAGGACAGTGTGTGCTAAGTGCCATTAAAAAGATAGACCAACCACAGAGATTGGGGGGCAGGAGATGCAAGATAATGAGGGAAGGTTTCCTGGGAACTTACAAGCTGAAGCAGGTCTAGGACATAGGGTGGGCTTTGTCTGGAAGGAGGGTATGTGCCTGGGTTGGGAAGGTGGATCATTCCAGGCAGAAGGAACAGTCTAGCATGGAGAGGAGGTCAGGAAGCTCCACGCCTTCACAGGAAACGCCAAACCGTTCTTTATTTGGAACCCGGGGGAATAGTAGCCTGAAAAGTAGAGCGACTGCATCACTTGCTGTTTAAACTGAGAGTGAAAAGGGTCATGATTAATACCTACACTGAGACCACAGGCAGAAACTGGGGCCATGCCAGGGAAACTGAGGCTGAACCAGGCACATCAGGAGTATGGTCACCCACCAGGAGTGGAATATGAAGAATATGGAAGATTTTCCATCCCAGACAGAGAAGTTTGGACCTCAGGCTCCAGTTCACTGGGAAGAGGATCAAAGCAGCCATTGCGGGGAACAGAAACTATTCTGTAAGAGGCTCACCACCTCCACACAGTGGGCCGGGCGGGAGTATAGCCCTCCTGCCTTGCCTGGCTGACATGGCCTGTGGGCTCTGGTCGAGCAGGAACACCCCATTCTCCAGTGTGCTCTGTTGGACCTACAATTACATGTGCCCGGCTCCTTGCATGGACTTGAGAAGGGAGACAAGAAACTGGTGGTGTCCGACTTGGTTCTTTCCCCAGGGGAGCTGCCAATTTTCCCGAGATTAGACTTGCAGGCCTTACACAGGGAACAGTATGTGATGCGCAAACTCTAGTGTCATCGAGTACCAAAAGGCACAGTCAAGGCAGTGGGTGCCTGGTGGCTAGGAGGGGAGAGGTCAGGGTGGCCTGGATCTTCAGGGAACAGAGCCAGGCACGTGGAACTTGAGCACAGCAGGGAAGGATGAAACTTTGGCTGGTGGGCAGGAGGGGAGGGCATTCCTGGGAGATGCACAGGAGCTGGAAAGAGCAGGGTGTGTGTAAGGGACAGTCAAGAAATGAGCTGGTGGGGATAGGGCCTTGAAGGACAGACACTGTGGGATGGGAAGACACAGAGTTCTGCTCAGGAGCTCAGCATGCGAGCAAACAGCAGCAGAAATTCTAAGTTTTGTCTTCAACCAAATGCAGTTCTGAGCAGATCAGAGAGACAGGGCAAAGCCAGTATGGCATCGTGGTTAAGGAGCAGACTTAGCAGCAGTCTTTCTGGGTTCACACACTGCCCGTCCACTGTGTGACGAGCTACAAACTGCTCAGGGCAATAACTGTACCTACAGCAGAGGGTGACATGAAGACTGGGGAGTTAATTCCCATAAAGTGCATAAAGCCTGGCACCCAGTAAGTGCTAAACCAGTAGTTCTCAAATCTGGCTGAATGTTGCAATCATTTGGGGTGCTTTTTAAAAACACGAGTACAGAGGAGTTTTGGGGCAGTGAGACTAATTCTGTATGATACTGTAGTGGTGGGAACATGTCTATACATTCGTCCAAACCCAGAGAATGTAAAACAGATGGTAAGTGAACTCTAGCCTCTGCATGGTAATGATGTGTCAGTATAGGCTAAATGTACCGCTGTGATGGGAGATGTTGACAGCAGGGGAGTGGTGTGTGGCCGGGACGTGGGGGGGCGGGGGGGCAAGTCGCCTTTCTGCTTTATCTTGGTGTGAACCTAAAACTACTCTAAAAAATAAAGTATTTAAAAGGGTGAGAGAAGAGGGATACCAGCGCCAGTGTTCCACTGAAAAAAGCAATTAGACAGCATCAAGGGGGTGAAGGGTTTTGCTTCCTGGGTGATTAATGGGCAGCCAGAGCTCAGAAGCACTGAGCTAAATGAATGTGAGCTCCTGTATGGCAGTGAAGGAGTAGGGAGTTGGTCACCTGATGGCAGGGGAGGTAGCTTTGCCTGGGCTTGTAGGGGCAAAATGGTCTATGTTGAACCTTTGACCCAGCTTTTGACAGTTTTCTGAGCCTCTAGGAGCAATGCAGTCTGACCAGACAATCATTAAAAAAGAAATGAGCAAATTGACTTCAGAAAGGAAAAAATTCTATGGTATTAATATCATCAGGCTTAGTGAACAGACTGAATCCTCTTACCATAAAAAACTCAAGGGTGGCTGGAAACTGTCCCCATAGCCCACCAAGCTAGTCTACTGTCCCAGAATGTCTCCAGAAATGTCAAGGGACATTGTGACAATAGAAAACTCCTGAATTAAACTGTACATCCATCTATGACAGACATGGCATCTTGAGAGCAGGACAAAGAACAGTGCACCACTAGATACTGGCCCAGGGCTCTGTCATGAGAGCAAGCTAGCTGGGGATTCTGAAGGACTAGTACTGCCAGGGCATCAAACACCCAGTGGGCCACAGCCAGACCTGATTTTCCTATCCGAACCTGCTCCTCATCTCAAGAAAACACAGTTCCCTTCTACCGGTTGCTCAGGAGGCACACCCTCGAGACCACCTGCTACTCCCCTCCTGCATCCAGTCCCACAGCAATCCAGTCAGAGGTACCAAAAACCAGGCAGCTTCTGCCACCTTCCGCAGACCCGTCCTGGATTGGCCGCTTCATCTCTCGCCTGGATTACCGCCCTGCTCCATCTCCTCTGCAGAGGAACGTTCACATTCTACAGCCACCATCCTTCTAAAACCAAGCCAGAAAAGATCATTTCTCCATTTAGAAACTCTTCTGTGTGCCCCCAGCTCATTCAAAGTTGGGACCGTGGCGTAGTCCACCAGACCCTGCAGTCTTGCATCCCCCTTGTTTCTCCGGCTCATCCCCACGACTCTCCCCTGCTCGCCCCTCTCGGCCATGATGACTTTGCTCTCGCTTCTGCCTTCACTGTTCCCTCTGACGAGAACGTTCCTTCCCAGGTAACAATCTCACCACTCTCCCACCCCCCTCCTTCACCTCTCTGCCCACACACCTCATCGGAGACACCTCACCCCTGCCACTTCTACCTGCCCTGCCCACCTTTACTTGGATTCACCTGACACAGTGGCCTCCCTGGTATGCCTAATGTGCGACTCCTCCTCTATGCCATCCCGGGAGGTGGGAGACTTTACTGTGCCCCTACTGGATCCCCAGGGTCTTGAGCCCTCCCTGACTCACAGTGGGCCCTCCTTAGTCCTTAGTTTTGAAGGAAGTCCTTATGACCACTTCTTGAGCTATACACCAGCACAGGCATTGTAGGTTTTGTTTTAGAGAGCCGCACGGGTACAATGAGATGCGGTGATGTAACAGAACCTAGGGGTCCTGGGAGACAAAATCCTTGGTGTCTAATCCTAGCTTTTTCCTAACCAGTTGTTAGGATCTTGGATGGATCCCAAAATCTCTCAGGACTTGGGGAGATCTATGATGTAAAGGGATTGAACTAAACCGATTGGATTTGACCAATTAAATCAGCATTTCTTAGAGGTTGGTTTGCACATCAGTATTGTTTCTAGAGTTCCTCAGGTGTAATGCACAGCCAGCAGTGGGATGACCCTTGGAACAGGGCTTCTCCTGTGTCCGTGTGCACAGGAATCGCCGGGGATATTGTTAAAATGCAGAATCTGCTGCGTTGGGCCAGGGGTGGGGGCTGGGATTCTGGGATAACAAGCTCTGAGGGGATGCTACTGCTGGTCTGAAATCAACTTTGAATGGCAAGGTTTTAGAGTTGCTTCCAGCTCTAAGACTCCAACATCTCTATGAAGGGTGAAAGTCCCTCTAGTAAATTCTCAGAAAAATATCAGCTGTCAGTGGACACGCTGCTCACTTTGAGCTGAGTTCCCAGTAAATGCCTGGCAAGTTGCCCCCTCATGCAACGCTGTGGGTGTCTAAATTGGTTTTGGTTTTTTAAAAAACTAACCGCTAGACCTAGGCAGGAGGAATGTGCAAAACCAGACCCAAGGAGTTCACTCGCAGAAGCAGCCTGGAGACCTGTTGATAATCAGGGAAGAAGCCCATCACAATTTAATTGCTCCTCTTTGCCTGCAGCTCTCATCATAGCCTTGGTGCTTGCTGTCTCTGTCATCTTCACCGGGTGCCTCTGCCTTGCTCCCATCTCCTGGTGCCTGCTGGGTGAGCAGACATGGCAACTGACAGCAGCCGGGAGAGCAGGGAGCCAGCCAGGTGCGTGGGAGGAGCGGCCCGTGTTGGAGGAAAGCCAGTCAGGGCTGCAAGCAGGAAGAATTCCCACCCTGCTGGGGCAGCAGCCCAGGGAATGGGGAATGACAGGGGCAGAAAAGGGGCAGCCACTTAATGACCAGAAGCTCAGGCTCCCTGGAGCTCAAATGCCACAGAAAGCTGCTGCCGCAGTGCCCTCATCCTATAGTTCCTGCAGGAGGCCTTTAAGAATTATTTCCTGTCTTCACAGTCCCCTTAAACAGCCTAGCCTCTAGAGTAGCAGTGGGCTGACCACCAAGAAGCCACCGTGATTCACATCAATTCCTCACATTCAGGCAGGGGATGCCTAGGGGACGGCTCTATAAGGGGGGAAGATTGTCCTGGACTCTGTCGCGGTCCCTGGCTGGGTCTGAAAATTTAACCAACAAAGACAAACTAACAGGAGAAAAGCATGCAGACTTTATTGAATTTTTACATGTACAGGGGAGCCTTCATGAGAGACCTGAAGACGTGACCAGAGCAGGAAGCTTTTATACCTTTTAAACAAAGAAGCAATGAATTTGTGAAGAACTGACGAGACAATGTTTGGGCTGGAGGCAGTAAATGGTGAAGACCTAACTAAGAAGATAAGGGGGAGTTTAACAAGGCTCGTTTGTGCAGACCTCTTGGTCCCAAATTCCCCATCTCTGGGCTTAGGAATGTCTCCCCTCCTCCTGATACAGGGAACATGCCCTACTCTGGGGAGGTCTGTGACCTATTTCAGGAAAGAAAGGAGAAGAGGGAGGGCAGGTCCGTGACCTTCCTACTTCGGCCATTAAAAAAAATTCCTTGGGCTTAAGCTGCTTAATATGCTAAGGTACCATATTCAGGGTAAAGTGTCCTAAATCACGTCAGCTCTTTCCCTCTCCTCTGAGCAAGACTCTGAAGAATGTAACAAAGCACTCAAGGCATTGTGTAAGTCTCTCCACAAATCTTTATTAAGCGCCTGCTGTGAAAGAGGCACTGAGCCATACCCTGGAGGTACAGCGGGAACAGATCAGATGAGTTCAGGCTCCCGTGGAACTTACATTCCCACTAAGGGAGTCTCCCGGTGAACAAAAATACAAAGAAATACACACCATGACTGGAAACAGCCAAGTGTCCACCAACAGATGAGTGGAATCACAAATTCCGGGACCTCCAAACAATGGAACACTGAAACGCTCTGCAATATAAAGCATGACCCACTGACACACCAAAGGAAATGGGTGATTCTCAGGATGATTATGTGGAGCAAGAGAAGCCAGAGACAGGACTACATGCTCTGTGACCTCATTTATATAAAATTCTAGGAAGGACAAACTCGTCCCTGGTGACTGAAGGCAAGGTGGGAGCTGTGTGAGGACAGGTGGGCAGAGGCACAGGAAAGCGGGGATGCGGAGGGGCTTTGAGAAATCTTTTGAGGGCCATAACTATGTTCACCATCTTGGTGGTAGTGATGGTTTCCTGGGTGTGGGCATGTGTCATAGCTTACCAAACTGAACACTTCAAATGTGTGTACTTCTTTGTATGTCAATTACACCTATACAAAGCTGTTAAATATGTGGATACACACATTACCTCATGCGCCCTGTGAAAAATACAGCAAAGATAAGGGGGGTAGGACATGGTGGGGGCAGGCGGTGCTATTTTAGGTGGTTCTGTGATTCTGTGAATACAAAGTAAACCTCAACCTCATTTAGGCCAAGAACCTCCTAATGTTACTAGCCTGCTCTAGGTTCTCAGAAAGTGTCCACTGAATGGCATTTTCAGACAGCATGTGTCCAATTTCCAATGATCAGTGTACCTTTCCCTGGCTATCCCAAGTCTGGAGAGGGGCAGTCTGTCACTGCTCCCAAACTAGCATCATTTGCCCTTAGAGTTGGCACCGTGGTGGGAGCAGTTGTCCAAGTTTGGTCCAGGAAAAGATGCAGACATACACAGGAAAAGCTGAGCGCCCTGTGGCATGGCTCCCATAATCATTCGTTGCCCTGAGACACTTACCTACCAAAGTCAAAACTGGAACATGATGATAGACGGTGGACTCGTGGCATGGACCTACCACCCTAAGGGCTAATGGGAATTTCTTGTCAAACCCTTGGGACTCATTCAAGGAACGCTCCAAGCATGGCCTGAGGAATGGCCAGGATGCACACCTGCTGAATTCATTCAGGAAGAATGTCGCAGGAGCCTGCCTCAGCTCCTGGCCAGGACCGCAGAGGCCTTCCCGGTGCCGGAGAGTCCTGCCAGTCAGTCACCCTTAAGACTTATTACACCTACTTAAGCTCACGGGAACATGAAGTTCACAAAATGCTTCCCAGCCTTGGATGAGATGCCTTTTCTGTCTTAGCCAAGACATGGCAAGATTCAGTCATCTTTATTTCTACCCAATGATTCCTTGATCAAACATGTTAATTATACTTCATCCTCCAAGAGAGATATAGAACAGAGAAAAAGTGCTGCCAAGCTAAGCTACCTTTCTGTGGATAAAATGAAGGTTCCTGTGGCCAGGATTCTCACCTGGCCCTGGTTGGCTGGTTCAATACACATGTGTGGGCAGTACATTGTTATTGACTCTATATAATAAAGAGCTCCGCCCAGTGCTCTGAGCAATAGGGTGGCATGGCTGCAAGGCTGCAGGAGAGCAAAGCAGAGGCTGGAGTGGTGGCAGCGCTGAGGAAAGAGACTGGGACACCTGTGAAGGCTGAGAGACCCAGAGGCAGGGACTGGCTTGCTGCCTGCAGACTCGCTCTGAGTGAACAGGATTTTAGTGATTGACCTGCCACCGTGGAAATAAAGTTGGGTATAACCCTTTCACCCCAAGAATGTTCTACTGTCATTTCTTTGGTCACACTGAATCCATAGTGAACTTGCCCGAAGCTGAAACCCATTGGCAAGACAATTGGCGACATCTGCAGGATTCATTGGTGACTAGGGTAAAAAGAACAGGCTGCCCTCATGGAAGGAGTGTTTCAGTGGCTGCACCTATGACGGGAAGACACTCGAGTGTCCCCTGTGGACATGTACTGTGAAGGGGTGGAGGGCTGGGGTCCACCCCAAGAGAAAGAAAATTTGTTGCTGACTAAGAAATACGGTGGAAATAGTAAAGGATGTTGTGGAAGCCCGAGAGGAAGCAGCAGGAAAAAGAGCAATAGCCCGAGAAGGGGCGGCACGAGCAGCAGCAGCACACAGGCTGCCAGGTGCCATGGGACAGGTGAAGGATGTAGGGGAGCCGTCAGCCCCAGAAATGGACGAGCGGAGGTGTGATGAACAGGTGGGGGTGGAGGTCCTGCCGGTGTGGAGGCATCGGCCCCTCCTTGGTTGAGCCCCCACCTGGGTGGAAGCTGGTGGATAAGCCAGAGGGACTCGGCAACTGCGGTTCTTCCAGGAGAGGCGCGGCCCCTCCTCGGGCCGTGGAGCGCTCCATGCTCTGCTGCGTCCTCAGGCTCAAGCTCAAAAGGAAATATGGTCCGCTTCTCAAGGAAGAATTTAAAGGACCCCATGAAGGTTGCGAGGACCCAGATGTGGGTTGGTTTGAAAAGGCTGGAGCAGACAGAGAGAAATTGGACTGGAGCTGTGGCAGCAACTGAGACCAGAGCAGCGGTTCTGGCTGCTGGGATGAGGCAGAGGGCAGATATGAAGCAGCAGGATTGGCCTGTGTGTCTGCAAGACTTTTGCTGGAGAGGCTGGAGAAGGTGGGTACCGTAAGGCCCACCCATGGTCCTTTTGCTTAACTCATTTGAGTAGAACTAGTTTGAATACAGCCAGGATGACCACTTGGTGGCAACAGATCTCCTCAGGCTTGAGGGTTATTTAATTTTTGTTATATGTATATTGTCATAGATTATGGAATTTGGTTACAATGTTCCAGCTTCCTTGTACAGGGACCATTGCAGAGGATTGAGGGCACATAGATTGAAAGGCAAGAATCCTAGAGGGGTGGAGTGTAGATAAAATGAAGGTATCTGTGGCCAGGATTCTCACCTGGCCCTGGCTGACTAGCTCACTACACCTGTGTGGGCAATATGTTGTTATTGACTCTATATAATAAAGAGTTCCACCCAGTGCTCTGGGCGACATGGTGGCATGGCTGCAAGACTGCAGGAGAGCAAAGCAGAGGCTGGAGTGGTGGCAGTGCCAAGGACAGAGACTGGGACGGCTGCGGGGGTAGAGAGGCCCAGAGGCAGGGACTGGCCTGCTGCATGCAGACTCGCTCTGAGTGGATGGGATTCTAGTGATTGACCTGCCACTGTGGGAATAAAGTTGGGTATAACCCTTTCACCCCAAGAACGTTCCACTGTCATTCCTTGGTCTCATTGAATTCATAGTGGACTTGTCCAGGGCTGAAACCCATTGGCAAGACACATGCCCTATTGCAATGTGAGTTTGCCACTTCACTCTTCAAAATGTGGCATCTATTTTCCTGCCTCTTAAGTCTGGTCTGGGCCTGTGACTTGCTTTGCCCAAGAGAATGTGGTAGGATTATATGGGGTGGAGCTCAAGAAGGGTTGCAGCTCTGTTATCCTGAGATGCTGCCCCTAGACCACCATATAAGAAAGCCAGTTCTAGCCTACTGGAAGACAAGAGCCCATGTAGAGAACCGAGGTGGCCCAGCCAACAGCCAAAGTCAGCTACCAGGCTTGCTGGTGAAGCCATATTGGACCTTCCTTCCTAACCAATCCTCAAACTGACTCAAGTGGCATGAGTGGGCATGAGTGGGCCAGGCAGAACCAGCAGGGGAACCACAGCCAGTCCACAGAATGCTCTCCCGGCTTTCTGTTTGTCTTGTTGGCCAAGTACACTTGACCTATGGTGACTGACATAAAGGTCACAACAGCACTGAACAATCTCTTCCAAGCAGTCTCATTCGTCCAAAGTACACAGTTCTACAAGACTTGAGTGCGATGAGGAGAAGAATGCGGGGAGTGGTGCGGCTGGGTTGAGGAAAGAGGGAAGATCAGAAGGTCGATAAATACAGGAGCAGGGCTCTTGGCCTGCAGATTAGATTTGTTAAACCAGAAAAATCCCCTGGGAAACAGACACAGGAGCTTTCAAATATCTAAGAACGCAGATTTAATAACTCAAAGACTAAACTCAGGTTGATAAAGAAAAGTATAGTTTTCTTTGGGCAGCAATGAGCTAATCTGGTGCTTTATGGTATATTGATAATGGCAAGAAAATCTGAGAGTAGTATTTTAACTAACAACTAACTTTTAATCTTTGAAAGTCATTTGCACAAATGACCATTTATTTTCCTAACGAGCACTTTAAATATCGGTAGAAGTCAAACTACTTTACAGATGAATGTTTTAGGATGTAAAGCATTTTTCATCTTGGGCAACACATTGGAATCACTTGGGGTCGGAACTAAATTCGTCAAG
This sequence comes from Manis javanica, assembly GCF_040802235.1. Lineage (NCBI taxonomy): Eukaryota > Metazoa > Chordata > Mammalia > Pholidota > Manidae > Manis > Manis javanica. Next base: position 110,595,597 of record NC_133164.1, read on the forward strand.
GGTGAAGGCCAAGCATAGGGGCTTTCAAAGTTGCCCAGGTGGGACCATTTTCTCTATGTCACATACAAAGTAATGCTGATGGGCAGCTACAGTTCAGAACTACTGGTGAGAAAAGTCAGGACTTTCAAAGATCCTTAGTACCCAACCTATTTATTACTAAGCAGAAAAAAGGAACCATGTCTGTTATCACCCAGCACTATTCCTGACTGAATCGGGACTGAATATTGGGCACTTTTCTAAATGACAGGCCAGGAGTTTGGAAAGAATATATTCTCTCACCTTGAGTCTTTAATTTGTACAGTAAACTACTGCCCTGCTGGACTTCAGAGCAGAGAATGAGGACTCCCTGTCCCTTCCACAAAACAAGTTCCCTTCCTAAACTCTAGCCTGTACTGTATCCCCCATTCTAACCTGCCCACCTCCTCCTGGGGCTTCACCATATCCTCCTTATTCCTCTATCGCTTAACTCCCTTGACAGTCTGCAAACATTAGTTCACTTGCATTCCTGGTCCTGAGTAGACAAGGAATAATACTAACAGCAAATCTCAATTCTTACATGGCATTCGGTAGTAAAAGAGTACTCATCAAGCTTCTCTTCCGGCTATAAAGGGAGTATAAATTTTTGCTTCATGTGAGACTCAACTTAATCAAGAAGTATGTATTGAGTGCTAAGAGGGACAAAGGTAAGTGTGGAAAATATACAAAAACAGTGTGAGGATTCTCAAGGATCTTACCATCTAGACCAGGGTTTGGCATCTGTGGCCCGCAGCCCAAATCTCATCCCCCACCTGTTTTTGTAAATAAAGTTTTATTGGAACACAGCTTTGCTTTTTAAAAGAGAAATTGTCTATGAATGCTTTCGCACTACAATGGCAAAGTTGAGTCATTTTGACTGACACCATCTTACTATCTGGGCCTTTATAAAAGTTCGCTGATGTTGATGTAAATTAAAATCAAATACATATATGTATTGCCATCTATATCACCACGTATTATATAATATATATCACTATGTATTAAGCCCTAGGGGATACATCAGTGTGAAACAGTGATGATTTCTGCCTCTAAGAGGCCCACAATCCTGAGCAATAAATAAGCACCCAAAGGGAGGCCTAAACAAAGGGAAGAGAATGTTTGAGGCTGCACAGATCTGTGGGTAACTAGAATTGCCTGGGAACAGCAGAGGTGGCTTCCAAGCTGAGTGGGGTGAAGAGGAGAAAGAGGTCTGGCAAAATTGGAATGAAGAGGCAGGAAACTCCAACCCTGTGAGCAGCAAGTGGCAGTTGGGCTGCCTCCCAGGGTATTAGAGTGTGAGGGGGAAAATGGCATGATTTGTTCACCACTTGTCTTCCATGTTGGACTTGTGATTTTATGAGAGTGTGGACAAGGTTTGTGTTGTTCACTTCTACCAGTAGCATTAGGCAACATGCCTGCCATATAGTGGCTGTTTGATGAATATTGTTGAAAGAATTAAATAACAGATGAGTAAACATATATCTCAAATATCAGGTTAGATATTCTGTAAGCCAGCCGAGTCAAGCATTTCCACCATGGCAAAATCATCTCAGATCTTACTTTGAAGCAAAAGAGTGGACAGGGAGATGAGAAAGCTAGTGTTTATTGGCCAGCCTCTGACATAATGTGCTCTTTACAAGCATAAAATTATTTAATTCTCTCAACCACCCTTTTATTTTACCAATGAAGAAATGGAGTTTTGGCAAGGTTAAACAGCTGGCTGGAAAATAGCAGAGCCAGATTTCACACCCAAGTCTTACTTTGTTGTTCTCATCAGCACATGTCCACACCTACCCGTCATTTTCACACCATGCTCTGCAGACCTCAGGCTCCTCAGAGCCCCCAAAAGGAGCATCGTGGCCAATTCAGTAGCACTGGAGACCAAGGGCACAGACATCCCACCCAGGTTCAACCAGAGAAGTTCTCATTTTCTCTACTTTACTTATGGAGCTTCCTTATTTCATCTGAACAAATAATTCTTGAGGAAATGGAAAAGAATCAGAAACCACTGTACTGACCATGCTACTTCCCAAAATAAAGCCAGAGGTATGGTTTCTAGCCTTAACTCCATCACCAGTTTGCTGCAGGATCATGTCAGTCACTTCTTCTGTCCATTGTTAGGCAGGCAAGGTGGGATGATGGTGCTGAAATCCTATTGTGCTAAACTTCCCAGAGAGAACAAGATTCAATTTCATTCACTTAATGAATGAAAAGGGTGGGACTGCCTTGCATAAAATTCTAGATTAAGTTGTAATTCCACCAATGGCAGCAAATTAGAGCCATGTGATTAGTGACCAGGCAGAGCTCAGCAGAGTCGCTGCTGGATGCATTGACTGACACCAGCCAAGAGCATCTAACATTAGGATCAAAAAGCAAACATGAGCCAACCTTTTGGCGTTAACTCACAGAAACCAGCACATGACAGAATGCAGGAATCTGAGCACACAGTCCACAGGGGTACATAGACTTACCAATAGAGATGTAACACATGAATATACTGATTCTGGAAGAATTCATGACTGGAAACAATGCCACACTCATGTATGGTTTGACCATTCTTATACCAAGTTACCTCTGGCTTGGGCTCACCTGATGATAAAGAAATAAGAATATTCTTATTACATTAAGTATTATTAGAAAAGAAAACTATAAAGCCAGGAATAAGAAGGAGTAATAAGCAATAGGGATGAGTATGATGGACTATGTCAGTGGGGGAACAGGAAAAACTCCCTCTCACTGATGCAAATGCATCATTCAACAAGCACCATTGAGCATGTTATGTGCCTAAGCTAGTGCTGTGCCAGGGTGAGGATGGGGCACACACAAAATGAAAAATTCTGTCCCTAATATCAAGGAGCTATTAAGAAAAGTATCTAAGACCTAGATATAAGGCAAAAATGTGGGTAGGATCTTCTTTCAATACCCTAAGGACACACAGCTCCACCTAAAAATTATCTAGGGAAATGCACTTTAATTCAATGATCACTAGTGATTAAAATTCCCAGATTCGGTGAAGTTACATGTAAACTTGTAGATTTCTATCCAATAGAGATACAAATAATCTCTGGCAGAAAAGATAACTCCATAAGTTATGGTTTATTGCCCTACAGGACATTCACCGGTGTTTTACTTAACCCACTAATCTTACCCTAACATCCCCTTATTACATTGCCTGTAATTACCTAATACCTCCAATTTCTTGGCCACACCTTAATAGTTTCTGGTTCCCTGTGTGTTCAAAGACTTGAATAAAGTGTCTGAGATGTTCCTTTCATATTTGCATGGGAGTCACTTTACCTTTTTGAAAGTAATTTTTTTAACAGTGTTTAGAGTCAAGTGTATGATATGGTACAAAAGAGGGAGGAACAAAGTGGATTAGCAAATGCCATACCTTCCTGAGGAGGAGGAAGTCTGGAAGGTAAGTCTGCCAGGCTGGCACTGAGCACGTGTGACTGACATGATCACAGAAATTGGCCTATACATTCTCCCTCAGATTTCCCTTGGTGATCATGAACGCTATGTGACACTCACTCATGGGCTAATCTGGTAAAACCCCAGGAATTCCATTCACTCTTGGGATTTTTTTTCCCCTTGTGATAGGGCAGGAGGGTTTCCAGAATGCCCCAGGGGAGCTTTCTCACTAGCCTCCATACCACTGAAAACACATTGAAATGTACCAGACATATAGGAGGAAAGCCCAGAATGTGGAAACACTACGCCATTCTGAACCCATCCCAGAAACATGTGTGTTTTCCTATCATTTATCATATGACTTTGACCACTAAGAGAAGAACTCTATGTTCCTCTGAGGTCTGTGCCATGGATGGGACCTGAGGATGCTTCCCCCACCGTGTCTTGTCTCCCAGCTAGACTACCTCCGTGCCGACACCATGAATGTGCTTTGTGGCAATTGTGGGTATTCGTCTTTGCCTCCTCCTTCAGGTAGGCACCTGAGTAATAGGTCCCTGGAACCAGAAGCAGAGAGGCTGCATGCAAGGACACATCCTTCCACAGCAGCTCCTTGGCTGGGTCTCTTTCAGGCAAATTACTAAGCCACCAAAAATGAGCTTCCTTGAAAAACCATCAAGGAAGCTGCTGGTCATAATTCATTTCTGCCTTTATCAGCCTTGTGTCCCCCTCTCAGACAATTTCATAGATTCCTTGTTAGGAAGCATTCAATTGCTCCTTTTTTAAAAAATGTATACCTGATTTTTTTTTAATTAAAGCATCATTGATATATATTCTTACGTTGGTTTCAAATATACAACAGTGATTCAACAGTTACCCATATTATTAAATCCTTACCCTCTCTAGTGAGGTCACTACCTATCAACACCAAAAGATGTTATACAGAATCTTTAACTGTATTTTTCATGCTGTACTCCAGTCGCTGTGACCAACTTATATTGTGATTGTGAATTATTTTGCCCCTTTACCCCCTCCCCTCCCCCTTGGTAACAACTAGTCCCTTCTTGGTGTCTATGAGCTGACTGCTATTTTGTTTATTCTGTTTTACTTTGTTTTTATACTCCACAAAGGAGTGAAATCATATGTTGTGTACCTGATTTTCTTGAAGAAAGTATATGCAGTGTGCATGAACTGGGTCTGGGGAACTCATTCTGATCTCTTTGACTCCAGTTTTGTTCACTTCATTCAGACTCATCTGGGCTGATTGATTCCCCCAGTTTCTTAATGGCTGACTGGTTTTTTCCCTTTGTGCAGCATAGATCTGAACCATCAGCCAGAAATGAGACTCGCATAAGGAACTGGTATTTGTACCATGTGGGTGGTTCTCTTTTTTCTTCCTCCACTTGCTGGAAACCTAACCGGAAAATCCTACCCATGTTTTTAAGTCTACCTACAGGTCACATATTGAAAGCCACCTCTAGAACATTTCACAAGCATCTGGCTAAGGTGTGTGGGGACCAGTGGCCAAGTTTAGGGTATGTCTCAACACTGGGGCCCCCTGGGGAGACACAAGGGCTCCACTTGGAAGGCTCAGTAGTGGACTGGTGCCTGTCCGTCTATCTGAATGGCTATGGACAAACACCTAGAAAGCAAGTGGGCTCAGCTCTGGGCTTAGAGAGGCTAAGCGCACAGTTCTACACCCCAGCATCCAGACTGATGATGGGATTTTATTATGACTTCTGCTAAGCAAGCGTGGCCATTTCAGAAGCCGGCTCTTCTCTCTGGATGTAGGAAAGGGGATCAGGGGAGGATAGTTTTCTACCTGCCCTCAGGAAGATCACTGGCGCCTGCATGTTTTTGAGGGTAGAGATGTAATCACAGAAAGAAAAGAAAACCACAAAATACAAGATACCACTCCCTACCCAATTATTTTGCTTCTATTTTCTTTAAATAATAAATCATTTTTATCCCTGGGAGCACCATTTCCAGTTGAGCTCTGGATTATTTATTCTCCAGCCCGGGGGAGAAATTCCAGTGTCCTGCTTGTCCCCTATTGGATATGCTTTGTCTTGGGTGACGTCTTCCCTGCTGACTAATGTGCAGGCAGTGGGGAAGCAGATTCAGCCAGTACTGGGATATCAGTAGAAGACTGATGGAACTAAAGTTCAACAGTGTTTGACAGACGTTATTCATGCCACTCCTATGTACACAGTCCTGTGTACACAGATTAAGAGTAGATTATCTGAAAAAATTACCAATATGGAAGTTTCCCTAATGAAGAAACGCAATGTGAAGTGAAGATCCCTGAAATGTGTCCAGGAAATGACTCCAAGAAATCTTTCAGGAAAATATCATAGAGGATTTAGTTGCTCCATGGGTTACTCAAAACAAACTTCCCAGGCGATTTTCCCAAATGATGTTTTAAGAACACCTTTGTGTTCCCAAACAGCTGGTCCACAAGAAGATTTCAGACGGTGATTAGCTAGTAACGCTTACCAGATATTATGCAGCGAAGCGATGTGTTTGATTTCTCAGGAACTTTCTGGGAAAGCAACGTGGATAAAAAACAAAGTGTGTGTCTCTGGGGCCCTTCGGAGTCTGTCATCCTTTCATGCCACTTGAATCTGGAAAATAAAAGTCCCAATATTAGCATTTGTTATGGACTTCTCTGACATTCCCACGAGTTCAAGAAACCCCGCGGCCCAGTCAGTGGCCCCTAGGGAGAGAGAAGGATCATAAGCACCTCTCCCTGGCGTAGAGAGGGCAAGTCCTGGGGCAGGCTCCCGCCTGCGGCTCTGCGCACATGTGAGCCTGATACTTGTGGGGCTGTCCTGGGTTCTGTAGGGTGTTTAGCAGCACCCCTGGCTTCAACCCACTGCGTATCAGTAGCACCCTCTGCCAACTCGTGACAATCAAAATGTCTACAGATGTTGCCGATGTCCCCTGGGAGGGCGGCAGTTGAGAGCCACTAGTCCAAGTGGATCACAGCCTGACCAAAGCCCAGATAAGGAGGAAAGAACCACGAAGCCTACAGCCAGGGCCATCTCCTCTCATTTCTTTCTTTCCTCCTCAAAGTCTTTTCATACTGGACTCAAAAAGTGCATATGCATGTTTGCCTCCAAAAAGAGTAGTTGATTAGATGCAAATGAATCTCCAGGTGGGAAGTATTTCGAAACTGAGAAAGTACACCTTCTTGGCACCATTCAGGCACCTCCCCTCCTCTGCCCCCCCGAGAGGGCAGTGGCTGGGCTGGTGCATCTGGGCAAGCATGTGCTCACTTGTACAAGCAGGCACAAACACTTGATTAGTCACCAGGTACTTTATTTCATCCTTTTAAACTACCTAAATGCTTACCTCCTACATCTTACAGATGAGAAGCTGAGGCTCAGAGAAGTTCAGCAACTGTTCAAGGTCACACAGCTTCAGTGGCTGCTGCCTTGGGGCCACACTTCATGGCTGTGCAAGCTGACATCTTGCGTGTGCAAGGCACCCCTGCAGCTACACAGTACCCACTTGGCACAGGTATGTGGCCACCCTAAGAACACAGGTCAGTCTGAAGCCAGAGGGCCTTTTTCCCCTTTCTCCTCGGGGTTCAGGGCAGGCCTCACTCTGCCAAATCTGTCCTCTGCAGGGGCCCAAGCTCAGAAATAACATTGTGCTCTATCCAAACGGTAGGGTCCCGCTTCCTTACCTTAGTGAGCAGCTCTCCACACCGTGGAGCTCAGGTAAAGGAAAGCTCACACCACACACGAGGTACACTTAGCATGAACAGGGGAAGGGCTCCAAGAAGCTGCAAATGGTGATGGTGGGGATGCTGAGGGCCCTAACGCAGAAGTCTGAGCCGAGCTCTCCGTGGAAGAGTCTGGGTCTACATGGCCCCACCCGTAACATACAAGGGGAACCCCTCTGCATGCAGGTATGACAGCTTCTTAACTGTTCAGAACCAATTCCCCCAGTTTGCAGGTCTGGGTTCAAGATGAAAATGAGGAGTTCCTTGTTCAAATATGGTTAAGATACTGAAGACAGCAAGCGCAGAGCATTAAACAGACCACCGGCACCCTTCGAGCCACGGGGCCCCTGGGGCTGGCCCTGCCTGGTAGACGGCTCCCCTGGTCTACACTTAAACACGTGCTAGTCCTCCCCTCTGGGCCTCTCCTCCTGCTTCTGAAGCTCCCACAGTATTTCTTTAACACCAGTGTATTTACTCATCCCCTTTTAAGTTTGATCTGGTAATGGGAGCTAGAGCAGCAGATATGATTTAAGAGAAAAAAAAGAGTTGGTATTTCTCAGGATAATTGAATGAATAATATTAGGGCTAAATGTAGGTCTAAAGCAGGAAGAATGGGATATAAGTCCAATTTTTTTTAATGTTATGGTATTTCACAACTAAAAGTGTAAATTGTATTCCTGATTTTGTCCAGTGTCCTTGACTCAATATAAAGTGCGGAACAAGGGTTGGCACACATATAAAAGTGCAGCTTTAGGAAGAAAGAGGGAGAAGGAGAGAAAGAAAAGAATAAGAAATAAAGAGACAAAGAGAGTCTTAGACTTAGAATCACCCTATTTATTTGTATTTATTGCTAGTCTGGTAAATTTCCCAAAGATGAGGACAGTGCAATTTACATTTTTTGTATCTCCAGTTAGTATATTGATCTGGACATGGAATACAGTTAGTTTATCATTCAAGAAAACCAGTGGACTAGGAGTCAGAGGTTTTAGCCCTAACACTTACAATCATCATTTTTGAGTGGCAACGTGCACAGGTGGTTAGGAGTCTGGTTCAAATTCCGCCTTCGCTCATTACGAGCTCAATAAGCATGAAACAACCTTTCTGTGCCTGAGTTTTCTCATCTGTAAAATGGAGGCATAACTTGTATATTCTTCATAGGTTGTGAAGACTAAATGAATTATTGCCTATAAAGCACTTACTACAATGCAGAAGTAAGCGCTCAGTAAATGTTAGCACTAATTATTATTTTTTTTAAGTGCAGCTTCTGGTTAGAAACACTAGCCCATCTGACTTGACTGGTAATGACACTGAAACTTCTGCAACACTTCTTTTTAACAGCTTTAGTGAGATGTAATTCACATTCCACACAATTCGCCCATTTAAAGTGTACCATTCCATGGCTTTCAATGTATTCAGAGTTGTGTGACCATCACCACAATCAGTTTTAGAACATTCTCATGACCCCCAAAATAACCCCCCACCCTTAGTTTCCCCCTCCTCATCTTCCCACCAACCCCCACCCTCCCAGTGCCCCAAAGACACATAGATCGCCTTCCTGTCTTTATGGCTTTGCCTATTCTGGATATTTCATATAAATAGAATCAAGTGATATGTAGTCCTTTGTGACGGCTTATTTCTTGTAGCATAACACTCCCAAGGTTCATCCATGCTGTACCGTGTGTCAGCATTTCAGTTCTTCCCAAGGCCAATATGCAACCCTTCTTAGGAGCAGCTGTCGGGGCAAAGGGATGGCTACCTGGGCTCTCCACATTCCTAGGAGACTTACCCAGACAACTGGGGAGGGGAAAGGGTGGGCACAAGACTCTCATGGCTAGAAAACTCTCCAGACCCAGAAGCACCACAGGACTGAGAACCAAGCCCAGGCCTTGTCACTGGCCAGGGATAAATCTACATCCACTTCTGCCACCGACCTGGTGGAGGTATCAGGCCTGTTACATCATCTGCACTAGCAGATAACGATAATGTTGTAAGGATTAAAATATGTATATAAATGGCCTAGGAAGAATCAGCTACATAACTGATTTTCAAGGTGGTAATCAATAGACTTTAATGAAAGACTTCCCTGGTTTCATCAATTTCCTTTTCTGCTGGGGGTTACCACAAATGGTTGTTGTTGTTGTTTTACGTGATATGTCAATTAATGTCTTAAAGTTTCTACTGGTATAATATTCACCTGCAATAGTGATTTACAAGATATGACTCCTCCGTTCCCATTTCCAAGGTTCACTGCTGGGGTGGACAGGAAAGAAAGGACAAACTGTCAGGAGTTGGGGTGACATTGAGGACCTGGCGTGTCACCTATGGCTCCTCCCCGGGTGACTGCCTCTTGACAGTGAAGTCCTACAGGTCACAACACTGACACACACACTCCCTGACTCATACAGTTGGTTCAGGGACCACGTACCCCAGCCACAGGGAAAGGACAGTGACGTCAGGACGCAGTGAGAGCCTTTGAAGACAGATTTCCCCTTCTCCGCTGGAGATGGATAGCTATACTGAGTTACGGATACTAGCAGAGAGGGCTGCGGCTGGGCTCACAGACAACCTTGGAGAGAAAACATGCTAACTGGAAAGAACACAATATTTGGGTGATTCTTCTTTTGTTGCCAATGATTTCTAGCTGTGTGGTCCAGGGCAAATTGCTTTCTTTTTAAAATGTATGTTTACCTTTAATTATACAGATTCTACATGCATACATGTGTATTCTTAAAAATGCATATAAAGGTAAATTCATCCACAAGCACTCTTCCTCCATCCTAAGAGCAAGAGTTGGCTGTTCTTCCAGGCATTTTTCATCCATTTATGTATAAAGTCATCAGAATACATATATAATTTTGTGGGATGAGTGGCATTACATGGCATGTACTTGCATGCAATTGGCTTATCTGACTTAAGAATAACTTCTGGCAGTCTTACAGTGTCAGTCCAGTCCATAAAGGGCTGCATCCTTTTTTAAAAACTGCCCGATGCTCTCAGTATTGCATGGTATGGCAATATCGTGCTTAATCTGTCTGTTCTTGTACTGACGACATAGAGACTGACTGGAGTTTTTAGACTTACAAATGTGTCTCAGAAAACATCTTGGTACATGCCTCTCTGGGCAGGTGTTTCTCTAGACTAATACCAAGAAATGGAATTGCTGAATAAAAGAGTACTCTCATGTCCCATTTGATAGATACTCCAGAATGGGCAGGAAGCTTAACTGAACAGCAGAAGGATGTGGTGATGAAGGGCCAGATTCCTGGGTTCAAACCCTAGCTCTACCACTTACTACCTTATCTTCTCTCTGCCTCAGTTTGTTCACCTGTAAAACTAAGATAACAGCAGTCTCTACTTCACTTCATTGGTAGGAAAATTAAATGGGTGCATAAAACTCCTCTTAATAGCAAAATGAGCTCTCTCTGTTAGCTGCTGTCAGGAGCTTTGGGTTTAACATCAGCAAAACTACAAAATATCTTCCTCTCAAATTGGTGGGAAACAGGTAAGAGATTATAGGAGAATTCTTTGAATATTGAAAACCCTTGACTGCTGCCAAGTTTTTTCTTGGCTAATCTGCCCCATACCCATGGCTGCTGTCAGCAGGAAGCCTGCTGTCCACAGAGGGGCCAGGGCAGAGCTCTCAGTCCACATCAGAGAACAGGAGCTGGTAGGAAAGCCAGCTGTCGCAGTGCTGTCTCACTGGGGACAGGAGGGATTAGTTCTGATTACCCAGGCTAATCCAATGGCAGTTGGGTTCCTGAATTTGCCATCTGAGTTACTATGGATTTGGATGCCACACCCACTGTCCCTTAATAGCCCATCCTAGGTTAGTTAGGGAATAGCATCCTCCCCAAAGATGGGTTCTGGGAATTTGGGAATGGGGGCCATGGGAGAAAGACCAGGCGGGTAAAGATAATTGACATGTTTTGGGTGCTTCTACATGTCAGCCCCCAGGCTGGGCACTTAATAGACATTATCATATTTAATCTTTACAGCACAACTACTAAGGAGGTATTCTTTCCCATTTCACAGATAATGATTTGGAAGCTTATTGTAACTTTACAGGGTTGATGTTACAAACCTAGTTCCTCACTGTCTCAAGCACTGTGTTCTTTTTTGGGTATGACTTTGGGGTTGTACGTGAGAAACAGGCAAGAAATAAGCCCAAGAAAAAGATGCTCAACATCATTAATCATTATGGAAATGCAAATTAAACCATAATGAGATAGCATTTCATACCCACTAGAATGGCTATAATAAAATAGATGGGAAATATGGAAAAGGCAACCCACTAACATGGCTGGTGGGAATGTAAAATGGAACAGACACTTTGGAAAACTGACAGTTTCTTAAAGAGTTAAACTGAAATTTACCCAAACACCCAGAATTTCCATTCCTAGAAATCTGCCCAAGAAAAATGAAAACATACATCCACACAAAGACTTTCACACAAATGTTCTTAGGAGAGTTATTCATAATAACGAAAAATTGGAAATAACCTAAATTTCTGTTGGAAACAACCTAAATGTCCAACTAATGAAACAGATAAAATGTGGCAGAGCCATACAGCAAGACACTACAGAGCAATGAAAAGGAACAAACCAGTATACCTGGTAGGCCATGGGAACCTCAAGAACATTATCATTATGCTCAGTGAAAGCAGCCAGACATGAGAGCCCACGTATTGCTTGATCCCATTTACATGAAATGTCCAAAATAAGCAACAGAGACCAAAAGTAGATTAGTGAATGCTGGAGGGGGAGGCAGGGCAGAGAACGTTAATCAGCACTAAACAGGCATGAAGGATCTTTTGTGCGGTGATGAAACTGTGCAAAACATCAATGATGGTGGTGCACCTTGATAAATGTACTGAAAACATCACCGAGCTGAACACTTAGAAAGGTGAACTATACAATATGCAAAATATGCCTCAAAAATGTTCATTTGTAAAAGAGGCAAGAAGGAGACAAACATTTAACAAGCACCTTCTATATTCATTGCAGCAGTGCTTGTGACAGTAAATGACTGAAAGTAATCTAAATATCCATCAGTAGGAATCTGGTTACGGTGTAGCTACACAATGGAACCTTTTAACAGCAATGGGTATAAAAATGAATAAGGTGGTATATGTATGCACTGATATGGAATGATCTCCAAGATATAATTGTTAAGCAAAATAAAATATAGAAAAGAGTGTAGTGTATGCTATCACTTGCATAAAAAAATAAGAATATTCTAATATGCTTATTTATACACATTATGATTCTAGAAATACACAAGAAACAGGTAACCTGACTGCCCCTAGGGAGGAGGCACCAGTGTCTGAGGAAAGGAGGGGATGCTAGTTAGGTCAGTGCTTGCCTTGTATACCTTTGGATATTTTAAATCTATATATGTTACCTAATAAAAAAAATTCAATTTAACATTTAAATATTAATAGTGAGCAACTCCATGTGCCTGACAGTGTGCCTGGCACATAGATAAAGTATTAACAATGAACTGTAGCTGTAATCTGCTGTCAGCATTTGGATTGAACTGTTTTTGGTAGAATAGAGAGTCTTCCCACTGGTACTCCTTTCCTCTGCTATTTACAATCTGTGGAAGATTCCAATTCTTTAAGGGAGGGCTAAAAAAAATAGCTCAAGGTTACATGAGACCTATGAGTTTAGTACCTTCCCTGATTTTGCAATTGAGAAACACTCTAGAATCACAGGCGGGTTAAGGGACTTTTCCAAGGTCACGCAGCTTGTTAGTGGGAAAATCCATGATTCTTGACTCTGATTTTCAACTTATGTTGAAAGGACACATACCTTTGCCTCTGGTGTCCTTGTCGTCTCTCAGGGCAGTCAGGAAGAGGGGAAAGACTATGATGCTGTGAACGTACAAAGCAGGACACTGCTGTTAATGAGACCAACTTCTGTCAATCAACTGGTTAAAATCACTTTGATCTGAAGTGAGCCTGGTGGACTGACGGTCGTGTCCAGTCTAGGTGACGCACTCAGGGCCACCACTGTGCAGTGAAGAAGCCCTTTCTCTGGTTCCTCTTCCTCTTGTCCTTCACAAGCCCCTTGTGTGTTTTTGCTCCCTCCCCATGTACCCAAGCCCCAAGGCAACTCCAAGCTCTCCCTCGTTGGAGAATGTTTATTTTTAATGGGACCAAAAGGTGTGGAGTGTTTCTCTATGGAAATTCAGGCTTCAGCCAGTATAGTTGAGGACCTGGGAAAGGCTGGGGTCTCTTCTGTCCTGCTCTCTGCCATGTAGGGGGAAGAAGACCACCCCCTCAGGGAAACGAACTGTGCCTGGCTTTTCTGTGCTCAACAAACCACCTCCCAGTAAGCCGCTCAAAGAAAGTGCACAGTTGGGGGACCAGGGACGTGTCCTTAACCTCACCACCTTCTACCATCATCCTTCAACACAGCCAGTCAGGGGGTCTGGGGAGAAAACTTTATTTTTGCCTCCACCTAACCTTCTTTTCTGAATAGGGTTTTTAAATCATTCTTCATCTAATCTTTTTTTTTTAGTAAAGTGTGCCTCACCACACCCAGTAAAAAGCACCCTGGGAGGAAGGTCATGTACTCCATGCAAGGGCCATTCTGGGGAGAATCTGTTACCTTGTCTGAGTTGGAGTTTATAACAGGCCTATCCAAAAATCTCTAAAATATGAACACTGCCCATAGCTAACCTTACGACTAAAGGAAGAGCTGGGTTGACTTTGGAGGCCTTTCTCCAAAATAGCCGAAACCTCCTGAAGTGGCCATTTCGCTTCTTCTAACTCCATTCCACCGCCTCCCAGCACTCCGCGCCCTTCCTGCTTTCTGGGCTCTGATTGGTCTTGCTCGGTGATTGGCTTATTAACCTAAGCCTAAGCCAATCAGCACATGGCTCTCTCCAGAAGGCAGTTCGGGAGTGATCCAATCAGTGCCAAGCTTAGGTCTTTCACTATGGCCTCTCAAAAAGGAAAAAGAAAGCGTGCAACCCCAGGGGAAGCTGTGATAAGCATTTGAGACTGTCAGAAAACAGGCTGAGGGTGAAGCCAAAGCACAGAGAAGGGCAGGGTCTGCAGAGAGAGAACCAGAGCCGGGATCCTGACCAAACTCCGGGACTTTTCAGTTGGGTGGGCAATAAATCCCACTCCTCTTTAAGCTAGTGTGAGTTGATTTTTGTTCCTTCTAGAAAGCATACTGAAGCATCCATCCTTCCCCTGCCTGGCCCATGGAAATTCCTATCATTGGCCCTCACGTGCCTTCACCACATTATAGACAGAAGTAAAGGATTTGAGATTCGGTTGTATAATGAGATTAGTTCTGTATAGACAGAAGGATTTGAGATTAGGTGGCTTAATCAAAGAATGCTTCTCCGAGAAAGCTCGGGGGGCACCTGAAGAAAGCCTAGCCTAACCAAACATATTTCTGGTCTTCATTCAAACCCTGTCTCCTTCTGCCCTCCATGTTTTGTTTTTTATTGTTTCCTTTACACAGACAACCTTCCATCGATAACGTGTTCAAATCCCACGAGTTTTCAAGCCCCAGCTCGAGTGCTAGCTTGCCCTTGAAGCCTCCCTTGATTACCACCCCTGGAAAAAAAATAATAAAAAGACCCCCTCCACCATGATGGACCACTCACCACAGTGTGTCCCCCCCCACACTCAGTGTCCCCCAGACACATGCTCAGCTATCAACTCTTTGCCCGAACGGCACCGGATGGGTTTATGCTTGTGTTCCTACAGCTCTAGCACCTTCCAGCTGAGCCTTCTGCATCTCTGTGTAGGCAGGCTTAGTGATTGGAGAGAACAAGCCCGAGTAGGTTTTCTTCAGGAATTACAGGCTGCAGGAATGGCTAAAGCAGAGGTTCTCAGAGTGTGGACTTGCCTGGGCCGCACCATCACCATCACCTGGGAACCTGTCAGAAAGGCAAATTCTTGGAACTTTCAGAATCAGAAACTCAGGGATTGAGAGCCAGTAACCTGTATTTTCACAAGGTCTCTAGACGGTGCTGCACTTTAAAGTTTGAGAACTGCTTTTCTAGAGGAAGGTCTTAAATGACTTACTGACTGAGCAGTGAATGAGCCTGGTTATCTAAGAGCAGGACTGAAGTCCAAGTGCAGGTCAAGGTGAGCTGTGTGGCCCCAGACACACCGGCAGCAGCCATGCAGGAGGCGGCTCTGGGAGCAGTAGGGTGCTATCTGTTGGGAAGTGAACTGTCCAGACCTGATGTCTCTCCAGCCTGATGTCCAAAGTCTCCTGGTCCTTTGGGGCTATGCCGGGAGGGTGCGCATCAGCAGAAACCTCCAAGAGGGCTCCACACATTGTTAAATGTTTCTCTCTTTCATGTGGGTTGGGCATTTATTCTTTCATTTTTGCCAACCACACGCTGACCTGATTATTTTCTTGCACATTTCTTTACACTTCTGAATATCCAGATTTCCCTTTTAGCAGAATTAAGCCCAGACGAGCAGGGTTCCTTGTGAGCCTTTCAGGAACTCAAGCAAAGAATTGATTACAATACTTAGATGTGCCTGGGCCAAAGCTATGGGGTATCTCAGTGAAGATAAGGGCAGTAACACAATAGAGAGCTGATAAAAGTGTTTAGAGCCATCCCATGAGGTCTACTTGTGATTCCTGTCTGTCCATCCCTCTGTGCCCGACTCGCCCTCACCCCAGAACATAGAAGCACCCTGTGCTCATTATGGACCTTCATCACTGACCTTGACATTCCAGCCATGGCTCCTAGGATGGCCTACCCAGCTATTGTCTCGGCTCAGACCCCAGTGGCTAGTCCATTTCAGAGCATTTTCACCTTCACTCCCACCTATCACCCTACAGTGCCTGTATCTAAGCAAAAAGGGAATTGACACAAGGCTCAACTATAATCTTTGAAGAAAGACTGTGCTTGTGCCTTATTTTCATAATAATCACAGGCATCCCCTTATATGCAGACATTTACTTTTCCCTTCCATTCCTATGGACTTAAGAAAACTCGTATTTAAACATGGTACTGGTAGGTACTAAAAAGCATCCTCAAATGATATGGATATACTCTCTTTAGATAATAAACATACCATCAACCATTTTCAGACAAAAACAGTTTTCTTATTTATTATAGATGCATTCTAAAACACAATCCTTTTTCTATTTTGCTCTCAGATACATTGGTTTCAAGTACAGAATTTTCATCAAAAAATCTAACCTGTTATTTTTGTATAGTCATGCACTGATGTCAAAAATGTGTCATTTCCATTACTTGAATAGTTTGTATTATGGAAACATTCTGAAGTTTTAGCAAAAAAGAGAGAGAGAAGCTTTTTAATTAACCAAGGAGGAGAACTAGCCTTTGTGGAGAAACTACCACTGCCCAGGTACTTTAGGTATATTTACTCATCTAATCCTCCATCAGTCCTGTCAAACTGGATGATGACATCTTCATTTTACAGACAAGAACACAGGAGTTCAGACAGGCTGAAAAGCTGTGCTAGAATCAGGATCTGATTCCACATCTGACTCCAGAGTGTGGGCTTTACTCCTCAGCACCACTCTGCTTCCCTCAACCTCCACTCACCCAGATGAGACACTTGGCGGTATCCTCTTTGCACGGACTGATATCCACACGTAAGTGTGCACGGGGCAGGTAAGAATGAATTACATGGGGGAAACAAGGAGCTCTCTGCGGTTGATGAAAATAAGAATTCCACCCTACCTAAAAATCTACCCCAAATTGTGACCGAATATTTTGCAAAAACTTCAAAAGGCCGCTGTGATTTGGAAGCTCAAATACATTTAGTTTGTTTTCAATCCTGATTTCCAAGACCTGAATATGTTGATTGACCATCAGTGCCTGTTAATACTGGATCTGTCAATTTGTCGATTCAGAAGGTGACTCACAACATCCTGGGTTCCCGTTCAGAAGCCCCACAACAAAGAAGCTCATTCAAGTTACCTTTACCAGGTATCCTGTTACAAAACATCGCTTACCATTTCTCATGAATCAATCTTCAAAAATGAAGACTGCCTTTACTTAAGGTAAAGGTTGTAGAAGGGAAACACTAAAGCAGAAGCAGTTCTAAATACTGTTCTTGCTTTTATCTATTTTTAAATGGTTGCCAGGTGTCTGTGACTGACACCCTTCATCAGTGGTTTTAAAGTCTGGATGTGTTCATCAGAATGTAGTGTGACAGTGGTGTCATTTTATTGATGGATTTTTTTTTTTTGGTTGGCTTTTGCCTTAAATTGAAAAAAAAATCTGTGTAACAACTTGAGTACAACGTTAATCCTATAGTTAACAACACTGTACTGTACATTTAAAAACTGATTAAGAGGGCAGATCTCATGGTAAGTGCTCTTACCGCAACAAATAAAAGAAATGAAAGTCTATTTAATGACTCCATGAATGTTTGCATCAGCCATTTTGAAATGAATGCCTGAGAGCTTTTCAGCAATTTGTATTCCTGTTGTTGGCAAGATATCCCCACCCAGAAAGTGGGGATTTTTACCCATTCAGATAATCCAAACAAAAGCAAAAACTTTTAACGAAGATACTCAAATATTTCAGGCAAAAGTCTCTAGGGCCTGAATTACCTGGATAATTACCTCAATTTTTCATGTTACTTTGCAAAACCTCTACAGGTCACTCCTTTGAGTCATCCTGTATGTTTGCTTTTTCTGGCTGTTGAGAATAGCCGTGATGTGAAAGAATCTATTTTAATTCAAAGTAAACAGACATTAAAAAAATAGTAGTTTCCAAAAAGGATCAGAATGGACCTAAACTAAAAAATGAGAATTTGGCCACTTTAAAACCCCATATACCCAAATATGCCACATAGCAGCTTGAACAAGCTGCCCTGTTCCCTATCATAGAAAACAGAAACAGCTACGTATTTAAAGCAAGGCCTTTCCTTATGTAAAAAACAAAGTCTAGATACTTACTTTTCAATACTGTTTTTGCCGTCCTTGTGAGTATAGTGGTGAGTATCCCCGCCTGTCAATATTGTTTTGTCCAAGAGTTGGGATAGGAGAGCTGGCTTGGCTGTGGGCTCCCAGGCTGTGTGTGAGGCATTGATTGGATGCCCCTGTTTCTGGGACTGGGCTTCAGAGGAGTTACAGGGTTCAGGGTTTTTCCCATGAGCAGGTCAAAGCACAGTTGCATCTGTTTCCAGAAAAAGCTCCTATCTTCCTAAGAGGGAAAATTCCATGCCCAGGGAAGTTCTGAAAGAAGAGCATTTTTTCCTGCCCTTGAATGCACTAGGTCACTGCTGCAGCCGGACAGTATTTGTTAGCATCCCTGTGATGAAACTTGAGGGCTGTTTCTGCAGTAGGTGTGACACTTGTTGACAACGCCGGGGAGGCCCTGGCAAAGAGGCCTGGTGAAACTCACCCCCAGGGGCTGACGAAACCCAGACAAGCTGTCACTGATGCTTGGGGGACTAAGCAGCATTTTGCAAAGCCCAGGCACAGCCTCAGGTTTGGTCGCTCACCTCTTAGAAAAGCAAAATCTTGCTGCCTGATGAAGTGATTAAGGCTGGAGGGACGCCAGCAGCTCTGTATCACGCATTTGAAGTACACATAGGAAACCCGTGGCAGGGATGAGGGGAGGTGAACAGGAGAGTTACATGTTGTTCATTTAGAACTGGTATCACAGTCGTTCTCTGAAGTTCTCTGAGAAAAGCAGAAGCCACAGCAAGGCAGGATCCACCTCCTCCCACCTCCCCCAGGGCCCCCTCCCACCTCCCCCCCCTCATACACACACGCGCGCACACACACACACACACACACACACACACACACACACACACACACACACACACACATTTTGACCACAGTAGTAAGAAGAGAACAGAGGAAGAGCAGAAGAAATCCACAGAAGAAATACCTGGGCCCTATTACTTCAAATTGTCAAGAACTGTTCCTGTTGGCAAAACAGATTTTGTAAAATGGCACTTCTTTTACTGAATTTTGCCCAAATCCAAGAAGGAACATACCAAATCCAAAGTATGATTCTGTAACTACCTTGCCTCTCCATGAAAGTATTTTAATGTACCCCTCGTGGAAGCTGACAGCTTAAAAAGAAGCCTCTTAGGAGACTCACAAAGACAGAGATGGCTAAAATTAGCAGCTCTGAGCGGGTGACTTTGAAAAGGACATAACTGTAAATATTCCCTCTGTCCTGGACACTATAATCCTCAAAAGCAAATTGTTTTTACATGGCATGGTGGGCATATCACTGTACCTTGGTGGAAAGAAATTTTCCACAAGAAAAATTTTCCAAGAAAAATCATCATTTAAAACTATTAAATATCAAGAAATGTACAGGTGATGTGTTCTGTTTCTCAGTTTTATCTTCATATGGGAAGAAAGATATTGAAAGCTGAGAAACTAAAATAATGACTACCTCTTTGGGAACATGTCTATGAAATGCAAAAGAATGCAAAAAATACCCAACGCTGGTGACTGTGGGCATCAGGTGGATCCTCTTCACAGAGGACCTTTCCAGATAAGAGAGAGAACTTTAAATTGAGAGTGAAGAGAGGAGGAAGGTGTGATGATAAAAAATAACCAAATGTATCACACAGCAGCAGGATAGGATACAGCCAAAAAGGCACCCACATCCCAGCGCAGTAGATGAATGTAATGTGCTCAAGGAAGGAGAGTTGCCCTGGTGTTTTTAAATGGAAAAGTTCACATTTGTTATGTAGCTTAACTTTTGTTCCTCACAAACATTTTTAAAAAAATGAACTCCCTCAACTCCTAGCATTCATCATCTCCTAGTAAAATAGGCTTAAGGAGCAGAGGATTTTTCACAAAGAATATATCTATGTTATATATACATATATACATACACACACACACCCATAGTGGATTCGCCTCTGTTTGTTTTATTGTTCATCTCACTAGCCTGCAGCCACAGAATTTCCATTTTAATTTTAGGGTTGTTGGAGCAGGAGTGGAAGATCAGAAGCAGAACGCTGGGATTAAACTCAGGCCAGTAAATGGTTCTGTGATTACTCCTGGCACGGAAGGCCCTCAAATGATACAAGGAAATAGAAGGTGTAAGATGTTGGAGAGAAAGAGGACATATATATTTGTGCCCCTCCAACAGCATGAACAAATATGTGGGTTTGTGATTAAAGGGAAGACCCGAAAATATTTAGCATCATTCCAATCAGTATGGAATATAAGAAAATGCGTTATAGTAATCTTTTTCTGAAGCTATAGGAGAAGAAAAAAAAGCTCCGTTTGGGAACAGATTTCCATCTAAGGAGCAGAGTTGGAAATGTACTTTTATATCAGCTTGTCTTTTAATTGCTTCTCTGAAAGGCCTTTGGGGTTTTGTGTTTTCTTGGCTTCTCGAATGAATGGATGGGCACCTGGTGATTCGCCAGCCACTCCAGGCTTGCTAGGACTGAGATCTAGTCAGTTCCCAACTAATCTGAATATTAAAAGCAAATTTATTAGCTTCTTAAACTTCTCTATGCTCCCAAAACTTGGGTCTGGATTAGAAGACTTTATTCCTCCTGGCACAGAAGGCCTTCAAATGATACAAGTGATGAATGCCCTTCCCAGCAGAACACATTCTTGGCTGAGGCTTGGTACCAATCACATGTCAGGAGAGATCAGATTTTCTGCCAGGATCCTTGGGCCAAGCTGGAACTGAGCGGGACGCTCCTGCTTCAGGCAGCAGTTGACGTCTGGGGAGGGTGCCCACCACTGAGAGCACCAATTTGCTGTCCTCTCTCAACAATCAGCCCCTATCCAGGGTCCAAGGGTTCTCATAGTTTTTGCACTATGTGTGGTGCTTTGCTCAGTGAACGTGACCTGAATCGGGCCTTTGCAACTTCCATTCGGTTTCCCAAATTTTCAATGGCTGCTAATTACTCAAGTAGGTTGCTTCAACAGGCATTTTTGTTCCCCGAATGGCAAAAGAAGCTAATGTAAATAGGACTCTGGTCTCTCATGGTGTTTTCCATCCCAGGTAACAGATTTCTATAAAGTTCTTCATAAGAATATGAAGTTTTAAAATAGTTGCAAAATGACAATTAAAAAATGCAATTTTATCAGAATTCATATATCTGAGAGGGAGTTTCCAAACATACAAATGTTGTTTGGAATTTGGATTTCATTTTTCCCCTGAGTATCGAAATTAGTTTTGGTTGTAAGGTTTACAGAACACTGTACAGAGGAATTTAATCCGTCATGTTCCTGAAGTACTGAATTTCAGCTTCTGAAAACCGCAAATATCAAAGACAGGTAAAAGTTCGATTTAACTAAATATGAGAGTCTAATTACTCTCAAAAAAAACCCAAAATTCCAAGATAAAATTCTGGCACAGTTTATTCCAGTGTTTCAGTTTCATTTTAAAACAGCCACAAAAAAGTATGATGACTCAGAGCGGGAGCAAAATTCCAACTCTCACAAATGTGTATTCTGAGACCTAGGCACCATTTCACAAACACTGAGTAAATATAACTAGCTGAGCAGGGTATTGAAATTCATATTTTTAAAAATATTTGTATATGTTATATATACTCCATATTTTATGTTTCCTTTTTAAGGTTTTTCTTCTGACTATAAGAACAATATATACTTGTTAATGAACATTTTTAATATTTTGATTTTGAAAATTTCAAATCTCCCACCACCCTGAGACAGTCACCATTTTGGTGTATTCCCCTCTATTTTTATTTTCCCTTTGTGTATACCCATACATACAGTTTTCTGTTTTGGTTTTGGTTTTGGGGGAATTTTTTGTTTGTTTTTTTCACTTGGCATGAGCCTCTTATTAAGAATTCTTCAGGAAAGACTCCATATTATAGTGTCACATAAATGCATTATACTTTATGTAGCCATTGTTCCACTGTTCAATATTTGAATTGCTTATATATTTCTTTTTATAAATAAAGTGATATACATCCTTATAAATAAATATTTGGGTACATCCCTCTTGTCTATGGACAGGATGTTAAAAGTGACATTAGTGGGTCATGAGTTAAGACTATTTTAAGATTTTGGAAAGCATTGCCAAATAAAACTCTAACAGTTGTGCTGCCTTATTTTCCTACCAGCAGGTATGAGCCTGCCCAGCTCACTGAGAGAGTAACTCTCAGCCCTAAGCACTACCACTGAACATGTTTTTGCCAATCTGAGACATAAAATTGGTATTTTAAGGTACAAGGTTTTTTTTTTTTCAGTTCATTGGCCCTTGTTCTTTTATGAATTGTCTTTTCCTTTTTTTTTTTTTTTTTGGTCAGCTTTGCTATTTAGTTGTTTTCTTTTTGCACAGTCAAAAGTATTTCATGTATAATTTGCTGCTAATAGGCTCTACTTTCCCAGTTTTAGTTTGCCTTTATATTTATGAAGTTTTGATATATAGAAGGAATGGGGAGTGGGAAAGGGGATGTTGTTTAATGGGTATAAAATTTTGGTTTTGCAAGAGGAAAAAGTTCTGGAGATCTGTTTCACAACAATGTGAACAGACGCACTGCTACTGAGCCACACACTTAAAAATGGTTAATGCAGCAAATTTCTGTTATTTTTTTAACTGCAATAAAAAAGAAAACTGTCTTCTTCTTATGGTTCCTCCCTTTTGCTTAGAAAGCCCCATCCCTCCATGTACTTATCCACTATCTGCTACAGAGCAGAGGAGAGAGTGAAGCTGGATTCAAACCAAGCCCTTCTCCCTCTTTTACATGATCTTTGCCCTGTGCTAATGACTGTATCCATTTGTGCCTTTTTCCTTAATCTGGATACCTAAGATTCTCAGTTTCCTTGCTGCTCTAATAACTTCTACCCTTTGCAAGTAAGAGATTACTATAGGTATAATAGTCAGGATTTTTATTTGAAGACTCTAGGTTTTTCCCCCATTAAAAAGAGAATAAAATGGGAGTTGGGACTTTTAACTGTGACTTAATCGGGAGGCTGGAAAGTCTTTTCCCCCAAAAGCAACTGTAATGATGGACAAGATAGACAAGCAGCCATTTTAGTGCTCTAGAAATCAACCAAGCTATGCAACAATTTGAGAACCATTGTAATTGAAAAACTTCACAGCTTTGGGTCCTAACAATGAATCTCTATGCAGTCTTGCCTGGAGCTGCTCCCATTCCCCCACTTGGCTCCACTGTCAAGAGGTGCTGCCAGGACAGACTTTGAGCACTGGCATTTGCACTGCCATGGTCAAAGGGGCCTCACTGCGTTTGGAGCAGTGGACACCCCCTGTACCCAGCAGTTTTGTCAATGGAAGGAACTCTTGGCAGCAAATAAGCAGATAATAGGACTCTACTAGCTTGAGGATGGGACTGGGGTTAGGACCAGCATCTGTCTGGCTTGGGCTACGGGGGTGTGCCGTGGAGACCAGGGAGGACCCAGTCCATCCATCACCCACTTCCAGCATGCACAGAGGAGACAGGAAAGGGCCCAGCAGGCAGTAAACATGAAGGCCAACTTGAGCATAGCTGACACTGGAATGCATTCCCCTACCCGCAGATACACTGGCAGAGGATGGGAGCTTTCCTGAATCAAGGTACAGGGGCACAACCTCTGTCTAATCATTAGCTGACTAGGCTATGCAGACACAGGGGTGAGCCCAAGAAGTCAAAGTTAAAAATAATTTAAGAAAAATTGAGCAGAAATTTCTGTGTCCACATACCTTGGGGGAGACATATTTCACAGATTAATCTCAGGCCAGTTACTAACAAACCAAACTAAGAACCACAACTGCCACTGGGATGGCGAGAATGACTGGAATTCAGAGCTACCACATTTTCTAAGATTTCAAATTGTTGAAAGTTTTCAACAAAAAATTATTGGACATGCAAAGAAAAAGAACAGTGTTCTCTCACACAGAACAAAGCAGTCAACAGAAACTTTCTGAGTGTCCACCAAAGCCAGAGAAAGACATCTAAGAAAATAAAACCAATATGGAAGCAACCTAAGTGTCCATCAGTAGATGAGTGGATAAAGAAGATGTGATACATATACACAATGGAATACTATTCATCCAAAAGAAAGAAACAAATCCTACCATTTGCAGCAACATGGATGGAGCTGGAGGATATTATGCTCAGTGAAATAAGCCAGGCGGAGAAAGACAAATGCCAAATGATTTCCCTCATTTGTGGAGTATAACAATGAAGCAAAACAGAAGGAACAAAATGGCAGCAGACTCAGAGACTCCAAGAATGAACTAGTGGTTACCAAAGGGGTGGGGTGTGGGAGGCCGGGTGGGGAGGGAGGAAGAAGGGGATTGAGGGATATTATGTTTAGTACACATGGTGTTGGGGATCACGGGGGGAATAGTGTGGCACAGAGGAGGCACATAGTAGATCTGTGGCATCTTATTACACTGATGGACAGTGACGGCATTGGGGTATGGGTGGGGACTTGACAATATGGGTAAATGTAGTAACCTCATTGTTTTTTCATGTGAAACCTTCATAAGAATGTATATAAATCATATCTTAGTAAAAGATTTTTTAAAAAAAGAAAAGAAAACCAAAGACCAATATCTTTCAAAAATGTAAATGCAGAAATTCTTAACACAATATTACCAAACTGAAATGAGCAACATGTGAAAATCATTATACACCATGACAAACTGGGATTTATCCTACTAATGCAAAGGTGTTTTAATATCTGAAAGCCAATCAACATAATACATTACTAATAGAATAAAGGACAAAACCACATGATCATCTTAATAGAGGCAGAAAAAACATTTGACATAATACAACATCCATTCATGACAAAAGAACTCTCATAAATCAGGGATCGGAGGGAATTTCCTCAACATGTTAAAGGGCATCTGTAAAACAAAACAAAAAATCTACAATGAATATTCTACTTGATGGTGCAAGACTGAATCATCATTTTTTTAATCATGTTTTATGTTTAGTACACATTTTTTTTTAATGTTTTATGTTTAGTACACATAGTGTGGGGGATCATGGGGAGAACAGTGTAGCACAGAGCAGGCACATAGTGGATCTGTGGCATCTTGCTGCACTAATGGACAGTGACTGCAGGGGGGTGTGGGTGGGGGCTTGATAATATGGGTAAATGTAGTAACCACATTGTTTTTTCGTGTGAAACCTTCATAAGAGTGTAGCACAGAGAAAATGTAAGGTTGTGACTCTTGTTATATCTATTCAACAGCATACAGAAGGTTCTAGACAGGGCAATAAGGAAAAAACATTAAAACATTGAGACTGGTAAGGAAGAAGTAAAGCGTTCTTCATTTACAGATGACAAGATTCTGTATGTAGTAAATCCCAAGTATTCAACAGACAAACCACTACAACTAATAAACAAGGTTAGCAAAGTCACAAGATATAAATCAATATACAAAAATCAATAGTTTTCTTTCTACTAACAATAATAATTCAAATTAAGAAAACAATTCCATTCACGGTAGTATCAATAAGAAAAAGAATACTTAAACTTTAAAGAAGACTTGTACACTGAAAATTATAAAACACTGGAAAGGCAAATTAAAGATTAAATAAATGCAGACACTCCATGTTTATGGATTAGAAGACACTATTGTCAAGGCTCCTGTCCCCCTAGCACTGATCTATGTAGTGAACACAATCTCCATCAAAATCCCAGAAGGGCTCTTCTAGACATTGATATGCTGGTCCTAACATTTATATAAAAATGCAATGGAATTAGTATAGCCAAGACAATTTTGAAAAAGAACAGCAAAGTTGAAGGACTTTTACTACCTGATTTTAAAAGTTACTAAAAGCCAATAATAATCAAGACCGTATGATATTGGTACTCTGTCGTAAAGATGGATAATCTCTATAGATGTATCAGAATTGAGAGTCCAGAAATAAACCCTTACAGTTATGTTAATTGATTTTTGACAAACATACCAAAACAATTCAACAAAGGAAAGGATTATCTTTTCAATAAATGATGATGGGACAAGTGGATATACATATGCAAAAAATCTTAACTTGGAAACTTAACCTCATTCCACATACAAAAATTAACTTAAAATGGATCACAGACCTAAATGTAAGTGCTACAATGATAACCTTCTAGAGGAAAACAGGAGAAAATTATGATGTTGGATTATGGGAAGAGTTAAAATTATAATCTATAAAGGTAAAAATTAGGAAATTGAGTTTCACCAACACTAAAAACTCTTTTGTGTCAAAGACATCATTATACACCACAGACTTGTGAGGAAATATTTGCAAATCATATATCTCATAAGAGACTTGTATCCAGAACATATATATATATATATATATATATTAGGTAAATACATATTTTTTTAAAAACTGCAAGGAACTATTCCAATAATAGTGAAGAACTATTTATGAATCATATATCTCATAAGGGACTTGTATCCAGAACACACACACATATATATGTACATACACACACACATATATATGTTACTATATACATATATTAATATATATATTAAGTAAATACATGTATTTTTTTAAACTATTAAAACTCAATAGTAGGAAGACAAATAACCCAATTAAAAATGGGAAAAAGAGTTGAACAGACATTTCACCAAAAAAAATAAACAGATGGTTAATAAGCACATGAAAGGATGCTCAACAACATTAGTTACTAGCAAAATACAAATTAAAACCATGATGAGATACCACTGCACACCTAGTAAGATGGCTACAATAAAAAAGACAGCCAATACTAAGTATCCATGAAAATGGAAAGAAACTGGAACTCTCATACATTGTTGGGGAGAATGTAAAATGGCACAGCTACTTTGAAAAGCAGTTTGGCAATTTCTTAAAACATTAAACATGCCCTTACCATATGACCCAGCAATTCCACTCTTAGGAATCTACCTATGAGAAATGCACAAACTATAACCTGCAAACCAAAAATTCAAAGCAATCCAAGAGGCCATCCACCAGTGAATGGATAAAACAAATTATGTACATACATCCATACAACTGAATACTATTCAACAATAAAAAAGAAAGGACAACTGATGCATGCTTCCACATGGAAGAAACTCAAAAAATTATGCTAAGTAAAAGAAGTCAGATGCAAAAGACAACATGTTAAATTATTCCATTTATAAGAAATGTGCAAAAAAGGTAAATTCATAGAGACAGAAGACATATCAGTGGGTTTCTAGCGCTGGGGATGGGAGCGGGGAATAGCTGCAAATGGACATGAGGGAACTTTCTGGGATGATGGAAATGCTCCAGAACTGGATTGTGATAGTTGCTGCACAACTGTATACTAAACATCATTGAATCAATATATTACCAGTGGGAGAACTTTTTTATGTAAATTAGATTTCAGTAAACCTTTTTAAAAAATATGATAAAACAGTTCATGGATCCCCTGCCTAACCTTTAAAAAAATTTTTTTACTTTGTACTTTGTTAGTTTTAATTTTTTCCCCAGCTTTTTGAGGTATAATTTGTGTATGGTTTGCCAGTATTTTCTCCCATTCTGTAGGCTGCCTTTTCACTCTATTGATGTTTCCATCCATTGTTGAGCAGAAGCTTTTTAGTTTGATGTAGTCTCACTTGTGTGTATTCTTGCTTTTGTTGCCTTTGCTTTGGGTGTCTTATCCAAGAAATCATTACCAAGATCAATGTCAAGAAGTGTTTCCCCTATGTTTTCTTCTATTTTTGCAGTTTCAGATCTTACCTTCAATTCTTCAATCCATTTTGAGTTACTTTCTGTGTATGGTGAAAGGTAAGGGTCCGATTTCATTATTTTGCACGTGGATATCTAATTTTTCCAACACTATTCATTGAGGAGACTTTCTTCATTGTGTGTTCATGGCACCTTTGTCAAATATTAACCACATATGCATGAGGTTTTCTCTGAGTTCTCTAATCTGTTCCGCTGGTCTATGTGTCTGTTTTTATACCCATACCATACTATTTTGATTACTATAGCTTTGTAAGATAGTTTGAAATCAGACTCCTCTAGCTCTGTTCTTCTTTCTCAAGACTGCTTTGGCTATTCAAGGTCTTTTGTGGTTCTATATGAATTTTAGGGTTGTTTTTTCTGCCTCTATTAAAAAAAGTCTGGGGATTTTATACAGATGGCATTGAATTTATGGACTACTTTGGGTAGTATGGACATTATAACAATATTAATTATTCTAATCCATGAACACAGGATGTCTTTCCATTAATTTGTGTCTGCTTTAATTTCTTTCATCAGTATTTTATAGCTCTCCGTGTATGTAAGTCTTTCACCTCCTTGGTTTAGGTTATTCCTTAAGTAATTGATTCTCTTTGGTGCTTTTGTAAATGGGATGTTTTCTTGACTTCCTTTTCTGATAGTTCATTGTTGGTGGATAGAAACTCAAGTGATCTTTGTATGTTGATGCTGTATCCTGCAACTTTACTGAACTCATTTATTAGTTCTAACAGGTTTGTTTTTGAGGAGTTTTTAGGCTTTTCTGTAAGATCCTATCATTGGCAAACAGAGATAATTTTACTTCTTCCTATCCAATTTGGATGCCTTTTAGATGACCTTTATTCTCCAGTCATGCCAAAAAGCACAAAACCTACTTGGTAAAACTGTGACTTTGAATGATTACTTTGGATTTCAATTCCCATGAGCCCAAGAAGCAGATACGCAGGGAATAAATCCTCCTGAACATGATATTTCTTGTGACAGATATCCAGAGAGCCAAAAGTCTAGGACAAGAATTATCATTAGCCATCTCGTGTGACACTTGCTGGTTTGACAGTATTATGCTGCTCCCTTATGTAACAAGACAACATGTGAGCCTGTGCCCTGACAAGCAAGCATAAAGGTGACAGGGAAACAGTACACCCTAAGGAGCTCTGCAAAGGTCAAGGGACAGAGCTCCTGAACTCTTTTACCTACTGCTCAGGTAGCTTTGAAGACTTAAATACTCAGGACTCTGTATCAATAACATTAATTTTAAAGCAGCATAAAACTTACCTGATCTGAAATCAAGATTTTTGGCAAAAATGTTTCTTATACCTACCATTTACCTTTAGAGTTACATGGTCAATTAAGAGACCAATCAATTCTACCTAACTGATAAATCAGCAGGAAAAGTAGAAGATCCTGATGTGGAATAAAACTTCACAAGGGAAGTTCCCTCCAAGTCAGAGCTTTCTGAAGCACAGTCTGCTCCCAGTGGCCCTCTTCCCTTTCTCGAACTCCAAAGTCCTGTCCAAGCTTCATGTATTTAGATCCCTTTCTTGGTGTAAAAGGCTCACACAACTGAGCCCTGGGCTCAGTTTTGCCAGTCTAGCAAACTCCCCTCTTCGCTGCCCCCATGAGATAGCTTGTCACTACACCCTTGAGGACACAGCCCTTTTCTCTCTTTGTATTTCAAGCTCTCTTTCTCATTAGTTATCCAACCCTGTCTTCCAGAGGACAAAAAAAAACCACTTTATTCCAGGGTGGAAAACTATCATCCCAGTGTGCGCAGGGGCTGCAAGTGATCTCAATAATACAGCAACCAGCTAACGTTCGTGTATGTTACACGAGCACTCCTACATGTTCATTTACCTTATCGGTGTTAATTTGAGTCCATTTTTTTCCTTCCATCTCCCCATACCTGCTAGTGATGGGACCACAGCCAAAGCCTACCACATTCCTCTTTCCAAATCTACCACCATCACTAGCACTTCCCAGCCCGAGCCCCCACCATCTGAGGCTGCCAGCAGATAGCCATTGGACCAATCCTTCCAGAAACACTGCTGTGGTTTTTCATATTTCTCCCTTGCTTATAAATCTTCTATGATTTCCCCATCACTGATGGAATAAAGTTACAACATTCTTGAGTCCTGTATCATCCGGAGATGGAACCTGATGCAGAAGTAAATTCTGAAGGGAATGTAGTCTTGTTCCTTGATCACTCTGCTCTACTGTAGGGAGGGGGCGGCCGTGTAGTCATACATTCATGCTGCACATGGTTCTCACCTTTGCTCTCAGTCTCAGTGGTGCTCTCACCTCAGTCACATGGCAAGGTGTAGGGAACAGAGCTTAATCAGTGACAAAGATTGTTGGGGGCATACGTCGTTAGCATCTCCAAGACTTCTTGAAGAGAATATATTTTATACTGGCATTAAGCTGGACTGAGAGCTCGTTCCCAGGACTGTAACATCTCGACCTGTAGGTAAAAATGCTCTCACTGAACTCTGCTCCTCCCCAACAGGCACTCTGTACTCCACCAGGCACACACACTCCATATTAGCCTCTCCTGCTGTATCTTTGTTACACCTGTCCTTCCACCTTCTTCATGGCTTGACTTAGAGGGCATCCTCCTCCTGGAAGCTCCTCATCCAACAGTCCTGAACCTTCTGTCTCTGAAATCATATGTCACTCGTTTATTTTGAGTTCCCTGAATTCTTAAAATCAGTGGTGATGGTAGCAGTGTTTCAGAGAAGACTGGGTGGGAACACCATCTAAGGCCATGCTCACCTCCACCCTGGAAATCCACTCTGGCCAAAAAGAGAAGAATAAAGCAGCCTTAGTCAGCTACATTTTGCTGTTGCATCTGCCTCCTTGGTCTGTACAATTTTTTCACCTGCACCTGTAAAGTTAGCTTGAAGCCTGTCTTTTTATTTGTAATTCCTCCCTGGGTTGGCACAATACTACACCTGCAATCAGCCCTTCTGTAGATATGCTTTATGGAGATACTTCTGTCTAGACTTATCCAGATGTCTCTTGGATTTTTTCCCACTGCATTCAATTTCCTGTCTAAAGGGAGTGAAGGATCCTTCAAACACAGGGCCCTTCATGCTTAGCTAATCCAACTTCCTCATTTTACCCATATTGCAGATTCAGACACGTAAAGATTCACACAGATGCAAATACCTGGTGGTGGTTGGAGGTGGAGAATAATTCTGCTATGATCTGCAAATCATGCCATTAAAATAAATGAATCCCTGAGGATGAGAGAATCATTTGTATTGCTGACGAAATCATTATTTGAGCCACAGTACCTGATTCGCCATTGTCTGACCAGCCCTTTTTACTGCGAATGCCTCAACCCCTGTAAGAACTATGGACTTCTCCATTTTAACTTTTTCCCACACAGTAAAGTTGAAGTGCTATATAACAAAATAGCTTTCCATTTGTATCATTTTTTTCTTTTTTATTCCCTCAGGTTTTGAAAGCAAGTATCAACATCAACTTCTTAATTTTCTTGTGTATTCTCTCTCCAACCAGTCTGTAAGCTATTTGAGAGGTATTTGCTCAGCCTGACATCTCTGGCAGTTCGTATAGCGCCTGACTGGTAGTGGCTCAAATCATGGTCCTTGACTGAACGAATGGATGGGTCTTAGATACACAGTCTTCTCAAGGCAGTATATTGTACATTCACTCTGAAAAGACTAACTTACTTAATGTACAATCGACCTTGGTTATTCTGAGAAGCCCTAAAGGGCACATCACCAGCCCAAAGAAAGACTGAAATTTTTGAGGTGCAATTTCCTAGGTCTTTCCTTTCAATCCCATTTTCTCCCCATTTCAATATTTCCTCTGCCCTTACCATACAATGTCATGGGATTTTTTCCCCCAATTTTTTATATCAATATGAAAGCAGTGATAGAAACAAAACAGTGTAGGATAATCTCATCTTATTTTATTTGGAGTTTACATTAATTTTTTAAGCAGTTAGTTTTAAACTTCAGTATGCATCGGAATCACTCACTCAAATGCAGGATTTAGGGGTCTATTCCCAGAGATACTGACTCAGTGGGTCCAGGTTCAGGGCCACAAATCTACATTTTTAATAATAATGCCCCCCAACCCCCCATCCTCCACACACAAACGTGGCCAGTGAGCCACACAATGAGAATCACTATTTTTAAGACATTTATGGGCAATCAGCCACCTTTCACCATGTGGTGTAAGCAGATTTAGCCCTGTGTTTTCCTATTCTGCTTTAGGATGGCATAGAAAAGACTGGTGAACTCATACCCATTACAGAGTTAGGAACTTAATGCCTTCACTTTAGATAATATTTACATCTTAAAGAGAATGCCCAGAGAGGGCAAATGTTCACCTAAAAGATAGGGTAGATTTTGAGACATCACCGTAGTTGATGGAAATTAGGATGACAGGGGAAGGTGCAGTCAGAAGGCACTTGTTTAATATTCAATGTACTCTTGTACTTTCCAAATAATAGAGACCCTCAGTTACCTGGCTACAGGACCTCCATTTCCTTAGGTTTGTTTATACAAAGCTATTTTAAGCATAGGCTTAATAATCTAATGTCATGGCTTAGGCCACTGTTGAGAATTAATTATTCAGACAATTGTTAAATTCAGTCCAATTTTATAACCACATGAGCCTCTAGATGTATTAGCCTATATAAGCTTTATCTTCCTGAGCCTCCTTTGGCTAATGAGAACAATTACAGCTCCTTCCTTGGATGGCTGTGAGGGTAATGTCCCTAATACTTGCTACATAGTAAGTACCCAGAAATGCGACTCGTACTGTGTGAGGGCTGGGCACACAGACAAGCAGAACGCAAGACCTCTGCCCACACACAATTGTGCACAGATGGCCAAGGATGTATAGAGGAGGGACTCTTAACGGGAAGAGAGGGGGAGTGGGGCAGTGACAGCTTCATGCTAGTGACAACTGAGGAGGGTTTTGGAGGATGAGTAGGAGCTTTGGGGAGGATGATTCTGGGTCTGCAGAAGAACTTTCTGATAGAAGTAACAGCTTATGCAAAGTGATGTCTGAAAGAGCCTGGCTTATATAAGGAAATGGCCAAAGTAGTCTGGTATTGCTGGAATATCGTTAGCAGAGAGGTGGTTGGGATAGTCTCACAGGCCCACAGCTTGTGGGATCACGCTGGGCCTCTTACTCATAAGGGTGTCATGCTTGGTTTAATGTTCTCCTGTTGTCATTATGAAATTCTTAATTTCTGAACAAGAGGCCCTGCATTTTCAGTTTGCAGTGGGCCCTGCAAATTATGGAGCCAGTCTCAGGGGCAGATGTGATATATGATTCATCAGAAAATGTGTTAAGTATGTGATTATGGGCAAGTTACTCACAGAGATGGAAAATACAGGGTTTTCTTTGCCAGGGGCGGGGGCGGGGGCCGGTCATGTAAAAATAAATGTTGGTCCCAGAAGTCTTAAGGATATTTCTCTCCAACCTTAGAACTCAGCAAGCAATCGTTTTTGCCATACTTAGATCTTTTAAATATCCATCCAAACATACATCTACCATACCAGACATTGGCTGATTATAGGGAATTTCTTTTATTTTAGCTAAGAAAGTGTCAGATTTTTAAATCTTCCAGTGTTGATTCCTCTTTGAAAGTCTTTTGTGCCCCCTCTCCTGCCAGAATTAATAACCGCTTCTAGAATGTTTTCATGTTATTCTTGTATGTGACTCTTAAATTTTTCACATAAATTCCTAGAAATGGAATTGCTAGATCAAACAGTAAGTACATTTTTCATTTTGATAGATATTATTAAATAGTCTTTCAAAGAATTATACAAATTTACGTTCTTCCCAGCAACATATGAGATACCATATTTGAAATAACCTTGCCAACACAATCTAGTATCAGAATTTTTTAATTTGCCAATTTAACAGGTGGAATCCATGTTATTGTGTTAGTTAATTACATTTATATTATTTAAAAAGAGGTCAAGTATCTTTTCATATATTCAAGACCCATTTGAATGATTTTTCTTTGTGAACTGCCTGCCTTTGTTCATTTTTCTGTTGAATATTAGTCTTCTTTCTCTGTCCTGCAAGGGTAATTTACATGTTAGGGATAATACCCCATGTATTTGTCATATGCATTTTTACTTTCTCTATGATATTTCTCCATGAGTAAAATTTTAATCTGTATGTACATAAATTTACCCATCTTTTTCTTCTAAGTCTTCTCATATTTTTCATGTTCAGAAATCCCTTCTTACTCTGAATGTAAATATTTTTTCGTGAATTAACTTCTTGTATTTTTATGGCTTCATTTTAAAAAATATCTAAATCTTTGAGAACTTGTTTTGGTGTGATGCATAAGTTAAGGAAACAACTTTTTCCCATTTGTCTCAACAACCAATTATTCTAAATTGAATTTTCCCCACTGACTCAAAATGCCAACCTTATTATAATTGAAGTTCTCATCTATTTTGGGTCTCTTTAATGCTTCTCTATTCTGTTCCACAGCTCTGCTTATCCACGTGCTGATGTAAAACTATTTTAGTACTTGATGCTTTCCAAATCTAGGCTTGTCTCCTCTCATTACACCTGCTTTTCACAGACTTTCTGGCTGTTAACTGTTTACTTTTCTATATGAACTTTATAATCATCTCTTCTGTAGTTGGTGACGTGATCAGATCTGAATTTCACATAGATCACTCTGGCTACAGTGTGCAGAACAAGAGTGCATGAAGGAGGAGCAGAAAAAAATGCTATTTCAGGGGTTTACAAGAGGATGAGGACAACTTGCACTAGGATGGTGGCAGCAGAGATGGAAAAAAATAGGATCAAGAATATAGAAGAAAAATTGGTGAGACTTGGTGATGAGTATGATGTGGCAGTTTAGGAAGAGGCAGGTGGTTTTCTAGTCTTGCTTGAGGCAACCTGGTATTTAATCCAGTTCTGTGCAGTCCCCAGTCTGGATCAATCCAAGGATGCAGGGTAAGTTTCAGAGGTGCTCTGACAATCAGGGTCCTCTTAAAAAAAAAAAAGACCTGGAGCTCTTCTGTAAATAAATACCATGGATTCAGATGAGCTATCCCAAAGTGAATTGCCTCCTGCACCATGACCTGTATTAGGAATACCAAACCAGCTTCTAGGCTGTGGGGTATACCCATGTCCTCAAACCTAAATGGTTCTAAATGGCAAAAGTGTATTCTGAGACATTCTGTCACATCACATTTGGGTCCTGCAGAATCAACTTGTGGTTAGTGAAGACAAAATATGACACTTCATAAGTTTTTCTTTCTTCAGTTTCTCAAAAAGTTAAACAGAATTACCAGAAGAGTCCACTCTTAAGTATATACCCAAAAGAATTGAAAGCAGGGACTCAAACAGATATTTGTACATCAATGTTTCTAGCAGCATTATTCACAATAGCCAAAAAGTAGAAACAACCTCAATATCCATCATCAGATGAATTTGAAAAATACAGTATATACATGCAAAGGAATATTATTCAGCCTTCAAAAGGAATGACATTCTGACACATGCTTCATGGATGAACCTAGAAAGCATTGTGCCTAGTGAAATAAGCCAGAAACAAAAGGACAAATATTTCATGATTCTACTTATATAAGGTACCTAGAATATGCAAATTCATAGAAACACAAAGTAGAATAGAGTTTACCAGGGGCTGTGGGGATGGGGAAATGGGGAGATATTGTTGAATGGATATAGAGTTTCCATTTGCGATGATTAAAAAGTTCTGGGGCTAGATAGTGATGATGGTTGCACAAGATTGAGAATTTAATACCACTGAATTATGTGCTTAAAATGGTTAAAATGATAAATTTTATGTTACATAAATTTTGCCAAATTAAAAAAGAACATATTTATTTTAGAATTTCTTATTTTATGAAAGAATATGTCATGACAGAGGCATCTCCTTTACCACTGAGACAAATTATGATCATGTGGTTATGGTTATAAGTCAAATTAGTTCTCCGAGACCTAGATATTACGGAGTAGGCAATACATGATCTCACCCAAAACAATGCAAAATATTTTGGGAAACAAACTACAGAGCCTGCATCTCCGGAAATCCCCTCCCAAGCAGCTAACCACAAAGGGAGGAAACATAACAGGGTGAAACCAAAAGTTTACAGTCAAAACTTAGAGTTCATGTTATTTCTTTCTGCGCAAGATAAACACAGTGCCAACGTGCACTGAGAAATGATCCGATCATAGCACTTAAGCTTTCCTTGCCTTCATCTTTCCTTACTCCATATTTTAGGGATAGTTTGTTCCCCAGTATCTTTTTAAGCAAATAGGTCTAAAGCATTCCATTAAACAGAAGCTGTTTAAAACTCACTGGACAAATCACCTGAATATTAAGTCACAGAAATAGGCAGTGTCCATTAAAGAGCTCTGAAGGCAGCTAGGGATAAAACTGAGTTACTATGGGTCAAATGCTATTACAGATGACCACTGAACTAGAGGCTGTCAAGCTACCAATACTATACTACCTCCATGCAAAAAAAATACACACATACATATATTTGTTTCAGAGGATACCTTTAGTGGAATGTGTCATAAAATGCAGGAACATCTAAATGCACTAATAACCAATCTGTAGAGTGAAAAGTAACAGAAAAAAGAAAGCATAGTTGATTAATATTGCACAAATAACTGGTTGTCAATTACTTAGAGTGATAAAATCTTTAACAAAGCATTTCTAAAAGCAAATTTTTCTAAACATCCAGTCATCATGAGCTCAAAGAATGTGCAAACGTTCAGGGTGGGCTCAGTGAGAGTGCATTAAGGGAGGGTACAGGATGATGCTTCTCAAGGTGGGTAGGTAGGAGTCCTTTCAAGTCATTGCTGTGTATGATGAGGATATCTACAAGCTTCTGGATATGAAGGAGCTTGGGAAAAATGCAAGATGTTAAAATGAAACTTTCAGCTGAGGTCCTTGAAATAGACACTACATTCTAAAGCAGTACAAGGATACTTAAGGGCAGGATTTACAAAGCAGATGGCATAGTAAAAAATAAAAATAAAATAAAATAACCACCACACACCTGTTAGAATAGCCAAAATCTGGAATACTGACAACACCAAATGCTGGCCAGGTTTGTGGAGCAACAGGAACTCTCATTCATTGTTACAGGAATACAAAAGTATATAGCCACTTTGGGAGACAGCTCGGTGGTTTCTCAACAAACTGAGCATACACTTACCATATGGTCCAAGCAATCATGCTCTTTGGCATTTACCCAGAGGAGTTGAAAACTTATGTCTACACCAAAACCTGCACACGGATGTTTATAGAAGCCTTATTCATAACTGCCAAAACTTGAAAGCAACCAAGATGTCCTTCAACAGGTGAATGGATAAATAAACTACAGTAGACCCAGACAATGGAATATGATCCAGGGCTAAAAAGAAATGAGCTGTTGAGCCATGAAAGGTATGTAATCGGAAAAGATTACATACTGTATGATTCCAGTGATGCAACATTCAGGAAAAGGCAAAACTATGGAGAAAATATAAAGATTCATGGTTGCCAGGGATAAGGATAAGGGAGATAAACAGGTGGAGCATGGAGCACAGAGGATTTTTAGACACTGAAAAATACTCTGTATGACATTGTAATGATGGATACATGTCATTATATATTTTTCTAAATCCACAGAATGTACAACACCATAAGTGAATTTTAAGGCAAACCATGGACTGTTGGTGATTATGATGTGACAATGTAGGTTCATCATTTGTAACAAATGCATCATTCTGGTGAGTAAGATGATGATGGGGGAGGCTATATAGTGAGGGGACAAGGGGTATATAGGAAATCCATGTATCATTCTCTGACTTTTGTCATAAACCTAAAACTGCTCTAAAAAATGAAGTTAAAAAATAGTATAAATTGATTATCCACTTGGAAAAAAAAATTTTTTAAACCCATGGGTGTTTTGCTAATTAAGCATCTACAGAAGATGTTGTGAAATCAGACACAGTCCCTAGAGAGACAAATTGGCTTAGGCAATGATCAGAATATGCCACTCCAAAATATGCTGTTTTGGCATAATGATTATTTTAAGCTGAAGACATCTGAGATTCAACAGATGCAACAACAAAAAAAAGAAAAAATACTTCAGAAAGCTTCCCTTGTCTAACTAAAAGCAGTAACTTCTGGAAAATACAGCTGCCATAAATTCCTCTTCAGGGTGGATCTACTCCCAAATGGGAGACCAGGAATAAAATCTACCCCAGATTTCTTCTCTAGGGAACTGTTAGGCTTCTGATGAAGATGTAAAGACCACTAGCCCCCGTATAGATAAACATTACCGCAGATTTTCTTGTCTCCTTCTGTTCCCTAATAATCCATTTGCCTTTCCTAAAGAAACCTATTTGTTCCTCCACAGTAAGCCATTTCTCCCTGTTGCCTTTCTTCTGCTAAATTAGGTATGTAACCCTTTACCCATTTAAGGATCCAGCTACTTCCTTTGATGGTTCCCCTGTGCATATGAAATAGACTTCTTCTCCTGTTAATCTGTTTTTTGTGGGTGTAATTCACAGGCCCCCAGCACTGAATTTAAGAGTGTAGAGGAAAAGTAGTTTTTTTTCCCTTCTCCTACTGCAAAAAGGGGAATTTTTTGGCTTAGCCAGCTGAGTTGCAGGAAAGGTGGATTTGAGCTGGGCCTCGGGGATGAACACACCATGGGCTGGAGCACCACCAGTCCTCTCCATCTCTCATTTCCACTTGTCTCAGTCTTAGCAGTCACTTTCTCCCACCACATATGGGCTTCTTCCCCACACCAGAGGAGACCTGGCCACCAAATGGCTCACACTCCTACCTAACAGGTTTATTACCTGAGTCAGCCTGAGACGTCTTCATCTGGTTGAAGGTCAGAAACACCCAGGACTTGTCCAGCTTGGGGAACATATTTACCTCCAGCCAATGACTGAGTCAGGGAAGCAGAATGGTGAGGAACTAGGGGCTCCCGCTGACCCACATGTTGAGAAGCTGCACTTCTGTGAAGAGAGTGCTGCTCCAGGCAGACAAAACAATAATGGTTCAATGCACAGTCCTTACAAACAGCATTGTGAAGCCCTTAGGAACACAGTCAGGCCACCTTGTGGCCTCCCATGGCATCCTGAATCCCTGGATTTCTCTGCCAACACTGGGCTGGCAGGGGTGGTTGGGAGCAGTGGGATCCTGCCCTGAATCACAGCCAGTCTTCTGCAGCCTTTTTAGCTTGTCAATTCTCAGCTCTCAGAGGGCTAGACCCTTCTCTATTCTATCTTGCTTTATTTAGACAATTTCTGGAATAATGTTGCCAGTATTCGAGATGCTTATCATCTCTTCCACATAACTCCTGTTTCCCCCGACTCCATACTCCCTTGATTTGGTGTTATTTGTGTGTCTTAAAAACTCAGACCCCAAACTAAATTACGCTGTGCTCTTCTTCAGCATAGACCTTGAATTATCAAATTATCAAATAATGTGAGTAGAGTGAGAGTGAAGATCGGCCTTCCACCCCACTCTCTGCCCACTACCAGCTCTGTCTTCATCTCCCCTCTTGGCTTGGCTCGCCTCCTGCCAATACCCACCCTGCACAGTTAACCATAAAAGAACGTAAGAGAAGTGTCTCTGCACTTGTAAAATCTGTGTATCGTGCCCTTCGAAGCCTTAGGGAGATAAATTTAGACATAAAACAGGAAGTAATTCTCTATGTGGCTGAGAGAGATCTAAGAGAAGTTATTGCCCCACAGTATTTTAACGCTGAAATGTGGGGCAGCAATCGCAAACACTAACATGGGTCAGAACCACCTGGAGGGCTCGTTAAGCCACATACTGTCGGGCCCAGCCCCGGAGTCTCTGTTCAGCAGGTTTGGGGTAGGGCCTAAGAATTTGCTTTTCTAAAAAGCTGATGCTGTTGGTCCAGGGGACCCCAGTTTGAAAATTGTTATGGTAGAGATTTAAGAAGAGACAGAAAACATCTCTACACCACAGACTGTCGTCCAAAATTGAAGGTGTTGGCCTAGGTGCTCTTTAGGGCTGACATTCCATGATTACACTGATAAACAGGGGGACTACACATGTTCTGGGCAATCTATTCTCATTATCATGAAGTAATTATTGATTATTGAGATACCATAAAAATTTCCA
Organism: Manis javanica; assembly: GCF_040802235.1. Classification (NCBI taxonomy): domain Eukaryota; kingdom Metazoa; phylum Chordata; class Mammalia; order Pholidota; family Manidae; genus Manis; species Manis javanica. Next base: position 110,635,527 of record NC_133164.1, read on the forward strand.
GGATATTCACAGCTCTGATCTATATGCAGCAAAACCTCATTAAACAAAATTCATTAAAGTTACTTAAGGTGAAAATCTTAAATTATGGAATATTTTAAACAAATGCCCTTTTATTCATCATCTCAACTGGTCACCTACGAAAATGCTTCAAAGAAAAGCTTGCATTGACATAGCTTTACAGAACAAATTAATAATTAGCATGTAAGGATTAGTATGTAATTAATGTTTAAAGGCCTTAAGTATGATTTAAACTGTTGATCAACAAAACAGGTATCTTCTCGCCTTTCCCCCAACAAATAAATATTACTTGCATTTTAAAACTGTGTCCACTCTCCTGAAATAGCTATGCGTGCTCTTAACATCTAATATTAGCATGTGACTAATATGCTACAATTTGAACAGTTATTTAAATATTGCTCCTTTGGCCCACATAAATACATTTTATTTTGATGCTTATTTGCTAAACTGAAAGGATTCCACAGTCCTGGAGCAGCTGTGTCATCCTGCATGGATAGTCTTTGATCACATGCTCTCCTCCCTCTGAGACCTAATGCCCTTCCACTCAAAATCTTGGCAATTCTTAGAAAAATCTTAGAAATGAAGAGGACTCAGAAAGTGTCTACTCTATACCCCCAATCTAACCCACCCAAGGTGTCCTCAGGGTACCATGCCAAGGAATTCCCAGACTCTGAGTGGACAGCCTTAGCAAACATGAGATTTGAATCAATTCTTGATGCTAACACCTTGTAAGGAGTCTGCAAAGGTACCTCTATCAGTAAACTGAAGAATAACCGTTGGTAAACTCAGTAAATCCCAGGAAACTGAGAACAGGTCAACTATGGAGGCATGGAGTAGAGCCATATTTAATCACCTTTCTACTTAAGTGGGCAAATGTTACTGTTATTAACCAGGAATGCTCACGGTTGTCACATTTTTTTTAAAGTATAAAGTATACCATTATTACCTAGGAAATAATCATGCCTTCATTAGTCAGATTCCTTTAACTCTGAGTCCACCATTTCTAATCCTAGAAAGTTACTTCTCTTTGTCCCTTTGGTAAGTTACTGACTACATACACCAGCAATACAAAAATATAATACAGGAATCCTAAGATTCAAAACCTTGCTTTGTTACTTTTTCATGTTTCTGTAATTTTTGTCTCCTCAACAAGATCTTAGGTTCCTAGAAAACACGGGTTCTGTTTTGTATTTTGTGTCCCTTGTCAGCTGTATCTGAAGAGATAGGCAGGATCTGTAATCCCAAGTCCCCATACCAATGTCAGCTTGGTTCCCAAGGGATATACATATGTATATGTAAGAGGGGCATGTTATACAGGGGACATTTCAGGCAAATGTACTCTCTTTACCACTGGGTAAGTCATCAGTCAAAATCCTTAGGGTGGGATTCTTCCTTGATGGAATGGCATAGACTAATGGGGAACCACTACTTTACCTCAAGGCCCAGAGCAGAGCCAGCCTCATCTGTTCTTTCCACACTTCCTGTCTTCTAGATGCCACCCTGATCCCACACCCCACCCCTGGTCTAGTTGGCCTTGGTTCCAAGACCCTAGGGCTGCAGTAAGGCATTCCCAAACAAGACAGCAGGATGCAACAGACCTAATAAGCAGAAGGGGCCAGTCTCTACACAGAAGAACAGAAATACAAATACCCAGGAAGGTGAAAGTGACAGCAGATTGGCTGGCGGTAAGTCAGAACCAACCAGAGGAAGGTGCATGGCTACCATCTTGATGATCCTTTAAAGGTAAACTGGATAATTTTTTTCATGCACCAGCAATATGGTCCCTTGTTTAGGATACTCATAAAGGTCCTATCTCTTTGGAACCCTGGCTGGGCAGGTGAATTCAGAGATCCTACTGGAGAGGGAGAATTCAAAAGGAGATCGGAACTAGGGTGGGGGGCAATGCCCATGTGAGAAGATGGTAGAAGCTGGATGTGTGGAAGAATAAAGAGCCTTTCTTCCTTAAGAGTGGGCCTAATAGACCGGCCTTCACCTGTTCCTCTTGGACTCTCTATGGGTCTTCTATGATTGTCCCAGTTTTATCATTCTGACTCTGAAGAGAAAGAAGAAAAATCAAGTGGCCTTGGAGAATTCCGCCCTTTGACTCTCATCAGAGGTCCCTCCAGCACTATGCCCTTGATTCCATCACCAACATACAGAAATACCTGTTCTCCAAAGGTAGAATGGAAGGCAAGGATCCTGGGCTCTCCCTAGAGCAATGGTTCTCATCTTGGCTAACAAAGTAGATGGAGAATTAAGAAAAAAATCTCAGTGACCAGGCAGTATCCCCAAGCCAATTAAATAAGAATCTTGGGTGAGACCCAGAGATTAGTGTATTTTAAAACCCCTACATGATTCTTATGTATAGTCAAGGCTGAGTACCTTGACTGCCATGGAGATTAAGCCTCCCTTCTAAAGCCTGGCTGTACATTAAAATCAGTTCTTGAGAGACTTTAAAAACTATGGATGCCTGCATCCCAGGCCAGCTGAAATCAGAATCACTGGGATTATGGCCCAGGTATCAGTATGTTTTTAAGGTTCCTTGGGTTATTCCTTTTGTGTGTATGTGGTAAACTATATGTAACATAAAATTTACTATTTTTAAGTGTACAGTTTAGTGGCATTAAGTATATTCACAATGTTGTACAACCATCACCATCATCCATCTGCAGAACTTTTTCATAGTCCCAAACAGAAACTGTGTCCATTAAGCAAACCTCACCATTCCCCTCCTACCCCCAGGCCCTGGTAACCTCAATTCTACTTTCTGTCCCTATGAATATGTCACTTTTAGGTACCTCATATAAATGGAATCATACAGTATTTGTCCTTATGTGACTGGTTTCTTTCACTTGGCAGAATGCTTTCTTAGTTCATCCATGTTGTAGCATGTGTCAGAATCTCCTTCCTTTTTAAGGCTGCATAATATTCTATTATTCAATGTATCACATTTTGTTTATCCATTCATCTGTTAATAGACATTTGGGATGTTTCCACCTTTTGGCTCATGTGAATAATGTTGCTATTAATATTGGGGTACAGGGATTTGTTTGAGTCCCTGCTTTCAATTCATCTGGGCATATACCCAGAAGTGGGACTGATGGATCATATGGCAGTTCTATGCTTAACTTTTTTCCCTCAGTTTTATTGAGATATGACTGACATACAGCACTATATAAGTTTAGGGTACATAACATAATGATGTGACTTACATATATCATGAGATGATTATCATAATAGATTTAGTTAACATTCATCATCTTTATAGATGCAAAAAAGAAAAACAGGGAATGTTTTACAAATCTGAGTGTCATCCTTATGCAGAACTAATCTTCTGTGTACTGTTCCAATTTTAGTATACACACTGCCAAAGAACATGTTCAACTTTTAATTAACTGAAATACCCTCATGTGATTCTTATGTGTAGCCAAAGATGAGAAACACTAGTGTGCCAGAATCCCTCTTACATCCTAAAAGAGTACTGATTGGTAGTCAGTAAATACTGTTGAATGACTTTCTCCATAAATTTCTTTGTAGCCCAACACAGGTGTTATTGTTACCAAGTCCAAAGACTACTGGGTGGATTAATGTAGTTAGTACCCTTTTGAAAATTCTGACGAAGTGTTTCATGGCCACAAGAAATATCACATCAACAGTAGTTCCTACACATGTTGAAACGTGTCCCCAGTGATTTATTAGTACTAATCATCTAAGTACTAGAGTTTCTGAATGATTTGCTTTGTAGATAAAAAAGTAGAACTGATTCAAGACTTTTCCTATCATAATGCCACATCTACCATGACATCTAGTAGTATTCCTATCATAATGCCAGTGCTCAGATACATTTTCTTGAAATAGAAGGAAAGGTGATAATATCTATGTGAGTGTGTTGTACATATGAACATCTTCCATCTTATAAAGCATTGCTTAACCATCCGCTGATAACCTGGTGGGAGTTCCTTTGCATATGAGGGATGTTTTTTCTCTTGCTGCTCCATACGGCATTTCTGCCCAATATTTTCACACTTCCTTCTTACTGCCAGCAGTGCATTCACCACTCCCTTTCCTTGCCTTAAGCAGACATTGGATTTCGTCAACCTTGTACTCTTAAGTACCGTACAGAAAAATCCACAAAGACTGAAAAGTAGTGGGTATCCTGACTAGCTCATATCTATCTGGGTTATCTATGCCTTTTCATTGTCTTTGGCTAGATTATTTTGCAACTCTAAGAGATAGAAGTTGTAAAAAACTGATAGTTATGTAAGTAATTCTTAAGTATGAACAAATAAATTCTGTCAGATGGATAGTCAGTTGATTTCCCTCCACAACTATGAAGGAAACCAATTTTGCACCTATTAAGCCAATTTATTTTAGCATTCTGCTGGGCTTCCATATTTATCCTGTCTTTGGATTCTCCTTTAAAGTGGTTATAACCCCTTTCTGGTTCCCTTGTTCACTAATGTGTTAAATAAAATCTTCGACACATGTTCACTGTACATTTGTTGAGGGTCATGATTTTAACTTTCTTAAAAAAACTATCCCATCCAAAAGGAGGAACATCGGCAACACAAAATGTCAGCCAGATTGTGGAGCAACGGGAACTCTCATTCATTGCTGTAGGAGTGCAAAAGGGTACAGCCACTTTGGAGGACCGTTGGACAGTTTCTTACAAAACGAAATATGAAATATACTCTTACATTACAACCCAGCAATCACACTCCCTGGCATTTACCCAAAAAAGGAGTTGAAAATTTGTGTCCAAACAAAAACCTGCACATGGATATTTATAGCAGCTTAATTCATTATTGCCCAAACTTGGAAGCAACCAAGATGTCCTTCGGCAGGTGAATGCTTCATCCAGACAACGGAATGTGATTCACTGCTAAAAAGAAATGAGCTATCAAGTCAAAAAGACATGGAGGAAACTTAAATGCAGATTACTAAGTGAAAAAAGCCAGACTTTAAAGGCTGTATGATTCCAACTATATGACATTCTGAAAAAAGCAAAAATATGGTGACAGTAAAAAGATCAGTGGTTGCAAAGGATTGGGAGAAAGGATAGATGAATAGGCAGAGCACAGAGGATTTTTAGGGCAGTGAAAATGCCCTATATAATACCATACTGAACCCATATTTGTCTCAACCCATTGAATGTATACCACCAGAGCGAGCCCTAATGTAAGCTGCGATTTACGCTGTTTATGATGAGGCAGTGCAGGCTCATCAGGTTGTAACAAATGTACCCCTCTGGTGGGGGATGATAATGGGGCAAGTACAGAGTATATGGAAAACCTCTGTACCTTCCCCTCAGTTTTTCTGTGAACCTAAAACTGCTCTAAAAAATAAAGGCTTAAAAAAAACAAACCAAAACAGAATCTTTTAACAGTTTTTCACACAGAGCTTGGCACAAGGTAGGCATCCGATAAAAATTTGTTAATGATTAAACAAATGAATGAATTTAGAGAAGTAATGGTAGTTTTTGCCATGGATGAGTCGTCATAAAGGAAAGGTGTGGAATACTGTGCAATGCTTAGCCACTATTCCAAAATTAAAATCGAAATGGGAAAATTCCCTTAGTCCTTTAGGAGATGGCAGCAGGAAGGGCTTGCAGGCGATGTGGAGAGCCTTGTGGCTGAGGGTGCACTGAGTGGCCTCCACACAGAAGCTGAGTCAGAGGTCACCGAGGCTGCTGAGTAGGAATGAGTGGGAGATAAGAGATGCCACTTAAGTCTCAAGCCCCCCTGTTTCCTTTCCCTCTGTTGTACACAAACCCAGGACCTGAACGTCTTCTCCTGCGCTGGGCCTTTGATAAACATGTCCAGATATGAAATAATGTTGTTCTGGCACTTCATTAGTTAGAGTACCATCTATAGTCAAACTGTACAAATGGAAAAAAAATCTATGAGTCAGTTTCCAGATTTCTGAGTGTTTTCAAGATTACATCAATGGATTTCCATAGAATGAAACCACAAGCTTCCTGCGCATTGTCTGGATTCACAAAGACCTAAGTCACTTTCAAGTAATGAGGAAGAACTCCCAAGAATATCATCTAAAGACATGCAGGAACTTTTAAGGGCATTTAGAAACCAGATCTCCACTCTCAATTTTTCTCCTGTCTTTTAGTATAAATGTTATAGCTGATATAGAAAAGGAAGCTGAATTACTGTTTATTACAGGTTCCCAAAATTAACATGGCAATTTTGAAAGTGTCAGTGTATGATGCATATACTTCTCCCAGACACTTTGTATATGTGTATATATTATATCCCATTAATTCTCACAATAATCATTTGAAGCAGGTGCTACTATCTTCCACTTTTTATAGATGTGGAAATTGAAGCTGAGAGGTTAAGCAACTTACCTAGAGTCACACAACTAATAAGTACCAGTATCAAGATTCAAATTCAGGGCAACTCTAAAAGTCACATTCTTTCTACTAAACCATGATGCCCCATAAGAGAACCAGAGGAGCGAAATTACTTTAGAGAAATATGAACGTTTGATTGGGAGGAGAAAAAGACCAGTCAAAAACTGTAATGCAGTCCAAGGTAGAGGTTGGAGGGTGGTGGATGGGGTGGCTGCATGGGTTATAAAATTGCTAGGTGCAAAACAGGGCCCCAACTAGAGTAAAATGAGAGAGGCACTTGTCTTGGGGCAGAGAACAGAAGCAGGGCATTGGGAGGGAGGCTTGACACCATCGCTACCCAACTGTGTATTAGATAAAGAAGCCTGTGATCAAATTGGGACGGATATTCACAGGGTAAATAAAATAGGTACCCATTTTAACCCATAGGCACATATGAGAAGCTGCATAAGCAATACCTGAAATGTTTTAAGACTAGAGACTCGTTCGCTAAATACTAAATCTCCGTAATTGGCACGTGCAGTTAATAGACTCATAAAATATTTGTTCAATGATTGAGGACAAAACAGGAAGGTACTGCAAAAGATTGGGAAGGTTTACTGAGTCAAACTGAGTCTGAAACAAGCTTTTGCATTTATAAGGATAATAATTAACATTTATCATCTATTATGTGCCAAGCAGAATTAAGTGCCTTACATACATCAACTTCCTTAATTCTGGTTATGTCATATACATTATACATTTTCAGATCCATTTTAACTGATGTGGCAGAGAATTAAGTAACTTATTTAAGATCATAAAACTAGAACCCAGCAGATTTTTCTGCATCCAAAGGTTATGCATTAAGCCACTGTACTGCATTCTGAACTCTGAATTTACACAGGGCGAAAAAGTAGAGTGACTACTTGTGCAATGTGGTGGAGACTATATGAAGCAACCACCAGGCCAACAAAAGGTGAGAATTTGCGTGCCCAAAATTATTGCTACAGAAAAATCCTGTTCTGTGTTGTGAAAAAGCTAATGGACCAGAAATTGGGCCAAGAAGCCTTGTATCTACAGACTACCTGCCTGGCTGGTCACGTTTCGTAAATTACTTGCTAAGATAGGGAGTGCAAGCTCCGGTGCGGTCTGCATGTATTACTTCATCTAACCCGGACTCTTCCAAGGAGAGCATCCTCTATAAGATTGCCTGCTTTGATTTACTAAGATTGTAGGTGTCAGTCTGAGTAGGAGGAAACTAGGTGATTCCAGCCAGAAACAATCATTTCCAAGATCTGATCAAGTTTAAATACATCACAGCCCAGTTTTAAAAAAAAAGTCTAGGCACAAATTTGGGCAATTTCCAAGAAGTACCTGGATCTCTAGCACCACTTCCCTTTGCAATGCCTACACATCCAATCCTAAAACGAGGAAGCCTGCGTTGAGGCTGCCTAGTGTGCGTGTTGGTGACGTTGCCGGGCACACGCAAGGCACTGAGTCAGCAGAGTACGCCCCCAGAGCAAGCGGCGGGGGGCCGGCGGTGGAGAGCCGCGCGCTCCGCTCTTTGGCGTGAAGCAACTCTCCTCCCACGGTCTCGGGAAGCCCCGACTCCGCAGGCTTCTTCGCCGTAGTGGAGCCGTCCGGGCGTAGTTCCTCCACCGCTTCCTCCTCCAGCTGCAACCACCCGAACCCTCTTGCTCAGCCAGGACTCCACCTCCCCAGTTTGAAGCGCGCGCCTCGGTCAGCGGGGCCTCTCGGCCGCGCGCACGCGCAGAGGGCGGCTCCCCGAGGCCCCGCCCCGTCGCGGTCCCGCCCCCTCGGCGTGGCTGGCGCGGCCGGCCGGCCCGGCTTCCCCCAGGCAAACCTGCCTGCGTGGGGTGGGGAGCCGAGCTTCCTCCTCTGCGTGCGGTGCGGGGCCGCCCGATTTGTCCTTCCGCCCCTGCCTCCGCGGCGCTTCGGCGAGCTAGGGGGCAGGCGGAAGGTGCGCTGGAGCCGAGGCGCGAGATGTGGCCGGCGGGAGCGGCGGCAGTCGCGGGGTCGCCGGCGCGGGACACGTCGCTGTGCGGCGAGCTGCCGCAGGCCCCTCCGCCCCCGGCCTGGCAGGCGGCCCCGGCCTGGCTGTCGCCTCTGGCTGCGCCCTCGGGGCCGCCGCTCCCGGCTCCGGCCGGCGCGACCCTCAACCGCCTTCCGGAGCCGCTGCTGCGGAGGCTCAGCGGGAGCTTGGACCGAGCGCCCGAGGGCCGGGGCTGGAGGAGGCTGGCCGAGGTGGCGGGGAATCGAGGGCGCCTCCGGCTCAGGTGAGGCGCGGGGGCCTCGGGGGAAGGCGCAGGGGGTCACGTGGGCGCACTGGGCAGGGGGCGCGAGGGGCGAGGGAGGTGGGCCGCGGGATGGAAGGAGCGCAGAGGGCAGGACGCGGGGAGCACGTCGGAGACCTGGAGGGAGCCTCAGCCCAACCCAGGGAAGTCCCGGGACTGCGGGAGACGCGAGATCGGACCCTGGCATACCCACCCTTCTGCTCCCCCTGAGCTGAGAGAAGGGGCTAGCTTTAGAGGACACGGAGAAAGGCAAACCATCCGGAGACCTTTATGATAGGGCAGCAGCTCCACAGGAGGGAAAATACGGTAGAACGGGACAGGACAGAGACCTGGAAGGCCTAAGGAAGGTGCCAGTGAACAGAGAATCTTCGAAGGCGAAGGGTTGAGGGCGCAGGAATTCAGGAAGGTATTTATGCAGGGAGCGAAGGGTGGTGGGAAAAACTGAAACTAAATTCATCGTGTTCCTCCATCAAACCAACTTACCCAAGCCCCTTCTTGACTTAATCACGAGCGCTGAACTCTTAAGTAAAACTATTTTCCTATTAGCTGTTTGGAACCGCAGGACTATCAATTTTTGAATTGTTGGTCTCAAGATTCTTAAAGACTCCTAAGAATTATTGAGGATCCCAGAGAGTATTTACTGTGGGTTCTATATGGTACATACACATAATATATACAGATATTTACAGTATTTAAAACGAATAATCCATTACATGTTAACAGAATAAACTTTTCCAAAACAAAAATGTTAGAAAAGTGGCATCATTTTACATTTTGAAAATCTAAAATTTTCGCTAAATTGCAGAGAGCTGGTTGCTTTGATGTGCTTCCACATTGTTGCACCATCTCAAGTCATGTAACACTAGGTGCTCCCGTGTATACTCCTGAGCAAATGAATGAAAAAGATAAATGACATCTTACTGTTATTATGAAACACCATTTTCACCTTGTGGATCCGTGAAAAGGTCTCAGAAACCGCACTACAGGTTCCCAGACCACACTTCGAACTGCTACTCTCTGCCATTAGGATTTTGATCCATCATTGAACCCCTTCACAGTTTTCTCTAACTTTTCACATGACTAGACTTTGTCTTCCAGGATGATTATTTGTACACTTCTTTATAAACTCCTCGAGAACAGGAACCATCATTTAAGAGTCTATGTGTTACACATAGAACCTCTTTAGGCGCTCCTTTAAATTAAGGGAGTCATTCATTCAAAATTGTATTTTTTGAATGCCTGTTATTAGAAGTTGCAGAAGATTAAAAGATGATAAATATTTAGCTCCTATTCATAAAAGGGCTTATCTAGTAATGGACCAGCTATTCTGGGATATTCCAGACTATCACATATAACATCTAAATGCTGTGAATACTGAGTTTCTATCACTTATTAAGAACTTAGTGTATACCACTGTACTAAGTGTTTATACATATTATCCACTTGAAACCTCACAACAACCTTGAGTTTCAAAGAGTTTGGGGTTAAACCAGAGTAATGATTTGGGATTATTTGGCCATACAGAGGAGTAATGGTGTGGGGATGGAATCAGGAAATGTTAAGCTCTCAAACTTAAGCAGACAAATGGCATACTTTTTTTGTGTTCTAGAAAAACACCTTGTGCTTTTTGGCTGTGCAAAGAAAATCCAAAATAACTGTCATTCTAGCTCCATAAATTTCTGAATTTCTAGGCTTACGATAATGTAATCTGGGAATTCCGAGGTGGGAAGTCACATAAGAGACAGATGGCATTTCTCTGGTCCTGCAGGATGGCAAAGGCTATTCAGACTAGACTGGTTGTGGTGGGGAGAGTCGGGACAACCCTGAAGGTTGGAGAACTGGGAAACTGTAAGCTCGTATACCTATTGAAGCCAGAACTAAACTGACGTAACACATGGGTTAACACTGGGAACGTAGCTGAGGAGTGACAGCTCCTCCTTACCCTATATAAGACCAAAAAATGTTATTCTAAAGTAATTTCATACTAATGGAAGAAGAGCAGGTATGATAATAAAAGGTCCTAAAGATATTTTTTATCTAGTGTCAAAGGTAGGAACTACAGTGTGGATAACAATTGCCCTGAGGATGTGAAGTATTTTCTTCAGAGTCACTGGACTCATAGCCCTAAAATCTCAAAAGGTTGCCTGTTATGGTTTCTTTTCTTCCTTTTTTCTGACTATAAATTTTTCCTCAAACGAAATGAGAGTTTAATAAATAAACCTCAAGAGTCCATTCTGAGTTGTCCATCAGGAATTAATTGTGTTTTCAGATGGTTATTGATGACCCTGAATTAACCCTTGCATGTGGTGTGGTTTCCCACAACTATGTGCGTATGGGAATGCCTCGGATACAAACTCAGCCCTAGTTCCATTCCTAAATCATTAAGGTTGCACACCCTTTGCTGTCAGTGTGGACAGGCTCAGGTTCTGAGTGACTTGCTCAAGCTGCATAAATGCTGAGGTGGCAGGGAATGTCGGAGCCCCAAGATGACAGCTTCAAGAGGCTGTAATGCTGCCTAGGTCCCGTGAAGAAGGGAGCTTAGAGATGGAGCTGTGGAACATGGCCCAGCAGGAGCACTCCGACACCGCATGCCCACCGCAGGGAGGCGCTCTCAGCTGCGACATCACCCCCCCAGCAGTTTAAGATGGGGAGGAGGAGCGTAAGGAAAGATGAAAGGTTATTTCCTCCTAACTTTGTCTCTTTGGTCCCCATCTCCTCAGTCTCTGACTTTTGGAGCTCCTGAGGGCTGAGGCCTGAGTTTATACTTCACCTGATATCCTTCTGGGTGTTATCCTTTGTCACCTGACTTTACTTGTATTTGAGATTGCTCTCGAATCATATCTTCAGTCCGTATCTTTGCTTTGAACTTCCCAGACTGATTTGTGCCAATTCCTATCCGCCATCTCCTCTTGAGTGACTAGTAGACATCTTACACGTAACACGTCCAAAACTTAACAGGTCTTCCCGCATTAACCTTTCTCTTGCAATTTTCTGCGTCTCAGCAAATGGCAACTGCATCCCCTCAGTCATCGACGTCTAAAACATGTTATTCCTACTCCACATTTACTCACCACATCCATTTTATCAGCAGCTCCTCTCTGCTGTACCTGCAGTTCGTATCTTGAATCCAGCCCAGCTACCGCACGTCTTGGCCAGGCCGCCACAATCTACACTTAGCATTGGATTATTCCGGGAGCTGCCTAACTGCTCCTGAGACACCCCCACCTCCAATCTATTCTCAGTGTAGCAGGAAGAATGAGCCTTTAAAACATCAGATCTTATCCTTCCTCTACTCAAAACACACTGACTGCTTTTCCATCTCAGAGTAAAAACACCATTTAGCTACCATTGATTCTTAGACCTGATATCCTATTACTGTCTCTCTTCTTCCCTCTCTTCTAGTCACACTTGCTTTCTTGCTTTTCTTTGAACACAGTAGGGTCTTTGTAGATGATATACATATATGTCTGTGTGTGTGTGTGTGTATGTGTGTGTATCTCCTCTAGAAAAATCCAGGAGATTAGGGAATTTTGTTTGCTGCTGTGTCTTCAATACCTAGGAAAAATTAATCACTTTCAGGTGATTAATAAGTAGTTGCTGAATTAATGAATAAATATTCCCACGAATAAATATACTAAAAAGAAGCAAAAGAACCTTTAAGTTGTGCCTGGGTTTATACCCTAAAGGGTGTATAATATGTTCTATTTGATTACATATTTTTAAAAGTAAAGATAAATACAGATATTTTAAAAACAAAGTCCATTTGTTTCAGTAATAGTCCTTTAACTTAAATCAGAAATCCAAATTAGGACTGGTAGAAACCACTTGAAAGCACAGTCTTACAGGAATGTAACTAAAAATGGAGAGAAATAAAAGACGGGTATGTATAAACATCATCTCAACTGAAAGTCAGTGCCCATGTGGAAAAATCAATGAAAGGAGGTACAAAATCTTGTTTTTCTGCTGTGCCTTTTATTTTATAAGAGAAATCTTTGCCTACTTCAATTTGTTCTTTCTTCATTTGGGGAACAAAATGTCAAATTATTTTTCATCTTCTCCATGTCAATATAAAGCAATCAAATCATCACTTGGTTGCATTTGATGAGATGGCTTCTTATACTCATGAATCAGATTCTGATAACTTTTCTGTGTCATAAAAAAATTACATTTAGCATACAGCATCCTTATCTTTATAAATATCATATTCTAATTATTTTAAAAACTGATAATCCTTATATTGTCTCTAATACTGGTTCCTTGACCTGGGCATTACAGGGACTAATAAGAGAAAATTTTACAAAGTAGAGGACCAGTGGCATCGTCAGCTTTTTTTTTTTTTGCTACCATAGTAGTCCCCATTATTTCATAAAAGAAAGGACACTTTTACACTTAGAAAAATAGGAAAGACAGTCTTATTGTCCTTATTTTTATCATTTTACCAGGGACTTCTGATTGTGCTGCCACTGGTCTGCAGTCCAAAATTTGGGAGCGGTTGATCTATATATCATGACATTTAGCAAGAATAGAGCATTGAATATGCAAATTTAGCTAAGTACTTAAAGAAAGAATACCTAGTCAATATAGGGGCAGGAAGCCTTGGAGGACATTATCAGTTTACCAAAATAGTAGCTACTCAAAAATATTTTTACGAAAAAGCTTAAACAGTGTCAGAAATAAGCATAATTAAGAAACTAGCCTTAACATCCTTTTAATATCCCTGTATTTTTATTGCATAAAAACACCTCTTACTGAGTGCTTGTTGTTCGCCAAGCACTGTGCTATGTTCTTTTAACATGGATAAGTAATTTAATTATAACAGCCATATGAAAAAGGTGGTATTACTGTTGAAATTATTTTGGTTGGCTGCATTTTTTTTCTTTATGAGATAACCAACTTTATCTCAGAATTCTAAATCTTGGGTAACCATTACAGAAATGTTATGGTAGCCTTTTTTTTTAAATTAAGGTATCATTGATATACAATCTTACGAAGGTTTCACATGAGCAACATGTGGTTTCAACATTCACCTGTATTAATTATCAAGTCCCCACCCCACCCCATTGCAGTCACAGACCATCAGTGTAGTAAGATGCTATAGAGTCATTACTTGTCTTCTCTGTGTTGTACTGCCTTCCCCATAACCTACCTATATTGTGTATGCTAATGATGATGCCCCTTAATCCCTTTCTCCCTTCCTCCCCACACACCCTCCCCAACTCCTTCCCTTTGGTAACCACTAATCCCTTCTTGGAGTCTATGAGTCTGCTGCTGTTTTGTTCCTTCAGTTTTGATTTGTTGTTATACTCCACAAATGAGGGAAATCATTTGGTACTTGTCTTTCTCCGCCTGGCTTATTTCACTGAGCATAATGTCCTCCAGCTCCATTCATGTTGTTGCAAATGATAGGAATTGTTTTCTTTTTATGGCTGAATAATATTCCATTGTGTATATATGTACCACATCTTCTTTATCCATTCATCTACTGTTGGACACTTAGGTTGCTTTCATATCTTGGCTATTGTAAATAGTTCTGTGATAAACATAGGGGTACATGTGTCTTTCTGAATCAGGGATCTTGTTTTCTTTGGGTGAATTCCTATGAGTGGAATTACTGGGTCAAATGGTATTTCTGTTTTTGGTTTTTTAAGGAATTTGCATATTGCTTTCCACAATGGCTGAACTAATTTACATTCCCACCAGCAGTGTTCTAGGATTGTTGTTCCTTATCTTTTGGATGTTGGCCATCCAACTGATGTTAGATGATATCTCATTATGGTTTTAATTTCCATTTCCCTGATAATCAGTAATATGGAGCATCTTTTCATGTGCCTGTTGGCCATCTGAATTTCTTCTTTGGAGAAGTGTCTGTTCAGATCCTCAACCCATTTTTTTAATCGGGTTATTTGGTTTTGGGTGTGAGCTCTTTATGTATTTTGGATGTAATCCCTTATTGGGTAAGTCATTTACAAATATATTCTCCCATACTGTAGATGCCTTTTTGTTCTGCTGATGGTATCCTTTGCTGTACAGAAGCTTTTTAGTTTTATGTAGTCCCATTTGTTCATTTTTGCTTTTGTTTCCCTTGCCTGAGGAGATGTGTTCAGGAAACAGAAATGCTATGGTAGCCTTTTAATAAAACTGATCAAAATGAATGTGGATTAAGAATACTTCAAGTCATTCTATCACATCTTACTGTTCTGATAGTCAGTGACTGCAATGAGTGGGGGGTGTTGAGGACTTGATATGGGTGAATGTTGAAACCACAATGTTGTACATGTGAAACCTTCATAAGATTGTATATCAATAATACTTTAATTAAAAAAAGAAAGAATACTTCAAGTCATATGAAAGCTTGCTAACCTTGACTCTGATCTCTTCCACCTATCCAGTCTTCCAGGCTTTTCAGTTATGATTGAAATTCACTCAATAATTACTCAGTTATGAATAATTAATATGGGCAAGACAGATTTAGGTATTGAAGGATTGGAGAATATATATATATGTGATGGGGCTTCTGTTTATATAGTCAAGTTGGATAGAGAAGGGATGCTAATGAAAGAAAAGCTCATGGTTTGAAGGCAAAATTGTGTCAAATGAAACATATAGGACAGGGTCTGCAAACAACATCCCATGAACCCAATGCCACTGCCTGTTTTTGTACAGTTTATGAGCTCAGAATGGTTTTTATAGTTAAAAAATCATAAAGCAGAACAAAAAACAAAGAAGAATGTGCAACAGAGATTGTATGGGCCATAAAGCCTAAAATATTTACCCTGCATGACACTATACAGGAAACGTTTGCCAGGCTCTAGTGTGGAAGATAAGCACCATTAGGAAACTGTCTAAAAGGTTTTTTGATGGGCTGCTGTGGTCTGGGAGAGCATCACAGAGAAGCTAGAGTTTATACTACCCTGAAATTCAGACTGGCAGGAAAGGGAGAGAGATCCACACAGGCGCATGAGGTGCGAACGTGCAGTGTATCATGAGATGATATAAAGGTTTTGGCTGCCTCTGTTGTCGATAACATCTCTTGGGAAAAGTTTTGGGTTTTCTTTGTTGTTTTGATTTTTTTATTTTACTTGATTTTTTTCCTTCACTTGAATGGTTCATACTTGCCCTTCCTAGGAAATGATTGAAGTCCATACTCCTTGTCCCATTATTTATGGCTTTCTGCAGTCTGATCTTCGTCTTTCTAACATTGTATACCACTACTGGATGTGACAAGATTGAAAAGGAAATTGTACATGTATGTTAGATACTGATGCTAAAAAAAGAATAATTGAATCATCCAGCCATTAGCTCTGCTTCCCTGAATCCCCTCTCTAGGGCAACCACTGCTTCAGTTTCTTGGCTATCTTTTCAGAGTTACTCTGCATATAGAATACTTAATATTCTTGTTAATAAAAATAGTATATCATTCAGCATACACACTGTTCGGTATCTTCATTTTTTCATATGAATACATGTAGACATACGACTTGTTAATACAAAATACTATATGTTGATTTTTTTTTCATTTTTCGGTATCTCTTTTGGGTCGTTTTACACTTTACGTAAGTACAAGAAAAAGTAGAAATAAGTATATTCCTATTCCCCATTCCCAAATTAAAGGTGAAATTTTTGACGTTTTTGATCAATATCATAGCCAAATTTCTGTCACATCCCACTTCAAGATTTCTCCCATTGTCTTGATTTAGTAGTCATGGGAGCTGAGTTGGAGAAGGGAATAAACAGGAATCCCTTATGAATGCAGGAAGAGGAAAAAAGGATAGTAGCATTCATAATTTAAATAATTTTTCACCACTCAACAACTTGTGCTTATTCCCTACAAAACCTCTGATACTGCCAAATATATAGCAGGCATATCATATTGAAGAAAGTTGTTGACTTGAATTAAATTTGTTGTTTTCAGTTGTCTGGACTTGGAACAGTGTTCTCTTAAGGTCTTGGAGCCTGAAGGAAGCCCAAGCCTGTGTTTACTGAAGCTAATGGGTGAAAAAGGCTGTACAGTCACGGAACTGGGTGACTTCCTGCAGGCTATGGAACACACTGAAGTTCTTCAGCTTCTCAGCCCCCCAGGTAGGTTTTCCCCTTCGGTTCTCCCAAGAGTTCATAGGGACAGACTTAGAGGAGACTGTCTCATTTGACCACATCAGTTGTGTTAAATATTTTTGAAAAATGTATGGAGCCTCATTTTTTTCCCCAGGTTGATACTAAAGAACATGTAAAAAGCAAATGCAGTGCATAAGCAGTGATTGGATTATGGTCCAAAAAGCACATATAGAAGACATTTTGGGGACAAGTAGAACAATTTGGATATAACCTGCATATTAGATATTAGGGAATTATCATGTGATAATGGCATTATAGTTCTATAGAAGAATGTCTTTACTCCAAGAAGATGCGTGCTGTATTTAGGGGTAAGATTTCTATAACTTTTGTTGAAATTAGTGCAGCCAAAAAAGTAAATATACACATATTTATGTTTGTATGTCTAGGAATGAGATAAAGCAGGTATGACAAATGCTTACTATGTTTCACCAACTTGATGCTTTTGACATGTTGGTTGACTCAATCATATGACTTTTTTTTAATGTACCAATAGAGAGTCCAAGGTTTCTCACTTCCGATATCAGCTGTGACGAATAGAAACAGTCCCTCATCTCCACAACTACAGATGGAGTTAGCCAACTACAGTAGTGTTGAGCAGGAGGTACCATGTCCTCTCAGTCACCCAATGGCAATAACATTGCAGACCTTTCTCCAGGGGTCCAGTTTAGCATTAGGTCCCATTATAAGCAAAGAAGCCAGTCAAGATAAGGAGGCACGTGGATTAAGGACTTGATGCCCTCTATTTTACATTGTTTGGATGCATGCAGCTTTTATAACATAAGCGGCTTATTTGTGATAGTATTTTTAAGTTAACACAAGGAACCTAAAATTGTAATTCAGATCTTATTTTCTGCTTTGTCAGTTCTGGGGTTGGGGAATTAGAAAACATGGCAGTGGTGTGTTATCAATCACATGTACCAACCAGAAAACTCAACTCAGATCGGCGTAGTAGAGTTGGTTCTCTAATTGAGAAGTCTTAAAGCAGGTTGGGCTTCAAGAAAGGCAGAGGGCAGCCCTGTTTCTAAGGAGTTTGCTCTTCCTTTCTTATTACTGGCTTCCTTTCAAGACTGACTTTCTACATAGTTGCAAGATATCTACTAGCTATTCTTTGCATTCATTTTTGTCCCAGCAAAAATACTAAGATTCACTCTAGTTAACTAATTTTGGTCACATGCCTGTCTCTTACACATGTCACTGAGGCCAGGGAGATGGAATGTGCTGGCTTGCCTGGCTTAGAGCCAGGAGTGGAGTTGGGTCAAGTCGACTTTCTAGAAACCATGTGGATCGCCAGACAAAAGTAGACCTGTTGGAAGGAGAGAGGGGTTAACGGATGCTGAGGAGATAACTAAAAAGTCTACTACAAATGGAAAAACCCCTAGATTAAGAGTTAGGAGACTTGGACTCTCAGATCATATCTGTTCTATAGGCTTAACATAGGTGAGAAAATAGGCCTCCTGAAGTGCCTCCTTCGTGTAATACACTGTATCAGATGCTTGATATAAGTTTCTCGGTTCTGCTTCATCTCAAGAGGAAGGGGGTAGGAATAACCAGCTGCTAATGCAGACCCATCTAAATAAAATTGCTGTCTGTGACCAATCAGTAAACTTCTTAAGGTGACGTTTAGTAATTTTTATATCCCCAGTGCCTTGAAATCTGCCATGTAGGATATACCCAGTTAACTACTAAGTTCTCATACTTCATGGAAAACAGAGGCTTCTGAAAACTTAAGAAACTTATATGGGAAGTAAATATAACTTTTATATCTCATTATTTTTTTTAGTAATTATACTTAGCTACTCTGACCATTGGTTGCCAAGTCTGCAGAATGAGAGAATATTGCAGAGTTGCAGGAGCTACGTGGCATAATGCTGTGTTGAATTATATCAGTAATCTTGGGAAAAATCCTTTTCTGCTCTGTGTTTTTCTCCTAATAGGAGGATTAGCACTTTACTGTCAGTGTTTTCCTGCACAGCTTGTTCTAATATTTGGCCTGCAGGCTTTTTCAGAGGTATCCCTGGACTTTTTCACATTTGAGGGGAGACTAGGAAAAGTAGTTCTGACATTACCACTTAAGCACTGTTTCTGTGAAGTTTTATGTCATATTAGCCATTTGGTAGGCATTAGGAATTGGTTGTTATTACTTGAATGTTAGTGATTGATTTAAGAGGAAATATTTTGGGATCTGATAAAGCTCAGTAATTTCAGGAAGAAGTAATTAACTGTTAACTTTTTATCTGCATCTTATGTGGATAATCTAAAACTCACTGTACTTACGTATATTAGAATAAAGAAATATAAGAATTATAGAGAACAATTCTAATATCTTAATAAGAATTTGGGAATAAAAATTATTGTAATTGTATTAAGAATGTAAGCTCTGATAGAATCAACTTAATTTGAGATTTTGCTCAGTCAATAAACATTTATTATATTCCAGCACCTGTACTACTTCAGGCATTGCACTTAGTACTGTGAATTCAGAGATGACTAAAACATTAGTTGCTGCCTGTTCAAAGTTCATAGTCTAGTAGGGAAGACAAACCTATAAATGATCACCTCCAGGACAGTCATAAAAACACATATATATAGAGGACGTCTTACCTGGTATCCAGTTTTTCCTCTTCAGTATATTCCTAAATCTTAGTGAAAATACAAAATAGAAGTGTTACTTATGTTTTCTTTTTTGTAGTAATGCAGTTACATAGGAGGACATTAGTTCCTATTCCACAGAAAATCCAGTGACTTTTCTCCAGTTGTCTTTAGAGGGGGTCTGTTTTGGGTGAGAAAGATGAGTTTTGTTAAAGATGATGGGAACCTTGGAACAGCCCTTTCAGACCTAAATGCAGAGAGAAGAGAAAACTTTAGACTGATTTTAGTCTTACTTTGCAATACTCCATTCCAGTCCTTTGTGGGATGACAATGAGAGAGCCATAGGAGAGGGTCACTGTATGGAGTTTCTCTGTTTCTGAGGAACTGACCAAGTTTCTTTCATGTGCTTGCTCCATAGCCCTAAAGTAGCTGGGGCCACACTCCCCCCTCTAGCTGGAGTGAGTCCTTTGATTAGGAGCCAGCCTCACCCAGCATGAGGTCTAAGCTGAGGGGAACTCACCCCCAAATTCTTGCTCTCTGTTGTCTCTCACACTCATGTGATTCCTGAAGGAGCTCATAGATTGAGGTCCATCCTTTCCTGCTTTCTCTCCAGGTGGGCTTTCCACAGCACAGGGGTCGGCCAGCTTGCCCCTCAGTCTGGTCTTGCCTGTGCTTCGTGTTAAGATGCTTACAGTTTTTAATGTGTGGATGGTGTCCATTCCATCTTCTAGCACTTGATTAATTGTTCCCATTTGTATTACTGTGGTCTTCTCAGTGGGAATTGGAGGTGGTGGGATGTTGAATGAATTGCTAAAATTGTTTGAACTAGAAGCCCATAATGATTTTTTAGACTTCTATTCTTTTCATTAAAAAATCAAAAACTGATCCCAAAGCAGCCAGTATTGGCATCTGTATCGTTCACAAATGTAGGTAAAACTTTAATGTGCGGTTCAAGATGTTTTTATTTGTTTCTTTTGTTTTAAGTGAAAACATTTTGAGTGCAGATTTATCTCTATCAAGTAGAGTTAATGTAAATCAAGAAATGGTTATGAAAGAAGTAATGCTGTGACTTGGAATTGGTTAGGCAGAGGCTAGACAACGGGGATATTTAGAGAGAATTAACATTGCATATGTGAGTTTCATTAGATGAATTCTCAGGTTCTTTCTGACTCCGGTTCATGATGTTGCCATTTTATTTCCTCCACCATGCAGGAAGGCGTACGCTTCGCTCTCAGCACGGCCTGATGGCGATGGCAGACTCCTGTGAGGTCTCTTCGGTGGCGCCTTCCATTTGTCCCCACCTCTTTCGATGTCATTCCACTTCACTTTTTTCTTTAATCCTTTGTAGCACAGTTACTGTTCTGTTTCTGATATCAACTTTATTTTTTGTTACTTTTATTGTCTCTAAGACAAGAGCAAAGATATTATTATTATTCGATTTCCAAAATACCTTTACTTCACATTTTATCTTCACAATTATATGAAGCAACAGAGCAGTACCATTAGAAGCCGTTTTAAATGTGAGCAAACATTTGTGTGGAAAATGAGATTTCCAGAAGTTATCATTTCTCCAGAGTTCCAGTTATTGACAAAAGTAGATTAAAACCCAGGTCTGCTGACCCTGTCCTGAACACAGTGTCATTTCCATAGTGCTTGGAAAAATAAGGGTTTGGGAAACTTAGCCGTGGAGATTATTTCCCCCATTGCCTCTTTGACCCCTGGACTTCCATTTTTCTTGCCAAATTGAAAAACACTCAAATACTAGATCTTACTTATAAGAGACTTTTTTTTGTTCCATGAACAGCAGGAATTCCTGGGGGGAAAACTGTCAAGACGTGAAAAGAGGCAACGATGGTGTGGATGAGAGTAATGATTAGGAGGAAGTAGGGAGAGAGAAAGGGAATGGCAGGTGAGGCTCGAGAACGCATTTCCACCCTGGGAGCTCAAGGTCACTGGGCGGGCAGGTACAGGGATGGGCATGTGAGGAGGAGGTGAGCTTGCACAGGGGGTGCAAACGTAAATTGACTTGTAAAGCAACAGACATGGTCATACTTCGCTTGTGTGATGGGGGAGATTGTTGAAGGAAGAGGAGTGGTGTTTATTCTGGGACAGTCTGGGTACTTCTCAAGGATAGCTTAGACATTTTCAGAATAACTTTGAGGAAGAGTTTTAGGTGGAAAAAATGTTCTAGTTCATGGCTTCTGAAAACATGCACTGTAATGTCTACAATAGATCTAATCCCAGAAAAGCTATTTGTAAATTACATCAATATTTAAGCACGTCATGAGAGATGATGAGTCCTTTTGTCAAGTCAGGAATCACAAGTTTTGTAATTTCAGCAGGGTTTTTCATTTTATTGTTTAAAATCATGTATCTGTGATCTACATAGGTGTGTGTTGAAAGCGCAATCCTTGTGTTCCATCATACCTATTTAAATTCTCCCCGGCTTACAGGAAATCAAGTAACCTCTGATTTCTTTGCAGATGTTATCTGAAAATAGGCTTGTTTGCCAGGAAGCTGTGCCTTCACCCTTTAAAATAGAACTTTCATTCGTATGCCTTGGTACGCCCTCCAGAGCACTCTGCCGTCTTCTCTCCTTACCTTTGTTCAGCACCTTCTGACTGGTGGGCACCGCACAAGAGTGGTTAAAGGCCGACCATGGTTCCCTGTTGCACAGCACTACGTGGGAGGAAGGAAATATGTGTGGTTAAAAATGGGAGGTGTTGTGACTTCTTTTCTTTACTCCTCACCAGGGGCACTTTTCCAAATCACATTTTGCCTTTCAATTCTCAGTCTCTGAAGCAGTAGGTGATAAATACATGTAGTTGCTTGCTTCTTGAATTCTAGGCTACTAAAATTGTGCATAGAAACAGATGTATCAACTGAGTTTGAAAGTCCATTAAAAATCATTTACCCTTTTCTTCCACACAGAACGAGGATACTTTGTAGGACATCCTGGCCATAGGGGCCCTTTCCACTAGTCATTCAAGAAAGCCCCTTAATTTCCATCAGTCTTGTTCCTTGTCTCTGCACAATAGTAGAGAATATTTGCCATGGTAAATTTATAAGTGTTGTCATGGGGCAGGACATGGCACTCTGTCTGAACTCCCCTTTGTGAAAGGCTCACTGTGGCAGAAGATGGGATTAGTGTGGCAGATGCATTAAGAATCGCTGGAAAATGATAATAACCATGTGAGGTCATGAGCATGGCAATTAATTTGACTGTGGTGGTCGTTGCACAGTGTATACGTATGTTAAATCACACGTTGTACACCCTTCATATGTAGTTTTTATTTGTCAATTATACCTCACAAAGGTGGAGGGTGAAAGAATCAGTGAAAATAACAAAAGCATGAGGATTTGAAGCCTGAGCAAATGTAGGCTTGCATCGTGATTCTCCCATTTTATAAAAAAAAATTAGTCTCAGAGAGGTTAAGTAGTTTACTTTGGGTGACCTGCAAGTTACTTAACTCCATTTTCTTCATTCTAACATAGATCTAATCAATATCTAACTCATGGTTAATTTGAAAGTTAGAGATCAAAATGCCCAGCATATATATATAAAGCAGTCAGCAGATAGCTGCTATAGTAATTTTTATTATTATACACATTCACCCAACAAATACATGTTGAACACCCACTGTATCCCCAATGCCAGGCAGTGTTCTAGGCATTGGGTAAACCAGTGACTAAGACAAAACAGGGCCCTTGCTTTCATGGAGCTTCTAGTTCAGTAGGTGAGACAAATAGTAAGAAACAGGAATTCCATGTAATTAGTGCAGTGAAGACTACAAAGCATGGTGAATGTAATAGAAAACGGGGGGGTGAGGGAGTAGCCAATGTAGATATGTTTCCCAGAGAAGCTTGAGACCTAGGTGACTAGAAAGAATGCCACGAAGCAGGGGATGGGGAAAATCCAGCAGAGAACCAGTAAGTGAAAGGGAGAAAAAGCTTGGCTTCCAAAGGAAAGGACCCGTGTGGCTGGAGGACGGTGGGCAAGGGGGAGCATGGTAGGGGATGGGTCAGAGAGGGCCGTTTATGTAGGCCTTGTAAGCCGTGGTAAGGAGGTTGGATTTTATCCTAAGTACAATGGGAGGTCAGTAGAGAGTTTTAATTAGAGGAATGATGTGGATTCGTTTGTGTTTTAAAAACACATTTGGGCTCCTGGTTGGAAGCAAGGAAACAAGTTCGCAGCTGTAACAATAGATCAGACGAGCTGAGGCATTGGAAATGGGGAGACTTGGAAAAGGAGGAGGGATTCCGAAATGACTGCCAGGTTTTTGTCCTGAGTTAACTTGACCTTTGAAGGTAGGCTGGAAACTGGGTTCTCTTTCCTGAGGTGGGGAAAACTCTGGGGTCCCCGAGGATGTTTCATTTGGGAGGGATTGGGGACATGTTAAGTTTGAGATGGCTGTAAGACATCTGCATCTTAAAGCCAGTTTAGACACATTTCCTATATTTTTGAGATTTATGTTCCCTCCTTTTGTTGTTACAACTTTATACCTAATCAGAATCTTTGTATCTTTTTTTTATTCGAGTATCATTTATATGCAGTCTTATATTGGTTTCAAGTATACAACACAGTGGTTCAACAGTTACCCATGTTATTAAATCCTCACCCCAGCTAGTCCAGTTACAGGATCTTTCACTATATTCTGCATGCTGTACTGCTATCCCTGTGACTAACTACTATGATTGAGAATTTTTGTACCCCTTTATCCTCCTCACCCTCTCCACCTGTCTACTCCAAACCCTCCCCCATGTGGTAACCACCAGTCACTTCTCAGTGTCTATGAGTCTAGTGCTATAGTGCTATTTTGTTCATTTTGTTTTGTTTTGTTTTAATATACCACAAATAAGTGAAATAATATGCTATTTGTCTTTCTCTGATGGGCTTATTTCACTTAGCATACTATCCTCTAGGTCCATCCATATTGTTGCAAATGCCAGGAATTCTTTTTTAATGGCTGAATAATATTCCATTGTGTATATGTACCATATCTACTTTATCTATTCATCTATTGACAGGTTGCTTCCCTGTCTTCGCTGTTGTAAATAACATGATAATAAACATAGGGGTGCATATATCTTTTCAAATCAGGGACTTAGTTTTCTTGAGGTAAATACCTAGAGTTGGAATTACTGGGTCATGTGCTATTTCTCTTTAATTTTTGAGGCCTCTCCATACTGCTTTTCAGTTGGCTACACCAATTTACAGTCCCACCAACAGTGTTGAAGGGTTCCCATTCTCCGCATCCTCATCAGCATTTGTTAATTCTTATCTTTTGTATAGTGGCCATTGTAACTGGTATAAGGTAGTATCCCATTCTGGTTTTAATTTGCATTTCCTTGATGATTAGCAATGTGAAGCATCTTGTCTTTGGAGAAATGTCCATTCAGTTTCTCTGCCCATTTTTTAATCGGGTTATTTGTCTTCTTTTTTTTTGGTGTTGAGACATATGATTTCCTTATATATTTTGTATGTTGTTAACCTCTTATCAGATAAATCATTTGTGAATATGTTCTCCTATATTGTAGGATGCCTTTTTTTTTCTCCTGATGATGTCCTTTGCTGTACAGAAGCTGTTTTTTTTTATGCAGTCCCATTTGTTCATTTTTGCTTTTGTTTCCCTTGTCCAAAGAGATGTGTCCAGGAAAAAATTGCTCATGCTGATGTTCAGGAGATTTTGCCTATGTTTTCTTCTAAGGGTTTATGGTTTCATGTCTCACATTTAGATCTTCGACCCATTTCAAGTTTACTTTTGTGTATGGAGTTAGACAGTAATCCAGGTTCATTTTCTTGCATGTAGCTGTCCAGTTTTACCAACACCAGTTGTTGGATAGGCTGCCTTTTCCCCATATATATCCATGGCTCCTTTATTGTATATTAATTGACCATATATGCTTGGGTTTATATCCAGGCTCTTTATTCTGTACCATTGACCTAAGGGTCTGTTCTTGTGCCCATGTCATACTGTTTTGATTACTGTAGCTCTGTAGCATAGCTTAAAGTCAGGGAGCATAATACCCCCATCTTTATTCTTCTTTCTCTGTGTTCTTCTTGCTTTGGCTATTCAGAGTCTTTTGTGGTTCCATATGAATTGTAGGATTATTTGCGGAATCTTTGTATCTTAATGTTGTGATATAAATCTCTCCTGGCAGATGAATGACATATGGGAGCACTAAAATAGAGTGTATGAATTTGCTAACTTAAGCAAGAAAGCTATTCCCATTTTCTAACTTCAGCATGTACTTTTCTACCAACATGAATTACAGAATTTAGGAGAACTGTTAGTTCATCTATCATGTGCTGACTTGGCATCAGCATAAAGAATTGGTAAACATGAAAACTCCCCTTGGCAGAAGTTTTAAATTCTTTTTTGCAAGGCTTTACTCTATTTATTAAAATTTTTCTTGGGTTTCCCCAGACCCTCAAATGCAATAAATACCTACTAATTTTAGATTGGGTTTTATTTGGTATCTTTCTAGCATGGATTTCACATACCCATTTTATCTTACATACCATTTTTTTTCCTAGAAAGTTTACTACCTTTGCTGTCTTAAGATTGCTATAATTTAGACTAACTCCTCTTCATTTGCAATCTTGTTCTTTTGGGTTGGTGGGTTTTAAAGGAAAAAGATACCATTATGAGATCATATTCAGAATAGATGAGAGGGAAAAAAAGGTACAGCAAATTAAGTTGTATAAGTTTTAGTGATCCTTTCTCCTTCCTTCCTGAAAGCCCATTCACCCAGTTTTATATATTATAACCTTGGCAAATACAAAATTTCCTAACTTTTGGTTTCTTTTGTGTCAATTACCTATTATTACAAACATATTACTACAAAACCGAAAGCTTAAAATAGCGATTTATTATCTCACAGTTTCTGAGGATAGGAATCCAGAAATGGCTTTGGGGGGTGGTTTTGGCTCAGATTTTGGCCTCCGATGAGGTAGTTACCAAGTTGTCCACCAGAGCTGCCACCATCTGAAGGTTTGACTGGGGTTGGGAAATCCTGTTCGCAGATGGTTTGCTCATGTGGCTGTGGGTGGAGGGCCCAAGTTTCTTTACTTACCACTTGGGCCTCTCCGCACGGCTGCCTGAGTGCCCCTGTGACATGGCAGCAGGCTTCCCCTAAGGGAGTGATTGAGAGAGAGTCAGGAGAGAGGAAGGGAAGGGAATTCTGTTAACCAACTCCAGGATTTTCTTTGAAACGCTTGCCAAAAAGTTTTCCAACATTTTTGGCTGATAGTCATTTTTCAAATAAAAACTGTTTTATAGCACATATTAAATTTATATTCTGCTGTAATGTTTCTGTGCCTTTCTGCTTACAAAACTCATTTTAATGCTAAATCATAGCACTGAAATCCAAGTGTCTTTTAAAGACATTTTCACTGTCATTTCAACTCATTGTGTTGCTCACAGTGCACTGAACTCAGCTGAAGTGCCAGCCATCTGAGCATTTATGACCAAGTAATCAAAGAGCTAGTACTGAGAACTGCATTATGATGCTGTCCGGCAGACATCTGTTGTAAGTTGCATCCTGATTTCAGAGGTTTTAGAATGTGTTAATAATATTTCGAAGAATTGAGGAAAATGACAGTTTTCTCCCACAACTGTGGAAAGTGCAGTAGATCAAAGGACTCTGCAAGAGTTTCTTTCCTCCTGGTTTTACACAGCCTGGAACTCACAACTCAATCTGATGGGGAAGGAGTTATGAATTTGTTGAATTATAACAAGGATAAATATGCAGGTTATTTCCACAGCACTACTTTTTTTGGTTTCAGAAATGTAAACAAGGAAAGCCGCTCTTCTGTGACTTTTTTTTTTTTTTTTTTTTTAAGGAATAAAGATCACTGTAAACCCCGAATCAAAGGCAGTCTTGGCTGGACAGTTTGTGAAACTGTGTTGCCGGGCAACTGGACATCCTTTTGTACAATATCAATGGTTCAAAATGAATAAAGAGGTAATTTTTAAAATGTCTTTTAATGCTTTAAGTGTCATAGAGGAAAGAATGATAGAAAATCAATTAGCATTATTATCCTCATTGTGTTTTTAGGAGTTTTGATCTGATAGGCATTGCTGTATTATTGAACTATTCAATAATAATTTTGGTAGGAAAGTTCCAAAATTACCTTATAAAAAAATTATAAACAATACTAAAATCAATTCTCTACCCTTAGATATTGTGGAAAATAGGGATTAGTTGGAGCAACAATGTTAACAAATAGGAAACATCACCATTACATTCTAAAATATCTACACAGAACTCATTAAAACAAATTATGTTTCAACTAAAATCTTTAATTAAAACATTTTCAAGGTTACACAGAAGACTAGCATGATATTATTTTAAGCATTCTACTTAATTGTGTCATATCAAAAGATTTAGGCTATTATGGTCGATTCTGAAGTACAACTAAAATTGGTGCGGGGGCATTTATTCCCCCCTCTTACTTCCATTGCAGGAAGTATTGCATCCCTGCATCACCCAACAAGTAATTTTAATCACGTACTGGAATTCTCTTTTCTTAAAAGTTGTTTGAGCCCCTCTCCACCTGGGGATTTTTCACCAACTTGGCTGGCCCATGTCATCCCACTTCCGTGGACTCCTCCCTTCTTCTTCATCCATTCCCTTCACCCCTTTCCTTCCAGAAGGTACCTTGAAATCCCATATTCTTTCCACCTGCTATTCTAAGCTTCCTTCTAAACTCAATACTAAGTCTACATTTGCAAACCTGGAACTAGGTTAAACAGCCATTCTAAGATCACAGTCTTTAATGGGATCGCTGTGTCTTAGAAAAAAATATGTATAGCTTTATGCAAGTTTTTATGTCTGTCCCTTCCACACAGGTAAGGTAGAGCAGCTGTTAAACTAGTGAAAAGATTGCATGCAGGCTCTGATGTTAGACAGGACTGTGTTGGATCCTTGACTATCAATACCAGTGATGTGAATTCCTGTTGTCAGGGGTTGTGAAAATTTAGCAGGATATGTATGGCATGTGCCTAGGCTTTTGAGAGACAATAACTATAGTTATTTTACCATGTTATCTCAATTGTGAAGTTGCTTTCATTTTAATAAATGCTGTTTGAAGAAGAAATAATTGATAAAACTTACTGCACAAACTGTATCATTTGTAAAATATGTCCTGGTAGAAATGTCTGAAGAGTTGTAATATATTTTAAAGTTTTGTCAAACCACTCTTACATTCATGGTCTATTTTATGAGGTACTCATTTAATGAGTACCTGATGCACACCTGTCCTGTGCCAGGCCACACTGTAAGCACTGATATGCCAAGGCCCTGCCACCTACTCTGTGGAGAGAGAGAACAAGCAAATACAATGACACTATGAGTTGAGAACTGTAAGGAAAATGAACAGGATCATGTAAAGTGAGAAGCCACTAAAGGTTTTATGCAGAACATAAGATTTATGTTTTTAAGACACAAACTTGCTACTTGAAGGGAAGCAAGAGAAAAGCAAGATGACCAGCTATCTAATGCCTGTGCTAGACTCAAAACAGGAGAAGTGTGCGCTCGGGTATGGCAATGGAGATGGGTCAGCGTGCACAGTCAGTTTATTTAGGGTAGAGCTAACCAGATCTAAGGGATTAGATATGGACCATGAGGAAAAAGAAAGAGATGAAGGATGACCCCTAGCTTTTTTACTTAAGAATCCAGGGACATGTCACGTACCAAGGTGTTGAAGGTTAGGAGAGGAATAGTTAGGGGAAGAAAAATCAGGAGTTTGGTTTTAGCCATGTTAGTATGAAATGCTTGTTAGATGTCCAAATGAACTGGCTCAGCAGTTTGAATATATCTGAAGAGACAACTTTGAAAGTTTATATAGTGGAGGAGGAACCAATAAAGAGGCTAAGAATTTGCAACAGAGAGAGAAAGAAAACCAGGGGAGGATGGTATGAAGCCTAAAAGGGAAGGTATTTCAAGAAGAAAGGGGTAGTCAGCATTTCCAGTGCTGCTGGGGGCAGGGGTATCAAGGGAGGTTTGTTTAGGTATATTTCAGATACAACATACTAGAGTGTTTTTGACAGTGATATAATAAAAGAAAGAATAAGATGCAAAGCAGAGAGAGAAAATTCCAAGAGCAGAGTTGGAGAGGATGGGACTGTCGAAGAAGAAAAACTTTCCCTCTGCCCTCTTAAGTTCACTTTCTAGGGGCCTGTGAGATAACCAACGGAATACATATTAACAAAAGAAAAAGTCTGTTCATAAGGGAACCTAAATAAAGTAGCTGCATGAATGGTTAAAGTTAGCAGCTTACATACCCAACTTGGTAGGGAAAAGGGAGGAGGGAGAAAAGGCCTCTATGGGAAGAACAAATGGGTCTCTTTAGTAAATAACACAGGGGTTTCTAGAAGAATAGACAGGAGATAAAGTCTGTGGCAATGTTCACTCATGCAGGTGCAGGTGATCTTTCCTTCTTCATGGCCATAAAACACCCCTGGAGAGGGGATTAGAGTAGGTTTACTCTTCTCCTTCCTGGGAATAAAAGACGTCCTGAAGAGGAAATTTATGGCAGTGTGAACTTCAGAGAGGGGAAGCTCAGAGACTTCTTTCTGCCTCTGTTGAATCCCACCTGTTTTCAGCTTCATGCTATTCTGTGGGGTTAGATCCCCACAGATCCTAAACCCAAGTAGTCTTTGTTAGGAAGATGCATTTACCATTTTAATAGGAGGGAGGACAACAGTTATAAATGGGTACAGACATAGATAGGCTTGGGATTTGGTGGCAGGAAAAGGAGGGAGTTTTATCTGAAATTGGTGGCTGAGAGAAGTAGGATTGCAGGAGGTTTGCAGAGAAAGTACTCATTTATGGTCTACAGGAAAGCAGGCTTAGTGGGTTAACATGGCGGGACTATCAGGCGGGTTTAAGTCCAGCCTGCCATTCCAGTTGTCGGAGCTTTAGCAATGTGCTCCTGCCCTGGTGCAGGTTCTGAGGGGGAGAGGGCGGAATTCAAACCAGCTGGGGTTTGGAGAGAGGGGAGGTGAGCTGGTTAAGTACTTGAAAGGGAGCTGTTAGAAGGAGGCACTTGACTAAACCTCTGGGCAATGTGCCAGAGTTGGGGGGCACTGATACATTGATGGGAGGGGCAAAGGTGAAAGAAGCCTTAATATGCTGACCTAAGCCCAGGGAGGAAAGCTTGGGAAACCCTTGGGTGGCCATTCCTTCCCGTCACTGATGTGCCTTCCATAGCCCTTTCGGCCCAGACCTTGAGAGAAATATATTGGTTAAGGAATCTGTCCTCTTCAGGATTTTCAGGTCTGGAGGTGAACTAATTTACTCAGTACTCAGTTAGTTTGGTCAGAACTGAAATTAACAACCAGGCCTAAATTTCTATGTACTTTCCACTTCCCCTAGTGTTTGTCATGCTATATGGCTACTTATAAATGTTGCAGTTGTAGATTCTTTAAATCCTAAGGATTGAACAGTTTTAAATGACAGAACAGGTACTTTTCTGTTATTGAGTTTTTGGAAAATACATGGGAGAGAGCTTAACTTTCTGGCAATGGATTTGTAAAACTGTGGATTTCTAAAAGTTCAGCCCTAAATTACTCAAAATATTTGTTTTTTAAGTAACAAATATTTTAGAACTTGGAAAAACAGTTGTTTTACAAAAAGCCAAAGAAATGATACATTTTACACAGCATGTGTTGTAAGGCTTGTTTTGATGAGTTATATTCACTTATATTTCCGTCTTGATTCTTCCACAGATTCCAAATGGAAATGCATCAGAACTTACTTTCAACACAGTGCATGTGAAAGATGCAGGCTTTTATGTCTGTCGAGTTAATAATAATTTCACCTTTGAATTTAGCCAGTGGTCACAGCTGGATGTTTGTGACGTCACGGAAGGAACAGGAAGCTTCCAGAGTAAGTGATAAATTAAGTTGAATTTGGGATGGGAATTGGCTTATTTTATTTTATTGTAAATGTTTACTTTTAAGTATGTTCGAAGTATCAAAAATAGTGTCAAAAGCTCACATGGGTATTTCGCCCAAACACATAGGTCACCAGTTGTTAACGATTTTATCCCAGATGCTTTCTCTTTGTCCCTGCATGTATGTGTGTGTGTGTGTTTTATTTATTAATGCAGATGCCTTAATACCATATAGAATCCTTCTCAGTCTGGCTCTGCTGCTGACCTTTTTAAACTTGCTTTCTCATGGATTTGAATGCTATAGTTGTAGTCTCTGGTTTTAGAGAAAAAGAAATATCTAATATAGTTTTGCTCACTTTTCAATTCCTTCTTAGACACAGTATGTTTTTCTCCCAAATCACTGTATTATGCCTAAAAAAATTGTGTTGCAGAATAGAAACAGAGTTACTATTTACATGAAAGGGTATATATGGTATCATCTGCTGCAGTAAAGCATTTCTTCACACTATTTTTCTACTCTTTGTCATTCATCTTTTTAGTCCAATAACTAGCATTGATCAAGGAAAAAAACGGTCCACCCTAAAGAGCAGTCATCAGATATTCCTGTGTTTGTTCACACGCACAGTCAGGATCCATATGCTTTGTTATCTTTGCCTGAAAGAAAGGACAGGAGGGAAAGCCTTTCTGTCACCAGGCTGTCTTTGGGCCTTTCTTCTCTCGCAAGTTAGCTTTTCCTATACCTAAATAGTCTCTACAAATAGTCATGATTAAGATATTGATTATGTCTTTGAAGACTGTTACTGTGCATGTAATGAACTTTAATGTCTTATAAATTGAATCTTATTCAACAAATACTACTGATGACCTGCAGTGTGTGAGACACTGAGTTTCATGATGGAGGCTTGGTATTGCATAACATTGGTCAGTCCTCTGTCCTCAAAGAACTTAAAGTAACAAATGAGTGTTCAGTATATACTGCTTACTGATATCTACCTTTGGAAGAAATACTGGTGATAACCCATCCATATTTATTCAGTGCTAAGAAGAAAACTCCTTATTTTAATAAGTCAGGTTAAATCAAACAGCAGAATGTAGAGCTTTCTGTGTTGAAGGTATCACCCAAGATGTTGATAACTTGTTTGCTCCCACCAAAAAAGATTCTGCAGCCAAACATATTTGGAAACCACTGGAACTATTTCCTCCTCTTAATAATATGATGCATACTAACACTTTGAAAGCTCTGAGAAATCCTGCAATTTAAAAATTCTGTTAAATTTTGTTTGACATTTGTTTCTACATTTATTTGGCCACAGCATCCTTTTTTCCACAGAGCATTTCTTAATATTTCTAAAAGTGCTACAGTTTTATAAAACAGTTTGGGAGATGCCACTACAGATTGTAAAAATTAATGAAACATGAACTTAAAAACACTGTTCAAGTCTAAGGGAAAATTTTTTTTACCTAGGTATTTTATTTGTATTCAATGATATTTTTCTTTTAATTTCAGAAAGCCCGGATAGCATCTCTGAACCCAAGTTGCATATCTGTGTTGAGCCACAGTCCCAGAAGCTGATGCCTGGCAGTGCGTTGGTCTTACAGTGCGTTGCTGTCGGAAGCCCTATTCCTCACTACCAGTGGTTCCGAAATGAATCACCACTAACACATGAGACGAAAAAGCTGTACATGGTAGGAAATTGATTTGGGGGGTATTCTTTGTGTTAATATGTTAGATAAATTGTGTAATTGAAAATTAAGGTGAACATTAAAAATTCATATTCTTTGGGATGTTTTATTGTCTTCAGTATTTTTGTGTCAAGGCCCTTGTTTAATTTTTTTTTCAATTTCCAGAATCTTTGTTTTAATTTTTTTTTTCTTATTAAGGTATCATTGATATACACTCTTATGAAGGTTTTACAAGAAAAACAATGTGGTTATTACATTCACCCTTATTATCCTTGTTATTTAATATTAATTGATTCTTTTTTTTTTGTTAAAGTACTGGAAAACATCAGCCCACATCTAAGGGCTTATACTAAACCATGATTGTAGTCATTGTATCATTTTGTTTGCTAACAAATGGAAATAACCTAAGAATGGCAAAAGCCTTCTAAAATGTTGTGTATTAGGGGTTCTTTTTTGAAATACAAAGTAACTTTTTCTCCAAGCCAATTTCAATTAAAATTGCCAAAGAAATGTATGTGTGTTCTGATACTGATTCAGGTGCCTTATGTGGATTTGGAACATCAAGGAACCTATTGGTGTCATGTATATAATGATCGAGACAGTCAAGATAGCAAGAAGGTAGAAATCATCATAGGTAAGCAGTATTATGCAGTGTTCTGACAAATGAAGTATAATATCAGCCATATAAAATGAAACATTTAAGCAGTGGACATACAACTATACCTCATTCTGTT
This sequence comes from Manis javanica, assembly GCF_040802235.1. NCBI lineage: Eukaryota > Metazoa > Chordata > Mammalia > Pholidota > Manidae > Manis > Manis javanica. Next base: position 110,669,223 of record NC_133164.1, read on the forward strand.
TAATGGAGTATTAGTATTAGGAGTTATATTGTTTATACAGAGAGTTCAGAGAATGCATGTCAAATTCATAATGTAGGCTCACATGCAAAGAACAGAAAGAACTGGGAAAAGTTATTTAGATCTCTAGTTATTTTTTAATTTTGTGGTTTATTTTAAATATTTCTGGCAAAAAAAAGTACTCTTTAAAACTTTAGTAATAAAAACTCTATTTAGTGGAAAAAAAATTTTAATGAAACATTTTTTAAATACAAACAAACAGAGGGAAGAACCATGATACTCCACCATCCTCATGAAGTGCGTAATTCGGGCATTTGTTCAACTTAAGCTTAAGGCGTCGGTAGTTCTGTTACTAATAGTAGGATCTATTGATGCATGTGTTAGTTTGCCAGCCTATTTCTATGATGTTTACCTCTGCTTGTTGGCTGCCTAAGACCATGAATTACAATATATTCACGTTTGTTTTCTCTGGAACAAGGAAGAACAAATGAGGCAGTGGAGTGCACAGAAGGTAGTGTAATCCTTTGGTTTGAAGCCCAGTGTCCTGCATGCTGGTTCCTCTTGGAGTTGGTGGAGTGCTCTAGCCTAATGAGTGCAGTGATGGAAAAAATACTGGCTGTAAGAAGCAATTTCGCCTGAAGGATATTGTATCTTAGTCTTTGGGGTTTGCAAATTGCCACAGACACTTTTAAACTGACATGTTATTTTAGAACAATTTTCAGTTGATTTTCTATTGTGCATAAGAATGAAGTTCCTATATATATTATAAACAGTGATCATTTGTAATTCCAAATTCCTACTGTTAAAATTTTTATTTTTATAAAATTTTTTAAAAAGATAGACAGCTATACTGTCATGTTTTAGCCAGGATTGCCTCTCAAATGCAAATATGGTTTCTGTAAAAGTTTCAGGACAGGAGATTCATTGCTCAACATGTTTTATCAAATATTAAATATTCTGTTTTAATATAAAATTGGTAACATCCCTTTTGAAGCTACAAGGCTGTAGATTAATCAACCAGGTCACCTTTACTATAAAGTGCAAAGAGAACTAAAACTTGATTTCAGCATAAGCTTTTAGTTTGTTTTGATTAACCAAAGCAGTGTACATAAGCTGTAATGAGATACTCACATTACCTTCCCTTAGTATGATACCACATTGTTTTGCAAAATTAGGTTTATGGATAGCAAAGTATTTTTTCAATTTCTGCCTCCTCAAACTATTATATAACCTTGGGCTCTACTTGGGTAAAGTAAGAAAATAATGTTACATCTTTTATGATTCCTGGTTTTCTGTCCTTCATGTCACTGTGGTGTCACTTGGAAACACTGTTACTATTGTTTTTAATCCCAGTGTATATTGTGAACAGGAATTCTCTAGCATGAGTATGCCAGTGCTGTGGTCTGTGGGCCCTGCATGAGGGAAGCTGTGTGAGGAAATCCTAACCACTCTTCTTTCTTCTCTTACTCCTTTTTTGCCAATTGCATGATTTTTAAAACTTCTAAAGTTAGAGCTAAGAACCAGTGAAAAATAACTTCAGGGCAGTGCATGTAAATTATCACCTTGCTGTGCAGCTTCTTTACCTACAAGATTCTCCCTATAATTTTTGCAGTAGCAAACACACTATTAAATAACACATTTCAAATCAGTCTGTTCAAAACACTTAGAGGTAAAAATCCAACTGTGATTTCAGTGGACAAAGTAGATCCAACTTTTTTTCTAAAAAAGTCTAGAGTTAAGACATTTTATACTTGGTGGATTGACACATATCATGAAGTGTCCTACACCATATTTCTTTTTATCTATAAAACATAATGTTATCTACTTCATTATATGTATTTTTTAAAGATATTTAATCAGGACGGTGTAGGAATTAAGTAGGTGAAGCTCAGGTGATTTTTCTAGGGCTGTGAAACTATTCTGTATGATCACTGTAATGGTGAATACATGTGTGCAAGTTTTAAACAATTTAATAGAAAGTCAGAGGAGGGGGATCCCGAGGTAGAATGCAGAATATGACAAAAGATATCAAGAGGTATTATGAATGTGTGAAGCAACCTCACTGAAGAGGGGAAAGAAGAACAAGGTGCTGGTGTGATTACCTGGAAATGAGCGGCATTGTAAGGCTGAAGGCAAAAGAAATTGCCTGTAGTCCTGTGCTCTGGGCTCTAGGCGCTGCTGCTCTGTAGTTGGCTTCATCCCACATCTAAGTTCCTGCTTACCGTCTTACAGACAGTATAACTTTATAGTTTTTAGTAAGTGTTAATTTTTATCTTCATAACATTTGTAAAGAAAAAATAAATGGATATAATGTTATGGATACATGCTTAGATATTATCTGTCCTTTAGCCAGAGGGTACAGGTTAACAATTCTGAAACCACTGTACCTCCAAAAACACATCACACCAGCCTAACCATGAGAAAAGCACCAACTAGTCCCAACTGAGAGATACCCTATAAATGCCTCGTCGGTAATCCTCAGAGCCATCGAGGTCATCAAAAATAAGAAAGTCTGGGAAACTCACATCAAGAAAGTCACAACAAAGAAGAGCCCAGGGAGACACAAGAAAATGTAACTTGGTGCCCTGAATGGGGTCCTGGAACAAAGAACAAAAGAACAATATTAATGGTTCATGAACTTATTTAGCTTTTTGTCATTTAATGAAAGTAATAATAGCTTAGGAGTCCTAAATTATATTATACCCACATAATATTCTTTCCTATACAGTATTTGCATGGCTTTTCATTTAAGGCATTTGAAAAGTTCTAACTGATAAAAACATGGTAACACGATTTCAAAAGCTACTTCTTTGCTTAGTCTTACTCTTTTATGCTAAATTGGTGGTTTGATTATTTAGGTAATTATTTTTTCCTATTTTATTTTAGATGAATTAAATACACTTGGACATCCTGGTGAGTAATATAAACATAAAGCATTAGTTTTAGATTTTTAAATTATAAAATAGAATAACTTAAAAGATTTTACCATAGTGGTACTATTAACTTTTTTCTTTATTAAATAATATCATAATTTAAGATTGAAATTAGTATTTACATGGAGTACAATCTAAGTGAAAATTACTAGAACTATTCTGGACTATAAAGGTAGAAAAGTAAATATACTGAGACAACATAAAAGAGCAATATATTTTTTCATCTCTGTGTATGACTACATCATAAAAAGGTAGTTAATAGGGGAAGTGCATGATGTTTAATTTACAAGACAGGAAGCAGTCTTGGAAAGAGTGATGGGGTAACATTTCTGAATTTGCCAGGCCTCTGAGACCTTGTTCACGGTAGCTCAACCATAGAACATCTCTGCAGTAGTTGAGTAGGGTGTCTTTATCTGAAGTAAAAGGTGTGTTAGGGACAGTTGCCACTGTGCAGTTAAGAGGCCGTCAGTTGGCAGGAGTATTCACCTCTCTGGCCAGTTTTCATCAGAACAGATTTCTGAACAGGTTAAGCTAAAGGGAGAGCCTAACCAAGGTGCGGGCATGGTAGCAGTGAGGACTTCGTATAGACCGAGGACGTCAGTATAGGTTATGGGCATAGCACCTGTGAAAATACCTGAAAACAAAACCTCACAGGAGCAGATTAAGAAGGCAGTTACATCATTTAATATTTATAGAGGTCCCTCTCATTTCTCAACATGTTATTTCTCATCATTTTAGCGCCATAACTAGTGTGCTTAGTTTCAAACCCATATTTTGCCAATAAACATCTTTATTGTGAGTGATGATTGAGATTATACAAAAGTAAATGAGACAAACCAGGCGGCTGCTGTTCTCAGCATGTCTTTCCTGCTGTACAAGCCCTAAGTTCAGGGGAAGCTTCACTGAAACAGGCTTCAAACGTCCAAACCTGCGTAGTGTTGGAGAACCCTCCTAGTAATGTATCTAGTTGTTTCTCTTGGTCTGGTTAGAATTCCCTTTTCCTAAATTGGTCTCTTATTTCTTGCCCTTCAGTGAACATTGCGAGAAGTTATTCCAGTACCAAATATATTATTAAAAATACAAACAGTGTTACCCTGTCTATAGTAGACACGTTACTAACTGAATTCCATCTTTCCCCACATTTCTTCCTTTGTGGTCCTCGGAGTGTGGGCAGTGTTTCATTTTACATACAGTAGACAGTAGATGGCAAAGAGCAATTTCCACCTAGCATATTAAAGATTATTACCCCCAGCCGTGGTAATCGATTACCAAAGACATAATCCTGCCCTAATTCTAACTCTGTCCATCCAGGTATATGTTTTTATCAAGAATCTGAAAATCTTAAAATCATAAGTTAACTATTAGAAACTACATTCTGCCTTTTAATGCCACTGATGTTATTAATCATTATTTCCATATATCTCCATCTCTGAAGATATTTGTAGCATGGATGATAACACCTGTCTTTTTTTAATTTTGATCTTTTTATAGATAATAAAGAGCAAACAACTGATCAACCTTTGGGTGAGTAGAGCTTTAAAGCGCTTAATTAAAATATAATTATCTAATGCTTTTATGGTGATCATGACGGGATTCAAGACAACTTGGCAGCTCTTACAAATATTTGAATAGCATTGAGACCAAATGCTTTATTTTGAATATCTATTCTGAAAGAAAATATTGAACAGGAGGCTTAAAAAGATTATGAATTCAGGCACCAAGTCAGCTTCTGTGGAGTGATTTGTTTTGGCCACATGCAAATAAATAAACATGTAAACAAAAGGAGCATGTATATGTTACACAGAAATGATTCATACTGTCTCTTGGTAGGGTTAGAGATTAGGGAAGCAACAGAGAGGCTGAAATAGCAGCTACTTTTTAAAGGCTGAATAGAAGGGACTTCCAGAACTAGAGAACATGAAATCCTAAATACGATGTTGTAGAGAAATGAGACACTGTATTGTATTTAGGGAACTGCATGTAACACTGTGCCCCAGAGCATAAAGCATAAGAGCCATCGGAAGAAAACTTTTCAATAGAAGCAAGAAATTTGTCTCTTTGCAAGGCCAGTCTTATATTGGTGTAGAAAATAAGCTGGAAAGGAGACAGTATTTTGATTAGGAGAAAAATTAAGAGACTGTTGAAATATCCTAGATAAGAAATAATGAGAAGCTATTCCAGGGTAGTGCCATTGAGAATGCAGAAAACAGCAAATTCAGAAAATCTTTAGGTGATGGGATCAGTAAGTTGTTTTTGTCACTTTGGTGAAGGGATAACAAATAGGATCACCATGCCTGCTCAGATTGCTGCTTGGACCTCGAGGTGGGTGGTGATTCAGCCCACCTAGTTAGAGAATACAGAATCAAAAGCAAGATTCAAGGATGTTATCAGTTTGGAACCTAACAAGTTTGAGCTATTTGTGTCACATTTAAGTGAAGATATACAGCTGACAATTGTATACATGGATCTCAAATTCTAAGGAGCAGCTGCGATGGGAGATGCAGTTATGAGCATTAGTATAGAGGCAAAAATTAAATCCAAAGGGGTTGTGTAAGAGATCTCTACAGGCCATAGGGAAAAGGACACAAACTGGCTAACCTTTGGGGTTGGGTTGGTCCATACTATGTTTTTTAACAATTAGAATTGCTTGTCACTGATCAGATACCATATAAAAATACAGATTTCTAGGTTTTTTTTGAAGAACGATAGCTTTTTAACTCTCAGTGCTGGCTAAACAATGACTGCCCCTATAAGGAGGCATGGCCCCCCCGTGTTCCTGTTGTGTAACCTTTGTGTACTTCACTGTCCCTCTCTCCTTCCTGCCTTCCCCACACGGTGTCACCATGTAGCTACATTTCTTTACACGGTGGCTGGATCTCAAAAGTGGAAGCTGTCAGGACTCCTTAAGGTTTAGACCCAGAGGTGGCAAAGTGTCATGTCACGTTAGGTTGTCTAGAGAGAACCACAGAGCAGCCTAGATTCGGGGGTGGGAGCTAGGGGGCTGGCCTGCAGGTCACTATGCTATCTGTGGGTCAAGATACCATGGTTCGTTTACCACAGCTGAAAGGTGGATGTGTCCTAGAATATGAATGGTTTTGTTTATCATAATAAAGAACTTGGACTTGATTTTGTAGGACAGAGATTAAAAGATAAGCATAAGACCAACAAGGACTGTATATTCAGCCAGTCAGATTTTATGCTAATATGCTATTTTTGATAGATGGCCAAAGGTTTTTTATTTAACAAATACTTACATAGCACTTAATATGTGCCTGGTCCTTATGAATATTATTTTAAATGAGGTGAGTAATACACTATTAGAATAAGTAGGCATGGAATTAATAATACAACACTATCAATTTTTAAAGAGTATAGTGCATTAAGTTTTGGAAAATACCTAGGATCATGTAGTTAAAAATATCTTTCAGAAGTGGTTTTATTATTCTGTTACTTAATCAACTGGCATTTATATTTACTTTTGCCAATAAATGGTTTGTGTTCAAGAAATTGTGGGTGGCTCTTACAGTAAATGTTTTTCTACAGAACATTTCTTCCATTTATTTTATCACTTGAAAATCATAAATTGCATATTTGGTTGCTATTTTGAAATTTTCTTTGATTCCTCACTCATCTCCTCAACTTCAAATTTTACTGTTTCTTTCTCTATCACATCTCTAAAGCCTGACTTTTCCTTTCCCTTTCTGCAACCAAGTCCTGGAGTGAGCCTTTGTCATCTATTATTCTGACCCTTGCAGTGTGCTTCTCTATTCTAAGTCCACCCCGTGCGCCTATCATTCAGGAACTGTTTTACAAGTAGATTGGGCAAGGTAAGATTTACTTGCATATCATCCTTATTCCCATTAAAGTCAAGAAAATGCTCTAAGACATTTTAGGAACTATTAAAAATTATTGGAGAAAAATTATTGTAGAGTTATGGCCAGTTACTGATACATATATTTTAAGCCACAGAGTTCTCAAATTGTTGAACGCTTGCATGCTGTAAACTATGCCATGTTCTTTCCAAATGGATAACAAAATCATTGAATAAAGAATTGATACAGCAGAAACATGCTTACTTTGACAACTGTTTTTTCTCAAAAGATTCCAGATTTTTTTCTTTTACATCCCTTACTGTATTCTGACAGTAAAACAATCTAGGATGTATATTGGAATTAAATTATAATATTCACCGGAAAACCTACTATGGTTTACAAGCACTTTAACTGCCTGAATGGCTTTGGGAAACCTGTGATTAGGGCTGTAACAGTGTAAGCCCGAGACACATTCTCTGAATTCCCTTCACTTAGAAGTGGTTTGAACTGAGCCCATTACTACTTTGAGGCCGTATCTGAATTCTGATACAGTTGATGGGCTCATGAAACGAATACACTGAAAACTAACTTTCTGTGGATTAGCCACCTAACCGTCTTGCTATATATCATTTACTTTGCTGTCAGAATACATACCTAGTTTATTTAAGAAGAAACTTTAAAAAAGCAAAAGGAGATACAAGCAATGTTAAGTTCTATACTGCCTCCTGTTGAAATCCATCCTCAGTATTCTCAACTTCTTTACTGAGTTTTCAAACTAAAGGCAGTTTAACTGAACCTTTATGTCTGAATCCTTAAATATTAAAGTATCTTGATAGTTGGCTGTTTTTTTTTTATAAAAGAGATTATCATTTGTATTTGTATAGGACTTGAAGTAACTTACTGAGTTAGAAATGTGTCGTATCATTTTAGTTTCTTCTAAAAATATGTATACTCATAAGAATAGGCAATTTGCAAGAAATCTCTAAAAATATAAATATAGAGTAAAGATACCACAACATAAAAGTATTGAGGCTTTTGACAAAATAGAGTTTTATGCCACTTTGAGAGAGTCATATTCTTTGAGTTGGTGCTAGTTTTTCTCCAGACCTTGTGTAATACTAGACTAAAGTGTTTGCTGGAAAGAGCAGAAATTTTCAGTGAAATTTAATCAACCTCATGATTTGAAACATATTGTAGGCATCAATTCACCAATATAATTATTTGTGCCTGTCTCAATTTGATAAGAATAGTATTCATAATGATCTATAAATAACTACTTAGTAGCACTTTGTGACAGAGGTTGGTCACCTAGTCCCTGCCACAATCCTACCCAGTGTGGCTCTTCAGCCAGCCAGCCGGGCAGTGCCAGATGCTCTTGCTTACACCTTCTCCACTGTTCCTTGTGTCTCCATCATTGATTTGCACTAGCATATGCTGCACGTTTACACTGCCAGTCCTCCAGAAAAACGTCATAACAGGCTCCTATTGTCATGACATGGCCCCAAGTCTTTAATATTTAACCCCACCCCAGACTAGCAAAGGTACAGTTTTGAAAACCAGACTTCCACAGCTGTTTTTGGACAAGGATACACCAGATTAAGCCAGCAGGTACTTTTTAAGGCATAGGTGTGGATCTTTCTGCCCCTTAAGAACAAAAATTCTTTGTGTGAAAACACATATTTGAGCAGAGACTCAGTGCCCTAATATCAGAAAACAAACTGCTAAGATATCCATACAAATGTCTTTACATATCCCTAAGGTAGCCACATCTCACCCAAATGGGAAATTTTTAAAAGAAGCTAAGAGGAGACAGGAAAGCAATTGAAAAAACACAGATATAGTACTTGTTAAGTTCCTGCTTTTCTCTCCTTTTTGATATTTCCCCTTACTTGCTCTGATGAAAATTCTTCTTGTCCCTCTTTTTGGTATTTTTGTTTGTTTTTAACTCTTCCATTGTCAGCAAAACAGAACCTAATTTGGTGGGAGACCAATTCAAAACATTCCTTATTTAAATTTGCTCTAAAGTGTAGTTGCATATTCTTCACTTTTGTTGTAATTCAATACAATACTACTTTAATGTTAGTTACCATAATGCCTCATATACAGATAATAAATATCCTTTCTCTGTTTCTCAAAAGCATCAATAAATTTAATTTCAGTTGTTTGATTTATTAGTCTCTGTGTTCCATAATAGAGTATACTGATCTGTACATAAAGTGATAATTCTAATATGAAATTCAATAATAATGACATCTTATCTGTAAAGCATGCTTTTTATTATAATGGTACGATTTCCATAGGTTTTCATCTTTATGTCCTTCTTTAAATCCCTGCCTTTTCAACAGCGAAGGACAAGGTTGCTCTTTTGATAGGAAATATGAATTACTGGGAGCACCCCAAGCTTAAAGCTCCCTTGGTGGATGTGTATGAGTTGACCAACTTGCTAAGACAGCTGGATTTCAAAGTTGTTTCGTTGCTGGATCTTACTGAGTATGAGATGCGTAATGCTGTGGATGAATTTTTACTACTTTTAGACAAAGGAGTATATGGTAAGATATTTACAATCTTTGTTTTTATAATTTTCTACTGTTCTTCTCATTGTATTAGCTGGGTTAAAAGTTAAAAATCAGAGGAAGATATGGTAAACATTTTGTGAATTGAGGGGTTTCATTCTCATAAAAAAAGATGAATTTGATCTTCATTTTATAGTTACATATGAATAACTCATTAGCTTACGTCTTTATTTTCATGTCTCTTGTCAAAGCAAAACCATTCTTATTAGAATTTTTACCTACATTATGTGATTTTGTTTTTTATTGATGACTATAGTATAATAAAGTTCTGTGACCAAATAGCAAACTGTATACTCATATACATAGAAAATACTTGTATGTGAATTTCTCTTGAGTATCGTTGATATACAATCTTACGCTGGTTTCAGATACCCAACACAGTGGTTCAGCAGTTACCCGTATCATTAAATCCTCACCCCCACGAGTGCGGTCACTATCTGTCAACATAGAAAGATGTTACCAAATTAGTTGTGTGTGTTTTTATGTGTTAGGAGTGGAAAAGGCTGTGACATTCTGCGTGTTTGTTTTCTTCTGACCATTGCATGGTATTTCTGGTCTCTTAACGAGGACTAAAATTTAACAAAGAAATGTTGGTGAATGAGGCATATGAAAACAACTTGTAAACTAAAATTCTATACAGGTATAGTTAAAGATGGATCTCCACAAAAATTGGAATGGTAAATTTCTAATGGTTTTTCTCATTCTTTCATTTAAATACATTAAGAACACTACATATATGGTAAAGATTTTTTCAAGGAGCATAATATGCTGTCAGTATTGATTTCTTGGGTAATATATTTCTTTTAATAGATACAACCACAAACGTGTGAAGCCCAGGCATTGCGCTCATCTGAGCCACCATGTCACAGAGCCGTGCTCACTGTAGCACTGTGCAGTGACGCTTGAGGCCTGGGAAGTGACCTCCTCAGGCCTGTTGTTGGGCGTGCCAGTGATAAACAAAACACATCAATTCAGCTTCTATATCTTTCTTTCATATTATTTTACTTCAGGAATTTCCAAATTAAGCCTTTTTGTTTATTACTAGATTGACATGATGAAGTAAGCTTGGTGGAATTGTTAATGGATCTCAAAGGAGAATTTTTAATGAAAAAACTTTTTTTTTCCAAGACTTAACACATTACTGTATATGGGTCTTAAAATCTTATTTAAATGAGTTCCCTCTTAAATAATAAGGATTACAGTTGTAAAACAGGTCAATCAACAAAGCAAATACCTTAAATTTGGGATTTCTACTATTATGTTGATGGCATAATAATATAATCTTGCTAAAGAGTGTGTAGAGTGATGGCTGAGTGAATTCATTCATTTTCTTATGAAAATATGATAGAAAATACTAAACAAATGGGCCCCATTGGTAATTGGTTTATATTTTAATCTAGAATGTGGTGGTTATTTGATTATTTTTGTATTATATAATTTATCTCAGTTTTTAAAATGCCTGAATGGCTAAACAGGAAAGAAAGGCTTCTAAAACTTCACTGAGAATGAGATAAAAAGAAAAAATATTAACCATTTTAGGGGTTTGGATTGGTGAAATATTTTAAGAATGAGGGAATTATATGAAGAATTGTGTGCTTGATTATTTAGTCTCATCTCTTATTGACATTGTCACTTTGGCTTGAAGTCATTTGTTTGGTTTATTAAATCAGATCTTTTCATTGCCCCTGCAAAGGAAGAGAAAGAAAAATTTTGAAGTTGTGGTGAGAAGAGTTCGACTTATGCTGAAGCTTTGCGCCAATATAGAAACATATCTTGGAGTTTGAAATAGGCATATTAAAGCAAAGGTGGCAGCTTAAGAAAGCTAGAAGGTTTTTAAAATCCTACTGATTCATGTCTTAACAAGGTGGCTGCATTGTATTTTGAAGTATTGTGAATATCCCAAACGTCAGACCCAACTACGTTAAACGGAAGTGTAGAGGCGCGAGGGCGCAAGGCACTTCTGCACTGTGCCTTTGCCTCCAGTTGACAGCCCCAGGTGCCTCGTCATACCGGGTGGGCTGGGGAGGCAGAGGCACAGTCATAGGAATTTCAACATGAATGACTTTAGATATGGAAAACACAGACACTCAGATTTATGTCCTTTTGTATTATTTTGCCCGTGAGTTTATAAAACAAAAATTGAAAGCTTAACAGAAAATAATTAATTCACTTTTAAACATATATTAACATAAAAAACACAATCCAGGAAGAGGAACAACAGCCTTACACTACATGTCCTTGAAGATATAAGGATGAATTTCCAGGTGTCTAGGTAGCTACAATAAGGAGTAACTATTCGGCCAGTATCTACCCCAGCATCACTTACTGCAGCTTAGGTCTGCTTTTGTGGAGAACATTAAAGGAGTCTGGTCAGAATGTGGCACAAGCGTTACTCAGTCTAGAGAGGCTCAGTTCAGCGTAGCTGGGAGTGTTAAGCAGTGTAACCTAGAGTAACCGAGCCCGGGGTCAGCCCCCTTCCTGGCTTTCTGCCTACTAGCTCTGTGACTGTGACCAAGTTAACTTTTCTAGGCCGAAAGGACTTATAAAATGGATAGACTGACTTAATTAGGTAGTTATAGAACAAATAAGACAAAATAATTATTCCTGTGTTAGACACACTAAATGTGCTCAAAATCTTGTAGCTATTATTACTCTAATTTCATGAATTCAAGTTTTCCTTCATCTGTGTGGAGGATTTAAAGTAGGTAGCATTTCACTTCAGCCCTCAGTTAGAAAAACCCAGCTATTGTGTTTTCATATATTGAATTTCAGCCTAAGATTTCATTTGTTAGAAAAAGAGGGTGTGAGTTTTAAAGTGATAGTAAAGTGAAGCCATGAAACCAGTCCATGGATGTTTTATATTTTCTGAGAGTAAAGTTAACTAGAAGCCCAACAGTAGGTTATAAATAGACAAGATAACACAGCACAGTGGGTCATCTGGCTGGCATCCAAATTCTAATTCTGTCACTTACTAGTCATGTGAATTTAGGTAAGCTCTTAAACCCTTCAGGGCCTCAGTTTTTACATCCTCACAAGGGGGATGGTAATATTCCCTGCCCTGTTAGGAGGTACGTGTTATGAGGATTGTGTGAGGTGATATGCAAGTAAAGCACTTTGAATAGTGACTCACACATACGAAGAGCTGCATAGGTGGGTGGTGGTGAGGGGGCTGTGGGGATGTTCTAAGCAGAGCACTTCGCTTCCATTTAAACAAATGCTTTCTCTGTAGACAGAAGTAAGTATCCGTGACCAACCATATTCTTGGAAATTATGTTCCCTAGAAATAAAATTCCCTAATGATATAGTCTGTAAGGTTATATTTCTAACCATATTAGATGTTTTGTCATTTATAAAGCTATCTAATCTGTCCTGTTCTTGAGTAATGAGATAGTTAATTAAATTAAGGAGTTATAGAGATGGAAGTTTAAAATACAATGATTTAGTCTAGCTTACTTTACATAGAGATGCGTAATCCTCTGCAAAATAATTTTTATGTAGACTTTGATACAGAATATTTACACTTGTCATAAATCATTTTGGGGCAAAGAAAAGGTATTTTGTTGGAAGATGCCTTCATTTCAACAACTGTAGAGCTGGACGTATGACATTGAAATAATGGACCAAGCATAGCTTTCCTGGATGGTGAAGGCATAAACTTCCCTTGAAGCTGCCGCCTCTCCCACCTCACCTTGCTTAAAGCCAAACATGTTACATGACACAATGGGTGCCATACCCATGCTTTCTGATTGGCTGTCCCTAAATAATATCAGTTGTAGAAATGGTACCATTTCTATTGAAAAACATACCTTTTATAGAAAGGTCTCCAGATAGACCTTTGTCCTGATCAGTTTGCATTGTTAATTTAATGCAAATGTTAATTTAATGCATTCTGTTAATTTATTACAGAAGCTAGCATGATCTATACGATCAAGAAAATTACAAACTCCTTAATATACTGAGAAGAAATGCTATATATGGAGTTCAATTATCTATCAGCTATATGATTTTAAGTAAATCATTTAATATTTTTAAAATTAAATTTTCGCAGGGGCTTTGGCTCATAGCAGGCCTCAGCCCAGTGAGCTCAGGAAGAAGGAGCGTTTTAGGCTCCTAGGAATATTAGATGTCGAAAACATTCCTTGTGCATAGGATTCGGTATTACATGGGTCATTAGAACAGTTGTGGCTGGCCTTGGACATTTTTTGTTAGTTAGTAAAATTAGAAGATCCTGTGATGTTGAAGTAGGAGGATTTACCTAGGTGACTTTAGGATTCTGGTTCCATTGTGGGTATGATTATGCAAAGCTAAGAACTAAGGAAAGAATTGCCGGGAAAGGACTGAAAAGTACACTTTTTGTGAAAGTGCTCACCTTGATGCTGAAAGAATACAGACCAGGGCAGCTACACAATTAAGTAGAGTATCAGGGCCTAGAAAACCCAAGTGCAGTTCACCGAAGTCGGTGTGAACAAAGCTGGCATCAGCCATATAAAATACTGTGTGCCATAAGAAGGCTGTAAATCAAGTAAAGTATATGTACATTGTAAATTTTTTTTAATTTTCTCATCTGTAAAATAGTGTTAGAAATCATTTAAAGATTGCTATATGGATTAAAGTCAGACTGTGTACATGAAGGTGCTTTGAAAACCATGAAAGCGATATATAAATATATAAGATGAAAGTCTGCATTAGGATCATTTTTTATCAAAAAAATTAAATACATATAGAATTGTAAAATGCCAACTATAGCCGCTGTGCAATTGTCAGAGTCCTGCTGCAGGGTTTCAGAGTAGGGAGAGACAATAGAAAGCTAGAAACCAGGTGGTAACCTGCTGAGGTTCTGAACCTGAGATGACCCTTGAGGGCTGGTTAAGATTTGGGTGGATAGAAAGGAGCTAGAGTAACATGAGCAAGGTCTTGTAGGTTAAAAATAAGCATATCTTGTTCTAGAAGCAGTAAAGAGAATGATGGGGAATAGAGTCATACTCTGAATACAGGTTTCTCCTGCTTTCTGAAAGTAGAGTGTTCCTCTGTAGACTTTTGTAAAGATGGGGTAAAGCAGAGTATCAGTTACCACAAATTTATATGGAAAACTTTTTAGTATTCCTAGACCCAAAAATAACCTCTCTCAGGCTTTTCTGGTACTTTAAGACACATCTTGCTAACGGATGTACAGAATAAATCGAGATAATGCACAGATGGGCACAGCCATAGCTCAAAGCTCTGGCGGCCTGATGCTGAGATGCTGAGTGTAGTATCAGGAAGGGGCTGGGCGGGCCGCTCTCGCTGCTCTGCTCAGGGTGAGCTCTGCCTATAGTTGCTGCAAAAGAAATGCAGAATGCTATTTCCTTGAAAGTGGAAATCATCTTTGGATTTCTTTTGGTTAATGAAGACAGGTACTAATGTGGGACTTCTATAAAAGCAAACTTTTGAAGATCAGACTGTACTGTCCTTAAAAAAGGAGTATAAATATTACTCTTCTAAATTGTATAATTCAGTGGTTTTCAGTAGATTCACAGTCATGCATCAGTCACCAAATTCTAGAGCATTTTCATCACCCCAAAAAAGAAACCCCTTACCCATTAGAAGTCACTCTCCAACCCTCCTTACCCCAAACTCCTGATAACAAGTTTGTCTCTTACCGATTTGCCTATTTAGACATTTCATAGAAACAGAATCATTCCATATGTTTCCTTTTATGTCTGCCTTCTTTGACTTAGCATATATTCAAGGTTCATCGAGGTAGTAGCATTATTTTTGTAGCTGGATAATCTTCCTTTGTATGGATGTACCACATTTTGTTTAGCTGTTCATCAGCAGATGAACATTTAGCTTGTTTCTGCTTTTTGGATATTATGAATAACACTGCTATGAACATTCATGTACACATTTTTGTGGGGGCTTATATGTTTTCAGTTCTCTTGTGTATTTACCTTGGACTGGAAATGTTGGGTCATATGGTATCTAAGCTTAACTTTTTGAGGAACTGCCTTTTTCCGAAGTGCCTACACTATTGTTTATTCCCTCCAGAAATGAATAACGTTTCCAATTTCTCTACATCCTTGCCAACACTTGTTTTTGTCTGTCTTTTTTTTACTGTAGCTGTCCTAATAAGGACAGAATTGTGTCTCATTATTTTGTTTTGCATTTCTCTAGTGCAAAAATCCTCTTAGATGCCCATTAGATGTTGGATATCTTTTCATGTGCCTATCTGCCATTTGTGTATCCTGTTTGGAGAAATGTTTATTCAAATTGTTTGGCAATTTTTTACTTGGTATTTGTCTTTTTGTTGTTGAGTTGAAGATTTTTTTTATATATTCTAAGTACAAATTGTCCTTATAGATACATAATTTGCAAATATTTTCCCCCATTCTGTGGGTTGTGTTTTCACTTACTTGATCTTCATTGCTTCAGTGAATTAAATCCATTCCCCTGGCCACGATTTTCAGAAATGCTCCCTATCTGTGCACTCTTACTTCATTTACAATGATAATTTAATATTTTGCCAGCCTTGTCTCCTTTCTGTTAAGCTGTGCCTCCAGATACAAGCCTTGTTCGTTTCTGCTCTTCTTGCATGTAACGTCCCTTGCTCTTTTCTCGGCCCTTCCAAATTGTACCCATTCTCTCAAGACTATCCCTTACGGCTTCACATCTCACCGATACTCCTCTCTCCGCTTTATTCATATCATACAGAGTTGCCCTAATCACATAATTTATGATATTTAATTAGAGGCCAGCTTTCTTTGTTGTTTAACTAACAGCATGAGCATGCCTCAATGAGTTGCAAGATCCTTTGGACCAGAAGCATTGTCTTCCTTTTCTGTTTCATTTCCCTCAGTGCCTACATGTTAATACTCAAGGCACACAGGAGCTATAGGATAAGCCCACACTGAATAAATAGGTGTGTCCATTTTGTCTTTTTTTTTTACCTGAAATGTACATATAAAGAATCATTTCTTTTCATTTTAGAGTTTAAAAAAACTAAGAGACCTGAATCCTGAGTTCTAGGACCAAATGCAGCAAGTTTAGTTTTTTAGTCTTCAAAGCCACCTTCTCTGCCAGGAATTGGAGCTATAAACTGTAAAGGATTAACTTTTTTCTTTGTTCTGTATGTGAGTGCCTCCTTACTACTAACTTTAGAATACCATATAAAGAAATCATCATAGGCAGAATACTGAAAAAGCAAAATTAAATTGCATGCTTAGAGTAATATATCTTCACAAGTATTTCTATCAAACATTTTTATAAGGAAGTCCATACTGATATTTTTGTTGCTTTTTTACAGTCAAAAGAAACTGCTTTTCAGGAGTTGTTCGGTGCTGTTTTTATAGTATCCTATCTCAGAAATAATGACTTGTATATTGAATACTGAGACTAACCTAAATTTAAGATTGCTAACTCAAGAGACTCTAGACAGAATATTGATATTTTTATCTTTAACAAAAAGAAGAAATAACAATTCATGAAATCATGTTTCCCTTCGCTGCTTAGTAAAATCTGCATTTTAATTTTTTTAATCCTTCCTAATATTGTGTGGAAATGCCTGTGAAATTTCTTACACTTGATATTGCAGTTGCTATTCACCTGAATTGTGTTTATTTGTTCATTGTTAAATACTTAGTAAGCTCCTACTGTGTGCCAGGAACACATAGATCATTGTAAGACTGCCCCTCCCCTGATGGATCTCCTGGTCTCATGGAGGAAACAAACGAGTCAACAAAGATGTCCTTAACCTTTTTATTTTCTATATATCATGAGATGAAATTACACCATTGGTTACAGATACATTACCTTTATACATTAAAATACACTTCAAGACAACATCTTGATGTTGGTTTAAAATGCCATGTTTAAGTGAAAACTGACATCAAAGTAATTTTCAATACAAATTCAGTAACACTGATTATATTTATAATTGGGTGTCTCATAAATAAGTTTGCATTAACTTGAAGAAAATAGAAGTTATGGGTTTGTTTTAAAGAGGGTTACATATTTGTTCACAGTGTAATTGAGAATTAACTTTTATCTCTTTTTTTTTTCTCTTTTCAGGATTATTATATTATGCTGGACATGGTTATGAAAACTTTGGGAACAGCTTTATGGTCCCTGTTGATGCTCCAAATCCATATAGGTCTGAAAATTGTCTATGTGTACAAAATATACTGAAATTGATGCAAGAAAAAGAAACTGGACTCAATGTGTTCTTGTTGGATATGTGTAGGAAAAGGTAAACTGCCTAATCTTTATTAAACAAAGCTCGTTGGAGTTAGATACCAGCCTTGAAAAACTAAGGCAAAGCTGTGAATGCTAAGAACCACTTGTTTGTGAATTTTACGTTATAGGTTGAAACTGATTTTGAAACTAGAAGATATATTTTCTCCATGTATAATGTATTTTCTCCATGTATAAAGTACTTTAACTTGTTTCCTATTTGCTATAGAACAGAAGTGAAGAACTTAAGGGCATGGGTATTTACTCATACTGCAAAAGGTGCAGTCCTCAGAGTGCCTTTAGATGTCTCTGAATAATCACTGAGTTATTCTTGCAGGAGTTGACAAACACCCATAGAGCTGGGGCCGCTAGTTACTCTTGTCAGTCCTGGTCTTACAGACCTAGAAAGTTCAGCTGATCCAGATATTTGAAGGTTTGGATCCCATTTGTCTTCCACTGTGTTACCGAGGAGTAGAACCAGTGATTATTCCCATCCCTTTTACAATTTTTGCTTGTTCAGCATTTACTGATCAGAAACCAGTGGCAGAGTTCAAATGCTGCAACTCTTGCTTAAAACTAACAAGAGAAAAGAGGTAACTTTCTCAACAGTATAAGAACCCTGGGTTATTTTTGTTAAATATGTAGCTGTTTGATAAAGGAATTTTGAATCTATAATGTAAATTTTATAAAATAGAATAGTATTCTATTTTTCATATTATTATATATGCTTTTAAAATGCCGTTTAACTTGTATTTGTACCTGACCTTCTCTCCTCCTCTCTTGTAAACAGAAATGACTATGATGATACCATTCCAATCTTGGACGCATTAAAAGTCACTGCCAATATTGTGTTTGGATATGCCACGTAAGAAAATTCTATGTTTATGTTCAAGATTACTTCACTCATCGGTGACTTTTTTTGATTGCAGATGAGAAGCGTAGAAATATCCATAGAGATGTAGGCATAAATTGCTCCCTTGACATTCTTCATAAAGTATTTTAGATAATTGACTTTAGCACTTCGTATCTTGGCATCTTCTTTTTACTAAGCATCAAAGCATTTAGTTCCTGCTTAACAATTAACTCTAATTAGGATATGCAAAAGGCTGGGAAGCAAATAAAGCTCATCAGTGTTTATCGAAGCCCCTTGTGGCATGTGTTTGCTTTTTTTAAAAATGTCTGTCTTTCTGCTGTTTTTAAGGTGTCAAGGAGCAGAAGCTTTCGAAATCCAGCATTCTGGATTGGCAAACGGAATCTTCATGAAATTTTTAAAAGATAGATTATTAGAAGATAAGAAAATTACTGTGTTACTGGATGAAGTTGCAGAAGGTAAAATAAAAAATAAAGAGAAAGCTACTCAAGGGTCTCTGATAATCATTTTATTCTTACTGTTATTGTGCAGGTTTGGAATTAGTGTCTATTTTATACAATTTTTTTGTATAATATTCAGCAACACTCCTATTTAATTCCTTCCTTCCCTGTTGACTTAGTTACGTGCCATCTGTGCAGCAGGACTTGCACTACAAGGCTGATCCCAGGCATGATTGTGAAATCAGTGAGGTTTAATGCTCAGAGCTCTTGTTGCTCTGCCCAGTGCTGCCCAGACTACTTGTTTGCAGAGCAGTTTTCCAGTGAGCATTTATGGATTTCGAGGCTTAGAATATTAGGGATTTGTTAATAGAATTATGGAAGACAAAAGCTAAAAAGGGGCCTTAGAAGTGAACTGCTCTGATATCTTAATATTTGCTTACTGCTTTCTCCTTCTTACTTTGAACCATGCCTGGCACATAGTATACTGCTTAGTAAATATTTATCTAGTGAATAAGTGATACTGAGACTATAACCTGATTTGTAGGAGAGTTTTTTGGCCTAAAGATTTAAAACACAATGAAGAGATTGTGGCCTTAAAATAATGTTCACTTTTTATCTTTTAGATATGGGTAAGTGTCACCTTACCAAAGGCAAACAGGCTCTAGAGATTCGAAGTAGTTTATCTGAAAAGAGAGCACTTACTGATCCAATACAGGGAACAGCATATTCTGCAGAATCTCTGGTACGGAATCTACAGTGGGCCAAGGCACACGGTACAGTAAAGTCTATTTTCATATGAGGTCTTTCTGTAAAATATGCTCACATTAAATCATGAAGATTTTGTTCTCCTGAATAAACAGTTTTCCTCCCAATTTTGTAGTGAAATTATTTTAGCCTAGTGAGCAAGCCCAAGACTAAACAAATGTTTCAGTTACAGATATTATGCTGATTTATTTGATATTGAAAGTATTAAATTATTTAAGCCATTATTTTCACCCTTGGTAAAATTAAAATGTCGTTTTAAAAATAACTTTCACTTTATCTAATACATAGTCCTTTAGATTTTATTGTATTGTGAGTTTAGTGTTAAGCTAAATGTGCTATTTCAACAACCAGACCAGGCTTCTGATTCTGTCTACCATTTGACAAATGTTATCTGTAATATGGAGACAAGAAATAGTGCTTATTTGATAGGAGAGTTGATACTGAATGAGACCACTCACGTAAAGAGACGAGTGGAGTGGTCAGCACATGCTGTGTGCTCGTGAGAATATTACTGAACATTCTCTTTTACCCTTGAATCAGTGGTTGGTGAGCAGAGGTGAAGGTGAGGTGGAAATCATCTCTGTAACTTAATCCCCTTTGGTAATTCTATGTGATTTAGTGAAAAAATAAGCTTAGATTATTGACTAAAATAAAGAATTGGAATTTTCTGTGAGTCCCAAATATCTGTGCTATAAATCCCTTATTATGGATAATTGGAAATTAATTATATTTGTTGAACTCCTATATAATATCTTTATTTTCATAATAGCCTCTCCACTAATATATTTTTGGTAAATTAACATAATAAAGCACTTTCAAATGTAAAATTCCACAAATTTATTATCTTGGCATTCCAGATATTTGGGTAAGTAATTGAAATTGATTCTTTTCCTTTGTAAAAAAGCTCTAACAACAACTTTAAATAACAAAATCACAATGGTAAAGATCAACAGTAAACAAAACCTTTTATAAAATGAAACTAAACAGCCAGATAGAAAAGTATTTGTAACGAATTTGATAGATAATTTTTATAATAAAGAGCTTATGCAAAATAGCAAAACAAAAACCGAACACCCCCTCAAGTAACCATGAGAGGATGCAAACCCAGCCATACACACTGGTGAGAATATGTTAGCAATTAAGAAACAAATATAGAAAATGTCAAGATAGTAATTAGAGAAAAGAAAATTAAAACTGTGATGGTTTATTTTTTCCTTTTTTAATCTTGTCAAATAGGCAAAGATTTTGAAAATCAATATTACTTTTAGAAATGTTACAGTGAAATTAGTATATTTATATTCTGTATAAATGAAAAATTGTCACATATATGAGGAATCATCAAATAGCTATATCCAGCATCCTAAAACATTAAGTATAGCAAATATTAATATTAATGATAGGAAAATAATGTAAAACCCAGAAAGATTGTTAAGTTTCCTTACCAAAAGCAGCAGAATTGTTAAAAGTAAGAAACTCTTCAGTGACAATATGCTTTATTAAAAATGTATTAATGAAGATGGAGGCAACAACAAAAATATATCTATAATTATTTATTTATAGTCTTACTGCCACTATAATAATTATATGTGCAGAGGGACAAGAACTATAAGAAATAGTAAATGAAGGTTTTTTATTTGATCAGCAGAATACTGGGCTTTTTTCCTCTCTTTTTAAATTGTGTGTGTGTGTGTCTTTTAACAATATGTTAACTACATAACATTTTTTAGGCACAGGAGAAGCTTTAACTCTGTTTTACACCGTAATGAAGAGTTGTTTGCTGCTTATCATCAGAAAACTTACCAAGCCCTCTAAATAATTATTTATAAGTTGTTATTATTGTTCTTTTTCAGAACTTCCAGAAAGTATGTGTCTTAAATTTCAGTGTGGTGTTCAGATTCAATTAGGATTTGCAGCTGAGTTTTCCAATGTCATGATAATTTATACAAGTATAGTCCACAAACCACCCGACATCATAATGTGTGATGCCTATGTTACCGATTTTCCACTTGTAAGTCTCTCCTTTTTTCTTTTAATTAAGGTATAATGATAAATCCTCACTTATTAAAGACTAAATGTTTGAAAACGAACCTGATGGTAACTATGAAGGAAATATGTGTATATATATATAAGTACTTTTTGCATTTTAGTAGCAATGGTCAAAATATTTAAAAATTTAATTACCAAAAATACCTTAAATTTGTCAAATTTAGAAATGTCTAAAGTACATCCAAGAAAGAAGCCTTTAATTTCCCTTACCCTAGATAGGGTATCCAATGTGAAGGAATAAATTATGCTATACTATATCATATATATGCCAATAATAATCTCTTTTTAAAAACTGTTTCCCATTTAAGTTATTAGAACAGTATTAAGTCTTATTTGTCAAGTTATGGTAGTATATTGAAAGAATGGAAATCTAGTTCTGTTCTTCCAAACATTTAGATGTGATACTTATTTCGTGTTGAGCTAAAGAAGCCAATAAACTATGCCCCTCTTTCCAACATAGGTTAGTAAATTGAGAAGTAAGCAAGGGGTAAGACAAATCCAAACATCACCCTTGCCGTTGATAAAGGCCTCACGGGGGACATTGCTTAGCGTAAGAATGAATGGCCCAGCACTGAAGCCCAGAATTAAACAGGCCTGCCCACTAGTCACAGCAACACTGGACCAGGATAGGCCTCCCTGGGTGTGCTGGGCAGGGTGGAGCCTGAGGGCTTCTCCCTGGAGATGCAGCACTGATCTGCCCTTGGCCAGGGTTGGCTCTAAAAGAAGAAAAGGGAGGGCTGCCTTTGGTGTGTCCATATATTCTTCTTAAATAAATGAATCATAAATCGAGTCACAAATCACTTCCCAACAGTGGTGAATTAAGAGGGAGGGAGTCCAGAAGTCAGACATTAATGGGGCTCAAACCTCGAAAGAAACTTGAGGAAGTTAAGTGTTTCTAGGGATAGCTTGAAAGTTACTGTCTTTTCAGAGCTAACTTTTTAAGTGTATCAGTGCACAATTCAGAATTCCCATTTTCACTCTGGAATGCTGTCTTCATTGTTTCCGTAGTCCTGGATAAGGGATTACTCACTGAGGCCAAAATTCATGAGGGGGCAATACCTGTTAAGATGTGTTATGGTCATAGACAATGTTGTAACTTTCATTGATTTCATTAGTAAGTTTTACTGATTTCCACAGGACTTAGATATTGATCCAAAGGATGCAAACAAAGGGACGCCTGAAGAAACTGGCAGCTATTTAGTATCAAAGGATCTTCCCGAGCATTGCCTCTATACGAGACTCAGTTCACTGCAAAAGTTAAAGGTTATTATTTTTCCTGTTTATAACTACTAATAGAAAACTTTATGGAAGTGAAAATTCATTTTGGCATATGAACGTTGTATTAGTCCTTAATGTGCTGCTTTGCTGAGTATTAAATTGAAGTAGAGATAACAAGTATACAGGGAATCTTACCAGTGACCATTTTCATATGGTATTCTGTCCCTGATAATGGCCTGACAATTTTTGTATGAGAGCATATGTGGTTACCCTCCAGGCTGTTGAGAAGTTAAACATACATAACAGTCTACTTTTACATTTATCTGAGCATTTTCAAATAATCATATCCTAGTTCTGTGGCTTTCTATATATAGCAAATTAGACTTAGAATTTATTTTGATCTCTTTTCATTTATTGTTGACATACAAATCAGAAACTGCCTCTGTGTGGTTGAGCTTTCTAATAAAAGTATATCCTTGCCAAACTTGAGTTTTTAATTTATTTGTAGCTACAGGACCACAGACTGTATGAGCCAAAATTTGGGGAGTGAAGTGGGCAGTATTGACAATTACACAAGGACAACAGACATAAACCCATAGTCACCCGATTCATTCTACTTACAATATCCTTTTTGCTTTGAAATTTGGCCCATTATCTGAATCAGTTGTATTTCTCCACCTATGAATGTGGGTTATTTCATTATTCATTTCATATTTTAAAAACAGATAAATAATTGAGCATGGTGTAAATGCAGATTATTATTTTATTAAAGGGTCATCCCCCATCTCCAATAATAGGGAAGGTTAAGTTTCCCAAGCCTCACTGGTTAGAAAATACCTTTTCACCCTTCATTGGGAATATAATACAAAATCTCTGTGATTTGGGCTCCTTTCAGTAGTAAGAACTAGAATTCTGCTAATTCAGAGTGCTGAATGAGGAAAGGAAGATGATGGTAGCTGGCCTGCCTTACTCGAGGGAAGGTGTGAAGGATGCTTTGGGGATTTGGAAGCTGGGAAAGGCAAGTGAGAGCAGCTTGCTGTTGCTTAGTTTTGTCTGGATTTGTGTGTGTGAGTGCTATTTTAAGACTGATATACTTCCACAGTTGGTAAAAATAACAAACCTTATTTTCCTTTTTAGGAACATCTAATCTTCACGGTATGTTTATCATATCAGTACTCAGGACTGGAAGATACTGTAGAGGAAAAACAGGAAGTGAATGTTGGCAAGCCTCTCATTGCTAAACTAGACATTCATCGAGGTTTAGGAAGGAAGACTTGCTTTCAAACTTGTGTTATGTGCAATGGCCCTTACCAGAGCTCTACATCCACCTCAGCGGGAGCTGGACATTATCATTCATCTCAAGACTCATTCCGTGGTGTTTACCATTCACATCTCGGTAATTCAAGTGATGTTATGCCTTCAGATAATTGTCGTTGCAGCCGGACTGCAGACACCTTTATTTCAAGTCATCATACCCACCCTTACTCATGTCAGTTTGGCAGAAGTAATGTGCCAGTAGAGACAACTGATGAAATACCATTCAGTTTCTCTGATGGGCTCAGAATTTCTGAAAAGTGACCTCCTTGTTTTTAAAAGTTATTATAATCACTAGATGCCTTATATGCAGCAGTACTTACATCAAGTGAGGTATTTGGAAAAAACACATGTGTCTATGGAGAGAGAGAAAATTAGTAACAGCTGTTTTGTGGCAAACACAGGACTTCAAGGTGTTGGAATTATATTATTTAACCACTGACTTCCTCTGTCAAGATTTTGTGAATTGGTTGATTTGTTCTATAAGAGTGAAGTATGTTTGTGTGTATGTTTACATGTATATAACAAAAACAAGTTCCATTTTGAACACTGGGAAAGGCCTCATTGTACAATAAGTTGTTGTTACATTTTTAGACCCAGAAAAAGAACCTTGGTGATCATCAGGCTTAAGTTACTTTTATCAGTAAGGGTAATAATTTGAGCCATCTTGTTTAACTTAGAGCTGGCACCAGAATGGAGACCTCCACATTTCTATTCCAGTGTTTATTTGGCTACACACTGCCTTCCTGACAGGTTCTGAGACAGGTATTATGTTTATAGATAGATTTAAAGGTAGATATGTACACATGCATATCTATAAGATAGACGGGTACAAGCTTTAGTTTGCAATTACAGGACTTTGCTTCAAATGTCAGTTAAGGGATTTGTATATAAATTTTATGTAAAACAGGCTGAAATTTATTGTTCATAAGGTAATGAAGGTACTTAAGGGGTGGTGAAATGTTTGTCTATGTTAAAAAGAGGATGTTGCTACTGGACAATCTTTATAGTTGCTTATCTGAGTCTTATAAACATTGGACATGTCTTCCTTGATAATATGTATTTTCTTACAGAGTTTTACTGATCTTAGAAGACAGTCTTGTCACCTTTGGTTCTACCTAACAGCAAGTTGAAAAGGCAACCAGTAGTTACAAAGAATAAGATTTAGTTAGTAATTTTGAAACATCCTACACAAAATCTCAGGCCCAGATGGCTTCACTACTGTATTCTTCCAAGCATTTAAAGAATTAGCACCAATTCTTTGCAAAATTTCCCCAAAAACAGAGTAGGAGAGAACACTTCTCAGTTCATCTTATGAGGCCAGTATTACCCTAATGCAAAACCAGACAAAACATCACAAGAAAGCTACAGATCAAATGAATACAGACACAGATACCATCCAAAAATACTAGCAAACTGAATTTGGCAACGTATAAAAACAATTGCATACCATGACCAAGACTTATTCCATGAATACAAGATTGGCTGCTTAACATCCAAAAATCAGTGTAATATGCAAATGGTTCTTGTTATCCACAGTAGTTATACTCTGTAAAGACACCATGAATGCTGAATTAGTAAATACAGAGCCATTGCCCCTAGAGGTAAGGTGTGTGTTTGTGTGTGTTTGCACATTTACATACCTCAAAGAGATTATAAATCTTAAATCCTAAAAGCAGTTTATCCTGATGGATTCTGTTTTCTTTATTTCACAAAAGAGATAAATGAGATCTGGAAATATTAGGTGATTTGCCTGAGGTCACTCCACTAACAAGTGCCAGAGTGGGATTCAAGCCTGTGCAACTGGCCCCAGAGGCAGAGCTTCTTGCACTCCACTGCCTGCCCCTCTGCCATCCCATCTTCTCTTCTTCATCTTGCAGGAGAGCTGAAACAAGAAGGCAAAGCATTGCTGTATTTGACATCAGCTGAGAACATGCACATCGGAGAACTCAAAATTTTCACTGGTCTGCCCATGTCCACGAATGATCAAAAACATGCTGTGTGTATTGATTTTAGAATTACAAATAAATTGGCAAATGCACAAACACAGAATCATGAATAAGGATCAACTGAACAATGTTCATAAAGGACAAAAGTACTACATTGTCTTAATAAGTACAGAAAAATCATTTGATAATATTCAGCATGCTTTCTGATAAAAATACACAACAAACTAGAAATAAAAGATTTCCTCAACATGATAAAGGGATCTACAAAAAACCCACACCTAACATCATTAATGGCAACAGACAAAATGCTGAATGCTTTTCTTCTAAAATCAGGAATTATACAAGGATGTCTACTCTCACCACTTCTGTTGAACATGGTACTTGAGGTTCTAGCCAGGGTAATTAGGCAAGAAAAAAATAAAAGTCAATCATATTGGAAAAGAAGAAGTAAAAGTACATGTATTCACAGATTACATGATCTTGTTACATAGAAAATTCTAAGGATTCACTTAAATGAATTCAGCAGGAAACAACAGATAAAAGGTCAATATGCAAAAATGAGTTAACTTTCTATACTAGCAATGAACATTGTGAAACTGATATTTTTTAAATTATATTTACAAGAGCATCAAAACAAATAAAATGAAACTGCAAAATATTGTTGAAAGAAGTTTAAAAAGACCTAAGTAAATGGGAAGACATCTTTGTTTATGAACTGGGAGACTTAGCATTGTTAAGATGGCGGTGCTCCCCATACTGGTCTACAGATTCAATGCAGTTACCATTAAAATCCAGCTGACTTTGTTGCAGAAATTGACAAGCTGATGATGATTCATGTGGAAACACAAGGGACCCACACTAGCCAAAATAATCTTGAAAAAGAACAAAGTTGGGAGATTCACACTTAAACAATTTTAAAACTTATTTCAAAGCGTCAGTAATCACGAATGTGTGGTACTGGCATTAAGGATAGATGTATAGATCAAGGAAATATAAAATATAACTAAGTCCAGAAATAAACCCGTATTATTATGACCACTGGACAAGGATACCAATACTATTCAGTGGGAAAGAGTAGACATTTCAACAAATGGTCCTAGGACAACTGGATAGCTACATGCTAAAAGACACCTCATGTCATATACGCATTTTGACTCAAAATGGATCATACACCTAAATATAAGAACTAGAACTATAGAATTTTTATAAGAAAAGTAAATTTTTGTGACCTTGGGCTAAGCAACAGTTTCTTAGATATAACACCAAATGCAAAGCAACAAGGGAAAAAAAGTTGGTCTTCATTAAAATAAACTTTTGTGCTTTAAAAGGTCACCATTAAGAAAGTAAAAAGACCCCACAGCATGGGAGAGAAAATTTGTGAAAATCATATCCAATAAAGGACTTGGATCCAGAATATATATAGAACTCTTACAATAATAAAGCATTTATGTGCTAGTGCATACTGTAGAGCAGTAACCGATAACCTGTCCAATGGAATGATGGAAATGTTCTCTATCTGTGCTGTCCAATATGATAACCTCTAGCCTCACTTGTTAATTGAGCAATTGAAATGCAGCTAGTGTAAGGAACTGAATTTTTTAAAATTTTGGTTTTAATTTAAATAACTACATATAACTAGTGGCTTCCATATTTGACTGTAGTTGTCAAGAATGGGGCTAGAAGCTAGTGTAAAGGGACTTTTACATTTCACTTTATATTCTGTATGAGTTTTTTAAGCGTGTATTTATAATTTAAAAATTTTTTAAGTAAAAAAATGGTGCAGTTTTTGTCTTTTCTATCAGCCATGCTTTTATTTTACTTGAATTTCTTAACCGCAGTTGCTTTTGTAATATTAGCATAGGATTTTATACATGAGTGGAATTTAGGAAAGGTAACCTGTTATACTAATTACAATAAGAGTAAGAGATCAGGATAGTAAAGGCTCACCTAAATCCAGTATTAGATTCTGGGGAAGAGGGTGTTTTCTGGAAAGTAACTTCAAAAACTGTAAAGAAGTAACTATAGATTACATGTTTTCTAATAAAAGAAAAATATATCCCAATACATGGGATCATTTAATAGAAAACTTTTAAAGTTGCTATCCATCCAGTGGACAGGTTAGATAAACAGGCATAGATTTTGGAGAGAATATTGACACAAAAGATACATTTAGCCTTTTCCTCTTTCCTCTGCCTCTAATGTTTACTACGTTTCAAATCTCTGACTTGGACATGAAGCAAAAAGGAGGCGGTCTCTTCAGCAATCACAAGCTTTTTGACTTGTCAAAACTCAAGAAATTCAATGATGTAGCCACAGCTCAAACACTCGATATGTTGATACAAAGGTCAGCACATGTTTAATATCAGAATGAGAATGAGATATAATTTTTTTTATTATTGCGGTTTTTTTTAAAGCAGAAGGCCTGATAAATTTTGTTCCCTGTTAGTTGAGAATTCCTTTAGTATTTACATACTATTATTGCTTGTAACTGTGAAGATGCCAAATACTCAGAATTTACACATTGCTTTTAATACATTTCAATCTTTTTTCTAGTTTGACATTGTGAATTTTATCTAGGCCTAACTAAAATATATTTTTCAATACTTTCCTTTTAATTGTATGATGTTTCTCATATTAATAAAATACTAGTTAAGAAAAATTATACCTGGAACATGAGAATGATTGTATAAATTGTATGTAAATGTTTTTCCATTTGACAGCATTAAAAAGATTTCAGCATCAGACACAAAGTTTGACTTTACTAAGGAGGAGTCTGAGTCCAGTTCAGGTTTCACCACTTATTAGCAGTGTGACTTGAAGCATGTTATTTAACGTGTTTATGTTTCTGTTTCCTTTTCTGTAAAATGGGAATGATGATATAACATCGGGAACTTGAATGCTTCGCAAGGCTGGCAGTACTAAAGAAGATGATTCTCATGAAGTGCCAGCTTTTTGAGAAGGATCATCACTTTTCCAATCTGGCATTCTCAAAGTACACAGCATGTAGTATTTATTAAGGTACTTCCTACAAAGTAATAGTATTGGCTTCTAGAAGAAGATGCAAGTGAGTTTTGTTCACTCCAAAACCACTTTTCAAAAAGCATGGAAATTTAATATCACAAGTGTTATATAAAGTACATTGTCTCTACACACAAAAACAACTGATTAGCAGTGCTTCTCTCTGGAGGGATTGTCTTTGCTTACCTTGTGTTTTCCAGATTCGTGCAGGAAACTTTACACAATCATCAAATATAGATACTACATGCTGTATAATGTAAATACACTAAGCTTTAATGAAGCTATGGGCAAACTATTCCCCTTCCTATTCACTATCTACTCCAAAACTGACTTTTTTAAAGCAGCTTGCAACTATTATTTTTGTAGAATAAGTTCATCAATATGTATCAAATGAAAACATGAGAGTTTAAGGTATACAGTTTATGCAAAGGATGAAAAGCTTTTGGGGTGCAGCGTTTCACTTTCTGTATGCTGGGTACAAACCTTTTACACACAGGCCTCATTTAACTCTCAACAGCCTTGAAGGTTTTAGATGAAGAAACCATTCATTAAGCAAACCCAATGGTTAATTTACCCTGGATAGGCAGGCTGGCAAGTGGCAGCGGCAGGATGACTCACCCCCACCCCAAATGAGCCCGTTATTTGTTCCACAATGCAGCTGCTTATTAACCAATAATGAAGAGAGACAATGTTGAATAATAAATGCTGAATTGATGCAAAAGCAGTATAGTATTAAGTACTTGTATTTGATGGAATATTAAATATTGTCTCTAAGAGATATAAATCTTCATTTGAATGAAGTTTGCAGGAAACTATCCTACTTTGAAAACAAAGAATGGCATCTTGAATTTGATGATTTGATCTTGGTGTTTTTTCCAACACGGCAGAAAAAGCCAGTGGTGATTTTTGATGACATAAGTGTGAACAGTGTGGCTTAATATTTCATCCCTCCAAGTACCTGAAAATTATTTTTTAAATATTGAAACATTCTTAGAGGACAAAGTAATCTACCATCTCCAAGTGCAAAAATCACAGCGCACATTCAAAATTTTTCCAAAGCAGTTGACCTAAAATTAGTAATATTGCTGTATTATGTTCAAGAGTTCTGACATTTAACACCTTTCCCTAAAGTTGTTAAAAACATATTTTTAAGTTTTTCATAAGTTTCCATTTTACCAGTTTCAACTTTGTGTAGAATAGTCATTATTCTTACAAAGATTTAGTGTCTTCCCTAAAAACTGATCATTTTTATAATCTTCTAGTACATTTAGTCCCCTTGCTGCCAGACTTGGGTTCTTACATTAATATCTGACTTCAGTGTCGTCACCTCTGTAAGTGGCTTTGTCTCCCCTCCCAATTTCCTAACAGTTGACCTCACACCTGAGTCCAGGGGATTTCAAACTGTTCAGAGCAGCTTCTCTGGAAGGGTGGGACTGGAGCTCCCTATCTGTGTTCCACGAGAGCAATTGTGCTCCTGTTTGTTTACAAACTGCCTTTCCAAGTTAGCTTTGGTTTGCATCAAAACGTTTCCCAGCCAAAAATAATGGATCCCTTCTCACACCAGATGCCATCATTGTGTCCTTCCCTTACACACACAGCTGTTCTCTGTACCAGCAGGCTGACTTTGGGCAGAATACAATGCTGAGAAAGAAAGGAAAGGAAAAAATCCCAGTGAGCCAGGAGGGCTTCTAGCGTCCTGGTTAAAGGGCAGCGTTCAGTAGGCCAGTCAGTCTGCAGTGCTAATGACAAAGGCCATATAAGCAGGTGCTGACCAGCAGTTTGGCAAGCAGCACAAAACTGGATCATCACATCACCTTTGTCATTCAAGATGTGGCTTCCTGACAGGTGTTATTAACAGAGCGACACACTGTCTGATACCTTCCCATTTGAATCAGTTATTGATAACCAGTTATGAAGTTTCTAAAGGCCTGATTTCACATTTCAGTGTCCCCTGACCTAGCCGCGCCCTAGGAGGTGAACAGCTGCGGGCCGGGCAGTGGCGTTCCCCCAGCGAGGCACGGTGCGCTTGCTGGGGACGCCAGGTGGGCAGCGTACGGGGCGGGGGGGTGGAAAGGGCAGCTGTCTGTCATGTGGCCTCCCTGGAAGCGCAGCTGTGCGGAAGGCCAAACCCCCTCAGAGGCGCTTTTATAAGCATGACAGGAGCCAGAGGGGGTACTGCAGTGAATCCGCCGGCTAAGGCGCCTAGCTGAGATGCCCCCAACATCCATCTCATCGGCCAGCTTTGCCCGCACACATGGAATGCTTCCTAGCCGAGAGTCCCTCCGTCCTGGACAGCACCTAGAGGGCACTGCCAATGTGCACCGCCAACGCCCTTTCTGACAGAGGTTTTCTTCGGCGGTAAGGCTTGCAGACTTGCCTTACTGGTGTGGGAGCCGTTCTCGCTGTGACAGCCGACCCTTGACATGTCGGTGTCAATGACATCATCTTCATGTCCTGGACTCTTCTTGGCAGCATGTGACCAATGTGGGTGACCAACGTGGGTGACCATGCTCAAGCTGGGGCTGGCCAGCAGAGAGGGCTGAAGATAACACTGATTTTGCCCATGGACTGGAAAGAACGTCACCAAATAATGTAGTAAGGAAGCATGAACAGGTCCGTTCACACTGTCCTGCTCTGCTGAGCTGCACAGCCAGCCGCCTGCTGGTGGGAGGAAAGGATGCCTGTTTTCAGGAGGGCCTCATGGGCCCCTGGCCCCTCACACTGCCTCTTTAAAGGGAGCCCGGTAGGGCTGCCTGCACTGCGTGGGAACTCTCTGACCAGATGCCCAAGGGCCTGGGGTCACCAGCCAGCCTAGAGTCAAAGCTCCATGGGCCTCTCTCCAAAAATGCAATCCGAGAGGGGACAGAGGGCCCTGACAGGACCGACGGGCAGGTGCAGGACCTGCTCAGGGTCTCACGGCAGGTCCAAGAGGCTACACTGTGTGCCCCAAGTCAGTGCTGCGGCCTGCACGTGCCTGGGCCCCTTCCGTGGGAGGGCTGCGGGTCTCTGGAGTCCCCTTTAGGAACTGGTTATGCGGCCCCTGACGGACGAGGACTCAGAGAAGCCCTGTGCCCGTTGGTACAGAGAGCAGTGAACTTGGCAGGTCCTCCAGGTTCTCATGTCTGAGTCCAGGGTTCCTCAGGCCACTCTTTGCCATCCTAGATGACCAGCAGGGAGCTGGGGAGAAACGGAGCAGTGGTAGGACTCCTGCCCTCCACACCGCCTTGAGCTCAACCAGCTTCTTAAGCACAGGGCCCAGGAGCTCAGGGCACAGGTACCGCCTGTTGCAGAAGAACTAGAAAAGCACCTCCTGGAAGCCCTGCACAGACAGCTTCCATCCACAGAACTTATTCGCAAACACGAGGGGCCCTCTGCCTGCACGCCGCCCGCACGCACCAGTGACCGCAGAGGTGCTCTGGGTGGCCTTCGCAGATCTGGCTGGCTGCCCTCTCCTCCGAAGCATCGTCACCATGCTGGCACCTACCCACCTTGAGGTCCAGGACACAAGGCGCCTTGGATCGGGAAGTCAGGTCTCCCAGTAAGACAAGCCTGTACTGGCTCCAGAATTTTGCATTCTCCTTCATTCTCTGTCACTATTGCTGGGTACACTTCACACCCCAAGAGTTAAGGTTTAAGCTGGGCACTTACATTCACATTTTTCTCTACACAGTAGTACAAGACTTCAGATTTCTTTAGCCACTCAAATTCTCCCAACTAACTGCTAACGGCAGGAAGCTTCTTGATAGAGCTGTGATCCTACCAAGAAGACGCAGCACGCGACGAAGAGGGCATTTTCCCTGGATCGGAAGCCCTGCTTCTGCAGCTTTCTCAGCTCTTCGAGCCTCTGTTTTCTCATGCGTGAACTCTGTGTTCTCAGTACTATGTGCCATAGGGGTACTTGTGAGCGTTAAACAAGGTAACCCAGTGAAGACCTGAGCACAGGCAGGGTTATGTTTACTGTAACACCAACAGGGTTATTACATGAGAGAAAAGAAAAGTGTAGTGGGCTGAGTGGTGGCCCCACCAAAAAGATATTTGTGCCTTCTGACCCCCAAAACCTGTGACTGTGACCTTATTTGGGAAAGGGATCTTAGCAGATGTGATTAAGTTAAGGATCTGGACACGAGGTCATCCTGGATTGGGCTGTAAATCCAATGACAGGTGTATTTATAAGAGATGAAAGAGAAGACACGGACACAGACGAGGCCATGTGAAGATCGAGGCAGGCACTGGAGGGGTGCAGCCACAGAAAAAGGAACGTCTGGAGCCCCCAGATGCCGAGGAGGCAGGAAGGATTGATTCTCCCCTAGGACCTTCCAAGGAAGCATGGCCCTGCGAAGACCTTAATTTCCGACTTCTAATACTAAACCTAGGTTTCTGGCCTCCTGAACCAATAAACAATACATTTCCGTTGTTTTTAGCTGTCAAACTACTGGTAATTGGTGACGACAGCCCTTGGAAACTAATACAGAAGGCAGCTCACAGGTGAGCCAGCCCTCAACCTGCCTTGGGCCGGAGATGAAACAGTAGGCCGACCAGACCTGAGCTCAACCCGCTTCCTTTCCCGGAAGCCTTCCTGTGACTCCAGCTCCTTGCAGTCTCTCGCGCCCCCTGCTGGCCCAAAGGAAGAAGTGCGCCCCCTCCAGTCCCAGAGTTGTGTGATCTCAGAGGAAACCTCAGAACCCAGGGAATCTCATGTTTCAGAGAGAAATACTTTTGTAAGAAAAAAACATTAAGATGTGGTCACACCAAGTTATAGCCAAATTATACTGTGGTCTATCGTGCAGAGGTTAGTGGGAGAATTGAGTTGTCAGGAGGTACATGGTTAAATAGGTCTACTCCTGTAGTCAATAAAATATTCATGTTGTGAGGGGCAATTTGGTTTCAGCAAAATATCATTCCTTATATTAAATCAACATCGTAAATTTTAAAAAAAAGAAAAGAAAGAAAAAAACATAAAATAGTGCGTTCTTCCCCCTATGTTGACAAACAGTGAAGAGCTGAGCCTTGTCCTGACATCTCCTGCTAGAAGACCCTATGCCCTCTCATCTGTCTTGGTAAATTCAACTCCAACTTCATGACCCACCCAACAACTTTCCCCCCGGATTCCTTGACTTCCTCATCAGCAGAGACCATTTTTTGTAACCCAACCACACACCTCCCTGGAGCTGCTCTGACCTCATCACCAGGAAAATTAACTTAAACCTTCACCTCTCAGGTCGCAAACACCTGTCCCTTCAGCTCACCTCCTCCTGCATCCCTTCAGCAGTAACTGTTCTGCCTAATCAATACCACCAGCCCCTCTCCTGACTTCGCTTACTGTCTTGTCTAACCTGGATGCTTTGGTTCGTCTTCCCATCCCTCTTGCAAACACCAACAACTCCCGTGATCCACTCTCCCTCCATCTTCTTTCAGCTGTCTGAACTCCAGCCTCACCACGTCCCACACATGCTCTTTTTCTACACAAACCCTCATTTTTCCTCCTGCCACCCTCCCTCAGCCATCACAGCCACATCACTAACCCCCAAATTGTCCTTGTTCCCTGTCACAGTGGAGGACATGACTCAGTCCCATCTAATCCCTCCACATATACTCTGAGTCCCATCCCCTTTTTTTCTTCTCCAAATTCCATTTCTTTGTTTATTCCCCTCTTTCCTACATTACCAATATCTCTTTTAGTAATGTATTATTCTGGTTGGCATACAAGCCTGTGGTCAGGGCCAGCTTCATGGGTGCGGATCTCTCAGTCACATGGGACCCTGTGTTTGGCTTAATGCTCTGCTCTCACCATGGCAAGATTCTTAGTAATTTTTGAATGCGATGTGAATCCTGCCTCCTGTAGTATCTTGATGTTCCCTTGCTTCCCTCTCTGAATTGCCCAAAGAGTAGCCTGGTGTGAACCATCTCTGCTTCTTCACTTTCATTATCTCTTAAAGTGTTCAAACCCCAACACTTTCTACCTGAAACTATCCCATCATAGTTACCAGTAGCCTCTATTTGGTCAAATTCAATGAACACTTTTCTGTTGTCATCCCTGAAGACTGCCTCTAAATGGGACCCTTTCTTTCTTCTCCATCCTAGCACCCTATTGATTATTTTCCTAGCTCTTTTCTCAAATTATCAGCATAGAACTGCTAGTGTATTTTTTTATCTCTTACTAGACTCTAAGCTTGAAGGACAGGATCATGCAAGCCTGACATGTGGAGGCTTAGTGAGTGAGTGAGTGTGCAAGAACCAAAGATTTGATCAAACCAAAGAGAGTTCAAATGATGG
This sequence comes from Manis javanica, assembly GCF_040802235.1. NCBI lineage: Eukaryota > Metazoa > Chordata > Mammalia > Pholidota > Manidae > Manis > Manis javanica. The sequence continues at coordinate 110,704,640 of NC_133164.1, forward strand.
ATAATGCATACACTCAGTAGGGAAAATTTTAAAAGCCAGAAAGATCTGATGGGCTGAGAGAAAAAGGGGGACCAAAACCTGGAAAACGTGGAGAGGGAAGTGAGCAGATGTAAAAGGATTGCACACACAGAGCTGGACACGTGCATCTGCTTCCAGAGGGTGGATTGCTGAAGTTTAAGATTTCCAAGATGGTCCTCAAGAGTTCTAAGTCCTGACTAGTTCTGGGGGTGGTGCTGAGGGGGGTGGTTTAGGTAAACTAAAATGAAAGCCGCCAGAATGGAGGAGATCCGAGGAAGTGACCTGAGGCTGCTGGATAAGTTGCTTCCATGAACACGCAAGCAATCGGATTGATAATAGAAGCTGGAGATGAAAGGAAGACTTCACCAACATCTTCAGCAAATAATGACCAACACTTACAATGTGCCTACTATGTGCCAGATACTGCTCTACATGCTTTACATATATCATGATGTAACTCCGGGGAGAGGAAATCCCAGGGCAAAAATACCTCTAAAAACAAAATCAGTCCAAGGGAGAAATAAAGTTTAAAACCTGTTTATTGCTTACAAACTGCGGTCCGGGGCCATCTCTCTTTCCTACTCCTGGCAGAAGCAAACCAGCCCTCCCCCTAACCTCTCAGGTTCAGGTAAGCCCTTGGTTGCCCAGATAATTACCCACTGATACGAAGATGAACTGCTCTCCACCCCTGTGGAATGCCTATTGATATGCAGATGCACTAAAGCCAGGCAAGGTATTCTGGAAATATTACAATTTTACCCATGTATGTCCTTTCTGTTGGCCCTGTGAAGCATACAATTACTATTATCCCCATTTTATAGATGAGGAAATTGAGACAAGAAAGGAACAACAAAGCCAAACAGCTAGCAAACAGTAGAACTGATCTAGGAATCCAAGCTGTTTGGCTCCAGAGACTACCTGCCTCTTGTTTAAATGACAAGAGGATTCCAGGCAGAAAGGAGAGTTTGTTGTCAAAAGAAGAGGAAGGCTGAATCCAGACCGCGATGGGCTTTGTATTTCGTTCTAGGTTTTGTAATCATCGTCTTGGCAACTGGCCGACCTTGAAGGTCAGGTGCAGGAGTCGGACGGAATGCATTACCATTCATTCACCCAGCTGCAGAGAGCGGCAAGAACGGCCAGCGCAGGCAGGCCAGCTCTCGGGCGCCTGCAGCCATGGGGGCCTAGGGGGCAGGGCACCCACAACTCTGGCTCCGAAAGGAAATGGGACAGGTGGCAGTGTTGGCAAGGCAAGCCGGCAACGGGGCACACCGTGGAGGAGCAAGCGGGGTGGGCCGCCCCGTGGGCCGCCCCCCTCCCCAGGGACACTAGGAGCCCGAGCCCACCCCCCGGCCACAGCTGAAACTCACCCAACCCTTAGGGGGGGCTCAGGCCTGGTCACCAGGAGATGGCCTGCTATGGATAAAACCAGCCTATATCACGAAAGGGGAGTTGCGCCGTGAAAAACGCAGGCGGGACCCGGCGGAGAACCTGCGTGGGGACAGTGTGAGGACCGGGGGGCGGGGCAGGTCTGCGGGCTGCCCGGGGCCCGGGTTTCCCCGCGGGTGGTGCGAGCGCGGTGGCCGGCAGGGGGCAGCAGAGGCCCGCGGCGGTCCCGGGCTCTGGGTCCGGCGGCCCTCACCTCCCCTTGCCCGCGGGAAGGACGCAGGGGGAAGCAGTTCGCGTTCCGACGAGCCTGGAGTCCCGCCCGGCCCGGGCGTCTCCGTCCGCGGGGGCTTTCGGCCGCGGCGGGAAGGGGGCCGCCGGGGAGGGGCTGCGGCGCGGCCCGGCGCGGCGGGGCCTGGACCCCGAGGGCCGCGCGCCTTCGCTCCCGCCCTCCCACTGCCACGCCCCGAAGGGAGAGGGGAGGCCCCGAGCGCCGCGGCCGGGCATGGCGTGGCCGCACGACCTCCCCCGAGGAGAGGGGCCCACCGGCCCTGCTGGGAAGGCCCAGGGCACGGGAGTGGGGAGCCCGCAGTTCCCCCTGAGCTCCACGCCTGCCCCCCAGCAAGGGACCCGGACCACTGCCTGCCTGGGGGCCTCGGGACTGAGCCTCCCAGAATCGGGTGTCAGTCATGAACGAAGGCCCTTAGTCTCTCCCAGCCTAGTTAGTTGGTTCGTTGTTTTTAATGATGTTTTAAATTATTTTTAATTGCAGTAAAATATACATAAAATTTACCATCTTAGCCATTTTAAGTGTAAAGGGCAGTAGTGTTAAGTGCGTTCACATGGTTGCCACTCCAGAGTTTTTATTTGTGGTTTTTTCATGTACAGAACCTGAGGCACACGGATCCAGGGAATCTCAAAGGAAAAGCAGAGACCTGGAGAAAGATTTTGCTCAGAGAAATACAGGAAGAATTCCAAGGTGGGTGTGAGAGGTTTCTCAGGCCATTGTGCACCTATGAATTTTCCAGCACCTCAGCCCTGGGAGGCAGGGGCTGTTACATCCTGTACATCCTCCCCCAGGCCTTCCCGGAACACTGGCCACACCCAGCCTGCTGCCCATCTGGAAGGGGTAGTGAGTGCCCCAGCCCACATTCAGAAACAGGACACAGGCTCTTACAAACCCTCTCAAATATCACTTTGAGCATTATCTGTATGTTATGTAAGTGGTAAATGATAAGTAGTTAAGACCAAAAAGACCATAAGCAGTAAAATGCATTAAATATTTGGCCTATGATGAGCTACAAAGCTGAGCAGGACATAACTTGAACCCTAATAATATAATGGCTATGCACCTACTCCGAACCTGCCTGTCCTAAGGACTTTCCTCATTCAGGCCTTTGTGATGGAGGTGCTGTTATTAGGCCCATTTTACACCAGAGGAAACTGAAGTAGGTGGTGGGGAAGGATAGCTGACTTGCCAAAGTCACAGAGGAAGTAACTGGGGGAGCCTGGATTTGGACCAGAAGGCTGGCTCCAGTGACCTGGGCTAAGGATGCCTTGAGTCAGGGTGCCAAAGTGCAGCGCCAATGGACTGGGGGCTCCTGTCCACAGGAGCCCAAGCCGTGGGAGAGTGACTTCCCCATCTTTGAACAATGTCAGAGTCACCAGCCCTGATGAGCCAGAATTGTCCAAAGTCTGTCCATTTTGATTCGTAAATTTCCACATAGAAACTTGAAGAAGAATATTCACAACCATGGGGGCATTTACATGCATGCTCACCAGCCAGCCACCTCTTTCCGCCACATACCCTCTGTTTTGGCCTTAGTGCCCCCCTGCCAAAAAACAATGTCTCCAAAGGACCTGCAAAAATCCAGAATGTTCTAACACTCCAACATGTCTTGGGAACAAGCTGCCTGGGAAAGACCTTCCTCCGCCTGTCCCTTCTTCATTCTTGACTTTAAAGCACTTTAACCTGAGAGCACCTGGCTTGCAGGAAGCCCAGAAAGGTTGTGTTATCTTGATCCAAAAGGGCAAGGGGGAAAAGTAGAACAGGAAATAGGGAATGATTTTCTATTTTCCTGTACTTCATTTTTTAAAATGCATTTTAGCTGTTCTATTCCAAGCTAACTATAGGTAGAAAAAAAAAAGGTTTGAAAATAATGTTATTTCAGGTGCACCAGGCAGCTAAGCAGATGGTGATTTTAGCTAACCTCTCCTTTTCTCTATCTCCTCTTCCCCCTCAACCTGTACCTACCACATTGTCACTGGCGGCGGGGTGTGGAGAATGATCCAGCAGCTACTGTTAATTGGTGACAACCCACATCTATTTATTTCGCATCACCTGGCTATACTTACAATACAAAAAATAGAGCCTTCAGTGCCCAGGGGCTGATCAATTGGTAGCTGAGGCATTTATGCACACAGACACTTGCCTTTTTCCCTTTGTTATGTGTTCATTATTTTTCATCATGAAGGCCTACTTTCATATAAGTGGGTGATATTTGAATGTACTTGGAGAGGTAAGTGTTCCAACAGAGATTGGATACGAGAAAAAACAAAACCCAAACAACAAAAGGCACAGAGCATATGGAGCCAGCCCTGCCTGCTGCCTCTGTGGGCCAGTCTGCATCGGATCTGTTCAGGGTTTGTTGCGCTGTGTTCTCCACCTTGTCAGCGCTCACACCGCCAAAGGCGGCTGCCTTCCGTGGCTCTTCGAATTTTCACAGTCCCTTGTCCCAGTTAGAAGCACATACAAATTAGCTCTCGCTTGCACGCTGTCAGCCCTCCTAACCACGGAACGGGTGCCCCTCTCTCCTGCACCGCATCTGCCGTGGCTCTGCCACATGGTGCCTCCCATGAGCTTTCTCATCCCAGTAATTATCAGTTAAAATGAACTGTTTCTGGCTCTTATCAGCAGAGTCTAGGAGATGAGAGAGGCTTTGTAGAGAAAACAGGATATGAATTCTGTTTTGGGGGGCTGTCATTCTCTTGGGATTTCTCTCCTCCCATCCTGTTGGACCAGCTTAAATGGCCGTTTCAGTTTCTTTAAACCAGGGTTTCTCAGTCTTGGCCCTATTGAAATTTGGGGGTTGTTGGGAGCTGTCCTGTGAATTGCAGGACATTTTAGCAGCATCCCAGACCTCGGCCTACTAGATGCCACCAGCACCACCCTCTTGCTCCACGGTTTAGGTTGTTATTTGTGACAACTAAGAATGTCTCCAAGCATTGTGAAATGTCCTCTGGAGACAAAATGACCACCTTCCCATTGAGAGCTGCTCATCTAGTGGTTAGAAGCCAGATGTTGCAAAATATCTACAATTCACACGACCACCCCTACAGTAAAGGATTGCCTGGCCCTAGAGGTCAACAGCCCTGAGAAACCCTGCCTGGCCATTTGCTCAGCAGCAGCCACGCCTTCTGGGTTTGCAGCCTAACAAGTTCCTACCTGATACACCCCCCCATGAAGATTTGTCTCCCTAATGCAATGAAAAGACTGAAAGAGTTCTGTAAGAAGTTAGAGCCCTGGAAAAGGCAAGTATGCTTATCCTAAACGTGGGGCTAGCCAAAACCTCACAGACAGACCGCTCCTCTTCAGGGGGAAAGGAGAGCGGGAAATCAAGGCTGCGGGGAACCCACCAGCAGAGCCCAGGGAGTGTGGTCACTGTGACCTCAGTGCTGACCCCCCGGGGACCATGGCTCATGGAATCTCTCATTGGAGACTTCAAAGGATAAAAGGGCAGCAGTTAGTCAGGATGCTTGGGGCCTGCTTGGCTCATGCTGCAATGCCCAGAGTCAGAGGCACCCAGGTGCTCACGGGCCAGATCATGTCCCAGAATCCACCACAAGACCTGAGAACTGGACAGACGATTCAGGACCAGGGCCATCTGGTTAGGTTCAGGGACCCGTGGATGCCACATCATTGTCTTTCCTCCCTGGGGGAGGTGGCGTGGCGTCCACTCCGTTTGAATGGCACCCATGAGGGGGGTTTGTAATTGTGAAGGCAATTTGAACTTGTCTCTGGGGAGAGCTCTTACCTTGAAACTGATTCTATTGAAAAGCAGAAGGAAATGATTATCTTTGGGGTATGTGGCTCGCGTCAGGACTCCTGTTGCTAATTCAAAGCCAGAAACAGTCTCATCAGAGACGGTCAAAAAGAACTCAATGTGCTTTGGTTGTTATGAAATCCATTTTCCATTCCCCATGACTGCTGTGGCCAAGGGCCTCTTCCTGTCAACCCATGTGGCCTGCCCAAGTGGTAGCTGGACTTTAAAGGACTTCCTGTGCTTTCTGGAGGAAGAAGTCTGTGCTGCTCCAAGGTCTCAGCACCCCTGACTCAGGACCGTCCCAGGAATGACCTCCCTTGTCACTGTGATGGGGAACATGTCAACAGGCAGAGCTCTCATTTGCGCATGTCAGAACTCCAGTGGGCAACGCATAGGCGAAACATTCCCTAGTCCTCGGATTTAGAGAAATGGACATTATGGGAAGATTTCCATATTACAGAAGTTCCTCCTTGCAAGGCCGTTTAGTCTCTCTGCACTGATTTCCCAGAGTGGGAGGCAGGATAATGGCCTCCAAAGCAGTCTACATCCTAACCCCAGAACCTTGCAGAGGTTACATCATATGGCAAATGGACTGTGCAGACTAAGTAATAGTCTTGTGGTGGGAGATAATCCTGCAGTGCTGGGTGGGCCCTTGTCATCACGGCCTTATAACAGGAAGGGAGGGAGGGCTAGGGATGAAGGAGAAGGCGAGGTGATGACAGAGGCAGAGACTGGAGGGATGCTCTTTAGAATGGAGGAAGAGGCGCTGGGGCCAGGAACACAGGCGGCCAAGGAGACGGCTCTTCCCCCGCCCAAAGCCCCCTGCAAGCCCGTCTGGTGGCCCTTCCAGCACTCCTCTCTGTGTCTTACCCTTAAGGTCCCCCGGATACTTCAGCCAATTTCACGTGTATACTCGGGTGGAGAGGAGGAGAACGGACCATGTGAGCCCTACAACTCTCCTCCCTAATGTGCTGCTTAGGGACTAATCTAGAATTATTTTTCAGTTTTATTCCTTACTGCCTTGGGACAAATACGGAGTCTCCCTTACCTAGAACTTACAGTGGAAAAACCTGGTGGCTTAGGAGGGAGCTTTACTACTGTCCACTTGAGGGGGATGGGGGATTGTAAGAACTTGCCTTATCCTGACTCTCCAGCCATATTATTCAGATAAATGTTTTGCCAGAGTTCCCGTTTCTGGTCATTTGCTTCCGGGCGATTTTGTGAGGATTCGCAAGAGCATTTGGAAAGAACTCTTTGAACTTCTACATAAATAAAATATCTCAGAGCTGAAAATCTGGATACCTTGTACTGAGTCCTTGTAAAATCCCGAAGCACTTAAAAATTTGTGTTGCTTTCAGGTAACAGCTGTTAGTTCCATATGTATTAGGAACATTGATACAGGACACTTAACGGTGTGCCAGGCAGTGAGTTACGCTTGTTCTGTATGTGCTCTCGTTGATTTGGGGAGTGAAAGATCATCTGGGACCTGGTCTTCGGAGTCCCTGGCAGGGAAACAAAGCCTAGAGTGTGTGACTGCATCCGTCCTGATGTCACCAACTGTGGGAGGAGCCCCCTAAGCAGTGCCTGGCACTGGGGTCAGGGGGGACCTCAGTGATACACATGGAGGGCATTTCTTTTAATTGCAGCAAAGTGAGAGGAGCTGTCACTGGAGAGACGGAGCTTGGGTCAGAGAAGCAGAAATTGATGATATTGGTAATGAAGGGTTCTCTGCTCTTCTGGTAATTTACAGATTTTTTGAAAATCCAAATGTTGGACAATGGCTGGAATCAATTCCTGAAATTAAGGCTTTCCTTCACGGATCTCTACTCCTCCGGCCTGCTGCTGCTTTCCCAAATAAGCACAGTGCCAGGGGATTAAGATACTGATGACTTGGAGGTCTGTTTGGAAGCTGTTTTCTGAGTATTATTTCTCTTACCCAGAGTACCACAGCGAATGCTGTCAAGCACTTCTCAGAAGTACATTTATGGTTTGGCTCATTTTCTGAGAAAAGGACAGGAGAGAAGAGGGAGTTTCGACTGTGGGAAACTAGAGTAGTAAATAAGCAGAGAATAACAACGCGTGTATTTATTCTTCAGTTAGGGTTTAGAGGAGTCTTTGCATGTTAGTAGCCACCAGGTGGCACTGTTATTCTCTAAAAATACTACTGGGGTGTGGTGGGGTGTGAGAGACAACTGCCCTCTCATCCACCCACTGCTACTTAGTCCCTGACTCTCCACCATTCACCCCCACCACCCTCTCAGTCAACCCATTCTTGGTCAAAAAGTAGCGAAGAGTACAACACCCAGCAGAGATCGTAAAACAAATACCAAATCAAAGGTGCTTCCCAGGACAGGGTGGGCAGAACCTCCTGCCTCTCTCCTTTGGTACCCCTTCTCCCCCTCTCTTGTCTGCACCCCCACTGCTCGTCAACCCCAGAGAAGTGGGGCTTTATTGCTTCCCTGGAAGACGGCACCATCACTGTAGGGATCGCCTTCTTGTAAGCATTGTCCTTTGAAAAGAGGGCTCTAAAAAGACTAAAGACCTCAGAGAATGATTCTTTAATATTGACCCTTCAGGCACATTTCCTATTAGACCATGTGAATCCAATACCTTCCCTTCCACTAAAATCACACCAGTGTGGGACCTCCATCTTTATGTGAAGAAGTTCTCGGGGCCTTCAAACTCCAGTCTTGCGGGAGGCCCTGGGCAGGACTGCAAGCCCTCCGAAGGAGCTGCAAAACATGGCTCTTCATTGACTTTGTTCTCTCTCCACCTGCTTCCTAGGCGGTTCAGCCACCATCTGCCAAAGGACTGCCTCCAGTCCACTCAAATGCTTGGACAGAGTGGGCTGCTCTCATTTCCCAGGACTCAGGTCAGCAAACCATTGGTGATTCGGTCATGATGCAGTGCAGGCATGGCTGCTTTGGAAGGAGCTTATGTGTTGCTGAGCACTTGGGGTTCGAATCCAGACTGCACCATCGACCTGACAAGGTGACCGTAGGCAAGTTATTGAACCTGCCTGAGCTTCCATCTCAGTGAGTCAAGGTGAGTTGTCCTTGTGCAGTAGCTTCCTGTGAGCCATGGAAATAACACAGGCACATTCCCAGGGCCCAGAGGTCACAGACAGAGTTACTGTTGCTTCCAGGCACTGGGCACTGAGCTCCATGCTCAACACACATGCATTACCTTAATCCCCACAACCATCTGCCGAAGCTGCAGGTGAACTAAGGGAGGTTCAGTGCAGCGCGGCCATGGAAGGGTCGGGAAAGCTGTGCTGGCCACCACAAGAAAGGCTCTGGTCTGCGGTCCCATTCCTCCCTGTGCGCATGAACTGGGATCTTGTCATTTGTGTGGGGTGGAGGGGTGTGTTTGGGAAGGGTTAGATTTGGGTTGACGTGCTCTGTTCTACTGGACCCCGGGTACGGTTCTTCTCCGCTGAAGATGCAGTCAGCAATGAAATGGTGCCTCATGAAACGGGGATGGAGTCTCTTCAATGTGATTTTCAATATCATGACATTTTCCAAGTTGACTCAGTGGTCCCTAAGGAAATGGCATTATGGGAATTACTAGCAGCAAGGTTATCCCTCCAGAAGACATTTATTTTTAAGGGACTTCATTAAATCACACGTGGAAAATACTAACATCTTACTCCTTAGGTACGGTTGGGAAAAGTGGTGTGTTTTTAAACCTGGAAGCTCATGTCTTTAAGTAGCAAGACATTTAAAACGGTTAAAGACAGAACCCACCTAAAGCGTGCTGCATGTCCAGTTCACAGGGTTTCTTGTGTCTCCAGGCCTAGAGGGTCGTGTTGAGCCCTTAGGGCCATCAGAACTTTTATTATCCTGCTGGAAAACACACCAGAAAGAGGATGGCAGGCTTTAGATTTTTGAGTCTTCCTACCAGAGACCTGGCATGTCTCTCCATTCATTAAATTCTTCCCAGATTCATACACAAATTTAATTTTTATTATTGTAATTCCATCCACACTTCTTTAGTCCATGAAAAGAATCTTACGGAGTAAATGCAAGATTTGCCAAAATCTGGAAGAAAACCAAAAGGGTGGGAGATTTTAATTTGTTTTTGTAGTGGGTATGTGTGAGAGAAGGAAATATAAGGGATAAATGGGAAGGAGGAATGTAGGGGGGAATGGACATGAAGAAACCAGCTGAAGGAGAGGGTATAAGGGAGATCGTGGGCCTGGAGCTCAGAACCCTTGCAGGGCCACGCAGGAGGAGGTGTTTTCAGGGAGAAGCTTTTAAGAAGCTCCCAAAATTGAAATGCTGAGAATACCTAGTCTTTTGACAGATGCCAAGCATGCGGCCTCAGGGCTGAGGGCCAGGAGCAGCCGCCCAGCAGGGCTGTCGGGGACTGGCCTCCTCCTCTCATCATCAAAGGGGAAGCTTGCCCTGGGGCTCTTTCTAACACCTCCTCCCCCAGCCTGCAGCCAAGTCTGGCTGCATCCTCGCTTCAGCCTGTAAACAAAGAGCTCAGGTATTTATGCCCTCAGGCCCCTCTCTGGCCTTCTCCTCTCCGCCCAGAGGGATGGGGGACCCAGACTGCTCCCCTCCCCTCTGGAACCGAGGGCTCTAGGGTGTCTACAGCTTCTGCCACCTCTGAGAAGGGAAGTCCTGGGAAGGCCGGCCTCTCCCTTCCTTCCCGCACTGCTTTTCCCAGCTGGGGCCCTCCCCGCAATGGAGCCGGGCCAGGCCCTGTTGCTGAGGGAACAGGCAGCCCGCCCCACCTCCTTCCCCACAGAAATAGCCAGAGAAGAGGAGCAGAGGATTAAATTGCCCTAATCTCCAGGCTTCAGAGGAGGCTGGGAGCCCGGCCAGCATGAGGTGTCCTCTCCCCATTGGTCCCGAGGAAGCAGCAGGCCACAGGCCTGTGTCCCTCCTCTCCCTTCTGCCCCTCCTGTGCCTCCCTCTTCTCAACCACAAACCCCCCAGAAAGGGAGACCACCAGTTTTGCTTCCCTCACACAGGAAGGGAGGGTCAAAGCCAGCGGCTGCCTGACTTTACTGTTCTGATCTCACTGGCACTTGGAATGGAGAGACTGAATGCCCTCTGAGAGGCCGACTTTGGTTCTGACTCATTGTCTGTAAATGTTGGTGGGTAGGAACCAGGTGACCTCTGCCTGCAGCTGAGACAGACATACCTGTAAAGGTGGACCTCACCCAGCACCACCCTGTCATTCTCTCCTTCCCCCAAAGACATCAGCAGCTCAGTGGGGTGAAGTCTGCAGTGTGGTGATGAAGGCCTTTCTTAGATCTTTGGCTAAGGGGTGTGCTTCCCTGAACTGACATTAGGCTACATGGGCCACCATGCTAGGCTCCACTCCACCAAACAAATTCGGATTCAGTTAGTCTGGGAAAGGTATTTTTTTTAAGTGCCTGTTGATGGCTGTTTGAGAGAGCAAAGCCCCGTGGGGCTGAGTGGTGTGTCCAAGAGGACCCTACAGCTGGACACATGGGACAACACAGTTTTCCTGACTTAAGCAGAGTATGCTTTCTGTCATATTACTTTTTCTGCTTAGAAAATGTTTTCAAATGAATACACATACTATTTAGGAAATTTATAAAATACAGAAAGGTATAAAGAAGAAAATTTGGTCACCCATAAACCCCCAACACCAGAGTTAGGCACTGTTAACATTGTGGGCTATCTTTTCATCTACTTTCACATATTTAATTTACAAAAAGGTCATACAGAGTATACAGCTATATGTCCTCTTCATTCCACTGTAACCCAAGCAGTAGGACAGGCCTCTTAGACACTGTTGGAAAAAAAGTGAATTGGCAATATTTTTAGCAGGCTATTTAGCAGTGAGTATCATAAATACTCTTAAATTATCACCCTGCAGCCCACTAATTCCATTTCTAGGAATCTATCTTCAGAGAATAATCAGATGCATGGAAAAAATTATTTATAGGCACTTTCATTTTTGCGTTATTTATAACAGCCAAAATGATCAACTTCATAAATGTATGAAACTTACAAGCATAGTTCAACAAATTACAGTCATTCATGAGATGGATGGAATGTTCTGTGTCATTAAAGAATGTGTGCTAGCTGTAGCCCTTTGGATGCTGCCGGACCAGGGACCTTTCCTTCTAGATCACCCACAAATTCTATCTCAGTACCAAACATTTGGAAAGTTTATTCTTTTTATTATTGTTTAATATGTACTGTTCTTGCTATGTGGGGAGGGTGTGTGTATGCATGATGATGTATTGTGAATACACTTGTGTATGTATGTGTGTGTGCTGCACGTACACTGTGTACATACATGTAATTGTGCATTTGTGGGCACACTTGTGTATGTGTGTGTGGTTAGGTATTGAGAGTACATGTGTGTACATATGTGTGACTGTATGTAAGAGAGAACTCAGGATCCACAAACTACTCAAGGACGGGGTCGTGATTCCCACCACTTCATGCTCTGTCAGCTCTTCTGCTGCAGCTTATCTGACACTAAATTCATCTTCCTCAGTCCTGTTCCAGTTCCAGGATCACTTTTTGAGTTCATATGATACACTTCTGTCTTCCCAAACAGACTCTTTTTCCTGCATTACCACTTTCGTTAGTGGTATCACCCAAACCTTTCTCCTTTGGGACACTCAGATTCAAATTTTTGGAGCCATGGACCATGGAATCCTATCAATGGTTTTTTAAAAGTCTTGGCATGTGTGTTTCTGTTCCCGTTGCTGGCACCCTAGGCGGCAAGCCCCTGTCACTTCCTCCCAAATAATTCTCTCCCTTTGCTGGGCCATTTGCTTACAGCCCCTCATCCCTTCAAACTATCTGGTGTCCAGCACTTGTCTAAGTTATTTTTATCCTTTTTCTTCTACTTAAAAGCCTTCAGTGGCCACTTTTAAATGGCCATTATTAAATGAAGTGCTAACTTCTTATCCTGGCATGTGAGTCACTCCTTAATTCAAACTCGACCCATCCATCTTCCTGTCTTATATCACACAACTTCCTAATTAATATCCCTGCCTCTTGCCAAACTGGTGTGTGCACCAACCCTGGGACACATACCATATTCTCGTGATTTCCCCACTTGTCAGCCGGACTATCATGCATAGTTTGCTTTACTATTTCACCTCGGCGCCTCCCCTACAAAGCGGGGATAATAATAATAATGCCGTCTTTGTAGGACTGGTGTGAGATGCTTGAATGCAACACCTGTCCTTGATCTGCGTGCAGTTTTGCAGCTGAGGCAGGGCTGGGCGGCTCCTATCTGCTCCTCGCAGTGTCAGCGGAGGTGGATGGGTGGGGCTGGAGGATCTCTTTCCAAGGTGGTTCACTCACATAGCTGGCAAGGTGGTGTTCCTGGCAGGAGTCAGCTGGGGCTGTGGTCCTGGGGTCTGAATTGCCCTCCATTTGGACCGCTGTGCGGCTTCTTGGGATTTCCTCACAGCGTGTGAGCTGGGTTCTAAGTCAGAAGATGCAGAAACTGTTGGTCTTTTTAAAGGCTAGACTTGAAACTAACTAGCACAGGATAACCTCCACTAAATTCCATTCGTCAAAGGTGTCCCAGGCCAGCCGAGATTCTAGGAGGTGAAGACATAGATTCCCTCTCTCTGAGGGGGAGCCTGCGTGCATACCAGGAAGGAAAGAATTATGGCAGCCATCTTCTGAGACAAGTTACCACGTCAGGGTCTTTGTGATCCCCTGTCTTGTCTAATAGAGAAGATTTTCAGCAGACATCTCACGTTTACTGAACTCCTGACACCTGTACTTTCCTCAGTCAAATGATCGCTTGGATTGCTGCCTTGAATTGTAAGTTGATTTTTCCCTTGGGCTGTGACTCGTTATGACATTCCACCTAAACAGTAAGCTCTCTGAGGGTAAGGCTCTTAGCTACAATATGTGATTTTGTATCCCCCACAGAGATTTACACATAGTAGGCTCCTCACATATGCAGCACTTGATTCACTTTATGCTTTCAGAAATTTAGCACTGGAAAGGGCACATAAGAGTTGCTTTTATGGAATTTGTGTACAACGCAAGGCTCACTGGGATCCAGGGAAAACTCAGAGAAACAGTCCTTTTGTTCTCCAGCTCTGCGCAGAGCTGGGCCCAGAGGCTTCCAGAGGGGGTAGCCGAGTGAGGAGGCTGCAGACCGGAGGGCATGGGGAGGAAATTCCATTCTAGACCCTCATTTCCGAAACTGCTCTGTGATAGCCCGGCTTTGTGCCGCTGGCCCCAATCCAGAGGTAGGCAGGCCGGCTCTTAGGTCATAAAAGCACCAGGAAAATACAAATGCAGGCCCCCTCTACAGTCCCAAACTGGAGGTTACAGGGTTTGCTTCGTGTTTTGTTTGTTTCTAAGGCTGAAGCCAATTATCCCACTTACTTTTTTAGAAAAGTTTGCTAGAGATTGTATTTTAAGTTCATTTCTTCTCAAAAATGGGCCTCTACAACACATTTTTAAAGTTGGTTCCAAAGATTCAAATACAGTCTGGCAGGGAAGGTGGCCCTGGGGTCACATGTCAGAGGTCAGGGGCCCCTGATTGTTCCCAAATGCACTTCCCAGTTGCTGTAGATTTGAACTTTGCCTTGTTGCAGGGACCTCTGGGGTGGTGCCAGGCTGGTGAGCCCTGGGGGGGTATGCGGGGGTGGGGGTGGGGGTCGGGGTGGGGGCCGGCAGCAATCCCTGCAGTTCAAAGGCAGCTGCTCCAGTTTTGCCTGGCTTACATTTCAGTCCTTGAATCAGCCCTGAACCTATTCCCCATAGGTTCTAGTAGGTGGGCAGTAGGGAGGTGGGACTTGGGACTGACAGCTGGTATAACCCAAAGCTGCAAGCCTTGCAGATTGACAGTCCTTTGGAGCAGGGAACTCTCAAGATTAGCGTCAGAGTCTAAAAATTCCCCTGACTGCTTCTAGAAGCCCTGGAGCATTTGGCCAGAAGGCCAGGAAAGGATGCTCCATGTCCAGAATGAACCACGAGCTCCCTGCTTCCCAGCTCAGGCAAGATTCTGTGAAGTGTAGCTGAATGCAGGGCACTGGGTTCAGAAATGAACCCAAATTCTGGCTGTAACCAAGGCAGGTAGGTATTTGCTAGATAAGATAATGCAAGTTGAAGAGAGAGAAGGTCCAGACCATCCCCTAAAACAAGTATCTCCACTGATACCTGAATACCATAAATTTATATTTATTGACATGGACTGGTGTGTTAAGATGCATTGTTAAGTGGAAAAATCAAGCCACAGAGTAATACACAGTGTATGGCCCCATCTATAATGGCCTGCACATAACACACAGGAAAAATGTGGAAGAGTGTACATCAAACTGTCCATAGTAGTTAATACCCCTGACTGGGGGGTTTCAAGTGGTTCTTTTTCCTTTTGTTTTTCTGCATTTTAGAATTTACTTACAGTACATATATAGTCCTTCTGTAATTTTTTTCAAAGAGAAAATCTAACATTTATGAATCATTTCTTTAGCTCAGTGTTTTGCAAACTGTGCTTTAAAAACAGCAGCATTAGACTCAGAAAGCTTGCTGAAAAGTAAGATCCCTAGGTGTCCCTCAACCTGTTGAGTCTGAATCTGGGGAGGTAGCCTGAGAAACAGCATTTTAAACACCCTCTATGGGCAATTCTAAGGGAATGTAACATGTGTGGATGTTTGCTTTCTTCAAATGTGTGACCACTGCTCAACCTCTGGCCCTGGGCCTGCTTTCCTTGCTGACCCTTCTCCCCTCCCCACCTCCTTTCTCTATGTCCCCGGGAACCAGAAACAGCCTATCAACCCTGACACAGGAGACCAGGCCCTTGATCCTCCCATGCCCTTGACAACAGTTTGCAGGCAGTGCTTCCCAGCATCCTCCTCTTCCTTTCCCTTGCTCTAGTCCCCTTTGCTTCACTACACCTTTTTGGCTAGAAGGCCTGACAGCACATGTGGATTTGCATTATTACCTAAGTCAGGTAAGACTACAGCTGTAAACCAAATTAAGTTTGCCAGCAGGCAGAGTAGCAGAAACACAGGGTAAGTCTGATCATGCCCCCTGATAGGCATGTGATCCTAGTTATGTGTTTCACCTCTCCAAGTCTCAGTTTCCTTAGCTACAAAAAAGACATGGTCATATCCATCACAGAGGTGTTCTCACAAGGTTTAAAATATAAGATCAGGTGTATATGCAAGGCATCTGGTGCATAGTAGTTGCCCAACAAAACTTGCTATTACCAATTTGAACTAAAGAACTCTCATAAAAAGTCTGAACCGTTCTCAAACTCTCCAGGGAGCTTAGTAGTAATGCACAGTATTAGGTGTCCTCCCCACCAAAGTATTCCAAATTAATCTCTCTAAGGTAAGGCCCCAGGAAATACATTGAGCTGGTACCCCAGGTGATTCTGATCACATGTTGCAGGTGGTCCTGGATCATACTTGGAGGAATGCTAGCCTAAAACTTTCATGATCAAAATGGAAATGACTGCAATTACCAACTCCCCTACTCAGGCAGCTCACACTTAAGTAGTCAACATCCATACTGTACCACATCACAGGTTGGCAGGGGTTTGGCAGAGCTGAGCTGCGCCCCCCCTTGCCATGGTTCCAAGCTGGGTCTGGGTCCAGGTCTGCTCCATGTGGCTTTCTTCCTTCTTGGGCCAGTAGGTATCCAAGACATGCTCTTTTCATGCCACATTTGCTAATATTCCGTCAGCCAAGCAAGCACATGGCCATGCCCGACATCCATGGGGAGAGGGACAGATACAATACCCTGTCTCAGAGACATGCATGAAAAGTAAATGCTTAATTCTCTAAACCAGGCAATGAGGAAACTATAGCCTGTGGGCCAGATTAGCCCACAGCCTGTTTTCCTGTGGTCCAGGAGCTGAGAGTGGCTTTTACATTTTTTAGGAGTTGTAAAGAAAAACAAAGTGAATAGGAACAAGATGCCATATATGGTCCACAAAACCTAAAATATTTACTAGCTGGCCTTTGCAGGAAAAAGTTTATTGATTTCTGCTGGAAGTCATCAAAAATGTTCAGTTTTTTGGCTACACAGCATCACTGCACAAAGGTAAGCAGTTTCATATTTTTGTTTATTTTTAAGTTAAGAGGGATTTAAAGATGTTTCTAAGCCGTGGGACAGGAGGAGGGGAAGGAACCGTTACAAAACAGAAGAGAGGGAAGCTAATTAAAGGAGAATGATCTTGGTGGAAAAAGCTGCTTGAGGAGGAAGGGACAGCTTCTTCTCTAAGGATGGTGAAAACGGGTTGGGATCAGGTCCAGTGCAGAGGAGGGCAAGGTGGGGTCAGCGTGTGATGCGGATGTTCAGGAGAAAGAGAGGACAAGGCAGGATTGTCCAGGGGCAGCCCCCTGCATCCAGGGAAAATCACCAGGCTTGGAAAAGGGCAGAAGAGAATCCTGGTGTCCCTGCAGTAGAGCGCTGGGGGTTCTCTCCTGGACCTTCCGGGGGTTGTCTGATGCTATATATTGCACAGTCTGGATTTCTTTTTTTTTTTTTTTGACTGACTAAAGCTACTTAACAACTCTGCAGGAAGAAAAGTTAAGTTGTAGGAAGCTGACCACACAAATTCTCCCAGTGCTTAGGGAGATTCCTATTCATGGCAATGCCCAAGAATTATGTCCTGTCAGGAATAAACATCTCTGCAAGTCAAATTCTCTTTTGAACCAGTTTGAACGTCTTACTTGTGTCTGCATTAACCAGTGAGTTCAGTAAAATTTTTGACATATCTATTTCATTGAAAGCCATAATTTTACCATTAAAAAAATTATCTTTTAGCAATATCTAAGGTATCTCATTTCACAGTCACTACAGCTCTGTGAAGCAATCACTGCTGTCATCCTTATACCCACATTTGGAAGATAACATCATTGAGGAACGAAGTGCTTAAGGTCACACTAGCAGAGTGGCCAAGTCAAGGAAAAGACTTGAGGAGTCTTCTGACTCCAAAGCTCCTATTCTTTCCCCTATTAAGTTTTAAAAAAGTGACACCCCATCATGTTATTGATTTGCCCATCGCTGATCAGAGCAGGGGCTGTGGGAAAGGAGCTGCGGGGATGTATCTGCTGGGCTTGCCGAAAGTCAACAGCATTTGAAATCCGTAAAACAGATGAGTACCAGCACCAAAAGGAAACTGGTCTCTACTTATTTTTTTCTTCTCTAATAGATTATCAAAGTAAAATCCTCAGAAGTTTAACATTTCACAGTACTGTCCAAAGCAGCATTACTTTGCTTGCACCACAAACACGGCCACCCACCCACCCAGGGATGTTAGCATTTCAGATGATTTCATTCTGAAGCATTCTGCCTTTTTCTCAGCATTCTGCTACTTTTCCACAAGAAATCCAACATAATAAACACCCACAGTGAGTGATCTAGATAATGGTGTAGGTCACTTCACGGATGTCACCTATACAACAGTCCACAATCTCTATAGTCATTCAGTCAGCAAATGTTTATTATGGAAGTATAATGATGTTAGTGATATACATATGAAAACAAACAAAACAAAACAGGATCTTTGCCTCTCGTAGATGAGTCCAAAGGAAAGCCTTTGAGGCATACAGATAATTACAAGGCAACATGCCAATGAAGGGTTGGTGGGAGCATGGAGGAACTAGGCCTTCCGTGTGTGAGACAATCACAGAAAGCATAATAGGGCTAGAGTTTGCACTGAGACTTGAAGAATAAGTAGGCATTTGTCCAGAAGACAGAGGAGGAGGTGTCCAGAAGCTTTTAGACAGAAGAGCTCTCAAAGGGGAAGAGAGAGCACAGGGTAACGAGGAGGCAGACAACAGCCCAGAGTGGCTGCAGCAATCAGTACGTAGGGAAGAATTCCGAATATGAAACTAGACAAGTGGTCAGGAACAAGTCATGACAGGCCGTGATGTGGAAACCTCCCTGCAGGCCACAGCTGAGAGAGCCGTTGCGGCAGGAGCTGAGTTTACATCCTGCACAAAAGTACCCACAGATACCCTCAAGGAGATAGTCAAACTCTGACGACTGAATCAACACCAGGTCCAACCTCTATTTCCCACCGGTACCCAAACCCCAAAATAGCTTCCATGGTACTTGTCTTAGTCTGTTTGGGCTGTTATGGCAAAATACTACAGTTGGGTGGCTTATAAACAACAGAAATTTATTTCTCACAGTTCTGGAGGCTAGGAAGTCCAAGGTCAAAGTATTGACAGATCTGGTGTCTGGTGAGAGCCCTCTCTCTGTAGACAACCGTCTCTTCACTATGTCTTCACATGGTGGAAGGGGCAAGGGGCTGTCAGGCCTCCTTTAGGAGGGCGCTAATCCCATTCCTGAGGGCCCTACCACGCAACCTAATCATCTCCCAAAGGCCCCACCTCCTAACAGCATCACCTTGGGGGGTAAGATTTCAACATAGGAATTTAGGAGGCACACAGACATTCAGACCATAGTTGTACTCAAGATAGATACTGAAATTGAATGGAAGCTAAGAAATTGATTTGTGCTGTTGTGAACATTTTCTGACCTTTGATGATTTCTTCATGGTCCAAGATCGCAGTCCTTTACCATGACATTTTAGGTTGGGAAGGAAGAGGGCAAATGTTCTATGAATCTGAAGGATAAACACACAGTCATGGCAAAGCAAACTGTTAATGTGGCAACATTATAAGGCAAAGCCAGTGGATGCTTTTGCCATTCATTTATCAAGGTTTTTGGAGATGTTAATGGGCAGGATGCAAAGGACCCCTTTGGAGAGTGATGTTTCTGGAGACCCCTCAGACCAAACTTCAGTAAGGTATCAATTCCCTTCCCTCTTCCCATCTGCCTCTGCCCAACCTCCTTCCCTACCTCCCCACCTCTTGCCCTGCAGAAAAGGGAAACGTCTGCAATGTGTTTTCCTCACTGACATCCTCATCCATCAGGGTCCTGGGGAAGAGTCAGCAGAGATAAAAAGAAGGAATTAATCTGTTCCGAGGAGAGGGCCTGCCTCAGCTGGCTGACAGCTCAATCTCCCCTGGGTTCCTAAACATTCCTTTTCTTGTAATGTGCTGCCTTTTTATTACATACTGTTGAAAAAAAACAATTTTAGATAATTGGGCAGTAGCAACATTTCTTAGAGCAAAGTGGATACAGTCTATTAATAGTATCTGTGATAAACACCATGAGGGATGGCCCATTAATTTTCACACAGGGACATTTTAGCCCTGTATTCTCTCCTTAACTCATAGAGTACCTTTAGGGCCCCAGGACACCTTCACAGTACAACTGGAGCCACCCAGCTCATCCCTGACACCATGCCCCTTTACCACAGCCCATGCCTCCCTCTTCTCAGTAGTGATTTTTCAGTGATTTTCCATGTCCCACTCATTTGGCCTCTAATCCTACATTTCTCTGCACAGGCATGCATTTGTTGCCCCACAAGTTGAAAGATTTTGAGGGCAGCAGCCATGTCAATATAGCATCTAGCCCAATGCCTGACATTCAGAAGGCTGTGTTCCTTTCTACTTCTGGGTAACAAATGCCACACATTTAACCATTTGAAAAAGCACCCATTTATTAACTCACAATTCTGTAGGTTATGCTCAACCAGGTTCTCTGAGTATCAGAAGGCTGAAAACAAGATGTTGGCTGGGCTGGGCTCTGGGGAAGAAGCCATTTCCAAGTTTATTCAGGTTGTTGGCAAGATTCAGCTCCTTGCAGTTATAAAACTAAAGTCCTCATTACCTGGCTGGCTGTCTACTAAGGGTCACTCTCCACTGCTAGAGGCATGTGACCCCTCGGTCTTCAAGCTAGCAGAGTGTATCAAATCCTTCTTATGCTTTTAGTCTCTCTTACTTCCCCTTTTGCTGTCAGCCAGATAAACTCTCTTTTAATGGGTTCATGTGATTTGATTAGGCCCACCCAGATGATCTCTCTTTCGATTAACTCAAAAGCAACTGATTTGTAACCTTAATGACATCAGCAAAATCCCTTTTTGCCATGTAACATAACACAATCAGGACATGGTATCATGTCTGTCTCTCCTGAGGAGGATTTCAGCTCCGGGCAAGCTCACTCTGGATTCACAGAGACCAAATAACTACAGTGGAGTGTTTGGGAGGTAAAAGGTCTTATACCAAGCTTTATTCTCATGATGGCAGGTCAAGTGCTAGAATCACATCCACCTTTGGCATGTCTGCAGGCAGCAATTCTGTCTCTGCCTCTGAGCCTCTCCACCACCAGGCAGAGTAGTGGGCAGAGCTCTTTATATAGCAACAAGGCTTATAAAGGCTCATTGCCAACACGTGTGCAAGCATAACCCTGCAAGCATTACACGTGAACTGTGGGCAAGTAGATTAGGGTCAGGTGAGGATCCTGGCCCTGGTAACTTCATTTTCCCTACAATGTCATATTCCCAGACCCTGAGATTTGGACAGGAAATGGGGCAGAGGTGCATTTTATGGGTCTTCATACCACAAGGGTCTCAGAGTACATTCAAGTGCAAGAACTGCTGGGGGAGGAGGATCTCCACCTGTGCAGTCTCTGTCCACCCTCCTTGGCATGACAAACTCTGACCTGGCCTCCTGACCTGCTGATAACCATGTGGACCTACTGGGCCCCATGATCCAAATTCGGGCACCTCACATGCGTGGTAGGAGCTGAATGTGTGTCCATCATTCACAGGTGATCACTTCTAGCAAGGACAGGGCTTACCCCACCAACAAGCTACAGTCAGACTTTGCTCTCCTAGAATGGGACAGAGATGGTTCATGGCCCTTCAGCTTTAAAAGATATCTACTTCCCCTCCCCAAGTACATCCCTAAGAGTTTAGACCTGGGCTGGTTTGGGGTCCTTGCTTGAGAGAAAGCTTTTCCATTCACTTCACAACCTTTAGCTCTTAGGCTTTTCTTCTTTCTTTCTTTTTATTTTATTTTTTTATTTCTTACCTCAGGACTCTCTAACTCTATCTCAGGTGCCTGGTACATGGTGGCAATCAATACATATCTTATTGAATATATGAGTTCATTGAATGAATGAAGTAAATTTGAGATCTATGCTTTTCTAATCTGTTATTCTTTTGTATCAGTACCACGGGGGTGCCTCTCTGGTTATGGAATCATTCATTTGTTCTCTTATCCCCTAGAATACAGATAAATATGAATAGGATAAACGTTTTCTCCTAGGCTGTTGAAGAACCCTTGCTCAGTAGAGGATCTGGGGTGTTCCAGATACTGGGTAAGCTTTGCCAGCCCAAAGGTGTCCATACAATTCAACATCTAGGAGTACAAGCTACTATCAAATTTAATAATTAAGACCCCAGGTCTGCCAATCCAACAGTAATAGAATTCCTTTCTTTTGTGAAATACAGCATTCTCATTATTTTTCCCTAAAGGAGACACTTAAATTTGCTTCCCACCAGGTTTGAAGCTGGTGCCTAATGTGGCTGAAAATGCTATTGAACCCAGCGGGGAAATGCAATGCCCTGGGGCTGCTGGGCTGAATAGCAGCCTTGTTTCCAAGGACATTCTCCTTTGTCTGCCTGAGCTCTCAAGGGACATGTTTGGACACAAAGCCTCTGAGGTAGAAATGACTACATTTGCAGGCATTCCTAATGTGGAGTGAGGTTTATTATTTCAAAGTCTTTTTTCAAGATTAGACTTCAGTCAGGTTTTACAGCTGAGCTGCAACCCTCGTTTGAAAATATATTTTATTACGATGTTTTATTAGTATTTTTGTCTTGTTTTTATTGTTTCCTCTTTGAAAGAGGAACTGAAATTTTCTAATGAGGATTTCACTTTCTTCCTAGTGAGGTCATTTTCTTAACCTTCCAGAGATATTTATCTTCAGGAGTTTAAATCCCTTCTATGAAAAGAGAGCATAGAGGAGACAGCTGATAGGGCCTTGGAAAGTCAGAATCCTTGGGGAATCGAGAGAGAGAGAAAAGGTATTTTCCTAATGACTATTATTCTCAGGCGGGTGGAACTAACGGGTCCTAAGCCATAGCAGCAAGTTTGGGTCAGGGGTCCTGGGAGCATAGGAATCATGACCTTTGGTTTGGAGAGCCAGTCAGCATTCCGCACTCACCAACTGTATTACACTGTATTTTCTAATTTTACATATTCTTGATGCTCTAGCATCTGGCACCTCACTGCCTCCGGGGAGACTGCCCCTCCCTATAGCAAACTATTGCCTGGAGTCCTCCTTTCATAGGCAAACTAACCAACCCACAGGCTATATATGTTCCAAAGCACGTCCTCTCTGTGGCTTTTATTCCTGGAGGCAGTGTTCCTCTGCCCTAATCAGCCCAGAGCCAAACAACTGGAGAAAGCCCCTATGCCCTAGAGCCGGTGGAAACGGTTCCAACCGGCCAGTCCCAAACCCATCCACCCCGCCTCCTCTGCCTCTACATTCCTTCCTGGAAAAACCGCAGTACAGGCTCTCATCCCTGCTTTCTGCTTGCCCTGTCTGCGTCCTGACCAACGGTGGGCTTCCCTGTGTGGCCCAGTTGGCAGGGAACTATGAGTAACAAACTCTGTCTTCAATGGCAGTCACCTCAGTGTTTGGCCTCTTCACCCCTGAATAATTGCAAAGTCGACATTTTTAAGACACCAACACTGCTCTCAGACTTCCCTCCTGGGAAGTAGGAAAGGAAGAGAAGAAGGCCAAAACCTGTGCCTACCACTTCTACCCAGGAGCTGGGACCTAGAGGAGATTTTAAAAACAAAACAGCAAATCTGAAAGGAAATGCTGACCTGCTAGATGCAGGAAATTAGGGAGGAGACAGGGGAAATTTTCTCAAACATATGACGCATGCTCCTGCTTTCTTAAATAGAGCATAGCAATCATGACCTCAATGTCTCCCGAAGGTCAGCATCGCCAGCTAGGCTGACCTGCAGCCAGACCTCTGAGGTTACTGGCCAAAATTTGGTTCAATAAGTTAACAAATTTGGTTCAAATAGGTTACTTACATGGCTGTCTACTGCTTTGTCTATTTTCCAGTTTTTCCCCCTATGAGCTGAAAAAGTAGAGAAGCAAGGGTTCAAATGGGTTGTAACATAAGAATGTACACAAAGTGGGGGTTCTTCTGTGAAGGCTTTGTGCCTGCCATTGTGATAGGCAAGGGTAATGGCCACAAACCCCAAGTCCGTCTGCCCACCTCCTTGCAGTTCCTTCCTATCCCAAATTAGTTTCTGCACTGTCCAGGGAGCATTCTGGAATGGTGTTCCTTAATATCTTTTTTTCTAACATATACTAATATATTTATCATTGTGAAATATAATAAAGAGAAAAGAACATAAACAATTCATTATTCAATGACTAATTACTTAAAAAAACACTCATGTAACCATCACCCAGGTCAGGAAATAGATTGCTGCCTACATACAAGAATCGCACCCCACCCCATCCAAACACACATCTGTGTATTACAATCCACATTCTTCCCCAACACAACTCACCGCTATCTCAAACCTTACGGTATTCACTTTCTTCTCCCTCCTAAGTATGCATCCTAAATAATATAGTTTAGTTTTGTTTGTTTAGGGACTTCATATAGATGAAATCATACCACGTCAAACTTCTTATGCTTGACATTATGTCTCAGATTCATCTACATTGTTGGATAGAGCAATAATTCGTTCTGTTTCATTGCTGGGCAATTTCTCCATTATATGAATATGTGACAATCTTTTCATCCATTCTACTGTTGATGGACAGTAAGTTGTTTCAGGTTTTTGCCTATTATGAACAATACTTCTGTAGTTCCTGGGCTTTGGCAACACCACCAAGAGTCATGTATACATGACACACATTCCCTATATTCCTCCTTTTGAAACAACTAAAGTGCATTCTCCTTCTGACTGGGTTCTTACTGACGCATTTCCTAATTAGCACTTCCCCAATTTTCTGATGATTATAATCACTTACTAATCATCAAGGAGAACTTATTAAACTTGTACATTCCAGGGTCCCAAATCCAGATTTCATGAATCAGGCTTTTCTGGGAAGGTGTGTGGGAATCTGTATTTTTAACAAGTGCTCTAGGTAATTCCTATAGCCCAGGAAGTTTGGGAAACACCATCTTTCCTATAATCCCAATCACATCCCACTTCTATCTTTTCTGAGTCTTTATTTTTACCTGTTAACTCCCTTCCAACCACATGTTCACCACTAGTGCCTTCTCTCCTCTTCTACAGACATACTTATCCTTCAATCGTATCTTCCCCCAAACCCACCCTCATCTGCTTTCTTTTCATCAATAAGGTTTTCTTTAAAATATCTTCATCTACTAATCCATTTCCCTCCCTTTCCCTTAATGATCCACCATGGTCTTTCTTTATTCTTGCCAATCTGCTAAGCTTCATGAAGGTTCTTATGACACCTAATCATTATCCTGATTCTGTCTTTGTCATTTCTGCAACATGTGACTGTTGTCTCCTCTCCTGGCTTTTCTGTTACCACCCTTTCCAGGTCCTCCACACTTTCTCATGCACCTTAATTTTGTACACCGTGTCCTCTTTGGCCTCCCCGTAAGTATGGTGATCCCAAGGGTCCCTCCTTGGTTCTTTTTTTACCAGCCTATACTACTGATTCTTGAACATACATATACCCTAAAGACATAGGTCTCCATCACCTCTATTTCAAAAGCATTTCAAATTATGCTGCCCATCTGTGATACTAATTTCTCCCTCACAGTGACTCACAGTGAGTCACCACCTCCCATAGGAAAGGGTAGTTTCCCTCAATTACACTAAGGCTGAGAAACAAGTTTTAAACTACCATTTCTCCTCCTCTTCCAGGGTGATTCCCATCCTACCCCAGGGGACTAGGACCACTATGTCACCAATAATGTATAAATCATTTTCAGCTCTCTCTCTGAGGTCCATAACTATATATGAAACTTCTTACCATCCCCTCTCTCCTCCTGGGTGTTTCACAAACATTTCAGACTCAACATGATCAAAAACAAAATAATTATTTTTCCCCTCAAGCTTCGGCATTTCAGTGTTAGCATTCATTGGCATTTCTGAACAGTGGTTTGGACCCTCATCACTGCTTTTCAAAACTATTGCAGTAGCTCAACAGGCTTTCCAGTCTTTAATCTTGCCTGCTTGCACTTCATAACTACAAACTACATTCCTTCCTTGTTACTGGTACTAGACTTTTCTGCAATATCAGTCCCATGACTACAAAGCATTGATGACTCTTCATTGCAACAGAGTAAGTCCAAATTCACCTCACAGTCTGCCTCCAACCTGTTTTTCCAGCTTCCCTCATCTCCAGCTCACCCTGCCCACCTAACCCTTATGTGATATTCATAGTCATTTTTATGACTCTGATACTCCTTGTACTGGCATACATCCAAATTATCACAAATATTTCTCATTCTTTGTAGCACACCTTTATGAAATTGCACACTCCTCAAATCGAAATTCAAATATCACCTTGGCCAATCCCTCACTTACCTTTACCCCAAACACTCTCTCTACCCTAAAGTAAGCACTTCCTCCTCAGGGCATACCATGTGTTTTTCATACCTTGGATGGCCTTTGCTTTCGGAGTTGGCTTCTTGCTTAGAAGGAGGCCAAGGGCACACAGAGGAGTGTCATACTCAGCACTTTGAATCAGGTGAATTACATGACTCTCCTGCTACAAGACAATGTCTTATTTAGTTTAGTATCCCAGTACCTAGCAGAGTGTTTTGAGTAGGAAGGAAATACTGTTTGCTAAATTGAAATGAATTTTTAAGTATGCATTACAGATTAAGCATCTGAATTTGGGGTTATCAGAAAAAAGATAGGTACCAGGAAATGGTATTAGAGCCAATGTTAAATTTAACCTAATTCATATTTATGAACCTAGAGAGCCTGTCAGCATGAAAGTCTAATTGATGAGTTGGGGAGCTATTTTCAGACAGAAGTAATACCTGTGTTCCCATGCCCATAACTGGCACACCCCTTCCCACACATACTAATCTGCTCTGTACCTGTCCTAGGTAGAAAAACACATGGTATCAGTAAACTTGAAATTCCCTGTGCATGAGTTTTTCCATTTTCACATCTTCATATGGTGCAGGTGTGAAGTATTTAAGAAAGCAAATATTCTGTGTGCATCTCTAGTATAGCCCTCATCACTTTGGATTATTATTACTGTTGGTTAAATGTCTTTCTTCCCTGTGTGACTCAGCTCCTTAAAAGCAGGGGCACAGTGCCCGGCACATATTAAGTGCTCAAGGTATGTTTTATTAAAGTATTGCAGGGATGACTGGATGGACAGATGGATGGATGACGGATGGACAAGTAATTTACTTTCAACAATTGATATGAATTATTGCCTTTCTTACCTCCCCACCATCAGAGTGACTGCTCCATTTCTAGGCTGAACAGAAAAGATGGACCTGCCTGAAAAGTCATATTTTGATCCTTTTTCACAGTTGCCTCCCTCATGCATATTTCTCTTAAACTACATTTGCCTGGGGATGGAAGAAAAAGAACAGGAGATCATTTTGCTCAAAAGTGTTCACCTATTCCTTCCAAAGTAGCATATATGAAGAGTATTTCTAAAATCTAATTTCATTTATAAAGCCCCACAGCCTGTGTAGCTGAGGTCTCAGCAGCAAAGCCAGAGAAGTGAGCAGGAGAGGGAGCCTTCCGCGTGTGTTTCTATCTGTTCCTTTAAATACTTGCATGAAACTCTAGTGATGAAATGGTTAAGACACTAGTCCTCACCGAAAGTCACTTGATTTGCCTTTGTGATAATTATCAGAGTGGTTTTTCGTCCTTATGTTTCACTCACATTAAGACTGTTTTCCATTTTCTTATGTTAACTTAGGGACACGATATAAATAAAATACACACCAATTGAAAAAAAAAAAGGAGCTGAGTCACGCAGGGAAGAAAGAAATTTTAACCAACAGTAATAATAATCCAAAGTGATGAGGGCTATACTAGAGATGCATACAGAATACTTTGCTTTCTTAAATACTTCACACCTGCACCTTATGAAGATGTGAAAATGGAAAAACTCATGCACAGGGAATTTCAAGTTTACTGATACCATGTGTTTTTCTACCTAGGACAGGTACAGAGCAGATTAGTATGTGTGGGAAGGGGTGTGCCAGTTATGGGCATGGGACACAGGTATTACTTCTGTCTTCATTTATGTATTTTTGAATAGGTAATATGCTTACAAAATATAAAATCCAAATAGTAGAAAGGTACACAAATAAAAAGCTATGCCTAGTTCCCATCCTTGGTGTAGCCGCTGTCAATACTTTCTTGGGCTTCCTTCTAGGGACCGTCTTAGCTTCTGAAAGCAAATCCATATTTTTTTCTTCTTTAATCAAATGGAAGTATTTTCTGAAGCTTGGCTGAACATTAGAATCATTTGAGAAAGCTTTCTAGAAAACTTAAATTAGAATCTATTGGGGAGGAACCCAGCCATAAGTATTTTTTTAATTCCCCAGGTGACTCTCATGTGCATCCTGAGTCCAGAACCACTACATACACATTGTTCTGAAGCCTGCTTTTTTCCCCTAACAATATATCTTTAAAATCCTTCCATGCCAATATAAGAGAATGCCTCCTTTCTAAAAACAGCTACATTATATTCCATTGGAAAATGGAATATGAGAGCATTTATGAGCATCAGGTAGGTTCCAATATTTTGCTCTTGAAATAGTGCTGCAACTGTTATAAAAAACTTTATACCTGTCATTTTGCACATTTGCAAATACATAAAATATATGTTACATACACACCTATATAGGATAAAGTCCTACAAGTGACATTGCTGAGTCAAAGAGCAAGAATTATTTGTAATTTTGCTAAATATTACATGCTAAATATTTGATAGGTGTTATTAAACTGCCCTGTGAGGTATAATTATTAATCCAGGTTCACAAAGCATTTTTAAAGTGGAAAAGTGGGATTGTATTTTAGAGATGTATATGCTAGGACAAACCACCATATGTGGGCTGAAATCCCAAAAAGTGCTGAGAGACTAGTGGGGAGAGGCTCAGTCCTCACTCATGTTACCAGTGTCTTTCCTGATAGGGATGACTGGTTGCTCCGTTTCTTGTTCTTTCTTGTCATTAAAGAGTTCTGTTCTCAGAAAGGAAACAATATGTGCCCTTAGATGTGGTTCAGAAAAAAAGAGACCAGCACCACATTTTGAAATGCTTTGTGAAAGAACATCCGAAGCAGCTCTCGAGAAGGAAGCTCTCCTGGGGCTCAGGCTTACCCAAGAGAAGTTGTCAGAGCACTTGGAGAATTTCTGACTCTGGAGGAATTCTCTCGCTTAAGAAAACACGAATGCAAATAATGGAAAATGCAGACACAATTATCCTTACTCTGATGGGAATAACTTTCCAACCCAAGTGAATCTTTACTTTGAGACTGTGCCAGAAGCTGAAGACAGTTAACCAAGCCCTGAATTAGAAACACACTCTTGTACAAAGGCATGTGTTCCTGGGAGCAAAAAACAGACACCCTTTTGAAAGTTTCCACATTTTTATACAATTGAAGATTCTGCTCCGTAACATTCATCTCTTCTGCCTCCTCTTTAATCCTCCTTTCTCTGCCTTCTCTGAGAGAGACAGACAGACATGGAGAGAGTCTGGGACAAACACAAAGACATGGAGATACAGAGAAGCAGAGACAGATTCTCTTTTGGTTACAACACTTTTCAAAAATAGCCATCATGATTCTACAGCATCTTACTACGCTGATGGACAGTGACTGTAATGGGGTATGTGGGGGGGACTTGGCGATGGGGGGAGTCTAGTAAACATAATGTTACTCATGTAATTGTAGATTAATGATACCAAAAAAAAAAATAGCCATCAGGAAGTGCTGAGAGAAACGGATTTTAATCAAATGTGGAATGAGTTTTATGATATTCCTGTATTTCTTGAAGAAATCAAGTATCAGTCTGAATAGTTACTAGTTGAGGTACTTTGATGGGAACAATAGAAACTGACTGATGGATTTAAGGCAAAAAGAAGGAGTCTATCTGGATGATAGGGGCTGTTCCCAGGCTGATCTGGGGACCATGGGAGCAGAGGCTCAGAATGAGCTTCTATTGGAGGTCCTCCCGTTGTACAAGGTTTTCAAATTCCTAGTAAAATAATCTGATTGGTTTGGCTTCACTATCTGCCCACCTCCTGTGGTCAGGGCTGGCTTGGTCCAGTACCAGAAAGGGGTGTGGGAAACTGGGAAATATGCCAAGAAAAATGCAATAGCTACCCCCCAAACACTCTGTCATTTATATCCATGATATGTTATCTAGGGTAAACGGAAATGCTACATCGAGATGCTGCCGCAGCTTATAATTTTGCTCTTCATGAAAACATATAGAAGTCTGGTTAGGATTAGGACTGGACAAAAAAGTTTTCAAAAGTTCCTTGTGGGACTGAGGAGGTATTTTTGAACATTTCCATCTCTTGGACAATGGTGGACGTTTAAAAAGCAGTATGCCGATATCTGTACACCCATGTTCACAGCAGCATTATTCACAATAGCCAAAAGGTGGAAACAGCTCAAATGTCCATGAACAGAGAAATGGATAAACAAAAGGTGGTCTCTCCATACAATGGAATATTATTGAGCCTTAAAAAGGAAGGAAATTTTGGCACTCTACAACCTGGATGAGCCTTGATGATATTACATGAAATAAGCCATCGCCAAAGGACAAATATTGTACAATTCCACTTACATGCGGTATGTAAAGTAGTCAGATGCACAGAGACAGAAACTAGAATGGTGGTTGCCAGGGGCTGGGAGGATGGGAAACAAGGCATTGTTGTTCAACAGGTGCAGAGTTTCTGTTTTGCAAGATGAAAAGACTCCTGGAGATGGATGGTGGTACTGACTGTACCACAGTGTTAATATACTTAATGCCACTGAACTGTACATTTAAAAATGGCAAAAATAGCAAATTTTATGTTATGTGTAGTTTACTCCAATTTGAAGAAAGAAGAGAGCAGCATCTAAGAGGAGAGATGCCAGCAGCACAAGCAAGGAGGTCAAAGAGGAGAGGTAAAATCAGACCGTCCATTTCCACACGGGCTCTCTTCTCAGTGGCTTTCTCCAGTGGCGGGCTGGTTCTAAGTGTCGTACTTGATCATCCTTCATTTTACACGCTAAAGAATTCATGAGTTCTAAAGAAAGATTTCAAAGGCAGAAAATGACTTCTTGTTTATGTATGTTAAAAGTCTAGCTGGTAATCTGAACTCCGTGCATTATACAGGCTTTCCTCACTAGGTTGCTCTGCAGAGCCCAGGAAAAAGAATTAAAATTTATGACCAAGAGCACTATTCATTTCTTTTCTAAACTAACTCCATGAAAGGCCACCCACGCAGGCTCGTGCAGACAGGAGCAAGACTTAACTGTAAACTGAAGCAACCCTATTTTCTACTTCCTTTATTGAAAAAGCAAAACAAAAATGAATATAATTTAAATACATCGCAACTGTTGGTTTTCATCTTAACAATTCACAACTGGTGAAGTAGTGAGGTTATCAGTAGTCTTTCATGTGGTTAGTTTCAAAATGCTGTTTATTACCCTTTCCAGACCCCGGCTTTCTGGTCTGTTCAGTTGACTTCCCCCTTAGTTAGCCCTTCTTCTGTACAGAGGCCCTCCTGGCCATCAGATGCCCTTCCCTGTTCTGAAACTATCCACATCTATCAAGATCTTTTCTCGAAAGTCTTTCCATTAAGTCTTTTTCTATAAGACTCTTCAGATCTCTTCCTCCAGTGAATTGCTATGACACTAATTACATTTTTTTTCATGCTGCATAGAAAATTATACTTTGGGCTATCAAAGTATAATTTTCAAAAAGTTAGAAACCTGTCAGACAAACACAGAGTGAACACACGTCAGTGATTTAGGCAACTAATTCGTGAGGGTACCAGGGGGATGGTAAAGCTGGTTGAAAGGAGAATTTAAGGAACAGAGGTCTATGTAGTCAGTCAGGGAAGGCATCCTAAAGTAAATATTGTAAGTTACAGACAAAACTGGTTAATGTTCTTCAGAGCAATAAAACCATAACATTTGGAGTTATCTGTACCAGACTTGGAAATCTATAAGTTAACATCTAACTTCAAATATGGTCCTTAGTCATTAGTAAATAGCAAGACAAAAAAAAAAATGCATCTCCCAGAGAATTAAATGAAATTACGGAGGGCCTTGAGCTAGGCAACACTCCCATATGCTACTGAAAGACACAGTCATCCCTTTGACTTAGATCAAAGTTTTTGGATAATTTTTCTTGGCCATGTCTACCATTCCATTTTGCAAGTAGAAATGAAAGTTGAAAGAGATCAGCTAACTTTTCCAAGATCACACAACTCGTGAGGAGCTAAGCTACAACTTGAAACTAAGTCTGTTTAGCCACAGCACAGTCCTTCTCCCAGTGCAGACTGAAAGGCCAGGGATGGGTGATCCTCAACAGGTAGAGGGAGCAGAGAACAATCTCACCTGTGTGTGCACATGGTGATCTGGGGGGTACAAATGCTTATTAATTGTCAAGAAAGTCCCATGACCTATCTAGACTACCTCTGGATACCACTGGTGATATATGAACAACAGCTAAGAAGCATATAATTGTTGTTTTTAGGTGGCCTGAAGCAAGAGAGTTCTAAGATTAAGTGTTTTATTTCATCAGTTGGATTGAAACTTCATTGAGAGCTGGTATTTAGCACTGACAGAGTTACTCAATAAGTATTCGTTGAGCTCTGTCTGTGGCAGATTATATGTTCCAAAGATAGCCGCACACACCTTCTTATTTACCAAAAATATCCAAAAACTTAGGCCTAAGGCAAAGGAATGACTGCACGTCCTTTCAATACCATATAGCAGATAACTCTTCCTACAGTGGGACCACCTCTCCTTCCAACAAGAGGAAACAAAGCTTCCCACGCCCCTCATATCTGGGTGATGGAGAACAGCAGAAGTGAGGCTATGCGACTTCTAAGGCTAGGTAGGATCCACCTGGTTCACTCTCTCCCCCTCCAGGTATTTGCCCTTTGAACCCAACCACCATTGTGTGAGGAAGCCCAGGCTATGTGAAGAGACCATGTAGGGATGTTCTGACCAACATCCCTGGGCCCCCAGCCAACTTCACAGGAAGGAACCCCAGACTTGGGAGGGAAGAAGCTGTCAGGTGATTTCAGCCACTGCCCTTGCCTTCCAGTTAGGGCCCAGACATTGTGGAGCACAGATCAATTATCCTTGCTGTACCCTGTCTGAATTCCTAACCCACACAAACCAAGAGAGACAATAAATGACTTTTGTTTTGTTTTTCTTTTAGTTACGGTTTTGGAGTAATTTCTCATGCAGCAAGAGATAGTTAATATATAACTAACTATGTTCTCACTGTGCATTACAGTTTCAATTTTTCATCAGTGGCTCAAATACAAATGAAGTTCTTCTTAACTTTGCCACAGATTTGAACCTTGCTCACCAAGGGAGGGGTTGCTGAGTCCTATGACTGGTGAAGGAGCCTTCCAGCATCTACATCTCAGTTAGTTTTGGTGGTTCCTACTTCTAATCAGATGTGCTGTCACTCATGTAAAGATTCACAGCCCTGAAAATAAAAGGCAAGTGCCTGTCCTGAAAGTGAAGAGAAATCGGAACTGTTTAAAAAGTATGATTCTTACTGGAAAAAAAAATCAAGTTCGGGCTAAGCTATGGAGGAAAAGTCAGTGGGAGATCAGATTGGGTGTGACGTGGCCTCATCCACCCACCATGCTGTTTCGAGGACAATATTTCAGCACGTGCACCATGTGGTTCACAGGGAAATGTTTTGCTGGGATGGAGGTGGATGCGTCTGTAGCATTATGAAGGTCTCTGGATGTGTCTCCTCAATTCGTAATGGTCAGTTGTTCTTCTTTATATTTCCCAGCCCCTAGCTGAGTGGTACTCAACCTGTGAGGTTTGAGATTTCCCAAGTCTTCTGCCAAAAGCTTCATCAGTTCAGGAGGAAAATAAACTGCACAGACCTCTGATCACCCCAGTCAATCAGAGCTTTTTTCTCCAGGGCCACAGAAGCTGTGTAAGTAGTTTTTCCTGGAATGGGCTTATTTTAGATAGGGTGTACTTTCAGGAATGTGCTCTGTTGACAAGCGTGAGCACAATAAATTACTTCAAAGCATTGCATTTGAAAGATTCCTTGATTTGTACAGTTTCACTCCCTGCAGCTAGAGGCTGTTGTATTTTAAAAAAGCAAAACA
Organism: Manis javanica; assembly: GCF_040802235.1. Taxonomy (NCBI): domain Eukaryota; kingdom Metazoa; phylum Chordata; class Mammalia; order Pholidota; family Manidae; genus Manis; species Manis javanica. Next base: position 110,738,242 of record NC_133164.1, read on the forward strand.
ACAACAAGGCAAGCAGCTTAACGACCACTAGGATGTTAGAGCGTGGTTTCTGCCACCAATTAGCGCCAGAATTTCTCTTGACTCTCAGTTTCCTCGTCTGTAAAATGGGGCTAATAATAATCTGCCTCATAGGGTTTCTCTGGGGATTAAATAGGATAATGCATGGAAGGCCCTTAGCACAGTGCCTGTCACACAGTGAGAAAATAAGAGCTGTTTGCATGACCATTTTCCTGTGTCCTACTTGTGTTTTTTTAATCTGTGTGTTTGTCATCCATTTCCCGGACTGGAATGTGAACTCCAGGCCAGCGGGAACCTGTTTGGTCACTTCAATATTCCTGGGGCCTGGAGCCGTAGCTATCACAGTGTAGGTAGGTGCTGAATAAATAAATGACCCATTTTTCATGTACTTCTAGATCACTGTATAAACCAGCTGTTGCTAATAATAATATCGATAATAACAGCTTTTGGAAGGCAAGGGACCAAGCCGCTCCTAAAAGTGTGTCTTGAAAAAAAAGTTTGCAAGGGGGCTGCTGTAGAGCAAAGGAAACAAGAGACACGCAATCAGGCAAAATGAGCCCTGGTGGGTCCTAGTTTGAAAAAAAATCTGTAAGATGTCATTTGGGATCTGATGGGAAAATTTGAATATGGACCAGTCTTTAGATGATGGTTATTAATTTTCTAGATAAAAGTATGGTATTTTGGTTACATAGACTGACGCTTTTGTTTTTAAGAGATGCAAGTTGAAATATTTTGGGGTGAAGTGTCACAATGTCTATAATTTACTTTCAGCAAAAAAGTCAGAAATACATACATACGTATACAGATGAAGGTATAAAATAAATACAGCAAGATGTTAATAATTATTGAATCTAGAGGGCGGGTATGTTAGTGTTCATTGTATATGTCTTTTGACTTTTATGTATGCTTGGAAATTTAATGATACATATTCAGGAGAAAAATGGGAAAAAAATTAGTCATAACAACCATTCAGTTAATTAAACAAGGAAGCCATCAGACAGGTGGCTCTAATGCTGTGCAGGCCTACGTAAGCAAACCAAAAATCTAAGCCTGTAAATGCCAATCATTTCCTGGCTTTCCTTCCACCTTTTCTCTGTCAGTTTCCCTGAGCTCCTGTTAGTGGACTGCTCCTAACCCCTTCAGGTTTGTCGTTGCGGATGTGACACAATTTTTACCCTAAATGAACTCTAAAAATTTTTAATAGGCCTCAATTCATCTTTTAACGCAACTAATGAGCATTGATCACTAAGCGATGGCATTACACACAGTGTTTCACTTAATTCTCACACCAGTTCTGCATAGACATTATTATTCAGGTACATGAGGAAACTGAGCTTTAGAGATAGTATTTCATGTTCTCCAAGTCACATGGCTGCAAGCGGAATTAAACTTAAGCCTGATTCCAACACCTGTTCTCTTCAAGTCATACAATGCTGCCTCCTTGCATAGAAGAAAGCTTGGAAATCACTGTGCTAGACAGAGCAGCCCCTATTCTTCGTGGTTCATGGAGAAACACTCCTCGTGGGATGGAAATTCCATTTGTTCTAGCTCTGATTGTATTAACCATGTTTTTAATTTCCTGACTCTTAGGATGTTCTGACACCACGAAGGACTCAGGGAGAGACTGCCCCTCCCAGGGCTAGCTAAGACCGTAACAGTTGCCTAGAAGCACACCATTCCTATGCAAATAACCAGTTTCAAGTCTATAGCAACAATGACCTCCTTATCTAAGTCTCACACACCAAGTGGATATATCCCCTGCCCAAAGTCAACACAGGGCCAGGTACCAGGCAACTGAAGGCCATACCTGTAGCCCAAAGCTTGCTGGAATCATTCACACTAGCCAATCCTAAACAGTTTACTCCACCCTGCCTTGCCTTATCTGTGGAAAACACAGTAAAGGCACTGGCCTTGGCTTTATTCTTCCTGCTTCTACTATCTCACTGAAACCAGGTGCTTCTGCTGTGGCTCTGCATGGCATGGCATGTCTCCGTCTCTTGGGAAATATAATAAGAATCTTCTTTCAGTGGCATTGACCTGCTCCCGTTGTCACTCAGTCAACTCCATAAATTAAAGTTCCATGGGAACAAATTTTGAAACACTTGATTCAGGGAGGAACTGCTTTAGGAGGCTTACTGCAGAACTGAATCAATGCCTATGAAAACTCCTTTTTTTGTTGTGCCATAGTAATATTTTCATAGCTATATGCACAAGTTTATTTGGTTCAGCTCACCTGAGGGCCTGAGGACTCTGAAGCAAGGTTTTAGATTCAGTTTTTGAATATGAAACTGCACCCATCAAAGTATTTCCTACTACATTTCTGTGGTCATTCAATGGCTTCTTGTTGATTGGTTCATGTAATTGCCAAAGTCTAGGGAATTTGAGGAATACATTATAAAGCAGAGACTCTTAGTTTCCTGCAGTATCTGTTTTTTTCACCTTTCCTAATAATCAAAATTTTATCAGAGGACATGGACACTCAGAATGAAGATTACATTTGGTGATCTCCCTAGCAGCCAGGTATGGCCATGTGACTAAGTTGTGGCCAATGGGATGGACGGATGCAGAGATTTTGTGGCTTGCCCCCCTTTTCCTCTCTTTCATCATCCCTTCTTGTATCCTGAAGTTTGGAAAGCTGATGCCACCATGTTGGACCATAAGGACTGGTCCTTGAAGACATCTTGAAGCAGATTGCTTACTTCTTCAATTTATCTATCTTGTTAAGCAACTGTTATTTAGGGTTTTCTGTCACAGCTAAACTGATTCATTACTAATTCAGTGGCAAATGGTGTAAGTGAAACACTCAAGGAGGTGGCATTTAGTGGCAAAACTGATAACTACTGTTAAGTCTGGGGAGAGGAAATCCCAGGGCAAAATACCTCTAAAAACCGAAATCAGTCAAAAGGAGAAATAAAGTTTAAAACCCATTTATTGCTTACAAACTGCAGTCCAGCACTGTCTCTCTCCCCTCCTCCAGAAAAAGCAAGCAAGCCCCTTCCCTTAACCTCTCAGGTTCAGACACGCCCTCGGTTGCCCAGGTAATTACCCATTGACATGGAGGTGAACTCTCCACCCCTGAGGATATGCAAATGTACTAAAGCCAGGTGAGATATTCTGGAAATGTTACAATTTTACCCACAACTACATAGCTTAGCTATGATTTCATCCTATGGATTAGAAAAGCAGTAATGATAATGGCTTGCTTTTTATAGTGCTTTATCATTTCAAAGCACAGTCAAATGTATTTTCTCTTTTGATCCTCATAATAAACCCCTGGACCAGAGAAATAAAAAATTGTTTCCAGCTCTAAGCTGAAAGCCATCCTCTTCTGGTCCTGAAGGCACAGCTTTTTCTGCCGTATCAAACCATCTGGTCTGACTCAATGATCCATTTAATATCATGGTAGAGGGCTGAGATTTTTACTTTTTTTATTTTCCTATAAACTTCTCAAGTTGACTTCAATTCTCTTTACAATGATAAAGTCACTGCTTATAGGGTTTGAACTGTGTCCTCTATAAATTCATATGTTGCAGCCCTAACACTCAATGTGACTGCCCTTGGACATGGGAACTTTAAAGAGGAAATGAAAGTCAGATGAGGTCATATGGGTGGGGTCCTAATCCAATATGACTGGTGCCCTTATAACAGGAGAGACACCAGGGATGGGCAGGTACACAGAAGAAAAGCCATGTGAGGACAGAGCAAGAAGGCATCCATCTGTAAGCTAAAGAAAGAGGCCTCACTGGAAAAAGGAGCAGACCTCACGGAACAGGGTAACGTACCAAAGCTGTGACCCAGTGGGACTCAAGCCCTTCCCCCACCCCAGCTCACCCCTGGGAGGAAGAGAAATGGAGCAGGGAGGGAGTGGAAGGCCTGGGACTGCTGAATACCTAGCTCCAGAGATCTGCTCTGGGAGCACAAACCTACATTTCATGGTGCTTTCATGATACTCGTGTGATTACGGGGTTGGAAAGCTAAGACAGGCAGAATTCCTGGAGAGACTGAGATTCCAGCCACTTGTGGAAAGCAGGGATCTATATCCGGCTGCTCTGGGACAAAAGCTTATACCTGTGTGCTCAGTCCACTGGTTCAGGCAGTGGAGACCGGCACAGCAGCCCGGAAGCAGGAAACAGCTCTTTCCTCCCCCCAGGCACCAATACCCTCCCCTGCGACCCCCAACATTGCTTCAGGGGCTGAGCAACTCCATAGAGTAGAGCTGATGGACACTAGAGGGCGCCATATACAAATATGAAACACCAAAGGAACCTGGTCCAGAGTAAAATTAATATAACTCCAGAGAAAGATTTAAATGACATGGACCTTTATGACTTCCTGAAAGAAAGAGGCCTCAGGAGAAACCAAACCAACACCTTAATCTTGGATTTCCAGCCCCCAGAACTGTGAGAAAATTAATTAATTTACATTGTTTCAGCCACCCAATGGGTGGCATTTTGGCAACCTTAGCAAAAGAATTCAGGAACTTAATAATTTTCCTACTGTAAAAAAAATTATGGAGAAGGTAGAAACCTGAATGGGTCAACTTCCAATCCAGGATGTTTCCTGCACTCTAGTCTGCTGCCTTGAAGTGTCTGTGACTTCCAGACCCTAGTTTACCCTCAGAAGACAGACTTTCTTTTCTTACGACATAAGAATATACATTACCCCTCATGAAGGCTTCTTGTCTTTTGGATGTTGACCATCCTAACTGGTAGATGGCTGTAGTTTTTAAAAAAATGGAAACATCAGCCCAAATCCATGTCCTTCATTAAGATATTTGGGGACTGATAGCATCACTATGAGTAGACATGGACACAAGAAAATGCTTCGTTGTTGGCGATTATTCATCAGAGGAAAAGCTTTTTTTTACATGAATGGTTGTATTCAAGGTGCCTTTGAAAGTCAGATAAATGTCAAACTGAATGGAAAGCAAAACAGAACATGAGGGAAACTGCAATAAGATATCACTTCACACCCACAAGGATGGTTGTGGTTTTTGTTTTTAGTTTTTGTTTTTTTTTATTAAAGTATCATTGATATACAATCTTATGAAGGTTTCACATGAACAACATTGTGATTTCAACATTCCCTCATATTATCAAGTCCTTCCCCCCCACCCCATTGCAGTCACTGTCTGTTGGCATAGTAAGATGCTATTGGGTCATTACTTGTCTTCTCTATGCTGTACTGCCTTCCCGGTATTGTGATTGTAAATACAGTGCTCCTTAATCCCCTTCTCCCTCCCCACCCACTCTTCCTAACCACTCCCCTTCATTAACCACTAGACCCTTCTTGGAGTCTGTGAGTCTGCTGCTGTTTTGTTCCTTCAGTTTTTGCTTTGTTGTTGTACTCCACAAATGAGTGAAATCATTTGGTACTTGTCTTTCTCTGCCTGGCTTATTTAACTGAACACAACACCCTCTAGCTCCATCCATGTTGTTGCAAATGGTAGGATTTGTTTTCTTCTTTATGGATAAATAATATGATAATATGTCATTGTGTATATGTAGCATTCATCTATTGATGGACACTTAAATTGCTTCCATATCTTGGCTATTTTAAATAGTGCTGCAATAAACATAGGAGTGCATATGTCTTTTCAAATCAGGGATCTTGTTTTCTGCAGGTAAATTCCTAGAAGTGGAATTACTGGGTCAAGTGGAATTTCTATTTTTAGTTTTTGAAGGAACCTCCATATTGCTTTCTACAAATGTTAAACTAATATACATTCCCACCAACAGTGTAGGAAGGTTCCCCTTTCTCTGCATCCTTGCCAGCATTTGTTGTTTCTTGTCTTTCGGATGTTGACGATCATAACTGGTAGATGGCTGTCATTTTTAGAAAATGGAAAATAACAAGTGTTGGCAAAAATATGAAGAAATTAGAACTGGCAAGGTGGTATATCCATATACAATGAGATATTATTTACCCATAAAAAGGAATGAAGTACTAGCATGGAGAAGACAAGTAATGACTCTAGCATCTCAGTACGCTGATGAACAGTGACTGCAACATGGGGGGCGAGGACCTGATAACATGGGTGAATGTTGAAACCACAATGTTGTTCATGTGAAACCTTCATAAATTTGCATATCGATGATACTTCAATAATAATAAAAAAGGAATGAAGTACTGATACGTGTTTCCATGTGGATGTAACTTGAAAACATACTAAGTCAAGAAGCCAGACACAAAAGTCAGATATTTTATGATTCCATTTATATATAATATCCAGAACAGGTTAATCCACAGAAACAGACAGAAGATTGGTGGTTGCCAGAAAGAGGAAAAGATAGGGAGAAATTGCTTAATGAGTACAGGGTTTTCTTTTGGCATGATAAAAAATGTGTTAGAACTTAATAAAAGTGGTGGTTGCACAGCATTGTAAATGTACATAAGCCACTGAACTGTATACTTTAAAATGGTTAATTCTATGTTATGTAAATTCCATCTCAACCTTTTTTTAAAACATGGGTAAAAAAAAGAGAATATACACTGAAGCTAATGAACCTAAAGCTTCAGGGTCCTTGATTGCCTGGGCCCTTCCTGAGAGGGACCTTAGTCATGGTTCCCACGGCTCTATTATTCTTTAAAGAACACCCCCAACTGTTTAAGTTCCAGGCCCCTCAGAACCTGACTGTGCCCCAGGGAAGGATCTCATTGATCTGAGCCCTAGAAATAGCTAAGGGAGACAAGCCAGGGTCACCTACTAGCCTGTGTGTGCTCGGGGAGGAGAGGAACCCAAATCTGAGCCAAAAGCCTGGCTTACCCTTGTTGCCATAAAACTCTGAAAATAAATCCAAGTCCTCCAGAAACATTTTTCCTTGGGAAACATCAACTCAGCTGGCCAGGAAGCCTCCTAATTCGAGCTCCTCCTGGATATTTGGATCAAGCTGTGTTCTTTGGCATAGCCAGCTATCTAAGGCAAGGGGACCAACTGTCCCAGTTTGCCTGGAACTGAGGAGTTACCCAGGATGTGGAATTTTCAGTGCTAAAACAGGGACAGTCCCAGGCAACCCAACGTGGGGTTTCATTCTCATTGAGGTGAGAAGTCTGACCGCCTTCAGAGTAGAGAGGATTGTAACTAACATTCACTCCCTCCAGTAGAGACTGATTGATGGTCTTCTAAGGGGCCAAGTACTCATACTAACACTGGGCCTTCAAAACTGAATTAAAGTACTGTATGATTCCACTTATATGAGGTACTTAGAGTCAAATTTATAGAAACAGAAAGTAGAATAGTGGTTGCTAGGGGCTGGGGAGGAGGGGGAAGGATAGTTGTTATTTAATGGGTTTCAGTTTTGTAAGATGAAAACGTTCTGGAGTTCTTTTTCACAATGTGACTGTACTTAACACAACTGAACCGCACACTTAAAAATAGTTAAGATGGTAAATTGTATGTTTTTACCACGAGAGGAGAAAAAAAGAATGTGACAAAGACCTTGCCCTCCAGGTGACCAGCCCCAATTTCTTGGGGGGTAGATAATGGCAAATAACTTTGTGCTGTTTACAAAGTACTTTCATATACACAATTACATTTGAATGCTCAGAACAATCCGTGAGATAGACACCATCAGCTCATTTCACAAATAAAGGAAGAAGCAGGCTGCGATTGAAAGTCAGGTCTTTATGCCTCCGCAGCCCCTGTCACGTATCTCTGCTGCTCCCCAGGGTCCAGGACCGGACCGGACCGGACTGTGCCTTCCCTGTTGCAGGCTGTTTATATCTGTCTTCTCTGACGGACTTTGATTCTGGAGAGCTGAATTGACTTCTGCATGACTCACAGTCTAGGGAAAGACACCCAGATTTGGCAGCAAGCTGGCATCTCAGGGCACAGCTCCCCTGCAGCTGGGTACCCCGATGGAGTTAACAGCTTCTAAAAGCTTCTCTCCCGCGCAGTCTCCGGGGCTGGCACAGCGCTCAGGGGCTGCCTTTGTGTCTTAGTGAAACTCCTCTTTCCTGTCCAGTGTGGGCGAGGACCCTGTAATGAGAGCTCTTCCTGGCGAGAACCAGCTAACAGGACACAGACGTCCCTACCAGTAATTCTTGCCAGCAAGAGACAGAGAGAAAAGGAGTTCAGGGACAATACATTAAATAAAGATATTAACTCTGCATTTAAATAGTGTGCTAATGAAGCCTGTGGGCTGAACTCCAATTCAGTTTAGAAGACCCTTATTCCAAGTGCTTAAATGGGGGTGCCTGTGGACTATTAATGGAAACTGGTTCAGAGCTCCATGTCCACGTGCTTGGAGAAGCAGAGGCCTCAGCCTGGGCCCCAGAGCTTTGGGTCTCCCATTTTCCACGAAATACTGCCCCTCCCTTACTGCCACCATCCCCAAGCAAAAAGGGACTCTTTCCTTTTAGCATCTACTGGAGAAATTCAGGCAGGCTAGGCAGTCAGTGCGTTTTGATAGGCAGTCCCCATTAGACCCACATGGACCAAGGGTTCCCCAACAAAATGAGGTGCTGTTCAGACAACAATACAGTCTTCTTCCAGGCGCTTTCCCCCATTCACCTGTTCCATAAAGAGGCCCTGCACCCAGCCACACTAACCACAGGAAGCCCTTTTTATCCAAGAGTCTGAACACAGATGCATCCAAACAATAGACGTATTCTTAAAACTCACTAAAAATGATCATTGTCTTAGTCTGGGCTGCTCTAACAGTAACACAGCATTTTGGGATGGCTTAACCAACAAACCTATCTCAGTCTGGGAGCCAGAAGTCCAAGGTCAAGGTGCCAGCGGATTCGGTGTCTGGTGAGAGCCCTCTCCCTGGCTTACAGACAACTGCCTTCTCACTGTGTCCTCACATGGCCCAGACAGTGATATCTCTCTTGTGCTGCTTTTACAAAGACACAAATCCCATTCCTGAGGGCTCCATTCTCACCACCTAACCCCCCCGCAAAGGCCCCCAGCCCCAGACACCATTACATTTGGGGTTAGGCTTCAACATAAGAATTCTGGAGGGACCCATTCAGTCTATAGCAATCATCACTGAAGAAAAAGACACAAACATTTTTTGAAGATTTGCTACCCTGCATCCATCATAAGTCTTTCTGGAATGACTTTCTGGGTGGCAAACGGCAGGTGAGCAATGATAAAGCAGCCCTATCTGAGCCTTGGTGACTTCCCCAGAGACTCGCTGGTCAGGTGTGAAGTGGGGGAGCCTCTCAGTAATTTTAGGTTCAGTGAGGCAACTAGTGTTTTAGAATGTCAGTGTCATTATCAAAACATGTAGATACAGCTGCAAGTCCTGTGCAGTCCCACCTCTCAAGAGGTGGAGCCTTTAACGTGTGTTAACCCATTCAATGCACTGGCAGTGATGCTGTGTGACTTTTGAGCCTGGCAGCTGTGACTCTTGCCCTCTTAGAACCCTGAGGCCGCCGTGCTGTGAAGAAGCCCCTGATATGAAAGGTCACATGGAGAGAGAGGCCCAGAGTCCCATTGGCCATTCTAGCTGCCCCAGGGACTGTCTTAGATGGTCCAGCCCCTGCTAATCCACCAGCTGTGTGAGCCAGGCAGAATCAGCAGAAGACATAGTAAATCATTGTTTTAAGCCAGTGAGTTTTGGGACTGTTTGTTTAGTAGCAAAATAGGTAACTGAGATGAAATGCCTCTTTTAAAAACTCATTCTGAATCTCACTTATATGTGGAATCTAAAAAAGCTGAATTTACAGAAACAAGTAGATTGGAGGTTAGTAGGGGTTTGGGGGGGAGGAGGAAAGGGGTTGTGGGGATGGGAAGAAGTTGATCAACGGGTACAAACTTCCAGTGATGAGATGAGTAAGTTCTGGGGACCTCAAGTCCCACGTGGTGACTTTTGTAAGCACTATTGCATTGTACATTTGAAAGTTGCTACGAGAATAAATCTTAAATGTTCTCACCACCACCACCTTAACAAAATGGTAATTATGCATGCAAGGTGATAGTTGCATTAACTAACCTTATTTTAGTACTCTTTCCTAAATATATGTGTTTATCAAATCAGCACACTGTACAACCTTAAACCTAGACAATGTTGTACATCAGTTAAATCCCAGTGAAGCTGCAAAAAACTCATTCTCCTTCCTGTTTTGAGACTGTATATATAAATAGTACAAATTCCAAATTGGAATATATAAATTCCAAAAATGTTTTTAATCTGGAACAGAACCAGACCAGATTTTATATGTAAATAATCTCTAAATTCTAGCATCTATAGTACATTTTTCCATATGGTATTACTACTACTTGGTTTGTCTTTTAAGTTTTTTAAAATTATATCAAGCATATATAAAAGTATGAAAAATATTATATTGAACTCCCACATACCCATCATCAGCTTCAATGATTATTAACTCAGTGGTGTTTTAAATATACTTTCCACCCACTTCCCCCTTCTCCCAGGATTATTTTAAGCAAAGTCCAGATACCATATCACTTCATCTGCAAATATTTTAGCATCTATCTCTTAAAAAGAAAGATAATTTTTATAGGTTCATCTCTCTCTGACCCCCCACAGCTCATGAGATCGCTGAGAACCCCTTCCTCCTCTTGTCTGTCTTCCCAGAGCCAGAGCCGGGCAGGCTTCATGGGTGGGTGACTGGGCTTCTGGAGCTCAGATGGGTCCCAGGCCTGGTTTTGTGCTCTGCAGTCACCATCTTGAAATTCTTAATCATTTTTGAGCGATGGTCCCACATTTTCATTGTGCACTGGGTCCACAAATCATGTATCCAGTTGTGGCTGTAGGTTAACCAAGCAATAAACATTCGTGATGGAAGACAGGCACCGTTCTAGGCTCTGCAGGGGATATGGCACACTCATGATCTTTACCCTGAACGGACCCTCCTTCAGCACTTTGCAGCTCAGTGGATGGCACCACTATCCTTCCAGCTTCCAAGTCTGAAGCCTAGATGCCATCTTCGCCTCCTCCCTCTCCCTCAACCTCCCATCCCCCTACCATGCATGTTATTACCAGATCCTACCATTGGCAACTCCAGAAATTCTAATACAATGGAAAGGGAAGGGAAAGCTAGTTTCAAGCTGTCTTCACATAGTAAACATTATATTTGCTTAAGTTTATATATGTATTTGAATGACTAATACGAAGTGTCTTAGTTTTGGGTTCCCCCAGGTGCTAGTGGTCTATCTGGGAGGTGATTCCAGGAAGCTCTGTGAGCCAGCGGGGAAGAGAGACAGGAGAGGCAATGAGCACACAGTGTGTATGTTAATGAGCAGGTTTTCCCTTTAGGTATCAGCGTCTGATCCTGTTGGGCACCCTCTGAGAGATGGTATAGGACGCTTTCTGGAATTGTCCCCTGAAAGGAGAAACAGCTGGGGTATTCATGAACCAGTTCCCATAGGTGCTGACTCAAGGTGGCTCTGGAGCCTTTCACTCCCCAGCATTTCCGACTGTGTGGGTGCTGACCTAGCACACTTCTGCTGCCAAGGAAGTCCTCAGGCAGGGAAGGAGACACAGCTCTTGAACCAAGAAGCCCTCGGTGTGTAGAACTCTCTTACAAAAGGTATGGTGACCTCCAAGGTGGGATGAAGGTTATGGGCAGAACACCAACAGTAACTCTTGTAGGAAGATGGAAGACTGTGAGACAGCTAAATTCCTCCACTCCCCAAGACCCCTTTGAAGCTGTCCCTGGACTATCGGTCCATTTCTTTCCACTGCCACCAGCTCTCTTCTCCATTGGCTAGCTGCCCATTATCCACAGTTCCCTCTTGCCAATGTGTTCTTCGCTCCACAACCAAAGAGATCAGTTCCAAATGCAAATACAGTCACACCACCATCCTGCTGAAAATACAAGGGTTTTCTCACTGCTCAGGAAAAGGCCAAAATTCTTAATGTTACCTGGAAAGTCCTATGAAATATGGCCCTGACCTACTCTCCAGCTTTATCAAGCACAAGGGAAACAGCTTCCTATACTCAGGCAGGTTGCCTTCTGTTCCTTCAGTATGCTGTTTCCTCCTGGCATAGGACCTTTGCACAAACTGCTCCCCCTTCCTCGAAAGCTTTCCCCAAACCCCAAGCTTTCTCATCTATTTAACGTGCAGAATGTCTCAGCTCAGTCGTAGCTTCTGCAGTTTGCCCTCTGCTCTCTGGCTAAGTCGGCTCCCCTATCACATCTCTCAGCTCCAGATGCTCTGATTGTTAGGACTTATCACAATCATATCACCACATTCATTTTGAAATTAATTGTTTCCCCTATGATGGGATAGTAACCTTTTTATTTTTTCACCATTATTCCCTGACACTGAGCTCAGGGCCTTTCTGGTACACAGCAGACACTCAGTAATACTTGTGGAATGAATTTGAAGACATACCCAGCATAAAAAATGTCTGAAGGGAATGTACTGGGAGGCAAAGCTTAACAAAATATTTATTATTATTCATGATAAGCATAGAAATATATAGAACAGGTAAACAGACATACCTTTAATGTTATCTATTGTTAGTAACTGAAAAAGCTAAAAGTAATCTAAAATTCTATAAAGATGGGAATGGCTAAATACACTAGGCTAGATTCATGCTGTGGATACCCTGCACTCTCAATATAATGACATAGAAAGAAGTCCCTGATAGAGCAAAAATATAAAGGCAAATTGCAGAACAGTATGTCTACCATGGTCCTGTAAGTGTGTATGTGTACGCTTGTGTGCACTCACTTGATTTGCATTCCAAGAAATGGGTTATCTAGGGAATGGGATTGGGGTGGTAGGAAGGATATTTGTTCTTTTCTATAATACTTAACATTTCACTTTTATAATAATTTCCTGAACACTAGTGAGACAGAATTTTAGGCATTCATAGGGGAAACCTTCCTTTTGAATGGAGATCATTTCTCTGCCTAGGAAAAAGGCCCGTTGTGTTTATCCCAAGGAAATGTTTTCACTTGCCAAAAACTCCCACAGGGTCCAGTTATGAGGCCATTAGCTATGTACTCACCAGTATAGAGGAAACACCAAGCTTCAAAATCCTTTGTCTTTTTGGTGATTTCTGGGACATTCCTGTGTTTCATTTCCTTTCATTAAAAAGAAAATTGGCAGAAAGTTTTCCTAGATTTGTTCATTCTCAAAGCAAGCAGGGCCTTTGGCTGGAATACTCTGCATTTAGCAAAAGGCGAAAATGACACAGTGACCCTGCTTTGGTTTACAAAATGTTTTTAATAAATTAAGGCAGTACTTTTCTGAACCCTGTCACATTGCTTGATTCAATGTTTAATTTAATTCATGTTCCTTGAAAGTCAACTCACCTATTACTTTGCAAAGCACCTGGGGAATCAGGATAGTAGATTGGAATTAGGCCAACACATCTTGCATTAAATCAAGCACCCCTGCTTAACTGCAGTGTGGTCCCTGTGACCTAACCACCTTTACTTATAAAATGGGAATAGCATCTATTTAATGGAATAATTTTCAGGAGTAATATATATTTTTCTATGTTAGGGAAATGCAAATCAAAACCACAGTGAGGTACCACTTCATACCCATTAGGGTGACTATTACCAAAAAAACAGAAAATAACAAGTATTGATGAGAATGTGAAGAAATCCCTGGTGGTAATATAAAATGGAAACTGGAAAACAGTATGGCTGTTCCTCAAAAAGTTAAGCGTAGAGTTACCATGTGACTCAGCAATTCCCTTGCTAGGTATATACCCACAAATAATTGAAGTCAGGGACTCAGACTGATACTTGTACACCCATTTTCATAGCAGCATTATTCACAATAACCAAAAGGTAGAAACAATACAAATATTCATCAACAGATAAATGGATAAATAATATGTGGTCTATATATACAACAGAATATTATTCATCCTTCAAAAGGAATTACATTCTGACACATGCTACAACATGGATGAACCTAGAAAGCATTGTGCTTAGTGAAGTAAGCCAGACACAGAAGAACAATTATATGATTCCTTTCATTCGAGGTGCCTAGAATAGGCAAATTTATAGAGACAGAAAACAGAACAGAAGATACCAGGGGCGGGGGGACAGACAGAATGGAGAGTTATGGTGCAATGGGTACAGAATTTTTGTTTGGGTTGATGAAAAAGTTCTAGAAATGGATGGTGGTGAAGACTGCACAACAGTGTGAATGCCATTGAGCTGTTCACTTAAAAAATCATTAAAATGGTGAACTTCATGTTATATATATTTTACTGAAAATAACTAAATTGTATCATATATTTCAAGCACCTAGCGTCTACCTAATAGGCACTCAAATTTAATTTGCGATGTTCATTGGCTTACATTTCAGCCAGGACCAAGAACTTTCCATAATTGAAGAAATAGGGCATAGGGTGTCTACTGCGAAGAGAGCAAGAGCAGGCACAACAGAAAAGGCAAAGATACTCCTTTCAGCCCTGGTGCCAGCTTTTGGCAGAACACACAATGCACAGAGCAAAACCTGCCCACACGTGTCCCTGCACCCAACATCGTCACATTCCTGTAGAAGAGCAGCTACAGAAGGAAAGGGGCAGGAAACAAACTGATTTTTCCTGTGTAGCAGGAGGATTTACACCCAAGGTCAGCTCTGCTGTCAGGCAAGCCCTAGAACCAGGTTGAGGGAGAGGAGATAGGGGGTCCCTCAAAAGTCTACACAGCTCTCAACTCTGCAGGTTGAGCAATTTTATCAAGTTATCCCAGATTTACCCCAGCCAAATCTTTTGCAAGCAATTTTTAAACCAGATTGCTGAAGAATTCACGTCTAGTGATATAGCTTGAGTGCTCAAGTAGATGCCATAAATGGTCAAATCACTAGCCTGGTAAAGTGCTGGACACACATGGACATGTACTTAATTCTTTGCCTCCTGTTAGAGAATCTGTGAAGACCCCTTTTCCTATATACCATTTTTCCTCAAGACAGGTCCCCCAGCATAGCTATTTATGTTGCATGCTGTTCCACGAGGTGCCCTCTGGGCCCTAGGACAGTCCCCTGGGCTACCACAGGCAGAAATTCCACCACACCCCATGAGCCCAAGTGACTTCCACAGTGGCTCACCCCCTCCAGCAAACTTCCACCCCATGGGATCACTTTAAGTCCAAGTTGTGGAGGAAAGGGCTTCAGACTGAAAGGCTTAGAAGATCCAGGCGTGGAAAGAGGTGAGGCAGGCTGAGGTAGTAGGGAGTGGTGAGGCTTGTGGCAACTAGGAGCTGTCAGGCCCCACCCAAGGAGACAGAAGCTCAACTCTCAGGGCTGTGGTCAAGCCCACATGCAGATTCCGCTTTGTAAGATCTCCTACTTCATACAGAGAAGTCACAAGTCCAAATTCTTATGTGAGCTGTCTCAATTTCTACACTTGGGTGTATTACCATGTTTTATTTTCGGCATTCTGATGCTCTGACATCTGGGGCTTTGCTGACCTGCAGGGACTGTCCTCCCAGGGTATTCCAGCTCCTAGAGAGAGTCAGCAACTCACTGTGAGCCTGTGAGTGCATTTTTCAAATACAAGTCTACCAATCCGGAACCCACACTCCAGCCACCTCCTTTTTGGGGTCTCACACTCTGAGTCACTATCTACTTGCCCTGATCACCCCAGGGGCAGGTACCAGACTACCAGGGACACCCCCTATGTCCCTGAGCCTGCTAACATTATTCAAACTAATCGATCCTAAGCCCACTGACCCTGCCTTGCCCATTTCTTGCCACGAAACTGCCATTAAGGCTCTCGCCCAGCCTCCCCGCTCCCTCTGCCTCCTGACCCACCCCAGTGCTTCTCTGTGTGTCCTTCCAACCACGACATGGTGCTCCCCTGCCTCCTGGGAACTGTAATAAACCATTTCTTCAATGGCAGTGGTTTCCTGATCTGTTGGCCTTACTAAACTAGCTTTCCTATGAATACACTGTGTTTTAAAACAGTGGCCAACACTGATTTTTTAATAAATGTTTAAGTGGCAAGAACAGTGACATCTGTTGTAATGGAGGAAGGAGGCTAACGTCTCTTCAGTTTTGTAGCAGGCCCTGTGCCATGCGGCTTCCCAATACTTCATTTCATTGACTTTTCATATCAATCCCATGTGGATATCAGTTTCTTTCTTAGAGATAAGGAGCCTGGGGCCCAGAGAAGTTAAATACTTTGCCCAAGGTCACTGAGTAAGGGCCAAGATGGAAACTGAATTTGAGTTTTGAACTTGAAGAAGGCAGGATTCGGGAAGGAAGAGAAGCATAAACTCCTATAACAGAGATCAGGGCTCTGTGATGTCACAGGGACCGGTGGGAGAGAGATTGACCAAGTGGGATGGCTAAGTAGCAATTTCCTTTCCTTAGGACATCAAGAAAAAAAAATTTAACCATTGGTGATGGTTAAAAGTTGAATGAAGATTTTTTCTTGTTATAAGGTATGCATTTTACATTGGATCTAAAAATGGAAGGGCTTTGTCCAATCATAAATTTGCTGTGGCGGAGGAGGAGGAGCATCAAGCATGAAGGGAGGTATGACTCCAAGCTGATAAAACACCTGCTGGCACTGAGCAAGCAGACCAATAGGTGAGTGTACCTCTCAGGCCCAAGGTCACTCCCATTAGTTCTTACCAGATGATACACACAAGAGTGTTGGGCATGCTGAGTGCTACCCTGAATTTTCAGCTTGAATCTTTGCATACACAATGCAGATGTAGATCTGACTTTTTTTTAAATTAAAGAATGATATACAATCTTATGATGGTTTACACACAAAAAACAGTGGTTCGACATTCACCCATATTGTCAAGCCCTCACCCCTCCATTGTGGTCACTGTCTATCAACGTAGTAAGATGTTACAGAGTCACTGTATTCTCTGTGCTGTGCTACCATCCCAGTGACCTACCTATGTTGTGATTGCAGAGTATAGTGCCCCTTATTCCTTCTCTCTCCCCTCCCCACCCTCCCCAGCCCTTCTCCTTTGGTAACCACTAGCTCTTTCTCAGTGTTTATGTGAGTCTACTGCTTTTTTTTTGTTCCTTCTGTTTTGCTTTGTTTATATACTCCACAAATGAGTGAAATCATTTGGTATTTGTCTTTCTCTGCCTGACTTATTTCACTGAGCATAATACCCTTTGGGTCCATCCATGTTGTTGCAAATGGTAGGATTTGTTTTCTTCTTATGGCTGAATAATATTCCATTGTGTATATGTACCATATTTTCTTGATCCATTCATCTATTGATGGACATTTAGCTTGCTTCCATATGTTGGCTATTGTAAGTAGTGCAGCTATAAACACAGGGGTGCATGTGTCTTTTTCAATCATGGATTTTGTTTTCTTCAGGTAAATTCCTAGGAGTGGAATGACTGAGTCAAGTGGTATTTCTATTTGTAGTTTTTTGAGGAACCTCCATACTGCTTTCCACAGCGGTCAAACCAATTTACATTCCCACCAACAGTGTAAGAGGGTTCCCCTTTCTCCATATCCTTGCCAGCATTTGTTGTTGTCTTTTGGGAAGTGGCCATCCTAACTGGTGTGAGTTGGTATCTCATTGTGGTTTTTATTTGCATTTCCCTGAGATTAGCAACGTGGAGCATCTTTTCATGTGCCTGTTGGCCATCCGTATTTCTTCTTTGGAGAAGTGTCTGTTCAAGATCTAACTGCTTTTTAATGTACTGTATGAGTTTCATCTCAAAATGGAAGAAATTCAAGGTGTCTCATTTCTGGAATGTCATAGAATTTCTTGCCTGATTAAGTTCCATTTTCAGCTATATGACTCATGGCACCACTTGGACCCCCAAATTGTATGATACATTGAGTGGAACAGCCATGTAAAGGCTTCAGCCATGCACTTTTGGACTCCTGTGTCGGGGTGTTTTTATACTGCCCAGCTACTGTGGAAGGTCGGAGAAAACAAAACCAGAATCACAGAGACGGTTGTATACCTGATTATCACCACCCTTTGACCCCAGGCAGTGTAGCCAGTAACAGGTGTGACAGACACCCTTCACGTGCCTGTCCTCCTCCTTTGCTAAATAACCAAAGGGAGGCAGGCAGAGTTGGCAGTGTGCCCCACCTCTCTTGCAGGAATGGACAGAACAGAGATGGGTAAGCAGAAATGTGCGGGAGGTTTCTGGGCAGGGTTTTCCTTTCCTGATGAATGGGGAAAAGGGGCAACAAATCCAACCCTTTGCCCTTCCCTCTCCCTCTAATGGTGTCTGGTGTCTGCAGTAGCAACCACAGGTGGGCAAGTTTGAGAGGCAAAACAACGTGCTAGGATTGATGGAGCAAAAAATAGAAAGCATCTGGGTCCTGTTGGCGCTAATGAGCAGCTGTACCAAAGCCAGCTATCGTCTACTTTTCCACCACAACATTTACTATGAAAAATTTTAAACATACAGAGAAGTTAAAAGAATTATACAGTTAATACCCACCACCTCTCTTCATTTGATTCTATTTGCTTTATCACATGTGTGTGCTTCTAAACATCCTTCTTACCATCCCTCAATCCATCTTTTTTTAATACATTTCTAAAACCACTTCGTCCCTACACTTTTCGGTATGCATTAAGTAGACTATTTGTATATAATCCCTTTTTCAATGGAAAATTTTATTGAGATAATTATAGATTCATATACAGTTGTAAGAAATAATGCAGAAAGATCCTTGGATTCATAGTCCTTTTCCCCCCAATGGTAACATTTTATAAAACTATAGTATAATATCACAGTTAGAATATTGTCATTGATATATAATCCCCTGATTTTACTCAGGTTTCCCCAGGTTAACTCATTTGTGTGTGTGTGTATGTGTGCATGCATTAAATTTTACAGTTTTTTACCTGTGAAGGGTCATGTATCCACTACCACAGTTAAGACACTGAACAGTTATTATATGTAATTTACTTTACCTTACCTTAAAAACTTAGCTTACCTTAAAAACTTACCTTAAAAACACACACAGTGAAGTGCACAAATCGTTAAGTGTATCATTCTATGATTTTAGATAATGCACACACCTGTATAACTCAAATCCCCACAAGACATAAAATATCCCCTTTCTCCCAGAAAGTTCCTTCATTGTTTCTTTCCAGACAGTCCCACCCACTCAGGGGCAATCACTATTCTGGTTGTTTCTTCATCATAGATTAGCTTTGCTTGTTCTAAAACTGCATATAAATGTAATTGAACTAAAAGGGCTGTTTCGTGTAAGGTTTCTTTCACTCAGTAAAAATATTTTTGAGATTCAACCATACTGTTGAATGTACCTGTAGTATGTTCCTTTTCATCACTGAGTAATATTTCATTTCACAAATATACCATAGTCTATCCATTCTCCTGCTGATGGACATTTGGGCTGTATCTCGGTTTTGACTGTTTAAATAAAGTTGTTATGAATATTATTTTACAAGTCTTTGTCAATATGTTTTCCTTCCTCTTGGGTAAATACCTAGGTGCAGAATTGCTGGGTCATAGATTAGGTGTATGATTCATTTTGTCAATAATGTATGAGCATTTCAGTTGCTTCCCATCCTCACCAATATTTGGTGTTCTGAACCTTTTAAATTTTAGCTCTCTGGAGGACATACAATGGTATCTTACTGTGATTTTAGTTTGCATTTCCCTGGTGACTCATGATAGTGAGCACATTTTCATGTGCTTTCTAGCCATTTGGGTATCTTTCTTTGTCAAGATGATATAACCACAAGATGGGGACAGCCAGAGTCCCTCAGTCAATGCTTGGAGAAGAACCATGTGAACAGTACAGGCCGTGATGTGAATTAGAAATAAAATTCTGTTTTGTTAATCCACTCAAGTGCTATCCCATTTGTCTCAAGAGTTAAATTGTTTATTAAATTATGCATCAATACACTTAATTTAAAAAATTAAAAGAATGGTGGAGGAGGGGTGGATCCTGAGAAGATAGGAGCCCAAAGGGACGCTGAGCTGACCATGGACCTCCAAGCATGGCTCACATGTGGAGAGGGCTTCTGGGCACTGACTTGTTGGGTTGGGATTTAGTCCAACCCCACACATTCATATTAACAGCATTGTGCTTCTGGCTAGGATGAGTTCACTGATGTCTTTTGGCTTGAGATGAGAAATTAACCTAGAGAAATGCAGATGGACTGGAATTGCCTACACTGTCAAAACCCCCAAATCTCTTGCTGTTCAACCAGGAGACTGGGTCTCAGGCTTCAAAGTCAGCTTCAAAGCAGCTCAGGTCACATTGCCTGGAAGCTGCAGTTTCTGGGCCGGGCCACCCCTGAACTAAGTCGCTACCTCCAGGAACTCTGCTATGCAGAGGTATTTCTCTGAACTGCCCTTGGCTGAACCTTCCTCCTCTCCCTGAGGCCTGCTAAGCTCTATTTGAAGGGCTTGCAATTTAAAGAAGTGAATCCAGCAAATACATACTGTTGAAAATGAAAACATTTTTTCCAGGGTTAAGCCAAGTCCTGGGGTTAAGACTTGTTAGTGGAGCCCACCCGCTATCCTTTTAAATAGATTAAAGCCATTTCAGTCTCTTGCCGTGAAAAACGACATCCACTCCCCCTCCCCGCACCCCCTTCCGCTCTCTTCACCCTGCTCTCCCCACCCCCAAACCCTATAATTAAAAAGGCTCTTTTCAGAGTAGAATACAATTCAAGCACAATCATTATGAAAACCCTGCCCTGTTTCTGTGGTTACTGACAACTCCCTTTGTGTGAATCTCATTAAATCAAACCAGGAACTCCCGGTTTTTCTGACAATTCCTAGGAAGAAAAAGCTATGTTGGTTTTAGGAATAATGTTGCAAATCTTCAGCATGAGACCTCTCTGGATTATTAGAGAGCAATATTATTTATCTCTCTGAAGCCACTAACAAATCAACCATGAAAACTGATTGTGGTTTTTGTTACCCAGCATGTTCTTTCTCCTGTGGTAGGCATTCTGTTCCCCTTTCCTACAAAAAAGGGAAATAGGAGGCTTTCTTGGACAAGCTCTCTTATTTTCCTGCCTTTAAGAAGGCAAATGCAAAAATTACTGAAAACATTGCTTTAGAAACGATTTTCAATTCATTTCCATCCTTTGCATTTTTGGTACTTAGGAGCAATTTACTTCTCATTTGAAAAGAAAAATGATTCTTATTGAAACCATAACCAACAGTGGGTGTTCCTTATACTGTAAAAAACTTGAAAGGTAAAATGGTTTTCATATAAAATTAAAGACAACAGTGATACTTCCCTATGTCTTACAAAGTAGGATGCAATGTAGAATACTTAACATTATTCATCTGGGCTTAGAAGTTGTGGTGGCTGCTATTATCCTTTTTTTCCCCCTTAATTTTGTTATTTTTATTCCCACTCTAGAATTTCCAGTCTTAACTGTAAAAACATTCCGATACCCTCAAGTATTTTGCCATTGAAGAATGTAAATAGTTTAGACCCTTCCTTACATTAAACGCACAAGCACAAGAGGACTGACTACATGGGGCCCTGTTCTGGGTACTACTGAAAAAGGACGAATCTAGACTGACCCTGTGTTCTGCTCCCTGTGGGCTTATACGCATGCATCTGCCTTTCTTTGCATGAGTTTCGGCTCTTCCTTGCCACTGCCAAGTCCCAGTGACTGGAGGGGCTTCATTTAAAAGATTAACTTCCACTGACTCATGGGTCTTACAGGGCTCTTCCTTGTGCTCCACTTTGCTCGAATCCATGCTTATTTCCTAACTTTGCACGTGGGTGCTGCCAGGGAAGAGACAGCAGAAGGATACAAGATCATGAGTGCAGCTCCTCAGGTGCATTGCAGGAATAGAGACTGAATGCCCCATCAGCCCTGTATCGCCCCCTCTGTCCATATCTCCAGGCTCCCACTGGTGTCCACTGCCCCACAGCTGCTCCCCCTGTGCTAGCTTTTGCCTCCTAATTCTGTGCATCTATTTCATGCCACCTGCGATTATAGAGCACTGTTTCCTTTGTCTTTATCCTGCACCAGTCCGTGAGGTGTTTTTCTTCTGGGTGCCTTCCAGTGCCAGCACCTTTCTCTGCCCAGATGCCTGTTTGTAAATGTGCAGAAAAACCTCTCTTACCCATTACAACAGTATCAAGGAAGTATGAATGCCTGAGAATCTAAAGCTGCGGGGCCTTGGTCAGACATTATTTACAAAAAGAGGACAACCTTCTGGTAGGATAATCTTCAGACAGAGATAAATAAAGATTGCGTTAGATCAGAACCAGAAATATCTTTACCCTGCGTGAGGTCGTGAAGACCTAGGAAGACCTTAGGAGGTTTAGGAGTGGAGAAAAAAGTATCAGACAAAGGGAGGAGGGAGGAGAGGGCAAAAGGGAAGAGGATTACCGAGGCGCACCCTTGTGAGATTACATAGTGATTAGCACAGTGAAAATGAATATTTATGAAGGCGGGACTGATTTTATTATAGGGATCATTTGAATAATCATGAATATGTTTCCATGCATTTGGACCTAATAGGGTGGTTTTCAGCCTTTAATGAGACACTGGCGCGTGCTTGAGAGCCTAGCCGAGGAGAGTGGGAGCAGAGGAAAGGGAACGAACAATACAGGTCACAAGATGTCTGCATGTTTTTCTCACTGCAGTGATCTCTTATCCCAGCAGTCCTGTCTAAGTAGATTCATAGATATATAAGGAAAAATGTCTTAACGTCATGCTCTGGGTGCCTGTCGGTGCATAAGCTAAAATGGTTTGTTGTTTCTCCTAAACCTATTCTGCACTTGAAGAGGGAAGAAACATCTTAGTTCGTCCCAGTAGTTCGTGCCCAGCAGATTCTGAAACTAAGTTTTAAGTAAAGTTAAATCACTCTTAGAGGGTCACAGAGCAACGTACTGGCTGAACCAAGGCTTCAGGTTCAGCTGTCACGTCACTTCAGGTAATAGAGTGCATGTCCGTCCCGTTTGCCTGGTTGGTTTTGGTTTATGCCTATTGTCCTGGCATAATTACTAACAGATTGTGCTTTTCATTTTGCAAAAGCGAAACATTTGGGATTAAACGTTTGTCTTTGTTGTTGCTGTTAAGCGGCTTGAGAAAAGCACCTGTTTTTTTTAACCATCGGTTCCTAGCGGGAGGCCAGGTTCCCAGAATGATGGTGGTTGTTTTGAAGGGAGTTCGCCGGAGGGCAGGTGGCGAGGGGCAGAAAAGGCATAGAGAGATGGGAGCGTGTGTGCGCGCTTGCCAGTTGCTGGAAGGACCGGGAGGAACTGCTAGAGGAGGCCTGAGAAGGGCAGAGAGTTCACTGTCAGCACGCTGAGACCGACTTGCTCCTCAGGAAGACATGCATGAACCCAGCCCGCGCAAGACAGAGGCATAAACCAGCATGCCAACTCAGGTTGTTTTCTGCAAAGGGAAACAGAACTCTCCTTGGTCCCGGCATGCTCGTGTGGGCGGTACGTGCAAGGGAGAGGCCAGGTAATCTTGTGCCCAGGAGCTGGGCGAGCGTGGATCCACCATCCAGATCCCACCTTTCTTTTTTCATATCTTCAGTGACCTTGGGCGAGCCCTCTAGTTCTCCGAGGCCTGGGTTTCTCGGCTGGAAGCTGGGCTGTGTGGGGCCGAAATTAACAAGGACTGCAGGCAAGGTGCCTAGCACAGGATGCAGACCACTAATATGGGAGCTATTATTAGCTCTCCTGCTGGCGCAGGCGGAATTGCAATCCGGTTGCGGGCTGGGCGGAAACTCATGCGGGGGAGGTAAGCGGCTGACTCAGTCTGGTGCGTCCTTTCTGCGCTACACCTGCCTCATTAGCTGGCACCTTCTGCGGGGAGGGTTCTGGGTCTGGCGTTGTCAAAGGATTCCGAATGGAGTTCATTTTCCCAAAGTTCTAAGCTAACCCACCCCCCTACAGTGATTGACACATTCTTTCTTTAGATATGCTAATACCTCCAATTCGATTACTGTCTAGTCTTGCCTAGGCAGGCTTTATCTCTTATAGGGCTTTTCCTATCGGGATTTTCGTGCTCGATTTTTTAATACTTTTTTAATACTCACTTTTAAGAAGGCAAATTTTTAACCATATTTCCGAGTACCTTCAGGGCTCTCCCCACCTGGGTACCTCCAGCCCAGTCCAGGCGCCTTTTATGCGTCCATCCAGGTATCCATTCAACAAAGATCTGTCTGAGTGTCTGCTGGGACCTAGGGCAATTTTGTCGTTTTAAACAAAAGAAACTACATCCTACTTTCCTAGTCTATAAACTGGGTTGTTCAGTATGTAGTTATGAAGTTTAAATGAAGTAGCCCTGGAAGAACTTAATGAGAAAATCTTGGGTACTATGGTGTATAGTAGGCACTCAACACCTTTGTTGAAGGAATGAACGACTAAACATTACCTATAATTACTGTCACCCTTGCCGTGTGCCAGGCACCGTGCTGCTCTTTGGAGTTATAGTGGTGAATCACAAATGGGGTCCTACCCCATGGAACCTTCAGTCCCCGAGTGCACCAAAGCAGCCCTAGCGCCGTGGACTAAATGCAGACTGGGGAAACACAAGGTGTTACTGGAGCGCCCAGCTGGAGGACCTGCCTCAGAGACAGTATCTCTGGGCTCCACAGAGGAAGTGGGCTCCAAGCTGTGATCCGAAGGGTTAAGAGTTGGCCAGGCAGAGGTGGAGAGCCTGAGGGCCCTGGTGCAAAGCCCTCAAGGCAAGAAGACTTTCTTCTGACAGTGAGACCCTGAAGAACTATGGGAGTGTGTCTGGGTCTGAGAAAAGGCTGCGGAGATAAACAAGAGTTCGATTTTGGAGGAATAAATAAATCACACGAAAGAGTTGGATTTTATCCTAAAAGCCATGGAGTGTTTAGGAGATGGGGGTCTATAGGCCCAATAAACATGAAAGCATGCAGGAAAGACAAAGGACGGCGGTGAATGGTTCAGGGCCTTCAGTCTTGGGCCCCGGATGGAGAAGTGGTCAACAGAACATGGCTCCAGACTGCCTGGGGCTGAATGCTGACCCCATCGTTACAGGCTGTGCGCTTGAGAAAGCCTCATTCATAAACTCAATTGGTGACGGGACTGTGTGGGTTCAGAGAGTGTGGGTTAAATGAGACAGTACATACAGGGCAAAATACTTAGAACAGTTCCTGGCATGGAGTAAGTGCTCCAAAGTGCTGGGTTACTGCCTTTGCTACTAAAATCAGACACTCAGAAGCTAGGGCCCCTGCAAAGCCAGCTGTCTAAGATGCATCTGAGGAATGGAGGGGGAAGCAGGAGCTTACAAACTGCCAGGGGGATAGGAACTCCAGGAACTTGGAGCTCCTCCCTCTTGGTTTAGTCATGGTTCCTACAGACTTGCTTACTTGGTTTCAATAGCTGATTAGAAAAGGAGGAGCAGCTGGAAACAGGTCCCCTTAGGAGAGGCAGAAGTAACGCCCTGCAGCTCAAGTTTAAAAAGCAGAGGTACGAGGAGACCCAGATGCCAGAACCGCAGAAGCACAGCGAACTGGCAGTTAAAAGCACAGGGTAAGGGCCTTCCATGGCTAAAGCACACAAAGCCTTCAGTGTGTTCTACGATTGAGAGAAAAGTGCTGTTCAGAATATGTCTCTCCCATTAAGGCAGGAGAATGTTCTATGAACTTTAAAATAATGTTATGCTGGACATAACAATAGTAGATTTCACAAGAAATCCAATGCAAAAGAGCCCATGTGTAGTATCTCGTATCTCTATTCTACATCTCAACTACAACCTGCCTGTCTGTCTGTCTAGGTCTTGCAACTGTTTGGACTTTTTCTTTTTGGAGTTGTTGGGTCTTTGGAATTTTTTTGGCAGACTTTCAGTAGCAATCTGTCCCAGTTAGCCTCACTTTCTTCCTGTATCCTACCACTGTATTGTTGGTGTTCAGTCATTTACTGCAGGACATACGGATATACACATTGCTCACAATTACACTAGGGTTAAAGCACAGCAAAGCTAAAGGAATTTGCAAGGAAAAATTATACATGGCACAGTATAATATTGCATATCCACTATACTTCAATTAAAAAAATACATGGCAATTTATTTGTAAGGTAGATATTTTCGTGTGTGTGTGTGTGTGTTCACTTGGTTGGGATGTAGAACAGGAAGAAGAAAAAGAAGAGTTGGCTGCATTCTGGGTGCAAACTCTTAAAAGTTTAAACCATGGCAAGAAGCACGAGTGTTCTGCAGCTGGGTAGAAAAGGTGTGCTTTTGGAGCTTCTGGAACCTTTCTGGCTTCCTGCCTCTGGAAAAGACGCGGGAGAAGAATGTCGTGGGTCACAAGAGTTACTTGGCTGAGTAAATATACATGAGTATTGGGGGGAGAACTACAAAGTCTTCTCTAAGTAACCGAGTCAAAACTAACAATGCCCAGTTGTCAGAGCCTCAAATCATGCTGCCCAAGCTATCACCCGAGACACATCCAAGTGTTCTACAGACTAGCTGTTGAGGATAATATTTGATGGATGTAGTTTTTTTCTTGCTTATGAGAATGAGAGCTCAGTAGAGGAACAAGAGAGTGAATGCAGTCAGGAAGGAAATCCGGTGATTGTAGATGAGGGGCACTTAGCAAGACAAAGAATGGATAAGGGGTCTGTGAAAGAAAAAAAAAAGGATTTTGTTTTTACTGCCAAATTTATGGTTCAATTCTGATTTGTGTCGGAAGGATTTGTAAACTGTCCTTGGCCCGGGGGTTTGGCAGTGTGGTATGTTTTGGTGGTCGTAATCCAGTATCTGGACCAGAAAGCAAATGCTTACATCCTCGGAATCCCCATTATAATTGAAAATTTTCCAAGGAGACAGGGGAGGCCAGATGGGAATGCAGCGTGCGTTGCCCTGTTAGCACGAAGCCCTCAGTTGGTGCTGCAGAAGGTTGCTTTTTGCTTACTTAACCAGCGTAAGCCTTGAATTCAGCTTTGCTTTATCAACAAGTTGTGTTGGTCATGTTTGGAAAGTCAGCTTTTAACAAGATGAGACTTTTTCTTTTAGCGGAAAGGAATAATATGGTTGATATGCATTTACTATGGTAAACTGGTTGTTTAAAGGGCTGTTTGGTGAGAAGAAATTGGTTGAAAAGAGGTTAAGAAATCTGTGTAAGAGATCAGGCAAGAAATGACTGCTTTAACCAAGGCATCAATGCAGGCAGAAACAGGCAAATGTGCTAAAAGGCTGCAGAAAGACCTGGGAACACTCTCCTGTTTGATGTGGAGGGAAGAGTGTGATATGACAGAGGGATGGAGGTAGGAGTGTGGCACCACTGAGTGTCGTGCCAGGCGGAGGATGGAAGAGGAGGAGGTACAGTTTTAGCCCTCCTGACTCGGAAGTGGTTGTCATTGGTTTCTCTGATTTACTTGACAAGTCACTGGGATCTGGAGTTGGAGGGGAGATTAGGGCTAGAAAAACGGATTTGGGGATCATCAGAACGAAGAGATACACAGGAAGCCCTGAGTGTGAATGTTTCCCCAAGAAGTGCAGAGTTAGAAGACAAAGTGGTCAAAGAAAAACTGTATTTAAAAGAGGAATGCAGAAAAATGAACTAAGAAGCAAGACTAAGAAGAAATGGAGAGCTATGGAAGGAGGAAAGGTGTCCTGCAAGTTAAGGAAAAAGAGAATTTCAAGAAGGGGGTGCTGGTTGGTGTGAGGAGCCCCATGCAGAATTTCCAAAGCAGGGGAATCTTTTAGGCTATAGTTTCATTAAGGCAGGCAGCCAAAAAAGGGCCGGAAGTTTTACTTTATGCCCCAAGAGAAAGGGTCTTTATTCCTCTTGAGTTAATTTGTGTTTAGTGGTAAAGAGAAGGATGGACGAGTTAAGAGTCTAGACAGATGGGCAGCACCTGGAAGGGCTTATTTAGGGCTTCTCTCTGCTACCGAGTAGCCTGCAGATGCCTCGTGCCTGAGGTTGGTAACTGGTGGTGGTTTATGTTCTGAATTTTCCATGTGCTACAGTCGAGTTGACTTAATGCTGTGTTTGATGGACTGGGATGGACAACACAGGAGAAAGGTCAGAAGAGGCGCTGCCAGAAGGGGAGGACCTGGAACTCTCTGTAAGTGATGCACATTTGGTGAGACTGCTGTAGAAACTCAGATGGGTGTGTTGATGATTATCTATCTGGCACTCGGAACGGGTTTATTCAGTCCCGTGCATTTTATTTACTCAAATCTAGATCGTCAGTGCAGTGATAGTAAGGAATTCAGGTTTTCGCTGTGTCCAGCAAAAGTTGAGCTTGTTCACTCAGGGAAACTTTTCAAGTCCCATGGCTACTCTTGGTTGATCACGCCTGTGTATTCACTTATAAATTAAATGCAGGGAGTACTACCCTCATATGTCATATATGTTACAAATAATAAGGAAAATGGAGGTCAAAGAAGGTTGAAATTTTGATGAACTAAATGTCATTCAACTTTAATTTTCTTTATTAGCAGTAAAAAGTATTCTTTCACTAAAATTCTTAATATTGAACATGCTTCCTTTTTGGAAATCTTGGTATAACACATTGTGATAAAGCGATTTGAAGATCTTGTTCTAAATGTAGTTTATTTCAATCATTGTTTTGTACCGTTGGAAGAGGTAGGTTATTTTCACCACTTAACGATAATTCTAATTTTTCAATTCCATCTACCAGGTGTGCAGAAGGATTAGTTGAAATTTGGTTGATGAATCACTGTTTTTTAATATCAGTCAGTTGTTCCTGCAATGTAAGTTGGAGGATATTGCATTTGCATTTTTATTTTTAAACAAATAGGTTCAAACACTGAAACTCTTCATCTGGCAGTTTTTTAAGCACTTTAGAAAATTCTGTGTACATAATCTGATCCTTGTCAAAGGTAATATTCATACATAATTTTTAGCATCAAATCAAGAGTGATCTCCATACATCTGTTTCTCAAATGTACCCCCCCACAGCATGAATTTTTTTTTCTAAATGCAATCACCTTTTTGTGGTTAAAATACTATCTTTAGCTCAAAGAGACAGATTAAGCATGTTTTGTTTTAACCACATACCTGGCAGATAGTATATTATGGACAGCATTTACCAAGAAAAAGGTCAGAAAATTTGAAACTCTTTTTGAACGATGATGAAAAACTTATCTTTAGTTCTTTGCCCTAACATAGCCAACAATCCACTGTATGATTCAAAAGACTTCAATGGTTATGACTCATCTTTTAAAGTGCAGCCAAGAGTCCCTTTTAAAGGGACTGTCTAATGTTTCTAATGCTCTCCGTGCCCCAAGTTTTAAAGTAAAATGAATGATAACCTGTAGCAATCTATGAATCTCTGACTTCAGTTTCTTGGCTGCAGTAGCTTATCTGTGAATGATGAGTGATAAATTTTGTGTTGAAATTTTTGTAATTTAATCCCAGAATTTTAAATTCCTGTATAGATGCTGCTGCTTTAGTTGTTATGGTTACACAGTTTTAAGAACAACCATAGACATGTATTATTTTGATTAAAGAAATCATACATTGTTAAGAATAGAGCTTCTCTGCTAAACTTTACTTAGTGGTTCATAAACTAAGTTTTTCAGATGTCATTATCAGAACAGGATAAAATGTATACCATAAGTGGCAGCATGTTAGAAATAACTATTTTCTTTCAACAGTAGAGCAATCCTCCCACACTGTGTAATTTATTCTAATATGTGTCCCTCCAAATCTACAGCAGTATTTTCTAAGCATCTTCCAACTGTTTGCTGACAAATGAATGTATTTCATTTTGCAGTCATATTTTCATATTTTAACATTTGTTTGTTTATGTTTGTTTTCTACCTTTCCAGAAATAACCAGTGTTTCCCCAGTCATATGTGGCTTTGGGCTCTTGGAATATAATAAACGTATCATTAAGTTTAGTAAAAGCTGTGAAGTATTTGATCACCTCATCTCTAAATGTCATTGAAAAAAAACCGACTCATAGGTGTTTAATCAGTCTTGATGTTCTGAATATCTAATTTGTAAATGTCTTTATGTGTGTGACAGCATTAAGGAGAACTCGGGGAGCCAAAGTATCATTGTCCCTGACTCACAGGTTTCCTGTCTCATGAAGAGAGCCAAATAAAACTCAAATACCATGTGAAAAGGACAACTTAAGGGCACAGCCACCCCTCCCACCCCATACTCAGCCTGTCTGCGTGCAGCCTGTATGCTGCATCCTCAATAATAAATTTTTACCTAAAGATAGTGTATGGGAATTAGATGAAGGCAACTGGGGAAGGGTGGGGAGAGTCTTCCAGAAAGAGGAAAACGGCAGCATGAAGGCCAGACAGTGAGAGCAGCGACATCTCAATTCCAAGAACACAAAGTTCAACCAGGCTGGTTCTTGGAATGTGAGGAGTGGGGGACCAGGGATGTGGACAGGCAAATGGGTTGAATCATGGAGAGCCTTCTGAGTTACTTTTATTGAGTCTAGACCTCTTTTGAAGGACCGTGGAGACAGATGGAAAGGTTTGAGCAGAGGGGTGACAAGATGATTATCTTTAGGGAGGTGCCCAGAGTTCTCACTGAGGAGAAGGTGTTGGGAGTTGGCCAGGTTGGAGGCATGGAGATTAGTGTGACTAGTTTCAAACTGAGGTGATGGCCTGGAGGTTGAATCAGGGTCATGGGTGTGGAGAGAAGGGATTGGAAACAAAAGATATTTGGTAGACAGAGCGCACAGCACATGGAGTAGATGAGGGTGAGTGAGTGTCATCAGATGTGTAGTCGGTGGGGAGAGGGATCTGGTGTGGTGTGTGTCAGGCTACGTTTCCTAGACACAGGCTCTGGATGATCTCTGGAGACCCACCTGTGAGCGAGTGAGCAAGGCAGGAATAGACAGAAAAAGTTACACAGTGCTGTGGAGGCAGAGGCCTCTGCCCATTTGCAGGGAGCTCTGGAGCTGGGATGGCCCTTCACAACTGGCCCAGATTAAGGTGAGAGGGCCAAGCCTTTGTATCTCTACATCAGCCAGATGTTGGCTGCTCCTTGAGAGGGGGTGTAAATTTAGGCAAGACAGTTCCCAAGAACTGGCACGAGATGGTAGCCATGGCAATAGGCGGGGAGGGACTCAGCTGTGAGTAGTCAGCAAGCCAGTATGCTCAGCAGCAAGGGGATGGGGATGGGGGCATATACTCTGAAGAGAGGCTCTAGACAAAGCACTATACTGTCCACTACAGTGGCAAAAGATCTTCTGTTTACTTTAGGACATGCTTCCTTTCAGGGGCCTGTGAGTTTATTATCCTTTCCTTAGTTCACAAATAACTAGTTAATTTTAACGGTGGGAGGTACAAGGCATTTTGCTAACTGGTGAGGATGATGGGAGTGCTGAGGGCAGAGGTAGAGATGAAGATTCATATATGTAATGCTCAGGTAGCCTCTCTACTGTAGGGGACCAATGAAATCTCTTCTCAGGTGGAACTGAGTCCCAAATAGCTGCATGTTCCCTTCTCCTCCTTAAAAGATTAAGCTTGACTGCTTTTCCTTTTCTCAGATACATTCCCTTCTCTTCTTTCTGTTCCCCTCCTGTTGAGAGTAAGAAACAAGCTCAAACACCAGCTCCTTTTAAAGATGCACAGACACAATGTGAAAGTTACAAATAATTAGGAAATCTTACAAAGTTCTTAACAGGAGTTGTCCTTTGGCTCATGATTCCCAAAGATGATTCTGTGTTGGTATCCTAAACTCCATGCTTTTGGCTCTTTGATTTTCTAAAGTTCATAAAACAACATTTTCCTCAGTCCCTCCCTTCTCTTTCCTTGGGCAAGACTGGCTTTCCAGCATTTAGATCTAAAGAGATAGGAGGAGATGAAACTAGTGGATCCATCCCAGTAGCCAGGACTTAGGAGATACTCAAATATCTAGAGGTCTCCTAAATAATGGCCAACTTTGAACTGTTAATTGAACAGGGAGGCTATTGGGCTGAGGTGGCTTTAAGGGTGGCCTATCTAAGCCAATGAAAATCTAGGTCTGTAAATATCTGGAAGTTACATAATGAAAATGCTAAGGACAGCCAATCACAAACTGTCAATGAAGCTTTAATCAGCCAATCAAATAACTTCCTTTCTTTGCCTGCACACCTTCTCAGTGTCTTTTCCTGGCTCCTGTAGGTCGAGTGTGCCCAACCACTCCCGCTTTGGCGCTGCGCAAATCAAGTCGATTTTTGCTCAGATGAGCTTTTAAAATTTTTCTATGCCTTATTTTAACTTTTAATAGAACACAATCACCACCCCTCAGGTATCTGAGTGAAAGGCCTTTGCAGGCATTTCCAAAATAAGGCTCAGGAAAGGAGAGGTGGCTTTGATACTGAAAATCTATTTATGTGATCACTAACAAAGGAAAAGGGGAATCCTTTCTTAGGCCTCCCCTCAGTCTAGTTCTGGTAGGCTAATAATAATTTGGTTGTGATTTCAAGTTTTGTTTTTAGAAACACGCAAAAAACCGACTCTATTGGGATTTGGGTGTTAAAAAGATGGATTATTTTTCCTTTTCTTTGCTGGCCCCTCAGCTGCAGATCTTTATAATGCTAGTGTCAAACAGGGTTAATAATTCCTTTAAAAACAAGCCAACAAATTTAACATTAAATTCCCTATAAACACCTAGACCTAGCTTAAGTTTTGAGCTAAAAAATGTGTAACTCAAGTCACGGGGGCTGTCAGTTTAGGAATGGTTTGCAAGGCCTTTTGATAGCGAGATAAGGGCTTCTCTTTGTGTTTTTCTTTTCCTCAAAGAGCACACCTTTTGTGCTCTCAGCCTAACAAAGAAATCTCTCAATTTCATAGTGGAATTCGGAGGGAACATATGATGTGTGCACTGATATCTATATGTGCCTGCAAAGCCAGTTTCAAACCACAAAAGGATTAAAAAAAAAAAA
Organism: Manis javanica; assembly: GCF_040802235.1. Taxonomy (NCBI): domain Eukaryota; kingdom Metazoa; phylum Chordata; class Mammalia; order Pholidota; family Manidae; genus Manis; species Manis javanica. The sequence goes on from NC_133164.1 coordinate 110,770,959, forward strand.
GCTTGTATTTTGCATTACACTGATTGGAAACACTAAGACATTGAGAGCAATAAAAACAGCAACAACCAGATCCCAAAGGATTTGAATTCCTTTAGTTTCCATTTGGCATAAGAATAGTATGATTTCTTTGTTCTGCCCTTTCTTATCTTCAACACTCAAACAATAATGTCATTTTTGTAGTGGAGTAAAGACTTCTGCTGCCTAAAGCAGAATGATGCCCAAGGTAGTCTTACATATGTAGAATAATAGAATTAATCTTTGTATTGATTTTTTTTGAAAGAGGGGTAGTGTCATCTTTTTTTTAAAAAAATTAAACACTAAAAAGTGTTTCCTTCTGCTGTGAAATTCAATCATTTCTTAGAATGGACAAAGATGGGTGCTTTGCCTTTTAACTCTTGGTCTACCTGGTAAAGCGGTTTCTCTGCATTCTTCTTTGTAAAAATAGACTTGAGATCATTTGCAAGAAATTACTATTTTTTGCTTTGGGTTGTTATGGTTTTTAAAAGCAGATGCAGTGTTATCTGTTGCCTGTGTGTGCACAGGATGAATTGTGCTTTCGAGCTAATTTTCTCCAGCCGAGGCTTGACCAAAACACTGGATTCTATAAAAAGCTCTGCCCCAAAAGTATCTGGCATTGTAAAGCTACAAGGCAGTTCTAAGACCCAAGACTCTTTATGATAAGCCACTGCAGAATTCAGTTTTGGTAGCACACTTGTAACCATTCAAACACTGCTGTGTAGCGCTTTCAGCTCTTGAAGCGAAGGGAATGGGGGAGGGGCAAGAGAGAATTGTAAGAAAACAAAGATTCCAAACCCAGAAAACCTCGGATTTACGTTGGTATGTACCTTATGAAATTCTAATATATTGTAACCATGTATAGTGTCATCAAGATTTCAGATAATCAGGTCCTAGTATACGTTCCAAGGCATGTAATATTTTTACATGCATACTAATAAAGGCCCACCTTTGAGAAGAAAAAAAGGCCTCCTTTCAAATGAAGTCAAGCCCAGGTGAAGTTGAAACTCAACCCACACAACACTGGCACCGTTTTCAGGCTAAAAGATGCTGAGAGTTTCAATTTCTTCATCTTACAACATGGATGAATGTGATGCCTGGCTGGCAAAATTTGTAGATTTACATAGGTTGTTCTAAACACCACCGGTAAATATGTGTGCCAATTTATGTGCAACTCAAGACAATTTGCTGTGTGAAATTAAAGACCAACACCTCTTCCGGGAGTCAATCATTCGGTTCATTTACATGAAAAGTCCTCAACGGCAAAAAATGCTACTAATTTACATCACAGTGTCCCCAGAACAGAGAACAATGGCTTCCTCAATGGAAGTTAATGCAAAAGAGGCATTTTGAGATTAAAAAAACCTTGAGTACATTTTGCAAATATGAAGCAATCAATCAAATTTAAAATAAAACACACAGAAACGCTTCCCATGCTGGGAGCCTTCACGGCTACTTCAGCAATATTGGTTATCTTTAGAATCCCATCAAACGGGTGAGCCTTTTTAAGAGGGTCTGGTGACATTGTTTTCAGGTCCTTCCATTTTGTTCTATTTCCAGGGTAAGCACAATTAGCTTGACTTGGGGTTTCTCTTTCCTTATAAAAAGCCTTTCAATTGAATGTCCGTCTGTCAATGATGGAGGAATCAGGACACAGGGCTGGATAAATAGCATACCTGGGTGGCGGTAATATATTCTCCCTCGATGTGTTAACGATTTTTACACCTTTGTGGTCTTTACGGGGGTTTATGTATGTTATCTTTTTGTGTTCTGGAGGGCTGTGATCACCTGCTGTATGTACAACATGTGTTTGTTACATTTGTACACCATCTCCCTTCTTGAATTTAAACACCTAGCTATTACATCTTGTTTACTCAGTATCATCCCCCCATTCGGAAAAGAAAAAAAAACTGCAAGAACTGAACATGCCATGTTTCAATCTGGCCCCAGTGGCTTTTTCTCTGAGAGCAAAACGTGTGTCTTTTACACCAGGGCTTTCTCCCCACCCCAGGGGGTGTCTTCCATTCTTTTGTGGCTCAGTTTAAGGCGAAAAGGGCTCCAAACCACTAACTAAGCAGAAGGGAGCCCCTTCTTCCACCTGCAGGGAGAATTTCAGGTTTAATTTATCTGAAGATAGCGTGCTCTCTTCTTATTTGCCACCATTACGAGGATAACAAAACACCACCTTGGCTTCAAGATCCTGGTGGAGGCTCACGGGCTTTCTCAACCATCTTTGGCGAGGCCTTGCTTCCTTCCACTCGAGTAAGTTGCGGCTTGGGGCCACGGAAAGGACTGGGTGAGAGCCTGAAATGTCGTTTGAAAAAAAAGAAGCCCTCCCTCCATCCCCTCAGCACCACCAGCCCGCTCTCCGGGGCGAAGTTGCAGTCCAGCAGCCCCGTACGGGGGACACCCGGCAGGTCCGCGGGGCTCTCTCCCCGGCCGCGGTCGGCACCGGCCGGGCGTCCGCGCCCCCGGCCGCGGGGCTTCGCGCTCCCGCCGCCCCGCCGCCCGAGTCCTCCCTCCCCCCGGCGGCCGCCCCCTCCCCCTCTCCCGCGCTCCCTTTTGTTCGCTCGCCGCTCGGGCCGGGCCGCCGCCGCCGGGCCCGCACCCCCAGCCTAGGCCCCGGCGTGGCGGGCCGCCCCGCCGCCGCCGCCGCGCGGCCTAGAGCGCGCCGCCCGGGGAGGCGCGGGGCCCGGGCCGGGCGCACGGCGAGGCCGCGGCGGCGGGGCGGCCCGGGAGCTCGGGAAGCGGCGGCAGCGGCGGCGGCGGCGAGGCCGCTCCACCGCACACGCACACACAGACCCCGGCAGCGGGAACGCAGATGACACGCCCGTAGCATGGAAGCCGCCGCCGCCGCCGCCGCCGCTACGACGACAGCAGCCGCAGCCACAGCAGCAGCAGCCGGCGGCGCCGCGCTGAACAAAGGTCATCCGAGCTGCGGCCCGGACGCCCGGGCTTGACCGCTGCGAAGGCCAACCCCGGGAAGGGGGTGGGTGTGCGCCCGGGGGGCCGGGGGCGGCGGGCGCGGGGTCGGGGCGAGCGAGGGGCGCAGCGCAGCGGAGGAAGGGGCGCGGGCGGGCGCCGAGGGAGGCGGGGGCCGTCCCCTCGTGCCACCCCTGCGGGTTCGGGTGAGCGCGTGAGGCTCAGGCCCCTGGCCGACTGCAGTGGCCTGTCCCACCCTGGCCCTGGGGACAGCTGGCCTTCGCGCCCCACCAGCTTCTTTGGGGGGCCTGAGGACGAGCCGGCTTACTAGGCCCCACAGGTTCAGAGAGGGGGGCCACGTGAGCGCAGGAGCGCGCTTCCTGCCCCCTCCAGGCTGGCTGTGCACAGAGGGCTTTTAAAAGGCCTGTGCGCCCCTCTTTCTCACTGCCTTTTAATTTGCCCCCTACCCCACCCCTGGCATCCCTACTTTTCTACCCTGAGGTGAGGGTGTTTGGACTTCTCCCCCCAGGTGCTTGAAAGAAGAGAAGGTTGGAGGAGGAGGAGACTGGGGGGGCTGCTGGTGGTGGTGACAGGGCTGGGAGAGAGTGGAGAGCTACGGAGGAGGGGGCTGGGTGGGGTGGGGGTGACAGGCAGAGAGAAGCCTGGTCAACAAGCCAGCACCACTCTGCTAGGAGGCCGAGGCCGGCTCCCGCAGCCGACGCATCCAGTGTGAGCAGACACACATAGATTGCTTTCTTGGGGGCTCTTTGTCAGCCACCAACACAGAGAACACACACTGACACACACGTACACAAAGATCTGAGCCAGGTTGTGGGAGGTAAGTGGGGAAGGAGAAGGAGGGGGAAACAGTGTCTGCGGTGGGCTTTAGGGTGGCGGGGCGGGGGGATGGGCCTTGAGGGGCGCTGGGGTGCATATCCAAGACTGTGTGCTTGTGTGGTGGTGGTGGTGGTGGGGGACACACGATGACCTTACCCTCCTCACGAAGACCTTACACAGAAAAGCAACCCCCAGCGAGATCCCCCTCTGCTGATGATTTTCAGGGACTTGTTGGCAACTCAGCGAGGGTTGCCATAGCTTTTTTATGTAGGGTGACCAGAACCGGCTGAAACTGGTTTGAGGCAGATCAGCTCCTGAACACAATGCAGTCACTGAGCTACTACAGTGGGATAGCAGCTTCCTTCATGGCAGCCAAAAGCAGAGGAGCTTGCAGGAAGGTACCATCCCAACACAGTATGTGAATGTACACTTAGACACCACACAGCACTGGTACGTGACTAATGGAGCCCTAAGAGATTCTGTGTAGAGAAGATGGAAAAAAATGTGCAGGTTTGCAAGGTCTGAGATTACTTGGGCTTTTCCTGCCTTTTTCTTTTGCTTAAGGGATGGACAAGGAGCTGAGATTTATGACCCTTATTAAAGCAAAAAATGTGCCTTGCTAGGGTGGGGACACTTGGTTTATGCAGTGTCTCTTTCTCTGTGTTTCTAACAAAACAAAACCAAAATGAACTGATGGATTTGTAATTGATGGGTGTTGCTGGAGAATTCTACTTTGCATGCTTTTTTTCTCTTGCAGGGTATGTTCTGTTTTGTGCTTTTCCTTTTAGAAGCTACTAAAGGGTGTTGGGGATACTTCTGACTATTATGAAGGCCAAAAGGTAACAATATTGTTCTAGGAAATGCGCATAAATGCAATCCAGTGATGCTGTAAGGCATACATGCTGTCTTTTTTTTCCTTGTAGGCCTGTTGACTGGGGCTGCTTTTAACCCTTTCATATTTGCAGAGAATGCGACCGTGTGACAGTAACTGAACATTGGTCCAGAGTCTTCCCAAAAGGTCAAGGTTCAGAAGGTGAGATACGATATTTTGAGCATGAATTTCAGTGTTTATTTGGAGATCCACTCAGACACAGACTGATAGTGAATTGATACCCTGGAGAAAATACCGGGTTCAGAGTGGAGAAGAAAAACTCTGTATGTTATCCAACTTTAATGGGGTTAGAGTGACATTATGATGGTATTGCTATGAAGGCGAAATCAGAATGACTTCATTGAATCGTATGTGTCTAGTCATTTAGAAGAGTCAGGCCTGGAAAGAAGCAAGTTTAGAGAATGTAGGCATCAGGGCCTTGTGGAGAGCATACTGTTTTGCATAAGACTAAAACCAGTACGCATGGAGCATTTTCCCAATGATGACAAAAAAGGGAAGGACTTCGCCAAATCGAGGCAGCCTAGCCACCTTTTTAGGATATGAGGAGTCTGCAGGTAGAGTTGCCTTTTGTTCATTCATCACCTTGCTTTTTTACCTTGCTCTCTGTGTTAACCTGAGAGGGTTTTCACTCTGAGTCAAGTGGTGGAATGGCTTTTATTGATTTTGGGGCTGTTGACGGGGAGTTTGCCATTGGATTATTTGTGGCATACATTTTCATGTGGAATGCTAATGCAATACCAGGAGGAAATGGGGTATTCTGGCTTCATCTGTGAAAAGACGCCTGTTAACTCAAAGCTTTACAGCAGTGGCTGTTAGAAAATGTCGAATGCCTTAAGAGATTGCAGTTAGATTTGAGGTGGCATTTTTATGCACCCTCCCAAACCAGAGGTTTTAGAGAAGAGAAAAGAAAGCAGTAATGAGTGTAGTAGCCAAGTAAAGAACAAAGGCAGCAGAGCTTACAGGGAAACACTCAACATTTTGCCTTGGGGTTCCTTGTGAAAAGGACTGCAACTTCCCCAAACAGGAAACCAGCAGCTCCAGAATCTGATCCAACATGATCTCAACAACAGAACTAGTTCTGTCTTCTGGTTTGGTAAAAGTACAGTCAAGAGGAGCCCATAGAAGACATGACTGAAAATAAATTTTCTCCCCCACTTTGAAGAGGGCGTTTTATTCCTCTTTGCCTTCAGCAGAATAGGGGCTTTTCAGAAATGGCGAGGATCTTAGAATTGGTTAAGTTGTGTGCTGGCCGTGGGTGGCAGAATACCTGCAGTGAAGGGTGTCAAGTATGCAAGGTTTTTTATTGTTAAAATTTTTTGCATATAATTGCAGAGCATCCAGTGTGTGATAAAACTGCAAAGGGGAAAGGAGTTCATGGTTTGCTCAGAATATGCTGTGTAGTATTTAATAGAGAGAAATGTAATCTCGGACTGATACACCAGTAAATAGCTTACATGGTGGAACAAAATTCTTTAACAAATCACACTGTGCTAAAATTGGTTTTCGATTCTACATGATTTTTGACTGCCAGAGATTCTGTGTCTGAGTGTTGCAGAAATCTGCTTGCAAAGCAGATCCCAGTCCATGTTGCATGATCTGCTGCTCTTGCTTTTCTGGTGCCAACTAAAACTCAGATGGCTAATGTGATAAACCTTAATTAGCTTAATACAATAAGCTGTTTTATAATTTAGTCCTTAGCTCCTGTCTTGAGAAAGTCAGTGATTTTTATTTAACTTTGACAGCAAACCCTCTGCAATGAACATTTCTTGGTAATAGGTTTTAAAAGCCCTTTTTGTAAGGCACTGCATGTCACAGAATGTTCTGGTTTACTCTCACTGTGGTTTTTAGCTTTGTTGCTCCTCCTCCCCCCACAGAAGGCTCCTGGAAAATAGCATTTGTTTTGCATTTAGGCCAGTCTTTCCAGCTGCAAATGCTGTTTAAGGTTGGAGAGCTGGTTCTCCAGGGCAGCAATCAGGAGCTCATCTTGGATTGGGTTTGTCTCAGGTGGCGATCTCATGCTGCGGTGTAACAATGTAGCAGGCCCAGGTTTCACGAGAGTTTTCTGGGCTTGGGAATGGGAATGTGAGTGCAGAGAATGAGCAACAGCCTTCTCTTTCCTGGAAGAGCCAGGAAGGAATAGGGTGACACTCACACTTGTGGCCGGGGCCTGTGTGTTGCAGTCGCTGTCGCCATCCTGGCAGCCACACCTGGAGCCGGGATTGCCCCGCAGGCAGGCAGGCTCCCGGGGCCAGCAGCCGGCTGTCCCCTCTGCGGGAGGAAGGTGTGGATTTGGCTGATGAGGGTACCCTGGAAAGAAAGTTGTCACTAGGTGTTGAACCTTTGCTTGTTTTTATCATTTGCCTACTTAAGAGTCATTTTTTCCATGTTAAAGAACATTGGATCCAGGGCTTTTAGGACTCTTGAGCCTCCTGGGTCGGGAGAGGCTTGCGGGCTCTTTTTGCTCCTCCCTCTTCTCAACAAAGGGATTCCCTGCCCCCACCCACCTTAATTCCTTTTAAAGGACGTCTAGGAAGGAGACAGGCAATAGTAAATGGACTTTTCTGCTTATACCTTTGACTGTGATGAGTTAGGAATTTAGAATTTGCAGGCTCCCGTTCCCCTTTATTTCTTCCCTTCACATGCTTTATTGGGCTTTGCTGCGGGGCGAGTCCTCCCCTGGTTTTGAACAGCTTTTCCCATGTCCGGGCTAGAACTCCATCTGGCTGTTGACCGCTGGCTCAGAGGTTGCCCTGATGTGGACCCTCATGAAGGTCGCCAGTACAAGGGAAACTGGGAAAGACTGCACTGCTCCCTCCTCATTCCCGAACCATCTCTTCCTAGTGAATATGATACACCACCAACAGAGAGTCACAGCAGCCACAGAAAACATGAAAGAAATCTGCACCTTTGTGTCCTGGTTAAATGGTTAACTTTTTTTAACTTTAAAACATGCATGAGTAAAATTTACCCCTTGGTGTGACCAGTGTAGAGTGCTAGTGTTGGCTGCTGCTGTCTGTAGGGAATAGTTCCATCAGCCCCTAAACTTTCCTTTTGCTGTGTCCCTCTGTGGTCAGACTCTTCTCACCCCAGCTGTCCCCTGGTTGGTTCTGTCAGTGTTACTTGGTCTTTCCCGGGGTGTCATATAAATGGCTTCCTTCACTTAGCAAGGTGCATTTTGATGCATCCATATTGTGTGTATCCATACTGTTTTACTGCTTGAGTTGTAGACTCCTGTATGGATGTACCACAGTTTATTTATCCCCTCCCTAGTTGAGAGACATTAGGGTTTCCGGTTTTTTGGTGATTCTGAATAATGCTGCTTATAAACATTGCCTATATGCTTTTGTCTAAGCATAAGTCTTTAGGGTCTCTTCAGTAAATACTTAGGAGTGCGATGGCTGGGTCATATGGGAAGTACACAAGAATTAGAAGTTGAATGAAAATAAATTCAGCTCCTTCATAGCCTTGTCAGCTGCAGCAGTTAAGACTTCCCAAGTAAGAGATGGTAGCAGACGTTATCTGAAGACACATGCAGTGATCGCAATAATAGACCGCTCACTTCACGGGATGACGTGCTTTATAACCCAGAACTAATTGAAATTAGCCAAAAGTAGACACAAAGAAGTACAAGTGGTAAAATATCCTTTATATCCTACAGCATTTATTTTTAAGCTCTTCAAGAAACATTTGGTGGTTTAATTTTTACATTTGTCCCAAGTTCAGTAAAACACCAAACAGTCATAGAATCGAAATTTTGGAAAGTGGTACCAAAGATCTTCATTAAAATTTTAGTTGCGTACACAACTTCTTAACTAACTAAAATTAATATGAATTACTGACTGTCCAAATACTGGTGGTGTTTTAGTATTTGAAGTTATTATTCAGCTTTCATGCTTTTTAAGGAAGTGAAAATATTTAAGCAATATCCAAGCAATGAAGTAGGGAGATTAGAGGAGTTTTTTTTTTTTTTTTTAAGAGGATAAGATAACATTCAGGATTGGGAAGAACACATAGACCAAGGTTCTGGTGATGTAAATCAGGAGAGCCTGAGAAGTGGGAAATGAAGTTTATTTGGGGATTATTTCATCCATTTAACAGATACTGAGTGTTTACTAAATACCGGACGTGCTAGGCACTGGGAGTACCAAGGGAAAAGAAATCCAGAGAGAAAAATCTGGTGGGAAGTAGCATACAGATGCTATGACAGGAATGTGATGGGCCACCTCATGCCAAGTGTTGAGGGAGGAGCCCTTGAAGAAGTGGCTTCTGAGCAGCACCAGGAAAGACCAGAGAGTATGTAAGGCAGGCAGAGGGGTGGGGGATGAGCACATAGGGAAAGGCACTGAGCGGCCTCAGTGTTGCAAGTAGGGATGGGAGAGTTGGGGGTGGGGTGGGAGAAAAGGAGATGAAGCTAGGAGGCAGGCAAAGGCCAGACTTCTGAAGGTCATTTTATACAGTCCATTCGAGTGTGGACTTTCCTTATGTAGGCAGTATAGACAGAAAGGCTTACTTTTAATGACCAAGGTCCTGGGGCATTACAGTAAGGATGGAGAGGAGGCTATTGCTGGAGGTGGGGAGGTCTAGTGAAGGGACCATCATACGCAGCAATCAGGAGAGAAGAGGAGGGCTTGGTCTGAGGCAGTGCAGTGGATGGAGTGGGAGGGGGCAGGTTGTGTGTGTGTGTGTGTGTGTGTGTGTGTGTGGTAGTGGTGGTGCCCAATGGAGTGGGAGAGGGCAGGGCTGTGTGTGTGTGTGTGGTAGTAGGGGTGCCCGATGGAGTGGGAGGGGGCAGGGCTGTGTGTGTGTGTGTGTGTGTGTGGTGGTGGGGGTGCCCGATGGAGTGGGAGGGGGCAGGGCTCTGTGTGTGTGTGTGTGTGTGTGTGTGTGGTAATGGGGGTGCCCGATGGAGTGGGAGGGGGCAGGGCTGTGTGTGTGTGGTAGTGGTGGTACTCATTGGAGTGGGAGGGGGCAGGGCTGTGTGTGTGTGTGTGTGTGTGTGTGTGTGTGTGTGTGTGTGGTGGTGGTGGTGATGGTGCCTGATGGAGTGTGAGGGGGCAGGGCTGTGTGTGTGGTAGTGTGGTAGTGGTGGGGCCCGATGGAGTGGAAGGGGCAGGTGTGTGTGTGTGTGTGTGTGTGTGTGTGTGTGTGTGCCCGATGGAGTGGGAGGGGGCAGGGCTGTGTGTGTGTGGGTGGTGCTCATTGGAGTGGGAGGGGGCAGGGCTGTGTGTGTGTGTGTGGGAGTGGTGGTGCCCGATGGAGTGGGAGGGGGCAGGGCTGTGTGTGTGGTAGTGGTGGGGCCCGATGGAGTGGAAGGGGCAGGTGTGTGTGTGTGTGTGTGTGGTAGTGGTGGTGCTCATTGGAGTGGGAGGGGGCAGGGCTGTGTGTGTGTGTGTGTGGTAGTGGTGGTGCTCATTGGAGTGGGAGGGGGCAGGGCTGTGTGTGTGTGTGTGGTAGTGGTGGTGCCCGATGGAGTGGGAGGGGGCAGGGCTGTGTGTGTGTGTGTGTGTGTGTGTGGTAGTGGTGGTGCCCGATGGAGTGGGAGGGGGCAGGGCTGTGTGTGTGTATGTGTGGTAGTGGAGGTGCCCGATGGAGTGGGAGGGGGCAGGGCTGTGTGTGTGTGTGTGTGTGGTGGTGGTGGTGCCTGATGGAGTGGGAGGGGGCAGGGCTGTGTGTGTGGTAGTGGTGGGGCCTGATGGAGTGGGAGGGGGCAGGGCTGTGTGTGTATGTGTGGTAGTGGGGGTGCCCGATGGAGTGGGAGGGGGCAGGGCTGTGTGGTGGTGGTGATGTCCGCTTGGGGATGGGGATGATGGAGAGGGAGGAGCAGAGCATGCTGCTGAGGTTGCTCCCTGAGGGTACCTGCCCCTGGATGTTCTACCAGTTCAGAAGGCAGAGTGTGTGTGTGAGTGTGTGGCCTCGGAAAGTGGATTTGGAAAGTAGAGGTGGGGGAACGCTCACTTGATAGAGTGAATTCAAGCTTGGGTTGAGTTGCCCATGGGGGTGTCCTTTGCCTTCTGGATCTGTTTGGGCTGGACGTCTAGATGGAGGAATTGGCATAGAACAGAACTGATAGAAGAAAGGTGTAAAAAAAGTTGAGTTTGGGGTCTCCTAAGATAATTTTTTAAATTAATTAATTTTGTTGTCATTAATCTACAATTACATGAAGAATATTATGTTTACTAGGGTCCCCCCTTCACCAAATCCCCCCCACAAACCCCATTACAGTACTGTCCATCAGCGTAGTAAGATGCTGTAGAATCACTTTTCGTCTTCTCTGTGTTGCACAGCCCTCCCCATGCCCCACCCCCCACATTCTACATGCTAATCGTAATGTCCCCTTTCTTTTTCCCCACCCTTATCCCTCCCTTCCCTCCGTTTTTCCCCAGTCCCTTTCCCTTTGGTAACTGTTAGTCCATTCTTAGGTTCTATGATTCTGCTGCTGTTTTGTTCCTTCAGTCTTTCTTTGTTCCTATAGTCTTTGGGTTTGAGGTGAGTCTCTTGTAAGCAGCATAGAGATGGGTCTTGCTTTTTTATCCATTCTGTTATTCTGTGTCTTTTGATTGGTGCATTCAGTCCATTTACATTTATGGTAACTATTGAGAGATATCTACTTATTGCCATTGCAGGCTTTAGATTCGTGGTTGCCAAAGGTTCAAGGTTAGCTTCTTTAGTATCTTACTGTCTAACTTAACTCACTTATTGAGCTATTTTAAACACTGTCTGGTCATTCTTTATTTTTCTCCCTTCTTATTCCTCCTCCGTTCTTTATATGTTGGTTGTTTTATTCTGTGCTCTTTTGTGCTTCCTTTAACTGCTTTTGTGGGTAGTTGATTTTATTTTTTGCCTTTAGTTAGTATTTGGTTGATCTGCTTTCTTTGCTGTGATTTTATTTTCTCTGGTGACATCTATTTAGTCCTAGGAGTGCTCCCATCTAGAGCAGTCCCTCAAAAATACCCTGTAGAGGTGGTTTGTGGGAGGCAAATTCCCTCAACTTTTGCTTATCTGGGAATTGTTTAATCCCTCCTTCATATTTAAATGATAGTCGTGCTGCATACAGTATCCTTGGTTCAAGGCCCTTCTCTTTCATTGCATTAAATATATCATGCCATTCTCTTCTGGCCTGAAAGGTTTCTGTTGAGAAGTCTGATGGGTTTTCCTTTGTAGGTGACCTTTTTCCTCTCTCTTGCTGCCTTTAAAACTCTGTCCTTGTCCTTGATCTTTGCCATTTTAATTATTATGTGTCTTGGTGTTGTCCTCCTTGGGTCCTTTCTGTTGGGAGTTCTGTACATTTCCATGGTCTGATTGATTATTTCCTCCCCCTGTTTAGGGAAGTTTTCAGCAATTATTTCTTCAAATTTTCTATTCCTTTTTCTCTCTCTTCTTCTTCTGGTACTCCTATAATGCGGATATTGTTCCTTTTGGATTGGTCACACAGTTCTCTTAATATTGTTTCATTCCTGGAGATCCTTTTATCTCTCTCTGCGTCAGCTTCTATGCATTCCTGTTCTCTGGTTTCTATTCCATCAATGGCCTCTTGCATCTTATCCATTCTGCTTATAAATCGTTCCAGAGATTGTTTCATTTTTGTAATCTCCCTCCGGACTTCATCCCTTAGCTCTTGCATATTTCTCTGTAGCTCCATCAGCATGGTTATGAGCTTTATTTTTAATTCTTTTTCAGGAAGACTGGTTAGATCTAGCTCCTTCTTAGGGTTTGCCTTTGTGATCTTGGGTCTGTATCAATTTCTTCTGCCTTTTCATGGTGATAGATAAATTTGTGGGGAGCTGGCGCGTGTGTTGGGTAAGAGAAAGTCCCTTCTTGCCAGTTTATGGCCTTCCTCTCCTGGGAGAACAGCGACCTCTAGTGGCTTGTGCTGGGCAGCTGCGTGCAGAGGCCTCTGATCTTGCCCGGCTGCTATGGAGTTTATTTAGCTCTGCAGTTGCTGTGGGCGTGGCCGGCCTCAGGCTGCTGCTCCAATATGGCAGAGCCGCATCAGAGGGGGAACAGGTGGGAGACTGTTTATCGCGGTGAGGGGCCTCCCAGCTGCACTGCGGGGGTTCAGGCACCCAGAGTTCCCTGGGGATTCGCAGCTGCTGGGCTAAGTGTCCCAGGGCGCTTCCATCCAGCTGTGGGGTCCCTGTCCCTTTTAGACTTTAAAAAAGCACTCGCTTTTCTTTGTTCTGGGTGCACCGGCTACGGGGACCCGCTCACAGGTCTTACTGTCCTGCTTCCCTAGTTTCCAGCACCCCACACAGGCACTGTGTCTGCGCTCGAGTGCGGATGGCTGGGGCTGGGGCTGGGTGTTCAGCAATCCTGGGCTCCCTCTCCCTCCCCGCTCCGACTCCTCTCCTCCCGCCCAGAGCTGGGGTGAGGGGCGCTCGGGTCCCGCCAGGCTGCGGCTTGTATCTTACCCCCTTCACGAGGTGCTGGGTTCTCGCAGGTGTGGATGTAGTCGCTGTTGTTCTGTGTCTTCTGGTCTCTCTTTAAGGAAGAGTTGTCTTTGTTGTATTTTCAAAAATATATGTGGTTTTGGGAGGAGATTTCTGCTGCTCTACTCATGCCGCCATCTTGGTTTTCTAGCCTCTCCTAAGAAAATTTTTACATAGAAAAAACCATAAATGGAGGTGGGGGCTGAAGAACTTAGGACACGTGATGGTTGGAAGACAAAACGTTTCCAGAAAGGTTGAGAATGGTATCAGCTAAAACTGCAGACGTTACAGTCTGTCGTGGTGGGCCCTCTCGACGTCTCATTTAATACTGGGACAATGAAAAGAGCTTCTATATATATTACCTTATTCCCTTGGTGCAGGTGGGGAAACTGAGACAGAGACTACAGTCAAGGTCTGCCAGCTTGTAGATGGTACACTAGTGGCAGAACTTGAAGCCTGCTGCTCACCACCTGTCTGTTTGGTTTCGGGAACACAATTGGTGGCCTGGGGAAACACTGGCAGTCGTTTAGGGGCTGCAGAGGGAGGAGGGGGAGCCTGAGAGGGGACACAGTATGTGCTGGACAGCAAAGGCACTGACGGTGTTAAGGTTAGATGTGGCAGTCAGTGATGGTTGGGGTGAGAATACATAATGGAGAGGCTTGAGACACAGTAAAGCTGGGTTTGTACTTAGCCTGGTTTTCCTGACTTAAGTCACTACAGGGAGAGGAGACTGTCTCTACACCAGAGACCATGCTAGAAATAGCATGTTGAGAACACTCCAACATTTTATTTTTTATTTTTTATTAAGGTATTATTGATATACACTCTTATGAAGATTTCACATGAAAAAACAATGTGGTTACTACATTTACCCATATTATCAAGTCCCCACCCATACCCCAGTGCAGTCACTGTCCATCAGTGTAGTAAGATGCCATAGATTCACTATGCCTTCTCTGTGCTATACTGTTAACACACCCGCCCCACCCCATATGTACTAAACATAATGTCCCTCAATCCCCTTCTCCCTCCCTCCCCACCAGCCCTCCCGCCCTCCCACACCCCTCCCCTTTGGTAACCACTAGTGCCTTCTTGGAGTCTCTGAGTCTGCTACTATTTTGTATCTTCAGTTTTGCTTCGTTGTTATAGTCTACAAATGAGGGAAATCATTTGGCACTTGTCTTTTCTCCGCCTGGCTTATTTCACTGAGCATAATGTCCTCCATCTCTATCCATGCTGTTGCAAATGGTAGGATTTATTTTTCTTATGGCTGAATAATATTCCATTGTGTGTATGTATCACGTCTTCTTTATCTATTCATCTACTCATGGACACTTAGGTTGCTTCCATATCTTGGCTATTGTAAAATGCTGCGATAAACATAGGGGTGCATATGTCTTTTTGAATCTGAAAAGTTGTATTCTTTGGGTGAATTCCAAGGAGTGGGATTCCCGGGTCAAATGGTATTTCAATTCTTAGTTTTTTGAGGAACCTCCATATTGCTTTCCACAATGGTTGAACTAGCTTCCATTCCCACCAGCAGAACACTCAGACATTTTTTACTGGGCACTTGGGGTGCAGATACAGATTGGAAGGGAGGAGGAACGGAGATGTTTTTGTTTTATTTACTCTTTGAAAAGGATGAGAAAAAACAAAATAAATTGAAAAGGGTGCTGAGAATAATCTTTTGTTCTAACAGTAAATAAAAACAGTTTAAAGAAGTCTTTGAACCATCTACAGAGAAGCAGTTCCAAGTCTGCCTGTTGTAGAGTGAGGGGAGAGCAAATTCTGCTTAATCTGAATCTGGAGACTGAGCCTCAGTCATTTTGGGACAAACTCAGAGTGGCCTTTTTGGCTGTCCCACTGTCCCCTACTAAGTGGCTTCTAGTCCATGGTTGTTAGGATCTGAAAGTGTTGGTTTTGTATTGTTTTGTTTTTAGTCAGATATTATTATAACGTTATATAATTAAGAGATTCCAGGTTATCTTGAAGGGTTCAAGATAGAAGGCCTAAAAGATGCAATGAAGGTGATGTAGTTCTTCAATGTTTTCTAAATTCAGCCTTCTCTTTTTGGGACACATTCCTTTCCAAAGGCTGGCTGATGGGTCTAGTAATGGATATTGATTTTGGTAATTTTCTTCTGTGAGGAGCAAATTCTTTCTAGGGATCCGAATAGTAACAATTAGATCGTTAGTAGGTTAGGAAATTCAAAGCCCTGTGTTTCTTTAAAAAAATATAGCTGAAAATACTTCAGATACTTCAGCTACTCCTCATTTTCTACAATAAGCCTAAGTTGGGGAGGGGTGAGCAGCTAGTTAATAGCAGGTTTGGAACTAGAACCTCGCACTCCAGACTTCCAGCCTGACTGTTCTATCATTACTTTCTCTTTGACTCCAAAATTTGTCATATGTGTTTTGATGGCATATGAGCCAGCCCATATTTATAGTCTTTATATAATGTGAACCTAAAACCATGTTACTCAAATTAAGTCTCACACAGGTACTCATTGATCCTTTTCTGATTTAACATAGTAACAAGGGTGGCAGACGTAGTTCAAGGCCTCTGACTTGAGAACTTATGATCCAGTTAAATCTGGGGTAAGGCCATGGAGATTTTCAGTTGCCTTTGCCTAGCCCTCGATACAAACCTGTGTTCTGCCTCAGACTAGTTGTAGGACCTCGAGCAAGTCACTTAAATTCTAGGCCAGACTTGTCTTGAGGGTTGTTATGGAGGTAAAATGCATATACAGTGGTAAGTCTTCTCTGTAACTGTAACTATTCTGTGTTCCTCTGCCTCCCTGTTTTAGGGGAGGGCCCTTAGCCTCTGCTTTCTCTTTTATATCTTGGAGGCTGTTGTTTTCTCTGTCTACCTTTACTTCATTTATAAGTTGTTTTTTTGGCTATGCAAGCACATGACTGCCTCCTGCCTTTTCTTTGGTCCTCAGTTTCAGGATCCCTGTATCTGGTTAAAAGTGAGTGAAATGTAGGCAAGAGGGTAGCGCTCTTGTTCCTACTTGGCTGCACTTTGATTTATAGTTGGAGTATCTTGGACAAATTTTATGGTTATAATCTTATACTTCAGTTGTCTTAGCTCCCAGAAAAATTCAGCCCAGTCAGTGAGTGGCTGTAGTCATGATGGTCTGTCTGCTGGGATAATTTATATTGACCAGAGTTTTAAAAAAAGCAACTACATAGTTCATAATATGTGATCAAAACCAAAAGTTTCTGTGATGACTGCCCTTGTACTGTTCACTATGTAAGAACTTATTCACTATGTAAGAATTTGTTCACCATGTAAGAGCTTGTTCGTTATGCTTCAGAAGATTGGAGACTGACGAGAATTAGGCTTGGGGCTGATTAATGATTGTGCATTGAGCATTGACTCCCCTATACAGAATTTTATTGTTGTTAACAACCATTTGATCAATAAATATGAGAGATGCCCTCTCAAAAAAAAAAAAAAAAGCAACTACAAAACTTGAATGGGAAAATATGGCAGGTTAGCTAAAGCCTCTCTTGTTCCTTTTCCCATGGCACTTTGCTTCCCACATTAGCTTGACCATAACCAGATATTCCTTTGCACACAGGGATTGGATGGTAATAGAAGATGGAGTGGAGAGGGGGGATCCAAGGGATCTGTAATTATTTTGTGTCTAGAACTGCTCTGGCCGGTATGGTACGCACCAGCCACGTACGGCTGTCAAGCACTTGAAGTGTGGCTAGTCCTAATTGAGATGAACTGTAAGTATAAAACACACCAGGTTTTGAAGACTTAATGCAAAAATTTAAAAAGGTAATACATCTCAGTACTGGTTTTAAATAATGATTTCATGTTGAAATGATAATGTTTGGATATTTTGGTTGAGTGCAATTTATTACTGAAATTTACATTGCCCCCCGCCCCAACCTTTTTCTTTTTAAAATGTGACTACTAGAAAATGTAAAGCTATATACATGGTTTTCATTTTGTTTTTGCGGGGCAGTATTGGTGTGGAATGTTAGAAGGACATATAAATAAATTTAGCAGTGAAATTCCTCTGGTGTCCTGCAGTATTCATAGTTAATGATATTGAGTCCCCCCTTTGATTGAAACAGATACTGTAAGAATTATGTTAGGGTCTTGTTAGAGAAACTTGCTCCCCACTGGTTTGGATCCCTCTTTTCTCCTGAGTGGCCTAATTCATCTCTAGATTACAGGGTCTAGACAGCCGTGCCAGATTGGTGTCTGCTTCAGAATGGAAGGGGAACCAGTATTTATCTCAAGTTTGCTGTGTGCTAGATGCATTACACTGAAGGACCCCTGGAGGGTATAGTTAACATCCCCAGGGAGACCTGGATCAGGGTCTGGCTAGTTTTGATGTATGTTTTTCCCTTGCTGCATGTACAGGCCGTACCTGTTGTCCCTAGTCCTGTGCTGGGTCCTGCGTGCCCTTTTTCTAGGTAGCATTTCCCTTCAATATGCATGCACATCATCTGGGGATCTTGTTAGACTCCAGGTAAAATTCAGCAGGGCTGGGTGGGCCCAAGATTCTCCCATTTCTACCAAGTTCCCAGGTGGTAGTGAACTGCTGGTCCACAGACCATGTTTTGAATAGCAAGGGTCGCTGCAGTTTCCCTTGGTTTTGGACCTGCTGCCCCTGTTTCCAGAGTGTTCTGATCCTCCAGCCTTGCCTGACACTACAAGGACTTACCCTCTGGCTTTGCATTTGATGCCAGTGAGCACAGATGGGGCCACAACTGGTTTTTGGTCATAGATACTGATGTTGGCACAAACCCTGATTTCTGGGTACACAGGATCTGACCAGATCCTCGGAGTATTCCTCTTCGTACATAACTGCATTACTCCAGCTTTGCTATCTTGACCCTTTTGACCCCTTGGCACCTATAGTTTTGTAAGAGAAGATACTTTTAATATTGAGGTGAGATCTGGGAGATACATGGCTGGGCCCCTGTTATAAGTCATTGTCATGAAGATTGTCAGGCCTTAAATCATCACTTAAAATGACTGTGCCATGTTTGGTGAGGGACTCAGTATCTATCTGATGGGACATGAGGACTCAAAGCTGTGAGTCTGTCACTATTTCTGCCTCCACCTCTGATGGAGGAACGGACATGACTGGTGGCTTTTCCTTAGAGTGGGAGTTGCAGTGAGGCCCTTCCCGCAGCAGTGCTCAAGAATGGCTGGTCACACTGCCTCTTCTCCAGCACATAGTGAAGACAGCGGCCCTGAGGTCCTGGGGCCCAGCTGTCTTGGGGAAGGTCACCCTGGGGCCTGGGCCAAACAAGAAATTGAGGTTCAGGAAGGCATTTGGTATATTATGTGTTTGAACTGTAAGACATTGCAAAACTTCAGTGTGTTTTTAAATTTGGGGATGCCCATTGATTAAGTAAGCTGTAAGAGTAAAATGTTGTTACAGGAAATAGTTTACCATCCCTGTCTTTCTGTAAGAAAGCCCCGTTTCACAGAAATGCTAGTTGAATTTTAGATCTTACTGAATATTCCACATTGAGCATTGTGTGGTAGATGAATCTGGCACATCAAATACGATTTACTGATTGTTAGCTGACTCCGTCAGCTCCTTGTTCTGTGCAGAATCCTCTGCCTGGCATCAGGGGGGTATTTGCCCTGGGCCCGAGTGTGGCTGCTGGAAGGGGAGTGGGCAGGGTTGGGGGAATAAGCACAAGGCTTGGCATTGAGGACAGGCAGTGTGGGCTGTGGAAGGGAGGGGGCAGCCCAGGAGAAGAGGGTCAGACTGTGGAAGTTCATCTGAGTTGGGGGTGAGTTCGGAATGTGGGGTAGTAATCAAGTCTTCTGGAGCATGTCAAGAGTCAGGGTGAATTAGGAGTCAGACTGGTTGGATGGACACATGGAGGGCATCTCTGAAGGCAAAGCAAAGGCGGATGGCCCCACATCCAGGGAAGTAGCAGGAACCCGAGAGTGTGAGAGTGCAGAGCGGGTGGGTGTGACACCACCTTCAGGACAGCAGGGATCCAGCCGTGTGAACGGTATGGGTGCTCACAGGAGAGGCTCCTGGAATGACTGTGGAGGCAGCAGTGAACAGGCAGGTGAGGGAGGACAGTGTGAGATGTCTTTGCCAGCGATCACCCAGTGACTGAATCAGAGCCAGCCTTATGTGGCAGCCACGTGTGGGGTGGCAACTGCGGTCACCTGCTGCTCCGGTGGCGAGGTGAGGAGTATGCATCGATAGAAGCAGTAGCTTCTCGTAGGCAAGGTTCACATGGTGAGGCTCCCAAACTTGAGGTGGTTTGGAGTTTGCATGACTTTACAGGACACACTACTAACGAGACACAGCTGTTCAGACTGAACACCGTAAGTTAGGGAGCTGATGATAAAGGTGCTACCGGAAGGGACTCCGACGTCACCTCACACTAAGCTTACTCTGCATTCTTCTCGGGGCCACCTGTCCTCACTTGTCTCTGCTTCTCCCCAGGAAGAATTGCATTCTGCTTCCCATGCTCTTGGCAAATATAACTGTCTGACAGCCCCTGTGTTTCCTCATTTAAACTGTTGGGGACATCATCTGTATTCCTTGGTCCCCCTTCCAGTTCTCAGGACCAGAAGTCTAATTGGTTCTGGTCTAAACAGCTGTGGTTTGGAGGGCAGAGTTAGTGCCGTCCCTAAATGGGTGACAGTTTCCAGTGGGTTCGTGAAACCTCCCAGGGGTCTATTATCTGACAAGTGGGTGATATGAACCCATTGTAAGAGATTAACAATTATGCCATGTCCATTAGGGAGTTGTATTCATACATGGGTTTTTTTTGATCCCAAAGTCTATACCCTTTACTATTCTTCAGCACAATAGTCAGAGTGGATGAGTCCTTTTGAGTGCGGAAATGGAATCTTTTCTCTATATTCTGTTTACTCAAAAATCACAAAAGCAGTATGTTTGTCTTTCAGTATTTGCTCCATAAGTGCATAGTGAATGCCGATTGTTTGGGTAATACACAGAACT
This sequence comes from Manis javanica, assembly GCF_040802235.1. Classification (NCBI taxonomy): domain Eukaryota; kingdom Metazoa; phylum Chordata; class Mammalia; order Pholidota; family Manidae; genus Manis; species Manis javanica. The sequence continues at coordinate 110,791,024 of NC_133164.1, forward strand.
GAGATACTGGAGGTAGAATATTTGGCCAAATGACTGGAGGAATTGTTTAGTCCTAATGTTGAGGGTCTCATGGGTACATAGACGTACATGTAAGACCTCTCATAGGTGTGTGTGTATGTGTGTGTATTAATCTTGGGAAAGATTAAACACATAGTTTGGCACTTGAGTAGTAAAAGTTAGGATTTGATGTTTTTGATTTAGGCGATAGATTTTTTAAAAATTCTGTTTCTTCATCTTGAGCATTGGGATATTGTTGACTTCTGCTAGAGTTTCAAATTTAGCTCTAACTTCCTTGGTTACACAGTGCTCTTATTTCAGGTCATTGAGGGTAGGAAAATTTTGTTCTGCATCTGTTTTGCTTCTTAGAAGACCTTGCTGGGCTGCCTTTCTGCAAGGGGCACCTAAGGATGCTCGCTACTATATCCCATGCTGTTGGGAATTCTGGTGGCATCTATGGGTATCATTGCTTATTTGGGAGCATCAGGGTTGTGGCTTAATCTCTTCTAAGGCTTTCTCTATGGTAGAATTCCTGTCACTGACCTTGTTTTGATGTTCTGATAATTCACTTTAATAAGTGCTTGCTTTACTGTAGTAAGCGTCTACCTGGATTGTTTTATTTAATCCTCACAATAACTCTAGGTGGTAGATCTTACTCCCATTTTATACTCGAGGAAACAGAAGCTTACAGAAGTTAAGTAACTTGCTCAGAATCTTGTAACTTTTAAGGGGAAGAGCCAGAAGTCACTCCTCTTTGTCTTACTGCAAAAGCCCATGCTATTAACACTACGGTGTACTGTGGTTTAGTGTCATTTCTACAGCTAGTTGGCAGCAGTCTCAAGTATCTTAGGTTCAAAGCCAGGGCTTCTGGGTCAACCAGTATTTCTCTTGTTGTCAAGATCCATGAGGATTCCTTTGCTTCCTTCACGATCCTGATGTGGCTGTGGCTCCTGAAAGGAGGTAAATGTTAAAAGATACCTTGTCCCCTTTCCTAATTTTTTTCCTTTACCATATATAGATACATGTGCCTACTTGTGTGCCTGTGAGTTTTACAATACAAAATAGCCTCCTTTTTGCAATACTTATAGAACTAGCCAAAGAAAATTTTTTATAATAATTTCTGTGGCATTTAAGTTAAGGCAGACCTCCTTTAGAAAAATACCTTTTGATTGTTCATCTCCCATATTTGGAGATGCATTCACTTGTTCTCTCTTAAGTTGTCTTGGGTTGGTACAGAGGTGCCCCTGCACAGGAACTACCAAGAGAAACGTGGAGTCAGAGCTGTTCAGAAAAATGTGCAGGAAGCAGTGCCCTCACCCTGTGCTCCAAAAGGCACTCCTCTATTTCCAAAGACTATCTCCCAAGGAGAGTAATTAAACCTTGTTTCAGGTGTGTTCCAAAGATGTTTCACCCCAAAAGCCTCCAGGATCTAATAAGTGCGGGTAGTACTCCAGCTCTGGATGCCCATGAGATTCACATGGGAAGCTCACATCAGCACATGACAGTTCAGAGAAGTGTTGGGAAAAGAGCGCGTGTGCATGCGCATGTGCATGTGTGTAACCCAGTATTCCCCAAATTCCTGGACTCTAGAATCTCTTCTTCCCCCTATTTGGTAGGAAGTTTAGTAACAGAAGGAGCATTCCTGGGTGAACAGTGTTCCAAGCTGTTGACTGTCTCTGATGAATTTAATGAAAAAGAGGGATGGGCCTTGTGATAGGGATGAAGAGAGTGTCCTCCATCTCCTCGTTTTAATAGAACATGGTGATTGGCGAAAAGATGGTGTTAGTTCTCTTTCTCTGCATTCCGTTTTTTTATCTACTCCAGGAAGACAACTGCTAAATAAGTTTATTTTTAAACTCAGCAGCCAGTAGGCATGCTATCAGTGATAACTTTGGGGGATGCTTTTAGTCATATTTTATAAATGAAAGTCTGCATTTCGTAATTCCAAAAATGTTTATGTGAAATTGGTATCTGGTGAGAATTGTTTAATGATGAGGCAGTGGCATCATTTTGGAATATAATAACAGCTGTGATAACTATGCAGGGAGCTCATTTGCCCACACCTTTCCTCAGTGGGTGGGAGAGGAAAGGGGCAGTGACATGCCACCATCCACATGCTAGGAGAAGGCTCTGTGGATGATGGAGCGGAGCAGGTTTATTGTGATTTTACAGAGATTACGTCTGGTAACAAGGGGGATGTCTGTTTTCTCAAGGCAGGGTTTTCAACCTGAGCAATACTGACATTTGGGGCTGGGAAATTCTTTGTTGCAGGGCTGTCCTGTGCATTGTAGGACATGGTACGATGCTGTTTAGCAGCATCCATGGCCTCTACTTACTAACCTGCTAAATGCGAGTAACACCCGCTACCAAATCGTGATGACCAAAATGTCTCTGGACATTGCCGCTAAATATCGGTGGTGGTGGTGATGGAGGTGGTGGAAGAGGGGCAGAATCACCCCATTTGAGAACCACTGACTTAACATCTTGCAGCAAAAACAATAATTCAAAACCTTAGGAGGTAAAAATTCCTGAAGAAAGACCTCTGAGGGAAGCAAGCAAGTGTCGTCGAACTGTAAAATCCCCAGAGAAGTACAAGATACCTTCAGCTCTTTCTATGTGTTTCTAATGCTGGAATCTCAAAAATGTTCGCAGGTATTTTCAGTTTAGTAATTTTTTTAAAAAAATGCTGGTAAAATGAGTAAGAAATAAACAAAAAAATAAAGATCCTAGTTTGGTTGGAGTATCTCAGGGACAAAGGCTTATGTGGAGGAATTAGGATTTATGTGCAAAGGTTTAGAAGGCTATTCCAGTGACAAAAGAAAATTGCTTTGAAGTTCTCTCTTTTGTACTCATAATACTACTTCTCATTTAGAAAAATCTATACTTTGCTTAAAGCTAAAATTGTAGAGATTGTACTAAAAAGTGTGGTATTTATAAAATGCCAAAGGAATGCTTCTAAAAAGCCTTTGTGAGTTTCACTCCTAAACCAGGAATACTTTGTTTTTAGTACTTAAATGGATAAGTGATTTCTTAGCTTTGAAATACTGTAATTCACCAAACATGCTTCGTTAAAAAAGGCAGTTTATATCCTTCTAATAGTGAAGAATTTCAGAATTTTTTTTTCTGCCTTCTCATCTTGAAACTATTGGAATAACCCATTGCAAGCAGAGGCTATAATGAATTTTCATCGTGTTTATTAATGTGACAGGTTTAGCTCAGACCCTTTCAGTATTTCTGTAAATTCATTGATGAATTGGTAAATTGCTAGCACAAGGGTCTTTTAGGTAAAATAATGCATATCCAATGGAAAACAGAGCTTATACAAAAGTACCTTTCACAGAATTGCTAAGATTGATCCCTACTTTCATAGGAAATTTAAATGTCTGTATACTTCCCTGTAGATAATGAGATTTTGAAAATGCATACCTACTCTTTGGATGAACTTTAAAAAACATTTTATCCACTGCCCTCTGTCCCTTGTCCTTCTTGATTCAGGTGTCAAAATGTTTGGTGTGCATACCTGAGCCTTTCTATGAATTTTATAGATCTAAAAAATTCACAGACTATGTACAAACATATAAAATGCAATATGCATATTTTTCTTTTTAATTTTAATATAGTTTATATATGGTTTTATGACCTTATTTTTTTTCATTAAATGGTATATCTGGGTTGTCCCATGTCAGTATCTATAATATAGCTCTACCAGACTTTGTTATTGTTGTTATCATTAATCTACAATTACATGAAGAACATTATGTTTACTAGGCTTCCCCCTTCACCAAGTCACCCCCTACACCCCATTATAGTCACTGTCCATCAGCGTAGTAAGATGCTGTAGAATCACTACTTGTCTTCTCTGTGCTATACTGCCTTCCCCGTGACCCCCCTACATGCTAATTATACATGCTAATCGTAATACCCCCTTTCTTTTTCCCCACCCTTATCCCTCCCCACCCATCCTCCCCAGTCCCTTTCCCTTTGGTAACTGTTAGTCCTTTCTTGGGTTCTGTGATTCTGCTCCTGTTTTGTTCCTTCAGTTTTTCTTTATTCTTATACTCCACATATGAGTGAAATCATTTGATACTTGTCTTTCTCCGCCTGGCTTATTTCACTGAGCATAATACCCTCTAGCTCCATCCATGTTGTTGCAAATGTACCTGACTTTTAATGATTGCATAATACTCCATAAAGAAGGATTTATCATAAGCAGTATGAATGTACTTAACAATATTGAACTGATTAAGGTGGTAAATATTATGTTAGGTGTATTATCCTACAATTTTTTTAAAAAAGGATGTATCATAACTGATTTAATAATTCTCTTATTTATGGGTATTTACATGTTTTCAGTGTTTTGTTTTCTTACATATAACTGCACCTAACACTTTTATACAGATACTCCTCACTTTGGAAGGTTTTCTTTGATTTAAAACATTGCTCCTATGCCCTAAGATCAATGTCATGCCCAGATACAGCAAATAGGATTTTTGCCCATTTCTCTTAGGGAATAACTAAGGAAGGAGCAGATTTTTTTCTTTCTAGACTTTAAGAATGTCTTGTTTGTCGGTGTGCTCTTGGAGAGAGAGAATCCCCTAAGAACCTCTTTCGCTGACGGTTTTCTTTCTCTGTAATGAAACTCAGTGGTTGTCTCGGCAAGCCCTGTCCCTTAGTATCTTTTACTGTCAATACACCAGATATCTGCAGAAATAGTCAGCCCAGGTAGATTTGCAGAGGCCTCCCTGGAGGTGAAATGAAGGACACCCCTAGGGAGAACACCCAGCCAGATAACTGAGTCCCAATAGCTGTGTTCAGCTAGCCAGGTGAGGCAGTTACTCCTTTGTGCAGTGCCACGCCGAGGCCCTGGGCATTACTGAGCCAGCTGTCCAGGGTGGCCATAGTGGTTGGTAGTCAGTAAACTCTTCTGTGTTCGAGGTTTTCTAGCAGAGCCATGGTTTTGACATGCTAACCTGAGGGCCGTCCTGCCCTTTATTTTACATTCTGTTTTCTAAAGAAAAAGATGGGACAGGTCTCTTTGGAGGCTCTGTATATTCAGTAAGTAGATACCCCACTGTTCAAGAACCTTAGCACTCACAGCTAGTCAGCACGATTCTATTTTTGACTCTCGAACAAGAAAAAGAAAGCATCGGTCACGTGGATTGGCTGGAGTTGCTTAGTGTGGGTGTGTCTGAGCAGGTTTGGTCACAGGCTGATTCAGCCCCCTGCGTCTCATGAGCTTTTGGAGCCAGTGAGTGGTCTTGGGAGAAGAGGGAGATAAACTGTCCTGTCTGCTGCAGCAGTTCAGGCCTGTCGCCCTCCATCTGGGCCTCAACCCAAAGATGCAGAACAGCACAGCAGAGCCCCCAGCTGTCTGGTACAGGAGTGTCCTTATCATGCGAGACTAGCCCGTATTGCTAGTTGCAGTGGAAGTGCCCTCTTCCAAATCCTAGTCTCTGTCTCAATACTGGAGACCACGCCGAACTCCGGGGGAGCTGTGGTTAGTCCCACTTCCTGAGGAAGTGACTGAGGCAGAGAGCTTTGTGAAAGCTGCTTTTGCCCTGGAGTCCCACAGGGGCGAGAAGAGTCGAAATCCCATGCAAATCGTTTTTCTTTGAGCAGGGCTGTTGAAAGGACAGGAGCCCTCCACAGACAGGCTTTTTGTTAGGTTAGTGCTTGGCTTTCAAAAATTATTTCTTACTGCTGTAGTGCTCTAGTTGTCTTTCTGTGGATGTTCTGTGGTCTGGGAAATCAGAATCCTGAAAGGCAGACCTTTATGTCTTCCGTAAAGGGTGTCCTGGGATTATGCTGTGATCTAAATTATGAAAACTCAATATATTTTAAAGGATTTTAACCTCTTGGGTCATAAAACACAGCCTTCGTGGGATATTGAATTTGATACAAGCAGACTCCGGATGAGACTTCCAGGTAGTTATTAATACAGGAAAATGTGGAAAATTGGGCATCTTAGAATTTCCGTTTGATTTTAGTGAACTCCAAGTGAAAATCAAATATTAGATCAGTTAAAGAGCCACTTTGAATGTACCCTGTTGTGGCTCACTCTCACATATTTTCTGGTTTTGTAAATTTTTGAAATTAAACCTTTTCATTTTGAGCTTTCTTTTTTTTAAAATAACAATGTAGTGATTCAAACTTTTCTTTTTAGCCCGCCCTTCTGTAGCATTTTGTGGACCATGTTTTCTCTCCCTTGATTTTGCATTGTTCTCCTTTCCTTCTTCCCAAGCATTTAGGTGACACATAAGAGTTCAAAGCTCTGAAGTCAGGTTGGTGGCAGTGAGTACACTCCTTGGCTCTGTGTGTCCAGGTAGCTGCCACCAGTAAAGCGGGGTGCTGTGGTGGGTGTACCTCACACCCAGCTGGTTGGCTTTCTTGAGCCATATCGCACATATCACATGTGATACCTTTTACTTTGTGTTCATACTACTTTTATGTGTCTTTTCATATGTATCTTTTACTGTTTCTATAAAATACAGTTATGAAGAAAACAGCATTCATTAATTTGTACATTTTACTTAAAAGAAGATTTTTCCAGAAGTGGAGCAGGTGCTTAAGAAATACAAACTCTTGAGTAAAATTAAATACCTGTGTCAGTTCTTAACTGTTAATAACCTAGACTTATCCAAACTTTTGTTTTCCTTCTACCCAGAGGGCAGTTACTGGGCTGAGGGCTCCAGTTTCTTCTCTGCTCTATTTCACTGGAAAAGGGTGGTTATTACCTTATTAAGGACTTAACAGTGGGCTTTGTTTTTTTTTTTTTTGACCTTTAATTGTACCTTGTGTCTGCTTGCTAAAAATCCCCCTGACTCTGAATTGCCTGTTAGAGGAATTATTCTGTCTCTACTCTCTTTGTTGAGAAATTTAAAATGTAATGAAAACTTCAATATGAATTAAATATCAGGTACTACCTGTATTCTCCCTAGCAACTATTTTAGTTGGCATGTGTGTTGGGGTGCATCTTCTCTTCCCTCCCCTCCTCCTCCCTTTTTCCCTGGGACTTCTCCCTCCTAGGGGTAAATGCCTTCTTCCTTCATATTTAGAGGACCCTGGACCCTTATACTTATTGAACATTTACGAATCACAAGATAAAACAGATTATGCTTTATAAATGGGGTTGAAAAGTTTTCTTATATGTGGCTTTGGTCTGTGTTTTTGTGTATGTTTTAAGACTTTTTACTTAAAAATAAGAATTTATAGAAAGTTTCAGTAAAGGTACCTTAGAAAGTTGACTAGCTACCTCATTCGATCTTCCTGGGTAGCCCTTTTTGAATGTTCACCATACCATTTTCTTTCTCATCCTAGCATGATACTAAGTGTCAGCCTAGAAATAGGTGAAGGAGATCAGACAGTACACATTTCCAGTTATAAAATCAATAACTCACGAGGATGGAAAGTATAGAAAGAGAATATAGTCAATGATAGTCTCATAACTTTGTAGGGTGACAAATGGTAACTACATTTATCACCGTCTGCATTTTGTAATGTATATAAATGTTGAATCACTATGGTGTATAACAACAACAGTAAAAGAAGTGCCAGCCTAAATCAGTTTGCCTTCACACCTGAAGTCTAATGAACTTCTGGGTTCACACTGCCCTTGAGTTGGGGTAAGTAGTTTATTGTTTAGATAAGATTTCCCTCAGATGAAGATCCCTTAGGAAAGTAAAAGATTACTGAAATAGCAGTCATATAGGGAAACACAGTGGATAAATGCTTATCTATGGACAAGCCTAGTTTACTATGAAATTGAGAATATGTACTCTCTTGATGGACCCAACAACAGATGTTGTTGAGACTTACTATGCAAGGGTTATGATTTAAGAGCATGGGTAAATGATTTTAATATGTTCCCCTCATCTTTTATCACATGAGTTAAAAATATATCTTTGGAAGAAAGCAAAACTCAACACTGTATGTCTTAAAGGTTATTTTTTGAAGTGTTCTTATTTTTGCAGGAATTCTTGAAGAAAGGTCTCTCGTGGTTCCTCCTTTGGCAAAATCTCTGGAAAATATCAAATCTAAATTTAAAATGTGTACTCTTGAACATGTGTGCATTGAATTAGCATGGATATATGTGACCTTGTGGAAACGTGTAGACATAGAAAGATGTTTGTGATATGGTGAATGTAAAAAAGCCTACTGTGTTAAAATTATATATGTGTATATATGTTAATATTTATGTATGCATTTAGATATCTATACCCCAGATGTTATCAGAGCTTATCTCTGGCAAGTGGGCCTCCTGGAGGCTTGTACTTTTGGTTGATTATACTTTGAGTTTTAGAGTATTAGCACACAGCGTGTACTACTCTTTCAATAAAAAGGTTTAAAAAATCCAGGAGTGGAAGGGCGGGGCGGTATTTTGAATAAATGGCAGCCTGTTGGCTAAATAAAGCTCTTTTCAAAGATGCTGCCCTGGGCATTCAGTTTAAGAGTGATTCTAATAGAATAGCAATGTAATCACATAGAGATTTTGGATCTAAGAGGTTATATTGGCTGGAAGGTCCCTGCCGGGTGGTATGAAGGAGACAGGAAGTGGGATGCCATTACTGTAGCAGAACTCATGCAAATGAACTCAAAAGTTTTGTGCTGGTGGCTGAAACAATGGGGTTCTTGATTGTCGGTTCTGTAGTGCTCTGTACACGTGAAGTCTAATGTAATGCTTGTCAATTAACTGATAGCAAGGTGGTTATTCCAGGTTATCAAATGAGCAATTTCTTATTTGTACTTAAGAGGAATAAAAGGAATAATTAGAAGATTTTATGAATTATTTTTAAAAATTAAAGAATTTTGAAGTATAGTTGACATAATGTTAGTTTCAGGTCTACAGCATAGTGATTATATACATTATGAAATGCTCACCATGGTAAGTGTAGTTACCATCTGCCACCATACAAAGTTATTACAATACTATTGACAGTAGTCCAACAGTGGACTCTATGTTGTACATTACATTCCTGTGACTTAGACTATTTTATAACTGGAAGTTTGTGTCTCTTAATCCCCCCTTCATCTATTTCCTCTCTCCTCCCTACCCGCTCTGCTTTGACAATGACCAGTTTGTTCTGGGTATTTATGAATCTGTTTCTGTTTTGTTATTGTTTGTTCATTCATGTGTTTTTTAGATTCTACATGTAAATGATATAATATGGTATTTATCTTTCTCTGTATGACTTAGTTCACTTAGCACAATAACCTGTAGGTCCATCGGTGTTGTTATGAATGACAGTTCATTATTTTTGACAGAGTAACATTCCATTGCATATAAGTACACTATCTGTTCATCTATCAGTGGACACTTAGGTTGCTTGCCTAGCTTGTAAATGACACTGCAATAAACATAGGGGTGCATATATCTTTTTGAATTAGTGTTTTTGTGTTCTGTGAGTTACTTTAGATATTGATGAATCTTATTATGGAATAAGTTTAACAATTTGCTTTTACAAATGAGGTGATTGGGAAGCTATATACATTTTTTTACCTAATTGCTTATTACTTAATATATTAGAACCGCTTGAAGACCAAGCTTACCCATGAATTGATAGGCATTAGTATTTTGCTTATCTTTAAATGGTTTGGTTTATGTCTTTTGTGTGTAAGCCAGAGTGAGCAGTGATTGCATAGATTAGAATGGTGGCTCCTTTTATTTAACCATGGATTCGCTGGGTGGTTCCAGAATATTCTGATCCTTCAGGAAAACCACCAAAATGTTCACTGGGTTTACTGTGGGTTTTTCCTTGTCCTGTATGTACTGTCTTTGGTAATAAGATAGAAGAATCATTTTCTCTGGTTCTAAACTCAGACCACTTAGAGAAGAAAGGAATGCCCCATACCCGTCTCTGTCTTGCTGGTACCTTTGAAGCAAATTCCTGTTGTCTCCCAGTTCTTAGAGTGTAGTGTTTGTCTTACCATTCTCAGCATTTCTGCAAAGAAGCATAAGTATGCGGTTTTCATCATAGAAAGCCATTCCTCTGTTTAGGAAGGGTTTCAATTATAAAACAGGTGAAAAAAATATTTTTACTAATCAGGTTCAATAAGCCATGGCTCATTCTGGGTATTAATTTGCGAGGCTCTGAGATTGTTGACCCTAAGGAGCTGATTAATCATTTTCCTTTTCTGTCATTTTGATCCTTTTCCCTACGTCATTTCCATTAGACTTGACGGCTTCCTCGGTTGTCAGGTACTCCATGGCATTTCATGGACAGATCTAGTCTATCAAAGTTGGCTAGGTATTTTGGCAGCTCCATCTAGGTTAATACTGTACAACGGAATATTTTAGTTAATGTACATTAAGATTTTGGGGGTTATTGGAATCTTAAGAGATAAAATGTGTGGCTTGGAGAAAAGTTAATACCTCACAGGAAGGCTGCAAAAGTAATGTCTGAACTTTCCCCTTCTTCCCCCACATCCCTGGAGCAGGGTGCCAATGAGCAGAGGCTCTCATTGGGCTTTTCTGTGTAAACTGTCACTAATTGACCCAAATTGGCTTGTCTACCAGGGCGCACTGAGCACAGCTAGTTTCGGTGGTGATATACAGAGGAGTAGACATCTGCTGGACATGCGGCCCTCTCTGTTTTGTGTGTGGTGTCTGCTTGTCCGCTGCAAACAGATAGCCTCATGTCTTTAAGGTGGTGTTTCCCATAAGGCATGGAGCACCTCTGAGATGCCCTTAGAAGACCAAGAAAAATGTGTTAAACATTTCATATTCCAAACCTCTGTGGTTCATAAATGCACATTACTATATCAAAATTCTCAAAAGGAGGTGGAGATAAAGATTTGGGGAAGTCTGGTGGTAAAGACTCTGTTTAAACTTTCTTTCACCATTTGACCCTAGAATCGTCATTCCTTCCTAATATCTATCAACAGGACACACTTTGGGAAACAGTGATACAGCGATGGCGTGGGGAGTGGAGCTGTTTCTCCCTAGCCCTCTTGTATGTACCTCTTCTCCACCCCACCCGTGGTGTCTTGTTAGGAGTGTGAAATGTGTCATGGTGGGAGTATTTGAATCACAGAAATGGGTAAACACTAAGATTCAGGGCTCCCCACCCCTCAGACTGCTGGTTGTTAAAGGTTACTAGCACTCTGCAGATACTTATTCAGCCCATTTCCCTAAAGATGTTGAAAAAGAGTACCAAACATTAAAATACATTTCTGAAATCTTCAGTTTTCAGTTCATTGTAGCTTGTCCTTCCTCCCTGTTCAATGCAGCAGGGTTTTTTTTAAACAAAGTTGTAGTGAAACGTAACAATGATTTTCATTTTAACCATTCATAAATGAACAGTTCAGTGGCATTAAATATATCACTCTTAACAAAACTTTATTGCCCCCAACAAAAACTCTCAGCCAGTTAAGAATAATCCATCTCCCTTTCCACTTTCCCCGAGCCCTTGGTAACCTCTGTTCTACTTCCTGTCTCTCTGAATCTGCCTATTCTAGGCACCATAGAAGTGGGACGTGCACCAGTGTTCCGTGGCGTGCCAGCTGTGCGCCAGTGAGCCGTCCCCTCTGTCTGGGATGGGAAGCTGGGGCAGGAGGGTGCAGCATATGCCCGGGACCTCTTCAGCCATGGACGCTTAATCAGATACCTTTCTGTTTCTGCCCCCTCTGCATAGTTGTAGTTTTTGGTCCTTATACTATCTCTTACTACATACATATATACCTCAAGTCCTTCTTTAGTGGTGTTACATAAACAAAATATTTATGTTGTACATAAATGTTGAAAAGACCAATAAATTGGGCAAATTGAAGAAGGTTGGGGTTCATCAGTTAGAGGTGTCTGCAGGAGGCTTTGAACAAGAAGATAGGCCAGGCTAAGGAAGAGAGCATGAAGATAAACCAGCAACAACTTGGGAGACAAGATCCCAGCCCTGTGTGACCTTACGTTTTAAAATGGGCAGCCTGGTTCACCGGAGACATAAAAGGCTACACGGACTCCATTCTTCAAAGGGCCTTGGTTTTGTTCTGGGGTCAAGTCTTAGGTTGTAAGCCTTTTCCTTTTTTCTTTCTGTTTTCTCCCCCCACCAGGGCTTGAACAGAAACATAGAAAATTCTCTGGGTTGGAATTTCTCTTTGTTATTGGTCCTGGTCTAAGGGGGAGTCGTTATTAATGTTTCATTATGTGCACTCTTAGGTTTCATAAGTTTGACGGAACAGTTCAGCTGTTTCTGAATTAAATAACTTTGTAAGTTATTTTCTGGAATATAGATACTCTGAAAGCAACTGGATGCCAAAAGCTTTTCTTCTTCCCCCTTTTTTCTTCTCTATTTTTAACTCTGAGTAAGGGTCTTCTAAATGCTTTGAGGTTGGAAAAAAGAGACTAAAAAAGAAAAGTACATTAAAAAATTCTTTCTGCATGTTCATGAAGCCTGATTTTAATCAAAAATGACTATTTCTGAGTTTTTGGTTATTTTATATTTTCTGACTAATAATGGAATTTGCTATATTTCACTATAAACAGTTTGGAGACCACACTAAATGCAGTAACACCCTAAGGGTTACAATTAGTGAATTATTTTCTTATTGTGACAGAATTGCAATTGGATTAGGGAAAGCCATGAGTATATTTTATGCATTTTTGGAGAAATGAGGCCTATGGAGTGGGGTGGCTTTAAGTTGTTTACATGGAAGAAAGAGATACAAAGTTAAGATTGTTACTTAACTATTTTTAACAACTTTAATTTTTGTTAAAGTAGTACATGTACAAAGTAATTTTTGTCAAACAGTATTTTTCAGTCCTCATCCCTGTAGGCAGCTAATTTCAACTCTTTGATCTGTTTTTCCATTACTGACTTTCTTATTTCTAAATAATATACTTACATTGCTAAATTTGGACTTCATTTTAGAAATTACCTCGTGACCAACTATGCCGAATAGATTATGAGCCTGGACTGTGGATGCTGAAGGTCAGAATTCTGGTCCATCCTCTACCATTTACTCGCCATATGTCTTTGAGCAAGATACTTAAATTTTCTCTGCCTAACATATAAAACAGGAATAATAATAGTAATAACAGCCCCCAGGCCTGCCTTTAATGTTGCAGGGCCCATGGCAACGGTACAAATGGAGACCAGGTGGCTGAACATTTAAAAGGTGCCATGAAATATTTAAAAGATATATTTAAATATTTAAAAGATGTATACCATATGCCCAGATATTTAAAAGGTTTAAACCAAGCTGTATACATGGCCTGGCCCCTGGCCCCACCCACAGCCCGTAAGCCTGCTCTTCAAGCATCTCCCTGAAGACCCAGAGTCTGAAGACACCCTGAGCTGAGGGACAGAGGGATCTGTGTGGGCAGCCCAGGTGGACGCCGGCCTGAGACCCACTGAATCCAGCTGCTGGCTGAGCTGCCAGTGTTCCCCAGGGAGCCTGGGTGGGTAGATTCTCAATCTAGGGTTATTTTCTTGCCTGCACCGAGCTTTTCTGACTGAAGATTTCCCAGTGGCTATAAGCACCTCCCCAGACCTGTACTTTCCTCCCTTGTAGGGGGAAGTTAGGGAGAGTTGGTACCGAGGCCAGAAGCTGTGATTGGCAGGCAGAGGCCGCCTCCTCCCTCTACTGTCTCTTCAATAATTCCCATTCACTCAGGCAGTTTCTAAAACAAAACTTTCCTATGAGACTTCAAAAAAAAAAAAAAAGCTCTGTTTTGGTACTTTAGATGAATTGGTTGTTTAAAGCACAGGCCCAGGGCAGAAGCTTCTGTCTGGAGGCAAAGGTACTGTGAGTGCCCAATGGGTGTTGTGGGGTGCAGTAAGCCCTATACAGTTTGGTGTGCTTAAATTGTTGGTGTTCTTTAATTTTGCTATGGTGTGGACATTTTTCATTTGATGTACTAGACCGCCAGAGGTAGAGGGTTGCCAGGTTTTTAGCAAGTAAAAAATACAAGATGCCCAGATAAACAATGGAACATACTTCCACGAAAAGATTAGTTGTTGTTTTTCTGAAGTTCAGGTTTAACTGAACAATCCTGTATTTGATCTGGCAGCCTTGTGAGGGCCCTTTCAACCTCAGACTTGGCCCCTTTAATCTTGGGAGATATTCCTGTATTTTTTCTTTGTTAATATCCTCTTTTGTGTCTTTTCTTCCTGAATCGTTTTTATTAGTCAGATGTTGGAAAAACTGGATTGAACTTTTAAGTCCAGATCTCTTTTCTAGTTCTACTTCCTTGGAGATAACCCAATTTCCTTGACGTTTTTTCTCCTATTTTGTCTTTCAGTTCAGTAATGAATAATTTACTTTTTTAAAGTTCCCTCTATTCTTTAGGGGCTTCTTCTCCATAACTTCCTGTGCTTTTTCCCTCTGAGGATACTGTTTGTGTATATATATCCTCCCACTCTGCGGCATTTCTGCCTTTCTTTGTTTTTATTCTTTTATTTTGGTCTCTTTCGTTTGGGAGGCTTTCCCACAGGCCAGGAGCTATGAGAAGCTGATGGGAAGCTCTGCCTGCACAGGTGAGCCCTGTCCTTTGGGGGCGCCTCTCTGGCTGATTTGTTGAGCTGGACTCTTCACTGAAGGATCCCGCAAGCCAGCGTCTGGAATCTTTTCCCTTGAGCTCTTGTTTCTCAGGAGACTCACCCGCTGTCCTGCCTGGGGAATAAGCTTGGCTTTTGGCCTTAGGGGAGGAGGAAGCAGAAAGCTTTCCGTGTCGTGCCTTGTGTGGGGGCTCTGACTCCCGGCCTCAGTGCTTGGATACCCCGGGGAGCTTTCTTCCTACCCTTCACTGGCCGGCAGCCGGTCAGGGTATCAGACAAGGGCTCTGTGTGCTGACCTCCATCCTGTGTTCAGCCCACCCCACTCACTCACTCCTTCCTTCCTGGGCATCTCCTCTGCTGACTCTGGGGCCCAAGCTGCTCTATAGTTCTGCAGGGCTCACGTCCTCCATCCCCTCAGCAGCCTTCTGCAAGACCTGGGGGTGTATCAGCTTGGGCCAGCTGTCACTCCACCATACTCTCCTATTTCTAAAACTATTGGTATCTTCTGTTGGCATTGACTCCATTCTCGTTGCCTTCTCCTTGTGGGCATACATATTTTTTTGGTCACAGCTTTATTTAATGTGCATACTGTACAGCTCACCCACAGTGAAGAGTTAAAGTTAGGGTGAACAGTTTTTCAGTCTAGTCACAGTTGTGTGGTTACCTCCATAGACCATTGTAGGACCTTTCCATCCCCTCAAAAAGAAACCCTGTGCCTTTTAGCTGTCATTCCCCAGTTCTCCCAAACCCCAACCCTACACTACCACGAATGTATTTCTGTCTCTATAAGTCTCTTTTTATCTTTTTAGAAATACTTTCGATTGATGTTATGTTGTAGGACTTCAGGAGGGAAGGTAAAGGAACTCACGAATTCAGTCAGCATTCTTTCATGGGGAGTTCTTCCCATGTACAAAATATTATAATAACAAAAAATAGTCTGCCTGGTTTCTCTACTCGTGCATTTTGAGGATTGTCTAATGAGCTCTCTGACAGACATGGGAATTTTCCTGCATATTCTTTTTCCTCCACTTTTTTATTCCTTTGTCTAATGCCTTTGCTTGCCCTGAACGTCTCATCTCTTGGAGCTGGGGATCGCCAGGCCGAGGTCAGTGGCCTGCCTGTCCTCTGGGCTTCCAGCAGCTTTCAGTGTCTGCAGGCTGCACAGGGCTGTTGATTCAGGAGCCGGAAGGTCAGCCTTTTAGTCCAGGCCCCCAGGCATGTTCTATGTTGAGGAGCTGGAGGCTGTGTGCTTACGAAGGTCCATGTTGCTTTCTGTCACTTGTAGGTCTTATTCTAGCACACTTACTCCGGGGCGAGCACTGCTGTGGGCAGTTTCAGGACGTGGACTTTGGGCTCTGACTGTACCAGGTGGGGAGAGAAGACACGCATAGACCGGCAGTGCCTGCCAGGGAGCTGTTGCCTGGGAGCCCTGTCCCTGGTCCCTCCCAGACCTCCAGGATCCTCGGTGGTGGCTCTGCACTGCACCCCTGCATTTTACATCCTACCAGGCTGTGATCCCCTCGTTTCCCATCTCCAAGGCTGCCTGCCTTCTTTCCCCCAAAAAAGGGCAGCCACTCAACTTCCAGAGAACTGGGTGGCTGTGGGTAGATCCCTCTGCAACATGAGGAGGACCTCTTAACCCACATTTACTTGGACTTCTCTCCATGCCCAGCCTCTCCATTCCTGTCATCTCTAGCTTCTCTCAGAGTGTGGGTACCACTCTTCTGGAGGGGGCCCCTGGCCGGGGCATCATGCCAAGGCCTCCCAGTGTGGCCTTCGTCTGCCCACGCCATGTCCTGCTGCCAGTGCTGGCGCTCAGCCCTCGGGGGGGGCCTGGCCTGTGAGCAGTGCTCAGCGCAGCTGCCGTCCAGCGTGTAAACATGGTCGGTGTGGGTTCAGCCTGGGTTAGGCAAGGAGTGGTTGGGATCTCAGCCAGACCTTGGTTATGCTGGGTTGGGAAGACAGTTTTGAAATTAAGAAAGAGTCATGTCATAGGACAGACAGAGAGAGACAATTGAGGTATTTTGTTTTGTGAGTTGAAATTTTGCCGCCCTTTAAGAGGAAATTGTGCTTTTTTCCCCATTTTTGAACTCCTGGTGACCCTGCCAATGGTTGATAGCTCGAGTTGGACTGGAAGCACATCCACATCAGGAAAAAGGCTGCACACCTTAAAGTGAGATAAAATACGGTGGCGTCACCCTGTAAAGTACCATGAATGCTGCTGCTCCTCCTTTTCCTCCAATCAAATGCTGTCACCTCAAAACCACTTTCTCCTCTCAAAAGCACTTACTCAATTTTCCTTTTTTTTCTATTTCGCTTTATTATTCTAAAAAATAAAGAGAGGAAGAAAGCATTTTGGCACCCGTGTGTTTCATGCTGTGTATATTACTTGCACATTTATACAACAACCTTATTATTAGTTCTCATTTTAAAGATGAGGATTAAATGAGGCTCCTCCTTCAGAAAAACCTGAGGAATCAATTCTTCATACTTGGCTAATGGAGGTGGCCGGGGAAGAGGGGTGGCATTCTAGGCCAGGAAGTAGCATGGCCTAAGGAGGAAGGGGGCTTCTACAAAAACACTTGCAGGACTGCAGCCCACAGGGGTCCGTCCGGTCCAGTTGGCAGAGTCTTTGGTGTCAGGCCGAGCAGTGTGGACTTAATTTGGAAGGTGATTTGAGGATTTTTACTAGAAGGGAGTGAAAGTCGATCAAAATGGGTTTTAGAAAGCCTAATCTGGCAGTTCTGAATGAGAGCGTGGCAATACGGAGAGTGGGGTCTGTGACTGTCTAGATGTAAGATGAGATGGTCCTAAACTAGAAGGGCGCGGGGCTTATAAAGAGGACAGGTGTTGCACTGCTAAGGAAAACGGGCAGGATGCGGTGTGAGAGTGCTCGAGATGCAAATCTGCGTTTGACTGCCTGAGAGGGTAATGGTATAGAGAGAGGGCAGTCAGAGTTTGAGGACTAGATGGGGAATTCAATGAAATGATTTCAGGATATCTGAGTACAAATATTCCCCAGTACTTTAACCAGATATCTCAGGAAAAGACAAAAATTAGATTTGAGCGTCTCTGCAGTGAGTGACTGTTGTATGACGTGTGTGTGGTTAGTGAATAAATAAACATATACATGTATCAGAAGTCTGAAGTCTAAACCTTGGAGAATGTGTGCCTTTACAAATTGCCCTTCAGAGGTTTTTTAAAGAAATTTTCAGCCTACATTTGGGGACAGCTCAACTAATTGTTTTTCTATTCCTCTGTGTGTCTTCACTCAGTAACAGTAGGCAGCATTTTTGCTTTTATTATTTTATATACACTGCATGTAAAAATTAAATGTATGTAGTTAAGATGGTAAATTTTGTGATGTGTGTATTTTATCCCAATTTAAAGAAATTAAATGTGTATCTTGCTGTTTTCTTGTGTGCTGGCCATTAATTACATTCACTTTGTGATATACGTGGATTTTAGTCTATGATTGGAAAGTTATACTGCATATAATGTATTTAAAAGGAATCAGTTCTCATGTATGTACTGTTTTGGTTTTTGGAGTAGCAAACCCTAGGTATATTGCTACCTTGGAAGAAAAGACTGGCCTTGATAGAAGATGCCTTAATGATGGCTAGAGGGATAAACAATTCATTTCTTTCCATGTGACCTGTACAACCAAATATTTAGGAGGGACCTATTTTTTTAGAGGTTGTTTTATATAGTAAACTACCAGTGATCCAGTTGTCATGTTGCCTGCATTGGTAAAAAGAGAGGCTAAGTAAATCAATTATCATCTCTGGCCACAGACTGGAGTTTGCTGTAGTAGCAAAAGGTCACCTTGGTTATTTCATGTGCAGAAGTTGTGGAAAACGCGAACTTTAGGAAATTCTGTTTCTAATAAACTTTGGTTTCAAAGTTGCTAAGTCATTTCCATTTGTCAGAAATTCTGTTTCTAATAAACTTTGGTTTCAAAGTTGCTAAGTCATTTCCATTTGTCAGTGACTGACCTTGAGGCAGCTTATTGGTAAGAGGATAAAATGGAAAATTAATCTCTACATACATACACAGAGCTGTTACACAAACATTTTAGGAATTATTTCTTGTTTATAATGTTGGTTGTCAGCATTCTTTTGAAGAATCCGTCTGCTGCTCATCCCAGTTCCCCTCTCTCTGCATTTTAATACTCCCTGATCCGTTAGCTCTTCATTTTCCCTTACTTAGGAAAAAAAAAAGCAAAAGCAGAAAAGCTTAAGTCCATGCTTTATTTAGATTTCCTCAGTTTTTACCTAATGCCCATTTTCTGTCCCAGGATCCTATCCAGAATATCACATTGCATTGAATCATGTTTCCTTAGGCTTCTCTTGGCTGTGATAGTTTCTTGATTTCCTTGTTTTTCATGGCCTTGACAATTTTGAGGAGTCGTGGTCAGGTATTTTGTAGAATATCCTGCAACTGGGATTTGTCTGATATTTTTCTCATGGTTAGGCTGTGGTAATTAGTTTCTGGCTTAATATGATGTTTTCATCCCATCACAGGGATGTGCTGTGTTCTTCACTGTTGGTATGGACCTTGGTCACCTGTCTCAGGTACTGTTTGTTTACTGTAGAGTTACTCTTTTCCTCTCCCTTTTCTATACTGTCCTCTTTGGAAGAAAGCCACTTAGGGAGTGAGAGTCAGCCCACCACCTCCATAAGGGTGGGACATCTGCATAAATTACTTGGAATTTTCTACTGCACAGGAGATGAGTCTGCTTTTCCCCATTTATTTACTCAATAATTTATGTAATATGAACTCATAGATTTTTATTTTGTACTTTGGGTTATAATCTAGTACAACTTTATTCATTTCTCTGATTGTACCAGCTTTGGCCATTGGGAACTCTTTCAGTTGTCCCTGTGTCGCTTTGACCACACCCCTGTCAATAATAGTTCATTTTGTTTTGCAGCACTTTCTTACATTCCGGTGGTTGGATGTGCTTCAGGCTCATTTTGGCATTTCCCACCCAATCCTAGAATCAGCCACTTCTCCAAGGAGCCCTGGTTCCCTTTAGCGGAGAATGGTGCTGGAAACCAAGATCGGGGTACCAGGTGTCCTCACTTTTGGTCTTTGCCAGCATCTCTACCAGTACTGGCTTCCACCTTCACCCAGTGACTTGCTTTCTTCTTTTTTCTATCGAATCTTGCCACAAGATGGTCTAGATTTTGTTTTTATAGCTGCCAGATTTTTTGAAGACTAGATCAATACAATATTACTATTCCTTGGATGGTGAGGAATTAAGCTGCTTTTTTATGTGGTCTGAGTTCCAGTATTAACAGTACATAGGAATCCGACTAAAGATTTAATTGTGGTCGATGATATTTTTGGTCTGTAATTTGTATCTTTCATTACAGTTTCTAAGAGTTTTACAGATTTATGAACCTTAGGGAGATAGTTAGAAACTTACTAAAATTAAATTTTGAACATTCAGTTTTATTCAGGTAAAATAAATAGATGAAATAAAGCAGAGTTGGGCACTAGAGATTCGCATTTATTGTTCCCAGGTTAAGGTGCACTCACATTTGAAATCCAGGGACAGTGAGATCCTTCACTGAAGGAGACTGAAGTGTAGGTAACCAGAGCAAAATAAAATTCACATCTTCAGGATGTGATTTCTTCTGTATTTGTCATTTATGGAAAACCCTATATGAGAATGAACCACTTCCTTGCTGTGAAGTATGAGTGAACTGTAAGCTGAACTGAATATGCTCCTCTTTACTCCTTGTCTCGAAACAAAGGTGTACATTATTTTCTTTTTTGTACTCCATAGGGCATTAATTTTTTATTGACTTTTTTTTTTTAAATTAACCGAGACTCAGAAATGAGAGTTTTGTATAATTCTTGGAGCTCTTGGCGGGGGAGATCGTACTTGCGGGGGCTTTGAGGCTTTGGAGAAGGTACGCCTCTCAGGTCTCACCCCCCCACCTCCTGCTGTGTATGAGGACAGAGCCCTGTCGCCGCAGGGCACAGAGAAGCTGGGCTCCTGTCAGGCAGATCTGCCAGGATTGCTGCTGCTGCTCGTGGGAAGCTTTGCACACTAGGAAGTGCTGGGTCTGTGCAAATTTGTAGTTTCATTGTGGTTTGAGGGCTGCAGAGATCAGGCTAAGCTCAGGTGAGGATGGTGCCACTGCGCCTCTGCTCTGGGCATTTCTTCCATCCACCTCCCCAGTTCTGACCTGGCGGGTGGGTCATTTGTGCCTCAGCCTGTAACTCCGATCCCGCCGGCGGCTCACACCGCAGCCCATGGATTCTGTGTTGGGCCTCCCATCCCCAGTACTGTCCTCTGCACCTGAGAATGATGCCCACTTAGCTTTTTCTACTGTGGCCCAAACGCTGATACTCCATGATGAGGAAGGTTATGAGCAAACTGTTCTCTACAGCATGGTCCCCACTACTCAGCCAGGTTGATGTCCTGACTGGGGCTGTAGTCTCCTGTCTGGTTGTGGGTCGAAAAGAATAGGAATGTTGCATGAAATTCTCTGACCTCTGTTCACTCCTTGTTTGAATTTTACGCTCTCTGTGCTTTTTGTGCGACATGTTTGATTGTGACAGTGTTCCCTCTAAATATCTCAATATCAGTCCTCCTACCCCATGTCCCTAGGGCTGAGTGTATGCTGTTATCCTCATTTCTTTAGGTAGGAAATTGTCCAGGGCAGAGAAGCCAGGGGGCACAGGGAATGTTGGTGCTGGAAGGGAACAACACTGAAGAGCTATTGGGTAGCCTGGACATTAGATGCTCATTCTCTTCTCCAGGGTTTGCCTGTAGAAATGAATTTATTTTAGGGAACTGTGTGTCTGGGGTTTGTATGCTCGTGCTTATAATTAGTTAAGTGACAAATAGAGGTCAGTAAGTTATTTCATAGAGCTGAAGAAAGAGACAAATAGGAAATTCATCATCTCCCTCCTTGCATTCATTCATCAGTCATTGAACAAGTGTTTCTTGCAAGTAGTAAGCAAACCATACGGGAAAATGTTTAAACTTTCTAATAATAACAAATTTGTATATAATAAGCTATCTTTTTGTTGCCTTAGACATTAGCTAATAAATATTTATAAAGTTGGGGGGCAGAATACACTTTGAAGTAACTCTAATGCATCATGGCAGCAACAAAAATTACTGTTGCCTTTTGGGAAATCACTTTGGCATTTGTATTCATGGATCAGAGAAAAAGACCTGTGGTTAGATCTTTTTAAAATTTGGGAGCAGTTGTGAATGTCTTCAGAGGTTTACATGATTCAATAGCATAATAAATGTTGTCCTGCTGAAAGACCTCTGTTCACTGTAGGAAAATCTAGCATTTATGATACTTACTTCAGTTTTGTGTTTGTGAAAAGCTTAATAGGTTCCTACAGAACTAGTGTCTGTGTCTCACAGTACGTAAAATGCTGCCTAGGGTTTTTAATGGTTTCCTGGAGGCGAATGTCATTGATGTAACACAGATATAAGGACTTAGACGAGGAACAGGTTGGGAAGGAACAGGTTTTAGTTTAGTTTGACATATGGTCAGGAGAGCCGAGTGGACTATAAAACCAGCAGTTGAGAAGGTGGTGGTTAAGGAAGAATGAGGGCTGAATGTGGGAATGAGTGAGTTCTCTGAATATACTTGATTGTTGTAACCACGGGGGTTGCTCAGGTTGCCTTTGAGCAGAGATAGGTGAGAGTCTGCAGGGACCCATGAGGGAAATGGGAAGAGCCGGGGAGTCGGGAGAGTCTGGTGGGCCCCTGACAGTGCTGTGGGGCCACAAGAGGAAAACATGGCTGGGAAATGAAATTCTGAAAGGACATGGGCTACAGAAAAGGCACCGGGCAGCAGAGAATGGGAATCTGGCTCTGAGGCCCTTACTTACTTTCACGTAGTAGCCAACACTGCATGACAGCATGCGTCTTCATTTAACTTTTTATTTGGAAATAATTTTAACTTATAGTAAAGTGACAAAAATAACATGGTTTCTAGTTACTCTACGCACTCTTCCCGAACCCCCTTGAGTAATTATAACACTCGAAGCAATACTAAAAAGGTACCATTGATATAATACTATTAACTAGATTGTAGACTTCATTCAGATTTTGACAGTTTTCCTGCTAACTGGAGGACGGTATTTGTGCACAGTTCCCTCTCTGTAACCTCCAGTATATGGTCAAAATTCTGTTTTCCAGGTATTTCACTTTGTTCTTCCCCACTTTCATGAGCGTGGTTCTGCTACTCATAAGTTATAACGGTTCTTTGTTATAATTAGTCTTTCATTTTGGGCCTTCTGTTGTTCCTTTTGCCTTTTTTTTTTTTAAACTTACATGCAGCAAAAACCTCTGGGTTTTTAACAGATTCACAGAAGTGTATAATCACCCTCAAAATAGTGGTACAGGACAGTTCCGTGGCTCCTAAATTCCTTCCTACAGCCTGGATTTTAACAGTGGTTTCAGGACTGGCCCTGAAGGAGCTGGGAGGTACAGGGTTTGTCCCTGCCATCCTGACCTTGACTGTGAGGGCAGCATGACAGGGACAGGGCCCCAAACGGTAGGGTCACGAGGTTAAGATCTCTCTGTGAAAGTAGGTAGAGGTGAGAGGAGTGAGCAGAAGCGCAGGACAGGGCGACGGGCCCGAAAGGCCCCCTGTGTGGGAACGAGCAGAGCATCTGAAGGAAGGAAGGGCGTGTGCAGGTCTGGCCTGATGCCTCTTCTCTTTGTAGTTGACGGCAGAGAAAAAGGTGTGGAGTACGGAAGAGGGAAGGGTTAGAAACAGCCTATCCCCTGGCAGGGTGGGAGTTAATAATACTGGCTAGCTAAGTGCCACGGATCCCCTGGGGCACAAGGAGTAGGGATTTGCTGCTGGCTCTCTGACCCCCCTCTCTTGGCGCTGGAACCTCAGTGGAAGGAGCTCTTTATGGTTGAACTTGCCTTTTGACCTGTGAGTGGTGCTTGGAGCTAGGGCGTGACCTTCCTCAGAGAGGGGTGATGGGGAAGTAGGCCAAGGATGGCCTGCTAAGCTTATGGAAAAAGCTGAGGATTGTAGCATGTTGCTTATGGAGAGGGCAGTTCCCTCAGCTTCTCTGAAGAGCTGGGGAAAATAGATGGGTGGAGAAGGGCCGGGAGGTGCCTGTTTGTACGCCCTTGAGTGAAAAGTGAAGAATCCCCTCAGGGAAGGGCCATTTGGTTTATTCTTGTATTTCCCAGGGTTGTGTCCTGATTGAGGCTGTGTTTATATTTCCAGAAGCAGCTTGAACTCAATTCACATCGCTTATATTTCAAATGAAGAATACTAGGTTTGATAACTGAAGAAGAAAACACTACCTTAGCCAGAGTATCTGTATGTATATCGATAATTGATACCATCAGGATTTAGTGAAACACGTGACTATCTATTCTGGATAATAGCAACTGTGTTTACTAATTTCTTACCTCACATGGTATTAACAAAGTGTACATTCTGTTCACCCTGTATATGAGCTGTCTGCACACACTGGATGTAACCCTGGTGTAGGCTGTTGAGAAAATGAAGTTCTACCCTCAGCTGGCAGGGTAATCGGGGCACCCCCATCAGCGTTGGAAGGTGAGGGGTCCGCCAGGGGGTGTCATTGATACTGCCTGTCACAGTGCTTCCCTGTGGCTGGAAAGGAACTGCTAGACCTACAAAGTGCTGGTCAGATTTCACTCAAGATCTGATCAGTGTGGAGAATCAAGAGAAAATGAGCACTTGACTTGTCATTTTGTCTTTTACATGGGGCCCTCAATTCTTTTTTTTAAAAAATTCATTTTATTATCATTAATCTACAATTACATGAAGAACATTATGGTTACTAGACTCCCCCCTTCACCAAGTCCCCCCCACAAACCCCATTACAGTCACTGTCCATCTGTGTAGTAAGATGCTGTAGACTCACTACTTGTCTTCTCTGTGTTGCACATCCCTCCCTATGCCCCCCCCCACATTATACATGCTACTCATAAGGCCTCCTTTCTTTTTCCCTGCCCTTATCCCTCCCTTCCCACCCCTCCTCCCCAGTCCTTTCCCTTTGGTAACTGTTAGTCCATTCTTGGGTTCTGTGATTCTGCTGCAGCCCTCAATTCTTAAGAGTCCTTCCATTAGCTCCATTTATTGCTTATTTTTCCTGAAAGCTATACATTAGCTTATACATTCATATATGAGTGTGTTTGCATGTGTGGGAACCTAGGTGTCTGCCAGGTTGGGTCCTCAGTCTGCTGTTCCCCTGCTTTCCTAGAGAGAAGCACTGAGGCAAAGGTTCTCAACAGCTGGTCCAGAGAAGTAGCTGATCAGATTCTTTTTTAAAACTCCACAAAACTGACATCTGTTCCCAGATGGCTTAGGAAAAGTGAAGATGCGTGAGGCCAACTTGTGTGACAGCCTGCTTGGTACCTGGAATGGAATTGTGGGGAGGAAGTATTTCTCCCTGTTAAGCAACTCACACTGAAGTGGGGCAGAAGTGAAAGGTCAGTTAGGGAAAAAGAGATGTGATTTTTTTGTTTGGCGGTTGAAGAGATGTAATGGTGGAGGGCCCTGAAAATGCTAAAGATGAAAAAGGGGTTGGTGTTGGGGGAGGAGCCAAGGTTCGCTGTTGGACAGAACGGGACAAACAGGAATTTAAATGTCGAAGGCCTGGAGAAGCCAGTCCCTGTGTATTTCTTGGAAGACATATACAAAACCCAGCAGTGTTAGATTCATTTTTCGTGAGGAACACATTAAATGTGAAACATTGCATAATGTTAACGTGTAAGAACGTTTTACGTTTGAAAGAAAGATAAGAATAGAAAGGTTAGGTTCTAATCTGTGGAATTATTTCTTTGAAAAGGGCATCCGTGGCCAGCTAGTGCTAGAAAGTTGTGACAAATATAGTCCTCAAAGAGGGTGACAGACTCATGATTACAGTGGTTTTATGGAAAGTTTGTGTAATACTGTCAAGGTGGTCAACAGACTTTGGTTTGGTTTTCCTTAGGATTATTATGAGTTAGAATTTACTGGTTTTCATTAAAGAAAGGGTTAGTTTCTCCATTTAATTGGGGAGCAGCTTGATGTGCATCCACTGTGCAGATTGATCTTCGTATATTCATTTTGGAGGTGGAATTGTGGGTGGGTGTAGGCATGTGTCTCTCTGGGGATTATTTCGAAGTTAGTGTTCTTTGGTCAGAGTAATGCCTGACCTTTTACACTGTCATTCTCCAGTTGGAAATTGGGAAACAGCTCCACGGAGAACAATTTTTTTCATTGTGAAGTATAAGAAGTATGATTAAGAGATGAATAGGTTTTTCTTAAATTTTTCTTTTGACTTGATAACTTTTGACTTTTGCCAAGGAAGATGAAATAGCTTTCTATAATTTTAAGAGGTTTTCATAGGAAAGAAAATGTTTTGTTTGTGCCATAGGAGGGAATAAAAATGGTCATGTGACAGACTTGAGTTCTTTCTATTTCCTTTTTTGAAAATGGGCCTAGCATTTTCCCCCACATATTTTCAATGTCTTGAGGTAGAAGGACATTCTACATTAAGCACAGATGCTGTTACTGGATTACAGATCATTTATATGGGGTTTAGATTTAAATGAAAAGACTGTTGGTGCCTTTGAAGGAAAAATACATTATACAGAGTATAAATGAAAGAAATCATTGCAATATGTTATGACAACTAAAACTGATTCAGTTTGGAAATCAAGCTATCAGGGGAAAGGAAAGCTAGGAGATCTCTTATATTATCTTTTAAAGGACAGACCATAAATTAATTTTTGTAATGTTTTAAGAATCTATTTTTAGTAGTAGTACTTAGGAACTGGAGTGAAAAATGAAGAAAACGTTCAAAGATAAACATTTCTCTTGGTACTTGGTATAACTGAGAGATGAGGTGGGAGTCAAGCATTTTTCCCCCACATGGAAAATTTGCTCTTGCCTCGGCAGAATGTGGGAAGGGAACGGGTAACAGGACAATGTGACTGCGGCCATGAGCAACAGTCCTAGAAACCAGAAAAGAAGTGTGAAGTTACAGAGAGCGGTATTTATGACATTGACGAACATCCCCGGAGAGGTGGATCCCCCACACCAGGATCTCGGGTTTCAGACGGTGTACTGTGTTTCCATGCTCGTTGTGCATTTTCAACTTAGAGTCTGGATTCTTCCAGGTAACCCAGGGGGGCTGACCCTCAGTTTTTTTAAATCACTGCTAATTCATTCTTAACCTCTTTGAGCTGTCCTGTTAATTCATCCCTGGATAAACTATAGATCTTAGGTGATACAGAGGAATGGGAGAGGAGGCTAGATTGCTACGGAGGTGGAGTTGTCCCTGTGGCAGGAGCATCTTCTCAACCCCTTAGGGGGTTCGCAGGCTTGGAGGTTCCTCCGGGGTTCTCTACACATTAACCTTGCTCTAGTTGGGCAGTGTTGGGCAGCTTCCTACCATCGACCAGATGATTTCATACTGCTGCCTGCGCTCTCTGAGTACACGTGCACTGATAAATCAGGCCAGTCCCTGTGAGGTGTAAACAGGAGAAGAAGATAATAGGCACGTATTAATCTTCCATGTATTCATAAGAATACCTGCCAGTTGTACTGCTGATCTGAACCGCTAGTCACTGAACAAGTTTTGTTTCATGTGGTAACCTTTTATCATTTCTTGGGGTTTTGTGCCCTGAGCCTACCACCCGTATTTGAATTGTCTCTTAGGTTCATTTTGTTCCTGACCTGACTGCCTTCTGGTATGAGTGATGTGAAACTGGGTGGTGTCTCTTGCTCACCCAAATCACAAGAGAGCAAATGACATACATCAATCCCATGTAGCTGTAAGGAAAGAATGGAGGGACTTGGGTGGAGCTTCACTCTGGTTCAGGATTTCCAGAGCCTCGGTCCAAGCTCTGGCCTAGTGGCGGTGGTAAAAAACCAACCTGCAGGCTCTTTCAGCTTTGGAAGGGGGTTGAGTGTATGTCTTGAGTTCTGTGAAAACAATGATCTGCAAACTCTGATCCACATGGTTTTTAAGAGCGCAGGGTGGGTGCTGTTAATGGTGCCTTTATTGTGAGCTGTCGCCTTGCAAGTGCTGTACCAGGCTGGAAAATAGAAGTGGTGACATTCAGGGATATTCCCAGGTGGGTGGACTCTGAAGTGATATATTACCTGACAGATGGATTTTTCATTCCCCATATTTTGCAGTTGAAATGTTCCATTTCATTTTAGAAAGAAAGTCATAGTCATAGACTTCTGCACTGGGTATGATTTTTCAGAGGTACGTTCATATCAGTATCAGCTTAGAAGCGTTGATGTTTTGCTTCCTTGGCACCTTTAATCTTGGTCCTGCAGGGAATCTGAGAGAATAGTGGCCATGGAGTATCTTCTCTAGGCTAATAAGCAAACCATTTAGAGAAAAGCCTGTGCGACTTCTTCAGCCCTGTGTATGTGAATGGAGGGTGATTTATTTTTTAGCTCCTATTGAACCGTGAGTGTTTATTTTTCCCAAATTCTTAGATGTGTTTGTGTGTGTCTCAGAGTGAGTGAATATGCTGAGAGTGTCTTAGTAGCTGATGGTGGGTTTGTGGTTTATATGAGTTTTCACAGGAATGTATATTGTCATCTGAGTAGATCTGTCTTGACTCTTACACAGTTACTTTTATTAGGAATGCATGATTTTACAAGAAAAAATTCAATGTTCTGCAGTGAAAGGTGGGAAACAACTTCACGATTTAATGCAGATTTAAAGGAAGAATAAGATAGTAAATACTGAAGAGGAAACTATCTAGAAATATGTGTCTACACAGCAGGCTAGTTTTTCCATTGAAAGTTGCCTAGAATCTGCTGTAACCCTCTTCCTTTCTCACATTGTTGTTCCTTGTTCTTCATTCTCCCCCTTTGCTTACCTTTCTTCCTTCCTTTTCTGCCTTGCGTCTTGCCTCCTTCCACCCAAGAAGGAAGGAACAGCCCCACAGAGATTGCCTCACTTCCTGAGGGTCCCAGAGCTAGTGAGTGACAGCTGCGAGAGGCCCATTCTTCTGCTAAGAATACAGGGTTCTGGCCCTTGCTGTGTGGCGTGTTAGTTATTTAGCACTTTAGTGGAAAGGTGGGTGAGACATTGCCTGTCTTCTGTCAGTCGACAGGCTATTAGGTAAGAAGAGACAAATTCACCCACACTGTAGTCCATACCAGAGAATGGTGGGATTGTGGGATGGAGGCCTCGGGGGGTTCAGGGAAGAGAAAGAGCTCTCCTACAGTGGAAGTTTTATCTGGTCCCCACAGGCACGTATCCCCTGCAGGTAGGGTGAGGATGCCTCTTACAAGACCCTAAGCATTTCATGTATTCACATATCCTTCCTCTTCAGTAATGGCTGTGACTGTCCATTTCATAAAACTCTCCTTCCTCCTATCCTCCAGGGTTTTGTGGACATTATTGGGGACATTTCTTTGTAGACTGTTACCCACTCTGATGTAGTCCTCATGCAACAGAGAAGGCCTGCCCTCTTCTGGGCTTGGTCATACCTTTGGGGCCATGTTGTTACACATTGAGAGTAATTTCATGGAAGGGCCTTTCTCAGCTGCCAGAGTCACTTGCGCCCACTCTGTTGGGTGAGTGGCAGTTGGGAAACGGCTGTGTTACATTGACCACTAACAGCACTGAACTAGGGAGGGAGAAGGAAGGGGCGCTATACGTTTCTGCCAGTGAAATTTTTTTTTTTTTGTACATAATGGAGAAAATTAGGATTGAATGAAAAGTGATGGAATTAGCTCCTTAGAGATGAAAAAATAAAACCTCCCGTGGTACTTCAGTAGATACCCTGTGGTGTATTGGGATGTACATTTCTTCCGTGGATGAACTGAAATCTGCAATTGAGTTTTTGATGGGAATATATTCCTTTTAATGTGCTATCCCAAATCTGATGGTGATTATAATAGTGATAATTCTGCCAGTAGAATTAAATGCTTTCAGGATCAGAATGTGTTTGAAAGTAGCTCTTTGTGAAATCAGCATGATGAACCGGTGATAAATGGCAAATTTTCTTGTTGGTACACCACACCCTAGATTTTGTGCTCTAACAGTTTTGACAGACTCCATTCTTGCTAGAGAGGTGCCGTGCCTGTGGTGCTGCACAGCTCTGTGGAGCAGTCAGTCTGAAGCTGGAATGACCAAGGCTTCATACATCGTCTTGGATGTCTGCTTGCTTTGACTCAAAGTTCCAGAGTTATAAGTGTAGTCACCAACTTCCTCTTTCTTGGTAATCATCACTGTGTCAGTGTAAGTCCTTCAGGAATATTTATCTCATTACAAAATGTCGGTTGCTGACAGCATCATTTTCTGTTTGTTTAACAGAACGTCTGATCACATTCATGACCATGGGGGATATGAAGACCCCAGACTTTGATGACCTCCTGGCAGCGTTTGACATCCCAGATATGGTCGATCCAAAAGCAGCCATTGAGTCTGGACATGATGAGCAGGAGACCCACATCAAGCAGCACGCTCATGCAGACGACGACTCCCACACACCATCCTCTTCCGATGTGGGTGTCAGCGTTATCGTTAAGAATGTTCGTAACATCGATTCCTCCGAGGGCGCGGAGAAAGATGGCCACAATCCCACGGGCAATGGCTTGCATAATGGGTTTCTCACCACATCCTCTCTTGACAGTTACAGTAAAGATGGATCGAAGTCCTTGAAGGGAGATGTGCCTACCTCAGAGGTGACTTTAAAAGACTCAACTTTCAGCCAGTTTAGCCCTATCTCAAGTGCTGAAGAATTTGATGATGATGAGAAGATTGAGGTGGATGACCCCCCTGATAAAGAGGACGTGCGTCCAGGTTTCAGATCGAATGTGCTGACAGGTTCAGCTCCCCAGCCAGACTATGATAAACTGAAGGCACTTGGAGGGGAAAACCTAAGTAAAACCGGAATCTCTACTTCAGGCAATACAGATAAAAATAAAGTTGCTAAGAGAGAAACAGAAACAAATTCTATAAATCTGAGTGTTTATGAACCTTTCAAAGTCAGAAAAGTAGAGGACAAATTGAAGGAAAACTCTGAAAAGGTGCTTGAAACCAGGGTCCACGACGGGAAGCCGAGCTCTGAGAAGAATGATGCCACCCTTAGCAGCGTCGCACCGTCGAGGACAAAGCCATCTTCCAAGCTTTCTTCATGTATAGCTGCAATCGCAGCACTTAGTGCTAAAAAGGCTGCTTCAGACTCCTGCAAAGAACCAGTGACCAATTCACGGGAATCCTCCCCATTACCAAAAGAAGTAAATGATAGTCCTAGGGCCATTGAGAAGTCTCCTGAATCCCAGAGTCTCATTGATGGGACAAAAAAGGCATCCCTAAAGCAGCCGGATAGTCCCAGGAGCATTTCAAGTGAAAACAGTAGCAAGGGATCACCATCCTCTCCCGCGGGATCGACACCAGCAATTCCCAAAGTCCGCATAAAAACCATTAAGACATCTTCTGGGGAAATAAAGAGAACAGTGACAAGGGTATTGCCAGAAGTTGATCTCGACTCTGGAAAAAAGCCTTCTGAGCAGACAGGGTCCGTGATGGCGTCTGTGACGTCACTTCTGTCATCTCCAGCCTCGGCCGCCGTCCTTTCCTCTCCCCCCAGGGCACCACTGCAGTCGGCGGTCGTTACCAATGCAGTTGCCCCTGCAGAGCTGACCCCCAAACAGGTCACTATTAAGCCTGTGGCAACCGCCTTCCTTCCAGTGTCTGCCGTGAAGACAGCAGGATCACAAGTCATTAATTTGAAGCTCGCTAACAACACAACGGTCAAAGCCACGGTCATATCTGCCGCCTCTGTTCAGAGCGCCAGCAGCGCCATCATTAAAGCTGCCAACGCCATCCAGCAGCAAACCGTTGTGGTGCCGGCTTCCAGCCTGGCCAGTGCCAAACTTGTGCCAAAGACTGTGCACCTCGCCAACCTTAACCTTCTGCCTCAGGGCGCCCAGGCCACCTCTGAGCTCCGCCAAGTGCTAACCAAACCTCAGCAGCAAATAAAGCAGGCAATAATCAATGCAGCAGCCTCGCAGCCACCCAAGAAGGTGTCTCGCGTCCAGGTGGTGTCCTCCTTGCAGAGTTCTGTGGTGGAAGCTTTCAACAAGGTGCTGAGTAGCGTCAACCCAGTCCCAGTTTACATCCCCAACCTCAGCCCTCCTGCTAACGCAGGCATCACGTTACCCACCCGTGGGTACAAGTGCTTGGAGTGTGGCGACTCCTTTGCTCTCGAGAAGAGTCTGACTCAGCACTACGACAGACGCAGCGTGCGCATTGAAGTAACGTGTAACCACTGTACAAAGAACCTCGTTTTTTACAACAAATGCAGTCTTCTTTCCCACGCCCGGGGGCATAAGGAGAAGGGAGTTGTGATGCAGTGCTCCCACTTGATTTTAAAGCCCGTTCCAGCAGATCAAATGATTGTTTCTCCATCAAGCAATACTTCTGCTTCATCTTCCGCTCCTCTGAGCTCTGTGGGAGCCGGCACACACACTGTAACCAAAATCCAGTCTGGCATAACCGGGACGGTCATATCGGCTCCTTCAAGCACACCCATCGTTCCAGCTATGCCTCTGGATGAAGACCCATCCAAGCTCTGTAGGCATAGTCTGAAATGTTTGGAGTGTAACGAAGTTTTCCAGGATGAGACGTCGCTGGCTACACATTTCCAGCAGGCTGCAGATACAAGTGGACAAGTAGAGTATCATTTACATTTTGGTGTTTCGGTGATGAATCTGTAGACATAAATCCCCTATACAATGTCCTTGAGTTCAGGAGTCGTTGCTCAGTTAAATGAGGGTGTGTGGGTGTGTGTATGCACACACGTGCAAGAGAAAGGATTATTCTCAAAGAGTAGAACAGTATTGTAACATGAATCTTTATTTAAAAAACAATTTTGGGGGAAGATGATTCCTTTAGACAGAAACTGTATGAGGTGAGTTATGGCACTTTAGATTTAGGGTAAGTAAAGGAGTTCTTAATTGTTGAATCACTGGAATACAAGTTGGAAGTCTGAGATCTGGGTAATTACAGTATCATCTCATTGCATTAAGTGTTCAAGTCAGGCTACGTCACCAATGTTACTGAGTTATTAGTGACAATTTGGGGGTTTAAAGAATTCCTCTTGTTACTTATAATTACCGTCTTCTGTGGTTAAACACACCTAACTGGTACCCATTTTTATGTCAGCTTACTAAAGATGTTGGTGCAGAGGTGTATCAGTAATAGTCTTCACTGCACTGAATTTAAGCTACGAGTGAAATCCATCTTTATTGAAATAGAAATAAATATCTTTGCATGTTGCAGCTTTGTTTTTTGTGGTGAAGTGTATGTCAGTGAAATGCATCATGGACTTCAATCAGACCTTTTTATCTTTATCATTTGCTTCTCTCCATGAGGCAGTTTTTGGCCAATAGGTAAATGTGTTTTACAAATATACCTATCATTTGGCAGTACCTGAACATGTTGAATGAAACAAATTCCAGCTAGAAAGACCATGTGATTTATAGTCCAAACCAGAAAACTTGTGAAATTGGAAGGGGGTAGTGGCGGGAGTGGGGTGGGGCGCCAGTTTGTGCTGATAAACTCTGGCTCAAACTTCTGTTTATGAAGACTCCGTAGTAAACTGCTCTTCCTTCATTTCCCTCCAGTATCTTAATGAGGTTCATGCTGTGGTTCAGACATCCATTACTGTTGCCGTGATCCATAGTTAAGTTCTCTGTTGGATTTTGATTTTGGGGAATAAAAGATCAAGAATACCTCAATATTTTTTTCTCTGGATTTTCAGCAGAGTGGAAATGGAGGTGATAGAGTTCTGAGAGCTTTCTTGTAGCTTTGGGTGTTTGTTGAGTGATTCATCGTCTCTGACAGGAGTAAAGTGGCTGACTGGGTCAAGAAGGCAGCAGCTGTAGCTCTTCCAGCACGTATACGAGCGACATTCTTGGGTTCCATCTGGGTACCCTCTTACCTTGTCACCACTTCATCGCAAGGGTAATAGTCCTTCCATCTTAAAAGGATGCAGTTAAAAAAGCCATTTCCTCTGTTCTGTTTGTTCTGATACCTTGTTGCTGTGCCTGGGGTGTTTTGTGTGGGGTGGTAGACTATGTCCTGGCTTGGGAAGTACCCCCCCAAGCTCCTGTGTGCTGGTCAGTATCTGGCATTTTGAGCTGCCTATCTGCTCTCTCAGAATGACCCTTAAAACAGTCTCCTTATAGAGTTTAGACATTGAACTAATGGCATCTCAACTACCAATCTTTGCTGAGCCCCTCCTTTCCTCTGTTGTCCACCATATTTATGTTTTAAAAACTTTTCCATTTCTTCATTGATGGCCACAGTTTTGGGAACTCAGGTATACTGAGAGAGTAGACGTTATATTTGTTATCAGCTCCATGACCTCACACCTGGCTGTGCTGTCTTGAGTCGGAACCCAGTGCAGTTTAAGCCCTGTGCCTGAAGCTGCCCATTCTCTCTGCTGCCTTCCTGAGAACTGCCCCCAGGCATGGTTCCCTCTGTCTGCATGACAGTCTTAGAGATCATCTACTGTGGATTCCTGAACTGACCCTACTGCTACTGTTGGTTCTAAAGGTTAAAGTGTGTGACCTAGGGCTCTAGCGAGACTGACAGGTTCACTACCTCTTGCTCATTGCCTTTCAACTTTTAGCTTTAGCAAACCTAGAAAAAAGGTGTACGAGTACTCTGGCACCAGGGATACCCCTCCCTCCCTTCCTCCTGCCCACCTTCTACTTAAAATTACCACAAAAATTTTAAATTTTACCTGGTAACACTGAAATGACCTGTGCTGATATTCTGGGTCTGTCTTCTCAAATCATTCAATTTTTAAAAATTAAACTTCTAATTTTGAGATAGTTTTAGATTCATGGGGGAATTAATATAGAGATCCTTTATACCCTTTATCCATTTTCCCCCGATGGTAACATCTTGCAAAACTAGAACGGTATCATAACCAGGATATTGACATCAGTGTGGTCAACACGCAGGATATTTCCATAACCCCAACGTGCTCTGATGCTGCCTTTTTAGAGCCACCCCCACCCCTTTCTTAACCTCTGGCAATCGCGGATCTGTTCTGCATCTTTACAATTTCTTCATTTCAGGAATGCTTTATAAATGGATTCCTATCATATATAAGCTTTTGAGATTGGCATTTTTCACTCATGGAGATAAATACATGGAGATTTACCTAGGTTGTTGTATATATCAGTAGTTTGTTCCTTTTTGTTTCTGAGTAGTACTCCATTGTGTGGTCGTACCACAGGTTGTTTAACCATTCACTTGTTGAAGGTCATCTGCATTGTTCCAAATTGGAGCAGTAATGAATAAAGCTTCTATAGACATTGTGTACAGGTTTGTATGTGAAAATAAGTTTTCATTTTGCTGGAATAGGTGTGTAATAGCTAGGTCATATGGTAGTTTCATAATTTATATTCTTAAAAAAACTTTTCAGAGTGGCTGTACCATTTTATATTCCACAAGCAGTGTGCAAGTGATCCAGTTTCTCTGCATCCTCTTCAGCATTTGGCAGCATGTTATTTTTATTTCAGCCATTCTGATAGGTGTGTAGTGATAGCTCATTGTGGTTTTAACCTGCAGTTCCCCAACAGCTAATGATACCAAAATCTTTTTCATGTGTCTGTTTGCCATCTGTATATCCTTTTTGGTGAAATGTCTCATCATGTCTTTTGTCCATTTTCTAACTGAATCGAGTGGGGTTTTTTTTTTTTTCTTTAACTGTTGAGTTTTAAGAGTTCTTGATATATTCTAGATTACAGTCCTTTGTTGGATATATTGTTACAATCCTTTTCTCCAAGTCTGTGGCTTCTTTTTTCTTTGGCAAGAGCAAAAGTTTTAAAATTTCGATGAAGTCTTAATTTATCAGTTTTTTCTTTTGTAGCTGTGTTTCTGGTGTCAGGTCTAAGAACTTTGTTCCAGATCCCGAAAAGTTTTTCCTATTTCCCCCCCAACAAATTTTGTGGTTTCTTGTTTTATGTTTAAGCCCATGATCCATTTGGGGTTAATTTTTGTATAAAGTGTGAGACTTAGGTTGAGATTTTTATTGGTCCATGCGTATCCTCTTCCAGTACCATTTGTCCTTTTAAAAGGCTGTCTTTCCTCCCTTGCACTGAATTGCATTTGCACCTCTGTCAGGTATCAGTTGGGCATATTTCTGTGTGGCTATTTCTGGGTTCTCTCTTCTGTTCCATGGTTTTTGTGTCCGTGCCTCCAGCAACATGACAGTTTTAATTATTTTAACGACAAAATGTTTTAAAGGCCAGTAGACTGATTACTCTGACTTTGCTTTTTTTGTCTTCCCATATACATTTTCGAACAGTCTTGTCTAGATCTAAAATAATCTTGGCTGGGGTGTTGGTGGGAATTATGTCTAACCTCTGTCAGTTTGAGGGGGATTGCTATCTTTATTATGTTGACTTCAGTCCGTGAACACAGAACGTCTCTCCATTTATTTAGATCTTTCTCTTATCATTTTGCATTTTCATCATCAGTCCTCAACATTTTGTTCTGCTCTTTCTTTCTTCCTAGCAGTTGTAAATGGTATTGCATTTTTCACTGTCCACATGATCAGTGCTGATATATAGAAATATAATTAGTTTTTGTATATTTATAATGAACCCTTGACTTTGTTGGACTCATTTATTGGATTTAGAGTTTTTTTTGTGGGGGTAGATTACATTGTTTTGTTTTTTTTTCAGATACTGAACCAGGCTTGCATTCCTGGAATGAAACTCACATGGTCAGGCTGTATAATTCTTTTTGTATACTGTGAATTACATTTACTAATACTTTGTTACTTTTACATCTGTATTCATACAGGTTTCTTTTTTTGTACTGTTTTTTTTGTGTAGTTTTGGATAAGTTAATACTAGCTTTTTATAATGTATCAAGAAGCATTCCCTCCTTTTCTCTTTTCTGGAAGAGTCTGTATAATTGGTATTAGTTTTTCTTCAAATATTTGGTAGAATTCTCCAGTGAGAACACTTGGGCCTGGAGATTTCTTTTTGGGGATTTTTAAAAACACCCTCTTGGCTGGTAGAGGGACTCATTATCACTTGCACTTCCCTGTTGGCCTTCTCTACACCATCTAGGGAGGGATACTGGGACACCTTATTACAAGCCGCAAGAAGGTGGACGTCTGGGCTCCATCTGGACTTGTCATGGTCAGTGTGTGGCTACACGGTTTCCTGTGGTATTTGGCTGGAGTAGAGCAATGATCATCTAGAAGTTGTCTCTTTTGTTAGCCTACCCCTTTCCTGGTCCTTCGGTTAGAGATAGCAGGGTTTTGTTGGAGATTTTTTTTTTCTCTATGCATTGGCATTTCTGGGTTGCCAGTTTCTTTAACTCTAACTCTGGGATATATAAGGCAAAAAGAAGCCCAGGGAACACCGGAGTGTGTCATTCCTCAGGTCCCAAGGTCCCTAGCCAGCCTGCCCCGGTCCCTAGCCAGCCTGCCCCCTGCTCTCTGTGTTCAGTCTTTTTATGTTTAATATATAGTGCTCTGGGGTTGTAGTTGGGCTTATTAGAAGGAATAGGTAAAGGTACCTTTGTTCCATTTTCCTGAACGTGAAAGTTTTCCTCAAGTTTGTTCAAATGTCCTTTGTTCTGTCTTCAAGGAGAAATTCTGTTGTTAGGCTCTGCCTGAGGCTTGCTGCTTGTGATTGTCAGTTGTTTATTGGAACTGGGTTTCCTGGGAGGACTGCATTCCATTTGCCTCTCTGGGATTTCTCTCTTCTCTGAGTCTCAGACATTTCCCCTGCAAATGTCCTTTTCCTTCAGCCCTTCTGCAGTAGCCTTTAGGAATGAAGTCAGTCTTCTTTCCTTTCACATCTGCTGAGCCACCCTCTTAAGATCCAATCCAGCCTTTCTCTTGAGAACAACCTTTGCTCAGTTTAGCCATCACCATCTCCCTTTGATTTTCATCTGTCACTGTCTTTTCATTTATATTTTGACTCCTGTTATTTTTGAACAAATCCTCTTTGGAGTTTTTGAAGGCTGCGAGTTTGAACCCCCCAGAGAGTCTCTTTTTCTCTTAACACCAGTGGCAGCTGAGCATGCTAGAAACCCTTCTCACCATCTCCCCATACATGTGTATTTAGCCTTTTGAGACTTTGCCAATATGTAATGGGATGAAGCAAGATTTTGGTAGCATTTTCTGAATTCTGCCTTGCTAGTTACAGGTGTTCTGTGGACAGTCTATACAAAAGTAATGATTTCTGTGGAGAATCAGAGTGCCATTTCTTATCAAAGGGCCCTATGCTCCGCAAACCCCCTGGTACGGGTTTCTGGAAAGAGCTGGTTTGGAAGATAGGTTTAATTCAAGGCCCACTTTGCCCTACATTCCCATGGGACATGTGATATAAGTTGGGACAGACCGCAGGCATGCTAAGGCCCAAGTTAGACTTAACCTTTCTGGGCTTGCTTATCCCACAGAGGAGCAAGAAGCCAAAGGGGACAGGGGAGGGGGCCAAGCATCTTGGGTGGCCCACCTCCCTCCTGGCCTCATGGAACCAAGTGTTGAGTAAAAATGGAGCATGGAGCTCAAGGGCCTTTGAATTTTAACACCAGTAAATCTGCCCCTGTTGGGAGTTTTTATTCCAACCTGTCTGATTGATAATCCCTGCTTTGGGGCCCATTGAGAGAAAGAGTAGATGCAGGGGCTAGAGAAACTTCGCTCTGCTCCATAAAGTACTTAAGAGCTGACAACTGTAGTTTTAATAATTGATTTTTAAATGTTTTGGGACATCATTGCTTCCACCCTTCAGTAAAACCAATGATTAAATTTAGCAAAGTACGTTGTGGGAAGTGCATGCTGTAAGCTTTTAATTGATAACGTCAGTTTTTTTTCCTGTGGACCCCACATCAGCCATAATACCAGAAGATATTGTAGGTCTTTTGGTCAACCCTTTTTACAGTTGAAGAAACAAATGGCAGAACTGGGGGACTCAAGGCAAGATTTCTTTATTGCTTTGTCATGCTGATAACCTAGATACAGAAGCATAACACTTTACAGTGGCAGGGACCACAGGATGGGCTCCCAGGCTCCGTGCAGATCAGCTTTGAGTGCAGGTGAAGGTGGTTTATCTGCGATGGTCCTCATTTTCAGGGATTACTGATTCAGTTTAGTTTCAGGAACTTTCTGGGCATCATTATTAACACAACATGCCAAATATGTGAAATTATCTTCAGCAGCCCCAGCCAGCTCTCATTTCTAGACCTACTGTGCTCAAGCAGCTTCTTCTGGAAACCAGGGAGCCCGCCTCAGTTCCCTCACCTGCCCAGAAGATCATTATTAGCTGAAGATTCAAGACTCTTGGTTTTTGGTCTAGCTCTCTTAAGTGCTTTATTTTAGCTTGGTCACATTAGTCCTGCTTCAGTTTATATTTTAGTGTTATCAACCCTTCATTTATCTATATTCTCCATTTATTGTCATCTGAGTAGATTATATGTGTCAGCTATACCTATTTTGCAAATTTGTTCATTTAACTATCAACCCTTAGTAGCAATTTTTAGTGGAGCAGAATGATTTAAGGACAAAACTACTACAACTGACTTTGGGAACGGAAGTATATATAGTCATATGTGCCATAATGATGGCCTTGTGTTATTCCCGTTCAAGTGAGATCAGAAACAAAACGCCCTCTCTGTGTTCTCATTGTGAAATTGGATGAAAGTGAAAGCAAGAAAACAAATCGATATACTTTATTATTATCATTATTTTGATAATTATACTGTAGCTAGAATATTGAGAAACTTTGCTGTTAATCTGGCAGTAACAATTTCCTTATCATCTGGGCCGACTGTTAAACTGGCGGTGTTTTTACCTTTTGATTCAGTGTTTCAGGTTGTTGCAGGCTTTTGGTTTGTTTGGAATATAAGCATAAGTATGTGCTGTATTTACTCTCATTTCTCCAGCCTTTCTCTCATTCCCCCCTTGTACTTTCCCAGGCTCTTTTTCTCCCTAAATCAGGAACCAAAACAGAATAGTTTTCCCTGTTACTCAGGTAATTCTTCATGTATACAAAGAGGATGCCAAGCCTGGACATCTCTGAGTCCTTCCTGGGGCCTCAGGCCCTCTTCCCTTTCCTCCCAGCCTGCATTTGATTGAGTGCCAGCCATTGATTTCTGCACCAGGATTGGAGACAAGATGTAATATGAGTAGCTGTCAAGTAAGGAATGTGATTACTTTTCAGCTGTATTTTCCTATAGCTTTCATGTGTCACTTGACTATTGAAAAGTAGTGTCTTGCTTTAAAAATAACCATTCTCTGAGCAAATGAGTCTGCCCCAGAGCAGAAACGAGCTGCTTATTAGCAAAGTACTGAAAAAACTTACACATTCTCAGATGACAGAAGTAAAATGTCAGAAGACACATTAAACCGTTTAAGTGCATTTTATTATACTTTTTTTATTCAAAAGGCAAGTAGTGTCACATTAATGGTTTTATCCTCTTGTAAGTTCTTTCCTTAACGTGTAGAGAGTAAGAGTTTCAAGAAACATTTTAGTTCCTTTGATTAAAAAAAAAAGGGAAGGTCAGATTCTTTTAGACCACAAAGAAATCCTGCCTACCTGTGCTCAATACGCTCCCCAAATTCAGGGAACTTGTGTCATTTCCACAAAATCGGTCTACCAGAGACCTAATGGGATATACGTCTTAGTGCTGTGATCATCCATTACCTGCATCTCAGGAAGCAGAGATAACATTATCTAAAACAGAGAGAGTGACTAAAACTTGGTAGTACAGCAGGTGAATGCTTTCATGGGAGTTTAAAACTGCTGGTATACATACAAGCACCAAGGAGGGCACTGTCTGTCTACAACCGAAACCTGCTTTTACTCAAACTGGAGTGGAGGTGAGGAAGGGAAGCAGGTAAACAAAGAGCAGTGTGGGAGTATATACAGTGCTGTGTATGGGTATATATGCGTCTGTATGTATCAACTGAAGATAAGGTTTTTATTCATTATGATTCTTCAGTGACTGAATTCTCCCATTTCAGTAGTTGGAAAATATGGAAGCACTTTATTTGGGTCTCTAGTCCATGCTTGCTCCCACTTCTTGTACTAATGCATGTCAAGTGGGTGAGGACCCTCAGCAGATGGTAATGCATGAGTGCAAATCCTATAGCTGGTCAGCGGCTGTTGGGGGTGGCAAGAGGGTAGAACGGCTGCCACCAGCTCTCCTGGGGCCCCCTCCACACAGTGCGTATGAAGGGACTGCTTCCCGTCTCCAGGAACTGGTATGAAGAGAGGTTGGTATTCAAATATTGGTACTTAGTTGATGCTGTCACCCTTCTAAAACATTTTTCATAGTCCTTAGTTAGAGATTTCTATTGTCAAACAATAATTCTTAAAAGCTCTTCTTGTATAATTTTGATATTATTTTAGTTAAGCTGCTAGTAACAAAATCCTTTGACCCACTAATACATCCATAGTTACATGTATTATAAATATATGCATGTCCAGTAGGTAAGAGTAAAGTAATTCTTTATGGATTTTATATGTATTACAAAGGATATCTGTCAACATACCTTGATGAGAGATAACATGGAAATCTTTTCAGTTTTTGTCGAACACAATCTTTGTCTCCTTTTTAGATTTTCTTTTATTTTTGTTGCTATTCTTCCTTATTGTAAAAATAGTACAGTAACATTGCTTTAGATAAAAGAGAAGCTGTGGAAAGTGGGTCACTTCTAAGCCTAACGTAATGGTCCTCATTGGCTTTCAGGTGTATTTGCTAATAGTTTTTCTCCTGTGTGTTTCAGTTGGTTCTTTCCTGTAGCCCTCTGCCCCCCGCCCCCAGCTCTCCATCACAGGTCTGGGGATTAGGAATCCTCAGCACCCGGGTCAAATCCTGCTTCTCCCACTTCAGAGCTGTGGGGCCTTAGAGAGTTTCT
This sequence comes from Manis javanica, assembly GCF_040802235.1. Taxonomy (NCBI): domain Eukaryota; kingdom Metazoa; phylum Chordata; class Mammalia; order Pholidota; family Manidae; genus Manis; species Manis javanica. The sequence goes on from NC_133164.1 coordinate 110,832,415, forward strand.
TAACTTCTCCGAACCTCATTTCCTCGTCTGTAAAATGTAGATAATATTACCTATTCCATAGATTATTATGAAAATTCAATGAGATGTTGTATTTAAATGTATTTATTTAAAATACTTAGTTCATCCCTTGGTTTATGGTGGAATGGGGTCAGTATATACTTTATCTATATAAATACATTGTTTTTAACTTTAGTATAGAATATATTGATTTTATTCCTGAATTAGTGTAAGACATTCTGAGATGCCTGTAGAAAATCAGACATTCTTTCCTGAGATTAATGACTGTGTGGTGAAAGTAAACAGAAGATTTTAGCTCAAAGAAATGAATGATAACCTGTGATAATGTTGATGTCAACAGGGTCTTATGATTGAATCTACTTTTCCTTGTTGTGGCTTATCTTAATCTTTGGAATGTCTGTTATTAGAAAAGGAATGCTATTTTTTAATGATGCTAACCTCATCAAAGCTGCTTGTAATGTTCTTATTTTGTGATCATAATAAACATTTTGTGGGATAAAAATTTGTATTTTAGTCCTTTTAGGAGAAAACCACAAATGAATTTTCAAGTGAGTTTCTTATTTTTCTTAGTATAAATTACTCAGAATCTGACTTTAAACTAATTTTGGGGGCCTGATTCAAATGCTAAAAGAAAACCTCCTTTTAAAATTTTATAACTATTGTCAACATAAAAGATCATTTTAAGTCATAGCTGGAATCTATTTTGAGGCTTGCTTTCACTGACTTTAATACAAATTGTACATTTTAGAAGTTAGTAGATACTTGGATGAATGTTTAAATAGTATAAATAGTATTGGAACCTATTTTATCTCATGCTCTCTTGGGTTTATTTTTGAAATGGGAATAGTCCTCAGTTTATATTTACTTTCAGTTTTTAGTTTTAGTTTTAGTTTTAAAAATCAGCCATATTTAGTACTTATATCTAAGGGGATAAAAAAGTGTGTGTTTCAGATTTTCCTAGTATGTTAATGTAGAGCCTTTTCCAAAGATGATTCCAGTCTTCATTTTATTTTATATGTGATTAGATTTTAAGCACTATCAGTTTCAGTTTAATATCTAAATTTATGTAACTGGACTTGAGTTAACTGTAATTAGAAACCTTATAATGGCCAGTTCATCCATTTAAAGACCAATTCAAGTGCAAAAAAGAACAAATTGTTGTGGCGATTGTTTTGTATCCCCGTGTTCCAGGTTTCAGATAACTGAAGCAGCTAAAAAAAAGAAAAGGCAAACTGGATTAGCCCCTCTTTAATTTTATTATTTTGGAGAAAGTTTTTTGTGAGTTGTGGGAACTGTGACTGCTGTCAAGATAGATGCCCAATGAACTTGTAATTACACATTAAAGCTGATTTGCTAACAGCCTGCAAGAATACCTCTTCATTACACTAAACAAATTGTAAGAGTAGCAAAATTGGAACTCTACCTAAGGCTAACATTCCCTTTGCCTCATTCTTTGGGATGTGCCTGACTACGTAGTACATGCTATTTTTCTTTTGCAGGGTAAGGAATTTTTCATTGGACATTTAACTTTCAAGTTTGCATTTCCTTGGGCTGAGAATCAATTATAGTGGTATTTGAAATAAGCAGTGCATAATTATTTTGAGGTGTAACCAAGCTTCTTTGCATATTAGAAATTACTTTGTAGGACCAACCCTGTTTCCCCCTTTGGTTTATTTAGAAGACTTGCACTATCTGCCAGATGCTGCTTCCTAACCAGTGCAGTTATGCATCCCACCAGAGAATCCATCAGCACAAATCTCCCTACACCTGCCCTGAATGCGGGGCCATCTGCAGATCGGTGCACTTCCAGACCCACGTCACCAAGAACTGTCTGCACTACACCCGGCGAGTTGGTTTTCGGTCAGTATCGTTCACTTACATGCAAGTACAGCTTGTTCACTTGTAATGGCACAGCATTTTGAGTCATCTGTGCACATAGTTGTGAGGCTCATACAGTGATACCTCGATTAACAGATCCTCTGGGAACCTGGTTCGTTTGTAGTAGAGTTGATGTGTTTGAATTCTTAATGTGGTATTGGCTTTCTGGTCCACACAACACTGAGGTCAATTGGAGCCCGTCCTTTAGGCAAAATTGTGTGTGTGGCAAGGTGTGGCTTTGATGGGCTGGCTGTTGAAGCATCTCCTTTCTGCAGGCATCTAAGCATACTTTTGTTGGCATACTCTGCATTTGAACCCCTTTAAAGAACACCACACATTTCTGTACCTCTCAGTACCTCTCCTCTTCTAATCCAAGCAGAAAGAGTGTGATGGCCCCTATCTTGTCACATTGAAGGATCCAATGTGTCCTTTTTTAACATCGCTCCTTCCAGAAAAGCCTTCCACCCCAAACAGCCTGCCTTCATTCCTTCTTCTCCATGACTGTAGTCAAGGTGTCTCCCTCATCTCTGCACATCTTAACTCTGACCCCTTTCCCTTCCCCCTAAGGGTCTCAGATGTGTCTTCTATAACATCTGGCAAATCTTATGTTGATTTAGCTAGTATAGAGTAATGACCCTTATCTTCCACTTTGTGACCTTCTGAAATGCATTCTGGTGTCTTTTCTATTTTGACCCCATAAAAGTCCACCAAGAAAACCTGTCATCCATACACAGTGTCTTTGTTAATAGAGGTATTACTGTATTATTTGTTTAAGTTTTTGGTTGCCTAGATCTAAATCTGCATCTAGATTTACCATTAGACTGTTAATGCACAGTGATTTTTTTTTTCCAGTTGTAATACAGGTATGATTTTTATAAAAACGTAGTCCACTTGGTATGACTTCACAGCTTTATTTCACTTACATTAAGGTCATAATATCACCGATTACTACGTGGCTGTGTTTGCTTGTTTCACATTTATATCTCATGCCTCCAAACCTTTGATGTACAAATGCTTGATGGATTGGGATCTACCCATAGGACATGTTTGGTTTGGAAATGAAGACACCAGAGTTTTTTGTACTAGTTCAGTCACTGACTGTGGTAATTCATGTACTCTCTCTGTGTCACAGTCCCCCTGTATATAGAATTGATGTGGTGCCTGCCTCCATCTCCACTCACTGGGATGTTGCAGAGTGAAACAGGATAAGCAAAATGCATGCTCTGGGTGCTTAGGAGGAAAGCCTACAGGTTCCACAAAATCTGTACATGGTGACACTCGTTCTTACTCCATATTTTGGGAACTACACCTGATCCTTGAACAACATGGGTTTGAACTGTGCTGGTCCACTTAAACATGGGTGTTTTTCAATAAATACATTGGACAAGTTTTTGGAGGTTTGCACAGTTTGGAAAAAAAACCTTCTTTTTTCTAGCTTACTTATTATAAGAACACAGTATATAATAAAGGTTATACAGTATGTGTTTATCAACTTTTTGTTGTTAGTAAGGCTTCTGGTCAACAGTCGGCTATTAGTGGTTAACTTTTTGGGAATTAAAAACCACATGCAGATTTTTCACTCCAGGGGTGAGGTTGGTGCTCCCAACTCCTAATTTGTTCAAGGTTCAACTGTATTATCACCTGGATTCTTTGTTTGATAATATAAAAACAGTTCTAGCATTTTCTTAGTGCTCTTTTTTTAATGGATGCCAAGTTTTCCTCAAATGTTTAGTTTGTTTTTCTAGTGTAATGAAAGCAAAATTAGGTTGGAATGAATAAAGGAAATAAGACTTCTGCAATTCTAGCGATTTCTGGTATCTTTCCTAAATTAAGACAGAAGTTGTGCGTATCAGGCTGAAGTAATCAGCTCTAGGGAAAGCCCACCCCTTGCTTTGTCCCTCCATTCAGAGAGTTGCCACTTTGAATTTTTACTAAAATTTCTGTGTTTGGTATAGATTTTTTCCTGGACTTGAGCCTTAGAAGAACTGTAAAAATGCAGTGTGTGTACATTCTGAAGTTTAGTTCATGTTTCCCTTTTTAAACGAGAGAAAAAAAATGGACCTTCATTTTTTTCCTGCTGTTTTCAAATAATGATCAGTCTGGTGTTTGCGCCTTAGCAGCCCTGTGGCCTTCCTTACGCTGTTTCCCCCATCTTTTCGACTCCACACATCATCATTTTCAGTTTATCTTTTTCTTTACCAGAGAGTTCTCTCTAACACGGCTCCATGTCTCACTTTGTCGCTTCCCGATTCCGTGGGCCTGTTCTTTCTCTTCGTGATCATGTTGCAGCTCCCAAATCGTGAGGGGGTCACTCCCAGCTCCTGGTTGATTTGGTGAAAATCTAGTATTTCTTGGAGTTTTGGTGTAGAAGATCCTACTTCTTGATACTTTGGATCTGCATCTAGAGAAGGGACTTACAGGATTGTATACTAGAAACACTAAAAAAAAGTGTTTAGAAATAAAAAACTTGATTGGTACCCAGAACACAAAGGACTTCAAGTATATTAAATATTTATTAATGGACTGGAGTTTTAGTAGCTAGAAGATACTGAGTGAACCCTTCACATTCTGTCTTCTGTTGGTCAGATATTTTACAACTTTCTCTTTTAAGTTCTGTTTAAATTGTCTACTTCCTTTTCTCACAGCCGGGAGGGTTTCTCTTGGCCTCCATGGTGCTTTGGACCAAACCTTGCCACCTTCTTCTTCAATTCCAGTCTAGATTCTTTAACTTACTCTTTATTTTCTTTAGGGTTAAGTCTTTTTGCAGTCCAGGCAACTTCAGAGAACTCACTCTTTGTTCCTTTTTGCCCTTCCGGGGTCTTTTGCCTTTGGAACAGTAACTACCTTTCCACCTTTCTACCCTTGATGGGAAAAATCTTTTGTGTATGATTCAAGGTGTAGAGGATTCTTTCATTCCCTTAGTAACGTACTTATTTTTGTTCTATCTAATCTTCCTCTTTCATAGGAATCACACGCTGCTAGGGTTGAGAAGGATTGAACTATGATCTTGTCCAGCTCTTCCCATTTTACAAATAGGCAGCCTATCCAAGACAGCACAAGTTCAAGTTAGCCCCAGGTAATTTCAGGAGGCTGGGGTGGCTGTATCACCTAGATAATAGTTCAAGTAGATAGGACAGAGGAGCTTTCCTTAATTATTCTACTGTTATTTAGTATTTGTAATGTATATGCCACTGAATATTATGCCTTAAATCGTAATATAATAAAATGCATTATGATTTTTATAAAATGCTTGCAAAGCTTCATTAACATGGTACACTTTATAATAGAACACATACAAGTCAGAACATGCCATTCCTGTGTGACTTGGGAAGCATCTGCCTGAATTTGGAAGGGAGGTTCCACGAATAGCAGTATCTTAGGTTAATGCAAAGTCATTGGATTGGGCACACCTCTGGGAAGCAGGCCCCGTGTGCTGTCTTCCTTCCGGAGCCCGCGCCCACGTTCACATCCGTGAACATGCCCGTGCAGGCGTGTTAAAGGTAAACCTGTAGACGCTTGAGAGTCCACAAAGTACCCATTCAGATAGTTCTCGGTGTGAACACAGGAGGAGAGCTAGGTCAGCAAATGGATGTGTTGTACATGCTGCCGAGAGTCTTTGCCTGAGAAAGATGAGGCTGGGGACAAATGGGTCTCAATTTTCAAGTTTGTTTCTATAGGACTAGAATTGAGGGAGGAATGACCAATCAAACTATTAGAAATTCAAGAAGTTAACTAGAGAACTAATTCATTTAGAGATGTCAATTTTTCAGAGGTTCATAATTCATGTCATTTCTTAAACAATTTTAAGTGTCCTAAACTTTATTTCCCATGAGACAGACAATCCAGGTGGCCCATAGCCTTCAGATACATTGGACGCATCAGTGTGTACCAGGGACCAGTGGCTGTGACTTTGAAGCTAGTGCTTATTTGTTCCTCTCTGCCCATCTGTTGATGGTATACAGGTTTAGATAGTGAAGTGTCTTCTACTGGAAGTGCAGTTTGGGAGCCTCAGGGTGACAGACTGTAGCATGTGGGTGTCTTCTCCAAAGCCAGGAGTCCTGGGGTCTTGCTGTGTTCCCCAGCCTTGATACAGCCCCCATGATCCTGTGGTCTCTGGATATTCATTCCTAGAAACTTTAAAGATGCTCAACAGATAGACCATTTGGGCTTTATTCTTCTTTGTCATCTAACAAAACAAAGCACACTTCCAAAAAGCCATTAGAAACCTTTTGAATATGTTCATTTTACCTGTTTCTACACAGTTAAGTGACACGTGTGTAATGGTCTCGTGCTAACGACTGTGTTTATTTTCTAACAGATGTGTACATTGCAATGTTGTGTACTCTGATGTGGCCGCACTGAAGTCTCACATCCAAGGTTCTCACTGTGAAGTCTTCTACAAGTGTCCCATTTGTCCCATGGCGTTTAAGTCTGCCCCAAGTACACATTCCCATGCCTACACACAACATCCTGGCATCAAGATAGGAGAACCAAAGTAAGTCATACTGCCTTTTGACTTTCACTCCACTACTTTATGAGTCATTTAGAGGAGGGAGTACTGTGGAATAAAATTTAATATGAAAAATTATGCCACTATACAGATGTTGATGCTCTGTGAACTGTAGCTTATAACTCATAAGCTATCTACACCTTTCAGTTCTTTCCAGGGGAAGTCTTTGTCCAAAAATGTCACTTATTATTTATGTTCTTATCATCAATTTTTACTACACACGTGAATATTTATGAATTTTGTTCTTTTTCCTAAGGTGATTTTAATAAGTAAGTTCTAGGAAAACTAAAATACTGTCATCTTTCGATTTTTCCATGGCTTCTTATAGGATACACTTTTCACGGTAGCATTTATAACATGAAGTCAATTTAAGACCCTGTTTACTGAGTTTAACTTCACAGCCAGTATAAGTCCTTGATTACTAAAAGTAAATTTCACTTTTGCCTTAATCTTCTCTTAACTTTGTGAGGTCTTGCTTTATGGAGTCTTTAATAATGAAGTGATAACGTCAGCAGACAGCTCCTAACAAGACAGGTGGCTTAGCAAAGAGGAGGGAGTGCGGGCCCTGGAGTCAGAATCCTACCACCCACCCACCAGCTGTATGACCTTGGACCATCACTCGCTGTCTCAGCCTCCGTTTTCTTCCCCTTTAAAGTGAGGGTGATGCTTATGTCCAGCGTGTGTGTGAGGCTAAAAGGAGAAGACATGTTTAAATCGTGTAGCACATGGTCCCTATGTCTGGAGCGTGGAGGGGCTCAGTGGCCATAGTTCCTTTCCACGTGTTCTCCTCCACGTGTTCCCAGCACTGGATTGGACAGTAGTGCTTATGTTCTTCTACGCCTGCATTCCTATGGCAGGGTGGAGCTCGATCACCATGTGAGACTCGATTTGCTGCTCAAATCTGTTGGTGTGTCTTTGTCCATAGCTCCATGATCAAGGACATATAGGGGGAAGGTGTGCAGATAGGCCATGTTATATATGTCTGGCTTCTATTGCAGCATTTAATTTGGGGAAATGTTATTGACTGAACACTAAAGAAGTGACTCTTTTTGCTGAATAAAATGGAATTTTGTTCTAATAGGAACTCTACTCCAATCTTTGTAGTTCCTCAAAGTAAAACAAATTACAAATGAGGTGATTCATATCTTGACTCTGAAGATGGGCATTAGTGAATTGAAGGCAGTCTTCAGGATTCATGATAGTAAGGCTTTTGGACACTAAAGCTGGACGCATTTCCCCCATAGTGAATATAGTTTTTAATTTCATTCTTTACTCAAATAGATAAAACTTTACTTACTGAGATCTGAAACAATAGTTATTATCTGGGAATAGAGGGCAGCAGCCACCGCAACTGATTAAAATAAGTGAAAACAGTATTCTTCAAAATTTTAGTAATGTAGGAAAAAATTATTCCAATATTCTCTAAAAATTCTTTTTACTGCAAGCACCAAGCCTAATTGGTTCTTTAAAAAGTGTTAAGCCTAGAGACAGACATCAACTACTGTGTTTTAAACTATAAGACAAAAAAATTTACGAGTAAAGTGCAACAAAACTCCCAAACCCCAGTGAACTCTTAAGTTAAGACCACTAAGTCAGGATGAGGAGAGGAGCTTGGCTAAATCGCGTCCTCGCCTGCAGCCTGGCTGCGGTGGCAGGTGCCGCTCAGGCAGTTGTTCGTCACCCCCACACTACAGCCTGCCTGAGATCAGTCTCCCCCACACCTTTCCCTGTACAGCCCTCTGTGAAACCTTCCTTCCTGTGCCACGCCGCATGGCCAGCTGGCTTACATTTGACGCAGAAGCTTCCTTCTGATATTAAATCCATCTCCACTCTATGTTAAAGCCCAAAATAAGTTGTCCTCCACCCCTGTTTCAGTAGAACCTCAGGCATTGAACTCTCTGGTATTTGGTTGAACTCTAGCAGTATTTGGTTAACGGGCAGTTATGCAAATGACTCAAAATTTTGCAAATGAATTAATTTTTAAAGATCAATATGTAAATAATCCCCCTCATCATTTTCTTTAGAGACTAATATGTACATCTGAAAATGTACCCACGAAGTCCTGCCACCCCAGCACCTCAAATGGAAGAGCATAATGCAAAATTTTTATTTAATAGACATTTATGTAATGTTTATTATGTGCCAGGCACTGTTCTAGTACTTTGTTTCTTGTTTTCCAGTGTATGGTCAGGCATGTTTCCCTGCTGTCTACAAGGAAACTTTGAACACCCTTTAATCTTTTCTGGGTAATTCGAGATCATTTTGAATGTTCATTACTGGATTTCATGGTGATACAGTTTTGTGTCTATTTTCATATTTTCCTTAACATCTGATTAACAGCAGGGGTTTTTGTTTTGCTTTGTTTTCGCTTTTTCTTGCTGTTTTGTGCTTTCCTTTTATTTGCGACTTCTAAATGTATGTAAGTGGAGAAACGAGAATCCCAAAGTTAAGAATTGTATAAGAGACTGAGAGCTTTTGAACAAGTTCCTAAGAAAGAAAATGTGCAGGAATACGGTAGAGGACTTTGGAGTCAGACGAAGGTGGATTTGAGCCATTGCCCTGGGATTCATGCAGCATTAAGCAGATTCCCGAACCTCTGTGAGTCTCCTGTTGCATGTGGGAAGTGGCAGGGAGGTGCCTTCGCCCGGTGGAGGTGCGGGCATTGTGTGATGCTCAGGACAGTGCTTTGCGCCTGGTCGGTTCCAGTCCGTGGCCATGGAGGAGGTTTGCGGCAGTGATTTCAGAACTTAGACCCTTTTCTTTAGTTTTACGTGCATTTCAAGTGTAGCGCTGTGTTCTGGAGAGTTTTGTTTATTGTAAGTTGAGCCTGAGTGTGGGTATTTGGTTTTAACTTTCTATTTCTTCTTTTCTGCTCTCCTCCACCCCCTTCTCTCCAGTGTCTGTCCCCTCCCCACCCTTAGCCTAGTCACCCTGCCAGGCACTCAGTCTGGCCTCTGATACGATCAGGCTCTTAGGTTTGGCTCTCAAAGCCCGTCACAGCTCTGCCACGCCGCCACCCTGCCGTTCCCGCGCTCTGGGCCTCCGGCCTCACTGGGTCCCTCAGTGCCGCTCGCCATGCTCTGCCCGTTCAGACTCTGCCTGAGTCTACGTGGCACTCACTGCCTTGAATGCCTTGCCGCCCCACTGCCTGGCAGGCTCTCTCTGGTTTTTTTCCATTGTGATTGGAGAGTTTGTTCCATCTTCGTGTTCTAACCCTGTGTCTGTGAGGTTCATGATCCCTTTATTTGGGCTTATTTCTAAACATTAGCACCGTTTTTAAGTTTCCTAGTTTGTGTTCTACAGAAAAGTTGGAAGGACCCTCTAAAAGACTCTTGCATCCCCTTCGTCCGGATTCCTCAGTTGTTAGCAGTCACAGGCACTCCATCATTTCATTCTGCCTGTGTGTGTGTCTCTCTCTCTCACATGTAGGAATAATATTTAGGGCGTCATGACGTTAGTGAGTGTGTTCGCTTCTCCTCCCCAAAAGGGAGCTTTGGTTGCCTTCCCTTCCAACTCACAGATCTCATTAAAATCTCTTCAGTATATGAGGCAGTGTCTTTTTTTTTTCCTTCCTTTCTAGTTCAAAATCCTATCCAGGAGCTTGTGTTGCCTTTAAGTTGCCCTGTCTCATGCATGTCCTTCCATCTGGAGCAGGTGTTCAGTCTTTCCCCCTCTCACGTCCTTGGCCATCCAAAAGAGGGCACAGGCCTTTCGGGAATCCTCTCATAGGGGACAGTGGGGACCTGCACTGTCTACCTGTCCCTGCAGCGATGATAGTGACTTCCATCACCGGGTCAAGTTGGTGTCTGCCAGATTTTTCTACCACAAAGTCATCATGTCCTCCTTTATACTTGTGAGCACTTTGTGGGGTGGTATTCTGATATCGTACCAACAAATTGTTCTTAAGAAAAATGCCTAAGTAAATAGATTATCTTCTATTTTATACTTCCTTTGCTAGTCAACAGAAGGCAGGAAATCAAATATAACCCCTCCCCAAAGGAATGTATCATGAATAAAATGAGCCATGCCATTTTTCATAAAGTATTTTTTTCTGGAAGTGTAAGAATAGAATCTTAAGCCATTTCTTAGCTTGGCTAGTAAATCTTGGTTCTGTTTTTGAGTCTCTTTTTTCTCTTATCACTGTATGCTGATTACAGAAAAATCAGGAGACGTAGACAAGCAGAACGCTAGAAGGAATTCATGAGCTACCACCCAGCACTGAGGACGGCAGCTCTGTGCCTTCTCTTTCTTCTCCACGCCCTTAAAAAATGTGATCAGGTCGTACATACTGTCTTGTTACCTGTTGTTTTAATCTTCATGAAAATATTTCCATGTCACCAGCATATGTCTGCAGCATGATTAACACAAATTTTTATATAGTTCTTAATTAACTACTTAACATTACTTGACATTTGAGCTGTTTCCAACTCTGTGCATTTCCAGCACTGAGGAAAGGAACACCCTGTCACACCTGGTAAAATTAATGAGGATGCATCCTGAGAGTACCTCCCCTGAGCTGTATGGTGAAGTCCTGTAAAGCCTTGTCTGACCTTAAAAAATGTCCATCCTCCCTGGTCAAGGGTGCCTGTGCTCTGTGCTGAAGTAACTGAAACACCTTATAAAAACACGTCATTCACTCCAGTGAAATTTATACATGTCACGTGGAAAAAGAAAAACAGTCAAATCTGTATTTTTTTGACGAAGAACTACCAAGTGAGAAGTGCTTTATTAAAAAGACCCTGAGGGGAAAGACACATGGTTTCAAGAGGCGTTCCTTTCTTAGCGTTGCTGTGGGGATCACAAATGGAACCTCAAGTTTCTTTTTTCATCTCTGACTTCTATCTTCAGTCACTGTTTCTTTGCCACTTTCCTTAGCTGCTCCCTAGATTCTTGGTGTCTGTTCTTGCAGTTTTTCAAAGGAGACATAGGTGTCCTTAGGGCCTCTCCTAAGGATCAGGATGACCTGGACTGGCTGTTGAAGAAAGGGGGCCTACTGTGGGCAGATGTGTTCCCAAGTGACCCATCTACCCTACTGAGGGCAGAGGTCGGCAGCAGGGGGGTCTAGCCCTCCCACTGCTGTAGGTGACTCTTGCCTGAGCTTCTGCAGAAGGTGTTGATGGATAGAAGAGATTCTGTTGAGAAGGTTCAGATCTGCTGGGTGACTTAATGAGACTGCTGGGTGGTAACATAGTAGGTACGAAAATGGCATGTGGTGGACAGTGAATATTTTAAACTACTTAACACACAGTAGACATTCGTGTGTTGAGGTAACAGTGGTGTGGATTTTCTTTCTGTTTCTTGATTTGGGGGTATAAGTGTTTCCCAGTGTAGGACTTTCTGTGTTAAGAACAGATACAGAAATGTTGACATTGAGGTGTGAAATTGCTACTGACTTTAAAAGAACACTTGGAATGCGTGACAGCTTGTGTAGGCAGTGGAGTTGAGGAGGCCAGCTTAGTTCATGAATCCAGTTCTTTTTCAAGTTAAGGTGCCCTCACTGAGCTGTGTCCCTTGTCTGATCTTGAAAAATACCTAAGAAAAAAAAAATTGAGGGTGCTTTTGCTCTGTGTTAAAGTAATGAGCGAAGATCGTGTAAAAATGTGTTTCAGTTGTAGATCTGTGAAGAGCAAATGGTGGTTAAATCAGACTCCTAAGCTGATGTGGCTGAACGCATCTTCACCCAAAATGTTACGATTGATCCGCGCTTGCCTGACGCCAGTTGCCTTCAAAAGTTCGTTTCAAAGTGAAACTTTTGTTCTTTTTACCGTGTTTATGTGTTCTCACTGCTTCTGCCTCCTGAATTCTTGAGATGAGATGTAAAGTAGCAGTTCCTTTGACTTGAGAGACGAGGGCTGACTGACATTTCCATGCACTTCTTCTATTTTAGAATAATATATAAGTGTTCCATGTGCGACACTGTATTTACCCTGCAAACTCTGCTGTATCGCCACTTTGACCAACACATCGAAAACCAGAAGGTGTCTGTTTTCAAGTGTCCAGACTGTTCTCTTTTATATGCACAGAAGCAACTCATGATGGACCATATCAAGGTGTGTGCACATCTCTTCGTGTCCTTTAAATGAATTGCAGATCCACTCATTGGTCATAAAGTGAAGGCTGAGCTGCTGCTGCTGATAAACCTTGCATGCTTTCGAGGGAAGGGATGGATAAAGCTGCTTTTGGTAACAAGCCATTTTTGCAGGCTGTCATCATATGTTCACTTGACTGAGGAATGCTTTCTCTTCCCTCATTCGGCTCTGCATACCATGAAAGATCGATGCAAAGCAACAAATGCATGCTTGCTTTCATAATGAGGTGGTAGGGTTCTTTTTTCCTACATGTGAAAATGATGCCTGTGAAGTTTACTTTTTTGAGACCTTGATGCTAAATAGGATTTAGAATAGATAAGGACTCTGCTGCTGATGAATTATGTCCATTCATGTAAATATTGATATATTTAGAGAAGGTTTTCTCTTAAAATTATTTAAGCAGTTAAGTTGGCTTTATAAATTGATGCCCCTGGATCTTTTAGTCTTTTTTTTTTTTTTTTTTCCCCCTACCAAGGTTCCATGTAAATTGACAGTGGAATGTCAAGGATACAGCACAGTGTCTGGTTCCTGGTGGGTGTTCAGTTAATGAAATGAATAGCTGTCCAGTTTGGATGACCCACTCTCCAAACCCAGAAAAGGGCACCTAAATCTCTTCACAGCCTTTTAAGCTCACTAAGGACAGAGCTTAGTTCTCCCCTTTTAACTCTCCACTGTGATAGGTTATGCAGTTTTATTCCTGTGTGATTAGGAGAGAATATCCATCAGCTCTCAGGGATTAAAGTGACTTAACTTTTTAGAAAGAGAAATAGCAGACCCAATATTACCAGGAACTTAGTCTCTTTTTTTTCTTAGTTTTTTACTTTTTCAATATGTTACACAAAAAAGTCAGTTTAAGGAAAGAATTAGGTCTCTAACTTAGTCTAGTCTCATCTTGGTTAAATGAATGGACTGTTAATCCTGGCCATTGCTGGTGTTGAGTGTATGTGTGCTCACATAGCATAACACCTATTGCAAAGGGCTGAATATCTTGGGGAATCTGCTCATTAATGGTAAATGCAGTGGCGGTGTGGCTGTTACTATATTGAATCAAGTGCATAGGAGAAATGTTTCATCATTCTCATGTTCAGTACCATAAAATCCTCTTAAGATATATGAAGGGTTTTCAGTAAAAGTACAAAATCATCTTGACACCAAATATTTATTTAATGAGTGATCAGGAAGGACTAAAAACTGCTCATAAAAATGTAGGAACATTGGAATTAGACCCAGATGTTTTAACCTACTGTACTGTGGGGGGAAAGAAAAGTAAGGAAAGTTGCTTCTTAAGAGGCCTTTCAGGTATTTGCTTTCTGGAACTCATCTTCACATCTGGAAGTGGGTCCTCGACTTTGTGGTTAGGGTCTTTCTTGTGTAAATAGTGAACTTGGAGGAATACAAGGTTGTAAGAAATAGACACTGAAGAGGAATGGTAAAATCCTGGAGCCGCAAGGAGGAAAGACTTGTTTTTATTTATCTGAAGATTTACAAGACTACATGATATGAAAACAGTGGGAATACTCGCTCAGGGTCTCATTTCTAGTATGTTCTATACATTTTAAGTATTACCCTGCTCTTTAGTGTTTGGCAATGGGTATAAGAATAAAAATGAACTTTTAGGGACACCTTGTTTTTATTTTTATTTTTAAGATAATGTATCTAGCTCTTGTGAATTTATTTACATTACCTAATGCTTGTGCTGTTCAGTTTTTCATGAGGAAGGAATTAAGAGAAGATAGAACAGGAACAGCGTATCTGCACAAACTCATGTAAAGGTAGATCTTTATGTGCCTGATTTAATTCCATTCATTTCTTTGTTCTACCAAAATACAGATTTATTCGCTGTGTAGGACCCCTGTACTCCATCCACATTGGCATTTACATTTAAAGTAAAATTTCAAGTTACAGCAATTCAAGCTATTTATTTTTACAGAACCTAAGGAAAAGTTGATTTTGAAAGAATTAAGTCATATTTCTTTTATTTAAGAAATACATTTGTTTTTAATCTAGTTTTTACTTACATTGTGAAACAAAAATGAGTTAATTAGAAATTCTCATTTTAGTGCACATGCTTCTTTTTGTCACAGCAGAATTTTCTTTTGTAATTTCTATAGCACTGTAAGGTTATCTTACAGAAGAAGTCTTTAATACTTTAACCATCTGTTAGGTTTTTAGTTTGTAAAAATCTGTTTGCCTAGAAACTTAGAAGTTTATTAGATTTTGGGCTTTGTTTTCTTTGGGTTTTAAATGGCTAAACGTGAAAACTTGGCTTCTGTTCTGAAAAAGGCCTTTTAAACACAAAGCCTCTGCCCTGCGTGGTGGAAAAGAAGCCACTGCAGCTTTTGGCTGTCAAGAGCTCACATCCTGCCCCAGATTTTCTCTTTGCAAAGGAACATGAGACGTTCTGCTCAGGCCTTTTCACAGACCAGCTCGGGGATCGTCTTGGTAGACCTGTAACCTCTGCTCATGGGAAAATTACAGAACCTGCCTTTTTTCCTTCTGGGGAAAAGTTGGCTAATTCTTGGTACTGTTGAGAGCAGACCTCACCTTGAGAAAAGTGAGAGTTTGCTGGAGCACAGCTTACTAATTCCAGCACTCAAGAAAGAACGTGGAGCTGGGGTCGATAAGGTGTTGGTCTCTGTGACCTGGGAGACCTGAACGTGCCAGCACATCAGGAATCGTGTGTCATGGTGATCTTCTGTAGGTTCAAGAGCACAGGCTAGCACGAGCCTGAGTCCAGATAAGAAGGTCCAGTTCAAAGATAAATTGTGCACCGAGGCACAGACTTGTGTGCCTCCTTTTTTTGTCTACTTTTGTTCTCTGTGCTTCTTGAACACAAACAAAACACAAAGTGAGCTAATCTTTAGAATCAGATGATAAACTGCACTAATTAGTAGGTAAATTTTGGAATTTGTGTATTTATATTGAAGCTAGTTGTTGTGGCAGTTATGTTCATGAAAATAAATAGCTGAGCAATTTAAAAAGGCCTTTTGAGTGTCCACTGTGTATAGTTCACAAGTCTGGGTGTTACCAGTAAGAAGGGCTGGATTGGGATAGAGCGTGGGGGGGGTGTGTGTTAAAAATACCAAAAAAGAAAACCTAACCAAACCCAAATTCTTGCAAGTGTTCGAAGAATGGGAAAGGCATGAAAGGGAGGGAGAAAGGTTTGCCATTGATCTCTTGCTCTTCGGGATTTGTTGAAGTTGGTCAGCTAAGGGTCTAAGGGTCTTGACCACCTACCGGTGTATTAGCCTATTTAAATGTTTCTGGGTAGAAAGTAAAATGTTCTTCCCCAGAAATATGGGCTATTGTAGAAAGGGCTCACTCTGGCACACTGTGGGAGGACAGAGGGCTAGGAATGATTTGGACTCACTACAGAAGTCTTTCTTTAAGAATCTTAAAATGGGCACAAGCAAATAAGCTTTTAAAAATTATTTGGAACTAGAAATGCACAACCTATAGCAACTAGAAGGTTAATTCTCCTTTCTCTCTTTTTAAGTGTAATTTTGCTTAGGTTTTTTTTCTTCACATATTAAGTACCTCTGAATGAATATAAGATCGTATTGAAATGTCTATAGCATATTAAGATAGTCCACATGTGTTTTCTTTTAGTGGTGTGATTTATGATAGGTATTTCTTTTCTTTTTGTAACATAGTCTATGCATGGAACATTGAAAAGTATTGAAGGGCCTCCAAACTTGGGTATAAACTTGCCTTTGAGCATTAAGCCTGCAACTCAAAATTCAGCAAATCAAAACAAAGAGGACACCAGATCCATGAATGGGAAAGAGAAATTGGAAAAGAAATCTCCATCACCTGTGAAAAAGTCAGTGGAACCCAAGAAGGTGGCCAGTCCTGGGTGGACGTGTTGGGAGTGTGACCGCTTGTTCACACAAAGAGATGTTTACATTTCCCACGTGAGGAAGGAGCACGGGAAGGTAAGCGTGCAAGCCACCCGTTAGCCTGCGGAGGAGCCCTGGGCTGACAGACCTCCACGATGTGGCTCTGCCAGTAATAATTAGTAGGGTGATCTTGAAAGTCACTCAGTGTCTCTGAGCCTCAGTTTCTTTTTCTGTAAAATAGGAAGGACTGTCATATCTTGTCTGTGATTTTGTTAAGAATTGCCTTCACCGGTGCTTCCCATGGCTGGCAGTGACTTATCCACATTCATGTTTATAGCTGAGAAAACTTGAGAACGGTCGGTCAGAGTTAATAATGTTTGAATTTACCCTTTAGCTGTGTGATAAGGAAGAAAGGAGGAGAGAAAGAAAATGGATGTTTTGAAAACTGTTAGTAACATTTGTATGACTTACCTGGTTCTTGAGGTTGGCAGTGGGAAGAGGGACCTCATCCTTAAACAGTATCCAGGAGCAACTCTGTAACTCAAACTCAGTGAGAAATCTGAGTTGCAATATGTGTATTCTTTCTCTTTTTAAAATAACAACTACACATCTCCACCTGATAGGGATTTTTCGAAAATGCCCATTATTAGACCTAATCAAACAAGCACGATTATTTTTTAATATTATTCTTGTTGTCTCAAAGTCCGTTTGTTCCTGTTAGGATCCAGAAAAATTCTGTATTGCATTTGGTTCTTGTATAACTTAAATCTTTCTTATGTCTACAGCAGCCTGTCCCTCTGTTTTATTATTTTTTTTAATGCGCTCTTGATTTGTTGGAAAACTGGGTTATACATCCTGTAGATTGTCCTCTGCATTTCTGGAGTTGGGTAATAGCTTCCTTTTGACATTGTTTAATTTGATTTTCTTTATCCCATAATTCCTATAAATTTGATTAGATTTAGGTTGAATTTTGTAGATACCAATACGACAAAGGTGTTGTGTTCTTTTTGTATCACATCTCAAGACACCTAATATCAGCCTGTTCCACTTTTATTGATACTAAGATCAATTTGTGTGTTCAGATAGATACATGATACTTGTAATTTTACTGTTTTAACTTAAGCATGCACATTGGCTTAAGTTAAAAATAAAAACCAAATAGTTTTTAACTATATAGTTTAACCAAATAGTTAAAAACAAAACCAAATAGTTAAACTGGAAACCTGTATAAAAAGTGCATAGGTATTGGTTTGTAATGAGTATATACTAGATCCTTGAAAAGTTTGTTAAATTAAGTATATCAAGCATTACTTTGTAGCCTCTTTTGCAGGGTTTGTTTGAGCTATTCATGAAACTAACATGTTTTACCTTGTTGCCATTCCAAACGCTGTACACCTGCCATTGAATATTGATGACAATGATTACAGATTGCAAAATATGTTTGTGGTTTAACTACACTTAATTCCGTGTCTCTTCATTTAGAAATTTGTTGCTTATGGAATATATCTATTTTGTAGCACATTGCTTACTTAATCTTCTCAACTTCAGGCTCCCTTAATGGGCAATAGCATCTTACAGTATTTCTTGTAAATACTGGGTGATTAAGGGGCAATACTTGATAACCCTGCTGTGTAAATACACTACCAGTAGTCATGCAGTGCTTCTTGAAAAAGTCTTCTGTTTTTGGTACCCAAGCTAAATTTCACAAATGTCAAAACAGGAGCAGACCTTAATAATTATCTATTAGCCCAGTCCTTTCATTTCTTATACATTTGAGATTTCTGTAACCATCTTGGAATATTTCAGAATTCTTTTGTATTTTTTTTTTCCCTTAATGATTTTTATCTTGCACATCTGACAGTTACTGTATCTAGTATGTAAGATGAAGAAATGGCTCAGAGAGATTTGGTGGGATGAAATTTAACACTTAAACTGTTTGCTCTGGACTGTAGCGCAGAGCTGGCGCTGAGCTGGACGTGTGCAGGCACTCTGTGTACGCACATGTTCTTGTATTAGACGCAGCCATTCATCACGGCGGGGAAACGTTTGGCTTAGTAGGATTTTAGGATTAGCTTTGAAGAAGTTAAGACTGCCTTTTGGAATGAGGCGCATCAGATTAGATTACAGTTTAAATACTGTTCACTCGGCCTCCTGAAAGGACTAGAGGGGGGTGGGTAGAGGGCAGGAAAGAAATGTCTTTTTTCATAAACTGGTGAAATGAAAAAAAGTGGCGAACGAGAGTCAGGGAGTCAGAAACTAGCAGGGGATTCCGCCGCACCCTCAGACTGGGCCCTCCCTTCCAGGCACCCCCGAAGAGACGCTGTACCTCTTCCCATTCTTTTCTGATTCTCTCCTGTCAGAATGCTCTGATCACCTCTCCTCCATTTAAACCCCAAACGTCCGATCTCCTACTGCGGTTTTTCACCCTCTTTTCAGACCACTAAGCAGGCACCTGGCCAGCTGCTCATCTCATTCCCTCCCCACCCGACCGCCTTTGGGTCCCAGCTTCACCTCGGCACCAAACCCGCTTCACTCGTGACCTCCTCATTGTTGAGGCAGTTGGACAGTTTTTTGTCTTCACCTAGATTGACCCCACTGCAATATTTCACATGACTGGCAGTTCTTCCTAAAAGCATTTGAACACTACAGTCTTCACTGGCTTTTCTCACGGTTGCCAGAACAACCATCAGGTTTCTGTCCTGGAGCATTTAATGCTCCCTCTGGGAAATTTCAGTTACTCGTAGTTTCACTTCTCATATATATATGCAGATAATTTCCAAGTCTCTGTCTTCCAGCTGTGGTTTCTTGCCTGCATTCCAGTCCCTGAAATCCTACCACTTATCAAGTGTTTCAGCTTCTTAAGATAATTCACAGAAGCTTTAAGCCTGTCCAACAAGGAATCTAAACCTCCTCATTCCCCGCGCCCCCAGCTTCTGCAGCTAACAGCTTGGTGTCCAGCCTGACTTGGTGATTCTTCCTTCCACCCAGTGCCCCCCTTCGTCCATCCATCTATAATGCACCCCTTTATTTTTTGTTCAGAAACTGTCAGCTCTTGCCTGAATTATTCTCCCCTTAGCCATTTTTCTAAAGCGCAGCTGCCATTGTGCAGTGTTACGTCTCCATTGCCCTCAAAGTAGTCCAGCCTTCACGACGTAGCCTTTCTCTCTGGCAGCCCTTCTCTAGCCGTCTCTCATGCGGTGCGTGTCACGCAAACTCAGCTACCTTAAGTGCTTTAAACACTGTTTGCTCATTCGCCTCTGGGGCTTTCCAGGTGCCGTTAGTTTGAAAGAGGACACCTGTCTGTGGCTGACATCTTAGTCCTTTGGGTCTCAACTGAGACATCACCTCATCTGGAGAGCCTTTCTGGGTCCCTTCAGACTGAGCCTGGGCATCTTCCTGCACGTTCCCATGGCAGCATGGGCTTCCTTACTGTGACACAGCCCTCTGTGGAGGGTGCCTCTTATCTCTTTTCTCCCATTAGACATTCTATGCTTTCTGTCTCTCTGTAATTCTCATCCATTAAGTCTCTGGGGGCTTCTATCCTGAGCTTATAGTAAGCCAATAAATATTTCTTCAAGTAATGGATAGAGAATGTGTGCTGATTTGGAAGGCTTCTAACCCCTTAGACTTAGTTTCCTCTTCCTTAAAATGGGAGTAATGCTTGCGTCAGTGACCTCACAGTGTCTTGTGTTGTAAGTGCCCAGAGGGAACTGCATGTGAGGTGGTAAGCAGCCTCCCAGTCCTTTGGATTTAATATGAGAGATAAACATGAAATGGCGGTACACATATAAGGAATTCGAAAATTGCATTTGGCTAAATGTCTCTCAGGAGAGCATAACTATTGACTTTCACCAGGTTTGGAGTTAGCACTACATATTATGACAGTATGTAAGTTGTTATGAGCCAGTGCGCTGTGAAGGTAAATTTGGTTTCAGTACTATAACCACACCTTAAAAATATATTTGCATATAATAATTTTGGGAGTACATTGAGAGTATTCCCAGAAAACATTAGGAGTAAACCAACTGAGTTTATATGAAGACAATTCACTGCTGTTCCTTTCTAATGGCCTGTTTTGGCTTCAACAAGTGCTTCTGACCCTTCTCCTCAGTTCCCATCCAAAAAAATCTTGACTGAAATAACTATTTTGTATAGAATTCCATGTTAGACAGAGATATTCAGTAGCTTTGTCTTCAGGAGTCAAAAACATAGTTCAGCTCTGCTAGTTACTCAGTAGCTAGCTTCTCTGCCTCTACAATACTTATGTACTTTCCTATTAATATAAATACAGTATCTACTTCCAGTGGTTTATAATTTTTTTTTCAGTAATTTGTTATCTGATTATTAATGGGAAATAGTTCAAATTTTTTTTTATTTTACTAATCTATGCACATTTGTTAAAGGTATAATCATTTAAAAAACTTAGAATTTTGCTGAATCATTTAGCCTTTTAAAAAAGAAAAATAGCTAAAGTAGCCTCATTTAAAAAAGTGATTATGAGAAATTCCATGCAGAGAGACCAGTAAAAATGTGGTCACTTTCTAAAGTTTGTGCTACTGTTTTGTTACAGGTTTCAGCTATGCTTTCAAATCAGACTTTCTGAGGATAAGTTTGTGTGTCTTACTGTTCTGTTTTCACTGTCTCACAGTGTTGTGTCTTCCCCTCAGCTCATGACTTGCCCGTATAGAAAGGGACATTGTCATCGTGAATACACATAAGTTGAATTCTCGATCTGGGTATTAAGTAGTTTTCTGGCTACAGAAATCTTTTCCACCTTCCCCATCTCCACATTCTCAACCATAAAACCAGGAAGTTGAGCTTGTCAGTGTCATTAACCTGACGGTCCTTTCCAAACTATGAGATAGATAGATGTAGAAACAGATAGATGTAGAAATACACAGAATTTCATATGCAATTTAGGGGGTCATGTTCCTCCTGACTCTTGGTTGTTCTGGGCATCTTCTAGGAACCTCAAATTAGGGTCCCCTCAACAAGAGAATAGCTTGAGGTTCTTACCAATGAAACTTTCTGCACAGTTTTATAACCTGATCCTAAATAAACAAGTAAAAGTTGTTTACACTTGTTCAAGTCTTGGAGAAGCATAAGATGAACTGTGGTAATTCTTTGTAGTCATTTCTCTTTTGCTGCCTGGTACCTCCTGCACATCAAGAGGTTATTACTGATGCCATCAGAATGAGCCTTGCCAGATCTTTTGAGGTTCTTTAGGGTGTAGATGTGATCTGGTTCTGTGTCTAGAAATTGGGAGGAGCCTGGGGTTTGGAGCTTGACCCACAGATGAGGGTTTGAATTTTGGCGCCACTACCTGCTAGCAGTGTGGCTTGGTGGAGATAACCTTTCAGCTTCACTTTACACATGAAGAGAAAGAATCATGTTCACTGCATAAGGCTCATAGGATTAAATACAGGGTTTATATCAATACAGAGCAACATTTTGTTGCTATTTCCCCTGTGTATGCTAAATTAAAAAAAAATTTTGCTTGAAGGAAATTGAGCAAAATAAAAGGTTCTTGTTAAACAGACATTATAAGTTACAACATATAAATGTGTTTAAACATTTTTCATTTTGAAGTGATTTGCGATTTGTAGAAAAGGTGCAGATAGTGTGGGGTTCTGTATACCCTTCCTCGGGCTTTATGATATTAACATCTTACACAGCCGTGGACAGGGGGCAGAACTGACATTAACAGAGAGGTTCCCTTCGGTTCACCAGCCGTCTCTTGACATCCCTTTTCTAGTCTAAGGCCTGGTCCAGGATCCCACTTTGCATTCAATGTCATGTCTCTTTCATTTCCTCCCATCTGCAGCAGTTTCCTAGCCTTTATCTTTGATGGTGTTGCCCCTTCTGAAGGTGGTTGGTTACTTGGAAGGGTGCCCTGCTGTTTGGATTTGTCTGATGTTTCCTCCTGGTTAGACTCAGTTATTCACTGTTGGCGGGGGCGTCAGAGCAGTGATACTGTGCCCCACAAACACGTGTCCCAGGCCAGTTTCAGCTGCATCCTGGGGACAACACCCGCCATCAGTATTTTTTAAGCTCCCAGGTGATTCTGGTGTGTAGTCAGGGTTGAGAATGCTGGTTCTGAACAAGGATCTGCGGTGGCCCTGGCCCTCTGACTCCTGAAGTGCACACCTTGATCAGGCTGTGTGCAGGGAAGGCCGACCTCAAGTGCATGGGTTTACGAGACTTCATCTAATGATTGGAGGGGGTGAGTACAGGCGACACAACTCGTGGCCAGGTAGTACTAGTGAGCAGAGTAAATTAATGTAACTTAATGACTAATTATAAACTCTTTTAGGATGTTTTCATGTGTCTGTTCCCAGTGAGTTTGTAAAGTCCTTAAGATGAGTCCACAGGTCTTACCTCCTGGTTTTTCCGTACTGGGTACAGGCATTTGGAAAACTTACTAGGAGTTAGTCTTTTCTGTTTTGAAATGCACTTTATGCATCTCTGAGATGGAGGTGTAGCAGGAGAATGAAAGTGGGGGAACGAAATGATGAGAGTGCTGGGTGATTAGCAGAGGTATTGATGTGAGTTTGCCATCATGCACCTTCTAAAAGCATGGTGAGTTTTTTTTATTTTTTATATTTTTTTAAGCACCTACCCAACTTGCATCCCAGTTAAATGTATGGTAAGGCGTAATTTTTCCCCTTAATCTTTCTGAAACTTCTTTAGTGAAAAAAGATGAAGAAAAGAAAATTTCACATCTCCTTTTTCTTTCTGTATTTCTACTTTACTGCAGTGATGACCACTAGTTAAGGATATGAATATATTGTTCAGTTTGCACAGTTAATTGCCAGATGGTTTAATTTTCATTCTTTTAGCATTAGAATTCATCCTTTTGTTATTGGGCATGCATTACTTAAGAATTTGAAATGGTCTTTTATTTAACTAACGTAAAGGTAGGAAGAGAATAGAGTTTTATTCTTCTAAACTCACCTTTTAGCTTTGACGATACTGATTATGCCAGAATCATATTACCCTAGCAACAGATGAAAAAAGGTCAGCTTCTCCATTCTTTTTGGTTTAGAATTTATTTGTGATTGTGCAAGGTTTTAGGAGAAATGAATTTAAATCAGTTGCATATTCTGCTCTACTCCGGTCAACTGTTAGAGAAGGATGGTTTCTAATTTAATTCTGTGTTTGGCATCAGCTGTGAATCCAAGGGTTAAATGAAACATAAATTAGACTTAATGCTTTAGTACATCATAACTGGTTTTGTGAGACTTACATTTAATTAATTTTGGCCACTGAAATTGGTATTTTATTAGTACATTTTATTCTTTCATTAGAATTTTGTTATATTTTAAAAGTTTATAATACATTTTAATATATTTGTATAATTAAATTGTAACTAAAATTATAATTTAGTATTTGAATATATTCTACTTATTTTATTAGATATTTTAATATAGTTCACTGTATCTGGTATAGCAGTCATCTGTGATGTAACAAAAATATTTTATATATAAATGGTGTTAAAATTTTTAGTTCAAAGCCTATTAAAATTTGTATCTGGTGATGATTTTGGTAACTTGTACTAAATTGGCAGGTGGGGTAGGGGCAATGACAGGGTGGCAACTCTGATTGACGGTTTACTGTGCAGCATGCACTGTTTATTATCTCACTTATCCCTTGAAACAGGAGGCACTAGACACTGTTATAAATCCCAGTGTATAAGAAGGAACCAGGAAAGAAGCTTTTAAGAATGGTTCCGTAATACATTACCCCAGGTTCGAAATTACTACTCTAGCTTAAAGTGGCACATGTAGGATTCCAGCCTAACTCCTCAACTGCTCTGCCAAACAGCCACTCTTTGCAGAGCAGAAAGGCTTGGTATTTGAAAAACTGCTCAATTTGAGCCTTCATTGAAACTTTCAATATAGATGTGGAACAGTTAGCAAATACATGACTTTCCATCCATCGTCATTTGAATTTAGGTGCTCAGTCGTAGTTGAAATTGGTTATGCCATCGTTAGATGGACATGTGCTTACAGCTTTGGAAGAATGTTTGAGTGTGAGAGTCTTAATAGATACTCCTCAGCCAGGACCGAATGCCTTACTGGAGTAAGTTGCATTTGTGAGAAATCGAGCTATGGTATCGCTAGTTGATAGTGCAAATCTGCAGTCACGGGGTGCTTGGGGTGGTTTGTGTTTCTTAGCAACAGCCCTGGGATGTTGGGGCCTGGCTGGCAGCTAAGAGTTTCAGAAATTTGAAGAAATGCATGAGAAGCTCCTTTTCTGACACCGGGATTAAAGCAGGGGTTCTCAAGGAAGAGAGTAATCAGAATTAAGAGTTTTTTCTGATGGTCTGCCCATGGGGGCTTAGGGCAGGATCTAGGTAGGGATGAAGGATATTGTAAATTCCCCCTGGTGTTTGTGATACCTTCCCGCTCACCCACGCTCCTACCCTCTTTCTGCCCCTTGAAATTGTGCTCTGAAGGATTTAAGTTAGTTGACAGCTGGGAGGTAAGCTTTTTAGGGTGTTCAACTCTTAATACTAAGAGTTTATAAAAGCTGCTCTACAGGAAGATGAGATTGGAGAGTAACTTCAATTTAGGAGCTAATACATTTTTTTTAAATAGCTAGAAAAGCCTAAGTTTTTAACTTGGGCATTACCTTCCATTTGAAAATTTTACTTTAAAAATTATTTATTTTCTGCTAGTTTATAATTTATTTCAGTTAAATTATTTTGGCCAACCTTTTTATTTTTGAATCCTGAACAAGAACTTGGAAAGCCCCAGCTTTCCTGGAGCAAGGCATTTCTGCCTTAATTCACTGAACTGAAATGAAGTTAAAGATGCAGAGAAGGAACTAGGAGATTTTGGCCTTTAAATTCAAACAAGTTGAAATGACCAGTGAATGAACAATTTCCACTTCTGAAATTTACTGACTATTCATGAGGGACAGAAAATGAAGAAAAATAAATGTTTTCAGAAAGATTAATTTATTTTGAAAATGTGACTCAAATAAGACTCTATTCCAAATTTTGTTTAAAGCCGGAGAGATGTGTTTCCAGTTTTAGGAAATTTGCTCTTAAGTATGAAATATTTCTATGTGGTTAGATGTCTGTTGAAGCCATTTTAGGAAGCATTTTTCTGTAAACTCACTGGCGATTTCTACAAGTAAGGCTGAAGGCTGTAAGTATTTATATATGCCTAATTAATATATGTCATTGTCTAAAGAAAAAGGTGTGGTCTTCTCCGTCACCTCCTACTGTCCTGCACATTTTGTTACTACATTATGTGGCAGGACATGTTATCACACATATAAAACCCCAAGTTGAAGGGCGTGCAATATAATTAATAACACAAGTAGTAGGCAGATGTGTTCAGGCCCAGTAATCAAGTCAGTAGGTTTGCCTCCAGAAGTCTGTGAGGATTTAGACTTGGGGCCTGGCTGATCAGAACCCAGGAGATAAACACCAGCAGATAATAAGTCATTATGATAGAGCCCCAAACAGCTGTCAGCACAATCTCTTGGGAATGCAAGCATTGTCTGTCATGGAAGGGCCCTCCCTGCATGTTTAAAGTGGAATCTTGAGCCCTCAGCCACCTCACCCGGGCCGTCTCGGTACTTGCCCTACCATGCCTTTTCTTGTGGTTCTAGCAATATAGAGTTGCCATAGTCTTTCCTACATTACATCTTCCTTGTCTCAGCCGCTTTCATCCCTGGTTAACCCACATTTGAATCAGCTGGCCATGGCCAACAGAAGTCTCCTTGGCCCCGTGTGCCCCCCTCTGCCATTCTTCCATGCACCTGTGGCTACTGCTAGCACAATGCCTAACATGTGGGCATCCTTTCCTTATTTTTTCTTCTCCTCCTTCCCTTGTTTTTTATATCTTCTTCTTCAACAGACTGTAATCTCAAGGGCAGGGAGATGCCAGTGAGTAAGAGTGGCACTCAGTCACTGTTGTGGAATGAATTAATCGAAGTGCCCAATGGCCTCCCATGGTGGGCAGGTTACCTCGGCTCTCCAGCCTGCAGTGTGGCCAAGGATGCCTGGCATTTCTCACCCATTGTGTAGCCAGGGATCGCACCTTCAGGTTTTACCTTGCCTCCCGGCAGGTGCAAGGCTTGGGTTGCTGGGGGCTCCTTAGAAAAGTCCTAAAAGCGTTGGTGCCACAGATACCAGGTCATGTCTTTGTACTTGAAGTAGAGCTTATATGTTACTCTTCTGGAAAAGCAGATTCCCCACGAGGCGTGCAGGCAGTCTCTGGTTAGGGCTGGCTGCTTCCTGCCCCCACTGTGACTAAGATGTTTACAACAGGATTTTGTGGCGCACTGCGCACCAGGGCTGCTGTTACTTCGGAGAGCGAGGAAGACGCTCCCCCCACCCCCCAGGCTTCCCTGCTTCTCTCTCAGGCTCAGGAGGTAGATGCCCCCTTGGCACTGGGCCGGTGTTGTTGCCAGCCGGAAGAAGTACGAGACCTGGGCCCATCTCCGTCTGCTTTGGGTGACTGTCCTGGGACTTGCTGGCTTAAGACCATTTCCTTTTAAAAGCATCACCCCCAGCCAGGGCCTTACCTGCCTTGCTGTCACAGATGAGCAGTTTCCCTTCTGTCTGCTTCTGTGACCTCAGACCCAGACCAGTGTCCCCCGAACCATTCCTCTTGTCTGTCAGCCTCAGCCCCTGCCTCTGCCGCAGTGTTCCCTCCCTGCCCGTGGCATCTCTGGCAAGTAGAACGTACAAGTAGGTCCCTTGGGGCTGGGGCCCAGGGAGGACCTTTTATTTTATGACTTGAAGCACCCAGTTTCCCGCTGGGATTAGGTTTCTGTATTGCATCCATGCAGAAAATGGTGGTTAGGCTTTCGACTACCAGTATAGTATTGTGGTTCTGCTGTATTACGTGGGTAGGCTTTTATGTAGTTGCCCAGGAATATAACATCTATTTGTAATTTCTTTAGGAAAATATGTTCCTCAGTCCAACTGCAGACCAGACTTTTAGATTTTAAGAGGTTAGCACACAATTCTGTCAGTTGACGCTCCAAACAATCAGAAAATAATTTTACATGCCACAAGTGGGGACGTCAAAGGAAATAGAAGGCCTTCCGGCCATGGTTGACTTAGTTAAGAGTCATAAAATAGACAGCACTAGAAGGTAACTGAGGGTCACGAATTCCCACTCAGTTTAGTTTACAGCTGGAAAGTCTTCAGACTTGGAGGATTGCAGAACGTTTTGCAGAGTTTAACCCTCATGCTGAAGGCTGCCTTAGAACCCAGGAGTCCTTCCGTCCTCCTCAAGGTCAGAGGGTGGGGTTTTAAGCAGTCACCCCAAGTTAGGTGTGAGAACAGACTTGTTTGGCAGGGGAAGAGCCTAGTTTAGGAGGAGACTGGAGCAAGGAGGAAGATTCGGTCTCATTACGGTCACTGCTTAGTACGTGCTACAAGGTGCTGTAAAGAGTTGTAAGGGTTAGAGAAGAAAGAAGAGTCATATCTTTTCTTCGTATCTGTTCAAGCCAGGTAATTGCAGAACTGGAACCAATGCCAGGAAGACGAGACACACAGGAGAGCCTTTCCGTAGCTGCCTGGTGGTTCGTCTGTACACCACCTCCAGATGGGACAGCCGGAGGCACCTCATCAATACGGTTTATTTAGACAGCTGGAAAAATTAACATGACGTAGCACTCGGTCTCTGGAGAAAATAACCCATCAACAGTCAGTCACAATGTTAGCTTTTTTGATATTGTTGCTTGCTTGTGTACATTTTAAAGTTACTTATAGGTTTTTTTACAGATCATCTGATAAAAGCAGTGATGATCTTTTCTCTTTTGGTTTGTGGAAATTATCTTAAGATTCTGCTTAGGTCTTCAGACAGTATATTAATTTTTTATTCTGTAGTAATATTTGTCTCTTATAAAATAGTGATTATAAGGGGGAAATCACATTTAGATTGCTTTTTAACTAAAAAATGCAAAATGATTATATTAAAAATCACATTAGAAAGAAAGCTTTCTGTATACTTTTTCCATTGCTCCTTCCGTGAAGACTGGATTTTCTGCAGACAGAAATAATAGAGAAGTAATGTGTCATCCAGCTATGGGCATACATTTGAGGACTCAGGCCTTGAAGACAGGACAAACCCTTATAAGTAGAAGAGGGGAGCAAATGGAACCAGACGCGTAAGAAATGGGCAGCAAAGATTTTTTTTATGCTTGTGTTGTCTTTGGTTCCTGAATGTCTTAGAGTTAGTGAAATATGGCAGCACATGGCCCATCACACCTGTTAGTTTTATTTTTCTCCTCGTGACTTTAAAGGAGAGAGAATATTTATGAATCAGGAGTTCCTCTGTGAGGGCCCTTAATGAAATGGCCACAGGGGGACAGAGGCCTGTGTCACCTGGCAGGGGAGGGGTATGTGGTCTGTTTGGGGTCTGCAAACAGAACCCCCACCGCCCCCCAACCAAGCTCCGTACATGGCACCTGGTCATCGGGGGCAAATGCAGAGTTCCCAGCTGACACATGCCCATGGAGATCCCATGACACCCTGGCAGGCATTTCTGAGTTTCACTGCCGTTCTTGCAGCTTCGTGAGAGCGGCTGCCTTTCTTTCAGCTCTTTTCCTTTCCATCGCCCGTGTTCGCATTGGCCGTGAGTGCAGGTGCTCTGGTGTGGGATGCATTTCTTTCCCGTCTGCTTTGGGCTTGGCCTTTATTCTGCATTTGTGATGTTCTGTGTCTTTATTTTTTCAATTGCACAGTGTTAACCAGAATCTTAGAACCCAAAGGTTAGTAGACTGGTTTGTTCGTTACTGTTTTAAACAAGCATAGCAATGAGCACACACTGGTCCTTAGGCACACTGTTCATTTCAAAGTTGTCAACTCAGTGGTTAGACCCAGGACAGCAGTATTAGTGGTTCTCAGGACTTACTCTGAACATGTCACATAAAAAGGAAGCCATTCTCCCTGCTTTATAGTTAGTGCTTGTTTTTACCTGGATTGATTACCTACTTTGTTAAGTAGATTTGGTTCTGAATGATTGAGACCTGGCTCTGTTTTCTATAGAGTGTGAGACAATGGTCTAAATCAGGAGTCAGCAAACTATGTATGGCTCACAGGCTGGTCACCTGTTTTTGTAAATCATTTATTGAAACACAACCACACCCATTCATTTATGTATCATTGTCTGTGGCTGCGTTTGAACTACAAGGGAGAGTTGAATAGTTGCAACAGAGATGTTATAGCTCCCAAAGTCTGGAATATTTACTGTCTGGCTATTTACCTAAAAAAAGTCTGCCAGCCTCTGGTCTGTGTTTATACTCTGTGTTTAGTTGTTTCCCCTAAACCACTCAGTTCCAATTTGTAGAAACTTAGATGGTGTAATAGTCAGAAGTTATTTTTTTGATCCTTTCACACATAGGTAGTTTCTTGTGCTGTGCTCATCTAAAACCCCCATTTATTTGTGTATTCTTGGATATGTGAGATGGGGACTGGAAAATCACACCAGGGTCCTAGGTGTTAACATTCTCTCGTAAGGACTGTGGGGTTCATGACCCACACACTATTCCAAACTTCAGGGGAAGGCTACTTGTATCTAAAAGACTATTTCTTTTCTTTTCTTTTTTAATTGAAGTATCATTGATATACAGTCTTATATTGGTTTCAAGTATACAACACAGTGGTTCAACAGTTAACTGTATTATTAAATCCTCAGCCACACTAGTGCAGTTACTATCTGTCAGTATAGGAAGAAGTTATGGGATCATTAGCTATATTCTTCATGCTGTACTACTATCCTCGTGACCAACTTATATTATGAAAAACATCATTTTCTAAGAGAGTATGAGTGGTTTGGGTAAGCAGCTTTGTTTCTTAAGATTTACCATCTAACTTTAGGTGATATTTCTATAAAGGGAGTGAAAGCTTTCCAGTTTTGGGGCATGTACGGACCGTTTCCAGATCTAACATGAAAAGATGAAGAAACTTAAATATGAAAAGTTTCAAGACATCTCAGAGTGAAAATTATCCCTTTCATTTATCTAATATATATGCTAATGATGTTATGTATTTCTTTAGTGAATTTCTTTTTTTAAAAATCAACTTTGAGTTGTAATTATACATAATTTATATGTAATCATAGTATATTTCTATTCTGTAGAAAAGCTGTTTTATAGGAGACATATTAGACTATAGATTTTTTTTAAACCTATTTTTATATTATCAGTCTCTATGCTGTTTGCTCAACTCTTTTTTTGTCTGGGTACTTGGGTATTCCAAGAATGTACAATTCTGAAACTATTTAGAACAAACAAGTCATTCATTCATACTTTGGGAATGTTTAACTTTTAACCATGTTTGTTCTTCTGTATGTATCTTTCTTTTATTCTGTAAATATTTATCAAATTGCATAGCATTTGCTATGTTGGAGTACAAATAAAGTGTAAAATATAATTCTTGCCCTGCAGATGCTTACAGTTGGATAGAACAAGAAAGCATAAATATTGCAAAAGCTAGAACTAGTACAAGTAGGTATAAAACAAGAGTCTTAGAGGATTATAATTAAATACTAAGTGAAAGGTACATTCAGTTCAGATTTCAGCTCAGTACTTGTTGAGGTTCTGTTAATAGAATAAACAATAAAATACAGTCCAGCCTTAAAAGAAGTCAGAAGAGGATAGAATGAAATGAAAAACTAACATTATGTGTGATACATGGAGAGAAGAAGTAGACCTCTGTCTGAGGTACCAAGAAGCAGAGATTTGAACATCACTATGTCACAGGCAATCGCCAGGCTTTGGGAGATGCCAGGGAAGGCTTCACAGAAGAAATACTACCCAGAGAGATATTTGGGGGATGCACAAGATGAGTGTGCCCTGTGTACGGAACCACAAGAAGAGTGTGAATAAGGTATGAACTAGTGTGCCATGCTCAGTGGCTGCCAACAAGTAGTTCTGGGGTGTGGTGTTCCAGAAAGGGTGTGAAGGGAGGGTGGCATTGGTGAGGTAGGCAGGTCCGAAGGCCCTGTTCCCTGAAGCTACAGAGAACAGATGGGTTGTAGGCGGAGAAGTGACACGTTGAGATTTTGTTGCCAGTGGTTTCTGCTGTGTGGGATAGGGCGAGAGACGGAGAGGCTTGTGGGCGGAAATGGAGGAAGGCCCACTGAGGTGCTGAGAGGTAAGCTGGCCAGAGGTGGAAAGGGCTTGACAGGCCCTCAAGGAGAGGAC
Organism: Manis javanica; assembly: GCF_040802235.1. Lineage (NCBI taxonomy): Eukaryota > Metazoa > Chordata > Mammalia > Pholidota > Manidae > Manis > Manis javanica. The sequence goes on from NC_133164.1 coordinate 110,863,926, forward strand.
AGTCTCAGAAGGGGAGGAATGTGTCATTGTCTTCAGAAGATGTGAACTGGAGCGGCTTTGAATGGGGAATTTAACGTCCTAGGAGGTGTAGTCAGAATGATGGGTTGAGGATTAGATTATGTACAGTCTACAAAGAAGTTTGGATTTTGCCTTACAAGAGGAAATGGCACAGTAAAACCCCTTTGCATCTGAACACGCACAGTCTGCCATTATAGAGGGTGACTCTGTGTCCCCCATGAGGACAGCCCTTCCTCGATCCGGGCACCCACCCAGCCACCTGGTTGACCACTCGAGGTGTGCCAGCCACATTTACCTGCTCTCTCCTGCATCTTCAGCTTTTCCCAGATCATTCTCAGAATCATAAAGCATGTGATGGTACCTCTTATCCAAGCAAAACCACCTTCCTAACCCCACTTTCCTACTGCCTTTTCTTCTCTACCTCCCTTTATAGCACATCCTCCTGAAACCATTTTCTCTCCTTGTCCTTCCCGCTTGTCTTGTCCCTTTTGGGCTGTCATCTTACCACCCACCAAAACCGCTCTTGTCAGGTTCCTCCTGACTTGCACGTTCTCCAGGCCCAGGGGTCTTGGCCTCTCAGTCATCATCTGATTTGTCCTGTCCGAATGGGCTGTCTGCGAGGCCTTCTTGAAATACTTCCTTGGCTAGGCCTGTAGGATACCACATTTTCTTTATTCTCATCCTGTCTCACTGATGACTCTTCTTGGTCTTTCTCATATTTCTAGCCTATAAATGTTGATGTGTCCTTTTACTCTCAGAAAGTTCTCATCCAGGCCCATGACTTTAAATGCCATCTAGGAAACACCAAAGACCCCGAATAGCTAAAGCAATCCTGAGAAGGAAGAATAAAGTGGGGGGGATCTCACTCCCCAACTTCAAGCTCTACTACAAAGCCACAGTAATCAAGACAATTTGGTACTAGCACTAAATGCCATCTACACCCAAATGACTCACAGGTTGATACCTCTGGCCTGGACCTTCCCTCTGAGTTCCAGACTCAACTCTAACCACCTATTTAGCATCTCTACTTAGATCCCCAGTGGGCTTCTCAAGCTTTTTGGACCCAAAGTGCAATTCTTGATCCTCTCCTTCCTTAAGCCTGCTTCTCCCCTCCTTGCCCAATTAGTAACTGGTACCGAGCCGGAGAATTTGGAGTCATACTTGACTCCTCTTTTCCTCTCCTTTGTTACCCACACGCGGCCCATCCGCAGATCAATCTTGGGATGAGTACCAAGGCCAACCGTTTGTCATCACCTTTACTCCAGCTCCAGGGTCATCTCTCCTGGATTATCACAGACAGCTTCCACGCTGGTTGCCCGCTTCCAGCTAGAGTGACCCGTGCCAACTGTGTTGGTCATATCCCTCCTCAGCTCACACTCCTTAGTGTCCACCCACCATACTCACGGACCATCCAGAGCCCTCACCATGGTCCACAAGGCCCGTCATCGGCTCTGACCTCGCCTGCCAGTCACCCCCCACAGGAAGGATACGATTGGGCAGTCCGGTAGGGAATTACAAATGGCTTCGGAATGTGGGACAGTCGTCCAACATGACTAGGCATAGAAGAAAAAAACAAATGCAGTATGATATTTTTATTTATCACTTTGGCAAAGTTGAAGGGCTGTGATTCAGGGTTGTGGGCTCTTGATGAGTAAGCCCTGACTTAATGTTGATAGAATCTTTCTGAGGACAATTTGGCAAAAAGTGTCAAAGAGCCTTAACGCTGTTTACCACTTCCAAGCTAGAATCACTACTTTTAGAAATTTATACAAAGGAAACAATTGGTTGAATACAGAAATTTTTATCTGTAATTACTGAAAAGTTGAAGCAACTTAAGCTATTAATAGCAGATACTTGAATTGTGGTCCATTTATACAGTGAAATACTCTGATCTATTAAGAATGTAGGAACATCAAAAGAAGTGTAGCCATGTGCATTTTACAAGTGAAAAAGTCTGTTTCAGGTTATACATCCTTATGTATAATGTGGACTGCCTCATATAAATGCACATGAATATGTGTATTCTGAATAGAAATGGGCAGGATGTATAATTAGAAATTGATAATGGTTACTTTGGTGAGATTAGAAGCTGTCTTTATTCACTCTTATTTTGCATTAAAGCATCTGTTATTTTTATTTTCAGAAATAATAAGAGAAAAAAAGGAAGGCTGTAGTTTTGATGCACCATATATACTTCACTTTGAATGGAAGCTGCTGGGTGGGGGATTTCTTTTAACTTCCTGGTCCCTTCCTCACTGGCCCATCACTGCGCATAATAAGCATTGCACCTGGCTACCGACGGCGCCTTACCAGTCCTGTCACACAGGGGGACTAGTTGGCTCTTCCTTCTGTCTGAATCCCCCGTCTCCCTGCTCACTGACTCATCTCTTGCCTCTGTCCTCAATAGCTTCATTTTTCATAGGCTCTTCCCAGTATTTAAACATGTGCTCATGTCTCGCCCATCTTCCCAAAACAAGCAGGGCTTGCTCTGTGTCCAGCACTTTATCCTAAATTTGTTACCCAATGACTACTTTGTAGAAGTGACTCATATTTTTCCAGTAATTGGGTATTTAGTTACTCTTCCGTGCATTCACACCATAAATATTTACTGTTTTCTTATATGCTGAATTCCAGGGATTCAGAGATGAATGATTTATAGCTTCTGTTTTCAAGGAGCTTACAAGGGAATGAAATTTCCTACTGAAATAAGAATAAAAAAACCAAAAAAACATATAGAGTTCAGAGCTCTTCTCTGAAGAAAGAGGTACAGTATATTAGTAGGTAGTAGGTATTTTATCTGTTAATTGAAAACTTCTTACCAGTAGTCATTGGAGAAAGTAAAATTAAAACCACAGTGAAATCCCACTAGCCACCCATTAGGATGACTACTATAAAATAAAGTAACATGGCAATATCCAATGCTGGCAAGGGTGCAGAGTGATTGGAGCGTTTATCCATTGCTGGTGGATATAGAAGGTACAGCCATTCTGGAGAACAGTTGGACAGTTTCTTATTTAGTCAGCCATATGATTCAACAATCCCATTGTTTACCCAAGAGAACTAGGATCGTATGTTCACACCAAAACCTGTATGTGAACGTCTATAGCAGCTTTAGTTCATAATTTCCCAAAGCTGGAAGCAACCAAGATGTCCTTCACCTGGTAGTAGGTAAACAACGTGGAGTATATCCAGGCAGTGAAGTGCTTCCTCCGTAGTAAAAGGAGTGGACTGCTGGTAGGCTGCACAGCGTGGAGAAGCTGCAGACATACTATGCTGAGTGGTTTAAGCACTGTGTGCTACTATGTGATTCCATTTATACAACAAATGAGAAAGCAAAACTGTAGGAGAGAAAACAGATCAGTGGTCGCCAAGAGCTGGGTGTAGGAGAGGGCGTGGCTGTAGTTTTTTTTATAGGCTGGCACAAGGGGATTTTGGGGGTGATGGAACTGTTCTGTATCTTGATTGCAGTGGCAATTACTCACCTGTATCCATTTGTCAAAACTCCTGTAGAACTACACATTAAAAAGAGGGAGTTTTAAATTTTGTAAATTATACCTCGGTAAACCTGACTTAGAATTTTTTTGAGGCAACAGAAAAAAAATTTTTTGGTAAGTGCTATATTCACATTTTTCAAAAATCTAAACAGTATAAAGTAATACAGTGAAAAGTCTCATTCTTAAACCTTGTAACCCATAATCACTAAGTTTCTTATGTATTTTGAAGTTTCTTTAAGTATTATATATGTAAGTATGTTCTCATGTTTACCTCTTTCTAACAGAACACAGCTTGTTACTTTTCTGTGCCAGTTCTTCTCCATGTGATTTATGTTCTAGGTTTTCTCGTATCAGTGCACTGAGATCTTCTATTCTTGTCTACAGTTGCATGACAAGAATGTTGTCATATGAGCACATATAATTTATTCGACCACTTCTTTGATGGACCCTGATTTTTTTCCCCTCTTTCCCTATTACGCTCAGTGCTGCAGTGAATAACTTTGTACCTACAATCAGTTCTGCTATAATGCTTGTGTTTGAAACACAGATTTGTTCCGATGGAATGAATCTGTCAGGGAAGAGCTGGAGTACAGCGTGAGTTCTGAGTTTGTTCATGTGTGATTTTAACCATAGGAACACCAAGTGAGCACAGAAAACTATGGAATGGAGTTGTGTAGGGATACACAAAACCCACTCGTGCACACACCCCAGACTTCCACCAGCAACCTCATCTCCCAGTGTGTGGATTCACACTGGTCCACACCTGGGGTTACAGCCTCCCTTCCAACCTCTGATTTCAGATAAACTTCTTTGACCACTTCCCAAAAACTCACCACGTCCCAGACTTCTGGTGCCCACTTGCACAAGGAAACTGCAGTCTTTTTCAAGGTCAAGTGACATATTTTTTGCAGTGTCTATATGTTAACCACTTAGTGTGTGTTAATGTACTAATCTATATTAATAACCATTTGGCTACTGGTTTTATTATTTGTGCCACTGGTAGAGTTTTTGAGTATTAAACCCCTAAAACTTCATTCTTGCAGGAAGCCCTGTAGTTCTTCCTGCCTGATTTTGCCGTGATTTGTAGCATGTTATACGTATGTGGTGTTACAGCAGAACTGACTGTACTTCATGAAGTTATGCTTGTGTAATAGACTCCCCAGGGCAAGGTCCCGAATTGGAAGAGGTACATTCTGAGGGGTTGAAGCTGTGATATGTTTAAATTATATAGTTGGTTTAGTTTTCCTTTTTCATAAAAAATGTCATGATAGAGCTGAAGGGTGTGTGTTAGCATGGTTTGGGAATAATTCTTCTCTCTTTAATCTTAAATTGTGGGTGTTTCTGGATGTGTGGTGGTCGTTAAGGAGGCTTTTTGCATGTTGGTGCAAGGTGGAGACTCTTCACGGAGGGAGGAATCTCAGGAAAGGAGAAGTGGATGCCTGGCCGGATGGATGTGTAAAGTTGTGACTTCCCTCCCTCTGCCTTCTTCAAAGTCATCTAAACAGAGGCTGTCAAACCAAGAGACAAGAAGAGGCTGGTTATCAGAATGAAAAATGTCTGATTGTGATAGAGGCCGTGGCAATCCAAGACACATTCACCAAGTGCAGACCAGAAAGGGTGGTTTTCGGAGGCTTTAAATCCCAGAGCTCAGACCTTAAGCAGAAGCCTAGGGTGGTCAGAGCAAAGGAATTTGTAAGAGGAGCCAGTGCTTTCGTCCCTAAAGAATGTGAAGATAAAAGAGTCAAAAATTGGAGATTAGGGAGAATGTGTAGGAAGTTTGTTTTATTTGATATTTTACTCTAACATTTCACAAAAATATTTGAACCCTGCCAGCTATTTTTTCAAAGAGCTCTATTTAAAAACAAAGTAATTCATAACTGAGTGGGAAAAGATGTTTCTTTTCTGATTTAGTTAACTATAAGAAGTCCACTCAGGGCCCTCTCCCTCAATGTTAGTTCACACTGCATCCGAGGAGGTAAGTGACCTTGCAAGTCTTGAAACAGAATGATGATAGACTTTACATTTTTTTAATTACTGGGTTTTTTTTCCATTTTTGTTCAATAGATAAAAGTTGCTTTCTGTGTCATGAAGTAGCAGTTATCAGTTACTATAATACTGAAAATAATATGACAATAAATTAGGTAAGGCACCTCAAATAAGTTAGTATTTAAAATTTAACAAATTTGACTTTATATTACTATAACTATACCATAACAATAAAGAGAATATGAACCCTTCACCTTAATAGAAAGTCTGATTTGCATACCTCTGAGGCCTCTTGCCCTGTTGCACGGTGAGAAAGGGAAATTCCAGTTCTATGCACCCTCCTGAGTACGTGCCGCAGCTGTCTGCTTTCAGAAAGGTGTCCTGCGTTTTGACTCTTCAGGTGATCTTAACATTGCCCATCCTAGGTGTTCAAAATGCAACTGGAATTAGATATGAGTACATATTTAAATACCTCGATTGAAACATAGAACTGTTTATGTTGCGTATTTAAAGCTTTGTTCTAAAGAAACCTCTTATTCATTCTCTGACTACATAAATCCAGGAGACTAGGGATGGTCTGTTTTACGTGATCAAAAATGTTAATAAAGGACTACCTGTGGGGGAAGGGACAGGATGTCTCAGAGGCACTAGTGGTTATGCACTTTGTTCTCTCTCTCTCTTCTCTCTCTCTCTCTCTCTCTCTCTCACTTGCTCTTTCTCCCCCCAGAGATTTTTCTTATATTCTGGAATATATGTGTCTATATATATATATAAAGAGATAATGCTTAGGAAGACAATAAAAGCAGTGGTATGACTTTCACCTTTAACTTGGAGAAGAAACTTCCTCCTTTGCCTTCGTCTAGTTTCAAAACCCTTTTGAATGCCTGCCAGACTGATTTGCTTTATTTAAGAGACAGTATTTTCCACTCTTTTTTTTTTAAATTTAAGAGGATTTTCTGCTCTTTTAAAATGCAACTTGGATACGTAACTTTATTGTTTCTAATAAAAGAACATTTATTGAGAATTTATTTCTCTGTGTCCCAAGCACTGTGCCAACCCTTTAATCACCATCCCCAGCCATTTTCCCAGCACCCTCTGAGGAAGGCTCCGTTGTGGTCCCCACTTTATAGTTTGGAGAGTTTATGGAGGTTGAGAAACTTTCCCTGGATCACAGGATTCATGAGTGGTCAAGACAAAGTGCCAGCCCATCTCTGGGATTCCAGAGCCAGACTCTCAACCACACTTCAGTAGAGTTGCTTGCTTACCAGTTTAAATAAGGGTGTGTTTCTCAGTGATGAATGTGAAAATAATTTTAAGATTACTTATCCTTCAGCTCACAATTGCTTATCTCTTCCAATTGCCAAAATAGTAATGATATTTCACATGAGAACTTCTTCCTATTCAGCCTTATTTTTAATGAGGTTTGAGCCAGATTTTGTTCCATTCATGAGGCTGATTACGCTTTCCTGGTTTAACTTCCTTGGGATGTGACATTGTTTAATTGCAGACTGCAGTGCATAGCATACCCAAAGAATTTGTTTTAAAGCTAAGCCATTAATTTTACTTTAAAAATTCCACATGGAAATCTATTGAATTAACATAATTACGTCCTAGCCAAAGTGGGCAACTTTTAATTTTGATTTTTATATCTCTTGATAGCTTTCTCATGCTTTCTCTCTGTCGCTTTCCCCTCTCCCCTGCCCAGTACACACACACACACCCTCTATGAAGTAGTTTCAAGTTTTTGTGTTCCTCAGAGACACAGATGGTATTATTTAAAACAACAGGCTTCTGGGGAATTTTTTAAATGTTTAAAATTAGCTGGAGATCTAATTAAAATGGCACATTGTACAAGGATGTACTTTACTGGGTATATATAATAAATAAGGTAATGGCTTTACTTGGTATTTATTCAGGATTATGTTTTCATACATTACCTGCTTTTTAAAAATAACATAGCTCTTTTGGAGAGAAACTTGATGTAATGTTTTTTCCTCAAATCTCGGGTTTGTATTGAAGCAAACATAAGTGTTTTTGAGGAAAAAAAGTATAATTTTCTCACTTTCATAAAATTTAGTCCCTTTATGGTTTACTCCAGCCCTGCTGTCCCTTTTTACTATGTTTTGAGAAGAATCTTCTAGTTTTATTGCTGTATTGCTGAACAATAGTGATTAATTCATTTAAATGATAGAAGTTCTCAGTTTTTAAAGCATTTCTCTTTTCGGACTCTTAAGTGACTCTCTGTCTCCTTTCTTCTAATAAAGCAAATGAAGAAACACCCCTGCCGCCAGTGTGACAAATCTTTCAGCTCATCACACAGCCTGTGCCGTCACAACCGGATCAAGCACAAAGGCATCAGGAAAGTTTATACCTGCTCGTAAGTCATAGTTTCTCATGTGAAAGGGGAGCACAGTGAAAGGATTAAGCTGGAACTTCTCCAAGGTTTTCCATATTTTACTGTTAACTTTCCATTCCCTATCCCCTGCTCCACGGTTAAGAGATTTTGTTTCCTAATTAAATTCTGTTGTTTTGACAGATTCATGATTGGGTTGTCACATTTAAAAATATTAAAATAAAAAGGAACCGTTTCCTACATACCCTGTGTACATTCCTGTTCTTACCTATTATCCAGAGGTGCATGAATTGTATTCCTGAGAATTTTGGAGAGCTAATGGACTTGCAAGTGCCTGGTCAAGTGAGATGCTTCTCGATCTCTCTCTGCACAGTGAGGTGTCAGCATTGGCTGGTTGATTTGGCCGGTTGATTTACTCAGTGGTTCAGAGCAGGCGCCGAAGAGTCCCAGACATCAGTCCATCCTGGGCTGGACAATTTGCCTAAGGCAGGGCAGCCTTTTCTCAGCACATACGATTGCGTCAGAGACCAAATTCGAGGAACTGAGTGGGCCAATAACACTGAGTAGATGGTCATGAGCTACTTCTTTGTAATCAGAAGTTGTATTCTTATTATTAGTGAGAAAGCCTTATCACCCATTCAACCAGAACATGCCTAAAGTGAGTTGATAGAACGAGGTTACTTTAGGGCACTTCTCCTGAGAGAGAGCGAGCTGAAAGACACAGGAGCTGAGGAGCCCTTGTGTAGCCTGCGGCCCTGTTCAGAGGGGACCTCAGTGCTGTGTGGCTTGGGAGGCCGGTGGAGGTGTACTGTCGGATCAGTGGGGTTTTCCTGCATCTGCTTAGTGACGGCAAATTTCCTGGGAAGGAAAAAAGCAAAGATGTAGACCCTTGTTCAGTGGAGTTGAAGCTGGGAGTGATTGTGGTGAGATGGGAACGTTCGGTAAATACAGTCTGTATGTTGAGACTGCATTGCAAGACTTGGAGGATTTACAAGGAAGCTCCGGGCTGAGAAGAAGATGAAAAGGAATTCTGGCCTGGTTAGTCTTGCATCCCACAGTTCTGTTTATTTCCCTGTGAAGTCACTGTAATGCCAGGATTACCCTCTAATTTCAGTCGTTCTTTGATGGCCCTGGCTCTGGCCGCTGCCCCTTTAGAGGGTCTCTAACATGAAATCATCAGTGTGTGGGGCCAGTCATTACAAAATCCTCAGAAGCCCTTTTGAAGGCAACAAATGATTCTGCATAAGACCACGAAGCACTGCACTGCTCCTCCTCCTTGACTGCGGTGGTGTTCTTGATGTCTGGCTCATAGACTCCGTAATCACCAGGGTCATTAACTTTGTTTTTTTCTTTTACCTGTTTTTGGTCTGTTGTATTAAGAAAACAGTAAATTCCTATCTTCTGAATAAAGTAAAACTGTGCTTATAATTGATAGGGGTTTCTTTTCTGTATAAGATGAAATGAAAACTTAAAAATCTGACCTATTTTGGATATCTGTTCAGTTTTCCACATTTTAATCCACTGAGTGACCACGTGTATTTGAGCACTGTGATTACAACCATGCATATGGAATTGGTGCTTTGATGAGGAATTTCACGGGGCTAGATGCTCTGTCTTCTCCGTTACGGCAGAGTGTACAGGAGTAATTAACATGGGCATGAAGGAGCCGGGGAGGGGCTTTCTCCATATTAAAGTGTCTCTCATGACGTAAATTCCGAGGAATGCTCTGAATCATTGTAAAGAAAATGTTTGAAATCTAATATTCTCCATTTTAAAATTAAAGCCATCCAGATTTGAGTTAAGGAAGCTTTAAACAAACACAGAAAATGTCTCATCTAAACCAAATTAAGCTGGTCTTATAAGGACACAAAAGCTGCAAAATTTTTTTTCACAAATTAGAAACTGTTTCATCACCAAGTTACTGCCTTTCGTATATACAGCTAGATCGTCTCGAGCCCTCTGAGCGAGCTGCTGGCTGGCAAAGGTCTTCTGGCAATGAGTGTCTTCTTCTGCAAGTTATTTTTCAGCAAGTAGTTATCTCCTTGTGTTTTGCCCCACAGGCACTGCCCAGACTCCAGGCGTACCTTCACGAAACGGTTGATGCTGGAGAAACACATCCAACTCATGCACGGTATTAAGGATCCTGACTTGAAAGAAATGACTGAAGCCACCAATGAGGAGGAAACAGAAATAAAAGAAGATACCAAGGTCAAACATTGCAGATAATCTCTTTACAGTGAACCTGTGTTGGCTTGCTTCATTCATTCGTTCTTTTCATTTAAATTTTTTTATTTACACAATTTAAAACATTTAGACTATGCATAAACATATAAAATAATAGGTCATCTTCCCCTACACCCATTCTAACCTTAAATCTTGCATCTAAAATTGAACCTTTGTTAAGTTTTTTTGTATTCTTCCAGAAATAGCTTTAGGGATGGATCTACTTGTATACGTTTTAAAATGTTATGTTGATTCACGTAAATTGTCTCTTAGCAGGAAGGAATGTATAAAGCTAGATTTTTTATTCATTGGCAATATGTAGGTTATGAAAGGTGCCTAATAAAAATTAAGTGATCCCTTTTAGCTTTTCTTCTAGTGATAAGTCACAAATTCATGCCTTATTCTTGTATCGGTGGATAGTGAACCCAAGTGAGACAACAGTGTATATAGTAACCTGTGTACAGGCGTGTGAGTGCCGTGTGCCGTTAGAGTAAAGCAGCAGGTCAGACCTTAGGAGGTCCTGCCGTCTTCGGCCTGTGCTTCATCTGGAATGTGCCTGGGTAAAAGCCTGTGTGTGCTTTCAAGGAGGTGACCACTGAGTAAGGCCTAATCAGAATTCAGGTCAGCTCATTAGGTTGTGATCCTTTCCCTCAGTGATCGTGGGATGGGGGGCATCAAATTAAAGAACGTATGTACAGGGGCAGCTCCGTCAAGGCCCAGTGTGAGAGGTGCTGTGTAAATGGGCCACGGAGATGGAGAAGGGAGCGTCCCTCTGGCATGGATGCCTGGAGAGCTAGAGGTGAAGGGATTTGATGTGGGGGTTTAGGAAGCTGGACAGGAAGGAGAAAGGCATGGCCAGCAGGGTGGTGGTCCCATGAACATGAGTGGGGAAGTGACTACACCAGCTGGGTTTTCAGTGCCCCTCCTCCTGCATGGTTGCAGAAAAGGCCAAAGTCCTGATGTTTTTTCTTCCGTAAGGTGCGATTTAGTCCACTGCCCCATGCCTCTCAGGCCTCATCTGCACACTCACCTGGTCCCCCTGTTGTCCCCTGGCCTCCCTCTGTCCCCGCAGCTCACAATCTGGGTCCCACAGACCTGCACCCTTCCTCCCACATGGCTGCATAGCTCACGCCCTCCCCACAGCAGGCCTGTTTTCCAACGTTGCCATCGCTGGGGCTGTCCCTGACCGCACTACGGAACCTAACAGTCCGGGCCCTACTCTGCTTCCTGTATCTGGCACACTGTAGGTCTGCACATTTGTTGTGTGTCTGGCTCCTAGTTGATGAATGCAGGGGACTTGTTGGTCCGCTGCCGGGCTCATTGGCCCAGGGATGCCCAGTGACATAGGGGCCTGGTTGCTACTTGTGGAGTGGATGGAGGGCATGGGTCTCTGGAAACGGGGGGCAGACTCGCAGCTGGAATAAACTGCAAATTCCCAGTGTGCTCACCACACACGTTTTCCTAGCAGCTCTCAAGTCTGAGAGAGCTGATCGTTTATCAGCCATAGAGCAGCATAGTTTTCAGTGTGTCATCCATGCTGTTTTTTTCTCAAAGGTTCCCAGTCCCAAGCGGAAGTTGGAAGAACCAGTTTTAGAGTTCAGACCTCCCAGAGGAGCAATTACTCAACCACTGAAAAAGCTAAAGATAAACGTTTTTAAGGTTCACAAATGTGCTGTGTGTGGCTTCACCACCGAAAACCTGCTGCAGTTCCACGAACACATCCCTCAGCACAAATCGGATGGCTCGTCCTACCAGTGTCGGGAGTGTGGCCTCTGCTACACGTCTCACGTCTCCCTGTCCAGGCACCTCTTCATCGTGCATAAGCTGAAGGAGCCGCAGCCGGCATCCAAGCAGAACGGCTCCGGGGAGGACAACCAGCAAGAGAATAAGCCCAGCCTCGAGGACGAGACGGCCGATGGTGCGGTGTCAGACCGAAAGTGCAAAGTGTGTGCAAAAACATTTGAAACGGAAGCTGCCTTAAACGCTCACATGCGGACACACGGCATGGCCTTCATTAAATCCAAAAGAGTGAGTTCAGCTGAGAAATAGCCACAGACCTTCCAGAGGGAAGATCCCTGTCCACATTGGAATCAAAAAAAGACACTTTTGTTACGGAAAGTTCACAGTATATTAGAGTTAACAGTACTGTCTAGGCTGTTGCAATATATTCTCTTTCAATGTACCTTCTCCACCTCGTCATGTATATCCTCGATAAGTATTAAAACAGTATTTGAGTTTAAAAGAGTTTGTATATATTTAAATGAATAACTTTTTATACTCTTTGTTACATGTTTGTATCAGTATTTAGTGGAAAATATTTTGAGTTTTGTTTTGTTTTTCTTTTTTTTGGGGTTAGACTTTTCTTTTTGTACCGTTTCTTTAAAACCAACTTCTTAGTAACAGGGGCAGTTCCTGAATTCAAATAAACCATTTTGTATGTTACAGATTTGAATGGGTTAACTAATTACAGGCTAAGATGATGCCTTTTTTAGTGTTTTTAATTTTTAGACTTCACTACATAAACTGTAGGTGATTGTGGGTCTCGAAACACTAGGGACTTTTAAGTGTCTTAGCACTACCCTCAACGTGCCTGCTCAAAAGAGTGCGCTCTCAGACAGAAATGCACTCCGGCGTGTGGCGTTTTTTCCTTCCAGGCCACGGCAAGCGGTGTTGAAAGCCTTGTAGGTAGCTTCTTTCCCAGTGGTGGACAAAAACGTAGGCCAGAAGTCCAGTAAGGAATGTGGATTTTCCTTAATTCCACCATAGAATGGGGAAGACAGGTGTTCTGAAGGCAAAAATGGGGACTGATTGTTCTCTGGGCACATCTGCAAGGCTGGCTTAAAGAGCACAAGGAGGTAAAAGTCGCGAAAGGGCTGGAGTACTGTAACAGTTACAAATGTGTAGTTAGACCAATAGATTTACATTGTCAGGTTTTTCTCGTGATTTATTAATTAACTATTACAAAAACTCAATGGAAAATATCAAGTATTACTCTGGCTCTTGACAGGAAAAAAAAGGAAATCACAGTTGACTTAACCCTTTGCTGTCTAAAAGAGTTGGCATTTCCTGATCTGGGTGCTACTGCCAAACGTTCTGGTACTTAGAGTTGGGATGCGCAACTTCAACCACTGACTTATCAATGCAGCAGCTCGCGTGTCACAACGGGCCGTTAGATTAAGCACTGAGCCGCCTGGTTTTCGTTCAGTCGTGTCAACAGGTCCCTTTAATATCAGTAGTTCTGCTTTATTGAAGTGCAGCTGAGGTACTTACTCTTCTGTCCCTTCCATTTATAGTTCTCTGGGAGAGTTATATTTTTCAGTTTTTGTTTTGTGTTTTCTTTTGCATTTTATATCTTGTATTTATCCCTAAACATGTTTTGTACTTTTTTTTTTTAAGAGAAATTCTTTTGTGTATATATAGATACTTGCATGATATACTGTAGTCAATGTTCGGTTCCTCAAAAGGTCTTGCTGCTGTCGGTGTTAATGCACTACATCCATCATAACTGTATTAAACACATTTCACATGTAAATAAACGTGGGACATTTGGCCCTTGTGCTTCTGTGAGAGAGTTATTGATAGTGGATCTCTGACGTCTTCATGAAGTTTAGGAAGTGATTCATTGCAGGGATAGGCTACAGGATATTGCAGACTTCTTCCCAGCAGAAGGATGGCATATTCATTTTCATTAGCAGTCAGCTATTTTGTCACTTTCTTGTTGACTCCATCAGTACGTTGGTTTAACCCAAGGACATGATTAAGTATTTCTCAACTTGAATTCGATTGCTGTTACTTGTTCTATTTATACCTGTATTGTTCTTAAGTTGTATTCATGGCACTTTCATATGTTTCTGCATTTGAACCTTGCAATAAACCATGAGGTGGGCTGCACAGGTCTTAATAGCCCAGTGTTACAGTTGAGGAAGCTGAGCTCAGATCAGATTCTTTGCCTAAGCCCCTCATAGCTGGTAAGTGGCTTTGCTGTTAGAACCCAAGTATTCTTGCTCTCAATCTAGTGCTCGCTCTATGTGTTTATGTACATAGTGACAAATATTCACTTATTCAACAAATAAAAAGTATGTGCAAAACATGATACTAGAATTTTTGTTTGTGGCACTGGCTTTTATAAGATAACCTGGAAGACTACCTACTCTTAATTACCTAGAGATGCTTGCTAGAATGAAATAAGCAGCTATCAAATGTGTAGCTGAGCATCCAAGAGAGTTTTAAAAAACACCCAGTGATCCAAAAATAAGAAATTGAAATGCAGAGTAGGAAAACAGCACACAATGCCTTAGCCCTGGGAGGCACCCTGAGGGGCTCAGCTGAAGAGAGGATTGGTGAACTGGAGGATAGATGGTGAAGAGATTGCCTGGAATATCGCATAGAGATGAGATGAAATATATGAAAGAACCTGGAAGTCAAGAAGGACAAAATGAAAAGATCTAACAAACTTAATAGTTTCAGAAGTAAGGAATAGAACTGGGAAGGGCTGTTTTGGAAAATTCTCGGCCATTAACAGAAGACATGAATGTTTGAATAAACAGTGTGAGTGCTGAGCAGAAATCGACATTGGGACGTGTGAATTCTACTCACTCTTCATTAGTTGTGGGTGCTGGGTGTGGTTGTAGATGCGGGTATTTGGGAAACAGGAGATAGAGCAAAGGCAGAAAATGGGCATGCCCCGTGAACTCTTAGGAGGCCATTTCCTCTGTTGGGTGGGAAAGTGGGAATGTGTGCTCGCAGAGCAGGCCTGGGCCAAGTGAAAAGCCTTGACTGCCAAACTAAGGGGTTTGTGCTCTGAGAGGGGTGAGTTCATTTGGACAGGGGAGTGGCATAACAGATTCACTGGTGACAGTATTTAGGAAGGTGGTGGGAGAGTGTATCGGAGTTAGTTACTTTATGCTATGGTTAGAACCCTAAGTCTCAATCTATAACAGTAAGACCGACTTCATGCTCATATTCGATGTCCACTGTGGGTTGACTGAAGACGTTGCTCCAAACATCCTTGTCTAACCCCACATCAAAAAAGTTGCTATTACTGTGGCAGAGGGAACGTGCAATGAAATTCTCTGATCCAGAAGTGATAGACGTCTCTTCTCACACTTCACTGGCCAAAACTAGTCCCATGTTCCCACCTAATCCCAAGGAGGCCAGGAAGTGCAATCCTCCCATGTGCCCAGAAGGCTGAAAGTATTTGAACAGCGTAAATGAGCATCACAGGAATAAAAAGCTTTAATCGATGCAACTATGATGTTGACACAGCTAGGACATGAGGACCTGACCTAGGGTCGTGGGAGTGGGCTTACAGAGGCTGCAGTTGTATGCAGCGTTTCATCAACAAGTAGCAAGAGGATATCGTGCTATGGGATAGAAAAAAAGTATGTCTGAAAAGTTCCATCTTAGGCAATTTTTTTAATAGATTTTTTTCCCCAAGATGTTAGATTACTTAAAAAGATAGATATGCAAAATATGCTTTTGTTTGAATATGTGTCTTTAGATGATTTTATTTTACCAATAATTAGAAGTAATGCATAAAGAAGAATGCTGGTAAGGTGGTAAAGACTTAAAAAATGAGGAATAGGAAATGTAGGCTTAGCCATGACATAGACCACTTCTTCCTCCCAAACACATTTTCTGCAAATTCCTGACTCCTACTCCAGTAAGCATTCTGAAGAACAGCTCTTCCACCCCAACCTCTGGTGGGCACTTCTCTCCAGGGTCAATGGGCTTATGAGTTCCTTTCCAGCATCTTTGACCAACAGGGAAGTTTCCTGTTGAAAATTTTGGCTGAGATTAATATATAATTTCATATTAATCTATTTATCATGCTGTGAGCACTGTTGGTTTTTTTTCCCTAATGAAACTTATTTATGAGTGAAGTTTCTCAATGCTTACATGTAAAAGAAAAATTGGAATAGAAGTGATGCAGAAATGCTATCTCATTCTAGTAATAACCAATATCCATCCATGGATACATCAAGCAATTTTTTTAAAATTTTGTTATCATTAATCTGCAATTACATGAAGAACATTATATTTACTAGGCTCTCCCCTATCCCAAGTGCCCCCCACAAACCCCATTACAGTCACTGTCCGTCAGTGTAGTAAGATGTTGTAGAATCACTACTTGTCTTCTCTGTGTTGCACAGCCCTCCCCATCTCCCCCCCCACATTATACATGCTAATCATAATACCCCCTTTCTTCTTCCCCACCCTTATCCCTCCCTACCCTCCCATTCTCCCCAGTCTCTTTCCCTTTGGTAACTCTTAGTCCATTCTTGCGTTCTGTGATTCTGCTGCTGTTTTGTTCCTTCAGTTTTTCTTTTGTTTTTTGTTTTTGTTTTTTTTTAATTGAAGGGTAGTTGACACATGTATTACATTAGTTTCAGGTGTACAACACAGTGATTCAACATTTATATACATGATAATTCTAGCTACCAGCTATCACCGTACAAAGTTGTTACAATATTTTGACTATATTCCTTATGCTATACATTACATCCCGGTTACTTATTTATTTTACAATTGGAAGTCTGTACTTTTTTTTTTTGTTTGTTTGTTTTTTGAGAGGGTGTCTTTTTCTTTTGTTCTTATACTCCACAGATGAGTGAAATCATTTGGTATTTGTCTTTCTCTGCTTGGCTTATTTCACTGAGCATAATACCCTCTAGCTCCATCCATGTTTTTGCAAATGGTAGGATTTGTTTTCTTCTTATGGCTGAATAATATTCCATTGTGTATATGTACCACATCTTCTTTATCCATTCATCTACTGATGGACACTTAGGTTGCTTCCATTTCTTGGCTATTGTAAATAGTGCTGCGATAAACATAGGGGTGCATCTGTCTTTTTCAAACTGGAGTGCTGAATTCTTAGGGTAAATTCCTAGAAGTGGAATTCCTGGGTCAAATGGTAAGTCTATTTTGAGCATTTTGAGGAACCTCCATACTGCTTTCCACAATGGTTGAACTAATTTACATTCCCAGCAGCAGTATAGGAGGGTTCCCCTTTCTCCACAACCTCGCCAACATTTGTTGTTGTTTGTCTTTTGGATGGTAGCCATCCTTACTGGTGTGAGGTGGTATCTCATTGTGGTTTTAATTTGCATTTCTCTGATAACTAGCGATGTCGAGCATCTTTTCATGTGTCTGTTGGCCATCTGAATTTCTTCTTTGGAGAACTGTCTGTTCAGCTCCTCTGACCATTTTTTAATTGGATTATTTGCTTTTTGTTTGTTGAGGTGCGTGACCTCTTTATATATTTTGGATGTCAAGCCTTTATCGGATCTGTCATTTACGAATATATTCTCCCATACTGTAGGGTACCTTTTTGTTCTATTGATGGTGTCTTTTGCTGTACAGAAGCTTTTCAGCTTGATATAGTCCCACTTGTTCATTTTTGCTTTTGTTTTCTTTGCCTGGGGAGATATATTCATGAAGAAGTCACTCATGTTTATGTCCAAGAGATTTTTGCCTATGTTTTTTTCTAAGAGTTTTATGATTTCATGACTTACATTCAGGTCTTTAATCCACTTTGAATTTACTTTTCTGTATGGGGTTAGACAGTGATCCAATTTCATTCTCTTACATGTAGCTGTCCAATTATGCCAGCACCATCTGTTGAAGAGACTGTCATTTCCCCATTGTATGTCCATGGCTCCTTTATCAAATATTAATTGACCATATATGTTTGGGTTCATGTCTGGAGTCTCTAATCTGTTCCACTGGTCTGTGGCTCTGTTCTTGTGCCAGTACCAAATTGTCTTGATTACTATGGCTTTGTAGTAGAGCTTGAAGTTGGGGAGTGAGATTCCCCCTACTTTATTCTTCTTTATCAGGATTGCTTTGGCTATTCGGGCTCTTTGGTGTTTCCATATGAATTTTTGAACTATTTGTTCCAGTTCGTTGAAGAATGTTGTTGGTAATTTGATAGGGATTGCATGAAATCTGTATATTGCTTTGGGCAGGATGGCCATTTTGACGATATTAATTCTTCCTAGCCATGAGCATGGGATGAGTTTCCATTTGTTAGTGTCCCCTTTAATTTCTCTTAAGAGTGTCTTATAGTTTTCAGGGTATAGGTCTTTATTCCTAGGTATTTTATTCTTTTTGATGCAATTGTGAATGGAATTGTTTTCCTGATTTCTCTTTCTATTGGCTCATTGTTAGTCTATAGGAAAGCCACAGATTTCTGTGTGTTAATTTTGTATCCTGCAACTTTGCTGAATTTCGATATCAGTTCTAGTAGTATTGGAGTGGAGTCTTTAGGGTTTTTTATGTACAATATCATGTCATCTGCAAATAGTGACAGTTTAACTTCTTTACCAATCTGGATTCCTTGTATTTCTTTGTTTTGTCTGATTGCTGTGGCTAGGACCTCCAGTTCTATGTTGAATAAGAGTGGGGAGAGTGGGCATCCCTGTCTTGTTCCTGATCTCAGAGGAAAAGCTTTCAGCTTCTCGCTGTTCAGTATGATGTTGGCTGTGGGTTTATCATATATGGCCTTTATTATGTTGAGGTACTTGCCCTCTGTTCCCATTTTGCTGAGAGTTTTTTTTATCATGAATGGATGTTGAATTTTGTTGAATGCTTTTTCAGCATCTATGGAGATGATCATGTGGTTTTTGTCTTCCTTTTTGTTTATGTGGTGGATGATGATGGATTTTCGAATGTTGTACCATCCTTGCATCCCTGGGATGTGTGTGTGGTTTTTTTTTAATGCCTATTTGAAAGGGGAAAGAAGGAAAATGTGAAGAACTTCGTAAAATAAAACATGACTTAAAGGAACCATTCACCTATCCCAAAGAATGCTCTGAAAAGAAAGAGGAGTCTGCCAAATGTGGAATCCTGTTTATGCCATTTAGTTACAGAATCAAGATGAGAGCTAGTTACGGGGAAACGCACAAGCACACAGACTTGTGAATCAGATGCGGTAAGGGTCCCAGATTGCACCTCTCTGTGTTAAGCGCACATCATCTAGGTATGGAACCTAGATACAGTTGCCTGAAAACTTGGCTCCTACTCTTACACAATTTACTCTTTGCTCAAATAGATCCTTGAACCTACTCATTACTTAAGGGTTTCCTTTTGAAATTATGAACTTCACATCCCTACAAGGTTCACTGTAAATCTTGGGATATGACAATGTGAATTTATGTCTCAGTAAAGAGCTTCTCTCCCTGCTATGCTTCTGGACTAGCAAATTGTAATCCTTTAGTCTCCATTATCCCCAAACCACTTATCCTAAATAGGCCAGCCTTGGTCCACATGGTTTGGTATGAGGCTGAATTTGAGAGTTGGCTACTGCAGTCTTCCCTGTAAAAGAGAAGTCTCTTTTGCATCCATTTCCCCCTTCCTGCTGTCCCAGTAGATTTTGGTGAACATTTTAGTGAGGACTCAATACACTGGTTGATAAAACTTTCATCATCTTAGTCTGTGTTTTTCTGGGAGTTTTCTCATTTGTATTTGCTGCCTTTATTGGAAAGGTAAACCTGCATGTGCCCAGCATTAGATCCTGTCTGAATTAGGGACTTAACAGGACACAAATAGCCCACTAGAAAGTGTTTTAAGAAAGTATGAAGAGACTATGCACAGAAGCAGGCTGGAACAAGTGTTTCTGAGGCACCTGAGGACTTAGCAATGGTGGGGAGCCTGTCCCACTCTGCCTGCTGAGCAGGGGCGGATGGAGCTGGAGCCCTGGAACAGGGTGCTTTAGATTCCTCACTTACATTTTCTTTCTAATTATCTCCAGGTTTATCCTGCAATTATACCTTCTCCCTAGTGGTTATTTTTACTTAAGGAAACAGGATAACATTTGCCAGAAAATATTCTTTGCTGGTTTCCAAATTCAATTTATGAGGTTAGTTCTGACTCATAAAACAGCACTATTTATAATGTTTCACAGTATTTAAGGGAACTGACTATTCAATTTGCTTTGCTATTTTATTGAAAGCTGCTTTTCCTCAAGTTTTTCTTCTAACTGTAAATTATACTACCCTGGCAGGTCTGTTTCTAGACACACTACTTGGCAAGCCTGTATTTTTAAACTAGGAGAACTGTAAAATTAGAGTCCACCATGTCACACTTGGCAGCTCAGCTCCAGCAAGTATGGCTTTAGCCCAAGAGTAATTTCTGATGTTTAGGTCAAATCAAGTTTAATTGAATTGGTTATTTCTGGAGAATAAACATTATTTTTTGAAAAAGAACAAGGAAGACATAGAGAGGATGGTGCGATGTGGAAAGAGGACAAAGCAGAGTTGCACGTGTCTAAGTATCCTTCATTTATCTTGATTTTGTCAGTTCAGCATCTTCCAGGTTTGGGGAGTCTGCTGCTGTATGAATCTCAAAAAGAGCTGGATCTTGCCTCTTACTCTGGAAGACAGTGATACAAAGAAACAGGTACAATTCAAATTTACTCATTCCAGTGGTGATGGTTGGGATGATTGCAGATGGAGAGTTACCTTGTGAATTGCACTTGTTGGTCAGGGAAACAGAAAGACCAAGATCTGGGAGGAAAAAAGTGGACATTGCTTAGCATCTCTGTCCACTGGGGAATCAGTGTGCCTTCAAGGAGTTCCTGAACCATCTTGGACCCAGGGAGTGCCGACATCGTGATGGGACATTTCAAAACTTAGAGTCTCGCTTCCCTCTGAATTAGATACCATCCAAGCAGCAGGACAGTATTAGCTATTTCAGAAGAGACTTATCGAGATAAACAGAAGCATATGCCTTCGTCCCCCCACCCCTCCTCACTCCCTCCTGGTTGTTCCTGTAACACACTGTTCCCTGTGTTAAGGACCTGGCACTTGCTGTTCCCTCTGCCTGGAATGCCCTTCCCTCAGTTGTCAGTCCTGCACAGGCTGCTGCTTGTTGTTTAGGCTGGCTCAGAAGTCTCCTGCTCAGAGAGCCTTTCCCCGTCACCCTGTAAAAATGTGCCTGCCCTGCCAACAGCACATGCCCACTTCACCCCTCTCCCATTCCCGTCCCGGCATTATTTGGCTCCTTACCACTTACCACCCCTGATACTATATGCTTATTTGTTAACTGTCAGCCATCCTCTGGATAAAAATCCTAAGCTTTTCCATGAACTACCTGCTTTCTGATCTGTAGTTGCCATTGCTTTTCTCATCCAAGAGGCATTTTTCATTTTGCAGCCTGCGAGCAGCAGTTATTAGTTATGTTTTCCTTATCAGGTTGATCCTTATTTTTGTCAAGCAAAGACAAATCCTTGTTTTCGCAAACCAGTTGCCAAATGATGAGAGGCCTAATGTTCCTTCCTTTTCCAGAGAGCGAGTTGCTTGAATAAAGTGACTGTGGCATTAATAACATCAGCTGATTGCTGCTGCCTCAGGAAACAATAAAGACCTGCTTGCAGGAAAGGAAGGCATTATTCACTTTCACGTCCTATTTTATGCCCAGCACATTGCCTTGCATAAAACATCTGCCTGAAGTGTCTTTGTAAAACAACCAAGTCTCTTTGAATCTCAATTAGTCATAATTTTATTTTTTAGGGGTTGGGACAAACATTAATTAGGTGCTGAGTTGTTAATTTCCCAGAAGGAAGACTCTTTTTTTTTTTTTTTAACTCAGGTTGTATTTTAAATTGATTTTAGTGGTTTTTATTATTGATGGTTACAATGTGGGTGGGTGTTCTCCTCATTTTATTTTTTTCCCCCAGTAGATAAAAGAGCATTCTAAAAGCAATAGCACCTTCTTTTCTTTTCTAGCATTTTCTAGAATGAATACTTTTTTTTTTATTAAGGTATCATTGATATATAATCTTACGAAGGTTTCACGTGAGCACTGTTGGGGTTACTACATTCACCCATATTATCAAGTCCCCTGACACACATACCCCATTGCAGTCACTGTCCATCAGGGTAGTAAGATGAATCACGTCCTTATTTTCCATATATACAACATCAACAACTGAATTGGAATGAAATTGAGGTTTCAGAGATTTTTCTGTTTAATCATTCTTAAAAATTCAAATTACCCCCTACCACACACACACACACACACACTTTTTAATGTAGAAATGTAAGCATATGAGATACATTTGGAATTGAGAGCTAGAATGCTAACTAATATTTATGGGTCAAGAGCTCTAATTTAATACTAGGAAACAACTGTGGAATAGGCTGATTTTAAGACTTTACAGACAGGAAAATTGAACCCCCTTCCGACAGAGCCATGGCTTCCACCCTGGTTTCTGATGCCAGAGTAGGTCCCTTTTAAAGTACAAGTTACCACTTTTTCTATACAGTTTCTGGTTGGATATTATCTTCCTTTTTTTTTTTTTTGCATTAAAGTTGCAATTTCTACCTCAATTTGAAAACATCTTCCAAGGTGTGTAATAACAACCAATGCGTTAATGGCAGAAAATGATTCTGAAGGTAGACGCAGAGAGTTTCAAGGTCAGAGAAGACTGGAAAGGCAGTTGGTGTAAGTTCCATTTGATGCTGAATCTGTTCTTTAATTCCCTCATCAGTGTTCAACCAATACTTGAATTCCTCCAAGACTGGAGACCTCTCTATCATTTGAAAGAGTCCAGTTCCTCCTTGGCTAGTTTTGACTACTAGAAAGTTCCTTTTTATTGTTTCACAGCTATTCCTTTGTAACTTGGATCTAAGGATCTGTTCTTTCAAGGAATGACTCACCATGAAATAATTAATCTCTTTAATTTCGGCTTATGTGCCTGAATCTTTTTTCTTTAAGCCAATAGCAATGACAAATAATAATAAATCACTATAATAGCTACTGTTTATTAAGGGATTGCTACAGCTCAGATGCTGCAAGGCCCCCCTTGTAGATTCACTATCTGGATTGTCTGGTATGTATATTATTATCTGCCATGTGTGTAAAGACAACTTCTATCCTGATTTTCCAGATGAAGTAGTCACGGAGGCAGGGAGTGTGCCCTGAGTCACATAGGACGGTCGGGCTTGGCTCCCAGCTTGTATGAAAGGGCACAGTGCCTGCCCTCAGGCTGTAGGAGACACTCAGAAATGCAGGACTTCGTTGTGAGCAGATGTTTAGGAGGAAGAACTTTCCTCCACCCTTCAAGGTTCCTTTGGCAGGTCTCAGAATTAAATTGACATGAGACAGAGTAACAGGAGAAGAATCAAATTTAATTCCATGTGGGTACGAGGCCCACAGGCAGGCAGGCCCTGCCGGCTTACACACCATTCAGAGCGAAGGAGAAGGGGCTCATGGTCTGGGACTTCAAAAGGGAAGGAAGGCAATTCACAGGAACTTGAAAAAGAGGAAATGTTGGGGAAACTAATGTTTGCTGGGCCATAAAGAAACAGTGGGACATAGAGAGGAATTTCAACAGATTTCTTCTAAGTTCCTCCCTGTCTACCCTAGAGCACACTATATTACGGGCGTCTATGGTGATCGCTCCTTCTTGCCGCAGGTCCTCTGCCTAAATCCTTCTAGGCAGGTAGAGGGAAGGTCAAAGGTTCTTCCTGAGCCTTCTGTTTCATAAAAATAATGTGTTTAGGTGTGTGTAAAATCGTAACATTTCCAGAGTACCTCGCCTGGCCTTAGTGGATTTGCATATCCTCAGGGGTGGAGAGAAGTTCATCTCCACGTCAGTGGGTAATTACTTGGGCAACCGAGGGTGTGTCTGAACCTGAGAGGTTAAGAGGAGGGGCTGGCTTGTTTGCTTGCTTGCTCCTTCAGGGGCAGGAGAGATGGCGCTGGACTGCAGTTTGTAAGCAATAAACGGGTTTTAAACTTTTATTTTTCCCTTTGACTGATTTTGGTTTTTAGAGGTATTTTGTCCTGGGATTTCCTTTCCCCGGACTTACACTAGAATAATCCACATGCTGATGAGACACATTTTGGGGTGGCAGATTTTGCAGCTCCCCTACAGAGGTAAAGAGAGTATGCAAGGCAATTAGGGACCACAGGAAACAGGCATCCATCCGACTCAAGGAGAAGCCCAGGAGGGCTTCCTGGAAGAGCCAACACCTACTTTGTAGTGTAAATTGAGTAGGCTAGTAACACGCAGGAGGAGGAGCTGGGAGAAGGCCACTGGAGACAGAGGAGCCAGCGCAAACAAAGCAACAGAGGTGAGAAACAGCAGAGGGTGTGTGAGGAAGGGTTCTCTGGTCTGAATGCTCATGAATCCCCACCCCCAAATCCTATGTGAAATACTACCCGGAAGGATGATGGTATTTGGAGGTGGGCTTTTTGAGGAGGATTAGGTCCTGAGGGTGGAGCCCTCAGGAATGGGATGGGAGCTCTGATAGAAGAGATACCAGGGAGCTCTCTGCCCCTTCCACCCCATGAGGACAGAGGGAGAAGTCGCTGAAGGGCCTTTGCCAGAACCCAACCATGCGGTCTCCTTGTTCTTGGACTTCCCAGCCTCTGGAACTGTGAGAAATAATTTTCTGCTGTTTATAAGCCTCCCAGTCTGTTGTAATTTATTATGGCAGCCCCGACAGATTCAGACAGAGGGTAGGGGTTTGGGATGCTAGAGGCTGCTGTAAAGCCCGTAAACAGCAGGATGTGCAACTGAGTCACGGCCACCCACAGGGGCAGCTGTGTTCCTGCAGGGTAAACAAGATTTGCATCACATTTTAAATGTGCTCAGGGACGTTACTATTTAAAGAAAGGCTTTCTGGAAAAAGAATGTTTACACCATGAAAAATCCAGATCCACACATTTTATGTTCCCTTAAAGTAGGGGAACACTGCTTCCATGGACTTTCGTAAGCTTCATCTCCTTCCTAGAATGTGTGTCCTAAGCCCCCATGTGAGGACGAATATGCTTATTTGTCCTGTTGCAATACTGTCTGTTTTCCCTGAGGGAGTTCATCCCTCCCACACCTCTGGCCTTTCCAGTCCGGCAAAATCATTAACAGATGCCTGAAACCTGAAATATCCAGATGATCAGGGAGAAATCCTTCTTTGCTTATCATTTATCTGAATGTTTTATAGGTTGGCTTCATTCATCATTCCTGGGGAAAACCAAATATTGCCACTTTAAGCCTAGAGATATATGTAAGACCATTTAACTAGTGAAAAATCTAGCTGTATCCCTGTTTGCTGGAAATGTTAATCTGCGTGACTAAAGGAAGCCAGGTGGTCAGCGTCCCCCACATCCACAGCGCGATTTTCCTGAACAATAACAAGTTGTATATAAATCCGTTTCCATGGTTGCTTATCTTGGCCGCTTTGCAGGTGACTGAGGAGACAGCTTGTCTCTGCATGTCAAAGAGTGAGCCATGTCACATTTCCCCCAACATATTGGACTAGTGTTTCATAAATACAAGCCTCTTGATTTAAGAGGGGAGTTTTATCCTGACGGATTAAGGGACAATGACGGTCCTGACTTTATTATTTTGACTGCTGTATTTTCAATTCTAATTACCTTTTGTTCTTCTAGCAAGCAGCATTCTCTCAAGTGCATGCAAGACCCTGAGGGCTTCCTTTCTGATCTGGATTCAGGGGAGCCCAAAGAATATGCTCAAAGAAGTAAGTAGTTTTCTTGGCCTGTTGGGTAAGTGAACACAGGGCAGGCTGAGGCTCTTGCTGGAACCATTCTAGAGACACTCGTGACAATTTAAAACCCAGAACCAAATAGGGAGACAAGATGAGTCTCAACTTACAAATCGCTGCCGGAATCCAGGAGGGAGGAGGAATTTTCTGGCAGACAGCAATAGAGGAAGTGATATTCAATTCTAGCCAGAAAGAGTCTCATGTACACCAGCCTCCTAATAAGATGAGAATTGTTTATTAATTGTCTGATGCTGTTTACTGTTATTGAAGTTAATAACGTTTCATTGTTGTATGAGTTAGCCGGCTTGCTTGCTTTTTCCAGTCACTTGGTCTGCTTTTGAAAATGAATGGCTTTCTTCAGGGAACATGTCTTGCCCACAGTGTACTTGACAGTGTATTCTGAGGAGTGTTGGAAAATGCACTCATTCAAGCTGAAACAAGTTCGATTATAGCCAAACTAGCAAAAAATGGAACAAGTAAATTATGGATGGACTTCAGGCCACCGTAATTTATTTTTTGTTAGTGTCCCCAAATTATTCTCACAACTAAAGGGACAACATGCTCTCCTGCCAGAAAGAGGCAGAAGTCATCATTTTCAATGGTAACCCCTCTGGGAGTGCTGATGGAAACCACTAATGAGGAAAAATGTACACACCCTTTCCAAAGCCAGAGAAACTATTATAGCAATTTTCATTTACATTCTGAACACGTGACTAGTTTATTTTGTATTGGAAAACACTCAGTAGCATAATATACATCAAAAAGATCAATAAAAGTTTTGATCTAATATTGGGTAATTCAAAATAGCTTGTGATTTGAAGCAACTGCGACTCTACACTGGATTGTACGTCCTGATATTTAGTGAAAGAGTGGGAAAATATTAATGTAACTAATTCAATATAGCCATCTTCAAGTTCCGTTTTGGAATTGATTATGTTTTGTTACAACACTTGGTGATATTGACAGGGAACATTCTGACAAACCCTGGGCCAAAAACACTGGCCAAGAAAATCGAGAAGATGCAATGACTGACTCAGATTGCTGGTGATGAAATGGTGGAACATACTGTCATCATTAGTCACAGTTTTGTTAATGCTTTATTTGCTCTGCAAGTTTCTCTAGTCATGCACCAATGATGTTCCGTCTGTAGGGATCTGAAAACTGAAAGTCTTTTTTTTTTTTCAGTTGAAAAAGTTTCCCAAAGATGAATCGTCCGAAAGAGAATTGAATGACTTACATAACTGGGATACATGACTGTTACTTAATTTAATAGATGACTATTACGATCTGTAGTTGTTTTAACTGATTTTCATTCGAACGTACCAGGAAACACTTGATGTCCTGGTTTTGACATTTTGCCTGACATTTCTGAGCTGAGATTGGGGTTCTGACCTTTGTTCTCAGCATGGTTTTCCTGGCAGTCATGTGGATAGAAGAATTATAAGAGTTAATATTTAGAGAGCACTTTTCCCTGGCAGGCACCATTGCCAGCCCTGTGCAGGGGTTGTCTTAAACCTAACAGCTTCCCTATAAGGAGGGCGCTATTATCACCTCTATTTTATAAGCGAGAAAACTGAGCCACAGAGATGTAAAGCATCTTGCCTGAAATAGGTGGTGGAGAGAGGCTGTGAGTCCCGGTCATTTGATTCTCCGGCCCGCACTTTCAATCACTGCCTGAGATAAGCCACAGTATGAGAAAGAAGGAAAGTAAAAAATCAGCAGCAAAAAGGAATGAAACAGAACTACATGTATCAATATGGAGGGACTACAGAGAACTAACAGAAAGAAAAAGTTAAAGAAGAATATATAAAGTATAGAAAGTTCTTTAAAATATATATTGCTTAAGGAGACATACATATGTAGTACCAGTGGAAAGGAGTGCGTGAGAACGATTTATTAGATTTATTTACATTTAGTTAAAGTTACCTTGGAATGAGGGGTGGGAGTGGGTAGGGATGCATTTGGAGATGTGTCACATTTCAAATGGTGGGTCAAGTTTTATTGAGTGGGGCAATAGGGGCATAGGTATTTCTTATTCTCTTCTTCTTTATGCCTTTTTAAATATGTTAAATGTTGCTTATTATTATTTTGAGACTCCATCCCCCGTCCAAAACGGAGATGACAATAAGCAGGACCGCTAAGTTTGGGTAGGGTTTGTTAAGGAGGAATCATTTCTAGCTGGCCTATGAATCACATTAGCACAAGACAGCTTAACAGGAGAAAATCAGATTTAATTACAAAAGCATAGGGAATCTACAGACATGAGATTCCAAAGACAGGGAGAATGAGGTATAGATGTCACCCTGAACTAAGAGGGGGGTAGGGGCCTGGGACTTCAAAGGGAAGGAAAGCAATTCTCAGGAAGATGAAAGAGTAAATATTTGGCAAACAAATGTTTGTTGGGCCATCCAGAAGCAATGGGACATAGAGGAATTTTAACAAATAGACTTTGCTAAATTTATGTTGTTTTAAGCCATAAAGTTTTCGTAATTTGTCGCAGCAGCCACAGGAAACTCACACAGATTGGCAGGAAACTCACTTTTAATGGTTTGGCCACACAGCGTGGTGACCACATTTCTTGTTATTCTTTGTACCCTTTTTCTCTATCCCCATTTTTGGTTGTACATTGCCGTTAGTTTTCCTTGCTGTGTTTTAAATATTGGAGCACAATATAGAATGGTGAGTTTCAGAGAAGACAAGTAGTGATTCTATAGCATCTTAGTACTCTGATGGACAGTGACTGTAATGGGGTATGTGGTGGGGGCTTGATAATTAAAGGGAGGAGTGTAGTAACCATAATGTTGCTCATGTAATTGTACATTAATGATACCAAAAAATAACTTATAAAAAACACAGAATGGTGAATTTATGTAGTGAATATGTGATCCTTAGTAACATATATAGGGAAACAGAGATACCTGTATATCTATACATGCCTTTCAGCCATTCTATTCAGGGGACTTACTCCCTTTGACTTTATCAGATATCTTCTAATGATTTCCTGTCTCTTGTCTGACTATCTTGTCTAATCTTTTCTCTGGAGGAAGCACACCTGGAAGCTAAGGCCCATGGTTTATGCCCTTTTATGTAGGCATTTGCTGTATATGTACATCATTTAAAGTATGGATCACCAGAATATACCATGGAAACTCTATTGAAGGGAGATAGTGGAGCCATATAACCTTTCTTTGGTCCCATTAAGGTTCCTGATGGGTTAAATCTGCAGGTCTTTTGCCACAGCCCACAATGGTCTCCAACTTCTGCCCCCTGGAATTCCATCCCTCCATAAATTTGTCCTACATTCCCTGAGCACATGGCTGCTGCTGCTTTGCAGCACATAGCTTCCCCAACCACATCTCAGAAGCTCATCAGTAGCACCTTTGGCTTGGGTTAGAATACGCGGAAAGCATTGAGGGTTGGACTGCATCCTCCAAAAAGATAGGTTGAAACCCTCCCCCTTGTACCTGTGGATGTGATCCTATTTGAAAACAGGCTGTTTACAGATGTGATTAAGCTAAGATGAGGTCATGCTGGAGAAGGCAGGGGCCTAACCCCATGACTGGTGTCCCTATAGGAGGGAAATTTACGCACAGATACAGAAACACTCGGGAAGAACTGTCGTATAATGACAGAGGCAGAGATGGGAATGATGTGTTTCCAGTCGCTGTAACGCCCAACCTTGCCTGCACCCCAAGAAGTTAGGACAGAAGCACGAAACAGATTCACCTCCAGGGCCTCCAGAGGGACCAACCCAGCTGACCCCTCACTTTCAGACTTCTAGTCTCCAGAACTGTGGGGCAATAAATTTCTGTTGTGTTAAGGCCCACAGTTTGTGGAAATTTGTTAAGACAGCACTAGGAATCAAATACGGAGAGCTATGGCCTCTCAAACACACCCTTCACAATAAAAAAGTACGCATTTATTATCTGAGATGAACGCAACAGAGCAGTCTCAGGTAGATCCTGGAACTCCTTTTCCCTGGTGGTTATGTACCGGCCCACCCACGGCCATTTCATAATATCCAACCAGACCCATTTGTAATGCTGTCTGCCACAGAGGCCTTTCAGCGGAAGCTGTTTATATGGAATTGAAACTGCTCAGCATAGTGAGGCCTCCTTGGCTTCACGTGATGTCTGCATTTTCCTGCACTTTATTCCTTGGGGACAGAACTGGGGGAGGGATCCTCTGGTTCCCAGGTGTCTGCAGTGCTTTTCATTTCCTGTTTTCTTGAATTTCCCAACATCCTTGAAATCTTCTCCAAGCAACTACTTCTGCTATAAAATGCACTTAACCCTTCATGTCCTTTCTCCCTACTTCCTACACCAGGTCCCTCAGCCCATACTGATGGCCAGGGTGCTGGGCTCCCTCCTCTGATCACTTACTTCTTTTGATGTCATTGTTTATTTCTTGTAATGATTATTTCTTGTCTCCTGTGTGTCTCAATTCATCTTCTCTCCTAGAAGCCAAGGAAGTCATTGGACTTAATGCCTTTTATAGGAGGCCATTCCTAAGCAGACCCTCGTGGGTGAGCTGGTCACTGGCCTCAACTGGCCTCTGTTCCCTGGTCATCAGCAGAGAATGACCGTCTACTTGATTTACATTCTTGGAGCATGGCATCTTTTCCCATCCAGCTGTCAGACTGGAGGGCATTTCCCTCGAGGCCAGCCCCTCACTGGCGCTGGAGCTAGGGAAAGAAAAGAAGCCGAGACTAAGAAATCTCTGAAGAGAGAAAGGGTGACAAGGGGCTCCACAGAAATTTCTGGGGTAGAGTGCAGATATCCATGCTGCACTAGGCTGAAACATGCCCCCAGAGATAGCTACTTCTAATTCCTGAACCTGTGAATGTTACCTTATATGGTGACAAGATCTTTGCAGAGGTGACTAAATTAAAGATCTTGAAATGGGGAGATTATCCTGGATTATCTGAATGCAATCACATGTATCCTTGGAAGAGGGAGGCAGAGGGAGATTTGACACACCCACAGAGGAGAAGGTGATGTACCACCGAGGCAGAGGTTAGAGCAGTGTGGCCATAAGCCAAGGAATGCCGGTAGCCACTGGAAGCTGCAAGAGGCAAAAAATGGTTTCCCCACTGGGCCCTCGAAGGCGCTCAGCCCTGCTGGTACCTTAATTTCTGCCCAGTGATACTGATTTTGGACTTCTGGCCTCCAAAACTCTGAGAGAACAAATGTCTGTAGTTTTTAAGCCCCCAAGCTTGCGGTAATTTGTTAGAGCAGTCGTAAGAGACTAACACATATGCTATTCTTGCTCTACAAGTCCAAGATTAATGGCCGACCAGAGAAAGGGGGACGGCCAGGAGGTGTTTGCAAAGAGCCTGCTTCAGCAACTTGGACATCCCATCGACAGCACATCCAGGTCCCCTTCTGACCAACAGAGAGATCTCTGGCCACAGATGGGTAGTGTGTATCATCAGCTACACAGCAAGGACAATTCGATTCTAGTTTTTGAAATTCTCCAGTGTCATATAGCAATCTGGTAGGTGCTTAATACATTTTTGCTGTTAGCTTTGAAGATGATTATTACTTTCTCAATGTATCTGTGGTTTAGGATTCTAGAAGCTTCTGCTGCCTTCAACATCATGGTGTAAGTGCATCCAAATTTTAAAATTTAAGACCATTGGCTAAGGTCTTCCCTCTCTTCAAATCCAGATATTAATCAACTCTGCATTTTAATATCCACATACCATCACCACCATGTGAGAAAGAAAACCTGTCTGCCAGTTACCCCTGTGGAACTGAAACAAGTTGTTTTTAATATTTTGGAAATGAAAACTTGGAACAACTGCCATGTGATTTGAAGTGGCAGGTGGGATTAATCATCGGTTTATTTTAGCCCTTCCTCCCATGACAATCAGAATGTATTTTTATTTTGATGGTGCCCATGGCTGGCATCTCAGGTTCTTGACAGAAACTGATTAAAGGATGAGGCAGGAAAAGGGCAGCTTGTCCATTTGAATTCATAATCAGAAAGGAAGCAAATGCAACTGAAAATTTGCATAACTTACAAAATAACTTCAGCTACAACATTGTAAGTCCAATCAGTTTACAAAACAAAGCACCAACTGGAAAGAAAATGAGAATGAAATCTTCCTCAGTGGTTCTCAAATCTCCTCTGTATTTATCCTTCAGGATTTTATCTAAGGGTAAAGACAGGTTCAGTATGGATGCCCTCTTTGTTTTTATCTCCTTCAACCCTTACAGTTTCAGATCGTTAAACTTTAGGCTACACAATTCGGGATACTCAGTTAATGCGAGAGAAGGGAATTTGGAAATCATGTAGCCTAGTCATATCTACTTTTAAAAATTGTTGTTTTCCTTGACATAGGGAGGACCTCAAAATACATTTGTGGAACTGGATTTTGGGCTTTTGAACTTACAGTTCAAAGTTTAACTCAATTCAGCAAATGTTTAATGGGCTCCTCCTCCAAGATACCACTTAGTGGAGACACAGCCCCCACCTCACATGGGAGACAGGAAAACGATGGCATGCTTCTTAGTGTGGCACACTACAGAAGGGTCTGGAATGTTTCCTGGGGCAGATCTTCCCTCAGCTGCCACACAACAGATGATTCAGCATTTGCCAGGCAGACAGGAAGGAGGGACAGTCCTGGCAGAAAGACAGACAAGCGTGGGCCTGGTGCATTCTGTACAAATGGAGCGGAGGAACTGGGTGTGGGCATGGGAGAATGGGCCAGGAGAGCAGGTCTGCTCATGAAGGGCCTTTTAAACCACGCTCCTGAATCTGGAGGCTGGAATTAATCCTAAAGATCAGAGCTGTCCAGGCTGGCTGCACATTAGAATCACCTGGGAAAATTTGAAAGACAATTCACGCCCAAGTCCCACCCCGACCAGTTAAGTCACTCTGTGAGGGCGGAGGCAGTTGAGTATTAGTATTTTTTTAAAATGCCCCAAGTGATTCCAAACTCTGCCCAGGGTTAAAAATCACAGCTCTAGATAAGATGTCTGCAAAATTTTCTTCTAAAGTACCAGATAGTAAATGTTTTTGGTTTTGTGGGCCACAACCTCTGCAGCAACCGGCCTGTCTGGAGAGAGCAGCATTAACCACATGCTTACCAGTAGGGTGGCTGTGTGTCTATTAAACTTACAAAACAGGCAGGGCCATAGTTCCAACTCCTACTCTAGATGATGGAATGCCATTGAACATATATTGATTTACAAATTTTGTTTGTATTTTATTGTTTATATATTATATTTGTTAAATAATATATGTATCTATTCTCATTGTAACAGAATCGGAGCAATACAATGTTCAAGTCATTTTTTGTTCCCTCATTCAATTCTCAGTCCCTTTCCTGGAGAATATCTGTGGGTGTTATCCTTCTAGAACTTTCCAGAACTTTCTCCTTGCCTTTTTGGGCATTTATATCTACTGGAAAGATAGTGTTTTCTTTTATAAGATTGAAAAATATGTTTATTGTTCTTAAACTTGGGTGGGTTTTTTTTCACGTAATAATATGCCTTGGAGCATTTCCCACAGCAACAAATATAGATCTATCTCATTTTTGTTATTGCATAGCATTATAAATGAAAATACCAGAGCTCATTTAACCTATTCCTCATAGAGGTTGAACTGTTTGAAATTGCTGCCTTTACTCTGTTTTTGTCCCATTAAGTGGAATTTTCATGCAGTTCAACCTAATTGTGTCCAAGTTTCGGCCTTTACAGGCATTACTGCCGCAAGATCTTGCAGTTGCGTGCTCAGATGTGTTTTCTGGGGGCATCTTTCTGAGATGTTGACTTGGCTGGGTCATGGGGGATGTCAGGTAGGAAGGAGTCTTTGGTGTAACCACAGACTCCAACTCTGGCAAGCTTCAGCACAAAGAAGAGTTTATTGACAATCTGTAGGACAGCTTACAGGATGGAGGGGAAGGCCAATGACCTATGAGGCTCAGTCAGTCTCTGGACCACTCAGGTCCACGCAGTCTTCACAGCAGTGCCCATTCTACAGCCTGTCCAGGCACCACCAGTGGATAAATGAAGTCCAAGCTTTTCTTTGGGCCTTGCCTCCCTCCACGCTAGTCCTGGGAGTGGGTTGATCTCATGTCACAAGGAGTGCAAGGTAGAGAGGGAGCAGCCTCCTGGAACCCTGTCAATTTTTGTAATGAGAGGACGGAGCACCTTGATTTTTTTTTTTCAAGAATACACGCAGCTGGGGAGTAGTAATTCTCCAGAAGAAAATCTAGTTGCTGGTTGGCCAGAAAATACCTTCCAGGAGACCAGACTGCGAGAACTATTTCTTCGTATTCTTATCAACACTTAATTGTATCAACCTTCTATTATTTTTTACCAATCAGGTAGATTGAAAAAAGTGGTGTCTAGTTGTGGTTTACTGCTGAGACTGAACAGCTTTCTCGTATTTGTTGGTTACTTGGATTTCCTACTCTGAGAGTTGTCTGTTCATGTCCTTCACCCATTTTATTTTATTTTATTTTATTTCATTTCATTTTATTTTATTTTATTTTATTTTTTTATTTTATTTTATTTTATATTTTATTTTGGTATCATTAATCTACAATTACATGAAGAACATTATGTTTACTAGGCTCCCCCCTTCACCAAGTCCCCCCCACATACCCCTTCACAGTCACTGTCCATCTGCGTAGTAAGATGCTGTAAAATCACTACTTGTCTTCTCTGTCTTGCACAGCCCTCCCCATGCCCCCCATGCCCTTCACCCATTTTAAATCAGTTTCTTTGACTTTTAAAAAATTCCTGACTTCCAAGGGTTCTTTATATGATCTGAATACAACTCTTTAGCTAATTATTAATACAGTAACTAGGTTCTCTTGGGAGTTACTTTTGAACTGCATGCATGGTGCCTTGGAAGTGCTGTAAGGAGAGGAGGAGCATGGCCAGCCTTGGGAATCAGACAGTTTAGCTTTAAAGACTTTAAAGACAGTAAAGCTTGCTGGCTACAATGACTGAGAGGATGCCAGCTATAAGGTTCTGAGTGTGGCCAGAGACAGGACAGTCCCACCCACAGGAGGGAAGGGGAGGGGGCCAGCTCTTCACATTACAGCAATAACCTGGAATACTCAGGACCATTTCAAAGAGGCCAGTGGCAACAGACACCCTCTGGCTGAGCCCAAGTGGCCTGAGCAATAGAATTGGCCTGAAGGAGAGGCCAGGGCTTACGGCCAAGTCAGGTCACCCCAGGGAGCTCAGTAAAGATCATTTGCCCAATTATGGCCAGGAGGTTTATAAAATAACATTATGTTTTTAAAAAAGTACACATGTAAGCAAAATGCAGTTCCTTCAACCTGATTTCTAGATTATATCTCAGGAACCCAATTATCAGTAGAGACAAGGAGAGAAATACAAGAGGGGCTGTAGACTTGGCCAAGCTGTATTTTAGGTTTTGTCTCCATGCATTCTAAGGAATATTGTTGTCTTTAATTATAGGTCAGCACCTATATATCAAACTGACATAAAAACACAGTCTCCTTGTATATTTTAGAGGGCAAGAGTTAATGGGTTTAGATTAAATTGGATTTGACTACACAGCTCTGATCTTTACTAGCTAGTTTAAATACTAGCTCCAATTCTTGTGAGCAATTAAAAAGAGGTAGATCTACATTGTTGTGCATATTACTTATCATCTCCGTGCTTCAGTTTTCTCACTTATTCTACCATGTAATAATGATGAGACCCTGGGCAAGTGACTTCACCACCCCGGGCTTCAGTTAAGGAATCCGTAAAATGGGGATTATAATGGTAACTGATAATCTCATAGAGGTGTGTGAGGGTTAAATGAGACAATGGACAGAAAGCATTCGAAAGAGTGCCTGGCACCCAATAGGCTCTATGTGTTGCTGTCATAATGTGTGGATCTGGCTGGGATCCGACAGCGTGGGTCTTGCCATGTAATTTTTTTTTTTTTTGAGAGGGCATCTCTCATATTTATTGATCATATGGTTGTTAACAACAATAAAATTCTGTATAGGCGACTCAATGCACAATCATTAATCAACCCTATGCCTAATTCTCAACAGTCTCCAATCTTCTGAAGCATAACGAACAAGTTTTTACATGGTGAACAAGTTCTTACATAGTGAATAAGTTCTTACATGGTGAACAGTGCAAGGGCAGTCATCACAGAAACTTTCAGTTTTGATCACGCATCATGAACTATAAACAATCAGGTCAATTATGATTATTTGTTTGATTTTTATACTTGATTTATATGTGAATCCCACATTTCTCCCTTATTTTATTATTATTATTTTTTTAATAAAATGCTGAAGTGGTAGGTAGATGCAAGATAAAGGTAGAAAACATAATTTAGTGCTGTAAGAGGGCAAATGTAGATGATCAGGTGTGTGCCTATAGACTAAGTATTAATCCAAGCTAGACAAGGGCAACAAAACATCCACGGATGCAGAAGATTTCTCTCAAAACAGGGGGGGTGAGGTTCTAAGCCTCCCCTCTGTTGATACCCTATTTCTCACCTGATGGCCCCCCTGCGACTGTGCCTGTCTTAGGTTGTTCCTCCCTTGAGGAATCTTACCCGTCTCTTCTTGCCATGTAATTTTAAGAGAAAATGACCAACTGGACCATATAAATCAAGCTTAAAAGAAAGCCCGTGCTTACTATGTTCTTGAAGCTAAGTCTCTTTCACAATTTTAAAGACATTTGAGTTTGGGGGAAATAAGGCAAGAACATGACAATTGGATCTGGCAGGAAGGGTATTGCTGGTATGACCGTGAATTAGCAAAAGCTACTGACTCCCTCTTAATAGTCCTAGAGTCATCAAAGAAAGGAGAGGAGCATTGATTGAGAACCTGAGGTCAAAACTGTGAGAAAGCTCTGGGATCCTGAAGGTGGTCGCCTGGTGTGTGTGTGTGTGTGTGTGTGTGTGTGTGTGAAGTAAGTGACTGTCTACAGTGGTTCTCGAACTGTGGCCTGACCAGCAACCTCAGAATCACCTGAGAACTTGATAAAATGCAAATTCTCAGGGCCACCCTAGATTGAATTTGAAATTTTGGGAGAGATGTCTATAGTGATCTGTGTTTTAACAAGGCGAGCTAAACTTTGAATACCACAGGCCACCCCTGCCACTGAGAAAGAAGCCCACTACAGCCATGGTGGCCTTGATGGGCAGCCAGGCTCCCAACCCTGCCTTCCAGGGGTTGGGGGCTGACCAGTGTTCCCGAGCATCTGTCCATCTGCAGGGCTTGGGGGTCACCAGCACAGGAGGATAGTCCCAGTGCCGTGGCTGTCACACAATCTGAGGGGAAATCCCAGGCTGCAGGACTTCCTGCTGGAGCTGCCACTGGGATTGCCCATGGTTCCCAAGGGCCCCTCTCCACCCTCTAACCCCTGAGGAGGTACATACACCTGGGGGCTGGACCCCCATACTCCCCGACTTTGAAAAGAAGACTACAGGCAGACTACTCAATACACCAAAAATCCAAATAATAAAAGCCATATGTGCTGGGGTTACAGCCAGGACTGGCTTGGCATGCACGTGGCCTTTGCAATCACGCAGGGCCTCACAGTAAGAGGATCCCATGTTCACTGTAAGTGCAATTTGCTGTCACCATCTTCAAATTCTTAATCATCTTTATACAAGAGGCCTTGTATTTTCATTTTGCATTGGCCCTGCAAATTATGTAGCCAGTCTTGACTAGAAGAAAAGTTGTTCAAAGACTAGAACAAAAATGGCAGGCTCAAAGAGTGGATTTCTGCTCAGTGAAGGACACTACAGATAAAAAACTGACAGAGAGTGTTTTCAATGACTCAGGTAGGCAAGGACCACCTTATAGAATAGTAAGGAGCTCCTGCAAATCAAAAAGAGAAAATCCATTCAAAAATGGGCAAAGGAGGCTCCTCTCCGGCGTCCCGGCGCGTTCATGGCGCCCCGCAGGGGCCGGCCGTAGCTAGGCTCCAGCAGCTTTGGGGCGCGCCGAGTGCCGGCAGCCGGTCACGGGAGGCTGGATAGGGTGGTGGAGGAAGGGGTGTGCGCCGCCCCTTGGAAACGTGGAGTGGGAGCCGCCAGGCTTGCAACCCGCAGTGCCCGGGGGGCGGGGATAGCAGGAGGTGGCAGGCTGTGACATTCTTGGCTCGGGGGACGAAGTCCTGGAGGCAGTGAAACCTTGGGTGCAGTGCGGTGGGCAGGGAAGGGCGGAACTGCGACCTTGTTCTTGGCCCACCTGGCCTCGAGGCGCGTTCCTGGAGGGGTTTCAGCCTGGGTGGAGGGTAAGTGTATTTTATGATCTGGGGGTTTCCTGAGAGAAGCTTTCTGGAACCGTTGGGCTCTGCCTTTCCCACCTGGCTGTGCGGCTTTTGGCGACGCTCTTTTACAGGCCTCATTCTCTCCAGAGGATGAGGGGTCAGACCTAGGTACAAACAACTGCTCTGTGTACCCGGATAGGATTTGCTTGACCCATTTAAAATTTGTTGCCAACGTTTAAGAATACAGAGAGTGTCAGAAACTGGGGGCGGAGCCAGGATGGCGGCGTGAGTAGAGCAGTGGAAATCTCCTCCCAAAAACACATAGAGCTATGAAAATATAACAAAGAAAAATCTTCCTAAAATAGAGACCACAGGACACAGGACAACATCCAGACCACATCCACACCTGCAAGGAACCAGCGCCTTGCGAAGGGGGTAAGATACAAGCCCCGGCCCGGCGGGACCCGAGCGCCCCTCCCCCCGGCTCCCGGCGGGTGGAGAGAAACCGGAGCGGTTTTTTTTTTTTTTCTTGGCGAGCGCTTTTTGGAAGCCTTAGAGGGACGGGCCCCCGTTGCTGGGGAGGCAGGGTGGTGGGACCGGTGAGCAGGTGCCTGGGAACGGCGCCGGAGGACAAAGAATATCCCGCGTTTCTCCCTGTGGGACCGGCGGGCAGGTGCCTGAGACCAGTGCCTGAGGACGGAGGAGGTCGCGCGTTTTTCCTTTTTTTTTTTCTCTCTTTTTGGCGAGCGCTTTTTGGAAGCCTTGAAGGGACAGGGACCCCAGTGCTAGGGAGGCAGGGTGGCAGGACTGGTGAGCGGGTGCCTGGGACCGGCGCCTGAGGACAAAGAATATCCCACGTTTTTCCCTGCGGGACCGGTGGGCGGGTGCCTGAGACCGGCACTTGAGGACAGAGGAAATCGCGCGTTTTTCCCCTTTTTTTTTTCCTTTTCTGCGAGTGCTTTTTGGAAGCCTAAAAGGGACAGGGACCCCGGTGCTAGGGAGGCAGGGCGGCGGGACTGGTGAGCGGGTGCCTGGGACCGGCACCTGAGGACAAAGAATATCCCGCGTTTTTCCCTGTGGGACCGGTGGATGGGTGCCTGAGACCGGCACCTGAGGATGGAAGAAATCGTGTGTTTTTCCCCTTTTTTTCTCTCTTTTTGGCGAGTGCTTTTTGGAAGCCTTGAAGGGACAGGGACCCCGGTGCTAGGGAGGCAGGGCGGCGGGACTGGTGAGCGGGTGCCTGGGACCAGTGCCTGAGGACAAAGAATATCGAGCGTTGCTTCCCTGCGGGACCGGTGGGTGGGTGCTTTTTGGAAACCTTGAAAGGACAGGGACCCTGGTGCTAGGGAGACAGGGCAGCAGGACCAGTGAGCGGGTGCCTGGGACCGGCAACTGAGGAAAAAAAAAAAAAAAATCGCTTGTTTTTTCCTTTTTTTTTTCTTTCTTTCTGTTCCCTCTCTCATTGTTGCTGTTGTTGTTTTGGTTTGGAGAGTGCTTTTTGGAAGTCTTAAAGGGGCAGGACAGGTCACTTAGACCAGAGGCAGGGAATCTGGGGATCTCTGGGCACTCTAACCCCCTGGGCAGCAGGGAGCACAGAGGCCCCTTACGGAGATAAATAGCCTCCTGGCCGCTCCCCATCCAACGGGGCTCCACCATTTTGGAGGAACAGCCCCAGCCAGGCCAAGCCCACAGCAACAGCGGAGATAAACCCCAAAGCAACTGGGCGGGAAGCAGAAGCCCTGTCTGCGCACAGCTGCCCAGCACAAGCAACTAGAGGTTGCTAGTCTCCCAGGAAAAGGCTACAAACCAACAAGAAGGGAAGCTCTTCCAGCAGTCACTTGTACCAGCTCTGCAAACTATCTCTATCACCATGAAAAGGCAAAACTACAGGCAGACAAAGATCACAGAGACAACACCTGAGAAGGAGACAGACCTAACTAGTCCTCCTGAAAAAGAATTCAAAATAAAAATCATGAACATGCTGACAGAGATGCAGAGAAAAATGCAAGAGCAATGGGATGAGATGCAGAGAAAAATGCAAGAGCAGTGGGATGAGATGCAGAGAAAAATGCAAGAGCAGTGGGATGAAGTCCGGAAGGAGATCACAGATGTCAGGAAAGAGATCACAGAAGTGAAACAATCCCTGGAAGGATTTATAAGCAGACTGGATAAGATGCAAGAGGCCATTGAAGGAATAGAAGCCAGAGAACAGGAACGTATAGAAGCTGACATAGAGAGAGATAAAAGGATCTCCAGGAATGAAACAACACTAAGAGAAATATGTGACCAATACAAAAGGAAAAACATTCGTATTATAGGGATACCAGAAGAGGAAGAAAGAGGAAAAGGGATAGAAAGTGTCTTTGAAGAAATAATTGCTGAAAACTTCCCCAAACTGGGGGAGGAAATAATCGAACAGACCATGGAATTACACAGAACTCCCAACAGAAAGGATCCAAGGAGGACAACACCAAGACACATAATAATTAAAATGGCAAGGATCAAGGACAAGGAAAGAGTTTTAAAGGCAGCTAGAGAGAAAAAGGTCACCTATAAAGGAAAACCAATCAGGCTAACATCAGACTTCTCAACAGAAACCCTACAGGCCAGAAGAGAATGGCATGATATACTTAATGCAATGAAACAGAAGGGCCTTGAACCAAGGATACTGTATCCAGCACGACTATCATTTAAATATGATGGTGGGATTAAACAATTCCCAGACAAGCAAAAGCTGAGGGAATTTGCTTCCCACAAACCACCTCTACAGGGCATCCTACAGGGACTGCTCTAGATGGGAGC
This sequence comes from Manis javanica, assembly GCF_040802235.1. Lineage (NCBI taxonomy): Eukaryota > Metazoa > Chordata > Mammalia > Pholidota > Manidae > Manis > Manis javanica. The sequence goes on from NC_133164.1 coordinate 110,904,529, forward strand.
ACCCCTAAAAAGAGCACAGAACAAAACACACAACATATGAAGAATGGAGGAGGAGGAATAAGAAGGGAGAGAAGAAAAGAATCTCCAGACAGTGTATATAACAGCTCAATAAGCGAGCTAAGTTAGGCAGTAAGATACTAAAGAAGCTAACCTTGAACCTTTGGTAACCATGAATCTAAAGCCTGCAATGGCAATAAGTACATATCTCTCAATAGTCACCCTAAATGTAAATGGACTTAATGCACCAATCAAAAGACATAGAGTAATAGAATGGATAAAAAAGCAAGACCCATCTATATGCTGCTTACAAGAAACTCACCTTAAACCCAAAGATAAGCATAGACTAAAAGTCAAGGGATGGAAAAACATATTTCAGGCAAACAACAGTGAGAAGAAAGCAGGGGTTGCAGTACTAATATCAGACAAAATAGACTTCAAAACAAAGAAAGTAACAAGAGATAAAGAAGGCCACTACATAATGATAAAGGGCTCAGTCCAACAAGAGGATATAACCATTCTAAATATATATGCACCCAATACAGGAGCACCAGCATATGTGAAGCAAATACTAACAGAACTAAAGAGGGAAATAGACTGCAATGCATTCATTGTAGGAGACTTCAACACACCACTCACCCCAAAGGATAGATCCACTGGGCAGAAAATAAGTAAAGACACACAGGCACTGAACAACACACTAGAACAGATGGACCTAATAGACATCTATAGAACTCTACATCCAAAAGCAACAGGATATACATTCTTCTCAAGTGCACATGGAACATTCTCCAGAATAGACCACATACTAGCTCACAAAGAGAGCCTCAGTAAATTCCAAAATATTGAAATTCTACCAACCAATTTTTCAGACCACAAAGGTATGAAAGTAGAAATAAATTCTACAAAGAAAACAAAAAGGCTCACAAACACATGGAGGCTTAACAACATGCTACTAAATAATCAATGGATCAATGAACAAATCAAAATAGAGATCAAGGAATATATAGAAACAAATGACAACAACAACACTAAGCCCCAACTTCTGCGGGATGCAGCGAAAGCAGTCTTAAGAGGAAAGTATATAGCAATCCAGGCACACTTGAAGAAGGAAGAACAATCCCAAATGAATAGTCTAACATCACAATTATTAAAACTGGAAAAAGAAGAACAAATGAGGCCTAAAGTCAGCAGAAGGAGGGACATAATAAAGATCAGAGAAGAAATAAACAAAATTGAGAAGAATAAAACAATAGCAAAAATCAACGAAACCAAGAGCTGGTTCTTTGAGAAAATAAACAAAATAGATAAGCCTCTAGCCCAACTTATTAAGAGAAAAAGAGAGTCAACACAAATCAACATAATCAGAAATGAGAATGGAAAAATCACGACAGACTCCACAGAAATACAAAGAATTATTAAAGACTACTATGAAAACCTATATGCCAACAAGCTGGAAAACCTAGAAGAAATGGACAACTTCCTAAATAAATACAACCTCCCAAGACTGACCAAGGAAGAAACACAAAAGTTAAACAAACCAATTACAAGCAAAGAAATTGAAACAGTAATCAAAAAACTACCCAAGAACAAAACCCCGGGGCCGGACGGATTTACCTCGGAATTTTATCAGACACACAGAGAAGACAATAATACCCATTCTCCTTAAAGTGTTCCACAAAATAGAAGAAGAGGGAATACTCCCAAACTCATTCTATGAAGCCAACATCACCCTAATACCAAAACCAGGAAAAGACCCCACCAAAAAAGAAAATTACAGACCAATATCCCTGATGAATGTAGATGCAAAAATACTCAATAAAATATTAGCAAACAGAATTCAACAGTATATCAAAAGGATCATACACCATGACCAAGTGGGGTTCATCCCAGGGATGCAAGGATGGTACAACATTCGAAAATCCATCAACATTATCCACCACATCAACAAAAAGAAAGACAAAAACCACATGATCATCTCCATAGATGCTGAAAAAGCATTTGACAAAATTCAACATCCATTCATGATAAAAACTCTCAGCAAAATGGGAATAGAGGGCAAGTACCTCAACATAATAAAGGCCATATATGATAAACCCACAGCCAGCATTATACTGAACAGCGAGAAGCTGAAAGCATTTCCTCTGAGATCGGGAACCAGACAGGGATGCCCACTCTCCCCACTGTTATTTAACATAGTACTGGAGGTCCTAGCCACGGCAATCAGACAAAACAAAGAAATACAAGGAATCCAGATTGGTAAAGAAGAAGTTAAACTGTCACTATTTGCAGATGATATGATACTGTACATAAAAAACCCTAAAGACTCCACTCCAAAACTACTAGAACTGATATCAGAATACAGCAAAGTTGCAGGATACAAAATTAACACACAGAAATCTGTAGCTTTCCTATACACTAACAACGAATGAATAGAAAAAGAAATCAGGAAAACAATTCCATTCACCATTGCATCAAAAAGAATAAAATACCTAGGAATAAACCTAACCAAAGAAATGAAAGACTTATACTCTGAAAACTACAAGTCACTCTTAAGAGAAATTAAAGGGGACACTAATAAATGGAAACTCATCCCATGCTCATGGCTAGGAAGAATTAATATCGTCAAAATGGCCATCCTGCCCAAAGCAATATACAGATTCGATGCAATCCCTCTCAAATTACCAGCAACATTCTTCAATGAATTGGAACAAATAATTCAAAAATTCATATGGAAACACCAAAGACCCTGAATAGCCAAAGCAATCCTGAAAAAGAAGAATCAAGTAGGGGGGATCTCACTCCCCAACTTCAAGCTCTACTACAAAGCCATAGTAATCAAGACAATTTGGTACTGGCCCAAGAACAGAGCCACAGACCAGTGGAACAGATTAGAGACCCCAGAAATTAACCCAAACATATATGGTCAATTAATATTTGATAAAGGAGCCATGGACATACAATGGCAAAATGACAGTCTCTTCAACAGATGGTGCTGGCAAAACTGGACAGCTACATGTAGGAGAATGAAACTGGACCATTGTCTAACCCCATATACAAAGGTAAACTCAAAATGGATCAAAGACCTGAATGTAAGTCATGAAACCATTAAACTCTTGGAAAAAAACATAGGCAAAAACCTCTTAGACATAAACATGAGTGATCTCTTCTTGAACATATCTCCCCGGGCAAGGAAAACAACAGCAAAAATGAGCAAGTGGGACTACATTAAGCTGAAAAGCTTCTGTAAAGCGAAAGACACCATCAATAGAACAAAAAGGAACCCTACAGTATGGGAGAATATATTTGAAAATGACAGATCCGATAAAGGCTTGACGTCCAGAATATATAAAGAGCTCACACGCCTCAACAAACAAAAAACAAATAACCCAATTAAAAAATGGGCAGAGGAACTGAACAGACAGTTCTCCAAAAAAGAAATACAGATGGCCAAGAGACACATGAAAAGATGCTCCACATCGCTAATTATCAGAGAAATGCAAATTAAAACTACAATGAGGTATCACCTCACACCAGTAAGGATAGCTGCCATCCAAAAGACAAACAACAACAAATGTTGGCGAGGCTGTGGAGAAAGGGGAACCCTCCTACACTGCTGGTGGGAATGTAAATTAGTTCAACCATTGTGGAAAGCAGTATGGAGGTGCATCAAAATGCTCAAAACAGACCTACCATTTGACCCAGGAATTCCACTCCTAGGAATTTACCCTAAGAACGCAGCAATCAAGTTTGAGAAAGACAGATGCACTCCTATGTTTATCGCAGCACTATTTACAATAGCCAAGAATTGGAAGCAATCTAAATGTCCATCGGTAGATGAATGGATAAAGAAGATGTGGTACATATACACAATGGAATACTACTCAGCCATAAGAAGTGGAAAAATCCAACCATTTGCAGCAACATGGATGGAGCTGGAGAGTATTATGCTCAGTGAAATAAGCCAAGCGGAGAAAGAGAAATACCAAATGATGTCACTCATCTGAGGAGTATAGGAACAAAGGAAAAACTGAAGGAACAAAACAGCAGTGGAATTACAGAACCCAAAAATGGACTAACAGGTACCAAAGGGAAAGGAACTGGGAGGATGGGTGGGCAGGGAGGGATAAGGGGGGGGAAGAAGAAGGGGGGTATTAAGATTAGCATGCATGGTGGCGGAGGGAACAAGGGGAGGGTGGGCTGCACAACACAGGGAGGACAAGTAGTGACTCTACAACATTTTGCTAAGCTGATGGACAGTAACCGTAATGTGGTTGTTAGGGGGGACCTGATACAGGGGAGAGCATAGTTAACATAGTATTCTTCATGTAAGTGTAGATTAAAAATTAAAAAAAAAAAAAAAAAAAAAAAGAAAGAAAGAAAGAAAGAAAGAAAAGGGGGATTACTCCTTAACAGGATAAAACTATTGGTAAATCAAAGATCAACGCATGCTTTAAATATCCTTAATGTTGATCACTTAAAGGGTGTCAGATGATCAGCTATGGAGGTACTCTTTTCTGATAATATTCCTTTCTCTTAATTTAAAAAAAAAAGCAGTTACTGTGTGCTGACCTCCAATGAGTTCTGCACAGTGGTATAGAGGGCATGTCAAAGTGTGGGCAAAGGGTCTCTTTGTTTCTATGCAGAAGATCAAGGCCTAGCTTGGATACCCAGAAAATGAACTAAGATACGATATGAGGAGGAGCTTCCGGCATCAGCACTCTCTGGAGGACTCGTGCCGGGGGATGATCATCAAAAAGCCTCCACAGGGATCCGGACGATGCTGCGGTTGTGGCTGCATCCAGCCCACCGTCTCCTGGACTTGTCATAAGAATGAGGAGGGAGATGTCTAGGCTGGCATGTGCATACAGTGAGACAACGAATTTGACCGGATCTGTACTGTTGGAACTCAACCAGGAGTTGGGAGGGGTGCAAGTTGTAGCACCCCAAAATCTCATGACTATAGACTATCTATGGTTAAAAGAACATATGGGATGTGAACAGATCCCAGAAATGGGCTGCTTTAATTTGTCTGATGGTTCAAGTACAGTTGGACAATATCCATCATATCATAGATAAATTTTCACAAATGCCTAGGGTGCCTAACTGGTTTTCTTGGCTTCACTGGAGATGGATGGTAATTATAGATTTGCTTTGTTTATGTCACCGTATTCCTATTATGTTAATATGTGTGTGCAAATTAGTTAGTAGTTTAAAACCTATACATACTTAAGGTACTATACAAGAAGATATGTCAAAGAAATAATCAATCCTCCCAAGTTTCCTTCATATGCTACATCTATAGCTTTTCTTCTTCCTTCCTAATTACAACCCTTAAATAGAATTCGTGCCTCAGATCGAATTTACCGAGTATCATAATTCCTCCAGGTGGTAAAGATACCTCGAGACAAGTGCTGGGCATAGAAGCCACAGGGCATAAATCTGCAAAGAAGTAAAAAGCTAACCTTTGCAAACAATATGGCTTCTCTCTCACTTACCAACTTTACATTTCCCTGTATGGCCCTGGAAGATGACTGGTTAGCCAGAGACGGGTAAGATTCCTCAAGGGAGGAACAACCTAAGACAGGCACAGTCGCAGGGGGGCCATCAGGTGAGAATTTGGGGATCAACAGAGGTGAGGCTCAGAACCTCACCCCCCCTGCTTTGAGAGAAATCTTCTGCATCCGTGGATGTCTTGCTGCCCTTGTCTAGCCTGGATTAATACTTAGTCCATAGGCACACACCTGATCATCTGATCATCTATATTTGCCTTCTTACAGCACTAAACTATGTTTTCTACCTTTATCTTGCATCTACCTACCACTTCAGCATTTCATTAAAAATAAAAATAATAATAATAATAGGAGAAATGTGGGATCAACATATAAATCAAGTACAAAAATCAAACGAATATTCATATTTGACCTGATTGTTTATAGGTCATATTGCATGATCAAAACCGAAAGTTTCTGTGATGAATGCCCTTGTACTGTTCACCATGTAAGAATTTATTCACTATGTAAGAATTCGTTCACCATGTAAGAACTTATTCGTTATGCTTCAGAAGATTGGAGACTGACGAGAATTAGGCTTGAGATGGATTAATGATTGTACATTGAGCGTTGACCCCCCTATACTGAATTTTATTGTTGTTAACAACCATTTGATCAATAAATATGAGAGATGCCCTCTCAAAAAAAAAAAAAAAAAATGGGCAAAGGATACAAACAGTTCTATTATAGAGGAGAAAACTTTAATGGCTGACTGACCAAAAAAAAAAAAAAATCCTGACTTGTAATTAGAGAAATGAAAACTTAATCAGAGATCATTTTATATCCATTAACCCCCCAAAACAAGAAAGCTGGGCCATACAAAGAAGAGGTAGAATCAGCGTCCCTGGGGAGTGCACACTGGGGAAGACACTTTGTAGCACAGCCTCGTGGGATTTATGCAGTATTTGTGTACTTTATGACCCAGCAATCCCACTCACAGGTGTGTATATCTAAGCTAAATCCTCACTTAGGTCTACTTGGGAAGACACATGGGGAGTTCATCTCCAGGTGCTTTTGTCGGTTGGAGGCCACCTGTGTGTTCATCACCTGGGGAATAGCCACATCTATGATAGTGATAAATTATTATATGGCAGGCAGAAGCTCTGGGCTAGCTGAGCACAGTAACACCATAAATAGTACAAGGCAGCACTGAGTGACATGTAGAAACAGGATATCTGAAGCACAAAGTTATTTATATAATGGCAAGTATACTTACACAAAACAAGAACACCTACAAATGAGAGGACACACATCCAACATAGGGGGTGGTGGGAATTTGGGGAAGGGAAGGAGAAAGGGAGGGATAAAAGGAAGTGAATTATTTAAAATGAAACAAAGGACATATACATGCACAAATAAACAAAAGAAGACCTTTGCAGGACTAGGGCTACGAGTGCCATTAATTGTGGAATTTGATTACTGCACCCTTCTGCTCCTAAGGTTAAAAAAAAAAATGAACTCTTTCTAAAATAAGGTCCCAAAAAATTGGATAAGGCATTTTGAAGGCATGAATACTTGTCCTGGCTGTGTGGGGGAGAAAGAAAAGCTATCAAATTTGTTATATCTTTTTACTCCCCCATAAATTTTATTTTTTAAAGGAATTCGAACTCTTCATCTTTTTCAGCAACAAACCATGTAGCCAACATGAGAGCATGCATCATTTTTCTTCCTCAAATGAAGAAAGCTGTGGATGCAACATGCAGGCTTGAGGCGTGGCATCTGAATATATGTCTTTCTTCTGTTTTTGATCATTAAGTTTGATAATCATAGAAGGTGGAACTGAATGCCTTTCATTTCGAACTAACACAAGGAAGCTAACTCTGCCCACTTCTTTTGTTTTGAAATTCAGTGCATGTCTCTGTGGGGAAGCTTGGGAGCAATATTCTGAACAGAAACGTGGACAGGCCAGGATCTTACAGCGAGTACCTCTCTACCCATGCTCCCTTGGGGAGCTTCCGTGGGCAGTACTGTAAGCTTCACATCCTACAGGTGAGCATGGGGGGCCTGTGTACATGCTCTTAAAGGACAAGTGAACTTCCTGATATGGAATCCAATACAGCTCCACCCAGTGCTTTTCTTAATTAAAAAAAAAACAATTAAGATGTTTTGCAAACAATTTAAACTAAATTGTAAACAGTTGGCATAAACTTACTTGTGTGTTCTGAGTGCGGGACATTATAGAAGCTGTATGTCCACAAATCACATAGGCCTTCAGATGTTCCTCCTACCATGTTGTATGGGGCAAGACCACTGGATGACCTCTGTGGGAAAGTCAAGGTCAAGTCCCAGGCAGTGTTCCTGGGCATAATTCCTGAAATACCATCAGATTTTGGATTACCAAAGCAAGAATGGACTTCTCATTACCCGTAATCCTTTCCCACCAACAGAGCTCCGAGGCCTGAATTTGAGATTATCCTAGCAGATGGGACTTTTATGACTACATCACTAAATCCATTGACTGAGGTTACAGGACTCACTATCTTCAAGGCATGTTAATTCTTTTACTGCTAGGGAAAATAAACCTAAATCTGTATTTAACTAGTTGCCTGTTAAATACAAAGATAGACTTCATGAATGTCACACAATACTATGAGAAAATACATTACTGGTTGGCTAATAACAATCACATAAAACAACAATAAGAAACCCAACCTCTGATACTGATGCTATAAAAAGGTCTTACAATGGTTAACCATTGCAGATTGGAAGATTATCACCCAACTCCGTTTGTCCTGCGGAAGGTCATGACAGTGACTGCTTGAGGGTTTAATCAGTGTGTACAAATGCCATAACCTATTTTCAGAGCAGATTAATGGTATTGATATCAGAGCAAAAGGCCAGGACTACATAATCAGGTGAGTTATATGTCTAGAAGAAGCCTCCCAGAAATTTCTAGTTAATATTTGATCTTTTCTTTATTGGAAGAGGCATTCTAATTACTGGCTTGATTTATGAATAAAATCTTTGATAGCTTGTGTCCTGCTACAGAGAAATGGCAACTTGGCAATTCTGTTGAAATTTGCAGGACTGTTAACTCTTAATATGACCTTAGTATGGCAGAGAAATGCCCTGGGGTGGAATACCCCCACTGGTGGCTGTGTTTTAAATAATCAGCTACATTTCACCTTAGAGCATACTTTTATTTAAACATCAGTGCTTCTGGTGTTCTGTATATTCACTTGAACTGCTCTGTAATGGAAAAGCTGTCTCCAGAGAAGTCAACAAACCCCCTCTCCTAAGCTGCTTGCTTCTTGGGTCGCGCAGCAGCCTGACTTAGAAACAGTCGTGCATTGTTGCTACGAACACTAAAATTGAAGCACACTGTGGCATTGCATTTCCCAGGCTGGAGCCGAATACAGTGTTGGCGTGTGTGTCCCTGAGTCTTGTGCCAAAGAGGATGTGACTGTGATGTCTCAGCAGGGTAGGTCTGAAAGAGTAGCTGGTGAAAGCATTTTCTCAGCATAAAGTTTGAAAAGCCCCAGCTCCCTGGAGCCAAGAAAGGCCATTCCTTCAGGAAGGAGCCAACCTTTCACCTTGATAAATCCAACAAAGTGAGAAGACTGGAGTTTTGGGGGATTTGGAAGTGGAAGAGGGGGAGTAGGTAGGAAAGTGGAGAAAGATAATAAGGAGAAGGTAGGAGCTGAATCTTCATGTAATAAAACGCTGAACGTAAGCAATCTTCCCTCACCCACAGCTGCCTGGTTAGGCCTGAAGAAAGAAGGTTGTGGTATCCGGTTCCCATAGTGTGAGTGTTCTCTGCTGCACCCAGGAGTGGAAATCTGTCAGCTGCCAAATCCAGAAGGCCATTCTGAACGAGGATTGTGTGAAGCCAGGACTGGGTATTGTTGTGGATTAACGTTAAGAGCCCAGCCCTCGGTCCCGGTTGTCACCTCCCAGATGTGCCATCTGGGCAAGTCACTTAATCTCCCCACACATGAGTCTGTCTTGTACAGAAGGGCGGTGGTGAAGTTCACTCTGGCTGTAACTCTTTGCAGACTTACTGTCACTTCTGCCCTTAGCCTCGCAGATTGAGTAAATTTAGTCCACGTGGAAACTGGTTTGATTTCCTCTACCACTTTCAAAGTTTTCAAAGGAAGAATTTGAAGCCTGAAATTTTTACTACTAGTGCCTTTTGTATCTATTCTGGTTATCCAAATAAGAACTAGAAGGAAAACACTGTCTACTCAGGGAACACTGACACCGAATGCACGGACTTTTCCCTCACATGAGGCACTTCTGCCACCAACTCCCTGCAGGTTGTGGTGCCCCCACAGGTAAGTGCTCAGTCCCAAGACTGCCCCCTCCTTCAGATGCCAACAGTAAGTGGTGGGTCCTGAGGTTACCACACTTGTTTCTGACCCGGCTACAAATCAAGGCTTCCCATGACGTCTTCCTCAGGTTTGATCATTTTCTCCCAAAAACTCAGGGGAACACTTTACTTACTATTTATTGGCTAATTATAAGGGACATCACTCAGAAACAGCCAAATGGAAGAAATGCATAGGGCAGGGCAATGTGGGAAGAGGGCACCTCTCAGGGTGCACCACCCTCCCCGTACCTCCCTGTGTTCACCAACCTGGGAGGTCTCTGAACCCCTTTGTTTAGGGTTCTATGGAGGTTCCATTACATAGGCATGATTGATTGAATCTGGAGCCACTGGTGATTAACTCAATCCCCAGACCATCTCTCCTCCTTTGAGGACAAAGATGGGCTGACAGTCCCAACCCTCTAATCACACAGTTGCTTCCTCTGGCAACCAGCTCCCAGCCTCCACAAGTCGGCGGATCAGCATACACTCAAGTGTGGCCAGAAGGGCCTCATTATGAATAACAGCAGATGATCCTCTGACCTCCGTCTCTCAGGAAATTCCAAGGGCCTCAGGAGCGCTTTGCCAGGAACCGGGGATGAAGACCACATATATACATATATTATATCACAATATTGCACATGATTAAAAGTCCTCTTTTAAGTATTGATATTGCAGTTAGCTTTCAATAACCTTAACTCGTCCTCTAAATTTATGATTATCCCTACAGCTTTGGATATATTATCTCTCTCTCTAGCCAAATATTTTATGTGCTATTACAAAGAAAACCAACTATTATAAATCAAATTTAAATTTCAATTCTTGTTAGATAAACCATAAATATCCCAGAAACAAAGATGAATGTATGGAGCTGTTATTAAATTAGCACTGCAAGTGAATGAATGACTCCCTAAGTCTAATGAGTTAACGTTCCTTATTATGTAAGAGATTTATCTGTTAACCTAGTTTTTCTGGCTAATGCTAAGCTTATTAGCCAGGGTTGACAATAGAATAAAATGGACAGTTAGAAACTGTTATCAGTACATATTTTTTTTGATGGTTCTCTTTGAGGAATGGAAAAAAGGAGGCCCTGGTCAGGAGCTGACTTGGGGGGATGTGTTAGTGGAATTTAGCTTTCGCTGCCAAGGCATTTCTCCAGCTTCTGCACAGAGGCAGCAGATAGAGACGGGAATGTTGTGGCCCAAGGGAAAACGTCCCCATCTGGAAAGGATTTGTCGGCTATTCCTTAAAGCTTTTTGATGGAGCTGCCAATATTTCCTCTACAGATGTGGGGCAACCAGCCCAGCAATTGCCGGCGGAAGCCGTCTGTGCAGATTTTATTCATCAGAGCAGGAGGCCGGGGAGTTACCTGCAGGGCTGCAGCAGGCGAGCCAAGAAGAACCGAGCCCAATGTCTCAGAGAGGGAAAAGGATTCTGGGCAGGCCAGGACACAGTGCTTTTAGACAAACTGCACAGTGTGGTCGTCCGGGGATGTTGTAACGTTTCAACTGACATACTTTGGGTGAGTTCCTGAGAGTGGAAATATGAAACATCAGAGCGTTAACATTCGAGGTAAAATTGGGTGTGACAACCACAAAGCCAGTTTTAGGCTAGTTCCCTAACAATTCCTATCCACGTATTTCAGGGTTACTTATTGGATTCTATTTCTGGGCGATCCTGTAACAAAGCACCACAAACCAGGTGGGTTAAGATACATCACTCGTCTCTACCTCTGTCATCATGAAGCATGCTTCCCTGTGGGTCTCTCTGGGTCCAAATGTTCCTCTTATATGAGGATGTCATCATGCGGATTTAGGGCCCACCTTAACCTAGTATGACCTCACCTTAACTTGATGATGTCTGAAAAAAAAAATTCTGTTTCCAAATAAGGTCACATTCACCATTCAGGGGGTTCGGGCTTGAGCATCTTTTGTGCACGCAATTCAGTCCAGAACATTACCTAATACCTAGTTCCTAGTTTGGCTGGACACCTGAGGTCTCTTAAACACGATGGGGAGTCCAGGGAGTTGGGAAGGTGGGGACTCACAGTCACTGAACCCAGAGCCTTGCACTTAGAATAGGATTGATAAGCATTGGGCAAATTGTAAACAAACCAACCTTCCTGCTCACAGGGACAGCAGAGAGCTGAAGAAGGGGCTTGGGTGAAGGGTCTACTAACCCTGAGTTGGCAAGTCTTATCCAGACTCAACTTTGGAGGGCTACATATTCCCAGGAGGGACTCACCTGCAGTCTGTCTCCTGTGCTGATGAAATTTTTATAACATTATAGGGTGATCACACTGCCCCAGTGTGCAGTAGCCTGAAGCAAAGAGTACGAGCTGTTTACATCAATGTTTAACAGTCCCTTCTAATAAGCTGCGAACACCCTCTTTCAGGCTGGTTTCATCTGCTTTGCCCATTCTGATTAGAATCACGGGTCTGTGTAGTAGAAAAATGGCGCTAGAAGTTCCAGGGATGGCTTCTTCCCCCAGAAATTTCTCTCCTGGATACCCTGAGTGCTGTTTGAGAAACTGGAGCTATTTTATTAACTCCCTGAACTGCCCACAGAAGTGCCTTTGCAGGTAAGGAGTCAAAAGGAATCCAAAACATTTCACAGCGTACCATGTTTTGTGTCCGTTTAGTTTAGAAAATACTTGTTGAGACTTTGTGTCTGCCTTTGTGTGAGATATTGCATGTGTGCTCTGGGGGAGAATCAAAAGAATAGGGATTTACTCATTCTGGGAAACCTATAATTTAGTTAGTAAGGAAAATATGGGGCCTGAAGCTATTGGGAAATGCTGTCAGGAAATATAAACTCAACCTCTTTCAGTGCCAGGGACAGGGGGATGTGTAGAAGAACTTCCGGGCAGGGGGTGGGTGTCGAGGGCTGCAAGGGAAGGAGGGAGTTGGGGTAGAGGACACTGAATAGGGTAGAAGGGAAATTTAATAGGGAGTATTGGCGCTGGCCTGTGTCAGTGATGAGGGGGTGGGCGTGGCAAGATGCTGATGGGAAACAGATCAAAAAAAGGTCTCAGTTACAGCTTCATATTTCCCTGTGTAGACCTAGAATCTGGCACAGCTAATTGAATGTATATGGGCTGCTAACTGGTTTTATTTGCTGCTTATTATTACTATGGCAGGATGTAGAGTGGGATGTGGGTGCTTCTCCTCAGTGATGCTGGGACCTGAGGACCCTGCCTGGGGTCCTTGGGTGAGTTGGACCAGCTCAGGAAACTCAGCCACCCACGGGCAGTGCCATTCCAAGAGTCCTGGCATGGTTCCCAGGCCAAGTGCTGCCACAGTGAGTGTAGTGACTGGAAATGTCTGTGATGGTCTGCAAGGACTGCCCGCATGTACCCTTGGCCTAGGCCTAAAACGTAAGGGATGGGCCTGAGCATTTGGAGGCCAAGCTGATGACACAGTCAGTGTAGTCAAGTTTAACCCTTTCTACTGCCTCCCCCAACACACACACACATACACACTCTCTCTCTCTCTCTCTCTCTCTCTCTCTCTCTCTCTCTCTCTCTCTCTCTCTCTCTCTCTCTCTCTTCCAGCATTGTTCTGGCTTCTTGGCTGAGCCAGAGCTATTTAGAGGTCTAAAGGTCACTGCCAAAGTGCAAAGTGGCTACGGCGATGAAGCTGGGCAGAGCCAGGGACATCGTTTTGTGAGTGTCTGGCCTGGAACAACTCTGGGGTTAAGAGGGCAGTGTTGACCCCGTGGAAGAGAGGAGTTGGCCCAGCAGTGAGGACCTGACTCCCCTGGGTCTGTAATGGTCTGGACACTGACTCAACATTCAGATTCCCTCCATAGGCAAACCGCTGATGGTTGGGAAAGGGTTCCCCAGGGACAACTGGAGTGAGGTCTGTTGTCACTTGTTTTCTAATTGGCTTTGGGGCCTCTGAGGCCCTCCTTTATGAGTTAGATGCAGAAAAACTATTATTTGAGAGAACTGGGTCCATTTTTCGAGGTGCCCTTATGCCTGTGCTTCTTGGGAGGAATGGACTCAGATCTAACAAAAGTATTCTTTTAAAAACAACGGAAGGTACAGGAATTTAATCCTGGAAGCCCAGAGGTATACTTTATCATTTTATTCCTAATTCTGTTATTTGTACTTTTTGTTGCATGTAGGGGCTTAATTAAATTTTTTAAAATTTATTTTCAACAGTGTAGATAAACTACAAAACTTTTTTTACATCTTGATTTTGGATATCCCTGTGGCCTCCAATGTGTGCTGTGCAGTGAAAGGTGACATAGGAGGGTTGTGGCTGCTGTGGCCTTGCAGGATGTCTGGAGAAGGTCCCAGTAGCGTCCCTCTGGGTTGTGGAGCCGGGCTTTGCTTTGTAGGCCCAGGAATTGGATTTCTTTAGTTCATCCTGGGTCATCAGGCTGTGGGGCCTGATTCACACTGCGTGGAGTGTTTGATCGACAAAATGCCAGTTGATTCCTTTAAAATTAGCAACAGAACTTCAAAGGGGAGCAGCCCTGCTGGCCATCAGGACACTTCTTTTTCAGTGGAAGAGTTTATCTGGGAATTCAACTACTACCAGGAAGTACTGGGGGACCATCATTTCAGAGCAAATGGAAATGGCTGAGGAATTCTGCTGCTGTGTCCCCTGGGAGCCCAGAGGTATACTTTATGAGCCCCTCACCTGTGGCCAGGGCTGGGAGGCACAGACAGCTCTTCCTTCTGTTTCCACCCTTACTGGGTTACAATTAAGAATCACAATGAACCACATATTATAATCTTTGAGTGGCTTATTTGGATATTTCAGAAACCCTCTGGTCACATGCATGGAAAGAGTGGGTATTGGAGATTAAAGGGACATCAGAATACACTGTATCCAACCCACCCTTCCTCATTACATGGGAGGAAATGAGACCCAAAGAGGTAAAGTGACGAGCCCAGGGTCACACAGCAAGCTGGCTGAAACCCAAGCTTCCTGAATGCAACTCCAGGCAGTGCAGTGTGGTGAGATGAGGTAGCATGAGGAAATAAGAAGGCCACATCCTTCAAGTTCATACAGACATAGGGTGAGTTCTGGCCCTACCGCTTAGCAGCAATAATAATAAAGATAACCAGCATTTATTGAGCTCTTACCAAATGCCAGGTACTTTCTAAGGGCTTTATAGTTCTTGCTACATGTAGTTCTCACAACAACCCTATGAGGCAGGTCTGTCATCTCCATTTGACCAAGGGGGAAACTGAGGCACAGAGTGATGAAGTAACTAGCCCCTGGTCATACAGTACGGGCTGGTGGCAGGCTCCAAAACTGCAGAACCTGTGTTCTTAGTCACTATGCTCAGGTTCATGAACTCATCTGAGCAGAAATTTCCTTCTCTGTAAAATTAGCTAAGCAGTAGCTCCTTGCAGGGTTGTTGATTAGAAAAAATGACCAAAACGTGTCTTATATCTAGTGGGCACTTAATAAACAGCAGCATTTTTTATTTGAAATTGGCATCACTATTTTATTAGATCACACCGTGTCCCCATTCTTTGCTGAGGTTTTGGAAATCCCTGGTCTGTGGTTCTCAAAGTGTGTGCCCTAATTAGCAGCATGAGCACCTGGGAACTTGTTAGGAATGCAGATTCTCAGGTGCCACCACAGACCTCCTGGACCAGGAGCTTGCAGGGAGGCAAGATGGGGAGCAATCTATTTACTAGGCTTTCCAGGTAATTCTGAGGCACGCTAAGGTTTGAGACACTGCCCTAATGTTACCACTCATATCTTTACAAATTATGTCTCGCAGTGACGATAATTAGCTGCGTCCTAAGTTGGGGCTTCTTCGCTCCAATTCCAGGCAGCCCCTCGCTCCATACTGTGGGCTTCTGTCCCCTTTCTCCATCTCATATGGCATTTATGTCTTTGTGGGGAGCTGCTCACAAAGAAACTGAGCTGGTGATGGCACCTTTTTAGGACTGTCATCCCCAGTGCCATGTGCTAGGAGAAGATGCGAGTCTGGGCAGGCAGAGAATTCCAGAGACCCCTGTTGGTCCGCCTCCAGCTGAGCTAAGAGTTCCCACTCCTGTGAGTTTCAGCATCCTTGTGCCCCATTTTTCCCTTCTGCAAATCAGATATATTAAAAATCAGCTGCCCTTTTTAATGGCAAAGTTTTGTTTTGAATTGACATGAAAGCTCTTAGGAAAGTATCAAGTATTTATTACCAAGTATTATTAATATAATCTTTTTTTTTTTTCTCGGTAGATATTTTAAGATTCAGAAATGCTTCACTTTGGGCCCCTTCTCTCTCTACAATAAATTCTTCCTCGCCTTGTGGTGGTGTGGCCAGATATACTACTGGAATGTTCCCCTTGACACATCTGCTGCTGCGTATCTGTGAGTACAGGCCCAAGGTACCAGGTTGGGATGTGTATGTTGGAGCTGTTCATCAGCTTCCACTCACCGACTACAGGCAGCCATTTCCTTTGCATTCTTTGTGATGGTGTCTGGCCAATGCTGCCCGTGTGCCGGGAGATCACCATTTATCTTAAACAAGAACGGATTCAAGCGGAAGGTCAGCCACACCCAAATGTGATGGGGTTTCAGGGTCACTGGGAAATGTGTCCTGTTCCAAACTATTCCTGTTCCTATCATGGGACCACTGAAGATAAATTTCCTTTATTTGAGGCATAGCTTCCCTTGCAAACCCCTCATCAGTCTCGCCATTTCTTCTTGCTTGCATTTTGCATTCTTCCTTAGAACAAAATAATAGAATTGCTGGCTCATAGCCAGGATTATTTGATAAGCTGCTGTCCTAAAAACCACATTTATACTGCCTGCAGGGGGGACGCCGTGTCTACATGGTCACTGGTCACCAGCACTCAAAGCTACCTTTATCCAAGCTACTACCAATTTGAAAGAAATAAATGGGCTTACTCTGTATTAAAAAAAAAATTAGTCATGATGATTTTTCCTTACATTTACCTGATATTCATATGTTTCCCCTCTCCGTGTGTGTTAGTTGGGTTCTTATTGTTTTTTCAAGTTCATCGTTTACATGAAGGTTATCGTCTAAGGTATAAATATCTTCCTCGGTGTTTGTGGTGCCTTTTATTTATTTATTTATTTATTTTACAATTATAATAGTTTAGTGAAATAGGCAGACCTCAGAGATATTGAAGGCTCAGTTCCAGACCACTGCGATAAACCAATACAATAAAGTGGGTCAAATGAAATTTTTGGTTTCCTGCACATATAAGTTCTGTTTACACTATACTGTAGTCTGTGTGCAGTAGCATTATGTATAAAAAAAAGTAAGCCAAGTACATGCCTTAATTTAAAAATGTTTTACTGCTAAAAAATGCTAGCTTTTACTAAATCATAATCATTGATCCAGGATCATAACATATATACTCATAATGAAAAAGCTAGCAATATTGCAAGAATTGCCAAATGTGACACAGAGATACAAAGTAAGCCACTAGAAAAATGGCACCAATAGACTAGCTTGATGAAGGGCTGCTGTAAACCTTCAGTTTGTAAAAAACACAGTAACTGCCAAGTGCAATAAACGAGGTGCAACAAGATGAGGTGTGCCTGTACTTTGTAACTTCTTTCATTATTTATTCTTAAAAACCACTCCCAGCCCTTGAACATGCTAAATATTCACCAGTATTTTAGTAGGGGACTTGAGTGGTCTTGTCACTGGGCTGTTTTCTCTGCATCCACTGTGGTGTGGGAGTGAGGCTTGGTCACATGCGTGGGACTCTCCCTGCAGGTTCCTCGCCCTCAGGCAACCGTGTACATAGCAGCCGGAGGCTGTGGGTCAGACTATAGGGCATCGCCCACCCGTGGGGCACATTCGGCCGCGTGTGGGAGTCTGCCTCTGAATGAGGTGCAGAGGAGTGGGCCAAGAAACAGAATCCAGGGGATGGATTGCCTGGCCCACCTCTCATTGTCAAGAACCCCAAGCAGAGGAAAAGTCCGCATTTTAATAAACAAAGACCGCACGGGAGAGGTGATTTAGATGAGTATGCAGTTAGAGAATAATTCCTACAGTGCTGAGCCTAGTGAAGCTGAGCTCAGCTTCTACATGCCGGCAAGGAGGCTGGCGCCCTGCTCTTTACAATTCAGTCTTTGTTTATCATCAGAGTGTTAAGGCGGGTCACTAAAAATGCTGCTTTAGTTCTTGGGTACAATTATCCAGTGTGTTTTGGGGCTACTCAAAGACTAGGTCAGAACAGAGCTTGGGTCTCACCAAAAATCCTCTGAGAAACAATCCCATGATCACAATGTCTATTCTCAGTGTCACAGGGACCCAGATGCCTCCTAGAACCTTCCTGGCATCACTAAGGTAAATGATTTACACATAAACCAAAGCTAGGAGAGTGAGTGTGCAACACAAGCTGATTAAAACACGGCAGAGTGTGCCTGAGCCAGAAATAGGTGACCTGGCACAGGGTAGTGAGAAGCTGGTAGCTAGGAGTCACACCGGGTTGTTTTAGTTAAAAATCAAGAACAGTACCTTTTATTTCCACCTGCCCACAGGGCAAGTCAAAGAGAATACACACACAAGCCCCCCGCCCACACACATATATATTTTTTCTGTGAAATAGAAATAGCCTCGTTATGCAAATATGTTTAGAACACATGGAAAAATTTCTGGCAGAGCCTCCTGAGGTGCACACAACTGTCCCCTTACTCCAACAGGGGGGATAAAAATGACACATAATTTCAAGGAATGGACCAGAAGAGTATGAATGCATCACCAGGTAGCTTCAGGGAATTCGTCCAACATGGAAGGCATAGTGATAATTTTGTTCAACGCTGTTTGGATCTTCAAGCAAAAACAAAAACAGTAGCAATACCACAGAAAACAAAAAAAGATATGAAAAAAAAGAAAAATTGGTTGTATAAAGATAATATAATATACCAGCTGAGAGGGCCTGGGAGCCCTGTGCCACCTCCCCAAACCCACCAGCCTGGTAGCTCCCCGGATCCCATCGAGATGGGAAGTGTTCATTGTTAGGCTTCTGCACAGAGTCCATCCCTGCAGCCCTGTAATTTCTACCCACGGGCCCTGGTTTTGCCCTCTGGGGCCTCACAAAATAAGTCCACTTCCTGTCTAGTTTCTGTTACAGCCCCACTGGAAAATGGAGGACAGTTTCGGTGGCCTCCTCCAAGCGTCAGGAACCCTCGATTAGATTTCACCTGTTATGGTTCAAGAACTCTCCCTGTTCCCTGGCTGCCACTAGGAGGTTCCACAGTGGGCCTGGCAGAAGGGGCGCATGACTTGCCATCACCAGTCAAACCCGCTGCGTTTTCTAACTCTGCCTTGGTCAGGTGGTTGACCTCTGGGAACCTGTTTACACATTTGTAGAAGGACTTAAGTGAGATAATGTGTACTTACCTCCTCCTAACTGGTTGCTCATTTTGTCTACTTCATAAGCCAGGGAAGAAAATGAACGGCTTTCATTAGCTGAGGCTTCTGCTGCACGGACCTCGCTGAGGTCAGCTGGCTTCCAGGGACCTGCCACATGCTTCTAATGGTCAGATGGGGGGGTAGCCTACAGTCATCAAGTCCACCACTGTTTATCACATCGGGGGGAAGGCTAACCCCACAGAGGCCTGCATCGTAAGCCCCTATCGCAGGATCCAGGGCACATGTACCAGCTATGGTGTCAGGAATAGGCCACTAAAACTTGAGGCTCTTCACCCAAAATGTGACTCTATGAGCGGGATACTAAGGTTATGTTAGCTTTGTCAGCAGCTACATTTAACTGTGGCCTCCAAGTGGGGAGTTTCCATGATCTGTTGCTGTAGCAATTTTTTTTTTTGTATTTACTACCATCAGAGTAAAATACCACATTCCTGAATGTTTGGAAATAAAAAGTGGGATGGAGAGAACCCAAGTTTCAGGATTTTTTTCCTGTATACTTTTATACTCACCAGTGAGTCGAATTAACATAAGACCACAGGGTCTTCTAGAAGTTTAGAGCCACCTTGGGTGTTCCGGATTCCTGGTTCTTTATCCTCCAAATAATCATGACCTTTGCTGAGAGTGGTTTCCTGTCACATGAGCCTGTCCTTTACTAGTTAGATGAGAAAACATGAGCGAATGTCTGGGGAAGTTTCCGAAGTAAACAGCTATGGATTTTGGCCCCTGGAAGCCAGAGCTCTTGCACCTGGTCTGCTGTGCAGAGTCGGCTCCCAGTATCACTGAGAAAGTGTAAAGGGGCCACAAGTTTTATCAAAGCATCATCATTTGCTGTGGTTCTCAAACTTTGGTGAGCATTTGAATCGCCTGGAGGGCTTGTCCTAGCCCTCATGGCTGGGCCCTATCCCCAAAGAACCTGATTCAGTAGATCCGGGGTCGGGCCTGGGACTGTGCATGTCTAACAAGTTCCCAGGTGGTACTGAAGCTGCAGGTCCAGGGACCCCCACTTTGAGAGCCCCTGGTCGTGGGCACTGTTTCATCAGTCCTCCCCTTGTTCCTGTTTTCTATTTACAAATGACTGAACCGGAGTTAGAGAGGTTGTCTTTTTATAAAATGCTAGTTGTTAAGTTCACCCACAAGTAAGATTTAGATGGAAAAAAATAATACCGGTAGTAAAATGTACTCAGTACTCGCTTGCCAAGTTAGGCACTGGGCCAGATATTAATCAAATATTTTCGAATCTTCACAACAACCTTGCCAGAAAAGTGTGCTCAGTTTAAAAGTGAGGTTCAGAGAGGTTAAGGAATTGGTGGGACTCGGCAGAGCCCAGGTCCTGGGTCTCTCTCGCAGCCTCTCAGGGGAACTGAGGGAAGACACGGCTGGCTGCTGTGGCTCTGCCAATTCCAGTGGGTGAAAATTCCTCTCCATGAAAGTGTGGGCTTTGTGCCACCAGGCAGACATATTTGAGCTGACCACGATGGACGGAAAAACTCATACTTACACGGTTGGAACCTCTTTAGGTAACTACGTTCCTCCATTTAAGAAACTAATTTAGATTTCCAGAGCTTGGTTATAAGCTGGATCTCATTTGTGACCAAGTTTCAATTCTGCAAAGACTTCTTGTGCCCACAATATCTAAGGCACCGACCTATGTCCAGGAGGAAATATGAGTCTCTGGGAACCGGCTTGAGTTTCCTGAGGCCCCTGTTTCACGATTCCAGCCTCTTACTTGGCTTTCAGGATGAGTCAAATTAAAATTTTAAAAATTAAAGGGAATATATTAAGTAGAAGGAACTAACCATTCTTAAAGCAATAGGACTTAAAATAATGAGTGTAGTAGCTGGGACAGTATCTCATTTGTTCTTTATGATTACAAGATCTGCTAAGATTATAAGATCTATGATTATAAGATCTGCTTTGCTTCCCATTTTGCAGATGTGGAAACTTAGGCACAAAGAAGTAAATTCACTTTCCAGAGGTCACAGAGCCTATAAATGACAGCCAGATTCAGGGCCAGAAGGCCACACCCTGGTTGCTGTGCCTCCTGCCCCACTGTTTCCATACCTGTACCTTGACAGGTAAGGATGTGGTTTGCAAGTGGTTCATTCCTGGGAAAGCATCAGGGGTGCCATTTCAAGTGAAATGCTGGCTAAAAAGAGGGTGTGGTTTCTTAATGATGCCTAAGTTCCCCTCCCCTCCCCAACTCTTTGAGAAACAGAACCAGGCTCCAATGCAGCAGCCCTGGGCCCTGAGCTTGGGTGGCATATTCTGTGCAAGGCCCTGGGGGCACCAACCTCGGTCATGGCTCATGGGGGAGTGAGTACCCGGCGACAGCCAGATCACTGATGTGTGAGCTCTGGCTCTCGTGGGTGGGGATGCGTGTGGACCAGCCTGGCTTTCCGGGTGAACACTGATACTGTCGCTCTTGCCCAGGACTTCTGGGAGCTGCGGACTGTACTCTGCGCGGCTGATTTTGGCAGAAGAATGGGCCAGTATCTCAAGTACACAGACACCAGGAGGCACATGCTCTGCACTGAATGGCATCCCAGTTGTGAGCCTCCTCTGGGTCATGTCGGGGCACACCAGTCAGATGACTGTGTGGCTATCTCTGGGTGCGGAGAACTGATGAACCTTTCTGAGCTTCATGAGTTAAGGAAGAGAACAACTTTTGTTGTAGGGGGGAGCATGTGGGGGGCCATAGGACGGGAGGCTGCAGCCTTCCTTTGTTTCAGAGACAAGCCATGATCTCTGATGTCCACAAATGACTTTTCCAGGCCAGCGTCCAGCGGCTGCTTTACCTCCTTGTGGAGATGAATGTGGGGATGAATCAGGCACTTGGTTACTAGGTGAACAGTGATGCCTGAGTATTGCACATTCATCGTCCAAAGAGCTGGGTTCTCTCTCCTCATGAGTGGTGAAGCCAGAAACGAATTGCTTTTCTCCTGGAAAAGCAGGCAAGCATAGGTAAATATTATGTGCTCGTTGTAGGTCAGTGTTCTCCCTTGGCCCATCTGTTCCAGTGGCACCCCCTAAGTGGGTGCCAAATGCATACCTCAGCCCTGAGGGCAGGGGGCCAGCCCAGGGTAGTCTGAAGAGCCCCCCAGAGACCAGGTGAGCAGGTGGTACGGGGCCACAGCACTGTGGCAGCAGCGCAGGGGAGCTTGGGCCTCAGATACAAATAGGCACTTCAGGCACCATCTTTGATTCCCAGTCCAAGCTCTCCTCTTGAGGGAGTTATGGGGATGCATAAAACCCTCTCAGCACAGCTGAAAGCAGAAGATGTTCCTCTTGCTTTTTCTTTTTCTTTTTCTTTTTCTTTTTTTTTTTTTGAGAGGGCATCTCTCATATTTATTGATCAAATGGTTGTTGACAACAATAAAATTCAGTATAGGGGGGTCAATGCTCAATGCACAATCATTAATCCATCTCAAGCCTAATTCTCGTCAGTCTCCAATCTTCTGAAGCATAACAAACAAGTTCTTACATGGAGAACAAATTCTTACGTAGTGAATAAGTTCTTACATGGTGAACAGTACAAGGGCATTCATCACAGAAACTTTCGGTTTTGATCACGCATTATGAACTATAAACAATCAGGTCAAATATGAATATTCATTTGATTTTTATACTTGATTTATATGTTGATCCCACATTTCTCCCTTTATTATTATTATTATTTTTATTTTTAATGAAATGCTGAAGTGGTAGGTAGATGCAAGATAAAGGTAGAAAACATAGTTTAGTGTTGTAAGAGAGCAATTGTAGATGATCAGGTGTGTGCCTGTAGACTATGTATTAATCCAAGCTAGACAAGGGCATTAAAACATCCACGGATGCAGAAGATTTCTCTCAAAACAGGGGGTTGAGGTTCTAAGCCTCACCACTGTTGATCCCCAATTTCTCACCTGATGGCCCCCCTGCGACTGTGCCTGTCTTAGGTTGTTCCTCCCTTGAGGAATCTTACCCGTCTCTGGCTAACCAGTCATCTTCCGGGGCCATACAGGGAAATGTAAAGTTGGTAAGTGAGAGAGAAGCCATATTGTTTGAAAAGGTTAGCTTTTTACTTCTTTGCAGATTTATGCCCTGTGGCTTCTATGTCTAGCATTTGTCTTGAGGTATCTTTACCACTTGGAGGAATTATGATACTCGGTAAATTTGATATGAGGCACGAATTCTATTTAAAGGTTGTAATCAGGAAGGAAAAAGAAAAGCTATAGAGGTAGCAGATGGAAGAAAACATGGGAGGATTGATTATTTCTTTGACGTATCTTCTTGTAGAGTAACTTAAGCATGTATAGGTTTTAACTACTAATTAAATTGCACACACACATTAACACAATAGGAATACAGTTGCATAACCAAAGCAGATCTGTAATTACCAGCCATCTCCAGTGAAGCCAAGAAAACCAGTTAGACATCCTAGGCATTTGTGAAAATTTGTCTATGATATGATGGATATTGTCCAACTGTACTTGAACAGTCTGAGAGAAATCAGACAAATTAAAACAACCCATTCCTGGGAACTGTTCACATCCCATATGTTCTTTTAACAGTAGATAGTCTGTAGTCGTAAGATTTTGGAGTGCTACAACTTGCACTTCTCCTAATTCTTGGTTGAGTTCCAACAGTACAGATCCAGTCAAATTTGTTGCTTTAATGAAAGCACAGGCCAGCTTAGATATTTCCTTCTTCATTCCAATGGCAAGTCCAGGAACTGGTGGGATGGATGAAGCTACAACTGCAGCATCACCTGGATCTTTGTTGAGGTTTTTTGATGATCATCTTCTGGTATGACTCTTCCAGAGAGTGCTGATGTTGGAAGTTCTTCTTCATATCGTATCTTAGTTCATTTTCTGGGTAGCCAAATTAGGCTTTGATCCTCTGTATAAACTCAAACAGACCCTTTGCCCTCACTTTGATATGCCCTTTATACCATTGTGTAGATCTCATTTGAGGTCACCACACAGGAACTGCTTTTTTTTTTGTTTTTTTGTTATCATTAATCTACACTTACATGACGAATATTATGTTTACTAGGCTCTCCCTTATACCAGGTTCCCCCTATAAACCCCTTTATAGTCACTGTCAATCAGCATAGCAAAATGTTGTAGAATCACTACTTGTCTTCTCTGTGTTGTACAGCCCTCCCCTTTCTCCCACCCCCCCATGCATGCTAATCTTAATACCCCCCTTCTTCTTTCCCCCCTTATCCCTCCCTACCCACCCATCCTCCCCAGTCCCTTTCCCTTTGGTACCTGTTAGTCCATTCTTGAGTTCTGTGATTCTGCTGCTGTTTTGTTCCTTCAGTTTTTCCTTTGTTCTTATACTCCACAGATGAGTGAAATCATTTGGTATTTCTCTTTCTGTGCTTGGCTTATTTCACTGAGCATAATACCCTCCAGCTCCATCCATGTTGCTGCAAATGGTAGGATTTGCCCTCTTCTTATGGCTGAGTAGTATTCCATTGTGTATATGTACCACATCTTCTTTATCCATTCATCTATCGATGGACATTTAGGTTGCTTCCAATTCTTGGCTATTGAAAATAGTGCTGCGATAAACATAGGGGTGTATCTGTCTTTCTCAAACTTGATTGCTGCGTTCTTAGGGTAAATTCCTAGGAGTGGAATTCCTGGGTCAAATGGTAAGTCTGTTTTGAGCATTTTGATGTACCTCCATACTGCTTTCCACAATGGTTGAACTAATTTACATTCCCAACAGCAGTGTAGGAGGGTTCCCATTTCTCCATACCCTCGCCAACATTTGTTGTTGTTTGTCTTTTGGATGACAGCCATCCTTACTGGTGTGAGGTGATACCTCATTGTAGTTTTAATTTGCATTTCTCTGATAATTAGCAATGTGGAGCATCTTTTCATGTGTCTGTTGGCCATCTGTATTTCTTTTTTAAAGAACTGTCTGTTCAGCTCCTCTGCCCATTTTTTAATTGGTTTATTTATTTTTTGTTTGTTGAGGCATGTGAGCTCTTTATATATTCTGGACGTCAAGCCCTTATCGGATCTGTCATTTTCAAATATATTCTCCCATACTGTAGGGTTCCTTTTTGTTCTATTGATGGTGTATTTTGCTGTCAGCTTAATATAGTCCCACTTATTCATTTTTGCTGTTGTTTTCCTTGCCCGGGGAGATATGTTCAAGAAGAGGTCACTCATCTTTATGTCTAAAAGGTTTTTGCCTATGTTTTTTTCTAAGAGTTTTATGGTTTCATGACTTACATTCAGTTCTTTGATCCATTTTGAATTTACTTTTGTGTATGGGGTTAGACAAAGGTCCAGTTTCATTCTCCTACATGTAGCTGTCCAGTTTTGCCAGCACCATCTGTTGAAGAGACTGTCATTTCGCCATTGTATGTCCATGGCTCCTTTATTAAATATTAATTGACCATATATGTTTGGGTTCACGTCTGGAGTCTCTAATCTGTTCCACTGGTCTGTGGCTCTGTTCTTGTGCCAGTACCAAATTGTCTTGATTACTATGGCTTTGTAGTAGAGCTTGAAGTTGGGGAGTGAGATCCCCCCTACTTTATTCTTCTTTCTCAGGATTGCTTTGGCTATTCGGGCTCTTTGGTGTTTCCATATGAATTTTTGAATTATTTGTTCCAGTTCATTGAAGAATGTTACTGATCATTTGATAGGGATTGCATCAAATCTGTATATTGCTTTGGGCAGGATGGCCATTTTGATGATATTAATTCTTCCTAGCCAAGAGCATGGGATGAGTTTCCATTTGTTAGTGTCCCCTTTAATTTCTCTTAAGAGTGACTTGTAGTTTTCAGGGGATAGGTCTTTCACTTCTTTGGTTAGGTTTATTCCTAGGTATTTTATACTTTTTGATGCAATTGTGAATGGAATTGTTTTCCTGATTTCTCTTTCTATTGATTCATTGTTAATGTATAGGAAAGCTACAGATTTCTGTGTGTTAATTTTGTATCCTGCAACTTTGCTGTATTCCGATATCAGTTCTAGTAGTTTTGGAGTAGAGTCTTTAGGGTTTTTTATGTACAATATCATGTCATCTGCAAATAGTGACAGTTTAACTTCTTCTTTACCAATCTGGATTCCTTGTATTTCTTTGTTTTGTCTGATTGCCATGGCTAGGACCTCTAGTACTATGTTAAATAACAGTGGGGAGAGTGGGCATCCCTGTCTAGTTCCCGATCTCAGAGGAAATGCTTTTAGCCTCTCGCTCTTCAGTATAATGTGGGCTGTGGGTTTATCATATATGGCCTTTATTATGTTGAGGTACTTGCCTTCTATTCCCATTTTGCTGAGAGCTTTTGTCATGAATGGATGTTGAATTTTGTCAAATGCTTTTTCAGCATCTATGGAGATGATCATGTAGTTTTTGTCTTTCTTTTTGTTGATGTGGTGGATGATGTTGATGGATTTTTGAATGTTGTACCATCCTTGCATCCCTGGGATGAATCCCACTTGGTCATGGTGTATGATCCTTTTGATATACTGTTGAATTCTGTTTGCTAATATTTTATTGAGTATTTTTGCATCTACATTCATCAGGGATATTGGTCTGTAATTTTCTTTTTTGGTGGGGTCTTTGCCTGGTTTTGGTATTAGGGTAATATTGGCTTCATAGAATGAGTTTGGGAGTATTCCCTCTTCTTCTATTTTTTGGAAAACTTTAAGGAGAATGGGTATTATGTCTTCTCTGTGTGTCTGATAAAATTCTGACATAAATCTGTCCGGCCGTGGGGTTTTGTTCTTGGGTAGTTTTTTGATTACCATTTCAATTTCTTTGCTCGTAATTGGTTTGTTTAACTTTTGTGTTTCTTCCTTGGTCAGTCTTGGGAGGTTGTATTTTTCTAGGAAGTTGTCCATTTCTTCTTGGTTTTCCAGCTTGTTGGTGTATAGGCTTTCATAGTAGTCTTTAATAATTCTTTGTATTTCTGTGGAGTCTGTCATGATTTTTCTGTTCTCATTTCTGATTCTGTTGATTTGTGTTGATTCTCTTTTTCTCTTAATAAGTTTGGCTAGAGGCTTATCTATTTTGTTTATTTTCTCAAAGAACCAGCTCTTGGTTTCACTGATTTTTGCTATTGTTTTATTCTTCTTAATTCTGTTATTTCTTCTCTGATCTTTATTATGTCCCTCCTTCTGCTGACTTTAGGTCTCATTTGTTCTTCTTTTTCCAGTTTCGATAATTGTGATGTGAGACTATTCATTTGGGATTGTTCTTCCTTCTTCAAGTGTGCCTGGATCGCTATATACTTTCCTCTTAAGACTGACTTCGCTGCGTCCCAAAGAAGTTGGGGCTTTGTGTTGTTGTTGTCATTTGTTTCTATATATTCCTTGATCTCTATTTTGATTTGTTCATTGATCCATTGATTATTTAGAAGCATGTTGTTAAGCCTCCATGTGTTTGTGAGCCTTTTTGTTTTCTTTGTAGAATTTATTTCTAGTTTTATACCTTTGTGGTCTGAAAAGTTGTTTGGTAGAATTTCAATATTTTGGAATTTACTGAGGCTCTTTTTGTGGCCGAGTATGTGGTCTATTCTGGAGAATGTTCCATGTGTACTTGAGAAGAATGTATATCCTGTTGCTTTTGGATGTAGAGTTCTATAGATGTCTATTAGGTCCATCTGTTCTAGTGTGTTGTTCAGTGCCTCCGTGTCCTTACTTATTTTCTTCCTGGTGGATCTGTCCTTTGGGGTGAGTGGTGTGTTGAAGTCTCCTAAAATGAATGCATTGCAGTCTATTTCCCTCTTTAGTTCTGTTAGTATTTGTTTCACATATGCTGGTGCTCCTGTGTTGGGTGCATATATATTTAGAATGGTTATATCCTCTTGTTGGACTGAGCCCTTTATCATTATGTAGTGTCCTTCTTTATCTCTTGTTACTTTCTTTGTTTTGAAGTCTATTTTGTCTGATATTAGTACTGCAACCCCTGCTTTCTCCTCACTGTTGTTCGCCTGAAATATGTTCTTCCATCCCTTGACTTTTAGTCTGTGCATGTCTTTGGGTTTGAGGTGAGTTTCTTGTAAGCAGCTTATCGATGGGTCTTACTATTTTATCCATTCTATTACTCTGTGTCTTTTGATTGGTGCATTAAGTCCATTTACATTTAGGGTGACTATTGAGAGATATGTACTTATTGCCATTGCAGGCTTTAAATTCGTGGTTACCAAAGGTTCAAGGTTAGCTTCTTTAGTATCTTACTGCCTAACTTAGCTCGCTTATTGAGCTGTTACATACACTGTCTGGAGATTCTTTTCTTCTCTCCCTTCTTATTCCTCCTCCTCCATTCTTCATATGTTGTGTGTTTTGTTCTGTGCTCCTTTTAGGAGTGCTCCCATCTAGAGCAGTCCCTGTAAGATGCCCTGTAGAGGTGGTTTGTGGGAAGCAAATTCCCTCAGCTTTTGCTTGTCTGGGAATTGTTTAATCCCACCATCATATTTAAATGATAGTCGTGCTGGATACAGTATCCTTGGTTCAAGGCCCTTCTGTTTCATTGTATTAAATATATCATGCCATTCTCTTCTGGCCTGTAGCCTGATGTTAGCCTAATGGGTTTTCCTTTATAGGTGACCTTTTTCTCTCTAGCTGCCTTTAAAACTCTTTCCTTGTCCTTGATCCTTGCCATTTTAATTATTATGTGTCTTGGTGTTGTCCTCTTTGGATCCTTTCTGTTGGGGGTTCTGTGTAATTCCATGGTCTGTTCGATTATTTCCTTCCCCAGTTTGGGGAAGTTTTTCACAATTATTTCTTCAAAGACACTTTCTATCCCTTTTCCTCTCTCTTCTTCTTCTGGTACCCCTATAATACGGATATTGTTCCTTATGGATTGGTCACATATTTCTCTTAGTGTTGTTTCGTTCCTGGAGATCCTTTTATCTGTCTCTATGTCAGCTTCTATACGTTCCTGTTCTCTTGTTTCTATTCCTTCAATGGCCTCTTGCATCTTATCCATTCTGCTTATAAATCCTTCCAGGGTTTGTTTCACTTCTGTAATCTCCTTCCTGGCATCTGTGATCTCCCTCTAGACTTCATCCCTTAGCTCTTGCATATTTCTCTGCATCTCTGTCAGCATGTTTATGATTTTTATTTTGAATTCTTTTTCAGGAAGACTGGTTAGGTCTGTCTCCTTCTCAGGTGTTGACTCTGTGATCTTTGTCTGCCTGTAGTTTTGCCTTTTCATGGTGATAGAGATAGTTTGCAGAGCTGGTACAAGTGACAGCTGGAAGAGCTTTCCTTCTTGTTGGTTTGTGGCCTTCCTCTCCTTGGAGAATAGCGACCTCTAGTGGCCTGTGCTGGGCAGCTGTGTGCAGACAGGGCTTCTGCTTCCTGCCTGGGTGCTATGGAGTTTATCTCCGCTGTTGCTGTGCGCGTGTCCTGGCTCGGGCTGCTGCTCCAAAATGTTGGAGCCCCATTGGAGGGAGAGCAGCCGGGAGGCTATTTATCTCTGTAAGGGGCCTCTGTGCTCCCTGCAGCCCAGGGGATTAGAGTGCCCAGAGATCCCTAGATTCCCTGCCTCTGGACTAAGTGTCCTGCCCTGCCCCTTTAAGACTTCCAAAAAGCACTCTCCAAACCAAAACAACAACAGCAACAAAAAAAAAAGAAAAAAAAAATTTTAAAAATAAGTTTTTTTAAGAAAGAAAAAAGCACGATTTTCTTTGTCCTCAGGTGCCAGTCTCAGGCACCCGCTCACCGGTCTTGCTTCCCTGTTTCCCTAGTATTGGGGTCCTGTCCCTTTAAGACTTCCAAAAAGCACTCGCCAAAAAAAAAAAAAAAAAAAAAGAGGAAAAAAGACCCCCAAAAAAAACAATGGCCGCTCCCGTTTCTTTGTTCTCTGGCGTCGGCCTCACGCACCCGTTCACCATTCCTGCTGCCCTGTTTCCCTAGTATCCAGGACCCCACGCATGCACTGTGCGCTCTGGTCTGGAATCCTGGGGCTGCATGTTCAGCAGTCCTGGGCTCCTTCTCCCTCCCTGCTGACTCCTCTCCTCCCGCCCGGAGCTGGGGGGATGGGCGCTCGGGTCCCGCCGGGCCGGGGCTTGTCTCTTACCCCCTTCATGAGGCACTGGGTTCTCTCAGGTGTGGATGTGGTCTGGATGTTGTCCTGTGTCCTCTGGTCTGTATTTTAGGAAGAGTTGTCTTTGTTATATTTTCATAGATACATGTGGTTTTGGGAGGAGATTTCTGCTGCTCTACTCACGCCGCCATCTTGGCTCTGCCTCCTCTTGCTTTTTCTTAAAAGATAAATCACGTGCTTTCCTCTTATTATCAGACAGATACTGCTTTTCATGTTTGCTACAGATAATGTGCTGGGGGATGCTTAAAGAGCCACTCTGCCTTTATCCTTGGAGTGGTCCATGCTATCTCAGGTTGACACATTTTTCCTGATCAGGTAATACAGTGTTTTCTCTGCTGTTGTACTTGCTGTTTGGCTGTGTGTGTGTGCGTGGACGTGTTGCTGTTCTCACTTTAGAGAGAAAAACTAAAAGGCTCACGTTTACTCGCCTGGTCTTTGCTTCCATCCACCTCTGCCACATGTCACAAGCTCCTCTTTTGGGTTCAGTCTCCTTTCCTTTATCGGGAAATGGTGATGGCAGGTGGCAGCTGTTTTTATCAAGCACTAAGCATTCATCCGTGCAACCATGATCTATTGAATGGTTATTTGCCCACATTGCTCTGGCCCTGAGGATACGTCAGTGGGAAAAACGAACAAGGACTTCTCTTGGTGCTTCCACAAATGTGTGTGTGTGTGTTTGTGTGTGTTACTGGTAGTACATAAATAAACAAACAAGAAACAATTTGATAATGACTATCAGGCAAAGAAATGGAACAGGGTTTGAGAGAGGGAATGGGCAGCTGTTTAGATGAGGCTGGAGAAGGCCTGTCTGATAGGGGCTCTTCCATCTGAGACCTGTGAGCAGCCTGCCATGGGAAAATCCAGGGCAAGAAAGTTACTGCCAGAGGGAGTGGCCAGTGCCCACGAGCTAAGGCAAGAGAGAGTGAGCTTTGTGAGAGGAGCTGAGGGTCTGAAGCACAGTGAAGGTGAGGGGCAGAGGGAGGGAGAAGAGGAGAATGGTGGGACCGGCGGGTCTGGGCCATAGGCACCAGGGGGTGCGGACGCTACTAAGGAGTCAGAACTTCAGTCTTGGACCAGCAAGTCACTGGCTTGCTTTGATTTGGGAAGAGATATAATATGATAGTTTAAAACCTATTCCTCTGGCTCCTTTGTTGATAATAGGGGAGGAAGAAAGCTGGGAGATCAATTAGGTAGGTGACCTTTGCTGTATTTTGGATGAGAAATGATAAGGCTTGACTCTGGGTGTGGTGCCTGGGATAGAGAGAGCAGGTCGTGTTCCAGATATGTTTTAGAGGTGGAACTGTTGATGGATTGGATGTGAAATGTGAGAAAAAGAGAGGGGTTGAGGGTGACTTCTAGGTTTTGGCTTCGGTGACTGAGTAGATGGTGACAGTGTTCGTTGAGATGGAAAAGACTGGAGGAGAGGCAGGAATTGGAGGGGAAATCAGGCTTTCTGTTTTGGACAAGTTAAGATAAAGGGGTCTTTTAGACATCCACGCAGACACGTTAAGTAAGCAGCTGGCTATGTAACTCTGGAGCTCAGTGGACATGTCAAGGCTAGAGGTCTAAACTGGGGAGTCCTTAGGATACAGGCAGCCAGTAAAGCTGTAGGCCTGAATCAGATCACTGCCTGGCAGCAAACCGGGTGCCAGACCAGGGCAGAGGCCTAGGGGACCTCTGGTGTCCCAACCTGTGCGATCTGCAAAGAAGAGGAGGAACCCCCACAGAGACAGAACGAGAGGGCAGTGAAACCGGAGGACAAATAAGAGACCACCGGGCCTGGAAGCCACCTGAAGAAAGCCTTGCAGAAGGAAGGGCCCACAGGGTCACGGGGCACTCCAAGTGGGGGTTAATATGCAAAGAAGTGATCTTTGCGTTTGGCCCTACAGGGCCTTTTCTGGAGACTGTGCATGGAGCACAGGAAATGGAAACGTGCCTGGAGTGGGGCAAAGATGACTGTGGGGGGAATGGGGCAGTTTATGGGGTCAGAGAGAGGGCCTTTAAAGAGAGGACATTCAGAAACATATCTACGTCGCAAGCTGGGAGTGGCTGAAGAGGAGGGGACAAACCTATGGATGCTGGAGAGATTGTTGCTGGCCAAGCTTCTGAGAAGTGCCCCTACTTTTAAAACAATCTTGCAAGTCCATGAACTTCACAAGTATGAACCACTGGATTAGCAGAGCCCTAGCTCCCAAACAGGGCAGAGCGATAGTTGGGGTTACTAATAACCACCCATTTTCTGCAACACTTCCTTATCTCCCTGCTATCCTGGTGGTGGCTCCCTGTCCTGCAGGGTTTTGCTCCAATGTCACCTTCCCGGGAAGGCTATCCTTGTTGCCCTATTTAAAATAGACCCACTAGCACTCTCTGTTTCATTTTTCCTGATTGACTTTTTCTCTTTATCTCTTTATCTATATATGCTACATATTTATTATTTATATGTTTATTATCTGTCTCTCACCACTGGAACATAAAGCAGGGTTTTTTTTTCCTGTTTGGCGTCTTGCTGTCAGTGTTGTGCTTTTTAGCGCCTAATGCATTGCTAGGCATGGGGTACTGCTGGGTAAGTAGTTGCTGAAATGATTTATTAATTGCTTTATCTTAAGACTCTGATGTGACAGGTCCTTTGGGAGATGCAAAGAAAATAGGTACAGAATGAGCTGAGACCTGTCCGCTAAGGCAGCAGCTCATGCTAGGAGGTGGCCAGGATGACAACAGAGAGTAGCACAGGCAGGCAAGGGTCAGAGTCCACCCTCTGTAGTGAACTCCGCAGTGATATGGGACCACTGGGTACCAGAATTTCCAAGAGGGCGTGGCTGGGTCTAACCAGGCGGACAAGGGACATGTGGGGCAGGCCCCTGGAGGGTAGGGAGGTCTGCCCACAAGACAACAGTCCAAGACCAGAACTCAGTTCCCTGCAAGGCAGAAAAAGGCACCATATGCTGATGGGACTGACTGGCAGAGCTCCGAGCCCTAGAGGGAGGCTGGCAAGGACAGATCAGGATGCCTGGAACCAAGGCCGGAACTCAGGCTGGACAGTTTCCATGAGCAGGGAAGAATGAAGGGCATGAAAGGCTGCTGATCGTCCCTGGGCCACCAGTGGGAATCTGAGACACCAGAGAATCCACTGGGTCAGCCCTGAGCGATCCAAAACACAGGCCAAGGTTCTTGAAATTCCAGATGTGCAAGACAACTACAAATACCTGCCTCCTTTGTTGTAAAAACTGCATACCTGACACCTGGTTCATTCTGGAGCCTGGGGCATATATGGCTTTTACCCTGGGTCCTCAGAGCATGGTCCCCAAGCAGTTGTATCAGCAACATCTGGAAGCTTGCTAGAAATGCAAATTTCTATGGCCCCATTCCCAGCCCAACGCGTCAGACACTTGGGGCTGTAAGCAGCCCGCCAGGTGATGCTGCTAAAGTCTGAGAACCACCAGGTGAGCCCAGGTGTGAGGAGCTGAGGATGGCATAGTGGAAGCCAGTGTATCCTGACAGAGTCTAAGAGATCAAGACATGTATTTCTTTTTTCTTTATCCCTATTTGCTTTTGTGTCACATTGCCAGTCTAGGTAACTGTTTTTTTATCCTTTCAGTTTACATTTTATTACTTTATAAAGTGTATATATTCTTTTGAATAAAATTACAACAGAAATATTACTTTATACTTGAAACCAGTATGATTGTATATCAACTATACTTCAATTAAAAAAAATAAATATTAGCAACAGTGCTACCTAGCATTGCTGTTATGCTAAGAGCTTAAAATCTTTTTTTAATCGACACAGAGTTGATGTTCAATATTATATTGGTTTCCAGTATACAACACAGTGATTCAACCCTTATCTACATTATTAAATGCTCACCCCAACTAGTGTAGTTACTGTCAACATAGTAAGACATTACAGAACTATTGACCTCATTCCTAAGAGCTTTAAATCTTTTATCCCATACAATGCTCACAATAAACCTATACATTTAGAGCCAGTATCGTGCCCATTTTAATTAGATGACAAACTTGATGCTCAGAGATGAAATAACTTACCCAAGTCCTCCCACCTAGGAAAGTTAGAACTAAAACTGAAATATAATGTTTTGTGCCCAAACCATGTCTTAACCACTGTATCCCTCATGTATTTACACAGTAAGATTGAAGACTTCTGATTATTACTGGAGACGGTTTTGGAATCCTTCCCTACCTCTCGTGTTGACTTCATACATCTCTATTGCAGGATTTTACTCTTTCCTAGACTGCTCAGGTCTCTGGATCTTCTTACAACCAGTTCTTTTCCTCAGAGCCTGTTTTCCTGCCAGCCTCTCTCTTTATCCTCTTTATGAACTCCAAGGCTGGATGGTACATGCCTGCACATAGAGTGAGACATGATTCATTCTTTCTAAAATTCAGAGGAAGCTGGAACCAGAATTGGCTGTCCTGCTTCCGCATCTCAGGGCTCTCTTTCACATGTCTCTATAAATTACGTTCTTATTATAGTGAATCCAACTTGTTGCCTTTCAAAAGAAAATCTTGCTGTCAGGGAATAAAAATATTCCCCAACCCTCCGTCACCCTTCCAAGTCCTGCACAACATATCCACCACCTTCTTTTTTAATCGGAAATAATTTGTTCCTTAGGGAAATACCCACAGGATCATTGGTATAAAGGTCAAAAGATTGGGAAACGTGCTTACAAACTGCTTACCATCAAGTTATAACTCGAAGATATTGCCTCAGCTTCTTTAGCTGAACTTTCTGGGTAATAAGTTTGTCATTAGGACATAGTCACCTCAACACTGGATGAGAATTCTCATGAGACTTTTGGCAGTCCACTGAGTCTTTGAGCCCCAACTTCCTGATTAGGTAAGCAGGAATTGTAATACCTGCCCTTTTCCCTAATGAAAGTGGCTTGCTGATGTGTCCTCTGGAGGATGCTTGTAGCCTAGGTAAGACGACACCTAGGTCTCTCTGTGATGGTGGGTGGGCTTATTCGAAAGGTGGTACTCGGGTCCAGATTCTATGACCTAATAAGGCTGTTTATTTATCTATGTGATCATTCACTCAAAAAACATTTTTCAGAGTGTAGTTTGGAATGCTGGAAAAGAAAAAGCAACACCATTCGTGAAGTACTGTGGCGCTGCAGAAACTAAGGCCTCGACATCATTCTCTCACACGTCGATGTGGTCGTCATCAGTGTTGTTCAGCAGATACTTCCGGCTCTGCGCCCTCCGGGCACTCAGTAGCAGTTCACTTCCTGGCCCCACTTTACACATGTCACTTCTGGGCCAGAGCACTGAATTGATGGCTTCAGGCCCTCCAGAACTCTGTTATCCCTGCCATGGTCTTTGGGGAATTTTCAGGTAGTGGCTACTCTTTCAGCTTGGGTGCCAGAGTGAGAAAGAGCCCAAGACAACTGGCCATGGGCATGTAGCACGGGCAAGAAGAAGACTATTGTCCTCGCAGAGACAGCCAAATAGGTCAACCCGTGAGCTGCATCACTGACATGTGATTCCTGTGACTATTTTTCTCTTTCTCTCAGTGGCTGGTTAAGTGCAAGATCGTTTTTAAAGATGCATCAGAACTCAGACAAAGGAATAACCCTAATGTCATACTCAGATATTTTTCAGTCTTCTTACAAGGTAGGCTTATTTGTATAATTTCTCAAATCCTTATTACTGTATAATAATTTATTATATTCAGTCTTTAACCCTCTTTTGAAATAATTTTCCAAGAAAACTAAACTGAGAGGTATCATTTTCTTCTGTAAGTACATTTAATTTTTGCTGGTTTAATGACTTTTGCCGGTGGAAGGTACCACTTTTCTTGATATTTGACCTAATAGAATTTGAACAATATTAAACCAGCAAAAGCATCCTTATATCTCAGCTGATGGGTAACAGGTTTCAATAAATGTACTGGCAGATTCCTGTGGAATCCGTGTTCAACACAGAATTTGTATGGCTCCTGAAAATTCATAGTAATTGGTTCCTATGAATAAGAGTAGTAATGATAATGAGAAAAATTAAGTAAGTTACAGCCAGGAGAGGGGCTAGTTGAAGCTTGGGACAGTTGTTCTGCTGAGAGGGAGGAGGAAGGGTGGGGGTCTGTTTATGAATGTGAGGTTGGTTGAAGCAGAAGGGCATACAGTCCTGTGACAGAATATGGGAGAAGTGGGATATCAGAGTGGCAGTGATGCAATAAGACAGTCGAAGGTTAGGAAGAAAAGGACACTTCAGCTCACATAACCCAAATGTATCATTTATACATTTTCTAAGTCTTGGTTTACTGCTGAGCTGGGACCCAGTGTTCAGTACTTACGGTCCATGCCTCTTTTGTTACACTGCACTGTCATGAAACAGGGAGGGGAGGGTTGAAACACTCTTCTGGGCTAGTAAAATGGAGTGTGCAAGCCCTGACTCTGTGGTTTGTCTGCCTGGGCTTGCGTTCTGGCTCAATCATCCACCAGCTGTGTGACCTTGAGTAAGTGTCTCAACCATTCTGTGCTTGAGTTTTCTCACCTGAAAAATGGGGGGAATAATGGGATTCACTTCATTGGGCCCTTGTGAGAATAAGTGAGATAATGTGTGCAAAGAATTTCTAAAATGTGTGACCCATAGTAAGCTCTCAAAAGTATCATTATTACTGTTGTTATTTATACATTTTAACTCTTCCTGTAAATAGGTTAAGAATGACTATGAGCTGAGGAATAGACCTTTGTTGACTTCTTTTCACCATGGCCTTTGTGCTTTCTTCCAACTCCATTCAGTCTAGTCCTCTTCCCGAATGCTTGACAGAATGCTCAGTTTTTCAATATCTTTTGGGCATGCGGCATGCAGTTAAAGGGTCTATTCTGCACCGTGGCCTCCTGGAAGAGAGGGACTGGCATTCAGGCCAAGGGTTCTTAGTGATAATGCTAAGGTGGGTTGTTAGGGACCCCATGGCTGGGTGGGTTCTACCTGGGAAACTTACTTCAGAAGAAAATTCCTGAAGCTGGGGATTGAAGAGCAGCCGAACGGGTGTCTCACCAGGCAGATAAAGTGGTAGTGGGGACAGGGAGAGACAGGGTGCGGTGAGGTGGTGGGGAGGCCTTACTGGGCAAGATGGTAGCAAGGATCCCAGTGAGCAATGTACTGCACTGTCTGGGTGGGAAAGCAGGATTTGGGCTGGTGACTGGCAGTGGGAAGAGAGAGAGAGCAAGTCAAGGCCATTCACATTTTCCGGCCTATGCTACAAGGCAAGTGGTTGTGACATTCTTGAGATAGGGGATTCTGGGAGATGAGTCCAACCTGGGACAAAACTCTGTTGAAAAATTCGGGGCAGGGAAGCATGATTAACCCACAGTTTGTATTTGCCCTCTTTAAGGTAACCCAGTGCAGAAGCAGCGATGGTCCTAGCCATTTTGACGTGCTCTTTCATGCTGGCAAAACTCACTGTTATTAATTATGATTTATTACTTGTCTACTTGCCTCCAAGAGGACTGGAAGTAAGATCATTTGTTCATTCACTCTTTCTATATTTGTTGAGGGCCCACTGTGTGCCAGGCACCGTCCTAAGCCTTGAGGATTCAGCAGTTAATAACTATACAAGTATCTTCTGGGGTTGGTTGTATTCTAGTGAACAGAGATGGACAATAAGCAAGTAAATATGCAACATTAAGTTGCAATATGCAAATAAGTTTCTAATAGGCCAGTGATGATAAGCACCACAGTGACAGCTCAGAGAAGGAAGCAAGACAGGGTCTTCCTCTGCAAAGGTAGTTAGGGAAGGTGATGTATGTTGAGAACCTTGAAGGAAGTAAAAAAATGTTCTAAGCAAAGAAAATGCTCTAAGGGAAGAAGGGTTGGTGCGTGGGACCCCGTGCAGGGGTCTTGAGGAGAGAGCATGGTTGCTGTGTGTGAAGAACCTCAGGCCAAAGGTACTGGGGTGGAGAGAGCAACTCGAAGAACAGCAGGGACTGAGGTCAGAGAGGTGGGGTGGGGCGTGGGTGGCTGGGAATGTATCTGGTCTGTGGGCTGCCTTAGGGCTTCCGTTTTATTCTGAGACAGGAAGCCTTTGCGGGATTCCAGAAGGGGAGTGGCATGGCCAGATTGACATTTTGCAAGAATCACTCTGGCTGAGGGTGGCGACAGTCTGTAAGTGGGCAGGGCAGAGGCTGGGAGAGCATGTGGGAGCTGTCACAGCTCCAGGAAAACGCAAAACCCAGATTCAGGGGTAAATCTGAGCAGATTATTTAGGGAAATGAGGAGAGCGAATGCTCTAGACCCTTAAAACAGCGTGATTATATCAACAAGGAACCACCTTTTTAAAATTAGATGCTTTTTATAGGGAAAAAAATTATTGATAAAAATGTCTAATAACATCAGAAGATTGTACACTAAATGAAGGTACCCCTTCCAGTCTCACTCCCCACCAGTCACCTTGGTTAACAGTCTCTTGTGAATTCATGAGGACACTTTCCATGTACTTATATGCTCTGGATTCTTTTTTCCATGAATAAAATTATACTACATGCTGCACTGTTTTACAAGTAGCTTTTTCCCCTTAATAATTTAATTTTGGTATTTTTCTCTATTTGCGTGCAAGGATCCACCTCACTAATTTTAAAGGTTGCGTGGAATGATGCTGTGTGGGTATTTAACCAGTCTCCATTGTTGAGCATGGAGGTAATTTCCAAATTTTTACAATCTTGGACAATAATACAATGTCTATACACTTTTTGTGCAATTTTATGAACATTTTTGTGCTGTTTTATGAGCATGTTTGTGCGGGTAAATTCCTACAAGTGGAATTGGTGGTGTGGCGTATTTAACATTTTGATAGACATTGTCCAATTTGCCTTCCTACCCACCAAGTATGAGAACACCTGCTTCTCACACCTCTACAACTGGCTGGCATCGCACTTTTCAATCTTTGCAAGTCCACTTAGACTTTAAATCTTCTGGAATTTTAGACAAAAATGAAGTACATGTACATGTATATGATGCTTTCAATGTTTTGAACTGCTTTCTTATTGATCTAATTTAATTCTCAGAAAGCTTAGGAGGCAGCAATCATCCTCTTCCTTAGAAAAATCTAGAGAATTATCACCCCTCCTTTTCCATAGAAGAGGAAACGGCCAAGTTATATGATTTTTCTCCGGGTGACAAATTTAGACAAAAGTGGAACTCACATCTCTGCACCTGGCTCTTCAAGGCCTGCTGCACCCAGCAACCTCTGCCCCACCCCACCAGCTGCACTGGCGGGTGGGGGGTGGGGGGCATATGCTGCCTGCACCATCTTCCCTCCTGAGGGCATCTGACCTGCACTCTGGTTCCGAGGGGAGCAGGGGGCTGACTTACTCTCCCCGGGGAGGGGGAGGCAGCAGATGGTGGGAAGGGGGCCAGGGAGGAAGGAGGGAGCCCAAGGCCTGTGGGAGCAGCTGCAGGGAGCATGGTCAGATGGCTAATGGGGCAGGACCAGGTCCCAGGGAGAGCTCTGGGTTGTTGTCTGAAACATATTCAGCCACCCTTTCTCTCTGACTTTGATCAGCAATTCCAGCCCTGCTCTCTGCATGCCCCGCACCCTTCTGCCTATGGACACTCTACAAAGGATGTTATCATCGTGGGGAGGACAGGAGGCTGGCAGGTCTGGGTCTTGGGTGCAGACCAGAGGCAGGGTGCTGACCATGACTCTGCTGGGGGGTTACCTCCAGTGACTGCCCTCCATCTGTCGCTGCCCAGCCCTGCTGCCTCCACCAAGATGTTCTAAGGTTCAACAGCTGGGCCACGTGCTCTAGTTGCACTACCCTGACTTTTTAAATGTTCTCTTTTACAAGAGGACCGTGATTGCAGCCCACCCAGAATCCATGCTGGAATTGTGTATGCCTCCCTGACACGACCTCACTTCCAGACTCTAGACTAGTGATGCCCAGTAGGTAGCCACGAGACACATGTGGCCCACTGAGATCCAAGTATAAAATAGATACCAAATTCTAAAGACTTAGTACAAGAAAAAAAAGAATATAAGATAGCTCAATATTTTTTATATTGGTGACCTGTTGAAATGACAAAGTTGTGGATATATTGGCCTAAATGAAGTATATCATCAAAATTAAATGTATCTGTTTCTTATGACTTTTTAAAATGTGGCTACTAGAAACTGTAAACTAGGTGGCAGCTGTGGCTTGAATGATGTTCTGTTGAACAGCGCTGGACTAGACACCTCGTGCCTTACTCCTCGTCTTTGAACCTGCTTCAAGTCCTGTGTGAAAAGAGGTAGGAGGTGAAGGGAGGAAGGAAGAATTAAAGCCAAGAGTTGGGGGAGGAAAAGAGGGATGGAGGGAGGACAGATATTTTCACCCAGGGGGGCCACATGGAAAGAGCGTGAAATGGTGTCTAATCTCAGGACTGCTACATAGCTGGGCCTCCTTGGCAAATTACCAAACCTCTCTGATCTATAAGTTCCTCATCAGTAAAAGAGAGGTAGCAGTTATCTGACAGGAATATTTTGAGGCTTAGAAATATCTAAAAGCTCCTAGCACAGTGGCTGACACGCATGACCTGCTCAGTGAGTAATAGGATTTTTGAATCAGCAGCACCTGAGCCAGCACGTGCTGGGTGCTCAAGAAAAGATTTTGAACCCACAAGTGTGTGAATGTTTGAGGTGTGGGCAGGGAGGGGGTTGCCCACCCAGTCCAATCTGTGTCAGAGGTCTTATCCCCCGTCTCTACGCACCCACCCAGGGACTGAATGGAACTGCTGTGGGGAGTCACCATCTCTTGTCCAGCTCTTTCTTGCCAGGTTACAGCCTTGTCGCATGTATTCAGTGGGCTTTGTGGTCGGCTTGTTCTCCCTTGTTTCCTGGGGACCCATCTGGGAAGTGCCCAAGTTCCACCTGGATACCTGTCAGCAAGCGTGGTGGAT
Source organism: Manis javanica (assembly GCF_040802235.1). Lineage (NCBI taxonomy): Eukaryota > Metazoa > Chordata > Mammalia > Pholidota > Manidae > Manis > Manis javanica. The sequence goes on from NC_133164.1 coordinate 110,945,716, forward strand.
GAATTCACTGTTGGTAAATAATTTCCCGTCGGTCCAGAATGTGGTGAATCCCTCGTGGTCGGCTGCGCCAGGGCAGGTAGGTGCAAAATGAGGCAGGTCTGTGACAGGAGCCTGGGGAGGATGGTCTGGGCTGTTTTCCCAGGTGCACACGCTTGGGCCATATGTGGGAATCAGTGGCAAGGACACGAGCCAGCCCCTCTTTGAGGTGAAGCCCGCCTTAGATCCTTGGAAGCAGAGGTGTGAGGGCCTCTAAGCTCTGGGTGCTCACCAGTCCCCCCACCATGGGCACATCTCTCCAGCTGAGGCAAGGAGACCTGCCACGTTGGTCAGACGAGACTGGGTGAGAGTGTGCCAAGGGCGGGAAGGGAGGCGAAGGCTCCTTTTATCCCTGAAGCATGGAGAGAGCGGCCCCAGGAATTTCTTCCACTGAAGATGAAATACAGGTGATTGCCTCATTTCATACAAACAGGGACAGCCTGTGGGCCGATGTGGCTTTGACCAGGTGGTCTCATGTCAGTCGTGTGTGGGAACTCTGGGGTTTCCCACAGAAGCTTGTATAGAGCCAGGCTTCCTTTCGAAATGGACACATTCTCTTGACCTGGAGTTTTGGGGGATGGGCAGGCAGGCAAGGAAGTGGAACATCCAGCCCTCTGACTCCAGCCACATCTTAATGTCACGTGATAGAATCCACTTCCCACAGCTCTCCTGGTGGATGAACCATTTTTGTTTTTTTAAACAAGAGAAAACTTGTCTGAACTTCCATTTTATAAAATGGTAATAGTAATTGCTAGCACCCAGGCTTGTTGCAAAGATCAGATGAAATCTCTGTAATTCAAAATCCTTTCCTTTTCCATGGAAATCCCCTGCCACCTCCTGAATTCTCCCTCTGGGTCCAGGAAGGAGAGACAGTATGGAGCTGACGTGGTACATGAAGGAAGGATATCGCCTCTGCTCCTCTCTTTTCAGTGCAGCAGCTGCACGGGGTACCTTGCCAATGACTTTCACATCTATCTCACCACGTCGGCCATCGTCTTCATCCATGGAACGTGAGTGTCACGGGGACAAGTGTCTCTGCCCCTGTGGCCCTGTAGAGACTGCTCCAGTGCTGGACGGAGCACCTTTCCCCTTCTTCCACATTCTCCTCCAATCTCTGTCCTACACAAACCAGCCTGAGGCTCTGCAGAGTTACAGTCAGTGTGTCTGTAATACACAGTCTCGGCTTGTTCCATTTAACTGTGCTTATAAACATTTCCATGTACTGACATGACCTCCATACTTGTCGGGTTTAGGATTTATATGCCGCAGTTACGGTTCGGCATCTATTGTTCCCAATTTTTCATGATTATAAATGGCACCTCAATGAATGCTTTGAACACACTACTTTTTCCTCTTATTTATTTCCTTGGGGACCTATTTCCAGGTGGAATTACTAGGTCAGAGGGTAGCAACAATTCTGTGTTGCTTGTTACATATTGTGAGATTACTTTCCAGAAAGAGTGGGGTAATTTACATCGCCCCAAGCAATACATCAGTATACCTGCTTTCCAACATGGCTATTTATCATCTTAATTTTTTTTAGTTTTAGAAGAGCTCTAAGGTCTCAATAATTCATGGAAAGATTTCTAGTTTACTAGGTTACTAGGTAGGTGACCCAGGATGTGGATTATCTATATCATATTTTAAAGGATTTATTATTCTTTCTTGCTAAAATGCATATTCAACTTAAGAAACATTGGAAAATACTAGGATAAAGAGTAGAAAACAATCACCCTAGATTCATTTCCTCACTCAAGTAGAGGTGAATTCACTGTCCATATTTTGGTGTTTAAATTTCTGATCTTTTTTTCTGTGTAGTTTTTTTATACTTGAGAGGATTCTTCATATACAATTTAGTATCTTTCTTTTAATAGTTTTATGACATAAGCATTTCCTATTTTATTTTTTAAGTAAACAGTTTTAATGTCTGCACAAAATTCCATTCCAGTGTTTACTTATACCTTCCTCTATTGCTAAAAACTTGAATTATTTCCAACTTTATACTTTAATAAATAACACTCTGAAAAACGTTTTCAAGGTAACCATTTGTCTCCAGCTCTAATATTTCTTTACGATGCATGTCTTTAAGAGGGATTACTGGGTTAAAGGGTATGAATGTCTTTTGGTTCTTGAAGCATAATCACAAATTCCTTTCCTTAATGGTTGTATCAATATTCAGTCCTCTGGCCATCTAATTACATGTAGCCAATATGGAATACATATTATAAATAATAAATAAATGAATAAATAATAAAACAAAACAAATGCAATAATCAAGGTATTTTGATATATAAGAAAGATTAATTTCTCACAAATTCCTGTAAGTCTTTGATTACTACGGGGTGGAGCTGACTTACAAATATGTGCTACCCCCACCCCCCCACCCACAGAGTCAGACCAGGAAGGCCCGGAGCAGATAAAGGTGTCTTGTTTACTGAGCGAGCCTTCTTTCCAGCCGCTTAGAGACGGGGCTGCTTGCACAGAGCACCCCAGCTATGATCCCTTCTGCAGCCAGGGGAGGGGCTGCCTGAGCAGGTGCAGCGCCCCCCTCAGGCCCACAGGGGCTCCCCAGGGACATTCCCCTGGAAGGCAGCCAGACCCTAAGGTGCCCTCAGGGTGGGGAAGCAGCTGGGCCCTGCAGAGGCCATCTGGGGCCCTCACAGGCCTCGGTTCTGATGGGCTATGGCTGCCGGAAGGGCTCTGGAGATGGAGGCAAGTGCCTGCAGGTATAGGTGGGCAGGTGCGAGGCCTCGGCAGGCCCGGTGGCCTTGGCAGGGGGGAAAGGGCAGGCTTCCAGAGGCTTCCTCAGAGGTGGCATTTGCAGCAGGATGCTCTGAGAGCTGGTCTAGGTATTTATGGGAAAATGACAAGAGAAATCATGCTGGAGTCCTGGCTGGGATGCTGGGGGCTGACAGAGGCCTCTGGGGCAGCCCAGGGTCTTTTCAGACCAGAGGGAGAATCTCTGCTAGTCCTTCCTTCTTTGGGCCTACGGCCCCCAAATGGGCCTTTCTGAGGGACCAACACTCTTGAGAGCATGGGGTGTGTCGTGGCCAGAGGTCCTGATTAGAGCCCAGGGGCTGGGGGGCGGAGACAAAGGACGAACAGGAGAGAAGGCCGGGGGTGCCTCTCCCGCCCTGCCTGGGCGTTCTGGTGCCGCCGTGCATTGGTTTGCACAGGCTGCCGTGCCGCAGTGCCGCAGGCTGAGCGGCCCAAACAGCAGACACTCCCCTCCTCGTGGTTCCGGAGGCGGACGCCTGAGACCGAGGAGCTGGCAGACTTGGCTCTCCGAGGCCTCTCCTGGGCTTCAGATGCTGTCTTCTCCCTGCGCATTTTCCTGGTCTTCCCTCTGTGGGTGTCTGTGTCCCAGTCTCTTCTAACAAGAACACTGGTCATACTGGATTAGGGCCCATCCCCGTCACCTCATCTTACGTTAATTATATCTTTAAAGACCCTGTCTCTGGATAGACTCACATTCTGAGGCACTGGGGGCTAGAATGTGGGGGTCCCTCTCCAGCCCAGCCCAGTGTGTAGCGGGAGGCTTGCTAGTTTCACTGTAGTGGCGGTTAGCTCGCGGAGGCTGGGCTGACCCCTGGGAGGAGGTGCTGTGGATCGGCTCTGTTCCATCAGGGAGTTGAACAAATATTTCTTTGGGTGGATGTGGGTTTTTTTTATTGGATGGCCTGACTGGATGGTTTACCACCCACACAGGACAATGAGTTCTTAGTACCTCCCCACGCTGGCCTGGTGGGAGCCCACTCGAGTGTCCTTGTGACTGGGAAGCCCTGGCCCCAGCGTCAGCATCTTCCCCAGAAGCTGTCGTGGAAGATGAATTTCAATCTCAGCTACAACAAGCTTGTAACTGTGCGATTGCATTAGCTTCTAAACGGAGGGAGGTATAAGGAGTAGGGCTTTTTCCCTTCAGAGAACGCACTTGTTAAGCATGCCAGTGATTCAAGGGAGACAGAGCTAGAGGGCCTGACAAAAGGCCCAGTAAATAGGCAGCATTGTCACCATACCTCCCCACCCACCACTTGCGGCAGACATTACTAATCGATCACTAAGACTCCTCTGGCCTTCCCAGCATCAGCACCGAACTGGAGTTGGCACTCTGGATGAAAATCCCTGGCTCCCTGCATCACTGTGGTGATAAGGGAATGGTATCCCATCCCTTCCTCATGAAGAGCCATGGAAACCTCAAGCAGTGGAATGGGATCGCCAAAGGCATCTTCCAGGGAGGGTTGGGCCCTACGGTCCTGCACCCATGTCTGACATTTCCACTATACCTCTGCAGATCGTCTTGGTCCTAACCAACGCTCCCAGTTCTGGGTGGGTACAACTGGGCAGTGCCTTGCTCTGAGCCTGTGTTCCTAAATCTTCTTTCCGGACCCAGAACCTGCTGCATATTATAGCTGGAACCCCTTCGGGAGCCCTCTTGGCTTTACATATGCACCATCTGAAAGTGTGGGAGAATTCATTTTTGTGGGTCCACCCTTGACCCACAGTGGATAGAAGATGGTAGGAAAATGCTTTTCTTTTTCATCGCCCAGGATAGTTTTCAGTTGCATTTCACAAGGTTCCATAGAACATTCTGGAAGACTTGAGCATTGGTCGCCTTGATAGTGCATCCTTATATTGGCTTTCCCTGCTTCTCTGTCCCACACCCCATCCCTCGTTTCTACCCCCACATGAACTACCTGCACCTGAATATATGTCTCGGGCTCTGCATCCGGATGGGGAGGATCCCTCCTCTTTTGCTATCCCCTCCCCTGTATCTCACCTGTGCCTCATGGTCATTTCTCTCCTAAATTAATCACCACATATGTCTGCATAGTGCTTCACGTGTGGCAAGGGACATTCCCAAGCACGGTCTGATTTTGATCTGCACAGGACCACACAGCTTGTAAAGGATCAAGTCTAAAGGCTAACTCAGGTCCTCTGCCAGGCCCAGATCTCCCCCCACTCTGCCACAGCCGCTGCATCATTAGCCTCTCTCAAAGAAGGACCTAGCAGGAAATGCCTCCAGTCGCCAAGATTTCAAGTCTTGTGGCCACAGATTTTGAGCTGAAGGAAACTAAAGAGAGCTCCTGTCAATGTCCTCTCTTCTTTGCAGAAGTAAACGCGTCCCTGCCTTCCTCAGCACCGTGCTGTTCTTGGCTTCTTACTCTGCCAATGCTCTGCTCACTCTGCCTTATAACCTTCCAGTCGCAGCTCCATCAGATGCAAGGTAACCACGGTCGCCAGCCTGCCCTGCTCTGTCCCCTGCCTGCTCCTAGAATGGCCAGGACCTCCCAGGGAGAGGGGCTGAATGACTGCCAGGCTATTTGTACTGTGTGCTTCAGTTCCTGGAAAAACTGGGTGGGAAATGTTTGGCCTGGATGGGAAAGTTGATTGCATTTTTGTTTCCAAACTTCTGGGCCTTTTAATTTGCGCTGGGGGTCTTCTCTGAGTGCACAGGAATTCACTGTTGCCTATTGAAGTGCTTCTCAGAGGAAAGGAGTGCCCCCACGTGGCTGTATTGTGTTTCTTTTCCAGTGGCAAACTGCTGCTTGGAAGTTCTGTTACTGGGTGGAGTCACTGAAATTTAAGGAAGTTGCTGTTACCTACCTAGGACTTCACCCACTATGCTCTTTGACCTCCCCAGTGAGGTATGTATATAACAGTTCTTCCTTTAACCACCCCTGAATTATATAGGAAAAACTGGTGTGATTTCCTGCTAACCTATTCTCAGTGCAGCACGCAGAGTGATACAAATGAAAATCAGATCTGGTCGGTCAGCTGCTCAAATTCTTCCAATGGCCATCCATTGCTCTGGAGGTAGAGTATCTGTCTGACCTCAACTGTCAATCCCCTGCTTGCTGGCTCTGGACCAGCCACACTGGCCCCACCACCTCAACATCCCTTCATGATCTCTCCTCAGGGCCTTTGTACTTGCTATTCCTGCACATTATTAGAATGCTTTTCCTTTAGAATCTGGTCTTTGGCAGGGCTGCTCCTTCACTTTCTACAGGTGTTTGTGCAAACATCACATTCTCAGAGCACCCTTCATGGACCACCTGATGTCAAGTAGTTCAGAACTGTGCCTGGCACCTAAGTGCTCAATATGTATTGGTGAATAGAATCAATAAATAAACTAATGAATGACTACACCCAGGTCTTTTGACCAGGAAGCATCACGCCCTTCTGGTCCTGTTATCGGTCTTGAGGGCATGACCAGGTAAGCCAGGGGGAGACTCACTCCCATCTAGCCCAGTGGTTCTCAGATCTACATGCACATAAGATTTTAAATCTCACAGATGCTTCCAGCAAGCACCGTCTCAGACCAATTGAATGGAATCTCTGGGCATATGACCCATGCAACTGAATTTTCTAAGAGCTACACTCTGAGAATATTTTTAGAGCTATTCCATTGCACCAGCCACCAGAAACAATTATTTAAGGTGAAATACAGTCATTATGTTTCCTTGGGGTCGAAGGGTGAAGGGGCCCAAGGAAATTTGACATTTTAGCAAGCCAGCTGTGGCCTAAAGCAGGATCATGCTGTTTGTGGATCATACTGAGGAAATGAACAAATGTACCCCAAATTTTCCTTTGGGTTTGCTGATTGCACCAGTAGACATCTGAGGGATTCCCTTTTCCATGTACAGAATAAACATAACATTTTGCCTTATGATCTTGTGTTTTTAGTGAAAATGCATCTAGGTTATATTGCTCAGAGTATAACGCTAAGCCCTACTGCTGATTCAGGCCATTCCTTGCGGGCCTCGTTCTGAGCATTTTCATGCACCCAGACCACCAGGAAAACATTCTCAAGATCAAGGTAAGCTTTCCCCCTACCTCGCTGTAAGGGCTGGGAGTGGCCCATTGGGTCAGGCTCTTCCAAGCCACAGGCAGGGGTCAGACTTTATTGGGCTGGGGTATGATAGCAATGCCTCTTGGTGCTAGAGAATAAGAGGGACCTTATCTTCTTATTCTCTGGAAAACACACCCAGTGAGATTGCAAGGCCCTCTTCTGGAAGGGCATAGTTATGCAGGTTGGATTTTTAATAGCACAAGCATCTTGGTTTCTATAGACTGAATTTCTGGTCACAGTTGATGGTTCCATGAGAATAGGAAACGAAGTGTAAGGAGAGAAGCTATGATTTTGCTTCCAGGTAGAATTCCTTCCCTGGATCCTGGATCCTTTTTTTTTTTTTCCCTTCCCTGGATCTTTTAAGAAACCAGATATCATTCTAGTTCACCATTCAACTTCCTTACTCAAGCTGGAAACCTGGGTTCATCTTGGACGCCTCTTCCCGTTGACCCCTCCACCCCATCCACTCAGCCACCAAGCCCTGCTGATTTCTCCTGCTATTCTTCTCTTAGCCTCTCCAAATGACCTTGCTGAAGCCCTTCTCATCTCTTGCCTGGACTTTTTACTAATTATCTTGCCTCTGGTCTTGTTGATCTCAAATCCTCCCTTGGGGCAATCTAAAACACTACCTGTCCTTGTCCTTGATTCATAAAACCTTTCCACATGGCTTCCACTGACCTACAAGACCTTGAGGGCAGCACATGGCTTGCTCACCTCTGAATCCCCAGCACCTGGTTCTTAAATCACTGAAGACATCAATAAATAAGGGAATGAAGGCAAATTTGCTTCTTAATGGAGGAAGGAGCAGAGATTCTCTTGCACCATTAGGGTACAATGCCAGGCCCCAGTCCCTTCTGCTAAGCCCTACCTTCGTTTGCCTAGGTCTTGTGGGTATCTCACTTGGATGTTAACAGAGAAGAGGCCCTGGTCCTTGGAAAATCTTGTGTTGCTGATGGTAGCAACAGGAGATAAGGCTTAACTAGAAGGAATGGATATACAGGGGCTATTTTTCCTGTAGATTGAAGTCATGGTATTCCCCTGAAAATGTCCCCACGCAGTTGCAGATTACAACAGAGTGCCATTAAAGAAGTACTTCAGTGTAGTCTAGGTTACATGGTGCCCAAGGAGAAAATGGGCGTGAGCAAAGGTGAAGACGGAGCATTTGGGAACTACTCCAAGGGCCAGGGCAGGACCAGGGAGCATGGAGCTAGAGCACAGTTAGAAACAATGAGCTGGAGAAACAGTGTAGAAGGGATGAGTGGATCAAAGGCAAACCTTTAGCAGCCAAAGCTAAGTACACAGATTCCAAGCTGGAGGCAGCCGGGGCATATGGCATGTGCTAGCATGAGATAAGGCAGTGTGCATTATGAGTGACGGCGGAAGGGCATCCTAGCCTAAGAGGGGGCTCACGGACAGCCTCTAAGGAACTACCTTTCTTCCCTATAGCCAGAACCTGAGACCCAAGGAGGGGAGAGCATCTCTTTAGACCCAAGATGCAGGCTGCTAAGATGCTAGTTCAGTTTAATGCAGATGTCATCACAGCAGCTTGAGAACTGGAACAGAGAAGCAAGAGGGATCCTCGGAGGGCCTGGGTCTAAAAGTTCAAGTAAGGTGATACAGGCAACAGACAATCTAAGACCTTGAGCTGAGCCCAGTAATGGAATTTAACTCATGGGGCTATTCTTTGAGCGGGAAACGTTTCCATTCTCCCACTCCTTCTGTCATGTTATGCCTCCAGGGACTAGTGTGCAGCCCCAGTATAGGTTGTGTGCTGGAGGGCCTCTCATTATTTTGGGGCTGAACCAATCAGGGAGCCTTATTTGGTTAGGGAACAGAACGAGAGGTTAGGAGTGGGTGAGAGCATTGTCCTCTCTTTTTTCTTTCAACTCTGACCCAGGTTTCTTTGCTGGTAACATGTTACCTAACTATGGTACATTATTACCACCAAGCCGCTGACACTGGCACAGTCCATAGACCTTAGACCCACCAGTTTCATGTGTGCTCACTTTTGTGTGTAAATAGTTTCGTGCAATTCTATCACGTGTGTAGATTTGTGTAACCAGCACCACAATCAAGGCATGGAACTCCCCTGTCACCACACAGATCTCCCTGGGCTACCTCCTCATGGCCACACATCCCCTCCCCCCAACCCCCCAACCCTAAACCCTCATAAGCACTCATCTAAACCTCCTATGGTAGCCAAACTTGGCACTGATAGAAGTTTACACATTGACACCTAAAGTGATGGTAATAACACAAAAAACCCAAGTTAGTGAAAAGGAGGTGAACACACAATGGCCCAAATGAGCTGTGACGGCGCCTTTCCTTTCCCACGGGGACAGGCTGTGCTGGGGTGGACCGACTCCCTGCCGACCCTGTTCTCCATGGTCGCTCTGACATACACAGCACACCTGGTGGGCTGGGTCGTGTCTGCCGGTCAGGAAGGACACGGATGCAGCATGGGGCATTGCTCATGGGTTCACATTGTGTCTCTTTAAAACACAGTATGCACAAAAACCGTGTGCACAGAAGGGCTTTTATTTAGTGGAGTGGTTGATGAATGACTGATAGTGACTCGGAAACATCCATTTGTCTATATCCTTGAAGAAAACAACCCCTCCCCTCCTCATATTCTGCTTTAGATTTTTACACTGGTTTATGTACAAATGCAGCATATGGAAGAAAAATCTGCAGCCTCTCCACCCCCTAACATGGCTCAGACCTGGTGAACAAGGACCCTGAACTGTTGCCAAAGACCAAGAATACAAACAACCGCTCTCCCTGGCCTGGCACAGGCCCCCCAGGATGTGGCAGCAGACGCCACAGTATTCCTGGCTCAAGAATCATTGGCTACTGTGTGTTGTACTTAGAGGAGTGGCTTCGGGTGACTTAGAAGATAGACCAAATCTGTGTTATTGTCGGCACAGTGGACAGTCTGCACTGGTAGTCGCTGGCCTGCGAGTAGATGACATTTCTGTGAATCCAGGTGGCAAACACCCCCTTTGGTTCATTCTTCAGCGATTTATCTTCCACACCTGTGCTGCCGTCAGCCAGTCACAATTACAGGATGCTCTAGGTACGCAACCCCAACCCCATTTTAAGATACCAAGATCGGTTAGTAGGTGGACAGAGGAGGTTATGGGTTAAAAATGGATGTTATGGATTACATTTATAGAGAGCATATGTCCACCTGATGACCTTTAGAAAAGCATGTCTATGAGAGGACATTTGGGGCAGAAGCGTGTAACTGAGACTCTCGGGAGGAGGAGAAGGGATCTCGATGGCTGAAACGCTTTCCATCTCTCAGTCAAGCCAGTGCAGCCTGGGCTGTTTGTGTTCAGTTCATTCGGATTCTGTTGAGTTGCCAGAATTATCTTCTGACCATCTGACTCCTGTCCCTGTGGTCCCTTCTCATCATCTCCTGCAACATAGTCCTCAAACTTTGATAACATATGGACCCATTCTAATGAATAAGAGTTCTTTTGGATCCTTAGTATTGGCTTAAATTATTATTATCATTTTTTTGACATTCTTTTTTATTAAATTTTTATTTTGGTATCATTACTCTACAATTACACGAAAGACATTATGTTTACTAGGCTCCCCCCTTCACCAAGTCCTCCCCACATACCCCTTCACAGTCACTGTCCATCAGCATAGTAAGATGCTGTAAAATCACTACTTGTCTTCTCTGTGTTGCACAGCCCTCCCCATGCCCCCCCCACATTATACATGCTAATCATAATGCCCCTTTTCTTTTTCCCAATCCTATTCCCTCCCTGCCCACCCGTCCTCCCCAGTCCCTTTCCCTTTGGTAACTGTCAGTCCATTCTTGGGTTCTGTGATTCTGCTGCTGTTTTGTTCCTTCAGTTTTCCTTTTTTCTTATACTCCACAGATGAGTGAAATCATTTGGTACTTGTCTTTCTCCACCTGGCTTATTTCACTGAGCATTATGCCCTCTAGCTGCATCCATGTTGTTACAAATGGTAGGATCTGTTTTTTTCTTATAGCTGAATAATATTCCATTGTGTATATGTACCACATGTTCTTTATCCATTCATCTACTGATGGACATTTAGGTTGCTTCCTTATCTTGCCTATTGTAAATAGTGGAATTACTGGGTTAAATGGTATTTCTATTTTTAGTTTTTTGAGGAAACTCCATAGTGCTTTCCATGGCAGCTCTGAGACAGGGGCCCTCCTTCCCTCCTCCCAGGGCCCTGTGGCTCCCTGGCTCATAGGAGAACTGCTCCAATCCCTGCCTCCATCTTCATGCGGCCTCTCCCTTGTGTCTCTCCTCTGTGTCCCTTATGAGGACCCTGTCTCTGGACTTAGGGCCCACCCTAACCTGGGATGGCCTTGTCTTGATTCCTGACCTTAATTACGTCTGCAAAGATGCTTGTTCCAAATAAGGCCACATTCTGAGGTTCCAGGTGGATATATCCTCTGGGAGACCAGCTATTCAACCCACTACTGATAGCGACAAGTCCTGTTCAGAGAGGGGTTTCTCACTGGATTTAATTCTAATTAATTTAAATCAGAGGGCCACAAGTGGCTGTCACATGGGGCAACATAGTTTTAGAAGATGTGCTAAGCTATAGAATATTTGTCCTGAAAGGGACCTAGCATGGACCAAATGCAACCCCTTGATTGACAGATGGAGGGTCTGAGGCCCAGCAACGTTAACTGCCTCCTCCCAAAGCCCAGCAGCTCTCTTGCTGCCTTTTGAACCAGAACCAGTCCAGCGAAAGCACTTTGCACCTTGTTTTATACCTGTTTGTGCTTAAGGGCTGAAAGCCCATAGAAGTAGACTGAGTCCAAAGGCAATAGCAGGGGCGTGTCGTATTGGTTCATGTGCCTGCAGGGGGAAGTTGGGTTTGTTTCCGGTTTTGGGTTTTTTGGCACATACATTCTCTTAAAAATTATAATGAATCAAGCCCCCCACAGAAGTTCACCACCTCGGGCGCAGAGCCAGGGAGGGCGGTGATGACACGGTGTCCTCACAGGCCCAGGGAGGGCTCGTGGCTCCACCATCGGTGCCCCTTCGGCCCAAGACTGGTGAACCTGCCGCCTTCTTGCCGTCGCTGGAGTGACCTGCCAGCATCAGTTAGGCTTGCTGCTCGGCGCCCCCTGCCCTCACCACCCGCTACCGTGGACGCAGGAAACGCTTATTCATACACAGACACCAACATGGTGAGTCAGCACCCCCTTCACCCCTTCACCAACCCTCTTCTGGAGCCAAATAGCAGCCTGCTGGCTCTGCTAAAGCCCCGTAGTTGGTGTTCTTAGGAGCCTGTTGTTCTTTGTGTCATTAGAGGGAAGCCTTCAGGAAAATGCCTTAATTTCGTTTTAATGTCTAGGGCTGTTTGTCTTACGGATCCATTTCGTACAGTCAGGATGGCAGACTTTAAGGTCCAAAACAATAGGAATCTCATGGTAAGATGGTGCTACTGTGCCCCTCTTTCTCTCCAGTTCTCTCTTTTCTCAGGACGCTGTTTGCTGACCGGCATCGCCGGGCCGGCCCTGAGGCTGCTCACTGAGAAGCCGTGTCAGGGGCTGAGACAGGCAGCTGGGACCAGGCCTGCAGGGCCAAGAAGGAGTGGACAGCCCTTTGCTGGTGGTGATGCGCAAAAGCGGGGGCGGCCTCATTTATGGAAGGAATGTTCGTGTTCTTGGAAAAGGGTGTGAATCTGATTTTGCAAATGTTTAAGCTGTACGAGTTCTCTGTGTTTAATATATAAGAGTTCTGAGTGTTTAGAGGAGAGTTCTGAGCGTTTACTATATAAAAGAATTCTGTGATAATCTACTTATAGCACAATAGTCAGCCTCGATGTATGTTCTTAGCAAAAAAAAAAATCTGGTTTTTTTTGGGTCTTGTCCTGTATTTTCTCTATCAGTGATCATAGGAAGAAATCAAATGTAGTGATGTAGCGAACTTTTTTATTAAAGTATCACTGATATACAATCTTAGGATGGTTTCAAACATACAACACAGTGGTTCAATACTCACCCATATTATCAGGTCCTCACCCCACTCCAGTGTGGTCACTGTCCATCACCATAGTAAGGTATTAGAGTCATTAACTGTATTCTTGACCAAACTATATTATGATTTCAAATTATTGTGCCCCTTCATCCCCTTCTCCCTCTCCCCCCACCCTGCCCCACTCCTCCCCTTTGGTAACCACCAGTGCCTTCTTGGTGTCTATGAGTCGACTGCTATTTTGTTCCTTCTGTTTTGCTTTGTTTCTATACTCCACAAATGAGTGATATCACTTGGTATTTGTCTCTCTCCACCTGGCTTATTTCACTGACATAAAACCCTGAGGGTTTATCCATGTTGTTGCAAATGGGAGGATTTCTTTTCTTTTTATGGCTGAATAATATTCCATTGTGTATGTGTACCACCTCTTCTTTATCCATTCATCTATTGATAGACAGGTTGATTCCATATCTTGGCTATTGTAAATAGTGCAGTGATAAACATAGGGGTCCATATGTCTTTTTTGAATCATGGATTTTGTTTTCTTCAGGTAAATTCCTAGGAGTGGAATTACTAGGTTAAATGGTATTTCTATTTTTACTTTTTTGAGGAACCTCCATAGTGCTTTCCACGGCAGCTGCATTCCCACCAGCAGTGTAGGAGGGTTCACCTTTCTGCACATCCTCGCCAGCATTTGTTGTTTCTTTTCTGTTGGATGTTGGCCATCCTAACTGGTGTGAGGTGATATCTCATTGTGGTTTTAATTTGCATTTCCCTGATGATTAGCGATGTGGAGCAGATTTTCATGTGCCTGTTGGCCATCTGTATTTCTTCCTTGGAGAAGTGTCTGTTCAGGTCCTGTGCCCATTTTTTAATCAGTTTATTTGTTTTTTGGGTGTTGAGGCTTAAGAGTTCTTTATATATTTTGGATGTTAACCCCTAGTTGGCTATGTCATTTACGAATATATTCTTCCATACTGCAGGATGCCTTTTTGTTCTACTGATGGTGTCCTTTGCTTTACAGAAGCTTTTTAGTCTGATGTAGTCCCATTTGTTCATTTTTTTATTTTGTTTCCCTTATCTGAGGAGATGTGCTCAGGAAAAAGTTGCTCATGTTTACATTAAAGAGATTTTTGCCTATGTTTTCTTCTATGAGTTTTATGGTTTCATGACTTACATTCAGGTCCTTGATCAAATGTAGTGAATTTAATGTAATTTGGGTTAAAGCGCTTGCTTTTCTTAGTAAAATCACAGCATGTGGCTTTTTATATCGTAGTTGCTTTTGTGTTATTGTGATACTTTTGTAGACTTGTAACTCCAGGATGGTGTAAACACCAGTCTGCACAATTCGTGGGTTTGCCATTACAGGCCTCCCGAACATTGTTCTGCAATATGGTCCCTGTTATGGGTTGAATTGTGTCTCCAAAAAATATAAAGTCCAAATTCCTTTAGTACCTTAGAATGGGGCCTTATTCGAAGGTAGGGTCTTTACAGAGGTGATCAAGTTAAAATGAGGTCATGGGGTGAGGTACGGTTGCCCTAATCTGTTTTGACTGGTGTCCTTATAAAAAGGGGCAGTCTGGACACAGAGACAGATACACACAGAGAGAAGGTAATATGAAGACACCCAGGGAGAACAGAGCTATCTCCAAGCCCAGGAATACCAAGGACTGCTGCAGACACAGAAGCTGGAAGAGGCAAGGAAGGATTCTTCCCAGAGCCCTCCGAGGCAGCCCCGCTGGCATGTTGACTGAGCACTTTCAGCCTTCCAGAACAGTGGGACAAAACATTGCTCTTGTTTTAAACCAGCTGGTTTGTGGTTCTGCGTTACAGCAGCCCTAGCAAACGAATACAATCCCTCAACAAACTGTTTAAGAGAGAAGGAAGACGTCTTAGCCAGTAGCTTCTATCCCAAGCCCCTTGGTTTCCAGCAATGAGGCGTAGAGATGGGAGAGACTTGTAAGAGCATGTCCATGTTGTCAGAATTGTGTTCCTTCCTGGTGTGTAATTTATGTTAACTATCCTACTTATAGATGTCTATCATCACTTATAATAATGCTTTCTTTGCATACTTAATAACTGAAGGGTTTATGCGCAATCATGGAGGTACGAGATGCTTAGCACAGAATGCTCCCCATCTCTGCGCATGCTCTTCGCCTCCCAGTGGATCCCAAGGAAGACCACTGGGGGGCGGAGATGGCTGCGAACCTCAAATCGTCTGTCAGGGCAATTGACAGCTAAGCTTGTCTTGGGGAATGAGCCACGTCTTCTTGAGGTCTGGTCTATTCTGCAGGCAGAATCCAATCTAAGCAAGCAGACAGGTCCTATCTTGACATGTTCAGTCTGTGATGAAACATGCCAAGTTGGCTTTTGGGGTAACCCCCAAGTCCATCAAGTGCCTTGGGAGCCCCCTGGCGGCTGTTTTGGTACTCTGACTTAACCGGGCCTCGGAGGAGGTGTTGAGAGCAGGTGGCATTTGCAGGAGGAACACTGCACTCCGGACGGACCCCTGTGGGAGACGACTGGCCTGCCAACATTGCTGGGCAGCCCCATTGCCAAGTGCTTCTAGTTAGGAGGCTAGAAACCTGGGGCCTGTGAAAATAGCTTTCCTGTTACTAACATAGACTTTGAAAGGTGTTTTTTTAATAAGGAAAAAAATACTCTCTCCACTATTGCAATGTTATAAAACATAAAGTAGGGATAGAAAAGTCCAATTTTGTTCTGGCTTTTGTTTCAATCTAAAGTTTCCCAGAACTTTAACATTTATAGACTGTGTAGACCATATCTGGATTCTGAAACAAACTGTAGAAAGCATAAAACATTCATGAGACAATTGGAAAATTGGAACACTGCTAGGTATTCAATGATATTAAGAACTTATTCATTTTTTAATGTGATAATGGTATTGTGGTTACATATTTTTTTAAATCCTTTCTGTTTTAGATAAATACCAAAATATTTATGGACAAAATGATGTAAAATCTCATATTAACCTCAAAATAACATTGGGAGGAGGTGGGATAAATGAGACAAGATTGGCATGGCGTGATAATTTTTGAAGCTGGGTGATGGGTACATAGGACCTCATTATACTGTTTTCTCTAGCTTGGTATGTGTTGAAAGTTTGTATAATAACAAAGTCAAAAAATTTAGAGAGGCAGCAGCATCAGAGAAGAGGGAACTTCAATTGGGGGGCTCCTATTCTAATTCTGGGATCCATGTTTCAGCCCCATGTGCCAACATGTGGATAAAAAAGGGTCACAGCAGCAGTGTAGAGTCACCCCTGGTGGACCTAAAAGAATCCAGCCCTCTTTAAATTCCTCTTGACTGGTTTTGGGAGGGTCCAGGGAGCTCTCACTTGCCTTGTGAACACCTGGGCTCTGCTATTTCCTTTTTTCTGGGGCTGGCTCTGCTCAGGGCTTCACCTATTGATGTCCCCCTCTCTGCTCCCCAAAGCCGGCCACTTCTTCTAGAGTTCTCTGGGCAGGTGTGGTACTCAGGCCACTGTGTCCATTCAGGTCTCCACAAATGCCACAGCAGATAGATCCCCTCTGTCCCCACTTGTGCTGTCTGTGCGTTTTCATTCAGGCTCGGACGCAGGGCTGCTGGGAGCTCATCCTGCTTTTATAGAAACTGCCCTGCCGAGTTCCTCCTTCCGGGAGGTCCGCCCTCTCTCCTGGATGCCCTTTGAGTCTGTGGGCACTGGGATGGAAGGTGAGCGGAGTGACAGCTGCTTCCTCTCTACATTTGTCCTGGGCAGCACTGTGTCTTGGCCCTTACCACCATGACCGGCACATGGTAGGTGTTGAATAAATGGCAGCTGACACAGTGATGGGATCAACCCCTCCTTCCTTTAGATGAATTCCTTCGCAGAAGGAGGCTCCTCATACAGCCAGGCAAACCCTGTCCACCAGGTGTTGGATTGCTCGGCTTTATTACAGTCTTTCTCTTCGTTGGCCTAACCAGGTCCCCTTGCAGTGAAGCTCAAAGCGGAGAGGTTCAGGGCACTGAAAGGGGCAAGAAGCCTTTGGAACATTAGTCCCTAGACCCCACCTGGGACTTCGATCAATGCTGTGCTAATATGTGCTGACAGGCAGCCCTTCTGGTGGCCTACCCACACTCACGTCCCTACCTGTCTTGCTGAACAAACCTGATGTTCCAGGATCAATGAGTGCAAACAGACCGAAAGGCTCACAGTCAGTTGAAGCCAGTTTTGTCCTCCTATGGTGTTTGCCGATGACTGTCCAAGTGTAGTCCAGTGACCGAGCCCTGACCAATGAGACAGTGACCAAGGAGAAGTGTGCTGGGGATTTCTGGAAAGACTGTCTTTGCTGAAGGGGGTGGGGACACAAAGGAGAAAGTCCCTCCTGTCCTCACCCCCTCAGTGTTGTGAAAGTACGGCGCTGTTTGGCATTGCGGTACCTTCCTGTAAAATTGGGAGTGGGCAAAGCTGACGCACTGGGGCTGGGAGAGGGACCGGGGACGCAGATGCCAGAGTCCAGAAGGTTAAGGGCTGTCTGAACTCTGCATTCTGAGGGCTCCCAGGACCTGGGCAGACAGGTTTAGATTTCCAGGAAGAAGGCAGGAAGTCCTTCTCTGGGGCTTCTGACTGGCCCAAGGGAAAGTCTTACTCTTGGCAGGAGAGGCTCCCCAAAATGTGCCAGCCAGGTCCCCTCCAGTGCAGCTCAAAGCTGACAAGCTCAAACCATAGGTTCAAAGTAGGGTGACCAGCCTCTCCCGATTTGCTTGGGACTTTCTTGGTTTTAGCACGGAAACTCCCACATCCTGGATCCACAAGGATCAAGCAAACATCAGCAGGACTTCATCAAGGAGTAGACAGGAAGGTGGTGACAGAGGCACCAGATGGGGACCCCGTGGAGCCTTTGTTTGTTATGTGGCTTAGAGCTATTGATATTTACTGTATTAGAAGCTGAAAGAAATTTTAAATATTCACTAATTCATTTAAACAACAACAGGTCTATTACATGTTAATGTAACATATTTTTATGGGCAATACCTATATTTTCAAAACCAAAAGTTTTAGTGACAAGAATGTCATCGTGTTGCAGTTTTGCAAATCTCTTTGATGTCCTGCACAATGGAGATAGATCTGCTTCTTAGTTCTCCTGTTTTCAGTCTGTTGCAGTACTGCGCATCATGCAGATTCTGGAAAACTCCAGTGTACGCAATGAGAGAGTAAAGAAGGAAATAATGCCTTAGTATTATTATGAAAAACACTGACCTTGTAGATCCCCTGGGAGGCCCTCAGGGACTCTGAGGAAGGGGACCTAGATCACTTTGGGAATCAGTGCTTTAAACTGATCTTCAAATTAAGCAATGAATGACTCTGGGTTACATCCTGCCTGAAAGAAGAGCTCTGTGATGAAGCCCGACACCAACAGCTTCTGAGCAGGGACTTATAATTTACCACAGTGCAGGCCATGGTGAGATACACGCTGAAATTTTAGGGGAGTGTGAAAAGAAGAAAACAAAACAAAGCCAACGAACACCAGAGACAAGCAATGGGAATACCCTTGACTGAGATTCAAAAAGAAAAACAAAACTTTCACTATATAATATTGAAAATCCTACTGGGTGCAAAAAGAGGGTAGAATGCAAATAAGCCAAAATGATGGCATGAAGAGTCTTTTACTAGAAGATGTGTACAGAGAAGCAGGAAGGAAGGAAGAAAGCAGGTAAAGGGGTGGCACGTGTGTCAGCTCCGGCATGTGAAATCAGCGAAGGGAAAGGATTTCTCTTTAATTTTGTTTGTTTTAAGTAGAATTAGAATTTGGAATAGGAAGGGACCTTAGAGATTATTCAATGACAACATTTTCCAGGGAGGCAGCTGAGGCCCTGAAAGGTTGTTATCTGTCCAAGTTCATGAACCTGTCACCATGGAACCCGGGACAGAACTTGTTCTTCCTGCTCGTCCATATGGGCAGAGGAGAAAAATACCCTCCAACCCCTGACCCCCGTCTCTCACTCTCCTTACATATACTCCTATACACACAACACATATGTATGTATGTGCATATGCATATGAGTATATGTACATATACATATTCACATACATAAACCTGATTTCTGTCTCACTTTCCATATTTCCTCTTAATAACGTCAAAATCAAAATTACCTGCCTTGATGATTTTTCTTACCTCCTCTGCACCCAAAACATTTCAAGCAATACTCATAAAACGCTCTCAGACCTTTGGAGACGTCTGGGCTGTGGCCGACTTCCACCACCTTTCTCCCTTTGGTGGGAGAAGTCGATTCCTGGGCTTTGCTCCCTTTAGTTTGAAGAGAAGTGCTATCAATTCAAAAGCTGTAGTTGCAATTGTCCACATAGCCACACGAGGGCAGCACCTGAGAGAACAGCGCACGGAAACTCACCAGAAGCTTCCTGGGAAAACTGTATTCTCCTTGAATTGTGATTTAGGAGAGTCATGAGTATTCATGGTTTTCTCTTAAATGGACAGCCTGCTAGGAAATTAAGAATGTCCTGAGGACCGGAATAAGTTTTCCACTTAATCCTTTTGGAAAAAAAATATATTATTTCTAATCTCATATATCTGTTATTTTCAACTGAAAACAACTTAAATCTTTTCCATGATTTCTGCTACCTTCCTTCTGAGGAACTTGAAATGAGCCTTATGTTTTATTTATTTTTCAACTGTTCAGAGGAGGACTGCCTTTCAGACTTGACCTCAGAGTTCTTGGATCTTGAATACCCAATGCCCTGGACAAATGACCGGACCAGCCCTTCCCACCTCCAGGCCCACCGGGGCCAAGTGACAGTCTTGCTCCTGGGTGATGGAGATCCCTTGGAGGGCGTTGGCATTCCTGGGTCAGGGGACGGCTGGGAGAGTAGCTCGGCTCCAGGTGTTCTGGGAGTGCCAGGGCCTCCGATCAAAGCTGCCTGTGGAGGGCCAGCCCAGACACATCACCAGCCTCAGGACACACCCCCTTTGGGAGTGGGGAAAGGGCCCAGTGTCTTCTGGGACCACTCTGGGACTAGGTACTCCAGACATGGTGCCCTCTGGCATTGCCCGGCTCTCCAGTTGACTCCCAGAGGCTCCTGGAAGCTTCACTGCTGGATCTTCGGGTCTTGAGTGGAAAGCCACTGACCAGGAAGCTCTCCTCGGAACCAGAACCACAGTGAGACAAAAGTGCACAGGGATTTGGAGGCGGAGCCCGGGGGGAGCGTCTCTATGCAAGTCCATCTCTAGAGTGGTCTCTATACCAGCAGCAGGCGCAGCTGGGAACTTGTTAGAAATGCAGATTCTCAGTTTCCACCCAGACCACCTGCATCAGAAACTCCGGGGATGGGGCCCGGCAATCAGTGTCTCAGCAGGGCCCCCAGAGAATTCTGAGGTCCACTCACGTTGGAGGACCAGGAAAGCAATATTTCAGCGGGAATGTCCATGGTTGCAAAGCCAGATGAAGCTTGAAGTTACAGAGGAAACAGGAACGAGAACGTAGAACAAGAATAAAAATAGAGAAGAAAAAAATGTCTAGCAAGCAGAGAATGAAAGGGCTTCCTGTCTCCTGCCTGGGTGTGTGAGAAATGATAGTTGCACCTGCTCCAGGGCATTATCAGCAACTTAATATCTCTCTAGCGCTTTCCACCTGCTATGTCAAATTTATTTGGCTAAAAACAATTCTTGTGGCAGTGACCTTCTATTCAGCTAATATTATTCCCCTCGCTGCCTCCAAAACACACAGAGAAATTGGAGGCCTGATGAAAATCTTTGAAGTCTATTAAATAGTAAACCTTCCCAAACACTGTGTACTTTTCAGAGAGAGTTTCTTTTTATTGGGATTTTGGATTAGGGAAAGGTTATCTGTCTCCTGTTCCTAGAGGGATGAAGATAAAACAAAAGGGAGGAGAACGTGGCGTGCTGTGTGCTCTGTGCTTTCCTCCCTCCGCGGGCCGCGCGTGTCCTTCTGCAGCTGTGGGCAGCTGGCGGAGTCTGAAGTCTCTCCTGAAAATACCACCGTGAGCCCGGGAGGCCGAGGCTGATGTGGTGGTTGATCAGCCGCTCTCCCCGGGATGAGGAAGTTCTCCAGCGTGTGGTGGTTCCTTCCAGATTTCTGCAGCTCTAACTGCTGGAGGTGCAGGTGGCTTCCTCAGGCCTCAGTTTCTTTTTCTGGAAAATGAGAACTTCAGCGCCTTAGCGCCCCTGGCAGCCGTCTCTGCTCCTCTTCTTTCCTGACCCTCCTGGCTCTTGTCTGGGTGAGGTCTATCTCCTCTCCTTGAATTTCCCGCTCTAAGCCACATTCCTGCGCTGTTTTTTCATCTTAAATGAATTTTCATTTCATCCAGCCACTTGCCTGTCTTATTTGAATCCCGCAAAACCGAAGCCTTGAAATGTAGCGGAATTGGAAGTTAGAAGACCTGAGTTTGAGTCTTGGGGCAAGCCACCCGAGTGGAGCTTCAATTTTCCCCATCTGTAAGGGGCTTACTGTGTGCCAGACAAGATTACCTCATTTGATCCTCACAATAACCCCCTGAAATAGGAACTGAACCACCTTTTGAACTGATGCTGTTACTATCCCCACGTTACGGTTGAGGGAAGTGAGGCTCATAGCAGTGGAGTGCGTTCCCCAGATCGCACGGCCAGCAGAGGGCCCAGCTGGATTTCCGTCAGGCCTGTGACCCTGGAGCCTGTGCCCGTGACCCTCCTTGTTATTCACAGGGGCTCTTCCTGCCTTGTGGTGTTATAAGGAGGAAATGAGACATGTGTAAGAACCGTCTGAAAAAGTTGAACGGTCACAGAAAGGGAAGGAAGTGGGCTGTACTTTTTTCAAGCTGCAGGCGAGCCTGCTTTCTGTCATCCCTGTCCAGTCACTGGTTCTGTTCAAGTGGTCTTGTCAAATCATTTAACCAAAGTGGGCAAATAAGAGGGAGCAAAAGGAAAATAATTTTTAAAGCCTGAAGCACAAAGTCATGAACAGAAGCTACAAGATGAACTTGAAGTGCAGGCTGATAAGGCCGGAACAGTAAACTAGGCTCTGCTTCATGGAGGCAGTGACAATCCTGTGCCTCCCCTACCCCCAACCCCACCAACCTTAACAGCCACTCACCAAAGAAGATATACAGATGCAAATAAACATACAAAAAGATGCTTCCTGTGTCATCAGGGAAACGGAAATTAAAATGACAAGATAGCACTACATACCTATTAGAATGACCAAAATCTGGAACACTGACAACACGAAATGCTGGAGAGAATGTGGAGTGACAGGAACTCTCACTGGTGGCTGTAGGAATACAAAACAGTACAGCCACTTTGGGACCCGCCTTGGTGGTTTCTTACACAACTAAACATACTCTTACCGTATGATCCAGGACTTGTGGCCCATGGTACTTACCCAAAGGCGTTGAAAACTTATGTCCACACAAAACCTGCACATGGATATTTACAGCAGCTTTATTCATAACTGTCTAAACTTGGAAACAACCAAGATGTCCCTCAGTAGGCGAGTGGATAAATAAACTGTGGTCGATCCGGACAATGGAATATGATCCAGCGCCTAAGAGAAATGAGCTACCAACCTATGAAAAGACGTGGAGAAATCTTCAATGCATATTACTGGGTGAAAGAAACCAATCGGAAAAGGCTACTGCTGTATGATTCCAACTCTACAACCTTCTGGAAACCGCAAAATGATGGAGATGGTAAAAAGACCAGCGGTTGCCAGAAGTTAGTAGAGAGGCATGAATAGGCAGGGCACAGGAATTTCTGAGCCGTGAAGTACTCTCTATGGTAATATAATGGTGGGTACATGCCATCAGACATTTATCCAAACCCACAGAATGCTCACACCAAAAGTAAGCTGTAGTGTAAATGACGGATTCTAGGAGATAATGATGCATCAGTGTGGGTCCATCAGCTGTGACCTATGTCCAACTCTGATGGGGACGCCCGGGGCAGGGGGGCTTGTACACTTGTGGGGTGGGAGCAATATGGGAAATCTCTGCACCTTTGCTCAGTATTGCTGTGCATCTAAAACTGCCCTCAAAAGTCCTTAAGAAGAAGCAACACAGATTCTCGATTCAGAAAACTTGGAGAGACTAATGGAAGTTAAAGGAAAAGAAATGAACCAACAAAAATAAAATCGCTCACAAGTCTATGCCCCAGCAGGGGACAATTTGACGGAACATTTTGGTGTGTATACTTCCAGGACTTTTTCTTCTCTGTACACATTCACTCCCCTCCCTCCTCAAACAAATTTAAATGTCTGTTTAACTTGGCTTCCAGAGTAACTTCATCACTTTGTGTCTTAATATATCTATGTTTCAGTTGTTGATTTTGACATTACAAAACAGATGATAACTCTGAAAGCCTGTGATAAGAAAGTATTTCTCTTTGGTATTTGAAAAAAAAAATGCCTATGAGTTCACATTAAAAAGAAAAAAAAATTCTTCCATAATGACCTGGGTATAAGAAAAGGAACCTTAACAAAGTCCTTTAATATAGTTTACTAGTGATCCGTGTCTATTTATTTATGTGCCAATTTAAGTACAGCATTTCCTGACCTAACAGTTAGAGACAGACGTGTTTGCTCTATGTAACCAGGCAGTCTGACTGACTGCTGGCCATGTGGGCAGAGATGTGTTGGCTGGCTATGAATTCAGTAACACCGACTTCATCTGCTCTCAGTTACTCTTCCCAAATTCAGATGCAAACTGATTCTGAAAGAATGTGATTTCCCAGCAATCCTCCGGCCATCCAGCTTACTTACAGTACCTCTGTGCCACATCTTTAGGCGAAGTGTAAAAATGCTCTCTCTGCAGATGCAGAGGAACAAGCTACCTAATTCTCTAACCCGTAGACCAGGGGCCTGCTCCTGGACCTTTGATGTGGGGAAGGAAACATGATTTCCTTCCATCCCACTAGTACAAATGAATGTCATCAATATCTAGTGATCAATTTCTCAAGTGGTCTGCTCTGGTCCACCACAACAGAAAGAGAGATTTTCCTTGCTGCTGTGGACAGGGAGAGTGGGTTTGGTTAACAAGCTGAGGGATGCTTTCCAGAGGACAGGAAGGAGGGTGATTTTTTTTATCAGATGTGGCAGTGACCCTATTAAGGAATTGACATGGATTGAGAACCTTCTGTGGACCTGAAGATGTGCTAATCCTTTTAGATGGATTATTTTCTCAACCCAACCCAAAGTCACTACTATTGCTTCCATAATATAGTTGAGGAAAGGGAGACTGAGAGAGGTTAAGTAACTTTCCCAAGGTCACACAGCTAGTAACTGACAGAGATGGGTTTGAACCAAGGCCAGCTGATCCCTGGGCCTTTGTTCTGCACCAGAACTCAAAGAATAGAGAGCAGTCCTACAGGCATGGATTCTAGGCTCTGAGAACCAAGATGCTCAAGGAAGCTTTGCCGCAATAGAACAGAGGCTGTGGCCTGCTGGGCAGCTCCATTCCACTTGTGCCTGCTCCTTGGCGACAGGAACATCCCCCTCATTTACCTCCTCCTGCACTGAGCTCGTGGGGTTCTGCAAGCCTAATCCTCTACTTGGTGTTCCACGGGGAGGCCCAGGGCCCGTGGCCCGTGGGTGACCAGATCCTTGGGTCTCTTCCAGCCAGTGAATGTGCTAAATGCCCTTGAACTCTCCTTCCCTGAAATGTCTCTAGGGAGAGCAGGGAAGAGGGGAGCCTTCTGCACAGCGGGCCCTGGGACAATCCCTGATCTCAGAAGGCTGCTTCTGGGACACCTGACCATTTGTTTCTTGGGTCATGGGTTTAGCGTGAATGTAGGAAACAAATAAAAACCAGAACTTCAAGACTTGACATCACCACATTAGTGACACTTTTCTTTAAAAAGTGTTGGAATTTGATTAAAGCCCTAAAACTTGACTCCTGAATGCCTATCTTCTTGGAATACATTCCTTGGAAGGAGAAATATTTCTTCTCTTTGAATTCACATCTAAATGCCCAGAGTCTTTCTAATTCATTAAATGGCACTGGACAGTTTCATTGAACCTGTCCTTTATCTTTCATATGTGTATCAACTCCTTTTTTATTAGCTTCACTGGGCCACTGTCAAAGTACCACAGACTGGGTAGCCTGCACAATGGAAATTCATTTTTGCATGGTTCTGGAGGCTGGGGTCCTCGACCAAGCTGTCAGCAGGTCGATGCCTTCTGAGGGCGGTGAGGCAGAAGCCGCCGGCCTGTCCCCCACTGGCTGCTGGAGGTCCGAAGTCACCCCAGGCACTACTTGGCTTCGCTGCGTCACCCTGAACTCTGCCTCCACCTTCATGTTCTCTGTGAGCTTGTCCGTGTCCAAATTTCCCCTTTGTAAGGACACCAGTCCTGCTGGGTTAGGGGCTTGATCCAACTACAACTTCATCTTAATGAATTATTTTTATAACAGCCCTATCTGCAATAAGGCCACATTCTGAGGTACCAGGGTGAGGACCTCAACACATGAATGCACTGGGAGGAGAGGATGCAATTCAACGCATCACCTTTCAAGACTTTATGTTTCTAATAAGGCATTTCCAAGGGGCTCTCGGAGACAGGTTTTTCCATGGTGAAAAAGGAGGTTATAATAAACAAAAAATGGTAAAACCTGTCAGGGTTTGGGATCCTGACTTCTTTTGACATTGTTTTCTCTCTTCTGCTCTGTCTCCTGTTCCCCACATTTCCTGATACAGCCAAATTGATGGGCAGGCCCCAGGACTTGGCTTCATTTATAGCTGTGGGGCGGACTGAAGATGTTTGATTCTTCCGGAGACATTTGTATTGATTTTGTGGTAGCAGGAGGTCTAACGAGCGAGAGAGGCATTTCAGGGCCGCTTGTGCCCCATAAGGCGACGTGAACGACGGAGGCAGTGGCGTTGCCATCAATCAGACACAGAGTCGGCAAACGGGAGAGAACTGGTGTGGTTGTGCAGGGAATCCTTCTCTTATTTCCTGTCAGTGTGGCAGGTCAGCACGTCACCTCTTTTCCACAGTGTACATTCCATAGTGGGCTTTTACATATATTAGTTTCCTTGCTGTTCCATACAGCAGAGAGGGCTGGTAGCTAACCCATGTCACAGCTGAGGGCATTGAGGCTCAGGGTCACCGTGCTCTTGAGGACCTGCCCGCGTTAAGACTGGACCCTGTTTTTCTGATCTTAGCATAGGACTCTCTGCAGTATAACATGCTGCTCTTCTTATATCAGTGTGTTTTTAGTTTTTGTTTAATTAAAGTAGCAGAAGTTTTTCTCTAATCGCAAGTGGAACCCAGTAAATAAAGCCATGAAAGGCCAAACCGATCTAGTTGCAATTAAGTAAGAAGCTTGGAGTCCTGCAATTATTTGAAAAGGTCTCGAATATCTTCTGTGTGCCAGGTACTGTGCTAAACTATCAAATTCATTCCTCACATGTCCCCACACGGTAGGTATAGTACCCTAATTTTAGAGAAGAAACTGATGATCCGAGCAGCTGAGAAACGTGTTATGAGCTGAATCGCATCTCCCTACAATCCATATGTTGGAGTCCTAACTCCAATACCTCAGAAGGCGACCTTATTTGGAAATAGGGTCCATTGCAAAGGTAATTAGTTAAGATGAGGTCATACTGGACAGAAGTGGGCCTCTAATCCAATATGAGTGTTGTCCTTATAAAAAGGGGAAATTAGGACACAGACATGAACATAGGGAGAACATGGAAATGAAGGCAGAGATCACAGTGACTCAGCAGGAGTCCAGGAGTGCCACAGGCCATCGGTAAAACTTCAGAGCTGGGAGAGAGGCTTGAACAGATTCTCCCTCACAACCTTCAAATGGCAACACCTTCATCTGGGACTTGGGGCCTCCTGAACTGAGAGAGCACCGTCGTCTGTCCCCCACTTGTGTTCTTCAGTATTGTAGCCCTAGTAAAGTAGCACACCTGGCATGGAGTGGAGCCCGGCAGCAAATCCAGGCTGGGCTCCAATGTCCCTCCTTCAGACTATGAGGACAAGGTGTGCCATCTCCCTGCAGGAAAGAGAGTCCTCGGCAACACAGTAGAAAATACACTTCTGAGTGTTTAAAAAAAAAACCACTGGAAATGAGAGGCAGTGCTGGGTGAATGGAGCCTAAGGGGTTTGTTTTCTGTGCCTGCTGTTTTCCTGGCACAGGTGGTGAGGAGCAGGGGAGAGATCAGCCCTTGCCGCCCAGGATGATGATGGGTGCCGAGGGTCCCAGCAGGCCTGTGGGGCGTGTCTTCCACACGAAGCACCCCCTAGACATCCACACGGTCTCTGGACAAACAGGCAATCACCAACATGGTTTTGTCCTGGCTTTTCACCAGCTGGACTATGTTTTCTGTTTGCCAAGTTGGTCTCTATCGCCCTGTAGGTTTCAATTCAGGAGCACACTTCTGCTTGCGGCACTTCGGCGGGCTTCATGGACCGACCTAGAATATGGTTGTTTTATCTGCCAGATAAATCCCTGGAAGGCTGTGTCAGTACAAAGGCCTCTAACCAGCAAAGCCAAGTAAAGTGAAGGGAAACGCATTATTTTGTAAATTAAATTTCATCTGATGAGAGGCTCAGAGGAAGGTCTGCTCATGTGTGGAGTTAGACCCTTGCTCCAAGTACAGATAATCCTTAATCATTCAGAGGAAGACACCCCAAGACAGCCAAAGGATGCAGGAAAGTGCCTAAGAGCAAGGTTATTATGTCAGAACAGAAAGAAAGTATTGTCTTATGATTTCTACCCCATTGCTTGTCGATGGCAGGACACACAATTTAAGATGCAGATGGTTGTTTGTATACATAGCTCATTTGGTAAAAACCGAACCTAGCCAACATCAGCATTCCCTCAAATTATTTTTGAAAGGAGGAGAATATTTTGGGGGTGAGGTGGGGCGGGAATAGTAAGTGAGCAGATCTCTCTCTGGGCATCTGACCAAGGCCAGGCCTGGGATGGTAGAACTTGAACTGAGAAAAAGGGTCAGTCTCTCGTTGTGGTGCTGGAGTTGGAAAATATATAATCTGAGGACTTTCAGCAGCTATCCTGGCGCCATGTGGGGAAGCTGGTCTGCAGTGACAGAGAAGGAAGAGAAGAAGCTTCTCCTGAGAGAGGCAGAGCTGAGGTGTGTGTGTGTGAGACAGAGAAGCAACAGCCTACCATTACCTGGCTGGCTTCAGTCCTTCCTGAGGCTGGGCCCCCACTCTTCCCTCGCCAAGGTTTTGGGAGAAAAGGTCCTTCAGTTCTGGGCATTGTTTCCGCAGCTTGCTAACAAAGCTCCTGTTACTTGTGTGCATGTTGCAGTTGGGGTATTTTTTTGTCATGTGCACCCCACACTTTTAGAGAGCCCAGGAAAGCTTTCTTCTGGAGATGAGAGCCGAAGCCCAGCACAGGGAAGCCTGCCTGAAGCACCCAGTGGAGACAATAGGAGCTGGGAATGGAAGAGAGCTGGGTGGGAGTGCTTCAGAAGGACCGTTTGCTGGCTGAGTAGGGACCTGCACGTGCCTCTGCAACGTGCCAGATAAATAGGCAGTAAAATGGTCACACCCTGAGTCTGGCCATTCTGCTAGCTTGCCCAGCTTCACAGCAATTCTCCTGACCTCTGTGAGGTTGCTTATAAAACCTGCAGGCCACTAGGTGATATGTGTTGGGTCAAAGTATCTGAGAACCTGAGCTTCTTAGGCCAAAGGACAAAAGTGTACAAGTAACTGACGTGCTCTGGAGGGGCTGCCCCAACCTGCGTAGTCCAAACCACGTGTAGTGTGAGCAACGAAGAAGTGGGTGGAGGGGCGACTTAAAAAAAAAAACTCACGTAATAGGAAAGTCCAGAGGCAGGGCAAACTACAGGGCCCTAGGGTACAACAGCAGGCACAGAAAACAAAGCTCTTAGGCTCAATTTACCCAGCACTGCCTCTCATTTCCAGTGGTTTTTTTAAAAACACTCAGAAGTATATTTTCTACTGTGTTGCTGAGGACTCTCTTTCCAGCAGAAATTTAATTTACAAAATAATGCGTTTCCCTTCACTTTACTTGGCTTTGCTGGTTAGAGGCCTTTGTACTGACACAGCCTTCCAGGGATTTATCTGGCAGATAAAACAACCATATTCTAGGTCCATCCATGAAGCCCGCCGAAGTGCCGTAAGCGGAAGTGTGCTCCTGAATTGAAACCTACAGGCCAATAGGGACCAACTTGGCAAACAGTAAACATAGTCCAGCTGATGAAAAGCCAGGACAAAATGATGTTGGCAATTGCCTGTTTGTCCAGAAACTGTGTGGATGTCCAGGGAGTGCTTCGTGTGGAAGACACGCCCCACAGGCCTGCTGGACCCTCAGCACCTATCATCATTCTGGGCGGCAAGGGCTGATCTCTCCCCTGCTTCTCCTCACCACCTGTGCCAGGAAAACAGCAGGCACAGAAAACAAACCCCTTAGGCTCCATTCACCCAGCACTGCCTCTCATTTCCAGTGGTTTTTTTTTAAACACTGAGAAGTATATTTTCTACTGTGTTGCCGAGGACTCTCTTTCCAGCAGGCGGATGGCACACCTTGTCCTCATAGTCTGAAGCAAGGACATTGGACCTCGATTCTTAGGTCCTTGCCATTCCTAGACAGGATGTATCACGGTTCCCAAATATTTACTGTCCTTTTGTCTTAAAATTACACCACACCACCCCCTCATGCTGGACTTGGCCATATGACTTAGTTTGGCCAGGGAAATGTGAGCATAAAGGCTACAAACCATTTCTACACAGAAACTTTAGATGGTGCTTTTCAAGGTTTCACAATTTCTCTCTTCTTTCTGCCATGAGGTCAGCAGGTTCCAGGTAGGAGATGCCTCCACAGAGTATTCTCAGAACAAAGACCCAGGCAAAGCCCTTCCATGCTAGAAATGTAACTTAGTGAGAAGCAAACTCCTGTGGTTGTAAGCCACTGGGATTTGTGGCTCATTTGTTACTGCAGCATAACTGAGCCCCAGCTGACTGCTATATCCTCTGCTGTCTGCCATTCTTGGTATCTCCATTTTGAGCTTGGTCACCAGATAGCTGCAGCAGTTCCAGGTATTACCTCCTGCATGATGCAAACCAGAAATAGACCCTCTGTTCTAAGTGTTTTCTGTAAGAACAAGGGACATTTCAATGAGACTCAAGAAGACTTTCTCTCATGTCTTATTTGCTGCATGAGGACTATGGATACTTGAAACAATGTCTATGTTCAGTTAGAAAGGAAAAGCAGAGGCAGAGAGAGAGGCAGTGCCCCTGGTCTGCCCAGGGCTCAGGGCTGTGGTCACACAGGGGTCCCTGGAGTGGCCTGATGGTTCTCTGTGCCCAGGAGATTGCTCAACAATAGAACGTCTATTATTATTAATAGCAGTAACTAAAAATAATCAGTAACGCACAAACCACATGCCTAAATCCTTTCTTCCTCAAATCACATTCCTGTAGAGATGCAGGGGGCGGGGGAAATTGGGAACGTATGCACTGTGTTAAATATTTATGTATCTAGTTATGCATTCTAGTCACTGAAGAAATAGAAAACATAGACCCAACCCTCCCAAGCCCTTGCAGTCCAGTTGGGGAGCAAAAAGCATCCTACCGGGACTCCTCAAAACCCGCGTGGCAAGTGTCCCGCCAGAGCAGCAGAGGCGGTAAGAGAAGCAGGAGCCCAGAGCGAGCGGCCCCTCCCGCGTCCACAGCGGGACGCGGAGGGAGGAAGGAGGCGGGGTCTGTTCTGCTGCATATTTCCTGGCACACGTACAGCAGGTGCTCAGGAAGCGTTTTCCCGAATAAGCCTCTCTTTGCTTATTTTCACACGGATTGACCTTAAAACAATTTTTGTGTGTGTGTAAAACGTATCATGTCAACAAGAGGGTGTATAATGTACCTTTAGAGTTTAAAGAAAAATACAGACTCATGTGCCCACTACCCATTTTAAGACATAAAATGTTACAAGAAACACCTCTTACATCTCCCTGCAAGTCCCACCTTCTTGGGAGGTAACCACTCTCCTCAATTGTTTATTAGCCATTCTCTTACTTCACTTTTGTGTTTCACCACAAATGTATATATCTCTAGGCAATACATGATTTAGATTTGCCTGTTTTTGAAATTGATAACATGTTGCAGCTTACTATTGACCTAACATACATTTTAGAGGTGTATTATGTTGATGCATTTAGGCATAAATGCATTATTTTTTAGTAATTAATATTCCATTGTTTGACTACATCATTATCCATTCTATTGTGGATGGACCTTCTGGTTGGCTGAATTTTTGTTATTATGAACATTTTGTGTATGTCTCTGATGTACACATGCAAGAGTTTCTCTAGGGCACATGCTCAGGATTGGAATCGCTGCTTCACAAGGTATGTGCATCTATGATTGTACTAAATAATGGCAGTTTTCTTTCAAAGCGGTTGTACCATTTTACTGTCACCAGCAGTGCTTAAAAGTTTTTGTTGCTCTGTGTCTTCCATGCTTGTCCCACAAGGCTTTTAAATTTGTTTCAGTCTGGGCTGTGTGAAATCCCATTATGAGTTTTGACTGTAGTCCCTCCTTGATTGCTAATGAGGTTATGAATTGCTTCCTATGTTTATTAGCTATCCATTTTACTTCCGTGAATGCCATCTTGAAAAAAATGTTTTATGGTCAACTATTTTACTTTTATGGAGTCCTTTTATATTTCATGGCAATGGAGTCATTTACACAGGTTCGACAAAAGCTTGTCCTCCTTTTTATTTTTTAAACCAGAATATAATTGAACAAATCGATTGTCCAATCTAGGTCAACCTAAAGGTCATCTAGATAAGAGAGGGCAACTTTGTTCCTTTTACTATTTTCTATTGATTAGGACCCAGAAACCTTATTGTAAAAGTAGATGTTAGTTTGTGAAAATTCTGTAAAGTTAGCTGTTAGTTTATGAAAAATAATTGCTTATGAGATGCAAAAGATTTTTGTCTGCTAAAAGAGATAATTCCAAAAGTTATGACTTTTTTTGCCCTGTAGAATATTAAGCCATTTAAAAAATAGAGTTCAGAAATCACAATCTAACAGTCTTTCCATCTACCCATCTATTGTCTATCACACATGAATTTCCTGTATCTTCCCTTGAACTGGCTTTGTCATTCTGCTAGTTCTCTCATTAATAAATTACATAAAACTTTGACACGTGCTCAGTTTGCATTTGAATGCAACTGTGTTTTAAAACTTTTGAAAAGTATACTTGGATATTTCTGTTCCCTGTGTATGTGGTCCATTAAAATCCAAGCTCTAGGCCACTGGGGATCAAAAAATACCAGCAATTGTATTGCTTGCTCTCTGAGTTCAAGTTTTATTGTCATTTCTGCTCTCTGAGGAACTGCCTTACTTCCTTGACAGTTCAACTTATATTAAATTTTAAAAAATATTCAGTGTGCTGTATTAGAGGGATCTCTCTGACTATCTGCCATATTGGTAGAAATGGAAATCCTTCCAACTGACTGTCTATCAGTGAGATGTTCATTATATTTTGCTCATCAAGGCCCTCCTAGAAGATGCCCGTATGCGTTTCCCATCACTTGTACTTCCAGTTTGTCTCAGGATCCTCGAGGGTGGGAGGCCAGCTGGGGGAGGAAAAGAGGGGTGTGTTCATTCTGAGCCTGCGTCTGGTGCAGAGGGAGCACTTGGGCAGCCACGGGTAGCATGTCTAAGGCACAGGAGGAGGGACGAGACAAAGGAGGGAATGGGGGGCAGTAGGGGCGAGGCGTTTCACTGCCCTGTAGTGGGAGCTGCGGTGTGGCCGGCACTCCTCGCGGGTGAAGAGGAGGGCCGTGCAGGGCTGCATCACAACGAAGCTGCCGCCTCCCCAGCCCTCAGGCCGGCAGTGGCTGCCCGGCGGTCCCCTGGCTGGAGGGCGCCTCCCCGGGTGTTCCTCCCCAGAGCTGGATGTGCGGGGCGTTCACGCATGCTCTCTGCGTCCTGCTTGCTGCTGGGGGTCTGGGGAGCTGACTAACAGGCAGACTGATAGAAGGTGTAAGTCCTGGGTGAGGAAATCCCGGGGCAAAATACCTGTGAAAACTGAAATCACTCGAAGGGAGAAATAAAGTTTAAAATCCATTCATTGCTTACAACCTGCAGTCCAGGGCCTTCTCTCTTTACTGCTCCAGCAGAAGCAAAAACCAGCCCTTCCCCTCACCTCTCAGGTACAGATAAGCCCTCCCTTGCCCAGGTAGTTACCCATTGATAAGGAGATGAGCTTCTCTCCACCCCTCAGGAATGATGCAAATGCACTGAAGCCATACTTCTCTCCACCTCTGAACGCCTATTGAGATGCAGATGTACTAAAGCCAGGTGAGATATTCTGGAAATATTAAAATTTTACCCACAGAAGGTAAGAACTTTAGGGTTCAGCTTGCCATCCTGACTGTCCAGCTATGAAGCTCTGAGCCTTGATCTTGCCCCATTGCAAACTCTAGCCAGGAGAGAATGAGATTAAGAAGAGGTAATAATCAAACACTGCCAAACTGAAATTCACCATATTTTAAGCACTGTTTGGGAAGGGATTGGCAGATTTCTAGGATGGTCCTGATTTCAAATATTCTGCCCCATAGTCGGACTAGTCAGAATTTTGTCTCCATTTCTGAGCTGGAAACTACGTAACTGTACTCAGGTGTCAGTTCTTTAGAGTCTGGAATCTTCTGTTTATTTACTGGTTAAATCAGCACAGAGAAGTCACCTACCCTCTCAGCCTCTGCCGCCTCCTCTGTAAAATGCAGAAACCCCTACAGCATGGATGTCTGTCCCTGGTTCTTCAGGGAAGCTCCTCTGACTTATGGCAGCAATACACTTATTTGGGGAGCAGCCCTCTCCCACCACAGCCTCCCAATCATGGTGTCCTGGAAGGGGCTGCAGTCAGTTCCTGTTACCCTGGGCCACAGAGGTGGTGGCATATATCCCAAACCAGCTAAAATATTCCATAATTTTGCCCCTGGAAGTACGGGATTCCTTTCCTTTCTACTGGTGAAACTGGGAAGGTAGTACTCCTCTGCCCCCATCCCAGCTCCTGGCTGCTAGATCAGTCTAAGAGAATGAAACTGATGTGTTTGGCAGCTAGAAAGAGAGAGAGGCAGAAATATAGAGACAGAGACAGACAAACAGAGAGAGAGAGACAGAGACCTAGATACAGGGAGAGAGTGAGAGAGACAGACAGATACAGGGAGAGAGAAAGACAGGCTGTAGAGGTCCCTTTGTGTCTGATCAACTTCGAATCGGGTTTCTGTCACTTGCAACCCAAAGAATTCTGACAACTCCTAACTGCAACAATTATTTCTAGACTCAATAAGATTATGTAAATTTGTTAAGCTAAAAGTACTATGCAAATACATGACAAAATTGTCACAGTGAAGTGGCTTCTGCACTCAGGGACAAGGCAAATAGATAAAGAGACACTTCGTCCGGAATATGTAATTCAGGTGTGTGTGCAGACTCATAGACACATAAACCCAGAAGAGGACTAAAGTAGCCCTAGGGAGCATGTTTGCTAATGAAGGATATGTCTCATCAAGATCCTTGAGGCTGCTGGCACTGTGTTCCTCTTGGCGTGTGACCTGTTGACAGAGGCTGAATCCTGCTGCAAATGTAACGTGTGCACTGCTGAGCAGTTCCCTTTGGCAAATTCGAACCTGTTATTATTTACTGACAAAGTTTACTAAAGAAGAGAATTTGCTTCAAAGAAAATGCCTACAATTAACTAGAGAAGTTAACTGTCATAGAAAGAGCATTATTTTTTGCTACATGTATAAGAGGAAGGAGTGGGGTGGCTGCTTATATGTCATTGAAAGTATAGCTAAGAAAAGCAGGAAAGACTGTATTATTATTGAGAGCTGGGTATAAACTGCAGATAAAAATATGCTGCTGGCTTCCCTTCCAGGGAGGGTGGGGAGTGAGCAGCCTGAGGTCCAGAAGGTGTGGATGTTAGGGAGACTTACTGAGTGTGCTGGGCTGCCAATCATCAGTGAAAGGCAGGCCCAGCTCAGTGTGGGACAGGGAGGGGCCTGGAGGCTCCCAGGGAGCCTCAGCTTGTGGGTCTGTTGCGTTCCTTCCTGCTGTGGGGAAATGGGGGACGATCTGCCAGGTGGCCTGTGACCCTCTCCAGGGCTCCCTGGGGTCTTGTTCAATTTTAACAAACACACAACCCTGATGTGCTGGCACTTCTGGCAAAAACATATTTTGGCAAATGTGAAATTGCTAATCAAATTAGTAGCATTCTGTGTAGCATCTGTTCTGTCACCAGTTTACCATCTTCTGAGGACCGTGGTGCTTGAGCACATCCTTAGGCCGCAGCGCACACTCCTTACCCTGGGCTCCAGAGGGCCTCTGCAGGAAGGAGGGGTCAGGGAGGTGAGCAAGAAGAATGTTCTTGCCCATCCCTTCCTTTTGTTACTGAGGTCAGCACCTGCTTTCCATTCCCACTATTTCCACCGAGTGTACCTCTACAACTGAAAGAGTGTTCTGTATTGCTTAAGCCTATTGGTAACTAGTGAGAGAAGCCTAGTTTTATCCATTTGAAACCAAAAGGAGACTTCATTATAAAGATAGATACCAGGGGTCTCGTAGAACCCAGGACAGGTATGAGGTCCTGCTAGAGTCTCTGGTAAGCGGGACTCAAACATGGTCAGGATTGGTCCGCGCTGTGCAGCCTGTCAGACTCTCCCCCACTCTCTGTAAACACTTTCTCTTCCTCTGGTTCATGAAGGAAACGTGACTACAGGTAGCCACGGGCATGGAGGAGCTACTCCCAAATCCACAGATGCTGGGGAGACACTGCGTGCAGGCTGCAGCAGGAGCCCAGCCCTAGGCTGGACCTTAAGGCCACAATTGGATGAACACTGCGGTCGGCTGGGGGTGGTCGGGCGTCTGTGCCCGGACCTACACCCGGCGTCAGGATCCTCCTGGAACAGCGGGTGTGGTCATCTAGCCTGCTCCTGGCCCTTCCCCAGCTCTCCCACCTGTCTCCATGCCCCCTGTTCTTGGATGTTGGCCCTGAAGCTGGGGCCCTGCCGGCACCGCAGCTCTCCTCCCACCACGTGGGGAGCTGGACTATGTCTACACTGCCCTCTGTTGTCTCCCAGGAGCTGCCACGGGGTCTGAGGACCCCAGAGCTGTCCTGCCCCAGAGGGTAGATATGAATCCAAATTCTAAATCTTCCCAAAATTCAGACAGCGTGCTTGGGTCCTCATCATTCATGACATTATGAGTCTAACATTATCCTAATTATTTATTTACTTACTTGTTTATTGTCTCTTTCTCTACTAGAATTGAATGCCATGCAAGTGAGAACCTTGTCTGTTCTGCACACTGTTGATTTCCCAGGTCCTGTAACAATGCAAGTAGTGAGGATTCAATAAATACACGTATTTTAATGAGTTTCTTTCAGAACAGCAAGTCCTTCATTTAAAGCTTAGAATTCACATTGAGCAAGGTCAAGTCATCAGCCTTAGAATTGTCCATGTATTATTAATAGCTTTGCTCCACCTTGCATGCCCTTCTTTTTCATCTCTTCTCTTGTACGCCCCAAGATTCTGTCCTTGCCCCAAGATTCTGTCCTTGCCCCAGCATAGATGAAGATGAGTTACCCACTTTGGGGTTAAGGGGTTCCTTCGGGGTCTGAGACTAAGGTGGTGAATTCTCGACTTCTAAGACCAAAAGTACCACTTAATGTGTAAAACCAAAAAGTTATGAAGGGGGATGCTATCTAGCATAACCAATTTTTCTTTGAACCCCCTTCAAAACTGTAAGCTAGGGTGTGGAGAGGACAGTCAGTGGAGAATCAGTAGAGATCACGGGCTGCTTTTGCCTCCACACCGCTTTGGCTGAGCCCTGAAGGCGGAGCAAGGCATAAAGACACACGCTATTTTTAAGGGCGATACATCATCCGGACCTGAGTGTCTTACCAGCATCCCCCGAGCCGCAACTGGTGTAGGACAGTAGGGCAGAGATGGGTGGAGAGTGACGGTACCAAAACTCCCTCGGCAGTCAGAAACACGCAAGTCAGCCAAGAAAGGACAGAAAGGAAACACTGGTAGATGAAGAAACCTGATCTTGAGGTGACGCATGTGCTCATGAAGACCAGACGGAGGTCCCGACATGATCTCCGGTGCTTCATTGGGGGCAGAAAGGAAGCCATGACTCAGCAGAGGAAGAGGGCCCATCTGAGGACCAGATAAGACAGAAGACATTTCCATGGACGCTAGACATGAGTGAGACAGATCAAAAGGCAGAATCAGGCCCCTGAAAGTCAGGATACACCTCCCTTAACTCAGTTACCATCTGGGGAGGAGAGGAAGTGGGTAGGAGAGAGTTTTTAAATAAGCTTAAATTGTCCCAGTTTTAAAACTGAAAGTGACTATATTAAGTCGCTTCGCACCAGGCAGAAGGGGGCTGCAATATAATTTTTCTAAGTTATAGGAAAATACAGTTATATCTTTGCTCCCCAGAAGCCATGATTGTGAAATTTATACTTGCCACAAAACATTAGAGGCCACAGCTTCATTACTACAGACGAGGAAACCGAGGCCCAAGGAGAAAGCTGAGTGGTCCCGGCAGTGGGCACAGCAGGAGGACAGCCCAGGTCTCCTGGGTCTTGTTTCCAGGACCCAGCACCACAGGGGCTGCCTTCCTATGTCTATCAAACTCTTGCAGATGAGCTTTACTGATGTAGCAAATGTAGAAAATGCCTAACTTTTTTTTTAAATAGAGCATTCAGTTAAATGTAGAAGCCAAATTTTCAAAGTGTCTCATGACAGAAAAGTAGCATGGGAAATACATCAAAATAAGTATCTTTGGTTGGTTGGTTGGTTGGTTGGTTGGTTGGTTGGTTGGTTCGTTCATTCATTGGTTCGTTTGTTGGCTCGTTCATTGGTTCGTTCGTTCGTTCGTTCGTTCTTTCCTTCGTTCGTTCCTTCCTTCCTCTCATTCTCTCTCCCTCTGCCCACCTCTCTTTCTCTCATTATTATTCTTGACACCTTTCTTAGCATAACGTTCCTCAGGGCTGCCTGTAACAATTGCCAGGCAGAGGAAGATGATCAGAAGAGTCAGCTGGGATAGAAGAGGGTGGCAGTTTAAGCAATGGCTTATGTTGACAAGAGCACTTAGGCAGCAGAGTGGGAGGTGGATTAAGGAAGAGGGAGAAGCAGCCCAAATTGCCACCCTCTGCTGATGACGTCCCTGGGTAAGAGGGCAGTACTTCTGAGGCATATCTTTTCACAGATGCAAAAGACAGCAAAGGCAGAGAGCAGCTGAGGAAGCCAGAGTCTAGCACCATTAGCCAGGCGCTGCTTGCTCAGAGCTGAGGTGACGCTGTTCACTCCTACCCTGCCAGCCAGGCTCTGGCGTTCCTGCTAGGGCTGACCGCCTTCCAAGTCATCCATCAGATGTCTTCCTGTCTGTGCTCCATGTAAGAATGAGTCTTACTCTCTCCATCAAGCACAAGTAAACCAGGATCCCTGGGGATTCTGTGGCGTTCCTGCCTTAGGGCCAGTGTTGATTTCCAACACCATCCGTCTGTAAGCTGTAACTTGAAACAGGAAGATGAAACTCCCACCTGGAACTGTGTCTGCTCTTGCAGTCCCAGGGGGTTTCAAGGGCAGAAAAGAACAGAGGAGAGACTGTGTGGTGCACAAATGACAGCATGAGTTTGGATTTGGCAGCCCTGGATTCAAGTTCTGGCTTTGGCATCTCTTAGCTCTGCGACATTGGGCAAGGTGCTGATCATCTCTGAGACTTATTTTCCATTTCCTGTAAAATTGGGTTTTTGTAAGAGTGAAATTCTTAATACATATAAAGAAGCACTTAATTTCATACAAAATAAACATGCAAAAAATGTTAGCTGGTTTTGCCCCTAAAGCAATCCCTCA
The DNA here is from genome assembly GCF_040802235.1 of Manis javanica. Lineage (NCBI taxonomy): Eukaryota > Metazoa > Chordata > Mammalia > Pholidota > Manidae > Manis > Manis javanica. Next base: position 110,984,442 of record NC_133164.1, read on the forward strand.
CCCCATTCATAACAGCCACTCTGCTGTGCTAAGGGGATTGTAAAGTAGAGTGATACTTTGGTTATCTACCTAGCTCGTCTGACACCAGATGATAAGCATGTCTGCACATTTACAGCTTCAACTGGATCTAAGAACTGGGCCTTATTCACTGCCGGACTCCTAGTGGTCTGGGGAGCAAATAAACCAATAAATAAGTGAGTGAGCCAATTGTTGCATGAGAGATTAATACAGTTCTGTTTCTCACATGAGGGGAGGGAGAGTGCATGGAGTCAGCCTGTGTTTGGGAGATTTCATTCAGAACATTAATATGCTTATTTGTCTAAGGAAAGAGGAGAAGTTAAGCAATACTATACTTTGGTTTAAGATACACAATAAAGCAAAGATAACTGTATAATAATCAAGACCTAGGCAGAGGAATGCTTGACTGCTGACAGGAGTTGGACTAGATCTCTCTGGAGGACATCGGCCGATAGGAGGTAAGACTGTTTATCCAACATCACAGTACTGCTGGAGATGGAGAAGGAGGAGCTGAACAGACACCGGGAGGCTGAGTCCCAGGCAAGGGGTGGGGCTGGGGACTCTGGGGTGTTTGGTGGTACTTGGGGACCTCGCTTGACTTTAATGACGTCCTTTGTAAGAACGTGTCAAACAGACAAAAGTGGGGGGCGGGGTGCAGTAACATCAAGAACTGGTTCACAAGGGATCTCCGGCCATCTCACGTGGAGGGAGTGTGTGCACCCTGAGGGTGGACCCTGCCCTGTGGCCAGCGGTGTGAGGATGGAAGGATGGCTGCTCACGTGTCACAGCTCCTGTGTTTCTCCTTCATCGAATGGCCTCTTTCCCAGTTTTTAACGGCCTAGAGTAAAGGAAGTGGAATTTGAACAGTGTTGAATATTGGTTTTGGTAGCTGGTTGTCTGCCACTTTAATGTCCTGGAGTATTTAGCTGTTCAGTGACATGTCAATGAGGTGTTAGGGTTGTGCCCCTGGGTGGATTCCGGATACCTTGGACGTATTAGATGTTACAACTCTAAATGGAGCATTTGGCCAATAGCTGGGTGATATAGGCTCCAGAGTCACCCACGGCTGAAACCCATACATTATTTTGTTTGAAATGTGGGACTTCCGCAAGAGGATCACACCAAGAATTGCTTTAGTTCTCCACTTTACTTTGCGTTGACAAGATTGAAATATCTGATCATTATTTAAGATAATTCCTTAAAACCCAGTCCAACAATGTTAGGTGTTTTCCCGTACTGTGTTTGGCTAATTGTGTGACACTGAAAAGTCATTTTTCTCTCTGAGGTTTATGTTCACCATAAAAAGGTGAAAAAGTTTTAACCATGTGATTTCTATGGTCCTTCCAACTCTGACACCCATGACTATCTGAAATCGAGGGAATTTAAATATTCAAATGTCCATGTTCTTTGGCTCAGTAATTCAATTTCTAGAAATTTTACCTTACACAACTATGAAGAAATGCACACACACACACACACACACATTCACTGTAGCATAAAACAAAAGGGTAGAGGCTGGGGCTGAAAGAATCGGTGTCCATCTCCTGAACCTCTCCTGTCTTGTTAATTTGCTTCAGTTTCCACTGGTTGATCTATTGCTGCGGCTGGTGCCCACCCTTATGGCTAGGTGGATCACAAAACACTTGTACAGGGTAGGAACTTTGGGCTGCATGGTCATCTGACGTCCCACAGTTGGACTTTCAGGATCTCCCAAGGACTGATACAGGAGCTGTTTCTCAAAAGGAGAGAAGTTATCTACAGAGGAGGTTTCCACAGCCATTCTCCAAGATGCACCAACTTCTGCACAGTTCAAACAGGTGAGTTAAGTCCTAACCCCTGGTACCTGGGAATGTAACCTTATTTGGAAATAAGGGCCTTTCTTTGTAGATGCAATCAAGTTAAGATGAGGTCATATTGGAGTAGGGTGGGTCCTAAATCCAATATGAATGTTGCCTTTACAAGAAGAAGACAAAGGATACAGACACAGAGGGAAGCTGGTGTGAAGAGGGGGCAGAGGTTAGAGTAATGCTGCCACAAGCTGAAGAACACCTGGGGCCCCCAGACACTAGAAGAGGCAAGGAAGGATCCTCCCACACCTTGATTTCGGACCTCCAGCCTCCAGAACTGTAAACAAATTTCTCTCATTTTAAGCCACCCACCTTGTGGTTTTGGTTATGGCAGAAACTAATACACTGCATTTCAGCAATGAATTACAAGTGGGGAGAGCATCTCAGGAGGGCCTATGTTCCCGTGGCTCTTTGTGCAGGCCAGTGCACTTGACACCATTTCCAGGGACAAGTCCCCCAGATGGCATATGCCTGTATCTAACACCTCTATAATGTATGGTTTACAAAGCATTTTTACATATATGTTGTGATTGCTGTAACAAACAAGTCAAATAGTATCAATACAGTTTTTTTAAATAGACCATTTTTTAGAGCACTTTGGTGTGCACAGCAAAACTGAGTGGAAAATAAAGTGGTAAAGATACCTCAAGACAAATGCTGGGCATAAAACCCACAGGGCATAAATCTGCAAAGAAGTAAAAAGCTAACCTTTTCAGACAATATTGCTTCTCTCTCACTTACCAACTTTACATTTCCCTGTATGGCCCCGGAAGATGACTGGTTAGCCAGAGATGGCTAAGATTCCTCAAGGGAGGAGCAACCTAAGACAGGCACAGTCGCAGGGGGGCCATCAGGTGAGAAATTGGGGATCAACAGTGGTGAGGCTTAGAACCTCACCCCCCCTGTTTTGAGAGAAATCTTCTGCATCCGTGGATGTTTTAATGCCCTTGTCTAGCTTGGATTAATACTTAGTTTATAGGCACACACCTGATGATCTACATTTGCTTTCTTACAGCACTAAACTATGTTTTCTACCTTTATCTTGCATCTACCTACCACTTCAGCATTTTATTTAAAAAAAAATAATAATAAGGGAGAAATGTGGGATTCACATATAAATCAAGTATAAAAATCAAACGAATATTCATATTTGACCTGATTGTTTATAGTTCATGATGCGTGATCAAAACTGAAAGTTTCTGTGATGACTGCCCTTGTACTGTTCACCATGTAAGAACTTATTCACTATGTAAGAATTTGTTCACCATGTAAGAACTCGTTCGTTATGCTTCAGAAGATTGGAGACTGTTGAGAATTAGGCTTGGGGTTGATTAATGATTATGCATTGAGTCCCCTATACAGAATTTTATTGTTGTTAACAACCACTTGATCAATAAATATGAGAGATGCCCTCTCAAAAAAAAAGCTGAGTGGAAAATAGAGATTTCCCATGTATCCCCTGCCCCACACATGCACAACATTCCCGTTACTAACATCTCCCAACCAGAGTGGTACATTTGTTAGAACTGATGAGCCCACAGTGACACAAAATCAGTCAAAGTTCATAATTACATTAAGAGTCACTCCTGGTGTTATAGATTCTGTGGATTTTGCCAGATGTATAGTGACATACACCCACAATCAGAGCATCGTACAGAATAGTTTCACTGCCCTAAAAATTCTTTTTGCTCTGCCTGGTCATCTCTCCCTTCCCACTAACTCTTTGCAGCCACTGATCTTTTTACTGTCTCCATAATTTTGCCTTTTTCAGAACATTATCTAGTTGGAATCGTACAGGAACGGAACCTTTTCAAGTTGGCTTCTTGTGCTTAATTATATGCATTGAAGGTCCCTTCATGTCTTTTCAGTCTTGATATGATTTCTTTATCACTGAATAATAGTCCACTGCCTGGATGTACCCCAGTTTGTTTATCTACTCAACCTACTGAAGGAGATTTTGATTGCTTTCAAGGTTTGGCAGTTATGAATAAAGCTGTTATAGACATCTCTGGGCAGGTTTTGTGTGGATGTAAGGTTTTCACTGCTTTGGGTAAATACTAAGGAGCATGATTACCATCTTACCATGTCAGAGTAGGTCTTTAAAAGACTAACCTATCTTCCAAAGTGACTGTAACCAATATAGTTTTTAATTTATGGATGAGGAAAAGGATTCATGGAAGTTAATCAACTAGTTGAAGATTGGACAGTACGAGGGGATTTCTACCCAGGGTCTGTTGGTATTGCTCCTTCCCCAGTGCTAAACCTAAGCAGGAGTGTGGAGGATATTGGGTTGGTAAAACCTGGACCCCAAGTTCGCTGGTCACAGTGACATGAACACTTACTCTTCTCCCACAAACCTGCTCCACTCAGCTTTTCTCCACTCACTTGAAGGCAACTCTATTCTTCCAGTTCTTGAGGCTAAAAACCCTGGAGGCAGCCTTAACTTCCTTTCTTCTCTTGTACCTGATATCAATACTTTCAAAAAATCCTGAGGGTTCTACCTTCAAAATATATCAAATATATTCAAGATATATCCACATCTGAGCATATCTAAACACCTTCACGGCTACCACCTTAGTTCAAGCAACTATTGGTGCTAGATTTTAACTATCATTGTTTCTTCCTGATGGACTGATGAGAAATGCAACTTACAGTTTCATGCATCTAATGTTTGGAAGAATTACACAGACTAGCTTCTGCTCCGTAGATTTCACACCTTGTTTCTCCTCTATTACCCACATACTTCCAAGGCTAGATGGGGCAGGACACCCTCATTATCAGGATACCCCCTCTAGCGCAACTTCCTGCCATGATGTCAGGTGAGTTGGTACACTGAGTGGCAGTATTTCTAGTAGCCATTCCTACACCAGGATGACCATAAATATATCCACTAAGCCCACATGAAATGTATCTCCAACTCAACTACTCCTTGGCTTGATCCTGGAAATGCTCTTTGTGCCTTTAACGCGAATGGGAGTATGGTGGAGGGGGAGTTGGAATGTAAAGGAACAGGACTCATCCACTGGCAATTCGAACATCTTGCTTTTGAAATTTTTTAAATGCCATGTCACCATTTTTCTCCAAGGCTCTGGAAGGGGCTTTTGCAAGTGAAAGTTGCCAAAGTTTACCTTTCATTAGCTTCGTAGTGAATCAGCGTCTGGGATATCCTAAATTGCAAGCTGCTCCCTTCTCCCAGAGCACCTCAACCCTCTTATATGCTTTTCATTTCCATTGCACTACCACCCTCTAGTACTGTATAATTGACTTATTATTTCTCCCTCTGCTAGTATATAAACTTCATGAGGGCAGGGATCTTTGCTTGTCTTGTCCCTGAGGTTTCTCAAGTGCCTAGAATAGGGACAAGTGCATAGTAGATCTTCCAAAAAGATCTGTGAATAAGTGAATGAAATAAATAGTGCATAAATGAGTGAATGAGTGATCTAAAGATAACTAGGATCAAGACTCCAGTAATCCAGCATTCGGGAATTGTAAAATTTGAGTTCTTTTCCAGACTCTTCCATTTAATCTTGACCATGTCATTTAACCTTTCCGGACCTCTGTTTCCTCGTGTATAAAATTAGGTCGTTATTTATTCATTCAATTAATATTCATTGCGAGACAACTACGGTCAAGAGGATGCAAAGATGATTTCTTGCATTCAAACCCTCCTACTCTTGCAGACGGCAAAACTCTGAGGCTTCAAAAGTCCCGCCTCTTCCAAGCCCCGCACACCTGCCGAGCCGTTCGTTAGGCTCCTCCCCGATTCAGCGCGGCCGCCAGTGCAGAAGCCCCGCCTTCGGCGCAGTCATCCAATGGCCAAGATACACGGCTAGGTGAACGCGAAGAGGCTTTAGGTGTCCTCTTGGCGCCTGACCAGAGCCTTGGACAATTGAGTTCCTTGAATAGCCATTTCCTTGAGTTGCCTCTGCGATGTGCTGGATCACCCGCCCTCCCATGTTCGCTCGGAAAGCTCGGCCAAGGCTCCTGAGCCCCGTCGCTGCCCTCCCCAGGAGCCCTGGGTCTTCACTGGACGAGACTCGCGCCCCGCGGCATTGTGGGAGTGGTAGTTTTATTTTCCTCCAGGTTCCTTCCAGGTGGACTAGTGGCCAAGACTCGCAGGACTACGATTCCCAGAAGCCTGAGCGAGTCACTGGTCACATGGCCTGCAAGACCGGGGTTGGTGGGAGGGGGCCGGGCTGGTGCTCCGCAGCTGTGACACCCGGAGCCCGCGGGCTCCCACGGCCCCCACAGATCCCGCCATGGTGCGTGCGGGCGCCGTGGGGACGCATCTCCCCGCGTCCGGCTTGGACATCTTCGGGGACCTGAGAAAGATGAACAAGCGCCAGGTAAGAGGCCCGCGTGGGGGGCGCGCCTAGCGTCCGGGATCGGACGGCTGCTCTGCTTCGCGTCGGGGCTTCCCGGCTAGGGCTCCGGCAAGGACAGCGCCCGAGACTAGCGCCGGCGGCGACCCGAGGTTCCGGCGCCGGGCTGTCAGAGGCCCTGGGTTCGGATTCGCACAGACCCACGTGTGGGCTGCCTTCTTTCATTGACAAGAGCGCAGTTCGAGAGGGTGGCCAGGAACGGGAAGAGAATAGAAATCTAGTCCTTTGAATGTCACATGTGGTTGAGAAAGCGCGGAGAGGTGACTCGGCCGTGAGTGACAGTTGCCTGGAAGTATTTGAAGGGCCACCCAGTGGAAGAGGGAAGATTTCTTGGGGGCTCCTGAGGCCTGATGTCCAGAGAGGAAGGCTGCCCGCAAATAGAAGGGGCAGAAAGATAGGCGAAAGTGAACAACTTTCTGATAATGGCAACGGCGCACTAATGCCTCCCAAAGCAATTTCCTCGCATTGTGGGAAGTTTTCTTCCCGACCAAGTCTTGGGACTAAATAAAGCTTGTGTCTAGAGAGCTCGCTGGTGGTGCTCAATCGTTGTGGGCTGAATTGGTGTACCAGATGGGATTCCAGAAGCCTTCTTTAACCTCTTAGATTTCGGCATCTGGCTGCACCTTGAATGTGGGCGCAGCTTGCGTGGGGTCTTTGGGCAGCTGGGGTTGATTTCTCTTTTGCAACATCAGAAGAAAACTTCCTAGTTGCCCCTTCCTTTAGGGTAGTATCACAGTTTGGGGGACTTTCTCTCTCAAATATAAGGCAAGAGTGAGTAGGGACTTGAAAGGAACCTCCTTAACCAGGAAAGTTGCAATTGCTTAAGCTTCTGAATGGGGAATTTAGGGAAGCTGTAGGGCAAAATATAATAATGGATCCTAATAATAAATTATGCTAGGGAAAATGGAAGCTTCCTAGTGGAAATTTTTTATTGTCTTTGAAAATGGTACTAATCTTATGATTTTGATGGCATCCTGTTTCATTTGTCCCACTGTATTGAGGAGTGGGGTGATGTCCATCGTAGGGCACAGCTTACTACTCTGGGCGTTTGGTTTGTTTCAGACTAAGTAAGTAGAGTTTCACACTAGTTCAGTAGCTTGGGAAATTTCAGTGTACTTGAATTTCATGAACTGTGTTTAGACCCTGGTTGTTTCTAGGTATGCATGGCTGAAGAGCTCCTGGGAGTGCCTGTGATTAAGATTGAGTTGTGGAAGTGATTATCAGTAGCTTGAAAAACCAACAGCTAATGCCTTGAGCATTGATGCTGTTTCCCAAGAAGTTCCTCCAGGAAACTGTGCTTTCTTTAAAAATGTAGACTTAATTGTTTTAAAAATATTTCCACTCTCAGTGATTGCCTATGTTTTGCTAGATTTCTAATTAAAATGCAGAAGCTCAAATCTGCTGCCTCCTGGTGCTTTTTTTTTTTTAAAGCTTTGTCTTTTTGCTTGTTTCTTTTTATTTTTCCCTCCAAAATAGCATCATATGACATCTTGTCAGGCATGCGTGCTTCACCAGTCTTGGAAGTGGGACCTCCTTTCTCTGTTGCCCCTGCTTACTATTAATTAAGGCAAGTGCCCCATGCAGACACAAGGAAGTCTGTGCAGTGAGGAAGAGAGGAAGAAATACAGCTACTGGCATTTCTGCTTCTTTGTCAGACAGAATATCAGGTCTGAAATGTTTGTTTAAAACTCTCAGACATTGGCTATTTCATCCTTGGTTGACAAAAGACTGAGTGTGGGCTTGCTTCTAAACTCTGCTGGCGTTATTAAGTGACAAGCATACAAAGTTGCATACATAGCAACAATGAAAGGCCCCAGGGAAACTTGATGGTGTATTTTATACATCCCAACCAGCTTGTCAGTAGTTCAAGCAAAATTATGTTTCTAGATTCCAGGATTTCAATCCTAGACCCAGATCAGTAGGTCCCTAAAAGGTAGAAAGAATGTTGGTCATGTGATCTGTGGTTTTGAAGTTAGATTGTTAGGTGTTTGTATAATTGGTGATCTCCTTAGCAAATAGATGTTGTGCTCAAAGGACGTTTTTTTGAGGAACTGATGTTATTTCTTGATGAGTTTCTCAAGCACAAGAGACTACACTGGAAAATATATTGTTAGTACCTGGTCTTTATTAGATAAATGGCAAGATTTTATGATTTTCTTTTATCAGGGTGTAGCCTGACGGTTTGAAAACCTATCTAAAAGTGGCAATGGCTGTTTAAAACTGTGGTTTGAGGCTTTCCTAATCAGATCTATAATTCTTAATGAAACAACATTTATTTGTTAAATCCTTTAAGTCAGGCAGAGCAGGTGGAAAAGTTTTTGACTGTGAACTCCAGTGAACAACTTCTTTGGACTGATTTGACTTGCAAGGCCGATTCTACTCTGCAGCAACAGTGTGATGTATTATGTAGCCCAACACTTTAACAATATCCGTCTAGCACTCCAGTTGCTTTTCTTACTCTCTGAGGAATTCAGTGATAGATTCATAATTTCCTATTGACACAATAGCCAAAGAGTTTTTTTTAAATGGTGAATCACTTTAATTTTAAATTATGTTTATTTTCCTATTTGCACTCACTACATCAAAATATCTTGTTATTTTAATTTACTTTTTATATCCCCATTTTCAGCTGTATCCTTCATAATTATCTTGAATGGTATAATTTCACATAAGTGTGATATTAGCAGGAGATAGTTTTGAGCTCTGCTTTTCTTATCTTGCTATAATATTGGAGTATGTTTTTATGTTTTGTCACATTCTTCAAAATGATTATTTTAATGGCCATATAACATCTTGTCAAATGGCATTGCTTTAAACACTTTTTTCTCCAGATTTTGGAATTAATCCATGCTCATCAAAGGAATTTTAAAGAATAGAGAACACTTTAAAGAAGGAAAGCAATCACTCATAATTCCACCGTGCTAAGACAGACTCTGTTAGCAGCTTGGGGGATCTCCATGTGTTTGTTCTATAAACCATTTTGTAGTTTGTGGAGATCAGATTGCCTGTGTTTTTCATTTAACCTGTCTTAAGTGTTTTGTCTTGTTAAAATTCTTTATGCATTGTTTTAAATAGTACAATATCTACTCAGTCGTTTGTCCATTGCTCATTTATTTCCTTCTTCCCGTTATTAGAAATAAGACTGTGATAAATTTCTTTGGTTCATAATTCCCTATCTGCCTCTGTATGACTGAACTCTTAGAAGTAGGATTGCTGGGCCAAGAGTAACCTCTTGGTACTCATGCCAACTTGCTTTCAGAATGGTTGCATCAATTTGCATGTCCACCACAATGCACTTACCAAGCAGAGTACTAGCACTGGAAAAAAAAAAAACTCTTTAAATCTGCTAGGTAAAAAAAAGTGGGGGGCGGTGGATGAAGATAGGATTTGGCCTGAACACTTTAAATGTTTATTTACCACTAATATTTCTTCTTTGGAAAATCAATAGTTTTAAGTTTTTACCACCTTTTTAGTATGGGTTTTAGTGTTTTTCTTACTACTGGTTTGTTTGTGCCCCCCATGTACGAAAGATGTTTATGTTGTCACTATTTATTCTACAAATTGAGTACTTAATTTTTGTCAGACTTGTGTTAAGCTTGGGCAAACAGCTGTGAACAAGGCCAAAATGAGCCTTTCCACTGTGGAACTTACAATCTAATGTGAGGATGCACTGAGTATATATAACAAATATACCTAGGCTGGTGTACAGCAGAGGTTGGCAAACCCCAGTCCACCACCTGTTTCATAAAGTTTTATTGGAACACGGCCATATTCATTCTTTTATGTAACATCTATAGCTGCTTTCCCGCTGCAATTGCAGAGCTGAGTCATTTCAGTAGAGACTAGGTGGTCCATAAACCTAAAATATGTTTTATTTGGCCTTTTACAGAATAAGTTTGTTGACTCCTGGTCTAGTGGGTCAGGGAAGGCTTCTCTTGGGAACTGACTTTTGAAGTATGACGTGAGTGAGTGTTAGGTATGCTGAGGTGTCTTGGGAGAGAGCCTTCTGGGCAGAGGAAATAACCAGGTCAGGGTCCTGGAGTGGACAGGAGCATGTGCCCTTTGAAGCCCTGACAGATCCTATCACTGTAGCTGGAGTGCAGTGAGCTTCACCAGCCTTGACTAGAGTCGGGGGTGTATCAGACAGGGCCTTAGAGACCGTAGTCATCCTCAGCGCAGGGGATGCAATCAGAGAGCTCTAAGAGGGCATAGAGGTGACCACAGGTGCGTTTGAAGATGAGTGCTGAGTGTTGTGTGAATAACACATTGGAAGTGGAGTGAGTGGGTATCACATTGAACGGTTAGCAGTCTCTTGCCCTGGGCAAATGGAAGGTCCCGGATAAGGGCTGCCAAGCCTAGTCGAGGGTGCCAGGGATTGCATGCCGCATGCCGCTGACGGACAGGCACAAGTGAAAGGGTGGAGGTCCTGGAAGAGCAAGAGCCCTGCCGGGTGTGGGCACAGCCAGAACAGGCATATGCCATCAGGCGGGGAGGGAGCATTCAATGAGAGACGTGGGCACTGAGCAGTTTCAGTGCCAGGCATGTTGCTGAGAATGGAGGGAGAGGGTGGTCGGAGATGAGGTCTGGGGATTGAGACTCTAGAGTGTTGGGTGGGCCATCCGCATGGCTCTTCAAATCACCCAGGGCAGTGGCAGGGGTTGTGAAGGGGAGGACTGAGCAGGTGCCAGAGTGAGGACCCCCCCTGGAGGACAGTGGGGGCAGAGGCCCCGAGAGGCTTACCGTTCAAGTGGTACTAGCCACAGTGGCTTTTGTCCTGCCGTCTCTTGGAGAACTGGAGACATCTGGGCTAATGATCCAGCTACAGCCCAGCAGGTGCTGTGATGTGGGCCGGTGTAGCTTTTCCCCTTTGTCCCCAGGGGTTGGTGGGAGTGGCAGGCTGCTGTCCCTGAGGAAGAGCTTTGTGCCTCAGCATGCGAGGTGCAGGGAGGGATGAGGTCAAGCCCTGTGGTCCTAACTCCGTGGTCTGAAGTCGCGCGAGGTCAGCTTCGAATTAGATATTGACTTGTTTGCGTGGTCTTGAGCCTGTGTACTTAACCAAATAGTTGTTTGTTTGCTTTCTAAAACATTATAGAAAATCTGAACATGCAGGTGTTTAAAGTTTTGTACGGTCAGATGCATTTTAGATACCTCAGTGCTCAGGACTGTGGGCGCTGGAGCCTCATCTGGGGCCCCTCGCCAGGGGGCTGAGGAGCGATTACTCTAGGAGGCCCGCACTGCACATGCCAGGCCCTCGGGTCGGACCTGTCTCTGCCCTAGATGGGAGGCCCTGGTGGTAGGTCTTGGGAAGCAGCGCCCTGCAGGGTTGAAGGCCCTGGGAAGTCCTGGGCAGGTAAGTGGAGTCTTATCGAGGCTTGAAGAGAGCAGGTCCCACAGGTTGCTCTGGGTTTTTTCTCCCTTATCTCTCATTGCAGGAGAGACGGTCTATGGAAGGCTCATCCATGGACAGAAGTTGAAGTACTGTGTAATTTTATAGTTGGTGTGAATTCATGTCCTAATATCATAACTTAGTTTTTTTTAAAACAAGCCCACCTCCAGCTTAGGGTTCATGAATGTTCTGCCACTGGTTGTCACTTTTGTTTGGCCTTTTCGTTCCAGCTCTATTACCAGGTTTTAAACTTTGCCATGATTGTGTCTTCTGCGCTCATGATCTGGAAGGGCTTGATCGTCCTCACCGGCAGTGAGAGCCCCATCGTCGTGGTGCTGAGGTGGGTCCTGCCGCTGTCACTCTGCTGCCCCATGCCTGGGGAGCAGTGTTGCCTTGCGTCAAAGTCCATGTGACAAGCAACAAGTGGTGTTTTGTTTGGATAGAATGTTAGAATCTTCTTTATTGGTATCTGCTTTGAGAACATTCCTTTTTTTCTGGCATTTGTTGGGAAATCTAATCTTTTCCAACAGACATATTAGAGATTTTATTGCATTGATAATTGATACTATACTCCAATGCAACATATTTGCTTCTGTCTTTTAATGTTTTAATCCACGTAAAATGACAATTTAGTAATGTGGTGCTGACACATTATTTGTGTACAAATTGATTTTTAAACATAAGTAATTTAAGACTGTTACTTGGTTTTCTCTGTATCAAATAGGGAGTGTGTGTCCCCAGTGCTTCGCAGAGTGTCTGGTGTTTTTTCAAGCGGCTTCTCCTTGCAAAATACAGTCGTAGACGGCTACTCACTTCTTGAGACTGTTACTCTTACAAAGCACAGCATGTTTATTTTAGAAAGTTAATGCGTTAGCTAGCTTCGTGAAGCCCTAAAGTCATCCAGGGAAAAAACTTAATGAGTTTGAAATTAAATAACTATGTTTGGGGGCTTAGGTGCTTTAAACTGCTCTCTGTCCAAGTGTCTTAGATGGCTGAGTCTCGCTGCGGGTGGGAGTGGGGCCCTGGCTTATGGGCAGGCAGCAGCTATAAAGTGGGCAGGGTCACAGCTGGCCAGTACAGGGGCCAAGTCCAGCACGCAGAGGCCTTAGCTCCCAACTTGGTGCCTTTTATCTCCACTGGGCCCCCCTGCCATGTCACAGGCCTTCAGCCATGGCCCGGTTTCACCACGTTACCCTTGCATGGCTGGCCAAGGGGCCCACTTCTAGAGATACAGGCATTTTCATAAGTTTAGGCACCTCAGGATAGCACAGGGGTCTTGAAGTCCCTTGTGTTCACACTGTGCTCCAAGAGTGCCCTGCAGTCTGGGAGGTAGGTTAGGAGAGAAGGGGACCAAACTCATAAGATTCTAGCCTTGCTTCAATTATGACAGCTCCGTTTTTATGTATTGCATTTGATTATACTTTTTGGTAACATTTCATTTGAAGGAAGAATTTTAGGGCTTTTAAAAGAAGAAAATTTTAAAACCTCAAGTTTAGTTTGGCCCACTCACTTAGAAGATAAGTGACCTGAGGTCCAGTGAGGCCCAGGCACCAGCATCTCACAGGTATTTCTGCCAGAGCCAAAACTAGATCCAGGATGTTCTGGCTCTTTGTAAGTCACACAGACACACTTGTGTACAGAAATTCTTGTGAAATTGCAGTGTGATACTGCCTTCTAAGGCTGACCCAGAAAGAAACAGAAAATCTGAACAGACCAATTACCAGCAATGAAATTGAATTGGTAATCAAAAAACTATCTAAGAACAAAATCCCTGGACCAGATGGCTTCACCGCTGAATTTTATCAAACATTTAGTGAAGACCCAATACCCATCCTCCTTAAAGTTTTCCAAAAAGTAGAAGAGGGAATACTTCCAAACTCATTCTGTGAGGCCAGCATCACTCTAATATCAAAACCAGGCAAAGACACCACAAAAAAGAAAAGTACAACCAATATCCCTGATGAACATAGATGCAAAAATACTCAACAAAATATTAGCAAACTGAACTCAAAAATATATCAAAAAGATCATCCACCATGATCAAGTAGGATTTATTCCAGGGATACAGGGATGGTACAATATTAGAAAATCCATCAACATCATCCAACACATCAACGAAAAGAAGGACAAAAACCACACAATCATTTCCATAGATGCCGAAAATGCACTTGACAAAATTCAATATCCATTCATGATAAAAACTCTCAACAAAATGAGTATAGAAGGCAAGTACCTCAACATAATAAAGGCCATATATGATAAACCCACAGCCAACATCATACTTAGTAGCGAGAAGCTGAAAGCCTTTCCTTTAAGATTGGAAACAAGGCAAGGATGCCCACTCTCCCCACTTCTGTTCAAAATAGTACTGGAGGTCCTAGCCACGGCAATCAGACAACACAAAGAAATAAAGGGCATCCAGATTGGTAGGGAAGAAGTTAAACTGTCACTGTTTGCAGATGACATGATATTATACATAAAGAATCCTAAAGAATCCACTCCAAAACTACTAGATCTAATATCTGAATTCAGCAAAGTTGCAGGTTACAAAATTAATACACAGAAATCTGTTGCATTCCTATACACTAACGATGAACTAGCAGAGAGAGAAATCAGAAAAATAGTTCCATTCACAATTGCATCAAAAAGAATAAAATACTCAGGAATAAACCTAACCAAGGAAGTGAAAGACCTATAGTTTGAAAACTACAAGACACTCATGAGAGAAATTAAAGAAGATACCAATAAATGGAAACACATCCCGTGCTCCTGGATAGGGAGAATTAATATTGTCAAAATGGCCATCCTGCCTAAAGCAATCTACAGATTCAATGCAATTGCTATCAAAATACCAACAGCATTCTTCAATGAACTAGAGCAAATCATTCTAAAATTCATATGGAACCACAAAAGACCCTGAATAGTCAAAGAAATCCTGAGAAGGAAGAATAAAGCTGGGGGGATTATGCTCCCCAACTTCAAGCTCTACTACAAAGCCACAGTAATCAAGACAATTTGGTACTGGCAGAAGAACAGACCCACAGACCAGTGGAACAGAATAGAGAGCCCAGATATAAACCCAACAATATATGGTCAATTAATATATGATAAAGGAGTTGTGGACATACAATGGGGAAATGACAGCCTCTTCAACAACTGGTGTTGGCAAAATTGTACAGCTACATCTAAGAGAATGAAACTGGATTATTGTTTAACCCCATACACAAAAGTAAACACAAAATGGATCAAAGACCTGAGTGTAAGTCATGAAACCATCTTAGAAGACAACATAGGCAGAAATATCCTAAATATAAACATGAGCAACTTCTTCCTGAATGCATCTCCTTGGGAAAGGGAAACAAAAGCAAAAATGAACACATGGGACTACATCAAACTAAAAAGCTTCTGTACAGCAAAGGACACCATCAACAGAACAAAAAGGCATCCCTACAATATGGGAGAATATATTTGTAAATGACATATTCGACAAGGGGTTAGCATCCAAAATATATAAAGAATTCATACACCTCAACAACCAAAAAGCAAATAACCCAATTAAAAAATGGGCAGAAGATATGAAGAAACAATTCTCCAAAGAAGAAATTCAGATGGGCAACAGACCCATGAAAAGATGCTCCACATCACCAATCATCGGGGAAATGCAAATTAAAATCACAGTGAGATATCACCTCACACCATTTAGGATAGGCAGCACCGAAAAGACTAAGAACAACAAATGCTGGTGAGAATGCGAAGAAAGGGGAACCCTACTACACTGCTAGTGGGAATGTAAGCTAGTGCAACCATTGTGGAAAGCAATATGGAGGTTCCTCAAAAAACTAAAAATAGAAACACCATTTGACCCAGGAATTCCACTCCTAGGAATTTACCCAAAGAATACAAGTTCTCAGTTTCAAAAAGACATATGCACCCCTATGTTTATTGCAGCACTATTTACAATAGCCAAGATATGGAAGCAACCTAAGTGTCCATCAGTACATGAATGGATAAAGAAGAGGTGGTACATATACACAATGGAATACTATTCAGCCATAGGAAAGAAACAAATCCTACCATTTGCAATAACATGGATGTAGCTGGACAATATTATGCTCAGTGAAATAAGCCAGGTGGAGAAAGACAAGTGCCAAATGATTTCCCTCATTTGTGGAGTGTAACAACGAAGCAAAATTGAAGGAACAAAATAGCAACAAACTCATAGACTCCAAGAAGGGACTAGTGGTCACCAAAGGGTAGGGGTGTGGGAGGGCAGGTGGGGAGAGAGGGAGAAGGGTATTGAGGGGTATTACGTTTAGTACACGTGGTGTCGGGGGGATCATGGGGAAGACAGCGTAGCACTGAGAAGGCAAATAGTGAATCTGTGGCATCTGCAATGGGATATGGGTGGGGACTTGATAATATGGTAAATGTAGTACCACATTGTTTTTTCATGTGAAACCTTCGTAAGAGTGTATATCAATAATACCTTAATAAAAAAAAAGAAATTGCAGTGTGTAGGGACTCTTTTTATTTCTTTAAGGCATCTTTTACAACTCTAAAGCAACTTGGTTTGTCAGTCTAAGCTGTTGACTTTATGAGAGATGTGACCTTGGGGAAATCTCTGGACCTGGAGGGAAGCGAGGGCACGTTGATGTTAGCGGAATGCTTCAAAGAACTGCTCTTCTTACGGGAACACATAATGACTGCTGAGGCTGTCGCCCTCTTCCTGCTTCTGAGACTTGCCCAGGAGGCTTTTCTGACTTGTGGTTTTTACTTGTTATCGCAGGCTGAGGTGATTTTCTAGAAACCTCTTTCTATTGTGTCTCTCCAGGAATTTTGTTGAAAGGATAAAGATTAAGCAATGGATGAAGACATTCTCTTAAGCATTTTAGCCATTATTTTTAAGGAGGAAACAACACTGACGCAAGTGTGTTCTGTTTTCAGATGACAACAAAATAAACTTGCACATCGAGGGGCAAAAACCCCAAATTTGTTTTTACTCAGATGTTTTTCTTTCACTCTTACTCTGTTTCTAACCCTCTCTCCCTCTTTAATTCAGATTACCTATTTCTGAGTGCTCGGTCTGTTACTATGCTTGGTGTCGCTAGTTCCTTCAGAAATAAACCCATCAGCAGGTTCAGGCCCTTCTGCACTGTGTTTCTGCCTGCGGTACTCCACGTGTGCTGACAAGTTTAAGGTTTCCCCAGGTTGGGAGGGGCGGGGCCAGCCTTTTGAGCGGGTCTCCCTGTGAACCCACGTTTTCCTCCAGAGCTCCTTGTTCTTCACTAGCCTGGTTGTTTTCTGCCCTCTGCAAACTCGCTCATCGTTGCAGGGCCCTTACTAGCCTATTTGTCGGCCTCCTTTATTTTCTCCTGCATTAAAACAGCACGAGCCTGTGTACGATGAATCCTGTTTTGATCATTTCAGTTTCCACTAGACTACAGTTTTGTTTGAATCCACTGAAGATTTTTGGCACTGGTTTAAACTGGAATCGTGTGGGATTATTTCTTGACGTCCACCTCAAAATAGTCAACATTTGTTAGAATGGGGCTTTCTGTAGGAAATGGTTGAAAGCGTGACGCCGCAGAAGTCAGAGCCCTGGGTTTGAATTTTGTCCCAGCCCTCAGCGTGGCTTCGGGTAGATCATCCTCCGAGGTGTATTCGCTTGTTTCTGATTCCTTGCACAAGTATGTCTGCGTCCTAGGTGCTGCGGAGACACCACGAAACGTTAAGAATTGCCCTAGACTGTTAACCAGCTTTCAGAATCTGCAGTTCTAAATGAAAGTAGTCACGTATTTAGAGATATAAAGCTTTTTACGGGTAAAAACAGGCAGCCGTTACTTCAAAGAGTCCACGTTATGCTTGGTTCTTTTTCTACCTCGTGTAAACTGCATGGGGCCTGCTGGTGCCGTTTGCACGCTTGAACCTGAGAAGCAGTGGTTGCTTTTCTCACAGATCAGCGTCACCTTGAGCCGTCAAAAGGGAGCCACCGTCATTGGTTTCATAGCTCATGGACCTACTTGAATGCTGATGAAAATCGAAACTGATATGTTTATTACCATATTCTTTATGAAGTGAAATGTTCACCTTGTGAACCCAGGGTGATTTGATGTGATGTTCTGTTTCTTTCTAGTGGCAGTATGGAGCCAGCCTTTCACAGGGGCGACCTTCTGTTCCTAACAAATTTCCGGGAAGACCCAATTCGAGCTGGTGAAATCGTTGTTTTTAAAGTTGAAGGACGAGACATTCCAATAGTTCACAGAGTAATCAAAGTTCATGAAAAGTAAAGAGGCCTTACTTCTTTTTCGGTGGTGTTCTGTAGTTTTGGTACCCCAAATTTAATGATTGACTAGGAAGTAGCAAACACACACTGGGTTATGTTCCTAGTTCTGCTTTACTAATTAGGTGGCTTTGGACCTGCTACTGAACGCGGTCTGTAAAATGGGAATGAGAATTTACCCACAGAACTCGCAGTTGGGAGATTATGAGGATTAAGTGCACTTACATCTACCATAGCACTTGAAAAACTTAAATTGCTGCACAGTGTATGAATATGAGTGTATTATAGCATAGCAATAGCTATTTGCAAGAGTCTTAAGAGAAAATCAAATCCCACTGTAATTGAGGATTATTTTGATGTGAGAATTATTTTCTGAAATGCAGAAAGCTACCTGTTTCTCTTTATCACTTTGGACTAACTGGCATAATATTAGCACTAACATTAGCCCTGGATGGATAAAAATTCTTTTCCCATCTCATCCCATGATTCTGTTATTGCCTATCCTGCATGAATTCTTCTCCCACAAATGTCCTTGTCTTTCCCTTAAATGCCAGTAGTGACTTACTAAGACTCTTCTTGAGAACCAGAAAAAATTATTCCTAGCTCAGACTTTTAAGATCCCATGTGAGAATATAGTCACATAATTAGCAAAGATGTTACATTATATATACTTGGTAATTCATTTACCTTTTTGCAGCTTAGTATAGCCTTTTTACCTGCATGAGTTGTGAGGTTAAATTTAGTTATGTATATTTCTTTTTTTTAAATAATGGAACATTTCTTATCCTGTCCATGTGCGCGTGTGCGCATGCTGTAACTATTTGCACATATCCGGTGTTAGATTCCCATTCCATTCACTGCTTCCAGGTGTTCCCCAAATATGTTAATACTTAAAATGTTCACTTCTTTTTTTTTTTTTTTTATTCCTTTTATTTATATATATATTTTTTTGAGAGGGCATCTCTCATATTTATTGATCAAATGGTTGTTAACAACAATAAAATTCAGTATAGGGGGGGTCAATGCTCAATGTACAATCATTAATCCATCTCAAGTCTAATTCTCATCAGTCTCCAATCTTCTGAAGCATAACGAACAAGTTCTTACATGGTGAACGAATTCTTATATAGTGAATAAATTCTTACATGGTGAACAGTACAAGGGCATTCATCACAGAAACTTTCGGTTTTGATCACGCATTATGACCTATAAACAATCAGGTCAAATATGAATATTCATTTGATTTTTGTACTTGATTTATATGTTGATCCCACAATTCTCCCTCTATTATTATTATTGTTTTTATTTTTAATAAAATGCTGAAGTGGTAGGTAGATGCAAGATAAAGGTAGAAAACATAATTTAGTGCTGTAAGAGGGCAAATGTGGATGATCAGATGATCAGGTGTGTGCCTATGGACTAAGTATTAATCCAGGCTAGACAAGGGCAGCAAGACATCCACGGATGCAGAAGATTTCTCTCAAAGCAGGGGGGGTGAGGTTCTGAGCCTCACCTCTGTTGATCCCCAAAAAATGTTCACTTCTTTTATTCTAAATGTTCGATTGACTTTGTTTCAGTTTGTGTTCCTACATTGGTCCTGCACTGTTACTTGATGGCTGCTTGTTAACTAACTGGTGAAGAAATACGTCCAATCATAATGTGGCCTTACTCTCACCTCATTTAAAAAATAATTTCTCAAGATGAGAAGTTGTTCAAAGTTGAGGAAATAGTGATAGTGATTTTCTGTAATTTTCATGGGTTGTGAGAGGCTGCTTGCTTGGATTTTTCTCATCTTGATTTCCTTTATAACCATGGCTCCAGGTCAGCTTGCTCCTTTTGCCATGGATTCAAATCTTCTAGTCTTTTAATATTTTTATCAAATTATAATAGTGCATTTTTTCATTGTCTTATTGAAAGAAGACCCTTCCTGTGCCTCTGTAGTGCTATAATATTGTGCTTGAAGTGTCAAGGCTATGTAAGCGCCAGTTTAGAATGTTTAAAATTAATCCCACATGTCTCTTTAACACTGATTTTATGCCATGTGTGATTCCTGTTTCTTTGCAAACTGAATTTTATACCACTCTGCTCAGTGGCCAAGGAAATAATGCGTTAACACATCCTACATTTGGCCAGGAAAAGTTAAGTTTGAGAAGAGGTAAGAACACACTTGCATTTGAATTACCTTTTGCTGAAACCTGTGTAATTGGGAACCAAGTGCATGGCTGGAGTGAAGGGAGTGTAGCTCAGGTTGACAGGTTGGTCCCTGAGCCTGAGGAAGAATGAAAGCAGTTGCAGGAAGCTAATCATCCCCTTACCTGTACCCTCTGCCTTGTTTTTTAGGATTTAAGTCTACAAAATTGTCAATAGATTTGTGCTTTAGTTGAGTGGTTATCTGTGTGCGATCATTCTAGACCAAGAAAGATAAAGTTATTTTTGACTGCTTCTTAAAATGCCCATATCAGACTGTAAAGTATTGAATAAGCAGATAGTTTTGTAATGATGCTGTTTTGAAAATAATATTTGAAAGGTTGTTATTTTGCTTTCCAGAGATAATGGAGACATCAAATTTCTGACTAAAGGAGATAATAATGAAGTTGATGATAGAGGTTTGTACAAAGAAGGCCAGAACTGGCTTGAAAAGAAGGACGTGGTGGGACGAGCCAGAGGGTGAGGATGAACTTTTAAATGATATAGAAGATTCAGAAATCAGAAAAACATTTGGAAACAAAGAAACTAAATGTAAAGGATAATATAATCATTCATTATAAATAATACATGTCAGGAAAGTTGTTAAGTACAGTTGACCCTTGAACAACATAGGTTTGAGTTGCACAGGTCCACTTATATGCACTTTTTTCAAGAAATCTTTTGAAATTTGTGACAATTAGAAAAAAACATGTTTTTTTTTCTTTAGCTTACTTTATTGTAAGAATACAATATATGCTACATGGAACATACAGAATGTATGTTAATTGACTATTTTTGGGTAAGGCTTCCAGTCAGCAGTAGGCTGTTACTAGTTAAGTTTTGGGGTGTTGGTACCCCTAACCCCTGTGTTGTTCAAGGGTCAACTGTAGTTCTTGTATGGACTGTGTATGTATTTACTATGTAACAAAACTCAGAACTAAAGACCTAAAATTTAAAAGTGAATGCAACACATATTATCTATATCATGGGTTTAATTATATTTTTGAAATAAATCCTCACCTAGAGATAGTTATTTGTGGATTTTGAATAGTAATTATAAGAAATTCCTCCACAGATAACCACCATTTAACACTTCAGTGAGTATCCTCGGTATTCCCTGTGCCTATCTATACAGATGTGTGTTTGCCTATGTAATATATAATTTTACTTAGGAAAAAAAAGTTTTTTCCCAACAGGAAGTTGGGAATAGCTTTCTGTGTCAAATATACAGCTATACATTTTTAAATGGTTACATGCTGTTCCTTTGGTAACCTAAATTATTTAGCTAATCTTTTTTGGTGGACATTTAAATCATTTCCTGTCTGTCACTACTAAAACAATTTTGTGATAATTTTTATTAAAGTATCATTGATATACAATCTTATGAAGGTTTCACGTGAACAACATTGTGGTTTCAACATTCACCCGTATCATCAAGTCCTGACTGTGCCCGCAAGTGCCCCACTGCAGTCACAGTCTGTCAGCATAGTAAGATGCTATAGAGTCATTCCTTGTCTTCTCTGTACTGCACTGCCTTTTCCATGACCAAACCTATATTGTGATGGCTAATTATAGTGCCCCTTAATCCCCTTCTCCCTCCCTCCCCACCTCCTCTCCCCAAACCCTTCCCTTTGGTAACCAGTAGCCCCTTCCTGGAGTCTGTGAGTCTGCTGCTGTTTGTTCCTTCACTTTTGCTTCATTGTTACACTCCACAAATGAGGAAAGTCATTTGATACTTGTCTTTCTCCACCTCGCTTATTTCACTGAGCATAATACCCCCTAGGTCCATCCATGTTGTTGGAAATGGGAAATTTGTTTTCTTTTTATGGCTGAATAATATTCCATTGTGTATATGTACCACCTCTTCTTTATCCATTCATCTATTGTTGGACACTTAGGTTGCTTCTATTTCTTGGCTATTGTAAATAGTGCTGCGATAAACATAGGGACGCATATGTCTTTTCAAATCAGGGATCTTGTTTTCTTCGGATAAATTCCTAGAAGTGGAATTACTGGGTCAAATGGTATTTCTATTTTTGTTTTTTGAGGAACCTCTATACTGCTTTCCATGGTAGTTGCACCAATTTACGTTCCCACCAGCAGTGGAGGAGGGTTCCCCTTTCTCTGCATCCTCACCAGCATTTGTTATTCTTGTCTGTTGGATGTTGGCCATCCTAGCTGGTGTGAGGTGATATCTCATTGTGGTTTTAATTTGTATATCCCTAATGATTTAGTGATATGTGCCTTCTCTGGAGAAGTGTCTGTTCAGATCCTCCACCCATTTTTAAATCTGGTTGCTTTTGGGTGTTGAGGCATGTGAGCTCTTTTGATGTTAAGCTCTTATCAGGTTAAGTCATTTACGAATATATTCTCCCATACTATAGGATTCCTTTTTGTTCTGATGGTGTCCTTTGCTGTGCAGAAAATTTTTAGTTTGCTATAGTTCCACTTGTTCATTCATTTTTTATTTTGTTTCCCTTGCCCAAGGAAATGTGTTCAGGAAAAGTCGCTCATGTTTATATTCAAGAGATTTTTGCCTGAGTTTTCTTCTGTGAGTTTCATGCCTTACATTCAGGTCTTTGATCCATTTCGAGTTTACCTTTGTGTATGGAGTTAGACAAGTTTTGTGATAATTTTTTAATACTCACCTTTGCATAGTTGTTCTAGCAATGAGTTCTGTTTCTTACTGACACAGCAAAGAGAGTAACCTCTTATTAAAAAACTAAAAAAGGGTGATTCTTTGCCACTCTTGGTGACCCTTTTTATGTTTAACCCTTGTTAGAAAGGTCTTCTTATTTTATCTGAATCCCACCAGCCGTGTAAGGCTGGGGAGCACTGTTTGCCATTTTCTAACTTTCAGCTTTATTCATTGCGTTGTGGTTTCAGGCCTCTTTCTACCTTTTTCTCCCTCTGCTCACCTTTTAACCATTTTCACTCTCCTGCATTTCCACCTGAATGTCTGTGGGGAGATGAGAGACTTCCAGCTGCTCAGTCCTGTATTTTTAGATGCTCTGGTGAAAAGCTTTGTATAAACCTGAGGTTGAAGCTACTGACTGAAATAAAACTGGAGGTACTAAGGGTGTGTGTTACCTTGCTTTCCATTAGTGAGATGTTGAGACTTTGGTTAAGCTGATTACATGTTGACATTACTTTTGTCAGCATAATCATTGGCTAGCTTATGCCGCGACCCTTCTGTCTCTGGAGTCATTGTCACATTCGGGTGTAAGTTACAGGATTCACATATATATTCACTGCCCAAGAAACTTGTTTGTTACACTGTGAAATGCACATGATGATACTTTCAGTTACAAACTAATTATCCGTGTATTTCAAAAGCTTTCTCTAACAGCAATTTTTATATAGGCTATCTGAATATTCTCTACAAAAAACTAAAAACTCAATTTTTGGAAGTTGGCCATTCCATATGTACAAGTGGCTCAACTAATTATTTTAATTCTGTTATGCTGACTGCAGCAAGTGAAGACAAGTAGCATCTCTAGCTGAAATCATGTGCCTCCTCACAAAAATGGTCCTGCCTGTTAGCTCTGCTGCTTTTTACTAATAAAGCCTTTTGAGACAGGAGTGAATGTTGTTCTTACAGCCCCAACTGGTGCTATTCCCAAGAAAGATTTGTTTCCTAAGTGTGATTTATAGTATTTTTAGTTTTTGCTACCCTTTTATTAGAACAATCTTTATATTTCTGGCTTTTTATTTCACAATTTAGGTTTTTACCATATGTTGGTATGGTCACCATAATAATGAATGACTACCCAAAATTCAAGGTAGGAATGTATGTGTGTCTGTATTTTTTTTTAATTATTAGAGCTTTCACATGTGCAACTATGAAGATGCAGCCTATTTAAAATATTTTGCTAGTTTTTCTTTTCTGCAGATTATTGGTAGTTAACTACAAATTAGCATAATCATTAAATTATCAACGTATAAATTAAATATCTAAAATAGCTACTTTCAGCTATAATGTTCATAGTGTGTTCTAAAATGGCACCTATATATGTGTTGCTTTTTATTATGGAAATCTTTAAACATGCAAAAAATAGTACAATGAACCCAGTAATGTTTATCTCTCAACTTCAATAAAAATGGTAGACTTAAAAAACGGTAGATTTTTAAAAATCACTTGAAAAACAGTAGGAGGCCTACGCAAGAATGAGCGGTGCATCAGTTGTGTTTGTTGGGTGTTTGATCCTTATGAATGAATGTATTTTTGAGTTTTTAATCATAATGTGGCATTGAACAGCTAATTTAGAGAACAAGCCATGGGGGAGGAGGTCATCTTTTGATTGTGTCCTCCGTCCAATATAGAACAGGTTTCATCTGAATACAGATATAGTCCAAATTTATTTGTAGACCTGACAGTAATTTTCCATTGTGTTTCTTTACAGTATGCTCTTTTGGCTGTAATGGGTGCATATGTGTTACTAAAACGTGAATCTTAAAATGAGAAGCAGTTCCTGGGACAAGATTGAAATGAATTCTGTTGAAAAAGAGAAAAATAATATATTTGAAATGTTCTTTCTGTATAAAAGCAAACAATGTGGAGATGTTTCTGTCCTGGTCAAATAAATGATTCATCAGTAATGATTGTTTTCTTTTGTGGGCTCTGATTTGAATCTCTTCAGTCTATCTGCTACTCCTGGCAGGCGCTCAGAACCAAGCGTGAGGGTCTGCACCGTTTCAGGAATCAGGCAGGCCAGCACTGGGCCAGCTCGTGCGGACAGTGCGTAGTCCTCATGATAGAGTTGTAATGTCAGAGTTTCAAAAATTCTTGTGTAACATAACAGTATTTCTGGGGAAAACAAAAAGGCCCTTAAAAGGAGATGGTTTTAATGAATTATAAAAATAGTGCATATTCCTTTGAAAAATTGCAGAAAGTACAGAGGGTTAGAGGAGCACGTCCCTTTCTCCAGTGTTCCAAGGATCCTCCACCATTTTAGTTTGGTTATATATGCACTATATATATATAGTCCTGCATATAAAATAGTCTGTCATTAAGGTATTTGTCAGGCACTTACATCCCAGCTACTGCCTTAGGTGCAGGGGGTGCAAAGGCCAGCTGTGCTAGAGCTGATAGTGTTGTGGGAAACACAGGTAATAAATTGACACATGATTTCAGAGTGACAGTTCCTATGAGGAGAGGTAAAGCTGACAGAGGGTCAAGGAGGATATTGCTTCTGCTGAGGTCAGGGAAGACCTCTGAGAAGGTATCACCTTCTCAGCAGAGTTAAAGAAACACGAGGGAACAAGGCGTGTAAATCCTGGGGAAAAGCAAGTTGCTGTCAGCACAGAGGCCCCGGCAAGGGCGTGTTCTCTCCAAGCATCAGCGAGCATTCAGGGCGCCTGGTGGTCTCTACTACAGATTCTGACCTGGGAGGTCCAGGATGGGGCCTGAGGTTCTGCCTTCCTAACGCGCCGAGGCAGTGCCAGCACTGCAGGGGCCTGGACCCCACTGGGCAGCAAAGTGCTGGAGGCATAGCAAGGAGATGAGCAACATTTTCAAACACTCTTCAGTTTTGCAAAAATGTTCTCTCTTCACTGAATAATATGATACTGACATTCTTCCCATCAGAATTTACAAATCTACTGAATGCTTTGAGGTTGTCCAATCTGACCTCAGAATGTATAATCCCTAAAAGTCACTTAGCCACTGGTGGGCCTTGAGCAAGTTATCTTAATTTCCCTCAGCCTTAAATGGAGGTTAGAACTGTGAGTATTTACCCGCTGGTTGTCCTGATAGGGATACGTAAGTAATTCACTGAATGCTCTTTGCAGGTTGCTTGACATGTATGCAGGTATGCACTCAGTAGATGTTACCCATCATCATGTATGTTTCTCTTTCCAAAGTGAACTTGTGCCTAATCGCACACCTGTGTTGACCTCCTGATTTGGAAATGCAGTGACCAGCAGGCAGGATCCATGGGGCTGGCTTGCCCTTTAATCCTTTATTTCTGCTAAAATAGGCTATTGCAATAGCAGTAGGCCTCAGTCCTGTTGAAATCAGTAAAGTGAAAGAAAAAAAAATGTACAGGTTACTTTCTAAAAACACTATGCTTTTGTGCCATTTAATAGGCTCTTTTCTGAAGAAAAGTAGATTTTTCTTGCCCTAACTAAAAATGGTATTTTAAAACACGTCAAAACTTTATCATCTTCCTAGGGTTCTGTAGTGAGTTAATATAAACTCTTAAAAAGCTCTTAGCATAGCTAAGGTTTTTGCTAATGCTTTGAACATGTGTAATATTCCGAAATAAACTCACAAAGGCAGCCAAGAACCCTAACATGGCTCACCAGTGCCACTTGTGGGTAGGTAGGAAGCATCATCTCTCAGGCTTCACAGATGCTACTGGTCCCTTTACGGTGGAAGTGATGGAAGTTAATGCTGGATTGAAGTTCTTTTGTCTGGGGTCTCAGTTGCAGCCTCAGTGTCTGGAACACATCAACCAGAATGGGGCTGTATCTGAGCAGACAGACATCAGCACAACATCCGAGTGGCTTGCAGGTCATTCAGCAGGTGGGACCTCTTGCTGGGAGCATTTATGTGCTCCTGACAAACTTTTCTTGCATGACTGGGCAACTGCTTTCCCACTTCATAAAAGCTTAAAGGCATCAAAGTTGAAGGACTTGTGGTCACTGACCAAGCAAGTGATGCCCACTGAGAAAAGAGAAGACAAAAGTATAAGAACAGGTGCAAGGACCTCAAGACCCTGGTGTAGGGATGCACAGCCCATGTTTCAGCTCACAAAGGCCCCCGGTGTTACAAGAGGACACTGTTTAAGCAGTTACATGGTGGTTGCTGTAGTGTCTTTAAGATCAATTTAAATTTCCATCAAAAACTGGAAAGTGTCTACCATGGGAGTAAGCTTCAGTGTTTCAAAAAGGCAAGTGGTAGAGCCTCTAATTTCCCCAGCCACAGGCCTAGGAGCCTTGCCCTTTCCGCTTTGACAAGGAATGTGTCAATCTTATGCAAAGGTTAGATAAACACACGCGCACACAGCAACAGTCAGATTGTGGGCTCCAAAGTGCTCTATAAAAATTTTAGACCCTATTCTTAGCAAGGCTGGGCAAAGGACACATTGTTGTGAAGGAAGTCTGCCCGTTTTAAGTGAGCAAAGCATGAGAATCTCTAAATTAGGGGAAGTAAGCGTTGGCATCTGCACTTCAAAAAACTCCCAGGTGATGTGACGCATATGCAGCAGGGGTTGAGAACCACTGAGGACCATCTGCACAAATTAGTTGGGAGTAAATGTGATTAGAATGCCTAATTGTTCATGTCTTCCCTCTCATCTTCTCATCTTCATGGAGTCATTTTCAGATTGCATGATAGGAAAAAACAGAAACACGCCATATCTCTCTGCCTCCCTTTCGCCACCATTTCCCACACCAACCTGATACTAACATCTCCATTACTTGCCATCTGGTTTCCGCTTCAGCCCACATTTGATGAAGGAGCCTTTGACCCAGGGCCGTGGGCAGTCTGCACAGGCTCATCCTGACATTCTGGGCAGAGCTCCACCTGTTCACACTCTACGCGTCAGCAGGTGCCCTCAGTTTCCCGTAAGAGGCATGGGGCGGGCTGGGTGCAGAGGAAGGAAGGCTCTGCAGTCACAGAGGTGTAAGCCCTGCTGCCGCCTACTGGGTCTGTAGTTAACTCAGGCCCAGTTTCCTTACATCTAGAATTAGTGTAAAGATGGGCCAGGAGTTTCTTAGATGCTTGGTTTTAATCAAATAGAGCTTTACTCTTTCTTCCTCAAGATCATTTGAGTTTGAATACTGAGAATATATTTCTTCGGCCTTACAATCCTCTTGAGCATTCTTCCCTATCATCTTTGGCCATGAATTCTACCTTTATTTTCTCTGAATTTTTAATCTGCTTCCCTACATTGTTGCAGACACATCCTGTGACAGGGACATTCTCCCTCGGAGCCCGTGCATCATGAAGATTCGGGATGATGTGGAAGAGCAGAGGGTCCTTTACACTGGATCCTGCCTTTGCCAGTTCTGTGTCAATATGGGCATAAGACGCTTCCCCCACATGCTCTCCAAGGTGAAGTCATCACCCAGACACTATTCACCACGTGCCCCTCATCAGGTTTCATAGTTTCCGCATGGGTGTTTGCTTGTGCTATACAGCAGGAATCTTTTTAATAGACTTTTTAGAGCAGTTTTAGGTTCACAGCAAATTCAAAGTACAGAAAGTTCCCATATATTCCCTGTCCCCACAAATGCACAGCCTCTCCTGCTGTGACATCCACAGCATAGTAGTACTTTGTCAGAATCAGTGAACCTACATGAACACATCATTATTACCCGAAGTCCACAGTTTACATCATAGTTCACTTAGTGTTGTACATTCTATAAGTTTTGATAAATGTACAGTGTATTCACCACTGCATATCATACAGAATAGTTTCCTTTCATAAAAATCCTCTGTCCTCTGCCTCTTCATCCCTCCCTTCCCCAATCTCTGGCAATCACCGATATTTTCGACTGTCTCCACAGTGACACCTTTTCCAGAATGGCATATAACTGGAATCACACAGTGTATGGCCTTTTCAGTATTTAGTTAGATGCCTTTAAGTTGCCTCCATATCTTTTGATGTCTTGATAGCTCATTTATTTTTAGCACT
The DNA here is from genome assembly GCF_040802235.1 of Manis javanica. Lineage (NCBI taxonomy): Eukaryota > Metazoa > Chordata > Mammalia > Pholidota > Manidae > Manis > Manis javanica. The sequence continues at coordinate 111,013,184 of NC_133164.1, forward strand.
GAATAATATTCCATTCAATGGATGTACTACAGGTTATTTAACCATTCATCAAGTGAAGAATATATTGGTTGCCTCCAAGTTTTGACAGTGAATAAAGCTGCTCTAAACATTCGTATATAGGCTTTTGCGTTCATGAGTTTTCGGTTCATATGGATGGATACCAAGGATCATGGTTGTTGGATCACATGGTAGAAGTATGTTTGGTTTTGCAAGAAACCGCCTTCCAAAGTGGCTGGACCATTTTGCTTTCCCACCGGCAATGTAGGAGAGTCCTTGTTGCTCCACTTCCTTGTCAGCATTTGGTGGTGTCACTGTTCTAGAATTTGAGCATTCTAATAGGTGTGTAGTGATATCTCATTGTTTTAATTTGCATTTCCCTGATTACATATGATGTGGCACACCTTTCATATGCTTACTTGCCATCCATATATCTTCTCTGGTGAAGGATCTGTTTAAGGTCTGACTCATTTTTAAATCAGGTTGCTTGTTTTTTTTATTGTTGACTTTTAGGAGTTCTTTGTATATTTAAGATAACAGTCCTTTATCAGATATGTCTTTTGCAAATATTTTCTCCCAGTCTGTGGCTTGTCTTCTTTCTCTTGATAATGTCTTCTGAGCAGAAGTTTATTTTAATGAAATCCAGCTTATTATCAATTATTTCTTTTATGGATCATGGGGTTGTATCTAAAAAGGTATTGCCATACCCAAGATTGTCTATATTTTTCTCCTATTATCTCCTAGGAATTTTAGAGTTTTGTATCGTACATTTAAGTCTATGATCCACTTTGAGTTCATTTTTATAGAGGGTGTAAGGTCTGTGTCTAGATTTGGATGTCCAGTTGTTCCAACACCATTTGTTGAGAAGACTATCTTTGTTCCATAGTCGAAGATCATTTGACTATACTTCAGTGCATCCCATTGATCCATTTGTCTGTTCAGTCCCACTGGTCCATTTGTCTGCTCTTTCACTGATAACGCTGTCTTGATTATAGTTTTACAATGAGTCTTGAAGCCAGGAGTGTCAGCACCCCAAGTTTGTTCTTCTCCTTCAGTACTGTGCTGGCTGTTCCCAGTTATTTTTGCCTCTCCATATAAACTTTAGAATCAGTTTGTCAATATCCATACTGTAGAATTTTTACCAAGTATTTATATTTGGAAAAAATACACAACCTGTCTTTGCCATATTTCTTTGTAAGTTTCATTCCTCAAATCCATCTATGAGAAGAATTCCTCCCTTTTTTGAAATCTCAAGTTGATTTTATCTACCTTCCCTGATTCATGCATTCGAAACATTTTGAGCTTCTTCCTCTCCTGAGATTCCCTGGGTACTTCCTCTGTTATTTTAGGCTGGGACATGCTGATATCACAGCATCCGGTTTATCTGTTGTTGCTGGGTATACATACACTCCCTCTCCCTCTTGGTTATCAATTTCAAGAGCTCTTGATTAGATCAGTAGATTTAAAGGCAAGTAGATTGGCTTTGACTTCTCACTATGGAGAAAACAGACCATAACAGAATCAGACTGCTATCCAGAGCTGGTACCTGGTAGCCCTGGGAGCAGTTTGGGGCTCAATAGTGTATTAACTACCCAAAGAGAGCTGTTGAGTCACTCTCAGATTTAACAGATTATCCTTAAAATGGGATCTTTTCATCCCTGTGAGTGCAAAGCTATGCTTTGTGGTCCCATTTCATGCATTGTGCGTAGGCCCTGTGCCTTTTCAAGTCAATATGGGAAACAAAAGTGGAAAACAACATTAAAAGAACATTTTTATATTTGAAATGTTATGTTTTCCACTTCCACTTCTTAAAGGCTAAGTGAATAAATTGCTGTGAGCCATTTTTAAATTGAGCAAAAACCCATCATAACACTTCCTTACATGTTCATAGAAAGTCACAGTTTTCAAAGTGCTCGCTTGTTACCTGCACCATGGGTATCAGGACCAAGGGGAGCTGCTGCTGAGGTCATGGCGAGAAATCTTGACTGGACCATGGGTGCTGCCAGAGGCACGGCAGCCTCAGCCTCTAGACACTCGCTCGATGTGGCCAACTCGGCCATGTTCTTCTTTCTGTTTCTCCAGAGCAAACATTCCAGGTGGATTACATTTGACTGACTGAGCCTAGATCACATATGTGTGCTGTGTTAAAAGGAGGAATGGGAAAGTAAAGTTCACACATTTTCAGCTTCTGTCATGGGAGGAGGGCTCTACCTTCCGTCAAGACTCAAATGGCAGAGTCATAGGAAGATAGAGGCATAGTTCTGATGATTACACACAAACACCCTTCCCACACAGCCTGTCCTCCCAGATAACAGGGTGCTGCTGCAAGGACACCATGAGATGTTATTCGTGAACACATTTTATAAATTCAAAAACATATACAAAATAAGGACACTGCTTTTCAGTCTGTTGTCTTTTGATCCCTGGCAGTCTGAATGTCCCAGTGGACCTATTTCCTCAGAAGCAGGTTCTCAGTAGCCCCCACACACTCAGGCCTCCTCTTGAGAGCTTACTTCCAGCATGAGAACCCCTGCACACCAGGGACGTGACCACCCCAGCCCATGGACAACTCCAGATGGCTCCCTCTTCTCCATCTGAGCCATGTAAAAGACTTATTACTTTAAAGCTCATGAATGCCATTTCTCTGAAACTGTGCTTTCATCTATAAATGGGGATTTTCATTTTTACAAACATTTTATCTCAGTGACACCTTAAAGTATTGATCTCCAATAGGCTAGGAGTTGTATCAGTTTGAGACCAACTCTTGCTAGGAACTCACCAAAGGTCCTTGAAAGCAGCATCTGAAAGGTCCTGGATGGTGACACTGCGGAGGGAAGGAGGGAGGGAGGGAGGGAGGGAGGAAGAGTAAGACGGGAGGGAAGGTAAAGGAGGAGAGAGGAAAGAAGGAAGAAAAAGAAAAATGCTTCACTCCACTTCTCAGTGCTCGTAGGAGTGCCCCTTGGGGCCCTCCAGGGTCGGCTCTCTGGGTCTCACGCCTTCAGGGCAGAGCTCCTAAACTAACATGCACAAAGCAGTGACAAATAGGGGCCTCTTGTCTACCTGCCAGCGTGGCAGTACAGGCCCCAGCAGTGGGATGTCGTAATAGAGCAAGCCAAATGAAGTTTTGGTTTCCTAGTGCAGATAAAAATTATGTTTACACTATACTGTAGTCTACTAAGTGCGTAATAGCGTTATGTCTAAAAAATGTGCATGCCTCAATTAAGAAATACTTTGTTGCTAAAATATGCTAACCATCATCTGGGCTCTCCGCAAGCCCTAATCTTTCTGCTGGGGGAGCTTCTGTCCTGGATGTTGACGGCTGCGGACTGCTCAGGTGGTGGCTGCTGAAGGCTGGGGTGGCTGTGGCAGTGTCTTGAAATAAGACAACAACAGTTTCCTGCATGGACGGACTCTTCCTTTCATGAATGATTTGTCTATAGCATGTGATGCTGCTTGATGGCATCTTACCCACAGAAGAACTTTCAACATTGGAGGCGATCCTCTCAAACCCTGCTGCTGCTTTATCAGCTAAGTTTACATAGATTCTAAACCTTTCCTTGTCATTTCAACAATCTTCACAGCGTCTTCCCCAGGAGTAGATTCCATCTCAAGAAGCCACTTTCTCTGCTTGTCCATAAGAAGCTGCTCCTCATCCACAGTTTTATCATGAGATTGCAGCAATTCAAACATAATAATAACGAGAAAGCTTGAGAATTACCGAAAGGTGACGCGGAGACGCAAAGTGAGCACATGCTGCCGGAGAACGGGAGCCTGATCGACTTGCTCGAGGCAGGTTGCCACAAACCATCAGTTTGTAAAAAACGCATATTTGCCAAGCGCCATAAAGCAAGGCACAAGGAAAAGAGGCACACCCGTGTGTACATTTTAGTGGTAAACTTGTAAAACAGAGAAAGGCCTTCAATATTCACGGGAGTCTGATACAAACGGGGTCATTACAGATGCCTTGATAGCAGTGCTAGAAAAATTTGGGGTGTGCAGGGGTGTGATTCCCCTTCTTCTGAATCACACAATTGCTGTGACCGAATAACAGGGACTGTGACGCAGGGCTTGGCACAGCAGCACAGCCCACAGCGGCTGCCTCCTACACCCACTGGAAACGGACTTCTGCAAAATGCCTGCCACCCACCTGTCCTGGGGCCACACACACGCACACACCCTGTATGTCTGCATGGAAGGGGTTTTTGATGGACTGGCTAGTTTAAAGTTTCGGGCCAAACGGGTTAAATAAATGATCAAAATAACAAATTTGTATCATTTAGGCAACTGATAGGAACTTTCAAAATGAGAATCCCAGTGGAGACTCTGACAGGTAAGATGTAAAATAGAGATTAAGGGATTTAAAAGGACCTAAGATAAAAAGTTGAGGAAGAGACTGCGTAGGAGTTGGACCCCCAGGCGGAGCCTGTGATTCTTCCTCACTCTGAGCTGGGCCCCTCCGGCCAGGGGGGTCTCCTGGGGCAGGTTTTCCCAGCAGAAATGCCTCTCACTTGCAGCCAGGCCTTGGGCCACAGTAGAGGTGACAAGACGTCAGCCCCTAAGACCTCAGTGCTTCCAGTTTCCATGGAACTTTGGAGCCACCGTCCTCCCTCCATCTCTCACTGTTTCCGGCTTTTGCCAGGCGGGGAGGTGGGGAGAGAGGCCCACAGCGGGAAGGATGAGCTAAGCGCGCCTTGCATTTTCTAACTTAAGTGTCTATATTACATTTTCCATTGTCGGTGGTTTTCAGCCCTGGCCACCTGCTAGAACCACCCAGTCACTTTGAATAATGAGGGTTCCTGGGCCACATCCTCCCCATTCAAGGAGAGTCTTTGCAGGTGGGACCAAATATCACATTTTGGCAAAGCTCGCAGGTGACTTCAATGGGGCTGCCCCACTCACCTGAGAGCCGCTTTCTTATCCTTGTGGGGGAGAAAGGGGTCCCTTAAGCAGGTCCGGAATTCTTCTGCCAGAGGATATTTCAGGGGCAAGAGATCCCTAGGCCTCTCAAGTGCCAGAATGTCTGGAACCTGATCTGCCCACCTGGCCTTTCCCAGGGGGCAAATGCCTTTTCCCGATGGCTGCCGTCTTCATTCACTTCTTCCTTAAGACCGTTTCACCAGATCCCCCTGTGGGTGCTCAATACATACATTTGTTGGGTGAATGAGAATAAAATCATTCTCTTGAATATTCCACTTAATCAGTATTTACAAAGCCTAGTGTCAGGACACTGATGTCATTAAACAGGGCCCTGTGTTGTAAACTTCTGTGATGGCTTTTCCACCCAGGGGATTTCTTTGATTTTGTTTCTTCCCCAAACACTGGCTTTCTTGGCTGCTGAGTTTCGGTCTCGTGTGTTCTTCCAGAGCCTCTTCATTAAGCCTGTTCCCCGGAAGAGGAATTAGGCAGGGCTGAGGCTATTTCCATCCCTAGCCATAAGGAAATTAGTACTGACAGCCCCGAGTAACGCAGAAATATTAAGAGTGGCTGAGTAAAGTTCCCGTATCAGGAGAAAAGTAGAATATTAGAAAAATGAAATAGAGGTCAGAGCACAGTGGTAAGTTGTAGACTATGAAACCATATTTAAAGCCTGCCTGTAAGTCGGTTGACTTTGTGCCTTGGAATTTGCAAAAGTGTGTTAGGTTTCAGTCGGCTGCTTCAGAATTCTTTGGTGATGTCACATGTCAACATGGCACACTTCTAATTTCCTCACATTGTCCTTTAGCAGCTCCATCTCCATCTCTAAATTCTGTGAAAAGACAGGTAAGTAGCATATTCAGGAACTGATTACCCAGCTTGCAAATGGTCCAAACAGTTGAATTTTCTTGCTGCCTGCTTCTGGCTGATATATGCCAAAAAAGAACAATGAAGAGGGGGTGAAACTCAATATATTTCATACTTACTTATTATTATTAAAAGATATGGTGGAAAAAAGTGTGGATGGCAAAGAATACTTAGGTTACTATTTTATTTCTTGCCAACCTGAGACTTCCAGTTTGTCAACATTGGAAGCAAACGTCCTGTGCCCTCAGTTGGGTCACATTGGTCATCTGCAGCCTGGACATTAATCCCTTACAACTAACGACTGCACATGAGCCTTTAGCCATAAGAAATCACTATCTTAAATTTAAAAATAAGTCCATCCCTCCTGTCCTATTTTTATCATCAAGTTCAAAGAACTTTTTAAACGGTTTTAGACAATTGACCTTGTAAGTTAATTAAGGGTCAGCACCCAATAGGATCTGATCCTGGTCCCTGCAATATGGGCCCTGAGTATATTTAAGTAGCTGAAGTCAAACGTATAAGTAAAATAAGTAAGTGAAATAAAATAGCCACTCAGATATCTGTGGAGTATGACAGTGAACATCAGAGATGCCTGCTCTCATTGGTATTGGAGTTGGTCCTTCACAATGGTTTCCTCCATCTCAGAGTCCAGGACCGACTACACACATAGAATCACACCTGCAACTCCTGCTTCCCTTAAGTATAACTTTTCACAGCTGTGGTGTGAAATTGACAGAAAGGGAAGGTAGAATTGAGGAAGTCCAGCTAACTTTTGCACAGAGGATCAGGGCCCCGGGAGGATACATTTTGATGGAGGGAAGGGGCGACCTGGAATGAAGTGCTATTTGGAGCTATTGCAATACAATCTGAGTGTCTGGGGGGAGTCTGACAAAACGGAAAGATGGTTGGACTTTGGTGGCACGGATCATTCACACTTTGAAGACTGCCTTCCTTACCACCACCTCTGTGCCAGACACTAGCAGGTTCCAGCCTGCTGGGCTCTTGGCCCTAAGAGGGCTGGGGTGCTGCCATAAGCTGGGCTGGGGTATGGTTCCTGGGAAACCACAGGTATGAAGAGTCCTGTGTGGTAGGGAAATGGAACCAGGCTGTCTGTCTACAAGCAGAGCTGGGGTGCTCTGCTCCCCCATGTGAAAGATTAAAGGCTGGAAAACTGTAGCAACGGTTGACTAGCTTTGAAAAACTGCATGAGCAGGAAGAAAGGCAGCAAGACATAGGCATATCCCTTCAAACAGGGCCTGAGCTAAACTGCTGCCTGGTTCTGTGACCAGCTCTGTAACATCCCAAATATCTGAAGAAAGCTGACAAAGAGAAACCAGAGGCTAAATTGTAAAAAGAATATAACTTACTCCCTCCCTCTCATTCTCTCTCTCTGATTGCTTGCTCTGGGCGAAGCCAGTTGCCATGCCACGAGGGCACTCACGTAGCCCTGTGGACAGGTCCATATAAAGAGGGACTGAAGCTTTCTGTCAATAACAAACACCAGCTCTCTAGCCCTGTGAGAACCACCTGGGAAGTGCATCCTCCAGCCCCACCAAACCTTCAGATGACTGCGGCCCCAGCCAGTATCTGCTTAAACCTTAAGAGAGACCCCAAGCCAGCATGACCCAATCAAGCGACTCCTGAATTCCCACCCCATGGACACCATGAGAGACAAGAAATGATTACTGTTATTTTAAGGCACTATGTTTTGGGGGATTTATTACATAGGAACAGATAACTAATATATATGCATTGCTTATAGGTACATATGTGTGGAATAAAAATAGAGAAAAATGTGCATGGATATATTTGTATTTCAGGATACTTGTTATTTCTAGAGATAGAAAAAGGAGATGGGATCGGGAAGAGTTCAAAGTAAGCTTCAGAGGTACCAGCCATGTTGTATTTTTAAAAAAAAGGTATAAAGCAAATATGATACAGGTTCAGATTTATAAATACATGAAGTATATATTATGTTGTTCTGTACTTTTCTATATGTTTTAAAAAGTAAATTAAATATTGCACATGAGGAGCTAATATATTTTCACCTAGATCACAATTTTGCCAAGGTTAAGTTTACTCTAGATTCTCAACGACGGGGTTTGATTTTGGCCATTGGCAACTTACTTAACCTGCCTGGGCTTTAGCTCTTCAACAGTGACACTGAGATTGCTGTGTTCGCTCTACGTGGCTGAAGACTGTCCCCAGACTGCTCCGGCAACCCACCCGTAAGAGAGAGTTTATTTTCTAAAGCCGTAAGTGCACTGAAGTAACTGTTTGTAACTCCCCTTTTATAGGTTTTACCTCTGTGAGTGAAAACATGTATGAGAGAATTAAAGGAACAGAAGGTCACTGGTCGTAGAATTTTAAGGTGGACCTGCTGTCCCATGGCAGGGAGGCCTTTTACAACATCCCTGACAGGTCGTGAATCAAGCCCTGCTTTTACGGCTGACGGGGACAGGTGCTCACTCCTTCAGAGGGCACCATGTTCTGTGCAACAGCACGGAAAGTGCTCAAATCCTGCTGAACGGAAGTCCCTGTGATGGTCACTCACTGCTTTTAGTTCTAAAGCAGCCCATTAAAAGTTTACTCACTTCCACGCAGCAATGCTTCAGATGTTTGAAAACAACAATCTAGTCCCTCTTCAGACTTGCCTCCCGGTAACACAGCCTCAATTCCTTTAGAAAGGGATGAATCTAGTCATTTTTGAATACCTGTTTATATGCCCAGTGTTTTAATTTACAGGGTTTTATATTATCTTCAAATTCCCTGTGATGATCCACATTACAGATAAGAATATTGAGGCTCAGAGAATTGTAGAAGCATAGCCCAAAGTCCCAAGGTTTATAAAGCAGCAAAACTAGTCAAGTCTGAGTAATGGTGTCTGCCATGACTGCCACGCCGTGCTGTCTGTGGGTCGTGTGGTCCTCATAGGACACGGCAGCCCTTGCTGCCTTCTCCTGCCCCCTGTGTGCTCCAGCGCACACCTCCTAAGACGTGGGGCCAACAACTGGACATGGCCTGATGATTCCTGATAGCCCTTGTCATATTCTAGCTTATTCGAGCCTCTCACCACCCTTTGAATACGCAAGAAAGGCATCAGAACTCACATTCTACAGATCAGACACTGAGGCTCAGTAATATGGCCCAAATGAGTCACCCAAGTGTTACAGGGAAGATTGGGAAGCAAACCAGTCTTTCCCATTCAACACCAGTCCTTTCCATTGTGCCAAGATGCGTCTCCATGATCAGGAATCTCATCGACATCAAGAACTGGTCCCACCCTAGTTAATCTGGACTTCAGTATTATAATTGTTAATACACAGCCTAAAATGCCTTAGCTCCTCTGGTGGTCATATGACGCTGTTGTCCTATATAGAGTTTGTCAGTAGGTAATCCCCCAAATCTCTGTCTTTTTTACAAAAACTGCTGTGCTCTCATCAGGCCTTTCTGTGCAACTGAGTTTACACCGATCCTTGTAAAACTCCCTTTGGACTCAATCCCCAGCTCCAGCCTGGGGGAATATTTGGAACTGTCGTGGTGTCAGTCAGTCGTAGCTACTCCATTAGAACCAGGTAACTGGCACCTTGGACAAGCACCTGTTTCCTCTGGTGGTAGAACTGTTGATGGCACTGGGGAGAGATGCAGGGCTGAGCCCGAGGGTCCTGAGGAAACATGATTACAGGGGAAGGAAACCAATGTGTGTTCAGATGCCACCTTCTCGCTATGATCGGGACAACCATGAGCGTGTGGTGAGGGGCAGTGTGAGTACCAGCCCCAGAGAGATTGTCCCTCCACATAGTCGGGGAGGTTGATGGACTTGGGAGGAAGGAGATGCAAGTGGAGACATCCCCCAATCCTTCTCACATAAAATGCATCTCCTCATTTATCACAGACCTGCTCAGGGTCACAGTGAAAGTTATTCAGGGCCACTGCTTTTCCCCACGATTGCCTCAATGGTGGATTTGAGTTGCTTGGAAAATTCCCATCCCAGCTGCTTCTCTTTGCAGCTTCCTCTTAACTGATGTAGACCCCACCCCTCACACACACACACACACACACACACACACACACACACACACACAGCCTACCTTTCTCAAACTGCTTAGCACACTCTCCTTTTCCCGTTACCTATTCAACCAAACAGATGGTATTTATAGACAGAAAAGCAATGGAAGTTATTCAGCTGCAAGGCTGGTAATCAATACCCAGAGATCAACCCTCTGTAGACTTCAGTTGGAGGAGGGGTTCTCAGGGGTGCAGCCTCTAAAATAGCTCAGAGCTGAGAACAATGAGCATGGCCTGGGCTGCGTCCAGGGACGGGACAACAAACCATCGCTTTTACAATAGTTAAGTGGGATAAATATGTGTTTCGAGCTGGCCTTTTCCTGCTTCTTCTTGGACTGCAGGGCTGAGTTTGTGCAAGTTTTATATCCATGCAGCCAGTAGCCAAGAGGGACCAGCTCTTCCCTGAGCTGGCGGTCGATCACTCGGCCAGGAGGTATTTACTGAGCTCAGCGCCTGTACTTTCCTCTGCCTGTGCTGCTGCGGGGACCCAGGAGAAATGCTGGGGCTCTTCAGCTGATGAGCAGCAGGCTGTGCTGCCCGGGCAGCCTGCCCCTGGAGAAATGTCCCGGCAAAGGTAGAAATCAGACAGGAGGTAGACGGGGGGTGGGTGAGGTGGGCAGTGCGTTTGTGTTTGTATATTGGGAGGTACAGGAATAATCATGAAGTGGGGAATAACATAGGTGCTTGCGTGTGCATGCACATAACTTTGGTGCCCAGGAATCCTGAGTGCAGATGGGAAGAAAGTTTGAGTTTCAGAAGAGAGAGGGGCCTGATTTCTGAACCAGAGTTTGAGTGGGGGTGTCTGGCAGTGGGTAGGGAGTGTGGGGTGGCATGGGGGTCCTCGGTGCTGAAAGAGATCATGAAGAAGGACACAGATCCCCCCTAATCCCAGACAAGGAGTTACTAGTCACAGGTGAGCCTCCTAGGGGGCCAGGACCTGTCTGTAGGACATCCGGGGCTGCATGGGATTTAAAGGAGCCCCCACAACCTTAGCCAATAACAATTTCAAGGGCTGCTCTGTGTCCCCCTCTCCTTCTCCATAAAAAGATCATTTCCCTTTTGGTCAATGCCTAGGCTGTCTGCAGCGAGGAGAAATACTTCTACGCCATAATTTGAGATAAGGCAGGTGTCCCTGAGGGAGACAGTCCCACCCCGAGGCGAGGAGGGCAGGCTTTGGATTTCTACCAGGCCTGGGATCCGTCCTAGCTCGGCCATTTGCTTCTAGTGATTTCTATTGCTCTCTGAGCCTCATTTTCCTAATCTGTAAATTGAGGAGTACAATTTGAACCTTCCTCAAGGTCCTTGTAGGGATTAAAGAAGCCAGTTTTTTGTACAGTTATGCTCATAAACCATCCACAACAGCAGCTATTTTGAGCCCAGCCATGCAAATGTACGTAAACTGTTCATTGATCGACCCACAGATGACAGGATCTCTCTATAAGAGACAAGCAAAGGAACTCAGAAGACACTAAGGGGCTTAAAGGGAAAGAAGAAGAAAGAGGAGAAAGGAGCAAAGACAACCAGGGCTGGCATCTGAGATAGAGCAATGCCCAGGCCCTCCACCTCCCGCCTCCCACGAGCAGGTGACCACACGCAGTGAGAGATGAGCCTGCCGGTTACTGAGGCAGGTGGCTGGGCGTCCAACCACTTCTGTGGATATTTGACATTGGCAAAGGAACCTCATTCCCAGGTCAGCTGCTAACTAAGTATATTCCAGGTTGAGACTTGGTCTCTCAAGCCATACAGTCTGGGTGATGAGATTAAGTACAAGCAAGACAGTGAGGAGGCTGTGATAGTTTGAAGGGGGAAGATGCCTCCCGCTAGCTGTGCATTGAAAGTGGGGACCTAGGACCGGAACAGCCAGAGGCCACCTGGGCTTTTGCCACTTTGGGCTGAGCCTTGAGGAGTATGGTCTGTATAAGCAGAGCCAATGGAGGGGGTATTCCTGCCAACAGAACAGCAAGAATAAAAGGGGGAGGCTGGATAACACAGGGGGTGAAGTGCTTGTGTCCCGGGGTACTAGAGCATGTCAGTCCCAGCTGAGGCTGTGCCCCAGGAAGATATGACAGGGTGCCACTCAGAGCCATCCTCCCAGGGATGGCGACAGACATACTGATTTTCCAACAGCACAGAAGGGCAGGAAGATGGAAGCAGGGTGTCCAGGCCAGGGGGAACCGCTGCAGAAAACTCAAGGACAAGCTTGGGTGGGGAGCAGGCTGTCATAGGGGTCCTGACAGGTGAAAGGTGGCACTTGAGTTAGGGAAGGTGACACTCGGGAAGTGCCCAGTGGAGTGGGAGGTTTCCTGCTTTCTCGTTCCTTGTTTAAAGGGACAACAACGTCTACTGCTAACAAAATACAACTTAATCAACTCTCTATAACAATTTCTAACTTTTACGAAATCAGACAGTAAGTCCACACATTAAAAAAAACAAACAAAACAGACTGAGGTGAAGTGTTTTCTGACTCCATTTTCTAGCTATTTCCCTCCATTGCATCAAGCATGTGTGGGCAGCCATGTCCTTTGGTGCCCGATTCTAGCATATTCAGGTCTTACTAACTCTATCCTTAGGAAGTCCCTGTAGCTACTGTATTGTAAACTGAATGATGACAAACATGTAGCAGGTTTAGCTTTTGTTTTGTTATTCCCATACGTACTACTTTAATGGCAAAACAATGAGATTACTGGCATTAAAGCCATTAGTGTCTTCCTGTCCCCAGGCTCATTCCTGGATCATTTATTTGCCTGGGGTTAAAAACAAAAGCAAAAAACAGTAAGCCATCTTCCTTCAAACAAAGGGGACATTCCTTGGTATTCATATTTTTAAGTCAACTGAAATTGGTTTATCTGGTTTCTTTAGAAAATAGGCAATTTAAGAGGTCATGGATTTCTGGCTTGAACCAAAGAATTTCCTCATGATCAAATCTATTGTTAATTCAACCTGTTTTCTTAGGATACTTAAACCTCAGATAAAGAATAAAAACTCAACACCAGGGGAGAATTAGAGTGGAATTGTGATTAAATCTACACCTTTATTCAGGAATTATGGAAGTAACCGGGATCTCTTCTAGCCAGGCTAAAGCCAGGTTTATAGCCCCCATTCCGTTCATAAGGATTAACAGTTACTTTAATTCAAAATCAATATAAACAGGTACTCCATAGTGTCCTGGGGTGCACTGCACCCGCATACCAATTTACTGACAGCCAATAACCAGCTTTTACCTGTGAAGTCCATACATGGTAAGAGGCCAAACATTTCAGGTAAAATGAAACAAGTGAGGCACCTCCAGGTCCCAGGGACGTGACACTATTTTAAAGGTGTCCTTCGGGCAATTTGGACATGACCAGATAATTCTAAATGTGCATGTATTCAGATACAGCAATTCCATTTTCTAGCCATACAGAAATAGTCATGAATGTGTACAAAGGTCATGCACCAGGATGTTTATCACAACGTTGTTTGCAATTGCCAGATGTGGGCAGTAACTTAAATAACCATCAGTTGGGAACAGGTTAAATAAATGATCGTACCTTTACACAAAGGAGTATTATTCCTTCAAAAGGAGAGGCTAGATTTATGTTTAATGACAAGAATACATCCAGGCCATATTTTCGAGTGAAGCTTCAGAACAGAATGTGATCCCAGTGGACAAAGGGAAAAACAAAGGCTGCCGTTATAATATACGGCTGTTGATGAGGACGTGCACTGCAGTCAGACTACTGGGGTCCAGATTCTAGCTCTACGACCTACCGGCTAATCACCATGAGCACAGGAAGGAGGTCTTGGTTTCTTCATCTGTAAAATGGGAACAATAAGAGTATTTGCCTCACAGGCACATGATAGGCTTTCAAACAAAATATCAAACTATTAGAAAAGATCAACTCTGGGAACCTAGACTTGGAGGAAAGGTCATTTTAATTTTTACCATATTCATTTCCAGACTACCTTATATATCTTTCTGCAAGAATGTTTAAACAGGCTTTAAGAGAACTTTTCTCTCTGAATTGGAAGCCATCGATTAACACATGACAACTCTTCCACATCCTCAGTTGGCTGAGGATTAATGACGGACGAAGCTGTTTATCAGTTCTATCAGGACCTTGGGGTGCTCTGAGACTTTCCTCCCACGAGAGGGAGACTTCGGTCCACAGGACAGCTGTGGCCACTGAGAAGCACAAACTCTTCTGTGCAAATGCCTCTGCCCGACCTCCCCCAGGGCAAGGCTCGACCAAAGTCTAGCAGGATGCTTCTCAGCCCAAGATGATGTCCCTAATATGATCCTAGTCCCATAAAATACCTACCTAAGAAAGTTTGACATTGTCAAAAGAAATTACTGTTTGTTCTAGCTAAAACCTGATTATAGGTCCCTGACATCTCTTTTCTCAGAGCACTTACTTGAGAAAACTTGCAGTGATAAATTCTTTCTCAGCCCCTTTGAGATGGTAAAACATTCACCCCCATTCCCTCAAAACTGGGTTTCAAGGCCCTGAAATAGTGAGTGGGTGGTCACTGAACAGAGCACAGAGCCCCGCCTCCTTTCCTTCATAGCACCCCCAGCCTCTGAAGTGTCTTCTCTTGGGTCTCACTCCCCACCTAGAACTCAGCTCCCTGTGGGTCGGGATTTTGTCTTATTTAACTTCTCTGTCTACAGTGTCTGTGGATGCGCTTGGCCCATGGCTGGCACTCAGTAAATATGTGTTGAGGAAGGGAAAAAAGAGGATGAGAAGAAAGGAGGGGGAGCGGGAAGGAGGGATGATGGAAGGAGAGGGGGGAGAAGGAAGGAAAAAAGGTAACAAAATAGGATTTTGAAATATTCTGTGTCTATGATGGAATATTATTCAGCCATAAAAAGAAAAGAAATCCTTCCATTTGCAACAGTGGATGGATCTAGAGGGTATTATGCTCAGTGAACTAAGCCAGGTGGAGAAAGACAAGTACCAAATGATTTCACTTATTTGTGGAATATGAAAACAAAGCAAAACAGAAGGAACAACATAGCAGTAGACTCCTAGACACTGAGAAGAGACCAAGGTTACCAAAGGGAAGGGGTTGGGTAGAGTGGGGTGGGGAGGGAGGAGGGGATTAAGGGGCACAATAATTCACAATCACAATATAGGCTGGTCACAGGGATGGTAGTACAGCACGGAGAATATGGTGAATGATTCCGTAACATCTTACTGCGTGGATGGACAGTGACCACACTGGAGGGGGTGAGAGCTTGGCAGTGTGGGTGAATGTTGAACCACTGTGTTGTGTATTTGAAACCATCATAAGATTGTATTCAGTGATACTTTAATTTAAAAAAAGAGAGAAATATACTGTGTCTAATTCGATCCCCACCCCCACCTGTACTTGATGAGCGGAGCTGTGGTCCAGAGAGGTGAGGGCCTGGCTAGTGGGCAGCAGGTCTCTCTACTCCTCAACCAGGTCAATTATTCCTGCTCAGTGGTGGTGATGGGGAAGGGGAGGGGAAGCTTTGAATGTAGCTTAGCTTTTACAAGGTTTCTCAACCTCAGCACTATTGACATTTGGGGGCAGAAAATCCTGTGTTGTGGGGAATTGTCCTGTGCATCTAACACGATTGGTCACATCCCCTGGCCTCTGTCTACTCAATGCCAGGGCACTGCCCCCACCCCCCACATCTGAGCTGTGACAACCAAAAATGTCTCTAGGCATTGCCAGATGTCCTGGGGGTAGGGGGCAAAAGTAGGCATGGTCAAGAACCACTGGACCAAGAGATAATGTCATTCCTGGCCACCAACTATGAAAGGAGTAATTAAACTCCAGTGTTTAGACAAAAGTAAGGGACATTTCAGACTTTTGGGGGTACTTGAAGCCATAGTGTACACTGTGGAAAGAACTGGAATCTTGGGATCTGGTATGGTTCCAAACTCCAGAAGCGGAAGAATACTCATCACCGTGATGACACAGGAAATAAACATTCTCATGGTCTGCCTGTCATTCCAGGTAAGAATTTAAGAACTTTAATAAGAAAATTGACCTGTCCACACACGGTGAAAGAGAATCTAATGAACAACAAGCCAGGCAGATTCAAATGCCCCAAATTATTCTCCCTAATATCGGCACAGCCATTTTTGAACAACACAATTACAGATTTGAAACCCCAGAGGGGAATTCAGTGGAAATCATTTAAACATTTATTTGATGTGAAACCTCTGACCCAAGCAATTCATAGAGCAATTAAAGAAGTAGGGCCCGGAAGACAGGACAGCAGCTCAGTTTTGGGTTTTGTTGACAAATGGTCAGTACAAGTAATAATTAGTGGCATCTTAAATTAGATCTGAATGTGGTTAAGACTCAAGAAGGATCCCATAGGGATCAGTACAGGAAACTGTGTAATCCAATATACGGTGCTCATTAACAACCTGGAGGAGAAAGTAAATTCGACTTAGATTAAATTTGTAGATAATGCAAAATGAGTGAGAAATGGCAAATACAGAAGATAAAGTGCAAATTACCAAAGGACACAGATGTTTGAGAACCTCAGTCAGAACTAAATAAGATGGAATTTAATGAGAAAAGGGAAACTGTTTCACTGTTAGGTTTGATGACATTTGACAGTCCAAGTAATTAGAGAGCACACACAAGGGAGAGGTCAGGACGGTGGTGGACGAGCTAAAGGGAAACTTGGTTTTCCTCCAACACACCTTGGAAGGCTGGCATAATAACTTAGCATATTGTATTTTAGGGATACTTTGAAGCAGGGAAAGGGGGGAGTGGGCAATCCAAACCTGCTGCCCCTGAAATCCTGGTTCAGGGATATAGAGCTTTGCAATAGGGAAATGGAATTCTAAGTCAATACCCTAAGATGGTAACAAGGTGATTCAGCGCTTTGCAAAGAATCATTCTATAGCCACCATCGCCATCACCTACTGAGTTCCCATAGATAGCTCAGGCTCTGTGATATGAGCTTGATTTGGCTTTAAACAAATCTGTAACAGGCTTCTGAACACTTACTTGTTACTTTGACATGTACATATATATTGAAAAACAGGGCACAATTAACAGAATATACAACAAGAAGACAGATATCAATGTAAAGGAAAAGACTCCTTTTTTTCCTGATAACATCAAATAATACAAAGAGGACTTTTAAATGATTTTTTAAAGCTTTTCAAAAATCCTCACAGCCAGTAGGGAGCTAAGAGATATCTATTGCTACTGTTCATTTTCAGCAGTGTTTCCAAAGGCACTTACGTCACACATCTGTAGAAATGGGTTCGGGGAAGCCATCCTTTTGCAGGAGTAAACAGTCACCTGTTCACTGAGGTGAGGTTCTGCAAAGCATTTCTGGGTAGTAAATAAAGTTGGAATTAGAGGCATTCCAAACATGGAGGAATAACCAGATGGATTAAGTTTAAACAGGAGGATTGGCTTTTGTATCAGTAGAAAAGGCTGGGCAGCTTTTTAGAATGCTAGACATACAGTTACCATGTAAATAAGCAATTCCATAGCCATGTATTTATTTCAGAGAAATAGAAACATACATCTACACAAAGACATACATGTTCATAGCAGCTTTATTCATTATAGCCAGAAACCAAACAAAGATTCTGAATTTGCCTAGCCTCCACTATTGCTTGGGCCAGTTCTTAAAATATCTCTGTATAGATGCATAGATCCACATAAAGATTTAGATACATACACACATCCTGCTGATTCTGATGCTCTGGAGAACCCTGACTGATGCACACAGGTAGAGGTGTGAGATTAGGTGACTCTCTAGGCCTTCAATGTACAAGTTGCTGCCTGAAGGTTACCAATGAAGAGTCTGATTTGAAAGGGAGGGTCTGCACCCTACTGCCAGGGTTCTAATGCCAGCTGCTCGACTATGGGTGAATACCTATGTCCTCTATGACTCTCCCTCTCAAAAAAGGGAAATACAATCTACTCATTAAAAAGGGTTGGATGTGATAGTAAAGGCAATTCTCACTTTACCGTAAATGATACTACGAGTTCACCCAGAGTTAAGCCTCCTGACTTGTGGAGGACTGCTCTTTTCACTGCCTCTGGATACTTACATAGCGTGGCCTCTTCTCTGTGAGTGACCACACCTTTGAACCTTAAGAGAACTAACACTAGTTAAACTTGAATTAGAATTCCAATTTTGGTAGAAATGGTTGCCACACTATTACAATATTAGGTGCTATGATAGGTAGTCTAAGCAGCTTCAGGTAATTCATTTGAGCTGACCTTACTCTCCTCTTTACTGTGGTCTGCAGGTTGCAAGAAGCCCCTCTTGTGCCACATGACACTTCTCTATGGTCAGGACCCATCCCTTCCCTAGTGTTCCTGGAACCCCCTGCTGGGAGGCTCAGTGTATGTGCTTGACCCACCAGATACCCTTGTTTCCAGCATAATGTAATATACTGGTCTGAATACCTGGATGCCACGGCAGTAGGCGCCATCAAGAAGAAACATAAGAGAGATGGATAGATGTATCTTGATTTGATAAGTCAAATCAGATTAAACTAATGGCATTTGGGAGATTTTTCTGAATAATACCTTCCTTAGGAACTTGCTATTAAACTCAGTTGCAACTTTGCCTGGGGGGGATGATGATGGGGTATAACACATATCACATTTGTGCAGTCATCTTTTCATTTAGAGTCTATAAGGTGTTCTCATGTTCACGGTCTTTTAAATGTTTTGTTCTCCTGAATACCCAGGAGAGAGGCAGGATAAGGAGCACAGACCCTGTGAGTAGGTCCAGGGTTGCTCAGGCCTAGACCTGCCCCAGGCTCTGCACCATCACCTCTGCTCTGGTCTCCATCTCACCCAAGGGTTTCAGCCCCAGGCAAGTTAACTATGGATCTGGTGAGACCAAGAAATGATAACGGAACCTTCTTGGGGTAAAAGGGTTTATACCTGGCTTTATTCTCATGACAATAGGATGAGCATTAGAATCACATGTGCATCCTGCAGGTCTGTAATCCTCCTCCTTCTTTGCCTCCACCCAGAGCACTGGGCAGAGCTCTTTATATAGTGACTCAGTCAATAATAGCTCAGTACCTATGGTGTGGAAGCATTAGCCCAGCAGCAGGCCAATTACATCATCAAGTAGTTTAAGGTCGGGTGAGGATCCTGGCCATAGGGACTTCCATTTTTCCCACACCCTCCTACTGCCTTAGTGTTCCCCTTTATGCAGTCTGAGGGGTGGGGACAGCATCTGAAGATATTTATTTAGCTATCTCCCAGCCTCCCCGGCTGGGCTGACCTGAAAGAGGCAGCATTTCTTTGAGGCCAAGTGACAGAGGCAAATACCTGTGGAAAGTTCTGGAAAATAGTGTCTCTTGCTCCCAGGTTCCTTGACCAATGCACAGCTCCCCCTGGAGGTGATCCAAGGAAGTGATTATGTTGTGGTCACCCTCAGCACCTGTGTCTCACTTTCTCAACTTTCAAGGGGACGTAGTCACACTGGAGGGTGTTCAGATGGGTCAGGAGTTGGGGGAAGGAGCAATCACTGCATTTGGGGAAGTGTTGAGGCACAGGGAATACCCAGTGTAGACAAGAATCAGGGCAGGCACGAGGGGGTCAGTAAACACTTGAGGGAGTAGGACCACATGATGCGGGAAAGCTAGAGGGACACATGCAGGTTCACCGTGTGGAAGAGCTTCCCAACATCAGTGTTCTCCAGAGGTGAGAACGAGTGAGTTCTCCGGAGATGTTCAATGTGAGCCTGAGGAACCCCTGGCAGGGAGGTGGCTAAGGAGGATGAGCAGCTCAGTTAGACCAGAGGTCCTAAGCAGGGGGTGATCATCCCCCACCCAGGGGATTCTTGCCACATCTGTGGACATTTTGCTTGTCACAACTGAGGGGTGCTACTTGCATCTAGTGGGTAGAAGCCAGGGATGCTCCAAACACCCAGCAAGGCCCAGGCCAGCCCCTCACAACAAAAAGACTTGGCTGGCCCAAAAGCATGCACATTGCTGAGGGCAAGAAGCCCTGGAGTGGACCAACTCTAAGGCTGGAGTCTGGGGTAATCACCCCCTCCGATCTGCCCAGTAACAGGCCATGGAAGGTAATCAGTGAAATGCCAGGAATGTCCAGATTTCAAGAAGGATCGCACAGTAGGATGTTCAAGTAGACAAATCTTCAGAAATATATTTTCACTTTCATACGTCGTGGGCTATATTTTGGGACTCTGGCCATCCCTGCTGTAGCCAAAACTATGAGCCTGTTATTCTCCAAAAAGCAAATTTTTATGTTCCCACCACTTTCGCCTACTTCCACATTCAAGTTGGAGAGCGATGTGCACAAATGTAGAGGTGGGGTGGGGTGGGGGTGGAGAACAGCTGAAAACAAGCAAATAGAGGTGTCCACAGTAAGATTTCACCCCAAGGCCTCTAAAGATGACCCCTGATATCTCTTCTAAGTAATTATCTTTAATATACTCCTTATGACTTCAGGGTGGTGAAATTTATCAAACCCCAGAGAAATCCTAGAACTATAAATAAATCCACTCTAACTGGACTCACCACTCTCAGAGCTTGAGAATCAGACGGACTTGAGGTTGACTCTTGGCTCTGCCAAGTACCGTCTGGTCATTGGGCAAGTTATTTAACCCTTCTGAGCCTCAGTCTCCTCACTTGTAAAATGGGACAAATAGTATCTGTGCCACAGGACATCTGTGATGATTACACAAGCAAATGCACCTAGAACCACGCACAGCACCTGATACAGGCACAGCACCAAGACGCAGCTGCTGTTTGTATGATTACCTCCTCGGGAATCTGAATGGCACGTGCCATTGCGTTAGGTACTGAACAAGGACACAATGCCATCTTGGAACTCACAGCCTAAGATAAAAGTTAGCTTGCTCTATTTATAGTTCTCCATTTTTGGTATTTAAAATAAATAAGTAGCTGCCAGTCAGTATATACACTTGACCTCATTTAATCCTCCTAACATCCTAGGGAGGGAGGGATTATCCACTCAATTTATAGATGAAGAATCCGAGAGGCAGATGATTTGGCCCAAGGTCACACAGCAGCTTCTAAGTAGCTGAGGTAGAACTGGAACCCACAGGTGTGCAGGACACCACTGCCCTCTTGTTCCCTATTTCCCTTCCCAGCCTGCTTCCTCAAAGCCTTAGTAGGCACCAGAGTACAAACGACTAACCAGAGCAAAAATAACCCCTAAACCTTAAGCAGAGACTCCCAACCAGGACTCCCTTTGGTACAATGATAGAGGCACAGGCTAGTTTCCATATTTCAAATATACATTCACCCCAATGAACTAAAATGCCCTGTCTCTTTGATTTAAGTTGAAATTACATTGACTCTGGTAATACTGTTTATTTCAACCTGGGTAGAAACTCTGACAGACAGTTTATTTGCCTTTGGTGAGTAAAAATGGGAAATCTAAGCAATGTGGCCTGTTTCACAGTAAAAAGCCCATCAAAACCTGAACTCCAGGGAGAAATAATTAAAAATGCCCTTAGTAATGAAATGTCTGGAGTCACTGAGCTACAAGTAAATGGCACAAATCAAGAAATATCAGGCACAAGAGGACATGTGCCTGAGAATCTGGGGAGAAGGACCATTGTCTATTAGACATCTGGGGACAGGCCCTGCCCACACCTTGTTTTCAGAGAACACTGCCCTGCCCAGAGCCCCATGGAGTGGACATTGCCACATCTGTCATCATGTGTTCCTAGCCCCTGACAAGAGTCATTGGACATTCTGGACTTACTTGTCTATAAGCTGCTGGGAAGTCTATAACCTGTGTGACTGGGTCAAAATAATGAGCTGGGGCAATCATGTTTCTCTCTTGGAAATCAGTAATTAGGAAACTGAGAGATAGGGCAGTTTCTGGTAGAGGTGGAATACAGGGGGACATATGAAAAGTTGTCCCATTACAGATGGTGCTTGGTGGATATAGTGGCAGGTAGAAGTTGTGTGGAAATAGAAATGCCATGGGTGGACAAGAGAATCAGTCTACAGAGTGAAGAATGGAGCAGAGGTGGAGAAGAGGAAATGGGGGCTTCTGGGGAGTGGCTCTAGGGGGGATCCGGGTCAATCCTAGCTCCTATGAGACCCAAATGAACCATACAATTCCTATCTTTGAATTTCCTGAAAGTCTTGTGTTTTTACAACAAATCTCACTTTGTTTGAGTTGATTAAAAGGGTCTTTCTTTCCAGCACACAAATGGGCCTGGTTAGTCCAGACCTTCCAAGCCTTTGGGGAAACACTTCTAAAATCGCATCACAGGGCCATTCTCTATGGAAGACAATGTCACAAGTTATAAACTGACACTAATTCCTTACAATTCTATTTCATGCCCTGGGGAGTAGAGAGCCCACTGGGGGCAATCACCATGTAATTTCCTGGAAAATGGCACCTGGGAACAGAGAGAAGAGCACATGGGGGTGTGCCCTGGAAGTCTCCCACAGGGATTCGAAGCCAAAGGTGAATAAACACCATCCTGTTGGCTAGATAATTTTGCTGGATATTACTCTTGGTTTCTGTTTTCCCTCTGCTCTCTGTACTGTGACAGATTGAAGAATTCGTCCCCTTGTTTACCTTCCCTGCATCTATATCCATACCACAGTAACATCAGGAGAATTGTTTCCCCACGCCTTGACTTTGGGCCTGGCCACATGACTCGCTGTGGCCAATGGCCTGAGGGAGAAATGACAACGTGTGGATTCTAAGTCTAGGCATTTAGAGACTTTGGGTGTTGTGTCTCTGCCATGGCCAGGAGAACATATTCCCAGTAGCCCACTGGTCCCAGCAGAGTGAGAGACACATGGGGAAGACTTAGACCAACCCTGGCCCAGAGCCAAGACCAGCAGAGCTGATACGGGGATCAGCAGAGTCACCCCAGTCCACCTGCACACATACGAAAAATAAATGCTCCTGTAAAGTCATGGCTGGTACATAAATTTCTGTAGAAGGAATTAAATGGTAAGATCCATTTAGAAAGATTGGATTAAATGCCCCTAACTGAGGAATGCAATGAAAGGGTATCCTAATTAGGTTACAGTGATAAGAGGGTACATACACACTGATAAGAGGTACAGAGCTGACATGGTAGTCAGGAAGAGATTGCTAAGGGATGTAGATCTTTGAGGCAGAAAAGTTGGGCTTGAGAGCTGGTCTTTCCTCCCCATAAAGAGATTTTCTTGCTTACCAGCCTTGTAGAATTTAGTTTTACTTTGTTCAATAAATTTGTAAGTTTCCCCACACACCTTAGGCACAAGCAGCCGGTTGTGGCAGTTTACCAGCTTCCATCTCGCTGCACTGGCTCCTCGCACAGGGGTGCGGCCAGGGCCAGGCACCTGACTGACTCTCCGCGGCTACGTCTCCCGGTGGCTCTTGCCGTTACCCGTGACCACGTGGCTGCATTTTTACCAACGAAATATGAGCAGAAGAGATAAAAACTACATCCCCTTTGTGTCCATTGCATTGAGAAGCTCTGGAGTCGAGCCAGTGACCATTCTTCACATCTGAGAACAGGAGCGGAGGAAACTTGAGCAACCCTGGAAAGGTGTGTGAGCAACAGTTTAGGGACAGTTTGAGCTTTCTGGTAGTTGCAGCTTAGGAAAATCGGCATAAAAACTTCTTCATCTATCATATGGAAACAATATCCATGTGAAAGGGGCCAGGTAGACAAAAAGAAACTATTGTTAGCTCTGTTCATACAGTGTATTTCTCCTGTTCTGTCCATCTCTCCATACAAATGGGCTGGGGCATTAGTGAAAACGCAGGTGATGGTGCTGAGAGGGGGACAGGGGGACCTGTAAGGGTCTGGAGGCCTGCGGACCGGGACCGCGAAGAGGGAGGTGGTCCATGGAGCGGACAAGAGCTGGAGAATCAGGCATCCCTTGCTATCCCCGTTCCAACCGCTCCAGCACAGCACAGCCTAAGGCACCCCCCTTTGTGCCCACCCCTCTCTACCCCAGCCCCTGCCTGCTGCGGTCAGGCCGCGGGGTCACCGCTCCAGGCGTGCAGGGTCAGTAGGCAGCTAACGTGGGGGGCGCCCGGTGAGGAGGGGAGGAAGGAGCTCGCTAAACTGTACTGGGGCAAAAGCGTCGAGGACTGGAAGAAGTAATGCAAGGGGGGAATGCGGACCGGACTGCAAGGGAAAGGAAGGGGGGACCGTGTAACCTCAGCCTTTTCATCAGTCGGCGGGAAGATAGGTGATTTTCAGAGACGGCTGCTCCAGCGCCCCGGCTCGCTATAGGGAGACGTCAGAGCGCTCGGGGCCGCGGTGGAGCAGCCCCCGGCCCCCCCGCCCGGGCTGCCGTATAAAGTCGCGGCCTCGAGGAGGCTGCCGCAGTGGCGCGGGCGGCGGCCGAGCTCCTCGGAGGGCCCGATCCTCCCGTCGCTCCTGCGCGCGCGGAGAGCGCACCCTCCGCCCGGCCTCGCCGCGCGTTCCAAGGGCTCCCAGCCCGCAGCATGCGCGCCCGGGAGCTCCCGCTGGTCCTGCTAGCGCTGGTCCTCTGCCAGGCGTCCCCGGGGCCTGCCGCCCCGGTGCCGGCGGGCGGAGGGACCGTGCTGGACAAGATGTACCCACGCGGCAACCACTGGGCGGTGGGTGAGTGTCCTGCGCGCTCTGGTCTTCGGCGGGACCGGCCGGCCGCCGGGGACCCGTCTCCCCATCTCAGCGTTTCTGGGCCTGTCCGAGCTCAGGCTTGGGGGCTGGGCTTGCTCCGACCTCTCTACCCAAACCCCAAGCCGCTGTCCCAAAACTCCACCCCACCCTTCGTGGGGAAGCCGTCGGTTTCCTAGTAGCCTCGGGCTGGTTCCTTGGTCCTTTCCCGCGCCTTCCCTTTTCCCCAGGGCGCCCGGGCCAGCGCGCAGCTCTCCAAAAAGCCCCACCTTCCCTCCGCACCTGCCCGACACCCTTTATCCCCCTTATCTCAACACCGTCTGGCCCGGTTCTCTCCTAGAACAATTTCGGAAGGCCGGGTGGGCGAGCGCGTCTCGGAGCCCTGGTCCGCCGGGCGGCCTGGACCCCCAGCACGGGGCAAAGCCACAGGTGCGGAGTCGGGCCGCCGCGCGCCCGCCCAGGGTTTCAAATCTGTTCAGCGAGTAGTGCCCGAATCCCGCCTGCCTGGGGCTCTCCCGAATCTCTTCAACCCTTCTCCTTCCATTGCAGCGATTTCCTTTCCCTGCCCTTAGTGCCCAGCCCCCCGTTTTCCATCCCGCAGGCCCGGCGCTCCGGGAACCGCGCCCGCTCTCCACGCTGATTCCGGCCTCTGCCGGCTGAGCCCCCGCTTCTCTCCGCCTCCCTAGACGTGCGACCTCGCCTCTCCCCAGCTCCTTTCCCCGTCCCCCTGCTCGCAGTCCTGCTCTCGGGGCGCGCGCTTGGAGGGTCGCAGGTCCCGGCGCCGGAACCCCAGGGCGAGCCCGGCGGCGCGGCATCCACAGCTTTCCCGCAACGAGTTACAGGTAGCGGCCGCGCAAACCAGGACTCTGCGCGGCGCCAAGCGTAGTTTCTGGCAAATGCAAAGCGTTCAACTTTTTCAGAAACCTCCCCGTATTAGCCAAGTGCGACAATCACCACAGTTCCCCGGAAGCCGGTCGATCCCTAAAAAGATTAAGGTGCGACGGTGGCGGTGTGTGCGTGTCTCACTATTTCCTTCGTCGTCCAGCTACGAGTGGGGGAGGGTGTGTTGGAAAGATTCTTGACTAATTCAAAGAGCCGATTCAGAGATTATCCGCGTTATGTCAGGACGGATTCATGGATGAGGGTGAGGCAGGATCTGCCATGTCCCCAGTTCCTCTGTGTTGTGTATGCCTGTCAGAGACATTCAGAACTCGGGGTTGAAAGTGATTCTTTTAGTTGTGACTAAAAAACTAAAAGAATCATTTGCCAAGTCTTGGTAGCCCAAAAGATGGAAGTATTTGTGATCTCTGAGGGGCACCGGGGCAGCCCAGGAGCCTGGTTTGGAGAGGAGAGGTTGGGATGGACATACATGAAAACCCCTGCCCTTCAAGAGAGAAGGTTATTAAGAAGCTACTGAAGAATCCAAACCTAGAATCAATCCTTAAAAAGGGCTTTTGGGAGCTTAGATCAAGGCGCCATTGTCCTGTCCAGCCCCCAGACAGTGGGGTTTAGAAGACAGAATGAAGCTTCCAAATTTCCAACCTTTTTTTGCTCGTCTGTTTTTTTGAACTAAAAAGGATTATTATTATTATTATTATTATTAGGTAGTCCTTACAGGCCAAAAGCAGGACAGGAGAAGCAGTTGGGAAGCTGGAATCATGTTATTTCTGATACAAGCCCACCCTGATTACTCTAGTTCTGGAGCACATCTGTCCCTAGATATTGAGGGTGTCCAGCACTTGATCATTCTTCGTGGTGGCACATGAGTGTTCCTAACCCGAAAGTATACCGACCATTAGCAACCCCAAATTTTCTTATTTTCCTATTGATCTCAAAGGCACCTTTTTTCCTTTTTCTCACTTGGCTGGCTGTGCAGAGTTGATGAAGAACAAAGGGCACAGAGAGGTGAAGTAGAAAATCACTTTTGGGTCTAAAATGACGCTTGGGCTGAGGAAAAGTTTGGTTTGGGTAGACATGCCCTCTGTTGGAAGGTGAGCATTCACAAGCATTAATGACATTGTTAGATTTTCAGTTTACTATCCTAAGCAAATGCCTGTCCTCAATCACTGAAGACCTGCAGTTTAGTTTTAATTATATCAGACTAAAGGTGTATATTGCTGTCCAGGAGGAAGCTGTCAGCACAGATTTGCAGATTCATGAATTGCCTCTTCCAGCTGAGAGAAGCATGGTGTGGCAATGGGAAACAAGTCAACAGACTGAAAACAAATTATTTTCTGGCTTGATGTTCA
Source organism: Manis javanica (assembly GCF_040802235.1). NCBI lineage: Eukaryota > Metazoa > Chordata > Mammalia > Pholidota > Manidae > Manis > Manis javanica. The sequence continues at coordinate 111,039,857 of NC_133164.1, forward strand.
TAAAAATGTTTTGTTTACCCAATGAACATATAGGTCAACAGTGTTCTGGTGATTATCTGCTGTGATCCCAGGAAATGCTCCTAGAGGTAGCTCTAACTTCAATGTGAAGGGTGTCCTGGAAGGTTGAATTCTGAAACACCAGTGTTCAGCTACAGAATGGCTTTTACACAGTAGTCCTGCCCTAGAAACTGTGAAATAATAAAGTATCATATCTAGAAACTAGCTCTTAGAAGTATTCAACACTTTATGTCTTAATGGATATTTCCCAAAGTAGGGTAATCTTCAAGTTTTGAGTTCAAGAAAATTAATTTGTATTTCAAACCTGCTGTTTTATTAGTATTTTTAAGTGATTAAAAGGACAAAAGCTTTTTTTTCCCCCCTCTGGACAAGGTTTTGTTTTTTTCAAGGGCCTGTCTTTTGTCTATGCTGAGATTTCCATTATTATGATATGGACACATAACAAATGATGATGGGTGAAGAGGTGGAAGTGGGCATATCGTCCATGTTGCTATGGAGATGATTATTTGCTTAACAGTAGCCAACTCAAAAGTGAAATAGGACCCAGGGAACGTGTGCTTCCCTGGGATGTTACAGATAATGAGCTTTCAATTACCAGTCTGTGGATCTAGGGGTAGGAATCTGAACAACACCCACCCACCAAATAAGGAAACTCTGAAATACAGCATATTGTCACAGGGATTTATGTTAAATCAATCACAGGAAGGAGGGCTGCTTTATCCTCCCATTTTAGAAAAGTCCACAAAATTATTCAGGCATGACGAAAATGAAGTTCTTATTGTAAGAACATCTCCATTGCCCTTCTGCTTTGTTGGCAATAACGCCTTTCTCATTTCTAGCATCCCGACGAGATGATAGGCAATGCGAGAGAGCAAGAGTGCCCGCGGTCATTACCGGAGCATCAGGTTCTAATCCTGCTCTCCCATTATCATGATTCAATTTCCTCCATGTCAATAAAGCCAAGTGCTTGGCTGCTTCCTGGGAAGTTGTGCAGCACATTCACTGTTCTGGCTAAATGCAAGGTTATTTAATGGACATGTGGACACCAAGTTGGTCAAGCAAATAAGTGAGGAGCCCATCATTCGGGATCCTGATCCTTCAGTTGGGACAGTGTCCTCAGTAGGAGCCTGACGTCGTGTAAAGTGTCATGTCATGAGAAACTGGGCCAATGCTCATACTGCAATACAATAAAACCTCATTTTAAGGCTCTCTAGTGCTCACAGAATTAATTGGCCTGACTCACATAATGAGTCATGATTTACTGATATTTGATCCCTATTCTTCTTTCTAACATTAAAAAGCCTTTTGTAGACCTTATCCTTAATGCTAGACCCTAGATGATTTCTAACTGTCTGTATTCATAGGAAGTTCAAAGCCACTTCAAAGCAGTATAACAAAGTAGAGTCTGGACTGTGGGCTGATTTTAATTGTAGAATCTTTGCTTGCATGTGGGTGACCTTTGGCAAGACTCATTTTCATCACACTTGTTATGATGTGGATCAAATGAAATAATCCTCTTTTAAACATCCTGTAAACATATGCCAGCAGTAAAGGCATGGTGAGGGCTGCTCTGTTGGTGGATAGAGCTGCTGAGAAGGGGGTTCTTTCTATTTTAAGTGACCAAAGTCTGTCAAACATTATTCCCATGATGGTTGCCTTAAATACTTCTAATGCCAGACCATGTTGGAACTACAAAGAGCTCTTTCCTTGTGAGCTTTAAATAAAAAACACCATCGTTTTATTAGTATTGGAAATCTGAAGGTACTATAAAACCCAATTATAGATAATTGGGTAACATCAGCTAAAGAAAGTAAATAAGATCATGTGAGTATCATTATTAGCAATGGCTGAAGAGTTAAGAATGCAGACCTTGAATTTCACACCCACTTCTGGCACTATGGCTATTCCCACTTGCATACATGGATTTCCATACTTTTTAGTGGCTTGGCCTCCTGTATAGCAATTTTTATTTATTTATATGGCAGATGCACATCCCTAGAGCCATTGATAGACTTTCACTGACCATTTTCGATATTCAGCAGAAAATTCTGCATTTATGTGGCTAAGAAATGTTGGTCAGAACGTGTTTTCAACTTGTTTTTCATTATGTGCTTAGCAAACTGTAATTTCTAGATGCCGTTTCTTCAATTCAGTCTTGGCTAAAATTCTGAGAAAGTTTAAATGAAAAATTCCTTTGGTACACTTGTATTACAGATAAGAGGAAAGCAACCCCTTTTTAATCACACAAAGAAAAGCATCAAGACTTTTCAGTCGCAATTCAGAACTGACTGGGGAAGACATTTAAACTCCATAATTCAGTTGGTAATAGAATTTGGTGCACCCAGAACTGGTGATAGAATTTTAGACATGGAAGATTCCGTAGGTTTCATCTAGTCCAACCTGTTCATTTTACAGTTGAGAGAACTGAAGCCTGGGGATGCTCAATAACTTGGCAGAGGCCACCCAGCTAGTTGGCAGAGGTGCTGGGACCAGACCCAAGGCTCCTGACTTGCAGTCATGAATTCTGTCCATCTTCACAGCACATTTTGAACAGGGAGCAAATTTGTCAATCCTTTATGAACTCACTCCTAATAATAAAATGCTATTTATTCTGTATTTAGGAGGAAGCAGTGAAGACATAATTGATGTCCTTCTACATTTCATGTTCATTTATTCCCTTGGGTTAAATTTGTGGCATTCCAGTTTTGTTTTTGTTTTTACAGGCCACTTAATGGGGAAAAAGAGCTCAGGAGAGTCCCCATATGCTTATGAAGGAGGGAGCTGGAAGCAGCAGCTGCAGGGATATGTTTGGAGGGAAGAAGCTGCAAGGAATTTGCTAAGCCTCTTAGAAGCAAAGGGGGCTAGAAGCCAGCAGTCACCTCAAAGCGAGCCCCTGGGCATCCACCAGTCTACTTGGAATTCTGAGGACAGCAGCAACTTTAAAGATGTAGGTGATGTAACATGCATGGGGAAGCAGGGTTGGAGGTGTTGGGAGGAGGGGAAGTTTGAGGAGGGAAGGGTGAAGTTGTTAATGATACAACCACTACACTAGGCTAACACCCATATATGCTAAGAAAATGAGTAGACACTTTCCATGCTCTTTTTTCAACATTAATAAATTATTTTTCCTCTTAGCACATCAGAAGGGTATTGGTTCCAAACTCCAATTTAAGAGTTTTATTAATAACGGAATTTCTTAGCAATTGTGCATTGATGGGATTTTTCTTTTCAATCTGCCAGGCCTGACCAGGATATTCTGATCGTGAAGCCGTAGATTATTTGAGTAAATTCCTGTGGTTTTACAGAAAAGTTTATTTTTGATGAACTCTAGTGGAAAGGCCTAGTCATAGATGTTTCTAGAAGAGAGCACTCTTGATTGCTACCTTTTATGCAGAATAGTATTTCTTCATAGTTGTTCCAAGATTTCCTAGTTCTGGTCTCATCCTGATATTTCAAAACTTAGTGAACATATCTAAGGTCAACTGATTCATTTGTATATGGTCTTGCAGGGGATAGGAAAACATAATTGTATCACACTAGCATTGTTTAGATGCAAAGACAGCAAATGAGCTAAAGGAGAGAATTAAATTTATAGGAAGAAAGCAAGCGAACTGAAAGTGAAGTGATTCTCATTAGCTTTTGAGAAGTTTCCATGAAGTTTATGATACAAGGCAAAGATAATAATTGCAAGAGCACTAATTATAATGAAACCTAGTTTTATTATTTACTATTATCCAAGCCCTGGGCAAAGCAGTGCACCTCTATTTTCTCAGTTAATGCTCACAGCAGTCTTAGGAGAAAGAGTCAGGAAGATTCTCTTGTTCCGTCCATGTTAGATGTGAAGAAACTGAGGCTAGTCACACAATTTTTCACTGGTGAAACAAGGGGAAGAGCCCAGGCTGGCAGCCTTAGATAGGCTGCTACCATGTGGGGCCTCTTCTGGGCAACAGTCCTCACTGACCTTAACTATGAAGGATGCGGGTTGGAGCCACAGCCTTGCTTCTCGCCCTTTCTGAGAACCAGTAACATTGCATTTCACTCACAGAGCTTGGGGAGCGGGCTACTTCACTCTTTCTTGGTGGTGAACTCTTTGACTGGCAGCCCTTTACAGAGGCTCAGAGCTGGTTTCGCCAAACCTCAACCAGCTCTGGAGAGACACTTGATGTTTCACTGCCCTGTGGTCCACTCTGGGCTTCTCTATGCTAAACACCAACTAAAAGTTCATTTGCTGCATGAAAGGCCTAGAGAAAAAGGCCCTAGAAGCCTTTATTCAAAAAGAACATCTGGATCAAATCAACCAATATGGAAATAAATACCAACTTTTACAAAGCTCTGAGTGATTCTCTGTCCCCACTTGTATTAGAGGTGTCAGCAGTGTTACATGCTCCCTTCTTTGCTGGGGATTCCTGATTGACTCCTCAGCCCCTGGCGGGGGCCTTTCCTTAATCAAGTGCTTTGCTGAACTTCCTGTGGGTGGATGTCCAACAGTGGTTCCTTTTCCTTTTTCTGAAGAGTAACACCATCAGGGCCACAAAACCCTCTAAAATAATTTTGCAAACAGTGAAATAGACTCCTCCTCAGAGCTCATTCCGATTTGAACCAAACAGCAATATCCATGTTGAGTTGCTTCATTCCCTCTGACCTGGATCCACCTTTGAAATTTTTGAAAAATTCAGCTCCTTCCTCAAGAATGGAGAATGTCTTGCCTTATTCAGAAGAATATTCTGTAAGTTCAAAGGAAGTTATAAAAAAACAGCTTGACAAAGGGTCTCTGAGCGGCAGTGGTATAAGTGTCACAGAGAGCACCTGCTTCAAGGGGACAGCATTTATCAGCATGACCTGGAAAAAAAGCCATCTTTTGATAATTAGGTCTTGCTTTTCTACTTTTTGTATGCTTTTTACTTCTTTCTCTAAGTTTAGAAAGCCCATTCCATTTCATTGCACCTCAAGTCAAATAATAAGCTACTGCACACATGGTTACCACTCTTTTGGATATATTTCCTAGTAATATGAAAAAAAATGCAATAGTTAGTTTAGTCTTTGCATAGACCAACACAGTATCACCCCTCGTGCTTTGGAAATTCTGCCTCAGCAAAAGCATGTTGATAGGAAAATTGAAAACATCTTACAATGACTGAATTCACAAAGAAGGAGTACCAAGAGCATAGTTTCTATTAGAAATCCATGTACCTCTCAGTGTTAGAAAGAAGTTTAATAACTTGGCTGCGCATTGCCAGAATTAGCAGCAGGAATCTTCAGAGGCTGAAGGAGTTTTCTTAAAATTAAAAACTATCCACATATGCTCTCCTCTTCCATTTTAGTAATAAAACATCAAGTCTTGCTGCCAAATCTCCCAGAGCTGTAGTTAGAAACTCAGAGCATCTTCCTATGTTTTGATGACAAAGATATTTCCTTCATTTGGAGAAGATGTGTGTAAATATGCTATGAATCTAGACTACTATATAGCAAACAAGTGCCAGAATTGTATTAGCAATTACGGCCAATCATTTCAATCTTTTAACTGTACCCTTTGTCACAGAAAATTAATGGAACTTTTACCTTATGGCGTCTATAACACGAAACTGTTCAGGTTGGCTCCATGGCCTCATCTGTAATCCCGGATGTGGCTGTGAATTGTTCTGAAGTTGAAGTCTGCCTTTGGGTTCCTTGTGTAACTGGGACACAGTGTGTTGTCCTTGGCAACCTTAAGTTTTTCCTCTTGTGTGGTGGGTGTGAGGAAATGGAACTGGGGAAAGCACTGCAGGGGGTGTTATGGGAAGGAAGGAAATGTACAAATTTGCCTTTGCTTTTAAGGGACAGCTCCCACTGTCCCATCAAATCAGTACAGAGAATAAAAAGGTTTTTATTTCTTAATATGTGAAATGCAACAAAGGAAACCCCAAATATAAGGAAAGCAACAGACAATCGAGAATAACTTAAAATCCTTTGCTTGCTTTGACAATTTCTACAAAGGAGCAGAGTAATACCACCTCCACCCCCAATACTACTCCTCCCATCCCCACCACTGACTAACCCCCCTGCTGTGTCCAGGTCCTTGATTTTCTTGGGTTACACAATTCTTCTTTTCCTTGTTGCTTTACTCCCATTCCCTTGAGCTAGCTGCTCTGATTCAATATGTTTAGCCCTAGGGGGCTTCCACAGATTCTTTCCCCCATCCTCAGCTGGCTCCTTTTATGACCAGTGGCTCATATTGCAAGCTGGATGGCAGCATCTTCAGGCAGGCCAGTGACCCTCCATAGTGCAGCCTGGATCCTGGAGAAAAGAAAGCAAAGCCAATTAGTCTGTGTGGGAATTGAACCCCAGGCCCTGGCATCATTAGCACCTGGTTGAAACAACTTGGCCCAGAACAGGTACTAACGGGTCTGAGAATATCAGTAATTCCTTTATTAGAAACAAATGGTTGGTCTGGACATTGGGGAACCTGAATTGCCAGACAATCTTGAAAAGTGTAATAAGCCCTGGTCTGGTTGAAAAGTGTTTTTCTCATCTTGGCAGGTAAATAGTACTTTGTGGGAATAAAGATGTATTTTAAAATGGTAGCTACTCATTCTTTCATCAGTCTTAGTTAATTTGAACAGAAGCCACACAAGCAAACAATAAGTTTAGAATTGGCAGAAACCCAAATTAGCTCATCTTCCCAAGTTGCCACACTATTCCCATTTAGTTATGGGTTTATAATGTGCAATTGTGTAATTCATAAATGTCTTGCCTAAGGGTTTCAGCCCTGGGCAAGTTCACTATGAATTTGGTGAGACCAAGAAATGACAACGGACTATTCTTGGGGTAAAAGGGTTTATACCCAGCTTTATTCTCATGGCAAGAGGTGGAGCACTAGAATCACGTCTGCACCCAGCAGTCTGCAGGTCCTTAATCCACCTCCATCTCTGCCTCCACCCAGAGCCATGGGCAGAGCTCTTTATATAGTGACTTGGTCAATAATAGCTCATTGCCTAGGGTTTGGAAACATTAGCCTAGTAGTAGGCCAGTTACATCATCAAGTAGCTTAGGGTCAGGTGAGGATCCTGGCCACAGGAACTTCCACTTTCCCCACAATAAACTATCTTTGATTTGTGTACTGAGGCTTTGCCAAAGAGAGCAAGTAAGACTTAACACTCCACGTTCCCTTATAGTCCCCCTACCTAGCTGCTACTTTAGGAACAAATTCCTGAGGATAATACATTTAATCTACAACACCAGTCACAATATGCCTGAGTAGTCATCCTGGGATACAAGTTAAGCTAATATAACAGAAAGACCCAAAAATATAGCCACAGCAAAGAAAAAGAGGAATTAGTTTCTCTCTTGGGGACAGCTGTGCTCAGCATTGCCTGGAGGATTTCTGAAGCCTCAGATCGTGGCACCTCATCTCTAGAGTTTCCAACTTAGTAGGTCTGGGGTAGACCTAGGAATTTGCTTTTCTCACAAGCTCCCAAATGTGCTGGTGGTTTGCTGGGTGTGAGTTTACTTCAGTATTAGGCTTTGGTATCACTAACTATATTTGCTTCACTCTTTTCACTGTTTTTCAAGGACTTCCTGTTCAAGTCCTCAACGTGAAGGAAGGACCCCCCCAGCTGAAGTGACGGTGATGGTGGGGTCCTCTCTCAAAGAAGCAAAGCAAAACCCTTAGGAGACTGTGCGTTCTATGGGCATCAATTCAACTGGATCATCAACAAGATTTCCTTTCTGCAAAATACTTAACTATTCTTGTATCTTTCAACCTTGACTAAATGAATGATTTTCAAGAAGCATCTCGTGGTTTGAACTTGTTTGCTGTGAACCATTGTCCATAAAGAGGCTTCCAATGAATGCTCTTTACATCTAGGCTATTTGTCGATTAGATTACAGTCCCTGACCTGTGACCATTCACAATAAAAGCTTAAATACATTGTTCAAAGGACAGATAGTTCTCTTATTTCAATTCCAAATGAGAGGACAGTGTGGTGGAGATTAACAAATATCTTGATAATGAACCTGTGTGCTCACTGATGACAGCAGGCTGAATTTTAACTCTCCTTCCCGAGGCCATGAATTGCATCTTTGTCCTAACTTTACAGCTTTTTTAGAGGCTGCAACTAGAAGCTCACCTCCCCCTTTATCATTTCCATCAGATGAACTAGGTTGAAGGTAGAGGCTGAGTAGTTCTCACTTAACTATCCCTGTTTTTTTCAGCCCTTGCCATGACCAGGTATTTTGCTGTTGTTATTGATAGCATCCTGTCTTGTCAATGGGTTTCAGCCCCAGGCAAGTTCACTCTTAATTTGGTGAGACTGAATAATGACAATGGAACATTCTTGGGGTGAAGGGTTTAGGCCCAACTTTATTCCCATGGTGGCAGGTCAATCGCTAGAATCCTAAGTCTGCATGCAGCAAGCCAGTCCCTGCTTCTGGGCCTCTCTGCCTCCGCAGCCGTTTCAGTCTCTGCCCTCGGAGCTGCCACCGCTCCAGCCTCTTCTCTCCTGCAGCCATGCAGCCCAGAGCACTGGGTGGAGCTCTTTATATAGAATCAGTAACAATGTATTGCTCCCACATGTGTAGTGAGCCAGCTGACCTGAGTCAAGTGAGAATCCTGGCCATAGGAACTTTCATTTTCTCTATATCTCCTCATAAGGGTTTTATAAGCTGAGAGTGAGCATTCTCACTTAATAGATGAGGAAACGAGGTTTAAAGAGGTCACGTGACTAGGCCAAGGTCACATAGAAGAGGAACTGGGATTCAAACATCCAAAGTCACTGGATTTTTGGCACCACCTAACAGCTTCTGCACCACCTCATTTTTTATCTCCCTTTCAGTATATTTAAACCTACCAAGTAGAAGTGTTTCTTCAAAATCCATTGCCAGCCCAGGAGGAGGAGTTCCCAGAACCAGATTTAGTCAGTTCCACAGCAAAAGAAGAAGATGAATTCAAGAGATTCCTTCTGTTTGCAGAGAATGTGACCCGGCGGTTCGTAACACTCACTGGTTCCGTTTTCATCATGGCATTCGCACAGAAACAGATTTTAAAGCTTCTTGCCATATGTTTAGATTTCCTTCGTTTAGGGAAATCACGTCTGAAAGAGTAAAGAGATTGATCTTGCTCTTGTTTTAATTGTCAAAGAACTACATAAGATATGATGCTCTAATTTCTTTTAAAACTGTGTTGATTCACAACTTATATAGAGCCAGACCTGGGGAAATATCTGGTATGTGTGTTCAGTGTCCCACCGTCTTCCTCTGCTTGGGACTTTCCTGGGCCTCTTTCCCAAAAACTTGGTCCTGAGCCCTGCCAACTAAAGTCTGTCATGAAACTAATTTGAGATACACTTTTCCCTACAAGGAGATATACTAATTTTAAGAGATACTTTTTCCTACCAGAAGAGCTTTCTTGAACACTTTTTGCAAGTGGAGTCACATACCTGTGTGTGCCTATCAGGTAATTTTTATCTGCAGATAATAGGATCCACCTTGGGTTGTTGAAGTAGAAAAGGAACTTCATGAGAGGATAGCAGGCAAGGAAGACCAGAGAAACGGGCTCAGGGCTGAACTTGCGGGTTCAAATTCACGCCTTTGATCAGGTTGATGAGATGGCTACTGAATGTTTGCTGTCCCTAATGCAAACGCAGTACTGCCTGGCTGGCGCTCTTTCACCGCCTCTGCCACTGCTTGTGCCTGAAGCCTTACTCCCATGAAAGCCACTTGGCCCTTGGCCTGCTTTCAAACTAGCGGTTTGAATGCCAGTGTCTGATGGGTGGAACCTAGATCCTATGTCTGTACTAGCTACAAAGGAAACTGGGGAATGTAGTTTTTAGGGTTCTACTTTGGGGCTATTGGACTAAAATTGTAGGGCCCTATCAAAAAGAAGAGAGGGTGTTCAAGCAATATGGTCAGCCACAGATACAGGTCCTGGCCCCGTTTTCCTCAAACAAGAATTTCCTTTTTGGCTTTCGCCCATTTCTTTACTAGACAATAGCTAACACCCAGCCCAGGGTTCTGGGGAAGCGGGACCCTGGTGGTGGTTCTCCACGGCACAGAGGCCAGGTGTGTGTGTGCAGGCAGCGAGAAGAGAAGATGCTTTTAAGAGGTGACAGTGTTTAGATTTCTTTTGCAGCAAAGCAGGATATTCAGAAGGAAGAATCCAAAAGGGAAGGAAGCAATAATTGCCTTCAAATTTGTTTGTTTAAAAACAGTCTTTTTTTTTTAAGTGCTACAGAGTGGATTGCTCCGGACAATTTGGCAGGCTTTGCTTATGATGAGAGGTTCAGAAATACACTAAGCAGGCATTTCAAGCAGCGCAGTACAATTTCTAGCCCCACAACACCCTCCTTTCAGTTCCTACTGGGGATATTTGATCATCACAGAGCATTTTAACCCAGTTGAGATGTGTAGGGAGTAATCTAAGTAAAATGTGCGATTTACATTCATTTCCTCAGCCACAGGCTGCTCTAATCAGACACTGTGAAATAGCCCTGCAAGGGAAGCCACAGTGAAGAACTATTTCCATTCCCAAAGCAGAAGGACCATGGTCACCACGTGCAGCCCTTAGCTCACCTCTTGGGGCTTTGTGCCTTCCAATTAATCATCTCCTTAATTAGAGCCAGATAACACACAGCAACATCTCCATTTTACCCCTGATTTTCCTTCTACTCGCCTCAGCCCACATATTGTCTATGACATACAACCTAGTTGGCAGAAGCTCTGATCATGGGTGGACTGAGAGAGCCTCTGGGGGAGAATGAGGGTGGTTGGTTCCCCACTCTGTTGCTCTGATCGTGCCCTGCCCCTGCCCCCACCGCGAGCAGCCCTGGCTTCTCCGCCCGGTGGCTTTCCTCCAGCGTGGTCTCCAGAGACCCCAGGGTGGCCTCTCCTCTGTGGGGCAGACTTTACCCTTGCTCCTTGGAGGAGCGGATGCCCACCCTTCCACACTTCTGCAGTGGCCATGCTGTCAGGGCACAAAACACATTCCCAGATAGTTGAAATCCTCAGCCTTTGTCTTTTGGTCAGAACTGTGTCTACAAGACCAGTTCTTGCAGCAAAGGTTTCTCAGCTGGGGATGTTGTTCCCACTCGCCTGCACCACCCCCCACCCCAAAGACTGCATTTCTCTTAATAAAGCAAAAAGAGGATGGATGTTGGGTAGGCAGTGTTTGCCGTGTTGGCTGTTACAAGATTGAATCCTGAGAAAGAATCAAACTGGAACTAGTGAATCTTAAGCCTGATGTGACTGGACGAAAACAGGTATCGGTGTGCAATGGAAGGTGCCCTGCCCAAGTTGCTTCTGAATGTTAAGTGCCAGAAAACCATGGCTTATAAACGTGTGGGCTTTCTCCATGGCCTCCCATATACTTCATCTCTGAAAGTAAGGAAGGGCAATAGAGATCATGTTTTGCTGACTGGATGTCGTCTTTAATTTCTAAAAGTAAACACAAAATGTGATGCTTTCCAAATAACTACTTGCACGAGAAAAACTGTTCATGCTGTATATATCACTCCTGTCCTTATGTGTGTACACATGTGTTTATATGTATGTGTGCAAGGTATACTCCCCATCTTCCAGCCACATCCCTTCAGGAACTGAGAGTCTTGGGGAACAAACTGGACTCTGGCAGAAGGGAACCCATGCCCCGGCTTGTATTCATTTCTTGTTGTTGTCTGGTTGGGTTTTTGTCTGTTTATTTTCCAGCTTTATTGAGATGTAAGTGACAAATAAAAACTGCATACTTTAGGCTTGAAATGTGATGCTTTGATATATGTATACATTGTGAAATGTTTGCCACAGCCAAACTAATTGACCCCTCCATCACTTCACATAAATTATCGTTTTTCTTTTTGAGAAGAATCAAGATCTCCTCTCTTGGCAAATTTCAAGCATACAATACAGTGTTATTAATTAGAGTCATCGAACTGTACATTAGCTTTCCAGAACTCATTCATCCTGCGTACCTGACACTTGGTACCATTTGACCGTTTCCCCCTTTCCTTCTCCCCACAGCCAGCCTCTGACAACCACGGTTCTACTCTGCTTCTGTGAATTTGACTTTTTTAGGTTCTACATGTAAATGAGATGGTACAGTATTTGTCTTTCTGTGTCTGATTTATTTCACTTAGCATCATGCCCTCCAGATTCATTCATTCATTATCACATATGACAAGATACTTCTTTCTTAAATCTGAATAATATTCCATTGCTCTGAATGCCAAATTTTCTTTACCCATTCATCCATGGACAGACATCTAAGCGGTTTCCATATCTTGGCTCTTGTAGATGAGGCTGCGATGAGCATGGGAGTGCAGACAGCTCTTCAAGACCCTGCTCTCATTTCCTTTGGCTGCCCAGAAGGGAGGTTGCGTGGTCTACCCACAGCCATGCTTTTCTTTGCCCTGTGATCAGACTCAATGAAGTAATTAATGGCCTGATTCCACATGACTCCATAGATGGAAAAGGGACAGGAATGAACATTGTACCAGTTAGGATACCTTTGGTTGTTACGAACAGAAAATCCTCAACTAATAAGAACTCCAGGGGAAGGTGGGATTCCAGGTTGTTTAGTTCAATTTAATTCAGTGGCACAAATATATCTTCAAGGATGAGAGTCTTTCTGGCTTCCTGCTACGCCACCAGTGGTTCAGATTCACCCTTAAGCTGACTTCTTTCATAGTCAGAACATGGCTGCTGGGGGTCCAGGTGTCACATCCAGATTTGACAACATTCAAAGGAAGAAGGAGACAATCTCTTTTTTAGGCTTTGTCTTATTCATAGTTGTAAGTCTTTCCCCAGAGGTGTCTAAATCCTCACTTCTCAATGACCAGCTTTATCACAAGCTTTCACCGAACCTACCACAATGATTCGGACCACTGTGAATGCCCTCACCCGACTAGGATTTACCAGTGAGTCATGTGGCAGGAAGGGCAGGAACCACAACGAGATCAAGGCTTTCAGCAAGGAAGGAGGGTGGCGTTGATTTGGAATGGACATCCCCCCGGCATGTGCACCAAGCAGGAACTTCATTTCTTCTGACCTCACACGACCCTGGTGCTATCAGTATAGCAATTTCAAAAAGTAGTCACTGCTGTTAAGTATGAATATGTTTGGTTTTATTCCATTCTCAGGTGTTCCTATAAAATCCTTCCAATAGTTTTAAGGCCTTAAGTTCTTAAGAGCAAGCGACAATCCGCTTCTCTTACTCAAAGCTCTGATGTGAGTGCACTTGGCAGGCTTGTCTTGCCTTTGTCTGGACCTCTTCTTTGACTCTTTTCTCCTTGCAAGACAAATGGCCGTTACTGTAACAACGTAATTGCTCCTGGGACTCCACCGCTGAAATAAACAGAAATGAAAAGGAAATAGAGAGAGCTTCCAATTGTGCTTTCCTCTGCCTGGCAGTTTCCCAAGATACCTCAGCTAGCGACAGCCTAAATGGACAGTCTGGGGGGTTCAGCTCGGAAAAAAAGGGGGAGGGTCCACCCCATATTGTAGAGGGAGCTCCTTTCTTCCCATGTAACTCTTGGGGTTTGGAGGGAGAGAAATCAAAGTGAATAATGTGAAAAGTAATTTAACTTAGTCAGAAACTGGCAGCCTGCTGGTCAGATGCTGCCTGTAGACATGCTGTTTGCCTAAACAGGGTCTTAAAAGTTAAAATTAGTCACAGATGTAAAAATCAAGGGATTTCACGTTGCAAAGCAGGTTGCAAGTTTTTGCAAAAGTGGAAGATCTGCGACTGAGACTTTCCCTGAAGACAACCAGTGCCTGGCAGTGCCCCATGGATGGGACTCACGCTCTCTACTTTGCCACAGTCCCCCTGCCACCACACTCTCATGTACACCACTGCCTGTTTTTTTTTTTTTTTTTGTTTACATTACCTGCCTGCCCAGTCCGGGCATTGAGTTTATGATCTCAATTTAACCTTTATATATGTCAGTGTGAGGGAACTACTCTATGCTTTGTTCAACAATGTTGTTAAATTTCCTGTTCAAACTTGTGATTCTCCAGTTGTTGTAGATGGGTATTTACCACATACTATTTGATCTTCTGGTTGATTTTTGAAGATCCACTACTTTCTCAGGCAGTCACTAGAATAAGTTAAGATGGCTAATTAAGAAGAGGCAAGGTTGCTAGGCAACACTTTTCAGTCAGAAATGTTACTGGAGAGCAGTTCTTAATAAGTGAACAGAGCCAGAATAGAATCTAGCGGAGAGTTTGGGATCAGACAATCCATCTCCAGGGATTCGCTTGCTGAAGCTGTCACTGCATCTTAAAACAAATCAGAGCGCAGGCCCTGCACAGAAAGCTGATGGACAGTCGTGGCCTCTGTGGTCATACCCAGTCTGACCTCTCTCCCCTCTGTGTTGCCTGATCTTGTGGCCCCTTACTTGTGAGATCGCTGAAGGCACCGTTCTCATAGAACCAATCGACCATTACTTAGAGATTTTAACACCACAAATAGAACTTTTCACTGTTCTCTGTATAACGAGATTGAGAGAGGGATTGAATTTGCACAAGGACTTTACAGAGATTCCCCATGATTTTGAGAGGTGGAATGTTGAAAAGAGAGCCATGTGAAGCGAGAAACTCTGTCATATTCTGAAAGCACCAACAAACATCTGCCGATCTCGCCCCTGGTGGGGCGCAGGGGTCTTCTTTCCATCCCTCCTAACTTGGGGGTGCTGGGGCCTGGGCTTCACATTTGACTCGTTCCCTCTCCTCTGGACTGCGTGGGCTGACTTTTCTCATTTGGGGTTGGCCAAAGCGAAATGTGCCATCGCAAGCACCTTCCACTCAAACAAGAAACACTTTATTACTGTGAACTTGAAGGAAATGAGTTACAGGCTTACCAGCACGTCAGGCGGCCCTGAGATCCTGCCAGTGGCCCTGGTGGGTCACCACCTACCTGCGAGCTGCCTTATTTCCGGCACAATCCGCGCTCAGCCTCCAGGCGGCGCTGCCCCGCCGGGCCTCCTGGGCGCCTCCCGCGCCCCCCAGCCCCTCCACACGCGCACACCCGCGGCGCCCTTTCCCGGGTTTCTTTGTCCCCCTTTGTTCTATGGCTCAGGGCACTGGGTCGCCTGACTTACACTCACCTTGGCGTCAGGTCTGCCCCCCCCCTGGGCTTCCTCCCAGCCCTCCGCCTGGCCTGGGTTCGGTCCCTGCGCCTCTCCTAGGTTCCCTGTTCGCTTCCTTCTCATCTTTGACCTTCTCTGTAGCATCTCATCTACTACAGGCCTTGCAGTCCCACCCAGTCACCCCCAAATTTCTGCTCAGCCCAGATGGCTGCTCTGAACTCTTTCAAACTGAATGAGACCATTTGAAACCATAAAAAATATTAACTAGCAAGGGGAAATTTTCCCTTCATTTCCACCTAGAATCTCTGTCCATCATCAGAAGAAATGAGGGCTCAAGGCAGAGTAGATCCAGGTTTTATAGGGCTGTCAGATTAGGGAAATCTCCATTAAGTTTAACATATAAAATCATATATATAAGCTGTAACATTTGGAAGAATTTTCCACAGACAAGCTTCTTGCTCTGCACATTTTTAAGGTTTCTTCTCCATGACTCACCTACTTCTGACTCGGGGCGCCAGAGGACTTTCCTCTCTCAGCGAGCTGGTGTGGTCAGGGCGCCTCTGGGGTGCCATTCCTACGCCCTGACAGCTAGCGGCAACCTAACTCTACATGGAAGCCACTGCAAACCAAATCAGTATGTCCCAGATCCCAGAAATACCACTGGGCACTCCAACAGCCCCTGGCACAAGTGAGATGTCAATGGATTGAGTCTGAATTGCAAGACGCAATAGTCTTAACCCAACCGTGATACAAACAAATTACTCTGGCAAATTTTACCAAACATACGTAAACTCTCTCAGGGCCTGTTATGGGTTGAACTGTGCCTTCCCAGTAGTCCTGACACCTCATGTTTAAGCCCTGACCCCTCATACCTCAGAATGTGACCATATTTGGAAATAGTATTAATTATTAACTAGTGAATTTAAGATGGAGTCGTAATCCAATCCATTATGACAATATAACCATAATCCAAATGACTATGTCCTTATGCAAAGGGGACATCTGGACGTACACACACACACACACACACACACACACACACACACACACACTCGAGGAATGCCACGTGACGACTGAGTTACGAGCTTACAAGCCAAAGAAGTACCAGAAGCCAGAAGAGAGGCCTGGAGTTGAATCTTTCCCTGGGGCCTTCAGAGGAAGCCTGGCTCCTCTGCATCTAGGACTCAGCCGTCCAGCCTCCAGAATGGGGAGAGAATACGTTTCTGTTGTTTAAGCTCCCGCTTTGAAGTGCTCTGTCATAACATCCCTAGCGGACTAAGGCAGGTCCTCGGCCAGGGCCCTGGGCAGAACTGTGCAAGTGAAAACCCCTAAGGCTTAAGCTTCATTAGCTTCGTGGTGAATCTGCTTTTGCTCATGAGGAAATTTAGTTCCCTTTTAGAAAATAAAGACTTGTGTTGTTTAAATGTTTAGGTACATCGATATTCAAAAATCTGTAATTTTGACGCTGCCATACAAATAATTAAATTCCATCTGGAGAGCACCTTACAGTTTACAAAATACTTTTCTAATGGTGTCAGGGGGTCAAGAGTAAATGACTTCAGAGGTTCTAGTCTTTTAAATTTCTAGTGTAGCCAACTCTTCTTTTTTTTTTTTTTTTTTTTTTTTTGAGAGGGCATCTCTCATATTTATTGATCAAATGGTTGTTAACAACAATAAAATTCAGTATAGGGGGGTCAATGCTCAATGTACAATCATTAATCCATCTCAAGCCTAATTCTCGTCAGTCTCCAATCTTCTGAAGCATAACGAACAAGTTCTTACATGGTGAACGAATTCTTACAGAGTGAATAAATTCTTACATGGTGAACAGTACAAGGGCAGTCATCACAGAAACTTTCGGTTTTGATCATGCAATATGACCTATAAACCATCAGGTCAAATATGAATATTCATTTGATTTTTGTACTTGATTTATATGTTGATCCCACATTTCTCCTATTATTATTATTATTTTTATTTTTAATAAAATGCTGAAGTGGTAGGTAGATGCAAGATAAAGGTAGAAAACATAGTTTAGTGCTGTAAGAAGGCAAATGTAGATGATCAGATGATCAGGTGTGTGCCTATGGACTAAGTATTAATCCAGGCTAGACAAGGGCAGCAAGACATCCACGGATGCAGAAGATTTCTCTCAAAGCAGGGGGGGTGAGGTTCTGAGCCTCACCTCTGTTGATCCCCAAATTCTCACCTGATGGCCCCCCTGCGACTGTGCCTGTCTTAGGTTGTTCCTCCCTTGAGGAATCTTACCCGTCTCTGGCTAACCAGTCATCTTCCGGGGCCATACAGGGAAATGTAAAGTTGGTAAGTGAGAGAGAAGCCATATTGTTTGCAAAGGTTAGCTTTTTACTTCTTTGCAGATTTATGCCCTGTGGCTTCTATGCCCAGCACTTGTCTCGAGGTATCTTTACCACCTGGAGGAATTATGATACTCGGTAAATTCGATATGAGGCACGAATTCTATTTAAAGTTTGTAATTAGGAAGGAAGAAGAAAAGCTATAGATGTAGCATATGAAGGAAACTTGGGAGGATTGATTATTTCTTTGACATATCTTCTTGTATAGTACCTTAAGTATGTATAGGTTTTAAACTACTAACTAATTTGCACACACATATTGACATAATAGGAATACGGTGACATAAACAAAGCAAATCTATAATTACCAGCCATCTCCAGTGAAGCCAAGAAAACCATTTAGGCACCCTAGGCATTTGTGAAAATTTATCTATGATATGATGGATATTTTCCAACTGTACTTGAACCATCAGACAAATTAAAGCAGCCCATTTCTGGGATCTGTTCACATCCCATATGTTCTTTTAACCATAGATAGTCTATAGTCATGAGATTTTGGGGTGCTACAACTTGCACCCCTCCCAACTCCTGGTTGAGTTCCAACAGTACAGATCCAGTCAAATTCGTTGTCTCACTGTATGCACATGCCAGCCTAGACATCTCCCTCCTCCTTCTTATGGCAAGTCCAGGAGATGGTGGGCTGGATGCAGCCACAACCGCAGCATCGTCCGGATCCCTGTGGAGGCTTTTTGATGATCATCCCCCGGCACGAGTCCTCCAGAGAGTGCTGATGCCGGAAGCTCCTCCTCATATCGTATCTTAGTTCATTTTCTGGGTATCCAAGCTAGGCCTTGATCTTCTGCGTAGAAACAAACAGACCCTTTGCCCACACTTTGACATGCCCTCTATACCACTGTGCAGAACTCATTGGAGGTCAGCACACAGTAACTGCTTTTTTTTTTTTTAGCCAACTCTTCTTTTAACTTAAAAAATATTAACTTTAAACCTTTCTAAACTTTATTTTATACATAAAAATCTTACAAATCTTAAGTGTCTAATAATAAGTGAATGGTCCCATATTCATATGCCTGTGCAACCATCACTCTGAGCAAGATTGCTGATGGTGGGTGATAACTGTTTTGGAGTTTCTGTGCTATTTTTTTAATATGTTTCTTTCTATCTCTCCTTGAATCTCCTGTAATCTCTATTTTATGACTGTTATTGCTATGTTACATGATGCATTGATATTCATAACTTTCATGTTCTTTTTGTGAATTTTAGTATTATAAATCCCCCTTTTGTTTTGTTTTTATAGGTTTGCTTCTTCAAGTCTCTCACCATGTGATCTGTTTTGTTTTTTCTGCAGGTTTATATAGCTTTCAGATATCTAGGAAGGTTTGTGTTTTTGTTTTTCCGGTTACCTTTGAAAATTATACCTCTATACAATATCTTTAGACATCTAATTCTATAGGCAGTATCTGTCCATTCCCTACTCTGAGCAATGGTAATATTGTTTTCTCTTCCTCCTTCCTTTTACCCTGCCATCCAAAATTAGTCCATAAAGTTAACCTTTTTAAAAATACAGCCTTTATATCACTTAAAACTGATATTATTTGGCTTCCAGCTATTACCTATAAAGCAATCAGCAAGTTTACTCTAGTTCTGGTCTTTTTCCTTCATTCTTTCTCTCATTTTTTGTTAGTTGACTCATTTCTCTACTGTTAGTGCAGAAAACATTCGCCTTCTGTTCTGCCACACCAAGTCCCAGATTTGCTCACCGTGATGCTATAGACTGCATATATTCAATGCTCATCCACAATCCTTTCGCTGCATGAGGTTCCCTTAGTTTCTTGATAGCTGAAATCCATCCTCTAATAGTTATCATTAAAAGATAACTCTTAAGAAGAAATAATATTCCTTGAATTCTAGCTTGTTCAAAACTATTTGTCTGTAGCCTCTATCCTTAGAGGAAAGTCCATCTGGACTTAAGATCTTTTCTTGAGTATCTTCAAGATATTCAGTTGACCCACCCAGCTTCCATGACAATCTCAGCTATTTGGGGAGCTCTTACACATTTTCTGTTCCTCTTCAAGTCACCACTAGCTTCCAGTTTCCCTGGCATCGGCCTTTGCGGGTTTGTTTCTTTGGCACTCTGGCTAGGATGAGAAATGAGAGGTGGGAAGAAGACGCAGTCTCACCACACCATGCTCATCCTGGAAGTCCCTCCTCGGGGCCTCTTTACAAAGAGGATAGAAAGATGCGCCTTTGTCTTCTCCATTACCTTGAGGAAGCAGATACCACCTTAACATGAAGTCATACCTAGCAATTCCAAGAAGATTATCTTGTTTACTGTTTCAGAACAACTTTTAACATAGATGATATTATGCAAATTATACAGATTAGTAACTTGAAGTAACTAGCTCAAGGGCACCTGCTTATAAATAGGAAAATATAAGATTAAAACCCATTCTTTTAACTCCAAGGCAAGTTTTGGTTTACTATACCACAGCTATCTCCTACAAATACCCTAGAATTTAAAAGATAACTCCCTTCCTGAGACAGTTAACATCTGTTCTTCTAGGAAGCAAGTGAATGAAGAGAGCGACCCTTGATAGCCTTCCCCACCCCCTGGGTGCCTTAAGCATTGTGACATCTCAGTCACTGGTGGGTGGCCAAAAAAGTCACTGAGCTTCAAAGTATCTCCCCACCAGATTTCTTACATGCCTAAATTCTACTGTTAATTTTTTTGGTTAGTCATTGTACCCCCAAAAATTGGCTCTTAAGTATATATTTCTAGATGGGTGATATATTAGGATATTTAAGTCATTAATACCTTGGCATTAAACACCAGGTATTACAGACAAACCTGACTGGAATGTTATAGTATATCATTTAATCGTAGAAGGAAACTTACTGCCTGCTCGCTGTGATTTGAAGGATACCAGGAAGGGCACTATGTAACAGATAGTTTTATTGCACAGGCATCTAAAATTCTACCCTTGGTATAATTTTTAATTAATTAAGTTTAAATTAAGAACTGCCCTACTTCAATGTAGATAACAATATTGTACCACAATCATCCAACTTGCTAAGAGACTAAAATTGAATTATTCCAATCACCAAAAAGACAGGATATTTTATGTAATGTGATAGAGGTGCTAAATACGCTACAACAGCAATCATATTACCATATACAATTAACGTTTCAATTAAGTATCAAATAAACGTTTTGCACACCTTAAATTTACATAATGTCTTATGTCAAACATATTTTATTAAAAAGAAAGAATTGCCTTGCTGCTGAACACATTTGAAAAAATGCAACTATTTCCTCATGAAAGCTCAGAGAGGTTAAGGCATTTATGCTTTGAATAAATTAATTTAGAACTGAATCCTCCCTACCTTGAATTACGGGGGGCATGAGAACATGCAAGCATGAGCTTTTTTGTCCCCCTGGTTTCTCTTAGAGGTGGCTTTAAATATGTAAGAATCCCCATGGCTGGGTGGGAATCTGAGTGGAAAAGGAGGGGCTTTCCATCCAAGCGGAGTCATAAAGCCCATGGACTTGGGAAGACTCAGAAAGGAAGGCCATTTCTTGAATGAGGAAGTTCTTGCTGGTGATGAGAAGTAAGCATTTTGTTAGAAAACTGGTGCACAATCGGCAAGTGAAGTTCTCAAGATAGCCACCAGATGGCAACCGCACCCAAATTACTGATGTAATTTATTTGCTGGATCGGAATTTGCAGCTGGGAGGATTATTAAAAGTCCTCTGGTCCAGTCCCTTTATGTCACAGCTGCGGACTTTCAGCCAGAGTTTGATTATCTTGCCTGACGCCACATATCAAGTCGTTGGCAGAACTGGGGCTCCTGTGACCTCCTGACAAGGAATCCAGGCTTCTCTCTATGACGATGATCTGAAAGCAGTGTTCCTCACCCCTAATGAAACAAGATTAAATATAGAAAAGACAGAAGGAGCTGGTGTTTGAGTTTGAGAACAAAATCTTAGAGCTAAACCTTGAGCCTTAAGCAGCTGACTGTTAACTGTAAGGCAGTCAATGTATAGTGAGGGCTTGTTTGCTCTAAACAAGAGTAGGGGTGGAGGGGTGGGCAAAGAAGGGGATTCACAGATGCAAGTCAGACTGATCCCAGGAAGGTAAGAAGGTAGCAGGCAGGAAAAATCAAAGAGATATCATTGGAGGAGATGACCTGAGAACTAGAGAGAGAAAGATGTTATAAAGAGACAGTGACTTAGACAGAGGATGTTTAGTAGGCACCCAGGTGAAAAATCAGGAACAAGCCCACCATTGCAGCAGGGCCGGCCCCATGCAAAAGGCATGTAAGCCCAGCTTCCCAAGCGCTGAGGCCTCCCTCTGTACATACCTGCTCCTCACAGGGCCTCCCACCCCATCCCCACCTCAGTGAACTGTCACTGGCAGAAAAGGGTCTCCAGCTAGGCTTTGGCATCACAGGGCAAATTTAAGCAATTGCTCATCCCTAGGGGAGCTGCTGGCATTTTAGACTGATCTTTCATTTTGGATAAAAAGACATTGTTTGTCTTGAGCGATAGTATAGAAGAGGAACTGAGAACAGCAAGATGCTGGAGAGGGTCAGTGGGGAAGAAAATGGGTGACCAAGTCATGCAGGTAAGCCCTGGAAGCAGAAAGAAGAGTTGAGATCAGCAATCACATAAAAAATGTGTGGAATTATTTATCACTGTGCCTAGGATATTAGGTATTCAATCTGTGTTTGCTGAATTGATGCATCTTTAGTGACTCTGCAAAGGTTCATCTGGCAAGGGAGCAATGTGATGAAAATAGTATTTAGGAAAATTATTTCATTGTGAGTAGCTGAAACGGATGGAAGCTGCAAGATCTTGGCAGGAAGACTATTTCTTTTAAAGCTTTTTTTTTTTTTTTTTTTTTGAGAGGGCATCTCTCATATTTATTGATCAAATGGTTGTTAACAACAATAAAATTCAGTATAGGGGGGTCAATGCTCAATGTACAATCATTAATCCATCTCAAGCCTAATTCTCGTCAGTCTCCAATCTTCTGAAGCATAACGAACAAGTTCTTACATGGTGAACGAATTCTTACAGAGTGAATAAATTCTTACATGGTGAACAGTACAAGGGCATTCATCACAGAAACTTTCGGTTTTGATCATGCAATATGACCTATAAACCATCAGGTCAAATATGAATATTCATTTGATTTTTGTACTTGATTTATATGTTGATCCCACATTTCTCCTATTATTATTATTATTTTTATTTTTAATAAAATGCTGAAGTGGTAGGTAGATGCAAGATAAAGGTAGAAAACATAGTTTAGTGCTGTAAGAAGGCAAATGTAGATGATCAGATGATCAGGTGTGTGCCTATGGACTAAGTATTAATCCAGGCTAGACAAGGGCAGCAAGACATCCACGGATGCAGAAGATTTCTCTCAAAGCAGGGGGGGTGAGGTTCTGAGCCTCACCTCTGTTGATCCCCAAATTCTCACCTGATGGCCCCCCTGCGACTGTGCCTGTCTTAGGTTGTTCCTCCCTTGAGGAATCTTACCCGTCTCTGGCTAACCAGTCATCTTCCGGGGCCATACAGGGAAATGTAAAGTTGGTAAGTGAGAGAGAAGCCATATTGTTTGCAAAGGTTAGCTTTTTACTTCTTTGCAGATTTATGCCCTGTGGCTTCTATGCCCAGCACTTGTCTCGAGGTATCTTTACCACCTGGAGGAATTATGATACTCGGTAAATTCGATATGAGGCACGAATTCTATTTAAGGTTTGTAATTAGGAAGGAAGAAGAAAAGCTATAGATGTAGCATATGAAGGAAACTTGGGAGGATTGATTATTTCTTTGACATATCTTCTTGTATAGTACCTTAAGTATGTATAGGTTTTAAACTACTAACTAATTTGCACACACATATTAACATAATAGGAATACGGTGACATAAACAAAGCAAATCTATAATTACCAGCCATCTCCAGTGAAGCCAAGAAAACCATTTAGGCACCCTAGGCATTTGTGAAAATTTATCTATAATATGATGGATATTTTCCAACTGTACTTGAACCATCAGACAAATTAAAGCAGCCCATTTCTGGGATCTGTTCACATCCCATATGTTCTTTTAACCATAGATAGTCTATAGTCATGAGATTTTGGGGTGCTACAACTTGCACCCCTCCCAACTCCTGGTTGAGTTCCAACAGTACAGATCCAGTCAAATTCGTTGTCTCACTGTATGCACATGCCAGCCTAGACATCTCCCTCCTCATTCTTATGGCAAGTCCAGGAGACGGTGGGCTGGATGCAGCCACAACCGCAGCATCGTCCGGATCCCTGGGGAGGCTTTTTGATGATCATCCCCCGGCACGAGTCCTCCAGAGAGTGCTGATGCCGGAAGCTCCTCCTCATATCGTATCTTAGTTCATTTTCTGGGTATCCAAGCTAGGCCTTGATCTTCTGCGTAGAAACAAACAGACCCTTTGCCCACACTTTGACATGCCCTCTATACCACTGTGCAGAACTCATTGGAGGTCAGCACACAGTAACTGCTTTTTTTTTTTTTTTTTTTTTTTTAATTAAGAGAAAGGAATATTATCAGAAAAGAGTACCTCCATAGCTGATCATCTGACACCCTTTAAGTGATCAACATTAAGGATATTTAAAGCATGCGTTGATCTTTGATTTACCAATAGTTTTATCCTGTTAACGAGTAATCCCCCTTTTCTTTCTTTCTTTCTTTCTTTTTTTTTTTTTTTTTTTTAAATTTTTAATCTACCCTTTCATGAAGAATACTATGTTTACTATGCTCTCCCCTATATCAGGTCCCCCCTAACAACCCCATTACGGTTACTGTCCATCAGCTTAGCAAAATGTGGTAGAGTCACTACTTGTCCTCTCTGTGTTCTGCAGCCCACCCTCCCCTTTCTCCCTCCCCCCCATGCATGCTAATCTTAATACCCCCCTTCTTCTTCCCCCCCTTATCCCTCCCTGCCCACCCATCCTCCCCAGTTCCTTTCCCTTTGGTACCTGTTAGTCCATTTTTGGGTTCTGTAATTCTGCTGCTGCTTTGTTCCTTCAGTTTTTCCTTTGTTCCTATACTCCTCAGATGAGTGAAATCATTTGGTATTTCTCTTTCTCCGCTTGGCTTATTTCACTGAGCATAATACTCTCCAGCTCCATCCATGTTGCTGCAAATGGTTGGATTTTTCCACTTCTTATGGCTGAGTAGTATTCCATTGTGTATATGTACCACATCTTCTTTATCCATTCATCTACAGATGGACATTTAGGTTGCTTCCAATTCTTGGCTATTGTAAATAGTGCTGCGATAAACATAGGAGTGCATCTGTCTTTCTCAAACTTGATTGCTGCGTTCTTAGGGTAAATTCCTAGGAGTGGAATTCCTGGGTCAAATGGTAGGTCTGTTTTGAGCATTTTGATGCACCTCCATACTGCTTTCCACAATGGTTGAACTAATTTACATTCCCACCAGCAGTGTAGGAGGGTTCCCCTTTCTCCACAGCCTCGCCAACATTTGTTGTTGTTTGTCTTTTGGATGGCAGCTATCCTTACTGGTGTGAGGTGATACCTCATTGTAGTTTTAATTTGCATTTCTCTGATAATTAGCGATGTGGAGCATCTTTTCATGTGTCTCTTGGCCATCTGTATTTCTTTTTTGGAGAACTGTCTGTTCAGTTCCTCTGCCCATTTTTTAATTGGGTTATTTGTTTTTTGTTTGTTGAGGCGTGTGAGCTCTTTATATATTCTGGACGTCAAGCCTTTATCAGATCTGTCATTTTCAAATATATTCTCCCATACTGTAGGGTTCCTTTTTGTTCTATTGATGGTGTCTTTCGCTGTACAGAAGCTTTTCAGCTTAATGTAGTCCCACTTGCTCATTTTTGCTGTTGTTTTCCTTGCCCGGGGAGATATGTTCAAGAAGAGATCACTCATGTTTATGTCTAAGAGGTTTTTGCCTATGTTTTTTTCCAAGAGTTTAATGGTTTCGTGACTTACATTCAGGTCTTTGATCCATTTTGAGTTTACCTTTGTATATGGGGTTAGACAATGGTCCAGTTTCATTCTCCTACATGTAGCTGTCCAGTTTTGCCAGCTCCATCTGTTGAAGAGACTGTCATTTTGCCATTGTATGTCCATGGCTCCTTTATCAAATATTAATTGACCATATATGTTTGGGTTAATTTCTGGGGTCTCTAATCTGTTCCACTGGTCTGTGGCTCTGTTCTTGTGCCAGTACCAAATTGTCTTGATTACTATGGCTTTGTAGTAGAGCTTGAAGTTGGGGAGTGAGATCCCCCCTACTTTATTCTTCTTTTTCAGGATTGCTTTGGCTATTCGGGGTCTTTGGTGTTTCCATATGAATTTTTGAATTATTTGTTCCAATTCATTGAAGAATGTTGCTGGTAATTTGAGAGGGATTGCATCAAATTTGTATATTGCTTTCGGCAGGATGGCCATTTTGACGACATTAATTCTTCCTAGCCATGAGCATGGGATGAGTTTCCATTTATTAGTGTCCCCTTTAATTTCTCTTAAGAGTGACTTGTAGTTTTCAGAGTATAAGTCTTTCACTTCCTTGGTTAGGTTTATTCCTAGGTATTTTATTCTTTTTGATGCAATGGTGAATGGAATTGTTTTCCTGATTTCTCTTTCTATTGATTCGTTGTTAGTGTATAGGAAAGCTACAGATTTCTGTGTGTTGATTTTGTATCCTGCAACTTTGCTGTATTCCGATATCAGTTCTAGTAGTTTTGGAGTGGAGTCTTTAGGGTTTTTTATGTACAGTATCATATCATCTGCAAATAGTGACAGTTTAACTTCTTCTTTACCAATCTGGATTCCTTGTATTTCTTTGTTTTGTCTGATTGCCGTGGCTAGGACCTCCAGTACTATGTTAAATAACAGTGGGGAGAGTGGGCATCCCTGTCTGGTTCCCGATCTCAGTGGAAATGCTTTCAGCTTCTCGCTGTTCAGTATAATGCTGGCTGTGGGTTTATCATATATGGCCTTTATTATGTTGAGGTACTTGCCCTCTATTCCCATTTTGCTGAGAGTTTTTATCATGAATGGATGTTGAATTTTGTCAAATGCTTTTTCAGCATCTATGGAGATGATCATGTGGTTTTTGTCTTTCTTTTTGTTGATGTGGTGGATGATGTTGATGGATTTTCGAATGTTGTACCATCCTTGCATCCCTGGGATGAACCCCACTTGGTCATGGTGTATGATCCTTTTGATATACTGTTGAATTCTGTTTGCTAATATTTTATTGAGTATTTTTGCATCTACATTCATCAGGGATATTGGTCTGTAATTTTCTTTTTTGGTGGGGTCTTTTCCTGGTTTTGGTATTAGGGTGATGTTGGCTTCATAGAATGAGTTTGGGAGTATTCCCTCTTCTTCTATTTTGTGGAACACTTTAAGGAGAATGGGTATTATGTCTTCTCTGTGTGTCTGATAAAATTCCGAGGTAAATCCGTCCGGCCCCGGGGTTTTGTTCTTGGGTAGTTTTTTGATTACTGTTTCAATTTCTTTGCTTGTAATTGGTTTGTTTAACTTTTGTGTTTCTTCCTTGGTCAGTCTTGGGAGGTTGTATTTTTCTAGGAAGTTGTCCATTTCTTCTAGGTTTTCCAGCTTGTTGGCATATAGGTTTTCATAGTAGTCTTTAATAATTCTTTGTATTTCTGTGGAGTCTGTCGTGATTTTTCCATTCTCATTTCTGATTATGTTGATTTGTGTTGACTCTCTTTTTCTCTTAATAAGTTGGGCTAGAGGCTTATCTATTTTGTTTATTTTCTCAAAGAACCAGCTCTTGGTTTCATTGATTTTTGCTATTGTTTTATTCTTCTCAATTTTGTTTATTTCTTCTCTGATCTTTATTATGTCCCTCCTTCTGCTGACTTTAGGCCTCATTTGTTCTTCTTTTTCCAGTTTTAATAATTGTGATGTTAGACTATTCATTTGGGATTGTTCTTCCTTCTTCAAGTGTGCCTGGATTGCTATATACTTTCCTCTTAAGACTGCTTTCGCTGCATCCCACAGAAGTTGGGGCTTAGTGTTGTTGTTGTCATTTGTTTCTATATATTCCTTGATCTCTATTTTGATTTGTTCATTGATCCATTGATTATTTAGTAGCATGTTGTTAAGCCTCCATGTGTTTGTGAGCCTTTTTGTTTTCTTTGTAGAATTTATTTCTACTTTCATACCTTTGTGGTCTGAAAAATTGGTTGGTAGAATTTCAATATTGTGGAATTTACTGAGGCTCTTTTTGTGAGCTAGTATGTGGTCTATTCTGGAGAATGTTCCATGTGCACTTGAGAAGAATGTATATCCTGTTGCTTTTGGATGTAAAGTTCTATAGATGTCTATTAGGTCCATCTGTTCTAGTGTGTTGTTCAGTGCCTGTGTGTCTTTACTTATTTTCTGCCTGGTGGATCTATCCTTTGGGGTGAGTGGTGTGTTGAAGTCTCCTACAATGAATGCATTGCAGTCTATTTCCCTCTTTAGTTCTGTTAGTATTTGCTTCACATATGCTGGTGCTCCTGTATTGGGTGCATATATATTTAGAATGGTTATATCCTCTTGTTGGACTAAGCCCTTTATCATTATGTAGTGGCCTTCTTTATCTCTTGTTACTTTCTTTGTTTTGAAGTCTATTTTGTCTGATATTAGTACTGCAACCCCTGCTTTCTTCTCACTGTTGTTTGCCTGAAATATGTTTTTCCATCCCTTGACTTTTAGTCTATGCTTATCTTTGGGTTTAAGGTGAGTTTCTTGTAAGCAGCATATAGATGGGTCTTGCTTTTTTATCCATTCTATTACTCTATGTCTTTTGATTGGTGCATTAAGTCCATTTACATTTAGGGTGACTATTGAAAGATATGTACTTATTGCCATTGCAGGCTTTAGATTCGTGGTTACCAAAGGTTCAAGGTTAGCTTCTTTAGTATCTTACTGCCTAACTTAGCTCGCTTACTGAGCTGTTATATACACTGTCTGGAGAGTCTTTTCTTCTCTCCCTTCTTATTCCTCCTCCTCCATTCTTCATATGTTGTGTGTTTTGTTCTGTGCTCTTTTTAGGGGTGCTCCCATCTAGAGCAGTCCCTGCAGGATGCCCTGTAGAGGTGGTTTGTGGGAAGCAAATTCCCTCAGCTTTTGCTTGTCTGGGAATTGTTTGATCCCACCATCATATTTAAATGATAGTCGTGCTGGATACAGTATCCTTGGTTCAAGGCCCTTCTGTTTCATTGCATTAAGTATATCATGCCATTCTCTTCTGGCCTGTAGGGTTTCTGTTGAGAAGTCTGATGTTAGCCTGATTGGTTTTCCTTTATAGGTGACCTTTTTCTCTCTAGCTGCCTTTAAAACTCTTTCCTTGTCCTTGATCCTTGCCATTTTAATTATTATGTGTCTTGGTGTTGTCCTCCTTGGATCCTTTCTGTTGGGGGTTCTGTATAATTCCATGGTCTGTTCGATTATTTCCTCCCCCAGTTTGGGGAAGTTTTCAGCAATTATTTCTTCAAAGACACTTTCTATCCCTTTTCCTCTTTCTTCCTCTTCTGGTATCCCTATAATACGAATGTTTTTCCTTTTGTATTGGTCACATATTTCTCTTAGTGTTGTTTCATTCCTGGAGATCCTTTTATCTCTCTCTCTGTCAGCTTCTATACGTTCCTGTTCTCTGGCTTCTATTCCTTCAATGGCCTCTTGCATCTTATCCATTCTGCTTATAAATCCTTCCAGGGATTGTTTCACTTCTGTGATCTCTTTCCTGACATCTGTGATCTCCTTCCGGACTTCATCCCACTGCTCTTGCATTTTTCTCTGCATCTCATCCCACTGCTCTTGCATTTTTCTCTGCATCTCATCCCATTGCTCTTGCATTTTTTTCTGCATCTCTGTCAGCATGTTCATGATTTTTATTTTGAATTCTTTTTCAGGAGGACTAGTTAGGTCTGTCTCCTTCTCAGGTGTTGTCTCTGTGATCTTTGTCTGCCTGTAGTTTTGCCTTTTCATGGTGATAGAGATAGTTTGCAGAGCTGGTACAAGTGACCGCTGGAAGAGCTTCCCTTCTTGTTGGTTTGTAGCCTTTTCCTGGGAGAATAGCGACCTCTAGTGGCTTGTGCTGGGCAGCTGTGTGCAGACAGGGCTTCTGCTTCCTGCCCAGTTGCTTTGGGGTTTATCTCCGCTGTTGCTGTGGGCTTGGCCTGGCTGGGGCTGTTCCTCCAAAATGGTGGAGCCCCGTTGGAGGGGGAGCAGCCAGGAGACTATTTATCTCCGTAAGGGGCCTCTGTGCTCCCTGCTGCCCAGGGGGTTAGAGTGCCCAGAGATCCCCAGATTCCCTGCTTCTGGTCTAAGTGACCTGTCCTGCCCCTTTAAGATTTCCAAAAAGCACTCTCCCAACCAAAACAACAACAGCAACAATGAGAGAGGGAACAGAAAGAAAGAGAAAAAAAAAAAAGGAAAAAAAAGGAAAAAACAAGCGATTTTTTTTTTTTTTTTGTCCTCAGGTGCTGGTCCCAGGCACCCGCTCACTGGTCCTGCTGCCCTGTCTCCCTAGCACCAGGGTCCCTGTCCTTTCAAGGCTTCCAAAAAGCACCCACCCACCGGTCCGGCAGGGAAGGAACGCTCAATATTCTTTGTCCTCAGGCACTGGTCCCACGCACCCGCTCACCAGTCCCGCCGCCCTGCCTCCCTAGCACCGGGGTCCCTGTCCCTTCAAGGCTTCCAAAAAGCACTCGGCAAAAAGAGAGAAAAAAAAGGGGAAAAACACGCGATTTCTTCCGTCCTCAGGTGCTGGTCTCAGGCACCCACCCACCGGTCCCA
Source organism: Manis javanica (assembly GCF_040802235.1). NCBI lineage: Eukaryota > Metazoa > Chordata > Mammalia > Pholidota > Manidae > Manis > Manis javanica. The sequence goes on from NC_133164.1 coordinate 111,070,099, forward strand.
CAGGGAAAAATGCGGGATATTCTTTGTCCTCAGGTGCCGGTCCCAGGCACCCGCTCACCAGTCCCGCCGCCCTGCCTCCCTAGCACCGGGGTCCCTGTCCCTTTTAGGCTTCCAAAAAGCACTCGCAGAAAAGAGAAAAAAAAAAGGGGAAAAACGCGCGATTTCCTCTGTCCTCAAGTGCCGGTCTCAGGCACCCGCCCACCGGTCCCGCAGGGAAAAACGGGGGATAATCTTTGTCCTCAGGCGCCGGTCCCAGCCACCCGCTCACCAGTCCCGCCACTGTGCCTCCCTAGCACTGGGGTCCCCGTCCCTTCAAGGCTTCCAAAAAGCGCTCGCCCAAAAGAGAAAAAAAAAAAAAAGGGGAAAAACGCGCGACCTCCTCCGTCCTCAGGCACTGGTCTCAGGCACCCGCCCCCAGGTCTCGCAGGGAGAAACGCGGGATATTGTTTGTCCTCCGGCGCCGTTCCCAGGCACCTCCTCACCAGTCCCGCCACCCTGCCTCCCCAGCAACGGGGGCCCGTCCCTCTAAGGCTTCCAAAAAGCGCTCGCCAAAAAAAAAACCGCTCCGGTTTCTCTCCACCCGCCGGGAGCCGGGGGGAGGGGCGCTCGGGTCCCGCCGGGCTGGGGCTTGTATCTTACCCCCTTCACAAGGCGCTGGGTTCTTGCAGGTGTGGATGTGGTCTGGATGTTGTCCTGTGTCCTGTGGTCTCTATTTTAGGAAGATTTTTCTTTGTTATATTTTCATAGCTCTATGTGTTTTTGGGAGGAGATTTCCACTGCTCTACTCACGCCGCCATCTTGGCTCCCCAGAACCTCTTTTAAAGCTTTTTGAGACATAATTCACATACCATACAGTTCACTCATTTGAAGTGCACCATTCAATGCTTTGAGTATATTCAAAGATATGTGCAACCACCCGTCATCACAGCCAATCTGAGAGCATTTTCATCATCTCAAGAAGAGATTCCACATCCTTTATCTGTCACCTCTGTGTCCCTATCCTCCTGTCCCCCAGCACTACCATGAATTTTTTTTGTCTTGATAGATTTCCCTATTCTGGACTTCCATGTGAATTTCCATTTATATGGTATGTGGTCTTTTATGACTGGCTTCTTTCACTTAACATATGTTTTCAGGGTCCACCATGTTGAGGCATGTTTTAGGATTTCATTCCTTCTTATTCCGTCATTAGTATAAATCACATCAACTCATCTGTTGACGGACATTTGGGTTGTTTCCACATTTTGGCTATTATGGAGCATGCTATTATAAAGATTCACCTACAAGTTTTCTGTTTGGATATATGTTTTCATTTCTCTTGGCCAAAATTGATGGATCATATGGTAACTCTATTTAATCATTTGAAGAACTTTTAGATTGTTTTTCAAAGTAGCTGCCCAATTTTACATTCCCACCAGCAGTGTGTCTGAGGGTCCTGAGTTCTCCACATCCTTACAAACACTTTTTACTGCTGACTTTTTTATTCTAGCTATCCTAATACTAGACATGATGAAGTGTGAAGTGGTATCTCACTGTGGTTTTGTTTTTTATTTCCCTGATGACTTACTGATTTTCTGATGATGACTGATTTTTCTCTGTTGTTTTTCTACTCTCAATACCATTTGTTTCCACTTTAATCTTTACTACTTACTCCCTTATGCTCACTTCGGGTTTATTTTGATCTTCTTTTCCCAGTGCCTCAAGGTGGAAAGTTAGGTTATTGATTTGTGATCTTTCTTCTATTATAATATAGGCAATTACAGCTGTAGGTTTCTTCTAAGCACTGCTTTAGCTGCATTCTGTAAGTTTTGGAACGTTGCGGCTTCATTTTCATTTAATTCATCTTAAAGTATTTTCTGTGGAGCAAGTTATTGCAGGTAGGAGAAAGAGCTTGGTTAAAAGCATAGAGGTAGGAAAGCTTAGGGCAAGCTTGGTGGGGACTTGGGTCTGGCAAGAGCAGAGGGTATGTACCGAAGAGTTTGAGTGCCAGAGAAAGGGAAGTTGGAGTCACAGTGTATGAAGGGCTAAAAAGTTTATACTGAATGTACACAGCTCCTTGGGTAAGGGAAACAAAAGCAAAAATGAACAAATGAGACTACATCAAACTGAAAAGCATCTGTACAGCAAAGGACACCATCAGCAGAACAAAAAGGTATCCTACTGTATGGGAGAATATATTCGTAAATGACTTATCCAATAAAGGGTTAACATCAAAAATACATAAAGAGCTTATGTGCCTCAACACCCAAAAAACAAATAACCCAATTAAAAAATGGGCGGAGGATCTGAACAGACACTTCTCCAAAGAAGAAATTCAGATGGCCAACAGGCACATGAAAAGATGCTCCACATTGCTAAATCATCAGGGAAATGCAAATTAAAACCACAGTGAGATATCACCTCACACCAGTAAGGATCGCCACCATCCAACAGACAAGAAACAACAAATCCTGGCAAGGATGGAAAGAAAGGGGAACCCTCCTACATTGTTGGTGGGAATGTAGATTAGTTCAACCATTGTGGAAAACAATATGGAGAGTCATCAAAAAGCTAAAAGTAGAAATACCATTTGACCCAGTGATTCCACTCTTAGGAATTTACCCGAAGAAAACAAGATCCCTGATTCAAAAAGACATATTCACCCTTATGTTTAGTGCAGCACTATTTACAATAGCCAAGATATGAAAACAACCTAAGTGTTCATCAGTAGATGAATGGATAAAGAAGTGGTACATATACACAATGGAATACTATTCAGCCATAAGAAGGAAGCAAATCCTACCATTTGCAACAACATGGATGGAGCTAGAGGGTATTATGCTCAGTGAAATAAGCCAGGCTAAGAAAGACAAGTATCTAATGATTTCACTCATTTGTGGAGAATAACAACAAAGCAAAAGTGAAGGAACAAGCAGCAGCAGACTCACAGACTCCAAGAATGGACTAGTGGTTACCAAAGGGAAGGGGTTGGGAAGGGGTTGGGGAGGGTGGGTGAGGAGGGAGGGAGAAGGGGATTAAGGGACATTATAATTAGCACTCACAATATAGGTAGGTCACGGGGAAGGCAGTGCAGCACGGAGAAGACAAGGAGTGACTCTGTAGCATCTTACTACGCTGACGGGCAGCAACTGTAATGGGGTGGGGGGACTTGATAATACGGGTGAATGTTGAAACCACAATGTTGCTCATGTGAAACCTTCATAAGATTGTATATCAATGATACCTTAATGAAAAAATAAAATAAAATAATAAAAAGTTTATACTAAATGGATTTCAAATAATCGCTTACCACTTCTAGGACTATTGTGTTATTTCACTTTCTTCCTAGATGTGGAATGAGTTGCTCCACAGATGCAGAAGACAGAGAGGAAAAAGCTCAGGGGGAGGGACAGGAATAGTCATTATGAACACAAAAATAGGCAACGTCTGTGCAACTTTGTTATAATTCTGTAACAAGGATTATACCGTGTTTTTCATCACTGGCTAATTTTTAAATTTTGAAAATAACAGTACTTCTATTGTTCATTCTTGCCCTTTTGAAACCCTATTCTCGGCTTCCATGCCACTGCCCCTTCCTGGTTTCCCTTCTGTCACTGCTTCCTTTAGCATCACCCACTAAATGCTGGAGTTTCTCAAGGTTCAGACTCCTTCTCTCCAGGCAAACTTGTCTATACCCATGGCTTTGACCATCATTTGTGCACTGATCTCAGAGCTCAGCCAGATCTTTCCTCTGAGCTGCAAACCAGTCCTTAGAATTGTCTATTCACTATCTCCACTCAAACTCACTTGACTGAGACTCAACTCATAGTCTCCCCCATTCAAGCTCCAACCTGGACTCTTTGTAACCACACAAGGCCGAGGCTTCCATGATATTTTCTCCCAGTCACTTCAGTAGCCTTCTAATGATCTTCTAGAACCCTCTCTTACCTCCTTCCAAGCTCTTCTCCATACTGGATACAGGATGGTTCATTTGAAATGATCATGCTACTGCCTGTAGTAGACATCATTTAATTTTTGGCTGTCCAGCACCTTAACTACCTCTCCATGCTGGGTGAGAGACGATAAAGCCCTGAGCTAGAGAACTGGCAGAGAAAAACAGGAATGAGTATATTTAAGAGACATTCTGAAGCAAAATTAATGGGGCTATTAAGGTACTGCAGGGAAGGAATGGATGAAATTAGGGCTAGGTTTGGCTGAGGGACCCAAAACTTAGACTTACACTAGGGAGCCCAGGTAGCAGCAGTGCAGAGCTAGCATGGTGTTCCAGTGCCAGGGACTTACTATGTTGGGTTCCTTCTATCCTGTCACTCAACATCCTCAATGCACAGCTTCATGACACGGTCCAAGGACGCTCTCCAGTGCCTGCATTACACCTGCCTTATAGCCAACAGACAGCAGGAAAGAGACAAGAGTAGGGCACGCCGGTGACTTTTAAGAACTTCTTCCTAAAAATGTTGTCTCTTCCATGACATTGGTCATTATGTAATCACATCTAATTGGAAGGGAGGCTGGGAGATACCTTTGCTCTGGGCAGCTAACATTTGGGAGATAATAGCTGAGAAAAAAGGTAGAAGAGAAATTGGAAAATAACTTGCCTCAAGGGGTCAAACGTAATTCTAATCATATCCATTGGCTGGCTATGAATGAAGAAAGAAGAGAATTTAAGGAGGTTTTTAGGAAGCCACAGAGTAAAAAGGAGTAAGTTTTGTTTTCAGTGTATCTATTTTGGGGTGGTGTATAGGACGCCAGGTGGAGAAAATCACCAGGCATTGGAAACATATATACAGATGTGTCCTTATTTCCTCTGTTTAGACCATGCTCCTTGAGGGTGGAGATTCTTGGTTATCCATCATTAAACGTCCATCATGCCTTGCAAGTCTCTAGAATGGATAAAGATCACAAGAAAATTAAGGTTAAAAAAAAGGACGAATTTTTTAAAGGTACAAATGGAGAGACTATAGAACACAGCCACTGTTACAGAAACCACTGGAAAGGGTTTTCTCAGACGACTTTGCACAGGAAAGCTGCCTTGCATGCAATCCATTCAAAACCTATTAGAATCGCACTTGTCTCAAGTACAGAGCAGAGGAAAGCGCCTTCTAAAACCAGGCGGAACATTTCATGCATCTTTGATAGGATGATGAGGGAGGAGGGAAGATCTTGGAGATCTAGCTTTACCGCGGGGTCTGTTTAAGGTCACACGACCAGGCAATGTCACAGCCACATACCTCCCGTTGTCCAGGCTGAGGGGCACCGCTGCACCTGAGCTTAAGAAGCTGACCCGCCGAAGGTGGGGGGAGCCCGGCACTCTCCGCGTCTTCCAGGGCTGAGACGCGGCCAAGGATCTAGAAGATTTTATCCAGTTTTACGAAGTGGGGTTTACAGTGAGCAATTAAGGCACAGCCAAGAAGTTAATCACTAATGAGTCATGAACCCTGCGCCTATTGTACAGTTAACAAGCTGCGCCAGATTATTAGAGCCAGTTCCCAATTTAGGGGACGACATTGGCCGCAAAGTACATCATCGACCTCTTGAGAGGTCGGGCGCGCGGAGAGGACGCAGGCCGAGTCCCGACGACTGCAGCGGTGCTCGGGATTGCAGAGCAGACAAGAAGTGCGGATTTTTCATTAACCTTATCCTGCCTGAAAATCTTTTCCCGCCGGTCTCCTGGAGGATTGAATTCTATTGGTGTAGGTTCTGCGGGTGGAAAGGAGCGCTTGTCCTGAGACAGAGAAGGGCACGCGGCGCGGCGGGAGCGCGGAGGCGTCACACGCGTGGAGTCGCTAGCCGTGGAGTCGCCAGCCGCGGAGGCAGGGCCGCAGCCCCGAGGTCCCTACCGTGCCCCGCTCGCGGGAGGGACGCGGCTCCCGGGAGGGGACCCCAGGCCGCCCCGCTCCCAGAACGTGGGCTCTCGGGGGGCTCCGCGAAGACTTTCAATGAACCGATGAACTTGGCTGAGAGGGCAAGATTAGGATTCCCTGTCTCCCCTCGCCCGATTCTAGATCAGCTGAGACGGCAGGGATTGTCTCCCTTGGTTTGATATTTCCCATCTCCCCAAACATTAACTACGGGTTTTAAGTCAATACACTGGGGTCGCCCCGCTTCAATGCGCCGAAGCCTGCCGCGCCCAAGGGGTCCTCCCATCTCCCACCCCGTCTCGCCCATACCAGCGGAGGTGGGAGCTCAGACCGCAGGGTGCAGAACCGGGTCGGACAGCGGGAATCCCAGGAAGGATGAGCAGCCTGACCGGCCTGGGGTCCAGGAAAACGAGGAGAGCCCCGCTCTGCAAACGGGCGACCGGGAGAGGCGGGGCCCTCTGTCCGCCGCGTCCCTGCCGGAAAATAAAGGCGCCACCAGAAGTCCGGAGCCGTGGCGAGCAGTGCGGACACGCCACCCTTGTGGGCTGGAAGAGACTCCGCCGTAAAGGGACTGAAACGCCCCCAACGGGGCGGGGTGGCTGGTGGCGGCCGCAGTAGCCGGGGGCAGGCTCCGCGCCGCGCGGGCATCTCGGAATCAGCCCCCGGGTCTCGGTAGAACTCAGGACTGCCAGCGCCCCCGGGGGCGCGGCCGCGCCTCACTCCGCCCTTCCCTCGGAGCGGCCCAATCCGAGGCGTCCCCGGCCGTAGAGCCCCGCCCTTCGCGGCTCCCAGGCTGGTCCCAGCAGCCGAGGAGGGGAGGTCCTGCAGGCTCACCGGCTTCCCTCCCGCGGCCTGCGGGAACAGAAATCTTGCTCTGGGAAGAGCGTCCCCAAGACCTCCCTCTTAGATTGAGTGAATCCAAGTCGACCTGAATCAAGGACTGACTCGATCTTGAGGAGGTCACTCTGCTTGGAACGACAGTGCCCTTCTTCTCCGAACCCCGTAGCACCCCTCCTTACTGGTTCTTGCTCCCTTTCACTGGACACCGCTGGCACTGCCTAAGCCAAACCCGCAGTCTCATTACAGAATACCCAAGAACCATTTCCAAAGTGGTGCGGGCTTACTGGTGGAGGTCTTTCCCTGGAGTCTCTGAAAGGCTTGCGTCCAGACCAAAGTAGATCCAACACAGTCTGGTTTTAGAAACCGGTGCCCCAGCTTAACAGGCGCTTCTGCAAAGTGCTTTCTGTAGCCATGAGCTTCAGCAGCGTTTCAGGGTATTCTGGGGTTTTAATGCTCTTTATCACAAGCCATTCTTACCAGCAGCCTAAGTACTGGCTTCCCACCTCGCATGCACCCCACTCCTGGAGCTGGCTGCATGAATCGCAGTGCTTAGAGCTGTAGGGGCTGGGCGGATGCTTTGTCCAGATTTCCCCAGGAGGCCCAGGAGAGCACGCTCAACTAGCACCCACACCTGAGGATCTCAGTTCCTACTGCGGCTTAATGAGCTTTCTTTCCTGCGAACCGAAATGAGCTCCTATTCAGCAAATGCTTCCTAAACCTGCACTAGGAGATCGAGATGGTGAACTGACCACAGCTTCTGGTTATTCCTGCCCCAACACTTAAAAGCAGTGTTCACTGGGGGCAACTTCTCCGTGCCTCAGTTTCCTCATTTATAAAATGCGGCAAAGCGTATCTTCCTGGCAGGGTTCTTTTGAGGCTTAAATGAGTCAATAGACATAAGCTGCTTTGAAGAGTGCTGGCCCATAGTAAGCATTCAGTGATCATCCGCTGTTAGTGTTTTAATCATTTTCCAAGAACTTGTCCCTGAAGTCCAGGTATGGCTCACCCTGTTGGGGGTCCTAATGAGAGGGGCCTTGGGCCTCAGCGGACTAAAAAGAATGATTTGAAACATTCATTCTCAGACTAAATAATAAAAGAAGAGAGAAGTGGTGGAAAACTTCAGATGAAAAAAAGAGTAGAGAGAAAAATGGCAGAGAGGAGACAAAATGAATAACCATGGGAATGATCTAAGGGAAACGAAGAAAACGCTGATGGTGGGCTGGGCAGTCAGAGGTGCTCGGGACTGTGGAGGAGAAGGAGGCGGGGCAAGTGTGGAGCTGACCCAGGGCCAGTGAAGTTGAGAGTCCTCTGAATAAGTCATTGCTAGCAAAACGCGGACGTTAAAGGATGAAAGAAAAAAAATGAGCGGATGGATGAAAGAGAAGATGGACTCCACTGAAAGAAGTTTACTTACATATTCATCCGAGTTTACCTATGTATTCTTGCCAAGAGCTGATACCAGCTGGGCCGCTCCATTTCTCCGGAGAACATCGTTGTGAGGGACAGTGGAAGTATCACTTCCTATCTCTTGGGGAAAGTAGCCCATTGGACACATTCTTACTGACCTGCAAGGCCCTGGATGAGGGTCTAGGGCAACAGCCCTGGTTATGCCAGAGACTCTCAGGACCTGCATGGCAATCCTGCAGAGGCAGTCTCTCTACCCCCAGCCCCCGGACAGTCATGTTTTTCCCAAGTAGATTTCGGCACAGGGATTCCGTGGGATCAGAGAAGCGGGATCGCAATGCGTACTGCCTCGTGTGGGGTCCTTGGTCGTTTACACAAAGCCCTTAAAGGTCATCTTACGCCGTATTTCCCATCTAACCGGGAGGTGGCGTTCATTTAGGCAAGGAAAAGGTGCCTGGATGGTTCGCTAACGTGCCAACTTCGGACAGGCAGTAGCCACTTGATGCCAGGGCTCTGGCCTCGGGGGAGGACCGAGAAAGGTCGCTCTGCCCCAGTCCTCAGAGGTCTGTTATCAACCCTTGTTTGGCACTGAGCCGGCGACCCGGACAATGATCTGAGAGGGATCTTGGGCCGGTAGGCGCTTGGGCACGTTCAGCTCTCGCTTTGGGGAAGGTGGTGTAGACACTTCCTGCTGGTGTCAGTTCTTCAGAGTGGCTGAGGCAGCTAGGCTGTTGGGGTTTCGAGGCGCTGGAAACGCGCGGGCGGGGCCTTAGGCTCGGATCATCCGGCCCCGCACACTCCACGCGCTCTGGGGAAGGGCGCTTCCGGCTGAGGGCACCGCAGCGCCCGGGAGGCCGGAGAGCCTGCACTGCAGCCAAGCGCCCTCAGGGGGATGCGCAGGGGGCCCAAGCCCCTGCACAACCCTCCGTTTTCCCTGGCCCACCCGGTGCATCCCCGCAGCCCCTCGCGCTACCCATTCGCGCACACACCTTCCTCCCCGCCACCGCAGTCCTGGGCGCGCTCGACCAGACTCAAACCCAAGCAAACAAATCTTTAATTATCCTCCCCAATCCTTTCAAACACTACTTATACAAACAGTTCCTCAAGCTCTATCTTCCCGCCTCTCCATCCCCCCAGTTGTGATCATCTGGGGCTGCCACGCCGCCCAGACCGGCGCAAGTCAGGCCCTTAGGGTCCCCCTTGAATTTGGAGGCTCCGGCGCCCGCCAGGGAGAGAACAGTGTGCCCCGAGAGCCGGACCGCCTCGCCCCGTCCATCAGCAGGGCTGGGAGTCGGTGAGGGTGCGGGGGTGGCCTGAGGGCCTCCCGTAGGTCCGAAGAAGACGTGCGTCCAGGATCCAAGCCTGCCTGCGGCCCTGGGGAAGAGGGGCTGAGTGGGGGCGGGGGGCGGGGAGAAGGGGTGCGCCTGTGCGACTTGGGGCTGGCTCCCAGGATGGTTCCCCGGTGTCCCTAGAGGGCCTGCCACGGCTTCCCGATGGCCTGGATGTGCTCCTTGGCCTTCAGCCGCAGGGCCGCGATGCTGCTGTTGCGGGGATCCGTCTCGTCCAGGGGGAACTTGTCCCCGAAGCCGGGCGCGCACGGGTATGCAGGCGGCGGCGGTCCCAGAGGCTGCAGGCCGGCGCCCAGCGGCGGCGAGTTCAGGAAGGACGGCGGCGGCGGCGGCGTGTAGCTGGCGGGCAGGCTCTGCGCCGGCGGCCCGAAGCCCGGCAGGCTCTGCAGCGCCGTGGCGCCCCCGCCCGGCAACTGCGGCCCGAGCCACGACTCCAGCGGCAGGGCGCCCCCCGCCGGCCCGCCGCCGCCGCTGGGGCCCGCGCCCAAGGGCGCCAGGGCCGTCGAGGGCGGGGAGCGGCTGAAGGAGAGGAGGGGCGAGTCCTGCAGCTTCATGGACGACACTTCCAGCTTCTCCTGCCGCCTCCACTTGGCCCGTCGGTTCTGGAACCATACCTGCGGAAGGCAGCACAGCGGCCGTCGGGCTGCGGCGGGGGCCGCCCGGCCAGGTCGCCCCCGCCCCAACCCCGCCCTGGGCCTCCACGGCGCCCACCTGCTCCTTTCACTCCCCGCCCCACCCCTACCATCTCCTTTCTTGTTCATCCCGTTTTCTCTTTGTCTCTTCCCCTCTTTCTTGTTTTCCTGAGTCTCTTTGTCCCACCCTTGTCCTCCGTGATATCCCCGCCCTTGTCCCTGTTTCCCTCATCCATAGCTGTGGCTGTGTTTCCAACTCCTGGCACCGAGCAGGTGCTCCAAAGAAGGTGAAGTTAACCCTGGAGTCGGAGCATAGGGCTGTGGAAACCAGATCCGCATTTCTGTGACCTGCTGGTTGGCCCCTCCTGACACTCAGTTTAGCCTCTGCCTGGCTCCCTGTAAGGTACAGCTGTCATTGGCTGCATTTTTGTCTCAGACTTTATGTTTTACCTGCCTTTTGCCTCTTTTATAAACATACGAATAAGCAAATACTGGAAGTACTGTAACTGGCAAAGTTGGTTTTTAAAATAGAGCCAACTCCACGAATTACTGGTTATAATAATCAGTAGAAGAAAGTGAGTTTCTTTTATCCAAGCATATTTGAATTCATGCTTTAATAAGATTTTCATTTTTATTTATTGATAGCCTTTTAGTATGTCTGATATTTCTTATAAATGGTTTTCAATGATTACAATAGTTCATTATATGTACTTAGTTCATTGTATGTACTTCTAGTTTGTGGACTTAGTTTTGACATTACCCTAAGATGAGTCCGGTTTTTCTTTTTTCTTTACACATAAAGTCCATGCCTAGAGTGCAGCCTGGTCTCTTATAGATGAAACTTCTGTTACTGATTTGATAAAAAGCACAAGAAAGGGTGTAATTAAGTTTTACCACTAAGTTACCACCCTCAGAAACAGAACAGAGAATTGGTCTAGTTTAGTGGAGGATCTGGAAAGAACTATGACCCAACTAGTGGCATCAGTGTTATATTTACGAAGGAGAATAGGGAATAGTTGTGACCTCAGAAGGGAGAAAACAGTTCTGAATCAATAAGGTGGACAGGGTGGGGGTAGGGACTTCCTAGGAAGGCTGAGAAAACAGCCATCTAACAGCTGAGCAGAGCAGACAAGTTTGTGCAGGGCAGGGATTTGTGGAGGAAAAAACTGTAAGTACCCAGGCCCCTTCCCACAGATTCATCTACATATGTGAGGCCCTAAACATTTCTCACAAGTATTAGCTATTTTGCTGATAATAGAGAAGAAAGAAAACACTGGCATGGGTGCAGGCTCCCATCCCTCTGCCTCCTACATTTCCCTGCATATCCCTCTCTACCCTCCAAAATATCAGCTATGGTCTTTGGATCCAGTATCAGAGCCAGAGGGCTGCAGACTGCGACAGGGCACTCTTATATCGCTATACTGCTGCCCTCAACACAGTCAGAGACAACCCCCCAACCCCCAACCTGATTACATCACATAGCCCATGTGTTAAGAACCTGCCATATGCCGGGCGCTGTGCTGGCCCTGTGGTCACAGAGAAGACACAGACACTGTTCTCAAGAAGCTCACAACTTAGGGGAGATGCCAAAAATCCCTGAGCATGTAAAGAGGAATAAGACAGGTGGAGCAGAGGTGGCCTCAGGTATGAAGGCAGTCCCTGCAGTTGGCTATACCTGCGTTCGGTAGGGACACTGGAAGGCTTGGTTCTCCTCTCTCTTCCTTGTTCTTGTATTCTTTTCCTTTGCCAGTCCTAGCATCCCTCCCTGAAAAGCAGGTGCTAGGATGCCCACCCCTTTAATGGAATCATTGCTGCTTTAGTGCTCCAAATTAGGAGAAATTGAACTTTCCTGCCAGTTAATTTTGAGTCATATTAGGGAACTGTTTTTTAAAACCATGACATTTACTCATTACTTTAAACCCCTGAATCAAGTAGAAGAGAAAAAAAGGCAAGAACTTGCCTTTTTACTTTTACAACAAGGCCAAGAGCCACCAAACATCTGAGTATGCTCACTTCCTGGAAATCTAATTCATTAGACACACACACAAATCCCAACTTAGTTCCACTGTCTTTAAGATGCACTGAAATTTGGTCCCAATAACTCCTTTTCAGGCCTCTGTTTTAAACTCCCAATTTGGAAATCCTCCCAGATTTTTCACAGATGACTAGCAAATATTTAAGGCTTTCAAATATTTTAATGATCAGGGATTAAAGATAATTAAGCTTAATTAAAGCGAAAACCCCTTTACAATGAAAAGAAAAGGTCTCTGCAGCAGCAGGAAGTTTAGCTGGATGTGTACCAGAGATGCAAAAGTCAGTTTCTTAAATGAATCCACCAAAAGTTTCAACTGTGAGGCCCCAGACCCCTCACAAGAAGACAGGGGTTTCCTTTTTCAACATGGTATATTGCAAGCTAGTGACTAGGGTGGCACTGGGGGCTGGAACCCCATTACCCTCCAGCGCTGCCTACATTCAGTCCCTCTCGGCTCATCCCTCCCTTCAGTGGCTCCGCCACCCAATCCCGCTGTGTCTGGTCTGTTCTTGCCTCTTCAGCCTGCCAGCCATTCCCAATTTCTCTTTTTAGCTTAGAAGAGGGTTGACCCCCTCTCTCAGCCCCAAGGGGAGATGGTACTACAAACTGGAACAGAAAGTCTGAGGCGCGGTGGTGGGGCTCATAAAAGATCTGTGTCGCTCCTTTGGGGCCAAACCAAGGAAGGCCAATGGGGAGAGTGTCACGATAAGTGTGTGGACGCCCGGGGATTCTAGGGAGCACTCGCTGCAGCTTGGGCCTAGGGCTTGCCGGGGGACTCCCTTCTGGGCGCTGTACCTGGACCCGGACCTCGGGGAGGTTGACCTTGCTCGCCAGCTCCTCGCGGCTGTACACGTCGGGGTAATGGGATTTCTCAAAGGCGCGTTCCAGCTCGTGCAGCTGGTATGTGGTGAAGGTCGTGCGGTTCCGCCGGTGTTTCTTCTTGGGCTGCTCCTCCTCAGACTGTTTTGTGTCGCCGGCGGCGGGCCCGACAGGCAGCCCAGGGCTCGGCCGTGCCTCCCCGGGCTCCTTGGGGCAATAGGGGCGAGGGGCTGGGACGAGGAGGCCCCAGAAGGTCAGAGACACTCCCTGGAGTATCCCTGGGTCCACTCAGCCTGCCCACGCGCGCGGGCAGCCGCATGCGGGCTCAGACGTGGTAGGGGCGAGGGCTGCCCGGGGCCCCTAAGCTTTCTCTGAACCCAGGTTGGAAGCTCCTGCTATGCACCCAGCCCCCAACCCCGTGCCCAGATGCCTTAATAAAAGTTAAGCAGGGGCTCTCTCCTCTTGCAGAGCTACCAAGTCTGGGCGCCCTAAGGGCCTCGAAGCTGCTGGGGATGCGCACTCACCTTCGTACTCGGGGGCGGCCGCAGCGGGCGGCGGCGGGGAGAGCTCGGCGCCTCCTCGGGACGCCTTGGGGCAGGCGCTCCGCGCGCCCGGCCTCCTATCCAGCTCCTTTGCGCCCCGGGGGCCTGGCTCTGCCGGGAAGGAGCCGAGGATCCCGTCGTCCTTGGTAAACCCCAGGATGGCTTCAATGCTGTGTAGCCGCGAGGTGCTCCCGCCCGGGCTGCGGAGCAGGTGGCCGGCGAGCGAGAAGCTGCCGTCGGCCATGGCGGGGACGCAGCCGGGCAGGTGCATGGGGAGTGCGGGGAGGCGGAAGGGTGCGGCTACACTTCTCGGCGGCGCTGACTCTTCTGGAGACAGAAGAGGTTCGAAGTCGGCGCTTCCAGAGTTCAGCCGTCCAACCCGAGGGTTCCCCACCCAAGATCAAACTCGGCGGGTGACGCCGGCCTGGGCTGCGCGCGCAGGAGGTGGGCGAGCGCTCCGCGCGCCGCCGCCGCGGTCCCAGCAGGCGTCAGCTGTTCTGACTCCGGGCAGCTGGGGGCCCGGGCGCTGCAGGCTGCCTGCTCGCCGCGGACCCAGCCCTTCCCTCGACCCCGCCCCCCGCAGCGGGGAGGGCCTTTCCCTCGTCCAGACTCAGGGTCCTCACCGTGCCAGCCTGGCGGGGCCAGCGCTCCCAAATGCCACCTCCCCCTTTGGATCCGCTCCAAACACTCCGAACACACGCCGGGGACCAGCGGTGGGACGGTTGACAGGCGTGGGAACCCGGGTACTGGGCCCCCAGTCTGGCCTCAACAGGGAGCATGCCCTCGATCTCACGCCTCGCCCAGGGCTGCCTCCCCCCTTGGGCTCCGCTCCCGCTCACCTCCCCCTAACTCCAGTCCTGCCTCTGTCCTCTGGCTCTCTTCGTCCGCTGGGCTGGACGCGCCGGGCGACCCTTGGACAGACCAAGAGGAAGGCTGTCCGACTTCAGGTCCGGAAAGTCAGTCCGAGCTTCTTCACGGTTTGAATCGCCTCTTCTCTCCCTCTTTTTACCCTTAAGGGGCACTCGCGGCTTCGTAGTCAGAAGCCCAGGACTTAGAGTTAATTTTGTTTATATCTGTTTTAACCACTCCTCCCTGTCCCCTCGGACCGCGCGCTGCAGGCTCCCTCACTCCAGCGCGCGCCCCGGGAGGCGGTGGGGCCATATGTGCCCGCGGGCCAGGTGACCTCGAGTACCCGACGGCCCAGCAGGAGGCTGGGAGGCTGGGAGTTGGGCACACCGCCCAGCGCAGGCCCGGTGGGAGACCCGCTAGAGGTTCTTCACTCGCACAGACTTGCTTGCCTTGGGTGAGCCCCCACCAAACAATTCTCCAGGCCAAGGAGATGACCGGCCTCAGGCTGCCTGGGAAAAGACCTCGCTCTGGACGGGGAAGGCCTCGCTTTCCTGAGGGTGACAGGCATAATCTGCTTGCATTTCTTTCGAGTTTCGGGGCTCCACGATGTTCCGTCCCCGTGGAAAGATGGTTTCTGCCGGCAAGAGTTTTTTCACACCCCCCAGGGCTGTGATCGGTACTGTGAACGCCAGCTCTTCTCAAATCTGACGCCAGATCCGAGAAGGGCAACCGGCCTACACTGAAACGTTAGCTGGAAACGTGAGCCAAAATGCTTTGTGAAGAACCTAGGGACCTAGAGATTCCTTTCCCTGCTTTCCCCAGTTTTATTGAGATACAATTGACATACAGCACTTGGATAAACCAAGGTGTACACCATAATGATTTAACTTACATATATTGTGCAATGATTACCACAGTAAGTTTCAAGTCCATCACCTCATATAGATGCAAAATAACAATTTAAAAAATCTCTTTTGCAGGAGGCAGTCTGATCTCCACACAGGGGCCTCTTTCTCCCACTACCCTTGGTGTTTTTCCTCTGGCATTCAGACCAGCCTTTACTGCTGCCTTCTGAGGGTCAGGCACTGACACAAGCCATGTCAGCCTCGCAAAAGAAAGGAAAGGCTAGGTCACTGTCCTTGAGGAGTTTAATGTCCAGCCTAGGAGACAGGGCAAAGGAAGAAATAAGAGGGAAACTGGTACCTTTGAACCCTCCTCCTTTAAACTGAGTTACAAAGACATTAAAAAGGACATGTGACTGGTTAAGGATTGTTAAATGGTTAATTCTCCATGATGGGTGGGGAGGGGGTCATTACACAAATCGCTCTATTTTTAGTAAAACTACAAAAAAGTAAACTACAAATGTGAGTTTGCAGTAGATGGAAATCAAGCCCCTGATTGAAATGATAAATTATTTTTTATTATAAGAAAAAGCTAAATTAATGAAAATCAGTATGCACTTAATATTTTTTGCATATTACTATAGTTTTCAGAATCTCATTCTTCCTGTTATCCAATCTGCACAACCCTGTGAGGTGAGCAGGACAAATATACCTGTCAGCATTTTATAGAAGAGGAAACTGAGGCTCAAAGTGCCACAGCTATTATGTGGAGGAGTCGGGACTAGAACTGAGACCCCTTGACTCCCTGTCCAGGGTTTTCTGGCTGCAGTTCATTTGTATTTATTACTATAGAGTGTGAACCTTTTGCTAAGAATCAAAGTACATCTTAGCCTGCAGTTCATCCTTAATCCTTCCTGGAGACTGAATTCTGCATCCGAGAAGCTGAGGTAAAGGTAGCTTAGTTCCTCAAAGAAAGGAAGTCAGATCCTATATATGGTGGCTGTTGGGCACTGGTGTCTGGGACTGAACAACACCCTGAGGAGGTTCCCGCCACAGTCCAGGCAAAATCTGTCTCCTGCCCCTCCTTGGGCTTCCTAGGCTGTCAAAGGCCCTATCCCTGCAAATGGTCCAGTGGCCTCCAAGAAGGTCCCGTGTCCCAGTGATGTAGACCCGTGACCAGAGGGCAGCTGTAGGGGTAATTGACTGATGTTTGTTGGTTCCCTGTGACTGAGAATGCTTCTGATGCAAACTTCCCCAATATGAAATTGATCTCTATAATCACTGCTAAACAAGGATTGGCAGTATTTCTTAAGCTCCTGCCCACACGCTAAGGGCCTTATGGCCTTGTTTTCCAAAGTTAATTCCCTCTGAAACTGCCGGTTATTCCTAACAGGTCCAGGTGAGGTTAGCTTTTATTTGCTGTTTATTTCAGTTTCGGGAGAGAAAACTGAAAAAAGCTTGGGCAGCCACTGGCGTGGGACCGTGGGGGACACAGGGCAGAGAGGGACAAGGGGAGGTTGGAGCCTCCTTTGTGCACAACATAAAGAGCTAGTCAATACCATTGTGGGCACGGTGGAGGGTACTCCAAGCAATCAGCCGGGGGTCATTGTGAGGGGCTAATCTACATGTGTATTTCCCAAGAACTCTATTAGGGAAGATGAATGGACTCAGCCATGTCCCTAATTCTCTAGCATGAAGCTGCATTTTTCCAGCAGTTAGGCTAGCTCATAATCAGCCCAGCTTCAGCAAAAGTAAGGAGTCTGGCTTCTGAACCCCACCTCTGTTTAATTCATTAATTCATTAGGTGAATCAAAGAAAACTCCCTCCTCCCAGCTGCCACATGGGGACTGGACTGAGATGCAGCTAAAGCTGCTTTCAGCTTGACGTGGCTCAGAGAAACATTTCCAGAAGTGAGGATGGAGGGGGTGTCTTCAGGGTGGGAGTTTGGTGTGACGTGGGAAGGACAACCTAGAACATAACTGAAGTTGGGAGAGAAATTTTGAGAAAAAGGAGAGGGACTGGCTAGCATGCAGAAAACGAAATCTAAAGGTAACCAGGAATTGTGTGAAGTTATTGCATGAGGTGGTTTCTTTCTTGGATGGGGATGCCCCGCGTCTGGAAATATTCTAGGTTCACTGCCTCCCCTACAACATTCTAGAGAAAGGGGCACCCATAATGGGAGTTGCCTGGGCACTGGTTGGGCAGGGGGCATGGTCGCAACATGAGCTAATGGCATTTGACCACAGCCTCTAGTAATTTCACCTTGGAGGAATGTTATAGGTTTGGATGAATACTGTCTCTTTAAGAGCCCGTGTAATATTTCTCCATAAAGTATAAAGAACCAACTCAGTTGTCCGCGTGTAGACTATCCCCTTAGATATATTTTAATCCTAATATAATGCCACCTGTCTCATACCACACTGGAGGACTACCTCTTCCCTTTAGATGATATGTTTTCATTCAGGGAAGGCAACTTTTGTAGCCAGAGCAAAACACAACTCAAATAATCATTACCCACACACGTTGGGAAGTTCAACAGATTCAATTGTCAAGAGTTAAAATATATATAATAACCATTACTACTTATTGAACATTAATTATACACCAAAGCCTTCCTTTGGTGTAAGAACAGGGAACACAGCTCCCTGCAGACTATCCAGTAATTAGCAAGAGGCCTGCCTCCTTTGGCATTCCCATTGTTTCCCAATGTTGATATTTTTAGGAACAATATCACTTAAAACTAGTCTCTGATTTTTCCAGTTATTCAGGGGAATCATATGTTTAAGACTTAGAAGGGGAACCTGGTGATTATCCTACCTGCTCTCTCACTTCTAGACCCCACCTTTCCTTCATAGATGTGGAAATGTGGACCCAGAGAAATTAAATGACATGCCCAAGATGAGACAGAATGTCTGTGGCAGGGCTTGGACTAGAAGCCAGTCTCTGGACTGCCTACCTGTCCACTAGGTCACTGTTTCTTTACCACTGCCATGCTGAGCTCTCAGGATCCTACTCTCAGATGTCCCATGCTTGTAGGCAGAATATGTCTGTGCATGAATCCCAGAGGAATAGGTTTTGTACAAATACAGTGAAGTTGTTGCCCAATCATTTACCAACCAAGTTACCTGGGCTTGTTCCTGAGCTTGCTTTTGCAGTTGATGCTAATGCAAGTAGCCTCTATATAAGAGAAAAAATTCCTTTGGCAATAGATTTGCAGGGCACTTGGGGAAACAATTGATCTTCCTCCACATTGGTGTGTGAGAAACAGCAGCAATTACTGACTTGTTAGAGCTGGTGGTTAGCATCTCTTCCCAGCTCTGAGTTCAGTGATGTCACATTAGTAGCTTGAAATCAGCCATAGTGGGAGTATTTTCAGCACAGAAATTGGCAATCACTAAAAAGTCAGGGCATTCTTCATCTTCCCCACCCCCAGCTAATGGTTTTTAAATATTCGCTAGCATACGGATGCTCCTACTTCATTAAGAGTGAAGAAAACAGGAATTGTGTATTATTATTATTATAACTAAAATACGATCTATACGGTAAGAGATGTCCCCTTTTTTTTTTTTTGCCAAAAAAGAGGAACATTTGTAGCATTATCTCAGAATGTAAATAAAAGAGGGAGACTTGAGTGTCTGCCAAAGAAATGGACCTTTTTTGAGTTGTTAGGAACAAAGCTGTATTAAGATAATTCCTCTTTACTTGTTTTCTAATTAAACTAATTGAATACAGAGTGTCTAGGGGAAGCACAGGAGACATTTATCTCGAGGGGATGATGGTCTGGAAGCCTATCAATCCTCTTAGGGTGTTAAGAGGGCAAATCCGAGGATGCCTCTTATGCAGTAGCCATGACCCAACCCCCACCCAGAGTTCAGCCATCTCTAGGATTTCTCTCCCCTCTTCTTTTTGAAAGGACAGTGATCAGGGAGCCAATTCCCATTTACTTGTACTGTAAAAGGTCATATGGTTATAGTCCTTTCTTTCCCACACCATCCATGTTCAATAAGCCTTTGGCTGCGTTTCTGGAATATTTATTTCTTATACCTGGACACTCCTTTCCATCTCCACCACGTTGCAGGCCACCAACCCATCTTGTGTGAACAGGCTACTGAATTAACCTTCTAACGGTTCTCCTTCCTGCTCCTTTTAGCTCCCTACTCTCCACTCGGCATTCAGATAATCTATCAAAACTATATTAGACCATGGTGCATCACCATAAAACTTCCCAAAGGTCTACTGTTACACTTTAGATAAAATCAGAACTCCGTGTTCTGCTCTGTAAGGCTTAGCCCTTTACTTCTCAAACGGCCTCACTGAGCACTTCTGGCCACTGTCCCATCTGTTCCAACTTGCTTATGGGTCCACAGCCACATTTCTCTTCTTGAAATCCTCCAAGTCCTTTCCTGCCTCAGGACCTTTGCACTGACTATTTTCACAGCCTGAAATGCTCTCTTCCAAACGTTCACATGATCCTTCTTATAGTTGTATTTCTCACATAGTAACTTCCACTCCACATCGATTACTTAACATTTGTTTACTTGTTTACCTATCTCCTCTCATTAGAGTCTAATCTGCATGAAATAGGGCCCTTGTCTATTAAATCCTAGCCACCTAGAACATACGCTGCACAGAATGGTGGTTGATTCAATGAAAAACTGCAAGGAACTCGATTTCACAGATGAGGAAACAGGTTAAGTAAATTGTCTAATTTCAGACAGCTATGATTTGCACAAGTAGACTTTTTTCACATTATTATTATCAGTCATCTGCAGTTTTTCTACATTATTAATTGTTTCCAAGGTGTTGGGAAAATGTCGGGCTGCTTTACTATCCTTCCCAAACAGTCCATTGAAATCATTGGATTGCTTTCAAAAGTCAGTTCAGCCCACTCCAGCCTTGTTAAGCTCCAGCACTGGCTGGGGTTTCCTCCACTGCCTTTGATGTGAGTGTTCATCCAATGAGGAGACGGGGCTTCAGGCAATGCCACTGCAGCATGCTCAAGAGGCCACCCCACCCTGACTTCTCTCTTAGCAGGAGGCGCATCTTAGAAAATGCCATTCTTCTTCCAAAGTGCTTCTGTAACTCTATGGCAGATTATTAGCTTTACTTTATGTTTACAGTTGACCGCAATTTTATGGGCATTTGTTTGTAAATTTTTATTGTACTTTCTCCTTTGACCCCTTAGGCCCTAAAAATCCTGATCTTATATATCCTGACCAGTCTAATTAGGCCCCTTTAACCGCCAGATGTTTTCAATAGGGTTTCCAAGATGCTGGCCCGGAGAGTCTTCATTCAAATGTTGGGAGCTTAGGGCACTACTGCAGGGTACGTGCATCATTAAGTTAAAGAAATGAGCTCTAAAGAGACACAATTTAGCAGTCTTTCAAGGTTTCTGAAATGACTTAATAAGCAAGCATCACTTTGTGCATTTTGCTATCTCTCTAGCTCCATGAATTAGACTCCATCTAAGAATGATGTCTTCAATTTATAGATGGAGTTATGATACTATATAGTTTTTCAAGGATAACAGCACTTCAGAGTAGGGTATAGAAGCTAAACTTGGTACACATGGATTTGTGATTCTTTTATTCCTACTTTTGGCTACATTTGAGATTTTTTCCATAATAAAAGATTTACTAAAAAGCAAAAAAAAAAAATCCAAGATTTCTGAATTTGAATTTAAGTTGTATAATGCCAAATGTTATTACATTCTCTGAGCATAAATTTGGTAGCTCTCCAAACTGCTATTTGTAATGTAGACAAACAGCTAAGGATGACCCAGCCATTCCAGTTCTGTGTGGATTCCACCCAATTTCATTGGGAAAAAAAATGAAAGCAGGGACTAGAATAGATATTTGTACACTCATGTTCATTGTGGCATTTTTCACAATAGCCAAAAGGTAGAATCAGCCCAATTGTCTCTTGATGGATGATGGAAAAACAGAATGTGGTCTATATGTACAAATGGGATATTATACAGCCATGAAAAGGAAGGAAATTCTGACATGCTACAATATGGGTGAAACTTGAGGACGTAATGCAAAGTGAAATAAGCCAGAAACAAAAGGACTAATATATGATCCACTCACATGAGGTTCCCATAGCAGGCAAATTTATAGAGACTGGAAGTGGAATGGTGGCTGCCAGGTTGAGGGGAAAGAGGGACTGGAGAGTAGTGTTTAATGGGTACAGAGTTCCAGTCTGGGAGGATTAAAAAGTTTTGGAGATGGATGGTGGTGATGGTTGCATAATAGTGTGAAGGTACTTAAAGCCACAGAACTGTACAATTAAAAACAGTTAAAATGGTGAATTTTATGTTATGTGTATTTTACCACAATTTTAAAAAATAATGAAAGAAGTAAAAAAAAATCTGGGAAGAGCTGAGTTCTAGTGCAGTAAACCCTTAAAGTCTGTTTACATTCTGTTTTATTTTTTTGGTGTGTTTTATTTGAAAAATCCACAAGATTATACTAAGTGAGATAGGCCAGGTAGAGAAAGACAAATACCATATGATTTCACTTATTTGTGGAATATAAAAATAAAGCCAAACAAAATGAACAGAAGAGCAGTAGACTCACAGACACTGAGAAGAGACTGGTGGTTACCATGGTGGGGAGGTGTTGGGGTGTGCAGGTGGGAAGGGGGAGGGGGATGAAAGGGCACAAAAGTTCTCAATCATAATATAAGTTGGTCATGGGGATGGCAGTACAGCATGGAGAATCTAGCCATTGATTCTGTAATATCTTCCTATGTTGACAGATAATAACTGCACTAATGAGGGTGAGGATTTAATAATATGGGTAACTGTTGAACCACTGTGTTGTATATTTGAAGCAAATAGAAGATTCTATATCAAGGATACTTCAACAAAAAAGATTGTATATTGATACTTCAATTAAAAAATAATGTATTTATGTACGGGGAGATGGGGAATAGCCACATTATAATCTTGGGGAAGGAATTTCTTGTTGAGGCTTCCTAGGGATTTATGTTGTGAATGTATGACAATCTATTTTATATCTCTCGTATCTTCAGGGAAACATTTGAATGTAACATCTGCTGATGGTATTTGTGATCAAAACATGGAAGCGAGGAAGAGGAGAAAGAGGGAGACAGAATGACCGACCGGTGGCGCATTCAGGGTTTAGCACTGTGCCGGACCTGAGTCTATTCAAAACACTCCTTTTGACTTGAACTAGGATCACTAGTCTTTTAAATGCCTATGAGAACAAGAAGAAACAAACTGTCCTTCCAGGATTCCTGTGGTCAGACAGTGACTATATTTATTTCATTTGAATTTTTGTATTTTTAAATTGCATCAAGAAATATGAAATTCTTATAGAAATTTTCATGTTTTATAGTAGTGATATTTAGACTTTGTTCAATGCTTTGAACTCTCAAATGACAGTCAGACACATGAACTCAAGAATATGAAACAAATATCTGTCTATTATTGGAATTATTGGGCAGAGAAGAAATGAGAGCTTAAAATGCATAAAGGATCTCAACTTCATTTCACCCATTTGTTTCAGCCTTTCTTCCTATCATACCTTTTTCACCAGTGCTGCTAACTGTGGATGTCACTAACATTTGATGATCTAACATAAAACATGTGCTAAGAAAATTTAAAGACATAATAAATTTTTTAAATTGAAGTATCATTGTATACAATCTTATATTGGTTTCAAGACTACAACACAGTGGCTCAACAGTTACCTGTATTGTTAAATCGTCCCGGCCCCCTCCACTAATGTGGTTACTATCTGTCAATGTAGGAAGATGTTACAGAATCATTGGCTATATTCTCCATGCTGAAACATAATAAATTTAAAGGGATTACAAACACCAAGTACCTACCACCTAGATTTTAAAATTAGTATTTTGCTATATTGTTCTATTCAGTCATCTATCCATCAATCTCTTGGTTTTTTTTTTATTTCTTAAAGTTGCAGATTTCAGTGCATTTCACCCTCAAATACACAAGTGCACTACACATATCAGTAGCTGAAGTTCAGTATTTTTAAAGGATTCTCTTTCTTTTCAGTAAAATATACATATGGTGAAAGGTAGTAAGTCTTTATGTACCATTTAATGAGTTTGACAGAAGCATTCACCTTATATGCTTTCTTGTAGCAAACCCCTATCAAGACATGGTGGCTTCCTATCAGCCCAGAAAATTCACTCATGTCCCTTCCCAGTCAAGGATCACCACCCATTCCCCTAAAGTCAAACACTGTTCTGGTATTTTTCACCATAGCTTAATTTACCTGTTCAAGAATTTCATATAGCATGTACTTCTTTGTGCAAGACTTCTACACTCAGCTTCATGCTTTTGAGATTCAACCATGTTGTTTCATATATCAGAGGTTCATTCACTTGTATTGCTAAGTCGTATTTTATTGTATGACTATTCCACGGTTGTTTATCCATTCACGTGCTGACGGACGCCGGGACTGTTCTATTTCCTGGCTCGTGTGATTAAAGCTGCTGTGAACACTGTGGATGTGTACTCTTGTATACATCTTTTGAGGACACATGCTTTCAGATTCTAAGAGTGAAATGCTAGGTCAGAAGGTAGGGTAGTTCAGTAGGTTACTTTTATATGGAACTGCCAGAACTTTTTCCAAAAGTGGTTGTAATATTTAACTCTCCTTCTGATACACGAGAGTTCCAATTGCTCCACATCCTCATCAACATGGGTCAGTTAAAAAAATTATAAATACTCTAGTGGGTCTGTGGAGTATGACATTTTGTGATTGGTTTCAGCTCTCACTTCCCTGACAATTTTACTGAGCACCTTTCCCTATGCTTGGCCATGCGTATGTCTTCCTTTGTTAAGTTTCTGTTCAAACTTTTTGCCTTTGTTTTTTAATATGTGTCTTACAATTTTATTACTGAGTCATAAAAGTTTTGAATATGTATATTTACATAAATTGCCTATTTTTTTACCTGACAATCTAGGGTTTAAGGGTATATATTTATATATATTTTACATATATTTCCATTTATAGCATAGACTTTATACAATTTGTATATTAAAATATAATTGACATTTAATTTTAATTTATATTTATCTACAAATATATATACATCCTAGATTCTAGTCTTTCTGTCATTTGTGCTCTGTCTTTCTTGAACAGCCTGCCTAGGTATCTATCAACTTTACTGATCTTTTTAAAGAACCAACTTTGGGGCTTATTCTGTTTTGTTTTGTTTTTTTCCATTTTGTTGATTTCCTCCCTTCTACTTACTTTGCAGAGTTATGTTTTTACGAAGAGCCTTTTCGTTGGTTTGTCTAGCCACTGGCAGGTGTGGCTGGCTACAGATGCTTCCCCTGGGTGGACAACAGAATTCTCAGTTCAGTTGCTGGCCTTCAATGCTTGGCTTCTGGGGAACACGTGTTGGTTAGGGATCAGCCAGTGTCACGAAGAGACTTTATACTGAGCATTTCGGACTGTCTGGCTCTGTCCTTGCTGGGAATTGCCCTTACT
This sequence comes from Manis javanica, assembly GCF_040802235.1. Classification (NCBI taxonomy): domain Eukaryota; kingdom Metazoa; phylum Chordata; class Mammalia; order Pholidota; family Manidae; genus Manis; species Manis javanica. The sequence continues at coordinate 111,094,757 of NC_133164.1, forward strand.
GGGGCCGCCCCAAACTCTGCGGTGTCTTGGAGCCCACCTGCCGACAGGTTTTCTGGCTGAGTGTCAGCTCTTACCTGGCCTGACTGGGGTCTGCCCTCAGATGAAAGCTGTAAGCACAGGAAGACTCACCAGGGCTTTTTCTTCTTTCCAAGTGTGGATTCGCTTGGGCTCCAATGCAGACCTGCTTTGGTGCCTGCGGGCAGTTGTTTCTTTGAATCTGGTAGAGAGTTTATAGCGGTGATCTGCAGGAGGGTTAGTCTGGTAGGAGCTAATCGTCTGTTATCAAGAGCTGCAAGCTCCGTTTGTTCATTTTTAATCTCACTCCTCTCCCTGCCTCAGGTGGTCCTGTTTGGAAGCTGTAGTTTGGCTAGATTTCTTGTGTAAGGAGTAAAAACGGAGGGGCTTCTATAACTCACAAACTGAATTAAGTGGCCTCTGGATAACTGAGCTCACCATGCCGATATGTTTTCCAAAGAAGAACTCCTGTTTCATTGTGCTGTACGAGTGCATAGCCAATTGAGTACTAGACTAACTCGGCAAAATTAAAAAGTCCATTTAATTTGTCTTCTCAGAATTCATTCTCCAGCACCCCACCCCAGGTCATTATGGCTGCTTCCGCCAGGCTACAAACACTCCCTGGGCCTCTGGATTTTCCCTTCATGGGTGACTGTCTATCTTCCTGACCCTTCTCCCTGCTAGTACCTACCCAAATGCTCTGTTCCCTCTCCATCCCTGGGGCCTGTTGTCCCTTGGGGCATCTGGGGGACAGAAACCTAGTTCTGTGACAGTGATGATAGGCTAATGTGCTCTCTTTGCAAGATAAATCTACATGTTGCACTGACCACCCAGAAAGCATGGAATGAATCACAGAATGTAAAATAATGCAGCCCCTTCATTTTTACTATTGAGAAGATGAATTTCCAGGGAGGACAAATGAGTTGTTCAAGGCCACACAAAGTGAAAATGGGGCTAGGATCCTCATACCTGACTACCAGTTGGCCCGAAGGAATGGCTGCAAGCCTGGAGTCCAGTGGCAGGGCATAGGGGGCAGTGGCCTCACCGTTCCCTGCTTGGCTGGCTTCACTCGAGGACAGTGACAGTGAGAGCAGACCGTGACAGAGCAGGTTCACCCAGCAGGTTAACAGTGTCAGTACAGTGTGACGTGAACTGATAAGAAGTAAGGATGTCTTACCTGGAAAAGAGAAAGCTGGGTGGGGACATCATCAAAGCTTGAGTGGACATTTAGGTATATCTGTAAAGCTTTGACAAATGGGTCAAAAACACAGCCAATTTCAACTTAAGGCAAGGAAAGGTATTCTAACAGTTAATGAAGTCCACAGATGGAAGGTTTAGTGGCGGGATTCCCATGGAGCAGCAGATGGGGGGGGTTCTGCACCCCTGGAGGCTTTCAGCTGAGGCTCGACTAGGGTGGTATGGAAGCAGTTCCTTCATTACTTTATATATGGGAGTTTGGGATAGATTGCTGCCTATTTCTTTAGGCCTGTTGGGTTCTCCGGTTTTGGTGAAGGAAGAGCCTTTTGTGTTCATCACATGGCATAGCCACCATCTTATAGAGGGAAAAAGGGCTTCGGAATGCCGTAATACAGGCCCTGGCTGCCCCGACCCTTTACACCTGTTGCGTGTGTTGGCAAGGGGCTGTCTGGTATGCTGCGGTGTGCTATGACCCAGGTAACCATGGCTAGAATCTTCTAGCAGCTATGCATTCCACTGGGCAGGGACCAAATGGTGCTAGAGTGATTTTGGTTGTCAAAATAAAGTGCCCGTTTACTGATATCGTTAGCAGCGCTGACAGCATCTTGTACAAGAAAGCAAGTCTTTTATGCCATCCTGCAGCCAGTCTGTGGAATAATTTAGCAGCCACAGTATTTTATGTCACAACAAAAGTACAAACAGAAGGCCACATGTGCCGCCTCTCCATCCCGCCACTCCACCAGTTACAGGGCACAGTCAGGCACTGAGCTGATAATTAACTGTCTCCATTGTTTCAAAGCTTTAAAAATTGTGAGTATTTTAGTGTCTGCTATAAAACAAATTGTAACTCACATGCCAGTTCTGATAAAAGACAGGCATGGTTTTAAAATGTATCTATGGTAACTCAGGTTTGTGGGCACTATGATCTGAATTATGTCCCCCCACAAATTCATATGTTGAATCCTAACCCCTGAGGTGTTGGTATTAGGACATGGGGCCTTTGGGAGGTGATTAGAATGAGATTAGTGATCTTCATAAAGGAGACCCTACAGAGCTCCCTTATTCTTTCCACCATGTGGATAAAATGAAAATTCTACAACACAGGGTGCCCTCGCCACCTAGCTCTGCTGGCACCCTGATCTCAGCCTTCCAGCCTCCAGAACTATTTGTCATTCATAAACCACCCAGTCTATGGTAATTTGTTATAGCAGCCAGAATGGTCTAAGGCAGTGGACTCAAGGCTAATTAGCCCTGAGCTTTACACCAGTGTTCTCCCACGAACTTCCAAAAGGGGCAAAACTTTGCCAAGGATCATGGGTCCTGGGCCCCTAATAATTTAACATGAAATTTTTCTTGTAAAACACATTCAGGAATTCTGGTTAGAACAGGTTAGACCCTAAGTATTTGGTCTTAGTTCCCTTCTCCTCTGATAAAGCAGTTCTTGATAATATTTGTCTTCAAGCATGGTTAATCTACAAACAGATTCATTGAAAAACTAGGATTTCATTTTGGTTTGACTGGCTTTAGACAGCTCCAAGTGTTTCAGAAGTAAATGTTCAAGTCTTTTGAATAATTCCCTTGGAAAGACAGCAAACGTTAGGAAAAAGAAATCTGTGTACACCCCAGAAAACTGTGGCACAGAATGACAGCATGGTTTATTGGGAGCTAGTCTGAAGGGATGGGTGGGGAAGGACGGGAGAGGAGAAAGGAGGAGAGCTGGGAAGAGAGGGCAAGCAGGGGAGAGAAGGGGGAGGAGAGGGGAAGGCAGACAGAGACGTGGGGGGCTCGATTTGACTTCTCAGTGCTCCCTATTTGTCCACAAGCTTTGTTCCCATTGCCATCTCCAAGTTCACACAAGAGGAGAAATGCTGAATGCAGAAACAGAGATACCTTCCCCAAGTGTCCCCCTGCCTCTAACTTCACACCTTGCAAGGGGCCAGTGAAGTCGATTCTCTGCCTTAGTTTTTCATCTTTTACCATATTCTTGCTGCTACACCTCAGCTTTGAACTGTCCAAGAGCCGCAGGTGATGAGAAGCATCAATAACAAACATTAGGAGCCTGGGAATAAGAGGCGGTGTGATCTTTGCCCTTTAGCCTGCAGCCAAGGCTCCTGGTAGGCACCCTGACCCTCCACATCTTTCTCTGCAGGGAGTCATGCTAATGGAGTCATGTTAATGGTTAGACAGGGTGAGACTTTGCCCACTAAGGCAGGAAATCCGAGAGGATACGCCAGCTGCTTTTGTTTCTTCCTGGCTATCCTGAAGATCTTTAAGCAGATTTATGTTCTGCATTGTTCACAAAGGAAAATTTATCCTTAGCCACATTTGCAACTAAAAGGAAAGTATGTTTCCTTCTGCAAGGTGCTAGCTAAATGCTCTACCAGGGACATTTAGAATGTCAAGCTGCTGGCTGCCTGTTTGTAGAGCATTTATCATCATGGTTTTTCTAAGTGTGTTCACTACGTTAATGTATATCTTCTCGAAGCGCCCCGAAGGAGAGAGGGCACCTCCGCCTTGACCTGGTTCCCTCCACCATGCTTGCCCTGTCCCTCACATCACAGAGCACTTCTGCTCCGCTGTCTGCCTGATTTCTGTGAAGGTGGCCTGGGCTTTTTCTTTTATGGTATCCAAGTCCATGTTCTGAAGATTCTGTAATTGCCCAAGAATAGAATCCTTATCTTCTTCTTCTTCTTGATCTTCATCTACCATTTTCTGGAGATCTTCGGGCAAATCCACATCGTCCCCAGCCAGGTGGATTTGGTTCTCATCCATTTCACTCTATGTGAAAAACAGATAAATGACTTCACAACAAACAAACAAACAAAAAACCAAATGTTGAAAGCAGCAGGAAAAGCCGCTGCCCAGGATAAATGCAGCGAATGGCGCGCTTGGCCGTCTCTCGGCAGGGCCTGGGCCTGGCAGCAGTCTCCAGGGCCGCAGGTTCTGGTTGAGACACCCCTTCTTCACTGCACCTTAGGCGAGTCAGAACTCTCTGGCACAGTGGTTTTCAAAGCGTAGTCCCCGGATGCAGCAGCACTGACATCATCTAGGAATGTGTTAGAAAGACAAATTCCCAAGCTCCACCCAGACCTACTGAACCAGAGACTCCCAGGTGTGGCCTGGCAAACTGTTTTTAGAAACCCTCTCCGTCCCCGCCAACATCTGTAGAGCTTGAGAATCGCACACCAACTCTGCTCAGGGCAGTTTTGCAGCCTTTGCAGAGTCTCAGCCCCGGGCTGTGCCTCAGTGGCCTTGGCTAGTCCTGCTCTGGAGGGTGGGGTTTGGGTTTCCAGTGGCCAGACAGTGCTGTCATTTCAGTCATCAGTCTTTAGTGGCCACTTCTGCTTAACCATTGCCCCTTCCCTCCCTTCTAAGAGACACAGGTCCCCTGGTGGGCACAGAATCCTGTCAAAAACAACCTTACGTCCTTAGCGCCTGAGAACAAGTCTGGCACACACTGGCTAGTAAGTGCGTCGTCAGTGGTATGGCTCAACTCTGCATGCTGACCATGACACCCAGTTTGCCTTGCACATTTAGGTTTGTGATTCTAGGTGTGGATCTTCCAGAATTTCTTAGTGCATACTGCCTCATCTTAGAAAACCCTCTGGCTGTAAAGTACTTTGCTTTGTAATGAGGGAGAAGAATCTAAAGAAAAAGCTTCTCTGGGAAATAGGAGGGCAGTTTATAGTCCCAGAGGGCTGCTCTTAGATGAGTTTCTGAGATCAGACCTAACAGGAGGCAAACCGGGCTCCGGCGGCACAGAGGATTAAAGAGGCCGTCAGCAAAACAAGTGAAAGATCTCAGCAGACTTTAGGACCCACCTCCCTAGGTTGTGACCAAAGCACTTGAAAAGTCACATCAAGATAAAAACAATCATCTTAGTCTTAATCAGACCACAGCGACTTGATTTTATAAAGATTTTGGTACCGGCTGAGTTCCCAGGTGCAGGTCAAGTCAACACCTACAAGGAGGTTATGAATCTCCCTGCTGTCTGTGTGCAGAGTAGAAATGATTATAAACAAACACGGGTTGTCTCTGGGTCTAAACAGCAAGTCGAGGTAATGCATAAACTTCATTCTCCATCTGTAAAGTGCATCCCCGCTTTCGCACATGAGGCCGTGGCTCCCTACTTCTCTCTTACTGATTCCTGAGAGCGCCTTCTTTTATTTGGTTCTGGACAGGGACAGTAAGCCTGGCTCTGGAAACTGGAAGGCAGGCCTCTGTTGCAGCAGCCAGAGCCCCGGGGGGCCCGTCCTCACGCAGGCCCTCCCTGCAGACCTCTGGGAAGGAAGGGCCCCTCTCAGCGTCAGTCTCCAGAGGGGGGAGAGGCCTCTTCCTGTGCTTGGCCAGGCCAAGGCCCCTCAATGCGCTTAATGGATTAATTAGTTCCTCGTCAAACTGTGGGGGATTAATTAGTTAATCCTCAAGAGCTTCCAGCCAAGCCTCCATTTCTATTTATTTTTTATTTACCTACCCTAGAGGTTGCAGTTCTTGCTGATCATTCTCTGGGAATTTTTGCAGAGAGGAGGAAATGCGGGGCTTCAGCCTGGTGCCTCTCAGTCCATGTAAATGTAGGACCTCTGCCCTCACTTATGCACCCAAATTGCAATATACATGATTTGAAAAGTTGCCCCTGGGAATTTGGGCATCCCCTCCACTGCCCCTTCAGTTGGTAGTGAGATCTCTGCGGAGGTCACCTGGTTCACGCCCAGACAGGTAGCTGCTGTGGGCCTGGAGGGATGGGCGCCCGAGGGCCAAAGGGCAGCGAGCCGGCTGGCTGGTGCTCAGGGAGACCAGGTACTCCCCCGAGGGCTCACGGCCGAGCTCCCCGCCCCTCTTCACCTGCGACCTCAGCGCGCTACCTCTTGAATGGCTTCCTCCTTCAAGGAGGACTCTGAGGTTTATTTTCTCCTCATTCCACTTGCCCAGGGAGCGAGAGCAGGGGGGCTCCCCTTTGCCTCACAACTCACAGTGGGACTTCTGATGGACACAACTGCTATCAAAGTGGTTCTCAGAATGGGGTCCCCAAGCCAGCAGCATCTGTGGCTCCCAGCACCTAGTTTAAGAACCACTGCTCCGTGCTCTTTGAAGACAGAGGCTGTGATTTACTCATCTATGTCTCAGAACCCAGGGGATATCTGGCATGCACACAGTCAATGTTTATTTAATGATTCAGTGAGCCTGATTTCAGGGACTACAACAGCCTTAACAATACTTAAACATGCAGGTCCTCTTTGCTGTAAAGAGTTCTGTTTTAGTAGCTGCTGACTAATTCAGCTTTACAACCGCATTGGGGAGGAGTGAGACTACAGGTCATCATTGGTGTCAGAATCAGACTGCCTGAGAGTGAAGCTGTATGACCTTGGGCACCTTATACAACCTCTCTGAGCTTTATTTCCTTATTCATAAATTGGTATTCTATCATTTCCTTATCTATAAATTGGGATTCCTTAGAGTTATATGGAATATTAGGTGATAACTGAATTCTTTGGAGTACATTAAGTAGTCAACTAACGGTAGCTATTCATAAACATGACTCTTAGGTTGGGGAGGTCAGGAATATTTTGACACAGTTCACACATCAAGGAAAGGCAGTGATGCCTCAGTCACCGCCCCACCCCCCAACTACCACCCCCAAAATGCAAGTGCAGTTACAGACAATACGAACCAGCTCCAGGGAGGCAGGAGGCTTATCCTGAGAACGTTGGTGTGAATGAATGAATGGATGACTGAATGAGTGAACCCACTTACAATTAGGGGGCTTAGAGGTTCTACTTCATTTTTAGAGGTTCTGTTTCAGAGGTCTTCTCATTCCCTGAAATCTCATCAATTTGGGATGTTGCTTAATGCAGCTAAGAGCTAATTATTTTTATGCCAGCTGACCAGTATCAGTTTTAATCTCGGTTTTTAACCAGATTTTTAATCTTAATTGCCAGTGATGAATGCCCCATTATTAAATACCGCCCCCTCCCCCATCCTGCCATTGTTATCTTCTGGGACAGATTTCTGACCTCCCACCAAAGGGTAAGCACCGCTCTGGATTCAGACTTCCTATGCTTTGGATCTTGAGAAACTCACCTTCATCTTGTACCAAACTTGAGACACGATGACAAAACATCATATCCTAGACGGTTACATAGTCAAAAAGCAGAGCGTTCTCTACTCGTTAGAGTCTAGTCAGTCAAACTGGGTGAATAAGCAGATATCAGTTTGTTTGATAAGTAGATTTGATTTTAGCTTTGGTTTGTTTGTTTGTTTTTAGTCTACATGGTGCCAAACAGCTAGATGAACAGATTTCTCTCACTTTGACAAGTCGATCTACTGTTAGCTTTGTGAGGATCATTAACTTCAGCAGTCACTTGTCTTCACAAACCAACTCTCACTGTTCTGGTTATACGTGAGGCTTGTAGGCAACAGCAACCCCTTGTTCCTATCCTGCTGCAGTTTACAAGACATTGGGGTTGTGGGATAGAGAAAAAAGAACACAGCCAGTCCACACACCCATAGAAAGCACACCAAGCATGGCCTGCTATGCCAAAGGGGCTTTCAGGCCAGACCAGGAGCAAAGCTGGAGTGGCCCTTCGGGGGCCAGGCCTTAGCAGACTCACTCCTCTTGCTCTGACCAGTCGCTGCTGAAGGACAGAGCCAAGTTTATGTTCTGCCCCCTGGGTTCTCAACCTTCTCTGTTCCCTGAATCCCTTGTGAAGCAGAGGAAGATATTGATAGCCAGCCCCCAGCCCTGGAGATTTGACTGCAAGGGTCTGGGCAACAAGAGTTTACAAAGCTTCCCAGGTGGTTCTAATATCTGAGCAGTGCTGAGACCCTTGCCGGGGGCTTGCGGCTGCGACTTCTGCTACAGCCCCCTGTGTTGGCCCCTGTAGCTACTCTTTACCTCAGCACGTCCAGAACAGTCAGAGGGTGTGGATATGACTTCTCTGATTGAGAGTGTGCATGTGCAGGGCCTCCACATGGAATGAGAATTTCTAGGTACCAGCCGTGCTCTTCTTACACTTCTTTTCTGTATGAGGTCATTTCGTAGACACCCAAGGCGCTCTTAGAGGTCACTTCCCCCCGCCTCTCATTTGCTGGTTAGGACACAGAGGTCCTGAGAGACGAACACCTCTGCCTGCTGCCATTCAGCTTGTTGGGGGATGAGAATGGAGCAGCACTGCTGGTCTAGCAGGAAAATACAGCCAGTGGGGTTGGATTGCTTTGGGCTCTGACTGAGCTTTGCCATTCACTGCTGTGTGACCTTGGGAAGTCACTTCCCCTCTTCCAGCAGTGTTCTTACATGTGAAGGGGAAATAACATCCACCTACCCCATTGGGTGGTCGTGAGGATTCAGTGCGAAGGCTGGTGTGGCTTGCATGTGCATGTGGCCTGCTGCACCAGGGTCTCAGGATGCTTCCTCCCTGCCCCATGCACCCCGAGGAGGAGGAGGTCGCTCAACTGTAGCAGGAAGAGGAGAAGGAAGAGAAGCCCCTGCCAGGGCCTCTGCTGGCCCCCAGCCCTGCCTCCGGAAGCAGGAGGGTTCAGGGCCTCAGACCCCGCTGGGCAGCCGCAAGAGTGCCCAATCCGGAGGAGCGGCAAAGAAACGTTCACAGAATCATCTTTTAAGAGGGAGGTTTTAAATTCAGTTCTAACAGAGCTTCTAATTGGACACGTTTAAAGACAGCTCTGTTGATAGGTTTTCTTCTACCTTCATGATTGTTCCAAAAGGACGATGCCCTTAACACAGCAGACAAACAGCAGCAGGTGTGACTAAATCGTATGGCTCAGCGGGGAGCAGGACATTATTTTTCAGTGACTAACCTAGACTGACAATTCCGTTAATAGGATTAGGGCCCATTGTGGAACTGTTTGCTCTTATTAATTTGGCTCCACTTACATACGCATTTTGAACTGTCCAGGGAGAGGGGCACATTTGTTTTTAGAAGGAATCTTGTGGCTTTATTTAAAACGTATTACTTCCTCTATGTGAAGGAATATGACATTTTAATTATAATATAATGTAACCTTGGTACTTGTGTAAAATTGCAGTGTAAAATCCAGGCTTGTTCTTTTCATGAAAATTTATTTTAATATAACTCTTACGGCAGATAAATTCTTTCTCCTGGTTTTGAGACTTTGTTCTTGGGTGTGTAATTTTTCCCCCTTTTCCCCGGTAATATCCATCATCCACCAAACATTTCGTGTGTGTGTGTGTGTGTGTGTGTGTGTGTGTTGGTGTGTGTGTGTGTGCGCACAACTTCTGCATGTCCGCTACCGTGCACAGCACTGAGGGCAGAGATTAAAAGCTGAGCCCCTTTTGTTAAGGAGCGCAAGTTAATTGGCTGAGAACATTCAGGGTGGTAAGACGACGGAAGAGACGTGCACTCAACTATGATGGGAGAATAGAGGGGAGTGGGGAGAAGGTCATGGAAGGTTCTGGAGGAAATGACATTAGACCAAAGTCTTGCAGGAAGAAAAGGGGCCACAGGGAGCTGGGTGTGGGGGACAAAGCAGGGAGGAGATAGAGTCCAGGCGGGGAGTAGCAGGAGGTGATGCTGGAAAGATAGGGGCCATATCATGGCGCACAGGCCAAGGGGCTTGGACTTTGTTCTCAGAAGTCCTGGTAAGCCTTCATTTTTATCACACAGGGGAGGAATAGGATTAGATTTCTATTTTGGAAAGCTTGCTGTGCAGTTTTGAGGGGAGCGAGACTCAAAGTCGAAAAGCTACTTCTGAGCTGTTATAGTAACAGAGGTGAGAGATGATGAGGCCTGCACTGGGATGAGTTGAGAGTTATTTAGGAGGTGATCCTGGGGTGATGTGGTGGTTTACTGGATGTGGGGGGTGGAGGAAGAGTCAGGGTCACTTCTGGTGGCCAACCTGGGGGATGGGCTGTAGGCGAGCTATCAGAGGAGGCTCCTATCCCACAGGAGGAGCAGGGCCCGGGGGACACTGAGGGAGCCCATTCTGGTTGTGAGCGATGAGGTGCCCGGGAAGAGGCAGAAGCAGAGTGGAAGGAAGGGAGAAGGTGTGGGCTGTAGGTGCAGATTTGAAAGTCATCAACACACAGCCAGGTGGCAGCTGAAAGCAACAGCAAGAATCAGCCATCCGGGCCAAATGCACAGACTAGAGCGGGGAAGAGAGCAGACCTCGAGTAGTCCAAAACTGGGGTGTTGGCAGGGGAAGGTAACCCCTGAAGACACAGAAGAAACAGGTTGAGGAGAATGAGAAGCAGAAGGGTGGTGTCCCGAAGCTGAGGAGAGCAGGACTTCAGGGAGGAAGCGATGACCAATGAGTGCTAAATGAACACAGACAAAGACATCCCAGAAGAACATACCAGAACTGTTCACGGTGCTGAGACAAATGCCAAGCATCTGAAGGAGAAGGGTTTCAGCGGAACAGTGGGAGCCAGTCATTGAGGGGAGAAAATATGTGCAGAAAATATGCCTTTCTGTATATAACCTAGAAAAGCATGTTTCCTCAGAAAGTGTTGTTTGCTTGTTGTAGCTGGGAGCCATCTGACCTCCTTTACAAAGGAGATGCCAGTGGAGAGGAAAAGCTGACGGTACAGGACAGGAAGTGAAAGCCAGGTCTAACATGAGCTTCCGGGTAATTTCGGTGGTTGAAGTCCTCTAATTATCTGTCATTTGAAAACCAGAGGAAATCAACCCAGAGTGGAAATGTGTGCATGAACATGCTAGTGACTGCTTCCGATGTATCCTTCAGATGGCTGCCCTTATTTAACTCCTTATGTGATCACGGCAATTAAAAGTGGTCACCCAGAGACATGAGCATGACAAATGGTGCTGTCGTTAGCAGAGAATGGTAAGCTCGGAGAGGAGGGAACCTTCCCTGTTTGCTGGAGTCCCAGGACTGACATTGTTCCATTTCAGAGTCCAAGTTCCCTTTCCAAGGTCAGCAGTGGAGTAAAACTCTTTTCACAGGAAACACCAGCCAAATAATTTCTTTAGAAAATACAGTTCCAATTCCAAAATGTGACATAATTATCCTCATTAGACCTGACAGCTCCCTGGAAGTCATTTTCCTCAAATCTGCTCTTCGTGGGCCTTGGTGAGGGGAAGGGTCCAGAACCACCTCCTGCTGGTTATGTTACCGCTGTGCTGGTGACCCAGGGGATTGTGAATGAGGGACCCAGGGCGGTCATGCCTCGTTAGTGAAGGACATGGTGAGTGTGTCCCACTCCCTGTGGACTGTTAATACTATTAGTAAGGCTGCTTACCCAATACGGACTTTATAAGCCAGTACAGGGCTAAGAGTCCTGCACAGCATGAGGGAGAGGAAGGTGCTATCAGGAGCCCAGTAAGGTCCTGGCGACCCTTTATTTTTGCTCAACACCACGGCTTTCTTAGACAGTTGTGTTCAGTTCTCAAGGGTGCCATCCTGGGTGGGGGTATTTAGTTTAGAGGGGGTTGGGGGAAGATGGGGCATGCAAAAGGACTGGGTGAAGAATAAGGAGGGTCCGGGCCATGCTTGTCACAGTAAGCACTGTGACCTTGGGCAAGTCTCTCGATTTTCAGGAGTTTATGATGATGCATTGAGTGTACCTATGCACATCTATGGCATGTGCTTTTCTGTATATAAGAAATAAGTTTAATAAGAAGAGAAATACAATGCAGACCCTGGGGGCAAGGAGCCAACGCACCAGCCATGGTGGTCCAGAAACCCACATTGTCCCAGGAAGAGAGCTTGGTGGGAGCAGGGGTGGGGAGTCTGCTCCTCAGATGACCCCACCTTTCCCAAGGTGATTGCTAATTGTTAATGACAACACAATTTGTCCTTCTGATGTCTTTGATACATTACACACCCAGGACTTATCTTATAACTAGAAGTCTGTACCTTTTGACCTCCTTTACCCAATTCATCCCCTACATCCCTGTCTCTGGTAAGCACCAATCTGTTCTTTGTATCTAGAATTTGGGTTTTTTCAGTTCCACCTGTAAGACCATGCAGTATTTGTCTTTTTCTGTCAATTCCCTCAAGATCCATCCATGTTGCAAATGGCAGGATTTCCTTCTTTTTTATGGATGAGTAATATTCTGTTATATATATATGCACAATCTGGTCCTATCATATGTATATGATAAATATAATTATGTGCATGTGTCCTCAATGACTGTCAGTCATTTCAAAGCCCCTCTCCATCCTGCTTGTTGCAGACATGGGTGAAACCTGTTCCCCAGCTCTCTGTCCTGGCATACCTTGGGATGATCCCACTTCTCACAAGCTCCCCTCCCAGCCAGACTCCACTCTGGTCCTTCCCGGGCACTGCCACCTCTTGTTTTGTGACAGCTGCTCCTAGAAGAGGCCACCAGGCCTTTCTAGGCTTCCTAACATAGCAACCACTTTAGAACTATATATAATGGTGACCATTTTAAATTGCAGGAATCAGATACATAATTAATTAAGTGCAGTAATTAAGATGCCAAGCCCCATGAAGGATATGCATTTAATGACTTGGAAATCTGTTGCCCCTTCTCCAACCTTCCGGCCCCTCCCCGGCCCAGGCCTGCAGCAGCCTGCCCCTGCTGCTGTAAGGGTGTAGCACTGCCCAGCCCCTCATTCCTTTCCCCCCAGCTCACTGGACCCAGTGCCATGGCCTTGAGCTTCCCCAACTCAGTGATGCCCATGGGCACTGACTCACCTTGCAGGACCTCCGCGGTCTTCACTGGAGCACCTTGGAGATAAAAACCTACAACTTATAGCTCCACTGTGGTTTTCAGAGGGGGCATTCTAAAGGCTCACTGAGGAGGGTTCTGCATACTCAAAGAAAGACCTAAGAATTACACTTACACAATAGCCAGCAGCACAAGCCCTTGCACATGAGTTGGCTTGATGGAGTGTGAGAATCGAAGCCTGGCATTCAAGGCCTGAGAAATGACTCTCTCCAAAGTTATCATTTCCCCAAAGTCCTCTCTCAAGGCTGGGTATTCCAATTCCTTCAACTCATCCTCAATGACTGTCAGTCATTTCAAAAACCCCTCCCCATCCTGCTTCTTGCAGAGACAGCTGAAACCTGTTCCCCAGCTCTCTGTCCCGGCATGCCCTGGGATGATCCCACTTCTCACAGGCTCCCCTCCCAGCCAGTCTCCACTCTGGTCCTTCCTGGGAGCTGCCACCTCTTGTTTTGTGACAGCTGTTGCCTAGGACGGGTCACCAGGTCTTTCTAGGCTCCCTAGCACAGCAACTGCTTTTGAATAAAATGCACAATCTGGTCCCTAATATGGGAAGAATGGACTTCAAAAAAAGGAGTCACCTCTAGACATTTGTTTCTGTTTCTGCACCACCACCTGCTACAACCCACTGTCCCTGAGGAGGGCCAGTTCTGCCCAGGCAGCTTGCTGCATTTCGCTGTGGTTGCCTGCTCTTGCCCGGGTATTTTGAGGACACCAGGGGGCGCGAGGGACGCGGGGTCCTGCCCCGGAGCACGCAGCCGTGGCTGCACTCTCCATGCTGAAGCCTGGGTCTGGCTTGGACAGGAGTGGCCATTCTGCACAAACAGGAAGTCATCTCCTAGAGGCTGATCTTGGCCTGGGAAATTTGACCCCAGTGCCCACGGGAGGCAGGGACGGTGCCCAAAGGTGGAGCTGGATTTCAAGCACAAGGCACTGCATTGAGGCAACTGGGCAAAGAGACAACACTGGGTTTTTTCTGGTCTACTTTCTACCAACCATCATTTTATGGATAGTGTGCATTAGATTAGAATTTCCACATGCTTTTCAAAAAGCAGGCAATTGTACTGTGAGTATTTTTAGTAGTTTTCACACCATAGGCAGACTCTAGAAGCAATTGTCCGGACTCGATTTTTGCACAAGGCAGCCAGGGAGATTCCCTCTGCAAGTAAATTGCAATGGAGGATTAAGTGTTGAATGCATTCAGGCAGCATCCTCATCTATTTATCTGGACATTACTTAGAATTTTGTCGGTGACTCACAGAATCTCTAGTCAGGCCATCAGGCAACAGAGGAGAAGGAAAAGCCGTGTGCCTGGCAGCCGGCGGGGGGCTGTGCGACACTTCATTGGAACAGTTAACGAAACAGTCTCATTCAGGTTTAAGCCACGTGGAGCTCAAAACTGCACTAAAACTTTTGGGACACCTCAAATATTAAGGGTGGAAAGAACAGAGACCTTGGGGCCCGAGGGAGCTGTGTTCACATCCTTCTGGGAGCAAGTCTCTCTTTTTCATGGCTGAGAGGCCTGAGTTCCACTCCAGCTGCTGCTGCTCTGTGGATTTTTCCAAAGCTACTCAACCCCCAGCACTGCAGTTTCCTCATGCTATAAAGTGGCAGTGGCATTAGATTCTTAGATAAACTCAAAGGTCTCTTTCAGGGTCCATGAAGAAAGTCAGGTGAGGTCTCGTGCATTATGCATTTGAAACCGCGATAGAAAAGGGGGTGGATGGGCATCAGTAACTCATGACTGAGACACCGGGCCCCACTTTCACAGTTTATCAGCCTCTCCTCCCTGTCCCGGCCTGCCCGCAGGGGCTTCGGGGAGCAGCACACTCCCGCCACCCAGAGCCTGTCCCTCTTGGAGAGGGGTAGGACCATGCACATTGCATGGCTATAATTCCTTCCTCTTTCCATAGTTTCTGCTGAAAAGGCTTTTGTTCCAAAGGACAGCTTGGCTCAGAGACTGGGAATTTTTTTTTCTCTCAAGAGCACCAGAACCATGCTGTGAAGCCTGAAGGTGTTTACACCCGGGGATCTGGACATGGGCAAGATTAACAAAGAAAATACAGATTAAGATTTTCTTGAAGTGTAGGGGCCTCGAGTTGTTGCACTGTTTACACACATCAGTGTGCTTACCCAAGGGCTTCAAGACCCCTGGTTGTTATAATCGAGAATAAGACTTTTGTGCATAGACATAATCATAGCAATATAAGCAGCTATTGAATGCTTTCCATTAGCCAGGTGCTGTGCTAGGTTTGTACATTATATTATCTTAGATAAAGACCTTATGAAGTAGGTATCAGTGCCCCACTTCACAGATGAGGAAACTGAGGCTCAGGTATTTTAAAAGCCATCTGAGTTTGCACTGTGTCGGAGTGGCTGAGCCGGAAATGAAACCCACAGAAGGACAACAGAACAATAAATCCTTGAAAAGCCCCACCTTTGTGGAAGAGACATGGTCAGCTGGTCACGTGTATGTGTGCCTGGCTGTGCGTGTGCGTTTAATTTCTGCTTCATTTCAAACACAATTGGAGGCACTTTAATCAGATGCACTCATGGCTGCAGGGCTTCATCAGCAGCATGAATCTGCAGAGCCACGTTGGGAAAGACGGCCAGTGCCATCCCTGGGAGCTTCAGGAAATCCACCAGGCAACGGCAGAGGAAGGGACAGTGTGTGCGAGCGCTCCACGCTTCTAAAATGTGGGCACAGTGGGCAAAGTATTAAGCTGGAATGAGGGAGGCAAGAAAGCAAGGCGTTCTCTCCAAAAGCCATTGGTTACAAATGAAATGAGTTTAAATTTGTGAGGTTTTCTTGCCCCACTAAGAGCAGAACCCAGTTCCTTGGACATCTTAGGGACCAAACACTCCCACAGGATGGGGCTGTTTAACTCTTTGATGACTTTAGCCGGGACCTTGCACAGACAGGGGCCTCTGTCCCTTGTTGACCCTTGTAGCTTCTGAAGTCAGCCTTGGCAGGGGCCCGCCAGGGAGCCACTGGCACAGTGCACCCGAGCCCTGCCATAGCATGCCCACACATCCTCCTCCCACCAGCAATGCAACTGCTCAGCCAAAGCCTGCAGGTGTCCGGCCTCTCAGCTGGCACGGAGGCGGGTAGGCATGCGAGGGGATGACCGTCATTACTGTGTCATCTCCACAGAGAAGGACCAGACCTGGGCTCGGCCTGTCTGGGCTGTGCAGCCCTTGGCAGGAGGGTCCTTCCTGCTTCTGTTTCCCCTACTGTTGAATGGAGGTTGTAACAGAATCAGGCGGCAAGGACCATTGTGAGGATTAAATGATCTGACATGGGCAACGCACTTAGAGAGAGCAGTGCCTGGCCCTTAGAAGGGGCTCAGGAAATGCCAGCTGTGATTATTATCATGTGTATTTATGCACAGAAGTCCTATAGTCTTCACATAAATTTACATTACAATGTCATTTATAGTATTAACTCCACTTTGTTGAGGGGAAATGGAAATTGATAGAGGTTAAATGATTGGAATGTGATTTTTATGAACTAGTTCAATGCCTTTTTCACTACATTAAATGCCTCAATTAAGACAAATATACATATATTTATATATTCATATACACATATATATGTGAATATATATGCATTCATGAATATGAGCCTTTGCTGATAATCAAACATTCTCCATTTTTTATTATTTAAAAAACCATTGGATGTTTACTGTGTTAAGAATGTCTCACCTTTGGGAGTCTGTACTTTTCTCTGAGATGAACTCTGAGGCATGCCCTCTCTGCCTTTTTTTGTGTAAATGCAGCATCTCTTTCCATCCTAAAAGTAAAAGAATAGAATAAAGGATCAAAGGACATAGAGAGATAAGGGCATTCCAGCCCTGCTCAGAGGAGCCAGGCTCTGGAACACACCCTGTGAGTCCCAGCTGTCTGAACACCTGAGAAACGGCATTTTTCCTATACCTGCCGCTCTGTCGTTCTGCTATCATAACTCAGCACAGACCCCTAAATCCCAAAGAGAGCTTGATTCTGGGAATCTCTTTATGATCAGCCCAAGAGAGGGCAGGATGTTTAATCCTAATGTCTACTTGACTGCATCATGTTGCTCTAAGTATGACCCGGGACCATAAGCATCAGAATCACAGAGAGTGCTTGTTAAGAACGCGGCTCCCTGGGACTGATCCCAGGCCAACTGCATCAGAATCCCTGGTGCAGGAGAGGGGGACCTACATTTTTAACAAGCTCCGTGAGCTGTTCTTAAGCTAAAACAGGGTTGTAGCTTCTAGGACTGGGGGTTCTTTGGCAGCACATAGTATTTGGGGATGTAATAGAAGCCTCTTTCCCTTTATTGTCACAGGCAAGGTAGGGTAGATTTCTACAATGCTCTGGGGACAGCCTAACTGGACTCATGATTATTATGCTGGTTTGAATGGACTTCCTTGCTCACGATGATCTAGACAGAAGCCAACACCCGTGGAGATGTCTGCAAGGCTCACAATAACTGCCTACTCTGCCAGCTGCCCACAGAAGGGTTTACTGGGGGCCAGATTTATGCACATGGCCCTGCCCTCTGGCTATACTGGGTTGGACCAAGATGAGAAATGCAGCCTCTCTGGGAATTTGGGATTAGGACAGAGAGAGAGCCTTGAACTTGGCTGCAGCTATTAGCAGGTGAACATGGAAGTCATGGGCTGCCATTTTCCACTGGCCCTGTGGTCTGAGCAGTGGAGAGAGGAGAGAGCTGACTGCTGATAAAGAAGAACCAAGCAGCCTTAGGGAGATAGAAGCAATGGCAAGAGATGGAGAAAGAGGGCTCATGGAGCCCCAATAGCACTCTGCGTTTCTGGTTTGGCCCATGTGAGGCCAGGTGGGATTTCTGCTGTAGGGTTTGGTGAAGCAGCTTTGCATAAAGCATTATTTGCATTAAAACAGATTTTCTGTTTTCATTTTCAGGTAGCTAAATCATTTCAGTTTCCTGACTTCAAGTTCTGCAACTTCAACCATCACCTAAGAAGGCTAACTACAGGAGGGGCTGATCTGAAGCAACCCGATTGAACTACTGACCACTGGGCACTGGGCTCAGGCAGTAGCTGTGCTCATTGCCCTCCTCAAACGCCAGGCCCAGCATAGGCATGAGAGCACGTTGGGTTCAGCTTGTTTGTAGTTTTGGAGAGGGAAATAGGGTGACTTGTCCAAGAGATTGGTGACCGGTGGCATGGGCAGAAGTGGATATTTCCCCCCCAATATTTTAATAGGAAAATTTTCAAACATACACAAAAGTTGAAAGCATTTTAGTGAAACTCAACATCTAGATTCTACAATTACCATCTTACTGCATGTTTTATCACCTGTCTATCCCTCTATCCCATTATCCATCTTTTCTTTGATGCGTTTCTAAATTGTAGACATCAGTACTCTTTCCCCAAGCACTTCAAGATGCATAACATTAACTACAGTTACCTATTTGTTTATAGCTCGTTTTTTTTTTTTGAGGTAAGATTTTTGTTTACAATTAAATGCACAGGCTTCAATGTCCTGTGATGGTTAATTTTATGTGTCAACTTGACTGGGTCACTGGGTGCTCAGATTACTTCTGGGTATGTCTGGGTGTTTCCAAATGAGAGCAGCACTTAAACTGATGGACTGAGTAAGGCAGATTACCCTCCCCAGTGTGGGTGGCATCATCCCACACTGAGGGTTTGAGTAAAACAAAAAAGATGAAAGGGAGAATTCACTCCCTCTCTGCTGCCTGCTGGAGCTGAGACAGCCCTCCAATTCTCAGAATCACACCAACTTTTCCTGGGTCTGCAGTTTGCAGATGCTGAGATTTCTTAGCCTCTGTAATCACATGAGTCAATTCCTTATAGTAAATCTCATGTATGGATATACACACACATCCACATATGCATACATACCTATATCTATTGTGTATCTAGTTTTCCTATTCTATTTGTGTATAACTCAAACCCCTATTGAGATATAAAAAACATTACTGTCACCTGAGTTCCCTCATCTCCATCCCCAAGTAGCACCTGCTCCCCAGTCCTAGAGGCAACCCCTACCCTTGATCCAGCGTAGATTGGTCTTGTCTGTTCTAGAACTTTGTATGAGTAGAACTGTATACTACACATTCTTTTTTATAAGGTCTCTTTCACTCAGCATAAAAACTTTTGAGATTTGTCCAGGTTGTATTATTTATCAATAGTCTGTTGCATTTTATTACTGAATGTATTGTATTATACAAATATACCACATTTGTTTGCTCATTCTCATGTTGATGGACACTTGGACTATCTCCCATTCAGCGCTACTATGAATGAATTTGCTATGAACATTTAAAATAAGTCTTTTTGTGGACATAAATTCATTTCTCCTAGGTAAATATCTAGGCATGGAATAGCTGAGTTATAGGGAAATTTGGTTTAGTTTTATAAGCAACTGTCTGACCTTTCCCCAAGTGTTGTACTACTTAACATCTCATCCATCAGAACAAGAGTTCCGGTTGTTCCACATTCTGGCCAACATTTGGTATGGTATCTTTTTAATTTGAGCCATGTGTGCATGTTAGTACCTTGTATGATTTTAAATTTTCATGTCCATGATGACTAATGATTTGGGGCAGCTTTCTCATGTCTAATTTGCCATCTGTATATCTTTGTGAAGTATTTGTTCTTTGCTTAATTTTTTTTTATTGAGTTGTAGAAATTCTTTATATATCCTAGACCCCAGTCCTTTGTCAGATGTCTTGCAAATATTTTCTCTCAGTCTGTGACATGTCTTTGTTTTCTTAATTCTATCTTTTCACACACAAAAGTTTTTAGTTTTGATAAAGTCGAATTTTTCATTTAAAAATTTTGTGGTTATTGATTCCAGAGTCATGTTTAAGAAATCCCTGCCTACTTCCAAGTTGTAAAGAGATTCTGTTATTTTTTTCTAAGTGCTTTATAATTTGAGCTTTTATATTTAGGCCTGTGATACAAATCAAAGTTCAAGTTACATATGGTACCATAATATAACATAAAAAAACTAAGGTAAAGGGACGGTTTAATATAATTGAGAGAAATGGAGGGATAAACAGAAAACTGTTTTATTTGGACATTTCCAAATATTTCATTTAGGTGTATATCTATTTCAGCACTAACGTTACCAGTGGTGCAAACAAAACCAAACACAGACGTGAAATAAAAATGAATGTTCAGTAAAGTACGTTAAGTAGTTTATAGTTTACAATTAGTTAAGTCAATCTCACAACTTTTCTAAAATGATGAGGATTTAGTAGACTCTTGTTTGTGAATATTCATTTTAGTTATTATATAAACCATGCTGCCAATAGCTCTTCTGTGTATAATTTGTGATGAACCATTTTTGGTGCCTACTTCTTTATGTTGCATTCTAGGAGATGAAGCTACTGACAACTCAAGCAATGGACTAGAAGTCACGCCTCTCGACATAGGGAAGCAGCCTGGCCTCACTGTCCTACTACTATTAGCTTGGATGAGTATATTCTAAATTTACAATATTTAAATTTACATAAATTTATAATATTCATATACACACACATACAAAGTCAAATTGTGGGCAAATACCCCAATCCACTGACTGACCACACCACTTGGACATTTTGGTCTTGATCTACCCAGATACAAAATTACAGATAACTGGGACATTAGTTAATCAGATGCCATATCTGCAACCAGCTTTACTGCTTGGACATATCAGATATTTTTGACACCATCAGGTGTATAGTCCAAATTTCTGGCCATTTTCTCTCTACGAGCCCACTTGAGCTGAGAACATTTGGTGCTTTTGCTCCGTTTCATTATCCCCCCCCCCCTTTTTTTTTTACATGCTACAGGCAAAACTAGCCAATATTTGAGGATGCTGTTTCTTTTGCCTGAACATTCTCTTAGCACAAACATCATTTTGGCAGTTGCATTTACTTTAACTGATTTTCATTTACCGCAGAGCCAAACATACTACATTCTAGGCAGTGTATAAGACATACTTTCTTTCAGAAAAAAAATAATAACCCAAGAGACAAGGTTTCCATTAAATGGAGGTCTTCATGCTTTCTGCTTTCTCCAGGCCATTACTGTAATCATCATTCCTCTTACACCTACAGTCATCTTAGCAACAGGACATAGGCAACTATTCTGTAACTGATCATTAGCAAAAGCCATGGAGGCAAAAAGGAATACTTTCATTAAGTACTTCTTAAAAATGAACATTTAACTTCAAGACTGCTGTTTCAATTCTTAGTTGATTATTAAAAGACTTTTAAATTAATTCTAAAACTTCAAAAAATTACAATCGATTATACTCAAAGATCAGTCTTCAGCAGTGAAAAACTGCTGGTGATACATTCCATAATGCCCAACTGAAAAGAAACTGATATTTCATTTTATTACTTTTTGTACAGCCAGAATGTCTTTGTTTTTTGGGGGTACATGGCTGAGGTATTTAGGGATGAAGTATTATGATGTCTATCACTTACTTTAAAAATAGTTGTCATCATCTATCCGAATCATCAACAAGCAAATATGGTAAAATGTATTAACTGTCAACTTTATGTCATAAGTATTCATTATATAATTCTACTTCTTTGCAATCTTTGAAGTTCTCATAATAAACAGTTCACAAATTTATTCATAGTCTTTGAGAAGCTAAGTGTTATGATATAACTGTCATGTTGTGCTTTCTAGGTTTTTTTCTGCACATGGAAGATCAATAAGATTACACTATATGTTAAGACCTTCTTCCAGAAACAAAGTCTGGGTTCTTACAATTTAAAAGCTTTCTACTTGCTAGGAGAGTGAAGTGCAGGAAGACTGTAAAGACAGGCTCAGTTTTTCATCTGAACAGAAATTCGGCTACACCAGAAAGCGTTAAGCTGCTTTTGTCAGGACATACAGATTCATTTGTCATTTTCCATTTCCATTCACCCAAGTAGGACACGGTAACTGCCAACGCTAGGAAACCGTTCACTTTAGCAGAACGCCCTTTGCTACGGTCGGAGGCAAAGAGCCCCAGCATCTAGAGAGCAGAGAGAGAGACGGGGGGCTGCAGCTCGGGGCAGGGCTGATTTCCTTTTGCTTTCAAAGGGAAGGGGGGCCGGCGTACTCACTTCTCCTCGATCACTTGCTTCTGATACTCCTCGTACTCCTCCCTAGTCATCCCCTGCGCTGCTGCAGGGTCAGACGCACCTCCCTCTTCTTTTTTTTCTTCAGACCCGCCACCAAGTCCTAAATTCTTTACCTGGTTACTTATCATAGTTTTCATAAAGAAAGCCATTGTTTCTGCCCCAGAAAAATAAACCCAAAAGTCAAGACAAAACCTAAGGAAAAAAAAAAAAAAAGACAAAACCTCCAAATACCCTCGGTGACAGCAACACCCTTAAGAGCGGTCTTTGCACAGTCTCGTCCGCTCAAGGGCACAAGGACAGAGAAGAGTGGTTTGTGGCGGTAAGCTGGATTAGAGACGGACTCAGTACAGAGGAGCAGATGGTTCAGATTACTAAGGCACACCATCAGATGCAACTGACTGCTTTTCTGAATTAATACACTGAGCTAATTTCAGAGGCAAAAATCCTTCCCATTATCTACTCTCACTACCCATTTCTAAATTTTAAATTATAAGTGCAGCAGGTCTTCATCAAGTGTCCTGTTTCAATTAAGTTCATCTGAACTGACATTACATGCCTGTAATGGAATTTCCAAATTTGAGCCCTTGAGCACAACAAACATCCTGCTGAAAACTGAGTCCAATGAGACTCAAAACCCAAAATGCTTCCTTAAGCAAAATTAATCCTTTTGATCCATCATTTTATGTCACTGGTCTCTGAGTACTATGCAAGGATCACCCTTTAGTTTGCTTGAATTTTGTACTGCTTTAGGGGTTACTGCATCCCATACACAAATACCCAACAGAGATAAGTCAGTGACCCTGGGTTTCCCCCAGGATGGTTAACATCACCTTCTCCTGCACCGAAATGTTACATTTCTGCTTGTAAATGATGCAAGGATGCTTTCCAAGCTTCAGTCCAGAAGGTAAGAATAATGTGAGTTACATCATCAACATGTAATGGGGTCAGCCTTTTTCTTTCATATACAGTCCATCTCCTGGGTGCTGTATGTAAGCTCCCTGGTGTACTTGGAGAAAACTGGGTGTTTTCTAAAGCACCAGATTCTCAATGGCCATGGATTTCTTCAGGTCAAGGGAGAAACTGAGTATGGCAAAGACTTTAATCTATGTTAGTATCTAATTAAAGCACTCCAAGACGGGGTGGGGCCCAGGGAAGAAACACAGGCTATGATTATTTTATCCATAGCCATTCCCTCTCAGGAAATAGGTCCCTCATATTGCACAGAATTACATAATTTGGGTTTTCATCTAAAATGCTTGCTTTATATATTTTGAGATCTGTGTTCCCTTTTACTGTCTTATTTTAAATGTTGCTAGAATGGTCTCGACTTGAAGGACTGACCGATTTCGGGTGAAACCTGTGCTCTTTGATTAAGAACATACCTTAACACTGGCTCCACTTTCACTTTTGATGTGCTGCTTGAACTTAATACATTCAAACCATTATCTCTAAATTACCATTTACAATCAACTATATTTCACTCCACTGAGGGGTGTTACTAACGAATAAGGTCTTACAGAACTTGTCAGATGCACAGTAAAAGCCACAGCCTGTTTCTATTGTTTTCTCAGTTCAACACAACTCTCCTTTAGAAAAGACTGCAGAGATTTCATGATACTAAAAACACTTATTTGCTAAAGAAAAGGACAATCTGATGAGGATCTTTTCTATATAATAGTTTTGGTCAGAAAGTGAAATACCCAGTTGTATTTACTAAGCAAACTTAGATTTGAAGGGTCTGAATCAAAATTAATTATTGTCCCTTAAGCAACCAACCAAAAACCAAATAAAAATTAAAATTCACTTTGTTATTTAGATTTTGCAGTCTGTTATCAAAATTCCATTTTATTTGGATTAGGAAATATTAATGTGGACAGTGCCAATTCTAAACTCTAAAGTCTAGAAAAGCAGCCTCTGCCTTTTTCTGTGGGTGTGTACTGGGGAATGGGGGTGTAGGCATCACAGAGACTCTGAGTTGGCAGCTACACCAGGGTGGCAACTGAATACTCCCTGGTAGTGCCGTTTTGTGAAATCCAGCCTTTGTCTCCCCAATAGATAATTCCATTTCAAGTGGGATCATGTCTTTAAAACTTTTTATTCCTCAGTTTATTTCAGCGGCCTTTCCTCTTGGACATCCAGTAAACTATTCGCTGTGTGTGTAGTATCTTTCATTCCTCCAGAAAGGGAAAATACCCTAGGATTTGTGAAATGGGGCCATTAAGTATAACCCCTCCAAAAGTTTCTCACCATACTTGAATAAAATCCCAAGTCTTTACTAAGGTCTGCAAGGCCATGTCCCCAGTGCCCCAGATGAAACTGAACCTCCAACTGGTGTCTACGGAGGACATGTGGTTTCCACCACGCTTCCCTGAGAAGGCTCCCTGATCCGGGTTTCCTCTGGTTTCTTTCAAACCCATCCAATTTATCTGATCTCTGATTTTATCCACTATTTCTGTGTGTTTACAGCAGAAGAGGGGGTCCATCTCCTCTGCATTCCATTTTCTGAAACCAATTTAAAAGACTCTTTACAGTGCTACTGGCCCTGCAATGGAAGCATGCAGAGGAAACTGAGATCATCTTTAGGAAGTGGCAGAACCAAGACTCCAGTCTAGATCTGTCTGCACCAAAGCCCTCTGTGTTCCTTTTTATACTGCGTGGACCCTCAAATTGGAATTACATGCTTGAGTTCTAGCTTAGCTACTCTTCTAATTTATTGAAGGTGAAAACATCATATACATTGTTTTAATCTGTAATATTTCATTACCAGCAAGGGTAAGCATTTATCCATTATTGTTTCTGCTTCTTTTTTATGCTTCCATGTGCTGATTCCACAATGGGTAGCCACCTAAGGTAGAGCATGTGGCACACAATAAATGGAATATGATCACAAATCAGGGCCCATTTGGAAAATAAATACCTACCTATTACCTGAGATCAGTGAAGGACAAAGTAAATTTACTAAAATATTTCTTTATTTGAATAAGGTCAATGTCATTTCTTGAATTCCAGCTAGCATCAAATAACAATCAGAAAAAACACTTGACAAAATGCTATCCAATTGAAATTAACAATGGATAGAAAACCCTTTTAAACTTTAAAAGGAATATATTAAACAGGCAACAGACAGATCTAAAAAGTTGCACATGGTTATTTTACATTAGATCTTATAAATGAGAAAATCCCCAATATAATTATTTGTTTACCAAATGGACAGGAGACAATCACATCTTCATATGCACAACTGTTGCTTATGTTCTTTACAAAAATTAATGTATCTGCAATGCACCTGGTCAAGCAATCCCTTGTTCAAGTAATTTGCTTTCCCCGAGTTATCAAAAAGTACAATTGTCTGAGATAAAATGTCACAAAGATCACAATCAGAAAAGCAAAACACTTTAGCAGACAGACTTTGAGAGCAAGTTTTCATGGCCTGGCCACAATCTGAAGATGACTTTTTAAGTTTAAAAGCCATTAAGCAAAGTACCAAGAGCTACAGGCAACAATCTGGGCTTAGTTTGTAGTTGCTAATAACCAAGTGTTTCAGTTAAAAAAAAAAAACAAAACACTTAAGCAAATTTTAAGTATAAAAGTCAGTGCACATTTGCTGACGTCATTGACAATGAAGATGTTACACTATGCTCTCAGCTCAGCTTAAAACTGACAAAACACACCACTTAACTTTTTTTCACTACCCTTCTTAGTGGTTCTCAAACATTAGTGCTCAGATCACCTGTGTTGCTTGCTGAAAACCGGTATTCTGAAGCCCCACCCCTTAGTTTTGATTCAGGTGGTCTGGAATGGAGCCCTGGACTCTGTACTCTTAATGAGCTCGCCATGAGCCACATGGCCCATGGACCACCTTTTGAGAAACACTGATATCCCTTTTTGTTTACTGTTTGTAGCTTCACAGTCAAGTTTCAAGCTGAATAAAACATTCAATTGGAACACAAGTAGGTACACTAAATAGGGTATATTAGCCATTACATAATTTCATTTCTTTTTACAAGTGGCATTATAAGCACAATGACATACTAAAATTTTTAAATCAATTTTGTTTTAATCCAAGGCACCTTTAAAATACTTGCTGGTGTGAGAAAAGTTAACAAATTCAATTATAAAAAATAGTACAGAAATGAAAGAATCCTGGCAGTGTGATTGGTTTTTCCACAAACATTTTTCTTTAGAAATGAGTTACTCGGAGTCAATGATTTTGAGGAAAATAAACCAAATTTCAAATACTATAAACACCCTGTGTGAAATGCTTTAATGAATCATTTTCAAATTAGATTACTAAGCAAAAAACAGAGTCATGCCATGTTCTTTCCTAACAGCTGTCTCCACTTATTAGGAATGATCAGAATGGTTCCTCTTGAAGTTCAGTCTGAAAAATGTATATGGCATAGATCTGATATTCCTTTGAACAAATTTAGGCACATGGGACCATGGATTTTAAAATACTGGATATTTTGCAGTCTTTTATCTCAAGAGGATTTCCCGAGTTTCACAGTCTACAACTTAAGTATGCTTCTGAAGGTATTAATTTTTTTTCACAGATTAAGTAAGAGTTAATTCTGTGGTGATGATATCTCTGAAACATGAATTTCAAAATGTTAATGCTCCAAAGGAGAAACACTAGTGTGAAGCATTTCTATGCTGAAGTGACCATAAATACAGTGAGTAATCAGAATGTTCTTTTTTCAGTGTTCTAGGATAAATGCTAATACAAAAAGCAGTGCCAGGACTGTCTGTGTACACAGTACTAGATAGGTATTGCTATAATGCAGAGTTCTTCAGAGTCTTTGTATATAGATTTCAGGCAGTTAGCACAACCTGTAAATGACTTGTGAAATGTAAATTTATGAAAGCTTGGAAAAATTAAATAGTACTGTTTTATAAAAACAGTGATTTTGGATTCTGTGACAAATGAAAGATAACCATGTCACTACTGAAAGACTGTTTTGAAGCCAGCAAAAAGGTCTATGTCAGCTGTGAAAACAAAATGAAGTCTGCATTTTAAAATGTCATTTACAGACTGTGTCTTGTATATGTAGGACAACTATGTACAAAGACTACCACAGGCCCTCCTGGTCTGACACCTCAAGGTCAGTAAGTGCTTCATAATATCCTTGGTTCAAAGAAAGTAATCAGAAGTATTAACTCTATTTTCCAAATTTTGCCTTCCAAAATCTTAACACTCTTTCTCCTGCAGCCTCCTTGATTTAGATGAGTATGTACAGTACCACAAAGACCAGGCTGTATGCAGTAATGTAAACTAGAACGTAGTGGTAAGCTTTGTGAACTTAAAAGTATCCTCAGGACATGCAGTCTGAGCTGAATAAAACAGGATAAATGCATTCCTTAAATTACAATTATAAATGCAAAAGTACCTGCATAATGAGCTGACACTGCTGAAGAGAAGATACTGAAGAGTATGAGCAGTCACGAAGTGAACGCATTACCAGGCAAAATACCCATAACAATGAGGCTTGTTGTCATTCACCTAAATGCTTTTTCAGGCAAAAAGCAGCTCTTAATTTTCCCCCAAAATTTCCTTTAAAAGTGAAACATATCATTGATAATCTGAGGGGAAAAAAATACTTCAGTAAAAATTCTGAAGCCTATTATCTAGATCCTAAAGTTCTCAGACAAAATATTCTTTGACTTTTCAATGGAGTTACATTAGATTGCAGGACTGGGTCTTAGAATGGGAAATTCTGACCTCTAACAAAAAGACTTTGGTTTCCAACTAAATATAATGGGGAGCTTAAAGAAACCTCATTCTGGGGGGCAGGAAGACAAGTGCATTTAGTTAAATAAAGAGACCTCCAACATCAGACTCAGAGGTAACTTTCACATTGGGGGCTGCCCCCATTTTCTATGATTTACCCCCTTATTTATCAATATTCTTTTCAGTGGCCCTATTTTACTGGCCAGAAATTCACTGACATTTAAATAGATTTTATGTACTATGCACAAATTTACATGTGGTTGTCTTTAAGGTTTATTCTGACTGCAAATCAAGTTATTTTATACAAAATTTAATAATTTAGACTATAAAGCAATTTAAACACTTAAATTCCCTCAAAAAGACAACATTTTGTACATACACGCATGATGTACACATATGAAACTGGTGGTCAAAAGAATTTTTTGGCAGCTGCTTCTTGCTGAGTCCTAAGGAAAAAGAGAGAAAAAAACTTCTATGTAATTTACTTCAGAAAGAAACAGGACTGCTGTAAATTAAAATACACAATGTTTTTTAAAGTATAAAATACATTAAGATAAGCATATGATCTATACATGCACTCATGTGAGCTGAAATAGATCAGAAGTAATATTTGCTTTGTGTAAGCCTAATTATATAGGCACTGAAAGTTCTATTATGGACATAGATGTCTTTACTGAGTATTTCAAATTAAAAAAATGCAGAAAAATGTTGGGTCAAATTTTAGACACTTACCTATACATGATATAACCAATGAATAACACCGTTTGTACCACTACAAATATAATGAAGTGTATTGTAGATAAACATGATGGAAATGGTGGTAGTTCTGGGCATCTCGGTCTTTCATTTGATGGCTACAAGACAAGGAACTTTCTATTAAAGTTAGTCAAATTTGTATTTTAGAAAAAGAAATGTGAAATTTTTATGGAATTCATAGTTTACTGTATAAACACAAGTATTTCCATTTATTCATCCCCTAAATATCTTTCAATTCCCTTAACTTTTACCACCTAACACTTTCAAAGAGTGCTGATGCAAACAAGCCTCCACCCATTCACCGCACAGTCACTAACTCATTGACATCTGGTTCCTGTCTTCATCACAGTGGCCATGATTTTAGTGTTCTTGAAGGTCACAGACAATGAGCTGACACTGTTGACACTCCCAGTTTACATTTGCTGCACTAGAGTAATTACTAATAGCATCCCCTTTGCCCCCAGAGGTCTTCTGGTTCAAACACTTACATGGATACATCACCAATGAACTGCCTGACAAACAGAATGGTTTTTTCTCAGCCCTCATCCTTCCCAGTCTCCTAGCAGTCAACATTACTAATGAGAATTTTAAAAAAATGTTTGTTTTTCTATTTCTATGGGTATTCCTTCTAGTTTAAGAAGGAAATTAAATACCAGGGACAGAGACTTGACCAAGGTATCCAAAACAGAAGGGCTGCTAAGATTACTTCTCATTATGCTCACATCTTTAGGACAAAGGTCCTTAGCACTCACATACTTTCCACAGCATCATCTCGGCCACTGCAACAAAAGCTAAAGCTGGGGTGAAATAACCTCAAACAGAACTAAGGGAACAAGGTAACAATGCTTCAGATGAGAGGTAATGGTCAGTAAGAAAACTAATAAGCCATCATATACAAAAAAATGCATCTTCAAGACATATACACAGAAATATAGTTAAGAAAGGCAGAACCAAAATATAAGGGAGATAGAATAGATGTTAAAGACTTAAGTCTTTCTCTCTATCACTTACTAGCTAATGGACCTTGGGAAAGTAATTTCCTGAAGATGGAAAGCTTTTCAAGAGTTAAAACTTCACATAAAATATATGGGATTGGGACTTCTATAAGGTAGAGTGGGTAATATAACCAACCACCTTATAGAAGACAACTAGCAAAGCTAGAAACAAATCCATCCTAAATGAACAAACAACACATGCCTACAGGCAAAGAAAGAACATGACAGCAAGAAACAGGAGGGGGGGGTGGGGGGTGGAATAAAGATGGTGGAGTAGGCAGGCAAGGTGGAACCTTCCTCTTGCACACATACGTCCAGAAAGCAAATACAGCCAGCAACCTCAAAAAATGACCTGGAGACTGCAGAACAGACCACCTGCACCTGGCGAAGAAGGGAAGACCACAGAGAGAAGCATAAAGCAGCAGAGACCTACCAAGTGGGACCCAAGCACTTCCCCCATCACAGCCCACAGGAGGGAGAAAGAGGAATGGAGAGCAGAGAGGAGAAGCGCTCAGCAACTCTGCACACTTCTGCCCAGATCTGCTCTGGGAACACTAATCCACAATGCACTGGGTTCTGGTTTTTAGAAGAGCTGGACACCAGAAGAGTTGAAACACTCTGAGAGGCTGAGACTCCGGCTGCTTGTGGAAGAGAGGCACACTCTACTGGCCCTGCTGGACCCAATGCAGAGGCAGCAGTTTGAAGGATTTGCCAGCAGTGGGAGGGATGTCATAGAGGCAAGGGTTGGATGGAGCTCTCTCTGCAGGAGAAAGGGCAGGTGGAGGACACTTCCCCAGCCCTCCCTCAGCCCAACAGATCGGACACTTGTGGGAGCCCTGAATGCTCTATCTCCCTTGCTGGCAGCTCAGCCATGAGGTGATTCCCTGTGCACCCACCCACCTGCCCACCTGCCCAGCCCAGTGTCAGACTTTGCTGCCTGACAAGCAGAAGGAGGCTTTTCAGCTTTTTTTGCTCTGTCTCAGCCTAACTAAGGAGACACTAGAGGAGCCAATTCCTAGTGCTCCTTCCCCTCATGGTGGCCTAGCCCAGTACCATAACACCTTGCCACCGCTGCTGCCAGGGGTGCCCGTGCAACTGCCCACTGATCCTGTTCACCCAGCAGCCCTGCCACTGCTGTAGGGCAGGCAGAGGGTGGCCCTGCCCAAAATGATCCCAGTGACTGAGGCGAGCTGCCACCATTAGTGGACTGAGATAGGCCACTGCTGGCAGACAGAGAGGCAGCCCCAACTGCAGACCACCAACAGCAACTGGAGCTCCACCTCAAAGGAGAACCAAGCACTGTTGGATAGAGTCTTTAGCTTCTGGGCACCACAGGACACCTTCTTCATAAAGCCATTACTCTCCAGAAGAGGAAGCATAGCAGATCTATCTAATTCAAAAGAAGAAACATAGAAACCCTGATAAAATGATGCAGAGGAATATGTTTCAAACAAAATTAAAGAATAAGACAGCAGAAAGAGGGCTAAATGAAACGGAGATCACCAATCTTCTTGATTTGGATTTCAAAGGAACAGTCATAAATATGCTCAATGATTTGTGGAGACGTATTGAAGATCTCAGGGAGGTCTTCAACAAAGAGATACAGTGCTGAAAAAGAGCCACTCAGCTGAAGAATACAGTAACTGAAATGAAATATACACTTGAGGGAATGAATAACAGATTGCTACAAATAGAGGAGATGATCAATGAGATGGAAATTAGAGAACATGAACACGATGAAGCTGAGAAACAGGGAAAAAAGAGTATCTGGAAATGAGAGGATGATAAGAGAGCAGTTTGATAACTACAAACAAAACAATATTTGCATAACAGGGGTACCAGAAGAAGAGAGAGACAAAGGGGTAGAAAGTTTCTTTGAAGAAATAATTGCTGAAAACTTCCCTAATCTAGGGAAGGAAACAGACACACAAGTCCTAGAATCACAGAGAACCCCTAACAAAAGGAACCCAGGAAGATAATACCAAGACATATAATAATTACAATGACAAAGATTAAAGATAAGGAGAGGGTCCTGAAAGCAGCCAGAGTTTAAAAAAAAAATTACTTAAAAGGGATATCCCATCAGGCTATCAGCAGATTTCTCAGCAGAAACTTCACAGGCTAGACGAGAGTGGCATAAAATATTTAATGTA
This sequence comes from Manis javanica, assembly GCF_040802235.1. Lineage (NCBI taxonomy): Eukaryota > Metazoa > Chordata > Mammalia > Pholidota > Manidae > Manis > Manis javanica. The sequence continues at coordinate 111,126,400 of NC_133164.1, forward strand.
CTGAAACAAAAGGACCCTCAACCAAGAATCCTCAAACCAGCAAGATTATCATTCAAAATTGAAGGAGACATTAAAAATCTCCCAGATAAATGAAGGCTGAAGGAATTCACCACCACTAAACCAGCATTAGAAGATATGTTAAAGTGACTTCTGTAGATGAAAATGTTCTTTAGCCTAATTAGTTTTCACCAGTGAAAATAAATCCACAGTAAAGGTAGCAGACCAATTACTTACCAAGCAAGTATGAAAAAAAAGTATATTCAAAAAGTAGTAAAACCAACTAGATATAAAATCTGTCAAGGGATACACAAAAAATGCAGATTATGATATAGTACATACAGTGTGGAGGAGGAGAAGAAAAAAGAAGTACTTTTAGATTGTGTTTGAAATAGTGATCATCAACTTAATATAGACTGTTACAAATCAGGAGACTATCCACGAACTGTATGGTAACCAAAAACCTAAAGCCTGTTACACAAAACACAACACTGAAGAAAACCCTCAAATAACAAGAGTATACAGAGGAAGAAAGGAACAGAGAAGAACTACAATAACAAACAGAAAACAATTAATAAAAATGGCAGTAAGTACATATATATCAATAATTACCTTAAGTGTAAATGGACTAAATGCACCAAACAAAAGACAATGAATGGCAGAATGGATAAAGAAACAACACCCTATTAGCAAACCAAATTCAAAAATACATCAAAAAGATCATCCATCATGATCAAGTAGGATTTATTCCAGGGATGCAAGGATGGTACAATATTAGAAAATCCATAAACATCATCCACATCAACTAAAAGGACAAAAACCACAGGATCATCCCCATAGATGCTGAAAAAGAACTTGAAAAAATTCAACATCCATTCATGATAAAAACTCTCAACCAACAAAACGTGTATAGAGGGCAAATAGCTCAACATAATAAAGGTCATATATACCAATAAACGGAAATACATCCCATGCTCATGGATAGGAAGAATTAATATTGTCAAAATAGCCATCCTGCCTAAAGCAATCTACAGATTCAATGCAATCTCTATCAAAACACCAACAGAATTTTTCAATGAACTAGAGAAAACTGTTCTAAAATTCATACAGAACCACAAAAGACCCCGAATAGCCAAAGCAATCCTGAGAAGAATAAAGAGGGGGGGATTATGCTCCCTGACTTCAAGCTCCACTACAAAGCCACAGTAATCAAGACAATTTGGTACTGGCACAAGAACAGACCCATAAACCAATTGAATAGACCAGAGAGCCCCCATATAAACTCAAGCATATATGGTCAATTAATATACGATAAAGGAACCATGGACATACAATGGGGGAAATGAGAGCCTCTTCAACAGCTGGTGTTGGCAAAACTGGACAACTGCATGCAAGAGAATGAAACTGGATTATAGTCTAACCCCATACACAAAAGTAAACTCAAAATGGATCAAAGACCTGAATGTAAGTCATGAAACCATAAAACTCTTAGAAGACAACATAGGCAAAAATCTCATAAATATAAACATGAGCAACTTTTTCCCAAATGTATCTCCTCAGGCAAGGGAAACAAAAGCAAAAATGAACAAATGGGACTACATCAAACTAAAAAGCTTCTGTACAGCAAAGACACCATCAGCAGAACAAAAAAGGCATCCTACAGTATGGAAGAATGTATTTGTAAATGACATATCTGACAAGGGGTTAACATCCAAATTATATAAAGAACTTACACGCCTCAACACCCAAAAAGCAAATAACCCGATTAAAAAAATAGGCAGAGGATATAACAGACAATTCTCAAAAGAAGAAATTCAGATGGCCAACAGACACATGAAAAAATGCTCCACATCACTAATCATCAGGGAAATGCAAGTTAAAACCACAACAAGATATCACCTCACACCAGTTAGGATGGCCAGCATCGAAAAGACAAAGAACAACAAATGTTGGTGAGGATGCGGAGAAAGGGGAACCCTCCTACACTGCTGGTGGGAATGTAAGCTACTTCAACCATTGTGGAAAGCAATATGGAGGTTCCTCAAAAAATGAAAAATAGAAACACCATTTGACCCAGGAATTCAACTCCTAGGAATTTACCCAAAGAATACAAGTTCTCAGATTCAAAAATTCATATCCACCCCTATGTTTACTGCAGCACTATTTACAATAGCCAAGCTTTGAAAGCAACCTAAGTGTCCATCAGTAGATGAATGGATAAAGATGTGGTACATATACACAATGGAATACTGTTCAGCCATAAGAAAGAAACAAATCCTACCATTTACAACAACACAGATGGAGCTGAAGGGTATTTAGGCTCAGTGAAATAAGCCAGGCGGAGAAAGACAAGTGCCAAATAATTTCCCTCATTTGTGGAGTATAACAACGAAGCAAAAATGACGGAACAAAACAGCAGCAGACTAACAGACTCCAAGAAGGGACTAGTGGTTACCAAAGGGGAGAGGTGGGTGAGGGCAGCTGAGGTGGGAAAGAGAAGGGGCTTGAGGAGTATTATGATTAGTACACATGGTGTGGGGGATCACGGGGAAGACAGTGTAGCACAGAGAAGTCAAGTAGTGACTCTGTGGCATCTTACTACACTGATGGACAGTGACTGCAATGGGGTATGGAGATGGAGGGGGACTCGATAATACAGGTGAATGTAGTAACCACACTGTTTTTCATGTGAAACCTTCATAAGAGTGTATATCAATAATACCTTAATAAAAAAATTCTACTAAAAAAACAAAAAGAAACAACACCCATCACGCTGCCTATGAGAAACTCACTTCCGATCTAGACATACACAGACTGAAAGTGCAGGGATGGAAAAAGATATTCATGCAAATAAATGGGAGAAAAAAGCAGTAGTAGCTGTACTTATAATTAGGCAAAATACAGTTCAAAGCAAAGAAAGTAACAAGAGACAAAGAAGGACATTACATAATGATAACAGGATCAGTCCAATAAGAGGATATAAGAACTGTAAACATCTATGTACCCAACACAGGAGCATCTAAAATGTAAAACAAATACTAACAGAACTTAAGGGGGGGAAACAGACTACAACTCATTCACCTTAGGGGACTTCAACACACCACTTACATCAATAAATCAACCAGACAGAAAATAAATTAAGGAAACAGGCACTGATCAATACATTAGATCAGGTGAACTTAACAGATATCTAAAGAACATTCCACCCCAAAGCAGCAGGATACACATTTTCCTCAAGTATACATGGAACGTTCTCCAGAAGATATCACATACTGAGCCACAAAAAAAGCCTAAATAAATTTAAAAGATTGAAATTGTATCAAGCAGCATCTCCGACCATAGTGGTATGAAACTAGAAATAAATTACACAAAGAAAACAAAAAAACCCACAAACACATACAGTCTAAACAACATGCTTCTGAATAATCAATGAATTGATGAAGAAATCAAAATACAAAACAAGCAATACATGGAGACAAATAAAAACAAAAAAATCAGAAGTCTGAAATTTGTGGGGCACCCCAAAAGCAGTTCTGAGAAGGAAGTACACAGCAATACAGGCCCACTTCAAGAAACAAGAAATATGCAGTCTAAACTTACAAGGAGAAAAACTAGAAAAAGAGCAAATGAAACAAATGAAGTTAAGAGCGGCACAATAAAGATAAGAGCAGAAATAATAAAATAGAGAAGAATAAAACAACAGAAAAAAATCAACAAAACCAATACCCGGTTCTTTCAGGAAATAAAATAGATAAACACTTAGACTTATCAAGAAAGAAAATAGTAGACAAAATCAGAAACAAAAAAGGAACAGCCAAAATGGACACTACAGAAATACAAAGAATTATTAAAGAATTCCATGAAAAATTATATGCCAACAAACTGTGGACAACCTAGAAGAAATGGACAAATTCCTAGAAAAATATAACCTTCCAAGCCTGATCCAGGAAGAAAGAGAAAATCTGAACAGACCAATTACCAGCAATGAAATTGAACTGGCAATCAAAAACTCCCAACAAACAAAACTACAGGTCCAGATGGCTTCACACCTGAATTCTACCAAACATTTAAAAAAGAGCTAATACTCATCCTTCTTAAAGTGTTCCAGAGAGTACGTAGAAGAGGAGGGAATACTTCCAAACACATTCTATTGGGCCAGCATCATTCTAATACCAAAACCAGATGAAGACACCACAAAAAAAGAAAATTATCTAGACACCAAAAAAAAAGCAATTATCTATCTCCCTGATGAACAAAGATGCAAAATTCTCAACAAAATATTAGCAAATTGAATTTAAAAACACAATAAAAGGATCATCCATCATGACCAAGTCGGATTTCTCCAGGGATGGAAGTTTGATAGAATATTTGTAAATCAATCATTGTCATACACCACATAAACAAAGAGGATAAAAACCATATAATCATCTCAATAGATGCTGAAACTACATTTGACAAAATTCAACATCCATTCATGATAAAAACTCAACAAAATGGGTATAGTAGGTACATACCTCAACATAATAGAGGCCGCACAGGATAAACCCACAGCTAACATCATACTCAAAGGCGAAAAGCTGAAAGCTTTTCCTCTAAGATCAGGAACAAGGATGCCCACTCTCACCACTTTTATTCACATAGTACTGGTGGTCCTAGCCATGGCAATCAGACAAGATAAAGAGATAAAAGGCATCCAAATTGGTAAGGAAGGAGTTGACTTCACCAAAAAACTATTTGAATAACTGGATTCAACAGAGTTGCAGGATACAAAATTAATACACAGAAATCTGTTGCACTCCCATATACTAACAACAAACTAGCAGAAAGAGAACTCAGGAAATCAATTCCATTTATAACTGCCTCAAAAAGAATAAAATACCTAGGAATAAACTCAGCCAATGAGGTGAAAGACCTGTACTCTGAAAACTGTAAGTCACTCATGAGAGAAATTAAAGACACACAAAAAATGGAAATCTATCCTGTGTTCATGAATAGAAAGAATTAATATTGTCAAAATGGCCATCCTGCCCAAAGCAATTTACAGCTTAAATGCAACTCTATCAAAATACCAATAGCATTTTTCAATGAACTAGAATAAATAATCCTAAAATTCATATGGAACCACCAAAGACAATGAAAAGGCAAAGCCATCCTGAGAACAACAAAGCTGAGGGTATTAAGCTGAAGGTATTTGTTTGAAGTCAACAAAGAGGACTTCAAGCTCTACTACAAAGCTACACAGTAAACAGTATGGTACTGGCACATGAACAGACCCATAGATCAGTGGAACAGAAAAGAGCCTAGATATAAACCCACATATCTATGGTCAATTAATATACCATAAAGGAGCCATGAATATACAACAAGGAGAAGACAGCCTCTTCAATAATTGGTGTTGGGAAAACAGGACAGCTACATGCAAGAGAATGAAACTGGATTATCATCTAACTCCATACACAAAAAGTAAACTGACCTAAATGAAGGACATGAAGCCATAAAACTCTTAGAAGAAAACAGAGGCAAAAATCTCTTGAATGTTTAAGCATGAGCAATTTTTTCCTGGACACATCTCCTTGGGAAAGGGAAAAAAAAAAAAAATGAACAAGTGGGACTACATCAAGTTAAAAAGCTTCTGTACAGCCAAGGACACCATCACTTGAACAAAATGGCAACCTACAGTATGGGAGAATATATTCATAAATGATTTATCCTGTAAGGGGTTAGCATTAAAAATTTATAAAGAACTCATATGCCTCAACACCAAAATATACCAAATAATCCAATTAAAAAACAGGTAGAGGACCTGAACAGACATCTCTCCAAAGAAGAAATACAAATGGCCAACAGGCACATGAAAAGATGCTCCACCTTGCTTAATATCAGGGAAATGCAAATCAAAGCCAGAGATGTCACTTCATACCAGTTAGAATGGCCACCAACCAAAAGACAAGAAATAATAAGTGTTGAGGAGGATGTGGAGAAATGGGAACCCTCCTACACTGTTGGTGGGATTGTAAATTGGTGCAGCCACTGTGGAAAGTAGTATAGAGGTTCCTCAAAAAACTAAAAATAGAAATATCATTTGATCCAGTAATTGGACTTCTAGGAATTTACCCGAAGAAAACAAAATCCCTAATTCAAAAAGATACATGCATGCCTACATTTACTGCCACATTATTTACAATAGCCAAGATATGGGAAGCAATCTAAATGTCCATAAATAGATGAATAAAGAAGATGTGGTACATATACACAATGGAGTTTTATTTAGTCATAAAGAAAAAAAGAAATCCTGCCATTTGCAACAATATGGATGGACCTACAGGATATTATGCTAAGTGAAAAAAGCCAGGTGGAGAAAGACTAATGCTGTATGATTTCACTTATTTGTGGAATCTAAAAACAAAACAAAACAAAATAGCAGTAAACTTACAGACACAGAAGTGACTGTTAGTTGCCATGGATAGGAGTTGGGGTTGGTTAGCAGGAAGGTGAAAGGGATGAAGGGGTACAATATTTTTCAATCATAATATAGGTTGGTCACGGTGAGAGTATAGCATGGAGAATACAGTCAATGATTCTGTAATGTCTTCAAGATAGCAACTGCACTAGTTGGGGGTTAGAATTTAATTATATGGTTGTGTTAAACCACTGTGTTGTATACTTGAAATCATATAAGACAATATATTCATCAACAATACTTCGATTAAAAAAATACCAAAAAAAAAAGATAGCAAGAAATTAAGTGATCAGAATCTTACGGGAAAAAAACTGGCCAAAGAAATATGCAATCTTAAACAACCCATGGATCTGAGAAGAAATTAAAATGGAAATTAGAAAAATTTTCACTGAACAGTAATGTAAGTACTCCACACAAAAAAACATGAGATGAGAGGTGTACCTTCTGTTTCCACCTATGACATATAAACTGTTGTGGGAATGGCTCTTCCACCTTGAGAAGGTAGAAAACTAGAAAAAACATAGGGAACTGCTTTTAGACAGTGAACACAGGCAGTAAAAGCCTGCACGGCTGCCACAGGCAGAGCAAAGGGAGTCAGAAACAGGAGAGCTCCAGCTCACTGCCCGGAGCAGATTCCAGGCCACAGCGCTGGGAGAGACAGAACCTAGTGCTCTTGCTGAGTTGAGTTGAGAAGTTGGAGACTGCAGTTAGGGAGACCAAGGTGGCTAGAATGTGTGCGACAGATTATGAAGAGAAGTAACTACACAGGGAGAAAGCTCTGGAGGTTCGCTGTAGAGTCCTTTCAATACCTGGCTGAATCTCATCTGCACTTGTATGGTATAGAACTCCACAAGGCTAAAGAAAGAACTACCCGCATAGGCCAATTTCCGGAGCTTACACAGGGGGCTGGGAAGTTTAATTTCTCACCAGCCACAGTGGAGAGACCACATGGAGCATCAAGTAGAACTCAGACGGCACCCCTTAGTAGTGAGGAGAAACGAACTCCGGACGAGTGGGTCTCAACCAGGGCGACTGACCTCATCAGGTAATATTTGGCAGCATCTGAAGACGTTTGTGATTGTCATGACTGGGAAGTGCTACTGACATCTAATGGGTCGGAGCCAAGAACACTGCTAAATACCCTACCACTGCAGAACAGCTTGCCACCAAACTGAAGCATGTGCTGCAGAATATCAATAGTGCTGAGATTCAGAAACCCTGCCTGAAGACTGATCTAGCCCCATCCTCAAGAAGTTTAAAAGGCATATGTTGAAAGGATCAAACTAATCCTGAAAGCTTTAACTGCAGACCAGCACAAAACTGAACACTATGTGATCAAATACTACAAAATTCAACCACCAGTAACATAAAAGTCAAAATATTCAGTATCCAATAAAAAATTATCAGGTGTGTAAAGAAGCCAGAAAATATGATCCATTATTATGAGAAAGGTTAATTACTAAAAGTACACCCAGAAATGACACAGATGATGGAATTACCCAACCAATTCATTAAAATATATTGTAAATATGATCTCTCTGCTTATGAACATAGAGGAAAACATGAACATGAAAAGGAAATGGAAGATATTAAAAGACCGAAATGGAATTTCTAGAGATTAAAAAAAAAAAAAGGTCAGAGGAGATGAAGAGTACATGAGACACTGAGGCAGAAAATACACACCTGAAGACACAGAAATAGAAGTGATCCCCAGTTAGAGTGATCTAACAGGAAAACAACTGGAAGAAAGACTGGCTGAAGATTTTCCAGATTTAATGACAGCTATAAACCCAAGAACCAAGATATTAAACTCCAAGCAGAAGAAACAGAGAGAAAACAAATCAAAGCAAATCATAATCAAACTGCTGAAAATCAGTATTAAAGAGAAAATCGTAAAAGCAGAGAAAAAAAGACAGGTGCAGAGGAACAAAAGTTAATTAAGATTGTTAGATTTCTCATTAGAAATTATCTTACAAACTAAAACACAGTCACATAATGGAGTTTTTTACAGCTATAAAAAGGAGTAAGGAATATCTGTATAATAGTATGGAAATATTAAGTAAAAAGCAGGGAGGAGAAAAATATGTATGTTACCCTTCTTTTGAAGGGGAAGATACAATAATCTCTTTATATTAAGAGATAAAGAAATAATAGAAGGATAAATCAGTCTTTGAATCTTTCAATCCATCTTATTCAATAGGTATGAGGAACCATCTAAGCTTTTGACTGGATCCAAATTTACAGGAAATTTACACTGAGTGTAATTATCAGTAAATATGGTTGGGTTTATAATTACCATCTTGTTATTTGTTCTCCATTTGTTCAATCTGTTTCTAGTCTTCTGCTATTACAAATAGTCCTGCAAAGGACAGCCTTGAGCATAGTAGGTATGTGTTTTTTTGCTAGTGTATCTGTGGAAATGCTGGGTTAAATAAGCAAATGAGTATATATTTTTACTATGTATTGCCAAGTTCTTTCTAAGGGCCATACCACTTTGTACTCCTTCTAGCAGTGCAATGTTGTGTTTGTTTTCCTTAAGCTTTGGCAACAGAGTATGTTCATTTTTTTTTGTCAAATAGGTGAAAAATGCTATCACAGAAGAGTTTTATTGTGCATTTTTCTTATTATAAGTAGCTGGAGTATCTTATCACACATGGTAAGCCAAGTATGGCACAAGCTATTCCACGAACACTTTCTCCAGTCCAGTTTTTACGCGGTTGTTCCATGCAAAAGTTCTAGTGTTGGTTATTTCAAAAAAGATTAAACTGGAAGGGGAAGAGGCAAATGCTATAAGCTTTTGTGAATTTTATAAGGGTTTTAAAAGTCAGTAAATAAGGAAAAACAGAAAAAACTTGGAGGTACCAGGGGTCTGTCTTCTAATATAGTCTCTTGCATGTTACACCTCAAAAAAAAAATGTTACCTATTTTTTTGTTTGTTTTTGAGAGGGCATCTCTCATATTTATTGATCAAATGGTTGTTAACAACAATAAAATTCTGTATAGGGGACTCAATGCACAATCATTAATCCACCCCAAGCCTAATTCTCAACAGTCTCCAATCTTCTGAAGCATAACGAACGAGTTCTTACATGGTGAACAAGTTCTTACATAGTGAATAAGTTCTTACATGGTGAACAGTGCAAGGGCAGTCATATCACAGAAACTTTCAGTTTTGATCACACATCACGAACTATAAACAGTCAAGTCAGATATGATTATTCATTTGATTTTTATACTTGATTTATATGTGAATCCCACATTTCTCCCTTATTTTATTATTATTACTTTTTTAATAAAATGCTGAAGTGGTAGGTAGATGCAAGATAAAGATAGAAAACATAATTTAGTGCTGTAAGAGGACAAATGTAGATGATCAGGTCTGAGCCTATGGACTAAGTATTAATCCAAGCTAGACAAGGGCAAAATGTTACCTTTTTTTAGTATTTTTCACCAATCTGCAAAAATGCAGATGGGGCTTACACAAAAAGATCTAGACAAGTTAAAAAATAAAACAAAACTTATAAAAAAAAAAAAAAGAACAAAGACAAGAAAAATAGCTAGTAAAAAGAATCTTGCTTAAAGAAAGCTACTATCCATTAGCCAGTTTTAGATCTGGACTCAACAGCCTACACAAGAGAAATTACTTACCTAGTGCTTATTTGTCTAACAAAGGTGTTTACTGAGAGAGATACTTACCTTTTTCCAAAGCTGCTTAAAGATATTGTTACTGATAACAAGTCATTTTTTTGAAAGAAAACTTAGGGAAAAAGAACCAAGAAAAAATACAGTCAGAGAGTGTAACAGCTCCACCAATTGGAATAGGAATTAGAAAAAAATTCATTTCAATCAGCTATGGAAGCAGGGAACACATAAACATTTGATCATATGGAATAATTTTACCCTGAATATTAAAAATGAGTATTATTAGCATTAACAAGTTAAGAGTAGAATGTGTACTCTTCCTTTCCTAAAGAAGAGTGCAAAAATTATAAAAGCAGAGGAAAAACACTTACCATATTTCGCTGCACTAAGTTATCTATGTCTCGCTTTACTATGTGAAGGTGCTCTTTGATGTCATTGAAGTGCTGGGTTGTCTCATAAACTCCCCCTGCAGATCCAGGATGCTGTATGCCACTGACCAGTCTGATAGTGTCACTCATGGAATTCCTGAAATAGAAATTCCCTTTAGATGATGGAATCATAACAGAGATTATATTTTTCAGGCACGTATTTCAAATGATTAGATACATTTCTAAGCCCAAGACAGATCATAAGAAAAGATAAATTGTGTGAAAATCAGTATTATAAATGAATAACATAATGGATGACAGTCCTAATGAACTTACATCTTTCTAAATGGTTAGTGTCGTGCAAGGATTATTTCATCATGCGTGGGCTGACCAAATCCTGCACATGGCAAAGGTGAATTTTCAGGCCTGGCTCTTGACCAGCCCCTGGGAGGTAACCTCTAAGCCCTTGGAATATCCTTCCTGGTAAGTGTGTCTGTGACTGCCTGCGGGCCTTGGGCCATGCCAGATAGTTTATTCTAACAATGTGATTCATATTTGTTTGCCTGGGGCCTTATGCCGCTCAGTTTGACATCCAAAAGGGACTGCAGACTGAGTAGTTCAGTCACAGTGGTGCTCCGTGTCTGTGTGCCTGACCCCTGTATCCCAACACAAAGGCTGGGGGAGCTTCCTTGGTTGACAACACTTTGCCCATGACGTCACATCACTGTTGGGAGGAATAAGTACTGTTTGTGTGACTGTACTGAGAGAGACAACTGGAAGCCTGTGCCTAGTTTCTCCTGGACTCCACCTGAGGCACGATTTTTGGGGGCTGATTTTACTTTATATCCTTCCCTCTTCACAAGCTGTGAGTACTTCTAGTAAATTATAGAACTTAGGGGTGCTTTTGGAGACCTCTAAGACAAATGCAATTCTGTCTATGTCTCCCTGAAGTCCTATTAGGAAGCCTCTATATACAAACCTAGTGCTTCAACTAGAACCCAATTAAAAGTATTACCTGTCTGTCTCAAATCTGAAGGTAAAAACTGGTTGTTTGGTGTAATGAGCTGATGGCATGGCCGTCTCCAATGTGGTCTCTTTTTGAATGGTAATTTAAACCTTATGCAACACTTTACCTTACACACTGACTTCATATAATCTCCACGTAAGATGTGATTCCACCATTCAGATGTAAGATAAAGAACTCTACCACTGAGTGGGACCTATGGTTATGCATCTGAAAGCATGACAGTAAGAGACTTGCACTTGTTTTCCACTAATCAGGGCTATTATTTATATAATGAAAGAAAAAGAACATTTATGATTTTTGAGCTACCTGAAAATGCCAGGTTAGTTTACCTAAAGTACTTAAAAGCTCATGTTATTAACATTCATATTATGATATATCTTCAAGTGTGGGGATCTTTTCATGAAGTAGATAAAATAAGACTGGACTGGCAAAATGTTTCCAGCTGTTGAAGCAGAGGTCCAACTATACTGATGGAAATGCAGAGGTTCAATATACTAATCTCTCTACCTTTGTGTATATTTGAAAATGGCCAGGCTTTAAAAATCCTTCCTTCTTCTCTCTGCAGCTCATCTTTCTAACTCTGTTTCCTACTACTCCCCTTTGGCTGTCTTGGCTCCTGCCATTCCCTGCAAAAACCCTTTGCTTTAAGCCTTCCTATCTGTGATGGTGTTTCTAGTTCTGACCCCTCCACTCAAGACAGGACTAAAATGGAAAAGCCCAGTTCAAATGGCTGCCTTTCTTCTATATTTTCCTTCCCCTGACCCTTCCCTGCCAAATGCAACTACTCTCCCCCACCCGCCCCCCTCCCACTCATACTTTTCTCCCTTGAATCTGTACAAATGGATTATCTCCCTCCTAGAGCATGCTGCCCCAAGTACAGGGATCATGTCTCTGATTTCCTGACACTGCCTTCAAGTTATAGTTCAATTGGGATGAATGAATAAATACATTATCTAACTAATTTCCTTGGAGTAAACTTTAATTTAGAAAGTAAAAGCTTTGCTGGAAGAAAACAAAAAAGAGCAACTCAAATCACAGAATTACTTAGTACACGCCACGCTAAAGGTTAAGTACAGTAAGTTTTAAGAAATTATATTTGAGTTACAAGAGCAATGAACACTTTAAAACTTTTTACAAACTATCTCAAGTGTTTTCTGAATAAATGGCATGTATTGATTAAAATTTCTTTTAATGGGCATACATGCTCAAGAAATTCATGTGTGAATGTACACTCTTCTATTAAAACCCAAACTAAGGATTATATTTTAATATACCTAAAATACCAGAACAAAGCATCCCAGAATATACAGCTTTCTCACATATCTGCATTGAAGAACACTGCTTCCCAGAAGCATCATCTTGCTTCCACATGAATGTCTTTTTGATATATAAAGATGTCTCACTTATAGTGATCCTAGTTCAATCATTCAATTGCCTTTTGATTCTGCTAACATTTATTTGGTACATGTTATGAGACAGGCAATGTTTAGGTGTAGAAACTGTAAGAGAAACATAATTCCTGCCTCGCTGAGACTGACAGTCTACCAGGAGAGCAATGTGACAGAAGCACATCTAGAGTTCCACAAAGAAAGACACATTTAACTTAGCTAAGCACCCGGAACTGAGTGTTAAAGGATAAGGAGTGTTCTGTGGGGATGAGACTGTGGTGAGTGGAAGGTCTCTTTCGCTTAGCGAACAGGTCAAGTGAAAAGCAGGCTGGATAAAACCACACAGAAAAACACCTGTGAAAGTATGATGTAAGTAAAAGGAACAAGTGAAGAAAGCTAAATGGAAGCAGAGAGGCCACAGAGCACCAAGAGTTGAGTGGTATGCCGAGGTCTTGAAAGGGAAATGTCTCAAGATAGAAGGAGTGATACCAAGTGTCAGCTGCTACAGCAAGTCCAGTCCGACAAGGACTGAAAGGTGTCCACTACTAGAGTTCCAGTGACTGCACGGAGAACACTGCAGAGCTGTGACAGCACATCACAGTGGTTTGGAAGCAGAGGCAAATGGGTTGGTTTACTCTTTTTTGGAAGACGTAGCACTAAGGGATATGCTAAATGTAGAAGACAGAGAGAGGATACTCACAGAGTTAAGAGTCAGAAATAGAAAGAATGGGATCCAGAGCTAAGGACTGGCCTGGATTATGGACTGTGTGGACGGAGACAAGAGGGGGAGGAAGGGTGGAGCACAGAAGAGACGGAGGAGGCAAGGTCATCTCCCAGGAAGAGCTTCAGGGGTGGGCTGGGCTATGTGGCTCGGCTTGAGGACAGTAGGGACTGTCTTGAATGAGACAATGTGATGATCAGGAATAAATGAAGATTGCTAAGCAGCCTAAGTATTACATTATAGGGACAGGTAAGGTAAGGTAAAGAAGAGGGTAAGGGCAAGGTCCCCAAAGAACATGGGAGAATATTGATGTGAAAATGCCTACTGCAGCACCTAGAACACAACAGGCATTCAATAAATTAGTAAAGGTACACATGAAATGCTCAACACTGCCTACTCACCAAAAGAGCATTTACACTTTGGATCCAACATTTGAAAAAATATAATCAAGTAACAAATGACACAAGCCAACACGTACAAATGTAAAGCTCAAAAAAATTTGTAATTCTGCTTGCTGAAAAGGCCTAGAAGCAATGACAATTCAGTAGCAATGAACATTAGACTGTCTACAAATACCATTTCTTACTAAAAGACCAGGGCTCCGAAGAAAAATGCCTTCTGCCACAGATGGGACAGAAACGCACAAGAGAAACCTGGAAGTCTTACACCGTGAAAGGAAGGAGGCTACCGAACACCACTGGAATTGTGTCAAGAAGATGCAGAAACTAACCAGCAGGGGCTGTTAGTGGCCAAAGATGAGACGATTGTAACACTCATGGATCAAAAGAGCAAAATACGTTAAAATCCCTGAGTTGAAAAAAAATTACCTCTCTCTACCTCATCGTTTAACCCTGGAGACTGCCAGGGCGCCAACTCATTATTCTGAAAAATGGTTAAAAGGCAAGAAACAAGTATCTATTCTGCCTTTCCTGGACTATTTCAGGATAGCAAACAAGTGGTAGGAGAAATTCTCCTTTTTATACGGAGAGAGAATTTTAGAAGGAGAGCGTGTCACTCTTCTTCAACCTCTGATGAGATGACGGGTTTAGGCTGGGGCCGTCGCTGGCTATTACGGCTTAGAGGGGTCAATGAGGCACTTCATAATGAAGGCTCAGGCTGCTGCTCGGTTATTAATAACTAAACTGGGGGTGGGGAGATGGGGAGGGCTCTTAGAGTATTCTCGACTTTTTTGTATGTTTGGGAATTTCTATAATAAGAATAAAAATTCAGTCTTTATGGTATGCTATAAATAACATTTAGAAGTGAGATAATGAAAAGTACTCCTGACTCTTCATATTATCATCTTTTATCATTTAGGACCTTTTTTTTCTTTTTTCTGTAAAGCAAAGGGGATTGAACTACATGCTTCTGCCAAAAAAATTCTATGATTCCATAAGAATGTGAAAATCCATGAAGACACAAACCATCCCTTCCATAAAAGGCAAATATTTCCTGTTTGCAGTTTTTCTAAAGCTTAATCTGAAGAAAAAGCTCTAGAGGACAAACTCAGAAATTTGAGTCCAATTTTTACACGAACTTTACAACATTCATCAATTAGTAAGCGAGAGTTTACAAGGACTGCTAACGACCCTAAGTAAATGCTTTCATGGATAGTACAATTCGATGGCTAAGATATACAAACAACAAATTGAATCTAAAAATGTTCTGGTACTACTCTGAAGTGAAACAAGCAAAGCACAAAAGACTATCTGAGGTACGCTACCACTCGCGTAAGAAAGAGGGGATCTAAGAAAATATGCATGTGTAGAATATAGGAAGAGCCAATGAGAAACTAATGAGATGGGTTAAACAGGGACTGGGTGGGAAAGGGCTAGAGAGAGGGGAGAATAGAATGGGATAGCTGTGACAAAAAGGCAGAGCTACGTCAATGAGTACACACCCACACATCTTGGTAATCAGAACCATGGTATTCACATACCCTTCATATATACCCAAAATACAAACCACTAAAACATAAGAGGATGCAGGAGGAATACAAACACTGACCAAGAACCTAACTGTTTTAAAAATGAGTATCATAATTATACTGACGTAGGAAAAGAACTAAACTAAGTAACTATCTGGAAAATAGTGTCTGGACTAGACACTGTTAAGGCTAGAGGCAAAAGGAACTTTACATAATCTGTCAGTAGCCCTCAAAGGGATATGGGTCAACCATCTCAAACCACTTTATGTGCAAACTAAAACTGAGCCAATAAATAAATACATTATAGAGAGAAAGAACCAGGTTTCTCCCTCTTGGAGAAAGAATTTTATTAACAGGGAAGGGAAGAAGGCTAAAAATCAATCCCATGGTGTTTCGTCTGGTCCAACTGGAATTCAAAGTATCCAAAATCTCTTGTTTTTTAATGCAAATGTACACTGATGTACACACAATATATAGATATATATGTGTGTTAGTACACATTCACATATGCTCTAAGCTCTGCCCACTAAGAGAGCCTAGAAGCAATGGTACTCCAGTAATAATGAGCACACCTAGGGGCCAGATCTTGGTTTCTAAATACCTTTCTCCAGTGAAAGGACTCAGGGCTCACTGGAGAAGTGACTGATTCTAGAGCTGGGTCAGAAAAAAATACAAAATGAGCCTGAAAGAGAGTGTCGTGCCAGAAAGCAAAGAAATGCTTGGAAAAAAAGTGGGGGCCTGTTGAAAGAACACAGAAGCCAACCTGGAGAAGCTCCTAATGACAGATCTGGAATTATAAGCAACACAGTAAGTAAGATTGCACTAGACTGTAACCCACTGAATAAATATCCATGAGTCCATACTGATATATAATTGATTAAATAAATAAATGTGAGAAAAGAAGTAGCTGATCCTTACAGAATTCCAATACATAAATATAGGAAGAATGACAAAAAAAAAAAGAAAAATCAGCATTTAGTACATATCACGTTCTTGTTTAAGACATCAGTGGATGCCCATATTAAGGAGCAGAAGTTTAAAGTGAAATAGGTATTTACATAGTCTCAAAGTATTTTTCTCAAGATATTAACTGCTAAAGAAAATATAGTAATTTTAAAGTAGAGAAACCAGGAAGAAACCACCATAACCAAGTGACTGCCAGCCAATGTACTGGCAGCAAGACACATCAACATCCTGAACGTGATACACTGTATACTCTTGTCAAGAATGCAAAATTCTGTCCAATCATAAGTAAACACCCTATGGAATCAAATCGAGGGATAATGGACCAGATAACTGCTGGAAATTGTCATAGTCAAGAACAAAGAAAGATGCACTATTTCAAACTGCAAAAGTCTAAAGAGAAGTAACTATATGCAATGTGCAGCCCTGGATAGGATTCTAGAACAGGAAAACAGGCACTGGTGGAAAACTGGTGAAATCTGAATAAGATCATTAGTTTAGTTAATAGTACAACACCAGTGTCAATTTCCTGATTTCCACCACTATACTACCGTTACGTAAGATGTTACCGTTAGAGGAAAATGGATAAGGGATATAAGGAAACTGTACTATTTCTGCAACATCTGAAGTCTAAAATTAGATCAAAATGTTTTTTGAAATAATGCTATATGATCCAGTCTATTTCTAAAAGAATTTATTCATTTAGGATCACAAATATTTCAGTCATGAGTTTACAACTTGAAGATATTTAAAAATGTCAAAGACTATTACTGAAAGAAATACAAATTTGCAGTTACAAGCTGGGTTGCCTTTAATCCCCAGGTATTAGATACTATCACCTTCTGCTTAATCTAATCCTGTTTAATTTTCCAGTTGTAAAGAACTCACGTTTACATTCTTGTTTCTCATGGGTTGTACTGGCTGGGGCAGTGCTCTAAAGTATTAGTTTATGAAATGTGACATTTTGGCTGATTCTCTGCCCCTGGGACTGAAAGCTGTTCATTATCTGCATAACTGACCTCTTTTTAGTAACTTATCCTTCAATGTTCCCAGGGCACAGTACCTCTTCTATGCTCCAACTCTTTGTCCAGTCTCTCTTACGATACAAGATAGAATAAAAAAGAGGTAGTCAAACATAGCATATTTCCTTTAAAATAGTTTCATTCCATGAGAAAGAAAAGTTCCTGCATCAGGTATGTTTGTAGCACAGTCCTAAATGCTGGTGCATGTTTATTCCTTATTATTTTTCATGGAATTGTTATTTATTACACATATCCTTTTTATATTTGAGAAAAGAATGAGTACTCCTGGCTGTCAAGTAACCATGACAAACTTTTTTTTTAATGTGAAGTATTTTTTTCTTTTCTGTCTCAGAACAATTAAAAAAAATTTAGACACATTTGCAGTTTCTAAGTATCAGAAGTTCCTGTACTTTACATTTCCCTACTTATAACGTGAATCTAGAATGTGATTCTTAGCCTCAAGAGGAATCTTATAAATAATAACGTGTTTGCATATCTAGAGAAGTCATGAATTTAGGATACGGCTATCACATAAAACCAGATATTACTTTTGTACACTTACTTTACTTCATTTACTTGTCTCAGAATTTCATGCTGTGTGTTCACAACAGTATCCAGTTCTTGTTGAGTGATCTGGAGGAAAAGCAAAAGGTCAACTGTCAGCTCAATAACCCCCATTCTACAGGAATACACAACAGAGCAGCTGCTTTTTTCTACTTCTCTTTCACAAAAGGCTAAGTAAGGTGTATCTGTATGTTGAAAGCTCACCTGTCCATGCTGCCCTGGGACTCCTGCTCCTCTCTTGGGTATCTCCTCTGTCAAAGAAGAGACGTATCTTCTCTGTTCATCAAGAATCATATCTAATTGTCGGTTCAGCTGCTTGATTTCAAGATGAATACGATTCTGTCCTTCAAAGATTTGTCTCAGCTCACGATCTCCTACACTCTCAAATATGTCATCTGCTGAAATGGATAGTACAAATTAAAATTATTAGAATCACCTCCAATATAGTTTTCGAAACATCAAGGGTGTCCAAAGTACCAACATACACTAAAATAAGAACATCGTCACCAAGACAGTGGCCATGCTCTCTCCAACAGCAAGCACACAGATGACTCACCTAATCAGGACTAAATCACTGTTTGTTTTTTGTCATATCTGGTGGTTGACCAATTACTACAAGTTAGGTCTGAATTTTTTTTCACCTAAAAGTCATTTTCTCTTTCAAATATACTGTGTGATTGTATTTATATGAACAGGCAGAACTCTCTATGTTACTACACATCAGAAAAGTGGTTGCCTCTGTGGAAGGCCTTCTGACTTTAAACAGGCGTGAGCAAACTTTCTGGGGTGATAAAAATACTCCATGTACTGATCTGATACTTAAATTGGTATACACATTTGCCAAAACTCATCAAACTATATGTTTAAAATCTATACATTTTACTTCTGTAAAAGATTAAGAAATGGAGTGGAGAAGAGCTGACTTTCCTTCTATACTTGACCATGCTGAAAATAGATCGTTTCATTCAAACTTTACTACAATAACCTTCAGGATATACTCACAAATCATACGTGATGTTTAAAAGAAATCCAAGAAAAGAATGAAATTTATCTTTCATTTTTATCTCAAGTCTGAATCACACTGTTGATGATTTGAGAATTACATACAACATACACAGTTCAAAAGCTATCCATGAGCTTTATTAAAAACAGCATTGGTCATTTGTGTAGATAGGGAACAACTTGGATAATAGAAGTCAACAGATAATATAGTCACTCTATTTGGTCTTAACATGTTTCATTTTTGACATGTACCACACTTAAGTTCTTAATTACATTGCTCAGACAAATATTTTTAAATTTTCAACCCTTTAAGTCCAGAATTCTGTTGAGTAGTAAGAGAAAGAAAGCCAGATAATCACTTCATAGTACTCTCACAATAGTTTTGATAGTTTTAAGTATTACCTCTAAATCAGTAAGTGTGCTACTAAAAGGGAAGAAATAGATCTTGGATGGTTTCATTCAGTTATTTATTGAATCTCAATTACTAGGTCAGCACTGTTGTTTTTAGGTTTAAGGGACACAGCAGCAAACACAACAAACAAAATCCCTGTCCTCACAGAGCTCACATGCCAGGGCTTCGCTGTTCATGCACATCACAGTGGTACTCCTCTGCCCTCTCCACTAAGCCACACTCTAACTGGTAGAAACACCAATCCCTAAGCCCTGTAAGACTGAAGATTTGCTCATAAATTGTTTCCAGAAATTACTTGGAATGTGCCAATAAGAGAGTGAGGCTGAGATGAATGCACGTGCCAGCTGACACACAAGTATCCCCGTAGCTCTTAAGACAGCTCCGCCACAACTTACCAGGATGCCCTTGAAGGTCAGGGTGGTCCTTCTGGAATTCTTCTTTTTTCTTATCCAACTCTTGTTGAAAGTGCTCAAATTCCTCCTGATACTTCTCTTTTTCTTTTTCTGAAATTTCTTTATCTGGTACAGGCTTTTTTGGAGTTTTAAGAACAGATTGTTTTTTAAAAAATTAATAATAAACCTCAATATGTTATTTTTCTCATTTTAACTAGTCTACCACTAGCTGAAAGGTGAACATAGAAAAGTGATTTATTTAAATTGTAGCCAATTTACTCTTGTTACTAATAATTGCAAAAATAATAATAGTCTCTACCATTTATTGAGTGCTTGCTAGAAAAGCTTTGTCCTAGTTAATGCTCATGATGTCATGAGGTGGCCAGTGCAGAAACGGGGCATTACAGAGGTTAAGTAACTTGCACAAGATTATATGGCAGTAACTGGCAGAAACAAGATCTAAACCTAAGGCAAGTCCCTCTTTCCAATTCTTCAGCTATAAGGCAAAACCACTAAACTGAGAACAGATTTTCTGAAAACATGGGTACACTTACCGGCTCTTTCCCAGGCTCAGTCAATTGGAAAGTCAGAAAAGAAAGGACATCATGGTCATCTACAAATTAAATAAATAAAATTAAAAAAGCCCCACAATTATTTTTATGGCTGTCTATTTACTTCACAGATATCTATTGCTTTAAAAAAAATAATCAGTAAGGAAGATAATAAATATTATCTCTGGTAAAGGCAATGGAGTTCTGTGAGCTTAGAGACAAAAATTTACCTGAAAGATTTACATTAAAAATAAGCTCAAACTCACTTTACTCCTAAACCCGAACATTTAACAGTTTTAACATATTAATAGATGCTTAATAAGTGTCTGATAAGGGAATTAATAAAAAATGTGGGGTCAAAACAAGACCAAAGTACTAATCTTGGTACCAAGATACCCCCATATTTTCCCACAAGTCTCCTTCATGGACTATGTCCCAGTGAAATGAGACAAAATTCTGGCCATGTATTTCCTGTGCCTACCTGAGTCTAAACCTTTTTACAGCACTTACCACTTCTACTTCTTGCCTTACTTTCTATTACAAACATGACAC
Organism: Manis javanica; assembly: GCF_040802235.1. Taxonomy (NCBI): domain Eukaryota; kingdom Metazoa; phylum Chordata; class Mammalia; order Pholidota; family Manidae; genus Manis; species Manis javanica. Next base: position 111,147,388 of record NC_133164.1, read on the forward strand.
TGCCCTGTCCTGCCTTCCTGGGACAGCCTGATTTATCCATGTTTATCCTGGCATTACTTATAGCATCTCCTCTTACTCTCAAAGCATTCTGACTTAGATAAGATGGTTATCTATATGTCATTCTTATTTTTTCCCTCACACAGTGCATATTAGTGATTTTGTCTAAAATCATAAAAAAATTAAAAATTTTAAAATTAAAATTTAATTTGATTAAAATTAATTTCAAGATGTTTAAGCTGAAAACAGCACTTAGCAGACCATACCTCATAATATCGAAATATAAATACCAATTCTGGCTAGTCACATCCACAAAGCAAAAGCAATTAATTTTAACTCTGTAGCAATCTTTATGCTTTCTGCCACTGCTATGGAGACCTAGATTTGTAGCCAGATTAAAGAGAAAACTGCAATACTTCAGTGTAAGTTAAGCAACTTTAGGAGTCATTGTGTTATAATAGGGTACTCAGCCCAGGAGTCAGAAATCTAAACCAAGTCCTGCCTGGGTCTAACCATTACTGGCCATGTGATCTTTAGAAAGTCCTTCAATCCAAGCTTTTGGCAAACTCTTCTAAAAATAGGGTAAATATGATCTGTCCTCTCTCCCTCCTTCTGTGGTGGTTGTAAAAGAACAATTATTATATTTGAAAAAAAAATTATACAATGTACTACATAAACACAAGATGGTATTAATGTTGAATAAGCAAGTTCACTTTTCACCACATGTGGAAAAAGAAAGGTAAATATATCTTTTTTATACTTTAGTTCCCAATATTTCCCCAGGCTACCAAATTCAACTAAATGTGCTGTGACAACTCTCGGATCCTAAAACACTTGGCAATTAACCTTTTATAATCTCAACTTTAAATGTCTCCTTCACTTTAAAACAGCATCCAAACTGATGCCCTAATTTACTAACTGCATTGCAGCCCAGCCAACTGTGTACCCGTGGAATATAAGAAGAGAACTGGCAGTCCAAGAGACAATGCACTGGTACCGCAGACTATGGGAAAGTTAAAACTAGTCTTAAGAGATTAATTAAAAGTACACAAGTCCGCACATCTCCAAAATATGCTATTCCCAATAAAACTCAATTTAGAAACATATAACTTACTAAAAATAGCAAGATTTACCTGCAAGACCTCCAGTTGCAGCAGATATTCCAAAATGCCCCTGTGCAGGGACAATCATATTTTCCACTTTGGCACAAAATTCATAATCATTCTTATCTGGTGTGAAGCCATTATTGATCATTACCTAGAAAGACACACTGTAGCTGCAGCTCTTACAACAGACATTGTCAAATGAACTTCAAACAATTTATGACTAAAACTATTTGATGTTTATATTTGGTCTAATAACCAACTGTCAAAAAACTATCGGCCTTCTCTTATTATTATAAAGGGCATCCTTTGTCTATTAGATGACCTAATTTGGTATCATATAACAAGATGTCTCACTTAAGAAAATGATTTTTGTACTACTATGAAGCAAAGGTTTAAAGAGAAAAATCTGATAACTTTCCATGAAAATCTTCCTGAAGTAGAATTTGGTTCACCTTTTCTTAAGGAGTCTCACTCAGTCTCTTTGAATGTTTCTTAAAGAGAAGAGGGATCAGACTTGTTCTCAAATCCCAGTAACAAAGCTGATACAAATGGGTTGAATTTACAGTTCTTTCTGTAGATAGTTGAGAACTGAACAGACTGCCTTAGCAGTGAGCTCCTCTTCATTAAAGTCAGGGGATAACTGGCCTAAGTTAACAGAGAGACAGCAGAAGTGACATATCATATAGACAAGAATGGAAGAAAATGACAAAGCTAGAAAGACACCTAAGTTCCTAATCTACAGAATTTATTCTTGAATTAATGACCCTAAATATCTTAAAAGATTCCTGGAATTCTAAATAGCCCAAGAAAATCCACCTGACACATGAATACTCCTCTCATGACCCCAATCAGCCAGTGGTCTAGCCTCTTCAATTCCCTTCAATTCTTCAACCCAGTCTCTAGAGCACCGTCATCCCTGGCCCCAACACCACCACCAAAAAGAGCCGCTGACATAGAGAGGAAGCAAGGAGTAGGTACAGGGCACCAGAGGAAGGGCATGCCTATCTTCACTGCCAGGTGCAAAGCTTTGTTAGTCTTAGTTAAGTCACACAGGTAAAATGTTACAGTACTCGGTCCCAATTTTTGGCAAGTGGAAAAGATACCTGTCAATATGAAAGGTTAATCTCTATATAAAGGAGGATGGAAATGTGAACTTGTAATGATTTTTTTACATCACCTGCCATTTAGTTGACTAACAATATTTGCTTCCTCTGATCAGTAAGTCTTTTAATCTTGAGTTCTAATTTTAAAAAAAAGATGTAATATATTCCTTATACTATGAGTTTGAAGGGAAGCTTGGACTCTGACTGTACAGGTACAATACACCCACTGACCAATACTAGTAACAATTCTTCATGAGATCACTGATAACATTCCTCACTCATAGTTTCAACTCATTAACTTGCCATATTAAAATCTCGTTTTGACTAGGTTTCGTCCACTGATAGCATTTCTTGCTCCCTTTGTTTTTACCCAAAGTTCAAACTGGACAAGCTAAGGATGTAGGTACTAATTTAATAAACATATCTGAGTACCTAAAATGGCAGAACATTAGGGCCATGAGGAATATAGGAAATAATGCCTGCACTGAGAAGTTTACAATCATATTGCTGAGGAAAGACATACAAACCATAGTGAACTGACAATTCAAGTCAATGTATTTTAAAGGTCAAATAAGCATTAAAGAAAAAAACACTCAGCTTTGGAGAGACAAATCATTATGAGGTGATGTTTGGGACATCTGGTAGAAAAGGGTCTCCCAAGAATGTACACGACTCTGCCAGGTGGAGAGCCAGGGGTGGGCATTACAGGAGAGGACAATAGCCTGAGCAAACACAAAGGCTAGAACCATTAGGTCCCGGCCAAGTGTCCTGGCAAGTCTAAAATACGTTCTTCAGAACACTAGCTCCACAGACACTCAGAGATACTAAGTGGAGAAAGAATTCTATGGTCAAGTAAGCCTGAACATGGAGCTCAGCATTTATTTATTTTAGGACTTCCCAGAATCTTTCACATGCTAATATACAGTTGCCCAACCTCAACTGATTATAGAACTTTGGGGGTACATTTTGCAAGACTTCTTCTTTGGGGAACTGCTGGTCATTGGACTGCAGGACTGTTCTGAGGACTGCATTGGGTCGTGCAGGCAGCCTCCCTGCAACTTATGAACTCGAGTGTGTGTCTGCACCTACCACGGCTGGTGACTGGGTTCTGCCACGTGAAGCATGACCTATTGATTACCCTCAGGAAACTGTATGGGATGTGTAACAATCGCTGTGGAACTCAAATCCAAGTCAATCGTAATAGACAGCACTTTTTCTCTATTCTGAGATCTCTAAGTTAGTTTGGAATTTAAGACAGAGCATATACAAAGTTTTCCAAAGAACTGCCTTTTTCAGTTTTTTTTTATATACAGAAAGTGCAAGCCTAGCTCATTATTTAGGGGAAAGAAAAATTTATACAAGGTATTTTTTACTTATCAGTATTATGTAAGTCTTTAAAAAGCAAAGTTCACACAGTATTAGTGACCTTAGTTATCACAACTGCCAGCTAGATATATCCACCTAAATACTACCCTCAGTTCGTCTGCAAGTAAGCTCATTGCCAACCCTCTGCCTTCCCACTCCTCCCTCAAAGACAAACGTGCTGCTTTTGGCTAGTTCTACCACCACAGCAGTGTAACTCGCCAGAATTTCAGGAGCTATCTGACTCCAGAACTGTGTTTACCTTCCCTTCCCCAAGCCAACTCATTTGCTATACGAGTCCCATTGTCTCTACCTCCCAATCTTCTCTCCTCTACCTTAATTCAGACCACAAGTAGAGTCTTACCATCAACACAGTGCATGGTTCAAATCACAGTTTTGTTACTTACTTGGTATGATATTGTCCAAGTTACTTAAAATCTCCTATCTTCAATGTTCTTATATATAAAAGGGGACACCCACCCCTAATATCTTAATTTAAATGCTTTTAATATCTATCAAAGACTCAGAATGAAAAGTTACACTAGAATATTGTTCATTTCATTATTTCTAAATGCATATTACTTACTGTCAATGTTTTCTGGTAATATATAATCTTTGCCCGGACAGGATAGGGTTTATTACGAAAGTCCCTCTGGCAACTTGCTAAAGCTTGACTAGAACCATCACTGGTATGAGGGAAAGGAAAACAAACAAGAAACTTAAGGACGCTTTTCAATATTTAAATGACTTTTAAAATGATTAAAGAAATTTTTAATTACTATTTAAAATGATTAATGTCCAGAAAGATTAAAATAATAACAAGTTATGACAGAGTTTGGGATATTTGAAGTTATTTATTCAGAAGACACAATGTTGACACGTGAGTTTTTCCTTGACTTCTGTCAGGACTCTGGGTAACATCAGGGGCCAATATTACCATGTGCGGACAGCAAAGGGAAAGGTATCCACTTCTAGGACACTAGGGCACAAGTCCTTTAGCTGAGGGCAGATCCCATCAGGATCGGGTACGAGACTTTTAAAAACACAGATGCCTAGATCCCACCCTAAATCAACGGAAGCAGAATCACAAGGAAAAGGCCTTGGCACATCTATTTTAAATAGCTCCAGAGATAGTCATTATGAACTATCAAGGTTAAAAATCACTAAGGTAGTAAACAGTAAATAGGAGTGTGGACAGGTAATTTTTCTTAGAGTTCAGTGACTGGTAAACATGTAAAAATTAAAAATGTACATACTAATTCAAACATTTTAAATACACTGAGCACTCAGAAACTTTGTAGCCCACTGAGAATCTTTAAATAAAGCAATAATAAGGTTGCATAAGGAGGCATAAAATGGTTAGCCATTAGGTTAGCCAAGGCTTTGAACTTTATATTTGAAATATTCCTTTTACTAAGATGAAAAAACATGACTGGTGGCATCACTAAGAGCCAGGAATATTTCATAAACCTTTCAAAGAATTACATAATTTTAGGTTAAATGAAACAACACATTTTTGTGTTTGAAATTGGAGATGGTCCACAGAAAGAACTATAACACAGAAACAAATGAAAACAGTTCTATGAAGTTACAAAATACATCTCAAGAAAAAGGATAATCTTAGTTCATCTGGAAAATGTTCAGATTTGAAACAATGTATTTTATAGTTTCCAGAAAGAATCTGAAATCAGGAATAATGTAAAAAACACACACTTACTTTTGATGGTCATAATGGATCTGTCCATTGTTGCCTATAATTACTATAGCAGGATTGTTTTTCTAAAAATAAAGAGAATGTGTTTAAGGTCCTTAGACCAAAGAATTACAGATCATTCTGGATGTGCTGTAAGATCTCTTACATCTCTAAAATTCTAGAACTCAAAATTATAAAGTATTAGCTATCCACTTAATTAGGAAGCATTTAGTAAACTTACAATTAGTCAAAAACAGTCGCTTAATAACATGTCAGTAAAGACTGATGATTGCCCTGTCTGAATAATCAACCTCAAAACACGTTTGAGGATACACTGTGACATGGGACTTGAGCCTGGTAACAGGAGGAGTAACTGGTCTCAGTGTTCAAGAAGTTATTAAAAGTTCTCCTTTAATTGCTAATAATGACCTTCAATAATCAGTAGAGAAACCAGCAGCAGAAACAAAGAACATCAATCTTAAGGTTGCTGAAGCACAAGTTAACGTTTCCAATTTGTAACTTTTTACTCTCAACTGTTTTAGGAGAGATCATCAGAGAAACTGGCTGATCAGAGAGTGATTAACATATGAAAAGATTATTATGTCATTCAACAGTAGTAATGTGCAGGGGTATTTTCATGAAAATAAAATGCAACAGTCTTCTAAACACTGCTGGTTTCACTATCAACATCTAAATGGCTCATGCTTATCCATCAAAACCAAGCACATATAAGGAGCTTACAAAGTTCTCAGTTAGGGATCCATTACAACCTCAAGTTGGTGTATGACAAATCACAACGTCATAACTTTAAATTTATAAATTCCCAGCTATATAAAGACTAATCATCATACTTAAAATACAGTTTGGAGAATTCTCTACTATTAAACTGACAAGAGTGTTAAATAAGCTATATTTCTCATAGCCTAACTTTGTTAGCAGATATATAAAGTGGGTAACAGTCCTGAAAACAAATATACCTTTCCATCATTGTCAAAAGAATCGAAAAATATTCCGACACCATTCCACATATCAGCTGATCCAAACACAGGACCTTCCAAGCCTTGATTTTCTGTATACCACACTGCCTGTAAACATGTAACGAGAAACACTTAGAGGCTGGTAGATACATGTATTTACATACATTTTCTAAGTTAAAGTAATTATACCAGGCCATCGGCTCCAATTCGACCTCTTCCAGTCACTCGAAATGTCACCTCAACTTCCCAGTTCGCAAAGGCTGCTTTTGTCTTTGTCCACACCGATCCCCTTTGGCTTTTTAAAGATGGTGCTATTCGAATTTGATCTGAACTTGGAATAGCATCTAGAACAAAAAGGAAAGAAGAAAAGCTTTAAGGTATAATTAGCTAAACTCACTGAATCATCACCAAGCTGTTGCATATACCTACAGAGATCTAATTTTAACACTGTAACCTGTAAAATTTTGTTAGGAAAAATTTTATGTTGACAATTCAACATCTAAATTTTAGAGTTTTCTAACATTCCCCTCGTTACCTTTGAATTGTAAAATATTTCTGCAAAAAAAAAAAATAAACCTACAACCATACACTAAAAATTCAAAGGGCAAGAGGAAGGAAATAATGGCTTAAAAAGCCAACCAACTATTTGATTCTCATAATATTATTTTTCAAATACCTCAAACATTTGCATATTATTTTTTAAAAGCTGCAATGTATTTCATCAGTTCAAATATTAGAAAGCTCAAACAGTGTGAAAAGAACATACCACTAGGAATCAAGAGACTTATTCCTAGTCTCAGTTCAGCTGTGTGACTGAGCAAATAATTCTCTTACTCTCTTGGGTTCACCATATGTTCACCTGTAAAATGAAGGGGCTGATTCAATCACTTCCATAAACACCCCAAAAGTTATATGTAAACGTTTGTGCATCTATACTTCCCTTCTAGGGAAAAGATCAACCGAATTTCAAGTCAATGAACAGTTCTTCAGTGCCAGCGACTCTCAGGGAGAACAGTGATTGCCCCACATGCTTTGCATTTCCAAGTTAGGTTCAAGTCCTGGCTCCACCACTTACTGGCTGTTTAATTGTAGACAAGTGGCTCCATTTCTCCAATGACCTCACTGGCATGTAAGTTCCTCTTTTAGTGCACAAACAATTTAATAAATGTTAGCTATTCCTATTATTGGACTAGATGATCACTAAAGCACCCAACAGGCCTTAAATATGAACAATTTTAGATAGTAATTCAGATACCAGTCAATTCTGACATCCATGCTGGGAAATAACCTGTACTGTCTCTTTAAAGGTAGGAAAATCTAACAGAAACACAAGTTGAGATGCTTTGGTAAACTGCCATTGTCATGATCACTTTCAAACACTTAAAAGTTGGGGGCAGGCATCATGGAAAGAGTACTGGATATAGAGTCAGAAGATCTGGATATGAGTTCTATTCTACAGACACTAACTATGTAACCTTTTCCAAGGACTTTACCCTTTCTGAGTATCAGGGTTTGTTTTTTTCATTTTTTCTGTAAAACAGTTAACAACTGCCTTGCCTACTAAGGATCCAATCAAAGAAAGAAAGAAGCTGGAAGAGCTCTGAGAGCCACAAAGGGTTATAAATTATCACTTTTTGTCCTTATGGACCCAAGGATGTATACTGACAGTACAAAAGGACATTAGGGTTAAGAAACAGAAACACCGTCTGGTCTTAATTTGGGGATGAATGTAAAGGGCCATATTTAAACTCAATCTTAAATTGTTTTAAGCTATGGATCTCAAGGCAAATGAAAAGAGAAAAATGACCAATGTAGTTAAGAAAACAGTGAGACTGTACAAACTACAGTGATAATTAAAGCAAGGGCCATGCACAGCACTCATTTCCAGGGTCAGGAGGTAGAAAAGTCATGGCTGAAATACCATCCCTTCATTTCAAATCCACTTGCCATACACCTTAAATTCACCATGGTACATTATCTGACATTTCAGCAGCAGATGAACTTAGTTGGTAATTGACTCTGTAAACCAAGTCAAGGTAACTAACTTGAGTAGTGGATTAACATTCCTAATTGGGATGACGTTTGTGCTGTCAGAGGTGTGAGGAGGATCGGCAAGCAACGGGAGAGATGGAGAAATGAAAAAATGTGAAGAAATTCACCATTACTGAAAAATTCATCATCCTTCCAAAAAGAGAAAAACACAAAAACGTGTGTTTGGTATATTCTACATTATCTTTGTGTATAAAAAACGTTACTTGGTAACAAATGCCCTGCAATATACCCTTGATGGGAGAGCACATAATAAACGTCTGGTGAGAAACAAAATAACTGTACTCTACTTCAAATAATGACTTGGTCATTAAGTCAAATTGAAACCTATACCTTTTAGTTAAACATTAATTTCAGTAAAACGGGCCCTTCCTAAAAGTGTTTCTTCATTCTGATTCAGTACTTTCTAGGAATGAAACATTTTGTTTCAAGCATTGGACAATTTTAAGTGATGTCTAGAAACCTCATATAAATGACTGCTTAATTACATTTAAAGATGGAATACAAATTGCTAAAGCTTGTCTCTCCCTACAAAGGCACATGCCACTTGTTTCAAAGGGATCATCTGATGGTCACTGAACAGAGGTTACATCATGCCAAGTGCTCTGGCTGATTCCTTAGTCAACAGTGACACATCAGCACTAAAGTACAGATATATATTTTTTAAACATATGTCAATGTCTAGCATGGCTCTCGATCTACTAACTTCACCAAACGGAGTGAATAAAACATGAAGCACAGGTTATTTAAATTTTCTCAAGAAACAAAAAACAAAAATCCAAAAATGGCTGTAGATACAATGCTATTTTTAGTCTCAAGTTCTGAAACAATCAAAAAAATACATTCCTTTTTCTACTAAAAAAAGGGACGAGTGTGACTACTGTAAAGTTACGTGTTAACACAAAAGATCAAAGCCCACACCCACGTCACTGAGAGGCAAATCGAAGGTGTAGTTCCACAAGTGTAGGAAGGTCCCCCTGACCAGAGTCTGAAACATTACTCTAATAACCAACACATGCCATCTCTGGAGCCGTCAGGGGCCATAGTGTGCAAAGTGGAGCATTAACCGCTGCTGACACCGGACAAAAGAGAGCAGGGGAGGACCCAAGAGAAGCGGGAAAGGAGGTAGTGGGCTGCCAGGACAGGTGTCAGGGTGGGATGGTTGAGACTGCAGTACGTTTCCCTTGGGGACGTGGCGTTAGGGTGAAACCTGATGCCTAGGAGCGAGTTAAAGTGTGCTTGGAAGTGCAGGAAGTAACCAAACACCTCGATATTAAACGGAAACAACGAGACGAGATTAAAGAAGGGAGGACAGGAGTGAGGGGGTGGGCAAAATGGGGGGAAAGCCTAGGAGGCGGCGGAGAGAACCCTGCAGACCCGAGGGGACCTGCTGAAAAGGGTCCCCTCTAACGCGTGTACGGTGTGCAGCAAGAAGAGGAGGAGGAGGAGGAGGCGAAGGCGCGGAGGGGACCCGGGCCCCCCGCCCCGGTCCCGGCTTACTCCCCGCATGGGCCCAGAATGGCACGGTCCCGTCGCTCTGCACCAGGTGCGGCCCCTTGAAGCTGTATTTGTACTCGAAACGGCGATGCGCCGGCGAGGCGGGGGTGCCCGCGGCGCCAGCGGCCGCGGGGTCGCCTCCCACGCTGTCACTCCCGACGAGGCGACTGAACGACAGCAGCAGAGCGCAGAAAAGCGGCTGAACTCTGGCCTGGGGACCCCACTGCCTGGATCCCGCCATCTTGGATTCTGGGAAGCGGAGGCCGGCGGGAGGGGGAGGGGCGCGGGAGTCGCGGACGGCCAACAGGGCGCTCGCTGATTGGTGGAACCGGAGAGACCCTGGGGTAAGGGTGAGCGTCGCCCCGGCCTCCGCTCCCCGGGCGGACCGTAAGCGCGGTGGGCGGGGCCACACGAGGGGGCGGGGCCTGGAGGCGGTGCGGTGGGCGGGTTCATCCTGTCCCACGGGGGCCGGAATGGCGCGAGCGTTCCCTCCCACCCGACCAGAGTGTTGGAGGAGGACCCAATGCCTTTCCCGTGCCTGTTAGCAGACGGGAGAGGCGGACTTCGTGAGTCCAGCACCTGTAGACGCACCTCGCCAGTTCTCCCGGGCTATAATAAACCTTTCCCGGGATTAGAAGAAAGGCGTTCCTTGTGAAGTGATACCGATTATTCAACAGCTGGTTTACATTAGGTAGACTTTTGCAGAAACAAATTTTGACGGAAACAACGCATAAATCACAAATACCACTAGTCCTAACCCACTAAGATACACCAGCGTGTGCTAGGGCATTTCACTTTGGGAACCAGCAATCCACAAGGTTGTAGAGCCCTTGGATGTTTTGTGGGTGTTGAGTCAGGGGTTTCTATGTATTTGTCACTCAATCTTAACTCTTTTCAAAATTTAATTCCAGGAGCTTTCCAAATTTTGAAATCATAGCAATTCGTTTCGGTAAGAAGATTATGTGCTACCGACAAAGGTAGCAATAGAGCCTGGATACGGGCATACCTTGTTTTATTGTGCTTTGCTTTGTTTCCTAGATGATGCATTTTTTACAGATTGAAGTTTAGGGCAACCTTGTGTTGAGAAAATCTATTGGTGCCATTTTCCCAACAGAAATTTGTTCACTTGTGTCTCTGTGTTACATTTCGGTAATTCTCGCAATATTTCAAACTTTTTCCTTGTATTTGTCGTGGTGAGCTGCGATCAATGATTATAATTTGGTGAAAGCTTGGATGATGGTTAGCATTTTTTAGCAATGAAGTATTTTTTAATTTAGGTATGTGCCTTTTTTAGGCATAATGCTATTGCATACTTAATACACTGCAGTATAGTGATAGCATAACATTTATATGCACTGGAAAACCAAAAAATTCACTGGACTCGCTTTATTGCAGTGCTCTTGAATGGAACTCACAATATCTCCGAGGTATCCCTTGGCTTTTGGCTCAACAGATGTTTTTCATTTTAAAGGGGAATCTTCTTTCCCTTATTGTCAAAATATTCATGGTCATCTAGAGTTTTTGTTTTTCATAAATGTGATAAATGTGTCTTAAGATGAGTTCTTTCTTAAACCTGAGAGTGAGCAGTGTGATTTAAACAGTTTATTTCATTAGCTGTGTACATATGGGCCATGAGCACACCCTAGCTGTAGGGACTATAAATCCATATTATTTTAACTTATTTTCAATTACCTCCCAACTTAATCATTTTATCTTTTTCAGTTCTTTCATCTCTGTGGGAACCAACTCTATGCCTTGCACAGAGTAAAGAATTAATACATATTTGTTAAAGAAACATTAATGTTAATAATAATGATAAACACTTACTGAGTGCCACCTATATGCCAGAAACTGCACTAAGCCCTTGACATGTATTAGCTTATTGAATGCCTACAGCAGCCTGCTAAGGTAGGTGCCATTATTAGCTTCCCCATTTTTCAGATGAGAAAACAGGCATAGAATCGTTAAGTAATTTGCCCAATGTCACACAGTAAGTGGCTGAGATGGGTTTCAGCTCCAGGCATTCTATCACTAAAGCCCTCGATCTTAAGAACCATTCTGTATTAAATAAGTACAGTGAATATTTTCAATTTATTACCCATGGTTTCAACTCCTCATGAGAGACCTGAATTTCAAGTACAAGTAATAATTGGTAATTTTGCTGAACATAAATATAAATCCTTCTTTTGTGAGGCAGTTTCTTTAAAAAAATTATTGAAACACAATATAAATACAGAAAAGTACCCAAGCCGTATAATACAGCCCAATGAATTCTTCACAAAATAAACACAACCCATGTAACCCTGCAGGCAGATGAAAAAGATGGAACACATTTCTCTTGGGTATATAGCTGGGTTTAAGAGTTGCCGGTAGATCCTGCCGATCAGTTTTTCAGAGTGGTTGTACTACTTAACATCTCTGCTGTGTATGAGAGCTCCAGCTGCCTGACTTCTTTCTAATTAATACAAGTCCTTTATTCTGGATATCAGTCCTTGGGTGTTGTGAATATTTCCTAGCATTCTGTGGGATAAGTTTTCACTCTCAATACTATCTTTAAATGAACAGAAGTTTGTAATTTCAATATAGCTCAATTTAGTACTTGTTTCCCCTTTATGGTTAGGGCTTAGTGTCCTCTTTGGGAAATCTTTGCCTATTCCAAGGTCACAAGAATGTTTTCCTCAGAAACTTATTGTTTTACCTTTTACATTTAAATCTGCAATGTGTGTAAATTGATTTTCTGTGCAATATGAGGAAGACACCAAGATACTCTTTTTTCTCTGTATGGTCAGTTGACGCAGCATCATTTACTGAAAATGATGGATGAAGCGAAAGGATGGTTCCTTTCTTCAATGCTCTGAAATGTCATCTTTTTCATAAACCAGGTGACAGATATGTGCAGGTCTCTCTGAACTCTTCATTCAATTCCATAGGGTCATTTTGTCTATTCTTGGACATATACACTTCACCATCTGAACTACTAAAGCATTATAAAGGCTACGATATCTGATACTGTAAACCTGCCAGTCTATTCCTTTTCTTCAAAACTGCCTAGGCTATTTGTGGCTGTTTCTTTTTCATATGAATTTTAGGATCAGCTTGTCACCTTCTAGGGGGGAAAAAATCTGCTGACACTGAGATTGGGATCGCATTAAATCTATAGGTCCACTGAGTAGAAAACATCTTTGTATAACTGAGTGTTCTGATATATGAGTATGATAGAGCCTCTATTTATCTGGGTTCTCTTTAAAATTTCTCAGTAATGTTTTGTACTTTTCCATGTATATATTTTTAGATCTATCCCTAGGTACTTGATTTTTTATGCTAATACAAATTATTTCTTTTTGGTTATTTTTATTTGTTGCTGGCATATGGAAATGCACTTGATTTTTAAAATAATATTGATATTTATATCCAGCAGTCTTGTTACATTCATATGGAAGAGCCACAGGCCAAACTAACCAAGACTATTTTGAAAAACAAGAACAAGGAGGAAGGATTTATTTCTGTTAGATTGTTCTGTTGACACTACTATCTAATTATTATAATTTAAAAAAAATGAACACAGGGTGTATTGGCACAGGACTAAATAGTTTAACAGATCAGAATAAAGTCAATAAACACACACATATATGGATCATTGATACTTTGTACTACAAATCATTAGAAAAATGCTGGACAATTCAATAAATTGTGTTGGAAAAATTGGCCATTCATTTGAAGAAAATAAAATACATCCTTCTCTTCCAATTTCCATATTGAATTCCAGATGTTAAAGATCTATATGTGAAAAAGTAAAATTATAGCTTTTAGAAGAAAATATAAGTGGATATATTTATGACTTTAGCAGAGGAAAACATTTCTTTCAAATAAACTCTAGAAGCCCAACTCATAAAGAGGAATGATAGGTATGTTTACATACTGTAAATTCACAAAAAAACTGATTTTCAACAAAAGATACTCTAAACAAAGTAGAAATAAATAGCACATACAATAATATAATTTAAATGCATAAATCCAGCAAGGGATTAATATCCAGAACACAGAAAGAACTCATTGAAATCAATAAGACACAGCATACAGCCCAGTATAAAAAACAGAACGAAATAGACAAAGGACTAAAACAGGCCATATGAGTTTCCAAAAAATACATGTAAAGATGTTTATCCTAAGTAATGTGAATTAAATAAGAAAAACTCAAATTGCAACAATGGGATACCATTTCCTAGCCATCAGACTAGTAAAAATTTAAAAGTATGATGTCATCAAATATTGGCTAGTATAGAGAGAAATGAGAACTCAAGCACTGCCTATGGAATTGCAAGTGATCCTGAGGCAGGGCAGGGACATGGGACAAGCATCTTGAGTAAAATTTCCTGCCAATAATGAAAAATGCTGAGATCCAAATAGTATACTAAGAACAGGAGGGACTTCATCTTAAGGCTAAGATTCCATTTTAAAAACCAGAGTTAGGAGGTGAGATTCCTAACATATTCTATGGTAAGCAGTCAGGACAAGCAGTCCTAAATGATATGTTCCCACTGCTTTAGGGTAATCACTATCTTGGAGAGGAACAGAACCAAGAAATTCCTTGTGTTAAGTTTATCTTACAGAATATCTAGAAAACAGACTATGGATGGTGACTTAATGTCTCTCATCAGAGATAAACATCATGAGACCACATGTCAGTTCTATGCCCCCCATGCCCTTTGCCCCATTCTTGAAAGGCATAAAAGACAGAATCCTAAGTCCTTAAGCCCACCTCCTCTCTGAGGTTGCCTGCACTCCCCTTTCTTCTAGTGTGTGCTTTGCCTTAAATAACGACTTGCTGCTCAATTTACTGCATTTTGTCTCTGCTCCTCCAGTGGCAAGCATCTTTGTTACTTCTCTATTTTATTCTATTTTCTAGACTTAAGCACAAGTTTTCACTCTCTCTGTTCTACTTCAGACAAGTAGGGAAATGCTACTGAGATCTCTGATTTGAGGTTCCAAGTTCCCATCACCTGGGTGACCTGGACAGTATTGAGGCTGTACAATCATGATCTTTGGTAGCCTGCCTAAAAGTCTTCTTTCTTTGCCTTTGGGAAGTTCTCAGAACATAATCTCACTCCATCCAGTGCTCTGTAGCTTCCCCAAATCCTGGGGTTGTAGGGGCTTAGTTCCCATGCTGTACAGATCAAGCAGACACTGAATGCCAGGTAACTCCGGCTGCAGGAGTTGGCAAGGGATCTGCCCTATGTTGAGCAGGAGTTCAGTGAGCTTCCCTTTCCCCTCTCTGTTCTTCCTTGCTCTCTGCAGCCTGCTCAGCTACTGCCATTCACTGCTACTCTCACTTTTAATGAATTCCATCCTTACCTACACTTGTCCAGCCTGCTTGAGAATTCTCTCTCAAAGTCAAGGACCCTCCCCCATCTTGGCTGAGGTTTCACCTAGTGTACAGAGAGAAACTCCCCAAATGCAGCTGCCTGACAACAACTGGAAAGAATTTCACTTAGTTGCAGCAAAAATAGTGTTACAACTAAGGTTATGTGACAGTTCATTGTTCATATTACTAGATTAACTATTTGGAGGCCTCATGACTTTGAATCAGTCATATTTGATTAAGAGCAATGAAAATGATATGTCTGCTTGCTCATTCAGTATGTGATCACTCATTGTTCACATTCACTCATCAAACAATTGCGAGCTCCATTATACTAGAAGCAAGGCAGTAAGGATACTTGCTTGGAGAATTCAGATTTAATCTTAAACAATGAGAAAATTATTATACATATTTTAATAAATGGAATGCTTTAGCCTGCAAAAACAAAAAGACAATTCAAAGTTGCTGAAATAATAATGAAAACTTACCTCACAGGACTGTAAATTAGAGGTAGGACTGGTTCTACTTTGCATTGACTTTGTCTTTGGGCTTCTCCCCAAGTTCTAAGATGGCAGTTCCTTCTTTATATTCCATAAGAAAGAGAGAAAAATCTCTTTTCCAATAAAATTTCTGCCCCTTATTCTGATTAAGTCAATTTAGGTTATGTGTTTGTCTTTGGAACACTAACAGTATCTAGGGGAAGATTATGAATTGAATCAATTACTGATAAAGAGCACGGGATTACCAGATTTGGTTAAGAACGGTGGTCCTCAAACTTTAGTGTGATTCCGAATCACCTTCCCTCCCTCTCCTCAACATTTCTAGTTTAGTAGGTTGAGGATCTGCATCAATTTGAATTGCTAAAAAGTTCCATGTGATGTTAATGCTGCTTGTCTGGGTACCATGCTTTGAGAATCATTGGCTTAGACAAATCATGATCTATTGAGGAGCTGGAGATGGAGTTGGCTCTGCTGAGCCACATGGGCCATATGTGGGAGGGGTGAACACCTGACTGTGGATAAAATGAGAGTTCCTGTGGCCAGAATTCTCACCTGGCCCTGGTTGGCTAGCTCACAGCATACCTGTGAGCAATACATGGCTGTTGACTCTATATGAAGAGCTCTGCCCAGTACTCTGGGCACAACATGGTGGCAGGGCTGCAAGGCTGCAAGAGAGCAGAGCAGAGGCTGGAGTGGTGGCAGCGCCAAGGACAGAGGCCCAGGGGACAACTGTGTGGGATGACTGTGTAGAGAGGCCCAGAGGCAGAGACTGGTTTGCTGCTTACATACAGACTCGCTGTGAGTGAACAGGATTTTAGTGACTGACCTGCCACCTGGAAATAAAGTTGGGTATAACTCTTTCACCCCAAGAGCGTTTTGCTGTCACTTTCTTTGGTCACATTGGATCCATAGTGACCTTGCCCGGGGCTGAAACCCATTGGCAAGACACTGACCAAAGCTGGAGCTAGGCTTCATGACTAGAGAACTTTGATGAGCTTTGCACACTTTGACGTGCATATGAAAATTCAAATCTCTTAAGCTGATTTGCTTACACAGTTCTTATCCTCATAGTATCTCACAGCATCTCTTCCACCACTGAGCTTTAAGGAGCACACTTGGGGCAATACCTTTTTATTTCTCTTACTCTGCTTTGGCTAATAGGTGCAGATATAACTGATAAGAAAAGAATTGAGGAATCAAATGTTCCTTTATCGTACTCTCACTTATAAAGGGTACCCTTATCAAAAACCATCCTGAGAAGGATTTAAGCAAATTGCTTTGTAGCCTGCCCTCCTGGTTATGCACTAGCCTTGCAGAGACAGTAATTACTTCAAAAATCAGGAGGAGAGGTAATCCAGAGAGGGAATTGGTGTTTTACATAGAAACACAATCCAACTCAGTGTTCAGCTTCTGTAGACACCTTACATCTTTTATCCCTGTTGACTCAAAACTGTCCGGTTATATGAACTCTGGTGTAATCTTGAACTGAAAACTCTGTTCTTAAAATCATATTATCATATCCTCCTTAGATCATTTTGCATCCTTAGTAGATAATCCATAAAATATATAAACATGTGTTCTTGCTTAAATATGTGTGGTGACACTGTTCATTGTCTTCTGATCTTTGTGTCCTTACTAACATGCTGAAGGACTTCCGTTGTGTGAAACACACTTCAGGAAATGCTGAATAAAACACGTTAAAACACCATCAGAGAAAATCTGTTTCCATTGATAAACCACTCCCAGATTTACCAAACTTCTCTCTCTCTAAAAGCAGTTCACTCTGATGACTGATATAAGTGTACCACAGTTAAATTTAGTTTCCTGGTGTTTCACACATACACCATGATTAAGCTATGAGCAAATGTAGTGAAATGGTTTTCATGACTCGTCTGCCAATTCCTTCTCTGACTGCTGCAGTTGAAGAAAATGGGGCTGCACAATGCCTTATGCACAGCAGATGCTTAAATATTGTTAAAGGCGGTATCCAGCTGAGGCATATAATCATGAACACACAAAGCATTATATGTAGTCAGTCAAGCAGTTTGATTTAATAGGATTTTAGCAGTTTGCCCATCACTCCTTCAGAAATCTGAATGAGTAATTTGAGGTGTTGAATCACCAATGCTGTTTATTTCTAACACATTCAGTTTGGTTCTGTTCCCTAAGCACCATTTGGATGGATGTCTGTGAGACTTCAGGGTCTCTACTGTTTCTAGTGCATTACTTCAAATTTCAAGACAGTTTTTTTTTTTAACTTCTGGAACTACACTCAATAGTTTCTAGGTGAAACCAGAAACTAGAACACTTACAGCCACCTAGTTATGCTGAATACATGCTCTGATGAGAATTCTCATTCAAAACCTGCATTCACTCATATTTTACTCAATTCCAAAAACTATTTGAAGAGGCATCTCACTAGGTGAATTCTACGAGTCTCTCGTTTCACTCATCTCCCTTTGAGGCCTATATAATATTAGGGAGGACACTCTAGTGCCCAAACTTCCCCTTCCCAAATGTTTATTTTCTGTTTTTTTTTTAAAAACAATTTCTTCTGGTCCCTTGCTTACCCCAAATTGGCACATGAAGCCTGGTAATTGCACAGAGTGAAAACCTGCAATTATGATAAAAATATGTACTTCAATTTAAAGCAGCTAGTTACCAAAGACAAATGGATGCAGGCTAGTGTGCCAGAATGAATCTGCTCAATATTGATGGAGTGAATAGTCCTGAGAAGATTAAACTGCAACTAGAAAAGCAAGCAGAGGAACAGTGAGTGACAGGGGCTTTTAGGGGGGCCATGCCTCCCAGGGGAGAGTTCATCTTCTTACTCAAAGAGGCGCCTTCAGGGATCATGTAACTTGAATTCCTTGTGAATTCAGTGTCATCTTAGCTTGACCAGCTCTGGAAGAACATATTAACCTCTGCTTGTGATTTTCAGAACACCATTCTAATTTAGCAAGTAATTAAGGGTCACATGCAGGATAAAGAGCTGGATAATCTTGGATTACCCACAGGAAGCTTTGTCTCCAAGGCAACCCCTGATAGAGGCGCTGTTAATGCAAGGCCAGTCGTTAATGAACTGGGAATGGTAACTGGCTCCCAGACCAGTTCGAGCCAGAGAAATGGAAATAACAATTATATTGCTATTGAAAGATTCAGTGACAGAAAGCAAACACTTCAAAAGCCAGCGGAGGCAAAACCTTTAGAGAAAGGATATAATTATCACTGCTCTGCTAGAACCAAGCCGATGGATCTAAAATTAGCTTATCTTGAATTCAAACTATGCCAATCTCTATTTATGAATTTTAGCCTCGTCTCCAGCTGGATCCTCTGGTTTCAGTGCTTCCTATGACCTAATTACCCACAGCCTCATTTCTCCAGAGGAGCAGCCTCAGCAACCACGCCAGCCTGGGAGACTGGCCCAGAGGACCTTTGGAAGAGGACACAAACGTGGCATTGTCCGTCAGAGTCTTTGATAGCTCACACTGGGCTTAAAAAATAAGATAATGTCGCCCAAATAAGCACCGTATGAGGATTTTTAGACCAGGTTGGTAAAGGTGGAAGAGGAGAGCATAGACCTAATGAGAGAGGGCTGTGGTGAGAGGCGAACAGAGACAGGCTCACTCAGAAGTCTGAGGGCTGCAGCTGAAACCTCAGGTGTCCTCACTGAATTCTCCCTGCATCTCTTTTTTTTTTTTCCAATGGCCGTGTTTGGGGCTTACATTTTCCATGAAGCTTTCTATAACTCTGCAAGCCCTTATTCACTTCCCTTCTTGGAATACTTAACTGAAATGCATTTCACACTCAATGTCAAAGGACGTACGTAGATCTCTTGGTTGTCATTAAGAGACTTGGAAGCCTTGGTTTTGTGTCTCTTGGCTTGTAAGTCCTGGTGTATTTATTCAGTATTCTATCAACATTTATTAAGAACAAGTTGCAAGGTGGGCACTGTACTAGATACTGGAGATAACAAAGTTAAATAGAAAATCTTTGTATTTTAATGGCAACAGCTCTCAGACTAGTGAGGGAGGCAGGTGAGTGAGTGGAAATGTGTCATACACTCAGAAAGATATAAATGCAGCTGGACATACATCTGGTGCTGTACAGTCTTGGATACTCAGCAATAAGAAAGCATTAAGAAGACAGACAGATGATTTACCACCAAGGCCAGTGGTGTGGCTGACCAAAACACAGCACTGGAAGAAAGGTTTTTAGGAAATATCAGCAGTGAAAAGTTTTAGCTCAGAATCACCGAATTAAGAAACAAATGAAAAGCAAAGGGTAGTGAATTTCTGGATTAAGGTATAAAAGGGTAAAGAGCAAAGGAGATATTTTGGTGAAGGTGCAGTATACCCTCCTTAGGAGGAAAATAAGACCAGCATGATGTTTTTTCAGCATCTGATGAGGCGTACACCCTTTTGAGTTAATTCTTCCATTAGGACAGATTGTATGAAAAAGGAGAGTCATCCACAACTGATTAGGTTAAGATGACAGGAAATGGAAGAGACAATTCACTCTAAACATGACACTGAATTGGAAAAGAACAGATTTCACAGTCTCAGGGAACTTATTTTAAGATTCCATGGAACAGAGCTGAAAGGCTAATGGGATTTATAAGGCTGCATGTTTATTTAGGAAACTTTTAATGATAAAGGAATGAATGTGCAATGTTGTCTAAAAAATGAGAAAGACAGAAGGAAACCTGATAGAGTAAAGGTCAAAATGCTTTGGGGAGTTGAGACTCAAAAGTAAGATCACTGAGTGAGAAGCAGGGTGCTGAAGAAGGTCCAAAGAAAGTCAAAGTCTTCAGGCCCCAAGGCAAAAAGGAAAATGAGATGGCAGTTCCTAGAGGGCAACTGAACATATTTCCTTGTATGGTGAAGACAAGAAAATGAAGAAAAGGTGCTGCTTTGCTAGATGGCACAAGGGGGGGCTCCCACTGGAGACAGATAGCACTCAGCTGTGATGCTCCCCCAGCTTGAGTTTACAAAGGAAACTGGAACCAGAAGAGGTAAGGGGGCCTTTCTCTGAGTGTTTGTAAACAGATAGAAAAGCCCTGGGGTGGGGCGGGAAGTAGATTGGGAGCAGAGAAAATGGAAAAACCAATTGAGCGAGAATTCGAAGCCATTTGTCTGATGGCTGTTGATACGGTGTGTAAGTAGGCAGAAGAGAGCTCCATGCCTCACTTCCATAAGTGTAGTGATAACATATAAACTTCTGGGTTCAATTTCAGATATGTATGGCCACAGCTGAAAACCATGGAGATGTGCAAGAAGGGCCTAAAACTGCGATCAACATTGATTCAAGAAGCATGCATCATGCAGCTGCACAGGCTGAGCACTGCTGCTCTAAGCACTGGGGAAAGAACAGTGACCCACTGTGGATGAAATGAGAGTTCCTGTGGCCAGGATTCTCACCTGGCCCTGGTTGACTAGCTCACTTGACACCTGAGGGCAATACATGGCTGTTGACTCTATAAAAAGAGCTCTGCCCAGTGCTCCAGGCATGACATGGTGGCAGGGCTGCAAGGCTTCGGGAGAGCAGAGCAGAGGCTGGAGTGGTGGCAGTGCCGAGGACAGAGGCCCAGAGGATGGCTGTGTGGGACGACTGTGCAGAGAGGCCCAGGGGATGGCTGTGAGGGACGGCTGTGCAGACAGAGGGGCCCAGAGGCAGAGACCGGCTTGCTGCATGCAGACTCGCTCTGAGTGAATGGGATTCTAGTGACTGACCTGCCACCTGGAAATAAAGTTGGGTATAAAACCCTTTCACCTCAAGAACGTTTTGCTGTCATTTTCTTTGGTCACTTTGAATCCATAGCGAACTTGCCCAGGGCTGAAACCTATTGGCGAGACACACAGGCAGGAGAGGCCTTGGTCTCTGAGTGTTTTACATGCTAGGAAGGGGAGATAGGACAATAAAATGATCAAAATTTGAAAAAGAAAATTTCAAATCATGATACTGATAAATACTGTGAAAACAATAACAACAATGGAACAGAGAAACAGGATTGAGAAAAACTGGCAGGGTTGGGTGGGCAGGGGGTTTGGGTGCTTTAAGAGATGGCTCTGCAAAGGCCCCTCTGTAAGGGAGACATTTGGTTTGTGGCCTGAGCAATAAAGAAGCAGCCAAATGAGGATCAGGGAACGGAAAGTGCAAAGTGTCCTGGGCAGGGGGGACAGGAAATGCAAAGTCTCTGGAGCAGGAAAGCCCTGGCTTGTTCAAGGAGCAGAAGAGGAACCCAGAGGGACTGGAGTGTGATGAGTAGTTGGAGAGAAGGAGAGGACACTGGCAGGATTACAGGGGCCTTCTGAACATGGTGAGGACTCTGCATTCTATTCTAATCATAGATGGCAGTTACCAGAGAGCCTCCAACAAGTGACTACAACCATCTTTCTCTTTGTTCTCTGCCAGCAAATGAATCTCATGGACCAGCAGCACCAGTGTCATCTGGGGGCTAGTTAGAAATGCAGATCTCAGACCCCACCCCACCAATGGAATCAGAATCTACATTTTAACAAGATCCCTAGGAGCTGCACATGTCCAGGGAACTTAGAGAAGAACAACTATAACCATATTTGTGCTTTAAAAAGACTCCAAGGAACACCTACAGAGATGGTTATGATTTTTTTTTTCCAAAAAGGAAAGTAAGTGTTGGTGAGGTTGTGGAGAAATCGGAGCCCTTGTACATTGCTGGTGAGAATGTGAAATGGGGCACTCACTGTGGAAACCAATCGGTTATTCCTCAATAACCTAAACCTAAGTTATCACATGGCCCAGCAATGCCCCTCTGGGGTCTGCACCCCAAAGAATTGAAAACAGGTGTTCAAAAAAACACCTGTTCATGAATGTTCACAGCAGCTATTCACAGTAGCCAAACAGTGGAAACAACTCAAATATCCATTAACTGATGAAGGGTAAACAAAAGTGGTATGTCCATATAATGGAATATTTTTCAGTAATGAAAGGAATTAACTAGTGACACTCTACAGGATGGATGAATCTTGAAAACATTACGCTAAGTGAAAGAAACTAGATACTATAGATACATAGTGTATGATTCTATTTATATGAAATATCAAAATATGCAAATCTATAGCGACAGAAAGCAGATGGGTGGTTGGAGGCAGCAGGGAGAGAGAATGAAGAATGGCTGCTTAATGGGGGGCCAGATTCCCTTTAGAGGCGATGAAAATGCTCAGGAGCTAGACAGTGGTGACGGTTGGACACCACTGTAAATGTGCTAAATGTCAGTAAAGGTAAATTTTATGTTATGTGTATTGTGCCATACTTTTTTTGTTAAAAGATAAAGAACACTAGAGGAAAACACACCAAATAGTATTTCTTCAAGAGCCTTTGTGGGTGTAATGGGTGGTTGTTAATGGTATTTTAATTTGGTAACATTTCATTACGGTCCAAGATACTAAAGCTTTACAAGGCACAACATTACTTTGAGAAAACATCAAACTAATAGATCTGTAGTACCTTGTTGAAAGCTAAAGTTCAAATGAATTTGGCTAAAGTGGGTCAGAATCAAGGAGAATGCAGTTCAACAAGGTCAGGCAGAGGAACTGAACAGTTGCTAGCGGTGGGAATGTGAAAAAAGATACAAGAGATGAAAATCCAGAGGTCAGAGAGCACAGCAAGAGGGAGCTCTGTGGGCAAAATGTCAATGTCAGTAACTGGATTCAGGTATCAGCGAATCGTACATGAAGTAGAAATCACTGGGTTCCTTTGCTATTCTGTTCAGCATAGTGGAGACACACTCTCAGACTGTGCTTCCGGCTCTGGGGTTGGTAATTTGGGAAACATAGCAGAACTATGAATTGGTTAAATTTAGATGATAAACACCTTTGAAGAGAGGTTTTGCACATCCATTTGTTTGTTCCCCACTCCCTGCCCCTATCCAGTCTCCTGGTCACCTACCACTACTTCATGTCCTGAGAGGCAGTGGAGCATGACAGTTCTGGGTCTAGAGTGGTCTTCATTTACATAATCACATTAGTTGCTGTTATTATGCTGCTGGGCACTGGAATTTTGGAGAAAATAAGATATTCTCCCTGCCGTGTAGAGCTCATGTCTGGTGGGGAATCAACTGGAGTGCTGCTGGCAGACACAAAGGAAGAGGAGAGTACAAAGTGCTCTGCAGTCCCAGAAGGACTTTGGTTCTGTCCAGGAGGAAATGTGAGGGTTCAAAGACCAGAGGAAATCTGAATAGATCAGGGGAGGGATGACAGTCATCATAGCCCGAGGGAACAATATGTGTAAAGGTCGGAGGTGTGCAAGACCCTGCTGTGTTGAGGATCTATGATTGATTTGGTGCAGCCGACCTACGGTGTGAGGGAGGGATCCTGAGGATGAGCTGGGAAGCCGGTTCTCCTAGGTTCTGGTGGTTGCCGGTAATCCTTAGCATTTCTTGACTTGTGGATATATCACTCAAAGTTCTCTCTCTGTGTTCACACGGCCATCTTTCCTCTATGTTTCTATGTCTAAATTTCTTTCTTATAAGGACAGCAGTCATTGATTAAGGTCTGTCCTAATTCAGGATGACCTCATATTAACTTGACTGCAAAGACCCTATTTCCAAATGAGGTGACTCTCATAGGTACATGAAAAAGAATGTATCTTTTTTCAGTGTGTGTGTGTGTGTGTGTGGTACAATATAATCCTCCATAGGGACTGTCCAGTTAGAGCAGGGGAGATGCACATAAATATACATTTTACTGGATCACTCTGGAGGTTTGAGGCGAGGAGACTGGAAGATCAGGAGTTGCTAGAAGAACAATGAGGAGTTTATTGCAAAATAGACTGTCAAGGCCTGGAAAGAGGTCACACTGGAGAACACTGAGCCATTAGCAGCTCAGGCCAGCCCAGTTAGTTCATAGGCAGTGGGGGATGTGTACTTTCATTAGGAGACACATAATGTCTGGGTTCTGGGCAGCCACTGACAATTACAGGTTTGCTAAGATGGTGATATTCTAATTCCATCATTTCTTCTTCATTTATTAGTCAGATGCTTCTACAAAAAGAAACGTCTCATTAAGTATTTAGTTTGATTGACAGTTCTTACAAGGGCAGGAAAAATGCTTGATTCTTTCTTTTCTAAAAAAATTGTTTTATTTTTTAACCAGTTTCAAACTGAAGAGTTAGTTCCCAGGCATCCTCTAAAAGTGACCCATGTGTTTCTGTTGTTGGTGGCTGTTGTTTTTCTGTTTGTTTGGTATCATTTTGAATTCATGGCTTTTAATATATTGGATGAGTTTTAACCCACTACAATTATTATCCTCAATGTTGAAATCATTCCAGCAGGACCCTCTTCAGGTTGCCCCCTGACTCTTATTGATACAATCCCAGTAATCTATGATAGTTCCTTGCTTTCTGGTACAATTTTTTTAACTTTTCTAGTGTGATAGGTGAGAAGTGGTATATCACAGAGACTTAATTTGCATTTCTTTATTAGTAGTAATGTACAGGAGCTTTCGTATATTGGATGTACTGTAAGTTTGCAGCTGATCAGTACATGGGCCAAGCAAGTGCAGGGCATGCTCAGTATCACACTGAATTGTAAACCAGGAGCCCTGTTCTCTAATCTTGCCTTTGGCATGACTTGTAGGGAAGTCACTTATCTTTCTGGATCTTCATCTCTTCCTTATCAAATTAGGGGATATGCCTCTTGTCTTGCCAATTGGTTTTTGTCCCAGACAAATTCACTATGGATTCAATGAGATGTTCAATGGAACATTCTTGGGGTGAAAGGGTTTATACCAACTTTATTGCCATGGTGGCAGGTCAATCACTAGGCCCAAGTCTGCATGCAGCAAGCCGGTCTCCCCCTCTGGGCCTCTCTGGCCCTGCAGCCGTCTTAGTCTCTTGTCCTCAGCACTGCCACCGCGCCAGCCTCTGCTCTCCTGCAGCCATGCAGCCTTACAGCCCTGTGGCAGCCCAGAGCACTGGGCAGAGCTCTTTAGATAGAGTCAGTGACAATGTATTGCCCACACGTGTGTAGTGAGCAAGCCAACCAGGGCCAGATGAGAATCCTGGCCATAGGAACCTTCACTTTCTCCACACTCTACAATCTTCAGCTTCCCTCTTGAGCTAAAATACTAAGATCAGAATTCCTGGCTCTCATGTGTACCATTCTGAATATCTCCTCTAGACTTCAAAAAAAGGTATTTTTCCAATAAAGTCAATCGAATAATTATGTACCTAAGTTAATTTA
Source organism: Manis javanica (assembly GCF_040802235.1). Classification (NCBI taxonomy): domain Eukaryota; kingdom Metazoa; phylum Chordata; class Mammalia; order Pholidota; family Manidae; genus Manis; species Manis javanica. The sequence goes on from NC_133164.1 coordinate 111,173,250, forward strand.
ATTTTTGTCTGTGTACGTTACTTTATACAATTAGTTTGCAAAACAAAAAAAATTAATTACGTTGTCTTTGAAATTATTAAAAATATGGTCACTGAACTGATAGAGGCCACATTGATTGACCCTTCTCCTTGCTCTTTCAGAAGCTGCAGCCAACTGGCAAATAGCCTCCCCAGCTCCTGCAGAAGGATCTGCTAAGGCTCAGCAGATTGCTGGGGTCCTCCCTCCCCTCCCTGGCCCAGCCTCCTCCAGCCTCAGGCCGCTCATTAACTCATTAGAAGCTGCTTTAATAGCAGCTGGGGGGTGGTTCTGCTGTCTGCCAACTGTAACTCAGGGTTTGGGAAGCGCTTGCCTCAGTGGGACCTGGAGACCTCGGAAAATGGCCTGGCATCTTACAATCCACTTTGGCATCTTGCACTGACTTTCCCCCACAGCACTTACCGCAGCCTCAAGGGTCAGAGCCTTTCTTGTGTAAATCTCTGCACAATGCCTACTTCCTGCGCTGAACAATAAGCTCCACAAGGCTGTGTAGGGTCTTGCGTGTCTTCGTGTCTTCGTGTCCCAGCACTCATCTCAGGTTATGGCATTTTTGCGGACATCCCAGTATTTGCTAGCTGCTGAATGCATGGGTGCCTGAGTGACTGAATGGAGACATTGGATGGAGAGCTCCCCCAGACACACAGACACTTTCCTCTTGGTGTTCAAATTCTCCATGCAAGATTAAAGGATTTTCTCCCAAACTGGGACCAACATGTAGATCCAGGTGTCAGCATATGTGTGTAAATGCACATGTGTTTATACCATAGGCAGCAGGGCTCTCCTGTTCTAATCGAATACACTCAGAGGCTTCAGAGGTGGAGGTTGGCTAGTTCCTGGTCCTCGGAGGCAACATGTTACTAAATAAAAAATCACAGACTTGGGAGGTGGAAGATCTAGAGTCTGGAGCAGGCTCAGCGACTCTTGGTGACCTGGGTGACTGTGAGCACATCACTTCATCTGCAGACCAGTGGCACCTGGAGGGATCTTCCGAGCACTGTGAACCTAAGGTTCTCTGTGTGGAGAATGTGGTCTCCCTGACCAAGAGCCGTGACACTGGCAGGCTTCTTTCCTAGTCCATAAATTACATAAGTGATGTTCATTCTGAATATCTCCTCTAGACCAAAGTCCTCCTTACATTTACAGTTTTTAACCCAGATGCTGCATCTCTCCTTGCACAACCATTTTTGCCTTTTAGGATTGCTTCCCAGCTTTACCTGTCACCCAGTCTCCTTGTGTTGGCTTTAAATTACTGACCCCAAACTGCATGCCAGGCACCGTTCCAAGCACTTGACATGTATCAGCTCATTTCACAGGGGTAAAGTGTGATCCCACTAGGTTTTGCACACATCACGTGCTCATAATGACAGGCTGACCTGGCATGTCAACTTCATATTTCTTTGACTGATACACTACAGTGCAGCTGGATTTGACATTAAAGCAGTGTGGCACTTGAATATTAGGTGAGAGTGGGAGACAAACTGGGGGGGGGGTCACTGCCCTAAAGTAAGTTACAATGTGTCAGGAAATGAACCTTTAAGAAGTGTTTGACAAAAATATGAGATAATATATAAAGTGCTAAATCTCTTGGCATACTTCATAGATTTTCCAAGGGGTCATTCGTCATGTAATTCCAAGCTTGATGCTTCTCTAAATCTCCGTGGCATCGCTGCTTTCCCCGGGTCCTGCTACGCAGCCAGGACTAGCAAGCCAGGCATGGTGATCTCCAGAAGGCCCGTCTTGACCAGCACACCTCCCTGTCACAGACTCCATTCTGATTTCTTTGCTGCTTAAAAATGTAAACAAAGCTCTCTGGATTGAAGTTATTAAAATGTTATTTTTCTCATGATAAAGGTGATTCAGGCTCATACTAAAGATTTGGAAAGCTTAGAGAGGTATAAAGGAGAAGCCCTAAAAAAGAAAACTATCAGCACATTCAAGTCTTAGAGGCACTATTGGTAAGTCAATTTTGCCTTCTTTTTCCTAGTTTATATTCCTTGAAGACAAATTTTCATAACCATGTTCCACTCCATGCCTGTGATGCAGAGGAAGGTCTAAGATGAAGGGTACGAAATGGCAAATCACACCCAATGGGCTTGAGAAAAACCTTTTTTTGCTCTGAGAAGGGGGACAAAAGGTCAGGATGACACATGCCTGTCTCTGTACAATATCTCCCTACAGTTCTGAAAGGGAGCCAGGGAGTTGGAACATAAGGTTTTAGCCTGAATTCAGGCCCAATATGACAGTTAAAGGGCAGAAACCAGATTATCAGGTGAGCTGGGCTCACCAGATTATTCCTATTCAGCCTGACCTGTGAAGACGCTTTGGAAAGATTTAAAAAGATCTTTGTTGCTTTGCTTTCTCTCTCACTAAACCTTTCTCTTCCACTACTACACACACAAATGACAGCTTTATTTTTTGTCAAGCTACGTTTTATGGTTTTCTTTGTTTCTTTTTTTTTTTTTTTTGTCTCAACTCCATTCCCTCAGTCTCCCCAGATTTCCCAATGATTAAAGTAGTGGGCCTTTAGAAAAAGACCTCCAATTAGCACCTCATCAGCTCCAATTAGAGGAGACAAAAGCCGTGTAAAGATAACTCAGTGAGAGAGGCCAGCACAACCTCATGTAATCACTTAAGACAAGCATTGAGCATTCTCTTTGCTAACCAGGCTGGGCCTATTCACCTTTCTTTTCTTTCTTTTGGATGCATTTAAGACTGTTTTGCTGGGAAGACAGGCCTCCCAGGAGTCTCATAATTCCTTATTCAGAGGCTACCTGTTTACAGCTCACAGAGCCCAAGGACCTAAACAATCCTGTATTGTCCCCCCAGGGCTTCCTCCAGCCCCAGCCTCCCTAATGGCGGGCTCTCTGTGACCGGCTGAATCGGTTAAAGACTGGCTTTATACTGAGAGTGTTCTCCTTGTACTGTCTTCTAATTGTGCGGGAGGGCAACAATGTATTTTTTCTCAATGAGAGTTCTTTGGAGCAGTTAATTTGGTGCCTGTACGAAATGCCCCCAAACATTAATTAGGGTGGAAGGAACCCTAATTTCCTCTGCGGCTTTCCCCTCCACTTACTTCCCCCGTTTCACATAGGCCTGGATGAGTCTCCATAATGAAATTACCTCATTAATGCCTTTATTCTTCACAGTAACTCATTCAAAACCGACCATTTAGCTTTAATTTAATGCTGTCAAAAGGAAAAAGGTGCATTCATGGCTTTGATTAGCAAAAAATTTCCCCCCCTGAGGGGTGGACAGATTTAAATTATGAAGATGGTAAGTAGTGAGTTATAATTGGGCACAAGCGGCACTTGAGGGAAGCTTAAATGCTTTCAAAGCAGGGCCTGGCCCGTCTGCAGACTATTAACTGCGTCCAGTGTCTTGTTCTGTTTGAATTGATGGCAACTTAACTATAAAAAAGAAAATGGGGTTTGATTTTTGTTTAATACACAGTGGGGTTGTATTTACCCACAGAGCAATAGCTTTTCGATGAGCTTAGTCTTTGTTCTCTTAATAATTTATTATCCATGCTTTCTAACATGAGTTTTGAAGGGTGCTATGCATGTCCCCATTTCCAGGGGAAAATAAACCCTTAAGTTCACAGACTGAGCAAGCAGGAGGTTGACCTAACACCTTGGCTGGGGCAGCACTGGGTGTATGAGCATAAATAGCACGTTTTATAATGATATTTAAAATTACAGCACTTTGGGGATTTAACCTTTAAAAGCTCTTTCCTTGACATTTTCTGATGTGATCCAACAGACCTATGAAGAAAGACTTAGACATTAAGTGCCTCGTGAAAATGCAGAGTTTGAGGCCTGAGTGAGGGAGGGGTTTACACTAAAAAAAATCACAGTTTGTGGCAAGTGCAGGACCAGAAGCCACTATATTGCAAGCTTGGAGTAACACACAATAGTCCTATCTTGAAGATAGAGCTGTTTTTTTCTAATATCCAGAACATCAAGTGTTTTACATTGGCTCATTCTCAATTTGTATATGAAGACAGGCTACATCACCAGGCAATGCTATCCTATAGCACAGGGTTCACTTCATGTCAGTGAACCACACATGGATGGAGTCTTGCTGGTGCAACGTGGTGTCTAATCATTGAGCACAAGCAATGAGACAGAGAGAGACCCAAACAAAAGTGTGTACCTTTTTCTTTCAAAACCTGAAATTATGTGACACAACCATCAAAGTAAGAGAGGCTGAATGAAAAGATTATGGGACTTGGCATCAGATGGGTCTGCTTTGAAAGTCCGACCTCGACCATGAGCAGGTTACGTCCATTATCGCAGTCTGAGTTACCTCATTTGTTCAACGGGGATAATAAAACCCATTTGTGAAAATGAGATAACACATGAGAAGAGTGAACATCTAAACAGTGCCTGGTGAGTTGCAGAGAGTAAGTGTTGAGGAAAAACTTTTCCTTTATCCTCTTAGGTTCAGTGTTTGAGGCCTGCAGATAAAACTGACAAAAGGATAGATTAGCAAGAAAAATGACAGATTTTTATTCACATAAAAATGTAACTCAAGGATGAATCGGGAGTTTTTATACATTTTTGATAGGGGATAGGGAGGGTCAGAGGGGCACTTCTGGGAAAACAAATGACTTCTCAGAAATAGGGTTGGGGAGGAGGGAGAAAGGGAATTTAAGAAAAACAAGTGACTTTTTGGAAAGATAAATGGGCCCTTAGGAGAGTGGTTGGGAGATGTGGTAGTTTTGTGGCCATGTCCATGTGGGTTTCTTATAGACCTCTCTTCTCCAGAAGAGATGAGAGTCGCTCTGTGGGAGAGGGTTTATGACAACTGAGTTCTTTTAGGAGACTCTGCCTTTAGACACATAAGGGGCTTCAGGAACTTGAGTACTTTCCCCTCAAAATAATTTTTATGCCACATGATTTGTTTTGGACCCCTTCGTAAGGAAAGGATGGTATTAATAATAACCATCTGTTGAACCAACCTAAATGCCTTCCATACCTTGGAAAAGCTCCAGGGTGCATCAATTCATATATTTTTGCATTCATTCATATATTTAATATTTATGGTTTATAAGACAATATTTTAAGTGATAACTAGTTCAAAACCACCGGATATTAAACATGCTACTATATTTCTGCTTGATGATCAGACACCGCTTTGCACCAGCAAGATTCCATCCATGTGTGGTTCACTGACATGAAGCATCTGAGATTAGAAAATATTTGGGCAACAAACATCAAATACAAGAAGTTCTGGCCTTATAGAAAATACCAGAAATGGGGAAAAAATGTATTTTCTACATCAAGTTTATGTTACTCCGTCAGATAAGTTGCACATATTTAACTTCTTTGTTGTCATGGCCAACGATATTATTTGTAAAAAAAAAATTATTCTCTTTATCAGCAAAACAAAACACCTCCCTTAATTAATGTAATATTAGTTGGTTTAGCAAATAATCCATCATTCCAATGTGAAAACCAATGTTTTTCTGGCTTTTGATTATAATTTATTGGGCTTGGTCATTGTTGAAATGGCCACTGTGTGCTCTTGAAGAGACCCTTACTTTCTTGACTTGAAAACTTGAAACATACTCAGGCTTTCTAGCTGAGGAACACCAGATCTTCTATGCTAATCTTCTCAGTGCAAATTTCTTCCATGTTGACTTCTGAATTCTTTTACTATTTATTGTTACAGTGCATGTGGTATTGAAAAAGGTTAGAACCTCCACTGGCTCAGATTGTGAGTCTTCCTGTCTTCCTGATGTGTCAGACACAGTGATGTGGACAACGGACCTCGTAAATGTGGCAATACGGGCAAAGGCCACATCCAGGAACCGTGTTCCACTTTCGCTTCTGTGGGGAAAATGGAAGTTCCTATGGCCAGGACCCTCACCTGACCCTAAACAACTTGGTGATGTAATTGGCCTACTGCTAGGCTAATGCTTCTGTGCCTGTTGGCAATGAGCTGTTGATTGAGTCACTGTATAAAGAACTCTGCCCACTGCTGGGTGGAGGCAGAGACAGGTGGATTACAGACCTGCAGACTGCTGGGTACAGACGTGAGTCTAGTGCTCTACCTGCCACTGGGAGAAGGAAGCCAGTAAAAACCCTTTTATCCAAGAACATTCTATTGTCATTTCTTGCTTTCACTGAATCTGGTGAACTTCCCTGGGGCTGAAACCTTCAGGCAAGGCAGTTTACTTCAACAGTGTAGTTTTTCAACTTGACCTTGGACTTTTGATACTAAAAAAGAAGGATTTATGAAGAATCTTTTTACGTACTTCCTCTTAATTTTGGACTTTCAATTGTCACACCACTAATATCAATAAATGATTACACCAATGTGATATGCTTCTAGAACTACGAACGTATGTTATATTGGCAACATTCCACGTAAGATCCCAAATTGCTTGAAGATCATTGGAAAATAGGCACTGTTATGGGTTAACATGTGTTCTCCCAAAAAGATATGGGAATGTGACCTTATTTAGAAATAGGGTCATTGCAGATGAAATTAATTAAGATGAGCTCATACTGGAATAGGGTGGATCTTGATCCAGTATTACTGGTGTCCATATAAAAAGGGGAAATTCAGACATAGAGACAGACATGAATAAAGGAAAGACAATGTGAAGACAGAAAATTGGAGCACTGCATTTACAAGGACCAAAGACTGGCGAACAACCAGAGGCTTGGAACCGCTCTTTCCCTATATCCTTCAGGGGAGCACGGCCCTGCCAAAACTTGGCTTTGGACTTCCAGCCTCCAGAACTGGGAGATAATAAGTATTTTTTTTTTAAGCCACCCATTTTGTGGTCCTTGGAAAAGCATATAGGTGCAATACAGATATTTTTACAATTAACCTCATTATAAGTAATGTGCCTTACTCTCATGTCATCATGATTATTAGCAATATAGTGATTTATTGCACACATCACGTTAATATGCTCTTATTAGTAAAATATTTATTTCTTGTTTACAAAATCCTTTTCTTCTAAATATATTCAAACAGTAACAGTTTGATCAGTGATAGGTATTTATTAGAAAAAAACATTTCCGAAGCATTTCCCTCTGCCATCACCCAAATCAAATGTCACATGTACAGGCTACTTTGATGTCTTGCCTTTAGTCTGTGGCATTCTTGACCAGAGAGAGAGACACCTGCCTCACTAACAGGAAGTTATTAAATCTCTCACTGTTGAAATGAAGATAATATGTACATTACAAAAATTATAGGAGATACCATATTTTATAGCATTGACAGAACCAAGAACCACAGAGTAAGTGAAAATCTCCACAAATGAGAACAAAATTTAAAGCGTCTAAGGCAGTGGCTGGTAATACAGTGTCTAAGAGATGCCTATTTCCCTCCTTCCCTCTCCTCTTTTATACAACTGGGCATTGCAATCAGTATAACAGAAATACGAAAGTCAGGCAGCAAATCCACTTGTAATAAAAAAAATCTATGTGGGGAGGCTTAGTGCATTTTTTAAACTCTTAGGACAAATTTAAAATACATGGTGTGAGCTTGCAGGTATGTCAGAGCCACGAGCTTCAGGCAGGGCTGTAAAAAACACAGGTTAGACATACCCAGTACACTTGGATGTGATCTCTCCCACCTCTAATACCCAGGTTGCCTCGTTCCTTCCAGCACAGTCTGCTTTTAAGATTATTTGTTTGTGTCTGTGAATGACATCCTCCGACTGTAAGCTGCCCGAGGACAGGAGCCCTGTTATTCATGGTTTGTTCTGGTCCATAATTTACTCACTTGGTATCTTGCCCCAAGTATCCTCATTCCTTCCTTGTCTACCCGGTTTCCATGTGTGCCTTCTGCAATTAGTTAGGCTCCTAAAAGGCCAGTGCAAATACCAAGTGCATCCTTATTACCACTTCCTGCTCTGGGGCACTGGCCAAATTCATGTCCATTGCAAAACCATTTTTGTTTTTGGAAAAATCCTCCTGGGTCGAGTCCAAGGCTTTTAAGTTCATGATTTTATTCCACACACAGTGTTTCCACAATATAACTCAGTACTGGGCACACTGTAGGTCAGTACATAATTGTACAAATTATTGTTTAGTGTATTATAATTACAAACTGTGTAGTCCCACGACATTCGATTTTCATAAAAGGGCAGTTTTATATGGAGAAAAATACCATAATTGTATTGCAGTGTGGAGAAGGATATTAATAGAGGGCAAGTGATATGTACAGCTTTATAGCATTTCTTGTATCCTCATCCAAATAATGAGAATAAGAACGCAACTAACATTTTAAAAAATACCATATTCATATTACAAAGATACTTTCCTAAAGAGTAAATAGAACTGTAATCCTTCAGGAGTGTCCATCTCTTATGATTGCTGGCTCACTTGATTCATGTGAGACGAAGGGTCCCTTTGCAAGAACATGGAGACCATTTGTAATTATGCCCTGAAAAGTACACAATTTCATTTTTTTCACCACGACTGCACGGGAAGGAAAACTGAACACAAACCCCTTCTTCTCTCCCCTTCCTTCCTTGTTGCTTCTGCTTCAGTTCTAACAAATACCACTAATGACCAGGCTATATCGGCATTACCTAGTCAAGTAGCCCATTCAGTTTGCTCAAAAGAGCACGAACATAAGCAAGCATGTGGCTGAATGCACAATTAACACTGAATCGGGCAAATATTTGGATTCAAGTATAGGTCAGCAGCAACCAATTGAAATATTGATAAAGGAAGCCTGTGGGAACTAAATGCACATAAAAGAAGGAAAGAAAGAAGGAGAGAGAAAAAATGAGGTTCTCAAGGGGGTGAGCTAGGGTAACAAGACCACAAGGGCGATTTGTTTCTTCCATGAGCAGGTAGGCGGCTTGGCTCAGGAGGTGAGCGAAGCCAGCACAGCCAGCCTGTCATTCTTGCTTCAGAGAGTGTCGTGTTCAAGCTGTTCTGTTTGGTTCCAAGAGGAATTCATAATTGAGCACAAAAGTACCCACGAAACTTTCTAACAGGAGTCCTCCTGCCTCTGCCCAGCCCACTTTATTTAAAAGAGAATTAGGCTGGAGTCTCTTTGTGGTTTTTATATTGTCCTTTTAGCCATCAGGTTGCACCAGGATAGGTTTTATTGACTTGAAATCACTCCAGAGCACCGAGGATCCCTGGTAACCTCCTCAGCCCCACCCCCCGTCATCCACTCACCTGTGATGCTCAGCGAATCCAGATCTCTGTGGCCCCAAGTAAATGTCACACTCACAGCCCATTTAGAACACCTTGCTTTATGGATGACTTAATTCTCAAACATCCACTCTGCATGTGGGCATTAATGTGCCCAGTGCCGCGCTAAGCCACATCCTTTTCCTCCTAAGAGGGTCAGAAATTCCCACCTCTGGCTTCTCAAGAATGCTTCGCTTCCTTAGCATTCCCCCTCCCTGCCCTGCACCAGTTTCCTCTGCAGGTCTAGCCCCATTTCCCCTGCACTCTTTGAAAAGCCCCAGTCAGCGGCGATCCTGCAGAGAGCAGTCCCAATGTTTCCTGACTGGCTCCCTGCCCTTGGAATCGCACTGGCCAGCAGTAAGACACGGCAGCAGCTGGTGCCCGCAGCACTCCCAGTTTTGCTGTGTTTCGGGGGTTGTAAATAACCATTTGACATCCACAGCTCACTCTTTGGAAATGAAGATTCTGCCTCCAGCCTGCAGCCATGAAGGCAGCCCTTCTAAAAAGAGGAAAATGTAGATATTCTGAGCTTGCCCAGCTTTATGGAGAACAAGTTGAGGAAAATGACTTTGGCCTCACATCATTTTTAGAGAAGAGAATTGTAACTCCAGGTGTTGGTATGAAGTTGGGGGGGTGGTCAGAAATAAGTTCCCAGCCCGGGGCAAATTACCTTTGGAGCCAAAATCAGTCAAAGGGAGAAATAAAGTGGGAGAAACTCGTTTATTGCTTACAAGCAGTTGTACACTTATGCTCACCTGTGTCTCTCATGACCCAGCTGTAAAAAGGGGACCCCAGCAAACCTCTCTGGTCCAGATAAACCCTCGTCCCCCGCCCCCTTGTAATCACCTATTGATACAGAGATGGACTACTTCTCTCCAATCCTCAGAAACACCTATTGACATGGAGACTAAGGCCAGGCAAGAGATTCTGGAAATACTGCAATTTTACCCACAGGCCACCCCTCCAGAAATCTTGCCTCACAATCTACTCACTCCCCATCTTCCGCAATGGCCCCTGTGTAAGAAAACTGAAGCACTGTAACCACACTAATAGCATACAATAACAGCAGCAATAAAGTCATGATAATCCAGGATTCAGCTAGTTCAAAGTCCTATACAGATGAAATCCATAGCTCACCCATTCTGCAGGCAGTCAGTAGCTGAACAGGTAGGGAGTCCAGAGTAATCATCACGTGGCAGCTGCAGCCAGGGTGCATGTCCAGGCCACAGGGACTGTAGAAGAAAATAACCTTAAGGGTGATAAGATACATGTTTTAATGACAGAAGCATAAGCAAATCTTTTCCATCAGGTAGGATGCATGCAAGAGAGTGGTCCTGTGATAGGACAGTGGCAGGAATGGGATCTCATCCTGGTCTAGTATACCAGACTTTCAGCCCCCTCCCTGTGGGAGTTACAGATGGGTCAATATACAGGGCTATGGGAGGTGTATGCACTGGCCATAAAGAAAACAAAACTTACCTGTAAGATGCTCTTACCTCCCAGATGTTATGGGTACACTAAGAAGATCTTTGGGGGCCACTGTGCTATACTCCAGGAATACGAAGGAGGCAAGCTTCCAGGCCTTTTCCCCAAGGTGCCAGAAGGGCCAGCATCACCGCTCCATGTGTTGAAATGTCCAAGGCCACGTCCACTCAAGAGAGTCTCCAGGGTTTAATGCAGTTGGGGCTGGCAGCAGGATGTTGCTCTGCTGGCCATATCCTGGCTTCAATAATTCCTCTTTGGTTTGCATATGTAATTATATAGGAGAGGCAGCAATGTGTGTTAGAATATCCACAGGGCTCAAGTCTCCTTTTCGGGGCTTCTCATTTAAATGCTGTAGCACTTTCCATCAGTGAACTGACCAGCCCTGTAGACTACTGGTGTCCAACTTCAGGCCAGTTTTCAACAAACATGGTATCTCTCTGTCATGCCTGGCCCAGTAGGGTTATATGGTACATGAAACTTCCACTTTATTCCTAATTGCTGCACCCATTCTTGCAACATATGTCAGGAAAAGTGGGTGCCTTGATGGCTCTTAATCACCTACAGCCAGCCATAGGCTGCAAAGAGGCACTCTAGGTCCCCTTTTGGTGGTTTGCTGATCTGCATGACATGCAGGAAAAGCAACCAAAAGTCCAGTGCCATGTCCACACAAGTCATGGCATAGTGATATCTTGATATGGGCAGAGGCCCAGTATAGTCTATTTGCCACCTGACAAGGGGTATTGGTCCCCTTACTATTGTCCCATGTTGCCGTGGGACTCGGGTCCTTCTTAGAGCACACAAGGCATTCCTTCCAGGCTCTGCTGACTTCTTCAAAGGTTAATGGCAAGCCCCACTGATGGGCTACAGTCCACATTGTCTTTTGACCTGAGTGCAACAAACACTGATGTAACCATTGGGCTACATCAGAGGCAGGCTTTCCTTCTAACCAATGCACTTGGGCCAGTGTGTCTGCTTCATCATCCCTGGGGGTGCCAAAGGCAAATGGCCAGTCACATGATATACTGTAACTGTCTTAGTCTGACCAGAGGCCCATAGGTCTTGCCACAACTCTTGCCCCCAAAGGGGCTGATGACCAACCAACCAGTTGGCATAGTACCATGTTGGTAGCCACAGGATCAAGCCCCAATAGATGGCCCAGCTGTCAGTTCAGACAAGTATAGGAGAGGGCTCCTGGGTGATCACGAGCATACTGCCCTTAACTCAGCCCATTGACTGCTCTTCCCCTCTCCATCCTCCATCCATATCGTCTCAGTCTTAGGATGGAAAGCCACGGCCCTGCACTTGGGGGCTGCCTATGACTGGAGCCATCTGTATACCAAGCATCTTCAGGTATAGGGGCTTTTCCCTCCTGATAAGGACTCTTGGCTACCAATGGCTCAAAAGCAAGTTCTTCCCATTTTCTACAGTATATGTCACTGGCCCCAGTAAGTATTGGAGTTTTCCACTTAAGGGGCTAGTAGAGAGGATGTTGTGCTGCTGTAAATACGCACCCCATTTGGCCAGTGTAGGCATCTGTGCCATGCCACTCTGTGGCCTTTGAGTCCAGTCTCACACCCACCCCATGATGGGATTAGTGGTTATTTCCTTGATAGGAGCTGTTCTGGTGATGGGCTCTGTAGCCAGCAAGGTGTAGTACACAGCAGCCAGTGGCTTCTCTATCAAGGTGTACCAGACCTTTGCTCCTTTCCATAGTTGTGAACAGAATCCAATGGGCTGGTGTGTCCATTTAAGCCATGGCCATAACCATCTTTGGTTACACAAACATCTAGCTCACAGGGCCTTGATGAGTCCATTACACTCAAGGCCTGTATGGCCTTGACTGCTTGATTAACAGAAGTAAAAGCAGCTGCACATGTCTCATCCCAGTCCCACCTGATACCCTTTTGTACCAACTAGTATAAGGGCTTCAGAATTTGTGTCAAGTGCAGGATAAACACTCTCTAGTATCCCAAAGACCTCAAAACTCTTGTAATACTGCCACAGTGGTAGGGGTAGGGAAAGCCTGCACCTTGTCTATGACTGCTTCTGGGATAACTAGTTTCATCCGACCAGACAACCCCAAGAACTTTACAGACAAACCAGGTCCCTGAACTTGGTGCTGTTCACAGCCCATCCTTTCTCCTGTAGATGTTGCAGCAGTCTAGGAACTGCCCCTTCTAAATGTAAAAGAGAATCAGACATGAGCATGATATCATCAATGTAGTGATAGAGCCTCACTGTTGACAGTTTCTTCCATGTGGTCAAGTCCTGGGCTAAAGTCCTTGACAAATGGTGGGACTGTGGAGGTATATCTGTGGAAGGACAGTGAATGTCTGCTGCCAGCCTTCCCACATGAAACCAAACTGTTCCTAACTTTCCTGTGCTATGTCAGGAGAGAAGAAAGCATTAACAAGGTCCTCAATATAATGATATGTCCCTAGTTTATGACTACGGGTGTCCATAAGGGCTGCTATAGAGGGAACAGCAGCAGGCAAAGAGGGTGTGACCTTATTCAATTCCCTGTAATACACGGTCACATGCCAGGAGCTGTCTGGCTTTTTCACAGACCACACTGGGGAATTAAAAGGACTATGAATGGGCTTTATGATGCCCACCTTCTCCAATTCCTGTAGAGTTTCTCTAATTCCTTTTGCCCCCCCCAGGCAGTTTATACTGCTTAGTATTTGTTATCCGCCGACGTACAGGCAGAGCTACAGGTGGGTGCTGAGCATGTCCCCTCAGAGCTGCCTTTACCACATGTACCCTCAGTCTGAACTCACCTGCAGTGGTCTGTAACCACAGGCCCTGCAGGATATTGACCCCAAAATACATTCAGGGATGGGAGAAATGCACACAGTATACTCCTTTGGGGGTAAACACCCTATCCCCAATGGGATTTGGGCTTTCTTCCCTCTAATTGCCTTACCCCCATAGCCATCTATCACAGCAGGGGGCCCAGGAAACGCTCAGAGTTGCTATAAATCAAAGAACACTCAGCTCCCGTGTCCACCAGCACCAGGACACATTGTACATTCACGGGGCACCAATGAATTGCTAAATCTACATGTGGCCTCCAGTCCCCATCATGTCCCCCAAGATGGGGGCCTTGACTGCAATGCCCAACTGTCCTTCTGTGGAGGAGAGGGCCCAGGTAGAGCCTGAGTACTGTCCCCCAGGAAGTCTTGCAGGGACACGGGCCAGACATGGAGCTTTGCCTCTGGCTTCTGTGTGTTGGACCTCAGAGGCTGGAACCGTTGCTCTGGCTTTAATTGGTGCCACAGTTCTAAGTAGATCCTATTCTGTTTCCCATCGAGTTTTTCTTAACCTACCCCTGCCTTTATCAAATTAACCCACATCTGGGTCCTCCAGACCTTCATGGGGCCCTTTGCACCGCTCCTTGCAGTCATAGCCCGTACTTCCTTCTGTGCCTTTATTGTTTCAACCTCCCCGAGATCTGCTAAAGTACGAGTAGCCTTACTTATGGGTTGCCCTATGTGGGGGGCAAGAATAGTCACTGGGACCCAAAGAGAGATGGGGGAGCTGTATGGAGCACCAGATTTCTCATTCCTATGGTGAACAACTCATCGGGGCCCTGAAGGTCCACATTATAGATATTTTTCACACTCAGTTCCCATAACACCTGCTGGAACTCTGCATACGTTTTCCAGCTAGTGGGTAAATGTGCTAAATCATCCTGAGTAGGCCAAACTGCCCTGATGGATGCCATCTGCCAATACAGAAGCACCCGAATCCCTGAGGTGTGATGGGCACTTTGCAACTGCTGCCCGAGGGAAGGGTAAGTCATTAGGGGAGCCAGTCTACTCATTTCAGAACCTGACATAACAGTGTTTTCCACCTCCATATCCCAAAGATGTAAAAGTCATGTAGGCAGAGGTTTCAGCTGAAACTGGACGCTCATGTCCACCAGCTCATCCTGGGAATGGGGGCAGAGCATGGAGCGCTCCACAACTCGCTGTTGCTGAGTTTTTACTTTCTTAATTACAACCGGGCAGGCCTTTAATATGGGAAGGGCTGGTGCCTCGGACAGTGGCCTTGGCAACAGTTCAGCCCTCAGCCTCACCCCCTTATCCTCCCCCATTTATCTCCTGTACCACCTCTGGGGCAGAAGGCACGTGGTGGGCTGAAATAAAACAGGAAGAGGGAAAAGGATTAAGACTACAAAGCTGAACAAAATAGCAAAGAGACAAAGACATTTACCCCTGCAGGTGGAGGTTGGAGAGTTCTTGTCTGTATCATGGAAAAGAGTTCAGAGAAGTGCAATTGGCTTGTGCAACAATAAAATTTATTGTATCTGATACAATATATCTGATTTGATCAAACAATATGTTTTTGAGACGATTTATTTTTACCGAGTCTCTTCAGTGTCCAATTCTGCTTTTTTTGTGTACACATCTGCTCACAGAGTGTGATATTTAATTAGCTACGCAATCACATCGAGTCCTTGGGATTGCCCAGGCAACCCTCTCATAGGCCTTTCCTCCAAGTGGATCCATATGTCCACTGGATCCATCTTTGCATTGCCTACTTGGAACACCTCTGACTGACACAGAACACACTACATTTATTGTAGGAAAAAAATTATTGCAGTAGAAAAATACATAACAACTGAAACAAAAAAAATCAATTAAACTTCCAGGAGATTTCCTGAGATCCGAATCCATATTAAGCATGATCTTTGCTGCCTACACAGGCACCTTCAGTGGTGAGAGATGTTCAGAAAGAGGAGCCCCAAATGGTGCAGTATTCTTAAATTTAAAACAAAAGCTCTGTTCTCTAGGATATATTAAGCCAGGAAACTTAGTATATTAATATAGAAATATTAAAACTCCATTATGTGAAATTGGAAAAAAGGAGGAGGAGAAAGAAACTTTGCCTACTAACTAAACATTGTAGTTTTGGTGAAGGGTAAGTTTGTGAATTTTAGAAAAGTTTTATGAAGACTGATACAGATAGGATTGTGGATTAACTGTCAAGTAACCAGAACATTCAAGTAACTGGATCCCAAACCAGGAGCCCCTCGACACCACAAATTGCCAAATAATCCCAGAGATTGGTGCGAAGCTGGGCCAGCCCTGTTCTGTGGGGATCTATTGTAGGCCTCGTTTCTAGGCCTTTCCTTGGTAGCCTGGCAGGGTGGGGTGGCAGGAAGGTGGCTCTGGAGAGTGAAGCAGGTGTCCTCTTTGTGCCCACGTTTCCCAGGCAAACTGTGGCGGGCTGCAGCATTGCTGTGTCCACGGTCTGAGACAGCAACTGCATCACACAGGAAGCTAGCGCAGAACCACCTGCCATAGGTCTCTGCTTTGTGTTGTAGTCAAAACTGGAACCAGGTGTACAAAAGTCCTGGGTTTTGCAGGTGGGAGAACTGTTAGGTCATTATCTGGAGAACTTGATGCTTCCAGGATTTCTGGAAGGCAGTTTAAGGCACACTCCCCATGCTTTTAACACACTCCCTGGCCTTCCACACCTGTACAGTTCAACAGTGGCAATACTGCCCTCTAGGGATTGTGTAGGAAATTACAAATGGGGTGGTGGAGGTGTGGAGGGGTTGTCAAAACAAAGCCTACAGCCTATTTTACACATAAACACAATTTATCTTTTATGACTTCAAGCTACAATAATTCTATGTAAATTAGGGAAGCTTGTACTTCCACTTGGTTGGAATTTAACTGAGAGTTATTTACTAATACAATGCAGCTCATAACCAACACTTTTTCTGTATCTGTGGCTGTCAAATTTGAGTGAGTCTATGAATAAGCACAAGCGTCAGACTACTTGGATCTTCTGGTGTGTCTGAGCATTTACACACTGAAAAACATATTACGATGACTCACTTTTGCTTATTCTTTATGTTACTGTTAGGACACTAGAGTGATTAAAATATCTGCATAGGTAAATTGTATCTGTGCATTTCATTTTAGGATTCTATAGGGGAGAGCCATACAATATTTATTATAAAAGTGGGCCGTTGGTCTCATAGGGTTGAGAAGTGCTGTTCAAATTGAACATCCAGCGCCCAGCAATTCCACCGTGTAGGAATAATATGGAAATGAACTGTGCTCTGGAACGTTACTGCTATGGGCTCTGCCCCCGCATGCTGTCACGACTTCTCGTGCACATTCTGCTGCTGTTACACAGGTGCCCCAACCTCAGTCCTCCACTCAGAGTGTTGGTCCTGAGCTAAGTCAGCTTCTTGGAGCAGAGCAGGCCAGGTGATCTTTGTTGAATCCTGGAAAGTTAGGCGCTGGCTTCAAGGCTATGCACTTCTGAGGCCTAGGAAAGGTGGCCCTCTATGAGAAGCTGTCTCTGAATATCCTGTTCCAGTCCTGTATCCTGCTTAGAGTATCATCTTCCCTTCACCCAAGCAGATGAAAAAACAGAGAGTCAACACATTCTGTTTGATTCCAAAAGCTAAATAAACTCTTCAGTAAACCCAATTTACAAAGTCTTCCTCACAGACAGAATATTAGTTTGATAAGGAGTTGGCCCCTAAAGAAGTGCCTCTGAAGCAAGCCCAATTGCCTGCAGAAAAGCAACAGGTACCTGACTTCACTGCTGCAGGCAGGACAAACAACAGACTTAACATGTATGGGGCCTCTAGGTGGCTCCGTGTTTAAGTCAAGCCTGAATGCATTGTAACACTGCAGCTGCCGCCTCCTGCCACGACTGGTGCCCATGTCTGACCAACATTCTAGAAGGAATGTAGGTTTGTCCCCAGTGCAAGCGGGAATGTGATTCAGGCTGCTGGGCTGAGGCTTGCTGTGTGTTTCAACTGCTCCATCTACCGAGACAGCCAGGAAATGCAGAAGATGCCTGAGAAGGTTAAGTGGTGGAGAAAGAAGAGAAACAGATTGACAGGACAACTATTATGGTCCGCATATTGAGCTTGTTGTTCATTACATTTATGATGCAGAGAAACCCATATAAGGAAAATATTATCCCCATTTCACAGATTAGGAAACAGGCTCAGAGAGCTTGAATTACTTTGCTCAAGTTCATGCACTTGTTAAATAACACACTTAACTTTCAAGCACTTGCACCGACTATAGTAGGGAAAGCTATGTTGTCAATCAGCCCCGAGGTTAAATAATTTCCCAAATAATGTCTTATTCAGTGCAGAAAGCCTTTGACGTAGGTGCTATCCTGAGTTTTAGAAATTTGAAACCTGAAACTAGAGACATTAAGTAGCCTATGTGAGGTTGCAAAGTCACTCAACAGTGGAATTCTATCTGGTCCAAAGGTTGGCCCTTATAAATGGAGAGCATAAGGTGACAAATAGAGGCAAGATAAACCATAAATAAGGACCACCTATACTGATCTGGAGGTACTGCACCTCTCACCATTTCCCAAGGAGCAGATTTGCCTTGCTTTGCACAGCACCTATAGAGAAGAGGTGTGTAAATGTAATCTTGGTAAAGAGAACATTTTGGAAAGGAAGCTCATGACTAAAATAGGTTCCAATGCACATTGTTTTATTGCTGAGAAGACTAAATCTATAATTTTGCTTTTCATAAAAAATGAATTTTCACACTTCGCATTTGCTTGCAATTAAAAAGATAAATTTCACATTAATTCATATACTTGTTCTCCTCATACAAATGAAAAATTTACAGGAAAGTCATCTTACTTCCCAACATCTCCTCACATTATCCAAATACACTCCCCAGAAGTAAAAGGTATCTGTTGAGATCTTTTCTACCTATTCACTTTCCTACCTTGAACATGTGGTATGTTTTATGTGTATCTTTACACAAACAATGCAAAGTCTTCAAATTGCATGCCGTCCACCCCCAACCAGCCAACTTAACAATACAATAGAAAACTCTGTCCATGTAAGGGCAGGGAAAGTTTTTTTACAAGTATTCTATAAAATGAGTATATTACAGTTTACACAATTATTGCCCTAGTAATGGACACTTGGTTTGTTTTCAGGTTGTTTGGTATTCTAAACAATGCTGTATTAAAAGATCCCTGTACATAATTCTTAACGCACACATGTAAGGTTTCAAGGAGAGACTTGCCAGGTCATAGGGAATGCACATTAAAAATAATGATAGAGCTAAAGTGCCCTTCCAAAACATATATACTTACCAACAACATGTGCCTTTCCCTTCGTCTTCACCAACTCTTGTCATTACCACTTTTAAACTTCGGCATTCTCTTGAATGAGACTATCTTAATTAAAAAAGATTGCATTTCCCTGATTCTTAGTGAGTCTGAGCATCTCATGTTTATCCATCAAGCTTAATTGCCCATTAAGCCTTTCTTTTTACAAAACTGTCCTCTTATCATTATATGGGAATTTCTCCATTTAAATAAAAGTATTACAGTAGATCTAATTTGTACATTTCAGGTAGTCAAATTTAAAACTTTTCCTTTATGGCTTTTAATTTTTTATGGGACAATTAAAAAGTCTTCATATACAGTAAGGTCATTACATATAGGTTCCTTTTTATATAACAGAAAAATAAAAAATTTTATAAAGCATTTTCTTTTAATGCTTTTGAGTTTTTATGTTTCTGTTTAATCTAACTGGATTTAACTTGTGTTAGTGGTGTGAAGTAAGGACTAAACCTGGTTTTTCTATTAGTGAGAATGCTTGATATTTTGACCTGGGTGATAGCTACATGAGTGTGTACACACATCGAGCTATACACTAAGGTCCATACATTTTATTGTATGCACCTCAATACAAACAAAAAACAAAAAGTAAACTTAGTTTTCCTAATCGAAAGTCTATATTCTAACATTAGGTAATGGTCTACCCAATGATTTGAAATGCCAATTTTATTATATAGTAAATTTCAATACATATATAAGTCCATTTCTGAGACCTAGTCTATCCATGATTGATTTTTCTACTTGCTCACCTATTGGTATAAAAAAATACTACGCTTTTAATTTGGTATCATTATGTTAATGTTTTAATATTTGATTGGGGAAATATTTGCATATTTTTTATTTTCAAAATTGCATGGCTAATTTTGTGGTTTTACTCTCCTTTAGGAATTTTAAGATCAGCTTGTCAAGTTCCAAGAAAATCCCATTGAAATATAGTTTGGGGTTGTTTTGAACTTCTGTTTTAGTTTTGGGAAAACAGAAAAACTTGGAATATTAAGTCTTACTGAAGGACCTGGTGTATCACCATTTGTCATTTGTTTTTGAGTGTTTCTTAGGAAGGTTGCACAGTTTCTACATCAAATTCTCATACCTTTGTTAGGTTTGCTCCTGTACCCTTTACAGTGTTCCCTGCTACATTAAATAGAATCTTTTAAAAACGATGTTCTAATTGCTAATGGCTGGCACATGGCAAAGCCACGGATATTTGCATTTTGATTTTATATCTGCTCACTTTTTTGAAACTTATCAGTCTTGTTTGTTATGATCTCTTGGGTGTTTTGAGATTACATGTTTTACAAATATTGGTAGTTTTGTCTATTCATTCCTGTATTTGTATTTTTGGATTTCCTGGTATTCTTCAGTTTTACTATAATGTATGTATGGATGTGTGTCTTTTCTATGTAATTGCACTTTATTTGGCTTCCTGAATCTGAGAAGTGATGCCTTTCAACAACTTAGGAAAAATTCTCAGCCATTTTCTCTTCAACTATTGCTCTGTCAACTTTCTTTCTAATACTTCCATCTAGAATTCCATTAGTTATATTTTGGTCTTTGCCATATTGCCCCATATGTCTATTTCTCCATATTTCTCATGTCTTTGTCTGCATTCTGCATAATTTCTTCAGCTCTCTCTTCCAGGTCTGCTGTATCTTACCTGTTGTTTTAACCAGTCATCTCATTTAAGCATAATGATTATATCTTTCATTTGTGAGAGTTTTCTTTTCCAAATCTCTCTGATTGAACTTGATAATCTCATGTTTCTCCTCTTTTCAATGCCTTTTTTCTTAAATTGTATTAAACATACTTATTTTATATTTGTGTCTAAAGTTTCCATGTCTGGGTTCTGTACAGATTTCTCTCAGCACTTGATTGTTTCCATCAATGCTCATTCTTGTTTCCTGGTGTGTTTAATGAATTTTGACCAGGGGTTCATATTTCTTGGAAAGTTATCCAGGGGACTTTTCTTTGAGGACTGGGTTGAAACTATGTTCATCCAGAGGGATTTGCATTGTCTGCTAGGTACCTGAGAACAACACTATCAACCTGGCACCGTTTTAAACCAAATTTCATCGCAGAGTATTTTGCACCACAGAGGTAGTTTACAATCAGATGCGATGACTACATCTTGACTGGTTTTCCTCATGGGCGCTTTCTCTGCTTCATTTGTCCACAGGGCAGGCTTGTGGGAGGGGACGTCCAATCCAGTTGCCCCCGCTTTCACTCATTTGCCAAGGTTGACATGACAAACCCCAGAGACTGGGTGGCTTAAACAGCAGAAGTTCTTCTCTCACAGTTCTGGAGGCTAGAAGTCTGATATCAAGGCATCACAGGGTTGTTTGGTGAGACAGAATCTCTTCCCAGGCTCCCCACTAGCTTCCAGGGGTTTGCTGGCCACCTTGGGCCCTCTTTGGCTTGTAGACACACCACCTTGATCTCTGCTTTCATCCTCATATGACAGTTCGCCCTTGTGTACACATGTCTGTGTCCAAATTTCTCCATTTGTAAGGACACTAGTCATATTGGAGTAGGGCTCACCTAATAAATCTTGTTTAAAATAATCACACCTGCAATGACCTTATTTCCAAATAAGGTTACTTTCTGGTATACTAGGGGGGGTTAGGGCTGCAGTATATAATTTTAGGGGGTGGGCATCGTTAAATCCATAACACCCCTGCTCTGCCCAGGCTTAGTTTCCAGTCCACGTGTTCACGATCCAGTAAAATGGAGTTTCCAGGTGACCAAGGGGTAGCAGATACTCAGGGGTAGATGCCAACTCAAATTCCCACTTGCCTCACTGGAGTTGTCATATTTGATTGCCAAATAATTCTCTTAATTTCATATCAGGTCGATCAGCCATTTAAAAGGGTGTTTTAAAAAAATTTTATCCCTCATGTTAAGGTTCACAAAAGGCAGGTTTCTGAATATCTACTTCAAACTATTCTTGGAAACAGGAACTGTTTTGGGATAAGGTGACTGCAGAAGTCCTACACGACTTCTTGGAAAGAAATAAGAATTTCAAATGATTGCTTAAATGTGATCAACATATTTGAATATATCTCCCAAATATTCCTCATCCTAAAATATGAAAGAAATGAAAACTAAACAAAATAGAATCCTGGCAGGGGTTCTATATCTGGAAAAGAAAATACTCAGCAGTACTGTGCATTCTGCCTGAACTGGTGAGAGGCAAACATAAATTTGGAACTATTCAAATTAGTGTTCTTTGCTCTGATACATTTTAAAAAATGTTTCAAGTAATCCTTCAACAAGTCTGCATCCTATAGGCAAACTGCAGGGCTGCAGAACAAAGACTATCTGTCCACACAGTCGATCCGACTGCAACGCTAAACTTGATTTAATCAGTTGGTGCTTATGAAGCCATGGTAGTTGTGCTAATTTTCCAAGTGGTACATGTCACAGAGAGGATCTATGTTCACATCTGCCAAAACAGTTTCACAGTAACTCCATTCTTTAAAAAGAAATTGACTTCTTTCTTTCCTACCTCTTTCACAATTGCATAGCTAAACCTTAGCCTCTTTCCCAAGCTCCTGCTTCCCCTCCCAACTCCACTGCTTGCCCTTCGATTATGCCTCTGCAGAGCCTCCTCTAAAGGACCATTGCCTCCCGGTCCCACCACCTTTTAATATGCATTCTGAAGGACTCTTTCTATTTTCATTCACCTCTCTCTTCAATTCTGCTTTGGGTAGAGTACCTTGACACATGTTAATTATTTTTGTCTGGTTACACTTCCTCTGGTCAAAGAGGAGACCAATACTGAAAGAAGCCACCTACATATTACTTCTAGTTATAGTCTAATGCAGGGGTTCTGAAAGCGTGGTTCAGAGAACTAAATAGAAATGCAAATCTTCCAACCCCAGCCCAGACCTACTGAATCCCAGGCTCCGGTCCTGGGGTGCAGCAGTGTTTCAGGAAGCCCTCCAGGTGATTCTGATGTACACTTATGTTTGAGAAGCAAAGGGCTGATGTCCCCCTTTTCTCCTGTCCTCTTACTAGGCGTGTCCCTCTCAGATGCCTCTGGGGATGCTGACAAGCACTGGAGTCTTCTGACAAAAGTGGGAGCTGGGGAAAGCAAATTCCCAAACAGCAAGTATGCAAGCACTTAAACTGCAGCATTTAACTGCCTTCCTTCCAAGCTTAGAGGTTTGGAGGGGAAGAAAAGCATGTTTAAGGACAAGCAGCCACTCAATGCTACTCAATACCACAGCCAAAGAAAGTAAAATATCACTAGTCCCCATCTTTTCAGAATAGTATTTAAAAGTATAAAAGGGGGCTCTGATAAAAGAGCCTGAAAGCTGCTGGGGTACACCCTGTGTTCTAGGCCTTGCCTGGTGGCAGATGCCATGTGGAGAGGCCGGTGCCCACCTCTGTGGTGGAAGGGGGCTCAGCCATCCCCCGACCATGTCAAATGGGTTCTCTGTAGGCGAGCAGATTTTGTTACCAGAAAGAGTAACCGACCACAGAGTTCTCCTTTTACCACTGGAGATGCTGTGTTTGTTTACAGGAAACCAAAGTTTCAAATTCATTTAGAATCAGAAGTTCCTGAGTTGACCAATGGGACAGGAAAAAAACGGAAAATATTTGGAATCTTTTCCTACAAGATCCAGAGTTCCACTCCGCCCAGGTTCCTTTTGTTCAGGGCCAGAGGGAGTGGAGAGAAGCTGGCACAAATTTGTGGGGCCTGCTGGTGTGGAAAGGGGCCTTAAGCAAGTTCCGTCTAAAGCATTTTAGTTCAAAATTTTTTTCCTTAGGGACTGAAGCTAATCCTAGTGCTTTTTGCCTCTGGCCAAGGGGATGGTCAGGAAATGACTATGACAAATCCCCAAACAGATCAGCCCAGCAGAAAATTTTAGGGGAAAAACCTTGCCCAGAAATGGCAGCGCAGGGCATACAACTCAGCTTCTTCCACAAATATCAGGTCCATTATGCAAGGAAGGAAATCAAAGAGTGAAAAACAGAATGGGATTTCATTTCATCCAAAGTGTATGGCTGTTTTCCAGGACAGAGTCAGTTTTGTAAAATAGGGACTGCGTGAGAAAGGGGGGCTCGGAGCATCCCCCCATTGACAGCCACCTGCAGCCCAGGTGGGCGCTAGGCTGTGACCTTTACCTTAGGACAGATAATGTTGCCATGTGATAATGAGCAAATGCCTTTTGAAGATGCTAATCTTCATGTGATTTTGAAAGGTCTTTTATAGACATTTTCATTTTCAAACAGATGCAAAAGTAAAGGGAATATTATAGTCAACTCAGTTTTTCACAGTTATCAACTCCCGCTTGGACAATCTTGGTTTATCTATATTCCCACCCACTTCTGTTACACCATGGGATTATTTTAAAGCCACAAAGAACAGATACAGTATTTTAAGTGATTTTTAAAAACAATTTTAGAAATCATAGAACACATATAAAATGTTTTCATGGTGTCATGGACCGACTGCCACAGACTTATGAGTCAGAACTAGACAGATCTGGCCAAAAAAATTAATTCTGCTGTTATATTCTTCCACCCCTCCATCTGCCTTCTTCCAAAGGGAGTCACCTCAATCAAGAATAATTACGGAGATATCCGGACTTCCCCCGAGCCAGGAGCATCATCTCAGTTATGGGCCTGAGGTCCAAAAACTGTGACTCTTTGCAGGCAAATCCACACATGCATGTGTTTCTCCCTCCTGTTTTGAAATCAAATGACCTCAACATGCGGTTTGCCATGCACATCTCTCATTTTTCACATCCCCCGGCACATGAAGGAAATCTCTGCCTATGTCTGGGTTTCCTCACATGTGTTCCCTGAGGCAACATTAGTTGGGAAATACCAGAATGGTTACAGCTGAGATGTCACTTTTCTGAAAACAGTTCTGATGGCCAACAGAGTTCTGACGGCCGGTGCTGATGGCGATAGGATGCTCTCCGTCACGCCCAGGTGAAGGGTCGCAGCTCGGTTTTCAGATCCACAGCGTCTCGGGCATTTGCATGGGATTGGGTTGGATCCATGCAGACTTAAAGATAAAAAGGTGATATCCGTGTATAAATAAAAATAATTGAAATAGAACCCTGAGTAAGTAACTTTGAGGTGGGCTTGAAAGCCCTGATTTAGAAGTGCTTGTCTGTAACTGGTTTACTGAAAACCCTATATTCCTTGGAGCTAGAAAGCAGTTTCTACCTTTCGTTGGATCCTCCTGTCCTTTTTGGTTGTGGCTCCTTCATGGAATCCTGGCCGAATTCTAACTTTCTAGTTACGTTTGGGATTTAAGATCAAGTCCTGTTCATTTAAAACATTTTAACCTTGAACTTGATTTAAATCGTGGCTCTTCCCTGCTTCCCAACTCTGGCATGGGCAAAGGCCGCGGGCCTGCCTGGAAGGGGGCAGGGGTCCAGCCCTGAAAGTCCTCCACCCTCTGCCTCCTGGAGGCAGCTCCTGGAGGGTTGGAGGGAGGCAGGAGGCATAGGGCTGGTTTGAGTGACTTCCACATGCCTAGGTGGGGTGGGATCCCTGTCATTAGGCTCCCACCCCTCTTGCCTCTGTGCTCCTTCACATGAAGGCCCCCTGGCACACATTGCTGGGGGGCTGTCCCCATCCTCTTCCCAGGGACCCTAAGCCATGGTCCCTTCAAGCTCTGTAGGAGAGGCTATGTCTCCCTCCAGGCCTCTGATTTCACCAGGTGTTTGTCTCTATGTGTGGGTCCCCTCTCTCCAGGGCACACATGTCAAGCACCCCTCTCTTCTTCCCCATGGTGGTAGGGATGTAGGTAGAAAAGCAAAACAAACCCACCCTTAGCTCCTCAAGCATCCTCCTGAGAACCTCGCTCCTGGGCTTGTCCATGTGGTAGGGACAACGCAGTTCTCCGGGTTCTGCAGCTCAGCCCACATCTGGCCAGAGAACAAGCTGCCCTCTTCCATTCCTAGAAACACCACACATTGCTAAGGGTCACCTTCTTGCTTGGCTTTAGGGATGGGAAACTCCTCTCCTTATCCTCAGGCATGGGGATACACAGGCATCCAGGACAACGTATCCTCTATGAGGCTACCTATACCTCCCTCTCCCCTGTTCTCTTTGCCCACAGCCTGGGGTTCAGCGGAGGGAGGTGGTGGGGGCAGAGTCCTGAACGGCAGCTGCTCACCAGGCCCTGTGGGGAGATGGCTGCTGCCTGACTGATGGATGGTGCTCCCTGTTGAATGTGGGGGTCCTTCATACATTTCATCCTCAGCTTTGGGCCAAAACATAGTTTGGTTCAATAGGGGAATTCCATTTCCTGGACAGGCCTTGCAGCTCACTAAACCCACCTACAGATACATACTGAGTGCAGATGAGACAGCAGCAGGAGTACGATCGCGGCCTTGTTTTACAGCCCAGTGTGTACAGGTGGTTGCTTTTCCTTAAAAGGGGTGAGAGTTGGGACAGGTGGTGTCATCTAGGATGAAGACTCCAGTTTCAAACTGCAAAATAAAGATCCTTGGGGAAATTCTGTACTGAGAATAACAGGTGATGGGGCTTCAGTGTGTATTGACACAGGCCCATGATGTCATTCACTAGACTGTAATCCCATACATGCAGGGACCAGGGCTGGTCTTGACATTTCCAGGGCATACAGTGTATGCCACTTAGGGGGCAGTCAATATATACTGTTGAATAATTGAATGAACAGAAGTGACTGAGGTCACTAGTGGCTATAGCATCAGCAATTGGTTGCCTCCTGTGAACACTTTCTGAACTCTTATTGTTCCAGAAGCCCTGAAGATGGTTAAAAGTAAAAATTCCTGCCCTCAAGAAGTTTATGATAAAGAGTAGGAGACAGACTGGTACAATTACCTACCAATAAAGCCTCCCAATTCCATCAGGAGAAAGCAAGGGCTCTGTCTTTGCGGCCAGCAAGGAGTGGGGCATGGAGAAGCCCCTGGCACAACTCCTGCCTGGACACAGCCTTCATCCAAATTGTTTCAAGTGAGGCTGAATCCATTCCTTCATGGTGCCTTAGTATGACATGGGGTCACCCAGTCCTTCCCTCCTTTGAAGCCCCTCTCATGGAGCCAGGATCCCCACTACCACCCCTTGGTGTTTAGTGACCCTGGAGCAACTCTCCCCTGAGAACAGTAACCAGATTCCTTGGTCTCACTGGGGCCTTTTGGAATCAAGTAAAAGGCAAAAAAGAGAATGAACTGCCTGAGGATGGGAGGCCTGTGAGCTGCCCACATACCTGAGCCAAAAGGGTGTTGGAGGCAGCATGGCTGCAGCCCCCCAGAAATCAGAGAGCCAAACCAAGGGAGACCCAGGGGCAAGAAGTGGGTGTTGATCACTCAACACAGGTTCGCTAAGAGAAAGTGCTCCCCCACACAGAGTCCTTGGCAAACGGGTGCCATGTAGCTAGTACATCCGGTTCCCTGGGGCTGCTTTCATTGATTTGGAACACCAGATCAAATCATATCAATCCAAAGGCTTTGATCCTACCTCGTGTGAATATTTACATGTAGTGTGGGTCAATCGGGCGGGTCTCAGCAGCCATCAGTGCCCTCGAATAAAGCCTGAAAGAAAAATGTCCTTGGCTGCTGGCCGTGGGAGGCTGTTTGGAAGGGGCCTCTTTTTGAAATGTTTTCCAGCTGTTATTTCCTTTCTGAATAATCTGAGTCTAATTCAATTTGTGGCACCTTTCTCTTTCCCAGATTTTTTTCAGAAGGAAAATCACCCTCATCTGGCTCTCTGCAAGCACGTATACGTTCCGCCGGTTTTGGCCGAGACTCTCACTGCCTTGTAAATAAGCGACCCCATGGGTACAGGGGAGAAATACTGCGCATTACATAGCCTTTCAATCGCATGGCCTGGTGGCAGTCGTGCAAGATGCTGCACATTATCTCCAGAACGCTCGGGGTAGAAAGGTCGACAGCCGTCTCCACGCTGACTCTGGGCCGATCCAGCACATTATTGTGTTGCTGTGGGAGAGTCAGGCAAAGCAGCAAGAGCCAGGAACGCCCAGGGATTATAGTTTTTACAAAAAAACCCAAACAAACCCAAAAATAACAAAACTTGGCTTTGGAGACAGTTCCATCCTCATATATCATAAAAACTATTTATAAGCAAAATATGACTCCACAGAGAGGACTTCCCTTCTGGTTTAATCAGTTCCCCACCCAGCTCCCATCCCCAGCATGGTTGACAATGATGTTAGAGACAGAAGATGTTACAAAGCCACAGAAAATAGACAGAAGCAGTGAGAATTCCAAGCCCAAGTTGTCACCTGGCCAGAATCAGATGAGAATCAGGAGTCCTTGAATCAGGATGTTGGGGAAGACACAGCACCCTGGAGGAACTACAGCCCAACCAAGCTCAACTGAGTCAATGAGCTGCAAGGACTTCATTTCTGTCCTCCGTTTCTGCTGTTTCTCTGAAGGTTTTGTTTTCCACAGTAGATTAACATTTAAGTGAATAGCCTTTGAATAAAGCAGATTGCTCTCCACATTGTGGTGGGCCTCATCCAACAGGTGAAGGCCTTATCAGAAAAACACTGACCTAGTTGAAGAAGAAAGTCTGCCAGAGACTGCCTCTGGACTCAAACTGCAGTATCAACTCTTCCCCGGGTCTCCAGCCTGACAGCCTCCCTACCGATTCTTGTTCGTCTTCCCAGACCAGAAGGCATACTTCCTGAGATCAGGAACTTCGCACTACCACTCCCCTGGTTCTTGGTCCCATTTGTATATTTATTGAATGAAGTGGGCATGTAAGAATTTCAGATTGGAAAACAAGTGTTGTTGAAGGAAATGAGCAGGGTGTTAAGAGTCAGCAGATAGGGACAAGATGTCCTTCTTGTACTGGGTTGTCCCCACAAAATTCACGTCTGCTGGGAACCTCAAAATGTGACCCTATTTGGAAATAGGATCTTTGCAGATTAATTAATTAAATTGAGATAAGTTCATACTGGATAAGGGCGGGCCCTCACCCAAGAAGTGATGTCTTCATCAGGTGAAAAAATAGGAGGTCAGTGCACAGAGAGAACCCCAAGTGAAGAGGCAAGAGGTAAAATGGCAGGTGATGTCAGAGGAAAGCAACGCCGAGGATTGCCAGCAACTACCAGAAACTGGAGAGAAGCGTGGGATGGCTTCTCCCTCAAGCCCCCAGAAGTTAAGGACCCTGATGACACCTCTTGAACTTCCAGCTTCCAGAACTGTGAGAAATAGATTTCTATTGTTTCAGCCACCCAGTTGTGGTTCCCCATTACAGCAGCCTGAGGAAGCGCAACAGCCTCTTCCTCGCATCTCTGCCAGTTCCCCAGAACCCTGCAATTTAACTGTGGTTGCCCCCACATGCCCTTGCAAAATTGCCTCTTCTTTGTGGACTTCCCATCTGCCCCAAGGCTGAGTGCTGCTTCCCACTTGGCCAGCCTGCAACCTGTATCTAGACGGCAGGTGGTGAAAATCTGCAGGAGCTGGGGTGTTTCAAAAGCACAGCAAGCTTCTCCGAAACTTTAGTGTCCTGTCTGGGAAGAAAACAGCCTCAAATCTGCTGGGAATCAAGCCTTGAGAACATGGGCTTACCAGCCGACTGTGCAAATGGTATGTCCAGAGCCTACGGGGAGGATTACTCACCCAGGTCTTGGTTCATTAAGCTGCTTTTTAAATTGAGAAGGCTGGAAAAGCTATAGACGAAACAGCCTCCCAGAATTCCATCAACTGCTGTTTCACTCAGAGGATTCCTGAAGCTTTCTCTGTGGGGGCTGGAGGTCTTGTGTGGCTGTGGTGCGAATGACTGGATACTGTGTGTGACTTCGGGTAGGAGCACATGGGGAGGGAAGGGTGGCTCCTACGGGGGTGAGCTGTTACTGGCTCTTGAAGCACTTTCTTTCATAGCACTTATCACAGTTTATAATTGCATTTATGTTCTGGAAGGCTCCTAGTCTCTGTTGCCAAAGGTCTCCAGGAGGATGGGGATTATGCCTTTTTGGCTCCCTGTGGTGTCTGCAGTGCACAGAGCAGAGTGCAGTTTACAAGTATTGGATAAACATTTGCTAAAGCAAAGTGAGATGCCTAACTCAAAGTGAGGTTAACTTCGGGATGCTAAAGGCACCCTGCTGAATGGTACTAAGAGTCTCTTAGAAGGAACCTCCCTTACTGTATATAACTCTGCCTCCCATACAGCCCAACTGATGAAAATTCCCTTCTTTTTATCTTCACACAGGGGACTTTAGCTACCAATTCATAGGGCTTCCTCCCCTCAACTCTACTTATTTTAACCTTTTTAAAAGGTAGTCAACCATTTTTTTCTCCTCCAAAGGAAACCTTATGTGGATTTCTAATCCAAAACCACTTGACAATGGAATTGCTCATGGTGTAGCAGGAATTAGGGACAGGCAGAACCCTCACAGGTTTCCCCTCTGTGCACTACTAAGCCATCTTCAATGCCCTGCAGAGAGTTCCTGGTTTGAAAACGCCACTCTGGGGGTCCCAGAGGATCCCCAGACCAGCTGGGGACATGTGCCTCTGAGACTCGGATTCAGTGGGACCTGGGCCTTCAGATCATGACTTAGACTCAAATGTTGGGTCCACACGCAGACCCTAGGTGGTGGCCTTCCCCAAAGGCAGGTTCTATCTCCATCTCTTGTATTCATCTTGTAAAGACAGTTGTTGCACAAGGCTAGGTGTCGGGACAAAACACAGTACAGCCACATAAGAAAAATAACTTTGTTATTAAGCATATATAATCTTATCCAAAGTACTTCATAGTATCACATCCATAACTGTTTGAATACTAGCCCAACTGGTACATGGATCTGTTATAAATAATGAACATAGCGACTGAATATATGACTAGTCACTGGGAAATAAAGACAACATCATGACACACATAGAATTCCCAGGGCCCTTGCTTTGGGGGTGGGGGTATTATTATAATAAAGAATGCTAAGGTCCCTGGGAGATGTGTAAAGGGTCTTTTTTTCTACGAATTCCCTAAAGCAGTAAATATTTGTTGAAGGAGCATGTAAAGTTCAAGATTTTATGCTTCAACAATTACGGTCAGGTTTAATTTTTTTCTTTTTCCTTTTCAAATGGAAAATAATTTTTTTTGATTTGTTGTGCAACATACATGCTGACTGTGCCAGGAAACATTTCATCTATTTTCCTGAATTTGTTATTAATAACTTTAGATGGCTCTATTCTACCAGTTGTTTGGCCTAGATTCCTACAAATAAATTTCCTTTTCAGGAAGGTTATCTGAAAGATGTGAAGGTTGCACAACGAGGCTGCTGACTCTCTGATTGGGCAGAGCTGGGGGAAAGAGAAAGGGGAGTAATATCTAAAGTGTGAAGAGGGATTTGCTGTCAACCCAAGGAGATGCCTGACACCGGGTCACAGAGAGTCTTGCCTGCATGCCTGGAAACTGGGCTCACAAGGCCACAAAT
Source organism: Manis javanica (assembly GCF_040802235.1). NCBI lineage: Eukaryota > Metazoa > Chordata > Mammalia > Pholidota > Manidae > Manis > Manis javanica. Next base: position 111,204,486 of record NC_133164.1, read on the forward strand.
CCTGGAAGGGGATCATGACCAGAACCAGGGGGTCTTTGCCTGGTGTTTGGTGGGAGTAATACACCTTCCCCCTTGCTGGTGCGCATTTCTTATTTACCTGTTTGGCTATGGACACACTTGTCTCAGTTTACACAGTGGAAAAGAAGTCGGTTGGTGTGTTCTGTGGCAGGTGCTGGAATTCACAAGGAAGGAAGACGGAGCTCCCCTGGTGCCCCACATTCTTTGGCATAGTGATGGTTATAATTGATCCCTCTGGAGCTGGGCATGGGGCCCAAATGTATGCCCTCCTTGCACTCTTTCAACAGATTTTTGTTCCCTTTGCTATCCAGAAACAGAAACCATCTATTATGTTCTGTTCTAAGTTCTAGTGATCAGGTTGCAAAAAATTAAAGTCAGTGTTTTTGCTGAAGGATTGAGGAGTACAAAGATCTCTTTTCCCATGGAACAGGAAGTGGCTTAGCAAAACTGTAGTAAATTTTACCCCCCAAAATGGCTTTTTCATTAAAACCAAAAATGGCTTTGAGCAGAAGTCCTGTTTAGACAGTGAAGCTTCAGTTTTCTATCCATAACTAAATGATACAAGAGGAATAACAGTGTATTATGTCTTATCTTTGAAAGATAATTTGGGCAGACAGTAGTCTACTGTGATAGTAGTCTAAGTTTTGAAAATCTGAGGATGAATAATTATTTTATAAACTGACCTGACCCAGCAGATTGAGATTATAAAATACAGGTTATTTTGTGTTTTGCTGGAGGATGTTATCTAGAATAATCTCATGAATCCCAGATATTACTACCTACAGTTCATTCTTTTAACATATTATCCTAGCTTCTTGTCATACGTGCAGCAGGGTTGAGTTTTATGGGCATTTGGCAATAAAGAAGTTTATATATAAACACAAGTTCCTCATTTAAGAAGAAAAATAAAGATGAACCCAATCATTTCTCATAGAGTCTGTACATAATTCACTTTAGCATTCATCCATCCACACCCTTTAAATACTGTGTTCCACAAGCAGGCAACAGTAAATCTATTCCAGATGGGAGTCAACAGCTGCTCAGTTCATCTTTTCATCAACCCGTGGCTGGTGAGGCTTTCTGCTGTGAAGATCGGATTCTGGAGAGACTGAAGGGGTTAGGGAAGATGCTAGAAAAGGAGCATCCCTTTTTTTTTTTTTTTGAGAATGTGTGGTTTTCAGCTGTAACATTTTGGTAGATGGTCACTGGGATTTCACGTGAGGAAGAAAGAGTGGAGCAAAGTGTTTGTGGAGAACTCAGCCCCGGGCTGACTGATTGGGTCCTGTGTTTCTAACATGATGGGAATGAGGGAAGGAAGGCTGTCGTCTCTCCAGATTCACTAACAGAGGCCCCTGCATTGTTCTGAAGACAGAAGAGAAGTGGCAGATAAACACCGATAGTGGTTCTCTTTAAACATGCTTTCCCAGAAGGAGAGTTAAACGGGGTAGGTGAAAAGGAGATGGAAAAAGAAAACTCAACACAAACCTCCTAGAAACAGGGGGGAAAACACAGGATGGGAACAGGGGACCCCAACATGAGCACATATGAACTGTGACACTGATCATCTTTGAGGCTCAATATAAGGGTTTAGGTCTCCTGACCAGGTGGCTGAAGAGCCCTTCTGTGTGTCAAAGGAGAAGGTGGTCTTGAAGATACTGTCAGCTGCCCAGTAAAAGTGAGAGGTTCCCCCAGTGACATCACAAAAGAGCAGAAGCCCTGCTGGTCTCTTGAGCTCTCCTACTTGTACTCCCATCTCTGTGGATCCAGAGAAAGCCCTTTCCAGAATATGCTTCCCTCTGAGACCCAGGGGTGTATGAGCAAACATGGACTCAGTGGAAGGTCTGGGAATATACCTTTTTTCAACTGCTTCCCACATTTGCTGAGGAAGGGGAAGCAAGGGGAAGGCCTGTAAGAACTGGAGCTTGGACTAACTTATAGAAAACTAAGGAAAGATGAGACTAGCTGGGAGGAAATTTCTGCCAAACAAGGAAAACCATGTGTTTCCCTTCACATTCAAGAAAACTTTCAATAGTGTATTATTCTCTGTGTTGCGAAGCTTGGCTGGTCCCAGACAAGGACTTCTAATTCCCAAGGAGAGCAGATTTACCTGGCCCTGCCGATGCAGTGGGATCTCTGCTCCAGGTTCTCCCTGTCCTTTGCCAGTAACCCAAGTCAGCAACCTTCTTCCAGCCTTCAGCTCGTTGCACATTGATTCAACCTGGCTCATGGGCTCACGGCATGTTCTGGGCAATCGGTCAGAGCCAGGGAATTCTGCACCTCTCCCTAAGGGACAGCCACCTTTATTTAACAAATAACCTGTGACTTACTAAGCAAGCCCACTCATTTGCTCAAACAGCTTTAAAATGTCCTGGCAAGCCAGGAGCTCATTGTTCTAATGTGAATCAGGATACTTCATTCACTTACTTTGTTTTGAATAGAGGATTTATTCCTATAGCCAGCGTAACACTCCTCTCTGAATATGCTTACAGAAAAGTGTAGCATGAATCCTTATAGTCATATGAGAATTTAGAAAGAGACAACCCCTATGACAGTCAATATACTACTGTATCATTTTTCTCCATCTCCCCTGATCTGTGCTTCTTAATTTTCTCATTTCTTTAACCAAAATTGTGAAACAAGGTTGGACAAGAGGACAGAACATTGCAAACCTATTAGACTGACAAGGTTAAAGAATTATCCACCCAGGTAAATTTATACATTGTTGTCTCCCCTTTTTAACCGAAGAGGCCTAATTCTGATACTGAGGAGTAGAAGTCTATTCCAGACACCTATCTATTGTTTTTTATAAGTAACCTCATTTTCTCAGAGCTCACCTGGCCGCTTTCCCCTTTTCAATAGTCTGCCAAAGTTTATGACACCGTGAGACTACTTAACTCAAAGAAATCAGAAGCTCCTGGAAAAAGGAAAGTTACAACGTAGACCAGCGGACTCCATCTGACTCTCAGAGGGAAGCATATACATCAGTCACTTTCTCTTGTCTCCAGCACATCTAGCAAGGGACTCTGAAACTAGTATTTGGAAGAAGAGGAGGATGGAAAAGACAAGAAAAAGGTAAAGAAAATAAAAACATATCTTTTCTGGGTCTCCAGTGGCTTCTTTTTCTTTAGATGATTTAACTGCAGGTGAAAAGGCGCTTCTCTTCCCTTCCTTTGCATGCCGACCTTGGGATGTGCTAAGGGGACAAGCCTCCGGGGGCTCCCAAGTCTCCCGTCTCAGTACTTTTTTGGATAGTCATCTCCAGAGCCAAAGTCCGTGGTCTCCGGGGAGCTGGAAAATTTCTGAGGCAAAGGGAACTCCTCGGCCGAAGAGTGAGTCCGGTGCCCGAACACCTCCTCCTGCAGCTCGGCGATGTCATTGCGGAGGTCGGCCAGCATGAGCAGCAGGAAATCAAAAGAACCAGGCGGCCCCTGCGGACAGAGAGGGATCAAGGCCAGGACGCCACGGCCGGCCCTTGGCGAAGCGGTGCTCCCAGGGGCTCCGCGGTTTGCTACTCCCACTTCTTGCTGGCGGCTATTTGGTTGATAACTTTATCCCAAATGGAGTGAACACCAGGACTGCTACAGTGGCCTGGGGGATTGAGACTGCCTTCTAATGAACTCCCTCATCTCCCGCATGAGCTTTGCGAATACCTTCTCATCTTCTCCGGTCCTCATTCTAGGCTACATCAAATCTGGTAGAATGAGAAGATGGAACGGGTCTCCTAGGTTCCTTTCCAAAGAAACTTGGAAGATGCTTATGGAGGCGTAGAGTAGTGGCTAAGAGGTTGGGGTTCTGTTGGGTTTGAATCTCAGCTCTGCCAATTACTAGCTGGTCTTTGGTGAGTTACTTAATTTTTTTGGGTTTCCACCTCCCTATCTGTAAAATGGGGATAATGAAAGTCCTAACTTCCTAGTGTTTCACAGGGTTCATAAGTGAGGAGTTAAATGGGTTAACATATATAAAGGGCTTAGAGCGTAATAAATCCTTGAAAATGTTGTCTTTTAAAAAATGGAAGTATTAAAATGTTTATAAGGATCACTGATGATAATTCCCACCTAAATGAATTTTAAAATACGTTGTAAAAAACATTCTCAATCATAACGTAGGTTGGTCACCAGGACAGCAGTGCAGCATGGAGAATATAGTCAATGATTCTGTAACATCTTCCTCTGTTGACAGATAGTAGTTGTACTAGTGGGGGAGGGAAGGATTTAATAATATGGGTAACTTCTGAACCAATGTGTTGTGTACTTGAAACTAATATAAGATTGTATATCAACTATACTTCAATTAAAAAAATGAACGTATGTTGTAAAGGCATCCATTCCTCCTTGGCCAGGAAAAGGACAAAGACTTCCTAATTTTTCTATTGACTGAACATCTTTTATCACTATATGTAGTATTTATTAAGCTTTGACTTCTATGTAGTGCTGTGTGAGGCATGGCAAATAATGGATGAGCAAGCATGTTCTGGGCTTGTTAGCTGCCTGCAGTAAGTCTTTATTACCCCCACAATCTCTGCTGCTGCCGGGGCCACCTTAGAAACTGCAGCTTTATCTGCAAAGCACTTAATGATGAACAGTGTTTTGACATCAACTAATACTCACTTGAGGTGTAGCAGATCATATTCCACTTGGCATCACACAGGTGAGGGAATGGACACCCAGGGACACTATGTGGCATGGCCAGGATCAGAGGGCTAATCCATCCATGGAAGAGTTAAGATGGGAACCTGGCCCTCCTATCTCTAAGGCCAAGGCTCTCTGTCTTTCTTCAGAAATGACATTGACCTCTTCTGAAACAATGGAGTTGCTTGAATTTTCTGTGCTTTTGGGTACTACTAATGTTCCTTTTTAATCTCCTGGACACCACACACATACCCAGTAATTCCTTCTCATTGGTCCCAAGGAGGCCTGCATGTCTGTACTTTTTAGGGAGGACAGTCACCTGACCTGTTAGGGTTGTAGTGGTGGCTAAATTCTTTAGCTTCCAGAGTTATGACAGCCCTATAGATTTCTTTTCTGGTCCCTTCAGATGTTTTATGACATACTTGGAAACAGACTCATGACTTACTGGGGTATGAACCTTAACAGAAGACATTCCACATAAGGATTAGCCATGATAAAAGAAAAAACAGCAGAAAATGAATTCTAAAAATGATTCCCAACCAGCTGCTAAAGGCCTCCGTAATGCTCCTCTGACCCACCAAGTTCTGTTTGGGTGGGCTGGATGGTGGCTGGAAGGGGCCAGTTTTTGCTAATAAGAACAACTTACAGACTCATCAGAGCTGCATCCCTGAGAACATTCCCCCTGGGGGAGCAGGACAGACAGTGCTACTTACTGGAGACCCTCTGGGCCCGGGTGCTCCTCTCTCCCCCTAAAAGCAGAAAGGGCAGGATTAGCTTTGTGGACCCTGTGGAGGCCACCACTGTGGTCTCCACTTAGACACCCACGATCACCATCTCTCTGCACCAAACCACAAATATTTTCTATTGGAAACAAAGGTAAGCTTGAAGCTAGACTCATGGGACCACTTCCTTGAACAGAACTGCCTGGATCAAGTGTCTCTCATTCTGATGTCCCCTGAGGCCCTATGTTTTCAAACCAGATCTGACAAGAGGAATGCTTCCATTGCCGGGCAGCATGGGGAATAACAGACATTTCTAAAGTAACTCACACTGACTTCTTTACGAGCAAGCAGCCAGCAGCTCTCAGCGTGAAACCACCCTTTTGTGCAGCATGGAACTTCTCCTGTACTTGACTTAAACATATTAAAGGAATGGGGACACACTCAAGAGTCCTACAAATAAACACTGGCTAGAGAGAAAAGGGCATGCTACAATGACAATCAGAAGCTTGTCAAAATATATAGGGGTAATCTTTCTTAGGAGTGGTTTTCGTTTTTATGGTTGTTTCATATTTTAAGAAGAATGCTTTCTAGATTTTCTGCCTAGCTTTGGGTAAAAAAGTGTGTCTGTTTTTCAATTTTGCCTGTGACAAAATTGGGAAAGGAAACTGTGTTTTGAGTTTTACTTGATGCCTGCACAGTAGGTTGAAATGCAGAGACCTTCGGCTTGTAAGAGCCACCCACGAGACTTACCTTAGAACCATCCCTTCCGGGTGCACCTGGGGGGCCCTACAAGACAAAGGGATCTGGTTTAGTCTAACAGAAGGAAAATGCATGGGACAAGAACATGCTTTCCCCCCAAACAGGAAAGAGATCTCTGATAAAATACTGACCACAGGGCCCCTCCGGCCTTGCTTAATGTGGGACAGATCAGGAGATGGTCCCATGGGTCCCATTGAGCCCCTCGGGCCAGGCTGCCCAGGAGGACCTGGTATCCCAGGGAAGCCCGGGCTCCCCTTTGGTCCTGGTGAGCCTGGAATCAAAGAACACTTCATTAGCTCCATATCCCATGAGGAGGACAAGGGGTCTGGCTGACAAGAGAAGAGAGCCTGGGGGTCCCTTTTAGCCATTTCTCTTTGCACTGCGCCCTCTGCCTTCTGACATCTGCGCTGAAGTGAGCCACAGGCATTTTAAACCGAACGGGATCAAAGCGGACTTCCCCATGCCACTCTCTCTTCATGGCCCACCAGTCACCCATCTGCTCAAGCCAGAAACTTGAGAGTTCTCCCTTACGTCCCTATTTCCACAACCTCCTTGTCCAGTCAGTGACCAGTTCCACACACCGCACCTCATTAATGCCTCCTATAACCGTCTGTCCTCTGTACATCCTCAGTCACACCAGTGTGGTGGTTAATAAGCTGGGTAGCTTCCAAGGGCATGGGTTTTGGCATCAGAGAGATCTAGGTTTGAATCCCAGACAATCTGCTTGACCTCTTTGATCCTTAATTTCTCATCTGTAAAGCTGGACTAATAAAAAAAAAACTACCTTATAGAGTGGTTGAGTATTAAATGAGATTTTAGACACACACACACACAGACCAGGTAGTCTAGTACCTTACACAGGGAAGCACTAAACAAGCCTGTTAGGACTTCCTTACAGTGGTTCTGCTTTGCAGACAATAAAGTTCAAACTCCGCAGCGCTCTCTGTAAGGTCACCCTCGCCTTCCTCTCCAGGCATTCTTTACCACTGCTGCCTCCTTCCTAATCACCTCCCAGCCCCCATCCACCCTGAAAAAAAACACTGCGCATTGTACCACCCCGCCTCGACTCCTATTTCCTCCTTTGCCTATGCCCTCGTGCAATCACCACCACCCACATTTCTCTAAATATCAACACCCCCTTCCCTGTAAGAGAACAGCTTACTTCACTGTGCACCATTATATTACACACCCAGTGTGAGTGTGCATACATTACAGGTATATTAGGTATATATCAGATGTAGTTGTATACACCTATACCTATACACACACTCTATACATGTCTATGTGCTCGTTTATGGATACTATTATCCTCTGAATTTCCTGACATTTAAGAATTGGGAGACTTTATATAAAAATCTGGGCTTCTGGCTTCTGTTTTAAAAGAGGAGGAACTAAACCCGGACCTCTTACTCTCCTACCGGCACACCCGACTGGAGCTCTCTGCAGGGGCTGCCCCTGTCACGGGACTATATGCTCTCGGGTTTCGGTCTATCCTCCTCACTGCCTGCCTCTCACCTATGCTCCCTGCCCGTAGACACTGAGGGCTTTTCTGTTTTTTGTTTTTAGACTCTTTTCAGAGGGCAGAGCACTGGGAGGATGTTGAGAGTTTAAGAACATGCTATATGACTGTTTTTGTGCCTGCTAGATAATAACTGTTGTACGTCATAGCACTCAACACGGAGGTTGAGGGAGAGGGACTACAGGTCTCATCTGCCTCTAACTACAGATGTGCAGAATTGTAAATAGCCACTGGCCTGGGCTGGGCTTCTAGTGGGGCTTGGGGGCTTCCCCCACTTGTGTCTATCTGCTACACAGTGAGGGGAAACCTCACCGGCTGCTCAGTTGGAGGGCAGCACCTGGTGCAGAGTTCAGGGTGTCCACCTCTGCAGAAGGCCTCAAGGGCGCTTTGAGAGTATTTATTAAAAGTTGTGGTAAACAACACATAGAAGTTATCATCATAACCATTTTTAAATGGTTTGACATCTCCACTGCCTTCTGACATCTCCATTTTTAAAATGCACAGCTTAGTTGTGTTCAGTACGTTCACGCTGCTGTGCAACAGATCTCTAGAACCTTTTAATCATGCAAAACTGAAGCTCCACACTTACTGAACAACTCCCCCACCCTGTGCCCCTCAGCCCCTGGCAACCGCCAGTCCACTTTCTATCTCTATGAATCTGACTCCTTTCCATACATCACAGAAGTCGAATCATATGGCATTGTCTTATTGTGACTGCCTGATTTCACTTAGCATAACATCCTCAAAGTTGCACGTTACAGCTTGCAATAGGATTTCATTCTTTTTTAAGAATGAGCAATATTTCATGTTATGTACAGACCACATTTTGTTTACCCATTCATCTGCTGATGGACACCTGGGTAGCTTCCACCTCTTGGCTATTGTGAATAGTGCTAAGAATATGGACATGAAAACATCTCATTGAGAACCTGTTTTTAATTCTTTTGGATATATACCCAGAAGCGGGATTGCTATATCATACGATAATTCTGTTTTTAATTTTTTGAGGGACCTCCATACTGTTTTCTGTAGTGGCAGCACCATTTTACATTCCTACCAATAGTGTGCAAGGACTCCAGTTTCTCTGCTTTCTTACCAACACTTATTTTCTTTTTCTGGTAGTGGCCATCCTAATGGATATGAAGTGATATGCTCATTGGCCATGTGTTTATTATCTTTGGAGAAATGTCTATTCAATTTCTTTGCCCATTTTAAAATCAGGTTGAGTTTTCTGTTGTCTAGTTGTAGGTCTCTTTATATTCTAGATATTAATCCCTTATCAGATAATGTGATTTGGAAATATTTTCTCCTACTCAGTAGACTGCCTTTCATTCTGTTGATTGTATTCTGTGATGCACAAAAGTTTTTAAATTTGATGTAGTTCTATTTGTCCCTTTTTGCTTTTTACATCTGTGCTTTTAGTATTACAGCCAAGAAATCATTGACACATCCAACGTCATGAAGCTTTTTACCTATGTTTTCTTCTAGGAGTTTTATAGTTTCAGATCTTACATTTAGGTCTTTAATCCATTTTGAGTTGATTTTTATATATGGTATAAGATAAGGGTTCAACTTGATTCTTTTGCATATGGAAGGACATGAGTTTTTAACTTTTTTGGATTGTCAACTCTGTGAGGGCATGGGTTGTGTCTTAAATGTCAGCACACTGTCAGAGTCCCAGGTGCAAAGTAAGCTGCTTGGTATATGTTTCATGTCAAATGATTTCACTGAAGAGGCTGGGCTGACTGCTGTGCTATAATTATTCCCAAGTGATGTCTCTTTCAAATGCATATGGTAATTACTTTTTAATCATACCTAGCTCCTACTTGACAGAGGGTGGTATGACTTATAGGTACCAGAAAACAAAATAAATCAAATCAAAGAAACAAAGACTGCAGATTTTTCATACTGGAGAAGTCTTTTCTACCTCACAGAATAATTAAGTCAAAGTAAAGGCAGTCACTGTTCCATCCAAACATGTTTCATGCCCTTAATGCTCTGTGCTGGTTCCAGCTACATCCTCAAAGAGTTTTTCTGGGGAGGGAACCAGAAATCTCCTAAAAGGACAGGCCAGAGATAGTATCTTACCTTCATTTACACAATCAATGAACTTCAGAGATCACTACATGTCAGGTGCCTTTAAAACATGGGCCTTTGATGTGGAAATGGTAGCACCTTATACATAACAGTGGGGGCCAGAGACAGGAGCAGCCCCCTCTTTATCACCAAAGCCAAAGGATTCCAACCCAGCGTAGCTTCCTGTGTTGGTGCCCCAGTCTGTGATTCATCATAAGCCTCAGAACTAGAGGAAACCTTATTGTCTTTCTAACTGCCCTAGCACATCTCAACGGAGGGCATCACAAACTGATGCTGGAAGGAGAAAGAAACAGGATTGTAGGGGCAAGCAAGGGCACAGTGCATGGCTAAAGCAGATCCCTCAATCACTCTGTTCCTCAAGGGCCCTGGACAGTTCAACCCATGTTAGAAACCAAACAGCAAAACTGGAAAGTCAGCACGTCATTAAGAAGAAAGACAGCTAATGGCTCCCTGTTCCTGTCTAGTCTGTCTTTGTTGGAGTGGTATGTAGATTGGTCTGGAGAAGAATTTCCTCCAGGAAAGCAGAGCAAAAGCATTCTTGTAGAGAAGGGTGGAGACTAGTGCTAAGAATTTGAAGAGAGACCATGTCTACTTGGAAGCGGCAAGAGGCTGTCTGTGGGAGGCAACTGCTGGAGAAAACGGCCCATGACCCAGAGTGCCTCAGACCAAGGGAATCAACACGAGGGTAAACCAGAGTCCTGGACCAGTTCTTGTTCTCTGTACAGACTGAGACCCAGGCCACCTGTGTTTGATGGAAACCAGATTAAGATTTAAGTGCAGAAGAAAACACATAAATGGTTTGGGGAGAATTCTGAGACCTTCTTCCTAAAATCTACTCACGCCCTTTCTGCTTGGACAAATCCAACCAGCCGTTCACATCCAGGTCAATAGCTCCAAGTCCTCCAATAATTGCAGGTCGCAGTGATCTTCCCCTTTTATAAACTCTTATAAAAGGAAGCACCTGCTTACTTTGGGGCACACAGATGCTGTTTCATTCTATTTGCTTTCACTCTGTCTTGTCTTCCCAATCAGAATGCCAGGTGGTCATTCACAACACCGAGCACACTGCTAAGCAATGATAATCAAGGATAAGACCCTCAGTTTTTGGAATCCTTTGCTAACACTAAGGCTATTTCTTTTACTGGCATGGAAAAAATATATTGCTCCATCTGTTTATGGAGGGACTCATAATAAAATATAAAATACCTTGTAACTGGTTTTTTTTTTGGCGGGGTGGGGGGGGTTATCATTGTATATCTCTTGATGGAATAATAGGTCATTTGGGATTTTCTTTAGTGTCCTAAGGGTGACCCTCCCAAACAATATGCTGAATGAGAGAAGCCAGAGAAGACAAACCCATACCATGAGATTCCATTACTATGAGGTTCTGGAACAGACAAATCATAGTGATAGAAAGCAGGCCAGTGGTTGCCTAGTGCTGGGGAGAGGGGAGAAGCAAAAAGGAACAAGGGACCTTTTTAGGGTGGTAGACATGTTCTACATCTTGATATAGATCTAGGGTGTTGGTTAGTAAGTGCTTGAGATAGGATGTACACCTATCTCAATTACAGTTGTCACCTTGTTCAACTGTAATTTAAGTGGTTACATTGTATATAGTTGGATCTCAATGAAGTTGACTTAAAAAGAAAATTATATATATATATAATGTAAATTACAGATATATAGATGTAATACAGATATATAGATGTAAATGTGTTCATGAATAGGGGAAGGAGGAGGTAGGATGGAGGAAGAGGAGAAATGAGGCCAGCAGTGAGGAGTCAGAGGTGGGTGATGAGGCCCCAAGAGTTCCTTATACCATTCAATTTCCATATATGCTAACATGGGAAAATACTTCTCATTTTGTTTCTCGGTAACCTAAAATGATCTCTCAGAATCTTACCCAAGCCCAGAACAATGACCTCTTTTTCCCAAATGACTCCTTGGTGATGAGGGTTTCTCAGGCTTGAGGACCCCGTTTCCCCAGGCCCTCCTGCTGCACAGGTGTGGGAGCTCCCGGACTCTTGCTTCCACTCTCATCCCCAGAAGGTAGAGAGCTGCGTCCAGCCCCCACGAAACGTGAGCTCTTGGCAGCCCTGCCTGGTGACCCTGCCCCCCTTCCATGCCCTTCTCCACACTCACCGGGAGGGCCCTGGCCCCCGGGCAGGCCAGGAGGTCCTGGGAGGTAAGCGCTTGAGACCAGCACCTTGTTGTCGCTGATGTGCTTGCCCAGGTGGGCAGCACTGCTGGGGAGCAGGGCGATCTGCAAAGGGAAGGACCGCGGTCAGGAGGTGATGGCTCTGCTGCCTGGGAGAGCCTTCCCTTGTGTGTTGTGCGCAGATGCTGTGAAACCTTCTCATGGTGATTCTCTGTTACCTGAGCCGCTTAGGGCTCAAAGGGGCTGCAGAGAGCCTCTTTCTAGACCCAGAGGCCTTCTGGTGAAGACAACCTGCATGAGAGCATGATAATTTGCATTTTGGCAAACAACTTTCACCTGATAATCTCATGGAGAAGATTCTTCCAGCTCCTCTGCCAGGTGATCGCTCTAGTCATGTGTCCCGCTGGGCCCTCACTGGAAGCACTTGCCATTTGTCTAAAAGGCAAAATCCCAGGAAACCCACAAGAGAGTTTGGGCCACAACCCTGCAGCCTGGCATGGAAAACGAGCAGATCTGTGAGGCTGGAGGTGCTGTGCCTGCTCCCCTGCTCAGTCTCCCTCGCATGCTCATCGGCACATGCCAGGCTCTCCTGGGGTCAAGGCCCTATTCCATCTGTAGCTGCCCTAGGTGACCTGTTGCAGCCTGAGATGCTCCTCCATCTCGAACTTTCTCAAGAGTGTTTTTTCTTGCAGTCCTTACCAAATCTGTCCAGCTCAGGGCACAAGGATGCTCAGAGGTCGGGAAGCTGAAAGAAGCACCAATGTTGTTTCCTAAAAGGTCCGCTTGGTGCCTTCAGCACTCCTGCACATGTATTCCTAGGAAGCCTAGGAGCCCTTCAGCTAATATTCAAATCCTTAGGTAAGGACAGCCTTGGGGTCCAGGAGACGGGCCATTTCTGAGCACCCACTGCCTTCCTCCATGCTTTGACTGAGCTAGTGTTCCCTGAAAAATGGAAGTAATGGCACTCAATTCTTCTGTGCTCATTGTTCAGAATCCAGTAGGAATAACCATAAGAATAAAATCTTGTGCAACCTCAAAGTCAGATTTGCACAATGTCAGATAGGTTCACAATTCAAAGTCCCCACTGGGCCCCGGCTGTGTTCTGTGGGTTTATTTACAATGGCGCTGGTGTCACTGCTCACAGCAAGGGGCCCTCTGACCAGCAGATGTGTGCCTGTAGTTTTGAGGTGGAATGGATGTGAACTACTGAGGGAAATTTATAACTAACAAGGGGATATAAGGTCAACACTCGAAGCTGAAGGCTGGTTCAATTTTATTACCTGCTCCCAACACAAAAACTGGAATATGGACCCACCTGTGGGCTTTGGCATTAGGAACACTTAGGTGTAAATCTCAGCCCTGCCCCCTTCTACTTGTGGGATCTGAGGTAAGCTACTTGACCTGGGTGTCTGCATCTATACAATGAGGACAGTGATATCCAAACTAAACAGCTGCTGGGAAGGCAAAAGCGTTGATGCCTTTAACATGCTTGGCCCAGTGCCCAGCCTTGTAGCCTCCAGCGGCTGTTGCCACCCACATGATGCAACGCTCTGTACGGCTGCTCTGGCTCTATTTCTAAGTAGCTGTGTGACTTTGGTAAGTCCCTTCACCCTTCCAGGTGCTCATCTTCACACCTACAAAATAAGCGGTTTGGACCAGATGATCATGTCTTCAGGTAAGAAATTTTGCGAGTGAGCCTGGCGGATGAGACCTGCACATGGATGCACTGCAGAGGTGCTCCCTGGGCCCTTTCCAGCGCTGTTTGCTCCCTTGCAGAGGTCATGAGGCCTCACAGGACATGCTGACCTCAGTTTCCTGGCTGACCTCCTGCTGGGAATTACATCCTGGCTTCCTTCGTTTCTCTGTGTATCAGCATGGAAAGCTAAGGCACTGGCGATTTGAAGGCAGCTGCTCAGAATCCCTGCCTTGACTTCCACACACACACAGCAGAGAAAGGGCTTGTGGGATTCAGGTGTTTGGGAGGAAGGTCATAGGAATGTAAGAAGAGTATGTGTTTCTCCTGGATTCCACTCGATGGAATTATGAATACCTCATATTAGCCTCCATAATAAAACATATACCTCACAGAGCTATTGGTACAAATCAGGGCTGTCTGTAAACACTTTCCAAGGGCATATAATATTATATGATAAACATTTACAGAGCTCTTTCTACGTGACGGGCACTGTTCTAAGTCCTTCATAAGTATTAGCTCATTTGATGATGAAAACCTTATATAATAGGCATTATTTTTATACCCTTTTTGTAAAGTTGAGGCACAAGGAGGTTAAGTGACTTAGCCAGGGTCACAGAGCAGAGAGTGGGGCTAGGATTTCAACTTAGCCAACTTGGTTCTGGACTCTGTGCTCCTAACCACTACACCAAGCTGCTTCTCTTAATAGTACTAGTGGTACTTGGCAAAGCAATCTGCAGTCACTTTAATATGGATCAGTCTTCCCAACAGTCCTGAGATGACCCATTTTACAGAGCAGCCAGATCAAGGCACCAGAGGAAATCAGTCACAAACTGTTGAGAAGCCAAGTATTTGCCTGACAGTAAGAGCAATGCTAGAGGGGGGAATTCTGCCATCACACTGGAGATCGGCTCCCAAATGGGAACCTCATTGACCTCTAACTTCTGAAGCTTCAACTGCCTGCTCCTCACCCTGTGGCAACTGTGGGATGACTGACACCACCACTGCACCACTGGCTTGGTCTTCCAGGTACGACACTACATTTATTTAAGGAAGGACCTTATTCCACAACTTCTGGTATCTCCTCATCTCCCAGCCCACCATGGTCTGCAGCAGGTGCTCAGCAAACACTTCCTCAATCATTATTCATGCTTCCCTCAATTGCTCCACAGAGGCTGAGAGATGCTGCTCTCAAACAAAACAGTTTGCAGCAGGAGCACAAGTAACTTTTAAGAAGCTAGCTCCTGGGCTCAGACTTTTCCTCAGCACACTGATGGGTCTGAGACCCCTCTGTGCAAGTTACATTTTACCTATCCCCACAGCTCCCTTTTGCTAAATTACCTCTTTTTTTTAAAAAAATTGCTGTTTGCAAACAATGGAAGAATTTGTAGAGGCAGAGGCATTGGGGAATGCAAATCACCTTCAGAAACTTAAATACAAGCACAGAATCTGGACATCCCACAAAACAAATCTTTATCTTAGTAAATTATAAGACAAGCACCTTTTAAGGAACACCCAGGTCAAAAAGCAGAGCTTTGCCAGTCACCTGAAGCCCTTCCATGTACCAGTCCTTCTTCCTCTCAAAAGTAACCACTATCCTGATTTTAATCAAGTCCTGTGTTTCAAAAAAATAACTTATCACCCAACTGTAACTGCCTTGACACCATGGTTTATAGTCTTGCCCATTTAAAAATGTTATGTTTTTTAAGTTTCTTTTAATCCTCAGGTTGCTGCTCCACCTCTTTCTTTTCTGTATCATTTACCCACTGAAGAACTCAGGACATTTGCCCTGTACAGTTTCCCACAGTTGGGGTTTTGCTGACTCTACACTCATAACATAATTCAACATGTTTGCATACCATTTATACTGTGGGGCTGGCCACAGTCCAGCTCACCCGGCACTTATTTCTTGGCCAATGTTTATTTGGGCAGATGTCCTATGTTCTTTTTTGAACAGAACAGATGGTATCAGTAGTAGTGAGATGAAGTTAAAAACCAACTGACAATCCTGCACTGGCACTGGGGCAGAAGTGAGAAGACCTAGGGTGCGCTCTGGCCTGGAGTGACTTCAACTATCTGAGAATATCAGCGTCTTCTTTATAGCGTCATGGTGAGAACTGAATGAGATTCTGGGTATAAAATTGCTTGATAAACTGCAGTTTATAAACTGCAATACATTCTAACAGTTACCTTTGAAAACAACTTGTTCCTCATAGTGTTTCTTGAATTTTCACATCAGCTCAGACTTGCCACAATGCATCTGTAGAATTCGGTATAAGGAGGACCAATTCCAGGCCTACCCAACGGCGTGAGAGGTACTGGAGTACTGGGAAGTACAGTACTCTTCATGAATGCGTATATAGCTCTACAGCAAGGTCTTTAAGGGTGACAGGTATTGTGACACTAAATTTTCAACTTCTTAATATTCTTGCATGGAACATACATTGCAAGGAAGTTGAGGGAAAGCGAGATATTGATTTAGCAGCTGAATTTCTGAACAACATGTGGGATATAGCAGCAATGATCGTAAAGATCAGCTAGGCTAGAAAAAGCTTCCCTCTAGCTCTCAGATTTTTGACTATCCAGGAGAGGAAACAGAGAAGGTAGCTTCAGGCCTTGAGCCATGATCAACTGCCTCCCCCAAGCCCCAATCCTTTGGCCTATGAGACGCAAACTTTTTCTACGAGCCCCTTTTTTGGATTAGCTTAACAAATACTAATATCAATCCAAGTTCAACCTGAGGATATCTATGCGGGATGTATTTATTCGTATCTGTGTTTATACTGATGGGCTGACAAGGTTTCCCTATTGGATCACAAGCCATGTAGGATCATGATTATGCATTATGTATATATTTATTTATGCATGCCTCTGCAAAAGCTGATCTGATAGATCTTCAGCAGTGTACTACAGGCCCGTAGAGCCAATCTTCTTCTCCACCTATCGATCTACTTATTGCACTGGTATCTGTGGTTCTTGCTGGGGACTGCCTGCATGTTTGTAGAACATGGAAAAGCAATACTGTCGTGTGCATGCTCTTTTGCTCCTTATAACAACTAGATGTCAAAGGTAAACAGATTATATACACCCCTTTGATGTACTAAGAGCCTTGAGTGGAAGCAAGTGAATAAATGAATCAGTAAGTTTATGTTTCATCAGCATAAGAGCAATTTCTGATTCGCTGACAAACTGGTGAATGGATCTCAACTTCAGGTGTATTTATGTTCCAGGTATATTTATGTTCCAGCCATCTGGGTCCAGGACAGTCATTCCAGAAATAGGGTCACTAGATACATCACGGGGGCGTTACTCATAGGACAGCAGCACTACTAGAAACCTGATACTCTGTCAGGCACATGTGGGAGCCTTTCACAGAGTGAGTCAGTCCTCCTGCTCACCCGAGGTACTTAGTGGCTGCTTTCCGAGGTGCATGGAGCCCACACAGAGCACAGGCTGTAATTTTTAAATGTGAAAAATAAAGCTGCCACAGGAACTCATCACCAGCTTATACAGGTTTATAGAAAAGATGTCCTCTATTGATAAAATGTAGACAAAATATTAGATAAAGTAGAATTGTGTAAGTCGGCCCACAGGGCCACATGCCTGGATGTTCATTTAACAAAGTGTCATCCTCTCTCTGGCTTCGCCATGTGCCCCTTACCACATGGTCTAATTTAACAGTCACCCCATCAATCCCCCGCCTTCAGTGCGCTCTGCCGGGGTTGGCACCAAGCTCAGGGAATGCTCAGCGAGGTCATCTGTGACGGCTTTCTTATTGTTTCTAGACATTCTCCTGCTTTGTCTCTGCCACGTCCTCCTTTTATGTCCGTGATTGTCTCTAACATAACAGTGCATACCTTTTGCTTCAGCTGCAGCACCGTCTGCTTCATCTGGTGAAACTCCTTGCAGGTGGCACAGCAGGTCCCGGCTTTCACCGCGTTCTCGGCCTTCTCATCGTGCCCTGAGAGGGGAGACAGGCGCAGGTCCGTCTGGGAGGCTGGAGGGCATCCAGACCCAGAGAGACAGCATCACAAAGGGCTGTCCTGGGGCAGACAGGCTGCCGGTGGAATGTGGGAGGGCTGGAGGCTGGCGGTTTCACATTCTCAGGTCCCTGACAGTACGCCCCACCCCAGGTCAGGGGGCAGAGAAAGGGGCCTGCTACCTAAGGGCTCCGCTCTTCCCATCTAGGCATCCCAGTGTGTTTTTTATTTTATTAACTCCCTCTTTCATAGGTGAAAATGTGAACTGAACTCTTTCTGTCTATCAGAAGATAGATAGAAGCAGGCTCTATTTATCTGAGAAGATTGATACTCCCCTCCAAGGGCCAGTGTTCACCCACGTAAACCATCCCCCAACCTCAGGGAGTGGGACTCCAGGGCAGAGCTCGCAAAGCTGATCTTTATCACCTCTGATACTCCAGTTGTTCAAAGGGAGCAAAGCCAGGTCAGGCAGGTCACAGACGAGGGCTAAGCACAGACCTCCAAGGAGGTGTGTAGCCAGGATGGAAAAAACTGGCCAGGCACTCTGCCCATGCCCATGTGGGACCCAATGGGAGGGCATCAGACCCATCCCAGTTCTGTCTTATAGAACCCTGGGAGAACCAAGGGTTTTTCATAAAATCATTTTGCATAAGAAAGAACGGGTGAGTTAAATGGTAACATGGCCAAGAATTCTCACCACTTTCATCTTATCGGCACTAAAACAGGTCAAACAAGCCTATGTGCAAGGGAGACGAGACCCTGAGGTAGTCTTGCTGCTGATGAATAGGTGGAGACCAGCAAGGTCTGTGCAAGAGGTGGTGGCAGCGTGGGCAGCAGGTGAGGGGGTGGGCCAGGAGTATGGGGCAGGACAGTGTGACACCCACGGAGGTATTAAACCCTAGCCTAGGCGGCCTTTGGTGTTGGGCCAGGTGCATTCATGTGACAGATAACCGCCACTATCTGGGATGTGGCCCAGTGAGAGCCGGGCCAAGTCCCTGCCAAGTCATTGCTTGCGCTTCCTGGCCCACTGTACCTTTCTCACTACTCCTCTTCTGGGAAGCCCTCTTTGCTGTCGCCATTTGTGGAATCCTACCAGTTATCAACACCCAGTTCAAATGTTCCACGAAGCCGCCCTCTCTGTCCACAGAGACACTGCAGTCCTGTGGGGTCAGGCAGCATTCACCGTGTGTCCATGCAAGTGGGGAGTGTTCTAATCCAGGCTTCCCAGAACAGTGCCTAGTACACGGCCCGTGCTCCACGCTGGGATCGTT
Organism: Manis javanica; assembly: GCF_040802235.1. Lineage (NCBI taxonomy): Eukaryota > Metazoa > Chordata > Mammalia > Pholidota > Manidae > Manis > Manis javanica. The sequence continues at coordinate 111,223,331 of NC_133164.1, forward strand.
GTTTATTGTGAGTTCCCTACAAAATGACAGATGTGGGGTAGGGCTCTTTATCTCATCCTTTGGAAGGAGCTCTCAGAAGACTTGGAGACAAATAATTGTGTGTGTAGACCTGGAATGTGCAATCTATTCTGAACTGGAGCTCATCTAACCCTGCAATGTGTCGACCGCAATGTCAAATGTGGAGCAACAATAATCTTGTGCATGCTACATTAACAATTCACTTAGAAATCCGGCAGACGTCTCTGACTTTGCATGTTTTCAGTCTTCAATTAATGCTGTAGCCACTGAGGTCTGCGACTGTGGCCACGCAGAGGTATCACTTAACATTTTGCTCCAATCTGTTCAGAGTTTAAAGGTGCGTTATTATGGATTAGCCACATGGGGGCATGTAGCCCTAATTTTTACTGATGTTGAGGCTATACACCCTAACCATTAGAAATTCCCTAGATACCATATTAATCATATTTAGTAAACTTAGGAAAACTAAAGAATGTTCCCAACATATTTCATGTGGACTGTCACACATGAACAAAGCATGTTTATTTTTTAATAGTTGATTGTGCAGAAATGTGCCCTGACAGTAATTTTTTAATCCTGGTGGCACATCACAACCACGTGGGGGGACTTTTAAGAATCCCACCAACAATGTTGCACCCCACCCATCTGAAGGTCACACAAGAGGGAAGAATATCAGCATTTTTAAAAACTCCTCAGGTTGAGACCCACTGATCTCTGGATTAGTGGAGCTTGAAGGTTACATGAAACACCTGGCCATCCCTGATATTTGAAATACAGTAGGTGACGCTGGGGAGTTAATGGTCACTTTATCAGAAAGTAAACAAAAGTTGAAAAATAGAGAGCAGTTTAAGTTAATTAACTAAGGAGCCAGCATGTCCTTAATTTGTGTCCCTGTTGGTGCTGCACAGACTCCCCGGAGTGACTAAACTGGCTCCAGCTACATGTTTTCAGAGAGCATCAAAGCGACTGAGAGCGCCATTCTTGTCTTCTAGCCAGATGTCTTGTGTCACCATGCCGGTGCGTGCATGGCAACCTTTCAAATGCCAGAGCAGTTCGAGACCAGCTCCTTCTGCTCTCTGCCCACTTCCCTATTAGCGAGCTGAGGCTGTGTTCGATTTTAAATTCCTGACCATATATACCATTACAAACGGTGGAAAATGCAAGGTTGGAAAAAAATCAAAAAAACAGAAACCAGGAGCAGGGAAAGCGGATTTTAGATCACGTGTATTTACTATACTCAATAATCATCTCTTCATCAAACAAAAAAAAGACCATGATAAAATATCAGGCTTGTTAATTAGTCCCAAACAGATGAAGCTGCTGAGCATCTCTGATGGTTCAGATGCGAGACTCGTCGGGCCCCTAACTATTCTTACTGCTGAGCTGAAAATCTGGATTTATTTATCTTTTACATATGGTAAGGAAAGTTCTCTATTCAGGCATGGAAGCTGGGCATATCTTCAAGTCTCGGCACTCAGATAGAGGACCTCCTCAGTGGCCCATCGCTTGAGCTGTGACTTTAACATTCAGGGCATATAATATACTTGTCCTTTCTCATAATTTTAATTACATGTATGAACTACTTCTCTTAGTCCCCACCCCCTAATGTCCTTGGTTACTGTCATTGGAATGTTTTTCATAGTAAAATACTAAAAACAAACACTAGTCCTCTGTGCATATGCAGTGAGTTCAATAGAGACTAGTTACTGAAAATTAAATACTGAGAAATTCTTTTATAATACCTCTGCTGGTGTTGGGGGAGTGTGATACAATAGACAGTGGTGGTGTTTCGGTTTTTTTTTAAAAAAAATGTAGCTATTATATAAGGGGAGGGGGAGGAAGAACAGAATTTTCAGCCTAGGCTGATCTGTGCAGTGAGCTTGAGTTATGAGAAAGCTCAGTGGTATAACCACCCAAGGGTTCTTACTGATTCAATGGAAAGACATTGCTCATTGAAGTCACTGTAAACAGGAACAAACTGTCAGTATGGCAGCCCAGAGGGGTGATGTCCTGTTTTCATTAATTAGATGCTCTGTAGCCTGAAGCAAATGGCCTCTCTCTGGACTTCACTGCTTCATCTGGCAATGAAAACATTCTCGCCTGAATGTCAACCAGGAACCTAAGAAGTTCAGCCGCAGAGCTCAGACCCTTGATGCCAAGGAGTCAGAATTTCCCGAATTGTGTTTTTCAGGATACCATCCTCTGTGAGATGTTCATAGGTGTTTCTTAAGAACATAATCTTGGGAATTCAGGTTTAATCAAAATTAACGTTTTTAAAAATGGCAATCTAAGAGCTTTTAATGCACTTGCACCATGAATCCTTAAGAGGGTGCAGAAACTAGTTCTTCCCCAAGTATCTGAATGTAGCAGCTTCTAAAGAAAGAAAAGGCTTATCAGCACCTCCCAAGGCCCTGGAGTTCTGCAGAACACAGTGTGGGGAGATGCTGTTATAAAGGGTTGAGATAAAATAGGTCTGTAAATGAAAGTCATGCTGGAAAAGGTGCAAAAAAAGTTGTGAATATATGTCCTTTATGATTGCTCAGGTTTTTTTACTGCATTCTTTGTCATAAAGTCACACTGGTCATCACTTAAACAAAATTCTTGATTTCTTATACTTGATCTCCTGTACTGAAACATTGTGTCATTGTGTGGGTTTGGGTTTGAAAATTTTTTTAAGGAGGACAATTAATTTCTTAGGGCACTAAACAGGAATGTGGGCCCAGGACTGACTTAGCATAACAGACCACGAAGATGCAATGTGGCCTCCTGCGCCCAGTCGTTTGGCTAGGCTCCTCTCTGCATCCACATGGTCTCCGCAGGAGGCAGGAGGTGAGGACGCCCCACCTAGGCCCACCCACCTGGGCACTGCACTCTGGGGTTGGAGCCATCTCTCGGGTACCACACAGCAGGGTGACTGTATAGGGCTCACTGTAGTGGGACCTCAAGAGGGATGCGGTTGGAGAACCTAGGAATTCCTGCAACTTGGAGAGGCCTCCTGAGACCAAAGAATGAGTCAAATCAGCGTATAGAATCTCATGCTCATCTCTAAATTCCATTCAGAGTCTCTGGTCTGTGCTGGTTAAGGCCGGGTCTCTGGGCAGACCACTGCACCCCACCAGGTGGGCACTACTCATGGGCAGGGCCAGGTCCTATTATTTGGAGATCCTGACCATCTAATGCTACTCTGACACTCGGCAGTAAGCATTTGTTGTTGTTTCTGATGGTCACGCTCTAGACTGGGCTACTCAAGGCTGCCCTTCCTGCCCACGTAAATGGGATTTAACCCGACTATAAATGTGAGGAAGAGACAGTGGACTTGCCAGGATTAGTAGCTCACAGTCCATGCGCTTGCTGGCTTGGAGCATAGCTGGAAATCCAGCTCCAAAAGGAGAGTAAGAAAGCTGCTTTCTTGTTGCTAATTCTCAAGTTGACCCACACATCGATCAGTGGCTAAAAGTCTGCACCTCAATAGGATTCTTTCTTTCAACAAAGGAAAATCTAAGCGGTAACTTCTCCACCATGGGACAAAAGTGAAGTGATCGGAGCTGTGAATTTTACCAAAAAAGCAGCCTGCAAACATTTTCCCTCAACTCTTAAGCCAAAGAACTGTTTGCCCCTGCTCTAAGCACCTCTGGGCATGCAGGCCCCACATGCGTGAGGCTTTAACACGTGTCACCAAGCCCTGTGATTCATTCATCATTTCAGATTGCCCAATCCTGAGCTGGCGCCAGATATTTTGCATTTACTTCTAATACATGGGGGCTTCCTCATGACTCAGCCTGGTTGCTCCTCAGAATTTTGCTTTGTAGTTTTTCCCGTGTGAGGCAGCTGGTGCCCAGCTGTTTGCTGCCCTTGGCTGATGGTAGGTGCCTTCCACCCCTTTCTGAATCTCAGGTTATACTTGAGAACCTATCTCCTGAGTCCCAGAGAGTCTGGCCTTTTCATCTCTCTGCATTTCTTGGTACATGTTCTTTGCCCCAGGAGCCCCCCACCCCCACCCGGAGGCGGGTGGGGCCCGGCTAGCCTCTGTTGATGGACAGCATTTCTGCCACTTTCCTCTCCCAAGGAAGAGTTGAGCCCTGAGCTCGGAAGAGTTCAGCAGCTTCCTGGTCTACAAGTGTTGGATACAAGTGCACAAGGTGGGGGGCCCTTCCACCCCCATAACTTAAATAAAGAAGCGACCCAGCATTCATGCTAATCACATCCCTGAGTAATCAGGCACCTCAGTGGAATCTGGTTGCTATAATGTACAACAGCTTCTCAAACTCAGTGAAGGGATACCAGCTTTAAAAATTTTTCCACTCATTGTGGACTATCTTTGCAAATACAATAAAAATGAATTATTAGAAAAGTGAGACAAATACAAGCATAAATCCTGGGGTTAGATAAAATTTCTCTATCAAGTTGGTATAAACCTTTCTAAACACTCTCAAGTTCTGTTTTTATCCAATCATGAACCAAATAAATAGTTCACAGGCAGGCACCGTTTGAAGAGCACCAATGCAGACTGTTCCCTTACATGGGAATGTTTCATATTTATATTCAGCCCATTTTCTTTGAAAGAACACAGTGTTTCTGGCTTCTTCTCTGCTCACCCCAGTCTGGGATAAGCATGTAACTAACTACGGATTTACCCACCAGTACACCACCACTGGGTAGACAGTGTCCTCAAATACACGCCAGCTCACAGCCCTTGCTGCTAAGGTGCTGCTCTCCGGTTCTCTCTAGAAGGGGCTTGGCATGACATCCTATCTCTAACCCAGATCCACCTACCACCTGTATAGATGTTCCTCCCCACTCACTGCTCTTGGAGGAACCCTCTTGAGCCTCCAAGTGCCTGCCTGTCTGCTTACCTACCTATCTCACTAGGGGGCCAATTTCATGTGCACCACTCACCAGTGTCGTTGGGGTATTTGTCTCCCTTTGTGCATGTCCGCCCGTCGTCCTCCTGGACGTAGCCCTCTCGGCATTCACAGCGGTAGCTGCCTAAGGTGTTGATGCAGATGTGAGCACACAGCGTCTCATTGCTGGTAGCACACTCGTCGATATCTGCATTTGAACCAAATGCAGCGAATGCTCAGTTCCAGGGAATTACACTTCCGACACACCGGTGACCTTACGCTTGGCCTATCTGTAAATGTCTGCAAAGGACCCTTTGCCAGACCTCTACCAGAGAAGCCTGGAGTAGAGGGGGACACCAGGAATGTGAGCCCTGCTGGACAGGAGCGCTTTAGGCCATGTCGCCAGGCTTACAAACTGATCAGTGAATGAGGTTCCTGGCTGTGGCTCTGCCACTGCCAAGTCATGTGGCGTGGTGCAGGTACTGCTAGCCTTCAAAGTTGTCCCCTACAAAACATGGTAATGAAGCCTGTCCTACATGTTGCACAGGGCTCCTTAGGGAGGAGGAAATGAGGAAACTGATGCCAACATGCTTTGAAAAGCAAGCATCCCAGAAATGATCTGCAAGGCCCCTAGTGTGCTGAGGGCTTTTATATTCCCCGTTATTAGACTAGGTTCCAAACAGCACGATGGTGTCCCAGTCACTTAGAAAAGGCTCCTTCCCAGTTAAGAGATGTGATGGTACCTGGGAAAATCAAGTTCTGATAAAAGAAAATAGTCATAATGGGTCTGAGAGTTTTCTCCAGGTTTCAGCTCCATCAGTGACCCAGACAGCCCCCCATGAGCTATGGCAATGAGCTAGGAGGCCACCAAACAAGAAACCAGAAAGAGTCCAGGTGAACCACGCACATCATGGGCTTGCTCCCCCACTGTATGTGGTAGAAACAGAACTATTCCGTACTGGGGGAGGGGAGGAAGGCACGAATCTGTTCCCATTCAATGGCTGATCACACTGAGGGGTGGTGGGCAGGACAGAGCCCCAGGCTATGCACACGTGGGAGGCAGGCAGAGCCCATCCCTGCGCCCCAGGACGCTGTCAGAGCCACTACCTGGACAAGCTGCCCGGGACCCACCTCCTGCAGGCCCCCGTGTGTGCCGAGGGGAGTGTGGTCATTTGGCTGTTCCCCTGGCAGTGTGGACTATGCCATCTGTGAACTAAAAAACGTCGCAGCTGGATCCTCCTCCGTAATTCCTCAGGTGACCTCCCTCCTCCACGTGCCCCTGCCGAAATCTAGATGGGAAGCTGCCTCTACCGTCCAGAGCAGGGAAGACAGGTTGAAAGGGCAGAGAGAAATACACAGATGGAACTCTGAGCAGAATGCTAATTTTGCTAAGCCCAGATGGGCAGAACCGAGTACCTACTATAGCTGCCACACACAGAAATAAGAGCTCTGTGCCGGGACCTCAGGGGTACAGGATGGCGCACCATGTTCTCTGTCGGAGAAGCTGGGGTCTCTACTCCATTCCCTTGGTGCTCTCAATGCCATTCTTTGTCAGAGTGGGGCACCAGGGGAGAAGCCCTTAAATGGTGCTCTCTAGAGCCTGTGCTGTGGCAGAGGAGGGGGACACTCATCACTGCCCATTTACTTTCCACTTGGGGCCATCTGCCGGTCTCTGTTCACCCTCTGGCTGATTCTCAAACCTGACTGTGTGTGTGAATCACTGGAGGCATTTGTATAAATGCAGATTTTTGGACCTATTCTCAGGAGGGAGGCCAGGAGGTTTTTAAGAACTATGGTGTTTCTGGGACAGGTTAGCCACGTACAGACCACACTTTGAGGCACATGGCGGGGGGGGGGGGGTAGACAACTGCCATAAACCCATCTCAGAAATGCCTGGAAGGCCCAGGCAGTGAAGGGAAGGCAGTGAGCAGGTGGTGAACGGTGCTGACTCTCAGCTGCAGGGCAGATGCTGGCTTTCCTCCGTCTCGTCTGACTCACTTCCAACCTGTTGCCCCATCGACAGGTCCTCTTCCAAGAGAATGCTATTCTTGCTTCATTCTTTCTGGTTTTGACTTTTTTGCCCACTTAAATCCTTATTTCCATTATTCTAGTTTACATTTGATAATGATGCCTTCCCCTGCTCTTTTATCTCACTGCCCATTAGAATCTGACTGAGAATTCCTTGGCTATAGTTTAATAATCATGGTGAAAGGTGGTGACCCCTCAGATAATGCCAACACAACTCCACCCAGCAAGTCTCAGGACAGAAGGGAGGAATCCAAGATCAAGGCAGCTCCCGTGAGCTGGTCCCACTGAGACAGCACGTCCAACAAAGGAAAGAATCATCTGAAAGAGGCACATGGGGAAATGGTGCGTAATGTCAACACACCCAGGCAGTAGGGCTTCTCCCGCTTCCGGTGTCTCTCCCGGTCATACCGGAATCCTGGGTAACAGGTACACAGCACTCGGCCGAAGTTATCTGTGCACTGCTGTTCGCAGGGAGCCTCGGCACACACATCGTAGTCTGGAAAAGCAAAGCGTGAGCTCACATCAACCACAGACCTTCCCTAGGTGGAGGCGGCATCCCAGCCCTGGACTGGAACAGGCCTTCTGGGCTGTACTCTGCATCAGGGGAACTGCGACCAGCTACTTTACAGGGGGTATTAACTCCTCTGGCCACGGGGAGTCCTCTACGGTGCCGCACTGGGAACTCAGTGCTCAGCACGGCAGTGGTTAAAAGCAAACATCACTTGTGATTTTCCCCCAGGTCACCTCTCCTTTGGTCTTTGTCACTCATCCAGAGAGCAAAGATGCTCCATATGGCCAGGCTCTGCAGCATGACTGGGGGCCTAGTTTGTTTTTTTCACTAACTGCGGCACAGACAGGGAATTCCTTTCAGCTGAACACTGAAGAACAGCCAGCCCTGATGACCAGCACTGGTGTCTGTATGTCAGAGCAGGAGCTGGAAGTCAGCAGGCTCCGAGGAGTGGGGTGTGAGGGGACCTGAGGGCGGCGATGGTGTGAGCCATCACAGGGCTGGTGCCTGCGTGGTAGTGCAGATACGCTCCCGGGGTCTGACTCTGCATGCTGGGAAGGGGTTGGGTGAGGTCGAATGGCTAGAGCTCACATTCCATCCCTGAGCCTGTGCAAACTGGGGTGGATGCCCTATTATAAAGAATTGGAGCATCTCCTCCTCTCATTCTTTACAAACTGATATGTAATGAGCCTCTGAAGGGACTTTGGCTCTAAGTCAGGAGCTCAGGCTGAACACTTGCTTCCAGACTAGGTCCAGCATCTCATTAATCACTGCACTGTCTTCCCCAGGTGCTGACAGATAAACTATCCCTGGACACCGAGTGAACCTGGCTTTGCTCTGCCGCATATGGAGGTGGAATGGGTGGGCTGGCAGCCTCTGAGGTGGGGAGGGTCAGTGTGATGAGGATCATGTCACTCTCATGATAACCTGGCAAGTTGCCCTTGCTAAATCTCTCTCCCTACAACTGTGATTCAAGGCCTGCTTTGTCTGTGTGTCTCTGGTCACACGTGGTCTTCTCAACCAATGCTCCATACTTCTTGCTCCTGTGTTCTGCCGTATTTGTTGAAGACCCGCTCTGTACCGGACACACACTGTCATCAGGAAAAGCAAAGTGTGAGCTGGCACCAACCACAGCCCTTCCCTAGCTGGAGGCGGGGTCCCGGTGCTGGACTGGAGCAGGCCTTCTGGGCCGTCCTCTGCGCGCAGGGCACTGTGACCCCCTGCTCCAGCAGGCAGGCGGCCCTGTGAGGAAGAGTCCAGGCTCTGCAGCCAGCCCTCCCAATCCTGCCAGGCATTCTGTGATCGTGGGTTCCTTAAGCCTCAGTTTCCTTACCTATAAAACAGGGATAACAGTAACAGCTATTTCAAGGCGCTTTTATGAAGATTAAACTGTTGGATGATGCATTAAGCGCAGTGCCCGACACACGGTAAAAGCTCTTCCCGCTCTTCTGCTTCTTTTAATTGCTCGTTCTTACGATCGGGTACCTCGCAGGCATTGTGACCGACGCTACTCTCTTCCTACAGTTTATGCTCAATGAATAACTGTAGAACTAGAACAAATCAGACCATCCTATCACCTGGCCGACCAAGATAATACGGCAGAGGGTGGCGAAATATTTCTGGTTGACTAGATAACATTTTGGCTTTTCAGGCCTTTGTTGCAACTATTCAACTCTGTTTGTTGTAGGGCAAGAACAGGCCATAGATAATACTTAAGTGAATGAGTATGGCTGTGTTCCAATAAAACTTTATTTATAAAAATAGTCAGTGGGCCACATTCGGCCCACAGGCCATAGGTTGTTGACTCTTGACTTAGAGCAACAAATAGGAGGAAACAACACTCTTTTCAATTGCAGCTTCTACTCATTAGTTAGCATATTTGTTTAGAAATTCAAGTCTCTTTTAATACCTGTGATGGTTAATTTTGTGTGTCAACTTGGCCAGGCCACAGTACCCAGATATTTGGTCAATATTATTCTAGATGTTCCTGGGAGATATTTTTTAGACAAGATGAACATTTAAGTGGGTAGACTCTGAGTAAAGTAGAATATCCTCCATAAAGTCGGTGGGCCCAACAATCAGTTGAAGGCCTTACTAAAAAAAAGACCTTCCTGGATGAAGAGGGGATTCAGGCAGGAGATAACCTTTGGACTCAAACTGTAACTCTCTCCTGGAGGATTTTGGGTTTGCCAGCCTTAACAATCTTGTCCACCAGTTCCTTAAAATGATTCTCTTTCTCTGGGTCTCTGGAGAATCCAACCGAATACACCATCTTTTTGGAAATTCTACACTTCTACTTTGCATTCTTGGATAATGGAAACCTTTATGACTACAGATCTCTTTAGTCAAAAACTAACAAACACTGACTCATTTCCACAGAATCAAACAAATCAAGTTTAAAAAGTGTTCCAGTGAAAGTGACAGAGCAGAGGGTCAGTTATGGCAAAGCAACATTCAGAGCTTGAGACAACTTCCTGGAAATACTCAGTTCTAGGTCACATTAATCATGAGGCTGCAGCCTGACTTTAGGATGAGGGAGGGGAGTTTTGGGCCTAGATGTTTGAAACCACATTATCTAACATTTAAAGAAACTCAAAGTATGTGGTATTCAGGTAATGTATTTTTAATTAGGTTGGGCAAGGTCTTTAGCTGGCACCTTAAACTGATTGCCCTGAATGTAATTCTCTTTCAGTATCTGTCAAATTGAAATATAAAGGACACAGCTGACTGATAAAAGTTGGCTTATAAGAGAATGCGATTATTTTGACCTCTTGGCTTTTCCACCACGTTCTAACCAAGAGAATTGGCTGGGAGGGAAAAATTTTGCCTGAGAAAGACCCAAGCCCACATAAAACCATTACGTGTGAAGTGATTTCCTAACAACCTTCCTGAAGCAGTCTCCTCAGAGATCACAGCTATGGTTTAAGAGTCTCATGCTCTACCGACTGAGCTAGCAGGGCGACCACTCACAGCTATGGTTTAATAAAACTTCTCCCATCCTTCTGCCAAAGAGAGCAATAAACAGGAGCGATTCATTTACATCTAACTGACAAATGGCTCCTTTGAGATAATGCGACATGAATTAGCTTGGCTGGGCTCCAGGTCCTCTACAGAGACCTGGCTTCTTGGGCAACAGTGAAGAAAACTCTCTCATGTTACCCACCCACCTCTCGCCAGCCCTGGGCAAACACACCTCATCTCTTCAAACAGTTCGCAGTGTCTTCTGCGTCAGTGCTGGAACTGTCTGCTTCTCTCTTCCTCCTACTTATCCAAGTGCGGGGCAGCCTTCCTTGATAACCTAGCTCAAGGATCCCCTCCTCCTTGAGAGCATGTCTGCCCACCCTGGTCCCCTGTGATCTGTGCTTTCCCGAACGCTTGCTGTGCCGAATGCCTCTCCTGCACATACTGCAGTTACTAGCAATCACAATGGCAGCAAGAACATAGCCATCATTTACCAAGCACTTAATAAGAGTCAGCCTTATTACGGTAGTTTTAAGAACATTGCCACAGGTAAAAACCAATAACTGAAAAGAATTGTATTTTTAACCTAACATATTACACTTGTGTTTTGTTTTTTACATGTAGGAAAAAGTGCTGCAAAGGTTATAAATTTGTTTTACATGTAGCAATGTTCTTAAAACCACCATGAGTCAAGCACCAATCCTTCCCTGCAAAAACTGAGGTTTAGCAAGTAAGTTGCTCAAGGTCATAGGTAGCAGGATGTGTTCTATGAGCTGAATGTTTGTGTCCTGAAATTCGTATTTGAAAATCTAACCCCCAGTGTGATGGTATTAGGAGGTGGGGCATTTGGGAGATGATCAGATCATGAGAGTACAGTCCCCATGAATGGGATCACTGTTAATAAATTGAGACCCCAGAGAGCTCCCTCACCTTCTCTGCTATGCAAGGACATGTAAGACAATGGCTGCCTAGGAACCAGGAAACCCTCATGAAATACCGAATTTTCCAGCGCCTTGGTCTGGGACTTCTCAGCCTGCAGAACTATGAGAAATAAATGTGTGTTGTTTAAGCCACCCAGTCTAAGGCTTTTTGTTACAGCAGTCCAAATGGACTAAGATGATGTGGAAGCATGATTAAAATCCAGGTCTCTGATTCTGTGATGTCTGCATCCTGTCTCCCAGTTTGATGGTGTGATGCGAGTCTTGGGAGCTGGGCCCATGTCTTGCATTGCTCTGTCTCTTCAGTGATGGGTTGAGCACAGTGTTTGCTGATGGTCATGTGAAGGGGCTTCAAGTTTAGCACACGAAAATCAGGTAGAGGGGCTGGGACAGTTGTGTTCTGTGTATGAAATGCTGGTCAGGGAACTCTACAGCCTGTTCACCACAAAACTTGAAACACAGAATTACTCAGTACATGTGTATATGCTGTGCAATGATTTAGCTAGAGCACGTTACATGTATAACCAAACTGGCATTAGAAGAATTTAATGCCCAAACAAATAGAAGTTACACACATACACACAGACAACCCACATCCATTCCACATATATCTTAACTTTAGAGATATCTGATGATTAGTCCTGAATGAGGTGAGAAGACAATCTTTTAATATTACATACCTTCTGGGATGCATTGTCCAAGAACAAATTTATAACCTTTGCAGCACTTTTTCCTAAGAAACAAAGAAACAAAACACAAGTGTAATATGTTAGGTTAAAAATACAATTCTTTTCAGTTATTGGTTTTGAATGAAATAACTTATGCCCAGGAAAAACCAAGACATAGAGGAAAGTAGGGGTGCAGTAATTTTAAAAGAATCTGAGATAAAAAGGAAGTATCAATACCACATGACATCTTCCAATGTGCCCTTTTGCCACATTAACCCTTTGAATTCTATGAAATGAATTAACACAGAGGCTTCAAGATGCTTATGTTAGATGATTAGAGGTCTGCAGGATATAAGTATGAAAAGGACCTTTTAGGCTGGCCAGACCCCTTACCCTATAGGCCAAGGATTCACATGGCTTGCTAATTATAACAATTATCTAAGAGTAATAACAACTGGGCAAGTATAACATAATGATGTTAATTCTAATATAATAACAAGTAAGGCAGTTTATTACTATCCAGACTGGGATTGGGACCCACCCATTCTGGCTCCCATTCCAATGCTTCTTTTATACCTACACCATGTAAGGTACTCAAAGGGACCTAGATTATCTGAATTTTAAAAACAGCAAACAGGAAATTCTTAACATAAATACCCAAGCCTTGTATATTTGCCTGAGGTAGGGAAATGGTACCACTGTTCAAAAATGTAAATCTCCACTGGAAAGAGTACGTCTCTAGTATGGAGTTGTAAACTCTTAACAGATCACCCCCCTGCAGATACAACTATAAGTTACAGACAAAATGGAAGCAAACAACTACTACGAAGGTTCTGTAGAGTAAATGAAAACTGGCAGGTTTAGGAGGGGAGCTGAAATTTTGAACAAGGGATATATATTTGAACCTTTGAATAAGGGTAAGGTTCCTGCTTTTTAAGGCTTTGGCCTGAGCTCCGACCACAGTTGCCATGCAGTGTGGGAACCTAAAACTCAGAGAAAATCTGCAGTATTTTTTTGCCAGATGAAACAGAGGACAAAGCCTAGGCAATCAGAGTCAAGAGAAACTGAGGAGGAATTCTGTGAGTCCCAAATACATTTCACCAAGTCTCTGGTAAACCCTAACCCAAGACTGTGAGGAACAGACCTGAAACACCCCAACTAAAAACAACAGGGGCTGGACAAGGGTTTGAGCCACTGGCTCCTGCACGCCAGTTTTTGTCATCAAACCAAGTTACTTGCCTGCTAACAGAAAAAGAGTGACACTCTTTGGATAAACAGATCGGGATCCAGGGTCTCCACAACATAACATGTACAAATATTTACAAGGGAAAAACAGTCAATGGTGCCAACTCCAAGGCAATCCAGATGTTGGAATTATCAGACACAAACTTTAAAGGAGCTATGACGATTATGTTCAGTAATATAAAGGAAAAAAAACTTGTACTGAGTATAAACGTAGGAAATCTTAGCAGAGACATAGAAACTATGAAAAGTACAGAATGGAAATTCAAGAACTGGAAAAAACATCTGAAATTTTTTAAAACCTCACTGGATGGGTTTAACAGAAGAATGGAAATATGGTGTGGGAAAGAATTAGTAAATTTGAAGATACATGTGAAGGAATTATCCCACTTGATGAAGAGAGAAAAACAAAGATTTAAAAATGCACCAAACCTTGAGGACAGGTAGGACTATCTCAAGAGGTCTAATGTATGCTATTTGGAGTTTCAAAAGGAGAGAAGACAGAGAATAGGGCAGAAAAAAAATGTTTGAAAAAATAGCAGAAATGCCCCCAAAATTTAGTGAAAGACACAAATTTACAGACTAAAATAGTTTAGTGAACCCCAAATAGTTTACACACACACACATACAAAAAAACCTTTAGAGATATCCTAGTCATACTGCTGAAAACTAAAGAGAAAATCTTGAAAGCAGAGAAAAATTACCCATTTTATACAAGGACAGGATGATATGAATGACCATGCACTTTTCATATAAAACTATGCTAACCACAAACAATGTATGACATTGACAAAGTATGACATCTTCCAAGTGCTGAGAAAACAAACATGTCAACCCAGAATCCTATACCCAGTGAAAATATTCCTTTAAGAATGAAGCTGAAATAAAGACATTTCATATAAAAGAAAACTAAGAATTCATTGTCAGCTTACCTGCACTATGAGAAATGCTAAAGGGAGTTAGTTCTTCAGGCTGAAGGGACATGGTACTAGAAGGAAACCTGAATCTTGAAGGAATGAAGAGCTAAGTATCTCAGTATGTATAAAATTCTATTTTTCTTCATTCTTAAAGGCAAAACCCATACACCATTGTTTTGTAGGATTCATAATGCATGTAGATGCAATAAATATAACAACTGCGGAGTAAAAAATGACCAAAGAGTAAATGGACCTCTATAATTACAAAGTTTCTACCCTGTGTGTTTTCTTTCCCAGCTGGTTTCCTTGTAAGGTTCCCTTTACCACTTCCAATATCAGTATGTTATTCAGAGGCCAAGAATTAACCATGGTCCAGGTAATCTGCAAATATCAGGAATGTACCCCAAGATATTTTGAGTCAATTAAATGGTTAAACAACCATGTAAAATAACTGTTGTTTTGTAACCATTCAAGATTATTCTTATCACAAAATCACTCTCATTCATTTGCATGTGGATATGCTTTCTAGCTGAGAGAGAAACGGAGTAAGTTAAATATGGTCCACCAGCTGGGAACTGCTCATTCCCTGCAGCCTAGCATGTCACATGTGTGAACACATCATCTATGTAGTGGATACACAAACCACGGACTTGGGGAATTGGGCATTATCTGTTTCCTAAAGCAAGTTTCCACCTTCAGCAAATGGTCAGAACCTTTAACCAGGTTAGACACAGCCTTTCGTCTAAGTAGAATTTGATACACTTAAATATTATTTTTTATCACATTTTAGTACAAACATATTTAACAGCATTACTTTCTACTTTTGCAAATTAGTATAATCTATGATATTATTGGTCAAATCAATTTTGTGGACTGTTCTGCTAGGCAGATTACCACTCACAGGAAAAACTTCAGAATTTCTTCCTAAAACTCAAAATTTCTAAAAATTTGATTCAATCCATCATTTATAAACCTTACATAAAATATTAAGAGTGTATGCAACTTATATACATCCCATCTGGGAAGAGCACATTCTGAGTACAGCAGTACTGCCTCATTCCTCCCACGATACTTCTCACGTGCAGTACAACTGCAGCGATAATCTCACTTCAAAAGCAAAATGAATAGGCTCCCATGATTAAAACAGTGGCATTTGGGATGCCCCCCAAACAGACTTGAGTGAAAAGGGATCCCCCTACTCCACAACAGACACATTTGGTTACTTGCACTTATCCACTCAATATAGATTATTCTTAACCTTTCAACATATTTTATTAGGAGATATGTATCTATATATCATATATATGTATGATATATATATTACATACGTACATATGTAATTTACTGATGTGAATAATGTGTGGCAATGTCCAGAATTTCCCTATTAGATATAACTTCCCAACATCTCCAACTGAATTATAATTTTACACGACAAGAGAAGCCCATGGGATATACATTTACGATGATCATTTCTAACAGAGACAGAGGATCTACCTCTAACATTCCATGAAACCTGAGCCATAAAAAACTAGACAGTTTAAGAAAGTCCAAGTTCCCAACAACCAAAGAGAAAACTAGCTTAATAGAGTATTCATTAAAATTTTATGGCTATTACTTACTGTATTACTTGAGGTCCTACATAGAAAATAAGAGGAAAAGTAGTACCACAGATGATCCAAAACTCTAGTGATTCATGAGCAAGTTGGATGGAGGGTCAAAACATGTGTTTTTGATATATCTCAAGTGTAGCTCCACACTGAAACATATGGTTCTATTTGTTTCTATTTAAATGGCTCATCTATGGTATAGCCAGTGAGATGTTTAATGGCATTTTAAAGTTCCGGCAAATGGATGCAATCTTTACAATCTCTCTTTCCACATCCAAGACATTAAGCTTCGGCATTCTAAACTTTTGAGCATTTAAGGGCTTGAGACTGTCCATATAGCAGAGCTAAAAGCAACGTGTCATTTGCCCTTTCATGAAATTAAATGATAACATATTGATTAGATATGCTTTCAAAAGATACGCTTTGACAACAGCTCTGTCCAAAGATGATCTGAGCTTCAGGATGGGCATGCTTCATTAAAATACCTTCTTAGCTGAGAATTAACTTCCTCTGGGCTGTTTTTTCTTAATTACGTAACTGTCACTATCTCTCTGCTGAAGGGAAGGAGGTCTTGAGATTCCACCGCGCCCTGCTTTCCCAGAGCCCCTGGGAAGACGGCATTATTTTACATGTCGGACACCCATCCACCATAAACCGCCATTTAAAATAAACAATAAAATATCCCAAAGTATAAAAAAAATACACACTGGCTGCACATGCTATACAGTAAGATGACTTACAACATAATTTACACATGATGAAGTCAGTCAGCCAAAGTGAAATCCCCTCCTTGTTCACAAGCACAGGCGCTTGTTAGATCTGACTACAAGCATGGCTGTGTGGCTTTTATCTGTAAGAAAAACAAACTGAGATGGGGAAAGCTCGTGTGGTTCCTGGGGAGACCATGCTTCTTAATACACTTCATGTGTCATAGCTTGGTTTTCCAAAGGCAAATGCTTTTCTCATTTCTTGGCAAGGGGACGTTGGGATTAGAACGGTTGTTGTGTAGAAAGGGCAACATCTGGTAATGAGGCAAGTCTGTGGAGGTTTCCCCTGGGTGCCCCTGAGTATTAACACACATTTAAAAAAAGCCATTAATGAACACAGTGCAGTCAGAAACATATCCCATCAACCAAGAGTATGTGAGCTTTTGGAAGGAAAAACTAGACCAGGAAAATGAAGATAGCAGAGGGACCACCATCTGACTGCCTGCTGTTAGTTATCAGGTTCTAGAAAAGAATTAGCAAAGAAAAACCACCTACAGAAGAGTAAAGGACTAGAAGGGACCCTGAAAGGTCAAGTGAGTAAGTAGGCAAGAAATATTTCAATGCTTGCTCCAAAAGAACAATAAATTTTCCTAACATTAACTTGGGGTTTCTTTTGCATAGCTCCCTAGACATGCACCGGTTTATTAGAATTTGTTTTTTTTTTTGATGAGAGAAAGAACTGCATTTTTTAGAGTATTTTAGAGTTCTTGGTGCCAGGCTATATAGGTAGTAAAGCAATAACTTTGGGGCCAAGCAAATCTTGTTTACGATTCTGGCACTGTCATTTAAAGAGCTTGGGATATGGCCCCGGGCTCATTTTTAAAACTCACTGAGCTTCAGATTCCTCACGGATAAAAGTCGAATAATAGTATTTGCTTTGTAGGATTATCACAAGGATTACAGAAAATTAAGGTGTCTAGCCCAGGGCCTGGTGTGGGCACAGAACAGCCTTGCGGAAGCAGCTTTAGGACAACAGCAACAAGACAGTGAAAGCAACTCCTCCCAGGCGCTTTGTCTTATGACTCATGTGTTTCTTCTACTTCTTATTCAGTGGAGGCTGTCATCTCTTCTTCCAAAAGTAAAAGAGAGGGAGAAGGGAGGGAGAAAAGGGGGGAGGGAATATGTTCATCCTCTTTTTTCCTTTCTCAGGTTACTCCCACCTCATGAGGAGAACAACAAAGATGCAAGCTCATATCCCAGGGATTCAGGAGCCTTCTCGAACTCCGAGCCACACCGCACAAACACGGCCAGGGGATGGAAAGACAGGAAGTGGTCTTACAGAGTGGAGTAACTGCAGACCTGAGTGCCTCCAGTGGAGGGTGTCGGGGGAGAGCAAGGCAACCCGTGCTGTGAGGCTTAGAAATTGGAGAAACCAGGTATTAAGGAAAGTGAAAAGCAGAAGACAGCAAGACGATCTGAAAATCTGGTATGAAGCTGGACTTCCAGGCCACTCCCTAACCCCCAAACAATTAGCCTGATACCCTCTGCCTACCTCTGTAAGAGGCAGAAACTGTACCCAAGAAGTTCAAGACTGGTACACCACCGAGAGCACCGAGTGGAATCCACCCACAAGTAGATAATCCTGCCCAGGCACATGGAGTTTCCAAATGTTTTTAGAGAACCCTTTCAATTTAATATTTCATTCCGGAACACTGAAGCCCTCCTGGCAATGGCTTCTAAAGGCCAGCTGACGGCGGCTCCCTCACATCTTCAGCTAGTCACTCCTAAATGAGGACATACGGGACTGAGAAACTGTAGAGCTCAATCTGTGTAATGTTTTCAACCATTCCAACCACACTAGGGCATGCGTGGATGTAACTTGGTGGGGGAAGTCCGGGGGCAAAATACCTCTGAAATCAAAATCAGTCAAAGGGAGAAATAAAGTTTAAGAAACCTGTTTATTTCTTACAAGCAGTCGTCCTGTCTCTCTCGATCCGGCTGCAGCAGAAGAGCGCTCCACTCAACCTCGCCGGTTCAGATAAACCCTTGCAATTACCTACTGATATGTAGGCGGACTAAAGCCAGGCGAGAGATTCTGGAAATATTGCAATTTTACCCACAATGCCTGAGAAGGCAGCCCATGAGAAACTCTTGCCAGGAAGAACACAGAACATAAATCCTCAGAGGCAATATTAAAGGCCTGAGAATCTAAAGTGGTCCTGAATTTCTTTGTAAAGCTCTTTAGAGCGAGGAAGCTTCCCTCTCTTCCTTTTAACCTTCCTCACTTGCCACAACTTTCGAGCTTTGCATGACTTCGCGTGAGCTACCAGAATTCCTTTTATACCAGATACCCTGAGAACAGAACCCAATTAAACGACTCATCTAGGCATGCTTGGTTCCAGCTTTTGAACCATAAAGTGCTCCTCCCAGGCAAATGGAATAATATTATGTTTGTTACAGCAATCAGTAACCTAAAACCAACCCCAAACAAACCTCTTTATTCATTTACATACAAGCTTGTTATTGCCAAAACTCAATGACAATATTAAAAGAATCATAAGGAGCATGTTAGACATGACCTGCTCTTATATGTACAATTAGTGATGGTCAAAATTACATGAAGAAAATGGTGGTTTCTCAAACAATTAAACCCAGAGTCACCACATGATACAGCAATTCCACTTCTGCATATATACCCAGAAGAATGGAAAGCAGACTCAGGTATTTGTCCATAGCAGCATCATTCATAATAGCCAAAGGTATAAAGAACCCAAATGTCCATGGACAGATAAATCAACAAAATGTGGCACCTTTAATTATATACATGCACACACAGTGGAATATTATTCAGCCTTAAAAAAGAATCAAATTCTGACACAGGCTACAATATGAACCCTGAAAACATTATGCTATGTGAAGTCACACAAAGGGACACATATTGTGTGATTCCACTTATAGGAGGTGCTAAGGCAAATTCACAGAAGGTAGAGTGGTGGTCGCCAGGGGCTGGGAGTGGGGGCAGTGGGGGTGGCTGCTGTTTAATGGGTACAGGGCATCAGTTGGGGAAGACGAAAAAGTTCTGGAGAGGGATGGGGATGGCTGCACAACAGTGGAAATAAACAACGTCACTGAACTACAGACCTAAAGATGGTTAACGTGGTAACTATTACCCCATATACACAAAAAGATTAAACGAGGAAGGCACACTGTTGAAGTCATTCCTCTAACCATTAACACCCTGGTCATGGTATCATGTGTGAATTACAGGAAGAGATTAAAAAGCGTGTGTGGGAGGGGTATTCCTAGATGGGGCTAAGGTAACAACCAGAGGGTATTTATCCCTACAAGGCTGCACGCGATGATACTATATTCATTCAACATTCATCAGGCACCTACAGGAAACAAAGAAGAGCTGCTGTTGAGGCCCCCGGGTCTTGGGGATGTACTCCTGGGTTTGAATCCAGGCTCTGATGCTTTCCAGCTGTGGGACCTGAAATGACTTAAAGTCTAACTCAATTTCCTCATCTGTAGAGAGGGACAGTCATAGTACCCACCTCACCAACTCTGTGTGAGGGTTCGGTGAGATGCATACAGAGCTTGGCACAGTTACAATTAGCAGAGTCAGTACATGAAGTCCAACAGGAAATGTAGAAAGAAAGTGGTCTTCCTGCTGTGTCCCTGCTCTGATGCCCACCTCCAGGGCCCCTGGAGTGGTGCAGGGGAGTATCAGGAAGCCAGCGGCCCCACCACAGCCTGACCCTGCCAGGCTGGCTTTAGAAGCAGCCAGTAGCTGACTGACAGCAATACAAGGGCCGGCGCTGACCCTTTCGTTTCCATGATCACTTCTGCTCAATGATGATTTTTATCGGGAAGCAAAATTGAAATTCTCTTGGTCTACTAACGCATTCCTATGATCAGTGCAGTACCATTTCTCAACGGTGAAATGCACAGGACTGGATGACCAAGAAGCACCTGGGGGCTGTGGGCAGGAGTCCAAGCTGCAGGCTGAGGTCACCGTGCAGTTACCTTCGAATATGCCTCTGCAGGCATCTCCCTCGTTCCCTGGCACAATAACGCTCCTCAGGCTCTCAGGGTCAAGGACCACTGCGCAGGGCTGGCCGGAGTCCAAAGGGGTTCAGGAGACAAGTCCCTGGGATCGATTCACTTCCTCTTAGCAACTGTGCCAACACTGGATGCTCCAGCTTTCTCCTCACAGTTTCCCCCCATCCTTGCCTCCCCAAATGAGTTTTCCACCTTGTCAACCCTCATTATCTGGTTTGCTGGCTGCCTTTTCCTTACTTCAGATAAGAAGTTGATCATTTCTGAAGCATAAGACAAAACTGTAACAGACTGAAAAAGGTAGTTCGGTATTTT
This sequence comes from Manis javanica, assembly GCF_040802235.1. NCBI lineage: Eukaryota > Metazoa > Chordata > Mammalia > Pholidota > Manidae > Manis > Manis javanica. The sequence continues at coordinate 111,244,140 of NC_133164.1, forward strand.
CTTTGTGAAAAAATTAAATAAATGTACATACTTGTTTATCTGTAGTGAGATATTTCTACATTAAAAGATAAAGATTCAGTTGGGTGTTCATGGTTCTCTTTATGGGGGTGAAAGATGTTCCCCATGTTCTTTTTTGTGTGTTTTCTGATTTTTCTGTAATGAGCAGGTATTGATTTTGTAATAAGAGAAAAGAAAGGAAATAATAAAGGGATACTGAGGGATTTCGGGATGTTCTGGTCCATGTCTAATGCCAGGCTTGGCAATAGTTCCAGAAACTTCTGGAGCCACGTGCATGAGCATATTTGGTCACAACTGCACACAGGCTCCCAGCACGATTCCCTTAGCCCAGGACCTGAGGATTTACAGTGTGGACAGACTTGACCAATGAGATTTCACTGAACTGCTTTTGACCACGTCACTTGGAACCAATGTATGGCATTTATTAAGAAACTGCCTGAGGGGTTTTAGCGTACCATTTAGTAAGAGGTTTACTCCCCTTTTCACCTCAAATAACTGGCTTAACAGAGATTTGCCATAGAGAAGATTTTAACAGAAAAATTGTCCTCACACCTTTAAACCAACGAATCTCGGCTCATGCTCATTCTCATGGTGGCTGATTTTCAGAGGCACTAAGAGCTGGGAACCATGTGTTACCCCCTGGGTCACCATCCATGCACAGTACATGGGAAGCAGAGACTATTCTTTGCAACCATAAAGTTCACCATGTGTAGTGACATTGTGGGACCTGGAGCCCTAGTTACTGAAGTTTTTTTTGTTAAAGATATTTACCATCTTTATTTCAAAATTAATGTATCAGCTCCCAGATTTTTACAGTATGCCTTAAAATGATACCATTTTTAAGATGACATTTAATGACTTTCAGTATAAGCACATACAAGTTTTGGGTTCTCAACCACGTCTTCTACTAAACCTACATAAGCGTCGTCTAAGCAAAACTTCAGTCCTTCACACAGGGGAGTCTTCCCAGGGGATAAGCCTTGAGGATTGTGGAGCCCTCTCTCTTCCAGGAGCCTTACACATATGCTCAGCTCAGGGCCCTGGCACAGAACCTGCTGGTGGCCTTGCTGGCGACCCACTTGGGGACTCTATGTGTGTACCCTAGTCCCTCTTAAGGCGGAAACATTTCTGGAATTGTTTCCTCGGCCTTTTGGGGGACTCTTGAGACCAGGAGTTGGCTCAGACATAAATGTGTTTGTTTCAACATATGTCACTGAAGTATTTGTTATTCTATCATTACCCCTCTAAGCATCCTAGGAATGCCTGAATTAGCGTTAATTAGCACTAGGTTATTTGTAATGCATTACAATGGCATTCAACAAGAAAACCTTATCTTCAAGCATTCAACTATTCGTGATAAATCAAGCAATACAAGAAGTCATTCCCCAGTGGTTACCACAGCATTTTGGAAGCTTCCCGTCTGGTCTGTTCTTCCCACTCGGGGCTTTCTCTGCAGTTCAGCCATTGTCTCCTCACTCCCCCTTCTTCTTCAAAGGCCAGATGCAGCCTCAGGATTTCAACTCTGACCTGTCTGCGCATGACCCCTAAACTACAACCTTCCAGGCATCTTAATTGCCTTCGGTTTGCTTGCCCGTATCTTCTAAGTTTTCTATAATCACTGAGTGTTACTTTTGTAATGAGAAAAATATTTTCAAACTAAAGGAAAGAATTAATTCCTCACTGCCAAGGTGGAATAGAGAGTCCTCAATGAAGCCAGAGCTTGAAGGCAAATAGTCCACAAGACTGTTTTTAAAAATTGCTTTCATTTTCACAAGGTCATTACTGTGCCCGAGATAGCTAGCTGGTCCCCCTTATCTACTTTCTCTGTCTTCCTATTGTAACCCCAAATTATAGCTGGGTACACAACCACCCAGACAAAGGAAACATTCCGTAGCCTCTGCCCACCAGGTACTGCCTCAGGAATAAGCCCAGTCAACAGGATGTAAGCAGCAGTGTTGTGTACAACTTTCAGGTGCCACCCTTACATGAAAGGAGGAAAGGAGTGCACGCCCTCCCCTTCTCCACCCTCGCACTGGTGGGGATGTGAACATGGTGGTGGTGAGCCATCTGGGACACTGAGATCCACACCTGAGCGATGGATGGATCAACATATGAGGGCCTGGGTCCATGAGGTTGTCCAGCTACCACATAAGCTAAGTATGTCTGACAGTTTTGCTTAAGAGAAACAAACTTCCATCTTGGTTAAGCTATTATTTTTGGTTTTCATTATAGAAGCCTAATAATACATCCCCAATGCTAAAATAACTGAAGGAAATGCATGCACGGGAGAAAGGCTACTGAAATGCAAGGTTAGTAAGCCAACAGGGACCTGGAGAAGAACCAGCCTTTCATTCTGCTCCAGTAACAGCCATACACAGAGCCCTTGAGCCTTACGATACGTCGACCCTTGAAATATAAATGTCAGGAATCTTCTTTGTAAATAATCCAAAGCTGAGGAAGTCTCTGCTTTGACAGAGTTATAAGCCTTTCCACACAGTGTGCAAATTTTCACTGGAACTCAGCCCCCCTTTGTGCACTTCAGCATGTAAATGAAGCACTTCCAGAAAGATCTCAGTACAGGAACATGTAAATACAATTTGCTGATTCAGATTGTTGTGCATGGGTCAGTCCCTTGGAATTAAATGAGAAAGTCTTAAGAGAGTTTCAATTCTAATGACTTTGAAAGGCCAAGGAGACCCAATCTGAGATCTTTCTTCTTAGCTTAATTAGACAGGATGTGACTATCCCATTCTTCACTGCATGAAACCCTTGTGGAAAATAAAATACAAATGATATTAATTCAGGTCTAAGTCACCGAAGAGAGAGACTCATGTAGCACAAAAGTGGGATTCCTCTAAATCATTTACAGATGGGGACAGGAATCTTCTATTTGTTTTAGACACTGAACTATTTAAATAATAATCCAAGAGCACAGCGAAAATTTCAGTTCAGATCAGTTAGGAACTGGAAGCATTAAGCTTGACTTTATTCAACCAACACTTAAATGAGACCTTACTGTCAGCCATGCCAAGGATTTTTCATAGGTTATTTGAGTCACATTTCACCATGCTGTTCTGCAGATGGGACAGCTGCAGCACAGAACACTTAACTTATTCAGAGTAGCAGCTGAGGTGGACATGAACCCAGGCCTTAGGACTCTGGAGGCCATCTCTTCCCTGAACTGGGTGTTATGGGAGATAAAGAGATGATTCATATTTGCATTTGGTTCTTAAGGAATCAGGTGGGAGAACTATATATACACAGTCACAGATAAAACAAGATAGAGCATGGAACGCCACATAACAGAAGTGCAATATGTTTCCTTAGTATGGAGAGAAGAGTATTTAACTCAGTTCTGGGGCTGCAGAAACGTATGGCCTGCTGGAGTTTCTCCTGCTGCAGAAAGATACATCAGGCCCCCTATGAAAGGGAACTCACTCTCATTCTAGCAGCCCTGCCTCTCCAGCTTGGTCCCAAATCTAGGTTCTGTCTTGCAATCTCAACTTCCCTCTGGAGAATAATTCTTCCCATTGTTTTGGAATGAAATATTAAACCGAAGGGGTTCTTTAAATACATTTGGAAACTATGCACCTGGGTAGGATTACCTACTCGTGAAAGAGTCTGCTCAGTTCTCTGGCTTGGTATCCCAATCTGGAACTTGTGCCTCCTAACCTTGAACCTTGTTTAATCTGTAGGTTAGAGAGCCTCTGTCTAGGCCCAGAGCAGAGGCTGAGAGAAAAGAAACAGAACAATCTGCAAGGCTACTGAACTATTTCAAGGGAGAGATTAAGAGGGTCTAGAATAGGGTAGTGGGAATTGAAAAATGAGGAGTTTTTCAAGAATTTTGGAGGCAGAATCTAGAGGATTTCCTGACACACTGTATATAGAGAATAAGGAAAACAAAAAAGTCCAAGACTAGAGATTTATTTGAGTGTAGCTGTCTGGAGAATGAAGTCACCATTAGTTACGCAGGTTAAATCAGAAAAAGAGCTAAAACCTAAAGATTTTTATAGCACAAACCTGGGGATGACTAGAAAGTATTCATTATATTTGGTTTGCTCATATAATGTAGGGTGTGGAGGCCTTGGGCGGCTCAAGGGTGAGACAAGGGTGGAGGTGTGTACCTCTCCGGAGGAACGGGTGAAGCCGAGCATTGGATAAAACACCCAGGGAGGGCGTGGGCCAGGGACAGATGTGGGGAGATGTCCTCCCCAAAGAACTGGGTGGAGTCAGGAAGCTGGAGAGAAGGACTAGTCAGAGGGGTGACAACACACGGTGACAGGAGCCTGAGCAGATCTTTGCCATGCTCGGGGTCTCTGCCCTACTCCAGAAAAGAACAAAAAGGCCTTGGACTAGGGTGATATTTAAGGTTCCCTTTAGTTCAAATAGTCCCTGGCTCTTAGGTAATGAAAATGTTCTATATCTTTATTTTGGTGGTAGTAACATGGGTGTATAATTTGTCAAAAACTCATAACCGTACACTTAAAATCTGTGCATTCTGTTGGATATAAATTATACTTCACTGAAGATTTTAAAAATTCCCTAGCTCCAAGCAATTATCCATTTCATGCAAAACTATTAGTGATAGTATGAAATATTCCATTTGAGTATTTTTTCATCAGAAAGAAAAAATAAAGGGCAAAAAAGGCACACTGATATCCCCAGGAGGAAGACAAAACAAAATGAAACATGAATCAGAAGGAAATGTTTCAAGTAATTAGTTCCTGATCATTCTGGACATCGCTGAGTGAGCAGATGTCTTGAAAATGTTTTACAAACATATGGGAAAGTATTGGAAACCACTGGTGGACTCTCAGATGTGACAGGTGCAGCAGGCTCTTTAGGACAGCCCCCGAGTCACAGGGAAGCAATGTGACAGCTCTGGCTCTCCTGGGACCTGCAGCTCAAGTGGCAATGACCTCTAGACAAATTTGCTCAAGTGGCGGTTTCCCAGGAGCTTATCATGTGGCAGTCAATACATGGCTAAACAAGGACTTCTAAGGAGCAGGAATTGATGTTCTTGGTGCAAGGTACACCCACTTTTAAAATAAGCTCCTCAATAGCTGAAGCATCATTTAATTAGATAGGAGAGGCTGCCACATCTCTATATTTAGTCTATTAAGGAATGTGTCATTTATATATTCTTTTCCCTTTTGTAAATTTTAAGAAAGTGTGCCTTAGAGTACTAAGTCTGATCTCTGACAAGGTATCATTTTGGGCTCAAAGATAAAGGTAGAGCTACAGAAATCAAAGGGATCATGGGAGAACATGCACATCTCTACCATCACACATGCCACAGTCTGTCCCTGCTAATTGACCACGAACTCCTGGGCAGGAATCTGGCCTTAGTTATCCTGAGCACCTAGCCCATGTCTGAAAGATTACTGATGCTCAACATATTTTGGTTAAACTGAATTTGGCTAGAACTCTTTCACTGGGGGGAATGTATCCAAGATGCTATTTAAAAGTATAAGGGTCGGGGCTTTTTCTTTTTTGTCTTACCTTTTCTAGCCTGTGGTGGGCTCTCACTCTTCCCTCCGTCTTCCTTTTCTGTATTGCCAGGTGCAGAAGAACTTAGGGAAATGCAGGGGTAATGGACAGAGAGTAAGGAGTATGTAACACCAGTAATATTTCTTGCATGAAATACTGACAAATGGATTGCATTTACCATCTTCTGCCTTCAAGGGCCAAAAATAGTCATCTTTATTGGGAGTAAATAATATGCGCTCTGTTGTCTATGAGGAAGAACTGGGAGGCTCAGGCAGTCTAGGCAAGTTTTCCAACACTGCTCAGTGGTAGAGCTGGAACCAGAACTCAGGGGCTGCTTGGCACCTTGGCCACACTGTGCAGGCTAAGTTGTCCCAGGATATTAATTTTGGATCCTTTTTGAGTGGCCACATAGGGTTCTGCACTTAGGAGGCCTGAATCAAAACCTTTAACAAACACAAAAATGTGGAGATGTTGCATGGCATCACAGAATGCGCAGCTGTTTAAAATTAGACAGACTTGAGTTTGAAACCTGATTCCACCACTTACTTGTTTCACGAATTGATGTAAGTTATACATATACTTACATTTCAGTTTCTTCTGAAAAATGCAACATCAATATTCACTTTGAGGTTTATTTTGAACATTAAATGAGGTGCATAAAGCACTTGGTATAGTAACTGTTACATGGGAAATATCCAAGAAAGGGACATTAATAATGAGGGCAGTAGTAACAGTAACAGTGGCCATTACTCTCTTCTTCTGTCTTCCTTTAATGTAGGGGTCACAGTATATATCAAATGAATGCTTATAATAGTTATGATGAGGCATTGTGAAACGCTGGCTTGTCTGAAGATTAAATAGCACATAGAGTTACACTGAATCCACAAATAATGACTGAACGTGACCCTGGGCAGGTCACTGATAGATGCCTTGGGAAATATAAAGAATCCTAAGATAAAAAGAGTTTACATAATCACTGAGGACACAGAACATAAGAAACATTCAACCACTCCATGACCTTTGAAAATAATAAAACTCAAGATGTCAAAAGACATTCAGTCCATCAAAAATCACCAAAGAGTAGAGCAGGCCCAGCCTGGAGTGGTCTGGGAATTCTTTGTGGAGTGGGATTTGGATTTTACAGGATGGAGAAGCTGTATCCAGACAGAAGACAATCATTCAGGGTAGAGACAGGGCATACGCAGCAGCATGGTTAGCTTAGCCTTAGGGACACAGCAGGGTTTGATTTTTGTTATGTGACCACAGAGAGTAGAACCTTGTCAACTGGAACCTCCAATTACCTAGGTATCCCTGGGGACCAGAGATGTCAGTCACTGTGCCTGGCTGGCCCCTTCCAGGGAAAAGGGCTTAGTCCATAGTTGCTTCTGACTGGGTAGCCTAGATGTCCTACTTTGTATCAACGCTCCTGCCCCTCTGGGTTGAGAAGACTGGGAGAGGACATCTGAACCAAGGATGGCCAATCCAGCCCCCTCTCCCAGGACAACACAGTGGGCCGGACCAATCACACATTACTGTCCAGGGTTCTACACTAACAGATGCCCACTGTTGGCTGGTAAGCCATGGCAGTACAGCTGAGAAAGGTCTGGAAAGACAATGAGCTGAAGCCCAGAGTGGGGGGAGGAAATGCATTGGCCAGATTCTAGAGAGAAGCAAGACTTCATGTCGGAGACAAGGGAGAAGCCGTTTTCTGCCCACCTCTCCACTTCAACGCCACACATCCTAACCATAATTCCCTTTACTCTTGAGATTTAAGTGGATTTCTGTTCTTTGCAACCAAGGTCTTGTTCTTTTCCAGTTATCCTGGCAACATATGACTGATCCAATTTTTGGAAGTAATAGTATAAAATGATTTTTGATTTCAGGGTTAATCCCAGGTCAGGTTTTCATGACTGCTGTGAGTTTTACCAAAAGCACAAATTTCAGTTTCCCAGACAGAAGTCACTCGTAGGTGGTTCAAACGTAAATATTTTTAATTAACATGTTTACCACACTGAAAACTGGATTCTGTCAAAAGCACTTGATGTTCAAGTGCTTTGGGCATTAGTGAATTATTTCTTGGTAACCTTGAGAAAGAGCTGGAGCTTGAGTTTAAACAAGAAACCAGCTGCACCAGGCAGAGAAAGCAAGTTGAGGAAAAAAACCATGTTTCATAAATGTGAGCTTGCTTTAAACAACACGGAAGTTCCAGTGTCTCTGGCAGTGGGGGGCATATAATTCACCGGCAATGCCCTGGTGCTCCCCCACCACCTGTTTTGCTTTTCCCTGGGGTCTGGCTCCTCACTGCCAAAAGCTATCCTTCTGTAGATCCCATTAGAGAGAAGTGATAAAATTGATAAATTAGAAGCATTGCTGCTTCGTGCAGCTGACCACGCCTCGCTGTTATATTATTAACAGACTCCCCTCCTCCACATCTTTGAAATGCTTTCTAATCTGGTCTCCTGATGTAACTGAAGGCCAAGTGGCTCTCAGAAGTTGGAGAAAGCCCTTTTTCTTCCCTCTCCCAAGTACGGCATCTAAGATAAAGAGCAAAATAGCGCCAGGTGATTTAGGGATATACCTCACCGTGATAGCTTGCCGCCGAGGCTAGTGTTGTTTATGCAAACATCCCAAACACTGCTAGAAAAGTCTAGTGACAGAAGTTTCCTCTCATTTAATTTCAGGGGATAGTCAAACAAGAGTCCATGGGGACTGGGCACCCTTAGACAACACCTCTATTTTAGGGCATCAACTGTAAAAAGGAAGATGTTCAACTCAGAGGAGTAACTTCCACATAATTTCAGGGTCTACCATAAAGTGAAGAATCGCAGGTATTTTGATGGGAGCAACACCTGTGCGGTGAGGGAAGCAGCAGGGTGCTTTCCGAAGCCCAAGAAATGACACTAGATAGGCCTGGTCTCCTTGTGCAGAAGAGTGGCCCACCTGAACACGGGAGACTGGTGATGTCTCTTGGGACTGGAGTTTTTTGTGTGTGGCAGCAACGTGGGCGATGGTGGTAGAAGCGTAGGTGTAGACAAGAGCCACTGTTGCTCTCGGCACTTCCCTGTGGGGTCAGTATCTTCCCAGGGATTGGCACCCCAGGAGCTTTGGACATCTGTGAAGAAAGCTATGGGGGTGGCCCTTCCTGTAGGCATTTCCATAACCCTTTTCCACAGAATTAGAGTCCAAGTCTAGATAGTCCAGTTTTACAAGGTAGGGCTCAGCCCTTTTGCAGGGGGCTGCCCTGAGTTGAGAGAACTCCCAGGGGAGTGGAGCAATGCTCTCCCGAGGACCACCCAGACCACCCTCAGGCCCAGGGATGCACCATCAGTGCTGGCCTGAGCACGGCCCTACTCCACTGTGCTGATGTCCATGCTGCCTGGCGGGACCCACAGTGCCATGTTCTCCCACACATCCAGGGGGGCCACCTAAGTGCTACTTTCTCACCTTATGACTCGTTCTGAGATGACCACTGCAACACCCTTCCCCGCCCTCCCATCAGGAGATTCAGCTCTGACAGCAGTGGGGACCTTCAGAAGGTCAGGTGGGTCCTGGGTATGTGATTTCCCTTTCGCTTGTTGGCTTCTTTCTGCTCAGACCATGACGCTTGTTCAGCCATGGTCTCCTGAGTATCCTAGGAGGGGCCTCCCGGCAGGTGCAGGCCCAGACACAACAGCGGGCTTCATCTAGCCAACTGCTAACAACCGCTTTCCGAGTCCCCACCCCACCTTTCTAACAAGGCAGCTCTACCTGGACCCATGGTTGGATAAAACTGAAAGCAGGTGGCCTTCCCTTGGCAGGGCAGGGGTGGTGAACAGCAAGAGCATGCCCCCATTTACTGCTCTCTCCCTGTGCGTGCCTCGTGCCATCCTGCTCTCTGGCAGAAGCCAGCAAGCCAAGGGGGAATCACATACTCTGGTCCTTAGCCTGCCCTTCCTGCAAAGACTGTTACTGCCGTAGTCAGGGGCTTCTCTCCTGTGACTGGAAACACAGATGGCAGGGAAGGCGGCTACTCTGGTCTCCCAGAGTGAGTCACAGGTGAGAAACAGCCACCACCTATGGAGTTTCATCATCATTCTCACAAGGAGCTACAAGACAGTCTGTCCCCATTTTACAGGTGAATACACTGAGTGCTAGACAGCTTAAAAATCTTGCTCAAGGTCACACTGTGAGAGTGTGAAGCACAGTATCTGGCTCAGAACAGTCATTCATTAAAAAGATCCGAGTGAAAAGAAATGCATGTGGAGATACACCATCCTTAGCAGAGCCTACCTCTGAGCCAGGAAGTGCCAGGGCCACACTCAGCAGGGGACCGTGCACCCCACTCTTCTCTCCTCCCAGCAGACAGCACCTCAACTCCCACCACCTGGTTCCAGAGGGAGCGCTTTGAGTCCATGGTTACTGAATTGGGACAGAAAGGTAGGCAAAGCCAGGGATCTTCCTCAAGTCATAGGCCAGGATTGTGGGCAGTTAGCAAAACTGAGTGAGGGTATGAAAAAATACGCTCAGGCCCAACTTCTCAATTACTAAATCAGAATCTTGGGCTGGAATGAAGGAATCGGCATTTAAAAAAAAAAACCAGCCAGGACTGAGAATCAGGGCTATATAACGCCTTGAAATTTGACTGTCCTTTTTCCCATCCAGCTGGGAACATCTGAGGGTGAGACCCCGACCCTGTGTCATGCTGTCCTTCAGGCTGAGCCCAGGCATTGCACATAGTCAGCACTTTTCAAATGTTTGCTGATTGACTGCGTCTTTGCCTGAAGATCTAAACAATCCCCCTGTGGGACATGGTGTGTTTTGCATTTTTTTTTTTGTAAGGTAAGAGTCATGTGTGTGTCATCCTCTGATTTGGGCAACCCGAGACTAGGAATTCCAAAGAAAATAAATTCTCCCATGTTAATATCCCAAGGGAGGAACAGGCTGTGTTGTTGGTTATCTGCTGCTTTCAATTAAGGAGACTTCAGCCAGATTCCTTTGTGTGCCTCTGAGGACTCAGCCTTGTAAATGGCATGCTTTCAATTATTTATCTAAACAAAGGTGAGCCAGAGGGCAGTACTCACCACTCAGTCTGGTGAACTTGAGCCCAGCTCCCGCCTTTGGAATTCACAAGCTTATGGACTTGGCTTTGTGTATTCACTTTACTTAAAAAAAAAAAAAAAAAAAAAAAGGGCACACTAGATAGGAGGCTATAAATTCCATTTCAGAAATTAAAGACGTGCCAGGGGAGAGCTGCAAGGACTCCGGGTTTTGTGGCTGGCGGCAATTCTGTTGCTAGGTTGCTCAAACAGTCATAACTCACTGGCAAGGAGGAAGGTGGCGGAATCCTTTCAGTTTTGCACAGTCTCTCCCATCAAAGGACACATGAAATCCTATGTCACTGATGAATAGCAAATCCCCTTAAAAACCAACAGAGACCAACCAACAGCAGTCCGCAAATGTGAGCAGAGGCAAGGCCATCTCCTTGCACGTGAAGACAGGCTCTCGGCTCTCTGTCAGCAAGGCAAGTGTTCTGAAATGTTATTTGTCGGATGGCTTTGTCCCTATCCCCTGTAAGGACCGTTCTGTGATGTGCATATGACACAGCCTGCTGTGCCATGGTACAGATGGTGGTGGTGGAGGAAGCAATGACAACTACCACTGTGGACACCAAGCACCCTATTCACTTGCCCTAAAGTGTCAGTAGCACGAAGAGTCATTTGGGAACAACGAACCACCTGGAAGTCCGGCTTCCTGGGGTAGGAGCGACAGGGGTAGTAGCGACAATGGCTACGGTTTACTGAGTGCCTATTATGTGCCCGATCATCTTCCAAGAGCTCTGTATCACAGTCCCGTGGAGAGGCATTAGCCTCACTGTGAAGAGGTCCAGAGAGCTTAATAACCAACTTGCCCAGGTCATATGACCAGAATGTGACAGGGCTGGAATCTGCCCAGATTTGCCTGGCTTCCTAATTACACTGTTATACAATCTTCCTAGTCCCAGGAGTAACACTTGGGAATGTTTCTGCAATTCCCCCTTCTTCCCCAGCCCTGTTGCCAACAACCTTAGTGCAGATCTTAAAATCTCTCCCCTTACATTTTTTTATTAACAATTTTTTAAATTAAGGTATTATTGACATACACTTATGGAGGTTTCACATGAAAAACAATGTGGTTATTACAATCATCCATGTTATCTGTCCCCCCATACACCACTGAAGTCACTGTCCATCAGTATAGTAAGATGCCACAGGGTCACTACTTGTCTTCTATGTGCTACACTGTCTTCCCCATGACCACCCCCCCACCATGTATACTAATTATAATACCCCTTAATCCCCTTCTCTCTCCCTCCCCCACCTCCCCTTTGGTAACCGCTAGTCTCTTCTTAGAGTCTCTGAGTCTGCTGCTGTTTTGTTCCTTCAGTTCTGCTTCATTGTTATACTCCACAAATGAGGGAAATCATTTAGTACTTGTCTTTCTCTGCCTGGCTTATTTCACTGAGCTTAATACCCTCCAGCTCCATCCATGTTGTTGCAAATAGTAGGATTTGTTTCTTTCTTGTGGGTGAATAGTATTCCATTGTGTATATGTATCACCTCTTCTTTATCCATTTATCCATCACCTTTACCTTTTTTATATCCTTTAATCTTTCTGCCTCCAGTCTTCCCTCCTTCTATCAAGTGCAAATGCTTAAAAATCACCCTGCGTGATACCGTACCTTGGCCCCCACAGCCTGCAAGTCCAGTCCAATCCTTTGCAAAGCCCAGTGACCCCACTCTACCTTGTCTGAGATTATTCATTGGTGACATAGAATGTTTTCCCACTGGGAACCTTGATCTGATCCCCACAGATGTCTAACTCAGAAGATCCCTTCTGCGAAAAGTCCTGTCTCCTTCCTTCAGCTCTCATGTGTTGATGTATTTGTGTTTCCACCCAGACTGTGGGCTCCCTGGAGGTAAGAGGTTTGTCTCGTTCATCATTGTAATTCCCCAAGTTCTGGGAGAAGGTAAGTGCTAATGTTACATAACTGACTCACTCACTCATTGAATGACCAGAATCTCAAAGTTGGAAGAAAAAAAAATTAGTGACAATCAATGAATTTTTCACAACTAATTATATGTGCATAGGGTTTTAGTATAATTGATGTTAACATTCCTCTGCTATTGTTTTGTAATTTTTACTTATTTCTGAAATATCCACAAGAAATTAATTTAAAAATCTAAATTCTGGCTAAACACATGTTTCTTTGACATTTTCCTTTGTAAAGGTTCTCAGTAGTACCTGACCCTAGAATGTCCACCTTTTTCTTAGCCAAAGTGCAACTTTCTCGATTGGGATTCTGTTTGACCACTTGGGTAACAAAGAATTATTGTCTGGAGTCAATCAACCAGCAATATGAAATCGGGTGTGCTTTAGATGTACTACTAGACAGCTGTACTTTATGTCCTGTGCTTTAAGGCCAGGCAGACTCTGCGGTGAATCATCTCAGATGGAAACTATTGATCTATAAAGTCCTCCTGCCCTCTCTGTGTGAAATGGAGCTTAGCCAACCTTTGCCCAAACTTCAAGGTTGCTTCCATCTCCAGCTCCTCTTTGATGCTGTCCCTGGCTTTCTGCGCCAAGCAGGAAGTGACTTCCTCTCCCCCTGAACTTCCACAGCACTTGCTGTCTGTACCCCTCAGACCCTGTGTCAAGGTCACAGGTAGCAAACTGCAGCGGAAAGGATGCGGTTGTGGGCCTGTCATCCCTGCTGAGACATGGATGCATCAGAGAGCAAGGGGTGGTGGGCTTTCTACTTTGCTGGGCTTTTGCTTACCCGTTGCATAACGAGGGAGGTGGACTAGTTCGATTACATGGCCTCTGAGCATCCTCCCACCTCTAAAATCCTATGAAAAAGCCAGTTTTCTTGAGGCTATTTGAAAGCTCTCTCATGGGGTGGAAGGAGAAGGACAACAGTATAGAACTTTGGGCCATATTTAAACCATGAAGAGTTGAAAACAATGATTGGGGTGCTAAGCTTCCCTTCATTTTGTGAAGAGCCCCACAGTGGCATCCTCAAACTAAACATGCAACCAAAAGAGGGCCCAGCAGGGCAAGAGGTACATCACTGGGCCTCATGCCCTAGGTTTACTGACTATGCTATGAAGTGTTCAGCAGTGGTAAAGCTGGGTCACTGCGATTGTACACAAGCTCCGAATCACACGTACAGGGAAGGAAAAACTGCTTAGACATTCTTCTCAGTCATGACCAACCGGCGTGACTTCAAGACAGGATGCTTTAGATGAGCCAAATGTACATCCCCCAAAATGTGAAAAATAGATGCTCAAATTCGACTCCTCTGAGGATGGGCTTTAAACTGTGAGTGATCTGGCAAGAGAAAGGAAGACTTGGAGAACCAGCATTTTTCTTAATAAGTTACATAATTTCATATCTTTTAAAATAATTTAAAAAGACATGTTAAAATGAGAAAATAACAGAGCTGTTCAGGGAAAAGATAAATACAGCAGAAATTTAGGCTAAGGAGAGCTTCCACAATTGAGCACTATGTTTAGAGCTAATTTTCCTGGCAGTCTAGCCCACATAGGGAGTTATGAGTGAGTTGTATTATGTACAGATTTGTATAGGAGGTAAAAAATCTACTGAAGAGATGGTCATCACTCAGAGTCCCAACTGAAAACACAAGGCACGTTAAATGATCCAAGTAGTGGTCGTTTACAAAGGAACCAAAGTACAAATATGTGGGCAGGGTGTGGGGAACCCACAAGGGCACGTGCAGGAAGTCTGGGCTGTTGCACCTGTAGTGGACTGAATACTACCCCCCACCCCCCACCCCCACCACCATTCACTCCACCCAGGAACCTCAGAATGGGGTCTTATTTGGGAATAAGGTCTTTGCAGATGTAAACAAGGTATGGACGGAGATGAGATCACACCACATTAGGGTGGGCCCTCAATCCAAAAACTGTCTGTATTAGAGACAGAAAAGCAGATAAGGTCACACAGAGACACAGAGAAGGTGCCATCTGAAGATGGATGCAGAAACTGGAGTGATGTGTTTGCAAACCAGGGAATGCCAAGGGTTGTTGGCAATCACTGGAAACTGCAAGAGCAGCATGTGATGGTTTTTCTTTCAGGAACTCCAAAAGGAACCAACCCCCAAAACACCTTCATTTCAGCCATTTGGCCTCCTGAACTGTAACAGAAATTCCTGCTGTTTTAAGCTACCCGTTTCCAGTAGTTTGTAATGGCAGCCCCAGGAGACTCGCACATCACCCCGCCTCCTAGAGGGATGACAGGAGGGAGAGTGACAAGCCCAGTGGAGAAGAGGTGTTGAGTGGACCACTTCAAGTGGAGCAGTGACCCTCGGTGAAGGGACAGAGCCAGGCTGAGGCTGCCTTGTAAGACCAGAGCCAGAGGAATGTGTGGCCTGACCTCAGGCTCCTTCCTCCTGTCTCCACCTGGGGCTCCCCACTGGCAGTACCCAAGGGAAGCCTGAGGGTGTACAAGCCCTGCAGACATGTGTCCACCCAGGCCAGCCCCCGGGGCAGAGGGCTGGAGGGCTAAGAGTGGAAAGTGTACCTGGAAGGGCAGACGAAAGCTACCAGCACAAGATGAAACCTCATAATGATCACTTCTGGAATGATAAAGCTGGAAAGTATCAATGTAAATCTTTCCTTCCTGTAAAGGGACAGTTACCCTCCCCAGAAATAGGAGAGATTGGTTTCTCCCTCCTGTACTGGGTCCTTTTCTCCTCCAATCCCCGAGATTTCTCTAACTCAAGCTCTCCTGTTGGTCCCTTTGTTATTTTCTGGTCTCCACACTCAGCTTTCTCTGTGGCTTTTCCTGTAACAGGACTCCCACCCCTGCATGATTAGCCCGGTCTCTCACTCCAGCGAGAGACCCCTTGCCAATGACCCCGGGGAATCTTTACCAAGATATCTTCAAAGTCAAAACATTTGAAAATCAACCCAGTCATCTTCTTTCCAAAACCCACATCTCGTTTGAAATGTCTCACATCTCTAAACCACCTAGGCGTAAACTTTCCAATTCTTTCCCTTTCCCCAAACATCAAGGCCTGTCAGCTTTAATAAAGACATTGTGCTTCCACTGACCCTTTCCTCTCCATTTTTACAACTGCCACTATGTGTCTAACCCATATCCATCTACACCTTGATAGTGGCAAATAAGCGCTGAGCTGTTTTTCACAACCCCAGGTGCCCAGGTCTTCCAATTTTGCCATGGCTGAGGCAGTACTGCCTTCTTTGGGCCATGCCCACATTCAAATCCTTCAATGATCCCTTCTGCCTCACGTCAACACTTGTCAGATCCATAACTGTCCTCCCTGGCTTTTCAGGATCTTCATATTCTGACTCCATTCTGCTTTCCAATCAGCTGCCAAGTAGCAGGTTGCTGTGGCCACACTGCTTCCATGCTGTCCTCCCCCATGCCGTGCTCATGCCTGTCCCTCTGTTGGCCTATGAGAGCAACTACCCATACTCTGTGCACCAGGTCCACCGTGCATCCAACTGAACTGAAAGCATTGGTCAAAATCTTACAATACACAGAGTCAACATTTCCTTGCAATTTGTAAATTATGAACCAATATACTGGTTCATAACCTCTTTCCCCCCTGTATCCTTATTTTCCAGATTAACCTACAAGCAGTATGTTATGGTAGTTCATGTTTGTCTGGGTGAATATTGTAGCTCAGTGATTAAGAATTTGGACTTCGGAGTCAGGCCTGAGTTAGAGCCCCAGTCTATCCATATGCTGTCTGTGTGACCTTGGACAATTTATTTACCTCCTTTTTCTCTCAGTTTTCTCATGCATTAAATGACAATTTATATAAACCACTTAGAACAGTGCAGGCATAAAATTAAGCTCACAACAACATGCACAGTAAACAACAAAGTCACACAACTTACACTCAAACCCAGTTAAGAGTGGTTTTTAGCTACATGCAGCCCATATATGGACAGCTGGCTGCTGGGTTGCATCATATGGTCTCCACTCCCATCCCCCTCCTAAAGCCAGCATTTTTTGCTCAGCCATGCAAGGTTTAATGATACTTGCTATAAATGATTTGCTATCATTTAAGATAAAGGAAAATTCTGACTTCTTTTCATTGTTGTACAATTCATAAAAAAAAAAGCTAATATTTTTATTTTGAATATAATCAATACAAGGGGACAAAAAAGGAAAAAAGCAAAGCATTTGGTCCTTAACCAGGACCCACTGTACACACTGAAACCATGAGATTTTGGACACATTTGGAATCTAGCAAATTTCTTTAAGTTTGCAGAAGCACACCACACATTAAGAGGAACTTCAGTGCCTAGTCGAAACAAGCCAGATTCATACAGGAGGGGATTAGGAAACAATTATTTCATGCATGTTTTCTAATGACCTTCTTGGAATCCAGATGGTTCCTTTGCTCTGCAAGTATTTTTTAGATAGACCTGATTTATTGAATGTCATTATTAATGAGCTGGGTGAGAAAAGGAATAATCGTTTAAGCGACCCACCATGTTTTCCAAGCAATGGAATGATGCTTTTCTAAGGGGCAGGCTGGGGAAGGGGGTGACTGTGCCAACGGTGTTGTACAAGGTCCCTGTGCTGCCAGAGGTGGGAGGCCCACAGAAAAACCCATGAACCTGAACACTAGGCCATAGTGAAGCTGGGAGTTCAGGCCATGAAATATGAGCCACCCTCAGCATGCAGTCCAAGGCTTCCAGCGCAGGACGGCCAGCCTGGATTATGACAGAGGCATCTGGGAGCAGTGCCATTTGTCTTGCAAAGTGACAACCAGCTATTCTAGGTGACCATCAATTCTCGCTGCTGGGTGGATGGTAGAGAACGCTGGGACCATTCGCTTTATTTTGTGGTGTGAGTCCTGAGGAAGACCATACAGTGATATATTAGGCTTTGATTATATTTCCTCCATCTCTTCTCCAACTCTCCCTGTTCTTTAGTCCCAAACCCGCATCAACCTCTGCTCTCTCCACTTTCTTCCCTTACTACCTTTGTTCGTCCAGTACATAGGATAATCTTTAAAAAAATGTCAGATGCTCCTCTGCTCAAACTGCCCCAATGGCAGCTCACTGCACACAGAACACAAGTCAAACCCCCTGCTCTGGCTTAGACAGTCCTATGTGATCAGGTCCCTGGGTTCCTCCTAAGCTGAAGCTCCTCCCTGGTTCCTGTGCTGCAGGGACGTGGGCCTCTCTGTCCCCACTTCATCCCATAACCACGTCCCCAAAATGCCTGGTGTCATTCTTCACAGGCATAGATGGCTGATATTCTTATAAAAGTATGCAGAAAAAGATTCAAGAATGTTGCTGTAGTTATGCGCCAGTGTGTATATGCTTGCTATGCAAACTTAGCCTCAAGTCCCCATCATTTCTCCCCGCAAAAAACCAGATCTCCACCTGCAGGCTTCTGCTGTTTAGAATTCTGTGGCCTCGACTGTTGATGACATTACCATATTTCATTGAATGCAAGACACTGTCAACAGTTAAGATGCCCTATTATTTTATGTCTCCCCTAACAATTTTTTAGGTTGCCAGTGAGTCTCTGACACAGTGTTTTACCACTGAAATTCTTTTAGGCTTGTTAAAATACCTCTTTTAATCCTGATTAGACACAGATTGTCATGCCACATGTGTGGATACACATAAGGAAAACAAAAGAGACTGGTTAAGATGGTTTTAGAACAACTTCACATATGGAGTCTGACTTGGAAATTCATCTTTTAACTGAGTTCCCAATCCCTATGCTTTACCACAAAACATCTTCATGCCCCTGGGTTCACTGGTGATGCAGCATTTCAAAAAAGAACCCATATAAGAACTAAAACTCACTAGTACCAGCCCCAAAGTTGGCTTCATGAGTACCTAGAGCCTACTTTTGTTTCCTGCTCTAAGAATGCTGCTGAAGACATCAGATTCATGACCTCCTGCCACCTGCTGGTTCTTAAAAGGTAAAAGTCAACTGTGCCAGGTGAATAATGCTCTATGTGTCTCCGGGGCTTTTTCCCAGGCAGCTAAAACCCCGACACACGTTTTGATGCTGGCACATTGGCGGTTTATGCATTTTCAGGGATTGACAAGAATATCCTCACTGCTGCATATAGTGAATGAAAAATACATCCCAAGTTTAGAGCTGTTAAATGCAAACAAAACAATGCAACCATATCTTAGAATTGATGACATTTGACTGTCATCATCACGATAATATTACTACCTTCTAGTTCTGGGGAACTTGACCTTCTCATAGCTTCTAGGGCTCCTAGTGCATTGCAGTTCAGAACCATGCCCTTCCCTCCCAGCACCAGTGACACTAGCCTTGAAGGATGCCTGGGCTGGGCTGAGCCAATCAGGTTTGTTCAGGAGTTTCAATTAAGGGACAAGCGATCCATGTCAGCAGTTAGCTGTGGTAACAGAGCTGACCATCAACTGACTCTAAGGCTGAGGTAGCCTTTTGGGGGGGGGGGTGCTGTGTGCACTGAAGAGACAGAATGAGCAGATCAGGGAGAGGCTGTAGTGAAAGGATAGAATAGGCACTTAGTGAGACAGGGAAAGTGATTTTAGCCCTGACTTTTCCATTCTTGATCATGCCAGGCTCATGCGCCTTCATTTTCTGTCCTTGAGTTAGTGATTCTTCTGTAGGAACCACTTACACTTGCTCTGCATTTTCACCCGAATGAGATTTCTGCTTCTGGCAGGTGGAAGAGCTGTGGCTGTTGGAACCCCTACGTTCAAACCCATCTACGAGACAGACGGCTCAAAGAATGTGGCACCACGATGCCCCCTGTGAAACACGCAGAGCAGGTGTGCAGACCTGGGTTTCCTCGTGTGGTTCTGGCAGGCCTGGGCACAGCCAGAAGGAGCCCAGAGCTCTCCAGCCCATCATGGGATCCCTTTCTGCTGGATGAGACTAGGAGGGCTGTTGATGAGGGAAAAAATCAGTATTATCAAGGGACATGCTTGGGGAACAGGCTCCCTGGTAAAAAAAAAAAAAAAAGAGCTCTGTAGCCCTCACCGGAGTGAGTGAGCGCTCACGTCCTCGCAGTCTCCTAGCCTGGGTCCCACCCTCCATGCAGCCCTGGCCGGTAGACCGCACGGCTCCTCTGACTGAAGCCAGGCCACTCCATTATGATGGAGGATTCAGGTGGGGAAAAAAACGTCGTTTCCTTCTTTGGAGAGCTCGTAGTTTTCTTAAAGCAGGGGGCAAGGTTCTTCCATTTGAGAGAATGAAGGTGGCGGGGTAGAGGTGCTGGGGGGAAACCAAGCGGACGCAGTTCAGTCAAGAAGAAAAAACCCAGGTAATGAAGTACCTTTCCTGTCTGGCTCACCCCCAGGGTCCAAATTTCAGTTGCGTTCTTCCTTCTTGGTGATTTTTTCTAAGGTCACCCAGCCCTAACTTTAGTCAAAACCTCCAGGTAGGGCCATCAGGCGTGTGGAGTCTGGAGGCAGATGGTAGGGCAGGTGGCTGGCTCTAGGTTCCTTCAGGGACGTGGGAGGGGTGGTCTTCTGGGTGGACTGAGCAGAGTTGGTGGGAGCTTATGGTGGCAGGAGGAGGCCTGTGAATCTGGAAGAGCCACGGAATTTTCCTGATTACCCTGAAAATTGGCAAAGGCGACACTTTGAGAGGGAAAGGGGAGAGGCCAGACAACAGTTAGGTGGGAGAGGCTTGGCCCAAGTTAGAGATAAAAACACTGAGGCTTAGGGCTGGAATTCAGACCCTCATCTGACCGGCTCCATACCACGCTCCTTTGGCCATCTACACTCTGTCCTCGGAAGCAGCGAGAGGGCAGACTCCTTCCTGCCCTGGGGCAGCCATGCTCAGGCCACCATGGCCTGGCTGCTGGAGGCATGAGGGACAGGGACGGCCCTGCTGACCCCCATCAGGCAGCTGCAGCTTGAAGTTCAAGGACACTAGTCACCATCACAAAAACAGCAGTATGACCACCATGGGGCCATCACTTTATCATCCTTTTCAAAGAACCTTTACATCCCACACCACTTGCCTATCCCAAATTTGTAAGATCAAGAGGCTCAAGGGCAGGCCCACTTCTGCATCTTGCACAGCATCTAGCCGGTTGCTGCTAGGCAGGGCCGTCCTGGGGGACAGGGAGAGAGGGTGGGCATTTAAGCACCAATTACCAGGCCTAGACTCCCGGGAGCTCACTTCCTCGGCTCAGCAAATGCAGCCCTCCC
This sequence comes from Manis javanica, assembly GCF_040802235.1. Classification (NCBI taxonomy): domain Eukaryota; kingdom Metazoa; phylum Chordata; class Mammalia; order Pholidota; family Manidae; genus Manis; species Manis javanica. The sequence goes on from NC_133164.1 coordinate 111,264,845, forward strand.
AGCGAGTTGCCTCCAGGGCAGGAGACTCACTGCTTTGATCTAGCTCTGTTTTCCCAAAGCTCGACCTTCTGTGCAGCCAAGACCAGCGACCCTCACGGTCTAACCTGCCTTGGAAAGCCACGGTGACATTTTCTGCTGGCTCAGACCCTGAGGTTGGAGCCCTGTGTGTGTGTAAGGGTAGCTTCTGGCTTGGGCTTTGTTTGCTATGGAATACAGACTTTTCTTGGGGAATTCAGGCATGTTTTCATTTTTTCCTTTTCTTAAAAAAAATGAAGTAAAATAAAAAGGCTGCAACCCTCATCTAAGCAGCATCTGCAGACTTCCAAGCACACACACTCACGCCTCACCCCAGAGCACCCTTGCCACGACGACGAACGCTTTTCGGTTTCAGTCATTAAAACACATGGAAAAGGCATCTCTTTAAATAGATGCATTTTAAGTTGTTTTGATCAGAGTTCCTTAGGTCGTTCTGAGGTCGTCGATAAATCTCTTTAATTCCGATTTCTGACCCTCCTGGTCCTAGCTCAACTGTACTTACAGATGACGCCTGGAATTTCAATAACCAGGAGGCCAGGCTCAGATAACACACAGGGTTTTACTTCTTTGTTTGCGAAGCTGAGAAGCAGGTTGTTCTGATATTTTCCTTTTTAAATTTATGCATGTCATAGCTTTCTTCAAATATGATATAAAGTAGTGTAAAGCGATACATGACCCTGGGTAAAGAGTGGGGGGTGGAATGCAAGGAAAAGAAGGGTAGAAAAGATAAAGCGGAACCACATTCAGGCCCAGAGTAAAAAATGCACAACCACCCAGCCTTCAAAGGCCGTGATGAGCCAGACATCTGCTTCAAAAGTTTTCAAGCTGACATTTTACTTACATAAACAGCCATATTTCATTTAAAGACTGACCATTCAGGAACTAATAGATCGTAGTAATTAAAGTAACAATTTCTTATTCAGCATACCAGGGATGGTACTAAACACTTACATACACGAGTTACTTTTTCCAAGAAGGGCCCCAAGCTGCACTTTACCCATAAATGGTATCACTTCCCAGAATGGGCTCTGAAGAGTCGCCTCCACCTCTATCTTTTAGGTCTTCTCAGAGCTACTGTGTTCTGTTTCTGATTCCACCTCTGAGCAGTAGTTCATTTGGGTATCAACACACATCCTCCTGAAAGCATATATCTTGGGTACAGTTTCAGGTTAGAAGGCCAAGGTAATCTTTCAAGTTTGAGGAAAATTAATTAAATAATATGAGAAATGATCTTTTGGGAAACAAACATGACCTTTAAAGGTGTGCTGGCTGGCTTTATGCTGCTCTTCTGTAGGTCTGGTAAAATCATCTTTGGAGGGAGGCTGGAGAAAGGAGGCTGAGGTTCCAGCTGCCTGAGCTCAAACCCTACCTCTACCACTCTGCAATCATGTCTGGACAAGGTAATCTCCCTGAGCCTCCGTTTCCTCATCTGCAAAATGGGCACAATAGGAAGATCTACTTTATAGGTTTGAGGGGAAGTTGAGGGGATAATGCAAGTAATGCTTAAGCATTTTGTTTGCCTTACCTTGGTGCTCCAGAAACTGTTTGTTCTAATTCACTGCAGAGAACGACTATCCTTATTGAATAGAAGCCATGCTGCCAAGGAAAGGGAACAAGGACAAAGACCCCTTCCTGCCCTGGGGCAGCCACGCTCAGATCACTGTGGCCTGGCTGCTGGCGGCATGAGGGACGTGAACGGCCCTGCTGACCCCCATCAGGCAGCTGCAGCTTGAGGTTCAGGGACCTACAGAAAGGCCTCTACTTTTTTCTTTTTGGCTAGGAATGCAAATATCTACAGCTCTTCATAAAGACTGAGGGATAAGAAAGAGCCAGTGAAAATGAGAAGGGCCAGCAAACATGTCAAGTGGCTGATAACAGCTGCTAGCGTCTGTTGCAACAACATACCTCGTGGATGGATGTGAGTCATTAACATTCCACTGATAGGCGGTAGACCAGTCTGTGCTGAAAAGCAAAGTTTGTGGTGGGGGGCAGGTTACTGAGGTTTATCTTTGTTTACCCTCCTGTTAGAACTCATCTTCAGGGCCTGTTTCTCTTCTTAGGAGATGATTCAGCTCATTACCACAGACCTTCCTGGCTTGCTAACCAAATTTCTACTTAATTGGCTTCCACGATGTGACCCGGTTCCTGAGTCTCCAGATGCTTTGGACGCCCATCATAAGTCCTCCTGGGCAGGGCTACAGTGGAATGTACCAGAAGTGAATGATAACCTGCAAGGTGGCTGTCAGAGCTTCACAGCAAACCCCGAGGATGTCCTGCTGAGCGTCTGCCAGGATAGAAGTTTGTTCAAACTCAGCTTTTTCACTTGAGTCCTTCCTTAGAAAGCACTGTATGACCATCTTTCCTATCAATACCTCATGTTCAGGTTATCTTGAAATAAAGCAAATTTCATTAAATTTTATAGTGTCAGTCAGATCACTTGATGTCCACTTTTTTCCTGGCACTTCCAACTTTCACCCACAGCATAAACTTCAACTCCACAAGACAGAAGTGTCTAAAACAAAAATGCCCATTTCTCCCATGGCAGGTGGAATAGGTCACTGGAGATGGAGTTCTGGTTACTACACAAGTCATTTAACATCTATGCTTCTATTGCCTCATTTTTGCAAAAAGTGAGTAGATGAGATTGCTAAAGCCTTCTGAGCAGAGGTTGCTGAGATAACAGGGTAGCCTACTGAATTGCATCACTGCAGAAAAATTTACTGGTTCACTCAAGTAAATTGTTCTTTTACATTGTTGCTGTCTAACTGTAAGGAATCCTAGCATTTGGCATTCTTGGAATATTCAGTTTGGCTACCTTGGGGGCAAGGTTCCCTTGTGTTGGAGTAGGAGGAATGTTCACCTGTTTTTATGTGTGTTCATAAGGGTAAGTGATGGCTATTTCAGCTCTGCACATAGAACGGAGACCATGCCACAGAGGCCCTACATATAACCTACCTACAAAGCAGCTCACTAGCTCCTCTCTCTCTCTAATACACACCATTATCATATTTTTGACCTGTCATCACTGGACCTCAGCACCCGCTGGTCACATGGAAGCTCTGTTTTAAGACTGAGTGGGTATGCACTGATTAGGTGAGATCAGCTGATGAGTTCTGCTCCTTTCTGCCTCCAGGCATTTATAGGTTGCATTTAAAGCCAGATGCTTCTAACAGTAAGCATGCAAAGAAGTGGGCTTTCAGGGCACTCAGTTTTCCTACTGAGCCATAGAGGAGGCAGGCAGGCCACCCAGAGTCACATACCTTAAGTTTGGAAAAGATAACATTTTCTGGATCACATGACATACATGGTCATGGAATAGGGGAGTTTCAAAGATTAAAAGATGTGTCACAGGATCAGCATGTCCAAGATCATTGGGTGGCCAAGCAGTGCAGCCTCCCATGACACTGTCCGTGGTTCTGAACCCAACAGGTGCTTCTCTGGTAAGTTGGGGTGGAAATAACTTGCACCCATTGCTAGGCCTGTGATCAGTGCCTTGAGAAAGGAGGAGTTGATGATCTGTGGGTTTGGGCATAAAACAGTAGGATTACAATAGCCCTAGGACCACCTGGTGGTTTTCAACATTTTTCTGAAGATACACTCATTCAGAGGCAGCTCAAAAAGCACCAGTTATTCAAGGGTCCTGTGAGCTTCCCCTCCAGAGGGCTTCTCAAACCCTTGGATGGGAGTGAGTATGCCATAATACAATAGTAATACCACACACATTTCATGCTTTCTCTGTTCTAATCTCTCTCTCACACACACACACAGAATATAGACATCTGTTTCTAAACCCATCCCTTCCTTGACATGAGTAGCTCCCTTCCTGGGCAATCAGATTTCAAAACATGAGATCTTTAACATGGTTCTTTCTTCAGAATCATTACCATCTGTCTGGTGAGAATCTTCTGAAGTTCCTTTATTTCCATGACTTACATGTTTAATTTGGGTGAATATGTTTATGTCACCAAGGCCAAGAGGAAGAAAAAAATGAATTATTAGTATACTAAGATCTTGGTTTTTTGGGGGGTTGGGAGAGGGACATTAATAGCACCTTAGCTGCCAGCTAGCCCAGTCCCCACAAATTTACAGATCAGAGCAAAAGCTCAACTCGGATGAGCTGCTGATAGGCTGGAATTCCAGGGCAGCTGAGCAGATTCCCATCTGGGATCCCTTCTGTCCTATGTGTGCTCATCATTGCTACTTTTGTCTCCACCCAGTAGCTAAGACAATATTGTTAGTGTTTAAGCACATTTGGCTATAGGGTCATGATTAAAAACAAACCATTCATAATGTAACTATAAACAGTACTCTAAATCACTTGTTTGCTAATGGATCTTCTGTATGACCACCGTGCTCACTTCGTCTTTAGTTATTCCTCACATAGTTGAAGGCCCACATGGTAAACTTGCCTACTTGCTAATCAGTGGTAGACAAGGATAAGGAGATGGCAGTGCTCCCTCTAATAGCACAGGCAGGAATTTCAGTGGCACATGGATAGTATGGACATTAAATTACAGGGAAAGGCACTGAAGCAGATACTATTGGGGCCCCAATGAAGTTTGCAGGGCCACCAGCATCTGTATCACTGTGCCTGAGCCTCTTCTCTGGCTACCAGAGGCTGCACACTTGCTGGCAGGGCTACCCAAAGGGAGGAAGACGTAGTCCTGGGGAATTAACACCTCAACCAATGACAGCAGCACCCTGCCCTGGACTGTAATTTTATACTATTCCTAGACTTTCCAGAAAGATTAAGCTCCAGTACGTGAGAGTGATAACTGGCTTGAAGCACACCATCTCTCAGCTGCCTTCTCTACCCTTTCTCACTTCCCCCCAGTGTTGCCTGGGATCATTTCCCAAATATACTACACACATAAATCCTGGCCTCTGGGTCGGTTTCTGGGGGAACCCCAGAATAAGCATTTAATCTCAAAATCTTTCTTCTGATGGCCGCAAAGTTTTGCTATTTTTGGTCTATTTTACTCCTACACTCTATGCTCTACTCAACAGAATTTTTTCCTAACCTTTGCTCTCCTCTTTAAGATTTCCTTAAATTCAATTATGTGGTCTGAGTATTTGGATACCTTAAGACTCTCTAATCATAGCAGAAAAATTAGAATTATTAGAAATACAACTTATTCTCCACATTTCAATTTAAAAGTAACATCTGAATCTGATCAACTTTTACCCACAAATGAATAGCTTCTACTAAATATCCAGAAGTGGCTTCCACAGGAAAGATCTTGCTTCTGCAAAAGCAGCATGGCCCACCTTACATAGGACTCATTGATTAGAAAAATTAAGGTGGCAAATATAAGCTTGGTCCATTAACTAGATGAGCTTGGGATTTATACATAATTCAACACAGGCTATGTTTACCTGCTTGATTTGACAATGAATCAACAATTTTTAAGTGAGAACAAATGTTTGAACTTTCTCCAAGTAACTTCTTACAATGGGGACTTTTCAGATAAATGTCAAAATATCCATACAGGGAGAGGCACATATTGTAATTCTGTGCACACACATTTAAGGTTGGATTTTAAGATTTAGAATATTTGAATTCATGTTCCTGATGGGGTGGCTTCCACCGGAACCACATGTACCCAGTCACCATAATGACTGAGTTGAGCTGACTCTGGCTGATGGCCAAAATGAGCATCATGCTTACAGTCATTTCCTCCTCTAAATCATGTTTGTTCAAAGCCTTAAGATCCTGACAGAAGAAACACAAATATAATTAATCCAATTTGGCACAATGCCTTGTAACTGTAGCAGTATACAGAGCTGGGTATTTTGTTGAAATACATGATTTTTAAAAAGTAAGATTTTTGTTGGTTTTCATCAGTCACAAAAGGACTGTAAAGCTTTTTTTCTGGAACAATATTCTCTGAATGCTGGACTTCTCCTGTTACTTAAATCATTTGTCTTCATCCCCCAGCCAGAAGTGCAGATTTTACAGTCCAAAGTGGAATCTTTTACCCTTCCTGCCAACAACATCTAATCCCATGTGTTACACTCACATTCAAATATCACTCCAGAAAAGCTGAGATGACTATTTTAAGCAAACAATAATTTTCACTAAGTTGAAAATCAAGAGCCAAGTTCTAAAAAGCATTACACCCATAAAAATCCCCCAACATTGACTTTTATATGCACCAGAACTGTGATTTTGGATTTATTTCATGATTTCAGCACAATTATTTTTTGTTGTTTTTTTTTTTTCAATACAAATTTCTCTGGTTCTTGGTTATGGTGCAATGAAGAAAGGTATTTCATGAGTTATGTGGCTGAATCTGGATGAGCACACTTTTCCAGGGAAAAAGGAGTCACCTTTCTTTTTTTTCCCAGGAAGCATTTCCCCAAAACACAGGAGTCAGCAGGGACTTCTAGAAGAGAAATTGGGAAACAGCACACGGCCTTTACAATCAGGAGTAGACCCGAGGGCTCTCTGTAGCGTCTGTTCCTACTTCCTACCCCGTATCTTTGAGTACTGCTGCCAGTCAAGGACTTCCTCCTGTTTACCTCACTCTAGGCACTGGTGAAAAAAGACAACAGGTGATTTTAAAAGGAACCAGATATTGTCATTGGCCTCTTGCAAGCCAAGCCATCATACCACGTGATCTGATTTTGTTTTTTTAATATGGAGAAAGTGCTACAAGAAACCAGGCTTTGCAGAATGAAAAACTTGTAACAAATTTTACTTTTTTAATTAAAGCATCATTGATATACAACCTTATGAAAGTTTCACAAGAACAACATTGTGGTTTCAACATTCATTCATATTATCAAGAGGCCTCACCCGGCCCCCCATTGCAGTCACAGTCTATCAGTGTAGTAAGTTGCCTTAGAGTCATTACTTGTCTTCTCTGTGCTGTACTGCCTTCCCTGTGACCTACCAATATTGTGACTGTGAATTATAGTGCCCCTTAATCCCCTTCTCCCTCCCCTCCCCACTCACCCTCCCACACCCCTCCGCTTTGGTGACCACTAGTCCCTTCTTGGAGTCTGTGAGTCTGCTGCTATTGACAAATACTACTTTTAAAAGAGTAAGTTCATTGGACTTAGTGAACATTTTGAGAAAAAAATTTAAAGTAATGCTTATTTTTTCTAGATAAAATACTTATTATATAAATTTGGAAAATGTAAAACATGATCAAATGTTCCATAATCCTACTTCTCATAAATACTGTTTACATTTTATTAAAACATATACACACATTAACCAAAACTAGGACTGTATTCTTTAAACTATTTTATTCTTGACTTTACTTTGAAAATTTTGTACTTTCTCTATCATTAAAGATTTTGTGAACACCTGACATTTATTGGCTACATTACATTCTAGTAGGTGGATAAACCATGGTTTCACTTTTCTCTAGTTATTGTACATTTGTATAAAGCCTGTGCTAAGACATATAATCCTTTAATAGACACCTTCTACATGAACCCTGGATAGTACCTTATTACATATTCCTACACAGGACTCAGAGGCTGATTGCCAAGTTGCTCTCCAGAAAGTTCTGTCGATGAACACCCCTGTAGGCATGATATAAAAGCGCCCACCCTCGGTCCCTTCATTAGCATTGAGTACTGAATTTAAAGTTATTTGCCAGTTGAAAAGGCAAGCACTGAGATTCATTTTAGTGCAGGAATAGAGATGGGGATCAAAGGAATGAGGATACGGCTCCAGCCTCGAGACAGTGCTCCAGCAGAGCCCTGAGGTGGGCTAGCTGCCTCAACAGAGAGGCAGTGTGTGTGCTGATTGTGAGCACAGCCCTTGAAGTCAGACCCTCTGGATTTAAAACCTGGGTTTCTTACTTACTGGCTGGATGGTCTTAGACAAGTAACTTAACCTTTTGTGTCTCAATTTCTTCCACTGTATAATGGGAACTGCACTATCTCAAGGGCTGTGAAGTTTAAATTAGATGATGTGTATAAGGTGCTTAACATAGTGCCTGGTTCATGACATATATTCAATAAATTGTAGTTTTATAACAACTGAAATAAAATGGTAGCTGTTAACTGATAATCAGAATCTCATTTTATAACTAAGTAGCATGCAGTGTTGCCAAACTTTATTTTGATGACAACTGTAAAGAGTAGTGTTAAACCCTTTGTACAGATGAGGAAACTGAACCTAAAAGAGGGGAAGCGTCTCTGGCCTGTGAGGGGCAGAGCCAGGATAAAGTCCTGGATCCTGAGTCTCCTGCCCCCCAGGCTCTCTGCACTGCACCATGCTACCCATTTGCACAGGACAGCCTTCAGCATCAGTGATGTGACCCCAAGATACCTGAAGTTCTGCATGCACTCCATTTAAAGAAAGCTTTCTTTGACTAACTGAAGTTCTCCACCCAGGAGTAACAGCCCACCTCCTTTACCAATATACAGTCATTTTATTACTTACTTATGAAGAGCTTAAGAGTTCCCACTCTAAAGCCACAAGAAACCGGGGCCTGGAGATGCCTTCTTTAAAGGAAGTCACCTTATTGGCTGAGCAAAAAGTCTGAAAATGGCAAAAGGAGCACAGGATTCAGTGAGCAAAGGCTCAAATCTCCAAATCCCTATGATGGGGCCTCTAGCTTCTGTCCACCTGCAAAGGGTGTGTATCTACTCCTGGACTGTCCTCCATGGAGCCTTGTCGTGTTTGCGGCTCTACTATAAATGCCCTTAAGGGCCCAAGCCTCCCCACCCCTTATCCAGCTAAAAGCTGTTGAGTAAAGGAAATTGTTTTGGGAGGTGATTGAAGGTTGGCTTTAACAACTGCTTTGAGTTAGCAATAAGGGCAAGGAGAGGTAAAATCAGGTTGTTCTGGTCCCTGGAGGGATAATTTGCCTCGGGTCTCAGACAGCAACAGAGTCCTTAGCTTTAGCCATCAATCTAGACAGATAGCTCTGCACTAAACTGGCTGGTGGGCTATTAAACCCTCCTTAGAAACATCTATATCAGCAAAAATTATTTGTAGAAATTGTGTAGAGAAGTTATACTGTAACATTTTATTCACCTCTAAAAGTGATTTTTTTCAGTTTGGAAACAAAAATGGATAGAATTGGTTTCAAAGAGCTCAGGTTCCTGCTGTGTTTACAGCTACTAGGTCTAGGCTAAGTTTTACAAGTCAGTGAGGGGCTCCCTTTAGGGTTAATTAAGAGGAAAAAATAACCAAGGCTTCAATAGCTTTATGGTGCAAAGTTCCAAGGACGACAGCTGTGAAACTGGGACACACGGTCAGTCTAGCTTGGTAGCAACATACAGAACTTCCTAGAAAGAGCTGGAAGATGACCAATAGAATCATCATAGGTGAGCTCTATTTAACCCACACATGCTTTCTCTTGTTTTCTTTCTTGTAGACGTCTCCTTTAATAAATTGGGACCCAGGATCCCTTCCTCACTCTCTCTTTTAAAGGCCAAGCAAAGTCAGGGTAAGCCCATACCATGGTGGGGGTGAGTGGGAAAATCCTGCCTGTAGGTCTGGGCCCTCAAAGCAAATATGATACTTGAAAGTATCACGAGTTATTGCTAAATTATTTGTATTTATAAATAATTTTATTAGCTTGTCATAATTAGAAAGTATGTTTAAATTTCTTTTGAAATATAAAGGTATGAGTGATTTTTCCCGAGGTACTTGAAAGGATTGGTGAGCCATTTGTGCATTTGCCACCTGGCTCGAGAAAGCCTGACCGCTGTCCATGAGATCCCCGATATCACCCGGGGGCCTTTGCCCTTTTCCCCTGGGAAGGCTGTCTTTGTTTATGAGCTGGCACTCATGAAAGTGACTTGGCTTCCAGAATTCTCTGGAAAATCTGCCTTAAGGTATGCTTTATGGCATGAGGGAACAAAGAATGAGAACAAAGTGACATTACACACACAGAACAATTTCCATAAAGCACCGCTTTCCCATCATTCTAAAACAGTTTTCTTCTCCCAAATGCCTAGTCAATCAATAGCACTGGATATTACTGTTATTGTGGACAAAACTTTCCTAATTATTTTGATATTTTCTTATTCTAATACTGATCTGTTTTTTGAATTACTTACATTTGTTATTTTAAACCTAACATTTTAATTGGATGCTTTATTACAATGGGCAACTCTTCCTGTCTAAGCGATGGCCATGAATTGGGGGGCTCAACATTGGTACAGAAAAATACCAAAAGCCCAGCGGGAACGTCCTGTAGAGAGGGTTATCTCGTTAAATACATCTGGGAACCCAGTGTTCTTCCAACAAAATATGGGATCAGGGTGAGCTGAATGCTCCAAATCCCTCAAATCAGCTTGCTGACTCTGTAATTACTGACCAAAAAAATTTCCCAGCATTAAAAAAGAAATGACTCAGGCACTGGAAATACTGCCTCCTCAGTGCCCCTGCCAGAATGAAAGATGAGAAAAGACACATTCAAGATAGAAATAAAATCCCATTTACTTTCAACCACGTGATCTTTTTCCTTATTCTGTCCAAGAATCTCATGGGCTGTCAAATCAGGCCTCTTAATTACAATAGAAGAAAAATGAATGACCAGGGAGCAAAAAGAAAAATCTGTCCTCAGGAAAAAAGAGATTATGAAATACCTACTCTGTGTTTGAGGGCCTATGTATAAGACGGTGGTGCTTTCAAAAAGCAACTCATTCAAGGTCCAAGACATGCAAGCATAAAATAAAAAAGGGGTTATTCAAGTTAGTATACAGCCAGTACAAATTCTCAGCAGAGATATGGAAAGCTGCAGGTTTCCTGAGCACTATTTTCTGTCTCTCAAAATAGAAAATATTGAAACTGAGGCAAATTCTTAAGACATTTAAAATAATTAAATTCCCCCAGATAAGACCAGTTACAGAAAAAGGTTATAAACAGAATACCTTCTCCTATATTGCTTTAAGCCCATACTTTTCTAACTGTGCTCTAACTGTGGGAGGAAGATTTCTCAGAAGAGGTGGGGTTAGAATTGGGTCTCGAATAATGAACTACTATCGGCCATGTCTTTGACATTTCAGAAAGAAAAGTGGGTGAGCAAAGATGTAAGTTTGACTGCACAAAGTTTCTTCAGGGCTTGGCAAGAGCAGATGCTTAAAGATGAAAGACGGAGACCCATCTAGAAAGGAAAGAAGGAGCCTCATGGGAGAAGAGTTAAATAAAAAGTTGTTCTGGTGTCGTCCATTTTCCTTACATCTAAGCCTTGTCTGTTTTCACCAAATGCCATGAATGGCTCACAGAACTGATACATCTGCCTGGTAATTGTAACTTTCTGTCTGGCAGGTCACCAATGCCGGCAGGTGTCAGAGATTAACATACAAGGGAAGGATTGCATTCGATTATTCCTTTTCATAATATTTTGAAATCTTGATCCTAGGTTTTTTTCTCCCCAAGCTATTCTTGACTTTCATTTTGTCATGTTTAATGTGTGTTCATATAAAATCTTCAGAGACAAAATAAAGTGGATTACAAGGAGAAATTACATTTTCTTCTGAGCATGGTAAATATAAAAAGAAAGAAATTCTTCAGATTTTTGGGTTAAACTGAAATGCTAGTGTGATAAAATGAGCCATAAGAAATACATACTTGGTCATTCAGGTGACCAAATACATATTTCCCAGGCGTACGTGGTCTTCATCCACAGTTTCTGAAAACACTGCAGTCTTAAAAGTGAAATGGGTGTCTTGTCATGTTAGTGAGAGATTTTTGGATCCCCACCCAAGCGCAGGTGCTGGAGGTTGAATTAGCCAATGGCCAATAATTTAGTCAGTCTTGACTATGCAAGGAAGCCCTCACAAAACCCCCTGAGATGAGCACGTCGCTGTCTTGGATCCTGCTTCTCTGTCGGAGAGCTTCCATGCTTGGGGAACCAGAATGCTCCCACGTGCCACGGAGCCAGGCCCCAAGCTCCGTGAGGACAGAAACTCCTTCAGGTGGGACCTTGTCCTATGCAACTCTTCATCTGGCTGTTAACTTGTATCCCTTACGGTATCCTTTATTGAAATGGTAAAAGTGGTTTCCTGAATTCTGTGAGCCACTCTAGCAAATTCATCCAGCCCAAAGGGTGGGGTCGGGAACCTTTAATCTATAGCCGGTGGGACAGAAGTTCAGGTAACTGCCTGGGGCTTGTGATGGACAGGTGTCTGGAGTTGGGGGTGAAGGTCAGTCTTGTAGGATGAACCCTTAGCCTGGGAAATCTGCTGCTGTCTCCAAGGATACTAGTCAGAATTAAGTTGAATTTTCAGACTCCTGCTGGTTTTTGAGAATACCACTCATTGGAATTGGTCTGGGAACCCGAGATGAGTTGTATTACTATTACTGTGTATAATACTATTGTTATGTGAAGGAAAAACAGCAGCTAGGGGTATCAGAAGTGCATGCATACAGTTTCCCAGTTCTTAAGATTATGAATCTATATTTGTCTCTCAAAATAGAAAATATTGAAACTGAGGCAAATTCTTAAGACATTTAAAATAATTAAATTCCCCCAGATAAGACCAGTTACAGAAAAAGGTTATAAACAGAATACCTTATCCTATATTGCTGTAAGCCCATACTTTTCTAATTTTATATTCACCCATGCACATATATAAATACACTAACTTTCATGAGTATGCATAGTTCTAAAGAAATGCAAATATGGAAGGAAAAGTTTTAACTTTATTCATATTTATAGCATTTTATTGTGAAAATATAGAAATCAGTACAAAAGATATATATTCAGTGTAACAATGAATGTATCAATGGAGACCTATGTAAATATCATCCAGTTTAAAACACAGACCTTCACTAGCACCCTAAAATTCCTCCTCCATATCACGTATCTGCTCACAAAATTATTTTGTAACAAATTATTTTGCTTTTCAATGCACAGATCACCTTGGTTATAATGTCCAAGTTATTCAGGTGACGTACATGTGTATATGTACGTGTTTATATGTGTGTCCACATACACACATATGGGCCAAACACATTTATCCATTTACCTATATGAATCATAACTTCACTCTGTAATGGCAATCAACAAATGTTTCTACTATCATGTCCTCTGTGCAATCATGGCCCTGGACTGATCCATTTCAGTGGGAAATCCCAAGTACCAGAAAAAATTTGACCTAGAGAGTCATAATGACCCTGTTTCTTTTAAAAATTGAGCAATTCAACCTTCATAACCTGGCACACAGAAGAGGATTACTAAATGTGTGCTAATGACGAATGAATGACTAATACCATCTTAGAAATGTTTGCTTAGACACACATCCTAAAAGCTATCAATCTAAAATACACCTGTAACATTCATATCATGTACTAAAACCTTTGTTAGAATTTTTACAATTCAAATTCAAAATAGGAACTCTTATTTATTGACTCTTTAATCTGTGAGGCCCTGAGGCTTCACTTGGTTTTAGTCTTGTCCTCATTTAAAAACACAAGCTTTAAAAGTGGGATATGCTGAAAAGCACCAAGAAGAAAACAGAAATCATTCATACACCTGCCAGCCAGCCCTTTGTGCTGTAATATTACATATCAACCCTGCATGTGGACTTGACCCCTCAGTCTGAGAGCTCCAACCTGACCCAGTACCTCCCTCTACTTTGCGGTAAATTGCTCTAAAGAGGTGATTTTCAAAATGTGGTCCCTGGCATCAGGGAAATTTGTTAAAAAGGTAACAGCTCTACCGCAGACTACAGAATCAGGAATTCAGGCGGAGGCAGGCTATCTGTATTTTAACAAGCCCGTCAGGTGCTGAGGCTGACATCCAAGAACCACAGCTCTAAAGAATGGGGCTCTACCCTGATTCAGTTTGGGTCCAGAAACCTCCATGGAAAGGCCTCCAAGTACAACTTCTGGCCCAGAATCTACAGCTGTATAACCTGGAGTTCACAACCTATGTATTTTCCTCAAATGCTCCAACTGACCACACACAAAAAAGTCAAGTACTCACTGGATGCATGGGAAGGAGAAAGGGGTCCTAAGTAATGGCAGGAAGGCTGAGAAAGAAAAAATCCAATTCTACCCATTTGTTTCCAAACTGAAAAAATCACTTTTAGAGGTGAATAAAATGTTACAGTATAACTTCTCTACACAATTTCTACATCAGTTTCTACAAATAATTTATATAACAGAATAAATCTGCATAATAGAGATTTATGAAAACTTTACAATTTCTTTGATCTTAGAGTAGCAATTCAGAATGCTGTAGTTTTGCCTTCAGTAATAATAAAATCAACAGCATAATGAAATGATGCTGGAAAGGTATGAAGAAACCTTGAGACTGTCAAAGTTGGCAAATGGTGGCCATGCTGAGATTTGACGAAATGATGGAATGCAGTAAGTACGGCTCTTGTAAAAAGGTTCTCCTCGGAAGTTATTATGTAAATTCAAATTAAACTCATTTCATACCCATCAGATGCGCAGAAACTCAAAACGCCTGACATAAGTAAGCGTTGATAAGCATACAGAACAACAGGAACTCATGCACTGCTTTTTTAAGTGAAAATTAGCATAATCATCTCAGAGAGCAAGATGCAATGAAAACGTGCATATTACCCCAGCAGCTCCAGTCCTAAACACATTGAGGACTGAACACTGAGCAATTCAACGCACATGAGTAGAAGGCACATATGCAAGAACATCTACTGACTGCAGTACTGTTTTTGATAACTAAAAATTCTGGAAAGAACCCAACAGCCCATCAGCAAGACAGTGGATATATAAATTGTGGTTTTATTCATACAGAAAAAAATATCACGTTTTGGTAATGTAAACTACAGAAAGTAAGCTGTGAAAGGATAGGTACAGTCATGAGACCATTTATGTCAAAGTTTAAATACTTGAAAATGATAGTATTTATTGCTAAGGAATACATACATAGATCACTATGAGGACGTTTCGAGCAATAATACAATCCAGATTCTTGGTAGTATGTACTCTGTGAGGGAGAGAAGGATACAGAGTTTCAATTTTGTTTGTAATGTTCTATGATTTTCAGTTGAATACAAAGTATTTTTATGATATTCTCTAATATTTGTAAAGATCTGAAGTACTTCATTTAGAAATATGTTTTGAATCTAGAGGTATAGGAATATCAACTGCAGCCCTTACTGGAAGGGAGACTTGGGTTAAAGGAACCTCTGTAGCCTTGGTTTTCTTATCTGGTGTGGGAGAATTCTATGGTCCAATGACATGTCATTTGTGAGGTGCTCTGCATTTTGTGAGGCATGGCACACAGTAGGTGCTCAGGAGATGTGTCTCTTCCTTGGGTTCACCTTCCTTCTCTCTCTCCTGCACCATGCCCACAATCTCCAGCTCTTGTTTCTCATCAACCAGATTCCCTCAAATTCTTCAACATGTCCAAGAAAGTGATCTGTATTTGGAAATATCCAAGAAAATGCAAAAGGGAGATGTCTGTGTACAAAGGTAGACGGTTGTCTTGGGCCGGGGAAACAACATTCCCAGAAAAACGGAGGTGAGAATAATGAGGTGCCAGGAGAAGCACAACTTGGCCATGACGACAGTAGCAAAACAAACAAGAATGACGGACAAAACTCATGTGGCAAAAGCCTACTAAATGGGCATCTCATTTCTTGACACTTAATTTCTTGGTTTTGCTGTTGCATAAACTGGAAGAAGCAAAATAATTGTTAATGCAGAGCTCCTGGGCGCATTTGGGAGACCTCTGACTTTATCAACGAAGACTTAAAAACTATCTTTTGGGCTGGGGTTTTTCAACAGTTAATCTATTTTATATGAGCTGTGATGCATTTTCAAGGCCACCATTTTCTAATCGTGTCCCTAATTTCAAATTCAGATTCTAGAGTGCCCTGCATTTACAGTCTCTGCAGCACAATACCAGCTAAGTCAAGGTGACATATACTCCGAGTACAGCTACCCAACTTCTTACTACTTGGTACACAGCACTCAGTGTGTCTACCTATAAGGAACTTAGCTCAGCCTTCCTCTGTTTTCAATACATCTTTCATCTCATCCACCAAACTTGGACTACATGATGCACCTTAATGAAATCTGAATCACAGCTCCACCCCTTCCCTAACTATGTGCTGTTGTGCAAGCCACTTAACCTCTTCTAGGTCACTTTTACCATCTGTAAAATGGAGATAATAGGGCTTATTTCATAGGGGTATAAATGAGTTATTATTCCAAAATACTTTGAAAAGTGCCTGGAACATAAATGCAACATGTATTTCCAAATGAATATGGCTATAAATAAGCTACATTGGCAAGACAAAGTGATATTTAATGTCTTTTTATTAAATACATCCAATAAACAATGCACCTAAAGATTTATGGCCCCACATATTGATATGTTCACATATCAATATATTATAGACTAGCTAGAGTAAAAGCTATGAAATGAATGAGTTCATTCTCAAAACAGTACATTTCAGATACTTCTGAAACTTTAAAGAACTTCAAAGAGTTGCTCATCTTTGGTTGCCAAAATATACATACACACTTTTCTCTGAATTTTCATTCCTAAATGTCTCTGATACAGCCATTATTCCTCAGAACTCAGCTCCATTAAACATAATCATAAACAGGTTCGTATCTATGATTGAGTTACTTTAAGAGGGAGCAAAAGAGGGCCTAGAAAAACATATTTTGACTGACACCTCTCAAACCTATCACCACTCCTGCCTTCTCTCTAAAGAACATACGTGTTTTCTTTTATTTACTTGTTTATTAAGGTATGACTGATATACACTCTTATGAAGGATTCACATGAAAAATCAATGTGGTTACTACATTTACCCATATTATCAAGTCTCCACCCACACCCCAATGCAGTCACTGTCCATCAGTGTAGTAAAATGCCACAGATCCACTATGTGCCTTCTCTAAAGAACATAAGTGTCTTCTTGGCTATATTATTGACTAACACAAATTCCCAAAGGGACAATTTCAGAGCACTGAAATATCTGTACTTAATTACAGAAACTAGTAGCCAAAGCTGCTACATGGGACAACCTGAAAATGGCCTAATATAAGGGAGGGACGAGAGAAAACAGCCAAAAGTGAGTCACAAATCGTGGGGACACTGGTGACATTTACCAGTAATCCCTCTTTCCAAAGGACTAGAGTGGCCTGACAGGAAAGAATTTGCAACTCTGTGTAGCCTTTCACTATGACCCCCGTGATTTATTTATGTCCTTTGTGGGGCAGGCGGAATGCAGTGATTTGTTTCTAACCAGCGGACACAGCAGCCAATGGGAAGCCACCACCGTGATTAGGTTATGAAAGACTGCGAGGTCCCTGTTTCTGGCTGGCTCTTTGTTGTGTCTCCTTGGCTTGCATGATTTGGTGAAGTATGTTGAAGAGGTCCTCTTGGCAAGGAACTGAGGCTCATGGGCAACAGCCAGTGGAGAACTGGGGCCCTTCATCCCACATCCCACGAGAAACTGAATCCTGCCAACAGCCTCGTGATCTTGGAAGCAAATCCTTCCCTAGTCAAACTTTGAATAGACCACATTCCAGCTGATATTTTATTATAGCCAGTGAAAGACTCTGAAGAAAGGACCCAGCTAAGAAGTGCCTTACTCACTCACCCACAAAAACTGAGCTAATAAACACGTATTGTTTGAAGCTTCTAAGTTTTGGGATAGTTTGTCACGTGGCAATAGATAATAAAAAGTCTACCAACTAATACTGAAAATCAGATGACATATAAAGCTATTTGCAATAACATTATCCTGATTCTCCAGGGCTAAGTGAATCTGACCGTATCTTTTGGTTCTTCAACACCTCTAAAATTCTGTTCATCAGTTTGGAAACTAAAATGAGAAACCCTTGTTCTCCCAAAGTTTTGGAGAACATATTGCTGAATATGCTTTCAAACCCGTATCACAATAAAATAACTATGATTTCAAGTTCTTTTAAATGTTACACCAGACAGATTTCTGTTAAGCTTTATTCCTACAGAGTCTTTTCTTCTTTTGAGATATAAAATTGTTCTCTAATAGTAAACAGACTTTTCCAAATTTTACATGGCCTTGCCCCGTGGGGGATTCTACTTGGTAAATTCCTGGGGTCATGTCTTACTCCCTATATAGAATACTCTGTAATGCATTTGGTTGACTTTAAACATCAGTGCACAATCTTGACCTATAAAATGGTGAGTTCTGAGATGAACCTCAAATGACATAAATAATGGGTGAGTAAAATAATGGGAACTAGGAGGCATTCATAAATGATGAAGATATACTTATTTCATGGCTGCTGTCTTTGAAAAACTGATGAATTTAACTTGAAGCACTCCTTTACATTTCCTCCATTGAGAAAAGCAGCTAAGTATTAGGATTGTATTTACTGTTTTGGGTTTGTGTGTTCTTCATGTTGACTAGCCCAAAGGTGCCACCAGTCCCATTTTTATCCATTATCTAAGAAAATTATATAGAGGACCCCAAAAGGCAGTACAACTTAGGTTTCTTACAAATACACTGGACTAATTGAGAGTCAAATAGGTTCCAGTGAAATCGAGCATCAATTTTTGTTCACTGTTGTAGCTGGACTGTGGCTGACCTTGACATTAAGTGGGTGTTAATAGGAGGAGAGGGGAGGAGACACTGTTGTCATTCAATTTTTTGTAAAGCCCTTACCTTTTTTTGTTTTTTATTTTAATAGTATGAGGTCTACTATTTGAGGAATTCAGTAAAATTGTCTGGAGGACATCTGTTCCCTTAAATTCTATTCAGTATTTAAAAGTCAGGAAAGAAATCCACAGTAAGTACCAGTGATAGGAAACTCAAAATAAGGACAAACAGAAGGTGAAGTTCCTAACTATATGTCCGGGAGCCTTATGACAATCACAGGAAAATTCTAGATTATGTAATTAAACTGGAGCTTGTAGTAATGAGAATGTAGGGATTATCTGGAATCAAAATGGATTTACTATGAACAAGTGCTTTCAAATATCTCATTACTTTCTTGGACAAGGTCACTCGCCTGTGAGCATATGCGGACTTCAACAAGACAGTTAACAGTCTCTTATGATCTCCTTGAGGACAAACTGGGAAAATGTAGTAGTGCGGATGAAAGGTAGCAGTAGATCAAATGCTCCAAAGACCGCTCATGAGTTGGTATCCATCCTTGGCCTGGAACTGCTCTATGTACTAACTGACTGCACAAGAATTTTGACAAAGGCTTGCTTAAACGTGCAGGTAAAAACGAGACAGCAAATACACAGAATATAAGATTTTCTGTAGTATTTCCCAGGTTAAGTATGTTTTTATATCCATTTTATGTGCTCTGTGTCTAAGTCACTAACTGTTAAGCAACCTGGGCTTTACACAACCTGGGTAAGCGGGTATCACCACCACCTTCACTCTACAGGGGAAGAGACTGAGAATTCGGTCCTAGGTGTCCACATTTAAGGGTCACTGGCAAGTGGAGCCATCCAACAGAAATCAGCAGGAGGTGAGGGGCTGGGAAATGGGCCATGGGAAGTAGCGTGAAGGAAAAGAGCTGAGAGGACAGGCACGGGATGAATACTGTTCAAACAGGTGAGGGCATGTGAGAGAGGACACGTCAGACTTCCTTCCAGCTCACCTCTCCAAACAAAGTCAGAATTAAAGAGTTAAGATGCCAGGAGACAGCTATCTGCTCAATTCAAAAAATTGTTCTCACAGTTAGAGCCATCCCTAAAAGAACGGAGCTTTGCCTGTACAACCTGGGCCCTCCTGCTGACAGTGTCTTCCTGACGCTCGCATTGAAAGCCTCGA
Source organism: Manis javanica (assembly GCF_040802235.1). Classification (NCBI taxonomy): domain Eukaryota; kingdom Metazoa; phylum Chordata; class Mammalia; order Pholidota; family Manidae; genus Manis; species Manis javanica. The sequence continues at coordinate 111,284,582 of NC_133164.1, forward strand.
AGAATTCAGGGGATATTTGGACACTGTGATATCTAACAAGTGTTCCAAACATGAGGTTCTACAATTTCTTTAAACAATGGTCCACATGATAAATTACTAGCTCTCGTACAAAGGCGGAACTCCATTTCCCAATGCAAAACTAAAGCATGACAGAAATGAGAAATTACATCAACTGAAGACAATATTTTTAAAAATTATGAATAGATAGATAGTTAAAAATAATACTGTAAAGGATCAGGAAAAATGATCCTATCACTTTAATAGGACTGATAAAGTCATTCTAAATGTTCTTGAGCTCTGCCTTCATCTGAAAAAAGAAATAATACTGAGAGAGACAAATACTGTTTTAAAGAATTTATGTAATATTGCTTGGAAACTAGCAGCACCACTAAAAAGTGGCCAAGATGGTCTGGGAGAGGCAGGAGCGGAGGGTGCTTGGAGTGGCGAAGCATCACCGACCAGATGCCTTCCTCCCCTCAAGCGGTGACTCTGGCTCACAGTCCTCCTGGTGAACTGAATCACATCACTGAACCTCCCCCGAAGCCCTGACCTGCCAGCGTCCCTCTTCCCTTGGCCTCAGTGGGCTTCCCCATCCCTTCTAACCTCTCGAACTCCACTGGGGAGGAAGATTGAGTCCTCCTAGATGCTGCCAAACTCAGGCCACCCAGAAGTGGCCTTTTCCCTCCTTCTCAAAAGTCCTTCAAAATTTTTAAAGGAACAAGCCAACCAGCATAACTAGAATTCTCTTCAGAATTTTGGCTTCCTTCTCAGGAAGTCCTTGAGTTTTCTAGTTCAACCCTAAGTGTTTCAACCTTCACCAACATTAAAAGTTACCAGGAAAGTAGTTTAAAATGCAGAGTCCAGGGCCCTGTCCTTTGACTTGGGGTGGGGATGGCCAGGATTCTGCACAAGTTCCCCTCCCACCCTCAGAACCTGTGGCTCACACTTGGAGAAATCCTGCTAAGAGTCTAGAACTGTGCCAACATTTAGGAAACATTAGGGAAAGACCTTGAAATGAAAGATGCAATATTAAGTATTTTTTTCTTTCTTCCCACCCAGAAAGAGACTTCATTTTTTCTTCTATGACTGATATTTAGGCTGTACAAAGGCAACAGTTTCATGACATATGTATGATTTTCAGATAAGTTCGGCAACATATCTTACATAACCTTAGCCATCATCATGTTTTCCTAAGAATGAATATGACAAGTGTCGTGTCTATAAAACCATGTGTGAGACTCTGAAAGCTATAATCGATTCTCTCAGTTCTAGGCTTCTCGGGTGCTTTTTGAGAACATCCTCATCTTTTCCACAAAATGTTGAAGTTACAGCACACATATTCTGGGAGCAGTGCATGTTTTTTTTTTTTCAGTGTGTAAAGATATTTTCCTTAGAAAATAACAGATTGAGTGCTCTATTATTTGCATTGTGTAATGTTCAAGAATTAAAGCAATGTATAAACTACCTACAGAATTATAGATGCAATACACAAGCACCTTGATTTCAAGGCATAATAGCAATTCTATCACTTTAATAAATTGTTATCAGCTACACACTAGGCGCCTTTCCTAATAAGGAGAAGATGACTTTATAAAAAGAAAGAAGTCAAACTGATTTTCTGTACTACCTTTGGTTCTCCTTGAAGCTTAATTGATCCCTTTCATGTAACTATAAACCAAGATGGAATAGTTCTAAATATATTCGTCTGGTGAAAACATGTTGTCTTAAGACTTTTTTTTAATAATAAAGGAATTTTAAGGAAATTAATCCCTCCATTATGAAATAAAAACCATCAGTATATTTCCACACAGTTGCTTTTTCTTCACAAAAATGGCAAGATTCGATACCACCTTGTAAACAATCTTTTCAAACTAAATGACACACACTCATGCATTTCATGCACACCTGACTGTGCAGAAGCTCTGAACAAGAAAAGAAAACTTCTTTCTTCCACGCCCTGTTCTTTTCCACTGGTGTGGCTTAAACAGCCACACGGCACAAACTGCAGTCTTCCTTGCTAAGACGAGGTGAGAAGAGGGCCGGAGGGAGAAAGACCACGGGGATGTGTGCATGAATCACAGGAAGGAAATGCAGAGAAACAGATGCCAGCTCTCACTGCCACAAAAATGAGTGTGGACATTGAGGGGCCAATCTTTCCTTTACACCCGCCATGGAGAGGCCCTTGGTTTGATGTGTACCCATTCCACACTGGTGTCAGAGAACACAGGGAGTAATTTGTATGCTGCATTGACCATCAGACTGAACAGGTACATTGAGTCACCTTTTCTAGAAACCCCTCATTCCTGATATGAAGTTTGGTTCCAGGCACTGAAGAAAAAACAAAATTTATCAAGTTTTATGCTAACAGAATCAATATGCAATTTTAAGAACTCAAAAATTAAATCATAAAAACATGCCTTTTATTACAGGAGTTACAAGTGACTCATAGACCTTTATTTTTCCAGACCAATAGAGAATAAGCTGGAGGGCAGTGGAGACAGAACAAGAGGTCATGAGATCTCCACAGGCACCGACCTTCAGGTATTCAGGGAACCTTCTCCTGCATCCCCACTTGCCCTACATATTAATCTAGGTGTCTGTGTAGATACACACCTATTTTAAAGGAGTCACCATTTTTCCCCCATCACAAGAACAATTAGAAAAGATTCCCCAAAATCAGAAATTTGTAAAAAAAAAAAAAAAACAACTATAAAGTGAAAATATTCTCTCAAGCAATTCTACTTCTCATTCTAGACCCTTTTCCCACTATAGGTATATACTTACCCCCAATTTTTGTTTTCATGAAAATGGTGGCACACAATGCTTATTTTTCCAATCAACAACCTATGTTGTGTGGGTATCATTCCACATCCATACATAGATTTAACTACTCTTAATATAGCCTCTAAATATTCCATAGTATAGATGTATCATTTACATATTCTCTTACTGATAGACTTTTATGTTCTAGTTTATTGCCATTACAAATGACGATACATAAACATCCCTAAATAATACATTCTGGGGAAACTACTCTAGGAGTATTTTTATATGCAGAGGTGGAATTTGCTGAGTCATGCACATTTTATATTTTGAGTAACACTTTAAAAAGGTCACACTAATTTACACTGTGACCAAAATGCATGTTATTCTCCCATTATCTTGTCAACACTAGATATTAAGTGTATAATACTGTACATCAATTTCCTAACGAACAGAGCTTATCGTTTGCCTTTGCATCACCCTTACTACTATAGAAAGAGTGCGTTTTTCATGTTCATAGTCTTTCCTATTTCCTCAGTGCATTTCCTGTCACACATGTAGTAGACTTAAACTTGGTGGCTACAGTGAATTACCTTCATGTTCATGCTGTGATCACCTCCTACGTTGGCGCTGGACTTGGCCATGTGACTTCCTCAGACCAATAGGATATTAACAAGCATGTCCCAGAGGCTTGATCAGTGCTAGCAAAGCTGGTCCCCTTGGAAAGGCCACTCTTAGAATCTTAAGCCACCACATAAAGGTGCAGCTCCTTTACAAGAAACACTCCATGGATAGAGATGCCTGGCTGTTCTAGCCAACCTGGCTGAAGCCCCAGACATGTCAGTGAAGAAGCCATCTTGGACGTTCCCGCCCCAGTGAACAGCACATGCAGGACCACCATCCGCCTAAGCCCAGCCTCGGACTGCAGAACCACGAGACATAATCAGTGCTCAAACCAGTGCACACCGGGTTGTCTGTTCCACAGCAACAGATAACAAAATCTTTGTTCCATTTTTATGTTTCTTCTGACTTGTAGAAACTTACTATATCTGAGGAATATTAAGCCTTTGTTCCATTATATACTCTGAAAATATTCTGCCCAACCAGCATTTTAAACATGTTAATCTTCTGTATGGCAAAAGTTACATAGCCAGATCTGTTAATCTTCTAGGTTTTCTGTTTAGAAATTTTAATATTTAAGTCAACAGAATGTTGAGTTATACACAGCAGTCTCATTTTATCTAATTCTGAGGACTTGCTATTTTCCTCTAAGAAAGAATCTTGAAAGAATCATTGAGGAAAAAAAAGCTGCTATGCTACTCTAAGTTATTTTGAACTCCTGCATTTATCTTGTCTGGCTTACATCAATAATTCACTAATTCATGGACATTTCTAGACACAAAATATAAATATGCATAAAGGGTTTTCAGTGCACATTTAAGACACTTGATTGAATACAACTAAAACTGTATCTCCTGATATTAAATCTACACCCCACCCGCCCCTCATCTGTGGCCTTACCCTCCTACCAACATTTAGGTTGGTAGATGAAAAGTTTAGGTCAAAAAGGTCTGTTAAGTCCACAGGGGCATGACAGCCACTTAAGGGGAGGTGGACCATATGTGGGCTTTAATGTCCAGTTGGGGACAGATGACAGTGCATCCTCCCATGGAGCTCTTCTTGGGAACATTTGGGTAAGCCAAAGAATGGCCAAGATTTTTGGATAACTCTTCTTGTCTGGAGGGAACAGAACAAAATCAATTTATTCATCAGTGCACATTCACCTCCAAAGAGACCTTTCAGGTGGTTGAAGGGTCCTAATTGGGATCTGGTCACTATCTACACACAGTGTGGAGAATCACGAAGAATAAGACACAAGTCAGGACATGGGCGCTGTGCTCATCACAGCCTTTCTCCCATGTGCCATTCCTTTGTCTTTCTGTCTCTTCATCTTACTGTCTTTGGAGGGAGACTGGAAGGTTCTGTGTACACCTTAATTCTACATTCATTTCCAGCACGAACACGTGGGATTAAAGTATCACCCTTTCCAATCCTAGTGGGTGGCCCCTTTTGCTAGGGGACACTCTTAGCCCAAGACACAGAAGGGACTTGGGATACCAGCTTCAATGCAAAGACAACAGAAAGAGGCAACCTGGGGGCCTCTGACCAGCCAAAAACTCAGGCTCTGTGCCCGGTAAACAAGATCAGTATAACCCGTTTTAAAGGTCCCATTGGGCCAAGGAAAAGAAAACTGCTCTGCAGATGAGGTTTAGGAATGTCATTCCTGAAGGACAGAAACAGGCTGCCATCTCTATGGGAGGAAACAGCCACCAGCCTGGCTCTCGTAGCTCCCAGACTCCGTCCCAGCCAGCCATCGGCTACGCACCACGAGGGAGCGTCTGCTGCTTCACGGTGCAGAGTGCAACATAAGGGCCTGACAACCAGCTTTTTGGATTGTAATGTTAGGGCCTAATATTAAGCTTTTGGCTGCCAAGGCTTCCATTTCTGAGGCATCCCTCGTACCAGCTATGCAACTGGGTAAAGAGCCAGTCTGCCCTACCCATGAAGTTCTGCTACTACAAAGCAGCCAGTGACAAGGTGACTGACCACTGGAGTGACTCTACGTTTTCCCTTTCCTGCATTTTAATTCCCAATCTTACATTTTAAATAATACCAATAGAGTGAACCCACAAAACCCTAGGCACCCCACCTTCGACCCCAAGAAAGGCAGAGTGTCAGCTTCATGCTTGCTCATTCTCTGTGTGGCCCTGGACATGCCACGTACCCTCCAGGATTGCAACAAATCTTGTTTATTCCAAGCCCCCCAATGGTTCTTGCTGAGGGGTGTCTGGCAATTTTAAGAACCGCAAGGGCCAGTCCAGCTACAACACTGGCTCTGGTGGGAGAACTGTCTGGGGCCACTCGGGGGTGTGCCCTGATTGGGCTGCTTTGCTGTTGTGGCAGAAGAGACTAGAGACAGTCCTGCTTATGCAGGAGGGATATCCTGACCAAAGAGACAGGCATCTCGGCTGAGATTCTGACAACTTTTACATTAATATTCTGTATTTTTAGTCTTGCTATAAATGAAGAAATCGATGGTAAGAGGATTTAAGTGCTTTACTAAACTGAAAATATATTAGAGATCATTGTGCCATCATATGATGCCAACCCTTCGATGGGCCAAATATCCAAGAGTGCCAGAGAGGGCTGAGTTCATTCAAGGTGGTTTACCCATCTTCAGAATGAGACAACCAGATCCACGATTGGCTGGTCAGTGGTCCAACTGGGCCGAGACTTTAAGCTCGTTATTCTTAACCCACTGTGCATCCCTTGAGAAGAAATTATGACAGCAAGTGGGAACATTTGCACTGATAGGAAGAAACTGAAATCACATGGACACTCCCAGATTGCTCTGCTTTCCATTATTTAAATACAGTGAATTACATCTGCTTTAGTTTGGGCTAAAACAAATTACCAAAGACTGGGGGGCTTAAACAACAGAAACTAATCTCTTAGCAGTTCTGGTGGCTGGAAAGTTCAAGATCAAGGTGCCAGCAGATCTGGTGTCTGGTGAGAGCCCTTTTCTTAGCTTGTAGATGGCCATCTTCTCATGTATCCTCACATGGTGGAGGCAGACAGAGAGGGAGAAGACAGAGAGGGAGGGGAGGAGGGAGAGAGAACAAGCAAGCTCTCTCTCTCCCCTGAGGACTCTCTCCTCATGATCTAATTACCTTCCAAAGGCCCCCACCTCCCATTACCATCACACTGGGGCTAGGATTCCAACACAAATTTTTGAAGGACCCAAACATTGAGTCCATAACAACATTCAATGGAAAACTTAGGAAAAATACCTTGATTTTCCAGTCTGTGAAGAAGGAGGGGTAGGGGTTGCAGGGCACAGCTAGGTAATCACTAAAATTCTTTTCAGATCTAACAAGAAACAATTATATAAGGAAAAACCCAGGAAGGCCTTCTGATAAACTCCAGATAGGGCAAATCAGTGGCTGCTACAATAAATGAAACCACGGACCGACTGACAAACCATTTGCAGAAAGCCCTTAAAACTAACAGCATAACCAAAAGAAATACACTTCGCACCATGAGGCTCTTCATTTCACTTGGAAATAAGAGACCATGCTGTGTTTTTTGTGTGCCGTTAAAATATAAAGTAATCCACACTTCAAAAGGGCAAGATCTGATTCAAATATGGCAGTACTCTAGAAATGGAACATTGGTGAAAATAATCCATCATGGTAAATGTAGATTTTTAACTAAGCTATGCTTATTTTTATTATTATTATGCCTTGTCCAAAAGAGGTCTGGCAAAATAAAACAAACTGTAGTTCGAAGGAGCAAATAACTATGGACACCCCATGGAGTGACACAAAGAGTCCCCAGAAACAGACTGAGTTAAGAGTATGTAATATTCGATTTGATTGAGTCAGATTTTGAAAGTGAATCCTATCTGGCACAGGGAACCCGTAATCTCTGTCAATCAGCTGCATAAGCCTACGGAAACAGTGGGCACTGAGCCCCCTCTTGCCACCTTCTGTCACCAATTGAGTGAATGCCATGAGGGAGATGCCCAAACTCAGACTGCTCGATGAGCAAGACCTGCAGTGGACAGTACCAGGGATATGGTGTCCAGTTGGATAATTAGCATGCCCCCAGCAAAGCTAGTGGGCGAGAACCGCTTTAATGATCTACAGCTACTTTCCACATTGGGCAACGATAGCACTGAACTTGATTCCTCTCCATGAGCATGGTGGTGAAGAGGATGCCAGCATGGCACAGAGGGTGCACCCACTTCACAGAGTCTGCTCCTCCTTACTCTCCCATTGTACAGATGAGCATGAAACTCAGAAATGAAGTAATTTCCCCAAGGACACAGCTGAGGAACTTCCCTGTGCCAGATGGCCAGCTGCATGCCACCTACCTTACTCAGAAGTCACCATGATGATGGCAGTATCAGAAAGGGTGCTTACATGAATCCTTAAAACACCTCTGGGTCTGATCTTGTTATCTGTATCTACCCTCAGCTTTAGCTCGTCTACACAACAGCTACCTGGAAGCTATGCAGTCACTCAAACTCAACAGACACCCATGCCAGGAGCACAGCCACAGGGCTTCGTGGTGGGCAGGCTTCCTCTAATCCTGGAGTCCACAAACCGTGAGCCACAGACCAAGTCTGGCCTGCTGCCTGCTTTTGAAAATAAAATTTTATTGGGACATGGCTCTGCTCGTTCACTTACTATGGCTGATTTCAAGCTACAAGGGCAGAACTGAGTAGTTGTGATGGAAACCATATGGCCCACAGAGCCTAAAATGCCACCTAGCCCCTTACAGGAAAGGTTGCCTGACCCCTGATTGGTGGCCTTTCCTCTCAGAGGGACTCTTGCCCTCATGACCTCACAAGGTTTAGAACCTTGGCAAATCTTTTCTTTCATCAAGTGGATTGGACTAGAAAGTCCTTATGAAAAGGCCTGTGCATCAGTGAGTTGTGCCTGCCCAATCCCCACAACGTTAGAAAATCAGCAGCTGAAGAATCCTGTAAATTCAAAAATCTTACTCCCAAAGGGCAGGTGATGCATTCTGTGAAGATGTTTTAGAAAATACCTTGTAATGGAGACAAAAATACTAAAACCAAAATAATTTTAACTAGTCTTTATCATCATCATCTGCTTATGGAAGCCTAGTGCTTTAAAAAACTTAATATAGCCCGAGATTTAGGACTTTTTCACTTCAGTGGCATAGTTTTGACATGGACAAGGCAAAGGAGAATCTGAAATCAAAGACAGAGCTCAAACATTTTTCACCACTTATTGATGCTACAATCCTTAGGGTAAGTGCCTTAACCTTCCTGATCCTCAGTTTCTTCACCTGTAATGTAGGAGTATGTATCAGTTATCTACTGCTGTGTAACAAACCACCCCAAACTCAGTGGCTTAAAACCACTGCTTAATTGATCATCATTCTCCACCTGAGCTGTGCTCATTTGAGCAACTGATGCCATAGCTCACTCGTACAGCTGTTGTCCCTGGCAACTAGCCTGGGGTGTAAGATGGCCTCACGCACAGGGCTGGTACTCTGGCAGTGGCTGTCATCTAGGCATCTGTCTCTCCATGGGCCTGTCATCAGTAAGGAAGACGGGACTTCCTCACACGGGGGCAGGAGCATTCCAAGAGGGGAAAGTCAGAAGCTGTAAGGCCTCCTGTGGCCTAGGCTGTGAAACTTGTACATTATCACTTCTGTTGGCCAGAGGAAGCCACAGGGGTGGAGAAATGGATTCTACCTCCAGATGGAGAGAGCTGCAAAATACTGTGGCCATGTTTTCCCAGGATACTCCTGTCTTTGTGTGTATTGTGATTGCTGAATGAGGTAACATGTAGAATATGTCATCAGAGGGTCAGTTCACGAACTCTCTGGGGCGTACAGAAAGAACGTCTCTACTCTTCAGCCGGTTTTTGGCAAGACTGCATGGTTGAACAAGGACATTCCTCCTGTTAACGTGCACCCCAATTCTTGCAGTGTTTGGAACCAATCTGACAACTCCTTGCACTTCAGCTCTCCTAAGTATTTATCTACTCACTTAACAATTTGAAAGAAGTATACAGAGTTGGCAATATTTCCAACATTGTTTTCTGTCAGGAAGCCTGGTTTGGAAAAATTACTTTGGGAAGCTGTCTAAATCAAAAAGGAAAATACTCAGTCAAATTCATTTAGTAGCACAATAAATAATGCCACATGGCAGCCTATGTGTTGGAGCATTTTCACTTGCCACTTTAGTGGATCTGTGTAATCAATTGTTTTGGGAAAAAAAATCACTACACATCTATGTTCTTGCAATGAATGTTTACATTTGGTGAAGGGTGAAATTTTCCCCCTGAACTGGCACTGGCTTTCCTCTGATATCACTGTCCCAGCCAAAGATAAAATAGTACCAGCAGTGAGACATGGTGCACAAGTAATAGTTTCTACGAATCACACAGCTATGCTCATACAGCCTTTTGCAGGAGAGCGTCTCCTCTGTGCCAGAAGAGAGCCCCACAGGCCAAAGCTGGTTGCAGCCTATATTTTGTCAGAGGAGTTGACTATCCTAATCCTGGGGTCAATAAAAGTAGACAGCAAAGCCCTGGCCAAATGAATGATAATTTTAAATAGTCCCTGTTCTACCCACCTGAAGCAAAACAAATGCAGGGAGAGTCTCTGCTTATTGAACTGCATTCTGAATTGCAAAGGGGTGAAGGTGCATCACAGCTCAGCTGATGGAGCTCAGGCTCACTGAGCACTAGCAGAAATAACATTGAGGATCCAGGAGGCACAGGGGACTCTGATTTGTCAGGTGAGAAACCGAGGCCCAAAGAGGTCCTTACGCACAACCAGAGAGAGTTACACACACAACAACTGTGCAAGCCAGGCATCTGTAATCCAGATGCAGGGCGGCCCCACCTCAGAGGTCCACAGATGGGCTGCAGGGCCCTGAATGGGTATAGAATTATAGCTGCTGGGAGATACTGTAGTGCCTTTTCAGCAGCATGAGAAACTCAAGCCATGAACATCTTTCCTGTTCAGTGGCAAACGAAGAGGGAGGAAGTTTGGAGCAAAATCCAGACCAGCCACAGTGCTGGTTCTGCCTGGGGAAAGTGGACTTGCTGGTGGGTAGATACTGTCCCGTAGGCAGGCTGTTGGAGCCAAAAATCCTGGAAAGACAAGTGGAAATGAAATGCCACAGTTGTTTTCAGTGATGTGGGTTGGCCACAGACTCTAAGATGTTCCTCCCACACTGCAGCCCCTGTCTCCACTGAGGTGACTTGGAGGCTTGAGGGAAAGGGTAACCCCTCTGGTTCCAGAAGCATAAATCAAATGCGTCCGTGCTATTTTAAAGCATGGCCAATGATGAAGGAGCTTTCTGTTCCCTTCCAGGCCTTGCATAAGGCACTGCCCTGGACAACCAGCATCTAGAAGAGAATTCCGGTTTCCAGTCAATGTGCACCAAGTAGAGAGCACGCTTCTTTCGATGTCCGAAGCTTGACTTGGAATAAAGGAATTAGGGACGGGAGCCGCCTCCTCATTTGCATGATTTCCTGCCTCTTGGGTTTCATTTTAAAAACATGGGCACAGTTCATCACATTCAGCCCTACCTCTAAATGTGGACCCTGTTATAAGGCCTGTTTCCATGATCGTCTGGCTTAGAACAGATTACCCAGCACAATTTCTTGACTTCATTGTGGGCCAGATGCTCTTTGACCAACCGCAATAGCTCTATTGCATTGGTAATGTTTATGTCATTGCCGCTTCCCTTTGGACCACTGGTTCCAAGAAGCAGGAAGACCAGAGGACTTCTGATTAAGAGATGAGCTCTAAGGTAGAATGACAAGCCAAAACTCTTACGGAGTCACAAGTTAGACCTGCCAGAAACCCACGGGCTGCTAACATGTCTCCTCTCCCTACCACATCAGACTACATGAGAACGTGCTGGGAAAGTGTTCCATGGCCCAGCAGGGGTGGCAGCCTCCACCACGCCGGATGGGATGGTCTTAGGGAGGCAGATGATGGCGAGGCTCTCAGGGTGCAGGTCATGATCACGGCCCTCCTCCCTCACCTGGTCACAACCTGGAAATGTACTCAGCATGAAGTGGGACCACAGCCCCATGGTCTGGAGAGAATGAGCAGCTTTGAGGTGGGGTGGAAAGTGGCCGGAATGTGAACTCAAAGTGCCAAAGTTTAGTTCTTTGCCAGGAACCAGCAGGGACCTTAATTAAGCCAGGCTTCAGTTTAAAGTTATTTGTATGATGAAACAGTGGGAGGACATACTTTCTTAGATTCCTCTGGCTCTAACATTTTATTCTTTCCAAGCTAACTGGATAGAGAGGCACATGTGTGTTCTTTCCATTTTAACATACAAATGGAAAATGTTATCTCTTCTCTTCTAATGAAAAATACAGTGATAAATGTCAGAACCTGAAACATTTTTTTTCCTTGAAATGGCACACTTAAAAAATCCTTCAACAAGAGGAACTGTTGATTGCCCAATATTTGAAGTTTAGTAAAAGACTTAAAGTTTAAAAGAACATAGGGCTCCTTGGCTTTTGTTCTTGGGAGGGAGAGCTGAATTTGATGGCAAATTTTAATAGGTATATTATAGTCAAAGCTGGGCAAATACCCAATTTACATCCTCAGCTCTCACTGTCTCTGTTATGTTTGCCAACAGGTGATGTTCAGCTTCCGCTCTAGAAGTCCAGGTCTGATGTCATAATTCAAGAGTTCTGATTCTTACGCTAGCTCCTTGGGTTTCTATTTATGATTAAAACCACCAGTGACCAAAGTAGGCCATGCAGTTGCCTTAGAAAGAAATAGTTAAAGCTAACGTACAGTGGGAGTCCGTACTTCCCTACGGAGTGTGCCAAAGTTGAAAAGAAATGTCATATCATGCACAAATGCCAGTGACTTGGAACCATTCTTTATACCCTGTGACGGGAAGTCAGTGCTACAGCCACAGCTCGGACATCCCAAAGAAAGAGACCAACTCCACCAATTATCGATGAAGTCCTGTCTTGGCAGTAAAGCCACAGCTCAGCAGCATGGGGGGCATCTCAGAAAGTGCTGGAGGAAAGCTTTGCTGCTGCCTTGTAAATGACCTGCATGCTCTAGACATCTCAGGGCATTCGGAGTCTCAGCCCTTTCAGGGTTCACGCAGAAGCGTGGTATCCAGGGCTCAGCTTCGCAAGCTCCCAGGTGAGCCACACCTGCCCCGGAGCCCCTGCTCCTTCCTCCTGATGCCCAAGCCTCCTGCCTGGCGCCCGTCTGGAATGACAGATCAGTGGGCCTACATGCTGTGGCTTGGTGTGGGCTGCTTTGGGAAATGCATGTAATACAGAGAAGACATCTTGTCATCAGAGAGACTGAGATCTCAGCAGAGCCAAATCCTAGCTAGGGACAAATCCAAGGGGTGTTCAGGGTCCAGCTGCGTCCTGTCTTCTAAGAGTGATTAAAGTGGTGACCGTGACCAACGGCAGAGCTCAGGCGGCCTTGGATCAGCAGGGCAGCACAAAGTGACCTGTAGTAACATTTGCCTCCCCAGCATTCCTTCCTGGAGATGATTGATGGGAGCTCTGGGAGTGACCTTTATCAGATGTGCTAAAATTACTTATTGAATGTGACCCAGCTGCAGAAGACAAAGCTTTATGCAACATTAAAAACAGCTGGAGACAGAGCCCCTGCTGCAGGGTCCAAGCAGAAGGACAGGCAATGACCTTGTGTGTCAGAATTTAATTAAAAAGCTCCCTTCTGCTCAGAGGACCAGCCGTTTTTAGCAGGGTAAGCATATAACCAGTTCTGAAATTATCTGGAGAATCAGTATGCCTTCATAGTAACTTCTCCAACCCACACTGAGGTTTGGTTTGGTTTCACTGAAGTGGTAGGATCTAAGGAGTGCTATGTAGGACCATTTTACAGACAGATTAAGCTTAAAACAAAGAAAACTATGTATTGTTTACAAGAATACTTATATAGAAAGGAAGTTAAGTTTATCAGGAAGACAGAAGAACATGAACAATGGCATAAAAATGGAATAACCATCTGGAGTGAAAACCCTGTGCTGGCTGACATGGAGTGTTCCAGAAGGTTGGGTAAGCAGAGGTGTGCGAACACAAAAAGCAGAACCTGTGGTGGCTGAACGTTCCCCTGAGAGCATTGGGAATCCAGGAGCCACATGGACAGACAGTCTTTGTAACAATCAGTAGCTCGAGTCTTAATTTCCTCTGAATGATTCTAACACTTGCTTTTTAAAAATGTTTCACTTTAAATTGTTTATTGTACAAAGATACATAAAATTCTTATAGAACTATATAACAGAAAAGGTTAAATTCCCCAGATAATAATAAATTATTCACTTGCTCTAATTTTCCCACCTTTATATTTCCTATGCACAGACTCACAGTGGTAATTATTTATAGGTACAAAAAATGAGATATTGTATACATGTACTAAAGTGAAAAGAACCCGAGTGTATCTTCTATGTCTTCCAACATCAGTCCTACAGACCCCATCTAGTATGTGAAATAGCTGTAGGGTATATTCATCCTATGGACAGATCATGGTTGATTTAACCATCTCTACATTGATATATCCATCTGGGTCATTTCCAATTTTTTCATTACGTAGGACAATGCTTCCAGCACTTTCTCTTACGCTTCATAAGGTACTTCTTCCCAGTTGTCCTGTGTGTCCCGGATGATCTCACCAACTACCTCAGGGAGTCTTTGGAACCTGTCTGAAACACCTTTGTTTCCTTCGTAGCACTCAGCTCCCTGTTCAAGTTCAAATCCTGCAGTCGGAATGCAGGGTAATGAGTGCTGCTGGGCTGTGTCAGGTTGACTGGAGACGGGGAGCCACAGCCCACTGAGAATGGCTGGCATCCGAGGACACAAGGACAAAGCCATAAAGTCCTGGGCCAGGTCCACAGTGGTGGACATAGGAAGCAAAGAATAGACTAGGAGTGATTTAAAGGCACATAAGAAGGGGCTTCAAAATACACGTTCCAGTGTCAGTCACAAGAGTCCCAGCTAAAACTTGCAACAGGATGGCTTTGAAAGGCATCATGACACTGTAGCAGGAGTGATAAGTTGGCTTTGTTCCCTCGTTCATGGCAGGCTTGGTGGGCACAGGCCTCTCTGGGAGAAGACTGAGACAGTGGGGCCCGGCTGGGGCCTCAGGAGACCTGCCCGGGGAGCAGCAGCAGCCAGTGGGGTTTGTCAAGGTGGTGGCCACCTCTGGTTGCCTCCCCAGGTCAAAACGTAAGGAGGAAGGAGAAGGGAGTAGGAAAGAGGGGTTCCAGGGCTGGGATACAGTCAGACTGTCAGGAAGTCTCTTGTGTTCACAACAGTATCCCAGCCCATGTCAGGCCTGGAGGTGGGGGTGGGGGAACCAGCCCCAGCCCCGAAGGAGGCCACCGAGAAGGGCAGTCAGAGGCTGTATCAGGGCCACAGCAGGGAAACACAGGCTGTCTCCCCCAGTCAGCCCAGCTGGCCAAACCCTGGAGGGTGAGGGCTAGGCTGAGCCACAATGTCCACATTGCATTCTACACACCTGACCCCATACCAGCCTCTGGCAGGAAGACCAACCCAACTTCAGCACCCTGGAAATCACTGTTGGGCTCTGACTGCACACGGGGCTGGCTTCGTAATCTGCCAGGCCCAGTGCAAGGTGAAAATGCGGGGCCCTGCTTCAAGAGCTGTAAAGACTTCTCAAGATGGTGACAGCAGAGCATGAAACTAAGCACAGGGCCCGTCTGAGCATGGGGGCCTGTGCAAATGCAGAGGTCATGTGGCCATGAAGCCAGCCCAGCAGCTCAGAGGGGAAGATGGGCTGTCAACACTAGATGATAATTTTTACAGCACTGATAAAGAGCCTGTTAAATTCTCACACACAGTGTTGGGTTTTCAAACTTCTCCTTCCCAAAGCCAGCCAAATGCAAAACCCAACCTAATGCGTAAAAGTGACTAGGGCAGACCTTTTTGGGCAGTTACTGCAGGAACCTTGAGCCTGGCCCCCTGCCACCAGTCAGGCACCACCCCACAAGGACCCCTGAGCCACTACCTCTGATCTCTGTGTTCCAGAAGGCCCAGCTTTCAGACCACCGCAGGGAGCTCTACGATGCTCCACAACAGAGCCCTCTAAGAAGGGGACCTGGATGGTGACATAACAGGACACACAGTACGGTGTCATAAAGGCAACGCAAGTCAGCAAATCACCCCATCCAGGGGCGTTCTTCCCACCCACAGGGAGCGCCTTTTCCAGGCCCACTCATTTTTTAAAAGGCCCCTGATTCAGTCACTTGTGTCTTGAGACCATTTCAAGAGGGGCTGGGTTTGTGGTGGGGCGAGGGGAAAACACTTCAATATTGAGCATGTTTAAGGTTCATATGCATAATTTACCAGTACCCTAATTACACTTATCTTTCTTTAGAAATGCTATAAAATTCAGGCAAAAGTGTCCAAAATTAGCATAGGAGGATGGAAGAACTATGCCATTAAATAGCTGTAACTGTATACAGCCAGTTAAGTCCCTAGTACAGGCTCTTCAGACATGCATTTGGAAAGAGCCCGATAACACTAAGCAGAAAGGAAGTGCTTTCCTGTCCTAAGAGAGGAACAGCCTGCTCTGCTGTAAATTGCCAAAGATCCCATTGGCTGATGCTGCTAATCTTATCTAAACATATTAATAAAATCCTTACATTCCCTTATGAAGAAATACCATCACTGACATTGTGGCTGGCTAACATTTGCTTCTTAAGAAATATCACTCCCCACCAACACTTAATTTCCCTCCCCCGCCCCCCAAGAAAAAAATGATGGCTGCTTCCTGGAATGTCTAGCTACCAAAAATCTTTAAAACTTCATAAGACATTAAGAATAAAGATGGAAGTCAGGGAGAAATGAGCAATTAAGATAAACTCAGTGGACTTTTTTTCTTTTAAGACATGCTTCCTAGGGCTACCACATTACCACCACAAATCATTTTGCAAATTGTTTCCTCTGGGAAGTGAGGAGTCAAGAAGAATGGGTCGTTTCCAAGTTCTCTCCTTGTTAGAAAGGTCTGGCTTTATTTAAAAAGATAGTAAGTGAAGGTCCAATATTTTATTTCATTAAACATTTCCTGCATGTATGCATCTTTGGGGACATGGGCTCTTCAGCTTGCAAATGGGGAAACAAACGGGAGGAGGTGGTGGGGAAGCAAATGATGGAGACCCTGTTCCTTCCTCGACTCCCCCGGAATGCCATGCTAGGCTAAGTGGATCCCGTGGTAATGCAGTGGTTCTACTGGTGACCAATGACTCTGCTGTTACTGGTGTCCCCTGTTATTTTCCAGGGCTGATGACTTGCCAACAATGCGACTTTGCACTACAACAAAAAAAATGTTTCTGACAGATGAAAATCATTCTCAATCATGTGTATAAAGTCCTGGTCAATATGCAGGTTTAAAGCAGACCCAACTCTGGGTTTTATCAGTAGATTCACATTTCATGCACAAAAGCATGAATCCAAAACATTCATTTCCCAACATTATTTTTAAATTGTACTATTTTCAAATTTTTAAAATTGCTTTGAACTTTTGTCTACTTAATCATAGGTTTTTTTAAAAAATTGATGTTGTGGCTATTATTTTTTTAATGTTCAAAATCTGAGTTTGCACAGAAAGAACCACAGGAAGGATAATCCTTCTTGGGGCAAAAGTGGGTTCCTGCAGGGGTCCAGCGCTTTCCAAACCTGGACTCACATGCATTAGTCTGCTCCAGCTGCCATAACAAAATACCACAGGCTGGGTGGCTGAGACAGAAATTTGTTTTGTCAGAGTTTTGGAGACTGCAAGTCCAAGATCAAGGTGCCAGCTGGGTTGGTGTCTGGTGAGGACTCTGTCCTTGGGTTGCAGATGGCTGCCTTCTGTGTCCTCACACGGCCTCTCCCTTGGTGCCCATGCATGCACGTGGGGTGGGGGCCCTCTTTGGCGTCTCTTCTTACAAAGACACCAATGACACTAATCTTGGATTAGCATCTCAGCCTTATGACGTACTTAACCTTAATTACCTCCATAAAGGCCCTTTCTCCACAGACAGACACACTGCGGGTTGGGACTTCAGCATATGAACCTGGTGAGGACACAGCCCATAGGACCTCCCAATCCTCACATCTCAAATAAATTATCTGGTAGAAACAAGAGGCCAAGGTTTTCTGCAGAACAATGTTGAGTTCTGCTCTGCCCGCACAGTCCTCTCTGCTTACAAGCTCTCCCGTTGGTTGATAAAGAGAGTTGATCCAAAATTCCTGCCTCTATTCCATCCAATGACTGGTTACTACACAGGCCATGCAAAGGGACCAGTAGGGCCAGAGAGAGGTGGGTGGGAAATTCAGTACAGGTGTGACTGGAAACAAGTAGTGTTTCTTCTCAGAAGACTTCTTGAACTAGCACAGAGTGTCTGTGAGGAGTCTTTGGAGTTCTTTTTTCCCAGCTGGCCTCCAAGAAAATTAATCAATTGACTGTTGACTTTTCTTCTCAGTAGAGTTTCAGGAGAATCACTAGTAATGTAAGCCTTTTCTTGACCAAGATAGCTGAGAAGTTAGCTAAACTGAAATGACCAGATTTCTCCCTTTCTTGACCAAGAGAGCCAAGATGGTAACTAAGTGAAATGACCAAGAGCTGGTCTTTTAGAAGCAAGGTAGCATCTGGTTAGTTCACCTGCACAGGCAAACACAGGGCATGCTGTAGACAGCTCTGCCCACCTGCTCAGGGCCACAGGGTCCCCTCAGATGGGCATGTGCCTCATTCCCAACTGCAGGCCTCAGCCTCTCTGGAGCTCACTGAGCCCCAGGACTTCAAAGGTGGGCACCTGCAGAAGGTAGACAGATGTTTGTCTCTGGGGCAAGCTGGAGTCACACAACAAGCTGACTACTAACACACAGGACACGGGCACTACATGAATTCTGAGTCCAGCGACATTCTCACCACCTAACCTCCACCCTGGCAAGCCACCTGAGTGGGTTCCCATCCACTTCATTCACAGAAGTCTCCATTTCTTGGCTGTTTCCACATGTTTTTATCATTTCTACCCCTTCAAAATTTCTTCTCTGCAGAGGGTGGGTCATCTCAGGTTGTCTCTCAACAACGTTTGCTCTTTTTCCCCTTTTATTTAGCCTGTAAGCATGGTCACTGGACTGGCATTCCCCCAGTCCGGCTCTCCCACCAGAAAGCTGTGGCATCCTCCATAATGGGGAGGGCTGGCCTGACCCCACCTCCACTCACAGGTGATCAGCGCCTTGCTGCCACCAGCTTGGCAGGAAATGCAAGACTTCCTCCAGTGTCTTTGCGCCTTACCAGCACTTTACTCTAAAACAGGACATCTGACAATAACAACAATACGTAAAGCAGATTTTGTTTTCTGAGTACTGACTGTATTTCAGGGGTAACAGACTCTCAGTTGATTTATCTTTTGCATATATCTACTGATTCCTCTAATTTTTGCAAAATCTCTTGAGGGAGATATAATTCCCATTTTACAGACAAGAAAATAGAATAGCTGAGAGAAAGTAACCAAAACCACACAGCTAGTAAACTGAAGAGTCAAAGTGAGGTAAAAAGCCCAAATTCATATTTCTAGAATGTTGTCACAGGTGTTATTTTTAGCAATTTGGTTCCCTTACTGTAGGTAGATATCACCCCCCAGGAAAAGGTCAGATTCTAAACCCCCCTGCTCTCATTCTTAAACAGGAGAGGCCATCATTTTTCTACTTTTAAAACCTGCTGGTATTTATTCTTGCATCCAGCCAGCACTTATACCCACCCTGAGTCCTGGGGTTAGGCGAGGGGGAAGATACCGAAGGGTCAAGCATAACTTCCTTTGGGAGGTCAGCCTTCTCCTGTCACCCCGAGAGTAGAATAAATGAATAGAAGCTGCTTGCTGCTGACCGCCGCTGTATTTCCCACATGACGCATAGGGGGAGAGGAACAAGAGCGCACGCTGGGGACAGAAGCCCGCACAAAGGAGGGACAAAATGTTCAGGGAGGCCAAGCAGAGCCGCCCTCCGACACATACAATGTGTTTGGTGGGGAGTAGCTGTGAAAACCAGGCTTCTAAGCCAGAACTTAAAGGGGTTGGCTCTGGGTTTTGCATCGGGGTTGCAGTGGCTTACAGGAGGGTGCATCAGGCCCCCGGTCTGCTTGCTGTAGCATTTCTGGCTTCTGCAGGGCTTTGCATATATTCCCCTGGATTTGCCTTATGCCCCCAATAGCTGTGAGCAAGAATAGTTGCCAGGGCATGGTCCCCAAGAGGACAGCCCTGGGTAGAGACTGTGATGTGGCCCGGCAATGACCTCCCAGAAAATGAAAGGGAAATCACCCTCAGGGACACGCTGGGGGGCCAGGACCTCCCAGAGTCAGCTCATCAACTGGATATTAAAAATGCCGTAGATGTGAGGTTTCCAGAAAGGACAAAGGGCAGAACTGCTGCTGGGCCAAGGAATCCAAGCAGATCCCAGCACACCGGCTCCAAGAGAGCAGATGCCCCTCCTCGCTGCCCACCAACCAGGATGAAAATGAGGGCTTTAGAGCCTCTGTCATTCCCAGGGTCCTCCAGCAGGGCCGTGGGCCTGGATCCCAAGGAGCTGGTCCTTCAGCTGGGGGGTCATATTGCTTCAATTTCATGCTCCATCAAAGGAGTAAGTTGACTGCTGAGTTGGAAAAATGAGCTTGAGCCAGAAATTCACCCGACCACTCCTGATTGTAACAGTCATCAACCACCAAGTGAGATGTGCTTTTCTCCTTTTTGCTCCACAGTGCAGCAAGCCAGGATTAACTTATTTCCTTACAAGAGGTTGGCTTGCTAAGGGCATCAGGAAAGGCTGAAGCATTTGGCACAATCACATACAGCTCTGCACTATCACATGACTTTTCCTTGTGTTTTTGTTTTTAAGAAACTGGATTTTAGATCTTCGATGACACTGCTTTTCTTTTTGTATCTACCATACAGTAGTTGTCACTAAATACTACAATAAATGAGAAGATGGATGAAGTGGACGATCAGAACTATCTGGATCTTACAGCAAAGTTGACTGAACCTACTAATACCTTTTACTGCTGATCCACGTAGAAGAGCGATTCTCCAAGTATGGTCCTGACCTGGGGATTTGTTAAAAATGAAAAATTGTTGGGCCCCACCCCAGACCTACTGAATCAGGAGCTCTGTGGGTGGGGCCAAGCGATCTGAGACAGTTTTAAATGTCATCTACAGACTGGACCCAGAGCTCCCTCGTCCGACTACTAACACAGGCCAGTCTAGATTTTAGTCACTGGAGAAACCCAGTGACACCCTAATGCCTTTCAGAATACCCCAGGGTCGACACCAAAATTGGTCTTTGCAATGCTTGTTTTGGGGGAACAAAAATGAAAAGAGCATATTACCTGGCATTATCACCTTGGCACTCACTGGCATCTCCATATTTACTGAGCATGCAAAGAAATAAACCATTAAGCCCATTAACAGTGAATGAACGTGTGTTTTTACAAAACATGTCTCACAGCATCAAATCAATTCCCTGGTCAGCTTGTTACTGAGTGTAATCGAGCCAAGGCAGTATTATTGTAGCTGACACAAATTTTATTTTTTTCCCTTCCCCTGAGAAGCTGGAACCAATTGTTGTTACAGGGAGACTAAATAAAAGAGGTCCAGGATTTCCTGTTATTACACATTGATTTTTTGAGATGCTGGAATAATATCATTTGGGTGTTTGGGGGGCTTTCTATAACATAATTAAATCCACCTGAAATGGCACTGTGCAGAATTTGCCACGGATTGTTTTGACAACATTTCCAAATGAAATAGTTCAAGGAAGAAAAATGACTACATAACAGTTCTTCCATATGCCCCTCACCACCATAACATTCTCTACCGTGGTTTTATATCTCATTGATTGTAAAAAAACCCCACAAAAACCCTGCTTTATGTGAAATGTCAAAGTATGTCAATCAGTCAAGATAATTTATATTGCTTGGGAAGCTCGGTGGGATTAACTTCATTTACTTTTGAACTTCAGCAAATATAGATAAGCGGGGTGATCCAGAGTTCTTGGAACAGACGTTAGCTGATAGAAAGATGAAACTCAAACCCAATAGTTTTCAAGAAAATGAATATTTGTGCTTCATTCAGGATGTAGTGTCTTGTAGACATTGAAGCCTGTATGTTTGCCCCTGAGATGGTTAATTTTGTGTGTCAAATTAGCTAGACACGGTGACCAGTTTTTTGATCAAACACTAGTCTAGATGTTGCTGTATTTTTTAGATGTTTTTTGGATGTGATCAACATTTAAATCAGACTTTGAGTAAAGCAGATTGCGTTTCCTAATGTGGGTGGGCCTCATCCAATTACCTGAAAACTTTAAGAGCAAGCACTGTGGTTTCCTGAAGGACTTCTGCCTTCAGATTGCACTACAGAAAATCTGCCTGAGCTTCCAGCCTTCAAACTCATGACTTCAACACCTGCTCTTACCTGAATCGCCAGACTGCTCACCTGTCCTATAGATTTTGGACTTTCAAGCCCAAGTGCACAAGTCAACTTCTTAAAATAAATCTCTCTCCCTCTAGGTAGAGATCCTATGGATTCTGTTTATCTGGAAAACTCGAATATAGCTCCCAAACTCCAACTTTTGACCCATAGTCTCAACATTTATGCTTTCTTCTGTTCTCTGTTTAGTTGACATAATTTGGGGAAACTGCAAAACTGCAGCGAAAAATTAAGATCCTTCCAAGAATTATTTTACATCCAAGTGCCACAACTTCCCAAGTGGAAAATGAAGTTATTGATGTACTATGGTGACTACAAATGAGAGTAACTGCCATAAATATGTGAAATCCTCCAGAACTTTATCTGTACTTCTATTATTTCATTTTGTATATTATGTAAATCATGTATTTTCATGCTTTGCTTTCCCGTTCATTAAGAGCATCTTGAGGACTGGCAAATGTCTGAATTAAAAAAAAAAAGCTTCATGAAATAGGTTTAAACATATTCTTTGCTAAATGAATGGCCAAAAACTTCAAACCAAATACCATTCTAATGCTCTTCAGCTCTGTCGTGGCTTCTCCCAACACCTTGAGTAGGACATGGTCTAACTGGGCTAGTCCCAACTGGAGGAGCAGCTGGCCTTGAAGGGTTATACAGGTGCCAAATAACCCCTGAATTAGCTCAGAGTTTAGTCATCTCTGGTTCCCACCAGCGCTGCCCATTTGATCTGCTTATAGTAACATTAGATAGCATTCTCCATGCATCTAGATTTGATTAGTGTTTTTGAGACAGATCCCAGGTATAGAACTTTCAAAGAATTCATAGCAAACTTTGGCCAGAGTCTCTTTGCTTTCATACTTCTAGAACTTTAGTTGAAGTAAATGGGTGACTAGAAATTGAAGCTCACATTCATACCATAAAATATATCTCCTTGATAAATCACACTCACAGGAAATGAATTGCCAGTTTTGTGCATTAGAGAAACAGGGTCTATGTTTAAAACACCATAGTAGGAATTCTAACGCCCAAAAAGGACTTGTTAAAATCGGGTCAAAATTAATAGGTTTCACGAACTTCCTTTCAAATCATATTTCAGTTTTGCTCTACACATAGATTCCAAAAAAAAAAAATGCACTTTTAAACTTCTAGATTTTTGAAGAAGACAGTTTCAATCAAAAGCCCCCTTCCTGATGCAGCTTTCATGAAATAGATTTGCAGGGATATTCTCTGTTACACTGCAGCCTCGCAAGAGGTTTCATGTTGGTGCACAGGCTGTGGAATCCATGTGTTTGCCCGACTGGGGGTGGGGAGGCACTTCCAGCTTAGCCCCCTAGGTAGCTGACTCTTCTCCACTCAGAGAGCAGCAGTGATAGACTGTTTCGGGTTGAATTGTGTCCCCTGAAAATTCACTATGTGAAACCCTAACCCTCAGTCCCTCAGAATGGGACCTTACTTAGAAACAGGGTCATTGTGGGTATAATTAGTTAAGATGAGGCTATAGTAGAGTATGGTGGGACCCTAACTCTATATATTAGTGTCTTTATAAAAAAGGGGAAATTTGGTCCCAGATGTGTACACTGTGACAACGTCATGTGAAGATGAAGGCAGAGATCAGGGTGATGATGTGACAGAAGCCAAGGAGTACCAAAGATTACTAGTAAACATGTAGCATGTAGGAAAGAGGGCCTGGAACTAATTCCCCTCCACATCTCTAGGAACCACCCTGATCTCAGCCGTCCAGCTCTGAGAATGCTGAAACAATATGCTTCTCTTGCATGAGCCACCCAGGGTGTGGCGCTTTGTTACATCAGCCCCAGCAAACCTACCTGCAGTGCCACAAAATTCATGCAAAACAAGGGGGCAGACTGCATGGTTTACAGTGCAAGAGGGTCAGAATGCATACCTTTGCCAGGTTATGTGTAAAGCCAGCAGCCAGCATCTTACCAAATACATCTGGGACAATCAACCTATAGGCAGCCACACTTCTAATGCCCCAATACTGGGCAATACTGGGTAAGGGCCCTTCCCACCTCATGCAGGTGGTTTCAATTCCCCACTCCCTTTTGTCATTTTATATATATTAAGGCATAAATTACATGTGACAAATTTGGCCTAAGTGCACAGTTTGGCAAGATTTGATAAATGTAGTAACTACCATCACAATCAAGACTTAGGATCGACTATTCCGTCACTCCCATATACTTCCTTCCTCGGATGCCCCTTTAGTTAACCCTTCTCTCCCCAGCCCCAAGCAACCACTGGTCTGTTACCTACACCTCTTCCTCTGCAAGAATGTCACAAACAGAACCACGCAGGTTTCTATCTTTTTGCGTTTAGCTTTTTCCACTTGGCATAATGCAGTTGAGAGCCATTCACGTTGACGTGTATCAGTGATTCGTCCATGTTTACTGAGTCATATTCCATGATGAGGATGCAGCACATCTTTCTGCATTCCCCAGGTGAAAGCATCTGGCTTGTTTCCAGTTTGGGGAGATCACAAATAAAAGCCACTATAAATATTTGCACGTTTCTGTGTGAGCATAGGCTTTCCTTTCACTTAGGTAAATACTCAGCAGTGGAACTGCTGGGTCTATGACAAATATTTAACTTTAAAAGAAAACATCAAACTGTTTTCTACCGTGGCTGTACCATTCAGGTGGTGGCATCTAAAGTAATTTGTGTGTGGGGGTTTTACTCCATGGGCTCCATGTTACACTTGACATTCAGGAAAGGTTATAGTCAGTCAATAAATACATTTCGGTCAGTGAGCAGCTTCATTTTAGAGTTATCAATGTAAAATAGGGATGATGTCTAAGACTTAGTCTAAATATCAGAAATCTTGATATTCATGACTAAGGCCCAAAAAACAAATGGAGCAGAGCTGTCAGGGGATGGAGGCCTAGTTAACACTGGACGCTGCAGCTCCCTCCTTTTATTTTGCTTCTGATTCAGTGTGGGATTAAGCCACCTTTGCTGCCTCCCCTGCAGGGATGCGTTGTGAGTAGGGCCAGGGCACGGTTTTATCCTGCCTGCCATTCCCACTCTGCCCACCCTCCCACCTGCCGCTCCCACCACGGCCTGTCAGTCTTCTGTTTTTATGTCCAACAATGAACCATCACTTCAGAAGTGCTGAGGAGGTGAAATGCATCCATTTAAGAGTTGGTGTGTGCCTGACACAGCCTGTCTCTCTCCCCCAAGATCTGTTTGCCGCCTTTTGAAGTGAAGATGTCAGCAAGTCGGCTGAGTGGGTCTTGCCACCTGAAAGAGGCCTTTTCCTGACTACTCCCTAATCCCTTTTTGCTCTCTGAACTTGACGCCAGTCATGAGTGCGCCTCTAAGAACAGAGCCAAGAGAAATCCTGGGAGTAAGTGTAAAGGCCAGCTGGTTTGTATGTAAAAGAAATCCGTAAAAGAAATCCGACACCCTAGGTTCCTTCTCTGAAGGGCTGTCCCACGAACCTGTGTGTTGGGGAGAAGGAATGCGGGAGGGCACTTGGCTGCCCTGGGCATCCATGGGAAAGGGAGGGCAGGGTGTGAGAGCAAATGGCATGAGCACTGGCTACACTCTGAGTCCACCGCACACTCAGGGAGAGAAGAATTTACAGGTTCTCCAGGGGTGGCAGCCCCGTTTAGGGGGCTGCTGTGAATGTCCAGGCCACAGCTCCAGCTGGAGCTGGTTTTCTCCCCAAGGAAAGCCAAGTATGGCCGTGCAGTGGGGGAGGCATTGGGGAGAGGAGCTGAATATTAATTTAATAAAAGGAAAGCTCCCTGGAAAGACACAAGGAACTAGCATAAGCACCCTTGATTGATGGCACTTCTGCTTTTCCCCAAGTTCAACAGTTATAACATCAGAAAGTCTTCCCCAAACATCTTAGATCCTGTTTGATGAAAATTTGCTCAAATTTGTTGCCCACACAGAAAGAAGTGTGAATAAGATTTGTAGATTTTTAAGAATCAAGTCTACAGATACTATGAATAAATAAGCACATAAGTTATATAGAATAGAAGCCTGCGGGCCCCACCTTCATGTATCTTATGGGGAAAACAAAGACAGGAGTTCAGTATCAAATTAATTTCGAACAGATGTAGAGAGGAAAAAAAACCAGTGATGTGATTTGACTGAAGTGAATTGATCACATAGGAAAGAGCCAATCTACAGAGCCGACATCATTTAAGTAGAAGGTACTTGCTTTTGTTATCAAGAACATGAAGAGAATCGCAGTACTAACAGGGTTGTTTGTCATGTGTTGCCAGCTTAGGAACACATTAATTTCGCCCTCACCAAACTGAAGTCTAACCCCTAGACTCTGGGACACAGAATTTCAGAGGATTTCTTACTCAACTCCTCTCAAAACACCAGAGTCCCCCTGACAAAAGACTGCTAAGGTGGTTTATCTTCGACAGCTTACAGATCTTGGACAGCTGGTGCAGCTGCATATTTGGCAGAGATTAGCCTCTGGATTTGTTAAAATCAGCTAGAAAAGCAAAAGGAAATAAAAAAATAAACACAGCTTCCATAAATGTACAGGCAGGATATAGACCGTGCACCTGGTAAACACTTCCCAAGACTGGCTTTCTCAACTACAACCACAGGCTGGGATCAGTGGGGACCTTTAAAAAAAAGTGGGATCCCTGAACCAGACAGCAAGACTCAGACAGACACTGAGAAGTGACTAGTGGCTACCAGGGGGAGGGACGGGGGTGGATGGGTGGGGAGGGGAGGGGGATAAAGGGACCCAAAAATTCCCAATCATAATAAAGTTGATTACGGGGATAGCAGTACAGTATGGACAATGTAGTCAATAAAAAAAAAAAAGCTTAAAACAAAAGGATTCCTGGGCCCCAGTCTCAAGAGATGCTAATTTAATGCGCTGGTGTGTCACCTGGACACCGAGCTTTCTAAGCTCCTTGCCCTCTGTCTCTCTTCATCCGGCTGTTCACTTGTATCCTTTATTAAACTGGTAAGTGTTTTCCTGAGTTCTGTGAGCTGCTTTAGCAAATTACTCCAACCTAAAGGGAGAGGTTGTGGGAACCTCCAATCTGTAGCCAGTAGGCCAGCACAGGGAACTGTCTGGGGCTTGCGACTGGTGGCTGAAGTGGGGGGTGGAGGGCTGTCTTGTAGGACAGAGCCCTTAACCTGGGAATCTGGTGCCGGTCTCTGGGCAGAGAGCATCAGAACTGAGTTCTCAGACGCCCTGCTGGTGTTCAAGAATTGCTTTGTGGGAAGACCCTCTGACACATACTTACACACATTGGAATCGGGTCCGGGTACCCGAGTGAAGTTACACTACTGTTACTGCTGTGTAAAATATTGTTACTGTTATACATATATGTAGGGAAGAAAACCACAATTGCATTTGGTGTTGGAGATATGACACCCTCAGTATGCCCAGTGTGTGCTGGTGCCCACCTGCCTGCTACATGCCAGGAGGAAACATTTGGCTCTTACTGCACTGGTGCCCTGGCCAGCAAGAGCCACCTGGGACTGTCGCTGAACAGTGCTTCATTCCCATTACCAGAGAACGTGCCCTGAGTGTGCTGAGCTCCCAGCCTCCACCTCCACAGTCTTTACCAGAACAATAGTGATGCCAAGCACATGAAGAGGAGACGATGCCTCTGGGATCTGAAGACAGGAGAGTAACAGCATAAGACAATCTTCCTGACAGTCCTCTATGTCCCATAATTCAAGGAAAGCAAATCACATCAGATTTGAGAATTTATTTTCTATGGAAAACAATGAAGGAAACCCCTATTCAGAGTCTAAGAGGGTGAAGCCAGTTGTCAATCTATTCTACAAAGTCTTAGGGTTCAAAACCCCTGGAAATAATTTAATTCAACATTCTTCTCTATGATATTAAGCCATGGAGGACTGAAATGTGGTGACTTGTCCAATTTATTGGCTGGCGACTTGGCCAGGATAGGCCAGTTCGTGCTTTTTCCACTGGACTATTTACTTGCTTCCAACTTCTAGTCCTTGTTGCAATGCCGTGTGATCAGTTAGGGACCAGGAAACATGAGAAGCATCTACTCTGTGTGCTGGCCACGCACAGGGTGTGCCCATGATTCTAATGCGCCTCTATGTGCTTTCCTCTCAAAGCTGCCTTAGAGTGAATGAGGAAAGGCACCAGGGCTCTGAGCTGTTTCCTTTGGTTAGTTTTCTTTATTTCCTTTAATGTGAGCAACAGTTGCCAACATATTTGAAACGGAAGTGACAACTTTTTATGCTGTGCTGAACACTGAGAAGGAGCCAAGCAGAATATGTGTTGACTGGAGGAATATAAACTTACCCGACAGGCTTTCTAGCTCTTGTGGAAAGTGTTCAAGGCACCCCCATTCTTGTCTGCTCAATTTTCATTAAAAACAAACAAAAAAGCCCTGAGGTAACAGATTTTGGATATGAGGAGTAAGAGTTATGCCCACGAGCAACAAATAGATTCCAGCTTAGATATGCCACGATCCACCGGGTAACAAAGCAAACTCTTGTCTTCCTCTGCTTAAAAATGTCCCATCTTTGCAATCATTTCTGATAACCCAGGGAAAGGAGGAATCAAGGGAGGCTTTCTAGTGCCTCCAAATACACCAACCACACTGACATTCTCAATCTCAGTACTACTGACACTTGGGGCCGCTTATTTCTTTGTTGCGGGGCAGGGAAGGAGGTGGTCCCGAGCTCTGAAGGATGTTTAGCAGCATCACTGGCCTCTGCCCATTAAATGCAAGGCACACCCTACTCTCCATTGTCACAGCCAAAAATGCTTCCATCACTAGAAGTCCCCACTATCCAGCTGAGAACCATCGGCCCAAGTTGTCTTATTGAATCCCCCTCAGCAGCTCCATTCAGTGTTTCCCATTTTCTGATCCTTGTCTGATGCTAACAACAATCTGTGTCACATGGGCTAAATGTGCAGATTAAATGAGTCAGTGAGGAGCATCAGGGGTTACCATCCGACCCTCATACCTTCCGGGTTCAGGGCGCCCCTTCTCACAAACCTCTGTACCCACTTAACTGACTGCCTCCGATCCTCATGCTATGAGGCCAACTCCCACTCCCATCAAAGGTCCAAGTCAAAAGTAGCTTCCCCGTGAGGTCTTTATCTCTCCTTCCCTCTACTCTTAACACTTTCTGCTGAACTTACATTCTTGCGAACAACAACAAAAAAAGTCATGACCCAGAACAAATACAATGCAGGCTCCACTGATTTTTCATTGTAAGATCTTAGAGTGTTGGAACTCAGAGCTTATGTTGTCCAAGCCTGAGGTTTTACCCAGCTGAGCAAAGTACCAGCCTTACTGTAATCACCAGATGAGTGTTAATGTCAAGTACCCGATAAGAAAAATCTGGAATTTAAATATTTGTGCAGAACTTAAGAGTTGGTTTGGAGGCTCTCAGCAGAGACTGAGTCAAGAGGGGCTCTTAGCTTAAGACTCAGGCTCTTGCACTCAGCATCATGCGCTCCCCGCAGCAGGAAGAGGGAGCCTGCTGAGCCACAGAAGAGCCAAGACCAGCCCCAACCGCCAGGGGGCGCCAGCAGCACTGTGGCCAGACGTCCTCCCACCTACCATGTCCTGGATTCCAATTTCCTCAGGCTTAATTTCTATCCTGTGCAGAGAAAGGGAATTATTTTTCACAACCAGGTAAAAGCTAGTAACTTGCTAGCTGTAAAATGGTTATAAATTTGTATAAAGGAAAAAAACTCAGGCTTTAAGGGGCATAGAAAATATTTTTAGGCTAAATTCTAACCGTGGTGGGTTCATCATCTGGCCTCAGCACATAGGTGAGTTCTCCCAATTAAGTATCTTTAAATTAAATATATGCTTCCAGCTTAAATGTAAGTCCATGTGGAAAAAAAAAAGAACTTTTCCTGAATTTATTAATGATATACTATTAGAGATTCTCACAGTTAAAAGGGAACTTCAAGGCAACTCCAGTTGTTCCTTTTAATGCTATTTCTGAAACTTCTCCCATATACTCACCAAACATTAACTCCTGTGGGGGGAGAGGGCAAAACTGTCCCTAGTCGAGAAGCATAGGAAGAATGTGCTCTGTTCTTTGATTCTTCGTTATTGATCAAAAAGCCAATGCCCTTTTTCTAGAGAGCCATGTAGCAAATTCCCATGGGGTTAAGTGCTAGGGGGGAGAAAGCTTCTCCCCTACAAGTAACAGCCAAATGGTTTGCTCCCTCCCTGCTCTTGGTGTGTCTTGGATTATTGAGCCAAAGCAGAGATCTTAGCACACAGAGAAGGGCAATTCTTTGATTGTGTGTGTGTGCCTGGCTTTTGGAACCCTTCAAACAAACTCAAGGCCTTCTGTACGTAGCCTGAGAGAATCCAGATATCTCTGATCCTACCATTTTCCTGCTTAAGACCAGCAAGTTAGCAGCTTCCTATCACTGTGAAGCTAAGGATCAAAACTCAACCCGTGTGTTCTGCCCTCTCTGTCTTGTGAAGATATGCTTAGGCCATGACCCTTCTGGCTGTCCAACTTGGAGCCAGCTGGCCTCCTTTCAGCTTCTCCAGCATTCCATGTTCCTTCTGGCCTGCATGGCCTTTCAGCATGCCGCTCCCTCCACATGGGGCACCCTTACTCCCCCTTTATATCTCATAAATGTCAGCCCCTCCAGAAAACCTCAAATTCTTCTATGGCCAAGGTGCCCAGGTCTCTCTCATCAACACTCTTATCCCCAAATAATCTTCTTCCTGGGACTTCCCACCATGGTAATTTATGCTTATTTGGTGATCATTTGATTATGTGCCGCTAGCCTACACACTCCTAAAAACAAGGAGCCACAAGACCTGTCATGTTGGGTTTTGTTACTATTATGTCAGAGGACACATCGGAGCAGCTCAGAAAATAACTGCAGGGTGAGTGAACTTTGCATCGAATCCATGAAAATTTGCAGAGAGCCACTGTCAGATACCTCAAACGTTAGCTTCTCCAATCAGAGGTGGAAGTGTCAAAATTTTATTTTGTTGCATATCAGCAAATATTTTGTTGCATATCAAACAACTTTTGAGCTATCATAAACCTACCTGGAAGTAAAACTACAAAGAGATGTTGAAGCTGCCTGGGACCCAATCTACTTCCTTAGCATGCGTGTCATGCTCACCCCCTTTCTGTTAAGTTTGTTACCAACAGCTCACACCTCATACACAGGCATTGATATTCTCAAACAACTGTGACAAGAGGAGCCACTTAGCAAAAGGAGCATATAATATTTAGATAACTGTACCTTTTAATTGCACACATATATTTTAATGACTTCTAAACCTGCTGTCATTTTTTAATGTGTAAAACATTTTTAAAATTTAAAACTTTATGTTAAGTGTGCAAAAATCTTAGATAGGAGCAGTAATCTCTGGGTCTTAAATCTTTGCTACAAAATTAACATCAAAATAAAGGGCATTCTGTGTCTCTCAATATTGGTCTTTTAGTAATATTTGACTTAAATGTGATATCCTCTTTCAAATCTCAAATGGCATACAAAATCAGAGTTCATGGAAAAGTGTTAACCTAACTTTAATGTTCTACTTTAATAGTGAGATTTCTCAACAAAGTTGTGTCCAATAAAGAAACAAAGTTTCAAAAGAAAAGTCACATGATAATCATTGGTAAGAAGGAGTGGGCTCTGAACTATCCTTTTCCTTCCATTTCAAACACACCAGGAGAGCTAGATCTCATCATATACGTATCGGGGGGACTACATAGGCACACTTGAAAACCATAAGAAAACCTCTATGTGTGGGATTAGAGAGAAAAGCACGGTGGCTGAAACCCTCTGGTCCGTGGAGAGTGCTCCGAGTGGATTCAGGAAATGGAGCCCAGCACGCCTGCCAAGCATGGCTGCAGATACGACCGGAACCAAGTTCCCTGGGGAAGTAATGAGCCAGGACTAAGCTGGCATTCGGCCTAAAATGCTTCTGTACCAAGTCCTAGATATGTTCAGAAACATAATATTCTCCTGTGGCCAAGGTGGAAAGAGCATCAGTGATGTGAAAGAACTCGCTAGCACTGCGTGTGATCACAGCACCCAGAATGGGTTTTTTCAATGACAAATCCCACACTTCACAGCTTAAGACCCACCCACTGCTTTGCAACCTTAGTGGATAGGCTGAGGCAACCATGAAAGTTAATACGATACATTTATGTAATAATTACAAAGCTGAGAAAACTCAGCAAGAATTATGTGGCAGACCTACAAGTGGGAGAATTCAGCTGATGAAACCTGATGGAAAAAGAATGAAACATTCTGAGAACGACTTCAAAAATAAAGTATTCTTTGTTCTTAGAGCAGGAATAGCAAATATCCAGTGAGTCCAGAGACTAGAAAAACACTAAATATATGAAACAGAATCAAATGTAAACCATGAAGACTAAAATAAAAATGTTAAATTAAAAAACTAGTATTAATTTCATAAGAAATAAAAATGGTGAACTTAAAGATGGCTTCAATGGCAAATTGAATGGATACCAAATATGGATAGAATAATTCCAATTGTATAACTCTCAGTGAGACTAGAAAAAGGCATACTTCCCAATTCATTTTACACTTTAACAAAGCCCAGTAAACAAAGTATGACAGAGGAAGGTAATCTCAGTCATGAATATCAATATGATAATCCTAAATATTAGCACTCCAAACCCAGCAACAAAAATAATGCATTATGACCAATTTGGGTTTAGTTCAGGAATAAAAGTTTGCCTTAACACTGGAAAAAATGAATGTAATTTGCTACATAAACACTCATATGATAAAATCTGTCAGAAACTAGGAACTGAGAATTGTTTTAATTAATCTGGTTATATTAAGACAGAATGTACAATAGGAACTAACAAGCCTTAAATTTTCTTCTTGACATGTGAAAGTGTATTTCTCGCTCATGTAAGAAATACGGTCTACAGGCACATTAATGTAGCTGGCTTCCAATAAGTGCCTCAGATCTGGGTTGGGTATTTTTCTTTTTTTTTTGGTTTTATAAGTTCACTTTAATTTGGTTTTAACTAAAAATATTGATTAATTATCAAAAGTACACATTTCCATTTTTAAACAAATATCTAGTAAACAAAGATAATTTCATGGTCCTAGCCTGATTCAGCTTAAAATATTCTTTTCAGTTTCATATTATCTAAATTGAAGTGTATCTCACATTTTCCACAAGTGTAGTGTAATTAGCAACATACTACTCAAATGTTTTCAAAAAACAAAAAACAAAACAAAACCCTAGAGATGTGGTACATTTTTTTTTTGAGAGGGCATCTCTCATATTTATTGACCATATGGTTGTTAACAACAATAAAATTCTGTATAGGGGGGTCAATGCACAGTCATTAATCAACCCCAAGCCTAATTCTCAACAGTTTCCAATCTTCAGAAGCATAACGAACAAGTTTTTACATGGTGAACAAGTTCTTACATAGTAAGTTCTTACATGGTGAACAGTACAAGGGCAGTCATCACAGAAACTTTCGGTTTTGATCACGCATCATGAACTATAAACAATCAGGTCAATTATGATTATTCGTTTGATTTTCATACTTGATTTATATGTGAATCCCACATTTCTCCCTTATTATTATTATTATTATTTTTAATAAAATGCTGAAGTGGTAGGTACATGCAAGATAAAGGTAGAAAACATAGTTTAGTGCTGTAAGGGGGCAAATGTAGATGATCAGGTGTGTGCCTATGGATTAAGTATTAATCCAAGCTAGACAAGGGCAGCAAAACATCCACGGATGCAGAAGATTTCTCTCAAAACAGGGGGTGGGTGAGGTTCTAAGCCTCACCACTGTTGATCCCCAATTTCTCACCTGATGGCCCCCCTGTGACTGTGCCTGTCTTAGGTTGTTCCTCCCTTGAGGAATCTTACCCGTCTCTGGCTAACCAGTCATCTTCTGGGGCCATACAGGGAAATGTAAAGTTGGCAAGTGAGAGAGAAGCAATATTGTTTGAAAAGGTTAGCTTTTACTTTTTTGCAGATTTATGCCCTGTGGCTTCTATGCCCAGCATTTGTCTTGAGGTATCTTTACCACTTGGAAGAATTATGATACTCAGCAATTTCGATATGAGGCATGAATTCTACTTAGGAGTTGTAATTATGAAGGAAGAAGAGAAGCTATAGAAGTAGCAGATGGAAGAAAACATGGGAAGATGGATTATTTCGTTGACATACCTTCTTGTAGTGTAACATAAGCATGTATAGGTTTTAAATTACTAATTAAATTGCGTGCACACATTAACATAATAGGAATACAGCTACATAACCAAAGCAGACCTACAATTACCAGCCATATCCAGTGAAACCAAGAAAACCAGTTAGGCACCCTAGGCATTTGTGAAAACTTATCAATGATATGATGGATAGTGTCTAACTGAATTTGAATAGTTTGAGAAAAATCAGACAAATTAAAACAACACATTCCTGGGAACTGTTCACATCCCATATGTTCTTTTAACAGTAGATAGTCTATAGTCGCAAGATTTTGGAGCGCTGCAACTTGCACTTCTCCTAATTCTTGGTTGAGTTTCGACAGTATAGATCCAGTCAAATTTGTTGTTTTACTGTATGCACAGGCCAGCTTACATATCTCCTTCTTCATTCCCATGTCAAGTCCAGGAACTGGTGGGATGACTGCAGCTACAACTGCAGCAGTGCCAGGATCTTTGTTGAAGATTTTTGATCTTCATCTTCTGGAATGACTCTTCCAGAGAATGTTGATGTTGGAAGTTCTTCATATCGTATCTTAATTTGTTTTCTGGGTCGCCAAATTAGGCTTTGATCCTCTGTATAAACACAAACAAACCCTTTGCCCACACTTTGCTATGCCCTTTATACCATTGTGAAGAACTTACTGGAGATCACCACACAGGAACTGCCTTTTTTTTTTTTAAGAGAAAGGAATGTTATCAGAAAAATGTACTTCCATAGCTGATCACGTGACACCCTTTAAATGATCAAAATTAAGGATATTTAAAGCATGCATTAATTGGTGATTTACAGTTAGTTTTATCCTATCAGAGAGTAATCCCCCTTTTCTCTCTTTTTTTGTTATCATTAATCTACAATTACATGAAGAACATTATGTTTACCAGGCTCTCCCCTATACCAGGTACCTCCACAAACCCCCTTACAGTCAGTCCATCAGCATAGCAAAATGTTGTATAATCACTACTTGTCTTCTCTGTGTTGTACAGCCCTCCCCTTTCTCCCACCCCCCCATTATGCATGCTAATCATAATACGGGCTGGGTCTTTTTTATCACCACTTCTATTCAGTGTTTTCCTGGAAGTTTTAGCTACTGAGTTAGG
Source organism: Manis javanica (assembly GCF_040802235.1). Taxonomy (NCBI): domain Eukaryota; kingdom Metazoa; phylum Chordata; class Mammalia; order Pholidota; family Manidae; genus Manis; species Manis javanica. The sequence continues at coordinate 111,319,702 of NC_133164.1, forward strand.
CAAGATAAAAGAAAGAAAAGATGTGAGGAGTCAAAAAGAAATAAAACTTTTTAATTCATTGATAAGATTACAAAATAAAATCCCCAAGAATATTTAGATCAATTCCTAGCATAAGGAGTTTATCAAGTTTGCTGGTAATAAGTTTATAGTTGAAATCAATTTTACTTCGTATAAGGTGGTAACAAAATGAGATTTTTAAAGATACCATTTTTAATAGCATTAAAATGTCAAGTAACTGGGAATAAATTGAAGGACTCTGAAGAAGATATAAAACTTTGAGGTAAAGAAGGCCAAGAGAAAAGGGAGGCTCAGTACAATGAATTGGAAGACTTGTATTATAAAGATATCAGTTCTCAAATTTATTATAGATTTAATGAAATACTAATAACTTTTTATTTTTTTGGTGGAATTTGACACTGATAAAATTTACATAGAACAGAGATCCAAGAATAGCCAAGATTGACTTTTTTTGAGGTTATGACATATATCATAAATTGTGTAATTTGCATTAATCTACATGTACAGACTATTTTCTACATATGTACAGCCCATGTAACCACCACTCAGATTAAGATGTAAACATTCCCAGCATCAGTAAGGTTCCTTCGTTGCCTTGTCCAGACTATAACCCCCACCAAGAGGCCATCACTATTCTGACTTACATCACTACTGACTAGTGTTGTCTAGTCTTGATCCTCCTGTAATAACACACATGAAGAATGACAGGCAATTTCTCTATCAGAGGGCAAAAAGCATTCCTCTGCTTGGTTCTAAGGTGCTCTCTGCTATGATCCGGCAAAGCAAGGTACCTCCTGTCATGTGGCTTCTCTAGCGTCTGGTCCTGCAGTGAACAGTTTCTCCGCAGCAAGCTCCTCAGGCACTAAGCAGCCAACAGCCGCCAGCATCCGTCACCTTTGCGCAGTGTCCCCTTAAGCTGCTGCCCACCTGTGAGGCTCCTTGGGGGGCTTTGCAGCAGAGGGCTGCTGGAGGAGAGCCACGCTGTGACTGGCCTCCCCATCCCCCACCCCCTGCGGTGCCTTTGCAGTGATTTTCAAGCTGGGATTCTTCCCGGTGGATGACTTCCCCAGCAGCCCAGAGGGAGGATTTCCGGCAAGTTCCACGGGCATAGCATCTGAGCATCTTCTCCACCACCTACTGAGTCACAGCCCTGGCCTTTTCAGCAGGGTCTGGGTCTTGCTGTAGCGGAGCCCTGCAGACTGAGGCTCTTCCTGGCTCCGCCTCTGCCCTTGGGGCACTGGCTTCTCCCTATGTTGTCACTTAACAAACCATATGAAATTCTAGGAAAGTACAGTTCATCAACATGGATTACAGTAGTGATAAAGCTTAAAAAGATAAATTTCACATGAGAAATAAAGTTACCCTCAGTTTTCCGGGGGTATTTTACCAAACCATTAAAGTCCAGACGGGTCCAATATGAGACAAACAGCCCATCACTGACAGCACTGAAAAATGGGTATTACATCCATCACATAAGAATACTGATATAAAATTCCAAAAACCAATGCACTGTGGCCAACTACATGAAGTTTCAACTGGGATGTCCTCCAGGAATGCATGTTAGACCCAATAGTAGGAAATGCATCAACAAACACATCATTAACAAGTCTAGGAAGAACCATAAAAATTATTTCCATAGTGTAAAAAAAGAGTCTGACAAAATTCAGTACTCCCTTCTTGATTTAAACACACAGGCACACATGCTTGAGAAAATAGGAATTGATGGATATATACCTTAATCCTGAAGTCAGCAACTTCGTAACTTATTTACCTTTCTTAATGGAGAAACATCAGAGTCATTTCCATTATAGTCAGGAGCAAAATACAGATGCTATGTCCACTACTATTTAACATTAACATATCCACTACTATTTAACATTAACTCTATTCTATATTGCCAACTCAATTAGACAAGAGAAGTCAGAGGCATAAAAATTGGAAAATATAACTATAATCTCTAGGTGCAGATGATATACCTAGAAAAACTAAGAGAAACGATGAAAAAAATACCTCCACAGTAAAAAAATTTAGGAATGTAGCATAATGACACAGCAACAGAAGACTGAATACTTGAGAATAAGCTTAAGAAACTTGCAAAGCCTACAAGAATGTTTTAAAACCTTCTTGGAAGATAAAAATGTACATTAGAACAGAAGGACATCTTTTATCCTTGGATAAGAGGACTCATCATAAAGACGTCAGTTCTCCTTAAATTGATTATAAATTCTAATAAAGTTACCAACACCAATAAAAACAACATTTTTTTTCCTTTTATAGAGCTACACAAGATGATAAGTTCATATGTAAAGATGAATATGCAAGAATAGCTAAGAAAACACTAAAAAAGGAAAGCTGGGGCACAGGGTGAGATACTAAACATACAAACAAAGCCTTTTAGAATTAAAACAGTGTGGTATTAACAAATGGAGAGGACAGAATGACCAATGGAATTGAATAGAAAACCAGAACCAAACTACTTTGAAAATTTAGTATATGAAATGCAGGATCTTGAATCCCTGGGATAAGTATGAACTTTAAAATAAGTTGTTCCAGGACAACTGACAAGCCATTTGCAAAAAAAAATAGACTTAGATCCAGATCCCACTCCATACACAAGAATCAACTTCAAATGAATCTTAATATAAATGTAAAAACCCTAGAAATGCTAGAAGAAAACATGGGGGAAATTCCTCTATAACCTAGGAGCAGAAAGCAGCTTTCTAATTATGAGCAAATTTCAAATGCAACTTTTAAAAAACTGATGTATTTGACTACATAAAAAAAAAAACTCTTTGCATCATGAAAAATGCCATAAGCAAAGTCTAAAGACAAATGACAAACTGCGAGAAAATGTTTGCAACCCACATGACAAAAGGCTGATATATTTATACATACTATATTTGAAAATGGGGGGGGGTGCAAAAGTCCAATTAAAAAATGGACTAAATTAACAGACAACTTGTAAGATATAAAAATGCCACAAAAGAAAAAGACAGCCACAGAACATGTGGATTTCTCTATGCAAATAGATAAAAAACATGAGTTCTGAAAATATGTCAATGAATCAGCTTCCAAAAAGAATGGCAGTACATTTTATTCAGTCATTTAAAGCTTTCACATTATTTAATATTCTGAGCTGGCCAGGCTGCTAGGAAATAAAGCAGTAGTATAGCCAGAGGTTGAGCTTGGGCTCTGGAGTCAGACTGGTGGGTTTAAATCTCAGCTCCACCTCTCACTGGCTGTGTAAACTTAGGAAAGTTACAAAACTTCCACTTCCTCATCTGTAAATTCAGGATAATCAAAGTACCTGCCTCAGGGGTATTTTGTGAGGATTAGATGAGATAATCCATATAATATTGCTGGGTACAGATTAAGTGTTCAGTTAATATTAGCTATCATTCAATGTAGAGGAGTCAGAAAAAGAACAGATACGGAATAACGTTTAAGGAGGAAAGAGACATTTAGTGTAGCACAGAATGAAATCTTTATGTATTGCATACTACATATAATTACATAGTATATCTATAATGTATATAAACTGTGTACACAGTATACTACTAAATCCTTACAGTAAATCAATGAGGTCGTCAGTCCTTTCTTGGGTTCTGTGAGTCTGCTGCTGTTTTGCTCCTTCATTTTTTTCCTTATTCTTATACTCTACAGATGAGTGAAATCATTTGATACTTGTCTCTCTTCACCTGGCTTATTTTACTGAGCATAATACCCTCTAGCTCTATCCATGTTGTTGCAAATGGTAGGATTTGTTTTCTTCTTATGGCTGAATAATATTCCACTGTGTATATGTACCACATCTTCTTCATCCATTCATCTACTGATGGACACTTAGCTTGGCTATTGTGAATAGTGCTGTGATAAACAGGGGTGCATATGTCTTTTTCAAACTGTGTTGCTGCATTCTTATTGATTGATTCATTCATTTATCATTAAAATACAATTACATATAGACAACAGATATTGAACACAGTTACCCAAAGTCATAGAGTAAGTAAATAAAGGACCCTAGATATGACCCCAAGTCATACTTCCAAGCCCATATTTCCACTGACACTGTCTTTCATTAAGAAGTGACCAGAAGGCACAGATACATAAGCTTGGAAGGACCTTTAAGAACCTTGCTGGTCTATCCCCAACTCTGCATAGGTTTCATTCAAGCATCTTGGGAAGGAATATTCTAGGATCTCTCTTGAGGAACACAACATAGGGCCTGATCGTCTGCCTCAAGGGAATGGAGAGAGACGAGTTAAAGAGGGAGGAGAAGAAAGGGCATAGAAAGGCAAGAGGGAAACAGAAGTTAGGGACCCTGGCGGACATGCGCTGTGCAGCTGGCCCACTGTCCCTACCATCACCTTCCCTTAACAGCACCACATCACTTAGGGAGCCGTGAACACAAGCAGAAACCATGTAGAGAGGGATGTATTACCAGGTGCTAGGTGATTTACAGAGCCCGGGGTGTAGACTGTAGGTTGAGCTTCCAAAAACAAAGCCCACTACCCCTTGGAATCCCACTGGGTCTGCCTGACCCAGAAGGTCACCCCCACTGTGGGAGGCCACCATACTACGGAGCTGCTGAGTCACTCCGCCTCGGTCATGGTCTGCAGCAGTCAGCACACAGCTTGTTAACCTGCCTGACCCCATTCTGAACTCAAAAGTCGTTTGCGTGCTGGTGACCAGAAGGCCCTAAATCAGCCAGAATCCCAGGTGCAAGGCACGTGGGAATGCTGTTCCTAGCTGTCCACCCTCTCAGCTGTGTGAAGCACACCACTGGTGGTTGCAAATGTTACTGAGGTAGCCAGGCTACAGCACCGCCTCTGTGCCCCAGTCCTCTTCAGACAGTCAGTCCTCCCACTGTTCACCCAGTGGCTGAGGTAGGGATGGCCCCATACCTGTAGCCAAGGGTAGGCATGTGATCCAGACCCAGCCAGAGTTGCCCATTCCCTGGGCTTCGGTGACTGATCCTTGGGGTGGGTACATGACTCAAGCCAGGAATGAAGCTCAATTCCATGTCTTTTTGAAACCTTTAAGGAAGGGAATACCTCTTTCTGATAGATCTGAAGCTACAGGGATCTGAGCCTGGAATTTCTGGAGGCAGTTGAATGAGCACATGGCCAAGTATGCCTGAAAAAGAACTCACTGCAGAGATTAAAGATGGAGAAACATCAAGTCCTGGCGACACTGACTGGGTCCAAGCGTCCAGTCATGGTTAATGTCAGACCCACTTCCTTTGCCATTTAACGACTCCTATTCTACATCTCCTCCTCCTCCTCTTCCTCTCCCTTATTCTCTGTAAATCACTCTACTTTTCTTCTACTTCTACTACTTTATGTTTCTTTCCCCTGCAACCAACGAGTCCTAAGTCATATAGAAACGATGGAAGGAAGGAGAGAGATGAGGGAGGAACAAGAAAGAAGGATGGGTGACGGGTAAAGATTTATAAGTTATGTTATGTGCCAGGCATCATGTTGGATGCTGTTGATTCCATTATCTCATTTAGAACTAATTTAAGAGGTAATATATGTGACAAATACTTCACTGAGAAAATATGCAGTGTGGGATCCAGCAGTCATCTAAAACTACTATAATTACCATATCTGGACAGAACAGAAGCAGTACTGAATTACACCAAGACTAAAAGGGAAATAATTATTCTGCTGCAGTTCATTTCCTTAACTCTCATCACTGCACCATAGTAAGCAGAGTTAGCTAAATATGGTTCATTCAGACAAATCACAGTTTATCCTTGGGCATCACTGAAGTACTGTATCGACATGATAGGAGCCTTATGGCATGGTAGCTAAAAGCACAACATGTGGAGTCAGATCCAGGCTGAAATGTCAGCTACATCTCTTCTTGAGTGAGATCTGAGATTACTCTCTGTGCCTTCACTTTTTCATTTCAGGGGTATTAACTCCTGCCTGAAGAATTAATATGAGCAGTGCACATAGTCTGGGGGCCATGGATAGAGTACAGAGACATGAAAGGCTTTCAAGTAGAGTAAGGCCTTTCTAGAAAACTGTAGTTAGTGGTAATTCTTACTGGAGTTAATGTCACTTCAGTTTGTGAAATGAAAATATCACATGACTTTGGACACCTGATGTTGGTTAAAAAACAAAACAAAACAGAACTATCACTCCTGGCTCATTTCTATTCCACCTACCATTTGTGAGCAAAAGTTTTTGATTGCTGAAGATCAAAAATTCATCCTAACCCCACAAAGTTATGGTGTTTCCTAATGAAACAGGCCAGCCATTCAGAGTTAGAGCCTCTAATCTCCCAACTGTCTTGTTTTTTTGCATGTGAAAAAAAATCAGGCAGTTTTCTTTCTTTAAATAAACAGTGTAGGTTTTACTGAAGAATATGTAGGGAAATGGAGAGGATTATAATACCCAGAGGCCCTCCACATCCTAAAGTTTCCCTCTTTCCAACTGCCCCCCTCTCCACAGCACCCCCTGGCTGGTTATCACCAACTACTCCCCACAGTCTCTGAGCAGACCCCCCTGAGCAGCTAACTCCTTCTCTTACAATTAAGTATAGCAATTTAGTCCTCTGATTTCTCCAGTTAGCATTCTGTTCTGCAAACAGGGGCCTGTTTTACTAGCTATGTCTTAGTCTTTTTTTTTAACTGCATTCATTACCATCATTTAAAGGCAAAAATTGTATTGAGGAAGCTTATGTAGCCCAGAATATCATAGAATTGTGCAGTGGGGAGGAAATTCTGCTTTTGTTAAGCTGTTTTTATTAAGACATATTAATTACACTAAATCATTACAATTTTAGAAGAAACTGTGCCTTCCCCCTGCACATAGACATCCTTCATCACCCTCTGTCCTGTTAACTTTTCCAACAGGTCTTTTCTTCTTTGCCCATCTTTAAATAATTAGCAAGTTCAACATCGGATCAGCTTGCTTATATAGAAAGGTTAAGACATCCACAAATTTGAAACATTTCTTAAATAGACTTTATACAACCAGGCTGGAATGAGGACTATCCGAAGGGATCCACCACAATTCATGTGGGTGCTCATTATTTACAAAAGACTATTTAGTATTATAATCGAATTCCACTTACTGTCCTTTACTAACACTACAGATGGGTTTTCGTTAGCTTTACGGGACCCAGGCAGTTGTATGGGACCCATTAGCTTTATGGGACCTACAAGCTGCTGGCACCAGGATGCTTCTTCAGGGTGGCAGGGGAACAAAGAGGTGGGAGTAGCAAAACAAGCTATGTTTTTTCATGCCTTACCTGTCTTTCCTTATCCTGCCTTTGCCTTTCTACAACCATGTCAAGAGAGAGACCCTGAGTTACAAACATTACCATCTTCATGTGATCCTTCATTTCTTCCTCCTTCCATCAATACTTATTAGCACTGCATCAAAGAGTCAAAGCAATGACCTTTCCCTTATATTTCCACTTGTGTTCCTAGTGCTTATGTGTGGAGTACAAATTCAATATAAATCCACTGGATGGATAAACGAATGAATTTTCCTAACTACAAAGACCTAGCTAGGAAAACACCACACTGTGAAAACAGAAAATACATACAATACAGAAAGGGTATTGAGGGGGTGAGGGTGGTTATTGCATAAGAGAAAAATCAGAGGTGGCATTGCATTACAGGAAAAATCTTCCAAGTTCTCAGTGGAGAGAACTCTCAGGAGGGAGTGATCATAAGCTAGAGTAACATGAAAGGTTTTATGGGACTCCTTGAAGCATGAGTAAGTAGGACTTTGAAAAGCAAGAGGAACAGGACATAGAAGGGGAGTCGGGAGTCCACAAAGAGAAGCCAGAGAAAGGCCTGAGCAAGTGGGTAATCTCAGAGAACCACAGATTGATCAAAGAGCTCCAGGAATTATGGGACATAAATCATCTTGTCCAATAGCAGTAGGACCATAAGACCATGGAGAGGATGGCTATATGATGGTCATAGTTTACAGTTTGAAATCAGAACAGGTGATCTGACAAAAGGAGAGACTGTGCAGCCAAGTGGTAAAGAGCTCAGGTTTGAAGTCAAAACCTGGCTTCATGTTTATAGGCTCTGTGCCCTTAGACAACTTGCTAAGCTTGTCTTAATGTCTTGGACCATGAAAATAAAGTGATAAATTAGGCTGTAAAACTAAATAAAGGAAATCTCATCTAAGGTGGAGTTGAGATGCCAGAAGGGGGGGCTCTAATGCTATACCACTCATTGCAGCCTCTGGCCAACGCAATAGAATGAGGGAAGATTATCTCCTCGCCCAGCAACAGCCCAGCCAATGAGAGACTGTCACAACTCAGCCAATGAAAAGCCACTATACTTCGAACTCCCAGATTATTCCAATGGACTTTTTGTTTATAATAGCTCCTCTTAAATCCTTTTTCTCTATAAAAGATCCTCTCTTTTGTTCTCTACTCTTGCCTGTGGTTCACCGTAACTTACTTGCTGCCAATCACAATGTACCTGCTATTCCTGAATAAATCCGATTTTCTTGGCTGTTTTATCTTCAAGGTCAACAATACCTATTCCCTAGGGTTGCTGTGGAGCCTAAAGGACATAATGCTTGAATGGCTCTCACATGCTCCCAGGAACACGATACTGAATCTGTTAAATATTGTTACACTTAGAAGACAGATAGTACAAAAGTATTTACTTTCAAACTATCTTGTGTGTGTGTTAGAAGACAAATAGTACAGAAGTATTTACTTTCAAACTATCTTGTTTTTCCCCTGAAAAATTTCGGTGGTGTGTGTGTGCACGCGCGTGTGTGTGTGTGCGTGTGCGCGCGCTTACGCACACATCATAGCCAAATGCTAACCACTCACTCAGAAGACCCTGGAGTGACCAGTGAGGGCCAAGCAGCCATGACTCCTGCAGCCTTCAACATCAGGACACAGTTTACTCCCTGGGGCTTGAAACTCTTAAGAAGTTGAAGAAATGGGAGAAATGTCATAAGGATTCATCAGTGTCATCTAGGCCCTTCAGGCCCTTTGGCTGAACGTTTTAGTAAATAAAGTTTTCAATATTATTTCTAAAACAATCTTTCTCCTCTATCCCTGTGAAGAGGTAGAATTTGCCATTTACAGATAATGATAGCCCATCACTCTTTATAAAACATCTGATTTAAATATCATCTTTGGCTTTCTCCAGGGAGAATATCTCCCTGCATCAAAACATTTCACCTCCTGGGTCATTTTGAAGTTTTTCCTCATCTTTAAATAATTACAGAAGTATCTGCTCAGTAATTATATACTCTTATCTTGTTAAATTCAACAAGAACACAGAATGAAATTAGCGTCCTTCTCCTACCACAAAGTTGTTCTTTTTTTCTTCCATCCCAGAAAACTCTAATCTTTTATAAAGAAACACACCAATACTTCAAGAGAAAGAGAACCTCTTATCCTTGTTAAAATACTGGAGACTGAGCAAATAATTACCAGATAAAGCGATAAAAGGCAGTTCAGACTCAAAAAGGAGATCTGACGGAGCGCCTGGAGCCCGAGATGGAAACAGAAAGTTCTATTTTGACTTCCTCAGGCTAAAAGGTGTTCAACTGCCCTGTGCCTCAGTTTTCACATATGAAAAGGATGTCTCAGTGGGGCTGTTAAAAGATGAAGGGGAAGCCTGATACCCAACACATGCAACCATTGTCATTATCATAATCACTTTTTTAAAGTTGCAAGTGGGACACCATCTCTGTGTCCCTCTGCTACTTCATCCTATTTCAGGAAGGATCTAATGGAGAAAGTAGGCAGAGAAAACTAGAAAACTTATCCAAGAGGGGCTCCTCTTCACTCAGTGCTACAGAGCTATACAAGGTCTAGAGAGTTTGTGCACAGAGCTACGGGACCAGCCAGCCGGGCCTGGGAGTGCAAGGATGCAAAAAACAAAGATACCCAGTGAGAAGCAAAGGAGGATCTCAAACCGACCTTCTCTGCAGTCTATCTACCAGAGAGATAAAAGACAAAAGCAGCACGCTTCACTTGTCCCTCAATACAAACTAACACCAAGCACCTGGCTATTTAACCACCTGTATTAAAAAGGAGAGTTCATTTCTCTTCATCTACTTTTATTGCAGAAAAGTGTTCATTAAACAAGCAGATAATGGAAGATTTAATCAGGAAGAATCAATTTCCCCTGCCTATGATTGCTTTCAGTAGGTGTTTGCATCCATGCACTACTATTCATAATGGTAATTTTGGCAGCACTAGACCAGAACTCCTGATTCTTAAAAACCAAGCTGCGTACTGCCTATTTTTCTCAACCTAGCATTAAATATAGTAAGATATATTCTAGTCTTTCAAAACCTATCATTCACTCTTTGTCAGCTATTGCTAAGGTGCTTGATAAGCCCTTGTGCTAATCTGTTGACTAGCATGGATCACATCAGCCCTTGACCTGTCTCAAGCTGGAGCTGTGAGCTCAGTCTCCCCACTTAACAGGGAGTCAACAGGTACAAACTTCCAGTCATAAAGTAAGCTAGTCCTAGGATGTACTGTATAGCGTGTTGACTATGGTAGATAATACTGTATTGTATGTTTGAAAGTTGCTGGAGAGATCTCAAAAGGAAAAAACTGTTATATATGGTGACAAATGTTAACTGGACTTGTGATGATTATTGTGTAAAACATACAAATACCCAAATCATTATATTGTACACCTGGAACTAATAATGTTGTGTATCAATTCTACTGCAAAAGAAAAACTTCAAGAAGAATTTAAAACCAGAATGCAGCCTTATAATTCTGTCATTTGCTGAAAGCTAGTCACCATGCCAGGTATCCAGATGCCATGAAGAGGACACATTTTATCCTTAAAGAAAACAGAGACAGACGTTTGGAATAGGGTGTGTGCTGGGCTTTCGCACAATCTAAGGGCTGCTTCTCACTGCCTGGTTAAGACGGGAAGGGCTTCCTGGAGGAATCATCACTCAAACTGAGCCTTGAAGTACAATAAAAAGCCAGGCAGGTGATGCTGAAAGGTGGGTAAAGATAGGTAACTCCAGGCAGAGGAAACCATGTCCTCTGGCTAACTTTCCAGTTCCTCAGTATCCCCACCTGCCAGCCATTGTAATAATTACCTGGTGGATATTTCCTGAGTGTCTCCTATGCCCATACCTGCTGGAAAACCAAAGACCTAAAGACGACTGGAGCTTCTTTCACCTCCAAGCAGGCACTCCCCTGCCTGCTGCTGCCAGGGACCCTGCCCCCTGCCTCTCACATATCCCAGGGCAATGTTCCCAGGACACCCCCCACCCCCAGTAACAAGGCTCTTGGGTTGTCATCAGAGAGGCAAAGCCAGAGGAGGGCTGGACTGTTCCCGACCCAACCGGACAACTTCCCGGAGAGATGGCTTTGAGATAACCTGCTCTCCTTCTGGCAATTTCTGTGGGAAAAGGTGAAGGTAGAAGTGACCTGCTCCACTTGAAAGCTGCCTAGGCCAGGTTCCAGGGAACTGGGGGTGGAAGTCACCTAGGGATATAAATCAGAAGGCTTGCATTTCCCAGCAGGAGCTTCCTGCCCAAAGCATGTCACCCCTCCGAAGCAACCGTGATGACCTCAGCTCCTACTGTGCCTCGGGATCAACTCCAATTTACCCCAAGCTTAAAGTTGGACAAGTATAGTTTTCTTAGTAATACAAACTAATCCTTCACTGTTCGTTAACTGTTCCAGAAAAATACTGTGCGGAGCTCTCAGAGAGCAGAGATTACATTTGCATGTCCTTTTCATGCCCCTTGACAGGGCTCAAAGGCATCAGAACTCCCCCCAAATGGCTATTTTTGTCACTTAGAATAAAATTCCTCAGATGTGACAGATAGGGACATGGTGGCCCTTCCAGGGAAGGCAAAAAGGCATCTATGACAAGGAAGATGTCCACACAGACCACAGGGTTACTGCTCACTGCCTATGTGCCTTCTTTTCTGTTTATAAATCAGACTTTGTTTTAATTATCTACATGCTTAACAAGACTGCTATGACACCCATTACAAATTGTGTTCGAATAAAGTGGTAAACATGACTTTCGTCTTCAAAGATAACATCCATATGTGAATTCCTGCTATTTCTGGGCCCTGTCTTGGAGCCAGTTTGGCGTCTGTCAATAAAGCATCCACTGGGCCACAGGGGGACATAAACCTCAGGGGGGTGTCAGAAAACATCAAGAATCATCTCTGGAGGCTTTATTTTATCTTGGATCTTTTTGTCATTCTGGTTGTTTTACAATGAAAAGAAAATCCAGGTAAGTCTTTTTATCCAATTAATCTGACTGAGCACAACTGCTCAGTTACAAACAGAAATGCTAGTTTTCTCACTTTACATCTTAGTGGCTGCTCAGAGCTGCCTTTCTCAATAGAGGTCCACACTCTAAATGCAAACCCATACATTATACTCATTGCATCAGTCAGACTGATAAAGGGAAAGAGTGATATTTATTCTTGAGAACAAAGGTTAATACACCTGGAAATGTTCAGTATTTTTGTGATTGTGGATGTAGTCTTCCAATTTTTGCATGGTTTGGTCTTTTCTACAGCCATGATGGATGACGGTTCATGCACTCATGGAAGACATGAAAGTCCTCCTCTAACCATCCAGAATCTGACATTCTGTGAACCAACTAGAGGGCCAATTATTTACATGGATGCAGATGGCTACCCTGGAGACCCACCACTATGATATTGTTCAGATTACAGAATCAACCCAAATTTCCAATAACTGACATACAATGAACTATGGGACACAGCTCAGCTATTAGCTGGGGACTGTCCGTGAAGATAAAACAGGTACGGTTGTCAGAGTCTACAGACCATTGTAAGCAAGAAGAAAGATGGCATACTTGAATTTCAAGATTCATTCCCCTGTTTCTCTCACTACCATCCTTCCATGCCCTTCAGCTGCCCTTGATGGTCTCAGATTTCATCTCAGAAGATACCCTGAGGCTTGGGAGCTAATGTGACACGGTGGTTCACACAGGTTCTGGAGTTTATCTCAGTTCAAATTCTAACCACTTACTGTGTGACACTAACAATGTCATTAATCTCTTCAAACCTCAGCTTGTTGGTTTACCATATATAAAATGGGGATAATCAGAGCATATGTAGAGAGGGGCTTATATTAACAATTAAAAAGAATTGTAACAAGCTGCTCAGTACAGTGTTTGACATCCCCTAGTCACCACCTCGGTGCTTGAAAAACATTAGCTAGTATTATTATGGTATTATTACCAAAACTTTTCCAGGAATTTTTTTTTTTTTTTTACCCCTTCTAGGTCAACAGTACAATGAGCTTTCTTGTGTTCCAGAACTCTGTTTCCTGCTTGTACCAGACAGACTGTTTAACAAACTTGGGCCAAGATGTTAACGGGAGACAAAATGATTTGGTGTTAATCCTACCACATCCTATCTTTGCATTTCTCAGGACAGGAGTTTTTGGTCTTTACTGCCTACTAGGACATACGTTCCAGGGAAACAGAGCAGAAAGACCTGATTTTTATTTTGTATCAGCAATGAAATGGTGTGTGGCGAAGGTTCTTTGAAGCTAAAATTTGTCAACTACTCAAAGATAAGGATTTCTGAGGGGCAACTTTGAGGACTGGACTGTGAGCACTTCCAATGAAACTTTAATATTAGTTTTTAGTGGCTGGATGAGCACTTACCTACTCCTGGTGGAAGCCCAGAGTCACTGCCTTAAGGCACAAAGACCGATCAGGCCAAGGCACCAGTTCCTTTGCTTATTCATCCTTCACATTTCAGTCTGTTCGTTCGTTCACTTGTGTTGTCAGTGCCGATTTGTTTGCATTCCCTGTGAACCAGACACTGATCTGGCTACTGGGATATAAAGATCTTATGGATTTTTGACTTGCCTTTTAAGTAGCTAACACTTGAGGTGAATAAGCATTATTAAATATCTTTATGGAGGAGCTCAGAAGATGAATGTCTAAATCCAGAAGGCAGGCTGAGGTTTTAGTGGGCGAGTTTTCAGAGCCACAGGTGGCCTGTGGCCACTGTGCTGGACAGTGCAATTCTTGAGGAAGTGATGTTGACTGACTCTTGTAGAACTAGAAGTTTCCTGGGATAGGTGGTCGTGTTGGATGAAGGGTATCTGCAAGAGTATAGTGACCAGAACAACCTCAACTTCCTGGCCTCCCACTCGGCACGTTTATCCATATCCCCCCAGCCTCTGCCTTCTGCCATCCCTCCTCGGTGGGAAAGAAACCTCTGCTCTTACCCGAGGTTGAGCCTTCTGCTTTCGTTTGGGATTCCAGTCCCTCCCACTCATCAATTCAATTACCCCCTCTAGTTATCAAGTTCTCCTTCTACACTGGATCTTTCCCCTTGCCGTATAAACACGTCCATGCTTCTCCTACGTGCAAAACAAAACTCCCCCCCACCCTATTATCCCTCCCTTACTGCGATCTGCTTTTCTCAGACCCAGGAAAACCTCTTGAGGAAGCAGTCTTCCTCTGTTCCTTTCATTGTCCAGTCTCTGCTGATTCATGATTCTGGCTCCTGTCCCTATCCTTTTCCTGACGTGGCTCTCCAAAGGGCACCAATGTCCTCTTTGACGCTAGAGCCAATGGGCTTGAGTTCTCGCCTAACTTTTCTGTCATACCTGTTGACCAATTCCCTCTCCTTAAAAATTCTCTCTCTTCAGGATAGCACTTCTCTCCCTCCTTTTTTAGGCCTCTACCCTCAAACCAGCTTTGCAGGCTCCTCTTAGTGTACTGATGGGTTCTGTCTTAAGCAGTCTTCCCTTCTCACTGTATAAAATCCTTCTCAGAACCCCATCTACTTACATGGCTTCATCCATGATTCATATGCCAGTGACCCTCAGAAGTCTGTCTCTGCTCCCATCTTTCTCCTGTTCCCCAGACTCCTATGTGCTTACTGGGCAACCTCTCTCATTTGTTACAGGCATCTCAAGCTCAACCAGTCTAAATCTGAACCGATCATTATCCACTGTCACCACTATTAAGATGGTTCTTTCCTAGGAGCTCCATGTGCTAGAGAATGGTTCCATTATTCACCTAACAGACCAAAGCAAGACAGAAATCATTCATGTCTCCTCCACCTCTGGTCCACCAAATACTAGAGGGTCTACCCTCTGTTTCTTAAAACTCTATCCTCCTCTCAATCCCTACTGGCACTTTAATCAAGGGCTTCATATTTCCTGGCCTAGTTCACTCTAAAAGGATCTTTAACTCATATCAGTTTTACCTTCTTTCAATCCATTCTTCATGTGATTAAATTTCATCACTTGAGAAAATTTGCAAAGGCATTTTCTGACAGGGTCTACTGCTCTACTACTAAGAAATATTACCAAAGCATAAGTTTTCCAGCTATTGAGCTACACCAGAAAAATCTACCCAAACAGCTGATGATCCGGTTATTGGGGACAGTATTTCAGCATGATTGGATAAGAGAAAGATCCCCATTTACCACCAAGACAACATGAAACATTTATGAACCAATATTTTCTCTGACTTTGGTACATTCATGCAATGAGGTATTAGAGAAAAGTGAAATGAATTGACTAAAGCTACCCAGGTCAAACGGATATAGCACACAAATCTAATATTAAGGGGAAGAGAGGCATACAAGAATATACAAAATATTTCATTTATATGAAGCTTAAAAAGAAGTCATATAAGAATACACAAAATATTTCATTTATATGAAGCTTAATGACAAATACTTCACTTAGGGAAATATGTCACTTAGGGGACACATATATAAGTAATAAAAGTATAAGGAAGTATGTGGGAACAAACAAGTAGTAAGTTCAGGATAGTGGCTAAATCTGGCTGGAACAGAGGGAGCTGAAATCAGGAAAGGGTGACCAAGGGGTTAACTTTATTGAAATGTTTTGTATCTTAAGCTGGGTGTTGGATACAAAGGTATTTATTGTATGTTTATTTATACTTTTTGTATACATTAAGTACTATTTAACACATTGTTTAAAAGTAATTTTGAAGAACAGATCTTTTTAAGCAAAGACCAGCTAACATTGTTCTGGCCTCCCTTGACCCTCACCCCCTTCTTCCCCAAAGGTCACACTTGAATCAGGTTACAGACCCATATACCACTGGAACAGAAAGGGTTCCTAGACTCCAGCCAAAGGAAGTCTCATCCTCTGGCAGTATTTGATAAAACAAAATTCAGAACAATAAAAAGAGTTTGGAATCCCCCAGAACCGGTGTACTGCGCTTCAATGGATCTGCTTGAGTGTTCCTTTTCAGAAGGGCT
The DNA here is from genome assembly GCF_040802235.1 of Manis javanica. Classification (NCBI taxonomy): domain Eukaryota; kingdom Metazoa; phylum Chordata; class Mammalia; order Pholidota; family Manidae; genus Manis; species Manis javanica. The sequence continues at coordinate 111,335,955 of NC_133164.1, forward strand.
TCTTTTTTGTGCACGTTACATAACTGTGCGTGTCTAACCTGTCTTTGGGGAAGGAAGCGTTGGCACCTACAGCCACTTCCTGAGACAGCTCCAAAGTGCACTCGGGAAGTAATCCTACCAACCCCTACTGGATACATGAGATGCACTGAGCCTCAGAGACCAAAGGTGACACGGCACATTCCCTACAGAGCTGCTAACAAAGCAAATCCCAGCAGACAGCTCCTCCCTTATCTACCAGAGCCCCTGGGGACCCCCTCCCAGTAGGACAGTGGCGAGTGTTCACCTTGGGCACAACCCAAAATGCCTCTTGATGCACAACAATTAACTTCTGTGATGCCCCCCAAGCCAGTGCCCTTTGGATCAGGTTCAGCTTTCTGAAGTGTTCTCACTGTATAAGCCTCAGGCTGTATTTAGCACAAAGAAAATGAATTGCAACTGTCTGCAGGAGCAAGCTTGTTTTCAAAGACTTGGCGGCCCAGTGCACCTGGAAGGTTCTGAGACACGGGCTGACAGATCTCACGGGCTGGCTCTGGCTCTGCCAACCAACCTTAGAACAGTGTGGTCTGGAGCCTAGGCCCCACGTGGCAGCTCTGCCATCAATACCTGTCCTTTGTAATTTACTAAGTGTCACTGAGCTGGCACACTCAGCAATGAACACTTGCTCCCAGCTGAGGGTTGCCAAGTGTGCCAGGCAGGACTGGAAAGTGATGACAAAAAGGGAAGGACTCCTAGGGGACCACCCAGCTGTATGCAGTCTTTACATTCACCTCTCTGAGCACAGCTCAGAAGAAAAAGCACAGCAACCTAAATGTTCCAGGAAGCAGAAAGACCACAGTTCAAAATCGTCTCAGGAGAAGCCTGAATTTGGGCAAAGCAGAGGGCGGTCAAAAAGCATTTCTCTTGAGTTCAGAAAAACGGCATTCATGACATGAACTAAGGGCTTCCAAACTGAGCCTGAGGCTTTAGCATAAAGTTCAGGATGCAGTATACAGTCACTGAGAAGAGAGCTGTTTCAAGACTTAGGAACACAGCGAGGTCTATCCAGTTTGCTGGTTGAACTGCATGCTTTTGAACCCTGCTTCAGATGTGTTAGCCTGTGGGGCTTTGCGTGAATATTCACACCCAAGCCAGTGGATTCCCTGCTAAGAGTTCCTAGAATTCACAGGTCAGAGCAAAAAACCTACAAGTGTGGGCTTAAAGGGTGGTGCCTTAACAAGTTCCCACTCATCTTTGGATAGGTTAGCAGTGACTGGGGCAAATCCCAAGTGTTAAATAAGATTTTCATCCTTTGGCAGAAGCACTGCTTCTTCACACTTCCTAGGCTCCCCCCACACCCACACCCCAGCCAGCAATGTGGGCATAGCTTCCTCAGAAGGAGCTCTGGAGAGGACACCTACCTCCTGCTTCTCCAGGCCAGCAAAGCAGGCAAGCGGCAACTCTAGGGCTAGGAGAGGAGCACAGGCCCTCCCTCCCCAGAGGAGAAGAGCATCGCCAGTGGAGACGGGGTGCCACTCCCCTCTTCTCTAGAAGGTAGAAGCTTTCTGGACAGCTGGCTTTACCAACAACAAATATTCATTGAGCTTTATTATTTGCAAGGCACTGGGCTAATGGGCTGCAGAAACCAAGGCCTGGACAGCCTAAATAAATTAGCCCAGTTTGCCCAGCTAGTAAAAAACAGCCAAGATGGGAAGCACGGTATTCTGAACCCTAAAGCCCTGTGCTATGGGGCCCGCCCTCCGTAGACGACTCTCAACATGCCCCTAGTGGGATTCTCCTGTACCTGCAAGAGGTCAGAGAAAAAAAACAGTCCACCCAAGAGGTGGTCTTTCTCATTGTTCTTTTAAACCTAGCTATTATTAGATGGCTGGCTGGAAGGAAGACGTGAGGAATAAAGAGGTAATTCCTGCTTTGGCTGGGAAGACAAGACTTACATACACTGAAAGAATTAGAGACTGTGACGCCAGGGCACATAAATGCATGCAAATTGCATGGTATAAGACTGAAACCCTAAAGGAGTTCAGAGAAGACAGACCTCAAGGAAGTTTCCTGACCAGGGGCTTGAGGTGGGGGTTGGGGCCCGGAAGGGCAGCGACCTGAACTGCTAGGAAAGCAGCTGACACGTCCAAAGACAGGAGGCCGGCCGGATAACTACACAACCATACGGGGCCCGCCGGCTGCGCACCGGAATCCTTTCTCACCATTTGCACAAAGTACAAACTGTAAAGTGTACTTCCATCAATATGTGTTACGTGTTCTTGAGTGGTTTACAAAAAAGATCATTCAAAAGTTACTTTTGAGTTTCTTCTCACTGAAATGAGCTTACGTTTTAAAAAATCCCATATACCCAAGCTTACAAAATCAAATCCCTCCTCAAAAATCAACGTTCTTAAAAATCTTCTATAGAAGCACATTTTAACTATTTTTCAGGGGTAACTTTGCAAATTATGCTCACTGAATGTTTTAACCTGCATTCAGAAATGTTCAACAAGCCATTGTTTTTAATAAATGTCAGCTGTATAACAACTCTAAGGGTTTTAAGATACCCTGATTAATTTAATGTCTCATGTTCCAATACTTAAAAATATAAATCTAAGTCTCTTATTTTAAATTTAAACACAAGGATATTTTTCTCTCATGAGCAACTTTTTTACTGATTTTTAATTACTAATGTTTAACATAACAAATATACACAGATTGTTTAACAAAAAAATATGTAAGATTTACTTTATTTTCTTACTTATTTCTCACTTAAATTTAAGACACACTTAAATCCACTAAAGAAACAATCATGTCTTCCCAAACAATTTAAGTTGCTGTCCCAAGCTAATTTGGAGAGATTTTTTGACTGGTTTAGTTGGCACACTGACTAGAAGCTGGAGCAGCACCGACAGCCAGGGTGGTTTTTCTCAGCGCCCTGTGTTGACGCTGTTATGTCAAGGCGGTCTAGAAGGAATGTTCTCACAGCCCACATCCCTAGAGTTAAGTGCAGGTTACCAGTCGTTCAATCCTGATGGGTCTGAACACTGCAACTGTAGCTAATTGTCTTCAAGCCTAGGTTGGAGTTTTCATTCCTTTGGCTCTTAACCTGTGTCTCTCAGGGCTTTGATGGCCTCTGTGGTCACGGATCTAACATTGAGCTGGTGACACAGTCTTCCCCTAACTTCCACTAACTTGGTATAAAATGGAGTGAAATTCCCCCACCTACATATCTCAGGGCTGATTTCAGGATAAAAATAGGTGAGAAAAGAAACATGTGTTGAATCACAACTCCATCTGCACCCCCCAAGCTTCCGCTTGTACATGTAGCATATGCCGGCTCTGAGTTCAGGCCAGAAGCCTTCAACAACCTCTTTCTTGCCTCACTTAGCACCTCTAATTTCAGAAGTATGACAGCCACATGCTCAGTCTTTACTGCACTCTTTCCTCTTCTCTACTTGCCCTGTGATGGAGACCAGAACCTCATCAAGTCTTGACTAGAAGACCACCCACAGCTCAGCATCCTAACCAATCCCCCTGACTCGTCCTCCACCTCACCAAGGTGACCTCTGAATACCCAGCTGTGATGGTATCAACCGCCGAGCTATAAAACCTGAGATGGTTTCATGTTATCTACAGGGTCATCCCTTAGGGTTTGGAAAGGTGCTCAAAGCTTGATTTCCAGATTTGCTCCCAGAATCCCTTGCTCTTCCTTGTTCCCTGACACCATGTTCTGCACATGTGCTCACCCGATTCCTCCCAAATAGAACAGCCTTCTCTCTGTCCACTCATCAGATGCCATTCCTCATTCCAGGGTCACTTCCAGTGTCATCTCCACTGATCAAGCCTTTCCTGAGCAACCACCAGGAAAAGAAACCTGATCACCCCTCACATGCATTTCCATGGCATGTTACAAATTGCAGCTCTATTAAACTACAATTTTATTTCCTACAAATTTATTTCCATGAACATAACAGCCAAGCGCTGTTTTATTTGTTATTGACACAGTACTTAGCATTTATTTAACCTGCTGCCTTGTCTAGAAGTATATGAGGTTATTCTTGGCACAAAGCAAGTGCTAAAATAAATGTCCTCCCCCAGCCCACACAGACACTACCTCAGAAGGCACGATCCACACAGGACCTTTGTTTTGTCAGCTGACATGGTGAAAACAGTGCACACAGTAAGCATTCAGGTTCTGCAGCAGAGATGGAAAGGGAACAGGAAAGATGAAAAGAGGCAAGCAAGAAAGTTCCTCTAGAAGAAAAAGGACACTTTCCAAGGAGACTATTGGTCATAAAAGGTTGTTTTAAGAAAAGCTTACTACCACGGCTGTATGAGGATCAAGAGGAAATTATAAAGAAGTCACAAAAGTCAGGGCAACGAAGCCCTGCTATACAGATCACGTGAGTGGTGCCTGGTCTGCACAGACCTGCTGCTTCCACCAGCCCGAGGACCCTGGTGAGGGCCAGTAGGAGGCGAGCTCTCAAGGAGCCTCCCGAGCTGGAAAATACAGGCAGCCCTGCCAAGCAGAGAGGGCGGCTGCGGCGGCTGTCCGGGGAGTGTGTGGCATGAGTGGAAGGGCAGGAGATTGAGATGACAGGTTGAGGGATGCTTGCTTTAAATGAAAAGTTGGCAAAAATGGAAAAAGTAAACAGAAAGGTGAGCCAGAGGTGGCTCTGAAGTGACAGCTAAATGATTCATGGGACACCCCAAATGTGGTTAATACAAACGCTGAGGTAAAAAATTCAGGTTAAGCAGCCTTATCTAAAATATTTAGAATGTTGGATCCATTTCAAGTCTAGATAAAAACATGACAAACAGAAGAAGTGCCTCTTTCTCTTCTTTGGGACTGTGGTTCCCCAGCGAGGAAATGGGACCCTGGGCTACAGGGAGGCAGTACCGTCTCCGCTGGAGTTTCTCTTATGAAACTCCGAGGCTCAATGCCAAAGCTCTTCTTCCACCCCGGCCCTTCCAAGGGCCCCGTCATCTTCCTCTTTCCCCACCTGGCACCAGAAGCCTGGTACATGGGAGGGATTACAAGATTCAACGAGTTGCATTTATATTTCCCAGAAGCCGATTCTTAATAACCAAAGAATTTCATGCAATGGCCACAGTGATAAATGGGTTGCCAAGTTTAATTTCAAAGTCCACTCGGATGAAACGTTTGTTTTTCATCCTAACTTGGCCACTGACTAAGTGGATAACAGTGGGCCAGTGGGTTCGTCGCTCTGGGTTTCCGCTTATGCATCTGCTAAGTGAGAATAATATTGCCTGTCTTGTCTGCTTCACAAGGTTGATGTGAAGCCACAGATTCTCAACCATGGCTGCATAAATCTGGCTTCACCCCAGACCAATTACACCTCGATCCTTGGGTCCCAAGCATCTGTATTCCCAGATACTTTCCAGGTGATCAAATGACAAAGTCAGACACCACGGCGCTCTAGGAATTTACAGACAGGCACGATGGCAGTCATGCTCAGATCATCACTGGATCGTAGCTTCCTGTGATACTGGAGGTGGGTGTATGTGCAAGTATTATTCTGATCCTCCTCAGAAACAGGAACCATATGCTCCTTCTGCATCTCTTACAGTTCCCTGAACACTCCAGGCATTTGGAAAAGCCTCCTTTGATGTCAAAGAAAGTTTTGAAATGCTTATGCATTTTAGTCTGAGAGTCTTTGTTTAGCATGACCAGCTCTGAAAACGGCACCTGCCCCACAGGCACCTGTGACAAGCACATCCCCTGGAAACATGCTCCTTAGCCTGAAGGTCAGCTGCTCGGTAGAAGAGCAGGAAACTTGAGAACAGTGCTTTAAAAGGGAGAGAAATGCAGTTTTCCATCTGAGAGGCGACTGCCTGTCTTTGGCCTTGAGGTGGGATGAAAGCCAGAGGCACACACAGCTCAAGGCAGATTTTCAGAGGTGTTCCACAACAGGCTGGAAGCAAGGCCTGTGTCACCTACCATGGCCAGTCTTTGACTCAGACCATCACATTTGCTGGAGAATTTTACCATCAGGTTTTTCATACTTATGCTCCTAAGGCAGCCATGTTAGCAGAAACATTGTGACCATACTTCTAACTTGCAGATTACTAAGGTCAGGCCTGAGCCATGCTGACCTTCGGGCCTCCAGGTCTGAAAATGCTATTTGATCCATCACCTGCTCTCCAGAAAGGACAAAGCACAGTGTCTGAACTAATCAGGTCGGCATGCGACACTCATGTCATGCGGGATTCATCAGACTCTCTGATAATAATTAGGCTGGTGTATCACATCACCACCTCAAAGTTGTATAAGTGGATCTAGGATCTATTTATCTTTCAGAGTTAATTAAAGATCTAAGAAAGATAACAATTTTGAATTGTATTTAATTATGTGTAAAAGTGAGAAGCCTCCCATAACTACGGGTTAATTAATTTTGTGGTGGACAGTGCAATTAAAAGACATTAAATTTGGAGCAGCCAACTCTTACTCCCATAAGCTTAACAGTGAGACTTTCAGAAATATACATCTAAGATATCTAACTTAGAAAAGTCCTCCCTTGGAACTAGACCTTGGGGACTATTAAAGGGTATCTTTCTCTACTTGGGATGAAAGAGAATGCTCAGAATTTATGATGTGCCTCTGAACTACCCAGATTTTTATTAAAAGCAATAGTTTATAGAGTGATGGAGAGAAGGAATGAACACTTACTATCCCATGTATTGTGTGAAATAGTCCCCTGACTTCAATGTTATATTAGGACTGTTGAATGTTCAATTACAACTCATACAGTAGGGGATTTATGATTACTTTTCAGCAATTTTTTATGAAAAGAAAAATAATTCATATTTTTTAAAGCATTAAGTGAAAGTAAACTTGAAAATCTTAAAATATGTATCAGCCCAAAAGTATCTGTTTACCTCAAAAGCAAAAATGATTGAAATAATCACATTAGAAATGATGTTGCCATCATGCATTATGTATTTACCTGAATCCTAAAATAAAGCTTCGAAATATTTTACTTTTGCTCAATGTCTGTTGAGATTATCATGTGAGGAACACAAAATTTTTTCCCAGTTGCAAACCAGTTATTGCAAAGCTACACAGTCTTTTTCATTCATTCATGATATCTGCTTTATTAGGAAGTCTTAGATATAATAGTTTTCTGGGTGTTTAGCCAGTTCCAATTTTTTGCTGTTGTTGCCTTTCTTTTTTAGGGTTTTTATTTGGGTGGGAAGGGCTGCAATTACACACTTACATGATTTTAGCTTTGTACTTTTATTATCTGGTCTACACCTGGCCACACCTCAATTCTCCTTGTTTGGAATTTTCTTTCATTTTCTCACTTGTGTATTGTTCCAAATGAATTTTAGGTATGTTTTTGAGCCCACATATTTTTTTAAAACCTCCCACTATTTTCATGCAGAGAAGGTATCAAGCTCTTCCAGCTGAATTCTTACCTAACTTCAGTTTTGATGCAATAGTTTTCACCGACTCCTAGAGGTCTACACCACTGGAGAAGAAAAGAGACCCCAATTCTCTAAACCCAGACAAGCAAGTGAGGAATTTAGGGCAAAGGGCAGGACAAGAGCAGCACTTATCCGGTCCCACTCATCACTTCTACAGCTTGTGGCCTTCATCCTTGCAAGCCTAGGCAAGAAAGGGGGAGGGGCCACGCACCTGCAGAGAGAGGCACGCATGTGCGCACACATACACTTTTCCCTGTTACAAGAATCTTGTCTTCAGATTCCTTGGGCACCAGAGGCCTAAAAGTGGTTCCGAGTGGCCTAAATGTCTCCCCTTCACTTCTGGCTTCGGTGCTTCTTCATTTTTTTACTCTTCTAGTCTCCTGGCGAGATTCCCCTGGAAAGGAGAAATCTGCATCTCCTAGGATTTTCTGGGCACACACCGGTCGGAGGGGAAGCACTGCAGAGCAGCTGGACAGGATGCAACTTCCAGGGCTAGATTTGTCCCCTCTGCAGTATGGCCAGTGTCCCGCAGCTTTCAAAAGCAGCTGAGCCCTTCGTGACTTATAAATGAGTTCCTTTTTATCCACACGGGACTGTAGAAATCCTAACACTGCATGTGGCAGGATCCCAGCTCCTTACAAATGGGAAGGGTTTCCAGGGTAGTGTTCCTGCCCTGGCCAGGCCTGTCAGGGCAAATGAACTTCACTGCAATGTGAAGGCAGCCACAGGGCAGCGGAGCAGCTCTGAGGAAGGCAGGATGGGGTCCAGTGGAGTCCAACACTCAGCAGCTGATGGCACGGGAAAATGTCGTAAAACCATCTGCAAGACCACACGTTTCCTAGAAGGGCTTCCAGGAATCTGAAACAATACACCGTGAGGTTGGGGACCCAAAGCTGCCAAAAAATGGTGCATCAGTCAGTGGTGGACCTGCCCTTCTACTGTGCAGCAGTGACAAACAGCCCCAAACCAATCCATGCACTCTCGGGTCAAATAGATTTAACAGGAGCGGCAGCTCCCGAGTCCGTGCCTGAGATGTAAAGACGGACAGCCCATTAGGGCAAGTGGAATCAGCCCTCATTCCTCTTGGACTCGGGCCTGGACTAATCATGCTCCTCTTTTGAGATGTCTCCACTGCCTGATCATCTGCACTGGGCCACTGGTGCCACAGGGCTGTCCTCAAACTATTCAAAGCTGTTGGGCCACTGCCCTTGCATGGAGGCAGACAGACATGATGCTACAATTTTAAGCACCTACTGCATGACTCCTGTTACAGAACATTGTAACTGAATCCCAAACCAGCCCTCCAAGACTGTGGGATCATTTCCCCATTTTACAGGAGTGCAAAAAGAGGCTCAGAGGGGCAAGACACCTCTGAAGTCACTCATACTGCTGGTGAGGCAACTCAGATCTCCCCGACTCGACAGCCCATCCGTCCTTCTGCCACTTGCATGGCCCAGCCTCCAGATGAGAGACACAGGGGGGCCTATGGGGCTGGTTTGTTTTGGTGAAGGGGGGTGGTGGTACACAGCCACTGTCCCTTTCTTCTTTAACATCAGAAATACCAGCCTAACTCCACATGGGGAACCTGCTCTCCAGTGATAAGCAGTAGGCAACTCACAGACAGACATCTTGGTTACAGAGTCCGGCCATGGACCTGCTCTCATATTCCGTGTATGAGATTCCAGCACCCCCCAACTGCTATGCAAAGAAGTCTGCCTGAATGTGCCCTCCCGGACCCCCAGCCTGGGCACCCAGTACTGTATTTCCGGCATCTTTCCACCTCTTCTGTGTCCGCCCACCTTCTTCCCAGGTCAGATTCTCACTTGCTGTATTCTCTCCCACGGCAGTCTCTAGGGTGCTTCCAGTCTGTGAAAGTGTTCAAGAGGACCATGGTGAGGCTATCCATCCTGTCTGGTACAGATAAAATTATGTGCACAGACAGCCCTCTGATCTGCCCAAATGAGCTGACTGCTCTTCAAAGTAGCCATTCCAAGTAGTTGCATATTTCAACCATCTTGCCATTTGTCAGAACCTTGGGGGAATTCATTTATTAAAATTATTTTCATAGACTGCAACATATTCTTTTAAACATTCTCATGAGTAACAACTGTTTCAGATTTGTTTAGATTTTTGGTAAGAGTCAAATATTATCCAGGGCAAATCTGATGAACAAGTGATAAACTGAATACTTTGGGGATTTAAAAGGTAGTACAAATTACAGGAAGGGACCGGCTCACTGATTTTGCTGATTTCTGCTTCCACTGCCAGTTAACAGCTGCCATTGGTGAGTGTCCGTGCTCCGCCCTTTGAAAATTTACTTTGCAATCAGCTAGGATTCATTGTCTTCCATTTTACAAAAGGAAACGGAGGCATGGCCCACGATCAAGTCATGAGTTGCAGACACAGAATTATGAGATGGCAGAGCAAATACTCAACCCAGTTTTCTTCTACCCCACCAGCCAGGCTCTCTGCACTGGCCCCCCGCTGTCTCTTCCTGATCAAAGTCTGTGTAAGGATAGGGTGACCTCCTGGGTCGTGACTCTGAAGGACCACACCCATGGAGCATCTAAGTCCACACAGCACATAGATGGTGGCTGGCCGGTTCTAAGCCCTGATAATTTTACTCCTGTACATGCTAGAAACCCGTGATGGAGTGGTTTTCTGGGACCTACACCTTTGCCCTCGAGCAGTAGGACCCAGGGGTGGGAGGCATTTTGTTTACCATTCTCTCCACTCTGAAGGATAAACACATCCCCCTGGCAGCCACAGAGGGGAGAATTTGTGCTATTAAAAACATGGCTGGTTTTTAAGGACACACACGAATTCAGAGGAATGCCTGACTTTGCAATAAACACACACATACACACACAAACTGAAAACAGAAGAAAATCAGTCACGAGCAGCTTCTCAGTCCAGAAGACATGGGCCAAGGCTGTCAAAACGAGCTGTGGGGTTTTCACTAGCATGTTCCCCAGAATGTGAAAGCCACAAGACCACCAGGAATGATGCATTCCAAACGATGGGGGTTGATGGGCCAAACTCAGCAGAATTACCTTTCTGAATAAAAGGAGGGTGGTCTGGCCAGGTCATGGCTGAAGTCACTAGAAATGCAACTGACATGACACGTAACTGCCTTCCCGCCTCTGAGAGCTTCTGACAAAGAGGTGCTTTGCAACGCTACCTGCCCTTGTTATTCATGGCAAGGCTGGGAGAAAATAGTGATATTTCCTTTTCACTGGCCAGACCGTAACATTTTAGCCTCAAATTCTCTTTGGCTTGTGATACAGCCATTCCAAAGCTGTGACAGAACCTTTGGGACTCAGCTGTAAACACAAGAGCATCTTAAGAGTTGAAATGAGGGGATGTTGGGGGAGTGGGGGGAGAGGGTACGGAAGGATCACTTCTGAAACATGCAACATTGATTTAAATTGTTTCCTAAATGTTTAAAAATATATTTGTGATTGTTGGAATAAGTAATGAACCCAACTTTCCAACCCTGATACATTCCAGGGACTAAGAGAACAAAATTCAGAGTTAAGCTTCCTTATGCTTCAGCAGAAGGCAAGGTCAAGTTCAAATACTGTTACAGAGGAGGTACCGTAAAACAAGTCGACCAAGGGGTCGTCAGCCTCCCATTAGTATGAGCCACAGCCACAGCAGTTTCAAGTGAGAGAGGCTCTGAACATAGCAAAAAAATAAAAAAGCTTCAGACAAGCTCAGAGACAGACTTGCCACCAGCCCTTGGGGCCATGTGGGCCAGGTCACTCCACTTGCCCAGCTTCATCAAAGTCTAGCAACCCTCAGTCATTCCTGGAACCACCTGGGCTATTATTACTTAGCTTTTATCATCATTCACTGACCTTAAAAAGGTGAACATTGTCACAGATAAAGAAAACAATAATACATGATGATTATTAATTGTGGGTGCTCCGGAGAAGACAAGTGGTGACTGTCTAGCATCTTACTACTGACTGCAATGGGGTGGGGGGCTTGATAATATGGGTGAATGTAGCTACCATGATGTTGCTCACATGAAGTTGTCATAAGATTGTATATCAATGCTACCTTAATAAAAAAATAGGAAAAAAAGCACATTGAGGGTGCTCAACCACGGCTGTGCTTTAGTATCAATTGGCAGTTAAACAGGTCGCACACAGCTGAACCTCTGGAGATGGGATGGGAGGACCAAAGCAGCTGTTAATTTAAAACTCCCCAGGCTGAAAAAGTGTCACAAATGGAAACTGAAATGCCCATAAATAGAAGGTAAAGTCAACACAGTAATAGACAATTGTAGTGAGACACTGATACCCACAGGGAGCATTGGACAATGACAGCCTTGTTTGCAAAGGAGAATGAGAAAGTTCTGGAAAGTGAATGCCTTTACGGAGTCACCATTCTTGGAAGCAGAGCCAGCAGGGCTGCGATTTGGGGACTTTTAAGGCACCTTCAGTTCTGCTATTCTGGAGTTCTAAATAAGCAGTATTTCCTTAGCATATATAGCATTTTACAGACCATTCTGTTTTCCTCCATTATGGTAGTGGGTAGAGTTGGCCCCCCACACCCCCAGATATGTTCCAAGTCTTCAGCCCCAGGACCTGGGAATGTGATTTCATTTGAAAATGGGATCTTTGCAGATACTATCCAGTTAAGGTGTGATTGCACTGGGCTAGGGTGGGCCCTACCTAACCCCATTACCGGTGCCCTTACACGAAGGGCATTCGAACACAGAGACACAGAGCAGGTCATGTGACAAAACAGGCAGAGACTGGGGAGCTGCAGCTTCAGGCCAAGGAGCCAGGGATTACCAGCCACAGCCAGAACTGGAAGGTAGGATTCTTCCCTAGATCCCGCAGAGAGTGTGGCCCTGCTGACACCTTGGTGTCTATTCTGATCTTCCGAATGTGAGAAAATAAATTTCTGTTGTTTTAAGCTTCCCTGTTTGTCGTATTTTAGTATAGCAACCCCAGGGAACTGGTATAGGTATACTGGCAACTATGCCTGAAAGCAGATTAAAAAGGTCAGATTTGGACTTTCATCTTTTGGGATAATATTTTCAGCTAGTAAGTATCATGCAAGGATCAACTAGATGGAAGCCCTATTTTTCATTTGAAAAGAGAGAAGAAATAAAACAGAATAAAGTGCTCTTTGTTTTACTGGCTTCTTTCCCTGCTTGTTTTTTCTTCCAGTCCCAATTCCCCCACCAAGTGACAAAAGGCGATACAAAAAAGATCTGTCTTCAGGCTCTTCAAACTTCAATACACACAGTATCAGAGAAGGCAGCTCTGTATCTGATCATATGCCAACAGTCCAATCCATGCTCCAGGCCAACGGTGCTGTCGTGGATAATCCCAGACGGTGCCTTGAGACATCCTGTCACCACTTCAATGTCCACCACTGTGGAGGCGCTGGAGCATGTTCTCAAACCTAGGGACAGAGCTATCCACCCACTCTGCTCTGAGACCTAATGTAACCGGAGGCGACCAACAGCTTGCTGGGAAGGGCTTTCTTCATTAAACCCTGGCCCTCACCTGGGCCACCGGCCCTACTCACTTCTGTCTAGATGTCCAACAGCCCTCCCGCCCAAAGGGAACATGGCCCAAGCTGAACTGCGTTTCTTCTCCCCAAACCTCCTCCTAGTTACAGACCAAAAAGTTCAGAATCATCTTTGACATCCATCCCTTCCCTCCCCAATTCTGAATCCATTAGCAAATTCTGTTGGCTTCGCCTTCAAAATCCCAATACTATTCACCAGTTCCATTGTTACCTCCCCAGGCCCAGCCACCAACTCTCCTCCATATTATTGCAGCAGCTACCTACGGGGTCTTGTCCCTTACAGTCCGCTCTTAAGCACGGCCAGAGCTTTTCAAGGCATGAGTTGAAGCCTGTCACTTTCCGCTCAAAACTTTCCTCCAGCTCCATGTCTGAGTATGAGGTCCCCCCCAATGACTCCCACCATGTCAATTCCCACCTCACGACACTCAGTGACTCAGGCCTCCTCCCCACCACCAATTTATGCAGTGACTCAGGCCTCCTCCCCACCACCAATTTATGGCCTTTGCACTGACAGCTTTTTCCCAGAAACCATCTCCCCCCAAGTACTGCGTAAGTATTGCGTAAGTGGTTCTCTAATCTTTCTTTGATCTTTGCTCAAATGCCATCTTCTTAATGAGATGTCCTACGACCCCACACTATCACTGCACCCCCCTCACCCATTCCAGATCCTGCTCTCATTTCATTCACAGCTTCCTACCATATAGTATGTTCTAAGAGCTTATTGTCTCTCCCTCTTCCTTTAGAGAATAAATCCCACAACCATGGGAATTTTTGTCCATTTTGTCTGTGAATAAATGCTCAGAGTCTAGAACCATCTTGCACAGAGTATGGGCTCCATAATTATTGGCTGATTGAGGAGAGGGCTGCTGGGGGGCACTGTATCCCTCAGGACATAATTTGGGGCAAGAAGTCACTTGCTTTTGCTGAGAAGTCAGCAACAGAAACGGTGCAGCGGCTGGGAGTAGCCCCAGGGAGTCTGAGCTGGGAGACAATTCCCTAAGGAAATGTGGGTTCTTAAGGACACACATGGGCCTGCTGGTTCTGAGCAGCTTGCAGAGGAGCTGGAGTGATGTCTGCAGGTGGGAGAGGGAAGGCCAAGCAGAAGGGGTCGGGCCTAGAGAACACAGAGAGAGTCCTCAGGCCCTCCCAAACTTCACCCTGCTTCTCTCCCTGCCTAGTCGTTAACAAGGCTCTGCAACAAACAGGTTACAGGTCTGCAGGGTGGGGGAAAACATTAATCAAAACTCCAGAAAGGGAGCCCACTTTCTATTTTACAACACTGCTGATGGAACTCAGCCCACTTGCCTGCCAAGATCCATTTGCATGAGGAGACAGCAGTTCCCCAAGTCCCTGGGGACTTGCACATCAGCTGTTTCATGTGCAGCAAAGCTGTGACAGCACATGAGACTCTAGTCTGTCTCTTGCTCATGCAGTGTCAGGCTCCCTGGGATAAAAGGAGGCAGCCTCCCAGCAAGATGCTGGCAGGAGGAAGACATTTATTCATTCAAGTTTGTTACTTGAAAGGCTTGGGGTGGGGGGATCATTTAATTTTTCTTTATAAACAGCTCTTTTTGAGGTCATAGTCAAAGTAACATGATATGTGTTTGGTCTTCACTTTCTGGTTAAGGTTATTGAAGAGAAGGCAGTTTGCTCCAGACACGCATTACTGGGTAACAGTTTACCCCAAAACTTAGTAGCTTAAAACCACCATCACTGTTTTACATCTGATAGTTTGGTGGGTAGGGAATTTAGGTAGGGCTCAGCTAGGTGGTTCTTCTGTTCCGTGTGGCACGAAAGGCCCCATGGAGTCATGCAGCTGGCAGATGGGCTGGGTTGGTCTGAGCCGGCTTCCTGTCCAGTTGTCCCTGCTAAAGTACTAGCCGTAAGGGAGGTGGCTGGATGGTACTGTGGACCAAAACAGCATGTGGTCTCTCTAGCACGGCAGTGTCATGTTGAGCTTCTAATGCGGTGGGTCTAGGCTCCAAGATCAAATGTCTGAGTGAACACATCTACATGGTCATTCATAACCTCTCCTCAGAAGTCTCAGTGCCCCTTCTGCTTTATTTCATTACTGAGGCAATCACACACACACCCAGATTCAAGCGGAGGAAGCACGACCCCACTTCTCAACGGAAGGAATTTTGAAGTACTTGAGGCTGTTTGAAAACCAACACACAGTTGTTTCAAACCTCACCCACAACACAGCCCCGATTTTCTACCTTTCCCCCAGCAGGGGCCTCGTGCTGCTTCGTGGCCTCCCTCCGCAAGTAGTCCTCACTCAGCCAGTGATTATCAAGCACGTGTTTGATATCTAGCAATATGCCAACACTAGCAGGTACCAAAGCTAACAACGTGATGCCTATAATGGGCCAAGAAATGGACACCTGTTCTTTTTGCCTGCCTGGCATCCAATCCTACTTTCAGAAACCACACTTCCATTTTCTTTTGGGGAATGACCCCCTTCCCCCTTTCAGTTCCTGTGACTAGGGCTGGCATCTGACCAAGACCTGCCCAACCACAGTTCACCTTCTTCCCCCACACCCTTGCCATAGTAACTAGTTCCAGGATTGACGGATGCCCAGTAATAGTAAATGCCAGTACTTCTGCATTATTTGGAGAAAAAGGTAAAAACGGGGGAGAGGTATGGGGGTAGTGCCCAGTAAAAAGGAAGGGCTATTCAGTAAAGCCCAGAGCAGAGCCAAGTGATGGAGTGAGAAAGAGGCTACATGCCAACACGCCTTTAGTTACAGTTTCCAACACGCCTGAAACCCAGCCCACCTCTAGGTTTTCCAGTTACATGAGCCAGTACACTCCCTTTGCTGGCTTTAAACAAGTTTGAGGTGGATTTCTTTCCCTCGACTGGCTGGCAGTCCTGACACATCTAGGAAACAAGGAAAGGACAACACAACAATGTCATCAATGGATGGGGTACAAAAAAGTAAAAGGCACTTACAGAGTAAACCTCTAACATTACACATGTAAGACCAGTGGGCTAAGGTTCTTTGAGCATCAGAGTCCAGAGCAGCTCCCTTCCTATCACACCATACAGACTATGTGTGAGGGCAGCACTGTCATAGTCCCATTGCTCCAACAACTCCAAGTGCCTGCTTCTCGGCCTCTTGAATTAACCGAAGGACAGGGCATGGCACTGAGCAGCCTACAGTTGCCATCTCTTCCCACTAGATGGCACCCCTGCACCAAGGAGGCAGAAATCTAGGGTTTAACAAGTAACCTGACTGGTGTTAAGACCCTTAAAATTATGCACTAGTTGTTTGGATGGGAATCTTAAGAGAATAGGAAATATGAAACAGCAAACATCTGGGACAGCCATCAATTACTCAGTACCTACGTTGTACTGTGCACTGGATTGCATTTTGTCCTCTGGATTCGAAGTTTGACATGGAGGTCCAAAAGAACTTGAAAACCTTGATATGAAGCCAAGACCAGCCTGCAAAAGCTTCAAGGTTCCATCTAAAAGAATGAACAATTAAGTACTGAATTTCATGCCACAGGCTGAAGGAGGAGTCAGTAGGAATCGGGGCAGACTGGGGTTAGAAGGGCCATTCCCAGCTGTTCATTACACTGGTAAGTAAACAAAGGCGCAAAAAGGTTGCACAAAGACTGCAGGATTGCAAGATAACTGAGCTCTGGGGAGGCAGGGAAGGGCCCTTGGTGGACATAAGTTCTGGGCTGACTTGACAGTTGGGGATGCTTT
This sequence comes from Manis javanica, assembly GCF_040802235.1. NCBI lineage: Eukaryota > Metazoa > Chordata > Mammalia > Pholidota > Manidae > Manis > Manis javanica. Next base: position 111,352,651 of record NC_133164.1, read on the forward strand.
TACAAAGTAGAAGGAATAGCAGGAAACAGGAGAGGATAACAGGGCAAGGCCGGGCATTCACTCCTGAGGCTGTGTGATTTCTTCAAAATTGGCTTTAAGCATTCTGTGCCTGAAAGACTTTATCACTAAGAGGATATGATCCCTCCAGCCTCCTTTCCTAAGTACACCTCTCAAGGGGCACTTCAGAAGCTTGCAAGGAGAATATCTTACAAAATGCAGTATAGTATGACAGACAGAAACTGTGGTAATGGATGCAAACAGCAGTTTTGAAGCAGTCAGAGCACTCTGAGTATTTGTTATACGAGGGTAACAATTTGTTTACTGTTAATAACAAAGACTAAAACTTCCTTCCTCCTTGTGGGGCCAACAACCAGACTATAGCTGAAAATAACTACAGCGTAGCTCCCCACCCATTGTTCTCATGTTTTTTCTGTGGATCCAGGTTTCCCTCTAGGATCACGGCTCCAAGAATCACTGCAGATCATTTTTGCAAAGATACCTTCTCTATTTCGAGTTCAGGTGTATTCTCATTTCATTATTTATTGCATGTGCGTTTCCTTTTGCTATTGAGCTGCTGTCTCCACTGAGAACGGAACACTTCCCTCCTCTAACATCATCTGCACATTTCATTAAACTGCGTTTCTAGGCTCCTTTGGATCTCTGATGCTGTAATTTAAGGACACTCAGCCAGCAACAGCCCTTGAGGCAAAACATTGAGAGCATTGTCTAAATTGTTAAGAGGTTAAGTAGCCAGGAGAATAAGGGCAGCCAACCTCCCCAGACAGGCTGCTTCTTCCTGTATTAACCCCAAGACTCCCCACCCCAACACACACACATTCACAATCATATAATTTAGATTTTTTTTTTTTACAGAAAGTCATTTTATGCATAAAATTTTGTAGTGTAATAATAGATTTTTTTATGGTACCAACATGCCACTTGACATATGGCCCAAACAAATGATAATTTTATAACTGCACAAACAGCAAAACAGTCACATCTTGACTTAACAAAAGAAAACAATCAAGTTGTGGCTGAATATCCATAATCTCAAGGGAGGCATGGCTAATATGGGAAATAAAACAGGCCTGGCAGCTGTGCCTGCAAAATTGTAGGAACTGCAGTAAATGCAAGAAAATGAAATGAAGGGCTTCTTGATAATTAGGGTATCAACAGCCTGAAGGTACTACAGACCTGGACCCCATGGGTCCAGCATTTTCAAGATTTAGTATATCAAGAACAAACTTTCTATGCTAAACCGCAAACTGAACTCCAATACAATCATTTTGCAAAGCCGTAAACACAACTATCAACAGGCTGCACACTCAGTGAAAGGAGGGGCTGGGAGGAAACTGACCAGCATAGCGGAGCAACAAGGAAACCTGTTTGTGGGGCCTCAGCTCACAGAGAAAGAAAAGGTCTCTCTTGTGAATCTGTCATCACAGATCTGTGTTCACACAGCATGAGGGTTTGCATTTTCCCTAATTGCATGATCCGGGTTCCCGCATGCTGCAAAATTAACTGAAAGTGGTCCCAATTTGAAGGCACTTCAGGGTACCTGGTAGAAACAAACTCAAGTGTCACCAGAGGTGCACACCCTTCAGGCCAGGCCTTTCATTCCCATACATTACCATGGTTAAATGTGAGTCCACAGTAGGACATGACAAAGTACCGAGGAAGCAAAACTCCTTGAGTGAGAGTCAGGAAAAGCCATGGAAATAACCAGAATGGCCAAGGATATCAATCTGAATCTTCAAATGACAATAAAATAACCACATTTAAAACATCACTTAAAGAAATAGTGGGTGAAACTAACACAGGAACAAAGAACAACAGACTTAAATGACCAAGGAAATTTGAAAATGAAATAGAATTTCTAAGTATGGAGAACATATAATTACTAATAGTGAAGACTCAGAAATGAGTTAAACATGTGAGACACAGCTGAAGATTGAATTAGTTATCTGAGGAAATGTCCAGTCCAGAAATTGACAAATGGAAAAGGGAATTAGTAGATAGGAGGTATATGAAAATAAGAAGGTCTAATATATCTAATTAGCTATCTAAAAGAAAGAATAGAAAAGACAGCATCTGAAGAGATAACAGGTGCAAATGCCCTGGAACTGACAAAAGACAAAACCCTCAGAATCTGAAAGCATAAGAAATTCTAACTAGGAAGGAAGGAAAGGAGGTAAATCCAGAATAAAAATATAGAAAGCAAAGAGTTTACAGGCAGAGAGAAAAGGCAGATGCTTCAAAGCAATGGCAATCTGACTGCCATCACACTTCAACAGCTACAAATGGAAGCCAGAGGACAATGAAATAACAACTCCAGTTGTTAGGAAATAACAGTCAGTCTAGAATTGTGTGAAGAGCTAATCTGACATTCAAGAAATAAAGCAAAATAGAACTTTTAGCAAACAAAAAAGGAGAACATTCAGCATGAACAGCACATCACAAAAGGAACTGCCAAGGGGTGTATCTCATTAGTAAGGAAAATTATCTTGAAATTGTCAAGCCAGATCTGAGATGAAATAAGGAAAAGCAAGCAATGACACACACATAAACACAGTGAAAAAAACCCAAAAAAACTCAGAAACTGTAAAAGCCAGTAACAGGAAGTGTAGTTTAGGGGATTAGAGCAAAAGTATATCTAAAGTGTTGATCAAAACATAGAAAATAGATGACAAACCCACAGCCAAAGTTATACTTAACAGCTTTTCCTTTAAGATCGGGAACAAGACAAGGATGCCCACTCTCCCCACTTCTATTCAACATAGTTCTGGAGGTCCTAGCCACGGCAATCAGACAACACAAAGAAATAAAAGGCATTCAGATTGGCAAGGAAGAAGTTAAACTGTCCCTGTTTGCAGATGACATGATATTGTACATAAAAAACCCTAAAAAATCCACTCCAAAACTACTAGATCTAATATCTGAATTCAGCAAAGCTGCAGGATACAAAATTAATACACAGAACACTGTGGCATTCCTATACACTAACAATGAACTAGCAGAGAGAGAAATCAGGAAAACAATTCCATTCACAATTGCATCAAAAAGAATAAAATACCTAGGCATAAACCTAACCAAGGATGTGAAACTATATATGGTCAATTAATATATGATAAAGGAGCCATGGACATACAATGGGGAAATGACAGCCTCTTCAACAGCTGGTGTTGGCATAACTGGACAGCTACATGCAAGAGAATGAAACTGGATTATTGTTTAACCCCAAACACAAAAGTAAACTCGAAATGGATCAAAGACCTGAGTGTAAGTCATGAAACCATCTTAGAAGACAACATAGGCAGAAATCTCCTGAATATAAACATGAGCAACTTCTTCCTGAACACATCTCTTCGAGCAAGGGAAATAAAAGCAAAAATGAACTCATGGGACTACATCAAACTAAAAAGTTTCTGTATGGCAAAGGACACCATCAGCAGAACAAAAGGGCATCCTACAGTATGGGAGAATATAGTTGTAAATGACATATCCAACAAGGGGTTAACAACCAAAATATATAAAGAAATTATATGCCTCAACACCCAAAAAGCAAATAACCCAATAAACAAATGGGCAGAGGATATGAAGAGACACTTCTCCAAAGAAGAAATTCAGATGGTCAACAGACACATGAAAAGATGCTCCACATCACTAATCATCAGGAAAATGCAAATTAAAACCACAATGAGAGAGATGCCCTCTCAAAAAAAAAAAACAACCACAATGAGATATCACCTCACACCAGTAAGGATGGCCAGCATTGAAAAGACTAAGAACAACAAATGCTGGCGAGGATGCAGAGAAAGGGGAACCCTCCTACACTGCTGGTGGGAATGTAAGCTAGTTTAACCATTGTGGAAAGCAATATGGAGGTTCCTCAAAAAACTAAAAATAGAAATACCACTTGACCTGGGAATCCCACTCCTTGGAATTCACCCAAAGAATACAACTTTACAGATTCAAAAAGACATATGCACCCTATGTTTATCGCAGCACTTTTTACAATAGTCAAGGTTTGGCAGCAACCTAAGTGTCATTCAGTAGATGAATGGATAAAGAAGGTGTGGTACATATACACAATGGAATACTATTCAGCCATTAGAAAGAAACAAATCCTACCATTTGCAACAACATGGATGGAGCTGGAGGACATTATGCTCAGTGAAATAAGCCAGGCGGAGAAAGACAAATGCCAAATGATTTCCCTCATTTGTGGAGTATAACAATGAGGCAAAACTGAAGGAACAAAATGGCAGCAGACTCAGAAACTCCAAGAATGAACTAGTGGTTACCAAAGGGGTGGGGTGTGGGTGGGTGGGGAGGGAGAGAGGAGGGGATAGAGGGATATTACATTTAGTACACATGGTGTGGGGGATCATGGGGAGAACAGTGTAGCACAGTGAAGGCACATAGTGAATCTGTGGCATCTTCCTGCACTGATGGACAGTAACTGCATTGGGGTATGGGTGGGGACTTGATAATATGGTAAATGTAGTAACCACATTGTTTTCATGTGAAACCTTTGTAAGAGTGTGTATCAATCATACCTTAATTAAAAAAAAACAGAAAATATCTGATCAAAATTTAAATGTTCTAATAAAATATTGTATTACTCAGGACTAAAAGGTATTTATTAATGATAGACTTAAAGGTCAGGGTGCATATTAAAAATTTAAGAGTAATCCCCTAAATAAATAGAAATGGAAGGTTTACCCTCCAAAAAACATAGAGGGAAAATATTTTTATAGGAAAAATCCAAAGACAGGAAAACCAACAGGCAGTAGGAACACAAGTAAAACACAAAGCACAGAATGACATGGAAGATGTAATTTTTATAATACCAAGTCAGATTTTTGAGTCAGATTTTTAAAACTAGACTCTAGTTATGTGATCCTTAGAAAAGATAAACCTAGACTATAAAGACAAAGAAAAAGGGAGTGAGGTGGAAGATGACGAAAAAAGCTATAGCAAACCTAGACAAACAGACATCAAGGTAAAAAGCATTCAGGATAAAGAGTCATTTTGATTTTGGCACTATGTGGGGAAGAAGAAAAAAAAACTATTATTTTTAACCAAAGACATCCTCAGACTGGTTTCTGTGAAAAGCTCACAGCAATAAATTTTTCAAGTGGTCTCAGTTCTAGGCATCTGGAGATGAGATCACAAATTGAGGAGAAACAACTTTATCCCAAGCCTTAAGAATTCCTACAGATAAAGACCCAAGGGACAAGAACTCAGTCAAAAATTAGAAAGCACAAAAGAAACCCAGACAGAGTAAAACTTACCAGTCAGAAAATTAACAACATCCAATATTTAAAGAAATGAGGGGCCTCTTTCAAATACACAAATATCAACATATATAGAGAAACAAAATTGAGAATATTTGCCACCAAGAGGTCCTTACTAAAACAATTTTCAAAAGATGCACATTGGACAGAAAGAATTATCCCAGCTCAAAGGTCAGAGATACAAGAAGGAATAGTGTGCGATGACACGGAAAATCGATACATCTAAGCAAACACTGACTGCAAAATTATCAGTAATATCTAACTTGTGGGTAGGGGGAATAAGAATTGAAATATTGTATAAGAAGAGTAATTACATTGGAAGTGGTGGTCTTTAAAATTTCAGGACAAAGACACCAATTGCCTTTATAATGTCTTAAGTTAAATATGCCAAATAGTCATCATTAATCTTTGGTGTGATGTCTCCTAATGATCAGATATTTGTGTGCATGTTCCTCTGGGTAAAATTCTACATTTCAAAATATTTTGAAAAGAGAACTTTCAATGAATGCTAGAATTATAGATTTATGTGTGGTGCTCCCCTACATGTACTTTTAATGATCAAGAACTGAGGTATACAAGGAAAGTAATCTGCACACAACTCAAAAAGTTAAATCCCAGCAGTATATCTGGAATTTATACATGCAATTATAAATTAAGTTCACTTTGTCTTAAGCAACATGAACTAATTTTAGTTTTTTGTGTTCTTTAGTATTTCTGTCTTTGGGGCCAAAGAGGTATCTTATTTCACAATCTTATCTCTCACATTTTAGTGCTTGATGATTCTATGATTTTGAATCCAATGAAATTAAAACTAGCAGTTTCACTAAAACAAAGTGCAGAGAATATAACTAGTAGAAGAAAAAAGAAAACTTGTTCACAGTTTTGTTTATCCATCAGTTAGTGAGAAGGGTGTGTTAAAATCTCAATCCAAAAGTGGGGGGAGGACAAAACACAAAATTAGACTTCAAATATTAAAGACAGAGGTAGAAAACTAAAGTATAGAGAAATGAAACAAAGCTTAAGCAAAGTTTGCTTTTTGGAAAGTCAAAATAGGTAAACCTCTAATGAGAAACCTTTTCTAACAAAAGATAAAAACATTAGGGTGAAAAATGGGGCATCCATTAAAATGCAGCAGAGATTTTAAAAAGTATAATGAATAACTTCATGCCTATAAATTTTACAACTGATGAAAAAGTCATGGAAACAAATTCTAGAGAAATACAGTAAAAGTGTTTCAAGAGGAAATAGAATGCCTGAATATTTCTATAACTATTCAGTAAGTTAAATCCAATTAAAAATTCTTTCACAAATGAAAACCAGGCCTGGATGGCTTCCAACCAAGTTCTACCAAGCATGTAAGAAACAGATAATTCCAATGTACACACCCTTCTGGAAAACAGAAAAGAAGGGAACAATATCCAACTCATCAGAGAAGGTCAGCATAACCTAGATAACAAAACCAAACAAGGACACCATGAGAAATGAAAATTACAGAAAAATCTAACTTGTAAGCTCAGATGAAAAAATACTAACAAACTGAATCCAACAACATACAATAAAGGTAAAAACATCATGAACAAAATGCAATTAACCCAGCAAATATGGAGTTCAAAATTAGGAAGTCAATTATCTCACTATCTTAACAGATTAAAGGAGGAAAAAACAAACACATTATTTCAAAACCTGAAAAAAAAGGTGATCAATAAAATTCAACATTAATTCATTATTTGAAAATACACTGTTAGCAAATAAGGAATAGAACTCTACTTGTTTTTAACTTAGAAAACCTCCTTACACAAACAGCCCTTGCAAATACACTTCATGGTGAGAAACCTAAAACATTCCTTTTAAGATCGGAAAATGTATGACAACTCTCACCACTGTACTAGAGCAATGGTTCTTGAAGTGTAGTCCTGGGTCAGCAGTACTGGTATCACTCGGGAATTTTTTTTTTAGAAATGCACTTTCTCTGGCCTCACTCCAGACCTAGTGAACCAGAAACTGATAGTGAAGCCCAGCAATTTGTATTTCAATAAGCTCTCAAGGGATTCTTAGGCACAGAGAAGTTTGAGAACCACCATCTAGAGATTTTTAAGTAGACTGATGAGGCAAGAAAAAAATACATAGTAAAAAAACCAAAACTGTCTATTTGCAGATATGATTGTTCTTGTGAAAACAAAACAGCTAATCTACAGATCACTGTGGGGAAATTAAAAAAAAAAATCAATACAATTTCAAAAGCATTTACACATATCTCCAAGAAACAGAAAATGTAATTTTGTGTTATAAATGGAATCCTTATTTTAAAAAATAAAAAGATTTTTGGAATAAATTTAAGACCTACAAGCTTTGTGCAAAAGAAAGTATGGATAAGTATACTATACTCATGGATATGAAGACTCAATTTGAGAAAACAGATTTTATTTTATTTTTTTATAAGTGGCCTCTATTGTTTACAATGGGAAGTGGGAGAGGAGGGGACACAAGAGCTCTGGCTCCAGGGGCAGCTCCAAAGGCTTGTCACCACCCTCAGGAAGCAGGAAAACTGTTTTTAAAAGTTTAACCTTCAATTACTTTTGGTGGAACTTAAACTGGTTCTAAAATGTAAAAGGAAATACAAATAGCCAAGAAGAGCCAAAATATTTCTGAACAAGGTAGGGATAATTTTCTATCAGATAATCAAGATACATAAAACAATAGTAATTGAAATAGTTTATTACTGGCACAGAAATAGACATATAGGTGAATGGAAAATCAGGAGTCTAAAAACAGATACATGTTCATATGAAAAACTGATTTATAAGTGACAGCATCAAAGACCGGATGAAGTAATAAATGAGATTTGCACAACTGGTTTTCCATAAGGGAAAAAATGCAGCTGGATTCTCATCTCACACTACATATAGCATGGTCAAGTCCAGGTGAGTTTAAGGCAAACTTTGAGGAGACAATTCAGGTGAATATTTAGACAAGGTGCAAATTTTTTAAAAAGACTATAAATTTGGTTATATTAAAATTACAAATGTCTTTTCATCAAGCCAGCATAAGAAGTTTCTGTTCTACATAAACTGACAAAGTATCAGTGTTCAAAATCCATAAAGAATCAGTTAGTAAAGGAAAAAATCTGGTAGAGAAACAGGTGAAAGGTATTTCACTGTGGAGGAAACAAATGGCCAGACTGATGGAGAGCTCAACTTCAACAGGAATCAGAGAATGCACATTCAAGCCACAAAGATACATTTCACACCAAGCACGATAAAAATTCAAAGTCAGACAACCCCAATCGTCAGGAAGGTGTGAATCCACAGGAGGCCTCATTCATTGCTGGTGGGAGTGCAAACTTATGCCACCACTAAGGGAAATGACAGTTCTCTAGCAGAGCCGAACATCCTCTTCCCATAGCTCTGCAGGTCCACTCTTAGGGTCCCCTAGAACACCCTCCAGGTGTACCCCAAGAGACACACACAAGCATGGTCAGAGCAGCAGAGCTGAAAAAGCAGAAACCTGGGAACAATCCAAAAGGATCGGTAACAATAAATTGTGTTTTCATGTAGCAGAAGACTAGGCTGCAGGGAAAAATGGGTCAGTCACATTGGCAAAAATTGATTCTTTAAAACAACGTTAAAGGAAAAAGTCACCAGGGAATACTGAAGATAAAACAGTTTAGGAAAACGGTTAACCTTTTAAAAATTAGTGAGTTGATGAACAAATGGCTGGGATAACTTACCACCAATTGCTTTCCTTTCTGCCTCCACTGAGATGTCCTTTATTTGCTATTAAACTAATATATTTCTCAAAAAATTAGTTACGTTGGTGCTAGGGACCTGCAATGGCTTCTAACCTAGATGTCTACTTAACATCTATTTATTTAATAACGATGTATTAAAAATAGAAAACCTAGACCACTTGTTTTAATAGTCATTTCTTCTCATGGAGCATTTATCAAAGCCCTATCTAAAACTTTTTAACTTCATCCAAAGTACATATGGGTATATATTTACATATAAACATTTGTGTTTTTTGTATATCAAACATTTGCAATCATTTCATGTTATTTACCCCAGTCTAATATTATTTATCCTATTTACTTTTTCATCAGACCTAAAAGTGATTCTTACTCCAAACTGACCTTTGACAGTAAAGACAACAAGCCACTGTGGAAGCTATTTGAGGAAATGATTGGCTGGTTTGAAGGCAAGTTACCCAGAGTTTGAGAAGCACTAAAAGTTAGAGCAGCTGCTTTGGAAGCTTAGAAACTTTCAAAGAATGGGGACTCTCAATATCCCAAATGCAGAAGTCTAACACTTGGGATGGAGGGTTTTCCTTGTCAAGTAACTTTGGGAAACGCTTCTTTAATCTAACAAACAGTGGCTAAATTGCAAGTCAGAGAACCCTTAACATGCTCAAGCTTACTATGAATGCCCAAGTTGGAGACACAATTAGCATTTCCCAAATGTATCTGGCCACTCTGAAACACCCCATAGGATTAGTGTTCTTTGGAACGCGATTTAAGACACACGGACCTGGACCATCTCTCTTGATTCGGCGCCTTCTACTGTGATGCTTTCTGAATCCCTGGCTATGGAAAGCACCCCTCCCAGACGCTATGCTAGCAGGCCACTTTAACTTGCCCTCAAAGAGGTGCGTGTTCCATAATTACTATTTCTATAGAACCGTCCCCAAAGGAGAACAATTTGGTTGTCTAACTGACAGCTTGTGTGCTTAATCCTTTCAAGGACCATTTACCATTTCAAAGACCTTGCTAAGTAAAAACAATGTCTAATTGGTAGTGTGGGGAAGTGACTATGTGCACAGATGTCTCCCTAATACTGCTTGTCCCTCTCCCCCGATATTATCACTAACTCCCAGTGGCAGAGCCGGGAAGGCAGATTCTCCGTCCACACCACATCCCCCATAGGAATAGTCTGGCCAATTCATGGCTAAGAGTATCATTTACAAGTACATCAAAACCCAGAGAGGGAGATTTTTCCTGTTTCCCACAAGTTATTAGTGAAAAGGTGGATGCAACCTCAAATTCTTGTTCTCACCTTTTTCTACTAGATATAAACAATAATGAAAACTTACATCTCTCATGTCAGAATGCTACATTTGCTCTCAATGTAAGACATCTGTTGGGTTAGAAATCTTAGACTGTAACAAGTCTATATATTACTTCTGAGAACCGAGATTTTACATCTGGATATTTGACACGTGAAATATGATGGGTTACGGAAAATGTCAGGCTGATACTGGACCAGTCCCTCCGGCTTCTCTGTGAGAAAACAGCAAGATTTAAGAACTACCAGTTTCATTTCAAAATCTTTCTACAGCACTTCCTCCCAAGACAAAAGCATTGCCCCATGTATCTCGTTCCACAGAGGTCACTACTCTCGGCCACAGAGAGAGTAGCCTAGATTAAGATGTTTAAAATGGAACACTTTCTTAGCTTATCTATAAACTAGGGCAAAAAAATAAGGCGAAGAGTCCCCCCCCCTTATCCCAGGGAAGCTGTAGTCACCTTACATGAGACTAAGTGGTTTTGGACCCAAAATTAGGCTAGGCTTCCACCCACCGCCTCCCCACCCCAACCTACCTTCAGGGTATCAAGATAGCAGTTTAAAAGAGGCCTAGAGAACTTTGGAGAAGGCCTATGGAATCCACCCTCCCCCTTTGCCTCAAACCAGTAAGAGGGGCTCCAGGCAACTTAAGTGTAATGCACCCACCAGTTTTTAGCGCATAGCAACAAGGGCTGGAATTGCAGTGTAAAAGCCTTGAAGGCAATCAAGACCAATGATCATTCTCAGAATTTGTCAGGGCTACAGAAGTGTGAGTTGCCTGTGGGCCAGATAGGGACTTAGAGGAGGGAGGACTGCACAGTCCTGACAGGGACCCCACCCAAGGTGACCACTTAGAGGGAGAGACGATCCCAACCAAGAAGTGGATGGCTGAGCACTCACTGGAGGGGGGCTGCATGGTCATCTAGAGGGGAAGGGCCTGCGCCCAGGGAATGCTGCTCAGAAGGGACGGGAGTGTTTTGCAGCCGCAGAGCTCAGCGTATCTAAAGCACATCTTAACTTGGGGATACACTGGAGTGTTAGGGGACCACAAGCCCTGTGAAATGAATGCAGAATTTCATGTGTATGTGGCCAATTGTTCCGACTCTTAAATGGGCCTGACCCAATATGGTTAAGGCAGCAGCCCCAAAGGCATAAACACCCCTAACATCTCTCAGAGGTTTGTGATAGGTCTTGTGCAGCAATGATTTCAAAACTGTCCTTCCTAGTGAGGACCTGGGGTTCAACGAGTCTCTGCTGCTGAAGTGCTCACCGGTCTGTGTTAGTCTTCGGCCAAGCTGTGAATGGGACCAGCAGAGCCACGGGAACACAGGAGAACCTAAGGTGACGACCAGGCCCCTGTGGCACTTCCTCCCAGAAAGGTGTCTGGAGTCCGTGTTAACCCTTAAACTCACCCTAGGGACCACCAGCCTTAGCAAAACAGAACAGACTCTGATCATTCTGTGGTACTAAGGATGGGAGTGTAAATTCTAGAAGGAATTTGCTGTGTTGGTTTTATCTAATGATAGAAATAGTGACTAAAGCAAAAAGCTGATGCTGATGCTAGATTCTTAAAAAAACAAAACAAAAAAGAAACAAGAAAAACACAACCTTGGTAACAGTTTCCCAGACTCTTTAATCTCTATTTACATTTGGTTTCTTTCTGCCTAAAAATATTCACCATGTATTCAGTAACAGAACAAATTCAGCCTTAAAGTGTTCAGAGTAAGATGGAATGTATTAGTCATCTCCAAATAGAATTATTCCATATTAATGGCTATATAACTAAGGACATGGGAAATATTCACCGTAATGATAGACATAAAATTCAAAATATGTATAGCTCTTAATGAGAAATACACTCAATACACATAAAAAGACTGGAAGGCAGTAAAACATCAATAAGCTGTCTGACACCATGACTGATTTCATTTTTATGTGATTTTAGTTTCCAAGATTTTACAATGAATCTTCTGCTTTGCAATCAGATTTTATAAAGACCCAACTTACTCTGCAAGGTTTGTTTCAACACTGGCAGAAAACCCGTGTGGGTTAATGTCTTCACTTTAAAAAGTTCTGGCCACTTTGCATAACTGCATCCAGAATCATAAAAGGAAATGCAAGCAATTGTATTACAGATCTGTCCCTCCACTTGTGAATGATGACCTCCAGTTTATTAAGATATGCAATAAGGACAGATTTTTCATAATTTTCTACTATTTGATGCACATTTCAACTGTTTCCATTGAATAAACTTTTATTTTTTCATCTGTAAAGGCACGTCATGTTTGCCCTTTTTACTGACGTATAATTGACATACATTACTTCCAGGCATATGAGTCAATACTCGTATGTATTGTGAAATCACAAGTCTAGTTAGCATCTATCACCATAGTTACAGAATTTTTCTTGCGGTAAGAACTTTAAAGATCTTTCTTAGCAACTTTCAAACATGCAATATTAACTGCAGTCGCCTTGTTGCATATCATATCTCCTTTCATCCTTTCACTTACCCCATCCCCTCTCTGGCAACCACCAATCTATTCTGCTATCTACGAGTTTGTCTTACTATGGCTCTACCTATGAGGGAAATCACACAGTGTTTGTCTTTCTCTTACATTTCACCGAGCATAATGCTTTCATGGTCCATCCATGTTGTCACAAATGGCAATATTTCATTCTTTATGGCTGAGTAATAGTCCACTAATTATATATATATATATATGGAATACATACACATCTTTATCCATTCATCTGTTGGACACTTGGGTCATTTCCATATCTGGTTTATTGTAAATAATGCTGCAAGAACACAGGGGTGTAGACATCTGAGTTAGCATTTTTGTTTTTCTCAGATAAGTACCCAGAAATGGAATTGCTGGATCACATGGTAGTCTTAATTTCTGAGGACCCTCCATACTGTTTTCCACAGTGGCTGCACTAATTCACATTCTCAACAGTGTAGGAGGTTCCCTGTCCTCCACATCCTCACTAAAACTTGTTACCTCTCGTCTTTCTAATAGCCACTGTAACAGGGGTGAGGCGATTTTTTCACTGTGGTTTTGATTTGCATCTCCCTGATTAGTGCCGTGGAGGGTATTTTCTTGCACCGGTTGGCCATCCACAGAATATAAATTTGGTTCTGAATAAGTAAAACAACATTAAAGAGACTTAAATGAGGAAAATACTGCATTAAAAATTGTTTTCACACTGTATGTCAGAGATAGAGAATGAATTAGGGAATATACTGGGTTGCAAAGGCTACAAAATATTTTGGGTTGTGCGTATACTGTCATCTCCAAACTATTTCAAAGAGATGAGCAAATATGATATATAAGTGTTTTATACTCTTATAAAATCTATATAAAAGCAAATATGAGCAAATTCCTATATCAAAACTTCATGACAAAAAGGGACAGACAGAGCCTAAATAAAGGAAGGTCAAATGGGAAAAATGTACAGACACAGTCAGGAAGAATCCAGGTTGACCTATGCCAGTCTCCATGTTAACACATGGGCCCTGACTGGGCAAACCCACAAGTCAGAAGCCTAAAGGATGGATATGTATACTATATTCATGGATATGGAGGTTTAATTTGGGAAAACAGATTTTTTTTTTTTTAAACATACAAACAGCCTCTACTGCTTTCAATGGGAAAGGGGAGAGGAGAGGACACAACAGCTCTGGCTTCAGGGGATGCTCCAAAGGCTTGGTCACCACGCTCAGAAAACGGCAAAACTGCCTTTAAAAGTTTAACCTTCAATTACTTTTGGTGGAACTTAAACTGGTTCTAAAACGCCAGACTCCCCACCTTATTTTGCTGTTAATCATTTTCTAGCATCTGTCCGCTAATAACTTTTAGGAAATGGGCAATGAATTGGACTCAAACACAAACGACAGCCCAGACTGTTTTTCACAGCCCACATAACATTCTTTGATTCTATGTATTTTGAGTGAAGAGAATTATCATCATGATTGAGCCCAGCACCCAGTTAAAGCATTCAGGTTTTCCCTTTTCCAAAAACCTGAGTTCCTATGGGGTTCATTATTTAAATGTTCATTATATCTAATTATGCCCTCATATTCTTCTACATGCTATAGCTGTAATGATAAAATGAAATAGATGTGCAAAATCATGCCATACTCGAGTCTATCCACCTGAAACCGGTGCTTAGCCCCACCATCCTCCCACCAGCATGCCTTGTGTATTTCAGTGTTCACACTTTTGCTCATGTTGCCCCACTGCCCCGGAATGTCTTTTCCTAGCCCCTTCTCACCAGCTCTGCATGCGCACTTGTTCATGTTCTCCATGGAGTAGCTCAGTTGCTTACTTCTCCTTGAGTCTTTGCTGATCACTCCCAGCTGGAAGCATGCTCCCCTCTGCTGTATGAATTTCTTATGACATCAGCCAAGTTTCACCTTGTATCATAGTTGTTTGGTGCCCATCTTGCCTCCTCCCCTGGACTGAACAGCTCTCAGCTCAGAGACCATTTCTGCTTAGTAATTGCTCAGTCACTACCGACTGATGGTCACTAATCCAATTTATTGACAATGAGGAGAGCTGGATTCAATCCACATCTTGCTGACTCCAAAGCCCATATGCTCTTTCAACTACCTCAGCTGCTATTTGATTTTAATGAACAAATACCCTTCTCTTCCTTTCTCACCACAGAAAAGTAATGTTGTAGGTGGCAGGGCAGGTATTAAGGGCTCAAACATAAGCCTTCTTGGGCACACGCATGGGGCAGGGGCCACTCCAGTCCAGCTGTGGAGGCTCCAGGAGTGACGAAGCCAAGGCCACCATCTAGGAGCTCCGAGCCCTGTCCTTTGGCAGGAAATGACCACAAAAGGGTGGCTCTGAGGGGGGCACAGGGGAGGAGGGAGGGGCTTGGGTGGGCTTTACTGGTTTGGGTAGCAGTTGGGGCTGGGGTGTGAGCCATGCTCACCCAGCTGGGGAGCCATCTCCCGCAGTTGTCCCCTTTCTCTTCTGCAGTTATTGCAGCTTCAGGGTCATAGAGATGATCTGCAATATGGCAGAATCCATGACACTTCTGGGAGACTTCTGCCACAGAACCAAAGTAATTCCCATAGAACTATCTAAGAGAACCCATTAAGAAAAACTAATGCCCGGAAGTAGAGGCCCATTTCCAGGGTCTGCCTCTGCCTGGACCCCATGTTGAGGGAGATGAGGAGACCAGCCCACCCACAGAGCAGAAGCCAAGCTCTCCACTCAAAACAAAGGCTCCAAACCTGTTCCGTCCTCCCCAGGTTCCTTCATGTGAATGACATTTAACCTCCTGCTCTCTTCAACTTGTATCATTCCATGGGAAACCACCCACTGTGAGTAGGTTCAGAGAGCCTCCGACACATTAAGAGGTGCCTAAGTGCCTAATCCTTTTAGTGTAAGGGATAATCGTGTCAGAGAAAACTTCAGCACCAGCTTATATCAAGTGCAATTTCCTCTGAAGTTATTATCCCAGCTGGAATTTGAATGTTCAAGCACTTCTGATGCCCTGGGAAAGGTCCCCAAACATTCCAGAACCACCCTTCTCCCTCTCTGCTTGGATTGTAGAGCCACCCCTTTGGGCTAGTTTGCATCTCTGTTTACGATGAGTTCCTCATTCCCACTGGTTTGCAGGTCTCACCTGAAAGCATACTCCGATCTACCCACCCAAGCTGCACCTGAGAAAGTAATTCTGATGCCGGAAATGAGTCTGGCACTCAATGGTCAAGCAGCTGCTGGCATAGGTGAACTATAAGGAAACAAAGATTCTCTTCCTGTGTAAGGGGAGCAGTCACAGAACCCTGAGAAAGAAAATAACTCTAGCTTGAGAAACCACAGTACATAAGGGTCAAGGTGAATTTCCCAAGAGCTTATTAAGAATGGACTGTTTGTGGAATATTATTCAGCCATGAAAAGATACCTTGCCATTTGCAACAACATGGATGGATCTAAGAGGCTATCATGCTCAGTGAAATAAGTCAGGTGGGGAAAGACAAATACCAGATGAATTCACTCATTTGTGGAGTATTAAAACAAAGCAAAACAGATGGAACAAAAAAAAAGTAGTAGACTCAGACACTGAGAAGGGACTAGTGGTTACCAAAGGGGAGGGGCTGGGCAGAGGATAAGGGGATGAGGGGCACTATTATTTGTAATCACAATATAGGCAGGTCACTGGAATGGTAGTACAGCACAGAGAATGCAATTAATGACTCTATAACATCTTACTACAGTTGACAGACAGGGGGTGAGGAATTGATATGGGTAAACACTGAACCACTGTGTTATGTGAAACCATAAGATTGTGTATCAGTGATACTTTAATGATAATAACAACAAAAAAAGAATGGACTGCTTGTCAGTCAAAGCCAGGTAATGGCTCTGGATATTGGGTGGGATTTCTTAACCTCACCCTAAATTATGATGATATTTTTACCCTATCCTATTCCTCCAGGGGCATAAACAAGCAGCCAAATCCCGGCTACAGAAAGGATCTAGGATTCTATGAACTACCAGGTGTTCCAGGGGGAATGTTCAGGCCACTTAAATTATTCTCTTTTGGAGGTTGAAGCAAATTTAGGGAGCGGAGCTGCAGGCACTGGGGGTTTGCTAGAGGCATTCAAACATGAGTGTCCACACTGCCGTGCTAGGAAACATCACCAGGCATCACCACCCTCTTTCTGGGATAGTTTTGCCAAGAGTGCATGCTAAACACTGATTCTTTTCTTTAGACTGAGTTTAGGTTCTTTTCTGTAAGTGACTAGGCTGGCAGTCATTCATTGAACTAAATCAAGGTTTCTTGCACTGTTAAGATTTTTTCTGGGAATCAAAGAATATTAACTCCAGCTCAGCATACCTTAGCAAGAATCTTTTCTGAGATGGTTGAGTACATTCATCTGCAGCTCTAAGTATGGCATTTTTCCTGGCAAGGGTCTCAGGGAAAAGCGAGGGGGGCAAGTGCATAATTTACAGACCATAACTAGGGACATCCCTGTGCACCTTCACTCCAGCCAAGGCACAGGACCCCATCTTGCAGTTCATGTAAATTTCAGCCACAGGGAAGCAAAGTGCTATCATTTTAGAGCCAGTGCTACCATTTTATGAAACTCCTAGGAAAGGAGTCTCGACCTGGCAATTAAAGAACTAAGGGAAGTTCAGCCCTCTTCCATCACCCATGAGTTTGAACAAGCTGCAAGGACGCCAGTTGACTCTCTGCCGACAGGTGTTGCCAATCAGCAGTAGCAATGGATCTGTCATGTGGGCGGGGTTCTAACCTGAGCCCAGGGATAATGGGATAAATACTCCTTCTACATTCTTTGTTTCCATAATCAGTACAGGAAAACACAAGAGACTGACTCCCTCTTGACTTCTTTTAAAATGTGAAATCTATAGCCCAGAATAAAAGGCTGTAATGCTTTAATAAAGCTTGGGTCTGTAAAAGTAACATTTTGTAACAGCAGGGAAAGGAGGAAAGAGGAGAGGCTCCCACTCTGACTTGGAATCAAGTGGGAAAGGCTTCAGCTGCAGAAGGGAATTTCAGCTCCAGGGGAGTTTTATATAAAACTCTGAGAAAGCAGAATCATTCTGCTAACCATTCTACTTCCCGGCTCCTCTCTCACCACATTCCACAAAAATAATCATGTCGACTTGTGTCCTAAGCCTGGGCATCACATTCCCACTGACTTCTTACCCTTCCCTCCAGCCCTCTCAAAGAGCAACATCGTTCCTGCACCCAACCTTGGAGCTAGCAGACATCCCTCCCAGCCCCAGGGGCCTGGAGAGAACCAAACTAGGCGTCACAGACACCCTGAACACAGTTGAGGGGCCCTCTGCCACGGAAGGAGACATCAAAATTCTTCATACCAGATTAAGGAAAAACTCTAGTCACCTTTTTTTTTTTAAGTCCACCTGCTTAATAATAAATCCAACGTATTTGAGGGCTCATCACTTTATCCAAATAGAAAATCATTGTCACATAGCTGAGAGGCTTCCATTCGGAGTGTTCACACTATGCTAAACAGAGTACTATGTGCTTTTCACTCATTCTGCCAATTTTCTCCTCACAACCTCACAACACTTCTATGAGATTACCACCATTCATTCCACTTTATAGATAAGGAATCTAAAGCTCAGAAAAGTTCAGAAAATTGTTCAGGGTCATCCAGTAAGCCCCAAAATTTGTTCTCAACATCAATGCTGTTCTATCCTCCCAACAGAGGAGAAGATGCCACACTGATGGTAAAGGGTGAAAAAATTTGGAATGAGACAGTACTGCTTGTCACTGGGCTCATCTTCTATGATGGCTTAAAACCAAGAGTACAAAGGTTATTACCATCCTATTAGATATTGCTCCTACTGATGAGAAAATAGGAAATCATATCCAAATTGATTTGATGACTGCCTTATTATTCAAAAAATTTAAATGTTCATAATACACACCTAAGCAAAAATGTCAGCTCCATAAGGGTCACTTATACATAAACCTGATTCCAGAGGTTATAAACGTAGCCAGAAGGGCTTAAGAGGCATTGCTAAAAGAGCACATTAAAGAAAGAGGCGTCATTCAATGACTTAAAGCTAGGCTAGAAAAAATGGTTAGCATTATAATTGCTCACGGGAAGAATTAACTTTTTATTCTCTTGCTGGCAGAATACTGATCAAATAAACAGTGAAGAAGGAAACCATTACACATATGCAGCGTTCACAGGATTTTTGCTTTTATCTTCTGAGCACAAATCATTCCTCTGGCCAATCTGGTATAAAGTCACGAACGGCAGACATGAAGAGAATGTTCACATGAAACAAAAGCTTACACAACACGAGCCCTGCTTGTGGCGGCAACATGGTGTTTGTGGAAAGAGGGCCGAAACAAGAGCCAGGAGGCCCGGGGGGGGGGGGGGGGGCTCCTGATGGCCGCTACCTGGACACGTGGCCACCAGCAGTCCCTCTTTCCTAGAGTCTCGACAAAGACAGAGCTCCCCCAGGGTCTCCCTTACGGTTCTAAAATTCAGTTCCACACTTGTAGATAAGATCTGTGACTATAATACTGATGGGCTCCATTCAACATAGAAAGCCAAGCACAAAATCTATGACCGCAGCTCAACAAGAGAGCCAGTCCCAAGCATAGTTCTGCAAGACGCCTGGTCACCCGTTGGGAACGACATGAGGGAAACCCGGGAGATAAAGGCTGAACAGGATTGGCTATAATATCTCTCAGCACCTTTTCAGTATAAAGGGCCAGACAGTAAATCTTTTAAGCTTTATGGGCCATACGGTCTCTGTCACAACTACTCAATTTTGCTTTTGTAGCAGGAAAGCAGCCGTAAACAACATGTAAAAATATGGGTATGGTTATGTTGCAATAAAACTTTATTTACAAAAAAAAGGCAGCAGCCAGATTGAGCACGCGCTCTCTGCCAACCCCTGAGAGAGATGATTCCTCTAAGTCAAAACATCCCTCAAAAGGCTGGTGGGGCGCGAGCAGAGCACCCTGTCTCCACAAGAGGGCGCTGCACCTGTACGCCCCCAGACTGCCCCTCAGCCCTAAGCCATTAAAGCCCCATCCACAAGCCAGAAATAAACACACCACCACTCAGAAAGCAGAGAGGACACCACGTTCACTTTTTTATGAAGCCCGGGATGTTTTCATAAACCTGTAAGCAATCTGGTCTGGTGATTTATTCCAAGCGTTGACTCTACTTTGAATGTGGTGCCCAGGATTACAGAACATGAGGGGCCAGTGGGAGGAAAGGGCTGGGACAATGAGGTATCCTCAATATAATTTCTCCTTTGGAGCACTTTGAGACTGACGACTGTTCCCAAGGAAGTGAACTGGCACCGACACTATAATTTTCCAAGGAGAGTTTCAGTGAGCAGGTTCATTTCAAGTGAAAGAATGTTCACTTTAATAGGATGGGTTAGGAATTCAGAGGGCACAAGAGCTGACTGAAATTCTCATCATTAAAGAAGCCAATTATATTTTGTAGTATTTTTAAACAGTAGAAAAGAATTTTTTAAACCCCTACAAAGCATGCATGGTTGTGGCTCATTTTCCTGTAGTATGTTTGAAGGAGTATTTTAAGTTACGTTAAATGTTAGGAGAACTACTTGAGCACTAAATTATTTGGGGGAGTATTAGGTAACTGCTAGTTTGCAATATAGGGAAGGAAGTTAATTTACCTGCCAGGGAGCTACTGCTTTAAATTGGTTTCAACAAAGGGAGAATTTAAGGACTCCATTCTGAGGACATGAATTCCAAGTCATTAGTTTTAGTTCTGGACGATCAGGAATGGCATCTGGGCCTAATTATCTGCATGTGTATCTAGCAGGCAGTTGTTCGGCTACTAATATTTTAAGAGGTCAGCATTTTTAGTGATGGAGTTATAAACACAAAGCTTATTACTCTGAAGAACAAAGTTTCTTATATACCAAATGCTAATTTCACAGGCTTCCTCTACTATGGAAACCACTTTAGTGGTACTTTCAGTAGTACTTTATACTAACATCACCATAAGTTTTGGTCAGAGTGTAGACGACAAAGCTGCAGCACCCAGAGGCCACCCACTGTAATCTGACGGTAGCTAAACCCAGGGACCAAGGGGGAGAAAAAAACTATTACAACTGGGAAGAAGCTGGGATCTCAACATGGTTTACTGGCTTCATAGATCATGCCCCAAGGTAATGGAAGGGACACGCAAGGGCCCCAAAATATCTCCATCACACACCTTCCACAGCCTCAAATTCTGCCTGGTGTTTTCCGTTTCCTTGGTCCTGTTATCTCTAGCAGTCCTGTATAAACATGAAATTGCTTTCAAAAGCCACCAATCACATACCTATGGTGCAACACAAAGTGGTTCAGATTGAACCAAGCTACCCAGCAAAGTACTCAGGGAATAAGACCGAAGACAGGCCTGTATGTGAGGGGGAGGGAAGGCACTGACGCCTCGAGGCCCAGTTGGGACTGAAAGACAGCTCTGCAGGGAGAGTGCTAGGAAGCCAGGGAATTGAACTGAGAAACCCTGAAAAGGAGAAGGGACAGGTGAGAACAGGGTCCCCAAGACAAACATGTCGATGTGCAAACTGCCTGATTGGGGCAGGGACTACACAGAAGTTTGCTTACATATATGGTGCACCAAACTCAGAATCCTCCTCCACAAAAAGGACTGCTTTTATTGGTTCTTCGGGTGGAGTTTCAAGACTGTTGACACCAATATTTAGGCTTAATAACATTAAAAAGAACTTCTATTCTGCAACAGATTTTGATGAAGCAAGGAATAGAAATGTTAAAGTCACTCTACAACTTGGCTGTAAGGAGGCCACATTACAGATGTTGGATCCTGTATGTCAGAGAAGCAGAGAGTGTGGGCTGTGAAGGCAGCTGGCCCAATTTTGAAACTATTCCGATACACAGAAGCTGTGTGACCTTGTGCAGAGACCTAATTCTGTGCCATAGGTCACTCATCTGTAAAATACATAGAGCAATCTTGCCTCATGTGGCTACTGTGTGGATTCAATGAGTTCAGACATGCAGAAAGCCTACGATGGTACCTGGCACAAAATGATCACTGTTACCTGATACTACCCACCCTTCACGGTAAGTAGTCATGTTCCATGAACTGAGATTTGATGCTCAGGGCTGTATAATCAGAAAGGCTCAACCAATTTCTGTCTCCATCAGCACCATATTGGTGCCTATAACCACACAGGTCATCCTTTAAAAAAAATTAAAGTATCATTAATATACAATCTTATGAAGGTTTCACATGAACATTGTGGTTTCAACATTCACCCATATTATCAAGTCCTCACCCACTCTTTCCCATTGCAGTCACTGTCTATCAGCATAGTAAGATGCTATAGAGTTAGTACTTGTCTTCTCTGTGATGTACTGTCTTCCCCATAACCTACCTAACATTGTGATTGCTAATTATAGTGCCCCTTAGTCCCCTTCTCCCTCCCTCCCTATCCACCCCTTCCCTTTGGTAACCACTAGTCCTTTCTTGGAGTCTGAGTCTGCTGATTTGTTCCTTCACTTTTGCTTTGTTGTTATACTCCACAAATGAGTGAAATCATTTGGTACTTGTCCTTCTCCGCCTGGCTTATTTCACTGAGCATAATACCCTCTAGATCCATCCATGTTGTTGCAAATGGTAGGATTTCTTTTCTTTTTGTAGCTGGATAATATTCCATTGTGTATATGTACCACATCTTCTTTATTCATTCATGTATCGATGGACACTTAGGTTACTTCCATGCCTTGGCTACTGTAAACAGTGCTGCAATAAACATAGGGATGCCTCTGTCTTTTTGAATCAGGGATCTTGTTTTCTTCGGGTAAATTCCTAGGAGTGGAATTACTGGGTCAAACACAGGTCATCATTTTTATGAAATGGAAAGGAAAAGCAACATGAATTTATGCATGCCACATGGCCACTGGCTTCCACACATATCACAGAGCTGTCAGGGGCCACAAATGGCAAGTATTCTGATACTGGAGAAAGGTACGTGTTATGTTACTAGAGAAATTTTATACGGAAATGGAGCCTCCCACACTGAAGTTGGAGCACATGCCATAAATGTTCTTAAAACATAAGAACTTAAATGATTTTTTTTTAACAGGAGCCAATTTTGGATGTGAGAAGCCAGTACAGACACTTAAATCCAACACCACAGATTCTTTAAATGGCTTTCAAATGACCAGTTCTTAAAAGTATTGCTTTATGCCTTCTCTCAGGCATCAGAATGTGGGGAGGAGGGCAGGCAGAAACTTACTCCCAGCATTTCTGAGAGTTTACAGGAAGTGATCTGCTTGCACTTTCAGCAGTTTTTATTCATTGTATGCCAAAATGGAAAAATAGATGACATGAAAAAATCCATCAAGTCTATCAAGCATGTACCCAGGAAGCAGAACAATGCCAGGGACGTGCCTGGCCACCCGACACCCTGTCAGGATTTCTACGGAGCCTGCGACTCAGCAAACATGGCCAGGCTTGGCTACAGTGCCCACTGACACATGGCTTTGTCATATGTGTGCAGAGGAAATAGAAGGTCTGCCCTTAGTGGACTGAAGCAGAAGCTTCCCACTGCCAGCAAGGAACTGAGTGATCAAACACACAGTCAAGTTTCCTGGACCACAGTCTGCTCATCTGTAAGATGAGAGGGTTGTACAGACAAAACAGCGCAGAAGTCCGCCCAGCAGCTCTAAGTCTGTCACCCTGAGTCCCTTCATCCCTAGCACCTCCCTGCAGAATACTGTCCTTTCTCTGTAGCTGTGTCTGTAAGCCAGATGACAGACAATGCCCAAGTTTATTACTCCATGCATAATCCTCCAAATATCCACCTCAGTGGCCTCTCCAGGACTCAGGACCTAAGCACAGCTGTACAACTTTGCCCTGCCCATGAGTACCCAGCTGGGGGACAGCCCAAATCCAGCCTGCACTCCCCAGTGGATCAACCTAGAGGAAGACACCTTCTCCCAATTCAAACAAAAGCATCCTACATCCTAGCTACAGTCCTGCCTAGAAATGTGAAACTTTTCATGAACACAAAAAAAAATATAAAACTACCTAAGCAAGCAAATGATCAGTCCAACACATGAGGGGGGAAAAAATGAAATGCCCTTAAAAGCAGGCTTACAGAACCCAAATTTTCTGATTTTATACATTGGTCTTATTTACTAAGGAAAATAGGAGTTTAATATTTCATTTTCAATGACTGTGTTCCAATTCCTAGACATCAACCTTAGTTGATCGTTTCAGAGTATTTCCCTTGTGATATTCGGGGTATGTTTATGCAGAGAGCAAAGCCGTTTTGCTTGAGTTTAAGATTAAGCACTTAGTGTATATAAACTATTTGAATCACACTATATTAGTATGCAAGTTCTCACCTTTGACATTTCTACATTTTTATTGCTTTCCCTATAGGAGAATTTACATATAGTAATGTCCACCTAAGTCAAATACTCTGTTCCCATTTTCTGCCTCTACAATAAATGAAAACCCAGCCCAATTTGTTTTTCAAAGGTAATACGAAGTAATTCAAAAATCCCATCAGAAACACGTAGAAAATTAGGTTCATGGAAGTATTCAGCTACAACTATTCACTCCCTGGAATAATTTCCTAAGTCCATGGCCAGGAGGTCACAGATTTACAAATACCCTTTTTTTGTTCCGACATTCCCATATCTGGCAGACTAAATGACTAAGGGGAAGCATATGAATACATCTCTGAACTATTTCCTCTCAAGACTAATTGATGATCATGGACTGGGAATATTTTTTTTTTCTGATGGGTATTTCCCCCACCGTGCCCCACCTCCCACCCTGACCAGAGCTATTTTCCCTGGAGATGCTCCAACAATATACCACAAACATACTCCCACTGTGGCATTCATCTGGAAAATTTTGCAGCTTAAAAAAAACATCTCAGCCATCTAACAGGCGTCTCTACGGACCTGTAGACTGGAGACCAAGAACACACAGTAAATATTTTTGGTCTAGCTCAAAAGAGGTTTGGCAATTTGTGTGATGGAGCTTATTTGTTTATAATAATTTACTGAAGAAGTTAGGACACTTTGTTCACATCCATTTGGTTTGGCGGGTTAATGTACACAGTGCCTGACTAGTAGGGGCTCAATAGATACTTGCTGGATGAAGGAAAGCTGCAAGTCTTGTACTCGTTAGTTGTCTTTCACGCAAGAAATTGAAATTCTTGGAGCTCTGTTTTCCACAAAGAACCGGGGCTTGTTCGGTTGATTCTCATTATTTACAGTAGTTACCTTCTATAAGGCTGCTGCAGACCTGAACCACCAAACACACTGTTCTGCAGGGAATCACAGGGTTATGTTCCTGGGAGCCTCTGGCTCCCGTGTTTGTCAACTCATCAGTGCATAACCCTGTTGTGGGTGTTCTTCTGTTTAAACGCAGCTTATTTAACAAATATTGTAGACTCATCAACACCGAAATCATAACCAACAGCACTATAATACATGCCTGAACAGAGCTTGTCTAATACACGTATTTTCTCCTTAAGGCACATCACAGCCTTCTCATGCTCGGAAAGTGGACAGCACTTCAGTGCTATCCATACTCGGGGGCTGTCTTCAATAGTGAAATCACCAACAAACACAAAAGTGCAAAAAACCTGGATATATAGAACATAAAAAAAGGACACTTATTTGTAAGACAGCTGAAGGCAGAAGGTCACCTTGCTCAGCCTCAGCTGGGAAATGTGCACAGCAGGACAGTCACATTTTCCCCTGCTCTGCACATGTCTGTGAATGCCACAAAAGCCCCCAGAGTGTGTATTTGGGAGTTACTAGTAAATGTTAGCAAGCAGGTCAATTCACAGATGCATGATCCACAAACAAAGAGGACAGACTTGACTCTATTCATTAAGTGCCTCCTCAGTGCTGGCCACTGCTGGAGGAAGGTGACCAGAACTGTGTTAATAGTGGGGGGAAAAAATTAAATCAGCATCCAAATACATAAACACAAAATGGGATGACAGTGTGATGTAGAAGAAACAGGAATGTATAAAGGGGGAACATAACCTAACAATTTCAGAGGGATCATGACACTGAAGCCCAGTACTAAAAGCACAGGTTGGAGTCAGCCAGGTAGAAGAGAGGGAGTGCCAGCTGTAATAAAAACAACAAAAAAGGGGGGGATTATGCTCCCCAATTTCAAGCTCTACTACAAAGCCACAGTAATCAAGACAATTTGGTACAAGAACAGACCCATAGACCAATGGAACAGATTAGAGAGCCCAGATACAAATGCAAGCATATATGGTCAATTAATATATGATAAAAGCCATGGACATACAATGGGGAAGTGACAGCCTCTTCAACAGTTGGTGTTGGCAAAACTGGACAGCTACATGTAAGAGAATGAAACTGGATTATTGTCTAACCCCTTACACAAAAGTAAACATGAAATGTATCAAAGACTTGAATGTAAGTCATGAAACCATAAAACTCTTAGAAGACAACATAGGCAAAAATCTTCTGAATTTTTGCAACTTCTTCCCGAATGCATCTCCTCAGGCAAGGGAAACAAAAGCAAAAATAAACAAATGAGACTACATCAAGCTAAAAAGCTTCTGTACAGCAAAGAACACCATCAGCAGAACAAAAAGGCATCCTACAGTATGGGAGAATATATTTGTAAACAACTTATCCAACAAGGGGTTAACATCCGAAATATATAAAGAACTCATACGCCTCAGCAACCAAAAAGCAAATAAGCCAATTAAAAAATGGGCAGAGAATATGAACAGACAATTCTCCAAAGAAGAAATTCAGATGGCCAACAGGCACATGAAAAG
Organism: Manis javanica; assembly: GCF_040802235.1. Taxonomy (NCBI): domain Eukaryota; kingdom Metazoa; phylum Chordata; class Mammalia; order Pholidota; family Manidae; genus Manis; species Manis javanica. The sequence goes on from NC_133164.1 coordinate 111,379,336, forward strand.
ATTCTCCACATCACTAATCATCAGGGAAATGCAAATTAAAACCACAATGAAATATCACCTCACACCAGTTAGGATGGCCAGCATTGAAAAGACTAAGAACAAATGCTGGCGAGGATGTGGAGAAAGGGGAACCCTCCTACACTGCTGGTGGGAATGTAAACTAGTTCAACCATTATGGAAAGCAATATGGAGGTTCCTCAAAAATCTAAAAATGGAAATACCATTTGACCCAAGAATTCCACTCCTAGGAGTTGACCCAAAGAATACAAGTTCTCAGATTCATACAAGACATATGCACCCCTATGTTTATTGCAGCACTATTTACAATAGCCAAGATATGGAAGCAACTTAAGTGTCCATCAGTAGATAAATGGATAAAGAAGATGTGGTACATTTACACAATGGAATACTATTCAGCCGTAAGAAACAAATCCTACCATTTGCAACAACATGGAAGGAGCTGGACAATATTATGCTCAGTGAAATAAGCCAGGTGGAGAAAGACAAGTACCAAATGATTTCCCTCATTTGTGGAGTGTAACAACGAAGCAAAATTGAAGGAACAAAACAGCAGCAGACTAACAGACTCCAAGAAGGGACTAGTGGTTACCAAAGGGGAGGGTGGGTAGGGAGGGAGGGAGAAGGGGATTGAGGGTATTATGGTTGGCACACATGGTGTTGGAGGGGTCATAGGGAAGACAGTGTAGCACAGGAAGACAAATAGTCCATCTGTGGCATCTTACTACACTGATGGACAGTGACTGCAATGGGGTATGGAGGGGCTCGGTAATATGGGTGGATGTAGTAACCACATTGTTTTTCATGTGAAACCTTCATAACAATGTATATCAATAATACCTTAATAAAACAAAACAAATCTTACTATGCTGATGGACAGTGACTGCAGTGGGTTATGGGGGGGGACTTGATAATATGGGTGCATGTAGTAACCATAATGTTTTTTACGTAAAACCTTAATAAAAAAATAATTCTAAAATAATTGCACACAAATACTAGCAGAAAAAAAAGAGAGGGAGTGCCAGCCGGCAGAATAAATGCAAGAGCCCTGTGGTAATCTTGTACATAATCAAATATTAAAAGGTATACAGTAGCAGAATGAAACCTAGGGAGCGGCTCCAAGCTCAATGTGCTTAATTTTTTTAAAATTAATACCTAAAGATTTGGTGACTGTTTCCTGGGTGCCAGGCACGGTACTAGGAATACAAAGGAAGATATGATTCTTACATCGTGAAGCCCGTCAGTGTTGGGGTGGGGGAGACCGCTGGTGGGAGATAGAGCATACACATAGTTTAATAACAGCATGAAAAAGCTATGTTGGATCCAGAGGATGGAGTTATATTTTTCCGTTGAAGGATACACAGAGAAGGTAATATCCAAGCTGAGTTTTAAGGACAGCAGTGGGAATGTGCTGGAAGAGTGGGAAAGGCATTCCAAAGAAAAGGCAGCATAGAGTGAACAAGTGTCTTGATTTGCCCAGGGGGTGTCTTGTCAATGTGTCCCAACCCTGGGCAAGTTCACTACAGATTCAGTGAGACTGAAGAATGACAATGGAACGTTCTTGGGGTGAAAAGGTTATACCCAACTTTACTCTCACAGTGGCAGGTCAATCACTAGAATCCCGTCCACTCAGAGCGAGTCTGCACGCAGCAGGCCGGTCTCTGCCTCTGGGCCTCTCTGCCCGTACAGCCGTCTCAGTCTCTGTCCTCGGCGCTGCCACCACTCCAGTCTCTGCTCTCCTGCAGCTATGCCACTGTGTCACTCAGAGCACTGGGCAGAGCTCTTTATATAGTCAATAGCAACGCATTGCCCACACGTGTGTAGTGAGCTAGCAAACCACAGCCAGGTGAGAATCTTGGCCATAGGAACCTTCACTTTATCCACAGGAGGTCCCCCAAGTTTGCCTATTATATTGGTATAATTATTAATAGCACCCCTTTTCATTCTCAATAGTGTCCTGATTTGGGTGACAAGTCTTCACTGATGGGGCAGAGTTCAGTGAGACACGGGCAGGTGGAAGATGTGACATTACAGACGGGTGTCTGTGGGCCAGCCAAGGTAAGGGGATGTCCCGTGCAAAGCCAGCAGAACTGGACAGCTTCAGATTGGCTGTCTTAGGAACTACTGGGAGTTGTGGGAAAGAGGAAGACAACAGCTCAGCGGCTGAGCCCAGAGGACATTATTTGAGCCAAGAGATGATGAGCCAAGTAACAATGAGAATAGAGAGAGAGACCTGCCTCTCAGGAGGCAGAAGGGACTGGCCTAGATGTCAACTGAGTGAACGTGGAGAACTCTGAAAGGCAGGGAAAAAGTAATGGATAGCTCTCACAGTTCCAATCTGGGGGATTTTGGGGTGAAGCCACTAAAGATCTAGAACACAAGGTTGGAAGGGGAAGAGTGGCCAGAGACATGAATGCTGTCCTCGACCTAGCATGTTTGTGGAGCCTGCAGGGCCTCCAGGGAGGTATGTGCAGGGGGCAACTGGGGCTTTGGAGAAAGAAAACAACTCTCCATGTGCACTTGGCAGTTGAGGATAAAGTACATGGAACAGATGAGATCACTCTGGGTGGTGGTGACTGGGGGGCAGAAGGGACTGGGAGAAGAGACCCACATAACCCTGAGCATCAATCCACCCCTTCTAAGACACACCTGATAAACATTCCACTCTGAAAAGAATGGGCATACTACATGAACACTGCTTCAACACAGATCCTCTAGCCGCCTCCCTCCCGGCCTTTACATTGGGTTGCCACACTTAAGCCCCTCCCTCCTACTTAAAAACCACTGACTCTCTAGTGATCTGAAAAACATCAACATTTAAGTGATGAGTTGAGGCAGAAGCCAAGCGAAAGACCCTTAAGAACCAAGAGGAAAAGGATCAGCATTCTTAAACCCGTTCCCCTTGGCTGCCTCTCTTGGGGACTGCACTTACTTATGTAACTCCAGTAGCTGAAATCAGCCTTGACTTCAAGGAAGATTCTGCTGCCATTTTCTCATGATCTGCATGGGAGTCATATTTGAAGAGCCCGTGCACATGTAAGCATTTCCCCCAGCACCAGGGTGCTCCCAAGGCGGCAGCTAACTCAGAAGGGTACAAAGATCTCTGTTTCCGAGATAGAACCTGTATCTTCAGGAGACAGGATGCTCCCTGTCGCATCTCAGCACTTTAAAACTTATTTTATTGGTTATGGTACAGAAAATGTGTTCACTTCCACTCAGTTTATTAGTATTAAGGGCTCCCAACAGAAGCAGCTACAACATCAGACTAGATGGCTGGTAATCACAAAAGGAAGAAATCCACAGGAATTTTTTTCATCCCATTCTAAATAATTTCTGGAAATTCATTGCTAACCTTACCAGATAAAGTAACCTAATGTGAAAATCATTCCAAAAACAGGGGTATACCACATGTAACCACCAATTTATCTGGCTATGTTTTCTAGATCCAAATGCAAACACTTAAATCTCCTGGATATATTTGAGTATCACGTCACTACGTGCAGACAACAGGAAAATGTGCTTTTCTTCCGTAAGCAAAATAAAAACTAACCTCTGGATGTTGAGGAGCATTCCACTCCAGAGCAGCAGTGTTTATGGGTCTGGGGTCATTTATACACTGCACACCAAGCTCTTCCTGGCTGTTTCCCCCTGAAAAGTGTCACTTACTGGGAGACAGAGCAAATGGGTCTAGTGAACATCTGTTTTTGTGGCTATTACTGTCAGCTGAGGAACGTGGCTTTAACTAAGCAGGAACCCTGGAGGGGCTACAGTTAATCCATCAAGTTCACCAGCATGTGTAAGTTGACACGCAAAACACTGCAGTGACTCCCCCGGGGGTGATGCGCTAGGAGCAGGGTGCACGTGGCACAGACGACCCTCGGAGATTAGTCTCTTAAGAGAGGAAGACACTGATACTTCAATGCCCTGTTGGGAACGGTCCCTTTTTTTGTGAAAGCCAGGAGCAAATTCCATTCTGCAAGAGGATCCAGCCAGACATGAGGCAGCAACAGTGATCAGTCAGTATGCAGGGCCTGTGTTGTGAAACTGCCACATGGCACACATGGGCAGGATTTGCTATTATCATGAAGTTACAAGAAAGCTACAAGGCACATTCTAAAGCTATGGGTCACATTCTTCTACTTCATTAGTAAAGGATGCTCGCTGCAGAAGTATTAGGATCTAGGTAGTCCTCCGTGGTCCAGGACCAAGGTTTTGTGATGGAGCTATTTACAAACATGTGCCCAGGCCTAGATGTGAAGTACTGAGGGGCTAGCAAATGCAGGAAGGTGTTACCCCCAGCAGCGCGAGGGGAGAGCGGCTGCAGGAAGCCAGGGATGTAAGGCTGAAGCTGTAGGAATGCCACTGAGCAGCAGCAGGCTTTCATAGAGGCATGCAACGTGCAGCACCAGAGGAAGGAAGCTGGGGTAGAACCATGCCAACCTCTCTCCCCCCATGCTCCGCTGCTGCGGCTGTCCACTGGCTGAACCCAACAAGAAGCTAGAGGGCAGTGGATTCGTTCCACAGAGGCATGCTCTGGAACAGAGGACACAAAGCAGAATGGAAAAGGGTAGAACAGTTAGGTCTGGAGGGTCAGAATAACCAGAGCAGACAAGCAAGATGAAAACAAGTCACCAATGACTGGACTGCCCCAGAGACAGGCCATCAGCTCTGCAGTCCCATAAATGTCTGAGATTGGATAAAAATCCAAATGTTACATGTACACATGTGCTTTTGCCTTATGAGAATACATACAGTCTTCCTAACTTTTGTTCACATATATATCACAAATATCTCAGAGAATACTCATTTAAACAGCATACCACTAAACCATGCCTCCATTATTGCATAATTTGTTTTTTCCTCAAAATTTTTATATTAAAACAGATTAAACAGCTTTTCAGCTCTCTTTCTGCATATCTCTAAGTTCCTAAAGTTCCTAGACATGGATTCTGTATCTGGTTAAGGCCTCTGGTGCATACACTAATTTGCTGGGCATATTATACAAATGAAATATAGTTATTGTGCTAAATGGGGGTTTTGCAATGCAAAAACCACTTATAAAGATTAAGCATTACCTTTTTAGCTGCACATGTTTCCTAACTTTATTTTCTAATACTGTCAATCTCTACCTCCAAACTGCCCGCCCCACACACACGACATACAGATGTTTACAAACATTGAAAAGATAGAGGCCTTCAACAAATACTCTTGAGTGACAAGGTTCCATCAGCACTAAGTCCCCTTCCCCAGGCTGACCCCATCTGTGCCTGACACAACCCCACCTCCCACCAGCTACCTCCTTCCCTGAGGGAGGTTCCTAACCACTAGCTCTCTCCTCCCTGAAAGTCCCAACCTTTAAATTAAGGCCGCAGCACCGGAAGGTAGAGCAACAAGGAATGTCCTGCGGTTGAAAGGAGGGTTATTGTCAGGAGAGGGGCGATTTGGGAGCATGTGCCTCCGGATTTGTGCGCAGCCGCGGCAGCCCAGGCCGCCCCTGCAGCTCTAAGCAAGCTGCCCTCAAGCCCAGATCTCCAGCAGAGGTCCATTTGTCCAGACGCTTAGACGGAGAAAGACCCACAATGTCCCGGTGACCTCACCCAATACCATGAATGGCCGGACATGACCAGCCTGGACATCACTCCCCTTGAACTTCAGGGTGCGCGTAGAGTCAGTGTGGCACAGTGAGACGCGCTTGAGCCTGGGGTCAGGCAGACCTGGATGGAAACCCAGCTGCAGGCACACCCCCCAGCTGTGGGACCTCAGGCAGGCTTATTAACCGCATCCAGCTTCCGTTTCCTCCGATGATGTGTAAAACACACCCAGTGCAGTACGGAGCCTGGAGCAGGCACTCCGGTGGTAGCCGTGGTAATTGTCTTTACGGACCTGAGCTGAAGGATCTGTCTGGCTGCTACACAGTCAAATAATTGGCTTAAGGCAGCTGTTCATTTCTCTCCATGATAAGCACGCACAGCCTCGGCTGACAGGGGCTCCTGTTTCCTTCTTTTCCACCTCCCAACTCATGCCTGTTCCAGGCAGCAGGACAGGAGAGGAGAGGTTTTTTTTTTTTTTTTAAGGCAAGACCCAGAAGTGTTGTTTTTGAGTATGATTACACTTGTTACCATTAATTTTATCCCCCGACCAAAGGACTGGACACTGCCACAGGATCCATTTGTCTTAGTCTGTTCAGGCTGCTATACTGGAATACCACAGGCTGGGTGGCTGTAAACACTTATTTCTCCCAGTTCCAGAGACTAGGAAATCCAAGATCAGGGTGCCAGCAGCATAGGTGCCTGGTGGGAGCCTGCTTCCTGGTTCCCAGACAGCTGCCTTCCCACTGTGTCCTCATGTGGCAGAAAGGGCCCTCTGGCCTCTTTATAAGGCCTGAGTCCCATTCATGGGGCCTCCACCCTCCTGACCCAAACAACTCCCAAAAGCCCCACCTCCAAAGACTGTGACATTGGGGGACTGGGTTTCAACCTATGAATTTGGGGGAGATAAAATCATTCAGCCCATTGCAATTTTCAGTCAATGTATAAATAGAAACAGATTCTTTCTTTCTAAAAGGTGGGGGTGAGGCGGGGAAATAAAGTGAAGTAACACATGTCAGAGGAAGTGTGGGCTTAGGATTAAAAAGTTGAATCTAAGGGAAAACGTGTAAGGCTGGAGGGATTGTCAGCCTCCCTCGCAACGGAGACCCACCCTGCAGTCACCCATGTGCGCTCACAGCGATGAGACAGCTCGCATCCTCTAGAAGTCCGGCTACGGAGCCACCTCCACAGGGCCATGATTTTGAAGTGTGTCTGCCTGTCTCTTCCTTAGCAAAACAGTCTATTCACTCCCAGGCACCCCCACCACCCCACATCAATCTTCTCAAACAGCTTTCAATCCTGTCAATTCCACTGTACAAAGCATTTCAGAAACTCTTCAAAATAAGCTCTCCACCCCTGAGTGACGATCAAAGCCACGCCACAATTTGGCCTTAAGCAAAGCTCTGCGGAGAGCAGCTGAACAATACGTTTCTATGATTATACTAAGGGAGAAGTCTCACTTCAATATTACTCATTTAGGGGAGGCAGACAGTAGCTGCTGACAGGTCCTGAAGACTAGGAAAGCAGTTCAGGTGCCCAGCAATGAGAAGCGACTCGGGGGAGGGAAGCGACAGTGTGCAGGTGTCATTAACAGCATTTCCAGAGACCGGCAGCTGTGGGAAGGACAGAGTGGGCTGGGGAGATAAGGCAGGGAGGACCCTCACTTTGGACACTGTGTTAGGTGAGGGATGAGCTGATGCAAGCTTGAACATGAGTGGGAAGGGGAGAAGAAAAGGCACGTTCAAAGGCTGTTATTCTGTGCTGGGTTAGACGGACGGAAGGACAGAGGCAGGTTGAGTAAGCAATCCATACTCAGTCCAAGACGGCAGGTTTAATGAGCCAGGAAAATGCTGGCTCCAGCAGCAATAAGGTTTGCCAGGATGCTAGTGTGGAGATAAGAGGTATGAATTTACATAGTCAATGATTCTGTAACATCCTTCTATGTTGACAGATAGTAGCTGCACTAGTTGGGGTGGGGATTTAATATGAGTACTTTTGAACCACTATATTTCAAACAAATATAAGATTGTATCAATGATACTTGATCTTTTTCTTTATTTTTATAAAGATAATGAATTCAAAGCAAGAGCAGAGCCAAGCTTCCACAACATTCCAAAGGACAGGCTTTTATCTATGGACATGGGGACTGCTTTTATTCACATGGTACTTATGCAGGTATAATCCCACTAGAGCTTGGGGCCGAGAGCTCTAATCTCCCCTTAGGTACAGAAATAAAAAGGGAATGTAAGATGTAGCAAAGAAGTGGTTGGAGTAGCTGTTTGGAGACTCATTAGCCACACAAGACTAGAAGAGAAAAAAAAAAATGTCAAGTGAAAGATGATGGTCCAGGAGTTAGTGGTTAGAGACCTACAGCAAAGCTCATCTGCAAAGACAGCCCCCGACAATCCTGCTATTCCTCTGCACAGCCCACCTCCCTTGAATCTGGGCTGGTCTCATCACTGGCTTTGATCGACAACGGACAGTGAAAGTGACCCACCCTAGCTCTGGTCTTAGTCATTTAGGCCTTAAAAGCTTCTACCTCTGACTGCTTCCATCTCTGTGTTCTTGGAATGCCATGGAGGGAAGCCCTGCCTAGACTCCTGAATGAAGGAACAGAGCAAAGTCCCTCGGAGAACGGAGGCACGCCCCCGGCAGCCAGCACCAAGGCCCCTGGCACACGAGTGGAGCCACTTAGTTCCTCCGGCCCCAGCTGAGCCTTCCTCAGCCAAGACCATCTGGGACAGAGCCCAACCGACCCCAGTGAACCCTGCCCAAATTGCAAACCCATAGAAATGTGAGCAGAAAAAAAAATCTCTCTTCCCGACCACTAAGATTTAGGGTGGTTTGTTAGGCTGCCACAGATAGAACAAAATTGTTGAAAATAAGTGAATAAAGAATGAACTACTGAAACTGAAAATGCTACTCCACCATGGCTCTGCCACTTACAAGCTATATAACCTTGAGAGAGTTGTTTGCAGGCCTTGGCCTTAACTCATCTGTAAACTGAGGAATGCAGTTTGTTACTCATAAGATTGGCAAGAGGGTTGAAAAACAATCAGACATTGCTTAACACAGCGCCTGGACAGTAGTGTGAGTTCAGTACATATTACTCACTATTATTCAAAGCAAGGTCAGTAAGAACATTTCTGAACACAACCAAAATTAAGGGTAAGTGTATATTTGGCACTGCCCATAAAAATTTAACAAACACAATCTCTTCTGTTACACAATATTTGCATTTCTAAGAAGTCTTGTATAATCAACAGTTGTGTTATAAAAATAACTGCTCCCAAAGGAAAAAGGGATTTAGGATCTCTAAAGTTTCAGATTGACTACAAGAGTTATTTTCTGCAGGAATTTAATAATAGCTTGTAGCTCAAACCTAAACATCCCTGAGCAAACCCAGCGTTTAACCAGGTTTTGTTCATCAAAAGGCCTTTCTTTTTCTCTCTCCATCAAGACTATCATTTGTACTTTCTTGCACACTTTCTTACCCTTATCACTCGTGGCTTTTCAAAAAACACAAAATGGAAATAGGATTAATAAAATCCCTACAGGTAAATTGCAATTTGGAAAAGAATGTTGAAGGGACTCAAAGGTAATCAAACAGCTGCCCAAACCCAGGGTCACCAACAAATTTTGTCACTACTTCTCAGCAAGGAAACCTTCATTAGCAACAGTGACAGACTGTGACAGCAACAGTGTTCCTGCTGTTGCACTGCATCCGATCTGTGCTATTAAAGCCAATCCTGCAGGAGAAATTCATGTCTTCCCCGTGATGCTCAATAAGATTTGTTAGTTCTGCTTCTCTTTTATAATGATTGGTATGTTCAGTGACTAGTTTCACTTTAAGCTGTTTATAGAGAAAAATCAAGAAATGGTAACTAAAACCTGCAGCACCTTCACCTCCCCCTACACACACAGGGTTACAGAGCTATGGCGAAGGTTTCTGCTCTTCAGAGTAGTTCTGGTGCGAGCACCCTCAAACTGGACAGCTCCCACTTAAAAGACTACTCTCCTATAAAGCTAAGGAAAATAACTTCCTCAGCCTTATAACCATTCTCTTTTGAATCCCAGGGACTGAGCAGATAAACACTACAGTTAGAGCAAAGCTCCGTGATCTTCAGAAGGCAGACAAGAAAGCTGGTCCGTCCAGAGTGAACAGACCATTATCAAATATGAAGAAGGTTCCGACTTTTGCAAAACACTGTCTGGGAGACTAGAACTGTTTAAGCCGGAAGATGCTGCTCGAGGAAATAAACATCAGACCAAGGGATGGGATAGAAGGGCAGAAAAGTCTGGAAAGAAGCAGGATCGCTAAGATGTTTAACAGGAGCAAATAAACAACATGACGGGAGAAGCCAGCACTGTTTGGCTGGGACAAACGGAGGTCACAGACAGAAAAAGCCAGAGCGTGCACCACTCCTGCCCCCCACCCACGGAGGTGACCTCCTGAAGCAGGCAGCCGCGTAAACCACAGCAGCACCCAGCACCAAGCCTGGCCAGCATCAAAGGGCCCCACAAACGGACCTTAAGCAAATCATCCTTGACAGGACAGCAGCAGCCTGTACGTGAGAGTCACTATAAGAACTGGTCCTATGAAACTTAGCGCATCCATAATGGGTATGACCATTACATTATGTATTGTTCTTTTTACATTGACCCTTGGGTGAAGTTTCTTTATGGTCATAATATAAATAACACTTGTAGTTCTCCTGGGCATTGTTCAGTTTTTAACATCTGGGCTTGTGTAACTGATCCTTTTTCTTGGGCTGCTAGAGAGCTCAGAGCCAAATGGCCCACCCGTAGCAAGTCTGTGTGTCCTTATGGTATACGTTCTTACCCTCAATCCTGGCTTTATTTTTTAAGTCTCCAGCCTTTTTTTGTCTTCATAATTTATGCTTTCTCATTTTATGTAAACTGCCTTATATATCTGGAAGAGATCCAAGCAGAAATTTAAACCCACAAAGTAAACACGGCTGTGTTTCAGAGGATGATTTTACTGCACAGTAACCATGTGTCTTCATTCACTCATCCACAAACATGTATTCTGCATGGAAAACGGGCCAGGCACAGGGTGGTCTAAAGACAGGCATGGCCCTGCCCCTACATCTAGTTGGGAAGACTCCCAATAAGCTATGAATTGTTTTAAGTACTGTAACACAATAAAATGACCTAAAATGGAGACCCACAGGGATGGGGAAAGGGAGAGAGATATTCTGTGGTAGGGAGTCTGGGGACCTGAGGAGGTGATACTGAATTCTGAAGAATTAAGAACCAGGATGAGGGTTTGTTTTTTTAAGTGGGAAAAGACCTTTTATTCAGGCAGTAAGAACAGAACAGCAACACCTTGAGACAAGTAAGAGCCTGTCATTTAAAGAAATGAAGAGAATGAGCTAAACTGAGGAAGGATAACACAAAGAGTAGGCAGGCAGAGGTTAGATCAATCAGGGCCTCACAAGCTATGGTAAGGAGTATTGATTTGTTTCTAGGGCAACAAGAAGCCGCTGAAGGATTTTAAGCCTGGGTTGGACATCAGCTATTCTATTTTTTGTTTTTTTTAAGGTTCAGGCTCTCACTTTCTGCTGCATGGGAACAAATTGTAAGAAGCAAGACAGATGCAAAGAGAACGATGACAATAGTGTAGGCCAAAGGTGACAGTGGCCTAGACCCAAATAGTGGTAGCAGAGAGACGGTCCAAATTTGGATATATTTAATGAAACATTAGATGCAGGTATACATGTAAAAGAATGACCTAAAAATTGCTCCTGGACTTCTGCCTAAAGCAACATACCAGGTATCAGTACCACGAGTGAGGGCAGCCAGGTTTGTATTGAGAGTGAACACAGGGTACAAATGACCACCTCTATTCGGAGGTGTTATCTTAGAAATGTCTTAAAGACATCAGTGGATATCAAGTAGACAATGGGGTATGTGAACTGAAACTCAAAGAAGTCCTTCCCAAGATCCCTTTCTCAGGAAAGTACTAGATTACATGTGCCAACAAAACAGAATAAATCAGGAAAGGGGAAAATGTGAGATCCAGGAAACCTGGAATCCGACACCAGAGAGAGAGAAAGATTTCCCAGGCTGACAGCAAGGGAGATCCCGAGGCCATGGAGGATTCAGGAGAAACCAGTCCAGGGCAGGCTTCGAGGTTCTGGGAGGAATTTCTTCAAGAAAGTTAATCAATTTGATATATTGAGAGGAATGTTATACAAATGAGGATGAATTGGGGTTAGATTTATGATCCTGTACTTTTAAAGGCAAAAAAATTATGAACTACAGGTGAGACAAAATGCAGATGTCAAAGCACTCTGTATTCAGTAGGGCTTATATTTCATCATAATATACACAATGAAAACTGGTCTATCCCAAACTGTAACCATACTGGGACACTGAAAAGATGGGATAGAAATATGCAGATGGTGGCCGGTGACAGCTGAATTCTCTTCTCCCACAGAAAGAAGCCAACAGACAATACCAAAATTTGAAAAATTAAGTTGTAATGTAAGTTACTTAGTTCTATAGATGTAAAAACAACAACAACAACAATTAGAATGAAGTTGCTGTTGGGGGACAGGAGGGCCTGGAAGGCGTTGAGGGTCCACTGTCTGATCAGCTATGGAATTATTTGACTCAACTCTAATGTAGATAACATTTAAAACTAAACAAAGACATTAAGTAAAAATGCAGACAGTACATTATACCATTGATTTTACTCTCAATATGTAAGCCAGTAAAAATGCACATGAAGAATAGAGGACATTAGATGAAAAGCAGAAATTACAATTACGGCTACCTTTCACTTCAGAATAGTCAAGGTGCCTTTTTGTTTTTGATGTTAGTGAAACTAATGCTTTAACAACAGTGTCCATGAATACAATTTTGCCACCAAATAGTGAAAAAGCTTGTTCATTCGGGTTTAAAAGGATCCTAAGTAAAAAATTAATACAAATGTAAGTATAAAAATGTTAGCTTTCCTTTTGAAACTGTCTCACCTGCTGAGAACACATGCCATTCAGAGTATGGTTATTATCTTGGGGTTCAAACGAATGGAACTGCCTCTGAGGTGAAATCATCTTATATTGGTAAAACATCATTGTTCCCAGGCTGTTGTCTCACACAGAGCTCGGCCCTGCCACCAACAGGCCTCCAGTGTGGCATTCCAGGTTCAGTGCAGGATTTCTAGAAACTTTCCCAGGATTAAGAATACCTGTTAAAATGTAAGGCCACTCAGTGGTGACACAAGTACCACTCATCCATGACTTAATTCAAGAGAAGTAACCATGAAAACACATCCCCATTTTATATGGAGGAGAAAAAAAATGTTTAAAAACATTTTTTTTTTTGCATGATGACATTTTGGTAATGTATGAAAACTCTACATTTCTTAGAGATGAATACTGAAATGTGTAGCGGTGACATGACATGTCGGGGATTTGCTTTAGAATACTTTAGCAAAGGAAAAAGGGACAGATAGAGAAAATGGTGCAAAATCCTGATAATTACTGACGGTGATGAGCATATGGGAACTTATCTTACCATAGCACATTTGAAAATTTCATAGGTCAAAAAAATACATCGAGGGAAATGTGGTCCATTTTCTTCACCTTCAAAAAAAAAGGGAAATTTGCCTATTTTTTCTCTTTAGGATGATGACGTAAGTACGCTGCAAAGTGCAGGCAGCAGTGGAGATGCACTTTATCAAATCACAGCCCCATTCTAGTTAGAGGTCCTTCAGAAAGAGCCCAGGCTCAAAGGGCAGACAAGGCAGGCTAGTGTGCAGTTAAAAGAATCCAGCTTCGGACTGATGTGACGCAACGCAAAACTCTACGGGATACCATTTTGTTAAACGAGGGCTGCCTAAAAATGGAAAAGGGATGTTTTAAAAATCTGATAATTACCTGGGCAATTCAAGAGAAGCCTTATCCTTTTGTGTGGGGAACATGTCTGAAAGCAAAAATTCTTGGTTTAAGTTACGGAGCTGACTGCCCCGTTGTATGGCTTCCCTGGGTGTCTGCAAACAGCCAAATATGGACCCAGAAGCAGGGCAGCCAAAGGGCTCCTGGCAATGCGCCTTGCAGCAGGCCAGTTAGCCCATGAAATCTCTCAGAGGGTCCTCAGATAAGTTGCCCCAAAAGGATACACACTTGTTAAAAAAGTTCATAATAGTTTTTGTAAATAAGACACAAATATTAAGCCCAGTATGCCAGGATAAGAGACGTGAAGGGAATTTTATGAGAAAGCCTTCTCATCTGATGTCCCTTTCCTTCCCACTTTATAAGCCTGAGTCTCCCCCAATGAAACAGCTTCCCCTTTCTAGAAAGGGGGAGGTCACCATGGGAGTACAGCTCTTCGCTAGGTGAGGAAACTGGTACTTCACCCTGATTCTATTCTGAGGGGCAGCCCATCTTGAAAGAAGCAGAAAGAAAAGCCAGTGGGCTGGGCTGGGCAGGGGTACACGGTGGCCTTAGCACATTTGCAGAGTGACACGATGGGCACCTGTGCTCACACAACATGTGCTGGCAGCTATGGGGAGCTTCCTTTTAAAAGTATATACTTGTGGAGTAAAGACATTCTTTAACATTTGGGGTAAGAAAAACTACCAAAGGCATTCAAAAGATTCAGCTAACAGTTCCGGATGGCTATCCTGCTGTTAAGGCCCATTAGAGAGAGGTACCCAGAATGAATGTCCTACATATTTTCATAGTCAAGATGTCCTTCTGTCAAGCAAATCCTCTGGGCTACAGACTAAGCTTCCATTTGCTCTGCTCTCAGTGAAGTGGGGAGCGATCCATCACAGGAATGCCCCAGACCCACCCTCCCACAACTGAAGATCAGAGAGCCAGAGAGTTACAGGGCCATACGCTAAAGGCCATGTTTTGCAGGTTCCAAGCCGAAGTGCTATCTGGGGACACTTTTTCAGACACTATTATTCATTTTGGTAAAACTTAATATATTTTGAATTTGCATCTTAAGTTTAAAACCTGAACCCATCAGAAAATCAGGGAGGGTTCCGTTAGCATCTCATAATTGCCTTATAAAGAGCTTTCCAGTGAAGAGATGAATTAGGACACAACTGTACAATGAAACACCATGCTGTAAAAATGAACTGGTGCTCTATGCAATGATTCCTTACCTATTGTAAGGTGCAAAAGGCAATTGCAGACAGCAACCCAATTGTGTAGGTAATAACTACAAGTATGTTTTAGGACAGGCATAAAAAGGATCAGGAAAAATGCCCTCGTCCCTTGGGGGCAATTACCCTGGAGGGGTGAGATTATGGAGGACCACAGTTCTAGGTCATACATCGCTATACTGCAAAACATGCAAAGAGCAAGTACTGCTATCATCATAAAAAAGTAAAGCTTAAAAAAGTAAGGTTTTTCTCTTTCTTGTACCCTTTTCCTTATAGAAACTGAAAAGCAAGATGCCTCTTCACACACGTCTCTGGAAGGAAAAAGCCTTTCCCCTCACCATCAAAGCAATTTCCTTTAGACTCCAATCCCCTCAGGTGTAGAGTCCTGAGAAGTGTGGCTGAACCCTCATTTCTTCAGGGCACAGCAAGTTAAACACCGTCCCCAGCAGCAACCCAGGCTCCACAAGATGAAGGCTAACATCACATCAAATGTACCCATGTGGGCACATACCAAATGTGCCAGGACAGCCAAACAGAGTCAAGCTGTATGTAAGAGATAAATATACACCTTATGATGACACAAGTCATTTTAATGGAAGACCAGGAAAATTGTGCTAAAAAATCAAGGAAGGAGTCACTGAAGAGGCAGGGCTTGGAGGTGCAGCTTGAACCAGAGCTGGGTGACTAAGGGGTGGTCTACCCTGGAGCCCCTAACACATGCACACATGCCCATTCCCCACCCTCCAGCCCTGACTGCCCAGAAATGGCCAAGACCTCAACCTCCTCCTGTCTGGGACAGCAGGGGTGAAGCATGTCGTTTTAAGCATCCTGTGTCACTGACCTCGGTGTGCACTCCACATATAATTTCCAAGCATGCCATGACTTGAAAATGTTCTCCCCAAATATGGGAGAACTCTGGGAGAGTCCTTGGGATGTTGGGGGTAGAAGTGCTGGGTAAGCAGGATCCTTTCATGACTTAAGAACTTAAATATCTATTCCTTTATCCTAATAGGGTGCCATGCTCACAGTGCTGTCAAGCTCTGAAAACGTATTAAAAATTCAGAGGTTACTTATTGAAGGATTCATGGCCTGCCAGCCTCCAATTCAAAGAAATCCCTTTTTGAAAACCTAAGGAGTACATCCATCCACAAAATGCAATTTCTTCTCTTACTTTATAATTTCTATGATTTAATCAGTATAATTGCTGCCATTAACACTCAAAATATGCAGTTACATGTAACTATGTGTTACATATAAACATATTTGGGGACTGCCCGTTTAAGGCCATATGGGGGTGTGAGTATATTGTTCCAGTATATTGCATAAAGTTAATTCAAACCTATAAAAAGCCTTGTTTGCTGGGGTCTGAGAAGTTCTTTCAGTTTTCAGAGGGAGGACTAAAGAGTTTAAGAGAAACATAAAAAAGAAATGTCAATTCCACTGACATCCCTCTTAAAAAATTAAGAGAATCTCTGTCAGCACACAGATTTCCAGTCACAATATGTGGAAAAACTATTTGATGCTTGCAGGGAAAGAAACACAGGTTGACATGGAAAAGCTCTCATTTATATATCCTGAGCCATGTTTGTATCTTGGGAGAAGTTTCGTGCAGTGTGGGAACAAAGCAAAAAAAAATTTTTTTTTAATGCAAAGGTCACTAAGTACCTCCAAACAAGCTAAGAACCTGAAATAAATGAGAATTTGCACCATAAGATTTAGAACTGATCAGCTTCAACAGCATACAAAGCATGAGGAATGGTCTACCCTTCTCGATCCATCTCAGCAGGCACCATCCCACATGGAGTGGAAAGGAGATGCCACAAGAAAGAACAGGACCTAGACAGCCACCGTGGTTATGGCCCTGTTACCAAAGCAGTAGGCAAGCTGGCTCCACCCTTCTGCACCCCAACTCCCCCACCCCATTAAGGGGGAGAGGGGTGTGTGTCTGTGTGAGAGAGAAAGAGAAAAATAAAGAAAGAGCAGGACCTAAACAGGTAAAGGGTGGTGGGCACCAGGCTCACTCATGGCCCGCCAGCACAAGCTCTAGTTGTAAATTTCCCTTGGGAGGGGCAGGGACCTGCAGCAATTGCAAAAAAAAAAAAAAAAGCATGAGAACCCAGGCTTGGTGGCCCCAGAATGAAGGCAGACCATTTATCCTCTAGCTACGACCCAGGCTGCTCACCTCCTTCTAGTTTTGCTCCAAGGTTTTCAACCTTGGCAGCATATTGGAATCATGCAAGGAGCTTTAAAAATTCCTGGTACGTGGCACCCACCTCCAGAGCTTTTGATGTAACTGGTCTAGTGTACCATCTGGACAGATTTGTTTTTCTTAAAAGTCCAGTTGATCCCAATGGGCCATCTGAGCTGTGAATCACTCCCTAGGTCTTTAGAAGGAAGCAAAGAACAGCCAACAGGAAACAGCCCAGGCACGACGCACTGATGGCCAGGACAGTGCTTCTCAATTGAAT
Source organism: Manis javanica (assembly GCF_040802235.1). Lineage (NCBI taxonomy): Eukaryota > Metazoa > Chordata > Mammalia > Pholidota > Manidae > Manis > Manis javanica. The sequence goes on from NC_133164.1 coordinate 111,396,552, forward strand.
GTGCATAGGCAACAGCTAGGGACCTTGTTAAAGTGGAGATTCAGATTCTGTAGATCTGGGGTGTGGCCTCAGCACCTGTATTTCTAACAGCAAGGTACAGACATCCAACCTAAGGGGTAGGGCAGATTACAGCCACCACCATCTGGCACCATTCTGTCGAGACAGGTTCCACAGAACTGAATGTCACATACACTTTGGTTTATACCTGATTGTAGATCAAGTTTAATCCTTTTCTTTCTTCAGTAGTATTGCTAAAGGCACTTTAATTTCACTAGATAACTCAGGATCACCATGGTGGACAGTGATAGATGGAAATTAGTGTGTATGAAGAATGTGTCTTTATTACATGGCCCTAGTGTGTGCTGGATTTCAATTTGCATTGTGTCCTTCCAAAATTTATGTGAAGTCCGAACTCCAGTACCTCCAAATGTGACTGCATTTAGTGATAGGAACTTTCACAGAGTGAAAAACAGGCCCTAATCCAATACAAAGTGGGGTCCCAGAAGAGGAAGAGATTAGTACACAGACACATACAGGGGGGAGACCCTATGAGGACACCAGGTGACAGACACCTGGCAAGCCAAGGAGAAGCCTCAGAAGGGGTCAATCCTGCCAGCACCTTGGTCTCAGACATCTAGCCTCCAAAACTGAGAAAATTTCTGTGGTTGAGGCCTGGTCTTCAGTAGTTAAGGCAGTCCTAGCAAACTAACACAGGCAGGTTGGCTCATGTGCCAATTTTTTTTTGGTATAATTAATATACAGTTACATGAGCAACACTGTGGTCACTAGATTCCCCCTATTATCAAGTTCCCACCACATACCCCATTACAGTCACTGTCCATCAGTGTAGTAAGATGCTGCAGAGTCACTACTTGTCTTCTCTGTGCTATACTGCCTTCCCCGTGCCCCACCCCACCACACAATGTGTGCTAATTGTAATGCCCCGCCTGCTTATAACACTCTGCTTAAAGTCACTGCTGGAAAATGAGGCTGGCCTAGGTGTAGGTGAACTGGGGCTGGGGCTGGGGGTGTGTGGCACACAACGTATTTGTCCCGAGTAGGCTAATCCTGATGCAGCCATCACCTCACAGAGCACAAGTCCGGGAAACTCACTGCCTCTTTGTAACACTTTCACATTCCCATCATTCGCAGAGTAGACTTGCGGCACGTGCTAACATCTTGCTAGCACCTCTGCAGAAAAAAAATTTTGGTTACCACCATCCCTAGGTTGTATCCCTGCTTGAAGCAGAAGGGTTTCTCTTGCTGAAAGAATGCAGCTGGACCACACAGCAAATTTTAAGCTCTTAGCCCCCAAAGTGTGACACTAATCGGATGTATGCCAAGAATAACTCAAAAAGTCCCAAAGGGCATCTTTGGCTCAAAATTCCTTTACTCAAAAGATAAGTTGAATTAAAATCCATAAATCCCATGAGGACAGAGGTTGGGGTTTTTTTTCTGCCTTATTCACAGATGTATCTTAAGTCTCTAGAAATGTGGTTGGCACACAACTAAATTCACAAGTATCTGAACGAACAAAAATTGTTGGTAAAACTCAAATTGGCAAATGGCTTTAAGAAAAAGGACCTAGCCTGGCAGAAGAGAAGCTGCCGATGTTATAGCTGCTTAATAAGCATGATGACAGAATGAAGGCCTTTGCTCTCCAGATACGTAGCAGACACCCAGATGCAGGCAGACCCTCTAACTCACAAGAGCAGCGACAGCTCCACTGAGCAGGGTGGATAGGTTTGGGGAAACTGAAGGCACTGACACAAACTACTGATTGAAATGCACACTTTCTCCTGAGAAGATAAGAGCATTCTAGAATAAAGAGTGCCTTTGCTTTTTCCAGGGGCACCCACCCCAGCTCCACTAAAAGGAAGTTAATGTAGAAATCAGCCATCAACAACTTCAGGGACAAAGAAAAGCAACGGGACCCGGTCTCACAGGACAACACATCAGTGAAAGTACAGCCTTTTGTGGAAAGTCCAATTGTTAGTTGTTTTCTTACCACCTTGTGCTATTTCTCCAAGAATGAATGAAAAGTGATACAGAACCTTTTCTTGGCCAACACCTCCACCTCTCCCCTTCCTCTAACACCTGTTCAAGTTCAAAAAAATAAGTGTGTGGGAGGGAGCCAGATCCTCTTTAAAACTGCAATCCTGCACTTCAAAGCCAGTGTCTATAGAACAATTAACAAGCAGGAACTCCCAAGTCCTCTTCAGTTTAAAATAGCAAGATTGCAGAGTTAGCTGTGGCTGCCAAAATCAGTTAAACAGGTCAAGCTGGGAACCAATGAAGACAACAGCAGCATCTCCCAGAGGGGCAGGTAATCTCTGGTGTCTAAAAAAGCCTTCCTATAGCTCAGGTAGAAAAGGAAGCACGCTTGGATAGCAACAGAAGTTCTGGAAAGCCTAATATATTTAGGTCGACCCTTGTTTATGTGTGACGTTAACATGTTCACTCAGCCCGACAACGTGCATGGAGCACTGGCCAGGCATGAGCCTAGCCTCGGAGGCTACAGTCTTCAATGAGGGGCCATGCCCCCCAGCAAGCTGCCTGTCCGGTGGGAGAGTCTAACACAGGGAACCAGGCTGCCTCCACCATGCCCGTGGTGGAGGCAGGCCTCCCCTCTCACCCCCTGCTCTGTTCACAACACTTGTACATCTTCATCATTCGGATGTGGAGTGTTGTCGTATATCCACAGCCGTTTCCTAAGGCCACATGCCCTGAATGTGCCTATTCAGAGCCAACCTCCATACCTCTCTTAAGTCATGTTGGCCACAGAATAGAGAGGCAGAAGGGAGAGACCAGAACTGGGCTGAGGGCCTAAGGCTCTGATTTCTAGTCTTGTCTCTGCCAGTAAGATCCTTCATGACCCCAAGCAAGGGACAGACCTCCAACACCCTCTAAAAGGGGGTGACTGTGCCTTCTGCCTGCGCTTGTGGTCACCTCGTGTAGTCAGGAGGCAGGACACAAAAATGTGCTCATAACTTTCTCAAGGCACTAGGTTTCTGGGCTATCTATTTGGAAAAGCATCTAAAAACTGGCGTGACTGGTGTATAAACAGTTTCTAGCTGTGGTCTGAACTTGCTCTTTCAGAGATATCTATTGTAAAGCTCAAAACTCAGTGAGTGTCCACTGAGTACCTACTACATGCACTCCACATGCTGGACTCGGTGATACTGGCCATGCACTTAGTATGTGTAAAAAATGTCACAGTAACCCTATAACTCCAGCATGCACAGGATCCTCATTTTACACAGACAGCTAAAGCACAGCAAACACACTGTTCAGTAGAGCTGGAACTCAAACTGGGGCAAAGAGTTTCTCTTGTGCATGTTTTGACATTATCAAAGTCCTCAGTAGGAATTCTGCGACCGACCAGATGGCACATTCTATAGTCTTCCTGCCATGGTGCCTTAGCGTCCAGTACTTTCAATCCAGTGATGCAGCTCTAATTAAGTGAACTTTTTTGCTCTCAAGTTCCAAGTAAACACATTTACAGACACATGTTAACTTCCACGTTTTAACAGTATTTGGCAACACTTTTGTATTATCTCAAAGAAAAGTGGGAGTTTTTGTATCCTCAAATCATTTCCCATGAGAACATGACCCTGAGTAAGAACACTGACTAATAAGACATCGCAAGCTGGACAAATACAGCTGAGGGCCTCCACTGGGGGCCCCGGAGCCATAAAGCTAACACTCATAGCTGCATAAACACCTAATAATCTATGTTAATCATTAAAAAATTCCTGCCCATAAAGCAGTTGCTGCCTCTAATCTCTTTCCATCAATATATTAGTATATAGTATAATTATATACTACATGCTATATAATATATAGTATGGTGATAATATATAATACATAGAAGAGTCTACATGACTTGGAAATCAATGACGCACCACCATACATCAGTTCAGTTTCAAAGACCTTCATCTAAAAATCAAGTCTGGAAACTGAGATCAAGGATTGTACCCTATTCTTCTGTGTTCACTTTCCAGGACTATTTTAAGCTCATAATAGATGCTCATATCCTTAATGGGTCAAAATTAGGATGTGTACAGAATTCTGGTTTACAGGATAAAAATCAAATTTCCTTGTTTCCTACATATTCCTATTTTCAGAAAGCTTTTAACACGTTATTTTGATATGAGACCCAACAAAGGTAAACCCTTTGCTCAAACCACATGGTCTAAGGAGGAAAATCAACGTGTGGGAAAAACTCACAGCCACAAGAGAACTGATGCCAGGATAACTTTATGTGCTTGGTTTATAGACATTTGGTGTGATTTATCTAGACTTTAACTCTGAAATCTTAACTACTGGTAAGAGTACAGCCTAAATCAGATTAAGATGCTGAGCAATATGTACTCTAAGCTTAAACTGTCATTGGCATTCATTCAACAAGTGTTTATTAAACTATGAGTACTTGGCACAATGTGCACTGGAGGTAAAACCTAGAAACAGACCCTGTGATTGAAGGGGAAATTCTTTGAGGAAGGGAAGCTATAACCCCATACAAACTAATTGTGTATAACAAACAGTTAACTTTATATTAAGACAGATCTCAAGGGCAATAGTAACTCAGGAAAACTACTGTGGCCATGGTGGATGCTGGAGTTTTCTATCAGACTGTCTTACATTTATAGCCCTCTGAATTTATGGTCTTCTTCTTTACTTAGATCCCAGGATCTGAGAAGCTCAGCCTCATCTGTGGACACCTCTGAGATGATGAAAGGGTACAGGCTTTGAAGTCAGACAAACCTGGGTTTGAATCTTGGCTCTCACGTGTATTAACTTTGTGACCTTGGGCAAGTTTACTTAATCCTTCCCCTGTAAAGTTGAGAACACAAATGCTGCAAAGTGGCTGTGAGGATTAGAGATAATGTACAGGAAGTGCATAAAAGAGTGCTGAATGGAAAGTTGTCAGATGTAATACGAAAGGCTAGAGAGGAAAGATGCTTAGGTAAAAACCTGGTAAGACAAGTGTACAAAGGTGGCAGAAGGAGGGGTGCAGAACAAAGATTCTGAAGAACCCATCTTTTCTTCTCCATATCACTTAGGTCTCCATATGCTTTTAGATCAGATTAGACCCACCACTCATTTTAGTATTAAAAAACTGGAGGTTTTTAACTCACAAGTTCAGGAGTGCCTTCAAGCTTTCACTTGTGAACAGTTTAGCACCAAAAGATATGTGGTAAAGAGTGAGGCTAGTCAGCATTCTTCAAACAGTTCTACTTTACATGTAGCTTAATCAGGGGCAATCCAAGAGTTGAGTGTGGCTTCCTGGAAGCTGTAGCTTTAGGGTAACGTGGTAGAAGAGCTAACTACTTGCTCATCTGCAAGGCCTCCAAGCTCCGTGAAGATGTGTCTAAGCAGGTTTCCACCATGACCAGGTTGAGGACACTGAAGCTTGAGCAGTACTGCTCTCAAAACAAAAGCACAGCTCACAGGTGGATTCAGGAGGCCTGGGGAGGGGCTGGAGACTAACAAGCTCCTAAATGATCCCTATGCTGGTTTGCTACCTGGAACAGTAAAAGGTCTGTAAGGCCAGTGCAGACAATTCACAAACTAAGGCACACAGTAATCCTACAGTCTCGGGGTTCAAAAGCAAAATGCAGCAGCAAATGCCAACCATTTTTAAGAACTTGCTAAGCTATGATAATAGTATAAAGCCAAAGCAGTACACACGAATTCTTAAGCTCCAGAAAGTTAAAACACACAGGGACTATTAACCATTTTTTCCACTTGGAAACATCCTCTATTCCTAATTCCCCAAAACAAAGTTCTTTATCCTTCCTTACATAGCCTTTTTTGTTAGATCTCAAACTTTTCTGGATAGCTGTTAGTGAAAATACAAAGACGCTGCTAATCTTATCAAGAATCTTAGTGTGAAAGAAACAGCACGTTTGTTTTTTTTTAAACCTGGACAATAACAGTTAACAGCAGAACAAATGCAATCAGCTCCGAACACTAGTCAAGCACCAGTGGTTTCTGAAAAATCAGACATGCATTCCGTAACTGTCACTGATTTACGTGCAGTCAGACCTTCAGAGACTGAATGAGCAAACCATCTCAGGGACACTTTCACGTTAAATCAGAGGTTTCGTACTGCAATGATAGGAAAACAATGTGTCCTAAGAAATACTGTGGTCATGTGGATGAAACAGGGCTGGAACCAGGCAAGCAATCCCGGTGCCATCACCACCAGGTCATGTCCCCAGCTGGATGACTGACTGCTCACCCAGTTAGGCTCCTGTAACTCCCCTGTTGTTCAGTACTCGTTGACCCTGTCCTAGGGAAGGCAGCCCTTCCCAAGCTCAAGGAGTGACTGCTGATTCACTTGATTGTTGATAGTCCACTGCTAACATTTTAAAGCATGGTATATGATGTAACAGATGATGCCTTTGTACCACTAAACTGCCCAGCCCTGAAAACACTTAGACCTGAACCTCTGAGCACCTGAGCTTACATTTCTTGCAGCTGAAAGCCTTGTGATTAATATTTGCTACAACATTATGAACAGGAAAACTTCCTTTTCTTTCAAGTTCACTTGTGGGGATTGCTGTGTTACCTTGTAATATCCAGTATTAGCCTGGTGCCCCAAACAGTGTATGAGTCCCAAAGACAGGAACAGTCTTAGTGTGTGATTCCAGTACCTTGCACAATACTTTGAAAAAGCAGACAACTGATAGGTGTTTATGGGTGCGTGCCTCCTCTATGAAGTGAAAGCACTGGAACTGAAGCCAAGAGTTTAATGGTGAACCCACCTGAAGGGGAGTTAAGTACCCTCCCCTTCAAAAAGCTGCAAAAGCAGGGGACGAGGATTCTTTTTGTTGAATAAGAACCACCTGGGGCCCATTTTTCAGACTGATTCCCTCGCCCTATTCAGGCTTAGTTTAAATAAGCAACCCAGGTGACTGATTTAACAGGCATCCCATGATCTGGGGGGCCGCATTTTGATGAGCTGTTTTTCCTCAACAACCATATCAACTGCCTGCAATCCTCCATCTTTTTGTCCAGAGACCGAGAGTGTGACATACCGTCCCAGCAGAAGGTCAAAAGACAGCCAAGGGCTAAGTGTTTCTTTGTTGCTGACTCTGTATTTTCAAAACAGAACGCAGACGCAGCCACTCGTCTTTGCTATGCCACACTGTTTACACACACAACCCAATCCGCTTTCCTTAATGAACTTTCAGCCTCTCCGACCTCCACCGCCCAAGTCTTCTGAGGAATCCGTAAGCAACCTCAGGATCTCATGGCATAAACTCTCAGCGCAGGCTCGGTTACCGGTCGTTGCTCTGGCCCAAAATCCAAACACACACGCTTCGCACCGAGAATTCACCCGGCAGGTCCCTGCGCAACCGTGGACCCTAGTCCCCCGGCGCGTCTCCAAACCCCTCCTTTCCAACCAGCCAGGGAGCGCAGTGAGGGCTCTCTGAGCCCCAAGGCTTACCTGAAACACGTAGTAAGCTCGCCCGAGGGCTTCAGACACGGGTACTTGGTCGTGGCGATTTTGTTTTCTGAGCAGACTTCCCTAAGAGAAGTTGGAGAGGCTCCTTAGTTGACCGGCGGCGGCGGCGCGGAGGGCAGCGCGCGCCTGGGAATCCCTAGCGCGTGAGCATCGCCGGAGCCGCGTCCCCGCGCGCACAGCGGGCGCCGGTGCCGGAGCGCGGACGCCGAGCGGGCCCTGGGTCGGGGGCGGCCAGGCCAGGGACCGACGGCGCGAACCCAGACCGGGAAAGCAACGCCGAAGAAACGCGGCACTGGAGAGCGCCCGGACCGCGGCGCGGAGGAATCCCGGAGCCCCGATCCTCTGACGGAGAAGCCCGGGCAGAAAGCGCGGAAGCGGTGACCTGAGAGCAGTCTAAATGTCGCCCAGGACCCTTAAGCCCCAGCCAGTGCCCAGCAGAGTAGGGGCGTGTGGGGAGAGCACCGCCCGCACCCCGCGAGCCAGGCGCGCACTCAGCAGGGCTGGCAGTCCTTACCTGTCGCCGTCCGCGGGCTCCTCCCGGTAGCTCCACGTGTGTCCCAGAGCCAGAAGCAGCAGCAGCGGGCCCAGGCTCCTGCACAGCTGCCGCCTCCACGCCCCTCCCCGGCTCGCTGGCGGCCGCACCATCAGGGAGGCTCGCGGCTTCTCCCCGGCGCCGGAGCCCTCTCCCCGCCCGCGCCCCGCTCCTCCGCGGCTGCCGCCGCCTTCCCTGCCGCCGGCAGGGGGCGCCGGAGGGCAGGGGCGTTTGCGCCACCTGCGCGCCGCAGTGGCCGGGGGCGTTGTAGGGCTGGGGTACCAGGCTGGGAGTTGGGGTGCTAGGCGCACGTGCCGCAGGGAGGTCGGTGAGCGTAGAGCCTGCGGTGCTCTCCCAGCACGAAGGTCACGGGGCTCGGGCCGCCTCGCTCAGGCTGTCCACGCCGGACCGACAAACTAGCAGGCGAGGCTCTGGGCTGCGCCCTCCCCTCTCGGCCACTCCTGGGCTGGGAGAGATGAGCAGGGCACGGAAAGCGGATGGTGGTTTGCTCCTTACACCCCAGTAGCCCTACTGGGCGAAGGAGGAGCCGATTCTGACCCCGGGTAAAGGGATGGGGAGCAGAAGGGTTAATAGGTTCCTTCCCTCTGTAAGTATATTTCTAAAGGGCGGGGTCAGACCAACGTTTGCCATTCCCCCAGTCAGTTTTCTCTTACTGGAATAAGGGAGGAGAGGCGTTAGGAAAGTTAGGGTGGTCCTCGCAAGCTGCCTTTTCTAACCTGAAATAAGTTTATAGAGCGTAGCCTTATCTTCTTTAGAACCCCTTGAAAGTCCTTTAGTCGGTTCACCTACTAACAAAGCTGCTAGTTATTTAATAATTCGAGATAGACACTAGCGAGAAGCGCTTAGCGGTCTTTCTGGGTGTTCTAAATACTCTTGCCCTGAGCTGCTTTAATGCTGGTTCAACGTCACGCACACACGTGACAGCTGGAAACTGCACGTGGATCAGGTGAGACCCTGAAGGGGCGATTAACCACGGGCCGTGCCGCGTGCTCACTAATGCAGCGGCGTTTGGGGGTGGCGAGGAAACCACGGGCGGTCAATCAGCTCATTTGGTAGTGACCCAGTTGTCATTCCTTTTAGGGGTTTGTGTGTCTGAGGAGAGACTGGTGACAGACGTAGAGTGCAGCAAAGGTCGTAGCCCAGAACTAAACTGGAAGAGCACGAGGTTGTAATGCCTTTTAACAAATGCGTGGTGCTGCAGCTCCCAGGATAATGAGGTGAGAAGGTAGTTTGTTCACAAGTTACCAGTGTGCTTATCGGTTAGGTCAGCAGGTGTTTTGATTCAAAGTATTCTGGTCAACTGAGAATTACCAGGCATATCCCATACACCTTGACAGTTTTAATAGCAATGGCGGTATCCTCAGTTCTCTGTAGAATGCTTTTGTATTTTCCAAAGGCTTTTCACATTCCTGATTTCAGTTGACACAATACCCCTTGAAACTAGGAGTCTGATTTCTTGATTCAGTGAGGTGGCTTTTTTTCCAATACATCTTACATAGACATGGCAGACCATAAAACAGAGTTGATATTAAAATCCCATGGTAATTCTTAGAAGACGCCTCAGAAGTTTGCAAAACCTGGGAATGGCCATCATGGGGTCAGGGAAAAAAAAACCCGGATTCAAGCCCGGGCTGTATGGTTCCCTAGGTGTGTGACATCAGGCAACTTATTTAACCTTTCTGAAACTCCATTTTCTTGTCTGTAAAATGGGGAAAATTCCCTCATAAATGCTGATGAGTACTAAATGAAGTAATGTATATAAAGCATTTTTCTCAGTGTCAAGCATATTTTGAGTGCTCAGTAGTCATTAGCTATTATTTTCCACCTGAATTACTGCATTGCACAGAATTTTCAGTTCTAGCTTCCTCGCTTTGCACTTTCTAGATAAACAGTTTATTTCATAACAGTTGTTTGGGTTCCTAAAGAAATACCGAAGGCCATAAAAAAATAAACCTATCCTGGAGTTTATAAAAAATTGTATCACTTTAGGTTGTACCTCAAAGGTATTTTATCTCCATCTTCCAGGAAGAGGCCATTCTGTAGGAGGTTCTCTTTTTATTCTATTACCAACTACTTAGTTTGATACTTTGCTATCTTTTTTCTCATTTTATTTTGTTCTTCTATGATTGCATTGTGGATATTAGTTCTACCAGTAATAACGAATGGTGTAGAAAATTAGTTATCAGCTTCATTAAATAGTCAATAAGCCACATATGGGGACATGCAGCTTTACAGAAAGCAGTTCAGGCTGTAAAATGGCAAAACCATGTCCATTATGTACAGCTGTGTGGCAGAAGATCAGGGACAGAGCCAACTTCGCCACCTCCTTATTTTCAGCTCCCTGTACTGAGCATATATGAGAATGAGACATCAGAAAAGGTGCTGGGGGCAAGCAGACAGTCTAGGTCTGCCTGGGGAGGAAAGCCGGAGGGTGAGTGGTCAGAGCATTTCTGGAAGAGGTGAGCTGGAGCAGACACCACTTGAAAACCTTTGCCTGGAGGCCTGGAATTTAAACTCATTGAAAGCTACTGACTGCAAGGGTGAGCCCTGAGGGTCTGGGGCAGGAGATGGGATGGCCATGTATGGATACCAGTCCCCAGAAACAGTTAAACACCCCTGTAAAAGACAAAGCCTGCATTTGCTCAGGCTGTAGCCTGCATGGGAGATGGCAGGAGGATGCTGAGTGGTGTAGCAACCTCCAGATCTCAGGTTTTCTCTCCTGATACCCAAACTCTGTCCTCCACCACACACATGCTCCCCATTTTGCCCCCCATCTGCCCTATTCCCTCACTTAGGAAACGCTGCATGAGAGGACTCACCTACTGCCTCCTTCATAGGAGTGTTACCAAGATTAATGATCTGGACCTAAATGCTCCTCGGGGGAGGCTCTGTACGATTATTTCTTTTCAGCATACCACTCTCTGTGATGTTTTCCATATAGACCTGTCAGCTTCCCTGAAACAAACCAGAGCATGGATAGTTATACAGTTTACCATGTCCTGGAGACACGGGGCTGTGCCAAGGGCATTAGTGTGCAGACTATACTAGAGGTTAGACTCCCTGGTGGACAGGGTGTTGTTAAGGAGCACCGAGTGTTACCTAGGCTCAGTGGGGAGGGGGATTGACCGGCTGGAGAGTATAGAGGCCAGCATCCAAAGGCAAAAGGAAAGAAAAAAGGAAAGTAAAACTAGGCCACAAAGCAGTTTCCTTCTAAATAAGACCAATGGCCTTTCTATTCATTTTAAGGGACTGCAACATCTTATTTGGAGAAAATGAACATAGTATTGAAAAATAGAGGCTAATAAAAATGATCAATATAAGGACCAGAATACCACCAGTTAGGGGCACAGTTCATTTCACTATCATTTGTTTAAAATTTTCCTTATGAAAAGAATTTCTGGTGGCTGACAAAAATTCATACTATTCTACAGTGTATATATATATTTTAAATATGCATTATATACAGTACATATTATATAGTATAAAGCAATTAAGGCAAAGGAAAAATCAGGATTGAATAATAAAATGAAGCTCAGGTGAAGTTAGTTGATAGGATTTTATAAGCATAAAGTCCTGTGCTGCGTTTAAAGCAGATCACAAATGTGTTCTCCAATTCTCAGGTGTCAATTCAGGATGACATGAACAGTTATGAAGGTAGCCATAAAAGAAAAACATACAAATTTTTCCTCCACCCCTCTAAAAACACAGATTTTTCCTTTTGGGCTTCCTGAAATATAGCAATAGTCATCTGTCAGATAAAGGTCTTCCCATAGAAACAAGACGCAACAAGTATGGGTAGGTAGAGCTTCTACTAAATTTGAGTAATATACACACAATGTAATGTCCCTGAAAGAAACAAGTTGAAAAGAAAAGGTTGCCCTGACATGTTTTTCTCAGGTTCAGTTTTGATTGCTGTACAGCTAGAGCAGCTTAGAGAAATTGGGATACACCTTAAAATGTGTTAAAGTGTGCTAGTCTCCAAGCCATTGTGAAGAAATGCTTGAGGCAAGAAGACTCAAACATGTTAATACAGTAAAAGAGTTTTAAAGCCCTGCTTTTGGGGTGTGTACATTATCTTTGCCCTTCATCTGCCTTAGTTTTAACTTGCACAAATTCTGAAAGTTATATTCAAACTGTAGGTCTCTGGAATTTTCTACCAAGACAGGAAGAAACATCTGATTCCTATGTCCATGCAGAATCACACAATTTTTGCTGAACTTTAAAATATAAGCAATTTTCAAAGATTGGTTAGCCTTACATATATATAGGGTGCTAAAAGAAAAATACACAAACAACCGAAAAAGAGAGAGAATCATTTTGTTACTTGGTTGAAAAATGTTACTTGAAAAAAAAAAATGAAGAAAAATTATTAAGGTGATGTGGATGTCATATTCTTGAAAGTTCTAATACACAGAGTGCCTGTCTGGGGTTTCTCCCAGAGAAACCTGTTGAGACCACAGGAGTTGGCAATATCCTCCAGCAGTCACAGCTGTAGGAGCAAACCACGGGTTTCTAGGGGGACTGGTGCATTCTAACACCACCTCAATTCTGCAGCTCCTCTGGACCAGATGGAAACTGCAGGGCGTGCAGATGGATTTTTGCCGTGCCCACAGGCATGAACAAGGAAGGATAAAGGGTCAGCCCTAGAGGTAGGGCTACTAGCCCATGCTACAAAGTCTCTGGTTGTGAAAGTAGCCTTAGAATTACCCCAGGATTATGAGCTGACTTGTTTGGGCATTCATTTCAGTACTACAACTTCTCTGCTCTGTTTTGTAGATTTTCTTTACCTCCATGGGTGTCAGAGTTCTTATTTAATATTTGTTGAGAACTGGGAGATTCTCAGCTCAGAATATGGTACCAAGCCAATCTGACAGGTAATAGGAATGCTGACTTTAAAAGTTATCTGATCTGAGCCAAGATATCTTTTATGGTGGCAGAGCATGGTTACTTACTGCAATTAAAAATGTATTTTTTCTTCTGGATATGAGGCTGACTGTACCTCCCTCCTTTAAAAAAATAAATGGACTTAGGGAAATAGCATTGGACAGTGGGAAGAAATTAGACTTAAAAATCAGATTTACCTAAACTTGAAATCCAGCTAATTATGGTGGGTCATCTACCATGTGGCACCTAACTTGCTTTCCATAAGAGATTTTCTGTGAAATGGATGGCTAAGGCTAGAGACATCCTACCAAAAAACAGACTAAACCAAGTAACAGAATTGACACTGGTGGCATTACCACTGTGCCTGAATTAGATGTTAGGGAGTGACTAAGGCTCTGGGTAAATCAAGTCCATTAATAATTGTTAGATTTTAGGATGAATATATACCTTCCCTTGGAGAATAACTGTGCCTCTGAGTTTTATGCCTCTCTGACTTTTACATATTTTACATCAAATCATGGTTTAAATGTGTTTGAGGGGCTGGCTAGTTAAAACCCAGCTGTAGTCAGTTCTAGAGTGGTGCAAACACTCTCTTTAAAGCTGTCCAGTGGTGAGATTGTGTTATTTTCTGTTGAGTTTTTCTAATTGGGTCAGGCCTGGAAAATCAGCAGTAGTGCACAGGGCCCTTTCCTAAGGAGGTCACAGTCTTTCATTAGGGCAGTTATGTTTAAAGAAAATGTGGCAGTCCGTATTATATAGAAAAATCTTAGAGTTCAGATTAAAGTTGTGAGATTCTAATTGAATGTGGAATACATTTCTTAATTAAAATGGAGTCCTGTTTATGATATACCAAGAAATCCACATTCCTGCAAGCTTCTAATGAATGATGATAATTCTCCAAGAACTTTGGCACAAAGAATAAGAGACACTTAATGAGCACTTGGTACCTGCATACATTTTTTAAAGCACCTTACAAATATTATCTCATTTAATCCATATTATAATTCTCTGTTTCTGATTCTGTCATTATCTACATTTTACAGATGAGCAGAGTAGGGCAAAGATTTCAACTAGCTTGCCTAAGGTACAGAGTTACGAGTAATGAGCTGGGTTTGACCTGAGGCATTGTGGGCCCCAGGGCCCATGCTCTCAACACTTCAGTAAATTGCCCTTTGGAGAAAAAAGCATCTCAGCAGTTTTCTCCTAAGAGGCAGACTACATCCAGGATGTTTGCCCAGGGATATAATCAGAACCAGGGAAGGCCCCAGGCCCACCACCATAGCCAGTAACCCTGGGAATCTATCACCGTCCTTGCGTAGGCTCAGGTATGATCCTTCCTCTGCACCTCTTCCCACCAGCTGGCCCCATAAGTTCTCACCTTTCTGTGTTAGCTGACCTCTCTCCTTGCAGCAAAACTGAGCTACATCCACTGAACCTGTCCTCATGGGGCCAGTCTACTGTTGTACGTGAGAACGCTGCCAGGAGAAGAATGAGATCAGGTTTCAGAACTGGAGCTCTGGCACTTTTGCCTGCCATCCTTCCAGTTCTGTGCCTGGCCCTGAGACAGGTCTTTATCAGACCTTAAACTCTGATGGAACTTGGAGATTATGAAAGTACGTGGCGGGGGAACATTTTTTGTAGTCACTACAAAGAAATACCTCGGCAAAATGTTTTGAAAACTTAGCGTGAGTCCCGTGGAATCTTCTTCCAGCTGAAAACTGATTCACTGAGATGGAGAAAGAATAGCAGAGGGTAAGCTCTTGCAACCAAGGTTTGCTAAAGGAAGTTGGAGGAGTTTGGGATCTCTCTCTCTTTCCCTTCCTCCCTCCCCACTCTTCCCCCTTCCCCCCAGCACTCGGCTCTCAGAGGTTGTTGGCTTGTCTTCAGTGGATGTGTAAGAGCCATAAGAGCCACATGGGTTTGCATTCTTCAGTCCTAATCTTTACTGACAATGCAAATTCCCAAAGGAATGCCAGATAAAACAAGCTGCCTTGGTTAAGGTTCACTTAGTCAACAGGCATCGCTTCTTGTCTGAGGTGTATCAGGTCAGTTGTTTACCATCTCTCTGCTTGATCAGTGATGTTTAGACCTGAGTGTATCTTGAGGGTTGTTTATTTGGTTTGATCTCTGATGAGCATCCTGCTAATTCATCAGCAAGGGAGCCGGAACCTTTTGAATCTACTTTCGGTTCCAGCATTTATCTGTGGTGTAATTATAAGGGGCCCGAAAACTATGTGTATGCAGTGTGACAGGGACTTGGCGCTCACATCTCCAGTTCCTCATGGAAGACTAATGAGCCCTGACCCCTCATGTCAGTAACCCGTCAGTAAACCCCCCGAGAGACCCGCTTTGAAGTCGATTCCCTCTCAGGCGGCGTCCTTCCTTCTTGGCCAGTCATCCCCAGTTTCCTTCTGGGTCTTCGTCTCCCCTGTTTCGGCTGTTTGCGTGCCCTCTTGTCCCTGCTTCTCTTTCATCCATCACTTTGCTGTGACTCCCCCTGTGGGCAGATTCTGGTCTTTACCTGCCAACTTTCACTTTCTAGCCTCTGGCTTGTCTCTTCTCTGTAGTTTTCCTTCTGCTGCTTTGCTGAGGACACTCGCATAAAGTGGGCTCCTTCCCCAGTCCTCTTAAAAGTCGTTAGTTCTCAACTGGGGGACAACTTTGTCACCCGCTGGACATTTGGCAATATCCAGAGACATTTTTGTCCCAGCGGTGGGGAGGGTGCTGCTGGCATCCAGTGGGTCGAGGCCAGGATGCTGCCCATCCCCCTTTGCACAGGTCAGCCCCCTCCTCACGTAACACCACAAAGCATTGTCTGCTTCAGATGTTTCTCGTGTCGAGGTTAAGTCCTGCCCTAAACAGACATTTGCCATCTCTCGCTCTCCTTTGGTTTTTATCTCCTGCTTCCAAATCCCCATTGTCTAATCCTGTCCTTCCCCAGCCCATTGCCCATCTGCCCTGCTTCTTGCCATGGTATCTGTCTTGGCTGAGTCTCCTTCATACTCAGCTCTCACCTCTGAGCCTCCCTCTCTCCTCCTGCCTTTGTGTTCCCATCTTAGCTCAGCAGTTACCTTATCTCTCAACCATCCTGCGGTGCCTGGAGGATCTGTGAAAATATTTTTCTTAGAATTCTGTTTATTTTTCAAGTTTTCACAAATCCAGTGCAGCCCTTAAGCTTCTGGTTTCAAAGTCTCTCGAGCATCTCACACATGCCAGAAGGTGCAGTGCCCCTCTGCTCTGGCCAGGCTCACGTTCACATGCTGCTGGCCGCTGAGGCTGCTCCTGTCACTCCTGCATGGCGTTGCTGCTTATGCATTGCTTCCATTGCATGGCAGAGTTATACCAGTTCTCCTGCTGCAAGAAGGGGAGAAATACCTTTCCCTACCTGCATGCATTTAAAAAAAAATCAAGTGAGTGTTTACGTCTGGCAGGCAACGCTGTGCATGTTAGTAATGAATGTAAGGAAGAGACGAGCAGCGTTCAGGGAGCTCCAGCTCTTATGAGGACATAAGTGGGACACTAACCACACCAAGCCTGGGGACCACATGCTCTGATAGCATTCTGCATGCATGGGGCAGGGGCCAGAGGAACAGAGGGGAAAGCACTTGTGTTATTTTCTACAGTTGCTATAAGGAGTTATCACAACTTAGTAGCTTAAGACAACACAAATTGATTATCTTGTAGTTTTAGGAGTCCAAAGTCCAAAATCACTCTCACTGGGATGAAATCAACATGCCAGCAGGGCTTCATTCCTTCTGCAGGATCTGGGAGCAAGTTTTGGTAAGCTAAGGAAAGGAAAGAACCAGAGAGTTTATTCATTTTTTTTAAAAGTCTATTGTAGAGCTGGTTGATTAAATGTGTGCAGGCAGTGAGGCTAAATCAATGTGTGGGTGACGGAATGGTGGGCAGCCCTTCATGGAGGGGGTATAGCAAGGCCAGGTCAGAGGAATCAGAGCTAATAGCCAGCCTCGTAGCTAAGCTCTCTTTTACAATAAATGGATGGTGAAGTACAGCCATTTAGTTGGACTCAAATGTAGTTTAGTGGAATGGCCATAAGAATCCAGGTATTCTGTGCATGAAAGCCCAGCATCCTGAAAAAGACCCCTGTCACTGGAGATTACTGTGTTTGACCCCAAAGCACAAACACCTGTGACTCTTTAAGGAGTTCCTATACCACTTGTGACAGCTCCGTAGCTCTGTATTTATTTATTTCTCACTTCTTACAAAAACATTATCGATGTTCAATCAAGCCTCCGAGAAAAAGGTCAGAAGGCAAGTAGCTTAAACTACCCACACTTAATAGCTCTGTCCTACAAAAACTGTTCTTTCTCTTCAGACCAGCCTTGCTCTGTGAGATAAATAAATCAGAGCAGGCTGAGTTATGTTGTTACCATAGGAAACCCTCCCCATTGGGAGGCATTAGGCTTCATCTCTGGAAATCAAGACATTTTTGAAGTGTGAAAATCGCTCCAGCTCACTGACAGGATGCCTTCACAACATTAGGAAAGTCGTAGCCAACAGTTAATTATTTTGAGGCCAGCTTTGTTTTTCTCCTGGCCTGAATTCCCTGAAATATAAGGTTGAGGTTAAGAAAACTTAGAGCAGCAATTTAGGCAGTGACAGAAAATAGGGAGATTTCACATAAGCCTTCAAAATGCTGCCATTCCTATAAGGAGGCTTTTGGTACAGAAAACTCGGTGTTACGAGGTTCAAACGAGATGGAAACACATTTGAAATCCCTTTGCCTCAGTGTTATCACCTTAAATTTTCCCACGAAAAGAGCCTTTTCCCTGTGACTGTGCGGGTGTCCCTGAAAGGGCCATAATCCTGTTTGTGATACCGCTATCTATTGCCAGGCTGGGGTCCTGGTGCCAGACCGGGGATTATATGCACATTCTTCATGACGCTGTGAAATGAAAGTGCTCATGGTGCGAACATGGGCCTCCCGGTGTCCCTATCAAGGTTGAGCTTGTCTCCCGTTGTGCCTCAGTAACAATTGTGCCAATCCTTTATCAACTCTTCATTACATCCCAAACACAGTTCTAAGTCATTTACTGATGTGACATCAACCAGTCCTCAGAGCAAGGCTGCCAGGTAAGTGTTGTCATCCCTGTTTTATAGATGAGGAAAACTGAGGCATGGAAAGGTCATCCAACATCATCTGGGTAGTAAGTGTTGGGGCCTGGAATCAGACATATGCTCAGTTACTACCTAGTCTGCCTCTGGCTCTAAGCAAAAGGGCTGCTTTGCATAAGGAGTCACTTCTAGGCCACCCTCCCTTCAGACACCTCATCTGGGTCCATCACAATTGTTTCCTGACAAGTCTGGTCACCATAGAGTTCTTGAAGACCCTTCGTGTCCTGAGTCACCTGGGCTTTGCCTGCAAACAAAGTTTGCGGTTCCCATAAGGAAAGAGGAAATGAATTCAACTTTCATTGCTCACAGTGTCCTGCTGCGAGTTCTTGTCATTCATGCTTAGTTGGCCAAGTTGGGTGATTCATGGTACCAAGGTTCAAAGCACAGTCCCTGTGTGAGCCACATAACCCTGCAGAGCTCCATGGCCACAGGCTGTGTGTGTAATTCCAGGCAGACATCTTGCAAGTTCATAGTCAAGAGGGACCTTGGTGAGCAAATGGAAATGGGTGACTTTGAGTGTTACCACAATCAGAAAAACTTTAGGCACATGGGGGTGGGGTGAGGGATGTACATGCAAACAAAAAGAGGACATGTGACTACATTAGTTTTGATAAAATATTCAGAGCCATGTAGGATTTACGTAGATCCTGGCGCCCAAGTTTAGGACTGGCAACAAGGACATTCATACATTTTTTACTATTTCACTTAGGCCTTGGGTATAACATGTTCCTAACAAATGATTGTTGAATAAAGAAGAAACAAGATTTATTTAGTGCATCACTGTATTCTTCATGTAGAATGTAAATCTCCTGTTTGTTAAATGACTTCACCGTGGTTGAAGGAAAGAATCTGATTATCTTCATTTCACATGTCAGTTATGACATCATTGGCTAGGTTTTATTATCATCCTCATCAGAGTAGTAAGATCAGATCTCTGGATACGAAAAATGAGAGCTGGTATCCAGTGTCCAGACCATATCTACTTCCCCCTCAGCTGGGCTGGAGGCTATTGGATATGGCAGATGCCTTGCTTGGCCCTCTGTTGTTTTATTTTCTGGTTCTTTTTTAAACAACCTAGCTTCTGAGGATTTCCAGCTACATCTGGCTTTCCTGAGGAAAACCACAAGTAGCAGAGGAATGACTGGTGTATAGGTGTCCTAGGACAAAGGACTTAATAGGACACCAGAGATAGAAGTAGCTGGTAAGCAAGAGGGAAAACTGACACCCACCCCAGCAGGGGCTGAAAGCTGGCTCACTTGGTGGGCAGAAGGCTGAAGCAGGGGCATCTGCATCTCAAGGCTCTGTCTGCAGCCAGTTAAGGATGCTACCCAGCATTGGGATTCCATTTCCCTCTCCGAGAATCTGAGTCAACACTCACGGCTCAGTGATTATCATTCACGTAATTATCAGATAGCTGTGGGTTTCTAGACCCTCGGATTCCAGTTCTCCCTGAAGTTCTTCACTGCTTAGGCACCTCACCAGACCTTCACAGGCTGGGAGAGGGAAAGGAAGTAGAGTTAAAATTCCCTCGGAAGCTTTCCCGATTGGCACCGTGCTGCTAGGAGGCTGAGGGGAGAGGTTGGGAGCTGTGGCTTAATGAGGTGTTGTGATTGTTGGAGGTGGCCCGGGCCCTGCTGGGAGGTTACAGTAATCAGAGTGAGGTCTGCCAGAGGCAATGGTTAGCAGACAGCTCGAGGATGGGATGAGGAAGGAGCCATCTGTGTGCTCTGCCCTGAACGTGCCCCCTAGCAGGCAGCACTACTTCTTTGGGAGACTGTGGCCTCAGTTGTAAGGATCAAAGCAGTGTAAACATTTTCTGAGTACCAGAAAGGGACAGCGCCTTCCCCCATTCTCCATGGCCAACAGACCATTTAGATCGAATGAAAACGGCTGTCATCCCTCCATCCCCCACCCCCCACCATGAAACGCAATTTAACGATGATGGAGCTAGGAAGCTTTTCTTCCCCATCATCCTTTAGCAAGGAATGCTGTCCAAACAGTTTTCTAACACCTCATATAATCCAGTCATGAGAGCCAGCTGTTTGGTTGTTTTGTTTGGGTTTGTTTTGCTTGAAGGGGGGAGTGTTTCTGTACATTAAGTGTATATTTTAGAACTAGATCAGAGTGAAATGGTGGTCCTCAGAGCAGCTCACCAGGGCAGAGTGAAGTCACAGCTCTCTAACCTCAAAATGCATGTTCTGGCAGATAGTCACAGCTGGCCGACATTGTTCCTACTTACTCATCTTCCTCTAGGCTCCCCAGATGTCTTGCTGGAATATGCTTTTGGGGGGGTGCTATTTATAATCTCGCATAGTCCTCATTCTCACAGTGAACACACCCAGGGGTTGCTTTCCCCAGGAAGAGCTGACTTGGGAGGGAAGCAAGGAGGTACTTGGCACTGCTGACCCCTCCACCCTGCATCCAGTTTAGAAGTGTTGGCCTCCCCAGGAGGGCTAGGAAGTGATGGCCCCCCGCACAGACTCGTCTGAGCCTCCCCTTCAGTGCGTGCCTGCTCTTCAGCAGGGACATCATGGGCAAGCGGCACGAAGGCAGTTGTGAGAGGGATGCTTCTGTTGAGAGGTGGACTGCCTGCCGCTTCTTTGAGCCTTACTGCTCACATAGCTAAGCTGCTCCTTGACTCAGTGGCAGATTCTGGAATGAGCTTTGGCTGGCAACACAGCTGCAGAATGTCTTCAGAAGAGAAGATACTTAAGGATGCTATGCAGAGAAGTGAGGATACATGGAAGTCCTACGCAGGACAGAGTCCTGGGCACATAAAATGTGCTCAGTAAACATACTATATGCATTTCTGTGAATGTGCACTTAGTGACTCTAAAATTCATAAGTGAGCACCCTAATTTTATCCAACATTTAGGATCATAAGAAAGTCACTTAGTTATCTGTCTTAGATTTTTCTTCCAATAAGATGATGTGCCTACCTCATGGACTGGGGCAATTAATTAAATGACATCTAGATAATTCTTTCAATTCTACTGAGAGGTTTATCATCAACATGAAATGTCATTCTTCTTTCTCAGTTCAAGTGTGAAGAAATACTAGCTTAACCTTTTTAATTATCTTTGTAGAACTTGTTCTAGTATTTTATAAGTCATTTCACCAGTGCACTTATTTTATGTACTACAAATTCCTCCTACCACCATGGGTATTCTGTAAGCATAGTTGGTTGAATAAAGCATACACCATTTGGCTACAGACATTGTGTATGTGTAATTAATTTATTACATGACCATCAGTTAATCAATGAGCTCTGGGGCTTAAATAAGTGCTTTTGAAAGATCCGAGTGGCCAGTAATTACTAATCAAGAACGATGAGAAGAGCAAATATGTGGAAACCCACATTGCAATGTTCTCTTTGGTGATACAAGATATTGCCAGTTGGCCTACAGCTGGAATATATTGGGGCAGACTTTTCTAATCAAGGCTTATTCTGGGAAATATCTTCTTTTTCTTTGGCTCATCTGCAACTGAGATGGACTGAATTAGCCAAATCGTGGATTATAGAAGGAATTAGGAAAATTTGTCCTTTCCAGCCATGTGGTCCTATATCACACAGTGCTGTTATGCTGGGTCATATCAGTCATCTTGAATTCAGGGAAATCTGGCAACTTCCCAGAAATCAGTAGTTAACCTGGGAGGTTCCCTTACTAATGTTGTGGCCATCATACATAGAGATGCTATGCTTCTAGAATGTTCATGTTACTCTTGAAGTTTGGAATTTAAACAGAATGTGTGTTGGTAAGTGACCAAAGGGGAACTTTCCATTATTCTATTAATTAAAGCCATCCCACAATTGCTGAAACATGCTTTTATTATTTATTCACTGTTTCCAGCTAAGCAATAGGAACAAATGCTCATGTGGGGCATTTTAATTACTCAGCGCTTTAACTTTCCATTTCCTGTTATGGGGTGAATTATACCCTTCAAAGAGACACGTTGAGTCCTATCCTCAGTACCTCAGAATGTGACCCTATTTGGAAATAGGGTTGTTGCAGAAGTAGTTGGTTATGATGAAGGCATACTAGAGGACCCTCAATCCAATATGACTGGTGCCCTTATAAAGGGGAGAAAAGACATGCAAGGAGAGATGCTTCCAGGACATATGATGGAGTGGAAACTGTAGTGATATGTGCCAAGAGTTGTTGGAAAATGCCAGAAGCTAGAAGAGGCAAGGAGGATTCTCCCCTAAAGAGGGAACATGGACCTGCCAACACCTTGATTTTGGACTTCTGGCCCCCAGAACTGAGACCACAAATTTCTGTTGTTTTAAGCCACCAGTTGGTGGTACTGTTGAGGCAGCCCTAGAAACTAACACCCTGGTTTGTACATTGCTGTTAACTGTTTGATGTCAATTTGTAGTATCTAAAGGAATAATTAGGCTAAACATTTAATCCTTAAACCATTTGGATCTGTGGACACTTGAAGCCTTACCAATGTATAAGTATTGTCACACCTGAAGTAGTCCACCAGAGGGCTACACACAAAATCCTTACAACAAAAAGCAATCAACATTGTAACTATCAAAATTCTGTGATTTAAAGACTTAATATGTTTCTTTTTTAGTTATATAACCACCACATGGAGTATTTATCATACTGTCAGTCCTTAGAAGAAAATCACTAGATAATATCACCAGGAAAACATGTGTTACTGTTAGTTCCAGGATAATAAATAAGCCAGGAATAAACTTTAAAGAATTATTGTGACCTTTATGGGCACCAGTGAATTTTGGCTCCTATTCTGGTTAGCTTTGCTAGAAATAACTGAGATGTTTTAATCACTATGTCTACTAGAGAAAGTTATAAAACCAGAATTTGATCAGTATCTGGGATATACTTCTTTTATCCTTATTTTTTAAAGAATGTACTTCATAAATGGTGCAGAAAGCACTATCCAAAGAGGACTGACAGATGAAGATAAAAATAGTTTCAGTAAGCTATTAGATAGAGGAGCCATGCTGGAATATTTGACTGCTTTTAACACTTTGTTTGCAAGTCATACTTTAAGACATGGGAAAGACTTTATGTATACTTCGGTGAGAAAAATCAGGATGAAAAATTCCTATATAATTTGATACCAGTAAATAAAACAAAATCTGTGCATGGAAAAAAGTTAACAGAGACAATTGTTGTGTAGTGGGATTTCAATTTTTATTGAGATTTTTATGCATTTTACTTTTGTCCAAATTATCAATGTAGGCAAAAATGACTTCTTTAATCCAAAAGCAATGTAGTGCTAAAAGTAAGTGTATCAGAACATTATTGGATGAAATTTTTTTTCTTTATTCTAGGTTTTGGTACATTCCACACATTCTAACATAAGTTTGTTATTAATCTCATAATGAAAGAAAGTTAGGTATACTTTAAAAAAATTATATACATTTATGGATGATCCAGACATAAGGGTATCTGCAAGGTGTCAGAGCTACTATAAAATGACCCATGAGACTTTTAGGATGACGTCCTGAGGAATTACCATAATGCCTGTTGCAGACTGCATAATATCTCTCACCTCTTCCCCTAATACCATACTCTTTGTCATGTGACTTTGCAGTTTCTCTCACTGATGGCAGAGAACATTCCTCCATCCCACTGACACCAGGCTAGGCCTTGTGATTTGCTTTGGCAGGTGGAATATTGTGCCACTTTTGAGTCCAGGTTTTGAGTTAATCATGTTTTTGCCCCTTGACTTGCATACCTGCCATCACCACGAGAAGATCGTCCCACAAGTAGCTGCTGCTCCTTCCACCTGGGTCAAAGAGCACACATGGGGCAAATCCAAGTGCAAGCTAAGGCCAGGCCAGCAAGACCCACAGCCTAAAGCAGAACCACCCAGCTAAGCCCAGCCTAGATCAGCCATTTAATCAACTTACAGGCCTAAGAACATGAAAGTAAATGTCTATTGATGAAAGCTATTGAGTTGGGACAGTTTGTTGTACAATAAAGACTAGCATATAAAATCTCCCTGCTGAAGATGTGATTTTGGCCTTGATGAACCATGGCCCAGTATGAGGATTATCAAAATATGTCAATCCAATATGGTTAAAAGGTCTTTACATCATAGCTTAAAAATATAAATAGCCCTGAATCTTGATGAAGTAGGTTTCTGTGTGCATGTACGTGAGTTTCCAATGTCTATCTGTCTGTATGTATGCGGTAAAATTATTGAGTGCTCAGTACAGCCCTGTACTCACATTTAGTTGTCTTCTCTAGCTTTCAGTTAAATCCATCCAATATACACTTTTTACTTTGGCGTATTCTGGATTCCATTGAAAAATGGTATTTTGAGCTACAATCTTCAATGTGTATTTAGCCGCTTACTCTAAAAATTCTAAGAATATTAACCATATTGCACTTATCTTTGGTGTGCGGACTGGAATTATCCCTCTTTCCAGAGCAAGGTTTATCAGTCTTAGCACCATTGGCCTTTTGAGCTAGATAATTCTATGTTGTGGGGGCTTGTCCTGGGCACTGTAAGGTGTTTAGCAGCCTCCCTGGTCTCTACACACTAAATGACAGTAGCACACACCCCTGACTCCCAGTTGTTATGAACGTCAAAACATCTCCAAACACTTCCATATGTCCTTGGGGGCAGCAAAATCGCCCTTCATTGAACCTCTGCTTTAGAGAAAATTGGGATTCAGTTTGGTTAAGTCACATGTACAAGGGGAGACTCACTAGCCATTATTTTTATAAGTCTAGGTTTATAATAATTCAGACTGTAATAAAAATAAAGCAAGATCTTAGATATAATTCAAAATCTAGAACTTCTGATTCTTATGGTGTAATAATAACAAGCATATTATTATTGATGAGTTGTGGGGAAAACCCAAAATGTGTCAATGGCTTGACAGGTTGATTTTCTGAACCTTTCTGTACCTACTCTGAACTCAGGCTATTACACACACACTAATATTCAGGCAGTACCCTGGACATGGCTTTTTAAGGCACAGCACCATGACCAGCTTAACACCTCATAAAATGAACAGCAAACAGCAAAAATTTCAGCTATAAATTTCAAATACCACCTTGCTCAAAGATTCCATTTCTATCAGACAAAGGATGAAGCAAAATTTAATTTCCTGATAGTTTATGTGCTTCAACAGGAATGTGGGCAAGCGCCAGTTAAGGGCCCAAACTGACTGTGGGACATGTGGTTAAAATTAAGATCAAAACAAAGCTTGTATTCATGATTATATTCTTTCTAGTGGGACTCAGATGTGTTTGAACTGTGTGTGAAGATCTCTGAACCTTCCATGCAATTTGACTTTGGTCTCACTCATTACAATGCTGCATCTCAGTTTGTTTCCTCGTCTGTAGAATGAAAAGGTTGGACTAAATAGGGTCTGTAACCCTTTCAGCTAAACATTCTTTAAACTGTATAATAGTTTATCTGTCAGTGTAATTGTCTCCACTACAAAGGAATTGGCCAGTGTTGGGAGTTTCTTGTAATAGTGAGGTAGGGCAGGGACATGGGACAAGCATCATGATTAATATTTCCTGCCTATGATTAAAAATGCTGAGATATAAACAGTATAGTGAGAACAGGAGGGCCTCCATCTTAAGGTTAAGATTCCATTTTAAAAATCGGAGTTATACAATATAGGTAGGTCACGGGGAAGGCCGTAT
Source organism: Manis javanica (assembly GCF_040802235.1). Taxonomy (NCBI): domain Eukaryota; kingdom Metazoa; phylum Chordata; class Mammalia; order Pholidota; family Manidae; genus Manis; species Manis javanica. The sequence goes on from NC_133164.1 coordinate 111,422,248, forward strand.
AGCACAGAGAAGGCAAGTAATGACTCTGTAGCATCTTACTATGCTGATGAACAGTCATTGCAATGGGGTTGGTGGGGGGTGCTTGATAATATAGGTGAATGTTGAAGCCATGCTGTTACTCATATGAAACATTCATAAGATTGTTTATCAATTATATCTTAATTTAAAAAATTAAAATTTAAATTAAAAAAAAAACTGGAAGTTAGGAGGTAAGATTCCTGACATACTCTTTGGTAATCAGCAAACAACCTATCTAAAGGCAGGGCAAAACCATCTTAAATGATATGTTCCCAGTGCTTGAGGGTAATCACTATCTTGCAGAAGAACAGGATCAATAAATTCCTTGTCTTAAGTTTATCCTACAGAATATCTAAAGGACTGACTGTGGGTGGTGACATAATGTCCCTCACTGGAGAGTGACATCATGAGACTACATGTCAATCCTATGCTGCCCCCCTCACCTTTTGCCCCATTCTTGAAAGCCTTAAAAGGCAGAATCCTAAGCCTTGGCGTGCTCCTCCTCTGAGGCTGCCCTCACTCCCCTTTCTTCGAGTGTGTACTTTTTGCCTTAAATAAAACCGTCTCACTGCTCAACTTACTTCATTTTGCTGCTGCTCTTCCAATGGTAAGAATCTTTGTTACTTTGCTATTTCGTTCTATTTTCTAGAATTTAAGCACAAGTCTTCTCTCTCTGTGTTCTACTTAGATAAATAGGGAAGGGCTGCTGAGAGCTCTAATTTGGTCTTGCAAGTTCCCATCACCTGGGTGACCTGGATAGGACTGCAGCTGTACAATCATGCTTTTTAGTAGCCTGCCTGAAAATCTCCTTTCTTTGCCTTTAGGAAATTCTCAGAACATAATATAACTCTGTAACTCCACGGGGAAAATCCCAGGGCAAAATACCTTTGAAACCAAAATCAGTCAAAAGGAGAAAAAAAGTGAGAGAAATCTATTTCTTACAAGCAGCCATCCTTTGTCTTTCTCTACCCTGCTGCAGAAAGGGGAGAGCTCCACCCAACCTCTCTGGTCCAGATAAGCCCTCACTTGCCCATGTATTACCTATTGATATGGAAATTGCTACTTCTCTCCACCCCTTGGAAACACCTATTGATATGGAGATGCACTAAAGCCAGGTAAGAGATTCTGGAAATATTGCATTGTTACCCACACATGCCATCCAGTGCTCTGTGATTCCCCCAAATCTGGAGGTGGTAGGGGCTTATCTCCCACACCATGCAGATCCAAGTGGACACTGAACCTCAGGTGACCCTGGCTTCAGGGGTTAGCAAGGGATCTGTGCTATGCCAACAGGAGTTCAATGAGCTTCCCTTTCCTTCCTGTGTTCTTTCTTGCTCTCTACTGCCTGCATGGCTGCTGCCATTCACTGCTACTCTCACTTTAATGAATTCCTTTCTTACTTATGTTTTTCTGACCTGTTTAAGAATTCTTTCTCATCCAGAGTAAAGAAACCTTCCCTATCCAGGTTGAGGTTTCACCTAGTGTGCAGGGAGAGACTTCCCAGATGCAACTGCCCAACAACAATAAGATTTGACTTATGCTTCAAGCAATTTGCCCAAGAAGATTTTAACCCAAAGCAGCAAATCATGCTGAATACCAGAAAAGTGAATCCCACTTGATGCCTATCAGGAGATTCAGTTTAGACTAAGAAGGGAGTAGGGAGATGTAACTCTGGAGAGAGGAAATCCTGGGACAAAATACCTCTAAAACTGAAATTAGTCAAAAGGAGAAATAAAGTCTAAAAAATTTGTTATTGCTTACAAACTGCAGTTTGGGGCCGTTTCTCTTTCCTGATCCAGTAGAAGCAAAACCAGCTCTCCCCCTCACCTCTCAGGTTCAGTTAAGCCCTTCCTTGCCCAAATAATTACTCATTGATATGGAGATGAACTTTTCTCCACCCCTGAGGAATGCCTGTTGATAGGCAGATACACTAAAGCCAGGTGAGATATTCTGGAAATATTGCAATTTTACCCACAGGAGAAAAGGATTAATTAGTCACTGAAAATTCAATAGATTTAAGAAAATTATCCCCAGAAAGACTGGTCCCTTGAAGGCAGAGGACTGCACATGTATTAACATCACTAAGTAGCTAAATAAAATGAGAAAGAAATCCCAGGACATACTGATGGGTCATCAGGACTGATTTCTAAAACCACCAGTCCATTAATTGAATTTATTAAATACGAAAATTTGTGACCAAGCTAAAGAAAGAATTCTATAACATGGTCAGGGAAAAAAAAGGTGGTAAAAATACATTCCCACGCAGAGGCATTCCTTATTGGTTCTATCTAATATATGCTGGGAGGAGAGGAGCTTCTTCAAATGTAAAGAGAGGGGAAAAAATCCCTTCCTTGAGGGTTGTTCACCAGCTAAGATCAAGGGAAACTTGAAAACAGTTCTCTTGAGAGAAGGCAGTGAGAAGAGCCCTTCAGCAGAGGGGGAAGGGCTTAGGCTACAGCCTCAGTTGTGCTCACACCCCCATTTTGAGTGTCAGTGACTGGCTCTGCGTCACATCCACCACTGACCACACCACAAAGTGCCTACCACCTGTTCCCCCACTATTCCAGCCTCACCTCTTCTGGGTAGGAGTGTCCAGGCTTGCTATTTGAACACTTTTTGATCATAGAAGATGCTAAGTTTGTTTGCCTTCAAATGAAGATGTAGTCATGGAATTTAAATTCCTAATCTATTAATTTTTTTCAAGCATCTTCCAATTGTACCCCAGGTAATTAAGTAGAATTTGTGTCCAATTTGTGTTTGTAAAAATGTAAAAAGCAAAGAAAATGTAAATAGGCTGATCCTAAGGAAAATGACCTCAGGGTGGCGTTGCAAGTCCTTTCTGACGCGTGCTCTACAGTTCTGCATCACATACCAGAAATACTTTAGTTTCAGAGAATGGAAAGATCCAGCACTTGGAAAGAATTGTTACTAACCTTGTTTGTTCCAGTAAACAACTAAACTTCTTATTGCTCAATAAAATCAAAACTGACAGTTTGTAAAAGCCAGAAAACATAAACTCTTGGACTGATTGGTATTTCTAGACTTTCATGATGATCCTTAGGGAGAAGCCTATTTAGGTTTCCACAGTGTCCATGAAAAATACTTCTCTGGAAAACCTTCTACAAATTGGTCAAAAGTTTTTCCAAATCCAATTCCAATTCTAATTTGTACCTATTGGAAGATTTGGGGCCCATGGAACAGCTTTAGATGGTAAGTAAGCTGACATCATTGTAAATTCAGACTCATTCTTCATAATTCTGTAATTGATGAGATCAGGTAAACTAGCAAGAATTTGAAATTTAATCATGATTCCAATTTTCTTAACACTGGGTCTGGGGCATACTTTAAAGATTCATTTGACTTAAATAGTCTTTAGCCTTGTCTGTGCAGCCAAATGAAGAAAATTGAGCTGAGCCATTTTCTGAACAATGCAAGCAAGGAGAATTTACTCACAGAAGAGGTTTCTCTGTGAAAGATGATGATGAGGCACATGGGGAGATTTGAATGAATAAAATTCAGGGATAATAAGGAGGGCTTGTGGTAGACAGAATTTCAAAATGGACCTCCAGGATTACCTGTTCTATCTCTGGAATTGTAAATATGATAAAGTATCGCACATCAGAAGTCCTCAGTGAGTGTGAGGGTAATAACACTCCAAAAACTAAAACAAAACAAAACAAAACAAAATGAAAAATATTACTAACACTCATTCTCTTGGCCTACTAAGCAAATACGTTTATCTTTTTTAGTTGGGCACTACTTAGAATATTCCAGGTGCATGCCCAGAATCAGATTTAAAATTCCAGTTACCTTATGCTACAATAAACTAACCTGCTGAACAGAATATCAAATTGATTTTTTTTTGACTATTGTAACATCCTAAATGTACGGGGCATCACTTATAAGTAAAAACAATACTGTTCTTAAAATTGTGCCATAGCTCTCTATTGTGTACGTGAACAAATTAGCTAGGGTTTAACATAATAGACAGGGAATTTGTTGTTTTTCTGTAAAGAAACCTGAACGCTCGTTGAACTTTTACAAAAAAATAATTGGATTGATTTGAACATGATAATGTTACCATGCATGATCCCATTGGATAAGCCTCTTGTTCATTGTAATGCCATCAATGAGATATCAGGTTCTTTGTGTTTTGTTTGTTTCTTCTTCCCATGACCCAAGGAGGAAATACTCCTGAGGAGGAAATTCTACCCAAGTAGATGTGGCAATTGGTTTAAGGAAATTTGGTGCTCTTGAGGATGCCATTATTATGAGTATGCTCACTTGGGTTACTTTATCCTTCCTGTCTTCTGTTCATTCCCTCATTCATTTATGTAAAAATGTGTATCGAGCATTTACAATGTGCTGTGTTAGCAAACAATCTCAGACAAGACAGACACAGTCCCAGTCTTCATGGGACTAAAAGTACATAAGAGTGAATATTTGTTGCAGGCTTCCAAGTCTGGGCTGTATGGTAGGTACTTCACATGGGTTGTCTCCTTCATCCTCTCAACCTGACGGGGATACAGAACCTCTTACCAATGAGGAAGTTGAGACTCTAAGGTTAGGTAACTTGCTCAAGTTCACACAGCTTCATTTAAATCTGCCTTCAAACCCGTGTTCTTAACTGTTGTACCTGCCATCTGTTTTTTCAAATTACTCCTCAATACCACATCTCCTACTCTTGTCAGTTGGATTGTTCTGTGTTCCACACAAAAATTCTCTACCTTTCCCCTTGCCAGATGGCCAGATCCTGAATGCAACCCAGCCTTCTGTGTGTAGCCCAAGCTTCTGCTCTGGGTCATTACTGGCTCCCTAATGTGTCTTGCATCTTCAGCCTCTAACACTAGATCACATCCTGCAAGTCAAGCCATTTTGTCTGTTCATCCCATGCTCCCAACTAGATCATAAATTCCAAGTTAGATCATAAAGCTCCCCAAAGAGCTGTATTTCCTTTTCTCTCCTCCTGGTCACAGAGCTCAGGCAGAGAGAGTTAGGTAATACATTACAATTGTCATTTCCATTGCTAAATTGGTTCTATTGTTCTAAAAACATTAAAAGATTCATAGAAAGAAATGGTAGGTGACCTATGTAAGAATCAGTAAACAGAGTGTGTTTGCTCAGCTGATTTCCTCTCCCTCAGTCAGTCGCCACTATTGTCAGAATGTTGCCTATATCCTACAAATGTAGGTTTTGCATGACCGGTTTTGCAATGACCACACGATCCTGGATTGCATCATGTAGACTGGGCTGTATCTCTACCCTAAGCCTTTGGGACCCGGCCAAAGCTAGAGGTCACGGGCGTGCTCACTTGGCCTGTAACCGAAGGACAGAAACTCAAGAGTCTGTCATTGGTCGTTCCTGCTCTGAAAACTCAGCGACCTTTGTGATGTCCCTTTATTACATTGTCCCTTGGCTTAAGTGACCACTTAAGGCCTTGAGATGTCATTTTTCAAAAAGCCTTCAGATGTCATGTACTCTGCAATGTCCTGACAAGTGACATGACCTAGCCCAGCAACCTGAAGCAAGTGCTCTCTGAGTGACTGTTGCCTGGCCCCAGGTTTACTGAGGGGGGTTACTGCCGGGACCTCTAGTATGGAAGCTGCTAGGGCTTCACAAGGTGCTGATAACCACTGGCTCTTCAAAGTGACTGAGCGACTGAGCACAGCTGGGAAGTCTTTCTCTCTTTCGGATATTTTGGTTGAACTCTTGATTTCATGCTCCACCTTTCCTGTTGCTTCCCTTTTGGACCATCAGATGCTGAGTGTTTATAGTCATGACACCATAGAATTGCCCTGCTAACTCATCGAGGGGAACAGTCTTGAGACAGAGGAAAACCCTGTAGGATTTCACACATGCTCAGCCCATCTCTGTGTGACTCGCCATGTCTTAACCTCAGCTTGGAGAGCTTACATTTCTTTTTCTTCTGGGGAAGAGTAATAGGAGCAGGTTACAGGATGACCTGGTAGCTGGGGTGAGCTGGAGTGCTGGCTTGTGGATCAAAGCAGTTCTCCCACAGACCCCTCCGTACGTGACCTCAGGCAGCCATTCTCCACTGGTACACCAAATGGGAGCTAAAAGTTGTCATTTGCTGACATTTCTCCTTCCTCTCCCCTTTGCTGAGTCTGTCCCGTGTCGTGCACAGACTGCTTCAGGATGGTGTGAAACCAATACCCCCGTACCCACGTCATCCTCCCCCCTCACACAAGGGGATGATAGTGTATATCTCCACACCACTGGGAAGGGCTCACAGCAGATTTCCTTTTCTCCTCTGCCTCTGTATCCTTCAGACGCTTTGTTAGGTAATGCAGTACTTGGGTTCACTCTGATAGAGGAAGGTTCCAAATGATCGCATAGGAAAGGGATTAGAATTCCCCCTTCATGCATTTTTAAATGAATATCCCCTATTTCCTCACTCTGGATTTTCATAGATTCGGGTTCCTAGAACAGTCTTGAGCCACTTCCTGACCACATATTTCCTCATTGGGAAAATATTTCTGAAGCCTTTTTTAACACTTTTCCACTCATCTTTGGGTCCTTCCGGGGGCTTTTTCTCAGATTTCTGCAGTTGGTCATTGTTTCCTGGGCAGAACCGAGTTTGTTATGTCTCTGTGGCTCCTCTCCTTCCAGCTCTCTCTATATTTAACGTTGTTGACTCTAAGGGGCTCTCAGGAATCATGTTTAACAGTTTGGCCTCATACTCAAGTGGTCAGACAGGACGTTAGGTCACACTCTTAATCACTATCAGAATAAAACTTGTTGAAGGTTTAATGGAGACCACCACCAACCCTGCTTGCCTTGCCAAGACATACTCCAGGCAAACGAAATGCGTGCAGTTAGCCAGCAGACCATCGACGAGGGATAGTTTGAAATGGTGCATTAAAAAAAAAATTGGACTCTATATCAATGATCCTTTAATTTAAAAAAAATTGGACTCAATGTGAATGAGATGTCAGTTCCCTCAAGAGCATGTGCAGCTGAGTAATTCTGAGTGTAGGCACTACTCGTTCTGTGGTAATGTGAACTGTTTGCAAGAATAGGTTGTTGATAACATTGGTTACTCCATGGTGAATAAATCTGAAAAAATAAAAAGTGCTTCCGGCACTAAAGTGTTTGCTAACATTTTGTACCATGTGTGTAAAATGTATGATATTTACTTGCAAATCAACATGTGCAAGGCTGCATAACTCAAGACTAGACTGTATTCTGATAGTCTAAGAATTGTCCCATCTGAGCTTTCTAGAGGATGCCCTCTTGGTCTCCATTGGATTGGCACTGAGCAAGGAACACCAAGTGAGAGATGGGCAGACAGCTGCTCCAAGATCTGCAGATTTTTTCCCCATCATGCAGTCACCTTCTGTGGGACCTGTCTGTGAGTCCCATTATTGCTCGCTGTGGGGCGAGAGGGCAAAGACAATAGCCACTGTTCCTGTTTTCTCTGCAGAACTCTGATGAATACAGTCATTAATCTACCTTTTGTGATCTTTAAGGACTGTGGGTGGCAAGCTCTGTTTTTCTTTTAATACAAAAAGTTTTACTTCAATTATTAGTGATATTGTTCCATGAGTCCTTTTCCTGAGGTCCAGAGCAATTTCTTTTGTCTTGAACCTTTTCACATGTTTAAAGCAATAACTCAGCTTTATTATGCTCCTAGGAAAACTCAGAATGGTCTTGCATCTCTGTGACCAATGTATGGGCTTATCCTTTCACTTCATTACTAACCATTGACAATTAGCACTGTCAACTTGCTGTTAGAAGTTTGCCCTAATCTTCTACTGTAGTTTGAAAATCAACACTCTTTAATATACCAGATTTAAATATGTTACAGCAGAAGTCTGTCAACTTAACTCAAGCCTGTTGATGTTCAACAAATTAAATAATATGGCTTTGTTGCTCCTTTTGTTCTTAGTCTAATTTTGATTTTCTTAGTATGTTTTGTTAGCTCCTGGCCTCTTTGTCTGTAAGCTGGCCACTGAAAAGGGAATTCTACAGAAAAATCAGTCTTGGAAGCACTACACGCTACATGCCACAAGATTTGTAAAACACACAGCGTATTAAAGGCTTGAGAAGTCCCGTAGTGAAGAAGCCTGTTTAAAATAGTTTGTTTAATCTAATGTTCCCAAATGTATTTGACCGCAGAAATTTTCTTTTTTTTCCACAACATCTATTGGAACACAGTTTGGAAAATGCTAGTCTCATGTTATAACTTACTGTCCTGGATAAGGGTCATAAAAAGGGTAGAAAGAGTATTTTTTTTAGATTTTTTTAAATTAAGGTATTATTGATACACACTTTTATGAAGGTTTCACATGAAAAACAATGTGGTACTACATTCACACATATTATTGAGTCCCCCCCACCCCATTGCAGTCACTGCCCATCAGTGTTGTAAGAGGTCACAGAGTCACTATTTGCCTTCTCTGTGCTGCACTGTCCTCCCCATCATCCCCCCCACACCATTTGTGCCAATCATAATACCCCTAAATCCCCTTCTCCCTCCCTCTCCACCCTCCCCACTCTCCCCTATCCCTCCCCTTTGGTAACTACTAGTCCCTTCTTGGAGTCTGTGATTCTGCTTGCTGTTTTGTTCCTTCAGTTTTGCTTCATTGTTATACTCCACAAATGAGGGAAATCATTTGGCACTTGTCTTTCTCCGCCTGGCTTATTTCACTGAGCATAATGTCCTCCAGCTCCATTCATGTTTATTGCAAATGGTAGGATTAAAAAATGGGTACAGGATATAAACAGATACTTCTCCAAAGAAGAAATTCAGATGGCCAACAGGCACATGAAAAGATGCTCCACATCACTAATTATCAGGGGAAATGCAAATAAAAACCACAGTGAGATATCACCTCACACAGGTTAGGATGGCCAGCATCAAAAAGACTAAGAACAACAAATGCTGGCAAGGATGCGGAGAAAGGGAAACCCTCCTACACTGCTGGCGGGAATGTAAGCTAGTTCAACCATTGTGGAAGGCAATATAGAGGTGTTCCTCAAAAAACTAAAAATAGAAATTCCATTTAACCCAGGAATTCCACTCCTAGGAATTTACCCAAAGAATACAACTTCTCAGATTCAAAAAGACATGCACCCCTATGTTTATTCCAGCACTATTTACAATAGCCAAGATATGAAAGCAACCTAAGTGTCCATAAGTAGATGAATGGATAAAGAAGAGGTGGTACATTTACACAATGGAATATTATTCAGCCATGAAAAGAAAATAAATCCTGCTGTTTGCAACAACATGAATGGATCTAGAGGGTATTATGCTCAGTGAAATAAACCAGGCAGAGAAAGACAAATACCAAATGATTTCAGTTACTTGTGGGATATAAAAACAAAGTAAAACAGAGGAACAAAACAGCAGTAGACTCATAGACACCGAGATGGGACTAGTGGTTACCAAAGGGGAGGGGGTTGGGGCCGGTGGTGGAGAGGGCAAAGGGGGTAAAGGGGCACAATAATTCGCAATCACAATATAGTTGGTCCTGGGGATGGTAGCACATCATGGAGAATATAGTGAATGATTCTGTCACATCTTTCTATGTTGGTAGATAGTAACCATACTAAAGGGGCTGAGCATTTAATCATATGGGTAAACTGTTGAACCACTGTGCTCTACATTTGAAACCAGTATAAGATTGTGTAATATCAATGATACCTCAATAAAATAAATGAATAAATCAGAACCCTATCCATGAGATCTGAGGATTCACTATTTGTAGAAGTTCCCCAGGTTATTCAGCTGAATGGAAAACCATTTTCCTAGCAGAACCATAGGATATGTTTTGTGTAATTTCACTAAAAATCAATCTACAAGGGCCCATGGTGATCTTTTCATCATCCTAGTGACTAATCAGTAGTACTAGCCCTTAAATATTTTTCAGATCAAACTTGTCTCTGTCTTACTACATGGCATAGAACCCTGAGCTCTTAACCAAACCCCTGCCTTTTGAGCCCAGCAGAGAAACGGTCATCATCATTTGAGAGTGGATTCCTCTAATTCCTTTCAGAGGGGCAGTGCCATGGGTAATGAGTCCCAGCTCTGTTTTGACATTTAGAGGGAAACCCTCTCATTTTAAGTGATTAACTTTCTTCCCTTCAAGGATGTTACATATACTATATCTGAATGTAGTTAAGTGTATGGGTGACTTTGCCTAGTAACTCTGAGGCACTGCCTTCCTAATGTAGTGAGAGGGCTTGGCTTCCTGTCAGCGTTTGTGGGCTCATGAGCTAGGATGACCCATTTCTGGGGTCGAGTGGCTGGTTCTAGGCTGTCTTCAACCTGTGGGTATTTAAGGAGAAAAGCAGTTTTGAGTGAAGTGCTATAAAACACTTAGACCATTTAAGGTAATCCACAGGTTTTGGAGCAATCGTCTTTCTATCTTAGTTTTCTCATCCCCTTTATCTCACTGTTCTGGTTTCCTGTAGGCTAAGAATCAGAAAACAGCCCTGGAGATCAGAGTAAGCTGCATAACTCCCTGAAAAGAAGAGACTTGAGCACAGAGGATTTGTAACTATTCTGTATGATATTAAAATGGTAGATACAGGTCATTACATATTTGCCAAAGCCCACAGGAGGCGCACCACCCAGAGTGAACCCTAAGGTCAATAATGGCCTTTAGAGGATGATGACCCAAAGTGTCAGTGTAGTTCACCGATTGCTACTAATGTTCCGGAATATATAATTCTCTATATTCTGGTGGCTGGTGTTGATAATGGGGAGATTGGGGCAGGGATCAGGGGGTGGGGGGAATATGGGAACTCTCTGTACTTTCTGCTCAATTTTGCTGTGACTCCAAAATTTCTCCAAAACAACAAAGTCTGTTTCAAAAATAAAGAAGAGGGGAGTTTGAAGTTATGCTTAAATTTTTTTTTTAATCCTAGTAATTGGGGAGTTGCAAAACAAAACAAAACCCTGGGTATTAATCCAGTCTTTATGAAGTGCTTTCCCCTGTGTGCCCCTTACTGATACGTCCACCTTTCTTTGCCTTCCTCCCTCTCCTCCCTGCCAATCATCCTTATCAACCCAGAATTATCTCCTCAGTTCCAGGATCTTCTATCCAAAGGTCTGTAAGAAATCTAGATTTGCATGTCCCTTAGGAACCTCAACATCAACTGTTTCCAAAGGAAATCATTAACTCCCCATTCCAACTCTTCCTTTCGTATTCCGACCTTCATGTGAAAAGAGGTCTGACCTTCTGTGTGGATGAGAACTCTAGTTGTCCTTCTAAATTTTCATGCTAAAATAACAACAGTCCTCACTTCCGGTCAGATATAGTGGGTTGAATACTTGCGGGTATCTGTGTTCCCACTGAAACCCCAACAGCATTGCATTGCAATAAAAGGATTTAAAAAGAAACATAATCCCACAAGGACAAAGAGACCGGGAAGAGAGGGCAGCTGTGCAATCTCAAAAGGTGGAAAAGTACATGGATCAATGATAACTGACTTAGCAAACCACAGACAATCAGAACCCTAATTGGCAGAGGGAAAAACCCCAAAACACGCTGATTAACATGGATGAACCCTGAAAGAGGTCAGGAAGAGCAGGCTCCAGGCACTTCTTAAAGAAGCAGTCAAATAAATAAAATGTCAGACATGGGAGGTCTTACAAACATAGCCTGCTGGTTCATGTTTACTTTTCCAGAAAGCATCTGGAGGATGTGTTCCACCAAAATAAGAGGGGAAGCCAAGAACCAATAGGACATGGTATTTAAAACAAAACAGAGGCATAGGGCATCCTGGTTTGTTGATGAAGGACAGTCCCAGGACCGCAGCTAGGCTCATGACTTGCTAGTTCTTGTAATTCTCGTACCTGTAGGTGTAGCAAAATTCAATGATTTGTTCAAGGTCAGACAGCTAGTCTAGTGAGTTTTAGAGCTAGGAATCAAACCAGGTATACCTGCTGCAAAGGCATGGTAGAACTCTTCTACAATTATGGAATTCTGAGCCAAACAGTGACTAATGCAGAGAATAACAGTTCTAAAACATAAGCTTACAAATGAGAATTAAATGAGATAATCACCTAAAGCATTTACCAAGCATCTGTCACACAGGAACCTAAGTATTACTGTCTTACTTCTTGTTACAAATATAATATTGTTATTATTACCTCTACCAAATGTTGCGTGAAGGATTAGCATTTTAGCTAGACGTGGAAAGACGAGAAAGATTTTGACAGTTGGAGACTAAGAAGGGGACATTCCAAGTAGAAGAGAAAATACTAACAAAAGAAGAGAAGACAGTGAAGAGGCACACACTTCAAGGATGTGTCAAAGAATAATGTTACAGATGAACTGCCATTCTGCACTGCCAAATGTTTGCTTAAAACATCTGGCATTTGAAGGAAATATGTTAATTCTCCAGTTAATCTCTCCAGATTCTGTACCAACTCTCACTAAAGTAAATTAGTTCATCAGAAAGCAACACACAAACTCTACCATCTTAACTTCCCACAGATTAACTTTGATAGGATTTAGATTAATGTCATGTCTTTGGGTTTTGGAAAAGAAGAATAAAGCATTAATTTGAAGAATGTTCTCATATCTTTTGTGAAATCATGTACACCGTAGACACTATGTACCATGTTACCGATCCTTAAAGAGTCTGAAAAAGACTTTTTCCCAAGTTAAATCTGTATATGTGCTATTATCAAGCAATGACAACTTCATAGCCCTGTGCCAGAAGCTGATTTGAGTGTTCAACAGCAGTAATTTAATTCATACCAAATGCTTCACAACCCTTCTCTTCGTCCTATAAATGTATAAAAGTAAATCTCTCTATTTAATTGTCTTCTTTCGTAGGTTAAAAAATACTGTGTATTATCTTGGTACAGGTAAGATTTAATTACACAGATTGTTGAATCCTCGTATAATACAGGTGTCAAGAAGTTAAGGAAAACATGCTACCTGACAGTGGATGCATCAGATAGCTGCATTTACCTGAAGGAAATGATTTAAAATAGTAGGCCATTTGTTTCACTAACAGAACCAACTAGCAGAAGTGTTCAGTAAAAATAAGTTTACCTTTTAAGGGACACTACCTCTTATCCATGAGGAAAACCTTTTCAGATTTTAATGCTCAATTTAAACATATTCACCTGTATTAGTCAGTCTTTGCTTTGTTTTACTGCAGTAACAAACAATCCTGAACTTCTAAAGGTTTCTTTCTCATTGATGCTACATATCTTTCTTGGGTGAGTTGAACTTCCTGCTCTGCACTGTCCGCACTGGGAGACCTAGGCTGCCTCAACCTCCACCTTCTGAAACTTCGCTGATCGCCATGACAAAGCAAGGGAAAATGACAAATCAAGTGCTGAAAGTGCTACCTGCTTCTGGAAAGTGGTACCTGTCATTTTCATTCATACTTCATTGGCCAAAGCAAATCACATGGCCTACTAACAGCCAAGTGGCAAGATGCTGTGTTCCTTTTATGCTTAGAAAGGGGAGAATCAGAAATACTGGTGAACAGCCCTAATGACTACTAGAGTTTGCCCTTTTTGCTGCTAAATATTCAGCTCACTTTCCTGTCTTCATGGAGTAACACACTTATCTCTTCCTTCAAGGAATACTGCCAGCAGGTTTCATTCTGACACAGCTCTTAGTTCTGACCCCAGGATTTGGGGAAAGCACGGCCATTTTTACATCAGGTCTTGATATGGTGCCTACCGTTCAGGGACCTCTGAATGAGAAAGATTATCTGCCCTCCAAACACCCACCTTTCAGCAGTGGTTTGGGGACAGGATAATTACAGTTAGTCCCCCATTCAGAAATGAGGGAATGAGAGACATGTGGGCACCAGTCCATGGCAGTTCTAAAGTCCACTGGGCAGACATGTTGAAGGCTGCTCCCGGGGGGAAGGGAAACTTCTTGATAAAGTTCTCATCCTGTTTCCTGGGAAAAGCTCTCTTAACCAATTGTCCTTCTGAAGCCTCGCTCCAATTTCTGAAAGAGTCTTCCTTTCTCATTATTCTCTGGGGCCTCTTGCCACTTGATGTGGGCAATGAGAATATGTCTACTTTGGAATGCGCAGATTTCCCAGACCACTTTCTGCTCTTAAATGATTAGAGTCCAAACGTCATGTTAAATCTTAAAGAAACAGTATCCCTTTTGTCCAGGTTGATTAATACTTATTTTGTCAAAAACAGCTTCTTGTATATTTTCTTCCCATTGGCTCTGCATATCAGTAGTTGAGGTTCTTTTTTTTTAAGATATCATTGATATTCAATCTTATGAAGGTTTCACATGAGTAGCTTTGTGTTACTACATTCACCCATATTATCAAGTCCCCCCACACCCCATTGCAGTCACTGCCCATCAGCGTAGTAAGATGCCAGCCACAGTCACTACTTGTCTTCTCTAGCTGCAGTTCTCTTTGAGACAAATTCTCCTATTACTATATTCCTTTGCTTTCTTGCTCCCATGCCTCTCTTTATCAGTTTAATTTCAATTCCCTGAGGCCATCAAGCTTAACTGAGAGAGCCCCATACATACTTCATCTCTTTTCCCTGAGCCATTTTGCACAAGTGAAAAGATTTTTTGGACACCACACCATTAATGGGCATTTTATTAAGAGACATCTTAATTATGTCACAGTTTTAACAATGGACGTTAATACCCTTAATTTGTCCCTTGAGGCAAGGTTGAATTTTAATTGGTCCCTACTGATTTAAATCTTTCTTATTTCATCATTTGTTATTTAGGATTATCTCCCAGTCAGTTAAACTCCTGAACTCTATTTTCTTAAATCTTGCTTGAAAATGAGCCAGTTTTGTTTTGAACTTGCTCTTTCTTATAACTTCTTGCCGAAAACAGTATTTAGCAAATAACACACATAGTACTATCAATATTTTTTTCCCCAGTCTTTTCTCCTACAGGCACAAGTTTATCCCACAATTACTGCAGGCACAGTGTCACTGCCATACACCACCTGGCCCTTAGGCCATTTGCTTTAGGTTTTTGCCACAGCAGCAACCCAATTCTATGCAACAATCTTTGTGTTTTTCAGATACAAGGTTTTAATACAGGAAAGAACAACTCTGTTATTTCATTGGCCTAGAAAAAAATATTGTTTTCCTCTCCTGCCACACGTGTCCATTTCAGGTCAGTGGAGGAAACTCACTTACATTATCCTCATTCCTGGACCCGTGTTGACGGCATCTTTACCAACTGGAAGAGTTGCCTCTTGCCATGGAAGACAGAAAATGTGGAAAATTGTACATCTACTCAAAAGGGGTCCCTTTCGTTTCTGCTCATGTTTCATTGGCTGAAGTGAGTCAGTGGCCACCCCTAACTCCAAGTGGGAAGAGAAGTCTTTCCATGTCCCCAGAAAGAGGAGAAGCAGAAATATTGACAAATAGCACTAGGAACTCTCCCCGTACCCATTTAGTAAAAATATAAGTATGTCTATACTCTCCCCACAACACACACATTATTTATTTATGTCGGATTTATAGTCTCTAGTGACTTGTTCCTACAGTAAATTAAGGAAACCACAATTTAATTCCCACAGCTTCCAGTTTAAAGTGGATGTCATTGACATGGTCAGCATGTTACGGAGAAAACAGCTGAAATGCAGAGTAACTTTCATAAATAGATCATGGAGCAGGGCAACTGTTCTGGATATTTTATTTGTCTGCATGTGTGTGCGTCTCCTTTCTAACCAAGTGGATCCTTTCCTAAGCTGCAAAGCAAAAGATGAGCATTAGTAATCTCAGTTGCCTTAAGACTCTGAAGCAGATAGTATGGAATACAATATGGTCCAAGGCACATTTTTCCATTGGTTGTCTCATAACTTAATAAATATTTGATTGATTGATAATGCATGGCCAAATACTGTGGCCATAGAAGGGACAACAGTAAACCAGATGACAAAAAAATAAAAGTTTTCATTGCAAGCCCATTTGGCCACAGGCACACATACTCAGAAAGCTGGAAGTACTTCTCCAAGGTTGATGCTGAAACTGATAGCTAGATTCTATTTATAAACTTTGAGAAGATTTTCTAGATAAAATGTTTAAACATGCTTTTGGAAAACAAATGTCTTTGTTCAGTTTGTTGTCCTAGCTGTCTTTGATCCATTAACTTCACTTTTCCTTTAAATTTTCCCAAAATCTCAAACGAGAAAGTTCATTTTTTCATGAGTAGCAAAGAATTTGCTCATGACTGAGAGACCTTGTGGGCATATAAACAGGGCATTTACCTTAGCCTTAAGCTAATGTTTTGCAAAGCAAAGGCATTGCCAGAAATGTCTGATTCATGTAGGTATGGAAGACAAGATTCCAAACACAGCAGAGCCTTAGGATTCTGAGAAAGAAAGGAACGTTGGCATCTTCTTTCAGAGTCTTTCCCCAATCCCCCATGGTGAGAACTTCTGCTAGGTCAGAGCTCCAGATAGCAGGGCCATGCCAGGACAGGGCAGGGGCCTCTACCTGCCAGGTTGAAGTGGTTTTAGCCATATCAGTCTTTTTGTAAATTAATATTTAGGAAGAAGTGGGCAGGTTGCTCAGAGGCTCAGAAGTTTAAGTGGGCTCAGCTAAGTGGAGAATCGGCAAATGCTCACCTAGAAGGTCAGAGGTATCAGAGGAGCTAAGTGTGGGTACAGCGGTAACTCAAGAGTACCAGGAGGAACCCCTTTGGGACAGACAGATAATGGGAAGCAGAGCAAGTGCCATAAACCTTGCTCCAATGGGACACGACAAGTAATCCAGTGCCTGACCCCAAATTGATCCTATACTTGGCAGGGAGTTGGGGTGGCATTAAGGGGGGCAGGCAGGGATGCCATATGGAAAATTATTAGGTCAACTGACAATTGTAGCTTAAACAGTGGATAAGATAAAAGGATTGCTTCAAGGAAAACTTGTAAAATCAAACAGTACTGTGACTATGTAAGAGACTATTTGCACTCTTACAAAATACAGAGAGCACAAACAATAAAAGCATTGGGGGAAAGTGTCAACCATGGGTGAATCTTGGTAAAGTGTATTGTATTAGTTATCATTGGTAAGAGGGTGACCATGTAATTTATCATTCAAACCGGGACACTTTTGAGACTGAAAAGGAACCCAGTTCATAATTATGCCAGGACAAGAGGTCAAAAACCAAGACAGTCCTAGGCAAACCAGAACCCGAGTCATTGGCACTCTTTAAAGCACATTATTAAATGAATACATTGGGACAACCCACCTAAAAAAATTAAGTGAGAAGACTATTTTGCAAATTCCAGATTGATCATTTATTAAATTTAAAAACAATCGATAAAAGTACTATAAGAAATCATACAGTAATTTTCTTTTATAATCTCAGAAAAGGGAATGCCTTCCCAAGTGTAACACAAAACTCAAATAATAAAAAAATTTTACATGGCAAAAATCATCATAAACAAAATCAAAAGAAAATACCACACTGGAAAAAAATATGTGCAACTCATGTCTCAGAGAAAGGGCTAATTAACCTAATATATAAAGAGCTCCTACAAATCAATTTTTAAAAGGCCATTAAGTCCTAAAGAAATGGACAAAGTATTCAGAGACAACAGAGAAGAAAATCAAATGAATAGTTACTCAGTCTCACCCATAATAAAATAAATACAAAATAAAAATAGCATAAATTATGTTTTATTTTACCTATCAAATTAATAAAAAGACTGAAAGCACATTTTATTGGTATGGGAGTGAGAAAAAAAGCAATCTTGTACATTATTCATTATAATGTAAATCATTCAAACTTGTAATAATTATTAAAATATTCCTTTATCTTGCATTTTAAGGCTTGCTTTTAATATGATGTTTCAATATTCTAGCCTTCAGTGTATTTATAGTAAGTAGGAAAATTTGCATATTTCTTCCTCAGTGGAGCATACCAGTTGAACAAAGTCTTTACTTTTAAGTCATTACTACTAATTTTAAGTTCATAATTTTTGAGTGGTAAATCAACCTCTTGAAAAATGAATTTTTAACAGCTTAAAGCTGTCTTGCACAACAAAATTTCTCATTTTTTTCATAGTTACACCTGTCTTCTACACTCCCTCCCTAACACACATAACAGAAACCTAAATCTTAAGATATCTTTAACCCATCAATGGCCCCATCAAACTTCAACAGAAATTCATTGGATTCTCCAGGTCTCACCACAGAATCTATCAAGGAATTATTGTTGTTTCGGTTCTTGACCTTACAGCTAATTAAGAGCTTTTAGCTCAAAGACTGTCACTGGCCCACTAGATGTCACCCTTACCTAAATTAACTGTCACTGCTCTAACTACAAACTCCATAAGACCAGGCATTGAAGGGACCCCAGATTAGTTCATAGAGCTAAGTATTAATCAGTATTTCATGTACAACTACACTTGGGGGATAGGCGATAGGGAGATGACTTTCAGAAGTCTGGTAAGAAGGGAAGACTCCAAACAATGAAAGAATGATGTGGATTAGAATCTGGTTTGTGTTACAATTTGTGACTAAATGTCCCTGAATGAAGTGAGGGAGTATGACAAGCAAACATCTGGGTGAAGAGCCTACCAGGAAGTGGTAGCAGCAAGTGTAAAGGGCCTGAGGCAGAGAGAGAGCCAGGGGCCAGGGCCCTGAGGAAGCAGGGCCTTGTAAGGCTTGCTAAAGTGTATAGATTTCATTCTTAATGCGATGGAAAGCCATTGCAGAGTCCATGACTTCTGACTTTTCATGGAAGAGCCCTCAAAAATCTCCTTGAGTGTTATTATGAGGAAACATTAGACATACTCAAATTGAGGGATTTTCTGTAAAATAGATAGCCTGAATTCTTAAAAACGTCAATGTCATAAAAGACAATGAGAGGTTGGGAAACTGTTCTAGAGTAAAGGAGAATAAATGACACCTAAATGCAAACCATGATCCTGGGCTGCATCCTGGACAGAATGCTCTAAAGGACATTATTGAGACAATGGATGATATTGGAATATAGATTACAGATGAGATAAAATTATGGTATTAATATTGAATTTCCTAAAGTTGATCACTGTGCTGTGAATATGTAAGAGAATATTTTGTTTTTAGTGTAAACACAGTGAAGTATTAAGGGGGTTTGGGAGTTCTAAACCCCATCAATGGAGAACCTATAAGCTGCCACCCTCAGAAGTGAGTCTGTATGTAAGTATGCAGTAATTTGACCATTAAATCATCCCTCAAAGGAAGTAAAGACCTCAGTAAGGAGACTGCAGATCTACAATCATGATCCTTATAACCCCCATTTTTATACAACGTTTGTGTATTTCTGTTACCCTTTTCACCCCATCCCCAAAGCAGTTTCTGTGGTTTCTATATCCCCAGAGAACCTTCAAAGGAATACACAACTATCCACTTGGGAAGACTTAAGACATCCACTTCTTTCCTGAGTGGATGACAGCCACTCTTTGATGATGAGATGAAAGCTTTGCTCGAGCAGGTGATGGTCTCAGATTTCTCCAGACTGACATCCCTGAGAGCACAGGCTTTCAGCCAAGAAAATCATCCCAAACATTTAATGCTTTTGCTTTAAAAGTCGACTCAAAAATGTGGCAAAAAAAAAAATTAATTTTAAGTAAACAGTGGGCATAAATTGCATTTGTTTAGAGTCTACATTTTGTCTGTGTGTTAGATTTCCCATGTTGGAAGACATGGAAACTATATACCATGTGAGGAAGATTGTTTGGGCTAGAATGGACTTCTTCAGCACCAAGCATGTTTATGAGTGTCTATACACATACACAGTCAAGGTAGCACGCTATGTCTACACAGTCAAGATAGCCTGCTGTGGACAATAACAGATCATTTAAACACAACACAGCCCCCGATTCTGGGTCGGTCTTCATACTAGGGAACTTGGGGACATCTGGGGAAGTCCAAGAACGAGACTGTGATTCAGTTTTGTTTTATTTAATAGTTTAACATTTGGGGAGGTATGGCTGGCAGGGCCTCCGGGACTACAGCAGTCCTGTTGAGGGTGGAGTGGACTGAACCGGCTGTTGTCTTTCCAAGTGAAATAAGAGAGGCAAATAGACACAACCTCTGCATTGGAGAAATTATGTGAAAATTAGAGTAATAAAGGTTAAGATAATGCAAAGCAGTGCAAAAAGGATTCTTGTTAAGAGAAGTCTAGTGGAAACTGAGGTGAGACTGCTTGGAAAGTACAATACTTAATTACTGTCTTTGCTTATTTGAGAGAATGCTCCGTGAGAAGGGTTATTGCCTAGATGCTTTCCACCTTCACTGAGATATAAACAGAAGAAAAGTTCAAATTTTGAAAGAAAATTGTTTCATTAAACATTTGGATTTATTGACCTTGGACATTCAGACCCAGAAATGAGCTGCATGGGTTCCTAGAGGACCTTTAAGGTAATATATGAGTATCCACGTTGGAAGACTTAGCTGCTTCTCACCCATGACAACCACCCTTGGATGATGTGATAAAAATGGCAGTGGAAGCTCATTACCCACGGCCCAGTTAGCTTCCCCATGGCCCTCCCAGAGAGCCTGAGTTTCTCAAATTAGCCATTCCTTTTCCTTTCAGAGTAAGGCCTCCACGTCCTCAATTTAAATGTAAATGTGATCTGATGGGGTGACACGTTCTGCTATTATCAGCCATTAACACCTCATCTCATTAAGCTATCAAGTTAATGAGTCACCTATCAGGGACCCTTAGTAAATAAGGGACAAAACTAGTAAATTTTGATGATAGAGATGAATTAGGCAAACCCTGGGATCTGGGAAAATAAGGACAGAACAAGTGAGTTTTGAAGATAAGAGAATAGTGTTTTGGAGGGAGGAAATGTCTGGGTGGGTTCCCACCGTGACAGACCTTAGGGGTTCACTTGAGAGAGCTCTGAGCGATGGGTTTGGCATCTCACATCTCTTACTTTACATTCTTCTCTCCCTTCCCTCTCTTCCCTTCCTCCTCTCGCCTCCCCTCCTTCCTTTTGCAGTTCTCTCTGCAATGACTGCTGGGCACTACACCAGATGTTAGACCATCCTAGGTTCAGAGCATGTCATGAACACATCTGAATGTGATTCGTTTTCCCAGAGGGGAACTGTTCTTCATATACTACAGGGAATTATACTGATGGGGCTCCTCTTGTTCACTAGGACTCTCAGTTCTGGAGCAAACTGCTCATTGCAAACCCTCATCCCTGAGACTCCTGCACCAGATGCAGCAATGACTTGTGACACCCCTCAGGGCCCCGTGCCATAGACACGCAGCCCATGAGACTCTTGCCATATAGGCCCTTACCCTTCAGTTGTCGTAACTCTAGGAAATGAATACTTTGTTTGATTCACCCTGTCATAGTTGAACTTTTTATTCTAAGTCTAAAGAGTCTATTGTTTGTTCTGTTGTCTCAATGGAATTTAAGAACCTTTCTACTGTTTTCTAAGTACTTGGTGTGCAATTAATTCACGAAGTCACATACTGAGTATTGCA
Organism: Manis javanica; assembly: GCF_040802235.1. Taxonomy (NCBI): domain Eukaryota; kingdom Metazoa; phylum Chordata; class Mammalia; order Pholidota; family Manidae; genus Manis; species Manis javanica. The sequence continues at coordinate 111,443,703 of NC_133164.1, forward strand.
GGCTCCTCTGTAACATTATCATTAAAGAAAAGAGTTCCCTGTGGGTGTGTTTAACTCAGAAAGCTTAACTCATTTAACTATTTAAGTTTGTACTTATTTTTTCCAAAATAAAGTTTAACGCAATAGCATTATGCTTAAAATATTAAAATAACATAAATATTAGAAATGATATTCTGAATGATGTATAGCAAACTATAAAACAAAATTAGACCCAACATTTACCATTTGAAACTTTTCCTCTCTGCTTCCTAATTTGCAGTTTGTTTACACTCCACGTGCTTCCGCCGGGTGCCTGCTCTCTACAGGCTCCATGCTAGGCACCCAGCACATAGTGAAAGGAAAGGAGCGACACATAGCAGCAATTCACCGGAGAGTTCCGCTTTATTAGGGAAAGGTGCTCGGTTATATAGGAAGGGGCATGAATTGATTGAGGTGTCACTTCTACGGGGCTGGTGGCTGGTGGCTAGGTGCTGGGATTGGGAGGGGGGCGAGAGGTGATTGGGCTTCAGGTGGCGCCGGCGGGAACTGAGGACCCCGAAGAGAAGCCGGAAGTTTGCCATCTTACTGGTGGGGACCCTTCACATAGGGCAAAGGAAATCGCTGCCAAACTCTAGCTCTCCTTTTCTCCACCGGCAGTTCTTCCCTGAGCTTGAACAGAACCAGACGTTGGAGAGAAATGGGTTGTATTCTAAAGGCTTGGTTTTAAAGTTGACTACTAGAAATCCAAAACCGAATTTCTTCTAACTGCCAGGGGCAGTTAGATTCCATACCACCAATAAACGTGATCATAAACCTGCCTGAAATCTGCCTCAACTCCTCCTAACCAAGGTCACAACATTTGTTGTGAGAAGCACTATACACCTCAGGAAAGGAGGAACACATCCATCCCGGGACCTCCTGAACAAGGGCAGAAAACTCAGAGCATGACAAATAGTTTCAGTGCCTCTCCGGCATTACAAAAGCATCTCCAGGAGCAGTCTTCATCTGTTCCCACCTGTGGGTCAAAGGCCGCTGAGCCCATGGGATGGGGGACATTTGAGGTCAGTCAGAGATGTGTGCTCCCCGCTCTTGGACTGAAAGTCCCTAAGCCTTTCATGCAAGTACCGGGCACACGGCTCCAGGCAGTCTGGGCAAGCACAGGCCTTGCGGGGCTGGGCCACGCTGGCGTGTGTACTGAATGACTCACCCCCGAGACTGGCCCCCGACAGGCTGGGCGTGCACCCGGCTACTGCTGTCTTCTCACTTCACTTGTTGTACCCTGCACTGATGGAAGGAGGGGGAGACTACCTTCCTGATCTCTGCTGCACTTTCCCAGATGCCCCAGGGAGCTGAATTATATTTACACTGTGGGTGCCCTTCGCCCTCAAGGATCAGGCTGCCAGCGGGAATTAATCTGGACATTTTCTCTTGTAGATTTTCCTGACTACTCCTCTCCATCCTCTTTCCTGCCTATTCGCCCACCCACCTCTTGGGTGGACATGGCCCCTCACCCTGCGGGCCAACTCCCCTGACACTCCCATCTCTGTTCCTGTCTTGCTCCCCTCTCGAGGGGATGCAGTCACTGAGGGCTGGGGCTTGACCTTACTTACCTTTCATGTTCCAGTCAAATATAGTAGCAGGCACTCAAGAAAATGTTTGATAAATAAATTATTATTTCCACTAGTATGTTTGGCTTCCAAATAGAGAAGTACCAGTTTCAGCATCAGATTCCTCCCCTGCCAAAATGCCTGTGCATATCGGCAATGTGTATGATTTAGTGTAAATTTGTAGTCAGTTTTTTTCTCAACTTCTGAAACCAAAATGAATCATATAGCACTGTTTTCTGATACAGATTATCTTCTTGATGTTTATTTTGATAGTACTGTTGTAGGCTTATAATAGAATTTAAGAAGTAGATTTAAAGAAAATTCAGAAGGACTGAAAGGAGATACAAACTGTGTACAAACTTTAGAGCACCATGTGAAATAGTATTAAGTAAATAATAATCTTAAAATTGACTTTCCACAAACTTTAGAGCACCATTTTAAATAGTATTCAGTAAATAATAATCTTAAAATTCAAATTCCAAAACTAAAGTCATGAGGTGTTCCTTTTACTTTTCTGGCTGAAGGGAGTGTTATCCACACTGAATCTACATACTGCTTGCTACTGTGGCTTGGCACTACAGTATTCAGGGGTGATTCTATGTGTAGGGATCACATAAGCCATATAAGACTTTGCATTATTTTAATGCACTATATGCATTTACCTGGAATATTATTTCCCCTGAAATGGACCATGCCCTTTGTGCTAAGGAAATAGTCTTGGATCCAGAAATTCAAAATGAATAGTAGGAAAACCTTATTAGATATGTTTATTGTATATGACAACACATGTCAAGACTCGACTAAATTTTCTATTAACATGTATTAATGAAATGCCTTACGTAACTATTTTCTTATAGATGTCTCTAACTTGTAACCTTTTTCATTTTGGCAATATTGAATTCAGATAAAGATTTTTCCCTCCATGGTTTCATAATCATCAGTACATGTTCATGCTTTGATAAGTTCAGGAATTTGTGATTTAGAAAAATAGACCTGGTGGCAATATTTGCACATGAATGGACAGCGTAGACAGATCCTGCAGGTGGAAATGATTAGGAAACTGATAGACAATGAAGTCATATTTTCTCTGCTGCTTTAAAAGAATCCTAAAAATAAATTATAAAGTAGTTTACACAGAGACAATAAGAGACAGTTAAACATCTTTCATCTCTTTGAAACACACATCAGTTCTGATTTGTGCTGAATGAAAGGCTGTCTCCTGTGTCTATGTTTTCCTTTTATGCAGAATGAATATCACATTATCAGGCACTTAGGTAGTAAAACTCTAATTCATAGTTAATGTTTGGCAGTCCCTGTAAATGTTCGTGGAATGCCTACTGTGTACCCTGTATTTAATTCAGTGAATATTTAGGAAACTTCTAATTAGATGTTTTGCCCAATGTCATTGTGGTCGTTGATGGATACAAAAGAACACAAAAGCTCTGTCTTCTAGAACCAGGATGTTGATAGGTATACAAAATATGATTTTCTATTGCTTTATACACACACACACATACACACACACACACACACCCTGACACACTCTTATATGTACATATATTTAATTTCTATACTTATGTTCTCTACATTACCTTGATTCCTTATTTCCTTTTTTTCCTCATTTATTATCTTTTTCTCACACTCTTCTCACAATAGGAAATATGATAACCAAATGATCTGGTTATGTTTTACGGAGGGCCAAGGCAGATCCAGAAGTGCATTCTGCCCAGTACAGTCTTGATCATGCTCGTATTCTTCTCCTGTGGGACAAACAGTCCTGGGGCGCCACCCTTCCTGCTTCAAAAGTCGAGGTGCTAGCACCCCTTTGAGGATAGCACAGGACCTCTGCAGTCAGAACACCCGGCTCCTACAAGCTTATAACCTTGGGCAAGATCCTTAAGCTCTCTCATCTGTGAAGTGGAGATAATAACAGCCTAATCCTCATGCGGCTGCAGTAAAAGACTCCAGAAATACTAGCAGCATGACTGCTGTTCCTATCGTTCTTGCTCAGCGATACCTGGGAAAGAGCATCTGTGAAAACCTATGTGAGGTCTCCACTGAGATGGCTATTTGAACTACAGCTGTAGCTTCAAACGTCACCCTCTTCCGTCCGCTGTTTGCCCAGCCTGTTTTGGATCCTTCCTTCTCTGTCTCTCCTGACGCTTGTCAGGCCCTAGCTGTTTCCCACCCAGAATCACCAGTTAGCATTCCGTCCTCCTCGTGGTCTGTGCTGATTCCATGCTCCTCAAAGGTGAGATCACTGTCCAGAGGTTCTCTGTTCCCAAGCACCTTGTCATGTGTATTATTCCTACTATGAATTTAGTCAACAGTTCTAAGAAATAACTGGTGTTTATATATTGTGCATATACCTATTCTATATATACACACAAAATCTTATATAAAAAAGGATTTTGATAAGCCAGGTGGAGAAAGACAAGTACCAAATGATTTCACTCATCTATGAAGTAAAACGACAAAGCAAAAACTGAAGGAACAAAACAGCAGCAGACTCACAGAACCCAAGAAGGGACTAGCGGTTACCAAAGGGAAAGGGACTGGGGAGGGTGGGTGGGAAGGGAGGGAGAAGGGGAATAAGGGGCATTATGATCAGCACACATAATGTAGGGGGGCACGCGGAAGGCAGTATTGCACAGAGCAGACAAGTAGTGACTCTATAGCATCTTACTATGCTGATGGACAGGGACTCTAATGGGGTATGTGGTGGGGACTTGATAATAGGGGGGAGTGCATTAACCACAATGTTGCTCATGTGAAACCTTCATACGATTGTATATCAATAATACCTTCATTTTTAAAAAAGGAATTTTGAATTATAATTGCCATTGTTTTGCTTGCAAACAAGGTCTAATATTTCTATAAGATTACTGTTCTTTTTCATTCTTCTGCTAATTTCTCAACTGATTTTTAAAAAATTAATTTGTAAAAGGCACAGAGCAAATACAACCCCCACGTGGTTATAATGGTCATCTTCTCTGGTTGCCTGCTCAGCCCGGGGTGACTCTCTGACAGCCCACAGGTGCCCTCAGCTGTGTGTGTTCCAGCGTCCACGCGCCCCTGGCCACAGCTAACTGGATCAGGAGTTTACAACTGGAAAAATCGGGACCTCTGACATTCTTTGTCCTAGAAACTTGGGATTGTAATGATAAGTCAACTTCCGTATGTGGGTAGGAATGAAGACTTCCAAGGAGGGGGGAATTAGGTGCATGGGGAAGGCGGAAAGACAGCCTGAGGGAGGAAGGGAGAAAGGGGCAGCGAAGGCTGAGAAATGAGTGGCAGGGACTGTCTGGACCACTCTGAGAGGGGCCCCTTCCTTCCGTCATTCCCAGTGGCTTCCTCGGTCCCGAGGTCCAGCTGTGCTCCTGTCCTTGGGGTTTGTGGCACTGCCCTGTGTCCTTACTTCTGTTCTTGTTCTTTTGTGATGACCTAGCTTGAGTGGCTTATGTGCAACCCAGAAGGAAACTTGATGAGAATTTTGCCCACATTCCTTTGGTTTGCCTTTGTGGAATGGTGCTTTTGTCCTGATAAAAAAATTTTTTTAACTTGAATAAAGGCAAACCCAGCTTTTGTTTCTTTTATTTTTGCTGTTGGTTTTAGTCTTCAATATGTAATCTTCATTTGCACCTGGAGATTATATAAATATTTAACTGTACTTTTTATTGTTTTATTTATTTATTTTTTTAATTCTTATTTTCCTTTGACTGTTATGTGATTTTATTTTTTACATTAAAATCTCAAATCCATCTGGGACTTATTTTAGCGTAAGGTATGTGGGACAAGACAGGCATCAATCTTTACTCTTTCACTGCAATGGCAGGAAAGGAGCACAAGGTTGAGGAAAAGCCCTGGGAAAGCTTTTTCATAACAAGACTATCCCAATTCCTTTATAATAGTTTTTAGTTCCTAAAAAACCTTAAATCTATTACATTTCTTTTGAAGTTGGTCCTTTGCTCTTGGCTTGTTCTGGACATGAAAAAAAAAAGGAATAGCGATTGATTTCCTTCTGCGAGTTTGTTCCATGAATATTGGTACCCTGGGAATAGAGCCTATAGTGTTTATATTCCTAATCTATCCATCTAGCTATATAAATGTCTCCCAGCCTCTCATGCCTGAAATAAATTCACTGTAATCAGCTTTTCTTCCCCTTTACTTTATTCCTGGCATATAATGCAATAGCATCTGCTTCTCTGGAGAATAACTAAACCGAAGACATTGTGTTTATTTTTGTGATGAGATGTATTGTTTCCTAAAAGAAACAAATCCTTCATTTCACAGGGTGATGGGATGGTACTCATAAAGCATTCCAGCTGGTTAAATGAAGGGCATGGACAAAAGTCGGCTCAAATCATTACTTAGCTCTGAACCCGTAGTCCGGTCCTCTGATTGGGAATCGGACAAGCTTTGGCTCATTTGAAGCTCATCTCTTACCGTTTTGTTCTAAAAGAGGAAAATGCGTTAGTAGTCATGTTGCCTGCAGTTCACTCCGCTGGTCGTGAGGTGCAGCCCATCCTTACGTGTTTTTAACGATCAGGCGTGCAAAATAACAGGTGTGTCTGGGACCCTTTGCCTCTGAATCAACAGGTCCGGCTCCCATGGTACGTCTCTCTGGGACTGTTTTGCCTCCATTAGAATCTCATTTAGCTCCTTTCCCACCCCTGTGTGCACGGTCCTCTCTTACTGCCACCTTCCTCTGGGTCCCTTAACTGACCACACTACTGAGTGACAGTGCAATTCACATTTTCCTATTGCACTTATAGTTACTAAATAGTGCTCTCTGTTTCCTTTTTAAAATTTGAAATGCCGATTTGCAAAAATATTTTTGACTTCCCACTTGAAAAGATAAATCAGACAGTTTCAACAGATATGACCCAAAGTGATAGTGGGCCTGGTTGTTTGTTTTAATTTTATTTGTTACCTTTTTAATCCCCAATTTAATCCATCCATGGATCCTGGATGAAGAAAGTAAATTGTTGGTATGCCATTCCTCCTGCGCCCCATTGCAGGCTGACTGCCCCTCCTCTTCCCTCTCCTGCTTCCCAATTCACAGCCCCCTGACCTGCTGCCCAGCCCCCACCTTTCCTCCCATTCAGCACCCATTGTCCAGCCGTCATCTCCCTTAGCTCCAGTGGCATCCCAATACCAATTCCATAGGCCACCTCCGTTTCTGCTCTCGATCTTTGCAGCTCACCCCTACTAGGTGGTGGCCAGTCTGCCGAGTACAGGCTGCCGTTCTTATCTTCCCACTTACCTACTTGCCTCAAACTCAGACTGAGAACTGCTCACCGTCATACAATCTCCCAAAGCAGGGAGCTGCTGGCACACTGTTGAAGTTAACTTCCATATGTGGGTAGGAATGAAGACTTCCAAGGAGGGGGGAATTAGGTGCATGGGGAAGGTGGAAAGACAGCCTGAGGGAGGAAGGGAGAAAGGGGCAGCGAAGGCTGAGAAATGAGTGGCAGGGACTGTCTGGACCACTCTGAGAGGGGCCCCTTCCTTCCGTCATTCCCAGTGGCTTCCTCGGTCCCGAGGTCCAGCTGTGCTCCTGTCCTTGGGGTTTGTGGCACTGCCCTGTGTCCTTACTTCTGTTCTTGTTCTTTTGTGATGACCTAGCTTGAGTGGCTAAACCAACAGCTTCCCAGGCCTGTACTCAATGCCAGCAAACCATCAGGCAAGATCTCGAATGCTCACAGCCAGTATGGTGGCAGACGTTGCTGGGAATAGATTCCCTTGTTCATTGGCAGACTTTGGGATGTGATGGGTGCAGAGCACATGTGCCAGCCATGCTAGGAAAAATGATCATATCTCATTTTCTGTCGTTAAAGAAATTTGTAATAAATTTGTCCAAATTTTTGCAAAATGCAAAACATCAAGAAATCTATGACCAAAAGAAGGACAAGAAAGAAAACAAGAAATTTTAGGTCAAAGGAGCTGCAGGAGAGAGAAGGTAGCAAGATGGGGATGGAATATAGGAATTTGAATTCCTCTATAATGCTATGGCCCTAGTGTGGGTATACCTGTAGTTTTTTTCTTTTTCATTTTAAATTTTCCACAAAACGTTTCTTTAAGGTTTGATAAAGAAAAAGTTTGTGTTGTTTCTATAGGCTGAAAATGTTCTCAATTAGCTACAGGTTCTACTAGCAATAAAGAACCAAAAAATAAAAAGGAGACTATGGGAGTAACCAATCAGAAGGAAAGGTGTCACCACTTTATCACATCACACCAATGGCCACCATCCAAAAGACAAGAAATAACAAGTGTTGGTGAGGATGTGGAGAAAAGGGAACCTTCCTGCACTGCTGGTGGGAATGTAAAGTGGTATAGTCACTGAAGAAAGCAGCGTGGAGGTTCCTCAAAAGACTAAAAATTGAAATACCATCCAACCCAGGAATTCCACTTGTAGGAATTTTCCCCAAGAAAACAAAATCCCTGATTTGAAAAGATATATGCACCCCTATGTTCATTGCTGCATTATTTAGAATAGCCAAGATATGGAAGCAACCAGTGTCCATCAGTAGATGAATGGATAAAGATGATGTGGTACATATACACAATGGAATATTATTCAGCCATAAAAAAGAAAAAAATCCTGCCATTTGCAACAACATAGGTGGACCTAGAGGGTATTATGCTCAGCGAAAAAAGCCAAGTAGGGAAAGACAAATACCATGTGACTTCACTTATTCATTGAATCTAAAAACAAAACAAAACAGAATGAACAAAATACTAATAGACTGAGAGTCACTCAGAAGGGACTGGTGGTAACCATGGGGGAGGGATTGGGGTGGGTGGGGAGGGGAAGGGGGATAAAGGGACACAAAAATCTCAGTCATTATATCAGTTGGTCACAGGGATGGTTGTACAGTATGGAGAACATAACCAATGGTTCTTTCTTTGTTGAGAGATAGTAACTGTACCAGGGGAGGTGAGGATTAAATAATACGTGTATCTGTTGAACCACTCACTGTGTTACATACTTGAAACCAATATGATACTGTATCAACTATACTTCAGAAAAAAATTAAATTAAATAAAAGGAAAGTTCTCAAGTTGAGTTGGAGGGGTCTCTGACCTGCCATGAAGGAGAGAAGTCACCAAAGAAAGCTAAAGAACAAGACCCAAGTAGCAGACAACGAAGATGCTTAATCTTCCCATTAAATTATACATTTAATTTTGATTTCATAAATAAAGTTTTATAAATTGTTAGGACTGTGTAGTACCTAAAAATTGACTACAATGAGATCCTTGGTAAATATTAGTTGAAAGAATGAAAAAAAACCTTTAATAACTGATATTTTTGCCAAATAAACATTCACTCATTTGGCCCAGTTAGATCAGTTGGATTGGAGCACTATATATAGGAAATGAAAGTCATATAGGTGGGTGGACTGAATCACAGATGGTTGTGCGTGCGGAACTGAGTAGTCTAGAATTACTCAGGTAGGCAGTAGGACCTGTGGTTTGTAAATGCACAGAACTGATCTCCTGAACTTGTCTAGGCCATGTAAGGATGGGGTCTACACAGAACCAGCTAAGCATGCACTGGGTGCTTAATCTGTATTGGTAGATGCTAAAAACAGTGATAAGGGGAGATTAGTCTGACTACAAAATGTGATGTACAAAATGGATTGAGAGGGGATTGCAAAGGCAGGCAGACCATGTAGGAATGTGCTGTGATGATCTCAATATAGGGTAAGGAGGCATAGTGGCAATTGGAATGGACAGATGGAATTAAGACACAATGGAGGATTAATAGGATTTCGTGACTAATTCCACAGGGTGAGAGAAAGAAAGTGATACACAGATGGCAATTCCCAGGTAGGGGGGTGAGGCAGTTGGGAGTAGTGACTAGGAGCTCAGTCTTTAGACCCAAACAAGCTGAGGTTTGCATCCTACATTTACTTATTAGCTGCCTGACCTTGGGAAAGGTCAATGGGTACAAAATGAGATCCTAAGAGCATCCAGAGAGAGGAAAACACACACATTCACACAGAGATCTCACGAAGACAGGATCTAACTTATATCAGGTATCAGAAAACAACTCTGGAAGCTAACAGAGGATTAAATTCTTTCAAAATTATGAAAAAGAAGGATTTCAACTAAGAGTTTTATACCCTGTTAAAATATTAACCAAATATGAGGATAAAATAAATACATTTCATATATGCAAGATCTCAACATATTTACCTCCCACTCATTTCTCAGGAAGCTGTTGGAGTGTGAATTCTATCAAAATGATGGAATAAATCAAGAAAGACCACATGGGATCCAGGAAATGGGGTGAACCAAGAAGGGAAACTAACAAAATTCTAAGAAAGATGCTAAAGGGTGATCCCAGGCTAACAGCTTCACAGCAGGCCTTGAGAAAACCAATCCAGACTGGAGTAGAAGTGGACCAGAAGGGATGTGTCAGAGACAAAAAAAATAAATAAACTGAGAGATGTGTTTGAAATTACTGAGATTTATTCTGCTGGCAGAGAGTTTGGAGATAGATTAATGATACAAAGTCAACTAAGCAAACAAAAAAAAGTGAGGCCATTATTATCTCCAAGGAAAATAAAAAGCCATACAAAAAGTATATGCAGATGAATGTTGATTTAACCAAAACCTATGACATATTTATAGTGGTAAGAAGAGTGAGGTAGAGAAGAAATATTGGAGAGGAAATAGCTTAAAAACAGTAAATTCTTAGCTTCCAAATAAGGAAGTCACTAGAGAACATATTTTAAAAATTAACTATAAATCAGTAATATAAGAATATATAAATATGTAAGGATTATGAGGATAAATACAAGGGAAAAACACCTAAACTGGTAAAAATGCTTTTATCTGAAGACTGAAAAACCAAGATCGGGAATGCATGAGGCAGGGGCATGCTGGTTTTCATTTTAAGCGGTATAACTATTGGGCTTTTAAAACTGTGCATTTGTATTCATTTTTAAAAGTATATAAATTAAATGAAAAGTCTGCTTTCCTGGATTATTTAAAGTATAATTTGTTTTATAAGAAATTGGTTTTCATCCAATTTTTCAAGTATTCCCTAAACACTTCTCCCCCTATAATTGATCAAAACTGGTCAATAAGAAATGAAAAAAGGGGCTAATTTCATTCATTCATTTTTGCAACTCAGATGTTTGTGGCAAGTTTACTGTTCTGGTCACTTGGCATATTTCTGTAAACAAAACTGCAAAAGGCCCTATCTGTGCACAGGTTACATTCCCATGGAGGAAATACACAATAAACTATTGACCAAAAATATAAATACATTACGTAGTATTTTCTGAAGTAGAACTGAGTAAAGGTGATCAGGAAAAAAGGTTGGTTGGAAGGACTCAATCGAAAATAGAAAGGTCAGAGCAGGCCTCATTGAAAAGATGATACCTGAGAAGACGAGAGGGAAGTGAGCTTAAAGGAGATGAGTGTTCGAGGCAGATGGAAGAGAAAGGACAACGGCCTGAAGGTGGGAACCTGCCACATGCTCAAGAAACACCGAGGTGATGGAGGAAGGTCAGACAGAGCTGAAATGATCAGATTTAGGAGCCAGAGGTCTCTGGTGGTCTTACGGAACTAGTTTCATTAGGGGAATGAGGGAGAAAGAGCCAAATTAAAACGAATCTAACAGACAATGAGAAGAGAAAATATAGATCACTGTTTTGAGGAGTTTTGCCTCAAAGTAATGGGGTGAATAGCGGCCAGGAAAAGAGTGTCAAGAGGAGAGTTTTCTTTAGTGGAGAGAAATAGTAACAGTTGTTTGTCGATGGCGAGGTATGACTATGGAATGAATATGTTTCCTGGTGCAGGAGAGAGAGAAAAGCATCTGGGAGCAATATCCTTGATTGCTGAGAAGGGTTGGGGTCCCTTGGAGGGATGCGTTTGGGAGGGGCACAGGCAACTTCCCTATGCTACAGGGAGGGGGTGCCGGTGCTGGCTGCGGGGAGCTGTGGAGCTGGGCAAACAGGGAAGTCTCTTCTAATTGCTTCTTTCTGATTCAAGAAGTAGGCAGCAAGGCTGTTGGCTAAGAGTGAAGATAGCGGAGGTGGTATTGAAGGTTCCAAGAGAGAGGAGGTGGTGTGAAGTTGTCACCAGGAGAGGACAGTGTGAACAGACTATCCGGAGAGAGCAGCATCAGTGGTCAGCATACGGGCCCAGCGAAGTTCAAGGTCATTGCTTTTCCCCGCCATAAATACCACTTTGTACATTTGTGGCCTGCTTTAAGTGTCAGTAAGGAAGCCCTGATCCAACAGGAGGAAATAAACTGAATTCAGTTTGAGGCAGTATCCAAATACCTGTGATTTTTAGTGCAAGAAACACAGTGAAATTGAGACGCTTGCCCTCCCACCCACTCCATGTTTGTCATAAAGGAAGTGTGGGCGCAGCTCAGAGACGCTTTGTGAGCTCTTCTGCTCAAGGGCACTAGCTGGAGGGAGGAGGAGCAGAAACTATTCCGTACAGAACCCCTAATGATGGAAAGGAATGGAAAAATTAGAAAATCCCCGTTTGCAGCCCTTTTAAATTGAGTCAGACAAATGTAACAATGGACAGACAATAAGACCATCGGGTGTAAGATAATTGGAGGGCATGTTATTTGCAACCTTGAAGTACCACTTATATGTTGTTTACTACAAGGGAAAACACATCTTTACCTTGGAGAGATTTGGGGGGTGTCAGCTTAGGAAAGTGATCCTACTTAGCATCGACCCAATGGGCCTTCTGATGTGATGCAGAAAGACACCAGTGCAGCATTCTTCATGAAACTATTTAACCCGAATCTACTCATAAAGGAACAATCAATTTCAAATATGGGACATTCTACAAGACCAATTAGCCTGGATCCTTCAAAAATAGTCAATGTCATGAAAGAAAATAGAAAATGAGAAGACTGTTCTTGATTAGAAAGAGACTCTAGAGACTAAAGACACCAAGGCAATTAGAACTGAGATTACATCCTGAATCAGAAAGTAGAATAGCTGTGAAAGGACAGCTTTGGGATAGACGGGGAAATCAGAATATGGATTGTATATTCTATGATGCTATGGAATTAATATCAATTTTCTGAGGAGTGATACTCATATAATGTTTATGTGGGAGATGACCTGATTCTCAGAGTTGTAATCTGAAGTACTTGGAGGTGAAGTGCTATGATGTCGGCAACTTATTTCCAAATGTTTTAGCCAAAAAAGGGAAGTGGTGTGTGTGTGTTGGCGTAGGTGTGTATGAAGAGAAAGAGCAATAAGGCAAATGTGGCAAAATATAAACAACCAGCAGATCTAGATGGAGAGTGTCTGTGTGTTCACTTGACTGTTGATTTGAAATTTTTCCAGATGAAAGATGGGCGAAAACAAGAGGCCTAACTGTGACAAGCTGCTGAAAGTACCCTGAAAGAACAAAGCAAAAGGGACAGACTATTTGAATGCCAAATGCTCTTCGTTTTTTTGAAAGCAGTGATTGCTACATGGTTTTCCATTTCTAAAAATGTCCTAAATTCCAGCACAACAAAAAATTCTACAGGAGTTCCAGAAATGCCTGATTGTTTCCATTCTGGGAAAATTTTTTCTGGGTACCAAGCTCCCTCTACCCCCCGACCCAAACCAGGTATCTCCTAACCCACTGACAGAAGGGAGAACAAGAGCTTCTGTTGGTGGAGGGAGTGGCGACCCTCCTCCGGGAAGTAAACAGAATCCCAGCTCTGGTTTCCCCCAGGATAATCTAAAGACGTGGCGCCCACCAGGAAGGCTCACCCGTGAATTAACTGGAGGCCCTGGCAGCCAAACAGAGGAAGACGCAGCTTAACGCTTCTACAAGTTATTCCTTTAGAACTCAAAACTCCCCAGCAGCCTGAGCTGGATTTAAAACCATGCAGTTGAAGAGGGTGTGGACAACTTGGAGAAAGCTCCAAACCCATAAAAGTGACTTCAGGATTAGAGGCCCAGAGGACAAGTTCTCTGAGGAAGTTCTAAGGGAATGGGCTGCTCAGCCAGGGGAAGAGCAACTCTGGTAATTTACTAATGCTTCTTCAGAGGTACAAAGAAAATGGCAGCCAGATGCTCCCCACTACCATGAGAACAGGGAAAGAGAAAGTCGGTTTGCTACAAAGAAGGAATTTGTTTCTGGAAAGGCTGTTGGAAACAGGTTGGGCATTACCGGAAAGCTAAGTCCAGACAACTAGATATCCTCTCAAGGTGATTCAAGACTTGGTCGCAAACTGTTGAATCACTATGTCGCATACCTGAAACTAATAGAATATTATGTCAACTGCCCTTCAATTAAAGAAAGGACATGTTTTGCCCAACAACGGTTGTTACAGCAGATGAAGATTCTGGCATCATCTGTTTGCTAAATAACTGTGAAAATACCACACGAGCAATTCTTTCCAGTGGCTTTAGGAAGCTTTGAACCACTGAATTGCCTGGCCGTAGTTTAAATTCTCAAATTGCAGAGCAGTTGCCTCTGGGATTATGAAATACATACATTTTAATAATTAGTACACCATCAGAAGGCACTGTTGGATAGGAAATAAAGTGGGAAAGCCAGTTACGTTTTAAATATTAGCATCCCCAAATTTTAGATTAGATCTCCATCCCAAACTCTTAAATGAAAAAACTCACATACAGAGATGCCAATTATTTAAAATCTCTATTTTTTAGAGAAAGATCTATTCACATAATTTTTGGTCACAAATAAGTTTAAAAAAACATTTTTAAAGCAAGTTGAACTGAAAATTCTCTCTGACAGAGTAGCTGTGACAGAGATTGTATGGCCCTCCAAGTCTCAATTATTTGCCATCTGGCCCTTCACAGGCTGTTCACTAGCTCTTGGATTAGATAATTTTTTAGGTACTGTTTCCTAAACTTCTTTAAGGTAAGAATCCCCTGGAGGACTTGTTAAAATGCAGATGACCAGGCTCTGGCCCTGGAAGTTCCGGCTCATGGATGTGGTACTTGAGTCCAGCCTGCTTTATTATTTTTTTTTACCAACACTGTCACCTTCAGGCAAAGGCATGCTGAGGGCCCTTCAAGCTCTAAATTGTATAAATACATTACCGAGTTCATCTTTCCCTTTGGCTTTATCTTTCTAATGATGTTTATTTTGATAAGCACACTATCGGTCTGGGTATGAGGACGAAGGTGGAACTGGGGATGGTAGTTAAAATGTGCTTCCCAGCAAACGTCTTCCACACATGATTCACCAAGTATGAGGTGCATATGTAGCTAATCAAGAGTTGGCACCACCTCAGATTTGAAGTTAACTCCATTCCTTCTTAATTATTGTGCTCTCTGCAACCCATCTCACAAAAGTGTCCTCTCATAAGGGAGCATAGCTGGTCCTAACTTGGCAGGTTACGTGTGAGAAGGAAATCGTGATTAAGAGAAACGGACAGAAAGACGGAGGCTCCTTCTGTCAGTAGAGTTCTAAATGGAGTGATCGCGCAACGCTTGGACTTTCTGTGGCCGGTTGGACAAAGCGAGACAAAAATGTGTTCCTCGCATGAAAGCAGATTTACATTATCCCGCGAGTCCAGCAATGATTTATGATGCCAGTTCCCTGTGTTTGCTTTTTGCTTTGGTTCATCTGTTTTTCTCTCGTTCACCCGCACCCAACTTTGTCGTTGATGCCAGACTGTCTCACTGACTGTCACAGCTGTCCGGAGAGCGTTCCTGTGTTCCCTCCCCTGTCCTCCCAACCCCAGCAAGATTCCCTTTTCTTCAAAACCGGGAACTCACAGGGCTGCCTCAAGTCTTCCTGTGCAGAATTACATTATGTATACCTGGGGGCTGAGCCCTTCTGAGGACGAGGAGCAGGAGAGTCTCATACACTCTGGCACGGACATTTATTTGGGGTTTGAGGAGGCCACCAAAGCCCCGAGAAGGCAAATTTGAAAATCCAGGCAGTGTTATTTTGATGGCTCTTACTCAGCAGGGAGGGGGCTCTGTCTATTGCCACAGCGCCATCTTTTGGTCTCCAGCTAACAGTGCTCTTGACTCCAGAAGTATGAAGCAATTCCACAGCGCAGTGGAATGTCCTGTCCATCCGAGCTGTCACCACAATATTGTAAACAATATCCTGAAAGCAAATCTTTAATTAAGCAGTCCTCCTCATTTGAGGTTGATTGTTGGAACTTGACGCCAGTGGGAACTTCCACAGGCTGCGAGGTTAGGGCTCTTCAACCTTATACCACTCAAATCTGCCTTCCTTCAGTTAATGGCTTTTAATGGCTTGCTTTCCACCCACCCCAGAAAATGGAGTGGTCATTGTAGTCCCTGCACCCACAGTTAACTTTGAGGCCCTTTCTGGCCATTCCTTGGTGAGCTACAAATAACAATAAGTCAAATAAAAATTGCAAATTTAAAACAAATTTTGTTGAAGATATTTGTTCTGACACTTTTCAAAGACCAATGAAACAGACAGAGTGGGAGCATCAGGGAAACAAAAAAGAAAATGGGTAATGTTACCCCCTAAAAGCAATTCCTATTTTTCTAAGCATATTTTTGTTGACTATAAGAGTAGGATAAAGATTGCTCTGCAGAAAAAACAGCAATAAATTCTAGGGCAGCCAGGCCATAAAGGAACAACTTCACTTCATAAACAGTAAAATAATGATTAGTTTGAGTCTTTTGGGGTCTAACAGTCTATTTTCCCAAGTCAACAATATATGTTTATGGATGGATAAACGAGCATGATTCTTCTGTTAAAAAGCAGGGGACCCTCCCCAATCAACTGCTCACACACACAACGTCACTCACTTTTAGAATCAGAAAGGGATTGAGAATGAACCGGATATGGTAAGTGTGAACCAGCTAGGAATATAGTTGTCTTTTTCTTCTGAAGTGTTCTTTCTTCAGTATAAATAACCTTGCTTTGGAGAAGGGGGTCCTTGGCCACACCGATGTGCCCATCTCTCATTCCATGGCCTTAAAGCATTCTTGTTAACTGCACAGACCCGGAAGCAGACCCTCTGTGACCTTGACCAGGTTCCTTATGTTCTCTGTCTCCTTCCCTTCTCTGTATCATGGGGATGATAACAAGTTAACACCTCAGACTGTCGTTGGAAGACTAAATAACATGGGTAAAATGCCTAGAATAGTCCCTGGCATGTAGGAAGTGAGCATTCAATGATGTTGAAGCTATTAGTACTATTCTCCAAAAATCAGAAATTCTGTTCCTGGTCTTGGTAGCCAATTTAATGTTTTCTCACCCTGGTGTTTAAATTGTTGGCTCTCATTTGTATGAAGTGATCCCTCTCTTACTGATATGATTGGGAATGTATCTGAAGGACCGAGACGCTGACGGCAGCCAGCCTGTGGAGAATGACAATGCAGCCCCTGACATGAGCAGAAAAAAAAGAGCGCTGCGAGAGCAGATCTGGGGGGGCAGGTCAAACTCGGCAAGAGGGAGGCTAAGTCTGGGAGGAGCAGCATTGCCGATAGTGTGGAGCCAGCATGTCCCTCACCCACCACCTCTCCCTGCTACACCCCACTTCAGCGCAGGAGAACCTGCAGCTGTAAGGTGAGATGCAAGGAAAGGGGTGCCCTACTAGGTGCCTCTCTAGGAAAGGGCTGAGTGGTCAGAACACCCCCAGGTCTGGAAAGAGCGGTCAGCAGAGCAGGAAGGGGCCAAGGCCAGCAGAGCCACCCAAGACGGCAGACACAGGGCTTCCAGAGCTGCCAGACGTTGATATATTTTAGGGGAGGCAGCCTTGTACCTTTCTGGGTCCTGAAGAAACAGAGGTGAAAGGATGTCGTCTGCTTTCTGCAACCCCACGGTGCAGGCCTGCTGATTCAGTGAACTTGGCGGCACATTGAGAGCACACGTGAGCTGGTGGGAATGAAGCATTAGGTACACATGTAAAATCCCCAGGGTTTCCAGAAGAACGTAGGGCAAGAAAACCTGGGCAAGAGAGGACAACGAAAGGGACAGGGGTGGGCTTGGCTTCTGAAATCTGATCATTTCTGCAAAGATGACCTCAACTTTCAGTGTCTGGTGACACCCAGTGCCAAATGATCACTTAATGTCCAACAATATGTGATTGAGACGTATTTTACCATAACAATGCAACATCACATTCATTTTTGAAATGAAATATAATGTCTCAAAAACTTCTAGAGGTAACTTTGCATTACTTGTGCAAATGTTAGAGTGTGATTTCACTCTCCTGTGGAGAAGAGGGGCTGTCAGTGGGATCATTTCAGCAGTGTGACTTGTAGGGAGCCCTGACTCCTATGGGTAGAGTTTAAGGCGCAGCTGGCCTGGGAAGGCAGGGAGTCAGAAGGTGAGGTGGAGAAGGGCGTGGCTTCCCACCCCTCCGGTTGCAGGGCTCTGCCTCCAGGGCGCCACCCCTGTGACCCTGCTCTCTCCCTGTTCTATCCCAGCCACTGCCCCACATACCAAGTTCACCTCAGCTTTTCTCTCCCTTCACTTGTCAGAAGTAACTTAAACCTATGTTCTTTACCAGAATATCAGATACCTATTTGATTCAAAGCTAAAATGTTAATGTGTGCAAACATTCATTTGCATTTTTTACAGCTGTGTCCCAGAGACAACCCTTTACCTCTAAGGCTGATTCCTGGCAGGGGCATTTCAAGCATTTCAGGCTGGAAATCTACCTGTTCGTTCTCACCCTGGGCATAAGCCTATTACAAGTCTAATTTACATTGTCTTCTGCTTTGGTCTGGAAGCCTCAACTTCAATTAGAGTCTAGTGGATACAAGCCTGGAACGTAGCACCCAACAGACCTGAGTTCAAGTTTTGACCTCAGCCTTGTCTGGAGCATGAAGTGCAGCTCCCAAGCCATCAGTTTCTAAATCTGCAAGAGGGCAACCTGGCATCTTCTGTCACGGACAGAAAAGGTGAGGCAGACATTGTGTATCTGCCCAACAGTGCCTCCCCTTCACTTCCTTCTTACAACAGAGCCCACTTCCCTCCCAGAGGCTGCAGCTGGAAGGTTCTTTCCAATCACAGCAAGGTGAAACTGGAGATGCAGGTGGGAATCCTCCTCTTTATGTCCCTGGCTCTTTGCATGTTTGGAACTGAGGTGCCCCTTGAGATCCTGGGGGCTCCCCTTATGCTGACAGAGGCAGAGGGGAAGATGAAAGAGGCGTGTTCTGGAAGATATCACAGAGCTGCCATTAGCCGGTCCTGGACTCCACTAGCCACGGGGTTCTTATCATTTGAGATAATAAACCCCTGGTGCTCAACCGTTTTCAGCTGGGAGTTCTAATGCTTGCTATCACATCACTCTGATACAAAAGCATTTTGCAGAAGTCCCTATAAGAACTTGGTAATATGAACTATCTTTCCTCATCTTGATTGTCACTGATTGCTCAGGATGAACCATTTCGAGGCATCCTGCTATTTAAATAAAAGACCCAGGTGGTCTAGACAGGCGGCCTGCCCCTCCCCACTCAGCGTCTGTGCCTTTAGCCTCTGGAGACAACAGAACCCAGAAAACTGAGGGAATGTTTTGACTAGTTATCTCAACACACCTGGAACCTTCACACATCCCCAAATGAAAGACCAAATGAGCCTTCACAAAGGCAAAAGAGAATTATATTTAGCGTTAGAAGGGACTCTGCAACTGGGGGGTTGTTAACGGTATTCTAGCATGAGCAAGCTTTAAGGAAATGAAAATTCCAGGAGAATTTGTCTCTCACCCATGTGACTATGGTTGGAAACGTTACTCCAGGAGACAGTCACATCTGTACCCTCCTGTCTTCTGTTGGGTGCATTCTGATGTTGTTCCCAGAGAGTATCTGCAGGGCCGATGGTGACAGATTCTTGCAAGGACAGTGGGAACCTGGGCTGGGACTGCCTGCCACTCTGCCTACCCAGACCAGCTCCCAGTCCCCTGCCTGCCTCTTCACACCAAGAATTAAGCAAGCCGCAGCACCCTGACTATAATTTATGTACTAATTAATCTTTCGTTTTACTTCTTTGCTCAATAATGTTGTGTTATTTTAGAATTAGACTCTTGGTGAAATAGTTCTTTTTCATTGTTCCTTGCTCCCATTGTAACATCATCTAATTCTCATTTAAATCAAAATACATTTGCAAAGCAAAAAGAACAATGGCCCTGCTAAAATAATTAGACCACTGGGCCAGAAGAGCAGAATTAGGGGGAGAAACAGCAAAACAGGGTACAAGCTTTGTGCACTTTTGATTTTTGCAAGTAGCATCCTCCCTGATGAAAAACCTGGCTTCCCAACGGGGACACACCAGCCAGAATATTCTGGTTCACCTCCAGAATGGACCCTGGGATTTCAAAGGGTCATGTGTAAACTTTTGGTGCAGTGAAAAAAAATACTTGATACCTTGATGCTGGCTGCACCCACATTAACATACTCATGTATCAAAATGCATAAAATGTACACACAAGAAGACTGAACTTTATGCATATAAATTTTAAACCTGATTTAACATAAAAAAGAAAATATAGTACTTTGGTAAGTTCCCAGGCTCACAGCCAGCCAATGGAGTGAAACCACTTTGCTCTCTTTCATAACAGTGTTGAGGGGTTTTTCCAAATGTTTCATTTACCTCTATTCTATTCTGTCTCCTGTTTCTTTCAAGAAATACCATTTCAGATGCTACGAACTTGAGTTTACTATGGAATCGTTGTGAAATGAACACTTATTCTTTCTTTTAAGAATTATTGTATCTTGGGTCCAAAACAAAGTGGTGAGAGGATATCTTGAAAGTGACAGTTACACAGGTAACATCTGAAAACATGATCTAGAAGAGTTTATTTTATTTAGCACACCTCTGAACAAATTCCTTAGAGTGGCCTATTTCTCCCATAATGGGAAAATCCCTTATCTTTTCTGTTTTTAGGTCCTTCAACTATAAACTGTGGGGAGGACTAGATTAACCTTATGTGTGCCAGCCCCATGGCTGGTCACCCTACCTGAAGCATCAGGATGAGAGAAGGCCCGTGATCTGCCACCCAGCCTTCCAATGACCCTGGCCTTGAGGGGCTGGAGAATTCAGGTGGTGACACGTGACGCCTATGTGCCGTCTTAGACTCTTCCGTGTCAGCTCCATGCAGATTGGGACCTGTTTGCTCCGTTCCCTTCTGCATCTTCAGGACTTAGCATGGGGAACTCAGAGGACATCCAGGGACCAGTGTTACAAATGAAATGAGTTTGTAGGGCCCTGTGCAGATCTAAAGATCTGAAGACTGAAACTGTGGCAGGTGGAGGGCCTCACAGCAGGCGTGCTGCGCCTCTGGACAAAGTGGGTCGTCTCTGCGGGCTCTTTACGAAGCCTCACTGCAGAGACACCTCTCCCCACTGTCCTTTGTGGGCTTTCCTTTCTCCAGCTTCAGATGTAGATGGTAATTAAGACAGAAACACCCCTGGGCAGCATAAAATGTTGCACTGCTTATACTAATGATCAAATTTCTCTGAATGAAAGCTCTGAGGGCATTTTTTATTAGGGAGGGTGAAGTATATAGTATTGCCCAAGTTCGTGGATGGAATGAAGTAAAGGGGGACAGATGGGGTTCCACAGAAATGGAAATGCAAATCTTGCCTATATGACAACTCTGTCCAGAGCCTGCCTTATGCAAAATGCCCATCATGAATTTAGGGATTCCAAGTGAATCACACTGTCTCCATAAGCCACAGGCGACCCAAGGCATAGGTGGGGAGCATTACTTTAGCGTGTTAGTGAACGGATCCACCCCTGGTGTACAGTTCCATGACTTTATAGCCTGTGTAGCCACACTCCAATCAAGACAGAGGATATTTCCATCACAGCAAAATTTCCCTCCTGCCCCTTTGAGGTTAATCACTCATGGGGGACCCCGGGTGGCCACTGATCAGCATAACGTTGATACAGTTTATTTTTGCCTCTTTTATAATGTTGTATAAATGGAAACATGTCTGGCTGATCTCACACAGCATGATATTATTGAGACTCAGGATGTTTCAAGAATCAGAAGTCTCTTCCTTCTTTCTGTGGGGTAGTATTTTAGCACGGCTTTGCTAAGGAAAAAAATATGCTTTCATTTGTTTTACAGTTTAAGTAACCAATTCTATTAGTCTGGCTTGATTTTGGATATAAAGTCACCATATTTTGTGAAAAGAATACTTGCTCATTTACTCAAAAAACACAGAAAAACACAAAGAAGATGGTGAAAATTACCTGCAATTCAAACATCCAGAGATAGCCACTGTGAAAGTTCTAGTATTCGTCCTTTCAGACATCTTCCCAAGTATATGTATGTGTGTGTGTACACAAGCACACCCAGACACACATTTTTAAATAAATGGAATTATAGTATTTATGCTGTCCTGTAGTCTTATTTTCAGTCAAGACTTCTGATTATCAAGTATAGATCTATGATATTCCACTGCATGTATGAACTATATTTATTTAATCAGATGTGTATCAGGGAACATTGGTTATTCTCAGATTTTTACTTTTGACCTATGAATATTCTGTTTTACACATTTTTTGGCTCTTGTGTAAATATATCCTTTATAAACTCCCAAAAGTGAGTTTCTGGGACTAAACAATATTAACACACCACATTTTGCAACCTATTGGCAAAGAACCTTAGCGAAAGGTTATGCCGTTTCAACTCCTAGCAATACTATGCTTGCATGTTCATTTTTCATTTATTTCCTGGGTTTTGGGAATTTTTAAAATTTTGCCAATAAGTAAAAATAACAAACAAAAACCCTCATCATTTGTGACGTTCCCATCTTGTTTTGTACCTTTGAATTGCACACTTTTCTAATTATTTCTCTGAGATGATAAGGATGCTAGATACCTTTTTCTGCAGCTCTAGTTTAACACCCTGGTATTGGAACAAATGTCTTCTTGAAGGTGTTACACAGAAGCCTACTTTTCTCCGCTTTTCCCACTGCCACCATTTCACCACTAGGGGGAACATATGCTGCAGAAACATAATCTTACACTGGTATTTTCTAAGTGACAGAAGGCACTGTTAATAATTAGGCTGGACAACAGGCCTAATCCGGGATGGCCATTAGCACCCCCAGATCGTAATTAGCACATTAGTATGGTTGTCTTGCTTTGACAGGTCGTTAGGAATGATAACCAGTGATAACTATGTCTAGATTTACAATACCTGGGTAATATTTAGAGTTGTTCTACTAATCTCAAAAAACTTCTCAAAATGGGATTTTTAATTTCATTTCATTTAAAGATTAAATACATTGCCTATAACATATTATCCCTACATCAAGTCCAAATTAGCATTTTAGTTACCCCAGACAAGCAACCTAACAGACAGAACCTCAGTGTGAAAGGAAATCTACTGATAAGAAAATGTAGATTTGGGGCTTTTCAACCAGAAGCTGGGGCCTAATCCTTATAGTACTCAGCACAGTGGGTCCCTGAAGCTGTGGCATCCACAGAGCAGCCCTGAGGCCATCTTTCCCCATGAAGCCGCCTTGGGTGCATCTCTTTTCTGCCTGGGTGAACAGCACGCCTGTTGCCCCACGCTGGGCTCACTCCTCCTCCCAATTGCTCTGAACAAGAAGTGTCCCCTACAGCTTCCTTTCCAGAACCTTGGACCATCCACAAACCCACCCATTGCAAAAACACTCTTTGGTACTAAGTCCAGCACTTCTGTTCACCCTCCTTCCCTCTCTCCCCATGAAACAAACTTCTCAGTGAATTAACCAGCCTTGGTGGAACCGATTCCCATTCTTCGCTTCCTGCTGAGCGGCTTCTGACTGCTCTGTTCACACCTAGGCAGCGATGAGGTTTTCCCAGACTTACCAGTATCCTCATGAAGGAATCTACACAGTTGTGATAAATACAATACTAAGCATTTTACATATACTAAGCATTTTACATGCCATTTGTAAAAACCTATAGCAACCTCATCAGAATGGGTATAAAACCATAGAAAGGAGAGTGCACACTGGAAGTCCCTTCATAAATAGTGATGGAGCCAGTTGTGTGTGCCGGGCACTGTTCTAGGAGCTGGGAATGAGGTGGTGAACTAATCCAAGTCATTGCCCTCAGCATTGCTTACATTCTAGAATGGAATAGAGACAATAAACAGCTGTCCAATATGTGTTAGGGAGCAACAATGCAAAGAAGAATCAAACCCATGGGTGGAGAGAGGGATGGAGAATAGAGCCTTGGGCAGAGTAGGGTAAACAGAGCAGAGATCATAAAGAAGAGAGGAAGTCAGCTGGGAAGATGGAGGGACGCCAGCTAGTGGGAATGGCAATGGCCAAGGCCTTGGGGTCAGCATATATCTCCCCGGAAAGTTGAAAAAAGAAAATGTTGAAGAGGTACCTTGGGGCAAGGTCCTGCAGGGTCTCACTGACCATGGCAGGAATTTTGCATTTTATTCTAAGTGTGATGGGCTGAGACACTGGAGGGCTGAGTAGGGTGATCTGATTTGTGTTATAAAAGAATCCTTGATGGCTGTATGGTATGAAGGAGAAAAACACAAGTTGCTTTGCATAACTCATGCTGACAATGAGCCCTGAATGTGGAGTATGATTAATTTAATTCTGCACAAGAAGTCCATGAAAGAGTGAAGGAAGGAAGGAAGGAAGGGGGAAAAGAAAAAGAAAGAACAAAATTCATTCTGATGGCCTAATTTTCAGCCCTATGAGCTCACTGTACATTCTTTCTCTATGCATTTTCCCAAGCCCTTGATAATCCTGCTAATCCCCCCATGCTAAACTCTTTCCAGAACATTCTCCAGTGTGCCTCAGTGGTCCTATGGTATAACTCTCCCAGAGGTGCATCCTGGGGCTGGTTTCATACAGAGGCCTTCTCAGCTCATAGCGCACAGTCTCGGGACAGAGCACAAGCGCTACAGTTTAATTCACTGCCAAAGAGGCCCTGCCAAAGTAGCTGCCTTCTTTCTCCATTTGAGCTGGAACTTAAATGAATTAAAGAAAATATATAAATGTGTCGTGAATAAAGAAGACATGATAGTATCAAGAGACTCCAGAATCCAGGGAGAATGGTTCCTCTGATACTTGCTAGCTTATCCTTTACCGCTGGTGCCCCGGTGGCCTGGGGCCTGCCCTGCACCTGGGTGGACTGGAGTTTGCCTTCCCTGTGTGATATGCGAAGAGCCTCAAGCAGGGGCTCTAGGAGACTGAGGGAAACTTTGGCCACTTCCGTCTTTTGAGGTTCAGGCATGTTTAAAAATGAGGAGATTTAAAAAATATTAATGTGCTGTAGGGTAGAGCAAATGATTCAATAGGTATTCTAATATTGCTGGGAACCAGAGCTGTCATTGTGGGAGAAGGAACACAGATATATGAATAAAGGAAAATAAGAGAAAATCCTACAGTGTTGGAATTGTGTTTGAATAGGATGTGTCACTAAAAACTCATGTAGATATAATGAGCTCTGTCCACTGGGGCAGGAAGCAATAAAAACCCAGTAGCAATTAGCAACCTGGGCACTCTGATCTGGTTCTCTAAATACAATAATGTCCCTCTTAAAAGGAATTGCGGGTCCTTGAATATCTGGCTGATTTTTTTGTCTGAGACAAAGTGCAGAGTGAGTCTAGAATATCTTCTTGTGCCAAAAGAAATTTTTAACAGTTTATTTGAACTAAAACTGATTAGAATTGGGCAGTACCAAATTGGGATGGGTAGGAGCATTCCACCAACAGGAGCTTGGGGAGAGACTTTTATGGAGAAAAGGTGGTGGCAGAGGAAGGAAAGTGTTGATTGGCTGTAGCTTAAAGCCTAGTTGGCTGTTTGTGTTGATTGTCCTTAGGTTTCAATTTCATAACCTGGAGGCATTTACAGGCTTAGATATTTTATTTGTTTACATAGACCACCAGGGCATTAGAGACACCTCAGTCTCACAGCCTTCTTGTTTAATAATTTGACATTCTATCAGTAAGTGGGGGAAAAGAGATGAATCTCCTGAGTAGAAGATTTTCAGATATTTTTATAGATACTTTAATTCCTTATTTGTTCCTGGTATGTACTTTTGATATGTGATAATATGTTGCGATAATAGCATTGTCACTACTAGGAAATATTCTTATTCTCAGGAGATACATACTGAAGTGTCTAAGGGTGAAGAGCCATGATTTCTGCAACCTAATAGATGATTTAGCAAGAAAAATAATATATATATACACACACACACATATATATATGTAGTGAGTGTGTAAATAGGGACAGAGATTAAGAAAATTGGCAAAGTGTTAATAATCGGTGGATTTGGTGAGAAATATAGTCACCTCATTATCTTTCAACTCCTCTGGAGCTTCTCAATTTTTCAAAATAAAAAGTTGAGAAAAAGAAATTCCAAAACCAAGATGTATTTTAAATGTACAGATTTAAAATATGAAAGCTTTTAAAACAAAAATACTGCAGAGTATAATTATGCTACAATAGGATTTCAGAATCAAACAGTAATTATAGAATCCATAAGAACAATTGGTCCATGGTACCTTCCAGGCAGTGTGGTCTGCTAACGCAAGCACGTTTGAAGCCCTCTAAAGAACAACTTTCCTTACCCTGAGGTTATCTTTGGGACTGTTCTTTGCAGAGAACAATAAGGATCCAAATTTGAGGCCTTTCGTGAGTGGGAAGCCTGAGCCACTCCCTCTCAGTGTAGACCTAGATCCGAGGCACTGTTTACACACACAGAGATCCCCCGACCCTACCCTCTACCCTGGAGCGAATTCTCTGCCCTGGGCTGGGAAATTCCTTCCAGTTAAAACATTCCTGCAAGGCAAGGAAGGCCGAGGCATTGAACTACGGTTCAAATGCACAAACACCCCTTTTATGGTGTCTCCTTAATCCTTTCCCTTCACCACAGTTTAGTTTACAAAATTATCACTTTGAAAGACACAGCGGGAATGAGTGTGGGCTAGGAACGTCCAGTGGAGGCAGACAACAGAAAGCCAGAGCCGGTTGGTTCCTGGGGAGGGAGCCTCCTCCGGGCAGACAGATCTGTGTGTGTGTGTGGAGGGGGGGGGGCGGGTCGGCAGTGGCGTTGGAGGGTAGGGGCCAAGGGGGAGCACCCAGGTCCCCAGTGGGGCCACCTGGGATCCAAGTGGAACAGGGCAAGAAGGGGAAGCCCGGTAAGGCAGTGGAACAGAAGGGCGGGTGCGAAGGCGCTCCCTGACTTTACCTGCCTGACTCTGCCAGGTGCCTTTAGGAAGGAATGAAACTGCCCAGGGAAGAGACTCCAGCTTAGTATTTGGGGAGACAAAAGTGTCCCCTTCCGTTCGCTCCCCTACCAAATCAACTCTGCTTCACAGCGCAACCGGTTGGGTGCAAGACCCCGAGCCTCAGCTACTGCCCCGCCTCGCCCCCCCACGCCCACCCCCAGTTCGCGTCAGTTTACAAAGGAGACAGGTGAGCAGGGGTTAAAGTGTCATAGAAAACCCGACACAGCTGGAGAGCATTCTCCCGAGGCCCAAGCAAGTTGTCAAATAGAAAGTACACCTCAAATGTTCCACCCCCAGCACAGCGGCTGGGGAAGCAGAGGGCTGGGGCTGGGAAGGGTTGAGAAGAGGCTTAAATTCTAGCTTAAACAGTGTAATTGTTCAGCTGGATGGCACTATAGATATCAATTGTGCTAATGTCTTTATTTTTGGTTTGCCTAAAGCGTTTCATCATAAATCACGTTTAAGTGGACCTCATACTTTACTGCAAACCTTGGCATGCATTGTGCTGTGTTGGTTTTAGTTCTCGGCTGGCAGATACTACCAAGAAAGAACCTGGCTGAGGAGTTGATTGGTCCCAGAGTCTGAAATTGTAACAGTTGTGAACTAGTCTCCCACTTTTGTGCAAAGCATTCTACCCTCTGTGCTTCAATATCCCCATCTTTAAAAGGGGGAAGTTACCTGTGCTGCCTACCTCTCAGCAGGATCATGTAAGAAAGTCCTGTAAAAAAACACACAAAACAGCATATAAATGCAAAAGTCACAGAAAGTGGTGGCTGGGCCCTGGACTATCCAAGATGTTAAACTCATAATTGCTGGGTTTGGGGGCTGTTATTAGCATGAGTGCTTTTGTAGGTGTAAAAGATGGAAGAGAAAAAGCATTGTTCCAGAACAGTAAACTGGGTGAGCAGGCTCGCCACTCACCACAGGCCTGTGTTATTCTTTTTTCTGTTCTCAACTCTCATCTCACTCTTCTGTGTGTGGCAAGGAAGGCAATCAGATTTTCTCCCTAAGCGTGTAGTTTAAAATACTTTAAAGTTCTCTTTATCTTTCCCTAAAACATTTCACCTTCAGAAGTGTGTGTGTTTGAAACATGGCTATAAATTCCAACTCATTTATTTAAAAAATGCATTGTGATTTCTAGCCAGATTAGTGTCACTTTAAAACACCCACTTTGTGACTGGTTGTTACCATGGGGGAGGGGCTGGGGTGGGTGGGTGGAGAGGGTGAAGGTGATAAAAGGGCACAAAGATTTTCAGTCATAAGTTGGTCGTGGGGATGGCACTACAGCATGGAGAATATAGTTGGTGATTCTGTAACATCTCCTATGTTGATAGTAACTGCATTAGTGGGGGTGAGGATTAAATAATACGGATAACCTGAACCACTGTGTTGTAGACGTGAAACCAATATAAGATTGTTTATCAGCTGTACTTCAATTAAAAAAATAAATAACACTATTATTAAAAAATAAACAAACAAATAAATAAAATGGCCACTTTGGAAAGCTACACTTCTTGCCTGTGATCTTTATTTTGCTTAAAACATGTCTGAGACTCTTTTTGAGTTGCTTTGAGAACTGATTTACAAAACAAAAAGGAATATCCATCCCATGAGTCCAAATGGGGTTTGAGACCCAAACAGTGTCGCCCAGATGGACCACCTGCCTGACTCAAAGAATAAAGTTCTTTCTGCAAAGCCAAGTTCCAAACACAGAAAAACGATTTTACACCCCAGAGGATAGTCCAAGTATCCAGAACTTTCTCAGCAATGACATCATTGAATAAACAGTGAGGACAACCTTGAATTACTCTTATCTGGATGTAAAAGCTTTAGTCCAGCTTATTTTAAAATTGGTCGTTTACCTTGTATAATTATTAAAATACTTTTTTTGAAGCACAGTCCAACGAGAGCATCTGTGGCTTTGTAGCTCATAGACCGAACCAGTGACAAAATGATTCTAGGATTTGCTTTTCGGCAGATGAACTCTGACAAAGAAAATGAAAACGTGTGTTTAGACATGGATGTTACATTTTTAGCACAAGACACTAATTCTGGGTTGGACTTCGTTTTTGTTTTTTTAGTTTTATTTTTTCAGAATCCCATCTTGTCATTTTCTACCATCTGCTGTAGATTCCTGTGGACACTGTCGAGGAGTTGAAATATCATGACACAAGTTGAAAATCTTTCTTTCGTTAGCTAAATTTTAGCTGGGAAATGATTGCTACTGTGACTGAAATAATCCTCAATCATAGTTCTATTTATTCCTAGAAACAGCATTAAGTATTTGTTTTGAGTTTTTATTATAAACAATTCATCCATTTTTTTCCCCCTGGGGCTTAGCAGTAGACATCCTTAACAATTATTTACATTTACCCTCTAAACAATCTGGATGTCTTTTAATGGTATTTCTATGGAAAAGCAAATAAATTGCAGAGAAATCGGATTGTCATAACTGAAGTGGAATTAAAACTAGAACAGTAAAAACAATAGTAATGATGAAGACCAAGCAATGAGAAAATCTCTAAAATTACATCTCTTACAAAAAGGCTAAGTGTGTGTGTGCGTCCATAAATACACACTCAGGCAACGGTATTGCACTACATGGAATGAGAAATCTATTCAGATTCAACAGTCCAACCTCAGCCTATCAACTTGTGGCATCAGGGCAGGGTTGGGGGATGGAATCTGACCTCGAATGCTGCCAGGGAAAAATTTCATCCAGGACAAAGTCTGATTCTGAAGGTCTGTTTGACACCATAAAACTTTACTGCTGCTTTTGGAGATCTGGCTAAGCCCACCAGATAATAAAAGACAGATTTATAAGCCTAGTGCCTGTTGGCACCTCAGTAATTCAGGGTTAAGTAGCTTGGATTGGCTCCCGGAGGCTTTATTGGTCTGAGATATTCTTAGGGGACCAATCAAAAATAATGAAGGCAGGCAGGAAGGCTCTCGTCCTGTGCCCCTTGACCACGCGGGCTGTGTCAACTCTCGGGTCCTGTCACAGTGCTGCCATTTCTTCCCCAGACTGCATTTCTAAGCCACACTTGTTCTCTAGCCCTTCAAGAATTCCCTTTGGAGCTCTCATAAAACTTTCTAGCTTTAGTGAAAGCAGCAGTAGATGCAGAAATGGACACTGCTGCCCGCTTCCCAAACTGGAATATTTGGTTCAGTTCTAACAAACTGGGGGCAATTCAGGAAATCATGTCCTTAAAGGATCCTTCTCCCCGTCCCTTCCTTTCTTCCACTCTTCCTTCCTCACTGGGGCACCAGGTCTGGCTCTGAAAACTCATTTGTGCCCCAGGTCCCAAACTGAGTCTCTGTCTGACTCCCAAGATGTGGTCCCCTCTTTTTCCTTCACTCTGCGTGACTGAGTCTGTATATTTCTCTGTCCTGGATGGCTGACTACTAATCAGCCTCCGAAGTTCCCTTACTTTGCTCTCGCCGGCCCCCATTCTGAGAATGTGAGTCCTGTTCCTGACACGTGGACAGTGGGGCTGCCTCCTGCCGCCCTCTCCAGAAGTTGCCCACCTGCTCTCATGGCCTCCTGTGTTCGGACCATCCCTTGGAGGCAGTCACCGTGCTCTGTGGGTCTCTGTAGATACCCCCGGGTTGGATCTTGCAGATGGGAGCTGATGTATAGGATACCCTCCTGCCATCTCTTGGCCTCAGTGGTCATAACAAAAAAAGAGCCAGTATTTCAGGATTACTAAGTGGAAAGTTCTTCATGTCAGGGACTCAGTTTGCTCAGCAGTTTATGCCCCAGGGCCTAAGTGTTGGCCTGGCTCAAAACAGATGTGCCACCTCTTGGTTTAAGGATGGGCAGATACTACAGTGAGTGAATCCTCCCCAGGGCCCACAGCGGGACTTTCATGCAGGAGCTCCCACTGGGTCTCGTTGTTCTGCTGAAGTAACTATATAGTTAAACTTCTAGACACTGACGATTATATCAGTCAAATGACAGGAAGAAAGATTCAGTGTGCTTGTAGACATTCAGTTCATTTTACAAATATTTACAAAGTGCTGTAGTGCATGCCTGGGTGTGCTGGGTGCAAAATATGTGAAAGTGACGTGTCATGGCTCCTGATAGAGGAATTTACTATCTTGGAGTGCTTCTTAAACCTTAACGTGCACATGAATCACCGGGGGAAATTGTTAAAGTCAGATTCTGCTCTACGGATGTGGGGTAGGGCCCAAGATTCTGCATTTCTAACAACTCCCCTGCAGATATTTGAGGCTACTGGACCAGAAAGGGTCACTGGTGGTCCTCAAAGTGTGACCCGAAGATCAGTAGCTCCTGGGACCATTTGGGAGCATGTTAAAAATGCAATGACTTAGGCCCTTTGGAACAGAACTACTGAGTCAGAAACTTTGGATGTGGGGCCCAGTGAGGAATCAGAATTTCTGTAGGTGGGGCCCTGGCATCAAGGAGTATTTTTTAACTCACCCACCCACAAGGGGTGGGTGCTACAATGCACAAGTCTGATTCCAGACAGGGAAACATCATTAGCTTCTCTCTTAACATTTTTTAACAGCCAGTTTTTTAACTGAAATATTGAGATATTGAGAACCATGAGCTAGAAGAAAGCTGCCCCACCAACAGGCAAGTCCAGCCCAGCATCGTAAGTGCTACTGTTCCCACCTAGGAACAGTTGCCCAGGGAATCAGGGAGGTTTCTCAGAGGACAGAACACCCGTGAGACACCCCTTGAATTTAGTCAAAGGGTTTGCCAAGAATACTAACAGGGACAGAGCATTCAGGAAGAGAGGTGTGAAGAAGCGCAGAGGGGGCAGGCAGCAGGGCATGTCCAGGGCTTTTCTAGCTCCTGGTCTGTAGGGCCAGAGCAGGGGAAGGGAAGGGAGGTGTGAGCAGCCCAGAGGTGGGCAGGGGCTGACCATGTCCTTTCTGACTAAAGGCACTGGGCACCTTTAATCTGGATGACCAAGTGAGAGATGATCACTACTTTCTGAAAACTGAGCAGTGCCCCTCAGCAGTGGTGGCCTAGACAGCAGCAAAGAGCCTCCCACTGGTCCCCTCCTCTGGCCTTCCGATCCTGCCCCTGACGTCATGACCACGTGAAGGTGAAGGCAGAGGTTGGAGTTATGCTTCTACAAGCCAAGGAACACTGAAGATCACCAGCAACCAGCAGCGCCAGGGTTAAGGCCCAAAACAGATTCCTACAGCCCTCAGAAGGAAATAACATTGCCAATGTCTCGATCTCAGACTCTCAGCCTCCAGAACTGTGAGACAATACATTTCTATTGTTTTAAGTCAGCCAGTTTGTGGCACTTTGTTATGACAGCCCTGGCAACTGTTCAAGTGACCCTTACTTTGTCCCCAAAGCTCTCTGTTGTGATCTCTGTGTCACTGGCTATGTTCACATCTACTTCCCACCCCTTTTGGGAAAAAGGCTCCATCTTTCAGTGCTACAACCCCAGGACCTAATGTAGGGGGGTCGATAAGCAGCTAAGGATTGGAGGAAGGAAAAGGTGTTGTTTTGAAGAGCAATAGGCAAGGGGTGGGTGCTACAATGCACAAGGCTGATTCCAGACAGGGAAACATCACTAGCTTCTCTCTTAAGCCACATGATTGAAATGTATCAACAATTTTCCTTTAACATGTGTTTTTCATACTAAAAGGATTGCAATTAACTGTTGGGTAATAGGGTTACAGGTGGAGTTTGTTTTTCACCTTTTTCTGTATTTTCTAACTTTTAAATGAGGATCCTTACTTTATAATTAGAAAAAAAAACCCAATAGAGTAAATAGTTGAGCATTTGCTAAAACTAGGACATTTGCTGTGCTTCTGACTCCCTTGCGTCTCCCATCTGGTGTCCCTTAATTCATATTTTTGCTATTAAAAAAAAAGGCAATAGCCAAGAAGCTTGGCTGTTAGTTGTCTGAATAGCAACAGGGTTGTGTGATTTGCTTGTGAGGCTCGTGTGATGGGCTGACTTGTGTTTCTCCCAAAAGATGTGGAAGTCCTAACCCCTAGTATCTACAGATCTGACCTTATTGGGAAATAGGGTCATCACAGATGCCTAAGATAGGTCATTTGGGTAGACTCTAGTCCAGTATGATGAGTGTCTTTATAAAAACGGGTAATTTGGACTCAGAGACAGATGCATAGGAGAATGCTGTGGAGACATGCAGGCAGAGAGATTGGAGTGATGCTTCTAGAATCTAAGAACATCAACAGGGGCCAGCAAAGCACTAGAAGCTAGGGCAGAGGCATGGACTGATTCTCCCTCACAGCCCTCAGAAGGAACCAGCCTTGCAACATTTAGATCTTAGACCTCTAGCCTCCAGAACCGTGAGACAATACGTTTCTGTTAGTGTAAGTACCCAGGTCGGGGAGGTTGGTTACGGCAGCCCCAGCAAACTAAGGCAGCACAGCCTGGCTGTGAGCCCACGGCAGACTCCCTCTGTAAGACGCCACCATCATTATTTATCCTGTCTGCAGCCTGACATAGCTGTGAAAAATAAAAATAAATATTGATTGAGCACGTCATTTAGGCACTGGGATATGAATACAAAAAACATTTAAGTAAGTATGAATGAAATTGCAGAGCAAGAGCTATTATGATAGCTTTTACCTTAACCAGCCACAATAAGGAAACACATGGAAGACATAGATGGGTTAAGAGTTAAGGGCAAGTTCTAGCATATTTTTTACAGAGCACACATTTTCACAGTCCTTCCTGTAACCATACTACCCAGGAGCTATTGTGCACATGCAATGTGCTAAATGCTTTATGCTCATTATCTCATTTAATACATACAGCTACCTTAGGAGGTAGGACTGCTATTATTCTGACTTGGAGACAAAGAAAATTCAGATTAAGCAACCTGTCCAAGGTGGCGGGACTATGTCACGGTGGAGCCACAATTTGGACCCTTGCCTCTGAGGCCACCCTGTTAATTGCTACAGCAGTTTGCATGACTGCAAGGACAATAAAGCCACCTGATCACCCACGTCTCCTCATTCCTCAGCTTCTGTATGTCCAACGGTCTTGATCCTCCAGCAGCTGAAGTGCCGTAGATTAGAAAAAACAGGAAATAGTAGCTGATCGACTAACAGCATTTTTTTAGGAACTTGTACACAACATTTGCTATCAGTTCCTATAACTCATCCAGTCCCTGTGTCTGCAGACGCGGGCAAGCAAGCCCTTTTTCCTGGAAGGAGAGGCTTTTCCTAGTTTAAATGCCTTAAATATATATGCTCAGGCATAGGAGTGATTCACATGACACTTGGGGATTTGAGGATGAAAACAGGGAGAGCACACTGGGCTGTGGCCAAGAAGGGCAGGAATAAGAGAGAAGTCATCCCTAAGAGTCACCAGAGGGAAAGGGACTGGGGAGGGTGGGTGGGAAGGGAGGGGTAAGGGGATTAAGGGGCATTACGATCAGCACAGATAATGTAGGGAGGGGCACGGGGAAGGCAGTATTGCCCAGAGAAGACACGTAGTGACTCTATAGCATCTTGCTACGCTGATGGACAGTGACTGTAATGGGGTATGTGGAGGGGACTTGATAATGGGGGGAATG
Organism: Manis javanica; assembly: GCF_040802235.1. Taxonomy (NCBI): domain Eukaryota; kingdom Metazoa; phylum Chordata; class Mammalia; order Pholidota; family Manidae; genus Manis; species Manis javanica. Next base: position 111,477,989 of record NC_133164.1, read on the forward strand.
TAGTAACCACAATGTTGCTCATGTGATTGTAGGTTAAGGATACCATAATTTAAAAAAAGAATAAAAAATAAAAGAAACAATAATTTTAAAAAAGAGAGAAGTCATCCCTGGCACAGAGCAGAGAGACCACCTCTCCACCCCACGATTCCCTGCGAGGACCAAGGCCCTCCAGCGGCACTGACGGAACCTCCTGACCCTCCCGCAGACACCAGGAAGAAGCTGAGACCAGGCAGAATCGGGGGAGGAAAATGGCTGTCTCGGACTATTTCCATATGCATTCTTCCTGTCTCAGAAGGACTTGGAGAGTTTCAGTGAGGAAGTTCATGGTGTTTTTTTCCCCCACTTAACAGGACACTTGATTGCTCTGCCTGCTTTCCAGAGTTCCTAGGCAAAAGGCAGGTGTGCGGGGGTGGGGCGGGGGTGGGGCGAGCAGCCGGGCAGTCACTCCCTCTCCAACGCGGTGCCCAGGCTCTGAGGCAGTGGCACGGGCCATGCTCTGGGAGCCGGCCGGCCAAGGCCTCTCTCCCCGCAGAGCGCTGTGCAATGATGTGGATGCAGAGGGCCCAGCATGGGGTTACTCGGCCGGGCCCTGGACTGAGGAGTCTCGAATCCAATCTCATTTTGTACATCTCTAGCAACTTGAGGGAGGTGGCTTGATGTAGGGGACATTCCCTTGATGTAGGGGACAAATGAACCTACATGTTCTGCCAATCATAGCTATGTGGCTTTAGGCAAGTTGCCTAACTTCTCTGAGCCTCTGTCCTTTCCCTCGTAAAAGGAGGATGTTAAATCTGTCCTGCAAAATGGTTGCATTGACTGCAGAGATTATGTCTCTACCATGACAGTTGGAGATCAGCAGGTGATAACAATACTATTCAATAATTGGAGAGACTGCATCAGCTGTTTGACCATTTGCCCTACCACCTCATAATGTCTGCATAATTACAATCACATTTCACTTTATTCATTCAATAAATATTGAATACCTTCTCTGTCCCAGGCACAACCGTAGGCACTGGGTCTCTAAAGACTTAGGCATGGATTCCTCCTGCAGCAACTTTAAGTTTCTTATAGGGGCTCTGTGAGTTGTACTTACAGGTCTATAAATCAGGGCAGAAAGAGAGGAATCTCTGTTCTAAATAGATAAAATTGGTTGGTAAACAGCATTTCCAGGTCTGGCTCATGCAGAGTCAAAGTCCTAAAAAGTCAGTAATTAGTGAAACAGAGACAGGGAAACTGGGCCTGGTTATCTCTGGGGTGCTGGCAGACATCTGGCATGTAGTAAAGAAGAACCGGGGAGTTCCTCTGGTCCCTGGGGCACATTTGGCTGAGCTGGGCCCATGTAATTAGCGTCAGGACCAGGCCCCTCTCTGGCTAGAACCAAAGTGGTCACTGGAGATCCTGTTTATGTCTCCCCAGCTGGTGGACAGTCACCCCCACCCCCTCTAAATATTACTAGTAGGAGCCTCCTCCTGTCATTGCAAAAGATGCACCAGCCAGTCAGGCATTCCCTCCCAGAGCCAAAAGGAAAGTGGTCCACCCTTGGCACCCTTGTTTAAAAAGTTTCAGACCTCCTCAAGCAGAGGAGACATCCAAGATGGAAACTGGTTCTGTCTACAATCGCTGAATAGATGCTCCTCATGGAAAGCCTGGACCAGCTGGAGGTCACTTACACAAAGCCAGGAGTCTTCCTGCATATTCCAGAGGCTCCTGCACCTGCAGAGATCCTTAACACGAGTCTTCACCATAACAATGAGCCAAGGCCCTGGGAAACTTGGGCTCTGTTGTCTTTGGAATTCACCTTCAGTTGTATGGGAAGTGTTTTTCTATAGCGCTGACCCTGTGGTAAACAAAGTTTGCATCCCAGGTTGGATAACTCTCTCACTCCTTGCTTCCCAAAACCAGCTCGGGGAAGGAGGAATACCCAGCTGTGACTTACTGCCTTTATGACGCACACCCGAGCGAGGCCAAGGAGAGAGTCGAAAATAAACATGTCAGTAGGTGGAAGCAATTGGAAACTAAATGCTTGATTCCTAAGCAGTTCTAGGGAAAACAATTTAAAACCCATACAAGTGAGATAAGGCAGATAAAGCCCTGGTCATGTGCTATTTATAAAGAGATTATGTGGCTACGTAGCTGCCGATGAATAAGAGGAACTTGAGAAACTATTAGTAAACACAGTTTTTATGACCTAATATTGTTATTAGAAAAGGAAATGGAAGTTTGGAGTAGGCGTGCAGGCTAAAAAATAGAAAATAAGCATCATCAAGTTTCTGAGATTACAGAAAATAGCTTGCAAAATGGTTAAATGATGCAAAATTTCACCAATTAAAACCTGTAAGGGATGGGAGAGTGGGTCTCTGTTTGAGAGTGGGTCACTATTTTTATGTAAGGCAAGTCTACCCAGGGGACAGTCCACGTGTGAGAAGCATTAACTCTCCCAGTTAGACACGGCAGTCCAAAAGAGTTGTTTTTACTCTCAGCAATTCAGACTCTCAACCAGCTCCTCCCCTACCACATCTGGAGTCCTGCTTTCTTACCCCAGCAGCCCCAACCCCATCGCCCAGGTTTGAGTCATTGAGAGTTGGACGGTTGCCCGTGAGTGAGGGTTGTGTTCTCCCGACGTGCTCCCGACATGCACAGATTTAGCTCTCCCAAAGTTTATAACCTTATACTCAACGTGGTTTATTACTCAAACTCAGCAATGATGATCTTCTATCATAACCATAGCATAAAAGAACGAAGATGCCTCTCCCCTAAGTTGCTTTAAAAAGTAGAAGCAGAGCTTTTCAGAGCGTTTCTAGAAAGTTGTGCCCTGGCCACGACCTGCCTCCCCTCCCCCGCCTCTTCCCCCACCACCCCGCGGGCCTATATGCTTTCCTGCCAGACCACCTCTGCCTGGTTCTCCTTGGTCCCACCCACCCTTTTGTTGTGCTTAACTGTCTTCCCCTGGACTTAACCTTATCTTTAGAAAAGACTGTTGAGTGCCATCAGAAAAATGGTCGATGAAACGGACAAAAAGGGAAGATACACACGTGCTCCCCTTGTAACTGCAGAGCGATTTGACCACACTCTCCTAAAGAAGCTATCATTTGATGAGGTCACCCTTCTCTATCAAGGTATTGACCACAGGATTTCTCAGGAAGGTTACAAGCGGCGGAGGGTTTACCCAATTCTGTTTAGCATGTATTAGGCTATTAGCAGTAGTTCCAAGGTTCAAGAATGAGAAAAAAAGAAAGTCCTCACCCATGACCATTGTCCTCCAGTTCAGGTGCTGGTACTGGGATGGTTGCAGAGACGTTTGGCTTTGACTGAAAGCAGAGATGCCCTGAAACTCAGGAACATGAAGGTGAACGGACACAGAGTGACTGCCATGCAGAACGTTGTCCCAATCGTCTACTATAATAATAATCAGCAAATGTTAAGGAAAAGTGTTGGCAGGCTCCTGACAAAAGTGTGGCAAATACCGACAAGGTCGACCAGGGAGACTTTATCTGGCATGAATGCACTGAGACTACGTACTTGCAGCAGGTGTAAAAAGGAGATACTTCCTGGCATGGCTGCTGAACGCTGAGATAATTGGCAGATAGCAGTGGAAATGTATACAGTGGGATGGTAAACATGCTTTTATTACTCTTGTCCCTACATGGCAGTAAAAACAGACATAGAAATGGTAACATCACACGTAGCTGGGTGTAAGTAGCGAGAGAGCCAGGATTCCAAATCCCTAACTTTGAAATAGGGAGATGCAAAAGCGCAAGTTTTGAGACTCTGAGCATTCTAGTTAAAGATTTATCATAAAAATTTTGTTCTCTGTGTTGATCTGGTTGTCATGGTGAGTGAAATTCACTGGTCTGTGCTTGTGAGGGACAGGGGCTGGGGAAGGGGGTTGTAATTAGGGAGTCCAAACAACGATGACTCACTCTAGCGCTCTGGCTTAAGGGAAAAAAGAACATTTCTGTTGCATTGCACAGTATTTCATGTATTCCATTCTCTGCGCACACCCATGCAGGAAATGGTGAGATGAAACACATAGGTTTGTCTATGGCCATCTCCGGGTGTTCTGAGGGAGCATCTTAGGGTGACTACAGGCTTGGTGAGTCCCCCCACCCCTGAATTCCCTCTCACCCCTTCCAGCCACTCCTCTCTTCCCTCAGTTTCCCCAGTGGCCCTTTGTGGCTGAGCCCAGACTCACACACCTGAGGCCACTGTCAATAGAAGAATGTTAGCATGAGAAAGAGGCCTGCTTCGTGTTGCCTGTAGTTGGGGAGGGGTTTGTTTTGTTTGCATTCACCAAAAACTGATGGGAAAGTTTTCTAAGCCACTTGCCCAGCCCCCTCCCCCTGGTGTTTCCCTCCGGACAACTCGGCCTATTGCCCTATCTCAGACTTCATCAGGATCACTTACAGTTTAAAATACCATTCAAACTATTTACAGTATTTCATTAAAATGAAAGAAAAAAGGGTCATACCTTCACATTCTTCTTCTGGATTTTGTTGTAAATGTCCATGAAATAATAAAGAATTCTTGCAAATAAATTTTCAAAAAAGGAAGACCAGCAGAAGAATATAGCAAGCACATAACAGGGTTCAAGAAGTGAAATAAGAGGAAAATACTTCTCTTCTGTACAAATGGACCAATACTAAAATGAAAAACAATATGTAGTGTAGCTGAGGACTGTGAAAACTTATATTTTCATCCACTGCTGGTAGGAATGTAAATGGACATAGCCTTTCTGGAAGGCAGTTTGTGTCAAATTGTTTTCCTCTGGGGAGAAAAAGAAAGAAGTAACTGCATGGATGATCTCAATGAGGTAAAATCAAACATTGGTAGAAAACAGTGGAAAATATTTTTATTAGCACAATGACGTAGGACCTGCTTAGAATAGAACCAGAGCTAAAATCTACAAAGGGAAAGACAGACAAAACTACCAAAAAAGATGCAAAAATATATCATAAAGTTAAGCACAAACATCAAACTGGAGAAAATAATTTCTGCAGTGTGTATGAGAGACAAATGTTTGGTGAGGAATTGTAGATCATGTGTTCTAAATGCCACTGGAGGGAACGGAAATGGGTATACAAACTTCCTGCAGAGTAGTGTATCAATAATTAAAATGTGTTTGACTCAACCCTCCTGCTTAGAATTGATCTATTCAGAGCTCTGTATAAAAGAATGTTAAGATACCTGTGTTCAACAACGCTCTTAGTAGCATGTGTGTAATAACAAAATACTGAGAACCAACCAAATGTGTGTCACTAATAGATTGGTTATTAATGATGGCATGTTCTATTACTTATGCCACTTACTTCATGAGAGAGATATATGGAAAAGATGTTAAGATATACCACTAAGTGTTAAAAGATTACAAAACAGGAAATGAAGTATAATCCATTCTAAATATGTGTGTGCCCATATGCTTATATATTCATATAAACAGGTCTAGAAAGTTGTATACTAAAAATAAGAAGAGTTATCTCTGGTTGAAGATGATAACAAGGGATTTGCTTCTCAATTCTTACATTTCTCCGCTTCTGAATGTTTTACAAGGGACAGCCATGGGTACGGATGCCCCACAGCAAATTTTCATGAAGATTTTTGCTGTATTGAAAATTGCCTTGACTGTAACTTGAAGACTGAGAGTTATCTTTTCAAAACTTTCTTGACTCTGCAGATGACTAATCTGATAAAGAGAATAAACGAAGTTCAAACCTGGCATATAAAAGTATTCAATGCAGTAGTGCTTCGCCTGCAGTCCAAAAACATGAGGTAGCCAACCCAAGATTGAATTGGAAGTAGTGTCAGAATTAGAAACCTAGACACCCAGTCCAAAACTTGTTTTCCTTCACTATTTTATGAAATGACTTAAATCCTGAATTCTATTCCTCTTTAAAACTTAGCATTCTTAAGAATAGCCTCTCACTATTTTCCTGTTTCTTTAAAACCTTGATGAGTTATGTACATTTTGGCCATTCCTTCTGAAATTTAAAGGATATAAAGGTTTATTTTCTTTAATGTTTTTGAGGACTTCTTTTTAATATTATAGCACTAAAAATCCAGAATCATTAGTAACTTGCATTTGAACAATTAATTGTGCTGCTTCTTGCTATTTCTTTTAATGCTACAGCCAATATTAAAATAGAATTCAAGTCACCAGCTTAAATAAGTAATGTCCAGCTGGGAGAGCTATCCTAACATTGAGCCTTGTGGCATTGGGCCTTCACCTGTAATTCTTTTATAAAAGACAGGCACAGATTTTCAAGTTTCTCCTTTGAATCTGGGTAGGACAGGGATATCTGATGTTGATCTAAATTCAACTAGACCTACCCTTACACTTACAGGAACGTGTAGAAATGTGTATCTTTAGGTACATGGATTCCTCTGTCTCTTAGAATGAAGGTCCAGATTTTGCTTCAAGAGTGTATTCTCCATCTTTGTGTTCCACAGAGAATCCTGGAAAACAATGAGAAAAAGCTTGGACATTTTCCAAACTAAAGAAAGCAGAGGAGGCTAACAAGAATGCTTCCTACTTTAGAAGTCATTCAAATAACTCCATGGTTCTATGAGATAAATCCTTTCAGGACGAAACTGTAAATAGACATGATTTCATTAGAAAGTATTATAGCCTATTTGTTATAAAGTCTACCTGGAATGACAGTCTTCCAGAATAGTTCCAGAAGACTGAATAAACAACAAGCAACAAAATAATACAACAATTAAGTCCTCTCACTTTTATAGAGTTGTTTAAGGGTTTACAAAGTGACTTTACAAATATTCCATCATTTGAGCAATCAAAGGAGAAATTATATTATGATGATATGTTTTCAAATCGACTGGACTTAACCTTCCTTGCTGGAAGTCATGAGCTGCTGATGTGATCCACCCTCAAGGACTTTCATGTTTCTCAACTACCCAGAACATACCAACCATGTTTCAGGCTTTACTGCTGATATTCAAGTTCAGATATAGATACAGATACAGATATAGATATAGATATAGATGATATAGATGATATAGATATAGATATAGATATAGATATAGATATAGATATAGATATAGATATAGATATATAGATATAGATCATTAAGAGCTGCCCAAAAGACATCCATGAAATCAGGCCTGAAGGATGGTATGGAACAGTGCAAAGATCCTCAGGGTCAGAAAATCATCCAAATTACAAAATTAAAAACTCCTATGTTTGAATTCCAACTCTGCTCCATTTTACTAGCTGTGTAGCCAAGGGCGGTTTCCATTATCTTGTAAAATTGAAACAATACTTATTTTACACAGTGACAGTGGCCCCCAAATAAGACACACCATGAGATTTATACCCATTGACATGATCTAATGCATTTACACCGTCCTAGTTATCTAGGAGCCTACAGGTATAAAAAGCAAAAACAGGAGCCATTGGCTGAATAACAAGACAGAACTTGAAAACTTTAGACTTAAAAACAAAAACAAACCTTCAGCTAAAAATAGAATCTCAGAGAAATTCCCCTCCCACTGGAAAGTGACATCAGAAACCACAGCCACAAAGAATCTTCCCTAAGATATGGGAACTGATGGAGGGCAAGGGTGACTGGAAATCTCAAGGAGTGTCTTTTATGCAAGGCCTCACTTGTCAGTCCCAGTTGGTCAGAATGCTGTGCTCCAGTCCGGTAAGTTCTTTTTAGATAGTCAGTGTCCTTCAGCTCCATCAGAAATATTTAACATACTATGTATACAATGTACGACACTGTGGCAAGAAAACATCGGTAATCAGAGAAATCATAGAGCCCGCATATTTAGTTTTACTGAATTGTCCTAAGGTAAAACCACACTTTGCTTGGCGGGGGAGGGAGCTTTTTTTTCTTCCTCTTTTACATAGATGGATATCCAGGGAACTAAGAATAGAGGACTTCCCTTTTTAACTTAGGAGATCTTACCCAAGTAAGAAACCATTTGATTACATAAACATTCCTAGCCCTCCCAGATGTCAATTTTCTCTCTATAGTATTTTAAAATAAATATTGTGTTTGGCTGGAAATATATTGGTTTGTTCAAAATTATTTCTAGTCTCCTGAGAAAGCATAGCAAGATGCAATTTTTCTCTTTTCACAAGATATTCCTTAATGCAGAAATTAGAAATCATTGACTTCATAACTATTTCCATTTGCCATGGTTATTGGTGTTATGCGTGTGTGTGCGTGCGTGTGTGTGTGTGTGTGTGTAGAACGATTTTGTGCAATGTGACCAAATGTCATGCAAACTCATGGGTCTGCCCAGAATCTAGTTAAAGACCTCTTATCATTAAGACTTCTGTGGTCCTTTCAGTTATATAAGATGAATAAGTTTTGAAGATCTAATGTACATTATGGTGATTAAGTTAACATTACTGTACTATATACTTGAAAGTTGCTAAGAGAATAGATCTGAAATGTTCTCACCACAAAGAAGAAAAGGTAATTATGTGAGGTGGTAAAGGTGTCAGCTAACCCTACCATGATAATCATTTTGCAATATTTAAGTGCATCAACACGTTGTTTACCTTAAACTTACACAATATCGTATATCAATTATGTCTCCAAAAGCTGGCAGAAAAAAGAGTTGTGTGGTCCTGAGTTTGGAAGTTGAAAAAGAAAAATCCAGGTGAGATGGAAAACACACTTGCATATCCTAAGATCCAAGAAACACAAAGTCAATGAAAAGACCAACAGGTTGGAGGTTACAGACACCCTTGGGTAGAATAGTCTGAAGTAAAGTCACGATAGGCTCTGGGACTAGGAGGGATGCAGTTCCTACGTGAGGCTCCTGATGTCCCGTGGGGGGAAATGATGTGACTCCAGTGGGCATTCTAACCCTCCAAATTACATAGGAAGATAGCCTTCAAATTTGTGGAGTTTGAAAAGATAGTTTCTTTTTTAAGTAGTATCTTCCAGCCTGGAGAAGAATTTGAACTAGGTATAGCAATGGTTAAGAGAGTAAACTCTTTAGTATTACCATGTGGGGAGGAGATTGTTACATATTTAGTATTCTATGCATTAATAGCTTTCTATGTGTAAATAGTACTTAATTTTCTTAAACGACAATGTTTAAGAAAATATGTGTAAAGAATTTTGGTCTACATGTTTTTCTATGTAATTCATGTGTAAGAACATTAGGCCTCAGTTTAAATGGGACTGACTCCTCCTGCCCTGACCCTTGCTCGCCTCTTTTCCCTATCTCCGCCCACCTCCTCAAGTACAAAAGTAATCTAAACCCTGCAGCGTTAATTTGTTCAAGATCTAGTCAAAGGGGAGCTACTCAAGCCCCCACCACATGGCAGTACGGTGGTGGTCATTGTATAGCTGCATTCACTGATGCCCCACAGTTAACAAGGGGCCAGCTTAGGGCATCCCTCATGTTTCTCCTCCCCCTACAAAGTCTACTAATCAGCACTTCTTTGCAGAAGTTGGTAATACCAAAGAGCTTATCTTATTTGCTTATTTTCCAAAAAGCTTGTGAAGCATTTAAAGTTTGTCAAACATTTGTTTTTACCACTTGGGGGTATGGTTAAAACTGAGAACAAGTTATGCTTCCTGTTTTCCACAAAAATTATAAAAATGAAATAGAACACAAATTTTCCTTTTACAAAGAAGACAAAACAAATCAAATTTAATAAAGGATGATAAAACATAACTTTTAAACATTCCAACCAGGTATCAAGAGGTTTTGTTTCATTTTTTAAAACGGCCAAATGCATGGAAATCCTAAGGTCCTTTCTTGTTTGCAGTGGTTCTTTCAGTGCCCTGACCTTGGGCATAATAGGTGCACAGAAACACCACATGGAGTCTCTTAGATTTCATGATGCTACTTAAAAAGAAGTTAACAGTGAGTGAGGCTGGATAGTGCTTCTCAAACATGAAAGTGTATATGAATCACCGGAAATGGTCAACAGCAGATTCTGACTCAGTAGGGCTGGGACTGGGCTGGAGATTCTGTTTCCAGCTCCTGGGAGATGTGGACGCTCTTGGTCCCCAGCTGTCATCCTGAGGATCCAGGCTGGCAGCAGGTCTTAGTCAGTCTACAACTGGAGGGCTTACTTTTGTCCTGAAGGCAAAAATGTGTAAGGCAAGCTCTGCCAGAAAAGATGTTTGTTCTGTACATAGCATTTTCCTTTCTTAGGAAACATTGTGAGAGGGGCACATTTTTTACCTGAGTCTTATTGACACTGATGGCTTATATCTGAATTGTTTTCCCCGTCTTGTATCTCTGTCATCCAGTGTACTAAAGGCGATCCCACTGGAAATTGCCTGGTTTTCTTGAAATTCAGGACCTATGAAAGAAAGTGGTTCTATGACTGAGGCTGGAGCCAGCAAATTTTGGCTTTGAGGCCATTTATTGAAATAAACTCCTCTGATAATAAACCTTGAGGACAGGGAGGCTGAGATGAAAGCCAGCCCTGGCTGCAGAAACAAAGGCCAAAGTCATTTAATTGTCACTTCAGTGCTGGTGAATGTGGAGGCAGGTGCCTGGTGAGGCCGGACGGCAACATCCCTCAGGATTCGTTATGATCCAGGCATCAAAGGCCACATCGAAGCCCAGCTGCCAGGAGGAAAATAATAGCCAAAAAAGAAAAACAAGGGTGGGGCTCTGTGAAGAGATGAAATGTACCCTCACTTTAATCAGGAGCGAGTATCAACTGGACAGATTGTGGAGCCCTTGGCCAGAGCTCTGGAGGATGCCGATTAGAGACAGCGTGTGCGTGTGGCCATGTGTGAGTGTGCATATGAGTGAGAGTGTGCCTGCACGCACGCGCGCGCGCGTGTATGTAGGGATGGTGGGAAGGGGAGCCTCCACGGCTACTGATCTTGTAACAGCTGGTCAAAACAACTCAAGAAATGACTGTGGACAGAGCATCCAGGCCAGGTTCTATGTTTGTCACTGTGACCAATCCTGTTATCACCAGAGAGTGCTTCCTTTCTATTCCTCTGGGCCAACCTTTGTCCCCGCTGCCCAGACATTTTCCTGGTAAGACACTTTGAGTTCCAGGATAACAAGATGAATAACTGGAGGCTTGGCGACAGATGATTACTACCCCACATGCAGAAAACACCGTGCCTGCGTGCCAGGCAGACCCTGCTGGTACTTGGAAACAGAAAGTAGGAATCCTGAGGTTTCTAGAAACCAGAGCTCATGGGGACCATAGGGCGTCAGAGGGGCCCCTGCCTTCCTGGAAGCCAGGAAGGGCAGGAATGATTTACAAACTCCCGGGGGTCTTGACGTCTGAACTGAAATAAGGAGAAGGGAAGAAGCTGAAGCTGAGAAAAGCAGGAACCACCAGGGCAGCTGACTCACTGGGATGGACCTGTAGGTTCAGGCCTTCTGCACAGAGTTCTCTCTCCCACTGGTTACACTGTTTTCACTTATCATGCTGCTTAATAGCCTAAAAATAAGATATTAAGGTGGAACTTTAGGTTTTTTTTTTTAATACTAGCCTTTCTGGGAATGGGAATAAGCCATTAGCCAACCACACATTGTTATGAATTAGTTTATAGAGAGTGAGGATTAGAATGGAGAAAATGTAGAAAGCAGGTAATCAGTTCAATCCTTTATTTTACACACGGGGAAATCTTGGTCCTGAGAGAGAAAGCTTCTTGTTCAAGAACATGGAAGTTAAGTGGCAGAGTTAGGTGACAGCTACTGCTCTGTGCAGTCAGACAATTCATGTCTCCCTGGCATAAGCTAAGGTTGACTTATGTAAAATAGTCATCTGCCGAGCAGGGTGAGGAGTTGGAAGCCACAAAGGGCACGGCCTTCACCTCATGAGCTTAGAGTCCAGCTTGGGAGGTGATGAATGAATACGGAGTCAAGTACCACCAACCAGTACATTAAGCAGTTACCATTTCTGATCTGCTTTTAAGAAAGAAAGCAAAGAATAGAGATCAAGAGGGAGAACTATTTCAGACTAGCTGGCAGAGAAGGGCTCAGTGGCCTTTCAGCCGGCCTCTGGAGGCTGGGAGACAGTCAGCCTCTGCAGAGGCTGGGGCCGGGGCGATGAAGTGCCAGAGCTGTGAGCGGAGAGGCAGCCAGCCCGGGGCGTCTGTGGGCTCCTAATTGTCACTCGGGGTTCCTTGAGCTCTGCTAGGCCGGAACAGGAGAAGGGACCTATCCAGAATCCCTGTGGGAAGAGGAGAAGACATCTCAACATGGAAAACCTCTGCAATGAAAATGAACAAAATGCCTGCGAACCAAGGAGAACAGATCAGCCGCAGGATGCGGGAAAGCCAGAGGGAGCTTGGAGTCTGGAAGACAAGGAAAAGTTTGAATATGAGGGAAAGGCAACAGGTGAAGTGATCCAAAGGGTGAAGAAAAGCCGAGAGTGAGGCAAGGCCGGAAGAAGGAAGCCAGGGAGGGACCGAGGGAGGCTGGGGGGCCTGGGAAGCCAAAAAAAGGAAAGCAAATCTTCGAGGGGAAACCGGGGAGCTGGGGAAAAGCCCAAAGAAGACAAGGCAGCCAGGGAACCAAGGGTGGCAGGAAAGCGGCCAGCCCCAAGGAAACCAAAAGAGAGAGCAGCAAGGGGCTGCCTCGGTGCCTCAAGGAATCTGGGGTCTTACGAGGACATGCACTTGAGCAAGGCGGAGATGAGAGACCTGGATGAGATGGCTAGGGTGCAGGATGAGCTGAAGAGAACCAGACACAAACTGCAATTGGGGGTTATGTGGGTGCAAAAATTTCATAGGACCCCTTCCACCCAAGGGTCCCAAGGGAACTTAGGGGTGGCGCAGGGCCCCACAAAGGGGTTTCAAAGACCTTCCTTTTGTGGAGAATCCCTGGCAGGCATTTGCCAGGCCCTTATGCATCAGTTCCATGCTACATGGAGGTAGGAGCCATGCTAATGGCTATTTTATCACAAAGAAATGACAATAAAAGATCCGTGCTGTAATCTTACATGGATGCTCCACTATAGGTACCGCTCTTGTTAGCCTATCGCAGCCCTCTTATGTTTCAGTAGCAGATTTTCATCCACTGTATGGGAAAATGTTTATGGCACATTGTAAAATTTAAAAGAAAACTGTTTGCTGAACCTTGTATATGGCATCAGTCCATTTTTGTAAAACTGCAGAGACATTAACCTAGTGATCTATGTACAGAAAAAACTCTGCTGTGTCCACTAAAAGATTCACAGTGGTTGAAATTTTTAAAAAAGTTTTGAGGAAAGAAAGCTGTATGTGATCGAGAAATAGAAAAGGACAAGATGCTTAGATGCTGGACTTCAAAGACCTGGGTGCAAACCATGACCCCACTACCTGCTAGCTTTGTGCCCTGTACACCTTACCCTGGAATTTTGAGGTCTTAAGATAGTAGTGGTGCAACATATTGTCTTCATCTTGATGGTCATGAGATTAGAATTCACCAATTTCACATTTCACTTGACTTCTACTTTGGATCCTATTCCTAAGCTTCCTACACTATACAGCAACACAACATTTTGCACTCCTGAGGAATCTAAAATTGTTTCTTATTCTTACACTGACTTTCTTAAGTCTTAATATTTTAATATTGCTACATCTGTGACTTCATTTCAAGATCCTGACAGGCTTCCCAATCTTATATCTTAATCTCATTGTTTTGTTACTTGGTTGGACTGAAATAGACATCAATTCATCTGACTTTGATTTTAAGACCATGCTTTCCTCTGTATTTTTGTTTCTGCTGCCACTTGCAACTGCTAGCATCTGTGGACTTCTTAAACTGCCACTTACAGACTGAGTGAAAAGGGTACCTTTTAGTGAGTACTGGAAAAGCTTGAATCAAAATTTCTTTTATTGTGTCATCTCTTTGTAATAGAATAATAGCCATTAGCATGGTTCCTACCTCTATGTAATAGTTTAAACTATGTAATACCTAATTAATTAGGTATTAAGTAATACCTGGAACTGATACATAACATCTAGACAGAAATGGTGATACATTTTCACGAATTGAACATGACCACCCAAACAGCACCCAGATTAACAAATAGAATATTATCAACACCCCAGAAACCCTTCTATGTGACCCCTTTAGTCAGTAACTCCTCTAAGGGCCACCACTGTCCTGACTTCTAATAGCATAGATTCTAACAGCATAGTTTTGCCTGCTTTGGGGCTTTTTATAAATGAGCTCATACACTATGTACTCTTGTATGTGACTTCCTTTGCTCTGCATTGTCAGTCATATTTATCCATGTTGTTGCTGATGGCTGTAGATCATTTATTCTAGTTGCTCTATAGGATTCCATTGGGGAATAGACTGCAATGTATCATCTATAGTTGTTGGGCATTTGCACAGTTTCCAAGTTTGGGGGGGTCACTACAAATAGTGCTGCTATGAATATTCTTGTCCATGTCTTTTGATGATCATATACATAAACTTCTGCTTGATGTAGACCTAAGAGGGAAACAGGGCCACATGCATTTGAGCTTTATTTGCATACTCTTTGAGCAATTAATACAAACTCATGTTTTTAGATATTCAAAAGCTGCAAAAAGTATAGTCAATGAAAAATAACTGTTCCTATCCACCAACCATTCATTTGCCTTCTAAGAAGCACATGGTTACTGGTTTCTTGTGAGATCATTTTTTTTTCTTTTTTGGAACTGCCACGTTTTATCAGTGTTAGAGTTACAGCTTTATAACTACAACCTGATTGACTGAACTGTTGTCCTAGTAACACAAATAAACCACATAGGTTTACTGTACAGTTTAAACTATATATTTAAATCTACTATCTCACTTCTTTAATATTCCCCAAAACTTCCCAGCTAGGTAGAGGGTCATGCCTACCAACTAGCCGGTGAGGATAACTTGGCCCCAGGGAAGTCAATCTTTTGTCTGAGAAGACGCTGGGTTTTAAGTGGCAGAGCTGGGAATAAAGTCAGGATTTCTGACTCTAAAACTTGGTATTGTTTCTGCATTAAAGAATCAAAGTTATGATGTGACAGCAGGGCAGGGATGTGAAAACTGACTGACTCTTGTATCCGGGGCTTCTTGGCCTGCTGAGGACCCAGCTGGCCAAAGGCTGCGTCCGAGCCAAGGTCTCTTCGGGTTCCCCTTCAGAGTTCATGCCACCTGGAAAAGAGGTGGCAAGATTCCCCTGTTCCCAGCAAGGGTCTTAGAGCGCACGCTCCTTTCCCGCCAGAAGTTTATTTAGTAAGATAAATTTGGATATTTGCTCTTGCATGTTTTCTGAGAGACAGCTCAAAAAAATAAAAAAGTCACCTCCACTCCCAGCCTGCTTTTGTGCGCTAAGGTCCAAGGCTCAGAAAGTGATTTGTTTCCTCTTTTTCTTTTGGGTTCCTTTCTCTGCCTGTCACCTCTCTCCTTTCTCTGAAGAACTCAGCAGAGTGGTCCTGTTTGTAACTGCTGAGTTCTGGTTGGGATACACTAGAACCAGGCAGGGCTCCTGTGTTTGGGAAGAGGAACACGCCCATTTTGAATCGTGTTCTGGGGGCTTGTTGAGTGGACTAGCGGGCACTTCAGGACCCTGCTCTCCTCACTCTGGGAATGGAGGTGGAAAGGCAGATGGAGATGGATCCGTTTTGAGCCTTCCTGATGTGACAGGTGCTGCGGCAGCTACTTGCCTGTATCCTTCCTTTTCACTCTAAAAAGAAAACCCCTTCAGGAGCCACCCTTCTTCTTCTCCCTTTTCAAAATAGGAAACCTGCACTCAGTGCAATGAAGCAACTTGCTTAACTAAACATATCAAGTAAATAGTGAAGCTGGAAATACAAATAAGTGGAAATAAATAAAGGACGCAGGAGAACTTCATTCAAATTGCCCCATTAGCTACACTGTGATTCTTTGAGAGTTGGATCATTCACATACTTATTACTGACAAAGAAAACACAGATCTTCCTCAACTTACAATGGACTTGGTTTGGATAAGCCCATGTAGGTGGAAAATGCATTTAATACACCCAGCCCACTGAACATCACGGTTTAGCCTAGCCTGCCTTAACGGAAACCATCAGTCTATGGTTGGGTAAAATCATCCAACACAAAGCCTTTTTTAAATAATAAAGTATTGAATATGTCATGTAATTTATTGAAAACTGTACTGAAGTGAAAACTGGAACGGTCCTCTGGGTGCCGAAAATTGTCAATGTAGGGGGTGCTGACCCTCACGATCTCGTGGCTGACTGGGAGCTGCCGCTCGCTGCCCTGCCCAGCATCAGAGAGAGGATCGGACTGCACGGCACTAGCCCAGGAAAAGATCCAAATTTGAAATTTGAAGTCCACTTTCTACTGAATGTGCATTACTTTTCCCCCGTTGTAAAGTCACAAGTCAGACCATTGTAAGATAAGGACCATCTGTAAAGCCAATTGTTTTAGTATTTCAATTATCACCCCAAGTCTAAATGATTTAAGTAAGTAATTTAAGTAAGTAAATGATTTAAGTAAGTCTAAATGAAGTAAGTAAGATTGGCTGTGGGTAATAGAAGCAGCAGCTCACATAGTTTGGAGAATAGCAATGAGGGAGAAACGGGTTCCTGCCCTCCAGGAGAGTGCAGCCTTATTTTAGGGAACCCATAAAACAATCTGTGACATATCAATGAGCCAGAGAAAGTGAAATATAGACCTGTCTGCATGGACATTGAGGAAAAATCTATAAATTCTTCAACAAGGCAGTGAATCTCAAGGAACTGGTGTTTTTGAGGCAGGTTGAAGGGGAGTCTATTGGCCGAGAAGGACAGGTGTCCAGGTAGAAGACCTGCAACACTGTCAGAGTGAAATAATGTGCTTTGTAGGCAGAGGAATTTGAGAAGGAAGGTCACTTTAAAGAAAGATGTGCTAGGATTGATGACAGCTTGAATACAGGGAGTAAAGAAGAGGTGAGAAGTTGATGCTGATGGTGGTTTCAAGCGTTCTAGTCTGGGATGCTGGAGTGTTATGTCTCAGGCTTCTGCAGAGATGGGCTTCACAGGGCCAACACTGACCGCCAGTGGCTCCATAAAAGCTTTTCTCTATGCCTTCCTGAGGCCTTGCATCATAGCAGAAATATATATATAGAGAGAACACACTGTGCCAGAATCAGACCTTTTTCACCACATACTCACAAAAGAGGGATCTGCGGAAGGAAGGGCAGGTGCTGTGGCCGCCCTAGGAGCCACTCTGCCCCTTCCTGTCTGGTATCTCTGTGTCAGCAGGATGTTTTTGCCCCCCCATCCCCTCTGTAGATGTCTAGGTGGCTGGGCTGTAGCTCAGCTCAGCGGTGGCAGGCAGGAGAGACCCTGCACACAGCCTTTGTTCTTCAGGTCTGTTGTCTTTTAACTTTGCTTGTAGTGTTATTTTACTGACCCAGACTTCTACATTTCTAGGAAGTCAAATGTGTCCTTGGGATCTGGTTTTCACATGCCAATCCAATGCTAAGATTATGAAAATATTCACCTGTAATTTTTTCAAGTATCTTTTAATGTGTTCAACATTTGTGTTAAAGCCTGTGAACCCTTTGGAGTTTGTGTTGATGCAGATAACGAGATAGAGATCAGACGTTAAATTTTTTCCCTGAATGTGTACTCAGTCACCTTCAAACCATTTAGGGAAAAATCTACCTTGTTCTGATTGAATTGACATGCCACCTCGGTCACATACCTCATTCTCACATGTTCTGAGGCCTGGGTCTTGAACTCTTTGTTCTGTTCAACTATTGTCTTCACAATTTTGTCTTTACACTTGCTTTGTAATATTTTAATAAATGGAAGGGCTAGTTCTCCTCATTGCTAAAGGAATCTCCATGGGATTCTAACGGGAACTGCATTCGTAGAGGAATTGGGCTGAGTCTTCTCATCCAGGAATACTTCCAACATGTCCTTTGGGAAACAACAATTTAGATTTTGCAAATGCCTTAGGAAGCATATTTACCATTTATTTCTGGTTAAAAATGGGTGGTGTTTTTCTTAAACATTACATTATCTAAGGATAATGTAATTATTACATTACATTACTGTTGGACTCTTAGAGTACTGTGGTCTCTAACCTGAGATGGCTTATGATTTGTAACAGTTCTTCTTTCTCACCTTTTGTGTTTCCTGCTGGGAATGCCAGACTGGGGGGCTGCTGGTTTCATTCTGGCCACCTTTCTCTCTCCCACCCTCTTTCTCTCATGCATCCCCCAACTGTCCTCTTCCCCACATAGATATTAGGAGCTGAGTGGGAGGGTCTGCAGGGCACTGCTCCTTCCCCTGTCTTACCTGGGAATAAGAACAAACAAGAACAAACACTCCTAATTTTTCCCCTTCATCTCTGGCAGGTGGCTTTTTCATATTTGATTTGACTGTAGGGGCAACTGGAGACTCCAGAAAGCCTTTAAGCAGAGAAGGGATCCTATCTTTTAAAAATAAACATCTGATCCCTCTGGAAGCAGTGTGGACAATGGACAGAAAAGTTGTAAGAAGGGACATGGGAAAATTAACATTAAAGATCATCACACTGGGTGCAGTGTCAAGAACAGACAAGAGGGACAGGTGTGGAGGGGGAAGGCAGGGAGGGTCCCGTAGTGGCCCAGGTGAGAGGAGGCAATGGCCTGGATCCCGGAGGGGAGTGAGGAGAGTCCGTGGGTATTCAGGATGACTTCATGCACTGGGGCTGTGAAGGTGCAGAGAGGGAGAGGCGGAGGGCGGGTTCTGGGTCTCCTGCTGGACCACCAGGAGGGGCTGATGGGGGCGAGGGGATGGCACTGCGTGTGGAAACTTCAAATCCGGAGGCTGAATGGATGCTCCAGGAGGTCTAGAGTTTACCTAGACCCACACAAATGTGAAGTTTGAGCATGTGCGGGTGTTTGTGGGGAAATTCCACACTGAAGTGTGAAATGTGGGTGGTTTAGGGATGAAATCTACAAGCATGGGCTTGAGAATGCACGAGATCTTATAGGGGGAGAGTCAGGAGTGTGCACGCGATGTCTGTTTCAGGAGGAGAAGCAGACAGGAGATGGAGGAGGTGGGGAAGGAGGCAACCCTAGGACGCTCTGGACAATGCTTATTCTAAGGGTGTTACATTCTAACTTTCCCCCTGAGCATCCAAACTTTTACACCAAGAGGTTTATTTTATTTCTGAAGAAATACTTTTATAGGAAAAAAAAAAGAGGCAAATTTTAAATGTCCAGAACCTGTGATCTCTTCTGATTATTGTGAACCTTTCTTACCAGCCAACAACTGTAATGAACTGGGTGTGGAGTAAGAAGCCATTACAGTGGCTATTAGTTTCCTTATTAGTGCTGTGAACTTAGGCAAACAATTCAACATTCTTCAGCTTGGGTTTTCCCATCTGTGTGGCAAATGAAGACCTAGGCCACAAGATTGATTTAAAGTGGAAGGTCCTCCTCAACGAGCCTCGTGATGGCTGTGGATTTATTCAACAAATATTTGTTGAGTGTCTGCTATGGGCCTAGCGCTAGGGCCTAGGCTCTGGGAATGGTGGAGAACAAGTCAGATTACATGTCTGAGCTCATGTGGAGTTTAACTTTTGAAAGGAAGAATAGACAATAAACAAGTCAGCCAAGTAAAGAAAACAGATTTCACGGTGGGCAGTCACTTGGAGGGCAGGATCAAGCCCTTTCTGAGAAAACAGCATTTGTTCTGAGACACAAAAGACCAGGAGTACCTAGACATAGAAAGATAAGGGGAAGGCATTCTAGGCAGTGCCCAGCGCAGGGCAAAGGCTCAGAAGCAGGAGGGAACTGGGCGAGTTTGAGGAAGAAAGGCCAAAGGAGGTGGTATCAGATGCACTGGGTCCTCTCCAGTTCCCAGGGCCCCCCAGCTGCTCTGCATCAGGGATGCTCAGTCCACAGTGTGGGTGCTGTTGCTGATGCAATCATGCATGAATGAGGGGAATCAAGAAGGAGGGTACATTAAAATTTGTGCATTTAATCATATGTATATCAGTTAAAAATTTTTTTTAAAAGAATACGCAAAAAAAAAAATGAATTCCACCTCCATTTCCAAGTTTATGTGTGAAAGTGAAACTGTATCTCCTACTGAAAGCTGCAACTACTGATGATCCACACAAGTGGGTAAAAGCTCTGCTTCCTAGTAGTAACACTCAAAGCTCCCGGACACTTAAACATTTAGTGTCCTGTCCTGTCTTGAAAAATTGTCTGTTTTGCACCTTCTTCTTCCTTCGGTAATGATTACCATGCATCAGCACAGCCTCTTTGCCATCCCACAGGGCCAATGCAATGGGTGAATTGTGTATGAATTATTAGTGTTTTTATCTTTTTTCCCCTAAGCCTTTTTATCCTGGAGGTGCAGGCATCTTTTGTCTCCTGAGGGTGGTTAACAGGCCTTTTGATTTTCCTTCCCCTACATAGATTGTGTAAATTGTGAAATATATGATACTCATCCAGAAGGTATGCAAGACACAAATGATTTCCACTTAACTGTCTCATAAAAATATTTCCACGTGTCACATGATTTCACAAGAAATTTAGAATTCATTTTCAATTAATGGCTTCTGATGCATGTGTATTTATTTCTTTAATTAGACCATAAGCTAGTTATGGTCAGGTATCATTTTGTAAGTGCCTTTGCAACTTCTCTGTTAGTGTTACTGATGTTTGATGTTGCCTTAGAAGCTTGTAAAATGAGTATTTCCAGATGAGGGCTCTATCGACTGTGGTTCACAAGTCTGAAATCACTCCTACATTTAAAATAAGCTGGTCACTTGATTCTCAGGTTGTATTTACACGAATTACACTTGGACAATCGTTGGTTTCTACTCTCACACAAGATTGAATTACTTTCCCAGTAGTTATTAAAAAACTGCCTAAAAATAAACACGGCATTTACTAATAGTTTCTTTGATTAAATCCTCTAAACTCATTGGACTTCTTCTCTTGTTGAAAGTCAGTAATTCAGTAACTTAAATAGGTAGCAGTCCTGACCTATATTCCATTGTTCACTGATGCCAGTTGAACCATAATACTGCTGCCTGTATCTCTTCTGGAATCTTTGCAGTTAAAAAAAGTGCAAACATGCTTGATGACCACCATCTGTGATAATCCAGAAAAAAATGGGTAAAGAAAGAAGATAAAATGAAGAATAGAAACTGGAAGATTTCAAAATATTTTTCCTCTGTTTTTCACAGTTTATAATGTGTGCTTATATGCTGCACTATTAGAAATTACATTGACTTTCAAGTTCCAGCAAAACATTTATTTCAAATGTATTTGACCTTGTGAGTGGGAAGTCCAGGTGGGGGTCACACTACAGTGTTCAACTAGGAATGTGCAGGGTACACATGATTCCTGGGCTGGCAGATGTTCTAAACCCATTCTGTCAGAAGTCATCTTATTTCTTATCTTATCTCTACTGCTCTTGAGCTTTATTTATATACTGCTTAAATCCAATGTCAAGTTTAGGAAGGGCCTTTTGGTTTGTAAAATGGGCAAATTGCAAATATGATAAAAAATGTTTATTTAGAACTTTCTTTAAAAAGAAGCAGTTGATAAAAGGAGATGTTGTGGGTAGATCTGTGTCCTTCAAAAAGGTATGTTGAAGTCCCAGCACCCATTTGCCCCCACCCCAACCTATGACTGTGACCTTATTTAGCAATAGGGTCTTTGCACATGTGATGAAGTTAAAACAAGGTCTCACTGGATTGGGGAGGGCCCTAATCCAGTGACTGATGTCCTTGTAAGAAGAGGGAAATTTGGACACAGACCCACAGGGGAGAAGGCCTTGTAAAGGCTGAGGCCGAGGCTGGAGTGACACATCTGTTCCTGAAGGAGTGCCAAGGATTGCAGGAAACCCCAGGAATTAGATGTTAGGTAGGACTCCTCCCCCAAAGTCTTCAGAGATGGTGTGGCTCTGTCCACACCAGACTTTGATTTCAGACTTCCAGCCTCCATAACCATGCAGGAATACATTTCTATTGTTTGAAACCTCTCAGTTTGTGGTAGTTCATTATGGCAGCCTTAGGAAACTAATATTAAGAGAAAAAGGTCAGTTATAGTTACGCTGAAAAGTATCAAGTCTTCCTCTAATAGAATGTGGTCCTATCTTCATCAGGAAACAGGGGAATTCTAATAAGACAGGGATTAAAATAGTGACAAGTCTTGGCTGACACTGCCACCCTGTATGAGAATTACCATGACAAACATCTTCGTAAGTCACTGTCTCCAGTCTTAGCTCTAAGTATCTGGTCACACTGCAGCCAGACTAAGCCTTCTTGAATCTGATCATTTCACCCACAAGCTTAAAACCTTCAGCGGTTCCCCCATGTCACCCCAGTCATACACAAACTCTTCAGCGGCTTCTTCTCCACTCCCTGCTTCACACTGCCCTTCAGTCTCTGCGTGGCACCTACTTCATCCCTTTGGCCTCATTGCGTGACCACCTTCTGTTTATGCTTCAGGTCTCTATGCAGATGTCCCTTCCTACTTAATTGCCCTCCCAGGCAGCCCCTTAATGGGCCTGGTGCGGCGCTGACGCACCGCTCACTGCACCTGCGTGTGCGTATTGTATCACCCTACAGCCTTGCTATTCGAAGTGACATCCATAACAGAAGGACCAGCGTTGTCAGAGTTTATGTAAGATGCAGAATCTCGAGCGCAGCCAGATCTCCACAATCAGATGTGCATTTTAACAAGATACTCAAGTGATTCTTATGCACATTCAATTGTGAGTTACTGGTCCCATGGGGCTGGGGAGCATTGTCTTCCCAGAGCTTAGCAGTGTTTGTCTTAAAAATAAAGAGATTTAACTGATGAATACATCAGGCTGATTTTGTGTTAACAAACACGCTATACAGGAAAAAAAACAAGTCCCCTTTTATCGGAATGAACAGATTCACGTCTACAGCCTATGTACTGTCACAGGCTTCCTTTAAATTCCCCTTGCTCATCTCATATCCTCTCGTTTTCCTGTCAAATCCTACTTTCTGCATGAAATATATGAATGACTGTTCTATTACTAATCATGTTTGCTATTTTGTTTTGATTTGTTTTAGTAATTTTTTTAACACTAACTGACAGCACAGGTTTGCCAGATTTGTCCTGTGATTTTTGAACGTGGTGCATGAAAAACGATACCTGGTGACAGTTTAACAACTGTCCTCACTAGTCCTTTTTTTTTAAAACAGATGATAGGGGATTCTAATGCTTCGTGACAATTATTTTGTCAGTCCCAGTAGTCAAAATATGTTCATATTTCCTGCAAGCTTTCATTAAATGATACATCGCTTTTCCAGAGACATATCCAGTTAAGAAAGATTTTTCATACTCAGCTTCTAATGCTCTTAGTAGTATGTTAAATCTGAAAAAGAGTTTACGGACCATCTCAAACCCCCAATTCCAAAAAGTCCTCCATGAATGACTTATTTGATCCATCTTTGAAGCCCACCTGCCCCTTCTTCCCACCTTCCAGCAAGTTGAATTTACAATTCCCTAAAAGGCACATTTGCGTAGGGTTTGTAGCTAGTCTGGGTCACCTGGCCAACACCCCTTTGTAATGATAATGTTAGAGGAGGCTTGACACATCCTTTTTAGGTAAACAATGATATAATTTGTTTTTCTTTTGTTGAATGTATTCATTGCATTTCAGGGTGCATGATTTTCCTCAGAAGTTTACTAATTCTCCCAGTCAGGAAGTTAATGGTGTTCCTCACCTATTAAGCCAGTCAAAAGGAGCCTCAGGAGGGCCCCAGTGGTTTGGGACACTGGGCTGGAGATAACATTTAGGGCCGCATCTCTGCCCTGCTTCCTGTGTCTTGCGGTGGTAACTCGGGATTTCTGCCCACACTTATCCCTATATATTTACCATACTCAAGCCTAAGTCGTTCAAAATGAAAAGTGGTTTGGTTCCATGCTTAGAGCATTGTGTGCACTTCTGCGCACACAACCAATCCATAAATAAATACTTGGAGGTTTGTGTTGATTGAGTGATTTAAAGTAAACAAACAAGCTCACATGCCTACTGGGGCCAGATGATGTAAATGAGAAAAGCAACAGCGGGGAGTGCGGCTAGCACAGCCCCCGCCCAAGGTCTCCCGGCTCTGCGTGATGGGAAAACGGCTCGGCGGGTCGTCAGAGCTTCTGATTTTCCAGAGGACGCCAGAAATCGGGGCTTGTACAGTGCACCCTCTCGTTTTAAATGTTGGTAACCAATCCGAATTTTCACAAGAGATTTTGCCGACCAATACTGTGACCTAAACGACACGCTCCTAGGAAGCCGCGCAGCTTTAAGCAGCCAATTTGCAACCTCTGCATTAAATAGCGCAGATAATATAAGAACACTCGTTTTCTAAGAAACTGATGACTGAGAAGGCCGCGGCGGGTAAGAGTTCTTGCTTCCTGTGGGCCTGCCTGAGCCTTAAGCTTAGCAGTGCTCTCTGCCGGTGTGCGCTTGGGCAATTCACTTAATCTGTATAACCCCGTTTTCACACCTGTAAAACGGCCATGGCGGTTAGAGTGCCAGCTGAGGACAGAATGAGAAAATGCCTGCTAAAAGCTGCCAGCATGAATCGGCCCTCAGCATCTGATAACCAGACCGAATTACTCCTTCCCTTTATAACAATGGAATTATTCAAGAGCCAGCCAAACATCGTGCAAATAACTTCATATTCCCAGGCACCTCATTCCTCCATCACGATAGCGTTTGTAAATTTTCTGTAGGATGACCTTACTCTCTTCTGAGTTACAAGCGTCCGGAACGAGCACTTAACGATCTACCCAGAGGAAAGATGCTGTACTTTGAAAATCACAGTCCAGACCGGGGCCTAGAACTTCACTTCTGGAACGACTACACTCTCCGAGTTTGCAAACCTTGTTTTCCCAAACTCTTTCCGGGGTTTGTTTACATTAGTCTCTAATTGCCCATTTACGATAAGGACCCGGCTCCTGCCCTTCCCACCCGCGCCTTTCCGGCTACGAGAACCTGTTCCCTCCCGCGCCTCCTAGACTCCGCCACCACCGCAGCAGCTCCACGTGGTGGTGGCGGCGGGCGGATTCTCGGTGCCGACCCCCCACCCCACCCCACCCCACCCCACTTTGTGTAGGAACTAATTTCGGGCTGGGTAAGGTCTCGCCCGCCGAGCGCCCTGCGCCCCCCCACCGCGGGGCGGCGCCGTCGCAGGGCGGGAGCGTGTCCGGGCAGGTCGCAGGGCGGCGCGGGGTTCCCCGGCGGGCGGGGCGCGCTCCCCTCACCGAGGCCTCGGGGGCGGGCCCGGAGTCAGGTTTCCCTGCGTCACAGGGAAGTCCCCATAAGATCCGAGCGCGGGCCCGCCTTGGTGCCCGGACTGCAGAGGGTGTCTGGCGCGCTGCGAATCGTGTCTCCCTCGCGCTCCGCCCGCCCGCTCCGGCCAGTGCTTCCCGCGTGCAGCTCGCGGCAGCAGACCCGAGGGCGCTCGAACCCGGGCCCTGAGATCACTGGGGTACTGTCGCGGAGCCCCCGTCCGGTCTTGCGGAGATGCCTGGGAAGAAGGCGCGTAAGAACGCGCAGCCGAGCCCTTCGCGGGCCCCGGCAGGTAGGGAGCCGCTGGGGCCCGCGGAGATCCTGGCCGGGGCGGGGGCCGGGGTCTCGGTCTCGGTCTGCGTGGGCTCAGCCAGCCTGCGCAGGGCCGCAAGGTCGGGCCAGGTCTGCGCCCTGGTACGTGCTTCGGGGGCGCCTCCAGAAAATTCTGGGGTTTTGCCCAGGTCTGTGGAACAGCGGCGGAGGTAGCCTAGTTTGGGATCGGGATACAGATTGGGATTTTAACGGATGCACGAAACTCTTCTCCTTCGCTTGCCTTTCAACCCCTCGGGGCCACGGGGCGAAAAAGTGCAAGTGTGGGTAACAGTCACCAGGAGAAAGTCACTGTCACGTCAGGTGGGGACGGGAGCGGCGCCTGCGGCCTCCTGGCCTCCCCGCGCTGACCGAGACGGGCCCTCATCCCCCGCAGGCGCGGACCTTTGAGGGCCGCTGTGTGCACCCACTCTGCCCCCAACACGGGCAAAAACAGTAATAACGCTTGATACTAACACAGATCTTCCACAAAGGACTGATGGAGAGCCTGCGAGGACACGGGTCAAGAGCCTAGAAAGTCTTGCTTCTTGTTAAAACATTTTAACAGTCGATGTTAGTTACGGAGATGGGATGGAAGAACAAGAATTGGTTCGCCGTGTTATTAATCTATACATTCCTCTCCACACATATAGCCCCATCAAATAACTTCAGGTCAGAGCCTCCCCACCCTTTGTAAATCTTATCAAACAAGGCAGCCATCTGCTAAGGGGCTGTAGCAAAGAAGGCAGTTAAGACTCTGGGCTCGGAATCCTTGTGGGCTGTACTGCTGTTACATCAGACGGTAATAGGCCCCTTTTAAGTTTAGTTTCATTTTAGGGCCCATGGGGCGTGCATAAAGGAAGTGGTGCACGGCCCATGTGGCCATGCCTTGAGTTGGCACTAGGTTGCTCTTTCTGGCTCTTGCCTGGGAGGAGAAAAGCTTTGTTCACCTTTTGTGATGTCCTACAGTTCTGACCATGTTTACAAAAGATCTAACCTGTGCATAATCTTCACCCACCCAATTTAGTTCCCAATAATAAGGAACAGAAGAAAGTTCCTCTTAAAGTTGATTACATAGTAATATATTTTGAAAAATTGAGATCAAAATAACATAAAACAATGTGTTAGTTTTGGGTATGGGACCTAATGATTTGATATATGTATATATTGTGAAATAATTACCACAATTGGCTAAATACAAATGAAGTTATACTTAAAACGTGTACTTGGAAATTTGATTATAAACATTTTTCTTAATATTCAGTAAATTACAATTCTCAATTATAAAAACTAATAAACATGTGAATGAAATGTTACCTATTCTCTGTTTCACTCATCTCCATAAAAGCAATGGATCAGTACAGATTGGGTTTGTAGGAGGAATTTGGTTTCCAGTAAAATGTAAATTTCTAAATTATCTTAGAGCATTTGGACTTATTTTTGGAGTAAGATTTTATGAGTTTTTTTATGATAAAATTTCAGTTTTAAAAATTAGAACAAGAATACATTTGCCTATTAAAGAGGGTGAAATTTGAGCTCCCAGTTCTTGCCATTTGAAAAATAAGTCCTACTTGAAAACAACGTAAGAGTTTAGAATTTGACTTCTGTTCCCCCAACCAACTTTAAACGAGACGCCATCATCTGAGGCTGGCAGAATGCCCACTCTGTGCTGTGTGACAAACATCTGTATTTGAAAGTAAGGCATTTGCTTCATCCAGGATGCTGCTTACAAAAATTTTCAAAGTAAATGTCTGTTCTTTACCTTACCTTTTTTATTTTTGTCTGAGTCAAAATGTGTTAGTGTATGTCGTGTGTGTATGCACATATGTCTTCAAAGTTGCCTTTCTCAAATTCAGAAAACAGGTGTATGGAAAGTTAAGATACTGATTCACGAGATAAATACTCAATTTGCCCTTGGGATGGGCAGATTAACTCCTGATGGTTGCAATTTTCAATGATGTCAGTGTAATTGTAATCTTTTACTTTCCTTTTCAGAGCTTGCAGTTGAGTGTGCCATTCAGCTCAGAAGGATTGGAGACAAACTGAATTTCCGGCAGAAACTTCTGAATCTGATATCCAAACTCTTCCGCTTGGGAACCTGACTGCTTCAGTAGTTTTCGAATGAGGAGATTCCTTTAAAATAGAAGGTTCCCCAGGAGGTGCAAATTTCATCAATTAGAGAGAGATTACCTTGTAACGGAGAGAACAGGAAGGAGCTCTCACTTGCATTCGGATGCGTTTGGAAATGAAGATGGATTACATAAAAAATGAATTTCTGTTGGACGGTTCCTAGAAGTCAGTCTCTTGGGATATGAGAACATTATAAAACCACTTTGCTTATTTTAAAGTAAGAATGGAAGAGCTTCGAAAATAGAGAATTAATTATACATTTAATTTTGCTTAGTGAATTATTCTAGCATTTTTGCAGAAGGTTGCTGCCCAGCCTAATGTTAGAGGAGTTGACAAATGTTAGACTGTGGGCAGGGGCCAAGGAACAGAATATATTCAGAGTTTGTTTCTACTTTCGGATGATGACTCCAGAACGATGTATATTTGGTTTATATGTATTATTTGTTAGAAGTAAAAAATTCCATTTTGAGAACACTGAATGTCATAGTGAATGTTGATTTTATAGGTCACTACAAAATATAAAATCATTTGATAGTTTCTTTTGACTCAAAATGTATTGCTTCTTTTTAGATGACCTTTCATTGAATGTGTTTCTGTAGACTTTAACTGGAAAGTATGTACTTTTGAACAAATTTGATAGAAGTATAGAAGTGTTACTTGGTACCAGTAAAATTCTTCTAGGTTGAACATTTAAAGACAGTGAGCATAGGGATATTGTGTTATCCAGAATAATGAAAGAAAAGTGACTTAGGCTTTTTACTGCTGTAATTTTAGTAAATTTAGTAAAATTTAGTTAAGGATTTTGAAGTAACTGTTGGTAGGAAAATGAATGTGTTTCTAAAATCTGTAAAATGCCCTTTGTTATATTAGTCAGTGTATGACCTATAAGAAGTTACCTTTTGAGAGAACTTAAGCATGGGTTTCATAACTGGGATATGCTTTTTTAAAAAAGAGGAACAGATTGCTCATCCAGAATGAAAATCCCATTTATATACATGAAATATATATATAGACATATCTATAGCTATATATATAATATCTGCATATTCCTCTAATGCAAGTTGCATAGAGTAATATGTAGATTTTGAGAAGGATTTGTTGAATTTCATTGTTTTATTATTGAAAGATCAGGCTAACAACAAAGCCCCCAAGTATGTAAGGTAAGAAATAATAATGTCTTAATTGAATTTCAATAGGAATAATCTTATTTATTTTAACCTATTTATGATTAAAATATTTTTTGTCTATTTGAAAATGTGTGTTAAAGTTGCATTTTGGGAATTATGAGTCAAGGGTTTCATAACTACTTGAACTCTTAGGGTAATAGTGTTTTAATATAGGCTGTAGTCACTTTAGATGAAATTTACCTCAGCTTTGTTTTTGTTTTTTTTTTCAGTATTAATGCTGTTAGTTTATTTAGTTGCAAAGATTTTTTTTTTGTCTGCCTAGAGGCAGGTATTTTGCCATCTGGATATTTATGGTCTGTAACTGTATTTATACATATATATATATATATGCATCTAAAACCATACTGTAGCTTTAAACTATTAAAAATTACCACCTTTCTTTTCTGGGTGTTTATTTTTTCATCATATAAGATACTGAGTGTTCATTATGAAATCAAAATATTTTTACTGCTTTCCATCAGCAGGTACCTTTCAACTGCATCTGTTTCAGTGGAGAAAATGGGGACGTTTGACGTGATTTTTGCTGTCAAGGGACTTACACTCAAATTGGGAGAGGAAATAGTGAAAAATAGGAAATTAATTCCAGGCAAAAGCCTTGAGTGCTGCTGAGTGCCTTACATTAATGCCTGGCGAGTGATTTATTTAAAATAGCCTCCAGAGATTCATGATCTAATTAGAAGTGTGAGTCCAAGTCCTTGGCTGTTCCTTTGTCGGCTGGGCAAAAGGAGCTCTGCAATTTCCAGTTAGGTGACCTCATGCTTCTTTCTCCCTTTCTCTGCTCCAGCCCCTGAGTAGCAAGCATTGCTTCATCTGAAGCTAGTCGTGTGCAGAAGTAGGTGTAACTCAAGTGCCTTCCTGTTTGAGTGTGAGAACTAAAAAGATACCCCTGGTTTGTAGCTTTGATCTAGGAGCTACATCTTCCCCCACCCCTGCCCTCAAAGAGTGCTGAAATCCTGGAATGTAAATTACCTTAGATGAGGGAAAGAGGAAAGAGCTATGGGGGTAGGTGACAACTGGAGATGACAGCTGGAGAACTGGGGGTGAAGGCAACGGAGAAAGCCACCGAATGCCTACCAGTTCCACCAGTTCCCTCAGGGGAAGGACTTGGCTTTGCAGGAGTAGGAGTGGGGAGATTGGCTTCACAAAGGTGGGTCAAACTGCATGATGTGATTTGAGGGTCCCTGGAGAGCAACTCTTGTCCCTAAGCCTCTGCATAGCCAGAATTGAACCATTGGTGTTAGTTTTGTTAAAACATCCTTGATGCTCTTATGTAAGGAATAAAACAAGAAGGCTTAGGCACAATTCAGTCTCCAGGTATAACATTTTCTGAGAATTACATTTTAATGTCCATATGATTGTAATTACTGACTGGCAAAATCTACTAGGAATTAAAAATAGTCTGACTTGGATTTTTATTTAAAAGAAAACCTCGATCTGTATTTTGAAAAGTCACGCGTTTATCTTATCTATCAATACAGCTATGAATGAGGTAAGTTCTTCAGTCACAAGCCCAGTGTGCTGTGATTGGGTGTATTAATCTCCTGTAATAGTTCTGCCCGCACTTGGAATAACACACACACACCCACCCCATACGGCAGAAGCAGCATAAATGGTGAAAATCTTGCCAAACACCTCAGACCTTTGTCAGAGGGAATGATGCACCAGGAAGCTAACTGATACCTGGAAAATAGCATTGGGGGATGGGGCATGATGAGGCACGAGGGGCACCCCACTTTGGAATCCTAAACTAGGCTTTTAAGGCAAAACCATTAATGAGCTGTGTGACCCTGGGCAAGGCGGCCTGTGTGAGCCGGAGTTACTTGTCTGAAATCAAGAGACCATGTCATCCCTAAGGGTGCTTGTGGTTTTGAAACAAAATGGGAGCAAAGGGGCCTGAAAAATGACCACTTTCCCTGGCCTCACAGCCCCAACTCCTGACCTTGGTGAAAGAAAAAAATTACAAAAAATAGGGGAGTGGATGTAAAAAGCCAAAAAAACAAAAAACAAGATTTCTGTTTTTGCAGGATTCCTCTCCCAAGCACTGATTCTAAGTCCAGGAGGAGGCCCTGGACTTCTGTTTTCTTGGAACTGAGGGTTGCTGGGGGATTCTGCCTTCCCTGATGGAGGTGTCACTTGGTCAGGCCTACTTCTTACACAGCTGAAAATATATGGGCCACCTGACCGAACACACCCTACGGTGTAATCATCTGAGTATTCTCGCGGAATAGGTCATTAGTTCAAGAGCAACACCTTTGTAAATACAAACCAGGCACTAACTTGAGCTTCTCTTTTAAGGACTTTGAGAAATCAGTTTACCAAGTTCAGAGTGAAACACACCTACTGTCTTCTTTCAAATAGGCTACTTTTAAAAATACCAGAAAAATGAGAGAATTGATAAAAGTTGCAGGTGGGGATTTAGGATTCCTTTGCTTTGTCAGTCTAGGTCCCAGACTGTCCCCGCTAACGCCCCCTCCCCCACCCCCATTCCCCGCTGTGTTCTCTACTCTGTGATGAGTAATTGCAGTGTGTGGAGCCCGGGCTTGGGTTTGGACTGAAAAATGGGATGTGCAAATAACCCCTTGATATTTCTTGCGTTTTATAAATGCTTCTCATCTTTTTGTCATGCTCTCTTACTAATGCTCTCTAATGGAGTTTATGAGATTTGACCATTTTCAATTTCACATCTATTTTCAAAACTACAAAGCTCTCTGCAATCACGGGCTTCTGACTTTGGAATCAGCCAGGCGTTTTGCCACTTAATCTTTTTTTGGGACTCTTGATTGATTGATTGATTGATCTCTGTTTTCTTATAAAATACTGTAAAACACACCTATTTCAAACCCTCTGGAGACTCAAATGAGGTGAGAACGTGCATGGTGTCTGGCTCACAGTCATGCTTGGTAAGTGTCAGTTTCCTTGACCTTCAAGACAGAGAGTTGGGTATTAGTTTCCTGACAAAGCCATGGAAGATCTTGCGCAGTTAAGATTATTAGACTAAGTTGAAACCTTTTGAAGGAAGGTGGCAGGGCAGTGGTGGAGCTGAAGGGGAAGTGGCAGTTTTCCCTCCATGAGGCCATCTGTTTGCAATTTGTAACCTCTTACTGCTGTTAAAACATTTATTTTTACCCGGTATGTAATAGGTTTCATAAATGCTATTGAATTCCCCGAAGCCCCTTGTACCTATTCAGATAAAAGTTCGGGTCCTGATTTACATAACACCACCTCAAGAAATAGGAAGAAGGTCCTGTCTAGTTATTCTTGGCTGGACTAGATTTGGGTAAGGCTGTTTTCATCCAGGAATAACACAGGGTGGGCTCGCCCCTGAGATGAAACTGTGACAATTTGTTCATTTGGACAACAGAGCTCAAATCCTGGTTGCTTTTGTTTTCGGCTTTAGGGAGCTGCATTCACCCACAAGGTTTCCGTCTGTGTTCACATAAGCAGAACTTCCACAAGGTAAAAATACTGCGTATTACTTAACTGTGATGTGCCAGGCCCTTTTGAAACATAATTTTATTATTTCATCTAGTGCTCTCAATACTCCTATTTAGAAAATATGATTCTCTTTCTTCTTTCATAGCATAGGAATCAGTCTCAGAATCATCAATTTCCCCAGAGTCAGTTCATAAATGGGAGGAAGACACAGGATTTGAACTTGTGCCTTCCCGACCTCCAGGCTGTCTTTTGCCAACACAGTACAACTGCCTCCCCGTTGGATTGGGGGAGGGCCCCCCATCCCAGAGCCATACTAGTTTGTTTTCCAGCCCAGCACCTCATTAACAACAGTCGCGTTTGATACCTCAGGGTTTTCTGAGGGTGGGAGGTTGATTATTAAACCAGTTGATAGGTGAAAAATACTGATAAGCGGCAGTGCCCTTTCGTATTCCTCTCGCACAGCATCGCGGCTAGTGGCTTTCCAGTCTCCAGTGATGAATATGTGACCTCACGTGATTCCAAGAAACCAGAGTGAGCCAGGAAAGAAGGTGACGCTGCCTTTCATCCCAGACGGGTTTTGTGGTGGACAAGTGAGGAATTAATTCTGGAAGATACACTCCCTGCCGGCTTGCTTTTTTACTAGCTAATGCCAAAATAGCACCTACGGGGACAGACCCGCAGGAGCTATTTGTAATGGGAAAGAAAAGCATTCAAAAAGCCAGTCAAAACAGCAGTTCATGTGTTTTGTCGGCTGCCCCGCTGCCTGCCGGATCCGCTCTTATTTCAGCAAAGCCAAGCAGAGGTTAGGAAGGAAGAAGAAATGGTCGCCACCATTTTTTTTTAAACCAAACAATAGAGAACGTCTTAATTAACCAGTCTGCATTCCTGATGATTCATCGGGACAAGTATTGGAGGAGGGGCAGGGAGCCACGGGTAGTTGGGTCGATTATGAAATCCTCTGGTTTTACAAAGCTTACTTTTTAGTGAGAGATTCCCAGATCCCCTGCCTGCAGGAAACCCGCACATTTATCAGTTCATCAGAAAGCACATCCTCCTTTAACCATCTTAAAAAAAAAAAAGGCACATATAATACAAGACAGCACCTGCAACTAATATGATAAAAAGTCTCCTTTCCTCCTTTTGAAATTGCCTTAAAAGGAACGGATTTCTAAGCACTAGCAAACCAGGACTAACATTTTTAACTTTTAAAATGTAGATATAGAAGAATGTTAGGAAGCCAGGCTAATACTTCACAGATGACTCCTCGGGGCCTTGGGAAAGTACCAGTCTGGGTGATCAATCTGGGCTTTTCTTCCAGAGTTGGAATTAACATAAAGGAGGAAGAGCAGATACCGCCAAGGTGTGGCTTACTTGCAAATCACACTTCTTCAAGAACATGCTGGAGAAATGAAAAAGAATTTCTACATGTTGAGAAACACACTTCGCTCTCATTTTCAAGCCATATCGTCTTAGAGCTACACTGGAATTCTCTTCATAATATTGCCAATGGGAGGTAGATATAATCCCCTTACTTCGTTGCAACAATTTACCATTTCACTCCTAAAGATTATGGAATGTTTCCTAGTTCTGGTTTGTCTTGGATTGTCCTGGTTTTAAAACTGAAGTCTCCTGTCCTGAAAATGCCCTCAGGCCCAGGCAAGCCGGGACAGTCAACACCCTTGTGTGGTTGTAATGTGCTCACACGGGCACCTTTAGCAGACTTAGCTCTGAGGATCTCTATCTAAACAGACTACATCCCACTTCTTTGTTTCACTTTTGGCTGCTTTGTGAGAAGGGGATAATCATAACTCCCCAGTCTGGTGGCATTACAGGGTTCATTTGTAAGGGGATTAAAAGAGATCATGAATGCAACCCTCTCAGCCCAGGGCCTGGCACTTAGTAAGCCCCCATTAATGGTTGCTGCAAAAAAAAAAAACACTCTGGGGGATTAGGAAGAATTTACAAAAGCCAAATGTTATCATGGTTTTTACTGGAATTATGGCATGTGTACCGAGTGAAGATATGAACAAAGTCCTGAGTTATGGACCTTATAGTTTAGTCAAGTAGACAGAGGAGCACAACTAGATGAATCATGTAAATGGTCCAGAATTAATAGTTATAAACTGGGAAGGTGTTCACTGGAAAAAAGAAAATAGTCAGGAGGTGAGGTATTTTTTATTTTGAGTAGAGAAAGATGTTGTTTACCAGATAAGTTTTTCATCATCAAAATCACCAATGACTCAGAAGTCCTTACAGGCAGGTCTACCAAGTTATCATTAGAATGCTTCTCCAAAGGTTGGTCTTCCTTGGTTGATTTCCTTAAACATACTTTATCATTTTGTCATCTGTCTTCCATCTTGATTTTTTCATAAATACTATTTTCTTAAAAGTCACTAACAGCCTAACTGCCAAGACCCAAAGCATCTTGTGATATTGCATCATGCTCAACCTGTGAGCATCACCTCCTCCTTCAAAGTCAGGTAAAGTGATTAGCATATCACACCACGGCTTGACTCCTCTTTACCCTCCTTAGCAAGTTCCTCTTTCCTCCTGGTCTTTAAATGTCAGTTTCGCAAGGTTCTGCTTTCAACACGTTCTCTAAGAGTAAATGACCTCATGTGTTCCCCCCTTTAAGCTAACTGATTTCCAGTTTTCATCTTCCCTGGCTTCTCCCCCTGACACCGGGCCTAACTCTGTCACTCTGCTAGATTTCTTCATTTTCTAGGACTTGTTTATAGTCCTCATTGGCTTTGGGTTCCTTTCCTTCTCATCTGTGCTGCTCAAATCACTGTTAACTTTCAAGGCCAATGTCAAAAGCCATTTACTTTGAGAAGTATTTTCAAACTGCTGAGATCAGAAGGGGCATTCCATCTTTTATGTTTTCTTAGCACATTTTTTTTCTTCTTCTTATTCAACAGTTATTTCATGCACACCTGTTGATGTACATCTAGTTGATTTTATGTCTGGTTCTACCACTTGATTACAAGCTTCTATAGGTACAACATAGATCTAACTTGTTTTTTAGACCCTGCATCACTTACCAAAATGACATTCATTCATCCATCTGTAGAATAATTTTGACCATATGCACCAAGAACTGCATTTGACACTAGAGATACTAAGATAAAATAACCAAGAACACATGTCACAGCCTTGAATGTCTCAAAGACTAGTGGGGACACTAAGACAAGAACAAATAACTATAATTAATCTTTTAAGTACAGTTCTAAGAAGTGAGCACAGAGCACTGTGGGAGTTATGAGACTCACAAAGTCTGTGTGTGTGTGTGTGTGTGTGTGGCAGGAAGTACTGAGGTCTTTATGAAATAGGTGTTGCATGAGATGAATGCATTAGTTATATATTGCTGTGTAACAAATTATCCCAAATTTAGTTGCTTAAGACAATATACATTTATTATCTCATAGTGTCTGTAGTCAGTAATCTAGGAATTGGTTAGGAGGATCTTCCGCTTTAGGATCTCTCAGAGCTACAATCAAGGTACTGGCTAGGGCCATGTTCTCATCTGAAGGCTCAAATGGGCAAGGGTCTACTTCCAAGCTTTCTAACGTGGTTGCTAGAAGGACTCAGTTCTTTGCTAGTTATTGGACTGGGGGCCTCAGTTCTTAACTCGTGGTTGGCTAGAAGCCACCCTTAATTTCTTGCCACAGGGGCCTTTCCAACTTGCTTCATCAGAGAAAGCATTCAAGAAAAACAAGAGAGAAAGAGAGGGAGAGGAAATAAGACAGAAGTCAGTCTTTTATAACATAATCATGTATGTGACATTGTATCACTTTTCTATATTCTGTTTGTTAAAGAAAGTCACTAGTTCCCACCCACACTCAAGGGGAAGAGAATACACTGGGCATTAATACCAGGAATTGGGGGTTATAGAAATCCACTTTTTTTTTTTGGTTGAAATAAATTAAGCCTTTCTGTTTATTTATTTGTTTATTTATTTACTTATTTATTTATTTTTACTACTTTTCTTTTTTTTAAAATTTTTTATTAAGGTATGGTTGATATACACTCTTATGAAGGTTTCACATGAAAAAACAATGTGGTTACTACATTTACCCATATTGTCAAGTCCCCACCCATACCCCAGTGCAGTCAC
This sequence comes from Manis javanica, assembly GCF_040802235.1. Taxonomy (NCBI): domain Eukaryota; kingdom Metazoa; phylum Chordata; class Mammalia; order Pholidota; family Manidae; genus Manis; species Manis javanica. Next base: position 111,514,336 of record NC_133164.1, read on the forward strand.
TGTCCATCAGTGCAGCAAGATGCCACAGATCCACTATGTGCCTTCTCTGTGCTACAGTGTCCCCCCGTGATCCCCCAGACCATGTGTACTGAACATAATACCCCTCAGTCCCCTTCTCCCTCCCTCCCCACCCAACCTCCCACACCCCTCCCCTTTGGTAACCACTAGTGCCTTCTTGGAGTCTCTGAGTCTGCTGCCATTTTGTTCCTTCAGTTCTGCTTCATTGTTATACTCCACAAATGAGGGAAATCATTTGGCATTTGTCTTTCTCCACCTGGCTTATACAAATCCACTTTTAAAAACTGTCCACCACCACAATGAATCTCAAAGAATGAGAAGTTAGCTAAGTTCATTTATCTCGAAGGAACCAGCATAAGCAAGTGCATGTTGAAGAGAATAACTCAGTATATGAGATACTTTGGTGCTGCTGGATCTTAAAGTTTAAGGCAGGAGGGATAAGTAGGGCCTGCTTCGTCATATTAAGGGGCTTGGACTTTATCTTGTAGGACTGTGGTAGTATAAGGGGAGTAACTGGTAAGATGATTTTTAGATATCTCAGTCTGTCTTATACAAAGATGGATTTGAGGGAAGTAAGTCTAACATGGGGGATATTGTTGTAGAGAGAGGATAAAGTTGGCATTCTTTTAGAGTAAGAGAAGAGGGGCTGATCTGAGATATAAAGAAGAGGTAGGGTTGATTGGCTTTTATTTGCTATACTTGTGGGACATTCAGGTGGAAACCTCTAGCAGACAGTGTGTGTATGTACAACTGTGAAGCTCAGGGGGAACATGGCCCAGAGTTCCCAGCATAGCTTCCTGGGGTTCGGTGAGAGAGAGGGGGTGGCCAAGCAAACCCCCAGCTAGGTGGGGAAATGTCAGTGGTAAAGGAGGCAGGTGGGAAGTAACGAGGATTGGGCGCATAATGTGAGCCTGAACAGCAAGCTAGTTCGAAGACCCGTCAATCCTAAAAATGGGCTTCTGTCGCCTTGTAGGGTGACTCGGCGGATTCATTTTCAGGAAGTGTTTTTTTCTTTAACAAGCTGGTAAAGGAGAACAAGTGAACAGGTAAATTAACAGAGCTGAAAAGATTTTTCAGCTTCTTATGTCCAATCTGGAAATAGCTTTGTTTAGTTAGCTATCACAGAAATAAGCTGAAGACCCCACACTTCTCTTTTCTCTGCAGACGGGTTTTGGAAAAGCTAGGGCTCTTTCTGCCATCCATACACACAAATCAAGGCTGGGCAGAGACTCAGATAAGATGCTGGCCCACAGTTGATTACTCAGACACCCAGAAACACACACGGCTTCCCCCTTTGTCACTTATCTCTCCGCAGACAGGAAAGCTGGGTGTGGGGGGTTGTGGATCTGGTCAGGGACACAGTGTGGGACTTAAAATTGCCCTGCAGGCAGCTGGGATGACTCAGACTGCGTTCTTCGGCCAACACAGTGGGGCCTGGCAGGGTGGGGCTGACTGCAGTTGAGCACAAGAGACCTTCCAGTTGCTTTATTTTAAGCTACAGGATCTCATAACAGGTTTGGTAGGAACTGTAGCGTTGGTGGGGGAGTGAGGAGGGTCTGCATACTGTCTCTAGGTCCCTGTTTTAACAATAGTTTACCCTTTCTTATTGTTTGATGTGTGCAAGCTCATACATTAAGTACTTTGTAAGTACAATTTCATTTGATCCTACCAGCGGCTCACAGGGTTAAGTATGATTATCCCTACTGTTTTTAACAAGGAGGGAAATAGAAGGTTAGAGGGTTTGGAAGCCTGCCCAAAGTCAGAAGACTAAAGGCAAAAGCAGAGATGGAACTGAAATCTGTCTGATTCCAAAGGCCGTGTCTGTAAGAGAGCCACCTGTGGCCTCTCCCTGTGAGGAATTGAATCAACAAGATGTTTGCTGAGCACTATGGCAAAAGTACATATTGACATACATGGCCCTTGTCATCGAGGAGCCACTAGCCTTTCTCTGTCTTACAAGACACATTCTGCCACTTCCTCAGCAGATCCTGCAACCATACCTTCTGGGCACAGACAGAATATGGCCCTTCTCTATCGGAGCCGCCGGCATTCATCATCTGGGCCAGCGTAACAGCCGTTTAACGGTCCCTGTTCTTGTCCTTGCGTGGCCTGGGTCTCCGCTCAAACCTCACCTATCAGAGAAGCCTTCCTTGAGTTTCCTCTGAAACTCCACCATCCTTTGCTGCACCCCAGCCCAGCTTCCTTCTTTGCCACATGATTTGTTGATCTGTTCTCAGCCTGCTGCTCACTCTAGAATGTGGGGCCTCAAAGGGCAGCAGCCTTGACTCTTCTGGGTACTGCTCTGCCACTGGGACCGGGATCCTGGCAGGAACTAGATGCCACCATGCTTGGCCCCTTCCCTTTCATTCTTAACACAGTCTACCCTTCTCCTATTATTTTTAATATGAAAATACACAGAAAATACAGAAAGGTAGAAAAAAAGGGAGATTTCACCTATAATGGCAGTCCCAGACATAATCATTGTTATTACATTTACTATAATTTTAATATTTTAATATAATTTTAAGAGTATTTCAATTGCAAAGAATAACCAATCCTCTTTCTTCCCATGCATTCTGAGTTTTGACATTTTACTTAAACTATTTGAATGCCAGAGTGACTCAAATTTGAGGTCTCTGCTGGGCATCATTGACAGCCTTAGCATTACCAGCTAACCCATAGCCAAATATTTTGAGAGTGCCGGACATAAGAAGTCCATACCACACTGTGGGCTGTTCACTGTGTGGATAATGTCTTGACAACACACCATAGACTATTCACATATTCTTGCATTAATTCTCAACATCTGCTATGTGCTGTGGGGACAGTTTCTGGCCTCAGTTTGAACCTTGCACTGACGTGGTGTCCTGTATGTGAGTTTTCACTGTGCATATATGTGGGGCCATCATGCAGAGGTCCTGGTTGTGCTGGGGGTGAAGGAAGATGGCCAGCTGGTGGCTTTTATGATAAGGCCTGTGAAAAGCAGGGGGGCCGTAATTTGAAGTGGGGAATGCCTTGGACTCAGGAGCAGGAGAGGCTGGTTCTTGTCCAAGGGTTGAACTAACTTGCCGAGAGAACTTAGAAAGTCATTTATTCTCCTGTTGCCAATTGCCACGTGGAGAAAATGCCAGGGTAGAGAGTATATGTGTGTGGTGTGTGTGTGTGTGTTAATTCCTTAAGTCCCACTAGAGATTGAGTATCTTGGCTAATTTTCTTGTGGTTTGCTACCTATTCTACAAACTGAGTGCAGCCAAATAATAAACCAAACCACCTTCTTACCCAACCAAGCAAACCACCAAAATCCATTCCACCATTTCCCATCTCCTGCTCAGATTCCCTAGAACAGGCCAAGCAGCAGAAAACAGCTCATAGTGCTGCTTCATGTACGTTTATGCTGATCTCTGGTTATTTCTGAGTTGCAAGATGATTCTCTGGTCCCAGAGCCTCCCTTCCCCAGTGAAGGGTTAAAGAAAAATTGAGGATTCAACCCACCCTAAATAATAGCATGAGCCAGAGCCAAAATACTGATAGTCACATGTGGCTTCCTGATACTTTAAAGTGCAAAATGTCTTACAATGATAAGAGCATGGTAGAATATTCTGGTCTTGAAGCCCGACCAGTGACTGCCACTTGTAGGTCCTTTTAAGTTTGGAATGCTTTAAACATACCACGAATTGACTTTTATCTGGTTCATCCTGTTGTGAAACAGGAAAACAAGCCGTCCTGGACTGGCAAATGGTTAATTTCACATCAGATGTAGTATTTCCAAACCCTGTTCGATATTGCCTTGTGGTCTAAGCAGGAGGCTCCTTCTCCATGGTAGTAGCTCTGACCTGAACACCCCAGATGTCATATGCCTTTGGAATGCCACCAAACAGGGGCACACTTCATTTGCAAGAGGACACTAGTGCCTGGAAATTCATAACTTTGTGGCATCTCCAAGGGGTATTTCATTTCACCTGATAATAGACAACTTCTCTTACAAGTACAGTGTGACCACATCATCCTATCGGATTTCTTGCCAGGGATTCCCAGAGGAGGGAAGATTGCCTTTGGCTGTAAATGTTTCCTTACATAACTTGCAGCTTTCTTTGTTTTCTCCTCCAGACGAACCTAAAAAACACGGGTGGCATTTTTCCAGCTCTTTATTTGGATAGCATGGCAGGAAGATGCTTTGATGAATTCACTGAGTTTTTGGTGGATTATTCCATGAACCTCCTGCTATTGGACAGACAGAAACCCAGTTCTATTGCCTCAAGGGAGAATTGTCATAGCAGAACCAGGAGACACAAACCAAGCTCTTGGCTTTTAGTTTCCAAAGCCAACAGCTACGTGTAAGATGGGAAAGAGTTGGGAGAATGGGTGGTCAAGCAGAACCCATTCTCCTACCACAGAAGATTAGATAAAGTTGCCAAGACAGAAAAGACTTGAAGAGGGGAAGAGGTCAGTGAACCTGGGGACAAGGGGACAACACGTGGTCAGGAGCAGAGTCAGCTGAAGCAAACACTGTGTCCAGCACCAGCAAGCTGCTGGGGAACCTCTGTAGGATGTAGAGGCTCCAAGCTCTGTTGGTGAGCATCCTTCATCTCTGACATGCCATGGGTACCCTTTTCTTCCAGAAGACCACCCACCGCAGCAACACTTGCCTATATCTCAGATCTGTGCTCAGCATCTTCTTAATGCTCACTGCAGGGGGACCCCCTTTCAGCAACCTAGTGCCTGTGAGCTGTCAGGGAGGTGTCTTTCCTGTTCCTTTTATTTTTCCCTTAAAATCCTACTGTACTGCCTCTGAACAGAAGAATATTCCATGTTGGCAGGCCCTCTGCTTCCAGGTGTCACACTTCAACAGACCCAGAACAGATCATAAAGCTGTCAGGATATGGGGTTTGATCAACTTACCAAGCAATTGCAACTTCAGATGTGTTAATTGTGTGATCCTTTTCAGGCACACATAAGAACCATAACCATTGCACTGAAAGAAAATTTAGTTTCAAATTATCCATATGATTTCATGTTAATTCATGTTTTTATTCATCATAGACCCTAATGGGTGTGGTTCAATTTGAGAGGATACCACTCTAGAATCATTTGTTTTTATTTGCATTCTTGGCTCATTACTTGAAACTAGTCTATTAATACCTGGTTTAATTAGACAAACTTAGTATGGGATGGTTGAGTTTTCTTTCACTTGAGTATTGTTCAGTGCAGGCTAAACTGCTGCAAACGATCCCAAAATGTGAGTGAATTAGCAAAATGAAAATTTCATTTGTTGGTCACACAGAGTCTAATACTGATGCTCCTGGCGGAGAGGCACTCTAGGCTTCTCTCTTTCAGTGGGGGGTATGATGACCCAAGATCCTTTCACCAGTGGTTCCACCATCTTCTGGCTTCTAAGTCACTGTTATAAGGTGAATTGGGTCCCCCCAGCCTGCTCAAATTCTTATGTTGAAACCTTACCCTCCAGTACCTCAAAATATGACTGTATTTGGAAGTAGGGCCATCAAGAGGAGATTCAGTTAAAATAAGACTGTTTCGGGGGTCCTACTCCAGTCTAATTGGCATCCACATAAGAAGAGGAAACGTGGGTGCATAAGGCAACACCAGGGATGTCTGTGCTCAGGGAAAAGACCGTGTGAGGACACAGCCAGGAGCAGGCAAGGCAAGCCAAGGAGAAGGCGTCCGGAGAGAACAGCCAGCTGATCCTTGATCTTGGACTTCCAGGCTCTGCAACTGTGAGAAAATAACTGTGCATTGTTTAAGCCATCTGGTTTGTGGTGTTTGTTAGGGCAACCCAAGCAAACCAGTACAGTCACCTTGTCATCATCCTGAGAACAGATAAAGGAAGAGACAGGAGAGAATCCCCACAGGGGCTCTCTGTGGGCCAAGCCTGTCATCGGTGTAAGTGGTGTGTATCTTGTCCATCTGTAAATACTCCCTGGCCCAGAGCTGAGTCACAAGTGGTGGCGGGTTCACAAGTGTTCCCTTGTGATTATTCTTTAAACTGCTCTTGTGTGTTTCTAACACTCTTTGATGCATGTGGTACACATCACAGTGGCAACATGAAAAATATAACAAAAAAGTTAAAAATAAAAATTGTATTCTAGCACCTCAAAAGTGATACTTGTTTAATAGAAGGCTTAGCTATCTCCTTATTCCCGATGTTAGGGATCCAAGATCACAGAGAGAGGGAGGGGACAACAATCTTCCTACCTTCTTTTAGATAAACCCTTCAGGGGTTGACATTTGTGTTGTTTCATAATTATTGTTATTCTGTGTTTTGCATTTGTAACTAAACAATGATTAAGAGAACTATTTTCAGAAAAATAAAAAATGTACAGATTAGCATTTTTTTTTGTTATTAAAGGACATTAGATCATTTTTTAGAAGAGGGGTTGTTTTGATGCTCCATAAGGCTTTTCTGAAAATAGCCCTCTATATTTCTTTAACAGAATTATGTTTTTCTCTAATGGTTTTTCAGAATTACTGTTTTATTGCATGTATGCACTCTCGTTTCCTCCATGCTTTTTTCTCAGACACAAAAAAGACAGCAGTAACAACATGGATGGAGCTGGGAGACATTATGCTCAGTGGAATAAGCCAGGCGGAGAAAGACAAGTGCCAAGTGATTTCCCTCATTTGTGCAGTATAACAGTGAAGCGAAACTGAAGGAACAAAATAGCAGCCGACTCAGGGACTCCAAGAAGGCACTAGGGGTTACCAAAGGGGAGGGGTGGGGTAGGGCGGGAAGGGGACTGAGGGGTGTTATGTTTAGTACACATGGTGTGGGGGATCACGGGGAGAACAGTGTAGCACAGAGGAGGCACATAGTGGATCTGTGGCATCTTACTACACTGATGGACAGTGACTGCATTGGGGTGTGGGTGGGGACTTGATAATATGGGTAAATGTAGTAACCACATTGTTTTTCATGTGAAACCTTCATAAGAGTGTATATTAATCATACCTTAATTAAAAAAAACCTGAAAAAAAAAGACAGCAGTAGTTGAGATAAGTAAAAAAAGAAATAAGTAATTGACTGAAAGCCTTTCTCCTATTTCTGTGTTTGTGTTTGGTGTCTGCCTTATCTGTTGGGGAATGGAAGGCTCCTGAGGGCTGAATTATGGTTTCCATTGATGTCTAAGGCTGTCCCTCTCCTCGAGTTCTGTTCAGAAATGTACCATATGAAAAGCCGAATTGTGGGGTAGTGAAGAGCGTGAAGTCTGGTTTTGAGTTCATCACTCACTAGCTATGGGACACTGGTCACTAGCTATGGGACAAGGTACTTAACCTGCCTGTGGCTCAGGTTTCTCACCAGGGATATAACAACAGTGATCTCATAGGGTTGCTGTGTGGATCAAAAGATTTCATATATGGGAGGAACTTAAAACAGTGTCTGGCATACAGTAAGTGCTGTGTAAGTGCTTGCTGTTACAGCTATTAATACCTAGCAAAGTATTATCAGCTACTAAGGAGAGAAAGCTGCCAGTGTTTTTCTGCTTTAGCATCATCTCTTCCAGGAAGAGTAGAGACTATCAATGTGCAGAAAGCCAATACATCAGTTAAAAAAAAATGAGAACAATTGCACAAGATGCCAAAATGAGAGAATGAGAACCTGTCCTGGAATTGCACAAGTCTTGGCATGCTTTCTCACAGATGCCTCCGAATTCCACGGCTTTAGGAAAGACCCAACTCGTAGCTACTATCACAGCCACAGATCATCCTGCCCAGTTCTCCAGACCTGCCCTATGGGAAAGACTGGGCGTGGTGTGGCAATTCCATTCTGAGGGAGAGTGCTGTTATTTTAAAGGAATTGAAATTGGTGAGAAAGCCCAGGCTTGGTGGGTAAGTAGGTAGAGAAGTGTGGAGGTCTGAGAGGATGGAACTTTCAGGCCAAGACTTGCTGAGCATGTGTGGGAGTGTCTGTGACCAAATGCTGGGGCTGCATCAAAATAAAACTTACTTCTAGAAGTAGGTGCCTGGCAGTAGGGGAAAAGGGAAAACAAAGCTATTAATCATACGGCCTGCTCATCCTTGACTTTTCACCAAGAATTCGTGTAGGGTCTGACAGGACACATCCAGAAGACTGAAGGTTTTGGGCCCCCACCACCCTTGCTAACCTTCTAGCTCTCATTTCATGCCGAGGAAGGTTCTCTCCTTTCTCCCCTACTCCAACGGCACTCCCTGGGGTGAGCACATAGGCTTCCCCAACAAAATATTGAACCAGAGGAACTTTGCAAGTGTGGGTGAATTTAGGAATGGGTATACGTCTGGGGAAAATAATCAAAATCCATGGGGTGGTGCAGGAGTGGTCTCCTAAGGCAGAAACCCTTCTTGAAGCAAGCTCTCTTGAATTTAACTGAGCAGAGAGCACAGACACGTACCTGCCAGGCCCTAACACTGTGTTCCTGTGTTCATTTGGGCAAATTAGTTTTAAATTTCAAAGTCTCAATGTTTTCACTTGAAAAACAGGTATTGTAAAATCTACCAAACTGGTTAGATTCAAGGCAAATTTTCTAGTCCAGAAGTGGAAGTAGAAGCCAATTCTTTTTCTTCCAAGTGGATGGGCCTTTACACAGGAAGTCAGCTGCAGTGAGTAAAACAAAATACAGACTTGAATGTTGCCTCCAGTCCTTCCCAGTGCAGTAGGGAAGAAAGATAGAGGGGGAGTTTCCAGTTTCTCTCATTCAGACAGGGTTTTGCCCAAGCGCCCCAGGGAAGGGAAGCGGTGCTGGCTCAACAGCTCACCAAGCCATTCTCCAATTCTCGCTTCAGTCCAGTTCTGTCACTGCTTCCCTGGAGCTGGTGTTAAAGGCTCAGTCCCACAAGGCTGCCCTCACAAGGGACTGAGTGGCTGTAAGTCCAGTTCCCATGGCCCTCTCTCTATGTTCAGTAATTGCTAGAATGGCTCACAGAGCTCAGGTGAACACTTTATTGACATTCACCAGTTAATTACCAAGGCTTGCACCTCAGGAACCTCCACATGGAAGAGATGCTTAGGGCAGGGACAGTACGGGAGTACAGGGCTTCCATGCCGGCTCCAGGTGCTCACCAACCCAGAAGCTCTAGAACTCAACTGCTTAGGGATTTTCATGGAGGTTCCATTAAGTAGATGTGATTGATTGAGTCATTGGCCATTGGTGACTGGACCCAATCTCCAGCCTCTCTCCTCTCCCTTAGGGAGTGGGGCTCAAAGCTCCATCCCACTAATCAAGCCTTGGCCTTTCTGGAGACTAGCCCCCAGCCTGCAGTGATCTAAAGGTCCCCAGCCACCTCATTAGCATACAAAAAAACACTCTTTATCCCTTCTGAGATTTCAAGAATTTTAGAAGCTTTGTGTCAGGAACTGGGGACTAACACAAATATGTATTTCTTACTGTATCCTCATTGGCTCTGTTCACCCAGTTGGAAGAGGAAAAGTGTCTATGCCAAGGACTCTGAGCAGAGAGCATTTCTCTGGGGAATATGCAGACTGTGGGTCCTGATGCATCCAGGTGTCCTGAAGAGATGTGCATAGGATACTTTCTGGGGCTGAAGGTCCTGACTCACTGCCATTGTAGCCTGGGATTCCTACTACAAGAATAAAAGAATAAAATCCAGTCATACTCTGATATTTCTAACCCAGCAATTGAGATTCAACTCAAACTGTTATGATGTTCTCAAGGTGCGTTTACCTGTTTAAGGTCTAGGGTTTCAAGCAAGCTAGGGGCATGCTGACGACTGAGAAGAAAGCCCTTTGCAAGGTGGTTTATGTGAGCTGTCTTTGCCAGTAAACCTACGCTATGAGGTTGCTGTGAGGATAACTGAAGCGAAATAACTTACTAAGGTTCCAAACACAGTGTCTACTCTGTTAAGTGCCAGAAGGTGAATAAAACATACTCAATTCCTGTTCTTATGATTCTTCTGGTCTCGTAAGAGAACGGAAAAATAAACCAACAATTTCGTTCAAGTTCTAATTGACCAGGGATGTAATGCAGTGTTTGTGCATGAGTGCCCATGAACCCCTGGAACTTTTATGCAAAATTAAGCTTAAGTGAGCACATCCTATTTTCTGGGGCTAACCTCCAAAGGTTTCATTAAATTCATAACTTCAGAAAAGTTGGATATCTCTAGAAGTAGATGAAAGGCACCTCAAATTATCTTCTGAACCACAGTATTCTCCTCTGTTTGCCAATATTTTTCATGAAGCTAGGCATCCATTTTATAAAAGCCAATGAAGATGTTTGCAAAGTAAAAACTATAGACTAATTTCACTTATGGATATAGTAGTATTAAAAAATATTCACAAATCAGTTGTAGTACTATATCAGAATAGTAGCATACAAAAATTAAATAGTATTATTCTGGAAAGCAAGAATAGTTCAACATTAAAAAAATATCTATAAATAATAATTTATCATAGTAACACATTAAAACAAAAACTCACAATATCAATAGGTATTCAAAAGGCTTCTGTTAATTCAGTAGCCATTTCAGAAAAAAAGCAACTTAAGTGTAGTAAGATTTACCAAAACACCAAAGCTGACATCATACCAAGTTTCATAGTGCAAAATAAGTCATTTGAATTAAAATCAGGAACATCTGTCCCATTCCTTCTCTGTTGCTTTGGAGGCTCTAACTATGCAATAAGAGATTAAATAATCTGTGTAAATATTGGAAAAGAAAACACAACTCTAGAATTAACAACCGAATTTAGTAAGTCCTTCAGACTTCTTTGTGTGTCCTTTGCCTTTATTTATTTAATCAATAATGCTACATTTTAATGTAACTTTTTATTTTTATGTGAATGGATTTAATAATCTTTTCCTTGAAAATTTAGGATTTTGTATCCCTGCTGAGACCTTACCCACTCAGGGCTGTCTTCAAGTATGATGTCATCTAGCAGTTTTGTGGTTTTGATGTTAACTTTTGTTCATCTGGAAACCCTTCTGGCTTAAGGAGTGAAAATAAATCTGGGCTCCAGTTGCATCTATCCTCCAAACGGTTGTCCTAACACCATTTATTAAGCAATAGTCTTTCCATCGTTGATTCCAAGTGCCAACCTGACTACAGATTACATTCTGGAATGTCATTTGGTCTGTTTCTAGAATTCTATACGTCTGCTTATTTTGTTTGTAGTTCCAAGGCATTTTAATTTTTGTATCTGCACTTTATGTTTTAATATCTGGAAGAACCAGTTTCTAGACAGAATATGTAGCATTTTCAAATCGTGAAGAGAAGGTGGGAACAGAGAAGTTAGTGATATTCCAGGAGAAAGGTGGTATGTAGACGGATGATCCCTGAAGATGGAGGAAGTGGTTTTCTGAGCCAGTTTGATGAGGTAGCCTTGGCCAGGAGGAGGGCAGAGGAGGCGGGATGGCGGTGGCCGCTCACTGCCCTCTAGGGAAAGTGGCCTTTCACCTTGTTCCTGACAGTGGCCATCTGCAGCAGCCACCTAAGATTCTGTGTCCATCCATGTCCATCCCTCACTGAATCAGGAAGGCTTGAGCAAGGCTCCTGTTCAGAAGTTAACAAGCAACCTGTGAAGTGACTGGATACGAAGAGCTCGGTGCAACCGTAGGGGAGAGAATTTCATCACAATCACTAGTGTGTTGATTTGCTTAAATGATTTGCTAGTCATTTTCTAGTTCCAGTTTTTCTTTCCATAGAAAAACATAGACTCCCAGGATGAACAACAAAGCAAGTTTTAGTATTACTTCTTGTCTTCCATAGACTCCCGCAGGGAATGCAGTGTCCTTGCACAGAAGGGAGTCAAAGATCGGAATTTCAGGGTCCAGCTGTCACTTGCTGCACAGTAAGTGACGGGGCCACGTTTCCTCCCAGGCTCAGGTCCTAGAGGACGCTGGGTCTTGCCTCATCTCGCTAGGGAGAAGCGGCAAGTCTGCCAGGCTGTCTCAGCAGGGCAACAGCCTCAGGGGCGGAAGGGCGCCCTGTTACTCAGACTGCCCAGGACAGATGGCCACGGGATCCTATGGTTGTGGGCCTAGCTGACTAGGTTGGCATGAGGAGCACATCTGCCTTTTAAACATAATCATTGCAAGAGTCATTCAAAGATAATATATGCACCTAAATTCTGCCTGTTGATCTGTACTCAAATGGCATTAACCTGTTTCATACTTAAAGGTTTTAATGAATTTAAAAGAACAGTTCCTGCTAGTAAGGGAAGAGAGTCCTCTTCACAAAATGCCCTTTACTTTTTGAAGCCCAGACCCCCAAAGGGGATTCCTCTAGGCGCCCTACCAATTTGTTAGGTTAACGGTCTTCAGTCTGTGGTCTCCATGCATTTGGAGGGCATACAAAGGCTTCCCAAGGGGTACACACACCTGGATAGTTTCAAGGAATGGATTTGCTGATGCTCAACTTTGATATGTATATTTTTCTACAGTTGATCTGCCTGAGAGTTTGGCTTCATGTCCTCTTTTTAACCACCCCTTACCCATTTATTATGAATCTCACTGACCTGGGAGTGAACACCCCTGTACATGAAAGCAAAGGACAGTCGGCAGTGTTGGCAAGATGCAGAGGTAGTGAAGGACTAATGGGGGGCTGAGGGGTTCACTTGCAAGTGGGAGTTCTAATTGGAGAGGACGCGAGCATGTTAGATTTGCCTCTGGCAACTATTAGTGATTTGTCTTTAATGATAGACAACTTAAAATGTAATTTATTTTTCATGGTAAGTCTTCAGAATAATTTTATCAGGAAAACAGAGAAGTTGTTCAGACATTGAGTAACATTTCTATACACAAGTAGTTTCCATTTCTATTTATTTATTTGTAGAAAGTTTTCACAATTGTTTTGAAGGAATGAAAACAGACATAAAATTGATGCTGAACTAGTTTTAGTGTATCATCCACAGATACATTAAGTAATTGAAAAAAATCCCTCTAAACCATTAAACAAAATTGTCTCATTCAACTCTTAAGAGCTTCATTCCCAAAACATTTTGTATCTTATATTTTGACTTTATATTTAGTGACTTAAAAAATGTGGTATTTAGGTGCTTTGATCCATTGTTTTCTGATAACAATTGTAAAGATAATTCAATCCCAGAAAAAATAATTTTTTAAACACAAAGCTTTATGGTGAAAGGAAATAATTTTTTCAATTTCAATTTATTTTTGTTATAAAAGGATAAGGAAGATCATTCAAGGACTTTCAGGCATAGACACCTGACATGAGGCTGTAGGTCTGTGGGGCAGGAAGGCAGAGCACGGAGCTCGGGGCTGGGAGCTCGGCCCTCAGATCCCCTGCTCCGCACTGAGGTGGGGGCCTGGAGGCCGCAGGACGGCTGGCGTTCTCCGGCTCTGTGAGGTCATCTCCCTGATGACGATGGGTATTATTAAACTCTAATTATTCAGGCTACAGTATGTTGCTCCCTGTCACTCAGAAGGGAACAAAATACATCATTCTCCTTCTTCAGGAGAACAGGAGGCAAGTCCACGGGCCGAGTACCAAGAGGGTGTGAGTGAGGCCAGCGGAGCAGCTGTAGCTGATCTCCTCCCCACACCTGCCCTGCCTCAGTGGTTTAATGTAAGTTAATTTCTCATTCAGGTAAAAATCCATTTGGCACGGGGAAGAAGGCAGGGGTTGTGTGTGTGTGTGTGTGTGTGTATGTGCGTGCACATGAGACTTGTTTTACAGTCATTCAGGGCCACGTTGGACGGGGCTCCAGCTCTTTAACTGGTGACATCCAAGGCTTCCCCAGGTTGGGAAAGAGGAAGAGGAGCATTTGTGGGAGGCTGGGCAGGCCGCGCCTGGGAGCAGGGGGGTCATCGCTCTGCTCGCATTCCGCGACCAGACCTCAGCAGCATAGCCACGCCGTCTGCAAGGGAGCTGTGAAGTGTGGCTTTCCTGGGCTCCTTGGTGGGCTCCTCAGATGGCTATATCTGCATTGCTGGGGTAGAAGGTTTGAGAGAAAGCTGAGAAGGTTGAAAATAGCCACTGGAGTGTTAGAGGAACCGCTGGCCAGGAACACAGGAGCCCGCTGGGCAGCATCAACGTCAAGCTCCAGTCTGCGGGGTGGTGAGTTTCCTCCAGCAGCTCCCAACAGCAAGGCCGACAGTTGGTTAGCTCGAGGCTGGGGCCTGGGGGTGGGCATGGCAGAAGGAGAAGAGAACAGGGGAGCTGACGACTTTGGTAGGAGAGAATCCGAGGTGAGGTGCTACCATGCATTTCATGGATCAGGAAGAGAACAGACCGGCTGATGGGCAGAAAAGGAAGGGCCCCAGTGCCTGGAAGTCTTGGTGAAACTGAAGAGAGATGTAGTGGGTGGATGGGGTGAGAGCTGGGGATCAGGGCTTGCCTCCAAGAGGGGTGTGTGTTATGGAATAAATGTGTGTGTTCCCCCCATATTCATATGTTGAAGCTCTACACCCCCCCACTCCCGGGGTAATGGTATTAGGAGGTGGATCCTTTGGGAGGTGACCAGGTCATGAGCGTGTAGCCTCATGAATGGGATTAGTGTCTGTATACGGGTCCTGAAAGGGAAGCTCTCTCTCTCTGCCATGTGAGGATACAACAGCTCTGTGCTGATTTGAGGAGGGCCTTCGCCAGAACCTGACCATCCCGACACCCTGATCCCTGCCTCCCAGCCTCAGAACGGTGAGAAAGACACTTCAGTTGTTTATAAGCCATCCAGCCTATGGTATTCTGTTACAACAGCCAGAATGGACTAAGTGCGTTTGAATTTAGCATTTCGTAGCTGGGACAACCCTGGGTATGGCGGAGGTGCAATGTGCGGCCAAGGGTGTGGTGGGCTGGGAGGGCCTGCCGTGAAGGTCATCTTTTCCCTCCTTCGTTCTCCTCAGATGCCACCCATGTGTGTGCCGGGTCCCAAAACATACCTGCTATATTGGTCATTAGAAGGTTAAATGATTTGAACCAAAAGCAGTTAAAAATAATTACTAAGTAAATTTTGTTTATAAAATATTAAAAAATACATTTTTAGTGTTATGGATTTGTACTATAAGAAATATATGTCCAAATACACAGCTTCATTCTGGTGATTATGTCTACTGTTCCCTTCCACATAGATGCATTGTATGCTGTATAAATAAAAAAACAAAGGACACTATGACAGAGCAAGTGGGGTATTAACTTAGCAAAGTATAAAATTAAATTGTCTTGCCAGTGGATGGAAATGAAACCTAGCCTACTGAAACCTCATGTTGTAACTGTTATAATCCACATGACTTAAAGTGAATGGTTGGCAGATTAAAATAAGAACAATAAAAAAAAAGAAAAATAAGAACAATTTTAAAGAACAATACCTTTTGCTATATTAGTATCCTGATAGAGAAATGAGGGTTTGTGGGGCCTAACTAGATATAGCAATAATGATTTAAACTCTGAAGGTTAGCAAATACTTTGTATTTTAGTCAAAGTTAGTCAAGTCTCCCTTTTCCAATAAAGCCTTACCAGGTTTCAGTTAGGGAGTTCTTTCCGGTAGGATCCTGCCCAGGCAGAAACAATTATGATGTAATTATCTTGGCTTATGTAGGTAAGAATGCTACCGAGTAGGTAATGTCTGTACTGCTCAGGTATGAGGACTGGGGAATTCCATAAACAGACTGCTCTAGAAGACTCTTATCTATACATATTTTGCCACGGTCTTGCTCACTGTATTAAAGCATAGCTTTAAAATGAGATGCAAAAAAACATTTCTCTGTGTTAACATAAAATACTCTTTCATCATTTAGGCCACAGATAGAGTCCAAGAAGTTGCCTACTGTGTTTAATGCAAACACCATGGGGTAGGTCCTTTACCTCTGTCCTGAATTGTTAGCCCTCGGGGGAAGCTGGAGCTGACCTAATCAACACTTCTGCAAACCGGCAGTGCAGTTTTCTCAGCATGAACTTGAGTGAGATGAGAAATCAGAGGTTTGGGTGTGACTTAGATTACTCCCTCCTATTTTAGGGGCTGAGAACATCTTTAAGAAACATTTGGGTCCAAGGACATGGAAGGTAAATGGTCCACAACATTTTATATTAAAAATTCAAAACCTCACAAAATTCTCATCTTTTATGAAATAAAAAATGTTTTTTTTTCTTTAAATCTCTGTCCCAAACTCGGGTTATTCCCAAAAAGGTCTCAAATGCACAACTTTTCCTTCTCTTCATACAAGAACCATTGTGAATTCAATCTTTGATTATAAAATGTCTGAGATTGCCACTCTCCCTATATAAAAACAGAAAGGGTAGACTTCTTCAGATTTGTATTTTAACCACATGGCTTTGATCTTCATTTTAGAATAATGATGGCTATGATTTGTTTTCTATTGTATTATTCATTTAACTGAAGCCAGCAAGCGTTATGAGTTTATCTAAGTGAGGATGATAGAGTCTGTGGGAGAAAATGAAATCCATTTTCTTACTACAAAGGGGACTTAAAATGAGCATATGTTCCTAAAGAAAGTCATGTTCTAAAAGGATGGAATGATGTGATGGATTACCCCAACAGCCTGAATGACTTTTTATTTTTATTTAACAAGGAACTATCTATTGTTAAAAAAAAGAAAAAGATTAAAAAATATGGAATAAAGCATAAAAACTGCAATTTGCATCACTGGACTCAGAGCAAGAGAAGTGGTCCAATGCTTAGATATAATTTTACTCATTTGAAGGTCAAGAAAAAAACCACCTGTCTTTAAAAGGATAATTTGACCTTGCATGAAGTTATATTTGACCTCCAAACCCAGTACACTTATTAGAAATTGAGGACTCCCAGAAGATATTTGATTACTAAAAAAGATTTTTATCATAGGTTAGTGTTCTTGGTTGAATAATGTGCCCTGTAAATTCATGCTTATCTGGAACCTCAGAATGTGAGCTTATTTGGAAATAGGATCTTTGCAGAGGTAATTGGTAAAATGGACTCATACTGAGTTAGGCTGGGCCTTAAGTCCAATGACTGGTGACCTTATAACAAGGCCGTAAGAAGACACAGAGACACACAGGAAGAACATCATCTGAGGACGGAGGCAGATACTGGAGGGATGTGTCTACAAGCCAAAGAATGCTGGCAGTCACCAGAAGCTGGGAGACAGGCAGGGGATTCTTCCCTAGAGCCTTGAGGGGGAGCACAGCCCAGCTGACAGTGAGATTTCAGACTTTCAGCATCCAAAACTGCAAGGGAATAAATCTCATTTTTTTAAGCCACCAAGTTTGTGGTGCTTAGTTATGGCAGCCCAGGGGACCAATATAGTTAGGTTGAGGAAAATATGGAGGTGATAATTACTAGGATAATTAGGCTTGACCAGCCTGTAGTACAGCCTGAATCAGACACTTTTCTGTTGGAAGAATAAAGTTCACAGGTTCTTTGGTTCAGAATTTACCACAACATAGCTAATAGACTTCTCTTCAACTAGAGAAATAATTTTCCATTTCAAATATAGTTATGTATGGTGTATTTCATGGTATCTTTAACTTCAGTTATTTGAATTCAGCACAGACACATACATCGCAGTCCCTGGAAATATTACTTTCATAATTTAATTTTCATTTTCCTCTACATTTACAGATGCTATATTTCTCTGTTCTGTGAATGTACTCCAATCCATTCTGTTGCTTAATTACCAAACTTTATAAGACTATGAAACTTTATTGTGATTTTGTTGAGGCTTAGGTACTATTTTAGTATGTGAATAGCTATAATCAAAGCATAGAGATTACTTAAGCTAACAAGTCATGATTTATCACAATAGAAATGTAAACAGAAATCTAAATCATTGTTTCGCTAGGGGTACATTCATCAGTCTCTTTTGTCCTGAGAATGTTTTATTTTATAAACTTTCTTCTGAGTGTTAATTTAAGAAGAGAAGTATTACAGCCCTCTATACACACAGAACTAATGGAATGACGGGCTTGCTTAACATCACATTTTTCTTATCAAAGTGTATGTCTGCCAGCTGGATAAGTGGCACCTCTTCCTCCTAGGCTCAGCCCAAATCTTGTCCTTTGGCACTCAGTTTCCTTTTCTATCAGGAATGAATTCCACGTTCGTAAGTATGTGCCCTGAAACGGCCAACCAACCTTCTCTTTGAAATGAGTTCTCTCGGTGTCAACATAGGGAAATAAAAGGCAGAGAAGCCAGGCCCTTTGCCTGAACTGATTTGCAGCCAAGATGGAAATTAAAGACCATTGGTTAAATCTGGCCATTAGGCTACATAATCATAAAAGTTATTTGGCCTTTGGTGATAGTTACCGTGAAGCACAGTGAAGTTTAGTCTAACACCTGGTTTAATGTTTTGATTTTTCTATCGCGTGGTCTGATCTTATAAGCAGGGAGCTGGTGCTTGTTTACTCAGAGGATCACAAGGTTTGAGAAAGCTTTTAAAAGGCGAGGGAATTGCATAAGCTCTGCTGCATAGTTAGATCCTCTGAAACTCTGCCTGTGAAGCGCCATGTCCTCAGAAATACAGATAGTTTTCATGGAGATAAATTAAACATATACATTTAAACTTACCAGCCGACTAACACAGGAAAGGCATTACATTTGCATAGTCAGGATTTTAGAATTTGAGTGATTTGGGGTCTCATGTATGTACTTTCTTTAATGGCAGCTCCAACTGTTAGCCGTTAAATATTGTCAATCCAGAGACAATGAGAGGAGAGCAAAGTTCTGGGAGCTACTGCTGTGAGCTAGTATCTTTGAACATGGGGAGCTTGCTAGTGATTGTCTTGAGATAGGCCGCCAATTCTCTGGGCCCGAAAGAGAAGGAGGTGAGTGGTCTCCATAAAGGCACAGAGAAAAAAGTAAAACAAATAGTGGCTGGACAGCATCTTTTTTCAAATAATGTATCAAGTGCCATCTGTTGGGTAATTTTTCTTCCCTGATCTATAGAAACACATATTATTAATTCTTTTCTAAGAACTAGGGGGTGGCATTTGTGTTTTTAAGATGGCTCTTAGATTTTTTTATCCTCCTTTGTATCAGGTTAGATGTTAGTTTGCAAATATAATTTAAAAATGTTACAAGTAGAACCCAGCAACACCCATTTTGCACCTCAGCCTAACAAAGTATGAGGACAGGCGTATGAACGAAATGTCCCACCGCCTGCTGATGTTTAACTTTCTTGCTGCCCGACTTGCAACTCATCTGACTAAAAACAATACTTAACCTTAATGTTTTTCTGTCATTTCAGGATCTCACTGTACCAGAACATGTCACTGCGGTACAAAATTAGGAAGGGAATTGAAACAAGGGAAATTTTTGCTGTTAGGAAGTATGATTAATATGCTTGCTTTATCATATACTTTTTATGCCTTCTAATTACACAAACTCTAGAGTTTGTGTAGCAAGAACTTCACCTTTCCTTTCTTTGGCCTAGGTTTTTGGGCAGCCCCCACTGTAACTATCAATATACACTAAGTGTTTAATAAAGGGATTATTATTGAGGAGCCTTATTAAATATACATTTAATAATGTTTAATATGGAAACAGATGGCCAGATGTTGGCTCCCAATAGTCCACAAGGCCACAAGTGACCGTGGACACTTTGAGAAATTCATTCCTTACCACAGAGCATGGTTTATTTCTATTTTTACAGATTTGAGCTATGTAGCTTTTTTATGTTCTGTGTTGAATTTTGGTAGTTTATTATTAAAGTCTACGATAATTAACATCAAAATATAAATAAGGGAAGTTTAAGTATACAAAAATGTGATGAGTAATATAGGTCCCACAGGGAAAGAAAAATCCAAAGCTACTCATAACAGCAAGTTTTTGTGTAGCTTGTGTGAAGTAGCATAGTATTTGTGTGTGTGTGTGTGTATCTTTTGGGGGGGTATATTTGCTTGCTTACTAGAGTTGCCATTGCAAAGTACTACAGACAGGGTGCATAAACAACAGAAATGAATTTGCTCGTATTCTGGAGGTGGAAGTCCGAGTTCAAGGTGTTGGCAGGGCTGGTTTCCCTGAGGCCTCTCTCCTGGGCTTGTAGATACCGACTTCTCCCTCTGTCTTCATATGGTCTTCCTCTTGTGGGTATCTGTGTCCAGATCCTTTTATAAAAACACCAGTTATAGTGGTTAGGGCCCACCTTAATGACCTCATTTTAACTTAGTTACCTTTTAAAGACCCTATCTCCAAATATCGTGATGTTCTGAAGTACTGGAGTTAGTATTTCAACATATGAATTTCTTGGGGGGAACACAATACAGTCGATAGAGTGGATCTGTGGCTTCCACAGCTTTGTTGAAGTACAATTTATATGTTATAAGTTTTACCCATTTTAAGTTCCAGGAGTCTTAGTATATTTACATAGCCCTATGACCATCACAATACCACTGAACACGTGGTATTGTTCTAGGTCTCAATGAGTACAGTGATGTAATTGGGGTGTTGGATGCAGCCCAATTGGTACATTCTCAAGTTACTTATTAAAAAATCCACATTTTAATAAAGGGTTAAAACCATTGCCTTTATGTGGAGTCAGGAAGCGCGTGGGAGAAATCTCCATACCTTCCCTCAGTTTTGCTGTGAAACTAAAACCATTCTAAAAAAAATGAAGACTTAATAAAAATAAAACAAACAATTGACTGTTGGCTGGAAATTTTCCATGATCAAGGACATTGGTGTTGATACGTTTCATACTTAGCATTTTGCCTGTTTTTTTTTTTTTTTAGGGGCATCTCTCATATTTATTGATCAAATGGTTGTTAACAACAATAAAATTCTGTATAGGGGACTCAATGCACCATCATTAATCAACCCCAAGCCCAACTCTCAACAGTCTCCAATCTTCTGACATTCTGCCTGTTTTTGTTTTGGCTGTTTTACTGTGGTTTCCCATGTAAGGATGAAGGCCTCAACAAGTGGAGGGTTTCATCTGTGTTGAGAATCTGTTCTATGGAACAGAAACAGCCCTAGACCAGGAGCTGGGAGACCCACGTGTGGTCTGAGCCCCATGCTTCCCTCCCTGAACTCTAGTCCCTCAGCAAAAGAGGACCCTGCTCACCACGTGTGACTGTTATAAGCAGCAGCTGAGTT
Organism: Manis javanica; assembly: GCF_040802235.1. Taxonomy (NCBI): domain Eukaryota; kingdom Metazoa; phylum Chordata; class Mammalia; order Pholidota; family Manidae; genus Manis; species Manis javanica. Next base: position 111,535,340 of record NC_133164.1, read on the forward strand.
TATGAAGGCCAGAAATCCTTTAAAATTGTAAATGCCATGTAATGTGAAGTGATATTACTTTTTGAAGAGAAATAAAATGGGGTCCCTGATTAGACAGAGTTCAAATAGACTCTTTTGAACCTTTAGCAGTTTACACAGCCAGGTACTTTGAAGCACCATTATCTTGTTAGAACCTCGAAATTTAAATTGGTTTATGATCTAATTATTAATATACCACACTACCTAAAGAAAGTGGCTCAAAAGCACAAAGAGAGATTAGGGTATATGTTAACTATTACAAAATCAGATTCTCAAGTTCATGAACAGAAGTCATATTTCATAACACTTTTAAGGATATCCCTTGTTGGACAGCATTTTAATACATTGGGAAAGCCATTTCCACCACCTTACTCTACCATATATCTAATTCAGATCATTCCAACTTCAGCCAAAATACTCTGGCATTGAAGTCACACTTGGGTCTTAACTGAAATATACATAGTGAGTTAGGTTTTATAGTGAATTTGATTTATCATTAAACAAGGCTTCCTCAAAACTCATAATGTTAATAGAGATCTTTAGTCCTTGGAGTAATGCACCAGAATAGAAAGAAAGGGTAGGCCCTTTCTTTGCAAAATGGAATAAGGGAACATGGAGAACATATGTGAATATGTAGGATGGTTTTTAGGCAGATATTTTAGGAGGTGATGTTATTCCAACAAAATTTTCAGTGCTTGCTTGTCCCTTTAACATTTGTAAAAGAGTTCCCTGAGCTCTAGGTCTGTGAACCCTGTTTATGGACCAGTGAAATTTGCACTCAAGTAAAATAAAGAACTGGTTAATAATATTTACAGTTTATGCCTGGCAATTCTTAGATTGAATCACTCGACTTCTAAAGAACTGGTGTATTCTTCAGAACATTGAGTTTTCTTATACAAATTACAAAACATCTTTCTAAATGAATTTGTTCTTTAAATGGAAACCGTAGTGGTGCATTGAACCATATGTGGAAAGAAATTAGGTAACAGAAAGCTGGTTGGTTTCCCCAGGATGTTAATCTTAAGCACTCTTTTTAACAAATAGATCTTTCCTGATGCACTTGCTCTTCCTTCATTGAAACTCAAGTATAACCTGGCAGCAGAGTTCAGTGCCTCAACGAATGTAATGCTTTCAGGAAAGCCATTAAAAACAGCTGATGCTTAAAGAATCTCCAGATCTCAAGGCCATGGCTAAATTGTAAAGGGGCAGCTCTAGATGCAGGTTCTGCTTTAGGGAAGGACAAAATGTCTTTCGTACTGAACCCTACAGCGTATACATTTCTCTTTAGACAATCGAGGGAGAGAAAGGACTCTAGAATTGTTTGAGATGCAATCGTCAGGGGTATATGAGATTATATTCATTAAAAACACATTTAGGTGGAACCTCAGAAACAGAATTGGTACTAAGGTAGTGTATGGCTGTTTCTGCATCTAAGGTAACTACAAAAATCTGCTTTTGGAGCTTCTAGCAAGCTATGAGGGTGATGAAAACTGACCCTGGCTCAGAACTATGTTTTAAATCAGAAACACAGTTCCCTTTAATCCTATTCTTTTAAAACAGGAGTGAATACAAACCTGACATTTTCCCAAGCCTAAATTTCCCCTTTCATTGCTTCTTTTCATCAAAGCATTTCCAGAAAAGTCATCTTTAGATTATTACCTGAATAGTAAGACATGGCAAGTCATAAAGGCACCTGCTTCTCAAGAGATTTGGAGAAGTGTTAAGCAATCAGTTTTAATCCCAAGTAATGCAACATGAGTCTCCAGGTTTGTGAATGATTAGTCTGAATACATTGTAAGCACTGGTAATGAACACTGGAACTTGCGTTCATTTTCTCTGACTGCAGGGGTTGTAAGATCTTGCGGTGTAATAAGCTGCTTATGTTTCTCCAGTTTGCAGATAGTTTCCACGATTCCATCCTCATTCCTAGGGCATCAGTCCTGCCCTTGGCAGGTGGAAGATAGTTCTTGGTTAGCAGAAGACTGGGCCCATCTTTCCCTTAATGGATGGCAATCTTTGTGCAGTTGCTGCTGATACAAGATTATCAGGACATCTGTGCAGATGGAACAAACCAAGACAGACAGAAGGACATCTCCTCTGAGACAGCGCCTGGGGAAGGTTTGGGGACGTTGGAAAGGTAAGAAACCCCCAGTCCCCTGATGACCTTCAGTAAAAGCAATGAGATAAACTACAAATCAGTCTTAAAGGAAACACATTAAGGGCCGAGTTACCCAAATCAAATGGGTGCTCAGTAGTGCCCATCAAAAACGTGTACTAATAGAGGGAGACTGATTTCTAAATGCGATTTGCTAATGTCAATGTTTGCATCACTCAGCAAATATTATTATTATTGTCGAATATATCCCCAGGATCCTATTAATTATTAGAAGTATAAAAGTGAGTAAGACATGATTTCTGCTAAGATGGGACACAAGTTAATTAAGGTCTTAATCTCAAAAGGGTATTGGAGTGATTTTAAAAATGCATGCTTTTCGAAATGTCATTGTAGAGCAAACACAAAGGATACATATGAATTAGTTCTAGGCTTTTAGTGCCCTCGTAATGAAACATTAAGACAAATCATATATATATACTATATAATATATATATCCACGATATAACAGTATTTGTTTGTTAATCTATACTCTACTCTGATATCAACTGTGTATTAATAGGAGCTCATCTTTATTGATGAAAACATGATATATTTTCCCATTTCAATAGTATTTGACAAGAACGGCTAACCTTTAAAAGGTTTATGACTTACTGCATTGAGTTGGCTTCTATGCAAATGAACTCTTTCACAAGAGAGATGTAAGATCCTTTATAATAATTTTTGGCTCTGCATCTCTAGGCTGTAATGAATCCAGTGCTTGGATCTCTCCTTTGTAAGTGTTTACTTGTTCTTATAAAAGAGAAATAGAAAAAAATTCTTATGCTAAGAACAAGGAAGTTCACGAACATAAATCATTCGGTGGCACTGATGGTGACAAGCTTTAATTTTTGACCACGTCAAGGAACTCCAGAGGGGACTGAATTCATTACCTAACAAACTCTGAGTGGCACTTTGCGTGGTGAGTTTGAATGTCAAAGACCCACAGAGAACTGAGAACAATCGTTAATGCTTTAGACTGAGGACAAGCCCAGAGAAATGATTAGAATTCTTGAGCCTTAACAAGCTGTTCTGATCCCTCAGTCTGGTTTTCCCCTAAGCCAGGTCATGGAACATAATTTGGTCTTGAAGAAAAAAAACCTGTTCTTTAACTTTAAAGCTTGACTTTCACTCACAAAATGCCCTCAAGGCTGCTCCTCTATCAAAGTACCATGTGCCAAGGGGAAAGCGTCTTTGAAATCTTTCCCCGGTTCTAAATTCATTGGATTTAAGGTGTGATGGGATAACTAGGGATAGTTAAAACATGTAGTATTTAAAAGAAGATTAAATTTTTGTTAGCTCACATTCAAGTTAAAAAGGCTCTTAGTAGTAATTTAAAAAATATCATTAAACATTGTCTGAATCTATAGCATCTTACTACACTTATAGACAGTGACTACAATGGGGGTGTGTTGGGGGGTCTTGATAATATGGGTGAATGTTGAAACCACAAGGTTGCTTATATGAAACCTTCATAAGATTATATATCAGTGATACCTTAATTAAAAAAAAAGAATAGGAAAGGTTTTTTTCCTATAAACCTCAAATAGGAAAGATTTCCTAAAATAGGAAAGGTCTTTCCTATAAAAGATTTTTTTCCAAGTTTTCCAAAAGAATAAAAAGTTTCAGGAACTAACAAAATTGATGCCTCAAACTTTAATGAGACCACTTATCAGAGTGGACATTTTCAAACTAAAAATGTATCTGCAGTTTTGCTGAGTGAGACCTCCCTCAGGACACATATTTGTCCATCTTTCTGTCACTGTTGAGGCCAACATTGGCAAGTTTCTAAAATGTCTGACAACTGATCATTTCAGAGTGTTTTCAAGTAGGTCAGGAGGAAAAACTCCTTTAATAATCATCTTTATACCCTGTTTCAATGAGAGGAAGTATAGAGGCCAAGCAAAAAATAACCACTTCTGTACTATAAGCCTACATTTCATTTAATGTTTTGAGAAATACAACACACGTTAATTCAGACTGAAGTGTTTAGTATTATAATTAGTCATAGGGAACTTATCTTGGCAATTTCTTCTGTATAAAAAAAGGACATTCAGCTTTTAACCCCTTGTATTCTGACAGCTCTAATTTGGCCTGTACTAAACTTTCACATTTCTTGAAGGTTGGAGTATAATCTGTGACATAAATTTACTGGTGTTCAGAGGCCCAGAGTGCCACAGGAAAAGAGACAGACCTAGAGTGTTGGGGACATATGGATGACAAAGTATTTTGTGTGTTACTTCTGGGAGATGTGGTTTGGATGTTGAAATATTGGCACTTCTGGGACATGTAAGTGGTTTATGGGAATAATGGGAAAGAATGGTTTATTCCAAATATTTCATACAATCAAGTCATATTTTTATATTCAAATATTTCATTTATTAAATATGGACATATTTCAAACATATAGAAAAAGAATATATTCAGTCATTTAATAAATATCTATTGAGAGTCTACCACGTGCCAGCAAAGGATCTCCATGCTCAGGATACATCAGGGAACTACAGAGACTAAAACCTGCTTATAGAGAACATGTTCTAGCAGAGACGGGCGATGACAGCAGAGATAGCCCTCAGTGACCAATGGGCAGTGGGTCCTAGTGACAAACAGGGAATTGGCTTTAGATTGTCCCTCCATGGTGATGGGCAGGAAAGCAGACTCAGTGGCTCTAGATGCTGGTGGGGGTGCATGTGATTGAGGGAGGCCTGGCAAGTTCTGGCTGTGTCCAGGTTCTCCGGGAAGCCCGAAGCAGACAGTGAGAATGGAGGAGGGGGTGCTGGAGATTTGAGGAAAGAAGTTGAAAGAGTGAAAATTTGATCGATTTAGTATAGGAAATGAGTTAACTAACAGACATTTACAAAAAACTGATGAAATCAAAAAGGTGACATTTTGCCATACTTTGTTCAGATTAAAAAAAATTTACAGAGCTTATCAAAGTCACTCGTTACTGACCATTTTATGCTTTCCATCCCCCAAAGATAATCACTGCCTTGAAACTGGTATGCACGATACCCAAGCATGTTGTTCAGATTATTAGTGCTTAAATTGGATTGGAAGCTGCTTGATTCTCAGAAAAGCTGAATTTAACAGGTTTCCCCTCTCCTCCTGTTTTATTGCTTTGCTTTTTTCAATTGTGGCAAAATATACATAACCTACTATTTATCATTTTAACCACCTGTAAGTGTACAATTCAGTGGCCTTATATGCATGCATATCCATGTTGTGTAACCATCACCACCATCTATTTCTAAAACTTTTTTGTCATCCCCAACATAAGCTTTGTCCCCATTAGACTGTAACTCTCCCCTCCCTACTCTCAACCCGTGGTAACCCTATTCTACTTTTCTGTCTCAATGAATTTGTCTATTCAGGATACCGCATGTAAGTGGATTCATACAGTAGTTCTCCTCTGTCTGGCTTATTTCCCTTAGTGTAGTGTTTTCAAGGTCCATCGATGTGGTAGCATGTATCAAAGTTTCATTCATTGCCATGGCTGTATAATATTTTTGGCAGGCTTTTGGTGTCATAAAAACTAACTGCAATAGTTATAGTGTAGGAAAACAAGACTTAAAACCCTGGCGATGTTGTCTGTCTTCCTCTCCAGTCTGAGCTCCTGTAGTCCTGAGCACAAAATTATTCTTCATAAATACTTCTGAGCTGTTTCATTCGCATCACCTATAAACCAGACTGGATTTACATGGTGAGGTAGGATCTTATTCCTGGCAACCTTTCAAAACCCTGGAAAGCTGCCAGGCTCCTAGCTCTGAGGCTGTGCTTGCTCCAGATTATCTTGGCTGGGCTGAGGGGGGCAGGTGCAGAGGAAGATGGCAACTGGATATCAAAAGCAGCTGCTGCTTGCTGACCGGAAATAGGGCTGTCACAAGCAGCGGGTCAAGAAAACACATTTTGGTAATGTTTCCATAATCTTCCTCCGTGGAAGGAAATGGTCTTTAAAATGACAGAGCCCCCACAAGAGAGAATGAAGTACAGGGATTATCTGTAGCCTTTTATAACGGTCAGTTCTTCTCCTTCATGGATGACTTTTGAAGTTTGAAAGATTTGGCCTTGGTGATTTGATTCTACAGTTGAAAATCATTCGGTTGTTTTATCTCAAAAGCTGTTGTGTTTTAGAAGAAATTTGACCTCACTTTCTAGATGTCTTTCCTTAGAAGACCAAAGGCTTAAAAAAATATCTTCTAAAATTCTTTTGTGAAATGAGAAAAATGTGAATTAAGAGACTCATGTGGGTCCTTGTTAACTGTAAAGTGACTTGTGCTTTCTGTACTAGAGCTTGTTTTTCTTCTGTAGGTCATTACTAATGCCAGCCACATGAGGAACCTTTTTTTGAAGGCTTGGTATGTGCTGGTGCCTGGGTGGCCACCTTCTACACATCCTTACTTAATGCTTGTAATTATTCTGTGAGGTAGATGAGGCATTCATTATCATTATACTCACCTTATGAATGAGGAAACCGAGGCTTAGCACTGCGACGAAAAAAAACAGCAAAAGGCAGGCATTACCTGCCTTCCAGGCATGCATTTCCAAATGCCAGTGATCTTTTGCTTCGTCATGAAGCTGCACTGGGTTATGAGCAAGTTCAAGATGGAAGGGCGATGGAACCATCTGGTCAGACACCTTGTTTTACAAATCAGAGACAGGCCAAGAGTGGTGTTAGCTTTGTTCCATGCTTGCTGAGCTGGGTACTTGCAGGGCCAGAGCTAAAACTGGAGTCTCCTAAGGCCGGATACTGCTGTGCTTTGATAAAAGATTGGGTTTTCTTGCAAACTATATCCAATGGCTTAAAAAACAAAACTCTCGTAGATACTAAAACAAAGCAATTAGTTGAAGAAAGGCAAGCTGGGAGGTGAGGTATCATGACTTTTCTAGAAAGTGATAAAATGGTTTGATGCGTCAAGGTGCTGCCTAATCTCACAACCATATTCCCTTGGAAGAACTTTCTCCCTCCTATTTGCTACCTACCTCTCATCGTCTGTCTTCCTCCCACGTCTCAGCTAGTTTCTGGGGGTGCCCTTTAACACGGAAACATCCCAGCCCCTGCATTTGGCTGATGTCATCCGATTGATTAAAGAAGTTGCGTGGACCTGTGGAGATAAAGTAGCATCTCAAAGCAGAGAAAACACCCCACGTAGGTAATCAGAGTCCTTAGTTGTGTGGCTGGATGTGAGAAATCAGCAATATTTTAGCACTGAGATGAGTACCCTGGCGTCCTTTGTTGTTTTTTCCATATTAAGTATTAGTCTCATATATTTTAAGTTTAGTTTTAGTCACCAATTGACTTCATTGTCTCCTACCACCACTGGTTCTTTAGATGCTGCTGAATTTTTTAGGGCATTGGGGATGGGGGTGGGAGAGGGTGAGACACTAGGCATTCCCTTAGCTCTGAGGGGAGTTCATGGTCAGCCTCAGGTCGGCCAGGCACTTCTCCTAATTCCCTGACATATTCTAGAGGCCCAGTTCTGCTGAGAGGACACATTGCAGCCCAACAGCAAAGGGTGGCTGGGGTGGCTGCGTGCGGTGTCTGGACACTCACAACCGGCCTCCTCTCGCTTGCTCTTTCCTTCTGAGGGGAGTGTGGCTGCCATCAGATGCGGTCTTGCAACTCACAGGCCCACCAACAGGGCTCCTGCAGACCCAGCAAGGCTTAGCTCTTTACAACACCCACCTGGACCCAAACAGCAGTGGCGGTTTCATCTGCAAAACAGGAAAGCCTTATATAGCAAAACCTCAATTAACAGGAAACAGCGACTCCAAACCCCTCATTAACCAGTGCCTCTTGTAAGCGATAGATCAGGCTCTCCAATAATTGCACTTCGTGTTCCGGTTATTTAAAAAACCCCAGAGCTTGATCTGCACGTACTTTCAGAGAGTACTTTTGATACACATTTCTGTATAGTCCTTAACCAGCGGCTTCATCTGCGCCATCTTTATTATTAATATCCTTTTCCCTAAACACATTCTGTACTTTTATCCTACAGCATTTGTATATTATGCATTTTTATAAATGGCTTCAAATTATTTTTGAGATAAGACTGAAAGAAGGTAATAATTAAAAACATATTTTTGCTGACAGGGCCACAAAAAATTGTTTGTTCATGTCTGACTGCTAATGAATGACCTGTAGAAACTTCTCTATTTCACTACGCGCTGTAGGAACAACCTTGTAGAATACTGCCTGTCCGGCCACCTCTGAAACCCAGCTCTGTGTTTGCAAGAGTTTTTTCCTCTTTGTTTGTTCTGCCTCAGTCCCATCCAGCTATTGCCTTTGGTTGGAAGGCTTGAGGAAAGTTCAGTTTTTCTTTTACTTTAGTATCTTCTAAATGCATCTTTTTGTAAATGCATCTTCTAAATATTTTAGTACCCGTCAGGTTGCTTTATTGCCTCTGATCCTGATTCGGTACAGTTGTTCTTTATTTCTCTGAGACAATGGAAATAGATCCCTTCTTTTTATTTTAAATTGTACAATTTTAAGTCATACAATCCTGCAGGTTTCAGTATATCCACAGGTTTTTGCGCTGTCACCACCATCTAATCCCAGGACATTTTCATGGCCCAAAAGGAAACTTTGTGCCCAGTAGCCATCACACCCCATCCCTCTTTAACCCCCTGACCCCTGGCAACCAATACTTAACTTTCTGTCCCTCTCTATTTGTCTATTCTGGGCATTCCACATAAATGTAATCACACAAGACGTGGTCTTTGTCACTAGCTTCTTTCACTTGGCATAATGTTTTCAAGGTTCACCCACAATGTAGCATATATCAGTGCTTCATTTCTTCCTATGGCTGAATAATATTCTAGTGTATGGATGTACCACTTTTGTTCCTCTATCCACCCGTTGATGGACACTTGGGAATAGTTTCTTTATTAATAAATTCGCCTGCCTCCTTGATTTCCTCATGCCAGTGCACAATCTACACTATATCCAGCATTATCATCTTAAATAAATTCCGATCACAGCATGTGGCATTGAGAAACCTGTGAACATGCCCTAATGGCTCATCTACAGAATCAAGTCCTCACCTCATTTTCCCACTTTAGTTATTGTCTCATTTCTTTCCACAGATGCCTTGCGTGGACGAACCCCCCTTGGGTCTCTGACTAGAACACCCTCCTCCCCCTACAAAGGGCGAGCGCCCACTGGCCTTCCCTTTGAAGCCTTCCCAAGGCCCTCTGGGAGAACAGATGATGTCTCAGCACTTTCTACATTTTCCTCAATTAAAATACCTACAATTCTGTATGGTATGGTAATTATTTATCCATTAATTGTCACTCCTACATAGCCCGTGAGCCCTTTGAAGAAAATGTCATATTTCTTATTCTACTTCTTGATGCCTTTTCTGTGACTAATCAAAGGAGATGCATAATCAGTGATTATTTAATTCATGTGGGTACCTTTGTTTACCCTTTACTTTGAAACTTTTATCAAGTGACTTAATGTGCCCTGCACTCAATTTTTCCATTGGGAAATGAAGTCAGCTACCTCGTGACTGGTCCTCACATCACCCTAGGAGGGAAAGAAGGGAACTATTCATGCTGTGACCATTGCCCACGCCTTCTCACACGTTCTTACCTGCATTATCTTCTTTTGATCTCACACTGTTCCTGTATCTGGTCACTGTTGTTTCCTCGTTTGATAACAATTTGAAAGTGAGGCCAGGGAAGCTTAAACGACTTGCCCATTTGAGGTCAGGTGCCTTGAATTAAAAAGTGTCCTCATCCTGCACTCGCCAAGACACTTTCTTGAGGAAGAAAGAGATCCTGAAGGGGGGAACAGAAACTCTGAATTTGCTAATTTAACTCCGGAGGGGAAACAGCACCCAATAAAGCATAGTTTTGTGTGAGTTGTGTTTGCAAAAAGAAGAAACTTTTTCTTCATCTCTCAATAAAAGCATATTTATAGATGCCTTCTCTTAACAAGTGTGAGGCAGGAAAAGAGAGCGAAGCAAGCCTTGTGGAGTCCCAGCACCATCCACTGGGTGCTATGGAGAAAGACAGCGCAGCGTGCCGAGAGGGCGCAATTCATTTCCGGTCTCCAGAGCGATGGACCCGGGACTGTGAGCAGAGAGGGGGCGCCATGACCAGTTTAGGGCCTCTGGGCTCAAAACCAAGGGGAACAGAAGATAGATCCCTGTAGTCAGACTCAGGATCGGCGCCACATTGAGAATTTTGAGACAGAAACAGCAGAACAGCCTTCTGAGGGCGCAGGGGGGCCTGTTCAGGTTGCATGCTGGTGAAGCTGGCCCTGGGCTGAGTTGCATATCCAGATATATGTTTGTTCTTATTGTAGAAAACAATAATGTACATTCTACTAAGGAATATGGACCAAAGAAATGTTACCTTAAAATTTGCCTTCTTTTTCTTTTACTATAGTGTAGCTTATAAATAATTTTCCAGATGCCAGACACAGTTATAAGCGCTTTGCAAATACTGACTCATGTTTTTCTTCTTGAAAACTATGTATTAGGCACTGTTATTATAACAGCCATTTTATAGATGAGGAAACGGAAGCATGGGAATTCAGGTAAATTGCCCCATATTCTGCAGAAATTAGCCAGTCTGTTGAGTTGGTGCTTTTAACCATTAAATATGTTGCCTCTTTGAAATAAAAACAAGATCTGACCTTACTCCATGATTGCACCCACATATTTTGGAAAATTACAGCATTTATTTATTTATTTATTTATTAAGGTATCATTGATATACAATCTTATGAAGATTTCACATAAGCGACACTGTGGTCACTACACTCACCCATGTTATTGAGTCCCCCCCACCCATCACCACAGTCACTGTCCATCAGCACAGCAAGATGCCACAGAGTCACTGCTTGTCTTCTCTGTGTTACACTATCTTCCTCATGACTCCTCCACACCATGTGTTCCAATCATAATCCCCCTCAATCCCCTTCTCCCTCCCTCTCCACCCGCCCTTCCCAACCCCTCCCCTTTGGTAACCACTGGTCCCTTCTTGGAGTCTGTGAGTCTGCTGCTGTTTTGTTCCTTCAGTTTTGCTTCGTTGTTATACTCCACAAATGAGGGAAATCGTTTGGTACTTGTCATTCTCTGCCTGGCTTATTTCACTGAGCATAATACCCTCTAGCTCCATCCATATTGTTGCAAATGGTAGGATTTGTTTTCTTTCTATGGCTGAATAATATTCCATTATGTATATGTACCACATCTTCTTTATCCATTCATCTACTGATGGACAGTTAGGTTGCTTCCATATCTTGGCTATTGTAAATAGTGCTGCAATAAACATAGGGGTGCATATGTCTTTTTGAATCTGGGATCTTGTGGAAAATGACAGTTTTGAGGGTACCTATTTTTTTTTTTTCATCCTATGAGAGAGGATTTAATTAACTACAGGTATCTGTAGAGTACTCCATGGATCCCTGTCTGGGTATGTTCTTGTTCAAAATGTTACACACTTTCTTCTGGCCTCTTCTTCAGGCACAACTATTCAGAAACACATGTGAGAAATAAACAGATATACAAAAATGCATGCCTAAGTGAACAACAAATTGGCAAGTGCTACTACTTCCATCTCTGATCAAATAACAAAATAGCCTTCAGGAAGAGCAGATAAGATCTTAAGCAAGCAAACAGCATTTAGTGTGGCTCCTGACAAGGCCTCTACTCCTCGCTCAGGAAAACTGCTTGTGTTCTTGAATGTAAAGAAAAAGTTAAACTGAATTTTGTATAAAAAAAAAGGGTAAAGTACAAAATGAACTTTAGAAAAGAGTTTTTCCAAAGTGTTCAAAATAAATATAAAGTTATGGTATATCTGTGATAAACTGTAGTTACATGGAAGCTTCATACACTCATCCCTGCTTATCTTTCACCAGATGTTGGAAAAACATATTGTTTCTGGGTTTCATTTTCCTCTGTGTGTGCTGTAGCTTCCTGAATGGGAATCAGGGTTGTGGATTTAAGCCCCATGGATGCTAAGACAGCAATTTTTCACTGAGTCTGAATTGATTCAAACCAAATGATATAAATATTTTGAAGACTATTAAAGGAAGAAATCTACATAAAGATGCATTTGAAATATTTTTCCCTAAAAAGTAACTACTTCAAAGCTATTGAAAGTCTCCTGAAAAACACTGAGGCACAAAAGAGTTTCTCATACACTCTTCCCACCTATAACCTTGGGTTTCACTCCTGCGTTTTGTTCTTTGCGTAAAGCAAAATGCTTACCACAAGAAGACCATTTTAAACATGCTGGAGATTTCCCTGTTCTGTTGACTTCAGCTGACTTATGGTAAATGGTTTCCAGTTGCATTGACTCATTTTCCAACCCTCCCGTCTCTTCTTTCTCTGCTCACCGTGACTCCATCTTGCTCTAGTGTGTGGGCCATTATATATATAATGCTTTCAACAGAACTGCATTTTGCAAACCACTCTTTTCCAATTTCAAGTTAAAAAAAAAAGAAACTCACCTATCCACTGACCCACTAAAATCCTAACCGGAATCATCCATCCTGGGTTCTCGTACCTTCATCAAAGTTTCAGAGTAGGAGGTCAAAGACTGCTTTAGCTTGAACATAATCTGTTTCGTTCCTTGATTTGACAGACTTGTTGTTACAAGAGAGCCAAATAACTCTTGTGAACACTATCAATTTATTTACTTCTTTTTATAATTGGAAAAGTTAGAAAGACAGAAAACAATGACTATAACAAACATTAGCATATACAGGAAAGTATCAAACTTGTGTCATTGCTTTGGTGAAATAAATACTACTGATAAAGTTGAAGCCCCCTTGAACTCTTCTCTGATCCTTAATTTTCCCCCAGTTACCACCACCACGATGGTTTGGGTGTGGTATGTCAGCTCACGCTTTTACTTTAGCTACAAACATCTATTCCTTATAAACAGCATAATCATTTTATTTGTTTTTGCAAGTAATGTGTTTACAAGTTTGTAAACATAGTATCATGTCTTACCAATGTCAGACTGAACTACCTTGATCTCTGGGGATAATGGAGGATGAAATTCACTTACACTGTGTCTTCTGTTTTAGAAACTGTTGCCTGGAGCAAATTTTAATTTCTATAATGATCAGAGCAATAAATCTCTACTACAGACAATAATGCTTGAGGTGAACTCTTGCCTTGGCGACTTTATGAGGTTGTGCTAGAAAAAGAAACTTGATTGGGCAGATCTCTTACCTAAGATCTGGAAACTTGAAGGAAGCTTGCTCTTGGAACATTTCTGATATTACAGTTTTCTGGCAAACTAATTTTTTTTCTATCAAAATTTTTAGGTGCTCACTACGGAGAATACATAAATACTTGTTTTAATTTAAATTCTTGGATACATGATACTATTGGGCAATTTTATCTGCTCAAATATTTTTCATGTTAGTGTGACACAAGGTTAAGAAATAAAGTTTTAAATGCAGTCTTAGTATTTATAAATTTATCTTTTTTCTATATGGAAAAATTTAATTGTCAGAAATAGGCACTGGAATTAAAAATTCTTCAGAGCTATGTAGTTCTATACTTAAATTCAATCTAGGAAGACTCTAAGGGTACTGTGAAAAATCTGAATACCTTAGTACTTCATAAATGTAATGCAGCCTCCCATCAAGATGACGTAGATGAAAAATTGGTGTTTATAAATCTGGTAGTCTAGCGCCACCTTGTGACAAAAATACTCAACTACATCGTGTTCCATTTCCAAGAGTAAGAAGTTTATTTCTTTACAAGGCTCGTTTATTTGTTCATTCATTTATTCATTCATACAGTTCCAGTGCTGTTGTTAATTGGATCGACAGTGCATACCAGTAGGGCAAGTAGCCATCAAGGTTTCCTGGGATTGAGGGCTTCCTGGGACACGAAGTTTAAAACCAGGACAGTCCCAGGTAAACTAGGACCAGTTGGTCCCCTACCTAAGTATAAAGCACTCTCTGGGTGTCCAGAAACAGCAACGAATAAGACACACAAGGTCCCTGCTCTCACTGAGTGCATGTTATTGTGGGGGAACATAGATGATACATAATCATGTAAAATATTATCTGTAAGGTATACACATAACCAACATAGGTTAAGTGACTTGGTGGTGCTTGGTAATGGAGGAGGTGACATTGAAACAGAACCGAATGACATGCAGGAGCTCATCGTACGAAGATAGGAGGAAGAACATTTTGGGCAGGAAGAAAAATTAGAACGGAGTTCCTTGATGAGGAATAAGCTTGGAGTGTCTAAGGAACCGAAACGAGTCACTGCGGCTTGAGTTCCGTGGGTGTCCTAGTTTCCCGGGGCGTCCGTAATGATTACCATGAACTGGGGGGTTTAAAGTAGCAGAACTGATGCCTCACAGCTGTGGAGGCCGGAGGTCTGAACTGAAGCCACCGGCAGTGCCCTGTCCTTCTGAAGGCTCTGGCCTAGGATACTTCCCCGCCGCTTTCTGGCCTCTGGTGGTTCCTGGAAACCCCTGGGGTTCCTTGGCCGGTAGAGGCAGCCCTGCGGTCCTGGCCTCCGTCTTCCACGGAGTTCTCGCCGAGTCTCTGCCTTCTCGTGATCTTTTCCTTTTCTTTTTCTTTTTTTTTGTTTTCACATGGCTTAACACAATACAGATTTATTTCTCATGCTCCATGTTCAAAATAGTTCTCTTTTAAAAGAAGTAAAACATTTATTTATACATTTTTCTACCTTTTTCTCCTCCATTCATCTCTAGAGGTTGCCAGATATTATTAAAGTTGGTAAAATGCATGCTAATCTTTGCATTTCTACAAAAAATTAGGATTTCGATTGGAATTCTGTTGATTGATAGGTTAACTAGGGGATAATTTTGCTCCCTTTGCAGTATTATTTCCATTCCTGAATTTATCTCTCCATGTATCTAAGTCTTCTTTTATGTCCGAATAAATTCTAATTTTCTACATGAAATTCTTGCATATCTTTTATTAAGTTTCATTTCTTGGTACCCTATATATTTTTGATGGGTTTTTAAGAAGAGTCTGTTGCAGATTTTGTGCACTGGCTAATCTAGTAGCAATTCTCAACCTCCTCTGTAGGCTGAGGTGGCCATATGACCTAGTTCGGGCCATGATCTTTTCCTTTCATTACAAGGATCAGGGCCTTGCCCAATGGCATCGTTTTAAGTTGATTACATCACAGAGATCCTATTTCTGAATGAGTTTACATTTACACGTATGTGGGAACAATTAGGGACTTAACATAGCTTTTGGGGGGATACAATTCAACCTACTACAGTGGATGAGACCAAAAATGATACAAGAAGGAACAAACAAACACACAAAAGAAAACAAGAAAAAAATAAAGGAGAAAACAAGAGAGGGAGGCTGGGCGCAGATCATGCAGGGATTTGCAAGGGAAGGTAAGGACTAAAACTGGGTCAGTTTTAAGGAGCAGAGAGATGTGATATCACAGACATTTTCAAGAAAGACTTCTGCTGTGGGAAGATGGACCCTGGGAAGCAAGAGGGGGGAGATAAACAGGTTAGGAGAGGTTGATGTGGCTGGGTTACAATGAGTATGGTGAAGACGGAGATAATTGGGGGGAACTGGGATATGCCTTAGGGACAGAACTGGTAGGTTTTCTGCTGGACTGGATGCTGGTGTGATAACAGAAGGATATCAAGGCCAACTGCTGGAGTTTCACTTGAACAATCTCGTGGGTATTTCTGTCATTTCCTGGGCTGAGGAAACTTGGGGAAGAAGCAGGTTTAGGGACGAAAATGGAGCGTTTTATCTCTGCGGTGGGAAGATGGCAGAACAATAGCTCATTTCCAGACCCCAAGTTGCAAGGGCATGTGGGAAAAGATAGCTCCACTCCAGAAGGTGGTGGGGAGAGAGATTTTATGGTGTCTGATAGGGCCTGGAAGAAAAGAGAAGGCTAGAGAAGAGTGTGAGGCTGATGCTAGAACCGTGAGTCCACGGAACACCCCGGCAGGGCTTGGAAGGGGGCAGAGGAAGGAGACTGGGCCGCATTAGTGCACGCGCCCGGTGGTTTGGGGAATGATGGCTGACTGTTGGAGTCTGACCTGTTGCTGGTGACTGAGGTTAAGTGCTCATATAACCTGATGGGATCTGTATGATAATCTCTGCGTGGAAGGTGTCTGCTCGAATATATCTGGTGTGAGATCTACTAGGCAACTCTTCTGTCTTGCAGTGTCCAGGAGCTTGGTGGAGGAGGTGAGAGCCCAGGCCTCCTCACAGATAGATGTCTTCTTTAGGAAGCAAGGAGTGTGAAGCTCTTTGACAGCTGATGGAGGGTTGGCCTTATCTGGAGCAGGAAGCCAGGTACCACATCTTTTCTGGGTGACACAATGAAGCATGAGATGCTTGTTCATGAAAACCCCTTCTACTGCAGGCAGCCTCCTCTGCTCATGTGTCAAGTAGAAATGGCAGGAGGGTTATGACGTGCTCTGGTCATACCTGCAATTTAGAATTCGTATGCCGACTGTGAAACATTCCGTCTGCTGGCATAATATGCGGAGGCTCTCAGTGCCTTTAAATTATACCAACTAGTTAGAAAACTTACAAGCTAGTTTTTATTGGTTTATTATTTTTTCTTGTCTGATGAAACACATGATTAGACAAACGCATAAATTGAGAAATATTTCACAGGGATAATGTAGATCTAAGCTCAGATAAAAACATAAACAGATTTATTTTTCTTTTCTAAGCAAATAAATAGTCTTATGTTGACACTTCCTTTGCTCAGGTGAAGATTCGGGAAACTCAATAATAAGTAACCTCTAGGTTAAAGAAGGAGAAACAAGAGGAAGAGAAAGGATGAATGCACATTTCTCTCTTATTTATTTATTTTTATTTTTCAGTTTAGACGGTTTAGAGGCTGACAGGCCAACCAGGCTAGTCCATATGTCAAATAGCATATTCTAGCTCATGTACACGTTCCCATCTGACCTCTGCTGAGACAGGGAGGAGAAGCTGGCTTCTCTTCTCCCACCCCCCCATTTCTGGAAAGACCCAAATGGGCCTTTTCTTTCTCAGCATCTCCAGAATATGTATCGACCACCAGAAGAGCATTAAAAAAGGTGAAATGCTTGGCCTCTCATTTGTTCCTGGCTTCTACGATGGAATCGGTGTGTAGCATAGTAGAAACAAGAACTCTCTTGGATAAAATTAGCTTTGTTTTATTTTAAAACTTAAAATATTTTGACCAGTTGTTTATTTTATAATTTATAAACAGTAAAATTTGTTGCTTTGGTGTACAGATTTATGGATTTTGATAAGTGCATAGAGTCATGTAACCATTTCCACAGTCAAGATACAGAACAATTCTATCACCCCCCAGAATTCTATCATCTTGTCCCTTTGGACATTTACTCTTTTAAAGTAAATCATATTTTTGTTTACTCTTAGGCCCTTGATCTATATCAATGGGGTGAATCTTGAAACGGTTTTTTTTTTTTTTTTTTTTTTTTTACATTTTACAAAGATGAACCAGTCAGTCATTCTTTCTAATACCAGTGTAAGAAGTCCTTTTTACTCTGGGCCCGCCATCACTCAGACAGGCTCCTGTGATGTGCCCAGAGAGGTGTTCTGTGCCCAGTGACATTCAGATTGCCCTTTGATTTCACTCCTTGTTTATATCCGTAGGAGCTTAGTTCTCATTACATTTCTTCCAGTCTTTCTCATAAAATAGCTATTGGTGTCCTCACCATCTTTCCTGTTCTTGCTGTGTGCTCGAGCAACTCTTAAAGCACGGTGTCCAGAATTAAATGTAAAGCCCCACATATTGATATTATCCTCCAGGGGCCTACCCAGCACAAGATTTCTTCCTCCCATAGTCTGTCTAAAATTCCAGTAGCTTTTTTATTTTCTCAGCCATAATTCACTGATTACTGACAAGGAGTATCTGGTCAGTGAAACAAATTTTAAAAATTTAACGTATGGCTGCTAATTCATCTACTCCTTATCCTGTACATGTGGTACTGGAATTTTTGCATCCATGTGAAAACTTTTATATTTATCCTTATTAATATTGTCTGTGTAAAATTGGGTCAAAGTTCCGGCCTGTTAAGATGAGGCTAGATTATTTTTCTGTGACATCAGGCATATGCTGTCCCTGCTCAGTTTTGCGTTAATGTTGGAAGGTAGCCAGGCATTTCTCTCTTACTACCTTGTCAGCCTCCAATCTCTCTTTATACCTAAAGCCCTCCTTTGCTCATTTTCTCATTTGCTCATATCTCTTCTCAGGTGAAAGATACCATAGCTGGAATCACCTAAAGAAGGTGACAAGGAAGGGGGCAAAGCCAGTGGATGCTACTGGGCCTGAAACTCCACTGATAGCTTCCTGTTTGGGGGGTGTCCTCAGAACACCGCCAACTGGGTCTTTTAGGTGTTTAATTCCCCTTGAATAGGCTTTAATGCATAGTGTGAATTTAGGATAAAATTATCTTTTTAAAAATATGTTTTATATGTATAGAACCAATTGGCCCCAAAGCATTTATTGAATAGTTCATTCTTTCCCATCGATTTGTAATGTTAGCTCAGTGATATGTTGGGTTTCCATATTTACTTTCTAATATATCTTTTTGTCGTTACTTTTTACTTTTTTTGTCTTTACTGTCTCAATATCTCGATATCTTAATCATTGGACTTCATAGTGATATTTCTTAGAGAAAGGGCATCCCCAATCTTTTTCATAAAAAATGTTTGATTTCTTGGACCTTTGCTCTTCCAAATGAAATCTAACAGTGGCTTATCAAGGTCCACACAAAACCTTAATGAAATTTGAAATTAATTTTATTGAACTTAAGGATCAATTGGAGAGAATTGACTTCTTTATTATAGTGGTTATTCTCATCCATGAACATGGTTTGTCCAACTGGCAGCTTCCCTAATTTTTGTCCCTGCTTCCAACTTGAGATGAGTTGCCAATAAGGCCATTTGTCTCTTGGTTCTGTTTTCCTTTTGGAATCATTCATTCATTTATTCTGAAATATTTAGCGAGTGTCTTCTGTGTGCTGCTCTCAATAACCACCCTGAGTCCCACTGTATGAAAGTTCATTCAGACCTGCCCAGCAATTCCAGGTGACCTTATTTTCTCTTTTTCAAACAAAACCTAGATGTTGACCTAGAATGTGAATGTCTAATAGGACTAAACCCTTCTATTGTGTGTGTGTGTGTTAATTAGATATCATTGATATACAATCTTATGATGGTTTCAAATACACAACCCAATGGTTCAACATTCACCCATATTACCAAGCCCTCATCCCCTCCAGTGCCGTCACTGTCCATCAACATAGTAGGATGTTATAGAGTCATTAACTGTATTCTCTGTGCCGTACTACCATCCCAGTGATCAGCCTATATTGTGATTGCAAATTATTGTGCCCCTTCATTCCCTTCTCCCTTCCCCCTCAGCCCTCCCCAACCCCTCCCCTTTGGTAACCAACTAGTCCTTTCTCTGTGTCTGTGAGTCTACTGCTATTTTGTTCCTTCTGCTTTGCTTTGTTTTTATACTCCACAAATAAGTGAAATCATATGGTGTTTGTCTTTCTTAGCCTAGTTTATTTCACTGAGCATAATATCCTCTAGATTCATCCATGTTGTTGCAACTACTGTGTGTTGACAATTATTACATGGAGTTATCAACATAAATCACTCTGATTGGTGCTCGCTCCTGGGAACTATTTTGAACTGAATAGATGTCTTTTATGTCCCTTATTTCTAGTACATCTGCTGGAGTATAAGAGTATGGAGAATCAGTCATTCTGTATGCCTTTTCTTACTCTCCGTTTATTTAGGAATGCCACAATAGAGCTCCATTCAGGTGTAACCTGGGGAGAGACCCTCTATTGGCATAACTCATACTGAATGTCCCAAAGTCGAAATGAGGGCTTGCGTGGTGTTGGGTAGAATAGATAGGAGGCTTCAGAGGGACTTGTAGTTGAAGAGAAGACTACAGAGACAATGCTAAAGGCAGAAACGCAGACGCAGCATTCTGAATAGGGAGGCCAAGTGTGACATAAATGCACTATGAGAGAAAGAGTGTTTTTTAAATTCACTGAGATAATGAAAGAGGTTGGAAAGCTGGTACTCTTCAAAGATGATAGTTTTCTTTTTAAATGTGTTTCTTTTTTTTGAGATTAATGGCACTTTTCCCAAGGAAAGAAACACACTTTTGTATTGTGCTTAGAACAATGCCTCATGTATATGCTCCATAAATATGAATTCAATCAATTTATCAAAGTTCATAAAGATTCCCACCCCTATTAAATAAGTTATAAGTTAAAATTGTACTCATATTTTGCTTGTGTTTTGTTATCCCTGGAAGAACAAAAGGCAGTGAGGAGATAAAATTGTTCTTGCTTTAAGTTAAATCCCCGTAAAGATGTCCTGTGGCTTTTACTGTTCTGGAAGCATTGTCTCTTCCTTCCCACTCCAATGTGCAAAAGGCATTTTGAGTCTCTACTTGTAAAAATAAAATTCATGAAAACAATTTCTCATCTTTCTGAGGACTAATTTCAACTTTCAAAACAGTATTTATTCTTTTAATTTAAAAAGTCACAAAAGAGTCGTACATAGTTTTTCTTTTAACATTTGAGAGTACATTTATAAGCTTTCTCATGAATATATAAAAGTACATTTATAGCTTTCTCAGGACTTTATAAAATTATCATCATATAAAGATATTCCTAATCATAATTTTCCTATTGCCATGACTTTAAATAATTATTTTTCTTAAAAAGGAGGGTGAAGAAACATTGAAAAGACTAGGAACAACAAATGCTGGCAAGGATGTGGAGAAAGGGGAATCCTCCTACACTGCTGGTGGGAATGTAAGCTAGTTCAACCATTGTGGAAAGCAATATGGAAGTTCCTCAAAAAACTAAAAATAGAAATACCATTTGACCCAGGAATTCCACTCCTAGGAATTTACCCAAAGAAAACAACTTCTCAGATTCAAAAAGACATATACACCCTTATGTTTATTGCAGCACTATTTACAATAACCAAGATATGGAAGCAACCTAAGTGTCCATCAGTAGACGAATGGATAAAGACATGGGATACTATCATTCAGCCATAAGAAAGAAGCAAATCCTACCATTTGCAACAACATGGATGGAGCTGGAGGGTATTATGCTCAGTGAAATAAGCCAGGCAGAGAGAGACAGATACCAAATGATTTCCCTCATTTGTGGAGTATAACAACGAAGCAACACTGAAGGAACAAAACAGCAGCAGACTCAGAGACTCCAAGAAGGGACAAGCAGTTAACAAAGGGGAGGGACGGGGTGTGTGGGTGAGGAAGGAGGGAGAAGGGGATTGTGGGGTATCATGATTAGTGCACATGGTGTGTTTGGGGTCACGGGGAAGATGGTGTAGCACAGAGAAGACAAGTAGGGACTCTGTGGCATCTTACTACACTGATGGACAGTGACTGTAATGGGGTATGGGGGGGACTCAATAATAAGGGTGAATGTAATAACCACATTGTTTTTCTTGTGAAACCTTCATAAGAGTGTATATCAATGATACCTTAATAAACAAAAAAAAGGAGGGTGAAGAGGGAACTTTTTTTTCCAGAAGGAAATCACATGAATACATAGTTTGATATAGCAGGTGGCTATGGCACACTTTCAGATAGCAAATGTTTTACATTCAGTCATAGAAAGCTCACATTTTATAAAAAGCATTTTCTGAGTTTTTATGTTTCTTTTGTCATGGTGACTCATTTTGACGGCTGTTCTGGAAACTTAATGAATGTCTGCGTAAAGAACAGTGAAGGCTACACGCCCTGTAGGACCCTGAACGTGGGAAGGGCTTTTCATAGCTCATGTTCCTTCCACGTTTTTATGTGTGAAATACAAGCGTGGTAGCTTTTCTTTTTGCCTCTGATAAAAGTCATTCTGACTGCAGAGCAGGAAACAAGAAGCCACCTTTCTGTGTGTGTTGACCTTTCATTCTCTTGTCCTCGCCTTTTCTCACTGTCAACTTCTTTTTCCCTTTTTTTGGTGAAACATTTGGTCTCATAACATTAAAAAAAGAAAGATTAGAAAGGTAGCTATGACCTAAAATATGCTGGCTAAGGGTTGTCACGACATAATGCCAATAAGCAGGCTCTTGGTCAACGGTGGACTAATGTCAGTATTAAATTTTAAAACTCATGGTCTTCCTCTTTGGCCATTACAAGGGACCATCCCCCCATGAGCCGAAAGCCCCTTTGTACATACTTGTTCTTTGTCGCCCACAGTGCTGACTGATCACTCCTGTCCTTGGAACACTTTGTACGTTTTCTGGGACTGCTTGACATACTCAGTTTTTCAGTTTTCGGCAAACAGTTCCTCAGAGTCAGAATTCAGCCCGAATTTAGCTGCAGGAGAGAGTAAATGACAAATGTCCCACAGCCAGTAGTGGAGGAGCTGGGTTTATTCAAGCCCCCGTTTTTACATAAATACATTCTATTGTGCTGTAGTTTAGTACAATAAAGTGTATATATAGTGTATATATACACTATATATGTATACAATAAAGTGTATATATACCCACTGAAAAGGTATATTTCAATGATCTTGGAAAATTTAGACATTCCTGTAACTACCACCAACATTAAAACATAGAACATTCCTATTGGGTCAGAAAGCTCCTCTGCACCGCATCCCAGCACCCCAACCTCCATCCTCACCCCGGGCAACAACGGGTCTGCTTTGTGTCACTGTAGACCAGGTTTGTCTTTCCTAGGGTTTCATTAAATAAAGTGCAATCATAGTTGTATTTTGTTTGCTTTTTTTTCCTCAGGACAATGTTTCTGAGGTCATCAGTGTTGTATGTATCAGCAGTCATTGCAGTTTGGCTAAACTGACCCAATGCAAATTGCAAATTTGCTACAACCAGTTTGATTTTGTTTTTATACTTGAGATTACAGATCTGTGATGAAGTATATACCTAAAGTGAGGTCTGGGAGGGCCCCAAACACAGAGCTCCTTTGCCATCACCCCACGGAGTCAGGGCATGGCACCCTCCTGGCACGCCCAGTTCTCCTCCAGCTCCTGTGCCAGGTTGGTTGAGCGTTTAGGTTTGTGACAAAGCGCCAGCTTCACTTGCAGGTCACTGTCATACTCGTGGAGTATTTATCATCGGAAGCCTCTCCTTATTAAACATATAGGAACAAGTTACTGTTGCTGCTCAGTAGATGGCGCCAGACAACAGTTGACCAATCTGTCCATTTTTTATACTTGAAATGTTTATTTAAAAAAAAAAGCTGAATGAAAACTGAACAGCAGCAGACTCACAGAACTCAAGAATGGACTAACAGTTACTAAACGGAAAGGGGATGGGGAGGGTGAGTGGGAAGGGAGGGAGAAGGGGATTCAGGGGAATTATGATTAGCATACATAATACAGGGGGTGGGGCATGGGGAAGGCAGTACAGCACAGAGAAGACAAATAGTGACTCTATAGTATCTTACTATGTGATGGACAGTGACTGTAGTAGGGTATGTGGTGGAGACTTGATAATAGGGGGAATGTAGTAACCACAATGTTGCTCATGTGAAACCTTCATAAGCTTATATATCAATGATACCTTAATGATAATAAAAAAAAGTTGAATTGATTTCACGAGTGTGGTATCATCTTATTTATTCTTTGAGGCATACCAAATTAGCTTAGTTTGTGTTTTTTGTTAAGCTGTTATATAGTCCAAAACTTTACATAAAGAAATTCCACATTGGGAAAATAGTCATTAATATTGTACTAACTTTGGTGACAGATGGTGGCCACACTTACTGTGGCAAGCATTTAGTAATGTGTAAAATTGTTGGGTTGCTGTATTACACACATGAAAGAATATGATTTTGTATAACAAATATGTATCAATAAAAAAATAAAACTTCACACTGAAAAATGTTACTTATTCTTGAGGGTATTTTTTTTAGAAGATTCTTGATCATGTGTGTGGAAATTCTATAAATATAAGTACTCTTAGAGGTACCTGTTTTAGATACTAAAGGAAAAAGTTATGCATTTATAGTTCGAAACACTTTGAAGTATGAGAGATTGCTTTGTGATCTGAGTTGAGGAAGCTGATTTTTATAGGCTTTTAAAAAAGTTTTCATCTTTTAATATTCCCATGAGCTCTGAGATCAGTGAGGTTGTGTGTAATGCTAGATGTGTCTTTTGCAGACAGAGTAACAAAACAATAACTTACTGTACATGTAATACCTTCTTTTTCTAGCAATAACTGAGAATGGGGTGTTCCTAAGTAAATGCTTTTAAATTGCTCTGGCAGTTGAATAGAAACAGTCTAGTAATTACTTCAAGTTAACGTATCAGCATGTGAATGTGGATAATTATCCACATTTTCCAGCTTTTTACATAATTGAACAGTGCTTAAGTTTTGTATGAATCTCTTTGGAAAATGATATTCTGAGCATCTTTAAAAATGTGTGACTCTATATGTGAGATTAGTTCTTAGCTATATACACCAGGGATATATTTACATCTTGAGGAAAGTTAAAATAACTAAAATAATAAATTAGTCTGCCTTTACATGTGGCCATTTGACATTTGACTCTTTGACATCCATTAGAATATTTGCTTTACAAGTAACTATACTTATCTTTAGATCAGTGCTCATATTGTCGCACTGTTTATTTAGCCCAAAAGAAGATAGGGCCCGGTGAGACATCAGCAGGGGATTTATAATTAGTTGTTTGTTTCATAGTACATAATACTCATTTATACCATATGGGAATTGACTTTGGTAATTAACTGAATTTCCCAGCAAACTGAAGCCAAATCCATAAAGGTTAAAAATAATCTCTTTCATTTGAAAATTTCTTAGATATCTTCTTGCATTCAAAGTATACATTGAAAGCTAGAATAATGCAATCATTTTCCTCGGCTATTTGGTGGGAACCAAGGGGACTCAGAGGAATCAAGTGATCAGTGGTTGACACATCTTGATTCGTCTTTGCACAGTAGAAATTGAATACCGATGGAAATAGACTGCACAGAATCCATTGGAAAAAATTTTCCTGATGCCTATTTGGAGGTACACTGTCAATATTTGCTTCTGCGTCTCTTCCTTTATTAATGCTTCCATGGCTCTTTAAAAATCAGGGCATAATTGGCAAATAAAATTGTAAGATATTTAAATGGTGCAATGTGATGATTCGATACATGTATACAGTATTTATGCACTGCAGAGAGAGAGCATTTTTGACATGGATCTTTAGAATCAAACAAAGGGGAAGAAAGCCATTCTGGATGAGTGGCCATAAATGTGCCAACTAACCTGTGGCTATTTGTATTTGTTTTATAATAAGAAATCCAGATGAGTATTATATCTCAATATTCCCTCAAGTTTTCCAGGAAAGTTCCTGCCTGGGACACTGTGTTTGGCTCTCCCATTAGCCATCCCAACCTGCTTTCCCTTCTCTCCTTTCATTGCAGAGTACAGGAGCTACTATCCCACTTTAGACTCTTTGTGACTGAAGTGGCAACGTGATAGAATCTGGCCCTTGAGGGATAAGCAGAAACCAACTATGGACTTCTGGGGAAGCCTTTGCTTCTGAGACACAGATGCCTTCCTTTTCTGATTTGCTTCCTCATCTTCCTCCTGGGCAAATTCATTGCTAGAGCATCCCAAGCCACCTGAGACCATTTGAGAGTGACAAGGTGGCCACAGCCTCAGGCCTTGTTACCTTTGAGCCGCGGAAGCAAAGCCAGCAACTGTCTACCACATGACATGAGTATGAGAGGAAAAAAAAATCAGCCCCTCTTGAAACTGTTCCTGGTTGGAGCTTAACACAACCCTTAACGGATGCACTGTCTCATTAGAACTGGGATAAAAAGCATTTTTCATAAATGATTTAGAGTGAGGTAGCAATGAGAAGAATAGAGAGATTGAGGAAGAAAGGACAAGTGACACTTGGAAAATGAATTTAGGAAGTTAGGGAGCAAAGGACCAGCATTGTTCTCATTGGGGTGGTGCTTCATCTGATTCTCTTTTTCTAGCCCACAAGACAACAATTTCCATTCAAATGTGATTTGCTACAGAGGCTCAGAGAAGGCAAGCACATGTTTGTCTTAGGATGAATTTATACCATTTATATTGTTACTCAGTGGGATTTCTCTTAACACTTTGCATATAATGTTTCTTTATTTGGAGAAACTATCACACACATGGTAGAATATTCATCAGAACAAGCCTCTGCTTATTAGTGCTCATCTGTTATTTTGACAAACAAGAATGTAATCTCGCATTTCATATGCTACCTGGGTGTCCATGTACCTGAAAACCCCTAACATAGTGCCCTGCCCATGGATGGCATTTGGCTAAATGGCTCATAGTGGGTGGCATGCTGGTAAGCTAGGTCTCCAAAAAAGAAAAAAGGAAAAGCCCTAATTTGCATCCTTTGCCAATTTCCATGCTGCAAATATTCCAATCACAGCAACTTCATGTTACCCGTGGTTTAACCGCTGGCTTGTGAAATTTCTAAATATTTAACTAAAGGTGGTAGGACTAGCCCCAGCACACCCCTCTGCCCATTGACGTTCAAGTTGGAAGGAACTTAGGCATCACCTGGTCCCTCTTGTTTATGAGAGAAATAATATTATTGAAGGCTTATAGTCAAATGTGTATATTTTGCTTTGACCAGCTGTAAAAGCTGTACCATCAATTTCCCAGGGAACCTTAAGTATTTAGTGCACTGTCCCTAGATGATGATGGATGATGGAAGTAACTTGGGTCACAGATTTGATTACAAATTCATTTCAGGTACTTTGCCTTTGAGTTTGTGAAGGTTCACATAATATGTGCATGTTATTTAAGTTGAATACAGAAACTTACCCTTATTGGATTCTTCCCAGGACACTAAGGCTTAGAGGGAAGGGAAGAAAGGTCCTATCCACTGGGCTTTCTCCCGCACACCCTTGTCTGCAGCTGCTAACGTGAGCCTCTGGCTGGGAAGGGGAGGGGAAGTTCCTTTTTCTTCCTGCATTTCCCCTGAGATGCTACATCATCTTTTGGTCGGGAGAGAGGCAGCCTTCCATTGAAAGGATCTGAACAGTTGGGCAGTGCAGCCTTTGGGGCCTGCTTCTCTAAAGAAGTGGAGGTCTTGCATTTTTATGAGACTAACTAGTTGCTACTTCTGCCGTGGTCATTAGTTTCAACTAGATGTGTCCAGTTGTTTCAGCCTCTCAGTTCTCCCTGCCTCTCACCCTCATGAAGCCAACACCATCAAGGTCAGATCCAAGACGACCAATTTTAGGTCTAGAGTCATACACTGGTTTATACAGTAGCCTTGACACCATCTGTAGGAACTCTGTGGCCTGGTGTAGCCTGGCACAACTTCCATGGGATCATATATAGCTGTAGTGTCAGAGCCAGGACCAGAATTTAGGCCTCCTGGCTTCCAGATGGTAATTTACTTGACCAGGGTCATGCAGCTAGAGCTGTATGGAAAAACCTCCCCTCATACAGCACAGCCAGGATTCAAACCTCCTTTGTTTTACCCAAAGAGTGGTAGCTCCTGCCACCTTGTTTTTATCTTTCAGGTCTTTTCAAAAATCCTGAGAAAACACGCTAAGCTAGGTTCAGCCACTAGGTGGAACTCTTAACCTAAAGTGAATGTCTTTCCAAACCCGTAATGGACAAAAATCTGAGGTTCAAGTGGATGGCCCCCACTTTCCAGCATAGTAATTTCTTACGTGTTACAAGGCCACACCTAAGATTTCTATTGTGTGTTCAATATATTCTGAACCTTCAGGTATCATCTAAGCTGCCTCCTATTAAGGAAACAAAGGCAGACGTGAAGAGTGATTTTTCTTAGTGCCTTGGGTTGATGATAGAGAAAGGGAAGACTGAGTGGACACCCTAAAAATCATGTGGAAAATCGGGGGAAAAATTTCAAAAATAGATGTTAGTTTAGTAAAATTTAAATTTGCCAATAGTTTAAACAAACTTGAAACTAAACATATTCTGATGATGAAGTGATATCTACATTTTGTTTTCATTTTGCAATCATGGAAGCACTGTTCCATGTTACAAGAGTTCCATTTCCAAAATTACAGTTTTGCAATTTAATTTGGTCCATTTGAGATAATTTTATTTTTGAAAAGCTGTTTATGTAAAACACAAAACTGGAAACAAGTGTGTCAAAAGTTCCAAGAAAACCACAAGTAAATGCAACAAATCATGGAAGTAGTGATTAGTAAAAATACACATCCCCAAAAGCCTGCACACTGGGAATATTCTGACCAAAACATGCAATGAGGCCCTGGCGTACATTGCTCTAAAGCGGCTTATTAGTGAGGGGGTAGTGGCTGTCCATTCTTCACCATGATCGGTTACAATATTTGAATTTTCTAAAATGAAAGAGAACTGATTAGTGGTTACTGCATATTAATTTCAGGGAGAAACTGAAGTCTTGATTCTGACTTTCAGAGGCATAAGCAAGACGTGACCCAAGTCAGGTTAGCCTTGTTTGTTTTGCAAAATGAGCTAAATTAAGCTTTGCTTGTATGACTAAACTGATTTTGTCTGCTCAGGTAATTTCCAAGTCAGGTTTCCATTTGGGTTTGATTTTAACAAAAGGAAAGGAAGGGGGAAAAAAATATACCAAGAGATAAAAGAACAACTAACAGGAAACCCCAAAGCCAGGGAGAAAGTGATAGTTCAAGACCTCAAAGGATATTTGAAGTATGTTACAGGTACATAGGCCTTTGGGCTAAGACGAAGGGGCATTATGTTTCTTGGGTTGGTTAGTTTTATTCTGAGCCACTTTTTTTTTAGGATTCTGAATTTTCATTTTGTTTTATATGAGAACATGCTCATGGTTTATATGCCAAACATATGAAGCCCACACTTGCTCAGATAGGCTGATTACACAGTTGCCTTGCTTTGTTATTTACTGAATAAGGGCAATGACCTCAGAGACGGGGATCTCCTCCTAGGCCAGAATTTAAAATCTTTAGATGATTGGTTTTAGAAATATCTTCATTTAACACATTGAGGAATAAAAAAGGAGTATATGCTTCTAAAAGTATATACTCTCATATAAGTATATGAAAGAGCTCCTGTCTGCAAGGAGCTTAGTTCTGGAATTACTAAAACATTCAAATTTAAAACAATACCAAAGAGATAGTGAATTACAGCACAAAGCAGACAACCTTTGGATTCAGCATTTCTAGCTTTCCCAGCTTCTCCACTTAGTAGCCTTGACCTTGGGAAAGTAACACAACCCCTGAACTTTAGTGTCCTCATTCATAAAATGGAGATTTCAGCTCTATCAAATGGAAGTTATGAAGGTTAGTAGATAACTTGAAACGATCTGTTCAAATGGAAGTTAATATTATAATTAGTAGCTAGAATATGGAAACAGACAAGTAATGTTGTAGGGTTGCACAGGGATGGTCACTGAGGCTATGGTGGTTTGAGGGTTTTCAATTATTAGCAGAATTTTGGAAGGTGCGAGACAGTTAAGGAGCTATTCCAATATGGCAAACATTGGAACATCCCTTATCTAGTGATAATAAAAACTGTAACCTTGATCAAAGTAGGTTTTTTAGGGAGTCAAGTAAGTTGAGCCTGGACAATATGAAGACATTTGAATGCCGGGATGGCTGTGTGTTTAGGAAGAATGACAGAATCAAATGAACATCTAGCTGTGTGATGCAGGAGGCTGGGACAGGATTCACGCACAGCCCCGCCCTTCAGTGTCTGTCTCTGTAGTTTCGTCCTTCCCAGAATGATATATGAGTGAAATTATACCGCATTAGCCTTCTGAATTAGGCTTCTTTCACTTATAATAATACATATGAGATTCATTCTTAAGGTTGTTTGGATCCCTCGTTCATTTCTTCTTATTGCTGGGGAATGTTTCTTTGTATGGATATACCAGGGTGTGTTTATTTACTGGTTTAAGAACATATGGATTTTCCAGTGTGGGGCAATTATGAAAAAATGTATTGAAAGGTTTTTGTGTCAACATTAAGCCTTTTCTACTCCAGGGTAAATACTGAGGAATAAGGTTGCTAGGTCATGTAGTATGCTTGATTTGATAAGAAATGGCCAAATTATTTTCCAGAGTGGCTATAATATTTTATTTTCATTAGCAATGCATGAGAATTCAACCACATGTCATTTTGTGTGTTTTTAAAAATAAACTTTTTAAAGAACAATTTTAGATACACAGCAAAATTGAAAAGATAAGGAGAATTCCCATATTCCCCAAGTCTAGTTTCCTCTACTAACATGTTACTTTAGTACACACACTATGATTGTTATAATTAAGGAACCACATTGATATATTATTATTTGTCATCAGCCTTAAAAACAAGCTTCAGAACAATGATCAACCCTTTTGTTTTGGAAGCTTATGGGTTGGTTCTAGTCTGATTATAAAAACAATGGAATCTGGGAGGTTCTGATTGTGTTGATCAGTGTGGATGGCAGGTACCCACATTTTAGGTGCTTATCACCCCCCTCCACCCCACCCCTTGGCAGCTGTCACCTGGTGAACTCCTGCTTGTCCTTCAGGACTCACCTGAATGTCATGTTCTTAAGGGTGCTTTCCTGAGGCCTTTCATCTAAAGCAGGTGCTCTAGGGGCTCTGTTTCCTTCAGGGGATTTGTCACATCTCAGCATTTCCTAATGCTCAGCACACTGACTTATTGCCCTGAAAGTATCTTTGTCGGTGGACAGGAGGGGATGGTCCTGTACATTTTAGGGTGTTTGTGGCACCTTAGATGCCGGAAGCACCTTTCCCCTGCATGTGACAACTTGAAATGGCTCTAGGTGTTGCCAAATGTCCCCTGGAGGCAAACCCTGCTTCCCTCCCCACTGAGAACCACCCTCCCCAACTCACTGGTTATGTTATATACAGTCTATCTCACACACAGAGTTTGTGAGCTCCAGAAGAGCAGGATTTGTGTGTTTTTTTCTCACTTCTAGATTCCCCCAAACATACTACAATGCCTAGCGCCTCCCAGACGAGTATTTGTTGAATAAATGAATGAGTGCTAAGCAGGGATTTCTGAGCTCTAAGGAGAGTGGAGACCAAAGTGCCCGCAGTAGAGAAAGAAAGGGAGGGATACATCTGAGCTACATTTACAGACTGGACAGACAGGTGAGGGGGTGGGATATTTAATCTTCATGAATGCCTACCAGTGCTAAGGGCTTTTATGTTTTGTATCACTTGGTTTCCCTGCAAGCTGCAAGCATTTAGTACTATCCTTATTTTCAAGTTGAGCGAATGGAGACCCTGAGACGTTCAGTGATGCGTCCACAGGGTCACGGCAGCTTCCTTTGGTCTGTCTCCAAAGCTGGAGTTTTCAGTTATATACCATCTGTCAGGGATATCATTTTCTGAACTCAGCCAACAACTAGAGATATCATGATACACATTAATATTAGAGTAACATTAAAATATAAGAAACATAGTGCCAGGGAATCTGTTCCCACCCCCAGTGAGAAGCTCCCCAACTCCTGTTATGTAGAAGTGACACTTCTCAGGCAGAGCTGGTGCTGGCAGAGAGGTTGGCACGTTTGCCGCCTTTCCCAGACCTCAGCAGGATGGTGATTCGTGGATGCAGACCCATGGATTCTGTTTTGGTCAAATGATGGTGGGACTGTGAATCTATATATTTTGTAAGCGTTCCTGAGTGCTTCTTAAACAAGGGATCTGAGCCACATTTAAAAAAGTCTGAGTTATGAAGGCAAGAATAACTCAGGGGAAGGTAAAGGGAAGGTGAGAAATGAGGGAGAATGAGAGGATTCAGGGTCAAGGGCTGCAGAAGCGTCCTCTGCTTGGCTTTGTGTTCTGATTTTATCGACCACCTTGTCCTGTAAATTCAGTTTTATTGGAAACACAGCCTTCCCCACTCAGGCGGGCCTGGTGCTTTTGTGCTGCTTCCCCACAATTGACCACGTGGCTTACAAAGCTTCAATATTTACTGTTTGTCCTTTAACAAAAAAAAGTGTGCTAACCTCTTATTTTAGAGAATGTACTTAGAATATAGGTCCTAAATAAACTAGTAGGAAAGTGTCCTTATAGTTTTTTTTTGCAAAAAACACTTGTATCTCATTGTTGCCCCCAGCACACATACATGAGCAATTTATATGGACAAAAACCACCTTAAACACCCATGTCACAGAGATAATCTGGCCTGAAGAATATTTTGTCCCATCACTGCATTGATTTGGGAGGGACTTAACTGCATTCCATTGTCCTTTTCCTAAAAGGCCCGAACTTCTTTTCAAAAAATCTCAATCCTCACATGAAAAGATGCTGCACATCACTAATCATCAAAGAAATGCAAATTAAAACCACAATGAGATATCACCTCACACCAGTTAGGATGGCCAACATCCAAAAGACAAACAACAGCAAGTGTTGGCGAGGATGTAGAGAAAGGGGAACCCTCCTATGCTGCTGGTGGGAATGTAAGCTAGTTCAACCACTGTGGAAAGCAGTATGGAGGTTCCTCAAAAAACTACAAATAGAAATACCATTTGACCCAGGAATTCCACTCCTAGGAATTTACCCTAAGAATGCAGCAGCCCAGTTTGAAAAAGACTTATGCACTCCTGTGTTTATCACAGCACTATTTACAATAGCCAAGAAATAGAAGCAACCTAAGTGTCCATCAGTAGATGAATGGATAAAGAAGATGTGGTACATATGCACAATGGAATGTTATTCAGCCATAAGAAGAAAACAAATCCTACCATTTGCAACAACATGGATGGAGCTAGAGGGTATTATGCTCAGTGAAATAAGCCAGGCAGACAAACACAAGTATCAAATGATTTCACTTATCTGTGGAGTATAACAACAAAGAAAAAAACTGAAGGAACAAAACAGCAGCAGACTCACAGAACCCAAGAATGGACTAACAGTTACCAAGGGGAAAGGGACTGGGGAGGGTGGGTAGGAAGGGAGGGATAAGGGGGAAAACAGGCATTAGGATTAGCACACATAATGGGGGGGTCATGGCAGTATAGCACAGAGAAGACAAGTAGTGATTCTATAGCATCTTACTACGCTGATGGACAGTGACTGTAGTGGGGTATGCGGGGGGGACTTGATAATGGGGGAAGTCTAGTAACCTTAATGTTGTTCAAGTAATTGCACATTAATGATATAAAAAAAAATAACAAGACTACAAAAAAGAAAAATTTTGATCCACAAGTTTTCTGAAGATCAGTTATGTTTTTGAGAACAAGGGAGGATTAAGAAAAGAGAGACAGTTTTAGTTTGCTGTGCATAAAAAGCCTTTTTATAGTCCCTGCCATTTTGAAAGTTGTAAATCTCTTCATTTTATGGCTGATGATAGAATATACAAATTCTTGCTTGGAGATTGAGAACAGCTTTTATAGTTCGTTCCCTGACTCATTCAACAAGCATTAATGAGTGTCTGCTGTGCACTGGGTCAGGCAATGCAGAGATGCAGATCCTTGCAGCCCAGTGGCAGCGGGAGATGTGGAGCAACTACCTGGAAGACAGCCTCCTGTGTGTTGACAGTAAATGCTATGGGGACCCAGGCGAGGGCCCACCAAGGCCGCTTGATACAACTGGAGGGAACATATACTTTATATCTTAAGTTATACTTCTATTTTTTACACACCAAGTCAGGTTACCAGGGCGCTGATATGATTTAGTTAGAGAAAGCCTTACTTGCAAATCTGAGACTCAAAAGTAACATCACATATAAGAACCAAATTTGTTTTCATCATATTCTTCCAGTCCTCTCCCAATGGCTCTGTCAGGTGACATCTGTTGGGACTGAGCTCTGGGTACAACCTTGGTCTAGGTGCTCAAGAGAAGAATATGGGATTGAGATGGCCCAGGGGCTGCAGGGGTGCGTGGCAACTGAGTTTGCATATAACCGAAGTCTCTTCAGAAGGTACCTGCATTTAGGTTCCTTTAATAAGTGAGTCCAGCCCATTGAGCTGGCACCTTTTTCCAACCAGATTTATTTTCATCGATAAGGAGAAAAATGAGGTCTAAAGCTGTGATACTCCCGTGTTGCTGCATATTAGAATTATCTTCAGGGCTTTTAAGAGTCCTGATGCTCAGGCAGCCCCCCAGACCAATTATATCACAATGTCTGAGAGCAGGACTGAGACACCTGGCATTGTAAACTCCTCAGATGAGTCCACTGTGCAGCCAAGTTTGAAATGGCTGCTGTATATCAGTGGCTCTCATGTACCCAGAGGGCTTGTCAAATAGATTGCTGGGTCTCATCTCATCACCAGAGTTCCTCAATCAGTGGGTCTGGGGCAGCTGAAGAATTTGCATTTCTAACAAGTTTCATGTGATGCTGATGTGGGCTGCAGGGCTCAATGTGCTGGGTGCCACACTTTAAATGGAAGCAATGAAAAGGAATGTTGGAGAAGAATAATTTTTATTTCTGTGTAAAGTTGGTCTACACTGCATTCTGAAGAATGAGAGGTGGGAGATGAGGCTGGAGATGCCACTGTGTACCAGTAAGACACATCCTCGGGGTGGTATGCACCCACCTTTGCAATGGTCTTGTACTACCTGGAAAAACACACTGCTTCACAGGGTTTGTCTGTCTTTTTTTTTGCTCTTTCCTTTTTAGAAAAGGCTTGATATGAGGACTTTGTTAAAATACTAAAGAGCATCTAAAGGAATCAGATGTACTCAAAATGCTTTTAATTTTACAGAAAATTTGAAAATAAAGATAGTTTTTACAAAAGGCAACCTTGAATGATATAGGCATTTCTAATGAAACAGCCTTTTAGCCATAGAGGAAAAACTTGAAGCTAATAGCTCAAAGAAGCATTTCACAAGAAATTATGGGGAGTTGAAAAATAATATAAAGAGAACACAAGTAGTTAGATATATTTGAAGTCTGTACATTGATGTCAGCAAAGAGGACCATACTCTGAATCATTTATGAAGCAATGCCATACTACGTCACGCCAATTTCTCCTTCAGTCTACCTATTGAACATGGAAGTTCAAACATTTATATTTCATTTTAAATACACTTTCAGAAGCTATATTCTCAAATGAGGGAATAATCTTATTGGCTATGCTTATGTAGTATTGTTCTATTTATACATGTCCTTTAATGAGCAAAATTTCCCCGAGTGGCTGTAGGATCCCTGGAAGCAAATCAGGACAGGAGGCTGTAGGGAAAATGGAAGTTCCCACGGCCAGGATGCTTACCTGACCCTAATCTACTTGCCCATTGTGCACGGGCAATGGTGTAACATTTGGCCTACTGCACAGGTGTGTGCTCACACACGTGTTGGCAATGAGCCACTACTGTATAAAAGGGTGACCTCAGAGGCAGACTGGATGGCGGGCTTGCTGCATGTGGATGTGGATCCACGGGTGTGGACGGGATTCTAGCACTCAACCTGCCACTGTGAGAATAATGCTTGGAATGAGACCTTTCCTCCAACCTTCCATTGTTGTTTTTTTTGGTCTCACTGAATCCATAGTGACCTTGCCGGGAGCTGAAACCCTCTGGCGCTACAAGGCACGCCAGCAGCTGGGAACTACAGGCCCTGGGACACCTCATACCAACACAGATCCTTAACGGAAGAAGTGGAATAGCCAGCCAGTCACACAGTGTCTGCAGAAGGGAGGTAAGGTGGCAAGCTGGCCAGGGGCACCGTCACTTTGGATGAATGCATTCTGAGTCCTCATCCCAATAGCTGTTTGGATTTGCTGTTTCCCTTTCATCCTAAAACTCCCTCTTAAGATTGCTTTGTCTTTCCACTTGACTTTGCCCACTTAGACAATCCAAGAATACTCTAAAAAGCCGTACTGAAGAAGATAGGCTTTTCTGACTCGGGTTATAAATAATGCAGAATTTGTAGAAGGCAACCTGCTCTAAGGAGGAGGAAGCAGGGTGGGGCAGGCAGGGTACAGGCTTTGGGGTTAATTGCTTCTTACTGGTTCTGGGCCTTTGGCAAGTTAATGAACTTTTCTGTTTCCAAAGATGAAAGTTAGCATATTCCCAGCAGGGCTACTGTGGCTGCTAACTGGGAAAACCTAGCTGTGTCTGCCACCGAGGGCACTCTCGGCCTGTGATGTTGGTTCCTCTGCTTCCTGCTCACTGCAGGGTCTATTTCATTTTGCAAATATTCACTCAGAGTCTTCTCTGTGGTATATTTCAAAAATACAGAGGTGGGTAAGGGTTCTTCTTCAGGAGGACTTAATAGTCGAAGGAGAAAAAGAAATAAACAGATGCTTCAAGTAATGGTCAGCGCTCTAGTAGAGGGTGTAGGCAGGGTCTCCTGCTCTTAGGGGGACCTTCCTCCAGGCAGAGGCCCAGACAATGGGAGGCCTGCCCTGTGTGTTTCCCTTTTCTCAGGGATCACAGCTTTGTGCTGCCCACTGTCTGATGTCTGAAGGTTGTTGTTTCTTACATTTTTGCCTAATATTTTGTTTGCAGTATAGGGTGATTCTGGACTGTCTCACTTCCTCATGTCCAAAGTGGATGTCTAGAAGTATTTGAAATTAGTTCATTAAAATTCCTCAAACCAACAAATTTTTTTCTGTTATTTTCTCCAAAATACATAAACTTGAGGAATGTTAGAAATAGATGGTTTGCATAGATTCCTCCATCTGCTCCAAGTGACTAAACGATTTACTGGACTTTTAATGGAGGATTCATAGAATATACCACACTTCTTAGGGACCACATGTTATAAATTTACTTCTCTAATTACATCTCTTCACAGAATATTATTACTCTTATAATTACTCAATTAAATATTCCCTTACTATTAAATGAAATCCTTATTTAAATTAAACAGAATATTCCCTTAATACTATCCTCTTGATAGATTTTAATCTTCATAAAGTCAAGCGTCTACATTGTGTTTATGTGCTGCCACCATTACTTGTTTTAGTTCATATGACATACGTTGAGAGGAGAAGCTTAAAAATGCTTTCCTAACTGTAAGAGACTCTGTAACACTCTTATACTGATTGAAAAATTCATTGTAATACTGGTGAAGCCAGAGTCCATGGGGGAAAATATAAGGCTCAAAAGATTCAATTCAGCAACTATTTACTGAGTACCTACTATATTCTCCACTCTTGAGATGTATTTGTGAGTATCTCTAATGAACAGCAATGAGCCATAATGAGGGTGTGTGTGTGCACAGAAATAAACAGTAAATATGATTAGATGACATATGAGTAAAGCCCCTATTACTTTAGAAGGTGGTAAGTGGTAAGTTACAGTGAAAAGTTGTAGGAGAGAAAAAGAAATGATCAGGGCAAAGGGGATGGAAAGGGTTTGGCTGGCGGGCAGGCGGCAGCTTTAAATAGGGTGGTCAGAGTACACAGGTCTTACTGAGAAAGTGGTCTTGCAGCAAAGACCTGAAGGAGGTGAGGGAATAAAGCAGGCCAACATCAGAACAGAGTGTTCTGGGCGGAAGGATAAAGCAGGGCCTTACTGAGATGATGTCTGGAGTGTTCTAGGAAGAATTGAGAGGTTAGTGTAGCTGGAGAGGAAATAAGAGAGAATGAGGAAATAAATGAGATCAGAACAGGCAAAAACACAAAGAGGTTCTAGAGAGCCTTGTAGATTGTCCTAAGAGGCCAAATTATTTTTTTTCACAGCTTTTAACATTAAGGGAATGATATTCTCTTCTACTTGTAACTTTCTATAACAAATATTTATAGTTAATCAACCATTGCAAGTCAGCAGTCCTCAGAATTTTTTATGTGTGTTATGAGTCTAATAAAAACAATGCTTTTTGGTCTGGATATGAAGATAATAAAGTTACAATGACCCTATGTTGTTGCAAACGATCAAGACATTCATGTATTACCAGACCTCCCATCATGCTTTGGGCATTTTGAGAACAGAGAGCTAGGTAAGGAATGGGAACTGATTATCAGAATATCAAATTCACCTTACCTTGGGATGCCTTATATTTCACGGTATTCCTCACTAGTCTCCTCAAATCCATTTCTGACTTCCCCCCTTCCCCCAAGAAATGTATAAGTCCTTGGCACTTTTTTATTGAAATGTCATTGATATACAATCTTACATTGTTTTCAAGTATAAAACACAGTGATTCAACCATTGCCCACATTCTTAAATCCTCACCCCAACTAGTGCTGTTACTATCTGTCAAATAGGAAGATGTTACAGAATCATTGGCTATATTCTCCATGCTTTACTACTGTCCCCATGACCAACTTATGTTATGATTGAGAATTTTGTTCCACCTTATCTCCTATCCCCAACCTCCCTCATGGTAACCACCAGTTACTTCTCAGTGTCTGAGACTACTGCTATTGTGTTCATTGTGTTCTGTGTGTGTCCTCAGAATGATTAAAACAGATTTCTGAATAATTCAGGGAAGATCATGGACCTTCTTATTAAATAGATATACTCCGAAGCCTAAATTTATGAGGACAAAGTTCAGAAGAAACACTGATTTAAAATAAACTTTATGGAAACTGTCATTCAAACACTTCCTAATTTTCTTTCTTCTCTGATTAAACAAATGTGAATGACTAACCTAGTGTTTGTAATATCAAAAGCGTGGGATGTGGATTACCAGCTTCTTTTCTTAAATATTGAGTGCTATTTAACATTGTTTCAATATGCATTTGACAATGACTGCATTAAAGATTTTAGGGTTTACAGGAACTTATTTTTATATCCCCTGACTTCTCATCAAATATCAAGGAGGATGCAGAAGGGGAAAGCAAAGGAAAGACCAAACAAATAAAAAAAATAGAATGATTGATGATGTTGAATAGCTGTTCTTGTGCCTATTTACCATTCACTTATCTTTTTTGCTGAAGTGTTCAAATATTAAGCACCACATTTTTCTGGGTTATGTACCTTTGTACTATTGAGTTGCATGAGTCCTATACATAATCTTGGGAGAAGTCTTTGTTCAACTATATAACTCACAGATATTTTGTTCCAGTCTGTGACTTATTTTTTCACTCACTTAACATTTTGTGAAAAAGCAAAAGTTCTTAATTTTGAGAAAGTCCTGGTTATCCATTTTTTGGCTTAAGAATCATGCTTCTAGAAGTCCTATCTAAGAAATCTTTTCCTAATTCAAGGTCAAATTTTTTTCTTTTTTTTCTTTTTTGTTTTAGGCTTAACAGGTCTACAATTCAGTGTGAGTTAATTTTTGCATATTGTGGAAGGTATGGTGCAAAGTTCTTCTTGTTTTTTTTTATATAGATATCCAATTGTTCTGGCACCATTTGCTGTAACCATGAATTGCCTTTACATGTAGTAAACATCAATGGTCCTATATGCATGCGTCTACCTCTGGACTGTTCTCTATTCTGTCCCATTGTCAAATTTGTCTTTTTGTCTCTATCACACTCCTTTGGTTATTATAGCTTTATGTTAACTCTTGAAATGAGACTGTGTAACTCTTCCAACTTTGACATTTTCAAAGCTGTTTTGGGTTTTCTATGTCCTGTGCATTCTCTATGAATTTTAGAATCATCTGGTCAAATTCTACAAAAATATTCTGCATATTGTTTTACCTACATAGATCAGTTTGGGACTAAATTAATATCTTAATTATATTGAGTCTTCTATCCATTAACATATCTTTCCATTTATTTAGGTTTTCTTCAATTTTCTAAACAATCCTTCAGTTTTCAGTATACAAATTTTGTATGTTTTGGTCAGATTTACCTCAAAGAATTTCCCATTTAGATCCTATTGTAAATAGTGCCGTTTTTTTTCCAGGGAATATAGTTTATTGACTCATTATTTTTGGTAAATGTTATTTTTAAATTTAAATTTCTGATTGTTGTTAGTATATAGAAATACACTTGATTTTTGTATATTGATCTTGTATCCTGGAATGTTGCTATATTCACTTAATAGTTTGAGATTTAAAAAATCTTAGGTGACAACCTCTGCCTTAAAATTTTTTTTCAATTTTGTTATGGTAAGAGCACTTAACATGAGACCTACTCTCAATAAAATTTTAGTACACAATACAGTATTGTTAACTAGAGGCACAATGTCACACAGCAGATCTGTAGCATTTATTCATCTCATATAACCAGAATAGTGAGTTGCTATACAAACTGTACTTTAATTTGTGTTGAGAATATTTATATTAATATAATTGTTAATATGGTACTAAGGTAGAGGGGGAAGATGACGGTGTGAGAAGTGAGGCAGAAACCTTCTCCCCAAATCACATAAAACATGAAAATACAGCAAATACAACTAATCCTGAAAAAGAGACTTGATGACTGCAGAACATACTGCCTACATCTGGGGAAGAAGACAACCCTCACAGAAAAGGGTGAAGTGGCAAAGCCACAACCTGTGGGACCCGAGCCCTCCCCCAAACCCACCCACAGAGGGGATGAAGAGAAACGGAGCGGGGAGAAAACAGAAGCCCAGGACCACTGAACACCCTGTCCTGGAGATCTGCTCTGGGAGCACAAACCCACATTACATGGTGCTCTAGAGATTAGTGAGGTTGGAAAGCAAAGATGGGCAGAATACTCGGAGAGACTGAGATTCCAGCCGAGTATGGAGAATAGGTATGCACAACCGGCCGCCCTGGGATAAAAGAAAGGCAGGCAGTTTGAAGGACTTACCAGAAGCTAGAGGGACAAAAATTACACAGAACTCTCTGCTCAGGAGAAAGGGTGTGTGGATAAAACCTTCGCAACATGCTCAGCAGAGCAGGGTGGGAACTCTCAGGGGCTTCAGGCATTCCATTCCCCCTGGCTGGCAATGCAGCTCTAAGGCCTCGCACTGTGGTATGCAGCCTGCAGCTCCTTCTTCCTGGAAGATGCTAGTCTGCTCACCCACCTGTCACCCCACCATTGTACCAGGCCAACTTGAGGGTGGCCCTGCCCACAGCAGCAACAGGAGCATAATGCAGAGACATCTCTCTGTGTCTACCACTGGACCTGGCAGTGGAGATAGGCATTACAGCCAGGACTGCAAGAAACCATGCCAGCTGAGCTCTTTTCTCCCAGCAGGCCCAAGTTCTGCTTGCCTGCAACCCCTGCCTGCCCCCATTGCTGCAGGAGCAGGGCAGCTCCAGAGAGTATTTTCTCTTCTCACAAAATCAGCTGATGGCCCACAGCTCACTACAGACAAGGCAAAGGAATGCACTCATTGCTCACCAACAGCTGGAGCTCCTGCACAGGAAATTGAGCTTTTGGGAACTAGAGGGTGCATCCTCCACAAAATAATTATTCCATAGGAAACACTAAAGAAAATGAAGCAGCAAAGGAATTTGGTCCAAACATAATTACAAGAAAAAACGCCAGAAAGATGGTTTAGTGAAACTGAAATCACCATTCTTCTTGATGAAAATTTCAAAATAAAAGTCACAAACATGCTTATGGAGCTGCAGAAAAATATTCAGCATCTCAGGGAGGACTTCAACAAAGAGAAAAAAATTTGAAAAATACAGTATTTGAAGTGAAACATACAATGGAGGAATTTAAAAGTATATTAGATGAGGTAGAGGAGATGGTAAATGAACTAGAAATTAGAGAACAGGCAACCAAAGAAGCTGAGGCACAGAGAGGTAAAAGGACTCTAGGAATGAAAAAATAATAAGACAACTCTGAGACCAATCCAAATGGAACAATATTTGCATTATAGGGGTATTAGAAGAAGAGAGAGACAAAGGGATAGAAAGTCTCTTTGAGGAAATAATTGTTGAAAACTTCCTCAATCTGGGGAAGGAAATAGCCACTCAGGCCATGGAGGTGCAGAGACCTCCCAACACAAAGAACCCTAAGAATACAACACCAAGCATATAGTAATTAAGATGGCAAAGACCAAGGACAAGGAGAGAGCATTGAAAGCAGCCAGAGAGAGAAAAAAGATCACATGCAAAGGAAACCCCATCAGGCTATCATCAGACTTCTCGGCAGAAACCTTACAGGCCAGAACGGAGTGGTATGATATATTTAATGTAATGGAACAGAAGGGCCTCCAAACAAGAATACTCTACCCAGCAAGATTATCATTTAAATTTGAAGCAGAGATTAAACAATTTCCAGATAAGCAAAAATTGGGGGAATTCACTACCACAAGCCATTTCTATAAGATATTTTAAAGGGACTGTTCTAGATAGAAATGCTCATAGGGCTAAATAGCTGGCACCAGAGAAAATAAACCCATAGTAAAAGTAGTAGACCAATTAATTACTAAGCATATACAAAATTAAATCAACTATTTTCAAAGTTAGTCAAGGAATACACAATAAGTACAGAATATGACAACAAATATATAAAGAGTGGAGGAGGAAAAAGAAGGGGAGGAAAATAAAAGAATCTTTGATTGTGTTTGGAACAAATAGTTAGAAATTCATATGGAACCACAAAAGACCCCAAATAGCCAAAGCAATCCTGAGAAGGGAGAATAAAGCAGGGGGGATTATGCTCCCCAACTTCAAGCTCTACTACAAAGCCACAGTAATCAAGACAATTTGGTACTGGCACAAAAACAGACCCATAGACCAATGGAACAGACTAGAGAGCCCAGATATAAACCCAAGCATATATGTCAATTAACATACTATAAAGGAGCTGTGGACATACAATGGGAAAATGACAGCCTCTTCAACAACTGGTGTTGTTAAAACTGGACAGCTACATGTAAGAGAATGAAACTGGATTACTGTCTAACTCCATATGCAAAAGTAAACTCAAAATGGATCAAAGACCTGAATGTAAGTCATGAAACCATGAAAGTCTCAGAAGAAAACATAAGCAAAACTCTCTTGAATATAAACATGAGCAACTTTTTCATGAACATATCTCCCTGGGCAAGGGAAACAAAAGCAAAATGAACAAGTGGGACTATATCAAACTAAAAAGCTTTTGTATGGCAAAGGACACCATCAGTAGACCAAAAAGGCATCCTACAGTATGGGAGAATATATTCATAAATTACATATCTGATAAGGGGTTGACATCCAAAATATATAAAGAATATAAAGAGCTCATGCACCTCAACAACCAAAAGGCAAATAACCTGATTAAAAAATGGGCAGGGGATATGAACAGACAATTCTCCAAAGAAGAAATTCAGATGGCCAAAAGGCACATGAAAAGATGCTCCACATCACTAATCATCAGAGAAATGCAAATTAAAACCACAAAGAGATATCACCTCACACCAGTTAGGATGGCCACCATCCAAAAGAAAAGCAACAACAAATATTGGCGAGGATGTGGAGAAAGGGGAGGCCTCCTACACTGCTGGTGGGAATGTGAATTAGTTCAACCATTGTGGAAAGCGGTATGGAGGTTCCTTAAA
Organism: Manis javanica; assembly: GCF_040802235.1. NCBI lineage: Eukaryota > Metazoa > Chordata > Mammalia > Pholidota > Manidae > Manis > Manis javanica. The sequence continues at coordinate 111,578,774 of NC_133164.1, forward strand.
AAACTAAAAATAGAAATACCATTTGACCCTGGAATTCCGCTCCTAGGAATTTACCCTAAGAATACAGGATCCAGATTCAAAAAGACTATGTTTATTGCAGCATTATTTGCAATAGCCAAGAAATGGAAGCAACCTGAATGTCCATCAGTAGATGAATGGATGGAGCAAGAGGGTATTATGCTCAGTGAAATAAGCCAGGTGGAGAAAGACAAGTACCAAATGATTTCACTCATTTGTGGAGTATAAAAACAAAGCAAAACTGAAGGAACAAAACAGCAGCAGACTCACAGACTCCAAGAAGGGATTAGTGGTTACCAAAGGGAAGTGGTAGGCAGGGCGGGTGGGGAGAGAGAGAGAGAAGGGGATTATGGGGCAATATAATTAGCAATCACAATATAGGTACGTCATGGGGGAAGGCAGTACCATTAGGAGAAGATGAGTAATGACTCTGTAGCATCTTATTATGCTGATGGACAGTGACTGCAGTGGGAGTGGGGTGAGAGGGACTTGGTAATATGGGTGAATGTTGAAAACACAATGTTCATGTGAAACCTTCGTAAGATTGTATATCAATGATACTTTAATAATTAAAAGAAATATTGTTGGGTTAAAATCTACTATTGTGCCTGGAGGAGGGGAAAAGCAGCCATGGTGAGGAAGGCATGGAGCCACCCAGATCCTTTTTCCCTGTCACCCCTAGAGAACAAAAGCCTTAATCTGCTGAGGAAAGGGCCACATACCTTGTGACCCTCAGGGCATAGATGAAGAGCTGGTGCATCTGGGGGAAGAAAATAAAAAATCACCCTCTACTCTCGTGGGAGGATAGGAATGTGTGCTGATTGCAAACCGTTACAGACCCCCTGTCACTGAGGTAGGGCCAGGATCACTGAGAAGATCCCACCAGAAGATTCGGGGACACAGCCTTGCCTAAAGTAAGTCCAGACAGCTACAACAGAGAGCCTGTCCACACCCCTCCATCAACAGGAGGGGAGAAAACCTCTGAGAGCTGCAGACGGGAGAGTTTGTACCTCCTTGCGGGCTCTTCTCCACGGACTCCACCCGATGATCACGAGAAAGTTCGGCACAGGGTGAGACACTGGAAAGAGCGTCCTTCACGGTGCTGAGCTGTCTGCAGCTCTCAGGGTCTCTATACATTCCTGCTCCCCCACAGTAGAATTATAATTCCGTAACAATTTCAGCTGAACCCTTCCTACTAGCTTGAATGGTTTCCAGTATCTGCCAGAGGTACACAACTGTGCTCACAACCTGTTTTTCATTGGAAACACCTGTCTTTACACTTGGGCGAGCTAGTTGTTCTGTGGGCTCAGCTCTTTGATGGGTTTTAAATAGCTGTGATTTTGCAAATTATATAGCTTTTTCTTTTAAGTGGACACACACTATTTCTAGCTCTTTTATATCCTAATCAGAAGCCAGAAGTCAATAAATATTATTTGGATGTTTGAAGTGATGTTAGGATGAGAGGTGTTTTGATATTCTACTTTATTAGAACTTTTTCCAAAGTTTCAGATACATTAGGAAAAAAAAATCATTTACGTGGGAGTCTAAGTACTTTAAACACCCAAACATTGAAATTATTAAAAAGCAGTTCTTTCTCAAACAATCCTCACTGATTTTTACAAAATTCTATGGCAATCACTGAAGCTGGCTTTGTCATAGTGGCAGTGTTTGGGATGGCACAACCTACCCCTATGCAGATGACTGTTAGTGATGGCAAATTAACACAGTTCATTAGGACTTGACAAGCTGCTGCTTTCTTGCTGGTGATGTGGAGGCTTAATATCTCCATTAAAAATTGTTACTGTAGCATATGGTAATTCTAAGTCTTTATGCCCTTCTGGTTTTAAGAGACAAACTTTAGATCTAGAGTAGTTCAAGTCCCAGATATTATGAGTAAGCAATATTGTATGTTAGACTAGTAACCTACCTTTTATATTTCACAATGTGGTTACCAGGCTTTAAAGAAATATATAATATAAATAGTATGTTTCTTAAAATTTTTATTGAAAAAATTTTTTTATTGTAGTTAAATAGGAATACTTCTTAAACTCTTATTCTTAAACTGTATACTCATATAAGGGTTTGGATAATGATGACGGCCTAAACATAGGAGTTGTTTAGTTATAAAGTTAACCATTAGCAAAATGGTAAGAAAACTGGCTGAAATCTATTTCAGATACCAGTAAAACATTGACAGAGGAAGATTGACAGAGGAAGACTATTACATAATGCATAGAAAAATTTCAGAAATTGCAACTTCCCTTTGAGAAAATTACTTTTCTTAGTTGAACTATGTCCACCTCTCTGTTAGGTGTTAGCACGATTTCTTATGATAGCCAGGCTTGGTTTCTGGTATATAGACTTTTTATTTTGGAGGAAGGAATTACAGTGAACTGAATAGGCCTAATAAGACGTACCTTTTTAAAGAAATTAAAATGTCATTGTTAAAGTTACAGACTGAGTATAGTTTGCTAATCAGCGGCATTAATTCCTCCATCTCAATGGAACCATCACCTGATGTAAGGTACATGGCACTGAAAATACTATGCTTTACCCTGGTGTGGTTTAAAGGGGCTTGTTATGAATAACAAAAGACATCTTTATTGCTCTCATCACTTGAGAAATTTCAAGGCTTTTAGGAGCTCTGTGGCGGAAATGGGGATGAAGACCAAATATATTTTTCTTACAAAACATCACAATAGCAAGTTAGATTCTAATGGAAAACATGAGCAGTATTCAGGAGAAAAGGATGGGAAAATTAGAAAGTTGGAAGAAAAGGGGACAGAAAGGAACGTCATTAACTAGAGGGTTCAATCTAAATTATAAGCAGAATCCCAGAAAAAATAGAGCAGATGGAAGAATCAGAAGCAATAGTCATAGAAATAAGAGAAGCATCATTGACCTGAAACACATATTAACTAAGAAAAAAACGCTCAGCAAAGTATTCAGCAAAGTTAATATGAACCAACACATAGAACTGTGCTTCCTAATGTGTGTTCCACAGCACAGTATTCTGCGATGTTAATTTGAAAAATAGTTTCACGGCCTGGTAAATGTGGGGTATTTTGTGTAATAAAATGACTTCTGAAAGATTCACATTGCATATTTGCTAGTTAAATGAAGTAATACTAGGAAAAATCAGTCCAACTTATTTTAACACAGTATTTCTCTGATCTATGTGGACATCTTTGGCTGTTACACTATCGCCATGTGTTTGAAGAGTGTGACACAGAACTTATATTTTGGTGAGATAGTGGTTTTGACATTTCCTGGTTACATTGCTAACTTTCAATATATCTGTATATGTCTATCATCTTTATCTCTACCATTTCCATCACTATCTTCTACACAAGAATCCAGGCAGGTTTTTGTTTTTTAAATTATAGTATGAGTTCAAACATATTTATTGAATGTTGATAAAATGAAATGAAATGCCAGAAGACAGTGGCATTTCTGTCTACAGTTTTTAAGGACAGAAAGTTGACTGAGGTGAGCCATTCTTAGTTATGCAAAGTTTTAGCATGTGTGCCATCCATATACCCTTCCTGAAAAATTGATTCAGTTTTCCATGAGAGTGTCATCAGATAAATTATTCAAGAAAGAGGAAATTGTTGTATAAGCTCAGTGGCAGTAAGAACTGAAACTAATTAAACATGGAGTTGGGTCTTAAATTGTTGCAATTACAGCTATAAAATACTTCAATATTAAAAAAATAATAACTCTTAACTCTTACATTATGAGACCAAGTTTAAAAAATCTCAGTTGTTTAAATGGAAAGTAAGGAGTTGTGGGAAGGTAAGTGCAAGGGAAATAAAAGTGGGCTAGCATTTCATAAGATGGAAGTTAACAGATAGCTTTTCTTGATATTGACAATTTGTAAAAATAAACTGAAGTGTTTAAAATTTAAAAACATGGATATTCATAAAATAAGAAGATGCAATGACTATTTTCTAAGCAAATGCATTAAAAAAAAGACAAAATACTTATGCATTGAGAAAAAGGCTGAAATAGAGACACCAGGTAGTTATTTCTAGGACTGAGATTCTGAGGGACTATTTTTCCTGCTGTAAAATGTGTTGCATTTAACTCATACTTAATACTGATTTTATATTACCTCAATAATTACAAAAGAAATAGTTATGAGTATGTATCTTTAAGCATCAAAGTCAACAAATTTTGGCAATAATATCAAGTCATACCCTTTAAGTCAGTAATTCCACTTCTAAAAATCTATTCTAATGATTATATCTGAAGCATGGATAAAGAATATAGAAGTTTGTTCCATCTTTTTAAATGAAGATATGTTATCCAAATATCTTTAAAATTGCCTGTTTACATTTCACTATTTTACTGATAGTGTTCGAGGTGGAATTTTGAGAAAAGTATCCTTGTGGAATAAATTATATGATTTTTTATGACAAAATATGTCCATTGAGGAAATGTCAAAAAAATCATAAAAATGGAAAAATGTGTCAATGTAATTATAGCAAAGGACAATACAGGGTGGTTAGGTACTGTGTATATACCAAGAAATATTGTTCAAAGAGTGAGTCAGTATATGAGCAAATAGGTTCTAGCTGACTCATGGTTTTAATGAGCTTCTCATGCATTGGACTTACGATATTTCAGTGAAAATGAACATTTAGCATTTCTTTGAATAGCTATTCTCTTGTAAGCATTTTCCATGAAAACACCGTGATATAAATAGGCCTCCCCATAAAGCATATAAATAGCTTATGAATGACAAAATGAATATTTTATATCTTAGAATTTTATAAGCAATAGTTTTGTGATACAGTGAAGTTAAAATGGGTGGTATGGGAACTAGTACCACTTTCTTTTATCCCTACGTTTTTAAGAACTACTGTACAGCTGCTGAATGACTCTTAAAATGTTTCAAGACATCTGTCATTTAGTGCACCGTGTACATGATACTTATTGTAAGTCCTGGGAAAGGAAATCCCAGGGCAAAATAACTCTAAAAACCGAAATCAGTTCAAGGGAGAAATAAAGTTTAAAATCTGCTTATTGCTTACAAACTGCAGTCTGGGGCCTTCTCTCTTTCCTGCTCCAGCAGAAGTAAAAGCAGCCCTCCCCCCCCACCTCTCGGGAAGGTAAGTCCTCCTTGCCCAGGTGATTACTCATTGATATGGGGATGAACTTCTTTCCACCCCTGAGGAATGAGGCAAATGCACTAAACCCATACTTTTTTACACCTCTGAATGCCTATCGATATGCAGATGTACTAAAGCCAGGCGAGATATTCTGGAAATATTATAATTTCACCCACACTTACCACAAGCAATATCAAGAGACTTGAGAGTGTCACCACTGGCTCCTGGGAGGGAGTAGGACATGCTTCCTGTTACCAGAATTTAGCCCAGGAAATGGAGGAGGAGCAGGAAGGGACAGAAATCGGAAACAATCAGAGACTGGCAGGGTTTCCCAGGGAGAGAATTGCCTACTGGGGATCAAGTTGAAATAAGGGCATGGCGATTCTTAGCACTTCCAAGCAGGCATGAAGTGTCTAAAGAGAAATCTGTTGATATTATATAAGAAAGGCAGAGTGGAGACAGGAAGGTGTCAGTCAAAATAAATTCCTTTTAAGAATTCAGTCAGAAATTTAGATCAGGCAGAAAAGGAACGAGAATAACTGTTGGAAGTTTCTAGATGGAATGTGTTAGTAATGACATGAGAGGATATAATACATGAACTCTCCAGGTTTCCGGAAATGTCTGTGGGGCCACTTAATAAGAAAAGAGTCCCGAGATTCAGGTCTCAACATCAGGTGGTCAGTTAAAGCAGCATCAGTGTGGAAGGAAATGGGGAGACTTGCTAGGAGCTGTAGAATGAAGAAACGGGGAACTTGTCATGGGAGCAGGCAAACCTAGGCATGAAAAAAATTAGAGAAGTTGTCTTTATTTCTAATAGCATGACAAACATGAATGCCCTGGAAGTTTTATTAAAACACAGATTGTTGGGCCCTACCTCAAGTTTCTGATTCTAGGGTGTAGTGGGGACTGACAATTAGCATTTCTAACAAATTTCCAAGTGATGCTGATGATGCAGGTTTGGGATTTCCAACTTGAGACCTACCACACAAAGGATGCCATGTTATGCAGGAGGTTTGGGGGAAGCAAGGGTATCAGTGATGAGTAGACAGAGACACAAGAGAAATGCCAACATATAGGACTCAGCCTGGAGGGCACTGGATTCCCACCTATATCTCTAAAAATGGTGCAGCATTCCAAAGAACGTACATGGATGCTCTGCTTCAAGGAAGTGGAGCATAATTCCCCACTTCTCAAGTGTGGGCTTTGCAAAGAGACTCCCTTCCAAAGGGTACAGTATGGGGAAACGGGGTCTTGGTCCTTTTGGACTGCTGTAATGGAATACCATTGATTGGGCGTCTTGTAAACAACAGACATTTATTTTTCAACAGTTCTGTATATTGGGCAATTCAAGATCAAAGGCCAGCAGGTTTGGTGTCTAATGAGGACTTCCTGGTTCATCGATGGCTGCCTTTTCCTTATCTTACATGCTGGAAGGGGCAAGGGAGCTCTCTGGGATCTTTTTTTTATAAGGGCACTAATCCCATTCTGAGGGTTCTACCCTCATGATCTAATCACCTCCCAAAGGCTCCACCTCCTAATACCATCACCTTGGGGTTAGGTTTTCAACATATGAATTTTAGTTTGAGGGGGGGGGCACAAATGTTAAATCTATAGCAGAGGGGATAAAAGAGTTACTTTGCTGTGGAGAAACTTGACATCTACCTCAGGCGGGTGATTACAGTCAACATCAGCAGTGACAAGTCATGTTGATAGCTTGCTGAAAGGTACAGACCTTTATGTGGCTGGTTGACATCCAAAGTCCATGTTGAGCAAATGAAAGGTGAGAAGGTAAGGTGGGCAGTGAAATTCCCTTTTAAATTGTTCAACACCCTTAATATGTTGTGGTGGCCATCGCACCTCATATGTGTGGTCTTTCCCCAGACACAGAATCACAGTCTAATCATGAGGAAAAAACATCAGATCAATTCTAGCTGAGGGACATTCTACAAATACCTGACGAATCATCCCCAACACTGTCAAGGAATATCAAAAATAAGGGAAGTCTGAGAACCTGTTGCAGCCCAGAGCAGCCTTGGGAAACAGGATGACCAGCTGTAATTCCGCCCTTTGGATGGCACCCTGGAAGGGAGAAAGGGTAGTTTGGGAAAGACTGAGGTAATCTGAATGAAGTATGGACTTTAGTTAATAATGAAGTCAAATTTTCTTGGACTTTGTTGGGCCAAAAAAGTTAGATTTGGTGTTGAATGTGGTAGGAAACCATTAGGGTTTTTGTTTTGCTTATGCTTATAAGTAGCTAAGTCTTTGCTCATATCCTAGGTTAGAAACATGGGGGTAATTGAGTGTGCACCTTGCTTTTTAATAGGCCGTCAAGTTTTATCTTTTCTTACTTCGAAGTAACTTTAAACACTCTTTCTCCTTTGTGCCTTCTTACTGCCAGTGCTCTAAATTAGACCAATATCTGGTCACAGCTGGACTTCTGTGGAAAGTGCCTGTGCCCCTCCAAATATATTCTATGTATACTTCCTAGGCTGAAATACTGTTGGCATAATTTTGCTGTTGCTCAACAACATACAAAAGCTCTATACAGCCTTTATGGTACATTTCAATCTTCTTACTTGGAAAATCTAGGCTGTCTATTTGTTGTGTTCTACTAATTTCCCACATCTCCTCACAGAAACTTTTCTCCAGTCATTATGTGTATCCCTGCTATTCGAGCTCATATCAAAGTTTACTCTAAGTTGATCTGCTTGTCCTAATTTCCCAGCCTAGAATGCTATTTTTTCCTTCCAGTTAATCTTACCTCATCACTTATTAATTTTTTTTCAAGTGGTGCTGCTTCAGTTAAAGGAAAAAGAAATGGTTTCAGAATGCCTTTATCCCATTTCTCTAACTCCCTGATCTAATTAGTAGGCAAACTTAGGAAATGTAGGAATACAGTTCCTTTCCATGTCTTTGTACCAGTCATGTAATCAAGCTACAAACAGTGAGCAGGTGAACATAACAGGGTTCATCCCAGGAGTTTAATATATGTAGATTTATGACTGAGTACAGAGGCAGAAAACCAGTAAATCAGCCCCATAGGCTTGAGGAAAGGGAGGCTTGTACCCACATTTAGGCAATGGAGTTAAAATTCCATAGTAACGACTACTCCAATTTGCTGCATGAATAGGATATTCCAGTTTAAATATTTATGATGTTCATTGGTAGCAATGCCCATAATTGTCATGAATCTTCCACTCCAGTAATTTTGCCCCTTAAATCTAACCTTACTTGCTTTCTCCTCCCTGAGACCTGACATAGCTTGCTGTCATCTTCATTTGGTATCCTCTTTCCTTTATTTCTTTCATTGGTTTAAACTCCATAATGTTTATATTTTCTATCAAATTTTCTATCTTAACTTTTTCTTGATATTGAAGATCAGTTCAGCCTGGGTACTAAAGTATTTTCAAGGGATTTTTAAAAAGTTGGGTAATTTTTGTCTTCGGCATTTTAACTCATTTTCCTTGTTTGGGAAGGTAAATAGTGTAATAACCCAAAGTGAGTAAAATGCCACCCTGTAATTTACAGAATCTATGACCGGCCTCAGAGCCCGGATGAGTCCGTCACACTGTGACCACAGGATGCTATCTTCTTCCAGCTCAGCCCTTGTCCACCTTAGGTAAAGATGTGCAAGCAGGTCACCCTGTAAAAGCAGGTCATCTTAAATGCAGCCTAACCTCAAAAATTGCCTTTCTGCAGAGGAAGCTAACAGAGTTTCAACTTAAGCCAGCAGCCAATGTGTAGCTTCTTGATGCCTGACCTTTTCATTATGAAATTATTTTCATAAGCTTCCTGCTCACGTTTTGGAAAAATATCTGACTCAGTGAAGCAGTGCTTGGTGAACAGTCACAGAAGTGCGGGAATGTTGGTAACCTCCCAGCCCTTTGTGTCTCCACGGAGAATAATAAGGTGGTCAGCAACTGAGACCTGCGTGCCGTGCCGCCCCGGCTCCCAGAGCACACCTGTTCTCCTTCATTCTGCTGCTCACTCTGACTTGAGGCAACTGGGTGCCTGGCGAAGGTCTGGGGAGCCTGACAAATGAATGGGGAGCAGTGGAAAGAGATTCCTTATTTGCTTGCATGAAGAAGTAGGCATAGTTGTCTTGATCTGTTTTTATATGTGTATTTATTATGGATTCTTCTCTCCATACTCTTAAAAGACTTTCTTGGCCAAACAGCTAAACAAACAGAAATACCTCCCTCCTCCCAAAGTAAATGAAACCCCAATAATGGTAATTTTAGTAAAAAAAAAAAAACCTGTAACATACTCATATAGTGAAATATTTTGCAGATATCAATAGTCTTATTTTTCAGAGCATTGATGATGTTAAAAAATGTTCATCTTAGGTAAAAAGAGCATCACTTCAGTTCTGTAAATGTATATGTTAAATCCTACCTTTTGCTAGTGTGTGTGCATAGAAAAAATTATGAAAGGAATGATACCCAATATTAATAAGGGTTACTTCTGTGTTGTGGGTTTAATTATAGGTGGTTTAAATATTTTTCTTACACATTTCTTTCTTTCATAGAATATATGTTTTTGAATAATTAGGAAAACAGTGGTAAAATATTTTTTCCTCAGATATTACATCTTAGATATTAGTTGCTCCAGACCTCCCCTGTTGAGTGAAGATACCCCCAAAAGGGTAAAAAAGCTCATGAGCTAAGGTAACAGAGCTTCACAACCATGTGGGGGCAGGTAACACCAAACACTGAGCCCTTGAAGTTCCACCTGTGAATCCTTGAATCAGTTCTGGGAACCACCACTTTATATGTGTAACTTACCCTTCTAACTGCAGGGGGCCCAGTCCCTAGTCCCTGGGGATGTGGAAGAAAAAAGAAACCCGAATCATCTCGACAATGTCATCCTGAGTAGTAGCCTGGTTTGTTGAAAAATTGGCATAAAACAATCTAACTATCCAATGAAGGGCTACTCTGAGACAAGAAAACATTTTCTTTCCATGACAGCAACACGCAGGTGTAGACCGTGTTGTTAAACAGTTAGTACCTTAGATAAAGAGAGGGACTTCGTTAGTAGGAGTCCATTGTCTTGGCTGTGCTGGAGCTCAGAGCTAGACGTTTTCTCCTTCTCAAAAACTATCCTTAGTGGAAAATGTTGGGTAGCCTTATCTTTTACCTTTACATCAGAGGTCTTGTTTGTTTTTCTAAATGATTTTAATGCTTCTCTTTTATAGTTGTCTTTACCCGTCAGCCTCTTTAAATTCTTTTTTGGAAGTTAAGAGGGATATAAGCAACAAAGATACAAGTAAATGGTCAGTATTCCTTGCTTTGTTTCTTATATAAATGATGTATTTTAAAATAATGATAACCTATTCCATAGAGTGCAATAGGTATAACATGTTATATTTTAATATTTTCCAACTTGGCTTTGAATAGTCAATTTTTACATTTAAATGTTATCACCATTTTAATTTATTTGATCTTTTAACTCACTGCCCTTGTATAATGTAAGGCATATAGAAATGAGTTCTCTGGGTTGCCAAGGACATTTTGAGCATTAATTTGCATTTTTATTGGTTGAATAGAAGCAGGATGAAACTAATACAAAGTTTTGCTAATGAGTTCTTGATTTATGGAAATGAGATATGCTATAATAAACACTAACCATTAATTTAGAGTTTAGTTTAGAGAAGGCAAAGTTTCAAGAAAATTTTAGTTTTTGTATTATTGAAGCATATATATATATATAAACACACACATGTGTCCATATATAAAATTCTATATTTTTATGCATTCTGTTGTTGAGATTTGCGACATCCTGAAGTATAATTAAAGAGGTTTTAATTGAGGTATTAGGTACATATTAGTCATCTTTGTCAATAGACATTTATTTCTCACAGTTCTGGAGGTTGGGAAGTCTAAGATCAAGGTGCTGGCAGATTCAGTTCTTGGTGAGGGCATTTCTCCTGGTTTACAGATACGCGGGCAGCGGGCCCTTGTCCTTCCTGTGGGAACGTGGACTGCCTCGGCCTTTTGAGGTTTCTGTGGCAACATTAAAGTGCAAAAGAAAACAAAGACAAAAGCTCAGATACACAAGGTTGTAGAAATGTTTGTAGTTGCAGAAGCCTGGGAGCTCTGTGGGGGGCTGGGTGGGGACATTATTATGCAGACACACGGCCACCGTCTTGCTGTGGCAGAGAGCTGTGGTCTCTCTTCTGTGAGGACACTAATCCCATCATGGGGGCTCCATTCTTAAGGCCTCATTAAACCTCATTACCTTCCAAAGGCCCCACCTGCTAGTACCCTCACATTGAGGGGTAGGACTTCAACATAAGAATTTTGGGAGGATCCAAACATTCAATCCATAGCAAGATAACGGTGCCCTAGAGTAGGCACTCTAGGCTTTTTGATATGTGCCTATATATCTAAATAAAAGAATCATTGTATTTATGGGAGATAGGCTGATGTCAGTGATAAGAGATATTGTTTTGCATAGTATGGATACAATGCTTTTTCTTTCAGAAGTACCCTTGATCAGAGAAGAATCAATAGATTTTAAGGTGTAATTGGCCATAATAAGCTTTGAGATCAAGGTGAAAGAGGAAGTTCCTTGCTGCTATTAACCACTGAGCAACTGAATTAACCACTGAGCAACTTGGTGTTGCCATACCAACTTTCTCTCCATGGATGAATTAAGAAATGGTCTTCTGTTATTAGCTTTTGGAAATATTATACAAATTATCTATCATCTATCTATCTTTTAATAAATTAATTTTTTTCTGAAAAAAATCCTAACACAATATTACAGGTTTTATCAATCCAGCAATATATCATGAACAGATTTCTGCATGAATAAGTTCATGGCTACCCCATTATTTAAATGGTATATAATCCGATTGAGTATACATGTATGATCAATCCACTAATTTTGGATATTTAAGGCACATCACAATTCTCACTAATGTAAACAGCATGTAAACCAACTTCTTGAGTATGTATTCATGTAAAGAAACCATCAATCTACCTTGCATCTATCTCAGGGAGTGGGACGGCTGAGGCGTGTAACTGTGACCGGAGAGTGCCAGTTCTTGAAAGGGTTGTCCGGGCTCATGCTTTCTCTCTACATCCCTTTTATTTCTCCAGTCATGGAATTTTGGCTTCTGTGTGCATTTATTCCACTGAAACTTTTCTTTCTAATGAACTTAATGGTCACTTTGCAGTTTTTATCTTTACTTGAATTCCCTGGGGCATTAGAATTGCCGACTACTTCTAGAACTTTTTTTTTTCTCACTTTTTGTGATACCACTTTTCCTTTACTTTCTATTCTTTGGATTGTTCTTTCTAAGACTTCACCCCTGGCTTTTGGGTTACCACCTGTCTTTTGCAATGTAGAAAGCACCAGATTTTCATCTTTGGCCTTTATTGCTTTTCCCTCTCTTCATTCTCTACCCTGGGGTAGGCAGTGGTGGGCAGCTCGGCCTTCAGATCTCCTTCGCGCCCTGGGGGAAATTCTATTTGTATGAATGGCAGGGGAAGACTGGACACTCCCTCCTCCCTCCTCCTACGCACTGAGAGTCGGGACGCCGATGAGAGACCCGGACTTGGCTGACCCGATGCTAATTCTGGATCTATGAGTAACGGTGTTACTTTTTTCACAGTGCTGACAACACTCTCCAGGGGCAAGGGCAGCGTCCTGTTCTGGCATCGTATCTGACACGGCTAGAAGTGCTAAGACATCACTGCTGTGCCCCCTGCTTCTTGGACCTCTGTAGTCCCCTTGGTTCCTGCCTGGTTTCGAATTCTGCTTCTCTTTCCTCCAGTCAAGTGTGTGAGTCCTTGATAGTCACTAGGGTCCTTTTCTTATTAAGACAACCAGAGTTTCTTTTGCTTACACTCAAGAACTCCTAGCGGAATAACACGTACCTCTGTGGGTGGTCTTATCTATACCCATGGCAAACCAAAAACTCTAGAGACTGGGGGAGTTCTGAAATAAAAGGCTTTATTGAGCCATCACAGATGCTAGCCAGAAAAAGGACTGAGTCCTGGGACAGAAAGTTTCTGCTTCACCACCAGCAAGGCCAGTTCACAGAACCAACTTGTCTACCAGACTCAAGAAACAGGAGACATTTATAAGGGGCCGGAAAGAAATGTTTAAGTTTGCATTTGCTATGGATAAGAAAGATGGGCTAATATGAAATGGGGAAAGTCTGCGGATAGGTGGTTAGTCCGCAGAGAAGAATTGGTTGTTAATGATGGTCAGGGACTAGTCATGCACCAGGGGGGATGCAGTCTTCCTGGGGACCTTCTACAAAATTGTTGAAATGACTTCATCACAGGAACATGGAGTTTCTGATTAGCCACAGTATGTGGCTATTGACTGACTACCTTCCCTTGTCTCGCTTCCCCGTTCTCTGGCTCTTATGTCACTTGATTTTAGCCATCTCAGAATTTTTCTTCATCACTCAAGCTTAATCTACTACCTATATACTGATAACTTTCAACCCATAAATCCATAAATCTCTACTGAGTTCCAGATCACTACATCCAACTGCTCACAAAGTCTTTCTGTCTAGATGCCTCTAGATCCCACAGCTTGTTAAAAAAAGGAACCATTTAACTTCTCTTCCAAATCTCTGCTCTTCTGTTCTGAATCTCAGAAAAGTAGAAAATAAGCATGATTCATAAGCATGAGTTATGTACTTGTTATAAGATGATAAGGGCTATGACAAATAAAGCAGAGAAAGGGTGACTGAGAAGTTTTGGGGAGGGGGAGAGGTTTGCATTTAAAAAGAGCACTGTATATAGGCCTTAATGAAGAGTTAGCATTGAAGCAAAGATCCAAAGAAGAAAAGGGAGTTAGTCAAACAGATATTTGAGAAAGGAACATCCCAGGCAGTTAGAACAGCCAGTGCCAGAGCGTGCTTGGAGTGCCTTAGGGACAGCGAGGAGGCACATGTGGCTGGGCAGAGAGGCAGAAGGGTGAGTATTAGATGAGGTCAGAACTCTTGAGTGAGACGAGAAACAATTGGAAAGTTCTGAAGAAAGTGACACGGTCTGATTTGGAGTTTCAGTAGGATCTCTTTGGTTGACACTCTATATGTAGATTTCTGGAAATTCCTTTGGACTCCTTCTCCCTTCATTCAGGATTCCAATCCACCACTAGCCATTCTAGTTCTGTCTTCTTACCACCACTTGTGTTTGTCCATCGTCTGTACTTCCGTTCACACTGCATCTATTAACACCCTAGCTCCTCATGCCTAGATTATTGCAGTTGACAGCAGTGTGGGGCATCCTTTCTGTTGACGCCATCAAGCCTTTTGCTTGAACATATTTTATGCTATGTTTCTGTTTCAATATTACTTTCTAATTGATGCCGTTGGAATTATCTTGTACTTTTGAAAACATGAAAAGGAAAGAATGGTATTAACTGCCATGCTTTTGTCATGTGACAGCCTTTTCAGAGTGATGAGTAATACAAAAGGAGATGGGATGCCAGAGGCTCAGATTTAAAATGGTGGCATTGACACTAATATTGTACTAACAACACATTATGAATGTCATTAATTTGCTTTCCTTATTTAATTAGAAGTCCCGATCTGTATTTCTCCTTATCTCCTCAAATTTGTATTTTCTCTTCTTGCAGCTGAACTAGTGTACAAAAAACTTCGTGTTTTTAGCAAAATTGTTCAGCATTACCTTAGAAAACCTTAAGGACATCCTCTTGTTTTTGAACCTTTTCAGTTTATATACAACTTAATACTAATTGGAATGAGGCTGGTCTGGAGTAGATAAACCATCAGTCAAGAGTCGTTCTTCCAGGGCTTCCACTAGTTAGTGCTTTAGAAATATGTATTTATGTTCTCTCCTTTCTGTGTATCAAGGGTCTGTGTATGTTGGTTAAATAAATGAACAGTTAGTGAGGAACTGCATTAATGGTTGGTTACCCAACTTGGAGTATTATAAGTAACTATGGCAAATTCTGATTTCTAAGATTGTTTTTCTCTGCTATTTAACCTGATTTTAGATATCTTATGAACTTCTGTGTTGTCAGAGAGTACAGAGTAATTTGGAATAGAGAAATCTGTTATGTTTTAATAGAAGCATACTAAAGGTAAAATAAAAGGAAACATGTTTTCTCTTCTCAATTACAGACTCCTCGGTCTCTGCATATCCTCTCACATCTGTAGTCTAGCTTTATTCTCGCTAAATGACAGGTCTGGGACTCCCAATCTAATATCCTTGATGAAGAGCAGGCTGATTTTGGGCACAGATATTTTGCTATTACAGATTTTATTTGCTTTGTTTTACTTAATTAAGAAAAGTCCAGTTTAAGATTAATTTTAGAATTTATTGATTGTTGAGTCCTTAGACATTTATTATTGAGATAACTTTAGAATTTATTATCTTTACTTCCTTAGGATTTATTCATCTTTGATTGCTTAGATAAAAACCTTCTCTGTGCCAGCCTTGACGAACCTGATTTGTATTCTAGGGTGTGTCTGCTCCAGAGAAGCTTTGTGATCCTCCCATAAAAAGCAGAGTTAAAGGAACAGGGCCTTGAAGATAAAATCCCAGAACTAAGTGTTATAAACAGGGCCGTATCTTAGAACCCTTTATTTTTAAATTTTGTTTTCATAATTCAGGACAGTTTTTAGAAGAACTGAATGTATGGCCTTTTGCTATATTACAGCACATATTTATTTCCATAAAGTATTGGAAAAGCCTCAAAGTAACATGTGTAGGATGAATTTTCATGTTCTCCCGCAGTCCATCTTAATTCACAGATGAAGCAGACTTTCATTTATAGAAGACAGCACATCAAATTATTCGGTTTATAGCTACAGAAGAACTTTGCCACTTAGATATCTGGTGGCTAACATAGTGAATATGGGTCTCTTCATCATCAAGCCAATCTTTAAATCCTGCTTCAGTTACCTTTTTATGCAAAACACATATCCAGTGGCTTAAAACAACAACCATTTAATTATTTCTCAAGATTCTGCATGTTGGCTGGGCTCCTGGGTGGCTCTTCTCCGCATGGTGATGACTGGCCCTGATGTTCTCTCAGGGTTCTTCTGGGCCGGAACCTCAAGGCGTGTCACTCACATGACTGTGTTGGTGCCGCCTCTTGCCTGGAGCACCTTGCTTCTCCTCCCTGGGGCTTCTCTTTGTGGCTTGGTTTTGCCATAACAAGGTGGCTACATCCCAAGAGGATGTAAGTGGAAGGTGCCCATCTTCCTAAGGCCGCGGCTGAGAAGGTCACCTCCACTGCATCCCATTGGTCACTACGCTCAAGTATAGGAATGGTCTCTCTACAGGGGAGGTGAAATCAGAATCGACTCTACCTCTCAGTGTGGAAGCGGCACATATACATGGAAGGAAGAAATCGATGGTGGCTGTTTTTAAAGATTACCTACCATAGACCCTGGTAGAACTCCTGGTTTCATATCACCTAGTTAGCTCTATTCAAAGCCTTGTTGGTATTGCTGTTATTCTTGTAAGCTGATGGGTTAGATGACCAGTTTTCTACAATGGGAACTAGTAAATGAAGATCTGCAAGGCTTCTGAAAATGTAAGCACCCATTTTGTACAATTGTTTTCTTTTTTTTAAAGGAAAATGCTGTAGTGTTTAACAGCCAATTGCTTAGGTTCAGTAGTTTTTATAATTTTCCTTCAGCTCTGGGCTCTGCAACTTACTTGTTGCAACATTTTGGATGGATTATTTAAACTCACTAAGATTCAGTTTTTTTATTTATGAAATGAACATACAGACATATGTGTTTCATAGATTGCTGTGAAGCTAAAATGAGGTGACAGATGTAAAGCTCTTAGCACAGGGGAAGGCACTTAGTAAGGACCCACTAAGTATTTGATTATTGTTTTTAATATTCTTAACAGGTTGGTGAGTACCAGAAGGAGTAAAACTCTGGTCTTGGGTTCTCTGAGCTTAAACTTGATATTAAATTAGATCATAAGATATCTACATTATTAGACTAAATTACTGAAGTTTCTGATGAAAGTATTTCCTTAAACTATGATAAAATAGAATGTTTTCAGGGTGAATTAGGTGTTTATATAAGAAATGGGCAGGAAGAAATTTTTGTGTATTTCAACCTGACTGTTGGAAGCAGTGTTTATCATTTGGGTCCCGTCTAAGGTGGATTGATTGATCTTGGATTGCTTAGGTTAAAACCTTTGTGTACCAGTCTTGATGACCCTGACTTGTATTCCAGGATGTGTGTGCTTCAGAGAAGCCCATGTAGCCATGTCTACTGCCCCCTGGTTTCCCACCCACCCATAACAGTTGCTTCTCCTCCAGATGGTCTTTTTGCTTATCTACTTGATCCTTGATTCTTTGTTCTTGTCGCCTTGTTTCTTCACTCATCTGGACCTTCTCAGTTCTTACCTGATCTCCTGCCAGTGTGCTGACAACCTTACTTGGACATGTGCTTTAGGACTGCTGAACCTGGCCATGCGAATGTATCTGTCAGAGTCAGGTAGGGAAGCAGAACCCCAGTGAAGGGTATGCACGAAGGGAGTTATTATAGGAAAAAGACCTCACTGGAAAAAGCTCAGGAAATAAGTGTCCAAAGAGGGAGTTAGAGCATCAAAGACTCGTTTTCCTGAAGTATTTGGAGGACAAGTTGGAGCTTACAAAGGACTCTGGGAAACCAGGTTGATCCAGCTGCTGGGGTGGGACTGCAGAGGAGAGCTGGGAAAGCTGGGACTGCAGCTGGTGGTGGTTCCTGGGTGGCTGTTGTTAAGCAGGCTGGCAGTTGGGAAGGATTGCTGAAGGGGGGCAAGCTGCAATCCACTGGCGCCTCTGCTTGGTTTCACCACATCTGACCCCACTGACCTTTGGGCGGTAATGGCTGCCACTTCACTTTTGGCATCCAAGTAGCATCTAACTTGCTTTGGGCCAAATCTAATTTGGAATCCTATGGGGAGGGAGGCAGTGTTTTAGGAAATCTGGTTCCATTTTTGACAAATACAAAGTATCACACTCCTTGACTCTTTTTTCTCACCACTTTAATGTACCCAGACTTCAGGTAAAAGACCCTCCCTCCCCAGACTTTGCCCTGGGACACCCATACTTAGCTAGGCTAGCCATAGAAAGGGAATTGGACCACAGGCATTTTTAATGTCAGTGAATGTTATTCATCCAGTTTTCCTTGATTCTTTGACTTCCCGGAAATTTAAGTCAAGTTTTGTGCCACCAGATGGGAACTATTCTCCTACATCTTGTTGCTTTTGCCAGAGTTTTTGAATGCCTATGGAAGAATGCAGATTTATTTTAATTTTGTATGTATTTTAAAAATACATGCAAATTAGTTTTATTTCCACCACTGGTTTCAAGTGGTAGCCTGTCAAGTACACTGCTCTGTACATTTTATTTTTCATTCAACAAACATAAATAATCATGAAAGGCCTTTCTATATAAACATAAATAAATACATAAGAACTTTCTCATCCTTTGGAGTAGGCTGAATATAAACCATAAAGTGAGAGATGATGAACAAACTGTAAAGATGCATCCCAAGTTCCATCAAAATAATTTTTGTTTCATTTGTTGTGTTGGTTGCTATGTGCTATCATTTTCCTTCGTATTCCTCATGGTGGAACTGGCTATTTCTGTTCTTCTGGAATCATTGGCCATTTTTTGCTTTAAGCTTACTCATCATCTGTTTGCCATAGTTCCAAAATCAACCCTGAAATATGTAAGAATCATCTTCAAAAGTAAACGGTCTCAGATGACTTCCTCTGCTCTGGGCAGAGTTGTCAGGGTGCCTGGGGTAATCCTCAGAACCGAGGAAGGCTGGCCTTTCTTTATATCAACTTGACCACGCTGTTGATCCGTAACTGAGATTTTGCCTCAGGCTCTTGATCTTGACTCCACTTATTCCTCCCTTTAAGGTTGGATTCTTGTCCTGAAACCCTCTTATTTTTGCCCCTGATTTGTGTTACTAATCATCTTCCTCAGTGGTTAGAATGTTCCCCCTAATTCTCTTTATCTTCCTAGCTGTTATACTAGAATCTGTTCAAAATAAATCCTCTTGGAATCACATTATGATCCCTCTCCTTACATCTTATCACTACATGGGAACACTTGCAACTCAGATAGTTGACTGGACTCCCAGCATCCTGCTAAATTAAACCCAAGTTCACCATTCTGTAGACATTCTAGTTTGCAGTAGTGGCGACTCAATGGGGATTATCCCTGAAACTCACTCACTTGCTCTCAGTCCTTCAGATCCTGTGTCTTGACTTTTCTTTTTGCCTCTCAAGGCCCAGTAACCATGAGGCCAGGCATGACTTATCTTTGACTTATTCCACTTTTAGTGTGTGTTATGTTCATTTAATTTATGGATCGGACAGTATAAATAATATTATTGAATAACTGATTTGACTTACATTGGAGTTGATGAAATTAAAAATACATAATTTTACTAAAGGTATAACTTCCAGAAAGTATTTCCAAGAGAAATTCAGTTGTTTTTCAGATCACTGGCCTATAAAAAGCAAGTGTGGCTTTGACAATACTGGTGGGCTCTGTCTGGGATTATAAAATTTTGAATGTTAACTTGTCGGCCCATGTCTGATCGCACTTTCAGAGTGATTCAGCCTATTCCCACTTCAATAATGGTGAACCATATTAGAAAAGAATTATCCTAAAACTAAAGTGTCTGTTAGTCATTTTATTTTATAAATCTATCAGACACCTCACAAAATATTCATTCACTTCATCTGGCTACATCATACAAAATAGAAAATTT
Source organism: Manis javanica (assembly GCF_040802235.1). Lineage (NCBI taxonomy): Eukaryota > Metazoa > Chordata > Mammalia > Pholidota > Manidae > Manis > Manis javanica. Next base: position 111,598,640 of record NC_133164.1, read on the forward strand.
GTTTTGATTATACATTATTAATTGCTATGATAAATACTATAGCATTAATAAATATTATGTCTGGGGGGCTTCTTTAAGGAACAGGAACAACCCCACTTGACACAATATGTGGTATAATCACATGGAATATTAAATAGGGGTCTACTCCATGTGGAAACTGAATAACAAACAGATCCTTAAAATCAGAGATGGTAAGAGCTAAGGATTTCAGGTGAAATGAAATAAAAACACATGACTTCATGCTCATATTCCACAGTATCCTCTATTAATTACACAGAAACATGGAGGAAGATGTATGTTTTTTTATAGGCATATTGGCCCTTTATGTGATTCCCTTCTCCCAGTGTTTACTTAATTATTACAGTCAATAGGGTTTTTAATCATATATGCCATCTATAGTAAGCTATTCCCTCTGATTTTTGAAAATATGATTTCTTCATGTTCATTCAATGGAAAGATGAAAGTGATGTTTCTTAAAAGAAGGCATGGAATGTGCAAAAATGTATCTTTCTCACTCAGTGTTCTGAAAGAAAGCAATTTCATCATTCATGGTGTGAAATTAAAATTCAATGAGGAAAATCCGATGCAGGAATTCCAAAGTGAAAAAGAGCATTTTGAGTCTCCAAATCTTCAGCTTTTTGTTAGCACTCACATAATTGCTGTTAGGAAAATAATTTAGCTCTTTGAAGTGCTGTGAGCTAATGCCCTTGTTAGCTGAAAGGCATGGGCATAGAGTCAGGTGGTGACTGTAAATTAGTTTTGGCAGGTCTCTGCTGGCAATTTGGGCTGTAGTCAAGACTCACCACATCTCAGTGGGTCTCTCCATGCACAAGGAAGTCAGGCACCCAGGGGAAACCATGTAGGCCTTCCTTCCATGTAGGAAGATCTATCTGAAGTCCACAGGGCTTATATGCTAGGTGCTGATAGAGTGCAAAATCACAGGCTGTGTTTGGACCACAAAGGTGCCAGGTCTCAAAGTGACCCTCTGTGTTTTCTGGGTCCAGATTCTGTATAAAACCTCGAAGTGTGTGATTGAAACCCTGCTTGGGGAAGAGAAATATCAGGCAAAGGTTACATGCAGAGAACAAATTTGAAGAGTTCAGCAGCAGGCTGAAGATAGTCACAAGTGACAGATAACTTGGATTTCTTCCAAGTTCAGGTGTGAGGCCTCCGCAAATCCGGCTGCAGGCCTTTTTGCTGTGGCTATGGCAACCTCTCTCAGGTCAAATGAAGATTTACTTTCTTCAAAAAGTATCTTATGTGCAACAGATTTTTCCTGTATGGCCAGCTGTCATAAGATAGCAAAGTAATATTAGGTATAGCTCCTAATCTCAAGCACCTTGCAGGCTTATTGAAGAGATTAGACAACTGAAAAATATTATAAGACAGGTTCTAATAAAATATTTAAATGCAGGATGGATGGAATATACCACAGGAATTTTAAGAAAGAGACTAATGTTAAGTGACTTTTAAGGAACAAAGTTATAGGACTAGACTTTACAGGTTGGATGGGATTTGTGTGCACAGAGGATGAGTAAATATGGCAATCAGGTCAGCCCCAGCCCCTGGGCCCCTGCTCCCACTTCCCCACAGTCCAGCCCACTGACCTTGCCTCCTGTAAATATGACCCTGGCCCAGTTTCTGAACCACCATTAGTGGGGGCATTTCTGAGATTTTTATCTGCTCTAAATCTCTCAGATCTCCTTTGCTGCTGAATAGGTCTAGAATATTATGTCCTCGTCATGACTAGAAAGCTCCCTTATATCAAAGTTAATACGTTTTGTGGATTAAACTGTGTTCCCCACTCACCCCTCTAAATATGTAGAAGCCCTGCACGCTGGTACCTCTGAATGGGACCTTATTTGGAAATACGGTCTTTGTAGATGTAATCAAGTTAAGATGAGATGACATTGGACTAAGATGTGCCCTAAATCCAATGACTGGTGTCCTTATAAGACGGAAGTTTGGACACAGAGACACATAGAGAGGAAAATGCTGCATGAAAAGACAGAATCTCACAGGGAAAAAGCCATTGAGGCTTGAGGTAGAAATGGGAGTGAGGAAGCTGCAAGCAAGGGTTGCCTGCAACCACTGGAAGTGGGGAGAGAGACAAGGATCCTCCTCTAGGTCATTGGGAGCACGGGGATGGCCAGCACCTTGACCTCAGGCTCCTATTCTAAAGAAGTGTGAAAGAATAAACTTTTGTTGTTTTGAACTACCCAGTTTGTGGTAATTTGTTATGATAGACCTAGGAAATGAGTACATATACATTTTGAAAACATTCAAACAGTGTTTTTGTGATTTTCTTCTAGCACCTATTTCCTTTTCCAGGGCTTCTTTTTGGTGGCTGTTTCCAGTGATCACTTTATTGATGAAGTCAGGAACAATAAAACAACAGTAGACTGGTTAAAGAATGATAGTTTATCTCCAGCGGCAGACTCACAGACTCCAAGAAGGGACTAGCAGTTACCAAAGGGAAGCGGGTGGGGAGGGAGGGAGGGAGAAGGGGAATAAGGGGCATTACGATTAGCACACATAATGTAGGCAGGTCACGGGGAAGGCAGTACAGCATGCAGAAGACAAGTAGTGACTTATAGCATCTTACTCTGCTGACAGACAGTGACTGCAATGGGGTGTTGCGGGGGACTTGATAATATGGATGAATGTTGTAACCACGCTGTTGCTCATGTGAAACCGTTGTAAGACTATATATCAATGGAACCTTAATAAAGAAAAAGAATGATAGTTTATCTCAATAGTTTTGCTATGCAATCACTAAAATGAGGTAGAGATTTATTTCTTGTATGGAAAGCATATACCACTGAGTGGGAAAGGCAAGTTACCAAACTGTATGTAGTATAATATTTCTTATTTTAAGATATACATGTGTTCAAAGATGTATAAAAATAAGTGTGGAAAGGAATATGTCAAAAGGCAAGTAGTGGTTCCCTCTGGGTAATAGGATTATGGGTAATTTCTATATTCTCACTTACTAATATTAATTTCTCATTTACCTACAGGATATTTATTTATTGTATGACTCAAAGTTTTTAAAAAAATTGAAAGCAAACAGATGCAATTTACTCTCAGGTGCATCTTTTATATACTAAGCTTTTCTTTTTGGCTATGTTTCAAGTATAATACTATGCCTTAAATTAGATTAATCTTCACTTCATCCAGCCAAAAATTCAGAATATCTGCTCTGTTTGTAAACAGGATTGTTTTAACGACCGCATGAGAAGTATCTAATAGAAACATAAACATACATGACACTTGTGATTGCTATTTAAACTCTGAACATCATGAAACACTTAAAGAAATAAGCTTAGAGATGCCCTATTATATTAGAGTGTTAATGAAAAAATCTTCTCTCTAGTGTTTCTGAGGAATCAGTACAAAATTGTTCCTGACAATGATCCCATGGAACAACTTCCTCAAAAACCTAAGTATCATTTCCAAAGTCCTTGGTCTGGAATTTGGGTTTTTTAAAGATCTGTGCTCAACCTACCTCTGTTTTTCTGTCAAAGCCCTGTACTCAGGCAGGTCCTGTGAGCTTACTGTCCAGTAACAGACCTTTTGCATGGCCACAATCATGTTTTCTATCTTGCTGGGGCCAAAAGTCCCCCTTTCATGCCTCCTTGCCTACGCAGTGGCTCTTCATCCCATCGAGTTGTGGACACAGTTGCACATGTGCTGAAGACCCTGGCTCCTTCCTAGAAAACGCTCAGCTACACAAAATTTTCATGCACAATTTCAGGGCCTTTCTGCGCTCCTTGAAGCTTGCGTCTGTATGCCTGGTTAGTGGCTTAAGAACCTCTGAATCTGACTCCACTCCACACTCAAGTCACACGTTAAGTGCCGCTTCTGCCCTGCAGTCCGCCTGTATTGGTTAGTTCAGGCCTCAGGAATCCTTCCTCGCCATGACATTTTTTGCCACTTATGTTTTGTATCACTTACTATGCATATCCTTTATCCCATTTCATATAAATCATGTATTCCCCCTGGTCCTCTCCTTAAAAGAGAACTCTTTTATAACTTTTCACATTTCCTTCAGTTTATAGAGAAAATGTCCTTGTCCAAATACTTGCTGATGCAAAGTTCCCCTCATACTGGATTTTTCTATTTTAAATCTGTAAGCTGATTTTTGTGTTTTTCTATATGATTTTAGGATGAAGCCCAAAGATGATAAACATATAATTTAGATATTCATTTAGTGGCTTAGTGCGAACACTGAGTTTAGAAACACATGGACCAGGGTTTAGAGCCCAGTGTTGCCACTTACTAGCTTTATGAACTGACAATCCTAGTTTCTCTTAATTTCCTTTCCGTGTGAAAGGATAACAACATATCCATACATGGCAGGTGAAGTGGCATGACTATTCAGGGAGACTAGCATTGTACCTCACATGAAGGAGGCTCTGGAAAACAAGAGCAACTATAGTTCTTTATAGAAGACTGTGAGTTTTATTTTGTATTATGCAGTTGCTGTGTCTGACTGGTGAGCTGGGAAGAAGCCCTTTTGCTGTGTTCCAAGATCATGTACAAGGATGATGTTTATTTCTGAAAGCTAACCACATTTTCCTAGGCAGTCTTTTAAAAAAATTTTTTATTAAGGTATTATTGACATACACTTTTATGAAGGTTTCACATGAAAAAAACCATATGGTTATTACATTTACCCATATTATCAAGTCCCCACCCATACCCCATTGCAGTCACTGTCCGTCAGTGTAGTAAGATGCCTCAGAATCACTGTTTGCCTTCTCTGCGTGACACTGTTCCCCATGACCCCCCACACCATGTATACTAAACATAATGCCCCTCAATCCCTTTCTCCCTCCCTCCCTATCTGCCCATCTACACCCCTCCCCTTTGGTAACCACTAGTCCCTTCTTGAAGTCTCTGAGTCTGCTGCTGTTTTGTTCCTTCAATTTTGCTTCGCTGTTATACTCCACAAATACAGGTAATCATGTGGCACTTGTCCTTCTCTGCCTGGCTTATTTCACTGAGCATAATATCCTCCAGCTCCATCCATGTTGTTGCAAATGGTAGGATTTGTTTCTTTCTTATGGCCGAATAGTATTCCATTGTGTATGTGTACCACACCTTCTTTATACATTCATTTACTGATGGACACTTAGGTTGCTTCCATATCTTGGCTACTGTAAATAGTACTGCGATAAACATAGGGATACATGTGTCTTTTTGAATCTGAGAAGTTGTATTCTTTGGGTAAATTCCAAGGAGTGGGATTCCCGGGTCAAATGGTATTTCTATTTTTAGTTTTTTGAGGAACCTCCATGTTGCTTTTCACATTGTTTGAACTAGCTTACATTCCCACCAGCAGTGTAGGAGGGTTCTCCTTTCTCCACATCCTCACCAGCATTTGTTGTTCTTAGTCTTTTCAATTCTGGCCATCCTCACTGGTGTGAGGTGATGTCTCATTGTGGTTTTAATTTTCATTTCCCTGATGATTAGCGATGTGGAGCATCTTTTCATGTGTCTGTTGGCCAACTGAATTTCTCCTTTGGAGAATTGTCTCTTCATATCTTCTGCCCATTTTTTAATTTGATTATTTGCTTTTTGGGTGTTGAGATGTATGAGTTCTTTATATATTTTGGATGTTAACCTCTTGTTGGATATGTCTTTTACAAATATATTCTCCCATACTGTAGGATGCCTTTTTGTTCTTTGATGGTGTCGTTTGCCATACAGAAGCTTTTTAGTTTAATGTAGTCCCATGTGTTCATTTTTGCTTTTGTTTCCCTTGCCTGAGGAGATGCGTTCAGGAAGAATTTGCTCAAGTTTATATTCAGGAGATTTCTGCCTATGTTGTCTTCAAAGAGTTTTATGGTTTCATGACTTACACTCAGGTCTTCGATCCATTTTGAGTTTACTTTTGTGTATGGAGTTAAACAATAATCCAGTTTCATTCTCTTGCATGTAGCTGTCCAGTTTTCCCAACACCAGCTGTTGAAGAGGCTGCCATTTCCCCATTGTATATCCATGACTCCTTTACCATGTATTAATTGTCCATATATGGTTGGGTTTATATCTGCCGTCTCTAGTAGGCAGTCTTTTGTTATTTTAGTTATTAAAATCTTCAGACAATTTTTTGGTCTTCCTATTTGTTTATTGAAAGGAAATTGTTTATTCCCCATCACCTGTGACGTGAAAGCCATGTGTACTTCTTTAATAAGAGACACAACACAACAGAAGAAAATCAGAAATGAAAGGAAAAGCTGATCAAAACATACACTTTATTGGATTATCTCTAAAGAGTTCTGTTACACACTTTCTATTTTTGCTAAATAAATTATTTAAAAAGGGAAGCTTTACTCTGAATTGAATATTGTACACAGAAGGTAAAATCCAATAAAGCTCATAGGGCCTTGGCTACTATGTTTTGTTTTCATAGCTAAATAAATGTTTTTTTCATTAACAATGTGGTCTCATTATGTAAACTAAACTTTGGAAAAACACACATAGGAAGGTTTTTTTCCCTACTTGAGCCATGGATGCAGCCGGGCGTGCAGGCTTTGTACCTCCCACTCGGGGATTTGGCAGGGACAACAGTGCAGGCTGGTCAGAGCTTTGATCCCGCGGACCTGCTCCTCAGGCCGCTGGCCCAGGACATAAGCCCCAGTCCGAGGACACACCGCGGTGTTGCTGTGGGACTCAAAGCCGAGCAGTGCCTCCCCTCCTTGGTTACTGATTTCTTTTGTTGTCACTGTCACATCTAACCTTTGAAACTCCCATTACTTTTTAATGTTAAAGTTAGGAAAGGAACTGTATGTAAATTAACAGACGGTGCCATCACTCACAGCTTGGGCCTGTTGGGGTTGAATCACAGTCACTGTGTCAGCTCTCTTTTAGTCCCTGCCATGGGTGATAAATGTGTCGCCTTGACTGGTCCCCAGGTGCTCAGAAATTTGGTCGCACACTATTCTCGGTCTGTTTATGAGGGTGTTCCTGGATGAGATGAGTATTTGAATTGCAGACAGTCAAGCAGGCTGACTGCCCTGAAACGAGTGGGCCTCATTCAATCAGTCCAACCCAGGCCAATCAAGCCAATTGAAGGCATGACTAGAAAAAGGCCAGTAAGAGGAGGCGGGTGAACGCCTCTTGCCTGGCTGCCTTAAGTCAGGTCCTCAGCTTTGTCTGCCTATGACAATGAAACATGGGCTCTTTGTGGGGTGGAACCTGCTGGCGTCGGGAGGGGAACGTCTGCCGTTTGCTTAAGGGAGGAGGTGAGTGAGAGGACCTGCGGCCAGGTGGCCTCCTCTCCCCTGCTGCCCTGGGGACGGGCGCCCGGACTGCCCCTCCCGCAGCCCGTCGTTTGCAGGGACACAGCCTCGAGAGAGGAGTGTGTGGAGACCATCTGGCCGGTTGAGTGACGGAACGCAGGTCGGGCCTCTCCATACACATCCGAGATTCTGGCGGGTGCTGAGTGGGGCGGGTCTGGCGGCACCCGGGCCCGGGTGCAGGTGCGCCTGTTGGGCCAGCGGCTGCGGGCCGGGAGCCCCTGCCTGCCCCTCTCTTTGGTCCCATCTTGCACTGCGCGTTGAGGGTCGGCTTGTGAACACCGATCCTGCTTCCCAGGTTGCGCCCCTCGGTCCCGAGCTGCACCGTTGACTCTCCTGGGCCTCCAGCTTGCCGACCGCGGGCCTTGGGACTTCTCAGCCTCCCCATCGTGTGAGCCAATTCCTTGTCATCCATCCCTTTTTTGTCTCCATACAGCCTATTGGTTCTGTGTCTCTGGAGAACCAGGCCTAATACAGTCCCTGATGAACAGTGTGATATTCTTTAACCCTCTTTCTTGGGAAAAATAGAATGGAGTAGACTATTAAGTCATCCCACTAAAAAAGTTCTTTACGTAATGGCAGTTTAACCAAAGGTTGGCCTCTGGCTTATTAATCAGCTCTTGTTGTTTTGGTCTGGTACCTTCAGCTTTTAGGAGGAGTTCCTTTCAATTTCCTTAAATCTTTGCTTCCCATGTTCATAGAGAAATTTGAGACAAATTGTTCAAGACAGGTATTTTAATCAGATTGGGAAAGAAGGCTCCACGGACAACAAAAAGCACTTTTACAACATTTAATATGATTACCATGTCAATATCCGTTAATTGAACTTGCCTGGCTGAGGGAAAGAGCTCAGCTTATCACAGATGGCATTTCAGCTTCACGTTCCATCACACCGCTGATAAGCTTTGTGACCTTGGGTAGTTTGCATAATCACCTTGGTCTTTATTTTTTCACTTGAAAAGCTGTAATGATTGATGGCAATAACTCTTGCTTCCACACACCACACTGGGTTTTTATGGAAATCGAATGAAATGATGACTGTGAGGTTGAATTGTCAGTGAATAGCCATCCTTGAAAGTTTGGCTTCACTGCTATTTTCCACAGTAAAACCTTCTCTGACCCTCATGTGTTGTTTTCCTCTCTCTCCCATGTTGGGCATATGCTCCCAGGTTTGGTTTACTTAGTCTTTTGAAATCTCTGTTTTCTCATGGCAACTTTATTCCTTCATGTTAGAACAACTAGGTAGTACGTTTCTGAGGTGGACTTAATGCGTAGCTCATCCTTTTGCAGCCCCAAATATCTACAAATATGGAAGATATTTATAAAATTTCTTATGTGTAGTTAAGTGTTCACAAACACCAATTGGGGTAATCAAACCTGGTTCTTCATGAATTTAACAGATTATTAATTCATTGATTTATTCAAAATTTGTTTTGTAATAATAACATATTTATAAAATGTTTTTTTTTTTATGGGATGATTTCCATGTTCTTTAAAAAGAAAAACACATGTGGCCTTGGATAATGCCTATTTTGCGGTTATCTGGTGTCACTAATGAAAGGAGGGAGGAGATTCTCCCAGACTCTTGCTTTCTGAAGAAATCCTTGGAACTTTGCATAGTGTTGTGGCTGGAGGAAGGATCCCCCAAGGGACTGAAATGGAGTGCCTCTCTACCCAAGTGACTTGGAGCGATGGGGGGAATTTTTATTTTAATTGTTTTTAAGAAATTAGAGTAATGAAATATTTCTTGCTCTCATGAGTTTCTTGGACCCTGGAGTTGCAAATTTATATGTGCTACTCACAGAGCACAAAGCCACCTGTGTAAGCGGAAGAGCATGGGCGTATCCATGTGGCTGATGTACTGGCTGCCCTGGGAACTCGGCTGAAGAAGTTAAGCTCTGTAGCGCAGCTTTGGCATCCAAGATAGTCTCCCATCCAGGTGGACACCCATGCTTAACATAGCCTAGAAGTGACCATCAGCAAGATGGCTGAATGAGATGTCCCTTGCAGGTATCCTACCCCTCAACAACAATAATTGGGCATCCATCTGCAGATGAAAGTTCCTCTGTGGGAGATTTGTGATGCAGGTAAGAGACTGTGATGCCCTGGTGCAGTCTAGGGTCAGGAGAGACGTTCTGAGAAGGCAAGCTTGCAGCCTGTCGTCAGCCTTGCCTCCCTGCGGTCTCTGCTACATCTCTGTACCCTGAAGACTCATACAGCCCCGTTTGGCTTTGGTTCTGTCAGCAGAACCATACGTCAGTGGACTCAGTAGGAGTCACACCCACTGTGTGTCAGGTAATAGACACACTGACTGTGGTCCTGGCTGTGGTCTGTGACTGGTCCAGCCCTTCTGGATCACAGTCCAGGAGCTCCTGGAGACAAGCCCATTGAACTCGGGCTGTAGATTATAGGTTCTGAAACTGGGCTCCAGCCCATCCCAGCCCCAGTGAGTGCATGAGCAGGCCTGTTGTCATAGGGATCAGGCAGGAAACACTCTTGTCTGTGCCCCCAGAGATACTGAGGGGCCCTGTACTTGGCTTCAGCCCACTCCCAGCTGCAGTTGCTAGCAGCCTGCTGGCCCAGGGACCCAGCTGGAGGGATCCTGGAAAGGCCCTGTACTCCATTCCCGCCCCTCTCACCTGCAGCCTGTGAGCAGTGCTGCTGGCACAGGGACCTCGTGGAAGACACAGACACCTATGCTGTAGGAGATCTTGAAACAGCCCTAAACTTGCCATTAACCCTTCCAGAATCAGCCAGGGACCAGTCCAGCCCACTCAGGGAATCTGGCAGGAACACACCTACCTCCAGAGCCAGGTCTGCAAACCTCAATCTTGACTGGAACCTGAAACAGCCCTGAGACGTAGTGGCAGCTCCTGTCAGACAGGTGCAGGGCCAGTCCTATGAATCCAGGGACCTATCCAGTGACCAGGTTGGAGTCGCCCCAGGGACCTGGCAGGGCCTGTGCATCTGGTAATAGGCTTGCTGTCTGAAGACCCAGCTGTGGACCCTGAAGCAGACTCTTGTCCCAGTGTCACCCTACTGCACAAGGTACTGGAAACAGTCCCATCTATTCAGGGACCAGACAGGATCCACACCTGCTTGAGCCCCTGGTAACAAACAGACTGCACTACAGATCTAGCAACAATCTTGTAACTTGCTCTGGTCCAGCACAATTTTGATTCAGAGGTAATCTCATCAGCTTGGGGAACTAACAGAAGGTCTTTATTGGCCAAAACCTGTCTGTAAGAACTAGAAGAGACGTTTGCTTCTTTAAATACACAGACACCAATGCAAGGAAGGTTACAGGATCGCATACATGGAAGGGCGCTCAACATCGCCCATCATCAGGGAGATGCAAATCAAAACAGTGAGATAATCATCGCCTCCATGTTAGAATGGTCATTACCGAAAAAATAAGAGATACCAAGTGTCAGAGAGGATGTGGAGAAAAGAGAACACTTTTACACTCTCATAATGGGAATTGGCACAGTCACTATGTAAAACAGTGTAGAAGCTCCTCAAAAAATTAAAAATAGAACTTCCATATGATCCAGCAATCCCACCTTTGGGTATTTATCTAAAGGAAATGAAATGACTATCTTGAAGAGATGTCTGCACCTTCATGTTCATTGCTGCATAATTCACAACAATCAACACACGTGGTCATCACCTCGAAGTGTCCACTGAGGATGACTGGATAAAGAAAATGTGGAATATTCAGCCGTTAAAAAGAAAAAGAAGGAAATCCTGCCGAAGCTGGTTTCTGGGTACTGCCATGATAGATCCACCCTCTCTATCTTTTTGTTAGGTTGCTTCTGGCAGGTGGTACCTTATGTTAAACAGTTTATTTTTAAACTCAAGAACTTCAGTTTCAAGGAGTATATGATATTATGGGTCATCAAGAAGAAAGAATATAAATTTTAGCCCAAATAATGATTTGTAGGTTTTTTTGGAAAGGAAATTTTTTTACTGTTTAAATCACCAACCTCTTGGATCCCAATTTCCTTATTTAAAAAACATATGCTTGGATTAAATTTTCAAGTTATTTAATGTCTAAAATTCTATGAAAGAAAAGAAATGCTTAGATTTCCACAATGATAATTGTCTTGAAATTTTATGTGTGTGGATGCTGCAAACAGCAATAACAAAGCCAAAAAAATCCTGCTAGGAAAAACCCTCTATGCAATTTCATATTTTTCTCAAATAAGAGATTAAAATACATTTGACAGATCTTGATTCTCCTCCCACCAAGTAAATAAAGCAATAAAATTTCATTTTATAAGCAATCATTTTTAATTGCCTTGTTCTTTTGCCTAATACTGTATTTGAAATAACTTTCTTTTCCATCATATGTGGTACATACACATTAGCATACATATTCAAGTGCACAGATATTGTTTCCAGTAGGATTTAAATTTGCTGTTATTGGGCAAGCTAACATAAAGTAGATTTTAATATGTATATATAGACGCTGATACAGTAGAATAGAAGTTAATGTTGCAAAATGAAAAGATAAGTAGAAGAGAAAGCGAGTTATGTTTGCTTATATTGCTACATTAATCATTTACTGGAACTAACATTTTAAAGTTGTATTGTACTGATATCAATTATTAACATACATATATTACATTTTGTATAAATAACAATACTAGTTTATTAGTGTCAGTTATTATCTTGGTGGCTATTAGCAAGTCATATAGTCTCCCTAAATCTGTGGCTTCTCACCTAACAGACAGGAAACTAATAATTGGTACATAGGTTTCGTGATGAATTAAAAATAATGCATGTTAATGTCTGGCACAAGCTTAGAACACAAATCTAATAAATCGTAACTGATATTGACAGATGGTTGTTACAGGAGTTGATAAGCACTGTCAATTTCAGCATTTTAAATTTCCAAGACAGTCCTTACATTTTTGTTTATAAAAGAAAAAAACCAATTTCAAATAAATTCTTAGTGTCTTCGTAGGCTAACACATAAATTTTCTTTATGATCAACTATAGAGTCTGAGTTGGGTTCACTAATTAACAAATAACATTATCTAGGTTTGTAAACATAAATTATTCCAAGTCCTCTTTCTCTAAAGAAAATATGAATTTAGATACTTTTTTTGCATGGGAATCACAGATTTTGGGGAAGTTTCTTGGAATGGTTGTATTTTAGCTTTTGTGGTTTTTTTTGGGCATGTTACATTGGATTCCCGTGGGTGACAATCATGCCTTCATTGTTTTTTTGAACTCAGTAACCATGCCCCTCAGAGTACTTTTGGTTAGGAATTAGAGAATCAGAGCTGGGAGAGAATATCTGATTTTCTACACAATATACAGTCTCCACTAAACATCTCTTAAATGACATCCAAATCTTTCGGTATAAAGCACCTCTATGTGGGATTCACTCTGTTTCTCAGGCCTTGGTAACTAGGTGACCTCTCACAGATTGCAGTAATCTAATTTATGGTTTTATTTAATCATTAGTTTACTTTATAATTTTCTACATTCTGAAATCTCTTATATTTAATTAAATCTGCTTTTCTATAATTTTTACTCACTAATTCTAATTCTGCTACCCTGCATTTAACAGAATTAGTTTTGGTCCAATTTTTCCAAAGCTAACCCTTCAAATATTTAATGAATTTGTTATACTACCATATATATATTATTTTTTCCAAACTAAGTTTCTGCAGTAGTTACCATGGTAATACTGATAAAGCTGATAAAGGATATTTATAGGCATTACTTACAAAAATTAACTCAAAATAGATTAATGGCTTAAGTGTAAGACCTGAAACCATAAAAATCCTAGAAGAAAATCTAGGGAAAAAAATCTCCTTGACATTGATCTTGGTAATGACGTTTTTGGCTGTGATAACAAAGTATAAGCAACAAAAGCAAAAAAATCAATAAGTGGAAACTTACCAAATTAAAAAGCTTCTATAATGCAAATGAAACAAAATGAAACAAAATAAAACAAAATGAAGAAGTAACCTAAGTGTTGGGAGAAAAAAAATTGCAAATAATATATCTGATAAGGGGTTAATATCCTAAATATATAAGGAACACATACAACTCAGTTGTAAAAAACCAGATGACCCAGTTAAAAAATGGGTGAAGGACCTGAATAGACATTTTTCCAAAGAGAATATACAAATAGTCAACAGGTAGGTGAGAAGGTGCTCAACAACATTAATCAGGGAAATGTAAATCAAAGCCACAGAGGTATCACCTCACATCTGTTAGAATGGTTCTTGTCAAAAAGATGAGATATGACAAGTGGTGGCAAGAATGGAGGAAAGGGAACCCTTGTGCCCTGTTGGCATGAATGTAAATTGGTTCAGCCACTATGGAAAACAGTGTTGAAGTGGCTCAAGAAATTAAAAACAGAACTACTATATGATCCAGCAATCCCACTTCTGGGTATATATTTGAAGGGAGTGAAATTAGTATCTTGAAGAGATATCTCCCATTCCATTTAGGTGAACTAAATGCTTGTTTTCTGGTATAATTTAAGTGGGAGGAAAAGTCTACATGCATCCTAACACCTTCTTTTTCAGGCTTATCCACCTCCTAAAATTCTCAACTTTGACAGTTTTTTAGTTTCAATCATTTCAGCCGGAAGTTCTTTCTTAAAATAGGTAACCTACAGTCATAAAATTAGATCTAACACCCATTTACAAAGAAAACAGACTGACTAATCAGCGACCTGGTGACTATGATTTGTTGAATATTAAGTATGTTCTGTGCACTTAGCCAAGTGCTTTTCATTTCACTTATTTCTCAAATAACTGAGTAGTTATTGCCGTATTAAACAAAGAGGAAATTGAGGGACATGAATTTAAGCAACTTGGCCAACCTCTGCTGGTTATACTAAGTGGTGGAGAAATCACAAAAATGCAGGTCATTTGATTCTATAGCATAACTATTTGCTATTATCACTGTGCTGTCCTGACGGAGAGGAAAAACTCGTCTGAAGGCAAAACAAGGCCGATAGGTATTTTGAGACCAGAAGGATATAGAATGGTGTAGGGTGCAGGGTGCTGGCCAGGACCTGGTGAGGGGGAGAGCTCTGCAGACAGGATTCAGTAGAAGCAAGCCTGTCACATGGATAGTACGAACTCTAAAAAATTGGGATCTTCAGATTTTAATGTCTCTTTGAGGCAGAACCAGTTAGTTTCAAAATTAAGTCAGCACTAGGGACATTAATATTCCAGTGCCATAAAACTTGACATCATCTTTAACTTTAGCCAAATTCATTCTCTTTAGCCAAGAAGGAAGGTTGTTTTGACAACGTTTTGATTTTAATTACATGGATGACATGATTAATAGTACTAGTATCCGATAGGTAAATACAGTTTTAGCCTAATATTAGTGTAAAAGGATAGTGAAATTTTAATGCATTGGTGAATAAGAAAGCCTGAAGGAACATTGCTTAGGCAATTTATTAAGTTCAATTTCACATAAGATATGTAACTGCATGAAAAGAGCATGGTTTACTGTTCAGGATTCATCCGGGAGTATCTGAAGGATGCAGTGAGAGAAGAAACGCTGTATTAGTCTGCTAGGGCTGCTATAACAAAATACCATAGGCTGGGTGGCTCAAACAACAGAAATTTATTTCTGTCTGTTCAGAGCTTAGATACTCAAGTTCAAGGTGTCATCAGCGTTGTTGCTGGTGAGACCTTTATCCCTGGCTTGCGGATTGTGGCGTTGTGTCCTCACGTGACCTTCTCTCTGCCCAGGGAGAGGGAGAGAGCTCTGGTGTCGCCTCCTCTTTTTATAAGGACACTAGTTCTGTTACATTAGGGCCCCGCCCTTACGACTTCATTTAATCTTAATGACCCCTCTAAAGACGCTATCTCCAAATACAGTCACATTAGGGGTTAGGGCTTCAACCGACACATTTTTGAGGGGATGCAATTCAATCTGTAAAACAGTAAAGTCTAGACTGGCCGTGTGTGTTGGCGTGGGAAGGAGCCAGTGCCCTGGGGCTAGATTGTCCAGGTTGGAATCCTGGTCTGCAGGGGAGAGAGAGCTCCTGACCTTCCCTTCTTGAAACACTCTTTCTTGGGCATCTGAAAGGTGTTAGAAACAGTACCTTTCTCACAGGATTCTTGTGAACCTCAAATGAATTGAAACAGGAAGAGCACACAGCTCCGTGCCTGGCACTTACGCAGGCTTAGAAAATGGTAGTTATCCTTGTTGTAGTTGGATAGGTTTTAGCTTTTGACTAAATTAGGCCATGTGTTTACATAGTAAAATTTGAAAAAAATAATGTGAAGAGTGTTATAGGAAGATGGCATTGGCATTAGGATTATAAGGGAGATCTTATGAGACAAAATTTATTTAAAGCATAAAGGTCAACTTGTTTTTGTTTACCTCTTTGGTCCTAAGAAGTGGGAATACATTGTAAAAATGTGCGAAAAAAATTGATTTTTCCTGTAACTGCTTGTTTGAAAAATGTCAACCTTAAAAAGAATTTACAAGGATGCAGTGACAATGCATTAATTATATGGTAGAATATGCAAATAGAGGTCAATACTTAAAAGTGTGAAATTCTGGATAAAATGAAAATTTCTCATGAAAGCAGTAAATTATTAATTACATTTTTTCATGAAAGCTATGGAAATACAACAGATGTAAATACAAAACGTTAGAAAAACTACAGGCATGGTACTGTAGAGTGCTTTCTGATTTTGTTCAAATCACAGTAGGCTTCTGCAGTAAGTCAATGCCCCCAATCAAACAACGAATAAGGATATGACTGGTGATCAGTTAAATCCCCAGAAGAAACAAATTACATAAATGTATAATATTGGAAGGTATTATATAAATTAACCATCAGAAGTTTAGGATTCAGATTAGGAGGAATTTATTTTTATATCTGAGTACTACTAATTTATAGTGTATAAACAGATTATCCCTCAAATTTAACAGCTTAAAATAATAAACATTTATTTCTCATACATTTTCTGTGGGTCAGGAATTCGGGAGTGGCTTAGCTGGGTGGTTCTCTCTTAAAATTTTTCACTAAATTTCAGACAACTTATAGTCATCTGAAGCTTGGCCAGGCTTCACTGAGGATCACCGAGACAGCTCACCCCATGTCTCTGGCCCACAGCCTTCTGTTGTTTGCCAACTGTTTACAGGAGGCCTCAGTTCCCTGCCACATGGACCTCTCCACAGGGCTGTTTGAGCATCCACAGGACAGCATGTGACTGCTTCAGAGTGGGTGATTGAAGAGAATAATGTGGAAGCTGCAGTGTCTTTCATGACCTTACCTTGAAAGCCACACACCATTACTTCTGCTATATTCTTTATGATAGTTGATCAGTATGATACTGATTTATGAAGCAGAGACAGAGAAAAAGGAATCAGACCGGATCGGAATTCCTAGAGCTCACCAGAGTGAGTGTGTTGATGTGTGTGGGAGGCAGGCTGGTGGTGGTGGTAGAAAGGAGTTGGGTGCGGATGACATGAAGTTGGCAGATAAACCATCAAGAGAGCGCGTCCCCACTATCTTCCTAATTCCCTTATGCCTAATCCCTGAGCCAAGTTACAGTTATAATTTTATGAGTTTAAAGGTTATATTTCTTTTTAGTTTTGTAGTAGGGCCATAATTTATAATACTTTCATGCTAAAATATACTCCCAGCTAAAACCCATAAGAAGGTATTTATTGTTAGGCCAGAGAAGAAAATTAATTAAGGAAGTTCAACGTAGTAAGCAGAAATGTTCTTTTGACTGTGAATGTAGGTTGACACTTATGAAATATCTAATTTATTGAGACAAAGTAGCTTTAGGGGAAGGTAAGTTAGCACTCCCAAGCCAGCCCCACACTATCATGTTGCAAGGTGTACGGAGAGCATTACTGAGGGCTTGGATTTTCATGGGCAGATGTGAGTTCAAATTTTCTCTCTTGCTGGGGGTTCAGTTGAGCTGGAGGGAGGGACACTGCCAGGTGTTGGAGTTGCCGGTTTAGACCACAAGCCAAAATGATAGTAGCGGTCAGTCCTTTAATCACCTCCTGCAGTAGTGTCAGCACGAGGCTAAACCAGAGAAAGTGTGTGACTCCCCTTGTTCCCTTTCCCCCATGTCCCAGTGCTGGTGGAGGGATCAGGGCTGGTTCAGCTCAGACGTGGAGGTCATCTCACTGCAGAGGGGACTGAGGGGAGGCTCACTTCCCAGGGAGGCCTGTCTGGTAAAGCCTTTCTAAGTGCCATGGGGGGGCCTGAAAGATCAAATAGGTTTTTAGCCAGGAGCTGGATACCTCGATTGTTTTCTTAGTTACAAACGTGTTGGACTATATATATATCTACTTCTGATTTGAGAACAGGGTTGATGCAACTCTGGTTTTCTAATTGTGTTCCTTTTAGTCTATCTGCAAATTTTTAGTTTATACTGACTTTGTAATATAAAATTGTTAAAGGTTTTTTACTGAAGCATATACATTGAAAAATCAATGAGCTTTCTTAAGAAATATAAAAAAGTAAATATTTGCAAAATATGTTGAGCTTACACTAAACTTTGCTCCTCTGGAGAAAAGATATTTCTTTCTTGGTATCGAATAGCACATGCCCTCGGTAAAATTGGTAAGCATTTTGATTGCATTTTTGTTATTGCATCTCTGGACCTCCCCTGACCTTTCAGAAGTGCAGTGACCCGATGCTGCCCTCTGGCTTTCTAAGCCTCACATTTCATTTTTCCCACAACAACCTGCTTAGTCCCTAAGTACTGTATGTTTCCAAACGTTTCTTTATACTTTGGCACCTGGGGATCACCATCCCTTTCAACACCATCTTATAGAGTGGTGTTAGAAGGAAAACAACTTGATAGAATCAATTCATTCAAGAATATGTATGATTAAAAGCATGCCAAATCTCCTAAGTGTGTTTGCATTTAAAATAAATGCAACAACAAAGCAAATTGACCGGGATTAATCTCTAGATGGTAGAATGCAGACTTTAAGGAAAAGTAATTAAAGAAGAGTAATGGAATGGGAGCCATAGAGAAGAAATGGTTGGAGTAAGAGTGGCTGAACTGAAAGACTTTTAGATTCCTAAATGGCATAGTCCAGACTAATTCCTAGTCTGTTGGATAAGTTGGCCTATTCTTTTGCTGAAGACAAACTGAAAAATTAGAATGAGAAAAATGAAGTAAATGGTTTCATCATCCACCTGACTAGGCTAAAACGCTGAATGCCGCGTCTCCGACGCCTCAGTTTCTCTCACATCCCCCACCTAATCCATGGGCTGGTGTCCTGTTCCTTCCTCTGCTCTTCTGCTGGTCTTCAGGTCTTTCTTAGAGGGAGTTGCACAATATGTAGTTGCATATTATGTGACTGTGGGCGGAGGAGAGCTCAGGATCTCCATGTGCCTCTTCTCCGCCTCCAGGTCCTCATTGCCTGTATTTTAACACTGAAATGTTAAATTTTAAGGTAGACACACTGGGCTAAACACAATAGGCTAAACTAGTTATTGAAATACTTATATAAAGCAAAAGAAACTAATGAATGATTAAGTAGTGATTGAATATTATACTTCAGTTTTATGAAGTTCTATAATTTTTTTTTTTTTTTACTCATATAACCATTTTCTGTCTGGATAGAAAATGTAGTGCCAGATGTATTGAAATATTATTTTACCATGGTTGCACACATTTTTCTTGGAACAGTACTTATTTTTCTCAGGACAAGATATTATTATTGCTCTTTGGGCTATGTTCTCTCTCCCAATGGTGTCACGCTTCTTGTGGTCCGGCTGTTATAAATTCTAGTGGAGCATGGAAATGTTGTCTATTTTAGGTAGTGAGCTTGTTAAAACTGTCCTCAGCAGGTTGATTGCTGCAAAGTAACAAATGAAGGTAATGGCTAATTTTCTAGAAATCTGAGGAGAAGGTGTAGCTAGGAGAGGAGATGTTCCTGACGTCAGACACTCCAGGTGGTCCCATTTCCCCGAAACTATGGCGTAACTGATTTTAAGAGAGAGTGAGACAGCCCTAAAACTCAGGAAGAATTCATTATTCCACCTGTATTGAGGCTCAGGGCCCCAAGTTAGAATTCCTTTTTTACAACCATAGCTGATGAGAGCCCTAGAATGAGTCAGTTCATGTCTAGATGAGGCTCTTAGAGGATCCTGGATTGGTTTCAAAAAGCATTCCTTTTCCCATAAAATTCTCCTTTTTAATAGTGAAATTGTTTAATAAAAAATTCACTTCATTTGCTTTCTCCCAGTCAATACATATGACAAAAACCGTATCATTGTACTACTACTAATGACATTTTTGTCTTTTGCTTTAATGATTCCAAAGTCATTATGAAAGAAATCACCAGCAGTTTTATACATATTTGTTCAAGTCCTTCTGCTACTTCTTTGTCACTTCAACAAAGAGCAGATGGAACTTCAAAACCAGTCATGAAAATGGTGTTGCTCCTGTATCTGTCTCAGTTATTTTCTACTTGAAATCTTTTTGCATCTGTTTGATTATCATTAAATTCAAATGTAGAGTTTCATATTTTGTTGCTCTTCCACTGAGTTTTTGAATGTCTATTTTTTCTTTAGGACTGTTGTAGTTAGTTACAAAGAGAGCCTAGATACCATTTCCTCTGCTAGCCTATAATATTACATGTCCACAAGAAAGGATCAGACATAAATATGAGAAAGTAGGTGGTTCTAAGAAAATAATCACTACAATTAATAAGTTCCTTTATATAAGATGAAATGTGTGTGAGATAAATATGAACTGACATAGTACAATATTATTGAGATTTCGTAACTTTTGGCCTTGAGATATAGCTAATTAGATATTTATATGAGCTTTATTTTATATATATTATTACATTTGATCCTCATTAATACTTTGTGATAAGAAAGTAGTCAGAGGAGTTATATTTGATATTACATTGCAAAGAAGTTAGACAATTTGCATGAATTAGTAAATGACAAAATTAGAATTTAAACCTTGCACTCCTATGTCCAAATGCTGATAATACCATACACTTCCTATGTCCAGTTTCTGATATACCAAAGTGACAAATAGAAGTTAAGTGATGCATGTTAGGGGCAAAGCAATGACCCTCACAAATAAAGTGTAAAGTAGCTATAATAGGGTACTTTGCTGGACACTATGGAATTATGATATTAAGATTTCAAAAAAATGATAGTTCAAAATATGTAATAAATGACCGAATATGACCTGTTTTAGACTGGCAGTATTTCCAGAATTGGGCTGTATGTATACATGATTTAAATTCAATGCTTTAATCCTTCTTGCCTTTCAAAGTACTACCTTCACTGAAGTCATACATTGATAGCAAAACCATGATGATGTCATTGAACCTGTATGTAATGATCCACACCAGCCTCAGTGTGTCACTACGTGGACAGCAGGACATCAGCACATGAATAACATCCTCATAGAGGAGGGCAGACTGCTCCAGTTTGTCCACAAGGAGGCCTGGGCACACAAAGGGGGACATTACCATTTACAGAAAAGAGTATGCATCGCTCTTTGGAACATTCAAAAATGTCTTCCCTGTTTGGGTCAGAATTGTAAGTCCCTCTAGCAGCAGCGAAATGACGAGTGTTATGTGGCATTCTTTCCATTCAAGGGGCATAAAGCTTCCTGTGAATCTCTGCTCTCTTAGGGGAGTCTCTGGGCCCTGGAGGCCTGATGGTCTTGGTCCTTCCCCAGGGCCCATTTCTCAGCTTCTCCCTTGCCTGATCTGGGTCACTATGGCTCTCACTGCCCCTGTAGGAGTCCTGGCTCCTCAACTGGTCAGTGTTCTTTGATGGGTGCAGTCAGTGAGTGTCCGCAGGAGTCACACGGACCTGGTTGACATTCTAGTTCCAGCACTTCTAGCTGATATCCTCGGCAAAGTTATTTTTTCCCCTGGTGCATTATCTTTGTTGACTCTAAAATGTGGTTATCCAGGGCTTTTTAAATCAGTTGGAGAAATAACTAAGAATAAACATTAGACGTATAACCTGCTTGTTCCATATGCCTAATCCTTACAACCTGACTGATTTGCAGTCCCTACCTATCTTACTCGCGGCTGCTTTAAGTCAGAGTAAAGGGTGCAAGAGGAAATGCATGTTTGAAAGCAAGAATCTGACAAACAGTACCCAGGTTTTAAAAATTATTCTTAATAGTCCTGTTCCACTGTTTCTTCTTGTTATCCTTTGCTTTTTTATCTTACCCTAGATATGTTAGGGCTTACCTACTTATCTGTGATTAATACTTTGAAATTCTAATGGCAGCTATAGGCCATTGTGAGTTCCCGTCCTGGCTAAGGTGTGAGCTTTTCCTGGTGTCTACTGAGCTCTGTCAGGCAAGGTCAGGACCCTTCTTGTGGGACAGGGTATTCTGTTAGACATATCACCTTCCACTGGGCTTCTCGGATGCTGATGATTGGCAGTGGTGGGATTTTGCCATATTGCCAGCTCTTATCCTAGCTTCTGGTTCTGGGCTGTGTTTGAGGGGGTGCAGGGCATGAAAGGAAGAGGTTAGGTAGTGACAGCAGAGTAGTTCCTACAAAAACAACAAGTTAAGAACTTTGAAATCTTGTTTGTCATAGTGCTTGGTATATGCCCATCTCTGTGGCTGCCTTACTTTAGGCAGCATTGCCAGAAAGGAAATACCCCTTTGTGCTATGGAGTAGAAAGTAAGACTTGGTTTTAGTTACAGCCAGGGGTGCTCACCAACCTTGGTCTCCTACTGTATTACTTTCCTAGGGCTGTTGTACTGAAGTGCCACATATTGGGTGGCTTAACCTGGAGGCTAGAAGTTCAAGATCAAGGGATCATCAGCAGGGTTCAGGTCTGTAAAAAAGAATCTGTTCTATGTTCACCTCCTGGCTTCTGGTGGTCCGCTGGCAGTCTTTGGTATTCCTTGTCTGGTAGAGGTTGCCCTGATCTCTGCCGTCATCTTCACATGATGTCCTCCCTGTGTGCATATGTATGTCACTGGGTCCTGATTCCTCCCCCCTTTTTAGGGCCACCATATTGGATTAGGCCTCATTTGAACTTAATTGCCTCTGTAAAGACTATTGCTAAATAAGGCCACATTCTGAAGTACAAGGGGTTAGGACTTCAACATAAATTTTAGGGGGACACAATTCAACCAATTAAATAAAGGGAGATGACTGTAAACTTTGCGTCACAGTGCTGATAGACAAGGTAAGGAACACCAAAGACATCTTCCAAAACGTTTGAGCCCAGAATTAGGCAAGGCTAATTAATCAACAAGCTACGCCAGTCAGTATTCAGAACAAGGCTGATAGCTAGTATGGTATCACTCATCAGTAAGGGGCAGGAATGATAAAGCCTTTGAGGAAGCTCTGAGTCCTAGTCCGCCTTTCTCCAGCACATTTTGCAGGGAAGGAGGTGTGAGGATATAGGTCACTGCCAACCCATGGGGGGTGACTGTCTGGAGTACTTACTGTCCTGTGAGAAGGGCTGTGACTCCTCCCAAGCTCTGTGGGTGAGACTACTGCAAGTGATGGCTTAGTAATCTGCTAGAGCCAGGAGACGTGAGAGATGGCCTGGTGCCCTGATTTGCTGCCCCTGGTATAGAATGGACATAGTTTCCTGTCTCCACGGTTTGAGTCATAGTTTCTTGGCTTGCCCTCTGGAAAAATCCTGGCAGTGGAAATTCAATTGAAGAAACATTTGTGTACAAAGGACTGTCTGATAGGCATTGTTAACATGAAGGCTCTGTCACTGTTTTGTTTTTTTTTCTGGTTGTGCTCTCTTGGTGGCTAACTGCACTTGTGAGAAAGTCACCTTTTCCACTGGCAGTGACCTGACTTAACCCTCACAGGATGGTCCTGGCCTTGAGTTTCTTTTTCTTGCAACCCATTCTTCTGCCTGCATTGCAGTCTTATTTCTGAGTGCCACACCTTGTTCAGGAGAAGCTGGGCCTCAGTTTTGGGACTGGGTCTCTGTGCCCTTCTGCCACTGTCTCTCCATCTCTCCATGCTACCTTTTGCCTTTTCCCAAGACTTGGTCTACTATCTGGCCCTGAATGTCGTGGATCCTGACTGCCTGCTCCTGGGACCTTCTTGGCCCTTTATCTAGGTCCGGTGGGTCTACTTTTCTGCCCCAGTAATTCCTCATTTTGACAAGCCTGCCACAAAAGAAAGCCCTGTTTTCATGTAAGACCATCAGAGAAATTAGGAAGCTCAAATTCTCAACTTTCTTTAGCAAGACTAGATTGCAATCACTCCAAACAAATCTCCCCTAAATGCTGTAGCAAGTCTGACCTATTAGGCTTTAACAGAATAAGGGTAGGTGGCTTAAATAGAATTTGGAAAAAGAACATTTCAAGAGTGTTTTGTTGGGCGACAGAACAGATGGGGTCACAAAGCCTTAACAAAGTTTAAGAGCTGTCAGTCTGGAGGTGGCAGATTAGACTAGCAAACAAGCAATTATTTTGAGAAGCAGAGCTTATGACAGTTGTTAATGATAAAGAATTTATTAGTTTCCTTTTTAGAGTTTTTAGCACAGTAGCTTTGGAACTTTTGGTTTTTAGGAGTGAAAATTAACTTTCTGTTCTGATAGTCTGTTTATCATCTATCTTTAGCATATTGAATACTATCTATTAGTTCCTCTCTGTTTCTATGCTAGAAGCAAATCTGACTGTTTTCCTATTAAACCCTAGTTCGTATTGCACTTACAGAGAGTTTTAAAATGAGGTGTTCTAGAAATGCAAAGTCTTAAAGAAATACTTTTTCTGGTATCTCAGCCACATTATAGTGACAGATGATCCAAGATAAAGATTCTCTATTTAGCCTTTTAGGATTACTGTGTTTATATCATTAAAGTAAGTATATACATGCATAGGTAAATAAAGCAATATCTTAATCATTAAACATGTATTATTTCTTTTGGATAATATCACAGTGGTCTTTGAAATTTCTTCAGTGTGCTAATGAGCTAATGAATGAATGTTCAGAAACTATCGAGAAGGCTGTAACACCAGACATCTGTTTAGTGTATAATGCTAAGCATAAATTTACATACTAGTGGGGCAAATGGCAATATGTAGAATATACAATTGCAGACTTAGTTACAGAAAGTTGGATATAATGGTGTAAATCTAATAAGTAGACATATGAATAACTCAGGAAATTTGTATTTTAGAATAAAGGTGCCCTAAAGGAAAAATAGAACAGATGTTCAGTTTATCAAGTGTTTGCGCTGTGTAAAACTAAAGCCAAAATCATTGCACAATCTCAAATAAGCATAAATCCAGTAGAAGGACTGATTACTTTCCACTAGGATGATTCCAAAGTGAGAGTATTTCAATTTTTTCAAAGCTTAACTGAAACTCAGGATTTTATCTATATATTATCCTTCTTAGTAGCAGTTTTAATAGCAAGATACAATTTAAGATAAATAATTCTTGCATGTGTTGTATGGTATTTTGGTTTAAAAATATATTTTATGTTATTTTCTTCCTGTCACAACAGTGTAAAATATGAAAAACATCACTTTCCTTGTTATAGAAAGGAGAGAACGGAGAATAGGCTGTTCTGATTTGTTCTTCTAGGATCTAGGCTTCTTCATCTGGTGTTGCCTTTTGACGGCTGACCTAAGGTGGGCAATCTGGCTGAGGACAACGAAGAGAGCAAGGTCAACAAAAAATTCAACAAGAAGTCACAACACTTGGCCTGATTAAAGCTGGGTTTGAGCAGATGAGTCAAATGCACCGCTGACTGGGGATTCAAGCCCTTCTCAGCTGTTCTCACGTCTGTGCCCTGCAGCCAATGTCCTCCTCCAGAGGCGGAGCAAGGGGTCTGCTTCCAATTTCGGAGTCGGATAGTGTCAAAAGCCATTTTGCCTTTAAAAAAAGTTCAGTGTTGTCTCTGCTAGCATGCATCGCTCTTAACATTACTCATTCCTTTGACTTAATCCGACTGCAGGTTAGTGTCACAATAACATTTCAGGGCTGAGAGGTGAGAAACATTAAGTTGTCATCCGCTTCAACATCTTGCCTTGAATTATATTCAACCTCAGAACTGAATTGGTTTCTCTCATTCTACCATCAGTCTTTTTATCAGAAGCCCAACACAGTGGGATGAGAGGCAAGTAGGTGTGGGGAAGGAAGATGAAGAAAGGTGAAAGTTGGAAGGGAAGGACAATTAGAGAGGAAGCACTTGGAGAGTTTAGGCAGCTTGTTGACATGTCACTTGGAGAGTGAGAGGCAGAATTATCTGAAATCTGATCAAAAACAGACATGAAATTTCACAGTTCTGCCCAGGCTCTAATTTCATTTGTGCTTTTCTCAAAAGCTATCCTTTTCTTCCATCTTTGGCAAGATGAGAAAGAAACAGAAAGTTTCTATCGGTAGATAAAGTCAAGGGCTTTATTTGATAATTCAAGGAGTATGTTTGGTGGTGGTGTGGGAATTGTATGGTATAATTTGCTTAATTACTGATGTATAATTAAATGTTAAGCATATATTTAGAAGAACAAACACTTGAGAAATATAAAGTATTAAATACTTTGGTATTTAATAATTACATGCTTACTGAAGTATTTATTTGATTAAACTTTCAAAATAATATTACGAAAAGGCAACCACCTAACACCATATGGTATTATACCTTCCTTACAATGTCCATCAGCAAATGAAGCTATTTAAAATGAGTGCACAAACCACTGAAAGGACAATTTGATTTTTTTACATTAGAATTAATGTATTTCTGAGATATTAGAATGCCTTATAATGTTTGATGAATAATCATGTGATTCCAGAAATGTCTTTGTTATGGAGAAGCACTTTCCACTGTGTCGACAAATAGAAATGGAGTCCATGGCTGCCAAAATTCCTTTGTCTAATACTTTTTAATTCTTTTGAAAACTGAGGAAATCTGAATAAACAGGAGTTATAATACTCCATAATGTGTCACTTATAGATTATGAGACACATTTTTATCCCACTGTGCAAACTGGATAATATCTCATATGTACATACAATGCAATTGTTAAAGAGAATCTAGAGATAGATCATCTAGTCCAACCCCATCTAGAACACTTCTCCTAACATCTTAATGTTTCCTTTTGTGTCAAGGGAACTCAATTAATGTAACTCCTAGATTCTCTTTATTGATAGCAAGATCATTTATTTGATTAGTGTATGTGAAAGAACAACTGGAGATAATATTTGAGAATATTTAATTCTGTTGTATTGAAAACAAGAAAAACAAGTGTGATAGATGAAACTCAGGCTGTATTAAGTATAAATAGTGAGGTTGTTAACTTGTATGACATGTTTAAACCAGGTAAAATAGAACACATGTGAATTGAACACAGATAAAGAAGGGTGGAACAAATGAGAGTGCTATTTATAAATAGGAAAGGAGTGGAAGGGCTAATAACATTAAATATTAATAAAACACAGAGCATTCCATATCCAGATAGACATCATCCCCAAATCAGCCACCCCTTGGGGACACCAAGTATACGCTGATGCAGAAATACAGCACTGAAGTAGGGCTTCTCAGCAGGTCCCTGACAGCTACAACTGATAGCTACGTACTTACCTCTGCATTTCTCTAATAATGCAAGTGTGTGTTGGTGCCAGGCACCAGCCACCTGTCGGGCCCCTTTATTAAGTCTCAGCCCTGATCTTTGTAACCACACCATCAGCCAGGAAGGCTGACAGCACAGAGAAACAGGACCTGTGAACAGTGCCGAATCCAGGATTCAGGACTTGCCTTTTGACTGCACCATATCCTACCTGGTCTTCTTCTGCTTCTTGCTGTAGAAAGATTTCAATTTAAAATTGATTCACCAAATTGTGTGGCTTGCACACCTTAATGTGATCTGTAAGACTTCCAATTCTGTTACTTCTAGGAGAGCCTCCTTGGTTTGAACTTGGAGGCTGCGTTTGCAGCAAAGTGAAAGTTGCGCACTCCAGGTAGCTCACTCAGCCACCCCTCTTAGGATTGGAACCTGCCTCCGGGAGTCAGCCATCCTACAGCTCCCCGGGGAGTAAGCTCTTCTGCAGCTGGAGAGGCCGGCTCGACTTGTCCACTGATGTTGCCTGTAAGTGGACAGGGAAGTCTGGCCCATTTGGTCCTCATAGCAGTCTAGGTCTCCTACCTTAACCTTTATGGATAATGAAGATAACATTTTGATCTTTCACCTATCACTACTTAATTTTGTTTCTCAATTTCTTCAGTACCTGGCTACAAAAGAGGAAGGCTATTTATTGGACCTTAGATTCTCCAACCCTCCTCACCTTACAGTTGGGGTAACTGAGGCCCAGGGAGTCCATGGAACACTTAGGCTGGCCTTGCTAGAAGGGTAGATGCAGTGGAATTCTCATTTCTGTAAGACCATGCATAGACGTATGGGCAGCTGGGTGGTACCCTCTGTTCCCCAGCTGTGTCTCACATGGTCTTCATCAAACTGGGGCCTTGGTGGCCTGTCCTGTTGCTTTCTCCTCTGCATGTGGGAGGCTTTTGCCCAGAATGCCCAAGAAAGTCATCCCACAGGAGTCAGGTTACCTTGCCTTGGGCTTCCTTTTCTGCTGGCCTCTACCTGTGTGTTCTCTGGCCAAGCAAGTCTGAATTCCATGTATCTCCATCTAGACCTAATGGAAGCGTGTCTCTTATTAGCTCTTAGGGATGACTCTACTTATATGCATTCTGGTTCCAGGTTAACTTAGGCTCAGCCACACCAGTGCCCGTTTCCTCAGTAGCAGGCAAAAATCCTTCGGTGAGATGCTATAGTTAGATACTCCCTTGACATCTCTTTCTCTCAGGCCAGCTTCATGCTAAGACTGCAACATTCCACATATTGTTTTGAAATGTGTGACCTAGACCATCGTCAAAGCCCTGGTTTCCCGACTTAGAGATGCCACCATTTCTGCCTTTTCTTCATCCGATTTTCTTCTACTTAGGAAGGTACTAGAATTTCATTCCTGAATTTTATACGGAGAAAACAACTTCCCAGATGAAATGGTTAGAACAGTTCATTCACTAATAACTAGGACGTTGGTGCCTCTCCTACATTCATTTCAGGTTTGTTACGCCCCTTCCATGTAGCTCCATATCCTACCCTTTATGTAGGTTCATTTTGCTTTGAGTTCTTTTGCTCTCACAGAGAATAATGACTGCATCTTATTTACCCATGATTTCTGGGGCCTGGTGCAATTCCTGCAAAGTAAGGAGAAACTATATCATAGTGATTAAGAGCTATGGGAGACAAACTATTTTTGTTTTGTCAATAAGTATCTATTTTCCCTTTCTCTAAAAGAGCGCTCCATTTCTTTATGGGAACTATGAGTGCCAAAATAGAATGTAACCTGGTAGGGTTGTCATTCACAGTGGCCAAGGTGTGCGCGTGTGGCTTAAGCTAGGTCAATCATGCACTCTTATCCTGCGATTTCAGAGATTAACAAAACACTGCAGTTTGTTGGTGGTTATTGGTCACAGAGGAAGATTCTGCCAGTTTTTTCTTTTTAATTTATTGAGGTGAAATTCACATAATAGACAATCAATCATTTTTAAAGTGTGCAACTTGGTGGTGTTTGGTACAGTCACATGCTGTACACCTACCACCACTCTCTACTTTGAAAGCTTTTTCATCAGCTAGAAGATATGCCCCTGCCCGTTAAGTTCTCACTCCATATTGTTTCACCAGTTCCTGCCCCCTAGACACCTGTTGTTATTGCTGGAATTTTAGTGTTCTCTCCAATTCTGTGTCACTCTATATCCTTATGATAATTCCCTTTCTACTCAGGTTATCCAAAGTCACTTTCACTTGCTTGCAATATATATATTTCCATCTAATACAAGGCTAAGAGTTTTGGAATCAGAGAATTTTCTTCAACTGTAAATAGAAATTGTTGGGACTAAAGGAGAGAATTCATGTAAAGCCCTCGGCAGAGACTTAGTACAGTGTATACGCTAAATAAATTATAGGTATGCATCTTCTATTACTACTACTAGCATTAGATGAATATTTAATGAGTGAATTACTCCTCAAGGAAGTATCTGATCTCTCCCATGGTGTGTTTGCAGACTTGAACTTGATCAAGTATAGATTTGGGTAGATAAAATAAATAGGTACAAAAATAAGATATGGGTATATGGGCACTTGTCAGGGGAGATGAAGCAAGTGGGTAAGTAAACAAATATGCAGAAAAGGACTGGGGAGTGTGGAACATTTTTTCCGTCATTCTTGACTTTTTCTTTCCAAGTGAAGGGATATCAATTTCTGTCCCCCTCCTGGGCTCTCCCCATCCCCCATTATTTGATTGATGCATCTGAGAGCAGAAAGTGGACATGGAACCCTCTGCCTCTTCCTCCTTTTTCTTGGAAATGAGTTTCTTGTAGGTTGCAAAGCAAAGGTCCTGCTCTGATTCTGGGGTGAGATTTGGGAGTGTGGGAGGAACTGCTGTGGTCCAGAGCTGCTGGGACGGGGGTCAGGGGTGGTTTTCTTATTTATTCCTGAATTCCTTTGGAGTTCCTGTGACAATACTACTTTTTGAAATGTTGTCACTTGGGAAACAGTAACACTTTTTCATCAGTAACTGGAGAAAGAAGATGCTTCTAAGATAGGGTGGATATGGCAAAATTGTGAGATGAGGTGAATAGCAGTGGAGAGGCCAAGGGTGCTGGTTCTTACCCATCCCTGGGTTCCTGGGTGTTTATTTGCTGGAGTGTTGATGTGAAAACCATGCCCAGGTGTACCATAATAAAACATGTTTTTCTGCAATTCAGAAGAGATTGTTGAAGGAACTATATTCACCTGCTTGGCTTGAAAGTGCCTGTGTTAATTTGTGAAGCTATTGCTGATAGATTTTGAAGCCTATCTCTTTTTTGATAGTTTGATTTACAGCCAGGGGTTTAATTATTCTGCATGGCAAATTTAATAAATCCAGCATAGCTCTGAGCTGTGATTTTTCAAACTACTCTGTTTTCTTAGCCGAGACAATCATTTGTTAAGCTAATGGAAAATAATTGCCTAAGCACATTAGAAAAGATAATTTCTTCTGGAGTTA
This sequence comes from Manis javanica, assembly GCF_040802235.1. NCBI lineage: Eukaryota > Metazoa > Chordata > Mammalia > Pholidota > Manidae > Manis > Manis javanica. The sequence goes on from NC_133164.1 coordinate 111,628,953, forward strand.
ATACTTTGCTTAGGATGAAGATTTCTTTGGCAAGCCCAACTATCAAGAACTTAGTAGGGGATGGTTAGAAGGAGAAGCTGTTCACTAGATAAAGTGGGTTTTGCCAAATAGAACGAAATATGATGGTGGTAACAGTATAGGTTAGGAAAATATCTAGTGTCTTCATACAAGCTTTCTTGGAAAAGAATTCTTTGGCTTGTGTTATATTTCAAATAGAAAACATTGCCTTTTTTGGGGAAGTGTTTCCTTTTATCCTAACAAATATGTAAGGAAAGTACACAAAATTAAGGAAGAAAGATCATAAGTTATTCAGCTTATGGAGTTGGTGATAGTATGAAGATTGATATGCTAGTCAGCATATCAGTGCAATCTCATGTTGGGGTCAACAAGTACTTAGAATATATTAAATATCTTTTGAATAATATATTAAATAATATGTTGAATATACTTAGTATATAGTCATAAATATGGCTCTTTTCCCCCATAACTAATGTATATGTTAGTTTTTTCACCATTTCTACATGGATACAAGTTATGCCATGGATGCACAAAAAGAAAGTTTGTTCTTTATGACCCTTACAGAAACAGTGGCAGTTTTAAAGAGTCTATGAATTTCAGTGAAGAAAAATGTATTTTAGGGTGAATGTCATTTAGGGTGAGTGGCCCAAGGCCACACAGAGGGGGACTCAGACACTCAGGGTGATATCCCAGTGTTTTTGTGACAGCAGGAAGCCTGGGGTCAGCCTCTCGCACACACCCCAGTCCCAGGAAATGCCTGCTGTTGCCCACACACTCTGTGCTTCACTTCTGGTTCATTCTGTTCCTATGCCGAGAAGATTCTGAGCACTAAGTTTATTAAAATCTTGGCTAGCTTTTAAGAAAAAGCTGCCTCTTTTTTAGCCTCTTCATGAAGTCTTCCCTAAGTAGCATGGCCAGAAAAATTGTTTCTTCCTCTGAGCCACTACTTTTTACACTATTAGGTTCCTTACTGTACGCACCATAGTTTGCAGATATTTGTTATTCCACATTGGCTTTTCCTAGCATGAGAATTTTCCAGGGTGAAATAGGTTATTCATATTTTTATACACTGAAAATTCTTTGTACTGTAATTTAAATGTGTTTGTCCTCTAATAGAAGTTTATGAAATGAGGTTCTGGTTTGAAAGGTTAGCTTCATTTATGAGACAATAAAAATTTGTCTTTTTGAATTTAAAAATATGGATATTCCTCACTGTTGGTAAAGATACAGAAGACCAGACACTTTCCTAGAATGTTTGTGATATTTAAATTGCTGTATCCTTTTTGGAAGGCAATTCGGAAGCCATCAGAGTTTCTAGCACATATCTACTTTGATCCAGTAACTTCTTATAAATAGGAAGTACAGGACTTTGCAGAATATGCATACACATGAGAATGTTTCTTCCTATAGTGTTTACGGTAACAAAATCCAACTGATCAACAAACAAAACAAAGTACCAAATAACAACAGGACATGAATATGACTTCAACTTCTTATGCGTACACCTTGATGCTTTGCAATGAACACATATTGTTTTTACAAAAGGAAAAGAAATTCTCAATTGTTTTTTTCTCACACAAAGACCTTGTGCTATTCTTTCGGGATTATTCCTGGATAGGGAAGCCTCTGCCTACTATTTTATTCTCCCATTTTATTTTGGCACAGAGGGCAAGAAAAATCTCAGAATCTGGTTGCAGCATTTTTTTTCTTTTTAAGTACTCTCCTCCTCATCTACTTGTTTTCAAGAGTCATTCTCAAACTTAAAGTCATTAATGGCTTCTTACGTCTCATGAGATAAAATCTGAACATGTGGAATTGATGTATGAAGCCCCTCGTGATCCTGTCCTGAGCCCTTAAGGTCATTCCCTATAGGTCCTGCTGCTGCAGGGGTAGAGTTTGGAAGACAGTGGTTTTTTACTTAGATGCTATTAAAGTGTAAAGCATGAAAATAGAGTGTTATGCAAATGATTCATGTGTGCATTCAATCACTTAATCTTTTTCCACCCTACAAAGTGTGTTCCAATTTTCTTGTATGAATTGAATTTTTCAGCTATGTCATTGTTCCATGGACAGGTAGTTACAATTGCTTTCTTCTTTGCTAATAAAGTCCTTCCAACTACAGAAGGCATTGTGCATCCTGCCTCAAGTTATGTATTTCTTTCACTCTTATATTTGGAGTGGAAGAACAGTCTGTTCACCAGCATTTACTGAGCAACCACTGGGCACAGTGAGCACTGTACTTGATCTGGGGACTTTGAAAAATCAGAAAGCTATTTGAGTTTTCTTAAGTGATTTCGGAGTGATGTGGAAAATAAAATCTCAAGCTTAAAATGAAAACAAGCCGAGTCAGCCTGGGCCTGGAGAGACATCTACCATTAGATTTAAGAAACCACGGAAGCTGCAAACCATAATAAGAGATCTACCCGGTGCAGGAGGCAAGACTCTAGTGCAAGTGGAGAGAACCATCTGCGACCGTTCTCATAGAGTCCTTCGAATGTAACTTGAAGGATATGGGAAAGACTTGTCAGAACTGAACTCCCAGGAGGTGGGGAAGAGAACTGCACAGGCCAGTGTGGGAGGGAAAGTCAAAGCCAGGTTTAAGATTTCTTGCCAGAACTTGCCAGAGGTTAATTTCTTGTATTAATTTTGCAAGATGTTAATAGGTCTTGCTCCATAAAAGGGCTGTGTGGTTAAATAAGCTTGCATTGTGCTGGGATAAATAGATATGTTTTTCTTAGAGCCTTCAAAATGTTCTAAAATGGACACCTGTTTGTTTGTTGTGTGATATATCTTCTGGACCAGAATTCTGGAGAACAGACTAAAACACAGACGGGAGAGATGGTGCTGAAGTCAGCTGTTAGAGGGGAAGAAGAGGATGGGCGGACAGGAAGCCGCATCATATATGGTGGAGCAGAGCGTGAAGATTTATGCAGGTTGGAGCCAGGGGGTCGTCCAGTTCCATTATTTATGAAGTGAGCCCTTGTCTTTGATAATGTGAGTGCTATTTTCCTCTGTCATATATATGTGTGATATTATAATAGGGTTATATATAATTATAATTATATTATACATATAATTGCTTGGTTTTAAAGCCTCCTTGCCTCATTCCCCCCAGCCACATATATGCATACCCTGCTGTACCTCACTCTTATCCGGGCTAGCCAGAGGACGTGTTCTTTCCTGGTAATCCTGTGTGCTTAATACTGAGTACTCATAAAGTTACATCATTTAATAAATTTAACATATATTTTATAACTTTTTATTATTTTCAAAATTTATTCATATGCATTTCTCCCAACAATCTCTACAATAAGGTAGGTATTACTTGATAATCATTTTACTGGTTAAGACAGCACGGTTCTTAATCTTTTGAGGGTAATGATTGACATTTAGGCAGACCAACTCTTCATTTTTGAGGATGCTGCAGCCAATCAAAGCTCTGCTTCCTAGGCATTAAATGCCCAAGTTTAATCAAAACCGTATCTATATTTTTTCCCAAATGTTCCCTATGGGTTGGATATAGCCCCCAAGTGAGAGTCCAGGATCCTGGAGATTGTACACGATTGGGTTGGAATTCCAGTTCAAGTGTTCTGACTACAAAGCCCATTGTCTTTTACTATATACTAAAGTGTTTCCTTCTATCAGAAAGTCTGATAACCAGGTAACAGTGAACTAGGCTATACATGGAAATGACTGTTGGATAAATTAAAAGATAAAGAATAAATATAGAGGGGCTGCCACAGAGGCCAGGCACCAATGTAAAGTGACATAATTGAGAGGTAGAGAGATTGCTTGTTCAAGTCCTTTTTATAAAATGTCATCTTAAATTGATTTTGGATAGAGGAAATCTTTATGAAAGAGTCATAGCTATTGCACAGATGGTAACTTGCAATTAAGAAAAACGAGAGATTCCTTTTAATATTTATGTTACCATTTTATGAAGAAGTCTGTGGTAAAGTGTAGAAATCAACTCTGTTAAATTCTTTTCTTCTTCAACTAATATCCATCTGTGTCTTTTATGTGCTAGTTATTGAAAGAATGAAAAAAACACAAAGGAATGTGGTTGAGAACTACTAAGTATTCTGTGGAAAATTATTCTGGTCTCATTAAAGATGATTTAGAAACAGTCAAGGGCATCATTTCAAAATTTGCCATTTCCTAGTCATTTTACTCTGTGAGTTGTTGAAAAATCAAAACCTTACAATTGGAAATCCTGTGAAATTATAGCACATTGTCCTCTTCTTCAGAAGTAATGCTTAAAGCATTGTATGTCTGTGAAAGTCACTTCCAACCCTTCACCAATCCACCAATCTGAAGAAATTTGCTGTCCTGAATATCATTGCTACATAGGATGTTGATATTCTAGGACAGCTCTTCTGGCCAAGAATATAGATTATTTGCATTATAAGGGCCAGCTGACATATGGCGTCATGGCATTGGAGCAGATTTCACAAAAAGAACTGCCAAAGGGCAAAGAAATTTCATGAAGCAAAGCCAGCAGGCAGTGCTGAAAGAAAAACAGATTGGGTAAGTGTAAGTGGCATCCAAATGTTGCCATTTTATTTTCAGGACAGTTGTTTCAACACAGACTTGTCAGATATAAAATAATCTTGCTATTCAAATTAGACTTTAAATCCTGGTTCATCACAAAATGGTTCTTTTTGACATTAATCTCATTGATGGATTTGAATATTGCTGATTCAGCACCCTTTAGAGAATACTGTTTCCAGTACATTTTATATTTGTGTCCTGGGTTTGATAGGAAGAGTTCATATTAAGTGTGTTATTCTAGAGATCTCTCTTATGGTGAAATGGCACCAGTATCCAGCCAGTTGCCTAAACCTGAAAAGAAAGATCATAGTAAGACCTCCCTGTCCCTTATTTTCCTTTATCCAATCCCCACTAAGACAATTACCCTGAATTCCTCCAGTCCTCACCTCTACCCCCTACCATCACAATCTCTGTGCAGGATAACTTTCTATGTATATACATGTATGACCTCTTTAGTGACTTCCCAAGAATCAGTCTTCAAATTACCAACAAAGTATTCCTTTCAATATGAAAATCTAATTCATGTAATTTTTCCACTCAAACTTCTTCAATTTTCTCCATCATATCATAGAATGTAAACTTCCCTTGAACTGCAGAGGACATCATGAGGCCCTTTTCACCTTAGCAACTTGTTGCTGTGCTCTGTGTCACCAGCTGAACAGCACATCTGTTTTAGCTTTCCTTTAGAGGTCCCCTTAGCCACTTCTCCCTCTAGGACATGCATAGTTATCCTTCAAGTCTTAACTTCAGTTCCCTCTTGGGCATTTGACTTGACACTCAGCTGACTTAGAGGCTACACTTCCTGAGACCTTAATGAACCTTGAACTTAGGATTTACTATCATTGCTTATTTCCATATTTGTCTCCACAGTAGACTGAATTCATTGAAACCTCTATCTTTTCTGTCTTGTGTCCCCAGTTATCTGCATTGTGAAGGTAACATAGTATATGCTTAGTAAATATTTACTGAATCAACTACTCTCTGATACGTATTTCTGTGTGGATGACCTTATGGACAACCTAAACTCTTTATGTTAAAAGTTAGCTCATTATTTCTCCTCTTGATTTCCATCAGATTTATACATCCATTCATTCAAGTGAGAAATCCATGAGTAATTCCTTATTTGTCTCTTTCTCTCTCACCTTTAATAATATGAAGATCAGAGTTATATGATCTTAATTTACCAACTATCTTTTGACTCCTTTGTACTTTCTTTGCACTCTTTTGTAGTTCATTATATGACTAATTCTAAATTGTATCCTTGTTCCAGTGCTTTCCTTTCTAGTTCATTCTCTAAACTAATACCAAAATTACCCTTTCTGAGATCATATTTAATTTTGTCCCCTCTATTTGAAAATGTCAATTGGTTCCAATTGCCTACAAGTGTATCAGGCTAATTTGTAAGTCTCTTCATGTAAACCCAGCATATCTCTAGCTTTATCACCTGCTAACCAAACAATTCAATGTATACCCCATACAAGTTACACCAAACATTTTATCTTTTCCAAATATGCTCTGCTCATGGATATCTTCAGACCTTTGCACACACTCATTTCTTCTTGGGCTTGTGAACTCCTATACATACTTTAGGACTGGTCTCAAGGTTAGAAGGAAGGTCAGTGCGTGTGACCTTCCAATATATTATTCTCGACCCTATGATTCCATTTATTTACTTCTTCACCCATTCCTCAAACTTTATTGTGGGCTGATCTTGTTTTGGCTTTCTGCACAAGGGAATTAAAATACTGAAAATGAAAGTTGAATCCTGTTAGAACTCACACTCTTTGTTGTGAAATAGGTGGATAACATAATATAATAATTTTTTATTTTTAAAAAAGTACTAACAGACCTCTGAGAGTACAAAATACTTTTAGTGACATAAGTCGTCTAATTTTTCTCATACAAAGCTCTTTAGTTATTTACTTGTATAATTCTATAATTCTGTAATTATAGACTGTAAATTTGCTGTTTAGCAAATTGTCAGACTTATTTATTCCAACTCTGCCTTCATTTACTTCTCATGTCTGAGATGTGTCTCAATGCCACTTAAGATCAATACTGTATTATTAGCTATTGTCACCATGTTGTACATTGAACCTACTCGTCTTGAGTAATAGCACCTTTGTACCCTTTGACCAATATCTCTCCATTTTCCCTACCCCCAAACTGCTTGCAAACACCATTTTACTCTCCTTAATTTGAAGAGAAAGATAATATGACTTCATGAGGTTCTACATATGAATAAGATCATGCAATACTTGTCTTCCTGCTCCTGCCTTATTCCACTTGGTCATAATAGGTCTCTTCAGAAAACATTTCAGATAAAAGGAAAACAGGAAAACTTAAAATCCTTGCTTAAAGTATAGTTCATAGTCATCTAAATTCCATGGACTGTTGCATACACTGAGATAAATTAGAGGAGAATATAAAAATACTATATAGTAATTCATAAACTAAACTCTTAAGGAAAGGAAAATGAAACATAAATTTCATAATCTCTACAATGGATGTTCTCAGAATTTTTGAATTTATGGCTCTATGCATCTTTTTTTCCTGAATCTTATGGTAAGTGTATTTAAGGGTGTTCTCAGTGACTATTTTGATATTTAGATTACAAAATGTTTGCTCAAAAGCTATTAGTTTATGGGCAACCATATAATCTGTAAATAACCAATAATTTTATTTCTATTTTAAAAGTACTTATATTTCTTACTGTTGTTTCTTGTAGTAAATACAGTGGCTGAAACCTCAGGTGTAATGTTGAATATGACGGCAGCAAACATCTTTTCCTGTCTTTTTTCTTTTAAGGGAAATGTCTCCAAGGCTTTAACAACAAGTTTGGATTTTAACTGATGATCTGTATCTAGTTTAAAGAAATTCCCTTCAATTCCTATTTTTCTAGGAGATTTAATCATAAATAGGTGTTGAATTTTATCATGTTTTTCCTTCATCTATTGAGATGATCATATGGCTTTTGCTACTTTAATCTGTCAATATTTAAATTAAACTAACAGTAATTAAAATATCCTTGATATTTCTTGAAAAAGTCCACACTTTTATAATGACTTTTTTTGTATATTCCTGGATTTGGTTTGTTGATATTTATTCTCAGATTTTTGTGTGAATAGTTAGTTACAAGTACAGTGGACCTATACATTTTCTTTCTAGTATCAAAAGAAAAGAAAGAAACTATTAGCTCCAAGGGGGTGGTGGTAAGTGTACACAGCTTTCTTCTCATGGGTCTGTTTGTGAGAAGGGGGTCCTCCTGCCCAGCATCCCCGGGTCCTCCTTGCTACATCCCGGGTGGCACAGGCTGCACTGGTGGTGGGCTCTCTGCCACAGTGCTGTGAGAATCCTGCCATCAAACAGTTCCTCCAGGGAGTTCATCATGGGGTAACCCTGAGCTTGTTCGCAAGGCAGGCCACAGGTCCTCTGCCAGAGCTGTCGGTGTGTAGCAGCTGCTGTTACAGACATTTCCCCAGGAAAGAAGAAAGTGTCTCAGAGAAGGCAAGACACTACAAACTTGTCACCTCTCTAAGGTCTGGTGGGAAAATGCTCTCACTCAGGCTGCTTCCCAGGGATCAAAGCTATCGTCCCTTTGAAAATGGCTTGCTCGACTTAAAAGCTGTCACTTGAGCAACAACATAGTTACAGTATAATAGCCACAGCCTCTTCCAGACTTACTACAACCTCAGGATCAAAATGACTCCCTTTCTCTACTCTACAAACCAGGTATGCAGACACAAAGTACAAAGTATTCAGAAACCCAGTCCACCGCTCACCAGCTGTATTCGTGGAGGGTGTGCTTTTCTCTTACTGAAGGTAGAATGTCCCATTTATTCCTCTTGAATTAAAAATTACATTTTACCCTTATAAGGCAAGAACTTAGCTCAAGCTTTAAATCGATGATTCCTGGCTAAAGTTTTAAATAAAAAAATAAACGCATAAAATAATGCCATAGTGGAATCTCTTTCTCCAGTTCTTTCTGGGCTTTTTGCTTGAATTCTTAGCCTAATTCCAGGGCGCTGAAATGCTGCATTTGTAGGAATCAAGTCTATGAACAAATCAATTTCCTGCTTCTTCCCTGCAAAAAAAAAAATTATAAAATAAGATATCTAGTAGACCTAAATATAATCACTTAAAAAAATTTTGGTATCATTAATCTACATTTACATGAAGAACATTATGCTTACTAGGCTGCCCCCTTCACCAAGTCCCCCCCACATACCCCTTCACAGTCACTGTCCATCAGCGTAGTAAGATGCTGTAAAATCACTACTTGTTTTATTCATTCTCTATTCATTCAGAGGTTTTTGACCAGGCACCCAAAGCAGGGGTAAGAAGGAGCTACCAGTGCCCCTGAAACTGAGCCAGGTGTTTTGTGTACATTCATGATCATTTAAAAGGGGGGAGGGTGTATCACCTTCATTACATTCATAAGATGTTCCAGATACCAAAAAGGTTGAGAATCCTGACTTAGCAGACATTCCTTTTACTATTAGGTCATCCTTCTAGAGAAACTACAAAATACTTTGGACATCTCCCTGTTTGGCCTACTGCTCTCTAAGGTCACTTTTTAAAACAAGATACGAAGATTCAAGTGAAACTGAAATTGACTGATAACTGTTCTTAAAGTCTGATATTTAGCTTTGGTCAAGTTGAATATGATGTATCCTCTTTGCTACGACACAGGACTGAAAATAGCATGAGGACAGGTCACATTTGGTCTTTACCTTCGGAGGTGCTCTCCTCTGGGAAGATACCATTGACTAATTTTCAAACACTGAGCACTAAACTGGCATGTCTCCTGCGGCTTGTCCATAGCTTCCCTTAAGTGGAAACTATTTTCCTGAGGAAAATGAAAGTCTCTTCAGGGAATTTAATCTTAACATGATTGTTAGGCTTGCAACTGTGTTCAGTTTACATTAACTATTGATAAAAATTGCTTCGGCTATCTTTTTAGCTAAGGGACAATTTAAAAGTATACGAAGAATGTGCTAAGAATGGGGAATGATTTATCATGTGGTTTCATCTCATTTGAAGAATGTATTTTAAACAGTAAACTACTAATTTATTTTCTTCACACAATTTCAAGCAGTTATTCACCAAATATCTGTGAAGTGCACACTGTGTGGAAGGCATTCATCCAGCTGCTTGGGACGCGGGTGGACAAAGACACAAAAGTCCCTGTTCTTGAAGAGTTTATATTTTAGGGAGAAGAAACATAATAGATGAATCAACAAATACATATAAAGCTCACCATCAGGTAGATAAGAGTTTTCTATAAAGAAAAATAAAATAGGATAAGGGAAGAGAGAGTTGTGGCTACTTAAGATAAGGTGGTCAACTGAGGTTTTTCTGTGGGAGGATCAACTTTAGGGCATATATAGAAATAAAATAAAGATTCAAGTCATGGGAAATATGGAGGTGGAAAGAAGGAAAAGAAAAATAAAAAAAGGAAGGAAAGGAGAAAAAAAAAGGGAGAAGCAAGTGCTAAAGCTGTGAGGACCTGATTGAGGCAAATTACAAATAAGTATTTCAACATTAAATATGAATGATATATATTAAAATATGCACATAACACATACCAAACAGTAGACATCCAACTTGAGTATCTCCTCCTTCAGCTGAGTATTACATTTTTACTAGTGAAGTAATCTTTGCTCAAAATATTTGAGGAATACCTATTTAGAAATTGCTTTCAGGAGCAATTTATGAACTGTACAAAAATTCCGTCTCATTATTACATACTGAGAGCTTATTTTTGACAAAGAACACCTTACTAGTTTGACCACGCACTTTATTCTTCAGACTTGGCTCTGAAGGTTTCTGGCTATTTCCAGAAATCAATCTACACTCAAAAGAGGAAGAAATACAACCAGAAAAATGTTCTTATAGCCTCAAGAATATTTCAATGGACCTTTCAAAAATAAATTTTTTGAACAAGTATTAAGTTTTGACTTGTGAATTTAATAACTCCTTTCCATTTGAGATCATCTGGACAGTGTTACATTATCTAGAATTTAGGCTTCAGCAAGATAATATATTCATAAAAATTAATAAGGTACAGTGTCAGGAACAACATAGGCATCTGGTAACTTATTCTAGTCTTATAATATTAACATGGTGTAAGTATCTTTGGCTTTTATGGTGTTTTCTTATTTTATAGCCAGCTGAACATAGCAGATATTGCCTGGGAACCACTGATTTTTAGTTCATGTATAGTATTGCTGTTTTTTACTTTGTAGTTCTTTAACTAAATGTCTGAGATCAGTTATTCAAAATGTTAAAAAAATGTGAGATGAAATATCTTATGGAAAAATTAGCAAAGTCAAAATGATAAGGGATAAAAATCCCTCTTATCCTTATCAATATGAGTCATTCAGCAATGTTTGTTGAGTTTAGAACAATTAACATATTATATATGGTTACCAAATTCTGATAGGCTTTCTACACACTCTTGACACAAATTGCTTCAAAAATAATTGCTCGCCACTCAGTCATCACAAGGGCTTCAGGTGTGTTAGATAGTAGATAGGGCCACTTTAAGGATGAAAGGGCAGGTGATCCATGGATTCCAAGTGACTATTTGGGAGTCAGCCAGCTTCTATTTGATTTTCTGCTTGTATATTTCCTTGGTAAAAAGTCCCCTGATGAGCAGCTGCCATGTGGGTCAATACATTTTCCTTAACTTTTTTCCAGTCTTGGCACCTGCTTATCTATCCAGATAATGCATCCAATATTGACTACTTCACAAGAAAAAGAATTCCTCCTTGGCTGTTGCTGTAAAGTCAAGACACTTTACAAGTTGAACTTACAACATCGTTACGTAAGTAGCCCTCTTAGTAACTTGCTCACATTTTATAATGTTTAATTAAAGGATATCTAAAGTTTGTTTTTTCTGAAATGCACACTTAAGGACGTATATTGTTGTACTTTCCTCTACACTTCCTCTCTTATTTACATTTCGAGCCACAGATTATTGACCCCTAGAGCTGAAACCCCCAGGAGCTATGCCAAGGGTGATAACTTTTTCTGAGGTTCTAAAGCACTGCTGGTAAATCGACTTCACTAAGCCAGATACTTGTTCCTCCACTTTGAGTTCTCTCATGGGTCCCTCTGTTCCCCCCTCATCTTGCGTCCAGCAGCGCTACCACTGGTAGGCAGGATGCCAGTGAGTTTCTCAAAAGTTTTTTCTTCACACCTTTTAATCAGTTCATGCAAATGAGTAATGGTGGGACTATCCCCCATGGAATCTTGAACTCTGACCTACCATTAAACTCACTCATACACACACACATGGTTCACACACACTTACATATTTACAGTCTAGCCTCATTATTCATGGATTCCATATTTGTGAATTCATCTATTTGATAAAATTTATTTCTTAGTATTTGGACATCTCATTGTCATTCATGGACAAGCACAGAATGGTGAACAGTTTGAGTCTCCTGAGACATACTCTCAGCTGAGGTCAAAGAAGGTGATCCTCTGCCTTCTTGTTTGAGCTCTCCTAGTCTAAGGAAGTGTCCAGTTGTGGTCCACTTAGTACCATGTTTTTCACAATTTTGTTCTTGTTGTTAGGGTTTAGCTGTTTGAAATGGCTGCCACGTATAGTGCTTAAGTGCTGTCTAGTGTTCCTGAGCCTAAAAAGGGCATGATGTGTCTGCTGGAAAGAATGTGTGTGTCAGACATGCATCATGGTGCTGCTGGGTGTGCCTTCAGTGCTAATGAATCAACAAGGTCTGTGGAATAATGTGTCTTTAAACAGCAAGTCATGCAAACCAAGAGTGTGCATTGGTTTAGGTGATACCAGGGTCTTGTAGGAATCTAACCCTGCACTTCCTTTCGGTTCAGTTCCAATGGTTCAGCATTGAACCATTGGTTATTTTTAGGTAATTGAAAGAAAATATAGTAAACGAACAATCAGTAGGCACCATTTCACGTTATGAAAGGATCATTAAGATGTTGTTCTTGGGTAGGAGGAAAGGGAAGATATTAATCAAAGGGTACAAACTTTCAGTTATAAAGTGAATCCGTTCTGGATACCTATTTACATGATGGTGAGTAGTGAATAGTAATGTACTCTTGAAATTTGCTGGGAGTAGATTTCCAGTGTTCCCACCACAAAAAAAAAAAAGGTACCTATGTGAGATGATGGGTGTGTTCATTAGTTTCATTATTATAGTCATTTCACAATGTATACATATATTAAAACATCACACTGTACATTTTAAATATATGTCATTTTTATTGGTAATCAATCATACCTCAATAAAGCTGGGAATAAGAAAGAGAAGACATTATTCTTAGTTTGGTGTTGAGAAGATATGAGTAAGTTTCTTGGAGTTTACTAGATGGAAATTGTATGTATTCAAAGAGGCAATTCTAGATTTGGATGAGGAGCAACGAGAGCAGAGGTAGACATCTGTATAACAGCATGATTCCGAGCTGACTCTGGGGGCAGACTTCCAGGATTAAATCCTGGCTCTGCCACTTCCTGACTGGCTGTCTGTCCCCCAAACCAGCTTCCCCTTCTTCCTGAGCACACTGCCAGATGACATAAATGTGGCCACATAACTTGAGTTCGAGCCAACACGAAAAGGAGCGATATGCACCAATTCCAAAACTGCCACATAAAAACTTACTATGCCTGACTTTTCATGTTCTTTCCCTCTATGCCAGTTTATGAGGACCAGCGCTGTACGGTAGGCAGAACGATGGCCCACCAAAGATGCCCCCTCAGGACCTGTGAGTAGATTACGGGGCAAAGAGTTGCAGATGGAATTATGGGTGTTAATCAGCTGACCTTAAAATAGGGAGATGACCCTGGATTATTTGAGTGGGCCCAATGTGATCGCTGGGTCCTTAAAAACAGAAGAGGGATGCCGAAGAAAGTGAACCAGAATGAGGGAAGCATGTGAAAGACTTGGCTGGACATTGTCAGCTTTGAAGACATGAGGGGGCCATTGAGCTAAGACATGCAGGTGGTTTCTAAATGCTGCAAAGGGCGAAGAAGCAGAATCTCCCCTGCAGCTCCTAGGAAGGAATGTAAGACAATATATTTAAGTTGTTATAAGGTCATGGTAATTTGTTACAGCAGCAATAAGAAATTAATATACACTGCAGCCTCGAAAGCTATATGTTGAAGATATCAGAGCCATCAGATGGAAGGAGTCTGGGTCCCTGTATCATTGGAAGAGCCCCAGTCAATCAAAACACCTATTTTGGACTTGATGCGAGGAAGAAATAAACTGCTATCATTAAAGCCCTGATAGTTTTGGCCTCTAGCTTTACGGTGGCCATTGTTAGCTTGATTAAAACAAATTGGCAAGTCATCTAGCCCCTCCCTGCCTTAGTTTCATCATCTGTTAAACGTATTACAATACTATTTGGGAGACTGGTCTTGCTCACCTCAAATTTATCCTCAAGTTAAAGATCTAATTTCTAGTCTGATAAGCAGGTATTACATTTTCTAGAATTCCTTCTTGATTGTTAAAAGGATTAAATGAATGAACACATGTAAATCACTTAGGGTGAATACTGATACATTAAATACTATTAGTGTTAACTATTGTTACAACTAAGGTGGGAAATTTGGAGGCCAATGTATCGAGTTAGGGATTGCAGTAGATGGAGAATGGTCACAATTCTACAAAAACACATGAATGTGTGGGCAAGTAATGCACCTTTACTGCCTATAATTGATCCAATTTTGCTTTTAGCTCAGGAGGGAGAGGAATAATGATGCTTTCATTGTATAAAATATAATTTGCCCTATATTGGTCTCTGTAGAGAACTGCACTTTTTCTTTTTTCTCTTTATCCTGTCTCCTTTTTCTTTTTCTACATGGTGATGTCTTCCTTCTTCCTTTATTGGAACTTCTCAATACACTAAGTTTTTGGGATAATATGAGCAATTTTCTTTCCTCATGGAAGGATGAAGAAGTAGGACTCATAAAATCTCAATCCCAAAATGAAAGATTTCTTCAAGTAAGCGTGGGTGCAAAGTATTACAATTAGAAAATTTAAGAAATGCTTTGCAAAGAAGCACTGGAGATTTATAACTCACTTCATCTTCCTTAGTTACTATAGCAACAGTCAGGAAAAACAAATCAAAGACTCACCAGGCATGGTCCTGAGAGCCCTTTCTCAGCTGCCTGTCTTCCCAAGGACAGTAAATGAATCCTGTGTCCCAGCTGTACAGTTTCATAACTGCCACTCAACAAGTGGTTACTCTGTAAAATAACATGAAAAATAGGCAAAGAATGAATATGAACTAATATGCATTATTTTTCTAGGCTTCAGCATTTTCCAGAGAAAAATTTTTTAAAAGATTTTTATGGTGGTGTTCCCATGCCTTAGAAGTCAACAACTTCCAAAATAGGGTGAGATGAGCCATTTGGAGGAGTTATTTACACACTAAACTATGTACATTTGAGCAGCTATAAATACTGAAATTTGTAAATATGAGCTTGGGGAGCCATAGATGAGAAATGCTGGAAAAATATATGGTTGTTGGTATATTATTTTTTTCTACCTTTTCTTAGGTATTTCCATGCTGTTTTGTGGTAATATTGAAGAAAGTGAGGTGTTGACTGCCACGCTGTTGCATGTCACTATGTCTTTTTGATTTAAATAAAATGACTCAACTCTCATCTTACAAAAAGCAGAAACCCAGAATTTCTTCTTTATCTCCACTAGCTGTGTTTTCCTTTGTCTGAGGTCTTGCCTCTTGGCATTTCCTCCTTAGTACCATCCAGTGTTGACTATCCTCCAGATACCTTCTCGCCCAAAAGATAACACACACAATAGACTCTGCAGCAAGTTTTAATAAAATTGAGGATGAAGGTGGGTGATGTACACAGAGCATTATGCAACAAGCAAGTTAAAGTTGAGTAACAGACGCCCACCTCGTCAAGTTGCGTGGCCCTGTTCTCTGACCAGCTTTCTATGTGAAGTCCCTGTTTCTGGCCATCTGGCTGGGCTCCTCTTTTTTTCCTCTGCTCTCCAATCCCCTCATGTCTCTTTCTCAAACTGTTGGAAGAACACTTAAGTTATTTTTATTGTATTTCTTCTAGATTTGCCTTCTAGATCACTCATTTACACTTTTCCTTGTCAAACCCAAAATAGCCATTCATAGTTTTGTATTTAAAAAAAGCCACTTGTGCTAGAGATAGCTAATGCCTCATCTCAGTTTTATAGATGAAGCTGATAGACATGGTGATTGGCATCGATCCCCAAAGCTAGCAAGTGGCAAAACCAGATTTGGGTTGCAGATGCTTGGATTTCTGGGCCAGGATTCTTTACAATACCAACTGTCGCTAATGTACATTAGTAAGAAGGCTGAACATTGAAACTCCAATGTAATAATTGGAAATTGTAGACTCGTTATAGAGTCTGAGGTGTTGGCTTCAACTAAGGAAATGAGAACTTTTACAGAAAGGTCAGAGAAGAGCCATGAAACTTAAACAACTGGATATTAGAATCCGTAGAGACTAGAAGATGTGATCAGATTAATAGTCTGCCAAACTATGATTATGCCTCTGACAGTGGCTCCAAGACACATTTTGTGAAAGGCCATGTTTGTGTTCTGTGACATTAACTTCAAAAGGTTAAGGATGTAGCTGAAGGAAATTCCTGCTTCCCTTGGTCGATCATCCATGAATTTTATTAAACTCTCCAAAGGACCTACTTTTTGTCTTTCTCTTTTTGGTTGTCTGTAATATCTTTAGATTTCATAAATATATAGTATAAAGTAAATTTTTATGTATCTCCTAAAAATACCCTTAAAAATGTAATGATGGGCTAAAAATATCCTGTCATGGTAGCATACTAGATTATAACGTACACATAAACATGGGAGTATTGGGTCAAAATGTACATACTATAGTCAGGGAGAAAACACTTATTGTCTGCCAGTAACCAATCTCATCTTGTTCAGGAATCTCAATTTATATTGGAGCTGGAGGGGAGTGGCCAGCAGTGGACTTGAACATTCCAGTTAAACATAACGCAGTTCTACTTACGACAGTATCTTTCAGATTAATTTAGTATTATTTGAGTAAAGAGGCAATTCAGAGTTTAGTTCCCTGCCATTCCCCTCTTTTCACTCATCCTCAGGATGCAGTCTGGGTGCAGGGGGGTGAGGGTGTCCTCAGGCATTCATGAGCATGAGTCATCTACCCCCATGCAACTGTCTCATCCTGCTGGTCTCTGAACAGGGGCCTCTGACCTCACCATGGAGGGAGCTGTGTCTTACGCCCTGTTCTCAGCATGGGCAATTCATGGCGATTGCTCTGGGGATTTAAACCAGGCCCCACTCATCTCTCAGCAGCCCTTCAGATCCACATTGGTCTGACTGTGAGTCTCAGATGGTTCCTGGCTTGGTTGACCATCCCTACATCTCCCAGTTAGTGGCTTACTTCCCCCTGTTGGAAGACACTTCTGCTTGGGTCTTGGGCATTTCTGCACATTGTCTGACCAAGGCATTGATAGCTCTTTGCTCCTTTTGATATCATTTAAAGGGCTTGTTCACCGACCAGTCTGAGAAGGTAGAGATACTGTTTCTGTCCAGAGCGAAGAACAGACAGGCCGACTGCCTTTTATGGCAGAGTGGGCTTCCTTAAGGCGTGGGCAGTTGTCATGAGGTTTTCTCATGTTGCCTTGTGGGACTGTAGTTTGGAGAAGCTGAATGAGAAATACTGAAACTCAAGCTGCTGCCATTGCTGTGACTCATTAACTATCCTTCATCTGTCTTAGGTGTCTGGTGTTTTCTTCAGTGCCTGTCAAACAGGGATACTCTAACTTAGTAGCTAGCAAGTAAGGTAACATCTCAGATTCTTCTAGTTCTTACCACGCCCCTCTGGAGGAGACCCCTTGGCAAGTTGACCTTCAACTTTCTTTTGAGTTTGACATGGGGAGGACACTAGGTGAGGCTTGTGACTCCTTCTACCCACTCACAGTCTGTGAGGAGCTGGAGTTGTCCTAAGTCCCCTTCCAGCCTAGAGAAACCACACCATCATTTCCACTCCACCACCAGTGGCTTCCCTGGGCTGGCATGGGCCACCCCCGAGCCTCACCTGAAGATCCAACAGGAAGAGAAGTTTCTGGTTCACTCAATAACCTTGACTCTTGATTCACAAAAGGAAGATTTTGTTATTTAGAAACCCTGTTTTTCCTTTCAACAAAGTCTGTTTTTCAAGAATGTGGTGTGACTTTGTGCCTCAGGATGCTATGTTGTAAGTCAAGCACTGTAACTGGTTTGTTTTATGCGCATTCCTGCTCAAAACATCCCAGTTCCCCACCACGCTGTGTGTGACCCTGACAGGATAAGGGGAAGGGTGCACACTGTTGTGTTTCAAAAATATCATTCCTGTAGCACATAAACATACTTGCAAAGTTAGAGAATGAATAAACACACGCAGACTTTCTTGACATGTGTTGGCACTTGAGAGGGAATAACAATAAATCAATTCAAAAGTACACATTTGCAAGCCTTTCAGTGACTTTAGTCCGTGATATATGTTGTGTATAAACTGGTTAATGGACTCAGGAACCTATTAACTCACCCATATTTAAAATAAATATTGCAAATGTTTTTTTTTTCATTAAAAACAAAAACAACAAAACAGTGTTGGGACTAGAATTGTCATTATTTCCCTGGAAAAGAAAATTCTTGGAGTGAGCTATTATATTTTTTTACATAGTGTTACCTTTAAAAGGAAAAATGCTTTCACTGTCATAACTGCCACATACATCCCGCGGGTTAGTCACAGAGCAACTTGAAGTCAGAGATCATCCTTCATGGTGTTCTCAGCACCTTGAGTGGGTAGCAAGGAGGGATTGAAGAAGTTGAGAAGAGTTTTCCAGTTGTTTGGACACTGAGGCATGCTAAAAGGAGCTTGCAGAATTGTTTTACCTGGAAATATCTGTCTCTGTATCTATGTTTGCATCTGTGTTTATATTATTTACTAGACCGATACTTTAACCATTATAAAATTTACCTCTAATTTGGAGAGTAATTTTGATTCAGTGAATAGAATTTGATTGATAAGAAATCCATCATTTCAGAATAATAACATATACCCTTCCAAATGTACTATAATATTATCTTCATTATCTTAGGTAATAATTTTCTGAACAGTGATCTTGAAGTATTATTTTCAGTAATGTTAAATAAAGTCCAACAAGTGCATAAACGTATTAAATGAGCGGGAAGAGCTAATCTTACAGTTTGCTTCCAGCTATGACAGCTATGAATCCGTGGCACCACAAAATATAGACAGTATTTCATACCCTCCTTGTTGGGTGAAATTGGTTTTAACTGTCCTTGGTAATTAATTCCATTTATGATTTGGTACCCATGCTTTTAGAACAAAATACTTTTGGAATTTTTTCTTATTATGTAGATACAATTCAGTTCATTTAGAAATAGCATATTGATCTGAAATCTAGAAGGTTCTAAATATCTATGATATATTTGCAGTGTACCTTTCAACTCAAGAATCAAGACTATTGATTCATCTATCACTCATATTCAGCTAACACTTCAGCCAAGGTGTAACCTTGGGAAATTTTGCCTTTTTCTCAATGGTTCACCTCATTTTTTGGCCTTTGTC
This sequence comes from Manis javanica, assembly GCF_040802235.1. NCBI lineage: Eukaryota > Metazoa > Chordata > Mammalia > Pholidota > Manidae > Manis > Manis javanica. The sequence goes on from NC_133164.1 coordinate 111,648,145, forward strand.
TTTTTTCATTTCCTATTCTTTGAAGCTTGGGATTTGCCTGTTTTCTGGGTTCTCAGGGCTTCCCATAATGTTAGTCTACTCAGGTAGCCATAACAAGATACTACAGATTGAGTGGCTTAACACTTATTTGGCTTAAAATCATTTATTTTGTCACAGTTCTGGAAGTCTGAGACTATGATGCCCTTAGGGTTGGTGTCTGGTGAGACTTCTCTGACTTGCAGATGACTACCTTCTCCCTGAGTTCTCACATGGGCTTTCCTCCCATCTCCCTTCCCAGGGAAAGACGGGGAGAGCGGGGATTGAGAGAGAGAGAGAGCGCACACTCTAGTGTCTCTTTCTCTTGTTAAGGACACCATTCCTATAGGATTTGAGCCCTATCCTTATGACCCCATTCAATCTTATTTACCCCCCAAAAGCCCTATCTCCAAATGCAGTCACATGGAGGGTTAGGCTTTAACACGTGAATTTTAGGGGGCACAATATGGACACAATTCCATAACTCCCATCATCCTGCCCTGCTCATGCTCTAAAATTTCTTATTTTTCTGCCTTCCATCTCTCCTCAAATGTATCTGTTCTCACTCTCAGGAATCTTCTCTTTGCTCATCAAATGAGTGAGTTTTTTAATGATTACAAATAGGTCAAGACATTAACTATAGCCCAAGACAATATCTTTGTATTTAAAAAATATATTGCAAAATATTGCAAATACTTCCTTACCAGGTTATGGAAGTTGAATATCAGTACTGGTGGCAATTTTAGCCACAACATCTGTAAGGAAAACATAAAGGTTTCCAGTACCACACCATGTATATCATTCTGTAAGAGCCTTGCTTTGCCTGTGCATAGCAACAGCTTTAGCCTTCTGGCATGTCAGCATGCCCGTGTCAAAAGGGGAATTACAAACAGGGAATTCATACCCTCCCTGTTGGGTGAAACTGGTTTTAACTCTCCTTGGTAATTAATTCCCTTATGATTTGGTACCCATGCTTTTAGAACAAAATACCTTTGGAATTTTTTCTTATTATGTAGATACTATAAAATTCCATATTTTTATGGAATTTATTCCATATTTTTAACATCAAAAATGTTCAGATTAACATCTTCTATGGGAACTTTCCTGTTTGCAGGCTCCAGTTACTTAGGCCTTCCTGAAAAGTGGACAGTGCCTTGATTAGTCTAATGCGCTATCAAGAAATAACCAAAGAGGTTTTTAAGAGAGCTGAATCAAAGGATTAAACATAAATATTTCAAAAAAACTTTCAAAACCACAGGAGCGAAGACTTTTCTTGACCCAGTCACCTGTATGAAGGGAGCTTGAAAAGTTGCTACTATCAAATTAAGTATCATTTGTCATTAAAGCATTCACTAAAATAAAGGATCTTGGGGAATTTTCTGGCACTTGGCATCAGAGGATGCTTTGAACTTTTGTTCTTCTAGTTACTGATTTGTAGGGCTTTGTGTTTATGATGGCAATTTTGTGGTTTCTTTGCTGCAATGCTAGTCCTACTAATTTTCTGAGTAGGCTTCATTTAAAAATAATAATAACTGGCTTTCACTTTTGCCTGTAGATTTATTCAGAAGGTAGGTAGGTTTGCCTTTAGAAAAAAATTAATATTAAGCTTAGAATTTTGAATCCCCAAATTTTTCAACAGCTTTCCCTTTTACCTCTGAATCAGAAAAGAACTCACCATTAGGGGGATATTTCTTTTTGTTAAATTCACAGCTTGCCTAGTGGGTAACAATACCTTTAATTCCAAGAAAACACAATATATTTCTCATGAACAAAGCCAACTAGTAACACCTTATTTGGAAGAAAAATGTAGTGGCTGTTACCTGCCAGCAACCAGAGAGCTTGATTTGTGCAGCCATGTTCCCGTTCACTGTGACACCATGTGGCCCCTGCTCATCGTCCCTTCTCCCTGTTCCAGGAGTCCTACATTCATTGCTGTATTTTGTGAATCTCCTGAGCCAGGTGGAAACATAATTCTTGAACAAATGGAAAATTTCAATGTAACAGATGTGTTCTCAGACATTCAAGAAGAGCCTTAATGACTTGGCTGAAGTCACTGGAAAGATTTTAGGCAGATGATATTTGCCTAGTGACTTTGAGAGGTGGATTGTGTTGGACTAAAGGTCAGCTAGCGAGGGCTTTCTATGACTTAGAGCACACTTGGGATTCTGCTGTATACCATGCCAGTAGAAGACTATTCTCCTTGGTTTAGAAAATTTTCTTCAATCATCACAAGAACATATTTGCATTCATTCCATATCTTTAACATCAAAAGTGTTCAGATTAACATCTTCTATGGAAACTTTCTTGTTTGCAGACTCTGAGACAGGTTAGTACCAGTAATATTTGCTGATTCTTTCTACACCAACAAATCACTCTTTCCTAACTTTTTAGGTCATAAGAATAAAGATTTTTATGAATGAAAACCAGAGTTCCTAGGCACCCTTGGAAGCTGCAGACTCCTACTATTGCTCTCAAAGAATCTGACAATGTGGCAAGATGAAAGAGAACCTTCCAGTTTTATGCAGCGTTCACCTGGTTGGGATCTACCTGAGAGAGGCTTTGGCTCTAATAATGTGCATGTACTTTATTTATTTATTTATTAGTTTTATTGAAGTATACTTGATATACAATATTGTTTTGGTTTCAAATATACAACACAGTGATTTGACAGTTACATACATTATTAAATATTCACCCCAAATAGGGTAGTTACTGTCAACATAGAAAGATGTTACAGAACCATTGACTATATTCTCCATGCTGTATTCCATTCCCATGACCAACTTATATCATGACTGAGATTTTGTGCCTCTTTATCCCCCTCCTCCATCCTACCTGCCCACCCCAGCTCCTCTCCCATGGTATCCACCAGTCCCTTCTTAGTGTCTATGAGTCTACTGCTGTTTGGCTCATTTTGTTTTGTTTCTAGATTCCACATATAAGTGAAGTTATATGGTGTTTGTCTTTCTCCATCTGGCTTATTTCACTTAGCATAATATCCTCTAGGTCCATCCATGTTGTTGCAAATGACAGGATCTATTTCTTTTTGATGGCTAAATAATATTCTGTTTTGTATATATATACCACTTCTTCTTTATCCATTCATCTATTTATGGACACCTAGCTTGCCTCCATGACTTGACTATTGTAAATTATGCAGCAATAAACATAGTAGTGCATATATCTCAAATCAGAGATTTTATTTTCTTTGGATAAATTCTTATAAGTGGAATTACTGGGTTGTATAGTATTCCTATTTTTAGTTTTTTGAGACCCCTCCATACTGCTTTCCACAGTAGTTGCACCAACTTAAATTCCAACCAACAGTGTAGGAGGTTCCCTTTGCTCCACATCCTCGCTAAAACTTGTTATTTCTGGTCTTGGATAGTGGCCATTTTGACTGCTGTGAGGTGACATCTCATTGTGGTTTTGATTTGCATTTCCCTGAGGATTAGCCATGTGGAGCATCTTTTCATGTGCCCACTGGTCATCTGTATTTCTTTTTTGGAAAAATGTCTGTTCAGGTAAATACTGGCCCAATAGTTTCATGTGCTGCTATCAATATGGGCATTTTTATAGAAATATGTACTGCTGGCCAGTGCAAGGCACTGTGTCTGGGAATTTAAAAAACATAAACAAACAAAAACCTGGCCTCAGACCTCAAGCTGAGGCATGGGTGAGAAGTGTGTTTGCATTTCCTAATATGTTCTCCTGGCACACTGTTCTGTTTTTCTCCTGTGGCAAGTCATCAACAGATAGTGCAGAGTTTATTAATTTGTTGCATTTTTCAGCTCAAATCTTTCTCAGAATTTCCCAGAACCATGAATCTTAAGCTTCTCATGAGCATGATAGATACTTCAGGTTGTATCTTCAACTGCCTTTGTCAAAATACGCTTTTTCATAATAACCAGGAAGTCTATTAAATTATCATATTTGTCAGACAGTGTGCACAGCCTGAGTTTTTTCAGAAGTAGTATGATATGGTTTATTCTATTTATGTCTAAATAACATTATGTAGGTCCTTGACTGTATAGAGAGTTTCAGTTAGAATGCTCTTGGCTCTAAATAACAGAATATCTGATTAAAATGGCTTTAAACTCTGTAAGTTATTTTCTCACATAATTAGGTGTCCAGAAGTGAGTGTTTTTTATTTGTTTTGGGCTTTCCCTATGCTACCCAGGACCCAGTTTCCTTCAATCTGTAAGTCCTGCCATCGTCAATATGGCAGTGATGCCCTCTGTCTACACTGCTGGGCACAAGATGACTGCAGTAGCCTCTAGCATCACATCCTCATGAAGTTGTCTTCAAACTCAGGGAAAAGGATGGGGCTAAAAGGGGAGAGTAGCAGTGCCCCAAAGAGGCCTTATACTTCCTCTTCTGTTCTTCACAGTGTAACATCTTTTTCAAAAGACTCCTTTTGCCATATTCCTTTATGTTTATTGACTGTAGTTGGACTGTATTCTGTAGCTAGCTGGGTGAAAGCTAGGGTAATGAGTATCATGTCTCTATGAATGGGTACCTGTCTCTAGAATCTGGCCCTTCCTAGATGGAAGGGGGATCGAGAGGCTGGATGCAGACTAGTCAGCCAGCGTTACCTGGCCTCAGGCGGCGTGCATCACCCTGGTGTGCTATTCTTGTTGGTTGGGGTACAGTCCCAGTGAGACCCTGGCTACAATCCATGCCCACCATTTGGAGGCAAGAAGGGCATGTTTTGAAAGAGCTTGCATGTCATTTTATATAGACAAAGCAAGACCATCCATATAAAACCTATATTCTTTGTGTGTTCAGTAATCTTAGAGAAGGAGTTCATTTCTTTGTATCTCTTAAAATGCTGTAGGATTTATCATTGTTGACTAATTACCACTTACTTCTTGGAAGCCAAGTGGGGAGAGATTTTCGGCAACATGTTCTTTTGGTTTCCTTCTGATTTCTTTTGCTGTTCATAAACATTTTGCAGCCCTTTCTTTCCTATCTGGCCTTTAAATGTTAGTGTTTCCTGGGCTTCGTTGGGTTCTCTTATACCATTAGTCATCTTCACCATGCAATCTTGTGTGCTCTCCTGACAGCAATTATAACCTCAATGAATGGATGACTTCCAAGCTTGTTCTCTAGTTTGCATTTCTTTAACAAGCTCCAGATCCATTTATCCAGTTTTTACTGGCTGAGCATTGTTATTTGCTGTCTGATTGATTCTTCAAACTCATATATTCCAAACTGAATTAGTCTTTTCTCCTCTGTGCACTGACCTGCCCCCTAGTTTGCTTTGTTCCCCAAACTACCCCAGTGTCCAAATCTTCCCTTTCATCTTTTGCATCTCATTCATCCCAAAGTCCTGACTGTGCTTTCTTGACAGTTCCCTGGTCAGCCTCGTCCTACCCATTTCTACAAAGCTGCCTGAGTTGAGCCATTCCTCATGTTTTACCTTGCTTATCCATGGCAGACCTTCATAACTAGCCCTTCTAGCTGCCAACATACTCCCTTCTAAGGCGTGTTCTTTCCTGCTATACCCAAAGTCAAACTAACTGTACTGAAATTTGTATCTGTTTAAGAGGTTTCCCTTCTTTACAATTCTTAGATGCATCTCTTAACCTCCTGTATAAAAATCCAAACGCTTACCATGTTAGCGTGAGACCTTCAATGACCTTTAACTTTTCTGGGTCCACAGACCTCTTTAAGTTTCTGGGTAGGGCTGTGACCTCTCTGCCTGCAGTGTTATTTGCTGAAGGCCTATCTTCACATTTTTTCATAAGAACTTTGAAAACATGGTCTAGTTCTTTGCAGCTGCAGTAGATAAATGTGTCTGATACATAATAGCCATTTAAAACTTGTTTGTTGAATTAATAACATCTTTCCTCTTGTAATGTCTGTATTTACAGTCAATATAATATACAGTCTTAATCTGTAGTTTACTTTAGAGACCATGTCTGTATCTGTATTTCAATGGTACCCATTGATATCATATAATAGAGATTCTCATTATCTTATTTTTCCCCTCCAGTGAAAGCATATGAGTATCTGACAGGATTTCAGCCTGACCCTAGTGCCCAATATTTCCGTTATAAGTCTATCCAAAATGGACTAGTAGTTACTAGGTATTGACACAGTATGCCAAGAAAGGATCACTAATATTCTCAGTTCTTGATAATACTCCACGAGTATAATAACTCATGAGGGGTTAAGTTCACCTCCATCCCAATTCTATTTCTGTTAGGAACTGAGTTATGGAAACATAATAGATGGTATGGTTTCCCTTTTAAAGCATTTTCTGTATTAACCCATCTCCAGAAGTCCTCTTTCTTTTGACAATGCAGACATTGATTATACATTTTGTCCTGTGAGGACAACTCCCTGGTTTAAATCATTTTAAGCTATCAGGAAAATTACAGTAACAAATTCCCTTAACATTCAGTACCAAGTTGCTTAAATAACCTGAATTATATTCAGAGAACATCCTGTGTAAACAATCAAATGGCAAATATAAGATTGAAGGTTGTAAGTCCACTGAATTTAAATAATTGAATGGAAATGTGCACATTGAATATGACAATGAAAAACGAATGGATAGATATTCATAGGTGACTGGGCAGATGAAGAGGCCTTTTTTAAACATGGGAAGTTGAGCCATTTCTTTTATTTTTCTTGTATAGGTAATAGGTATAATTTCTTTACAATTTTATCATACATATTGATTTATGCTAATAAGGCAGGTATATTTCTTTTACATAGGGGACAGTGACCTTTTAAAAAAATGCCACATAGTGTGAAATTGTAAGGAGGGTGCATTCTGGAGCTTGATTGCCTGAATCCAAATTCCAGTTCTGCAATTTACTAGCTGTGTGAGTCTGGGCAAATCATTCAGTCTTTCTGCACCCCAGTTTTCTCTTACGTCAACTGGGGGTAATAATAGTAATTGACAGGAGTAACATGAGGATTCAATGAGCCAAATCTGTCAAGTGCTTAGAGCAGCAGGTGGCACTATGTGGGTGGTTAGACAGGACAAGTGGGAAGGTGGTCCTCATGATTAAGGACACCTACTGCTCACTGAACACTTCAAGATGCCAGCACTGTGCACTTACTCCTCATTTAATCCACAAATACCTCTTTAAGTAAGCTTAAGTGAACCTGCATTTGACAGACGAAGAAACTGAGGTTTAGTAGTTAAATAACTTGTTCCCAGCTTAGAAAATAGCCATGCTGGAATCTGATCCTCTGTTCCTGCTACGCCAAATGCAGTGGAATTAAAAAAAAAATGATCCATTTCAATATCTGTAATTTGAAATTTTTGATTTTGAAAAATATGGCAATCTAGGTTATCATGAAAATGACTTCTAGTGAAAGACATTTTCAGAAACCATGGTAATATGGTAAGAGAAGATATTTGTACTCAGGTGTGTTTCTTCTTCCGTTGTCACCTGCTCTGGCTTATTAAAACCCTCAAATGACAAAAATGCACATGTAAAAATTAATTACAAAGTGCCCTTTCCCCTTGCAACCTGCTCGCAGAGTTTTCTGAGTCTAATAAAAAGGAATAAAAGGGCTAATTATGAGGCGGTAACAGCTGAAGTGACCGTTAGTAGACGCTACTGTACAATAGGGAGATGGATAATCAGTCCTGGGTTTAAGGTAACAGAGAAACAGTGGAAGATAAATATAACTTAAAGTTTAGTCTTTAGGATAAATTTTGTACTAAATAATATCTTTAATATTTGTTTCATATTTTAACTTATTGAAAATCATTCACAATGAATGGGTCTCTTATCTAACAATGGCAAGTACTGTGGGTGGGTTAGCACTGCCTTTGCACTTTGTAAGTTGTGTTCATAGTACCAACAACTTAGGCTTCATTCATATGTTTATACATTCCACCATTTGTGAGGACCTACTGTGTGCCGGCTGGTCCCTGTGCTGTATAGCCTGAGGAGAGCACAGTGAGTCAGACAGATCACGTTGGCTCTCACCCATATGGGACTTACAATGGAATGAGGAAGAACAATTAAACAAAGTAATACGTGCTCAGTCTAAATCCCCTGCTTTTCAGGTAATGATGACATCACAGTTTCCCTCAACATGTGTGAACACTTTCTTTGTTTACCTGAAGAGTCGGCTTGAGTTACGTTCTTAGAATCAAGGACTAGCTGTCTCAAAGGTAAGTTGGATCCTTTCTCTGAGAAAAACTGTTCACACCTTCAAGATATGATACTTCCAGATTTTCCTGCTAGATCCGGGGTCTCGCAAGGGCACATCACGTCAGTGCCATGGACCTATTTTGCTCGCTGTTGCCGCCGTCTTTGGCAGACGTCGTGTGATTTTGGAATACCTCAGCTGCATTCCATTTCTTTCTAAGGACTTGAAATTTTACTTTTTTATATTTATGTTCAGGCTATGTCACTCTTCTCATCAGTTTTCCTTCTTTTAAGGCACTGCTATGCTAAGCTGTTGGCCACCTGAGCCAACCTGTGGCTCAAGGGAATGGCAGCTGGCATCCTTAAGGGCCACTCACGCTCCTCCGCTGCCCCTGCACCAGGGCAGCCGGTGTGCTTCCTCTCCAGGAGGAGGAAGGGGGCCCTGGAGTCAGCTGAGCAGTGGCGACAGGCGGAAAAGGGGAATGGAAGCAGGTAGCACCGCCAATTATTGGGAGAGTAGAACTGAGTGTTTGCCAGCCGTTCCCCCCCACCCGTAACCCCCTCGTGACAATGTCAGTGGCCCTGAGGCTGTGAGGAGGGCCGAGTCCTGTTTCCTGGCTATGAAGCAGATGCAGAGATGGCAAGGAGGTGTTGCTCTCTTTATGTTATTTTTTAGATTACTTATATGTGCTGCTTGTAACGATCTCTGTTCATTCCTTTCCTTCAAGCTAGAAGTATCACTGAGGGCAATACTTCCCCAGTGTGTTTGACCAGGGAGTATTTTGCAAATTATAATGAATCAAGGGAACACCAATAGATGCTGCTGAGCTAGGAGGCACACCTGCAGTGAGGTTAAGGGCCACCTGACTGTCCCCTGATAGATGAATGCATAAAGATGTGATATATCTATGTATCGTTCTGCCATAAAAAAAAAAGAATGAAATCTTGCCATTCATGACACCACAGAACACCTTGAACTACCCTAATGTAAGGAAATGGGCAATTTTGTTTATACTTTTTTCTTGTCTTTAAGGCATTAATATACCTTATAGAATGAAAATCATATTTTTGGATATAACTTTGAAAAACTGGTCTGAGTTTTAGGCATGCCTCTGCCAGACATCAGCCATGAAACACTATGGGTCATGTCAGTGAACTTGCCTGCCTTCCCCGCCCTCCTTCTTGGTGTAAATTCCCCTCGCAGTGCTCCCTGCTCCGAGAAGCAGTCTCAGGCTGTTTGTCCAGGGAACTGAGTGAACCAGAGGGGGCCTCATGCCTGAGAACGGACCTTGATGGGCTGGTCTACTCCCCTGTGTGGTCTCACGTAAAGGGCTGAGGCATTCTTTAACCCATCATCTTGCAATTGTGATAGCACAAACTGGAATTCCAGAAAGATTTTGCAGTGGTAGCAGAACAGAAAGAAGGCAATATGCAGACTGCAGCCAAGTATGATATGGGATTACTTGGAGTGAATTTTATTGGATTTCTTTTAGGAATATCATCTTTGAATTCTATTTTTTTTTTAACACAAATAGTGCCTGTTTTCCTACCATCTTTATTGCTCTTTTCAATCCTTTTTATGCCTGTCTCACCACCCACATGCTTGTCCAGGATATTTTTTATGTTGAGATGATTTAAGGGAAGGTAATTTACACATTTAGTAGAAAATTATTGGGGTAAAAAAAAAGACCCACAACACTGGAAAGCCTTTAAATTATCCACCTGTTTTGTTAAAAGAGAGAACTAGTATTCTGTAAACATGCATTGTGGTTATGCTTTTATAGGTTTCTATTGTATTAGTCAACTCAGGCTGCTGTAACAAAATACCATAGACAGTGTGACTTAAACAACAGAAATTAATTTTCTCACAGTTCTGGAGGCTCAAAGTTCCAGATTAATGTCCTGAAAGGGTCCATTTCTGGTGAGAGCTCTTTTCCTGACTTCCAGACATCTACAAGGCCTCTCCTGGTGGAAGAAGGGAGATAAAGAGAGAAGTGTGTAAGAGAGAAGGAAAGAGAGGCATTTCTTCCTCTTCTACTAAGGCTGCAGTCTTACTGGACTAGGGCCCCCACCTTATGGCCTCATTTAATCCTGAATATACCTCTTAAAGACCCTATCTTCTAGATAAAGTCACATGGCGGGGGGGTGTTACGGCGTCAGTATGTGAACGTGGGGCAGAGGGAACACAATTCAGACCATGGCAGTAACTTTCCTCTTGATTCAAAAACACTTCAAGAAGTTATTTTTTTAGACATATTTTCTAGAATAATTGACATGTAAAAGAAATTGAGACCGTGCATTGACCACCTATCCCCCGCTGACCCCTAGAAGGGCCTCTGCCATTATGTAAATTATATAATTCTTTTGAGGAAGGGGGATGAGGAAGAACAATCAAGGGGACAAATCAAGCAGGGATTTAAAAGAAAAGTTTTTTATCAGCTTTTCCTTCCCTTTCTTGTTTACGTACAAGAATGACTGAGTCATAGTTTGTCTGCCCTAATGCTATTTATTGAGTTTCCAATCGCCAAGTCATGTCTGAGCTCCCAATCTAAGTTTCAAACTTTTCCGGAAAGTACTGCTCCATATTGAGTTATTTGTACTTGTTTAATTCCACGTAATCTGACTCAGAAATTCTGGGGAAGATGGTGTCTTGGGGCCCAAACCTATGGTACGCATTTTTAATTACACTTTAAATTAACTTTCTGCTATGTCTATTAAAATACCTGAGTGGAGGGAAAATAATCTCACAACAGCAGCAAAACATTGTGTTAAGAATTGAACAGATGTGGGTTCAGACAGGGGTTTTTGTGGGCACTGATGCAGAAAACGGAGGGGTAAGGGACAACTTCGGTCTGTCTCCTGAAGCTCCAGTTCCAGAATGGAGGTGGCACTGCTTTGATGTTCATAGTGCCCCTCCGAGCTGTCAGGCTTTAAATGTCTGAAAAAGCCTGGTTATTTTATTATGGAGAGGGTCTTAAATCTTTCCATGCATCGTAATCACCTGGAAGGCACTTAAAACACAAATTCCTGGGTGTCTGCACACGCACAGTTTGTGATGCAGTGGGAGGAGGCCTGAGCATTGGCACCCTCGTGTGCCCAGATAATGCTGACGCTCCCAGTGTGGGGCTAAGTTTTGTGAGTCATTGTATTCCAGGGTTCTTCTCCTCAATGACAGTTGAACTGAAGTTAAGAAAAATTAGGGAACAGTACAATTCAGTGGTTCTCAACTTTGACTGTTTTTTTTATTTTAATTTTTTATATTTTTTTATTTTCAAATTGTTTATTGTTGGCATATAGAAAGGCAATCAACTTTTGATATTAACATAACTGACCAACATAGCTGAACTCTACTATCTCATCTAACAATTTGAACCTCGACTGTTTTTTAGAATCACTTGGAGCATTTAAAAAGAGTGCTGTTGGAAGATGGGACTCTGAGATTGGACGGGGCACTGATATTTTTTAAAGTTCCTTGTGTGTTTCTAAAGGGCATCTGGGGTTGAGACCATTCATCATTTCCTAATTAGATGTCAAATATGGTTACTTACCCAAATGACAGAATTGGTTTTATCTGGACCAACCTCTGGAGACTTACGACAAACCCTCTCAAAGTAACTTCTGTTCAGGGCTTTGCTTAGACAGCACTGACAAATCGTGGGTCTCTGAAACATATTTTTGTCTTCCAAATTGGAAACCAAAAAAAAAAGATTTCTTCACCATATGGGATGCTGGTGGGACTCTTTTCCTATAACTGTAACGATGGGCCCACACACCTAAAAGGAAAGCACTTTTCCCTAAGGCTTTCTACTTTGTGGGGAACATGGTAGGCATTTTAAATTACACTATGTCCCCTGGCATCTGCACTGGGTGGTGCACTTGTCTGCGAGCAGGGAGATTTGTGAACTCTTGCTGTATCCTCACACTAAGCCTGCCTAAGCTGCATTCTGCTTCAGGATGAGTCGAACTGAGAAAATCTCATCAAAGCTCATAAAACTGTCTGTGGCTCCAAAGAAGAACATTTCTCTAAGTGCTCAATAGAACATCCTTCCTGCCAAATAGAATTACTACATGACAAGAAAAAAACACATTCGAAATACCTGCCTGATAGCCCAATTTGTTTTAGGAGAACCTTATTTATAATAATAAATAGGCTGAGGTAAGTAGAAACTAGTGCGTGTTAAGAAGAAAGTAGAATCAAATGGTCCCAGGAGCAATAAAAGGAAAGCCAGGGTATCACAGGAAACTGAATCATTAACACTATACTTTTTATCTGTAGTTTAAAAATTGACACAATAAAAATGAAGAAAATTAATTATTTTGGGGTTTTTAAAAAAGTAATAAAGTGGGATACATTTCCCCATAAATAAAAATAAGTCAGAGTCATATAAAAGTTTAAGTAAATGGCTTGAGGAGGATTCATTTTTGAATATAATCAGTAATATGGTGCTTGGTAGATCTTCTGCTGTCACATCTTAGAGTGTCATGCTTGGGCACAAGGAGCCTCATGGGAAATGCTATGGGAAGGGAAACCTTTTCTTTAGGCAGCGTACCTGTGACAGTCCCTGCCTGCCTTTTCGCCTTGTGGCAGGATAAGAGAGAAACCTCCGAGTTCCCTTGGCCCCACTCCTGGGAAATCTAGATGCAGAGCCGGCCCTAAGCTGCCACCTACCTGCCTTGAGCCCTAAGCTTTAGCCTAGTCCCCCTTAACTTTTGTAGGATCCCAGAAGCAACAGGAGAAACACAAGTTTCCAAAATGACCCAGTCAAATAAATAATTGTCCCAGATAATTCTGCAGATGTGAGAAAATGTGGGATTGGGTCTATTAGAGCCTGGGAGAGAAAGAAAGTAAACTGGTGGAGAGGCAATTATGGGGTTCACCTCCGGAATTGATCAGGTCCTGCTGGCTCCAGTGGTATAGTGGGTGGATGTCCTTACAGCAAGAGGGGGGATAGGGACAAGGGGATAGGCCCCTGTGGGGCCACTTAGGGATGGGAAATAAGATGTGGGTGGCCTTTTCACTGTCCTTTTAAGTTTTAGTTCTATTTAACAATGCAAGTCCTTTAAAACACACTAAATGCCCACTTATCACAACATTAAATATTAACTTTATTAATATTATCAAATGCATAATTCTCATGAAAAAATTGCCCAAGTGTTATGTAAAACAAGGTTATTATTCATGAAATCATTATCAATAGAAAGGGTTATTAGCTCATAAAGCAATCCTTTAGCCTTTTAACTTAGTGCTCAAAGAAACTTTGACAGTTTTCATGGAGACAGAGGAGTTAATGAAATTTCAACGTATCTGTTGCTGTTAGAGCGTTCTCAAACATCTCAAGCATGTTTGCAAAATTAGAGATCTTATTTCCTTTCTATGTCAATAATCTATTTTCTAATGGGGGAAAAGGGATCTCAGAATATGGGGATTAATATCCTACCAAAAGCATTTTTATTGTCATTGAAAATGTATTATGATAAAAAGAAAAATACACCACATTGGACATGCATCAGATTGGAGATCTGGTTCTAATGTTTCTATACCCATTTACTATTATTTGACTAGCAAAATATGTGATTAGAAAATAATAATAATAGTATCTTACCTGCTGGAAAGTTTATTCAAATCTCTCCACGTTCATCTGGCTCTAACATACATGATTAGGTCACGTGGTCATGGTAACTGGAAAAAAGTTTTAAATAATAGTTAATGTTCTACTTAAAATTCTAGATCTCATATTGATTTTGTTCAGCAAGGTATGTAGCAGGCTTTTAGCTTCGAATAGATAAAGCATTCACCTATGTTGAATGAACTAAAAGAAATTAAATGATTATCTCCACCAAAGAAATTTTATCCCAATTTAAAAAATCTAGTTTGTGTTGAAAATTCTCCACAGAGCAGATAAGCAAGGTTGCTGTGACTTCTTTTATACAGAAATATTTCACTGTTACAATTTATTATTATTCCAATAAATTGAATGACAATGAATTGTCTTTTAAGTGACATACTCTGTACAATTTCAGTGTGACTGTCCCATGTGATTTTCAGTATGGCAAATGGAAGTAAGAGTCACATATATGCTTATGAATTTTCCTTTACGATTGCTAATATTAATGATGAAAATTATGGATGCTCAATGTGGATTTAATTTATATATATATATATTATATATATATATAACATTCCCTAGTTATTCCAACTTACCTCACACTTTAACTAGTAAAGAACACTTTACCATATGAATATTAGTACTCATAATATATGCTACAAGTTGATAATGCTACCTATATTAGTCCAAATTTCAAGTGGCAGGATACTTACAAGCAAAATAATGAATTTAGATTCTTACCTCATACTGTATACAAAAATTAACTGAAAATGGACCAAAGACCTGAATATTGGAGCTGAAACGATTAAACTCTTGGGAGAAAACAAAGGAGTAAATCTTTACTGGACTTAGCAATGGTTTCTTAACTATGACACCAACTAGGCAAACTAGACAACTAAAAACTGTGCATGAAAGGACACTACCAAGAAAATGAAGAAACAATCCACAGAATGGGAGAAAATATTTTCAAATTATATATCTGACAAGGGTCTGGTATCTAGACTATATAACAAAGTCTTATAACTGAACAACTAAAAGACGATCTAATTCAAAAGTGGACCAAGAGCTTGACTAGACATTTCTCCACAGAACATGCCTGAATGGCCAACCGGCACATGAAAAGACACTCAACATCATTAGTTATTAGGCAAGTCAAAACCACAGTGAGATACCATTTCATTCCCACTAGGATGGCCATATCCGAAAAAGGGGAAGTGTGCTCAGGATGTGGAGAAATTGGAGCCTCAGTGCATTAGTGGTAGGAATGTAAAATGGTTAGGTCACTGTGGAAAACGGTTTGGCAGCTCCTCAAAAAATTAAACATAGAATTCCCTTCAGACCCAGCAATTCTACCTCTATGTGTACACCCCAAATAACTGAGAACAAAAGTTTTCAAACAAAAACTTGTACATGAATGTTTATAGCTGCAGTGACTTACAATAGCTGTAAGATGGAAGCAACCCAAGTGTTCATCAGTTGGTGAACAGATGAACAAAACGCTGTGTATACATATAATGGAATATTATTTCAGCCATAAAAGGAATGAAATAACTGAAATATGTTACAACATGGATGAACCTTGACAACATGCTAAGTGAAAGAAAGCAGACAGAAAAGGCCATATACTCTATGATTTGTTTATATGAAATATCTATGAAATGATAAAATCCATAGGTGCACAAAGCAGATTAGTGATTCCCAGGAGCTGGGAGGAGGGGCTATGCATAGTGGTCCCTAATAGGTATAGGGTTTCTTTTTGAGGTGGTGAATAAGTTCTGGAATTAGTGATGATAATGTACAACATTGTGAATGTACTAAAAGGCCACTGAATTGTACACTTCAAAATGGGATGTGAACTATTCAGAACAGGCAAATATATGGAGATAGACAACAGATTGGTGTGGGTGTCAGGGGCTGGCAGGCAGAGGAAATAGGGTGGCAGTTGCTTAATAAGTTTCCTTTTGGGGTGCTAAAAATGTTCTGAACTAGATAGTGGTGTATGGTTGCACAAAATTGTGAATATATGGAATGCCATCCAGTTTAACACTTTAATATGGCCAAAATGTTGAATTTTATTGTTATCTGAATAAAAATATATGAATAAAATAAAAAATGAAAAAAAAGAAATGGAAGAACTGTTTTTAAAAAAGTTCTATTACCATTTTTTAAATGGCCAATTAAAAGTCTGAAATTTGAGTTGTAGCTTTAAAAGATCTTAAATTGCATTTTTGTGCAAAATTTGCAGATAAATCTTATCTATCCAGTTTCTCCTAATTTGATTTATTGGTTAGTCTAGATTTTAAGCAAATAAAAGAATCTGAGATCCATTAACCTATACATGAATAAGTAATTAAATCATCATGTAACTGAATCCCAGAGGTTCAGATTTGCTCTACTTTGTCAAAATCTTGTCTTGCTGAATTATTAATAGGATCTTCAGTGCATTTTATGGCAAATTTTATAAGAAAAATTTCAAAAGCTATGTAGTGGGAGGGAAATTTGTTGTTTGTTTTAGAATTTTCCTAGGTTTACATAAGGAACATAAAATGTTTCCACACTGTTGGCAGATTAATGGCTGGGAAGCATGAGACTATTTCCTATGTTTGAATTATCAAGATCACCAGGTTATCTTGAATATAATTTTAAAATTATTTTACTTCATTTAACCTTTGATTAGTGAATAGGGCACACTGTAAAAATACAAGTTACAGGAAAGTGTCTCTGGAAGGCATTTTCCCTCCTTGCACTGTCGCTGTTATTCAGTTATCTTCTCCGGATTCTTGGACATCTCTCTGGAGATTTCAGTGGCAATCGGGCAAATAAGTGTCTTTTACACAAATGGTATCTATTACATAACATTCTTCTGCATTAAAAAAAAATTTAATACGTATTTTTACAGATTGTAACATACAGATTTATAGGTCTGTCTCATTAAAATAAGGAGGAAGGGCAGCATTAAACCTGACTATTTGTTTAAGTCTCAACATATTGGAATTTATTTCAAATGTAACTTTTGCCCCTGAGTGGTCAAGGATGAATATCATTGTTTTATCCCTGTACCATTGTCCGACATTTGTCTGACATTTTGGGTACCTTTTGTTCTTGGATTAAACATCTGAGTTTTTTTGAATAATTTAGTGTAAAATTGTGACAGCTGTTTCTTCCAACTCATATTGATATATTCTTTGCATAATGATTATGTGATTGTGGTTTGAGATTCAGGCTCTGTCATCTGAAGTCAAAATAAGCGCTCAATTCCCAAATTTTCTTGTTTCTATGGTGCTGACTAACCAACTTCGACTTTTATTTTAAACAACGGGTTTTTTGGCATTGTGTGGTCCTGGTATGGTTACCTATTTGGAGAAAGTGAAGCAAGACAGAAGAAAACAAAGGGAGAAAAAAGAAAAATTATTTATAGTCAGCTTCAAAAAAAATGTTAGAAAAACCTTTTTGAAAATGAATGATTCAAACACATAATCCAGAGCTTTCATCCAAGTAAATAAAATTCTGTCCTAAACCTAATATTCATTTAAAAAAATTTTATTATAAATGGCATGCTTGCTTAGAATTCTAATACTTTTACTTTGATCCAAGTGTTTAATTTTAATTTTTAAAATATTAGCAAAGTGCCAAAATCTCTGTGAATGGAAAAGTGGCAAAATGCCCTATGCCATTTTTCTCTAAAGAAATAATGCAATAAGTCAACAATAACTTCAGTTCCTTGTAAATCTCTTAATACACTATGGCTTTAATTGCATGTGTAGAAAAAAGAGGATCAGAATTATGCTTTGTAAAAAAGTAAATAAAATAACAGAAGGCCTGAAATAAATAGAATAAAGTGATGTAAATTAGTTTATGAGGGATTATAGTTCTTCAGGGTACAAATTGACTACTGTAAATGAGATCCTGAGAGTGGTCTTGAGGCTCTTTTATTGATTTACATATTAATCTTTCTGCAGCTGAATGCAATTTAGTTCATCATGCTTTAATTAAAAAATATATGCAAGAATATGGCATGATATATAACTGATAATTTTCAGAAATTTTTATTATAATTCATATCATAATTCAATGATAGTTCCTTAAATGTGGATAGACCAACTTCTTAATTGTAGCCTAATTTTTATGACATTATAATTATTGGTGCTGTACAAAGTCCTGCAAATAAAAACATGAATGAAAGATTTATAATTTAACAATAATAGCTGACTTCTATTATGCACTTGTTATATGTAATTCATATGCTGGGTCAGGACTTCAGCATATGGATTTTGGGGGGACACAATTCAGTGCATGACAACAGCCAACTCAACCCTTGAAAGCAGGTACCATTGTTATCTGCAATAATTAGATGAAAATGCAGACGCAGAGGAAAGGTCAGTTACCTGCCCAGTCCTACCAGAGAGAAAGTCACAGAGCTGGGATTTATTTTTTTATTTATATTTATTGAAGTGCAGTTGATATACAATATTATATTGGTTACAACCAATATACAACAAAATGATTCGACAGTTATCTACATTATTAAATGCTCACTTCAATTAGTTACTATGGGTCATCATAGAAAGATGTTACAGAATTGCTGATTTTATTCTCTATTCTGTACTTTTGTTTTCTGTGGCTAATTTATATTATGGTTGAGATTTTGTACATCTTTATTCCCTTCACCTATTTCACCCACCAGCCCAATCTCTCTCCCATGGTAACCACCAGTCACTTCTACTCGTGACCATTAACTACTCTCTCTCTCTCTCAATGTTATGAACAATTCGTGCCAGGCTGGCTTTTCTGATGAGCTGGGTAACAATTTATGGCCTTTATTTTAGATGCCTCTTCTACTAACTTATCCAAAATGCCTATCACCAAGTTTTCTTATGAAATCAACAAAACTCACTCCTTCAAACTAAATTGTTTTTATTGGGCTCTCAATTATATTTAAACACATTTAAACCTCCATATTCTCATTCACTAGCTGATTGGACAGCTTGGTCTCTTGGCCTTAGTTACACAATAGTATCATGATTTTTTATTTATAAGGTCATTGGTTTATATGGTTGTTCTTTCATTTAGCTAATGAACATTTAGTCAGATGATAATTATATAGAAATACTAACTTACAGAGAATTCAAAAGAAAAGCTACATGTATATATTTAAATAGTTTAACATAATAACTTAATTGTTTTTGCATTATAAATATGATGCTTAAATATTTATAAACAGCTTTCCTTTCTCTTCAAATGGTCATGTGCTCATTTATTATATACACATTCACTTCTTTATTTTTAAAAAATCCATTCCTGGGGCTTATGAAATACTTTATTGTAGCTTTCAGTAGCTTTCTACAGACTTGAGTTTTCTATAGATTAAGATTTGATTTCAAAAGTGGAATGCATGGGTTTGAAATATATTCTACTGGTAATAACTACTCTCTGGATTAAAAAAAATTAGATTCAGGGCTGTTCCACGTTTGCCACTTAAAGTTTTCAGCTTTCAATATGTATATATAGATATTTTTGCAGGAGAAAGAAAAGAGGTAATTTAATGTAACAATACTTACCCAGGAAAATATATTTATTCTTTCACTCATATATCTTTTGTGAAAAACTTTTCCAATTAAAAATGAATAAAATTGTTTTGTTTAAACCTCTCTGTCTCAGATAACCATTTAACTTTGAGATTTAAAGAATATTTTCCGCTGAAGTACCGAGGATGGAAAGTACTGTATCTATAAAACATTTAGGAACATTTATAGAACATCTATAGAACATGTAGAAATTTTATTTTGAAGAAATAAAAAATAATTTGTGCTACTGAATTTATAGGTTTTTAGTTTTTTCTTACCAGAAAATGCTGTCTTTAGAGATTTGCTTGTTGCTTACAAAGCCAAAAAATCCTTCTGCTTTTAACTTCATTGTAGGGCACAAGGAAACCTGCTAAACAGAGGTCTTCTCAGACAAGGGAAGTGGTACCAGTGACACAGCAGGTTCCGATGTGAATTGTAACTCCGATTTGTTGTGTCAGAATCCTGTCAAGAATGATGACTATTTAGCTATTATAGGAAAAGACCAACAAATAAAAAAATCCTAATGAACCTCAATTCATTCTACTAAGAATAATAATTTTTCTCAAACTTCTTTTGTTTGGAGCTTTAAGGAAGAATTTAAAAAAGTATATTTTATTCATTGTTCTGAGGGGACTCTTTGTAATTAATAAAATGTAAAATAAGAAAAACAGGAAACATTTTGGTATAAGGCCTTAGGCCACCTAAGACTCATAAGAAAACTAAACACGGAAACTAAAAATAAAGGTATCTTTTTTTTATCTTGACTTTTTAAACTTTGACTTGGGAAGATACCCATTAAATGTTATCTTAAAATGTTCACTTGTCTAACAGCATTAATAGCGCACTTGTATTTTGGTAAAGAAAAGTGTGTAGTATGTGTGTGTGTGTGCGCGCGTGTGTGTGTACTTGAAACTTGAGCTTGCTAGGAAAAATGTCTGCAGGTGTCACTCTCAACAGCACTGGGTGTTTTAGAAGAGTAGGACTGCAGTGGATGGGAGTGTCACTTATATGTATTTCTCCATTGTAAAAAATTAATCAGAGTTTTCAAAAACTGAGTCTGCTCTTATCTTATTGGTGAGCTCGTGAGCCTGGACTACATATATTTATCCATCCATTAATTTTTACCCATATGATGTGCTCACCAATAAGATAAACAAAATCAAGGTCTTACGGTTACAATTCCATTTCTGTTTCTTTTTCAGAAAAGTAAAGAGTGGCTCTGGGAGTATTCAACCGTAGATAACAAATGATTGTTTCCCATATTGGTTTTGCCTGTTCTTCAGGTTTCACTTTCAATATGAGGAACTGTCATCTTTTTGAGTGTTGTTGATGGACCAGGCTAAGTTAAAGCAGAAATTTTACTTTCTGACCTTAAGCTGTGCTATGATTTTCTACAAATAGGGTTTTAATTGAGTTGTGTGTCGAGAAATGGAAAACTTATTTAGGTGATGCATGACATTCATCGCTAAAAATTTATTTTTGTAATAAAATAATCAAGTTAGGTTCAGTTCACTAACTTAATTTTATTTACCAAAAGCTCTGTATTAATTTGTAAATCCAATGTTTGAATCATAATCTCAAAACCATTGATATATTGGTGAGTTTATTGCATTCATGTTTTCTTTTAAAGCACATGTTTTTGGGTACACTTCGGAGGCTCTTACTGATTTCTCCTTTAGTAAGCATTCCTTATGCTTATTAAGATTGACTTTAAAATGGCTTTTCCTTGATTGCTTTTATGCATGCTAGGACAGCAACATAATCATCTCTGCAAGGTTATCTCAGTATGGATCAGTTCAGTGGGTGACTTCAGCAACTATTTTTAAATGATGATCATGGTGGTTCATAGTGATAGGGCATTAGTTAGAAAGACTTAAGAAACTTAGGAAGGCATTTTATGTAGTTTTAACTCACCATAATTTTGTTGTCAGAGCAATAATAGATAGCTGTAAGTAACAGCTATATTAAATAATATCTTTACTGCATATTTATCCATTCACTAACTTTTATGCATATGATGTATTCACCACAGTGGATAATAATACATGTAAGATAATATATAGGATAATACTACTGTCGTAAAGTGCTTACAGGCTTGAGAATGAAATGAGAATTATTTGCTAATAAGTTGAATTATGAAATAGTAAGTGATGAGTTTCATTAGAGAGCTTCACTGAGATTATGTATCTGTCAGGAAATGCTAGGTTATGCCAAGGTAACAAACAGCCCCCAAATCTTAATGGCCTATAATGATATATATTTATTTTTCATGCATGTTGTGCGCTCATCATGGAAATTTCTACTTTCCAATTTTTACATTTCAAAAATTTGAGAATTCCTGATTTAAGACTGTGTTAAAAACTTCATTGAATGTTCTTGTTGTTTTCCCAAATGTCTCTAGAGTTATTTACTCTAATAGACATGTATTAAGTGACAATGGTATATTAGGCATTGACAAGGTGTAAGGATGCACATATAAATGTGATAGCAAATTTTTCCCCAGGGAGCTCTGCCACCATCCCTGTGTAGTCCTCAGCTACTAATGCTGGAATTATTGCCACAAAACCATTCAATTTGATGTTACCTTTCTCTTGCTTTCTTTTTTTTTTGCTGTTTTTAGGGACTGATTGCATGATATATAATAGGTTCTCAAGGATCAGCATTTGTTTGTATATGATTGATATGAACCTTTATTCCCTTTTCAGCCTGACAAGGGATTTTTCTATCTGAGTTATCTTGTGTGTACATATGTGTACCTATGTTTAAATACAAATTATATTTGAAGCATTTATTCATATTGGATTTGTATTCATATATATGAAAGTATTACTGAAACCAAAGCAAGTTTGCTTGAACCAATGTAACAGCAAAACATACATTTTCATTTACATGTTGCTGTCTGCTTTCTTTCAGCTCTCAAAGATCTACCAGTGGTTCATAACCCATAACCAGTACATATGAAAGAATTTTTAAAGTAATGAATGAATATGATATCATCTAGAAATCTTTCTCGATTTATCTCTGAGTAGTTTTCCACTCTCATGTCTAAGTCCAAATACCAGTATTTTTCTGAGGGGCTGATTTGCAAGGGGAAGTACAGGACTATTACAAGCCGCAGAGGCAATTTACTTAACTATTTGCGAAGGGCAGGAGGACAGGCCAAGCCCAAGCCATCTGTGCTTCAGCGTACCCAGGTGGCAGTTAGAATTTGGGCCTGGCACCCTGACTTAAAATCTGGGGAAGAAATAAAATAAGGTAAAAAGACAAGCAAAGGAAAAGCTGAAGTTGAGTAGCATCCTCAAGACAATTATCAGGGTAGAATAGCTATTGATGCTCTTCAAGTTCATTGCTTTTCCTTAAAAAAAAGTTGCTACTGTGATAAAGTGATTACATTTTTGCCCTCCCTTTACTACCTAGCTCCTTGTAATCTGGACTGTCTTAATAAAGAGAAAATGTTAGTAAATAAATTCCTATATACCAAGTGTTGCTCTTTTTCTCTGCACTTCTATTTCTACTGAAAGATGTTTATTCCATCAGCCTGATACCTAGAAGTGATGTAATAGTAAATGTTTTCAAGGGCTTGGAGAGATCTGAAGTTTATTGATGTAAACCTTATAAGAATTAGCAAGTATTTGTTTTTTTCCATAGTAGAGGGAATGACCCAACATTAACTTCTTTGAGTAGTCACAATAGTTCTTTCATAATGAATAATTCTGGGCAATAAATTATTTTTTCTAGGCACTGTACATGCAGCAACTACAGATTGTTAATTATTATTTTAGTCATGGTGACCTTGTCTAAGGGGGAACATCTCACAGCTTGCTTACACGTTGCACCAGCAACAGTGTTTAAATTTCTTAACCCTTCATCATTTCAAGTAAGTCTACTATCCATCAAAGATAAATGTTATTAAAATAAGAATTAATGGCTGGAAAGAGGAAGGGGATAGGATAAAAGGCAGTCTTTGGCTCTCTCCCAGCAAGTTTATATATACCTTAATATTTTTTTAAACTTGAAGTTCTGCTCCAGCCTCTAGGGTCTTTTATCTGGGAGTATATTTTTCCAAAATATATTCATCACTATGCAATTAAACTATAGAAAAGCTCTTCGGAGGCTATGGTAAGAGAGTTGCAGTAGATACAAATCTCAATCCACAAGCTCAGTTGGAAGAACATATGTTAAAATTTCCTTTAAGTAAACCCAATTCTTACTCTGGGCCCCCATTGGTAAGGTTTCCTTTCCACAGGGACACCCTTCCTTTCCTCCCCAAAGGAGTTAAAACTCTAAAAAGAGTTTTTCAAAGGACATAGAATTAAAAAAAAAGTCCATGCATTCAAAAGCCTGGACACAAGAAATGAAAAATCCAAGCTACCTTGAAGTGAATGAAGATGCAAGGGAAAATAATTAATTAATTAACATTACATGCTTACCATTTCAGTATTAATATTTCAGTGCATCAATATGTCAACAAATTATCCTGTGAAAAGATTTTTTATGTGTACATAAAAAGTGCAGAGCAAACTTTGTGGTTTTTCAACATTTCTAATAGCTACCTCGTGATTTCACTATTTTCCTTAACTTAGCTGGCTGTATGAACTGGAAATGATGCTAAAACAAGGGAAAGCATATTTCAGTGCTTTAAGCAGATGCTTCTATTCAAATTCAGAATCAAGAGAAAGCAAGCACAAATAAATACACTCATGATATAGACATCATAATGTTTACCCGATAAGGAGTATAAAACCCTGGAACCACAGGCCCAGGAGAAGATAAAATGTTATGATGGTCATTATGCTGAGCAGGAGGAGTTAGCAGTGATAAAATAACAGACGTGACAGCTAAGTAGAGAGGAAATTTGCGATTCTGTGGTGTGCTCAAATGTTTAGTTCTCTGGCTTGAAATATTCATGTTTTTGTGTCTTTTGTATTTTTTTCCATTACTTTTATTAATTTACAACACATGTTAATTAAGTACATTTTTATATATTTTTCAACAGTGTGAGGTACTCTCCATGTATTTTTCTCTCACATTTTACTTTTAAGGGAGGTAAGAGAAAATGGTTATGTTTTTATAATCAGAAAAACAACACTTTTAAAAAGTTGGCTTCAGTCGGCAAGAAAATAGGGTTGGGAGTCAATCAAAGCTGCAATTATTCTTGCTTTTCAGAGGGAGAAACCAGAAGTAAGGCAGAACACAATGGACAAGCGGATGTGGCTAATGCTAGGGCTGTGCTAAGCACTACTGCAGTAAACAGGAACCTACCCTTCAGGTGTGATAAAGAAGACAGCAACTGAAGGACGCATGGCATGAGCTGTGCGATACGTTTGACTTGGTTTGGAGCCAGGGGAATTTGGGAGACGGAAGACCCCTGCTTTACAGGTGCTCATCTTCTTGTCTTCAGGGAACTTCACTTGATAAGAAATGGTGGAAGCCTGAAGGCCATCTAGACCTTTTCAGACCTGCCTTTTAGCCTGAAGGATTCAAAGAGAAACTGAGCTAGAGTCAAAGCTCTTGGAAAAGGGAGTGTAATGAGCTGGGACAGCACTGACGCCTAAAGGTCCCTGGCACAAGCTCGCACACCCCCTGCAAATGACAGAAAGGCGCAAGTGATGAGAGGGGGTATGTAGACTGTGATACCAGGGGTTGGTGGTGTCTTTGCTTTTGTTCTGATTCAATCTCCTTTTCAGTCCAGGAATTCCTTAGTTACTTCTCACAAGGAGTCTTTACCTTTCATTCGAGTATTTCTGTTGTCCGCTAGTGTTGGATCTAGCCTGTTCTTGTGTTCGCTACCCCTTAGCTGGATACTACTGCTCTTGTGAAAATCCTGCTCGTTGGTTTTAATTTCCCAGGGAATGGTCTTTCACATGACAAGCATTACATGTCCAGATGTCACATGTCAGTCATTCACATTCCAAGATGACTTTTGCGGTCCATTCAACCGTCAATGTCATCTTCCTGGCCGCTGGCTTGTATCTACTCTCACGGTTGTGAAGGCCGCCCTCTTGGTTTTTCAGTCTTCCCTCCAGTTACGAGTGTCCTTTGACACAGGTCTTGCCAATGAGATGTATGTAGAAGTTTATGACTTCTGGAAACCCCAGAGAAAGGTGGAGATACAAAGAGATTGACTGGGAAAACCTTGACTACTGAACTAATGCAGACAAGTACCTACTTCTAGACTTCTTGATCATCGAAACCACTTTTGTTTGCTCAAACCAGTATATTGAGGTTTTCTGTTACCTGTAGGCGAGCACAGTGGTGACACATGGAGTTTCATCTTTCATCCCCCACACTCGTTTTCTACCACGGAAACTGCCAATCCTGTCCCTCTTGCCTGACAGGCTCTAGGGCTTTCCTGCACCTGTGAAAATATATCATTTTTTCTGTGCCTGAAGGCTCTTCCCCCCTGGCCAGAGTTTCCTCTCATTTTTCACATCTTTCTTTAATGCAGATCCCTAGCCAGAAATGTCTGCTTATTTCTTATGCTGAATTCCCTGTGGCTTTCTAAAGTGCCTCTCTTATGCTCTTTTTCCAATTCTGCCATGAAGCCTAGTTGTGTATATATTTCTCCTATCCTTATTCTCTGCCTTGATGAGACTGAAGCTGTTTTAAAGCTGATTTCTACACCTTTCTCTGCCTCCTATCTTTTAGTATACAGTCTTGCTAATAGAAAGTACTAGTTTTCTATTTCAATTCAACATATATTTGTCATCTCATTTCCTTTTCAATAGCTTAAAGTTTGGTTAGAGTTTATGCTGGCATCTTAAGAAAGAGTTTAGTTTTTCAAGAAAGGCAACATTAGGTTATTTCAGTGAATGTCTCTAGGGTATCAGGCCCTCTGGAAAGAAAGAATAAATTCCTGTCAGGTTACTCAGATACCACTACCTAGTGGCAACTAGTTAGGAAAATATCCATTAGTACCTGGCATTCTAACAAAGGTTTGGAGGAAGTGCTTTGCTGGGGAGATCATATTAATCACTGCTCCAGAGCTCCTTAAACTGTAGAACATAAAGTGTGGTGAGGAAACCATGCCAGGATCATTGGATTTTAGGCACTTGAGTTGCTTTTTGGGCAAGGGCTCCTCTCAGCCAATGCCTCCTTTGTTTACATGGAAACGTATAGCTTGAACTGGTGGCTTTGATATTTTTCTGAGGATGAGATTTGAGAGACTTGATTTTGCGTTGTTTAGCTACATTAAATTGTTGTTTTTAAAGGGATGCATTTTATTTATTATGAAGCTATAGTGAGTTCTCACAATGGCCTAGATAGTGTACTTATTTATTTATTTAATTTTATTTGATTGTGTTAATAGTGATTGACATGAGATATACCCTCTTTGAAATTTTTCTAACAAAATTTTAAGTCCATATTACTCTATTGCTGATTACACGTACAACGTTGTATGGCCCATCTCTAGAGCTTATTCATCTTCCTTAACTAACTTTATGCCCCGTGACTAACAACTTCCCATTTCCCCTTCTCCCAGCCCCTGCCAACCACCATTCCATTCTTTTTGGAATCATGTAGTATTTGTCTTTCCATGACTGGCTTGTTTCATTTAGCATGTCGTTTGGTCTTGAAATTACAACATTTTACAGGGAATTAAAGTTTTTGTTTATATTTAAAGTAGAATTTAAAAGCCCTTTTCTGCAATGGCATTTTGCTTTGTTTTGTTTTACATTTGGGTTTTCTTTTTCTTTCTTTCTCCCCCTTTTTTTTAACACTATATTCTTTTTCGATAAATAAGGAATGAGCAGAACTGCTTATTTATGAAGTTCCTTCTGTGTGACAGTCATTGTGTTGGATTTTACAAGCATCTCCTTGCTGAATTCTCAGTGACAATGGGAGTATGTACTGTTATTCTCACTCGTACATGAAGAAACTGAGATTAGCTAACCCACCATATAACAGAGCTAGAAGCTGAAAACAGATTTCTCATTGTCTTTCCTCTGTGATCTTATTTTTCTCTAAAGGTAAAAGTGATGAGTGCCCGTTTGGTTACAGGCTGAGAAATTTGGCACCTATTTGCTTTCAAATGTGGGTTTTCAAAAAACTCGCTTTACTTGACATTTTACTCTGAGCAGCACTTTAGCAAGTCTAAATTTAGACTAAATACTTGATTGTACAAGGGATTTTACATCTTTAAGTGTAAATTTATTCAATTCTTGTGGGTACTAAATGGGCAGTTTCAAGGACAAATCTTCAGTATCATCAGAATTTAATTAAACCGAGTACTCTTTAATTCAAGCTATTTTTAAGCCACTATAATTAATATTGGGATAAGAGAAAATATTCTTAAGGAGAAACAGGGAAAGATGGGATATTAAGCAAACTAATACCAGTATGACAGGAGAGGCTACTTCTTTTGAGTTTGAATAAGTGTTCACTGAAGTTTGAATTTTAAGGCTGAGCTGATTAGAAGATCTGCTAATAAATTTTATAGTGATATTTCCTGTGCACTGTGGGGCAGAAAGCTTCCGGATTACTGTTGTTTCTCTGTGGATCTGAAACACTTCAACATTTTTAACTCAAACTTAACAGGATTTCTAAAAGTGTTCTTTAAAAAATAAGAGTCTCACCAAAGAAGATACAGAGATGGCAAATAGGCATATGAAAAGATGCTCCACATCATATGTCATCAGGGACATGCAAATTAAAATGCTACATAAACCACCACATACCTATAAGAGCAGCCTAGACCTGACTGCCTACACCACCAAATACTGGAGAAAATGGGAGCAACAGGAATGCTCATTTACTGGGAATGCAAAATGGCACCACCACTTTGGAGCACAGTTTGGTGGTTTCTTACAAAACTGAACATATTCTTCCTGTATCATCCAGCAATTTTGCTTCTTGGTATTTACCCAATGGGGCTGAAAGCTCATGTCTACACAAAACCTGCATGTAGGTGTTTACAGAAGGTTTATTCATAATTGACACAACTTGGAAGCAACCAAGATGTCCTTCAGTAGGTAAATGGATAAACGGGTACCTCCAGACAATGGGATATGATTCAGGGCTATAAAGAAATGAGCTATCAAGCCATGAAAAGGCATGGAGGAACCATAAGTGAATATTACTAAATGAAAGGTGGTCTGAAAAGCTTAGATACTGTATGATTCAACTGATGTGACATTCTGGGAAAGGTAAAATTTTGAAGACAGTGAAAGATCTGTCTTCAGAGACCTTTGTTAGGTGTTAGGAGAGAGGGATGAATAGGCAAAGCACAGGAGTTTTTAGGGCAGTGAAACTACACTGTACAATAGCTGCAATGGTGGACATATTATAATACTGTAATTTGTGTAAGCACGTAGGATGCACAACACAAAGTGACCATGGCAAAAACTATAGACGTTGCATGATTATGATTTGTCAATATAGGTTCATCAATTATAACACATGTACCATTCTGATGGGGGATGTTGATAACGGGGGAGGCTGTGAAATTGGGGCACTAAGGCTATGGAGGAAAATCTCCCAACCTTCTGCTCAATTTTGTTGTGAACATAAAACTTCTCTAAAAAATAAAATCCATTAAAAAATAAAAGTAACTGGTATAGGTACAGAGTATGGTATACTGTGAAATCCAATAGTTACAATACTCAAAAAAATAAAAACCAGCTAATGTAGACTAACTTCAATTTGCTGTCCAAAATTTTGAAAATGTTTTAAAATAAGTTGTTTAGGAATTAACAAAAGCAAAAGTTGTTACATTGATTATTTTACAATGATAAAATACCAAAGACTCTGACAACTATTTTCAACTTTGACCTATTTATATCTGTCTAAATATGAACTATGAATAAATCATGATACATGAAAATATAATTGTGTCATCTATTGGTATCAGGTGCTGGTTTATGTTTTTCAATTCTCTAATCAGATGTATAAACACAACCTATTTGAGTCAGTTGGGAAATGTTACATAGAAATAACACCACATGGCTTCATGGTTTATGTATCTTTAATAACTGTAATTTAGGACAATAATGAAAATAGTCGAGATTGTTGCTTTGACTTAAAGGTATTCGTCTGGTAGAAACAGCCATTGGAACTTCATCAACATAAAATTGAAGTCCCAGACTTGACAGACTGGACTGGGAGACACATAATTATTGAGAGTTTAGAATACAGATTGTCTGGTTTACTATTCAAATATTTGTAAATATAAGCTTCTGTAGACAAACGTATTATTTGAAGACTAAGTTTGTGAAAAGAAGGTTTTTTTATTGTTTTATAAAGTCCAGGCAGTGTTTTCGTGGTCACTATGTATCAAAATAGTAAGATGTTACAGAGCAATTAACTGTATTCTCTGTGCTGTACTGCTGTCCCTGTGACCAAGCTATATTGTGATTGCAAATTATTGAATTTCTTTCCCCCTCCATCCCTTAGCCCCTCCTCCTTGGTAACCACTAGTCCCTTCTCAGTGTCTATGAGTCTACCGGTTTTGTTCCTTTTGTTTTAACTTCTTTTATATTCATTCATGGTATAACATCATTTTTCTCCCACTAAAATCTTATTAATGGTGTTCTGGTGACTTACTTTTAAAAATGTCTTGCTTAGAGTGATAAAGCTGATATTACCAAGGCTCTTGGATGCAGGAAGAATATGTATCAGTAGTTTATCAGTAGTTATGCTAGATACAAATTCATACTTCAGTTTTCTTGATAATTTTAGCTTGGGGATCTTGACTGACCTCATTAGATCATATTATTTTTACCCTCAAAGGAAGGTAGTGAAGAGCTTGTCTTAGCAATAGGAAAAGGGTCAGCTCTGACATTTTCTTGTGCTCAGGTACTTTCATTGTAAATACTGGTCATGTGTGGTTTCTTTGTAGCCATATTTTAAAGCTACATTTCCATATGTGAGGGTTGTTCCAGTTAAAATAGTTGAAATAATATATTCCATAAACACAGTTAACCAAAGCCCACCTTGTAATACTCTGATGACAAATAAGGAGTTGAGGGCTCACCTGCAGCATTTCCTTCTGGTAGGACTCCCACACACTGCCTTCAGATTTCTTTGTTCTTGATGCTTGACTATATAACATAGGTCATCCAATTAGTACATGTTAGTACAATTTATATTCTTTCTTAATTCTAGGTAAAGTATACTAAGAAAGCATTAGTTTTCCCCATACCACAATGGATCATCTTGGCAAATCCTGGTGTGAACACATGCATGCCGCTTTGGAGGACCCTGATACTTACCTAATGGCAAGTTAACTAGTTCTCCAGAAAAGATAGCTGCTTGGCCTGCCTTTGTGCAAATAACATCTCCAATTTATAAACTTTTTTTCTGAATAGAGGCACACTTAAACGTTTTTGACTGAGAGAGTCTTGTCTAGAGTAAGCATAAGTTAGTTCATTGAACACACAGGGTGAGCAGTGTTTGGACGAGCAGCTCTGTAGTAACAGAGGAGAGCAAAAACAAAGAGGCTAATGCTTGCGTGGCTGGATTTATACTTGCATATGCTGTGCTTTTCCATTGTGTCGAGTTTACCACTCCATTCAGTTCAGTTCTCCCTTCTACTTGGATTTCCCAAATATTTATCTCCAGCTCTGTACTTACTGGAATCCAAAGGTACATGACATCTTGAAGTTCCAAGACACCTAGGATATATTTAATCTAACTCCTTTTCAAGGTATAAATCCTTTCCACAAACACCTAGCAGGTGTAAGTCCAGTTTTTGGGTTTCCACCTGTAGCAGGGACTGCTTATTTCCTCAGTCAGGTGTAATGCCTCCCATAAGGGATCCTAATCATTTTAAGGTCAAATATTCACAGGTCTTCAGTTGTAACAAACATGACAAACAATTGTCAAAACACTGCTGAATTCCTTCTAACATCCTGTAGTTTGTCAGGTTATAATATGCAGAATAAACATGAAATGATAACCAAAAATACTTCAATTATTTGGATGCAGCACTAAATGATTCTGTTAGGCCCTTTGATTTGGCTCATATACCACTACTGATGTAGCCTATAGAAGTACAATCACTTTTTGTTTGCAGCAGATAGAATATGATGGTTGTTTGTAATGCATTAGCCTACCAAACATGCCTACTATTTTAAGAATTTTTGTGAACATTTCTGCTAAGAGGCATCTCTCATCATTTTATTGAGCGTCTGACCTTTGCAAGAATCGTAGGTTTTTTTTTGTGCTTGTGTTTCTAACCATCACTCTATTAATATGTTTTGAATTTTCATTCTGGTTTTCTGATGAGCTAGCTTTAGATCTGCATCATGTTTGGAGCTTTGCCTACCCCCACTCTCAATTTGACTGCAAGTTTTCTTACAGATAGTGTCCCTAAATTTATGCAGCTTTTTATGCCAAGCCATGTGATGTAAATTTTGTAATCTTAGATATTTAATTTGTTTTGATTTGGCTTCTAAAGTAATACAAATTTGTGTGGCAGCAGGACTGTCCTTTCATGACTTGAAATGAAGTAAGGCTGTGCATTTATTACTTATGAAAGAAGGAAGAGATGTTAAAGGGTGGGGAACATGGGAAGATATTGTGGTAGAGGCAGCACAGAACGGTAAAGAATTAGAAAACAGGCTGTAGGGAAAAGTTCTTTCGAGAGCAACCAATTTTTATGTCCTGGAATGTTCTGAGATCTTGGTTGAGAAGGCCTTGTCTACTTGGTCCTTCAACAGAGATTATTTGATTATCAGGATTAATGTTAGCATCTCTAGCCCTAAACTTGGTCTATGCAGGTGTCACTTATTTAGATTATAATCAGCGTAAGAGAGTTAAACTCTCATGCTCCAGCCCTGCACGTATCTACAGCTCATACATCTCCCTTCCTTGGTACTTGTCAAGCATATGGCACTTGATGGGCCTGGTGATCAAATGCATTCTGTTAGCTGTTGGTACTGTAAAGTGCATGACATTATTTGATCCTCTTGAAGTAGTTTTTAATCTACGAATACGTAATTGTCCTTGGGAGTGGCATAGAGAAGGCATGTGTTATGGGAATTGTTTGTCATGTTTGTTACAACTGAATAGTTTTGCCTGGGGCCATCCTGCTTATTATGAACTTCCAGACTTGTGAGGAATCCAGGATAATTTCTTCTTGTCTGTGTTTCAGAAAGAGGCTTGATGCTTCAAAACAATAGAAATCGACAGGCCTCATCATAAGGAGGGACATAAACCTTTCCCAAATGCTTCAAATAAAGGAAAGGATATAATAATGGAAAAACTAACAGTGCTCTGCTTAAAAGACCACTTTCAGAAAGATAAATGGAGCTTTGCATCTGCCCATCTGTCATGCCAGACTTACTGGGTGGCAGCACAATGGTGGAAGTTGAAGGCCAAATAGGCTGCTTGAGGATTTTGCTATGGAAAGATCACAAGCCAATAATGGAAGGGGGGAGAAATCAGGGATTCAGTCTATCACATTGCAGCATAGGACAAATGGGGCTTTCTTGATAATTCATCTTTTTCTCTTTGCTAGGTAGTCAGAGCATTGGTCTGCTGCTACTAGAAAATCTGCCTACTGACTTAGAGTCTCAAAAATTTACTGATCTTATGTTTTGAGGCAATTTTAATACTCTAGATTTGGTCAATAAGGACCATTCCTAAATTCTCTTGTTATTAACTCCATATTTGTCAAGTGTTTACAGTATTCCAGGTAGTGCTAAGTACAGTTCAGATAGAAGTACGGTAGGTCACATGGTAGGACCCATACATCTCCTTCCAAGGCTTTGCTAAGTCCCCCCTGCCCTCCCTCTGCTCCCCAAGTCCCAAATAAGTGGCCTGGGAGATCAACATGTCAAGTATGAATGAAGGATGTTAGATTTAAGAACCAATGCCGAGGCTGTGTTGACTGTTGACTTTGGGATGACGTATCTCTATGTTTGATAATGCTTATCATGTTATGCATATTGTCTTATAGATTAGTGTTTGTCTTTCTGTTAAGCTTTTACTGTTGTCTGATCTCATGGTCCCGTTTTGGATCAGCGGAGTTAAATGTTTACCATGTCCTCTAGTCAAATTACTTTAGGAAATTTTGGTCTGCAATGTATGATCTCAAACATGATTATTAGTCAGTTAACATGTATTTATTGAGAACCTAATATGTATTTATAGCTACACAAGATGTTCAGGAGGGCCAAAAAATTTCCTGTTTTGCTGTTAGCTGCAAAAATTGTTTTCCACTAGTCTTTTACCATAGAGCTTTCTTCCCTCTTGAAGTGCAGAAATAGTATCTGCTACTGATTTATATTCCCTGGCAATGGATAGCACAGTATTAGGAATACAGTGAACATCCAATAATATATTAATTCTAAGAAATAGCTGAAATAAACAGGAATCAATCTATTAGCTTTTTAAAATTCCCAGCCATTTGTTCAGCATGATGATGAAAATGAGTTTTCAGCCAAATTCAAGTGTTTTAATGCAGGCTGTGCCCTCACTCCAGCCAGGTTGAGAGTTCTGCTTAAATCGACTGATTCTAGTGAATAATGTGTAGCCACACTGGGTGGCATTTTGATTTAGAATCATTTTCTAGAATTTGAATGATACCTCACCAAGACATATCTCAACTACTCGTTGCTTTTTGCAGCTCTCATGTCTCCTTCCGCAACAGATAATGGGGATCCTAAAAATCAATTACCTGCAGTTTGCTTTTTGCATTGCTCATTACATCTTATAAGTCATTTGCAGTACTAATGAAATTTCATAGACTGTTTTTCACTCTTTCTTGCCTAATGACTTATTATAGCTTTATGATCCCTCCTTAAAGTCTCAGCAAGCCGCACTGTAATGATAAAAGAGAATAATAGAAAGAGTGAACATCCGAGGGTGAAGGAGAACAGAGCTGGTTTCTGAACTAGTTCTGTCGTTGTCATTGGAATAGACTGCCTGTCACTGAACAGCCTAACATAGAGACCAGAGAAACAGGGTTGTAGAATACAAGAGCTAATTTAAATGCGATAACTTTTTAGGTTGATTTAGTTTAAACATGTCTGTTGGATCTAAAGAATAAAGAGAGATCATCACCCAAGCAAACTGAATTTGATATAAAGGTTCCCCATATTGCCTGGCCATTAGCCAAGACATTATTTTGGTTCTAGGCAACAGATACTGATTCTGCCCAAAAAAAGCATAAACAAATAAACAAAATGATTCCCCAGAAGGAAGTTGGTTAGTGCATATATTCAGGAGGGTTGGTCAAGCCTCAAAAGGGGCAAAGCAAACCAGTATCTCCAGCACCACCATCATGATTTGCCATGTTTCTTTTCTTGTATATTCCTATGAGGATTTGATTTCTTTTTCTTTTTTTTTTCTTGAGAGGGCATCTCTCATATTTGTTGATCAAATGGTTGTTAACAACAATAAAATTCTGTATAGGGGACTCAATGCACAGTCATTAATCAACCCCAAGCCTATATCTCAACAGTCTCCAATCTTCTGAAGCATAACAAACAAGTTCTTACATGGTGAACAAAGTCTTACATAGTGATTAAGTTCTTACATGGTGAACAGTACAAGGGCAGTCATCACAGAAACTTTTGGTTTTGATCACGCATCATGAACTATAAACAATCAAGTCAGATATGATTATTCATTTGATTTCTATACTTGATTTATATGTGAGTCCCACATTCCTCCCTTATTATTATTATTATTATCTTTTAATAAAATGCTGAAGTGGTAGGTAGATGCAAGATAAAGGTAGAAAACATAATTTAGTGCTGTAAGAGGGCAAATTTAGATGATCAGGTCTGTGCCTATAGACTAAGTATTAATCCAAGCTAGACAAGGGCAACAAAACATCCACGGATGCAGAAGATTTCTCTCAAAACAGGCGAGGTGAGGTTCTGAGCCTCCCCTCCGTTGGTCCCCAATTTCTCTCCTGATGGCCTCCCTGCGACTGTCCCTGTCTTAGGTTGTTCCTCCCTTGAGGAATCTTACCCGTCTCTGGCTAACCAGTCATCTTCCGGGGCCATACAGGGAAATGTAAAGTTGGTTAATGAAAGAGAAGCAATATTCTTTGAAAAGGTTAGCTTTTTACTTTGCAGATTTATGCCCTGTGGCTTCTATGCCTAGCATTTGTCTTGAGGTATCTTTACCACTTGGAAGAATTATGATACTTGGTAACTTTCAATATGAGGCACTAATTCTACTAAAGGGTTGTAATTAGGAAGGAAGAAGAAAAGCTATAGAAGTAGCAGATGGAAGAAAGCATGGGAAGGTTGATTATTTCTTTGACATATCTTTATGTAGAGTAACATAAGCATGTATAGGTTTTAAACTACTAATTAAATTGTGCACATACATTAACATAATAGGAATACAGCTACATAACAAAAGCAGACCTACAATTACCAGCCATATCCAGTGAAACCAAGAAAACCAGTGAGGTACCCTAGGTAATTGTGAAAAGTTATCAATGATATGATGGATATTGTCTAACTGAATTTGAATAGTTTGAGAAAAATCGGACAAATTGAAACAACACATTCCTGGGAACTGTTCACATCCCATGTGTTCTTTTAACAGTAGATAGTCTATAGTCGCACAATTTTGGAGCACTGCAACTTGCACTTCTCCTAATTCTTGGTTGTGTTCTGACAGTATAGATCCAGTCAAATTTGTTGTTTTACTGTATGCACAGGTCAGCTTAGATATCTCCTTCTTCATTCCCATGGCAAGTCCAGGAACCAGTGGGATGAATGCAGCTACAACTGCAGCAGCGCCAGGATCTTTGTTGAAGTTTTTTGATGTTCATCTTCTGGAATGACTCTTCCAAAGGATGTTGATGTTGAAAGTTCTTCTTCATATCATATCTTAATTCGTTTTCTGGGTTGCCAAATTAGGCTTTGATCCTCTGTATAAACACAAACAAACCCTATGCCCACACTTTGATATGCCCTTTATACCATTGTGAAGAACCTATTGGAGATCACCACACAGGAATCGCTTTTTTTTTAAGAGAAAGGAATATTATCAGAAAAATGTACTTCCATAGCTGATCATCTGACACCCTTTGAAAGATCAAAATTAAGGATATGGAAAGCATGCATTATCGTTGATTTACAGTTAGTTTTATCCTATCAGGGAGTAATCCCCCTTTTCTTTCTCTTTTTTATTTTGTTATCATTAATCTACAGTTACATGAAGAATATTATGTTTACTAGGCTCTCCCCTATACCAAGTCACCCCACAAACCTCATTACAGTCACTGTCCATCAGCATAGCAAAATGTTGTAGAATCACTACTTGTCTTCTCTGTGTTGCACAGCCCTCCCCTTTCTCCCCCCCATTATGCATGCTAATCATAATACCCCCTTACTTCTCCCCCCCACTTATCCCTCCCTACCCACGCATCCTCTCCAGTTCCTTTCCCTTTGCTACCTGTTAGCCCCTTCTTGGGTTCTGTGATTCTGCTGCTGTTTTGTTCCTTCAGTTTTTCCTTTGTTCTTATACTCCACAGATGAGTGAAATCATTTGGTATTTCTCTTTCTCCGCTTGGCTTATTTCACTGAGCATAATACCCTCTAGCTCCATCCATGTTGTTGCAAAATGGTAAGATTTGTTTTCTTCTTATGGCTGAATAATATTCCATTGAGTATATGTACCACATCTTCTTTATCCATTCATCTACTGATGGACACTTAGGTTGCTTCCAATTCTTGGCTATTGTAAATAGTGCTGCGATAAACATAGGGGTGTATCTGTTTTTTTCACACTGTAGTGCTGCATTCTTAGGGTACATTGCTAGGAGTGGAATTCCTGGGTCAAATGGTAACTCTGTTTTGAGCATTTTGAGGAACCTCCATACTGCTTTCCACAATGGTTGAACTAATTTACATCCTCACCAGCAGTGTAGGAGGGTTCCCCTTTCTCCACAACCTTGCCAACATTTGTTGTTGTTTGTCTTTTGGATGGTAGCCATCCTTACTGGTGTGAGGTGATATCTCATTGTGGTTTTAATTTGCATTTCTCTGATAACTAGCGATGTGGAGCATCTTTTCATGTGTCTGTTGGCCATCTGAATTTCTTTCTTGGAGAACTGTCTGTTCAGTTCTTCTGCCCATTTTTTAATTGGATTATTTGTTTTTTGTTTGTTGAGGTGGGTGAGCTCTTTATATATTTTGGATGTCAAGCCTTTATCAGATCTGTCATTTAAAAATATATTATTCCATACTGTAGGGTACCTTTTTGTTCTATTGATGGTGTCTTTTGCTGTACAGAAGCTTTTCAGCTTAATATAGTCCCACTTGTTCATTTTTGCTTTTGTTTTCCTTGCCTGGGGAGGTATGGTCAAGAAGAGGTCACTCATGTTTATGTCTAAGAGATTTTTGCCTATGTTTTTTTCTAAGAGTTTTATGGTTTCATGACGTACATTCAGGTCTTTGATCCATTTTGAATTTACTTTTGTGTATGGGGTTAGACAGTGGTCCAGTTTCATTCTCTTACATTTAGCTGCCCAGTTTTGCTAGCACCATCTGTTGAAGAGACTGTCATTTTGCTATTGTATGTCCATGGCTCCTTTATCAAATATTAATTGACCACATATGTTTGGGTTAATGTCTGGAGTCTCTAATCTGTTCCACTGGTCTGTGGCTCTGTTCTTGTGCCAGTACCAAACTGTCTTGATTACTATGGCTTTGTAGTAGAGCTTGAAGTTGGGGAGTGAGATCCCCCCCCACTTTATTCTTCCTTCTCAGGATTACTTTGGCTGTTCGTGGTCTTTGGTGTTTTCATATGAATTTTTGAACTATTTCTTCCATGTCGTTGAAGAATGTTGCTGGTAATTTGATAGGGATTGCATCAAATCTGTATATTGCTTTGGGCAGGGTGGCCATTTTGATGATATTAATTCTTCCTAGCCACGAGCATGGGATGAGTTTCCATTTGTTAGTGTCCTCTTTAACTTCTCTTAAGAGTGTCTTGTAGTTTTCAGGGTATAGGTCTTTCACTTCCTTGGTTAGGTTTATTCCTAGGTATTTTATTCTTTTTGATGTAATTGTGAATGGAGTTGTTTCCCTGATTTCTCTTTCTATTGGTTCATTGTTAGTGTATAGGAAAGCCACAGATTTCTGTGTGTTAATTTTGTATCCTGCAACTTTGCTGTATTCTGATATCAGTTCTAGTAGTTTTGGAGTGGAGTCTTTAGGGTTTTTTATGTACAATATCATGTCATCTGCACATAGTGACAGTTTAACTTCTTCTTTACCAATCTGGATTCCTTGTATTTCTTTGTTTTGTCTAATTGCCGTGGCTAGGACCTCCAGTACTATATTGAATAACAGTGGGGATAGTGGGCATCCCTGTCTTGTTCCCGATTGTAGAGGAAAAGCTTTCAGCTTCTTGCCGTTCAATATGATGTTGGCTGTGGGTTTATCATATATGGCCTTTATTATGATGAGGTACTTGCCCTCTATACCCATTTTGCTGAGAGTTTTTATCATGAATGGATGTTGAATTTTGTCAAATGCTTTTTCAGCATCTATGGAGATGATCATGTGGTTTTTGTCCTTCTTTTTGTTGATGTGGTGGATGATGTTGATGGATTTTCGAATGTTGTACCATCCTTGCATCCCTGGGATGAATCCCACTTGGTCATGGTGTATGATCCTTTTGATATATTTTTGAATTCAGTTTGCTAATATTTTATTGAGTATTTTTGCATCTACATTCATCAGGGATATTGGTCTGTAATTTTCTTTTTTGGTGGGGTCTTTGCCTGGTTTTGGTATTATGGTGATGTTGGCTTCATAGAATGAGTTTGGGAGTATTCCCTCCTCTTCTATTTTTTGGAAAACTTTAAGGAGAATAGGTGTTATGTCTTCTCTGTATGTCTGATAAAATTCCTAGATAAATCCGTCCGGCCTGGGGGTTTTGTTCTTGGGTAGTTTTCTGTTTCAATTTCTTTGCTCGTAATTGGTTTAACTTTTGTGTTTCTTCCTTGGATAGTCTTGGAAGGTTGTATTTTTCTAGGAAGTTGTCCATTTCTTCTAGGTTTTCCAACTTGTTGGCATATAGGTTTTCATAGTAGTCTTTAATAATTCTTTGTATTTCTGTGGGGTCTGTTGTGATATTTCCATTCTCATTTCTGATTCTGTTGATGTGTGTTGATTCTCTTTTTCTCTTAGCAAGTTTGGCTAGAGGCTTATCTATTTTGTTTATTTTCTCAGAGAACCAGCTCTTGGTTTCATTGATTTTTTCTATTGTTTTATTCTTCTCAATTTTGTTTATTTCTTCTCTAATCTTTATTATGTCCTCTCCTTCTGCTGCCTTTAGGCCTCATTTGTTCTTTTTTTTCCAGTTTTGATAATTGTGATGTTAGACTATTCATTTGGGATTGTTCTTCCTTCTTCAAGTGTGCCTGGATCGCTATATATTTTCCTCTTAAGACTGCTTTCATTGCGTCCCACAGAAGTTGGGGCTTTGGGTTGTTGTCATTTGTTTCCATATATTCTTTGATCTC
The DNA here is from genome assembly GCF_040802235.1 of Manis javanica. Taxonomy (NCBI): domain Eukaryota; kingdom Metazoa; phylum Chordata; class Mammalia; order Pholidota; family Manidae; genus Manis; species Manis javanica. The sequence continues at coordinate 111,687,896 of NC_133164.1, forward strand.
TATTTTAATTTGTTCATTGATCCATTGATTATTTAGAAGCATGTTGTTAAGCCTCCATGTGTTTGTGAGCCTTTTTGTTTTCTTTGTAGAATTTATTTCTAGTTTTATACCTTTGTGGTCTGAAAAGTTGGTTGGTAGAATTTCAATCTTTTGGAATTTACTGAGGCTCTTTTTGTGAGCTAGTATGTGGTCTATTCTGGAGAATGTTCCATGTGCACTTGAGAAGAATGTGTATCCTGTTTCTTTTGGATGTAGAGTTCTGTAGATGTCTATTAGGTCCATCTGTTCTAGTGTGTTGTTCAGTGCCTCCGTGTCCTTACTTATTTTCTGCCCAGTGGATCTATCCTTTCAGGTGAGTGGCATGTTAAAGTCTCCTAAAATGAATGAATTGCATTCTATTTCCTCTTTTAGTTCTGTTAGTATTTGTTTCACATATGCTGGTGCTCCTGTATTGGGTTCATATATATTTAGAATGGTTATATCCTCTTGTTGGACTGAACCCTTTATCATTATGTAATGTCCTTCTTTATCTCTTGCTACATTCTTTCTTTTGAAGTCTATTTTGTCTGATACTAGTACAGCAACCCCTGCTTTCTTCTCTCTGTTGTTTGCCTGAAATATGTTTTTCCATCCCTTGACTTTTAGTCTGTGCATGTCTTTGGGTTTGAAGTGAGTTTCTTGTAAGCAGCATATAGATGGGTCTTGCTTTTTTATCCATTCTGTTACTCTGTGTCTTTTGATTGGTGCATTCAGTCCATTTACATTTTGGGTGACTATTGAAAGATATGTACTTATTGCCATTGCAGGCTTTGGATTCATAGTTACCAAAGGTTCAAGGTTAGCTCTTTTAGTATCTTACTGCCTAACTTAGCTCGCTTACTGAGCTGTTATATACACTGTCTAGAGATTCTTTTCTTCTCTCCCTTCTTATTCGTCCTCCTCCATTCTTTATATGTTGGTTGTTTCATTCTGTGCTCTTTTGTGTTTCCTTTAACTGCTTTTAGAGGGTAGTTGATTTTATTTTTTGCCTTTAGTTAGTATTTGGTTGGTCTGCTTTCTTTGCTGTGATTTTATTTTCTCTGGTGACATCTGTTTAGTCTTAGGAGTGCTCCCGTCTAGAACAGTCCCTCTAAAATACCCTGTAGAGGTGGTTTGTGGGAAGCAAATTCCCTCAACTTTGCTTGTCTGGGAATTGTTTAATCCCTCCTTCATATTTAAATGATAATTGTGCTGGATACAGTATCCTTGGTTCGAGGCCCTTCTGTTTCATTGCATTAAATATATCATGCCATTCTCTTCTGGCCTGTAAGGCTTCTGTTGAGAAGTCTGATGATAGCCTGATGGGGTTTCCTTTATAGGTGACCTTTTTCTCTCTAACTGCCTTTAAAACTCTTTCCTTGTCCTTGATCTTTGCCATTTTAATTATTATGTGTCTTGGTGTTGTCCTCCTTGGGTCCTTTCTGTTGGGGGTTCTGTGTAATTCCGTGGTCTGTTCCATTATTTCCTCCCCCAGTTTGGGGAAGTTTTCCACAAGTATTTCTTCAAAGACACTTTCTATCCCTTTTTCTCTCTCTTCTTCTTCTGGTACCCCTATAATATGGATATTGTTCCTTTTGGATTGGTCACACAGTTCTCTTAGTATTGTTTCATTCCTGGAGATCCTTTTATCTCTCTCTGTGTCAGCTTCTATGTGTTCGTGTTCTCTGGTTTCTATTCCATCAGTGGCCTCTTGCATCTTATCCATTCTGCTTATAAATCCTTCCAGAGTTTGTTTCACTTCTGTAATCTCCTTCCTGGCATCTGTAATCTCCCTCTGGACTTCATCCCTTAGTTCTTGCATATTTCTCTGCATCTCCATCATCAGCATGTTTATGATTTTTATTTTGAATTCTTTTTCAGGAAGACTGGTTAGGTCTGTCTCCTCTGGTGTTGTCTCTGTGATCTTGGTCTGCCTATAATTTTGCCTTTTCATGGTGATAGAGATAGTTTTCAGAGCTGGGACAAGTGACGGCTGGAAGAACTTCCCTTCTTGTTGGTTTTTGGCCTTCCTCTCCTGGGAGAACAGTGACCTCTAGTGGCTTGTGCTGGGCAGCTGCACACAGAAAGGGCTTCTGATTCTTGCCCGGCTGCAATGGAGTTTATCTCCGCTGTTGCTGTGGGTGTGACCTGCCTCAGGTTGCTGCTCCGATATGGTGGAGCCACGTTGGAGGGGGAACAGCTGGGAGGCTTTTTATCTCCATGAGGGGCGTCTGTGTTCCCTGCTTCCCAGGGGGTTAGAGTGCCCAGATTTCCCCAGATTCCCTGCTGCTGGACTAAGAGTCCCAAGATGCTTCCGTCTGGCTGTGTGGTCCCTGTTCCTTTAAGACTTCCAAAAACCACTCGCGTTTCTTTGTCCCAGGTGCAACATCTGCAGGGACCCACTCACAGGTCTTACTATCCTGTTTCCCTAGTTTTCAGCCCTCCACGCATGCACTGTGTCTGCGCTCTGGTGCAGATGGCTGGGGCTGGGTGCTCAGCAGTCCTGGGCTCCCTCTCCCTCCCTGCTCCAACTCCTCTCCTCCCGCCGGGAGCTGGGGTGTGGGGTGCTCGGGTCTTGTATCTTACCCCCTTTGCAAGGCACTGGACTCTCGCAGGTGTGGATGTAGTCTGGCTGTTGTCCTGTGTCTTCAGGTCTCTCTTTTAGGAAGAGTTTTCTTTGTTGTATTTTCAAAAATATATGTGATTTTGGGAGGAGATTTCCAGTGCTCTACTCATGCCGCTATCTTGGCTCTGCCCAGATTTGATTTCTTTTAAACAAGTTTTTCCAGGTGGCAGTGGAAATGTCCAGGAGCAGACTCAAGAAGGGATATAGTCCTTCCCCAGCTCAGGGTCAAAGATTGTTGGTAAGAGGCTCTCATTGGGTTGGCTAGGGTCATGTGACCCTCCTTTCCAGAGAAATCTTAGGAGGTAGTGGCTAAAAGCACCAGCTCTTGAGCTGGACTGACTGCTTACTGCCTCTGTGATCTTTGCAAAGTTACCACTCTGTACCTCAATTTCCTTATCTGTAAAATGAGGCTAATCATAAGCTTTTAAAATGAGGTGAGTAGACTTGGGCTATTATGGGCTGAATTATGCCCCCTTCAAATTCATATGTGGAAGCCTAACTCTGTTTTCAGAGTGTGACTGTATTTGGCCATCTGGTCTTTAAAGAGGTGATTAAGTTAAAGTGAGGCCATAAGGGTGGCCCTAAAATCCAGCTCATTAATGTCCTTATAAGAGGCAGAAATTTGGACACACAAAGCAATACCATGGGTGCAGATGCAAAGAGGAAAGAAAGTTCTTGTGAAGACACAGTGAGAAGGTAGCCATCCACAAGCCAAGGAGAGAGGCCTCAGAAAGAAAAAACATATCCTGTTGGCGCTTTGATCTCCACATTTTGGCCTGCAGAGCTGTGAGAACAATAAATGTCTGTTGTTGAAGGCCCCCAGTCTGTGGTATTTTGTTGTGGCAGCCCTGGGAAACTAATGCAAGGGCTTTGCATATACAAAACTGTGAGAGACCTCAAGATTGTTTTCTTCCTTTCAGTCTCATATGAAAGTTTCTGAAATATTAGTAACCAGCTGGGCAATCGGGAACTCTGGGAGAAGACCCCCACCACCAGGGGGAGTTGTCAAAGCCCTGTGTGCAGGGGGAGGGATGCACAGAGCCTCTGCCCTCAACAGCCAGAGTGGCTGCCTTTGTTTATCACTGGGTACCCGAAAGTCAGTGGCTAGCCAGACTGGGTTCCCCAGATGACAGTGCTGCCTCCTCCTCCCCTTCCGCTACAATGATCTTCTTATGAGAGACTCTTGGAACTCTCTGGAAATCCTCAATGGGAAATGGGAGATATCAGGGAAGGGCATCTGTGTCACCCTCTTTTCTGGGAACCTGTTCAGGCCCTAATTTGGGTTTGGGTGAGTCCTTCCACCTTGTTTATAACTTAACATTAGACATAAAAAATGCAGACTCTATTTTCTTTTCTTTTCTTTTTTATTAAAGTATCATTGATATACAATGTTATGAAGGTTTCACATGAACAGCATTGTGGTTTCAACATTCACCCATATTATCAAGTCCTCACCACCCCCCACCCCTCACCCCATTGCAGTCACTGTCCATCAGCATAGAAAGATGCTATAGAGACTTCTCCATGTTGTACTGCCTTCCCTCTGACCTACTTATATTGTGATTGTGAATTACAGTGCCCCTTAATCCACTTCTCCCTCCCTCCCCAGCCACCCACCCAATCCTCTTCCCTTTGGTAACCTTTGGTCCATTCTTGGAGTCTGTGAGTCTGCTGTTATTTTGTTCCTTCAGTTTTGCTTTGTTTTTATAATCTGCAAATGAATCAAATCATTTGGTACTTGTCTTTCTCCACCTGGCTTATTTCACTGAGCATAATACCCTCTAGCTCCATCCATGTTGTTGCAAATGGTAGGATTTGTTTTATTTTTATGGCTGAATAATATTACATTGTGTATATTTACCACCTCTGCTTTATCCATTCACCTACTGATGAACACTTAGGCTGCTTCCATATCTTGGCTATTGTAAATAGTGGTGCGATTAACATAGGGGTGCATCTGTCTTTTTGAATCTGGGATCTTGTTTTCTTTGCGTAAGTTCCTAGGAGTGGAATTACTGGACCCAATAGTATTTCTACTTTCAGTTTTTTGAGGAACCTCCATATTGCTTTCTACAATGGTTGAACTAATTCCCACCAACAGTGTGGGAGGGTTCCCCTTTCTTGCGCATCCTCGCCAGCATTTGTTGTTCCTTGTCTTTTGGATGTTGGCCATCTTAACTGGTATGAGGTGCTATCTTGCTGTGGTTTTAATTTGCATTTGCCTGATGACTAGCAATGTGGAGCATCTTTTCATGTGCCTGTTGATCTTCTGAATTTCTTCTTTGGAGAAGTGTCTCTTCAGATCCTCTGCTCATTTTTTAATCAGGTTATTTGTTTTTTGGGTGTTGAGGCATGTCAGTTCTATATATACAGCTTCTATTTTCACTCTTGCCTGAGACTCCCCAAATATGAGTTAATGCATGTTAAGGCAGTGCTTGGCCCATAATAGTATTTTACTTAATAGATGATAATTTTTATTGTTCTTGTGTTACTGTGATATCTGGTCTGGGGTAGAAGTCTATGATTGGCACATATTCAATAATCTATTCTTTAAGGAACAGGAATTCGCTGTTATGATTACCAACCTTCACCTGAACTGTATGGATTATAGAATATTTTTTTATAGGAATGTGAGAAATCTTATCAGAAAAATAATAGGAAAGTTCCCTTGTTCCCTAAACATTGTTCTGTAAAGTAAGGAGTCTCATATCTTTTCACTTCTCAATGTATAGAAATGATTTTATATTTGTTTTATTCCAATTTCATATGGAATTATTAATACTAAGCAACACACGGCAATGTGCAGCCACAAAATTTAAGTCATAAATGTTGTACTTGAAACAAAAAATGTTAAGATGTGAGGGAAGATAAGTAAAACAAATTACCCAATTTACTGTAATTGCGTCCATTCATTTTCACAAACCAGTGTTAAGGGTTGTTAAATGGAGAAAAATGTTCCATATCTAGGTTAAGTTCTCTAAAGTATCTCTACCTCCTTTAACTCCTGGGGAAGAAAAATCAAAAGGCAGACAGTGTTATAGGAAAGAGAACAAAGCTATTCTTCCTAATAGAAAGAGCAGGAGTGTAGAAAATTTTGGGGTTACTAACATTACACTCATCTGTGTCCTGCATTGCCGGCCATTGCTGGCTGGAACTGGAGCATGTGTGCGCTCCAACCAGAGGCCTGAGATGCGTGTTGGGCGAGGTGGAGGAGGGCTGGATGACATTTAAATTTAGTCTGCAGTAGTATAAAACATTAACAAGAAATAATAAACTACAGATTGGATTTGGTAATTAATAAGAAGCACTTTATTTTCTGTCAGAAGGAAGTATTTCAAAATGCCAAAATTGCCCTACGAAAGATCTTCCATACGTCAACCTGACATTTTATCCTTTGAAGTTATTTTTGAACCTGACCAGCTGGAAGCAGTATAGTTTTAAATTGACCGGCCTGTGTAAACTGGCAACAAGCTCCAGTGATATTTGCTCTTTCATCTTAACCGTCAGTGACAGGCAAGAAGAACACTCCAGAGATTGAGATTTTTAGAGTCATATAATTGAAAATTGAGTTTATCTGTAAAAATTGTAGTCTGAGTGATCCATGGATTTATATAGTTCCTAAAAGTAGTATTTTAAAGCTTTATTTTAGTCCAATGTAAGCTCCAGGAAGAGCTTATAGGGAGAAATAGAAAATAATAGTATTAATGAGAATAAAATTATAATATAAAATGTATTATATTGTGTATACTGTAGTATTAAAAACAATAATTCTTCCATTAAAAAATACTTATCAAGGGTCCACTTTTTGATGCCCACTGTACTGGGTGATGAAAATCAAAACCAGTCTTGATCTCGGCTTCACAGTGTTGATGGCCTCACGAGAGAAGCGCCACTAATTTATGTTTAACATGGTACTTGTGACAACCATTACCGAAAGAGGTTCCTGTAGATAGTAGTGCCTGCACTGTGGGTACTGAACAGAGACAGATGGTGCCTGCAAAGCTTCCCAAAGAAAGTGATGCTGGAGCTGAGATCTGAAGGATGAGAAGGAATTAGCTAGGAAAAGCAAAGAGCTTTTGCAGGGAACAGCATGGAGCAAACAGCGCTGAAAGTAGGTCAGGAGGCGGAGATAATAAAGGGCCTCACAGAGGCTGGATAATTCCTTTCAAAAAGTTGTACGAGTTGTAGAATGTGGGAGTGAAAAGTCTATGAAGTAATGAAATTCTGCAGCTTCCAGTTGTAACACTAAATGCATAAAGGAGCTATGTCATGGATGTGTTGTCTCACTGCTGAACAAATTACATTGTGTTTGCACTGATGTATGCGCGATCTATATGATTCATTGAGCCAAATGATTGATGCTTTTGGTACAGAAGTGCACAGAACATTTTTTCCATGTAATGATCTATGATGTCCATTGAAAGCCATAGAATTCTAGTAATAGAGAGATTATAAGGATCCCTGTTGGTCAATTTTCTCTTCCTTAGAGAAACAGAGAAAAGGTAATTTCCCATGGTCTTACAGTAACTTAGTTCCAGGGCTTATGTTAAAGTATACATTTCTGAATTTCTATTCTGTCACTTTTATTTATCACATACAAGTCACACAACCTCCAAAAAAATACTGCATGTGTGTCAACAGTTAAACACATTTTGCTTCTGTTAATGACATTGATGACCAGCTGTAGTAATATTAACAAGACTGCATATTTTCATGGCAGAGATCCAAGTGCACAAGAGAGATTTGGGAGCTTGCTGAAACTAGAATAAATACTTCACACAAGTGGAAATCTTTCAAAACTACAGCCTTAAAAGCAGAATGAATTGTTTGCTACCAATTATGGTGGGTAGGTGTTTGATGAAAGTGAAAATGAATTCGTCTCCAAGAAAATACAGCTTAAAGACACTCCACAATTGATTTTTCTTAAAGATCACATATTTGTCCCGCACTTGCACATACATCCACTCCTATAAACAATACGATTGTCTTCATCATGCTCCGGTCAAATTGGCAGCATGATGCAGCTTTTGGGAAGCTGATTTGAACTGAAAGCTGCTTAATTAACCATGTGTCACAAATCTGCCTTGTTTAAACAGAAGATCCTCAGTGCTGTGCTTAGAAAAATGGTCGAGGGATTTCAAGCATTGAAACACTTATTTACTTTTAGAAAGGATACAGATTTCAATTCTGGCTTTTTTTTTTTTTGGAGGGGAAAGGTGAGTCTTCAAATAGGGAAATTAGACATGGGAGAGGCCACTGGAAGATTTAACTGGCATAAGAATCATTTCCACGAATGAAGCACTTGTGTGTTTTCTGTTTCATGTAATCATGAGGGTTGTTGTCTATGCTCTTCATTGCAAACATATTGTTTTGGTGAGATCAACTGCTGAGTGCGTTATTGTTCTGAGCTGAGTTTGAGAGGCCCCCACCGCATGACTCTCTCCTTTTCAGTCTCTCAGAAGACACTGTGATATTGATTACAGTGATGCAGTGGGGCTTTAGATTGAGACACTGAACTATAAAACCAATAACCAACTCATTTATTTATCCAAGTTTTTTTATATTGAAGTCTAGTTGCTATACAATCTTACATTAGTTTTAAAGTATACAACACAGTCGTTTACCAGTTCACCTGTATTATTAAATCCTCACCCCAACTAATGCAGTTACTATCTGTCACCATAGAAAGATGTTACAGAATCATGGTCTATACTCTCCATGCTGTACTACCATCCCTGTGACCAATTTATATTGTAACTGAGAATTTTTGTGTCCTTTCATGCCCCTTACTGTCGCTACCCACCCATCTCAAACCCTCCCCTGTGGTAACCACCAGTCACTTCTCAGTGTCTCCGAGTCTCCTGCTATTTTGTCCACTTTTTGTTTTGTTTTAGTATAGTAAGTACCCTCTAGGTTCATCCATGTTGTTGCAAATGGTAGGATTTCTTTCTTTTATTGGCTGAATAATATTCCACTCTGTGTATATACTACATTTTCTTTACCCATTCATCTATTAATGGAAACTTAGATTGCTTCCATATGTTGGCTATTGCAAATAATGCAGCAGTAAATATAGGGAGGTATATATCTTTTCAAGTCAGGTATTCTGTTTTCTTTGTATAAATTCCTAGAAGTGGAGATACTGGGTTGTATGGTATTTCAATGTTTAGCTTTTGAGGAACCTCCATATTGCTTTCCATAGTAATCACACTAATTTACATTCCCACCAACAGTGCAGGAGGGTTCCCTTTTCTCCACATCCTCACCAACACTTGTTATTTCTTGTCTTTTGGAAAGAGGCCATTTTAACTGATGTGAGGTAATATGTCATGTGGTTTTGATTTGCATTTCCCTGATGATTAGTGATGTGGAGCAACTTTTCATGTGCCTGTTGGCCATCTGTATTTCTTCTTTGGAAAAACGTCTCTTTAGCTCCTCTGCCCATTTCTAATCAGATTATTTGGAGTTTTTTGGTGTTGAATTGTATGTGTTCTATATATATATTGGATGCTAATCCCTTATCAGATAAATCATTTACAAATATATTCTCCCTACTATAGGCTGTCGTGTTCTGTTGATGGTGTCATCCGTAACCAGTTTAAAGCAGAGTTCTAGCTTGTTTCATTCCCACTGCATGTGAAGAAGCTATCTTCATTTACCGCCCCATATTCCTCCTAATACTGTTTATATACATTTGTCTTTCCTACTACATATTGAGAATATATCATAGTCTCTTTGGAGGATGGAATCTGTGCCTCATACATTTATCAAGTTAAAGAAATGTATGTTCAAATTTGAAAAATGACTTAAAAGCAAGCAGAACAAACCATCTTTAAGTTGAGGACCCTCCTTAGCATATGTGTGCACACAAATGCACATGCATGGCATGCTGCAGTCTGGTCTATCTACATTCTATATCAGTATATAAATATAAGTATATATGTGTATGTATTCAGTTTTTACAAATAAAATGTCATTCCTCAATTATCTGTATTCATATATTCATGTTGGAAAAGATAGGAAGCAAAACATTTAGTTAGTACTAATTAGTTATATTTGAATTGAAATATCACTTTGAGTTTTTACTTTACCACTCATATATTTAGTTTTCTTGGGTTCCTTTAGCAAATACATTTATTCTTTCATCTGCTGTAACATGAAGGGCATAAACTTTAGAGTAGTCCAGAGAACATTTAGCTCACAGTAAAAGTTAAGTAAAATATAGATAGCAACCTCTCCTAATGATAACTTAGTTTGCTGTTATTCAAAGATGGATGTATTAACTGGTAGGTTTGAGGGGGACAGTTTTGATTTGGGAGTTAGGAGAAGTGGCTGTGGGAGTTGCAATTTTTACTAGAGTTTCATGTTAGTATCTAAATTATCAGTGGTTTCCTAGTTCTGGGAACAGCTATGGAGTAGACTCTATTCATGTGTTTCCTGAAATTTATATCCAATAAAAATTCCTAAATTAAGGGAATGTGGAGAAACCTTCATTCATTATTTCATTCAGTATTTATTAAGCACTGACTTCATTCCAAACCCTGTCTCAGACTCTGAGGACACAAAGATAACAGCCACCATTTCTCCTCTCTAGGAGCTCTTGGCTAAAGAACCTACTCCTACAGATCAAACTGTAGGTGTACGTGTGTGTTGTTTGTCTTGTTTAACTATGAGTATTCTTGTAGCATTTTTTAAAATGCAAATATATCCTCAGGAAAAAGATTTCTGAGAAGTTAAGACCCCTCCCCCCATAACTTCTCCGAGTCGCCGAAAGGAAGCAGTCCTGGGAATGGAAACTACTTAGGTTTTGAAGCCACTGAAATCTTGGCTGAAACCTATGGTCTGACGGTCTTCAAATCTCACGCTCTGGGCTTTGCCAATGACTTTGGGAGGTTAAAACCTCCCTTCCAGTGATGTGCCAAAGCTTTGAGGTAATTTAAAGTGTCTGGCACTAGGTCAGCATTTAATAGTTGCCTAGATTTGTTTTTAATGCAATTGTAAATTAATACAATCAATAGTTTGGTAGGAGAGTCAGCCAACCATTATGGTCAGGAGCCCTCATCTGGAATAGCCAGTTCGCTGGGTTCTGATTCTGGTCCTGCCACGCTCTAGTTTATTTGATCCTGGGGAATCTCTCTGGGCTACTTTTTCCTCATAGGTTTTACAAATGAAAAGTAAATGAGTTTGTGTTAAGAATAGAATGTATGAATAGTTCCTGGTACATACTAAACAAATATTTGTTAAAAGCAAATGTGTTTGCTTTATGTGATTCTATAGAATCTATGTTTATTTTATTAGATACAAACTTTCAAGATTTTTGAGGCATTTTTATTAACTTTTTAACAATGAGATGGCTAATATTAAAAGAGACTGACTAGATCATCTTTAGTTATGTTTTTAATGTTTCTCTTAATATAAAAATTACTAAGTGGACTAAAAAGATTTTATAGAAGTAATTTTATTTGCATTCTTATTTTGGGTATGGTCTTTATTTGCTTGCTATTTTTTTTGCTAAATGACTCCAAGCTTATATTTTAAAAAAATCATAGAAGTGCAGATTTTCAGAGTTTAGAAGGATATTTATTTCAACTATCACATTTGATTGCTAGGGTAATAAAGTTCCAGGATGATTAACTGAATTCTTGGCCACTCTTAAAAGAAATGTCTGGAGGTCAGAGATGTTAAAATTAATGCTTAAAATGTGACTTTTAAAATTACCACAGTGGATGTCAGAATTTCTGTAACCTCTATTGCTCATTACTACCAATACTGTTGGGCTGTACATATGTGCATAAGCAGACTCACCAATATGGTTCACATGAAATTAGCAATGACATTTTTTAGTTTAGAAGTCACAGCTGTCATGATGTTGGAGAACCAGCTGTTGTAAGTGATAAGTTGCTTAAGTTATTTGAGACTGTAACAGTAGTATTGTTTAGGGATGTTATTAAGGTCAAGGAGATTCTTATCTGTTCATGTCAGTAATACAAATGTTAAAAGTCTAATTTATGTTTGTGCTTTTTCCTCCAAAGACTTTAGAGGTATTTTAGAAAAATCATCAATAAATTGTTATACATTATAATAAACATTTGGAAAAGAGAGTATTTATGATGTTCATTGTCTATTGTTTTAAAATTCTGTTTGGTTGTCCAGTTTCAAAGAATAACTATATTGTTTGCTATTTAACTAATTTTGTCTTATCTCCCCAGTACTCTTTTTTTTAATTAAGGTATCACTGATATACACTCTTATGAAGGTCTCACATGAAAAACATTGTGATTACTACATTCACCCATATTATCAAGTCCCCCCACCCCATGCCCCATTGAAGTCACTGTCCATCAGCATAGTAAGATGCCACTTGTCTTCTTTGTGCTACACCATCTTCCCTGTGACCCCCCACACCATGTGTACCAATCATAATACCCCTCAATCCCCTTCTCCCTCCTTCCCCACCCACCCTCCCTCACCCCTCCCCTTTGGTGACTGCTAAGTCCCTTCTTGGACTCTGTGAGTCTGCTGCTATTTTGTTCCTTCAGTTTTGCTTTGTTGTTATACTCCACAAATGAGTGAAATCATTTGGTACTTGTTTTTCTCCACCTGGCTTATTTCACTGAGCATAATACCCTCTAGCTACATCCATGTTGTTGCAAATGGTAGGATTTGTTTTCTTCTTATAGCTGAATAATATTCCATTGTGTATATGTACCACGTCTTCTTTATCCATTCATCTGCTGATGGACACTGAGGTTGCTTCCATTTCTTGGCTACTGTAAACAGTGCTGCAATAAACATAGGGGTGCATATGTTCTTTTGAATTTGAGACCTTGTTTCCTTTTGGTGAATTCCTAGGAGTGGAATTCCTGGGTCAAATGGTATTTCATTTCGAGTTTTTTGAGGAACCTCCATACTGCTTTCCACAATGGTTGAACTGATTTACATTCCCACCAACAATGTAGGTGGGTACCCCTTTCTGCGCATCCTCGCCAGCATTTGTTGTTGCTTGTCTTTTGAATGTTGGCCATCCTAACTGGTGTGAGGTGATATCTCATTGTAATTTTAATTTGCATTTCCCTCATAATTAGCTATGTGGAGCATCTTTTCATGTGCCTGTTGGACATCTGAATTTCTACTTTGGAGAAGTGTCTGTTCATATCCTCTGTCCATTTTTTAATTGGGTTATTTGCTTTTTGGGTGTTGAGGCACGTGAGTTCTTTATATATTTTGTTGTTAACCTGTTATCAGATATGTCATTTACAAATATATTCTCCCATGCTGTAGGATCCCTTTTTGTTCTGCTGATGGTGTCCTTTGCTGTACAGGAGCTTTTTAGTTTGATGTAGTCCCATTTGTCCCTTTTGTTACCCTTGCCTGAGGAGATGTGTTCCGGAAAAAGTTGCTCATGTTTATATTCAAGAGAGTTTTGTCTGTTTTCTTCTAAGAGTTTTATGGTTTCATTTTCCCAGTACTCTTTGAATGATACTTCTAACTCTAATTAGAGTTGCCAGAAAAAATACAGCTGTCCCTTGAATTTAATTTCAGATTAACAATAATCATAATCATACTATACAATTTTTTGTTTATCTGAAATTAAAATTGAACTGGGAGTCAATTATTTTTGTTTGCTAAATCTGGCAATCCTATGAATAATATTACAAGTTGAAGAAATTCTCAAAATCTGGGTTTTTTTGGAAGTTTGACACCTATTTCAAGATATAGACAAAACCATTACTTTTGTGAAATACCCCGATGCTTTCCCGAAGATTCAGGCTTCTTTTTAGCTTCTACATGCCTTTAATGTGCCCATATTATGGCACATATCACAATATGTTATCATTTGTCTTTACAACTTCTCTTATATGCTAACCAATGAAGGTAGGAGCTCTGTTTTATTCATCTCAGTGTCACCAGAATTTAGCTCTGTGCCTGGCAGATGAAAGAGATATTTGTTAATGAATAACGGAGGCTCTTTGGTGCCCAGACTTCAACCTCCTACTGCTGTCCAGACAAATGGACATCCTAGGGCCTTCAATTTATCCATAGGGCCTTCCAGTCAGCAGAACTAAAACTTAGTCATCTTTCCATAAAATTGGATTCTGTCCCTCCATTTCCTAACCTGGTTGATGGCAACAAAGGTCATTGTCAGCCAAGTACTTTAATATCTCTTGTATATAGCCCTCGTTTCCCACCCCATTGCAGAACAGAAAGTACCAAAGATAAAATAGAACTAAAATTCAGAAATAAGAAATTACTTATGAATACAAGCATTTTTTAGTTCAACATCTATATGTAAATCTAAAACAAACCCCTAAAATACCTGATGCTGATGTCTGAGTTTCAAAAAAAGAGTAGTCTATAATATCTACAATAGAATTTTTAGTAAACACTAAAACATTATATAAAGGGACATAATTTTATTTATAGAAGGTGATTGCACTTGCAGAATAATTCAATATAAATGATCTATTTTTTCATGTTTTCATAAATATTCTAATTTGTTGTTGTTCCCTTCCTCCTCCTTCACTTTCTCTCTCTCTTTCCCTCAACCCCTGAAAAACTTGGATTAATTTGAGATTCAGACAGGATTATGTGACTTGTTCTCAGTCACCCAAGTGGTGGTAGAGTCCAGAATTGATGCGTCCTCTGCAACCTAAGCCAGTGCTTTTTGAAATGTATGCTTGGAAGTTGCTCATTTTCAAGTCTTGAGTATATTTATTGGCCCACTAATAACACTTTAAGATGGATATTGTCATTTCTGTTTTAAAAGATCAGTTTTGTAATTGTATAGTCTTAAGTACACACACACACACACACATTCTTCTTAAATATTTGGCCTGAAAATATACCATAAAGTGGGGAAGAGAAACTATTATTTGCATTGCTTCCTGCTTATTAGCTAGCTGCTTCCCAGGCAGGATGCTATGAGATCTGAAGAAGAATGGTATTCTTACCCTAGTTTGGCTACTTTCCCTCTGTTCAGTATTGCATAAATTGTCTGACCCCATTAATCCCATTTTCTTATTAATAAGTGGAAAAAATAAGACCTATTTCTTGTGCCTATCCTGTACTCAGCCATGTTGGTTTTTTTACCTTTCCTTTGCCAGCCCTTCATTGTTGGAAAACAAATTATTTATGCATATGAATAAACCTACTTTGTTATCTTGGTTCAGCTTATATTTTATTTATTAACACCTCATTAGAATGATCTTTAAAAAATATATGGGCAATGAGTTCTAGTTAGTTTGAATTCAAACACCTAGGCTATTCAATATAGGCACTAAAATATTGATCTGTGAAAATTTTACTACATCTTAGTGTTTTGCATATTAAAAATGTCATTTTAGTGAGTCAATTGAATGTATCATTTCCATGTAAAATTACATTTGTAGATTTCCTGAAAAGGTGCAAATCCATGCTGTATGCTCATCACAGGCTAGCAAAGCCCATTGTATTTGAATAATTGCCTTCATTAACAGAATTATTATTTTTTCAATTGTGTCAAAAGCTTTGTGAATTGCAAATGATTTACTTCATCAGGCCGGAGAAAGAAGTGCTTCAGAGGATGGGGCTTCTACATAAACATATTTCTAGGTAATTAAATCTCTAATATTTGCATTTCTAGAATTATGAGTGAGGGTAAGAATCTTTATAAAAATACTATGACAAGTTCAAAACATTCAAAAAAAGTTTTAACTGTAATACTGTGAATATTTTTGTTCATGCTGCATAGCTCAGGAAATAAAATATTACCAATTAGTTGACACTTCATGCATTCTTTTCTCCATCTCACTCCCTCCTTTTACATTATCCAAAATTTGGATTTATCATGCCATGTATCCTTTCTTAAATATGTTTTTGGTGCATATGTTTACATTCCTAAGTGATACATCAGCCTGGATTTGCAGTTTTTAAACATTGATATAAATAATTAATTTTCTTGACTCTTATGCTACTATTTTTTCCTGCTTAGTATTAATTTAGTGAGATCCCTCTCTATTGATATATGTATCTCCACTTCATTTACTTTTACTGCTGTGCCATTATTCAGTTAAGAGGCAATTAGGTTGTTTCCAATTTTTTTCAATTACAATAATTGCAGTAATGAACATATGTTGTTTATGTTTTTGTACAGATGTATGAGTTTTGTTTGTCTATATACATATGAGTGGAATTTGGAATTTCTGGGTATATATACACACACACACACACCTCTTCAACTTCATGAGACATTACAAAATTTCTCACTCATAAGGCTGTATCAGTTTATACTGGCCAGCAATGTATAAGAATTCCCTTTGCTCCACATCTTCTGCAATTCATGATTTATGTGACCTTTGTATATACAATAGGGTCAATTAGTGGTTTAGTTTACATTTTTCAGATTGCTAATGACTTTAAAACATTTCTCTTGTTTGCAATTTCTCTTCTGTGAATGGCTTTTTGTTTTGTTTTGTTTTCTTCAAGTTATTCTTTGTGATGGCTAATTTTATGTGTCAATGTGATGAGGCTAAGGATGCCCAAATAGCTTGTAAACACTATTTCTTTACAAAAAAACTAAAAAAATTTATGTGTGTGTGTGTGTGTGTGTGTGTGTGTGTGTGTGTGTGTGTTATTGATATGGTAAACACTATTTCTGGGTCTGTGGGTGTGTCTGTGGAAGAGATTAACATTTGATTTGGTGAACTGAGTATAGCATATGGCCCTCCCCAATGTGAGTGTGTGTCATCCAACTTGTTGAGGGCCTGAATCAAACAAAAAGGCAGAGGAAGGGTGGCTTCACTCTCTGCTTGAGCTGATACATCTGACCTCTGCCGTCAGACAGAGGTTGATCCTGATTCTGGGACTTCGGGTCAGGACTTAAACCATCAGGCCTCGATTCTCAGGCCTTTGACTCAGACCAAATTACATCACTGACATTCCTGGTTCTCCAGCTTGCAGATGGCATCTAGGGCTCCTGGCCTCCATAAACACTTGAGCCGTTTCCTGTAATCAATCTCCTGTATATATCCTATTGGTTGTGTTTCTTTGGAGAACTCTAGTACCCCCTTCTATTGTTTTGTTCTCTTTTTCTTATTGATTTGTGGGAGTCCTTTATAAGTTCTGGATTTATATCTCTGTCTATAATTATTGATTATACTTTTTCTTTTATGCACAGAAAGTATAAGTTTTAAACTGATCAGCATTTTCTTTTTATGAGTTGTGCTTTTGTATCTTAATGATGAAAAATGTTACTACCTGATATCATAAAGTAAAACATCTTCTGTGTTTTCTTTTGCTTTTTGTATTTAGATCTTTAATCCAATGACAATAGATTTTTATCTATAGTGTGAGACAGGGATTCAGCTTTAATTTTTTTGCATGTGGCTACCCCTCATTGGAGTATCAGCTTTGAATACTCCATCTTTTCATCACTAATCTTTCATACTAATTCCATTAAGTCTCCATAGAGATATTGGCCTATTTATTTTGTACAATTGGTCTATTTGTTCATGTATAATAATAATATCTTAGCTTTATAATATCCTTTTTCATGGTAGGAGCAAGCCTCTAACCTTATTCTTTCTCTTCAAAATGCTTTGAAGCTAGGATAAGATAAATTTTATGTTACTTGTCTCAGTTTTATATATATTTCAAAAGAAAGCAAAAATAACATGTGAATTTCTTGATAAAATAAAAAGTGAGTAGTTTGGTAAATTTCAATGAATTTGTTCACCTTTAGAACAACTCCTGAGAATAAATATTTTTATCAAGCATTTTTACTCTTGAAACCAACTAAAAACATTAAATAATTTACACAAGATTATACACTTAGCAAGTGAAGACTCAAGCTATAAATTACGTCTGTCTGAAGCTGTGAAACAGTGGCCCCAATTAGTGTAAGTCATGTTGCTTAGAGCATGAAGCTACAACGCTGATGAGAAAATTAATCTGTCAAATTTCTTCTCAATTTTGGATTTATCATATCATCATAATTACATTCATTACCTTGGTTGAATCAATTTAAGTCTACCTTTTTTCCTTACTTCTTTATTATCAACCTCTGGAGATATTGATTTCCCCTGTGAGACAATATAACTGAAAAAATTGTGACTGACATTCTTGCTTTGGCTAAAGGCAATGTTTTAAGCTGTGTGGTTTCTTTTTCTGTGTTTAACAACAAACCGTGCCAAACACTACTGCATTTGAACTATAAGTAACTATTGTTAGATATTAACAGATTAAATCTTCCAGACTATGAATGTGTCTGTCCCTATTCTCTGCTTGTCTCCCAGAATTATTACATTACTTGAATTGATAGGTGAACACTTTCAAAGTCAGATTTGATTTTTAAAAATGTATAGTTATAGTTAGTTCAAATTAGTAATATGAATGCTCTGACTAGTTATGGATGATCTTTTATGCAGGGGACCTGCAAAACCTGGGGATTATTGTAGACACAGAGAGGCATTTTGAGATATTAGCAAAAACTCTGGATTAGAAGTTGAGAGATAAACCAATAAGTGGTTTTGTAGTCTTGAGCCAATCTTTTCACTTCTGTGCCATCATTTCCTCTTTTGAGATACGGAAATGTCTCTTGCCCAATCTATCTTTTAAAGATTTTGAGAGAATATAATGAGAAAGAACTGTGAACATTATAATAACCATATTGATGCAAATGTTTTAAAAACTGTTAAAAGCAAAATTTGTGCAAATACAAGATATTGTTATTAACATACTTATTATGTTTTCATTAGTTTCAGGCAAATGATAGCATTAGAAGAGTCTTTGAAAAGTTGCAGCTTAATAAAAAGGCAGGGTTTACTGCAATCACATGAGTCAATTAAACAAGATATTTGTAGTTAAACATTTCAAAATATACTTCTAGGTTAAGACTATAAATGATGCTTAATAATGATGGATTTTTATAGAGTTAAAATATGCTACCTTATTACTGATTGTAAAGTGGGAACCAAAAATCATTGTTTGTTCATGTTTTCACTTCTCAAGAAGAAATATCTCTTTCTAGCTCTGCATCTGCAAAAACTTACTGCATTTTGTTCTTCTAATTTATTCAGGAAGTCCCCAGCTTCTAAATGGATTGAGTTCCAAAAGTACAGTGTAAGTAAGTTTTTTGGAACAGAGAAAATACTTTTCTTCCTCCAATTAAAAAAAAAAACCAACCTGCATGCTCCAGGATTTTCCACATTCTGGCCTTCACTCATACTTTCTCACTGGCCTGGAAGGAGTTAAAATTCTACTCATACCTCAAAGTCCAAGACAGCAAGTCCTTTGAGAGCAGAGCGCACCACATGCATTTGTGAGAGCATCAGTGCCCTCAGGCTTCCTAGGCCACTGGGGCCCTCCTCCTCTTTCATGTGCAAATGTGGTAGCAAGAGCCCCAGCGGGACTGAGGACTCTAACCTTGGTCTCTATTACCCAGAGGGTTCTGGGGGTAGAGTCTTTGGTCCTGGTTATTGTTTGTCCTACTCTTCTCTGCTGCTCCCCATTGCTTTGTAGGTTTCCCCTAAACACTGGTCTGGCAGCACATGTTACCCAACAAGAGGCTGTGGAGGATGAGCAGATACTAATGCCGTAACACTGTGCGTGTTCTGTGAGTCAGCCGGCTCCCAGAAGCCGTCAGCCCTGCCAGTCACGGGGCGTCCACACAATCTTTTCAGGTCCTCCTCTCACCGCCTTCGTGTCTCTGGGACCCAGTCTTCTTTTTCCCGAGGGAATCCTCCTCATCCCACCCTTGGTTCTCACAGCCCCAGACCAATGCCTCTTCTTCCTCCTTCGGGCACACTGATAAGTAAATAAATAAACAGATGAAACATCAGCTGACATCATCTCTCAGAAACCTGCTGCTATCTTTAACCCCATTACCTTACGCAATGAGGAGAAACATTACTATACAAAACAATTAGCATATCTACTGAGCTTTGGGATTGTTTTATCAGGGTTTAGGGCTGCCTCAAAGCTGCAGGCAAAGGTGAGTAAGAGCTGTAAACCCGTAAGTGCTCCATGGAGTGGCCTCTTGAGAATAAACAGGAAATTGGTTTTTCCTCCCTTACAAGTCACAGGAAATAAACTGCTTTGCGGTCATTTGAAAATAGTAATCTTTTTGTATTTTTAAGAATTAAGAGTTCAGAAAAACTTGCTGTATTTTATTTTCAGCAGATAC
Organism: Manis javanica; assembly: GCF_040802235.1. Taxonomy (NCBI): domain Eukaryota; kingdom Metazoa; phylum Chordata; class Mammalia; order Pholidota; family Manidae; genus Manis; species Manis javanica. Next base: position 111,707,701 of record NC_133164.1, read on the forward strand.
CTAGATATAATCAGTACTGGGTTCATGTTTGTTGATGAATGATTGAATGAATAAGCCATAAAAGATGATCATCAAGCCTCTCCTAATTGACCTTGTTGGAAATAGCTTCCCTCTGACTGTTTTTGTAGCATTTTGTATATAGCTTTCTAATTTTTTATATCTCTTTCTAACTTGTAGTATGGTCATTTGTGTGCGTTTCATGCCCTCTACTATGAATGTGTTGAGAAGAGTAAGCATATGTTTTTGTTATTGTATATTTTATCCATATTCCATAACTTTCCACATACTCCATATGTTTCAGGGATCAGTTAACCTGGTAGACCTGCTTATTTGTCCCTCCTTCCGTCCGTCCATCCATCCATCCATCCATCCATTCATCCATCCATTCATTTCTTAATCAGAGTGGCATAACAAGAGAGATCTTCTGGCATATTACTAAGGATGCCCGCCCTGGAGCCTCAGTTTCCCCACATATAAAATCCAACATGTAAAATGACAGTAGTATATTTACCTGAATCCTAAGGTTGTTTTAGAATTGAATGAGAGGATACACACACACAAAGTGTTTAAGGCTGTGCTGGGTCCATAGTAAGCACCCAGTAAATGTGTTAGCTATGCTTGTTGTTATTAATTCAAGAAGAAAAGATGGAAACTGCCTATTTGTCAGGACCTATTGGGTGTTGAGAACAGAAAAGAATTAATCTTTGTCCTAAAGAGGGTACACAGTCTAGTGGGAGAGACAGACCAGTGAAAGTAAATACACTGAGGGTGAGGAATGCTTCTGCTCATGTGCAGTGCATTGTGGGAGCACAGAGTAGGGGCTTTTCATCTGCCTAGAGAGATGAGGCTGTGGTTGGTCAAAAAGCTTGCCTGGAATTGTGGCTCCTGGGTTATGTAATCAAATTGAAGCTAAAATTAGCTACACTAATCAGTGGTAAATTCTTATTCACTATGAATAATTGAGCAAAACAGGAAAAAAAGTGGTAAAATTGAATAAAAAGTTGTCTTTCAATGTAGGTTTGAAGCAGACAATTGAAGGGATAGTGACTATATTGAACATTCTCGGTGTTTTATGTCATTTGGCAGAAGAGTTGGGATTCCAGGGAGATGCAGGGCTCTGGCATGGCACATCCTAGCCCAAGGGGCTTAGATGAGTAGGGTATAAAGTTGGGTATGATCAGAATCCACATCCATAGTGTTTCCTTATGGCTAGTCCCCTCCAGCTTCATAGACTGGGAGTCGAAAAGCAGTTACCTGAAGCCAGCCTACAATGGAGAGAGGTCAGGATGGAAGCTGGGGCTTACTGTGCACACAGGCACCTCGATTTAGGAGGTAGACAGACCCCAGGTAGGAAAGAGACACTTCATAAATGGACAGACCTCAACCAAGAGACCCAGCCATCTATCTTGGTCTTGAAAGCAGTGGCCTTAAGTGGTAGGAGTCCTACCCCATCCTCCACACCCCTGGCATTAGGACCAGGTACTCCAGGGATGTACCCTGTGTGGGCTGCTTGCACCCTCCTGTTGTGGCTGAACTGTAACTACCCCAGGTGGGCTGGGGCTGGGCTAGTGCTCCACCTGGTTGTCAGCAATGACCTGTGCCATTACTGCAGGCACTCTGGCAGGGAGGACTTCTTTCGCACCTTCTGCTGAGAGGCCTCCTTGCATCTACCGTAAGTGTGCTGAGGGGTGGGACTAGCTCCTTCTCTTCCAGCCAAACTGCTCAAACAAATACAGTGAAACTTTTTTTTTCCAACCTGTGATACAGATCCATTTTATCACAGAGGTAGAAAAGAAAAACATGTAACAAGTTGACACTATTCTAATGAGAATAATTTTTATTATTTTATGATCACATCTGATAAAATACTGTGAGTGTTTTACATCCCAGCTGGATATAAAAATATATCTTTGTATAGGCTACATATCAGTGGGGTTGACTCAGTTATATTAAAAGTGAATTTGAATTTAGATGCCTACATATTTTTACCAAAGGAGAAATTACGATGAGTAATGAAAATAGCCAGATAGACTTTCTGCCTTTCAACCGGTGGGTTAAGGATAATTCAAGACAAAATTTTCATAAGAATGAATCAGCAAATCTAACACTTAACATATAAGTCACAATGTAGCCATGACATGTTTTCAGCATATTTCACATGTCACAGCATTCTTGATCTTAAGTTCAAACATATGCCCATATGCTCAACTAAATATTTATCAAGCAACCACAAGTGCCTAAAACTCTATTGGATGTCATACATCCTAGGTAAGAATTTGTCATATTTACTCTGCTCAGCCTCTAGGTCATCCTTTTCATGTATTTGTGTCATATTGGGGCTTGGAAGTTGTAGTGCTGCATGATGTGCGTAGGAGCCATCTTCCATTTGGGTGGAGTGTCAGTACTTCACTGCGTAAAACTAAGGCAGATGTTTTATATATCAGGCCTTGGGAGTCACGCTAGAGCCCCTTTCGGAGGTTTTGATGATATGTATAGTTATACCACTTGCTCATGGTCACAGCTGTCGTGGGTATTCCAGTGAAAGTATTAGAAATTAATCCTGTAGCTAAAATTCTGTGGATCAAACTGAATTGCTGTTTATGAGTCTCAGAATATAAAAGGAAAAAAGAAAGAAAGGAAAAGGAAAAGTTCTCTGATAGTTTTGTCAACAAGGTGTTAACTATGATTTTTAACTAGTCCCTTATCAGCACTAAGGTCCATGAGTTTTTGTGGACATGTTTTGATGTCTTCTTTTAAAAGCAAAATAAAGCTAGTCAGTTCCTTCTGGCCTCTGTTAACTTCCCCTGAGAGGCTGTAAAAGTGCTAGCAACTTCGAATGCTAGCTTTTTTAATGTGCATGGATGAAATCCCAAGGAAAGCAAGCACTCATTTTATGAGGTTTTCATTGGCTCTGTGTCCCCCCCAAATGCACAGTTTGTGTTATGAACAAGTCTTTGCCTGATGTTGATTCATTGCAAATCAATACCAGGAGAAAAAAAAAAAGGTAACACTGGAAAATACATTGAGGAAGTCTGATGAGAATAACATGCATTCATGGTTTCTCTTTTCTAATTACTGTTCAGTGTACTGGAGCACATTGTTCATGTTGACGAGGAGCAGACTGGCAGAGAATGGATTAAAATACATTTATATTACTCGTTTTATCATTGGCAGGTTATCTGTTTAAAATGACAGGATTTCATGAAATGGATTGTCTTTTAATTTTAATTTTTTAAACTGAGATATAATTGACATATGACATTGTGTTAGTTTAAGGTGTACAACATAATGATCTGATATATGTATATATTGCAAAATGATTACCACAAGTTAATAATATCCATCACCACACTATAGTTACAACTTTTTTCCTTCTGATGAGAACTTTTAAGATCTACTGTCTTTCCCATGAAATGGGTTGCTTTTAAACAAACATATCAAATTATCGAATTAGTATTATTTCTTATGAAAAGAAAATGCCTTACAATGCTGTCATTACAGAAATATTTGGGGGATTTCTTGTTTCTAATCATTTTTAAAAATAACAAATGTGCATTGAGGTGGACATCACCACTGTAGCAAATCTTCATGTTTTGAAGGTAGGTTGCTACATCACCTGAAATAAATTTTTAAAAAATTAAATATATATAATATTTGAAAGCCATATTGTAGCTTAAATACTAGGAGCTGGAATATTTTTGTAACATCAAAGTCGACCACTAAGCTGGTTTCCTACTTTTGTGTTATATTGTATAGAAGTTATTCAATTTTCTCCATAGTGAACTTGATTAACTCTGAATTTTCGTGATGAGTTAAGCATCACCTGGGCCGCTGAAGGTGTGTAGAATGCACTAGAGTGCCTTCTCTTGTGATTTAGAAACAGTTGCTTTCTTGGTCTTTGGCATATTGTAGTTTTATGGCTGATAGAGACTTACATCATCCGTAAACACTCCATCTCAACACCACGCACTGCTTTCCGCAGAAACATACTATTTCATGTTTTTCTTTCTATCTAGCATTCACGGATTCAAGTCCCAGTCTTTATGGAAAATGTTGTAGAGTTTTGATCTTTAAGAGTGTGTCATGAAGCACCATTTTAAAGAGATAATTGTGTACTTGAAAGTGCCAAATCTCTGACCTTTCCAAGTTTACTTTTTGTCTTTTGAGTGAGATTATGATCATGTATTTCCTCACTTTGCTCTTTTTTTTGTCAAGCACTCTGTTCCCTGATGTTATTTGATTTTGTGTAATCTTTTCTGCATTATTCTGAATATGCTGCTTGTGTATTTTGCAAGTTTTTCCCTGTAAATAATGGTGATTTTTATGTTACCATGCAACAAAAAACTTGATGATATTATATTTCAAATGTTGCAATAGTTTTCATTTCTGTTCATTTAAATTAAATAATTTGATGAACACTTATCAAATGCTGGAGTAGAAATGAGACTTTTAGAAAGAGATGAACTGGAAAGAATATCTGTATTCACAATACGGGGAGACATGTATAACATTAGCATGATTTAGGGAAAGCAGTAGAAGAGAACTACTCAGAGGGCAATGGCGTGTTAAAAGAAAAAATGGTTTACTCTGCTGGGATTGGGAAATGTTAAGGGGACAATGCCATTTAAACTATCTTCACTAACAGTCAGCGAATGGGGAGGAAGAAACATTCTAAGAAAATGAAGTAGGAGGTGCAAAATCAGAGCAGATTAAAAAAATAGTTTTCTGAACTATGGAAAATCATGTCATAATGGGATTGAAGTGTGTGTGTGTGTGTGTGTGGTGCTAGAAGACAGCTCATGGCTATAGTTCTTAGGGTGACAGGAAATGTAGCGAAGAACTTTTTTTCCAATGCAAAATATAGCATTTAGGTAATTAAATGGAAACATATGCCAAAAGTTTAAACCTAATAATAAAATGAGTTGAACATAATAGAGCATTACCACAGCCTGGAATCTGTTTCTCCTGATTGCATTTCTCCTCCTTTTTCCCAGTTAACCAGAATGCTCTCCCTTGTAAGGCTCTTCTGTAAGGGGGAGAATTCTCCTGAAGGGATATATTATAACTTTCATAATTTCACAGCTGAGGGGCATTTGGGTTATTTCAAATTTCTATGAACAATGCTTCCATGCAAACTTTTCTTATTTATATATAAGACTTAAGAGTATTTAATGGGGTGGCTGGATAGAAGTAGGTTCTGTACATATTCAATTTTGCTAGGAAAGTTTTCTCCTCAGTGGTTAAACCAGTTTAAACTCCCACCAGTAGTGGTGAGGATTTATGTATTTCTTATGCAAGTGATATTTGGCACCAATTAGCCTAAAGTTTTTGCTATGTGAAATGGAATCTCTATGGTTTTATTCTCTGTTTCCTTGATTATCAGGGAGATTGAACATCTTTTTATATGATTATTGCTCATTGGTAGTCTTCTATGAAATTTTTTGGTCAATTCTTTTTATCATTTCCTAGGAAGTTACTTTTTCCTTGTTGATAGGTAGGAGATCTTTATGTATTTTGCTTGCTAATCATTTGCTCATTTAATATGTCACAAAAATTTTCTCACAGATCGTAGTTCATTTTTTCACCCTCTATATGGTAGTGCTTTACTTTTTGGTTTTCTTGACTGATTTCGCTTTGTAATAGTGATATAGGTTGGTTTCACACTTTAAGGTCCTTTTTACAATTTAGACTTTGTTCTAATGATCATATGGAGTCATCAAGAGGGATTGAATCCAGAGATGGAAGACCAGTTAAACAGCAATGTAAAAATGCAGATTATGAAGTCTTGAAAGTAAATGGTTGTAATAGGGTTTAATTTCTATTTTTAATAAGAGGAAGCAAGTTGGAGTAGTATTAGGAGGTATGATTGACAACCATGGATATATGAACATAAGTGTGAACATGGAGTTTAGGGGACTGCCACCTTTGTAAATGTCATGGACTCTAAGGATTATGGAAGTGAATATTAAAAATATGTTAATTTTGAGATCATTGATCTAGAAGATCTTTCAAGCAGGTTAAAGTATGGGTCTAGCTCTCAATAGTGATATGTGCAAGACTTGATATAATGTCTGTCTTATTCCATGCTTTGTCATAAATATCCAGCAAAATGTATAATGTAGGTGCTCAATAAATACATGTTGAGCTCATGGATACCTGAAGCCATTTTTTTAAGAGAGTGAGAAAGAGAGAGCATGTAGCAGAGGAGCAAATTAAGACTCAGAAGAATCAACAGACAATGGTGTGGGAATGCAAATGAAAAAACTTCAACAGTATCAAATGGCATGATGAGAGGGTAGTTTTCATTGATCAGTTGTAACAGGGGTTGGGATTTTAGTGAGCCAAGGAGTGATAGGAATGAGAAAGTAGACACAATAAAGTCAGTTTATGTGACAGGGTAATACAAGAGAGAATACTGTGGTATCAGGTTCCCCTTGATGAGGGGATATTGGTATGTCAATTCAGTTCTGCCAGGGTTGGTACCATCAGAAAGAGTAATTGCTAAGAACAGGCATTGTCATAAAGAATGGATTAGAGAGTGGATGAAAAATATTAGTAGAATGGAAAGGGGCAAGGCACTAAGAAAGAGGAAATCAAGCAATGAACATTTGAGGAGCAAACTGTCTTTCTCTAACAGAAACTGGAGACAGCCATTTCTATTATAATGAGCAAAGTTTTAGTGAACAGTTGCTGGAAGATGAATACACTTTAAAATATTTTTATGAGCCCTGACCTATTTGCTTATATTGGTTCAAGGGATGATTATTCGTAAGCAAGAAGACATTCAAGCCTGATGATTGGCCAAGGTGAATGATTTTGGGAAGGATTAAGACTCACCACTTGAAACTGATTAAAACATTTTCAAAGAAAAAAATCCTTCAGTAGCATCCTCTGAGTTTAGCTGGTTTGAGAATGGTTGGTTAGCTGGTCTTAGGGAGAGTCCCAGTGTTCAAAACATTTCAATGAGTTGTTCCAGGGTTTTAATGCTGAGAGAAAAAAAGTCATTCTCGGGTCAGTGGAGATTTGCTCTGCCACTTATAATATTATAACTTATTATTAGTTATTAGTTAAGTTAAACCTAACTTTTATTATTTATTGTGTAAAGCAATTTTTTAAAAATAAGGAGACATAAAGCTTTCTACATTTATTTCCTGAACAAGTTCTTCATTGTTTTCTTTATTATGAAGGCTGTCTTGTCCTCTTTCTAGTTCACTGTTCACTTTTTGTGGTTCTTTTTCAACCTAGTGTTAGATGAAATGAGACTCACAAAAATTGTTCAAATACCACAAAGAAAATGTCATCTGTCAATATCTGGCATGGATATTTTCTCTTTGTGGATGCTATACTGGGTTCTTAGTGGAACCCAAGAATGTGGCCTTCCTTGAAAATAGGGTTGTTGCAAATGAATTAGTAAAAATGAGACCTTACTAGAATAGGGAGGAACCTTAGTCCAATATGACCAGTGTCCTGGGGTTTAGAGCTTCAACATATGAATTTGGGGAAGGGGACACAATCCTGCCCATTGCAGATGTCTAGGAAGGGTAAATGCTCAAGACAACTGAAGTTATCTGTGTCTCATAATTGGGAAGAATGAAGATTTGAAGTGGGATAATATCACAGAAGAATGAAAAATGTTGACACTTATTGAAGATGTCAGTTGAGCACCTCCCATGGTTAAAAGAGTGTTCCTGAGTTGATACTCGGCATGGAAAAGCCTACCATTGGTTCATCCATGGGTAGCTAATTTTGTCATACATTCTCTCATAAATGAAACAGCGTAACAGTAATTGAAGATTCGAAACGAGAACAGAGCTGCTGACATTTACTTCAGAAAGAATTTATTCTCATTATGGCATTTCCAAGCTTTAGTCTTTCCTCTGATTTTTCTTTTTATCAGAACTATTTTGTTCATCTGTACAAATGCTCAGTAAGAACCAGGCAGAGATGTTATGTTTCCCATCCCCAGCTGGAACTATAATAGCAGTGCACAGTGTCTGCCCACAAAGAACACACTCTAATAAAGCTTCTGAGAAGCAGAATAATTTAGATTAAGTGCCAGCCTGAGGACTGTGAAATGTGGAGTCTGCTGTTTTCTTACATTAAACGCGCGTTGTAAAACTTATCCCTGACACCTTTCTTATTGTTGAGAAACTGAAAGACCATCTCCTAAGTAAGGTTTTAGTATGATAGGAAATACATTTTTTTATTGATTGTCCCATCAAAATCATGCCATAAAAGAATAACTGTCACCTGAGGGCATCAGCAGCAATGTGGCATGACATGACGGGGGTGGAAAGGGCAGTATCGGAGGTCCAGCTGGGTAAGAGATACTATAGGTCTAGCAAATAGGAGACCTTTTCCAGAAGAGTGACACCAGTGCGTGCTATGGAGGGTGCCAGGCATTAAGTGCTGTGTAAGTACGAACCTTATAAGGTAGATACCTCCTATTTCTACTAATAGAGGAGAAAATGGGTTATGTAAGTTACTAAATCACACACTTAGTAAATGATAAAGCTGGAATTTGAACACAGGCGCTCTAAATCCAGAGTCTGTACTCTCAACTACCATGCTCTACTGCCTCTGATAAAATCAAGGGCACAGATCGGTGTTACCTCTATAAGGGGTTATGATCAGTGGGGTGTCAAGACCAAAGACAAGGAAAGGACAGTCAGGATGTCTCAAGTTTAGAATGTTTAGAATGATGCACTGAGTTTGAAATGTGGGTAGACTGCTGCAGGGAAGATAAACTTTTTCATGGACTCTAGTCAACGGGTGCAGGAGACGCTCTGTAGGAAAGACAGAAGATGAGTCGAATTCCCCTCTTGCCTTCTCACCAATGATAGAAAATATTCTCCATCTGTGGAGGGTGGAAATCTAAATAGGATGGCAAGTGGGGAAGTCTGGATGGAGCTGGGGAGGCTGAAGGGACGCGAGAAGAGAAGATTCAGTTCTCTGGTGAGATTCTGGCTTTCAAGGCCTAAGCATAGTCCTTGGGGCTGACAAGACTCTTAACGAACCAACAAGATGCCGAGGGTTTGACGTGCACTCTGCTCTGGTGGAGGATTGCACCCTCTCCCTGCACAGCTGAGCTCCCGTCATGGGGCTGCATGACATGGCCACTGACGTGGAAGACTCCAGTTCCATTTAAAGCAGTTGGTAGAGTGCCTCCTCAATAGCTGACTTGGGGCTCTCTGAACCATCCCAGGTGACTAAAGCTCAGATCCGGCTTCCCAAGCTGCTCTTTTTCTAGCTTTAGTGCTGACACCATCTGGTCAAATCATTCTCTTCCTGTGCTCACCACTAATCTGGCTTTGAACCCTATCTCAGCCCACATAGTTATGCTGTAGGCCTCCAGCTGGAACAAGGCTGCACCCCAGTCACTTCCACAGCTTGCTGGAGCCAACTCTTTGATGGGCATGCTGCTCTATGCCATGAAAACAAAACAGAAGAGTTTCAGGAACTTTTATCTTTATAGTAGCCCTTTAGGTAGCTTATAGTTAATTAGCTCAGTACTCTGGTAATAAATATGAAAATCACTGCAGGGGTTTTCATTATGACCCATTATGGTGATTACCTTTTAATCAGCACTTTATCAAGTTGAATAAAAAAGTGTAGAATCATAATAGCGCTAAAATGTTAAAGCATATTCATTTTTCAAATGAAAATCCATTTACTTTTATTTGTTTAACCATAGAAAGCTGGATCCTAATTCCCACTGGAATATTTCTTATAGGGAATAGTTTCCCTGTGAAGGTGGAGTTAAATTTCCCAACAGTTCATTTTGGATTTTGTAATTCTTTTTGCCATTGAAAATCATGTTCAATTTTTCTGTCTACTTTTCCAGAAACAAAACTCCCTTTGAAGATTGTGCTTTGCTCTGGTTATTGTCTGGTTCCATAGAGTATGCGAGAATCACTCTGAGTCTTTCTTTTATTTTACAGTACCTTCCACACTGTAAAATCAATGAAGTACTTGTTTGTTTTCAGTTTGAAACACATGGTTTTGCTCTGCTTGCTTAGTAAGAATGTCTTATAAATGCTCCATAATCTTTTTCCACTAAAACAGAAGATATTCAGCAAATATTTGTTGAGAGACTAATGTGTGCAAGGGACTTTGCCATGCACTTCAAACCTTAAAGAAAGAGAGGGATATTTCTATATCTTCTCTATTCCTATGCCTGAGAATATATCAACTGTAACAAAAAAAACACTATTAGATGGGCTATTAATGTAAGCTGATTAATATCAAATAGAAATTGAAGAAGAAAAGATATTGGTCATTTATATACTTAGAAAATCTCAGAAAAAACATGAATTTATTCCCTGTCTGCAAAGTGTTTGCAATTATATTTATTTGTGTTTTTCTCTAGTAAGTCTGAATTAGCTAAGTATCTATATATCCCTTATTTATAAACAAAAAAATAGGAAAATGTGAACTGTCCAAGTCCACTCCCAGACCAAGTATGACATAAACATCCTGTTTTAAGTTTTATAGATGGCATAAAGATTCTTGTCTGTTCACTGTTTTGTTGCCAATAATGCCAGATTGCTTGTACCTTGTTCAACTGACTACCTTGGCATTTAGCCTGTCTCGGTCATGACACCTGATTGCCGTCTATGAACACTCCCTCCAAACGGAGGGACAAAGTGATATGAAACACGGCCTATTTCAGAGCCTCCTCCTTGCTTTTTCCGCTCTGCCTCCCCACGCCTCAGGTATTTGAAATGCAGTTCTTTTTGCTTAGTAAAACCATTCCAGCACTCTCCTTTTCCTTCCCACATTGTTTTTTTCCCCCATATACCAGTCTCCAGAAGCTTCGAATTGCATCTCATTAGGCAATGTTTTTAAAGCAGAATCTTTGGATAATGTGGATACAGTGTCTTCTATCACCCTACCCAGACAGTAGCACTTGTGATTGCTTCTCAGGCCTCCAGGATAATTTGAAAACTATGTAACACCACACATCTACAATTATAAAATAAAATTAGGAGAATCCGTGGCCAAAAGTGACACAGAGACAGAATAGTTACTTGAAGTGACAATATCTAATTCTTCTTGCCTTTTGTTGTGGTTGTGGTTTAGACTGTAATTTTTATAAGCCATACTTACTATATTATTAAATGATGTCATTTGGAACTAAATTATTTGTCTACTACACTATCTCAGCCAGTAGAAGATAATGTACACACACAAAAGAAAGTTTAAACACCTGAGGTTCAATGGATTATGAAAGGAAATAATTTTAATCCAATTTAATCTCCAATTAGTGAGGATTGATTGTTCACCATATCTAACTGTCAAAGGAATGCAGCACTTCAATCTATTTTTTTGGTTGACTAGGCATTTTAATTAAAAATGTCATTGATACCAATGTAATTTTACCAAAAATAGTAACTATATGTAGTTATTAACATATACCATAAGGTATTAAGATAATAGCATACTGTTGGCATGGATGAAATTAATTATCTTTATAATTATGAACAAATAGACTAAAAGAATAATAAAAATTTGATTTATTGGTGTATTTGCAATTTTTAGAAAATAGCAAACCATTATCTCTTCTTCATTCTAATGTAACCATGGAATACAATAATAAATTAGCTTATGTTACATATTACTCACTGTCATAGAGGAATTTATCAGGCAATTGTGTTTTAGATATCTCATATGTTACTTCAAATTAGAGCATATTTCAAATTATTTTTGTAGTTTAAAAGCACCATTGAAGAGAGAGCTCTAGAGACAAACATAAATTTTCAAAATACTGATATTTCCATTTGGAGTTTTAACTCGTTACTTCTTGAAAGTTTAACCTCCTTGGACTCTCCCTTGCCAGAAAAATTCATTTGGCCAATAAAATAGGCATGCACACACAAATTTGCATATAGTTTTAATCCATGAATCCACAGATTAAGAATAATTGCTTTGCAGGATACAGTTTTTTCTGTGATTGTTGCTAAACAAATATTGAGATCAGAAAATTAACCATAGTTTTGAAAAATATTCAAATGAGGGTACAAATTGAAACTGAAAGTTTATTCCAAGTTAATTTGATATATTCTATTTCTTAAAAATTACTTTGTTTTTTTGTTGAGAAATAATTTTTATTTAAGCTTATTTAAACATATATATACATTTTACTGTTTTTAACTAAATTTTTAAGCAACAGAAATGAAATATACTTTACTTTGATTATATAAATATGTTTAATAATTGTATCTTTGAGAGAATATTTATTTGTTCACAATGTCTCACATTGTAATTGTGAAATAGGGCTTAGTTCTGGAATTTTAAAACACTAAAAAATGAGGTCAGTGACAAATGTGGAGTTTGCTTCATAATTTTTACTGTGTAACTGGTGTTAGCACAGATATTTACACAGAGTAGGTCCACAGAACTTTTTGTTGCATTATTGTGTGTGGAAGTCTGAATGGTAGTCATGTATCTAATGTAAATAAACAGATACTCTAGAGTCCTCACTAAAGTAATGAAAGGTTTATAGGGTTCAATCACATGAGAAACAGAGTTCTTGGTTTTTGTGGAACGGTGGGCACTTTATAATCATAATTCTGATCTCAATTGCTAAATCTTTGGTATTTGTAACACAAGAGTATAATTTATGTGAGGATGAAAAGACAGCTCCACCATCCTTATAGCAGTGATGTGCTTTGGTTTAGACTGACGATGGAAGGTTGGGGCCAACGAAGTTCTTTGCTGTTGGATATGCTTGAGTCATTCAACCCAATATGATCTGGGAAAGAAAAGATGTGTTCATTGTAGCTAAATTATCAAAGAGCTAGGGAAAAGGTGGTAGTGGCAAGCTGCCTCACTCTCTCCTTGCTGAAAATAGTCCTTCCACCACTTTATCAACATGTTATGTAATGCGGTATTATGTCAGAGGGAATAATACGATGGGAACATTGTAAACTTCTATTTTTTTGTAATCTGTGTATGCCTTAAAAACTAACATTTTTGAGGCAGGCTTGACAAACTATATTGCAAAGTGACATAACTACTCTGAAAAAGAGCTCTTGTCTTTTGTCAAAATCATAAAACTGATTTTATTGATTTATTTACATATTTGTAAGCAATTGGAAGTTTTAAGACAGTATACCATGTCTTAATTTATAGTTCAGGATGGAGTCCTGGTGGCCATATGCAAGAGGATGTGTGAGTCGGGAGAGCTGATTCCAATAAGACCACCAAGGAGGCTGTTGCACTGATACAGTCAAGACACAACTAGTACCAGGTTGCAGCAGGGAATTCCAGGATGGAGAGACACTGGGGAGACTTATTGAGAAATAGAATCTAGAAGAAAACCAATTTTTTTTTCATCTCAACATTCATATCCAACAATTGCTTTCTCTTTTAAATTAATTCTATGTTGGGATTATAGGTCTGGTTGATAATGGTGGCTGTCTTATTCCAAGTGTCCCCAAACATCCTGCCTCCAAAACATAAAAATCAGTAATGAGCACAAATAGAGCCACATCTGACTAACGTCTTCAGCGTTACGCGGATGCAGAAAATACCACAACCTTGAAATTACCTATAAGCGGAGCGATAAACACAAAATCTGACCACACCTGTGCTGCTGCTCCTGCGAGCTTGTGCGTGTGGAGAACAGGCGAGGCCAGCATAAGGAAGAGAAGAAATCTCAGAGGAAGCACAGACAAACTTTCAAAACGAGAAAATTTGATAATAAATGCCAAAGTATGCAGCACAGTTCTGGGACTTGGTCGTTCACGACACTGGCTACAGGGAAGGAGCTTGAAAACATGCAGGCCGGGAAATTGCAGCCTTGAAGAACAATGTTTCTTGAGGGGAATCAGATAAATAGAGGAGAGTTGCCCCTTGGAGATGTGGCTGTGAAGGGAAAGAAGGAAATACAGGAAACATTCAGGTTCTTGGTGAAACAAACGAGTTGACAGACATGCCGGCCCCTGCTCTTCTCCCCCCAACCCCCATCCATTCACAAACCGAGTCTCATTAACCGGACTGAAGGGGGTCCATTTGAACTTGGAATAGTGTCCTCCAAATGTCTAAAAATAGGAAAAACTCACCAATTCCATTCAAAACTACTCTAAGAAGAAACCCAAAAGTGTAAATCAAAACACTTCACCTGATGAAAATTCTTCCAAAAAACTAACAATGAAACAGAGGGAATATGTAACACAACACTCCAAATTGAATTAAATATCCTCATATAAACATTTGGGGACAGGAAAGATACCTTAAATCACTAATTCAAAGACAAAAGCATGCAAGAACCAAAGAACAACGGGGAATGGATATGGAAAGGAAGGAAATATCCTATCAGAAATAATGACCAAACAATGTAATTACAACCTGCTCAGTGCCGAATTCATTAAAGTAATGAGGGACCTGAAGAAAAGGAGGAAAACCACCAACAGAATTAACATAATATAAAAAAATCAGAGTGACAGGGCAGAGAGAAAGTGGTAGAAAGGAAAGGCTAATGAGATCCAGTGTGTCTGTAATTAGAGCTCCTGAATTAAAAAACACAAAACAGTGAAAGAGAATTAATTGTTTCAAATTATTTATTAATACAGGAAAACTTCCTGGAAATTAAAAGACATGAATCTTTCTAGATGGGCCCTACCAGTTACATGTAAAAACTGATCCAGATCGACCAACAAGGAAATATACCTTGGTGAAGCTATTCGATTTTAAAAATGAAGAAAATCATTTTAGACTTTCCATTTCAAACTAGATCCAGTAACTTGCAAGGACAAGATAATCAAGCTTCTCAAAGCCAACTTCCAAAGCATGGCAAGGACGGAGTGGTATTTAACAGAAGACTGAAGGAAAGAAAGTGCTAACTTAGAATTTTGTATTAAATAAATTCTGTCTTCTTTCGATTAGGGTATTAAATTGCATCCTTAGTTCCTGAATTCTATCAACTTCTCAAATGGTGTTAAACGTCTATAAATTACCTTAATTTCCATTTGTCCCAATTTACTGAGGAACACTGTGTAGCAGGCATATGTAGCTGAAAGTATCACAACAGAGAACAATCGATTCTGGACTTACGTTTTGTTACCGTGAGTAATTTAATTTACATATTGAATAATTAGATATTTTGATAAGATTACAGTTCAGTAAAATCAGAGGTACTTATAAAAAGTTTTCAATTTGGAAGTTTTAATCTTATGAAAATTAAAATACTATATTATGTAAAAGATAAAATATTCAACGAGCTTTTGAAAAAGTATCCTTGATTCTTATGTGAAGAGAGGTAAATAAAGCAAATTTAAATATTCACAAAAGCTTTATCTATGTGGAATGCCCATTATCATTCACTTAGTAACAGACATAAGCATTCTGAGTAATTTTTGAAGATCCCTTTAGTACTATTCTAAACATGGCAAGAGAATGAATCTCTTTCAAAGAAAATGAATCTCAGTTTATGGTACATTTTTGATATTTGCTTTGTAAGATATCTTGGTCAGGAGAACAATACTGTAATGCAGTTTCTCCTAGAGACTATTTTTATATTCTGAGCCTTTTTCCATTGATTATTGTCACCAAACATAGTTCACGAGACTGGTGTGATTGAGGTAGTCTGGAAGTATTGTGGAAGTAAATAGTGATTCTTCTCAGTCTATAGTTTAGACAGAATTTTTTCCCTAACAAATGGTTGATAGAACTTACACCTTTAAGCATTTTACAAATATTAACTCATTTAATGGTTACAAAAGCACTCTGCATTATGTACTCTTATTTTATTCCCATTTTCATCTGAGGAAACTGACGTACAGCTTAAGTTTAGATAAGCACAGATAGCACAGCTCTTGTGGAAGCGGGATGTGGGATGTGAACAGGGATTCTGGCTGCAAAATCTGTGTGCATCAAATTAAAGAAATCAAAAGATAGACTCACACTCATCTTGTGTTACTTTCCATGCATGATGCTTTAGAATGCTGCGATAGACTGCAGGCTTGTGCCTCCCCAAAATTCCTCTGTTGTGATCTAATCCCCAGTGTGATGGGATATTTGGAGTTAGGGCCTTTGGGAGGTGAGGAGGTTCGTGGGGGCTCTGTTAACTTGAATGGGATTAGTGCCTTAATAAAGAGATGCTCCTTCTGCTCTGTGAGGCCACAGAAAAAGTCTGCCATCTGTGGACCAGGAAGGGAGATGTCATCAGACATTGAATTCATTGGTGCCTTTAGCCTTGGATTTTCTAGACTCCAGTCCTATGAGAAATAGGTTTCTGTTGTTTATAAACCACCTAGTCTATTTTGTTATAGCAGCATGGATGGACTAGAACAAATGTCTTATAAAAATCTCATGTTTTTTTTCTTACCCAAAGGATATAATAGACAATATAAATAAAAGATAACATCCCAATGCTCCTATTAGATGACTTGAAAATTCACAGGCTGACAAAACACAAAAGCCCTGGTTGTTCTGTGATGGAAAAATCGGCAATGGGAGCCCAGTAGGAGTGGCTGAAGCCAAAGTAGGATAGTAGGACATTTTTCAATCAGAATGGGAATGGGTACCAAGTAGTTACTTTCCTATCAACTGGATGTTTAATTCTAGTGATCAATTTATGTGAGTAAATACAATGCACTTTTTATATTCAATGTAGTCTTTTATGAAAGGCCTTTTCGTGCCTAGTAAGCACACTGCATTGACTAGGGTTTTTTTATGAATTTTTCTCCACCTCTCTGGTCATTATTTCAGCTCTCTCATTTCAGTCTGCTGAATACTTACAGTTCAAGAGAACTGCCTGTAAGTGAACTGAAATGTTTAAAAATGGAAATAATCTGAAAATTGTTTATAAAAATACTCATAGTCCTTTTATCAATACTTATATTAACAGAAGGCTCTTAGAGAAAAGAATAGTGGAGAGTGTTGATTTAAGTAACAAAAAGTGAGTATTTATTAATGTGAAAGCAAAAGTCTGTAGAGTTAGTGGGTAGAACATACGCAGAAGAGAAAACAATCTATACAATGTATCTAGTGAGCCATGTGGAGGACAGCAATGAGACAATAAAGAAAAATTAATATAAAAGGGCAGCACAAGGGGGCTCTAAGGGCTATGAATCAGCATGTTCAATCAATAGAAATTGCTCTTGGAAACATACCCATTGCTCTAGAAAAGTAATTACAGCTCTGCTTCATTTTGTCTTATGAAGAACCTTGGAGGATGGAGTCTAAATAAACTATTGTGATTGGGTTTTTATAAAATATGCTTAAAGGTGAATTTTAAAAGCAGCACAATTTCACTTCTTTTAGAGCTCTTAGAAAAAGCTTTGTTTCTGCAGCCAGTGTGCAATGAGCTAATAAAAAATGAAACAGGTTCACAATTGCTGGAGCAATTATTAGAAAACATCACTGTTTGATGTTGTAGTAAGACCATGTATTTTATATATTTTTATGTATATATACTGAAATGATGTTTAACAGTAAAGCTTTAACTATTTACACGAGGATTATATTTTTATGCCTGTAGACTTACATCATGAGCTTCCATAGTCAATCCTTGTCTGATTAACAGGCATTTTGCAAATGTATGAAAGAGAAAAAAATACAACAGATACACTTGTTGATGATATAAAGAAAGTAATGTATTAGGACTTTTCACTTATACCTTAAACAGTATAGTTTAATATAGGAGTTTAACAGTTTATTCAGTGGGTGAATAAATGGTTGGCTAGCATTAGGATTAGATTTATGGATTTATAGTTTACTAATATATTCCAACAATGTCATTACAAAATCTTTTTAAACATTTAAATATTTCACCTGTCTTGTACTATAGTTTGTTATTTAAATCAATTTATTTACAGATTAATTTATAGCAAGTCCTAGAGACTGAACAAATAGAATTATACTTAAATATATATATTTCTACTTTAGCTATAAGCTAAGATTTTTCAAATACTTCATAAAGTTTTAACAACATTTAAAATTCTCCATAAGATGCAACTTGCCAGATAAAGAGATCCTGTAATATTTCCTTCCTTCCATCCTTTTTCTTTTCTTTCTTTTATGTCCAAACTTAGAATACCCTGGTAATTTTTAATAGGAAAAGTTGAGTGTAAGCTCTGCATAAAATTTGGCTTTCCTAAGTCAGATTCTAATCAAAGTTCCTTGTCTTATTAGGCCTTAGCTATAAATGTAAGCTAGTTTGCAGTCAATCAAGGGTTTAGATTTTGAGTTAAGAAGAATAAGCCAAAATGATGTCCCTGCATTCCTTCTTGCAAAGTCTTTCCTCCCTCCCTCCCTTTTTCTCTTTCCTTCTTTCTTTTCTACCTTCCTTTCCTAAAATTCTCCCCGACCTCTTCAACTTGACTCCTTCCTACTTTCCTGAACAGTTTTAACGCCAGTGGTGGAGGAGGAGCAGAGAGATGTTCAAGGAGATCAAAGGTGCTGATGAAATAGGAAAGCTCTTCTGTTTATGAGACAGCTCTTGAGTTACTTGTGCTTTACTCTTCCTTTTGTGAATTCTTAGGTTAACACTTGTATTTTAATTAAATTTCCATTGCTGAGATATTCTCTAAATTAAGAAATTGATGAGCGAATTTTCCCACAGACAAAAACAAAACAAAACAAAACAAAACAAAACAAAAACCACACATTGTGAGCCTTCAGATCATATTTGGCATTCCTGGTACTCTGTGACATGGGATGTCCCATTATTTATTTCCAGAGATTCTCATCTCCCCCCCTCCCCCCCTCCTTCCCTCCCTCCCTCCCTCCCTCCCTTCCTTCTTTCACAGAGAGTGTAGCCTAATGGCTCTTCCCTCCAAGATAACATGTAGACTGGAGACCTTAGTGTTTTTTATTTTTGCTCTAGTGTCCCTCAGGCTCATCTTACAATGCTATGGTATATATGCTCACTGATAAAGGTAGTAGAAAAGGGATATAAAACAGATTTTTACTAAAACAAACAAAAACAATCCTTGCAACTTGGTTTGTTAATTTTAAGAAAGATCACCTCTGAGTGATCAATAAATGAATATTCTGCTACCAGTGTAAAACCTGTCACTTTCAAGGTCACCTTGATTGATGGTTTTATTTGTAGAGGCAGGTTTCTAGAGCTAGAAAATATTAGCTATAATCTTACATGTATTATGACATTTAAAGTTTTTCATCTAAAAACTTTCATGAATAAATGAATCTACCTATATAAATCAAATAAAGCTTCATAGATTTGCAGTTTAAGCAAATGCAAAGTTGTCATTTTGAATTTGAAGATCATAATAAAGATGAGAGCACAAAGTTGTTCTTTTTTATAATGCCATTCAGCTTTATAAGTAAACTTAGTCAAAGGTTTCTGTAGCTGTTAACTCTGAAGTCATTATCATTTCTATTTCTATGTGATGAATATGACTGATTAGTTTTTTTTAAAGACTTTGCTTCTTTAGAGCAGTTTTAGATCCACAGCAAAATTCAGAGGAAGGTGCAGAGATTTCCTGCCTACTCCTGCCTCCATACATGTATAGCTTTCCCCATTATCAACATCCCAACCGGAGTGGGACATTTGTTACAATATAGACCCATCGTCATCACTCCAAGTCCATAGTTTACTTCAGTGCTCACTTTTGGTGAACCTACGGGTTTGGACAAATGTATCATAACACATATAATATCGTACCAAATATTTGCACCGCCCTAAAAATCCTCTGTGCTCTGCCTTTTCATCCTTTTCCCATCCTCAATCCCTGGCAACCAATGATTTTTTTTTTTTTACTGTTTCCATAGACTGACCTTTTCTAGAATGTCATATAGTTGGAATCATACAGTATGTAGCCTTTTAAAATTGGCTTCTTTTACTTACTAATATGCATTAAGTTTCCTCCATGTGTTTTCACAGCTTGATAGCTCATTTCTTTTCAGCACTGAATAATATTCTATTATCTGGATGTACCGCTGTTAATTTATCCATTCACCTACTGAAAGACATCTTGGTTGATTCCAAGTTTTGGGAGTTAGGAATAAAACTGCTGTAAGTATCTATGGGCAGGTTTTTGTGTGGGCAGAAGTTTTCAACTCCTTTGGGTAAATACCAAGGAGTGAGATTGTTCGATTGTATGGTATGAGTATGTTCAGATTTATAATAAACAGCTTAATTGCATTCCAAAGTGGCTGTGTCATTTTTCGTTCCCACCAGCAATGTAAGAGTTCTTGTTGTACCACATCCTAGTCAGTATTTGGTGTTGTCAGTGTACTGAATTTGGTCTATTCTGATGGGTGTGTAGTGGTATGTTGTTTTTTTAAATTTGTGATTCCCTGATGACATAAGATGTGGAGCATTTTTTCATATGCTTATTTGCCATCTGTATGTCTTTGGTAAGGGGTCTGTTAAGGTCTGTGACCCATTTTCTAATCAGGGTTGTTTGATTTAATATTATTGAGTTTTAAGAGTTTGCCTGATTAGTTTTATCACCATTATCCAAATGTATTTTTAACTTACACTCATCAAGACCAAACTCCAACTGCATTTTTACACGGTGTGATGAATGACAACAATTTTGTCAATGATAGTATCTTGGTACTTAGAAGCTGGAATAAACAGATGGCCATTTCCATGTGTTCCTTAGAATAAACAAACTTCCTTCAGAATATGATGTTAAAAACTGGAAGTGAATACAGAGTTCCAGTTCTTGAAGTCAACTTGAAGAGCGCAGGCCTGAGGATTTGATGTCTTCATTCTCTTGGGGCCCCACAGGAAGAGTAAATCTTTTCTTTTGAGTAGAACTGACAAGTCAATTTTGCAGGGAAAAAGCTAGTTTTCTGTGTATTTTTTCATCTCTTTTATGTAGACTGTAAGTCATAAACAGTTCAGTATCATGATTTTTTTTTAATACTGTAAATGAAAACTAAGATAACATCATGCTTCTGGTGATTCCACTATAAGAGAAAAATACATGTGCCTAAATAAAATGCAGACTTTTCAACACCATTGTGTAGAAAGTCCAGAAAGCATTTTCATCCATTTATAAATTTTATCTATATAGGTAGAAATGTTAAGATGGTTGATGAAAGAGCAAAATTTCATCAGCCTGAAAGGTGCATTTGCCTACATTGAGGAAACTGGAGAAAAAAGAGGCGTAACACTGAAGGACGGGAAAGAAAAACAAACCCCAAACCTAAAACAGTGCTGGTCAGACTGCTTTAAACCCTGCACAGACCAAGCGCTTGGATTTACCTCACTTTCTAGCCACATCTGTAAGTAAGAACCTTTTGCTGTGCTTTGTCTTGCTTCCTCTGACCCGGCAAGTGGGAGAAAATGCAATAGCAAACGGAGAAAGGGAGTAAAAGGATAAGGTGGAATAAAAAGAAAACTTAACCAAGCTACCCTTCCTGCTAGGGGCTGGCTGCAGAAGGCCTACATCAGAGCAATGCCACAACTTATATGAGGTATTTCGATTAGAGTATTTTGATTATTGCCCTGTATGGAATAGATAAATGATTGAACTGAATTCTTTTGTGAATATAAGTAAATGTATCCCTTTGTATTGCTTAAAAATAATGAAAAACCTTTTTGGCTGTTGCCCTATATATCATCTATTTAATAAGAAAAATCTACCCACATGATTTTAAGAGACTGTGAGAGATGAAAATAAAGTTGCCTTATTAATTATTCCATGATCCTGCTTATTCAACTGAATCATTATGTATATCACAGGTCTCAATTAAAGGATGTAGATATGCCCTCTTTTTGGGTCAAGTAAAAACATCTGATTTTACATGAAGTGGAAAATAATTACATAAATCCTTATGTAATTACATAAATAAATTACAGGCAACAAATGTATTTTACCTCCTAATTTTTTTCAACAAAAAAGACAAGTTAAAATGCCTATAGGTTCTTTTAAAATGGCAAAAAATCTTTCATTAACATTAATGTATTATCCTTTTTTTTACTGATAATTCTCAGATAGGGTTGTTGAAAAAATCATTTGTCAAAATCATTTTTTTCACAGCATCTTTCAAAAATGAAGAGGATGTTGACATAACATCTCATTTGTAAAGATCCATCACCACTACGTGCTTATGTTTGTGGTCACTTTTTCTTTCAAATATTCATTTCTGACTGTACATCTGAAATACATTCTACCTAGAAGTGCTGTGTGTAACATGAATTTTATGAGAATATTAAAATTTTAAATGCTGCTGAGAAACCCATCCATTATTTTCAACTCTGCATATCTGATGAATCAGGCCGCTGTTGACATCAGCAGCTAGTTCTAGGCAGCCTGTCAAATCACATCATCCCCGTGTGTCACCCACAAGAACAAAGCATTCTTTCATAATAATAAGGGATGATTAAAAAAGGAAGAATCACTTTAAAAAAACTCGTTTAGTGCAATTCTATTGCTTGGGTAATTCTGGATGGGTAATTCCCACCTGTTTAAATTGTTAGCAAAAAATCAAAATTTCTCAGAACTTTATATTATTGTCTTTAATTCTAATATCGAGATGGATCATTGAACCGTTTTCTATATATCTATATCTGTTTAAGATTAAGTGTCTTGTATGCATTTTATCTTTATTTCTATTTTCTCCTGTCTCTTCACCTTCAAACTCTTGACCTTTATAAATACAATGCATGGTTATAATAGTTTATGTTTGTTTTACATTCTGTAAAAATAAAGACAAACATATTCTCCTTGAAGATATTTTTTGAGGTTGACATTTCCTTTCAATTTCGTGAAGCATTTTTGCAATAATTATTTAGCTTTCCACTTTGTTTTGTTCTTAGTTACTGTGACTCCCGCAATAATTATTTCATGCAGATGCATGGATTAATCCTTGCATTTTAGAACCTTTCATGTGGTTATCACAATGTTGCAGAATACTTGGCTGTGTACGTGCAGGAAAGCCCAAAGGAAAGAACTTGAAAGAACATTCCCTCAAATTTTATCACCCAGGAAGAAACAACATTTGCGTTTTGTCACTTATATATCAACTTACTTCACTCTGGACATTTATGCAGAGAAATGGACACATGGATAGATGGGTGGATGGAAACACTTTCATAAATATAGTATCATATAAAAATATAAAATATAAAAATATATAAATATAAATAATATATATATTATATATTGTATAATATTATATATTATATAATATATAATATTATATATATTATATATTAAAAATATATAAATATAAAAAATTTTTATATAAAAATATAAAAATAAAAAATATAAAAAATAAAATATATAAAATATAAAAAATACTATTCTTAAGTAAAAGGTTTATTTTTACCTGACTTTAACACAATAAAAGAGACATACATAAAAGTGAAAGAATTATTATATTTAATAAGTATTTCTTAACCAAAAGACATTTCTTATAAGATCCTTTCAAGGCTACAAAAACAGATCCTGAGAGAAGAGGCAACGATAGCATTTTTCATATATATTTCATTTTTAGGCAGTTTTAATCTTTTTCTGCTCTGATAAAGTGTGTTAATATTGACATACTCTTCCATTCCCTTTTTCCTCACCTCCCCTTTCAGAAGTTTACCAATATTTTACATTGTGCAGACGTATGAGCCTCACTGTTCCTGAACTGTAATTCCCATGGTTGTTCAGTGTATGCTGTTGAAATGGACGCTACTCACCATTAGTCCTTTTTCCAGTTTCTCCAAAGCTGAATTCTTTGTTGATCTGACACAGTGGTTTATCACACCCCACCTCCCTTCCCTAAGGAGGATACGGATACCATATTTTCTTAGTCTTTTTCATGCTGTTAAATTCCTTAAAACACACCTTGACCAGATCTAATACTACTGGGACAATCTTTATTTCCCCCCTCTTCTCCACCTCTAATTTTGTAGAGGCGGTTCCACTGTCTTCAACAGCTAATGTTTGGAGAAGGGGTCTTCCCGAGAGGGCAGAAGACTTTCTCTTTCAGATTGGCATTTGTGCCTAGAAGACTTAAGCATGTTTTATTCATCCTTAAAGTTTGATCATTCAAGTAGGGCATGAACTAATATTAGTTATTTTGTGTTAAAGGCTATGGGTCACAGTATCCTCTTTTAACCTACAAATACAGATTTTTTTAATTCCAGGGAAATTTTTTTGCACCATGTATACATGTATGTATGTATGTATATGCATATATATTCTTTTCCATTTATGGAATTGTCTATCTTAGGGAAATCAAGTTTGCAAATGTTCTTTCTTTTCTTTTTCGGTCAGTCTTACTATGTTTTTTGTTTTACCCTAGCTTTGTAAAAAAACCTCTCCCGATTTTATTATTGTTGTGGTATGTTTTGGTATTTGCCATGCATTGTTTTCATTTTGTTCATGTTTTAGGAGCTCGGCACAGATATGCTTTTGCCCGGAAGAGTAAATAAGTTAATGATTCTCCTCCCAATATGTCTAAGACATTTTTTTCTTTGCTAAGCTATCAAGAGAGGGCTGGAATATCATATATTCTGTGGCCTAAATGAATGCCGAGAGGAGTGAGAGGGTTTAGAAGTAAAGTCTTAAACCAATCGTTGGCCATCTGGGAGCCATGCTCTTTTCCTATATTTTCTTACATTTTGGGTACCAGAATTCACACTCCTTGTATGGAGGGTGTCCCATTTTTGATACACCACCCCCATTTGCAGCACATATGTCATTAAAGCTGTTGTTTCCTTCAGAGAAAGTCACCCCATGGTTCATATGCCGGAATCTTTAGTTTCCACCCTTGTCCCCCAACTATACTGTTTCCCAGGCTAAAGGCAAAAAGGAGGAAGAAAATATAAAAGTTCCTTCTCTCCAGATGAGGGGATAGAATTGGATGTTTTCAGCACTGACATCGCCTAAGGGGTCTTAGGAAGTGTGGAGCAGAAATAAGGACCCAAAGCCCCTCTGTACGTGCCTACTGAATTCTTCAATAAATATTAACTCCCAGATGGGCAAGTTCTTTGATGAAACACAAAAACATGAAGAATCCTAATTAGATTTTAAACTACCTGTTCCATGAAAAATTTTGAGCCAACTTTTACATGTATTTTAGGTTTTTTTTTTGTAGTTCATCAAATTCGGTCAATACCTCTTACTCCTTGGAGCTACTTCTCTAAGAGTGAAACTTTGTATATTTTAAATAGATTTAAAATACTAATAACTCAAGGCTTAGCTCCCTGAATTGAAAAAGAAAATGCAAGCTAGGAAACAGGACAATCAGACTGGAAATAAAGAGCAAAGAAAGGGAGAAATCAGTGTTAATTAATGATGATCTTTTTTATAAAATATATACTAAAACACACGGTATTTCTGGGCAATTTTCTTTGAAGCAAAGAGCAAAATCAATTTTCTGCAAGGAGCAAAATCAATTTTCTTAAACATGTCCAAAAATGAGCTTTCATATTTCTATTGAAATAGGTAATCTTTTTTACTTGCAAATTGCTGTAGATTTTAGAGTGGTAGAAAAATATAAATTATTTCACCTTCTTAGTAAAAACTATTAAATGAATGCAAATGGATTATTTAAAAATGTTTATTACAAATGTATTTTATTTATATTTATAGGTAATTGGTCTATTGTATTATCTATTTTATTAAAAAATGTTTAAAGTTGTACTTTGTGACAATTCAGATAAGTGGTGCGGATGGGGGAAGGCGTGATGAGCCTCGAAGGACAGAGAGAGAGAAGGCACTATGGGAGAGTGGCAGAGAAGCAGAGAGAATTGTGGGAACACAGCAGAGATAAGCGAAAGGAAGGATCCTTACCCAGAAGGAAAGACTAGAGAAAAAAGCCATCATGTGCCAATCTACCCTCCTTTTTCTACCATCTGCTGCGGCACCTGTAAAACCGGTAGACATTTCTCAGGGCCAGTTGGCAGATGTTAGAGGACTCAGCCATTTTTCTCTGCTGAACTCCCTTTGAACTTGCTCCTGTGCGGTCTTGTGCCCTCGGGGTGACAGTGCACAAGGCTTCCTCGATGTCAAAGCCTCCAACCTTTCTAAATGCTGAACTCCAGGTCTAATCATATTATGTACCAGTTGGTTTCCCCAGCATAATCCTGGGAACAAAGTCCTTCTCTGTCTTTGTTACCCATTTTTTCTCCATTAGAGTAAATTGAAACTTTAGTTACCCATAAATCAGTAACCCATGCCTCTTCTCTCAGGAGTGTTTTTGTTTCTTAGTTCTCATTGCTATTTGTTCTGCTTCCTAAACTCTTCTACCTCAGGGATTGTTATAAATTGCCTGGTATAAAATACCTAGATACCAAATTAACATTCATTATCTTTGAAATGCCCAGGATATCTCTACCTCGGATATCTTTAGGTATTCTGCCCGAAGAGACAATCGCATTACTCAATATACACTTACAATGTCTCAAAGATATTGTAACAATTTTTTCAACTGAAGTCTGTTGATATACAATCTTATATTCATTTCAAATGTACGCCACAGTGGCTCAACAGTTACCCATATTCTTAAATCCTCACACCCATGAGTGCAGTTGCTATCTGTCCACATAGAAAGATGTTACAGAATCATGGACTATATTCTCCATGCTGTACTATTATCCCTGTGGCCACCTTATATAATGATTGAGAATTTTTGTGCTGCTTTATCCTCCTCATGCCCCCGCCCCCCACCCAGCCCCCTCCCCCCCCACCCAGCCCCCTCCCTCATAGTAACCACCAGTCACTTCTCAGTGCCTCTGAGTCTACTGCTTTGTTGTTCATTCTTTTTGCTTTGTTTTTATACTCCACAAATGAGTGAAGTCATATGGTATTTGTTTTTCTCCACCTGGCTTATTTCACTGAACATAAGACCCTCTAGGTCCATCCATGTTGTCACAAATGGCAGGATTTCTTTCTTCTTGATGTATAAATAATATTCCATCATATATATGTACCACACCTTTGTTATCCATTCATCTATTGATGGGCACTTAGGTTGCTTCCATATCCTGGCTATTGTAAATAATGTGGTGATAAACATAGGGGTGCATATATCTTTTCAAATTAGGGACTTTGTTTTCTTCAGATAAATTCCTAGAAGTGGAATTACTGGGTCAAATGGTATTTCTATTTTTAACTTTTTGAGGAACCTCCATATGGCTTTCCAGAGCAGTTGCACCAATTTACATTCCCATCAGGAGGGTAGGAGGATTCCTATTTCTCCACATTCTCACCAGCATTTGTTTTTTCTTATCTTTAGGATGTTGGCCATCCTAACTGCTGTGAGGTAGTATCTCTTTGCAGTTTTAGTTTGCATTTCCCTGATGATTAGCGATGTGGAGCATTTTTTCATGTGCCTGCTGGCCATCTGTATTTCTTCTTTGGAGAAGTGTCTGTTCAGGTCCTCTGCCTAATTTTTAATCAGGTTATTTATTTTTGGGGTGTTAAGGTGTATGAGTTCTTATTATATTTTGTATGTTAACCCCTTATCCGATGAGTCATTTATGAATATATTCTTCCATATTGTAGGATGCCTTTTTGTTCTACTGATGGTGTCCTTTACTGTACAGAAGCTTTTTAGTTTGATGTAGTCCCATTTATTTATTTTTGTTTTTTTTCCCTTGCCCAAAGAGATGTTAAGAAACAGTTATCCATGTTTATATTCAAGATATTTTTGCCTATGTTCACTTCTATGAGTTTTATGTTTTCATGACTTACATTCAGGTCTTTGATACATTTTGGGTTTACTTTTGTGTATGGAGTTAGACAGTAATCCAGTTACATTCTCTTACATATAGCTATCCACTTTTGTCAACACCATTTGTTGAGGAGACTGTCTTTTCCCCATTGTATATTCATGGCTCCTTTATCATGTATTAATTGACCATATATGCATGGGTTTATATGTGGGCTCTCTCTTCTGTTCCATCGATCTATGGGTATGTTTGTGCTAGTGCCATCCTGTTTTGATTACTGTGGCTTTGTAGTATAGCTAGAAGTCAATGGAGCTTAATGCCCCCAGCTTTGTTCTTCTTTCTCAGGATGGCTTTGGCTCTTCATGATCTTTTGTAGTTCCATATGAATTTTAGAACTGTTTGTTCTAGTTCATTGAAAAATATCATTGGTATTTTGATAGGGATTGCATGCATTGAATCTGTAAATTGCTTTGGGAAGGATGGCCATTTTGACAATATTAATTTTTCCTATTCATGAGCACAGGAAAGATTTCCTTTTATTGGTGTCATCTTTAATTTCTTTCATGAGTGTCTCACAGTTTTCAGAGTATAGGTCTTTCACCTTGGTTAGGTTTATTCCTAGGTATTTTGTTCTTTTTGATGCAATTGTAAGTGAAATTGTTACCCTGATTTCTCTTTCTGCTAGTTCATTGTTAGTATATAGGGGTTGTCCTCTGGCAACAGTGGGGCTACTGGGTTAATGGGGTGGGTGGGGCAGTTGCACAGCAAGTTGCATGGTGGCAGGGCTCATGGTTGCATGGAGGTTGCTAGTTGTGCTAAGGGGCCCAGGCTTGCCATCACACAGTGGTTTCAGTGAGTTGGGCAGTCACCCCTTGGTGGCAGTGAGGAAGGCAGCATGGGTCTTGCACACTTGCAGGGAGAAGGGAGCACGTTGAACTGGCTCCTGCAGGCAGCTCCCTAGTTGGGCTGAGACAGGGCTGAGAGAGCTGAGAAAACCTCTCTCCCTTCCAAGCAACAAAGTCTGATACTGTTTGGTTGAGAGGGCTGGGGTGACAGCAGCGTGCAGGGAATCCCCTCAGTGATGAGCCACCAGCGAAGGGGATGGATTGTCTGGGCCTCCAAAGAGTACCCGACCTGTTGGGCTAAGGGAGGGCTGGAGAAGTATTGCCCACCTGCCCTTTCTCCTGCTTAGAGATCTCTGTCCAACCATTGACCCTCTGGTACTCCTCCCACTGCTGGCAAATATTTCAAGTTGCTGCCTCTGTGTTGGGTCTCAGAGGGACTGGTGGAGCATATTGTCCTCCACAAGTGGCTGGAGTCTCAGCTGCCCGGAGTGTTCTGCCTGTCCCTGGTGTCCAGCCCCACTGATCACCGGAAGCCAATGCAACATGTACTCGTATTTCCAGAGCGGATCTCCAAGGCCAGGTGTGCAGAATTCTTGAGATCCTAATCCCTCGCCATTCCCTTCCTCTTCCTCCTGATTTTGGCTTGGGATCGGGGGAGGGCTTGGGTCCTGCTTGATCTCAGCTCTGCCGCTTTACCCTTTTCTGCGTGATCTTCTCTTACTCACCAGTTGTAGGTCTGTTCTGTAGTCTTCAGGTGATTTTCAGGTTTAGTTGTGTTTGCTGTAGTTGCTTCCTTGGTGTGTGTGAGGAAGGAGGTTTCTCCCTTGCCTTGATCCTCAGCTGTCTCCCCTCCACCATATTGTAGCAATTTGAAAGCATTCATATGCGCGCACGGTTCATAATGAAGTGTAATCACCATCGAAGAGCTGATACTCTACTTGGCAAAGTATGATATAGATTCACAGAATGGTATAATAGCATGCTAATATAAGAAAAAAGAAAGCTAAATGATGTAAAAAACTATGTTATGGGAAATATATTTCTTAAAGTGAAATTCTTATCTTGCTGTTCCAAACTTTGGCCAAGGTGCTAATATTGTCTGTTTGCCTTGGGATAATTGAGTGGTGTTTGCATCTTTTCCCCAGTTCAGTTAACCTGTATGGCCTTTGAAAAAGCACATAGATTGTGGTGGATGGCGGTGGACTACAATAAACTTCATTAAGGAGTGATTCCGATTTCTAATATGCTGGGGGTAGCACTGGGGATTTAATAAAGATTTCTAGTGTTTTGGGTATTTATGTGGCACATAATAAAATGGAAAGAGAAAGCCAACCTTAATTTCTGATGACTAACTTAACTTTTTGGGTTTGCTGAGCACCTTTGCTAGGCACATGGAGTCAGTGAACAGTGTGGTTCGTGGCACTAAGCAACTCACAGGAAAGTTGGGGAGGGGAGACAGAAATGGACATGTAATTGTATCATATTTTCATGCTCTGTGTTCTAAAAGAGAGTAAAATATCAAAAACATGTACTATATTCATACATGTCTTCACTGTCAGAGATGTCTTAATAGGTGGTCCATTATCAAATATTCAAGAGACAAGCTTGTTTTTTCTAAGGTCTGGGATATTCAAACTCATAGAAGCGTAGTTTCTGCTCTCAAAGTACTCTGAAGGGAAAAAGAAGGAGAACATTGCCCTAGTCTATTTGGGCAGCCATAAAAAAATACCATAGACTGGGTGGTTTATAAGTAACAGGAATTTATTCACACGACTCTGGTGCCTGCAAGTCCAAAATAAAGGTATTGACAGATTCAGTGTCTGGAGAGAGCCTGCTTCTGAGTTCATAGATGGTCATCTTTCCTCTGTGTCCTTACATGGCAGAAGGGGGGAGGAAGCCCGTGGGTCTCTTTTATAAAGACATGAATCCCATTCTTGACCTAAGAATCCCAATCTTGACCAAAATTTCCTCTTGACCTAATCACCTCCCAAAGGCCCCACCTCAAGATTACCATGAATTTGGGGACTAGGTTTCAACATGAATTTTGGGGCAACACTGCATTCAGTCCATAGCAAACATAGACTACAGAACAAAGTGTCTCCAGCTTTATATAAGCTTGGGCAATTATTTCCCCATCTGTAAACTGAAGTATATTTAAACTTTCTATGGGAATTAAGTAAATTTATGTATGTAAGGCACTTTGCTATGTAACAAAGCAGGTAAGAAATAGTAGCAGTTATTTTAAGTGTATGTATAGGATGCTCTGGGAATGATGAAAGGCAATATGGAACTCTGTCATCTCCCTATTTATCTATCTATCTATCTATCTATCTATCTATCTATCTATCTATCTATCTGTCTATCTATGTATCTATCTATCATCTATCGATCTATCATGTATCCATCCATCCATCCATACATCCATCTACCTGCCTGCTTGCCTATCTAACCTTCGTATTGAAGTCAATTGTTTTTTGTTTTATCTTAATATGTGTGACAATTGAACTTCTCTTTTTCTTTGTAGAAAGGAACAGAGCCAAATGGGAATAAGAGTGAGAGAGGTAGACGATGAAACAGAGGGGATGATTGAGGATAAAAATTTCCTTAAGAGATCCTTTTAGATCAAATACATTCACATTTTTACTAAAAGAATATGCTCCTGTGGGAAATCTCCACAGAGGCAAGCCATCATTTCATAGTATAAATAATAATCTTCTAATTCATTTATTTTATAAATTCTGATTTTTCTATAATGGTTGTTCATAAACATAGATATTTACATTCCATGATTCATTTATTTATGACTCTACTCATACATAATGTCATTTCAGTAAAAGCTATTGTTGAGAAGTTTTGAATTATAGTAACCATTAGGATTTGTGCTGATTTACTAAATAAGCCTGCACTTTCATAAAGGAACTCTCTTGAGATTTCTTGCTGGGGGAAATCCTATATTTATTTGAAGTCTCCTTTAATAAGATATTTTGGTACTTCAGAAAGTCAACTTCCTGGATGCATTTTAAGAGGTACCTTATACTGATGACCCTCTCTCTGGGATGGCAACAGAGGGCAGTTAGACTGGGGAGCCTGCAAGGTTGCTTTCAGTTCTGCATCTATGATTCTATGAATTCTGTTCTTTAGCAACATTATACACCAGTTTCTTTGAATTTAACTTCCCTTTCAGATTGCATGAGGCAGATTTGCCCTGGGGTGTGGGTCCATGTTCATTTATTAAAATAACCATGGGATGAGGGGTGGGGAAACAGATGCCCATATGAAGAAAGCTGAAAGTATATGCTGTATGATGGATTAAAAACTTGCTGTTATTTATGAGATGGGCAGGAAGTAAATAATCAGTGGAGGCAGCAAGCTTATCAATTGCACAACAACCCTTCTCTGGTTCTTTTACCATCAGGCCCTTTTCCTGATCTCCAGGAAAGGGGGTTCTGAAGCCCCCTTTCAGAACCATCATCTAGACCGTCTGATCTTGCCGACTCCACAGGCTCTCTCAGCAGCTGGCTTGCTTTCTTGCTTTACAGTGATTACAGAATCCAAAAAGAAGAGCAACTCGAATTTCCTTTTAGACAGTAGAACTTGACTCTCCCCGCCCATTCTTTCCTCTTCCTCTCTCTCATGTTATGATTCAAGAGTATATTAATCATGTTTATTTTCTACATGTTATGGTATTTGATGTCCTAAATTTCTTCTTCTGGTGGGAGAGAGACTGCTCCTCCTGGAGCTAGCCAGTTCTAGGGACAGCAATGGACCCAGCTGGGACATGGAAGGACTCGGCTTTTGATATGAAAACTAACCAATCCAGAGCCATAGCTCCTCTGTCTGGCCAGAACAGACACTCCAGAGGCAGTATTCCTCTGCTTACTCATCCATGGCCAAGTACCAAGCAACTAGCATCACCCTTCTGGCCCAGAGCCCACTGATACTGTTCAAACTGGCCAAAGCCTAAACCATTTACTCGGCCCTGCCTCATCTGTCCTGCAGAAACCTCAGTAAAGGCTGTGGCCCGAGTGCGACCCACACTCCTGTCTTGCGCCTCCTGCCGAAAGCCTGGTGTTCTTCCTGTGGCCCTGCAGGTGAGCCCTGGGCCTCCGGTTTTTGGTAGAAGTGCAACATTAAACTTCCAATAGCACTAACCTCTTCTTGTCATCCCTGAGTTACCTTTATAAATTAAGACCAGGTTGCAAAACCAAGAAGCATCTCTCCTCCCTTCTGGGGATCATCTTTCCACCTGTTCTCTGGATCCTTTCTCCTGCCCACTCAGGATACTTAGATGGCTCCCCCTCTGCTATTTTCAGTCTTCTCTCTTCTATTACTGGTCCCTTCCTTTGGCCACTGAGACTGATGTTTCCCATTAAGACAGAATCAACAAGAGCAACAAAGCAGCGAGAACAGAGCATCCTTATCACCATCCGCAGCACCCACCCCCATGCTGGCCCTTTCCTTCCACATCCTCATCATCACCCACAGCACCCGCCCCCAGTGGCCCTTTCCTTCCACATCCTCATCATCACCCACAGCACCCGCCCCCATGCTGGCCCTTTCCTTCCATATCCTCGTCATCATCCACAGCACCCGTCCCCACTGGCCCTTTCCTTCCACATCCTCATCACCTCCTGCAACACCGCCCCCAGTGGCCCTTTCCTTCCACATTCACATCATCACCCACAGCACCCGCCCCCACCGGCCCTTTCCTTCCACATCCTCATCATTGCCCACAACACCTGCTATCTCTCTGACCCTTTGCTTTCACATTGTACAGCCTGAGAAGATTCTACAGCAGGTGCCGCCTCTGCCCTGTTCTCTCCTGATGGCCTTGTAATCTAGCTTGTGCCTACCCACAGTGTCACAAGGAGCTGCTAAATTCTCTAGGTAATGTAATTCCAGTTCTGACTTGGTCTCTCTCCTAAGCAGGCTGCCTTTCCTCTGCCCGTCTCTTCAGTGTTGGCATTTACTCATCATTTTGTTCAAAGCCCCTCCTCTGTTTTCACTGGAATGTCCCCCAGAGATGTTTTCCAACCTGACAGCTTTAGTGAGCACCCACATGTGCTGACATGAGGATATGCTAATAATAGAATCAGATTCTATTAGGCTAACACTATGCTGACTATATGCTGATGATTCTGACAATTCCTTCCTGAACAACGTATTTCTGTATCAGTCTCTTTGTGTCCAAAGGTGAAATCGTCCCTACCAAACTGTGATGGCTAATTTTATGTGTCAACTTGACTGGCCTAAGAGATGCCCAGACAGCTGCTAAAACATTAGCTCTCTGTTTGTTTTTGTGAGGGTGTTTCTGGATAAGATTAGCACCTGATTTTAAAGACTGAGGAAAGAGGATCCACCTTCACCAGTGTGGTCAGGAATCATCCAGTCCACTAGGGGCCCAAACAGAGCAAAAGGCTCCAAATAGAACAAAAAGGTGAAGGAGGAGAGGATTTTGTTTTCTTGAGCCGGGATGTCCATCTTCTCCTGTTATTGGACATTAGAGCGCCTGGTTCCCAGGCCTTTGGACTCACCCTGAATTATACCACCTGCTTTCTTGGTCCCCAGCTTGCAAACGGCAGATAGTGGGGCTCCTCAGTTCTCATAACCATGTGAGCCAGTTCCGATAATAAACCTCCTCCTATAATATCTCTATATATCCTATTGGTTCTGTTTCTCTGGAGCACCCTGACTAATACACTAAAACCTTCACCTTTCTCATGATTCCTGAGAGGTGACCAGTGAGAAAACAACTTCCATCCTTGATTTTCCCCTCTCTTAACTATCTCATATTTAACAAAGCAAATATCCTATTGATTCTGTGTTTCTTGTGTCCATTCATTCCTTTCCAGCTGACCTGGCTGTCTAGTTGTTTTCACCACAGTCTCTTAACCAGATGATATCAATGACTTATCTGGTGCCCTGCCTCTGGCACTGTCCCCATCCAAATGTGTCTCTCTGCTACAGGCAGCATGATTGCCTAATTAGATCCACCTGTGGTTTCTCATTATCCTTATGATAAATTCTGACCTTCAGTTGGCCTGTGAACTTCTGTCTCTCATCTCCTGCTTCTTTCCCTGTGCAAAACATGCTCCTTTCTTTCTATATTTCTCTCTTGCTGGAACTTCGATCCTGGTCTTCTTATTCTGTTCCCCTTTATCTTGCAAAATGATTGGTTAACCTTGATCCTGGTTGACATCTTAGCTCTCATGCTACTTCCTCTGGTAAGCTTTCTCTGATTGCTCCCCTCCTGCTGTGTTAAATGTTTCTTCTATCCACTGGATTGCAGGTTAGATTCCCCAGAAGCAGATGTCAAGATGGAGATTGGGGGTTTAGTTGTTTATTAGGAATCATCTTCAGTGAAAAAAAATGGAGGGAACAGGATTGCAAAGAAAGGCATAACATAGCCTCAGCCAACTGAAGAGATGCTCTGGAATGAGTATTGCCCCTGGGGGCTGTCCACGCTGGACTGAAATGGTCCGGCCTTGTCTGCTTCTTCCTCGTTCCCTCACTGCATGCAGGCCGCTGCAGGATGGGGGTGACCCTGGGAGAGGAAGCGCTCAGCAGCTGAGACGGGCCCTGAGGCTGCTGGCAGCTGGAGTGTGGACAGTTGTGTCCTGACCACAACCCCCACAGCTGGTCAGCACACCCCTCATTGAAGGTGAGTCTGAGCAGCATGCCTACAGGCTTACCACACCCTATTGGCACTGTATCATCCCACCACTGTGCTCCCTCTAACTTGCTTTTTTAATGGTTGGCCTCATCTCCTTACCACCAGCTCCATGAAAAAATGAGAATTTTTCTGTTTTGTTTACCATTGTGTCAAGTATATGTAGCATAGGCTTGACACACTGTTGGGCTCAGTAACAACTTGCTGAATAAATGGACCTATGAATCTATTTTTCTTAATATCTTTCCTCCTGATGGTCCTGAAAACTTTCATTTCAGCTCAGTGATTTGTCCTGGTTTACAATCATCGAGACATTCTAATCATACCACAGTAAAAATTGGCAAATTGAGGGCCATATCCCCGTTCATTCCTAGGGAAGAGTTCAGATGTCTAGATATAAAACATTTCTTATAAAACTGAGCAGTACTGATAGTAGTGAGGGTCTATAGGCAAGGAGGATTTTCTCCAGACATAAAACATTTCAGGCAGCTTCCCATGTTTCCTTCTGAAGATCTACTTCTTCTCAATTATTCCAGTTTCATCACATATGAAGATCTTTTGGGTGCCAATGCCACCTGAAACTTTATTTTTTATTTTCATGCATTAGCCTGACTGATGAGACTGTAGTAACATGTGCAAAGAGGAAACAGCATGAAAACAGATTGCAAAACAGCAGCCTAGAGGCACATGCAGAAGTGTTTTGTTTGTCTTGCACAGGTTCAAACATTGTCAACATTTAAAACTTGGACAATTTCAATTCAGATTTCCAGCATCTCTTGGAAAAAAAAAGATCTGGAAACTTTGGGGATTGAGGCTATATATCCATAGCCCTTCTAGATAGGACTTAAGTTCACAAGTTTGCAACAGTTCCCACCATTCTGTATTACTTACCAATCTAACTCACTTTCCTGAGTTAGTTCAGTCCCCTATAGGTCCTTAACAGTGGATGACTGCTAATGACAGTACTCAGGGAGAAGAGTCTTGGGATGGGCTTCAGCAAAGTCAACACCAGAAAGTAGGAGTCAGTGGCAACTCTATTGAGTTGACTATTCAATCTTACTGAGTTGACTAGGTACATGGAAACTACTAGGAAGGGGAGCTTTGCTCTTAAATATCAGTGGGCAGTTAAACTGGAACTCATTTCATTTACACAATTACTCTATTGACATTTACTGATCACTGAGTGAAATATTGGGTTTCTCAAGGGGCTTCTGTGTTTATTTTACTTAGACATGACTAAAAAAGATTAAGAGCCTTGTAGTAAGTTGTTAGGTATTATTAGAGGGCCCTGTTGTGTTACAATGTCCTATCGGATTCTTATCCCTGCCTAGTTGGGTACTGAAGTGTAACACCCCATAGAGAGTTCAAATTGCATTTAAGAATAGTTTGGTCCACTTGACACTAAAGCTTTGGGTAATTCAGTACTTTCTGATAGCCAAGTGTGACTGATGGATCTACATGGGCCATTACTTCAGGGTTTCTCTTAATCCTTTTCTATGAAACCTCCACTAATAGCACTGTAGAAACACACATTCCTTGTTAGATTTTATCTGTTACCAATCACAACTCCTCCCTTCTCACTGAAGTGAAATGTATTTCACTATGCCTGGAATCCACTTCAGTTAAAAGCAAATTTATAGTCGGTGTTAAAGTCAGGACTTAAAAAAAAATAGTAATTTATCAGGACTTAAAAAAAAATAGGACTTATCCAGGTCTCTACTGGGTATGTACTTTGCTCAGCTTAAACCAGTAGGTGAACAAAAGGCCTGTTATGAAGCTGATGTTTTGAAATTAAATTTACTTCATTGTTAACAGAAAAACCATTAATAACAGAGTATAACTTATGTATGACATATCTATGATAAATTTTAACCAGCAGTTTATATCTTTTGCCAAGATAGGTTCTTCTTAATACTTTTCTTTATATGAGATTGTATGCTTTGGGGCATGCAAACAAGTTTAAAACCTGAAGTCACAGTTGGGAAGGTAACTTCTGTTTATGAAATCTTCTCTTCTCAGTTACCAATATCAATGTTTGCCTCCAGTAGGGTGGGTAACTTAGTATTAGCAATGGGAATTCAGTGTAAATTATAGTGTGCTTATTTAAATCAGAATAAAGCACACAGACTAAAGTTGGCTAAGATATAAATAACTACAGAACTAACAGTGTCACATCATGGGCAGTAATATTTTTAACAAAAGAGGGAAAACATTTACTTAGAATCTCGACATAAGTTTCTAAAGAAGTAGGTCACAGAAGTTACTGGAGCCAGAAGACCTCTGAGATGCTCTTCTGATTTCTTAGATTTCCTTTGATGTTGATTCTCTTCAGTTCTGCGAATGATCAGTGAATTCAAATGAAAACTTTACAATCATGGAATAGAATAAGAAACTGTAAGCAAGGTCTGTATCAAATAATTCCACCTACTCTAGATTTCCTTTAGATATTTCCTGTAAAAAATTTAAGACTGTGTTGGAAGAATTAAGCTGTTTAATTTCTCTTCAGCAAGTGTCAGTATAAAATAATTGATGTCTTCCAGTATAATTTTCTTCTTGTTTTCATGTCTGGCTTGTACACTGTCATCCTCAATGATTTCATAATCTAGCGGCTTTGTAGGAAACTGCAAAGCCTGTGATGTTTTAAAATGCATTCACACATAGACTGATACTTGTCACACAAGAAGTGGAGCCTAGTTCCTCTCCTCCTGAGTATCACCAGAGTTAGGGACTTGATTCGAATAAACAGAATAAAGCAGAAGTGATGGTGTGTGACTTAAAAACTAATAAAAGGCAATAGGGCTTCTCTCCTCTTTTTCACATCACATGCTTTGGGAGAAGCCAGCTACCTGTTATGTGTAGCCTTATGGAAGGCTTACTGATGAGACACTAAGCCTCCAGTCAAATCCAGCAAGAAATTAAGGCCTCCTCCCAATAGCCATGTGAATGAACCAGTGCAAGTGGACTCTTACAGTGTCCAGCTTTCAGATGACACTTGGGCTCACATCTTGGCTGTGACCTCGGAGATCCTGGCCAGAACCACCCAGCTGAACTGCTCCCTAACTCTTGATCAGTAAGACCTGAGATAATAAATGATGGTTTTTGAAGCTGCTAAGCCTTGGGCAACTGGTTACACAATAGTACATAACTAATCTAAGCAGGTAGACTATTCTCTGATGATGAAAATGTTTCTTTTCTAAACAAAGTTTCAACTGAAAGGAAAATTTGGTGCTCTAATAGACGGCAATTTAATAGATTGGGAACACACTTGGTTTTTCTACTTTATAAAGGAAAAAGCCACCCCGCCCCATGACTTTTTCCTCCTACATGGACATGAATTGCAACCATTCTCCGGATCTCAGTCCGTAACTGTCTTTTATATTGCTAAGCAAGTTACGCTCTAGTAGGAACAGTATGTATTTGCCCACATTTAAGAAGTTTTGTGAAGAAGAGGGAGCAAAATACGAAACTTATTTATTTTATGGTACAAATGTTTCTGACTTTCCCAGGGAAAAAAACATGTATTAAGTTTCTGACAGAGGAAGTCCCTTTTTTAGTATTTTTAAAAAAGAAAAATAGAGTCCACTCAGAACCATTTTCAAGTGGAGTTTGTTGATGGTTGGGCTGAATTATCACTGTTCTTGGCAAAAAAAAAGGACTATCTTCTTGATTAAGGTCCTACATTCTCCATTATAAATCCCGATGAAAATTACTAGTTATTTTAGCTAAGGTGCCATTGTGTATGAGGAGATTGGGAAACAAGTATATGAGCTTTTCAGCACAGTAAGAATTTTTTGAGTATTAAAACCCCAGTTTCACTGCAGGTATAAATCTGAAGACACTTTGAAGGCAACTATTGTTTAATGAAATTCTATTTCTTTCTTTTTTTTTTCTTTTGTTTCTTTCATAATAAAGACCTAGTCAAAGATGACTTCATTTCCATGAGGACAAGGAAATAAATGTGACATATTTTCAGCTTGAAAATTCCTAAATCATATTGGGTTTCCTTATGTGCTACATTAACAAAGCAAGTTGGAATCAGTTATTTGTTAAATAAAAAAAGAGTGTGACACATGTGGCCAGTTGACTTTATGATTTTAAGCTTTTGTTCCAGCCAAAAGCATAGTAACCTTCATTTAGAACTTGACCTTTAAGAAGAATTAAAATTTATTCTAACTTGGAATTAATTCTTTCCTTTTGGTTAAAAAGAAACTGGCTTAGATTTTTAAAAATGAAAATGGAAGATTGAGAGAAGTATTAGCTTGGTGAATACTGTTTTTCTTTCCTTTGTAGAATACGTGTTTGAGTAGGAAGAATTATGCTGGAAAAAATCTTTTTGTGTGTATGCTTGGGGGTTAAGGGCTCCACTGTTTTAACCAAATCTTCAAAGTGATCTTGGCTCCAAAAGTTTAATAACCACTATTGACACATTTTGTTTCTTCCATTTTTCTTCCTTGGTGATTACTTTCAGAGGTCATTGCAATTTGACTCAGTCAGTTCAGTTCTATTTTACTAGAAAACCCATTTATGGATGACCTCAGATAAGGAAGTTGGAAAGTTAAGTTTTGCAGAGAGCTATTTGTTTTGTCTATTAGAAACATTTGTAATACAATACATGTATCTACTGTAGCTACACCAAAACTATTGTTACCTGAGAATTTTGAAACTAGGCCCTTACATATATTCTTAAATTAGATAAACAAATGTAACAAGATCTTTAGGAAGAAATGATTATGTCTCTATTCTTGAGATTTAGGGTGATCCCAGCTACCTCTGTGAGAGATGCTATAATAATGCACCACACCTGCTCATGATGACTGAGCAGTATATTCTATAATTCATTGTCTTCCTTCTATAAGGAATCCTCAGAAACCTCACACCAGGAGGGGGAATATATTTTAAAAGGAGAATGACTTAAAAAAGTCTATAAAACACATCATATTTAATATATTAAATTAATAAAATACAAGGTCTAAGACAAGGTAGCAATATTTTAATTTAATACTGTTATTTAATGCAAAGTAAATATCCATCATGATAGTTTATGTTAACACTATAGTTTGTATTAAACTAAAATTAGAATGAGATGAAACATGAAAATTTGCTTATTTTCTTTCTTTATAGGAAGTAGATGGAGAAGATGCCCTGTGAGACTTTTTGCTGTTCAACTCTTAGAGATTTAACAGTGAGCAGGTTTCTTTTTCCTTAGAAAATAACTCACTTGGAAATTGTTTTGTCAGTGGTGTCCTTTGTTGTACAGAAGATTTTTAGTTTGATGTAGTCCCACTTGTTCATTTCTGATTTTGTTTCCCTTGACCAAGGAGATGTATCCAGAAAAAATGTACTTATGCTATGTTCAAGAAATTCTTACCTGTTTTCTTCAGTATTATGATTTCATGTCTCATGTTTAGGTCTTTAATCCATTTT
Organism: Manis javanica; assembly: GCF_040802235.1. Lineage (NCBI taxonomy): Eukaryota > Metazoa > Chordata > Mammalia > Pholidota > Manidae > Manis > Manis javanica. Next base: position 111,748,235 of record NC_133164.1, read on the forward strand.
GAGTTTACTTTAGTATATGGAGTTAGATAGTAATCCAGTTTCATTCTCTTGCATGTAGTGGTGTAGTTTTCCCAACACTAGTTATTGAAGAGACTGTTTTTTTGCCATTGTATATTCATGGCTTTTTTATCATATATTAAATGACCATATATGCATTGGTTTATATCTGGGCTCTCTTTTCTGTTTCATTGATCTCTGGGTCTGTTCTTGTGCCAGTACCATACTGTTTTGATTACCATAGTATAGTTTGAAATCAGGGAGTGTGATACCTTCTGCTTTGCTCTTCTTTCTCAAGATTGCTTTGGCTATTCAGGGTCTTTTGTGGTTCCATACCAATTTTAGGATTATTTGCTCTAGTTCATTGAAAAATGCCATTGGTATTTTGATAAGGATTGAATTGAGTCTGTAAATTGCTTTGGGTAAGATGGCCATTTTGACAATATTAATTCTTCATATTATGAGCACAGGATAGATTTCCATTTATTTGTGTCTTCTTCAGTTTCTTTCATCCATGTCTTACAGTTTTCAGAATACAGGTCTTTGACCTCCTTGGTTAGGTTTATTCCCAGGTATTTTATTCTTTCTGATGTAATTGTAAATGAAATTTTTTTCTTAGTTCTCTTTCTGCTAGTTTGTTGTTAGTGTATATGAATGCAGTAGATTTCTGTATATTGATTTTGTACAATGCAAATTTGCTAAATCCAGTTATTAGTTGTAATAGTTTTTTGGTGGAGTCTTTAGGGTTTTCTATATATAGTATCATATCATCTGCAAATAGTGACAGTTTTACTTCTTTACAAATTTGGAAGGAAGAAGTATCTCTTTTATCTCTTTATCTTGTCTATGGCTAGAACTTTGTACAATTTTGAGTAAGTGAGAAGAGTGGACATCCTTGTCTTGTTCCTGATCTTAGGGGAAAAACTGAAAGTTTTTTGCCATTAAGTATGATATTAAGCTGTGGGCTTATTGTGTATGGCCTTTATTATGTTGAGGTACATACTCTCTATGCCCATTTTGTTGAGAGTTTTTATCATGAATGGGTATTGAATTTTGTCAAATGCTTTTTCAGCATCTATGGAGATGATCATGTGGTTTTAAACCTTCCTTTTGTTAATGTGGTGTATCACATTGATTGATTTATGAATATTGTACCATCTCTGCATCCCTGGAATAAATCCTACTTATTCATGATGGATGATCTTTTTATGTATTTTTTAATTCAGTTTGCTAATATTTTGTTGAGGATTTTTACATCTATGTTCATCAGGAATATTGGTATATAATTCTTTATTTTGTGATGCCTTTTTCTGGTTCTGGTTAAAGTGATGCTGGCCTCCTCAAAAGAATTTGGAAGTATTTCCTCCTCTCCTACTTTCTGGAATACTTTAATAAGGATACTATATTAGCTCTTATTTAAATGTTTGGTAGAATTCAGCTGTGAAGTCTTCTGGTCCTAGAATTTTATTTTTTGGGGTTTTTTGATTATCAGTTCAATTTCATTGCTGGTAATTGGTATGTTCAGATTTTCTCTTTCTTCTTGGGTCAGTCTTGTAAAGTTGTACTTTTCTACTAATTTGTCCATTTCTTTTATGATGTCCAATTTATTGGCATACAATTTTTAATAGAACTCTTTTGTAATTCTTTGAATTTCTGTGGTATCAGTTGTAACTCTCCTTTTTCCTGAGTGTTTTCATTTGTGTCTTCTCTCTTTTTATCTTGGTAAGTCTTGCTAAGGTTTATAGGTTATGTATTTTGTTTATCTGCTCAAAGAACCAACTCTTGGTTCATTTGATTTTTTTTTATTGTTTTATTCTCTATTTTATTCACTTCTACTCTGATCTTTATTATGTCCCTCCAACTAACTTTGCATTTTGCTTGTTTTTTTCTAGTTCCTTTAGTTGTGAGGTTAGATTATGTATTTGGGATCATTTTTGTTTGTTGAAGCAGGCCTGTGTTGCTATGTACTCACCTCTTAGAACTACTTTAGCTACATCTCACATATTTTGAACCATTGTGTTTCTATTTTCATTTGTCTCTAGGTATTGTTTGATTTCCTTTTTGATTTGTCTTTTGATCCATTGATTATTTAGAAGCAAGTTATTTAGCCTCTATGTGTTTGTGGGGTTTGTTTGTTTCCTTCATGTCATTGATTTCTAGTTTTATACTATTATGGTCTGAAAAGATGCTTGGCACAATTTCAATCTTTTAAATTTATTGAGTCTTTTTTTATGTCCTAATATGTGATCTATTCTAGAGAATGTTCCATGCACACTTGAAAAAATGTTTATCCTGCTGCTTCTGGGTGGAATGTTCTGTATATGTCTGTTAAGTCTGTCTGGTTTAGTGTGCCACTTAGTGCCTCCGTTTGCTTATTTATTCTCTGTCTGAATGATCTATTCATTTATTTAACTGGGGCATTAAAATCCCCTAATATGATTGTGCTGCTGTCTATTTCTCACTCTAGGTCTTGTAGTATTTGTTTTTTATATTTAAGTGCTCCTATGCTGGGTGCATAGATACTTACAATTGTTATATCCTCTTGTTGGACTGACCCCTTTATCATTATGTAATGCCCTTGTCTCTTGTTACTTTCTTTGTTTTGAAGTCTATTTTGTCTCTTATAAGTACTGCTAGTCCTGCATTTTTCTCCTTTATTTACATGAAATATCTTTTTCAGTCCCTTCAGTTTCAGTCTCTATATGTCTTTAGATCTGAAATGAGTCTATTGTAAGCAGCATATAGATGGGTCTTGTTTCTTTATCCATTCTGCCACCCTATGTCTTTTGATTGGTGCATTTAGTCCATTTCTATTTAAGGCAATTATTGCTAGTTATGTACTTATTGCCATTTTATTAATCATTTTCTGGTTGCTTTTGTAGTTCTTCTCTGCTCCTTTTTTCCTCTACTATACTATTTGATAGTTTTCATTAGTATTATGCTTGGATTCCTTTTTAAAACATTTTTTGTGTATCTATTATAGGGTTTAGGTCTGTGGCCGCCATAAGGTTCATTGATAGTTTCCTAAATATACAACAGCCTATATTAAGATGGTGGTCACTCTATTTCGAACACAATCTAAGAATACTACCCTTTTCTTCTTCCTCTTCTGTACTTTATATATAAATGTAATAATCTACATCTTCTGTGTGTCTGTTGACTGATTTTGTGTATAGCTGATTTTACTATTTTCATTTTCTGAACTTCATACTTGCTTGGTCTACTACCTTCATTGTAGGTTTATTGTCACTGATGAGAAATATTTATCTTTAAGAACATTTCCATCTATAGCAGTCCCTTTAACATATCCTATAAGGACAGTTTTGTTGTGAATTCTTTTGTTTGTTTTTTTTCTAGTTTATCTGGGAAACTGTTAATCTCTCCTTCAATTCTGAATTCAGATTCTCCTTCAGTTCTCCTTCAATTCTGAAACTTGATGGGGAGAGAATTCTTGGTTACAAGTTCTTTCCTTTCAGTACTTTGAATATTTCATGCTATCCCTGGTCTGTAAGTTTCTGCTTAGAAGTCTGCTTATAGCCTTCTGGAGTTTCTCTTGTAGGTAACTCTGGCTCCCTCTTATTGATTTGAAGATTCTCTTTTTATCTTTAATCTTGGCCATTTTGATTACTATGTCTTCCAGGGGTTCATCTTCTTAGGGGCTCTCTGCACTTGCAGGGCCTGAATGTCTATTTCCTTCCCCTTATTGGGGAAGCTTCCAACAAAAAAGCGTTTCTAACCCTTTGCCTCTCTTTCCAACTTCTGGGCCCCTATTATAGGAATATTCATTTGGAGTTGTCGCATAGCTCTCTTAGCATTGTCTTATTAATATAGAAAGTCTTTTTCTTTCTGTTTCTTAGCATGTTTACTCTGTAAGTCTCTATCTTCCATTACACTGATTCTTTCCTCTGCTTCCTGCAGTCTGCTATTAATTCCCTCTACTCTACTTTTCATTGCATTTGTTGTATTCTTTAGCTCTGAATGGCTCTTTTCATATTTTCTATCTCTTTCTTTTCCCCAGTTCAGTCAGCATGTTTATGCCTGTTACGCTGAATTCTTTATCAGGAAGATTGCTAATCTCCACCTCATTTGGCTCTTTTTCTGGTGTTTTATCTTGTTCTTCCTTTGCCTCCTCATTTTGTCTGGGTCTCTGTGTTTCTTCCTTTGTATTAGATAGATCAGCTATGCCTCCTGGTCTTGAAAGTAGTGGCGCTAGGAAGTTGGTGTCCTGTGGTGCCCAGGGCCTGGTTCTCTTTTGCAGCTGAGCTGTAATTGCTGTTTGTGGACTGTGGACAAGGTCTGTCATTCTGCCTGTCTGCTGGCAGTGGCCGCTCCCCACAGCTCACCTCTTTGTGCCTTTTGTGTGATGTGAGGAGCTTCTGCTGGAATTCACTGTGGGTATGGCTGTCCTCTGCCTGCTGGTGAGCAATGGTGGACTGCTGCTGGGCTGAGAGCGCCGGATGGAGTGGATATGCTGAGGGGTGCTGGGGTTCAGTCAGTAGATACAGTAGAGTTTAGAGCTGGCTTGTGCAAGCATCTGGCTAGTTGAGTTAAGGGAGGAGCAGAAAAACTGGGAAAGTGTTGTCTACTCTCTGTCTGCCAATTAGCAAAGTGGGACCATTGTTGGGCAGAGTAGGCTGGGTGGGGTGGACACACAGGGAAGCAGCGTTGGGCCACCAGTGAGGGATATGGAGAGTTTTGGAGCTGGCTACCACAGGCACCTGACCAATCAGGCTGACGGAGGCTTGGAAAAGTATCATCACCTGCCTTTTTTCTTCCTAAGGTTGCTCCCTCCAGCTGCAGCCCTTCTGGCACATTTTCCACTGCTGGTAAATCTTTCAAACTGCTGCCTCTGTGTTTGATCTCAGTGGGATCAAGAGAGCACACCTGTCCTCCCCAAGTGACAAGTGTCTGAGCCCTCCACAGTGCTCCATGTCTGCCTGGTGTCCAGCCCTGTTAATCATCAAGCCCAGTGCAATGTGGACTTACGTATTTCATTTTTATTTCCTTCAAAATATTTCCTAATTTCTTAAGATCTCTTCCTTGACCCATGTGTTGAGATGATATTGGTTAATATCCATATATTTTGGGTGCTCTAACTGTATTTCTGTTTTTGATTTCTAGTTCAAGTCCATTTTAGTCTGAGAATATTCTTTGTATGATTTCTATTCTTCTTAAATTTCTTAACATGGGTTTTATGGCCAAGAAAGTGGTCTAACTTGGTGAATGATCTGTGTGAGCTTGAGAAGAATGTGCATTCTTCAGCTGCTGGATGGAGCATTCTATAAATGTCACTTTGATCAAGTTGATTCATGATGCATTCAGTTCAAATATACCCTTAATGATTTTCTGCACACCAGATTTATCAATTACTGACAGAGCAGTATTGAAGTCTACAACTACAGTAGTGGATTTATCTATTCTTCCTTTTAGTCCTGTCAGTTTTTGCCTCACATATTTTGGAATTCTGTTTGGTGTGTTATGACCTCTTCGAGAATTGACCCACTTATTGATATGTAGTGCCCCCTCTTTATTCTTGATAATTTTCCTTATTCTGTTGCGTGACTTGTCTGAAGTTAATGTAGCTGCACTAGCTTTCTTTTGATTAGTATTAGCATGATATATCTTTCTCCATCCTTTTACTTTTAACCTATCAGAATCTTTTTATTTAAAGACCCACATCTTTGGGCATTATTTTTTCATCCTTTCTGACAATCCTTGTCTTTTAATTCATGCACTTAGATTATTCTATTTAAAATGACTATTGATATATTTGGATTAATAACAACCAGGTTTGTAACTTTTTCTATTCATTGCCAGAGGCTTCTTCTGACTTACTTGGTTTTATTTGAGAATTATTTTTTATGATTCCATTTTATCTCCCCTCAGCATATCAATTACACTTCTTTAAAAATTTTTTTAATAGTTGCCCTCTAGTTGCAACATACATTTTTAATCATTCTATGTCCACCTTCAAATTACACTAATTCACTCATGTGTAGTGTGGGTGCCTTATAACAGAGAATTCCCATAACCTCCCTCCCATTTCTTGTGACATTACTATAGTTAATTTCACTAAATGATGTCCTATAATCACCCAGTACATTTTTACTATTATTACTATGAACAGTTATCTTTTAAGTCAACTAAAAGTAAGAAAAATAAAAGATTTCATTTTATCTTAATTTATTCCTTCTCTGAAACTTTTCATTTCTCTGTGTAGATTCATGTTTCTGACTCCTATCATTTTCCTTCTGCCTAAAAAATTTTAACATATTTTACAGTACAGATCTGTTGGTGATGAATTTCCTCGGTTTTTGTCTGAGAAAGCCTCGTGCACCTTGCTGTATCCCCAGTAGCTAGAACAATGACTAGCACACAGTCAGTATTCAGCAAATACGTACTGAAAGAACAGAATAAAGAAAGAGGGAGACATAGATGTATATGTAATATTTATTAATGTATGATGTTTATATGTCTGTATGTGTGTATGTATGAGAGAGAGAGAGACAGAGAGTGTGAAGAGTAGTCTGGAAGTGAAGGGCTATAGAACTGGGTATTACTGGCCTGTGGTTGGTAGCGGACAAGGTGACCTAGGCAGAGACATGGAAGGAGAGTGTGTGGAATGAAGAGAGAAAAGGACCGAGTCCAGGACCCTGAGGAAAACAAATGTTTAAAGGGCTATAAAGCCAAACACAGAAGCTAACATTGTAGAGAACTTCAGATGTAAGGGGAAGGGAGTGGTTAAAGAGTGGCCAGTGTTACAGAGGGTCCAATGAGCTAAGGGAAATAGAGTCATCATAGTCACCTATTTGGTGTGCATATTTCACCAGTTGGCTTCAGTCAAAGGGGGCTTGGGTCCCATGGAGTTTCTCCCTTCACCTCACAGATCTCTCTTCAGGTGGGCTTTTGTATTTCCCTCCTAAGCATATGTTCAAGGATCCTAAAGGAAACAGCTTCCCCAAACCTGCTGATGAGTTTACTCTACGGGTTAGGCTAAAGTTACTGACCATTCTCTTAGTGAAAGGCAGCCAGGGAAACATTTTAGGTTAAGTACATGAAAACATTAGCTTACCACCAAGAACTTATATGTTTTCTCTTGACACAAAGAGGCATAACCAACATAATTTTTGTGTTTCTCTAACCTGATCTTATTTATTTATTTGAAATAATGGTAAAGTAAGGATAGTAAAAAGCTCATACATGCCAATGTTGTATGTATTACATGAGATAATACATGAAAAGCACTTAGCATAGTCCTTGGCACATAGTCACTATTTGATAAATATTAACTATCATGGATATTTATATACAAAATTATTTGCTATATTCTGGCATATGTTCAGAGACCCTCTGTGGAACAAGGTAGAGAGTGAAGAGGGGGATAGGTAGTTTTTAGTGACAGAGGAGTTTTGATACCTATGGACAAGATATGGAAATCAACCCTATGCAATTATGCCATCCCACAGTATTGTCACCTTTAAACTCTGCTGCCCTAAATGTATGGTGAAGCTGTGCTCCTTCTATGATTTCGTAAGTGCTAGATTCAAGTTGACAGTAAGGTCTTGGCTGTGAGCTTTATTTAGGGCATGGTAAGGCTGCCAAAGGTTTCCTATTACGTCATGAGATCTAAATAGTTTTTCCATCACAGATGACAGAGTCTGCCTTCATCCATCTTCCCTCTCACCCCATGTACCTTGTGAGTAATGATATGTGAGACTGCACAGTAGTTAGGTGTGTGATTTGTGGTTGTTTTTCTCCATGAAAGGTTAAAGGGCCATTAAATGATAGTGGTCTTATTTAAGGCACAGACAACAAGGATATATTTTTCCAGTTTCTCACACATATTTTTGCTTTCCTCTGATAAGATTTCCACACAAGTGATTCAGCTTAACTGAAAAAAAAATTCCTGATTCCATGATACTTGAGTCATGAGCCCTTCATGTAACTAAAGTAAACTTTCTCCCTGCGATCTTTTTTCTATAATTTAACTTTCTGCTTAAAAGCAATATCGAGGCAAAAACCAAATAGATCCAGTCATTACAGCAGTAGGAACAGAAAGATTTAACTAAAGGGAGACTACATTTGTTCTGCAGTATGGAAAACATGTCTTTTTTAACTTGTATTTTTTCCTTAAGCTGTTGTAGTTGGGTGAAATAGCCATTATGATAGAGTCTCAGAGGATGGTCCAGGAGACCAGAGGAGGGCATCTGAGCCAGCCCAGACAGGTGGGGTCTTGAAGCCCCTGTGTGCATATGCCCGAACTGAGTTTTTGTAAAGGAGTGGCAATAGCTGGATGAACAAAGAAGGGATTGGTATGGCTGACAGAGAAAAGAGGCCCAGTGAAGAAAGAGACCCAGGCAAATATTATGAAAAGTTAAGTATGTCAGAAGTAAAGCATGGGTGTGGGAGAGAGGTGGGAGCTATGGCTTTGGAGAGAGGTGGGCATGGATGAAGGACTGGGTGTGTCCCGCACAGCACCCCTGCAGGTGAAGGGGGTCAAGGGAGACACTTGATCAGATTTATTTTAAAGAAAGATCAGCTTGTCTGAAACACAAATGGTGGGCTTAAAGGTATGGGTTTGAAGCTATTGCTAAAAATCAAGGTAGAGATGTAGAGTGCTAAAGGCAGTGTGGATGGAAGGGAGATGACAACTTCGAGAAAAATGGAAATTGGGTCACTAAGGCCTGCCCACTCGTCTTTTGTTTTTATATGTGTTTGCTTCCCAGCAAATCAATGCTGACTGTGGATCCCTCTTCCCAGCCCCGCTCTCAAGCTCTCTCCCTGTGATTTTAGAATCATGATCATCTTTAGTCTATTGTGTGCAGGATAGTCTGTCTGAGGATATGACATTTGACTTGAGACTTGAAGGATGAGAAGGGGCCCTCAAAGGGAGGTTGTGAGAAGAGACTCCCAGCAGCAAGCTCTTTGGCTAAGTGTTTGTTCTAAAGCTTGGAAAGGAGGTCCTCTCCTGGGCAAACCTCATGCTCTGTGTCATTCAAACTAGGTTTGAAGGACCTCCTTGAGTCAATCGTTTCAGAGAGTGAAAATCTGTTCAGTTTTTAGTGAGATTAAGCTGCTGGTAATTCTTAGGCATGGACATGGATAAAGGGGTGTGGGGAAGGCAAATAAGTAAACAATGCTAATCAAAGAAGAAATTGGAAGAATAAAGGGTGGAGGAGGGAGAGCAAGAGAGAGACTTACCCAGAGGAGAAATAACCATTGCGCTGAGCAGAGCCCATATTACAGGTGGTGGTACATTCTGGAAATGTTGTCTTCCACCTAAATGAATGCAAGGATTTTGTGTTTTTTCAGTTTTTACTGACAGTCCAGTCTCCTCTAGATATGGAAAGAAGTTGGTTCATTTACATTTCTAATGGTGTGTCATTCTTTCCACTTGAAAAATTCATTGAAAGAAAATAATTATTTTTGCTGGGTCCTAGTAAAATTTTCTGACTTGCCGAGATAATTCTAATTTCATATTCCTTTTCAGATGAGAGCAGTATCTAGAATCTGGGTTGTTCTTAGCTCAGCTCAGCAGTTGATATACAAAGAATTAGGGGGAAACAACATCAAGACTACATAATCAGAAATAAATGACCAGAACTGGAGCACATCTCATTAAAACCTCAACCTGTATAAAGAGAGAACTTATCAAATAAATCAGCTTTACTCCTATGGCTTTTCAACCATTAATTTTCATCATGATGTGCTGCCCTTTATTTTTTAAAATCTGAAGTTAATTACATACAAAGTCAGTGATATAATTCAGGTAAACTAAAGGTTAATTTAGGACTATAGATTAAGGTATACAATCTTGTTTGCGTGATCTAAGAGCAAAAAAAGCCTCTAGTTAATTACTTTCTGATTACTCCGAGAATCTTGACATTTTAAGGTTAGAAGCACCTTGAGTGTCTATTAATTTTTCTTTCAGGAAGTTGATACTGCACTGAGATGAAGCGATTATCTCCACTCCCTGTAACAAAACTACTTTTCTGGTCAACGTGCTCTCTTCTCAACTCTCCCTGCAATTTTGGTCATGATTTCTATCTACTGGAAAACATTCTCAGTACTCACTGCACACACTGACTCCACGAGAGGATTCTCACTGATATATGGGCAATGCTCTGAGTATGAATGAAAAAACTAATGACAACGAGGATGGCAAATAATGATGTGTCATATCTTATATGACACACAAATTAATCAGTCTTTGTAAATCATTAATTAGGAATAGCATGTGATTAACCACAACTCCTGCTCTTTCAGAATGGACGCATTGTGGGATGATAAACATGCATAGCAAGCTGTTCTGGTTTGGGGGGAACCTGGTTTCATGGGGTTGATGCTACTGCTAATTATCTGGAAGTTAGCAGATAAATATTTTAAAATTCAGAAAAAGCTCCACACTGACAAAAATATCAGTAGGTAAACAGTATATATGAATTGATGTCTTCTTTTATATTTTAAAAAGATAAGACAGATTTGTTGAAGGTCTGAGTGAATCTGGGGTAAATATTGCAAATTTCACTATTTTCTAAAAGGTATTTTGTTTGAGAAATAAATGCAATCAGTTGTACATTTCCTAAAGATTTTCCCTTCAAGTAAACATTCTCTTTCTTTGGTGGGATTTTATTTTTATCACACATGCCTTTTTTTTTTCTGTTTAGAACACATATTGATATGATACTATTGGTCAATGATGATATTTGTTTTATTTTACACATACAATTTCTAAAAGAAGACCAAATTTTTTTTTAGTTAGGTATCACTCTTCATGTTTGCTATTTTTTAAAAGTATTTCCTAATGTCTAGGCTGTTTTAAAAGTATAGCATTCTCACTGATTTCATTTCTTTCTAATTATCTCTAGTTCTCTGATTCTATTCACAAATTTTTGTATGACTTTAATTATATATCTTTAAATATCCCTTCATAAAAGAAAAAAATGCCCTGTCATTGTATTCACTTGCAGTAAGTTTAAAGAGCATTAAGTCTGGTTTTTAGGTGAGATTCTTTGGTAAAAAATATTTATTTATATTTTCCATAAGATGTTATTGTCACAGGTCTTACTTTTACGTGACTTTAATCACATTTAAGCATTTAATCTCAGGGTTATCTTATGTAAACTCATCCAGTAGGACCTTTACATACTGGTGCTTTTCATAAAAGCGAATAATCTAAAAAATTATGTATTCAAAAGATCTGCTCAGACCATTTGTCCAAAGCAGCTAGCAGAATTCCTTTGTTTAATCTGCATAACATTTACTTCTTTTACTTCATAGCTCTGACAAATGACACTGTCTCATTCCCAGTTAGAAGTCTAGAAAATGTTTTCCCTGGTCATCTGTTAACATGAATATTATCACTTTTTAGATTCTGAGGAAAAGAGAAAACTTCAAACAGTCAAGAGGATTTAGGAGCTGAAGAAACTAAGGGTCTAAAATGGAGGAAAATTTGCCAAGGATGAGAAGGAAGAGGTTAGGCAACCTTCTAAACAGAATGCAAATTTATCAGTTATATATCCTGAAATCAAGGTATAAAATTCACACTGTGAGCTTCAGCATTTTTCAGACACAGATTATATTGACTCGGAAGTTAGGCAGAAATAGCATATGTAGGTGGGGACGGGTATGTACTTGGCAATTAATATTCTTGTTGGGTTTGTTTTTTTTAAAAAAATTTTATATTAAGGTACATACGATAAGTTGCACAAATCTGAATGTATAGCTTGTTGAATTTTGACATGTATATGCACTCATATAACTATGGCCCAGATCAAGATTCTTGTTGGCTTGTTTTCAACTGACTTTTGAGCCATATAGTTATTCTTAATTATTCATGCCAGTAGAGGGAAGCAGTGGTATGAATAATAGAAAAAATAATTTATTTTTGGCTTTTAATGGGCATTTTTGTTTAGAGTGATATGGATAAGTCAGAACTTTCTGGAATTTGTGACTCTTCAAGCAAAATATTCTATTTACCCCTATTGCCAAAAGTTGTTTTTTGAAGAAGGTTTATCTCCTCAACCTTAATCCTGTTTTCTACTTAATGCATTGGAAATGCGAGGCTTGGAAAGCATCATGCTTCACTCATTTTGATTCCATGCCATTGCTAGGCCGTGTTTTTCTCCCTTCAAGCCTGCTCTCTTAAATCCACATTGCCTGAGTGGTGGGGGAGAACTATCTGGTGTGGTTTGTAAAGTTGTTCCCTGTAGCTGAAGCATTAGCATAAAACCTGTGCTGTGCCTGCCTCTCATGACTTTTATTTTCCTTTCTACTTCTTCTATAAAATAAGAACTAAAAGCATTTGCTTTTCTTATGAAGCACTTTGCACAAATAATTCTGTGCACAAATGATCTCAAAAAATAACTCAATAAAGGGTATACAAATAACATCCCATGTATCATTCCTTTAACAAATGGGAACCAAACTCCTGTGCCAGGTGCTGTTCTAGGTCCTGGGGCTTTAGCAGTTACACAGAACCCAGACCCAGTTCTCCCAAGCCTGTACCTCAAGGAGCCAGACAGGCAACACATATTCAAAACGGGATCTTTGACATGATATTGGGTGGTGACAAGTGGCATAGAAAATAAATCATGGGAAGGGAAAGGAACTGGTTGAGGCAATCTTTTGGAAAGTGTGATACTTTAGATATTGACCATAATGAAGAAATGGAACTGTGGATATCTGGGGAAGATGATTTCTCCAAGAGGAAAGTGTAGGTGGAAAGGCCTGAGGGGACAGGAGTGTGTTACTGGGCCGCATAGACAGGCTGGAGACGCAGCTCAGGAAAAGCCCAGGACACATGCCCGGCAGGAACAGGGGCCTGATCTTAGAAGGTGTGATCAAGGACAGAGAGGATCTGGATTTGATTTCAGTGCGACGGATCATCATACAGGGCTTTAAGAAAGGAAGTGACATGATATGATTGGCACTTTTACTGGGGAGTTTCGAAGTTTGTTCAAGATCACGCAGCATTTATATGATCTGGCATGGATTCCCTTAACTACCGAATGCCCACAATAAAATGTGATAGTCAGTACATTCAAAGAGAAACCTGTTCACTGAATTTTGAAGAAACCTCCAGTTTGACTTCAAATTAGTCAAACCACTTGCCTGTCACTTGAGGTCATTTTCTATATCATTTCTGCCAACTTCTTTTGCAGTGTTTTCCTAAGTTTGAGAAAGTACATCTCCCGAAAAGGAATCCAAAATTCTTCGGTGTTGTTCTGAATGTGCTGATTCTTTCTTCTGTTGACCTGTGTAATAGTCTGTTAGGACCGCCGGTAGCAAAGTGCCGCAGACCGGCGGCTTACCCGGCAGAAATGTATTTTCTCACAGTTCTGGAGGCTGGAACGCCGAGATCAAGGTGTCGTCGGTGCTTGTTTCTCCTGAGGCCTCTCTCCTTGGCCTGCAGGTGCTGTCTTCTCCTCCCTGTATCTCTACATGGTCTCCGTCTGAAGGTCTATGTTCTAACTCTTCTTATAAAGGGAGACGTCATATTGAATTAGGGCCCATCCCGGTGACCTCACTGTAACCTAATCACTTCTTTAAAGACCCTGTGTCCTAATACAGTCACACATTCTGAGGTACTTGGGAGTTAGGACTTGAACAAGTGCATGTAGAGGGGGCACAGTTTGGCCTATCCCTTCCCTATGCATGTTATGCTTCCAATCAGGAAGCCAGATAGAAAAAATGTGATCTGAACACAGTTTCACTCCCCCATTTCAAAGTAACCTTCTGGAAGTAAACTTAGGGATGGGGTGTGTGCTCATGTCTGCTACAGAGTTCTACACTTGGGTTTTTTATTTTCTTTGGTGGCTTTTCTTCTACTCAATCCCTGTCCCCCTTCTTCTTATTCCTGGTCTTGCATAGAACTTAAAGGAGATGCAGCAGAAGTGCTTGTCGGGATTTAAACACACTTTCCTTAATTTCCCCACAAAACCACCCTATACCACCCCACAGGTGTTTCTTACCTGTGGAAGAGATGGGGCCAATCCAGAGGAATTACCATGGAGAATATGAGAACTTAAAGTGGTGTGCCTCAGAGGATGCCCAAGAGTTTAGAAGAAAATTTCTCATTTAGAAACCATAATATATGACCTTTGTCCTGAGGTCTGTCTCCCTCCCACCTGCAATGGAGTATCTACTTCTTTAAATCTCTATAAGGAGAATGGTTCCCCCTCCTCTCCGACCCCTCCGTCCTGGAAAATCCACATAGCTTGCAGGCTTGGTCTTGCCCTGGGATTTGTCCTCTGCAGTATATTTTGCAAAGACTGAATGTTTCAGTCTTGACTGAAGCAGGAAAGGGCCATGGAAAGCTCACATGTACAACCTCTTTTACGATTTCTCAGCCTTATTAGTTACAGAATACAATTCTTCCCGGCCACCTATCAAGTAAAATTTTAGCTAAATGTTTCCCAGGGACAGAGCCAGTAGTGTTTAAATCCATATAAAGGAAAAAGAAATACTTAAATACAACACAAGCTACACAGACTTCCATGTAAATTAAATGACCATATTTTGATTTGGAGCAGTGTCAATAATTACAGTGATTTGTTTGTTGTAATTCGAACTACAAAGTGTCTTTTATTTGTTGTTTTTTTTTTGGTAGATAAAGATAAACCACAGTTCCACTCAGGGTTGCTAAGTTATTTTGCGCCCCTCCCAACTTTTTTGCATTTAGTGGGATTTAAGATGCCTGCATGAAGTAGAAAGAAAAACTAATTTGAATAGAGTTTTACTCTTTTGTTTTTCCATACTTATTAGCTTCCCTAACATTTCGTATCATACTTCAAGGTGAATGGAAACATATTAATATTTGAGGGTGTGTATTATTTGCCAAAAACTGTACTGGCTTCTTTATAAGTGTCATATAACTTAATCACAAACCAATGACTAGAGTTTATTATCCCCACCTTAGAGATAAGAAGACTGAGGCTGGAGAGATAAAGTGATTTGCTGGGGCCACTAGCATGCCAGTAAAAGGAGTGAAAACCGAGCCCGGGGCAAACTCTGCCAGTTAGATACGATTTGATAACTGCAGTGGGACAGTGCTGTAGAGCCGAAGCCAGCCCCTGGAATTCCGTCATCCACACGGCTGGGGCTGCTGCTGGGGCCAGCACACCAAGGGGCAGGACCAGGATGGGGCATAAGGCTTACCCTGTAACAATGCGGGGGGTTGGGTTGCCAGACCCCTCATGTAGTTGAAAATCCTTCTATAGCTTTTGATCCCCAAGACTAAACTAATAAGAGCCCACTGTTGACCAGTGGGTTATATGTATTATATACCATATTCTTACAAATAAAATAAGCTAGAGAAAAGAATTTTTTTTCAAATTGACAGAAATCTTCAACAAATTTTCCAATGTATTTCTCGAAAAAAATATTTGTAAATGAATCAGCACTGTTCAAACCTGTTTTGTTCAAGGGCTAATTGTAATTCAGCAGGCAAAAGAACATCTAAATAATAGGCAAAAAATTAACCCATTAGGCCCAGGGTGTGGACAGTATTGCACAGCAGGCGAGCAGTAGAAAGCACCCAGCATCAGGACCTTTTTCTCTTCAGCCGTGGCAAGTATGAGAACAGGTGTTCACATTGTCACATAGTTCTTCAGAGACAGGTACAAAATGTCAGGATGCACTGTCAGCAGGCAGCATG
Organism: Manis javanica; assembly: GCF_040802235.1. NCBI lineage: Eukaryota > Metazoa > Chordata > Mammalia > Pholidota > Manidae > Manis > Manis javanica. The sequence continues at coordinate 111,763,890 of NC_133164.1, forward strand.
TGGTAACATCAGACAGCAGATCGCTGGCTGTAGTCACCCTAAATCCCAGTTCCCAATGCTTGGAACTGGGATACAAAGCAACGATGACCATCAGGATGGATCACTTGGTAGAGTGTTTCTGGATTCTTCCTGAACCTTCCTGTTGAAGGTGAGGCTTTTCCTGAAAATTGGGCTGAAGCTTCTTCAACCTGTGGCCTTCAAAGTGAGTGAAAGAGGGCTGCACAAATAGGGAACTAGACAGACCTGGATAGGTGGCCCTAAAATATGAGTGAAGAGAAATTCAACACGGAATAAAAATGCCTTTCTAATCTCATCTTGACATTCATTCAGTTAGTTATCTGTTGAGCAGATGCAGAGAAGCCAACACTGAAACAAGTTAAGACTGCATCACTTCAGAGGAAAATTTAACATCTACTCTGGTGCCTGGTATGAGGTTTGGAGCCCAAGGAAAGGGTAGAAAGTAAGATTTGGATCCCCTTTCCCAAAGGTCTGATGGCAATGTGCCTAGTTGTCTTTGTGAATGTACTTGGAACCTAACCCTGGTCACATACATGCTTGCTGGTGGATTTTAAGGGTTGTAGAAGAGTTACATAAAAAAACTTCGGTGATGGAATTGGTAGGAAAAGAACCCCAGCAGAAGCACTGTAGGCTGTAGCTCTCTGCACCTGTTTGCCAGTCAGAAAGAGCGTCAAGTAGGTAGAGGGGAGGTCCACGCAGAAATCACAGCTCAGTAAGTTAACACTCTGAGTAACACAAAAATCACGAAAACCCACATGCCTCGGATGTTTAAAGCCTATGCAATAAATGCCAAAACATTGTCACACCACCCGCTTACACCCAGCTGAATCATCACCTTGTCCTCTTCCTGCTGACAGTTTATTCTATGCTTAGTGAGTCATTTCTGGATCGCTCTTTGTTCTGCTGAACTGAATAAAGCATTATGAATTTTCAATGTTTCTGTATTGTTTGATTTCTAAATTGTATGCCCAGATATGCTTGTGAAGAATTTTGCTTTAATACCACAAATGGCCTCTGAATGTTTATTTAATTATGATTTAAACATCACATGGAATAGGGGGTTGCTTATGACATTAAATGCGGACCAGGCAGAAGGATTAATGATTGTATTTATAATGCCTAAAAGAAGATGCCTTGGGACTCTAGGAAGGATAGAATTATTTACCTCAACTAAGACATACTTCCTGGAAGGCGGAAGTACTGGAGTGAGTTAATCCATGTTGTCTTTCTGAAATAAATATAGGACCAATTCTCCCTGCAGCAGTTTCTTTGTTCTTTGAAGGCCACACTGTAAACTCAGAAACTATACGTTTGATAATGGAAATAATGCTGAGTGGAGATATTTTAGAGGCGTTCCACATCGATGAGATTCATCTACCTGTTTCTTGGTACATAAGCCTGGATCGGTCACTCAACCTCACCAGTCCCAATATTTATTCCCTGTAAAATTTTAGGAGAAAACGTTTGTCGCCAGGATATTATGAATATTACACTAGTTAAGTCATTAAAAGTACTTAATAATGTTTAACATTCATAGGAAGTGCTCAATATATTTTTGAACTTTGAAAAGAATTACTATGATTTGTGTTACTATTGTACGTATTTGGAAAACCTTAAGAAAATATCCCATTAGAGAATCAGAATCCTCTCAACATCAAGACGTCTCTGCGGACCAGGACTTTCCTCCTGAAACTTCCACTTTTTCTCCTTTGAAGCTACGTTTCAGCAAATCTCAGCCATTTCTTATTCTCTGAACCTGATGCACACATTGTCTCACTCATTCTCAGTCCACTTGGTCCCCTCTCCTAATGTGGGCTTTGTCTTCCTTCAAGACCTCACTCAAGGCCTCCTCTCCCATTCTTGTCTCTCATTTTCTGGGATGTGAAATTCTGAGTGTGTCATTTCTTTGAAATTTTTAGGTATTAAAAAAACACAATTAAAATGTAAAGGGCATTGAGCTGTCTACCAAAGTCAATTGTGAGTGTAATGCAGGCGTAGTTTTTGTATTTCTTGGCACTGAACACTATAAACCACACTCTCAATGGATTCTACTGTTCTGATAATGTTTTTGCTCTTGGTTGGCCCCATCCTGTAATGACTTTGAATACTTCACTTCTCTCATTTTTACTGGTTTTACTTGACTGGGAAGAATCAGTATCTCATGTTTGAAAATCTGTTACTTGAATAGTAGTAGAATTAAATATCACACAAATTCAATTTTGTAATCATGGTTGAACATTGAGCTAATATAAGAGTTAGCATATATTCATGCTGTCCTGTCTTGCTTCTGAGAGATACTTTTTTACTGACTAAAGAGCAACGTTTACATTTCAAAAAGTTTAGTCAAAATGTAAAGTATTGCTGAAAAGGTATTTTGAGACAGAAATAGCTATTTCTAAATCTAAAATGGCTTAAATTTCTTTTCTCTAACAGAGGGAATATAACACAATGTCTGTCTAGAAAATATTTCCTGGTGGTACCATATGACATATGTTTGATATATACCTTTGAACCACCATTTCTGTCAAATGAGTGAATAATCAATAACCACCATGCTTATCTAAATAGACAGGCACAAAATAGCCATAGAATAACAGCCAACAGCCTCAAATTCTAGGTGCTCCTGGGCAGGTCCAAAGTACCAGATTCAGTATACTGACTTACCCTCAACTGATTTTATTAAGGAATGAGTGTTTGTGTCCCCCAGAAATGTGTATGTTGAAATCTAATCCCCATTGTGAATGTATTTGGAGGTAGAGTCTTTAGGATGTATTAGGTCATGTGGGTGGAGCCCTCATGAATAGATCGGTGCCCTTATAAGAAGAGAACTGAGAGCTAGTGCTCTTTCTGCCACGTAAGGATGCAGTGAGAAGTCAGCTGTCTCTTAATCGGAGAGGCCCCTCGCTAGAACCTGACCATGCTGGTACCCTGCTCTTGGACTCCCAGCCTCTGAAACTGTGAGAAATAAATTCCCGTTGTTTATAAGCCATCCAGTTTATGTGTGTTGTTATTGCAGCCTGAGTTGACAAAGATAGACTTCTTATATCTCGTAGCCAGCAGGAGTGAAGGAATCATTTCTCAAAACTCTCCAGAAGTTTTTGTTGGTAAGATCAGCCCTCCAGAATAATAGTATCTTTGCATATCTTTGTGGCTCTAGATCAGTTCAAATCCATACCACCAAGTCTTATTCCAGCATCTACAGAAGGATTCTGGTTTTCTAGACATGGGATTAGATCTTTGGGTTGTTCACTGAAACTAAAGGTAGACTAAGCAACTACTAACCTTTATTTTAGTTGGTATCTCAGGGCACTGGTATTAGGATACCTTATTCAAGGGGACTATGGACCCTCTTTTCTCAAAGAACATATAGAAGAGATTCTCAATACTTGTATATTCAAATCAAGGTCAATTCAACAAGGAATATAGAAGACAAGAAAAGTCAAAACAAATAGTAGGAGCAGAGAACTTCAAGGATTTTTACAGAAAGTTACAGCTCATTGATTTTCATTCACCTTGGAAAGTACTGTTTGGCTAATTCATCAACTTCAGAACTTTCTGAGCATGAACTTTCTCACTTTTCATCTCATTTCTCTTTTTTTCAAGTTGATCTTAAGCCAAGGATTCTTGTTTGGCATCTCATCTAGATATGTCTGGCCCGTGGAGGTGCTACCAAGAAAGGGAAATTTTGAGAGTTCAAGGAGCTTAAAACCTAGTATTCAGAGTTTCTATAGAAAAAGGCATTATCACAGATCCTGTTCCCTTGGATACTGCACACGATAGTTTTCCAGGATGGTTCCAGTTTCAAGATCATAGCTTGCATTTTAAAATTCTTTGCTCCATTTGCTCCTTCCCTTTTTGAGTGCTATGCTGTTCAAGCTTGATAAAGGCATGATTAAAATAACTCCAGTGGTTAAAGCTGATAATATTTTCTTCTCATGACCAGATTTTCACTAGAACCTAGAACATAATAAATTTTCAGAAATGTTCATTCAAATGCCAAAGCATTCCAGTTGACACTTTTAGGGTTGATTGAAAGTTAAACTGTCTACAGTTACAGAATTCACCTTCTCTTTGACTTCCTAAAGCTTAGATTTCTAAATATGCCACTAAATTTCTTGAGGGGGAAAAAAAGGGAAAAATAATATTATAGACTTGATAAAAAGAAATTAAATAATCCATCTGTTATACTGCTTAAAGCTAGAAAAGATCTTAGGAATTCTAGTTCAAGCTTATCATGTGAATTTTTTTTCTCACATAAATGGTTTATCAGAAAGTGAAATAAAAATGAAAATGAATAAAATTACTTCTTAGGGCTAAGTAGTGCTCTGTCCTTTGGAGGTTATTTTAAAGATCAAAATGCTGTGCATACCTTTAGAATAAAGATTAAAATGCAGTGCATACCTTTAGAATATTAATTCAAATGTGTTGAAACAAGATCTAGAATAAAAAGCAAACATCCTATTTTCGAGGTCATTGCATTATCTGTGGAAGCTATGTCAGAAAAAAGTATATTCAGGAAAAGTGGATATGGCTTCCACTAGAGTACCTGAATTTGGGTGGTTTTTATTACTATCACTGAGGAAGTGTTTGCACTATTAAAAAGAATTGTAAACTAAGACTTAAATGTGAAGCTATGCCTTGTTCTATTTAGGATCTCGTAAAGGAGAGACCACACAGTAGTAATGAGTGGGAAGACAGAACTCGTCTGCCTCTGGAGTGTTAGTGTCAGCTTCTAGGTGTTCACTCTCAATTCTCTCTTATCACCTTCCAACATCCCCTTATGCCACCTCCCTCTCATTCCTTTATCTCTGCCTCTTACATAATTTTTGCATCTTTTTTCTACTTTTTCCCAGAATCTATCATCCTTAACTGGAAACTCCTTTGGCCAGGTAGCTCTTCTCTTAAAATCCTCTTCCTGAAAACTACGTATCAATTTCCTTTCACAGCAGTGCCTCCCTCTCTCCTTTCTTTCTTCCCTCCATTTCTACTGTGAGTAAGCTAGATGTTGGGACAGCATCCTTATTAAACTAAATTTAAAGTTCAATGTGAATAACAGACAATTTTCCTAGCTGCACTCCCTCAAAAATATTTTTCTCCAATAAAATATAATTCTAAATAGTAGAATTTTAGGTAAAGAGAAATCTTGGGATAGAGGCCTTTAAATCACATCACTTAGTTTTTAGCTAATGCTTGCGGTTAATCCTGGGAGGATGAAGTCGTGCTGTTAATCCCTAGAAAGCCCATCATCTCCCTTTCACATCACTTGTCTTAGTTTTTCTCAGATGCTAAATAGAGCAGAATGGGTCTATGTAACAGTTGTCCAGAGGAAAATAAGTAATATTGGGACTTCAGTGTCCATCTTTTTCAGCCTTCCATACTTGGGGGCAGTTATTCAGTATCAGTTAAGATACTTTCTGCTGTAAGTAAATAGAAAATCCTGCCTCAAAAAGCATAAATGACAAACGGATTAACCCATACAATTGTTAGCTAAGACATATGGAATTAAGGTGACAGTAACAAGTATTCTTATTATTGAGATCATATTATATCCCAGGCATTATTCTAAGCATTTTATGTAGATTGACTTTTTTATTTCTGATGGTAACCCCTAAGGTGAGCACTATAATTTTCTCCATTTTACAGATGAGGAAACTGAGGCCCCATGTTGTTCAGGCTCGGGGACTGGTTAGTTCTGTGGCCCAGTGATGTCATCATCAGTGGCCAAGTCCTTCCTATCCCTAGGCTCTGCCATCTTTAAGGTATCAGTATTTTCTTTCATACTGACTAACTTAATGGTTGCAAAATGACTCCAGCACTTCAAGGCATCATGCCCAGACAAAACAATATTAATGGTAAAATGAAGGACCATCACTATCTTGTGTCTCTTGTTTTAGTGAGGAGATTCTTCTTGGCCAGGATTTGATCACGTCCTATTTTGGCAATGGGATACAATCATCATGACTTGCTTAGAGCAATTATTTGGAATGAAATGGACATTGAGTGATCAATTACCATGACAACCACATACATCTTCCATTGTGAGCACTCAGGATAACCTAAAGAGATTGGGAAATCACTATGGGAAAGACAAAACCTATCCTTGGGTATACATTCAAGGTATTTAGGGAACTTCAAGTCTACTTGCAGCACATTTTGCTTAGAATGTGTTGTGAGTCTCTTAACACACTCAGTTTTGTTTGGCAAAACTGGCTGAATATAGGCACTTACCTGAATTACATATCAATTGATATATCAAAGTGCATTGAATACAAGTATTGTGTATGTCATTAAAACATATATTGCATTGAGATCAGATATATCGTGCAGTGCCTTAAAGTTAGCTAATTTAGATTCTTCATAGGTTTGTTGCTTTGTAACTTACTCGTCTTTTTGTAACAAACTTATTTAGAAGTATAGAAGTATTGTGATGAAAATTCTTCATTTGGTTTGCAACACTTAATGGATCATTTGAAATTTTAGTGTGTGTGATTCATAAAGATGAATGAAAATATGTTGCAACAAATTCAACATGTAGAAATTTTTACAACACAGTTCAAATTGAATTCTGTAATACCAGTTTTTTTCCTTGAATGGAAAGAAAACTTCCTTAAATAAGAACTTTGGTAGAAAAGAGAGGCAGGCTGATTGCAGTTGGGCTTAAATTATCTTGAAATTAAACTATTTACTACATTTGAAACTTCATGAGAAAAATTTGTAAAACTTATGGAACTTCTATAGAGAGAAATCCTACAAAAAGGAGTTTAGGAAGGTACAGTGTCTATAAAATATTTAAACACACAACTTGTTCTCTACAGGAACAGCAGTTCAATAGAAACATGACACTTTAATTTTCCCAAGATGCTGACAGTATCTTATTATTATTGTCAAATCTTTCTTTTCTCACAGATTCTATCCTTCCAGGCACATACATTTTCTAACTAGATCCCACAGTCCTCTCCTCAGTTGTAAAACATTCCTGCATTTCTAATTTTTTTTTTGGAGGATTGTAATGAACAGGAAAAGAATTTGGCCAATATAAGGAAGATTTAGATTTATTAAGACAGCTGATCATAAGTTCAAAGAAAGAGCTGAATGACCCAGCTTTGGGTAAGCAAAACATGGACTTTTGCTCAGAGGGTTTCTACTGAGATGACTCTGCTCTCATGACTTCTGTCCTATGCTGCAGTGTTTACAAAATAGGAAGTCTCCTGAAACTGAAAATGTTTATGACACAGAATGGCTGACTGGAGGGTTGGAGAGTAGAGTCCAGGAGTTGTCCTCTGATATTTCTTTTTTTCTTTTAAAAGACTTTTATTGAAGTATAACATAAAATAAAAAATTCCATGTAACAGTAGCTGCACTTATTTTATTATTTTTATTTTTTATTGAGGTATGTACAATAAAGTGCACAAATCTTAAGAGTACAGCTTGATGGATTTTGACATGTCTATACACTCATGTATTCATCACACAGCTCAAGATTGTGATATTCTTTCTAACCTTATGCCTTTATACTTAGTTTTTATAGAGGATGTTTGTAGATTGTCTGCAAAGGCATCTTTTCTGCCTTTTCATGGAATATCTTCCATGTGTTCTCTCTGATTCCTCCTTTCTCCTCTATACCATACTTTGTGCCTGGGAGGCTAAATATTGCAGACTTCACCAGTGCCCACCTTTCCCTCTGGCTTCCCGCAGAAACTGGACAAGGAGGGAGATCAGAGGTAAAGAAAGGTATGTGGTCAGGGTGTTCACTTCCCTGGTGCTCTCTTTAATGAGTGTCTACAGATTGGCTGCGTTCCTCTTACAGAAGCCCATATTCTGCTGAGCACCCCTTCTGTGTATCTAATTTCTCCAGGTTCCTCCAACTATAACCTCCCTTATTTACTTAGGTCTAAGGTTGTGACCAGTTCCCTGCTCTTGCTTTGCGTGGTGCTTTAGCATCTCCTGTTTTCCTTACCCTTGCCCACAACTGTGTAAATATTCTCCTTGTTAAACTCTTTTCAATAACTCCTTTGGATCTAACAGCCAAACATGCTAGAACTCTAGCTAATACATCTCCCTTCCTAAGAGCAGAGGTTCCTTTGGAGAACTGCCTCTCCACCGTGGTCCAGCCCTCTGTCAGCTTCATCCGTAGTTCTAGGCATAGGCCAATCAATATAATCACATCTCGCTTGCCCAGCCATTTTACAGGGATGGGCAGTGACTCAGCCTAAATAAATTAGCTCAAGCTTTTCCACAACCACACACTGGCTCAGGTTGAAGCCGTGAGAAGGATGTGCAGGCCTTTGCTGGGTGTTTTGGAAAGCAAGTTTTTTCTCTCCTTGGATGTGAACAATAAACAATAAAGCTTTGCTTACTGTTGGTACCTATTTCACAAATATAAGTTAAGCAACAAAATAACAGTGAATCTAGCCTGTGAAGGAAGGAAGGGTTTCAGAGAAACACAGATGAATCCCTGAACAAGCCATGACCGACTGGCACTCTCTTTGTCAATGTTGCGAGCCAGGAAACTCCCATTCCCACCTTCTAAATAGTACCTTTGTTGAAGTATAACAAACATCTGGGAAAGTACAAAAATCTGATTATATACCTTATGAGTTTTCATGAAGTAAACATCCTCATGTCACTGTCACCGCAAGCAAGAAACAGATTATTCCAGAACATGAAATGCACTGCTCATCTCTCCTCATTCACAAAGTCAGCTGTTGATATCAGGGGTCTGTTATCCTTTTTTTGAACTTCATTGAAAGAGAATTATAGTTTGTAGTTTTGTGTGCCCAGCCTTTTTGCTCAGTAATATGATTGGGAGATAAATCCATGCTGTTAGGAATAATTACAGTCCATTCATTTTTGCATACTATATTAATATAAACTATAATTTATTAACCAATTCTATTATAGGTACTTGGGTTGTTTTCAGTTTCACAAGTAATTTTACCATATTACAGATGAGTGCTATTATGAATATGCTTGCACATGTCTTTTTTCATTTTTGAGATATAATTGACAAACAAATTGTATAAGTTGTATAAGTTGGTTTGATGCATTTATATATTACAATATTATTACTTCAGTAGTTTTAACTAACACCTTTATAATGTCACATATTTGTCATTTCTTTTCTTGTGTGGAGAACAGTTAAGATTTAGTCTCTTAGCAAATTTGAAGTTTTTAATATGGTTTTATTGACCATAATTACTAGCTGTGCATTAGATTTTCATTGCACATATCTTTTGAAGAACACATATATACTTCTTCTGACTATATATGTAAGAATAAAACTGCCAAGTCATAACATATAAATATGTTCTACATTAGCGGATATGGCCAAAGAGTTTTACAAAGTGATCTCACAGTAGGAATGCAAATCTCACAGTAGTGGATACAAATTTTGGTATGTATAGTGGTATCTCTTTATGGTTTTAATTTACATTTCCCTGTTGCTTAATTACATTTCAGCACTTTTTAAATAATTTGCTGGCCTTTTTAATATTCCTTTTTGTAAGTCTTTGGCTCATTTTTTTATTAGGTGTCTGCCTTTTTCTTTTTGGTTTTGTATATGTGAATAGCCATACTCTGTTTTTTCTTGAGAATTTGAATTTGACCTTCAGTTAACTTTCTTGATCTGTTTATCTGGCAACCTGATAATGGTAAGATGTCAAGTGTGTTGCTTTTGGTAAAAATGTGCCAATTCATAAACATAGAATTGGGAGAACTGTAACTACTGTCATTCCCTGAGTCTGGTGACTCTTGTAACTGGGCACGCCCTCCAGGAGATTCCAGAAGCCAGACCTTTGATTTTGTTACACGAGAGTTTATTTCGCATCACCGAGGCATTTAAGCCGGGTGGATCCTGCCCCCACGTGGGGCGGGTCTCATCTCATTACACCTGAACTGTGCTGTCCTGCTCTGTATTGCTTAAAGACCCCCGCAGAAGAGGGCACTGCTATGCTGCCCTCCTGGCAAACTGGGTTCCCTGACCAACACGCTTCTAGGTAAACCATGTCAGATGGAGCCTATTGAGTCTTTAAGTAAGAATGTTTGGTTGAAACTGGGAAGACTTCCTGTCGGCAGTAGTGCAAACTGATGAATAGAAATTCTTAACGTTCATGTCAATTTTTATCAAATTTTTCTTAATGTTAGTGCTTTTTGTGACTTCTTAAAGAAGTCTTTGCCTCTACAAAGTTTTTGAGTGTACTCTCCCATGTTTTGAAAAGCCTTATTATTTTAACTTTCTTCTATATCTTTGACATATCTTTATTTTTGTATGATGTGGTAGGGGTCAAGGATTAGTTTGTCTCTATGTGAATATCCAGGTAACTTACACATTTATTGAAATAGACCATTCTTTTCCATTATATTTTATTGTACCCAAATGACCAAATATATGTGACTCGTCTGAACTCCATCTAGTCCACTGGTCTATATTTTTTATCTTGTACCCAAACTACTGTCATAATTACTATACCTTTATAATAGGCCTTGATAACTTGAAGGGTAAGCATTTTGTGTTCTTCAAGATTGTCTTCACTCTTCTGAGTTCTTTGTGTTTTTGTATAAAATTTACTATCATTTATTAATATATACAAAAACTGGGTTTTTGACTGATATTGAATCAGAACTGTGGCCAGTTTGGACAGAATTGTTCTATTTCACATATTAAATCTTACAATCCATAAACATGACATCTCTTTCCATTTACATGAACTTCTTTAATTTTTCTCATTGATGTTTTATACTTTTCAGAGTAAAGGCCTTGTATATACTTTATTGGATGTATCTTTAAGAGTTTCATGCTTTTTGATTCTACTATATCAAATCTACTTTCTGTATCTACTGGAATGATCATAAAATTTATTTCTCCTTTTTAAAAATTAGTGTGGAAATGTATAAATGTTAAGACACCCTTTGCATTCCTGGACATAAATCACTTAGTCTTAATACATGATCCTTTTACATATATTACTGGATTTGATTTGCTCATACTTTGATTAGGATTTTGCATTGATGTACATGAGAGAGATTGGTCTGTAATTTTCCCTGCTTGTCACATTTTGTTGACACGTTTGTTGGTCTCATAAAATAAATTCAAAGGTTAATTTTTCTCTCATCTCTGGAACATTTTGTACAAGGTTAGTCTTATTTCTTCTTTAAAAGTTTGGGAAAACTTACCCATGAATCCTTGTGGGCCTGGCATATTATTTATTGGAAGGCATTTAATTATCAGTTCAATTTATTTCATAGAAAAAGAAGTGTTCCAATTTTCTACTTCTTCTGTTGGTTTCTGTAAGTAATGTTTTTCAAGGAACTCCTCAATTTTATCTGCCTTGTCAAATGAATTGATGTATGGTTCTTTCTAAATTAACTCACTATCTCTTAATGTCTGTCGAAGCTGTCATGGTCTCCTCTTTTTTATTCCCAGTATTGATCATTTGTGTTTTCTCTATTTGTCCCTTGATAAATCTTACTAGAACTTGATCAGTTTTATCAATCTTTTTAAAGAACCTACTTTAACCTTGTTGATTTTCTTCATTATGCCTTTGTTTTCTATTTAATTGATTACTTCTCTTCTATTTTATCTTCTACTTTGGGCTTGATTTGCTTTGCTTTTCTTAGCTTCTCAAAATAAAGGCTTAGATTAAGACATTTCTTCCCATGTACTATTAAGACCCTTTTATTTGATTTTCAGTTGCTTCCCACTGAAGACATCCTAACTGATAGATTCCTGTTAGGTAGCACATGCTTCTCAGTTTTCAGTGTATGTGCAGTTCCTGTGGAAATCTTGTTAAAATGCAGATTATGACTCAGCAGGCTTGGTATAGAGCCTGCAATTCTCCTTTTCTAATAAGTTCTCAGGTAATTCCAGTGATGCTGATTTGAGGGCTACACTTTGAAAATGTAGGATCTAATAGTAAAAAAAACTACCAACAAAGGAAAAATTGTGTCAGAAATAAATTGACAGTACATTCTTTTTTTTAAAATTTTATTTTGGTATCATTAATCTACAATTACATGAAGGACATTATGTTTACTAGGCTCCCCCCTTCACCAAGTCCCCCCCACATCCAAATTGACAGTACATTCTATGACTCATCTTTTAATTTGCATTTTTCATGATGTAAATATTTTGTGTCTTTGAAAGTTATTTGTTTTTTTATACTAGAATTTTAATGCTTAACTTAGTTCTGACATTCAAAATGCATTTTACAAATTTATTGGACCTGTGTGTTAGTTGGCTGGGATCCCTGAAGCACAATTTCTTTCTCTGTTACCAAGTTCAGTTACTGAAGAGGAAACCCCAGGGTCCATGCATAACATCAACTGCTAAGAATAAAACATTATCTGGGTAGAAATTAGTAATAGCTATACTCTTTTTCTTCTTGTGGTTGTAAGAATACACCATAAGATGTACCCTCTTAACAAATATTTAAGTGGATAATACAAAATTGTTAACTATAGGCATGATGTCATACAGATATTTTCGATGAAATTCATAAGTGATAATTCTTACTTAATGGCTAAAATGGATAAGAGTATAAATTAGCATCTGGACAGATGAAGAAGAACCTCAGGGATATGCTCCTTAATCTTATCAGTGGACAATTAAAATATGAGAACTAGAGTTAATTGCAATGTTATGACCATACAGGAAAACAAATCTAAAGGAATTCAGCAGAGATAAGCCTATAAAGTCAGCACATCCTTGGGAGGACCTGTGTGTGCAGGATATGTTAGAGCAAATATGTAAATGTTCATTAGGTGCCACCCAGGCAGCCTTCCCCCATTCTTATGAGGAGTACCCTAATATCTTTTGGGGGAATTCAACCCCTGACGGACTGGCATTGTTTGGCAGAAGCCAGTTAACAGATTCCATAACCTGGCTACACTGAGTCACTCAGAGACAGTAAGGGAAGGTGAATCCCAGTACTTGAGCAGGAGACACCTTTTCTTTCTCTTACTGAGTGGTGTCTCAGGGAATTAATAGAATGAAGGCTCTGAGACAGTGGCGGCCGTTTTTGCAGGTAGGAACAGGGACCCTAGGGCCGCCCGCGCAGAGACTGGAGCTGGCGCTCACTCTGTAGGAAGCAGACTGGAGAAACGGAAACTGAGTCCTGAGTATATCACGTGGGCCTCTGGAAGCAGTGTCCCCAGAACCCATACCTGTTCATAAAATGTGAACGTGTATAAGCAGTAAATTCTCTTCAGTATTTAACTCAGTTGAGGGTGGATAGTCTACCCATTTCAAGAGTCATAAATGATAAGAATTGTTACAGTAGATAAATTGCATCTGCCTCTATTTTGAGAAAGTGGTACATTTTATCATTGACTAAATTGGATAAGGAATCTCAAGAGCCATCTAATAATAGTAAAATTTCCCAGGGAGAAGTATGGGTGCCCTGGATTAGCAGGAAGTAGATGAGCTTGAAAATACCAAAGTAGGCAGTAGCTGGGCTCTGTAAGAGAAGACTGACTCAGGAAAAAGAGATGTGATGGGAGGAGGACAGCCAAGGGAGGTGCACAGTGACAACTAGAGGGGAAGGCGCCTCCTGGCAGGAACTGCATCGGACGTTTTCGCCCAGGGTCCTTTGTAAATAGAGAATCTGTGAATCTTCAGGACGCTGAATTTGCCTGTTACAAAACACATGATACTTACTACTTTAAATCATTGTTTCTTGTTTGCTGTAGAGGTGAAGCTTGCCAGAACGCCTTACCTGGGGTGTTTTGGATGAAGATTTTCTCAGGATATTGGCTGGAGGCAAAATCCTACAGAATTATAACAGGTCCATAAAATAATCCAGGCCCTGAATGGCAAAGACCTTACTGATTTAAGGCTTATCATATATATTGTTGCAGAACGTGACACAGCTTGCTTCCAGAAACAGCTACAAAGGAATAAGGATTGGGGTGTTCACAGAAGTAAGGATTGAGGTGAAAGAATCTCATGAGATTGAGAATCTTCCGTGGCTGCCATGAAAATATTTTTTTCCTTTTTCTGATGTACCAGGGACTATGAGTACAAAACACTTTTTTCTGTAATAGTAAGTGTCACAGGTATCTCGGTGATCCATCCTGAATAATAAACATTTTATCTGAAACATTGGAAAAGAATACATATTGTTGGCAAATACCCTGGTGATACTAGCCCTTATTTGTTTCGTTATTTTCTGTTTTTTTAATTGAATTACAGTTGACATACATTATATTGATTTAAAGTATACGACACAGTGATTCAAGTTATACACATTATTAAATCCTTATCCCAACTAGTACAGTTACTCTCTATCAACACTGAAAGGTGTTAAAGAACCATTGGTTATATTCTCCATGAGACTAACCCTTATTTAGAAGGGACCATTTTGCTCTTTATGTTTCTGTAAAAACAAAGAAGCAAGCAAACAAATAAATAAAATGAAGGGAGATTATAATATCCCAACGAATTTGTTACATCTTCTCTATGAAGAAGAAAAAAGGAATGAAAAGTCTGAAAGGAATGGTGGCCAATGACCAACATTTCAGAGACCCCTTTCTAGGTGCAGAGACCCTCTCACTGGTCTGCCTTCAACCCCTGCAGGAGCAGGGCCAGCTCCAGAGCTCGTAATGATTTGGCAGTTGGAGAATGTGACCTCTAAGCCAAGGGTAGTGTTGGTAGTTGGCACTACATTGGAAAAAAAAAAGAGGAGAAGCCAACCTCTTGGACTACTCTGCTTATTGCTGCCCTCAAGTTCTCATCCCCTTAGGACTAGAATAATCAAATCAATATTTCTTCATCTTCAGGTTACATCAATCCAGATAATCTTGATTCATAAGATTCCCCCAAGTTTTCATTAAATTTCCCCACTGCGGTGCTGTCTGCCAAACGATTCATTTTCCTGGCCACACACTGGCATTTAATTGCGGCTTATTTCAGAAAATCGTAGACCACCGTGAAGTCTTCATTGAAGTTTCTCTGCTTAATTGACCATTCTTTCTTTTAATGAGTCACTTTTTCTAAAATCAAAGCTGCCTTGTTTATAAACCCCCAGTTGGTACTGTTTTCCAGACCTGCGATACCTACGGAGACTGTCAGTTAACCAGGCTTCTGAGAAATTTCCTGCTGGCAATCTGTTCACTGTTACTTTGAAGTTAATAACAAAGCAGTTCAGTGTATCCACAAATAGCATAATAAGTGTAACAGTTAACAGAGCCTTTTTAGGAAATTACTGACTTTAAATGAAATAAGCTCATTTCAACAGGCTCATTTCTACACCTCTGTACACCATTTTGTGTGTGTGTGTATGCATACTGTCCTTTAGAAATTTCTGTGTATGTTCTTCCATATTTTCCTTGAAAGACTCAGTATTTACCTCTACTTCAGTATCTCTGAATTTGATCATCTTCCTTTAATCCAAAAATTGCACAAGACTCTTCTCAAGTGCTTACAATAAAATATATAACATAACAATATACTACAGGACCAGTTACTAAAGTGTCAAAATGAGTAAATAAAGCAAAAAAAAAATGCATCCCTATGACTGCAGCTGAGGTGGTCTCCATGCTAATCAAGGAAGCCATGGACAGAGGATTAGTGCTTATTATGGCGGAGTTGCGGGTTATTTACCCCTCTGCTCTCACTCTGGAGGAGAATTTCAATAAAAGGGCATTGAAGCCAAAACCTTATCCCAGTACAGCTGTCTATTGCGCTTGACCACTCACTGTCTGTGTGCTGACATACCCCTTGCTCTGCACGGTGCCTTTCCTGCAGTCACACTGGCTATCACCCACGCCCGAGAGCAGTGAGCCTCCCCTTTCTGCTGCAGAAAATACACAACGACAGGTGGTTTCAGCGTGCCTATCCCAGGTCCTGAAGTCTGCTATTCCCGGCAGCTGGGGCTCCAGCTCTCATTTGATATGCAGGCAGACCACAGTGAGTGGATGGCCCTGCCGAGTTAGAGAGAAGTTCACTCCAGCCATGAATGATAGACTATTCCGAAGGGGCTTCTTGCTCTGGACAGAAAAGAGTGAATGTGCCTAGACATTGTAATGGCGCGCTGTGCCCTGCCCTGGTGAGTGATGAGCTGGTCATCTGCCCTCTGGAATGAAGGAGGTGTTGGCATTTCATATTCAACTGGTGGTTAAAAAGGTACCGTTCATAAGTAGAGCTCTTCACAGAGGTACTTGTTGGTGTAACTAGGAAACAATAAAAACCTCAAAAGAAAAGACGGCCATTTATGGAAAATTAGGGGAAATGATTTAGCTGTACTATGGAGGGTTTTCAGTAAATATTCAGTATCCTCAGCCTCTTAGGCAGTATTGGCTTTTTGCTTCCGCACATGATCTTCCTTGAGAGCATTATCCCTTGATACTATATGCCCATTCAGTTCAGCACACTTGTCAATAGAAGTGGGTTTTCTGTTTCTCTACTCCTTTGTCTTCCATTCTATGAATTCATGAGACAGAGTTTCTGGTATCTGCTTCAGCATTTTCCTAGAAATTGGCTCTTTTTCTCATGTTTCCTGTTTTTTACAATTTCATTAAAATGTCAGTCATCTTTGCAATTTCATTCTCAAATAGCATACACTAGATTTCTAGTTGGAAAATTTCTGAACATCTCTCAGTTCTTTCTTTACTTAAATGAGTACAACTCATCCTTAAGCCCCATTCCTCCCTAGTCTTCAGTCATATCAGTCTTTCTAGTTTTCCTCTTACCTCTGTGATCACACCTTAATGGCCTAGCCTTCTTTACTAACCCCTTAAATACTACTATTAATGGGGTGGCCAGTCTCAGCTTTTTTCTTTCTATTTTGCATATTCCTTGCTTCCTTCTATTATCACACGTCTACTGAGCTTTTCTTATAGACGAGCTCCATTCTAAGTGCTAGAGGGAAGACACTGGGTATAGTTTAATGATAGGGCCAACAGTATATCCTGACGGATCAAAAGTGGAGTGTAAGACAGAGGAATTAGTGGTGACTCCAGAGATTTTGTCTGATCAGCTGAAAGGATCCAGTTGCTATCATCAGATGTGGGCAGAGTGAGAAGAGAGGTTTTGGTTGAAAAAACTAGGGATTCAAAATAGACTTGTAAGATTTGGATTTGCTTTGGACTGAATGTTTGTGTGGCCCTAAAATGTTGAAGCCCTAATGTGGTGGTATTTGGAGGTGGGGCCTTTGGGAGGTAAATAGATCATGAGGCTGGAGCTCTCATGACGGGATTAGTTTCCTTAAAGAAGGAGGAAGAGGGCCCGCCTTTCTCACCACCACTGCCCCGTAATCACACAGCCATTTGCCACCAGGAAGGTAACAGGCTGGCACCTTATCTCAGACTCCCCAGCCTCTAGAACTGTGAGAAACAAATGTTTGCTGTTTAAGCACCCCCAGTCTATGGTAATTTGTTATAGTAGCCTGAGCAAAGACAAAATTTCTTTTAGAAAGCCAAGGATAGATGTTCAGAAAATAATTGAAGTGACGTGAGTTGAAGATAGACATGTGTAGTCTTCAGGACAGGCATAGTGTGTGATGCTTTGAGACCAGCTGACTTGACCTAAGGATGAGGACAGGTGGGGAGGAGAACAGAGCCGTACGAAGCTCTGAGCCCTGGGGATGCAGCTGGTAAGTGTTAGGAAGACAGAAGAGGGAGCTGCCGAGGAGGCTGAGAAAACGCGTTTGAGGGAGGAAAGCCAAGGACTCTGGTGATCCGTGAGTCAAATACAGCAAGGAAGAGGGAGTGACAACTATTAAAGTCTGTGTTTGTCCAAATAAAATAAGAACAAAACTGATCACTGGATTTAGGATTGGAAGTAACGTGGACACATTAACAAGAGCGGTTTTCGTGTTGGGGACCAAAGCTGCACAGGAATGAGATTAGGAGACATTGGGAGGAAGTGCAGGCTCGAGGCATGCTGAGAATCACTCCTGGGCTGTCCTCCACTGCTTCTGTGCATACTCATGACCATCAGGTCTGCGGGGTATCCCAGACTTCTTTGTGCTTGGTTTTTTTTTTTTTTTTTTTTTTTTTTACAAAATGAGCAGAAAGTTTAATGTAGTTGGTCTATGCAAGAAATACACAAATTCTAAGGGCCAAGGCCTAAGGAATGGCAGGAGGAGGCCAAGGGAAAGATATAAATTGGGAGACTAATTGGCTGTAGGATAAGAAAGGGATATGGTTTATCTCAAATGTTCTCTGGTGGAGACCTCCCTTGGTCTCCTCTAGGCTTTTAATTTTTTTTTTTTTTTTTTTTTTTTTTTTTGAGAGGGCATCTCTCATATTTATTGATCAAATGGTTGTTAACAACAATAAAATTCAGTATAGGGGGGTCAATGCTCAATGTACAATCATTAATCCATCTCAAGCCTAATTCTCGTCAGTCTCCAATCTTCTGAAGCATAACGAACAAGTTCTTACATGGTGAACGAATTCTTACAGAGTGAATAAATTCTTACATGGTGAACAGTACAAGGGCAGTCATCACAGAAACTTTCGGTTTTGATCATGCAATATGACCTATAAACCATCAGGTCAAATATGAATATTCATTTGATTTTTGTACTTGATTTATATGTTGATCCCACATTTCTCCTATTATTATTATTATTTTTATTTTTAATAAAATGCTGAAGTGGTAGGTAGATGCAAGATAAAGGTAGAAAACATAGTTTAGTGCTGTAAGAAGGCAAATGTAGATGATCAGATGATCAGGTGTGTGCCTATGGACTAAGTATTAATCCAGGCTAGACAAGGGCAGCAAGACATCCACGGATGCAGAAGATTTCTCTCAAAGCAGGGGGGGTGAGGTTCTGAGCCTCACCTCTGTTGATCCCCAAATTCTCACCTGATGGCCCCCCTGCGACTGTGCCTGTCTTAGGTTGTTCCTCCCTTGAGGAATCTTACCCGTCTCTGGCTAACCAGTCATCTTCCGGGGCCATACAGGGAAATGTAAAGTTGGTAAGTGAGGGAGAAGCCATATTGTTTGCAAAGGTTAGCTTTTTACTTCTTTGCAGATTTATGCCCTGTGGCTTCTATGCCCAGCACTTGTCTCGAGGTATCTTTACCACCTGGAGGAATTATGATACTCGGTAAATTCGATATGAGGCACGAATTCTATTTAAAGTTTGTAATTAGGAAGGAAGAAGAAAAGCTATAGATGTAGCATATGAAGGAAACTTGGGAGGATTGATTATTTCTTTGACATATCTTCTTGTATAGTACCTTAAGTATGTATAGGTTTTAAACTACTAACTAATTTGCACACACATATTGACATAATAGGAATACGGTGACATAAACAAAGCAAATCTATAATTACCAGCCATCTCCAGTGAAGCCAAGAAAACCATTTAGGCACCCTAGGCATTTGTGAAAATTTATCTATGATATGATGGATATTTTCCAACTGTACTTGAACCATCAGACAAATTAAAGCAGCCCATTTCTGGGATCTGTTCACATCCCATATGTTCTTTTAACCATAGATAGTCTATAGTCATGAGATTTTGGGGTGCTACAACTTGCACCCCTCCCAACTCCTGGTTGAGTTCCAACAGTACATATCCAGTCAAATTCGTTGTCTCACTGTATGCACATGCCAGCCTAGACATCTCCCTCCTCCTTCTTATGGCAAGTCCAGGAGATGGTGGGCTGGATGCAGCCACAACCGCAGCATCGTCCGGATCCCTGTGGAGGCTTTTTGATGATCATCCCCTGGCACGAGTCCTCCAGAGAGTGCTGATGCCGGAAGCTCCTCCTCATATCGTATCTTAGTTCATTTTCTGGGTATCCAAGCTAGGCCTTGATCTTCTGCGTAGAAACAAACAGATCCTTTGCCCACACTTTGACATGCCCTCTATACCACTGTGCAGAACTCATTGGAGGTCAGCACACAGTAACTGCTTTTTTTTTTTTTTTTTTAATTAAGAGAAAGGAATATTATCAGAAAAGAGTACCTCCATAGCTGATCATCTGACACCCTTTAAGTGATCAACATTAAGGATATTTAAAGCATGCGTTGATCTTTGATTTACCAATAGTTTTATCCTGTTAAGGAGTAATCCCCCTTTTCTTTCTTTCTTTCTTTTTTTTTTTTTAAATGTTTAATCTACACTTACCTGAAGAATACTATGTTTACTATGCTCTCCCCTATATCAGGTCCCCCCTAACAACCACATTACGGTTACTGTCCATCAGCTTAGCAAAATGTTGTAGAGTCACTACTTGTCCTCTCTGTGTTGTGCACCTCACACTCCCGTTTCTCCCTCCCCGCCATGCGTGCTAATCTTAATACCCCCTTTTTTCTTCCCCCCGCTTATCCCTCCCTGCCCACCCATCCTCCCCAGTTCCTTTCCCTTTGGTACCTGTTAGTCCATTTTTGGGTTCTGTAATTCTGCTGCTGTTTTGTTCCTTCAGTTTTTCCTTTGTTCCTATACTCCTCAGATGAGTGAAATCATTTGGTATTTCTCTTTCTCCGCTTGGCTTATTTCACTGAGCATAATACTCTCCAGCTCCATCCATGTTGCTGCAAATGGTTGGATTTTTCCACTTCTTATGGCTGAGTAGTATTCCATTGTGTATATGTACCACATCTTCTTTATCCATTCATCTACAGATGGACATTTAGGTTGCTTCCAATTCTTGGCTATTGTAAATAGTGCTGCGATAAACATAGGAGTGCATCTGTCTTTCTCAAACTTGATTGCTGCGTTCTTAGGGTAAATTCCTAGGAGTGGAATTCCTGGGTCAAATGGTAGGTCTGTTTTGAGCATTTTGATGCACCTCCATACTGCTTTCCACAATGGTTGAACTAATTTACATTCCCACCAGCAGTGTAGGAGGGTTCCCCTTTCTCCACAGCCTCGCCAACATTTGTTGTTGTTTGTCTTTTGGATGGCAGCTATCCTTACTGGTGTGAGGTGATACCTCATTGTAGTTTTAATTTGCATTTCTCTGATAATTAGCGATGTGGAGCATCTTTTCATGTGTCTCTTGGCCATCTGTATTTCTTTTTTGGAGAACTGTCTGTTCAGTTCCTCTGCCCATTTTTTAATTGGGTTATTTGTTTTTTGTTTGTTGAGGCGTGTGAGCTCTTTATATATTCTGGACGTCAAGCCTTTATCAGATCTGTCATTTTCAAATATATTCTCCCATACTGTAGGGTTCCTTTTTGTTCTATTGATGGTGTCTTTCGCTGTACAGAAGCTTTTCAGCTTAATGTAGTCCCACTTGCTCATTTTTGCTGTTGTTTTCCTTGCCCGGGGAGATATGTTCAAGAAGAGATCACTCATGTTTATGTCTAAGAGGTTTTTGCCTATGTTTTTTTCCAAGAGTTTAATGGTTTCGTGACTTACATTCAGGTCTTTGATCCATTTTGAGTTTACCTTTGTATATGGGGTTAGACAATGGTCCAGTTTCATTCTCCTACATGTAGCTGTCCAGTTTTGCCAGCACCATCTGTTGAAGAGACTGTCATTTTGCCATTGTATGTCCATGGCTCCTTTATCAAATATTAATTGACCATATATGTTTGGGTTAATTTCTGGGGTCTCTAATCTGTTCCACTGGTCTGTGGCTCTGTTCTTGTGCCAGTACCAAATTGTCTTGATTACTATGGCTTTGTAGTAGAGCTTGAAGTTGGGGAGTGAGATCCCCCCTACTTTATTCTTCTTTTTCAGGATTGCTTTGGCTATTCGGGGTCTTTGGTGTTTCCATATGAATTTTTGAATTATTTGTTCCAATTCATTGAAGAATGTTGCTGGTAATTTGATAGGGATTGCATCAAATTTGTATATTGCTTTCGGCAGGATGGCCATTTTGACGATATTAATTCTTCCTAGCCATGAGCATGGGATGAGTTTCCATTTATTAGTGTCCCCTTTAATTTCTCTTAAGAGTGACTTGTAGTTTTCAGAGTATAAGTCTTTCACTTCCTTGGTTAGGTTTATTCCTAGGTATTTTATTCTTTTTGATGCAATGGTGAATGGAATTGTTTTCCTGATTTCTCTTTCTATTGATTCGTTGTTAGTGTATAGGAAAGCTACAGATTTCTGTGTGTTGATTTTGTATCCTGCAACTTTGCTGTATTCCGATATCAGTTCTAGTAGTTTTGGAGTGGAGTCTTTAGGGTTTTTTATGTACAGTATCATATCATCTGCAAATAGTGACAGTTTAACTTCTTCTTTACCAATCTGGATTCCTTGTATTTCTTTGTTTTGTCTGATTGCCGTGGCTAGGACCTCCAGTACTATGTTAAATAACAGTGGGGAGAGTGGGCATCCCTGTCTGGTTCCCGATCTCAGTGGAAATGCTTTCAGCTTCTCGCTGTTCAGTATAATGCTGGCTGTGGGTTTATCATATATGGCCTTTATTATGTTGAGGTACTTGCCCTCTATTCCCATTTTGCTGAGAGTTTTTATCATGAATGGATGTTGAATTTTGTCAAATGCTTTTTCAGCATCTATGGAGATGATCATGTGGTTTTTGTCTTTCTTTTTGTTGATGTGGTGGATGATGTTGATGGATTTTCGAATGTTGTACCATCCTTGCATCCCTGGGATGAACCCCACTTGGTCATGGTGTATGATCCTTTTGATATACTGTTGAATTCTGTTTGCTAATATTTTATTGAGTATTTTTGCATCTACGTTCATCAGGGATATTGGTCTGTAATTTTCTTTTTTGGTGGGGTCTTTGCCTGGTTTTGGTATTAGGGTGATGTTGGCTTCATAGAATGAGTTTGGGAGTATTCCCTCTTCTTCTATTTTGTGGAACACTTTAAGGAGAATGGGTATTATGTCTTCTCTGTGTGTCTGATAAAATTCCGAGGTAAATCCGTCCGGCCCCGGGGTTTTGTTCTTGGGTAGTTTTTTGATTACTGTTTCAATTTCTTTGCTTGTAATTGGTTTGTTTAACTTTTGTGTTTCTTCCTTGGTCAGTCTTGGGAGGTTGTATTTTTCTAGGAAGTTGTCCATTTCTTCTAGGTTTTCCAGCTTGTTGGCATATAGGTTTTCATAGTAGTCTTTAATAATTCTTTGTATTTCTGTGGAGTCTGTCGTGATTTTTCCATTCTCATTTCTGATTATGTTGATTTGTGTTGACTCTCTTTTTCTCTTAATAAGTTGGGCTAGAGGCTTATCTATTTTGTTTATTTTCTCAAAGAACCAGCTCTTGGTTTCGTTGATTTTTGCTATTGTTTTATTCTTCTCAATTTTGTTTATTTCTTCTCTGATATTTATTATGTCCCTCCTTCTGCTGACTTTAGGCCTCATTTGTTCTTCTTTTTCCAGTTTTAATAATTGTGATGTTAGACTATTCATTTGGGATTGTTCTTCCTTCTTCAAGTGTGCCTGGATTGCTATATACTTTCCTCTTAAGACTGCTTTCGCTGCATCCCACAGAAGTTGGGGCTTAGTGTTGTTGTTGTCATTTGTTTCTATATATTCCTTGATCTCTATTTTGATTTGTTCATTGATCCATTGATTATTTAGTAGCATGTTGTTAAGCCTCCATGTGTTTGTGAGCCTTTTTGTTTTCTTTGTAGAATTTATTTCTACTTTCATACCTTTGTGGTCTGAAAAATTGGTTGGTAGAATTTCAATATTGTGGAATTTACTGAGGCTCTTTTTGTGAGCTAGTATGTGGTCTATTCTGGAGAATGTTCCATGTGCACTTGAGAAGAATGTATATCCTGTTGCTTTTGGATGTAGAGTTCTATAGATGTCTATTAGGTCCATCTGTTCTAGTGTGTTGTTCAGTGCCTGTGTGTCTTTACTTATTTTCTGCCCGGTGGATCTATCCTTTGGGGTGAGTGGTGTGTTGAAGTCTCCTACAATGAATGCATTGCAGTCTATTTCCCTCTTTAGTTCTGTTAGTATTTGCTTCACATATGCTGGTGCTCCTGTATTGGGTGCATATATATTTAGAATGGTTATATCCTCTTGTTGGACTGAGCCCTTTATCATTATGTAGTGGCCTTCTTTATCTCTTGTTACTTTCTTTGTTTTGAAGTCTATTTTGTCTGATATTAGTACTGCAACCCCTGCTTTCTTCTCACTGTTGTTTGCCTGAAATATGTTTTTCCATCCCTTGACTTTTAGTCTATGCTTATCTTTGGGTTTAAGGTGAGTTTCTTGTAAGCAGCATATAGATGGGTCTTGCTTTTTTATCCATTCTATTACTCTATGTCTTTTGATTGGTGCATTAAGTCCATTTACATTTAGGGTGACTATTGAAAGATATGTACTTATTGCCATTGCAGGCTTTAGATTCGTGGTTACCAAAGGTTCAAGGTTAGCTTCTTTAGTATCTTACTGCCTAACTTAGCTCGCTTATTGAGCTGTTATATACACTGTCTGGAGAGTCTTTTCTTCTCTCCCTTCTTATTCCTCCTCCTCCCTTCTTCATATGTTGTGTGTTTTGTTCTGTGCTCTTTTTAGGGGTGCTCCCATCTAGAGCAGTCCCTGTAGGATGCCCTGTAGAGGTGGTTTGTGGGAAGCAAATTCCCTCAGCTTTTGCTTGTCTGGGAATTGTTTGATCCCACCATCATATTTAAATGATAGTCGTGCTGGATACAGTATCCTTGGTTCAAGGCCCTTCTGTTTCATTGCATTAAGTATATCATGCCATTCTCTTCTGGCCTGTAGGGTTTCTGTTGAGAAGTCTGATGTTAGCCTGATTGGTTTTCCTTTATAGGTGACCTTTTTCTCTCTAGCTGCCTTTAAAACTCTTTCCTTGTCCTTGATCCTTGCCATTTTAATTATTATGTGTCTTGGTGTTGTCCTCCTTGGATCCTTTCTGTTGGGGGTTCTGTATAATTCCATGGTCTGTTCGATTATTTCCTCCCCCAGTTTGGGGAAGTTTTCAGCAATTATTTCTTCAAAGACACTTTCTATCCCTTTTCCTCTTTCTTCCTCTTCTGGTATCCCTATAATACGAATGTTTTTCCTTTTGTATTGGTCACATATTTCTCTTAGTGTTGTTTCATTCCTGGAGATCCTTTTATCTCTCTCTATGTCAGCTTCTATACGTTCCTGTTCTCTGGCTTCTATTCCTTCAATGGCCTCTTGCATCTTATCCATTCTGCTTATAAATCCTTCCAGGGATTGTTTCACTTCTGTGATCTCTTTCCTGACATCTGTGATCTCCTTCCGGACTTCATCCCACTGCTCTTGCATTTTTCTCTGCATCTCATCCCACTGCTCTTGCATTTTTCTCTGCATCTCATCCCATTGCTCTTGCATTTTTTTCTGCATCTCTGTCAGCATGTTCATGATTTTTATTTTGAATTCTTTTTCAGGAGGACTAGTTAGGTCTGTCTCCTTCTCAGGTGTTGTCTCTGTGATCTTTGTCTGCCTGTAGTTTTGCCTTTTCATGGTGATAGAGATAGTCTGCAGAGCTGGTACAAGTGACCGCTGGAAGAGCTTCCCTTCTTGTTGGTTTGTAGCCTTTTCCTGGGAGAATAGCGACCTCTAGTGGCTTGTGCTGGGCAGCTGTGCGCAGACAGGGCTTCTGCTTCCTGCCCAGTTGCTTTGGGGTTTATCTCCACTGTTGCTGTGGGCTTGGCCTGGCTGGGGCTGTTCCTCCAAAATGGTGGAGCCCCGTTAGAGGGGGAGCAGCCAGGAGACTATTTATCTCCGTAAGGGGCCTCTGTGCTCCCTGCTGCCCAGGGGGTTAGAGTGCCCAGAGATCCCCAGATTCCCTGCTTCTGGTCTAAGTGACCTGTCCTGCCCCTTTAAGATTTCCAAAAAGCACTCTCCAAACCAAAACAACAACAGCAACAATGAGAGAGGGAACAGAAAGGAAAAAAAAAAGAAAAAACACGCGATTTTTTTTTTTTCCTCAGGTGCCGGTCCCAGGCACCCGCGCACTGGTCCTGCTGCCCTGTCTCCCTAGCACCAGGGTCCCTGTCCTTTCAAGGCTTCCAAAAAGCACCCACCCACCGGTCCCGCAGGGAAGGAACGCTCAATATTCTTGGTCCTCAGGCACTGGTCCCACGCACCCGCTCACCAGTCCCGCCGCCCTGCCTCCCTAGCACCGGGGTCCCTGTCCCTTCAAGGCTTCCAAAAAGCACTTGGCAAAAAGAGAGAAAAAAAAGGGAAAAACGCGCGATTTCTTCCGTCCTCAGGTGCTGGTCTCAGGCACCCACCCACCGGTCCCACAGGGAAAAATGCGGGATATTCTTTGTCCTCTGGTGCCGGTCCCAGGCACCCGCTCACCAGTCCCGCCGCCCTGCCTCCCTAGCACCGGGGTCCCTGTCCCTTTTAGGCTTCCAAAAAGCACTCGCAGAAAAGAGAAAAAAAAAAGGGGAAAAACGCGCGATTTCCTCTGTCCTCAAGTGCCGGTCTCAGGCACCCGCCCACCGGTCCCGCAGGGAAAAACGGGGGATATTCTTTGTCCTCAGGTGCCGGTCCCAGCCACCCGCTCACCAGTCCCGCCACCGTGCCTCCCTAGCACTGGGGTCCCCGTCCCTTCAAGGCTTCCAAAAAGCGCTTGCCAAAAAGAGAAAAAAAAAAAAGGGGAAAAACGCGCGACCTCCTCCGTCCTCAGGCACCGGTCTCAGGCACCCGCCCCCAGGTCTCGCAGGGAGAAACGCGGGATATTCTTTGTCCTCCGGCGCCGTTCCCAGGCACCTCCTCACCGGTCCCGCCACCCTGCCTCCCCAGCAACGGGGGCCCGTCCCTCTAAGGCTTCCAAAAAGCGCTCGCCAAAAAAAAAAAACTGCTCCGGTTTCTCTCCACCCGCCGGGAGCCGGGGGGAGGGGCGCTCGGGTCCCGCCGGGCTGGGGCTTGTATCTTACCCCCTTCACAAGGCGCTGGGTTCTTGCAGGTGTGGATGTGGTCTGGATGTTGTCCTGTGTCCTGTGGTCTCTATTTTAGGAAGATTTTTCTTTGTTATATTTTCATAGCTCTATGTGTTTTTGGGAGGAGATTTCCACTGCTCTACTCACGCCGCCATCTTGGCTCCCGCCTGTCTGTGCTTGGTTTTTAAGTGGGTTTCTCAAAAAAGACCACCAAAACAAAATAAGTCAGTCATGTCAATCACGTTATTTAGCACAAGGTTTATGCATCTGCAGGAGTCAGTGTTCCCACATTCCTCCACATTGCGTCAAGTTTTAGGCTTTATGTGCCTCATCTTTATTCAGCCTCACTAATTTCACTTAATTTATCTTGTCAGTGCAAGATAAAGTTTTAAGTTTCTGTTCCAGGGGGAATGTTGAATATGTAAATAGAGTAAAAACAAGAAGTCAGATTTGTGTCAATGAGCATTCCATTTAAGCCTTGTTAAGTTTTAGGTGAAAATAAGTCATTGATGTAGAAAAGGTAGAGATGTGATGTTTTAGAGAAGAAGATTAGAGGTAGGGCAGAGGTTAAAATGTATAGATTTTCTTTCAACTATTGACAGTAAATAGCTAAGAGTTATATAACTAATAGGTAAAAATTTTATCTGAGGCACAAATTTCAACATTATGTGTATCATCCTATATAAACAAAACCACAGAATAATTTTAAAGAATTATTCTAAAAAATTCTATTTAGAATTCTCTAAAGGGGAATTATCCTGTTTTCATCTTGAATCAAAGAACTCAGTAAAAATATGAATATCATATGAATATTATACTAAAGGTTATTTTAAGTGAACTAATGAACTCTCCAGGATATAGTGAGATTTATATAAAGCCTGCATACATTGTTTTTAATGGGGCTATTTTGAAACTTCAGTATTACAAATGAAACACACTTTGAATTGAGTAGTCAAACATTTTACAAATAAAATTTTTATCTGAGTGGTTTTTTCCCCCTCAAGTGGAATTACGACCAAACGTATTGTTACATTTTCACCTTTTAATTATATTCAGTGGTGGTTTGAGTTTATGTGAAACTTCTCACACTGTTTAGAACGTTAGGTTTAAGATTCGAACTGTAATAGTTTCATTTGCAGCTGAGGCTGATAAAAAAATCTAACTGAATAGTTCACTGATTGAGTTGCGGAAATTTTCCACTTGGCTCTGTGTTCATGGAGCCTCCAGATGTGTCTCAGCAGTGAAAACACTGTTAATATTTGTAAGCTATGATTATTAGTTTCATTGACCCAGAGCCAAATTCAGCCATGACTACCATAGATGAAAGCTCTTCTTTTTTTTACACCCCCAAAGTGGCAGCATTGAATTGTGCTAAGAATCCTTTATTTGTACTATGCAAATAACTTTGCATGTTCCCTCTTACTAAACACATTATGAAATAAATGCATTCTATTAATTTAATATTAAATACATACAAAAGAGTGTGTGTCACATATTTTTAAGTCGTGAAGCATATATCAAAGTGTACTTTAAACCCATTATTTAACACAAGAATTAGAGCATTACTGAAGGCATTGAAATAATCTGTGCCTTCCCACCAAATTCCACCTGCTACCTCCCCTGAGTTTCTTGGGGAGGGTTCAGAATTTCTTTATATTTAAAATAATAAACACAGGGCTTTAATTTCACTTGCTTTGCTTATTAGAAATAAAGGAAATACTGAAAACAGATTTGAGTGGATTCCTGTCTCTCCACTCTAGGGAAGTGAGACTATCTATGTCACCATTTAGCCTGTTCTAGTATCTAAACTCTGATAACATTTTGAGTATGATTTGATTCATCACTATAATAATAGTGACCTATAGTGACAAACACTATAGTAGATCTCTTCAATAGATTATTGTACATTATCTAAGATTTATCATTAATCATATGATGAGATCATAGATATTATTATTATTATTATCTTCATTTTAAAGGTTGGACTATAGATGTATAGGAGAATTCAGTAACTGGCCCAAAGTTCTAGAGCTGATAAATCTGAGATATGAACTCAGTATTCCCTTAGTCCAAGCCCTATGTTCTTTCTCCTTTCATGTACTTAGCTTTGATCAATATTTAATAACTAATAACTGAGTATCAAGATGTGACTATAAACTCATTATTTTTGGTCTTTTTCAAATATTTCCATTTAATATTCAGCTTAGATAATGATTTTTTTGTACTAACACTTAAGTTTATGGCATAAAGTTTAATGAATATCAATTAATCTTTGGAGAAATGGGCTAATTGGTTATTTCATGTTGGCTTTCTAATTAGTGTTAAATGTGGCACTGAAAATTTTAAAACAATTAGCATTATCTGTGATAACAAATTATCCTTGTAGAATACAGGTATGCTTGTATATCTACTATGTTTAA
The DNA here is from genome assembly GCF_040802235.1 of Manis javanica. NCBI lineage: Eukaryota > Metazoa > Chordata > Mammalia > Pholidota > Manidae > Manis > Manis javanica. Next base: position 111,793,092 of record NC_133164.1, read on the forward strand.
ATACATCCATTTATACAAAAAAGGTCAAATTCAAGAAAATTATTAAATATTAAGAAAAGATATGTAATTAAGACCAAGACCTAGATGTGTTGTTAATAGTGTTGAGAATGTAAAAAAGGCAGCAAAATTAATTAGTCTTCCTTCATGTGTGGGTTTATTCATTTAATTTGTATTTTAAAAAAATAAGAATAATTACCATTTTTGAGTGCCTATGTGTATTGGGCACTGTTTTGTGGAACTTTACATCCTTAATCTTATAATTTATTTTTATCCTTTTAAGATTCCCACTAGACAGGTATTATTATGCACATTTAACAATAAGAAAACTAACTTTAACAAAATCTCACAGCTATAAAGTGGTGTCACCAGAATTCAGTCCTAGATCTCTGTGACGGGAGAATTACTTGTTTACGGAAGAAAAGTTCTTGAAATTTGGTGAAGGAACATCTGGATGGGATGTCAGGAATTGGTTTTTAGGTTTTGATGCTGAAACTGATTATGCATGTGATATTTTGCAGTCTCTCTGAGTCTGCTTAGAGGGTTGAATGAGATGATTCTGTTCTCATTCAAAACGAACTTCTTTTTACACTTACTCTTTCTCTGCAAATCATTGGTAGTATGGCAGTTGCATTTCCATCAACCATCTTTCTGTTGTAATGTCTAAGTGTGCTTTTAAAAGATTAAAACATTAAAAATGTTCATTGTAAATTTGCATAATATAAACACACTCAACAGAGAAAGCAAACAAGTACGTTAGTATTATCACCCAGGGGGAATGACTGCTAATTGCTCATGAGTTATGGAAAGTAAATGTAGCAGTTATATAAGTAGGTTGGTGGCACTTTCTTTAGATAGTTGGTGTTACGCTAAATATTGTTTTGTGTATTCCTTATAGCAAAACAGAATTCAGTACTTATTTACATGTTACTAAATAATTCTTCAAAACTTTTTTAGTAATTTGAAGTATTTAGTTCAGGCAACAGGGACTTTTTTGAAGCAGGAGGGAACACATGGGGCTACTTGGAACTTTAGACACAGAGTCTATGTGTTAGGTGAGCTGTGAAGTGGGCAGAAACCTTCCATGTTGTTCATGCAGGTTAAGGTGATTGCTGTATAACATTTTAAGTCAACATGTCTTGAAAATCACTCATTCCACCCATGAAAAATCATTTCTTACAGACCTTATACTTACTAACTGATCTTCCTGGTGAAAGTTTCAGTAAAGGCATCTGATTCTGCTCACAAACCACATCTGGAGTGTATACCCCTGACCAGCATAATTCAAATAGTAACCGCCCTTAACAAAATATTAAAGACACATACATCACATTTGTCCTGAAGTTTAAAAAGTTAATTCCCACTCTTTGATGGGAGTTAAAAACTTATGTCCACACCAAAATGTTTATAGCAACTTTATTCATAACTGCCAAAATTTGGAAGTAACCAAGATGTTCTTCGGTAGGTAAATGGATAAACTGTTATATTCACACAACGGAGTATTATTCAGCACTAAAAATAAATGACTACTAAGCCATGAAAAGACATGAAGGAATCTTAAATTCATATTACCTAGTGAATAAAGCCAATTTGAGAAAGTCATATGCAGTATGATGTGTATAATTGTACGACATTCTGGACAGGGCTTAGCTACAGAGAGAAGAAAAGGATCAGTGTCTGCGGGGGGTTAGGAGGGAAGGAGGGATGAACAGGCAGAGCACAGAGGCGTTTAAGGCAGTGCAGATACTCTGATACCGTAACGGGGGATACATGCCATTATACATTCGTCCAAACCCATAGAATATACGACACCGTGAGTGAACTCTATGGTAAACTCTGGACTTTGGGTGATAGTTACATGTCCCTCTGGGACAATCTTGGTTTTATTAGAGTAAGAGGGAGTAACATAATAGAGGCATAGTTTGAGAACAGGAGAAATGATTAAGACAGTCTTAACACTTACAGAAACAGAAGGCTCATGTGCCCTGGGCACACAGGGGAGGCTGGTGGGGCAGGGTTAGGACTGGCACTCTTCCTAATACTGTAACCTGCTCCAGGAGGAGGTGTGCAAGTGAAGGCAAAGGAGCCAGATTTCCTTCCAGGGGGAGAAGTGGGCTGGCTCCAGTGGACAAAGCAGCATCTGAGATGACATTTGAAGGGGAAATAGAATAGACCAGAAGGACAGGCACCACAGGAGATGGGGCTTAGAGTTATCTTTTCCATATTTCCAGTCCCTGGGATTTCTCACAATCCCTACATGAAAGAAACATAGGAATAGTAGTAAAGACAAAATTGCCATCTGTGCCCTGCTACAGCTTTGGGTTTTGTTATATTAATCTGTATTTAAAGCTTCACACTTATTTTTTGCATTGAAATAGAGGAATTGCAGTAAATCAAGCTTCAGTACCACGTTTACCTTCACTATTATACTGAATGGTGAAAATGTTTCTCAGGACTTCTCAATGTGCAAAGTGTTTAGATTTGAATTAGGAAGTACTTTTACACATTATCTCTGCTCATGAGCATTTGAAGACAGTATAAAATAAAGAATAGTTGACTCGTAACCTCAGCCTAACACTAACATATTTTCTCTTTCTTAATTTTAAAGTACACATCAATTGGACAGAACAGATTTTATTGTTTAGTAGCCAAACCTTCAGGATTATTTTGGAGCAAAACAAGTATTTACTCTCCAAAATGTGGTTGTAGAAGACTAATGTTTGTTAAGATGTTCTCTGGGGTTCAGGTAGCACCTCCCTTCCAGCTTGTAATATACCAGCATCAGAGGTTTCCTTATGTTAGAGATTTACAAATATTGCCTGAAAATATTTGTACTGTAGACTTGGTTTTTAAAATTAAAATCCTTGGTAATTAGTACTTAAAAGTCCAGTTCAAAAAATAAGCAATAGGTAAATAACAAGCCACTTCCATGTGAAAAGTGAAAGAACTCAATATTAGTCATAATCTTTCTTTAGAGACTAGAAACCAAATTTCTCAGTGAAGCACCACCTTTTCTGGATATTTCAGCAGACACTGGATCCCTGGTTGGAGGGTCAGAAGGACCTTCTTCTCTGTCCTTTTTCATAATAGTTGGAAATAGTTTGGTATCATGAAGCTCAGCTTGACATGTTAACTTAGGTTTTCCAAAACACTTTAATCTCCACAGCTGCTATTCCCTTCTCCCCACAACGGAATTGCCTGCGTGGAATATCAGACTGTTTCCTTAGACAAATCAGTCCCTCTGTCTTTGAGAAACACACATAATTTTCTGACTCAAAGTCTCACTTTTTTCTTTTTTGAGTACCTGTTTTTCTCTCAACAGGAGCTTCATTTCTACTTTGGCACAGAGAGAATAAGTTTTATTAAACGACTTGCAGTTTCAGCTGATTTTTTACAATGATTTAATATCTGTTTTTCAATATCTCCCCCTGAATGCTAGAACCAAATCTCTACATTTCAATGCACAGATTGTAGAGGGTAATACAGATCGTATGGTGTAATATAAGAAATCATTTACTAGAATACATTTAATGAGATTGTGATTTCTGTTACTAAAACAAGCAAAGTGTCAAATCCTGATACAATAAGAAAGAAACATTGTTAAGCTTTTGATAAGGACTTCTTTTTCATTTTTTGTAAATCCATAATGCCTACAACCTATAATAAGGATGAACATTTTACAGCTAAAAAGTAGCATGACCTTCAAAACACACAGAGACTGGGCATTTCTTCTTATCAAAAATCATAAACTTAAATGTATACAATAGCTACTCTCAACCAAGGCCCACACAGAAGGAAAGCTGTTGGGGGAGCACACTGTTCAGGTTGTGTAAGAATGGAAAAGTCTCTTATTGATGTTTTTTGTGTCTCCTCCATCCCATTTAATATCTGCTAGACAAAACACAAAGCCCTCCCAGAGGATAGCAGCAGATGATCTCTTTGAAGGTTTTCCGTAGTTCTTGGCTCCGGAGTGCATAAATTAGAGGGTCGATGATGGAGTTACACATGATCAGTATGAGGTACAGATTGAAGTGAGACATGAAGCACACACAGTATGGATTCTGGGGACAAGAGATGTAGAATATTAAGTGGAGGAAGAATGGGGCCCAGCAGACCACAAAGACCCCAATCAATATGGTCAAGGTGACGGCCCCCTTCATGTTCGCTCCTTGGCGGACGGTGCCGGTGCCTGGGAGGACAGCGATCCTCTTAATGTGAAGTCTGGCCATGAGGAACATGTGCACGTACAGAGAAGCCATGAGAGCCAGCATGGAGAAGAACACGGTGATGAGGCAGATGATGACAGCACTGCTGTCCGAGTAAATGATGAACAGAATGCCCGAAAGCGTGCACGCGGCCCAGATACAACTTATGATGATCCCAACCCGCTTAACCGTCATGATGTTGTGGTACTGGAGAGCATAAAAGATAGTAAAATACCTGTCCACCGCAATCGAAAGCAGGCTGCAAATTGACGCAAGCAAGGAGCTACAGATCACTGAGTCGATGACATTATCAATGTTCACTGTGAAACTCTGTGCATCCGTATCTGTACTGTTCAGGAGGGTGATGACAATGGTTTCTGATCCATTCGACACGCTCACCAACATATCAGCCACAGCCAGGCTACAGATGAAAAAGTACATGGGTGAATGCAGGTTCTTGTTCTTGGCTATTGCCACAATCACCAGAATATTCTCCAATAAGCTGATGACACCCAGGGTCACAAACACCTCAGGAGAAACGAAGAGTTGCTCGTAGCAGCCTCCGTCAGAGTAGCCTTTTCCCAGGGACTCACTGGCATTGCCGTACAGTCCGTAGGCGCTGCGGTTCCAGAAGTGGAGAGAAGTGTACATTCCATGGTGATGAGTTGAGTTCATCCTGTGCCGAGTGGATCCAAATCCCCTTTGAACTGATCTAGCCTCCTGGATCAGGTGGCCCCCACGATTTTCCTCCACGTCTTTATCTGTCCAAAACTGGTGAGGCTGCAATTGGCATGCCCGTTGTACGTGAATGTCACATGCTCCGAAGCTTGAAATGGAATGTTTAGTCTCTTTCAGGTAGTACTCTGATCACCCTCACTTAAAAATCTTAGGCTTCAAAATACTCATTCTCAGCTGAAAGTCTGCTCTTTGCTTTTTTGTTCTCTTTTCCACTTTAACTTTAGTCTTATGCATTCAGGTCTTTTCGAAATAGTTTTCCTAGTAGCTGCTGTGCCACGGGGAGCCGAAGCTGTGTGCACATGCTCACATCAGCTGTCTGTCAGGGGTTATTCCCCAACCTGAAGCATTGCTGTGAGAGTTAGTGGCTGCTGCTGATTTTCACGGTGTGTGTGGAGGAAAAAAAAATGTGCAGCGTGGCTCCTCCCCTGCTTCAGCCTGACCAATCCACGTGCAGTGGAGTCTGTGAGACACCGAGGATGTTCCAGAGACACAAATTGCAAGGCAACACTGACTCACATGCAGGAGCTTGTGTAATTGGGAAGCACGCAGGATGTGAGAGGCTGAATTTCCCTTTTCAAGTTTTCAAGGAAAACAACGTGGTCTCTAGAGGACATTCTCTGAAATCATCACAAGCCATCTTGAAGCACCCCAGGTTTATTCCTGCTTTAAAGAGAGGTGTGTGTGTGTGTGTGTGTGTGTGTGTGTGTGTATGCACGTGTGTGTTCCTGAAATAGCTACACTGTCTTTTTGGCCAGGACACTGAATTTATTTACCCTCTTAATTTCTTTGAATTAAGAACCCAGGCAGTAATGCCTCAATTCAAATACCTGAAACATAGGGAGAATATTTGATAATAAAGGTAGACTGTGTTATCGATGGAAGAACTATATGGTAGCTACAATTAATCAAAGGGGTTAAGAAGGGGTTCATTTCTTATGCATTAATATTTGATATTTCTCCATTGCAGGGTTTCTGTTATCATAGCTGGAGAAGTTTTATTTTATTCATAATATTTAAAAATCATAAAACATTAATGTAAAATATATTTAACTAAACTCAAAAAAAGATCAAAAATTAGGCAGTACTGTTTTTTAAGCTTTATTGAGTTATAACTGATATACAAAGAATGCATGTATTTACTGTCTACATTTTAATGAGTTTGCACATATGCATATACCCAGCACACCATCATCAAGGTACTAAACATATTCATCACCTTCAAAAATTTCCTTGTATTATTTTGTGTACTTTGTTCTGTTTTATGGTAAGAACACTTACCATGAAATCTATCTTCTTAACATATTTTAATGCACAATACTATATTGTTAAAAATAGGTACTATGTTGCACAGTATATCTCTAGAACTTAGTCTTCTTGCATAAGTGACACTTTTTACCCATTGGGCCACTTCCTTGGCAATGGGCTTGGCAAAGATTTCTTGGATATAACGCCAAAATCACAGGTAACAACATCAACAATAGGCTAGTGGGACTATATCAAACTAAAAAGCTTCTGCATAACAAAGGAAACAATCAATGGAGTGAAAAGATAACCTATGGAATGGGGGAAAATATTTGAAAACCATCTAATTTGATATGAGATTAATCTCTAAAATATGTAAGAATCTCCTACAACTGAATAGGAACAAACAAACCACCCTCCCCCATCAACCCAAAAGCCAAAAACAGATAACAAAACACAACTGACATAAAAATGGGTAAAGGGCTGGAATAGACATTTCCCCAAAGAAGATAAACAAATGGCCACCAGGAATGTGAAAAGGTCCTAACATCACTGATCATCAGGGGAATGCAGATCAATACCAAAACGGGACATGATCTCATCCTATCATCAAAAAAAAAAAAAGGTAAAAAATGTTGGTGAGGATGTGGAGAGTTGGAATTCAGTTTTTGTTTTTTTAAGGCAGCCAACCTGCGTCTGTAATTGAAGTCTTTGTAAATGAAACCCACACAGACCTGGGCAACCTGTTCACACCAGGAAGAGTGGATGCTAATGACTTATCCAAGTTTCTGGATGTCCTGCTTAAGCTAATTTTGAAAGATTGTGGCAAAGTTATTTTTAAATTAATTGAACTCCAGGCTATGCAATTTTATAAAGTGTCCTTTTCTTCCTATGACTATTTTTGGTTTTAGCAATGTAGAGTCTGTGGCTGCTGGTAACAGGGACAATACTAGAGAATTATTTCAGGGTTGTTTTCAGGTCCTCAGTTATTTAGGAATGGGCTTTATCTCCTTCCCTTTGTGTAATGGAAATAATGCTAAGGATTATCCTGAGCTTGATTAACATCTCCCATCCATCCCTAAAATTGGGTGGGACCTTATGACTGCATTCTAGTTAATGGCATGTGGGTAGAAGTGATGAACCATTTCCCTCGTGGTTCTACGCACTTTCCCTCCCATTAGTAGATGACTGCAGAATGTCTTTGAAGTCCCCTGTTATACGTGGCAGAACCATATCATGGGAGGAGCCTGGGTCTCTGAATAACCACACAGGGCAGAACTTGCTCTCCAAGTCTCCCCACACTCTAGCCCACCCACTACACTGAATTGTGATATGGGCAAGCAATATAATATATATATATTGCTATGTTAAGTTGCTGCAATATTTGTCTTTATCTATTATAGGAGCTAGCATTATTACCTTGACTTTAAAACTTTTAATAGAGCCATTTATAAGCCACAAACCCAAATTATGTGAAAATCCTTATTTTGGATTTGCATGACTAGTGAGATACCTAATAAGTAAGTGCTAGAGAAGAGATCTATTGAATCGCTTAATCATCAGAAAGTTAACTCCATACACTCTTTTTCCTGACTCAGCTCTGACTTTGTGTTACCTACTTTTCTTGGTGGCATAATGATTCCATTTGCTTGGGCTTAAAATTCAGAATATCTTTGACTTGTTCATTTTTCTCAAAAATCTCAAAAATCTTACCAGTGTGTCTGACTCCTTTTTTCCTCCTTACCAAACTCAATTCTTACTATTCTCCTTCACGGCAACTTCGTTGCCCTCAGACTTGCACTGTAGACTACCTGCACACTAGAGATTTTCCTTTGAGTTTACTGTATTCCCTCTTCCCCTGTATTTGTTAAGGGACAGTCATCCTTATTGTGGAAAATTTATTTGTAGGTATATTATGTTATATATATATGTGTATGTGTGTATGTCTATATATATATACACATATATATATATATATACAATAGGTAAAATTAGTGACTGAAAACAGCTGTTTTAGTTATACACAAAAATAGATTTTACTTAGTGACATTATGATTAACACCGAAGTCCCAGAAAATCATATACATTTAGAATCTCCAATTTAATTATTTGGTGTAGATTTATAAAACCTTGATTGTATCATGCTGAAAAGACAACAGCTTATCATCTCCAAGGAGGCATTTTAATTGTCTGCCATAGTTATAGTTCTCTATGAGCCAGGAAAAATATAGTCAGCAATGTTAGACACATTAATGGTATTTTTGAAAATTTACTGCAGATTTCTTTTTATTAATACACACCAAATTGAGTTGGATCACAATATATTTCTCTTATGAGCAAAATCCTTGTTTTATGTTTTATAACAGTAAATATGAAAAAGTACTAAAGACAAGTACTTATCAAACTGTGCTACATAGAATAGTACTTTTTAGATATTAAAGTTTTTTTCCCCACAGAATTAAATGGGGAGCCTCCAAGGTCAAATAATTGTGGAAAATATTTCAAACTCACTGCCTTCCTGAAGTTTCCGAATTTACATTACCAAGTTTCTGAAATATCTTATTAGAAAAAAATTCAATTTTGCTGAGTTATTTCCTAAACTTACTTGAACACATAACTTACCTTCTCCCAATTTTCCAAGTGCCTATTACACTCAGTTCTGTTATAAAGCTGATTTTGAAAATGCAAATTTGTTCCAAACTCAACTGATGTTTCAGGGAACATCGTGAGTATAACACAAATTTTGTGTTTGTTTTTGCAGTTCATGTAGCAAAGCAATAAGTGGTTGTGGGAAATTGCACCCATATTAACTGAGACACATAGGGGTGATAAAACACCTACACTTCAAAACACTGGTTTATGAAGCACAACCTTTAGTGTTGCAACATCTCATGAAATTCCAGATAGTGCTTCTAACCACTTCACAGTAACTCACAAATTGTAACCCTTCTGAAATTCACTTCCTCAAGCAAACTGCTGGTCTTTTTCTAGGTAAAGTGCCATATCTGTTGTAAGTTTACATATTTTTAACTACTACACATGTGTAACATGTATTTTTAACTACTATGCATGTGTAATACGGCTCTACTGTTTTTATTAGGCTTCCATCTTTTTAAAAATTGCCACTGAAGATGTTTGTAAGTGTTGCATATCTAACCCCATAAGCTCTAGTTGCTGTTTTCCATGATTTTACATAGTGCACTGATTTTTAGATTACATATGTCACATTTCAGCAGAACTAAATGTAACATGATTGGAATACACAGTTTGGGAAACATTCATGTAGAAAAATTTTTTTTACTACAAAATTCTTAGTTATTTATAAGTGTTTAATTATTACCATATGCACCATGAAATAGAATCCATATTTATAGAAATGTATCTCATATGTCTATTGGCTGATGTTTACATGTCTTATGTAATTGCTCTCCATATAGAATGTCCCAGTAAAGTGCATATACAATTTCTGTGCTGTAGATGTGTATGTGCGTGTGTGTTAATTTTTTGAAGGACTGTATATTTTCAAGGCAGCCATGGAACCCGAGAAGTGACCAGATTGGTGATCAGTGTCATTGTTTTTGGAATCTGTCATTCACTGAATCTTTATGATCAATAACTTGACATAAAAATGCAATCACATAATTCCTATCATATCAGGAAATTCTCAGTAATCTTAATAACACTTAAAAATAAAATGACATACTGCTAATTAGGTTGTTTATAATAACTTTATATTTGTGAGGATATGTAAAGATTTTTAAGGGTGTCAGTTTCCTCTCAAGTTCTATTAATAGTAACTATAAAGTCTTTTTGGGGATTATGTACTCTATAGAATCTCCCTTTTTTTGTACACTGTGATCATGGGAGTATTTATTAGACACTTTTGTTGTGAAATTTGATCTTTTATTTGTGTAGACACTGAAACAATTCCTTTTTGTGTACAAATACTCCAGGATGCTTAATGTCTCATTAAACTTCCGTTTTCAGCACAGCAGTGGTTCAGAGGGGCACTGTTTAATCACTTCGTGCTCAGTAATGTGTAGGTTACAGATATACCCTGAGTGGGCTCATTTGCTTACAGATAAATGGAGGCCTGGAGGTTTGCTGCATGGTCATAATAAAAATCTATAGATGGATCCGTGAAACTGATGTGGCCTTTGTCCCAATCAGTCTTTTGGGAGAACTTAGTTCTTATTCTTCAATAGATTTTCCTTAAATTTGGTGTGTTGGAGAATTGAAGATGGGAGGGTATTTAACATCTTTTTTTTCCTTGGTGGGGAGATAGAGTATGCCTTGCATCATTAAGCCTTCACTCATAAGAAACCTAATATTTATTTAGAGTTACGGTTTTTTATCTTTAGTCATAGAGTTTCAGAAAATGTCTTAGAAATTTAATCTAATGGTTAAATTTTAAATGTTTCTGAATTGCTTCTGAATTTTCATTGTTTTAAAATTGAAAGATGCTTTCGCCATTTCCTGCCCAACTGTTCTGTTAATCAATACTATGTTTAGATATCATAGGGGAACCTCTACTTAAACAAATTATGATAAACTCGTTTATAATAAAACTTGGCATTCCTCCATTTCTGCTTTTGTAAGTTGGATTTTCTTGTATAGCATCATCTGAAGGTGTTTGTGCTATTTCCCTGCTTTTGACTACATCTGGTAAAATGGAGTTGATAGTTGTGTGCAGTAGTGCATACCAGGATCTTAGCTTTTCCAATGATTTGTAAAATAAGAGATTGTAAAATAAGGTTATTTTTACCTTAGTTTATCTTATCAGAAAAAGAAGCAGTGATGTCATCTTATAGTCATGTCCATAATGATTAAGGAAAATGTCCTTAAATGCCCATGGAATGAGTCAAATCTTGTAAATGATGAGTTGCATCATTTCATGTTTGTGACAGATTTTGGACTCCCTAAGATTTCCTACAAAATCTAAAAAACATGTCTTGAAATTTCTTTCATGAATTATTTTTATTCAAGTTGCTCTTGATTTTGGCTTGGGAGTTTTTACTTCATTAAAATTTCAAAAGTAGCATGAAGGATACATGGAGTGTCATTTGAGCTCAGTATGGGTCTGTCTGTGTATCCCTGACTAGAGTCAGGGGGTAGTATTGCTCCCATACCACTTCAAACAGATTTTTGACTGAATGGAAGGAAAAAATTAGTGGCCGAGTTCTGTTTTATAGGGAGGTGAGAGATGTCGGAAATGGCCTTTCCTGTGTTCTTACGTGTGTGGCACTGAAAGACAGCGTAGGCTCGTTACTGCCACATTTTTTTCAGGCAAACTGGTAACAAGAAGGAAAGGATTATACCCACATTACCTCAGGTAAGGGGTTTTAACTGTGAGGCTGTATCAAGTACCGAACTACTGTTCTAGGGACTGACTATTACCTCCAATCTGTTCAGAAGCCTTGATAGTTTCTTTCTCTATATTCCTCTTTTTCATCTTGTTTTTCCTAAATTTTTAATTCTGCACCTCTACCCTGTGTACTACCTAACTTCAGCCTGCCTTGGGCCCCACATGGCCATCACACTAGTTGTGGGAAGCTTGGCCCATATGGTGCCCACTGCTACCTGTCAAGTTCTTTCCATGCTTCAGTTCAGACTCCTGAGAGGGCATGGGATGCCATGGCATGGCATAGGCTGCAAGCCAGCACACGGCGTAGCCCATCTGTGTCAGGTGCCATCTGCAGGTCCAGTCATCTGTGCTGGGCACAGGGGCAAAGTGATACAAAGTAGGTTTCCTTGCACAGGAAGGGTGGTGGCCTAGAGAACCACTTAAAGGGATGGTTGTAGATGACACACCATGTATGACGCTCAGACAGGGATTCAGGCCACAACCTCTGCTGTGATGTGCTTCTCTTTGGGCTGCAGTTTTAAATGATAAGCGGCCTAATTCTGGGAGTCCATATTGCAATAGCATTGGTAACGTGAGAGCGAAAAAGTCCAGGAAAGTCAAATCTCAGCCAATTATAGTCCAAGTGGCTTGGTAACTTACTTTTCCCTGTCTACTGGTGCTTTTCCTTTGGGAGTCTGGCTTTGTGCTATTGTGAGAGATGTCTGTGTACCGATAAAGGAGATTTCTCCTAAGATTCCTGTCTCCTTTTTACACTCTGCGATGCTATGTAGAAGAGCAGGCTGAAGTGTGGCAATACATAAGGAAATGCTTGCAGTGCCAACTCAGAGGTGAAATAAGATGGTGAATACCAAGCTGTCCTAGAATAGCTGTTCTGTCATAAACAAATTTTGATCAAAGTGGAGATTTTTAAAAAGTGAGGATTTGATAGTGAAATATTTGGTGTCTCCTTTAACTTCAGGAAGCAATATACTTTTGCCACATTTTTTTACATTAGTACCTTTGATAACTGCTTCTCTTAAATTGTTAGGAGAAATGTTCTTTGGCTTGCAATGTATATTACAAAAAGTTTCTTATGGATTAAGGTATTTTCTCTGCAGACCCAATTAGGGTTTCTTTTGTTGGCATGTAATTTGTTTGGAAAGATAGAAAACAGGGCTAATGATTTTCTGGAAACATGAACTAGTCCTCAACACATGTGGGTAGCATTAGATTCTGAGGGAATATGGTGCAAATCTACTTGAAATAGTTCAGATATGGAGTAGGTTTGCCTTCCTACTCCCAGGATAACCACCTTTAAAACATTTTTAAAAGACTATTCACCAGCTTCCCAGACATCGTTCTGTTAAATATGTGTATATAGCCCTGAAGCTGACTTGATTACTGAAAAAGTAATAATGATGATACATCTGAAGAGAACTTTCAGGTACACAGTGTCCCCAGAAATGAGTAGTTTCAAACTATAACACTGGGAGCAGAAATGCTGCCAACATACAAAAAATCTTTTTGAAAGATTGATTATTTAGATTTATTTTATACTTCTTTATTTTGGTGAATTTTGAGTAAAAATATTTAGGTTAATTTTTTCAATCAATGTGTGCCATCTTCAAAGAGAAGGACTAAGACAATGCATTGAAATGAAAAACCAATTCAGTTAAAGGTATTTGGTTCCTCTAAAAATAGATAAATAGTTTCTTGGTCACTATTATCTTCATTTATTAAATCAAGTCTTTTATAGGGAATCAAGGGGAGGAAACAGGATCTCATCTGTGTAATTATCTGTCTCTCCTTAAGACATTCATTCACTATGTATTATATGATAGGCTAGGCATTGTGCTATAGCTTTAAGAGAAATTAACATAGTAAGTCATAGTCCCTTCCTTGAAGCTACCCTTATACAAGTAAAGAAGAAAGCAAACAGCCCCCCAAAATAATGTAGAAATGCGGGAAAGAGGCTTACACAGGATATTAAGAAAGTACTGTGTATGGATATATAACTCAGTCTAGGAAGGAACACAAAGGACTGTCAAGAAATACTACCTTCAGCAACCTTAACCTTTCAGCAGAAATTAATCATGTGAAATAAGACAGAAGCAGATTTCAGGCCCAGGAAGCAACTTTAGCAATGGGGTAAGAATGAAAAACAGCATAGGCTGTAAGGGACATGAGTCACATAAGAACTATTGAAATATAAAATAAGAGTCAGGAAGAGTAAAATAAGAGGGGAGGCAAAAATGTGGTCATGGAGAACTTTTAGCTATCTAAGATGTTTAACTTCATAAAGGTATAATTTAAGATGAAGTTTAGATGCTAGGTAGGTAAACAGAACTTGGCCATTGGTAATAGGATTGCGGACAAGAGGACACTTACTATAAATATCAATATAATGAAATTTGCAATATGGTGATTTCTTGGATGAAAAGCAAAGAGTGAGGAGAGGAAGGAGTTAAGCATTAGTCCAGGTGTCTACCTTGGTTTACTGGATGATTGGAGGTGATCACCCTCCAGGGGTAAAGGCCAGTTTGAGAAAAGATGATTCATTCAGTTTTAGACGTTATAAGTTTGATGTGTTGGTCATTCCCTAGAGATGGAGAGGTCCACTAGCTAGTTAATTATATGTTTATCTAGTGGTGAAGTCTGGGATTTAGATTTGGGAGCCTATAGAGTGGTGATTTATTCCTAAAATTATATAAATTAAGAGAACTAGGTTGCAGATAATTAAAACAGGTGATCACACATGCATTTGGCTGCCAGAATGTTCAGTGGGTTAAAGATAACCTGATAGATGAGCAAATTGTTACAACTTAGTTTGGAGACATTAGGGCAACCAAGAAGTCAGTGTATGGCAGGCCAAATATAACGATTTACACATCCAATTTCCTGAAGTTCAAAACACAATATGCCTAGAGTATGTCGCATCATATATGTTTATTCAAACTAAACTTCAAGATTGTATCCTACTTTGCAAACTCAAGGGTAATCTTGAATAATCATTTTTTTACCAACTTTTTCATTCTTACATGTCTATTAGTTCAACAGCTATTTCATATTATATGTGCGTTACATTCACCTCTTTGATGTCTTGAGTTTTTATCATTATATGCACCATCATTTTGCATGTTGATATGATTATCTAATGAACTGAAGAAAAACTATGTCTGAACAAGTCAATGACAGTCAACTGTGTATAGCGTTCTTATACAAGAATTTCATTGAATTTTTAAAGATTTTAACATTACTATATATAAGATATTTTAATAAATATTGGTCATTTGGACCCTTTGGTTAACAGAAAGCAATCTTTCTTTTCCTATACTATATATGAGAGGAAAATATACTGTTTTCTTGTCATTGTTTGCCTTATTCTCCTTTGGTTTACTAATGGCCCATCTGGTATAGAACAAAGAACATCCTAATTTTTCTTTTAGATTAGTGCCTCAAATTTAATTGTTCTTTTCAAATGCAGTAAACCCACAATCTAAGTGAGTGCATCACTCTACTTATAGATTTTTCTGTCTAGTTCAATCAGTGGGATATAGCCTATCCAAGATGATTCTAACACTAGACGCATGACTCTTTAACAAGATTAATAACAGATTTTAGGTCTCTGGCAATTAAATGATATCCTTTGGCTTCAATTACTTTTCACCCTTCTCCAGTAAACAATGCCATTCAATGTGAATTCTGTTTGCTTGGGGCTATGACCTTCATTTACCTTTAAAGTTCTAGAACTTTAGAAATATTTTACTCTGTGGCTGGCTTTCGTGGTCATTCACATCTTTTTTTTTTAAAGCGAAGAGTAATTTAATAAAGCAAAGTACACACTCAAGGAGGGAGTGTGGGTGTTCTCCGGAGGTGAGCAGCACGCTGGGGTTGGGGGCACGGTGGTCTTATAGCTGCAGTTTAAGCAGGGATGGCATATTCATTGGGTTAGGTGGGGTTTTCTCAGAATAGGGAGGGAATTTCTGGGAAATAGGGTGGCACCCTCTCTTCGTCCTTAGATGGTCTTCCTCAGAACTGTCTGGTGCCAAGGGGTGTGGTTTTAGTATGCTAATGAGCATATAATGTACTTTGAGGTGAAGTCAGGGTCAACCTCTCGTCCCTGTTGGGATGAGTCAGTTTGGGCAGGTCAGTTATCTATACCTTCCCTCCCCGTTTACCTCTGTTTGGAATCTAATAATCACTGGTCCTGGATCAGGCAACTAAAATTAGCAAGCTTACACTCTATATATATGGTCATTGGAGGATTCTATCAGGATTATAGGGTTTGACACAGATTCACAAATGTTTTAATATCATGAGAGGGGTGAAACTAGTGCATTTAATTCACTTTTGATTCACCATACCATGTTTTGTGATCATAGCTGATTGTTGGTGCATGATGAAATCTTTAATAAAAAATTGCATTTTTCCCTAAAATTCTATGCATTTTTTAAATTCTATGAATGAAAAAGTTCATTAATTTCTGTATCAATTTGCTAGGGCTACCTTAACAAAGTACCATAGACTGGGGAGCTTAAACAGAAATTTATTTTCTCATAATTCCGGAGGCTAGAAATCCAAAATCAAGGTATGTGCAGGGCTGGTTTCTCTGAGGCCCTGTTTTAATATCATGAGAGGGGTGAAACTAGTGCATTTAATTCACTTTTGATTCACCATACCATGTTTTGTGATCATAGCTGATTGTTGGTGCATGATGAAATCTTTAATAAAAAATTGCATTTTTCCCTAAAATTCTATGCATTTTTTAAATTCTATGAATGAAAAAGTTCATTAATTTCTGTATCAATTTGCTAGGGCTACCTTAACAAAGTACCATAGACTGGGGAGCTTAAACAGAAATTTATTTTCTCATAATTCCGGAGGCTAGAAATCCAAAATCAAGGTATGTGCAGGGCTGGTTTCTCTGAGGCATCTCTCCTTGACTTGTAGGTAGTCATCTTTTTATTTTTACATGGTTATTCCTATGTGTCTATATCCAAATTTCCTCTTGTGAAGACACTAGTAACATTGGATTAGGGCCCATGCTTTTGACCTTATCTTAATTATCTTTTTAAAGGCCCTGTTTTCAAATACAGCCACATTCAGAGGCATTGGGATTAGTATTTCAAATATATGAATTTTGAGGGGACACAATTCAGGTTATAACAGTACCTCCTCTATATTTGGCACTGGACAATCTGCTAAAAGTCAAATATTTACTCTTTAATTCAACATACATTCAGTAAGCCAGGGACAATTACAGGTGGTGGGGATGTAGTAGGGACCAAAACAGACAGAAATCATATTCTAGTGGGTAGTGTATAGAGGTTAAGTGAGTCAGTGATACTAAAAACTATTTTAATTTTATATCAAATATTAAGGCACATAAATCAATACGGAAAGATTTTGTGAGAACTTATAAGCAAATCAATGTTTGGTTCCAATAAGGGTAGCCATCCTTGGCCTTCTGGAACCTTCTAAATTTTTATTGTTTTCTGGAAGTATAAACCATAATAAAGTTAGCTTTGAGTCCATATAAAATAGGATTGAAGATTAAGAAAGATACCTTGATTTTTCTGTTGTACTACTCTAAGGTGTCAGGTATTTGACAGAACTTGAACATTTAAACTGCAGTTTTGTTGAAATTGCATTTCACATAAGTGTGCATTTTATTATTGGTAATAGTTTTGAAATGTCGGCTGCAAATCTACAGCATTTTGCCACAAAGCCAATATTTTTAGGTTTTGTTTTTGTTTTTTTGGTCTGAAAAATGATTCATATATTTAATATAAAATGATAATGCAATGTGTAAATTTCAAGTAAACGCTCAGATGTTTGTGCATGTATCTATATTTCAATAACTCATTTTAACTTTCATCATGAGCTCTCTTGTCCCCTCATTATTGATAAAATTAAGTTTTGTCCAAATGAAAACAAATCAGGGATTTATTAGTTATTTTCATTTAAGAATTCAGTCCTATTCAAGGATTTCCTTTACTTCTCAGGGTCCTCTGCCTTCTTATCTGTCTAGTTTGGTTCTAAGTTCCCTACACTTAGTCGTCATGTTGTGTTCCTAGGGCAGGCCAGGTCCCATCTGTTTCTGAGCAGGAATGATGCTTGAAGCTCAGGCCAGCTGTGACTGGATTGTCCGTAGGTATCCGTGATGCTCCTGAGCAGTCCTCTCATGTTGCATTGCTTGGTGGGCAGATTAGGATGACTTTTGATGCGGGCCCTCCTCCCCTTTCTTGGGCCACCTTCTCATAGGTGGTAAATCAGTAGTCATTTACAGGTAAACACTTTGCCCAAATGGGACCCTCCACCCCCCATTTTTTGATTCTTTCTTTTTTCATTCCAGTGATTCCATTTCTCTTCCTTGTCACTGGTCTCCTGTTCATACAGCTTGGAAATGGCTGAAAATGGTTGGGTGAAGGGAAGCAGTTGGTCTATTAGGAAGGTCTAGAACAGTTCTGTGCTCCCACTTGTTTGAAACTTTATCTGGCAAGTGGAATACTTGTCCTTTTTCTGTCCTCAGCATTTAGTTCAAGTTCAGAGAAACAGGAAATGTTCCACTTAGTCTCCCATTCTTGAGCATTTCTTTGTGTTGGATTTCCTTCACATGGTATAATTAAACTTGTCAAAAATGTATCGAGTTTGTAGATTTGTATCAACTCTGGAATAATTGCTCTCTTAGGAGAAGCATAATGTTCTTTGCTCATCATGAGAGGCTGAAGTCTTTTGATGAGCAGTTTGAGGTTTAAATTCTTGATTGTGTCCTAGATATCAATATAACTTTCATGAATAAATCAATCTATTGATCCATGACCTTGTGGGCCTTCAGGTATTTATTGACAGAAGGTGAATTAAGATGGAGATTAGAATTGATAGATTGTGCAATTGAAAAAGGGTCATCTCCAATTAAGTTTGATTTTTTAAAATTGCCAAGTAGGTTTTAAGAAGTTTCTTTAACAGTAATAGTTTGATTTTATCTTATTTTGGTCAGTATACTAGGTTGTCCTTTGTTCAGAAAAATGACACAGAAGAATTTCTCCAGGGCTTGCTTTCCACATACTAATTTTAAGTCAGTTAAATTATAGCCTAATAACACTTATCCCAGGAATCCCGTAAGTCTTCATTGCTCAAAGGAAATTCCTATACCCAGTGTGTTGTGAGGAGGGCAAAAGTTATTTAGCTGGAAAAGCACAGTCTAAGCATTTACTGCAAATTGGAAATAAATCCATTTTATAGTCACCACAGGAATAGCTAGGAATGTTACTTGCTTAACTATCTGATGGAAGCTCTGGTTTATAGGAGAAATGAAAATACATAGCTGAAAAAACTCGAATATTCTCTTTTTGCCATTTAATCTCATTCTGAAGTTACCAGTGAAAATTAAGGGTTATCCTACCCCCAATTTGCACTATAAATATGAATGAATTCGCCAGTTAAAATGTTTGTTCATAAAAATGCAGTGGAATACTAACCACTTAATAGAATGCTGTAGTTAAAAACACATAGCTTATTTTTATCATCCCTTTTTAGAAAGCATCTAACTATAGTAATAGGATTTGAATCACCAGTATTACTTGTTCCCTATTAAATTTCCTGACCAGTTTACATATTTCTCTGTGTTTCATTAGTTAAGATCATTTTAAGGGTTTTCCCTAATGATTCTCTTTTTGTTGTTAATAAACTTGTTTTGAGTAGTGCATCCACACTAGAAGATGACAAAAATGGCTTCAGGGATAGTTATTCATGGACCCATCATTAAAAATTCCATGACCTTGGACAAGGCACCATTTATCTGAGACCTAGTTTCCCCATCTGTAAACTGAGGAAACTAAAACTACTTAATTTATAAAGGCATTAACTTATTGAAGCTCCAATACAATGTATGTGCCAGTCCATTTTCAAGCTTGGAGCACTCCGCAAGTGACTGCTTTTCTTTACATAAGTGCTGTACCATTAAGGAACATGATGTGTCCTCTCGCCTATCTTCAGAGGGTCTACCTTAAACCTGTGAGCAACCAGAAGGCATTTCTGAACCAGACTTTGCAATTTGTGTGACATTATGTGTTGGATTTGGCCTTCACACTGGTTATTTCCATAGTTATGCCAATGCACCTTTACATTTGTCTGCAATGGGAAAATGAAATGGATAGTTTTTCACTGATGTTTGAATCTCATCAATGCAGGCAGTCAACCTGAATGCTTGTGACTCAAAGCTTTAAGGTCTTGAAATCTTTCTTTGAATCTCAATATTTATTTCTGTATTGTTATGTCCATTATTATATTAACTGATGAACTAGTGAAAGAAGACAAACCAACTCCAGCTCTCTAAAATCAGACTTGTTATGTGTGAAGTCAGAATTTTAATAAATTGAGTATACTATTTTACCTTTTGCCTTGAAAATTGATTTTAAAAATAGTAAATTACTATAGTTAGAGATAGCAAATGAAATATTTATAATGGGAGAAAATGAAAATAGAGAATAATCTTTTAGACAAAAAGTCAGAGGAAAGAAAGCCTCCCAGTACATATCAAACTTATCATTATTAACTATGAAAGTATTTGAAATAGTCAAGAAGTAGAAGTCAGATATAACCATTTGAAATTCACAACCTTCTTTTCTTAATAGACTTTAATATTTAGAGCATGAATTTTTTATGAAAATACCATATTCTTAAGAGTTTGTCATCATCTAGCACCAACCAAAGATATTAAGAATTTGTTTCACGTAGCAGTAGACCAGGTACATAAAGAAACAAATTATCTGAATGTCTGCTCACTTTTGACTGTGTGACATAAGTTTTAGGACTTACAAGGGCAAGGAAGTTTGGAATAGGCAAAAAATATTACTCAGTGACTTCAATAGAAAACAGCTTTATTTAGAGCACAGGCTTCTGGGTTACCTGAATCTCATTCTATGGGGGAGTGTCTTGGTGCTATTTTACAACTCTGTAAATTGCAGATATGTGATAGTGATGGAAATTCCTCATTTATAGACATGCAAATAAATTCTGTTAGATGGGGTTCTCTTCCTCCTGTGGAAGAAGCCAGTTTTGAATCCATTTACAGATTCACTGCAATACTCTGATCTATATGTGTGTCTGCTCTTTGAACTGGTTTAAACATCTGCCTGATTCCTTCATTCGAATGAGTTAATAAATCTTTAAAATATGTATTATATTTGCACAAAAGTCATGATTTTACCTTATCTGAAAATTTCCCTTTGACGAAGATACAAGAATAATTCAGTGCAAATCATATTAACAGGCACTTGGTAATTCATCATGCCATACCACTTCTTGGGATGTATTTTATAGAAAATTTTAAAAACTTGAATTAAGCTTTATTCAAGGTGTAATTGGTGATTGTATGTACTTCCATAACCATCTGGGTAGCCAATGAACAGTGAATACCAAGTTATAGGAAAATTTTAAAGGACAGCTTTGACAGTTGCGAAGTACTTTCTTACATGAAGCCAAAATCTTCATGCAATTTCTAACTCTTGGTTTTAGTTATATTTCTTATGCCATACAGAATAAATACAATCCCATGCCCTCAAAATTGTGCTTCAAATATAGAAAACCGCCATATTCACTGTTAGCCTTTTTTCTTTCTCCCAAGAAAAATCTGAGTTCTTTAGTCTTTCCTAATCTGAATCCTAATCCTAAAATAATCTTGATTATTTTAGACACTGTTAAGGCACTGTTTCACAATGAGACTTCTAATGAAGATACACTAAAGATTGCTTGGCAATTCCGGAGACAACACTATGTCTTTTCACAGAGATAAAACCATGTGTGCTGCTGCCAAACCGTATTTTCTATACACAACATTTTAAGAGTTTGTTTTGAGGACTTATATTTACTACTATTCAGGTTCACCGTATTTTAGCTCATTATCTTAATCTCATAAGAACACATTAGATCATTACTCTTTTTTGTCTTGTTTTATTTTATTTGTTTATTCTTCCGACATCTTTTATGTCTGTTTGGTATCTGGCACTGCCATGGGGATAACAAAGATAAGAAACATCAATGTTCTTTTTTTTTTTGAAGTCTAATAAGGGAAATAGACATCTAAAAATGAATTATTAGAGACCAGACTCTTTAATGCTCAGAGGAATTTTACCATGAAATAGGAATGCCATTATTCTTCTTTTGTGGTGGCAAAGATGGCTATTGACTTCCCTACCAGCTTTGTGAAGCTTCTTTGTGTGCAAGTGTAAGTGTAAATATATTTTTGAGGTACCAACTGTGATAGCATTGAGGGATCTTCAAGTTAAGATTTGAGTGAAACCTAGAAAAGTGAATTAAATTTTCTGAAAGTATTGATATTCGAAGAAATATCCCAGACTGGGTGGCTAAACAGACAAAAATTGTTTTTTTTACACATTTTAGGGGCCTGGAAGTCTCAGATCAGGGTGTCAGCATGATTGGTTTCTGGTGACGCCTCTCTTCCAGGGCTGCAGATGGCTGTCTTCTGCTGCGTTCTCCCATCATGGACTTTCCTCAGTGTATGTGCAGGGGAGGGAGAGGGATCTCTCTCTTCCCATTCATATGAGGCCACCCTCTATCAGATTAGGACCCCATCTTTCTGAATTCATCTAACCTTAATTAATTCCTGATAGCCCTGTTTCCAAAGTCACACTGGGGGTGAGGGTTTCAACACATAAATTTGGGGGAACACAATTCAGTCCATACCATTTGTGGTATCACAGACCGAGGGATGCCTACATTGAATCACACTGTGCTCAGCTCATTACCTCAACAACAACTTAACATTTTTATGTCAGGGTTTTAAATGACTCTTCATATTTCTCAATGAAACAATAAACAATAGTTACCATATCCGCTCCTGGTCTATTGCAGCGCAGTGTAGTGAAACAGTATAGTGTAGGATAAGGGAAGTCAGCTAGAACCCTCACTCTATCACCTACCTGTAAGCTGTGTGACCTTAGCTAAGGCAGAACATTAATGAGTTAATATAAATTCATAATTTTAAACAATACATGGTACATAGTTAAATATCTATAAGTGTTAGCTTTGTTTTTCATTCATATTATACTGATGAATTTCTGTAGGGAGACATTATAAGCCCTCCATATTTCTCTGTCAAGTCTTCATTTGACATGAATAAGAACTTCTTCAGGATTCTAAACACTCATTTTTGGGAGGCTTTATAGTCTATGTTGTTTTCAGGATACACTATCCCAGAACTGAACAAGTAACAGAATATTTCATAATAAGGTTAAAAATTCAGAGTTGTCCGGTCCCATATTAGATCAAAACAATAAAAGCTCCTAGAGAAGAAAGTTATCTAAGTGATTTTTCCTAATTTCATTTAATTTTCCATAAAGGACTTTTCATTAAAATGAAATAGACCCAGTAGTTTTAAAATATTGACTATTGGGACCAAATATTATCTCTTCTTTTGTATATTTTAAATTTTATTTAGTGTAAAACTTGGGGTGTCACTCAGGTGTAAGTTTTAAGAATATTCAATCAATTGACAGAAATATTCATTAAACAATAATTGTATGTTCTGAACTTTGTCCAATAGATGAGGGTGGAGATGTGCCATTTCTATGGACACGTGAGGAAACCCTGTGGAAAAGCAACACTTCGTTTTTCTAAACATGATGAATAGAAGAGTCTGTGAAGAGATAAGAGGCAGAAAAGATAAGGAACAGATGACATCATGAGATATAAGATGCAAAAGTTGACCACAGGTCAAATGCATGGAAGAAATCAGGTTAGATGAGTAGAGTGAAGTGTTGACT
Source organism: Manis javanica (assembly GCF_040802235.1). Classification (NCBI taxonomy): domain Eukaryota; kingdom Metazoa; phylum Chordata; class Mammalia; order Pholidota; family Manidae; genus Manis; species Manis javanica. The sequence goes on from NC_133164.1 coordinate 111,816,404, forward strand.
GTGTTGCGCTTAGAGAGCCCTCCTGGTGACTCTCGCGAGAACAGGTGGGAGCAGCCGCGGTGGCCTGAGTGAACGGGAACAGTGGTGCGCAGGTGGAAAGGCTACGCCTTTAAGAAGTCTAGTTGCTCCTGGACAGACAAGGAAAACGGAGACTGGTTATATCTCTGAGCCACTGGATCCAGCCTTGTAGAAAGATTAGCTCTAACTCTGGATGGTTTATAATATAAACAAATACATTTCCTCCTTTGTTGTTAGGCTGAGTTAAGGAGTACTCTGAGCACTATGGGGAAGCGAATGTGTAGAGAAAGCAAAGAAAAACAGAGGCAAGAATAAGGAAGGCATGTTTATGAAGAAAGTAGGAAAATAGCAGCAACCCAAATGCCATCCATTTGGAGACCTGGGATGGGTCCAGATGATAGAGGATCTCAAAGAAAAGGCAAAATTCCACAGAGACAGACATTTGTCTGTTATGTTCACTCAACAGTAGGCACTCAACAGTTCCTTGTGGAATGAATGAATAGGGATCTGCTGTGTTCGGGTGCGTTGAGTTGAGCAGTCATTTCGCCTTGTTAGAAGGGTGGTAATGAAATGTTCAGCTTCAGGAATGCTGCCCTTGTCTAGACCCCTGGGAGCCCCATGAACACATCTACTAGGCAGGTGGAAAGCTGTGGCTGAATGTTATGTGACAAGTTATACTTGGAGAAGATAAGCCCACATTCAGAGAACTTCCTGGGATAAAAGTTGTGTTGTCATGTCTACCACATAAAAACACAGGGCACACTGTTAAACTTTAGATAAACAACAAATGAATAACTAATTTTTAGCATAAGTACGTCTCATGCAGTATTTGGCAGCCCTAGATAGAAAATATAAAGAGAAGAGGAACAGATCATCTCCATTTATAAATTTATCCTGCAGTTTGTGCAATACTGGATTTGGGGACTCTTTATCATTTCTTTACAGTTCACTGCACGGAGATAAGAAATGGAGGTTACAGGAGTACTGAGGCAATTGTTCTCTAAAAGCCTATTTTGAAATAAGGGGAGAAAGAAGTACAGAAGTACACTTGTTCCTTGTCATGTTTAGAAGAAATGGATTATTTCAAGGTTTTTTTTAAACAACAAAAATGCTTTAACCGCTTTTCTACTTTAGCAGGAGAAATTCTGTTCCAGGGAAAATTTGGACAATGACAGGTCAATAATTTAATTTTAAGGAACATTGCCTTTTGCTAAAACCCTTTTTCCTCTGTCGTGATCAAACATTGCTGTCTTGCTCCAGCCACGAATCATATGAATAAAGATCATATGAATATAAGACTTCTGGTTACCTATAATATTTATACTGACTGAATAGCTAATGAAAGAAGGAATATAACTGTACAACTTCAAAATCTTTTAGGACTAAACATATACATAGAAGTTAAAAGACGTTTCATTTGCCTGGTACAAGCATTTGTTATGCATGTTACAGTGTATTTTTAAGATTCTTATGATTTCCCCTTCATTGAGCAAAACATAATTTGGATCTAGAGTAGGGTGACTGTTTTTTTTTTAATTGAAAGGATAGAGATTTTTCTCCTTATTTAAAATGCTTTTTTAAATCATTTAACCATTTTACATATAATTTCACAGGACATTGTTTTACATAGAGATAACTGTAATTGCGATAAAGAGACTGCATTTTTTGATGTCTGTCCTCTGACAGCTTTCAAGTCCCCACTCCCTCCCTTTTTCCCTTTGCCAGTATGATGCTCATTTATATACAAAGTTTTCAGAAAGAATGTACTTCAAATTAAGTGGCAATTGCTACACTGGGTTATTATTCTTGTGCAGTATGAAATGCTAATAATAAGGTGATGATGTTGGTAACATACATACCCTCAATTACCAGGTGAGTTCATCAAATTAATTTAATTTAGTACAAAATAAAGAAAGTGGTGATTCAATGATTATTCAATTAAATATGTTGAGAAAATTGGCAAACTAGTTGTGAGGGAAGTATTTGATTTTTCTCTTATTTTCCTTTCTTCACACACTATTTCCAAACCAGTTCAAGATGGATTAAGTTGTTATTGTTAAAAAAAAAAGAAAAAGAAAAAATGCTTTGAAAGTTGAAATTTTTGTCTTATTGTGAAATAGAATGCTACTGCCTAGATGATTCCATGATTTCTTCCATTGTATTTATGTATCTATGTTTGTATGTGTGACTGCTTACTGTATTAGGGTTCTCCAGGTAAACAGAACCAGCAGGGTGTGCTTGTATTTCGTATGTATCTGTTTATGTACGTGTATACGTAAGTGTATCTGTTCGGAAGGAAAGGACTGGGCTCGGTGCCGCAGGGAAGTCAGATACAGTGAGACGAGAGACTAAAGTCAAGAAAGCAAAGTAAGTTTTAATGCACTCTGCATAGAGTAACAGAATGGGCCTGCCTAAGGTGAGACAGGAGCAGGCGCTCATTCTGAGGCTTCTTTATGTGTTTTTGGCAGAGCAGAGAGGCCCTTGATTGACAGCTGTCAGCTCTAGGCCTTTTCTGATTGCTGAAATGGGGACAGGGGCTGTTCTGTACCTGTGCTTCTGGTGTTTCCTATCTGGGAGGACCCTGGACATTTCCTGAGTCACTCTTGGACCCTGTGGCTTCATCTGATTAAATGTCTGAGTCATTTCTGGCTTTCTGGCTCTATCTGATCAACTCCCTGAGTCATCTTTGGGGGGCCCTTTCTCCTTTTCATCCTGTTCATTTCTGTCTTTCTCCATAACGTATCCATACGCACATAAATGGAAAAATTGGTTTGTGCAGTTCTGGAGGCTATGAAGTCCCATGATCTGCCACTGTGATCTGAAGACCCAGCAAAGCCAGTGGTGTACTTGAGTCCAAGTCCAAAGGCCTAGGAACCAATGGTGTAAATTCCAGCTTAAAGGCAAGAGAAGATGAGATGAGTTGTTCCAGCTCATACAGGGAGGCAGAAAAAAGGGGCAAATTCCTCCTTCCTCCTTCCTGTTCAAGCCCTCAACAGATCAGACGGTGACCACCCACACTGAGGAAGGCAATCTACTTAACTGAGTCCACCAATTCAAATGCTCATCTCCTCCAGAAACACCCTCACAGACACACCTAGAAGTCACCTGTAACCTGGTCACCTCTTGGCCAGTCAAGTTGACCAAAAGTTAACCATCACAATTACCAAATGGAAAATTCATACAATGGAAAAGCCAAAAAAAATAGAAGGTTGAAATTTTGATACAAGCATTGCTTAAAATTAAATAGGTTTATAGCCTATACAGATGATACATTAAACATTTTTTTCAAAATATTTTAATAGATAATATATAGAGCATAAGATGAAAAACATACAAAAGAGAAAACACAAATGCAAAAGCATTCACAAAAACCTATTTAACGATGAAACACACTTTTAGCCAGTATTACGATTGACTCTTGTTTATCAAAGTGGCGAATAAGTATGAGATGGTTTTAATCAGTACCAGCAAGGGCAGGGTGAGCTAAGCTCCACGCTGTTCTTCCCATGGAAATGTAAATTGGTCCAGTCATTCTGGAAAGGGACTTGCGAGATTACCAAGACACTTTAAAATGTTCTTAGCCTTTGTTTTCCTCTTTTGTACATTTTGTCTGGGAGAGTGTGTATATAAATCATAATTACTGTATAAAAATGTTCAGAGCAATATGATTTATAACACTCCTAGACTAAATAAACTCCTTACTGAGGAAATAACTCAGCATATTATTGTACATCCATATGATAGGGAATTGTCAGGCTTTTTAAAACTTGGAAAAGATCATGACAAATTAAGTGGGAAGAAAAACAAAACAGGATACATTTGTTACGACAGTATCAGCAAAGTGTTAACCAAAACCCATTTCCTCTTCTTCTCTGGCAGCACAGCTAGAATATATTTGTGGCTAGGTAGGGTCAGGTGACTGGGCACTAATGGATCATTTGTAGAAATTATTCACTCATCCTACTCCCAAATATCTCTCAAGAAAGATTATCTACACTTGTTTCCCTTCCCTGAGTAGAGAGAGATGGCCACAGTGACTTCAGAACGAATGGGTTGATAATGGAGAAACTTGTCCCTGGAGGAACATACCCCAACTCCCAAAACACACACACACATGTAGTTCCTCAGGATTCTAAGCAAAAAATAAGCTTCTAACACATCTGAGCCACTGAGAAGTTTTTTATTAGAGCTGCTACTAGCATAACTCTAGATAATTCACCTGTACGTGCTGTTTGTAGCACATGGAAAGAGAGAGGAGAGAGACTGATAGGAAATAAGAAGTGCATCAACATACTGAGAGTGATTGTTGCAGACTTATGTTTTCCTTTTTTAGGTAGCTCAGCTTTCCCTAAAACTTACCAAGGGTACAGGTGGGCAGATGATATTAAAAGCAATAACAATCACATGGGTTCTTTCCATATTTTCTCATGGAGAGTGGAGCGCTGCTCATGTATTTTTTTTTGAAGTCTCTGGTGGGAGTTGCCTTCCGTGTGTCCTTTACTTAGGCTGTTGCTTCAGCTATAGGAGCTTCCTCTGTTTAGGCCCTTTTTGGAGCTCTGGGATTCGTCCAAAGTGTATTGCCATGGCTGTCAGGTTCTCTCATCTCTCTTGGGGCATCTCTGAGTGCAAGAAAAACTGAAACGATATTCAAGTACCATCTTCCCATATTAATCTCTCAGCCTCAGCACTGCAAATAAACAAAAACATTGTTTGCTGTTTCAAAGATGGTATCTTTCTCTGTGGTGCTCTGAGATGTTTCCTTTATTAAGGAATTAATTTTGCCAGACAATTAGTCATTTTAATCAAATTAGGCTGCTCTGTTACTATAGTGTGTTGATATTAGTGGCACATGTACAGGATTTCATTGCTTCTACTTGGGATTAAAATGATTATTTAAAAACAGCAGTACTAAGAGTCCTTTTAATGAAGTGGGCTGAGAAATTTTTATTGTGCCCTTTTTATTCTTCAGTTAATATTTATGTTTTATTACATTTCATCACATTTGATCCTTATCATCAAAATTTGGCTATATTGCAATATTGATTTACTGCTCTTGCTAATGATAATCTGTAGACTTCTTTTTAGCATTTTTCATATTTGTTATAGCCTATCTAGTTAAATTCTCAAGCAGCACGATTATTCTTATTTTATACATTTTATAAAGAACTGAGGTCAAATGATTTTTGACTTAACCAAGCTTGTGTCATTTTGGCAAAGTCGAGATATGATCTGTATTAGCCAGGGTCCTACGAAGAGGCAGACAGCATACTGGAAGTAGGGTGATTCACAGAGAGGTTATTTACTGATGAGGCTCTTTACTAAGACATGGGTGTAGATAGTGCAGAAACAGGATTGTCACCTGCTTTAGACTTGAAGGGGCAAGAGAAGGAACAATTAGGTCTGGAAAGAGATATTCTTGAGAAGTCAGCTGCCTCAGGGAATCCATAGCCTTCAAAAGAAGGAGCCAGGAAGCTCAAGGCTGACTCACAGGTATGGTGATGGGAAATAAATAAATAGACTCACTCTTCTCCCTTCCTCTGATCTCCTGCTAAGGTCCTCTGTGACCAAACCCAACCAAAAGCCAAGGGACTGTGGTTTACATAAGTTCATATAAGCATGGTGGGGAGGGGTGGACAGAGAAGGGTGGAGGGGCAGGACATCTGCTATGGGACCTTGAATAGCAGGTGTTCGCCCTGCCTTTACAGCAGAGATGATCTCATCCCATTGACTATCAAGGGCAAAGTCATCATTCCTGTCTTTTTCTCTTCAGATCCATATTGCACTGTGATTGATAGAAGAGAAGACTTAAACTAAACTACTGGTTCCTGAAGATTCTATTGAAGCCAGTAAGTTATAAATAATATTAAGTAACCAATATTGAAAGAACTGTGCTTTATATTTGTTATTTTTTTTAGCATCTCAGCTTCTAAATATCCTTGCTGTATACAGGCTCTATTATAAGTCAAATGTGTGTTTGCATTGAGACTTCACATATGGAGGAGGACACACACACACACAAAGGGTCAAGGAGACTCACTTAAAGCCACAGCAGTGGAGTCAAGGGTCACGTAAACGGCAGCAGTGGGTATGAAGTGATGTTCGCTGCTGGGCTCATCATCGGTGAACAGCCAGTGGTACAGCACTGCAGCTGTACTTTAACCAAACAGTTGATGTGGCCTGACCTTGGCTTTTGTCTCTGCTGTGCAGAAGACTGCCTTAATTTCTGTTAATTCTTTGTTGATTCTGTGTGACATCTGGTATCCTGTTCTTAAGTTCACTTTTCTACTTAAATTAGCAAGATCGACTTTCCGTTATTTATAATGAGAACTCCCGTGGGAATAAGCCCTCACAATGCAAGCATTATCTTTCAAATTTCAGGTCACAACTAGTAGTAGGCTGTAAAGTAATAGGCAGGCTGTTTAGACCTGGGTCCAAGTCCCCATGAAGGGGTTGCCTGATGAGTGCATCAAAGCTAATGTCGCTCAAAAGTTTTGCTTTCCTGTCTGTGATGTAGACAATATATCAACTCTGGGTAAGAGGGTGTAACCCTATCCTTGAGGTGGGGTAACTGCTAGAGCACAGGTTGGGCACAATAGTCTAAACAGGTATATGAGGAGTGAAAATAAAGTGGGAGAGAATATCAGGTATCAGGCTGTGGCGAGGCACCACCGTGAATGGGGAAGCTGCCCCAAAAACAGCACTGTCAGTGACGTGCGGGACCCCCCTGCGGGAGCGCAGGTGGCAGGGGTGGGAAAAGGTGGGCCCCACAGGGTCTGGAGCGCACAAACACATGGGACACATACCTGTGTAGGACCCTTGGCTCACAATACACATACCTAGTCAGCCAACGTTTATGAACACGGTGGAATATTAGTTACCAGAGACACAGTGATAAACCAGACAGGCACGGCTCCCACCAACCCACCTCCACCCCCATGCAGATTAGAGTCTAGGTAAGAAAACAGATAAGGGGCAAAATAACATGACTGCTGGCCTTGTTTGTGCATAATTGGGATTGAGTGTTCAGACTTCCTGTTTGAGGCTTGGGGGAGAGCCAGAAGACAACGGTTTATGACAGATAATGGGGTCGTGAGTATGACCTGCAAAGTGGTGTAACCTGAGGAAAGTGGACCACAGCTTTGTCATAGCGCTTCCCTCAGTCTGTATTTTACTACAGAGATTCTATGTAGATATCTTTTCCCCACTAGTACAAAGTGCAGTTAAAGACAGAAAGAATACATTTTGTTTATCTTGGTATTCTCCACAGCAAGATGTGCAGGATAACTTAGTGCAAAGAAGTTTTCTTTAATGAAGGGCTGATTTATTTAATTAAGCCAGGGTTCTCAGTAGACATGAAACACAGACACGGTGCTTACACTCTTGTTTAAAGAAACAACTTCGCCATCATAGTGATGAAGAGTGACTTTTAAATTACAAAAATCACAATATACACAGGACTCACAGAATCGAAGCTGGAATTGCCTATACTTTATATATGAGGAATTGAACTTCCTGTAAATAAGATATCACAGGATGTTCAGAATTTTAACAAAGCTAATGCCTGGAATATTCTTTAGCACAGCCTACCTTTTTAAGTAGTCTTTCCTTGAAATTTGTGGTCCAAATAGATATGGACATATTTTGAATGAAATCCCTAGAGTAGGTATTATACCTCAATGAACTATTTCATAATTTAGTTCTCTTTAGTTTTATTTCTACCTCATAATTTTTCCCCTGGAAAAACAAATCTTGATTCACTTAACAAAATTTATTACAAACCTTATTTTTTTCTGATTTCCATTTAAGGCAAATTTCTTTGAAAATTTGGCCACTATTTCCTGAGAGCATTGTCAAAGGAAGTCTACTTCATTTGAATTGTTAGATTCTTGTGTGTTAAACATTGCTTTAATATTTCTTTCCTTCTTTATTTCCTTTTTTTATTTTTATTAAGGTTATTATTGATATACACTCCTAAGAAAGTTTCACATGAAAAAACAATGTGGTTACTACATTCACTCTTATTATTATGTTCCCCCCATACCCTGTTGCAGTCCCTGCCCATCAGTGTAGTAAGATGCCACAGAGTCACTATTTGCCTTCTCTGTGCTACACTGTCTTCCCCACGATCCCCCCAACAGCATGTGTGCCAATCATAGGACCCCTGAGTCCCCTTCTCCCTCTGTCCCCACCCTCTCTCCCTGACCCCTCCCCTTTGTTAACCGCTAGCCCTTTCTTGGAGTCTGTGAGTCTGTTGCTGTTTTGTAACTTCAGTTTTTCTTTCTTGTTATTCTCCACAAATGAGGGAAATCATTTGGTACTTGTCTTTCTCCGCCTGGCTTATTTCACTGAGCATAATACCCTCTAGCTCCATCCATGTTGTTGCAAATGGTAGGATTTGTTTCTTTCTTATGGCTGAACAGTATTCCATTGTGTATATGTACCACATCTTTCTTTTACTTTAGAAGTTTTAATGTATCCTAGTGGGCTTTGACTTTTAAACCTTAGGAATTCAGTTCAATGTGTTATCATTAATATGACATTCTTAACCATTAGTGAATATATTAACTTACCAAAATTTATTTTTGAATTAAATAAAAAATAATATAATTTTAAAACTGTAACTACTCTATAACCTCTCAAAAACACATTTACTTGCTAGATAATGTTGGAATTTTTTAGTTGAGAACTCATGGTTTTACATAGATATTTATCTTTGTTCCATTTCAATGATTTTGGTGTGTAAACTCACTAAATTCTATTGTACATCTATGTACAAAGAATTTGGAGTTTTCCTGTTCATAAGGAAGTTTTAGCCTAATGCATTCTATCCTCATGATTTGCAAGGACCATGAGGGAAAGACAAATAAAATGCTCTGGTTGTGCAGAGGAGCAGCTATTTATTTCAAGGAAGGTTTTAGAAAATTGAAGGTGTTTGATCTGGACCTTATGAGAAGGTCCAATCAAAACTGGCAAAGAGCAGGAAAGGAAGGGTCACTATAGGAGAGAATAATATTATATCTTCTCAATCAAATTAACTGCTATTTCTCAAAGTATAAGCAACTTTCCAACCAACCTGGTTTGGGGCATTAGCTTTCCAAATGTACTTTTAACCTTACGATTTCTGTGTTCTGTTTATTTTACCTTTTCCTATAATTTCTTTTCTTTAATATATTTTCTTCTATAGTATTTGCCCTTATTGTTGCTTCCATAATTCTCCTACCTAACTAGAATATACTTAAACTTTTTTAATGCTAGTAACACATGTTTGTATCTTCCATATGGCACTTTACTTCCAATGCATTTTTAAAAATTTGTTAACGTGATCAAGTCTTAATCTAATCCTAGGTTGTGAATATTGTGACTATCTCTACATGTCCTATTGTGTTGGTATCTTGTATGCAGGACACACTCAATAAAGTTTTACTTTAAATTGTTTACTTATGAAACTTTCAGAACTTTAGAATGGCTGTCATCTCATACACAAGGCCTGCTTTAACATGGGGCCAAATAACTTGATATGACTGAGGAATATATAAAAGCCTCTTACAATTGAACAACAGCAAGAAGAAAAACAACAATTGAAAAATGGACAGAGGAATTGAATGGACATTTCCCCAAAGTAGCTATACAAGTGGCCAGTAAGCACATGAGCTGATGCTCAACATCACTAATCATTAAGGAAATGAAAATAAAAACCACAATGAGATAAAGCTTTACTCCCAATAAGACAGCTATAATAATTATTTTTTAAACTTCAGAAAATAGAAAGTATTATCAAGTATGTAAAAAATTAGAACCATCATACGTTGCTGGGGGAATGTAAAATGGTGAACCTGCTGTGGAAAACAGTTTGGCCATTTCTCTGAAAGGGAAACATGGAGTGACCACATGACCCAGAAATCCCACTCCTAGGTGGAATTCCACACTCAGGAAAATTGTAAATATATTCAGTCAAAAATCTGTATGTGAATGTTCATAACAAAAAAAAAAAAAGTCTGCGAAAATGTAGAAATGACTGAAATGTCCATGAACTGATAAATGGATACATAAAATATGACATAGCCATACAATGGAATATTATTTAGCCATTAAAAGGAAGCAAACATGCTATAGCATGGATGAACTTTGAAAATACTATGCTGAATGAAAGAAGCCAGACACAAAAGGCCACATCTGTACAATTCCATTTAAATGAAATGTTCAGAATAGGCAAATCCATAAATACTGAAAACAGAGGCTGCAGAGAGAAGAGAATGGGAGTGACTTCTTTGAGGGTATTTGCTTTCCTTTTTTGACATGAGGAAAGCATTAAATTAGAAAGTGATGATGTTTGCATAACATTTTGAATGTACTAATTGCCACTATATTTTGCACTTTAAAATCTGTCAGTTTTTATGTGGTTTTCAAGATGGGGAGTTCAATGTTATATATTTTACCTCAATCAGGAAAATACATTTCAAAGCCGGTTCCAACACCTTGCCTGTTTACCTGGCAGCGGTATGGTATGCAGAGATGAAGGTGCTGGTGTCCATCACGTGGGCTCTTAGAGCAACGTGCTGGGTTCAAATTCCCATGTGGACACTATCCCAAAAGTGACTCCTGGTGAGTCTCTTCTCTTTGAATGTTGGCAGAATTTGTGACTTGTTTGTAAACAGTAGAATATGGCGAATGTGCATCCTTGTAAGATGCTGGAAAGGAACCCAGCTAAACCCTTCCCTGACTCCTGAATCACTGAAATCATGAGATAAAAATTATGTGTTAAGCCATGAGGTTTGTGGTGATTTGGTAGGCAGCAATAAATAACACATTCAACTCTAATACTTAGTTAGCTCTGTGACTTTGGGCAATTCATATTCCTAGACTCTAAATATAGATAATCATTGTTGTAATGATAATCAATGGATGGTGTAATATAACTGTAACAGATAGTCTATGATGTATTCAATCTTAAAATTGTTGTAGTAATTAAATGAGATAGTACACAAAAAGTATTGTGAAGAACCCATATCAAGTGCTCAATTAGAGCTGTTATTTAATTTTATATATTATCTAAGTAGTGATACAAGTTTCATGCAATTTCTTCTGAAGTAACATTTTTTAAATTAAGATATTGATATACACTCTTACGAAGGTTTCACAAGAAAAACAATGTGGTTACTACATTCACCCTTATTATCGAGTTCCCCCATGTATCCCATTGCAGTCATTGTCCATCAGTGTAGTAAGATGCCACAGAGTCCCTATTTGTCTTCTCTGTGCTAAACTGTCTTCCCCGTGACCCCCCACACACCATGTGCACCAATCATGATACCCTACAATCCCCTTCTCCCTCCCTCCCCATACACCCTCCCCCACCCCTCCCTTTTGGTAACCGCTAGTCCTTTCTTGGAGTCTGTGAGTCTGCTGTTATTTTGTTCCTAACGTAACATTTTTCATCTCAATATTTCTGTTCACAAGTTCAATCAGTGATATCACATTGGCAGGAAGGAAAACAATTAAAAAATTCCCTAAATTAAACCCAATTCCGCAATGATTTCTACACTGAAAAATTACTACAATTGTTTTGTTATCCTTGGGCATGAAAGACTCTATTTTTGAAATAATCTTTTCCTAAGAAAATATAAAAAGATCAAATCAGCAAAGCAAAGTCCAAGTTTTGAAATTCTGCTTAAAATCATGGATATTGAATCTCTAGAAACCATCAGAAAAAAAGTTATTATCAAAATAAACTAATAAAAATAATAATGTTAATGTAATGGGAAGAGCCCTGAGTAGGAATTTTAAAAGTTTATTTTAGGTTAAAAAATACTGTCAATAATTTCTCTAATTCTTGTTTTCTTATTTTGTAAAATGGTAAAAATACAACTGATAGTTTAAAATATTTCTCTGGTTGTTAATTTTCTGTAGTTCCATGGGACTAAAATGATGTTCCATTTATATAAACAGATAATAGGATATGTAGGGCTCTATATACAGAGTATATAAGATACTAAAAAAACAAAATTATTTGACAGCCAATTCCTTTGTCTACTACTTTTGTACAGCTGTATTTTAGGGTTCCCATATAACTAAAATAATATCCTTAAAACTCTCACAGATTCCCTGGGCAGCTTACTGCATTTCACAGACAACCTTTTACTTTCTTGTAAATATTTAGTGATATAAAGACTTTTTTAAAAAGTTTTTATTGAGAACTGCTCATGAAAGGTATTATCTGAATATTTTAATTCAGAAAGAAAAGTCTAATGGCCTTGAGGACACATCTGAGAATATAGGAAATACAGGGTAAATGTAGGGATTTTCAGTTTTCAAAGCTGCTATGTATTAAGCTTCTAGTTATTTATGAATATTTGACATTAGTGGTAGTTTGGAAACTTGAGTATCCAGAGTTCTAGATTGTAAACATTTAATTGTGTGTTTTGTTCACCTATACAGAATAAATTTTGGTTGACTAATGAATACAAATGAATATTGGAATGATAGAGACTAAATGTCCTATGGAAAATGAAAAATAAAAAGTGTTTTTATAACGTAACATTATGAAAGTTGAATAATTGTCTCTGTCCTTTAGTGTGCTGTCTCAGACACAGCACCTGTCTTGAAGAAAGTTTCTTGTCAAGGGCCAGGGTTCATTATTTTAGGACCCAGATCTCTTTCTCTTTAAGATTCAAAATCTATGCTAAATGTCAATCTGCATAGACTGTGTAATTTATGTAATTTATCATCCTGACCAGGACATTTTGAGAGTAAAAGATGCTACTGCTAATAATGTGACAACAGGTGAAAAATGAGATTTCCCTGAGCAAATTGGAATGTAAAGTCTCACCTAACACTACTACCATCTGAAACCCGAGCAGAAATCAACATTTCTTGCCTTCACTCCTTTTGTATCTTAGTTGTTTTAGATATTTATTCACTCACTCAATAAATATCTGCTGAGCCCCAATTATGTGCTGGGTGTCAATCTTTTCTATGAGTGGTAAGAAATTTGCAATGTTTCTGGACTTCATGTTCTACCCAAAGGTAATTTCAATAATAGACGTAGCTCTGTTGACGGATGCACAGGATGTAACAGAGTTCTTTGCAGGTTTGCCTTTATTACGCCTTCGAAGGGTGCTTGTCAGTCCTGTATTAAGATTCATGTTAGCTCTCCAGCTCTCCTCTGCCTTACATTTGCTGCTGTTGTGTTTTTGTTTACCTATCAATGTCTCTCTGATTCTCTGTTCCAGGAGTGTTTACTGTGTGAGGAGTCTCGACTACTTTTAATTTGTTCTCTCTTTTATCCTCTTACTTCTGTGTTTCATATTGCTTGTGTATTCTGCTTCTGGATACATCTTTGAAGGGTGATTTTGACTGCTTCTGGGATAGAGTAGTTCCAAAGGTCTGAGAATTTTGGGCATTTACTCTCATTGGGTCATGTGTTAGTTGTATCTGGAGTGAGCTAACATATGAGCATATGAGCATACAGTATAGACCAGGTACTCTAGTGTTTTATATAAATTATCTCTTCATCACAATCCTATTTAATATACTTATCATTTTTCAGATGAAGAAATGGAGGGTCTAAAGATGAAATGCATTAAAGGTAAAGTCAAAACTCAAATCCAAGTCTTGTTTGACTTCAGAGTCTTGCCTCCCACAATGCCTTGCTTTAAATTTTAGGAAATCAAAGAACTATCATGTTAACTTAATGCTTTCTTGACGTGAGGACTATTAAAATATTGTTTGTAGGATTTCCCTGGGACCTAAATCAGGAAAACAATAACTTATGTAATTCCATATGTCCAATGTTTAGAATTTTATTTGCAAATATATCTGGACTTTTCACTTTTTTCCAGCTTTCTTTTAGATACTTGGAAAATCATAAATTTTAACCAACTTTCTTGTTATTTTTTATAAGAGCAAGTCAGGCTCTTTATACTTTTTGAGCACCCAGTCCCCTAATCTTTCTCTACGCTGATTTTCACTTGGTACAATGCTAGGCTGTAACCAAAAAGGTATAAATTGCTTTTCATTCTAAATCATAATGTATGATGAAATCTCAAAATTTTAAATCAGTATGGTATTCATTGGGATACTAGCATACGAAATTGAGACTGTAGCTATTAGAAAAATAGAAGTGTTAAGGTAGACCTAGAGAGCTTACAGATATTGATCATAATTTCACCCAAAAAACATTTATTGAGTTTTTTTTCTTACCTACTATATACCAGGAATGGTTCTAGCACTGAAGATAGGGAAATTTCTTTCACTTGTAGAATTTTTAGACTTTTTAGGAGAAACCAATCTGTTCCTCACCCCCAATCAAAAAAAGGCCACAGACTGGGTGAAAATTTTGCAATGCATACAGTGACCAAAGGTTTTTTTCAAAAACATGAAGAACTGACAAATCGGTACAAGAAGGTAAATAACTCACTAGAAAAATGAACAAAAGACACGAAGAGGGAATTCACAAGAGAAAATATTAATGGCCAATAAATATGTATTAAAAATATGCTCACAAGAAGTTGGAGAAATGCAAATCAACATTCAAATGAGATACTATTTTACACCCATTGTATTGGCAAATTTTAAAAAAATGTGTAAGTGTATCTAGAAAGGGGAGGAAGGAGAATGGCTGATGAAAGTATAAAATGCCAAATGACACAAAATACTTTGAAAAGCACTTTGTCTGTAGCCTTTCAAGTTGAAGATAAAAACAGACTTCACCCAAGAAATTGCACTTTTAGATACATATTCTGATCCATGTGCATAAAAAGACATCATAACAACAGGTTTTATAATAGAAACAGAAGTCACCCTGAAAAGCTAACAACAGGAAAATGGATAAAGACATCGTAACATGGTCCTTCGGTAGTAGATATTAATTAACATAAAGAGATCAGAACTACATGTATCAGCATGAATATATCTCAGAAACCTAAGGTTGAATGAAAAAGAATTGCAGAAAGATAAATACAGTGTGACAAAGTGATTCACTGTAGTTTTAGCAATGCACAGACAGGGTCATGGGGATGACAACGCATATATATTCATGGGGATGACTCAAGATAGCAGTTTTTGGTAGGGGAGGGAGCAGAATGGTATCAGAGAGGAGTGTATGTGCCGTGTGCAATCACGTTTATAGTGTTTTACTCTTTAGGCTGGAGTAGGGGAAAGTGTTCATTACTCTATACATTCGCACATGTAAAGTATCAATAACAAAATTGGAAAAGTTGTGCTTAGTTGATCTCTTTTCTGACAGCATGATTGTGTACCCCCAAAATGCAAGAGACTGGAGTAAAACTGTTACAGTTATGTAGTATGTTAAGGTTGTCTGGGAACAGATAAACTTTATTCAATTTCAGAAATAAATTACTGAAAAATATATGGAAAAAATTTCTGTTCCCCAAAGCAACAAAGCTAGAAAAGCTTAAGAAGAGAATCAAGAGGAAAAACTCGGTGCCTTTATGAAGAAAGCTATTAAATAAAACTGATGGATGTAAAATATCTGAACAAATACAAAGGCATGCCATGTTGTCAATAGGAGGTTTTATTGTCGTTAAAATATTAATACTCCAAGATTAGTACGTTAAATAATACGATTTTAATTAGAATCCCAATGCAGTTTTTAACTGGAGAAATGTTATTACATTTTATAATAAATAATAACTGCTTTAAAGTATCCAAGAAAAATATGAAAGAAAAAGAACATTGGTGGGTGGCTTCCATTTCAGATGTCAGATCACACTATAAAACTAATGTAATTAAATCTCTTTGGTCTTGGTCTTTTAATAAATACACTTATTACAGGAATAAATACAGAACATCCAGGAATTAAATTCAGTGTAGATAGAAATTTAATATATGTAAAAATGATCGTTCAATTTATGAATGATAGAATGCTTTTCCATTAAATGACGCTGACACAGTTGGCTAGCCTTCTGGAAGAATGAAAGTGCACACCTGGTTATACCACATATAATAACAAATTCTGGGTGAATTAAAGTCTTAATTATTCAAAAGTAATTGCAAGCGAAGCAGTGGCAGCAGCTGTTGGAAGATGGAGAGTAAGACCACTCAGCTCCAACCAGTCCTGTAATGATGTCTTGTGGATTCCCATTCCTCTTGCCAACATCTCTGAAAATCCTCCTTTATTATATTCTCCTCAAATTATCGAATTTGAGAGCAGCATCTGTTTCTTGTCAGGCCCTTTGCTGATGCCCAGCTATCTGACACTTGTTGCTGGTATGAGGCTCTGGGAAGGGTATCCCTGTAATTGCTGAGCAGAAGGTGAATGACAACCTTTTGGAGAGGAATCTAACGCTCTCTATTACAGTATCCTCTTTACTTTTTCTCTGTTCCTCAGATCAAAGTGCTTACAGTAGAAATAGTCAATTTTATAGGACCCTTAGAACTAGAACCGACTCTTTAAATACCACCCTTATTCAAACTAAACCCTCAACATCCTCATTTTCTCTGTAGCTTCTTCTAGAATTTACTCCCAAGAGCAGTTAGCTGAAATGTATCTTAAGTTATCATCAAAGTGATCTGTGTTTTGATTTCTCAATATAGCTAGAGTCCATATAGGTATAGTGTGTTTGTGTGGGTATGCATGTGGGGGGGTGCTTGTGTGTCCTGGAAATGTAAATACACCAAGGCAAAAATTCTTGCCTTCAATAAATTCACAGTTTGTGGAAGACACAGTCCTGTAAAACAGTTGTACATCAATATAATAAGTGTAATAGAGGAATATGTAAGATCAGGTTTCCACAGATCACTTCCTGTGTGCCAGACTGGGCCTGTCACCTATTTTTGTACAACCCACTGAACTGAGAGGTAAGAATGATTTTTACCTTTTTAATTGCTTTAAAAATGAAGACTAGTTCATATTATAAAATTTACACTTAGTATCGATAAATAAATGTTATGGATACAAAGCCCTTCCATTCTTTATTACCCATGGCTGTTCTCACATGGCAACTGCAGAGTAGAATACTTGGAACAGTGATGTTACGGTCTGTGAAGCCTGACATGTTTACAGTCTAGCCCTTTACACAAAATGGGTTTACTGACTCTTGTATAGGTACTGTTGGAATTATGAAGAAGGGGGAAATAGTATTTAAAAAAAATACTGCCAATGGTTTCTGGGTATGAAGTGTTTTTGCTTTTAATTTTTAATCCTTTAAAAATGCTTCAAGGGAATTTTGTGGAGGCTGTTGGAGGGGTGAAATACATGAATGACAGGTGTGAAGATATGTACTCCTTCCCTGGTGCTTTTCAAATGTAACCAAGTGGTCCATGCTTGCTTTTGTTTCTCGTATGCTCTATCTTTTGACTATTCATCCTACCTAACTACCTACACATAATTTATGGGAAATTATATAAAAATGACCAACCATTCCCAGGGCTTTTGTGCTTCAGGTTAGGGGACCCTCTGGAAAATGGAATTCTGCAGTCCTCTCATTTCCATCTATCACTGCCATTACCAAGAGCAGGAAATGAGATCTGAGGTACTTGAGAGAAGCTGAACTTAAGTCCTCTCTAGTGGGGCTAATTGATCAATAATTAGTCACCAAATTTATTAGTGGTTTAATTAAAAAAATTTTTTTCTTTAAAGTGTCCAGATGTTTTAATGCAATAACTAGTAATACGTTCAGAATGGATGATCTGAGTGGATGGTAATAAACAGAGATTCATCTATACAAGGAGTAACTTTCACTTTCTTTCTTTCCAGTCTTTTCTACATTAAAAAATTTATTGTCTCCTTACCTTTTCCATAAAAATAGTTTTTTATTATATGAAACTTTCTTTACTCTCTTTCCTTTTTCTTATTACTTGTTTATTTATTTGTTTTACTGAAGAAGAAAGTGAAATGTGGAGATTTTCTCTGGGCTTTGGTTTGACCATAGATAAGTTTTCTGTAGGCATAAAATGAATGACAGAGAGGTAAATTTCAATACCTCTGAGACACTACTTGGTGACATTAACCATAATATCAATTTAATTTCTGGCTGGCCTTGGGTTGGAATATCACTTTCAGACCACTAATACTAAGGACATGGATATGGTTATGGAAGTTGCAACTGTATATTACATCAGTTGCACATTCTTCTAAAGTGCATTCAAGTTCTGGTTTTTATGCCCTGAGACATTTTCTCTAAGTATTCTCAGATTGCAGGGCAAAGGAATTATATAGTTTTATCTTCTTTATAATGCCAGGCTGTACTACTCCCCTGCTTTCTTAAAACTCAAAGTAGACTTCCTAAAATGCCTATCTTTGATGCATTTCTATCTTCTTGATATCCTAAGTCATTGTGTTCCATTTTGATATACTATTTTCTTTAAAAAGCAGTATAAAGATACCATCTACAATATAGAACTATTTTATTGGTCTATAAATGTTATATCAGTGTAATTCTATTATGGAAATTTTTCATACTATAAACTCTGAAAGAAAATAGGTTTTAAAGACATTAAAGTTATTATAAAAGTGAAAAGTACAGAGCATAATCCTAGTATTACATTTTTCCAAGTATTTTATTCATTGTTCACAAGCTTATTATCACTGTAGTTCTATTTAAGAGTTGGGAAAAGATGGCACTAATTTTCTCAGGCAGATGTATTTTCAAGGCATAGAAACGATACTGCTATAATTGGAAGATGAGTTGTATTCTCACTGTGAATGCATCTACAGTCACATCTACACAACACCTGATGTACATGATTCAGAAAATGGGTGGGCTTTTCCTAGAAGCTTACAGACCAGTTAAAAGGACTTAGATGTCTTACTTCTTCAAGAATATCTCTGTAAGACATTTTCTCAGAAGACAAATACATAGTCTTTTCACTTCCTATTCTTCAACTGCAAGTATGTAGATACAAAGATTGATTTTAGTTATCTCTAAATTCAAGAGTTAATCAAAACTTATTTTTCCTGACATTATATTACTATGCAATGTACTTACGTGATATTAATATAACTATGTTATAATCTATGCTAAAAATCTTGACTATAATGAGAACTATTTTAAATATCAAAGACAAGCACACCAACAAATGTATTAGTTTACTCAGGATTTATTCTCTTTTGCGTATATGAGGCTGCTTAGTTTAACCTTCCTGTTAGTATGAATACATCATTTCTGCTTGTCTTAGTATTGTATTCCATTGATGGCTCATGATGAGGATTTAGGACTTAAGTTTGCCCTAAAACCATTAGGATGATTAATTGGAGTATGTAGGCAGATTTGACTTAAGGAACTATTTTAGATCAAACTACACTGTAACTCTTGAACTGGCTTTAATCTTTGCATGCAATAGTACATATCCTCGTATAGAAGAGGGTAATCATGCTTTTTGCTTTCCACCTCCGGAATGACACAAATTGTCCCCATCTCTTCTCCAATTCCAGCAAATTTCACATTCTTTAGAAAAGCAGATTTCATCAAGCTGATATTGAAGAAGAAGGATGAAGCGAATCATGGGGAACAGAAATGTTGTGTAATCAGTCATTTGTGTTGAGGTCCTCAAACTCCAGGTGCACCTTTTTTTCCCTTTGAAATTGGTTAGCAGCTTCCAGAGGATTCATGAACTGCAGATAATTATTCATATAGTGTGTCAAAAACTATATGAACACAAACATAAATATGCACATACATAGCAAGGCATAATAAATATTTTTAAATTCAGAAAATAATGCTGGGACCAAAAAAAAAAAATATTGGTCCTGGGCCTATACCAAGAAGTGGCATTTACAAATGTGTCCAGTGGTAACAAAACTAGGGTTCTTGTATGTGGAGGTTTTGGAAGACAGAAACAGCTCTTATAGGGTAAACAGAAACAGACTCCAGGGTAAAAATAAAGATTTGGGAAAGAAGCATATACAGGCCAGCCATAAATTTCGTATGGCTGCTGCAGTGAACTTCAAACTTATTTTTGAAGAAATAGAGACACTATTCTTTAAATAATTCTCATTATTAGGAAAGAAGAAACCTACCTACCAGTTCATCAGATACTGCAAACTATTATAAAAGTACTGAGTCTCTGAAAACCAAAGACCAAAAACCAATTAAGTGTCTGGCTGAAGTTGGATTCACAAGATAGAATGCACAGGGAGATTTTGGAATAAACAACTTGAAGATTTTGTCATTAAGCTGTTACATAAGACTGGACAAATTTTTCACACATATCACTGACACATTTTGGTATTGTTCTTAATACACGAAATAATAGTATAAGCATACCTCTACCACCGACTATAGCCCTTTTATAGCAGTTAGTGTTCTAACATATTGTTCTAAGTAGTTTACAGTTTTTAAATTTGTTAAACTCAGTAACCCTGTGCTGTAAGTATCAGTAGAGTCCCCATTTTATAGATGAGAAAACTGAGGTTGAGTATCTTGTGGTGAGGTCACTCAGCAAGCCACAGAGCTGAGATCTCAGTTAGAAATTCTCATGTCCAGAATTTACAGAACTACTCCCCAGAAGATGTTGACTTTTACAAAGTGGAGATGAAAGAGAAGATGAAGATGCATATTATTGTTCATGTCATTTCTTACCACTTTGTCAAATGAAACCTGAGGGACGAAGGCAAAGCCAGCTCCTGCTGTTCATTTAGGCACCAGGGAGCTCAGCTGGTTAGAGCAGCGCCTCACCTCAAAAGCAGAGGTCCGGGTTGTAGGGCCTGTGTTTGTTTGGGCCAGTCAGCTTTGTTTTGTTTTCTAAACTGCTCAGAAAAAGGATAGCATAACACTAATAAATACCGTTGTTGATAGAACCATCCCCAGCAAAGGAAAGGTAACTCGAACTGCCTGCCTCTCTGAAAGGAAGCAGCATCTTTCTCAGGAATAAAGTAGCACATACTGACCGTGAGCTACTCTTGCGCACCGTGTTGCCCAATCTTTTGTCCACAGGAGAGCATTTGATCTGTTACCATAGTGCTGAGACAGTGGGCTTTATGAAAATTATAATATGGGACAAGAAAATGTGGTTGTAACTCAATATTGAGGTTCGTTTTAGTAACCAGTTTCCAGGTGGCTCTTTAATATGAAGCAATGTCCATACCAGGAGCATTGAGCTTTCTGCTTCATTAAGTCAATGGATTTTTCCCCTCTTAGAGAAATGAGATTATGGGTGATTTCTTACTCGACCACTACACAGATTGTATGAATGATACCTAACGGCTCACATTTTCCACTTTCAGTTCTCTATCTTTTAACACTTTTCTATTTAGAATATACATGTATTTATGAAATATAATTAATGAAATTCTCCTGATTTTATCTTTTTATCCTGTAATTATAAAAGAAGTTTAAAAAGCAAGTAACGTGGTAAGAAATTGTATAAATTGTATATTTTGAGTGCAATGCTTTAACTTTGTTTTTTAAGTAACAGGAAAAAGATATATAATGTGAATTTAAAAAGTATAGAACAGATAAAGTAAGATGGGGGTAAAGGAGCCTCTGGTAAATGTTACTGCTGTCATTGAGCACACAATTAAGTTCTTATCTCCTGTAGCTAAGACAAAAACGGAAGTGTAATTACTTATAGAACTTATCTCCTTGTTTCCATAGCAACTCATATATGTATCTAGAACTGAACTTATTGCATTGTTTTAAAATTAACTTTCTTAGAGTCTGTCTCCCACAAGACTGGGTTCAGTGGGGTCAGAGACTCTGCCTACACAAAATAGCTTCTCAAAAACACCCAGCATCTCTCTCCTCATAAACCAGGACTCATTGTCCAGAAAGATCGAAATAATCCAAGTTTTCACAGCAATACAGATTTTCTATTTCCTAAATCTGAAGGGGAATTTCTTGCTTGGGGGTCTAGGAAGAGTCCCCAGGGTGATACACCAGCCAGTGACCTCAACAAGTCTTACTGCCAATACAGAATGCAGTCTTCGCCCCCGTTCCTCGTGGTGGGCTCTGATGTCAGCGGAGGCCCTCATGTTAACGCGCCCATCAGCGCAGTGATCGTACACGGAGCACACACAGGAGCTGCTCAGGAAGGATCATATAGAACTATCCTATACTAAAAGGGCAGAACACATGGAGGCTTCTGGCAGTTTCAGCTAATTCAGTGGTGAAACAGAGTATACCTAAGGCGTGGTTATGGATTTACACTTGTGTCCCACGGACTCTGAGGGCTCTGCGGGGCCTCTGAATTCACTAAGGAGTAAGGAAGACATGGGAGCCGTCGATGCTCCAGATCACAAAACAATTTTCAAGCAAAAGAAGTCTTCTTTAACCCGACTCTCATATTGTTTCTGTACAAACATGATGAGAGAAAAACTGCATTGCTAAAAGCAGACATACAAACAAGTTTTGAAAATCATGCACCTAGATGATTAATCAGATGGATGCTGTGTGCCTTGCGTGGGTGATTCCCAAGCCTGACTGGTCAGTCTGCCCACCTGGGGTTCTTTCCATAGGCACAAATATGAAGGTCCTGCCCTTTAGAAATTCGCATATATTAGTGTGGGGAAGAGAATAGAAACCTGTATAAAAAAAAGTTCTTCAGGGGATTCTGTGCTCACTCAGCTTTGGAACCCACTACTTCTCTGTAATCATATAATCTTTCCTAACTACATATTTGCATCCTAATCATATATTCTTTCTGTAAAACCATTACTGGCACAGTTTTCACCGGTTCAAAGAGATAAGCTAATGTTCTGTGTTAAGAGTCTGGTTTGTGTGTATTAATATCTTCCCCAAAACACCACATATATGGTATTTGGTGTTAATGCTTGAAGGTGAAATTACTAGTTTTCAACCATATGGAGTTCATATCCAAAAGGTACAATGCATGTAAGACACTGTCAACTGCCATTTGAATAAATGGAAGTTGTAGCATAAGTTCTAGATTTTTTTTCCTTGTGACAAAGCTGTTTATGAGTGTCCTAGGGAAATAAAACAAGACACCATTCAGCTTGCATTTACTCAGGAAAAAAATGTACATAACCAAAATAAAAGATGTGAAGAAGTAAAGTTGCACTAAAAGTAGGAAGGATTTTTATCTATAACATGAATGTTATTTTCAACCTAACCTTATATAGGGTTTATCATCATTCTGCATAATTAAAAGTCCTAAGCAGATATTTAAGATGTATTAGCACAACACTCCTATTCTTGACAAAGTCAAACCCCAGGGGTCAGTGCGGAGTTAGTATCAGCATCCATATTCCAAAAATTGTTATATATGTTAAATGTGAGAAGCAAAAATAAATGGAGCAGATGTATGTTGTTTTATGGAGTTGTGTAGAAATTTAAAATTTAGGAATATCACCCTCTAACTCCTAAGAGCCTCATGACTGCATGTTTATGACCTATAATGAGTTACCTAAAAGGATAGGGCAAATGCCACAGTAATATATTATCAATAATAATAATGATTAGTGTATATTAACCTCTTATGACAAACAGTATAATAAATGGTTCATAAACATATTTTTTAACACCCACAATGACCCTATAAAGTAAATATACTATAATTCTTCCTACTGAATGATAAGGAAGTTAACCTTTATAGAAGCCAACTAATAAACATTCAGCTGGAATCTGAATTCTTATAGTGACTTAAAAACTCTTTGATCAACTCACGGAGGAAAAAATAAACACCTGAGTTGAATCCATTCATTACTGCTGTGATTAGAAACTACAAATGAAAATTCCTAGGACATTGTAGGTGCCACCCAAGATAATACCGTGTGAATAGCAATAACGGGTCTACAAGATAGAAGGATTTGTTATACACTTTTAAAAAATATAATTCTGCACTATCTATGTAATACTGAACATTCCAATACTTCATTAAGTGTCTATTTAATTAACTTTCTTGTTAGCACTTGGGAGAAATTGCATTTCTAGTCCTGAAAATCTTTTGACGTCAAGTTTCTTTAAAAGAAACTTAAAGTTAATATTCTTTTGGCTTTTGATCTTAGATTTTAAAATAACCTTGGAATGACAATAGGAAAATTTAGAAGTACATGACACATGCTCAGTTAAATCTAACATTTTTTTAACTTGCCCTGCTGAAAAGGGAGAACTAATTTAATCATTCAAAACAGCCCAAATTAGTATTGAGATAACCTTTAATCTTTAGTAAGCTGAAATAAATGCACTGATGAACAAATAACATAGCGTATCAGTTCAAGACCATTTATAAAGCAGGTACTGGTGCATTTAGAGGATCTGTCCCATCAAGTGAATCAACAAGTGAATATAAACAATCTAGCCTATAGAAGATGTTTAAAAATATTTGTTGAGCACTGACTCAGATACATGATTTCAAAATTTTCTCTGTAAGGTCACAGTATTAACATAATACTGTTACACATTTGGAGATGATATATTGGAGATGGAAAAAATTAGGAATAGTTGGTATAGAACAACTGAAAAAAATAAAGGGATAGAAAGTAAGGACTTTAAAGGAATTAGAAATGTTTGGTGAGTTTGAAGACCACACATCATATCCTCTAAACATGAAGAGGTGTTCACAAGAGGAGGTGGTCAGTTTCTGTGTTGCTAAAATACAGTGCAGGTGAGGGCGTAGGGTAGGAAGGACTGAGTAGCAATGGCCAGTTCTCCATCACTGCTCATGAGAGTCCTGCAAACAATGAAGTTATTGGATTCCTTGACTATAGTGGTATCTACCAAATTGCTATGAAAGGTTTGGAAGACTGGAATGTAAACATACGATGTGTCTTATCTCCTCCCCTTCACCCATTGGAGAGGGAGGGATTCTTCATGAGGGTAGGAACACATGACACTGAGAACAGGCACTTACTATAAAGCTCTAAGTCACTAAGCAGATAAAGTCAACAGTGATTTATTAGTCACATATACTCACCAGATAAGAAGGCAGCATTTAATATTGAGCCTTGATTTAGGCCTTAAACCATATGATGATAAAATACTAGGAAAGAATGAACATTCTTCCACATTTTTACCAATAAAGATAAATTGCAAAATGGCCTTCAGTTGGATAGGATATAGTCCTTTTGCATTTGAGCAGAGGCGAGGGGAAGGGAAATAAAAATATCCCTAGGGACCCTTTCCCATTGGTACTCTACACCCAATGGACACAGCTGACATGTGTGTTTTCCTTGACTGCTGTGTCATCCCCTTTGTTCTCATAGATAAGTGATCCCAACTGGAAAAGTACCAAGAATTCAGCTTTATTTTTGTGTGGAGTCTAGATAATAGCTGTAGGTTCAGAATCAGCAAAACAGAGAAGGAAATAATCATTAGCCCTCTTCCATGTCCCATCTCTGGACCCTTTGGCCTGTTGACATCTTGAATTGTTTTCCTCCTGGTTTCTATTCTGTTTCTCTGGTTTACTTCTTTCACCCAAATGTTTCTTTACATTCCATTCTTTACGCTCATCAGAACTTGTATTTTCTCAGGTCTGTATCTTCTGTTTATGTGCTATGTTGTAAAGAGAGTTAGATTTTGAACAAATGGAACAGGATTCTGGTACCAGATCTGCTATTAATTGTATTTACTCAAGCAACTTCATCTCTCTACACATGGGTGCTTTTATTTGTCAAAATAAGGAGTCTGACCGTGATCTTTAGGGTATCTTTTTGTTCTTTCGACTTGTGCCTCTGAATCTTCATGTCAGAAACCTGACTTCAGGCTTGATTTAAAGCAAAAAAAAAAAAAAAATAGGTTCCTGTTTTGTAAGAGCAAGTGTAACAGGCTCCCAAGAGGAGGTTCACTCCAGTTTTGAGGTCCCTGTGCCTAGGAGTGGGTCTGCTCCTGCTGACTACCTGGCCCATCTTGGGTTCATTCAGGTCTTCCACTCTTACATTTGATCTGGCTTTGATTTTTCTCCTGGAATTGTCCTCCTCCTCCACTCCCACTCATTAAAAAAATGATTTTGTCTCCTGGTTGAGGTTTCCAATCCTGGAGTTTAATTGGAGCCCATGTTAGGACGGGCAAGTGTATTAACTGATCATTAGGAGGAAGGGCTCTAATCTCACCTTGTAGGGATTAATAGATGTTGCATTGGATATAATGTGGAGTAACATCACATAGGTGATTGGCTACTTTGCTCACTAATAAATTCATTTGTACCGGTAGCCATTGTGGGGAACCGATTTTCTTCTTTTCTTTTGCACAATTACCATTTCTGAAAGACTCCACTAAACAGTCCTGCTAGGACATAATAAAAATCAACCTTGGTATCTTCTTTCACTGGTGGCTGAATGTTTACTCAGCCTTTGCTTCAAAGTAGATTCTTTTGAAGGGATTTGTTCACGTACTAGTTTTGTCTAATATTCTTTTTATCTTTCATTGATCTAAAGAGAAGGTCCAACAAGGGAAAAACTAGATGTGATTAAGTAAATTCTCATAGGAAGCAAATTTTAAAACCAACCATTCTTGAGAACCTGTTGAGATTTGGCTCTATGTTTATTTAATATTTGCTCATTAGTATTGATACATTGGGATTGTTGAATGGTCATAACTGATTCAATTTAAGATGTATCACCATTATTTTTCATCATTACTGAATAATCTAATACTTATTTAAATAAAGTTAATGAAATAATATAATCATTTAATAATCATTTTCATCATTATTTAAGCCTTCAGTAGAAAAATAATCCTTGACCTTGAATTTTGGTAAGATCTTTCTATAAGAGTTAAAGCTAAGGAAATGAGCTAAGTTTAAATTTTCAAGGACAGTGAAAAGTTTTGGAAACACAGATAATTATTCTTATCAGTACAACTCACAACTTCGTGTTCTGAGAGGAACGCTGAAGCAACTTTGCATGGGTAGCTGGAGTACTGGTGAAGACTTCCCAGGTGAACCACAGTCGGGGTGGGGGGGATGTCCCCGTTATTAACGCCATTCAGAGTATTTCCATTAGATCCTAATTTGCATATCTGACTTTGGATTGGGTAGTGGAATATTTACACATATTTTGATTTTGGAATGATTGAGAATACTAAAACCCATGCTTTTCAAAGGAAGGACTCGACTCTCCCCAAGGTCCTTTAGAATTTCACTGCTGGTCTGCATTCCCACTGAGCTTGCCGCAGGAGTCACAGTGGCCTTTTGCGCTCTGCTTTCCCCAGACTCCTGACTGTGGGTACACAGTACCTCTGGTACAAGGCACGGGCACAGCGACGTAGAGGGCGAGCTTTTTAGTTGAACAGATGGGTGTGAATTCTGCCTCCTCTATTTACTGTGTGCCTTTGGGAACACCACTCAACCTCTCTGAGCTCTGATATCTCATGAGAAAAACAAGGATAATAATACATACCTAAATCATAAGGTTGCTGTGTGTGAGAGATAAGATAAAATGCAGTGTCTAGAATCTTTTAGGGCTTCTGCAAAATGGTACTTTTTATTATTTTATTCCTAGAAATTCTGACTATGGTATTCCTTTATATGAAAAACTCAGTCTAATTATCCTTTATTATGAGAATGATCTTCGCCTGCTGTGAAGCAGTTATCTGAGTGTGAAACCCAGCAGGGTTAATCCTCATTGGAGATAATTTTCTCCCTTATTAGAAATTCGATTCCCCAAGATCACCTGGGAGGCATTTGAGACAAAGTCTGAGGTTAGAGACTTATAAGTTAGTTTGATTTTGAAAATGGTCAAGTTACGAACTGTGACTTTATAAACTTATAAAGTCAAGGAAATAAACAACTTTTACAATACAACTGTATTTACTTCCTTGGCCTTTAACATTCTTTTATTATAATTTAATACAGTATGCTGTTAACAGCAAAACAAACCATGTAGTTAAGAACAAAACAAACTATGCCTGCATAAAGGGTGCTAGATAAGGCACTATTTTTTCTACACAGTACTATATTTAAGGTAGTATTGGGAGGTGAAGAAAGCCTTAATAAAGATAAACATTCATGTTCATTCAAACACATAGCATGATAAGAGCTGTCACCTTTTAAGGCTAGTTTTTAAATTACTTTTATAGAATAACTTCATTTGGAAATTTGGTTGTTAATCTCTTTGCATTAAGTGATATCCCGTGGATAAAACTATCTATAATAAACTGTCCATAAAAATATTAAGATAATGACCCAGGGCGATGAAACATTCATGACTTTAGGTCATCCAAAAATTTGTTTCTTTCTTTAACCTTTCCCTTAGGGTAGAGGACTATATTTTTAAACCAAAACTTAGAGTACATGAGTGTGAAATTAGAATACGTAAGTAGTGAATTGTTGTGCTATAGCTGAGTATAAGAGATATGCTGGGAAGCATAATTTGGATGCGGAAATATCAGCATTTTTACAATATTTCTGGTTGTAGCACAAATGCTACATAAAGTATTTTACATTAAAAGTATTCCAGAAAATTCGGCATCTATTTGTTTTCATCTCTGCTGTCGGTCATATAAATTTCTTGTTCATGTGGTTATCCTATACTGATACTTTATCTGACCTTATAAATTTACGTTCTTGCCTTTTTTTAAAAAAATCAACACAATCAATGACTAAAGGAGCAGTACTGAAGATCAAAATTTTTCAATAGGTGTCAATGTCCATCCATACAAATTTAAGTAAAATTTCTTTACTCTTAATTGCAAGATATATATATGTATTTATATGTATATATATATAAAACTAAATTTCAACCAAACTATATATATGACTAAATTACATATGCATATATTTATTATAAATTACATATATGATTAATATGTACATATACTATAATGTTTGCATATAATTTAGTTCCCAGAGTAAAACAAGGGACACCTGAGCATTAGGAAGCTTCAAATAGTGAATATCTTTTTGCCTATAATTTCATTAGGAAGCTTCAAATAGTGAATATCTTTTTGCCTATAATTTCATTAGGAAGCTTCAAGTAGTGAATATCTTTTTGCCTATAATTTAATTTCATAAAATGCTCTTTTGTTATCTTCAAAATATTAACATGAATATTTAATTTATTTATAATATTAATGTCAATATTAATATTTAATTAATTAACCAGGAATCATTAAAACTGAAGCACTGACAGAAATAATAAAAGAATGATTTCCCTCAGTCAAGGCTGGCACATAGAGAAATCACCATGGTCACCAGCTATTGGTCAAAGTGCTGGTTAGTAAAACTTATCAAAAGCAATTTAATAGTATAAATCAAGAGTTTTAAATGGTGCACTCTCTGTGATTCTCTTTTAAGATGTATTTCAACAGAGTATTTTTGGATCAGACAGAGCTGTATATACAGTGTTGTTCACCCCAGAATTGCATTAATAAAAATTTGGAAAAAGCTCAAAAATATCAGAATGCTTAAATAAAGTCCAGTAGAATAATACAAGGAAATACTTTTGGCCATTTAAAATACGAAGTCGATGTACGCTATTGACATAAAGGGTGCTCACTGTATATTTTTAAGTTAGAGAAATGAGGTTGCAAGACACTAACCCTAAAATGTCTCCCTCATCTGGCGTCCTTCCGCCTCCACGTGCCGCTCCGCCTACGCGCCCTCCTCCCCCTCCTGGGTCGCGGCAGGAGCGTCCTCACTGGTGCTTTTGCTTCAGCCTTGCCACCCTGCAGTCTTCCCTTAACACAGCAATCAGTCTGACCCTTTTATTTCCTTTCCTTTTTTTTTTAATTGAAATATGGCTGACATACAATATTGTTTTGGTTTTGAGTGTACAACACGGTGATTCAGCAGATACCCACATCATTAAATCCTCCCCGCATTAGTGCGGTTACTATCTGTCAACATAGGAGGAGGTTACAGAATCACTGACTAAGTTCTCCATGCTGCACTTGCATCCCAGTGACCAGCTTACACTGTGACACGAGACAGCTCATCTCACTTCACTTGAATGCCTCCCGTGGCTCCATTTTTCTTACTCAAGGTAAAAGACAAACTCCTTAAAGTGGCCTGTAAGTGCCTATGCAATCCAGGCTCCTGGTAAGGTTGTTGACCCATCTGTTTATACTGTTCCCCATGCGCTCCCCACCCTGTCCTCCTTGTGGTTCCTTGAACGTATCAGGCCCTCGCAGACCTCAGGGCCTTTGCTGTTTGCCCTTCTAGAATGCCTTCGTCCCACTCTTTCCTGATAACCACATAACTTACTTCCTCACTTCATTCTGGTCTCTGCTCTAATATCTTCTTCGAAGTTGGAATCTGCTTCTCCATCCCTGGGGCCAGAACTAGAGCTTGGCCCCTGCCCCAAACCAAGAACCTCATGCAGACACATTCTTCCCAGCCCACCTCTAGGACCTGCCAGCCAAAGTTGACCTGGAGCCTGTCCCTGGCAGTCTGGGTCACCAGCTACCCTCCCCTGACTCTCAGAGACCTACATCCATTCCAGGGGGATGCTTCTCCCCAATCCTTATACACAAACCTTGGCTGAATTAAAGTTTCTAAGTAAATTTTTTTTGTATTAAAGTATCATTGATATACGATCTTATGATGGTTTCACATAAACAGCACTAATTTCAACATTCACCCATATATCAGTTCCGTACCCCCTCTATTGTGGTCACTGTCTGTCAGTATAGTAAGACATTATAGAGTCATTACTTGTCTTCTCTGTACTCAGCTGCCTTCCCTGTGTCCTACCTATATTGTGATTGGGATTATAGTGCACCTCTAAGTAAATATTTTTTAAATGTGTCCGAGACGTTACTAGAAATGTAATACTCAGTAATTATTTTTAAACAAAATGGGCCAATGTTATTAACTAAACATTTGAAAAATCATATTAAAACGCACTAACATAACTAGAGAGCTATGATAAGAAGTGGTCTTAGACACATCTAAAAGACAAAATGGGCAATGATTGTGAAGTTACATAGTGTATTTTGATTAGGGATCATACTTAGAAGACCCTACGTGTACCATTCTACATCTTTCTGGTGAGCTGGAGCTGGAGTTTATAAACAAAGACTCCCTGGGAGAAAAGTTTGGACCAGAGTCACGAATTTAACTTTATATACTTTAATGTGAAGAAAAGCAACAGTTTTTTCCCCCCATTTTTCTGTGTAACTCACTGTTGCCGTTTTGGAAATATTTATGGTAATATTTGACCCCAGAACCAACTATAAACATTCATCAAAAAAGCTTTTAGGAAATAAACATGGCTTTAAGGAATCACATTTATAAATGTGTTGAGCTTTGAGCTCTGATCAATGCGAAGGATTTATGATCTGAGTTGGTTGTCCTATGATTGATACCTTTGTTTGGGGAAAAATACAAACTTTTAAGAATAAATACAAACTACTGTTGCAGTGATATATCACTTTGAAGTGCTGAAAGCACTTGGAGGAATATGTAAATAATGCCAACTTAAACATTAAAAAGAATTGTTGGGATGATGTGATTAACTGGAAATTTATATTCATCATCATAAGCTAAAATTTATGTAAAATAGAGAAGGCCTGTGTAGCCTCTACTATATCCTGACTTCTAATTCTAAACTTGATTCTTACTTAACTATGGCCTGAGAAATATTTTATTATTTTTATTTATTTATTTATTTTAAAAATCTCATCCTTTTTTTTTATTATTCTGCTACCTGAGCACTAACATACAGCCTTGGGAGAGAACAAAGCCTTTTTTTTTTTTTTTTTTTGAGAGGGCATCTCTCATATTTATTGATCAAATGGTTGTTAACAACAATAAAATTCAGTATAGGGGGTCAATGCTCAATGTACAATCATTAATTCATCTCAAGCCTAGTTCTCGTCAGTCTCCAATCTTCTGAAGCATAACAAACAAGTTCTTACATGGTGAACGAATTCTTACATAGTGAATAAATTCTTACATGGTGAACAGTATAAGGGCAGTCATCACAGAAACTTTCGGTTTTGATCACGCATTATGAACTATAAACAATCAGGTCAAATATGAATATTCGTTTGATTTTTGTACTTGATTTATATGTTGATCCCACATTTCTCCTATTATTATTATTATTTTTATTTTTAATAAAATGCTGAAGTGGTAGGTAGATGCAAGATAAAGGTAGAAAACATAGTTTAGTGCTGTAAGAAGGCAAATGTAGATGATCAGATGATCAGGTGTGTGCCTATGGACTAAGTATTAATCCAGGCTAGATTAATTTGTTTGGGGAAAAATACAAACTTTTAAGAATAAATACAAACTACTGTTGCAGTGATATACTGCAACAAGACATCCACGGATGCAGAAGATTTCTCTCAAAGCAGGGGGGGTGAGGTTCTGAGCCTCACCTCTGTTGATCCCCAAATTCTCACCTGATGGCCCCCCTGCGACTGTGCCTGTCTTAGGTTGTTCCTCCCTTGAGGAATCTTACCCGTCTCTGGCTAACCAGTCATCTTCCAGGGCCATACAGGGAAATGTAAAGTTGATAAGTGAGAGAGAAGCCATATTGTTTGCAAAGGTTAGTTTTTACTTCTTTGCAGATTTATGCCCTGTGGCTTCTATGCCCAGCACTTGTCTCGAGGTATCTTTACCACCTGGAGGAATTATGATACTCAGTAAATTCGATATGAGGCACGAATTCTATTTAAGGGTTGTAATTAGGAAGGAAGAAGAAAAGCTATAGATGTAGCATATGAAGGAAACATGGGAGGATTGATTATTTCTTTGACATATCTTCTTGTATAGTACCTTAAGTATGTATAGGTTTTAAACTACTAACTAATTTGCAGACACATATTAACATAATAGGAATACGGTGACATAAACAAAGCAAATCTATAATTACCATCCATCTCCAGTGAAGCCAAGAAAACCATTTAGGCACCCTAGGCATTTGTGAAAATTTATCTATGATATGATGGATATTGTCCAACTGTACTTGAACCATCAGACAAATTAAAGCAGCCCATTTCTGGGGTCTGTTCACATCCCATATGTTCTTTTAACCATAGATAGTCTATAGTCATGAGATTTTGGAGTGCTACAACTTGCACCCCTCCCAACTCCTGGTTGAGTTCCAACAGTACAGATCCGGTCAAATTCGTTGTCTCACTGTATGCACATGCCAGCCTAGACATCTCCCTCCTCATTCCTATGGCAAGTCCAGGAGACGGTGGGCTGGATGCAGCCACAACCGCAGCATCGTCCGGATCCCTGTGGAGGCTTTTTGATGATCATCCCCCGGCACAAGTCCTCCAGAGAGTGCTGATGCCGGATATTTTATTATTTTTTACTCTACAACTTATTTTTATTTTCTATTTTATTTTATTTTTAAGTGTATGTTTTTATTGAAGTAGAGTTGACACACAATCTTATATTGGTTTCAAGTATACAACACCGTGATTCAACAGTTATACACATTATTAAATTCTCATCCCCACTAGTACAGTTACTATCCGCCAACAATAGAAAGATGTTACAGAATCAATGACTATATTCTCTATACCGCACTTCCATCTCCATGACCAGCTTATATTATGATTGAGATTTTTGTGCCTCTTTATCCTCTTCTTACTCACCAGTGTGTCAGTGGTAAATCTGAGAAAATTCTCGGTGGTTTTATCTGGAGTAGAACCCCATATTCTTGATTGTCTGAACATGTCACCTTCTTTTCTTCCTTCATATTTTATGCCAATACTTTGTAAATAAATCCCTGGTTAAACTACTGATGACTGTTCTTTAAAATAATTCAGAATGGTGTTCAGTTAATCTCTAAAAATTAACTAAGTCTGTCAACCTGGGCAACATACTTAACTTCAATGGAACTAAGTTTCCTTGTGGGCAAAATGTATATGATACAAGTGTCAGAAGGTTGTTTTCAGGGGCAAAATGAGATTATTATAGTAAATAGTAAATGTAATTGCTTGATGTTTTGTTTGAATTGACTTAATTTGGTATTTTGTGTGTGAGCCATCATAGATTTTCAATAAAAGGGTTATTTTCCTCAAAGTCCCTCATGGAAGCAAAGATGCCAAGACTTTCTGATATCTGATATCTAATTCTGAGCTTGTGAGTTAAAATTTTTTGTTATCTCTTATGCTTTTAAAAAATAGTAAAAACATACAAACTGAGTTTAATGTGGTAGAAAGGTCATTGAATTTATTTTTGCCATTTCTAACTGACTATGAAATGCTTATGAGAAGCACAAAAGGAGATTCAAGGGAACTTTTGCTTTCTACCGTGGTGGAATTTTTAGTAGTAGGTTAGCCCTAGTGTCAGAATTTTTATGAAACAGGGAAAAGAATGCAGGCTTTTGGCGACAAAGCAGGACTGTGATACCCAAATAAAGAAAAACTCACCGAGTGAGCCCCATGGTCAACCCAGGTCTAACCTGAGTGCAGTGCGGGAAGCTAGAGCCCAAACAAAATACCCTTCTGCCCTCGTAGAGACCTGATTACGGTGGCTGCCGAAGCCGCTGGAATTCCAGCGGGATAAGGGCCCAGAGAAGAGAAGGCTGCGCCAGAGTAGTTTTCACCTTATTTCCTCTTGTTCCAAGTCCCTGGCAACCACTATTCTACTCTCTACTTCTAGGAGTTTGACTATTTTAGATTCCACATGTAAGTGAGATCATGTAGTATTTGTCTTTTCAAAGTTAGATACAAAATGACCATAGTAGACCATAAAGTACCACAAGACATATTTTGAATTAACTCCTGAAGTTTATTTTCTTCTGTCCGTCCCCCCACTTTCTGTCTGCTCCAATTTCAGTCCTTTCTCAGTTGGCAGGAATCTTTATCTCAGCCTCCCAAAATTTCCAACTCCAGATATGTTCAGGGGACATGGGGGAGAGGCGGAGCTATATAGTGAGGGAGCAAATGGGAGTAGGCTTTCTACTCTTTTCTAGTAGTGTATTATTTCAATTTTTTCATAGCCTGTATATCATTTCAGAACTGGTTGAATATAAGACCTGATTATTACCAGTACTGTCCTGGTAAGGAAATATATAAATTTGGAACAAGCATCAGAAAAGCATTGGGGTTTAAATATTTCAAATAACCTCAGATATGTGGTCAAATAATATGCAAGGAAACCTAATGAGCAGTAAAGAAAAAAAATAAAACATCTGTCCAGATGAACAAAATCTCTCATTGCCATTTTTAAATTATAATACATACTTATATTTTCTAAAATTTAGTCTTTATACATGTTCTAAGAAGCCAACACATGTTTTCTATTGGAAGATTTTTAACTATCTCATGAGAACACAGAAACCGCTGGCCTATACAACCATGCTTGTTATTTATCCTTCTGGAATCCAAAAACACAAGTGCTTAGCATGTAGAACTCAGGCAACAGAAAGAAGGGAAAGCTGTTGTCTGGTAGAAAAAAATTGGTGTTTACAAGAGAAAAGGTATTGGTGATTCGCCATCATTACTTTGGAAATTTCTTTGTCTAAAGTGGGAAAGTAGAAAGTAATCGATTGCATTACCAAGAATAAGATTCACTATCACCCATTTTTATATCTTCAGATAGGATTACTGAGAGTCGGAAAGCTGATTCAGAGGAAGGAACCCATAAATGACATAAGCCTGTCTAACAAAGGAAGACATCAGTCTGCCCTCTTCCAATATCCACATATTGACCTTTGACCCAACTGAAGATTCTTATAAGTTAATAAAAAATAAGCAAACTTATTCTATCCATGAGGTTTCTATCATGTACATCAGTTGAGATGAACTAACGGCTACTTTGTCACTGACATAAAGCAACCAATACATCATGCACCACAAATAAAACATGCATCTCAAATAATGTTCTCTGTCACACACATTGTGGTGGAAATCAAGATTCTTAGCTGTGGATGAAAATGTCAGCAGGCAGTCAGCAATGGGCATGTTTTTGGAATAGAATATGACCTTCCCGCTCTGCACTATTAACTCATACACTCTATTTCCCCGAATTGTGTAAATGCGATGTATTTGTCACCTTGTGAATGTGGTTTTGTGAGGTGTCATCACATGGCGTTCCCTGAAATTCAATCTCAGAAATTCAGTCTCAGAGCCATCAGTTTCACTGCATTAAAGTGATAGTGTTTGCTACTTCTCATCTTACCACTTTTTCCAAGTGCATTACCAAAGGGTGACATGTCCCATTTATGAATATAACCACTTACATAAGCCATTAGCCATAGAGAAAAGATGGTCAGACTCTTAGTGTAGTCCCATTCACTCACTTCATGGATTTTGAGGTGCCTACAAACATCAAGTTGTTTGCCTTTTAAAAATAATTGTACAGTTTGTAGAGGCAAGGCTTTTGTTATGACTGACAACTTTCACAGAGCCGTCCATTTCTTTACACTTCCGAGGAGCTCCTACTTTACAGGTAAACAATTCAGGGATTCATCGTGGCTTAAACGAATGATTGGCTGATTTCATATGGGTCAGGTTTTCTATAACCAGATTCACCCTGTAAGCCACTGTTTGTAACAGTTGGTCTTGAACCATCCTTCAAAGCAGGAGCAAGGGTTCCTTTCCCCAAGGAACAGGGTTGCTGGGGATGTGTCAGCGGTTAAAAACAAGAAAAGCCCTGATCAGGCTGCTTTTCTAGCAGGTAGAAGCACTGCTCCACAGGTTACTGGACACGTATTCTCCTACTCACTTCTTGTGGTTTAGCTGTAGGAGAGCTGGAAGATGGTCTCTTTGGAGAGAGTCTGCACTTACTTCTGTTTTTCTTCACAGTTCATTGAAAACAAAACACAGAGTTCCTTTGCTTCGATTTGCTGTTATTTCACAGGACTACATCTCCCTCAGGAACTTGCAGTCCGTATGCACTGTGGGGGTAAGTAAGGCCCTGCAATTTGGGCCAAAGACCGTTCTCAAGCTCAGTGACGAGTGGCAGGTTAGCTGTGACTCTGTTAAATGGAATTCAGTGTAACTTACAAGCATATTTATTTTCAGAGGCTTTATTTAGGTCAGACAATTATACCTTCTATTCCTATTTCAAATCATTGTTTGCAAAGTAAAAGTACGAAGCGTGGATTTCACTTTTGTATTTGTGGTTCTTCTAAGGGGAAAGAACAAATTTGTGAAACCATTTAATCTTATTATACAAAGTTGTTGTGACTTTGCAAACAGAAGAGCATTTCACGTAAGGCCAAGCTATTGGCAAAAATGCCACTTCATTGGAGATTTTGAAAAACAAAAGGTAAGAACTATTACAATCCCATGAATACAATTTTGCCACATTCCATTGTTTCAACCAAGCTAAGGATGGATTGAGTGGTACTATAAGGCTTTTTATCATCCACCATTCATAACAAGAGCTCTAGATGACTTACAGGCATCATTATTGCTTTCTGTTCTGGCAAAGGAGGAAACGGATTCTCAGCAAATCCAAATGCCTTTTACATGGATTAAAGTAACTGAAAGAGGAAGTCTGACCTAAAGCTTTGTACTCTTTTATTCCAAGTTGGGTTTCTCATTAGATTGTTTCACGTTTAAACTTCTTGATATCTCTGACTCCTGGTATGTTTATCCTAAAATACCAATTTTATTTTCTCTTTCTCATGTTCAAAAACAAGCCATTCAATGGCACTATCATTTTTTTTTTAAGCATTCAAGTCAAGGCTTCCTGCAGTCTGACCACCACTTCTGTAGTGAACCAAATGTCCCGCTAAGCAGTTTATGGCCTGTTTGTTTCCCATACACCTTGCATAGTTTTCCCTTTGTAAATGCTATTCTCTTAGGTTACTTTATTTTTTTTCCCTCCTACTACATCATGAACAATAACAGTGGACTAGAAATCTTGTCCCTTTCTGATTTTAGTTCTACAATTTGCAAAATGAAATTGGTATCTACCTTTCCAAGATGTTATTAAGATCAAATGAGGCAATGTATATGCAAGCACTTGATAAATAATAAAGCCCTTTTGAACTCTAAGTTATAATTATTGGCTATTATTCAAATCACAGTGCAAACTCTCCTTGTCTGGGTAATTTTTCTTGTTTTCTTTAGGTCATACTGATGGTAATAATGATAAACCCTTCTGGACCACTTACTACATCCCTGACTAATTCTAGACACCATTCTAACTGCTTTACGTATTTAACTTATTTATTCTTCACAACAATCTTTAAGGTAGTTTGTATTATAATCTTCGACTTACAGTTGAAGATTCTGAGTCACAAAGCAGTCAATAACCTCATACATCTACTGAACGGTAGACCTGAAATTTGAATCCAAGCCTCCTAACGAGAATGCCTTATTCAAAACTATAATGTCAGTGCTTTGAGGTCTGTGCCCTTCACTTTGCCCATCAATACATGAAATGATTAAAATAGAATGCTGCAGCTATTGTTGTTTATCTCCCTCAAAAGTTTATAAATTCCTTGAGAGGAGAAAGAACACTTATGTCTCCTCCATCATCTATATGGCAGAGGATGCCGTATATGCTCATCAGTTACTTCATCAGATTAACTGAATCAGAGGAAGAGATTGAGGTTGAGTTTCCTGGGAAACAGGTTTGTGTCCTGGGAAGTTAATGGGGCAGCACGGTGGGGACCACAGTGAAGTGAAGGGGGGACAACTGGGCAGAGGGAAAGAATTGAAAAATGTGCTGTGAGGTCACAACAAAGGCTTTAGCCAATGCCAAGGTGGCCCAGAGCTGTCCCAGTGGAGGCGACGGGGCTTTGTGCCTCCACACCTACCAGTCATTACATACAGGCTTCCTGCACCCCTGCTCCTGGGAAGTGTGTAACATTAAGCAAGGCAGTTCTCTGTGGCCAAAGGCAATGTGATTGAGCTCTGAGCCACTAGCTGCCAACGCACCTGGCAGCTGGGGTCATTAGTATCTCTGATGGGAGCGGCATGCCACTGGGTCCTCTCCATATCTACTTGCTTTGTAGAGTAAGCTTGCACTCTGCAAATAGTTTCTCTAGAATTGTGGTTGGTTTCATTTCCTGGAAATATGAGAGTAGCAGTGGTATGTCTGCAGCTTCAAGCACTGCAGCTGGTCTAAGAGCAGCCGCTGTCATTTACCACCTTCCTCAGCCTTTCACGTGGAGTGAGCATCTCTGTTCAGCTGGTGTGGCCCAAATCCTCACACCTGCAGGTTCTGGAGCTGATTACCATGCTTACATTAGACTGTGGCTGCTGCACTTGTCCGTTTACCATTAAAACTGAGCAAGAAGAAGAAGAAAGAGATGACCCATTAGATCACGGAGATGTCTAACTTATTCTCTCCCCCATTTTGTGTCAGCAGAATCACCTCGTCCTGATGATGAGGGTCAGTCACTGTCACTAGGATGGTGGCTTCTTTCTTTGCCTGTAGGTCGCGGTGTAAGAAGCCTGAAGTAACCAGGCAGCAGTTGTAGTTTAATGGCATTTTGCTGTGCTCCTTTTGAAGAATTTTCTCTTCAGGAGCCAAGACTTCTGAATCTGCAAAGATAAGAGGTGCAAGGTGGGAAGTATAAATTTTCCAAATGGCTCAATGGAGTGATGATAATCTGGCCACTTTTAATTCTACTCATGTTTTAGGACCCATGGATTCTACTTCTCAGTGACTTAGTATCATATGAGTTGTTGATGGATGGCGGGTACATTTTCCTGAAGGATGACCCTTATCCTCACAGGGCGTCATCTCCTAGCTACCCATCAGCCAGTCCAACAGATTGTTCCATTGCCTTCTTAGGCTAGAAGCTGGGGGCTAATGACACAGTATGTGATAAGAACCGTAGACCTCTTGGTTGTGTGTCACTGCTGTCCCTCCCTGGCTCTACCAAGTGAGTTCTTTGGTCCAGTGAGATGTTCTGTAGAATCTCATGTCAATGGAGAAATCAGTCTGACAATAGTACGGATGGAGGCCCTGTGACCAGGGAAGGCAAACCCATACCTGGAATCCACGTCTCTCCCATCAAAACAAATCTGCCCCTTTGAGGCTGGAAGAGGTCCAAAATAATCTACTTGCCAGGAAGAGACTTAAAAAATATTTCTAAACATTCTGCTAATATAGTAAGGGATAGAGTCATGACAATTAAGAATTACAAGACATTGTTGATTGCCCAACTAACTTCATGTAAGGAAGAATTAATCACTTGGGCTTGAGGATTCAGAGAAGTGGAGGTATATGAACTTTTAATCGTTCAGTACTTTTGATGAAAGGAACATTTATGTGGGGGAAAATGAAATCTCTTATATTTTCATACCTGATGTTGGGAATTCATCAATACTGAAGGTTTTAGAATATAAGCATACTTAATTCAGTGCCCAGCAAGTAGCTGATGACCAATACTAACCCATCTCCATGTCCTTGGCTATTGCTATGGTAGAGTCTAGTTAACAGAGCCTAGTATTGAATAGGTCCATTAACAACAGATATCTAATTATTGTTCCTCTAATTATCTGATATCTAATTATTGTTCCTCAAATTGAAAAAACTGCATTCCTAGGGTTGGAAATATGGTTTGGGGGATTCCATTCATGAGAAGGGGCCAGGAAAGTCAGGTTTGCTGAAACAGAAATTTCTTTTGACTCACTCAGTTTTATATTTTGTGTTGAAAAAATCATTTTATGTTAAATTTAGTTTTGAGCTTAAGTTTTTGTCTTCTAACTTTTTGTTTCTGAACTGGGATTTTGAAGATTCTATAGTAATAGTAGGTATTGAGTACAATAAGTTATTATGACTGTCCACCTCACAAAGTACAATCCTATCTCCAGAAAAATCCAGTAAGTACATAAAATAGATATAACAAGCAAGAAAGACCCAAACCAAAAAACAGAAATCATCTTTTTTTAGTTTCTTATTTTATTTATGAAACATGCAAATGTTTGTCTTATTCACAAAATTAATTTATAAT
This sequence comes from Manis javanica, assembly GCF_040802235.1. Taxonomy (NCBI): domain Eukaryota; kingdom Metazoa; phylum Chordata; class Mammalia; order Pholidota; family Manidae; genus Manis; species Manis javanica. Next base: position 111,857,103 of record NC_133164.1, read on the forward strand.
TTCTATTAAAATAATAGGGTATTAAATATGTTTAACTAAATAATGTATTTGAGCAGAAAATATTGAGGAAAAAATGAAATGTATGACTTCAATTAATAAAAAATAAATTGTTTAAGGTTATGTACACAATAATCTTTAGAATACCTAAATTTAACTTTAAATGGCAAAATTCAAATAGGTAAACAAGTGAAGTTGCCATAATTTTCATTTATTCAATTAACATGGGTCAACAATAAAAATTTTTGAAAATGTAAAAATCAGATAATACTGAGTTTATAAGATTTAGTATCAAAAGTGAACTTCATAGGTAAAGTTTAATTTTTGCAAGTGGAGTTTTGCTTTAATTTTTAATGTTACTCAAGCAAGTCATACTTGCTTTTATAACTCAACAACTAGGAACATATATAAAAATAGTAGTCTCTCTGTAATTCCATCTCCTTGGAATTAACTGTTTGTTTTCTATATAAAACATCTTTTCTATTTTTACTAAAGTATACTCATTTTCTTTAGTCCTTCCTCTCTGTTTTCAAGAGTATCTTACTGGAAATATTTAACCTGCAACCTAATTTTGTTCTTTCATATATATACGTACATATACATGTATATGTATAAATGAATTAAACCAGAATGATGTACATAATGTGTTTTTTAAATCATTCCTTTTTCAAAGCTATATGATATTCAATATTATGGAGTGACCACTAATTATTTAACCATTTCCAAAGTGATGAATAACTGGGCTGTTTCTCATTTCTTGCCACTAGAAACATTTGTAATAAACACCTTTATAGATTGTGCATAAGTGGAAAGGCATTGTGTCTCTAGATAACTTAACTACAAATATTCCTTAGTACAAAGAGTGCAGAACAGAGAAACTTAGTTTCTGCTAGTAAAACCAGAACAGACACAAACAAGAGCAGTCTCATTCTGAGAATCCAGAAATATCTGCAGAATAGAAACAACCATAGTAATTATATACATTTTAAATGTGTAGTGCCAGGTGCTATGCTGTTAATATGGATAACAATTAGAAAGAAAAATCTGTCTAATTGGACATTAAAATTGCGGCATGAAATGGATGAATGAAAGAACAAACATTTTGTTACACACCTATTATGCAAAGACACTTTCACTTATGTGAATTAGACTTCACAGTGATCTAGAAAATGGCATAATCCACATTTCAGATATGGGAAAACTACTGTGGGGCAGTTTCCAAGTATCACACAGGCTAGGAGTAGTAGAGGTAAGGTTAAAAACTAGTTCTCTCTGACTCCTAAGCCTTCCTTTTCCACAGATTCCTAGAGAGCATTTATAAAGACCAATAAGGCTATATTTAAGATTTATAGTTTTACATTAAGATGGGGTGAACACACATCTTAGTAGCCCAGGACTATTCTTATTTATGCCTCATGTAAGGAGGCCTATCGTAGGTGAAATACCAGAGTGAAGGGCCACTCACTTGGTGGAAAGGGGAAAGGGAGGCCTTGGGATGCGATGCGATCACAGGGGAACAGGATGGGTGCTGGAAATGGGAGATGTACACATTCTGTTCCACTTGGCCAAGCATGGGCCTCGCCTGGGCCTTCGGCTGGGAGAGACTATGCCTGCGAAGGGCAAATGGCTGATCTTGTTCTGAGGTCTCTGGACTAGGGCTGCATGAACGTGGCTCTCGGAGTCTAGTGAGAGGGTGACGTGTGCTCACAAATAACTGTAATCTGCAGCAGAATGTGCCTTGTGAGAGAAATAAAGGAAGGATGATTGGATTTCACTGAAAAAAGATAATGTGTAGGTATCAGGTCCCAAAGGTTGGGAAGTGAAGTGGAACTTTTGCTGAATATTAATGGTTTGTCAGGAATTCAAAGTCAGGAGAAAGAAGGAGATAAAGAACACTCACCTTCATCAAAGAGGGCAAATAGATCTTTTAACACTTGCCTCAAAAAATGAGTGTCATGAAAAAACTGAGGGCTGCCGGATATGGATAAAAAAAAGGATTTCTCTTATTGTGGGAATTCTGGATCAGTCAAATTGTTTCTCCCTAAAATTAACCTTATCTCTAAACCAATACATATCTTCCCTAAAATTGAAAAATGTGTACCACCTGAATCACTATACATCTCAATCACTGATCATCAATTTAATTATTTCGCTATGCTCTAAGAAAATTCCTGGATAAGTAACACAACAATCTAATTTTCTTAATACACTGCAAGAGGTGAAAGCATCATTTAACTATCAAATATTAGTATGACTTATCAAATATCAGTTAAAAAATACTTTTGCTTTTTGGTCTCGTAAACAGAGTGAAAGAAACTGATCTTGCTGAGTTAATTCCTTGAATTTCATCATTGCTGTCTGACTGCCAGTACAACAGTGCCCTCTGTATCTCATTCTCGGTACAGAATTTCAGTGTTGGAATGCAACTTCACATAGAAAAATCAAGAAGACAAACTGTTCTCAGATTTGTGACTTACATTCTCAAAATAAGTACAACAAGAAAAATTTAGTCATACTACCTTTAATCTACATATATATAAATTGGAATATTTTCTACTTCTAAACTAGCAATACCTTCTGATCTTCTAAGAAGATAAATGTCAGGCATAGGTCACTAGAAAAAAATTTCAAGCTTATCTGTGACACATGTTACTTATGATATTTTCAAAGCCATATGTGAATTAACAGAAATTTTGGAGTTTCTTAAAAAATGTGATCTCTAAAGTTTGTCACTGCTTGGAACTAGTGGAATAAGATTTTCAGAAGGCCTGCTTCTATATTAAAATATTTGTCTTTGAGCTCAAATAACTTCCAAGTTGCCAGCTATTAATTGTCATTAGTATTCTTTACTTAATATCTTGCTAATATTATAAACAGCACCCTTTTCTAAATGGTTTCTCCTAATAAAATAACATAACAGTTTCAACGTATAGACTCTATTTTTACTAGCAAATGTCCCCATTTAGTTTGATTTTTAAGGATCTTGATGTGTGATGAAGAGGTTCATTAGGTAAGGCCAATTCAGTTAGTTTTGAACTTGGTGCATTTTCACTGTGGACTAATTTACTTGTATCAAGAGAGTTTCCATTAGATGTGGAACTTTATTTTGTGATCAGAGGTACTACTTCATAGCTAACCCTGTTGGGTCCTAAAGAAACAGCTCAGGAATGTAAATGAGTGATTTATTCCAGATCATTATGAGGTATTTAATATATACCACCACTTTCTGGGAACTGGAAATACAGAAGGTTAGTAAACTGAGAACATTACAACTTACTTAGAGGGTGTCCAGACAATAAAACAGTTGAGAATCAAATTGATTTTGTACATTCAGATAGTTTTAAGTGCTCTGAGGAATTAAATCACAGTGACACAAGACACAGAATGGTGAGGAGGGGATACTTTACACTGGGTGGCCTCAGAAGACTTGTCTGAAAAGATGAGGAAGCATAAATACTCAGAATCACATCAAAGGCCCTCTAAGTAATGTCATTAGTGTGAGAACTTATTTCAGAGGCAAATTCTTATTCTCTCTTCCACAGGATGAGAGCAAGGAAAAGTAGAGACTGATATGGGGACTACTTGGGATTATAAGAGTGCCACTTTTTATATTGTACCATTGGATTTAGCATTTGGTAGCTCTCTGGAGACATAATTTTTAAAAAGAGAGAGAGAGAGAGAGACAGGTCAAGCTATCATTCACCTCTCTGTGAAAGAGTTAGCCTAATTAAGTTCTCTGAAGGTAGCTGATAACCAGATTTCTCACATCAGAATCATAACAGAACATACATGTAACATAGTTTTGTTAGTAATCTATTGAACTCTGAATACTTCTACCATCAAGATAATCAAGGATTTGACTTATCCTCCTCTTATAAATTAATCAGTTGTGATGTAATATATGCAACGATAGAATATTTTTAACAGAAGGAATCACAAGACTTTTGCCCTTGAGAAAAGGAAAATAACCATGTGAGCCATATGATTTCTTCAGTTTCCTGCTTTGGGCAACCTGACTTTCAGGCACAGAAAGAGGATATTTAAAAATTGCCCAGAAGCTTAATCTATGTGAATTCCTGAAGACAACATCTTTAAAGTGCTAAAAAACTACTGGAGATAGATTTATAATTCTCTATTTCAAAAAATATCCATTAAAATGAAGGGAAAGTAAAGAATTTTTAGATAAATCATAGCTGAACTTCACTATAAGAAATGTTAGATGTGTTTTTATGTGGAAGGACAATATCAGATAAAAGGTTAGATCTGAACATGGATTGAGGATCACGGAGAATGGTGAGAATGTGAGTAAAATAAAATAATTTTTCTCATTTTTCAGTTTCTTTGAAAAAATGACTGTGGAAGCAAAAATAAGAAAGTACTTCTAGATTTTTAACCCAAGTAGAAGCAAACTGTTTGGCAGCAGTAACACAAAAAAGGGAAATAGAAGCATCCTGCATCATAGGTACAACTGAATATAGTTACATAGTTACTGATAAGCTCAAGATGTATATTGTAAACCTTAGAGCAACTATTAAAAAATAAAACAAACAGGTATAGGTAATGAGCTAAAAGTTAACTAATAGAAGACAGGAAAAGTGTCAAACAAAACAAAAAACCAGAAACAATGAACAGATGGGGCAAATATAAATCAAATAGCAAGATGGTAGATTTTGAGAAATTACACAAGAAATTATATTAAATATAAAATGTCTAAACAATAGAAAAAAGGCAGACTGGATAAGAAAGTAAAACAGTACTATAGCTTAAATGTAAATGGAATGAAAAGATAGACCAGGTAAACCCTAATCAACAGAATGCTGAAGTAGCCATATTAATATTATACACAGTAGATTCCATAACAACAAGGATCATCAGAGATAAAGAGGAATAGTTCGTAATGATAAAGTGACAACTCCGTAAGAAGGTGAAAAAATCCTAAATGTATACTCCATAGCAGAACTTTGATGTGCATGAAGCAAAAACTTATGGAACTTAAAGGGAAAATAAATAATTCCATCATTAAATTTAGAGAGTTTAACTCTCATTTCTCAGTAATAGAAAAGAACAAGTAGATAGTGAAAGAGGAGATACAGAAGACGTGAATAACACTGTCAACCAATCTGAGCGAATTGATTTTATAAAATACTCCGCTGAGACAAGAACAGTACAACTTAATTTCAAGTACTCACAGAACATTAACCAAGGTAAGCATTATATTAGGTCATAAAGCAAGTCTCAAAAAACAAAAGATTTGAAATCATGTTTCTGCCCACAATGGAATTAAATTAGAAATTTTAAAAAAGATACCTGAAAGTTGCCCCCTAATTTAGAAATTAAGCAACACACTCCTCCTGGGCAATGAAGAAATCACAAGAAAAAATTTGAACCAAATACAAATGAAAACACATCACATCAGTATTTGTGAAATGCATCATGGCACTTAGAGGTGTATCTACAGTTTTTGATTTTTATAATAGAAAAGAAAAAAGATGTAAAGCAAATGACCCAAGTCTCTACCTTATGAAGATAAAAAGCAAATTAAAGTCAAAGAAAGTAAAAAGGAAGGGATAACAGCAAAGTCAATGAGAACAGAAAACAATAGAGAAAAATCAATTAAATCAACAGCTGATCATTTGACAAGCTCTGATAAATAATCGAATTTGGCCAGACTGAGCAAAAGAAAAAAAGAAAGATACAAATAACAAATATTAGTAAAAATTGGGGAAGTTACTGTAGATCCTAAGGGATGGTAAAGAAATATGAAAAAATTTATGATAATTTTTTATCATACATGAATGGAGAAAGTTTTTGAACGATGAAAATGATCAAGTTATTGAAACTTACTCCAAATGGAATAAAATATCTGACTCGTACTATATCTGATTAAAAAGTTGAAATTGCAAGAAAATTCCAAGCTCAGATGGCCTCATGCGTGACCTCTGTCAAACAGCCAATATGCTCTGGCTGTTTTGTCTAGACAAAACAAAATGGATGAATCTCAGACATGCTAAATGAAAGAAGTCAAACATAAAAAGGTACCTATCCCATGATTCCACTTATGTGAATGCAACTGTAAAGGAATGTAACAGTGACAGAGAACAGGTTAGTCATTTCCTGGGTCTGGACTCGGAGGACGATGACTGCCTGTGGCGAAACATAGAGGAATGGGCACAAAGAGCTGAAAGTGGCCAGTATCTTGGTGAAAAAGTATAATTTGTTAAACTCATGAAATCATACACTTAAAATGGGTGCATTATATGATGTAAATTACCTCTTTGTAAAACTGATATTACAATGTAAAAAAGCAAAATAGACTCTTTTCCTGGATGTCGTATTTCAACTTAATGTTCAGTTCTAACTTCAGGTGGATTGGAAGAAAGGGACTGTAAAAAATGGTTCACTCATTTAAAAAATAAAAGCCTGTTATTAGCCTTCCTATTGCATATAGATGTTGTTGGGTGGGGCGAAAACAAAAAGGGATGACTGGGATGCAGACATGTTTTTAAGCTATTTTCTGATTGTAACAACTTTATTTTGACTGACAGTAGCAAGGGCACTGGTTCTATTCAGCGAGGTTTTTGTTTGAGGCTTAACATATGATACCCAAACAGTGGGATCGATATAATGGAGGCTCTGAAACTTTAAACACCATTTGTTTAAAAACATCAGTAGGCTCATACACACTGAGAAGTGACTAGTGGTTACTAAGAGGGAGGGGTTAGGGTGGGTGGGGGAGAGGGGGAGGGGATAAAGGGGCACAATAATTCACAAACAATGTAAGTTGGTCATGGGGACAGTAGTACAGCATGGAGAATATAGTGAGTGATTCTGTAACATCTTACTATGTTGATAGATAGTAACTGCACTAGAGGGTGTGAGGATTTAATAATATGGGTAACTGTTGAACCATTGTGGTGTACATTTGAAACCAACATAAGATTGTATATTGATGATATTTCAATTAAAAAATACCATTTGTTTAAATTTTATTTGAATCATAATTAGTTGTGAGATATTAAATCCCTGACTGTGATTTATCTGAAAGGCCTAAGTGGAGGTAGGAGGAAGAAATACATAAAAGATTTAAATACTTCCCATCTAGTCACTGCGGACTTTGTAAATGTTTGGAATTAGACTATTTTAGCAGTCTAATTTCAATTATCCTTTTGGGGGTGTGAAATAATTTTTAACTAGATTATTGAAATCACATGTAAATGGTTTGCTTGAGGTCTGTGATGTACATTGAATTTGTGTGTTTTAGACTAAAGTCTTACATGTAAAACTAGGTAAATTTAGGTAATCTAAGAAAAAAACAATTATCTACTATTCTTTTTGCTTTCATTATTTAGTATTCATTCTCAGCTTCAAAACAGTCCTTTATTTTTACAAGTAATGCTTGAATGTAAAAACCAAACTGAAATTATTTGCTGATGGCCACACCCACTCACTGATAAGGTTGAAAGGAAGGTTACATTGCTCACCTGTAGACATTGTGCTTGTTATCAGTAATTTCTAAGTAAAACAAATGGCTGTTTACAAATACAAATCTGGAAGATGCATGGTTGACGTTCTAAGACACAAGAAGCCCCAATTGAAGCCCCAGTGATGCCGGGGTTCATTTGTGGAGTCGAAGAATGAACTTAGCACACAGTCAAGATAGGAAAGCCAGGGCAGAGGCTTTTATTGAGATACAGTGAGAGAATAGAGCTCCTGGCTCACGCGAGGAGGGGACAATAGAGCCCGTGATGGTGTGTTGTCTAGGGGTTTTATAGGCAATTGAGGATTTTTCAAGAACATCAAAAAAAAGGCTTAAGGGTGTGGACTTGTACCACCTGCCCTGCCCTCAAGGTGGGCTGGGTTATTGTCTGTCTGCTAAGGCTCTTTACAGTGAAGTCACGGGTTATACTCATACCCTTGCAGAACACTCAAACATTCCAGGTCAAGTTGCTTCTGGTCTTTTGACCTTTAACTGATCTCACTGAAGATGTCTATATTCTTAGTCTGGTATCTTTCCCTAAAGAATTAGTGTGACCTTGATTTTGCATAATGCTTAACAGAGTTTCAGTGGGGACTTCTTTGCCCATTGTTACATTGCTCTGATTGTAAATATTCTGCCCTGCTTTTCCCAGAGGCCTTCATTCCTACTCTGACTACATCTATGGTCCCTGTCTCACCAGCATTGTTAATACGTGTTGAAATTGAAGGTTTGTAAAAATCAAGCTACAGTCCTTTCATGGAAACCAGTAATTCATTCTTTATTTTTCTCAGCTGATGAGAAAATTACAGCTATTCTTCAACATAAGTGATACCCATCATGTGGAAATTGAAAGTTTAAAAGGGAAGATTGATTCAATATTTTCACCTCTGCAGAGAGGATGAAGTTGTTTGGATACCAGAGAAACTAAGGAGGCAGTTTCTGATTTAAGTGAAAATGATGCCTCATTTGACATCAGTATGTGAGAGGAGATGCTGTACCTTTAATAGAATAATTAAATGAGATTGGACCTCATGACAAAATTTGTGGCTCACTTACTTATACTAAAGATGATTGCTATAAAATATTAAGGAGGAAAACTTGCTGAGCTGCTGTAAGTGATCTAGGCAGATTTTTCAAGTTCACTCTGTTTTGTTATCCTCCACTCCTGTCTGCCTTACTCTCCGCCCACACCCCAGGCAAAGCTTCAAAAAGTAATGGAATATCATGAGACTAATTATAATGACAAGATAACAATGCCAATTATATCTCTCAACTGGAAGACACTGTACTTCCTTTTCATTTGTTAAATTTTACAAAAGAACAAACTTGTATAGTTCAAACAATACTTGAATGAATAGTAATTGAATTTCAAGCCCCATCAGCCAAAGTTAAGGATATTCCCGATTATTGCCCCAAAGCACAAAGCATGGATTTCATTACATTCAACAAAGAACAATGTCCTTTACAGCTGCCGACCTCTTGAGCTTTGAGAGACTGAATAAGGACAAGTATCTTTTAAAATAAGCCAGCCTTCTAATGGTTCATCAATAGCTGCTGGTAGAATTAAACCTCAACCTAACGTTCATCCTTCCCATGCATGACATTGAAAAAACTTAAGATAAATACCTGTATATTTTCAGCACTAGCAACTTTCCAGATCATGTGTGTGTCTATGTGTGAGAGTTCTTTTTTGCTTTGACAATTTACAACTTACTTCAAGGCTGGAAGGGAAACTTTGTTTATCATTCTCACAAAGGCAATCTAAATCCTTATTAAATGTAATTTCTAAAGTAGATTTTTCAAAATAAATTAAGCAGTTATTTACAAAATACGTTTTTTAATTTTTGTTTTTCTCTTTATTCTTTGGAAAGCTCTCAGTGTGAAGTACTTCCTAGACTAAAATCTCCAAGATGCTGCAAAAACCCATTGGTCTCTAGTTTCGATTGTTCATGTTTGCAAATAGGCTTTACAATTATTTAGCGTTTGTTACTGTTTTCCCATTGGCTGCTTTTGGCTTGGATTAGTCTGTCCTTATTTCCTCTCCTCTCAAAATCAGGAATCTAATGCGGCCAGACTTTCAGTATTTATCTTTGCTGTGCATTTTGTTTGTATAAAATGCCTTTAGCTAAGTAAATATGTTTCCTTTCCTTTATTGGAAGACTTACCCTGTTTTGTAAGACATTTTCTCATGGATATCATTGATATAGCTCTTTGAATTCCTTTAAGCTATTAAAGTTAGCTATTTTCTTTACCAATCATGAAGAGCCTAGTTTTGTCATGCATATATACCTCTATTTAAGAGAAATGGAGTTTTGAAGTCATGTAAGAGACTTGGTGAGATTTATTTTGTCCACAATGCAACATTAGGGGAAATAAATATTTATAAGACTGACCAAGTCAAAACACAGGAAAAGGACAATATAAATATTTCTAGGGCATTACTAACTGCATGTCAGATCGCAGAGTTTAAGGACTATTACTACTATTTTCCAAGTCTTTTTAAATAATTTTCTTGGTAATTTTGCCAACTACTCCTTAAAACATAGTCATTATTAAAATAATATAGAAAACAAGGGAACTAGCTGTATTTGTTAGGGCTCATTTGTTTTTACCAAGCTCATATAGTCCTTGAAGTTTTAAATGTGCCAAGTACTATGCTGGGTGGCATGTATTATGGAATATTGAAAATAGTTTTTACAGAAAAAAGCTGCACAGTTTTGTTTTGAAAATATCATCTGAGGCAAAACCTAAACACATGTATTTCATATTTCATTTAACAGGTTTTTTACTAAGCACCTTAATCAGTCCAGAAACTGATGGAAACTGATAGACAACTGATAAATGATCACACCATAAAAAAGTGACTTCTTACTTGTCTAAATATTTAAATGAGTTAGCACAAAATTTCGTGGAATTACATAAAAGGGGAACTTAATTCAGTCTTGGATGGCTATGGAAAATTCCACAAAATGAAAATGTGTAATTTATGACTGGATGAGTACTAATTAGCTAATCAAAGGAATAAGGAGGAGGTTATAAACTAAAGGAATCACATTTTAAATGGACCAGAGATCAGAGAACAAGACTTTCCACTTAGTATTGAATCAAACGGATTGAACATGGGACTATGAAGGGCGGGAACAGACAAGCTATAATCCTGGTGGCATAGACAAATCTGGGGAGAGTTTCATTTACCACACTACATGATTTGGACCTTATCTTGAGTGCCATGGAGAACCACTGAAGGATTTTAGGCAGGATAATTTTAAGTTGTATTAATGCTTCAAACTGATTCCATGGACAGTGCATCTCTTGGTCAAGAATGGAATCAGGGGGGACATGTTTAACTCAGGGGGGGGAAAACCCCAGGGCAAAATACCTTTGAAACCAGAATCAGCCAAAGGGAGAAATAAAGTTTAAGAGACCTGTTTATTTCTTACAAGCAGCCATCCCACCTCTCTCTCTTGACCAGGCTGCAGCAGAAGAGAGCGCTCCACCCGACCTCTCTGGTCCAGGTAAAGCCTCACACGCCCTTGTAATTACCTATTGATAACTAGATGGACTAATTCTCCCCACCCCTTGGAAACACTTATTGATATGCAGATACACTAAAGCCAAGCGAGAGATTCCGGAAATACTGCAGTTTTACCCGTAATATGTTAAGAGGCCATGTTAGAAAGGATGGCATAACCCAAGACATTGGGGATGTAATTAAGAGAAGAATAAAAATGGAGAAAAAAATAAATAATAGTATAAAAAATTGATTAATAGGGGGGAGTAAGGGTTGATGCATTTCTCATTTGGGAAAGTAACTGTACAGTGATGTCATCATGTGGGTAGGGAGCACGGGGGAAAGAGCAGGAAGGGTAGAGAATGAGTCCTGATTTAATTGTCCATTTAGAATATTCATTTTTTTAAATGAGCTTCAAGCCCAACAACTTGAACTAGAAATATAAATGAGAAATTATGAGCAAGGAAAGTAAAGCGATAATTAAGGAGAGTCAATGGCTGAACCCTAAATCAATGAATATAGAGGAAAAACAGGAGCTTCGTAGAGCAGAAGTGGTGTGGTAATCTCTGAGAGGTAGGAAGAAAACCAAGATAACTTGTATTAAAGAAAACAAGTTAAGTAAGTATTGAGGAAGGAGGGAGTGGTCAACCAGATCAAATTTTGGAGACAAGGAAAGAAAAAAGTTTCAATATCTGTTAAGGATAGGATCCAAATTAAATGAACTGAATAATTGGTGAAAAGTGGAGAAAACGCAGGTAGAATCATCTGCAAGTCAAGGAGCTTGACTCTTAAGGGGAAGATAGAAATTGTGTGATAAAAAGAGAAGCATGTGGGTTCAGAAGTGGAGGAATTTTTGAAATTAGTAAGGTTCGAATTTCTTTAAGGGCCAATGAGATGTGTATGAATTTGTTAGGGATGCCATAACAGATTACCATAGACTGAGTAGCTTAACAACAGAAATTAATTTCTCTCAGTTCTAGGAGCTAGAAATCTGAGGTCAAGTTGTCGGTAAGGATGTTTTCTTATAAGGCCCCTCTGTGGCTTGTAGATGACTATGTCTCTGTGTCTTTACTGGTCTTTCCTCTGGTGTTTCTGTACCCTAATCTCTTCTTTTTATAAGGACACCAGTCAAATTGGATTGGAACCTACCCTAATGACCCTGTTTTAACTTAATTACCTCTTTCAAGACCCTTTTTCCAAATACAGGCACTTTCTAAGGTACTTGGAGTTTGGACTTCAACGTTAGTTCTGTAGGGACACAATTCAATCAACAGCACACTGATGGAGCTCTGTTTCCAGTAGAGGGAAAGAAGCTTTGTATAGCTTTATGTATAGAATAAAGAAGCTTTTTATATTTTTATTTAGTGGGAGAAAGAGGAATTTGTGAGGGCATGGGGATCCTAAAGCATCCAGGATAGAACCAAATGCAGGCAGGATGAGCCTCAGGGACATTGCTTTAGGTAACAGGAATGGAAAACTAGATAGATGGAGATGCATTTAAATTCATAAAGAAATTGGAGGCTGATGACTTTTATCTTTACAGGGAGAGGAGGTATGGTAGCAGTTGGGGTAATGTTTTGAGGAATATTTGCTGAGGGAGAGGCCAGGAAACAATAACAAAATGTTGAGAATATTAACAAGAGATTTAAGAAATGAAGCATGGGGCCGATGCTGACTGGGGAAAGGATGGAAGAGAGGAAGAAGTTAGTGGGAAGGTATTAAAACAGAGGCCCTATAGATTTTAAGATTTAGGATTGATTAATCTGAAAAACAAAAACCTGAGAGTATGGTGATTTTTCTGATTTTTATTACTTGCTTAATCTATCAGTATTTTATCTTCTCCAAACATCATTAAACTCTAAAAAAATTGTCTGTTCTTTGGTGGAGGTTAATGTGATCACCCAGTACATCTTTTTATACCAGGCATGGTTTATTTATAGTATGAAAACATACTTACTAATTATCTTATGTTTTGAAAGGCATTGTGCTTGGGTTTAACAATATAATACTTACTTTGAAAGAATAGAGCTGAGGGTTAAAAAGTCCATGACTAGTAAAACGAGGATTGTTGCTGAGGATTGTAGATTGAAGAGTGAGTGCACCTAGAAGTGGAGGGCAGAGAAATAACTTGGGAAGAAATGTCCGGAAAAGAAAAAAAAAAGAACGGTGATGGCAAGCGGGGGAGTAAATCTTGCTTACAAGGGCACCCAAGTAAATAAAATGAGAAGTGAAGAGAATGACCACAGTTACGGCTCAGTCCATTTTAAGTCTGCTTCATGTAGTTTAAAATGTGTATCAGCTCCCTAAATCATAAATTAGTATTGCACTATTATTAAAGTCTTGTTAAAATTTATACCCTTTAAAGCAGGAAAAGTAACTGGTGAAGTCATTAAATATTTAAGTGTCAAGTGATGTGCTCTGAAGAAAAAAGCCTTGATTTTCGAAAAATATCGCTGATGTGCCATGTGATGCCAAACCCACACTTACTCCTCATCACGCCTGCCACCTTCCCCTCATTACTGTGGTTGAACATAAATTCACAAAACTCTATGAAATGTGGATCCTTCCTGAAACTACTGATTTAGCAGCTCCACTCCTGCTCCTACTGCCCCATATGAAAAAGAAGAAATAAATTATTTTGATAATTTAAAAAAATGGAATTAAGTCAGTTGTACATGTTCATGCTCATTCTAGAGTCCATCTGAAAGATCTTCCCTCTTACCCTCTTACATTTTCCACCTTTCTTCAAGTTCTTCCTTCCTTGTCTTTTCACTGCCATGTTTCTTCTGCCTTCCTTACATGCAAGGATGCAGCGCTGACTGCAGGGATGAGCCTACATGGAATTTGAGCCTCAGAATTTAGTAACTTTACAGAGGACCAATGCTAATTTTAAAAAGGGGGTTTTGCATTAGAGTGACGGGTTTTGGGCAGAGGGAAAATTTGCTTTGGGGCAGATGGAGAAAACCAGGTAAAACTCATCTCAATCAGAACAGGATGATGTAGGGATCTTCCTAATGGCTTATTCGAAGGGAAGCCTTACTGTCATAGATTCAGTTCTGAGGCTGAAATGATTGTTTTATTCATTTTGAAAGTCTTAATTGAACACTTATTAGATGGTAGGCATATGCTAGCGGCCAGAAATACAGAATAAAACAAGTGCCATTTCTAATCCTGAAAAGATCATTTTGTAGTTGGAGACATTTTTTGGTTTGTATTTATTGGCTACTGTGACTCAACCAATTACATGATTAGAGTGGTTGAAAGTTCCCCCGGGAAAAAGGGTAAGGTTCAAGTAATTCTAGGAGAGGTAGGGAATCTTCACAAATATGGTAAGATTAGAACTAATTGTGTAGTATGAGTAAGTTGGCTAGGTATGAGAAAAGGAAAAAGCATTCCAGGTAGAAGGAATAATATTAATAAAAACATACAGGGAAATGTTCAATTGTAAACATAATTTACATCTGTTTTGAATATGGAAGATTATTATTTTTTGCATGATTTTTCTCCAGAAAGAAATAACTAATCTTTATGTGGTCTTTTAAATAAGGTAAAAAAAATAGTTAAGATGATTCAGTTTTGAAGAAACACAGCAGGAATGGGAAATTGATGAGGACCCTACACCAGACTGGTGGAAATTAATCTGGAATAAAATCAAACTGATGACTTTTCCACTAGAATAAATTCTGATTTTATTCTATGTATATTTGAAATACTATGTATGGATGGAAATCTCTCCTAAATGTAAGGAAAAAATGATCACTAATTCATTTACAGCAAAATCCCTTAAATCATATCAATTACAATGATTTTTGTATGTTTCATAATTTAACTTGGCTGGCAGTAAGAGCCATAATTAATCTAAAAGCAATATGTGGGGTAGGAAAGTCTAGATTAGATGATTGCGTGAGGTAGGTAATCAAAAGAAAATCAGTGTAAATGTAAATTTCACCATTTCACTGATTACAGTATTTCTGGTTTATAGTAGCAGTAAGGAATCCTACATAGTTTATGTTATTTATTTCAAGATTGTGAAAAATTGAAAAGAAAATCACTCTGTTTTTGCAAATCTATAGCTTGTCAGAAGGAAAATAACTGACTTTGAATAAAGTCCAGGTTGGTTTCTTGTCTGAAATCCTAGTTGCTGCTTTCTGTGAAAGTGAGAATTTGCTTAGTAAGTTTGTCCACAGGATAGTGTGTCAGAGTAGGAAACCTTTCTAATGGGAGGATGCAAATGATGAGGCCAAAGAATTGCAGCAAGATGAGAAATGGCAAAAATAAAAAGGACCCATATTTTCTGGTTACAAAGGAAAAGTCATGGTAGAATCTTGGTAGTAGATTGGAGGCAATTTTATGATTGGAGCTCTCAGATCCCATGAGCTACAATATAGAATGAAATAAGAAGAAAATTGAGTTTCCTTTAAATTTTTTAAAGGAAAATGACACATAATCCTTCAAAAAAATTAAGAAGAATCCATTTATTCACATTAGCAAAACGATTTGCTTTAACCCGTTTTTGAGAACAGAGTATTTCCCTTGTAAATTTATTTTCTCCTCATTCTGTAATATATCTGATAAACTGAAGACACTTTTCCATTTAATTATCCCATTATGGACTCCATTTCAATTTCATTGAGTGTCATTCACACTTCACCAAGAAACTTCCATCACAACATTTAATATCTAAGTCTAATCCCCACTCTCATGAATCAGCTTGTTTAAGATGAGTCTAAGAACTCAGAAGAACGTAGCTTTTCCACCTCTCAGCAACGTTCTCAGCTTGTTCGCTTCTTATTCACACCCCTAACAGGGAGACAAGATCAGGCTTTCATGTTTACTATTCTTGGTTTGAGGGAACTGTGGAAGACTTGTTCTACTCAGTCACCAACCACACTGACTATGATCCACTTTACGGTTAATAGTAACTTGGAAATTATTTTGACCTTGCTTACTAAAAGATACTGAATTAAAGACTGCTATAAAATGATTGATCCAAAATGTCTTAAAAAATATAGTATGAATTTGAAAGTCGACATCCAAAGCCTATAGGGGAAGTGGAAAACTGTTCCTAATATTTAATTCTCTTCTCGCACTGAACTTGTAGTACACATATACTTACATAGTGTTGCAAATAACTTGGTAGTAAATATTGTATTTTTAGTTTGTTGGTCTTTCCTTCTGTTCTTTGTAGAGTAACTTAAAATCTCACACATGGGCAGGTATACAGCAAACACATCACTTACAGAAACTGAGAATTTGGAATTTACATTTTCAGCATAAATATACAGGATTCCCATCATTAGGGCTTGATCTCTGTGAAAGGGACTCTGCCTCAATTCCTTAGCTTCACATGCCTGTTTATTTATTTGAGAAGAGTGATTTAAAAATTATAGATCACTTTGAATATATCAAAAAATATAGAGACTAGTAAAAGAATTATCCATGTAACCACTATCAATCTTAACATTATCCTGTTATATCTTTCACAATTTTGATATATAATATTTGATACATACAAAGGATATATGTAACACACATGGAAGTTAAGAAGCAAAATGATGAAACATACACCCATAAGCCCAAATTATGAATGTTCTCTTACACTGTCCCATTTCCCTGCTTCAAAACATTTTCCTAAGAAATAAAGTATTTCCAATTTAGCTAATATGCCCTATGCAAGCTGCCTTTCCCAAATCTCTATCCTTCTTTCTCCACTATGTTGGATTTGTTGTTTATAATTCCATGCAGTTTCTTTTTCTTAACACTTTTGTAACGAATATTTGAAACCCTAAACAATGCAAACTCATTTTGCCTAAGATTTATTTAATTGATACTTGGCCCTCCAGTCAATGTATAATATTATTTATACCTTTTTCCATTGATGATGTTTGGATAGTGATATAGATATATAGATAGATAATAAATAGAGAGATGATAGGTTTTTTGATTTTGCTGTTTGTATTAATGCTTCTGTAAACATTCTTATGCAAGTTGCACAACATTGTTGCTATTTCTTTATGGTAGAGGTTTGGCTGTACTTTGAAGTCACCTGGGAGTGCTAAAAAAACTTTAATGCCTCAACCCCACCTCCCAGAAAGTCTAGCTTAGGTCTTCAGAATGTCTTGGGCATCAGGATTATATTAAAGTTTCCCATCAATTAAAGTGAATTGAGTTTGATTTAGGGTTATATATCTAAAAGAAAAATTACCAGGTTGTAGGTAATATGTACAAACATCTTCAACTTTACTATATGTACCATATATTACTACACATATTTAGCATATATTTAGCATATATTACTACACTGTTCCTCCAAGTGGATATACCATTTTACACTCCCAGCAGAAGTGCATGAAAATTTCCTTTTCTTCCTTTTCCTGCCAATGCTTGATATTGCCAGGCTTTTACATTTCTGCCAATTTAATTAGAGTGCAACATTTTATCAGCTGTAAGTTTGAACTTGCCCTTTGCCTGATCATAAGTAATTTTTCAATTTATTGGCCCCTAAGGTTTTTGTTCTATGGATTATATTTTAGTGTTTCTATGCATTTTAATTAGCTAATATTTTTCTTTTACACCTAAATCATTAATCAGTACCATATTGTTATTTGTGTATTGTGTAAAAGATTTAAGTTAAAAAATCTCTATGTGAATGCCTGTCTCAGCTTCATGTTCTTAAACAGTCCATTCTTTCTCCACTGATATGCAGTATTGCTTCAATTGTGTATCAAGTTTCCACATCTGTGTGGATCTGTTTCTTGGTTCCCTCGTCTGTTCCAACAGATTGTGTATCTCCATATAAGTAAGACGCTTCTACAACGATGGCTTTGTATAACTATTTTTATCTGTTAGAATAAATCTCAGTCTTTTCTTTCTTTAACATTGTCTTGGCCATGTTTGATCTTTTGCTTTATCTCACTAATTTTAAAATTAGCTGATCAAGTTAAAATTTTGATGGTAATTGCAATGAATTTATAGATAATTTGAGAAGACTGGCCATTGTTATGAGATTGGATCATCTTATGGATGAGGTAAATAATTCTATTTATTTAGATCATTCCTTATGTATTCCAATAAATTTTTATTATACCTTTTCTAGAATAATTACATTGTTTCATTAGATTTCTTCCAAGGTAGCACTTAATTGTGTTAATTTTATAAATGTCTTTTTAAAATTTTAATTTTTAATAGTCATTTGTGATATATAGGAACAAAATTGATTCTTGTAGATTGATTTTAAGCCCAATAAACTTCAACTTATTGGCTCCAAAAGTTTTTCTGTACATTTCATTGGATTTTTTCTATTGACAATGATACTGTCTGTGAGTATTAGAAGTTTTAATTTTTATAACTTTTATTTTGTTTTCCTATGTGCTCTAGACTTGAAGAAAATTTTGGACAGGAACAACAATAAAATAATTGCTAGAAAGCCTCTATTTTTTCTTTTACTCTAAAGTTTATTTGATAATAACTACACCTGCTTACTTGTAGGTGTTCTCTAGTTTTTCTTTTTCTCCCTTTTACTTATACACTTTGGTATTCTTATATTCTTATGTGTTTTTCTTGTTAATAATGTATCTGGGTTTTGGGTTTTATCCAGTTTGATCAACAGTCTTCTTTAAATTTGCATTTCCCTGATGGCTAGTGATGTGGAGCATCTTTTCTTGTGCCTGTTGGCCATCTGCATTTCTTCTTTGGAGAAGTGTCTATTCAGGTCCTCTACCCATTTTTTAATCAATTTATTTGTTTTTTGGGTGTTTAGGCATATGCGTTCTTTATATATTTTGAAAAGTTAACCTGTTATCAGATGGATGATTTACACATATATTCTCCCATACTGTAGGATGCCTTTTTGTTCTGCTGATGGTGTCCTTTGCTGTATAGAAGCATTTTAGTTTGATGTATTCCCACTTGTTCATTTTTTATTTTGTTTCCCTTGCCCAAATAGATGTGTTCAAGAAAAAGTTGCTCATGTTTATGTTCAAGAGATTTTTGCCTATGTTTTCTTCTAAGAGTTTTATAGGTTTCATGACTTATATTCAGGTCTTTGATCCATTTTGAGTTTACTTTTGTGTATGGAGTTAGAAGGTAATCCAGTTTTATTCTCTTACATGTAGCTGTCCAGATTTGCCAACAATTGTTGAGGAAGCTCTTTTTTCCCCATTGTATATTCATGCCTCCTTTATCATATATTAATTGACCATATATGCTTGGGTTTATATCTGGGCTTTCTATCCTGTTCCATTGATCTATGGGTCTGTTCTTGAGCTAGTATTACATTATTTTAATTAGTGTGGCTTTGTAGCAGAGCTTGAAGTTGGGGAGCATAATATCCCCAAGCTCTGTTCTTCTTTCTTAGAATTGCTTTGGCTATTCTGGGTCTTTTGTGGTTCCATTTGAATTTTAGAATTCTCTGTTCTAGTTTATTGAAAAATATTGTTGGTATTTTGATAGGGATTACATTCAATCTGCTTTGGGCAGGATGGCCATTTTGACAATATTAATTCTTCCTATCCACAGTCTTGTTAAAAAAAGTTTTATTGTTATATAATTTATATAATCATAAAATTCACATGCTTTAGGTGTACACTACATTTTATATTTAACTTTTTAAGAAACAAACTCCTTTATGCAGTTACTACACTGCATTATGTTCCTAAGAGCAATGTATAAGCATTCTACTTTCTCTACATTCTCACCAGCACGTTTTACTGTCTTTCTGATTATAACCACTCAAGTGGCTTTAATTGAAATTTCTCTAATGATTAGTGATATTGAGCATCTTTTCATGTGTTTATTCCCCATTCATAGGTCTTTGATTAAATGTCTATTCAAATATATTCCCCCAACCTTTTTTTTAGTTAGGTTGCTTGTCTTATTATTGAGTTGTTAGAATTTGTTATTTGTTTTTTAAGAAGTCCTTTGCATATGATATGATTTGAAAATATTTCCTCAGAGTAGGCAGCTTTTTTCCACTTTGATGGTGCCTTTTGAAATGCAAAATTTTAAATTTTTGATGAAATGAAACATCACTATATTTCTTTCCCATATTTTACTTCTGATACTATATATTTAATAGCTTGTTGTCTAACTGAAGTTCACAAAGGTCACTGAAGGTCCTATATTTTCTAATCACTCTTTTGGCTGGTGAGGTTAGTTTACCTGCTTCTTTTTTTCCTGTCAGATTTTTTTTGATCCTTCCTTTACTTCTTTGTTTTTTTGTGTCACCTCGTCAGCAGTGAGAGGATTCTGGAGTTGGAAAGTATCGTCATAATAATCTTAGAGAATGTCCTTTTCATGATCATTCTCTCAAAAGAGGTCACATGACAGATGGAAGGCAGAACAAGCTATCAGATCCATAGATCTTCTTTTAAGTCATCTTCAAGGAGACTTGCAAAAATGTGAAACAATGGCACTTTCTTCAATAGTTTTGGAAAATAGTTATTTTTTATATATATATTTGTGCTAACATGGAAGGGATTTTTTGTTTTTATTTTCTCCAGTTAATTATAACACTAATTGAGTCCTGAGACCAAAGTGTGTGAGAATTGTTGCACCACATTGTGTTTTGTGGACAGTGGGTCTGTGTCTTTTTGTTGAAGTCCTGCTCAGGACTAGTATGACAGCTAATAATTTTCTTCCATTTTTGGAACATCAACCATGATCTCTTCTAATATTGTCTTCACCTTTCTCTTTATTCTAGTAATCCGGCCCATTTCCTAGACATATTTAAACCTTTACATCCTATTTTCTATACCTCTTTATCTCACTATTGTGGTTTTCATTTCCATGCTTTTCTATAATGCATTCTGGGTGATTTCTTCACATCTGTTTTGAAGTTTGTTAACCCATCATTTGTTTTAAATTTTTCTAGCTTTATTGAAGTGTAATTGACAAACTAAAAATGTGTATATTTAATGTGTATAAAGTGATGGTTTAATATACAGACATATTTTGAAATGGTTGCCACAATCAAGCTAATCCACCCATCATCTCACACAGTTGCCTTTCTGTGTGTGTGGTGAGAATAATTCATGATTTGCTGGGTTGTATCAGATGTTATTTAATTCTTCCATTTTATTTTTAATGACTAGATTAATTTCTAGAAATTGTATTTGGTTTTTAAGACTATCTGGTTATTTTGGATAGTATTCTTTTTGTCCATTGTAGAAAGGCTTTTATTTAATCATTTTAACCCCTTTTAAGAAATCTTTCATAACTTACTTATTAAAATTCTTAGGGTATAATCTTGTTATACATTGTGTCCATGGTTGCCACCATAATGGGCTGTTTCCTCATATATTGTGCAGTTTGAGACTGGGGCTCATCCCTGGGATTTACCTTGGGAAAGCTGCATGGTTCTGACTGAGGCTGTTTCATCCTTAGGAGTTTTGCATTTGCTTCTGCCAAGTCCTCTCCAGTTGTCATGGTTCAAGGATTACCATCATATGAATTTTTTGGATTATTATTACAGTCATGTGAATTCAAACCCTAACCCAAAATGTAATCAGTCCTGTGCATCTGAATTCTCAAAGAAGACATCTAATTTTTTTCCCAGAAAGAGTCCAGGATGAGAAAAACATTTATGTCTTCTGAAGCTGGTGGGAAAATATTTTCTAGTTTATCTGTTACTGAGGAGAAAACTCTCAAGGGTCTAAGTTTCAGATGATGATCTCAGTTTCAAGATGTGGCCTCAGGCTGTGATAACCTACCAGTGTGTTGACATCCAAGCCTGTCATGTCTGAGAGGAGCAAAGGTCGCCTCACCTCACTGTCCCAGTGTCAGCTCACGTGACTATCACTATCTTACCAGTTCAACAAAGATTTCCCCAATTGTTTGAAAGAGTTTACCAGACTCCACACAGCAAACTCATGTAAGGCTTTATTAAAGGCAAAGGGTATGGTGTGGTAAGAGAAGGAGGGGCAGCAAAAACACCGAAGTCCTCGTCATCTCATGGGCAAGATCCCCAAGGGTCCTGTTCACTCACATGTGGGCTGCACTGTGTCTCCAGGGTGACCCACCAGGATCTGGGATCTGTGTGGAGAATCATGACTGTGGGAGAGTTCAAAGAGAAGCTCTCCAGGTGGCCCTTCAAGTAATCAAGCCAGGCTTATCCAATCAGATCGGCAAAGCCTGGGTAAAGAAACTGACCCTGGAAGTCGCCAGGGATGTGTAAAGAAGACGCCTTAATCAGTGCCTCTGAAATTCCACTGCCCTCATCTTGGCTCAGGGTAAAATGAGACATACAAGCTTCTCCAGAGATGGAGACGAGCTTTTCCATTCCATCTGTAAATCAAATGTCTCCACAGGGTCTCTTTTGTTTGGATTCCTGGAAGTTTATCTTTCCTTGTGTGAACTCCACCACACAATTAAAGATATGATTGTTGTATTTTTACAGGACTTTCATGTGGTTTTGAATAGGGGACTTTTCAAATGGTCTGGATTTTACTCAGCTGAGTAGTCCTCTATTATTTTTACCAATGTGGGTAATAATACAGTTGGATTTACAGCAGTCCCACTGGGTTGGAACCTTTCCCTGAATCTGGACTCTGTTGGGTGTCTGATCTTCCCACTGAGGTTATTGATCTTATTTCTTATATTTTAAGCCACTGGGTGGGTTGCTGTATGAAAGAACTGTTTACCATCAGACCTCATCTATTTTGCTCAGCTTCGTGTTACTGAAACCAGCCTGAATTGTACCTTATTTTTTTTGGTCCTTGTAACTAGGACAGCCCCTCACTGCTACTTCTTGGTCCCAGCAGTCTCTTCCTTCCACAGGCCACTACTGCTGATATTTGATTTTATCTTGTGCTCAAATCTATTCAATTTATACAGGGAGCTTAAAAATTAAAGATTAAATGAGAGGGAAGAACATATTTTGATCTTTTTCTTTCCTATTTGAAACCAATGTTTCTCTTCAGTTATTTATCTTGGTGGAAATTAAAAATTCTACCACACAGAGAGAGCTCTCTACATAATACGGAAATAAAACTGATTTCTGATTGAGTAAGCATAAGAGCACATACATATAGGTAGACTGTAAGATGCTACAGTGCCTGAATAAGAGTCCACGGTTTCTATAGCAAAGCGGGCACAACGAGCACTTGGGAATTGAGATAGCCATTGGTTTAGTTAACGTACCTCCTCCCAAAGAATAATAAAATTTCTTATTTTCCCCCCAAAACCAGTAGTTGTCCCTGGCACGGTACACCTGCAGAACAGAGAAAGGAATGAATGAAAATACCTTTTGTTACTTAACACTTATACTGTCACTTCTCGTATCATGTCTGAGCTTCCCGATGACCCAGTGAAGGAAGAAATAGCCCCATTTCACAGATTGGAAAGACCTCAAGAACACATAGTCAGCTACTGTAATGTTCTGACTCGCCTTCCCCCCTCTCCCTTCCTCTCTTTCTCCCTCCCTTCTTTCTTCTTTTCTTTTTAAACAATACATTGGAGCTTATTTTTTTCATATCAAGGTAGAATACAGGGATATAATATAAGATTGTCAAAATACTGCATTTCACCACTCCTTCACTTTAGTTTTCTTTTGTATCTTTTGTTCTTATTTGACTCTCTATAGTTAAGTTCATTATGATTTTCTATACATGACTAAGCTTTTAAATTATTACAACATTTTCAGTCTCTTTCTCAGTAGTGGGGAAATGGAATTTTCCCTGAGGGGAAATTATAATTTAACTTGAATACCTTTTTTTATCCAGAAAGTAAAAGAACATAGAACTATTTTCTAAGTCAGGTTTTTAAATAAAACTTTCCCACAATTGTTTAAAGTAAATAAAATGTTCAGGGTGCTTTGAACTCTATATTATTTTTATAAATAATTAAAATTATTTCTTTTATAATTTTATATATATTTTTTGGGTGTTCATTGGCTCTTTATGTTTTATATTATATGCCAGTTATGTATACATATATGGGTGTGTGTATATACACATTTAACCTATGATATGCCAAACAGAAATTTTGAGTGACAAAGCTATACCAATGAATAAAGGAAAGTCTTAGCTTTTAGAGAGCTTATACTTCTTTGGGGGAGAGAGATAATGTACAACTAAATGTGTAGTATTTCAGGTAGGATGCTCTGCAACAGTAACAAAGAGGAGCAACTTACAGCCCTGCTATCACTTAAACATCATAGGCATTTCGATAAGGTCTCAAGTTTTCTCAAACTTATATATATATATAAAACAGCTTCTCAAGCCTTTCCACCAAAGTACCTCTGGTTGGAGTAAAGGGTAAAATGAAGGCTGTGATAACCAAGGTTTGAATGACTAAGACTGTGAAGTACTTAAATCTGTATTTTGTTGTAAATATACTGGAAGATTTACATGCTGATATATCACATGCTCACTTTAAAATAATATTTGTAATGATATATTATAAGGAAAAAACCTTACTGCCATCTCATTGACTAGAGGATGAAATGCTGGTGAGTTTTGCCTTTTAGTTTTAGAAAATTGAATTAAGGGAATGTGTCATTTTATTTTCATTTCAGGTTAACTTTGATTTTCAGACTTTCAGTATTTTATTAATCTTTGTTCATTGCTCAGATTGACTAATCTTAATGATGAAGATGTGGGACATAATGCGCTTTCTGAACCCAAGATTTTATTTTTACTTTATCCTCTAAACTTTTTGGCTGTTAGAGAAAAAGCCTTCAAAATAACTTAAAATTCTTTAGCATAGCGGCATTGCTTTGCTTGTAAGCAGCATGATTTCAATTTGATCTGATTTAGTAATAATAATAAAAAGAAGGAAGTGTTACCGGTTGGGTTGAGTTCATTCTCCTAGCTTCCTGTTCCAACCACAACAAAGAATTGAAAGGCTGAGTCACAATAGTGAAGCAGAGTGAAAAGTTTTATTTGATTACATTCCAAGGGAGGAGCCGGCCAGAGTCAAAGTAGACAAAGGCACTGAACTTTTAGGAGAGGGTCTATTTATCATGTTCTAGCTGGGCGGTGCCTTTTTGATTGACAGGGTGAGGTCATTTGATTGACAGCTCTAGTTCTACACCCATTCCTCTTGGTGCGCATGTCTTTTCCCAGAATGCACGCAGAAAAGCCCATGGGGGCTGGCAGAGCAAAACTGTAATTTTATTTGAATGAGATTATGAAGCAGTATAGTTTGGGCAATTCTTAGTTTTGTGCAATTGTGCCTACGTTGGGACCTGGTTAGTACCAGTTTGGCTGGTCTGATAGGCAAGAAGTTATCTCCCTGCAAAACTGTGGGTAAAACTGCCAAATTTCTAGAACTTCTCTCCTGGCCTTAGTCCATCTCCATTATTAATAGGCTTTTGCAAGGGGTGCAGAGAAGCTCTCCTCCTGTCTGCTGTGTAATTGGTCTGGTGCCTGTCAGTCGCTGGAGCTCTGCCTGGGGAGTTTGTCCTGGAAGGGGTGGGGGAGGCAGGTGCACTCTGGGATGGGAGAGAAGCAGGCGAGTGAGAGGTGCGGCTAAGGCAGCAAGTGGAGCCAGGCCTACAAATAAAAGGTTTCTTTTCCCTTGACTGATTTTGGTTTCACTGGTTTCACCGGTTTAATTTCTCTGGGCTGGGAGCTTCACTGGGGCTACAAAAGCCTTTGCTGTCTTCACGTGGGACCACCTCGTGGGCAGTTTTTGTTGGTTTTTCCTTGAACTTTATTTTCAAGCTCATTTCTGCTCATGTCTATCTTTCTACTTAATGGAAGGCATGTAGGAAGAATTTTGGAATAGTTAACATGTGGATAAAATCGTAATATTTCCAGAATATCTCGCCTAGCTTTAGTGTATTTGCATATCCTCAGGGCTGGAGAGAAGTTCATCTCCATGTCAATGGGTAATTACCTGGGCAACAGAGGGCTTATCTGTACCTGAGAGGTAAGGGGAGGGGCGATCTTGCTTCTGTCAGAGTAGGAGAGAGAGACACCCCGGACTGCAGTTTGTAAGCAATAAACGGATTTTAAACTTTATTTCTCCCTTTGACTGATTTCAGTTGTAGAGGTATTCTGCCCCAGGATTTCCTCTCCCCAGACTTACAACATAGCAAAAGGAAACACTCCAGGAAAAGCTGCCACTCCAGAGTCCCTCAAATATCAGAACCAGAGGTTGATTGGATGAAGAACTTGTTCCTTCTGCCTGTTTGCTGTTCTCTGATCACTAGTGTCATTCACTCTGGTTACTTCACGTGGCCAAGGACACAGCTACCAGCAGACTGGGTCAGACACTTATGTATTAGTGAAGTAAGAGTCTTCAGCACCTGATTCAATTAAAAAATTCTTGGGGCAGGACTCAGTGTTCCAGCTTGCGTTATATGCTCAACCGTGGATGAATGACAATGATCATAGGGTACCTGATTGACCAGCTCGTAGGGTGTGTGTTTGGCATGAAGGAGAACAAAATACAGCACCCAAAAAATACCCCTCTCTTTGGCATATTGTTATTTTGAGTTGGTTATTTTTAAGAAAGAGCAGACACTGAAGCAGCTTTGAAAACTCGGTAGATAGTTACCTTTTGTAAGAGATGTTTACATTTATAAAGGAAATCTCCATTTGTAAAAGTGGGTAGGAAGAGGCAGGTGACTAAGTCCCTAGAGACTCTTATCAATGGAGAAGGCAATGCCTTAAATCTGCATACCAACCACACCCTTGTTTACTGTGCTTTTCCTGGTAGAACTGGTCTTCCTTCAGCCCACCCCCCAACATCTTTGTCTTTAGCTACAGATATTATTAAGGTGGTGGCTTTGGCCATTTGGGGGAGCTCCTCAGTTTTTTCTGGGTATCTCTCATGTATACAGGAGGGATTTTTATTATTGAACTTGTTTTTCTTTTGTTAATCTGTCTTTTATTATGGAGGTCTCAGCTAAGAACCTAGAAGGGTAGAGGGCAAATTATATTTTCTTCCTTATAGACACATCAAGCCCATTGAATAAATCAATGAATGAATGTAAGTAACACTCACTTGACTGTGGTTTGTAGGATTAGAAGAAAAATGACTACTGAGAAGAAATTCTGATAGGAAGCTATTGAGATACTGTTGGCAACATACAAAATGAATGCGGTCAAGATGTGATTAGGAATTGACTCCCAAAGTGGAAACTTGATGTGGCAGATGCTGTAGATGTCTCAGTTCTAGGCCACATCTCTAACGGTTCCTCAATTCATATCACCTAATATTTAGAAATTAGGATGTAGATATAATTTAGAGAAAAAAAACAGAAGTCTATACTTAGCATTTATCCCAAGACTTAAGAACATAGATTCTGCATTTTTTTCCTTTTACAATAGGAAACAATGAATTCTTAAATACTTACACAATAATAACATAACATATGAAGATGACACTCTTGATTTTCCTTTGATAGTTTATTTTTTGGTCCTCATACTGATGCCGGGGTTCTTGTTTGCAGAGCCGAAGAATGAGCTTCACAAACACTCAAGGTAGGAGAGCGAGGTACAGGCTTTTATTTAGCGATAAAGTGAAACGACAGAGCTCCCAGCTCACGCCAGGAGGGGACAAGAGAGTCCGTAGTGGTGCGTTGTCCAGGGGGTTTTATAGGCAGCTGAGGATTTTTCGAGAACATGAAAAAACTTAGGGGTGTGGACTTTTAAGTGGTCTCTGAATATTTAGAATTAACACTGTTAGGGTCCAGGACTCCGGGGTTTCCCAGAGAACAAGACACACGGACACGGAGATGAAAATCCAAGCAAAGTCTTTATTGAGCCAGCAAGCTGGGGTCAACAGCACCTCCCCTGACACGCAGGCCTAGTCCGAGCTGCTGACCCCGAAGCAACTTTGGGTATTGATTATATAGGATCTTCACAGCAGTTACATCAAAGCCCGCGCAATAGGATCTTCACAGCAGTTACATCAAAGCCGGCGCAGTTCTACAACTAATAGGTTTAAAACACACTCTATATTGTAACCAATGGGAAACATTGTAACCTTTTTAGGGAACGTGCCAGTTGCCTGCCCGCTTCAATTGTTATCTCTTGCTTACCCAAGCATGTCTATGTGACTTATCACGGGTTACATCCCCAGGCGTTCCCTGGCTGTTGCCCACTTCTAGTTATCTAACTTAGGGTAGGCGCATTTCTCAGAAGCCTCGGGTAATTTACACAAGAAAAGACTGGGTGGCTCTCGCTCTAGGCAGTCAGGTTAAGTGTCATTAGTTCTTTTTCCTGACTTGATGCTCTCTGCACTCCATTACAAACACAAGCAACTTCCTCTGATGATTTCTCCCTGAGATACCAGCATCTTGGTCTGGGGGCATATGAAACAAGGCCACCTGCTCAGCCCCTCAAGGTGAGCTGAGGTATTGTTTGCTAAAGAGTAACTTAAGAATTTCTAACGTCTTAACTTCTTGGGTACTAAAATGCAATCTTATCTTTAAGGTGGAATTCTTCCTGCCTTTTATTGTGTTGTTTATGCCTGGGCTTACTTGCTAAATTATTTGCCCAGTTTACAAAATTACTTCATCAGATCTGAAGGAGAAAGACAGCACATAGGCCTGGGCCTTTTAGTATGCTAAAGAGAACCTTACACGTGATTATAAATGGTTAGCATGATAAAACATGTGCTACTCTTCTTTATCTGGGGAACATTAACTGATTTTACTGAAGAATGATTCTAGAGCTCAATGTTTAATATAGAGTTTTAGCAGGGGGGTTTCCTTGCATGTAGTTACATTGCTCTGACTGCAAATATCCTGCCCTGCCCCCTCCAGAGGCCCTCACCCTACTCTGACTACATCTATGGTCCCTGTCTCAATACCAGGAGATTTGAGCTGAAGTGATAAAACTTGCTGAGGTGGTTTAACTCACTTTAGTTAACACAAAATAGCCATCTACTAAGTTCTCAGCTTTGTACCAAATCAAAACAGACAAAACTGAGTAATACACAATGCTAGTTTATTTCAAGGAACTGATAATGAAGTTGATGAAGTAAAATGAGTATAAATAATTATACTGCAAATAAATGATAAGCACTGTTAGGTAAAAATCCACAATAAAATTTAAATTCTCTATGTCAATGCTGAGAAAACAAATTATTTCATTATATGGTATTGAGAAAGACTGCAGGAATCCTGTAGAAATAAATAGGGCTTCAAATAATAAAGGATATTTGGGGAAGGCAATGCAAAACTGAGTTAACAGTTTAAACATAACTGGACCTTTAATTCATTAAAATAAATTTTCACAAGGAAATAAATATATTTTGGACATATATACACAAGACCCTATTGAGACAGGGATGGTGGGTGTAGTCAGAGTAGGGTGAAGGCCTCCAGGAAAAGCAGGGTGGAATATTTACAGTCAGAGCAATGTAACAATGGGCAAAGAAGTCCCCATTGAAACTCTGTGAAGCATTATGCAAAGTCAAGGTCACACTAATTCTCTAGGGAAAGATACCTAAGAATATAGACATCTTCAGTGAGATCAGTTAAGGTCAAAAGACCACGAGCACCTTGGCCTTGAATGTTTTGAGTGTTCTGCAAGGGTATCAGCATAACCCATGACTCCGCTGCCAGCCCTGGCAATCAGACTATGACCCAGCCCACCTTGAGGACAGGGCAGGTGATGCAAGTCCACACCCCTAAGTTTTTTCATGTTCTTGAAACATCCTCAACTGCCTATAAAACCTCCTAGACAACGCATCGGTACAGGCTCTCTTGTCCCCTCCTGGTGTGAGCCAGGAGCTCTATTCTCTCACTTTATTTCTAAATAAAACCCTGTACCTTGCTCTCCTACCTTGAGTGTTTGTGAAGCTCATTCTTTGGCTTCGTGAACAAGAACCCGGCATCACTATCATCTTGTGCACATAGATCATACAGGAAGCTAAGCGAATGAGAGTTAATAGGTGAACTCCATCCTTAATTCCCATAAAAACTAAAGAGATAAGAGATATACTACTCTTTGTTCTTTTCTAGTTCATCTCTGACAGTTTTAAAGTTTTCTAATGTGTAAACAGAATCAAGCTAGTATCTCATTTTCAAATGGTGTTCAATTATATAAATCTCCATTTTCTCTTTGCTTTTAATAGCAGGGCAGTGTCCAGTTATAATGGGAGAGCATTTTTTCACCTATTCAAATGTCATTTATTTAAGAAGCAGAATTTTTGCATAATACATCCTCTACAAAAGATCAAGTTGATACATTATTCAGGGAATATTTATGAGTTTATTCATTTGTTTTGCAAGTCTTGCTTACCTGTAGGTGAATTCATATTCATGAGCCAATTTATGTTATTGGCTTATTTTGTGATATCCAGATGTTATTTTTTTTCTCTCTGTATTCAGTAATGACCACTTGAGATTCAAATGCAAACAGTAGTTATAGTTGTCATACTTGTATATCATTAAGAAATGAATAAGTCTCCATAAGAAAAAGCATTTAATTTATTGCCTTCTTTTAAATGAGTCAGTACCATTGGGAATCTTATTTTCTACTTCAGAATAATTTTATGTCTACAACATCTATGTTTATGAAGGCAGCATTTTATAATGCAATACTTTTAAAACTTTTTGGTCTCAGGATCCTCCCTTCACATTCTTAAACATTGTTGAAAAAACCCTAAAGGATTTGTTTTATGTGGCTATGTTACCAGGTGAGATGCTGTTTTTCCCAGGATCATGTCTCAGAGGTAACGAAAAATGAAGCCGACAAGAGTGTGGAGCAACCAGCAAAGTTTTTAATGAGAAGTGAAGCAAAAAGGTCCCCTGCTATGCAGGAGGAACTCCAAGGAGCATGCCATTAGGACTGCAGTGGCTAGGGCTTATAAACATATCAAGGAGGAAGTCCACCTGGTTGCTTAGGACCTGTTGCTAGGGACAGGCTGGGAAGCCCATGTGGTTGCCTAGGACTTGTTGCTAGGGCTGGACTGGAGGATCAGAAAACATCCTTGTTTCTTAGGCTGGCCATTCCAGGAAGTGATCCACGTGTCCTGCTTGGCTAACTGACCACAATGTTGGATGTCAGCATTTCTGCTTGGCTGTTCTCTACCAGGGCAACATGTCCTGTTCTACCTACCCCAGTGACTACCTCCTGTCTCAGTTATATCTAATAATGTTAGCTATATTAGAAATACTATAAATTCAAATGGGTAAATTTAAAAATATTTACTAATATATTTTTAAAAACATTACAAACCAATTATATTAACCTTAATACTGTAGTTTTATAAAAAATTCTATTTTCCAAAACTAAAATAAAAATAGTAATATCATTTATGTGTCAACCTACCAGATTGGCTTCTATTCTTAGTATTTTATTGCTTTTTTTGGCAAGGATAACTCATATTCTCTATTCTGCCCAATCCAACAGGCACTCCTTGTCTTTTTGGTCTAATTTTTTTTAGTTTTCTCTCCTGTATCTGAGGAGAATAGGTATTTACTTATTCATTTTCACTTTAAACATTGTTTTTTAAAAAAAGTAAAAATAAGAAAAATCATCTCTGATACCTTTACCAACACATTTATGATTTCCAACATTTTTCGTTCCTTTGTGTAGAACCAAGTTTAAAAAAAAATCTTTTCATCATTTTTATTTAGCTTTAAGAACATCCTGTAATGCATCTGGTAGTGCTGTCAACAAATTCACTCTTGTTTGCGATAGAGAATGTGATGTAGAATTCCACTTTTGAGTGTTTGTTTGTTTTCAGCACGTTAAAAAGTCTGCTCAGTGCCTTTGGACTTACACTGTTTCTGATAAGAAGTCTTTGGTCATTATCATCTATCCTCTTATATATAAGGAATTTTTTTTTCTGGCAGCTGTAATTTTAAAAAATAATCCCTTTCAGCTTTTGATATATGTGTTTGTGGTTTCTTTGTGTTGATTCACTTTGAGATTTGTTGAGCTTTCTGCAATCTCTGGTTTTATAATTTTCATCAAATTTGAAATTTATGTTAGCCATTTTTTCTTCAAATATTTTCTGTAGCTTCTCTCCTTCTGGAACTCCAACTGAGCCTGCATTAAATTGCATTTTTTGCTGCACCTATCACTATGTTCTGGTCATATTTTTTCAGCGTTTTTATACCTGTACTTTAGTTTGGATAGGTTTTTTTTGCCATTTTCCCCCCAAATTCATTAGTCTTGTCTTTATTAATTTATTTCTATTATCTACTCTTCTATTAGTCCGATTTAGTGAATTTTCCATTTCAGACATTTTATTTTTTCAAACTTTGAAGTTCTATTTAGATTAGTTTTGTTTACATTTATCTTATTATGTCCTTATTTTCTTTCAAAAAAATCCCTGAGTATATTTGTAGTAGATGTTTTTAAAGTCCTTAACTCCTAATTCCATGATATCTATCATTTCTGAATCTGTTTCTATTTACTGATCTTTTTTCCTGGTTGTGGGTCACATTTTTTTATTCTACTTCTATGTCCATTTTGTAATTTTTATTGGATGGTGGATGTTGTGAACTTTTTGTTATTTTGTATATAGATTTCATCCTTCACATTCATCCTTCATTTACATTTTTTCTCTAATTTCTTGTTTGCAACCTTCATAGTGTCTTCATGCTTTGGTGACTTGACTAGGCTGGGAGGGACTGATTGATTCCAGTTTATATGACCTGCTATATGCTGCGAATCCTTAGTTCCTAAAATATAAGAAAATAGGTCAGTTTAATTGCTAAAAATTCCATATATGTATTTTATTCAGTTATTCTGTCCAGGTTATACCTATCCATCAGAGATCACATGTGAATATAAAAAAAAATTTCAATCATGAAATCCTTGGGGGTATCTATTTAATTATGGATAAAAGCAGTAAATACATATTTTTAGTATGTTTTAATAATCACAAAATATTTCCTTTTTTTAAACTTAGATAAGGAAGAGATGAGAAAAAAATCTGTTCATACTTTTCAATCAACTGAGCACAAAATGAAAAAAGATATTGACATGAGAATTTAATGACTAACTTATCAAATGCTTATATTTCAGGTATGATGTCATCAACACATGTTATTTGTTGTATTCTTTTTTATAAAATTCTATGTCATCTACATATTTTTTGAAGCAATTATAATATCCTTAAATCTGATGCTTTAACGTACTTTTAAAAGTGCAATTACCAGCTTGTTTTTTGGTAAGACAATCAAATAAGATCTATCTAGGAGATGCTGAAGGGCCAATTATTCCAGTGGTGTTAATCTAATATGGCTTATTTTTGCTGAAAATTGTAATCCAATGGGACATTGAATCAACATTATTAGGAGGATTTGGGCAAATGCTACAACACTTGCTATTTAACATGGTCTTTTAATATCTTTAATTTTCAAGGATCAAAACTCTATGCTATGGTGATTTTCTTTGGCACTGTAGTTACTGACCAGGCTGTTTTTCTTTTTTTTTTTTTCTCTAGATTTGTTGCCATCTAAGGATGGCAAAGATTTAACACAGTGTTTTCTGCTACAAGTGGTAAATATTCTTCTGCATCACATCGAAAAAACCTTTGATGTTAAGAGTAAAATATTGGACTTTCATCATCCTCATCAGCTTCTTCAAGGTTTGGATGGGTTTAATTTAGAACTGTCCGTTCACCCTGAATCTCTGGAGCAGTTACTTGTTGACCATACAGATACCTTAAAATATGGTGTTAAAACAGGTGATTTTTTGAATTGGCATGCATGAGCTGGAGACTGTATGATTAGCCTTGAGTTTACATTTGTGTTGAAAAATGATCCAGTTTTATTCATTTTTATTTAAAACATTTGTCTAGCTTATTTTCAAGCTGGTGTTACCATATGAATTGTGTTAACAAAGAAAAGTAAATAAAATGGTTTTGGTTTGGTTTGGGAAGTTATATTGCAATGGTAACTAAATGCACAATTTTTATTTACCTCTTCTCATTTATGTATTTCATTTGGCCATATTCATTATTGATGCTCAATTGAGTATCCTTCTATATCAATAAAATATATAGCCCTAAAGTTAATATATGTATAATTATATATATCCTATATGTTTGACTCAAATAAACTGACACTTAACAATAATGTCATTTTGACATCCCAACAACTGTAAGCACCACAAATATTTTGTCTTCAGATCAAACCAGTCAACCACGCCAACAAACAAATAAGATTTGTATTTGAGAATCCACATTGCTGAATTAATTTGAATAACAAAACCCAAAAGTATCTTCATTTTGACATTTATCTTATATAAACTATGGATAGCCTTTGAAGAGATACTATGCAATGTTACCATGTAAAAACCTAGGAAATTCATGGGAATTGCTCATTGGATTTTAATCATTGTAAAAAGATATACCACCAAATAACATGCACAATATGATTTTAATCATACTTAATTATATTTTAAATTCTGTGTGAAATTGTAAGTATGTACACAAACATAAAACTATTTATAATAAATACATTCTTAAGTTATATCTTGCCAATGTATTTATTACAAATAGTTGGATAGATATGTGCACAGTCTCTGTCGCTATATGTGTAAATTACTATTCTGTATGTACTGTTCTCTAGTCTATGTACATCTATCTATAACATTTATTATTTTTATAGCTAGAAAAATCTTCTTAAAGACAAAAGGAAAGCCTCATAGGATTGCAAAATAAAAGGCATGTTTAAAGACTCAAATTCAGCCATATAAAGTAAACACAAAGTT
The DNA here is from genome assembly GCF_040802235.1 of Manis javanica. Classification (NCBI taxonomy): domain Eukaryota; kingdom Metazoa; phylum Chordata; class Mammalia; order Pholidota; family Manidae; genus Manis; species Manis javanica. The sequence goes on from NC_133164.1 coordinate 111,891,718, forward strand.
GAAATAAGTTTTAGCTAGTAATAAAAATATCAAAAAGACTTTCTGAAAAAGTGGGGAAATTTGGAAGCACTTCCAGCAGGTGTAAATCAAGTTATTTTCCCTTATCTAATATTGCATGTGTAGAAAGAATTGTAGGGATCCATCCCCCATGTTCGCATTTCTGGTATCAAGTGCAGAGGGAAAAGGCAACGATGCTGAGGAAGTGAAAAGTAAAGAATAACGAGGAACACTTCACTAACAGCCACAAATCACAGACATTCCATTTCATCCAACTTAGTGAAGATTTATCGAGCCCCTGCTTGTTAAGAAATTATGCAGCTGCTACGGGAGTGGGGGCATTGAAAATAAGAGTAAGTTCCTACAGGAAAAAGAGAGACTCAGAGAACTATGATGTGTATCGTCTTTGAGACATGTTGTCAAAAAAGTGCAAAGAACAATCTATTTTGCAGCCAAGAGGGGATTAAAGTGAGTTGAATATAGATTGTTCAGTTTGACAACTAATGCTCGACAATTCTTTATTAAAATAAATCTTCAAGAAATCATTGTAAGAGGGACATTCAAAAAATGTATATGCTACTTTTGAGTGAATAATTACTTAGTTTTTTGGGTGGTCCTTCCCCCTTTCCCTGAAGCAGCCTTACATACCCCATCCTGGGTCTTCCTAGTTTAGGCACTGGATAGGTTCCTCCCCTTCCAGCACGTGAGCTTTTTCTCAGCTCAGCACCTTCTCGGAAGCTGCTCCTAATAGTCTAATGATCTTCCTCCACTCTGTCTGGAAACAAACTTTGAATCTGACCTGAAAGATCACTTCTTCCATGAAGGCTTCTGTCAAGATTGCCTCTCCTGCTCCCCTGACTGCCTGAGGTCCACTAGGACTAGTCTTATGCATCCTGATCTTTTTCCATGTAGCTCTTTTTACAATTGCAGCTAAACACTGTAGAGGAATGCAGGGAACAGAGCAGAGCCACGCAGTTTTCGTAGAAACTACGCGAGGCTAACATTCCTGGACCCTGCCCTAAGTTAGATAACTAGAAGTGGGCGACCCCCTGGGGACGAAACATGATAAATCACATAGGAATGCTTGTGCAAAGGTCAGGCACCCGGCGTGTCCCCGTTTCAATATTATTGGCTAAAGTATAGAATGTGTTTCAAATTCATTGGTTGTGGTAATGTGCAGGCTTCGGTGCAATGGCTGTAAAAATCCTATATAATCCATACCTAAAGTTGCTTGGGGGTCGGCAGCTCAGACTCGGCCTGCGTGTCAGGGGAGGTGCTGTCGGCCCCAGCTAGCTGGCTGAATAAAGACTTTGCTTGGATTTACATCTCCGTGTCCATGTGGCTTGTTCTCTGGGGAAGCCTCGGAGTCCTGGACCCTAACAAACACATTTGTGTTACATTTGATTAATGTATTTTTCTTCCCATCAGTCAGTAAGATCCATGTGGTAGCCACTATGTCCACCTCATTTACCCCTGAAACTCCAATATTGAGTGCTGTCCCTGCATATGATGGTTGCTTAATAATGTTTAGCATATGAAATAAAATATGCTTGATCCACGTGTTAACTGAGAAACTCCTATACAATGTAATCACTTTGTAGCCCTGTGTTTTTATTTTGGCCCATTTGTCTTTTTTCTAGGACATCCTCTATTTTTCAACCAGCTCTCCAGTGGACTAGATGTGATTGGACTTGCAGGGGAATGGTTGACAGCCACTGCAAACACCAACATGTGAGTGTCCTTCTGGGCCCAAGGAATATGAGACTAAACACACATAAACGCATGTAAGCAAGAGTGAAGATGTAGAATGTGGAAGTTCTGCTGGATAGGATTTTGCTCTATCAAAAACAAATAGTTGATACTTTGATGGAAATGCCAAGAAGCAGCTACCTGTTCATTGGGTGACATATTTGAGGTATACCTGGTCCACTGGACAGTCTCTCCAGAAACTTGCAGGGTTTGAATTCCCTGCTAAGTAGTAAAGGTCAGTTGACTACTCTGAGCTAAATCCAGTTTTTAGGATTAGAGTCATTTCAACACTATCCAAAACAGGGCACAGCACAGAGCCGTCTGAAAGATATCCGCAGGTATATGGAAGTTATCTGAATGTAAATTAGAACCTCAGTCTGATCCAAGGTGAAGAAAGTAAACTGTTAAAGAAAAGTTAAATCCAGCTCATTTAAGTGTGATGCTTTTAAAGTTTTGACCTTTGCCACAGCAAAACTGTTTGTCATATGAAAATGAGATACACTGATGCAGTGTTTTGAAGTCAAGTTAATTTTAGGGCAACAGTTTTCCAGGCTAAAAGGGACAGAGAAATAATTGGATGTGAAATTGAAAGGAACAGTTTGTGTCAGATGTTAATATAATTTAACTAGCAATCAAAAGAGATAGCTGGTAGAAGTTTAAACTTTAACACCGAGAACTAAACATTTATGAGGAAGGACTGCTTTGCTATGTGGAAAAACTGAGGTTTACTTTAACTGTTTAGTTATCATTGGGATTTTAAGGATGCATAGTTCATGTGGAGTAATCAGCATTTTATAGATATGAAATGCAAATAAAAAGGGCCTACATAGTTTACTGCTATTTTTAACTTTTATTGCTTGATTATGTCCTTTAAACATGCATAGAGTAATACTTGAAAATAAAACCATATCTCTTGACACAAATGATATATTCTACATGTTATATAAATTCTTACATACTATGGAGTTGACATCTCCTTCCGTTGTTTAGAATCCCATTGTTATGAGTCTTCATCTTCCCTGTGAGGCAAAGAGATTTTTGGTTTAAACAGCAAAATAGTGGAAAGAACATGTGGGAGATGAAAAGAGAAAGGATTTAAGAGAGAGTTCTTTATCTTCCAAGTTTCCTCATTTTTAATGAATGGATATCACTTATGATCATCTGAGATAGTGGAAAAGCATGTGAGATGGAATAAAAGAATCAGATTCAGTTCCTACCTTCATGGCTCTAGAGTGCTGTGAAGTTGTGCGAGTCTCTGTTGTCTGAGAATAATGATGCCCTCTCCATGGAACTGAAACAGGATCAAAAAGGTAATGGGTGTAGAAGCGGAAATCGGTACCGCACATTCTGGAGGAAATGAGCCTCAGTGAAATAAAAGTCTGTAAGGCTTGATTTGTACTTTGTTCCCCTTAGAACAGAATGGCAATTCTAAGAGGCAATGGAGGTTTTTTTTACTGAGACTCTCTGAAGAGCCCGGTGCAAGACCTTCTGTGATACTGCTTTGTTAGGGCATGCCATCTGGGGGAGCAGGGTTGAGGAAAGATGAAGGGCATCTGGTTACTGCAAGAGGGCATTATAGACCTGGCTGCATTTAGTGTGAGCAGAAGTGAGTGCGTCATCTCCTGGGATGTAGTGCCCCCCTTGTAAATGACTGCTTCTGTAGGGAGCAAGGTAGAAGACCTTATTCCCAGTCAGGTCTCCTCTGGCCAAATGACCACACTGTGGGATAGTTAACTTCACCGTACATAATGACTGGGCAATCCTGGGACTCCCATCAGATTCCATGACTTGTCATACCTGGGGACAAAAAAGAAGCTCGGGGTTGGAGGTCAGTAACTGTGGTGTGGGTGGAAGGCAGTTCTTTGTTGGGTTGTGGGTATGTCTGAGTGGAAGTGGTCATAGTGGTGGCTGGGCCTCAGTAACGTCTCAGGCCATAGAGACAGAGCAAACAGACAGCATCTGAAGTGGCACAGAAATGGTGGCTGACACAGGTCATCTATATTATACATCAGAACACTTCAAGAGGTCTTCAAAATTCTTTTGAGGACAAATAAAAAGATTCTTGAGAATAATTGGACCCATTCTTTGATTTCAGAGCCTACTGTAAATACTTCATTGTTTATTGTATATGGTCTGTATAGAGGAAAGTTTATGTTTTTCTTTTTCATCCCAGCTGCTGTCTGTGGAGCTGAGTCTAACCCCGCAGTGTGACCCAGAGGAGAGTCCCACCATCATGCTGACAGAATTCTTGCCCTTGGGTCTCATTTTGTTCTTTTCTTGTACCATTTCCTTGTTTTGAGACATTAGTGAAAACACAATAGCCTTTTAAAAAATGTGTTTGCTTAAAGTACAGTCTTTAGGTAGAAAATGTTTGTCAATCAATTTTTAGAAAAGGCTTTTTCTATCTCCTTGTTTTGCAAAATTTTATCTGGAGCTCTAGATGTCTGTCTTTTTAATTTGCCCACTAGGGATTATATGTTTTTAATTTAATTTAATTTGACATTTTTCCTTGGTATCTGAGCATTTCTGGCCCTAAGAGTATTGAATGTGTGCTGAGGGGGTAGGGCTTTCTTTCAGAATTCCTTTTGGTGGAAAAGAAATTTCCAGCTACTGCACAATAGAAGCTATGATACTTTCTTTGTAGAACTAATATGCTCTTAATCTGGAAAGGACAATTTATAGCATATAAAGTTTAACTGTTTCTTGAACAGTCTACTATAGAACACAGAAATGTGTATAATCTTATCTAGCACATGATTTTTATCCTCTTCCATTTTGTACAATTCATAGTAGAATTTCTATATATGGACTCTAGGTTTACATATGAAATAGCTCCAGTATTTACTATCATGGAGAGATTTCTTCTCAAGAAAATGCATGACATTATTGGCTAGGGAGAAAAAGAAGCAGATGGAATATTTGCACCTGGTAAGAAAAAGCAAGAAATCATTTCTAAACGCTAAATGAAGTATCTATTAGGAGACACTCAAAACACATTCCAACTACTACTATTATTGTTAAGAGATACTGTAGAGGAATGCAGGGAACAGGGCTGAGCCACCCAGTTTTCATAGAAACTACGTGAGGCTAACATTCCTGGACCCTGGCCTAAGTTAGATAACTAGAAGCCAGCAACTACGTGAGGCTAACATTCCTGGACCCTACCCTTGTAGGATCTGAAAAATCAAAAGTTAGCATAAGTGCATAAGTACAGCCATCTTAAAGGCTTAAACACCACCCTCTAACCTAGAAGAAGGAAAATTATTAGAATCTTGAAAAACAAGTTAGTCAGCCAGTGTTAAATGTAGTGACCTTCAGTTAGCTAACCTCAAATTAGTTAATCATGAACACCAGGTGGTGGGCAGCTGCAGCCTTCAGACAGCTAACCTTGGTTGGATAGTCATGCATACCAAGCTTATCTTGCTGAAACACTGTGTAAGAAAATACTGTCTTTTTGAAAATGCTATGCTATAAAAACCTCTAGCTTTAGCTGCTCAGGGTCCTTGTTGAGACCTGCTGCGTCGGGCTAACTTGGACACCAGCTAGCTGGTTCCTGAATAAATTCCTCTTGCTTATTGCATCAAGAGACGCCTTTCGTGAGTGATTTGAGGCGGTGTCCTCCTCTGGGAGAATCCAACAACCCTAAGTTAGGTAACTAGAAGTAAATGACCCCTCTGGGGTCAAAACTCATGATAAGTCACATAGGAATGCTTGTGCAAAGGTCAGGCACCTGGTGTATCCCTGTTCCAATTTTATTGGCCAAAGTATAGAATGTGTTTCAAATTCATTGGTTGGGGTAATGTGCAGGCTCTGGTGCAATGACTGTAGAAATCCCATATAAACCATACCTAAAGTTGCTTGGGGGTCGGCAGCTCGGACTTGGCCTGTGTGTCAGGGGAGGTGCTGTCAACCCCAGCTTGCTGGCTCAATAAAGACTTTGCTTGTATTTTCATCTCCGTGTCCATGTGTCTTGTTCTCTGGGAAACCCCGGAGTCCTGGACCCTAACATTTGAGGGCTCATCCGGGATTCGTGTGGCTTCCCTGAGAACAAAGGATGGCTGGATGGAAGGTCTAATTGTCCGGATGGGGCGGTGTAATTCGAGGGTCGCCCCCTCGTATCTGCATAAATCCATTATAAAGCGGGAGTCGCCATCCTGTGTATGGTCTCGGGTTAGTGACCCCGAGTGAGAAAGTCCGGGTTGGTAGTCCCGGCCCCTGGGTTAGTGACCCTGGGTGAAGTCCAGGTGACTAATCCTGGCCCTAGGGTCCGAGTGACTCGGCCTTAGGAAGGCAAGTCCGATCAGCAGGAACCTGGCCCCCGAGGAGGACGGGATCGAGCTCGTCACCCTGCGGCAGTCTGAGTGGATGCCTTTCGGGAGAATCACGAGAGTTTTTGAGGATCCTGAAAGTGGTGAGTGTGGTGCGCACCAGAGTGAAAGAAGGACCGGTCCGAACAAGTGCGATCAGATGTGGTGTGTGTGCTTAGTGTTATCATAGATTGTTTTATTGTGTTTTGGTTTCAGTTTATATTTCTTTCTGCGCTTTTTATTTTAAGTCTCCCTGTTCTAAGGTTCCCTGTTCTTTCCATTCCTCCTCTCTGCCACTAAATCATTCCCCGCGGGCACGGGTCGGGCAATTAAGAGCCATTAGGGCACCCGCCGCTAGAAGACTCCCGTGACAGGATAAGGGGGTCACAGCCGCGAATCCCAGATAAATTCACGACCCCTGCAGAAGAAAAACTGTGCAACAACAGGCACCCGTTCACAAGCACATACACCAGTCATCTTGTTAGAGTGGCATCTCTACCTTTTACCCTTGTCTTCCTCGTATTTTTCACTATGGGCCAGACTCAGACTACTCCTAAAGGTCTGATCCTTTCCCACTTTCCGAAGGTTAGGAAACAGGCCCTGAATGTGGGTTTTAACATCGAGAAAGGTAGGCTCGATGCTTTTTGCTCAGCCGAGTGGCCTTCCTTTGGAGTAGGCTGGCCGACCCAGGGGTCTCTTTCCATGGACCTTATTGACAAGATCAAAGCCGTTATCTCCCGGGCAAACCCTGAGGGCCACCCTGACCAACTTCCCTATATCCTTGTTTGGGAAAATTTGGCTAAGAATCCCCCTTTCTGGCTGAGGCCCTTTTTGGTGGAGAAACTTCACATCGACCCACCAAGAGCCTCCGTCCTAGTTACCCAGGAAGATTTAAAGTCCTCTAATCGCAGGGCCAAAAACCCGAGTGCGCCGCCTGTCCTCCCGGACAGTTCTCCTCTTTACCCCCTTCTGCCGATTGAGCAGCCACCCCCGTATGCGGAGGAGAGGGGTGAAGCTGCGGGAGGATAGAAAAGGAGGCTGGGGAACCCAGCAGGAACCAGGCAGCCGCAGCTTCCCCAGACTCTTCAGCAGAGGAAGGCAGGAGGCCGGAAAGAGCTTTCCCACACTGCCCCGCCCTGGCCCCACGCTGGGCGCCAGGTAGAGCTGGAGGAATGCAGTTAAGGCCTCGGGGGGCCAGGGAACAAGAAAGGGAGGCTCCCTCCTCCACCTCAGAAGGATCAGTGCCGGTTCTGCCTGTGCGTGCCATCGGTACAGGCATCGCTCAACAATATCAATACTGGCCCTTTTCATCTAGTGACCTCTATAATTGGAGGACTCAGAACCCTCCCTTCTCAGAAGACCCCAAGTGTCTTATAGGTCTGGTGGAGTCCATTATGTTTACCCATCGTCCCACATGGGACGACTGCCAGCAATTGCTCTGCACCCTCTTCACGATGGAAGAGCGAGAGCGTATCCTCAATGAGGCCAGGACAAATGTCCTCGGAGAGAATGCAAGACCCACTACCCTCCAGCCCATCAACGATGAGGTGTTCCCACTTACGCGCCTGGATTGGGACTTCAGGACTGCAGAAGGTAGGGAGCGTCTCCGGGTCTACCGCCAGACTCTGATGACTGGTCTCCGGGTGGCTGCCAGACGGCCCACTAACCTGGCTAAGGTAAAAACTATTGTTCAGGGGGAAATGGAAAGCCCAGCTGTGTATCTGGAAAGGCTGTTTGACGCTTACCGGCAGTACACCCCCATAAACCCGGAAGCAGAGGAACATAGGTCAGCTGTAGTCCTCTCATTCATCAACCAGGCAGCCCCCGATATCCGGAGAAAACTCCACAAGCGGGAGGACCTGGGGGAGATCTCTATTAGAGAGCTGCTGCAGCAGGCGGAGAAGGTCTTCAATGCTCGGGAAACTCCAGAGGATAGAGAGGAAAGGCTGAGGAAAGAGAAATGGGTAATGCAGGAGAAAAATAGGAAGGAAGACAGAGAATTTCAGAAGAGGGAGAACAAGAAGCAGAGGGAGGAGATGGCCAGGATATTCCTGGCCGGGGTGAAGGAGGGCCCTAGGCCACCTCGAGGAACAGGACCCCGTCAATCCCGACTAGGATGAGATCAATGTGCCCTGTGTAAGAGATATGGACATTGGAAGAGGGAGTGTCCCCAAAGGGGGGAACAAGGAGGAGGGAACCCCGTTAAAACCCTGCATCTAGGAGAGGAGGCTTGATGGGGACGGGGCTCGGCACCCCTCCCCGAGTCCTGGGTAACCCTGTGCATGGAGGGGACTCCCATTGGGTTCATGGTAGACACTGGGGCACAATATTCAGTTCTCAACCAGGCCCATGGTCCCCTGAACCCAGGACGCACAAGTATAGTCCAGGGAGTGACAGGGTCCAAGAAATGTGCCTGGACCACTAGCAGAAAAGTGGACCTAGGAAGGCATCAGGTCTCTCACTCATTCCTGGTCGTAACTGAAAGCCCCGCACCACTGCTGGGCAGAGACTTATTAACCAAGGTCGGGGCGTGCATTCATTTTGAACCTGAAGGGATAAAGATCATGGACAAAGAGGGGCAGCCCCTACAACTGGTGCGTGTGTTAACTCTGTTCCTGGCTGACAAACACCGTCTGTTTCAGGTGGATCAAGAAAAGGGGGGCCGGGGAGAAATGGACTCTTGGTTGCAGAGGTTCCCTTCCGCATGGGCCAAAACCAGGGGAATTGGTCTCCCCAAACATCTGCCCCTGGTCATTGTTCAACTCAAAGCCACGGCCCTACCCATCCCGGTCTGGCAGTACCCAATACCGGAAGAGGCTAAGAAAGGGATAGCACCCCATATTCACAGACTGTTGGAGGCAGGAATCCTTAAACCCTGCCAATGTGCATGGAATACGCCCCTGTTTCCAGTAAGGAAGACTGGCAGTAGAGATTATAGACCGGTGCAGGACTTGTGAAAGGTTAATGAGAGGGTAGAAGACATTCACCCCACAGTGCCCAACCCTTACACCCTACTCAGTCACCTGCCACCCTCACATGTGTGGTATAGTACACTGGACTTGAAGGATGCCTTCTTCAGTATTCCACTCTCTGAAGTTAGTCAGCCTATGTTTGCCTTTGAGTGGCAGGAGCCAGGGGGAGGAAGAAAAGGGCAGCTTACCTAGACTAGACTGCCACAAGGCTTCAAGAACTCTCGCACTTTATTTAATGAAGCCCTAAGCAAGGACCTGGAGCCCTTCTGCAGGAGCCACCCCCGCGTGACACTGCTGCAGTATGTGGATGACCTGTTGCTGGCCACAGAAACCCCTGAGGAGTGCGAAGAAGCCACAGGGAACTTGCTGGCTGAACTAGGCGAACTGGGATATCGAGGCAGGGCCAAAAAAGCCCCCATCTGTCAGAGGTCAGTAGTCTACCTGGGGTACAAAATATCTAATGGAGCCAGGTGGCTAACGCAGGCCATGAAACAAACTATCCTGACTATCCCCGTCCCTACCTCATCTCGGGGAGTGAGGGAATTTCTTGGCTCAGCCGGGTTCTGCAGGCTCTGGATTCCAGGGTACGCAGAAATAGCCCGACTGCTATATGGAGCAACCAAAGAAGGGCCGGGCTGGCAAAGGATTCAGGAGCAACAGGAGGCTTTTGACAGATTAAAAGCAGCTCTCCTCCGGGCCCCCGCCCTATCTCTGCCAGACCCAGAAAAACCCTTCATCCTGTTTGTAGATGAAAAGAAGGGAGTGGCAAAAAGAGTCCTGGCTCAACAGCTGGGCCCGTGGAAGAGACCTGTGGCCTATTTGTCCAAGCGGCTAGACCCAGTGGCCTCTGGATGGCCACCTTGTCTGCATATCCTAGCAGCCATTGCTCTACTAGTAAAAGAGGCAGACAAGCTGACTTTTGGCCAGAACTTGAGAGTAACAGCCCCACATACCATAGAGGGGATCCTCAGGCATCCTCCAGGAAAATGGATGACGAACGCAAGACTCACCCACTACCAAGGGCTCCTACTAGATTCTCCATGAATCACCTTCTCTGACCTGGTAACCCTAAATCCTGCCACCCTTCTGCCGGACCCAGATCTGTCGACCCCCACCCACGACTGTAGAGACATCCTTTCCAAAATTATCCAGGTGCGAGCAGACCTGAAAGACACACCGTTACCAAACTGTGAGCTAAATTGGTATACGGACGGGAGCAGCTTTGTGCAGGAGGGGGTCAGGAGAGCAGGGGCAGCAGTAGTAACCCACGATGGGGAAGTTGTCTGGAGTGCAGCTCTGCCCCCTGGCACCTCAGCACAGAAGGCGGAACTTATTGCTCTCACTGAGGCCCTGGAAAGAGCAGAAGGCAAGCGGGCCAACATTTACACAGAGAGCAGATATGCCTTTGGCACTGTCCATGTCCACGGTGCCATCTACCGAGAAAGAGGATTCCGTTCCACAGAAGGGAAGGGACTGAGGAATCTGCAAGAAGCCCAAAGACTACTAGCTGCTGTCGAAAAACCCAAAGCGGTAGCAGTTATACATGTACCGGGCCACCAATCAAGGAAGACACCTGAGGCCATCGGCAACAGCCATGCTGATGCGGAAGCTAAGAGGGTAGCCCTCTCAGACTCCCTTTTACTTGCAGCCCTCGAAATACCCATACCCGAACTGCCTGCCTTGCCACCCAAACCTGAGTATTCCCCCCAGGATCTTGAGTGGATTAGGAAACAAGTATTGGGAGAAGTGTCTGGGGAGGGAAACTGGAGTAGAGACCAAGAAGGTAGGTTGATCCTGCCAGAAGCATTAGGATAGTACATGCTTGCTAATCTGCATAAGTCCACCCATCTAGGCTGGAAAAAGCTGCTCAGCCTTTTTTCAGTCTGCACAGTTGGTGTTTCCCCACCAGAATGAGGCAGCTCGTCAGATCACAAAAGAATGCGGTAGCTGTGTAATGCTAAGACCAGCCCGAAGAGGGCTGCACCCGGCAGGTACCCAGGAAACAGGGAGGGCTCCAGGGAGGAACTGGGAAATAGACTTCACCGAAGTAAAACCAGGAAAGTATGGATATAAGTATTTGCTGGTTATGGTAGATACCTTCTCTGGTGGGTGGAGGCTTTTCCAACCAAGCATGAGACTAGCCAGGTAGTAGCAAAAAGATTAATTGAGGAAATCATCCCCAGGTATGGAGTCCCTGAATCTATAGGTTCCGATAACGGCCCGGCTTTTGTAAGCAAAATCCTGCAAGGATTAGCCCGAGCTTTGAGAATAGATTGGAAGTTACACTGTGCTTATAACCCACAAAGCTCTGGGCAGGTAGAAAGAATGAATCGGACCCTAAAGGAGACCCTTTCTAAATTGGTATTGGAGACTGGCGGGGCCTGGGTGACCCTCCTTCCCTTAGCCATCTTCCGTGCTTGGAACTCCCCCTATGTACATGGTTTAACTCCATTTGAGATAATGTACGGGGCTCCTCCACCTATAATTCCGTGAGTGCAGCTTCCCGGTGCAGAGAACCCGGCCCCTGACTATCTGAATGTGTTGCAGGCTCTTGCCAAAGTGCAGCAGGAAATCTGGCCCCTGATCAGAGCATATTATGAGGGTGGGAAAATTCTGAGCCCGGAGCATGGCATAGTCCCAGGGGATATGGTATGGGTCAAAAGACACCAAGTAAGGACTCTTGAACCCAGGTGGAAGGGACCTTACATTGTATTGTTTTCCCACCCCCACTGCTCTCAAGGTTGACGGTATTGCTCCTTGGGTGCATCACACCCACGTTTGGAAAATCCTGCCTCACAAAAACCCGGGTGATCACGAGGAAGAGTGGAAAGTGCAGCAGCATCCTGCGAATCCCCTGAAAATACACCTAAGCCGAAGATGAAGGGGTCCTGCTGATAAGTGCCTTCATATGGACTCTCGAGGAAGCTACATCGGTGAAGCTGATTCCAGGACCCACAAGAAAACTGGGTTCGGGTCTCTCCGGGTTAGGTAACCCCTTATGGGAAATGGTGCAGGCATTCGCAGAGACTCTGAGCCGCACCACTCCCTCCCTCACCGATCCCTGTTGGTTATGCTATCCAGGTTCACCCCCCTTCTATGAGGCAATCGGGATAAATGGCTCCTACAACACTAACGACTCCTATCCCACTTATTGGGACAGGGGGCCGAGGGGACTTACAACCGCTCAGGTCTCAGTCGCGGGAACGTGTGTAAGCTCAGTCCCGATAGTCCGGAGCCAGTTATGCTCGTCCTACACGTACAATACATGGAAGCAGGACAAATGGATCATACCCTCCTCGGGTTGGTGGCTCTGTTTAAAGACAGGCCTGACCCCGGCCATATCCACCTCTGTGTTTAATGCTAACAGTGAGTTTTCTGTACTTGTGGCCATTCTACCACACCCAGTATATCGTTCTCATGAGACCCTCCTTTCTTATTGGGAAGAATGGCCGAACCCCCACAGGGAAAAAAGGGACGTTATTACCGCCTTGACCATTGGGGCCCTTTTTGCCCTAGGGATGGCAGGGGCTGGCACAGGGGTCGCAGCCCTTGTAACTCGAGAACAGGGGCTCACAGCTCTGAGGCGGGCTGTCAACAGGGACCTAGAACAGCTTCGACAGACAATATCAGACTTGGAACAATCTCTTACCTCCTTAGCTGAGGTGGTCCTACAAAACAGAAGGGGCCTGGACCTCCTGTTCTTAAAAGAAGGTGGACTGTGTGCGGCCTTAAAGGAAGAGTGTTGCTTCTATGCAGACAAAACAGGTGCAGTCAGAGATTCCCTGGCCAAACTAAAGAAAGATCTAGAGAAGAGGCGTAAAGAATATGACAGTAGCGAAAGCTGGTTTGACTCTTGGTTCAAATACAAACCTTGGTTCGCTACCCTACTCTCGGCTGTTACAGGGCCACTGGTCATCCTGCTGTTATTGCTTACGATTGGTCCATGCATAGTAAATAGGCTGCTTAGGTTTGTGCGGGAAAGGGTTAACGCCATCCAACTTCTGGTTCTTCGACAGAGATATCAGGCCTTGGATGCCGCTGTGGAAGATTCCTCAGTTTAATCAAGAAAAGGGGGGGAATGTAGAGGAATGCAGGGAACAGGGCTGAGCCACCCAGTTTTTGTAGAAACTACGTGAGGCTAACATTCCTGGACCCTGCCCTAAGTTAGGTAACTAGAAGTAAACGACCCCCCTGGGGTCGAAACTCGTGATAAGTCACATAGGAATGCTTGTGCAAAGGTCAGGCACCTGGTGTATCCCTGTTCCAAGTGTTTCAAATTCATTGGTTGGGGTAATGTGCAGGCTCCGGTGCAATGACTGTAGAAATCCCATATAAACCATACCTAAAGTTGCTTGGGGGTCGGCAGCTCGGACTTGGCCTGCGTGTCAGGGGAGGTGCTGTCGACCCCAGCTTGCTGGCTCAATAAAGACTTTGCTTGTATTTTCATCTCCGTGTCCGTGTGTCTTGTTCTCTGGGAAACCCCGGAGTCCTGGACCCTAACAATACATGTCCACAAGCCTCTGTGTTAGTTATAGTTGCAAGCAAAGTTTCCAGAAATCGGTAAATTAGGAGTTGTGTCATTTGATTTCCTTCTCCATACTTTTAAGAAAGGATATTTTAAGAATAGCATCAGTGATTTGACACCACTTCAGTTTCAGAAAATTCTCAGATTGTCATGATTTCAGGGAACACTTCTGATTTTTGAGATTAGATTAATAGTCATTGTGTTTCCCTTCCATAGATGGGAGTATATCAAACCTCTGGGGTATATTGGCAGTGTGATATAAGCAGTATCCTGAGAGAAAAAGGAAAGGCATGATGGTGCTTCCAGGCATCGTATTATTTGTTTCTGAACAAGTAAGTACAAGGTTCAATTTTTCCAACTTTTAAAAATCTCCTAAAATAAACTATAAAGTAGTTTGAAGACTGAGAATGTTAGTTTCACTGTTACATTTAATATATTCAGTCATCTCTGGGTCTGGATCCAGATATTGGTCTGGGCGTATTGATACTGGAAAAGGAAAAACAACTTTCTAGTCAATATAGGCCCTGTAGATGGGCAACACAGAGAGATGAGAATTAAAATTTAACTTCAACATATGAAGAATTAACAAAGAATGTGTCTGTAAATATAAAACATTCTATCTTTGCCAAAAAAAATCAAGCTGTAAAAATTTTAAAGACTTAATGGTTCTCTTTAACATTGAATGAAGAGAACAAGGATGTGATTAATGTTTTATTTTTCCAGTTAGGACCAAAGGAATCAGTTGAAAAGTTTATCTTTATGGACTAGGTCCTAAGCCAAATGTTTTTTATATATTCACTGAAGTCTCCTTTTGTTTTAATGTTCCAGTATTGTGCATAATCTTAAAAAAAAGAATCAGTTCTTCCCTCTAATAAAACTGGTCAAGGTTTTCTTTTCTTCCACAGCAATATTCATGAAATACAGTGTAATAGTGGTCCATGGCAAGGGTTGTGCTCTGTGATAGTGCCTTTTAAGAGAGGTGTTACAGCTTTCTTGATCTCATAAAAGGCCATGATAGGGTCTGGGAATAGGGCTTGAGACAGGTACTTGTGTCTAAACATATACAGGTATCTCCCAAGTTTGAGAGTTTGCAATTTGCCACTTAACTTTTAAAAAAAATTTTGTTATCATTAATATAAAATCACATGGGCAACATTGTGGTTACTAGATTTCCCCCATTATCAAGTCCCCCCATACCCCATTAGAGTCACTGTCCATCAGCATAGTAAGATGCTATAGAGTCACTACTTGTCTTCTCTGTGCTGTACTGCCTTCCCTGTGCCCCATCCCACGTTCTGTGTGCTGATCATAATGCCCCTTATTCCCCTTCTCCCTTCCTTGCCACCCACCCTCCCCAGTCCCTCTCCCTTTGGTAACTGATAGTCCATTCTTGGGTCTTTGAGTCTGCTGCTGTTTTGTTCCTTCAGTTTTTGCTTTGTTTTTATGCTCCACAGTGCCACTTAACTTTTATGAAAGAACTACAATATTACCTGTTTTCGCTAATGGAAAGAAATCCGAATCGAATTTTCGCTTTTATGAAAAAAAGGCAAAAAGCAAACACAGCATTCAGTGTTGGATTTGAAGTGAGCCTCTTGGAGGCACAGCGCGCCCTGAGCTGCCGGCCTGGACTGCCCAGCCCCTTCTCAGGAGCTACACTCACAATCTCCACACCAGGCCGCCAGAGCTTTGAACTGTGGCTGTAACCATCAGTGCTTCGTATCGATTTATTTTGTGTACCCGTTAGTGAGATGTTTCCTAAGGTATCAGAAAAGCCTTCAAGAGGTTATTTTTTTGGGTCTTGGAATCCTAAAAAGATTTACCATATGAATTAATGGTAACATCTTCTCTGCTTCACGCCATTTCAGTTTAGGAAAGGTTTCTTAGGAACTCACTTTGGGAGAGCAAGGGAACCCTGTGTGCATGCATGAACCCACTCAGAGCTATGTATCTATGCTCTTCAAAGCACTAGTGTACATGATGACTTAATACAGGACAATTAATGCCTTTCCTATTTTCATTTTTTGCCCAAGGGTCATTATTCAATAAAAAAGGCTGCAGCGATCCTTGGTATTGGAGCTGATAATGTAATTGAAGTAAAATGTGATGAAAGGTGGGTGTCTTAACATATTGACAAAAATTTATATTATCATTATGCTTCATAGATTAAAATACCATTTTTCTATTCTGATTTTTAGCAGGAACACTCTCCCAGATTGATTTCAGTAACTTTCAACTAAAAGAAATTATGAAAAAAGTACTAAAGTTATCCTATCCTACTGTTAAAATTTCTTTACTAAATACAGTCTATACAAATAGAATTGCCATATATCTGTTCACTGTTTTAAGTATATTGATTAACAATATAATAATATTTAGAGATAAAAAAATAACTGCTTAAAAAATCTACAAAGTGAAAATATATTACCATTTATCATGAATCTCAATCTTCAGAAATAAACAGTATTACAAATATTGCATATATTCTGGAAGATCATTTTTAGGCATATCAAATTTATTCATACATCAGTTTTGTGTTGTATTCTGCAACTTGATATCTTAATTTTTTTGGTTTTAGAACATGTCTTAGAAATCTTATCCCAGGAACTTATATAGACCCTCCTTATTCTTTTTTAATTCAAAGTTTTCCATTTTATAAATGTAACATAATTTCACAAATCTTATATAAAAAGACCTTTAAGGGTTTTCCCTTAGATTTTCATATTTAAGAACAATGATTAAATGAATATAATTATGTAAATATATTCAAGTGTCTGTGTTTCATTATTTCTTATATGAATTTCTAGAAACTGAGTTATTGGTTCAAAGAACACAGTTTCATGAAGATCTTTCATTTGCCCTTCAAACATGTTTGAGTTAATTGATACTCTTATCTATAATTTGAAACCCAAATATTACTGATTCTTTTATACTTGAAAATTCTGACAGACAAAAATGATATTTCATTGTTTAAAACAATGGATGTCTTCTAATATACTGATTAGCCAACTGTAATTACCACAGGTTGTCTACTCATGTTCTTTGTCCATTTTTTATTGGTAATTTATTATGGGCTTGTAAGAAATCTCTATATATTTAGAAATTCTGATATATATAAAGCATATGAATATAAAATAACTTGCAAATATGTTTTGTAAGTTTATTATGCAATACTTTATATTGAGTTGTTTGATTTTCTTTGGGAAACGTTAAAAACTCATATTTTTAATCTTGCATACAAGTTTTTCTTCTAATTGGTAGAATCAGTATGTTTATTAGCTCATAATATATCAATGTGTATATGCATTTTTAAGGGGAAAGATGATTCCAGCTGAGTTAGAGAAAAATATGCTACAAGCTAAAAGAATAAGTCCCACACTTGCATATTTAATGTGTGAATACATCTTTATTTGCTTGACCTGTGTTCATTAGTAGAAAAAATTGGTAAGGTAATTGCTAAGAGCAATAAAATAATCCCTAAACATAAGAAATTGCTTATAAAATTGAAGTGAAATAATTTAAGTAACAATATTTCTTTAATAATTTTCTGTTAAATCAAAAGCAGTGTTACCAAGCCCTTTACTAAATAATCTGGTCATCTCTATTTTGGTGGTATTACTTTCTGAAAATAAATTCAGATAGAAATACTCAGAAATGAAACTCAGAGGCAGTGATACGAGTTCATCTGAGTGAGGGTCAAGCTACCTTCTTACAGCTACCAGTGCCATACGTACCTCAGAATATTTGAAATTATTAGATGCTTAATGCTCTTGGTCCAGGTTAGCAAGCTTCCTGATGTCCAGAAATGTACTACTTAAGTAACAAGATCAGCGCCCCTCTGGACTTCACGAGATTGTAAGAATGATCCAGCTTTTGTCACTGCCAGGGCCAAACTCCTTTTTGTGTCGCTGCCACGGCTGGCAGCACAGTGTTCGGGGCCTTTGACCCTTTCCAGGGCATTGCAGGTATTTGTGAGGCTCGCAGACTCTGGCTGCATGTGGATCTGAGTCCCATCCTTTCATCTGGCCCACAGTTCCCCTTTTTAACGAACATACTCTGTGAATGATTCTAAAATGTCTTAGTTGGCATTGCAGGCAAGGCAACAATTTCTCTGGAGCCTAGTTTTTATATTAATTTATAAACCTCATTTTGTAATATTTATAATGAATAAATATAGAAAAAGAGTAGTCTTATCAAGTGTTTCAAAGAAGTCTACACCTCTATCAAGATTCAGGCAAACAGCTTAGAAAATCAATTTGAAGAAAGAGTTAGACCCGATTTTAAATCAAAAGAAGATTTAACACCTTATTCCAATATATGTTTCTTCATTAGCACCTATTAAGGAAATCAAAACTTTTGATGATATTAATTTAGTACAATGACTCTGGACAAATACTTCTTTGGCTTTGATTAGAATTGAGCAAATTTAAAGTTATTTAATATGGCAGATATTTTAATTTTTCTGTAGTATTGCCATTTTGATGCCATCTTTTCTGTCTCTAAAGATACGGAAGGTGTCTGTTTGAATTAATTAGAAACCGAAGACTTCACTGTGTCATGAATAGACAATGAGAATTCATAGGAGGACATTTTAAAATGCATTCTTCTTGTAAGTAGGATAATTATAGCCAAGTTTATAATTGTCTAGCATAGCAATTAAATCTTCATCAACTTTTGAATAAAATTAACATAGGAAAAAGCAATTGATGCTATTTAAAAAGAAATAATATAAGGACATATATCCTTTGTATCTGTTGTCAGCAGCAGGGGGAGGTGGCTTGTTGATGTCCAGAAACCATTCCTATAAACTGAGTGGCATTGAACAGTAAGACCTGGGCCACTGCTTGTAAAAGCAAAAGAACCAATTTATGCTGATATTCTTTTTCACTACATTGTGAGCACTCATGGGAGCTGTTTTATCACCTAGCGCCAACTCTGTGACCTGGGATCCACATAAACTCATGGGCGTTCCCCTTCAGCGCTCTGCTATCCTGATCTGGGAAAAAGTAAATGATTTCTATTTTTAAAGAAGTGACATCTATTTTTAAGGCATCAATAAATGTCTTGTTAATGACTGGCTTCATTGTGAATATTTAAAATCAAAATAATTGTGTCTTCGTTGATATGAACATAGTGCAGCGCCATTTGTCCTACTGGGGAAAACTGACGCTTCTACCTTGACATTTAAGCAGCAGCCATTGGGTAATCGAGGGGCCACACAATCGAATGACTCAAGGGCACAAGTAGCACCTCAATGTGTGGATATGATCTGGGATGAGTTGATAGACAGTGATGCGGCCTCTAGAAAACCTGATCTTTCATTTGGCACTTCTTAAATACACCATGAGCAAACAGTGTATTTTAAGGATCAAATTTGGCCCACTGGCTAATTTGTTATTTCAGAATATAGGGCCCAAAATGCAGTTCATTTTACAAGTGGATAACTATGAATAACTGCAATATATTTTTAGCATACAAAGCACAAATTTGTGGGCTGTATGAAATTATTTCCTGCTTATGTGTTTGTGTTTTATCTCCATCCGTAGTACATGTGAAGCCATTCAAGGAGATAAGCCTATGTATCCTCCAAGGAGAGATGCAATTATAAAGGTTGACTTGAGCATTCTTAGCTCTCTGTCTTTGTCAGAAATACAAACACATTTCATGTAATATCACTTACAGCTTTGTTTTCTTTCTCTCATATTCACAAGCCATCCCAAGGGTTTGGATATAAAAATAAAGTGTCTTTCTTCCTATTATAAACTGCATTAACTAGCACAGCTCACTTACCTGAGTACTTAATGCCTACTTCATCTTCTCTAGTTCTGAGAGTCTTTACTCTCTCCCAGCCTCGGCTGTCCTCAGCAAGTCAGGCTGGAACTATTAGCTTTGCTTCAGATCTGCCCAGTTGACTGAATGGCATCAGTAAAATGACAGCTGCCTTGCATTTGAAGCCTGCAGGTTAACAGGCTAATCCTTCCTGTCCACTCTGGTGTGTCCAGGACCCAGACATTAAAGTTTGGCTGCATTTGTTTTCCTAAAGAGGCTTTTGAGTTTGGTCCGTCTCCCTCTTGCTAACAGGTCTAGACTCAACCATATTTCTGATACTTTTATGTTTAGGGCACAAGTACAGATTTTCTGCAGTCTTCCCTCATTTCTTCACCCATAAAGAGTATGCTGAAATAGTATATTTTATTCTATTATCATTTATCATGTGTTTCTCGAAGAAGTTAAATTTTTGCTTTTGGTTTTATACATCCTTTTTGTTTTTTCTTAGAGATAGATGGTTGATGGAGGTGGCACATAGTCCTTAAACTACTAAGCTTTTACTCTTTTTAAATCATCTCTGGAAAGCAAGCCTATTTTGGTACAGTCTTAAATTAAGATGAACATTTGATTCTTATCTGTTGAAGCATCTGAGAGCCCAAGGTTGCACACAGACATCTGACTCCTGCTTTGATGAGTAGTACAACCTGAGTATACTCAATATTTAATGGATATGTTTTTCTGATGCTGAAAAGGCACTTATTAATACATACTTTGCTGAAATTGTAATATGCTTAATTTTGTTTAGTGTCCAGCCTGCCCTGACTTACCCAGCCTCCTGCAACCCAGACTGTAAACTCAGTGGGGCAGTGTTCCCCCCTTTCCTCCCACAGATCCCCTGCCCCAGCACAGCATTAGACAGATTGCACGTGTTCTAAGTATTTGTTGCCTGAATAACTCACTGCAGAAGCAATGGATAAATCTCATATTGATTATACTGTTTTAAAATATTTTAAATAGTCCCCAACTCTTATCTAACACAAAATTAAAAGGAGAGTTTGAGACAGACTAGAGAAAATAATTACATGTGCAAATAGAACACCCAAGATACACACACCTATATGTCTATGTATATACCTTTTCTTTTTTCTCCCAGTGCTTCAGGACTAACCAACACACTGTGCTCCTTGCCCCGGGTCCATAGCCTCTCCTAAAATAGTGTGAGTTTTTTCCTTTGGAAGTTGGATTTCCACAAATTCCAAGACAAACTGCTCTTTTGTCAGATCCCAAGTTCATCCCTGTATAGATATTGACCTTGAAAAATTACTTAATGTGTTACAGTACCAGTGTTTCCAATCTATAAAAATGATAATGATATAATAATAGTGCTTATGTTACGAGTTTTCTGAGGCTCAAATTATATAATATTTGTGAAGTGTCCAGTATATAATAAACACATAATAAGAATATTGTAATTCACTTCTTGTACAAATACTTATGCTCAGTATGTATTTAAACTGTTCCTTGTCACTGTGCACAGATTTATCCTTTGTTAGGCTGAACAGCACAAACCCTTCGAGCAAAGCCTCTCTTTCATTGCCTGATGGGAAACATTTCTTTCCTCTAGTGATTCTTAACCATCCAAAGCAAATGTTTTCTTCATTCTTCAGCACTGAGGAGGAATGTTTCAACATCTTTTATATGAGAAGAAATGGTTAGGAAAGCACAAAATTAAATGAATGGGTTATTTTATTCTCTACTTTGGCCATCAGAGCATTTTATTGACTGGCATGTATACTGTTGATGTATGGGAGAGTTTAGGTAAAGTGAACTAGGCACTCACTTCTCATTAACTTCAACATGTGACAGTATTTCAAAAATCAACAGAAACTTCAGTGCTTCTAAAAAAAGTTAAAAACAGGTATTAATCCAGTTATACCTCCTGCTGTTCTAGATAAATACAAAGAATAACTGAATATATTAAAATAATGAGAAAGTAACACATTTCTATATAAAATAAACAAAATTTTATTTAAAAGTGCATGTAGAGTAGAAATGCTATGTTAATTGAAATAAATAATTGTAATTTGTTATTGACATGTATATGACTTACATAGCAGATATATTATTCCTTTTTTAAGGTCTTCTGGAAGCATGCAACCAGATGCAAGCTGGGTATCTTTTCCAGCCAGATAAACTCTATGATGCTGACTTTGACACTGGGGATAAAACCATTCAATGTGGCAGACATGTTGATATCTTTAAACTATGGTTAATGTGGAAAGCAAAGGTAGGAATTTGCCATCTCATTTATTAGGTCCTATTTATTTGGATACAAAACAGACTATTCCATTTTTAAGAGCTCTATTTGGGTGTTTTTTTCCAAATGCTAACCCCATTATTTTCCCAAAAATTATTCAAGGAAACCACTATATTTCTAATTGCAAATGGTAAGTTTGCTATCTCAGGTCAAAATTCTGAGGTAGAAAAACAATTTGGCATGTTCCACCATCACTGTATGTTCTTAAATTACAAGAGTAACAATCTGTTAGGAATATAAACATGTTTGCAGTTTTTCAAAACTTAAAAATTTTTAAACTATTTTTTCCTGTCTAGTAATTAGAATTGGTAAGAGGTAGAGCTACTCGAAGTCAGTATAGAGTCTCAGATGTGAACACTTATTTATTGCCTGAATGTTCAATCTACCTTAGAGTCAAGATCAACAGATACAGTTTCCCCAAAGATTTTGACAACAGTAGGACATGTTCTGTACCCTTCTCCTGCCCCATATTTATAATTTGTAGCTTAAATAAATGACACACTTTTAGGAATCTATTTCTATCATCCCCTTCCCAATCTCCTATAGAAAGACGGACATCAGGTTCTGTGCAGATGAAATCTTTGACATAAACTAACAGCACTGTTAATACATTACTGACACTGTTATTTAATTTGAAGTAATTTTTGTTTGTTTGGTCAGAAATCTACTCCAAAATCAGAGACACCACTTTTCATAGAAGTCACTCAGCAATAACCTGATGTATAGCCAACACTTTGGTACAGAAATATCAGTTACTCAGGAAGACATTTGGCAATTAGTTCATTTTGGAGGTTTCACCAATAATTTTCCTTATTCAAAGGTATGCATTCTGTAAGTTCTTTTCCTGAAGAACTTTAACTAGCCAATTGGGAAATTTCATTAAACTTGCTTTAAAAATCAAAGTTCAAATTTTTGCAAACACAAAGCTCAAACTTGTGTGTAGATCTTTCACTACCAATAATCCAAATATCTCTCAAGCTGATTCTATGCCAATTTTATTTATGTAAATATTTTCATGAACTTCATCAGCCTTTTAGGAGGAAGCCATTCTCCCACAACTTAGCCATCAATCAAAGCCCATAAACCTGTCTTCATCAGAGTATATACACCTAGATGCTTGTCACAAGGTTCATCCTTGAACTCGCAAATGCTCAACAAGTATCAAAACATTTTAAAAAGAAATATATATATGTATAAAGCATTATGAAAAATTGCATAGTTCATATATTCTTTTGTGCAATAAAGGAGTGGCATTCAAAGTTTTTAACACAATCTATAGTAAGAAATACATTTTCTGTAGTGGCTCAATAACGCACCCAGGCACATACACAAGGTGATTAAAACAAGTTTCAGTAAAAAACCTTATATGATATGCTCTAATATTTTCTTTTCTATTCTACCTCATTGAAAGAAGGCTGGTTATAACTGACTCAGTTGTTTCTCTTCTGCACTTGGTGGGCTATGACCTGTATTCCAATAGATACGGATGAGCAAATTTAACCTGGATAAAGCCAGACCACCAGAGCTGTATCTTATTGGACCATCGTATTTGGCCTTCTATAAAACAGACTTGAGCAATGAATTTTTAGTACCTATATTTATTTATTTCATCCCTGCAGTAAGCATAACATTTTCAGAGGAGATGAATTACTTACTTGCAGAATATCTCAGTGCCAATTCTCCAAACCCATTTCTCTCTTCAGGCAACATGATGAGGGCAGGTCACATCACCCTACATGTGCAAGGGGACTTACCCTGCAGGAGAGGGACCCTGAAATTAGGAAACTGGAATCTCATGTAAGAGCCGACACACCCACTCTGAGAGACAGGGCCTGTGGGTAGGGGAAAGAGAGAGCTGGAAGGGAAGAGGAAAGAGAGAAAGCTTGTATTTACTTCCAAATGCAAAGGAATCTTCTTTTGGCATAGGAAAGAAAGGTCTCTATCCCACTCTACCACAGAATGAAAGCACATGCTTCTGGGGAGATAAGAAAGATTTTATTACCCTGTCAATGGCAGCAGATGATTACACAAAAGCTCAGAATGCAGTGCAAGGGAAACGTGTTTCCCATTAAAAAACCATTTCTACACCCTGGAAATTAGGTTCAGGTAAACAGCCACGACAGGCTTGAAAAGGAGTAAACTTGCAAGTTTATTAGCACAATATGTAACTATTTAATATTTAAACATTTGATATGGGAGCCTCCACCAGCATTCTTTACAATAATGGGCATTAAGATCCAAGCCTTATGACAGAAATAAAAAAAATCTACTTTGTCCTCATTTGTTCTAATTACACAATAAATACTTCATTGATGCTTGAAAAGGCTCCATCGTTATGAAATTCATAGTTCCTATAAATAAAATTAATTACATAAAATACTGTGGTAGATTATAAAAATAAGTAAGAAGAAAATCACATAATAATATAAGATTGTGTATCACAAGTAAATATAATGCAGAAGCTCACTTTTTGGATGGATTTTCTCCATCGGTTGGATGGGTTGTAGATTCATAAAATGAATCTGTTTTGGCCAATGGAATGCAATAGGGAGCTTAATTGTCCAAAAACCCCATATGCTTCTCTTAAATTCATAATTGCATTTGCTCTGAGGCTGTGTTTCCCAAGTTTTCTCCTGGCCAATGACTGAGCATGGCAGGGCTTCTAAGCCATTCTCATTCCTGAGAGACCAAACTCTTGTGACAGCTGACTTAGTGTGAAGACTCCCCAGTGGTCTTTCTGAACTTTCCTTCAACTGCGTGGCAGTCTAGGAAGCTTCTGTTCCCACTCTGCCTGCCTTTTCCCTTCACACAGGGGCCGACTTAAGTCTGACATCTGTCCCAGTCTAACTGGCCCCTTCCCACTGTCTGTCACATAGATGCTTCCACTAAGAAACCTTGTATCTTCACTCCCATCTTCATTTCAGCTTGTGGAGGACCTGGTCTAATAGCGTCCAGTAAAGCTTAGACCAGAAGTTCCATCATCTTTAATATTCAATCTTTGCAGGTTTTTGACAAAACTTAAAGATGCATTTGTAATATGGACATGTATTGATATTTTTCACTGCCAGTTCAGTATGCACGAATGCCGCCAAAAGTTCTATATGGAAATCTCTTACGGATAATAAACGCTGTGGCAACTACTCCCATGATCCTTAGCCCCATTTCTTCAGAATCACGAGTAGGAGCATTCATCACCAGGAATGTCTATGAACTTTTTTGCAAGTTTTTCTTCTTTCCTTTTTAACTATTTATAGCTTACCCCTAAACCAGACTGCTCTCAGAGAAAAATTTATGGCATGATATCAGATGATAAAGTGCTTATCACAAGAAATTAGTCCATCAATATTTAGTTATTCCTACATTTCAAAGACCAACTAACTGCCTTTTCCAAATTGCTTGTTTAAAATTGTGAGAGTTGTTGCTTTGAACCATATGTTCTTATAATTGCAACTTTTAAACACATTTTGAAATTATATATCTAATATGCAACATCTTATATATAACAGTTATATATATATATATATGGAAGATACATGGTTATATTTGATTTAAACAGAAAGTGTGGCATCTTGGGGGTGTCACCATCACTGCCTACTCAGCTGTAGATGTGCCCTGTTCACCTTGTACTTGTGTTGGGAGTCCCTGAGCTCCCATGCATCACATGACCCGTGGAATTCTGAGCTCATTGAGCATTGCAAAGGCTATGAGGGAATGGGGTGGCAAGGAATGATAAACATGTATGTTGCATATAAATCCTTAGCTCACACACATGATCCATTATCCCATTGGACTCCACTTGCTCAAATTCAAGTTAAATTTCAGGACAGCCATAGTGGGGAATTAAATTTAAGCATGAAACCCTTCTGAGTACGGGGCCCTGTGTGATAGTGCAGGCAGCACACTCATGCAGCCAGCTGATCGCAAAGGCTGAAGTACTGAGATACACTGAAGTACTACTTCATATGGTTGTTAAGGTGCTACACTACACAAGCCTATAAAAACTGGGAATGCACACCCGCAGCACGTGCAGTAGGTGTAGGGACAGAAGCAACGAGATCAGGTAGGGAGCAATTTCAATAATGCAGGAGAGGGCAACTGTGCCAGCATAGTGGCAGTGAATAGGTTAAGATATATTAGATTCTAAAGGTAAACCCAATGGAATTTGCTAAAATATTATGTGGAGGGTGGGAAAAAGAGGAGGATCAAGGATAAGAAAACTTTGGTATTTTGGGCTTTAGCATGTGAGGGATAAAACTGATACGTTACTGAGATTGGGAAGACTGTGTGAGTAACAAGTTTGTAAGCAATGATCAGGAGTTGAGTTTTGGACGAGTCATTTTGCGGTGTTTATTATTCATCTGGGTGGAGATTTGAATAAGCAATTAAATATAGAAGTCTGAGGTTCAGAAATGAGGTGCCTCATGAAAATAGTGTGGGAGAGTCATCCCCCTGTACACGTAGTACTTAGAGCCACGAGACAAGCAGAAACCATCAAGGGAAGGGAGGTGCATGGAGAAATGGTCAATTTTTCTGTGCCTCAGTTAACCAACTTATAGGTCCTTTTAAGAGTAAATTAAAGGGTACAAAGCTCTAAACTGCAGCCTGGAATATAGCAGAAACTCAAAAGTTGTTAATTTTTAAATACACCATGCCAACAAGTATGCCAAGGGCTTTATGTATAGTATTTCTCCTACTCCGCACAACATTATATAAAATTTTTAAAAATTTCCTCTACATATTGACAGATAAAAACTTTATGTCAAAATATTTAGCAAACATTTGTAGATCTAGGCAACTGAAGCTTAGAAAGGCTAGGTATCGGGCTTCAAGTTCAAGATGTAGGGGGTCAAAGAAGGTTGAAGATCTGGAAATAAAGTTGCAGTGATAATCGATAACACCTACTACAGGTAAGATAATCACATATTATTTTTTTAACTGAGTACATTTAAATACATTTAATAAATTTCAATGCAATTTAAAGGAGCTTATTTGAATGGAAACTTTGATTTTCTTTTTAAATCACAGGGAATCTGTGGCTTTGAGGCACAGATCAACAGTTATATGGAACTTGCAAAATACTTTTATAAGGTTTTAAAGAAAAAAGATAACTTTAAGCTGGTGTGTGATACAGAGGTAAGGACTCTTTTAGCTGTTGTTTTATTTTAAAGATAGTTTAATGGATCTATACTTTCTTTGCTGAATATTCTACCTTAATCTTACCTGAGATAATTATAAAAGCATTCTTAAATATTAGTATAAATATTTTATTTTATCTAAATGCAAATCATTTAGGGTTTAAAACCTTTTCCTTTTAAGTTCTATGTCTTACAAGCCAAGGGGCCAAAAAAAACCCTTAGTTTTATGATTATATTCTACCTTTTCATTTTTAAGACAAAATTAAAACTATTTGGTTATGACTGCTTTTCTGATTTCTCTGGTACTGAGTCAAGAGTAATTTAATTGTTCCTAGGTCTTTTCTTATATGGTAGAATATACAGTTGGGTTTAGTGTATAGTAGGTGATATAAGAGAAAGTGGGCTTTAAATTACATGATAGTCTTTGGTAAAAATTGTTATTAAGGCACTAAGTAGATACTAATGAAAGTTGAGATTTTTGTTAGCATTATATCCACATTCCTTTCCATGGCCCAGTGAATTATCCAATGGTATGAACTCAGGCTAACAAAAGTAACAATTAGGAAGCAAAGGTGCTTTGTTTATCTTCTAAATTACCTCCCTCTGACTCTATTAATTTTTGTGAGACTTCCACAGTCTTAAGTGGAAATTAGAAGTAAAGGAGTTTGTTTTCAATACTATACACCCACTGATAGCTTGTTTTCCTCTCTGAAACGAACGTTTATTTAGGAATTAGGTAGGGTTTTAAGGATACTTGTAAAATCACTAAGGAGTTAAATAAGGCTTAAAGGATACTTGTAAAATTTTTATCTTGAATTTAGCCTGAGTTCACCAATGTCTGTTTCTGATACTTCCCACCAAGACTTAAACGTATCCCAGAAGGTTCTAAAAGAGATCAAGAACTCCAAAAGGTAAGTCTGTGTGTGTGTGTGTGTGTGTGTGTGTGTGTGTGTGATGTTTTTCATTTTGATATTGTCTTTTAAATAATGTGTCTGGTTAGTGTGATTGGTTAGTGGATGCAGTCATGTGGTCCTAAGCCACTGGTTTAATACTTGCATGGAGCAAGTGAAATCTCAGCCCATCAATTATTTGCAAGTTAATCCAGTCATAATTTATACAATGGGAAAACAGTTATTGAATGCTTAATATGCAAGCTAAGTTTCCTACCATTGGCTTAATTTTTCAGTTAATATTTGTCAGGTGTTCCAATAAGAGTTAGAGGTGTAAAAGTGAGTAAGACAGCATATCAGTCCTGAGTTTGTTAGAAGGCTTAATGGGAGAAGAGACTAGAATATAAATAACTACAGCTCCTAAGAGCAGTAGAAGAGAGTGTAAAATACTTATTATAAGGTCATCTGAGCAAAAATTTGAGAGAGATTTTATTACAGATTGAAGAACAATACTGAACAAAAATATCAAATGAATATCATAACAAACAGGATATATTAATGATGTATATATATTAAAGATAACCACCATTATATATTATTTATCACATACATTTATTGTACATTTTTAACCTATCTTATGCAGGCATCATACACAGCTGCCCCTTGAACAATGTGGTGTTAGGAGTGCTGACCTCCCATGCAGTTCAAAACCTATTTTTAGCTTTCAACTCCCCCAAAACTTAATTACTAATAGCCTATTATTGACTGGAAGCCTTACCAATAACATAAACAGTCAACACATATTTTGCATGTTATATGTATGAAATGCTGTACTGTTATAAAAAAGGCCAGAGAAAAGAAAATGTTATTAAGAAACTCCTAAGGAAGAGAAAACACATTTATAATACCATACAGTATTTGGTGAAAAAAATCCTCATATGAGTGGACCTGTGTTGTTTTCATGGATCAACAACAATTTGAATATATATATATATATATATATATATATATATATATATATATATATCTTACTTTTGAGTTATACCAACATCACAACCACTTAGATAATGTGAGGTGCCTTAGGATATGTTGAACAAAAACTATCTGATATCAGTGTTTAAGGGCATCAACTCTTACTTTTATTTTTATTGAAGTATAGTTGATATACAATATTATATTGGTTTCAAGTATACAACATAATTATTGGGCAGTTATCTACATTATTAAGTGCTCACCCCAATTAGTGTAGTTACTATCTGATAACATACAAACATATTACTGTATTATTGACTATGTTCTCTATGTTGTAATTTCATCTCCAGGACTAATTTATATTATGACTGAGGTTTTGTGCTCTTTATCCCCTTCGACTATTTCACTCACCCACCCCCAACCCCTTCCCCATGGGAATCACCCATTGCCTTCTCAGTGTCTGTGAGGCTTTTTCTGTTTTGCTTTGTTTTTTTTTAGATTCCACATAGAAATGAAATCATATAGTATTTGTCTTTCCCTGCCTGGCTTATTTCACTTAGCATAATACTATCAACTTTTAATATCAGAAAATGTCACTGGGCTCATAAGTGCTGAGAGAAAATAGAGATTGTTTTGTTTTGCTTGTCATAATACCCCCTATTTAAATATTTTATGATTTGAGGGGAGTATTAGGTGAAGCTCTTAATTTTTTTCTAGACACATAAGTGTTATCCTTCACTAGAGTTAATTACTACCAGCTGACAGTGAGTTAGGTGCATTTACACAGACTTGCAAGCTGGTTCCTGGAGGTCCACACAGCTTATCTATCAGAGAACGGTCCCTTTTAGGGTCCCTTTTAGGAGTCTGCACATGTTCCTGAAGAAAGGCAAGGGGGAACCATGAAACAGGTTTTTAAATATTGCAGTCAATAACTAGAATTTGTTATTTTATAGTCATGTTGATTCATTAAAATATTAAATAAGTAAAGACATGAAATGAAATGAAATGCTGATTAAAGGTGATATGTAAACATGTGCTTCTGCACTGCCGTTACATAAAGGGAAAGTTAAGTAATGGGTGGCATCTGCAGTGTTTTAAAAGTAAACTGTACGCGGAAGCAGAAGTTTCGAGAAGGAGAGCGTGTTGAGTAGCTATAGAATGCTCTCCTCTGGCTTTCCCATGTGTCAGTGCCTCTTGGCCCTATAATAATAATATACAAATATGGTACAAGGCTACAGGCATGGTATTGCTTTAGGAGCTGTACAGGACAATGAGGCAGAGTTTGTCTCTGACATTTATGAAGAAACTGTTTTGATACAAAACAGGTGACCTGGTAGAAAGTCTCAAGATATATATAATTCAAATAATGAAAGTTATTATTTCATGAATATGCTATTTTTCTATTCCCTATTTTATCTTACCTCATTCCCAGATACTTCTATTTGATTGCTATATAAAATAAGCAAAATGTCACGTAACTTTCTTTAATGCATTCTAGCATACATGCAGTATTTTATGCATTTGGTAATTGTGAATCACCGAGTAATGAGAGTCACAGTATGAATACAGAGCATGCTGTTTTTTTTTTTCTGTACTAAGCCGCTTTATAAAGGTTGTGCCTGATCGTTTTATGTGGCCTGCAGTTTGCTTCAAACTGATTGGTGGTTATGTAGCCATCTAGAATGTGGAAGAGTGTATACTTGAAAATCCCTTTACTAGTATTTGCATTTACACACAGATTGCTCCATTGATTGAAGCACAGACACTAGAAGAAGGCACAACTATGATAAGCTACCAGCCAGGTGGGGACAAAGTAAATTTTTTTCAAATGGTCTTTTTTAATCCTGCCACAAGACAAACAGATGTTGACTACCTTATTGATGAAATTGAAAGACTTAGGAAGGATTTATGATACTTCAATATGAACTTCAATATAATACTTAATGTGAACAAATGTAAATGCTAACTCTAAAAAAATCTACTACTGTAAATGACAAGGAATACTATGTGATATCCTCTCTTTTAGAACTTCTATTCTCTTTTATCCTATGCTATCTAAGATGAGGAGAGGCGAGCCAGTTCATTGAACATAAGTAAATAGATAGATAGGTTCAAGTTTATTCATGCACTTGTTATTTAATAGAAATTGCTGAAAATCATTAAATGTCAGGTACTTTTCTGGGTGGGTTTAGAATACATCAGTAAATAAGAAAGAGAAAAATTCCTCATCTTATAAAGTTAGGGAAAGTTCCATTGTGGACTTTCACAATGTTGTTATTTAATTTAAAAAATTAAAAAATGATTGTAACTTAAGTATTTTTAAAAATTTGAATCACTCTGTATGTGTTAGTGTTTTTCTTTCACAATGTATACATAGATCAAATCATCATGATGTACAATTCAAAATCCTATAATTTTATCTGTCAATTATACTTCAATAGAGCTGAAAAAAGATATTTTCTAGATATAGAAAAAAGCAAATGATTCTATAAGCTCAATGAAAGCTGAAATCTTAAAAATTAGTGTCTCATGATGGGAAAGGTGGAAGGAAATATAGGATTGAATTTAGAGAAAAATATGAAGAAGGAAAGAATTTAAACATATGTATATCTCCTTTATAGCCTATTAACAATATACTTTCCACAAATGGACAAAGAGAAGCATGTACCCAGTGAGAAATCTGTAGTCTTGGCCGTGTAGAGGCTCAGTGTATAATTAATGTTAGTCCTGAATATTTAATCATTTCCTATGTCAAACAGATCCAGAGATTTAAAAAAATACACTAAGCAAAATTAAAGTTCTTTATTGGTTTTGTCTTTATTAATCCTTCAGGGTACAATTAAATATTGTCACGGTTCTCCAATACAGAGAACTTTGTACCTTTCTGTTTTCCAAGCTATGTTGCATTCATTCAAATTAAATGTGGGAGAACTTTCATATTTTAGAAATAAAGACACATGAATTGGGCTAGAAATTATTTTTAATTGTGCTTCTATCAAATAAATTAGACATTTCATGTTCTCAGAGGAAATAAAAAATTAATTATACTACCGACTTTGATAGGTTGCATCTTTGTGAAATATAAGGCATAGCAGTTAATTGTCTAAGTGCAATGTATCCTTTGATAAGAGTTACTGCTCTAGACAGGAAGGTTTATTCCAAATTTGATCTGGTTTGTCATAAATATAAACCTGTGTCTTCCCTGTGGATTATTCATAGTTGCCTCTCATTAGTTGCCTATCATTACATGAAAGTTATCACAGATTAAACGTTTCCTTACCGTAAGTGCTCTTTTAAGTTTCTTTGTCCCTATATTCACAATTTTAGTTATTGCTTTTATTTTTTAATAAGCACTTTGAAAGAAGAATATACTAAATCATAATAGCATTTTAATATAATATGTGCATTAAGTGGTTATATAAACTAGTTTAAACAGTGCTTTCTTCCAATATACGTCTATGAATTAAGTAAGTGTATCTTGTAGAGTTTGTAGAAATCCACAAATTTGATTTATTCAGTGGTGCCCTGTGAATCACAAGGAACCTAAAAAGAAGTGTTCCTTTATTGAGGTCTGCAGCATTTTAATTATTTGGATACCTGTTTTACACATTGTTGAAAGTTTGCGACATTTAAGGAAAAGATAATATTCATTAACCTAGGTCAGCCTTTCCCCTAGTGAACCTGGATTATTTTTTATTTCATGGTCAATCAAAATTATTTTTGACACAGAACCATTGTTCCCATGTCTGTTCTCTCGATCAAGGGTCTGGCATTAGCCTTGTATTACATGAAATAATGTCTGAATTTACCTTCTGTAA
This sequence comes from Manis javanica, assembly GCF_040802235.1. Lineage (NCBI taxonomy): Eukaryota > Metazoa > Chordata > Mammalia > Pholidota > Manidae > Manis > Manis javanica. Next base: position 111,924,166 of record NC_133164.1, read on the forward strand.
CTTATAAGAATTCTGTAAAAAGAGTTCTTGCTGCTGAAATAACTTAATATAAAATTCTTAAAGAGATTTACTAAGTTCATTTTTTCTTTTGAACTTTTCCCCCAAATATTACATTATATTTTTAAAACAATGAATAGCATTCATTTAACCAGCAGAAATTACTAGCAGAGAATCTCCAAAACTTAGGGCAAAATGGGGTAGACCAAAAAAATTAATCAATGTATCAGAATTTTTTTTCTTCAATTCAACGTACTACCATAGAATTGTGCACAACATATGGACATTGATTTTTGGAGGCAGTTTCAGGGATAGATGAGACGAGGAGCAAGCCTTGAGCTGAGAACACTAGTTATACAGGCTACAGCAATAAACCAAGGAGGGATAAGGGACTGGTAGCACCAGGCAGTAGGGAATTAAGAGCTATTTAGGAAGTAAAATCTCCAAAATGCACTGGTAGATAAAGAAAAGTTCAAAGAGCCTGAAGTTTCAAGCCTGAAAGACAGGTTAGATCTTCGTAGCACAGAAACCCAAAAGCAAGATGCACCTGAGCACAATGTCATTAGTCCACTTCCTTTGCATAGAGTAAACAAACTGGAATTTATGGATTTATAGAGTTCAGCTCTCTGGAAAATCTCACATGAGCTATGTAACTATCTGAGTACACAGTGGAGAGGTTTCACAACTAAGTTCCCTTCTGTGTAATTAATGTAGCATTACACATTACTTTGAGATTTCATATGTTAATGTAGGTCACAGAACCTCCTGAATGAGCAAAAGAGGACCTGGGGAACTACTTGACGATTCCAAACCTCCCCCTGCTTTGTGCTTCCCAGTTATGTCTGTGACATTCTTAGTAAAGCTTCGTACTGGACAAGATCTCTGGTTCGATTCTGACTTGACAGTCAGATCCTGTGAATTATCTCAGTGATTATCTAACCCAGGAGATTGAGTGAATGCTTGAAGACTGGTCTACGTGAACCTTACATTTTCCACTGCAGCCCTACAGATATGGACCCTGAACAGGGAAAAGCCAACGGGGCACTGGTCTGGACTCTAAACACTCTCTCTTTTGCTGAATTGTATTGCTCTATATCCTTGGATTCTTCAGTTTTCTGTCTGGCTTTTTTCTCATCCCACTTGGTCCCTTAACTCTCTGACTGGAGAGTGATTTTCTCCCCTCAAGTGTCTGGCTTTGACATGAGTCTTCCATCTATGACACAGCTTTTAATGTTCATTCTGCCCAACCAGCCAGACTCTTGGCCACCACCCCACAGCAGGAGTTCGGGGTGTCAGCCCCAGCCAGGCTCTCTGCCTCACTTGTCACCCTCATTGTTGGCTCTCATCTGAATGCTATTTAACTCTTCCCATCAAAAGTGTAGCTATCCTACAAAGGACAGCCCAAGGTTCCTCATTCCTGATTCTTTTTCCTAATCCAAACCCCCACTATGGAACATGGGTACAAACCAATATTTTGCAAGATTATTGGAATTTATTCCTCCAATATCATGTGAGACTTCTTATCTCTAGGTCCCTATGATAGCTATCCTGTTACAAATACAACTAAAGGCCATTAAATCTTTCCGATCTTCACTCCCACATGGAATTTCCTTTCACCTAGAAAAACTTTGTTAGAAGCTTCCTTGATAAAGTTATGATAGTGGTTATGCTGATATATTATTTAAACCATATATAGGAATAGTAGATACTCCCTTAAACCATATCCACACTCTCAAACTGGTGAACTGTTTATAAAGAACACTGGTATGCCTTAAATTCAGCAGTTCTTTGGGTATTTCACAGTCTTACTATCTTCCACCTTCTGCTCAGTATTCTGAAATTTCCTGTTAAGAATGACTTTTCATTGTCTTAAAGAAGTAGCTTTGGCACCTCTAGTTGCAAAACTTACTATGCTTTTAATATAAAATCACTAAATTGGCTCTGGACAATAGTTTCTAGCAATATATGAGGTTACAGGTCCTTGGAAGGCTATAAATATTTTTCTTATTTCTATTTTGGTAAAAACAAATAATTGAATTGGGTTCTACAGTCTCCTAAGTTAGAGCCACTGGTTAGGTGCATAATGAAAATCTTATGTAAACATTTGTTGATAATGTGATAATAGCTAATAAGACAACTTAACCTTTGATAGCCATTTTCTTGTTTAAAATCACCTAGGCATAATTTATTTTATTTTAGCTGGTTTTGTTTCTTAATGAGATAACAGCAAGAATAAAGGTGATTTTTTGAGGCTACTACTCCCCGTTTACCAATATAAAGAGATGAATGGAAAAATTAATTCGAGACTCAGAAATTTTTGAGGCAGCAAGCAAAGCACTTGGGTCAAAACAATGCATGTTACGTTGGCTTAGATTGGTCCTATATTTCCAGGCAGACTGAATAATCTTGGCTGCAGAGACCTCACATGTATTTGGAGCTTGTACTTGGAAATGACCCATGATTTCAAATTTTCCCTTGGCAATCCAGCAATCCCATCTGGGAGCATTTTATCACTGTGGTCCCTTGGGAGTATTTCATGACACATTTAATCTTTCACAGATAGTAAACACAGCATTTCCAGGTCTCAGCTCCCCTTATTCCCATTTCTCAAATCATTTAAAGGTAAATCGAAATAGAAGTGGAGCCATACCCAAATTATCCTTGGCTTAGTGAAGATGACATAGTTCATAGTTTGTGTTAATTGGCTAGTGGTATGACATAATTCATAGTTTGTGTTAATTCCCTTTGCCCAAATCACATATTTCAAGGAATAACTGGCATAATTAAAAGTGCAAAAACATCATTCAATACAGTAAACACCAGTGCATGAACTCCATTTCAGTGATTTATGGATAACTTTGAAAATCATCAGTACTCAAGCCCCTCTCATATCCTATGGATTGATCTTTGTATAATTACAGCAAATGCATTCAGTAACTGTTATAAATTGAAACTTCCTTTGAACAGATGATTTATTATGATAATTCAACCACACTTGATTTTTTTGTTATAGTGACTCTGTATTGAAAGTTAAATGCCTCCAGGAAATAAGATGACAAAAATTTGAAAATGTCAATTATATAGAGTTGCTTAATAGCTTTGGTAAATTTGGGCTCTACTTTCTCCTGGATTTCCAAAGTGAAGAACGTTTCTGTGTGAAATTTTTTTCCATTATGTAAGAGGAGCAATTTTGCATCATTTTGCTTTTAGTTTTATGCTTACCTTTCACCCTCTAGCTCCAAGGTCATTATAGGTAGAAACTTCCTAACTGAGTATTATGAGGCAGGGTCCTAGTCAGGACCTGGTGTATGGCAGGGACCAAAAGGAGCTTGACTATTTGGTAATTGATTTGTATATTTGTATGTCCACACCAAATTATATCACATACAAGTACAGATACTTTTTTTGGACCTGGCTAAATGTTAACCACTTATTGTTACATTTAGAACTTATTTTATGAAAATCACAGAAATATAAGTTGTTTCTGTGGAATGGTATGTGCTTTGTAGATTTACACACACTAAAATTGCCATAGGAAAATATGTCAAAATATTGCAGGCATTTTATTCAAATGAATGAATGTTTATTTATTGTTTTCTTAATATCTTTAAAAAGTATTTGTATTACCTTAATTCAAACAAAAGCGTGGGATACAGAGATACTGAAGGCAATCTTGTTTAAAGAAAGCATGAAGATTTAAGAGTATAGAAAGACAAAACAGTATCAAAACACAAACAATTTCATTTCTATACACTGGCAATTAACAATCTGAAAATGAGATTTAAAAATAATTCCACTTACACTAACATCAAAAACAATCCAATCATTAGAAATAAATTTAACAAAAAAAGTGCAAGCACACTGAAAAAATGTAAAACAATCACTGAAAGAACCTAAAGACCTAAATAAATAGAAATAAATCCACATTTATTAAAAGAATATGTTTAAAATGGCAGTACTCCCGAAACTGTTCTACTGATGCAACACGGTCATTATCAAGATCCCAGATGACTTTTTTTTTTCTGGCAAAACTTGACCAGTTGATCCTACAATTCTTTTGGAAAAGTGAGTGACTCAGAATAGCCAAGATAATCTTGAAAAAGAACCAAGTTGGAGGAATCACACTTCCTCTTTCAAAGCTTATTACAAAACTACAGCAATCAAGATAATGCAATACTGGCAGAAGGATCAACACATGGGTCAATGGAACAGAACTGAGAGTCCAGGAAAATGTCCTTACATTTATGGTCGATTGATTTTTGACAAAGATGCCAAGATGATTTCTTTTTAACGAATGATGCTGAGACAACCAGGTATCCAACTGGATATGGAAAGGAATAAAGTTGGTCCCCTACTTCACACCATACACAAAACCTAACCCAAGATGGATCAAAGACCTAAGCATAGGAGTTAAAACTATCAAACTGCTGGAGAAAAACAAGAGTAAACCTTTGTGATCTGAGGTTATGCAATGGTTTCTCATAAAAGACACCAAAAGCACAAGCAATGAAATTTTTTAAAATAAATCAGACCACAACAAAATAAAAAACTTGTGTTTCTTGATCATCAAGAAAGTTAGAAGACAACCAATGAAATGGAAGAAAATATCTGCAAATCATTTATCTGATAAAGGGCTTGTGTCCAGAATTTATAAAGAACCCTTAGGATTCCATTTTAAAAAGACAAGTAATCCAAATAAAAATGGGAAAGGCATTTGAACATTTTCCCAAAGAAGATAAATAGCTATTAAGGAAATGCAAATTAAACTATAATGAGCTATCACTTCACATCCACCTAGATGGCTAAAGTAAAAAAGATGGACAATATCAAGTGTTGGTGAGGATGTGGAGAAATTGGAATCCTCATGTGTTGCTGGTGGGGAAATAAAATGGTGCAGCAACTTTGGAAAGCAATTTGGCATATCCTCAAAACCTTACACATAGAATTGCCTTATGACTCAGCAATTCCACTCCTAGGTGTATAACCAAGATAAATGAAAACATATATATACATGAAAACATACATAATTTATAAAATACATGTTTATACCAGGATTACGAATAATCCTGGTATAAACATACATACCAGGATTATTCATAATAGCCAAACAATGGAGACAACTCAAATGTCCATCAACTGATGAATGGATATGCAAAATATGGGACAATAATGGTGGAATTCTTCATGGAACAGTATAAAAAAGAAATAGCTGATATATGCTACAACATGGAAAAATCTTGAAAGTATTATGCTAAGTGGAAGAAGCAAGGCATGAAAGGCCACATACTGTGTGATCTCATTTATATGAACCATGTGGAATAAGCAAATACAGAAAGTAAATGTGTTTTCCAGGAGGTGGGGAAAAAGTGGCTTTCAAAGTAGAGAATAGGGAATGGCTGCTAGTGGCTACAGTTGTTTTGGTGGTGAAGAAAATGTTCTAAAATTAGATAGTGATGATTACACAACTCTTTGAACTCTTTGAACCATTCATTGTTCACTTAAAAAGATGAATATTATAACAATCAAATTTGCCTTCAATACAACTGTTATTTAAGAAACTTCAAACAATTTTTTCAGACTTTATTGAGATATAATTGACATATAACATTCTATAAGCTTAAAGTGTACAATATGATATTCGATACACATATATTAAGAAATGAAAAAATAAGGTTAGTTAACACCTCATCATATAATTACATTTTTTGTATAAGTTGAGAACATTTAAGATCTACTCTCCTAGCAACTTTTAAGTACATAATGCAGTATTGTTAACTATAGTCATCATGCTGTACATTAGGTCCTCAGAAGTTACTCATTAACTGAAACAAAAATTTTTTATGAAAGAAAGCCAGACTGATTTTGGAGGTAGCTAAGAAATAGCACTAAGGAGTAAAGACCACGTATCTACATGTATATAAAAATAATAGAACAGATAAATAAAAAAGCAGCTTGCCATACCTGTGTAATATATAAATACCTTTTTTTTACAGAAGTTTCTGTTAATATAAATCTTCATTTCTTTAGGGTAAATAACAAGAAGTGGGTTTCCTGGGTCATATGTGTATGTTTAACTTTTTAAGAAACTACCAAACCATTTTCCAAGTGGCTGCACTGTATTGTACTCCTGTAAGCAACGCATGAGAGTTCCAGTTGCTCTGTACCCCTATCAACACTATGAATTTTCAGTATTTTTTATTTTGGACATTTAAATCTGAGTAAAGTGGTGATTTATTTTGGCTTTAATTTGAACTTACCTATGGCTTTTTTTTCATTTTCAAGAGCTAGAAAAGTTTAAATAATATCTGGAAGATCTTTGAGTAGAAAGTCCTTGAGCAGGTTAATGGAACATATTATATGCATAAATTTCAAAATAAGGTTCAACTTGTGTTTTCTCATTTCCCTTAACACCCAGCTCCTTAGCAAGTGAGAATTTCGTGATACATCTCAGTATCTGGCACAATGCTTCCCAACCTTGTTTCAAATCAAAATTATTTGAAGCTCTTAAGAGAAGTGCTTTAGGGATCAGTACAGAATCTACTGAAATGGGTTCTCGAGTGCTTGGCTTGGCTAGGATCGGTGTATCAAACATGCAAAAGCAGCTCTCTGGTAGCAGAAGCATGGCAGAGGAACAGTGGCCTCATATTCAGCCAACCGGAAGTACAAGAGGATCCTCAGCACAGTCGCGATATGGGCCTTGGTAATGTGAATTCCTTCTGCCACCGTCCACTGTGACCACTTGCACGCTGGGTGACCTGCACCATGCCTTCTCTCTGTTAAGTGGCTGTGCGTGTGCTTTTATAGCCCTTTATTCATTGCCAGAATTATGTCATTTGCATGCATAACTGCACTAAATAATCCTAAAAACACATAGTAATAGAATGTGAATTTTATTTAATTTGCCAATTTGTTGATAAAATTAAGCAGATACACAAACTTGATCATTGTTTCTTTACTTCTGTACAAAATGGAAGGGAGGAAATCCCACTTGCATGTGGCCTAACAAGAGATTGATAAGCAATAAGGAGATAAGACTCATCACACAGACATCTTAATAGCCAAAATTAATAATTTTTGTAACCTCAAATTATCTGAGTTCCTGCTTCCATGCAGGACCATATCCCAACCACCAGAGAGCTGCTTTTTCCACGTAAACCATAACCACTGACACAGACATTTACCCTGCTAAGTACTGCCGTCCTCACTGTCCTGTCTTCAATTACTATGGATTATCCAGAAGTGATGATATTTTATGAAGTATGAAATTTCATAGTCGTAAATGTGTGTTGTATGATGTAACTCTTTTAATGCTTCTACATTTTAATTTGTTCTCGTACTCCATTTCTTCAGTTGATGGAAAACACAATCTCTAATTTAATAATTTAATATTGCCACTTCCAGGTAAAAGCTTAATATATTAGTTTCCTTCTGGTTTTACTTATTCTGGAGGTGCTCTTAGTTAGTGGTGGCAATATTATGTTATTCTGCCATGGGGTGTGGCTGACATGTAATATTCTAGGCTCTGCTCATTCTGTTTGATCTGGCTTCCTCTGCCTGTATTGGCTGTCACACTGACATGCTTCCAGTTATTGGTAGGCTCCATAATTCTGTACTCCTGTATCCAGTAAGTACTTACACAGACCCGGAAAATCTCAGCTACTTTTCCCACACCACGCTAGGGGTGCTGGACTTTCTAGGAGAATTCAAATGTAACAAGACACGAAACACTTGTTTTTCAGCCCTCTTCTCTTTGAAATATTACTGCTTTCTCCATTCATCATCCTACCTTTGCTGACAAGAGTGTAGACTGTTACTGTCATACATTGTTCTGGGAAAGCAAAATATGGCAGGCATATTGGAAAACACTTTTAACTTTTCTTATAAAGTTAAACACTCCTAGGTGTTTATCTAGAAGGAATAAAAACTTACATTCCTATAAATCCAGCATGCAAATGTTTATGTATAGCAGCTTTATTTCTTCTTGCTAAACACTAGAAACAAACCAAATGTTCTTCAGCCAGTAAATGGATACCCAAACTGTGGTATATAATCCATTGTTTACTCTCAGCAGGGAAGAGGAACAAACTAATTTCTACAACAATACAGATGACTCTCAAATACATTTTACTAAGTGAAAGAATACAGGAATTGTAGGAAGAGGCAAAATTATGGAGACAAGATCATATAAGTGGTTCCCAAGAGTTGGAGATGGGCCAAGAGTGGGCCAAGAGGGGTTGTCTCTAAGGGGGCAGCATGAGGGAATTTGGGGGTGATGGAACTATTCCACAGTGATTGTAGTGGCAGGTTACATTAGTCTATCCCTTTGTCAAAAGCCATAGAACTGTATGCCACCGAAAGGACATTTTACTGTCTGTAACTTAAAAAAATAATGATAATTTGCAAAATTAAGGCAAAGTAATCACTATTTTGTTCTAGGTTTCACTCTCCCTGCCTCTGAAACAATACAATGATTTGATTCAATAGTTGGAGGGTCAATTAGAGACAACTGGGAATTACAAAATATGATGCACCAATAAATATCTCAAAAATGTCCTGCTACTATGCTACTGAATTTTGGAGATTCGCTATGTTTGTTATAGTTCTTTCACCAGGTATGTTAATTGTTGTGGCTTATAACATGGATGGACTTTATGTCTACTTTGTTCTATAGGCAAAAACCTCAAGATGCAAGAAATGTTAGAATCCAAAAATGTATCATCCAAGAAGTCATTTGGATTTTAGATGCCATTTCTGTTGTGTTTGCAGCAAAGACATTTGTAATTGCTTCTATTGATAAAAAACAAAATTTAACCCTCGCACCCAAATCTATTGATTGGTATTCCTTCATAGTAGAATCACTAATGATCAGATGTATGGAGACACATAATTGACTTCAACATGCTCGTTAGACGTAAATCAAGGAGAGGAAGAGATTTTACAAATGTAATTAAAAGAGCCTATGCTTTACAACTAGAGCCACATGGAAATTTTATACTTTGGCAGATCTGAGGATCTACTTGGACAGATGATTGGAAGCATGGAAATAGTGAGTCACAAAAATGTGGGACAAATCAGTGTTTAATAAAGTCCCATTTAATGGGTTTCTGATTGATTTCTCTCAGGCAAGGAAAAATAGAGAAGTTTGTATCAGTTCCTCTCCTTAATTTCAAATGACTGATCTCTCAGTGGGTCTTTTACATTTGTTGCCATGACAACAGAGATGGGGAAAATGGAGAAACTATTAACAATGGCTTTTTAGAAATTACATGTTTGACAGGATAACGCAGCTAATAAAAAATGAGAGTGCAACAGATTGCTCCATAGGGTCAGGGTGAGTTCTTCTTAAGAGCAAGCTTTCTTCCTAACCATCCCATCAAGTTTGATGATATCAAGCCCTGGTGAACCATTTGCTTTTGATCCAATCCCACCATATCAATTTCCACAATACTCTCCACTGAGGAAACCACTGTTGTGCCCAGTACACACTTATCACCAGGTTGATAGCTCTGACGTTTGTTCATCTGCAGCAGAAGATAAAGTTCTTGCTCAGCGGGCCTGTGGGGACAATCCACTGAGCAGTGACGCATAACTCTGTCTTTACATACGTATCTGTGGCTGCGGGTGTGGGTGACTCCTAAGAATTGTTTATAATAATGCCTCTTTTAATAACAGCCACTTCTCATATTCAGTTAGACTACTAGTGCCACAAGGACAGGGACTATCTCTGCAATACCACTCTATAAGCGGTGCTAATGACATGAGCATTGGGAATACACTCACTATGTTCACTGAATGATAGCCCTGAGTACATTGCACTGAAACGATATGCTTGACAGACTGGCTCTTTCACTGGACAGCAACTTCTTCTGGGCCAATAAGGATGACTTATTTTTTCTTGGCAAAAAAAAAAAAAAAAGGAGAAGAATGAAGCCTATATTTCATTCAGAATTCGGTCAGCTATACCAAGGTAATATTTCAAGGTTTTAATACTGTAAGACAGTCTAATTTAGAGTTGTTTTCTACATTTCTTTATACAGCATATGTCATTTCTCATCCCCTGTTCACAGTAGAGAAATGGCAGAGAAGGGGGTGCAGAATAATTTAATACAGATTATAATATAGAACTATACTTATATCAAAATTACTATACATACATAAAATCAGGGTAGATTCTTTCATCAACTGGTTATGGCCCTAAACAAGTCATTTAATATCCTGAATTCCAAGGTTTTAGGTGGATGTATAATGAAGCAAAATCAGAAATTTTAAATACAGTGACCTTATCTGATTATTTTCCCCATGTTGTCTTGCTTAAGTTTTTATGGCAATCATTAAGCAGTTTTCTATAGTGTGTTATTAGAGAAAGATTACTTGGCTGGAATTCAGTGTTTTGGGTGTTCAAATCTTGTTTTGTCTCTGGTGGTTCTTTAACTCTGGGTCATGACCCCTGCATGTTGACACAATCCAGTGATTTTTCCAGGGGAGCTTTTTAAAAATGCAAATGTATGGACCCACCCCAGATAAATGAAATCAGAGTTTCTGACGTTGTGATCAGAATACTGGTATTTTTATAAAGGCATCATCCTAGGGATTCTAAAATGCAGTTAAAGTGGAATCACTGGTTTATAACCCAGCAAAGTTAAATAGAAAAGTCTAACCTCACTGAGTTCTAGCCCCAGAATAGCCGTCAAGACATTGGGTGGTTTCTTGAAAGAATGAATTTATATACTTACTGTATACAATATATTGAATACAATAATGACTGATTAAAGATCAAATATTTACTTTGAGCCTAAATAAAGTATCCAATTCACTGAAAATGCTCATTATCTAAGCATTTTATCTGTTAATACTATGATCTATGATATTTGGATATAGGTTCAAAGTAGAATAATATGTGATGTTTAAGAAGGCCTCATGGTATTGAGAGAAACAATAGTTCGTCTGGAATGGGAGTAGCAGAATCTACATTACTCATACCTCTCCCTTACTCAAAAAGAAGCATGTGATTTGTCAAACTGTAGAATATAAGCAAAAATGATCATAAGGATACTTGCAGATGTGATGTAAATGACTTCCAGTTCTGTTACTGGGATTGCAGATAGCCCATTTTATTTTCCCATGGTCTACTAAAGGGTATCAACTAACTTGAGAAAACGTAAAACTAGCTACTTAAAAGAAAGAAGAGATTGACTTATTTAGGTGCAGGAAAGAGTAAGAAAGTGCTAACTCCTCTCTGTAACTCTATTCACCAGGTAAGGTGGCCTCAGAGTGCTTGTTCTCTCCGAGGACCAGGCAAGTGACAATGAAGAGTTCATGACCCCTGTAGACTAAAGCTCAGCTGTACGAAGATTGACTTTCTCGTCTGGGAAGAGTTGAAGGAATGGACTTGCCTGGTTACACACCAGAGAATAGCTCATCTCTACCTGGTACAGTGGCTGTTGTGGCTACAACTAAAACCGTTTTTTAATGGTTCGCACATTCATTGCTCACCTTAGAAATAATAGCAACTTGTTACTCATAGACTTATTTTATCTATTAGATGGCATCGGATGTATGTGGCAGGGAGCCATAGCTGTTTTCAGGAGCTTATATTACTTTTGGATCAAATACTGTATTCCATTTAGAAAAATCACAGTATAATTTAAAAAACAAAACAATTTTTATGGACTCTTCATTCTGACCCTTATAAATTAATGTGACCCTTTAAATGATTTGAATCAAAATATACTTAATATCTTAATGCAAATATTTTTATTTTAGTAGTTTTGCACTATTTGCCTTCATGATTAACCTGGAAGTTTCCTTCATATAAGCTAATGGCTAGTCTTTTACTTATCTTCCATGGCAGAACTCTTTGCAGTGTTTCCATAAATATGTTAACAGACAAGCAAGTTAATTTTCACGAACTCAAATTTTGAATGTATATTAAAGAACATGTAACATTTTAAGACAGTTATAAGAATTTCCATTTGCCCTTAACTTCTCAGCAGTGCTGACTCTTACAGCTTTATATCTTGCCAAATATCTCCATTGATAGGATAGGTGGTTATGCTATGATAACAAACAAGCCCATAACCTTAGTGGCTTATAATAACAAAGTTCTATTTCTTGTTTATACCACATTTCTGCTGCAGATTATTTGGGTATCTGGTCTCCAAGTCCTTAATCTAAGCCCCAGGCTAATAGAACAACCACTATCACTAACGTTTTAGGTCACAGAAAAACAACTATCTGGTAATGGGCACTGTGATAGCAGAAAAAAGATAAATCCCGCATGGGATCTTAAAGCTCCCTGGAGGAGTTGCATATTGCTTCTACTCACATTTGTTGGTCAAACCAAGTTACATGGTTAATGCCTAATCTCAAAAAGGGCAGATAAGTACAAAATTAACATGTGTCTGGAAAGCAAAAGCATGGAAATATTTGGTCAGTAGCACTTACTACTACCATGTCTAACCATCTTGTCACCAAATTTGACTGTATCTCACTTCTTTGAGCAAAATATGCATACCCTATCTCCAGAAAAGTAATTAAACACCCCAGTTACATTACAGCCTCAAGATCAAAGTTCTCAATTGTTGGGTGATATGTGGTGGTTTTCAGTCTGAGGAGTGATAAGCTATCAGTTGTAAACAAGAACCAGGTGTGGTGTCTCTTGATCCAGAGATAATGAAATCAAAGGCCAGTCATCTGTCCTGAAAAAATCCAGAGTGATAAAATAGGGATACAATTACCACTGTAAAAGTCTCTTTCAGAAAGAGAAAAGAGGGGGGTACTTATCAGTTACCAGCACATAGCAATTTAAAAATCTTATTGTGAAAATATCAGGAGGACCTTCTTCCATGAGCACAGGGAATATCCCTTGATTAGGCCCCAATGTCGTTTCTTGGTCTGACTCCCCAGTCCACTGATCTCCAGGGTCCTTGGCTCTGCCACTTGGAGACTTTTATTTTTCTATTGTCTGCTTTGCCACAGTTAAATTACAATTTGTAGAATATGACCTCCTTGCAGATGAGCAGTTTTCTCAGCCCACTTCACGTCTATAAATGCTCGAGGGCCCAAGGCTCATTGTAACTGCCAGGTAGGCACATTCCACCATGCACGTTGGCCCTTCTGTCAGTGCATCTTTCTCACAGACCGTCAGCTGCTTGTGTATTTGGTTCCAATAGTTCAGCGTGGGTAGCTTCATCCACAGTTCCTTTCTAGACTCACTTCTTAGGTTTCCTGTATTTCTCTGTATTCTTACTTTGGAAACTCTCCCCAGATATATATGTCTCTGCCTCTCTTTTGACTTAGTTGTGGGCTCCTGAGAACTATGGGTTTCCCATGAGAGAGCTGCACCCTTGGTCTCTGTCCTCTGAATTATTCTGACCAGGTGAAAGAACCTCCCACTGTTGGATTTCCCCCAAAGGAGGATGCCACCCCAATTCACTCACGGAAGGCGTCTCTTGATGCAACAAGCAAGAGGACCTTATTCAGGAACCAGCTAGCTGGGGTCCAAGTGTCAGCCCAACGCAGCGGGTTTCAACAAGGACCCCGAGCACTCAAAGCCAGGGGTTTATATAGCATTTTCAGAGAGCATTTACTCATAGTGATTTTCCACAAGCACATAACTTTTGACTGGCGCCACATCCTGGGGGTTTAGCAAGAACAAGATAAGATCACTCTTCAAATGTTAGGGTGGTTCAGCGAGATAAACTTGGTATGTATATTAACTGACTAAGGTTAGCTGACTAAAGGTCACCGCTGCCGGTGTTCATGATTGATTAACTTGTTTTTCTAGGCCTTACCCAGTTCTAGTTTTTCTTTTCAAAGGGCGCCAGAAAATGGCTTCTAGGCCCTCAAGATGGCCACTCTTATGCCAACCTATTTCTATTCTCACCTAATGCTTAGATTCTACACCACGAGCTACCTCACTCCAATCTTTGATTTCAACTAAGCACAGTGAGAGGAGCTTGGTAGGAAAATGTCTTTCTATTTTGAAGGTATGAAGAATGAGTCTACATTGTATCTGAGTGAGTTTAAATGAGTCTGAAAGGTGTATAATCTGTCTCTATCTAGAGGTCAAAACTATTGCTGACATGAGTTTAATATTTTAAAAAAAATGAAATTTTCTGACCAAATGAAGTATTCTCCAGATATTCTCAGTAAGTGAAGCAGACCTCTGGCAAAGTGCTGAATGAATACTTAGGAGTTCAAGTTAATACTGGAGATGAAACAGGGTATCAGATATAGAGTCTATAAAGATTTTAAAAATCTTTATAAAATTCAAAGAAAAAAACCCAATGCTAGAAATTTTGAAAGATATATTACCATAGTTTCTCAAGAAAAAGATAGAAAAATAGAAGCAAGTGAAAACATTAAAGGACTGATTCCATAACTTTGCTGCACTAGGAATAGAGACCTCAGGGCCTGGCGGTGGCAGAGAGGGGTTTTACACATTCTCAAGGAACAGACAATCCCACCTTTATACAAACTACTTTATCACAGAATAAAAAAAGAGAGACACCCCAATCTATTTTATACATGTAGTCTTTAAATTAAAACCAGAAGAGAATGGTGTAAAAACATTGACACTTTATACCATACTCCTTTGTGAACACTGAGGTGTATATCATAAACAAAATGCCATCAAATCATATTTAGCAATGTATGCTCACCTAAAAAAGACTCATATCTTAAAACAGAGCGCTCTCTTAATCTTAAATTCAAAGTAATTTCGATTGAATTATTGACAGGGTGTTTTTTGTTTATTTTTCAAAACTTCACAGCTTGATTTCAAATTTTTTATGAAAGGAATAAAGAGCCAAGTATAGCCACATCCGTTTGAAGTTCCAGTATAAGGAAGAAGAACTTGCCCTACAGAAGATCAAAACTTTCGGCAAAACTCGAGTTTTTTCGATAAGTCGGTATTTCACACACTGGGGTACTGGCACAGGAGTAGATGAACTGTAAGACCCAACAGCCTTATTCCGGTCTGCGCTTCCCCCCAGTGAGGAGACGAAGGCTGCGGCAGATCGATGCAACAAGCAAGAGGTTTATTATTATTCCAGCCAGCTGGGGTCCAAGTGTCAGCCCGACGCAGCGGGTCTCAACAAGGACCCCGAGCACTCAGAGCCAAGGGTTTATATAGCATTTCAAAGCACTTAACTCATAGTAATTTTCCACAGCTATACATTATTCTTGCAAGACATATATCCTGGGGTTAAACAAGGGCAGGATAAGACTACTCCTCAATGGTTAGGGAGGTTCTGCACAATAAGCTTGGTATGTAAGGTTAACTGACCAAGGTTAGCTGACCAAGGGTCACAGCTGCCCACCACCCGGTGCTCATGATTAACTTGTTTTTCAAGGCCTTACCCAGGCCCAGTTTTTTCTTTCTAAATAAAATGGCTTCTAGGCCCCTAAGATGGCTACTCTTATGCTAACCTATTCCCATTCTTACAGAACAAATTGCTCAATGATTTGAACTGAAAATGTGAATTCACACATATGTAATAAAAAAGTAAAAATATGGGCAAGCAGGATACACACCAATTTCAGGATTAATAATTTCCTTCTTGACAGAGAGGGAGGTGAGAAATAGTTAAAACGGCATTTCAACAAAATATGGAAAGTTACATTTCTTAAAGTATACCTAAACAAACGTAAAAAAAATATTAAGGTTTATTCATCTAAATGATGGGTGAATGGATACTTGTTAATTCCACTTCTATGTGATTGAAATATTTCATTATTTAAATGAATGAAAAATTCATTTGGTATAGCTGAGAAAGTTAAACCTCACTTAGAAAACTTGAACTTTAGCCCCTCCTCAGCCTTTAATTACCTCTATAACTTAACTGTTTAACTGTCAAGTCTTCTCATTTATAAAACAAAGCCACCAGATACGTGCTTTGAAACCACAACATGTGCCCTTAACCAGCAAAAGGTAACATCCCTGGCTGCTCCAACCCATGTAATTCCCAGGAATTTCAGTGTGCTTTGAATTTTAGCTGGGTTTATCAGTCAGCCTGCATTTGTTAGATAGGTGACTATAGTTCTTAACCCTCCGGTTTATTCCTCCCAGGAGGCAGTTATGATATCATCATTGTAATGCGCTAACTGGTTCTTAATGCTATTGTTTCCAATCCATCCTCACTTAATTACTCAAATGCCCATAAATTCAAACATCCCTGTGGGAAAACAGTACATGTATACTGGGTTCCATCCAAAAGAATGCAAACTGGCCTGGCTGGACTCCAATTGTGTATTGAATAGAAGGCCTTTATCAAGGTTTATCAGTCACCGTTGGCCTTGCTGACTTCCGGAACGTCTTTTCCATATTCGGCACAGTTGAAGTAGCCAAAGCCACCACCTTACTTAACCTCTATGCTCTTAACTTTCTGAGTATCTGCTGACTAACTGACCAGGGCAGTTAAGTGGGGATTTAGTAAGAAGCAAAACTGCTTTAATCACTTTCTTAGCAATAGTAGTGATTTCTTGCTACCCTCTGGGAAATTCTAAGAGCTGTGCTTTAGCATGGCCAGTTAAAAATGGGCAAAGGGCGGGCTTACAATATTCCCATGGAAAGAGTAAGGACGGCTTGACCAGTTCATTATCTGCATCCCTCCCATGCATTTGGAAAAGGGCAATAAGACTTCAGAATAATCTTTCCAATTTGCAACCGAACTCGCTCCTTAATATCCTCTCCAACCCAGAATCTCCAACACTCCTGCACACTTCCTCCATCTCTGTCCCTCAAATTCTGTACCTTGAGCACCCAGGCCTGGCAAAACAAAAGTGTTCTGCATGTACTGCTCCCTGGATGCTTCGCTCAGATGGTTATTTTTACCTAAGACCTAAACTCCCCTAGGGATTGGATGACTGGCTGAGTGATCATGGGCTCTCAATTTTTTTCAGATTCTATGGCTTTAACTGAGAAGGTAAACTCAGCACTGATTCAAATAGTTTTCTTTCTCAACTGCAGTCCTCATAAATGAATTTGAATTCCTCAAGGCTTCTGACGTGTAAGGAGAGTGGACTATGTCATCTTCATTTAAAGCCTGCTGGGTTTTGTGCGGACAGCCCCTTAGGTTAGTGGATCTTATAGGGCTTGGGTTTATTCTTTACCATGGCAGATCTATTTCAGTTTCCAATTTAGTTCAAGGGCACATTTCCTTTATTTTGGAGCTTGGTCCTTAGTCGTAAAGCCTGGTGTTTCTGGCTCCTCAGCTAAGTGCTCTGGCCCCCGAGACATGCCTTCCCAAACCTCTCTGCAAGGCAAGCAGCCTCTTCTGTCAGATGAACCCCCACTGCTTCAGCAGCACAGAACTTGGGCTGTGCCTTCCCAGATCCAAGGCCCTGACCCCTGGGGCTCCACCTGCTGGCACTGCGGGCAGAGAGGTGATCCTGTGGCTCTTCTCTCGAGCATCATGGTCTTGAGCTGACTTCGTTCAGTGCCAGGGAATTGTTGCCTCACACGGTGTGGTCTAGTTTGATAGTTAGTTATGATTGGGGGGCAAGCACAGTACCAGCTACTCTGTCCAGCCTGTGAGTGGACTTCTGGACTTGCTTTTTTCTGGGATGATTTTTTAAAAAATAGCCAGTATGTTTTATGTATATACTGTCTATATTCAGTTTATTTTCATGTAAGTGCCAGCAGATGTCAGCAAAAGGCAAGGCAGTTAATATATGAATTCTGTGTTGAGATGTCAAATATTTAATTATCAAAGTTGGAGTTGAGTTGAACATCCCAGTTTTCTAAATGTGATGACTCCACCTATAATTCCATTTTTTGGGTAAGGTTGGGCATGAATAGGTGGGAGTGAGAGGAAGAATCTCAGCTTCCAGGGTAGTAGTAGTAGGTCTGCCAGTTGCTCAATTGTTCTGAACTATCATAAGGCCCTGAGAATTCAGACCCAGAGGGTAGTGACAAAGCAAAAACTCTAGAGGCTAAGAGATCTCTGAAATTTAAGGTTTTATTGATCCAGCACAGATACTAGCCAGAAAAAGGACTGAGTCCTAGGACAGGAAGTTTCTACTTCACCCTCAGCAAGGGATAGTAAACAGAAGCAACTTGTCTGCCAGACTCAAGAAAAAGGGGACATTTATAAGGGGTTGCAGGGAAGGAAAGTTCTTTAAATTCACATTGGCTACAGATAAGGAAGGTGGGATAGGTGGTTAGTCCACAGAGAAGGCTCATGGATTGGTTGTTGATGAAGGGACTGGTTATGTGCAAGAGGGATATGGTAGTTTTGGGAGCCTTCTAGATAATTGGTGACAAAAGTTCATCCAGGAATGTGGAGTTTTGATTGGCTAAAGCTGTTGGCTAATTACCTTCCTTTGTCTCTTTCCTTCATTCTCTGGCCCTTATGTCATTTAATTTTTGGACATCTCAGAATTCTTTCCTTATCAGTAATTGCAAATAAATCTTGTATCTTGAATAGACCGTACCCTGTTATACTGAGACAGGGACTGTGGGTGTAGTCAGAGAAGGGTGAGGGCCTCCGGGAAAAACAGGGTGGAATATTTACAGTGAGAGCAATGTAACAATGGGCAAAGAAGTCCCCAGTGAAACTCTGTTAAGCATTATGCAAAGTCAAGGTCACACTAATTCTCTAGGGAAAGATACCTAAGAATATAGACATCTTCAGTGAGATCAGTTAAAGGTCAAAAGTCCAGAAGCAACTTAGCCTGGAATGTTTGAGTGTTCTGCACGGAAGGGTATCAGCATAACCCGTGACTCTGCTGTCAGCCCTAGCAATCAGACTACGACCCAGCCCACCTTGAGGACAGGGCAAGTGGTGCAAGTGCACACCCTTAAGTTTTTTTCGTGTTCTCGAAAAATCCTCAACTGCCTATAAAACCCCCTAGACAATGCACCACTATGGGCTCTCTTGTCCCCTCCTGGCGTGAGCCAGGAGCTCTATTCTCTCATTTTATTTCTAAATAAAAGCCTGTACCTTGCTCTCCTACCTTGAGTGTTTGTGAAGCTCATTCTTCGGCTTCGTGAACAAGAACTCTGGCATCAATATTACATACTAACCAAGATTTCCCTCAGGTTTTGCCTAAACTTTAGATAGGCTACTTCCTGACTTTCAGCCTGACCTTCCTCTTCTTAGAACATTTACTTTAGAAATCTTATAATTGCAAATTCTTTCTCTGCACCTTTGAGATGAATATCTTTTTAAACTGCCTGTCTTCCCAGTTTAGAACTCAAGACCATCTTTCTCAACTACCTGGGAGCCATGCCTTTGAAATGTAAACAAGAGAGTGCCTCTGTCTCAAGTTTCCTGAAGGGTAGGAGGCTAAGTGTAGTGGGCATCTATGTTGTAAAACTACCTCCATCCTGAACACAAGAATGTTTGTTCTTCCTTTACCCATGGCCAATCAGCAAATTCCAATACCCTACCACTCCCTGCTCTGTTTCTTAAACAATTTTGTTTCAGCAGATCTGAGCTCAGAGAGTTCTGGCCTCTCTCCCCTGTTGGCATAGCCTTGGATAATGTCTTCCATATATGTGCTTAACTTTAGTTGCAATTTTTGCTTTGACATACCGAATCAGAATCTATTAAAAAATCTCTAAGTTATCTTTTGCATTTAAAAAAAAGCATATGCTGTCACTTACATATGGAATCTAAAAAATAAAACAAACAAAAACCAAATAGACCCATAAATACAGACAACAGACAATTGATTACCATGGGAGAAGGGTGGGGGAGTGGGTGAAATAGGTGAGGGGGATAAAGAGGTACAAACTTCCAGTTATAAAATAAATTAGTAACAGGAATGGGAGTACAGCATAGAGAATGTAACCAATAATCTTGTAATATCCTGGCTAGATAGCAGTTGGTAAATACACTTAACCATGGTGAGGATTTAGTAATGTATGTAATTATGGAATCACTATGTTGTACATCTGAAACCAGTATAATATTGTATATCAACTATATTCCAGTAAAAGAAAAATTAAAAGCAAGGCATTCAGTATATTTAATATTATGCAGCCATTCAAATATAGGTTCAGGGTTTTTGAATGTGAAGTACTTGTGTGTGAGAGAATATATGAGTTTTTTGTCCCTACAAAAAAATTCATATGACTGTAATGATAGTTATACATATCTGTGAATATTAAAAACTCTTGAATTGTACATTTTAAATGGGTGAATTGTATGGGATCTAAATAACATCTCAATAAAGTTGTTATAAAAGCAAAGAATGGTAGGCAGCTTCTAGGGACTATATAGTGCTTGTCAGCAAAATTGAAGCCTAAAATGGACAAGATAAGAATTTTTTTAGTGTTAACAGAATTCATAGTTTGTGTTGCTATTTCACATATTAAAGAACTCCTTTGTCTTTTAGATGTTTCAAATGCTTTAGAAAGATTGTTCAAATAATTATGCAACTCATGAAACAGAGATTATTATAAAATTTAAGGATAACTGAAATTGAAAGAGTTGATTATGCATACTAAGGAAGATTATGCATGTTAAGCATTTCTTTAAAATACGTTGTATTTTTTAAAACTAACAACAACAACAAAAAAAAAACCCCAAACAAAACACATATCATTAGCAGCTTCTTGAAAGAGTCTTGAACTCAGATCTGTCTGCTGAGAGTGCCTAGAAACACTGACATTCCAGTAGCCTAGGGTACATCTAACGCCCAGATCTTGATGTCTACATAAAAGGAACCATTCTCCAATAAAAGGAACCAGGGATTCTTGGAAAATGGCTGGTTCTAGAGCTTGGGCAGGGAAAATATGATAGGAACCTGGAACGTCTTTGGTGCAAGAAACTAAGAGAGTAGATTTTTTTTTTTTTGCCAACTTTTATCTTTTATTTGGCTTTTTATAAATGGAGGTATTATAAAACAACATATATAAAATAAGAAAAATATATCTGAAACAACATCAAAGATCTGTTTAAAAAATGGTAATGTAGTAATGTGTTGGACAAGCTTAAAAGAGTAGATTTTTAAGAAAAGGGGGAATATCTGTGGAAAAGGAACAGGAACCCAATAACCCACATGAAGGGCCTCCCAATGGCCAAAGCTGAGGCAATTTGAGCGACAATATAATGAGAGTATTAGATTATAACCTGTCAATTAAAATAAATCTACATGAGCCTCTTCTATAAATATATTTATATATTATATATATAAATGAATCACTTAGGAATAATTGAGTTAAAATGGGGGAAGAAAAAGACTTTACATTATAAAAAGATGAAGAAAATAGAAAGTCATCATTAGACAAATGCCACAATACTAATTGTTGCAGGCATCAATGGATGCTGAAATTAGTGAACAGAAGTATGGTGAGAAATAGAATATTTCCATAGTTTCAAAGCATTTTCCCACATGTGCTTATTAATTACAAAGAAAAGTTGCTCTACAATGAAGAAAACTGACACCACCTTAATGATGTGATCAAAGTTAACATCACCAGTAATAAGATATATCAACAATATATGATGTGACATCACTTCTGTGGTATTCTCTTTAAAACAGTATAAACTCAATTGCACCATGAGAAATGTCAGGCAAACCCAAATCGAGGAGCAATATTCTTCAAATGCATCAAGGAAATGAAAAACAATGGAGGATTGTGCAAATATTGGAGACCAAGGAAACATGACACCCAAATGAATAAGGGATCCCGGA
This sequence comes from Manis javanica, assembly GCF_040802235.1. Lineage (NCBI taxonomy): Eukaryota > Metazoa > Chordata > Mammalia > Pholidota > Manidae > Manis > Manis javanica. The sequence goes on from NC_133164.1 coordinate 111,945,811, forward strand.
TTATCCTTTGAAAATGGATATTTTTGAAAAGTGGCAACATCCTAATAATGGGTGTAGATTAGTCAACAGTTTTGTATCAATGTGAATTTCATGATCTGATGATCATATTATGTTTATGTAAGATACTAACATCAGGGGATAGTTGGGGCAATATAGGAGAACTCCACTCTTTTGTAAATTTTCTGTTAGTCCAAAACTATCTCTAAATAAAAATTTATAAAATGTTACAGGATTTGTTGTCAAGCAATCTATTCATGAGATTTTTCTTTTTGATTGGTTCTTTTTTATTTCTAAGAAATGGTTATATAATCACCATATATCATGCAATTTAGTTGTATTTTACCTTGTAGTATCATGGACATTCTTTCAGGTTAATATATAGTTCTTTCTCTTTTTGTATAGCCATAGTACAAAAACTAAATTAATAACTTTCCCAGTGATGGACCTTCAATAGTATGGAAGTAAATAGCATTTACTTTTAAAAATGTAAATCAGGTTGTGCCTCTTTCCTTCAGAGGCTTTCCTTTTTCCATAAAATAAGATACACATTTCCTAACATAGCCTTGATGGCCCTGGATGATCTGGCCCTTGCTTCTTTTTAAATTCACCTTACACCACTCCCCCCTTGCTCACCATAGCCCACACTAACTGGTAAGGTTATATTCCACCTCATGGTCCCTGCATATTTTCTGTTCTTAACCTATAAAGACCTCTCCTGAGTATCCTCTTTCACACCAATCTAAATTGGGTTCCCTTCATTTTTTTAAATCAAGGTATCATTGATATACAATCTTATGAAGGCTTCACACAAACAACATTGTGGTTTCAAGATTCACCCATATTATCAAGTCCTCACCACCCCTAACCCCATTGCGGTCACTGTCAGTGTAATAAGATGCTATAGAGTCATTTCTTGTCTTCTCCATACTGTACTGTCTTCCCCGTGACCTACCTATATTGTGAGTGCTAATTACAGTGCCCCTTAATACCCTTCTCTCTCCCTACCCACCTGCCCTCCCCAACCTTTCTCTTTGGCAACCACTAGTCCCTTCTTGGAGTCTGTGAGTCTGCTGCTATTTTGTTCCTTTAGTTTTGCTTTGTTGTTATACTCCACAAATAAGTGAAATCATTTGGTACCTGTCTTTCTCTCCCTGGCTTCTTTCACTGAGCATAATACCCACTATCTCCATCCATGTTATTGCAAGTGGTAGGATTTGTTTTCTTTTTATGACTGAATAATATTCCATTATGTATATGTACCACTTCTCCTTTACCCATTCATTTATTGATGGACACTAAGTTCCTTCCATATCTTGGCTATTGTAATTAGTGATGTGATAAACGTAGGAGTGCATATGTCTTTTTGAATCAGGGATCTTGTTTGGGTAGATTCCTAGGAGTGTAATTCCTGGGTCAAACGGTACTTTTATTTTTAGTTTTTTGAGGAACCTCCATACTGCTTTCCACAATGGTTGAACTAATTTACATTCCCACCAACAGTGTAGGAGGGTTCCCCTTTCTCTGCATCCTTGGCAGCATATGTTGTTTCTTGTCTGTTGGATGCTGGCCATCATAACTGGTCTGAGGTGATATCTCATTGTGGTTTTCATTTGCATTTCCCTTCTGATTAGTGATGTGGAGCATCTTTTCATGTGCCTGTTGGCCATCTGAATTTCTTTTTGGAGAAGTATCTGTTCATATCCTCTGCCCATATTTTGTTTTTGGGTATGGAGGCATGTGAGTTCTTTATATATTTTGGATGTTAATATCAGATAAGTCATTTATGAATGTATTTTTCTAAATTGTAGGGTGTCTTTTTGTCCTGATGATGGTGTCCTTTGTTGTACAGAAGCTTTTTAGCGTGATGTAGTCCCATTTGTTCATTTTTGCTTTTGTTTCCCTTGCCTGAGGAGACATGTTCAGGAAAAAGTTGCTTATATTTATATTAAAGAGATTTTTGCCTATGTTTTCTTCTGTTAGTTTTATGGTTTCATGACTTACGTTCAGGTCTTTGATCTATTTTGAGTTCACTTTTGTGTATGGGGTTAGACAGTGATCCAGGTTCATTCTCTTACATGTAGCTGTCCAGTTTGGCCAGTACCATCTGTTGAAGAGGCTGTCATTTCCCCATTGTATATTCATGGCTCCTTTATCATATATTAATTGGTCATATATGTGTGGGTTTATATCTGGGTTCTCTATTCTGTTCCATTGATCTGTGGGTCTTTTCTTGTGCCAGTACCAGTAGCAAATTATTTTAATTACTGCGGCATTGTTACTAGAGCTTGAAGTTGTGGAGCATAATCCCCCCAGCTTTATTCTTCCTTCTCAGGATTGCTTTGGCTCTTCAGAGTCTTTTCTGGTTCCATATGAATTTTAAAACTATTTGTTCTAATTCATTGAAGAATGCTGTTGGTATTTTGATAAAGATTGCATTGAATCTATAGATTGCTTTAGGCAGAATGGCCATTTTGACAATATTAGTTCTTCCTATCCATGAGCACGGGATGTGTTTCCACTTATTGGTATCTTCTTTAGTTTCTTTTATGAGTGTCTTGTAGTTTTCAGGGTATAGGTCTTTCACTTCCTTGGTTAGGTTTATTCCTAGGTATTTTATTCTTTTTTGATGCAACTGTGAATGGAATTGTTTTCCTGATTTCTCTTTCTGCTAGCTCATTGTTAGTGTATAGGAATGCAACAGATTTCTGTGTATTAATTTTGTATCCTGCAACTTAGCTGAATTCAGATATTAGTTCTAGTAGTTTGGCAGTGGATACTTTAGGGTACAATATCATGTCATCTGCAAACAGTGATAGTTTAACTTCTTTCTTACTGATCTGGGTGCCTTTTATTTCTTTGTGTTGTCTGATTACCATGGCTGGGATCTCCAGCACTATGCTGAATAAAAGTGGGGAGAGTGGGCATCCTTTTCTTCTTCCCAATCTTAAAGAAAAAGCTTACATCTCCTCACTGTTAAGTATCATGTTGGCTGTGGGTTTGTCATATACGGCCTTTATTATGTTGAAGCACTCACCCTCTATGCTCATTTTTTTGAGAGTTCTTATCATGAATGTATGTTGAATTTTGTCAAATGCTTTTTCAGCATCTATTGAGATGATTATGTGATTTTTGTCCTTTATTTTGATATGGTGTATGATAGTGATTGATTACCAAGTATTACACCATCCTTGCATCCATGGAATAAATCCCACTTGGTCATGATGGATGATCATTTTGATGTATTTTTGAATTTGGTTTGCTAATGTTTTGTTGAATATTTTTGTATCTATGTTCATCAGGGATATTGGTCTGTAAGTTTCTTTTCTGGGGGTATCTTTGCCTGGTTTTGGTATTAGAGTGATGCTGGCCTCATAGAATGAGTTTGGAAGTACTCTCTCCTCTTCTACTTTTTGGGATACTTTAAGGAGGATGAGTATTAGCTCTTCTTTAAATGTTTGATAAAATTCAGCCATGAAGCCATCTGGACCAGGGATTTTGTTCTTAGGTAGTTTTTTTATTACCAATTTGATTTCATTGCTGGTAATTGGTCTGTTCAGATTTTCTATTTCTTCCTGGTCAATCTTGGAAGGTTGTATTTTTCTAGAAAGTTGTCCATTTTTTCTAGGTTATCCAATTTTTGGCATATAATTTTTCATGTTATTCTCTAATAATTCTTTGTATTTCTGTGGTGTCTGTTGTGATTTTTCTTTTCTCATTTATGATTCTATTTATGTGTATAGACTTTCTTTTTTTTTCTTGATATGTCTGGCTAGGGGGTTCTCTATTTTGTTTATATTCTCAAAGAACCAGAATCTGGTTTTATTGATTCTTTCTACTGTCTTATTCTCAATTTTATTTACTTCTGCTCTGATCTTTATTATGTCCCTCCTTCTACTGATTTTGGGTCTCCTTTGTTCTTCTTTTTCTAGTTTCATTAATTGTGAGTTTAGACTGTTCATTTGGGAGTGCCCTTCTTTCTTGAAGTAAGCCTGTATTGCAATGTACTTTCCTCTTGGAACTGCCTTTTCTGCATCTCACAGGTCTTGGGCTGTTGAGTTTTGTTATCATTTTTCTCCATATATTGCTTGATCCCTGTTTTAATTTGGTCATTGATCCTTTGATTACTTAGGAGCATGTTGTTAAGCCTCCATGTGTTTGTGGGCTTTTTTGTTTTCTTTGCATAATTTATTTTTAGTCTCATACCTTTGTGGTCTGAGAAGCTGGTTGGCACTATTTCAATCTTTTTAAATTTATTGAGGCTCTTTTTGTGGCCTAGTATGTGATCTATGCTGGAAATCATTCCATGTACACTTGAGAAGAATTTGTATCCTGTTGCTTTGAGTGGAGTGTTCTATAGATGTCTATTAGGTCCATCTGTTCTAATGTGCTGCTCAGTGCCTCTGTCTCCTTACTTATTTTCTTTTGGTGTGAGTGGTATGTTGAAGTCTCCTAAAATGAGTGCATTGGATTCTATTTCTCCCTTTAATTCTGTTAGTACTGCCTTTGATGTATCCCATAGGTTTTGGGCTGTTGAGTTTTTGTTATCATTTGTCTCCATACATTTCTTGATCTCTGTTTAAATTTGATTATTTAGTCTGTTAAGCAGCCATGTGTTTGTGGGCTTTTTTGTTTTCTTTGCATAATTTATTTCTAGTTTCATGCCTTTGTGGTCTGAGAAGCTGGTTGGCATGATTTCAGTCTTTTTGAATTTATTGAATATGTTTCACACATTTAGGTGCTCCTATATTCAGTGCATAGATATTTGTAATGGTTATGTCCTCTTGTTGGACTGTTCCCTTTATCATTATGTAATTTCCTTCTTTGTCTCTTGTTATTTTCTTTGTTTTGAAATCTATTTTGTCTGATACAAGTACTGCTACTCCTGCTTTTTTCTCCCTATTATTTGCATGAAATTTCCATCCTTTCACTTCTAGTCTGTGTAAGTCTTTGGGTGTCAAGTGAGTCTTTTTTAGGCAGTATATAGATGGGTCTTGTTTTTTTATCCATTCTGTAACTCTATGTCTTTTGACTGATGTATTCAGTCCATTTATCTTTATGGTGATTATCAATAGATATCAATAGATATGAACCAAAGGTTCAAAGATAACTTCCTTATTATCTAACAGTCTATCTTTAATCCCTTATTATGCTATTTTTATCACAATCTAGAGGTTCTTTTTTTTCTTCCCTTTTATTTCTTCCTCCTCGACTCTTTATATATTACGTGTCATATTCTGTACTCTTTGTGTATCCCTTAACTGAATTTGTGGGTGGTTGATTTAATTTGCATTTGCTTAATAATTGGTCTACTTCCTTTACTGTGGTTTTATTTTCTCTGGTGACAGCTATTTCGTCTTAGGAGCACATCCATCTAGAGCAGTCTCTTTAAGATAAACTGTAGAGATGGTTTGTGGATGGTGAATTCCCTCAACCTTTGCTTATCTGGGAATTGCTTATCCCTGCTTCAAATTTACATGATAATCTTGCCAGGTAGAGTATTCTTGGTTGGACACCTTTTGGTTTCATTTCATTAAATTTATCATGTCACTCCCTTCTGGTCTGTAAGGTTTCTCCTGAGGGGTCTGCTGATAACCTAATGGGGTTTCCTTTGTACATGATTTTTTTTCTCTCTCTGGCTGCTTTTAATACTTTCTCCTCATTCTTGGTCTTTGCCATTTTAATTATTATGTCTCAGTGTTGTCTTCCTTGGATCAGGAGATCTGTGCACTTCCATGGCCTGAGAGACTATTTCCTTCCCCAGATTGGGAAGTTTTCAGCAATTATTTCCTAAGAGAGACTTTCTATCACTTTTTCTCTCTTCTTCTTTTGATACCCCTATAATGCAAATATTGTTCTGTTTGGATTGGTCACATAGTTCTCTTATTATTTTTTTCATTCCCAGAGATCCTTTTTTTCTCTCTCTGCCTCAGCTTCATTGTTTTACTGTTCTTTAATTTCTATTTCATTTACCATCTCATCTACTTTTAAATCCATTCAGTGTATGTTTCATTTCAGATACCGTACTTTTCAAAATTTCTGTTTGCTGAATGCCTCCCTGAGATCTTGAATATTTTTCTTTAGCTCCATGAGCATGTTTATGACTTTTATTTTGAAATCTTTATCAAGAAGAATGGTGATTTCAGTTTCATTAAGACCTCCTTCCAGCATTTTTCTTGAATTTTTGTTTGGACCAAATTCCTCTGTCTCTTCTTTTTTAGTGTTTCTTATGGGATAGTAGGTTGGTGTAGGAAGCACCCTCTAGTGCCCATAAGCTCTATTCTCCAGAGCTGCGGTGTGCCCACAGGAATAGTGGGGATCACAGGTGAGTGCAACTGGCTCCTGCTGTGAGGAAAGAGCTCAGCTGGGAGGGTTTCCTGCCTTCCTGGCTCTAACACATGCCTGCACTGCCAGGTACAGTGGGCTGTGTATGCAGGGAGGAGCCTCTTTGCTACACCCCTGTAGCTTCCAAGGATGGGGCACCCGTCCAACTGGCCTGGCACAATGGTGGGGGCAAAAGGTGAGCAAACTGATGCCTGCTGAGAGTAAGGAGAAGCAGGCTGTGGACCACAGTAGAGGGCTCCAGGATGCATTGCCAGCTAGGGGGATGGAGCACCTGAAGTTCCTGAGATTTCCCAACCTGCTGGGCTGAGCACGTGAGAATGATTTTATCCACATGCTCTTTCTCCTGAGCAGCAAGTTCTGTGTAATCTTTGCCCCTTTAGCAGCCCCCTCACTGCCAGGAATTTTTCAAACTGCCTGCTTTTCTTTTGTCCAGGGCAGCCGGTTGTGCATACCTGTTCTCCACAAGTGAATGGAATCTCAGTCTCTTCGAGTAGTCTGCCTGTCTTTTCTTTCCAATCCCACTAATCTCTGGAACACCATGTAATGTGGGTTTGTGCTCCCAGAACAGATGGCCAGGGCTGGGTGTTCAGTAGTCTGGCATTTCTACTCCATCCCTGCTCCGTTTCTCTTCCTCCTGCCTGGGGTCAGGCGGGGCCTTAGATCCTGCCCCACCATGGCTTTTCTACTTTACCTTTTTCTGTGAGGTCTTCTCTTTTTCCCCCAGATGTAGGCAGTCTGTTCTGCAGTTTTCAGGTCACCCTTTCAGGATTAATTTTATTTGCTGTACTTTCTTGTTTTATGTGATTTGGGGAGGGGGTTTCTGCCTCACTTCTCATGCCACCATCATTTTCCCTCTATTCATGAGATTTTTGATATTTACATTTAGAAACATCTTACATTCTGTCATTCTATGTGAAAGGTCAGCAAGCATTTTTTGTAATGGGCAAGATGGTAAATATTTTAGACTTTGAGGAACATATGGTCTCTGTCACTGTGCTGTTGTAACATGAAATCAGCCATAGACAGTATTTGAACATGTGGCATAGCTGTGTTCTAATAAACTTTATTTACAGAAACAGGTAGTACGCTGGATATTTCCCAGGGGACATAGTTTGCCAACCTCTTTTCTAAAAGATCAGAACATGCCAGTTGGTTATTTTATCAGAATCATCTCAGTGTGATACGGGTACTTTTTCCTCCCAAACCTAAGGTTACCCATTAATAATTGCTGCAATCATTGATTGAATGTGAAACTAAGAAGAAATTTAATGTGTACTTTAATATGGTAAACTAGTGACTCTCTATTCTTTCTGATTTCCTACTTTATATTATGCTATTTTACACCCTATTTACCTTATTTAAATTACACTGCTTAATATTGTAATCCTTTATGTTCTTTCATAATAATATTAAGTTATAGCAGAAGACATAAATTGGATTTTGGTTGTTTATCTTTGGAAAAGTATAAAGTATGACACATTTTATTATATTTTAATAGTATAATAATAAAATCATTAATTTGGTTTATGTTGCTTTTCCTTCCAAGAAAATAAAAAGTCTATCAATTATTTACAGAAGAGAATTGATTTAGGGTGCCTAAGGGCACTATAATAAGGATATTTAATTTATATTTTAACAGTTTTGAAGAATGATCTAAAGATCTGAGAAGACCCATGTTTGTATTATACAAGCATAAATACTTTTAAAGCCACTCAGACAATTCTTTAGGGCATATAATTTATGTAGCTTCAGAAACAGACCATGAGAATTGTATGTGAGTTTATATGGGAGGTGAAGGGGTTTGGGGAAGATAGCCAATAAAGAGTTCCTCACCAAGCTGGCTACCACTGTGAGTGAACAGATCTAAATCCCACTGAGATACTGTGAAAGTCAACAATTATTGGTTGAAGGCTTCCCTGGAGACTATTAATTTCCCAGCACCTTGGGCTTGCTGCATGCTCATCAAACTATGTTCTAATAGGAGGATAAAGCCCTCAGGCAAACAGATGCAGGTGGTGGCCACAAGGAGTCAGGCCAGGGCATGCTGACATAGACCCCATGAGGAGGTCAGGTGGGGCACTGACCATATCTACTACAGTATGTATAACTGATAAGCCTGTGTCAGCTTTGGATGCTTGGAACATTTTTCAGTGTTGTTTTTCCTGCTCTTTTGGGCAAGTTTGTTTAACAGAATATTTTAATTATTTTTTCTTAGTTCATGTATATTCAAGTATTGAAAATGTTGATCACGTAACAGCAGAGATGTATTTTCCACCAGACATTGAATTGTTTCACTACTTGCATCTCATCTCCAAGGCTTCATTTTATCTTTCCTTAGTTAGGAAAGGACTTTTTATCGGGAAAAACTGTCTAGGTTAACTGTGAGACTTTTTATGGCAACAGAATGCCCAGGAGTCCTTCTGAGCGGTCCTGCAGAGAACATCTCTTGTAAGTATCTGAGAGCTGGCCCCTGTGACCTTCACCAGCACAGTCTCTAGCCTGGGCTTGAAACGGAACCCACATGTCTTGCTCCCTTAAGCTCACCAGTGTTTGTTTTTGTTAGTTATTTGGTAGAGCATAGTTTATTCTGGATGTTGTTCAACTTATTTTTTTGGCATAATTCACCTATGAGCGTACCAGTGGAAAATAAAAAGTTAACTCAGTTTGAACCATTAACCTACATGGATGGCAGAAGAGATAATTTCTTCCTTGTTTCTAGTAAACAGCTTAGTATTTGACTTCTGAAAGAGGAGCCCCATGATGTTGAATTTAGAAAATACAGGTTTAGATAAAGGTTAAGTGTTCCTCTGAAATAAAGCAAAAGGGGATTTGGAGTTGTGTTCTGTTCATGCCTGTAGAAGGTGAGAGAGGAGAAGAGGATAGGAGACAAAAAAAGAGAAGAAAGAAGGGTGTAAGGGGATGGGATGGGGTGCCCGTAACTCAGCAGAAGGTGGAGCCTGGGGAAGAGCACGTCCACGGAGAATTTCCTTGTGGGGAGTCTAGCCCATGAATAGAGTAAATTACATTATATTTGATGTGCAATTTCAAATTGTTCTAATCTGTGTGTAATTATTCACTCTGACCCAAAATACTTCCAATAAAAAAGTGATAAAAAAAATCCTTGGCTTCCAGAGTTTCAGACAGGAATAAAGAAGAGAAATGAATCACCCTATCAGTACTTAGTAACCAGCATGTTTACTCGCAGTGTGTGTTCTCTCGGGAGTGGACAGGAGACTAACGAATCTCCCCCCAGGAAGGGAATCTGCGGCAGGGACATCCCACTTCTAAGATAATGCCCCTTAAAAACAGAATGTCAGATTCTATAAAATAAGTGGCCTAGACTCTTTTTAAAAAGTCAGTGTTGAGAAGCAGGACAGGAAGAATAAAAGACTTCTTTTTATTCCTGCAGCACAGCCGGGGAACACCTCCAAAAACATTGATTTGAGGCGATCAAGCAGGCAAAGGATTTCATAAGGTTTGGGGGATGGAGCAACTGGGACAGCAAGTGGCTGAGACATTGAGAACAAGACCCAGAGCTTATCTGCAAGCACTCAGGCCTGAACATGTTCAAAACAAGATATCTGGTTAACATTAGAAAGAGAAAAATTTGATCTGTTTCCCTGAGAAGGATGTGAATGGTTATTTCTCAGTAAGTTGGCATTAACTTAGGGCTGCATAGAACTTCTCAGCCGAAGTACCTAGCTACAATCCTATAAGATCAGGGACTTCAAGATAGTTCAGGGATATACAGTGTTTCAATGGCATGAAAGACTAAAAAAAATAAATAAATGTGCATGAACTCACCATCCTAGATTTAGAAACATAATAACCAAGTGCAATGTGCAAATCTTAAAGGGATCTTTAATGAAATAAAAGAAGCAACTAACAAAAGACATTTTGGGGGCAATTAGGACACTTTAAATATCTATATGACATTATATCATTGAACTAACAGCAATTTTCTTAGGTGAAATAATAGTATTCCAGTTATGTAAGAAAATGTTTTATTACTAGGAGACGTGCATGCTGAAATATTCAGGAGTAAATGCCATGATGGCTTTAAATTATTTTCAAAAATTTTACCAGAAAATGTGTACATGTATATACATAGAAAGATAAAGGAAGTATGGCAAAATGTTAACACTTGGTCATTCTAGGTAAGGGTGCCACATGTGCATATATTTTCTTCTTTACTGTAGGTCTGAAACTTTTCAAAATAAGAATGAGTGGGGAAATAAAAAGGCCAAACTAGCTAAGGACTTTGAGCAGTGAGGTACTTCTGTGCCTGTGGCTGTAGCAGGCAATCCCAAGGGCTGTCTGAGGAAGGAGTCCACTTGGGAGTGAATTATGTGACAAGGGTACTGTATTTTGTAAAATTTACAAAAATATTTTTAAATAAATAGAATTAGAAATTTTAGGGAAAACGTATGGAAAAACATGAAATACAAAGGACACTCTTTGAATGACTGCAAGATATTTATCCAGTCCTTGTCTGTCTAAATATGCAACTTTCACAACTTTTTCTCATTAAGTATACTGTACTTTTAACTACACTTTAAAATTCAATGTTTATCCATTGTTCTCTACATACATATTACAGTTACTAGATAGTATATCCACTCTAAGGAGTACTGTCCACATAAACATTTTGGAAGATCTTATAGAAATTCTGAAACAGATTATTAACAATTCCAACAAATTTTTCCTTGAATTGATTCCTAATTACAAACAGAATGTTTTGTTTTGAAGAAAGAGGTAATTTATATTAAACTTTTTATCTATAAAGAGCAGGTTGGGAAAAGGCTTGTAATGGCATGTTGAAAATACAGAGTGTATTTCTACATGTAAAAAAATACAAAAGGAATCACTTTAAACATAAAAGGAATCTATGAGTGAAATCCATTTTTGTTTTTTTAGAAGTGCAACTTTCTACTAAATAATCACATTTATTTTAACTTTCATGTATAAGTAATTAACAATATGGAAGTGTCAAGTCAAGTTAAAATTCAGTAATACTTAAATTTTTTTATTTATAGTTTGATTTGCATTTGCCAATGACCAAGGAAGGAGAGAAGCTTGTCATGTGTGTATGTTTGCCATCTGATGCCAAAAAGAAGATACATGGATGGCAAATATACATATGACAAAATTCTCACCATCTTTAGTCATCAGGAAAATGCAAATTAAACTATAATGGAAAATCATTACACGCCTAGTAAAACACACAAAAATTTGATAGTACCAAGTGTTGATGAAGAAAATGTCAGGCTAGAGGGCTTGCAAAGCAGAACAGTTACTTTGGTAAATAGTTTAGCAGATTTTTCTATTTCAAAATACCAAATATGACTCAGCAATTCCACCTCTAGACATCTACCCAAATTAAATGAAAATGTTATGTCCACAAAAAACATCTTTGCAGATGTTATTCATAATAGTCCCAATGAACTACGTACCAAGTGATGATTAGATAATACACTGTGACCCATCCGTATAATGGAACACTGTTCAACAATAAAAATGGAACATGCTGATAATGCAGCAATAGAAATGAGGCTCTTAAGCATTACCAGAAGTGAAAGAAGCCAGACACAAAAGACTACTTGCTGTTTGATTCTGTTTATTAACATTCTTGGAAAGAAAAAAATGTTAGGAACATGCAATGTAGCTGTGGTTGCCAGGGCCCAGGGGTTGGGTAGAGGGGACTGATGAAAGGGGTGCAGGAAAATTTCACAGAATGGCAATCTTCATTGTGATGGTGGTGATGTGCTTGTATATATTTGTTGCAATGGATAGAAATACACACCTAAAGGGGTGGATTGTACACTGTGTGAACTATACTTCAAAAAACAGAATTAAAAAATGATAGAGGGAAATGCTGGGGACAGTGGGGGCTACCCCTTCTCCACTGCTGGCTGGTCAAGTAGGGTGCAGTCTTCCCACAAGGCAGGGAGCTCCAGCCCTGAGGGGCGACCACAGGTGGGAGCGTGTCCTGCAGGGGTCTCAGCTCTGCTCAAACCAGAGCAAACGGCAGTTGCCCACTCTTCCCTTCCAACAGGATGTCATCTTTTCCCTACAGACTTTTATATGGGCTTCGTATTGTAGTCTATATCCAAGTGAAGTGTCCTGTCTGATTTGGTGATGTCTGTCTTTACAGAAGTTCTATGTATGTAAAGTCAAATATAATCATTTTCTATTTATAAAAATTTCAAAGAAAATAGAAGACTGTGGGTTTTTGTGTGCCATTTAACTGAAATTCTAATAAATGAAATAATATTCCAAGGGTTGATAAGCTAGGAGGATTAACTGCTAAAGAATGCCTAATTTGTTTCAGCCACAGAATTCGATTTCTCATTTAAAAAAGTGAGAACATTAATATACTCCATGCAGTGTTATCTTGTAAGAATTAACTGATATTATGGATGTTAATTATCTGAGACTCAGAGAAATTAAACAATTTGCTTACATTTACTCTGCATCAATGACAGATAAGGGAACTGGTACTAATTACTAGTAAACCTTGTTAGACATACGTGGGAAGAGGTTGAATATAACGGCTCTTAGGAACTGATCTTTTTACAAGTTACAATGAATATGCCATTTTTCTGTGACTCACACAAGGAAATTAACTGTAATCCTTTTGCTACTTTTCTAATCAAAACACACACACACACACACACACACACACACACACACACACACACACACACACACACACACACACACACACACACACACACACACACACACACACACACACACACACACACCACCACCACCACCTCCCCACCCCCCCCAGAAACCTTCCTTGCATGTATTTGATTTGTCCACCAGATGGCATTATTAGTCCACAGGCTGCCAAACAGTCTTGTAAAAATTCTTGTAAAACTTTGACATCCTTTATTTGTGCCAAATTAAGTAAATCTGTGTCTTAACCATATTTGTTCCCATATCTGTTGAAATTCCTTTTATCATCCTTAGGTGAACACTACTGAAAAATCCAATATGTTGCTTTAATTACATTGCTTTGGATGAGGATTGCGGAGGCCAGTTGCAATTCAAGAGTCACCAGAGCCCTGGAAAGTTTGCATTTTGGTGAGTCCCAGCTCCCTGGGGAGAACACAGAGCACCACAGAGGGCCACTGAGGGGCAGGGGAGGGCGGGGTGGTGGTGGTGAAGCACTGGGTGGGTTACCAGGCAGAGGAAAGGAAATGAGCTCTGAATGAGCACTTTGGTTGCTGCGGGAAAGAGAGGGTGGGGCAGAGCAAGCAGGCTAAGGGTTGGCTAACTTGAATAGCATCAGCAGGCTTTGGGAGATAGGGCCTATCCCTGGTTACCTGGCACCCGGCCCTGGCGCCACGAGGGAGGTGATGCGGTGTGGACTTAACCTACCCCTCAGCTAGAGAACTGACTTATCTTTAGGCAGACCTCAACCCTGCGTCAAGAACACACCCAAACACACAAACTATATGAGTTTTCTTTAAATTTAATGGGAAGTTCATTCATTCTGCATGCAGGTGATAGTCATTTAGACCTTTCTATCTTGTTGAAACTCGAGACTTTCTGTTCATCCCTAAAGTTATATGTAGCCACCCCTCCCGCCCCCCTCCGCCCCTGGTCAAGCCATGCAGTGGGAATGGGAGAGGCAAGCCTGGGGAGTTTCTGTCCCTGGGTTGGCTTTGTTCCCAGCTAGTGTGGGTATTTATCTCTGTCTCTTAACATTTCTTGTATATAAAATGAGAAGTTTGAACTAAACAGCAGCATCACGGTGTTTGATTCACAGAACTTTAAACAACAGCCAGAAAGAATGGAGGGGAGAACTACACAATCATGGTTAGTGGAAATCAAATAACCATGTACCACATAATAAAAAGCAAAGAGTGTGGCTCCTGATAGTAAAGTGATTCAGTAAGACAAAAGGGACATAAAAATTCAAATGGAAAGGATAAGTTAAGGCAAAGGGGGCACGATGTTAAAATCTGTAAGTTGAAAGCCCAGAAGCAGCAACCCAAGACTGTATCAACAACCCTCACCCCTTACGCCCCCAACCCCCAGTCAGAATGGGCCCCTGCCTCAAAGCAAAAGTGAATACTCTCCCGGCAAGAAGGCTCCTTCTGAAGGTTCTGCACTCTGGCCATTGTGGTGAAGGGTTGCTGAGGGGGAGCACACAGATTTGTGAATTAGGCCACACAAGATCTCTCAAGGATTATGACCAGAGAAGCCCTTTCTATAGCAGCTCTCAAGAATTCCACTCATGGATTTGCCTGAAGCATATTAATCAGGCAGGCTGATTGGCCAATTCAAGAGGAGTGGAAAAGAAAGAATAGAAACAGTATTTTAAAGATTGCATTGTACTGGGAGATGCTAGCAAAACAGGAATAGCATTATCACAGCTTATAGTAGGAAGGTGGTCCTGAAGCAGCAAGAAAAATCCAAGTGCAATGAACTGCATGACCAGTTTCAGAAGACAAGTTAGCAAAGGCATGTAAAACACATTAAAATTTGCAACATGCCAAACTTTTCTAGGGTGATAGAACATTCATATTCCTTCTATTTTAACTTCTTATTTTGTATGGGACAAAAATAAAATCAGGATTTATTTTTCTCAAAATTAAACACCTTATTTTACAAGTAGAATAACTGATTTGGGAAGAAATTGTATAGATTTGTGTTTCAATATCTACTGACAGCACTCCCGAGCTTTCAAATAAATCTAGCTGAAATAGTTTTGAAATCCTCATTTTTTAGCACTTCTTCCATTCTTTATGTAAAATCTAAAAGCCATTTTCCCTCAGCTCACTATCCCCTTATTTACCTCTACTAAACTTTACTACATTTTATTATAAATATATGTTTTTATGATCATGGTCTCCATGAGACTATCAACCCCTGATTTATTGCCAGCTCTTCATTTGATATTTCCCAAGGCCTGGTACATTATATAGTATACAATGGGTAATCAACACATGTTGAATGAATAAATGAACATGCAGATTTTGATATTCTAGGGAAAGAAACTGGAAGTGGGTAAGAGATCAACATGGAATTGTCATTGACACAAATAAAAGAACTCTGATCATGGCAATGCCATGTCCTGCAATTTCACAGCCAATTTTTAATAGGGAATAGAATGATCTCTGATAAAGAAAAGTCAAGAATAGTTAACTATAAGTATCAAAAAGAAGAGGTTCTTTTTGTTTAATTTTGGCAACAGTAAAAGCATCCCTGAGGATATAGTATAATTAATTGTCTTGTAAGAGATAAACACAAGAGAAATCTTATTGGAGTACCCAGAACTCCAGGTAAAAAAGATATGTAAAGTTTATGTAGAGAATTCAATTTTGGCATCTTTTTGTATATTTAAGTGTAGACTTCTACCTTATTTCTTATTACCTCCACTTTTTATGTCTCACAATTTGCAGTTAAATACTGAAATTTTAGTCATTTAAAATGGTCAGTGCACCATGATTATTTTTCTAGATTTGGTTCTGGTTAGGATTTTTATTCTACCTTTTATATTTAATTACCTTGTGATTTGAGGTCACATAGGTGTATTTTCCCAGGAAGGACAAGTCTACACCAATAATGCCTTTTTAATGAATATGGTAGATTTTCTAGATACTGACACACCAGCTTACTCCAGTTGCAGTGACCCAAATGGAAAAGAAAATTATGTATACATAATGAACTATATGCAAGCTTTTAGAGGCAAGGATGATCATTTATTTTGTTCATTTCTTTTTTGTGTTGCTCAGAATTGTGCATGGCTGTCACTCTGGATGGAGGGGGTTCCCAGCTCTGAGCAAGTTCACTATGGATTCGCTGAGACTGAATAATGACAACGGAATGTTCGAGTTAAAAAGGGAGTCATACCAAGCTTTATTCTCATGGCAGAAGGACAAACTCTAGACTCTTCTCTGCCTCTGTCTCTGCTCCCTGCTCAAGCCTCTGAACCCCTCTCTCCTGCTCTCCTGCTTCCCTCTGCTCTAAACACCTGGTGGAACTCTTCTTGTATGACTACTGGCAGTCATGATTTATTGCCAATCGGTACACAAGTATGCGCCTGCGCAGTAGGCTAAGTATTACCTCTTCACACATATACAATGGGCAAGATTAGGATCAGGTGAGAATCCCAGCCACGGAATTTCCATTTTCCCTATACAGCACTATTAGATCTTCAGTACATTTATGTCATTGAATACATCAGAACCAATTTCATTTGTAGACTGCTGCTGTGAAGGAAGCCCTCCTCCCACACCACAACCCCAAGAAAAATGCAGGTTGAGTCACAGGAAATTCTCAATAGGAAAATGTATGCAGCTTCAAATTACATGCAGAAATAATGTTTGGAGATTTTCAAAGCTATAGTGTAAAAGATTCTCAGATATGGTCCGTTCTAATAAAGAATATAGATAACTGAACTGGTGCAGAATTTGATAAGGATAGATTTGCTAAGGAAATCTGTACTTTAGAAAAGGCTCTTCGATGTTGGGTTCCTTTTTATTTCCCCAGTGCCTGTAGCAGTGCAGAGTATGTGGTACATGTACAATAATAACGAAGGACTCCAAGGAGATCAAAGATGGATGCTGAGAGGCTGCAAATGTACTGCAAATAGATGACCATTATCTTCTAAATCTTATACTAAGGAAAGATAGGTGATACTCTTCTGAAAACAAATGACTGAGCTCATGGTTTGAAACTCCCTGGCAAAGTAGCAAGAGAAAGAAGCCAGTAAATGAAAGGGAGAGGGAAAATTTGGTTTGTCAATGAGCATATTTTTTAAATAATGAAGGACCTGTCAAGAGCATCCACTGATCGGGAATATCCAAGACTGATGAGGATGGATTGTTTGTATTTCTAATTTATGTCATAAGTTCTTTGGATTTTTTAAATTCCCTATGACAGTATTTTATACTTTATTCAGTAGATCTTTATTGTCTGTTTTTTCCATTTCTTGTAGATCTGGATATTTCTGTACTGGTGGATCTTTCCCCCCAATATTGTGACTGCTCTTTTCTGAGGCCCAGGCCAAATTATACATGCATCTTTTGAAGACAATAGTTCTGTAGTTGCAGAGTAATTACTTTTCCAACTCTATAGCAAATTTTCTTTTTAACCACTATCTACAGTGTGAAATTGAGTAGACATCTGATGGAGCTAAACCCATTTATGTCTCTTCTCAAAAAATCATTAAGTTTGAGTCACATTGAAAGCTGTACTGACTTTAAATAATGTATTCTATTGCTTTAAATTGCTTTTCTACTTACACATTACGCAGGTGCAAAAACACCTCACAATCTTCCACATTTCAAGCTTGTGTGTTTCAAACACACACACACACACACACACACACACACACACAGTTTCTCTCTCTCTCTCTTGCCACTTCAGTATTAATAGCTAATAATAACTATTAATAACAAAGCAGAGAACAACTTGACTTACAGTTTTGGCTTCTTGGGTTACATTAAGCAATTCTTGTGATCAGGGATGTTATTGCCATTGGGTTTTTTGAGTGTTATTTAATTTGGTACTAATTTTCCAACAAAAGTGCTTGCTATGTTATCATTTATTTTGCCTTTTATAAAGTTATCTTAATTAGGTATGTTGAAAATAGTAGCACTGTGGTTGACTTTTAATTAGCATATTCCAAGAAAAGGATGTAATCCAAGCAGGGATATAAAGGTATTGATTTTCTGCCTTATATGTCACAGGGTCAAGTATAATGTGGATGCTGTTTGTATTAATATAAATTCCTAGCAATAGCATTGAAATATGTCACTATTATTGATTTCCTGTTTTAAATAGCCAATGCCCATTGGTTTGAGTGGGAAAATTATCGGGATGGATTTAGCACTCGATTGCTATGACTTAAGTCAATATCTGACCTATTGAACAGACATTCATAATATTGCACTTTATGCATCCCCATCAAAGTACAGAGCATGCAAAAAGATACAGCATATGGAGGTATTAGAAGTAGCTTGTAGACCATCTGTCCTTGCTGGTTATTTTCTGATGGACTTCAGGGGGGATGGAGGGAAATTGTGTATAGGTGTGTGGGTATCTTACAGAGTGTACACAGCAGGCTATGGTACATGAAATATTACCATAGAAGTATGCAAAATTTATAAGATATTCCCAAGACTCTAAGACCATTAGAGTATAAGAAATTTCTTGGATTCTTACAGACAATAATGAACAAGTTATGGCAGTAATGAATGCATGGCTAAGTTTGAAAATTCATATGTGGCTCTAAAACCTTATGGTTTATTTCTATTTCTAAAGAAATACTAAATTTTATCAATTATTCTGAAATTACATCATGCCTAGAGGCATTCAGATCTAGAAAGCAGAGATGCCACACCTCATGAACTCTCAAAGAAACTACACACTGAATTCTCTCTGGTCTATCTAGACCTTTATACACATTTAATACTAACCAGACCACAGACTTTCTGATATAGCTTTTTGTCATATATCTCACTGTTGCACTGCTTTTCATGGCCTTGAAACTAGCTAATATTTTTTGGCTTATCTCTCTTTTCTGTTATTAACCCTGCCAATGTTACACAGCTTCCTGGTAAATGGCCTGTCTGATGCCCAGGTGAACCTGATTTTTACAGCTTCCCAGGATTTTCCACAGGGTGGAGAAGGAAACCTACAGTGAATCTTTAAGAAAAGTACCTAAAGGTGATTCTGGGTCAAACTTGAAATACCGTGTGCCTTCCTTTCCAGAGCTCCTATGATTTTACTTGTTTCTTCAGGGAAGTGTAATCGGGAAGGAAAATTAATTGTAAGCAAGTCACTATCTCCTAGGATTCACATCACTAATTTGTATAATGATGATCCTGATTTAAATTCTTTAAGGTGTACAAATCTGTAGAACCTCTGTTTAACTATATTAGTAATCTAATTAAATTTCATTGTGAACTGGGGTTTCCAGGCCTATGCTTGTATGCAGTTTGGTATCTGTGAAGCACTTCGGTAACTTGTTGATAAATATTTGAGTTTGGCTGAACCTTAGTGCATCATGTTCTCAAATATTTAAGAATATTGAATTGGTTGTTCTTGGATGAATTTCATTCTGTACATCCCAGATGTAATAATCTTCCTGGGTTCAGTTTAAAAAAATGACTATTCCTTTTTTAAAAAGTCACAAAATATGGGAGTACTGATCAAAAGCCAGTGTCTGGAGTTAGGCAGCCTTTATTTAACACTGGATTCCACTACTTACTGACTGTGAACTTCAGCAAGTCATTCAATTTTTCTAAGAGTATTTCCCCATATCTTCAAATGAAGATAATGAAAAAAAAATGTGAGGCTTACATAAAAATTTTTACATGTAAAATGTGCCATAAGTAAGTGTGAACTATTTGTCATTACTATTATCAGTATTAGAATTTTCATTGTTATTGTTTTAGGTAACTAGTCCCACCAAATTGTCATTCAACATTAGTAAGTTGGCCACAAATCTTTACAATTTGATGGGTAAGTTTTAACTCTGAAGTGCATTCATATTCCAAATGGTTTTGCTTATTTTCACAGTAGGAGCAGATTAGAGTCAATATAGGGCACAAAGCTGAACATTTCTCATAAATACATTAGAGCAAAACAAAAATGACCCAGAAAATGATTGTAAAATTTTTAGGAGTCAAGGTACAAGAGTGTATTCTTTTTCTGTGATACCACCCATAGTAACAGCAATTTTAACAACCAGTCATGGGCCAGAATACTTTCGTGAAAGCCCAAGAGTATAGCTGAGAGGTTCTCATATTGCAATGGAGCAAAAATTCTGAGAACTACCTCATTTTATGAGACCGGCATTATCCTGATATGAAAGCTAGATAAGGCCACTGCAGAAAAAGAAAACTGTAGGCCTATAGATTTATCCCTGGGTTGTAAGGAAGGTTCAACATAGGCATATCAATAACTGTGATTCACCACATTAGTAGAATGAAGGCTTAAAAGAAATACAATCCTCTCAATAGATGCAGAAAAGGCATTTGACAAAATTCAACACCCTTTCATTGTAAAAATGCTCAACAAATTGGGTGCTAAAAGAAACATACCTCAACATAATAAAGGCTGTAAAAGATAAATCCACAGCTAACATCATACTCAACGGTAAAAAGGTGAAAGCTTTTCCTCTACTACTGGCAACAGGGCAAGGGTGCCCCCTCTCATCGCTTCTGTTTAACATAGCACTGGACGTCCTCGCCAGACCAATTAGACAAGAAAAAGAAACAAAGCCATCCAAATCTGAAAGGAAGAAGTAAAATTTTGTCTGTTTCCAGATGACATGGTTTATTTATAGAAAACTCTAAAGACCAGTAAATAACCATATAATTAATCAATGAATCCAGTAAAGTTGTAGGATACAGAATCAACCTACCAAAATCAGTTGCATATCTATACACTAATGACAAAGTATCTGAAAAAGAAAGAAAACAATCCTATTCACAATAGGATCAAAGCAATATAATACTTAAGAATAAATCGAACCAAGTAGGTGAAAGATCTGTACAGAGCAAACTAGAAGACATTGATGAAAAAAACTGAAGAAGGAACACAAATAAGGGAAAATATCCCATTCATGGATTAGAAGAATTAGTTCTGTTAAAATGTCTATACTACCCAAAGTCATTCACAGACTCAGTGCAATCTCTAACAAAATCCCAATGGCATTTTTCACAGAAATAAAAATTACAATTCCAAAATTCATATTTTATTTAAAATTCATATTCACAAAAGACATAATGTTAAAGCAGTACTATGCAAGAAGAAGGAAGCCACAAGGATCATACTTCTTGATACTTTAAATTATATTGTAAAGCTATAATCATTAAAACTGTATCGCTCTGGCATAAAAACCACAACAAAGAATGGAGAGCCAGAAATAAACCTATGGTCAACTAACCTTTAAAAGGGCACCAAAGATACTGAGACAATCTCTTTAATAAGCGGTGTTGGCAAACTGTATCTCCACATGAAAAAAATGAAATTTGACCCTTGTGCCATACACAAAAACAAACTAAAAATGGATTACAGACTTAAATTTAAGACCTGAAACTATAAAACTCCTAGAAGAAAATATAAAGAGATAGCTTCTGGACATTGGTCTTGGTGATGACTTCTTGGATGTGAAACTAAAACTACAGGCAGCTAAAGTAAACGTAAGTGGGATTCTATTAATTTAAAAAGCTTCTACACAGTAGAGAAAATAATAAAATGAAAGGGCAACCTACATAATGGGAGAAAATATTTGTGCATCACCTACCCGGTAAGTGTTTAATAACCAGAATATATGAGAGACTGATATACAATAGCAAATACACACACACACACACACACACAAATCTGTATCCCAAAGGGATACTTGCACTCTCTTGTTCACTGCAGCATTATTCACAATAGTCAAGATATGGAAAACAACGTAAATATCCATCGACAGGTTAATGGCTGAAGAAAATGTGACTTACACATACAATGGACTATTATGCAGCCTTAAAAAAGAGGAAATCCTTCCATTTGCAATATATAGCTGGAGGATACAATAAGTAAGGCAAGCCAGACATAGAAAGATAAATACTGTATGATCTCAAACTCTTAGAAACAGAGAATAGGATGGTGGTTGCCAGGGTCTGGGGGGAGAGAGGAATGAGGACATGATGGCCAAAGGCATAAAGTTTCAGTTATGCAAGTACTTTTATATTATTCAGTTATAAAAATATTCTGACATCCACCAGACAGCACAGTTTCTACAGCTAATAAACTGTAGTGTACTCAAATTTTGCTAAGATGATAGGTTTTAGAGTGTTCTTACCACATAAAAATTAATTGAAATAAAATGTTATAAATCAAACTTCAGTAAATAAGTTTGTTGATTGAATATTTAGTGAATCAAGAAATTTCCTGCAGCTCAAATAATATTTAAAATGTTTTAGTATTTTTTAATAAAAATAAAATAACCAGATTCAAAAAAAGGAACATTTCCACTGTGCACCACAGCTCTTTTGAACATTTCATCTATCCAGATGTCACTGAAGAACATTAGCTACATAAGACACTGTGTGATATTATACAACTTGGCCCAGTTTTTGGCCAGCATCTATGTCCCTTGGAGCTATGCTGCCAGTTTTGAGGTCCTTATTAACATTTTCCCTAAGTGCCAGAGTGAGAGATTAAGTAGGACGTATAGAAAAGCAAAGTTGTTTTTAAAATACAACAACTGGCTTCAAGAAATTGCATTTAAACCTACTTAGAAACAAAGAATCATTTAAATCTTTTTAGAAAAGAACCTCCACAATGTGCTTACTTTTTACTTCAATTTTACTTGAATATATAAGCAAAATTAGGTTATACAAACACACACATACACATGCACATATCCTATTTCTACTGTATGATCAGATTACATAGATCATTAATTAGATAGATGGATGGATACAGTATCCAAGTCCCAGATTTTATCCAAGGAGAGATGTATCATTATTGTGCTGCTGACATGTGGACTCTCTCAGGTGTCCACCTCTGCCACACACAGAGGGCCCCCAATTCCATCATGCTCATAAAAGCCAGTGCTCTGATTAGTTCAACATGGAATAATCATGCTGTGTAGATTCACATCTCCCACCTGGGTCTCAATGAAATTTGATAGTTGCCTTACTGTTTTTGTTTTTTTTTTTTTTTTTTGGTGAGAGAAAGCCATTTCACAGCATCATGCAGAGAGAAACAGTACATTAACACTTCTGGAGCTGATCATTTGGCAGCAGTTTTCTCTTGGGCTCTGAGGCAAGTCTCCTGAAGTGCCAGCGTGCCTATTAGGGGTTTGCCGAATGTATTCCACCACCAGCCACAAACTTTCATATAAGACATCTGGTCAGAAATGTCCCTGTCTGTGCTTCAGAAGCTTGATTTTTTTCAAAATCATTTACATAATGAAAGTAGCATTTTAAAAGAAAAAAACACACGAGTGCATTGTAAATAGCATTTAATTCCCTGTAGGGAAATAATCACTCAAAATCGTAGTTATCCAAAACACTGAAAAATTCCAGCAATCATTAAACAGGTTTCAATCTTTTGATATTAAATAGATGGACAGGATCTAAATGGCATTAGAAATCATGAAAGTTTCATAGTTGGCATAATATATTTGTTGTAACAATACCTCAAAATTCCACAAAAGATTAAAAAATCAAAACAACAAAATTATGAACAACAGAGCCTTAAAAATGTAAAAAGAATTAGGACATATCCATGTAATGGGAGTTAAACTGAAGATCATTCTACATATTTTTCACACAACTTTCTGTGCTCTCTGGGGTTTATCCACCAACAAAATCAGAATAGAAAGTTAAGAATGTTTCTGAAAATTGCAAAGAATTGCTTTAAGATTTTTCAATTCTCCTGTTGCTTTTACATTAGCAAAAAGATTGTTCTAGTTCATAAATTCTAGAAGTTGTTCTCAGCCACAACTCTTCTACAGTGTTTATACCAAAATGTCTAGTCTCTTTATCAAATATGCAAATGTTAATTTTAACTTCATGAGATGTTTTAACTGTTTTACAAATTAGTTCTGAGGCCTGCCCATTTCTCATTATTTCTAGTCTCAATATGGATCACAAGGCAAGTCCTTTAAAGCCGGAAGTGCAATCATTCTATAGGAAATTTATGTTGCACACATAACATATTTGGTTCACAGTAGTCTTATTGTTTTGAGTATTACAAAAAGGCTTTGAGATTCTGATGAAATCTATGTGGTTCTGTGGGTCAGTCCCCTGGATAATGTACAGTAAATGACAAAAATAATATGCACAATTTCAGTGGATCTGTGTCTTTTTAACTGAGTTCATGGACTTCAATTAAGGAACTCCAGTTTATTTCTCTCCCCTTTGTGTAGTAAACGGGAATTTAGAATAAGCACACAGGAAAAATAATTGAGCTGTTAAACCTGAAGGGTGGTGATGGCTTCACCTGCCTGCACCTCACCCTCCTCTTTGGCCAAATAAGGTGATTGAATGAGATGACCTTGGAATCCATTCCACCTCTGACATTCTATAATTACATATAAGAATTATAAAGATGCTGATGATAATTTGTCTCGAATAGCCATCTTCACCCTGTGCGGTTCAAACCATAGGGGTATTAGAAGGTGCTTAAGGCTGTTCAACAATGAACTGGATTTAAGAGCTTAGACCCTAACTAGAGTAGTTCCTTTTGAATTTGTTTATTATGCATCTGTGTGAGTTATTTTAAAGAATACATATATAATATATACATATATGTACATATGCATGTATGTGTGTGTGTGTATATATATATGCTATCCAGTATGGCGTCTCTAGCCACATGAGGCTGAGTACTTGAAATGTGGCCAGTGCGACTGAGGATCTGAATTTTTCATTTTATTTAATTTCAATTTAAATAGCCACTTGTGTCTAGTTTCTAAGATGGGCAGGACAACTATAGAAATTTTGAGCTAAATAAACTGGCCTCAGTTTCCCATTATTAGCAATCTTGAAAAAAATTAGTTCCCAATTTGTATTTATGCCTTATTATTTTTTAATTGACATGTAATTGATATAATGTCACATTAGTCTCAACTGTACAACAAAATGATTCAATATTTGTATATATCCTGAAACGATTATCACAATATACATAGTAAGTCATGGAGAGGTAACGTACATCATGGTGACTATAGTTAATAATGGGGTATTGCATGTTTGATAGTTGCAAAGACAGTAGATCTTAAAAGTTCTCATTATTAGCAATCTTCATCAGCTGGTGACTAATTAAAAGTGATTTTAGAGGCAAGTCAAGCATCAAATGAATAATTGTACTGGGTGACTGAATTCTATTTCATAATTAAGATTCTAAAATTCTTTTGCTCAGATTGTGGAACAGGCACAGACTTTAAACCAGACAATCTGGTTTGAATTCCAGCTGTGCAGTTTAGAAGCTGAGTGTCACATCTAACAGGTGAGTTACTAACAACCCTCTACTTTTCTGTAAAGTGAAGACAACAGTTTCAGTCTCATAGGATCACTGTGAGGAGTAAATACAATAATACATACGAAGTCCCTAACGTAGGGCCTGGCTCATGCAGCTGATTTTCTACAGATGTTATTTCACCTCTCTATGCAGGTAACACATAACTGCGGCATGTTTAATTCATCTTTTGAAATGTGTAGGTAAAATATGTCCTTAACTACTATTCAGGATGGAAAAAATTTAAATGATACAGATGCTGTTCAACTCGAGTTTTACTTCTCCAAATGTGATTTTTAATTTGATGTTAACTGTCCTTGTTTACCCCAAGATTGGGGAAGCAAGGGAATGCAGGCTAAAGATTTAGCCTCAGCTTACTCTAAGTAGTATAGATTTGAAGCTTGCAAATATACCTACTACCACTAGCAGCGATTACTCTCAACTCCAGAACGTGCTTGTCACTGAGTCTTTGAAGACCTGTGCGGGTGCTGACATGGAAACACCTTCTTTCCTGGATTTCGCTTTCTCCCCAGCAGCAAATGTTACACCTTTACACCTCTAGTGAAGGCAAACTGATTTCTCAGAAAGAGAGTTCAGGTGAATAGCATTGTGATAGCCCCTGCCTAGAATTAACCTGAGCAGGATAGTCCTTCTTTCTCTTCTTAAATCAAAAGGATATTGCTTGGGCAAAATTCTGAATAAGGAACCCTGAGAGAGACTCTGTTGCCATATAAATGGAGTGCTTTAAGCATGCCTTGATACCCACAAATGTGAGACTTGGCACAAATTTCCAGGCTATCTATATTTTCCACTTGATGCTAAATTCCAATTCACAAATTTCCACCCTGAGTGTACTTAGGAGAACATGGTTTTCCAGAAATCCTGAAATTCCTTGTAGTTGAAAATCAGAAGCCTGAAATATAATTTTGTTTTATAGTATCTCGTTATACACCTGTTTCCTTGGGAAGGATGATTACTTCTATTATTTGTTTGGGCAACTCCAAAACCTGAGTGCTAACTCCTCCCTTGGGACCGTCTCTGAAGCACTATAGCATAGAACAGATTTGTTCAATGAATCTCAATAGACTCATAAGACATTTTACTAGGTCGACAAAATAATAATAATTTTATACTGGGGGAATAGTGTTTTTCAGAGGACTAATTAGTGCTTGCACTTATTTTACCACTAAAGATATATTAGTAATTAGTGGCCTATTTTCAGATACAGACCTTCATTGACATTTGGGAAGGTCTGTCTAAGCAGACAGTTCCAACTGAGTTCAAAATGTGAAATGGCCCCAACGTGAGTTACTGAATTATAAACCTCACCTCCTCCACCAAGATGAATTTTATGTAAACATCCTGGGCCTCCTATAAGGGGGCCTGACCTACAGGGAATCTGCGTGTCTAATTCTGATGCTCTGCAAAACTACATAATGCAAAACCCTTTGCTTATTCTAAAAATAGTGAGTATAATTAGTCTTGCAAATCAATGTTTCCACTCATCAGGATGACAAAATAACTTGTTAAATAGCATGCTTAATTTACATATCTGAGAGTCACCAAAAGCTTCATCTACCATTTATTTGATTATATCCTTTTAGGAGAAAAAATAAATGCAGTTCATTGGCCAGCTGCCACTCTCCGAAATATAGGAGGTAATTAGAACCATACCGCTGTCATGTTTCCATAGCAAAATACAACCTGCTTTCAGAGCAAATATGCCATTATCTTATCTGGTGCTCCTTTATATGTAATTATTATGATTGTTATGCTTACGGGTAAAATTAATAAAAAAATGAGTAAATTGAAACTAGCTTTTACATGTAATATCTTGTGATTAAATCACTAACAATTTTGGAAATCAAAATAAATATGATATAGACATATGCATATGTAAATACTTTCTTCTGCACTAAAGGACAAAAGTAACATACAACAATGCCATTTTGTGAACATAATTAATGCCAGTGACAGTCTTTCATTTTTTCAAGTAATGTGAAGCAATAGTAACTTAAAGAATTTCACTCCCCCTAGAATTGTGCTATTAAAATATTTTGAGGGTTGGTAGCAAAAAATCTACCAAAATTATGAGAAAAAGTGAAAAATTTAAAGAAAGGGCTAAATTAGATGTCTGTTCTATATTTCCACATTTGTCTTTTGACCTGGGTTAGTGTGTTTTTTTCATTTTAAAACAAAATTCCTATGGAATTTGTTTTCCTATGATAAACAAAGTAATATTTTTCCCTTAAAAAATGAACCAATAGCAATCTATTTCCTTTCAACCATCACATCACATTCAGTTGGCTCAAATCTTTTGTGGCTAGTAAATTCTTCCTCCATCACCTGCTTTCCCAAACCAAAAATATTGCATACCTTTAAAAATATGACAATTTTCCAGTAATAAACATATTGGTCAAGAACTGGAACACTTGAAACCATGATACCAGTGCATTCTTTCCTCGTTGACCTGGGAAGAAGTTCATTATAAGAAATTAGCTTTAGTAGCGTGACCTGAGAACCAAGTACAATAATTTTCTGGCATCAGGATAAAGCAGCATCATAATATTGGGGCTATTTATAGTGGAATATATGGATTTAATTACATTTAAAATCAAGACGTGCTTGTTGAATAGATGCGTTGAGTTGGCCTACTATGTTTCAGACATTATTGCAAGGGCTGAAAACCAATGATGAGGTGACCAAAGTGGTCACTTCTCTTCCAAAGCTTACATTTTAAAAAGGAAAAGAAAGATAAGAACAAACATTCTTGCTGTGAGGGGAATCAAGTACTTTGAAAATATCTAGCAGGTAGGAGCTAGACTTGCCCAGAGGGTTAAATATTCTCTGAGGATATTAAATATAAGTTAAAACCTGAAGGACTAATAGGAACTTTAAGAAAAATACTTATTTTACTGTTGCTTCCCTTGGTTTATTAAAATGTGTTAGATCAAACATTGCATTATTTTATGTGTGGGTGAAATTACTGCCTAGCCTATTTAATAATACAAATAGCTTAATAATAACTTCTGGATTATTTGAATTTCAATTCACTAATTAAACATGACAAAAATGTGTTTAATATCTGAAATTTGGAGACTGTATCATTCTTTCTAAGTAGAATGTGAACTGTACAAAGTTCTCACTTATTACATGTACCTGAAGGAAAAGGACAGGGAACCAAAACATTTAAAAATTAATTATTCTATAGCAAGCCTATCCTAGGAACTACAGCATCAGGATAAAATAGCATAATAAAACATGTTATTATTTTTATAAATATACATGTGTAACATGTACATACATAATCTATGTAGATTATACATTTATAGCACAATAAATTATACAAATATTTCTATTTTACAGGCACAGGGATATTCAGTAACTTTCCCTCAATCACACAGATAGGAATTGGAATAAATAGGCCCAAGGAAATGAGGACCAATTATCCATTTCTATTTAAACTGTTAGCTACATGTATGAAAATTTCACTATGTGCCTGGTTCTATATTAAGTTTGATATGAAAGTAAAAATGAGTTGCAAATCCATTTCTCGGTACGCTCTACTTCTTATTTCCTTATATTATAATGATTATGTTCACTCATTTTATCAACAATTAGATTGTGCCTACTATGTGCTAGATTTTGAGCATAGAAAGATTCTAAGCTCTAGTACAGTCTACAAGGAGCTCACAATTATGGGGGAATCAGACACATAATAATTCTATATGTACTTCAGGAATGAGAAAAAACTCTTGTATTTGCAATCTTACTTGATCTTGAAAAAAAGAGGCAAATAAGAGAGGTATTTTTATATTAAAAAAGGGGAAAGGTTAAATGATTTCCCTATTATATGCACTTTATGAACTACAGAAATGGACTATGCTGCCACAGATGATAGATACTCACAAAGTTCAGTAAAAACCACTTGGATTAGGTCCAAAAATCAGAATAAAATAAATACCTTTTAGTTAAAAATTTATCTAGATAATGGCCCCTAATGCAGCTTCTCCCAATTCCCTACTTAAAAAAACAATTAAGAAATGGAAAAGAGACAAACATTAATCTAGGAGTGGCAATTAGCTATTGCCAACATCTGGGGCTGGAGGAGAAATTCATTAATTATAAGATGTGTGGATCCCAATTAACAATCATAATCAGAAATTATCATTAATTCATTGTTAAACATCTGCTGTGAGCCAGATATTTTGTTTTTTTCTTGAAAGAGAGGTAGCAATATGAACTAGCTTTTTATCCCTACTGTTCTGGGTGCAGTTTGAAAAAACAACCGTGTCCATGCTGAGCGGAAAACTGGGCAGCTAATCTTTCTTTCTGAGATGGTCAATAGGGGCACAGTCATTTTTAACTTCCCAGAGACTGCCACAACCCAAAAACAGAAGGATAAGGGGTACTGATGTGTGTCTATGTGCTCTGTGCAGGGAGAGAAGAAAACAGGCACTCACCCCAACATGGAAGCTGTCACACCAGAAATAAAGTGAGTGGAACCAGAAAAAAGAATGCAACATTCTTTGGTTTTAATTACATACTATTTCATATCATCTCAAAAACAAGCATTAATACAAGCATTTAGTAATAGGAGATAATACATCTGTCCAGCAATGCTTAACAAATTAGATGTTTGCACATCTAATTCAGGTCAGATACGGGGGAATGTCACATAGCCAAACTCCACTATTATGAATAAAAATTGGATCAGGTTCACAAACATCCCTCTTTCTGTTACAAAATGCTTGCTCAATTCTGTCAACACCCAAATGGATATGAGCAGGGACAAGGGGAATTTATCCACCCTGAATGTACCACATCTCAACAGATTGCTTGTTACCCTAGAATAAGTAAACATAAAAATACCCGTGAGTTCAGCCTTCTGCTTAGAATGCAGAAAGCTTCAAGAAAGTATCATTTCTGAAATAATAAGGAAAGAAAAAAGCCAGATAATGTACAAAATCATAACTTTTTATTGAGCTCATCAGAGAATTAAAGTCACAAGCCAGGTAACCTGTATTCCAGAGAGAGACAATCGTTTTCAGTGAGAGATGGGACACAGGAATGGTTTCTTCTTAGGGAAATAGAATGAAGATATGAATGCCGTACAAAGAAGTAAGAAAAAAATTACTATTAATTTGGCTAGAATTATAAAATTTATGAAAGAACAAATGTCAGTTAGCAACAGATTACAGTAACTAAAATCCCCAGACCCCAAGAGGGTTTATCTTCACTTACAGTCTCCTAAGCATAGCTCTCCAATGGGTGCTTGAGAGAGATGAGGGATGTGGTGGAGACGAGAAACCCCCCTTTGATGGTGCAGGTATGGAGGAGGTGACTTACTGCTGCTGGGGCACAGACACAAAGCATTGATGGGTCTCTGCTACAAAGCAATACCCTTTAAAACATGGGATATCGGCAGCAATTGATCAACTCCCAGGGTGAATTAAAAATTAATTCTAAGAAAGGAGTAGAAAAGCAAAACTTCCTCTGTTTCTGGACAAGGGCATAAAGCCTTTTTACTCAGGAGACAGGCAAAGGTCAATTGTGTCTGGAGAAAAACTTATGCATCTGGGAGAGAGATAGGAAACCACAGCAGGTTCAAAATTCTGCAGCCATTTCAAGCAGGGGTCTGCTATTTCTGGAGGAAGACTCACAAGCCAAATTTCCTGCAAGACAAATCACAGATACACGTCTGAGGAGGCTAGGAAACGCTCATCTCCAGGGGCCAGGACCACAGGTGCTGCTTATGGTGGAGACTGACCAGGGCAGTGGTCCACTTAATGCTCCTCCACAACAAACCAGTCCTTTGTGGAAGCACCCACCCTGGGGTAGGAGCAAACGGGCCCAGAGAGCTCTGTGGCTCACGTGTGCAGGGACTGCTGAAAGCTGAGGGTGGAGCAGGACAATCAAGGAGAGCCCTCCACACCAACCCCTGTCCAAGTCCAGGTAAGAGCAGCATTTGAAGCACGGAACAGAGCAAAAGCAACAATGAAACCCCAAACCAGATCAACTCCCACGTCTATTGAACTGGATCTCGGTATGTAATATATTTCTGGCCTAATTTATATCTGCTGTCTTTGGTTCCCAGCAGTTTGACAATATGTCACGGTGTTTTCTTTTTAATTCTGTTTAGAATTTGCCAAGATTCTTGAACCTCTGGGTCAATGCTTTCCCTTACTGCTACAAAGTCCTCAACTATTTTCTTTTCAAATATATGTTTTTTTTTTTCTGTAAAACGTATTTTCTCTCTTTCTTTCCCTGGGAAAGGTTAGACTGAAAAGTACTGTACAACAGATCAGATTTTTCTGTGTGTGTGTTGTTAAACTTTTCTTACTTGATGTTTCTGTTTGGAATGACCATTCTTCAAGTACACTGATTCTAAAGTCTTCTATTTAATTCACCAGATAAAAAACATAATATCAAATATGAGGTATTTATCTCTAGCATTTCTGTATGGTTCTTTTTAGAGTTGCCACACATCTTCTGGAATTACCATCTCTTCATGCATGGTGTCCACTTCTTCCAATAAATCCTTTGGAATATTTTTCTTTATAGTTAAAAATCAGTCATAACTTCGGCAACTGAGCCATCTCTGGGTCTTGTCTGTATGTCACATTTTCTTATTTTTTGTATGTATATTTTGTAATTTGTGACTATATGCCAATGTTTTCATGCAAAAAATGCAGGTGATAAATTGAATGATACTCATTTTCTGTGCATTGACTCTTTCATCAGGCTCTGAGGGCTGAGAGGGCTTAATCTGATTTGCAGTTTATCTGGTCCTGGGCTTTGTTGCCCATAGGGTCTGATTCAGTTCGCCACGGACCTCAGATATTTTGAGAGATGGATGGGGACTTTCCTCCCAACAACGCATGGGGCTGAGGACTGCTGGGATTCAGCAATCTGCCTGTGTTTCAAAGCTGAGTCAGCAGAGAGATCTTCCTACTTCACAACCAGGCTGACAAGTTTTGGGGTCACTGGGAAATTCCCTGCTCTCCAGCTCTTCCTTTGATTTCTGGGCCTGCAGGAATCGCTATAGTCCCACTGTCTGTTCCTCCGCATCCCTACCCTCTGGGGTGGCTTGAACGTCTCAGGCTTTCTCTCAGTTCCACTTCTACTTCTGCCCCTTTAGGCTTCAGCTTCTGAAATACTGGAGCATCTCTGCGGCATTTCTCAGCATCCCCTTGCCCCCTCCAGACTTCGGTGATCAAAAGCTCTTATGTGCCCCTCAGGCTGTGTGTTCGAGTGTCAGTTGTTGGTAGTTGAAAAACTGGGGAGCTTGGGAGCACATTTCCTAACATTCCTCCCTTACTTTCCACAGGCAAAAGCCCATTTGTGGTAGATTTCTGTCCGAATTCCTGCCCTCCCCTGCACTCTGGAGAAGGGATAACTTTGCCCTGGGGAGGAAGCCCTGTGCCCTAGAGAGCCCTTCTCCATCCTCCTTCCCTACCCCAACTCCTGAGACACTACTCCATGTATTTGGTGAAGATGTATGGGAAGATGTTGCTGTCTTGAGTACAGACTTGCTCTGTGGAGGGGATGCTTGTAATTCTAAATGACTTGCCAGCCCACATGTCGATGTTAAAAGTTTTTTAAAAAGTTTTGCTGTTTTTGACTTACCATAGTCTATGGTGGATTCCCCTTCCACCTGCTCTTTACCCAGGGGTAGGCGCCACCATGGGTCTTACATCTCCCATAAAGGACTTGCTACTTTTGGGGATTTAGTTCCTTTAGGTTTTTGGGGCCTCAGCAAACTTGCTTCCATTTCTTGTGCTTGCTGTTTTACTCTGAATAGTTTCTTTTCACTAGATTTTTATAATCTATAAGCATTTACTAGAAAATAATTGTTCAGTTAACATTAAATGGTGACTTTTATTCTCCACCCTCCACTGCTACCTGCAGTTGCTACATTTCACATTCCATATTCCACTGCCCTTTTTTAAAAAAAATGTCTTCATAGTCTTCTCACCATGTGAAGTCACAGTAACATATGTGCCTACTGGTTTCTTGTCTAAGTTTCTCCCCCTGATGGCAGGATCTTGGGATTGTTTATGCTGGCAGCTCCATCCCAGTACCTATGCTCCCAGTACCAGAGCAGATGCCCATAAATACCTAGTGAACAAATGAATGGATGAGTTTTGGGAGGAAAGTTTTGAATGACTACACAAAAATCCACTTCCTTTTGGAAGTGCTTGGAAGTACTTGGTAAGGGTACCATTGTCCCCTTTCAGTGCAGTCATGTGGACAGTGCTTATTTCTCTCAGCAATAGCATGTGACAATCTGCCACATTGGCTGGAGTAGCTCCAAGCAGAGAAGCTCACCTTCTCCTTCCGGTGCAGAGCTTTAACTGGAGGTCAGTCACATTTGCCTAGCTGACTGCCTGCCCATGGGACTGTCTTGGTTCCAGCCTCTCCAGATGTCAGGCTGAAACCTCATGGATCAAGGTCTGGTTCCGCCATAAATCACAGTTAGCATAGGCAGTCTGGTATGGCCTATGGCCCCCCGTTAAAAAATGACACTTCTTTCAGTTAGGATATTGTAAGGGATGACCTTTCTTTGGACAAAGTTAATCCTTTAAAGCACAGTTCTATATAGGCATTTATTCAGCCAAGTTATACCAATTGTGCATCACGTAAACACACGTTTACATCTCCGTATTTTTATGCATGCTGATTCTATAATAAACCAAAACAACAAAACATGAAAAGAAACCCCAATCCATTACAGAAATACAGCAAGTTGACATAATAGCTTCCTGACTTTTAGAATAATTTACTGTTCTTAATTCCCTCATTCTTTATGGTTTCAAGCTTTCAATTAAAGAAATGCAATTTGGTTGAAAGCTTGAAATCGTTGCAGAAAAATACATTGGTAATCAACATTTCAGGGAAGTTCTGCAGCACAGATAATAACAAACGATGCTTGGAATTCATTTAGACATAGGTTTCTTATCTGAAGAGTCAAGCAAAGATATCTATTATCTTTACCACTTTTCCCATTTGCATTAGAATTATTATTTATGGCAATTAGAAGATACTGCATTTTAAATATGTACATATCATAGAAAAGATAATAAGATCTTTTATGTTGCTGTCATTACCACTTATATTCCCTAACTCAGTTGTACTCAAAGTTATTAGTAGTTTTTTGGAACTTGGTATGTACTTTATCAGTCATGAAGCACATTTTATTTTCTGAACTGTGAGCATTTTCCTATTATTTGCATTGTATTCTGTACATGCTGATCTATGGGAAGAAGTCTGAAATGAGAAATAACCAGATAACCAGATAAAAGACTATATCTGATAAGGGGATGCAGTTAGGATATGCAACAAAACCATTCCTAGGTTGGTTTTCCTCCAAATGTACTACTGACTTACTCTGTGTGTGTAAATGTATAATACCTCATTTGGATACAGCATCATTCACAATTCATGAACGAATTTCAGACTATAATTTTATTAAATTAGAATTGTCAAGTCATTCTTTGTCTTCTAAGAGTAAGAGATTGTTCAGTTAATGAAAAGAAATGCTTAACAGGTATTACTTCCTGCACTAGATGATACATGCAACCTAAGGTGCGACCATTTATGAACAACCAGAGAGGTTAGGGAACAACTAGGAAGTCAATAAAAGGCCAAAAGTATAGTTAGAAACATCCTGATTTTTGGAAGAGAAAATCAAAGTGGATCCAGAACTAGAAATAGAGGGGAAGGATATTTTTAGAACAGTTGGAGGACTTTTCTGGACTAGAGGCTGAAATAATTTGCATGTTAATTTGATCTAGGTTCTGAGCTGGTTCTACTTACTATAATTTATGACTTAATTTGTGGATATTCTACACCTACCTGTCCTTAGAAGCGGAGCACCCATCCTGTTCTAGCCAGTATGAACTCAGAACTAGCAGGGATTTAAACATATTACCACGGAAGCACGGATTCCCTTTGGCTGAATAACCTGGAGAAATGGTATTTTGGAAAACCAATTCCATTTTGTAAATATTAAAAAATTTTAAATTCTTCTTTTTTTAAACAACAAAGATGGATATATGATCAATGGAAGACTGGTTGGGTAGAAGTCTTGTATATGGGAATGAGGGGACTGTCTCCATGTCATTAAAAAATACAAAATTTGGTGATCGCTAATCACACAAATTCCAGGTCAGCTTAAAAGAAGTACCAAGACATCTTCTTTACCAAAGCATGGATATCTTGAATATTGCTTGAATAAAAGGAACTGTAATGTAGCATTTGGAAGAGCTTTTGCTATTTCAGAATTCTCATTGTGCTGTACTTATTGCTATTGATTTTCATTTGGATTTACCATGTTCGTGTACACAGAGGTGATGTTCTTGGTGACATAAAAAGGAATGAATTAATGGGTCTGAGTCTTCTACTAGGTGGTAGTCTAAGATCGGTAATTCTAACATTAACAGATGGGGAAAGGATTACCTGAGCATGAGCAAACATGTAAAACACCATTAAAACCTCATTAATTGGGTCATACCCTTCAGAATTTATCATTATTTGAATGGCATGCATTAATGTTTGTTTACATTTGA
Organism: Manis javanica; assembly: GCF_040802235.1. Taxonomy (NCBI): domain Eukaryota; kingdom Metazoa; phylum Chordata; class Mammalia; order Pholidota; family Manidae; genus Manis; species Manis javanica. Next base: position 111,981,714 of record NC_133164.1, read on the forward strand.
TGAATAAATTCACAGAACTGAGCATATAAGGTAAACACTTAAGGGAACATTATGTCTACAAGCCCTTTAGATGCAGTAATTTACATGAGTGGTGAATTTAAGAATAGTTAATCCTCAAAATTTATTTTTTAAATGAGAAATTATAACTCTTTTCTGCTCTGAAAATGCTCAGATTTTTTTTCAATATTGAAATAACTACCCTTCATCTTATGATATCCTCTTGAATATATTTTATTTCAATCTTTTTATTACATGGGAAAACTTTTTGAACTTTGTAGCCCTGCCATTTGAGAACCAGTACAACCTCACACAGGGTTTATGCATGGGATTTTATCTGGAAGCTTATCTAAAGAATTAAAGAACCTGGGAGAGTGAGATCGGAAGGAAGAAAGGTAAACATAAGAGCAAATTACAAATGAAGACTTGGTTCTTATGGGGCCTCCTACGAAGTAAGCAAGATTGGCACTGACTTACTTATCCACAGTAGGGGAGACAGGAGTGTTCTCCAATACCTCTTCTTAGTATTTGAGTTTTTCCCTGAGGGCATTAACTCCCTTGCCCATCTGAGTAGCACATGAATGTAGCCTGAATAAAGTCCTCCCCAGGTCTTCAGTGAAGATGAAGTCTGAAGGCAAAAAGTGAAGACAGCTGGTACACAGTGGGAGCCAGACGACTCCACTGTCAGCACACAGGGGGTTGGGACACAGGTGCGCCCATCCATCGTCTCCGCCCCTGAATGTGAGATTAAATCTACGAGATGTGAGTAGGGCTGACAGTGTTTCTGCTATAGTCCAACCACTGTACTCACCAGATTTCCTCATTCTGTGCTATTACCCAGACCTCATGCTGGTTGCCAGATACAACCTCTACACCAGAGTTAATATATTTAGTGAAGTAAGCTCTAGTCTCCACTGCTACCACTAGTCTTAAGATCATAATAGGTTTGCATTATCTCCCTCCACTACTCTCAATTCTAGATGTCCCTCACTTTAAACCAGCACGTAAAACTGTCCAGTATACAATTAAAACAAAACAAAAACTAGAGATGAGCAGAAACAGGAAATGTGATGTAATCTCAAGAGAAAAGTCAGGTGATAAAAATTACCCTTGAGATGATTATGATGTTAAAATGAAAAGACAGGGACTTTAAAATAGTAACTTTAAACATATTCAAGGTCTTAAAGAACATGGTAGTCATAATATGTGAACATATAAGGAGTCATTTCAGGGAAATTTAAACTACCAAAACTGGAAATTGTATAACTGGAATGTATACAATCTAAAATAGGATTTTACTGAATGGACTTAGAATCAGACTAAAGGCAAAGAAAACAAAATAATAGCAATCATACCAAGGAGAAAATATTAAAATAAAAGGAACAGATGCCAAGTGACTTGTGATAGAGAATCAAGTAATAAAATATATGTGTAACTGAAGTCTCAGGAAAAGAAGATAAAGCATATGGGTTGGAAATTATATTTAAAGGAGTAACACTTCCAAATTTCCCAAATTTCTAAATTAAGTTCAAGATCCAAGAAGTTCAGCAAACCCAGTATGTGGTAAGCTTAACAGGTAGAAAACAAATAGCAACAATGTACATTTAAACTCAACCATGCTAATAATCATCTTAAATGTAAATCATTCAATGCAAAAGGATTTATCCAATTTTCAGATTGGATACAAAATCAAGACCCATCTATGTGTCTTTTCAAGAAATTCACTTTAAATATAAAAATTTAAATATCTTAAAGGTAAAGAACTGTAAAAGACACAGCACAATAACATAACTAAAAGAAACCTGAAATAACTATATTAAAACCACCCAAAGGAGACTTTAGACAATTATTGAAAAGAATAAAGAGGATCATTCCATAATGATAAAGGGATAAATCTGTCCAGTGAACATAACAATGATACACATTTATAAATCTAGTAACAGATTTGCAAAATTCAAGAAGAAACAACAGAGATTCCAATACCCCCTTCTCAATAACTGATGGAACAGTTAGGCAGAAAATCAGTTAGGACACCAAGATTTTATACAGCACTAACTACCAATATGTACTAGTTGACATTTATAGAACACTCTGCCATGATAATAGAATGCACATTCAAGTGCACATGAAATATTTATGAAGATTGACCATATGCTGGGTGTAAAAGACTCAATAAACTTAAATTGATTAAAATAATACAAAATAAAATATGTTCTCTGGAATTAAGTTAGAAATCAATTACATAAAGATATGTAGAAAATAATAAACTGTTTGGGGCTAGCTAGCACACTTCAAGTAAGCCATAATTCAAAGAAGAAATCAAAAGGAAACTTTTAAATTGGATGAAAATGAAAACACTGCCTATCAAAATTTGTGGGATGTCACTCTTTAGAGAGAAATTCAAGATGCAAAATGCTTATATTCAGTAGACTAAAAGCTCATATCAATAGCTTCTACTTCTACTTTACAAGAGAAGAAAGTAGAGCAAAGAAAATCTAGGGTAAGTAAAGGAAACAATACATATTACAACAGAAATCAGTAAAATAAAAAACATAAAAATAATTGAGAAAAATCCATGAAATAATGAGGCAGTCCATTGAAAATACCAGTACAAATGAATACATCTCTAATTGGGCTGATAAGGAAAAATTAGGAGAGAAAACACAAATCACCAATACTGGGATTGAGAGAGATGATTTCACTACAAATTCTGCAGACATCAAAAGGATAATAGTTTATTATGAACAATTTTATGTAAAATGGACAAATTCCTTAAAAGGCAGAAAGTACTAAAGTTCGTTTAAAAAGAAATATAGAGTGTGAGGTGAAGTTAGAAGTAAAATTCTACTCCTTCATGAAAGCAAAGAGAATAGAGGAGAAACTTTCAAAATAAACTTTTTCAGAACTCTGGAACTTAACCAAAACTTTGCAACAATCTGACAAACATATATTAAAGAAAATTGAATTCATTGAATAATTATAAATCAGATTAACACAAAATAAGAACCAGTATTAAACAATATTGTTTGTATGCATATCACTGTGAGTACTAAAGAGTATTCCAGTGTCATATATTCCAGCATGTAATTTATAAGCAAATATTATAGGAAAGATCCTGAGCTAAGCAGTAGGAGTAATTGTGATGAATAAATAATAACTATGGGCATGTATTTCCAACAGACCACATCCATTTGTTTTGTGATCAGAAGTTGACCACATAATAAAAATAAGGGCAGAAGTGCTAGCTGAAGCATAAATTGTTCATGATTCCTGTACAAAATAAACTGATCTGAAGATACTGTAAGCTTCATGAAAAGATGACATTTCAAGTGGACATGGAGCAATGTAAAGCATTCTGATATTGGAGGAAGTATTTTAAACCTGAGAGAACACCACAAACAAATCCCAAAGCATTTTTTTCAAGGTAAACTTTTTTCCATTTTTTATTGAATGAGTGAAATGGGATTATATTTCTATGAACTAAAAGGAAGTATTGAACAATAACAACCATGCTAGGTACTACGCTGCTCATTAGAAAGTATTCTTAGGAATAAATCACAATCCTTGCTTTTCAAGGCATTTATCACCTACATAAACAAGTAAGTGAATGATTATAGTGTTGCATGGCAAATGCTACCCTGTAGGCATGAACGTTCAAAAAGATCTTACCCAGCCAGAGCCTGAGAGTCGGGAAGAGCCTGAGGAACAAGGACTCAGGAACTGCTTCTTTGAGGAGGTAATACCTCAGGTGAGACAAAAAGAGTAAAGTTAGTTGGGTGTCTGCTTGCGGGCTGTGAATACAGGATGAAGGGTGAAGAACACGAGGGGCTACAAGTAGTTGAGAATGTCTGGAGCAGAATCCAACAGAATTTGTGGCTGTCATTAAGACGTAAGTCTGCTGAGGAGCAATACGGTTGCATCACTTCGGGCCTTTTGAGCAAACTGAAGAATGTGTCTTTCTCCTGAAGATCGGGGAGTACCTTGAAAGAGTCCAAAAGGAATAAAGCGATGGTCAGAACTTACTTAGTGTAATCATTCTGGTTGTAGTTTGGAGAAGGCATGAGATAGAAGGAGAACTGGAGCTGGAGAGGCTATTTAGGAAATTGTAGATTCTAGGAGCAAGAGGATAGTGACCTTTTCTCAAAGGGATGACCAAAGGGATAGAAAACAGTAAAGAATTCCAGAGAAATTAAAGCAAAAATAAAGCACGCACAATCACTGCTTTGATCGGGGGATGACAGAGTGGGAGAAGTTAAAAATGATTCAAAGTTAGTGAGTTGAGTGACATTTTGTATGACAAACAATGCAGTCGGAGGAAAGTGTTTTATGCATGCTTTCACGGTAACTGCAGGATTTTTATCTCTGAGAAGCTAGAGAGAGGGAAGGATATGATTCTTTCAGTCAAGCTGAAATTAGAATTGCTTTCACTTTTCCCTAGCTTAACTAAGACATACACTGAGTCAAGCAATTAGGTCATAATTTAACACATCCCATAATTTAGCATAATGGGTCAGGGAGAAGGGAGGCCTCCAAGTGGTTGATGATGCTGTGGGAAAGTTCTTCCTGCTGCACCAGGCAGCTGGCCAGCAGCAAGCCTGGGCTTCTGATAGAGGGTGGAACAGGGCACGGCTGGGAGGCAGATGATGCTTGATGGAGCACTCAACAACTTTCTCAACCACTTCCACCCACCTTCTTGGCTTTGTCAGACATTTAGTGCCCCAGGGAAGATTATTTTGATTTTGTTGGTTGGACGTCCAGACAAATCATTATTTAATTTTGGGACATCCACATGTCTAATCCTCCCTGGCTTTTCTCAAGACAGGCTGGTCAAACAGTAGTTAGACTGTGCACATCAATGCTCTAGCATGGTGTCTTGGATATGGATTTAAAGGTCAACATGGCACCCAAGCAGACACTGGCAAACCCACTGATTTGCGGATGTGGCAGCCAGTCCAAGAGAGTCGGCCAAAGGAAGACTGTTGGTTCTGATTTTTATTTCTTAAACTGGTAACTAAGTGAAGAGTGGCAGCATGAATTGACTGTGAATGCAGGAGGAAGAACAGGTTTCGAGCAAGAGCTACAGATTTGAGAGCCATCAGCCTTTGGAAGGCAATTAAAGTCACAGGGCAGCCCTGTCCACCACGGGGCACAGCATACATGGATGAAGATGGAGGCGACTGGGCTGGTGGGGTGAAGCAGTTGGTCATGGTCACTTCTGATTGCTCCTGAGAGTCAATAAAATGTCTTGTACATTTTAAACTAGTTTCAGATTCCCTAAAATCAAATCAACTACAAAATTTATGGAAGATATTTTTTAATTATCAGATTATATAATTTTAAAAAACATGTTCAAATTTAGCCTAACTCCAGAAAAGGTAAGAAAAGTGATTCATTAGTTCAATTTGTAGTAATGCCTTTTCAAATCACTTTATTTTATACTATCAGGGATTGGAATATGAACTCACTGGTAACATATCCTCTAAGATAACAGATCAAACAGGACCTTGCACAGACCATGTAATTAAGGACATTTATGTTCATCCTAATTATGCAATGATGCACGTAAAATAAGTTATGTATTATTGGGGTAAAAGACTCTCCAAACTTGAATTTATTTAAAGAAATTCTTTTTTTCTAATAAAAAGTGTAACTCATCAAATGATCAAAACATCTGAGAGGGATTTTATTTAATGTCCTTTAACCTGTAGCTTAGCAAGCAATGTTTACATAAAAATGTCATTTCAAGCAGAATCCATTATTTAAGTTCATGAATTTGTATATCTCGTGGGAAGGTTAGATTTTTAAAAATCTCTGTGGCAATACCTGCTTCAGAGAGAATGACATATTTAGATCTGGGAATAAACTTCCAAAAGCAATACAAACACTCATGAATTTTTCTCACAAAAATGTATTTAAAACATTCATCTTCTTTGTAAAATGAAACAAGATCTAAGAAGTATCAGAACCCTTAAATGTACAGAGGAAGTTGAAGCTGTACCTAGAAGAAATTATTAATCACCATTAGGTGCAGTTTTTGAAATATATGCAAGGTAAATTTTTTAAAACTTTCACTCGACTCTGGTCCTTATGATCAACTTATATTCAAAACATAATTCTAAAGACCTTCATGGAGATGTCAGGATCATGTGTGTCTATTTTTAAATTATAAAATGTAGGTTATAGAATGAATGTATATGCATGTCCTTTAGGATGCACTCAAAAGCTAATTTTCCTATAATTTTTTTTTTCTGATTTTAGGAAGCAGTAAGAATTTGATATTTTTAAGACAATTCCCAGGGAAACACCGAACAAGCCAAAGGCAAGTTTGAAAGTGATATTTGTATTTGCAGACTATGGTTACAGAAGGTTTCCTAATGCTCATGGAAAACTTTTTTGTTTTTAATATACAAAAGGAATGCTACTTTCATTGGCAAAATCAGCTACAAAAGGTGTTAAAAGACATGGCTTCTGATTCCAAGGCATTTTTCTGTCATAATATATATACCCACCAGAGTGCCTCACCTGTTATAGACCTGATTCTCCATCAGTAAACAAAGATCTGAACTCATGTGAAGATTAAATGAGAACATGTTTGTAAGACAAGTTTGACCTGTCAGTAAGTGAGGCCGCTTTGAATTTTAGAATCCTCCATGAAAGAACTGCTTACATAGGTACTGTCCGATAGAAATATAATATCAGCCAACCATTTCTTTTCTTTTTTGATATATTTTTAATTGAAGTACAGTTGATATACAATTATATTGGTTTCAAGTATACGACATGGTGATTCAACAATTACCTACATTATTAAATACTCACCTCAATAAGTGTAGTTACTGTCAACATAGATGTTACAGAACTATTGACTATATTCTCTGTACTGTACTTTCATCCCATGACTAATTTAAATTATGATTGAGATCTTGGTTTTTAAGATTTCTAATAGCCACATTAAAAAGTAAAAAGAGGCTCAGAGCTCCCTTAGGAAGAACCATCTCCTGCTGACATGGAATACCAGAGGACACAGGACAACATCCAGACCACGTCCACACCTGCGAGAACCCAGTGCCTCCCGAAGGGGGTAAGATATAAACCCCAGCCCCATGGGACCGAGCACCCCTCCCCCAGGCTCCTGGCAGGAGGAGAGGAGTCAGCAGGGAGGGAGAGGGAGCCCAGGGCTGCTGAACACCCAGCCCCAGGATTCCAGACCAGAGCGCAGACACAGTGCATGTGGGGGGTCCAGGATACTAGGGAAACAGGGCGGCAGGACCAGTGAGCGGGTCCCTGAGGCCAGCGCCGGGGGAGAAAGAAAAGCGAGCGGCTTCTTTTTTATTTTAATTATTTAATTAATTATTTATTTATTTGCTAGTGCTTTTTGGAAGTCTTAAAGGGACAGGGACCCCAAAACCGGAAATGTCCCGAGACAGTACAGCAGCAGGTAATCTGGGGATCTGCACACTCTAACCCCCTGGGCAGCAGGGAGCATGGAGGCCCCTCACAGAGATAAATAGCCTCCCAGCCGTTCCCCCTCCAACGGGGCTCCACCATATCAGAGCAGCAGCCCGAGGCAGGCCACAGCCACAGCAAAAGTGGAGATAAGCTCCATAGCAGCCAGGCAAGCATCAGAAGCCCTTTCTGCACACAGCTGCCCATCACAAGCCACTAGAGGTCGCTTTTCTCCCAGGAAAGGAAGACCACAAACCAACAAGAAGGGAATTTCCCCAGCCATCACTCGTGCAAGCTCTGCAAACTATCTCTAACACCATGAAAAGGCAAAATTAAAGGCAGACCAAGATAACAGAGACAACACCTGAGAAGGAGCAGGCCTAACCAGTCTTCCTGAAAAAGAATTCAAAATAAAAATCATAAACATGCTGATGGAAATGCAGAGAAATATACAAGAGCTAAGGGATGAAGTCCGGAGGGAGATCACAGATGCCAGGAAGGGGATTACAGAAGTGAAACAAACTCTGGAAGGATTTATAACAGAATGGATAAGATGCAAGAGGCCATTGATGGAATAGAAACCAGAGAACAGGAACACACAGAAGCTGACACAGAGAGAGATAAAAGGATCTCCAGGAATGAAACAATACTAAGAGAACTATGTGACCAATCCAAAAGGAACAATATCCATATTATAGGGGTACCAGAAGAAGAAGAGAGAGAAAAAGGGATAGACAGTGTCTTTGAAGAAATAACTGCTGATAAACATCCCCAAACTGGGGTAGGAAATAATCGAACAGACCACAGAAATACACAGAACTTCCAACAGAAAGGACCCAAGGAGGACAACACCAAGACACATAATAATTAAAATGGCAAAGATCAAGGACAAGGAAAGAGTTTTAAAGGCAGCTAGAGACAGGAAAAAGGTCACCAATAAAGGAAAACCCATCAGGCTATCATGAGATTTCTCAACAGAAACCTTACAGGCCAGAAGAGAATGGCATGATATACTTAATGCAATGAAACAGAAGGGCCTTGAACCAAGGACACTGTATCCAGCATGAATATCATTTAAATATGAAGGAGGGATTAAACAATTACCAGACAAACAAAAGTTGAGGCTATTTGCCTCCCACAAACCACCTCTACAGGGTATTTTAGAGGGACTGTTCTAGACGGGAGCACTCCTAAAACTAAACAGATGTCAACAGAGAAAATAAAATCACAGCAAAGAAAGCAGACCAACCAAATACTAACTAAAGGCACAAAAATAAATCAACTACCCACTAAAAGCAGTTAAAGGAAACACGAAAGAGCACAGAATGAAACAACCAACATATAAAGAATGGAGGAGGAGGAATAAGAAGGGAGAGAAGAAAAGAATCTCCAGACAGTGTATATAACAGCTCAATAAGCGAGCTAAGTTAGGCAGTAAGATACTAAAGAGGCTAACCTTGAACCTTTGGTAACCACGAATCTAAAGCCTGCAATGGCAATAAGTACCTATCTTTCAATAGTCACCCTAAATGTAAATGGACTGAATGCACCAATCAAAAGACACAGAGTAATAGAATGGATAAAAAAGCAAGACCCATCTATATGCTGCTTACAAGAAACTCACTTCAACCCCAAAAACATGCACAGACTAAAAGCCAAGGGATGGAAAAACATATTTCAGGCAAACAACAGAGAGAAGAAAGCAGGGGTTGCAGTACTAATATCAGACAAAATAGACTTCAAAACAAAGAAAGTAACAAGAGATAAAGAAGGACATTACATAATGATAAAGGGCTCAGTCCAACAAGAGGATATAACCATTATAAATATATATGCACCCAACACAGGAGCACCAGCATATGTCAAACAAATACTAACAGAACTAAAGGGGGAAATAGACTGCAATGCATTCATTTTAGGAGACTTCAAGACACCACTCACCCCAAAGGATAGATCTACTGGGCAGAAAATAAGTAAGGACACACAGGCACTGAACAACACACTAGAACAGATGGACCTAATAGACGTCTATAGAACTCTACATCCAAAAGCAACAGGATATACATTCTTCTCAAGTGCACATGGAATATTCTCCAGAATAGACCACATACTAGCTCACAAAAAGAGCCTCAATAAATTGCAAAATATTGAAATTCTACCAAACAACTTTTCAGACCACAAAGGTATAAAACTAGAAATAAATTCTACAAAGAAAACAAAAAGGCTCACAAACACATGGAGGCTTAACAACATGCTCCTGAATAATCAATGGATCAATGAACAAATTAAAATAGAGATCAAGGAATATATGGAAACAAATAACAACAACAACACAAAGCCCCAACTTCTGTGGGACGCAGTGAAAGCAGTCTTAAGAGGAAAGTATATAGCAATCCAGGCACACTTGAAGAAGGAAGAACAATCCTAAATGAATAGTCTAACATCACAATTATTGAAACTGGAAAAAGAAGAACAAATGAGGCCTAAAGTCAGCAGAAGGAGGGACATAATAAAGATCAGAGAAGAAATAAACAAAATTGAGAAGAATAAAACAATAGCAAAAATCAATGCAACCAAGAGCTGGTTCTTTGAGAAAATAAACAAAATAGATAAGCCTGTAGCCAAACTTATTCAGAGAAAAAGAGAATCAACACAAATCAACAGAACCGAAATGAGAATGGAAAAATCACGACAGACTCCACAGAAATACAAAGAATTATTAAAGACTTCTATGAAAACCTATATGCCAACAAGTTGGAAAACCTAGAAGAAATGGACAACTTCCTAGAAAAATACAACCTTCCAAGACTGACCAAGGAAGAAACACAAAAGTTAAACAAACCAATTACGAGCAAAGAAATTGAAACCGTAATCAAAAAACTACCCAAGAACAAAACCCCTGGGCTGGATGGATTTACCTCAGAATTTTATCAGACACACAGAGAAGACATAATACCCATTCTCCTTAAAGTTTTCCCAAAAACAGAAGAGGAGGGAATACTACCAACCTCATTCTATGAAGCCAACATCACCATAATACCAAAACCAGGCAAAAACCCCACCGAAAAAGAAAATTACAGACCAATATCCCTGATGAATGTAGATGCAAAAATACTCAATAAAATATTAGCAAACCAAATACAAAACTATATCAAAAGGATCATACACCATGACCAAGTGGGATTCATCCCAGGGATGCAAGGATGGTACAACATTTGAAAATCCATCAACATCATCCACCACATCAAGAAAAAGAAAGACAAAAACCACATGATCATCTCCATAGATGCTGAAAAAGCATTTGACAAAATTCAACATCCATTCATGATAAAAACTCTCAGCAAAATGGGAATAGAGGGCAAGTACCTCAACATAATAAAGGCCATATATGATAAACCCACAGCCCACATTATACTGAACAGCGAGAAGCTGAAAGCATTTCCTCTGAGATCGGGAACAAGACAGGGATGCCCACTCTCCCCACTGTTATTTAACATAGTACTGGAGGTCCTAGCCATGGCAATCAGACAAAACAAAGAAATACAAGGAATCCAGATTGGTAAAGAAGAAGTTAAACTGTCACTATTTGCAGATGATATGATACTGTACATAAAAAACCCTAAAGACTCCACTCCAAAACTACTAGAACTGATATTGGAATACAGCAATGTTGCAGGATACAAAATTAACACACAGAAATCTGGCTTTCCTATACACTAACAATGAACAAATAGAAAGGAAATCAGGAAAACAACTCCATTCACAATTGCATAAATAAGAATAAAATACCTAGGAATAAACCTAACCAAAGAAGTGAAAGACCTATACCCTGAAAACTACAAGTCACTCTTAAGAGAAATTAAAGGGGACACTAACAAATGGAAACTCATCCCATGCTCATGCCTAGGAAGAATTAATATTGTCAAAATGGCCATCCTGCCCAAAGCAATATACAGATTAGATGCAACCCCTATGAAATTACCAGCAACATTCTTCAAGGAACTGGAACAAATAGTTCAAAAATTCATATGGAAACACCAAAGACCCCAAATAGCCAAAGCAATCCTGAGAAAGAAGAATAAAGTAGGGGGGATTTCACTCCCCAACTTCAAGCTCTACTACAAAGCCATAGTAATCAATACAATTTGGTACTGGCAGAAGAACAGAGCCATAGACCACTGGAACAGATTAGAGACTCCAGACATTAACCCAAACATATATGGTCAATTAATACTTGATAAATGAGCCATGGACATACAATGGCAAAATGACAGTCTCTTCAGCAGATGGTGCTAGCAAAACTGGACAGCTTCATGTAGGCGAACGAAACTGGACCATTGTCTAACTCCATACACAAAAGTAAATTCAAAATAGATCAAAGACCTGAATGTAAGCCACAAAACCATAAAATTCTTAGAAAAAAACATAGACAAAAACCTCTTAGACATAAACATGAGTGACCTCTTCTTGAACATATCTCCCCGGGCAAGGAAAACAACAGCAAAAATGAACAAGTGGGACTATATTAAGCTGAAAAGCTTCTGTACAGCCAAAGACACCATCAATAGAACAAAAAGGTACCCTATAGTATGGGAGAATATATTTGTTAAAGACAGATCTGATAAAGGCTTGACATCCAAAATATATAAAGAGCTCACCCACCTCAACAAACAAAAAACAAATAATCCAATTATAAAATGGGCAGAGGAACTGAATGGACAGTTCTCCAAAAAAGAAATACAGATGGCCAACAGACACATGAAAAGATGCTCCACATTGCTAATTATCAGAAAAATGCAAATTAAAACCACAATGAGGTATCACCTCACACCAGTAAGGATGGCTACCATCCAAAAGACAAACAACAACAAATGTTGGCGAGGTTGTGGAGAAAGGGGAACCCTCCTCCACTGCTGGTGGGAATGTAAATTAGTTCAACCATTGTGGAAAGCAATATGGAGGTTCCTCAAAATGATCAAAATAGACTTACCATTTGACTCATGAAATCCACTCCTAGGAATTTACCCTAAGGATGCAGCACTCTAGTTTGAAAAAGACAGATGCACCCCTATGTTTATCGCAGCACTATTTACAATAGCCAAGAAATGGAAGCAACCTAAGTGTCCATCAGTAGATGAATGGATAAAGAAGATGTGGTACATATACACAATGGAATATTACTCAGCCATAAGACGAAAAAAAATCCTACCATTTGCAACAACATGGATGGAGCTAGAGGGTATTATGCTCAGTGAAATAAGCCAAGCAGAGAAAGACAAATACCAAATGATTTCACTCATCTCTGGAGTATAAGAACAAAGGAAAAACTGAAAGAAAAAAACAGCAGCAGAATCACAAAACCCAAGAATGGACTAACAGGTACCAAAGGGAAAGGGACTGGGGAGGATGGGTGGGCAGGGAAGGATAAGGGGGGGAAGAAGAAAGGGGGTATTACGATTAGCATGCATAATGGGGGGGGAGAAAGGGGAGGGCTGTACAACACAGAGAAGACAAGTAGTGATTATACAACATTTTGCTATGCTGATGGACAGTGACTGTAAGGTGGTTTGTTGGGGGCACCTGGTATAGGGGAGAGCCTAGTAAACATAATGCTCTTCATGTAATTGTAAAGTAATGATAACAGAAAAAAAAGAAAGAAAAGGGGGATTACTCCCTGATAGGATAAAACTAACTGCAAATCACCGATTAATGCATGCTCTAAATATCCTTAATTTTGATCATTTAAAGGGTGTCAGGTGATCAGCTATGGAAGTACATTTTTCTGATAATATTCCTTTCTCTTAAAAAAAAAAGCAGTTCCTATGTGGTGATCTCCAATAAGTTCTTCACAATGGTATAAAGGGCATATCAAAGTGTGGGCAAAGGGTTTGTTTGTGTTTATACAGAGGATCAAAGCCTAATTTGACTACCCAGAAAACGAATTAAGATACAATATGAAGAAGAACTTCCAACATCAACATTCTCTGGAAGAGTCATTCCAGAAGATGTTCATCAAAAAACTTCTACAAAGATCCTGGTGCTGTTGCAGTTGTAGCTGCATTCATCCCACCGTCTCCTGGACTTGCCATTGGAATGAGGAGGGAGTTGTCTAGGCTGGCATGTGCATACAGTGTGACAACGAATTTGACTGGATCTGTACTGTTGGAACTCAACCAGGAGTTGGGAGGGGGGCAAGTTGTAGTGCTCCAAAATCTTATGACTATAGACTATCTACGGTTAAAAGAACATATGCGATGTGAACAGATCCCAGAAATGGGTTGCTTTAATTTGTCTGATTTCTGTCTGTCTGTTCAAGTACAGTTGGACAATATCCATCATATCATAGACAAATTTTCACAAATGCCTAGGGTGCCTAACTGGTTTTCTTGGCTTCACTGGAGATGGCTGGTAATTATAGATTTGCTTTGTTTATGTCACCATATTCCTATTATATTAATATGTGTGTGCAAGTTAGTTAGTAGTTTAAAACCTATACATGCTTAAGGTACTCTACAAGAAGATATGTCAAAGAAATAATCAATCCTCCCATGTTTTCTTCCATATGCTGCCTCTATAGCTTTTCTTCTTCCTTCCTAATTACAACTCTTAAATAGAATTCGTGCCTCATATCGAATTTACCGAGTATCATAATTCTTCCAAGTGGTAAAGCTACCTCAAGACAAATGCTGGGCATAGAAGCCACAGGGCATAAATCTGCAAAAAAGTAAAAAGCTAACCTTTGCAAACAATATGGCTTCTCTCTCACTTACCAACTTTACATTTCCCTGTATGGCCCCGGAAGATGACTGGTTAGCCAGAGACGGGTAAGATTCCTCAAGGGAGGAGCAACCTAAGACAGGCACAGTCGCAGGGGGGCCATCAGGTAAGAAATTGGGGATCAACAGAGGTGAGGCTTAGAACCTCACCCCCCCTGTTTTGAGAGAAATCTTTTGCATCCGTGGATGTTTTGTTGCCCTTGTCTACCTTGGATTAATACTTAGTCTACAGGCACACACCCGATCATCTACATTTGCCCTCTTACAGCACTAAACTATGTTTTCTAACTTTATCTTGCATCTACCTACCACTTTAGCATTTTATTTAAAAAAATAATAATAGTAATAAGGGAGAAATGTGGGACTCACATATAAATCAAGTATAAAAATCAAATGAATAATCATAATTGACCTGATTATTTATAGTTCATGATGTGTGATCAAAACTGAAAGTTTCTGTGATGACTGCCCTTGTACTGTTCACCATGTAAGAACTTATTCACTATGTAAGACCTTGTTCACCATGTAAAAACTTGTTCGTGATGCTTCTGAAGATTGGAGACTGTTGAGAATTAGGCTTGGGGTGGATTAATGATTGTGCATTGAGTCCCCTATACAGAATTTTATTGTTGTTAACAACCATATGATCAATAAATATGAGAGATGCCCTCTCAAAAAAAAAAAAAAGTAAAAAGAACCTGGAGAAATTAATTTTACCAAATTCTTTAACTCGATATATCCAAAATAGTAGCCCTTCAACTTCAATCAATATTCAAAGTATTAATTTGATATTTTACAGTCTTGTTTTTTTTTAATTAAGTTTTGAAGCCTGGTGTATATTTCATGCTTACTGAACGTCTATAACTCACATTAGCCACACTGTGTGTTCCCATAGCCATGTGTGTCTAGGGGCTGGTAATGGACAGTGCAGACTTTAGAGAGTGAGAAACACTGTCATTCCCCTCCTGTAGCATGTGCAGTGTATCAGTACGGTCCTCAGCACAATCACTTTCTGTTCTTGCTGCTTTTCCCATACCTTTTCTCTTTTCTTTCCCTGTCCTGTCCTTTCAGGTCTTCAGTCATTCCACAATATTTACTGACCACCTCCTGTATGCAGACAATGTTCTCGTCACTGAAGAAACAGCAAAAAGTAAAACAAACAAGTTCTCTGCCACCAGCAGGTTTATATTCTATGGGTCATAGTGCTTTAGTTCCGTATCATTTTTGTTCAGAAAAACAGAGCCACTATTAACCCTCTAGAGTAAGCCATTTCTTACAAAGATTAGACCTTACATAATGGTGGGAACTAGTTTAGTAACGTGCTACATAAAGCAGTTGTTTCTGTGTCGGGTGTTTGGCCTGATGAACAGAGTTGGCGTCAGGAAGAAAGACAGATGTAGCCTGGGGTAGCACAGGGCCAGACAGGAACCATCAAGAAAAACTGGAATCATGACATGTACTTAGAAACCAATTCTATCTATTTGGAATGCACACCTGTCTCTTACTGTTGTCAACCTTGATACTGTGGGTGATGGATAAATGAGTACCATTCACCACAGAGCAACACATGCACCTGGATCCAGGACATCCAAAATCTAAAAGAAGAAATCTGGTAGGAGCTGGAGGAACTTGACGCCCAGCTGCGGGCTCACATCCACAAGGCATCCAGCACAACAACAATGATGGGAAGGATGCCAGCAGGACCTGCCGCACACCAACCTTTGGGGCCATACATGGGAGTACTATTTACTTTTGCCTCCCAGTAACAACACAGATTCCCATCCTGGCCACCCTTAACCCAGGGTCATAAAAGAAAGGGCATACTGTGAAAAAGAAAGGGAATACTTTTGACTTAGCTAGGCTGACACTGTATAAATCCACCACAATGTCTACCTTGCAGGGTTTCCTAGTACCTTCCTTACAAACGTGTACATTTGATTTTCCTCTATTTTATTCTATCTAGAAAACTTTCAAATATTAAATGTCTGAAGAAAATGTCAGAAAAATAAGCACTTTGAAAAAACAAGGTTCATGTGTACTCTTTGCTTATTTTCAATAATACTTCACATGCCTAAGAGTACTGCAAATAGTAATAGGACTTCATTTACATTGAGACCCAGAAAAGGAGGTGGAGGTTACCCCATGAAATTCACAAAAACTAATCTTTGTTTAATGAGGGTGCCATTATCATAGTAATCAGTTCTGTACCATAGTCACTGGTGTCCTCAAGAGACCATATAGTCATTGTCCCTTACCAATCAATAATGATAAAGTACTTATCATTAAAGTGGGTGAAATTATTCAATTAAAAATTATTTCTACACAGCTGCTTGGAAATGCATTGAAAAGAACAGCAAATAAGTGCTACTGAAGCTGGCCAAGAAGGAGTTTTACAATATTAGGAAATGGCACACTGGCTGATCTGTTTTGCTACAGTATGCGAAAATCTAAAAACAAGAGCTATGTTCATATAATTAGATTTATAATTTTATTATTCATTGTAGATTGCTTTCTTAATATGCATTTTAATGATCTCAACTCGACTTTTAATAGTTACTTCTTTTCATTCCATCAATGGTAAACGGTCATCTACAACTTTTCCAGCACTCAGTAGGTGCTTCTATGGATTCTCCCTTACTTACCTTCAATGTAAATCTCTTGAAGGAAGGAAAATTTGATAATTACAATTCTGGGGAAAATTAGTAGGTTCATTAATAGACCCCTAGTGACAATGCTAAGGACTTTAGAAACATGATAGACTTTGTCACATCTATTTAGGTTGTTAAGACACATATTTTACTTTGTTCTCTCTTTCTCTATTCTGAAGAATTCACCCTACCAGATAAATTACCACTGGGTAAGTTGGGAATTAGTTAAATTTATATATGTGAAATTTATATATTATTATACAAAATGCTACTAGTAAAATTTTGGTTTCTGTCATTAACTATAAGAGTTCCAAATCCTTTCATCACTGATATTTAAAGGACAGCTTTCTGGAATAAATTTCAGTAACAACATTGGCAAAACACAATGGGAAATAACTTCCACTTCAGTGTTTAATTTCTTACATCTTTTTCCCAAAGTGAGTACCATTTTTCCTCACCCACAACCTGATAGATGAGGAAATGTTAGTAAGAGTTACTTCCTAAGATTACAGGAAACATTTCAAGTCATCCACTTAAAGGTGATACATTAATGACCTTAAAAATATTTTTGATATTTCCAACTACTGATAATACTCTTTTATGGAATTCATTTAGTGTTGATAATATGTCTTCTCCTGAACCTGATGAAATGGGCACTAATTTCACCTTTTCAAAACCACTTGTTAAATCATTTCCACCTTTTATTTACTAAATTCATGTTTTTATAATCCTGACTACAACCAACCATAAGCTGTTTTAATTATAAAAGGACTAATTATTGAGCACTTATGTTATGCTTGTCCTTTCACATAAAATGTGTTAGGACCTCACAACAAAAAAGGAAAGTAAGGTTATTATCCCCCTTTTATCTACAAAGAAACTGAGGTTCACAAAAATTTAGTAATTTGCCTTATATGATGTTATATGATTCACAGTTAGAAATTGAATCTAGTTCAATCTGTATCTAGACCCTATGATCTTTCCTCTACAGCATATTGTTTTTCTTTTTTTGACCAAAAAAAAAGAACTTGTCTAAGAGGACATAATCTTATGTAATTTTATGCAGATGCATACATGTACCCAAATAACATGTAAATGGAATACTTATTATTCAAAAGAGACAACTGTTTGACCTATAACACAGGGTTTTGTGAGGCTAGCATATGTAATCTGGTTGGTACTTTGGAAATAATTATATAAACAGAACTTTAAAAAAAACTTAAGTAACTTTAAACAAATGCACATTTCAGTTATTTAATAAAAGGCAGAATAAACTGGTGGAAAAGAACACAGACTCTTACTATATTTGTGATTTCCTATTAAAAAGAAATACAGTGGAAGATTTGAGACTTGCAAACTTTATGACACATAGATCACTGGAGTAAAATATAGTTGTATAAAAAAAAGTTTTCTAGATAACAAATAATGATTCCAAAATGTCAGAAAGTTTTATTTTAATCTACAGGGTATATAACTCATTATGAGATGAATTACATACATCTTCTCATAACACAGATATATTATACAAATTTGGGTATACACAATTTTTTTCCAGTTTATACACAGCAGTAGTACAACTCCGTTCGGGTTCCTGGATCGATTCCAATGTGTATGTGTGTGTGCGTGTGGGGGGTTGGGGAAGGGTTTCCCACACACAATACCAAGCAATTTTCAAACACCAGCAGGGTGTCCAAGAATTCAAATCATTTCCAATGCTATCTGCCTAGAAACAACACCAGATTCCCTAGGTTAAGGGCTCCATCCTACAAGACTGCCCTCTACTCCCCAACTCCAGTCACCAGTTGCAATCCCCAGGCAGTTACCTGTGCTTCTAACCAACTATCTGGTTACAGATTGGGGGTTCCAATGATTTCCCCCTTAGGTTCAATTAATTTGCTAGAGAAGCAAGATACCCATTTCACCTTTAAGACTCTGCAGTGTTTTCAGGAACTGTGGATGAAGACCAAACATACCTGGGAAATAAATATTTGTTCATCTGAATGACCAAATAAGTATTTCTTATAACTCATTATATCATACCAATACTTCGCTATTTAATTATGATACCACTTACAACTGAGAGTCATGTATTTTGGTGATACCTCCAGACAAATTCACATTGCTGATTTTTTTATTCTCCTTCACTTTCACTCCAAAAATCTTCCATTTTCATTTTTATTAATTCTTCTAAGCATATCAGAATAATCTAAATTGTTGCTAAATCTGCTCAGAGTATCAGGATAAAGATAAGAATATAGAAATCCTTGGAATTTTCCAAATCCTTTAAGTGCTTGTCAGGTAGAAACATATTGAATAATACTGCAATTACAACATACATGCAATAAGTTTATTACACAGCTATTAGTTTCCAATGACAGTGGGGTTTGCGGCCCATTTGATAACACACGTTTGTACAATGTGGCAAGTATATTAACAGCTTTAAGAGAGCAATGTACAATTTTGGAGAGATTATTTAACCTGTCAGATTTGAGGAAGAAAGTTGGCCAAGGAGAGAGACTTCCAAGAGGAAGTGGGCCTATGTAAAGAAGCAACTGAGGGGATAGCAGTCCAGCAACTGTCAATGGCAGCTGAATAAATTAGCAAACATATTGAGGATAATGAGAGCCAGTCTCTTAAGTTGGAGAAGGGATAATATGTTTCTGATATGTTCCATTTGGTTTTTTTTACGATTTTTTCTTTATTGGGGTGGCAAGGATTTTTTAAATTAAAGAAAAAATTTTGGTATCATTAATATACAATTACCTGAGCAGCATTTTGTGGTTACTAGATTACCCCCATTATCAAGTCCCTCCACATACCCCATTACAGTCACTGTCCATCAGCATAGTAAGATACTATTGAGTCACTACTTGTCTTCTCTGTGTTATACTGCCTTCCCCATGCCCCCCCCACTATATTATGTGTGCTAATTGGAATGCCTCTATTTCCCCTTATCCCTTCCTTCCCACCCATCCTCCCCAGTCCCTTTCCTTTTGGCAACTGTTAGTCTGTTCTTGGGTTCTGTGAACCTGCTGCTATTTTGTTCCTTCAGTTTTTGCTTTGTTCTTATGTTCCACATATGAGTGAAATCATTTGGTACTTGTCTTTCTCCGCTTGGCTTATTTCACTGAGCATAATACCCTCTAGCTCCATCCATGTTGTTGCAAATGGTAGGATTTTTTTTCTTCTTATGGCTGAATAATATTCCATTGTGTATATATACCACATCTTTATCCATTCATCTACTGATGGACACTTGGGTTGCTTCCATTTCTTGGCTATTGTAATAGTGCTGTGATAAACATAGGGGTGCATATGTCTTTTTGAGACTGGGAAACTGCATTCTTAGGGTAAATTCCTAGGAGTGGAATTCCTGGGTCAAATGGTATTTCCATTTTAAGTTTTTTTAGGAATCTTCATACTGCTTTCCACAATGGTTGAACTAGTTTACATTCAACATGTTCCACTTGAATTGGAAGAGTCACTATATAGAGAGAGATAAATAAATATAAATGTAAAATATGTTTGTGCATGTATATGTGTGTGTGCATTTTTTATTGGCTTTGTTTATTGAGACAATTTAACAACAGTAACACCCCAGTAACAAGGAGTACACCTAGCACCAAGATCTCCATTTCTAAATACCATTCTCCATCAAAAGGAGACAAGTCTCCTTTGAGAAATGACTGAGTCTAGGGGTGCATGTGCAAAGTACAAGATGACCTGAGACATTTTACTGAGAAAGTAGGGAAATGCTTAAAAGCTGATGGAAATCTGTTGAAAATAAGAGAACTCAGCTTGAATGGATCCATAGTTGCCCAGATCTGAGACACTTTAAGCAACAAAATAAATAATAATGATAATGGATTTTACCACAATAAATATTTAGTAATCTGTGAAATTATATTGACATACATAGATCAAGGAATGAATGACTAAGAAAAAGGAAACCTCTTTCTTACAATAAAATGCTAACTAATAAATGTTTAAAGGGCAAGATAATTATAGAAGCACCATTTAGTAGCCATAAAAATAAAATTTTCAGACAAGATTCTTCAATGAATCAATGAAGGTGAGCTTTGATGAACTAGCAGGTGACATTAAAATCAGAGTAAGATATATAGTGCCAAAGTATCTCCACATACTTATTAATTACACATGGAAAAAGAGAAATTTATGGTGAAGAAATTGACACTGTTTTATTCAATCACTTAAAGTTAACATCAGTTGTAATGGAACACAGTGAAATCTTACATCTCCAAAGTGGCAAGTGAAGAGAACAGAATTACTCTGGGGTATTCCTACCAAAAGGGCAAAACCTGAATCTAATGACGAAAAGTCAGACAAACCCAAACTGAGGGTCATTTTACAGAATAATTGATGTGTACTCTTCAAAATGAGATCACAGAGGCCAAGAAAGGACTGAGACTGTCCTACAGATCAGTAAGTAGATACATTAAGGATAGTGAGAGCCAAGTTGCTCAAGTCGAGAAGGTATTTATAAATATGAAAAAGGAGAAAATCTACAATCAACCTTGAATTTTATACTGGAATTGGTAGTATCAATGTGAAAGTCATGGTTTTGAATAGGAGAGATGGATAAACAGAAAGATGACAGATAGATGGCTAAATAGATTGTCACATAGGTATAGATACATACATACTAAAGGACTCAAACGACATGACAACTAAGGGCAATGAATGATCCTGGACTGGATCATTTTGCAAAAATAGACACAATTAGACAATCGGCATAACTTGAATGGTGTATCTGGAAGAAAGGAATATGGGTTTTCTGAAAATTGTAATTATTTCAAAATAAAGTTTTTAAACATTTTAAATAATTTTATATAGGATAGAACAATCTTAACATTTTGACTATTGTAATTTGGAATAGGCCAATATATCCAACTTAGTATGTTTTAAAATATAGTTTTCTATTTTACCATGTAATTACATGTTCTAATTATACAACTAATTCCTGTAAGCATACTTACATAATTAAATGATATAATTATAGAAAGTAACTGCATAATTATTGTAATGACATAATTATAGTAACTACTCAATTGCAAAACATTTAATGCACAAGTAAAATAACCAAATTAATCACCTTAATAAAATATCTCCAAAAAAGCCACTTTAAATTTTAAATAAAAATATCATTGGCAGTTAACTACAGCATATTTTTAAAACCATAATATATAT
The DNA here is from genome assembly GCF_040802235.1 of Manis javanica. Classification (NCBI taxonomy): domain Eukaryota; kingdom Metazoa; phylum Chordata; class Mammalia; order Pholidota; family Manidae; genus Manis; species Manis javanica. The sequence goes on from NC_133164.1 coordinate 112,003,789, forward strand.
ACATAACTTTTAAATGTATTTAGTTTTTCATCTTTATTCACCACTTGAAAAATACAGACCTATTCAAGAAAAATATGGTGCATTATTATGTATTTAAAGTGAATTGATTTCCTAAAATTTATTAAACTGTCCAGTCTATTATTTTCTAACATTGACTCTAAGTATTTAAGTAGAAGCATGGAAAACGTTATTGAAAGTAAACAACTTTGCTAATCTTTTTTTCTTGTTGGTTCTTAACAAAGAATTCTCCATGTAATCAGAGATTCATAAATATTTTTTACTAATCTCAGGGCAAATAGCAAATTCATAGTGTGCATGCAACAGTGGGTCCAAACTCTCACATTAGATAGTTTGTTACATAAATCACCAAGATCAATGTTCTCAGAAGATCCCTGGAGAAGATACATGGGTACTGATTTGATTTGGATTAACACACCCATTGGAACGTATGTGTGACCAGCCAATAATTTGGCTCTCATTTTAGTTCTATGAAACACATTCTTGTTTAGTTTGTGAATGCCTCTCATTGCATAGAAATTCCTGAAAAGTGGTTTGCAGAGTTAGCTTGAGGCCAGCCAGTGCTAAATATATCTACAAGAACCCTGGCTTCCTGTTTCGGTTATTTTTTGTCTTCCAAGTTTGTGCTTTTCTCCCAAGTTCATTACAGACACTCCTTCGTATTGCAGTAGTTTGCTCATTTTACTTTTAGCAAAATAAACACTTCTGTCATTCCACTTCGATGTGACTTTAGTACGTTTGGTCAGGTGTATTTACATTAGAAATCTTTTCTTTTTGAGTCCTGAATGCCTTTGGTAATTATTAAGGAACTGGGTGGAGCAATCAGCAGTTTTTATCTGTGAGAGAAATGGCTTCATAGGAAAAAATGGACCCCGGTATTCCTGACATCAGAACAAACAGGCAACTGCCCTCTCCAAATATTTGCATCTTGAAGACTAAAAAAATCATAGCACCCACAAATATGTTTATTGTGTTAAGAGTCTTTTAGCTTCCAAGAAATGAGAGAGGAGGAGCTCTAGTTTCAGTTTCTGAAAGAATATTTTTTTCCACATAAATCTGTGATATCATGCTTATTTACATTTTCTCCTAATTGATTGTCATAATTAAAATGTTAAGTCAGTTATATTACTTGCCTTTGGATTTTTTTGAGGTGAAAGTCACGTATCATAAAATTAACCGTTTTAAAGTAACAATCCAGTGGCGCCTCTATTTCCAAAATGTTTCCTCACCCCAAAAGAAAACTCAGTATGCGTCATGGCTACTGAGACATGTTTGCAGACCACCTGCTTTCCACTGCCTTGCTGGCATTTATTCCTCAACCTACTCTAGGAGTAACTTGGGATCCGGTTCCCTGGGACTCAGAAAGTTCCTCTTTGCCCTACCTTATTAAATTCTTCCACAGGTTGTAGACCCCTGAACCCTACCCTATCTTGATGCCTTATGCTCTCAACTTCAGCCATGGGGGTCACACTTCCCTGCCCATGACAGTCCCGCTGAGTCTAAATTCACTCTCCACACTACTAGGGACCTCTATTGGGTTTTCCAGAATTATAAACGTAGCATATGATCTTCAGCTATTTCATTGGCTAATATATGTAAAGCAATGTTAAAACCAAAACCAAAAACAATGGTCTTGAGATGAGAAGGAAGCCCTATTTTGTTCCCAATTTTAATGGGTGTACATCACCTTCTTATTAGGTACGCTGTTGACTTTCAGTTTATATTGTTTGTCATATCCCCTTACTTCTAACATGTTTAAGAGAGTCAACAGCTAAGAAACAGAAGGGGTGGAAATGGGAGATGTCTTCACTAGAATATAATTTTCCCATATTCTGAGATGGTGGTAAAAACCTCAGATCCTCTGTGGGAATAAATCCTCTTTCTATGCTGTTTCTGTCTGATCCTGTTGCTCTGTTTCATGATGAAGTCTGCTAGGAGCCTCCCAACCCATCTTCATCTATGCTGTCATCCAAGGAAATTCCCCAGGACTCTCAGAAACCAGTGTATAATGATACACCCTAGTTCTGCTGGGTTTTACATCATGTGAACCCAGTTACCTAGAAATTCAAATTCATCTAAAAAGTTAGATGACTTTTCTTATATTGTGACCTTCAGGTAACCTGTCTGAAGTTAAAACGCAGATCTGGATTATTGATTTAAAATCAGATCCCTGGCCTTGCCTCAGATAGACTCACAATAGCCATGTATGGCTATAAGGAGGCACTTTAAAAATAAAACTAAATCCCATATGATTTTTAAGCACAAGACAGGTTGAAAGCATTTATTTAGATGAGGTGAGTTTATAATGAAAACCACTTATGTGTATTTACCAAAGTTACTCAGTGAAAGAAATTGTTCTGAAGATTCCAGAGCCCTCTTTTCCATACCAAGGCAATCACTTCATCAGTCAGGATCTCCAGACAAAAAATAATTACTATGCAAGACGAAAAATAATGGAGATATTAAGAGTGTGTTTTTAATCTTACTGAAAATGCTAAGTGACTATAGGTCTGGGATCACGTAGCAGCTTTCTGAATTTCCAGTATCTTGTATACATTGTTGAATGAATACATAATCTATTGTATTAATACTATTTTGCCAGTTTTCATAATGTAAACCCCAAAGAAAATATTCTAGTTGACGTTTTTCTTCCATGTCATAGGATTGTTTAGTATTCAGAAAAAGAACGGATAAAACCTGCTAACTTGCATCTTGACAATAAATTTTAAAACAAAATAAGCAATCATGTCAATGAGGCTTTTAATAACTGCTCATGATACAACAGAGTGTTTTAAATTACCATGAAGTAAGCACTTCATTTACATTTAACTAGGCATGGATTGTATACTAATTAAACCATCACAGTCAGGGATATATCATCGTGTTAAAAATACACAGATAGATAATGCTTAATTGGTATTCTTATACAGGCTTTGAAAAGGGGAATAAAGATTGTATTTTAATTTTAAATTGTTTTGCCAAGATGCGTGGCATAGTAGATTTAAGAGATAAGACTTCTATCAGCTCTGGACAAACCACCATCAAATCCGATCCACTACCTGTTTTGTAAATAAAGTTCTGTTGAAAGACATCCAGACCCACCTTTACTAATTGTCTGTGGCTACTTTTACAATATGAGGGCAGAAATGAATAGCTATTACAGAGACTGTGTAACTGGCAAAGCCTAAAGCAATTACTATCTGCTTCTTTATGGAGAAAATTTGCTGTTTCCTATTTAGGTGGATTCAGACCCCATTCTGTGATAATCTTATGTTCTCTTGGGTGGTTTATTAGGCTTTTATTGGTCTTATTCTTCCAGTGAATAAAATGGGAATTAAATGATGTAATATTTATGAAGTTACTGTCAAATAAGTCATTCAAACTCTTTTTCTTAAGGTAGTATTTTACTTAACCATACTTAAACATGACTTTCTTTACATTTCCCCCCACCTTTCCTACTTATCCACTATTTAGAATTTGCCTATTAAAAGTACTAAAAATTTTGTAACTATGTCACTAATTCCAAGAGTACATGTTTTATGAAAATATTCATAACAGATGCTACAGGAGAGCCTGAGAATATAACTATGAACAAGAAAAATGTGCTCCTTGTCTTAATAGAACTTACAGTCTAATAGATGACAAAGACAATTTAAACAGCAAGTACATCACAGTCTGTTAACTGTAACGATTGGGAACAGACAGATGCAACAGGCGCATCTAAGAGCTGTGGCATTGTGTTAGTTTGCCAGGTCTGCCGTAACAAATACCACACACTGGGGGCCTTAAACATGAGAAATTTCTTTTCACAGTTTTGAAGGCTGGGAGTCCAAGATGGCGGTGTTAGCAGGGCTGTTCTTTCTGAGAGCTGTGAGGGAGAGAACAGTTGCAGGCCTTTCTTTATGGCTTGCAGGTGGCTGTCTTCCCTCTGTATGTGTCTGTGTCCAAATTTCCTCTCCTAATAAGGACACCATTTGTATTGGAAGAGGTCCTAGCCTAATGACTTTGTTTTATCTTAAGAAAGAAAGAACCTATATGTAGATCTGTAAAGACTTTATCTTCAAATATGGTAACATTAAGAGGTATGGGGAGTTCAAGTTTCAACATACGAAGTTTTGGAGAGAGAAATTCAGCCCTTGGCATGCCACTACTGGGGATGAGGCAGAGTCAGAGAAGCTATCTTGGAGGAGTTGAGGAGTTGAGGTATAAGCTGCAGTATGAAGATGAGTAGGTGTTAATACTTTGAAGGAGGAGGTAATACATCAGAAGGGAGTATTTATTTAAAAAACCTGATGCTGAGAGAGCATCTGGCCCTTAGGAAACTGCAGGAGGTTTAGCAACCGTGCATTTCAGTTGATGGTTCCCTTCAGAGAATGCAAGTCTTTGGGAGGGACAAGAACTTGAGTAATAATGACATTATTCTTAGAGTTCTAGATCATGTCCAGACTTGAAGACCTAAGTTGTCTGCTTTCTTATTGATTTTGAGGACTTTTGTTCACTGAAAACTACCTTACAAGATTATCTTTTAAGAAGTGTGCTCTTACTGTTGTATTTAAGAAATCTTTGTGTATCCCAAGGTCAAAAATATTTTCTCCTATATTTTCCACTAGAAACTGTGAAGTTTTAGGTTTTCCACTTAGATTTATGATCCATCTTGGGTTGATTTTTATATATGATGCTATTAGATTGAGACTCATTTTGTGTATGAATATTAAATTGTTGCACCATTATTTGTTGAAAAGATTACCTTTTCTCCATTGAATTGTCTTTGCATCTTATAAAATATCAATTGGCCATATGTGTGTGGATCTATTTTTGGAAATTCTATGTTGATTCTTTGATGTGTATGTTCATCCTTCGGTAAATACCACAATGTCTTGAATACTGTAGGTTGACAGTAAATCTTAAAATAAGGTAATATGAGCAATCCAAATTTCTTTCTCTTTTTCTGAATTGTTTTAGTTCTTCTCACTCCTACATCTTCCAGTTTAAGTTTTAGAGTCAGTGGGTCAATTTCTCCAAAAAAACACATAAAAACAACTCCTAGGATTTCTGTTAGGAATGCATTGAATCTATAGACCAATTTGGGAAAAATTTACATTTAAATAATGATATGTCTCTCCATTTATTTTGATCTTCTGTCATCAGTGATTAATGCCTTGTAGTTTTCCACGTATATATCCTGTTCTTATTGCAATATCTACTGATCTAAGTAATTCTGCTTTATATGTGTGAATATGAACTGGGCTAGTCTATTAATTTCATTTAAAAATTTTTCATTGCTAGTATACAGAAATATAATGGAATTTGGTATATTGTTCTTTTATCCTGTAACCTTGTTAATAAACTCCTTTGTTGGTTACTGTGGCTTTTTTTTCTCAGATTTCCTACATAGGTAACCAGGTCATCTGTAAATAGAGACAGTCATATTTTTTCCTCCCCAATCTGTATGTCTTTTATTTTTCTTGTCTTATTACACTGTTTGGAACCTTGAGTGTGACACTGAGTAGGAGTGGTGAGATTGCACCTCATTTTCTGTTCTAAAATGTTAGATGAAAACATTGTTATTATTAAATATGATATCAACTGTAATTTTTTGTAGATTTTTTAATCAATAAAGGGCTTCCCTTATCTTCCAAGTTAGACATTTTTTCATGAATGAATGCAGTTTTTTTCAAATGCTTTTTCTTCATTTATTGAAATCATCATTTGTTTTTCTGTTTTTCATTAATATGAGTTACATTACTTGATTTTGAACCCACTTGCTGCATATTCTGTATGGCTAGCCTCAAAAAAGACAAGAAATAACAAGGGTTGGCAAGGATGTGGAGAAAAAAATTGTATAAAATTATTTATCTTGATTTCTGAGGGTTTTGGGAGTTGTCCCTATAAATGTTAGACTAGTGTCAAAGGCTTCACTTGCCTCTAGTTCTGGGTCTGCATGTTCCAAAATGCAGGATCTGCAATTAAAATGTTGAATTATTTCTAAAAAATATTTTTGCAGCAATACTTCAAAATAAAAAATATTTTATAGAATAAATGCTAGTTTCTTAGATGTTGAATAAAAATTGAGTTTTCAATTTGTTAAACATAAGACAATGTATACCTTATTATAATAGAACAAATGAGAAAAAATGGGAATAATAAATAATGCTTTTCTGTATGTGAAGGTCAAATAGAGCCGTTTCATTTGAATAGAGAAGCTTGGAAAGCAGGTTCAGAAGGACCTCTGTGCAGGCAGTCAGCACCCTGTCTGCATGGCAAGGGAATATATTGCTCAGTTCCTGCATTGTGCACATGAGCTTTCAAGACTTTCATCAGTGATCAGTTTGTGTGGTGGTAAAAAAAAATAAAGAATGGGTATTTCCATTGCAGTTTTAATGAAAAAACCCTGGGAGTGGCTGTTTTAATTTGAGGAACCAGAAGGCACATACTAACACTTCCGTCTGAATTTTATGCACCCTCGAGCTTCCTTAGCATTGTGCTTTCTCTCCAGTTTCCTTGCAACTCTGACATTAACTCTAGTCCATAAAACAGTGGTCATAAGAACACACAAGATGAAAATTAATGAAATCTCAAACCATTCCATCACACCAATAGCACTTTCTATCCCAAGAGCTAATTCCTACGCTCTCTAGGCTGTTGTTCTCAAATTATCCACTATGGTAGACAGCATATGTCACTTACAGGTTAAAGGATATGCAGAAGGATGCTTGAATTGCAAATTCCAAACCCTGATCCCAAACTTTGCTATGGTTAGTAAAGCTTTGTAATATTCAGAACTTGAATAATAACTATAATAATTGCACAAACCTTCTTAAGCTCTATGAATCTAGACAAAACCTCATTAGGCAATTAGATACTATATCTGATTCCAGTTTACTGATATAAACATATGTCAACGATGTAAACAGGTGTGCATACACTTGCGGTACTGTCATGGAGGTACTCATGGAAGGTTTTTTGTAACGTAAAATCAAGAAAATTGTTCCTAGACTGTCAGCTATACATTATTCAGTATCAATTAACATGTCCCACATTATGCTTTCTAATGACATTTAGATACATTCATACATTAGGAAGAACATTACCTATGATTGCAAATCGTGCCATTTAAAATAGGCTTCCATTACATATTCCATATCCTGAAGTAAATGATACTGTTAATTCGGAATCAGGCTGAGGATAGTTATAAAATCATAATTTGGATGTCATGACCGGTCCTGAACATGAAATTTCCTGACTTCCTTTATTGTATTCATACTGGCCCAAACACCTGGCAGGAAGATCTCAATATATTTTTTTGAGCTCGGTCACTGCTAAATCATTTGCAAACACAGGGATTATATTTTACATATCCACCATGGGATATATTAATATTGATAATATTAATAATTCATCAATTAAATATGATCATTTTCTATACAGGGGTATAGTGTGAGCATGTCAGAGCAAACGAACACAAGCTTTCATGACCTTACCTTTGTTTTTTTTTTTTCTTGGCACCCCAGAAACCAGATTCTTTGTAACTTGCATCAGAGCTATTTGGGGTAACATCATTTTTGATGAGTATAAATAATCAAGATTAACTGACCATATGTATCAGAAACAATAGAGAATGATGAATCACCAATCAATTTGGACAAACAGCCCACTTCAGACTTCTCTTGGCACTCACTTGAAGGAAAAATTAAACTATTTCTCTTTCCTATCTTCCCTCTGGTAATGAAAATAATCCAGTATTTCATAAAATCATACTAATATTGGAGGCACAGATTTCACCAGTCCCAAAGAACATGGCAAATCATATCCCTCTTCATCTCATCACTGCAGCACACCAAGCTGTTGTCTTCAGTGTTCAAAGAAAATAACAGTAGGAAAAGCTGTCCTGGCCTACAGCTGTTCCCATATCTCACAAGGTCTTGATTCTGGCCACCCAGATGAAAACAATATGGAATCATTTCTTCTGACTTCCCTGCTTCCCCAAGGACAAGATATTCATGTCTCTTAAAATAGCCATGTCTCCACATTGCACATCAACCGGAAACTGAATTTTTACATCCCAAAATACTGTCACTAAATCAGTCATCCTTCAGCTCTAAAATTCAGAGCATCTGTAGAGCATCCCCGAAAACCATCAAGCAATCATACCTCCTCCCTTAAAGTATTTCTCCAGTTCATTTATTCATGAGGCTTCTTCCTGAACAGGCAGTAAAAGTCATAAGGCCCCAAACAGAAAAGTTACACAAAGCTCTCCTACTTTCTTCTCTCCACAGGAGTTGTCATTTACTGGCTAAGCACTTGGGAGTTAAATTTGACTTTTTTTTTCCAATCCTAAAATCAGAGCTAGCTTCCACTTCAGATACTCAAGACCTCTAGTCCATCTAAACAGCTTAGACTACACTGCTGGCATTTGATATTTTAGCAACAGCCTAGCAGTGCTATTACAGAGAATGTGAAAGAGAATGATCGTGTTTCTACTCCCATTTCCAACTTATTCTTGTCTTTCTGTAGTCCGGAGTCACCTTGGTGATCAGAGCTCTCCTTCTTGTGGTATTGCTTTCATGTCTGTCTTTATTTGCCAATAACAAATAACCTTCATTAGATTTATCAGGTGAAATTTAGCAATTATATCTGCAATCTGTACAACAGATTACCATAGATAATCTTACTTATCTTATTTACAACAGATTATCATACATAAATTTACTTATCATAGAGATAGCAAACTTAATTTGCATCCTAATTTAGAGGAAAATGAGAACCAAAGCTGTCAACTAGTTGAACTCGGGTCAGGTAGAGCTACTTACATTTTCACTGCAATTTTGTGAAATCAGGATTCATTTGGAAATTGTGTTCTAAAACTCATTGTAATAATGATATTAGATCCTTTTCTAGCTATATTTTAAATTACTGAAATGTCTCAAAATTCCTAGTTGGATGATATTTCCAGAAAATATTGTGATATACATGTTAAGCCTAATATTTTTTACTTTTTAGATAGTATGCAGAGAGTAGGAGGAATCAATACCTCCACTAAGAAGCGCTCTACTATGAATATATTAATTTTTTTATGTTTGTGTCTTACGCAAAGGCTTAAAGGAGGAAAAAAATCAACTAAATTAAGCAATGATATTGCAAAGGTCTTTTATTGAGTGTCAGAAGGACTAATGATCTAGTAATAGTTTTTCAGCTGTATTCTGTCAACCATCTACCATCAACTTCCAAAAAACTCACCAGAAAAACCTGTTGAACTAGCAAAGCTAAATTTATTTGGCTTGTTTCTGTAAGATAGCGCACCACCTAGACAGTCTTACAAGTCTTTCAGAAAAGGGGTTGGGAGACAGGATAATGTACATGGTTATTGGTACAAGCTGAGTGGTTCCAAGGTGAGTCTTAAGAACTGGTTGGGATCGGATGGGCTTTGCATTTTAGGCACTGAGACGTGCGTATTCTGGAGTCAGCAGTCTCGAAAAGTTAAGTTGTATCTCTTTGATTTCTAGAAAAGTGAAATAGTAGCTTTAAATAGAATGGATTCTATGGGTACAGAGAAAGCAGACACAATTAGGGGAGAAAGTTTCAATGTTCTGTAACCAAACGTTCAGCTCTATCATTTTTGCAGTTCCTTTTTATTTACAACAAGGTGATTGTCCATCGACCACTGACAAACGTTAGCACCACCTTTCAGTTCACCTGTAAGTGAATAACAGCTCAGACTGGGAGCAGGACCGAAACAAATCAAAACTTGGCTTTTTGGGTAAAAGGAATGGCAGGCTACATAAGAATATTTCACAAGGAGTTCTTTTTTCACAAGTATGTAGTTTGTGATTTCAATGACTATGGTTTGAGCGAATAGAAACAAGAAATCTCTGGATTCTGATTAAAAACATTTAACAGATAACTTCATAATGCTGGTGAAAGCAACACAGTTTCCCAAAGCTTCTTGATTTAGAACTGCTTACCAACTCTTATGCAGAGGCTTAAAATTTTTCCAATTTTTAAGAAAATTGTGTACCCCATTAATTGGTGGACGAAAACTGGACAAGATTAATAGAGAGATTATAGCTCAGAAGACTTGGGCTTCTCCTCCAGAGACAAGACAAATAAGTTTCTATGTTGAAATAGCACAAAAAAGTAAATGACAAGCAAGACAAGATGGAGGAAAAGACATATTTCACTTTACCTCTTCTGCTAATTACAACAAAAGGCCCAGAGCAAAAATCCATAAATGACCTACCGGATGACTTTGAAAAGTGAGGAAAAGAAGGCAGATAGGTTAGTGAGCTCAGCACATGAGTCTCAATCCAGCGATGAGGTCCCCGGGATTTTCACTTGCCTGCTACATATCCCAGCCCTAGAGCTAGAGAAGCTCACAGCCTGAAAATGCCAACGAGCACAGACCTAAAGGAAAGCCTCAAGAGAAGCCAGCCCTCTCTAGACAAAGGACCAGGAAACGGGTGGCCCAGCAAAATACTTCCTTCTGTGCTTGAGACGAGCGCCAGGAACAAAGGCCCTGAATTAGCCAAACTGTTTTCCACCTACTCTCCCCCTCCTGGTCCAGTTTCCAGAAGGCAGCTCTCCTGGAAGGGTCTGTGGGTGGACCTCTGTCTTCCAACCTCCCTGATCTCTCAAGTGGGGTACCCCTGCCCACACAGCTTGTAGATGGCATTCTCATTTCAACCCTCTGCAGTAACAAGGAGGCACCCCTCCCCAGTGGAAACTGTGAGCAGAATTCAACAATCCCGCTCCCAGCAGTGCTGAGGAGAGGGTGGGATGAGGTCCCGCCCCCTGAGTAACACACAAGTCAGGCAGACCAGACGCTGCAGAAGATTTATGAACTAAATTCATGTTGGAATCAGGACTTCTGAACTTACCAGGTGCATCACCTGCTCAAATAAAAGATTTAAACAGGGGCCAGAGTCTTATAACACAATCCAAAATTTCTTATCATAGGGAAACCAGGAGAATCTCAAATCATCTGAGCAACTACAATCAACAGATGCCAACACTGAGATCACATGGGTGTTGAAGTTGGCAAACAAGGATTTGAAAGCAGATATCATAAACATAGTCCAAGTGAGCCACTATGAACATTCTTAAAACACAGATGAAAAATCAGAAAATCACAGCAAAGAAATAGAAGGTATAAAGTGGAGCCAAATGGAGGTTTAGAACTGAAAATACAATAATGAAGAACAAAAGAATGACTGTGACAGGGATGAAAGAATGAATTTGAAGATGAAAAAATGAAATGGATCCAAGCAGAAGAGAAAGAAAATAGAGTTCAAGAATCATACTGATGAAAAGTGAAGGAAATAGCAATATCCTATCGCCATATGCATTAAAAGGGCAAAATATAAGATTAACTAAGTGTTGGCAGGGGTATAGAGTAAGGGGTCTCTAACACACTGCTGATGGTGATAAATGTACACACCCTCACCACCTAGCATTTCTAGTTTTGTTCTGTGGAAATTCTACATACAAGTGTACTAAGTTGTTAATTGGGGGACTGTTGGTAAAAATGAGAAGTTTTGAGCATTATTAATGAATTGAATAGGTGTACTTTAGAACTTTCAAGCATTACTTGAATACAGAGCAACTGAAATGAATTATATTCCATATACTAACATCTAATTTAAGGATGAAGCCCAATTAAGAAACGGGGAGAAGACCTGAACAGACATTATTCCAAAGGAGAAATACAGATGGCCAACAGGCACATGAGAAGATGCTCCATATCACTAGTCATCAGGGAAATGCCTATCAAAACCACAATGAGATATCACTTCCCACCAGACCACACTTCATACTCCGTGCTATCCAAAAGACAAGAAATAACAAGTGTTGGTGAGGATGTGGTTACTTTATGGTTAGTAATTATATCTCAGCTGTAATGAAGCTAAAACATTTGAGAAGTTGTCTAAAATGCACTTCAAGAACAATAACTTATTTTTTATTTTGAAAACATCTGAAGCCAATACAACATAATATTAAATTCTGTTAAATGTGATAGTCTATGAATGTTTGTCATATCACTCTTTTACTTTCTGCACATTTTTGGTAACAGGGAATTTAATATCCATTGTTTGAAATAGTTGACTTTTCTAAAAAGTATAGCCACTCTTGTAGGCCACCACTAGCACCAGGAACAAAATCTAGGCCAGACTTTCTGTGATCCTCAGTCTCAATCTAATTCCTCCTGAACATGTACCTCTCATTCATTTATCATCAAAATGCCCTGGGTTTCATTAGACATAGCTTTATTTAATTTAGCTCCTTCACTTCCAAGTAACAGCCATTATATACAATTTCCAGGAAGATGAAAACTCCAGCTAATGAGAAACCAATGTCCAAGAAGAGAACAGCTTCCCTTACTTTCTACTTGGAATATTCTTATTTTAATTTATAATAAAACATTTTGTTAACACACCATAATGTATGAATGTAGCTATTGTTGGGAGAAGCTAAAGATCAGTTCAAATAAAAAGGTATCCTTAACACCAGAATAAATCTTAAAAGGTATTTTAGGATATAACCTATGAATCATAATAACAAAAATAACAGGAACTATTTATTGATTTTACTGTAGCTAGGTATGGTATAAAATAATTTGCAATGCAAATTATACATGTGAGAGACTGAATATGCAAATGAACGATGGTCAGACCATTTATAAGAATAGAACTCTGACCCACGTTCTGCAGCAATGAGTCCAGGAAGCCAACCCATAATCTCTGTGGCAATCAGTCCTGAATGGTCAGGACTTAATAACTGCCAGTTTCTCTAATTTTACCTTTGCTTCCAACTTAAGAACAACTGGAGAAAAACAACTATGTTCCCCTCATCACGGGGGAGGCCTCACTTTTCATTAACCTGACTCCAGATTTCCCAGCCAACAACGTCCAGCCGGGACATACCTGAAATCCTCCCCTTCTCCACTGTACAGCTTTTACACTCTGCTGCCTGCCTTGGACTTTCTGCCAAATCCAAGTGATGGTGTCTGAGTCCCTTGCTAGAACAACCTTTGGATAACAGCCTTTGCTTGTTCTCATTTGGGTGGTCTGCATTTATCCACCTGTTTCTTCCCAAATACTCCTCCTGAGACCCTTTTTATAAAGAAAGGCATCTTGGTCCCCCTTTGAGGAAAACGAAGCAAAGGTAAGTATGTAACTTGCCACAGGTAGCACACAAAAAACTAAATATAGAGCCGAGGTTTGAACCTATAAAAAAGGATTCCAGAGCCTGTGCTATTAATTCCATGAAACTGTATTAAACTGTCTTACATAAAATTAATCATGTCAGTCAGGAGGGAGAAAGTTATGGTACAATGATAAATATCCTCTAAAATCTCGAAGTCTCCAAAGGACTGATCTTTGCTCGCGCTTCCTAAGCATTAGATGTTGTTGGAAAGCTCTGCTCTGCGTCTTTTCATCTGAAACCAGGCTGGTCACCCAGCCACAGCTGAGGGCCCAGGGAAAGAGAAAGCAAAGCCACTGTACCCCGGCTCTTAGGGCTCCCACCCGGAAGTCGCACTCATCTCTTCTGCTCACACTGTCGCTGGCCACAGTATGCCACATAGTCACCTAACTTGAAGGTCCAGGAAGTGCAGTCTTGCTGTGTACCTGGGAAGAGGAATGATTAATTTAGCCACTGAAAAAAATAACATAAATGGTCTTTGTAGTTTAAATCCCCTAATCGTGTTATAAAATGAAAAGGTTTCTGATCCCTCTTCAAAGTAAAGACTACTTCAATGGTAAAACCACAAATACTATCTTTTTTTAATTCTCAGGGTACTTAAGCCCTCAATCATATGAAGGGATTTTCAGTTAAGTAGATTTGAATGGTTTAAAGAGACAGTTTGAGTTTTTAACTGCAAATAGACCTACAAATATGAATCAATGTCATGGTTGTAAACCTCACATGGTATTTGTGTATGTTCAACCTTGTCTTGTGCCTGACTTAATGGTCTGTGATGTATTAATCTCATTACTAGTGATGGAACTGGAATTCCACTTGGAGCTTCTTTTTCTTTCATATTGGGTGACTTAATTCAGAAAATTGTTTTATTACTTTCCCAAATAAATGGTATAGCTCACTGAAGAAGAAAATGTTGGTAAGGCAAAAAAATTAGGTAAAGAAAAAAACGTTATGCATGATCATACTTCCCAGAAGTAATAGCTATTAATACTGTCGTTTGCTGTGTAAACTTCACATGTGTTCTTCCCGATGTCAGCATGGCGCTTGCCACATAGTAGGCCTTAAACAGATTTGAATGAACACATAAATATGCATATTCATATTTAAATAATGCATTTCGGTAAAAATGGGAAGACACCTTTAAATATTATTCCTTTCTAAAATGGGTCCATAAATTTAAAATGTCCTATGAAAAATGCACAATGAATTGCTCTTAAGCACAAAAAGATAGGTCTTCAGACAATTTAATTTGAGATATTACATCACCAATATTTACAGTGATTATTCATATATCAAAGCTTCTAAGTAATCCTATATTAAAGAAGCCTACTTAATCTTTGTGAACTCAGGATTTCCCAACCTTACTGAATAAATTTTTTTCCTGCTTATTAGCTTATTCTAGAAATATAAATAAATTTCCTCTCTTACATTCCTATCATGAAAATCTTGTTCTATTCATGACCCTAAAATAGGCAACTTGATGCTCCCTTTGACCTCTTGCACCCTGCCACAACTGCTTATTGTTCAGCTGGGAACTTCTGATCCAAGATGGGCAAATCTGATGCTCTGTTCAAAAATATGAGAATTTGACAACAGGCACTCACTTAGAAAACAAATGGAAAATCTTGGGGGCTGAGGTCAGTGTTTAAGGACAACATGTCAATAGATAAATGAACTGAAACATTTGAGGGAAAGAGAGAGAGACTCACTTGGAAGTATCTTTATACTGTAAGTGATCTCATATGTTTGAGCATTCAGGTAATTTCTAACACACTGTGACAGTGAAAAGGCATCTCTGCCTTCACATTGTATCCATCTCCTTCCTGCTTCATCTTGGGATGAAAAGCTTCTGCTCAGCCCTGCAGCCTCACACATAGGCTTGGTATTCATCAAAAGGAATTTTGCTCATAACTTAAGATGGATGTAACCAGCCCCTTACTTGAAACCCACCTCCCCCTGAAGTATGTACAAGATTGACGACTGGACTGTCAAGGACTTATGGGAACATCATGGCCAGACCCACGTCAACAAAAGACTGAAGTCAACTAACCAGTAACAAGGAGTTTCACAGCCCTCCTCAGACCCTTGGTGATGTCCAGAAGTCTGAGATGAATTGTCACCTCCTGACCATGACTCCTTCCTGCTCCCTATTTCCCTCATATAAAAGAACTTGAAATCAGCCCTAAGTAAAGATGTCATTTTATGACATTAATCCACCATCTTCTCAGTCTGCTTGCTTTCTGAATAAAGTCACTTTGCTTGCCCCAACACCTTGTCTCCTGACTCATTGGCATGCAGTGAGGTGAGTGGTATGAGTCTGGACTTGGTAACAATACCTCCCCATTCCAGCCTAGTTCACTTAAAAAAAAATCTACATCCTTGGGCCACTTATGTCTTATACCTCTGTGCCTCTTCTCCCCCTTTTTTCTTTACTCCTATCAAGATGGAGCAGGTTTGAACTTGCTACCGTGTTCTGCTCCTACCAGGTGCAGTAAGCCTCAAGCACTAGTTGTCATGGGAAGAAAGGGAGTCTGTCTTAGGGATGCCCCTGCATTCATCTGAAACGGCCAGGGGGACTTTTGATTTGCTAAAGGAAATCCCCACTCTCTTGACAAAGCCAGGCTTTCAAGTTTATTGTCCTGCTGCCAATTTAAACAAACAAATGAAAAATCTCATTTGACAGTCAAAGAAGAAAAATGACATCCTTGTTTTAGAGAGTAATCATTGAAAGTCATTTCTTCAATGGGGACAGAGGGTGAGGAGAAGGAAGCCTCTAGAAAAACAATATTTACATGATATGGAAGGTATCTGAAAGTGTTTTCAAGTACTTTTTCTGTTATACATAATTTATTATAGGTTTGAAGCAACATAGAGAAAAAAACATGAGAAAAATGAAAGGAGAGAATAGGAAAGTATAAAGGAAAAAAATGTATAAACTGCCAAAATAAGAGTATGTTTAAATAATCTGTAGTAAAAATAAAATACAACTTTGTAAAGGAAATACTCTGTGGAGGGATATCTTGTTAGCAAGGGTCTGAATATTTAAGACACACTGACATACAACTTTACTGCTGATATTCAAGTTTTTTTTTAAATGCAGAAAGAGAACAGTGGGACTTGGTATTCTTTACTACAGAATAGAGAGACAAGTTCAAATCTTTTGTCAGCTTGAAAATCTTCAGATAGAAGCCAAGAAAGATTTAAAGCAAGGAACATAACCCCAGGTTACAGTTACATTGTCTTCCAGTAAGACACATATGCATGCTTTTGGAAAGCAACATTTTATCTTGTACCATCATGAAAGTGTCAAGAGACCTTTCTTAAAAGATGTTGAACCTCTGGCAGACACAAGAATGAGATACTTATAGGCCCGTACGATTGCTGTATTTTGCCTCTTTCAATCTTTCAAGTGCAGATCTCAGAGCACATCTTTCAGTATTTTGTGACCTGTTTTGGTATCGATATGAACTAGTAACTCCTCTGAATGATGTTAGATTCAAAATAAACATAACCTCGTACATTCCATTGATGTTACAGCTCACTTATAACTTGGCCAGTCCTCGCTTCTGCTGTTTAGCTCTTTACAAACACAAGCAAGTGAAAACATAAACAAGTGAGGATGGGCAGGAATTATAAAAAACCTTACATCATGTTTGCCTGATTTCACAGAAAACATTGAACTGAGGTACATGGTGAGTTGAAGAACCACTAGGCTGGTGCTAAACTTTATCACTGATGCATTGCACAGCTTTAGCTACTTTGTTACTTTAGCCAATTTATTCCTTTGTTCATTCATTCATATTTATTTGTTTTAACTTTATTTTCTGAGTTGGAAAATATCACAATCTTTGTTCACAAAGATGAAGTGTCCATCACTATAGATCATCAAAAATGGTGGGTTCCAGATTCTGAAATTTGGAGTTGAAAATATATTCTCCATTCAATTCTTTACACATTTACCAAACTGACCGACAACTTCTCTCCCTTTCTCAAACCCTATAATTTCTTTCCACCTGAAACATCCTTAACCTTTTACTGTAAGACTCGCTGATTCATCAGTTTCAATTCCAGGATGACATTTTCTCAGATGCCACATAAATATTAAATATTTATATTTTTAAATATCTGGCAGAGTGTCTAGCTCATACACTATAGGGAAGTGCTTGAAGAAAGAAAGAATGCCCTTCCACATGCAGGTTAGATCATATGGGATTTATCTTTGTCTGACTTATTTCACTACGAGTAATACCCTTTGGTGGATGCCAGAGGGAATGCGGGTGGAGGGACAGGCAAAATAGGTGAAAGGGAAGTAAATGGAGGTACAAACTTCCATTTAGAAAATATGTCATAGAGGTGAAGAGTACAGCATCGGGAATAGTCAGTAGTATTATAATGACTTCATATGGTGACAGACAGTAACTACAGTTATGGTGGACAGCATTTCATAAATGTATATAAATATCAAATCGCTATGTTGTACACCTGAAACTAACCTAATATTATGTCAACTACACTTTAATAAAAAAAAATTTTTTTAATGGAAGAATGCCCCTGACGGATCAGAATTTGAGTACAATTTAAAACTTGGGTCTCAGGCTCAAGAGATGTCCATATAATAAAACACCTGAAATTCTAAATCCAAAATAATTAAATAATTCTCAGCTCAAATACTTAAATTTTCAAAACATATGCTGACCTTTATTCAATTTCTGAACATCCTAATTCAAATTCTAAAGAGGAAGCAGCTCAAAGAGATAAAGGTTCATGACTTTTTGGTATCTATGACCGGGCTATTCCCCCCCAGATTCAAAATGTTGTGTGAATGATAGAAGGGATATGGTAATTCTAATTCTAATATTCTGTGGCAGAAATTTAAGGTCAACACTAATTTGGGGGAATATTTTAGAAGTTATGTTTAAGAGATTAGAAATATAGGCATGAAGTCGGACTTATGGGCCTCCAAATTCCCTTATAAAATCTAACATTTGAGTCCATTTTATTTTTACAGTTTTTGACTCAAAATAGGAATTACATTAACTTAACCATAATATTTATGGTATAGGTGGAGCATAATTTGGGTATGAAATAAAGCAAGTGCAATATTAAAGAAAATAAAAGTCACAGCTCAGTCTTTCAAGTGCAAGTTTAATTAAGAGAATAAATAAGACTGATGGAATAGATTTCACCTCTATAGGTTACTTTCCGTATGGCTTTATTTTCTACCTTAGTTGAAGAATTAGATGCCAAAAAAATAGCAATAGACTGTTGATTTACTTTTCAAGTAGAATTTAACTTTCCATATTAAAAAAATAAAGTAAGACACATTCTTCAGGGTTTGGAACCACTTAAGATTTCTGGTTACACTTTAAATTACTCTTTCCACACTGTTCAGTACATGTTGAGACACCACTTAATTGGTACAGACTGTTGTCATTTATTTTACATTTTTAGGTAATTTTTCTCACAATTAGACTTAGTTTTCCACAGTAAGAAAATATCAAGCAAAACTGATGTCAATTTCATTCTGAGCTCGCATATGAAGACACCAGCATACTCGAAGCCATGTAGGTTTTCTCCTAAGTTATCTCCTAGGATTTTGACAGTTTTGCATTTTACATTTAGTCTGTGATCTATTTTGAGTTACTTTTTGCAAAGGGTGCAAGGTCTGCATCTACATTGATCTTTTTGCCTGTGATTGTTCAGTTTTTTCAGTGCCATTTGCTGAAGATAATATATTTTCTCCATTGAACTGCCTTTGCACCTTTGTCAAAGATCAGTTGACTCTATTTTGTGGGTCTAGTTCTGGACCTATTCCGTTCAATTGGTTGTTACATATATTTTTCTGCCAATACCATGCTACCTTGACTGCTGCAGCTTTATAGGAAGTCTTAGAGTTGAGTAGTGCAAAACTTCTCTAAATAATGCATTGCTACAATTAAAGAATAGCTATGTGCCATTTTTATTGCTTGGAAGAATCAATATTATAAAGTTGCCTATCTTTATGAAATTAATCTATAAAGTCATTGCTATCTCAATTACACGCCCAACAGCTTTATACTGAAATTGCCAACTAGAATTAAAAATGTATATGGAAATGCACTTCCCAAGAATATGGACCAAGAAGATCTTAACAACCTTTAAGAAAAGGGACTAGATGGCAGGACTTAATGTACCATGTATAAAATAGACATTATAAACTATAGCAATTAAGATAATGTGATATTGGCAAAATTAGTCACAAGCAGATCTTCATATATGCACATGTATTTTGTGGAAAAGTGACTGTTAAATAGTGGATAAAATTAATTTTTCCAAGAAATAGTGGTGAGTCATTAGATAACCAAACGGGAACAAAATTAATCTTGATTCCTATTTCACTCTCAAAATTCAGCTCAAGGTGTTTTGTTGACCTTAATGTGAATGCTATAACAATAAAACTTTTAGAAAAAAATATAGAGACTATCTTCATGTTTTGACATTAAGGAAAAAGTAAGTTCACAACAACAATTGAAAAATTGGACTACATAAGTGGCATCTTTTGTACATTCACAAGAGATTTTAAAAAACCTCCTACAGGTGGTAAGAACAATATTTTAAAAAAAAGCTTTTTAATAAACACATCAGACTAGGTGAGATAGTTCTTAGAGGATATATACATGTCAATAATTGGGTGAGGAGTGCTCAAAAATTACTTTTGAATATTAACTTTGTATATAACATAGTTGCTGAATATACTTAAAATTTTTCATCATTTTCTGCTTTTTTCTTTTTACTTATTTTCTTCATACACAATCATGATGTTTTATGGCAATTTCATTTCTCTCTTTTAAACTTCTATACATTTATTCCTTTTTAAAAAATTACCTTATTGGACTGGCTAGGAACTTTAGTATAATGTTCAACGGAAGTGCTAATGAGACAAGAAGTAGGCCTTCTTGTTTCATTTCCAACCTCAAGGGTTAAAGGTTTTCCACATATCACCATTATGTCTGATTATTTTTGTAATTTTTCTTTAGAAAATTAGAGAAGTTCCTTTTTATTCCTGGCTTGCTAGTGGGTATTTTTAAATCACAGATTGGCGTCGAGTATTTCCAATTTTTTTTTACATCTATAGAATTGATTATATGATTCTTTAACACTTTAAATTAATGTGATGAATTACATCAGTTGATTTTGAATGATTAACTACATTTCCTTTCCTGGAATAAACTCCACTTATTTGTGATATACCATACTTTTTGTATATAGCAGATTTGGTTTGTTAATGTTGTTTTTAGAATTTTTGTGTCTATTTTAATACTTTAGTAGATAATGAAACATCCTGAATTGCAAAATATGGAGAGAAGAGAATGAATTATTGTAAGCTCAACACCACCAATGAAAATGAATTATAAGTGCACAATCCTACCAATTTGACTCCAGTGGTTTCATCTCTAACTAGTGACACCATCACTATATAAGATGTGTAGATAGAAAGGACTCTTTGGCAGAATACCATCTAGATGATTAGTTTTCAATTATGGGTAATTTTCTCATGGACCCAAACAACCTGCTATTGTTTTAGGACACTCAAGACATATTTTTTCCCCCTGCCCTCTTTTATGGAATCAAATTGTTTTGCCATGTGTCTGATCATAAGACCCCAGCTTTTATACCAACTGTTTACAGAAAAAGAAGAAAAATCAATTCTTACAGTTTCATTATGTATTATAAGAGGAAGAACAAACTTTATAACAGTAACAGTACATAGATTTCAGTTTACTTTCATTGTCACAGTAGCGTTTAAGAAATTATATTCTATTAATCTAACCTATATACCTGTACAAGCTTATTCCCTGCTATTCCTCTTCACATGTCTTAAACCAAACTGATTTTTTTTTTTGAGAGGGCATCTCTCATATTTATTGATCAAATGGTTGTTAACAACAAAAAAATTCTGTATAGGAGACTCAATGCACAGTCATTAATCAACCCCAAGCCTATTTCTCAACAGTCTCCAATCTTCTGAAGCATAACAAACAAGTTCTTAAAAGGTAAACAAGTTCTTACATAGTGAATAAGTTCTTACATGGTGAACAGTGCAAGGGCACTCATATCACAGAAACTTTCGGTTTTGATCATACATCATGAACTATAAACAAGTCAGATATGATTATTCGCTTGATTTTTATACTTGATTTATATGTGAATCCCACATTTCTTCCTTATTATTATTATTTTTTTTTTTAAATAAAATGCTGAAGTGGTAGGTAGATGCAAGATAAAGGTAGAAAACATAATTTAGTGCTGTAAGAGGGCAAATGTAGATGATCAGGTCTGTGCCTATGGACTAAGTATTAATCCAAGCTAGACAAGGGCAACAAAACATCCATGGATGCAGAAGATTTCTCTCAAAACATGGGGGTGAGGTTCTAAGCCTCCCCTCTGTTGATCCCCAATTTCTTACCTGATGGCCCCCCTGCGACTGTGCCTGTCTTAGGAAGTTCCTCCCTTGAGGAATATTATCCGTCTCTGGCTAACCAGTCATCTTTTGGGGCCATACAGGGAAATGTAAAGTTGGTAAGTGAGAGAGAAGCCATATTGTTTGAAAAGGTTAGCTTTTTACTTCTTTGCAGATTTATGCCCTGTGGCTTCTATGCCCAGCATTTGTCTTGAGGTATCTTTACCACTTGGAAGAATTATGATACTCGGAAATTTTAGATATGAGGCACGAATTCTACTAAAGGGTTGTAATTAGGAAGGAAGAAGAAAAGCTATAGAGGTAGAAGATGGAGGAAAACATGGGAAGATTGATTATTTCTTTGACATATCTTCTTGTAGAGTAACTTCAGCATGTATAGGTTTTAAACTACTAATTAAATTGCACACACACATTAGCATAATAGGAATACAGCTGCATAACCAAAACAGATCTATAATTACCAGCCATCTCCAGTGAAACCAAGAAAACCAGTTAGGCACCCTAGGCATTTGTGAAAACTTATCAATGATATGATGGATATTGTCTAACTGAATTTGAATAGTTTGAGAAAAATCAGACAAATTAAAACAACACATTCCTTGGAACTGTTCACATCCCATATGTTCTTTTAACAGTAGATAGTCTGTAGTTGCAAGATTTTGGAGCACTGCAACTTGCAATTTTCCTAATTCTTGGTTGAGTTCCGACAGTATAGAACCAGTCAAATTTGTTGTTTTACTGTATGCACAAGCCAGCTTAGATACCTCCTTCTTCATTCCAATGGCAAGTCCAGGAACTGGTGGGATGAATGCAGCTACAACTGCAGCAGCGCCAGGATCTTTGTTGAAGTTTTTTGATGATCATCATCTGGAATGACTCTTCCAGAGGATGTTGATGTTGGAAGTTCTTCTTCATATTGTATCTTAAATCATTTTCTGTGTAGCCAAATTAGGCTTTGATCCTCTGTATAAACACAAACAAACCCTTTGCCCACACTTTGGTATGACCTTTATACCATTGTGAAGAACCTATTGGAGGTCACCACATAGGAACTGCTTTTTTTTTTAAAGAGAAAGGAATATTATCAGAAAAATGTACTTTCAGAGCTGATCATCTGACACCCATTAAAAGATCAAAATTAAGGATATTTAAAGCATGCATTAATCGGTGATTTGCAGTTAGTTTTATCCTATCAGGGAGTAATCCCCCTTTTCTTTCTCATTTTTTTTGTTATCACTAATCTACAATTACATGAAGAATATTATGTTTACTAGGTTCTCCCCTATACCAAGTCCCCCCCACAAACCCCCTTATAGTCACTGTCCATCAGCATAGCAAAATGTTGTAGAATCACTACTTGTCTTCTCTGTGTTGTATAGCCCTCCCCTTTCTCCCCGCCCCCATTATGCATGGTAATCATAATACCCCCTTTCTTCTTCCCCCCCCTTATCCCTCCCTGCCCACCCATCCTCCCCAGTCCCTTTCCCTTTGGTACCTGTTAGTCCATTCTTGGGTTCTGTGATTCTGCTGCTGTTTTGTTCCTTCAGTTTTTCCTTTGTTCTTATACTCCACAGATGAGTGAAATCATTTCGTATTTCTCTTTCTCCGCATGGCTTATTTCACTGAGCATAATACCCTCCAGTGCCATCCATGTTGTTGCAAATGCTAGGATTTGCTTTCCTCTGATGGCTGAATAATATTCCATTGTGTATATGTACCACATCTTCTTTATCCATTCATCTACTGATGGACACTTAGGTTGCTTCCGATTCTTGGCTATTGTAAATAGTGCTGTGATAAACACAGGGGTGTATCTGTCTTTTTCAAACTGGAGTGCTGCATTCTTAGGGTAAATTCCTAGAAGTGGAATTCCTGGGTCAAATGGTAAGTCTATTTTGAGCATTTTGAGGAACCTCCATACTGCTTTCCATAATGGTTGAACTAATTTACATTTCCACCAGCAGTGTACAAGGGCTCCCCTTTCTCCACAACCTCGCCAACATTTGTTATTGTTTGTCTTTTGGGTGGTAGCCATCCTTACTGGTGTGAGGTGATACCTCATTGTAGTCTTAACTTGCATTTCTCTGATAATTAGCAATGTGGAGCATCTTTTCATGTGTCTGTTGGCCATCTGTATTTCTTTTTTGGAGAACTGTCCATTCAGTTCCTCTGCCCATTTTTTAATTGATTATTTGTTTTTTGTTTGTTGAGGTGGGTGAGCTCTTTATATATTTTGGATGTCAAGCCTTTATTGGATCTGTCATTTACAAATATATTCTCCCATACTGTAGGGTACCTTTTTGTTCTATTGATGGTGTCTTTTGCTGTACAGAAGCTTTTCAGCTTAATATAGTCCCACTTGTTCATTTTTGCTTTTGTTTTTCTTGCCTGGGGAGATATGTTCAAGAAGAGGTCACTCATGTTTATGTCCAAGAGATTTTTGCCTATGTTTTTTTCTAAGAGTTTTATGGTTTCATGACTTACATTCAGGTCTTTGATCCATTTCAAATTTACTTTTGTGTATGGGGTTAGACAGTGGTCCAGTTTCATTCTCTTACATGTAGCTGTCCAGTTTTGTCAGCACCATCTGTTGAAGAGACTGTCATTTCCCCATTGTATGTCCATGGCTCCTTTATCAAGTATTAATTGACCATATATGTTTGGGTTAATGTCTGGAGTCTCTAATCTGTTCCACTGGTCTGTGGCTCTGTTCTTGTGCCAGTACCAAATTGTCTTGATTACTATGGCTTTGTAGTAGAGCCTAAAGTTGGGGAGTGAGATCCCCGCCACTTTAGTCTTCTTTCTCAAGATTGCTTTGGCTCTTTGGGGTCTTTGGTGTTTCCATATGAATTTTTGAACTATTTGTTCCAGTTTGATGAAGAATGTTGCTGGTAACTTGATAGGGATTGCATCAAATCTATATATTGCTTTGGGCAGGATGGCCATTTTGACAATATTTATTCTTCCTAGCCAAGAGCATTGGATGAGTTTCCATTTGTTAGTGCCCACTTTAATTTCTCTTAAGAGTGACTTGTAGTTTTCAGGGTATAGGTCTTACACTTCTTTGGTTAGGTTTATTCCTAGGTATTTTATTCTTTTTGATGCAATTGTGAATGTAGTTGTTTTCCTGATTTCTCTTTCTATTGGTTCATTGTTAGTGTATAGGAAAGCCACAGATTTCTGTGTGTTAATTTTGTATCCTGCAACTTTGCTGTATTCCAATATCAGTTCTAGTAGTTTTGGAGTGGAGTCTTTAGGGTTTTTTATGTACAATATCATGTCATCTGCAAATAGTGACAGTTTAACTTCTTCTTTACCAATCTGGATTCCTTGTATTTCTTTGTTTTGTCTGATTGCCATGGCTAGGACCTCCAGTACTATGTTAAATAACAGTGGGGAGTGTGGGCATCCCCATCTGGTTCCCCATCTCAGAGGAAAAGCTTTCAGCTTCTTGCTGTTCAGTATGATGTTGGCTGAGGGTTTATCATATATGGCCTTTATTATGTTGAGCTACTTGCCCTCTATACCCATTTTGCTAAGAGTTTTTATCATGAATGGATGTTGAATTTTATCAAATGCTTTTTCAGCATCTGTGGAGATGATCATGAGGTTTTTGTCTTTCTTTTTGTTGATGTGGTGGATGATGTTGATGTGTTTTCAAATGTTGTACCATCCTTGCATCCCTGGGATGAATCCCACTTGGTCATGGTGTGTGATCCTTTTGATATATTTTTGAATTCAGTTTGCCAGTATTTTATTGAGTATTTTTGCATCTACATTCATTAGGGATATTGGGCTGTAATTTTCTTTTTCGGTGGGGTTTTTGCCTGGTTTTGGTATTAGGGTGATGTTGGCTTCATAGAATGAGTTTGGGAGTATTCCCTCCTCTTCTATTTTTTGGAAAACTTTAAGGAGAATAGGTATTATGTCTTCTCTGTATGTCTGATAAAATTCCTAGGTAAATCCGTCTGGCCTGGGGGTTTTGTTCTTGGGTAGTTTTTTGATTACCGTTTCAATTTCTTTGCTCGTAATTGGTTTGTTTAACTTTTGTGTTTCTTCCTTGGTCAGTCTTGGAAGGTTGTATTTTTCTAGGAAGTTGTCCATTTCTTCTAGGTTTTCCAGCTTGTTAGCATATAGGTTTTCATAGTCGTCTTTAATAATTCTTTGTATTTCTGTGGAGTCTCTTGTGATTTTTCCATTCTCATTTCTGATTCTGTTGATGTGTGTTGATTCTCTTTTTCTCTTAATAAGTTTGGCTAGTGGCTTATCTATTTTGTTTATTTTCTCAAATAACCAGCTCTTGCTTTCATTGATTTTTTCTATAGTTTTATTCTTCTCAATTTTGTTTATTTTTTCTCTGATCTTTATTATGTCCCTCCTTCTGCTGACTTTAGGCCTCATTTGTTCTTCTTTTTCCAGTTTTGATAATTGTGATGTTAGACTATTCATTTGGGATTGTTCTTCCTTCTTTAAGTGTGCCTGGATCGTTATATACTTTCCTCTTAAGACTGCTTTTGTTGCGTCCCACAGAAGTTGGGGCTTTGTGTTGTTGTTGTCATTTGTTTCTATATTCCTTGATGTCTATTTAAGTTTGGTCATTGATCCATTGATTTTTTAGGAGCATGTTGTTAAGCCTCCATATGTTTGAACCTTTTTGTTTTCTTGGTAGAATTTATTTCTAGTTTTACACCTTTGTGGTCTGAAAAGTTGGTTGGTAGAATTTCAATCTTTTGGAATTTACTAAGGCTCTTTTTGTGAACTAGTATGTGGTCTATTCTGTGGAATGTTCCATGTACACTTGAGAAGAATGTATATCCTGTTGCTTTTGGATGTAGAGTTCTATCGATGTCTATTAGGTCCATTTGTTCTAGTGTGTAGCTCACTGCCTCCGTGTCCTTACTTATTTTCTGCCCAGTGGATCTCTCCTTTCGGGTGAGTGGCGTGTTGAAATCTCCTAAAATGAATGCATTGCATTCTATTTTCTCCCTTTAGTTCTGTTAGTATTTGTTTGACATATGCTGGTGCTCCTGTGTTGGGTGCATATATATTTAGAATGGTTATATCCTCTTGTTGGACTGAGTCCTTTATCATTATGTAGTGTCCTTCTTTATCTCTTGTTACTTTCTTTGTTTTGAAGTCTATTTTTTCTGATACTAGTACTGCAACCCCTGCTTTCTTCTCTCTGTTGTTTGCCTGAAATATGTTTTTCCATCCCTTGACTTTTAGTCTGTGCATGTCTTTGGGTTTGAGGTGAGTTTCTTGTAAGCAGCATATAGATGGGTCTTGCTTTTTTATCCATTCTGTTACTCTGTGCCTTTTGATTGGTGCATTCAGTCCATTTACATTTTGGGTGACTATTGAAAGATATGTACGTATTGCCATTGCAGGCTTTAGATTCATGGTTACCAACGGTTCAAGGTTAGCTTCTTTAGTATCTTACTTGTTAACTTAGCTTGCTTATTGAGCTGTTATATACACTGTCTGGAGATTCTTTTCTTCTCTCCCTTCTTATTCCTCCTCCTCCATTCTTTATATGTTGGTTGTTTTCTTCTGTGCTCTTTCATGTTTCCTTTAACTGCTTTTAGTGGGTAGTTGATTTTATTTTTTACCTTTAGTTAGTATTTGGTTGGTCTGCTTTCTTTGCTGTGATTTTATTTTCTCTGGTGACATCTGTTTAGTCTTAGGAGTGCTTCCATCTAGAACATTCCCTCTAAAATACCATTTAGCGGTGGTTTGTGGGAAGCAAATTCCCTCAACTTTTGCTTGTCTGGGAATTGTTTAATCTCTCCTTCATGTTTAAATGATAATCGTGCTGGATACAGTATCCTTGGTTCAAGGCCCTTCTGTTTCATTGCATTAAATATATCATGCCATTCTCTTCTGGCCTGTAAGGTTTCTGTTGAGATATCTCATGATAGCCTGATGGGTTTTCCTTTATTGGTGACCTTTTTCCTTTCTCTAGCTGCCTTTAAAACTCTTTCCTTGTCCTTGATCTTTGCCATTCTAATTATTATGTGTCTTGGTGTTGTCCTCCTTGGGTCCTTTCTGTTGGGAGTTCTGTGTATTTCTGTGGTCTGTTCAATTATTTCCTCCCCCAGTTTGGGGATGTTTATCAGCAATTATTTCTTCAAAGACACTTTCTATCCCTTTTTCTCTCTCTTCTTCTTCTGGTACCCCTATAATATAGATATTGTTCCTTTTGGATTGGTCACGCAGTTCTCTTAATATTGTTTCATTCCTGGAGATCATTTTATCTCTCTCTGTGTCAGCTTCTATGTGTTCCTGTTCTCTGGTTTCTATTCCATCAATGGCCTCTTGCATCTTATCCATTCTGCTTATAAATCCTTCCAGAGTTTGTTTCACTTCTGTAATCTCCTTCCTGGCATCTGTGATCTCCCTCCGGACTTCATCCCTTAGCTCTTGTAGATTTCTCTGCATTTCCATCAGCATGTTTATGATTTTTATTTTGAATTCTTTTTCAGGAAGACTGGTTAGGTCTGTTCTTTCTCAGGTGTTGTCTCTGTTATCTTGATCTGCCTGTAATTTTGCCTTTTCATGGTGACAGAGATAGTTTGCAGAGCTGGCACAAGTGACGGCTGGAAGAACTTCCCTTCTTGTTGGTTTTTGGCCTTCCTCTCCTGGGAGAACAGCGACCTCTAGTGACTTGTGCTGGGCAGCTGTGCACAGAAAGGGCTTCTGATTCTTGCCTGGCTGCAATGGAGTTTATCTGCACTGTTACTGTGGGCGTGGCCTTCCTAGGGCTGCTGCTCTGATATGGTGGAGCCGTGTTAGAGGGAGAACGGCTGGGAGGCTATTTATCTCTGTGAGGGGCCTCCATGCTCCCTGCTGCCTAGGAGTTAGAGTGCCCATAGTTCCCCAGATTCCCTGCTGCTCGACTTAAGTGTCCCTGGACGCTTCCATCTTACAGTGTGTCCCTGTCCCTTTAAGATTTCCAAAAAGCACTCTCTTTTCTTTGTCCCAGGTGCGCTGGCTGCAGGGACCCGCTCACAGGTTTTACTGTCCTGTTTCCCTAGTTTACAGCACCCCACACAGGCACTGTTTCTGCGCTCTGGTGTGGATGTCTAGGGCTGGCTATTTAGCAGTTCTGGGCTCCCTCTCCCTACCGGCTCTGACTCCTCTCCTCACACCCAGAACTGGGGTGTGGGGTGCTCAGGTCCCGCCAGGCTGGAGCTTGTATCTTACCCCCTTCACGAGGCACTGGGTTCTCACAGGTGTGAATGTGGTCTGGCTATTGTCCTGTGTCTTCTGGTCTCTCTTTTAGGAAAAGTTTTCTTTGTTGTATTTTCAAAAACATGTGGTTTTGGGAGGAGATTTCTGCTGCTGTACTCACGCCGCCATCTTGGCTCCGCCCTGCAAACTGAATTTTTTTATTACATGCTTACCATTTCTTTTGTCTGTGCTGTTTCCTCCATTGCGAAATGTGTACTCTATTCGCTGCATGCCCGTATTTTAATCCATTTGTTGAGGTCTAGCTCTTCCAACAAGCAGCCTGTAGCTTTAAGTTCATACACCTTTGAATACCCAAAACAATCAATTGTCCATGTACTCAGCACGATGCTCAATTTTGGGCTGAATTCCTGAACAACACAGGCAGCTTCCCCATCTTCCCTAGTTTGTCATAAAACAACTATTAAAGAAATTATTGTACAGTTAATTCCTTCAGGTACACTAGAATTAAATATCTGTCATATTTACTTTGATTGCTAATAAGAAGGAAAAATTCTGAAGTGTCCTTAAACTAAGTGGCATACGAACCAGAGAATGGGGGAGAGAGACAAGGGAAGGTACTCAGTTAATAGCTGTGGGCAGTAGATAAGTAGAAACTCCATGTTCCTGAAGTCATGTTAGCAATTATCTAGAAGGCCCCCAGCACCACCACATCCCTCTTGCACATGACCAGTCCCTGACCATCATCAACAGCCAATCCACAAGCCTTCTCTGTGGACTAACCACCTGTCTCCAGGCCCACCTTTCTTATCTAAGGCCAATGTGAATTTTAAGAATTTTCTTTCCTTGAAGCTCCTTATAAATATCCTTTTTCTTGCATCTGGCAGACAAGTTGTTTCTGTTAACTGACCTTGTTGCTGGTGAAGCAGAAATTTCCTGTCCAGGGCTCAGTCCTTTTTCTAGTGGGCATCTGGAAAGGCTCAATAAACCCTTTTATTTCAGGGATCTCAGCCCCAGAGGTTTTGATTTGTCATGACTTTAATGTGGGGATTTTGATTACTTTCATTTCATGATTCTCCTAAAGGCTTAACTTTATTAAAAATGTGGAATTTTTTGGAGAATCTTTTGTTTTTGTTTATGTATTTTATTTCATTTAAAAAAATCTGTGTCCTCTCTGTACTTCTGCTGTTATTTTTTCTTTTTTATTTTCCTCTAGGGTCTACTTTTCATGTTTGTGTAGGTATTAGGGGTGGCATTCTTCAAAAATGCCTTATATTTACAGCATCTTTTGCCCTACGTTATTTCATGCAGTTCTTTTTATATTTTCCCCTGAAGTACTTTATTTATCTCATCAGTAGCTGTTTCAAGTGATCTTCAAATTTCAGAGTTATTTTCATTTAAAATCTGATGTTTATACATTTGCCTACTAGTTCTAAGATTATTTTCAAAAATAAATATGGTTCTATACTATCATCTAAGGTTACAGATATTGGTTCCATTTTTTGTGAGTTGAGAAATGTTACCTGCTCCAAATCCAGTTTTCATGTTATTTCTATTAGACATGTCTTTTCTTAGCATCACATTATCCTGTTGAATTGATTCTGTCTGCATCTAACATGGCCTCTGTCAACAAGATTTCTTTTTAAGTCAAAATTTCACCTGGCAGATGAAGTTTTGAACAATGCAAAGAACATTTTTTTTTTGCCTCAGTTACCAACTTCTAGCAAATTGTTAATATGAATTCAAGAATGAATTTCTGTGTGGAAAGCTAATTATTCAGAGCAACAAAGGAAAGCAAGACAGGTTACTGAAGTAGCTAGAGCCTCACAAAAGCATGTGGGTGGGGATTTAATGCTATGAGGAAAAAATTTAAAACTAATCAAGGAAGATAGAGCATGGCCACTTTTCACCAGAGGAAGAAACGGTGTGAGAGAAAAATGCAGGGGAGAAGACTAAATAGCTCAGTCACTTGATTAGAAATTTATTTATGCCTTTGGAGAAAGGTAATTTTTAAGTGAGAATGTGTCTCCCAAGGCACTTCCTCTTAAATGGGTCCCCACAGTGTTTAATATGTATTCATATTAAACAAAGTAGGTGGAAAGAAAAATATAGTAGTAATTGTTCAGATGCTATAGTTATGCTAGATAAAAAAAAGAGGAGAAATTATTTAATAGAACAAGTGTAATAATAAAATGGTCATAAAAAAGGCACATCAGATTAAAAGTGCCTTTGTGCATAACGTGCTCACATGAACAGAGATATTACAGAAGAGAGAGAAAATGCAAAGCAATCCCAAAAGTAATTTGAAAGGCTATTTTAAAAATATGTTCTTTCAAATAAATAATTACATCCAAAAACACTTTTTCTGAATTCAAGAAATCACTAAGGATAAACAAGATGATGCCTTTAATGCAGGGTTTTTTAGCACAGCATGGCTGACGTTGGTTGTGGGGGACTCTCCTGTGCATTGTGGTATGTTTGTCAGGATCTTTGGTCTCTACCCATTGGATGCTAGTAGCATCCCCAGGCCTGGAGTTGTGACCAATAATCAAACATCTTCAGACACTGCCAAATGGTCTTTCGGAAGAGTACTCATGGTTGACAACTATTACTTTAATGCCATATTCCAATTAAAAAAAATCAAAACAAACCAGCTTCCTTAGTCACGGTATTGATTTTACTTAAACAAATAAAAAACTCAGGTATTGTCTAGTTTTAAAGCCTATTAGGGAGATACCAATCTTTACCTGCGGCTCTAGTATTCAGTGCTGGTGTCAAAGTATTCATCATTCATTGCCTATTTTACACATGAGAGTGGAAGCTGTGTTTACAAATCCTATGCTATTTGCCTTTAGTAGCTGTGGCAAAGAAAAATGTCTCTGCAATCCAGTTTTGAGGAAATCTGTCTACTTACAATTACCCCTATTATCTCATTTAAAAGCCCCATTGAAACAACAGTCAACAAAATAAAATAAAAGGTAAAACAAACAAAAAAATGTGTACTGCTGAAGATTCCTGAAACTTCTCAGCACTGGTGACTTTAGCTGTTGTTCTGATCCTGGCTGTGCTAGGTCCTCTCTCAGCCCCCTGACCTTCTGTGGGATGGGCTAAAGCCATTTATTTTGGCTTCAGTCTTGCTTCCCTAGAATCAGCTAGAACATAAACCTGTTATGAATCAGTTCCAGTGTTGCAATAAAACAGGTTTTTCCTGTGTAACCACTCTAAGTGGCCTGAATTGAATAAAGGGCAGTTGTTTCTCTAGACGTTTTTGATCAATCATGTTTAAGTTTTTTATTCATCCTAGAATATAGTTATTTATACATTATACACCAATGTTGTTTTACTAAAGCATTTCATAAAGCATACAGAAGTAGTTATTAATAAGAGACAGAATGCATATAGTATAAGAAACATTTACATTTTTAATGGTACCAAGTTTTTTGACCTCACTAAAAATGTTACTCATTCTATTTTAGTGAAAGCCATATGAGTCAGTATTATCTTTGGAAAATCTTGTCTAAATGCTTTGAGAGATACAACAATTCAGAAACCTAGTTTGAAGTTAGTTTCATATATGATTCATAATGACCATCATTGAAAAAGATACATCACAATGGCACAATTTATAAAATAAAAAATATATACTTAAGACAAGTTCTATTAATAGTGAATTTAATAATATTGTGGATTTAATTTTATTAATAGTGAACATAAATCTACATTGGAAATAACATTTCTAGCATCTCAAATTGTTGGCTAATTTTGGCAAATCTGATTAGTTTGCTATTATTGTTACCAAGTAATGTAGTTGAGGAAGAGGTTTTACTGCAAGTAAAAATGTCATCTCTGAGGAATCCCACATCAGTATTTTTTAAATTCTTGTTTTAAGAATTTACATAAGCCATTTCTTCATTTTCTAAGATTGGCTTTAGTTAGAACTAGATAACATAATCCACAAATCCACTTGACTGGCATAAATAGATTTAAATGCTTTGCAAAATATGCAAAACAGATGAGTGTGCTGTGTTTTATCTCTGAATTGTGGAATTTAGAATTTTCCTTGAAGATACCATACACACTCCAATTGATGTTGGAGGGCCTGAAAATCCAACTATATATTAAATATTCAGTAAAACCCAATTGTCATATGTTAGACTGAAATTAATGGAAATGGAGATTAACTTTGTGCATAGACAGTTCAGTCTTTTCCTTAGAGTTCTGTGTCCTCCTTAAGACCACTGACTTATGAATTGTTCCTTTTCCTAAGCCTTCTGCTTGTAACTTTACTGCTTTAAAGAAATACAAATATTTCTCTATTCTGCAAGCAGCTAAATTGTTCTTTTATTGTCACTCATTGAGGTCTTCTGTTCACCATGTTCCAAACAGAAACCATACAAAGACAGAGTAAGACCCCATGATGACATAACATTTTGGTTGCTGGTTGGACACTAAGAAGCCAAGAGTGGAAAATGTTTGCTTGCTGTGAATTAATTCATCAGTTTATTTGTCAAGATTCTTAGGGCCTGGAATTATAAAATTATTTCATTGATAAATAATACAAGTA
The DNA here is from genome assembly GCF_040802235.1 of Manis javanica. Classification (NCBI taxonomy): domain Eukaryota; kingdom Metazoa; phylum Chordata; class Mammalia; order Pholidota; family Manidae; genus Manis; species Manis javanica. The sequence goes on from NC_133164.1 coordinate 112,037,217, forward strand.
TTTTAAAAGCTCAATTAACAGCAATTATATACCAGAGAAATTACAAAGAATATGCTATAAATTACACTAATTTTATGTCCTTAAGAAAATGGCAAAATCTATGTGTCCTGATAAATCTTTCTGTTTTGCAGCATCATAATCAATGACCACCAGTCTGAAGATAATTGATTCCACATTTACAAGGCCCCACAGTGTCTAGATATTTAACCCCAGATCCAGTTAAACTCTATCCATATATGCTTGTACATTTCAGAGATACAGAAATCAAAAGTTTTTGGTATGTCAGAGCAAAGAAATTACACATAGAGGAAAGCACAATTACACAAATTAAAAAGGGACAAACATATGGGTTGCAGTTAGAGTCAGGATCTGGCTCTGATGTGAGGACGCGGGCGAGACTGATCTTCAGGTTTATGGTGAGGCATGGGGGACATCAATGGTATCGGTCAGGTGTCCGGTCCAGGGGATCTGAGCTAGGGTTAAGTTTAGTGTTGGGTAATGTGTACAGGCAGGATAGAGTTACGGTTACACTGTGCATCCAGCTCTGATGTGAGGGTGATGGCAAGATTGTGCTGCAGGTTTATGGTGAGGTGTGCGTGATGTTGACATTGACTGTGAGGGGTCAGGTCCAAGAGCAGGGCTAGGATTAGGGTTAGTTGTTCCAGAACGTGTCCGAGGAGGACAGCATTACAGTTAGAGTTAGGGTCCAGCTCTGATCTGAGAGCGAGTGTGGGTATGAACTTCAGAGTTACAGTGAAGTGTGGGTGTTGTCGATGGTGACGGTTAGGGGTCAGGTGGAGTGGCCAGGGCTAGGGTTAGGGTTAGGTGTTTGGAAAGGTGTACGGGGAGAATAGGTTTATGGTTACAGTTAGGGTCGGGCTGTGATGTGAGGGCGAGGGCGAGATTGAGCTTCAGTGTTAGTGTGAGGCGTTGGTGATATCGATGGTGACCGTGATGGATGAGGTCCAAGGTCCAGGGCTAGGTTAGGGTTAGGTGTTCCGTAAGGTGTACTGGGAGGAAAGGACTTCGCTTACACTTAGCGTCAGGCTCTGATGTGAGGGCGAGGGAGAGATTGAACTTCAGACTTAAAGTGAAGTGTGGGTGGCATCAGTGGTGATGGGAGGGGTGTGCTCCACGAGCGAGGGCTCTGGTTGGGGTTAGGTGTTCAGTCAGGTGTACAGGATGGATAGGGTTGCGGTTAGAGTCAGGATCTGGCTCTGATGTGAGGACGAGGGTGAGACTGATGTTCAGGTTTATAGTGAGGCGTGGGGGACGTCAATGGTGTCGGTCAGGTGTTCGGTCCAGGTGATCTGGGCTAGGGTTAAGTTTAGTGTTGGGTAATGTTTCCGGGCAGGATAGGGTTACGGTTACACTGTGCATCCAGCTCTGATGTGAGGTTGATGGCAAGACTGAGCTGCAGGTTTACGGTGAGGTGTGCATATACTACATTAACAAAAGGAATAATAATGCTGAAAAAGCATTTGACAAAATTCAACATCCATTCATGATAAAAACTTTCAACAAAATGGCTGTAGACAGAATGTACCTCAACATAAGACCACATATAAAAAACCCACAGCTAACATCATACTCAGTGGTGAAAACCTGAAAGCTTTTCCTCTGAGATTTGGAACAAGACAAGGATGCCAGCTTTCACCACCTTCATTCAACATAGTACAGCAGTCCTAGCCATGGCAATCAGACAAGATAAAGAGATAAAAGGCATCCAAATTGGTAAGGAGAAGTAAAACTGTCACTATTTTCAGATGACATGATACTATAAAGCACCAAAGACTCCATAAAAAACTACTAGAATAAGCCACTTTCAGCAAAGTCACAGGATACAAAATCAATACACAGAAATATGTTGCATTCCTATATACCAACCATGAACTAGCAGAAAGAGAACTAAGAGAACAATCCCATTTACAAATGCATCAAAAAAAATAAAATACCTAGCTATACATCTAACCAAGGAGATGAAAGACCTATATTCAAAAACTATAAGATGTGGGTGAAATAAATTGAAGAAGATACAAATAAATGGAAAACTATCCCATGCTCATGGATAGGGAGAATTAATATTGTCAACATGGCCATTCTGTCCAAAGCAATTTACAGATTCAGTGCAAACCCTATCAAAATACCAATGGCAGTTTTCAATGAACTGGAGAAAATAATCCTAAAGTTTATATGGAACCACAAAAGACCCCAAATAGCCAAAGCAGTCTTGAGAAAGAAGAACAAAGTGGGGGTATCATGATCCCTAACTTCAAGCTATACTACAAAGCTTGAGTACATAGTAATCAAAACAATATGGTACTGGCCCAAGAACAGATCCATAGATCAATGGAACAGACTAGAGAGCCCAGAAACAAATGCAAGCATATGTGGTCAATGAATGTATGACAAAGGAGGCAAGAATATAAATGGGAAAAAGACAGTCTCTTCAATAAATGGTATTTGGAAAACTGAAAAACTACATGTGAGAGAATGAAGTTGAATTAGTGTCTAACTACATACACAAAAGTATTCATAGGAACTGATTAAACATCTGAAGGTAAGACATGAAACCATAAAACTCTTAGAAGAAATTATAGGCAAAAATCTTAGGAACATAAGTATAAGTCATTTTTTCTGTACATGTCTCCCAGGCAAAGGAAACAAAAGCAAAAATAAATAAATGGACCACGTGAAACTAAAAAGCTCTGTACAACAAAGGACACTATCAACAAAACAAAAGGGCAACCTACAGTATGGGAGACTATATTTGTAAATGATGCATCTCATTAGGGGTTAACATCCAACATGTATAAAGAACTCACACACCTCAACACACAAAGAAATCAAAAAGCCCAGTTAAAATATAGGAGGAGGACCTGAACAGACATTCCTCCAAAGAAGAAATACAGATGGCCAGAGGCATATGAAAAAATGCTCTACATCACTCATCATCAGGGAAATGCAAATCAAAACCACAATAAGTATCACCTCACACCAGTCAGAATGGCCACTGTCCAAAAGACAAGAAATAGCAAGCGTTGGCCAGGATGTGGAGAAAAGAGAACCCTCCTACACTATTGGTGGGAATGTAAATTGGTGCAGCCACTGTGAAAGCATTATGGACATTCCTGAAAAACTAAAAATAGAAATTACTTAAGACCCAGTAATTCCACCTCTACTAGGAATTTACCTGAAGAAAACAAAATCTCTGATTCAAAAAGATATATGCAGCCCTATGTTTATTGCTGCATTATTTACAATGTTCAAGATAAGGGAGCAAACAGTGTCCATCAGCTCTGTTCCTCAACAACTCTTTGAAACTGACCTTAAAGTAAATGCAGGTCAGTACATTTCTGAAAGTTTACAATCTTTCCCTATGCTGCCTTGAGCTTAGTTGTTGAGGCTGTTGGTTAGAAATTACAAAGAAAAAAGAACCATGATTAGTTATTTAAACATAAAAATGATACTTATGGCTTATAGGCTCAGGCTTAGAGTATATAACAGTACTATGCTAAATAACTAAGGTGTTAAAATAATAAAAAGTGGGAGGTCATCTCCACTTCTGCCACTAAGATATCATTAGTATTGAAAGGCCCAGTATCAATAACAGAAATACCTTCAGCAGTGACACCTGGACTGTGTGGGAGAACTGGATTTCTGCAATTAAAATACAAATGAGGGGGAACCTAAGGAAACCTTAGGTGAGAGGGAAACCTAAGAAAAACTCTGCAATGTTATTGGAAGTGTCCACATGATAAATGTGAGGAAACTGATCATAATCATGAGATTGTGTGATTTACAATCCTGGTGATATGACAAGTATATTCTGACCTCCGTCTGCCACTGTGTTTTTCAATCTTGGCAAATCCGTTTGCTCTGTCAGTTGAGTGGGTACAAAAGTAGCTTATTTTTCATATACAGTCTACATTAGGCACAATTTCACTGAGCACCCAGGGGGCACAGAAGTAACTTACATGGACTCTATGTTTACATGAACTCAAGTCACCCAAATAATGGTAGTCATCATCGTGCGGCTACTAAATCACGCTGCCCATGGACGGTGTTTTGATCTATTGACCAGCCTGCAGGTTTTGAATCTCAGGAGCAGTGATGGCACTCTGGGAAACTGACACTAGTCACTTTAGGACTAAGAAATTCCAATTTGCTCCCTATATCTGTGTACAGCAAATTTGGATCCTTCTAAAGCCATCTTAAAGTTTCTCATATTTTTAAGAGGATAGAAAAAAAGGATCCTTGAATGCATATTTTCTAACAGTGACTATGTTATTATGTTCTCTGTTTTCTAAAATGGTCGAAGGGCATGACTATAAGATATATTTTTCTATTCATATGGAGAAGAAAACAGTGAACTCATAGTCAAAGAAATAAAGGTGAGAGAAAACTAAGAATGCTTGGGTTAGTTTGATTTTTTAAAATCAGAGTATTGTTTCTTAACATTAGTTTCTAAATTCTACTTTGAATAGCATTTAACTTACCCTATTTATGACAGAAGCTCTCTTAAAACTGTGGTCATCTGGTCAAGCCACTACTTAAACGTTAACAAGCAGCACAGTCATATTGTACCTAGGTATACAGTTAAGTATATAATAAAGATCTCCTCATCAAAATGAACATATATTATCTTCTGTTGTTGGTCATGTGAAGTTATCTCCCGAGTTCAGTTGCATGGGGACCAAAACTGAGGGATGTGTAGAGAACTCAACAAAAAGCTCCTCTCACCTTGTCAATATATGATTCTTTCAGTTGCATATAGTTGTGTAATAATCACCCCCAAACACTGTGGCTTAAGAAGGTTATTCCCATAACTCTGCACTTTGAGCTCTACCTGCTCATTTTGGCAACAGCTAGGATGACACCAATCCTGGGATCTAGCATCTTTTATAAGTTTGATCATTCACATCCAATGCGTGGGTTAGAAAGACTCAAAAGCCTGGGTGATGGAACAGCAGAGCAGGTAACAGTTTAGGAGTTTCATTGTGAATGTCAACCATTTCTTTTCCCCAAGACAGAGCATTAAACTGAGCAGCTATACTCACAGGGCAGAGGGGACGGAATTTGGGGGCTGAGGATGAAAACTCTAGTTGAAGGAACTAACCGCTTAGCGTTCTCGCCTTCCCTTGCTTTTTCAGCACAGGATTCAGCAAAACTTACTTCAAAAAAAGATGTTCCATCAAAAAAATTAGCAATGATTTACAAAAGGCACAATACAGGTTAGAAAAATAAATTTAATGCAGAAAATAGTAGAAAAGACACATAATAAAAAATGAGAATAAACATATCAGAAAAATTGACACAGGGTTTAGAAGAAAATATTAGGTTACTTCCATAACTCACAGATTTCTGACAGAAAACAAAACTGACTTAGCTAAAAAAATAAATATCAAAACCGGGAAGGGGATAGAGTCTGAGTGCTGAATATAGAAAATAAATGGGAAAATGTTACATTGTTACTAAAATTAGTGCTGCCTTGGAAGCAGCAAAAAGTACCACTAATAATAGTAAAAGTATAGTTGAGGCAAGGCTAGACATGAAAAAATGCTAGACAAAAGTAAATGGAAATTAACAAAAAGATAACAGTGAAGTAATATGGAAAATAAAGTACAAAAGACTGAGGAAGAAATAGGATATATATATATAATTTATAACGCTAAAGAGGAGACTATAAACACATGAAATTAAAAAACAAAAAATCAAAAATATTTTCCAAAGTACAGAAAAATCAGAATTTTCAGGAAAGAGCACTGTGTATTTGAGGGAGAAAATGATATAGAACAGTAACTACTGATATTTGTTGTAGTTATATTTTAAAAAATCTTTGAAGATAAAAAAGGAATCCAAGGGGCATCCAAAAAGAAAAAAATCATGTCATTTATCAAAGGGAAAATACCAGTGATATCAGCACTCCAAATAGCACAGTTTAATACTGAAACACATTTGTTTTCTTTAGATGAAAAGTTTCATACTTAGCTATCTGTAATTCAAATATTCTGACATAAACAAGAATTTTAAGACTAAAACAATAATAAAATATATAGGAAACAAGAAATACCTTCCCTAAAATAAAGTGACCAATAATAAATAGATTCAAAGCAAAATTAATAAAAATAAAAAGGACTGAAGGGTTAGAAGCCTTAAGTTAGGATGTAGAAATCTGTGAAATGATAACTTTCTCTTAATAACAAGCTAAAGCCAGATAATCCATAAAGTCATAACTTCTCTTGAAGGGCAGAGGGTCGCAGGGCAACTGACAAGCCTTAAATATGAAGAAAGACAAGGCCTTCCAAGGGTAGAGGAGGTGAGGTCTGGATTACACAGGACACAAGAGGAGGCTGGGCCTGCCAAACAGAATGGCAGGAAGGATTCAGTCATCACTTTCAATACATTGCTAGAGGTCAAGTGTGGGCTAGTGTGAGAGTACAGACACTCTGGGAGCCACACACATGATGGGGTTTGCACCCACTAGCAAATCCTTCTCCATGGGTTTCCCCAGGTGCTCAAGAGAAAGATGGTTACAGTGAGGAGGCTGGAAAATGTCTCCCACAGGTGCAGGCTTTGGGAAGGTGGGCAGACACCACTCCTGGAAGGCCTGCAAACTTTTCCCCAAGTGAGCAGAAGACTTAAGCTCCTGGGAATAGGTGTCAAACTCTGTCATCCCCAAGGCACATGTGGAGAATCATTGCAGCTCTTGGAATGAAAGAGAAAAACTGTCCCAGGGAAGATGCTGAATTATGTCCTAGACTCAAAATTTATAGAATCCTTCCCATTTAAGAGAGGTAGAATCACTGAGAAATCCCCACTATGAGGACCAGGGAGCCAGTGGACTGAGGCATAGTCAGAAAACATTGAGCCTTCCCTTATGTTTTCCACATAGCTGTAAAAAACTCCATTAATTCTTATATACCTAGCCAAAATATCCCACTTTATGCTCCTCCAGTTTCCTCTCATCCTATTCATTCATTTATTTATTCAATAAATATTTGATAATCTGCTCTATGTTATTAGACATGAGGTTACAGCAGTGAAGAAAACAGAGAAATCCTTTACCTTCAAAGCACTTGCATAGAGAGGAGACAGAAACAACCAAATAAATTTATAATGCCCAGCAATAAGGAAAATTAAAGTACTATATGTGATTAAAGTGCTAGGGAGAGTAAACTTAGCTCGGATACACAGGAAGGCCTCACTGAGGGGTGTCTTGGAAGTATGCTCTTGTAGGTACCAAGAGCAGGCTGCCCCAAGATGTGCCATTTTGACATGCAAAATATTTTCATCTGAAGAACCATTAAGACCCAAATGACCCAGGAAGATACTTTGACCTCCCCTCCCAACTGCATAAACAGAATTTAGATGAAGGAACTGCTCCAGGAAAAGAGCTATCACCATGGATACTATAATGCAAACTAGGTGTGGAAGGCAGGAAGAAATGTGACAGAATCTGTTAAAAATCTCTCAGTGCCCCATTGCTTCTGTGTGGCCCATCAAATATTTTGTTTACCAAACATTTACTCTTTTCATATCCTCCTGAATTACTTCCCTCTTCCTTCAAAGTCTCAGATCCCCACCCACTTCTCCTTGGTCCGGGATGACATATATACACCTCATTCTCCCTGACTGTCTTTGGAACCCATGTCTATGGATTCCCTGTACACATGTAATTAAATTTTGTTTTTTTCCTCCTGTAGATCTATCTCATGTCAATTTGATTCTTAGGCCAGCTAGAAGAACCTTGAGAAGTAGAGGAAATTTCTTCTTCCCCAGCACTTTAAATGAGCCAGGGAGCAAGTGAGGAGATAATCTGAGAAAACCTCACTCCTAATGGAGAGAAAAGTGAGAAGGTTCTGATGCTGAATTCATTGAGGACACAAAAGAGACCAGTGTGGGGAGGCCAGATAAGCAAAGAAAAGTGTGATGTTTACTCCTTCATGTCCTTTTAAGCGACCCCCTACCTCCCTTTGTACATTGTGGCTATTAAGTAAATGTATGTTGGTGTATTTGCATAACACTTTCATAACCTGGTTTTCATTCTGGTCCTCCCCTAACCTATAAACTGGGAAGGACCCCATGTTTCACTCATTTTGAACTTTCAAGGCCTGACATTAAATGTTAGTTCAATTAAAGTCCTACAACACTTTCACTGGTATATCAAAATATACCATTTTCTCAAGCAGAAGAAAGAGAAAAACAATTTCAGCTCTGATGAAGAAAGGTCTTTCCACCAAACTCCTCTCCAGTGTAAACCAACAATTAGTTGCTTCTCCTAGAAGCACCACCTATTTCCTTTGTCTGGCCCACCTATGACCCTGGGTCACGAAGAACCTTGATCACTACTGCAGGAATGTATCTTAGCTGACCCAGAAGGCCTCATAAATTCATGTAACAATTTTAATCTTGGCAGGATGTCCAAAGCAAGAATTAAAAGCTAGACTGAGATTAAAACTGATTCTCAGTTTGGAAGGCACCATGACTCTCTGGACTGGGTCTACTCAGCAAACTGCCATATATTAGGATTCCACTGTTAGACTTCTGCTAAACCAACAACAATCTCTCCTTAATTTGCACTACTCGGAGGTAAACAGTTGATCAAATAATCAAGTGTCTCCAGTAGTCAGTGTAGCTGAAGGAAACGCCCAGTATATTCCATCATTAGTCAATTTCCTTATCTTCCAATGGGGGGACTTGTACTAGGTGGAACTGAGTTTTTTATTGTTCCAACTTTCCACCATCCATAGGACAATCATCAGACTCTGACAAACATGTCTTTAATTCAAAATACAGTAGATTCTGTGAATTCGACTCTTTGGTTTTTTTTCCCCCTCTTTGAAAGCAAGGATTTACATTTCTTACCAGAAAGAAAAAAAGGAGCTACCAGAGAAAAAAAAGAATAACGGTACAATTTCATATATTCATGTCTGATGCTTTACAGATTCAGAATTCTCAATGAATATTACACAGGGAGGTTAGATAGTTAAGCTTTGATACAAGAAACCATTTACAAACTCTAATTGGATGAGAAAGGAATATGGTTTTTTAAATTAAATTCTGTAATCACTTCAGTTTAAAATTTCCCTTCTGTTAAATAATTTAAAAAAGCCTTATGCGGTGTGCTAATATTAATACTTTTTTTATCTACTAGTTTCCAAACAACCACTGATTAAAAGAATGAAATTTCATTATAACAGGGAAATTTAATGAGTTCTCATGAACAATTAAAAAGATTATTTGCATATTTTTAGCCTTTTGGAGGAAAAAAAAAAAAACCCAAGCAGGAAAGGTTTAGCAATAATCACATGCTGAGAAGGAGTGCAAAGGGAAACATGAAATGCTTTTCTTTCCTCCTGAAGCCCTGGCTAGCATTTCAGGAGGCTTATTAGCATGCACATTAGAGTGACCTGATTTACCGGTCCTCTGCGCTCAGGCAGGTGTTTATTACAGGTGCTCCATCTCTGGTATTTTTATCCTTCTAAGAAAAATTGGGACTATAGAGAAGACACATGCCTGATTATGTTCCTGATAGTGTGTATTACGGCAATGGGAAGAGGAAAATTACACCCAAAGCAAAGCTTGGGAAACATCTGACAAGCTCTTTGCAGAGTCTATTTTGTGACATTTACTGTTTGTCACCCAGTCTCTCTTGCACAGAGCCATCAAAAACATCTGCCTCTCAAGTCAAGGCAGCAAAGGTGCCTTGTAACTGGAAAGAATATGAGTTTACGATTTAGAAGTGATCAGACACTTACTACTGAGTGAGCTTGAACAAACAATTTTTTCTCTATATATCTATGAATTACTCATGTGTAAAAGTTGTAATAACATCTACCTTTTAGCATTGTGATGATCAGGGGAAATGTATTTTTTTTCAGTATTGTTTCATATACATATATATATGAACATACGGCAAGCAGTGAATGCCTTATATATGTATATATAAGGCATTCACTGCTTGCCAGCTAGGGCATAAAACATTTAAATAATAATAAACATCTATTAGCAGACAAGGTGCACATCATGAATGGCGAGAACACTCAAGTTAGTATCTGAAATGTGGGAAACAACAGAGTCAATAGTCATCTTTGATTCTGACGACCCATGATGATTTCTGCTACAGTGCACCTTCCACCTGCACCTTTAATCAACTCTGACACTAGGGCACATTTCTTTCAATATGGAACAGAAAAATGGAAAATGGCAGCACACTCCCTGCAGCCCCGCATCTCCATCCCTCCAGTCACGTCTACTTCAGCCATTTCACTGTGGGTTGTGCTGACTCGCGCTGGCCTGGTCCCACCCAAAGGCACGCTGCATGGCTTTTTGGTTTGCACTGGCTTGTCTGCCTCTGGGCTTTCTCAGGAGCCACCACAGAGCTCTCAGACTGCACGAGCACAGCCCGTAAGGGCAAGGCCAGAAGGTGGGAAGGTGCGGCCAATGTCTCAGGAGACCTTCAACTACTGGGAATAGGAGCCAGTGGATACATACCCTAGTCTCCTGTCCTTTGGAAGGAAAATTCTGGAAGGTATTCTTCATACTTTGCAGAGGAACCATCCCAACTGGGCCTCAGATGCCTGAAGTAGGTGTCTCCATAATGCAGCACGGGCTTTTCATCCTTTCCTTTCTCCCCCACTTCCCCTTTCCTTTCTCATCATTTGCCAAAGAGACTTCCTTTTTCAAGGTCTGTTTTCAGGGGTCCTCAAACTAAGACCCTGTGCAAAAAGAGGCTGGATATTGGGTATAATTTCAACCTGGACACAATCAAAAAGGCACACACCTCATCACTTTGACATATTATGATTTGAATGAAAAAGCAGGCATCACTTTTCACAAGATCTTTCACGTAGATGGAAAATGGATATATGGTAGAAGAGGTGACTGCCAGATGGTCTGTTATGAGAAAAACATTGGAAGTAACTATGTATAATTCAATTATGGAGTATCTCATATTCATTTTATTTGGTCTTATGTACATAGAGGTAATGACCTCTTAAAAGATATGAGAGATTAAAAGGCAGAAGAGAATCTTAGTTGAAGATGCTCTTTACAGTTTTTTGGGTAATATATTTTATAGTTCAAGATGAAGAAAAATGTAATTTTCCAACACCCACACCATTAGTACCAGACTTTCAAACCTTTTATTATGAAAAATCTCCCAGATGTATAGACCATACTGAATAATATAATGAATCCCCACTTAACCATAACCCAGCTTCAACAATTATCCACATATTGCTACTCTTATTTCATCTACTCGCTTATGTTTTTCTTGAATTATTTTTAAGTACCTCTAAGACATCATATCATTTCACCCAGAAACAGTTCAGTAAGCATCTCTGCTAAATAAGAGCATTATCTTACATAATCACAAGGCCATTATCATGCCTGACAAAATTAACATTAACATCTTAATATAATCTCATATCCAGTCCTTATTAAATTCTCTACTTGTCTCAAACATGTCTTTTTATAGTTAACTCATTTGAATCAAGATCCAAAATAGGTTCTATGTTATATTTTTATGCCTCTTACATATCTTATGATTTATTATAGTTTCTCTTCCACATTAAAAAAAATAACTGTTGAGGTATAATTAATGTACAATAAAAGGCACAAGTGTTAAATCTATAGTGCTGTGAGCTTTAATGAATGTATGCATTAGCAAACCATCTCAATCAATATGTGGAATATTTTCATCACACCAGAATGTTCTCTAATGTTCCTTTGCAGTCAATCACCACCCCACCCCACCATAACTAAGACAACCATTAATAAGATTTCTAATATCATAGCTTAGTTTGTTCCAGAACTACATATACATAGAATTATAAAATGTGTGACTGGCTTTTTTCTCCCAACATAATTTATTGATATATCCTCATGTTGTTGCTTATATTAGAATTATGACTGAGGAATAGTATTCCATTGAATAAATATGCCACTATTTGTTTATCTACTCACCTGTTGAGTCGTTTGCACTTTTTGACTCTGATAAATAAAGCTACCCTGCATATTCTTGTAGAGGATTTTTGTGTACTTGTGATGATTTTTTTTCTCTTGGTTAATAACTGGCAGACAAATTTCTGAGCCATGTGGTAAGTGTATATTTTAACTTTATAAAAAAATCATGAAACTGTTTTATGAGGTGCATGTAGTCTTTTAAACTTCCACCAGCAATGTATGAGAGTACTTGCTGCTCCACATCCTCATCAAATGGAATGTTTCAGTCTTTTAAAATTTTTGGCCATTCTAATGGGGATCTAATGGTATCATATTCTGTCTCAAAATTTTATTTCCATGGTGACTAATAATGTAGAGTGCTATATGCTCATTGATCATTCTTGTTTTTTTTTCTAAATTGCCTGTTGAATTATTTTTTTCTGTTTTTATTACTTTTGTCTTCTGATAACTATGTTGTAGAAGATGCTGATATACACTTGATACTAGTTCTCTGCAAGATACCTGATTTCTAAATGAATCAAGATGTTTTTTGAAGAGTAATATACTACAATTTGATGAAGTTCAAGTTATCATTTTTCTTCGTTCAAGTTATCGTTTTTCTTCTTTAATTATAGTGCTTCTATGTCCTATATTTAAAAAGCACTGCCTACTCCCTGTTATAAAATATCTTCTTGTATTTTATAATTTTATAGATTTGTAATTGTAGCTTTTATGGACTTACGATCTGTCTAGAATTTTCTGTGTGTATATGGTAGGAAATTAGAGTCAACTTTCTTTTTACTTTCCAAATAGCCAGTTTCTCCAGAACCATTGGTTGAAAAGACCATCCTTTCTCCCACTGAATTAACCTGTTGCCATTGTGAAAATCAATTGACGGTGTATTTGTGGATCTATTTCTGAATTCTCAGTTCTGTTGCATTCATGTACTTGTCTTCATGTACAGTAGTTTTTAAGCTGTGCTGGTTACTATTACTTTATATTGATGCTTGAAATCAGGTTGATCAATTTCTCAAAATTTACCTTCTTTATCAATAATGTTTTTGGCTGTTTTAGATCCTTTGCATGTCTATATAAATTATAGAGTCAACATATTAATTTCTATAAAATAGCCCATGAAAATTTTTATTGGGGTTGTAGTGAATACATATAGATCAATTCAGGTAGAATTGATGTCTGAATATCAATATTGGATCTTTCAAATCTTGAACATGGTATATCATTTTACTTAGGTCTTTTATGTATTTCAGCAATGTTTTGTACTTTTTAGTCTTTTATTTATTGGGTCCTATACATACTGCATTAACTTTATCCTAAAATAATTAATGGTTTTTGCTTTTATTTATGAACGATACTTTTAATGTATTTTCCAATTGTTGCTTGTGTATGGAATTACAGTTGATTTTTGGATATTGTTGCTAGGGTACAGCAACTTTGCTAAATTCACTTCTTGATTCTATTGGAGTCTTGCTTTGCTTTGTTTTTATACATTGCTTAGGATTTCCCAACATAAATAATCATAGCATCTACATTTTTCATTGTTTTCAAATGTTATTTCTATAAATGAGCAAAGAACAGAAGAATCACATTATTGGTTAATCATTGTGATAAAATAAGAAATATAGAGTATTTTCCAAAGGTGTGTCTCACAGCACTACAAAGATATTTTCGAATTCTAAATACAGAATAAAGTGAGATTTCAATGGCATAGTGCTATTTAACAGTAGGTAAACTCTCACCCCAGTTTTAATTGCTTTGAATGGTAGTTTAATTTTTTGTATTTTCTGTTCATGCCCAAAGAAATACATAAAAATATTGTTTCATTAACAGCCAAGAAAAACGTGAGAAGGAATTGTCAAGCAACTTGTGTAACATGCAAAGGCACTTTCCAAAAATGTCACACCTGCACATGCAGACAGAATGTTGTAGCAAGCACTATGCATGATTTTGGCTGTCAATAATTCCAACAGAGCTTTTCGTAGCGACAGGAACAGACTATTTGAAATTCTCAACAGACACTAGAGGAAGTTTCTTATTAGTTGTCAATTCAGATAAATATTGAGAAACAGAAAATTGGTCCTGCAGAGACTATAAAAGTTTCCTCCTTGCAAGCCACTGGATGATGCTGATGAAAATCGCTTTGAGTTTCACATAAATCTCAGATTTCAAATCTTTAAGTCAAAAAAATGCACTCTCCCTATGATCACCCAGGTCAAGCTGTTCCCCTTATGAAGCTCATCTGCAGATAAATCTTGCTGGTGTCCAGTTCTGTTTTGATTACCAAATAAGCCTGGTCACAGTGTGTCTTTATGACCAATGGTTTGGCAAAAAAGCATATATGATGCTCACTACTAATCGTCTTGTCATTTGAAAAGATGACATTGATTTAACATTTGGGAATTAGGCCCCAGAAGGGGAAACAAAGACAAAATTTCAAACATTTCAGAATGATCTGAATTTTATTTGTTTCTTGGTCATATTATTTCCAACTATTTCCCATTTGCAGGAACTCACAAGGGAGAGATACATCCAGTATGCAAATTTTCTTATGTTCAGTTATGACTGTCTTGCACAATATCTGCCGCCCACCTGATGTGGAGAGAAATGTAATTAACTTCTAGAAATGAGAGAGAAAAAACATTATTTTATTCCAGTTATACAGAAAGTAAAATAAGACAGGAATTTTGTACATGATTTTTTAAAACAGTATTACAATTAACATCATCAATAAAGGTAATGCAAACAAAAAGAGATACTAAACTGCTTTCTTTCTCTCAGGAGAAACACTTTTTATAGTGCTTGTTCTATGAAATGAACAGCAGATGTAAGATGAATGGAAAAATGATTAATAGCTGGGCAGACATGGAGTCTGCCCATAATATTTTTTTCTCATATTTGAGAGACGAGGTTTACCTAAATTATGAAGACTAATAAATAGAATGAGCACTCATCTACAAGCTGCCCACCTTAAGAAATAGAACATTACTAATAATTAATGAGCTTGTGATTACATTACCTTGCCCATTCTCTGAATTGCATGTTTATCTATCTCTTGCTATAGACTTATTTATGTACTCCTAAAAATACATCATTCAATTTTGAAATGTTTTGAACTTTATGTAAATATTAGTCTTGCTGTTAATAGCTGTTGTGCATAATTTTCAGAAAAGAATTGTGGATTTATCTGCACATATATGTATATTTGATTTGTTGTTACTGTTGTATAGTATTCCATCACATGAACGTATGACAGTATATTTATTTCCTCCTTCTTCAATGGACATTAGAGGTGTTTCCAGTTTCCCTACAACTTCAAAATATACTATACATATTCTGACTTATTTCTACTGTAGAACATGTGTTAGAGTTTCACCAGGGTATATATGCAAGAGTATAATTTGGGGGTCATTTTAACTTTACTGGAACACACCAAAAGTGTCTAAAATTTCCAGTAGAAGTGTACCATGATCTCTTGGGTCCACAAATGTAAGTACTGTCACTGTTTAAAAGGTTTTTAAATCTAAAGAGAAACAATGCATTGTTTTTTCCATTTCCATTTTGCTGGCTGCCTCTTGACTTTTGCAAATAATGCTGCAATGAACACTGGCATATCTTTGATTGATTTTTAGTTCTACTTAAACTACCCAAATAAGTTCTACTTGTTCATGATATGGTATACTTTTAAAATATGTTAGTTATAGTTTAATAGCGTTGTGTTAAGGAATTTTAGATCTGTATTTGTGAAGATATTGGTTGGTGGTTTTCTCATTTGTCTTACAATTTTTCATTAGCTTTTGGTAGTAGAGATTTGCTAGTCTCATAAGACAAGTCATTCTTAGCCAGTGACCCCTATTCTTCTATTTTATGAAAAGAAATCATGTTATTTTTGTCCTTGAATGTTTGATAAGTTTTCTTATTGGAAATTTTTTGATAAGAAATTCAATTTCTTTAGTATAGAGTACACTTGCCGATTCTCTCTCATTGTTTCAGTTTTGAAAGGTTGGAGTTTTCAAGAAAATTTGTCTATTTCATATACATTTTAACATTTGCTGGTATAAAATTTTTCATAACATTCTTTCATTATCCTTTTCATGTCTGCATGATTTGTGGCGATAACTCCATTTTCATTGCTGATATGGCAATCTGTGCCCTCTTTCTTGATTAATATAGCTAAAGGGTTTGTTAATTTGTTTATATTTTCAGAGAACTAGCTTTCAGTTTGAGGGATATTCCCAATTGTTTTTCCTTTTCTGTTTAATTAACTTCTTCTCTTCGTTATTTTCCATTTCCACCTGCTTTCAGTTCACTTTTCCTGTCTTTCAAAGTTTCCTATGGTGGAACCTGAACACATTGGCATTAAATCATTTTTCTTTTCTAATATAAGAAGTTTCTAAAATATATTTCTCTTTAAGCAATGTTTTAGCTGTAGCTCATCAATTTTGATTTGCTAATTTTGGGTTATTTACTTCAAAATATATCTTAATGTCCCTTAAGATTTTGTTTTCCTCTTGTATAATTTTAAAACATGTTGTTTAATTCCCCAATACTGTAGGTTCTCCTAGATATTTTACTTTTACTAAAAATGTAATTAACATGATTTTAACTATTTCAAATTTACATACACTTACTACCCAGCGTTTATTTCTGTTTATAAAGGTACTATGTGCACTTGAAAAGTGTTTATTCTGAAGTTGGGTGTAATTTTCTATAAATTCCTATTAGATCAAGGTATTTAGAACTACGCTTTTACTGATTTTCTTCAGTTTTATCTTACTGAGAAAACAGTCTTAGAAGTTCCTACTGTAATTGTGAGATTTCTATTTCTCTTTTTAGTTCTATCAATTTCTGTTTCATATATTTTGACCTTTTGTTATTAGGCTCATAATATTTATATTTGTTATGTTTTCTTGATGAATGATCCCTTTTATTATTATAAAATGTCCCTCTTTGCAACAGTAATATGCCTTACCTTTAAAAGTACTTTATCATATAATAAAAGAGCTGTCAACCTCCTTATACTCTTTTGGTGGTATATCTTTTTCCTACACTTGCTTTAAAAATTCTCTCCTGTCTTTATTCAGTCTTTTGTGAAAAGCATATTGAAAGGTTTGCTTTTTTATCCATTCAACCAGTATTTGTTTTTCATTGCAGTGTTTAATATGATTATTGATACGGAGGGTGTATTATTGTTCCTTCTGTATTTTTGTTCCTCTGCTTCTGACTTCCTGGCTGCTTTTTGATTACTTGGATTCTTTTTTATTTGTTTGTTTTCCCTTTTAACTTTTCTATTGATTTTTGGGCCCTATTAGTTGTGTTATTTTTTAGAAGTGACTCTAGAGATTAAGATATGCAAGCCAACATCCCACATCTGTGTAAAGTTAATATTGCCCCTCTTCATATAAAATATAAAAGCTTTGGAAGTATAGAGATCACTTTTAACACCCTCCAGGGAACTTCATGTTGCAGCTGCCATGTGTACTATGTCTACATACACCGAAACCCCATACATTGCTATCCTACCATACTACTGAAAACAATCATACATATTTTAAGAACTTTTAAAGAAAAAAAAATCCAGATATTTGCCATTTCTATTGCTCCTCTTCTATTCCTATTGATACACATTTCCCTCTGGTATTCTTTCCCTTCAGCCTAAAGAACTTTCTTTAGCATTTCTTATAGATGAGATTTGCCAGCAAAAATTTCGCTTAGTTCTCCTTCATCTGGAAACGTCTGTATTTTTATTTCATTCCTGTAATGTTTTTATTGGATTAAGCTTGTAGTTTTCAAGTCTTGTCTTCCCCATTTTAAGAATCTAATTTAATCTTTGGCTTCTGATAAGCTTTCCAATGGTATTCTTTGCATTATTTACAGGTGTCGTGTGAATGGCAACCTACTTCACTAGACTAAGCTCATCAGCATTTGACTAAATGCTCTGGCCTCTGAAAGAGGCCTTCGCCCCAAGGGATAGATACTAAATGTGCATTAACTTGAAGTTAAACTTAATCAGGTTCAAATTTGGTTGATTTAGGATGGGCCGTGTTTTCCTACTTTAAGTCTTGTAGGGAACAGATGGGCAACAGTGTATGCTGTTAAGATTAAATAGAAACATTCAAAAAGGAGTCCTTCCTTCATAGGAACACATCAAGTAACTTGTGAAAAATAGGACATTGTTTTCTTTCCTCAGTTAAGGGGAAAGTAATGTCTGAAGAAACGGGGCTTTGCAAAAGATGACTTACTTGCTCTTTAAATATTGTAGAGACATCCAGCCTTAGAAATTTTGTGAAGAAGTTTTGAAATTTTAGAAGGGCTTTTTCAAACATCTCAATTTTTGCTGTGCGGATGCTGCCTTCCAAACCCAACCGCACCCAAGTGAAACATGGAAGACTTTCTTCCAGGGTGTTGCAACACGGGAGAGAGGCCAGAAATCAATCTGAGCTTTTAAGACGGTGGGGGATCATAGGCTATTTGTGTTTGCTAATTGGCCTTCCCTAAAGGAAAAGTCAGCTTTCATGTATCTTTTCATAGTTCTTCATGATGGAAGGAAGTTTTATACTTGGATCAAGGTGCCCAGGAAGGGAAGTTGGGCTCCTATTCTGCAAAGAGAGGAAGCTAGCATAGTGTCTTCCTTGATGATGTCATTTCAAAGGGAGGACCGTCCTCCGCAAAGACAGTCGCGGATGAAAAAGCTGGCAAGAGGCTTTCAAAAAAGATTTGCATCTCAAAGGGGCAAAGAAAGATTTTACAATGACAAGTTTTCTAACGTGAATGCTCTAAGAAAAGGGAGCAGAGGGACCTCTGCGGTCAGGCCGTCTGGATTCTGTAAGGGGCTGGGGGCAAGGGAGCCAGTGGGAAGCATGGTCAAGCTGGGGGAATTGTTGAGTTTATCTTAATCACCACCTTCTTGGGCTACTGATTTTGTTTCTGACACTCAGCCTTTAGCTCTGCCACAACACCACGGAAATTGCCCTTAAGCAGAGAACTGGTCCCTTCATCTGGGAAACTGAGGCTCCAGGGTGTATCATTCAGCTTTCTGCCAAGCTGAATGTGGATAATATAGTTTTCTTCCATACTTCAAGGCCAGAGCAAGGACAAGATCACTTCAAGGGGCCTTCTAGAGTTGTACACATAGTACTTAAGTAGGGATAATTTTTCTAATTGATCAAGAAAATGCATCTCCTCCAATAGTAATGAAAATAGAATTGATAATGCTTGCTGTGCTCTAACTTAGGTCTTTAACCATACTGTTTGTCGAAAATGATGCAGCAGACATATTATTTTGGGAGCAGAGAGGTTGAATTTAATCAGTGCCTTTGTTTTCTTGCTATTTGCTTTGATTGCTGCAGCTTAGCTGTTTGGCTCTATTGAGTCATTATCTGTATCCTCCCCCTCCTTCCTCACTTCTCCTTGTTTCATTAGCATCTTTATTTTATAATTGCTTTATTGTTTGAGCTGTGGTATTCACTGTTTAAATGGCTGTTTTGTTTCCAAATCCTTTTTTTCATGAGAAACTTTCATTTCAAACTAAAGTACTTTGAACAAATTTGATGTCTACTTTGGAGTTATTTTCTTTATACATTTGTGAGAGAGTTAGTAGTATACTATTGAATGATGTGGATAATTATGTGAATTAGCATAATGTGCTATAGGTAGGGAATGCAAAATTGATGGCACTGACAGCCTCAGTTAACAGTCTCATCATATCCATGCTCTTTGTAGTGTGAATTTGCTGCTCCCCTCATCAGACGTAGAGTGCATTTCTCTACTCCTTGAATACGAGTGCTGCTACTGGTCTTGTGACTTGCCTTAGCCAGTTGAATGGAAGAGGTTTTTACCAGTTCCAAGCTAAGGAATGCTAATAAATTCCGTGTCTTCCAAGAGAATAAGCCTGGACTAGCCAGTGGGAGGGTTAGAGACGGCATGAAGACTGATGAGTACCACACTGAGGAGAGGTAAGTATTCCCAGCTGAGGCTACCTTAGACCAGCCAACCCCTAGCTGACTAACGGAGTGCAAGTGCATGAGCGGATCTAAGTCAAGATCAGTCGCATTTGTCCATATTAGCAAACCCACCCCTTCAT
Source organism: Manis javanica (assembly GCF_040802235.1). Classification (NCBI taxonomy): domain Eukaryota; kingdom Metazoa; phylum Chordata; class Mammalia; order Pholidota; family Manidae; genus Manis; species Manis javanica. The sequence goes on from NC_133164.1 coordinate 112,057,264, forward strand.
CCATAGACTCAGAGCAAAATTAAATGCATGTTTCCTATCACTAGGGTATTGTGATTATTTGTTAAACAGCACTATTCGAGCATTAAATAACTGATACATCACTTTCTTTTTCCCATTATAGCTCATACCTTCTCCCATCTAATTATTTCAAACATTTATTGAGTTCCATACCATACTCTAAGCTACTGAAAGGACAGAAACAAATATCAACAGCCCTTCTCTCAGATGATATGTTCATGTGAAAGTCAGAGCAAAAAATTACCAACACTTTATAAGAGAGTGTGGTGTGTTACATCAGGTGAGCACAGAGTTCATGAAGCCCCCACTGGATTTTTTAACTCAAAATGACATCAAGTATAGTTGGCAACCACAACTAGAGGGGGTGAGGATTTAATAATATGAGTAACTGTTGAACCACTATGTTGTATATTTGAAACCAACATAAGATGGTATATCAACAATAATAATTTTTTTAAAAAGGCATCAGGTGTTCTTTCTGAAAGTGACTGACTTGGGTGGAATCTCAAATTAGGATGAGTAGGAGATACATTGATTAAAAAGATGTCACAGAAAAACATTCTAGGAAGCAGCAGATTATTTCCTAAATCATGAGAGAGGAAAAGGATACTGGAAAAAAATGATAAGTACTTAAAAATAATGACATGTATGGGTTTACCAGAGATGATTTTGAAAATTTATGCCAAAAAAAGATTATAGCATCAATATCTTTGTATTCCAGAAATTTGATCCCTATCCTGAAAATTACAGGATAAAAATGAAGATTATTAAGAATTATAGTTGATGTGGTTAGCCCAAGCATTTCAGGAACTCCTTGGTAGCCATGCAGAAAAACAAGGGAGAGTAAAAGAGAAGAAATATGCAGGAGGAAGCTACTGCAATAACTCAGCAACAGTGAGGAAGACGTGATATATCTGAAGCCATGGAGACAATGCAAACAGAAAAGACTAACAGGATAGAGACCTTGGTTGTGGTGCTACTCAAGGAATGGGTATAGAGAAATGAGAAATGAAAGAAAGGAAGAACCACCATGTATGCAGAAGAGAAACCAGAAAATAAGCTAGCAAATGATGCCAATTATATAGCTTGGTAACCTGGGGGCACTTGCCAAAGGTTCTGAAGAATTGTCTGAGTGACTGAGTGATTGCTGAAAGATGCAAAGCATAGTGTGGTAGAAGCTTTGAACTAAAGAAATATTTACAGATGAAATGTATGCCATAAATTGTGAATAAATTTTAATCTCATGATTCTATCTTCATCACTGAAAGTTACTCAAAAGGAAGTAGAGAGGATGACAATATGGCCACATAATCTTTCCTATCTTCACGAAGTGAAATCTCTTTCTATACTTCTTCAGCCTGGGTAGCCCATGTGACCTGATTTGACTACCAAAAGCAATGGAAGGGAGTCTATGCAAATTATGAGCCTGACCTCAAGAGGCTTTGTATGCTTCTCAGTCTTGGGACCCTGAGACTACAGCACGGACAAGGCTGGCCTAGACCACTGCGGGTTGAGACCACCGTGGAATAAAGACAAGCCATTCTAGTTAACATACCCTTTGATCAACCAGAAAGCTGGCTGGTGCAAGAGTGAGCCCTTCTGAGGCCAGTTGCAGGACCCAGGCCAACGTGCATATCCAACGCCAAATATATACCTATTGTTTTAAGTCACAGTGTTTATGTTGATTTTTTTAAAAGCTGTAAAATCCAACGGATAAGGAAGTTTTCCTAGAAAGATGGTTCCAGAATATCGTTTTCAATTGGAATCAAGATATTGTTATTGTTCACACTTTTACATTCTGTAACAGTATCTGCATATTGAATATGTGACATATGAAGATAAAAGCAAAACTGAAGCAGGGTGGAAAGAAAATTATGATTCTAATTAACTGAACTAGACAGGGACAAAATTGATAACCTTTGTGGCTTGAATTCATAAGCCTATTTTACCCTCAGTTTAATTTTACGTCTTCGAAAGCTTCTGTCCAGTTTTACAGATTTCACAAAAGAAATAATTTTCTTTTGAAATTTCAGAATTGCTTTTTGGTTCAATTAAACCTTGATGCCAGGGCAACTAAACTGTTACCAGTTGACTGTCCTGCATATCTTGGCCACGTAAATACATTCTGCAATTTTCTTTTATCAGCCTTGGATGAATTATTCATCGATTAAACTCACATTTCCAGGAACACAGATGGAAAATGGTTTAAAAAAATGTGCCCTTTAATAGAGTGTTCTATTTTTTTTCTCATTAAATGTCTCTGTATATACATCCATTGCATCTAACCAGCCACAGCCATGCCCTCGTGGCCCATTATTACCTTAGGTCCTTTCGCTCTTCTATAATATTCTTTTTTCTACGCCTTAAGTTTGCTACACCAGAAATACCTGTGCAGTCCTCATATTTGAAATCATATTTTTATGTGCTTTAATCTGGCAAATGAAAAGTACAAAGTGAAATACATTGTAAAATCAGTAAAATGTTCAGTTTCTTTTCTTCCTTTCTTTTCCACTACCTTTCCTCTTTCCCTCTCTTCTTCTCCTTCCTTCCTTCCTTCTTTCACTTCTTAGAACACTCAGTTACTATTTGACATATTGGTTATCATTATGCCTTTGTATATGATTTACTCCTGAACTCCCATTTCTTAATATATTTCATGGTCTGAGTCTATAAAAGTATTGTTTTTTTCTTAAACCATACACCTTGCATTTAACTTAGACTGCACCTTGTTCTTGCAAAGAAATGAATCAAATAACTTAAACGATTCTTGCTATCATATCTGCAAAGTAAGCTAAATAACCCTATTTTAGAAGAGTGGTATGTTAATAACATTAATTGTGTATATTAAAAAAAATTGTGAGAAGTGGCATGGTGCCTTGAGACACTGTAGACATGCGTGAGAGTGTCAGAGTGCAAAATTAATAGGTTCCTAAAATGACCTGAAGTAGAAAAAAGCTTTTCTTAGATTTAAAATTTTAAACGATGCTTGAAGTGTCATAAAAATTGATATTTTTAAGAAACAAGAGCTCTTCTAGGAAGATACTTTCCTAATGGCTATTTCTGTAGTCTTGTGATAAAATGAAACTTCTGTATTTTTATGATGGGTCTATATTTCATATTCCAAGACTGAGATCTTATGTATATATACTCTTAATAAAGAAGCAGCCAAGGGTATTCTCTTTCATTATGGTATATTAACTTTCATAAAAGAAGAGTTGTCCTTATAGAGAAAAAATATATTTCTAATTCCATGTTCACAGCTTTTCTTCCATTTTCATCTATTTTCTAAGCACATTTTTCACTTCACAAGCTTGGTATTTATTTTATGCAAGAAACCATAAAGTATTATCTGAAGTATAAAGTCATATATATATAGATTTCAGAAGAGTCTGAGTGTAGAAAAAGATGAATTTTTTTATTTTGTCAACCCACCCTCCATTTTTTCTCTTTATCACATATTTCTGTCTGTGTTCCTTGGTAACTGGGAAAGACATAGTGAGTAAATTGAAAGGGAAGAACTAGTTACCTCATGAAAATGTGTGTAATGATGTGAAATTCAGGTTCAAGCTAACCCTGCCCAATTCGTTTGCTACGTTGGATGTTATCTTTTGCAAAGTTAAGGGATACTGTTCATTTTCAAATTTGTAGCATTAAATGTGGTTTTATGGCAGAATCACTTGGTTTGCATTTTCTATTTATGGACTCCAGAGGGCAGCATTCATTCTTTTAATACTATAAAACATTAACACTAGCTTTTATTATCTGTCTATTTATCTACCTATCTACCTATCTATCTGTCATCTTTCTGTGTATCCCCTTGGGTCTATATCTGTGTTTCTATGTAGGGGCAACTAGTCCTCCACTAACAAAGAAGGCTTAGGAGAAAGAAATGCATTATATATTACCTTTCAATTAAGTTATTAGATGCTTTCTTTGCATTTCTGAAGGGACGAATGCTATGGACCAACTAAGCAGAATCCATCTCTGAACTTTTCAGTAATCCTTAATATCAACTAAGAACTTACTTCTTTTGTAAGAACAAAAACTATTTGATTTTATAAAGAATTAAGCTTTCAAATAGATGTTGAGACTAAACCATTCCCTTCAAAAAACAGAAGACAAGCATAGAAAGAAAAGCCAATTTTTACCAGGATAATGAGTTTTACAAGAATAAACAGTAACCTGGTGGCACATGCTGGATAATACTGGAATCTCCGGACACATGGCGTGGAAAACTAACATACTCCCTCTCTAAGGGCTTTCTTATACATTTACCTGATTAGATTTTTAATAAGCCCTATAAGTCTTTTAGAAGACCAATAAATAGCCATTTATAAACTACTGGTCCTATTCTAACTCTAAGAAGGAGTGTGGGATATATAATCATTGGAGTCAGGGAGAAAAAGGTGTGTGGCCCACCTAAGGAAACTTTTAATGACTTCTCTCCTCTGACAAGCTATTTCTAGAAGAATTCAGAGAGAAGGTGAAGAGAACTTTATTATAATTTATTTTTCCTTACTTCTATATTTTGGTTTGTTTTTAATCAAGAGAATGGATAGAACAAAATGTTCTTTTTCACAGAGACATGTCAGTTAATGGTAGCAGAAAGAACATCAACCTTGAATATAGCACTGAAAATATAAAGCAACTGGGGTAGATTATGATTCAGAGAGAAGAGAGACCATGGAGAAAGTAAAAGTATAAGCCATGTTATTAATAATTCTACATAAAGTCACAATGACTAAATTTATTCTCTCCAAAATTAAATAAAAATGAAGTTGTATCTAATGTTAAAAGTGCAGGAAATGGAAGTGCATTATTTTGATATGCTCTGCTTGCCCACTCACATTTGTCTTCGGTTATTTGCCCAGACATGGGTACTTTCACGATGACACTTATTTTTTATGGAAGGGGAGCCCAGGTTCCTAAACTCCACTTGCAAGAAAATTGATACTTGTGGGAAAGTGCAGAATGATTGAAAGATGTTCTTAACTAATCATGACATTTTTCTTTCTACCCTTAATAAGTAGAAATGAAGCTACGTCTATGAGATTCTTCTTTAACACCAGCACTGTAATTTACACACAAAATAAATTTAGGTGGAGCTATTTGGGGAGCTTAGGTGTAACAGGATCACTATTTGTCAGAGATTATTACTCTAGAAGGCTCCCTGGGAGAGGCATAAATTTGCCCTGAAATAACACATCACATAATAACAGCAAGAAGCCTGTCTCTGCACTCCTCCCAGGCTGCACACCTGCTCAGAGGGACCTTCCTACTGAGCCTATTAAGCCAACCTGTTCATTCATGTGGCAATCCCAGCCCTTAGTTAGGAACTACTGGAGCAAACCCAAAAAATCAAATCACCCACTAACTTGTCTTGGAAGCATAGAGAGGGTAGATCTGTTTTGTGTGGAAGCCTAAATATTTAAGAAGGACAGAATGGTTAAGTGGGAAGATAGCAAACACTGGAATCAATGCCAGTTAAATATCCCAATAGTTTGGCTGCTTTTTATTAGCTATGAAGATCAGCCAAATTGGGAATAATAAAACTCTCCTCACAGGGTTATTGTGAAGATAGAATATCTGTCTATCTTAGGTAGAATGTCTAGTATGGCACCCAGACACAGTGAGCATTCCTTTCTGTGTTGGAACCAGACCTTTCAAAGCACAACTACAGATATTGTCCTTTATGTAAGGTGACAGAGAATCCCACAAGCAGCACAACTCCACACTCTGACAGCTGCACTGACCCACTCTTGTGGATGTGCCCCTGCCCACATTTAATTTATGGACTGTGGTTATTAAAAGCTGGGTGAGTTATATATAGGGTGATTCTGGCCACAAGACTAACTGGCCTTTACTGGGGTCACACCTTGGGCTTACTCGGTTCCCAGTTCCAAATAACACTTTCTATTTAATAGTTCTTGAGCCACTTGTAAGGCAACTCAAAGGCAAAGGTGTCTCTTTGAAGGTGGGAACAAACCTCCTTGTTATTGAGCACTATTTTAGTTAATTGCATTATTAAGCCTTGGCACCTTTACCCATTTATAGCTCCACTGTCATTTTGTCACTTTGGAAGAGTGATATGAGGGAGCGTACTCATTTACCAAGCCTACACTAAGAGTTGGTAAATGTGGTTTTGTTAAAACTCGAATGAAAAGCTAAACTCAGCAATTTAATCCAAATAATGAGCTACCAATTATTTTCAGGATCTTAAAGCCCCTTCTGGTTATAAATTGCTGTTTGCAGATAGCAACTAGTCAATCATTTTACCACAAAGCCTCTTATTATGTAAAATGGTTTAATCATTAAAAGTGTTTGGAATTTCAGAAAGTCAGACAGCACTAAAATACCTAATAATACACTTTAAGCCAGCTACAATGAATTTCAACTTTATCTGGTTCCAAAGAGAAAACTGAAATATTTGGGTGGATGAGTATCAGCGGGTTTCCACTGCGTACATTATGTCCAACAGGGATAAACATATGGTTAAGCAGAAAAAGAACTGACTGATTTGATTAAAAGCTTCCCCCCCCCCCCAAAAAAAAACCATAAATAGAGATCATATAGAGAAACATGCAAGACTTTGCAGGGCACCATAATTTATAGGCCATATATGACAATATGGCAGTTCATATATATATATATATATATATATATGTATGTATGCATATATGATGGAGCCCACATTAAGGACTTCTCATAAAGAAATAGTCAATATTGTACAATAATATTTTGATACCCCCCATGAAACCACCTTCCTTAAATAATAGTTTTCTTTAGAAATTTTTTTCTTTTTTATTATTTACCTAAAGAAGCCTACAAATCAACAGTGAGTAGGATTATAAAAAAATCATCTTAAAATAGAGAAACATGAACTACTTAGAGAAGATGACCTTGTATTAGGGGAAAAAAAAACAATGGAGACATTTTCTAGGATTAGTTTAAGCTTCTAGAAAAATTCGCTAGTTCAGGAAGAAAGAAGTTTCCAAGACTATTTAGTATATATGTCCATATTTTACACATTCCACCGTAGTTGGGTCAAGATCGTCAATGTGCATAGCAACAGATTGTGATGGTTTATGCCATTTAATGACAACCTGATAAAAGACATATCTTGCTTACAAAAAGGCTAATCATTATGGGAGAGAAAAATTGCCTTCTTAAAAAAACAAAGGAGTTCAAATATGAAGTATAAAATTGTCAGAACATCAAGGTCCACCTTTGCAACGATTTCCTCTTCCAGGTTAGAGTCTTAGTTTCTTGTGAGGATTCCCTAGTAATTCCATCATTCAAGGCATATTTATTGAGAACCAACTAGGTGGTGCGAACGCAACAGTGCTCAAAAGTCAATGTCCTCATGGAATTTTTCTAATGAGGAGAAGAGACAGTAATGAGAAGGAGAAACAAATGAATGATGTCATGTAATAATAGCATGTAAAGGTAAGCGCTGTGAGGAAAATTAAATAAAGCACCGTAAGGGAAAAGAGGGTGGTGGTGTTCCTATTTTAGACGGACTGGACAGGGAAAGCCGCTCTAAGAAGGGGACTTCTAACTAGACAATTAAAGAAACTGGGGAAGTCAACTAAACAAATATCTCGGGGAAAGACATCCCAAGTCTAGGATGGCAAATGCAATGGCTCCAATGTGGAAATAGTCTGGGCACTTCCGCCGGACCTCAAGAAGGCCAGTGTGCCCAGGCGTGGGATGATTAAGGGGCAGGAGAGTAGAGGAAAGTAGGAGAGAAACGAGTGGGTCCATTTGGGCAGGGACTTGGATGTTACTTTGTAAGGGGAAAGCATTTGTGGGTGTTTTCACGGGGGAGCAACATAATGGCTTATATAATAAAGGATCACTCTGACTACTGTGGTTTTACATTTAAAGACAGATCAGTCAGCAAAGTCCACCTCTGTTCTTCAGCTGAGTTTAACCAGCAAGGTGCACAGAGAAGACTGATTACGATTTAATTCAGTTTGGGGTTTTACCAGCCAGGGGAACATATGGGCAAGACAGTGGATGCTTTCTTTTTATTGTGATAAAACACACCTAATATAAAATTTATCATTTTAACCCTTTTTTAGGTGCACAGTCTGTGCCATTAAGAATATTCACTCTGTTGGGCAATCATCCCCACCATCAATCGCCGGAACTTATTCGTCTTCCCAAAGTGAAAGTGTAGCCATTAAACACTAACTCCTTTTTGCCCCTTCTGTTCAGATTCCTGGTTTTTAGTTTCTGTCTCTATGAATTTGATTACTCTAGGCACCTCATAAAAGTAGAGGATTTTGTTCCTTTTTAGGACTGAATAATAGTGTATTGTAGATATTTGCCACATTTTGTCGATCCATTCACCCCTTGATGAACATTCAGCTTGTTTCCACCTTTTGGCTATTGTGAATATAATGCTTCATCTAACACGGATGTACAAAAATCTGAGTCCCTGCTTTCATTTCCATTAGGCATATAGCCAGGAGTGAAATTGCCGGGTCACATGGTAATTCTAAGTTTGCTTTCTGAGGAGCAACCATACCATTTTCCATAGAGGCTGCACCATTTTCCATTTCCACCAGCCGTTCATGAGAGTTCCGGTTTCTTCACATTCTCACTAACATTTGTCATTTTCTGTCTGTTGTTTTAAATAGCAGCCATTCTAATAGATGTAAAGTAGTATTTCATTGTGGTTTTGTCTGCATTTCCCTAGTAACTAGCGATGTTGGGCATCTTTTCATGTGCTTCTTGGACACTGGTATTTCTTCTTTGGAGACATGACTATTCAAGTCCTTTGCCCATTTTTTAATGAATCTGAAGGGCATTATGCTAAAAGAAATAAGCCAGCTGGAGAAAGAAAAACTACTGTATGATCTCACTTATATGTGGAATCAAAAAAAAAAGTTGAACACATAAAACTCATAGATGCAAAGAGCAAAAAGGTGGATACTAGAGGCTGGGCCATGTGATGTGGGAGATACAGAGATATTGGTCAAAGGTTCCAAGTTGTAGTTAGGTGGCATCAGTAAGTCTACAGATTGCATATACAGCATGATGACTATAGTCCTACTGTACTGAATACTGGAAATATGTGAAAGGAGAATTCAGGTGCACCCATCACACACACACAAAATGGTAACTGTGTCAGGAGATACGTTAATTAGCTTGACTGTAGCAATCATTTCACTATGTATATGTATACTCAATCTTCAGTACATCTTAAATTTTTACTTAAAAATATACAAATAAAAAAGCTATGATTACACACAATTCTAAATAAAATACTAGCAAAGTCCAAAATGATACAGAAAAGACGGCCACGCTAGATTTGTCTGGGGAATGCAGTTGTTTTAATAGTAGGAATCATTCAATGTGCTTCACCATATTCACAGGTTAGAACTCAAAATCATATGATTATTTCAATAAGGGTATGCAAACAATTTAATAATCATGTTATCTTAGGAAAGCTGTTACATGTTTTAAAATTTGATTTCTTTCAGTTGTAAAATGAAATGGAAAAATTTTTTAAATGTGAATAAATTTTAAAAGGATAGAAAATAACATACAAAATATCCTGGATCTTCAAATTTTATCCATTCATTTACTGAAAAATTTAAGAAAACAACAAGTGTACTACATTTAAGTAAATTCATTTCAATCTTAGGTTTAAGTCTCTCAAAGAGATATGGGTTGCTTCAATGAACTGTATTAAGTGTTTTAATGCCACTTTATCTTGAGACCCTGGAGAAATTTCCATTAAAAATAAATATTCTTCCCTTCTAATTATGGCAATAAATATGATATTTGGGGATAAGTCTATAGACATTTTATGGGCATTCATTAATAATCAATCACATACTAGGATTAATTTAAAAAGTCATAACTCTGCTGACTGGACATTGACATCACTTATGCAATTGTATCCAACTCATCCATATCTATGGAATGAATTTAATAATTGTTTTTATCTAGCATCCAAGGGAAAAATTATCAATCACAATAGAATCTCAAAGTTTTCTTGTATTTATATGGGGAAGACAAGGCTTTCTCGTACCTATAGCATTAGAGAAATTTCACCTTTCAAAATATCCTATGGTAGGCCTGATTAGTCTACAGAGAAAAAGAAGATACAGTGTAGATGCTTTCTATCTATAGCCTTCAAATATTCGTTTTTTTCTCTGAACAAAACCACTTTGCAAAAGTCTGTTCATTAATTCCAAAGGAAGAATGAAAATGAACAGAAGAAGCTTTCAAATCCTTTCTTCAAGTACGCGACCCAAGGCACTAGCTTCAAATTAGATGATGTTTAATAATTCCTATAAGGGTGTCTGAATATGTAGGTGAGGAACCGACAGTAGATTCTTTAACTCTAGGAAATTTTAGTATCAAAATACTCAGTGCACAACATCCTAGGCTCTACTCCAACAGGTCCTGTTTTTCACTCCGGATGAACATTTATTTATATATTCCACTGGCAATTTCAGTGTATTTCTCTTTTCTCTTTCTTTTTACTTTTATCATTTTTAATTTTTAGAGACCAGTATTTAAAAGAAAGAGACCAATAAAGGATATCATTTTGGATAATTTCACAGTAGTGGTAGAGAATCTGCTCCCAGCCAGAGTCCCTGGGGTTCACCATAAACACTGATTCTATCACATGTTCTGCACTTTCTATCTCTCATGACTGACCTGGGTTGGCCTGTCTATAAAAATTCCAGGGGTTTACTACTTGTCCTGCTGATATGAAAAGATGACCTGGAATATCAGAAAGTCAGTCTTTCTCTTGTTCTCAATCTTTCTCGTGGCACGGTGTTTAAGAACACGAGGTCTGGAATGTGATGGCTCTAGGTTTAAATGCCAGTTCTTCTGTGAGTCACTTAATCTTTCAGAGTTTCACCAATAAAATAATAATAATACCTAGTTCATGAGCTTGTTGTGTGAATTAAGTGGGACAATGCATGTGAACGAGCCCAATACCTCACAGTGAGTATTAGCTGTTCCTGCTGCTGTCTCTTACCCTGGAGTCAGTGACAGTGACACCAGTGGTAGCTGGTGTTCTTCTTGGGGAGCCACAACCAGAGATCACAAAGATTTGGTCAGCACATAAAATAAGTAGAAGGAGGAAATCAGCTAACACAGGAGAAGGTAATATATGTGCAGAAAAGTGGAAACATAATGAAAAAAAAATGTGTACAAGCAATTTATAAAAAGCAAGAGAATTCCTAAAACCTGGTTAATTATGATTTCAAATTGAATCATTTTACATTAAAATGCATAAATCCTAAATGTTGAACTCAATGAAGTTTTTATATATATTTTTGCCCTTAGTAACTACCATACAAATCGAAATATATGAAATTTATAGTCCCCCCACCCCCAGAAAGCTTTCTCATGGTTCAACTCCATCACCAACCACCCTCAAAGGTATTTACTATTATAACCCCTACCCTGAGTTCCATATAAATGAAATGAGGCCATATGCACTCTCTTTTGTGTCTGGCCTTTTTCATTGAATGTAACATCTATGAGAACCATCCATGTTATCTGTCTTTTTCCGTCACTGTAAAGTACTCTATTAGACGATTGTCTCACAATTTGCTAGTCCCTCCATTTGTGTACTTTTAGATTGTTTCCATTTTGGGGCTCTTATGAATAAAGTTACTATAAACTGCTATAAACATTTTTACGCATGTCCTTTAATACACTAAACACTCGTTGTCTGATATATACCCAGGAGTAGAACTGCTGACTTAAAGGGCGTGTTGTATGTTTAGTTTTTGTTAGATATTGCCAAACAACCTCCTAAGTCGTGGGAACAATTTACACTCCCACCTGGCAACATCACACACTTATACTGGCGTTGAGTTTTAATCAGTCTGACAGGAGTTTAATGCATATGATTATTCTTTTAATTTGCATTTCCACAATGGCTAATGAACACCACCTTATATTCATGTTCGCTGTTTGGTCATTCTTTCTCAGGTGACTGTTGAAGTACAATGCCTATTTTTTAAAAATTGTGTTATTTATTTATTTACTTATATTTCACATTAACCATCTATTATCCATCTCAAATTCTGCAGGTGATATAAATTTAAAATCAAAATTCCTATTTTAAAAAATGTCTATTCAGATACTCTTTGGGTACGTACAGCCCCATTTATTGACTAGTATTGGTGTTTTTGCTGTCTCTCAGGCATGTAGGCAGTTTCTGGCCTTTTTATGCTAATCTGTTTACTTGTGTGATCTTGTGCCAATACAACACTTCATTTCTATTTTTTTGGAGTAGTCTTGATAGTTGGTGGTGTAACTCCAACTTTTTCTAGGTCTCTCTGCTTTTGACAAAGATTTCAGAAATCAGCTAGTTACATTTTCCTAATCACCCTGTTCCTCTGTAACTTTGAAAAACAGGTAGTCATTGAAAGCTGTAAACTACAGAGCAAACTTCCTGTTATTTAAGTCCCTTAAAATGTGCTTCCAGCTTAGTTCTCAGCCTTATTTTCCAATTACTCTTTTTCATTAACCTTTCGCCATCCCCCACACGTTCATTTAAATCCCCTGCCTCTCCCGTTGGACAGCTGTTTCCCCAGCTGGAGAGCTCTCAGGTCCTTCCTACCCACCTACATCTTATTTCATGGCTGAAGTTTCTGTTTCCAGATCCAAATGCCACTTCCCCAGAGCACCTTTCTCCTCTCCCTCCATCCCGCACTGAACGCTGCAATAGCTGACCTCCCACTGTAGTTGTTTCCTGAACCAAATATATTTTGGATTAATCACAGGGTGCCTTATACTTTGAGGTATATTTTTATGGGATGACTTTTGGCAGGAATCTTAATTTGAAATTGCTTCACCCTTCAAAACCCTTCACGTGCTTCTTATATGTAGAAGGTGCTGAATAAAGAAAGAGCTGCCGACTGCTTGACTGCAGAACTTTTAAAGTAAGAATAGTGGAATCAACACGGACACCATAGTATTAGAAACCAAATATACGTGGCTGCTTGGATGACTTCGCCTTCTCATTGCCTGTTAGAAACTGGAATGGATCGTTCACCTGTGTGTCCTCTCCTTGCTGTCACTTGTCTCCACATATACATGTGGTTGGAGAAAATCAGGAGTTTTCTGAAGAAATTATGCTTTATGTAGCACCACAGGAGCACTTTTATACTATAAACTATATTATAAAGTGAAGGAGGATGTTCAAACCATTTAAAAAATATAGGTGGCACGTAAAAGGGATACTTCAGGGAATTGGTTTAGGTGTAATTTATCTACATCTGCTTCTAGAAAAAAGAAAAAAGAAAAAAAGATTATGAAGCCTGGATAAGCCCCTTGAAATTAACAACATTTTGGGAAAAAAAAATCTAAATAGCTTTTCTTAAAGAGCTGGATATGCAGTAGAATCATTCTTTTGTTTTCTTACTAATCCACTGTCCTCATGATTCAATAGGCTAGATGCTAACTCTAATTAAATATCTTTTAATTAATAAGGATCTCTTAAATTTACTTCAATTGAAAACAGACGAGAGAGTTCTGAACAGTACTAAGCATTTGCACCAAATTAATATGCAAACAAGTTACCACATTAAGATTTACTATAATATTATGATTCCCCACATAAATAAGAGTCTTTCACTGGGGTAGAAGACTTCCATGTGGGCGCCTCCAGGGTGTGTGCCCTTCACCGAAGGCTGCCAGCTTCGCATCCTACCGCCCAATGACCCCACTTCTGGAATTTTGTCTTCCTGGACCTACATTTTTCTAGATACTTTTAAATCACCTTCACTTGTTCTATGAAAATGTTCCAAAAATCATCTTGAAATCAAAAGGCTTAAAACAAAAAGAATTATCAAGTTGCACTCTACGTTTTGCTTTTCCAGAGCCTTCTTGTTACTAAAAGCACATCTGATCAATGGGCAAGGTTTTATTTCAACTTATCTTAACTACAGGCTGGAAATGTCTCTCTTGACCATAATTTTTATTTTAACAAAGTAAAATTTTTGAAATTGCTTTTGTTACCTTCATCAGAGCTTCACAGCTTTGGCTGCAAAAACCTTTACAGTGTCGTGGCGTGAGAGCTGCCACTCGGAGATCATTGAGAACAAACCTTGCTCTTCAAGATGAGATGTTTGGAAATCTATGGCAATAAATAAAATATTGCACTAGGTGTTTTTTTTTAATGTGAGACATTAAAACATAAATAAAAAAACCATGTTGAGGAAATTATGAACTAAGGTGCATAGGTAAGGAGGATAATATGCAGAATTATTATAAAAATTCCTAGTGGAGTGATTAATTCACAAGCTCACACACTTACATAAAACGTTTTTTAGAAATTTTGAATTTTGTTTTTATGGCAATTGTCTCTTTACTATAATTGTTCAAGAATATATGATTATTCCTGCTAGCCTCTTATGAAAACAATTCTCTTCCATTTGAAAAATGCAGCTAGATAGCAGAATTGAATCATATCAGTTTGCATTGTCAGGCCAACTGAAGTCTAATATAGCTACAGAGTCAGTGCACTTGAATTGACATACACTTTCTCTAGCCTGAATATTCACAATTTTATAGTACTGGCTTATATGTCAGAGCTGGAGGATGACCAATTAAATCCATTTATTGAATACCTATTGTGTTAGGTGTTTCTGAGGGTGAGTACATATTGTGTCCTTATGCCACATACAGTGTAAGTTAAGTACGAGTTGGCTACAAAAAATAGAACAATAAAAGCTGAAGTATAATACTAGAGGAATGAAGTAAGTAGCATAATAGAGATAAAACTCCAATGCAAGTACAGGTGAAGGAAGAGAGAGAGAGCATCTAGAGTGAACAAGGGTAGGTCATTCAAAGTGTCAGGGACAGTGACAGAAAAAGAGATTTTTAGTACCGGTAGGTTCTTGACAAGGTACAGTGAAGGGGGAGCATACTGCTCCTGTAGATCTACATTCATGAGGATTTGAGTTTGACTTGTATATGACTATGGACCATTGCTGAATATTATTAATTAATGAAAAAACCCATCCATAAATGGCTGTGAGATAGTTGGCAAACTAAATTGGTGAACTGATTCTTTGATGTTCTTTTCTTAGCCTAAACATTGATGTTGATGTTATTTTACTGTACAGGAAAATCATTTCACTGCACCTTTTAGTCACTTCTTGATTTCTATTATGCATGATATCTTTGACTTCAACAAATATTGAAAATTAGGCATTCAGATAATTTGTTTTTTCCAAAACAGTGTCTAGGCTAGAGTTGAAGAATTTGGGGAAGCAACGTACCTAGAAAAACTTTATGCCTGTGACAAACATCTGAGGGGTTTTTGAAGTTACTAAGTAGGGATGGGAGTCTCTTTTACCTTTCTCTTGGTATTGTGAGTATTTCTCATTTATCAATAATTAATGAGTTTAAGTCAATGAGGAATGTGGATGTTTACACAGTTGGCATAAATTAAACTAGGTTACTTCTGTAATTATAGTATCTACTTCATCAGTGTATGTGATAGAATAAACTTGAGGTTGTAGTTAAGTCTCGGAAGTACAGGTTCTTTCTTTTCCCCTTTTTACTATACATTCTTTCTCCAAACAAATTTTCTCTCCTTGGGGGGTTGGGGGGGGAGGAATGACCAGTGTTTTCTCTGTTCAATATGATGAATGAAATAACTGATTAATCAGCAACTATCAGCAGAGGTTGTGATGGGCACTATGAATACAAAGCCCACAAAGAAGTCCATGCCATCATACGGTTCCACTTTGGCTGTGATTTCATTTCAAAAATCCTTTAAAATGGTCTACACAGCCATACTAACTAGAAGAAAAATGTACTCTATTATACTATGCTCTTACACTCTTCATAAATTCAGAATCAATTAACAAAACAATTAACTACAAAGGTTCATTGAATTATGGATCAAATACTGTGCTGGATAATAAGATGGATTCCCTCCCTTCAGAGAGTTGATTATCTACTGCTTTGCTCTAAGTAAACCAAGACCCGCAGCTTTTCACCTTACGGTATGAATGGTGTCCCTTAAGTGTTGGGCAGTACTGACTAAGTAACACAAGTTAGTACAACTAAAAGTAATTAGGCTCAAGTATTATTTGAGGTGGCCAATTTGGTCCAGAGGGAAAGTTCTGTTCTGGAGAGTAGGCACAAATGAACAGGTGCACATGTAATTGTAGCTTTAAAGGGTATATGTTTGATCTACAGAAATAAAATCCTAACAGGCTTTTATCTGGTCTTGGAAACAGAAACACAAGCAGTGATGTTAGGTAAAGGTGGTGCCACTGGTGCCAAGGCCAATTTGTGACTCATTCTCTCAAAGACAGGACCTGATAGAATCTGGAAGAGATATGTTTTCAATATAATTTTTTTTGCTATTATTACAGTCCTCATGGAAAAGATGACAGCCTACCACTTAGAAAACATTTTTTTTTAATGATTGCTTATTTTGAAATTTAACATGCTGGATTCTATAACTGCTCAACTTCCTCACTAAAATTAGCTAACTTTATTTCAGCACAAATATAATATGCCTACAGTTTTCAAAAAACATATCCTACTAATCACTAATTACTGACTTATTACAATTTTATCTGCTGAGATAATGAAGGAAATTTTACACAGACCACTCTTAAATTACATATTGGTGAATGATAAATTTCTTTCTATCAATCATGATTTTTTTCCCCAGTGCATTAGACATTTTGTGATTCCATTCATTCCACTGAATTGTTTTGCTATCACTGATATATTCAAATTTGCCACAAAGAATAGCATGACTTTGGTTAGAGAGAAAGGAGAGTGCTTCACATACTTAGTGTGTATTATCGAAATGCACTGAAGAAAATTTATTCATTGACTTGGTGAGGTTATTCAGGGTGCAAAGAAGCAACATGGTGGGTCAAAGGGATAAAGCATTATTTACGTTTACACCGCAAAATCATAATGATTATTGAATAAAAATAAAATGTAACCAGTAATTCCTATTATGTGGGAATTGCACATAACGCTTTTGCCCAGGCACCCAAAGTGTGGAGGTGTCTTCTGAGGCCATCTCTTGAAGGGCTGCCGTAATTTGCCTGGCTCACACCTCACTCTTCTCAGAATAAAATCATGGCATTCACCCTCCCGTATAATACAATTCTCATCAGTTGCAAATCCCCTGGACACACTGAACTGGTGAGAGATTTAATAAAGAGAGAGAAAAATGAACAGGCACACCCCCCTTCTTCAACACACATATATATGATAAATGGCGCAACACAATGTCCTCCTCTGTGTCCTCATAATCTTATTCTCTTCTTGTCCTTCCATCTCATCCTTGTCTTCCTCTTTGTTTTCACAAGATCCTGTGCACTTCCCGAGAGCAGGATGTGTTTGAGTCATCCTTGTAATCACTCTAGTGCCCAAGGCTAGTGCCATGAGAGTAAGTGTGGAAAAAATACTGGTGACTCTCCTTCCTGGGAGTCCTCTGTCACCTGTACATTGTTTTCTCCTAATTACCTGCGGGTTCTACCATAAACCTGCCTTCTACAGGGATACATGTCTTTCATTCTTAAGAATATTTCACCTACTTATGTGTATTTTGCATATGAACTTATGGCTGCCAGCTGGCATCCTCTCTCCTGGGCTCTGCCGCAGTCATGGACCTGCAGCTGTTTCCTGGAGCACCCCTGGCTCCAGCAAAGCTTTGCCCATGTTGTCTCTGCTAAAAGGCCCCGATTTTGCTATTCGGTAAGATTATTGGGACTCTTGGCTTTCCAGTGGATTTGTAACACCTTTTATTTCTCCTGGAAATACTTATTTGAAAGGCTTTCTATTTGGAAGTGTTCCAGGGGGAAAAGCAAAGTCTGTTGGTGTTTCAGAGCTTTCCTCTTCCTGCCTCAACTAGCTCATAACTGTGGAGGTGATGGAATAACTGTGGAGCATCAGAATTAAGTTCCCTCCATTCATTCACACAGTTCAACATGAAATGACAACCTAGAAACCTGCAAGTAGGTCAAGTAAAACGTCTCCAGCTCTTTCCACTTACCACCTTTTTCAGGAATCGGAGAAAACTGGGTCAGAGAGTTTCCCACCACGGGCAAGCCCTGAAGGAAAATGCTGCCTTCTGTGTGTAAATATTGGCTCTTTAGTGGACTGTATTTGAACTGGTTCTCTGGCATGCCGTCATCAGAGTGGACAGTATTCAATGTTTTGAACTGAGCAGAATATGAAAGTCTTTCCTACATTTGGGGAAACCCCCTCCCCCCATGTGTCTCCTTGTGAGGAAGAAACCACCTCCAACTATAAAAGATGAAACTGCTCGTTACCTGCCCTCCATGCCTCCTTGCAGCTGGGATACAAGTGTATGATCTTAGCCCAACCAGCTAGATGCTTTCTTACCAGATTTTCAATCTACAACTGGTAATATGAATAACTATGAGGGGTATCTTAGCTATGTATCACTGCATAACCAATTACTCCATAGTTCAGTGGCTTAAAAAATTGTTATGTGAGTTTCTGTGGGTCCAGACTGCAGGTACAGCTTAGCCGGGTTTTCTGTTTCAGGATCCCCCTCAAGGCTGCAGGCAGGGCACTGGGGGGGCTACAGCCATCTCAGAGCCCCACGGGAGGGCCCAGCTTTATGCTCCCTCATGCCATTGTTGGTTCCTCATGGGCTTTTGAACCATGGACCTCAGTTCTCACTCCTGTTTGCTGGAGGCTGCTCTAAATTCCTGGACACTTGGGCGCTTTGCATTATATGGTGACTTGCTTCATCAGAACAAGCAAACGAGAACCAGACAGAGGAAGAATTCAAGCAAAATAGAAGTCGGAGCCTTAATGATTTATCCCAGAAGTAAAATCCCATCACTTCTGTCACATCCCATTCATTAGAAGCAAGGCACTGGGTTTTGGTTACACTAGGGGGAGGGCAGACATAAGGATGTGAGCACCAGGAGGCGGGGGGCACTGGCAACCTCTCAGACTCGGCCCGCCCCGGGAGTCGGGAACCTGTTCGAGTGAGAGTGCTGGCAAAGGCAGCAGAGACATCTGGACGGAAAAGTCCAAAGTACAGAAGCTCGAGCAGCGGTGATGATGGCAATCTCGTCTGAGAAGCCATTTCTGAGATGTGATTTTGGGTATTATCCCTGAGTAGCTTTCAAGCCTGGTTCTTCAGCTGTCCAAAAAATTGTGCAAGCTACTACATGTCCTCGAATAAATTCCTTTCATCAACTTAAAGTAACCCATTGGTTTCTGCTGCTTGTACATAAGAAGTTTCATCAAGAGAAGCAAGGAAACCGCAGAGTGGAGACAGAGACTTTGTCTTGTTCACCTCGGTCTGCCAGTACGTGCCTGATAGATAGTTGGCACTCAATACACAGTTACTGAATTATTGAATAACTGCAAAGACATCAAGTCCAGAGGACAAGCTGAGTCTGCAAATAAGATCAGAGGACCAGGTGAAGGATGGAATGTGGTTTCGGAGTTGGTCAGGGAAAATAATTCCTAATGAATACCATGAAAAAGAGACTGCTCCCTGGAGGTGCTTTCAGGTGATGCGTGATGCTCGGCAGAACTGCTTTAAGCACCTGAGTAAGGTTGGGTAGTTCCTACAAAATTGCATGTTGCCAGCAGAGGCAACATCCTATGGAACGGAAAAGATGTGGGCAGGTGTCAGAGAAATGATGCGTGAATTTCCTCTGAAAGTACCCTGAATGAGAAGAGAAAGGGCACGTAGACTCTAGCAAAAGCCCCCCATTAAGAAGGGGTCTCAGAGATGAAAAGACCCTCCCCCCTAAAGCCTGGACACAGAAAACCTTTGCACATTTTTAAAGCTCTGTATTTCTTTCTTAAGATAAAGAAATTTCTTTGTCTCAGTTTGGGTTCTCTCAAGCCGATTCCTAGAAGAGAATCCAAATAAAAGTAGTTGATTTAGAAAGTAATCCCTGGGCGACCACCACACCGCAATGGGGACATGAGACATGGAATTCTGGGAGCCAGTGCAGAACACACGTATCAGCCCTATTCCACTTGAGGGGTGACTGAGCTGGGTATGTAGACACGAATCCTTGTTGGTCAGTGTCTGAAGGTTGTCCCTGAGGTCACAAAGCAGGTTGAGGCAGCCAAAAAGCTGCAGGACATGCAATGCAATGTTTTGTTCATGACTGACGTATGTATGGCAAGCCAAGCAGTCATTATCTGACAGCAACCTTGATAGTTTACTACTGTGATATTAATTTTGGAGATGAGGAAAACTGGCTCTAAAAATGGTCCACTGGAGCTCAATTTTCTTGAATTTTGAAGTCTATGGAAATCAAGTAGCACATTTTGACATAATGGAGACAGAAACAGAGAAAGGGATAAGGAATTACCATCAGCAAATCATAAATGCAGAGCAATGCCATAAATGCAGAAAGAACAAAACAGCACTTTAGTGCACCAAGTACATATTTTGTCTGTCTCTAAGAATTTTGACACTTAGAGCCAAAGATTGAGTATGGGAAAATTCATCCCTGGATAATATGGTCTTAATCATTCACATTTCTTCCCCTCACATGAAATCTTTCTGTTTGCAGAATAGGGGGAGGGGGAAACAGACAAAGCTTAGTTGTGAGATTATTTAATGGGGGAAGATGAAAGTTGAACTCATATTAGGAAGTTTACTGAGTTGAACAGCATCCTTCCAAAATTCATGTTTATTCTGAACCTCAGCATGTAGCTGTAGAGATTGATCAGCTACAAAGCACAAAACACCATGGATTACCAAGAAATACCAGAAACTAGCAAAAATCATGGAAAGTTTCTACTCTAGAGCCTTCAGAGAGAGCATGGGCCTGTCAATACTGTACTTTCACACTTACAGCTTCCAGAATCCTCTGCGAGAGAACAAATCTCCATTATTTTAAGTCACCTAGTTTGTGGTGATTTGTTACAGCTGCCCTAGGAAACCAATACGAGGGTGGTATGGGATTAATTGTGTCTCCAAATATCATATATTGAAGTTCTAGCCTCCAGTACCTCAGAATGTGACTGTATCTGGAAACTGGGTCTATAAAGAGGTAATTAAGATACAATGAGGTCATATGGATAGGCCTTAATCCAATATGACTGGTGTCCTTATAAAAAAAGATTAGGACACCCATGCCACATAGATGGAAAGGCAGCAATATGAGGACACAGGGAGAGGGCAGCCATCTGCAAGCCAAGAAGCGGCCTTAGCAGATACCCAACCTGCCGACACCTTGATCTTAAATTTCAAGCCTCCAGAACTGTGAGAAAAGAGGTTTCTGTTGTTAAGCCATCCAGTACGTGGGATTTTGTTATGGCAGCCCTAGCAAACTAGTACATAGTGTGTGAAGCAGGAGGAAAATGAAAAACAAACACCCACTTCATCCTTACTCCATCCCTACTTGTCCACCTTATGGGCAGAAGATCATTGCATGTGTGGCTGAGGGATCATGGGAAGGAAGAAGGAAGAGAATGAAACACTGAAGTTCTCATAGGTGATGGGCATCAAGTATGCACGGGCAGCTCTGTGCTGCAGTCACACCGGCCACAGACATGGCGGCTTTGAGTCTGGAAGGCATTTTGGATTCCCTTGCGGTATTTATGTAGCCACCTTTGGCCAATGTGTTCTTCTCCTTGTTTGGGACTACTATTTATGTTGGATGCAACTCTGATTTTTAAAGAAAAAGAGTATCAGGGAGGTGACCAGTGTGTATAAATAAGAAAAGCACCTTCCAGCAGACACTGACTTGGGAATCTACATGTTTAAGACTCCTTGGCATTCTTCCAGCACAGAGCACTAGAGCTGGAGAGGAGACAGACATCCGAGGAAACAGTGCAGGAATGAACGGTGCACCTTTGGTTGACACATCCCCTGCACTGAAACTTTCATGGACCTGAACCTCACTTACATAAGATTTAAGAAGGACTCATGTACTGGAATTTCTTTTATGTTATTTCCAAACCAGACAGCTGCTCAAGGATAGAAGTTTGGGGATAGAAATTATTGTGCAAAACAGAAATATTACAGATTAAAAAAAAATAAGGTATTGATATATAATCTTATGAAGGTTTCACATGAACAACATTGTGGTTTCAACATTCATTCATAGTATCAATTCACCCCCCTCCAACCCACTGTAGTCACTGCCTATCAGCGTAGTAAGATGCCACAGAGTCATTACTTGTCTTCTCCGTGCTCTACTGCCTTCCCCGTGACCTATTTATTTGTGAGTGCTAATTGTAGTGCCTCTTAATCCCCTCCTCCCTCCCTTCCTATGCGCACTCTGCCACCCCACCCCTTTGGTAACCGCTAGTCCCTTCTTGGAGTCGGTGAGTCTGCTGTTGTTTTATTCCTTCAGTTTTTCTTTGTTTTTTTACTCCACAAATGAGTGAAATCATTTAGCACTTGTATTTCTCTTTCTGGCTTATTTCATTGAGTGTAATACCCTCTAGCTCCATGCATGTTGTTGCAAATGGTAGGGTTTCTTTTCTTCTTATGTCTGAATAATATTCAATTGTGTATATGCACCACACCTTCTTTATCCATTCATCTACTGATGGACACTTAGGTTGCTTCCATATCTCAGCTATTGTAAATAGTGCTGTGATAAACATAGGGGTGCATATGTCTTTTTGAATAAGGGATTTTGTTTTCTTCAGGTAAACCCCTGGAATGGAATTACAGGGTCAAATGGTATTTCTATTTTTAGTATTTTGAGGAACCTCCATACTGCTTTCCACAACGGTTGAACTAATTTACATTCCCACCAGCAGTGTAGGAGGGTTCCCCTTTCTCCACAACCTCGCCAACATTTGTTGTTGTTTGCCTTTTGGATGGTAGTCATGCTTACTGGTGTGAGGTGATATCTCATTGTGGTTTTAATTTGCATTTCCCTGATGATTAGCAGTTTGGAGCATCTTTTTATGTGCCTGTTGGCCATTAGAATTTCTTCTCTGGAGAACTGTCTGTTCAGATCCTATGCCCATTTTTTAATCAGGTTATTATTTTTTGGATGTTGAGGTGTGTGAGTTCTTTATATATTTTGGATGTTAACCCGTTACTGGATAAGTCATTTACGAATATATTCTCCCATATTGTAGGATGCCTTTTTGTTTTGCTGATGGTGTCTGCTGCTGTACAGAAGCTTTTTAGTTTGATGTTTGTTCATTTTTGCTTTTGTTTTCCTTGCCCAAGGAAATGTGTTGAAGAAAAAGTTGCTCAAGTTTATATTCAAGAGATTTTTGCCTATGTTTTCTTCCAAGAGTTTTATGGTTTCATGACTTACTTTCAGATCTTTGATCCATTATTTTTGTGTATGGAGTTAGAAAATAACCAGTTTCATTCTCTTATATGTACCTTTCCAGTTTTGCCAACACCAGTTGTTGAAGAGGCTGTCATTTCGCCATTGTATATCCATGGCTCCTTTATCATATATTAATTGTCCATATATGTGTGGGTTTATGTCTGGGCTCTCTATTTTGTTCCATTGATCTATGGGACTGTTCTTGTGCCAGTACCAAATTGTCTTGATTACTGTGGCTTTGTAGTAGAGCTTGAAGTTAGGGAGCATAATGTCCCCAGCTTTGTTTTTCCTTCTTAGGATTGCTTTGGCTATTCATGGTCTTTGTGGTTTCACATAAATTTTAGAACTATTTGTTCTAGATTGTTGAAGAATGCTATTGGTATTTTGATAGGGGTTGCACTGAATCTGAATACTGCTTTAGGCAGGATGGCCATTTTGACAATATTAATTCTTCCTATCCATGAGCATAGGATGTATTTCTAATTATTGGTGTCTTCCTTTTTCTCTCATAAGTGTCTTACAGGTTTCAGGGTATAGGTCTTTCGCCTCCCTGGTTAGGTTTATTCCTAGGTATTTTATTCTTTTTGATACAATTATAAATGGAGTTGTTTTCCTTATTTCTCTTTCTGCTAGTTCATTGTTAGTATATAGGAATGCAGCCGATTTCTGTGTATTAATATTGTATCCTGCAATGTTGCTGAATTCACTTATTAGTTCTACTAGTTTTTAGTTGGATTCTTTAGGGTTTTTATGTAAAATCTCACATCATCTGCAAACAGTGACAGTTTAATTTCTTCCTTACCAATCTGGATCCCTTTTATTTCTTTGTATTGTCTGATTGCCGTGGCTAGGACCTCCAGTACTACGTTGAATAAAAGTGGGAGAGTAGGCATCCTTGTCTTGTTCCCAATCTTAGAGAAAAGGCTTTCAGCTTTTTGCTCTTAAGTATGATGTTGGCTGTGGGTTTCTTGTATATAGCCTTTATTATGTTGTAGTATTTGCCCTCTATACCCATTTGTTTAGAGATTTTATCACGAATGGATGTTGAATTTTGTCAAATACTTTTTCAGCATCTATGGAGATGATTGTGTGATTTTTTTGTTGATGTGTTGTACGATATTGATTTATTTTGGAATATTGTACCATCCTTGCATCCCTGGAATAAATCCCACTTGATCATGATGGATGATCTGTTTGATGCATTTTTGAATTTGGTTTGCTAATATTTTGTTGAGTATGTTTGTATCTATGTTCATTAGTGATATTGGTCTGTAATTTTTTGTGTGTGGTATCTTTGTCTGCTTTTGGTAGTTGAGTGATGCTGGCCTCATAGAATGAGTTTGGAAGTATTCCCTGCTTTTCTACTTTTTGGAATGTGTTGAGGAGGATTGGTATTAGGTCTTCTCTAAATGTCTGATAAAATTCACAGTGAAGCCATCTGGACCAGGGATTTTGTTCTTAGGTAGTTTTTTCATTACAATTTCAATTTCATTGCTGATTATTGGTCTGTTCAGATTTTTTGTTTCTTCCTGGGTCAGCCTTGGAAGGTTGTATTTTTCTAGAAAGTTGTCCATTTCTTCTAGGTTATCCAGTTTGTTAGCATATAATTTTTCATAGTACTCTCTAATCATTCTTTGTATTTCTGTGGTGTCCATAGTGATTTTTCCTTTCTGATTTCTGATTCTGTTTATGTGTGTAGACTCTTTTTTTCTAGATAAGTCTGGCTAGGGGTTTATCTATTTTGTTTATTTTCTCAAAGAACCAGCTCTTGCTTTCATTGATTCTTTCTATTGTTTTATTTTTCTCAACTTTATTTATTTCTTTTCTGATCTTTATTATGTCCTTTCTTCTACTGACTTTGGGTCTCATTTGTTCTTCTTTTTCTACTTTCATTAACTGGGAGTTTAGACTGTTCATTAGGAATTGTTCTTCCTTCTTGAGGTAAGCCTGACACCTAATACATAAAGAGTGGAGGAGGAGGAAGAAGAGGAAGGGGGGAAAAACTTCCCTCTTAGAACTGCCTTCACTGTATCCCACAGGTTTTGAGATGTTGGGTTGTTGTTGTCATTTGTTTCCATATATTGCTTGATCTCTGTTTTAATTTGGTCATTGATCATTTGATTACTTAAGAGCATGTTGTTAAGCCTCCATGTCTTTGTGGGCTTTTTATTTTCTTTGTATAATTTATTTCTAGTTTCTTACCTTTGTGATCTGAGAAGCTAGTTGGCACAACTTCAATCTTTTTTAATTTATTGAGGCTCTTTTTGTTGCCTAGTATGTGATCTATTCTGGAAAAGATTCCATGTAAGTTTGAGAAGAATGTGTATCCTGCTGATTTTGGGTGGGTGTTCTGTAGATGTCTGTTAGGTCCATCTGTTATAATGCATTGTTCAGTACCTGTCTCCTTACTTTTTTCTGTCTGGTTGATCTGTCTTTTGGTGTGAATGGTGTGTTGAAGTCTCCTAAGATGAGTGTATTGCATTCTATTTCCCCCTTAATTCTGTTAGTATTTGTTTCACCTATGTAGATGCACCTGTGTTGGGTGCATAGATATTTATAATGGTTATATCTCCTGTTGGACTGACCCCTTTATCATTATGTAATATCCTTCTTTGTCTCATTACTTTCTTTGTTTTGAAATATATTTTGTCTGATACAAGTACTGCAACTCCTGCTTTTTTCTCCATATTATTTGCATGAAATATCTTTTTCCATCCCCCCACTTTTACTTTATGATCTGTCTTTGGGTTTGAAGTAGAGTCTCTTGTAAGCAGCATACAGATGGTCCCTTTTTAAAATCCATTCTGCAACTCTGTCTTTGGTGCATTCAGTCCATGTACATTTAGGGTGATTATCAGTAGATATGTACTTATTGCCACTGTAGGCTTTAGATTTTTGGTTACCAAAGGTTCAAGGGCAGCTTCCTTACTCTCTAACAGCCTGTTTTAACTTGCTTATTACACTATTTCAAACTCATTCTAAAGGTTCTTTCCTCCCCTCCCCTTCTTCTTCTTCTTCCTCCACTCTTCATATATTAGGTGTCATATTCTGTACTCTTTGTGTATCCCTTGACTAACTTTATGAGTAGTTGATTTAATTTTGCATTTGTTTAGTAATTAATAGGTCTACATCCTTTACTGTGGTTTTATTTTTTCTCATAACATCTATTTAGCCTTAGAAGCACTTCCATCCAGAGAAGTTTCTTTAGAATACATTGTAGGGATGGTTTGTGGGTGGTGAATTCCCTCAACTTTTGCTTATCTGGAAATTGTTTAATCCCTGCTTCAAATTTAAATGATAATATTTCTGGGTAACATATTCTTGGTTTGAGGCCCTTTTGTTTCATTGCGTTAAATATATCATGCCACTCCTTTCTGACCTATAAGGTTTCTGCTGAGAAGTCTGATGATAACCTGATGGGTTTTCCTTTGTATGTGATTCTTTTCTCTCTCTGGCTGTTTTCAGTACTCTCTCCTTGTCCTTGATATTTTCATTTTAATCATTATGTCTTGGTGTTGTCTTCCCTTCCTAGGGTTTCTTTTGTTGGGAGATATCTGCACTTCCATGACTTGAGAGAGTATTTCCTCCCCAGATTGGGGAATTTTTCCACAATTATTTCCTCAAAAAGACTTTCTATCCCCTTTTTCCTCTTGTCTTCTTCTGGTACCCCTATAATGCAAATATTGTTCTGTTTTGATTGGTCGCACTGTTCTATTATTATTCTTTCATTCCCAGAGACCCTTTTTCTCTCTGTGCCTCAGCTTCTTTGTTTCCCTGTCCTCTAATTTCTATTTCATTTACTGTCTCCTCTACCTCATCTAATATACTTTTAAATCCCTCCATTGTATGTTTCATTTCAGATACTGTAGTTTTCAAAGTTTCTATGTCTTCTGAAGTCCTCCCTGAGATCCTGAATATTTTCCTGTAGCTCTGTGTGCATGTTTATGACTTATTTTGAAATCTTTATCAATAAAATTTGTGATTTCAGTTTCACTCAGCCCTCTTTCTAGTGTCTTTTCCTGCAGTTTTGTTTGGACCAAATTTTTTGCCATTTCTTTTTTTCCTTAGTGATTCCTAAGGAATAATAACGTTGTGTAGATGGCACCCTCTAGTGCCCAGAAGCTCTGATATCTGGAGCTGCTGAGCCCCTGTAGCAATAGCAGGGTTGCAGGCCAGCGGAACTGGTGCCTGTGGTGAGGAAAGAGCTCTTACTTGCCTTCCCATGTGTAGTGCCTGCCTCTACTGCCAGGTCCAGTTGGCCAAGCACACAAGGAGGAGGCTCTGTGCTATGCCCCTGTAGCTGCCATAGGCAGGCCTCCCTCTGGTTGGCCTGGCATGATGGTGGGTGCAGCATGTGTGCAGGACTGGTGCCTGCCAGGAGGAAGCAGCAGGCTGTGTACCACACTGGGGGACCTCAGGGTTGCGTTGTCAGCCAGAGGGATGGAGTGTCTGAAGCCCCTTATAGTTCCCAGCCTGCTGGGACGATTTTGTCCACCTGTCCTTTCTCCTGAGAGACAATATCTGTGTAATCTTTGCTGCTTTAGTACCCCTCTAGCTGTTGGGAAGTCTTTCAAAGTGCCCCCCTTTATTTTATCCCAGGGGGGCTGGTTGTGCATGCCTGTTCTCCACAAGTGGCTGGAATCTCAGTCTCCCAGAGTATTCCTCCTGTCTTTGCTTTCCAATGCCACTAATCTCCAGAGTACCATGTAACGTGGGTTCATGCTCTCCAAGCAGACCTCCAGGGCCGGGTGTTTAGCAGTCCTGGGCTTTTACTCCCTCCTCACTCTGTTTCTCTTCCTCCCGCCTGTGAGCTGGGGTGGGGGAAGTGCTTGGGTCCTGCTGGGTCACAGCTTTGCTACTTTACCCTTTTCTGGGAGGTCTTCTCTTTTTCCCAGATAAGCAGTCTGTTCCTCAGTCTTTGGGTCACTCTTTCAGGATTAGTTTTATTTGCTGTATTTTTTGTGTTTTATGTGGTTTTGGAAAGAGGTTTCTGTCTCACTTCTCATGCCATCATCCTTTTCATGTGTGCACAGATTTTTTTTTTAAGAGAAGGGACAATTCATTCCATAATGGGTAGTTATTGTTATTAAAGAATAGTCAAATTCTCTGTGCTATTTTTTTTTATAAATAAATGTTGGTATGTCTGTGTTGAAAGAAGCAAAGTTACCACATGATTTTTCAGTTTGGGTAAAAATACATCCCTATTTCAGGCACTACATGACATTGTCATACAAACAACCTTTTGTTACACAAGGAGGTAAAAACTGCAAATGTAAAGGACACTTCTCAAATTCTTATGGATGACAGAATTGTCACAACCTTCTGGTAGCATAGAGAATAGTAAGGATAAGAAAATTTTAGTTTTGAACGAAGCACCTAAATGATGCTGAGTCTTTGAAAAGAAAGGTAATTCTAAAAGGAAAAGGATTAATTTTATTTTTCAGTTTAGATAAACTCTTCCTCTAATTATTTGGGCTTTAAATTTTCTTTAGCAGAGCAACTCTTTCATTATTGTATTTCCCCCAGGTAATGGTCACCTTATATTAGGATAAAAATCAAAGTAAAGGTAATTTATTGTCCACTAAAATTTTCATCTTCTGCCAGCATCCAAAATATGAGATCTTATATATGAGCCCAAATACAAATTATAGAGATTAATTTTATTAAAACGCAGCAACAAGCAGAATTTTCCCCCAATACAATAAATCTTTCAGATGGATTAGAGACCTTGAATTTAAACCTGTGATGTTATCTTGCCCTCTTAAAAATGGTTATAAAAGTTATAGGTAATAGAGCTGCTCATAGACATTTCCATTTCTTCCTTCTTAAACCATAGCATAATACATTTTTCTTTAGATTTCAGGACTATGAAAGAAACAAACTTAAAGAATCTTATGATTAGAAATTATTTATGTTTACAAGTATACATATGCTTTTAGAAGTATGTTAAAAATTATATAAGAAAGGTTTCTAAGTAAAATCTTATAAAAGAGAACCCCTGTTTTAAACAATTAAGGTGGTAATAAAAATCATGACTCTCTGGGTCTCTGTACGATCACTAGAACCTCATGCATCCTTCAGAGCTCCCAATAGACATTCTAGGCCAGCTGCCTCCTGTCTGCATGGACCTACGTTCTTTCCTCAGAGATGTCATCTTGCAAGTGTCATTTCAGTTCAACATACCCAGAGTGTTGCAGCCCTTGGGAGATGATGAGAGACACACTGACCACCTATAAAAGAGGCCCTCTCTGCTAAGGTACTCTGCTAATCTCCAGAGTACCATGTAACGTGGGTTTTTTTGACAGCATGCTTACTGTGGTGCTCAAGTTTGTTTTTTAATCATAGTAAATGTTAAGAATAAATCCTCTAGGATTGGAAAGTGTGACTTTTTTGCCTTTTTTTTCTCTGCTCTTGGTGTTCCCAGATATTTAAATTTTTGCATATTTCCATTTTCTAGAGTTCTGATTTTCTTCCTTACTGTGTGATGACACTTGCCCAACGTCCTTCTCAAGACATTTTGAGAGAATTTCAGAGTCACCAAACCTATGCCTTTATGTTACCAATTTGAAAATGAGTTGTCTGGGCTCATTGTAGATCCTTCCATTAATGGTCAATATAGGGAAGGCTTTCTTAACTTTTCTAATAACCAAAGCTGTTCATTTTGGCCATATTATCCAGCAGGCTACTTCCAACTGTTTCAAAGTTCTGAAATTCATCATATAAAATAATAATAATAATTGTAACAACAACAACGACAACAACAACAACAACAACCAAAGTGTGTCCCAATCAGGAGAGGTGGAGTTATATGGGATTCTGGGTATGGCCAACACTGTATGTGGCTTTAAACTGCTTAGGCATGTTGTTTAATCTGTAAAATGGGAATATAAATGGTAATGTCTTTCATAAACTGGGACAAAGGTCTTTGGAATCTGATAGCAGCCAGCAAGGGTGGTGGTCAGGGCTTCCAGTAACGCCCACAGACCTACCTGCTGTCAGTGCCTCCAGCAGAATGACAGGACCTAGGACAGTACCGCTGCTCAGTTATGCAGCCTCCCTGTTCCCAGTGCAGCCAGCCCCTCAGCTTCCTCTCCAGTTGTCCTTGATTCCACTGCTCCTTTACTCAATATATCAAATAAGTACCCGATATTTCTTTAATCATTCACTTCTCCTTTACTTCTTACTAAAGAGATCCTAAGCACCAAATATAGTACAATAATAATAAAAATAACCACTTATTTCAGTAGTTCCCTCTAAATGTCAGCATCCTAGTAGGTCTCTGAGCCTTAATATGAAAATGGTAAAACTAGTATGGAATGGTGATTGAAATAAAATTATAGGTCTGAAAGGCTTACAGCCATATCATATTTGCATTAGGATCATGAGATAATTTCTTTATCTGTGTAAAGCTTATTTTGTGGCCCTATAGTAATTACCT
The DNA here is from genome assembly GCF_040802235.1 of Manis javanica. Classification (NCBI taxonomy): domain Eukaryota; kingdom Metazoa; phylum Chordata; class Mammalia; order Pholidota; family Manidae; genus Manis; species Manis javanica. The sequence goes on from NC_133164.1 coordinate 112,088,008, forward strand.
CTCTATTGACATGAAAATAAAAATTTAACTGTTGCATTAAGCTCAGAGGGTAAATGTCAAAAGAAAAACATGTGGGAGACAGCCATTATGGAAAAAAGTATGGGTGTTCCTCAAAAAATTAAAAATAGAACAACCATATGATGCAGCAATCCCATGTATGGGTATTTTGTCCAAAAAAATGAAATCAGTATTTCAAAGAGATGTCTGCACCATGTTCATTACAGCATTATGTATAATAGCCAAAATATGGAAATAACCTATGTAACCTCTTGACAAGTAAATAAAAAAATGTGGTATACACACACATAAAAATGAAATTCTGTCATTTGTGGCAACATAGAAGAACCTAGAGGACATTAAGTTAATGAGATAAGTTAGACCAGAAAGACAAATACTGTATGATCTCACTTATATGCAGACCCTGAAAAAGTTGAGCTCAGAGACTGGTGGTTACCAGGGAGTCGGGGAAATGGACAGAGGTTTGTCAAAGGATACAAACTTTCAGTTATAAGATGAGTAAGTTCTGAGATCTAATGTATAGCCTGGTGAGTATAGTTAATAATACTGTATTACATACTTGAGGTTTACTAAAACTTGATCTTATGTGTTCTCACCCCTAAAAACTGTATCTTTTGGTGGAGACAAGGAAGGTTCGAGAAAGACTGTTCTGTGATCATATATGGTTTTGTTACTTTTGTGTATGGTTAATTACCTACAGTAGAATTTTTCCTATTTTTATGCGTGTACTTTTGTTTTAGTACAAACTGAGAAATACTGTTATTTCACAATTACCTGTCCACAAGTTTTACATGATTGAGGTGGTGGATGTGTTCACTAGCTTGATTGTGGTAATCATTTTACAATGTATATACATCAAATCATCATATATACCTTAATATATACATTTCTTATTGTCAGTTATGTCTCAATAAAGCTGGAAAGAAAAAAGAAAATAATGTGGGAAATACTAGAAAATACCAGGGCTTCATTTTCTTTACTGTAAGTACAGCTATAAGCTCCCTTGTCAGTGAGTCAGAAGAGGGATAAAGATGGCTCAGCACAGATGTGGACATGAGGATAGATGAGGCAGCACAGCACATGCAGAACAAGTGGGATCTGCAGGGCGTGACAAGCTTCTCTACTGGTCGAATGTGGGAGCATTCAGGGAGTTCGCAGAGTGAGACAGTGAAACTGCGGTAAGGCACCACGGCAACGAAAACTCCCCTGCAAAGTGATGGGTGACGCCTCCGGTCTTCTGCAGGACCTCAAACAGGAGAGCGCTCAAAACTGTGTTTTTTTGGTGGAGACAAGGAAGGTTCGAGAAAGACTGTTCTGTGATCATATATGGTTTTGTTACTTTTGTGTATGGTTAGTTACCTACAGTACAATTTTCCCTTTTTTTATGCGTGTGCTTTTGTTTTAGTACAAACTGAGAAATACCGTTATTTCACAATAACCTGTCCACAAGTTTTACATGATTGAGCTATTTTGAACTCCAGTCATCAAATTATGGAAGGTTTCTGTATTCCTATGGAATTCTGTCTATGGAAATTTAATCGTTGCGAGATTTTTCTGTGGGATCTTTCTGACATAACTAAACATATTATTCTAAATCAGTGATTCATAGTAGTATACAGAGTATTTGTACATATGGGGCAGGATTATTTTGAAGCTTTCTGAAGCCACTTCTAGATAAAAGCTCCCAAACTATATCTTCACAAGATTGCTAATTTAGGTGTAATTCCTCCCTCAACTGGGAAATATCCATGCTACGGAGGCACAAGGAGAGGTGATGAACACAAGCTCTTTCTTTTCCAAAAATAATAAAAGTGAAACTCTTAAAAGGAGGGGTTTATGCTCAATGGTAGCTGATATAATCCACAATTTCATTAGTGAACTCTTATTTCATATAAGCGTACTTTACAGAAGCTTCTCTTTGGAAACCTGATTATTTTATTTGCTTTTCTTTAAATATGCACATACAATGCATGAAGTTTGTTAGGTCTAGCTAATTTTCTGTCAATTCTAGGAATCCAAGATTAATCCACGGCATCGTCAAGAGATAATGTCACCTAGAAAAAGCAAGAAATACTTTGTCCTTTAAATATTAAAGTAATATAAGATGTAAAATATCACAGTACTGTTAGGAAAAAATTAGTAGAATTCCCAGGATCAGCCAAAGATACTTGTGTTGTTAAGAAACCATTTGACTGTGTGTAGATGAAAAGCCATACTTTGTTCAATCTACAAAAGCTTTACAGTGCATCTGAAACATCTAAACTACTTTATTAATATATATAAAATGTATAACTTTTGGTAGTATGCTGGAATAATTGCCTAACTAACTGAGTCCCATGAGCATGCTATGCAAATCATTTTGTAAAAGGTCATTTTTATTAGCAAAAATGATCAATTCAAATATGCAATTTCTGGAATAATGTGGCATGTAATGTACTGATACATTCAAATGCAATGGATATTAAGCCCAAAAAAGCTTTATTTTAGGAGGTTAAGTATAAATGAAATGAATCTGAGTTATTTATAATTTACTAAAAAATCTATAAATGCTCACTAATGATCTACTGAGTGCTCAGCACTGGAAAGTCACCTCCCTTGCTTATTCTGGCCTCTGCCTCCATAGAGCCCTTTATGTCCAGCTATCTAACACCCAGACACATAGGAGGTACTCAAGAAATAACTGCGTGCTGCTTGATGAAGTGCTGTGGAACATTAATCAGGTACAAGCTACTTACTGCTCTCGGTCTTAAGGATACAATAGTGGACAAGACGGTCAGTTTCCTACCCTCGTGGAAACCATCCTCCAGCGGGAAAGAGACCGTAAACGAGAAACAAACACTATCATTCCAGATAGCAGGAAATGCCTGAAGAAAGGTAATGTGATAAAGTGGGTCAAATGTGGACAACGTTTGATACCAGGATCAAGGAAGATTTCTTGGAGCTGACAACTGACCCACAAGAAGGAGACACCCCAGTGAAAATTTAAAGAAAGAGCATTTCGAACAGAAGGTACAGATGAAAAATCTGCATGCTCTGCGACCAATTTTAACATCTTTTCCATGAGTATGGCTACCTAAAACCTCAGCTGTTACTGTTCATTGAGAAGAGGTTCAAAACTGGTGGCCAGCTGGCTAGATGAGGGCTACACAGGCCAGCACCATGTTTGGTGGTAATTGTTAAATCAACAATCTAAAGTTGTGACATTTCAAATTAAAACCCAGATTGCTAACTCTTTTTCAGAAACCAGAAGGTCTCAAGTCTTGAAACCTGAATTTCAGCACAGTGGGCACGTAGGTGGCAGTGGCTGCACCCTCCCTATGCGCTGTGAGGTTTCAGACCACGTTTGCCCATCTCTTGTCACTTCCTCCTTTGTCCCAAAGCTGAAGCCAAGGTTCAGTTGCCATTTCTCATGTCCCTGCTATTGGTTTTCTCTGTAACGACATTTTCATCAAAAGTAGGGAAAGAAAAGTGAGGGTTACGTGTTTCAAGAAAAATGGTAGAAAAATATGTAAAACAGTCTTTTTGTCATTTGAACACAACCCAGCTTTTCCTCCCATTTATATTTCTTCTGGAACCTATTAGGCACATGAGTTTGAGACGCTTGAACTAGAGTTTTAAAAAATCAAGAGCACGGTCCAAAGTTGTTTTTCAGAAAAAATGAAATTAAATTAGAATAACTGTAGTTTTGGGCTGCTTCTGTGGGACAAGAGTGGGTTGGAATATTCAAACTTAAATCTTAGGTTCAACACTTACTCAAATTAAATGAGCCATTTTACTACTCCTCTCAGCCTCGGTGTTCTCATCTATAAATCTATTGGTCTGGATATAAAGCTACCAACTTTTATTACATTACTTTAAGAATTAAGAGTTGACTTATATAAGTACATAGTACATGGTAGACAATAAATGTCAAATCCTCATTATTACATGTACAGTCTGTAGTTTGGCACAGAATTATGAAGAATACTGACTTGCCTCATCTGAGTCATGTTCTGAAGTTCTCCTAAGATGGTCAGAAAGGGAAGAGACTGAAGTGGGAGAAAGGGAAGGGAAAGCAATGGCATCATTCAATGTACAGTGCGTGCCCACTATGTACCAGGTGCCTGATTCCCAGGAACAACACTTAAGATTGTTACAATAATCTTAATATTGCAGGTTACCACCATTTCAGACATAAGGAAGATAAGGTGCAAAGCAGGCATGTAACTTGCCAGGGTCACACAGGAATAAGAATAAAGAGCGATGCTTGTATGCAAAACTTTCACTTTGTAACCCTCCATCCGTTGCAGCTAGGATAGATGAAGAGCTATTGTATATCTTTCTTGAGTTATAGAAATGCAAGCGTTTCTGTCTCAGTGGTTTTATCAGACTTGGGCATGCACAGCAATCACCTGCTGAGCTCATTAAAAATGCACTGTCAACAGGGACTCTGATTCAGTGGCTGATCCATCCATTTCTTCTTGAGGCACCAGTGGATGTCTCTTGGTCTCAGGAATTACTTTTTAAGTGACAATTATAGAACAAAATGAAAATTCAAAATGGTTCCTGAAGATGAGACACTGCGTAAGAATGGATAAAACACAAGTTCCTAATGTCATAGAGAAATCTTTAAAATTGTCTCGGGTCATTTTTTAAATTAGGGTAGAGTTGAGAAGACAGACAAAACTTGATAGAGGAAAAGTCAACTAAAATAATTAAATTCCAATGAGGAGATCTAGATGGTGCTTTGTTCTTTTTATGCACAGTCAGAAATATTTTAGGTGGTTTGATTACTCAAGTATAGAAGGTAACTATGTTTAATTGAATGCTAAAATATAATATTTCGGGCCCTTCTTAATTACACCCTACATACGAGCCATTTACATTTAAGCATTGCCAATTTCCACTGTCCTTCTATTGGAAATGAGTGTTTCCTGCATCCACTACCAGTTTCCTATGTCTTCCCTAGTGAAAACTGAGAGGATTTACTATAGAAACAGCAGATGCTACTGGAAAGTACCATCACCAGATGCAGGGCTGCAAACAATTGATACGAAGAGAAGTAAGACTAGGTCTCTGTCCTCTTTCTCATTTTGCAGGTAGAATGAACTCTAAGGTATAACATTTCAAGTGCTGCCTTGACGTGTTTGAGCCTCCCAGGGCTTCCAAGGCTGAAGTATGAGTTCACTGCTTGTGCCAAGATGCCCCCGACTCAGCAGGAAAGACTCCCCTCAGCTAGTTGCCCTATCAGCTAGACAGTTGCACCTGCTCCTTTTCAGTATAAGGGATTTCACTCCCTTGCCAGCCCACAAAGTCATTAAAACAAGCTAATCACATTTTCCTGTGGGAACCAGAGGGCTCCCCATTCCTGGTTACCGCAAAACCTGCCCCCCCAGCCCTTGCTGATTCCCTCTGATCCTGAGTGTAAGACCCCATGTAGCATGGGGAGCAGCGTCCTCCCCAGGCTGTCAGTATATGGGATAAAGAGGACAGAACGTCCATAAGCCTTTAAGTTTTCAAATATTTACCTATCGTTTAAGTGCCTTTTCTCTCTGTGATTAACTTGATGTGAAACCCTATTTTTACTTAGACTAAAACTTAGGATAAAAAGACTTCGCTTTGAAGCCAACACAGACCTGGATTTGAACTCCACGCCTGCTGCCTCCTCATAGGGCTTTGGGAAAGTTACTTAAACCCCTTCATCTATAAAATGAAGAAAATACTATTTCTGACATTATGCTGTGGAGATGATTGTGTATGATACTGGCACATTAAATATTTAGCACAGGTCCTGAGTTGAGAAGATTATGTACGGGTAATAGACATCAAACAGTACAGTTTCTAGAACCCAGCAAAAGGTAGAAATCAAAAATTATCTTTCAGGACAAACTGGCAAGTGTAACCAAAATGAAAAAGAATGCCAGTCATTCTATGTCTCTGTCACAGCTCAGGCAGGTTGAAGCACTGGGTGTCCAGACATTCTAAAGCAGGGGGCTATGGGAATTGGAGGGGGAAGTTATCATGAAGCAGAAGCCAAGCATCTAGAAAGACAAAGCACCTAGGAGAGCAGATGGGTAGTGCTGGCCGGAAAACAAAGGTTCTGGGCTTCCGAAGGGTTTGGTGTTGAAATAAACGTCCAGCTAGGCCAGCATCCATAACATAGAAACCATGGAGTTTATTAGCGCAGCTGTAAGGTCAACCACAGCCAACCGATGCAGATACTATTGGCCCAAGAATCTGTTTACCAAATAATAAAGTGACCCGTATGTTCATTACTGAATTTCATATTTGCCACATTAAATATTTTTTAAGCATTCTTGCTTCCTTTATGTTATATTTTTGGCTCTGTATAACCATCAAATGAATGTAATTTATTTTCAATAATCTAAAAGCCTAGGAGACTATTTTCAATTTTTTGACATGATAAGTAAAATTCTAATGCCTAGCTTTGCAATAAAGGTGTTTTCTTTCTGTATTTAGAATAGTTTCTTAAATTCTGAGAAATGGAATTACTAGGTCAATAGTTAGGAAGGCTTTTAAATTTCTAAATCCAGGATTGTTTACCAAGAGTTGTACAAATTCAACAATTTCATGTTCCCCTTAGAATATAATATTACTCATAACTAAATTCAGATTTCATTGCTTAATATTACTTCAAAAAGTTTTTCTTAATTTGATTTCTTTATTAAACAGATGAATATTTTAATTTACTTTGGTACTAAATGTAGTTCCCCACTTATGAATTGACTGTCCCTGTCATTCAACCCTTTTTCAGCTTAAAGAGTTTTAGTGTTTTAGTATCAATTTGAATGGCTTGTTTTATAATGAAAAATACTGTATTTGTTGCAAATAGTTTACTCAACTTATTTTTCATCTTTTGTTTTTAATTATGTATTTTTTCCTTTTTGGATCAAAAATCATATCTAAATTTTAAATGTTTACATAGATCAATTGTCCACTACTTTGTGTGTGTGTGTGTGTGTGTGTGTGTGTGTGTGTTTGTGGTTGCTTTAAAGTAAGAAAGTTTTCCATCCAAAGATTTGACAAATACTTTAAGGTACCTTAATTTTATTTTATTTTTTTGATTTTTTGACTCAATCCATCTGAAACCTATTTCTTAGTGTGGTGTGAGGTGAGCTTTCTAATATCTGGCTTGGTATTTATCAGATAAAGGATTTTCATTTATAATTCCAAATTCTTTTCTCTTTTTGAGCCCTAGAGTCTTCACTTTCCCCATGGCCAAGTAGAAAGAGATAAAAGATGACAGGCAAGTGTGAAATCCTATACTGTTTCTCTAATTAACACAGAGCTAGAACCTATGCAAAGGAAAGACTTCTCTGATATCTTCACATTCTGGTTGATAACTTGACTTTTGCTTACTTATAAAAAATTAAGGCAGAAAAGATTTAGATTGAACAAACCATACATAAAATACTCATAATTAGGCAAAATAGAAAAAATTAAAGGGACACAGAAACTCTTAACTTTGGCTAGAATCTGTCATCTAGCAAAGGTAAATATAAATGTATGTAAATAAAAAAATAACATGACTTCCAGGACTTTAGACAAACTGGGAAACAAATTTTTTTGTTAGGAAAATTGTATGTGGGATGTTAGGAGACGGCTGTCTATATCTGATCAGGGTCATTTGACCGAGAGATAGGGCAGGACATGATGTGAGCAAGGGGTCTCAATATGATAAGCAGGGCTAGAAAGTACAGGTTTCTGTTGTTACCACTGTTGTTTTAGGTGGAATAATCCATCAGAAGTAATGAGGACCGACTCAAGTAACATAAGTACAGATCCAAATAGGGGTCCCAAATGGCTTAAAGGTTAATGGAGAAAATGCAGAAGATTGGTGCCTTAACTGTAAGCCCTGTTAATCACTTAAAACCTTCCTTTAGTGGCTTCTAGTGGCTTTTGTCTCCTGGTAGAAAAGTTAATTAGTGGTGAGAGAAGAGAGACATGGTAAAACTGGGCTGTCAAGACAGATAGACCATTCCCAAGTTCGGACTCCAAGGAGGAGAAAGAAGGAAGAATAAGATTAGTAGTATGGTTAGAGAGCCTTGTTTAGCTTTCAAAAAATATTTTTACTTGTGTGTTTCTTTGCTTACTTGCCTGCATATTTGTTATATGGGTCTATGTACCAAGTATTATGCTCAGAAGCAAAGACAAAGAAGTCCAAATTGTCTGAAACCAAATCTACCTACAAATCACCCATTTTAGGATTTTGAAACACATGCAGGAACAAAACAGATGTGGTCCTTCCTCTTAGAGAAACTTCTGATCTCTTTCTCTTGAAATACTTAAAATATAGAAAACAGAATAATGTATCACATATTTCTGTATCTTCTCAAGATTTTACAAATGTTAACATTTTGCATATTTGTTTCAAAACTTTTACTTAAAGAAATAAAATCAAATAGCTACAGTTTGAGCTGCTTTGGCCTCTCTTTAATTTTCCTTCTTCTCGTCAGGAATGTAATTAATTGTCCTGAAGCTTGCATTTGTCCAATTCTTTTCAAATGTCTTACCATATACACACTGGTTCATGAAAAAATATGTAGCATGATTTTTGTAGTTTGGAAATTTTGAAATGATGTTTTTGGCATAAGATGATAACTTGCTTTTTATCCTTTACATCAGGTTTTTGAGATAATTTATTTAATATTTACTAAATACCTACTACTCCTCACACACTCATTTGTGCTAGAATAAAGCAGTGAACAAACAACCTAAAATCTCTGCCCTTATGAAGCTTATTTTCTAGTAGTGTGAACAGAAAATAAACAAGGGAATATGAAATAATCTATAGACTGCTGTTATGGACTGAACTGGATCCCCAAATTCCTGTGTGGAAGACTTAACCTACAATGTGACTCAGTTTAGAGATGGGACCAATAAGGAGGCAATAAAGGTTAAGTGAGGTCACAAAGGAAAGGCATTAATTCCATAGGACTGGTGTCTTTAGAAGAGGAACATCTGAAATTCTTTCTCTCCACGCATGTGCAGAGAAAAGGTCATGTGAGGGTACAGAGAAAGGGCACCATTTGATTGCCATGAAGAGCCCACACTAGACACCGAATCTACTGCCACCTTGATCAAGAACTTCTATCCTTGAGAACTGTGAGAAAATCAGTGTTTGCTGTTTAAATCACCCAGTTTGTGGTGTTTTGTTAGTCAGGCTGAGTGGACTAACACAGCTGCTATATATTGATCAGTGCTATCAAGAAAAATAAAGTGGGAAAAGGGGAGATGAAGTGATGGGGGATCAGATTCGAAGCTGCAATTGAGTGTCCTAACTATCAAGGTACTCTTGAGGAAAGATCTGAAGAAAGTGGAGGAGTGGGTGTGGCTCTCTGAGCAAACAGGAACTGCAGGTGCAAAGACCGTGAAGCAGGAGGCTGCCTGGCATGTTCCGGCCCAGGAAGGAGGCTGGAACGGCTGGGGTGGAGGGAAGGAGGGCAGCGATGGGGCAGATGAGGTCGCAGGGTAACAGGCCAGATCATGTAGAAACCATGGCAGAGATTTTAAGCAGAGGTCTGCCATTCTTTTAACAAGTTGCTCTGAATGGTCCTTTGGAGAAAAGATGAAAAGAGACCAAGGGCAGAAGCAGGGAAGCCTCTTGTAAAACTTACTTGAGTAGCAAAAGCAAAAGATGACGGTGAGTTCAGTCAGGCAGGTGGCAGTGAAGGTGAGGAGAAGCGATCAGATTGGGGGTACATTTTGATGGCTCTGAGCAACCTTGGGAATTGTCTTGCCAGTGAGGAAGGCTGCATGAGGGGCATAGGACCCTAAGTCCACGATGCTACAGTGGGACGTAGAATACACAGGCTGTGGGACTTTGGGTCTGGAGCTCAGGGGAGAGATCTAGGCTGGAGGTACAACCTTTAAGTCAAGAACTTGCACAAGAACAGGATTCAGAGCCATAAAGAGGATGAACTTACTTAGAAAGTAAATACTGATAGAAAAGAGAAGTCCAAGGAGAGGTTATGGAGATAACTAGTAACCAGCAAAGGAAGCAGAGAGACTGGCCAAAAATCTGGGAGGAAAACCAGGTGTCAGAATCTGGATGTTAAATGATGAAAATGCTTCAGATGGGTCAAATTGATCAGTTATTATATATGTAGCTCTAGGTCATTCATATATTTCCCATAAAATTTTCTATGTTATGAATAGAACCACTTTTGTTGAGGCATTTCTGTAATAATAGATATTTTGGTTATTTATGGTGTTGCAGTTTTATCAGTAATGCAGCAATGACCATCTGGGTCCATGAATGACAGCTTCTTTCAGGTACACCTTGATGGAGCAATGCTGCATTGTACAATATGCATCCTCAGCTTTTCTGGATGTTGCCAAATCGCTTTTCAAAGTGATTGTCCCATTGATGCTCCCACCAGTAGTATCTGACAGCTTCCATTCTTGCTCACATGGTGCTGTTTAATTTATTTTTTGACAGATGGGTGTGAATCGGTGTCCCATTGTTTTAATTTGCCTGACAGTCCTAGTGACCTGCATCTTATCTGAAATGCCTATTCAGAACCTTTGCCCATTTTTCAACCAGTTTGTCAACCTTATTAGTTTGCAAGCACTCTTTAGGTAAACTGGATACTAGCCCTTTGCTGGTTAAACACAAGGCAAATGAATGAATCTTCCAGTGTATGGCTTATCTTTGTGAGTAGTATTCTTAGTTGTACATTTTTTTAAAAAACCTTAATGTATAGAGCATAACTGGGAGGAATTAGTTTTAGAGAGATGGAAGACTTGTAGATAAATTTTTAAATTGATGACAAAAAACAGTCTTCCACCTGATAAGCTATTATTTCAAATCAATCCAAATAATTTATTAATCGATCGAAAGAGCAAGCCAACTAGCCATATTTTAAAAATGGAAGGCTACTTGGTAGGGTGAAGGGAGGAAAATAAATCACTACCTATGGAACTGAAGGAATTCTAGGCAACACTGAGAATGCAGCTCAAGTGGTGGAATGTGACTGTTCATCAGCTCCCGTATATGCGTTTGTCTGATTTTCCTCAAGCTAGGTTCAGCCTCCCAAACGAAGGCACAGAGATAGCACACACTGAGCTCTTTCTAGTGTCGAGGTTTTCTAGGAGGCTCTGAATAAGAGAGGCCCTGAAAGAACAAGAGGGTTTACATGAAGGTAGAAAGGGGATGGTTTGGAAGTTGCATGAATGGGTGAGGACCCTGCTGCTCCCACCTGCCTACCCAGAGGTACATGGGGTGCTGCAGACTGAATTATGTCCCCCCCAAATTAATTGTTGAAAACCCTAACCCCCAATGTAGTCGACTATATATGGAGATAGGGCCTACAAGGAGGAAATTAAGCTCAAACAATATCATAGGGTAGGGTCCTGATACAATAGTATTAGTGTCCTTATAGCAAGAGACACCAAATAGCTCTGCCTGTCTTTCACTTTCTCCATCTCTCTCCACCATGCAAGTGTACAGTGACAAGGTGGCCATCTGCAAGCTGAGACTAAAGCTCTCACTGATCCAGTGGGATCTTGATCTTGGACTTCCAGTCTCCAGAGCTGAGAGAAAATGAATGTCTGATATTTCAGCCATCCAACCCATGGTATTACGTTATGGATGTTTTGTCATTATCCAACCTAAGCTACACGAGTAAGGGGAAATAAGCCACTGCCATTGAGAGGCCTAAGCAAGAACTGTATATCAAAGGAGAATTATGGTTTCAATCAAGGGAAAAAGAGAGAAGACATTTTCTGCAAGAAACTGAAGACGTAGGTCCGTTTGTTTCCTAGGAAACTGAAACTCAAAGGACACAGTTCTCTTTATCCCACAAAGGTGTCCCACAATTATGGGTGATACTTTTAGTTTGAATTTTGGAACCTCATATTATTAAAATAGGAAATGTATTGTTTATGGTAGAAATATTTTTAAAATTTCAAGCTGGAATTTTTATATGTAAAAATATACTGGTTTATTTTTATGCTTTTCATATTATTTTTCTAAATGACAAGATATGAGAAAGAGTTTCTGGCTAGTATTTTCAAGCATATAACCTAATGTGTGCATAGTTACAGCAAGTGGAAAACCTAATTCAATAAAAAAATCTTATCATATTTTGTTTTCTGACACTAGTTTTTGACATATAGGAGGGCTTTTAATGTGTTTATAGTAAATTTTATATGGTGAATATTCCTTATGGATCTGGTGATGATTATATCTTGAAGAAAATTGGCACACTTTTAATTTTAGTCTCTTTAACTTGTGTCTGATTATAAGGTACTGCTTTTGGCTTCTGTTTTTGCCAATGGTGTTATATGCATACAAATAAACACATACAACAACTAATAAGATTAATATAAAATTCAAAACAATCACAACTTCTATATTAGTGATCATTGTTCCAGTAAAGAATAAACAGTTATGAATATGCGGCTCCGATATATACCAACTTCCAAGAATGCTAAGTCACTGAGTATTCAGAGGGTCTGTAGTTACATGTAAAAGATAAAATTATTGTGAGTATTAGTTTTTATCAAAATAGATATTGAAACAGATGACACTAGTACCTTAATGTAAAACCATCCTCAAGAAAACTTTTCAATTTGCTGAGGTCACAAACTAGCCTTATTCAAACACTCACATATTTAAATTTTTATCAGCATTCCCATTGTTCCTGACTTAATATTTGTATCCCCAGATATTTTGAGGTGTTGTCTTTATCATGTTTCTTTTACCCTCAACCTTGATGTCTCCCTACAACCCGGTTCATCTCTTCATAAATAAAATAACTTCTATTGTTTTTAACTATCATATAATAGCACAGTTTGGGGAGGGCACTTAAGATTTCCTAGAAAAGGAATATGCATATCATCTTTGAATGTGTATCAAAAAATATTTCATTTTGCTAATAGTTTTAGAATAAGACATTTTCAGCGTCCCATCATCAGTGAGCTCCACGGCTATGCAAGTATAATAAGTTCTAATAATTTTATGTTGAGATGTTTTTCTCATTGAGAAGTTTGGCTGTTACTATCACAGTGTAAATAAATCCTTGACGATAAATCTAGTTGCTCTTGAAGAGATTTAATATTTATCTGTGTGCCTTGAAAATACCTTCTCCAGATCAGGAGTAGGATGATGATCCTGGCAATAAATCAATTTTAGTGTGCTCTTTTTTTCATATTATATAAAACTTTGAACACTTTAAAGACTAAATAAATAAAAATTGAAAAAAATAATTTAGGACAGAGTGAGAAAGAATAAGAAAGAATAGCAAATAAATTAAATCCCACATACAATTTTTAAGGATTTTGGATGTTTTTCAAAAGTTTGAATTTATTTTTGTTTACTTAGAGTAAATGAGAGCTAAAACAGTGAGTTGTGTATTCTCAAGGAGCTTAAATAGAAAATAATTCAAAGGTGGAGTTCCAAATATATATATTTTTCCCTCATATCCTTATTGGGGAGCCTTTTCCTTGTTCTCTTTCAATGGGATGTAATTAATGCTAATGGCTCTTCAACACACACATGAATTCCTTTTTACTCCTTTTTGTTTGTGCCACATTTTACAGGTTCCAGGAAGGCCCTTTGGTTGCTATAAAAGGCCCGTCCAAAGCCAAGAGGGCAAAAAGAACGTGGAGACTACATGCAGGAGACCTGGGCCAAGAGTTTGAAGAGAGCATTTGTATCTGGCGGAGCTGGCTGCCCTCGGCGGGGACGTGGCTGATGGGCCTTGGGTCTCCTGAGCAGATGTTCCCTCTCCAGAGACTTAAAAGACCACACACCTCCCTCCTACCGCTCTACAAATGAAAATGGAGGATGTCAGAAGACATGACAAATAAGCTTTCGTATTTCTTCCATTGCCTTTAGTCACATTTTAAATATGCTAGATGGCCCAGTGGACATTTATTTCACCAGCCCACCTAGAACAGAAATAAATATGGCTACATAGAACTAAATTTACTGTCAGAAATTGTTTAGTCACCTCACATAGTGAGGTGAAGGACAATCAATTCAGTTAAGAAAGAGCAAATACAATCTCAATTTTAAAATGATAGTGATCTTCCAGCTAATATTATTATCATTGTGGAAAATATAAGGAGATATCCTTAAAGGCCCAGTTAGAGATAATGTGTTTAATGAATAAGAATGTGTGGAGAAAATGGAAATTATGGCCAGGATCCTCACAGGGCTTTAATATCTCCCATTGTAGACCTGAAAGAGCCTGTTTGAATAACTATGAGAGCAGCAGGACGTTTACTGGAGGATTGCCAGTGAGTCATGGGGGCACAGGACCCAGGAAGGGGTGGAGGGGAAACAGCCATTCCCTCCTTTCTGGTTCCTGAAAGACAATTGGCTGGGGGCCTGCCAGTCACCATAGAGACCCACCCACAGAGCTCCGCCCTTGTGCTAGGGCTGGGGAAGGAAGGAGAGCCGTGCCAGCAGAGAAGTGGAGAGCTTAGGGGAGCAGAGAGAGTGAGCAGGAGGCAGCGGCACTGGGGCCAGGAGAGACTGAGGCCTACCATCCTGAGAATAAATGTGGTATGAGCCCCTTCTAACCCCCCTAATTTGCTCTTGTCTTTATTCAGTCTTAGCGAATTTATGGTGAACTTGCCCGGAAAGGGGAACTCCCTTCTCCTGGAGCAACAGAATGCTTAAATGATTACCTTTCTAATACACATAAAAGGTAGTATTCTTACTGTCACTATTAATGCCTAATTGTTTTGGCACCATTAGTGTTATATTTCCAGAACATTCTCTCTCAAGTTAAAATCATCTATTTAATTTTGTGCAATTGGAAAGAATTTGGCACTGTTTCCTACAAATGTTTTTGAGAGTTTCCTTATTCTGAAGTCAAAGTCCAACATTTTTTGTAATTCTGGGTATAATTTAAAAAATATTTAAGGCATGTTTTCTTCCAATTTATAGTTACCTCATTTCACAGAGAAGTGACACTTTATTACCCTAAGAAAATAAACTGTAGGCATTTGCTTTTATGTATTTCAAGGTCAGGAAGGAAATGACAAGTAGCATAACCTCCCAGATAGTAGAATATAGGCAAATACAATTATCTAGAACCATATTGCTAAGGTATCAGTCAATTAATAAAAATAATGCAGCTAATAAACAAAAATGTTTCATTCCTTCACTGATAAACTGGCCATATGAGAGAAATTCTAGAGAGGACCCCTGGGCACATTTTGAGCTTTGTTCCTAGGTTATAGAGTACTGGGAGTACTGAGAGAATTATCACATGGCAAAATTAGGCATTAATTAGACATTCACCTATGAATATATCCCATGTTTGGCACTGTTAATTTTTTATATTAAAAGGTCAGCAAAAACATCCAAAAGGAAACTATTTGTGATTTCCTTCTGTTTTTTTTTTTTTCTCTTTCAATTGTGTTCTCAAATAAGTCATTTCCTAACAAGACAAAACAGGCTTATTATGGAAAAATGTTAGCCTGGATCACCATTGGGTTTTCTGTATTTTACATTAAATAGAAGTATCATACTCAAAATATATTATTTGACAATCATTTAGTAGTTTCAGGTTAAAATTTTATCTAAATTTCCCAGTTCAGTTTTCAAAACTTACTGCTAAGGTAAGAGAACTGGCAAAGCATGGAAGCAATTACTAACGTTTCCACTATTGCCAAGACCCTGGAGTTTTGTTCCATTTCCTTCTGGTGAACTAGCCTTCGGTTTCACCAACTGATGGAGCAGCCATGCCCTACGGCTCCTTATCACTGCCAGACGTACTTCCCTTTAGAAACAGAAGTTCTCTGGCAAGCAGAGAATCAGGAATCTGTCTATACTTTCTGTGGGGACAGCTGCCAGCTCCCCACACATCAACACTTGTCCTTCTAGTCTCAGCTGACGAATGAAACTTCTAAAGAATAAATGTTTATCAAGTAGGCATAGGAAATACCACGGACATATTATAGTCCAAGGATTTAGTGGTGATGGGAATTGGAAGAACTCTGAGAAGAGTGTCTCCTGAGTTTTTTGTTTGTTGTTTGTTTTGTTTTTAAATCTTCTCCTGCTCAGAGTGAAAGAGATTCACAAAGTGAGAGTTGACAATATCATCAAAGTTCAGGTTCATTACACTTGATAAAATGCTAATAATAGACATTAGCAATTAAGCAAAGAGCTGTGCATATTAACTGGATGTCTGACCAAACTCTGCAAGAGGATTTTCACCTGGCCCTGAAATGCCTACAGAATGGGACCAAAGGTGAAAACACAGGCATCCATCTGTGGATGAGTAAATAAAAAAGAACAAAATAACAATAAAAGAACCTATGTAATGACACAGCAGAAAAAAAGGAAATTGTCATCCTACAAGCTGAGAAAATGACACCAGGGACCAGAAATAATAATAAAAGGAAATTGCAATAGCTTTTGGACTCATTAAAAGGATGCAAAACAATATCCAGCATCTATGGTAACAGGTGTGAAAGGCACATGAAGAACAGGTTATGCGGATATAAAACAGGAAAATGGAATGGAAGGTGGCTGAGAAAAGGAAGATTAGCAGAAAAATTCAAATGCAATGAAAAACTTAAATTCACATTAGACATTAAGATTTATTTAAAAATCAAATCAGTGATAAAGTGAAAAATCTCAATTATTTTCGCAGAAAGAAAAATGCCCAAAAGATTAAAAAGGGGGCAGAAGAAAAAAAGATGATAGACATGGAGTACAAATTATATGAGAAGAGTAATTTTAGGGGTTTTAAGGAAAAAATAAAAACAATTTGAACATAAACAAGCAAACAAAAATCTGAGTAAGTCAAACAAAAAATCATACCATGCTATACATAAAATAATGGAAGTGTCCCTTCCCTAAGACATTCTTGGAAAAATATTTTGAATTAAATGGTTAAAGAAAATACTGAAGGAACAACCAGAAAAACTGGATGCCTTTATATTTTTATTCTGCATTACTAAATGTTGGGAAATTTTGGTATAATATCTATGTTTTTAAAGGAAAAGCCTATAACTAAAGAATTTTTTAACTAGCTAAACTGTTTTTCATTTGTAATGCCAGCAAAAAAGATACTCTTTTATAAGAAAAATTCAAAATATACCAGCCACCTATCTAGTCTGGAAACAAATGAAATAAAGATATATTTCAGATGAGACAAAAATCAGAATTAAGAATTTAAGAAGGTAGAAATGGTTATAGACACAGCAGAGGCAAATCTTTTCTCTTCTTAGGAAATATACCAGAAGAACTTATCTATAATATGGAAAAAAATTTAAGCATAAGGAAATGCATTATAATACAATTACAGTATAACTGTAAAAATTCCCAAATTTTCAACAATAGTAAACCATGCAATAAATTTACAGTGAATTTTAATGATGTGGGTTAATTTTGTGATGAAATATTTAGTGAGGAGCAGAGTATAAACTGATAAATCCATGCATTAACAATGTAAAGGTAAAACACATGTGACTTTCATCTGTAATATTTTTTATCTTTAAGAAGATATCTGAAGTAAATGTTAGAAAATATTAACCTTCAAATTTGGGGCAGTTGCCTCTCTGGATTTTTTTTTTTATCTTCACTAAGTTTTGAAAAAGTTTTTCAAAACTTTTTTTTTTATCATATAAATATATTGTAAGTAAAACTTACCAAGCTTATCACTTTTGAGGACTGATCTTATGGTTCTTTTTTCCTCCCATTATTTTATACTTTCCTTTAGTTTCTTGATATTCCCTACAGAAAAAAATTACTCTGTCCCAAATGAAAGAAAATCATCCATCCACCAGGCTTCAGAAATGAAAGCTTTTCAAGAAATTCTAACACCCACCAATTATTAAATGAAACATAACCTTCCCATCAATTCCTGTTCCATAAAATAAAAGGGTTAACATTTCTGCTTCCTAGAACTGTCATGAGGATTATGTAATAAAATGCTCTGCAGAAACACACCTCTATGAGAAGGATATCTTTTGAATGGCTATCATTTTTTGGAAGGGAACAGACTTTTACTGGAATCAGCCTGGTTTGGTCTGCGGCTGAGAGGTGCAGCCATCATTCTTGAAGTTAGAATTGGAGTTAGCCTGCTAAAGGAAGCCCTATTGAATAGGCAACAGTGTCCATTTCCCTTGAAAGATGGAGTGGACCAACACCGATGTCATTCTTTGACTTCGGCAACATTAAAGAGAACAATAGAGGCAGAAGCAGAAATTTTGCTGCAGAGGAAGCCCTGATCTGTTCAGTAAGGCAGGACAGGGTGAAGCACAGGAAAATCCATGAAGACAGTGGGCAACGGAGTGTTCTCATTCTTCTAAGGCGAAAGTGGTCGGATTCAGAGAGGCAACAATTAACTGTCAGTCAGTCACCGGACCCTGGTCCTCTTCTTCCTCAGTGCAGAGCTAGACCACGTTTCCCTGCTTTCCTTGAAGTTAGATTTGTCCTTGGGATTGAGCTCTAGACTGTGGCATAGAAGCAAAAGTGATGTGCATCTCAGAGACGAGTGCTCCACCTAGAGAACCCTCCCAAGAATGACCCTTCACTTGTCTTCCTTTGACAGGCTTGATATAAACAACCATGATGACGGGTCTGGCTCTCCTCACTGCAGACAGGAGGGATTTCTACCAATTTCTCCTGAGTATTCACTTTGGGTTTTTAATGAGCACAAAATAAACTTTAAATATATTTACCCACTATAATTTTTAGTTCGTATGTTACAGTGCTTCGCATTGCCCTAATGGAGGTCTCCTCATACCAGGACGTAGCAAGCTGAAGATACAAGAATTGAGGTCCCCAAACCTGAGAGCAGCAGGGAAGAGGTAAAAATAATGGGGGCCCTCACGAAGGCCTGCAGATTTTGTATCCAGGCAGCAGAGTATAAGTAAGGTCCTAGGGCATGTTCAAAGCTTTGTGGGTTTTAATTGGCAGCCTTGACCTTCATATAGGTATCAATAGTAAGGACAGCATCAGGCCCAACTGGAAATCAAAGGGAGTGTTATACACTATTTTATTCTCATAAACATACAAAAATATCTATAGCCCCTTCATCAGAACAAAACAAAACAAATTACAAAACACCCCTCGATTCTGTATCTTCCTTTTATCTGCCCTTCTCTCAATGTCTCTGCCCTTCTCTCCAGCTAAACCTCAGGAAAGAGGACACTGTCTACATTTGCTGTCTCCATGATTTATCAAGGAGTCATCCTCATATCCCAGTGTGGTATCTGCCTCCACCATTCCAAAGTACCAATATGACAGATGACTTTCATAAAGGTGACTCTAATGGAAACCCTTCAGATCTCATCAAACTAAAATTTTCATCAGCTTTCAATAGAACTGACAACTTGTTTTCTATTTAAAACTATTCATTGTTTTTCATTGAGCTCAGAATAAAATATAAGAATTTTTAACAGGGACTAGGTAATCTGTGTGAGAGCTGGCCATTCACTGCCTTCCCCATGTTATATCTCGTATATTATAAAGTGATGGTTTAAAGCGCAGGGACTTTTATATTCAAATCCTTGTTGAAATACTAATTTCAATTTGACCTCTGCAAGTTACTTGTTTTCTCTCTGCCTTAGTTTCCTTTACTTGTAAAATGGGGAACACCACAGTGCCTACGTTATAGATTCATTGTGAGAATCAAATAAGATAATGCATAACAAGTGGTTAGAACCATGCCTGGCACATATTGAGAGCTATATTATTACTACTACATTTTTATGCCTTTACACTTGTTAAATATCTTTCCATCACACTGGATTTCTTGCTGGTCCTTGAGCCAAGTTTTATTTATTTCCCCTTCCGCCAATGTGATACCCTCCCACATGCTTTCTCCCACCTGGAACACTTATTCCCCTATCTCCCTGACTGGTTTCTTTTCATTCTTTCCTTTGGGGAGGGTTTTTACTGCCTTCTCTAAAATTGCTCCTCATTTCTATTTCTTAACAATGCCCCATTCTTTTCCTTCATGCACATAAATCAATTTGTAATTGTTTTGAAACATACACTCACATTTGTATTTTTTGCTTTTCTGCCTTATTGAGCTCTAGACTTCATGCTAGTTATCATGCATGTTTTGTTCACCTAGAGCCTACCACAGCACTTGGCACATAATAGGCTGTCAATAAACATGTAGTGAGTGAATGCATAAATAAATGAATGTAAAAGCTTCTTGTGTCAGGTTCCAACTTTCCCAGCTGGTGAGCAGCCCTGCCTGAAAGAAGATGAAGGGCAATGTATGTAAAAAGTGCTGTAGATAAAGGAGACAGACAAGGCAGTCCCTATAGAATGTGAAACATTTCATATTTAAATATAATCATCTTTGTAGTAATGAAGAGCTTATTCATGTTCAGATAATACCGTTGACATTTTTATGTAACAAAGTATATATAAGTAAGATGAAATTCATCTCTTAAGTCTTCACAGTATCTTTGTTGATCTAGAAATGGTTTATGTTTCAAGTGCTATTAAGCTCATTGAAGGCAAATCTTAAATGGTGCCTAGCATTTAATAATGGCATTGAATAAAGTAAATGCTCAGAAAATGCTGATTAATTAATATATCAGTTAATAGTTCCCTTGAAGTGGTTGGGTAGATGTAATTGCCTATTTGATTGTAAGTGACTTGCATCTAATTCCATATTTTGTTGGAAGCAATCCTGCCAAGTGAAATTGGCTGGAATCTCTGGCTAAGCTCAGCTTACTTTAATCTTTTTGGCTTTTCCCCCAAATATTTATAGTTTTCTTTTCACTGTCAGTGATTTACTGTTCCACCATGGTTCACAGAGGCCAAAAGCATCAACCTTAGTATGTATACAGTGTTGCTGTCAATGTCTTGAACAAATTTTCTCATTCCAAGGGTATGGCAAAAAATTTCCAAGCATAAATTACATGCCCTCTTTGACTTTAATTTAAAACATTTTTTACTGAGAGCATGTTATATGCCAGACATTACCTTCAAAGGTGATTTCAAGTGGAATCACGGAGAGAGAGAGAGAAGACATGTTCTGCCATATGGTACAAAAGCCTTGTTCTTTTTACTAGTGGTTTACATGCTACAGATGCCCCCAAGCTTTTGCAGTGAGTTTTTTTTTTTTTTTGGAATATATAAACTGAGAGAGAGAGAAGCCCAAAATGTTTGTGGTAGATAACATGAAAAATTAGGCAGTAGCGTGATTATCATTATTGACTGTATTGGTGTTAGGAAATCCCCTCCCAAAGGCTATGCATCTATCTTAAAGAGCAGAAAGGGGGCTGTATGGTAAAGACTTCGAACTGGGGGATTACATTCCAACTCTGTAAAATACCAAGAGGTCTGCTTCTCCTAGGAACGCGTGTTCAATACCTCACGCTGGGCACTGTGAGAATGACGGAGATTAATGACGGAGATTGTCTTTTGAAGTGTCTCCTTCTCCCTGTCTCCTTTCGCAATCCTCCCCTTTATTTGTTTTCTGATTTAACAGTTTCCTGGGGCCCTGCTAATGCTCTACCTCTAACAAATGCCTGAACATTGTACCTTTCAGATCCTCAAAACACATACTTCCTGTTTTCCTCATCACTTTTTATCTCAAGATTCTCCATTCTGCTAAATAGCAATTTAATCAGTCAACCAGCTCTCTCTGTCATGAGCACCAAGCCTAAAGGAGGAGGGGGAGAAACTAAGAGTCCAAAAGCCAAATCTTTCTTTTGCTCACCTACCTCTTGATTCCTTTTAATTTTTTAATTAATATTAGGCTGCTCTAATTTCTTCCCCACCCATTTGTTTCATGTACCCCACAGTAGCAATTTACCCTTTTTTCTAAAGAGATTAGAAAATAACAATTTTCTTTTAAATTCTTATCTCAAAACTCTTTTCTTGTTATAATCTTTTCATTGCTCATCTCTCTCCTCCTTACTTTCTAATTAAGCACATCCAGTATCTTTTTATCCAATTGCTGGTCCCAAACTAGATTTTCCAGCTTAAATTTTGTTAAAATAGTGAAACATCTCCATTCATTCATTCAGTAAATAATTATTGGGCGTCAGTGGCCAGAAACTAGAATTGGCCCCAGGGAAGTCTAAATCCTTGTGCCCACTCCTGCAGGTGCATAAAGTATATAGTATTCATAGTAATGAAGAGAAAGCAAACGTTGACCTGGTTTGTGATCGGTTTCAATCCAAGCATAAAGTCAGGATATGTATTAAACCTTGTTTGAGTATTTGCATATTGTCATATTGGTGAACTGCTGCCCCATCTTGCTTGCATTACACAAAGAAGTGTGTGTGTGTGTGTGTATGGTTTTTCTCAGTACTTATATACACAGTGGAGGAAGAAAGAGCAACTCTGAATCTTCTGTCCCACCAAGAAAAGACCCAGAGCCTTGCACTAATATAAAATTTAGATCAGTGGACTCAAATTTAGGATTCCAAACAAAAATCTCTCCCATTGATATTCTTATGACTCATATTGAACCTTAGATGAAAATGACTTCCCAAGGTCCCAGGCAGTATATGAAAATCTCTCCCTAGAGCCCTAGAGTACAATACAGGACACTGATCTAAAGTCTTGGTACATTTTATGCCTGCTCCCCTGCTGACAGTACCAGCATGCCTTCCACAAGGTACACAACTACCTCTGATAGAAGGAACCAGGGATCCATTCTGAGGGTCAAGGCCAGCAAGCTCATGGCAGCTAATGTGGTGCGCGGTAGGAGATGATTGCAAGTTGATGGTGGATGCGCTTTTCCAGGCATGTAGAAAAGTTTTAGTACTGCAGGTGCAATTACCACTTAGCAAAGAATCAGCACCCTCTTATTGAAATTAGAACATAAAGTGAGTCAGGCTGGTGGACAAATTGCAGTACATGGCCCTGCTGTGTTAGTGACCTATATTCACTTTCCAAGCTTAGTATGAAGTTCCATACCTGCAGCTAGCAATTTAGTGGAGGACAGCAAGAAAGGTAATGTGTTCATGGAAGAAACAGGGAGAATTCAGCTTTATGATATTTCTTCAGATAGCAGAAAGCCAGCTTAATATAGTGCAATCAACCTCCTTCCTCTAACTTTACTAATAATAACTCTGGGAGGAGTCAATTCCAAGTATGTGAATGAGGAATTGGAACCCCTAGTCAGATGACAGGAAGGGCAGGGCAGAACACATTTAACGACTCAAATGTCATTAAGAATGGGTAAGAAGAGAATCTAAATGTTCAACACAGAGAAGGAAAATGCCAGGTCTCAAGAATGCTTTTCATGGATGATAATGATTATATGGTTTTAATGCGAGATTCAGAATAAAGTTGTAAGTTTGAGATTTTTACTTTCCTCAGAACAGTCCTCATTTGAATGACCCTATAAATGGAAAATCAGCGAAAATTAATTTAAAAGAATTATAAAATTCTTGGCTGGAGAAATGATTAAAGTGATGTGATAAGATTTGTCTAGACCTTACATTAAGTTTCTTCTATTATGAATATTATGCTTTCCTACTAGTTTTTATTTAGGGGATAGAGGCCTCTTGTAATTAATTTGAACATGGGCACAAAATAAATATATAAAGAAAATAGGAAAATACTGAAATGTACAAGTACCTAAGTTCATGTCTAATTGGAAGTATTTTTTTTAATTACCTCCATAGATAAAAGTATTTAGAGCAAAAATGCTGCCTAATTAGAAATAATTGCTATTGATAGACTGATACTGGTCTAATAAATTCAGAGCTTGGAATATGATGAAAATTTACATATTACACTCATTTGACTCAACTCAATTCAAAAAATATTTGCGAAGAACCATTACAGACGCCAAGGATGGACAGAACATTTTAAAGGACACTGTTTAAAAATTTAGTCTTTTCCTAAAGTCTAGTCCTAAAAAATTAAAAACTCTTCGACAGCAAGGGCATAGGAGGGATTTGAGTAGGAGTTGTGTTCGAGGATTATGATAACCAGTGAAAAGTTCATTTTTATACCATATTTTTAGTGGCTAATGATCAGTTTCGATTAGGCTGAAGGAAGTCCACATACACAAAGAAGGTAAAGCTTTAAGAAGCAAAACATAGTAAATACTTAAAATTCTCCAGACTTTAAGGAGCAAGGGAGCTGAGAAAACATATATAATATTTGGCTTTTAAGGGATGAAAGAGAGTTGCAAAATTGGCAGCCAAATGAGAGATCTTTGAGAAGTCTGTGGGAAACTTGAAGCAACACCTATAGTTAGCTCTTTGGGGACACAAGATGCTTAGAGCGGGAAGAACTAGAAGAGGACAGAAGCTTGAATGGTGCTGTGTGAGTGTGTGTGTGTGTGTGTGTGCGTGCGCGTGCATGCGTGCATGAGTGTGTGTGCACACATGCGAGTTTGGTGATGCTCTTTTCATTGTTTCCTTACATTTCAGGTTGAAATTTGGGTTTGGAGATGATGGACCCCACAGAGGAGGAGATAATGTAAATGAAAGTAAATGTGTAAATAATTAAAGTTGTAAGACCCTGGGGATAATAAAAAGGCATCCTACAATATGGGAGAATATATTCGTAAATGACTTATCCAATAAGGGGTTAATATCCAAAATATATAAAGAATTTACATGACTTAACACCCAAAAAGCAAATAACTGATTAAAAAATGGGTGGAACATCTGAACAGATACTTCTCCAAAGAAAAAGTTCAGATGGCCAACAGGGACACAAAAAAGCTGCTCCACATCACTAATCATCAGGGAAATGCAAATTAAAACCACAATGAGATATCACCTCACACCAGTAAGGATGGCCACCATCCAAAAGACAAGAAACAACACATGCTGGTGAGGATGTGGAGAAAGGGGAACCCTCCTACACTGTTGGCGGGAATAGTTCAGCCACTGTGAAAAGCAGTATGGAGGTTTCTCAAAAAACTAAGACTAGAAATACCATTTGACCCAGGAATTCCACTCCTAGCTATCTACCCAAAGGGAATAAGATCTCAGATTCAAAAGGACATATGCACCCCTATGTTTATCGCAGCACTATTTACAATAGCCAAGATATGGAAGCAACCTACATGTCCATCAATAGATGAATGGATAAAGAAGATGTGGTACATATACACAATGGAATATTATTCAGCCATAAAAAGAAAAGAAATCCTACCATTTGCAACAACCTAGATGGAGCTAGAGGGTATTATGCTCAGTGAAATAAGCCAGGTGGAGAAAGACAAATACCAAATGTTTTCCCTCATTTGTGGAGTATAAAAACAAAGCAAAAATGAAGGAACAAAATAGCAGCAGACTCACAGACTCTGAGAAGAGACTAATGGTTACCAAGGGGGAGGGGTGGGGCAGGGCGGGTGGGGAGGGGTAAAGGAGGGTGAGTACGGAGGGAGAAGGGGATTGAGGGGCACTATAATTCACAATCAGAATATAGGTAGGTCACTGGGAAGACAGTACAGCACAGAGAAGACAAGTAATGACTCTCTGACAGTTTACTATGCCGATAAACAGTGACTGCAATGGGGGTGGTGAGGACTTAATAATATGGGTGAATGTTGAGACCACAATATTGTTCATGTGAAACCTTCATAAGACCGTATATCAATGACACTTTAATAAAAAAATTGTATGTGTGGAAAAGTAAAAAATAAAAGATCCTGGGGAGGCAAAGTTGCAAAGGCATCAAGAGCAGGGTTGAAACATCCATGTTGTCTGGGGGTGAAACAGTCACTGGCCAGTCTGCAGGGAGAGGGAGATCCTTCTCTATATTGGGGGGAACAATTCTTCCTACCCAGGTAAGAAGGGTTGGGGAGCAGATTGGGGCTGTACATAGTGGAGGCGAGTCTGAAAGGGAACAGAAATGGTAAAATTTGGAAAATTTGGATGAGAGGAGTGAGTTGGTGAGATTTTATGTGGTGTTCTGCCTACTCTTTTGGTAAGTATAAGGCAGGGATGTTGAAGCAATTTCTAATTCTTGGACTAGAATATGGGATCAATTTTGATCTAACTAATTCAGTGGTATATTCTGGGAGGCTTTAGAGAGGAAAGCTAGTTAGATGTACACTAGGCTTATTTTCATTATTATTTATAACACTACATTCTCCTTTGGTACCTCTCACAAACTACATTAGGTCTTAAAGTCCCTCTCAACCTTTTAGTATCCTTCATGTTTCCATTATTATTTCAGAGAGTGAATCAGTACTTCAAGTGAAACAAATATATTTGAGTTAATTTTTCAGTAAAATGTTCAAGGGATGGGAAAAAAGGGAAGCAGCGAATGTTTACTGCCTAATTTCAGTACCAGAGATGAGATTCTGAACTAAATCAAAATGACAAAATACAATGAGAAACACATTAACTGATTGTTGGAGAACACTTATTTTTTAAGAACAGTATTTTAATTTTTTAAGAACAGATAGCATATTGGTCAACTAACCTGAAATTCAAAAGGAAACATTCTATTCATAGAAGCTTGCTTGTAAGAATTTATCGTGCCAATTAATAGTTCTCAAAGTTTGTATTATGAATGTGCAAATAGAAATTTGACAAAATAATATGTTTTATGTTTGTAGATAAAATTATACTTCTGTTTAAAATGACCCCAAATAATGGCATTTCTCCCAAAACTTTCATTACCAAGTAAGAATTCTGATATTTTAGAATAGTAAACTCTTCAAAGATTTTGAGGAAGAAAATTCTCTGCGGTTCTTATAAGATAAGTAAGTAAAGTGATACCTTTAGAGACCAAGTGAATTTCTCAAGGTCATAGTTATTCAAAAATAGACAAAACTCTGTAGCCTTTTGCAACTCTTCATTCAGGGCTTATGCATTTTTCCATACCATGCTTATTGTTTCCACAAGTACTTTGAACCCGAAGCATCTCCTCTTTCTCAAGGAAATGTCTCTTGGAAGGTTTTATGATTGAGTGACCCACTTTGCTGGCTGACTGGCTAACGGAAATACATCTCCTTCCATATGTGGTGTTATTCTACAATTGTGATTTGGAGGAAAGAAGAGGCCAGGTGTGGGGATAGAAAGGAGGCTGGAAAATCATGACAGCATATGCTCTTGAAATTAATGAGCATCTATTTTTTTTCAGTCTCAGATTTGTGAAATTTAAAAGGTTTTTAAATGAAATTTTTCTGCTTTAAGGAGAGTTTTACAGACTCAAAAAAATAAAAAACCTCAGGGCAATTCCAAATAAGATGCTTAGGCTGTCATTTTTCTGATTTACCTTCTTTTATAAGTGCCTTATAAATAGATGAGGTGGTTTCATCTTTGAGATTTCGAGCTGTTTAATCTTTGAGTTGTCTGATCAATGAGATTCTACAAAGTTGTTATGGCTTGGATTGTGACTCCTCCCATCCCCAAATTGATATGTTGAAGTTCTAATCTCAGAATGTGATTTTATTTGCAGATAGAGTCTTTACAGAGGTACTGAAATTAAAGTGGGTCATAACTAATAGGACTGGTGTCCCTGTAAAAGGGGGCTAGCACTGCTTTTTTTCACTGACAAAGGTGGTATCTAGTAGGAAAGCACTGTGAGACAAAGTATAAAATTGAAAATACAGTTCAGGATTAGAGGGTAGACAATAAAACTAGGAGGATCCTAGATTTTTTTTTCGCAGAGACATTGCTCACTTGTACAGTTTTGAACAAGACACTTAACCTTTCTATCTCACTGCAAATATTTTTTTATTGTCTGTAAAATGGTAGAAATACTTCTACTTCCCTTGATTTATAACTTTTTTTTTCTCAACCGTTTTATTTTTGAGGTCTCTTTTTCTTATTTTTCCTTGGTGTTATATCTATGTATATATACTGATTTTGTTGTCAGGTGTAATAAAATTTTATTGCCATACAGTAATAAATTCTCCTTCAGAGGACTTCTAAAGATCAGAAAAATTCAGCCTACTTCTGACTCTCCACAGTAAAGGGCGTATCATCTGATTTGTGAATATGAAGTGAAAACGTGTGTCCCATTGGCAGAAATTAAGCAAGAAATGTTGGCCTGACTATGGAAGTGTCACCTACAGAACAATGACCCTGATTCTAACTGTTAATC
Organism: Manis javanica; assembly: GCF_040802235.1. Lineage (NCBI taxonomy): Eukaryota > Metazoa > Chordata > Mammalia > Pholidota > Manidae > Manis > Manis javanica. The sequence goes on from NC_133164.1 coordinate 112,115,999, forward strand.
AGTTTAAGTGAGCTCCACATTGACTATGGAGAAACGCAAACAAACAACAAATGTGTCTATGTTCAAGAAGATTCTATAAAATCTGTTCCTGCAGAGAACCCAGGAATTGAATTTGGAGAAGCTCTTTTCCAGCCGTAATGAGCCACCTGCCTCCAGCTATAAAACCCAGAGAGAAAGGACAGGAGACGTGCGGAACAGCAAGAGGCAATTTCTAGCATTGTGCAGCAGTGGAGAGAAGTAATCTTTTGTGTAGTGCTACCAGCCTTTCAGGGGAGGTTAGTTTTTCATCGATCATTGTTTTAAGTGTTAACATTTACTTCTTTATGCACTGTCAACTTAAAAAATGAAGGTGAAAATTGTATTTGAGCGGAAGTCATTAAATGTTTATTAATTGCCAGTCACCATAGAAGGTATTAGAGAGGGAAAAAAAAAAAAGACAGGGAGCCAATTAAGCTACAGAAGCTCTCAAAGTGAAAGGACTCTTCAGACAGAGGAAAGCATCTTTGTGGATTACCACAAAAACGAAACAACACAGAGCTCAAGGACTATTTCATGGACGCATGTGTTGAAGATTTTGTTCTGCTTTGCTGTACCCAGGAGCAGTTTTCTGAATAAACTGCCATGAACCTTTCAGAAAGGGGAAGACAGGAATGCCTCCATCCTTATTGCAAAGAAGGATCTCCTCTTGTTTTCTAGGACAGAATGACATTAGCCTTTGGCTATCACAATGCCATTTTTGTATTACGTAGCTTTTTTAATTCTTTCCATTCTTAGTATTATAGTAAACCAACATGTTTCTCAGTAGTAAGGGGAGGCACTTTTCAATTTCTAAAAATGTAGGTAAACCTCATTAATTTGGCAACAGGAAAGAAAAAGGGTAATGTGATTTTTTAAAAACTCAATTATTATAGAGTTTGATGGCTTTAAAATATCTCACGTTCAAGGTAACTTATGCATGGGGCGCTTTGGCCTGGGAGCTCCCAGCGCCCCTGAAAACCCTTCCTAGTCATTTTAGGGAGTAAGATGACCTCTGGTGTTTTTATCATTGTTATTTTGCTGTTTCTGTTTTTGCTGTTGTTTCTTGTTTGCTTTTAGCAAAGGAATAATATGATCTGGAATATTCTTTGGGAAGATAACTCTGGCAATGATGAGGAGAAATTTAAGGCAGTAAATTTCTGAGGTAATTAGATATTTAGATAATCTGAACTAGGTAAGTGATAAGCCCGATAAGATAGGAGCAAAGAGCATATACATTATAGGGGGGGAGGGATATCAACAGAACATGTTTTATTTATACTGTCTCATTTTCTAGAGCACCAAGGCAAGCCATGCTCTATACACTGCAGTTTTATTAAACCAGGCTGGCTGAATAGATGAATGCACACCCATGAAAGGGAAACTGCTTTCATACATGAACAAATGAGTTAAAATTTGTAGAATGTGGGCAGTGAGCAACAATGTGACAATGATAAAACTACAATGCTAAGCCTTCATGGCTTTTGGTATTGGAGTGGTCTTAGGCCAGAGAAAGGAAACAATTATCAAGACCTGTTCTCATCAGTTTTGTAACTGTTGATCATCTTGGTGAGATATCCAATTCTGGGATGCAGGACCACAGTACCTAAAGAGCAGACTGCTTAGATGTGATGCTTGAAGGATGTGTACAGTTAAAACTGGTAGCAAACACCTGATCATGAGATTACCTGAGGAAGTAATGTAGACAGAAGACAGGAATGAAAGGAACAGAAGGGAGGTGGGGGGCATGGAGGGGCAAAAACCTGAAGAACACTGTTTATAACAGATGAGAGTTACATGACTAGCCAGTGACAATGGCACAGACATTGTCAGAAAGCTCTTTTCTAACATATTATTTTTAAAAATTCCTCTAATATGAAACTACTAAATTGGTAATGCTCTCCCTCCTTTTTCTTCCAAGAAAGATCTACCTTGTTCTCCTGTTTTAAATAAATAGAATAGACATATTTGAACTAATCAGGTGACAGTTATCCATTTTAAAGGTGAATATGAGGGAAAACATTAATGTAATACCAAATATAACAGGGAATGATTTTTTTAAAGTAACATCAAAAATTAATTCTGTGAAAATCATAAACTGTTTTGGTGTGTGTACTCATTTTACAAAGCATAATTTACTTTCTTATAAGTTATGTTAAAATTTGAATCCTAGTGGCAATAAAAATCTTAGATTTCTCTAAAAGCCCAAGCCACCCTTTTTTTTTAACAGACAGCTAAATTATATAAATATATATGTATACATATACATACACATATAGATTATTGCAATTGAGCATTCAAGATTTTACTAATTAAACTGATACATAATGAAGAAAGAAATGATGAGCTGTATTAAGATACCTAATTTTCATCACTTAATTTTCATACACATAGAAAGGTCACCAGTTAAAAATATAAAATAGATGGGACAGAGAGGACATCTTCAAGAAATGTACATACTGGAAGGTAAAATCATTTGGGAAATGCAGTCCTCCCATTAGTAAAGGGCAGCCATTATTGAATGACAGCAGACACCTACGCGAGATAATAAATACCCATAGGAGAGCCAACCCCATCTACTAACAAGGTACATAACAGTAAAAGGGCTCTGTGATTTCAAAAATAGTTTGGGCCCTGGCTCCTCCATCTGACCAAATCTCCCTGTAATTCCTATCTCTGCCTGGCCACTACTGCTATTCTACCTTGTACGCTTCCATGTTAAAGTGTGCATTGTTTAGTTATAAACAGGCAATTGCCTTCATTCATTCAATTGTCTAGAGAGTGCCCAGTTCAGGGACATGCACAGTGTGTAGCTAAGTTAAAAAGGAGGAGAAATAACACAGAAGCTGTAGTGCCTCACTGTTTGCTCAAAACAAAGTTAAGAATCTTCAGACATTAAAGCAGAAGACTTGAGAGATTGTGTAATGAACACTCCACATTTCTATCTCTGCCAATTTTGCAGCTGAAATCTCAGAAAGGTAAAGAGGCTTGCTAAAGTCACAAACTCAGGTAATGGCAAGAGCAATGTGGCATGCTTCCTTCGGGTGTGCATGTTGGGATGGTGGGGGAGGTGGGATGTTGGGGTTGGTGAGTAAGGCAGGGGCTGGAGGAATGAAGGAGATACTAGCCACCCAGTGAAAATTTCAAATTCAAAACTAAAGAAAATCCAAATACTGAGTTCTCTTAATGCTCCAAGCCCTTTCATTTTAAGCTCACTACTACTTCAACTGACTTTCATTCCTTGGAGAGTACTGGAGTAATCAAAGCCGTGTTCAGTTATGTGAGATTTATCATCACGTTCTGTCTTTGGAATTCTAAACTGTGTAGAAAAAGATAGTGGAACGTTCAAAATTTTCTCGAAGCCAAACAAGAATAAAGTCCATGCTTTCTTCATTTGCCTCCCATCTCACACGGCTTTCTGTGCCTTCTCTTGGCATCAGAACACTTAGCTGATAGAGCATCATCCTCTCTACGACACACTGTGACTTGCCTAAGGGGGAAGGAGTGGGACAGGAGACAAGTGACAGGGACAAACAAGCTACTGGAGTGCAGAATCCCATTTTCCGGTAAATGTCCTCACTGATGAAGAGAACAACACTGGAATACCAGCAATGACTTAAATAGAATCCTCCCCAAATCCACTCTAAGTTTAACTTTCTATGTAAAGCTGCCTTCAAAATTTTCTATAACCTATTAAACCATTTTAATGAATATCATATTGAGAAGGAAGGAGGCCATTATAGTGAACTTCCATTGTGTGGGGAATTTGCATTAATAGCTAAAAAGGGATTGGTCTCTTGTTCCTTAGCAACTGAGAGTGATTTCTTGTACATTATTTTCCCCTGTCTAAGATGACCTTGTTCTTTTCCTTCCTAATTTATAGTCCCAAGGAGAGAATGGTCTGAGCAAATAGTTATTAAAAAAACTGCCAGCTTCCTGAATTGTGCTTATTGTCAAACTAACATTAAGAAAGAGACAAACTATTCCCTCACTGTCCGGGCTGTGCTGAATGGGTGCTTCTGAGTTTGGGGGATTACCCTGTCCTAACAAAAATTAAACAATAACAACGTCTGACATTTGTGGAGTACTCACAGGGTGCCAGGCACTGTTCCAAGTGTTGTACATGTATGAACTCACTTACACCTTACAACAACCCTATGAGGTCAGGACTGTTACATTATTCCATTCTACACAGAAGGAAACTGAATTAGGAGAGATTATATAATGTGCCCAAGGTCACACAACCAGTAAGGGGTAGAACCAGGATTAAAATGGGGCACTTTGACTGTCTTTAACCTACAAGGTAGGGGTTTCTCCTACTGGACCAAATGTATGTTCCATTGTCCAACCTAGCATTTGTTCCTAGCTTATTATGAGATAGAGATCAGCCCAGAATTTCAGAGTTCAATGGAGTTTCTGAATTCTCAAGTCCTGGGATATGAGAGTTTAAATGTACTCTGGGAATCCTGTATTCCAAAGCCCCTTTGAACAACTAAAGATCCAGAGAACAGTCCTGAAACTGACACACACACAGGACTGAAAGGAGGACCTGGCCCAGGAGATTTGTTCTCAAGTCTCCTAAACACTCCAGTCCCTTTCCTCAGACCCCGTGTTGAATCTCAGGGCACTTCAAGAGAGGGGGCCCTTGTCATATGTTTGGAAAACTTGGTACTGATACAAATAATATCAATGAAAGTTAGCTATTATATACCAGGCAATATGTTAAGTGTTCTTATATACGATCTCTAACTTAGAGATTATTATCTGACCTATTACTGTACAAGTGAGAAATCTCCAATGACCCGGGTTTCATGTTACAGAATGGTGTTACGTCTAGTTTAAATCAGACTCAGTTTTCCATTTCTTGGCAACCTGCTGTAATGGATGTTGTCCTGCCTACTGATCTTCCTTGAAGACTGAGGCCTTATTCTCCTAGCTGCTGCCCCGGACAACTGCTGAAACTGAACAGAACTTCCAGGGTACGTGCCGCCTTCCCGGGGCCAGTACACACAAAAGAACGTATACAGGCCAATTTTCAAGGCCCACCTCAACCTCTAAGCTACCTGTGGTGTGGAGTGTTCTCTGAGGCCATACTGTGAGTGCATGATGTTCAACTTCTCTGTCTGACAATTAGGCTTCCTTTACTTTCCTACCTTCACAGGTGCGAATCCCAAAGCCCTCCCTAGAAAACTTCCTGCAGGCTAAGCTCCATCCCAGACACATGCCATTTTAACTTGTGTTTCACTGGAATCAAGCAACCTTTACCAAGGGACAAGAACATCTATTTATAGGTACAATAAACAAAAATATAAATGTATGCAAGTGTGTATTAATATATATTTATGTTTTGTTTATATTTTGTTTCAACTATAAACAGAGAGAAAGAGAGAGAGACCATCAGTCATCTCTCTCTCAATCTGATCATCCATCCCTGGTTCCAAGGTAGCAGACGCTCAGGATCAGAGCATCATCCTTGGAAGAGATGTGCTTGGCAGCGGTGTTTCATGTTCATTGTTCTTAGATCAGAATTTGACATTGCCGGGCCTCCATATTTTATTACAACTGTCCTCTAAATGGAAATCGGGAAGGACCTAGTTCAGTTTGAAAGCATCATACAAACTGCATTAGTTTCCTAGGTCTGTTGTGACAATGTACCACACACTGGATGGCTTTAAAAAGAAGCCCAGTTTGTGGGGGGGGACCTGGTATAGGGGAGAGCCTAGTAGACATAGTGTTCTTCATGTAAGTGTAGATTAATGATAACAAAAAAAAAAAAGAAAGAAAGAAATAAAAGGGGGATTACTCCCTGATAGGATAAAACTAACTGTAAATCAATGATTAATGCATGCTTTAAATATCCTTAATTTTAATCACTTAAAGGGTGTCAGATGATCGGCTATGGAGGTACATTTTTCTGATAATATTCCTTTATCTTAAAAAAAAAAAAGCAGTTCCTGTGTGGTAACCTCCAATGGTTCTACACAATGGTATAAAGGGCATATCAAAGTGTGGGCAAAGGGTCTGTCTGTGTTTATACAGAGGATCAAAGTCTAATTTGGCTACCCAGAATATGAACCAAGATACGATATGAAGAAGAACTTCCAACATCAGCACTCTCTGGAAGAGTCATACCAGAAGATGATCATCAAAAAACCTCAGCAAAGATCCAGGCACTGCTACAGCTGTAGCTGCATTCATCCCACCAGTTCCTGGACTTGCCATGGGAATGAAGAAGGAGATATCTAAGATGGCCTGTGCATACAGTAAAACAACAAATTTGACTGGATCTATACTGTTAGAACTTAACCAAGAATTAGGAGAAGTGCAAGTTGTAGTGCTCCAAAATCTTACAACTACAGACTATCTACTGTTAAAAGAACATATGGGATGTGAACAGTTCCCAGGAATGGGTTGTTTTAATTTGTCTGATTTCTCTCAGACTGTTAAAGTTCAGTTGGACAATATCCATCATATCACAGATAAATTTTCACAAATGCCTAGGGTGCCTAACTGGTTTTCTTGGTTTCACTGAAGATGCTGTTAATTATAGGTCTGCTTTGGTTATGTAACTGTATTCCTATTATGTTAATGTGTGTGCACAATTTAATTAGTAGTTTAAAACCTATACATGCTTAAGTTACTCTACAAGAAGATATGTCAAAGAAATAATCAATCTTCCCATGTTTTGTTCCGTCTGCTACTTCTATAGCTTTTCTTCTTCCTTCCTAATTACAACCCTTTAGTAGAATTTGTGCCTCATATCGAATTTACTGAGTATCATAATTCTTCCAAGTGGTAAAGATACCTCAAGACAAATGCTGGGCATAGAAGCCACAGGGCATAAATATGCAAAGAAGTAAAAAGCTAACCTTTTCAAACAATGTTGCTTCTCTCTCACTTACCAACTTTACATTTCCCTGTATGGCCCTGGATGATGACTGGTTAGCCAGAGACGGGTAAGATTCCTCAAGGGAGGAGCAACCTAAGACAGGCACAGTCGCAGGGGGGCCATCAGGTGAGAAATTGGGGATCAACAGAGGTGAGGCTTAGAACCTCACCCACCCTGTTTTGAGAGAAATATTCTGCATCCATGGATGTTTTATTGCCCTTGTCTAGCTTGGATTAACACTTAGTCTACAGGCACACACCTGATCATCTACATTTGCTCTCTTACAACACTAAACTATGTTTTCTACCTTTATCTTGCATCTACCTACCATTTCAGCATTTTATTAAAAAAATAATAATAATAATAATAAGGGAGAAATGTGGGATTCACATATAAATCAAGTATAAAAATCAAACGAATATTCATATTTGACCTGATTATTTATAGTTCACAATGCATGATCAAAACCGAAAGTTTCTGTGATGACTGCCCTTGTACTGTTCACCAGGTAAGAAGTTATTCACTATGTAAGAATTTGTTCACCATGTAAGAACTTGTTCGCTAGGCTTCAGAAGATTAGAGACTGATGAGAATTAGGCTTGGGGTGGATTAATGATTGTGCATTGAGCATTGAGTCCCCTATACAGAATTTTATTGTTGCTAACAACCATTTGATCAATAAATATGAGAGATGCCCCTCAAAAAAAAAAAACTAAGGAAATATGAATAAACTAGAGACTTCAATTAATAATAACTTGTCAATATTGGTCTATTAATCATAACAAAATTACCATACTAATTTTAAGATGTTAGTAGAAACTGGGTATGGGGTTCATGGGAACTCTAAACTATCTGTACATCAATTCCCTATAAATTTAAAACTTCTCTAAAAAGAAGTCTATTAAAATATTGAATTAATGTTAAATGTTTATATTATGATGAAAAAAAAAAAAGAAGCCCAGAAATTCAGTCTCTCCTCACAGTTCTGGAGGCTGCAAGTCTGAAATCCAGGTGCCGTCAGGCCGTGCTCCCTCTGAAGCTCTAGGGAAGAAGCCCTTCCGGTCTCTTCTGGGTTGGTGGCTCCGCAGGACCCCAGACTTGTGGCAGTGGCACTCTGGTACCTGCCTCTGTCTTCGCACAGCCTTCTTCCCTGCGTGGCTGCATCTCCATGTCCTTCCTCTTGTAAGGACGCCAGTCACTTGATTTAGGCCCACTTTAAATCCAGGGTATTTCACCTGGAGATTCTTAATTACAACTATAAATACCCTACTTCTAAATAAGGTCACATTTTGAGGTTTAGGTGGACGTGACTTTGCGGGAACACTATTCAATCCACTACTTGAACAAACAAGTTAGTCTCTACAGCACCCCTTCCTCATGGCACTTGGTTCCTTTTTAGTAATCTCAATTGCCCCACTCCCTCCCCATCTGTTTCTGTTGAGAGCATGGTCAGTTTCCCAGAAGATCCTCTCCTCCAATGAGGTTACATCAGAATTTGGAATTTCTGTCTCATTAATGCACATACTAAGATCTGGTTCATGGAGAGGTATCACTCAGAGTCCCACCAAACAAACAGAACCAGTAAACTGATAAAGTAGGTTAGAGAAAGACTGATTTCAAGGAATTGGCTTATATCATTATTGGAGCTGGAAAGTCTAAAATTTGTAGAGCAGGCCGGAAGCCTGGAAATTCCCAGGCAGGAGCTGGTACTTAGGTCCACATGCAAGATTTCTTCCAAAAGGAAACCCTAGTTTTAATACCTTCAACTGATTAGATGAAGCCCACCCAGATTATCAAATATAATCTCCTTCCTCAAACTCAGCTGATTGTAGACATTGACTACCTGTACAAAATGCCATCACAGCAACACCAGAAGAGTGTTTGATTAAATAGCTGGATACCATAGTTTAGTCAAGTTGGCTGGTAAAACCACCTTCCACAGAAGGGGTGGTCTATTGTCATCTCAACTACTTTATCTGACTTTGGAAGGGACTACGTGGTAATATCAGAAATAAGTGGGCTTGCCTGCTAGGTTTTTACACCCACAGCACAAAATTATTTTACTCATTATGAATTTAAAAACAATTTGCTATTCAGACCCTAAAATTATTCTTTTACACAGCAAGTGAACATAAAAATATTCTACAGAGGAAAACCAACAAAACATAGGCTGAGACCTACTGTATCTTCCTTTATCCTAATGAAGTTTAAACTCACCCAAGGCTCCAAAATGGTGAATCATAGAGTCTGGATTTGATGTCATGCCTGCCTGACGGCAGAGCTCACTCTTACTTAATTTCACACAGTCAATAAGTAAAAAGGCCAGGACTAGATCTCAGGGCTTCTGATGGCCCATTGCTAGTGCTCGTTCACCACACTGATGGTTCTCTATAGTCCTGAAATGGAGGCAGAATGGCAGAGTGCCCCATCTGAGAAAGGATAGAAAATATCACCTCAAGGTTTTTTTAGCTACAAAATGCTATATTTTATTCTAAGCCTTGCATTCTTCAAATCTAGGCCAAAGCAAATCTATTTAGGTCTACATAGGCTGCAGTGTCTTGTATAATAACTGATAATAGCAGGAGAGAAAAATTATGTTCTGTAAGAATATCCATTCACATACCCAGTTTCCATGAACTCAAAAAGCTCCATTCTAAGAAGGTAATTTCCTTAGGAGTGGAGTAAAATTAAGTCTTAGAAACAAAACCACCAGATCATCAACTCAGACCCTTAACATTGCTAGATGTGTATGCTTTTTCGACCTTAAAAAATAGTGTTGAAATACTTTGACAGGCTGTACAAGAAAAATTATTAACAGATTGCAGCCTTGTGTAATGTCTCTTTGATGGCCAAGCAGCTTTGTGAAGCAAACTGGAGCAGACTCTTGTCAGCCCAGACATATTTTCATAATTCTTATTTTGTGCCCATTGTTCATTGCTAAGCTCCACAGTTCTAAAATTTGACAGCCATTACCTGCATAATGCTATTAATTATTATCACAGGGAATATTGCTTACCATTTAGCGTAATTGCTTAGCTCTATAATTTTCTATGAGGCTGAAGGGATTGTAAATGATCAGCAGGCATTGGTTATAGAATTTAGGAGTTCTCCCAGATTTCCTTCTGTTCTTCTCTAGGTTGCAGGTTGCAAGAACTTAACTCATTTTCCTATTTGAAATTGGTCTCCACTGGCAAACAGTCACATATGTCTAAGAATATTTAATAGGATTCACGTTCCTGACACACGTCAGCGTTCCATTCAATCCTGTGTTTTCCTAGAGGCTCAGACTCTGCCCTGCAGATGCTGCTGTCAGCTGTTCCACCACCACAACCACGAAGAGAAATGTGTGTGCACATTGTAAGAGGGCATGACAAAGCCAGAGGGAAGAGCATCAGTAAGGGCAAGGCACATTTTTACATGAGTTCATTTGAATAATAAGGGATTCAGGGCAGTTGTTACAGACTGAACTGTGTTCTCCCCAAATTCATAGATTGAGGCCGTAATTCCCTATGTTTTTGGAGATGGGGCCTTTAAAAGGTGCAGTTAAGATGAAATGAGGCTATAGAATTGGACCCTAATCCAATCTGACTGGGGTTCTTGCAAGAAGAAGAAGAGACACCAGGGATGTGCATACACAGAGAAGAGGCCATGTGAGGACACAGCGAGAAGCTGGCCATCCACGAGCCAAAGAGGGAGGCCTCAGGAGAAACCCACCCTACCTACACCTTGATCTTGGACTTCCAGTTTCCAGAACTGTGAGAAACTAAGCCTAAGGGTTTTATTCTGGCCACCACAGCTGCTCTGCTGTGTGTGCAGAAGGCCAGACGTGTCAGAGATTAAGCTCTAATTGTCATTATCACAATTTGCTGCGTCACAGTCGTTTTGCTGGGTCCTTTCCATTCCCTCATCTCCCTGGGGCCACCTCCCCGACAAACTGCTTGTCCTGAATACTTGTCTCAGCATCATCTTCCAGGGGGACCCCAACTCAAAGACTTCGGAGTGCAGTAATGATTAAAATACGTTCCGTATGAAAAATACCCGTATCAGCACTTGATAAATACTGCTTAATAGTGGCAGCTCAATAAATGCTAATTTTTATAACAGGAACACTCACATAGAGCTGAACTGGATTCTTTTTCCTCCTCTAGTGTGAATTCTGTACTGAATTCAGAATTTACTAAGTATCTCTCTTTTGCCTGCCTATACCTTAATAGCTCTTAAAGGCTTACCACAAAGCTGGGAGAAGAGTATACAAACATGAAACAAAGATAAAAAATGTATCAGAAAGTGTAACAAATATGTTTCTTGGCATGGTTGAAGCCAAATGTGCCAGAGTAGCTTAGGCGGAGACCTTCCTGTAGCCAATGAAGCGGCTCCAGTTTGTTGGCCAGACAGGTTCTTTTCTCACCCACTTTGGTTGTTCACCTTTCTCTGGAGTCAGAAATGCAGTGTGGTTGGGATGGGAGTTGCCAGGGACAGTATCATTCTGCATCAGAATGATAAAATATAAAAAATATGATTATCCTTCATAATTTGTCTAGCTGATTGCTGTTGTACAAAGAATTCAGAGGCTGAGAGTCCAGGATCCTAGATGTTAGCCCAGGTTCCTGTTACTAAATGTGTTTACCTTGGGTGAGTCACTGAATTTCCTCTGCCTCTCGGATTAGTCATGTGAACATCCATGGGGACATTTAGGTTGTCTCAAATTTTTTTTCAAAGCCCTAAAATCTTGTGATTTTATTTTTAAGTCAATGAATGAATTTTATGATATACTAGCTTTCACATAAGATCTGACCCAGAGTTGGCTTGTGAGACAACCATGAAAAACTGAAGTGCTAACCTGCAAATCTGAAGTTTGGTTTGTAAAGAATTCACACAACCAGGAAGTGCATACCAGTTGGTATAAGCAAATATTCTAGGTTATTGTACGTATCATTTGAATGGTGATTTTTAACCGTCTGGTAATGCAATGCAGGGGCCTTGTCGGAGCCATCTGCTTAGCAGTGAGTCGCTTGCAAAAAGCCCTGAGAGCTGTACATGAGAGGTACTGTCTGCAATGGTACAAAATATGATATGCTGTATGGATTATTTGACCAAAAATCAATAAGCTGCTCTTTTTCCTGCTTGTATAGAAACACAAAAGTGAAACTGACTTGAAATCAAAATGAAACAGACTCCCCTATTTCTGGTGACCTAGATTATTAAAGAAGAGAATTGACCCAAGAGCATATACGATGAGAAGTAAATGGGTTTTTAAAGATTTTCTTTATCAAATTTGAAAACCCAACATGTGTCTTTTCTTATACTCTCCCTTCAGCAAGTGCAAAAATACACAGCACTTTTTCCAGTCACCCAAACTTGAAACCTTGAGCTGGCTATGCCAATGCCAGGACCTCCAGGGAACATATACACGTAAGATAAAAGGAAAAAGGAGTATCTCATCAAAGGGAAAGGGCACACACCCACTCCTAACTAACCTGGCACATGTCTGCCCACACCTGGAGGCTTTTGTCCTCTGCTTTAGCATTTGCTACTTTTCTTTCTTCATCCTTTCCACCAAGCTCTAAGCAGTCAGCAAAGCTGGCTGCTTCTCATTGCTTATGTCTCTCTCTCTTGCATTCTTCCCTTTAATTATGGCAGTCACCTTAATTAAGCCAGAATTCCCTCAGATGTCCACAACATTCTCCTAAGTGGAATTTTGTTTTTACTAATTTTCCTTCTTTGAGTAAACCAAAAATGAGCATCAATTCTATGTTACAATATTCAATCACAGGTTCTACTCAAAAGTGTGCCAAAGCTTCCCAGCCCCAGCAGGCTAGCACCCAGACTTGTTTCTAGCGTATTAAGGTCAATTGCCACCAAGAAATGAAAGTACCTTTCCAGTTTTATGTCTAACTCCTTACACTTCACCTCCTAACCAATTAGGCTGGTCTTTCTTTGGGGAACATTGAGCTTCCCATCGTTACAGTGCGGCTTATACTGTTGGACTCTGCTTATAATGTTCTTTTAGTACCTCTACTTCATTTATTTAGGTCTTCCCAACCTCCAAATGCCCAGCTCATAGAAAGCATCTTCTTTCAATAAGTTTTTCTCTTTGTCCCATAGCTTTCTGTCATGCTCCCTTAGGTGTGATGCTGTGTCAGTATTACCTCTAACTGTTATTCATTGTTGATAATAATGATAATAAGTGGTAAATATCTGCCATATTAATTGTTATTGTGAATTATCTTTTTGTATATATGTCTTATATCCTTGTTTTTATACTATATTATGATCTCTTGAGACTAGATTCCATTACATTTTCAAGTGAGAGAAAAATACGTCTCTAAACTTTTATAGATATATTTAAAAATTTTACTAAATCTCTTTGTTAGTACTATTACTAGGTGCTAACAGGCACAGATCATTGGAAGTTGCATCAGTAACAGACTGGGTCACCTCACAGGTCTGTGTTAATCAGATATATGTATTTTTCAGAAATTAAAAGTGGAATATTTTATAAATTACTCTAATATATATTTATAGATCAATAAATTCTGGCCATTCACCCGATTTTTAGCTTATCATCCTTGGCTAAATTACAGAGTGAATATTATAACAATGCCATTATTTTCTTTTCCTTCATATCTGGTCAAGGTTTAAAAATATGCATACATTTTATGTAGACTCCTCGAATAACCGTTTATCACATTTTCTGCCATGGCCGTATTGAAACAAACTGTGAGGAAAATAACACCAACCTCACTCACATGTTTATACACACACATACGCATGCACACACCTTAACACTGAGGTTCCATCTGCTTTACAGGGTTTTCATTTAAATCTTCTGTGAAGTGATCACGGCAATTTCAGAGAGAGCGACGGCAGATCTACGCTAGGGTTCTCCTTTGACAAGCAACTACAGCACACAACCGTCTCATTCAGAATGCCGCCCAATGAACGCCGAGTATTTCCCTTAGTCAAAGTATCGTTAACTTAATTCCTTTCTAACTGAACTTCCTCTGTCCCAATATTGGCACATGAGGAGTGTGATCACTCTGCCTCTAACAAATGCTTCGGGGACAAGGCTGTTCAGAATCCTGCCAGCCCTCCTACCCTACAAGTGTAGTGTCACTAACAATGTCTCTTACGGCTGAGTCCCTATCAGTGTATTCTAAAATACCTCATCACATCTTTATATGGTCAATATGATAATTTACTGAAAGTAACCCGTTTAACTAAATAAAACAAATACACCTGTACACACAAAGTCAGCTTTCATCAATCATTTCCAAGACTAGAACTCAACTCCTTTCATTAAGGAGTTTCCTGGTTTCAGCTTTTTATCCCCTTTGATGCTAACAACTTGTAATTTTTTTTATATATCTCTTCCTTAACTGAACTTCTTTCCACCCTCTTATAACATTTTAAGTTTCAGTGGTCCAGTGAAAAATGCAAATGATGAGTTCAAAAGTTGGGTTTGCTCCCCTAATAGCCCGGCCTTGAAATATTCCTCATGCCTTTTGACTCTTAGTTCTCCTTGACTCTACAGTCTGATCGTTGCTCTTGCCTGCATGAGAGTGGGACTATGGTTGGGGGAGTGGTGGAAGGAATAAACAAAGGAGAAGGAAGTCCCAAAAGAAATGAGGACCATTTATTCCACTTCACCTTCACTTGGTTTTCCTCTCATCATGTGGCATTTGGATTAGATCTTCACACCGGGGAGCAGCGGGAAAATAATTATTCTAGTGAACAGTGGTGTGACGATCTCATCAAAGGTGGATCGGTTGTGGCTTAGAGATAGTCACCAAAATGATAGCAGCAGACGAGGGGCTGAGTGGCGCCTTGGAGAACTTGATTAGAAGTATTTGATCAGACCTTAGATAAGAAAGGTGTTTAATATTTTGAGTGCATAACCACTGTTGAAGAAGTACTGTAGAAATTTCAAAAGAAAAAAGTTTGCTTGTAGAAAAATAAACAATTTATGGAACTTACAGTAATATCTACAACATAAGAACAACACTGTGTCATCCATGTATACTTTGGGTATATGACATATCATTTTCCAAATCACAGGATGCACTCATGAAGCACAGGTCTTTTTAATAAATGGTCTAATAATAAATGATCTTTTACAATTAAGATATACTGAATATTTTCTATCAAATTATAAAACAATAAAAAATAGATGGTTCCATTGCTATGATAAAGATCAAATATTTTATACTGCTGTGTTATTTAAATATATGACACTGTTTTAAAAGAAAAACATTCTACAAATTGCAAACGCATTCACATCTAAAATCACTGAAAATTGCAAGTTTGATTATCTAAAGAAATCAAGTACAAATGAAATGAATATACTTGTATTTAATTGGAATATTGTGAAGGTTAATGAAATCAAACAACCTTGAAGGGAGGTAGGTGATGGTTAATATACCACATTGAATTTTTGGATTTTATATTGAAAGAAAATGACCTGATTCATTTCTGTTTATTCCAATATTCAAACTAAGTGAAGCTCCTGGGAATTATTAGAGAGACAAATTAAAACAACAGATGGACTTGCAGTTGCCTGAATAAGAATGTCTTTTCACAAAGCCTCCTGACAGTTTCAGAGATTCGATGGTGTTCTATTTAATTTCAAATAAAGAACACTACATTTTCCCTCTCCCTGGCTGTCAATCTCTGAGGGCCCCAAAGAAAATGATTTGAAAACATCATGAAAGTATTTTCTCAGGCCTTTTATAAGACACGTCTTGTATGATAGGTATAAGACTCACTATATTTTAATGATAGAAAAAGGAAAAAATGTAAGCTGTTTCTATCTCCCAAAGTATGAATCTTCATTTTGGGTATTATGTGGAAGCAATTATTCTTATGGAATATAATTTTGACATGGATTTTAAAGAGAAAATACCCAATTTTCCACTACATCTTTATTTCACATAATTAAAAGATTTTATTGTTATTTTATGGATCACTGAGTTAAATCAGTCAATCAAACAGTGGCTATGGTAGCATTTAACTCTGTAAATGTTTTGTCCTAAGAGACTTGGATCTATAGACAGGTAGTATGTTCTGCATTGTTATTGAAGATGTTTTGGATAAATAAACATTTAGGTCACTCACTAGTCTAAATTTTACAAGAATTTTTTTTCAATTTTGATAGAGGAAGATATCCAAAATATATAATAGGGCCTCTAGTGGGGAAAAATGTCTACTTTCAAAGCATTTAATTGTACTGATTGCACTAAAAGTCCATGTAAAGAGGACAGTATGTTTATAAAATAAATTCTCAAAATGGGCCTGGAGGAATTTCTGCTTCCAGTAATTGCAGAGCGGCTTTTTGCAGACTGACTCTCCTGGGAACAACTAGAAAGGCTGGAGTATATTTTTCTTCTTTTTTAATCTGTCTGAAAACAACAGAGGGGCAAAAAGGGGCTTTCGGGACCACAGTCCCAGAAGCAATGAAAGTACCCAAAGAAATAAGTCCCACATTCATCACCACTTTTCTCCTTGAGGCATCTGTTGATTATCACAAGGTGATAGAGGTTCAGAAGCTAAGAGGAGATTCTGGCAATAGTGTTAACAACTGGAAGCAAGCAAAAATCTGAATTCATGGTTCACAAAGATGAGGGGACTCTGGTAAACACTGTGGCCTCGACTGTCAGTTGGAACTAATGGAGGGCGTATCTAATAACATGCATAAACAAATGGGTCAGCCCTCACAAAAACTGAAAACCAGCTTAAAATAGACCCATTCTTGATTGGATTAAGGGGGATCTGTCCCTAGATTATATGCTTTCCCAAAACAAAACTAAATGCCCTCTGGACAATATGAGATCATTACCTCTAAATGTTTTCATAAGTTATACAGAGCACCCAGTAAAAATTCTCAATGCATTCCAATTCCATGAGACAAAATAATACAAGGGATGCAAAGAATGAAAAGGAAAACAAAACAATAACAAACACACAAAACGTCTATACAAGTTATCAGACTTGAACTTTAATTAATACACTAAAATACAGAAATCATGATGGGGAATTTCATGAGAACACTAGAAACAATAAAAAGAATGAAATGGATATTTTACAGCTGAAAAGTGCAGTCATGTAAATGAAGACATAATAGATGGGCCGAGTCTACAGCAGAGTAGACAAACCGTAAGAGAAGGTCAGTGAACTGGAAGATGACTCAATAGAAGACATAAATGAAACATGGGAGGAAACAGGATGAGATGTATAGAACACAGTAGAGATGTTTAAAATCTGCGTTAACTGGACTCAGAGAAGAAGAAATAAAGAGAACAGAGCAGAAGCAGTATTTAAGGAGAAAATGGGAAGTTTTTGACACTGATGAAAGTTGGAAATCAACAGAGCTAAGACGTTCTCTATATTCGTCATATAGAGTACCGGAACTAGTATATTCTGCTAGAAATTGAGATAGTGATCACTTTGCAGGAATAGAAATGGGAAGAGAGTATGAGGGAGGCTTGCAGTTTGGGAAATATTCTGTTTCTTGATTGGGGTGCTTGAGCTATAGACAGAGGTATATTCAGTGTGTGGAAATTCACTGCGCTGCACCGTGAAGACATGTTCACTTTCCTCCATGTATTTTATACTTAAATTTGAAGTTTCAAAATGTACAGTGGTAATTATAGTAAAACCATATAAACTCCCAAGTAGCTTTAATACAATGAAAACCACCCCTACCACATCATAGAAAAAAATTTCTGAAAACAAAACTCAAATATATGCTGCTTGTAAGACACACATCTTTAATAAAGGGGCAAAGGTAGATTGTCAAGGGATTCAAAAAGATAAATCAGGCCAACAACCTTCACCAAAAGAAAGCTTAAGTAACTATACTGATCTCATACCAAGTAGACATCAAGGCATACAGCATTGCTAGATGTAAAGAGGGCTATTTCATTATGACAAAGGAATCAATCCACTAAGAAAATCTAACAATTTAAATTTTTTATGCAACTCAAAATGTAGCTTCAACTTATGGAAAGAGATATTTTAACAATTCCCCTTTATAGCTGATAAATTGAGCAGACCAAAAAATAAGATAGACCATAGAAAATCTGAACAACACAATTATAAATTCAATTTGACTGTCAATTTTGACATATGTAAAATAAGGTAAAGAATACATGTTGTTCTCAAGTACTCACAGAATACTTAGCAAAATTGACCTAGTCAGTTTTACCATGATTTTATAAATAAGAAAATTGAACTGATTGTCTGAGAGCTTCAGAAGTGAAGTAATTGGCTCAAGGTTGTAATTTACAGTATCAGAGCTCTTATCAGAGTGTGCATGAGGAATCTGGTCCTCGGTACTGCAGCCTCCTCAACTTAAATGAGTGAGACCAAAGTGTATCTAATATGCTTTGCAACTCATTTTCCAGCTGCCTAGACAAGAGGCAGCTGCTATGAAGATTGTACTATAAACATAACAAAAAAACTCTAGTGAGTGTGACTTGCTAGTCTATCTGGCGGTAGAAAGGTGTCAGAACGTAGGCAAATTTGGTGTCATAAATACACTGAGGGGGCTTTCCATTTATATTTGACAATATGATTAGGATGTAATGATTCCAAGCATAGCTCTTAACAAGCGACTGTAATTTGGTCTGCTTATTCTAGCAGACAAATACCTGGTGAGCACGAATCTCCTAAATGTTAAATCTCAAGCTACTATCATCAGGTGAAATTTAGTAGTAACTATGAGGTCTACACTTTTGCTGAGTATTTATTCTCCTTTTTTAACTGATGAAGAACCTACAATTATGAGGCTTTAAGTAATCTGCCCAACATCAACAAACTGAGTTGGGTTCATACCATGTCTATTATCTCTACTGTCCACTCTATACTGCAATCTGATACAGAAGTTATATTCCAGGGGATACTACTGAAAACTGAGAAGAGTGTGGAATACAGAAAAGTCACAGCAGATAACATGGAACCAGGGTACTGATAAGAGAAAAGCCAACAGAACCAGAGCAGACATGGGTCTGAGAGGCTGTGAACACACATTAGAGAAACACAACCTGCATTATCCATAGTTTGGACCGAAGGTATGTGTGCAGGATAGAAGAGTGGGGGAGGGGGACATTGGCCTGTGATGTGTGATACGTGTGAGAAAGACTGTGCATCTTTTAAAGTTAACTGTTCAGTAAACTGTATTTTGTTTATTTCCTAGTATGGTTACATTCATTTTCAGTTAACACTTTTATTCATCGAACCCTCTTAAATCACTTATTCTCAAACTTCAGCATGAATCAGAGTCACCATGGGACTTCTTTAGTATGAATTACTGAGTCCCACTCTGAGACTTTCTGATCCAATGTGCCTGGGTGCTATTCCAAATGTTCCATTTCCAGCAAGTGTTGAGGTGATGATACTGGTCCATAAACCACATCTTGAGAACCACTACTTGGTTTATTGGGATAGGATAAATTGAAATTTTCAGGTAGGGAAAAACAAGGAAAGCTGTTGGTTAATGAAAATACGATCTAGTATCTACAGAGTAGTTTTTCTTTTTTGGGCACTATGCTGAATACTTAACATTGATGACCTTGTTTAATCTCCACAACAATCCTTTGAGGGGAGTGCTCTTGGTTTCCCAGTTTATACATAAGGAAATAGAGGTTTAAAAAAGTTTGGAAACTTGTCCAAGGTCACACTGCTGCAATAATTTGAGTCTGAGTCGTCTGACTGCAAAACAAGGCCCAGATCTATGCTTACATGGTTCTCAAGTATTAGTGTGAAAAAGAGGTCATCCAGTGAATTTTATAAAAATTTTGGATCTTGGGCTCCCAGTTCAGAGATTCTGACTCAACATAAGGAAGCTCAGAAATCTGCATTTCTGACCAGCAACACATTTTTAGACATTGAATCAAGCAGTAAAATATTCTGGTTCCAGAGCAGGCAGGCCAAGCATGTAGCAGAGTTCATTTTACTATGTTGTAGAATGAAGGCTTATTCCTGCCTGTGGGTGTTGTACAGATTCCATAGAACTTTTCCGTCAGTGCTGAGTATTAGACAAAGTTAGATTTTAAGCTTATTGCTTAACCATCAATTTAACAACTCATAAAAATTTATAATATCTGGGCCATTATCTGTGGTAACTGCAACAGTTCACGCTGATCCCACACAGCTACTCTGGTAAATTGCCCGCCCCAGCTTAGCAGTGGTTCCCCAACACTGGAGTGTGTCCGAATCCCATAAGAGTTACGTTGGTGGGTGCTGTTTGTTTATTTTAATGAGATGTGTTGGTTCTAATTCAGTAGCTCAGGGATGATGTTCAAGGGTGGTATTTGTGCAAACATTCTAGGTGACTCATATCACTAGCCAGGTTTATGGAAACCGCTGTTTCAGATCATTCTCTGCATAGGGGACTTCTACTTGTAAAGAGCCGAATTACATAGCAAATTGTGCCTTTTGTTCAGTGTGTCAGAGCATTCTGCTTTAGTCTTTTTGCCCTGTTGCCTCAAGGAGTCACAGCTGGTAGTCTTATCAGTCATATCAGCACAGCTAAAGAGAGACAGGAGAGCGGGGGCTGAGCAGCAGAGGGGATCTCACTCTTCTGATCCCTGATTCTGCTTCTCGGTGGGAGAAGTTACAAGGTATTACTTCACTGATTTTTCTCAGGCAAATAATCTCAAGTCAAAAACCTACCCAACCAGTTTGTATAAGTAGTAGTAGCACAAGTTGAAGACAGTTGGTGGAACTAAAGAAAGGCCATTCATTCATTTATTCACCTGACATGTGTTGCATGCCTACTAAGTTCCAGGCACTGTTTCCGGCATTGGGAACCCTGCAGGAAACTAGAAGACAACATCCCTTCCTTCATGGTGGCTTAAACTAATTGGGGAAGTTAGAAAAGAAATGTATAACAAAAGGAATAACCATGCTTGCAATGAAGATAAGCAGGATAAAGAAAATAAAACATAGTAATCTTAAGCAAGGGACCAGTGATGAGATGGTGCTATCTGAAAAAGGTGGTGATGGAAAAACACTATAATGAGGCATCATTTGAGCAAAACCTTAACTGATGAAAAGTAATTAGTCACATGAACAAAAATAATGAGAGAGGGAAGAACAGCCTGGAGCATTCAAGGAACAGAAGGATGAATAGGTCAAAAAGTTAGGATGGGTCAAATTATGGTGGGTTTTGGTGATGGACATAGGTCCACACCTACATGAAGACCTGAATAAATATAAAGGAAAATAATATTTCTAGATAAAAAGACTCAAAGCCATATAGATGAAAACTTTCCCTAAGAAATAAAAAGAATTTTTTTGTAACTTGATAAAGTGATTCTAAAATTAATATGGAAAAGTAAACCTTTAGGCAAAAAATTAAAAGGAAGATCAATTATAGAGAATTAGCTCTTCTATGCATTAAAATATTAAGCCTCAGTAATTTGAAAAGTGTGGTACCAGACATGAATCATTTTCCATCCATCATACTGAGCTATCAATGAAGCAGAGTAAGTAAAAAAAATGGTAAGAACAGATACAGACCTTTAGAGTATGATAAAGATGGCATTTCGAATCAGTAGGGAATAGATGCGTATCAATAAATTGTCATGGGACAACTGGACAACCATTTGGAAAACAAAATAAAGTTAGATCCATATCTCATCCATAGTCTGGGATAAATTAATTTCAAAAGATAAAAATGTATATGCTAATATGGAAATGCCAAACGGTATATACCTGCTTTAGAAAACAGTTTGACAGTCTGTTATAATCATACACTTACCATACAACCCAGCCATTCTATTCCTATTCTCAAGAGAAATGAAAACATATGTACACAGCAAAAAATTGGGATTTTATTTTAGCTTTATTTATAACCACCAAAACCTGGAAAACACCAAAATGTCTACCAACTAGTGAATGGACAAGCAAACTATAGTGTGGCCATACTACAGAACACGACCCAAAAATTGTGGTATGTACATAGAATAGAATCAATAGAATCAATGGAATACTATACAACTATTAAAAATAAATAAATGATAGTTATAAGAATAAAAATGTAAAAATATCATATATGTGATAAATGTAAGTATCACATATATAATACTGAGCAAAAAATGTTAAATGCAGTAGGATACATAAAGTATATGATATCTATAAATATTAAATTATTTAAATTATAAGTATCAACCACATTTATTTTTAAGGACACATTATTATGTATAGAGGTCTAAAGAGATGCATAAGCCTATTAAACATCAAATTCAGGTTAGTGGATATCTCTGGTGTGAAGGGAAAATAAACAAATAAATGTTGGATGTGGTGATTCTGACATTTTTCTGGCCATTTCAATATTAAATATTTAAATTTAAATGAAGCCTTGATGTTTAGATAATACATCTTAAAATTGGCTCTGTTTAAAACAATACCCAGTAATTATGAGCATTTTTAATCTAATGGTTTAAGCTTTACAGTCGATCTCTCAGAGCTTGATGGTAGTGTAGCTAATTGGAGTTACAGAGCTAATGCACGGACCTATTCACAAGATGATTATCCAAGATTTATGGCTGTCACACAGCAGCAAAAACATGCTGATTTACTTAAGAAATATGTAACAAATGGAAATGTGAAATGGTTCAATAGGAGACCATTAATGCTATCTTAATTTCTTGCCTCTTTGCATGGCAGTATACAAAACTGATCAATGCACATTTTCTCATCTATTTTTAAAAAATAACAGCTTTTCAGATTCTAGTTAATGTGTTCTCCATATCTTTTCTATTCCTGAATATGCCACAGAATCACAGAATTTCAAAGGCAGACTGTCATTTATTTTCTAAATTTGATTCCTTTCATTATTCTACAAAGAATAGTCATATTAAAGATAGCCAAAATAGGAAGAAATTGTGTTTAATTGACAGACTACAACATAGGAATAAATGTTACTAGGAGAGAGCTTCAAGTTGTAAACCACCAGCTGAATGGGATTGTAAACCCACAGGGGAATGTAAACCCATTCCTTTATTTTAAACTTAAGTTCCGCTTTCTCATGAAGTTCTGGTAAATGTAAGTGTAATGGCATATGTGAAATTGTTGCAGTCATTAGAGAAAAGACCATTTACATAAATTGCATTCTTAGTTTTTGATGACTGAAATATTTAAACAACGTCAAGTATATTATTTGCATAAATATATCTTAGTGGAGTAAATGAAATATATGTGATCTTCTTACATTCTAACATTTGATAACATGGTTATTATGCAGCAAAGCCTAACCTCAGAGGAAGAGATGAAGCTAAAAAAGCAGAGTGAGATGGGATCCTACTCTGGACCAGGAGTCAAATGGACAAGGGACACCGAAGTTCCTCAGGAGCTGAGGGCATGGTAGCATCGCTCCTTCAGGCATGCATAGCAAGTTTCATGGCCTGCTGAGGACAAGGGCAGCCTCAAGAAAACCAAATGAGCTTCCTGAACATACAGCCTGAACCGACCAGGGCGAGGTGAAGAAATGCCAAGGGAAAGCAGCTCTTTCATCTCTCTCATGTCATTGTTTGGTACAAAGAGAGACAGGAGCAGCCAGGGAAGAGGAAAATAAGGTGCAAGGGAAAACCGCCCAGGTAGGGGGTCCCCCTTGAAGACAACAAAGGCTTTGCAGGGACGTAACTTCCTTGCCTATTGGGACCAGGCCAAACCATTCCCAACCAGATCACCACCCAGGCACAATGGAACAAAACTAACTGCCCAAACCACACCTCATCATAATCTCATTAAAGTAAAATTTTGGTTTTGTTTCCACCCCTGCCCCCGTAACCATCCCCGCAACCACCCCACGGGCTTTTCTGTGTGCATTTTGGGTAAAGACATGAGCACCAAGAGGAATGGGTGTACAACTAGAGTTATCAATCAAATGACCTCACCCTGTCAATCAAAGAGGCACCTCCCATCAAGGATATGCTAAGTAGACCCTCTCTGAAAAGTCAGGTGCCTTTGCCTACCTTGACTTTGGTCCACTCCTTACTGAGAATGTATTCAAATAAAACTTTCACTCTGTTTTGCTACTGTGTCTCTATTTTTCAATTCTTATTTCAGCAGGGACAAGAACCTAGGAGAACAAACTGAACCCAGAACATGATAGAAATTGCATTGCTAAATAAGACCAAGGAAACCTGTGTTCCAAGACTGTTTTCTGTTAAGAGTTCTCTGGTTGATGACTTTCTGATGAACTTGGCTTTCATATCAATTACCAATGCTTGGGCTACCAGGCTCAAAGGTAATTAAACTTAAATTCAAACTTTGATCTCCCAGCATTTAGTCCTATTTCCAAGACCTGAATTTCAGGCATTAGTGTTAAACTGAAGTGTAGTGTTAATTACTTGTATATTACATGGTTAAAAGGGATCACCTTGAGTTTCTATGTTAATCACCAAGGTCCTATTTGACCCTCAGATGAAAGAGAAGTAACTATTTCTCAAAGTGAATTTAAACTGATTTTATAACCCTGCTTGATTGAACATGGGCCACAGTACTTTCTGCTTGGTTGTATTTTTTGGGTCTACTCTTACTGTTAATTTTCATATTGAATCACATGTTGTAATATTTTGTTTGTTTCCAATTTTTTTTGGCATCAGCTGAAGTACAAATAATGATGCTTTTTTGTTACAAGATCACACAACTCAAGAAGTGAAATTGTAATATATTGTGTAAAATGTGTTTTGAATGATAATTCTGTATTGGAGAATTACATAAAACATATTCATATGACTCTGTAAGGCAGTCCTGCAGGTAGAATTGCAGACTTGTTTGATTGGATATGGAGTGAAATGGATGACCAAGAGTCAACACAGGCAAAGGTCACTGCAGGTGTGTGCATATGTGTGTGTGCACACGCATGAGTGTCACTGTATGTTCATATGTTGTTTACTTTGGAAAAAATACCCCAGAGCAATATAAGGCCATTTCAGTTTGGTACAATCACAGCTATAATTAGTTGAATTAAGGGGCATTACGGGAAAGGAAGAATACTTCTTCATCAATGAATACATCTAACCAAGGAACTGTCGGGCCAAGTAGTAAATGATTAGTGTTAATTCAGAAAGATGCTCTTTAAGAAGAAAGAGATAATTTTATTTTTCTCATGTTAGAAGTATCCTCTAAAAGCTATGTGAACCATTTGATGTTAATCTTATTTTTATCTGTTTGGTAAACAAGTCAACTTATTATTGATTAAACTATAAGGCTCCAGAATCCTTCACCATTATTAATTAATCTAGTTTGCCAGGCAACTTAGTCTTTGCTGCCTAATCACAGAGACCTTCTTATAGCAGAAGGCTGCAAAATCTGGACACTGAGCTGAATTTACTAAGCTGCAATTTTTAAGATTGCTTCATGAACTTAAAAATGACATCTGGGTATTACTTTTATGCATCCTCAATTGCTTACATTTAGGATTATCATTATACATTCCCATGTTATTTAGACCTTAATAATTTTGAAAAAAAGAAGCATTCCATAAATACATTCTTTCTCCCATAAATGAGAAATGAACAACATTTGAATATTAACATCATTTACAATTTATCAGAGCCCACTGGTCCAGGCCCACATAACAACACTCTTCTTGGCACATAGCAAATGTTCAGCAAATATTGCCAAGTGATTTATTAACTGCAAGATATATTGAAAAGAACACAGTGTTAAACAGATCTGGCCTCATATATTTTAGCTATATGACTTTAGACAAGCTTTTTAACCTCTAGGCTTCAAATTCATCCTCTATTAATAATACCTACCTGACAAGACTGCTCTGACATGAAATAAGACAACATAAATAAAGCACATAAGATATTGACCCCAACATAGTAAGAGTTCAATAAATATTAATTCCTTTCATCAGATGTCTTTTCAATGCTGCATATATTGGTAAATGAGCAGCTGCATCTCAGCCAGTATATTTCTGGAATGCTTTAAGCTCATTTGTTTAATTAAAGGTAAATATGTGTGTTATAAAACTAACCATGGTATAACATAACAATAAAAATGGCAGGTTGGCATATATGAAAAAAATTCACTGCCCCATTATTAATTTGAATTTGCTTGATCCAAAATCGAAATTAAATAAGAAATGAGGAGTGTCTAAGACTTGCATTGTTATTCATTCGGGATAAATATTTTTTCAAGAATGCTGTCACAGGGAGCAGTTGGTTATAAGGAATTGAATTGACTCAAACTGGTGGAAGCAAAGAAACTCCGTTATTATAAGAGGACAACACAACATTAGGGAACGTGGGTAAGAATTCACGTAAACCACTGAGCACCTGGACCTGTTAGGAAACAGGCCATTCAAATCCTTGGACTCTGTCTCCTCTCCTCCTATAGGCCTTCCACATTTTGCAACCCTGCTTTTCCTCCCCTGACTTGCCCATGCCTCAAGTAGGGCTGCTCCAATCCCAGCTTTCCATGAATCCTCTTCTTAGGTATCCGACAATGACAGGCTAGCGTGGCTAGGTATCCATCCCAGATTTGGGGAGGAGCAATATGACTGGCTCAGCAGAACCCAGTATGAGCTCTCTCTGGTCAGCTGATCATCCAGGACCATATATATATAAGAATGGCTCCCAGAAAGGTGTAAAAGAATGGATTAAAACAGAGGTTGGGCATGACAGGCAAGTTTATAATTAATGTCCTGAATCTACCTAAAAGCTACAATAAGTATATCATCAAAATCATACAGTCCTTATTCTAGACACTGTTCTAGAGCTTTACATATATTGGCTGTTTCATTTTCTCTGCAGCACTGTGGGGGAACGTAGTTTCAGATGAAAGTGAAGCACTGAAATATTAAAGCAATGTTCCCAAGGCCACACAGCCCGGAAGGAGCAGCGCTGGGCCTCGCACACCAGCGGCTCGGCTTCAGAGTCTGTGCTTTGATCAGCTGTGTTAGAGTGCCTCTCCGTGCAGCTGCTTTTACCTGCAAACAAGTTTTGATTTTAGAGCTCTGGGAGTTGCAATGAAAGGCAACATTTCTAGGATCTTCTGGCTCAGAAGAATTCCAAGGACAGGACTGTGTTTTCCTGAATCCAGATGCCCATAGGTACCGACGAACAACTCAAAGCATGTGGTTGGACTCATGACAGAACCACCTGTTTCATGTGTTATCTAAGAAAGGGAGTTTCAGTAGGTTAAAAAATGTTGAAGGAATGTACTGTTTCCATCATTCACTCAACAAATTTATCTCACAGAAAGCCATTTTCTCTGTGCATTATCTAGTAGGAAAGCCATAGTTTTTCCCACTGAGCTAAAGAGATCTCACCAACTTCTACTCTATTAATACGAAGTGGTGAAAAAGAGTATTACCAATCTTATCAAAATTATGAGTCAATTACCTAACATCAGCATGAAAAAATGTATAGAGGTATCATGCAGTTCAACAAAATTTGTCTGGCTAATGTTCACATAGTGATGAAACTAAATGTCCTTATAGTTTGATATCTCCTTTCTCTCAAAATTTATCACCGAATGCTACTGAAAATAGCAATTTTAAATAAGGAAAGCTCTTCAGCATATAGAAAATATCAATTTTATTGTGCATTTCAAATATAATTCTTAGTGCCTCCAGTAACGAACCTGATAGAATATTATTAAGTCTACTGTGTAAAACAAAGAGAATGTTGACATTTGCCAATGATTTCTCCATACGCCGTGTGTGACAAAATATTTTTCAAAGACACAGTTAAGAGTGTGTTTTAGCAATCTTTGAGAGGCATATTACAGAACTCTCATCTAACAGATGTGCCTATGACAGTGAAGAAAAATAAACTTCAAAATATTCATGGGCATGTTTGCCCACGTCCCAAACCCAGTGTGCATTTGCGGTCTACTGGAAAATGAAGCACCTGCAAAGTGGAGTAATTGATTGACTGTGACCAAGGGCTGTGCCAAAGTTTTTGAAGTCTTCTTAAGGCTCCATAACAAAATGCATATAACAATGGTTGGTCACAAAGCTAACACTGACAATTAACTTTCATGAACTAACTGAGATTTGCAACCTTCTGGTTTCAATTTTACAGTTCAGTTCTGCTAGATGGACTAAGGGGAAAATAACGTCCATAATTAAAATCAATGAAGTTATATCAACCACAAACACTGGAAAAATAAAAAACAGAAAAAGAAATCCAGTCACATGTTTCCCCACATTGGAAGCCCAGGATTTACAAGTCAGAAGAATAATGACTAAAACTTAGCTATGATGAAAAAAGCATCATATAAATCACTTACATCAAGATAATATACAACAGTAAAATATAAGAATATAAAAAATTATCTTTTAAGGAAAGAGCCATATATTTGGATGGAAAAAAAAAGGTAAGTAGTTATGTAGTGGTTTAAAACAATAGTAATAGGAGCTTGTAATGATAACATTGAAAGAAGTAAAAATGTGCTGCCAGGGCAAGGATAGACAAGACACAGTGGTCAGCAGAAAGAAGGGACAGTAACTAACAGTGGCTGGTACATAGTAGGACCACTTATTTTAGCTAATGAACAGATTGTTGACCTCATAAAAGACCCTATACTTGAAACAGCATTTAAGCTCTGATAAGGCATCACAAAGTAATGGGTAACAGACAACTAGAGAGCTATTGGGGGTTGGGGGGCATCAAGATATCACTTTATTTCCTGAAATATGCCAGATAATAAATTCAGCCCAAATGAGGGAAATAAATCTATAAATGTTAATTATCTTATCTCCAGATGTAATAGTCCATATTATTATTAATGTTAAAAACAGAACAGACAAATGAACAAATGGGACTACTTCAAGCTAAAAAGCTTCTGTATGGGAAAGAACATCAGCAGAACAAAAAGGCATCCCACAGCATGGAGGAATATATTTGTAAATGACATATCTGACAAGGGGTTAACATCCAAAATATATAAAGAACTCACAGGCCTCAACACCCAAAAAGCAAAGAACCCAATTAAAAAATGGGCAAAGGATATAAAGAAGAAATTCAGATGGCCAACAGGCACATGAATAGATGCTCCATACTGCTAATTATCAGGGAAATGCAAATTAAAACCACAATGAGATATCACCTCACACCAGTTAAGATGGCCAACACAGAAAAGACTAGAAACAACAAATGCTGGTGAGGATGCGGAGAAAAGGGAACTTTCCTACACTGCTGGTGGGAATGTAAACTGGTTCAACCATATGGAAAGCAATATGGAGGTTCCTCAAAACACTAAAAATAGAAATACCATTTGACCTGGGAACTCCACTCCTAGGAATTTACCCAAAGAAAACAACTTCTCAGATTAAAAAAGGCATATGCACCCCATGTTTACTGTAGCATTATTTACAATACCCAAAATATGGAAGCAACCTAAGTGTCCATCAGTAGATGAATGGATAAAGAAGATGTGGTACATATACACAATGGAATATTATTCAGCCATAAGAAGAAAACAAATCCTACCATTTGCATCAACATGGATGGAGCTAGAGGGTATTATGCTCAGTTAAATAAGTCAGGCAGAGAAAAACAAATACCAAATGATTTCCCTCATTTGTGGAGTATAACAGTGAAGGAATAAAATAGCAGCAGACTCACATACTCCAAGAAGGGACTAGTGCTTACGGAAGGGGAGGAGTAGGGGAGGGAGGAGGGGATTGTGGGGTATCATGATTGGTGCACCTGTATGTGTGGGTCACGGAGAAGACAGTGTAGCACAGAGAAGACAAATAGAGACTCTGTGGCATCTTACTACACTGATGGACAGTGACTGCAATGGGGTGGCGGGGACTCAATAATAAGGGTGAATGTAATAACCACATTGTTTTTCTTGTGAAATCTTCATAAAAGTGTGTATCAATGATACCTATAAAAAAATAAAATAAAATGTAAGACAAACAAAAACAAAAACAAAACGGAAAAGATATCTTAATAAGTCTACTGATTGTACAAGTTATTTTTAGGCTATAGTTTTATACATATAACCTGACCAGTCACTGGGCCTCCTGTTTGGACCTGGATGACCTAGGAGCACTGATTTATTTTTTTGTGACCTGTAGCATGTCATACTGAAGCAATCTCTGTGACTCAGTTCCATCTGGTGGGTTGGAAATAGCCTTTCTCATTTTACAGGTGCAATAGTTCGCATATTTGTATCTGAAGGCACCATGTAGCTGTATTCAAGATCTCCTTTTTAGATAGTTTTATTATGAAAAATTAGTTATTTCCTGGTGCACAAAAAATGACAACAAACATCACTATTGCAATGCCCCCAGTTTATGAAACAAAATAAGACCAAAGAGTAGAAAGTCCAAGGTGCACACTTTTCTCTTGCTCCTGTCAACACCCCCATCTGCAGAAACCACTGTTTTGAAATTGTTTTTATCATTGCTGTGCATATTTTATAATTTATTCTACATGTATGCATCCTCAGCTAATATGTGGGATTCTTTGCATATTTTAAAACTTATATAAATGGTATCATACTGTACATATTATTCTTTTTTCCTTCAAAGAAAGATAAGATTTGTCTGTTAATGTGAAGTTTAGTTGATTTACTTCTAGTATTGTATATTATTACATTAGGTGAAAATGCTAACATTTTATAGTAAATGTCCAATTGGTAAACACAGGTATATTCTTCTATTATAAACAATGTTACTATAAACATTCTTTATTCTTATATATTTGAGAGATTCCTTCAGTATGTGAGTTGAACTAAAGCTAAGATGGCTTCAGTTTACCAGTTACTATTAAATATTTTCCAAATGGATTTAGTTAATATCTTTAACACAGTTTTGTTATTTTTCATTAGATTTGTTTCCAGGTAAACTATAAACAATTTTTAAAAATTTTTGAACGGACATAAAGGTTATAAAGTAGTACAATGCACACTATATTATCTTTCATGTAAATTGACCATTTCTAAATATTTTGTCCTTTTAGCTCTCATTTGTCTATCTACCTGATCCCTTTATTTAGATATATATATATATTGATATACCTGATGTCTTTATTTAGGTTTTTGGTAAACCATTGTAAAGTAAGATATTATGAAAATTTACTTCTAAACATTTCAGTGTGTATTTCCAAAAACAGGGACTTTCTCCTACATAACCACAGTATCAATATAAATAATATATACCACTTTCTATGGTATATCTATTTTCTAACATAAAGTCCTTATTCAACTTTCTCCCATTATTTCAATATTATTCCCATTTCAAAAATCCAGATCCAGAAAGGATCACATATTCCCCCACATTTCACCTAAAGCAGTCTCCCACCATATTCGTCAGTCTGAGACACTGACGTCTCTAAAAAGTGAAAGTGAGGAGTCTTGAAGAAATGTCCTGCAATCAAAATTTGTCTGTTTCCTTATAATTAGGTTCCGGTTATATGTTTTTGCCAGGGATTTTACATAGGTGATATACTCCCCGCCGCATTATGTATAAGCATTTTGTTCCATTATTGGTAATTTAATATTGGATCACCTGTTTAAGGACCCTCCCCTTTGCCATTAGTAATTAGTCTGTGAAGTGATACTCTGGGGCTGTATGAAAATCTATGTTTCCCAGTAACATTTTTGCCAATGGTTTTACAGTTGTTGAAAATCTCTGATGAATCAGTTATTATGCCAGATGTTATAAAATCACAGTTCAATAATTTTCATTCATTCTACACTTATTTTCTGGAATATTTCTGTAAAGAGACTTTCTTTCCTCTTCTTTGTTATTGTAATGATAAAGACTGCTAACCTTTTAAAATTTACTGAGCTGAAACCCATTATAGTCAGCGTTACTTTGATGTTCAAATCATCCAAAATTTAGCTATTGGGAGCGCTTCAAGCTGGACTCTGGATTCAGTCCTCTTGGCATGTGCTCGTCACTTCCTTCCATCATGATGCAACAAGTACCTTCTCTGTCCAGACACAGACACAAATAATTCTCCAAGGAGCTGCGAATGCATTTAGTGAGATGTGATATTTAGAAATCACATTCTGGGAGCAAGGTGGACTCATTGTTATATGGACGTTACAGAAACTCCTGGTCCCTTTCAGTACTTAAAGCTAAATATATATGATTTCATTCAGATACCCCCAATTCAAATCCAACACCATAAGGTTCTTACCTTTCTCCCAATTCACAATTCTCTTTCCTAAACATATGTTTACTCATTTGCTTTTTCCTATAATACCCACAAAATAATCTGTGGTTTACTAGATTAATTCCACTAGCAACAATAAATATATTAAGTTAAGATTTCTCTGTAGGTTTTGAGATTATTATTGTTCTTAAAACATCCTCATTAAGGTGTTCAGGCAAAGTACTATATTCAATAACCACTTGAGATAATCATTTTGTTTCTCTGTGATAATGTGAACTGTTTGTGTCTTCTGCCCACTTTTAATTGTTTTAATCTTGTCATCTTGTTTTACTCATTGAAGGAGATTAGGCCTTAATCTGTGATATGTGTTGCAATGAAAACTCCAAAATGATTTCCTGCAAAGATTCTGTAACCTTCTGAAATCTATTCTACTTACATCTCTTTCTCCTTCTTCTCAGCTTTACTTGATCTTCTAAAAAAGCATCCCTTTTTTTTTCAGGGTTTTCTCAGGCAAAGAAGAATCACATTTCTAGGGCAGAAAACAGATCTATAATGGTTAAATTAAAACCCTGGTAAAGACTACAAATTATGGGTGTTTCTAAACCTCAGGAAGAGAGACAGAAATTTGTGGCAGAATACAGCATTTTGTTAGATTGTTTTAGTCTTGCACTACACATCTGTCCCTAAACTAGTTTACTTGTTTTTCCCTCAGATGAACAAAACTGTTTGAAAGTAGCAAAGTCAGAAAGAGAAGATTTAAATCATCTAGGTGTGTACAACAATTCCCTTGACAGAGCAAGAAAAAAAATCACAACAGAAGAAAATTTCAGAATCTTTTTTAAAGGCAGTTGGACAGAGATTCAAAGTTATAAACTAAATGAGGATAAAAATAGATCTTAGGAAGCTTAATAGCTAAAGTAAAGGGAGACCTACCCTCTCTTGTTATAAATGTTCTCAAACCTGAATGAGGGCATAAGTTAACAGATTGAATTGAAAAATTGCCAACTAGAAAATACCCAGTATGTGGGTGAATGTTTCCAAAGAGTCTTAAGAGGTTAAAAGAATAAAAATTAATACAGCTTAAGGCTATTTAGATGAAATAACCAAGAGGTTCCATCTGCAAGGATACCTGCAAATATTGCAAACAGAAGCCACTGGGAGAACCGAAGTCCCATATTGGGTAAGAAGCATGAGAGCAATTTCTCCAAAGCTGTCAATGATGCCACTAGAAGGAAGATATTAGTACCTCAAAATATCCCATCCTATCTTTCCTCTCAATTATAAAATTATAAATGGACATTACAGCTCTATTATTATACTGTCATCACAATGTCTACCATTAAGTCCACTACTATTATAAAATATCAGATGCATCAGAGAAGAGAACTTGAAGCTATTTGAAAAACCAAAAGGCAAATTGCCTTATAATTAAAAGAGAAGTGGAGTGAGAATGAGGATGTGAGAGAAAATTGTGCCCTAAAGTAAAAATGACTAGTTGTGCCAGATAATGGAAGGCCAAAAAAAGAGATGAACTGATGGTATACAATCAGTTGTAAAAAGCTGAGGACAAATGGACGTCATTTGCTTTGTTTACTACAACTACTTAAGTAACAGAAATTTCTAACAATCCCTAAGGTCCTTCCTGAATCTCATCTGTGACTTTTATTTTAGGGTTCTTATTAGAAAAATAAATATTCCTTTCCCCACTGAGACATAATTCCTGCAGATTTAAAGGATTACAAATGGAACTTCCAGACACTTCAGAGAGATTGTTTTAGAAGTTTTTATAAATTTTCCTACATGTATTTAGAGTATAACTGATCTAGACTTTTGAATACCTGCACTATAGGCAGTCTAATCATACCAAAATCTTTGGTTGTTCCCAGATATTCAATGTAATGAGTTGTATAGTGTTCCCCTGCCCCAAACTTAGGTCCATCCAGAACTTCAGGATGTGATCTCATTTGGAATAGAGTCTTTGCAGATGTATTTTAAAATGAAGTCATACTGGGTTGGGGCGGGTCCTAAAAGCAATGACTGATGCCATATTAAGAGGAGAGGACCGAGACACACAGAGACAAACACCATGTGAAGACAGAGGTGAGGGCTGGGTATGATCCATCTACAATCCCAAGAATGCCGAGGACTGTGGGCCACCACTAAACACTAGGTGGACGGCATGCAGCCAGTTCTCCTTCAGAGCCTCTAGAAAGAATCAGCCCTGCCAACACCTTAATTATGGACTTCCAGCCTCCAGAACTGTGATAGAATAAAGCCACTCCATTTCTGGTCATTTGCTACAGCAGCCTGAAGAAACTAATACAATTATACATCCTTCCTTACATATGTGTATAAAACTTAGACTTTGCTCAGTAATTAGCCAAGGCTGAGACTTCCTGCCTCAAAGCAATTATAAACCTCAAATAAATCAGTCAAAATATCTTGCAGATCATGTGCAAGAATTATTAAGTCTCATGTCATTACACGAAGGGAATACCTATTGCTTAAAGAAAGTACCAATAGTTTTCTCTAGGCGATTACTTACCGTGAATTATTGCTATATCATCCTTCTCATAACACCATCCACTTGTGTTACACTCTTAAAGCAACAGTTCTATAACCCTTACACAATGGAGCAGAATTCTGGGTGTTTGACTTCTTGCCTTTTAGGCATGGACATGAAGAGTTATTTTGGAAACTCATACAAAATTCTGACTTACTGTTTTTTGTTCTTGTGTCTTATCTTAAAAATGATATCCAGTCTCTTAAGCCTTTCTCCCCAACCCCTGATTTTTTTAAACTGGAATCCAAATAAATTCAAATGGCACACCTGTGGTCCTTTCTAAGCCATGCCAAATTACTTAAATACAAGAGTAAATGTTTATACTAACAGCTGGCACGTTTTTAGAGTTAACACACTTCTTTGAGATGTTATAGAAACAAATTTCCTCACGTACTCAGTAAAAATGAACAAGAAATGTAAAAGTATTGATGTCTTGATGCTACTAAAAAAATAACTGCATTAATGAAAGGCTCACTGTGGATACTATAAAGGTATTTTTTAAATATAATAAAAGTACTTCAGAAAAGCTATAGGCGTATTTTAGCTGATCATCATACTAAACAGGCTGTTTTGACTTCTTTCAGAGTATGATAAAAATAATTTAAAAATTAACAGTTCTGTGGAGAAATTAAAGTATCTTATTAAGGGTGTAAAATTCGAAGCACTGAAATTATTTGACTATAAGATCCGTGAAGATAACACCTGGAAAAAACCAGAATGGCTACTAGCTAGCACCAGAGAACAAAAAAACAAATTCTCAAATGAATACTCACCAAAATCCTCCATGAAGCAAGCCATCACAGCAGAGGCTGTGGTATCAAATAAATACCACTGTGAAAACTTTTCTAGAAGAGCTGAAGATGAGCAAGTCATGCTTCATCTGTAACTAACATAATTATGGGAAAACACTGAAAGTGAGACATGGATAGGAACCCTTCCCTAAAGGACATTTTGAGTATCTCTAGACAAATTTTGTACAACTGTTTTCTTCCATGGATTATAAATAAGTGCTACTAATAATAGGCATATTGGTGAGGTTAAAGCATTTTCCTATCCAAAAAGTCATAGCACTTATAGAGCTAAGAAGTAAAAAAAATTACAGTTTATATTTCCTACCTGGGACATTGCAACTTTTCTACTCAGTGATATAAGAATGCAGTTAACTGAAACTGTCATTCTTGAATTAGTCGAGGCTTTGACATTTATTCAGAAACATCACCCACTAATCACTCCCAAACTTCTAGACAAAAGAAGGGGGAATCTTAGCATCTTAATAGAACTAGAAGTTGCATTTTATAAAAGATCATTAATTGAGGCCAGAGAATGTTAAGATGATTGACTCAAGTTGCCAGGAACATGAGGTCCTCAGAGCAAGGCACAGACAGCATGAAGCGGACAGTGTCCCCCAAAACCACTGGGATGCAAGTATGCTATGGGTCACCCTCTCCAGTGCATGCTGTTGCTTACTGTCCCTTTTATCACACTTTCCTTATTTACTTGCTTAAGCATGGACACTTCTGATTTAGCCTATTATGTTCTGCTTATTAACAAAAATGACTTACCTAAGTCTGAGCTTTACTAGAGGCAACCATCATCCTAACTCTGTATTTCAGTTCTCCCAGCCATTTTTAGTGCAACATTAAAACAGTGATATATAAAGACAAGGTATGCTAGGCTTACCAATAATGATGTGATACACTTTTGGTCAATATGTAAATAAAGGATAAAGTCCTTATACTAGAAAAAGTGTAACAAGCACAAATGACTATTTATGAAAAACAATACCAGGAGACAATACATCTGAAGTGCCTGAGATTTTCCCTTTTCCCCCCTGTGTGGGATCATGCTCTTTCATGGTAAAACATAATGATCATGGCTGATTATTTTATGGGACTTTTAATTAGATTTTTCCAAGATTTGAGACTCTCTAATACCTTCAGTAAATAGCATCTCCTTACAGAGAGTCCAAAGGACTAAAATTCTTGCTGAGATTACAAATAATAACTGATGAAACATACTCCTAAAGATATTAATCCAAGTAATGGAATTAAAGAATTCAAGGTGGTCTTCAAAAAATTTGACTGTCAATTTAGCTAGTGTGGTAATACAGTCCAAGCCTTGTGGGTACAACAAACTGCTTAAGTATTCTTATTTATGGATTAGAGTAGTATACAAGTAGTTATAGATAATATAATAATATTGCATTTTCAAATAAGCTTTGAAAAAGTGAAATAATGAAGGAAAAAATATTAGTAAAAATGTTTGATATCTTGATCTGGGTGATGGCTACATGAGTGTAAACCATGTCAAACTCACAAAGTGTACACTAAGATTTATGCATTTTATTTATGTACTTCAACTAAAAAGTTTAAAAAATTGCATTGCAATAGCCAAGATACGGAAGCAACCTAAATATCCATTCAACAGATGAATGGATAAAGAAGACATGTACATATACACAAAAGAATATTATTCAGCCATGAAAAGAAAAGAAATCCTGCCATTTGCAACAACATGGATGGATCTAGAGGGTATTATGCTCAGTGAAATAGGCCAAGTGGAGGAAGACAAATACCATACAATTTCACTTATTTGGGGAATAGAAAAACAAAGCAAAACAGAAGGAACAAAACAGCAGTAGACTCATAGACACTGTGAAGTGACTGGTGGTTACCAAGGAGGAGGGGTTGGGGCGGATGTAGGGGGAGGATGAAGGGGTTAAAAGGACATAATAATTCACAATCACAGTGTATCTCGTACAGCATGGAGAATATAGTCAGTGATTCTGTAGCATCTTACTGTGTTGATGATAGTAACCGCACTAGACGAGGTGAGGGTTTAATAATATGGATAACGGTTGAACCACTGTTTTGCATATTTGAAAGGAACATAAGACTGTATATCAACCATACCTGAATAAAAAAAAATAGCATTACATTTTCCTGTGTCAATGAGCAGTCAGTCTACACCATTTCTTGTAGTATATGTTGACCTACATTAACATAAGGGAGATAGAATACCTGTGTGTGTGTTTCAAGGTAGAGGGACTACTCAGTGGACACTATCAAACCTGGAAGATACCTCTTATAAATTAACAAAGATTTTAAAAGAATGGATTAAGAGATTAACATAAGCAGCCAGAAAAACAATATGTTAAGGAATAGGAAAAAGAATGATGAAGCTAAAAGCAAAAATCAATAAAATGTCTTAATCTCTTTTTCTACACACCCTATGAAACAGGAAGAATGATGGGTTGAAGTACCTTATCATGGTTAGTCTTGTTTCTACCAACTTGTTTTGCTCATCTAATTGCTCTGCTTTCTGCATGGATAAGAGATCAAACTTTAAGAGATCTTGAGCAAGAAATGAAGGGAGCTAGTAATACGACACATATGAAGGAAAGATGTGGGATTAAACTATAAAAACTAGAATCATACGGCATGATGGCTGCCAATTCAGATAGTCTTGGAGGTCATTTTGCTCTATAGGTGAGCATTAATTCCAAAGTTTATCAAAAGAGAAAACATGAATGTGTTTTAATAGCTAATGAGAGAAGCTGACATATATCTAAATTTAGGGGTACCCGAGAAAACAACAATGTCCTATGAGAACATGCAGCTGAGGGTCTTTGTTGTTGTTTTTAGGCTATTTAGATTATTGAATCCCCAGAACAGATTTTCACTAAGATGAGTAGATGTTACATTAAACATTACTTAAAATGACACAAGAGTTCTACCTGATTTTAAGCAGGTGAAATGAGTTTAGAAAAAGTGAATAACCTCTTTGGAAAATGTAAGTTTTGTTATTCAACTCTCCCCATAATTATCTCTAGGAGACTAACATTATTATGTGATGCCATATACTCTGGGTTCTATCAACTTCCTCGGAACTCATACCCTGAAACAGTCCACAGTCATAGAAGGGACTGAATCTCCATTCTAGGAAAGGAATTAAGCAGATGCATAAAACCTAATCCTCCCCACCTCTTCCATTTCCATCTCCATCCTTCTCTCTTCTCATACATACAGAAAAAAAAAAAATAGAATGCTTCTGATGGAACTTGAGTTTTAGCAGCACCAAATCATGGAAGGTCAGCTGCAGTCCCTTCAATTCATGGTTTTAGTTGGCCAGCAAGAGACCATGATTGGCTTTGGGGTATTTGAAAATTTCTATGCCATCCTGGTGTTGAGAAGGAAACGGAGATGCTGGTCAA
This sequence comes from Manis javanica, assembly GCF_040802235.1. Classification (NCBI taxonomy): domain Eukaryota; kingdom Metazoa; phylum Chordata; class Mammalia; order Pholidota; family Manidae; genus Manis; species Manis javanica. Next base: position 112,154,779 of record NC_133164.1, read on the forward strand.
AGCTACGCAATGTTCCACATTTCATTTTTGCTCTCAGAAAATCTCTACAGGGGAGACAAGCACCCTTCAAAATCTAATATTTCTTTTTAGGGTTCATCACCCACAATGCAGGCTAGAGTTAAAGAAGCAACAGCTTGTTCATCAAAAGATAATGACTTATAGCTTAAAGAGAAATTAAAGTACAGAACCTAACAGGGAACTATCATGATATAAGTAAAAACCCACTGCAAAGGGTTCGAATCTAGTAAGAAAAAACATGTCAGGACATGAAGAAAACCATGGATTACTTTTTTTGGAAAATGTCCGAGGACTCTCATTAGAAAACATTTTCCACAAACTAAGGTGACAAAGGATAGCAGAGTCAATACTTCACTTCACATGGCAAACTAAAGAGCTTTGGAAAATGCAGTTCTTTCATTCTGGAACAACTGCAATAAAGAACTCCATCCAAATAGACATACTGATCACTCTATTCCAGAACTAATGCTTCAGGAAGGGGTCCTGAATATCACTGGTGTGAATCACAGGGACAGACTTAGACGCAGCAGTTCGTTGGGGCTTGTTGTATAAAAATGGCATTGAAGATGAGTAAGAATGATTGTTTCAATCTGAAAAATAAACGCTTACCAGCTAAAGCATGGCAACAGTATATTTTTTAAAACTCCATTTTGAGTATGTAATTTTCCACCCCAAATAGGAGGTGGCACTAGGTAAGATAATAAATAGGTGGGATGCTGTTTCTCTCGGTGTGGTTCCACAGTTCTGCAGCACCACATATCAAAGGGTTTCACCTTCAGAGGACATGAGGATGAATCGACCAACAGTCATTATGTTCCCAAGACATACACAAGTTTGCTAAATACTTGCTGTGTATGAATACAACCATTAAGATGAAGGTTTATGGTAGTCATAGATGGACACATTTCTAGGTCAGGCCCAAATTTCCACTGCCAGGCCACACCATGTTCTGGATGCAATGGAAAGAAATCAGACACACAATGAGAAAAAGGGAAAGTCACAGATTTTAGTCCATTCCTTTCTTTCCCCTTTTAAGTTTGGTTCCTTATCAGCTTGTGAAAAGCTGCTGGAAAGTAACAGAGATTTTGCTGCCAGGTCTGAACTGCAGGGGTGGAATTGGCAGTAGTAAAACCTAAAAGATTGAGCAAATAAAAGATAATATAGATTGTCTCCTGTTGTGTCTGTTTTCAAATTACTGTGTTTAAATGAACTTCTTTTTTAGCAAACTGTCTTTAATCTCTTTCTTTCTGGCCTCCAGTGACCTTTTGCTGATTCTTTATCTCCTTTGTGCCTCAAAGCATCTGAAACTTTGATCTTTCCCTCAAAAGCTTCATGTGAATAAATACAACATAGACTTTTTAGATAAGCAGTTTGACCAGGATTTATGGGCGATTTGGTAACAACATGTAATTCTACATTACATCCTTATTTGATGCATACTAAAATAAAAATAATTAAGGAGAACAGGGGATTAAAAGGCCAAATATACATCTAGTGCATTTCATCTCTAGAAGAGTGATAATACTGGAATAGGATTGGCTTTTCCCGTGGTCTGTAATAATCATTTCAGCTTGTTAGAGTCAGCTTTGGGAGAATAATAGGATTCCTCCCCACATTTGTTTGATAAGGAGCAATGTGCCTTTAAAGAGAAAATCACCACTTAGGAAAGAGAAGATGCTCAACCCTAGTAATGTTTCTACGTCAAACACTATGAAAATACAAATGTTTGACCATTTTTGAACAATGAAAATGGTAATAGTATTCCATAGTATATGGAAGGGCAAGTCCCGCCTACTCACACAGTCCTAATTCTTTTGCAAAATTATCTTTTGCTATTTTATTTCCTTAGAATTTTTATTACAATTGCATTACATTTGTAGAATAATTTTGGAAGAACTGAAATAACAAAGTTAATGAGTAGTTGCGTTAATAATAGATAATCTCTGTATTTGGGTCATTTACGTTATTTAAGAATTTTAAAAGTTTCTCCACGCAGGCTGTATTCATTTCCTGTGGCTGCCCTAAAAGAATTACCATAAACTCTGTGGCTTAAAACAACAGAGGTTTTCTTCTCTCCCAGCTCTGAAGCTAAGAAGTCCAAAATCAAAAGCTGTGCAGGGCTCCACTCCCTTTCGAAGCTCTAGAAGAGAATATATCAAATTCTTTCACTGTTTTCACTTCAGGAGGCTGGAGGGATTCCTTGACTTGTGGCCTTGTGGTGACATCACTCCAATCCCCGCCTCTGTGTTCATATCACCTTCCCCTCTGTGTGTCTGTCCTCCGGTGTGTCTCTGAAAGGGACACTGGATTTAGGGTCCAGTGGTGAATTCAGGATGATCTCCTCATCTTAAGACCCTTAATAATTACATCTCAAAGACCATTTTTTCAAATAAGGTAACTGAGATTTGGCATGAATATCTCTTGGATCTGGACTTTTGGGGGTCTAATACAGAGGTCTTGCACATTTTTATTAGATTTTGTTCCCAGTCACATTATGCTTTTCCTAATTGGTAGCTGCTGGCATAGAAGAATGGTAAATGGCAATTAGTTAATTTATAGAGAAGTTTGGTAAACTTTCATACAAGTCCTAATATGAGTCCTTCTCACATTAAATCTTCAAATTTTTTTGTGAATCACTCATATTATATGCAAGTAAATAATGTATATTATCCTTTTCAGTATTCAAACCTTTTAATTATGTTTACCTTACTGTATTAAATAAGACCTCTAAAATGATATTAAATGGAAAATAGTGGCTATTCTTGACTTTTTCTTGATGAAATTCTCAAGCTAATAACAAAATTAACACATAGTATTTATTGTGTGTCCAGCTTTGTTCTAAGTATCTAAACATATACACACATGTAGATATACTCACTTAGGGCTCACAATAATAATCTGAGGTAGTTTTATGATACATATTTATAAATGGGAAACCAAGACTTATCACAATCCAGCTCAAGTTAATCCTGGCTTAATTTTGACTTGATAGAGCAAATTTTTTTCAATATAGTTTCTTTCCCCCTTACCCTTTTTCTGGTATTGTATTTGTCACACTACATATACTCTGTATCCCAACAATACAGTGTTATAATTATGGCTTTCAACAACCTTGTGATTTTTAAGGAAATGAAGAGAATATAGATACACACAGTCTTTTATATTTGCCCACAGAATTACTATTAGTATTTCTGATGTTCTTCATTTCTTCCTGCAGATTCGGTTTCCAGGTTGGCATTATTTCCCTTCCTCCTGAAGGACTTCCATTAGGGTTTCTTCTAGGGCAGGTCTGGCATTTCAATGAATGTGAATTCTCCTGCTTTTTACCTGTTTGAGAATGTCTTTATTTTTCAAAGGATAGTTTGGCTGGATTTAAAGTTTCTGATTAACTCTTTTTGATTTTAGTGGTTAAAAATGTCATTCCATTGCCTGCTTTTGTCCGGTTTTTCAGAGGAGAAGTTAGCTCAAATTCGTATTTTTATTCCCCATGCGTGATGAGGCAGGTTACTTTGTCACTTTCAAGATTTGTCTGTGTTTGGCTTTCAGGGTTTTGGTTACAATGTACCCGAGCATGGCGCTCTTTGTGTTTATCACAACTAAGGTTGGTTGAGCTCCCAGGACCTCCAGATTAATATTTTTCATTAACTTTGGGCCATTATTTCTTTGCTTTTTCTATCTTTTCTCTCCTCTCTTTTTGAGACTGTCATTGCACATCAGTTGATATGCTTGGTGTGGTTCCACAGGTCTCTGGATTCCAATATATTTTTTGAATTTTGTTATTTGCAACTTACCTAGACTTAAACTTTGGAACCTGCCTCCCATGTGATGTTTATTTCTTAATGCTGTTACTCAGTTGCTTTACTCTTATTTTTAATTTCAGATTCCCTTTCTAAAAGGCAGGTGTGCCCTCTGTCTGCATAGGTTAGTGGTCAGCCAGTGATTTGGGCACAAGTTGTACTCAAGCACCTTGACTCAGTAAGCTATCCACCCCATTGCTGGTCTGCCTGAGCCAGAGTTGGAAAGTACATTCAAAATTAAACTACTTCTCAGTCTCCTTTGGCTTTTATTTTCTGCCAAGCTCTCTGAGGTCTCCCTGTTCATGTAGTTTCCTAGACAGGCAGGGCTACGTGGAGAGCTAATTTAGTTCATCTACGGCTCTCTCTCCATCTCCGGGATCTCTCTGTTAAATTCTGGTTGTTCTGCCACTCACCCCAACTGAGACAACTACCTCAGGCTAATGTAAGGAAGTTGCACATTTCCTCCATTCATTTCCTCTTTGTCACATTTAGTTGACAATGTTACAGGGTTTTGCCTTCCATCCCAAATTAAATTCACCCTCTCTGGAAGCTAAGCTGCTAGGTTTCACATGCAGCTTAAGTATTGGTAAAACCATCTTTCTTGCTAGTGAGCTGTGGGTTGGGGGATGGGGCAGCCTCAGAGTAGAAGTGTTCTTACCCAACGATCTAGCTGTTTATAAAAATAAATATTTAATTTCTTTTTGTCTGCCTTTGGTAAATCTTCCAGAGTCCTGAAACAGTTGTTTTTGACAAATTTACTGGTTTTATTTTTATTCTGGAAGACACAATTTCCTGAATTATTCACTTATCACAGTGTGTAACCGCAGTCAATAGTGTAAGTTTAAGTTACTTCTAGTGCTCAATTCTACAAATTAACAGATAAAGAGATATACTGTATCTATACATTATAGATAGGTAGAGAGATCTATCTACATATATATTTCTATATATGATAAATATATATTAAACTATATAAGAAAACAGAGCTCAGAAAAGTATGCTTTTCATTATAACTAAGTTGAGTAAATGATGAAGCCAAATATGAAACAAGGTTTTCCCAAAACCAAATGCTGTGCTTCTTACATTATGTCATGCTCCCTTTAAACCACAATCCTATTAGAAACATAGAATCCCATTAAACCAAGGAATTGGTGTGATTCGATGCAGTAGATGGTGTTACCTAACCAATAGACAAAAATCTTACCTCATATTGCCAACCTGATTGCTGTGACCCAAGGACAAACATAGAACCCTATGTAGGAAAGGGTTGGTAATTTCTGCTTTTCACTGTCGCTTACATGCCCATAATCAATTCACTTCATCTGTCCTTTTCTCCTACATCCCTTATGTCTCAACATATTAAAGCCATAAGTAAATTCTAAAGTAGGTCTTCATAAGAAAAAGTTCAGTACTAATTCAGGTGAAAGGAAACAGAATTTAAAGTCACCTACACCAATGGCTTCACTAAGTAATTACTGAACATGAAGATAAACTTGTCAACAAATTCAAAAGTTCAATGAAAGAAACTGGATGGATTAATAGATAGTGGGTGGGCGTGTAGGTAGGTAAATTGACAGGTAGGTCGGTAGGCAGGCAGATAGGTAGGTAGGTAGGTAGATACATAGCTAGCTACCTAGATAGAAGAATGAGCCATACTATGGGTCAGCCAATGGGCTACCTACAATTAGAACTTAGAGTGAAACTAAGTCTCTGCTTTGGTGGAGTTTGTCTCCTGTAGGTATTGGAAATACGGGACAGTTGACTAGTCAATTTTCTTATATTATCTAATATCATTTTATATTGTAGATGTAATCTTTTGGTCAATCTTTCAGATGTCTTCATTTATAGAGACATAAAGAAATGAGGATTAGAAAAAAAATCCCAGTTCTGTAAAGGACTAAAAAACCAGAGACCACAAAATTGCATCTTGCTATTCTTTGTTGAATAAAAGATTTTGGTATCTCAAGTTTAAAAGATATATGTATAACAATTATATAAAGCTTAACTTTCAATACTACATGGCTAGTTGCACAATTACGTGTTGCTCGAACATAAAATCATTCACCAGCAAGGAGAAATCTGGAAAATTTATATAAATATGCACATCTTAATTCAGGGTGTTAATACAGTCAAAATTCATGTGTTTGTGTTTATTTTCATACTCTTTGCAAATCGCTAGTTATAGTGAGTTGCCACTCTTCCGGAATTTTTCTCAAGTACCTATTGCCATAACAACTAAGAAATTAGGAAATATGTGCCTTTAGACTTACCAGTAATGTTGCATAGGGAATGCATTAGTGTACAGGATGAAAAGCATCAAGAATGAGAGTGTCAGACAGGCTTATGGAATGGCAAAGAAGAAAGAGACGATTGGTCAAAGTTCAGCCCCTGAGCTCAGACTTGGGTTTGGAGCACCAGAGAGGAAGCCCACTCCACCCATGATTCTTTGTTTCTACACATACCCCACTCCCTGAACCGACTCTGAACACATATTCTGATAACAAGAAGGAGACTGTAGTTTTGCAGATGTCTTCTAATTTTGCATCAGAAATACAAGCTGCAATTTGAGTTCTGATACGAGTTTAGCTTTGGGCTAGGTTATCGATTAATACACTTACCTCCAAATTTATATCTTTTAGTATACTTTTATCTCTCATTAGAAAACCAAGAGCATTTTATATTACTGTTGTTGTAAACTGTGACAAAGGGACAATTATGAAACTGTGTGGGGTTCCAAAGCAGGTGAACCCCTTATAACATAACTGGGCTAGGAGGACACAGATGTCATACAGTGCACTGTGGTGGACACACACTGAATTCCGTAGTTGTTAGCTGTCTTTCTTACCACCTGTAAATCATTTTAGGCTTTAAATTTTCTATAAGTACTGCCTGAAGTAAATCTTTTACTTCTAAAAAAAATCATTATTCTTCTGACTGTTCCATACCATTGATCTCTAATAAACTTTTTGCAGGTGAACACTGTGTGTTGCCTCACAAGGAGTACATAGTAAAGAAACTTAGGTCCCTTTATTAACTTCTATGGCAGTTTTTCTGACTTTGAATTTTCCATTAATTTTCAGATTGCTTAAATTATAGCACAGTTGATGTAAACTTTTCTTAAAAACTGAACTGTTGTGTCTAGACCTAATCTCTTAGTTGGTAAATAAAATTTTCAGCATGAGTTGTGTCTCTCATTTGCATTAAAAACACATTTAAAAAGTTTTGAATCCATCCGTGAAATTTTCATGATTTACCAGGATGATACCACAATCACTTGGGTATATTCACATAAGTGTGTTTATGCATATAATATAATGTCATAGATATATAATTTATTAGATAAAAGATATTAGGTAGATATAGGAATTTGGGCTTTTCCGGCCTCACAGAATATAGTAACAGTAAATTATATATGCTTTGAGACTAGGGCTAGAGTTGGATGATGGTGGTGATTATTTTGACAGGACCTAGCACAGTTCCCACACAGAGCAGACTCCCAATAAATGTTAGTGTAACTAATGATAAACACACGAACATACATGTGTTCACTATAAAGATGTATATTTTACCATGAGTTAAGACATTTGAAAACACACATTTCACTATTTTAATGTAGAAAAGAACATGCTGATGCTAATAAAACATTTAAAAAATAAATGAATCTAGGTCATGGTAGCAAAACACGTACTTGATAAGGTGACTGACAACCAGCCAGCACCGGGTACTTAAACCTACTTTAACATTATCCCTAAGTAAATACCATATTATTTCATTTTTATTCATGGATGGATGAAAATATGATAGAATCAATGAGCTAGAACTAGAAATAAATTCTTGGTATCTATCTTGATATAAAGGAATTTTGACCAGATTTTAAAAACTCAGACTGCAAATATCCTTTAGCTATAAGCAGAGATAATAAAACTCTTAAGTGCATGAACCCTATGATGCCAATCTTTAATAAGAGGGTAGAGCATGGTAGGTTATTGTTCTTTTTTCATTCATTCATTCATCCATTGAATCTTTCTTTCTCTAGCCATTAGTTGTTAAAAAGTAACTTATTTAACAAATATTTATTGGGCACTTACTGTCGTCGGCACTAAAGACTCAGAAGTTAGTAAGAGAGATCCCTGGCTCTCAGGAAGCTTATAGTTAGGAGAAATGTATTTAGGAACATGTAATTATAAATCAAACTGCAAGTGCAACAATAATGATATGCAGCAATATATTTTCAAATCCAATAAGGAAACCCAGCCAGCTTTGAGGGTAAAGCATAAGAGATGAGAGGATGTGGTCAGGGAAGCTTTCCTTGAGATCATTCACCTCTATTTAAGGGGTGAATCCCTTCAAAGAGGACAATTAAGCACAGGACAAAATTAATCCTGTGAACTTGAAGAGATAGCTTATTTTTTCCAAACTCCCATTTCCACATAAGTAAACTGCCAAAATTGGACAGAATTCTGAATTTGCTTCTGTTACAACATCCTATCATTCTAGAACAGCAGGGAAACAGATTACAAAAAAAAAAAAAAAAAAAAAATTAACCCATGTCTGACTGTCTTCAGGTTGTTACTTATAGTTTTACCACCACAGGTGTCTGGAGCAGTCACCCTCCCAAAGCTGGGATACCTAAGGTGTTTAGAAATTTCAAAGTGGTAGCACACTGTCTGTACACACACTTGTAAAATAATTATGACAACAAGCACAGCCACATTCAAACGAGGGAGGTAGGAAATAATCAAAATGTGCAGGGGGGAAAACCTTGCACAGAGGGAAAAGGTTAGCTTGTCAGCAAGGGTGTCGGTGTATGCAAAACTCAGCGCCAACAGTCTACAGGTGCATCCTGCGGGAGCCGCTGGGGAGGAAACCAGGAGGGGGTGTGATGACAGCTCCGAATCAATGCAAGGCTCATCCGAGAGCATACTTATCCATCTGCTAGGCTGTGGCAGATCCTTTGCATTGGTGCTTCTTCAGAGCCCAGGCTTTTCTACTCTTTCCAAGAGCCACTGTAGGAGAAGTGGCAATGAATAGGAAATCAAAGAGGCGGAGAAGTCAACAAGGCATATGTTCCTTGAACTGAAGTCTCAGTCCTTCTCTCTTATTCACAACACTGATTCAGTATTTGTGTAAGTAATTGCATATGTGTAGATGTATGTATATGTTCTACCTGTTTCTAGAAAATGTTTTAGAAAATTAAGGAATCTTTCACAACCGGGTAACTTTTTTTTTAACAGCCTTTCTACCACTGGGGCTTTTTAAGAGGTTCATTCTGTACTGTACTGAAATATAATTTTATTTGGCGCCAAATCAAGTTTTGAAATTTCCACATTTAATAAGTTTAAAGCTAAGCTAATTTTGAGTGCACAGTGAATCATGGTGATGTCACATTCGCTCATTTCAATAAAGCAGCTGAGGGCAACGTGAGGTGCGGCAGATCACAGAACCGTGTGTTTTAGCTCAACAGTACTTGCGCTTTCTGGAGTGCTAGAGTGCTACCAGAAACACATTTTTTTCTGGAATTAGAATGACCATCTCAGAGGTAGGGCTGGAGAGAGAGCAGAGGGCGGCTGGCTGAGCCAGCTGGCAGCAGCCCTCACTGCCTCCAAGCCCCACGTCAGTGGTGGTGACTGAGCAGAAACATAGGAATATAGTAAGTCATTTATGTGACAATCACAAAACAAAATTTTAAGTTCTGTAATATTAACACTATCTTGCAAAAAATCTATTGTATTTATTTTAGATTACAAAGATAAGTTTGATCAGAAAAAAAAAGGAATGGGAAAGATACATTAAAAGAACAAATTTAGTGTTGTTGAACCACTCTGATGTATATTTGAAACCAACATAAGATTGTATATTAATGATACATTAATAAAAATTAAAAAATTTTAAAAAGAGGGAGCCAAGATGGCGGCGTGAGTAGAGCAGTGGAAATCTCCTCCCAAAAACACATAGAGCTATGAAAATATAACAAAGAAAAATCTTCCTAAAATAGAGACCACAGGACACAGGACAACATCCAGACCACATCCACACCTGCAAGAACCCAGCGCCTTGTGAAGGGGAGTGCTTTTTGGAAATCTTAAAGGGGCAGGACAGGTCACTTAGACCAGAAGCAGGGAATCTGGGGATCTCTGGGCACTCTAACCCCCTGGGCAGCAGGGAGCACAGAGACCCCTTACGGAGATAAATAGTCTCCTGGCTGCTCCCCCTCCAACGGGGCTCCACCATTTTGGAGGAACAGCCCCAGCCAGGCCAAGCCCACAGCAACAGCGGAGATAAACCCCAAAGCAACTGGGCGGGAAGCAGAAGCCCTGTCTGCGCACAGCTGCCCAGCACAAGCCACTAGAGGTCGCTATTCTCCCAGGAAAAGGCTACAAACCAACAAGAAGGGAAGCTCTTCCAGCGGTCACTTGTACCAGCTCTGCAAACTATCTCTATCACCATGAAAAGGCAAAACTACAGGCAGACAAAGATCACAGAGACAACACCTGAGAAGGAGACAGACCTAACTAGTCCTCCTGAAAAAGAATTCAAAATAAAAATCATGAACATGCTGACAGAGATGCAGAGAAAAATGCAAGAGCAATGGGATGAGATGCAGAGAAAAATGCAAGAGCAGTGGGAAGAGATGCAGAGAAAAATGCAAGAGCAGTGGGATGAAGTCCGGAAGGAGATCACAGATGTCAGGAAAGAGATCACAGAAGTGAAACAATCCCTGGAAGGATTTATAAGCAGAATGGATAAGATGCAAGAGGCCATTGAAGGAATAGAAGCCAGAGAACAGGAACGTATAGAAGCTGACATAGAGAGAGATAAAAGGATCTCCAGGAATGAAACAACACTAAGAGAAATATGTGACCAATACAAAAGGAAAAACATTCGTATTATAGGGATACCAGAAGAGGAAGAAAGAGGAAAAGGGATAGAAAGTGTCTTTGAAGAAATAATTGCTGAAAACTTCCCCAAACTGGGGGAGGAAATAATCGAACAGACCATGGAATTATACAGAACCCCCAACAGAAAGGATCCAAGGAGGACAACACCAAGACACATAATAATTAAAATGGCAAGGATCAAGGACAAGGAAAGAGTTTTAAAGGCAGCTAGAGAGAAAAAGGTCACCTATAAAGGAAAACCAATCAGGCTAACATCAGACTTCTCAACAGAAACCCTACAGGCCAGAAGAGAATGGCATGATATACTTAATGCAATGAAACAGAAGGGCCTTGAACCAAGGATACTGTATCCAGCACGACTATCATTTAAATATGATGGTGGGATCAAACAATTCCCAGACAAGCAAAAGCTGAGGGAATTTGCTTCCCACAAACCACCTTTACAGGGCATCCTACAGGGACTGCTCTAGAAGGGAGCACCCCTAAAAAGAGCACAGAACAAAACACACAACATATGAAGAATGGAGGAGGAGGAATAAGAAGGGAGAGAAGAAAAGAATCTCCAGACAGTGTATATAACAGCTCAATAAGTGAGCTAAGTTAGGCAGTAAGATACTAAAGAAGCTAACCTTGAACCTTTGGTAACCACGAATCTAAAGCCTGCAATGGCAATAAGTACATATCTTTCAATAGTCACCCTAAATGTAAATGGACTTAATGCACCAATCAAAAGACATAGAGTAATAGAATGGATAAAAAAGCAAGACCCATCTATATGCTGCTTACAAGAAACTCACCTTAAACCCAAAGATAAGCATAGACTAAAAGTCAAGGGATGGAAAAACATATTTCAGGCAAACAACAGTGAGAAGAAAGCAGGGGTTGCAGTACTAATATCAGACAAAATAGACTTCAAAACAAAGAAAGTAACAAGAGATAAAGAAGGCCACTACATAATGATAAAGGGCTCAGTCCAACAAGAGGATATAACCATTCTAAATATATATGCACCCAATACAGGAGCACCAGCATATGTGAAGCAAATACTAACAGAACTAAAGAGGGAAATAGACTGCAATGCATTCATTGTAGGAGACTTCAACACACCACTCACCCCAAAGGATAGATCCACCGGGCAGAAAATAAGTAAAGACACACAGGCACTGAACAACACACTAGAACAGATGGACCTAATAGACATCTATAGAACTCTACATCCAAAAGCAACAGGATATACATTCTTCTCAAGTGCACATGGAACATTCTCCAGAATAGACCACATACTAGCTCACAAAAAGAGCCTCAGTAAATTCCACAATATTGAAATTCTACCAACCAATTTTTCAGACCACAAAGGTATGAAAGTAGAAATAAATTCTACAAAGAAAACAAAAAGGCTCACAAACACATGGAGGCTTAACAACATGCTACTAAATAATCAATGGATCAATGAACAAATCAAAATAGAGATCAAGGAATATATAGAAACAAATGACAACAACAACACTAAGCCCCAACTTCTGTGGGATGCAGCGAAAGCAGTCTTAAGAGGAAAGTATATAGCAATCCAGGCACACTTGAAGAAGGAAGAACAATCCCAAATGAATAGTCTAACATCACAATTATTAAAACTGGAAAAAGAAGAACAAATGAGGCCTAAAGTCAGCAGAAGGAGGGACATAATAAAGATCAGAGAAGAAATAAACAAAATTGAGAAGAATAAAACAATAGCAAAAATCAACGAAACCAAGAGCTGGTTCTTTGAGAAAATAAACAAAATAGATAAGCCTCTAGCCCAACTTATTAAGAGAAAAAGAGAGCCAACACAAATCAACATAATCAGAAATGAGAATGGAAAAATCACGACAGACTCCACAGAAATACAAAGAATTATTAAAGACTACTATGAAAACCTATATGCCAACAAGCTGGAAAACCTAGAAGAAATGGACAACTTCCTAGAAAAATACAACCTCCCAAGACTGACCAAGGAAGAAACACAAAAGTTAAACAAACCAATTACAAGCAAAGAAATTGAAACAGTAATCAAAAAACTACCCAAGAACAAAACCCCGGGGCCGGACGGATTTACCTCGGAATTTTATCAGACACACAGAGAAGACATAATACCCATTCTCCTTAAAGTGTTCCACAAAATAGAAGAAGAGGGAATACTCCCAAACTCATTCTATGAAGCCAACATCACCCTAATACCAAAACCAGGAAAAGACCCCACCAAAAAAGAAAATTACAGACCAATATCCCTGATGAATGTAGATGCAAAAATACTCAATAAAATACTAGCAAACAGAATTCAACAGTATATCAAAAGGATCATACACCATGACCAAGTGGGGTTCATCCCAGGGATGCAAGGATGGTACAACATTCGAAAATCCATCAACATCATCCACCACATCAACAAAAAGAAAGACAAAAACCACATGATCATCTCCATAGATGCTGAAAAAGCATTTGACAAAATTCAACATCCATTCATGATAAAAACTCTCAGCAAAATGGGAATAGAGGGCAAGTACCTCAACATAATAAAGGCCATATATGATAAACCCACAGCCAGCATTATACTGAACAGCGAGAAGCTGAAAGCATTTCCACTGAGATCGGGAACCAGACAGGGATGCCCACTCTCCCCACTGTTATTTAACATAGTACTGGAGGTCCTAGCCACGGCAATCAGACAAAACAAAGAAATACAAGGAATCCAGATTGGTAAAGAAGAAGTTAAACTGTCACTATTTGCAGATGATATGATACTGTACATAAAAAACCCTAAAGACTCCACTCCAAAACTACTAGAACTGATATCGGAATACAGCAAAGTTGCAGGATACAAAATCAACACACAGAAATCTGTAGCTTTCCTATACACTAACAACGAATCAATAGAAAGAGAAATCAGGAAAACAATTCCATTCACCATTGCATCAAAAAGAATAAAATACCTAGGAATAAACCTAACCAAGGAAGTGAAAGACTTATACTCTGAAAACTACAAGTCACTCTTAAGAGAAATTAAAGGGGACACTAATAAATGGAAACTCATCCCATGCTCATGGCTAGGAAGAATTAATATCGTCAAAATGGCCATCCTGCCGAAAGCAATATACAAATTTGATGCAATCCCTCTCAAATTACCAGCAACATTCTTCAATGAATTGGAACAAATAATTCAAAAATTCATATGGAAACACCAAAGACCCCGAATAGCCAAAGCAATCCTGAAAAAGAAGAACAAAGTAGGGGGGATCTCACTCCCCAACTTCAAGCTCTACTACAAAGCCATAGTAATCAAGACAATTTGGTACTGGCACAAGAACAGAGCCACAGACCAGTGGAACAGATTAGAGACCCCAGAAATTAACCCAAACATATATGGTCAATTAATATTTGATAAAGGAGCCATGGACATACAATGGCAAAATGACAGTCTCTTCAACAGATGGTGCTGGCAAAACTGGACAGCTACATGTAGGAGAATGAAACTGGACCATTGTCTAACCCCATATACAAAGGTAAACTCAAAATGGATCAAAGACCTGAATGTAAGTCACGAAACCATTAAACTCTTGGAAAAAAACATAGGCAAAAACCTCTTAGACATAAACATGAGTGATCTCTTCTTGAACATATCTCCCCGGGCAAGGAAAACAACAGCAAAAATGAGCAAGTGGGACTACATTAAGCTGAAAAGCTTCTGTACAGCGAAAGACACCATCAATAGAACAAAAAGGAACCCTACAGTATGGGAGAATATATTTGAAAATGACAGATCTGATAAAGGCTTGACGTCCAGAATATATAAAGAGCTCACACGCCTCAACAAACAAAAAACAAATAACCCAATTAAAAAATGGGCAGAGGAACTGAACAGACAGTTCTCCAAAAAAGAAATACAGATGGCCAAGAGACACATGAAAAGATGCTCCACATCGCTAATTATCAGAGAAATGCAAATTAAAACTACAATGAGGTATCACCTCACACCAGTAAGGATAGCTGCCATCCAAAAGACAAACAACAACAAATGTTGGCGAGGCTGTGGAGAAAGGGGAACCCTCCTACACTGCTGGTGGGAATGTAAATTAGTTCAACCATTGTGGAAAGCAGTATGGAGGTGCATCAAAATGCTCAAAACAGACCTACCATTTGACCCAGGAATTCCACTCCTAGGAATTTACCCTAAGAACGCAGCAATCAAGTTTGAGAAAGACAGATGCACTCCTATGTTTATCGCAGCACTATTTACAATAGCCAAGAATTGGAAGCAACCTAAATGTCCATCTGTAGATGAATGGATAAAGAAGATGTGGTACATATACACAATGGAATACTACTCAGCCATAAGAAGTGGAAAAATCCAACCATTTGCAGCAACATGGATGGAGCTGGAGAGTATTATGCTCAGTGAAATAAGCCAAGCGGAGAAAGAGAAATACCAAATGATTTCACTCATCTGAGGAGTATAGGAACAAAGGAAAAACTGAAGGAACAAAACAGCAGCAGAATTACAGAACCCAAAAATGGACTAACAGGTACCAAAGGGAAAGGAACTGGGGAGGATGGGTGGGCAGGGAGGGATAAGGGGGGGGAAGAAGAAGGGGGGTATTAAGATTAGCATGCATGGGGGGGAGGGAGAAAGGGGAGGGTGGGCTGCACAACACAGAGAGGACAAGTAGTGACTCTACCACATTTTGCTAAGCTGATGGACAGTAACCGTAATGTGGTTGTTAGGGGGGACCTGATATAGGGGAGAGCATAGTAAACATAGTATTCTTCAGGTAAGTGTAGATTAAAAATTAAAAAAAAAAAAAAAAAAAGAAAGAAAGAAAGAAAAGGGGGATTACTCCTTAACAGGATAAAACTATTGGTAAATCAAAGATCAACGCATGCTTTAAATATCCTTAATGTTGATCACTTAAAGGGTGTCAGATGATCAGCTATGGAGGTACTCTTTTCTGATAATATTCCTTTCTCTTAATTAAAAAAAAAAAAAAAAAAAAAAGCAGTTCCTGTGTGCTGACCTCCAATGAGTTCTGCACAGTGGTATAGAGGGCATGTCAAAGTGTGGGCAAAGGGTCTTTTTGTTTCTACGCAGAAGATCAAGGCCTAGCTTGGATACCCAGAAAATGAACTAAGATACGATATGAGGAGGAGCTTCCGGCATCAGCACTCTCTGGAGGACTCGTGCCGGGGGATGATCATCAAAAAGCCTCCACAGGGATCCGGACGATGCTGCGGTTGTGGCTGCATCCAGCCCACCGTCTCCTGGACTTGCCATAAGAAGGAGGAGGGAGATGTCTAGGCTGGCATGTGCATACAGTGAGACAACGAATTTGACTGGATCTGTACTGTTGGAACTCAACCAGGGGTTGGGAGGGGTGCAAGTTGTAGCACCCCAAAATCTCATGACTATAGACTATCTATGGTTAAAAGAACATATGGGATGTGAACAGATCCCAGAAATGGGCTGCTTTAATTTGTCTGATGGTTCAAGTACAGTTGGAAAATATCCATCATATCATAGATAAATTTTCACAAATGCCTAGGGTGCCTAAATGGTTTTCTTGGCTTCACTGGAGATGGCTGGTAATTATAGATTTGCTTTGTTTATGTCACCGTATTCCTATTATGTGAATATGTGTGTGCAAATTAGTTAGTAGTTTAAAACCTATACATACTTAAGGTACTATACAAGAAGATATGTCAAAGAAATAATCAATCCTCCCAAGTTTCCTTCATATGCTACATCTATAGCTTTTCTTCTTCCTTCCTAATTACAAACCTTAAATAGAATTCGTGCCTCATATCGAATTTACCGAGTATCATAATTCCTCCAGGTGGTAAAGATACCTCGAGACAAGTGCTGGGCATAGAAGCCACAGGGCATAAATCTGCAAAGAAGTAAAAAGCTAACCTTTGCAAACAATATGGCTTCTCTCTCACTTACCAACTTTACATTTCCCTGTATGGCCCCGGAAGATGACTGGTTAGCCAGAGACGGGTAAGATTCCTCAAGGGAGGAACAACCTAAGACAGGCACAGTCGCAGGGGGGCCATCAGGTGAGAATTTGGGGATCAACAGAGGTGAGGCTCAGAACCTCACCCCCCCTGATTTGAGAGAAATCTTCTGCATCCGTGGATGTCTTGCTGCCCTTGTCTAGCCTGGATTAATACTTAGTCCATAGGCACACACCTGATCATCTGATCATCTACATTTGCCTTCTTACAGCACTAAACTATGTTTTCTACCTTTATCTTGCATCTACCTACCACTTCAGCATTTTATTAAAAATAAAAATAATAATAATAATAGGAGAAATGTGGGATCAACATATAAATCAAGTACAAAAATCAAATGAATATTCTTATTTGACCTGATGGTTTATAGGTCATATTGCATGATCAAAACCGAAAGTTTCTGTGATGAATGCCCTTGTACTGTTCACCATGTAAGAATTTATTCACTCTGTAAGAATTCATTCACCATGTAAGAACTTGTTCGTTATGCTTCAGAAGATTGGAGACTGACGAGAATTAGGCTTGAGATGGATTAATGATTGTACATTGAGCATTGACCCCCCTATACTGAATTTTATTGTTGTTAACAACCATTTGATCAATAAATATGAGAGATGCCCTCTCAAAAAAAAAAAAAAAAAAAAAAAAAAAAAAGAAAAAAAAAATTTTAAAAAGAACCAATTCAATGTTATTTTTACCTTCTGTAGTCAATAACAACAGTGATGCCATTAGTTAAACCCATTTTCTCCCCTGTGGTGATAATGATAAAATTCTTTTAAAGTGTAATCCCTTTAATCATTCATTTAAAAAATGGCTCTTGAAGGCCTACTGTATTTCAGATGTGACTTGGGTCACTGAGCATGCAAACATCAAGACAAAGTTCCCTTCTTCAAGGATGCATCATCTGATAGGGAAAACAGGACACATTTTCAGACCCTTACCACATAATCTGGTAACTGCTATGATGAAGATGTTTATAAATTGCAACAAGAAAGAGAGGACGAGCATCTGGGATTGTATTAGGGTGGGGAGAGATCAAGGGCAATGTTGAGAGGAAGTGTCCCTTAGATTAACACTTCAGTGGGGATGCTTCCAGACAGAGTCATTTCAGACGTGAGGCTCACATGTCTGATGGAGGGATCAGCATATGTGAAGGAATGGAAGAATGGGAATAAGGACTGAAATCAGTGAAGTACAGATTGTTTGATATAAATGAGAGAGGAGAGGGGACTGATTAAATAGGTATGAGCAAAGAGTGAAGGGAGTTGCACATCTTGCTAAAGAGTTTATATTTATTTTATAAATATAAGCTTCCTATGGAAGCAATTGGATGCTTTTGAGAAAAGGAAACAAATATAGAATGAAACTTAGTTTTAGAAAGACTACTGTGTTAGCTTCCTGAGATTGCTGTAACAAAATACCACAGATTTACTGGCTTAAAACAATAGAAATTGATTCTTACAGTTCTGAAGGTAAAGTGTCAGCAGGATTGGTTCTTTCTTGGGGGTTCAGAGAAAGAATCTGTTCCATGCGTCTCTCCTAGCTTTAGGGGTTGGCTGGCCAGCAATCCTTGACTTTTGCAAACTCATGGATTATTATTGTTACTCAACATGAGGACACTGAGTAGAGTCATTCATTACAAGGAATTCAGTCAGTGTCAATTCATAGATACCATTCAGTTCTATCAAGGTCTTATCCTTCACTCCCTATAGCAAAACACTCCACTGTTGATGATATGAGCTGGCTGTGCTTTGTCGCACGCAAACCATTCAGGAGAAGAGCTGTCCAAGACAGTGCTTTGTGCTCAAGTCTAGCTTTTACATCATAATATCAAATCTTTTTCTTTAATGTCAAGTGTATCTACCAACATGCTAAACATATAAGATGATTTACTTTAAAGATTAGTTGTCACCTGTTGGCACACCAGGTTGGAGAATGAGAGAGATCTTGTAAAATTAGAAAATGGTAATAGGTACAGGTTTGGGGGCCCAGATGTGTTTCAGGTGTGTCTCCAATGAACAGCAACCTACCATTTTCACCATTCAGTTTCCAAAATATGCACACACCACCCAGTTTTAAAGAAAGGGCTACAGAGGAAATGGAAAACTACCCTACATTATAGTAGTTTACAATCCTGTTAGGTAAAGTTAAAAAAAAAAAAACAACCACCTTTAAAGGTGATTAATGCTAAGTTTTCTTATGGGATGCAAGCAAGAGTGAGGCAGGATTCAGAAAGACTTTTTACCTTACTGTACAGTTTTCCAACTTTATGAATTGGCCACATCCTTTTTCACTTAACAAATATTTATGGAGTATCTGTACTATCAAGAAACCGAGAGTAGTTTGCGACCTGTCATATTTAATATACTTAGTATATTGCTGGATTCTAAGTTTGACTATTACTTATTCACTGATCTGGTGAGTCTTTTTTAGCACTACCCACTGCTTCTTTTCATTTCTTCTTTCCATTGCCACTGTAATCAAATTAGAGATCTGATTTATTTTATGTACTTTGTTATTTACCTATCTATATTCATATATACCAACAGCTATTTCTTTATTTATATTCATATATACCAACAGCCATGGTATATCAGTCGGTTATTTCTGCGGTAATGTTGAGTAGACCAAATTCCCAGAAACTAAACTTTCCTCTCCTTTCTCATGGCTCTGCAGTTGAGTCAGGAGAGCTCTGCTCTGGGCTATGTTGTGGTTCAAATGTGCTGTAGCATCTCATTCTTCAACAAGGGCTACTCAGGATATGCTTTTCTCTTGGCAGAGAAGAAACACAGGAAGCCAAACTAACACATGCAGGCACAGTAAAAGCTCTGAGTCACATCCTGTCTTCTTCCATTGGGAAAGATAAGTCACATGGTCAAGCCCCAAATTAGAGGAGTGGGAAAGGACGCTCCAGTCATTCTAGTGATGACAGCTGGAAACAACTACAGTAGATTTTTATAGACACTGACAAATATTTAGATGTTTTTCTAATCGAAGCATTGCCTTCCTTTTCAGCATCCCCACCTCCAGGCCTCATCCCCTCACTACTGCCGCCTACATCTCCTCGGGATGCATCTCTGGTCAAACTGTACACAGCACACTCTTACTTCCCATTTTAACAAGCATTAAGCTCAGAGTTTCAACCTGTCCTCTATTCCACCATATCTGCTGGTATACACCATACACTTGAGGCCATTTCAAGTAACTTTCAGCAATTTAGGTAACTTCAGCTCTTACAGGTATTGTCTCCCAAACCCTGCTGACAGCCTTCCTCAGGCATCACTGGAGTCCTGAAACACCCTCCTTCAACACTGAGCATCTGCTTTGGACTGAGCGGTGCTCCTCCCAAATTCATATGGTGCAGCTCTAACCCCCAGCGTGCTTACGTTTGGAGATAGGGTCTACAAAGAAGTAATTAAGATTAAATGAGTCGATAAGGGTGGGGCCCTAATCCAATATGATTTTATACGAAGAGGAAGAGAAACCAGAGCTTGCTGGCTTGCTTCCTCCCCCCCTCTCTCTCTATATGCACACACGCCAAGGACAGACCATGTGAGGATCCCGCGAGAAGACGGCTGTCTGCAAGCCAGGAGGAAAGCCCTCACCAGGAACATAGTCAGCCAGCACCTGGATCTTGGACTTTCACCCTGCGGAACTGTGAGAAATCAAACTTTTGTTATTTAAGCCACCCAGTGTGTGGTATTTCCTGTGGCAGCCCAAGCTGACTAATACAGATCTGATTCTCATTATCCTCATGTTTTTTGTAAGATTCCCAGAATGATCACATGGTCAGACCTGTTATGTATCCTACTTCTATCTAAATCTCTAGGGTCATCAGTAACAGTTTCTCACCACTTCTAGAAGAGGCCACACTTGCCATGTATTTAGGATGCATATATACTTAAAATTTAAATGTGTGTTCAACTATGATAATTGCATTCTATTACTGAACACTTCTATATATTCACATGAACCCATTGCTGACTAGATTTGATAAACTTCTAAAGCTCAGCAATAAGAGCAACTATTGCTCTTCTAGATCCTAGTCAGCTTGAGTGTATTTTTATTATTATTATTTGTCTTTTCAACAAACTGCAGGTAGGTTTTATTACATGACAGCTTTGAAACTGAGGATCATACCTTCTCCAACTGCAATTCTGACTGGAGACAGGATATGAATGCATATCTGTTGGCTCTCAAAGCCATTTTTTATCCACTGGACCACTTTGTCTTCTGAAGTTAAGGGTAATGATACCTAAATCCCAATGCTCATTTTCTAGCAAGTGAGCCATGCAAACATGTATTGTTATTTATTTAAGAGGGTGATAGAGATTATGGCCATTAAAGTGTCGATTGGCCAGTAAGAGTTTGTGAAGATTTAATTGCAGATTCAAAATACAAGAATGTTTATATCACTCAGTTGTATATCTATAAAATTCCCAATTTTCTTATAGCTATAATAATATAGATATGTAATTACTTTATTGCTACAAATAAAAATATGATTGACTTTAATGTTTTATAACAATGTAATTTAGGATACCTGAATATTGAATTCTTTTTTGGTATTTGACAATAACCTTAAACTTGACTGATATCTGCCTTCAAGCATTACATGGGTCTGTTAAAACTGGCATTTAAAGAACAGATTTATTGTTTGCTGATGAGATATCCTTTTATGTGAGTGTAGTACCTAGCAGTTCATTTTTGACTTTTTGTCTAAGGTCAAATGTAGGATCAATTTAAGATTTTATAAGTCTCTGTCTAAAACTCAGTCCTACTATGACCATCGTGATCTACAAGGCTGCTTCCATCTCCCATTTCAATATGTGAAAGTTCTATTAGAATTTTAGGTGACAAATTGCTTGCAGCATGAAGCTGCAAAAAACAAATTAGAGAACTCCGGAGCAGTGCCGTTAGGGCATCTCACTACCTATCAAATGGCACAGTTTAAAATCAATTGGATTATATAAAACACATTTTTCAGCTCCAGCTCATGTTTCTCCTTTCCATGAAAAGTAAGGATATCGAATGCAACATGGATATGAAACAGACTAGAAATAAAAACTTTTTTCAAGTATTGAAGAATGGAAGACCTTATCTTTAAGATCTATCTAACATGTCAAAAGTTTCGTAATACCATATAGGCTCTGTCACTGTTAAAACCATGAAAAATGCCTCCTTTTTAGAAATGGGATGAAAATTTAGGGAAAGAAATATGAGTCATATTTTTCCAGCATACAACTTTAGTGCTATTATAAATAATGTACCTTTCACAGCAGCATTAACTCTTTGTGAGTAAAAGGTTTTCTCTTTTCTAATTTTTTCACTTACGTACTTCCTAAAGATTAAGTACCTGACCTTTTCGCTGTTTCTGTTTTTCCTACCCACTCACCTCACCCCATTGTTTCTTTTATGCATTTCAAAACTTGAGCTCTAACGTCCTCATTGACTATCTATACAACTCCAACTCTAACTTCCTTCCTCAGTATAAGTCTCATTTCTCTAATTACCTTCTATTTATGATATCCTGGATTCCCTGCTACCTTAAATTCAATATAGTTAATGCCAATATCATTATGTTTTATGAGATTAGTACTTCCTCCAAGAGATTCAATGCTAGTCTATTACTATTACACTTCCAGTCTTCTAGTAGTAGCTTTTTTTAAAAAAATTACTTAACATGATACTATGTGGTCTTGTGGAAGATGAGTATGAGGATGATATTGACTATATAAGTACATGGCTGTCACTAGAAACACTTTCATGGTAAACAGTCTTGGGTCCCTTCCAAGTTCAGGTTCATTATTCACTCATATTTGACCGGAGTCTGAGTTGAACTCAGCATAATTTAAGACTTAGATATTCAGATGAAAGAAAGGAAAATATTCTTAGGAAATAAATGAGCACATGCAAAGGTATAGTGGAATGGACAGTGGCTGGTGAATGGAAAATGAGCATGATGTGAGAGGAGAATATTGTTCACTTAAGAGTCTGGTCAGATTGGAACTGAGTAATGAATACAATAATATAATAGCCCAGAATTGGAAACAACTCAAATGCCCATTAAGTAGAAAAAATAATTATATATTGATATAATGGGACATTACACAGCCATGTAAAAAATAAACAAGAAAAAATAGATAAATCTCCCAGACAAAATCAGTACATGTTGCTTGACTTCATTTATGTCAAATTAAAAGACAGGCAAAATTAATGTGTTGCTAGAAGAAAAAAGAATTGTGATCTTTGGGGCATAATAACTGGAGAGAGGCATGAAAAAAACCTTTTGATATTCTGAATGTTCCATATTTTGATCTATATGTTGGTTATATAATTTATACAAATGTAAAAGCAGTGAACTATACACTTAAGTTTTTTTCTCTTTACTGTAAGTTGTAACAATAAAAATATTGCCCTATACAGTCATTCAAGTCACCTATTTCTTTATTGTCCTCTATTTAGTTATTGTATCCATTATTGAAGGTGGAGTAGTGAAGTCTCTGATTATTATTGTAGAACTGTTATTTCCTTCAATTCTGTTAATTTTTTTCTTCATATATTTTGGGGCTCAGTTGTTATATTATATTGGGTATTTATATGTTAATTTTAATTGTGACATTTTCTTGATAGATTTCTCCTTTTATCACTATATAATGTCCTTCTTTGCCTCTTGTAACCGTTTTTTACTTGAAGTCCATTTTGCATGGTATCGGTATGGTCACCCAGCTCTCTGATCACCATTGCATGCAATACCTTATGAACCTGTTTGTGTCTTTGGCTCTAAGGTGAATCTCTTATAGACAGCAAATGACTGAATCATGCTATTTTATCCATTCTTCCAATCACAGCCTTCCAATTGGATAGTTTAATCCATTTTTATTGGAATAACTTATTTCTGTCACTTTTCTATTAGTCTTATATTTTTTTTATTCCTTAATTCCTCCATTATTATTGTCTTCTGTATTTAATTGATTTTGTATTGTTTTACTTTGGTTCCTTTCTCATTTTCTTTTCTGTATATTTGTTAGTTATTTTCTTAGTGGTTACCCTGGGTATTCAATTAGCCTCTTAAACTTAAAACAATCTATTTTGAAGTAAAAACATCTTAGTTGCAATAGTATACAAAATTCTGTCCTATACATTTCCATTCCTCCTCCTCCATGTTGTTGGCACAAATTATACCTTTATACATTGTATACCCATTAATATAGATTTATAATTATTATTTTATGTATTTGTCATAAATAACATAGAAAAAAGTGGGACTTAAAAATTTTTTTAATTCAGTAACACTGGCATTTGTATTTACTTTTGCCAGTATTTATTTCTTTATATGGTTTCATGTTACTAGCTAGTAATATCCTTTACTTTGGTTTATCTGGGAATGTCTTAACATCTCTTTCATTTTTGAAAGATAGTTGTGCAAGATATAGAATTCATTATTCACAGGTGCTTTTTTTCTTTCATCACTACACATGCTATTTCACTGACTTTTGGCTTCTATGGTTTCTGATGGGAAAAGAGCTGCTACTCTTATTAAATATTCCTTCTATATGGCAAGTCACTTCTCACTTGATGCTTTCAAGATTCTCTTTACCTCTGGCTTTGGATAGTTTGATTACAATGTGTCTTATTGTTGACCTCTTTGTGTTTATCCCTGAATCTTGTTAATCTTGTTGGATGTGTAGATTCTTTTTTTTGTCTTTTTCTTTGTCTTGTTTTAAAATCAGAATTGGGAAGTGTGAGGCCATTACTTCTTTAAATATTCTGCCTGGTCCTTTCTCTAACTCCTCTCCTTCTGGGATGCCCATTATATCTATGTACTTATGTATCCATTATGTGCAGGTACATCATCAAGGTATGCTTGATGGTATCCCAGTCTTTGCAGATCGGCTCCATGTTGGGGCAGTCTTTCCAAGCTTAGCCTGGTCATTTATAACTTTGCCTTAACCTTTACTTTCAACTTGTGCAAAAACCTAGCCTTTGGAACCAGGAGTCATTTCCAACATGGGAATGCTGGCTGCCATATTTAGTAAGACCAGTTCTAGGCTATGTAATGGAAGGGGCATGGCAAGTAAAAATTCTGCTAAGCTTTTTGCTGTTTTTAAATAGCCTTTTCTTGATTTGTCATTTGCTTGGTTGCTATAAAGCTTTGACTATTTTACAGCATACTGAAAAAATTGATTCTGATAGTTTTTGTCCAGCTTTTCAGAATTTTGGTAGAAGGATGAGCCCTCGGAGTTACCTATTGCTATTTTTGCCAGCATCCCAGAAGCATCATTTTGAGTGCAATATTTTCATAGAAACATTTAAGTTGCTCCATGATAGAATTTTTTTAGTATAATCAGAATTGAATATGATAACATTCTCCAATTGTATGTATTTATATACAAAAACCATTTTGTGCATCTGTATCATTATATATTTGCCAGTTATTCAAATAAAAGAGTGGAATAACAAGGTAATTTAGTAGTTTTGCTCCCAAAAGTGAGGCAGTCTAGTATATTAGAAATAACACAGACCTGAAAAATGAATCCTGGTTTTTAGTAGTAGTCACAGTGTAATTAGCTGTGTCTCTAATTTAGCCTGTCTCTCAAATACTTCACATATATATAAAATAAAATTACTACATATGCTGATCTGAGAAGTCTTTATCAGCCTTAAATTTCCCCTGAATGTCAGAAGAGAGGATGTAATTCATAGATTTTAACTGAATATGCTTCAGAACGTGTGATTTATTTAAGTTAAGATTAAGCAAACTTACATATAAATACAATGAAGCAATCTGGGGAAAGAAGTTCCCTGTGTGTCTTCCCAAGCCTGCTTTAGAAACTGGGGTTGAATGCTTAATGTTGCCTTGAATCCATTTAACATATTTTCTAACAGTTTGTAATGAATATTTAATTTGCAAAGTGTCACTACTAATAAAATAGGCTGAATTTTACATTTGCAAATATAGAAAAATACATAAATAGCAAATTCTGAAAGACATAAAGAGGTCTGTGATTTTTATATAAAGAACATACAAACCTGTGTAAAGTGTCTTAATTAAAATTGATTGATACGTAATTAAAAAATAAGCAACGGCCTAATCACTTCCAGTTTTTTTCTTATTGAAATTGAACATTTTATTCAATTTCCCAAAGACCATTCTAAGATTTCCGTGGATCTGTATAAACCCCATGTTTTTCTTTGATGCTTACAATTTATCAAATAAACATGTGTAGAAATAGAAACAGAGATCCGATTCCATGATGTTCTACAAAGACCCAAGAGCTACATGATTAATGGCAATCTGCCAAGTAATGTAATATGTATGGTACAGAATTTAGTGAGGAAAATGCTTATTTTTAGGACATTTTCTGAAAATACTTGGCTCTCCCGTAGGGAAAACTACACCTAAAGATACCTTCTTAAGGGAAGTAAACAATTAAGAATTTTCATTCCACATCAATTTTGTTCACAATTGATATTAAACATAAAATAGCATTAAAAAGTCTCCATCTGTTATACTCCACTATAAAATGAAGACTTGATTGGTCACTGCAAAATCTAGCCAAAAGCAAGTCTTCTTTAAAGCACTAAATGACATATAGTTTAAATAATACAACTGCACAAAAGGTAATGATAGAGCTGGCTAAAATACGAGCAACCAATTTTTTGCAATTCTTACTGTTGGCAGGCTCTGCTGTAAGTTCTACAGATGAACTTGTATTTAAACCTCACAAAACCATGCAAAGTGGGTAGTATCATCACCATTTTATAACTGAAGAAACTAAGGACCGATGAAGCTATTGGGTTGTACAAGCATTAGTGCACAGTTTGATAGCAATCAGAATGATAAAATACAAGGGAACGATTTGTAACCCAACCACAGTGGCTGCTCGACTTACAAAATACATGACTTTTTCTTTTTTGGAGGGTGGGGAGCCTCAGTCCAGTTTCCCCATCCATAAAATGAGAGCAGGAGTGTTTACATTGTAGAATTGTTTTGAAAATTAACTAAAACTTCCATGAAGTGTCTGACATACAAGAGGTATTTAGTAAATGACAGTAATTATTATCAAAGCAGCAGAGAGAGCATTCAGTCCAGGTCTACTTGCCCCCAAAGCTCTTTTCAGTATACTATTTGGCATTCTTACTCACAAACAGAACAAACAAACAAAACACTCAGTATTGCTGCACCCCTACCCAGTCACACAGGTGCTAGAGCACTTGACTTGCGTTGGCGGGGAGGATACTGTTTCTTAGCTGGGCCCGAAAGGACTAAAATAACTTACGTGTGCTTGGAAACTCACCTAACTCTCCAGCTCACCAATTCTTGTTCTATAAAATGAGGCTCTAATAGGATTTAGATTTTCCTTGGCCACCTAACAAGGTTATTGTAGGTGTGAAATACATTTAAGAAATATTAAAATATAAAGTATATTATAAAATTATAGCACACAGCACATAAAATAAGGAATTATCAACTTGTAATAATTTTGTTTCCAATGTATGAAAATTTCACATTTTCACTTAAAATAGGACAGATGAAATATGAACAAACCAAGAAAGATAACAAAAACAGAAAGTACTCATTTCTTAGAAAGCACTGAATAATCACAAAATTTTAAGTGTATGCAACTAATGAGTAGCCCTTCCTACTGAATACTTACATGGGCATGTAGTGTTCTAAATATTTTATTTGTATTTGTTCATTACATCCTACGCATATGTTCCTCTAAAAACCCGAGTGCCCCATTTTCTCTTAAAAAATACTAATGAAACTTGGTAAGAGGTATATATTGTAGCATGTATTTGCCTTGTTGTAGTTAGGCAGGTAATTTAAGGAACCAAAGAGTTTAGCCTGATGTTATTCCTATCCAGGTTACTTTTAAAATTTGACTTCAAAGGGGCATCCTTCTTTATAAGAGCCAAGATCCTTTTCACTCTCATTCTGAGTCTGTCAAGATAGACGCTGATAGGTAACAGAGAGGTTTCCCAAACAGCAAGCATCCATTCGAGAGCTCAGCCAATTCCCGTTGTCAATTTATTGTAATGACAACCTTCTGGCTGAGTGACAATGAACACCCATCACAACTCTGTCTTCAAGACAGCAATCACAGACTTAAAATTTTGAGTCACTTCAAAAATATTTGGTCAAATATTCAATCTGACAAAACTTATATTCATCAAGAGTTAAGGTATTACCATGGGCTGTCAAACATGATTTTTATGTCATAAGGCAGCCTGAAAAAAATTCCTAAGTGTGAATCCACTATAATAGAGTATAAACCTACTTATTCACATATATACAAGTCTTACAGGTCATATGAATTGTTTTGCCAACTCTGAGACTATGGCTTCTTTAACTCAGTTGCCTTGAAAAATCAAGGCCAGGATTTAATTTACAGTCCAATGGCAAGGTATGATTTAGAAAATTTTTAGTGGGGGAAAACATGGCAAATCTTTTCTCATTATGCCAATTAAGGCTACTATATGTATTATCTTCATTCTTCTCTTATTAATTGCCTCAGAGTCCCATTTTATTCCTTCTTTCACGTTTTAAATTTCTTTTATGTGCAAGATACATGCAATGATCTAAATGCTGAGAGGTTCAAACAAGAAACAATTCAATGTCCTACCTCTTACAGATTTGGTGAGGCCCAGAAACAGCTCACTGTGTTCTCGTTATGAGATGATTTTGCAGTTCTTCAATATGAGTTCAGTGTTCGAAATTGTAATCACCTAGAGACAATGATATGTCAATATTAAACTGTTTTGCCTAATGAACAGAATACATCTCTACCTCTCTAATGGCTTTTAACTTTTCTTCATGTCTTTAATACTTATTTATATGTATTAGTTCATCTATTAGACTACAGGCACAAACTGATTCATTTTTTCATCTCCTAAAACAATTATCTCAATGTGTACTGCAGATAACTGAAGGATAATGTATTCAGTGAAAGAGTGAAAAAAGAAAGGGACTGAATTTCAGGTTAAATTTGTTGCCAGTAACAGATTATTTCTTTCTCTTACTATTTACTTCTTCAAAGATCATTTTTAAGGATATAAATTAAAATTTTAATTTAGTAAATTTTTCTCATATAGGCTCCAATTATTAAATATTTTTCAAGCTTGCAAGGCAATAGTTATTAGTAACTAATTGATCAAAACACACATATATTACAAATTTGGAAAAAATATGCTTGAGTAAAAATTTATCGACAACACATCTGTTTATGAGATGGTGAGGGCATTATGGTACCTACATCACAGGAAATGTCCTTTAATATTTTTAGTTGTTCCTTAGGTATTTTCATACCTGGAGGCAATATGCAATGTGATTCAGAATGAAAAATATGTATGATTTTCTTTTGTTCTGTTTTCACAAAGTCTACTTGTTTTATTTAAGGCTAATAATTTTTTAAAATCAAATCTCATACAGAAAAAGCTACTTACATTTTTTATGAGAATAATTTCTTAGATGGGATAAATATGGTGAACAATAATACATACACCTTGTTAACTATGGGAGTAAAAATTAGAGATTTTTTTCATGTAAATTAAAAAGTATCTTTTTCCAGTCATTTATTTTCTCATCCTTTTTTAAAATTAGAATTAGTCTTCCATTTAATTAATAGGCAAAATATTTCCTGAGAAATAATGATCCTCTAAAATATTCATGGACCTACCTTTTCTCTTTTTGATTAAAGAAAACCTAGTGTAGCACATTTCTTATTTGCCAGTTTTCATATAATGGAATGCTATAAAGGTAATTACAAAAATATGCAGTAGAAATATCTCTGGGGCAATGTTATAATTTACTAAATTCTGCATTTATTTAAGATAGTCACCGAGAAACAAGCCCAGTGTTCAGATTGGCTTTATTCTCTAAACTTTATTGTCTGATATTACAAGTTAAACATGATTTCATAACTATTTGAGGCAAAATTATATTTGTCATTCTTATGTCAAACATTTTTCCAGTTTTACTAAGATATAATTGACATATAACATGCTGTAAGCTGAAGGTATGTGATGTTTGCTAATACATACTGTGAAATGATTACCATGACACAGTAGGGTTAGTTATCACCTCAATCCCTTCACATAATTACCTTTTTTTATGGAGAGAACATTCTAGGTCTACCCTGTTAGCCACTTTCAAGTATAAATAGCACAATACTGTTAATGAAAGTCACCATGCTGTACTTTAGTTTCCCAGAACTTAGTCATCTTATAACTGCAAGTTCAGGAACAAAAGAAGTCAATGAACCAGGCGTTCTGCTGGGTGACTTGGAAGCTTATTTTATTTAACTCCTCACCGCAAATCCATAAGAGAGGTGTTAACTCAGTGTGTCTGAGATTCCTATGGCTTGTCCACTTCCTGAAGGTATGCGGTTAAGGAAGTGGAAGATTCAGGATACAAACTTGGCCTTCTCTGACTCTAAAGCCATTGTTTTTTCTCCTCAGGAAAGCTGTGTGTATGGGATTTCTCTGGCGTAGAATGGGCTCCAGGGGACTGATGTCTTTGCCAATCAAGAGGAAATATAATATTTCAAAAAAAAGGTAGGAAAATCAAACAAGTGACCAAATACCGCACTGAGTAGCCGTGGGCTCCTCTGCAATCTGATTCCATACCCAGTAGCCACTCAGTTTCTCTCTACAGTGCGGTCTCTTCTCTGGTGGCCTTTACACCAGACTCTTCAGGCTCTGACAGCTCTCTTGTATCTGGGTTTCTAATTCTATGCACAGGCATCAGCCATCTATTCTGGCTAGAGTTTTAAACCACATCAAAGCAAATTCACTTTCGACTTGCTAGTATTTAAAATCTGAGGGAGATTATTGAACTTTTTTCTTTTTTACTTGTAGAACTTCACAAATGCCATCAGAGAAGCTTCTGTGGAGGCAACCAAATCAGTTTTACTTCTACAAAATGGGCAAAACCTTAATTTACTGCAATTTCTTAGCGATTTCAAGATTTGCTAACTTAAGTGGTGAGGATAATTGGGTTACAGAGAATTACAGTCTACAACATCGTGCCAACTTTTGACAAGCAGTTTTTTCCCCACTAGCACAGAACTTTAGATTCTAAAGTATTGAGATAGAGTTTTGAAAAGCACTGTGATGTCCAAATAGATAGAAAAGCAGTTGAAAGAGTTCATGCACTTTCATAGTGCAGCTCAACCTCAAATGGAAAAAAAAGACATGGCCATCGAAATTGTGTATATGGATGGGCACACCCTAAACCCAGCAGTGGGAAGAGAAAGGGAGACTAGGTATTGAAGTGGGCTGAAGAAAAAACAAGGGTCCATCTTGAAATTAATGACACCTACTCTGTTTTGCCTTTTTTCTACTAAGTCTTACCTCTGTTGCTTAAAGCCCTATGTGTTGCAGGCTTCTCACTTCTTTAAATAGCACTTGCAGTGAGAGATAATGTAACACAGGGCACAGTGTGAACAGCCAATAAGAGAATCATTTAAACAAATGGATTTGTAAAACATGATTGTTTTATGCCTGTCCATGTCAGGACTGCAATTTGAATTAAACATAAGGTGGTTCCTTCCACTGAATCAGTAAGTGCAAAGAACATGGCTCGCAACTATGTTTTATTTCACAGACAAAAATGATTCTTCGCAGCTTTCTGAAGGCTATGCTGCAGCCACCTGCTGTGAAAGTTGTTTGCTTTGTCTTGTAAACTTTGTTCTTTTGCAACTAAACCAGGCAGACTTGCAGTCCTCTCACTTGGGGCTAGAGGCCAGGGATGTTTGAAAGGCACTTTTCTTAATGAACGCCGTAACTTCCTGTACCCTTCCTGGGGGCACGTCAGAACAACAGTAAGAGCAGAGGGGTTTGCCTGAAGCTGGTGTGTCTAAAATTCTTACGCATATCAACTGACTTGTAATCAAAAGCAATTTCTGCCATTTTCTAGTTGTCCATGTGAGTTTACAACTTCTAAAAATTTGGTTTTGTGGTAAATAGTGGAGTCCAGAGTAATCATGGTTAGTGAAAATTGAAGAATTAGATGACATCTACTCTGTCCTCATCTACTGTTTCCATTGTGTAAAATAAAATAAAGACCATTATAACATGTTTTTTTTTATTCATGTAGTTATTGGGTATCTGGGAAACAAAAGTAGGGGCATTGGGAACAAAAATGCCTCCAACTGTCCTCAGTTTGAAAATGTTGAATGACTCCTGAAGCACAATCTGAAGAAGGGAAGACAAACTAATTAAAAGGCACTTTATCATCTTTCTTTAGTTTGTTCAAATTCATAGAAATAAGTATTACAGATTTTCATATCTTATTCTAACCCTCTTTTCTCAGAATTCCAAAATAAACTAAATTGTATTAATTTAGGAAGTTGAACAACACCTTGAAAATTACATTTAGTAATATATATACCTATTGGCATACTTGATATGGTCCTGGCCACACTGTCAGATCATCAGATCCAAACCTGGTTCTGTCAATAAGCAGCTATTGCCTTTGGAAACAAATATTCACTTCCTACAGTTTATTTCCTTATCAAAAAGCTCCAATGAAATACAATGATCTCACTTTACCTGTAATGCTCCACAAGACAGCTTTTCATAACAAAATAACTTTGAGAAACTCATATAACAAAATTTCCTGTTAGA
The DNA here is from genome assembly GCF_040802235.1 of Manis javanica. NCBI lineage: Eukaryota > Metazoa > Chordata > Mammalia > Pholidota > Manidae > Manis > Manis javanica. The sequence continues at coordinate 112,187,168 of NC_133164.1, forward strand.
GATAACTCAATTCATATTTAACACAGTAAAGGTCTTGTGAAACTCAGAATAAGGTAATTTTTAATTCTTGTTAGCCTGCAGTTATCCAGAATTATTTGAAGAGTAAACTTTCTAGTTTTATTTGTAAACCCTCCATACAGTGTGGTAGTCTTAACAAGTCGTCTTTTGATTCTTTCAAAGAATTTCCATGTACAGTTTGATAAAAATATGCCAGAAGCAGGTCAGAAGCATTTGAAAATGTTGACAGAATGAGGTGGTTTCATTTGTATTAATAAATAATGGATATAACTAATATTCTTAATAAAGGAGATATTTATTTGCCTTTGTATGAAAGTCATTGACATTGTTTCTAAATATGAAAAGATACTATTGCACCAAGAAAACTTTCAATAAATTCCATAAAAGGGAGTGAGATAGTCCAAAATTTATGATTAATATGAAACAAGACTGTAAATTAGTTACAAACATAAGGAGAGGAAAACTTTGACTTGAAATTTTGGGGAAAAATTGTTTAAAAATGCTTTTTTCTATTCTACATCATTACATGTTCACCCCAACTAGTGTAGTTACTGTCAACGTAGAAAGAAATTACAGTATTATTGACTATATCCTGTATGCTGTGCTCTCATCCTTGTGACTAATTCATATTATGATTGAGATTTTTTTTTAACTATAAAGCCAAAAAAGATACCAAAGTGGAAATTACATGACATGGGAAATGACTAAAATTCTGCAGACAAGAAAATCTAGAGCCTTTAATCTAAGTAAGAAGAAACATAAAAAAAATGAAATTAAGTATTCCACACAAAAAACTGTTTGAAAAAAAAATAAGCAAAACAAACCAAAAGAAAGTGGCAGGACAGAAGTAATAAATACATGAGCAAAAATTAATAAAAACCCAATACCTTCCATGAATAAATTCAGAATATCATTCTTTGGGAAAAAAATCAATAAATAGATAAACTTAATTCTAAAGTCCAGCAGGAAGCACAAAATCACAAAAGTAGGATTGGTAATAACAATGAACCACAGGTAAAGAGGAAATTTTAATAATCACTGGAGACTGTCTCAACTCTGGAAATACATTTTAAAATCTGACTAAAGTACAGGAGTGATTGTCTAGGATATTAGGAAGCGGGTAAGAATGATCAGATTAAAACAATGACTGCCTTTAGTTAAATATTTTAGATTTATATGTATATTATAGATTTCCTGATAGAATTTGGGTGATTTTTAAAGCTTTAAAAATTCAGAAAAAAACAGAAAATAAACTGAGTTCAATCATGCTTCTTCACTTGGTAAACTAGTACAGAACGGTCACATCAAGATGCATTTTAAAGCCGTGATTTTATTTTCAGCCCCCTGTGTTAAGCCTACAAAAGCAACCAAAGGTCATATGATGGAAATAACCTGAAAGTAATAATATTGGGGAATTAGAGGGGCCTTAATTAAAAGATGAAATGCTATGTTAAAGACACCTATTTTCAGTTTCCTGACTTTGGTATGTGGCTTCTCTCTCTCTTCAGGCTCTACATTCAGCATCTATTTTCACATCTGTCACAGCACCGTCATGATGAGTTTTTATGTGTGTCTTAGTTGCTGTCCTCTGAGGTCGGTAACTGTCTTATTTTATTCTGTATTCCTGGAACCTGCCATAAAATTCAGCTCATTGCAAAGATTCAATGATATTGAACTCACTCATTCATTCATTCGACGAACACTTTTTGAGTGTTGACTTTGGCGAATGAAACAATTGTTAGCACAGTCCTTAACTCTGCAACTCTCCCACATGTAAAACCTTGGGTCAGCTCCTGCTTTGTGGCGGTTCTTCCTGTGCCAAAGTGAGGTGGCCTTGGGGAAGCGCGGTCACTTGTCAGTGTCTAGACAAGCAGAGCTCAGAGGCATTTGGGGAGGGTGTTCATCAGCATTCCAGAGCCATCAGAAGACTATGACTTCTCCAGTGCAGTGCTGGCTCCACTAAAGAGAGGGGTTAGCAACAGAGCCGAACACCACACAAGCGCTGGGGAGGGGAGCCTGGTCTAGCCACTGGGAAACTCTCCTCCAAGAAATGGCCAATACATGTGGAGGAAATGATATGGCCTGGAAGGAATCACCTTGAGACTGGAGATGCTTCTTTGTTCAGCACAGGATTTATCTTTTTATATGATAACTAATACCTCTTTTAAAAACGAAACTCCCCTGTCAGTATGGCTTATTCAGTCCATGAGGAAGAGAGACATTCCAAAGAGGCTGACTGGCTTCCCCAGGAGGGTTGTCTCCGAGGGGGGTGATCAGTGCAAATGCACTGTAACTCCCTCTACCCTTCACGTACCATTTTTCACGGCCCAAAGGCTGCCCCAGTTTGAGGAAATGTATTACCCAGATTGCATACAGACTGAATAAGTTCTCCCAAGTCTGCAGGCCAGATTTTGAAGAAAATCACTGAGACATCAAACTGCCTTATCCAATTGGTCCAACGTCCTTCCTAATTAGGAAGACTTCTAACAGTAAGAGACCATGTGATTACTTAGGAGAAGACAAAAAGCTATGAAAAATGTTCTTTCCAAAGTTCTGCTTTAAGCTAGAACTATGCTCAATGACTATTATTCTCAGTGAAGGGAGCAGAGAGAAGCCTTCAATTTTCAGAGTGCAAAGTGATCTGAGCTACTCAGGAGGCTGATGTCTGCTTCTGAACACAATGGCATTTCTGCAGAAATCTTGTCAATGCTCCCATACTGTTCCTTTCATCTTCCTTTTGTTCTTCAATTCCAGCCATCTTTGAGTTTATTAGAAAGTCCCACATGCAAAAAAAGAAATGTTTTAAATATATACTGTTATTTTATCAGCTCATCCTAAAATAATTCCTGAGATATGAAATTAATTTTTAAAAGAATTAAAAAATAACACAAATACAGAAATACATTACACCTTAGTAGTTACAGTTCTGGCATAAAAAAGTATTCACTAATTATTTGTGGAATGAATCACAATTTGTTGTTAATCAGCTGAGCCCTTCATACAGCCTTTAAAAAGTAAACAAAAACGAATTTCTCTAAACTTGCCTAGTATTTAAATGCTGTATCTGTGTGCTTGCATGAAAAAAAAAGATAATGAGTGACATTTGTTATCCCCACATAAGCTGGATTTGCAGAGCACAGGGCCCAGAGACTACTTTATTTCAGTTTGGAAATTAGCCTAAGGCAGCTGCCACCAGGAGGCACCATTGAGGGTAGCATAAAAATCTAATTTTTCAATCCCTTCTCTATACACAGTTAACTGAGAGAGACATGGAAATATACTATGCAATTGTGAGGTTTGATTTTTTTTTCTCTAGAACATAAACCCTGTAATTACCAAAGTGTTAAAATAAAAGTATTTAAAACTTCAATACGAACGTTTACATTTTATGTTAAGAAAATACCATTTTAAGCAAAATGTCAAGAAAAACTAACATCAAAGTTGTAAGAGTTGCCATTCATGGTAAGCTTGCACCGAGCTGTCAATGGTATGTTATAAGCCAAAATCTCATGGGCTCTGAGAAGCTCCATCTTTGTTCCTTCTGTCTAAATTCTCCTGTCCACCATCCCACACACGACACACTGGGTCCTGGCTCTATTCTGGGCACTGCTTCCTGGGCATCTGATGTGTGGGGAGGTTTGTCAGTTCAAACTCCTCCAAATTTCTATAAATCGAGGATTCTCTTCACCCAAACAGACACCAGTGAGGCTCTTGCTTGGCAGCCCATGGCATTACAATGCAGGCTTTATCTGCTGCAGGGCCCCACTTAGTCCTGGGGCTGCTGAACAGGCTTGGGAGTTGCCCTGACACACCAAGAATCAAATCTCTCTGTGTTGAATTTCACCTGGCAAAAACCAAGAAAGGAGTCTGTAAAGACACTGCCATCAGATGCCTTTCCTTCTCAAGGGGCTTCCGCTTGCTTCCTCGATGGGGGGCACCCAGCATTCCTTCATTCGCAATTATTTACCTCTGTCCTCTTTATTTACCACACCTGCCTAGTCAGGGCTACGACTTTCGTTATTCAACATTGAGAAAATGTCGAAGGGCCATTCATTGCTTTTTACGCCTTAACTTTTAAACATTTGTACACGTTTAACATTTAACACTTTAAATGTGGAAACACAGTTTTGTGGGATAGTTTTCTCACTGTGGGGAAGGGGCTTCATCTGATCTGCAAGAAAAAGAGCTCAAACCCCAAGAACACACTTGTGTCCCCTAACAGGACACATTTGACTTAGCAACACTCATTGCTCTTGCAGCTCAAATCTAAGTGTTTAACCCCAAATCATGCAGCAAGTTCAGTCTCCTCCCCTATTATTCTCATTCTGTGTCTTTTCTATTACACAAAGATTAACCTCTCCATTAGTTTTTGCTTTATGAAAAATAAGCGTTTAAGCCATCTAGTAGAAAATTAGCCTGTCCTGTGATTATACTGGTTTTCTAGGCTAGCAAAGTATAGAAACAGGTGCAAGAGTGAAGAACATTTGCCGGCTAAGTTCTAAGCGATGGGGGCTCCAGTCCTGATTCTCTTGTGCCCTAACATTTGGTGTTTGACCAATTATCTGATGATCTTGGTCTCATTTTCCTGGTGGAGGGTTAGGCTAGGTTAATCTCCAAGGAGATTCTCAGTCACAACATCCTATGAAACCCTAGTATCTGACATATCCCTTTAGAGTGAAAGCAAACTCTTAGGTTAAGTTGTGTTAGCTTTTTTTAAATACTGACATTTAACCTAGTGTGAGTTGGGAGAGAGCCTATTCCTTGCCCTTAGATCTAAAGAATTTGGTTTCTCCTTGGCCAGCTAAGGAAATACATGTAATATGCATCCAACACATATGTGGACAAAAGGGAGGAAGGAGGGAGAGAAAGACAGAGAGAGATGGGGAGGGGGATGGAGAAAAGTAGGCAAACAAGAAGACGTTCTCTTCAAACTGAAAACACTCCTGTTCACCTAAATTGTAAGGGGCAGATTGAATTATGATCTGTCCCTGGAAACTAACAACCTTGACAGTTTGTTTTCATCGGCACTGAAAAGCCCCCACTCTTCATCCTAGTATTTCTTTTCTCTCTTTAAATTATGGTAGTAATGTTTTCCTTCCAATACTGCTTCTCCTCTGTGCTCTTAAGCCCTGCAGTTACTCCGTATAATTGACTGCATGACAACTAGAGATGGAAGTAGTGTTAGGTCAGCAATCTAAGTCACATATCAAACTAAGAAGGTATTATGGGACAAATCACATTTTAATCAGTCGGTGCTTAGATAAATGCAGGAATATTGATAGCGTTTACGGTTTGTATAACAGCCTGTGGTGTGACAGAGCAATAGCACTTTGAAATATAGTCAGTGGATGTTAATTAACAATAAATCATAATGGAACTCCCGTGGTATTACATGATGTCCATGTGAATTCTCTAATAATTTATAAGGCTTGATGTGATTCCACAGCGTGTGACAAGGAGTGTGATTATTTGTAGCACTGCTTGATCTGCAGCATAAAATTTACTTTTGAGGCAATGGGATATGCTGCTGACACACACTCCTTTCCAGGAATCTTCCATCTACAGAGCCGTTTCAGCTCTTCCAGAATCAAGATATGGCATCAACTGCTCAGATGAAACACAATTGTACAGTGAAATACATAAACATTATCTTGCAGGAAATACATAAATACATTTTTTTTTCTCCAGGAAATAATAAGTGGAAAGTAGTTTCTTAATTACTAGTTCATAGCTGCCTGGTCTCAGATGCCATGATTTTGAGTCCCTAATACTCTAATCTTAGACTAATTGCATCCTTGACATCTAATTGTTCTGTTCCAACCCTGACAGGCACACTGTTCTTTCAAACGCTTCCTGGGGAGGTGTGAGAGGGAAGGGAAAAGAAGAGACGTATAATAGCAGACTAAAAAACTTAAGGATACTTAGCCCCACTCCCAAAATTTCTCAAAGCCTTTAAATTTCAAGAGCAGAAGAAGCATGCCACACGTTAATGATATGTTTCCTCCACATTATTAAAGCGCTCCCACCAGTGTTATGTTAGGTGACTGACAAATGAGTCAAAAAATGCTAATGGGATTCAATTGGCTTTTTTGTCCCCTTTAATCTGTACCCACAAATTAGCTCTTGTTAATTTACTTGTAAATATCAGTTGCAAAAATATGAGAGGCAAATGAACGGTCTTTAAGCAAATGATGCAGACTTCTTCCAGAACCATCTTTCCACTTCCCTACCCACTTATCCATACATTGAAATTGGAGCTGGAGGGTGAGGGGCAGAGAATTTCAGCTGGGGCGAAGGATTTCGTTTGCTTCCTTCTATGCAAGACCAAAACACCCTTTGCCCATGAAACCAAATACAAACTTCTTTTTTGAAAATATCACAGAAGCAGCTGCTCCTCAGCTATTTTGAGTGGATTTGCTGAGAACAGCTTGTAGCTGCAATATTGTATATCGTGGATGGCTGACAAGAACCAGGCTGTGGGAGGAGAGTAAGTAAAACCTAAAACCGGTGCAAATTCTGTTAACTAACAAATGGGGGTCAGGGATGGGGAGAAAGGCCATGCCCCAAAATGGAAAGAAATGGTTGGGGAGGCATGATCACCCCACTGGAAAAAGTATTGGCCTTTTTTATTTACCTAAGTCAAACTTAACACTTCAGATTTGTTAACAAAATTTTAAGTGAGACAAGACAGAGATGAGCAGTAAAGACAATGAAAAGAATCAGAAAGAATAAAAGACAAGAAATTAATTCACACGTGAATGACTATCCAAGCTGCAGCAAGGCAACAGGCAATGGCTTCCTCACCTTTACCCTGGGTTTGATGGCAACTCAGAAGAGCAAGATCTGGCGTATTTGTTGCACACTGGGCTGCACATCGTATCTCTGGCTAAAGGCTAAAGAGTTTTAGGTCCCTGCTCTGGGTCATAGTTGCTAATCCCTGTGTGCAACAGGGAAGCATAGTTAACTAGGAATCCTGGGCAAAGCGTCATCAAAAAGCATCCATATCTGAAGTCAAGCTGAGACAACACAGCCTCTCAGAACCCATATTCTTGGTAATCAGACTCAAAACAGCAGTTACTTTGAGTCCTCAAGCTGCCAGAAAATGCTCATGACAATCCTGTGTGTTTTCCCCAAAATCCTCTGTTTTATTCAAATACCCACTCTCCATATCATTGGCACCTACCTCAATATTTCAAGTCTAGCTCTGACCCAGATCCTCTTGCAAAGAAGCCTTTATGTTCATAACAATCTCACCTCCTCTTATTTAAACAATTTAGAAAGAAACACATTTTCCTGACTCACATAGGTTCTCTATTTTTGATATTTGTTTCTGATTGACAGCTTACACCAAACCTTAATTGTAGTTTTGACTATATGAATATTAATTATCACAGGAAAAAAAATCACAGACTGATGAGTTATATAAGGCAAATAAGAAAATTCCAGTCTTCTGAACATGCTGAAATTGCTCCATAAAATATATCCCCAAATAATGCATTTATTCACTTTAGAAGAATTGTTTTTAGTGACCCTTTTGTGACCTCTAGTGCTTTGGAAATCTGAAAGGGTGTTTGGTTATCCAGGAGTCACTCCTGGAATTTAATGTATAAGGGTCCAGGGGCACTGAATGTCCTGATATGCATTTACAGTCCTGCACAATTGAAGAATTGCCCTGCAGTCTTCTGCAAGACTGTCAGATATGCCACAGGACATAGGACGCAGGATGAGATACCTGTTTATAAGTTCCTATATCTATAGCTTTAAGCATAAACATAAAATATGTTTGGTATGGGTTTACTTTACATCGACGGTTCTAAGAATGCAACTACTGTGCAGAGAACAGACTATACTTTCTTTGGATCTTTACCAGGAGCTGATTACCATTTTATAAGACTACAATATCAATGGAAATGCCATTCATGAAATTTGGACTGCAATGCAGTGCACGGATATCAGACTGCATCTGCAGCAATCACATTCATGGTGATTCTACCGGTAGGTGCAGGCACCCAACCGCTTCATTAGCTCCCCCAGTGTAGTTACATCCATGCATTTGTGTCTTGGAAGTATATGTTTCCTTTCCCTAAAAGAAACTTCACTGACCAATTTTAGATTTATCCCTGATTACTGTTTACTTCATTTGCATGACATTTTTCTTATTATCATGTAAATGCCACAAGGCAAAGGGTCTATTTCTTGGAATTCCATTGAGTGGAGCACACTTATGCAACTTTGATGAGAGCCTTTAACCCTTCTTGGTCCAGTGTGTACCCTGTTTTTGCCACTCTGATTTTTGTAACCAGGTTCTGTCACTTTTGTGTTTACCTTTCTCTCCTCAATGGCTGACTGGCAATTTTTCTGGAATTTAATGATTTAACTCTTTCTATGTCTACTAGTTAGGCTTGATACTTCCCCCCTCCTCTTAAAGAGTCCTCTTCCCAGTCAGTATATACACCTTACTCTTAAATTATAAAATTATCCAAATCAAACTAAACTGTTTCCTTTTTATTCGGTGGGTAGATATACTGACACAAAGATTCAAAGGTCTGGTCCTTATGACAAAAAGATTCCTACAGTAGAAAAGCATACTTTAGATATCACAGCCATTAAAACCAGCTAATTACCTTCTTTTTCTCTGACTTAACTTGCTCTAAGTAACTTGTTGTATTTGGCTTTCTATATAGAATTTCCTACAGAGGTGAAACTAAATTGGTCAACTGGCACAAGTTTCCTGTACTCTTTGCACTTATATTAATCATTACAAATCAATAAATTGACATTCTTAATTCTATGTAAACCTTTTGTGAGTTTAGTTGCCCTATTCTATTCCCTGGGTCCAATTAATTATGAGTATGCTTAGCAAAATAAAACTCATGGATAAACAAAATTGAGAATCAGACCATAGATCAAGTATTCACCCTCAAAACTATGTAAACAGCTAACTTTCCCAGTAGGAAATAAGTCCTAGAGATTTAATATGTAACATAGTGAATATAGACAACAATATTGCATTATAATCATCAAAGTAGTTTTGAGAAAACAAAAAACACACAAAGGCAGAACATCACACTATACAGAAACAAAATTTTGTAATGAAAGAAACTTAAACCTTAGAGGAAGAAATACCTGAAATGTAATCCATGCTTAGACATTTATTACTATGTGACATTGAAGAGCAAAGTGTTATTGAGGTAATCTCCAAGACTTATTTTAAATGCTTAACACATGCATACATGCGCACACACACACATTAACTTGGTATTTGCTGTTTTAAATTCTTAGATGGCACATGCTCCCTGCTGTTTGTACTAATAAGAACAAGGTTGATTTTAAAGGAAATGGCCCTGGTTTTTAGAACTAAGGGGATGTCTAAGTAAAGGCCTTACAACCAGGGTTTATTCTTTGGATATAATTCCACCAGCTGCCATGTTGCCCTTGGATGCCAACCACAATTATGTTGGGGAAAACCAATCTAAGACATATCCTTGTGTTTGAAGTATAGACAATAGCTGACTTAACCGCCACTCGCTCCTTAATTTCTAACAATGAGGAGAGTGGCTGTGTGACAAACTAAGACTTACCTGTGAATATGGTGCACATGGGATATTTTTGAGTAGCAGCTCCTATACTTCCCCAGTTCAGCAGAAACTATAAAAGTGACCCAGATGGAAACACCCACCAGAACTACAGGGGTCACTAGAGCTAGGGACAAATGCTTCCTATTTTAGCTGGCTGCCGGTACACCAGATGCTACCCTTTTATGGTGAGCACTGCAGAGGCCCAATGCTGGATAATGGATGGCCACGACAGGAAAATGCCAGGTGACACTCAGAGCCTACCAAGCCACCACAAGCCAGGATAAAATTCTGCTTGAAGCACATGTCATAGCCTTAGTTTAAGATAATAAAGTGTTCTTGTTGAAGCCGCAGAGGGTTGGAATTGTTTTTGGTAAATCCATGGATCTTGGGGTACAGGGAAATTGATCAAACACTGTCAACACTTTTGGGGTTGCAATTCTTAGAGGAATCCTCTATGACTTCTCAGATAAAACAGGTATAGTATTACCTACCTTACAAGGTTGTTGTGAAAGTTGGACATAAAATATATAAAGAAGTTTGTCCATATTAAGACATCGTTTTTAAACTCATTATTGTAAATCAGAACTGAACAAGATTTTCCACTCTAGTATGGGGAAAAAGTATGGCTCATCCCAAGAGCCACATACTTACGAATAATACTCATTTTTTGGGTCTCATTTTCTTTGTGGGAACTTTTCAAAGACGAGTCACATAAGGTGAATTTCCTGTAAATTGTAATAGTTTTCTACATTCAGAAATCCAAATATCCAGCCTAATCTGCTAGATTTTAAGAAGATTTCCAAAGAATTAAGGGTAAATGAGTCCTTATATTCAACCTCTGAGTTAGCAAAAATGTAACTCATATTATTTGTGGTAGTACTTTTAGTATGCTACTGAATTAGTATGTATTTGGACCATCATTTAATATGTTTGAGAGACTGTGTGTGTATAGGAGGAAATACATACTTTGAAATATGTGGCTTTAATAATTGTGTGGAACAGGAGACATTTGCAAGAGTCTATGAGAATGTTGTATATTTTATTTTACTCAACTAGTTTATCATGTTTCATGAGCTTCAGCATGTATAGGCAAAGAAAAAAACCCTTGAATGATCAAATTCTGAGCATATAAATACTGAATCCATGTGAGGAAACAGATTTTGGTTATCTTGCTGTAACTATTTTAGGATATACTGTCATTAAAAATATGGAGAAAAATCTGTAGTGGGCAATCCCTGAGGAAAGAGTACTCCATTCTAGCCAGAATGGTACTATGATGCCTATCAATCTGTAAAGCCTTCATGTTGTGCTATATTTAAAGGTGAAAACCCTTTAAAGAAAAAAATAACAGTGCCTTTGAAGGAAGGGTTTTAGGATAAGATACTGTCTTTTGGTGAGAAACAAAATTTGTTTCTCATCTCACAGTACACACATGCTTATTTTTAAAAAAGAGAAAAAAATAGAAATAAACTAGACTCTTTACCCACCATTTCAACTCATAAAGGGAATTCAAATTTTCAAAATTCAAAAATTTGACAGCCTGACATGCATAATAAAAGACAGCCCGAACTATGAAGGGATACAACAGACTAATGCTGAGAGAAGGGGAGAGAAACCACATATTTTGTTATCCAGAAGAAAGTACAATGTCAGAATAATAGGCATCCAAATGGGTATATATGAGGTAAAATCTAAAGAGATGCAGTTATAAAGAATCAAGTAAGAGATACATTTAGAGATGCACAGTTCTTTGGAATTATGAATGTATCAAATAATTATGAGAAGCTTAAGAAGTAAAAATTATTTGAACTGTGCCTTCAGAAATGCTACATGAAATAACTAATATGCTAGTGTCATGAAATAAACTAATCACCACCTTTTTGTTTTAACAGATGGAGCCAGTTTTAGGTTCTCAGCAAAATCAAGTGGAACATACAGAGATTTCCTATGCAGAGCCTCCCCATTATCTATTGAAAAATAACTAATTAATTAAAAAGATATATATTACAAACTCAAGGATAACCAAAAATTGTGGAAGAGGTAAATAGTAATTCAATAGTGTAGATAAAAGGGAATCAAAAAAGAATGCTCCTTTATCCTTTAAGAAAGCACAAAAACAGGAAAAAACAAAGAATATTAGAAAAGAAGGAACAAATAGAAACAACTAGCAAGCTGGTAAATTTTAAAACAACAAAATCAATAAACAAATTTCAAATTATGAGCCTAAACAAACAGGTCGGAGACATAGAGTGTCTGACGTGATTAAAAAGACAACCATAAATGATGCCACCTCCAATAAACTCACTTTAGACACAAAGACATTGATAGGTTTACAGTAAAATAGGTTTACACACATTCATTAAGACCATATTCTCTGCCATACTCCATTTTCACCAAATTTAAAACACTAGAAATCAGAACAAGGATGTTCTCAGACCACAACAGAAACAAATGAAAAAGCAATAAGATCACATAAATCAATAAAATCAATACAAATAAATCAATAAAAAGAGATCTAGAAAGTCCTGAAATATTTGGAAATTAAACAGCACACTTCTAAATAATCTGTCATTCAAAAGAGAAATATTAAAGGAAATTTTAAAATATTTTGAACTAAATGAAAATAAAAATGAAACATACAAATATTGTGCAATACACCTAGAGAAGTGCTTTGAAGGAAATGTATAGCAAAGAATACATAATTTAGAGAAGGTAGGTCTCAACTCAGTAATCTAATAAAGCTTAGAAACCACAAAAAGAAGAGTAATTTAAGCCCAAAACAAGAAGAGAAATAGTAAAAATAAGCAAAAATCAATGAAACTGAAAGCATATAGACAGCAGAAAGAATTAATAAAACCAAAAGCCATTTCTTTGAAAATATCAGTAAAACTGATAAACCTCTAGCCAGACTGGCCAAAATAAAAAGAAAGTAAATTACCAATATAATATATGAGAAAAGGGACACCACTATAGAACCCCAAGAACATTAAAGACAGAATAAGGAGATATTGTATGCCCATAAACATTCAAAGTATAGTTGAGGTGAACCAATATTTTTTAAAGAAACCAACTATAAAAAGTCACTCAAGAAGAAATAGATAATCTGAATAATCCTACATCTATCCACTAAAAAAATTAAATTTATAGTTAAAAATGAAAACAAAAACACTCCAGGTCTAGTAGGTTTACTGATGAATTATACCAATTAGTAAAGGAAGAAATAATACCAATTCTACAGTTTCTCACAGAAAATAGAAGATGAGGAACTTTGGTATCAAACCAAAGACATTAAGAGGCAGGAAAACTACAAATAATCCTCCTTAATGTAAGATATGAAAGTCCTCAAAGAAATTTTTTTACCAAATCAAATCCAACAATATATAGAAAGAATAATATGTTAAATCCAAATGGAGTTTATTTAGCATGTTTTTGATTAATCACCAAACTAAAGAAAAACCTTATGATAATCTAGAAGATGCAAGAAAAATACAAAAAAATTATCATCCATTTATGATACAAACTCACCAAAAACTATGAATAGAAGAAAACTTCCCTAATGAGATAGACAGAACACACAAAAAAAACTAAAGCTAACATCGTATTCAGTAACAAAAAACTGAATGCTTTAATTCTTAAGATTAGTAACAAGACAAAATACTCTTTCTCTACTTAGATACATGTTGAAATTATGGGCCAGTGCATAGGCAAGAAAAAAATAATTAAAAAACATAGAGACTTAAAAGGAAGAAATAAAACCTTGTATTTGCAGATAAAAGCATTGTCTCTATAAAAAAGCTTAATAAATCTATACAGAAAACTTCTAGAACTAAAAATCATGAGTTTGGCAAGATCACTATATACAACTCAAAATATAAAAGTAATTGCACTTCTATATACTAGCAGTGAATAACTGAAATTTGAGATTTGAAAAAATAATACCCTTTACGATACAGCACCAAAAAATATTCAATACTTTTGTATGAATCTAAAAACACATGTGGATTTGTATACTGAAAAATTACAAAGCAAGCACTTATGAAAGGAATTCAAAGATGAAAATAAATTTAGAGATTGAACCGTTTTTATGGATCGAAGGGCTCAATATCATTAAGATTCAATTCTCTTAAAATTGATCTCTAGATTCAATGCAATGTAACAAAAATCCTGATAGGATTTTTAGAAAACTATCAACAGGTTGACTGTAAAATGTATACTGGAAAAGCAAATGGGATGGAATAGCCAAAACAATTTTGAAAAAGAACAGTTTGTGGACACATACTACCTGAATTCAGGACTTACTCTATAACCACAGTAATCAAGAAAGTGTACTATTGGACAAAAGATACACAATATATAGATAGATGATAATAGAAGTCCAGATACAGACTTATAAAAATATAATCAGCTGATTTTTCACAAGTTACAAAAGCAATTCAATTGAGATAAGATAGTCTTTGAATAAATAATACTGGAACAATTGCATAGCAATATGTAATGTAACATACCTCAATATTTCATACAAATATTAATTCAAAGTGAATTATTAGATATATAATTGTATATATACATATGTGTATAATGTAGATATCTATATAAATGTAAAATGTAGAACTATAAAGCTTCTAGAATATATTGGAGAAAATCTTTGATATGTTGGATCCGGCAAAGATTCTGATAAGAGATTAAAGAGATACATTTTTAAAAAAAGCCCAATAACTTGGTAAACTGGGCTTTACCAAAATTAAAAACTTTTGCTCTATTTAGGACACTGTTAAAGAAAATGAAATGAAAGTGCAAGATACAGCCTTGGAGAAAATATTTGTAAATCACATATCTGACAAAGGATTTGTATTCAGGTTACATGAAGACCCAAAATTCAACACAAAGAAATTAAACAATCCATTAACAACATGGGTAAAAGATTTGAATAGTCACTTTGCCAAATGAAATATGTGAATGGTAAATAAGCATATGAAGAGATGCTCAACATCATTAGTCAATAGAAAATGCAATACAAACTCCCCAAAAATGTCATTCTTTTACCCATTATAACAGCAAACAAAAAACCATAAAAAACAAAGTAACAGACAAGTACTAGGGAAGATGTGGAGTGACTGGACCTACATATTGCTGGAGAGAAAGCCATACAACCACTTTGAAAATCACTTTGGCATTTTCTTGTAGTTAAATATGTACTTACCATATGACCTATCAATCCCACTCTTAGGTATTTATTTATACAAGAGAAATAAAAACCTACACAAACCAAAAAAAAAAAAAAAAGAAAGAAAGAAAAAGGAAAAACCCACAGCCTATATTAGAATGTTTTCTACAGAGGCTTTATTGATAACTACCAAAAACTGGGAACAATTCCAATTTCTTTAAATCTTTGAATGGGTAGATAAACTATGGCATATCTACATAATGTAATATTACTCAGCAATAAAAGGGATTTGACTCAGCTATTCTTGTAACAACATAGAGGGCTCTCAAATGCATTGTGCATATAGAAGAATCCATACTCCAAAGGCTACATACTGTATGATTCCATTTATATCATATTCAGGAGACAAATTATAGGTACCGAGAATACAGCAGTAGTTGCCAGATGTAGGGGTTTGAGGAAGGATTGCTAACAAAGCAACAGCACAAAGGAAATCTGGGGATAATGGAAATTTTCTGTATTGCATAAAGTGTTGCTTACATGACTCTATGCATTTAACAAAACCTGCAGATTATACACCACAAAGAGATACAGTTACTGCTCATAAATTTAAAAATAAATTTTAAGAGTACAAAAATTCGTTTTATATTTTTAAATATTCTGTAATCATATGAGGATTTATACAGAGCTCCAAGATGTAAGGCAAGTCCAAGAAAATATATGGAGGAGAAAGAATACAAGTTGAACAAGTATATATTTTATCCTCCAAACAATGAACTAAAGGCAGTATATTTACTTCTTGGGTCATTGCCTCATTCTCTAGGTATTTATAAAATATTTTTGAAGAGAAGAATGAGGTCCATGGAGAAAGGATTCTCAAAGATGTGTGTGACCACCAAAAAAATAAAGAACACATGACATTGAATGGTAGTATTTAATATTTCTAGCAAATGTTGGAAGAAATAAAGCCAGTGACTGTCAGAAGGGCAAATAAGTCATGGGAAATAGCTTGCTTTTACAAAGCAAATACCATGATTAATAACCTTGAAAATTCTCTAATGGAATTATGTGTTTACTAAAGTTTTAAAAAAAAGCAGCATACGGCATATTTGTGGCTTAAAATATTTCACACAGACACTGAGAAAGTATACCTGTAAAGTGTGTTCATGATATTTTTAATACAAGCACTTGTAGTCACTATTATAATATACTTTCCAAGAAAATTATCCACATTTTATAACTTAATACTTTTTATTTCTTAAAAAGGTAGTAAAACATCATAGATAGATATGATGAGAGTGTATGCCTCTCGTGTCCAAAAAAGGTTACAGGAAAATATTTCAGGTAGCAAAATGGTAAAAGGCAATATTGAAGATGAAAGTACTTACAGAACATACATAAGACCAGTAAACTTTAACAGTGCCCTGATTAGAGGTATGGATGAAATAGCAGTTGGTATTAAAGCAAAATCTATACATACATACATATATATCTCCTCCTATACATACATATCTCCTCCTGTCTTCTGTCTGTACATACATGCATGTGTGTGTGTGTGTGTGTGTGTGTATGCATAAACTTTCAACAAAATTTCTTACTGGTTAATAGTTAATTTTTTCTAAAATTTTCTACTCTATATTTCTAATATTTTTTCTAAAATTAAACTATAATATTTATACATTGCTTAAATCAAAACAAACAAAAAATAAATACCAACAATGCTGTTCTTTCTATTAAGAGTGGCTCTTATTTAGTTTCAAAATTTATATTTAAAAATATTCTAATTGTATTTGTAAAAGGTTACATTTTCCTTCTTCCTGAGCTTTACTAAAAGCTGGAAATGACAAATATTTAATCTTTGACTTACAAAACTCTTAGAATGTGTATTTTCTTATTCAATTCTCTCGACAGCTTTGTGGATTAAGTATTAGTTTCCTCATTTGTAAACTGGAACAAGAAGGTCCAAAACAGTTAAAAACCTCTTGCTTTTCCACACATTTAGTATATGGTAAAATCAGATTTAAAAAAAGGGTTTTCCAACCAAGTCAAGTTCAATATAGTTTTATTTTGTTTCTTCTACTCTGTTGAATATTTGAAAGAAAAAAAGTTCATGGACAAGTTACTCTTTTTAACTTCTATAGTTACAAAGATATAGATTAAGGTTCAGCCCTATTATTATGGTTGAGAGTTTAGAGTTTTAAAACTGTCTTTATTTACATATAAAAGCACTGTCTATATGAAAACTCCAGCAATTCTATAAAAGTACTTCAACCAAAAAGTGAGTTTAGCAAGGTCATTGTATATAAAGTCAAAGACAATAACCATATTGCCGTCTATTACAGCATAATCGTTTTGGGGTTTCTACTAAAAGCATTGATTACTCAACTTGGCCTATCAACTTCGTTTCATAAGAACCCGGCCATCTCCCAGGTTCTTGGAATCTCTCAGACTAACAGTTTAGGGGTTCCCAGTTGTTCTTCCAGATTTCTCAATGTGCATCTTAGTACTCAGAAAATCAACTCAGGGTAACCCAGGAAGTTCTCTAGAGCACTTTTCTGCATAGCTTCCTCCTCTCTAATAGCCTGCCTGCCTTTCTGGCCATTTCAGCCACCCCAAACTTCTATCTCAGTTTCTACAACTCATGAAGACCTCTGGGCTCTGCTTAAGGTCCCCCATCTGGAATGTACTTCAGTAAATACTGAACGACAGAAAGCTGCGATGACTGTGTGGCTCACCTCATGCCTCCCCTTCTCTTAGGGATTACAAGTATTTACTTCTTGCCACCCAGTGTTTGAAAGTAGTTATTTCTTGTTTTGTCAGTTCTCTAGTTATTTAATGGCAGGACGGAAAATCCAATCCTGATTTCTTCACCATGGCCAGAAGCAAAATTATCAACTTTATGATACTAAAATAAACAGATCTATTATACTTGAGTGGAATATTTACATTAATAGTAAAACACAAGATCAGATCTCAAAGACATTTAGTGGACATGGTTACTGTTCATTCTTCATTCTTACTTGAGCCATTGGCATGGAAGGTTTGAAACACTGACGATACTGATCAGGTTAGTCTATGGCCTTCTCAGCTGGGAAAAGAAGTGGTACACAGTTGGGCAAGGTGTTTTTAAATTTGAATTTAAAATATAAACTTCTTTTTATACTGAAATAGTTTCAAATGCACAGAAATGACATGAGAATAGTACAGCTAAACACCTGCTTATCTGTATTAGTTTTCTACTCTGGGTAACCAATTATTACAACCGGAGCAGTTTAAAGTGATGTATATGTGTTATCTACAATCTGTGGGAGTCAGGAGCCCATCTTGGCTTAGCCGGGTCTTCTGCTCGGTATTTCAATCAAGGTGTCAGTCATGCAGTGCTCTTTCCTGGGGCTTGGGGTCATCTTCTGCACTCACACAGTTTCTCGTAGCTAAAAGACTAAGCTCCCCTTTTCTTGATAGCTGTCTGCTGAAGGCTGCCCTCAGGTCCAAGAGGTCACTCATTATTTCTTGCCTGGAATCTAGGCTCTCTTTTAAAGGGTTTGTTTAGATCAGACCCATTCAGGATAGTTCCCCTTGAGTTGCCCTAAATCAACTGAATGGGATCTTAATTGCACTGGCAACATCTCTTCACCTTTGCTAGACAGTGTAATCTAGCCATGGAGTGAAATTATCCTCATAGTCACAGGTCCCACCCACACTCAAGGAGAGGGGGTTACACAGGACGTGTATAATAGAGGTTGGGAATCTCAGGTGTGTCATTTTAGAATCCACCTATCCAAAAACCCTTTACACAGCTTCCCCATTTTAACATTTTGCCATAATCACATTTGCTTTTATTCTGCGTGTATGTGTATATGGGTGCGTGTGTATGTAAATACACACCATGTGAGAATATGCTGCATGTATCTTGTCCATTTACCCCATAAAACTCTAGTGTATATTGACTAAGAGCAATAATATTCCCTACATATCTACAGTACATTTTTTCAAACACAAGACATTTGACACTGATATTAAACTTTCTGCAATGTACAATTCCTATCCACTACCATAACTGCCTCAATAGTGTCCTTCCTGGAGATTTTTGCAGTAAGAATGTAGCCTAGAATTATGAACTGTGTTTGTCATGGCTCTTTAGTTTCCATGACCTAAAACAGTTCTTCAGTTTTTATCTTTCAAGCCATCATTTTTGAAGAATACAGGACAGTTTTTCTCTAGAACAGGGTTTGTCAAACTACATCTACAGGCTGAAAACCAGCCCTGTGTTTTGCACAAACCTCGAAATAACAATGGTTTCTATATTTGTAAAGGGTTTTAAAACAAAACAGAAAATATGTGTTAAAAACCATATGTGGTACCTGAAACCTAAATTATTTTTTATTTGGCTTTTTATCCCATCAGTTTGTGGATATCTGTTCTATAATATCTCTTACACTGGGCTGCTTTGGTTGCCTTATGATATCTGGTGACACATTGTTTTTGAAGCTATGTAACTGATATTATATTCTTTTTGATGTAATATACAGTATAGGTTTGCCCCTTACTGCTGCTATTAATTTTCATCTCTTGGTTAATCTGTTGTTTTTTTTTAAATTCATATTACTATTTTTGCTTTGTGTAATATACTAAGCAACTTATAGGACAATATTCTAAGACCATATAAATATCAAAACTTTCCCTTAGATATAGCATCTATTACTGATTCCTGCCTGAATCCGTTTTTACCATGATAATTGTAAAATGCTGATTTTCCCACCCCATCACTCTGTCTACATTTATTAGCTGGCATTCTATCTCCATGGAAGCACTTCTTTTCCTCATATTTCTTTATTTATTTACCTACTTAGTCATTTGCTTGTCCCTTGTCAATATAGACTCACAATTCTTATTTTACTGAATTGCCTATAAACTATGATTGCCCTCATTTATTCTTACGTTCAAATTTTCCCATACTTCTCAAGTGAGCATCCTTCAAGTGGGCTCCTACCTAATTTTGGAGAAAAAATTTTAAAGGAGAATGAATGATTTTCACATGAGCAAAATAATTAAATCCTTTGTGTGAATCAAAACATCTTTTTATATCTGAGATACTTTTTGTCTCTTACAATTAGACCTCATATTAAGAAATCACATATTTCATTAAAAGGAGACTTAAAATCTCTAAGAGAGGGCAAAATTACAGGAAACTGGGAGATAAAATCCAGAAGGCACACAAAGAACCAAATAAGTTAAAGCATCAAAACTTCTTTCATTGTTACCCTGAAATTACTACAACCAATGTCAACTATACGGAGTAACAGTAAGAATCAGCATGTAGACAAAGGAAGCGATGGGAAGATGTGGCTTTACGACTCCCTCATGATTTTGAGCTGCTTTGCCACTTACCATTGGCTTGTGGCTTTGGGGAAGTTATTTAGCCTCCTCGAGTTTCAATTTCATCGTGTTTAACACATATATTTAATGTAAGGATTAAGTGAGATTACGAATCTTAAGGCTATTGATAGCAACAGCAGGGAAATGTGATTTTGTAGCTTTAATTTAAAATAATAGTAAAACAAGTAACTGATAAGATTTGAAGCTTAAATAAGAAATCCTGAAGTATGATACTAATATAGCCAGTTCACTATTAATCCCAATCTAGATTTCCAATGTCTAGATAGACATATCTGTGTAATAATACCAAGAAGTGTGACCAAATGTGTGAGTGGCTGGCTGATATAAGAGCAAGCATTTATATGTTAAATACTGGAAAAATGTGTCCAACTTCTGCAGATATTATCAGATGAAAACTATTTCTATGAAAAATTGTGTGAAAGTAAAAAAACCCAAAAAGGCACCAAAGAGAAGCTAATGAATTTGCATCATTATCTATGACAGAAACTAGAAGTTATGTGACACTCTCCTAAGGCCAAGTACAGAGAAAAATCTGCTTACCTCTTTATATTTAACGAATATTAGTATTAAAATCTAGAGTGCAGGGATTACTTGCTTAACTATTTGTACATAACAAATATACAGTGCAGGAATTTCTACAAAGAAAGAATATTTGTGAGATTACAATGGTTGTCACACCACCTTGCATACTAAAGTAATCTCAGCTACAAAGAAGCAATTTTATAAAATGAAGGAAAGTAAAACTTGGTTACTGCAATGCTAATTAAAATACCTCAATGATAAGAAAATGATTGTTATTTTGATTAAAATCTCGATACTATTTCATATCATTTTCATGAATATAAAAATATAATCCCAGTATTGCAGCAAGATAATTAAAACATTTAATTTTCAGTCAATATTTGCTTAAACCTAATGCTTGAAAAAAGCTCAAGAATATTTCAGTCTTACTGAAATCAAATGTTCTAAAAAATCTTGCCAACTGGATATTAATTGTACCGACCTAATCAATAAGCACATTGTTTGGTGACAGCAGGGAAAATTGCATCAATTTTCCATATATGAAGTGTGGCATAAGAAAAAAAACAGTATTTTTAAAAGCAGTTTCACGATTCATGCTTTAATAATAATATTAACATACACCTATATTAGGAGAGAGCTGTGAGCCTTGCTGAGAAGGAGGACTGGGGTAGAATATTTACCCAGGGAAAAATGGCTCACTGAGGGCAGGTCAGGCACATTTAAAGCTGCAGTGATTTACCCGTGAATATTCATACACCTCCCAAGATGGCAAGCTTTGGTTAAAAAATTCACTGGGCACATTTAGAGGATGAATTAAAGTATTTTACAAAGGGTTTATGATGCAATGGGGGAGAGAGAAATGTTTTATCTAGATGAATATTCATTTCCTTAAGATTTTTAAAGCTCTGGGCTGAAATTTAGCTGTCTTCCTAAAAATTTAGCTTTAGTTTTAAGTAATGGCAAATGAAATCAGGCTGACTCATCTTTCATAATGCGTCTCCATCTGTTCTCTTTCTTTAGACCTGGCTGAGTATCGCTTGGGCTCATATCTAGATGCCTGCAATCCTGGGAGATAAACTTGGCAGTTATTAGCACCTGGTTTTTGAAGGCAAAGACACAGATAAATCATTTAAGGTGGAAATACAATGTGAGGAGAGAGGCTGACCCCGAAATGAACCCCAAAGACTGCCAACATTTCTGCGAGAGAAGATGTTAGCAAAGGAACTGGCTAAGGAGCAGCCAAAAGAGGTAAGCAGAAAGTCAGGAAACGTGTGAACATGAACTGAAATGTCAAGAAATGTTGATAAATACCCATAGGATTTGGTAATATAGACATCTGCGGTTAAATCTGCAAGAACAGTTTATGTACAATCTCAGAGGCAGGAACCAGTTTGAAGTGTTCGAAAAGTGAAACACTTGTGAAAAGATTAAGAATGTCTATGTTCACAACTCTTTCCAGGGGGACTGGGGAAGGAGAGGTCCACCCAAGTGGAAGTGAGATGTCAGAGATAAAAGAACACGTTTAAATGATGACAGGAAGTTAGAGTGAGGGGGTGGGGGTTGAAGATTTAGAAAAGGGGAGAGATAATATACAGAGAAAATATCTAAGAAGACAGGATCAGCTGGGCTCCTGAGTACACGTGAAAGGATTTGCCTTTTGATAGGAGGAACATGGCATCAGTTCCAACAGCAGGAAAGAAGGAATACATATAGATGCAGGCCAATTTGTGGATTTAAGAAAGGTTTTTGAAATAAAATCCCCGTACTCAATCAGCACCTTTTAATGAGTCACGTTAAAGTCTTCAATCAGACACTCAAGAGACTCCAGTATGGATTAGTATTTTTAACATTATATTATCTTTATACAAATATACAAATCTAGCTGGAAAAATGTTTCATGTCTTAAAAGTACTAACTGTAATTCTATCCTTCCAATTTCTTTTCAGTGCATCTGGATTTGGTCTATCCTGCAGGCCTAATGCACTCTTTCCTCTCCTAATGTCCCTTTGCTTGTGCAGAAACCTTTGCCTACTTAGAATCTGCTGAGCACTCACTCACTGTGTTGAGAAGAGATTCTTCTCTAGAGGTAATGGTGAGCAGAAGTGCCATGTTGCTCACTCAATTTAAAAAATTACACCATTTGTTTCAGAACATGGGAAGGCAGGAAGGGGAAAAGACCAGCAATTTAAAGAACTAGAGATAAGCTGGAATCTATGGCAATGTTTCAGACAGGAGGAAAAACCCACTTAAACTAAGGCAAGGAGAGTGGTACATGTGGCTGGACTTGAGCGACATTCAGAAAGTATATTCAAATTTGTAATGTTTGTTAAGAATTGATTGCAGGGCATGTGAGATGAGTGAAGATGACTCTCAGGTTTCGGGTTTGTAATGTGGAGAGCTAGTATGATACATCCATGTACGCTGTAAAAAGTAGAGTTAGGGAAGATAATGAGTTGGCTTTGGCCATGGTGACTTGGAGTTCCTTTTGATATATGTCCAGGAAGGATATGGCCACAGAGGAATAGAATTGAATAGAAATTCAGGCTGAGGATATAGATCTGACAATTATCATCATCTATCACTGAATTAATTTCTATCTGTAGATACGGACAGGTTGATTCTGAAAGAGAATGTAAAGGGAATAGAGAGCTGAAGAGAGAATAAAGGTACAGAAAATGCAAAAGGAAACCTTGAAGGAGATTATGAACAAAGACCCAGAGATCTGAGAGAATGAGGAATAATGTCAGGAAATCAAGAGAAAAGAGGAAAGTTTTTCAGAGAATAATCAACATTGTCAATTAGTACACAAATAAAGACTAAACACAGCTTATATAGCTGATGGCCTCGACAAGGGAAATTTCAGTGGAGAGTTGAGCATTGATATCAAGGTGTCATAGGATATAATAAAAGGACCGCCATGCTTTGCAGATATATGTCAGTTATCAATTCATTGTCTCTCAGCTCCAATACAGCTTTCAATACGTGCTCTGTGATTAACTACAGAATTCATTTAAAAGGCCTCCTTTCAAGTGAGCATGATGCTAAGCTTCCTCAGCAGAGTACATTGGAAGGATGATGGAAAAGGAAGGCATTCTCCTACTATTTTTTTCAGGATCCATAGGTGGGCTCAGTGGGTGTGAGGACAGTCAACAGAGCCTGCCCCACCACAGGCCAAAAACATGATCGCTCTGAGACCTTGTGGCCAAGCCTACTGGTAACCTCTCTGTACCTTGCTCTCCTCGGAAACCAAGGCCCTTTGCACTCTGAGGACTTCAACCATTACCAGCTCTAAACTCCCACTGCACACCTTTGCCCCCAGATGCTGATCACCCGCTCCCCTCCTGTGTTCTGGAGACCACAGTATTAGTTTTCTATTGCAAATGAAGTGAATTACCACAAATTTAGTGGCTTAAAACACAGATTAATTACTTAAAGTTCTGCAAGTTAGAAATGCAGTGCATCCCACTGGATGAAAATCAAGGTTAACAGAGCTGGTGACTCTAGATGAGAATCTTTCTTTGCCTTTTCCAAATTCTAGAACCCATCCACATCCCTTGCCTCATGGTGCCTTTTTCTATCTTCAAAGTCAACAATGCTGCATTTCTCTGACCATGATTCTGTAGCCGCCTCTCTCTCTGATCACAGGTGAGAAAGGTTCTCTCCCTTTAAGGACTCAAATGACTGTATTGGGCCACCCAGACAATCCTGCATAATCTCTCCATGTCAACATCCTTAATTTAATCACATCTTCAAAATTCCTTTTACCATGTGTGGTAGCATATTTACGGGTTTTCAGAATTAGGATGTGGACATCTTGAGGGGTCATTACTCTGTCTGTCCTGATGGCTTGTAGCTCTCAAAAACCAACTCTGGCCTTGACTAAACCAGCAAAATTCCCTGCAATCTGATGGAAAAAACCACACCTCCTCCAATGAGGTTTGAAACCCTTCTAAACTGCCCTTTCTTGAGTACTTTCCCTCAGCCCTAGGCTACCATATAGAGTTTTATCTTATTTTACATCTTACTCTTTTATCATAGTTAGTACTGCTTTATATTAAACTTCCCCTGGTTAGCCTGTGTGGTTTCTATCTCCTGATTGGACCTGGACTGCTTATAGTTTATCTGAATATATTTTCCAAAGTAATTTAGAAATGTGAAGAAAATATTATGACTATAATAGGAGAGATGGAGGAAGAAGCAAGGGCATTAGTTTTAGTTTGGTTTGCTTTGGCTTGGGGGAAAAAAATTCAGCACTCTAGTAAGTAGAGGGAGAGAATCAATACAGAAATAAGACGAAGTTGCTACAAAAAGAAATAGTCTTAAAGCTGGAAGAGGCTAGATGTGTTCTAGAAACCGAAAACACTGGTTATCAACCATGGGAAGCTTTTTGAAAATTCCAGTTTCCAGGCCCTACCCTCATTTCTGAGTTAACTGGTCTTAACTGGAGATTCTGATGTAATTGGTCTTGGGGGAAGCCTAAACATCAGTTTCTTTGATGGCTAGCAATAGGAAGGCAAGAATGGGGTAGCAGAGGCCAGTGTGACATAGAGGGCTAAATCTTAATGAGACCCCGTGTAATTATTTCAATTGTCTCTGAGAAGTTGAAGGCAAATAGCATATGTTGATAGTGAGGCAGGAATTATGAAAGGGTTTTGGATCTTTGCTGACGCCCACTATATGTAAAACTCAGTACTAATAATATGGCTTCAAAACAAGAAACATGGCTCTTGGCCTCTCAAGCTATTTTCTGCTTAGTTGGGAGACTGAAAAAAATAAGTATATATATATATATATCAATAATAATACAAATAGAATGTGTTCAGTTTAGAAGAAATCACAGAAGCAATGAAAACAATCTGAATTCAGAGCGGAGAAAGAACTTCAGCTTCATGAAGGCAAAGATTCCAGGTATGGAATTAAGCTGTGGGCCTTGAAAGAAATAGAGAAAGGACGGAGGCAAGCAATCTTAGTACTGCATCAGACAGGGACCCCACTTCAGCGTCTCTGAGCACATGAACTGTGCTAGAGTGGAGGATTTTAAAGAGAATAATGAGAGAGGATGAATATATTGGTTTAGGTCAGATTTAGTTTTTACACAAGAGCTAGATGCAATATATTAAGGGAGGTTGTAGGTACCACCCTAAGAAACTGAGGCTTTAATTTATAGGTGATGAAAAGCCACTGAAGTGGCATCTTCTGTGTCTTCCTCTGCCTTCCACAATAGTGAGGATTGATGTGCTAAAAGCTGCTCAGGCAGCTTGCTGTGGGTCCCAGGGACACGAGGCATGGCTATGAGTGCATAATTGAACAGAACATTCTGCTGAATACACAATGTGCATTTCAGAAGAAGAATAGCATAGGTCAAAACACAATGTAGACACTGGATTATAGTTAAAGGTTATAGAAATGTGGAGAATGTTTTGGAATATCACGTAATTCTCCCCCCCTTCTTGCATAGTGTTTATTTTGCTCTTTAGCTTCATATGAGGTTTTGCTTTCCTGCTTTAATTATTCCACATAAAATAGATCCTTGAAGCTTGCTACACCCCAAAAAGGAACATGGATACAATCAAAGAAGTGAAGCTAGTCTAGCTTTTATCAGACTTTTAGATATTCAAAATGACTATTTGTGCCCAGTCTTTAAAAAGAAAACTCTTGATTTCCACATTCAAAACAAAGCGTGGAGGACTCTGCCCGAAGAATCAGTGTTGACATGGGGGTGGCGGGTGTGAGGGAACAGGAGGTTATTTATGTTTTTAAGGGAAAAGTCTAACTCACAGGAAAAAGAAAATTCCTGTGGGACTGTGAGTCGGGAAAAGTCAAAACAGAGTAGAGAGAAGGGACAGGAAGGTTTGAGATAGAAGAGTCAAGATTAACAAGGATCGAAATCCCAGGTGGGATGGAATAAAAACATCCAGATAGGTTTGGGTGAATCTGAAGACATCAGACCAATGTCCCTCTTCTACAGGGCTGGCCTGGGAAGAGTACAAGCCTTTCAGGGGAGTTCTAAATGTGAAGCATTATATACAACACGCTACGGCAATGAAAGAGGAGAAATGGCCGGTCAAGGTGGGCAAGCCTGGAAGCAGCCTTATCATTCTCATTTTGTACAAGAGCAGTGACCTAAATACCAGGGCATACCTGCCCCTGAGAGTACATAGATATTCTCCAGGGGTAATGGTAAAGGACCAAGATAGAATTTTTAAGTAATTTTTTGTGATTTTTAAGTAGACTTCGCTCATTGTTTCTAACCTGGATGATGGTGAATATCAAATCATTATGAATTCAATTACACTGGATACATTTTTTAAAAGCGATACTGCAGTTCCATTTAGAATGTCAGTATTTATAACATGGTAAACTTATATCCTTTGCAACTATTTAAATTTATGATGAAACTAAAGTCAAAATATTTGAGTATTGAATAGATTTTCAAAATTATTTTAGAGGGTATGCAAGCAAAATAAATTGAATTCCACTGATACTGAATTTCTAGAACCCAAGAAGAGTGTGGAATTTCTGAAAGAGAGCGACTGGAAGAGGCCTGAGTCAGACCAAAGCTCATCCTGTTTGGGAAGCTCACAAGAGGCAGTGGTTATCAGCAAGGCACATAGGACACCTGTCGTAGGGTACAGTCCAACCCTTTTTTGGTAAAGACTTGAATATAAGACTTCTCTGTCCTATGGAAGGCCAAAATATTGTAGGCCTTATAGCAGAGCTAGAAATCAACAGCAGACATTTCTGAATGAGACCTAAGGTTTCTTCATACAACTCATGGGGGTAATTACAGAATTAAGGATTGAGATCGGAAGGCAGATGACGTGGCCTCATAGATTGATAGCAGAGAAAAGATAAAGAGAAGGGTAACCTATTTACAATTACAAATTATAATTTATGTCATTTGCCAAGTCATTTACCAAAGTTCAGGTCAGCAAAACAGGGCAGGAGAGGCACTGGATAAAAACATGCCTGGTCACCTCACAGTGGCTGCAATGAGGACCAAGGCCAGTGGCTAGAGACCAGAAGGAAGAGCGCCTTGCTCAGAGAAGAGCTTGAAGACCAACACACAGCCAGGAGGAGGCCTTGTTCGATTCTCCCTGTACCCAGGCAGCATCTTGGGAAGGAGGAAGGGCAAGGGAGATTCCTCAAGAAGTAGGCTACCTTGTGATTTATGACCCACAAACGTCTGTGAAAGGAGAAGAGACTAAGATGTTTTAATTAAGAAGACCAAATGTTTCCTGATAAAAATGTGAACGGGTGCTTGAGAGCAAGATGTAATCCATTATAGGAAAATTCATGTTTTATATTTTGTACATCAAAGTTGCAGTATCTTTACACTGACCTGGTTACAAAAAACAATAAAATTTATGAATACAGAAATGTATGTCCCTTATAAAATGCCAAGCAAAATTTAAATGGTCCATTTGAAGTAATCATTTAGAGATTTTAAGATCAATTTTACAGTATTTCCTTTCATATCTGTTAAAATATTTGTGTAATTGATAAAAACAAAAGAATGTAAACAAAACAATATGTGTATTTGCTTAAGGAAATAGTATCAGTGTAAAGTAATTTAGAAATGAGTATAGCTTTGGGAATAAAAGTCATGCATCCAGATAAGAAATTTCTTCTCAAGTCATTATAATGCCTAGATTGTGGTATTCTTTCATTTACTCATTTTATGAATATTTAGTGTCCAGCTTGAAGGAAAAAGTCAAGTACCCAAGTGTCGAGATTTAGTCTTGCCTGAAGCAAACAAATTAATTAAATGTTTCTCAATTTTCCTTCCAAGTCCTACGATTTAATGAGGTCGTGCAAAAGATGACTAAACACAACACGTGGGGACGCGCTGTCAACGCTGCTTTCCTTCAGAGGCGTGGCTTCAGAGCCTTGGTCGTAAAGAAGCGTGACATTTTGCTGAGGGACTGACACTCGTCACATGTATTCATGAACTATTTACCAAAACCCACTAGAGCAAATGCTGAGACCTTTTTGTTGTGAGGTCATAAAAACAGGACAGAAAATGGTTTGGAGTATTTTCTAGGACCAGCTTCAAGAAGGAATCCAGGAATGGATATGCCAGAATAAATGACTAATAGGTCTCTGTCAGTCACAGCCTAATCCAGAGACAGAATCCATAATAGCTCTCTTAACAGGGAGGATTTAATACACAGAATTAAGTCGGTACAAAGAATTGTTAACTACATTAACTGAACAGGCAAAACAAAACCAAATGCACTGAGACACGAGGGATGTAGTGCTTGCAGGAAACAGCCACCATACCCCACATCTGAGAAGCTATTCCGGGAAAGGGGCTCCCGGGAGCTGGAAGGCAGACCTTTCAGGAGGGGACACCGGCTGGTGGGTACCCGTGTCTCAGAAGCTGGTAATGCAAATATTACATAAATTCCAAAATTCTGTAATTACTGCTTTTCCAAAGAACTGCTGCTGAAGGGGTGAAGAAGTAAGACTGCTGGAAGTGAGGAGATGTTATTTAAGGATACAAACTTGCAACTAGTAGATAAATAAGGCCTGGAGAGCTAATACCCAGCTGGGATTATAGGCAGCAACAGTGTATTGTACACTTCAAAGTTCTAAGAGACTAGATCTTAACTAGTCCCACCACGAATAAGAAATAGTGATTATGTGATGTAATAGGATGTTGGTTAACTCTTGCTGGTGATCATATTGTAATACATAAATGTATCAAATCAACACACTGTCCAATTTAAACTTACACATTGTTATGTCAATTATATGTCAATAAAAATGTACCTTAAAAAAGACTCAGGAAACGAACAGGAATAAGTTATTTTTTTCTCCTCCAGCCTTGCAGTCTCCCTCTTGTACCCCTCCTGACAGTCTTACAGGGAGAAAACTGCAAAACACAAATGTGGTTTAGACGAGTCCCAGCTTCTGTGAGATGAAGCAGAGCACAGAGGGTGAGTTTGGAGCTAAAACCAAGAGATTAATCATCGGTTTAGCTCAAAAAATTTATGGACGGCAGTTTTTCAAATCTGTAGAAGATAGATCTATGCAAGTGGGCATTCAAAAGAATCAGAAATTGATTGAACTGGTAAATTCCTAACATTTACATGAAGTTATCTTTGCAAAGAATATATATTTCTGGCTTATAAAAAGCTACAAGCTGCTGCTGATCAAATACAGTATCTTTGTATTTAATCAGAAAGATGCTCATGTTGGGGGTTGGACGTTTAGATGGTTTGGGTTCAAAGTATACCAGGGACTCAGACTTGCTCTTTTGGAGGGGAGAAGTAACAGTGAGGCTGACACCCTTCAGCCAGGGCTCTCTGACATTTTCCAGCTCAGGAGATGTTTTTTGGCACTAACCAGCAGTTCAGACAGACAATCATTCTGATGGCTCAGCTGGGACCTAATGAGCAAAATGACCACCATTCGGCCCTTCAGCAGCTGACAGCTCCCATCAACTTAATCCAAGTGTTACGTATGACTCCCGCAGAGCTGTGTGCAAGCACATCCGTGATTACTCTGCTTAGACATAACCTGGTACCCATCGGGAAAACACGAGAGGGCATGTGCACTGGATTAGGTGCTGTGTATGTCTTCTTTTCCCATTCAGCTGATAATCCCATTCCACTTTTCTCTATTCAAACCACATGACAAGTAAGATTATAATCAAAATGAAGTTCCAAAGAATGAAAAAGAAAGTGTGTTCTAAGAAGATACAAAGACATTCTTTCTAGACTTATGATGATATTGAAAGTTAAAGACTGAAGAACCTTTCCTAAAATCACAGACCTACCATATGCAGATTTATGGGACTCCAAGCACATTGACCCTTCATCCATAATAATTTTCACTATATAATGTCACTAATATCAACCAGACAATTTTAGTGGTACCATAAGTCATGCCAGATATAAATAAGAATTATTCCTTAAAATAAGACACAAGCTAAATTGGATGTTGCCATGACATGGGCTATTTCAATTTCCATTTGACCCCATACCTGTAGGTCAAAGGGATCCTGTTACATAGCAAAGCACATCAGCTATTGCTGTCCCCAGAACCACATACTTCATTCTGATTAAATTAATAAATTGACTTCAGGTTTATTATCAAGTGCCATTTGCAGGGTACATGCAGAGTGGGAGAACTTTTAATTCATTCAACAGAACTATCACCAGGCCCCAGAGTGCCAGGTACGTGGGAGGTGCTAAATTAATAAGATGAAAGGGACATGGTCCCTATTACCTAGGCATTCACATTTTAATTGAGCTGCCACATCATATAAAGATGATCTGTAAAGTATCAACTGCTATATCAAGATGGACAAAAAATGCCATGAAATGGAGACAGAGGACATGAGATATGTCATCCTTATGCAGGAACCAGCATGTCTTTTCATTTTTCCCAGTTGTACTGCATTCCAAAATCAATATATTTTCCCTGTAATGAGATATCATAGAACAACTCCTCAAATAATTAGGAACATTTTTCTTTAGTCTGATAACAGCTAATATAACTTCCAAAACAAATAGCGGACTTTCTCAGATTAAGGTTCACAAACAAATCTTGGAATTAGTTTGGGGGAACAGCTTAACAATAGAATTGTCCCCCATTTACAAGGCCTTCCCGAAAGTATTTAGTGGCACAAAATATACTGCAGCTAGATCAGCATTTTTTCTGTGTGTGAGAAAAGAATCAATGTGGGCTTCTAAGGCCCTGACAAAATGCAGACATGACAGGTTACAAGAGAAAAGAGGCTCACATAAAGAAAATAAGGGAGAAAATGGGAACAAGTGACCTGTCAGGAAAACCCATTTTTCTTTATGTACTATTGTTTTTCTTCTGTATGCCGGAGGCCAAGGAGGCATGCCACAAATGGATGGTGGGATTAAGGGAAAAAATGGTGATATACGTGATACTCCAAGAAATTAAAAATCATTATTTAGATAAATCTCTAAACCCATCAAATAGATATCCTCAGCATATAATCAAAATTACAACAGCCTTCACTGATTCTAGGTCTCTCTCCTCTCTCTGATTCTCATAGCTCACTCAAAGTGAATCATTTTCACTCAAAGTACACAGCAGTCTGAAGGCAGAAAATTCTGCATTTTGAGATGACCAAGAAACATCAGGAACAAGCTTGTGCCCATTTTACGCCAGCATATCACACTGAGCCTGTTTTCCAAGAATCAGAAACAGGGTGACTATTTGCCCCAGGTTACACCTGAACCAGAGGGACACCAATAGGCTCTAAAGAAGAGACAACCTCACAACAAATTTAAGACCTGCTGGTGAGTCAACACAGACTTTCTATCACATAAAATGTCCATGTCTGTCTCCAGCAAGAAGTCTTGAACTGCTGCTAATCTAGGGACATTCACAGACACACCAGGTTGAATCCTTGGCAAATGTCTTTATTCTTGCTTTCAATAAACTCTTAAATAATCTGTTTATCACTTGGGCCATGTGGTGATAAATGGAGTTCATTCAGTGTGTCCTCTAATTAATTAGTTTGCTTTCTCTGCTATTAAGGGAAGCACAAGTACATCCATTAGCCTTTTGGGAATTCTCCTGTACATAATAGCCTTCTGAAAAAGGCATGTTGAACAGCCCTGGAAGATACTGTCTCTTGGTAATGCTATTCAGACTGCGACAGGAAATGGAAGATGTTCCCAGGCCATCAGGTTTTTCTCTGGCCTTCTGGGCCAGAGAAAATAAATATCTGCAGGATTGTGTTTCTCGGAAGTGGCTATAGTTTCACTGTGATTTTCATAGACCCCAACATGCATTTTGTCAGGCCGAGGTTCAGCCGTTAGGTTGCTAATTAAGTTAACAAGTGCTGTGTGCAGCTTAATTTGGCAACAAGCTATCCTACAAACTGTTCAATAGGTGAAGCAGCATTTCCATAACAACTCTGTTTTAAAACTTGGAATTAAGCTAAAAACGATAATGATCCCTATGAAGGGATGCCTCATGCATGCATTCAAAGTGCAGAAAAGGAGAATATACCGTTTTGCACCTTGGATGCTCACACCTTGTATTTACAAATTTACTGTACAGGGAGGCTGAAACATGGCTAATTACCTGTGTACATTTCTAATTCATCATAATTCAAATAAAATGTGCTTCTCTGTCCAACTTCCTTCTTACAGCTGTCACTTTGCCTAACTGCAAATTGGCTTTTAGTAATGAATTTCCATTGCAGCGGGCTAATTGTGATTGTGATTTATCCTCTACTTATCCTCTGTTGATCTGCCTCTTCTCCAGATTCTAGGGGTTAAAAAAGAAATTCATTGGTTCATTTATTCAATAAATTATTTATTGGGCATGTACTGTGTGCCAGACACCACACTAGGCTCTAGTGACTCAGGAAAAAATGTGCCCAGAGTGGGATCTTGATAGAGTTGCCAAAAGAAAAATCCCGTGTTTATTCCATCTGAGAAAACATAGTTTGGGGATTAATATACCTGGATTAAGATCCTAGACACCAACACTTAGGTGTATAGTGTACAAATATACCTGATCTCAGTCACTAACCCAGGAAAGAAAATGAAATAAGTAAATTGTCTAATCTCTCTGGGCCTCATTAATTCATTTTAAAGTGGAAGGGTTGGCCTATTTGTTAAAGTCCCTTTCAGCAGATTTCTTGAATAGTCCAACTCTCTTATGATGTATCCTCAACCAAATGTTATTTCCTTAGCCTAAAGTTCTTTTCTTCTTCCTTCCTCCATTTATGCATAGTAAAAGACAACTCAATGAAGTCTGCAGTCTAGTTCATTGTATTTTATCAATGTCAATTTCTTAGTTTTGTTTAATGTACTAATTATATAAGATAGTACCATTGGGGGAAGCTGGGCAATGAGTACATTGGATTTCTCCAGGCAACATCTGCAACTTCCTATAAGTCTGTAATCATTTCAAAATAAAAAATTTAAAAAATACCCCCAAATTCATAACCTATCTAAAAAAGGAAATTAAAATTGAAATTGAGCTCCAGAAAAAGATGCCACTGTAGGAAGGCAAAGCAAAACTTTCCTCCCAAAAACACATAAAAGAAGAAAATACAGCAAATACAATTAAACCTGAAAATGACCTGAAGACTGCAGAACAGACCACGTATGCCAGAGGAAGAAAAGAAGACCATACAGGAAAGGGTCAAGTGGCAGAGCCAAGACTGAGTGGAACCCAAGCCCTCTCCCAGCCCTGGTCTGCAGGCAGGAGAAAGAGGAGAAGGAACAGGGAAGGGGTAAAAGTCCAGGAGAGCTACACACCTGGCCCTGGAGATTTGCTCTGGAAGCATATGCCCACATTACATTGGGTTCTGGTGATTATTAGCTGGACCAGTCCACCAGAGCAGGCGGAACACTCTGGGAAAATTAGACTCCAGCCACTGTGGAGAACAGGAATGTTCCACCAGTCCTGAGACCCAAAGCAGAGGTGGCAGTTTGAAGGACTTGCCAGCCCTGGAGGGATGCCAGAGAGGTGAGGGTTGGACAGAATTCTCTCCTTAGGAGAAAGGGCAGGTGGAAGATACATCCCAGCCCTTATTTGGCCCAACAGATGGGAACCTCTTGGGAGTCCCAGATGCTCCATCTCCCTTGTTGGCTCCTGCTGGCAGTTGCTGCTGGGAGCCAACCAACTAGGCCCAGTAATAATGTCAGACTTTGCTGCCTGGCAGGCAGAGGGAGACTCTCCCAGCTTCCTTGGATCCTTTTTGGCCCAATCAGGGAGGTGCCTGCAGGAGCCAGGACCCCAGAGGTCCTTTCCTCTTGTGGGTATCCAAGCCTGCTGCTGTGTGTCTGGCCTAGGCAGAGCTGCACATCAGCCCACCCAACCCATTATCCCTGCAGCCCCACCATTGCTGCAAGCCAGGCAAAGGGCAGCTCTGCCCACAACCAGTTCAACAGAGACACCTGAGCTGTTCACAAAGGCAGCAGCTGAAGCAAACTGCAAGCACAGACAGAAAGATGCCTGCCCACTGCACACCAACAGCTAAGGCCCCCACAAAATAGAACCAGGCACTAGACAGTAAGGAATCTTGAGCTTCTGGGCACCATAGGATGCCTTCTTCATACAGCTATTGCTCTATAGGCCAGGAAGCATGGCAGAGCCATATAATACACAGGAAGAAACACAGAAACCCTGACAAAATGAGTAGGCAGAGGAAAATGTTCTAAACAAAACTACAGGACAGGACCCCAGAAAAAGGGCTAAATGAAATGGAGATCACCAATATTCATGATAAATATTTCAAAATAAAAGTCATAAACATGCTCATGGATTTACAGAAAGTACTCAAGATCTCAGGGAGAACTTAAACAAAGAGATAGATCACTGAAAAAGAGCCACTCAGAGCTAAATAATACAGTATCTGAAATAAAACATAAAATGGAGGGATTTAAGAGTAGATTAGTGTAGGTGGAGGAGGCAGTTAATGAGATGGAAATTAGAGAAGAGGAAAACAGAGAAGCTGAGGAACAGAGACAAAAAAGGATCTCTAGGAACAAAAGAATGGTAACAGGGCTATGTGACCAATCCAAATGAAACAATATTTGCATAATAGGAGTACCAGAAGGAGAAGAGACAATGGATAGGAAGTCTCTTTAAGGGAATAATTGTTGAAAACTCCCCCAGTCTAAGGAAGGAAATAAACACTCAGATCATAGAAGCACTAAGAGCCCCTAACAACAGGAACCCCAGGAAGAACACCAAGACATAAAATTATTAAAATGGCAAAGATCAAAGATAAAGAGAGAGTGTTGAAAGTAGCAAGAGAAAAAAAAGATTACTTATAAAGGAAATCCCATGAGGCTATCATCAGACTTCTCAGCAGAAACTCTACGAGCCAGAAGAGAGTGGCACAATAAATTTAATTTACTGAAACAGAAGGACCTCCAATCAAGAATCCTCTACCCAACAAGACTGTCATTTAAATTTGAAGCACGGATTAAACAATGTGCAGATAAACAAAAGTGGAAAGAATTCACCACCACTAAGCCAGCCTTACAGGATATGTTAAAAGGGCTGCTATAGATGGAAATGCTACTAAGGCTAAATACCTTTCACCAGTGCAAATAAACCCACAGTAAAGGCAGTAGACCAAATAACTGCCAAGCAAGTAAGGAATTAAAACAAAACAAAAGAAGCAAATCAAATATACAGAAAACCAGTCAAGAGATACACAAAAAGTGCAAATTATAACATCTAATACAAAACATGTGGAGGAGGAAGTAGAAGGGAAAAAAAGTGCCTTTAGATTATACATTATATTTGAAATAGAGTAATCAGCAACTTAAGATAGACTATTATATATTAAGGAAGGTATCTTTGAACATTGGGTAACCACAAAACTAGAGCCTGCAAAAAAATACACAAACATAATATAAATAAATAAATAAAAAGAAAAATCTAAAGAATACTAAATTACAATACTAAAGAAAGTCATCAATAACAAGTATAAAAGAGGAAGAAAGGAACAGAGAGGAGCAATAAAAAACAGGCAGAAAACAATTAATGGCAGTAAGTACATATCTATCAATAATCACCTTAAATGTAAATGGACTGAGTGCACTGATCAAAACACACAGAATTACAAAATGGATAAAAAAACAAGACCCATCAATATCCTGCCTACAACAGACTCACTTCAGACCCAAAGACATACACAGACTAAAAGTGAAGGGACAGAAAAAGATATTTCATGCAAATAAAGGAAGAAAAAAAGCAGGATTAGCAGTACTTACATCAGACAAAATTATGTCAAAACAAAGAAAGTAACAAGAGACAACAAAAGTCATTACATAATGATAAAGGGATCAGTCTAACAAGAAGATATAAACATTATACATATCTATGCACCCAACATAGGAGGACCTAAATATGTAAAACAAATACTAACAAAATTAAAGGGGGAAATAGATTGCAACACATTCACTTTAGAAGACTTTAACACACCACTCATATTAATAGATGACCAGACAGAACCGGAGGCACTGAACAATATATTAGATCGGATAGACTTAACAGGTATCTACACAACACTTCACCCAAAAGCAGGAAGATACACATTTCTCTCAAGTGTACATGGAACATTCTCCAAAATAGATCACATACCAGGCCACAAGAAGAGTCTCAATAAATTAAAAAAGATTGAAATTGTATCAAGCAGCTTCTTAGACCACAATTGTATGAAACTAGAAATAAATTACACAAAGAAAACCCAAAAAAAAGCCCACAAACACATGAAGGCTAAACAACATACTTTTAAATAATTAGTAGATCAATAACCAAACTAAAACAAAAATCAAACAATACATGAGACAAGGGAAAACAAAAACACCATAGCTCAAAATCTGTGGGAGGTGGCAAAGACACTTCTAAGAGGGAAGTACATAGCAAGAGGCTTATCTCAAAAAACAAGAACAATCCCAAATAAACAGTCAAAAATCACAATTAAAGAAACTAGAGACAGAATGACAAGGGAAGCCAAAAGTCAGAAGGAGGGGCAAAATAAAGATCATAGCAGAAACAAATAAAATTGAGAAGAATAAAACAATAGAAAAAAATCAATGAAATCAGGAGCTAGTGTTTGAGAACACAAACAAAATAGATAAACCCCTAGCAAGATGTATCAAGAAAAAAAGAGAGTGTACACACATAAACAGAATCAGAAACAAAGAAGGAATAATCACAATGGATACCACAGAAATACAGAGAATTATTAGAGAATATATGAAAAATCATATGCCAACAAATTGGACAATCAGGAAGAAATGGACAACTTCCTAGAAAAATACAACTTTCCGAGACTGACTCAGGAAGAAACAGAAAATCTGAACAGACCAATTACCAGCAACAAAATGAATTGGTGTCAAAAACTGTCTAAAAATAAAATTCCATGTCCTGACAGCTTCACAATTGAATTTTATCAAACATTTAGAGAAGACCTAATATTCATCCTCCTTAAAGTTTTCCAAAAAGTAGAAGAGGAGAGAATACTTCCAAACTCATTGTATGAGACCAGCATAACTCTGATACCCAAACCAGATGGATACTTCAAGGAAAATTACAGACCAATATCCCTGATGAACATAGATGCAAAAATCACCAATAAAATATTAGCAAGCTGAATTCAAAAATACATAAAAAAAATCATTCATCATGACCAATGAGATTTATTTCAGGGACACAAGGATGTTACAATATTTGTAAATGAATCAATATAATAGACTACATTAACAAAGAGAAGGATAAAAACCACATGATCATCTCAATAGACGCTGAGAAAGCATTTGGCAAAATTCAACATCCATTCGTTATAGAAACTCCTAACAAAATGGGTATAAAGGGTAGGTAACTCAACATAATAAAGGCTATATACAACAAACCCACAGCCAACATCACACTTAACAGCAAAAAGCTGGAAGCTTTTCCTCTAAGGAAGAAATTAAGC
This sequence comes from Manis javanica, assembly GCF_040802235.1. Classification (NCBI taxonomy): domain Eukaryota; kingdom Metazoa; phylum Chordata; class Mammalia; order Pholidota; family Manidae; genus Manis; species Manis javanica. The sequence goes on from NC_133164.1 coordinate 112,225,293, forward strand.
TGTCACTGTTTGCAGACTACATTATATTATACATAGAAAACCCTAAAGAACCCAATAACAAACTACTGGAACTAATAACTGAATTTAGCAAAGTTGCAGGATATAAAATTAATGCACAGAAATCTGTTGCAACCAACCAGCAGAAAGAGAAATCAGGAAAACAACTCTATTTACAATTGCATCAAAAAATAAAATACCTAGGAATAAACCTAACCAAGGAAGTGAAAGACCCATACCCTGAAAACTACAAGCCACTCATGAGAGAAAAAGAAGACACCAATAAATTGAAATCTATCCCATGCTCATGGATAGGAAGAATTAATATCGTCAAAATAGCCAATCTGCCCAAAGCCCTGCCACTGCTGCAAGCCAGGAAAAGGGCAGCTCTGACCACAACGAGTTGAACAGAGACTCCTGAGCTGATCACAAAGGAAACAGCTGAAGCAAACTGCAAGCACAGACAGAAAGATGCCCACCAACAGCTGAGGCCCCCAAAAATAGAATCCCTATCAAAATACGAAAATCATTTGTCAATGAACTAGAAGAATTCATATGGAACCACAAAAAACCTGAATAGCCAAAACAATCCTGAGAAAGAACAACAAAGCTGGGGGTATTATGCACCCTGACTTCAAGCTCTACTACAAAGCTACAGTAATCAAAGCACTATAGTACTGGCACAAGAACAGACCCATAGATCAGTGGAACAGAATAGGCAGATGAGATATAAACCTGCACATATGCAGTAAATCAATATATGATAAAGGTACTATCAATATACAATGGGGAAATGACAGCCTCTTCAACAACTGGTATTGGCAAAACTGGACAACTACATATAAGAGAATGGAATTAGATTTTCTAACTCCATACACAAAGGTATACTTGAAATGGGTCAGAGACCTGAATGTAAGTCATGAAACAATAAAACTCTTAGAAGAAAACACAAGCAAAAATCTCTTGAATATAAGCAAGCAATTTTTTCCTGGGCATATCTCCTTAGGGAAGGAAAAAATGAACAAGTGGGACTACATCAAAATAAAAAGCTTCTATACAGCAAAGGACACCATCAGCATAACAAAAAGGCATCCTACAGTATGGAAGAATATATTCATAAATGACTCATCTGATAAGGGGTTAACATCCAAAATACATAAAGAACTCATATGCCTCAACACCCAAAAAAACGAATAACCCAATTAAGAAATGGTGGAGGACCTGAACAGATACTTCTCCAAAGAAGAAATACAAATGGCCAACAGGCATAGGAAAAGATGCTCCACATCACTAATCATCAGAGAAATGCAAATTAAAACCACAATAAGATATCACCTCACACCAGTTAGAATGACCAACATCCATAAGAGAAGAAATAACAAATGCTGGTGAAGACGAGGAGAAAGAGGAACCCTCCTACACTGTCGGTAGGAATGTAAATTGGTACAACTGCTCTGGAAAGCAGTATGGAGGTTCCTCAAAAAAGCTAAAAATAGAAACACCATTTGACCCAGTAATTCCAGTCCTAGGAATTTACCTGAAGAAAATAAAATCCTTGATTTGAAAAAAGAGACAGATGCACCCCTATGTTTATCGCAGCACTATTTGCAATAGCCAAGACATGGAAGCATCTAAGTTACCATAAATAGATGAATGCATAAAGAAGAGGTGGTACATATACACAATGGAATATTATTGAACCATAAAAAGAAAAGCAATACTGCCATTTGCAACAACATGGATGGATCTAGAGGGTATGATTATGTTCAGTGACATAAGCCAGGTGAAGAAAGACAACTGCCAAATGATTTCACTCATCTGTGGAGCATAAGAACAAAGCAAAACAGAAGGAACAAAACAGCAGCAGACTCATAGAAATGAGAAGTGACTAGTAGTTGCCAAGGAGGAAGGGTTGGGGCGCAAGAGGAGAAAGAGGAGGTGGACCAAGGGGCACAACAATTTGCAATCACAATGTAAGTGGATCCTGGGGACAGCTGAACCACTGTGATGCACATTTGAAACCAACATAGGATTGTATATTAACGATGCTTAATTTTTAAAAATTGAAATTATTTCATCTTCCCTTCCCTCTTCTGTAACATTCTGACTATATCATAGTTACAAATGCATCTGCCTTTCTTGATTTTAAACTTGGCAAGGTAGAACTTCATCATATTTATCTTTGTATCCTCCACAGACCTTAGAATATTTGCTTTTCTAACCCAGGTTCAGTCAATTAAATTCAACAAACTAGGTTCCAAACACTGGTTAAAACATTTCGTTGCATCTCTCTCCTCTTCAGGGAAGTTCTGCCTTACTTTCTGCTTTCCCTTTAGTGATGTTCAACAGAATCTGTATGCGGAATGTGTGCAGCAGATACACTGTTCACATACTCATTTTCTGAAGGTGTCTACCAGTAAAATGTGATGGTTAGTAACACTCATCTGGATACCAAGCACAAAGCGAGTTAATTAACTTGTGGTAGCGGAGTATAGTACATAAATAATGGAGCATGATAAAAATAGGGGTTATGCTATATAAACATTTAGGTCCTGTGATACCTGTTATGGATTTGGTTTTCAAACGGAAGACAATTAAAATAAAGTACATTTCTATTTGGTTCTGAAGATGCTTTCCCTAAAGCTTTTGAGACCTTGAGACTCCAATATTAAACCATACATACATAATATGGATGCCTGGAGATTAATACAACAAGAAGGGGCTCTGAAGGTCATTTCTACCCACGTTTGACTTGCATTTGTGAAAGGGGGTAGCAGTTGGGAGCAGCCATATATATCTGCCCAGGTAAAAGCTATTATGCCTAAATATTTTATGATTTGTTAAATATAGGTCATTGCAAATGATCAAAATGTAATTTCAACAAAATTACATTTAAAAATTAAGTCAAAAGCAACCACTCTTAGAGAACATAGGTAAGCTATTTCAAGAAAAAGTTAAAATATCCAGGTTAAAAAAATTGCGAAGGCTAATATTTTTAATTGTTTATATAATTGTTTAATTATGTGTTGTAAATTTTTTTAATTGTTTATAGTATGATTTAAAATGGTATTTGTATGTGATTTGGCTCTGGTAATAACTGATGAATGTCTTGAAATATTCCAATCTTGTATAAATAGAGAGAATGTAATTTCTAATGGAATTGTTTTCCCTAAAACCTGTTGAGTATAAATATAAATTCCATTTTATAAAATATTTAAATAAGAACTATAAAAAATATGTTACTCTTTGTCTACTTTACTTCAATGCCAGTTAAATTTTATACTTGTTTGTATTAGCAGTCTTTCCTCTATTTGCCTCTGATCTGAACATACAGTAGTGAATTTAGACATATATATACATACATAAACATTGCTCATCTGACAAGTTGGACAAATGTGGCCAAGAGAGTGAATGTAATTAAATCCACCAATTAAATACTATTTTGAAGTATTTTGGAGACCTTAATATAATTAAGGAGCTGCAATACTGCATAGATTAAAACACAGATGTGGATTCCGCTTTGTAAATTAAGACTGATTGACTCATGACTAGAAAGCTGAAGAACTAAAATAGAATGGCCATCTTTATGTCAATATTAATAGACAAGAGAAGACATAGTATGATCTCTACCACTGCAAGTAGCTATTTTTATAGGAATCATTAGTTGACTGAAAATCTGTCTTAAAAGTCACAAGCTGTGTAATTGCTGTGGTTAGCAGGACAATACCGTCCAAAGATGCCCAGGCCCTAATCCCTAGAACCTGTGAAGATATTATGATATATGGCAAGGGGGAGTAATTAATGTTACAGATAGAACTGAAGCCACTAATGAGTTAACTAAAAAATAGGGCGATTATTCAGGATTTTGCTGAGCAGCCCCAATTAAATCACAAGGGTCCTTAAAAGTGAAAGAGGTAGTCAAAAAAGTCAGTGTCAGAGTAATGTGATATAAGAAGACGTAACCAGCCACTGCTGGCTTTGAAGATGGAGGAAGGCACCATAAGCCAAGGAATGCAGATGCCTCTAGAAGCTGGTAAAGGTAACAAAATGGAATGTTTCCAGAGCTTTCCAAAGGAACACAGCTCCACTTTCACCTTGCTTTTAGTCCAGTGAGACTCATTTCAAATTTATGACCACCAGAACTGTAAGATATTAAATCTACATTTTAAAAAATCACTGTTTGTGGTAATTTGTTACAGTAGCAATAAAAATCTAATACAATTATAATTCCAGTTTCTGGTTCACATATAAGGAGCTTGGAAGCTACCACAGCATCCTAACATCAAGTAAAAAGCTGAACAGACTGAAATATCAAGTACACTTCCAGGATACATAAGAGGTAAAGACACAGAGTAATCCACTGTCCCCAAGACTAGAGAGACCTACTCATAAATGTAGAGGCTACAATTGAGACTGATGAATGGAAACTGCAGGAACCAGTGCCAGGGAAGAAAAACATGAACTGTAATTGGCATGTTGCTGGAGGCTCAGTGCAGATAACTCTTGAGAGTTAAAAACCCCAGGAAGACCTAGTCTCACAGTTTTGTGAGATTTACCTCCAGAAGCTTGACCAGATTCTTACAATAAATATCTAAGAAAAATGCTTTAGTGCTTCCAGCAGGGGGAGGGAAAAAGGAACCATTTTTAAGTATACCAGATCACTCTATTCTTCTAAGGCCTGGTCTCAGGGGAAATCAGTTAAGCAGAGTCTAACCTGCTGGGATATTATCATACCAAAGGCATACTAAGGGCAAAAGCACAGTTTGAAAAGATGGAACAAGTATCAAAACCAGATACCACAGGGATGTTGAAATTATCAGACCAGAAATGCATAAAAACTGAAATTATCAGACCAAAAATGCAGAAATGCAAAAAAGCATAAAACACTATGATTAATATGCTAAGGTACTTAATGGATAAAGTAGACAGCATGCAAGAACAGATAGGTAATGTAAGCAGAAAGGTGAGAATCCTAAGAAGGAACCAAAAAGAAATGCTAGCGATAGAAGACACCATAACAAAACTGAGCAATGCCTTTGATGGGATTACTAGTAGGCTGGCCATGGCTAAGGGAAAAATCTCTGAGCTTAAGGTTATCTCAAAAGAAACCTCCAAAACAGAAAAGCAAAGAGAATAAAGACTGAAAAAAAAAATCCCCAGAATATCCAAGGACTGTTAAGCAGCTATAAAAGATGTAATATACACAAAATGGAAATATTGGAAGGAAAAGAAAGAGAAAGGAATAAAAAATATATTCAAAACAATAATGACTGAGATTTTTCCAAATTAATGTCAGACACCAAAACACAGATCTGAGAAGCTCAGAAAACACAGAACAGGATACATTCCAGAAAACCTACACCCAGGCATGTCATCTTCAAATTACATAAAAACAAAGAAGAAAAAAAAATCCTGAAAGAAGCCAGTGGCAGAAAAAAAACTTACCCACAGAGGAACAAAGATAAGAATTACATCCAACTTCTTAGAAACCATGCACGCAAGAAAACAGTGGAGTAAAATATACAAAGTACTGAGACAAAAAAAAAACCCAACCTAGAATTCTGTATCTTCTGAAATTATTCTTCAAAAGGGAAGGAGAAATAAAGACTATATCTCAGTCAAACAAAAATTGAGTGCATATATTGTCAGCAGATCTGTCTTGAAAAAAATGTTAGAAGAATTTACCTGCTTGTTTGTCCATCCCCCACTGGGATGTGCTAAGGACATTTTAGTGGCTCCTTGAAGAATGAGTAGCAAATGGGTGAGGAGGTGAAGGGCAATCCTTCCACACCAAAGAAAGACCATGAACAAAGGGAGAAGTTGTGCAGTAGCCTATGTGCAGGGACAGTACTGAAAGGAGGGATTGTGACAGACACAGCTGGAGGGCAGAATGGAACTAGGTTATGAAGGGCTGTGGACCACAAAGTCTACTTCATCCTGTAGGCATTGTGCAAACAAGAGCAAACCCCACTTTGACAGAGTCTCATCTGTGCATGTCAAGAACTTAAGTCTCCACTGCTGCCGTCCTAAAACTAGATTCAGAACTCCCCAGCCTACACCACCAGCAGTTTCCTTAGAGAGAAGGAAAACAACAGGTCAGAAATTCAGATCTACAAAAGAAAATATGAGCATCAAAGAAGGATTAAAGGAAAGTAAAATGAAATCTTTGTTTCGTATTGTTAATAGATCTAACAAATATTTTGTTCAAAAATAAAAATGGTAATAGTGTATTCGATTACATATGCTTATGTATCATACATATTATATACATGTATATGTGTAACAATATTATCAAATCAAATCAAACAATATAGTAAAAGAATTATACACCATGGCCAAGTGGGATTTATCCCAGGCAAGCAAGGCTGTTCAAAATTCAAAAATCAATTAACATAATCCAACACATCAGTGGGCTGAAAAAGAAAAATCACATGATCATCTCAACAGATGCAGAAAAAGCATTTGACAAAACCCAACACCTATTCATGGTAAAAACTCTCAATAATCTAAGAATACTGGAAAACTCCCTCAACTTGATCAAGAGTGGCCACAGAAAACCTACAGCTAATGTCATATTTAATAGTGATAAACTTAAAGCTTTCCCACTAAGTTGAGGTATAAGGCAAGGATGTTCTCCTTCACCACTCCTTTTCAAAATCACAGTGGAAGTTCTAGCTAATGCAGTAAGACAAGAGAAGGAAATAAAAGGTATATGGATAGGGAAGGAAGAAAGAAATCCATCTTTGCTCACAGATGATTATGTTCGTCTATGCAGAAAAGTTGAAAGAACTGCCAAAAAATACTGAAGCTAATTAGGGTTATAGCAAGTTTGCAAGACATAAGTTTAATACCAAAAGTCAGTTGCTTTTCAATATACAGCAATGAACAAGTGGGATGTGAATTTAAAAACAGAATACCAGTTATAATAGTACCACCCAAAATGAAATCTAACAAAATATGTTCAAGATATATGTGAGGAAAGCTACAAAACTGATGAGCAAAATCAAAGAAAAACTAAAAAAATGAAGAGATATTCCATGTTCATGGATAAGAAAACATTATAACCAAGACGTGAGTTCTTTCCTACTTGATCCACCTATTTAACGCAATCCTAAGCAAAATCCTAGCAAGTAGTTTGGTGGATATTGACAAACTGATTCTGAAGTTTATATGGAGAGGTGAATAGCCACCACAATACAGAAGAAGAAACAAAGTTGGAGGATTGACACTACCCGACTTCAAGATTTACTAGAAAACTTATTTTCTAGCAATTGATTATTTACTACAATAATCAATACAATGTGTATTGGTAATAGAATAGATAAATAGATCAACTGAACAGAATTGAGAGCCCAGAAAAAGATGCACATATTGATCCTTGACAAAGCTGCAAAGATAATACAATGGAAACAAGCGCATTATCTTCAACAAATGGTGCTAGAACTGAACATTCACATGCAAAGAAAAAGAAAAAGTGAAGGTAGACACAGCAGAACTTACACACTTTACAAAAATGATCTCAATATGGAACACAGAACTAAAGGTAAAATGCAAGACTGTAAAAATTTTCCTAACGTATTCTATATATGTATGTTTTTGTTTTTTTAATCTTTATTAAAAAAGCATCATACTATCTGTATCTTTTAGGACTTATTTTTTTAGAGATTTCTTAGGGTCCTCCATATTGTTGTTTGTGATATGAATTAAGCTTTAAAAGAAAGTGTAGAAAGTTAACCTATCAGTTATCATGATTTACTATGAAGCTTAATTCATTAATTTTGACTGCTGTATAATATCCTTTTTCGTGTGTTTATGAATAGACTACGGTATAGCTAACAGTCATATGGAGCTTTTATTAAGTTCTAAAATTTGTTTTTGACATGTAAATCTTTAATCCTTCTGAAGTTTCTTATTTATTACATAGAGATTCAAAGTCATCTTTTTTCATATAACCATTCCATTTATTGAACTGTCCTTCATTCTTTCATTGATATGGAATGCCTCATTCATAATATTTCAACACCGCATAAATGTGCAGGTCTGTTTCTGGGTTCTCTATTCTACTGGTCAATGGGTCCATCTCTGCACCAATGATAGCTTCATAGTAAATCATGGTGTCTGATAGGGTAACTTTCTACTCTATTTTTCAAAAACAGTCTAGTTAGTCTTGGTCCTTTGCTCTTTCATAAAAAGTTTAGTATCATCTTTCAAAGTCAATAAACTATTTATATTTTGATTGCTAAAGTTCTGGAAATGTACTGTCTATTGCAATGTGAGAATTTATATCTTTACATATCCAGTGTTCCTATGCTGATCATGATTAATTCTTTACTTAGGGCTTTTGTGTTTAAAGTGTTTTTTATAGTTTCCCTATAGATTTCTTGCATATCTTTTATTATACTTACTCTAAAAGTATTTGATATTCTTTGATACTATTGTAAATATCTTCTCTTTAATTGTTTCTAAGTACTTTGTTGCTGCTATATAGAAATTCAACTAGTTTAATTTTATATGTAATCCTTTGAGGGAATTTTTTTTTTAATTTCTAATGATTGTGGGAATGATTTGGATTTTCATGACAACAATCTTATCATCTGTAAATAACACATAATTTCCTCCATTTCATTACTTATTCCTCTGATTCCGTTGTCTTATCTTCCTACATCGTCTAGGATTGCCATTAGAAGTCGTGATGGGAATTTTTTTCTCATTCCTGATTTTAAAGGCAATGTTCTGACCCTTAGAAACTGAGATTGATGCTTGTTTTTGTTTACTATATGTAATATTTATCAGGTTAGGGAAGTTCCCTTTTATTTCTAATTTACTAAAAGTTTTGTGTGGAATGAGTAATTTTATCAGATGTCTTTTCCAGCTGATGGGATGATTATTTGATTTTTCTCTTTTAATTTATTAATGTAATGAGTCAAATAACATTGATGGATTTTCTAGTAGAAATTTTTCTTGTGCACCTGAGATAAACTCACTTATTCATGGTATGTCATCTTTTTTTAAATATGTATTTGCATTCAATCTGCAATTTTGTGTAACAGTTCTGGCACCTATATACTAAAAAGGGCTGGGGCTTTTCCATTTTTAGAGTATCTTTTCTTTTTGTTTTGCGATGAAGGTTGTACTAGCCTCCTTGAATGAGTTGAAAAATGTTTCTTCTTTTTCTATTAAGGAAATATAGAGACAGAAAAACCCACACTGATGTATACATTTTTATTTCCAGAATTGTATAGGATGCTATTATAGTGGTTTCCTTGGGGAAGAGGGATAAGGATTTAGGAATACAAAGCGATGACAAGGGAGAATAGGGAGACCTCTATTTTCATCTAATCTCCCCAGGCTGTTTGGTTTACTCATCATGTTCATCTATTACATTATATCTTAGGGCAAAAATGTTGAAGACTATGTCTTCTGTCCACCACAAACATAAAGTAAACTCATCCCATGGATCACTTTATAGCAACAGTAGAGGTAGCTTCCAGGTATATAAGCAGAGAGTAAGTTCAAATCCTGGTACTGACTGTGAAGTTCAGATATTCGCCATACCTCTCCCGTGTCTTTTCCCTGTTCAAGAGGTGTTTGCTGCCCAGCATCCAATGTTCGCGGTGTTAGTACCTAACCCTAGTTTCCATATACAGGAGCCCACCTCTTCCCCTGTCAGTGCTCATGGCTGAGTGGGACCCACTCCAGCTCTGGGAATTGTTCCCATTGCCCAGACGCATGCCAACCAGCAAACCGCATTTGGCTGTCTGATGACCTCTGCCTACCCCATCACAGTGCCTCTCTCATTATTCTTATTAGGAAGGATGGATCAAAGAAACTAGCATCTTGTGGGTGTAAAGAATGTAAAGCTTGGAACTACTCCATCTATTTCGCTACCAAAAGAGTAGCACACCCTTAGGTGAACACACGAAGACAGCTGGGAGCTGTGCAGAAGGGGAAGCTGCGGCTCTGGGGACAAGACTCAAGTTTCTAAATAGCTCTGTTTCTGAAACTCCACAGGTATCCAGTGACTATTCCATTACCCAAATAAACAAATCTATTTTCTGTTTAAGTAGCTGTGAATGTGGTCTTATTTTACACACTCTTTGAAGTTCCTTAACAGGTAAGCACCCTCCCACGTAGGAGGAGGAGTTTGCCAGCAATTTCCATCCCTGAGAGAAAGAAAGGTACAACCAAAGCAGTGCTTACACACTTAGTTAAAAAAGTCTGTGTGTGTGTGTGCACGTGTGTGTGTATTTAAGACAAATAAGACAAATTAACAGCCTCTAATTCTGGAAAATGTTACCTTTTCAAATTGGCTGTTTGCTTTAATGACCATAGCCATATTTTAACCTCCTGGGACACACGGACTCCTACGTGGCAGAGATGTAAAGCCATGTGGAAAATTTATGAGACCTGCTGGAGTGCAGATGCTTCCCCTGGGTGACCCTGGGAGATGAATATGACGATTTTGGAACTCAGTTCCCCTGACTCTCTGATGAGTGTAATACCATTTCTCAGCAGAGTTTTTATGAGAATTGTGTAAGGTAAGAAGTCCTTGACATAGAAAACGTGTTCAGGATGTCACAGAACATTGTGGTTTTCTTTTTATTAACAGAAGTAGTGTGTGATTTACATCAAAAATCATTATGTGAACTGACATGGTTCAAGGCTTTGCTAGCCTGGAGTATCTTATCCTACTAGTTGGGCCTGGTTTTTTTCCCATTTGATATTTTTCTCTTCCACTATTTCCTTCCTCTTCTAGAATACAGAGAGATCCAAACAGTGTGTCTGATGGACTCTTACTGGTCCTTGTGGCCATTGGCTGGGCTCTCTCCCTTCCACTGCTGGGACCCTGGCTTCAACCCAAGTGCCCCTACACCCTGATCCCTGCTTGCAGAGCTGCCCCAGTGACCCTCTCAGGGGTGGTGCCAGCCACTGGTCTGTCTCTCCCTCTGGGTCAATGCGGCCACCCTGTTACGGGCGCTGTGCACCTGCTGGTCTTCGGTGCTGCGTGTGGCGTTTGGACCACTGCCCTTCCTGCTGCTGTTGGAGGACTGCCCTTGCCACTTCACGCATTTGTCTCCAGCTGCTCTGTCTTGGCTCCACAGCCAGATGTTCTGGTCTGTTCCTATTTCCCAAACCCATGCTGATTAATTCCACTCCAAGGCACTGGATAAAACCTGCAGTGCCATTTTCCCTAAGCCTCTACTCCAGGTTTCATTTCATGAAATACCATATGTAATTTTAACAAAAAGAGCTTATTTTGTCTCAGTCACTAAAACAGCTCTAGGAAATATTTCTCTATTTGTGTAGTTCCATTCTGTATTACAGCTTTCTCTTCTAATATAGTATATGGCTATAAAGTACTGGGTACAAATGTGTTCCAATTTATATTTTTTTCATGCAATAAATATGGATTTAATGTTTTATTATAAATTGCTGCTAGTATAAACTTTACCTGTTATAATAGCATACTATATTATTTTTGAAGTTGCCAAGGCGATCATTTTTTATTTTATATAGTTGATAACTTTATTTTGCAGTTGACAGAAATAATTTCAAACCAGAATATGCCTTCTCCACAAAGCAAATAAATAGTCTTTTCATGTGGGTAAAGAGAAAGATTAGGCCTCAAATAAAAGTGGAATAATAGAAAGAATCATGTTTCAATTTTATAGTCTTTCTGTCCATGATACAACATTTGACTTGTAACCTTCCTTTTACGGCCACCATCTGCATAGCTGCAATACAGGAAATGTGAGCTGAGGCCAGGTCATTTGAATCTACAATATTAAGTATGAACATAACATCCAAATAGAATGAGCCTTGTCTGGGGCAGTGGACTAGAAGTCATATGATTTCTATCTCCCAGTCACCATTCATCTGTTATGTCCTGGAGCAAATCATTTAATCTTTCTATACCTCAGACTTTTCTATGAAATAGGATAACACCTATTCCCACTGCAGGCATTTGTGGGGGAAAAAATCAGAATTAAAGCTGTCTGGCACTTTACATAAAGGGACTTTAAAAAAAATGATTCCTGGGCAATAATTTGCAAACAAGCCCTAACTACCTTGGCCACCGGCTTTATATATACAGATACCTTTTTAACCTCAAGAGAGGAAGACAGACACATAACTCTAGTTAGGAGCCCAGACTAATATAGTAATAACAACATCTATCAAGCACTTACTATATGTCAGGGGCTGCTCTAAGTGCTTTACATATATTACCTCTGTTAATCCTCACACTAACCATACATGGCAGGTACTCTTAGTTTAATTGAGGAAAAAGCAGATATAAGAAAGTAAAAAATATTGCCCAAGGTTACACAGCTGGCATGGGGTGGAGCCATGTTTAACTCTGCTTCTGAACCAGAGCTTGGGTAGTTAGCCAGCCATCCGGGGGCACAGCCATCTAACTGTGCTGTAATGCCTCCCAGGATCACAATAGGCCTGTACCTGCCTGGGGCTGGTACCTGGATGGGCTCTGCTTGAAGAACAGAACCATCCAGGGGAAAATTTAATCCCAAAGTGAGAGATCCCAAAGATGAAGAAGCAGAGATTTGAAACAAAACTCTCAATACTGGAGGAGACAGACGATTTATTTTTTAATATCACGATGCCTGTCACTTGGAAAGATTTTTAGATAGGCCAGCCTCTCAAGTGCTCAATGGATAATTACTGAGCACCTACTGCATTCCAGCTACTGTTGCTGCCAGTGAAGAAGAAGTCATCGAACAAGAAACATATAGAGTTCCAAACAATTCCTTCTTATTGGGGATGGTGAGGAGGGAAGACACAAATGATAAATATGCAAACCGATCAAGAAACTAGCAACTTTTCAGATATTAAAAACTGTTATGACAAAGGCATGGAAAAGGCTTGTTCCTGAGTTCTCAGGAGAGGACAAGAGAGTAAAACTAAAGGAACTGTTTCTTGCAAGCCATCAAGCACTGTTAGAAGCAGAGTTGGTAAACTTTCTAACAGTGGTATGAACAGGAGGGTGCTTCTCCTACCTTACTTGCTACAGGAGGCAGCAAAACACGGTAGCCGAAGTTACGAGCTGTGTCGGCCTTCATGTTTTCTTCTGTACTGGAGAAGATACCGTTCTTCATCCTAAGAAAAGATGCGCAAAGAACAAGGATTAGGAATTCTCCAAAGAAATAAACATGAAACAGCAACTGTGAAAATAGATCTCACTGTAATTAAAGAAGTGCAAATCAAATTGCAATAAGGATTTTCATTTAGCTAGGTTGGTATGAATTTTTAAAAATATAATATCTAGTGTGGAAAGAGAAGTGCAAAACCATGAATTACTCCACTGAAAAACAATTTATAATAAAGAACTCACATGCCTCAACACCCAAAAAGCAAATAACCCTATTAAAAAATGGGTGGAGGATATGAACAGATACTTCCCCAAAGAAGAAATTCAAATGACCAACAGGCACATCAAAATCACTAATTATAAGGGAAATGCAAATTAAAACCACATGAGATATCACCTCACCCCAGTTAGGATGGCCAACATAGAAAAGACTAGGAACAACAAATGCTGGCGAGGATGCAGAGAAAGGGGAACCCTCTTACACTGCTGGTGGGAATGTAAATTAGTTCAACCATTGTGGAAAGCAGTATGGAGGTTCCTCAAAAAACTCAAAATAGAAATACCATTTGACCCAGGAATTACAGTCCTAGGAATTTACCCTAAGAATGCAGGAGCCCAGTTTCAAAAAGACATATGCACCCCTATGTTTATCGCAGCACTATTTACAATAGCCAAGAAATGGAAGCAACCTAAGTGTCCATCAGTAGATGAATGGATAAAGAAGATGTGGTACATATACACAATGGAATATTATTCAGCCATAAGAAGAAAACAAATACTACCATTTGCAATAATATAGATGGAGCTAAAAAGGTATTATGCTCAGTGAAATAAACCAGGTGGAGAAAGATGAGTACCAGATGATTTCACTCATCTGTGGAGCATAAGAACAAAGCAAAAACTGAAGGAACGAAACAGCAGCAGACTCACAGAACCCAAGAATGGACTGACAGTTACCAAAGGGAAAGGGACTGGGGAGGGTGGGTGGGGATGGAGGGATAAGGGGAAAAAAAAGGGGCATTACTATTAGCAGACATAATGTAGAGTGGGGGCATGGGGAGGGCAGTATAGCACAGAGAAGACAAGTAGTGACTCTATAGCATCTTATTACACTGATGGACAGTGACTATAATGGGGTATGTGGTGGGGACTTGATAATAGGGGGACTCTAGTAGCCACAATTTTGCTCATGTGATTGTATTTTAATGATACAAAAAAACAAAAAAAACCAATTTATTGAGTACTTATTGTTCCCAAGTATTTTACTAGGCACCAGGGATACATGCATTTATTCAGCAAACATTTATAGGTCATCTGCTGCACTTGAGGTAGTTTGTTGAGGACTGGGAGTTCCTGGTGGACAGAACAGATAGTCCCTGCCCCCCATGGAGCTTACATGCTAGCAGAGGAGACAGACATTTTAAAAAAACATACACACAAAATATATATTTAAAATAGTGAAAACTGCTACAATGGAGATATTGTGACTCCTGTGGCTACAGGAGTTAGTAATATTAGAACTACATCAGTTAGGGTGGGAGAATTTTCCTTTGGCAAATTAGCATTTGATCTGAACCCTAAAGGATGAGTAGAAATTCGCAGGGCAAAGAGGAGAGGGAAGTACTTTCTAAGCCAAATCCACACATAAACAGAAAGTATGAGGTAAGGAGGAGCAAGTGTGTTTGAGAAACTCAAAGAAAAAAACAGTGGGATTGGAGTTTGGGGGTGAGAAGGGAACAGCAGCGATGAAGTGGAGAGGTGCAAAGGAAGCCAACTGTAAGGCGATGAGAAACCTCTGCAGGCAAGCGACAAGGGACAGGACCAGAAATGGCGAAAAATACGGATGAGGCTCTGCCTTCAAAGAGCCAACGTTTTAGTGGGGCAAACAGGTATTTTCAAATGTAACTGGGGGAAATACAAATTGGCATAAAAATTTTGTTGGGCAATCAGGCAATATTTCTAAATCTAAAACGTGCATCCAGCAACCCTTCGTATTCCATAGAAATCCTTGCACATGTACAATGATGTTAATATCATTGAAAAGTAGAATCAGCCTAAATGTCTATCAAAAGGATATCAAATTAACACATCATAATACAACCACAGAATGAAGTATGATGCAGCTATTATAAAATAATAAGATGAATCTGCATATATTATCCTGTAAAGATGTTTTGAAAACAGGAAAGTTTGGGGTTTTAAGTACAGTTCTATCCCCATTAAACAAATCAACATACATAATATATATATAATGTATGTATGCATATATATATTCATACTAATAATCAGTCATTAAAATAGTCACTAAAATTTATTAGTAGAGATACTCAAATACATAATAAATGTATAGGAGATATTTTTAAGGGCAATATTCATTTTTATAATAAGAGAATAGAAAAAGATACTTTGAAAGCATAGATCACAAGACAAATGGACATACAAATAATTGCCTATTTGTCGCTTTTGACATATTTCTCTTAATGACAGTTAAAACTTAATGACAACCAGAAGACAACAAGCTAACATAAGTTTACACAGGTAAAGAACAAATTCTATTTCCGACTTTTTACATAATTTGTTATTGTTTATTTTATTGGTATTTGCTTATTACCAACATAGTATGAAATACTTGCAGGTAGTCATGTTTCTATTTGTTTTAGACCCTGTAAGTCTTAGAATAATGACTGTCTCATTGTAAGCATCCAATAAACGTTGAATTGTAAGATTCTCTTAAAAGCTGACTTCTGACCCCTTAAATTCAGGAAATCAGCCAAAAAACTGAAAAATGACTGAGGCCATTGTGAGAAAGAGGCAATCCCATATCCAAGAACTTCAATTTTCCATCTAAAGAGAACATTCAAACTGACTGCTAAGAAAAAGGATCATAGCTACCATTCAATCTGATCACTGAAATGGTGTTTCTCCAGACATTACAGAAGACTTCTGTAAGGATAATGTCACAGCTGAACAAGATCTCATCAAGGACCTATAATGCCCATTAAATTCATTTAAAATGCTCTCAGCAGAAGCCAGCAAAGCATCATTTAATTATGCAGGATTTCTGATTGCTTATCATCAACACTTCTCTCATTTGGCTCTTCACCCCTCATGTACCCCCTCTGTGGAGAGTACCCATCAATCTGAATAGCAGCTTCTGTTAAGGAAGATGAGTAGGTGAAAGAGGGGAAAGGACCAGAGTGAAGAAAATTAGTGAGAAGGTCATTTTGGGGACGTTCCTATAACATTGCCTTATTCACCAACTTGCTTATCTGATAGCCATTTTACAAATTTAAATCTCACTTGTTTTCATAACTGATAACAAATATTAATATATTTCAGGTGAATAAGACAAAATAATTATGTGTGGATTAAAAGGCAATGCCTGATTTTGAGACACATTGAAAAACAATTTTATAATCTTTGCATAGATTGGAGTGAGAAGTTATTTCATCAAGTTTTCATAGGAAATATATCTTATGTTTTAACGTGAAAGATAGTAACTTCATTGTAGAACAATGACATAACATTCTTTGGGAATGACCTTGAATTATGTGATTTAAGACTTCTCTAACAATGGCAAGTGAAATCTATTAAGTCGATATTATTCTAAACTCTGGTTTTAGCCTTTCAAATTCTAAGGATTCCAAATTTCAACAGTCTCAGCATATTGGGTTAAATAATTCAGAAAGACAAAAAATAGATTCAAGTTATTCCTTGTCTTGAATGAGGGTTTTAGCCTTGGGCAAGTTCACTATGGATTCACTGAGACTGAGAAATGACAAAGGAACATTCTAGGGTAAAAGGGTTTATACCCAACTTTATTCACACCGCAGTAGGTCAAGCACTAGAATCACGCCTGCATCCAGCAGTCTGCACATCTGTAATCCACCTCCGTCTCTGGCTTCACCCAGAGCATTGGGAGGACCTCTTTATATAGTGACTCAGTCAACAACAGCTCTTACCTCTGGGTGTGGAAGCAGTAGCCTAGTAGCAGGTCAATTACATCAACAAGTAGTTTAGGGTCAGGTGAAGAGCCTGGCCATAGGAATTTCCATTTTCCCCACATTCCTTTAAACAGCCACCCACAAAGAGAATAATTATTATTTAGGCTAGAAAAGGAGCTAAAGCACACAGATCCTCAATTCCATTTTTCTGTTTCAGTGACATGGTGTATATTTCCTCCCTATAAAGCAATTAAGGATAACCATGGACAAGCCAACTCAGATAAGTTTTCAAGGAAACACATTAACTCTGTTTGCAGGACAGCTCCATTGGAAGTCATTGACAATTGATATTTGACAACCTGAAAGCATTTCCTGATTTGGAGCAGGCGCAGGTTTCAGTAGGCACGCTCCACAGACAGAACAACAAAGCTCTCCTTGATGTGATTACACTTATTATTCTGTGATTGCTACTTCCTGATCAGGGATACATTCAGTCATTAAAAAAAAGTACTATAGAATTACCCATGGATTATGCATGAAATTTTTGGGGGGAAGGGAAACAGAATGAAGACTCTTAAATGTTTTCAGTTGATGCAGGGTGAGTGACAGCTCCAGGTGAAATTTTGTACAACAGAGGGTCATGATTAATACATTGTGTTTATTTAAAAGAAAATGGGACATCTAGTATAGCAGAGTATTTTTGTAGAGATTGTTTGAGGGAAGGGTAAATTGTTATAAAATATGAGGTCTTCATTATTTGAATATGCATCGTTTAAAGGATGAGATGCTGATAGAACTCCAGTAAGGGTAATGAATTTTGCTCTGAAATTAAAACTGGTCTAAAAATAAAGTCTATTTTTTTAAAAGTAAATTAAGGTAGTACAAAAAAGTCAAATTATAGGACAAGACGTACATGTGACCCCACTATAAACAAACACATGAAAAAGAACCCAATTATAGACACCAAACTATAACACAGAAGTAACAGGAGTAGGGATAAATTTTGTTTTCTTCTTTTCCTAATTTTCTGGAATACTTTCATTAATTTTTTTTTAGTAGGAAATATACATTGCCCCAAAACCCTGTAATTAACGCCCATGCCTTTACTGACTGCTGAGAGCTGCAGAATATGGAATGTATGTGCATTTTGTCCCTCTTGCCCTGGTTCTCCTTTCTTGCTCCCCACTGCTTTCTTCAGTATGATTGAGAACCAATATAGTAAGCACTGAAAAGGTTTTAGAGCCACCTGATGCTTTGTTGTTTCCAGAACTCCAAAACAGGAGAAATTTCTAGAATTATGGGGAGGGAAAAAGAAGTGGCAAATTGCTAAGTAAGGAGAAATACATTCTCTTTCATTTCGGTCAGGCAGCATTACCTGAACAGCAGTTTACTTTTGCATGGGATCATTAGACGATTATCATCAATTTACAAGTAATGTCACACAGTTGTTTGGACAACTATGTTGTGAGCCACAGGCCTACAGCAAACAGCAGGTTCGCATTATTCTCCTCTTCAACCAGTGGCATATTTATAACACCTTATTTTTTTCAAATGGCTGCTCTCTTTCTCATTTGTGAGCATAACACAACCCAATATATATATGGGTTTTTGAAGACAACACATTAGATATTTGTCCCTGATATTCCTGTATCTCTTGCCACAGTAATGACCAGTAAATCTAGATCAAAACTAAAATTATTTCCTCAAAGTCTTAAGATTTTTGCCATAGTCTCTATTCCACTACTGCCAAGGAAAATCAATACTCACCTTTTTGGTATTCGATTTTTTTGTCCCTCTACAGAGTTCCTTTCTGCCCAAATATCCCATTATTAGACAGTTAGGAATTCCTGCTCTTATGTAGTCATACTATCTACTTTGTCATCAACATGACATCCACATTCCATCCAGTGCCTTTACTCGGGGACAGGTGTGCTCCTGAAAGTCCCTTGACTCACTTTGCACAATGATGAGCAAAGAATTCTATGCAGATGGTGATACAGCTGAGCCTTGATCCCATCCTTAAATGATGTATCTCATGTCCCTTCCCAAAATGTAACACATTGGTAAAAACAAAGATTAGGCTACAGGCATTCTGGTAAGTGAGTTTTCATATTTTGAGAAATGTACAAAAATGCACAAAAATTAATATAATATCTTTGAAAAAGATAGAATAAGGAATTCTAGATGATAAATCAGTTTTCCTTCTCTGACTTGTATACCTGTGAGTATTTAAACCCCCTAAAATGACCTTACAGATTAAATGCCTGCCTCATTTTTCTTTTTATGAAAAATTATAGACTTAGAGAGTTTTACAGTATGTTTCAACAGATATTTAATAGGAATATACAATTATCTACAGTGATTATTTGATACATACGTAGGGGGCAATACCCAGACTTCCGTTCTGAAAAAGGAATCTATTAAATAAACACAGTGAATTAGAATTATTCTCCAATCAGTTGGAGGGTTAGTTAAATAAAGTCCAAGCAAGTCCTCTTTTGGGCTTTCTGCTAGGGTATCAGTTGACTAAGAATTGTGATGGGGTCTACTCAACTGGGACACCTACATGGAATCTACATGGAATTAGTGGCTGTGGTATCAGAGGAATGCACCAATTTCAGGGACTTTTATTTAAATATAATTAAATGGATTCTACACTATGGACTTTCTATAAAAAGCATTGGCAAAGTGCTACCTTGATCTTTGAACTGAACTGTAGTTGTGTATGCACGTGCACATATCACAAAAATGTACAGAGGTATTTATAACTGATATGCAGGTTTTCTGTTGGTTTATAATCTTTCCTATGATCTTTTCTATTCTGACATTTGCAACACCCATAGTCATGTGTTGCTAAGGTAGACTTCAGTCCATTTTCGCCCAATTTTACACAAATCAATCACTATTATGACAGACACTATTCTAAGCTCTAAGTATTCTCTGTCATTTTGCTACTCATTTCTCACATGAATTGTCCATTTACTGATGAGGAAACTGAGGAACTTACTCTAAATCATTCTCAGTGACCCAGAAATTCTTAATTTTTTTGTGCCATAGAAAATTCTTTTGTGCCATAGAAAATTTACAGGCTCGCTCTCAGACCTATTTATAACCAGATAAGACCTGTAGTCTCTACTTTCAGCTCCCTGTCTTACTCATGGGAGGACTTCTGACAAGGACTCACCACAGCCTCTGGCTTCATCTGGGAAAATTCACGAACCTGTCTAACCCACCCCACCCACCATCATCAACATGGCATATATTAATTACTCAATAAAGTGTGCTGAACAAATAAATTAATTAACCAAATAAATATTAATACAGGGTGGGACTCAAATTTCTGAATCCAAACTCAGTTTTCTGTGGGCTGGAACCCCACAGAAAACTGAAAAGCAGTAATACTAAGGTCACCACTGAGAAAGCAAGTGTTTTAGTAGAAAATTAACATACAACTCATTTCGTCCTGAGAGACAGACTTCTTGAGGACAGACTTATATAGAAAACATATAGAAACACCATGAGGGGGGTTCACAGGAAGGGGTGGTTGTCAAGCAATTTCTACTGTGGACAGTTCAATCTCAAATGATGTATAAAGTTTAGTTGTTTATTGCACACAATTGCTGGATTTATTAGAGCCATCATTAATTTGCAGGTAAGAAGTAGCTTAATTTCCCTATGAAATGCCTTTGATTGTACCCATTCCCCAGAATCCTGTCCAGTGTATGAAAGTTGAAGATTAAACCACTTAGGGCTTATATGTGTCTTCCTTCTTGTTATCCAACAAGCAAAGTGAACACAATTACTGATTGCATAGGTAACTTTTAATTTAATTAACATAGTACGGATAAGAGAATAATCCTCTGGTCTAATTACACCTGAACATACCCTCAAAATCACTCCCCAGAGAAAATTGTCTTGTACTGATATTTTTGTGTCCCTCAAGAAAACAGTGAACTTTTGCCCATTTCCAATTTTTGTCCATGGCTGACAGATTCATACTGACGTTGACTCCTCGTCATATGATTAATGGCATTTTAGAACTGGCAATTTATATACAAATAAATGATTGGGTAATATTCTCCACAATATCCCGCATGAAAATAGAGTGAGAGCAGAAACCTACCCTCCTCCCCCCATGTTGTTTTCTCTATGAATAAGGTCATCCAATTAACACAAAAGTTATGAGACAGAAGAAAGTCAGTGAAATGAAAGCAAGTACACCTTGAGAGTGTATCAATGATTATATTATTCTACTTAAAATAGATCCTTTTGTTTATTTGGTCTTGTCATACTTTTTTCTAAATCATTGCACTGCTCACAGCTCACTAATCAGTATCAATGTATTATTATCTAATAATAATGAAAGCAAATCTAACCATTATGATTTTTCAAAGATCAGACTAACTGAACACTCCCAGGTTCTATAATTGCTTTTACTGATACTAATAAGAGTAGTCCTGAATGTTTTATGATTATAATCTGCTTTAATTGAATTGATTCCTTACAACTAATTATGTGACAATGTTTACCATTATTTAGCATGTCACTATACAGCTTCACATAAGCAAATAAAAACTGTATTAGCAGGAAAATCCTTGAGATAACACTTTTTTAATAAAATATATGAATAAGCTGATAACCTAAGAGTACTACAAACATTGGAACAGACTCGATTTCACCCAGGAAAAAAACAGACAAGTTATATAAAACAATATAAAGATAAGTAGCAAAATATAGTATTGTCAAATACTGGTATTAAATGGGCAAACTGGTAATAGTACAACTCTTAAAATCTGGAAAAGCATAAGGAAAAGCTTTCTCATATCCTAGGCAGATATAGTCTATCTTTCAAAGGTTTTCTATAACAAAAATATAGTGAATGTATCCAAATTCTATATCCAAATGGTATTGAAACCATGTGTTCTGTTAAGATACATGGAATGTTTCATTTAAATGTCTGTATATGCAAGTGGCAGAGCAAATGATAAAACATGTTAGAAAACAATTTGGAAATGTATCTTGAGAACTTAAGGCCATGATCTCACTTCTGGAGAACTAATATTAAAAACTTATTATACACCCCAAAAAAGTGGCATAAAGATACCAATTGCAATGTTACCCACAATGTTGGAAGAAATTAAAATGTTCTAACAGTAGATGTACAGTTCAATCAATTCTGGCATAGCAGCTCACTTGATGTAATATCATCTATTCATTATAATTGTAAAATCTATGTGAAAATAGAAAACAAATTGATGTTAATTGAAAAAAATGCAAAATATACAACAGGATTATGGTGGTGTTAATTTTTTTAATCTAGAAAAATTGTGAGGATTCTACACAAATAATACATTTGATTAAAGCAACAAGAGTAATGAGGATTTCAATTTTTCACAAAATAATCATCTACTTAGGTGATTTTCTATATTATCCAGGAGTAAAACAGTTGAAGTATAAATTCCATAGAAAGATAAAGTTAATTCAAAATAAGAATCTTGTAATTTAGAATAAGCAAAACATAGAGCAACTATTAGTGATGTTCTTTCAGGCTCAGTACAATCATATAACCTAGAATTATCTTGTGAGCTACTTGTACATACAGAAAAATGGAAAGATAGCCTGTGCCATATTCTCACCTGTTATGAAGACTACTCAGGGTATCACTGCACACTTTGAAAGTTATAGACAGTAGTATTTAACTTGGGACAGCGTATTTTGCCATGAAACTTGTTAAGCTGCCAGCACTTTATTGAAGTGTGGCACTGGATATTTGATGTACCATTATTTTTCAGACAATTTACCCTAAACTTGTCTCTTGATCTCCTTACTTTAGCTTTATCAAAAGTGACTGTAAAACATCCTTCCATTTCTTGGCAAATGCCAAAAATGAATCATTACTAACACTATAGCAAATACCTAAAGGCCACCGTGAGTTTATAGTCACAATAAAATGTTGTATCTAATGTAGAATTTTAGCACTTTCTGGTGTCCCTCTAATACTGAAGTAATAATTGCACCATCGGGTCGTTTTATGAGGCATTTGTTCACCTCTAGAGTAGATAAACTGGAAGAATGAAGGTTAGAAATTTCATCCTGAGAGGACAGCTGGGTTTCTGACTTGGGAAAAGAGCACCAGGCCAGGACAGAAGGCTCTGCAGAGGCATTTATTCTTTTCTGCCTGCTTTAATTGGCCGCTAAACTAAAACTTACAGTGAAATTACTTCAAAAGTAATATTGTTTAAAAACACACAGAGAAAGAATATAAAGAGAAACTTCCAGTCGAAAAACGAATCCCAAGTAAATTGTAAAGAACGAATATAGGAGTTATTTGTAACTGAGAGGGTCAAAGTGAACAAGGTTAACTGATGGGTTTCCTTTATTTCCTCGGTTTAGTTGCAGCAGTCTCTGCAGTCCCAGCTTAATCAGTGATAGGAAATAGTAAAGCATCCTAAGTTTTCCTCAGAATAAGCAGCAATCATATTGAACACTTGTATAAACCATGCGCCAACTTCTGGAGTCTGTAGTGTTGTTAAAATTTCACATGAATTGGCACTTCACTAAAACTTTCACAATTCTCAGCTGGAAATTTTAAGAACAGTGTGCTGAAGATAACATGTGAGTCATGATTACTTTGTGAATCAACTTTTCCTTTTGGAGTTATTTTAGATTTATAGAAAAGTTGCAATGATAGTACAGAGAGTTCCTGTACACCCTTTGCCTAATGTCTCCTATAGTCAACATTGTACCATAATGCATTTGTCAAAACTGAGAAACCAGTATCAGTACATCATTATTCACTAAACTCCAGACTTTGTTTGGATTTCACCAATTCTTCCAATAATGCTGTTCTTCTGTTCTAGGAACTGGTCCAGCATACCACATTGCATTTAGTCTAATTACTTTTTGTAGGAAAAAAAGAGGTACATATAAATTATTTGATTATAAAATAACATTCTCACAACACCCACTTTTCCTGCTTCAATTCACTTCTTCCCAACTGAACTTGAAATAAGCTCACACCATACCATATCAATCACAAACCAAAAAATGCCACATTCAAAATATATAGGGATCATGTTTATGTAGCCCATGTGCATTGTCCAGAACACCAGGTACAATTTTATAATGTTTTTTATTTCTCCAAATCAAAACTGCTGAGTTTCCTGCCTGCCACACTAGCTGGTATATCCTGTTATCTCCTTAATGAGCAACTCTACTGTGTGCATTTTCTTCCCCAAACACACTCCAGCTTATACCATTTCAATGTAGGCAAGAGTTGGTTGAATTTTCATAGTCAAGAGAGAAGGCACTGATGCCTAAATTAAAGCAAAAAAAAATTAAAAAAAAAAAAATTTTTTGCTGTAGTTCAGATTGTCTCCAATATTGCTAGTAAATAAGGGCTGAGAGCTGCTGCAGGGTCATATGGTGAGGTGCCTTACTGCCCCGGCCTCTAGATTACCTTTAATAATAAACAACAGCTCAGCTCTGAGCTCAAAGTGTTCAAGCATGCTTCCTCATTCCCAGGTTGCTATTCCCTTATTTCTACATCTTTCAATTCTCACCTAACCATTCCCCCAAGGCAGCAGACATTTAAAAAGCACTCATAGAATGATTCTGAATTCAGACTCCAACAGATTCACCTTTCCCTACTCCAGCTGTGGGAGTTGGGCATTTTCTTTCCTTGCCAATTCAATGCTCATAGAAAAGTACCAGCCCCATCTATTCTGCTATCTCAACTGGAGCTTATCACCTTCTATGAGACCCACACATTCAAATACAGAATCTTGTTTGAGGTTGTCCTGAGTGGGGAGGCATGCATGTTCGCTTTACGTTGGGCCCCGAACACTGTGACTACCTGATCCTTTATCTAAGCATGTGAGTGGTCAGCAGACCAAGGAACGGTGGCTGGCCTGTTCTCACTGTCCCCATTTCTAAAGAGAAAAAAGCAAATTTTCAACAGAACCAAATCATACACTTACTACAATTTAAAGGGAAACCCCAAAAGTTAACAAGGTCTCTGTTCTCAAAAACACCTGAAAATGTAATCATTTTTGTTATTTTCTTGAAAAAATGTTCTTGAAGTTATTTTAATGTAATTCCTATTCATTGTAAAAAATGTGGAAAATACAAAACTTTTTTTAAAAATCACTCTCTGTCAGAAACACCCAATGACAACTATTATTATTATATGTGACTAGTTAGGTTTCTAATTAGTATGTTCAATGACATAATGAGAATTATAACATATTTGCTATTTTTGTGGCTGCCATTTTACTAGACTTATTAAAATGTAATTTATATCCTGCATAAGTTACCCATTTAAAATGTGCAATTAAATAGTTTTTAGCGTATTTTCTGAGTTTGCAACTATTCCTGTAATCAAATATTTGAACGTTTTCATCAAATCAAAAGAAACCCTGTACCACTGAGAAGCTGCTCCCCTTTTTCCTCCCTACATTTCATCACCTAATGCCCCACCCAATCCAGGCAATCACAAAGCTATTTTCCTTATATATACACTCGACTACTCTGGCTATTTCATATGAATAGAATCATAAAATAGGTGACCTTCTACCTGGCTTCTTTCAGTTACATATCGTTTTCAACTTTTATCCATGTTGTAGCCTGTATCACTACCTCATTCTTTTTTATAGCTGAAATTATCCATTGCATGAATAAGCCACATTAAAAAAAATTCATTCATCAGTTGATGAGCATTTGGTTTGTTTACACTTTTTAGCTGTTACGAATAATGCTGCTGTGGACATTCGTGCAACAGGTTTGTGTGGATACATGTTTTCATTTATCTTGGGTACCTATCTAGAAGTGGTATTGCTGGATCATATAGTAACTCTGAATGTATTTAACATTTTGAAGAACTGCCATATTACTTTCAAAAGTGGCTGCACCATTTTATATCTCCTCCAGCAATACATGAGTGTTCCAATTTCTCCACATCTTCTGATATTTTTTCTGCACATGTGTCAGTGTCCATCCTTTTCATTATAGCCATTACAGTGGATGTGAAGTGGAATCTCATTGGGATTTTAAGCTGCATTTTCCTAATGACTAATGATGTTGAACATCTTTTCATGTGCTTACTTGTCGTTGTGTATCTTCTTTGGTGAAATGTCTGTTTAAATCATTTGCCCATTTTTTATTGAGCGACTTGTCTGTTGACTGCTGAATTTTAAGAATTCTGTATATATACTGAATACAAATCCTTTATGAAATATATAATTTGCAAATATTCTATATAATTCTGCATATTATCTTTTCAGTTTCTTTACAGCATGATTTGAAGCAGAAAACATCTAAATTTTATGAACTCCAATTTATCTATATGGCTTCATATGTAACAAACCACTGCCTAATTTAAGTCATAAAAATTTACTTCTATGCTTTCATTCAAATTTATATAAATTTAATTCTTTACATTTATGTCTTTGATTCATTATGAGTTACTTGTATGGTGTGAAGTAGAGGCCCATTCCATTCATTTTCATATGGGTATCTAGTTGTCCTAGTACCATTTGTAAAAAAATTATTCATTCCCCCTTCAATTTTGTGTTAATTATTTAAATGGCCTAGTAAAGTATAGAAACTTTACTGCTAGGTAGCTCCATTGTCTCATTTTTTTTACTTTTTTTAACCTGCATTATTATGCATATTATATCTATATATGTTATAAACCCAATAATATATTATTATAATTATTTATGAAATATGTTTTTAAAGAAGTTCTGAGAAGAAAGGAGCACATAAGTAATATTTAAAGATAAATTTTCTTAATTACCATTTTTGATTCTTTTCACTTTCCTGTTTGTTTACTTTACCATCTGGTGTCATTTCCTTTCACCTAGAGAGCTTCAGTCCACCCTGCTCCATTGTATTGTTATTATCAATATATTAGAGTTTGTTGAGTTTCTTCAATGTGTAGATTGATGTTTTTCATAAATTTTAGGAAGTTTCCAGCCATCATGCCTTCAAATGATTTTATCCTTTTTCTCTCTCATCTTCTGGTATTCCCATTATGTGTGCTGTTGGTGTCAGGGATGCCCCACATTTTTCTGAGTCTGTTTACTTTCCTACATTAGTTGCTTTTTCTATTTCTCAGACTGCATTCTCTCTATACTCAGCCTTGCTGATCCTTTCTTCTGTGAGCTCAAATCTACAGTTGAGCTTTCCTAGTGAATATTTCATTTCAGTTCTTATATTTTTCAGCTCCACAATATCCATTTGTTCCTTGTTTATAATACCTCTGTGCTTATTAATATTCACTATGTGAAGAGTCATTTTTATCACACCTGGCTTTACATTTTTTAAACGTGGTTTCCTTTAGTTCTGTGAACTTACTTATTACAGTTGCTTTGAAGTTTTTGCTAAGTCCAACATAGAGCCCCTCTCAGAGGCAATTTCTATTGTCTCCTTTTACTTCCTACACATGAGTCATATGGTTTCTTTTCATGTTTCATAATTTTTGTTGAAAACTTGACACTTTAGGTACTGCCGAATAGTAACTCTGATCAATCTTCTTCTTAGACTTATCGGTGTGGCTGCTGTTTGACTGGTTGTGCGTTTATGTTTTTAGTGACTTTGCGAGAATAAAGCTGTGAAGTCCATTTCTCCCGCAGTATGCAGCCTCCATTGTCCTGATTCACAGTTTTTTCCCTTGTTATCTTTCAGGCTTTCCAAAGATTCTCTCCTGGGTCCACATAAATCACTTAATGGTCTGAATGTGTGCTTAGGTCCTCTTACCTAATTAGGTTCTTAGTCTTTTCCACTCATGTATGTAGAGCTTGGACACTATTTTCATAATTCAGGGATTTTAGATTTTGACTGATTTTTAGCCAGGGACTAATAGCTGGCAGATTGCTCCAGTCCCTTCCGCGAGGGAGCAGCCTTGGGCGTGAATACAGTATTCTAGACCACCAGAGATGAGTGTGCTTTTATTTTAAGTCTGGCTTCTTAGAAGTCATCCATGGGTCAGAGTAATGCTTTTTCAGCCAGTGTTTGGTCAGAAGTTGTTCTTAAGCCCCTTGAGTCAATAAGGCTCAAGACCCTTTGCTGATAACAGAATCGTGTGTAACTTCTGGAATGCCTCACTTCCTCTGTGACTGTGCCTGACTGCAGTCTCACGTCTGTGCACACCCTTCTGGATCTATGGGGATGAGTGGCACCCAGAGGGATCTTAGGCTGGTTCTCTGCTAATCTTCTGCTTAGTCTGCCCCTTTACTTACTGCTACTAGTATCACAGACCTACCAACCTTTCTTAATTGCTCATCACCAAATCTCCATTGTTTTGAAAAGTGTCCTTTGGCAAGAACTTTGCTATGATCTGTTCCAAATAAAGTCAGTCTCTAAAGCAGAACTGTGGAGATCTCAGTTCCTCGGGCCTATGTCTCTCCGTGCATAGAGCCTTTATACTACTACACCATCGCTGAGGGTAGAGAAAGCAGCTAGATTCTCACAGAACGACGCCTCCACTCTACAGGGAATCCTTGGCAGTGGGAGGATGGTAGCTACGGGTCTTCTCAATTTATCCTTCCCAGAATGGCACTTCATTTCATGAGCAAGTGGGAATGGAGCAACTAGAGCATAATATTCATAATATTCTTGACCTACCACGCCTGGGGTAGAGCTTTTGCCTTACCAGTGATGGCTGGAAGGGTGGCAGAAGGAGACCAGTCCTCCTGGCCGCGCCTGCTTGGAGAGAGTTTCCACATCATAGAGCTGAGGTGGAGGTGAGGAGATGAGTGAGACCCCTCCTGGGTCTGTAGACCTAGACTGGGAGTTATGGGGACACAGAATCTCCATCCTCTCGGCCACACATTCCAGAAGAGCTGCCATACCGTGCAGCCGAGGGAAGAGGAACAAGACTGGCAGCAGGCCTTCGCTCAAAGGCAGTAGATTCCCACTGTTCTTGCAGAGGTTTAGCTCATTTTCTTGAATGACCATGTCTTCATTTGCTGTACATGTTATGACCTTTTCCAGAACCTTTAAATGGTTTGTGTTGTTTAATTATCTTCATGTTAAATGCAGCCACTGAGATCCTCACACAGTCATTCTGGCAGCCCTAGTATATATGCATTATTTTTATGGTGCATAATTGCTATTTTGTGGGGGTTTTTTGACAAAATAGTTATATGGGAAAGAACTCTGTGCCCTGTTTTGTTTTGTTTTTTAACTTCCAAATGATAGGGTTTTTATTGTTTTGTCTTTTCATTTCTCATAATGATCCTAACATTCAGTCTCATTTTATTATGATTTAAAATACAGTGTTCTTTTTTTAAATTAACTTGAGGTCTTTTCTGTCATCTAGTCAATGGTTATATTTGCTGTATTTGGGGGAGAGGGGATGAAAGTGATGAACAAGTTTTCCAAGAAAAAAAAAAAGAACATCCACACCGGAAGATACTCACTAGTACATTGGAATTCATGCTGACAGAATGTTTCATTACAAACAAAATCTGACCAATTCACAACAAGGGCCTGTTTTGATAACAGATCCTCACCAAGAAGCAGATCGTCTTGACTGACGAGGAATCCATTTTGTAGAAAATTTATGGTGTATTAAATAGTGAGAGATAAGTTTCTTTCTGGTCATTATTATTATAACACAGAAGCATAAAACCATGGGAGAGGATTAAAAAAAAACAAGGGAAAAGGCATGCATTGACATACAGCTCTTTGTACCAATTGAATTATCATAGCTGATGACATAAATGTGTTTGAGCAAGCATGTATTATTATTGTCTTGTAATATAGCAAAGGATATTACTGGGCAATATTAACAGGCATTAGAATACCCATTGTATTGAGGAGGACATTTATATACTATGCTATGAAATGATGAGGAAATAAAGCAAGGTAGTCACAGTGGTGTTAATAAGCATATTATACTGTGAATACAGCTTATTATTCAAGGAAGGAAAAGGAGAAGGAGTCACATCACAGGGCACTCAAAACCTGTGGATCATTCCTTAAATTTTGTGAGTTATGAAACTGCATGGACTTTCTTGGGTTTAGAATTATTGTGCCCTTCAGAAGAACAGGGGAAGAGGAACTGGCACTATTTACCTATGACTGTGAGTCCAAAGTTCGGCGTCCCACGTTACTGCTAAGGAGGAAAATCATTTGAACCAGAGGCCGCCCTGGCCAAACTGCCAGGAGAATAACTTTCTCTGGAGCCGCACAGGATGCCCGTGAGAGGAAGGAATGCAACCTGTCCGCCGGCAGAGGGCGCCGCGCTTCTGGGCGTGAAGGAGGAAGGCCTGAGGTGATCTTCTGCAGCTCCTCTTGCTCACAGCGGAAGAAAAATGATGTGGTTTATGGGTTATTGATCTCAAAATGAGAACCATGAAAGTTGAAGGAAGCACTACACTCAGATAATGAATATCAGATGGAAAATATGAAACAGAATTGGCAGCTTCAAAACCAAGCAGAATGGCAGAGAGGTTCAGAGCCGAGCCTTGGGGCACCCAGCCACCTGAGTTAGGGTCCTGCCTTCAACCCTCTTCTCCCGTGTGCTCGGACAAAGCCCCCCAGCCTTCATCGATTTAGTTTGTCACTTTCAAAATGGGGATGTTAGCAGGGTTTTTATAAGGGTTAAAGAAACATATTCATATAAACCTCTTTGAACAAGTCTGGGGAAACGGTGAGTATTCAGTGGATCAGAGCTGTCAACGTCAGCAGCATTAATATGATGCTTCATCAACTAAGACACCCCCTAAATTGATGAATTAATCAATCTGATTTTTAAAGTAAAAGGTTTAAAACATAAAACTAGTATTTCTGAAGAGAGCTTTACCCAGGGAAAGAACTTCAGGCTCATATTAGAGTACAGCAAGTGTTGTATCTGTCCAGGATTCCCTCAGAGTAATCATCTGGGGATCCCTCTCTTTAAACTTAAACACCTAGCCTCACACAATGCCAGTGATAAATGAAAATGAGGTGTCTCTTAAAACTACACAGTCCCTGACTTATCTGACCTCCCTCAGAGGGCAACGGGAAGCAAAGAAAGAAACAGGGAGAGTCCTCATTTTTTGACTGAGGTTTTTGTCCTTAAGTCTGAAGTCAAATGATAAAATAATATCTAAAATGTTGTCATGCTATTCTCTAGAATTGTCTACAGAAATATAAAAACAAACAAGTATTTAAAAATCATGTAGTTATGGATAAGTCTACCAGTCCTTAAAAAAGAAAGATGATGGAATCCACATGATTTTTCTTCTTGCCGTCAGTGCTTGTTCTGTTAAGAATATACACCATCCTTCATCCCCCTCCAAACCACTCGGAGAGAACATGGCGATGCACTGAAGCTAAGTCATACAAACACTACATGTTCCAGGATTCCTTCAGAACTCTAAGCCTTGGTCTTTTTGTGCTGGCACTACAGTCCTGGGCTTCTGAGGGATCAAATGAATCTTTGTTAAACCCCTCTTAAGATCTTCAGACTCCAAAGGGGCTGAATAGGAATCCAGGTCTAGGGCGTCCCTCAGCGGGGGTCACTGAGCCAAGCTAATCCTGCCTTATCCTTTACGACCTGGAGCGGCACACGACTGCAGGATCTTATCAGCCCTTCATCTTATTATTGTCACTCCCTAGAATAAATTTAGTATGATCTGGTAACTGGATATGAAAGTTGAAGCTACCACTCAGATATCAAGATACAACAGATACGAACTTCTAAGGCTGAGCTACCAAAAATAGAAAGCAAAGAAAATTTTGCATTTTTTACCCATTTTCTCAGATTAGGATATAAAATAGAGTCATAAGCGGGGCATAAAGAGGAGGTCAGCAAACTATGATGAGGCATTTCTGAGAGAGAGAGCTGTTGCTTATTTTTGAGGTCAGTCTTAACCCTTTTGGGGGAAGGCTTTGGCAGGGTTCTGCACCCTCACCTCAGGCCTGCTGAGGGACCTTTCAAAGAGACCGCTTGGAGAGTTGCCATTTGTCCCTTGCAGTTCTGGGGGCAGTGCAGTAAGAAAGGGTCCCTCAGAGGAATCTAGCATGAGATAGAGGTGCAGAGCTAGAGTGCACTGCTGCCCCCGCGCCCCGTGCAATGGCAGAGGCTGCAGCAAGTGGCTGAGGATGCGTTTGATCATGTGTGGTACGCGCCGGAGAGGATGAGTGAGGACGAGGGGCCCTGAGTCCTGGCCAGCAGGACCGCCTGGAGAAGCCCAGGAACAGGAAGCTGGAGATGATTCCAGGGGCCGAGGAAGGAGGCACAGTGGACCACCTGGAATGAAGCTACGCCCATGGAGGTCAAGGGCATTGCAGGTGGAGTCCCAGGGGGAAGCTACTGAAGGTGCTGCAGAAGTTCCCCAACAGAGAAAGAAGCCAGGCCTCAGGTCCTAGGACAAGAAGGAGAACCCGACTGCCGGGGAATCGCTCCACCGAAGACTTTCCCCACTTTTTCCTTGTTCTTCCCTTCCCACTTGCCAGTCCCAGGGAGAATGGGACCTCAAGGAGGCAGGGCAGGGAGGCAGTGACAAAAAATATAGAGGCCAATCATAGTCCCCTTTCCCCCTACAAGCTTCTAACGCGAAACAGGCCCTGCTGGGGGAAGAGAGAAGATACTGATGATATACCAAGTTTAAATTTTGAAGATCAAGGAATGAATATTGTAATTACATGATTGAGATTATGTTTATGACTAAATACTAACTGAGCTCTATTACCTACAACTAAAGAGAAAAGTCTTTAATCTCTAGAAGTTTCAATAAAAGGCCAGGGATGAATATCCCCACTTATACATTTAAAGGGGCAATTAGAGACAAAAATAAAATTGTGGGTTAAGTAACGAGTCACATTTTTCCAATAACTAGTTCTACCTAGGTCGATGTGCTACTGTTACTTTTTGTGGAGAGTGGAGCTGCGGGCAGGGCTGGAGCTCCTTTCTCCCTCCAGCCCTTCTCTCCCACTTCTCTTTGGCCCCTGAGCTGCACGCTTCCATTCGACCTGGTTTTCCAGAGCCCAGTTTGAGTGCCAGTTCTCTGGAGAGCTCCACTGACCCTCTCTCTTTCACCTTACGCACATGCCCTCTAAAACACCGTCAATGCAATGACATCTTTAAGTCTGTAACTTCCAAATAGCTAGGTCTTTCCCCCAAGTTTAGAAATCTATCTGATTGCTTGTTGCTAATCAATACCCAGGTATACCATCAGCATCCCAGCCTCATTATCTCCTCCTAAATTCACTCTTTAATTCTGTGTTCCTGCGAGTCATCCTAGAATCTACAATATACTCTTCTTCCTACCCAACCCAATCTATCAGTAAATCTTACAAATTCTCTTCTCTAGATGTTTCTGAAATCTACTCTTCCTTTTCCAGATCAATATTCACAGTTTATATTAGCTGATAATCATTCTTTCATAAACTTAAAATACCTCCAATATACTTTCTGTCTGGCTGTCAGGATGATATAATATACCTAGGATAAAATGTTCGTATCACTTGTGAGATTTCTTACAAGAACCAGTTACAGTGAACTATTTTAAGTCCCTATCACAGTTTTTCTCATTAGAGTACACATTGAAATCACCTGGAATCTGGTTACTGTGGCAGATTTCCAAGTTGGTTCCTAGTGGCTTACATCTTGGAGGTTTGATAGGATCTGCAACTCTGCATGATTAACATGTGTCACGGATGATCCTGACGCAAATGTTCTGAGGAACAACTACCTCAAACAATGTTTCAGATATGTGTGAATGTGTGTGTGCATGTACACTTTATCATGTTGCTTGCATGCAGTCCTGAATGCCTTTCCTGAGTTCATCCTTTAAGACTCAGAGGTCATTTAATCCCTGAAGGTGTTACAAATCCCTCCTCCATCTGCCCGAGATGAATCTATTATCAGAATATCTTGTACATCTTTTGACATTTATCCCTGACATATCTAGCTGCCAACTAGACTAAACTTTTTGGAGACAGTAACTTTATTCACCTAAATGTCTCCAGGACAAGCAAAGTAAATGGTATATGAGAGACTAATAAATATTTATTCACTGAACAAATTAGCAAATTTGCATTCAGTACTTCTTCTTCCAGCTGATATTCCCTTGTAGGGATTTGCTCATTTTCCTCATTTGCTCATTCTCTTGGTCACCATGTTGGAATAAAGGATGAAGGTGAGAACATGGCCTGCATGTCCGGAGACCATGGCAAACTACTGAAATATGAGGAGGCTCTAATAACATCAGTCACACAGAAAGAAATGGAATGTAATTGAGAATGCATTTGAAACATCTAGTTCACTCACTAGGAATAAACTCTGATAAGGTGACAGGTATGGAGTGTGTTTTCTTGGTCCACTCTGCTTTCATACACCTTGAACACAAATCTATTATAACCCTACCTGTATTCATCCTCAGAATTTGATACGGATTAGAGAAGAATGAGAATGACTGAAATAAAAGACTACAGAGTAGACATAAACATCAAGTATATACAAAAAGTGACGACAGTATACAGCTCTAATATCTGTCTACAATTCTTACTGAGGAGCAGGTTAATGTAGGAAATGGGGCATGGTCAAGAAATGATCATTTCTGTTTACTGCGTTCTAAACTGCTCTTTTTTTAGAATCTAAGTCCTATTGATCTTTCTCTGGTCCTCCACACACTTTATTTCACATGGTTTTTGTGGAAGGCTAATTGCTTCCTTACAACAATCCCCTTACTATAGAAAATTCTTGATTAGTCCCTGGCTGAAGTGAAGATCTCCGGGGTACATTTTCATCAATTGCATTTTAAAGAGTTTGTCTACTCTGCTGGTTAGGTACCTGCTACCATATAGTTTTTAGCTCAGTGATGACATTCTTGTTCCACTTGCTTTGCCCTGAAACTCAGCTCCTTATTATTTGTTTCTTATCATAAACCTCTTCAGTCTTCCCCACATTCTATGCTCTACCCACACAATAGAGATAAGTCACTTTCTTTTTGTTAGGAACCCTAAATTCCTGATTTATCAGAAACATGGACACTACAGTAGTTCTTACAAAAATCTATTAAGTGAGAATTTGATGCTCATTAAATATGCAAACTACATCAGGCCAAGCAGATGTTTGCCTTTTGAGGTTAAATAGTTGACTTAATTGTTCTGATACACATTTGAAAGCTGTTAACCAGCAAAATGAGTTTATATGTAATTCACTGTAAAATGGGCCAACAGCGAGAGAGTTTGAGGGATACTATGTTATCGGAGCTGCCCCTTTTAGAAGTGAAATCTGGCAGGGATGGATAGTTGAGTTCAAAACGAGAAGACCCCAAAGGTCAGAAGACCAGTTGTAAAGACCTGCAGCCAGAAAGGATGGTGACGATCGTGGGCTCTTGCAGAAGTGGAATTTGCCAGACATGTGCATCACTGCCTTTTAACACTCATTGGATAGTACTATTTACCAAGGCATATTGAGTTATCATGCTAGTCGTAACAGTGGTGACTTACAGAATTCAGAAAACCTAACCAAACACAGCCCCCATTCTCTCTCTCTCTTGCCATGCTTCTATGATCTCATTTTAGGTTCTTCTTTAGAAGAGTGCCCTTACAATAATTCTAAATCAGCAGGTAATCCACATGCAATATAAAACATCTAAATCTGAGATCTGAGATGATTTATGTTTTAAAAGGGCAAAAAGGAAAACTCCACAGTCCTGCCAATCCTCTGTTAATGAGCACTGAATTCACAGCTCCAGGTTCTATAAACCTCATTTAGATGTGTCAGCAAGAGCCAGAGCTACATTAAAGGTCTGCAACAGGAACAATAATTAAGAAGGCACAATGCCAATTCCTTTTCATCTTTACCTGCTGCCTACAGTTCATACACAACAAATACTAAAAGGTCATCAGAACTCATTTTATAATGAGTGCGCATTTATGTTTCCAATTTTTTTCTCCATAACAAAGGTGGCGATAATGGGCTGTAAAGACTGGGATTTGACCATGGAGCAGGAATGGCCCAGGATAGAAAGAATGTGAAACCCAAATGCAAGCCACACAACACAACTACATTCTGGAAATCCCTCTAGAATCACACCCTACACGGGGCAGGTTATACAACATTTAGAGAAAATATTTTAGTATCAGGAATCAGGAGATAATAATGTTTAGATCCCACTCCTGGTGCTATCTAGCTGTAGAAATTTGTGAAAGTCCTTATCCTCTCAGAGTTTTGCTTTTCTCAACCATAAAATGGGGGGAGAAATTCAGTAATCTTTACTCTAAGGTTTATCCCCTAGAATTCTGTGTTGATAAATGAATTTACTCACAGAAAAGTGTTTTAAAGAGTTATGCCCTACCCTAAAGGACAATAAGTGTTATTATTTAACCCTTCTCAAGCTTTTATTTTCTTTCTCATCACAAAATGTCTTTTTTTTTCCCATAGTGGAGGATAACTTTGAGATTCTTTCTTTAGTAGAGGAAAGGACTTGGGGTGATTCATCCATGCCCCTCTTGTGATTAATGAAGAACATCTACGAAGTCATCCATGTGGACAGTTCCTAGTAACTAGTCACTAATAGTTATAGCTACTTCTGAGCTACCAGTACAGTTACTAACCACAAAACCAGGAAATTGCTATCACCATCTTACCCAAATTAATAAAAAGGTGGATAGCTTTTGTCTACTTTTTAATCAAAATCATCTTCTCTGAACTGAGTCATCCTCTCCTAACCACCTCCCACCTCGCACCTGGGCTACTGCTTTGTCCTTGTGCTTTACAGGGTGTTCCATTCCCCAGCTAGCATCCAGAGGGCTGTTTTCAGAAACTAAGTCCGCACGGTCCCTGCCTGCATGACCCTCTGGCAGTCCTCTCAGAAGTGCCACGTGACCGGCCCTGGCCCCTTCCTCCTCTCACCTCTTCTCTTTCAATGTTCCCCCTCTTCCGCCTCGCACCGTGTCCAGTGACCTCGCTTTCCCTTTGACATGCTAAGCAAGCCCCAGCTTAAGGGCCGTTGATCTGACCGTTCCTTCTTCCTGAAATAATCTTCCCCTCAGTGATGCCTGTCATAACCGTGTCTAAAGTCGAGCTTGTCCCCTGCTGCTCCACGTCAGTTCCCTGGGTATCCTCCTCAAAGAAATGATCAAAATCAGTCAGTATCATATATAGTTAGTGATTTTCTTTCTCCCCTGCTGGACTGTAAGTCCCATGAGAACAGGCACCCACATTATTCACTGCGGCTTAGATCACAGCCAGCATGTAGCAGGCAGGTCATAACTGTTTGCTGAAGGGGTTGAGTTCTAAGATAAGAAGTAAATGGGAATTTTATTTGAACATTTAAACATGTATATCAGTGTTAATGGAAAAAATAAAGACCTCCCTATACAAAGAAGGTCTGAGAAAAGATTGAAAGCTGAGTATTATGAAGTTATGTTTGTGTTTTATATATAGATGTCAATATAAATTAAGTAAAACTGAGTTAAATAAGAAAGATTGCTAAATGAAATGATTCCTCAATTGAAATTGGAATAAGATGTATGCAGCTACTGCCACCACTATTGCAATGTAGAAAGAGCACTAATAATCGTTCTGCTACATATGAATTTTAGCTATTACTACTATATAATAATTATTATTATAACCATTAGTAATAGTACTGTTACCCCTAGGGTGAATGCTTACCAAATACTTAATATGTGGGAGTCATCTGTTACAAACTTTACTTTCTCGTTTGAAAACAGGAAATAGTATTATCTCATTTAAAACAAAAAAGAATCCTAGGAGGTAGGTGGTTTTCAGAAAAAAACACAAGTGACTTTCTTTCATTGGTCAGTAAATGGCAGCATCTGAACTCAGACTGGCCCGATAGTAAAGGTGGTCCTCTTAGCACTGAGAAATTCCCTTGTATGTAGAAAAGCATCGGCACTGTGCTGCAAACTACATCTGATGCTCCCATAATGTCCAACGGGGACTCTCTGGACAGTATACAACATAGTGAACTATATATTAGTTCTCACAGCATCTGTGAATAATGGTGTCTGTAAAGTGGTCCCATTAGGTAAACAGATGGAGAGCCCACAAATAAAATCATACCCCATGCCTCCAAAGGGCAGTTTCAATTCCCTAAATATAATGTTTCTAGGTTAAAAAAGAAGTTTTCATTTCATTTCACACTAAAAATAGGATTGAATGAAAAATTGTCCCCCACTAATGTTCTTACTATGATTGCATTATTTTAGGAAGGAATTCCATGCTTCCCCTGGTACAGATGTGTATTTTCTTTCTTGTAGTGAAAATCTTAACAGAAACATTATAAAATTCTGCCTTCAAAGAAAGGTAGTAAGATTTCCCAAGTGGTCCTCAAACTCGCCTGGTAGTTTTTTTATTTGGTCCTGGGTACTGCTGGATTTCCTACTTCTCATTGCTTTATTAACATATATGTTTGGTTCAATCCCCCTAAAGAAAGGCAAGGATCTGGCACACTAAGGGCATGCAGTGCACAGCAGACACAGTGCCATACTGCCGTCGGTATGTTTTCACAGCTGTAAGACTCACCATTGAAGTAGATGCTGATGGGCTTTTTAAGAGAGAGTTTTAGAACCTAAATTTCTAAAAACTGTTTTATTGAAGTATAACCAACACATGGAAAGGTGCACACATCATAAATGTATAGCCTGATGGATATGTCATAAAGTGAGCATACCTGTAGAGCCAGCACTGGCATCAAGAAACAGAATTTTATCTGCATCTCCAGAGTCTCCTTTGTGTGCCCTGCCAGTCTTCTCACCCATCAAGAGTAACCACCATTTGACTTCTTACATCTTGGATTAGTTTTTGCCTGTTTTTGAGCTTTATATGTAATACATATTTTCTTGGGATCTCACTCTTGCATGTGTGAGATTAATCCTGCATTGTTGCATATGTATATGTGGTTTAGAAGTCTTGGTTCCTAAAAGCTTAAAATATAATAATGAACAATGAGATTCTACAGATGACTTATTTTGTTATCATAACTCAGTTGGTTATTTTCAGTCAAGAAAAATCTATGCCCTTTCTGACCTGAAACATGAGTATTGTTTTTCAATTGTGCTAATGTTCTTAACATCTTTTTGTCCCATCAAAATTCCTGTGTTGAAATCCTAACCCTCAATGTGATTTTATTAGTAGGTGGGGCCTTTGGGAGATGATTGGGCCATGATGGTGGAGCCCCCATGAATAGGATTAGCACCTTTTAAATGAGATCCCAGTCCATCAGTAGAGGAATGGATAAAGAAGAGGTGGTACATATACACAATGGAATAATATTCAGCCATAAGAAGAAAACAAATCCTACCATATGCAACAACATGGATGGAGCTAGAGGGTATTATGCTCAGTGAAATAAGCCAGGCAGAGAAAGACAAGTACCAAATGATTTCACTCATCTGTGGAGTATAAGAACAAAGCAAAAACTGAGGGAACAAAACAGCAGCAGAAATCACAAAACCCAAGAATGGACTAACAGTTACCAAAGAGAAAGGGACTGGGGAGGATGGGTGGGAAGGGAGGGATAAGGGGAAAAAAGGGGGCATTACTATTAGCAGACATAATGTGGGTGGGGAGGGGCACGGGGAGGGCTGTACAACACAGAGAAGACAAGTAGTGACTCTATAGCATCTTACTACACTGATGGGCAGTGACTGTAATGGGGTATGTGGTGGGGACTTGATAATGGGGGGAATCTGGTAAACACAAAGTTGCTCATGTGATTGTATATTAATGATACCAAAATAAAAATTTTAAAAAGGAGATTCCAGAGAGGTCCCTTGCCCCTTCCACTATGTGAGTGAGTATTCAGAGTGAAGACAGCCATCTGCGAGCCAGGGAACAGGCACTCACCAAGAACCTGGCTATGCTGGTCCCCTGATCATGAACTTCCAGTCTCCACAACGGTGAGAAATACACTTCTGTTGTTTATAAGCCATACCCATCTATGGTATTCTGTTATAGCAGCCTGAACTGACTAAAATAATGGCAAAAGATGTACATGGGCCTACATTCTTATCTTCTGCTCTCCTAGCAAACAGCTGACAAGATAAAATATGGGCCAAATATTGGCCTTTACTAAAGACGCCACTTAACATTTTTCTATTTTCAAGCATTGCTGAAGAGAAATATGTGCAGTTTCCCCTTAAATGATAGTAGTCTTCATGCCATAGATGGAGATATTGTGTTTTCTCTGAGCCTTATTTTTAAGTCATTTGCTGATATGTAAATCGGAAAACCTTTGAGGGTGTCAGAAATGCACATCATGCCTTTGAGTGATCCATTCCCACATATGAATCTCTAGGCACAAACATGAGGGATCAGAGCAAAAGAAACATACTCAACTAGATCATGGTGTGATTTCACAGCTGCGGGTGCTCAAGAGCACAAATTATTTCAGCTAAGACTGGCATTAATCTAATCTCAAAATCCTTGCTTCGATTCAGTTTATTTGCAAAAGCATCACAATTCCAAGATTTGCTTTTAGCCAATTTGCCTCACTTAGTGAAAAACCACATCTCCTTTTGGGGATCTGTTCCACCTGAAATTCAGAAGTCATGCTCCTCTAAAGACCTTCATTTTGGAAGGTTCTAAGCCTATCTGCAGCTTTGCAAATAAATGCGGAGGATTTGGGCAGCTCTTTCAACTAGGTATAAGCTGTCTTTCGGAAATAAATGTAGAAGCCTTCACAAATGTTCACTGTCCCTTGATACAAACAAGTGAAAAATGATTATTCTTTGAAGTCAGGTGATATTTTGATGTAGGTTTTCACTCTGACTCATGAGAAACCGACAGACCTTGGCAATACCAAGAGGTTGCATTTACTTCCAGCAAATTCTTAAGAATGAAAAATCACCAAAAGAACATAAAACATGTAGACCTCAGACCTATCATAAGCACTGCAATCAAAATGACTTGTTCAGCAATCCATACAGAAGTAAAATATGCATAATGCATTTCAGAGAGAGCAATTTGGTCCTGCCTCCCAAAGGCCAAATGAACCGAACTGCTTGACATTTTCCATACATATTCTTCTTTGGTGTCTTTCTAATACTTCTTTCTCTAGCTAGATTTTGTATAACCTCTTCTCCAAGAGTCTACATCCTACTTAGAAGAACTACCTCCCATTCCACATACTTCCTCTGAGCCTTACTAGATGACCACATTGTTAAACAATCTTTTTTCTCAATAGTTGTAACAAAATTGCTATGGTCTGAATGTTTGTGTTCCCTCAAAATTCATATGTTGAAATGCCAACATGATGGTATTAGGAGGTAGGGCCTTGGGACATTCTGAGGTCATGAGAGTGGAGCCTTCATGAATGGGATTAGTGCCCTTATAAATGAAACCCCATAGGACTCCCTAGGACCTTGGACCATGGAAGGATACAAGGAAAAGTCTGAAACCTGGACGAGCTCTTCACCCGACTATGCTTACAACCCGATCTCCAGCCTTTAGAACTGTGAGAACAGATTTCTGTTATTTTATAAGCCGTCCAAACCATAGAATTTTGTTAAAGCAGCCCAAATGGACTAAGACAATAGCTAAGACAACAGCTGTAACAATAGAAGCTTCCATTCTTTTACCTTTTGTATGTCCAGCATTTTATACGTTATCTATTCTAATGCTCACAATCCTCTATAACAGAGAGTTTATGATCCTCATGCTACAGGAAAGGAACATGCGGCATGAAAGATTAAGCACTTGCCTTAGGTCCCACAGCACATACACAGCAGAACACAGGA
Organism: Manis javanica; assembly: GCF_040802235.1. Lineage (NCBI taxonomy): Eukaryota > Metazoa > Chordata > Mammalia > Pholidota > Manidae > Manis > Manis javanica. The sequence goes on from NC_133164.1 coordinate 112,267,047, forward strand.
CTGTCCGAGTCCCAAACCCATTTCCTTCTAAGGTGCTGAACCAACTCAATTAGGAAAATGTCTGAATGAGGGGGCAAGGTCTCAAGTTGTACCTAGGTAAGGTCCTTCTTAACTTGGGAACATCCAGTAGATTTGCCCCCTTCAATCTTATTAAAACTATTTCTTCTTTTAAAAAGAAAGTATTGCAAATTGCACACTTACTACATTAACCAAATAGTCTGATATTATATTACAAATATAGCATGTAACTAGATGTTTCATATCGTCAATCAGTCTTAATCATGCAGGAAATTATTTGGTCAGTGTCTCACTACTGCTATATTTGTCTTCTTTAGTTCCTTTCTTGTCTCTTCTTGTCATAGGGGATTATGTGTGTATGTATGTGATTCTTCTCTACAATGGTGTAACATCCAACCATCTTATTTTATCTGAGTTGTGCTTTACTTTGAGAAATAGCTTATAGAGTTCTGTTACCCCTCTCCATCAATCTCTGTTTGCTGTGTTTTTATTTTATTCCCCTTGCATATTTCCCTCTATTCTCCTGCACATTTTTCTGTTTTCCTTTTTTTTTTTTTTTGCCTCTAGGAGAGAAAAAGAGGCACTTACATGCTTCCACTGCTCTTGAGGCCTCTGGTGAATCCTCACAGAACTCTCTCCATCTTAAATAGCTGGTGCTTGGCACTGGTTCAGCTACAATTGCCCATCATCAGGTTTCCTCTGGTGAACACTGTTTCCAGCCCTTTCTCAATCCATTAGCTGACTTCAGGGAACAGTACTAAAAGCATCCCTTGGAGTGTAGAGTGCTTCTGAGGTTCACCTTTTAACCAACTCTCTGAACAGTCCAATTTTCTATTCATTTTCCTTTCAGAAATCAAGTTATTTTATAGAGAAACAGCTAGTTTTCTGGCAGAGGACTTCCTTGACCATTCTCTCCAAAAATGAAATAAACCCAGATTCTAATTTATGTCCTAACTTCCTTACCTGAAGAATTATTATCCCTCCTAGTGGTTCCTAAACTGTCCTTGAAATGGGCTGGTAAGTCGCTTCTGAGAATGGAGCATTGGGTCTTTAACAGTTGGCTACTGAATCGTGTTACGGAAAGTCGTAGTAAATTATTGAATTGGTCAAGTTAGCCAAACTCCAGGTAAGTCAAAGAAAAATAATGTTTTCTGAATTGTTAGGAAATTGCAAAGATGCTGATGCAAATAATATGGATTGAATGTCAAGAGCAGCAAATTTCACCACACCAAGATATACCCCTTTGGCATATTGATTATTTTAAGCTCATTATTTTTAAGAAACTGCAAATACAGGAGAAGCTCTGAAAATCAAGTAGAAAGTTATCCTTTTGTAAGAGACATTTACATCTAGAAGATAAATGTCCATTTGTAAGTTTGTCCTCTGGATGTACCAGGAATAGGGGGATGACTATAAATCTCTAGAAATGCTTATCAATGGAGAAGGCTTGGACCTCAGTCTATATAATAACCTTACCCTTGTTTATTGTGCCTTTCCTGGTAACCTCCCCAAACCGACTTCCCACCCTCAAAACCTTCTTTTGTCTTTAGCTAAAGATGGTCTTTAAGGTCAGGGCTTCATTAAGCAGTTATTTTGTTTGCCTGGTTCTCTACCATGTATACCACAGGTTTTCATGTTATTCAACTTTTGTTCATTTTTATCCTGTTAATCTGAATTATATCAATTTTTTCATTATGAAGTAGGGCAGAGACATGGAACAACCATCAGAGGACTGACTGTGAATGATGACATAATGTCTCTCACTGGAGAAAGACATCATGAGACCACATGCCAAGCCTATGCCACCCCCTCCCCCACTGTCCTTTGCTCCATTCTTGAAAGACTTAAAAGACAGAATCCTAAGCGCTTAAGTGTGCCTCCTCTTTGAGGTTGCCCACACTCCCTTTTCTTTGAGTGTGTACTTTTTAAATGAAGCCTTCTCTCTGTTCAACTTACTGCATTTTGTCTCTTTGCTCTTCCAGTGGTAAGCATCTCTGTCATTTCATTATTTCATTCTGTTTTCCATTCTTAAGTACCAGTCTTCACTCTGTCTCTGTTCTATTCCAGATAAGTAGGGAGGGGCTGCTGAGAGCTCTGATTTGGGCTTGCAAGCTCCTATTGTCTCAGTGACCCAGACAGACCTGCAGCTGTACAATCATCCTCTTTAGTAGCCTGCCTGAAAATCTCCATTCTTTGCCTTTAGAAATTCTTAGAACATAATCTCACTCTATCTAGTGCTCTGTGGCTCCCCAAAATCCTGGGGTGGCAGGGACTTAGCTCCCATGCCATGCAGATCCAAGCAAACACTGGATGTCAGGTGACCCTGGCTTCAGGAGTTGGCAAGGGATCTGCCCTATGCTGAGCAGGAGTTCAGTGAGCTTCCCCTTCCTCCCTCTGCTCTTCCTTGCTCTCTGCTGCCTGCAAGGCAGCTGCCATTCCCTGCTAATTTCATTTTAATGCATTCCTTTCTTACCTACACTGTTCCAATCTGCTCGAGAATTCTTTCTCATTCAGAGTCAAGAACCTACCCCTGTCCAGGTTGAGGTTTTACCTGGTGTGAGGGGAGAGACCTCCCCAGACGCAGCTTCCCAGCAACAATTAGACCAGCCAAAGAACCTAGAAGGGAAGAAGGAAAACTTTTCTGCTTCTCCAAATTCTAAATTCATTTGAAATGTATTACCTATTAACCATCAAGAAGCACAGCCCTATTGATTATGGCATAAATAATGTTTTGAATGGAACATTAGTTTCAATCTTCAGGGACTTGAAAAATAAAGCTATGATATGATAGTAACACAGTTAAAAAGCAAACGCAATGAAATGAGAGAACAAGTTTGCCTAATTCAGGCAGTAGATTATCCAAGTATATGCTATTTGAATAAACCCTATAAAACAAGGTTAGAGGAGATAATAGATCTTATTTGGATCTTGTTTAAAAGTGCAGAGCCACAATGATTACAGACAGACAGACCTTCCATGTTTCAGATGATTAAAAACAATTTTGAGGCCCAATAAACAATGTGAATGACTCCACAAAAGGGAATATTATTTTGAATACAATAAAGGATTCCATAAATTGTTCAATGGTTTTTGACAAAAACATAATTTTTGATGATTAACAGAGCATAAGCTATGAGCTGTGTGTGAAAGAGAAAAGGCACTACCTAATTCATCCAAAATATCATGATTCTTAGACATTTATTGCCTCATATCACTTAAAAGCAAAGAAACTATTGTTTGGAAAATCCTTGTGCTTGAAAATTGCCATTCAACTTGTTAGGATGACCAACATTATTCCTGAGAAAACAACTTTGCAGGAAATAAGTTCACACTGAGAAGAAAATGATGCAGAATTTTGAAGTCAGTCACTTCAGCCTCAGATGTATTAGTTAAACAATAGTCTAAAGGAGAGAAAAATTTTTGTTAATTTTCTCGACGATTTAATAATCAACACTCATTCTGTGAGTAGCAACTGTTTAATGCAGGGCTTTGCATGGCTTTACTTTTCTCCACTGCACTGTATTACACCTGAGTCATTTGACCTGAGGCTGGGAGAGGAGAAATCAGGTGGTTTCCTCAATTAATTTTGCATGTGCATGGCTTCCCAAGGAAAACTAATACTCTTCTAGCTTATCTAAATAAAGGCCAGTCAACATTGCTCATTGTAGTCAACACTGCATGTTGAGAAAAACAGAACTTGTGAGTTTTAACAAATAAGAAAATCCAATCAAACAGCTGTCTAATAGTTTCAAAGGAATGCTTTTGAGATATTCAAAAGCTCTGTAACATAGTCTAAGAAATTTGATGGATCCATTCACTGTGTCAGCTGAACAGTGGATCCCATCTCTGTTGCTGCAATTATGTGGTCTATACGTTCTTTGTTAAAAACTATGCTTTATATTTTAAAAACCAAAGGTCCACAACAAGATAACAAAAAATACAATCACAGAACAGAGAACATTTGCTTTTTTAAAACAACCCCTGGGAGGATTTGCTGGAATAAAGCAACATTTTAAATACCTGGGAGGATATAATAAAACTTTAAAATGTGACTAACCAAAATCTCCTGCAATTCTAAACATCAGATGCTACTGTGGAAGTCAGCTACTCTCCAACAGGAAAACTGTCACTATCTCCACATCAAAGAGAAAAGCTTTAAGTATATTTTCTCAGTGAAATTACTTGAATTTCAACTTCATTGTCATTTTCTCCATACAGTAAAAAACAAACCTAGCATGCTGCCAATGCTTAGAATCTGTTTACCAAAAGGTGTTTTGCAAGAGAAAAAATATTTTACATTTGCTGAAAAAAAATTCTCTTTAAAAATAACAATCCTATGCAATCTACATTTCTTGTTATTTTTACAAAGTAAACAAGCAAGCCTAAAACTACCAGTTGGAGAAGAAAAAAGAAAGAAAAGAAAGTTGAAGTTTATCAAAAATGCCTTTTTCCACAAACAACTAATGAAATTTTTTTTTAAAGAAAATTTGTCACAAATGTTGATGTATTCTCTTTTTAATAAGTCGCATAGGTCACACCCTATTCAGTTGGGATTTCAGTGCCCTTGTCTTTTTAATTACATAGCATCATTGAATGATACTAGAGGTCTTTCCAATATGCTCTTATCTTTTTAAAACTCTAAAAGACTTCCAAATACAATAACTACATCTGTTGAGAATACAACAGTAGTGTGTAGTTTTGTGTAAACAAATATAGATTCGACCACCTCCTCTTCTGAAATCGCAAATGGAGAAATAGAAAACAACTATCGTTTTTAAGTGTCAGAGCTCATAGAATTGTTGTCTGGATTAAATGAAATAATATTAAAGCATTTAGCATAGTTCCAGAAATACAATAAGCATTCGAGATGTTATAGTTTCCCTCATTCCTCGTCTCCACATGGCAGAAATCATGTTCCTTTGCACGATCCTACCTTCTAGTACTTCACACAGTGCACAACACAAAACGTACTGAACAAAATAATTGCTGGATCATCATTAAGCTTCAAGTACTATCTGAAGACATGGGGATAGCACCAGGAAAGAAAAACAATCTGCCTTCAATGAGCCTTGTTTGTTGCCATATTTTGGGTGTGGAGACTGAAAGGAAAGGATCGACACATAGCAGCAATTCACCGGAGAGTTCCGCTTTATTAGGGAAAGGTGCTGGGTTATATAGGAGGGGGCATGAATTGATTGAGGTGTCACTTCTACGGGGCTGGTGGCTGTTGGCTAGGTGCTGGGATTGGGAGGGGAGCGAGAGGTGATTGGGCTTCAGGTGGCGCCGGCGGGAACCGAGGACCCCGAAGAGAAGCCGGAAGTTTGCCATCTTACTGGTGGGGGCCCTTCATTCCCCCCTTTCTCCTCTATGGGGTTGTGGACATTGCTTTCTCTCTGGCTGCTTCCTGCTGAACAGGGTCAGAGAAGGGAGTGAGGGCTTGAGGATTGGGAGGAAAGGGTTGATAGGACTCCCCACAGTAAGGACGAGTAGATGTGGACTTCTTCAGGTTGGAAATCAAAAAAGGTTCCCTGTAACCATAGGTCGAGGACCTGTTGATTCTAATGGTGCCAAGAGAATATGGGTGTCAGGAGCCAGGCGTCTGCAGCCATTGTTTCCAGGAACAGTTTCCAGTGGAGAGAGGGGTCCATCTCAGTGTGTGGTGAGGAGGTCACGTGAGGGTGAGGGATCTTCTGTGGCCAGAAGCTGGTAGTTCCTGAGTAAAAGCTGGTTGAAAGCTTGATTAGAGATTTTTCCAACTTGGCATTTGATGAACTTTATTATACAGGGTAAGAAGAGAGAGGTGAGAAGAATGATTATTATGGGGCCTGTGATGGGCCAGAGCCAGGTGAGGAGGGGGTTTGTTAGTATTGAAGAGAATGGGTTGGAATTGGAAGCAGAGTGGAGACTGGAGGCAAGGTCGGTGAGTTTGGTAATGTCAGTTTCTACAATGCCGGATTCGTTGATGTAATAGCAGCACTCTTCCCAGAGGAAGACGCAGGTGCCGCCCTTCGCGGCTGTAAGCAGATCTAGGGCCCGCCGGTTTGAAGGGTGACTTTAGCTAGCGAAGTGACCTGTCTTTGGAGAGAGGCTAGGGAATCGGCAGTGGATGTCAGGGCTCCCTCAAGTTTGGCGTTGAGATCTCTAACTGCCCATAGAGAGTGACCCAAGGCTTCTCCCGAAAACCCTGCTCCAATGGCTGAGGTGATCAAAGAGAAACCGACCATGATGGGAAGGAGGGCAGCTCTTTTTGTGCACGAGGGCAAGGGAGGTTGGAGCTCAAGAAATTCTGCCATGCTGTAAAGTGTAAGCTGTGGGATTAGGGTGATGAGAATGCAGGGTGTATCGGAGTTGAGAGGCAGTGAGTTGAAAAGACTGCCATTACACCAAAAGAAGTGTCCCGGTTGCGTGAAAGTCTTAGAGCCGGAGGTAGGGGTGTAGATAGAGAGGCAGTGAAGTGCGCTAGAGGGGGATGGAGTTGGGCCTACACAGTGGTGGATGGTGAGATTATCTGCGTATTCTGGTTCCCATAGGGGTATGTCTGCCAGGGGGGAGAGGGGTTGTCTTTCTGCATGGAAGGAGTAGTTGGAAATATTAAGAGGCACGGTGGCCAGCAGTGGGTGCTGTAGTGATGCACACAAGAAACAATTGGCGGTGTTAAGGGTGTGGTAGAGAAAGATGGTGGTGTCCTGAATGAGCTGTAATGAAGAGTAGGAGAAATGGGAAGAGGGGCGGGGATAAGAAGATGAAGAGGCGCCGTCAAGAGTTTGGATAATGACTTTTTTGGAATGTCTGATATCTGATGCAACTTGAGAGATCTGGGAATGAGAGGGAACATACTTTCAAGAGATATGAAGGGTACTGTGGGGGGTCGAGAACCCCCCATAGTAAACTGAGGCTGTGACTCTGGCAGCCCATCGAGAGTCCCAGGGATCTGGGAGTGATAAGGAGAATGAGCCGTTGGGATATTTCATGAAACGTTTGGAGGAGTAATACTGTGGGTTCTGGAAGTTACCCATGTAGTGAATGGTGCAAGACTAGTAGGGACATCTCCTGTAGGTGTCTGGCCATCGCCTGCAATAGGCTTGTTTTTGGTCATAGAGGAAGCAGAGGTAGGGAGAATAAGGGTAGCTGCTAGTGAACACTTCCGTGGAGGGAGGAAAGTGGAGGTATAAAGGCTCAGAGCAGCTTTTCAGAGGGCAGTCTGGTGTGGCAATGAGGGCAGTAACATTTGTTTGATGCTGTGTGTAAGTCTGTCTGACTTTGAATCGCCATACAAAGGAGGCTGGGATGGTGGGGAAGACAATAGGAATGAGGAAAAAAAAAGCGAGAGCGCAGTAAAGGAGGAAAAAGTCATGATTCAGGTATGGATGGCAAAGGGGGTGAACGGGATTTTGGAGGAAAGAGGACAGTAAGGTCAGGAGTCTGGAGGGAGGGAGACTCTGTAAACTTTTGTAGGTTAAGAGATCTTTTAGGTAATGTGGGGACAGAATGGTAAGGGGTGCCCTGAATGTCAGTCTATGAGCTGCCTTCTGCAAGAGCTGTCTAGCGGCTAATGCTCGTAGGCAGGGGGCCCATCTCCAAACTGCGGGGTCTAATTGCTTGGAGAGATAAGCTACTGGGGCAAAGGATGGGCCATAATATTGGCCTAGGACTCCTAGAGCTTGACTGGACCTCTCATGAATGTATAATGAGAAGGGCTTCGACAAATCAGGAAGATGGAGAGCTGGGGCTTCTACAAGGGCTTGACGGAGCTTAAAGAAGGAGTGTCGGGGTGAGGAGGATAATGGTTTTTTAGGGGGGCTCTTGCTGAGGTCGTATAGGGGTCTTGCCAATGGGGAGAAGTTAGGGATCTACACTCTAAAATATCTAGCCAGGCCTAGAAAGGAAAGGATTTCTGTCTTGGTTTTGGGAAGGGGCAAGTCAGAGAGGAGCCATTTTCTGTCTAAGGTAATGGACTTTCTTTGTTAAGATAGAAGGAATCTGAGGTAAGTGACAGGAGGGGAAGAGATTTGAGCTTTGACGGGGGATACTCAGTAACTTCTGGAAGCTAGAAGGTTAAGTAGGGAGGCAGTGTCAAGTTGAGACTGTTCCCACGAGGTACTGCAGAGTAGAAGATTGTCCATGTATTGTAATAAGGTGGACTTGGAGTGATCATGATGAAACTGTTTGAGGTCTTGAGCTAGGACCTGTCTAAAAATATGGGGACTATCTCGGAAACTTTGTGGCAAAACTGTCTAAGTGAGCTGTTCAGAATGTCTTGTGTATGGGTCCGTCCAGGTGAAGATGAAAAAATCTTGGGAGCAGGGGTCTAGAGGGATAGAAAAATGGGTCCTTGAGATCTAGGACTGAGAAGTGGGATGTGGAGGCAGGGATCTGCGATAAAAGGCTGTATGGATTTGGAACTAAGGGATGGATAGGGACAACGGCTATGTTGATGAGGCGAAGGTCTTGGACAAGGCGGAAAGATCCATTGGTTTTTTTTAACAGCTAATATGGGGGTATTAAATGGGGAGTGAGTGGGTCTGAGGTAATTTTTGTTTAAGAGATCTTGAATGATGGGTTGGAGGCCTATGAGGGCTGAAGTGGTTAGGGGGTATTGGGCCTGACAGATATACTGAGAGGGGTCACATAATTTGATAGAGGCAGGGGGACATAGGGCCATGGAGGGGCTTGTAATGTCCCAAACTTTGGGATTTACAGGGTGTATGAGGGCGGAACTGGAGCTTTCATTGGGTAAAGGGGGGTCGTCGGCTATGAGGGCCATCAGAAAGGGAGTGGAGGCTGTGGGCTGGGGAGTGGATATAGTTATGGAAACGTGGAGGAGGGAAAGGATGTCTCGTCCTAGTAAAGGGATGGGACACTGGGGCATAACCAGGAAGGAGTGGGAGAAAGGTATGGGATTGTCTAGGATTGTGCATAAAAGGTGGGGGGGGGCGGTTTAATGGGAAAATCTGTTTACCTCCTACCCCGACTATAGGAGTAATGGCAGGCGTGGTAGGGACCCGGTATTCCCGCAAGACTGAGAAGGTGGCTCCTGTGTCTAGAAGGAAGGAGATGGAGCGACCGTCTACTGTTAAAGTAACCCTGGGCTCCTGTTTGGTGATGGAAATGGTCGGGCGTGAAGCCCCCGGGCCCTGTCAATCTTCTTCTGCCAGCCCCACTATGGCGGGCTTAGGATGGGGGTTGTTTGTCTAGCCTCCCCTTTGGGTGGCTGGGCAATTAGACCCCCAGTGGCCCTTTTTGTGGCATCTGGGTCATGGGGTGGTAGGAGATCTGGGGGAGGGGCACGCCCTTGACCAATGTCCCTCTTTTCCGCACTTGAAACAAGCTCCTGGGGGGGGGCTTGTTTGTAGAGGGGCACCCAGGTTGTGGTTTTATCAGCTGGGCCAACATCTGGAAATTGGCCTGATCAGCCTTTTGTTTACGGCATTCTTTCTCCTCCTCCTGGTTATGGAAGACTTTAAAGGCCACTGTTAGGATCTCAGTCTGTGGGGTAGCGGGGCCCTGTTCTAACTTTTTGAGTTTAGCTTTAATGTTGGGGTAGCCTTGAGCTAGGAAGTATGTCATAAGGACATGTCTTCCTTCAGGTGTTTCTGCGTCCAGGCTGGTATACTGTAATAGGGCTTGAGTGAGTCTGTCTAAGAACTCGGAGGGGGTTTCGTCTCTCTTTTGAATTATGTCTTGGAGCTTTTGAAAACTGACTACTTTACGAGCTGCCTTTTTCAGACCTGCTATTAAGTAGGAGGCAAAAATATCTCGAGAGCAGAGACCCATGGCGGTGTTATAATCTCAGTGTGGGTCTTGTTCAGGGACAGCAGTGGGGCCAGGGGGATAGGTGGGGTCAGTCTTGTGGGTTTCGGTAGCGTGCGTTTGGGCGAAGTCTCAAACTTGTCTACGCTCTTCAGGGAGGAGAGTATTGGCCAGGAGCATGAAAATGTCATGATGCATGAGGCTGTAAGACTGGAGGATCCACTGAAATTCCCTGATGTATGTCATGGGATCAGTGGAAAAGGAACCTAGGCGCTTCTCTAATTGGGCTAAATCTCCTAAGGAGAAAAAGGGATGTGAACGCGCACGATGCCTTTGGATCCTGCTACCTCCCAGAGGGGGGTGATAATTTTGGGAGGCCCTTGGGACCGAGTCTGAGGGGGACTGAAGGGTTCTGGCTCAGTCTGTGGGGGAGTGATGTGGTCTAGCCGCGCCTAGTCAAGCAGGTCCTGAAGTGCAGAAGGGGGGCAAAGAAAATAAAGAAAGATAGAATCGGACCCACGTGTGGTCAGCTAGCAGCCCAGCTGCTTGCCTCTGCCGCTCTAGTTGGGCTTGAACTCATGATGAAATATTCTGATGATCTATTTTTAAAGGCCAAGATGTCTCAACACAGGAGTTTCATCAGTGGATGAGAAACAAGTTGGGCAACTACATGGTTGTTGAATGTAATGATGTGGACCCATTTCCAACTCATACATCACGCTAAAGAGGTAGACTTGGGTAGCCATTTATATTCCACACGAATATTTGTAATTCATTCTTTCCCCTGCACTTATGCACTCACAGCTGACTGAATCAAGGGGATTCAATCCATTGAGTTATTAGTAACCGATCATGCCTTTTCCTGAGAATTTTAAGACTAGGAAAATACAGAAATTTGTGGTTCTTGAACATAAAGATCTTAAAGACTAGGAAATAAGTGACTTATCATGATCAATAGCAAAGAAATGGCAATGTGCCCCTAGAAAGAAGCTAAACTTCTTAACTTGGCTTTCAGGGTTCTAAGGTCTTTTCTCTGCCAGACTAGTCCTGGTAATCCAAACTAGTTTTAGCAGCCTTGCTATTTGCTCATCTAGCATATGACCCCTATAAACATGCATAATGTCTTTAGTGAATCATTTAACGCTTATTCTTTCTTGTTCATGACTTCATTCTTAGCTAGCACCCAACTAAGAGCAATGATAATGGTGGTATACAAATATTTGGTAAATGAATGAGTAAATAAATAATAAATGAATACTAGGCTGAATGGCAGATATGAAAAAGTAGAAATGAGATACAGTATAGACCCATAAGTATCTGCCTTAATCCTTGAGCTTTTTGGTTCCCTTGGTACCAGTTTCTAGTAAGCCTAGTGCATTTCGTCTGAATGAACTATTGTTTTGTATCCATTAAAGTACATTTTGCAAGTTTGGGTTTCTTTCTGCGCTTTAACATTCCATGGCCAAGGTAGTGGGATATCTAGGAAACAGAGTTTACAGAAACTGGCCAATTAGTAGAGATCCCTCATTTTTCTTCTACAAGAAAACTAAACTAAAACAGTAGGAAAGGACTAAGGTCAGTAGACAAATGCTTTCCTTTCCTGCAGGAAAATCTGACATATGCCAAAGATTATTGACTTTTTTTCCTCCCAAGCAAGAACACTATCTGAACAGTAATTTTCAAACAAATAAAAAAAAAAAGAGATAAATTTCTGCATTTTACTAATTATCTTCTAATGTTATGGTTGCCAGGCAGTCATGAAACACTTTCTAAATCAAAAGTCACTAGAATCCACACAGTGAAGGATTATAAAACAGAAAATTACACCAACAATATTCTTTCCTAGATGTGGATTTGGCAAAAGTAGACATTTATGCAGATAAAGCTTCCCTTTTTTATTATGCAGTACATTTTGTGAAGTCAGAGCTAACAAATACCAAAGGAAGAGCATTGGTGTGAGATTGGAACAACTATGGATCTTCATAAATATGCAAAAACAGTGCTGAATATCAGGATAATAGGAGGCAACTATGAAAAAGAAAACCCTCCCGAACTCTGCCTCCACATGCCGACTTTTGAAATGTGATGTCAAAAGAGTTAAAATATCTGATAATATAGCTTCCTTGAGGTGAATTAAAAATTCCCCGAGGCCACCCTACTTTAACAGAATGTAAGAAAATCAGTACTCCATTGAGAAAACTAGTTTTAGTCCAATTTTTCAAGTTATTTCAATTAGAAGAATTTTTTTCTTACTTTCAAAGGAAAAAAAACATATTTTCTGCTAGCATATGGATACCCTTTTTTATTTTAACAATAAATTAACTAATTTATCATTAGAGATCTCTAGAAGAAACAAACTATAAAAAGCCTATTGAAAGAATATCTATTCTCACGTACCAGAGATAACAACAATATTGGCAAGTATAAACTATACTTTTCCAAGGTATTATACTAACCTCATTACACAAATGTATCATTTATGTGTGCTTTTTGTGCCCTATTAGTCTGCCTTAAATACCTAAGTATTTTAAAAGCCCATTACAGAAATGCCTTAATGCAAAATCTAAATGCAACAAGACCATTATTAATTATTTTCATACTTTATTTACAACAAATAAGCATATGTTTTGTAAAATATTTAGGTTAGCACTTCACATCATTTCATTAAAACTAGTTCCCAGAAAAACTGTATATTGAGTTTCAAAAGCTGTTAGGAAAATATTCATAGGCACCAGGAGCATTAGATTATTTTTTTCTTTTAGCATTATCCTATATGGAGTTAAGATGAAGAGATTTTAAAATTGCTACTCCACCATAGTGCATGAGGTTTAAGCACTAAGGTGCAAGATCTGAGGTCTAAAACATTCTGGAAAATCCATAAATCCTGCTCTAACAGTAAGATGGTACATTAGGGTATTAAAAATGCATGGTTTTATACTATGTGGAGTATTCAAATGAGAAATGTATCAAGCTTTCGTAGGTCCATCCTTATGAGAAGCTCAACAGACATAAAGTATTTGGAGCCATATTCTCCCAGTAAGATATTCACTAATGACCAATAAAGACTTTATAAATAGTATTATCTATGTGGAATCATTATGATGGCACTTGGTACACTGCAGCTATAATATTCTAGGGGGGTATTCCAATGTGCCGAAACAGTTAACACAGCTTTCAAATGTGTTTTTGTTTTATTTCAGTGTGTTTCAAACAAAGGGATATTTTATAAACCAGCAGAGTTCAATCAACTCCTTTTACATTATCCAAAGCTTCTTCAGAGTGGTTAATAATACTGGTTTTCTTGTCTTTCAGTCTCTATTCAATTTCATTAAGATTCATAAATTGTTTTCAATTTTGCTATAAGCTTATAATCATTTCCACCCTTTCATGGTGGAGGTTCAGTCTCTATTTTTCTTTTTCTCTAAAATGATGCTTTCAAGAAACATTTTCTAATGCGGTATCATTAAAAATACTATATTCCTAGTATATAAATTTGCTTCAGAAGTCATACTTAGCAGAGAGTCAGTTCTGCAGAAGGTGTATTTTCTTTAATATATATGTAGTGAGAAATGTATTTGCCTACAGTGGTATTGGCTAAAGTAGTAAACTAGGCCTGGCCCACAATATGACTCTTGGTGAACGAGACAAGGCTGAAAAAATAACTTAACTAATCAATATCCCTAAACTATACAAAAAACAATTCTTAGAAACATTAGTCTTGACATTAATGTGGTATATATTTTTTTATTTGAGAATTTGATCAGGAATTTCATTTTTTACTCAAATTCAAGAATTGACTCGGACATATTTTTAAAACAACACAGCAAAAGAGCAGCCTACTGCAATGAGTCAGTGTGTATATATACTCTCGGTACTCCTAGCTTATCAGAAATTATCGGAATGGTAACAGGTGAACTGAATTTTGCAATGCCTCTCTTTTTACCACATTCAGTTTCTTCTCATAGAAGCAGCTGGATTCAAAAAAAGAAGTATTTTTGTGGAAATTATAATGAAATGAAAATTTCTTGAGAGAACATAGAAAGAAACACAGGAAAACTTTATAAAGCACCTCAAAACTCATAAAAATATATTTTTCTTGGCCCTTAGGCATTTTGGAAGTATTCACAAGTGTAATCCTAAATTTGATATATGAGATAAATTTTTCTCAGTTCATTACTGTTTATTGCTTAACATCAACAGAAGATACTGGCAAAGTGCTCCTAACACCTAAAAAGATATTTTATTTTTAAACTGCATTTTACAAAGTAGATCTTGTTTTCTGCAAAGTAGCCTAGAACCTTTATTCAAAGTTTCTTCTGTTGCAAAGAGGCAGGTTTCATTTCTCAGTTATATAATAAAAATAAATTAGTTTACTTTTTTTTCAGTTCAGTAAAGTATAAATTCCAAGCCAAATATAAAATTCAGAAATATATTCTTTCCCTAATTTTCATAATTTCAGACAAAAAACTCTTACCAAGTTTGGTCTTATTTTAGATGGCTAAAATTTTACAGTTGGAACATCTTAGTAATTCAGTTCATGTATTTTATACTGATTTCTAAAAGATGCTCAGGCTCAATAAAAATCCATACTTGAGGAAGGTCACACAAGTTGTAGCAGACCTAAGAGCTGTCAGATCATCCACTCATTTATCTGTCGAATGTGACTGTTAATGAATCAGACACGGTTACAGATGTTTGAGATTCCCAGTGAACAAAATGGGCAAGGATATTGGTATCAGGGAATGTACATTCTAATAAGGACAGACAGAAAACAAAGAAGAGAAAAAATAAAAACAAATTATATTTTATGTTAAATGGTTCTAAGTACTATAGAAAAGAAAAGTAAAAGTAAAACATAAAGTTCAGAGAGCAATGGAGAGAGAGGAAGTTTGAATCATAAATACGTTGATCAGTGAATAGTAGGAGATGGGAGAATTAACCTTGAGGATATCTGAGGGTCAAACGCTACAGGCCAAAGAAACACTAATTCAAATGATTGCAGGCTGGAGTGCGCCCGGAGTGTTTCTGGACCACAAGAAGTCCTGGCGGGGAGAGCAGAGGAAGAGAGATGAGGGCAGAAGACGGGGCCTGAGAGGCTGGTGGGGTCCGGGGCCTACGGGGCCCAAGAGGTCATGCGTGGTCTGAGTGAGTGACATGGAACCTCTGGAGGGGACTGAGCAAGAGAGTGATGTGAAATGAGTTTCATTTTAACAGTATCTGTCTGGCTGGTCTGTTGAGAAGTGCCTAAAAAGCCTAAAAAAGAAGCCAGAGAAGAATCAGTGAGACAATTAGGAAACAATGGCTGTGGTCCAGGTCAAACATGATGGCCACTTGAACCAAGGCAGTAGCCACGGAGATGGTGAAAAGTGGTGCACTCTTCCTGAAGTGGGTGGAGCCAGTGTGAAAAAAGAAGGTTAGAAATATTACTTGGGACATGTTAGGATTTGTTAGGGCTACTGGATATGTGGCTATCTCTCAGGCTGTTGGATATATAAGAAACCTGAGTTGAGAGATACAAACTTGGGAGTTGTTAGTGTAGGGTGGGTATTAAAAACCAGCAGACAGGGTAAGTTTCATCAAAGTGATGAGCAAACACAGAAAAGAGAAGAAACCCAAGGACAAGCTCCATGTGTTTGCTGAAGATCTTTCACGCCCTGAACACACCCTCTCTGCCACCCTTCTCTCCCACCCATTGCTGCAGCAGTCGGCTGCCGTACAGGTGCAGCCCAGTGCAACAGACCTCATCTCAGCTGCACTGTATGTCTTTTAATTCTTTCCTCCTGAAATTCCTTTGTGTCCACTGCCTGGGAGCCTGTGATAACTCACTTGACCATTCCAGTTATGTTCACACCGGAAAGTTCTGAGGTACAGTCAACCGCCATGGGGGAGACCTTGACAAGCAGGATATAATATTACTCCTCCCTTCAATCAGTACCTTGGTTGGACTCTTACTAGGTTCACTTTATACGGCTTCTCAGAAAGCCCCTGGAGGGCCAAGCTCCAGGGATCTCAACAGTGAGAGTCAGCTCAATAAATCACTCATCATTTGACTTGAACTACTCCCCTGATACGTGTTTCTCAGTTCACCTTTATCTTGGAATGATTCTCTTTGGAATCACTTGATAAAAATATCTACATGCAGGCAGGTCCTTGTTACAGGCTTTGCTTTTGGGGGGAACTTAATATTAAGGGCTTGTGGAGAAGATGGAGAACTAACAAAGGAAACCGAGAATAGGCAACAAATGGGATAGGAGGAAACCCAAGGGAGCATGGTGTCCAGAAAGCACCATGAGAAGAGTGTAAGAAGGAGGAGGGTCATTGCTGTGGCAAATACTGCTTCCGGTTCAAGGAAGATGAGGAATGAAGACTGACCATTGGATTGAGCAACATGGGGGACCCTGGACTTGCTGACATGTGCAATCTTGGTAAATAAAAACTGAGGTGAAAGACTGAATATTGAGGACTTAGAAAAGAGTGAAAGGAGAGAAACTGTAGAGGCAGGTGATTTCCGCTCCAAACGGGTAGGCAACTGGCAAGCCCAGTGGCTTCTGGAAGGTTTTTTGTTTGGTTTGTTTAAAGATGGCAGAAATAAGGACAGGTTTGACTTCTCAGGAATGGTCCAGAAGAGAGGGAAAATCTGGTAATAAGGAGAGAGGGGAGAGCAAGCAGGAGCTAATTCCCAGGCACTGGGATTGGCTTTAAAGAGAAGCATCTTGACAATTCGTGAGAGAGCAGTTGTGGCCTGATGCTGGTCAGTGGGGAGATGTGTTATGCAAACATGAAACTTTTGATTGATTTTATTTCCTCAGTGAAATAGGAAGGAAAATGGTCACCTGAGAATGAGAGTGAAGGAGGAGCATTTGGGATTGGAGGAAAAAGAATAAATAAAATGGACACTGATGAGAGAGAGAGAGATGGTGAAGAGGCTGTTCTAATTTATAGGGAGGAATTTCTTTCTGTTATGCCAGGTGTCCCCCGGATAGAGACCCCGTTTCCATGACAAGTCAACTTCTCACCAACATACTGCTAGTTGTATGCATTAATAATGCAATGGTGAGTGTCATTAAGGCATCTTAGAGTTTAAATTGGGTAATAAGTGAAATGCTGCTTGGACATGAAGACTATTTTTTGACATAAATAATTCTTGGCACTTCATAAGAAAATATCTGATTTTCACTTACTTTAAAAGTTCCTTCCTCATTTTTCTGATATATCCAACTGAATATACTCTGTAGCCCTGGGCTGGAGACCTGACATGCAGGCACTCGAAGAGGCGGAGTTTACCTCCACTGCCTGCACAGCTGACCCTCAGTCTCTCCTCCTCTTTTAGGAGGGGCACTTCCTTCCCCACTGAGGGCTCCATGCCGTCATATTTACACATTGTTATAGAAACTTGCTTTCACTTCCTTCATCCACACTGAGGTACAAACAACTAATAAAACCCTATGCCACTGTTCACAGGGGTATCAAATGATAATCAAATGATGGTAGAAATTTGGATATCGGTCAAACCTCCAGCAGAGGCCTCCCTGGAGCACCTAATCTTACACTATGTAAAGAACTGTTCACTTGGATTGCCTTGTTCAAGTGAAATGCCTTTTATCTCCCTATACAAAAATCAACCAAAAATTGTATACAAAAATACAGTCTTCCTCTGTATGTATATTCAATTTCTATGATCTATAGACTTTTCCTACTGAGATATATTCCAATACTCCTAAGAAATATGTATGGTGGTGTCAGAATCCAAATCGGGTCTATGACAGTGATTTCATTCTTGAAGGGCACATTGCTATAGCTGATGAAGAACTCTTGCTTTTGGAGACAAAACAGTTCTTACAATGCCGTTAACAGGGACTGCAGATGAGCCATCAAGAGCCTGATGTGAAGCAGGTGGCTTCTGTTCCTTCCTTTTACAGACACAATCAGGTTGGCATGAGAAGCAGGAAAGGAGCCCATTTCTTTCCCGTCAATGTCTATGGAATCAAAATCCTTTCTGTAGTTTAAAACAATGTTAGTTACAAGCTTTTGATTCAGGACTGACGATAGGGCATAGATGTTTGACTCTCAAATCTTTGAAGATCCTCCAAAATGACAGAAAGTGTAAATAATTTTAAAAAAAGATTTAGAGGGAATAAACCTCTAACTGTTAAGAAAACAGAGGAGGTGTGGTCACCAATGAAGGAAAGATTCCTATAAATATCCAGAAGAATGTGGATGGGAAAATGTGGGCAGATGAAAAAGACCAATAATTCTGTAGCCCATAATACACTATAAGACTACTGAGAATATGGGGGTAAACGCTGCTGCCAAGAATCCTGCTGGTGGGAAATTAAACTATGAGTCAATAGGTAAGGTTAAGTTTTGAAGTGAACAGTGGAGCCCAGAACAGTGGGAGGGTGAGAGTTCACTGAAAGTCTGCATATGGGATAGAAGGCGCAGCTCTGTCAGTTAGCACCCTTGTCCACGTTTCTCTAACCAGCCCAGAGACCAAAGGTGGGCTTTATTTATCCTGCTACAGCACAGGGTTTGCTCTGCCATAATGGACTTCAATGAAATATCTAGAGAAACTTAAGACATACAATTTGAGAGCTGGATCCACAGAAAGCCATTCCCTTTATGGCATTTGGAGGTTCAGTGGGCTGGCGACTTATGTCTGTTTGCTCACCTCAAATGGCAGTTAGCTAGTTCACATCACACCTCTCTTGTCGCCTAGAGCTCCAAGTCAGCATTGCTATACAACAGAGAAATTTCACATATATTCACTTACATAAAAGCAGAAGGAACTCTGGTCATTAAAAAATGTATATAGATATCCAAAGATCACCAGGCATATGGACTAAGTAAGTAGTATGAGAAAGAAAGACCAAATAAATGGGGTAAGTGGCATAACAAGAAGTGAAACAAAAATAATCCAAAGAACAGAACTAGAAAAAAAAAACACTTTAGCTTTTTTTTTTAATATTTTGAAAAGTTATAACAGTAAAATAAGAACAGGATGCAATGAAAAAGGAACAATTGAAGGAGACAGTATTTTTTAGAGATTTTTAAAAGTCCAATAGGGGCAGGGAAATAGAAAATATGAGGAAGAAGCCAAGACATTTTGAGGCCCACGTTCTAATAATTAGGTATCTTATAAAAATAGAAGAGAGGAAGTAAAAGAAAATTTACCAAAAATATTATAGAGAATTTCCCAGAACTAAAGGATACCAGTCTTCATATTGAAAAGCCCCATTACATATGTACAACAAAAAGAAACCTATATCTAGATACTCATTTATGAAACTGAATAAACCAAGAATAAATATAAATTCTAAAAAAATTTCCAAATAGGGGGAAATACTCAAGAAAGCTGAGAAAAGAATCACAGGCCACCAACAAATAATATTAAGGAGACTAACATCAGAATTCTAAAATACACCAGCATTGGATTCTAAAAGGCAATATAAACATTCCTTTAAAATTATGAGAAGAAACTTCTTCTTGACCTCAAATCTTTGGATATTATCTATCCAACCAAAATATTATTTAACCAGGAAAGCATATATTTACATTCATACAAGATCTCAGAAAAATTACCTCATAGATGCCCTTTCTTAGAAGATGAACTCCAAGAATAAACCAAGAAAACTGGAAGTGTAGGTGGGACAGCAGTAAATGAGAATGTCAGCATGAGAGCTATACCAGGTCAAGAGAGGACCTGCCCAACTGGCGCGCATGCGCAAACACACACACACACACACACACACACACACACACACACACACACACACCAAAGAACTCTAGGAGAAAAGCATCTGAGAAAAAACAAAGAATTCAGTAACTAGAAGGTATTACTGAGACACTGGGGACAAAAATGAGAAAATAAAGGCAAATTATGGAAGACAAAAAGTACAGTTAGAAAGTTAAGAGAAAGAAAAAGAGAGCTATGCAAGAGACTCAACAGTTCAAATATAAAATACAAAGTGAAATAAAATAACATTATTTTAAGCATTTGATGGCATGAAACTAAGGAAAATGCAATTGACCTTCTTTGTGGCCCAGTGGTTCTAATAGTACACAGATAAAGAAATGAAATCCCAACATATTATTTAAGCTGGCCTTAAACAATATTTATAAAGTTATTGTGGACATTGTAAAACATATTTGCAAACTATTTGACACCCCTCCAATCAAAAGGTGGAATGTATGTCCCCTATCCTACCCTTGATTCCAGGCTAACCATAGTGACTCCCACTTCACCAAGAGAAAAGGCAGATGTGGCACTGAGTAATTTCTAAGGCGAGGACAGAAAAGGGCACACAGCTTTCTTCTCATTTTCTTTGGGCACTCACCTTTGGAACCCTGAGCCACCATTTAAGAAATGCGAGTAATCTGAAGCTGCCATTTTGTGAGGAAGCCCAAGCTACAGGGGAAAAGTATGTCTAGATGCTCTGGCTGACAGTCCCAGCTGAAGTCCCAGCATCAGCAAGGATCAGCTTTCAGAGATGTGCATGATGAAGCCTTTGAAATGACTCCACCTCCAGCAACTTTATTACTGCCATCACCACAGAACCCAAACTGAGATCACCCAACTGAGACTCATTAGTGTCTGAGTCTTTTCAACTGAAGCCCCGGACACTGTGGAGCAGAAGCAAGTCTGCCCTACTGTGCTGTGGCAGAACTTCTAATAGTAGAATCTGTGAGATAAAAAAAATTATGGTATGCTATTATCTTTTGGGATGGCTTTTATGCAATGAGAGATAACTGGAATGTTATCTGTGGGCCATTAGAGAAGAAAGATTTAAGCTGATTATGTCAATTCACAAAACTGAACAGGAGAATAACAGCAAAACACACATATCAAACATTGGAAAAAGGAGAGGGGAGGATGGACCAGTGTAAGTGAGCTAAATCTTTACTTCATATATCTAGGAATCACTAGATAAGTTTAATAAAACAATAAATAAATATTTTTTTAAAATAGTGGCCTATGGAAATGACCTAAACAAAATCTAAAATAGAAGCAATTTTAAAAAGACACTTCCTCTGAAGAGTAATGACTAAATTTAGCATGTTAAGCCTCAGGAAATAGTTCCTACTATCATAAAAATATCTGTATTATGTTGTTATCAAGTATACATATTACTTGACCAAAAAGTTACTTGAAAAGTTACAAATTCTTATTATGCTATCTAATTTTTGTTCATGATCTCCAAATGCAATAAAATAAATTTGAAAGTTTAATGCAACAAGACAGTATATTTTTCCATATCAAATTATCAAACCAGAAAAATATAAAGTTAGTTAGTATTGTAGAGGGTGCAGTTAGGCCAATGTTCTCATATGTTGTTGATGCAAACGTGACTTGGTGAAAAACACTATGTCTCAGAGAAGCAGGCTGAAGGAACAGCCCCCATCTGTGCCAGAAAGACAGAGAGCTCTGGAGGATGGAGGATCGCACATCAGCAACCGGACGTCCCAGCTCAGAAGTGACACACACGACTTCCGCTCAGAACTCATGTCCCCACCAGTCATGCAGCCCTACCCAACCTGCAGGGACAAGGAATGATAATCCTGCCTTGCCTCCAGAAAGCTGAGAATTAATCATTACCTCAGATTTTACACTGATACGCAAGAGCTTCCGAATTATTACTTTGATAGACAGAAAATAGAAAGGAGAATTTTTATCTAAGTAAACTTTCTAAGATCTTATCATTAGATCAATTTGATATTCCTCTTTTCTCCTCCCCTCTTTTTACCTCTCCTCTCCCTCCCTCTCTCCTCTAATTCTACTTCCTTTTCTCCTTTTCCTTCCTCCCTTCCTCCCTGTCTAATATTATTACTGGTAACATAAAACCAGAAGATATTGTGATGATGCATATAACAGAAGCCTTTGCCTTCTTAATTAATTGAATTTCATGTTGACCCTATTTAGTGATTCTTCCCACTGTCTGCTGCCTTGCATCATTCATCAATAGAGAAAATGGGAAGTGAATGTCATTACTGACAGTGGAATCACATCTTCAAAGTGTAGTTACAGTTCTCATGGTTGCTATGTGACATTTTTTAAAAAGGAATTTAAAAGGTATATTAGCAGACATGATAAAGATACCCTTATGTGCTGTCTTCTGTCACTTTCATTCTGTTAAGTATTGCAAAATTCATCTTCCTAAAGCACAGTTCTGATCATGTCCTCACTGTACTGAAAATATTTGAACGAATCCACATTCTCTAAAGAATGATAAATTTCTTAGTCTGACATTCAGTGTCCATCCTAACTTGGCCTTAACTCAATTGTCCAGCCACCAAGGCACATGTTAACAGCCCACGTGTCTGTTAACATTCCAAATTCATAATCACTGTCTGCCTCAAATATGGCTGACATTTTCCTACCTCCATGGCTTTAATTCTCTCTGTCCAACTTCCCATGCCTCCAAATTCATACTGATTCTTGAAGACTCAGAAGTTTGCCACCCCATCAAACCTCCTAATATCTCTAGGAAATAAAATCCCTTTTTGTGCGACGGCACAAAACTTAAGCTTTCAGTATAATTCAAGGGAAAAAATCAAACCTTAGAACATTTGTGAAAATGTCTTGTTTACACTACTCACAGGGAGCTTCAGAATTTCCTTATAGGACAGGCTTAGAGGAATGATGAATGGACATTAGTGCACTAGAAAAACTCTTAAAGCTGTTTTTATATGACAAGGGCACATGTGTTTTCATTACCTGGGGAAAATTTGTGGGAAGATATTATAGGGGAAAAGGACTACAGTCACCCAGAAATTCCCCCTTGTCGTATCACTGCCTCTACTAGAATGAGGAAAAGGCTTTATTTACTTAATCCCTCCAAGTAAGTGTTCTATGAACGCACACACAATCATATCAATAGAAGCAGAAAACGCATTTGACAAAATCCAGCACTCACTCATGATAAACACTCTCAGTAAACTAGGAATAAATGGGAACTTTCTGAACTTGATAAAGACTAACTACAAAAAACCTACAGCTAACATATTTAATGGTGAGAAATCTGAAGCTTTCCTGATAAGATCAGATATAAGGTAACAGTTTCCCTCGAGCCATTTCTTCATATCATCATCCTGGAAGTCCTTGCCAATTCAGTAAGGGAAAAAAAGGAAATAAAAGGTATACTGACTCAGAAGGAAGACAAAACTAGTTTTGTTTGTAGGCGACATGATCTTGTACATAGAAAATCTGAAAAACTTGACTTCCCTCCCCCAAAAAAACTCTGAAACTAATAACAAGTTTATAAGGCTATAATATAATATGTGTATAAGATATATATAACAATAATAATTTATAAGATTATAGCAAGGTTGCATGATACAAGGGTAATATATAAAGTTCAAATGCTTTCCTATATACAATGAGCAAGTAAATTTTGAAATTAAAAACATAGTGCCATTTACATTAACATTCCCCAACTGAAATACTTAGATATAAATCTAACAAAATATGAACAAGATTTATAGAAGGAAAACAATAAAACTCTGATGAATGAAATCAGCTAAATAAATGGAGAGATATTCCATGTTCATGGACAGGAAGAATGAGTATAATCAAGTTGTCAGTTCTCCCGTCTTGATCTATATATTCAACACAATCCCAATCAGAATCATAGTAAGTTATTTTATGAATATCACTAAACTTTTTCTAAAGTTTATATGGTGAGGCAGAATATCCAGAAAAGCCAAAACAACTCTGAGGGAGAGCAAAGTTGGGAGGACTGAAGCTACCTGACTTCAGATTTATTATAAATCTACAGGAATCAAGACAGTGGGTTTGTTGAAAGAATAAACAAATCTATGGAATGGAATAGATAGCCAAGAAATAGAACCCATAAATAGACAAACAGAGTGTACTGACATTTGACAAACGAGCAAACGCAATACAATTGAGAAAGATAGTACCTTTACACAAATGGTGCTGGAGCAACTTAACATCTACGTGAAAAAAAATGAATCTAAACACAGAAATTACACCCTTCACCAAAATTATCTCCAACTGGATTACAGAACTAAATGTAAAAATGCAAAACTATAAAACTTCCAGAAGATAGCATAAGAGAAAACATACATGATCTTTGGTATGTGGATGACTTGTTTTATATAACACCAGAGATCCATGAAAGAAATAACTGAAAAAAAGTTGGACTTCATTAAAATTGCAAACATGTGCTCTGCAAAAGATATTGTGAAGATGAGAAAACAAGCTACAGTCTGAGAGAAAATATTTGAAAAGTCACATCTGTGAAAGGACTGTTATTCAAAATACACAAAGAAATCTTAAAACTCAAGAAAAAGAAAACAAACTACCCAATTAAAAATTATGGGATCAAGGCCATAACAGATACCTCCCTTACCAAAGAAGATATGCAGATGGCAAATAAGCATATGAAAAGAGATTCCACATCATATTTCATTAGGGAAATGCAAAGTTAAAAAAAAATGAGATACCGCTGCACATCTATTAGAATGGCCAAAATCCAGAAACTGACTACACCAAATGCTGACAAGGATGTGGAGCAATAAACTCTCATACATTGCTGGTATGAATGCAAAATGGTACTACTACTTTGATAGTCAGTTTAGTGGCTTCCAAAAAAAAAAGAAAAAGCTAAGCATTCTTGTACCATATGATCCAGAAATCATGCTCCTTGGTATTTACCCAAAGGACTTGAAAACTTACAGCAACATAAAAATGTATACATCAATGTTTATAGCAGCTTTATTCATTATTACCAAAACTTGCTTTATTAGAAGCAACCCAGATATTTTTCAGTAAGGTGAATGTATAAATTAACTGTGGTATATCAGTACAATGGAGCATTATTCAATACTAAAAAGAAATGAGCTATCAAGCCATTAAAATACATGGAAGAAACTTAAACACAAATTACTAAGTGTAAGAAGCCAATCCGAAAGAGATAAATGCTATATGATTCCAAGTTGTTGTATTTGGGAAAACGTAAAACTATGGAGACAGAAAAAGCTCAGTGGTTGTCAGAGGTGAAGGGGGAAACCGAATAGGCAGAAGACAGAGAATTTTCAGGACAGTGAAAATACTCTGTATGATATTATAATAATGGATATATGCCATTATATATTTGCCCAAATGTACAGAATGTACACTATCAAGAGTGAACTCTGATATAAATTATGGATGTTGGGTTATTATAATGTGTCAGTGTAATTTCATCCTTGGTAAAAAATGTAGCATTCTGGTGATGTTGATAATGGGGAGAATAAAATTATTGGTTTATATTCTAGGAGATGGGGCCTCAGGAAGGACTCTGATTAACCCAGCCTGGGTCATGTGACTACCTTGGGAGTGGGAGGGGAGTGGGTACACGGTATGCAATCATTAGGAAAGAGGAATTTTGTTATCAGAAAAATGGGGAAGGGATTTGGAGCAAGTAAAAATAACAAGTGTACAATCTCTATATTAACATATATATATATATATATATGTTATGGTTGTTCCAGTATTACTTATTTGGTATTATGCAGTTACCCACAGTTAGTCGAATTGCAACATCTGGGCAACAGTTCCCACAAGACTGCCTTCACTTCTGACACCAGTTGCTAGTCGGGAGGGCAGGGGGGGCTCTCTGAAAAACACACTCGCATTTAGTAATTCATTAGAAGAACTCACAAAAGTAACTGAAATATGTTGTACTCTGTGGTTATGGTTTATTGCAGGGGAAAAAAAATAGTTAAAGTCAGCCAAAGGAAGAGATACTTAAGGCAGAATCCTGGAGGGGTCCAAATAAGGAACCTCCAATTGTCTTCTTCCCATGGACTTATGGACAGCCTTACCTCCTCCCAGCTATGATGTGTGACAGTACACATGGAATACTGCCAACTAGGGAAGCTACCCAGAGCCTTTGGTGGCCAGAGGGGCTTGATCACATACTGCTGGCATGGCTGACCCTCAGTCTCCAGCCTTCCCAGAGGTCACGCTAATACCTTGAGTCTCTAGTTCCTCTGGACATCAAAAGTGATACAACATGGCTCAAAGCCTCCATCATAAATCACATTGCTAGTTTCTACCCTGACCAAAGCCTCCAGCCAAACAGAAACACTCCTATCAAACAGGACATGTCAGGAACCTAGAGATCACCTCTCAGTAGCCTAGGGCAAAGGCTAGACCTTTCTTTGGGTAAGATTAATTCTTCACTATACGACAGTATTTTAAGTGCCAAATCCAGGCAATGCCAATTCACTTTATTGAAATGGCAATTTCATTTATTCTCTTAAATTATTAATGAAAATAGTATTTTAAAAACTTCTCTACACAAGTCCCTGGTTATTATACAATGAATATTTCTTGCTTTACTACAGTTTCACTGGTGTGTAAAGAATTAATGAGGCACAGCTCACAGATGATGTTCATATTCATTACTTTTTGTTCTTTTGCTAAACATGCCCTGTGTAATCTTTGATAATCGCCCAAGTTATTGAAAAAGAGTTTGCACAGTCTTAATATTATTTGCTTATTAGTCTGTGCCAAACCATAAAATTTGATATTTTCGCCATGACTACCTCATGAAATTTGCTCGCTTTGTCTCTGAATAAGATAGCAACACATTTACAATGCCAACAACCTTTAGAAGTGTTTTCGGTTTGCTGTATGACCACCTTTGTTTTCATTTGAGATATCCAAAAGAAACTGAAAATATTCTTCAACAGCATAATCATATGTCTCAGTTTTGATTTGAGGAACTATGTCTAATGCCTCTTCAATCCTGTCCTGCTAATACGAAACACCAACAGATCTGAACCTATCAGCGAGAATCTTCTTGAAATAACATCTATGCTGGAGCTCTCCAAATTATGTCTTCAACTGATGCTAAAAATTCCACTAAAATTAATAACTTAGCAGAGGTTTGAAAGACAAAATCTCAATTTGATCAAGTCTGGCTATACTCTGGCTACAGTGAATTGGACCTACGAAGGAGCAGGCCCCCAGCACACCCAAGCAGCGCCTTCTATTTAGTCTTCAAACTGTTAGTTAGATAGTAGTCTTTGACTCATCCAC
Organism: Manis javanica; assembly: GCF_040802235.1. Taxonomy (NCBI): domain Eukaryota; kingdom Metazoa; phylum Chordata; class Mammalia; order Pholidota; family Manidae; genus Manis; species Manis javanica. Next base: position 112,293,862 of record NC_133164.1, read on the forward strand.
ATGAGACACTCCGCAGCATTAACGAGTTACTGTAAGAAAATGTAAAATGTTGCCCTCCGGAAGGTTCACACTTAACACCTCATTCTGCTTTTCAGTGACTCTGTATTTTCATTTTAAAGTTTGATTTTTATTTTTTATACTTTATTTTGTGACCTTACAACCACAGGATGATAACCTTAGAAACCTTTGTGATATAAAATATAAAAGCTCTGAACTCAGTAATAAAGCTCTCAAGTTAAAGTTCTCTAAGTTAGAGGTGAGTTAGAGCGGGCTCAGGATGATGAATAGGCATTCCCAAGAGCTTCTGTTTCTTTCATTTTCTCACCGTAAACATTCAACTCATGTGCCACCTCCTCATGAAACATCCGCCCAGATGTTGCTTTATTCAGTATCAATGATTTATAAAGAAAAATTAACAAGCAATTCAAGGCAGGCTGTGGCTTATAATTAAATGTTTGTTGATCACATCCACAAGCAAGTCAGCCCGATCCAACTTTCTTTCTCTTCCTCACCAACCTACATCATTCTCTATCCCATGACTGAATTTCATTTTTTTCATAACACTTCACATTCCCTGAACTAACCTTATTCAGGCATGTGTTTCCATGCTCATTTTCTACCTATTCCCCTTACACTCAAAGCTTCAGGAAAAAAAAATTAAAAAGCCCTTTCTCAGTCTTTCTGAAGGCCCCTTACCACCCGACAGGAAACACAATCCTGGTTGCATTGTCAGGGCCCTGCAACAGTGTCTGGCACACAGGTAGAACTCAATAAATATTTGTTAAGTGATTCAATGTATAAATGATGAATAAAAAGATAAGGGAGTATCTGACATTACTGACTAAACTGTGAGTTACAATGGGGAGTAATTATGCCTCACATGTTGTCATATCCTCAAAGCACAAAGGACAATGCCTTAAGCTCAAGAATCATTCATTAAATGTCTTAATTTATTAAAGAAAGTAGTAAAATAAATCCTTAGGAAGGAATTAACAGTGGTAAGCTTTCTTGAGATACTGAAGGTGAGGCCTAGAAGACAACCCAATACATAAGCATTAGTTAAGAATATAGGCATATTATAGTTACAGCATAGGGGCCATGCCCCTGAAATTAGGAGCAGCTACTCTAAGAACAGCGCTATTCAGAGTTTGCAGTCAGACTTCCCAAACTGTAGCAATAGCTATGCTGCCATTAATAATGTCAAAAGACTTCTGACACTGTATCTCTTCCTCAATCACACCTCTGCAAGTGCTCTGAATCTTTTTAAACTTTCATTTTTCAAAACATTTTCACTGATGCACCGCACAGGTCTAGCCACTCAAGTCAAGGTCATTATTGTAAGCTCACTGGCTGAGGGCATTTACTCTATGGGAAAATGAACACTCAGTAACACTTTGCTGAATGAATAAATAGACATGTATTGGGTGATTGCTGGAAGACATGGATCTCTCACATTTCTACATGTCTTATAAGCAGGACACTAATTGCCATTTTGTTCTGGACAATCATTACAATGATATTTGCATGGTGAAATGTAATTTAAAACAGTATAATACATAATAAAAAACAATATAATATATATTATGTAACATAATAAAAATAATATAAGGTAATATAATATTTACCATAGGTTTGCCCTTTCTATTTAGGTAACACTGAGATATGCTATGTAGTGAATAAAATCTTATGCTGGGAGTTTCTGATGATGGACATAAAGAAATAAAAAGAAACACAATATAGAAGAATTGGGAAGGAACAGAAGTGTGATTATTCACATAGCTATGGCTGTATTAGTTTCCTAGATCTGCTCTAACAAATTACCACAAACTTGGTGGCTTAACCAATAGAGATTTATTCTCTCATAGTTCTAGATACTAACCAGGAATCTGAAATTAAGTGTTGGTAGGACAGTAGTCCCTACAAAGGCTTTAGGAAAGAATGCTTCCTGCCTCTTTCAGCTTCTCGTGGCTCCAGGCATTCCCCTGGCTTGTGTCTTTATCACTCAAATCCCTGTTTCTATATATACCTGGCCTTCTCTTATCTTACAGGAACACCTGCCACGGAATTTACGGCCCACCCAATAGAACCTCATGTTGAGATCCTTAATTATATCAACAAAAGCCCTTTCTCCAAATAGGGTCATATTTACAGGTTCCAGATAGATGTATCTTTTGGAAAGCCACCATTCAACCTACTACAGTGATGAACAACTAGTTTCCAGAATATATAAAGAAATTTGACAAATCATTAAGATGAAGACAAAAACACAACTTTAAAATGAGAAACAAAAGACACAACAGGTATTTCACAAAAGGTATTCCACTCAATTCACCGATTAATATACGAAAAAATGCTCAGCCTTATTAGTAATTAACCAATATATGGAAAATGCTTAACCTCTTCAATCTATAGTAAGTGACTCATTAGTCTGACTCCCTTCTAGGCTGTTGAGTATGGCATCTGTAATCACATACTTGCATCACCAATACCTGGTACACAGTCTGGACATAGTTAAGTGCTGACTGGAAAACTAGGTTGTTTAGGTCACATGATTACCTACCCTGCCAGTAGTTTTGATGATAGAAAGAGGGCGAAGGAAACATAGGTAAAGTCAGGACAAAACATGCAGCCCCTAAGGAACTGAGCATCTGACAAAATAAGCATGAGGGACAGCAAAAAGGGGAAATTTAATGGAGTACAGCAGCTACAAGGTAACAATGGTAAAATCCATTATTGAACATTTTACTGAGTTTACCTTGGATAACAGGCCAATGTTCTTTGCAAATAGTAGAAAAAGACATCTAAGAGTGCAGAAGATTTGTCTGGAACTATCTCAGCTTCTGGCAGTGACGTTCTGACCCTCAGTTGCTTTTTATCTACGCAAAACTTGAGTCAAAAAAGTTAGATTTATGTTTTGGCTCTCTCATTGGCTAAAAGCTCACTTATGCAATTCACTATAAAAATGAAGACATAAAAATATTCTCTGTATGGGATAACCTCTAAGGCCATCTACAGTTTTGACATTCATATCGATGCTTATCTACTAACTCCTCAAAATTTAAGGTCTCAGGACCATGTGTCTTAAGTGCTCAAAGTTACCAGCAGATGGCGCACATTCTCAGTTTTGGCTTGGATCCAAATAAGATTTGGGTTTCATGAAGTTTCAGATTCAAATAATGGCATATGTGAAGGTGCTTCATTCTCAGAAAACGTTTGGGCAACCATCACAATAACTACATATGATAAGTAAATTTCTCTCCACATTTTGGCTGAAAAAAAGTCATGGCACAGATGGATACTGTAAATTAGCCAAAGCTTCAGAGGTATTTAGTATTTGAGGCAGGATTTAAAACTAACTTTTCTAACACACTGCAGTTTCTTTACCATCTCCAACATACTACACCCCTTTTTTCTGGAAAACATTTAGTGAAATATCTCACCTCAAAACCACACTTAAATAACTTGCTTTTGATAGACATTTAAAACAGAAACACTTTGGCCTTTTAAAAGCTCATTCTCATTTTTTTTTAAATCAATAATTTAATGTTATTTAGTTATCGTTGGCATTGTAGTATCCATATGTTACTGTGGTTGACCCGCCCCACCTGCCCCCTTAGCCCCACTCCTCACTCACACACGTACCACTTAGAGAGACAGGAACTATACGAGCCTGACCGACAGTGTCAATCTCCTCCTGCCCTCTACTTTACACCTTCTGATTGTCTATACCGGAGCCTCACTACCATATTATAGTAATATAAAATAGCCCCCAGAACTCCCTAAAGTGAATCTTCTAACAGACTGTGAGATAAAATTGACAACTCACTTTTAAAAAGTATCTCTTAAAGACAATATTTTAGAGCAGTTTTAGGTTCAAAACAAAATTGAGAGGAAGGTATAGATATTTCCCTTATATACCTTGGCCACATGCAGGCCTAGCTTCCCTATGTTCAATATCCCCCACCGCTGTACGTTTGTTACAGTAATGAACCTACATTGACACATCATTAACCCCTGAAGTCCCTAGTTTACGTTAGGGTTCGCTATGGTGTTGTACCTTCTGTGAGTTTAGATGAATATATAACAACCTGTATCCACCTTTATATGATCATGCAGAGTAGTTTCACTGCCCTAAAACTCCTCTGTGCCCCTATTTATCCTTCCTTCCCCACCAACCCCTAAAAATCACTGACATTTTACTATTTCCATAGTTTTGCCTTTTGCATTATGTCATATAGTTAGATCATACAATATGTAGCCTTTTCAGATTGGCTTCTTTCAACAAATTCCAGTTGTCCACTATATAGGAAAGCAAATTATTTTCATATAGTAACTTTGTATCCTGAAATGTTGATGTAATTGATTATTCTAGTTCTTTGTAAATTATTTCAGATTTTCTACACAGATAATCATATCATGTGAACAAAGGCAGTTTCGTTTCTTCCTTCCCAATCAGTATACCTTTTTTATTTCATCATCTTATTGCACTAGCTAGGACTTCTCACATGTTGTTAAGAAATGATAAGATGCCTTGTTCCTGATCTTAGTGGAAAAGCTTCTGGTTTCTCAACATTTAAACATGGTATTAGTTGTAGATTTTCTGCAGATATTTTTTATCAAGTTGAGGAAGTTTCCCACTATTCATGAATGGGTGTGCGTTTTGCCAGAAGCTTTTCTACACCTATTGATATGATCTTGTGATTTTTTTTCCCCTTAAACCTGTTGATGTGATGGATTACATTAATTGATTTTCAAATGTTGAACCAGCCTTGCATTTCTAGGATAAATCTCACTTGGTCCTGGTGTAGAATTTTTTTATTTATACATTGTCTAGATTTAATTTTCTAACACTTTGTTGAAAATTTTTGCAACTATTTCATGGAAGGTATTGGTCTGTAGTCTTCTTGTAACATTTTTGTCTGATTTTGGTATTAAGGTAATGCTGGCCACAATAGCTAGGAAGTATTTCCTCTACTTCCATCTTCTGAAAAAGACTGCAAAAAATTAGTATAATTTCCCCTTAAATGTTTGGTAGAATTCACCAGTGAACTCAGATGGGATTAGTATGCCCTGCTTGGGTAATTATTAACTATTATTCAATTTCTTAATACATTATAGGCCTATGCAGATTATCTATTTCTTCTCGTGTGAATGTGGTAGACTGTGTTTCAAGTAATTGGTCAAAATTAGTAGATTATCAAATTAGTAGGCACAGAGTTATTCATAGTATTATTACCCTTTCAAAGTCCACAAGATGTGTAGTGATGTCTCTTCTATTTCTAATACTGATTATTTGAGAACACTGCTGTTTTTCTTTAGTTAGCCTTATCAATTTTATTAATTTTTTCAAAGAATCAGCTTTTGGTTTCATTGATTTTCTCTATTGATTTCCTATTTTTGGTTTCTTGATCTCTGCTCTAATTTTTTTTTTCCTGCTTTAGATTTAATTTGTTCTTCCTTTTCTACTTTAGTAGGGTGGAAGTTAGGCCACTAATTTTAGACCTTCTCTATTTCCTAATGTATGCATTCATTGCTATAGATTTCCCTCTAAATACTACTTTTGCTGCACCCTACAAACTTTGGTAAGTTGTGTTTTCATTTTCATTTAGCTCAAAATATTTTTTTTATATTTCTCTTGCAATTTCTTCTTTGATCTATATGCTATTTATAAGTGTTTTAGTCTCTGTATATTTTGGGAGTTTCCATTTATCATTCTGTTACAGATTCCTAGTTTAATTCCACTGTATTCTGAAAGCAGACATTGTATAATTTCTATTCTTTTAAATTTGTTAAAGTGCATCTTATGGCCCAGAATGTGGTCTACCTTGGTGAATGTTCCATGTGAGTTTGAGAAGAATTCATATCCTGTTATTGTTGGATGAAGTCATCTACAGATGTCAGTTATATCCAGCTGAGGACGTTACTGAGTTTAAGCATGTCCTTACTGAAATTCTATCTGCTGGATCTACCCATTTCTGATTGAGGAGCAATGAAGTCTTCAACTATAATAGTGGGTTCACCTGTTCGTCTGCAGTTCTCTCAGTTTTGTCTATGTATTTTGACACATAATTCAAAATTCAAAATGGCTTCTTTCCCCTCCCCCTTCAGAAGCATGAGCAGTTCCTCCAATATTTACTGTGAGAACCCAATAGAATTTATGGAGAAAAAATATCATAAAGGTGTGGGGGAAGAATGTGACCTTTCCCTCCAGAATTTATAACTCTTAGACTAGACCACACTGAGCCTCCAGCAGTTCATCAATTATAGTTCAGGTTTTCCTACCCAGAGCTGATTCCCACAGAGGTTTCTACTAGAGAGTTTCTGCACCAGTAGGTTGTGATTGTCTGTATTGGCCTTTCTGTCTCCAATTTTGGGTGCAGCAGCTGTCCTGTAACCTCATTTCTCTTATGGATATAAGACTTGTTGATCTTTCCATTGGTTCAGCTTTTTATTTGCTGTCAGGATGGACTGGTCACTTCCAAGCTCCTTCCATGGAGAAGTGGGAGCCAGAGGAGACCATTCATTTCCACTGGTCATACCTTGTGAGTCCAGTGGGAATTCTCTTCTGACCTTGCTGATGGAAGATCTCACCCTTGATCTGTGGAGTAAGCTGCTCAAATATCACTCAAATTCTGTTATCTGATCTGCCTTGAGTACATATCTTCAATTTCCACAGTGTTTCATAAAACAACACAAACTTTGTGTCCTATATAGATCTTCTGGTTCTTAACCATTTTGGGCCACAAACTCTTGAGAATATGACAAACGCACAGAAGTAAATTCTAGAATAATGAATAAACAGCAACAACAACAAAACTTGATGTAGTTTCATGAAGGTTGATAATAAGTTTGAACATCCTTCTCTAGGGTGTTTTGGTCATTGAACATTCCTTTATGAGGCTCAGATAATGTACTTTTATGTAAGTATATTATGGAGAAAATATGGATTTTCCAGGTATTTGGAAATCTTCTTTCCTCCCTTATATTGTAGTTGTTACATTGCTCTCCCCCTCTTTGGACCTTCTAGATTCTCTGCACTTCCTTGTAAGTTGAATCCCATCACATCTATTTCTTAGAGAAATCTATCTACTAAAGTCAATACCATCTGTACAAACATCACACTCCAGAAAAAGTAGAACCTAAAGGAGAAACAAATTCCAATATATGCTATCTGTAGAAACCTACTCTAACATCAGAACCTTCAAGACTGATCGAAATTAGGAGCCACTAGCATCTGAGTCACCCTTATTTTGAGACCCACCTTATTTTTTGCTTGCAATAACAGCAGGAATCTTTATTTACAATAACAATGATAAAATAGATTTATAATTTTGATCTGAATGATGAACTGCACCAAAAGGCAAATGCCTACTGGAGCTCTGTGGTTTTTGTCTTTGTCCTGGAAATATTAGGCTGCATCAATTCCATAATGAGAAAAATGTATCGGAACTCTGTTATTTCTTTTTCTCTATAAGCGGAAAGTAACTGAAGCCTAGCAATGTGGCAATATTTATCAACCAGATAACTTTTTTAAATACCTAGTGCTAAGGATAAAGTTTGGTTTGCTTCAATCATTGTATGTAATATACATTCAATTTAAAAGGATCTTTTACAATATTGAAAATAACTTCTAAAGGGAAAGTTGTATCTAGTAAAAATTCCCAGTCCAGTTGCCCCACATGCTTAAAAAGTGAGTGATTGAATTGCTAGATTTTTCTTGAATACAAAAATGTATTTTCTCTCTTTTTTCTTCTTTTACTAAAAACAGTATTTCTTTAAGCCATGGTTATCATAATATGGGTGAACACATCTGTGCTCCACAGTTTATGACACCCCGGGGTGTGTTTATCTCCACTCTGCTTTTATGGCTCACAGCACTCCAGGGTGCAGCAAACTCCTAATGGCTTTAGAAAGCACTGCTAGTAATTTTTTACCACTTAAGACAGTTACTATCCCAGATGATGATTACAAGTTGGATGGTATTCTGTTCTTCCTCTACATTGCTTATCCCAGATTATTTAATACTTTTATGTAGTAGTGCAGCCCTGAGAGATGTACTTTATGACAAGAAAGATAACTTTCATACAAGTGAATATACCTAAATGTTCATATTTCATATTCAAATATCACAGTTCACACAATTAGGTCAGGTGCCAAGATCTAATGACAAATGGTAATGAAAAACAATACTTCTCTCAAGATTTCAATGGAAATGACAGTGATGATTAAAGTGTAACCACAACAAAAACACATTCTTAAGATAGAAAGGAAACACCTGCTTGAATTAATGTCTGAGATTGACATCAGGACAGTTAGGTCTGTTGTTTTTCAATTCTACTGTATAAGCCTATGGGGGTGACTTCAGTGGACCACCCCATGAGAACTGTTCTATAAAATTTCATTTTAGACATGCATATACATTATATGTAGAAACATATATGTATGTATATATGTTATACATGTAAGCAGATATAATTATCCTTTTCTAGGCAGTTGTTCTAATTTAACAATAATACAGCGATAGTATGGCATCTTATATGATCAACATACTTATTATTTAGGATATCGACATAGGTTGTGTCACCAAATTCATTTCAGTCAAAATGGTGTCTCCAAGGCCCTGGAATAACCAACTGGAAACCTTAAACCTCAAGCTTCAAGGCATTTAAATTTGCCTTTTTGAACTTACAATTTGAAACAAAAAAGGTACCTAACTTTTCCAAAATATCTTCTCTTCCTTTGTAATCAAATTAACAATTTATTAAACTTCACATTATGTGAGCAAAAAAAAAAAAAAAACCTACCATTTTAAATGCCCAGCCTCATCTTTACTATCATTTACAAATACACATTGAATGACCAATAAATATAAGTTATATGCTAATGGCATATTTTAACAGCCATTGAGCCAAAGTGCTTAGCTTTTCATTCATTTTTCTATTCCTCTGAGGGCACACTTTAGGAATGGGAATAGGTCTGGTAGCTGTGAATCTCCATTATGACACAGGATTTACAGAGAATCAATTCTGTGGCCAGGTTAGAGTCAAACATGGTACTGTGCCCATCAAAAACCAGAACAATGTTAGACATTTCCGAAATTCACCACATCATCTAGTACTGGACATACAGTAATAGTCAATTATAATTTTTAATCTGATTGGTTGAGAGATTAGTTCAATAATGGAAATTGACAACGGTTGAGAAAAGGTTAGCAAATAAATGAGTAGATAAATTCACTCAAGCAAGTGAAGAATGAATTTGACTGTTTTATGCCACTTATACCTTAGGATGACTACTGTAAAAACAAAAAAAAAAGTGTCCTTGGGATCTTGTGTTATCTCTAGAGGCTTGTAGGCCAAAGATTCAAAAGCAGCAGAACAGGAGAATAGTGAACAAAGGGAGAGCAGAGATTCTTACGAGCTCTTGTTGAAAACAATTTCAAGGAAGGGTTCCAGAATAATATTCAACACCATATTCATCAAAGTATGTTCTTTATCTAATACAGGGATTAAGAATTAAGAATGTGAACATCCTTCCAAAAGGAAATAATAAAAAAGCTTACCTGCCTATCTCACTTTCGGCAACCAACTAAAGTAGGAAATTCTTGGCAGCTTTCAGATATTTTAGAATTTGAAGCGATGTCAAGATGACCCGTTAAATCCTGTATATAGGTGACTGTTTCTCAGATTCAATTTATACATAATTGTTACTGTCTATCTCCATGCGCTCTAACTCTTTTTCTCCCTCGTCCATCCTTTTAGTTCTTTCCTGGGCATAGGTGCCAATGCTCACTTATTTGACATACAATAAATTTTTTAAAAAAGCAAGTCAGCAGGAAAAGGAGAAACAAACTCTAGAAATGCGCAACACTTGCATTTACAGGCTATTCCTATGGGGAAAAAACGTGACTAGTTTGTGCTAGAAAGAGAAAAGAAAGAAAACAAAATTGAGTCAGACAGTTCATGCAGCTGCTAAGTTTTCCACTTCGCCGACATAATCTTACCAGTGGCCACAATGACCTGTGGCATGGACCCAGTGAGAACAGAGCCCAAGAGTGAGCAGGGACTAGTCCTCCCGGCATCATGTAGGCTATCCCAGCACAGGCAGAAAGACCCCAGGCAAAGCCTTGTCCTTTTCCTGGGGGTTTAATATCCCTGGGCAAACAGCCAAGTGGCTATCTGAAACTGATATAAGAATGGGTAAGTGCTCATTAAGAATTTGTCTGAACTGGTTTTTCCCAAAGCGTGCACAATAGAGGTTCTCAATAGTACTGAGCCATATACGTGTTATGTATCAATAGAGCCCAAGTCACTTAGTGGCACTTTTGTGAGAGCACTTCCCCTTTACGATCAATAAATTTCATAGAACTGGGTATTTTTACTTAGGGGACTTCTCCCAGTGAAAGAAATTCTATTCTTATCAGCTTCTTTTATGTATGTATATAAAGAGAGATGTTTGTGAGGCTATAAAAAGTACCCTTGATCTTATCTGATAGACTGTGTCCTCCTGAGAGTGAACAGGCTTTGAAGTGGGTGACTGCATTTGCAAATGAATGACAATATATGTGCCAAATTTCCTCCCCAGAAGCAAAAGTAACAAGATGAGAATTTTATTTCTAGAAGAGGATTTCAAAACAGGTCAGTTCTCATTTACTCCTCAGCAGGTGCCACTAAAAACTAGAAAAAAACAAAACATGGCCATTAAACACAGCAGAAAAAACAATATGTACATCAATCAGTGCCTAGAAATAGACTTAGAAATGTTATTTATTACCCATTTTCATCAAATATGCATTACTCTAATGATCAGCATATTATGAAGACAGGCATTTTGGAAATAAATTATAAGATGGACTGAAAAAGATTGCTATCATCTTGGCAAAGAAGGGTAGTTTAATTTTTAAAAATCATGTAACTGTTACGGAAAGAATCTGTATACATCAAAGATTTCAGAGTCAAGATTTTTATCAGTCATGGCAATCCTCTCCAACTTTCCACACAAAACCATATAAAGATATATAATAAAGTTAGATTTTAGATTTTAGACTATTACCATCAAAAGCATGCTCTGTTACTGAAGTTTTGCCCTATTTACTGGGATAACAGTGTGAGTAGATTAAAAGCCTCAATATGAAAAAGACTCTCAACCCTGTTTTCCAAAGTATTTATAGGTTGGCACCTGGAGAGTTGCAGTAGTTCCTGAAAAGTCAATACAGAAATCTAGTGCGTGTTCCTCTTGCTTCATTAGAGAAATTGACATCTGAGAGGAGCCCTCTGGTTGTCTGACACCAATACAAGCCATGCTAACACACAGTTCTCACCAGAGGCAGCCACACGCAGCAGAGCCTGAAATTTTCAGCACCACTTATAAGTGATGTTACATGCTCGCTACTCCTCTGTCCATTTAAATGGTTACATTAAACTTCAAAACTTGTCCCGTGTCTTCTGTTCTACATCCACTTCGTGCTCAACATTTTATATGGCAAATTACGCCTTTTTCCATGGGTCAAGTATATGATCCTATTCAGTCTTAATACTGATGTGCATTTTGTTCCATTGTTTATGGTTAGAACTAATTGTTGAGAATTTTTGCCTTGGATTTCCGTCTTCACACTCTTGCTCAGTCATGGGGTTTTGGATCTCTGGGTGAGCAGAGGGTACCCAGATGCAGGATAGGAAGGTGCCTGAGATAGGAAACAGTGGAACAAACACGTGGGAACAGAGAATGAAACTGGTGGTTACCAGGGGTTGGGGGTGGGGGAATAAGAAAAATGTTTAAAGCTACAAACTTGCAGTTAGTAGTAATGAAGTCTTAGCAATCTAATGCAAAGTATAGTGACTATAAACAATATTATTGTATTGTAATATTTAAAACTGGCAAGAGGCAAGATCTTAATTATTCTCACCCCCTAAAAAGAAGTGATGATTATGTGGTATGACAGAAGTGCTATCCCCAAAATGGCAATCATATCACAGTATATTAATATATCAAATCAACATGTTGTACATCCTGAATTAATATAATGCTATGTCAAATATAGTTCAATAAAAAAGTGTTTAAAAGACATGAATGCAGTTCAGCAAAAAAAGAAATAAAAATGGTCATTAAAAATATGAAAGTATACACAACATCATTCATAGTAATAGAAATGCAAATTATAACTGAAATTAGAAGCCATTTTTCACCTTTCAAATTGGCAAAACTGCAAAATTGCAGCAAGAAATGTTAGTAAAGCTGGGAGAAAATAGAAATGCTTATACAGAGTGGTAGGAGGAAATTTGGCAAAATTTAACAAAATTACACTTCTGGGAATATATTCTAAAGACAGCACTTCTTGTATTACAGTGATATTTATGAAAATGCTAATATTCCATTACTTTTATCTAAAACTAGTTATTTCATATATTTCAACTTATAATAGCAAAAGATTAGAAACAATGTAAACATTTACATAAAGGGCACTTATGAATGGCCATTCAATAAAATATATGGAGTTGTTAACAATCAGAAGGCTCTCCAAGATATAAGTGAAAATACTTTAAAAAAATTTAAAAATATGAAGCAAATTAAATGCGGCACAATTTTAAACATCTGAATGTAGAAAAAACAGAATTCGTTTCATATTGATATGAGACAAATGGTGAAAAAAGAGAGAAAGGAAAATATCTTCATATTGCAAAATCAGATTATACTTTTAAATTTGATGCAACAGAAAATACAGGTATAAGCTTCTTATTTTAAGTTACAAAGATAACAGAAAACTAAAAATTGTGTAAATCTGAAACTTTGAGAAGAGAAAGGAGAAAGAAGACAATAGTATAAATGATTTACATCTTTATTTTCACATTACAGATTATTAGATATTGTCTTGTGTTTCTAACTGAAGGGAAGAGAAAAACAAGCATGTTTTCTTGACCGATGGACCTAAGCACCAGAAGAGGCTGCCTCTGAAAAATGGATCTGGGAGTAAAGAGGGAAGTATAACTGGTATTTCTATATTACTTGATTTGTTACCAAATTCATGGACTACATTGATAAAAAAATATTTTTCACAAAACTAATGAATAGACAAAAGTTCATATAATCCTTGGTGTATAAGATTTGGGAGGCAGAAACTATATATGATTTTATTCATCACAATGTTTCATTTGCTCATGTTTGGCATATAGTAGATCTTATCAAATAAGATATAAAGAGCTCTTACAAATCAATAGGAAAAGGAGAGCACCCAAATAGAAAAATTGGTAAAATACATAAATAGATAGTTCCAGAAACAATTATAGGTGACCAGGAAACACATTTAATTTCACTAGTAATGCAGGTTAAACCTCTCATACACAATCAATTTGAATATAAGTTGGTTCAAAAAAAATCTTTCTGGCAAACAGATGAGGACAAGCAAGAATCCTTAAATATTTATAATTTTGCTGTAGTACCCTTATTTTCTGGAAGTCAATCTTACCCTAGAGATTAATGCATAAGGTGTGTTTCAAAGCCCTATGTAACAGAATGAAAACTAGCATCAATCTAACTGTTCAGCATTAACGGTTAAATAAAATGGAAACGTTTATGATGGGATAAGTGAAACAACCAGGATACAAAGTAGTAAATATATACCACTTTTGTGTGTGTGAGTGTATGGGTGTGAGAAAATGGGGAAGAGAAAACTATAACAATGCATTTCAAAATGCTTAATAATAGCCATTTCTAGGTAAGTGTTTTAAAAATTATTTTCTCACTTTATTGTCTAATTTTCTACAAGGAAGATCTATTTATAGAATTAGGAAACAACATTAAATATTACTTCATTAAAAGTTAGTGGAGTTTTGCTTCTATTGATGGCATAGTAAGTAGCTTGTAATGGATAAAAATTCCAGCAGATAAAATTATAAACACTGAACAAAATTGAGAAAAGAAAGTGGTCAGAAGTAGAAACTGCAAGAGTCAACCTTTGAAATGGGAAAATGCACTTGGTAGGTTTGTATTTATGCACCTTTTTAACTAAGGGAAGTCCCACAGTGTGGGATGTCTGGACCTTAGGAATCCTGTATCTTACTGGCATGGTTTTGGAGCTGCCATAGTAACCGGAATATGTTCAAGGAAACCTTGGAAGGAAAAAACCACAATATGGGTAAGTTCAAAATTCTGCATTTAAAATCTGCCCAAATCCTTGGCTGCCCCGTCCCGATCTACAAACTCCTCGGACCTCTTGAATGTCTAGCAGGAGGTGAAAGGTTGACAGAGATTCTAGCTGCTGCCAACTGGAAGTGAACTGGCATTCAGTTTCAGTCCAGCCAAATGAATTCCTGATTAAACAATAATAAATATTCTTCAGGGGAAGATAGCAGAATTTAGTCTCTAGAGTGTTTGACAACGTTCCATTTATAAACAAAAATTAGTAGACAAGCAAAACAGCAGAATATGATCCAGAGTGAAGTGAAACCAACTGAAATATAAAGAGATGTCAGAATATAAAAGAGCTATTTTATCAAAACTATGTTCAAGAACTCAAAGGGAAATGTAAAACAAAAAATGGACAATTTCAGTGGAGAAATAAAAACTACAAAACATGGGAACTGTAGTATAATATCAAATTTTAAAAATGGATGAAATTAGGGTAAGACAGGAAATGGAAAAGAGAGGATTAGTGAATTTAAAGACAGATCAGTAGAGACTATCTAACCTGAATCAGAAAAAGAATAGAATCTCAGTGACATAGAGAGGAAAACCAAGCAATCTAAAATGAGTCACAGAAACAGAGAAAAGAGAGAATGGTGCAGAAAAAATATGTATGAGTGAAATAGTGGCACAAAATTTCTCAAATTTGTTGAAACATAAAGCAACAGATTAAAGAAGATCAGCAAAGCAGAAGCAAGAAAAACACAAAGAAAACCATGGTCAGACCTTTCATAGGCAAACTGCAAGCAGCCAGGAAACAAAGAGAGAAAAGAAAGACACATTATACACAGGGGAACAATAATATGAATGTCAGCTGACTTACCTTCAGAAAGAACAAGGAGCATTGGTACATTCATCAAAATTCGTTGAATTGTACACTTGAGTTCTGTGCATTTCACTGCAGATACATTTAACCTAACACTATAAACAGATAGGCATTCTAGTTTGTAGGTTTGCTTTTTTTTTCACAGTGATATGAGTTAGCAATTTTAAAATATATTCTATATACTCTAGTTTGAGCAAAAGTGTAACTATAGCGAGGCTAATGAGAGCTAGGTTTCTCACTGCTGGAGAAAGAAGTTACAAATATGGGAAGAGAGAGGAATAGAATGCACTCAGCAGTGCTGGGATGGAATTAGAGATCAATATAAACTTTTTTAATATATAGAAGTAAATATAAATCTATACATATGTGTGCACACACATATATACATGTGTTCATATAGATATGGATGCCTGTATTTCTGACATTTATATGTATGTGAATGTGGGTGTGCATGGGTGCATATACACCCACATACATATATTTCCTAGACTACCTGATGAGGAGACCTGGCAGCAGTGACTCTTTACTAGTACTGAACATACCTAGCACCTAATCTTGATTTCTAAAGGCCATCCTCCACTAAAAGAAAGCATGGATTTTTGAGGGGAAGTCTAGAATATCTTTCTGTACCATAAAGACAAGTAGATGAGGAAGAAGGGCAAGCTCTTCCTTGCAGTAAAAGTAAGAAATATAGAAAGATGCTTAAACGAGTGGGTGAAATCTGATGAGAAACAGGATATTTGTAGTCTCACAGTATCCCCACCTCCTTAAATTGCTTATTTATTTCAAAGGGATAAAATGGTAGAAAAACAATACACATCACCTTAACCAAGTGACAGACCACAATAGTGTGTACCTCCAATATTGAGCGTTGAGAAGACACAGCTCATTTCTTTGATAGTTCTACTAACAATGCATCATGCCAATCTCATGAGGAAACACCAAACTAGCCCAACAAGAGAAACATTCTACAAAGTAACTTCTCAGAGCTACTTAAACGTATCAAGTCGAAAGAGACAAAAAAGAATAAGGAACTGTTCCAGATCAAGGAGGCTAGAGACATGAGAGCTAAAGGAAATGCATGATCCGACACTAAACTCCAGACCAGGGGAAACAGGAAAACGCTGTCCAAGGACATCATTGGAGCAGTTGATGAAATCTGAATATGGAATATTCACTATCATCACTATTAAATTTCTTGACATTGATCATTATACCATGATTATGTAAGATAATGTCTTTGCTTCTAGGAAAAAAACATATTTATGGAGAGTTTAGTCTCCAATTAACTTTCACATGGCTCAGAAAAAGATATGGCTACATAAATACATGGATCAAATACATATGCGGCCAATCTTCCCTATCCAGAGCTGTGAATTTACCTACTGATCACATTGATTTGTTTGTAACCCTGCAATCAATACTCACAGTGCTTTAGCGATCATGTGCAGACATGGGCACGGCAGCAAAATATCTGAGTCTCCTAACATGCGTGTTCCCAGCGGAGGCGGAAGAAGGACACACTCAGCTTTCTTATTTCAGCTCTCATACTATAAACAGGTGTGCTTTTCATGGTCTTCTCAGTGCCACTTTTGTTTGAATTTTTGTGTGTTTTTTCTTGGTGGTTTTGATATTTAAAATGACCCCCCATTGCAGTGCAGAAGTGCTGTCTAGAATTCCAAGCTCTAGAAGGCCATGATGTGCCTTGCTGCAAAAACGTGTGTGTCCAATAAGGTTCCTTCTGGCATGAGTTATACTGCTGTTGAAGTTCAATGTTAATGAATCAATATTATTTATTATGTTGGTAATAAATCAATAAATGTTTTAAATAATATTTATTATTTACATGTTAAATAAGGTGACTTTCAACAGAAACACACATAAAATAGAGTTATGTGTTGTTCATTCGATAAAAAATGTTTGCATCCAGAGACTCACAGGACCCGAATCCTATTATTTCCCCCAAGAGCAATGGTTCAGTATTCCCTAATTCAGTATTCATAGCAGCTTTATAGAACATAACCACTATGGATGACAAGAATCTACTACTGATAGGTAAATGATGGATGATGATTATAGATAGATGATATAGAGATATATATTGACTGTGTATCTACATATAGATATAGAACAAACAAAACAAAAAGTAACAATGCTATTGAATCTGAGGAAAAGGTATATGAGAATTGCTCTTACTCTTCTTGTAACTCTTCTGCAAATGTGACATAGTATCAGAATAATTTGCCAAAAATACATAATGGATAATTAATTATTGTAAGATGCTCTTATTATAAGTGACACAAATTGGTTTGTATTGCCTGGAAATTGGAAATCATATGGGAATGCACTGATCTGTGTGGGATTCGTGGACAGTTAGAGAAAAAGATACGGGTTTAATAAAATCCAGGTGCCAGTAGAAATGTGCTGTTCATGCTGTAAGGATGAAGCAACCAAAAGACACAAAGAAAAGTAATGATTTTGTTAGATGGCTCTTGGAGCTCAGGGAATATGTAGCCTGAACAAGACACAGTAAGTAGCAGGGGAGAATGTGACACTGGCCCTTAAAGGACTATGTTCTTTTGGGGACCTACTAGAGAAAGGGACACAGTCACAGGAAAAGGCCCTCATCCTCAGGAAGTGATTTCAGCCAGTCCAGGACTCTCTTTAAAGTACACATAAAACTGGCTTTGCCCTATTCGAGTAAACTGGCTCAGACTGGAATAGTTCAATTAAGCTAAAAGGGGCTCTCTTCGCTTGTTCTTCTCCTTCTGGGTGGCAACCATCAAAGCACCGATCACAAATAGACTGCAGATTTTACTTTAATTAAAATATGTTCCTTATATTATGGAGCCATTAGTTCTTGACATTAGATTCCACCACTCAGTTCTAATATTAATGGATCTGGGCTCTTAAAACCTTGAGTTATAATTTTAACATTAAGGCTCATATTTTTCAACATGAAATACCTATCTTAAAAAAGCTTAGCTTTACAGTTACACATGTACATATATGGTTTCTATGATGCCAAACATGACTCAAAAAAACCCTAATACTGTTACTATTTTCAATGTTTTTATTCATTTTTACTTTAACTGATTTTTTAACAGATATAGCCCAGATAGTTTCATATATTGATTTTCCCATCCAAATAAAAAATTGATAAAGTCATTTGACTTATTTATTTAAATGAAAAGATAATGATTTTCTTGAAACCATACTGTTAATATTGTAATTGAATGAGCAACATAGGACTTGGGACTCAATTCAGTTCAACAAATGTTTATTAAGACTCACTATGTACTGGGAAGCACCTGTCTTCAAGGAGATCATACAAGATACACACATATACACAATCACACACCCAACTGTGATCATTCATATCATAGCTGGCAAAGGTTGTGAATATCAGGGAAAAACTGTATTTATTGATCACCTATACCATGCTTACCACTATGCTAGCTCATTTCATCTTCACAAAAATCTCATGATGTTACATTTTCCAGTCAGGTTTTGAGGCTCAGAGAAGCAAAATTACCTGTCCATGGTAAGTGACAGAGCTAAGATTCAAACCCCTATTTCCAATGCCTGTTTATATCTTTAATATAAAAAAGAAAAAAGATATGCCATAAAAGTACAGATGGAGTAACTGATTCTACCTTGAAGACTTAAGGAAGGCTTTCAAAAAGAAGTGGCATGAAGGCTGTCTTTAAAAACTATTGTAATGATCAGACTCTTGGTAAGGTCAGCAACTATGGAGCTATTAAATATGTATTTCTAAGGTAGAATCAACTTGCCGGTGTTGATCTGGTGAATCACAGATAATTCTAAGTTGATTCTGAGTCTCCAGCTCCAGTGATATCATTCATTAAAGTAGAAACCACAAAATGAAAACAAGTTTATGGAGCAAGCAAACTCACCAAATGACTAACCCAGAACCAATTATTATATCACGACATTATCTTTACCTAACCTTAATGATAAAATAGAAGACAAATGGGCCCCAGAGGAAAATATGAAAATTATGCTTTTTTAGGCCAAAATATGTATAAACCCTTGTGAATGTTTGAAAACTCTATAATGACATGCTTTATACCTTATATCCACATATTTTTCAACAATTGTTTAGCCAAAATTGTTTTAGCTTTTGTTTATTCATTTTTTCCCACTGCATGCTGGTTAAGACTGTCAGCAATTAATTAATGTCTTTTGAAGTTGCAGGCTTAATGAATGCCAAGAAAATAGTGGGAAACATTTTGAGCCAAATAATACATTAATGTGCCCCTCGATTTCAAACCCATGATTGTTTAGGATGCCTGAAGTCGCTCCACTCCACTAGGGTGTTCAAATTTTTGTAGAGGCTCCCCAAACAATCCCTTGTGACCCTGAGTTAACTGTCAATCTGAGGCTGGCTCTTGCCAAGGAGAACTTGTGGGTGACGCAAGAACAAAGGGTCCCCAAGCAGGGTTAATACACTGGAGTCTCTTAAGCTGGGATACAACATCCCAGTGCTTCCCCCGTCCTGCTGCTTGACAGCCTCGCGTTTGATTTGAGTGTAACCAAGGGGGAGAAAATTTTAAAAAGAAAAAAAAAAGCAACATAAAACTTATTAAGAACAAATATTTTAAAATTACTATTCTGTCATATTTTATTGCAATTGTAATTTCTTAACCTACAGAAGTAGCAAGTAATGTCTGTGGGCGGGGGGAACACATTATTGCCATTCCCCCAAACAGCAATCTTACCTGGCCAGGTTGGGAATCCTAAACATCTTTATTGTGTCTTTCTGAAGCACCTAAAGCTTCTACAGTTTCTAGAGGCAGTAAGTTCTGTGGCTTTCCTGCCCACTATGTAAACAGGACTTCCTTGTCATTCCCTAAAATTCACTCTTTTGGGTTTCAAGAGATGTCTCTCAGATTAAATGTCCCAGGAACTATCAAAGCCTGCATTCACCTGACACTTGAACTTCAGTTATATAATCATACAAACTTTCCACCTCCACCTATTCAGGTTTGACTCTTAAGTATTTTGCTTCCAGGTGTCACTCTACCACTTACCAGGTATGTGACCTTGAGCAAGCTACAATAATGTCTCTGTTCCTTCATCTTTAAATACAAGTAATAGTATATATCTCAGAGGATTATTATGAAATTTAAATTATTCATTGTACTGAAAGACTTCAATGAGTGATTTCCATGGTAAGTGTTTAATAATTCTTTTTTGGTATCATTAATCTACAATTACATGAGCAACATTATGGTTACTAGACTCCCCCCATCATCAAGTCCGCACCATATAGCCCATTACAGTCACTGCCCTTCAGCGTAGTAAGATGCTGTAGAATCACTACTTGTCTTCTCTGTGTTGTACAGCCCTCCCCGTGCCCCCCCCAATACATAATGTCTGCTAATCATAAGGCCCCTTTTTCCCCCTTATCTCTCCCTTCCCACCCGTCCTCCCAAGTCCCTTTCCCTTTGGTAACTGTTAGTCCATTCTTGGGTTCTGTGAGTCTGCTGCTGTTTCATTCCTTCAGTTTTTTTTCCTTTGTTCTTTTACTCCACATATGAGTGAAATCATTTGGTACTTGTCTTTCTCTACCTGGCTTATTTCACTGAGCATAATATCCTCTAGCTCCATCCATATTGTTGTAAATGGTAGGATTTGTTTTCTTCTTATGGCTGAATAATATTCCATTGTGTATATGTACCACCTCTTCTTTATCCATTCATCTACTGATGCACACTTAGGTTGCTTCCATTTCTTGGCTATTGTAAATAGTGCTGTGATAAACATAGGGGTGCATATGTCTTTTTGAAACTGGGCTCCTGCATTCTTAGGGTAAATTCCTAGGAGTGGAATTCCTGGGTCAAATGGTATTTCTATTTTGAGTTTTTTGAGGAACCTCCATACTGCTTTCCACAATGGTTGAACTAATTTACATTCCCACCAGCAGTGTAGGAGGGTTCCCCTTTCTCCACATCCTTGCCAACATTTGTTGTTGTCTTTTGGATGGTGGTCATACTTACTGGTGTGAAGTGATATCTCACTGTGGTTTTAATTTGCATTTCTCTGATGATTAGTGATGTGGAGCATCATCTTTTCATATGCCTGTTGGCCATCTGAATTTCTTCTTTGGAGAAGTGTCTGTTTAGATCCTCTGCCCATTTTTTAATTGGATTATTTGCTTTTTGTTTGTTGAGGTGCATGAGCTCTTTATATATTTTGGATGTTAATCCTTTATCATGTTTAATGATTTTAACTATTATTTTCACCATATACATAGACAATGTCTACGCTTTAAAATACTGATCAGCTAATAGTGCCTACTTCTAGAGTGAAAGAATAGAAGAATTGGGAGGGAACATGAGAAAAGTGACTTTGAAATCATATCCAACCAATAATAATAATACCACTTTTTTATATGGCACTTACCATTTATCAGGCATTGTTTAAAGAGTTTTATGTATATTAGGCCATCCAGTTCTATGACTCTGTAAGGCATGTACTGTTTATTGCCATCACCGTTTTACAGATCAGGAAACTGAGGCAGAGGCAATTAAGTAACTTGAACAATGTCACACAGCTAGTAAGTGGCAGAGCTGGGGTTATCCCAGGAGGTCTGCTGACAGATTCTATACCCCTGACTATTATCTCATATTGTATCTCACAATGGTAGCTGAATGAATGTTAGTTATTATATTTTTAGCGTTATTAAAAATGTTGCCACTTCTGTCGTTAACCCTCATCTTTTTAGAAAACTTCAGCTCCGGAGAACAATAGCTGAGAAGGTGCAGCGGAGCGTGTCCTTCCAGAGCATCGTGGGCACCGACAGGGTGGGAAAGCAGGCCTCCTCATCCAGCAGTGCCACAGAAATTGGAAGGACTGGGCAAGGACAGGAAATCAAACTCAGTGTAGCTCTGATTCTGACTGAGTCTATATATTCACACACTCAGTGGCAAAACAGTCATGAAAATCCTAAAGTTAACTTTTCAGTAAACTGCTCTGAACCATCAAGTAAAACTATTGAGAAACAAGATGTGGGTGGGGAAGAAAATGCAAAGAATATACAGATCAGGGCAGCAAAGTGGTTGAGTGGGAGACATCAACAGAAAGGAAATGATACATTCATGACACCACCCCCACCCCCACCCCCGCAAATAGCCTGAACTACTTTAAGATAGGGCACATTAAGTCCTCTTTAAGTTGAGCCAAGAGGTGGTATAGTGCAGGGCTTGGCAACCTATGGCCTGTAGGCATTATACCGCCTGCTGTTATTTTTGTATAGTCCTAGGAGCTGAGAATGATCTTTATTTTTCCAATGGCTAAAAAAGAATATAAGAATATATCTTGTGACACATGAAAATTATATAAAATTCATACTTCAGTTTCCATAAATATCATTTTATTGAAACTCAGAAAATCTGTTTGCTTACGTATTGCCTGTCTTCTTTCTCTCTACAACAGCAGAGTGGTCCCCACAGAGATCATAAGAAGTCTAAATGGTTCCTATCTGGACCTTTATGGAAAATGTGTCCACTGCTAACATAGTGCAATGGAATAGTTCCTGCCAAAACTATTCATTAGTGCCGCAAGGATAAAAATCGGTGCATTTCTGTTGCCTCAGGTTTCTTCGCCTATAAAATGAGAGATTTGGCATTGCCACATTGGTTGTCAAACTAACGCCTCAAGAATGCAGGGGTGGCTAGGAGCAGTCATTGAAGGGCAAGAGAAAGAAGTCAACAAAGACCTCGGCCCCAGCTACAATCCCCTTGTTCAGCCGGAACCAAGACTCTTGTATCTGATCTTCTAAAAAAAATTTTGAAGACCGGACTGAGTGCTAGAACTAAAAACCAGATTTGACCACCACTGAAAGGACTCCTCTGACTGTGGGTAGGCCTTGTTATGCCCTCTCACTTTCTTAGCTTGTCCCCACAACCATGGCAGGTACAGCTCTCTGGATTTCCACCTGTCGGGACTTGTCCTAGATAGGGCAGGCTGGTCCACTTGCAAAGTCCATATGTTGGTCAGTAAAAAATGTTAATCCCTTTCATTCAAAGCTTTGGGTCTGTATACTAATGGCAGACCTTTGTTCCTTAAAAATACCAAGAATAAGCCCTGGTGTAAGTGATCTGAGGTTTCAAATTTCTAAATACATCAGTAAGAAACAGAGGATAGTTTCTTGCATGGAAGGAAAAAGTCATTAAAGAAAAGGGACTAAAAAACTGGAAATTAGCCCCTGAATTTCAATCCTTTTATGCAAAAAAGAATATGCTACCTCAAAAGTGAAAGATTCCATTGGCAAAGTTGGTTGGATGAGAGAAATATATGCCTGATATTGACTAACCATTTCACCCTTCCCTTTTTATTTTACTTTACTTTGATCCTCTGATAGAACCATCAGGTGACTGGTTGTTTGCCCCAATGCTATGATAATAGCCTTTCACAAAATTTCATTTGTTTCCAGAGGTTATTAAAGAACAGAGCATTCTCTGGCCCTTTGTAGATGGGTATGCTTATACTGGATGGGAAAAGATTTTAAGACACTTTTTTCCCCCTCTTGGTGATTTTGCATTTAGGAACTCTAGGTTATTTTTACAGACTAATTTCCATTTAGAGATGGCAAAGATGCAACTTTATGGTTCAAAGAGAAATGCTTAACATGTCTTATAAAAAATGTATAGGACTTCTCCAACATCAAATAACTCTTGGGATAGTACAGCTTGAAGGGCTAAGTACAAATGATATGGAAACACATTCAAAACATACCTGAATTAAAAAATTATAAGGGAGAAAGACTCTGGGCAAAATGTATCATCGTCTGGAAAAGCCTAACTCATTTAGAAAGCTATTAGAAACATTTTGCTAAATACACCACAACTACGATTTCTTGTCCCTTTGGAACTGTTCAGTGGAGAAAAAAAATGTCTGAATGTGGAGATAACACACAATATTCTTGATGCCATGGTTTCAAATTGAAATAGTCTGCCTTGTTTTCTTTCTGATGCTCCCGTGTGCTTTTGCTCTGAGCTGTTAAACTGGCCAGGGCAGCAGCAGCTGCATTGCACTGGGGTGTGAAATTATCCTTAAGCATATTTGGTGAAGAAGTTAAGTTTATTCATTGTCATCACAAAAGTAATTGCAAGGACAGTGAAGCAACTGAACCTGGTGTTGTTTGGACAAAATAAGAATTCCTTGTTTCTCTGCAAATACATATTCTGCAATCATTTTTTTTTATTGGAAATTTTTATCAGAGACATCGAGCATTTAAGAGAATCTAGATTTAGTTTCAGTTTCACCTCCTCTCTTACCTTGTTTCCCACCCCTTTTCTCTGAAAAGTGACCAGGGTGTTCCCATCTCCCAGGGCTCTTGGGAGAGGTCTCTTTTTAAGCATTCTTCAGAGAATGGCATTATAGTCATTAGAATCATGGCATAATGGAAAGGCAAATGGAAGCCAGCAGCACAGATTTTTAACAAATGGTTATGAAACTTCTACCATCATAATTCACTGGAATCCAGTGGTCCACTGATGAGGCAAGTGTGGCCCTGACTTGGAGTTCAGTATGGATATTACAGCAACGGAGTAACCCCTTCACTGAACATTTCCCAACTACAGAGCAAGAATAAGTATAGAGAAATGAACCGATTCTTCTCAGAGGTGGAAAAGCCTCTCTCCCCCTTAGTGAGAGTATCCCACCTAATAACGTGCTTGAAACGCTCAAGTAGGAAGAAGACAAGACTGAGAGTAAAATTCCTTCGTTCTGACCCAGTCTGCTCCCTGGTTTTCTTTTCTCACCTATGATAATTATAACTGCCCTGGGCTTCTTGATTGTGAAGTGCTTAACCTACTTCTGTTTTGTGTTACATTTTTATCGGACACCTTTATTTAAATATATGTAAATATATGTAAAGTGACCAGCCCATGTCTCAGTGCAATGACTCTATGCACCTGACTCCTCACATCCCCCAAGTTTAGAAACATTATTAGTGCCATTTTGGAGGACAGAGGCCCTGCAAGGTTAAGCTTGCTTAAGTGGCCCAGCCAGTATTTGAACCATGTCTGACTTCAAAGCCTGTACAGGCTCTTCTAAAACAGTGTTACGCAGACACTGAGGACCCACTGAGGGGCTTCAGAGTTATCTATGATATTTGTAATGTCTTTTGTTCTAAAAAAAATAAAATGGTGGAGAATGTGCATTCTCCTTATCCATCTGATAAGTTTATATAAGGCAGGTTGTATCTCTCTTGGATGAAAAAGTTAAAATGAAGCACTGCCATGGTCCTAGTGGTCCACATCTGCATTTCAATCTTCCTCCTTTACAGCTCATTCTCTATGGAGTAGCCATATTTTTTCTTTAAAAAAAATAAATTCCTTAAGCAAATTCCTGCAAATATTTCCCACTGCCTTTGGGATGTCCTTACCACACTTTATGAGAACCCACATGATCCACTTCTCCAGCCTGGTCTTCACTTCTTCCACCGCCCCCTATACCTCCACTGGCTAAGCACCCAGAGGACAGGAGGACAGGAGGACATCTGGGGATTTTTCCCCCATACCTTTAGTACAGGGCCTCAAAAACACAGAACAGGCACTCCCCAGACAAATGCTTTTGAGTGAATGGATGCTTCCATTGCACTAGATAATACTGTTCTGATTGCTGAGAGCTTAGAGGAGAAACAACAAAACAAACCAAAACCAAGCAAACCTAAGAAGCAAATGACATGACAAAATCAATGAAAGGCCAGATCACGGCGTGTCACACTGAAAGAACACTTCTCAGTTTTTAAAAAAAAAACGAGTGGAAAATGTGTCTTCCCACATGCTCGCAGTGGTGCAACATGCTGAAGAAAGGTCCTACCAGAGCCACAAAGCAAATATCACTTTAATTTCCTCAAAACAGCACTATCAGTCACATTGTTAAAGTTGCTAATTTGTTTTTATACTTTTGAGTTTAGCTTGAGTTCAAACCATATCATGTAATCATATAGTATATGTATTTACGCTTACTTGTGTCATAGAAATTGGGTATTCATTTATATGTTAATATTTACATATTGTTAAAAAGAAATAACAGGCCCCAAATGGAGTCTGTGCTCAGCCTCACATCAGCAAACCAAGACTTAATACCTAACCTAACTGTGGTTTCGGCCTCTCCCAGGAATGTCATCCTAAGTGGTCAGGTTTGTCTAATGCCCCGGTCAGCACCAGTGAGGTAATCTGCCTGACAGACCCCTTATGTTCCCTAAAGGAAGGCGAACTTGCTCAAAACAATCCACCCTTTTCCCCTTCTGCCTAAAAAGTCTTCCATTTTGTACAGCTATTTAGAGCTCCTTTCTAGCTGCTAGATGGGAAGCTGGCCAATTCATGAGTCACTGGATAAAGCCAATTACATCATCAAATTTATTCAGCTGAATTTTGTTTTTTAACAATATAAATTAGTTTACTTATAAATTATAGATTTACAAGCTACGTAAGCATACTGAGCTTCTACCCGGTTTCTTATCATATGAACTAGCATTATTATAAGAAGAAACTTAACTGGACCCATATGTTACTCAAGTCTGGGAAAACACTGCTTTATTCCATGTTGTTTCCAACTGCCCATTTCTTAAATATCTTTTGAAATCAAATAGTTATTAATTACATATTAAATATGAATTGTGATTAAAGATCATGGGCATATAAATTGTTGAGAGGAAGAACTTCTATGCATCTCAAAGAGATGATCAAAGAATTTATATCACCCTTCAAGCAATTTATGATAAACATCCCAGGAGGGAGAAAGTTTGCACAGTGTATTAAATCAGTGGTTCTCAAAGTGTGGGCACAGGCATAGTAGGACCAGCATCTCCTGGGAACATCCCAGAAATGCACATTCTCAGGCTCCATCTTAGACCTATCTTGCCCAGAAACCTAAGGGTGGGGCCCAGTTAGCTGTGTCCTAGCCTTACACCCCCACGTGATCCTGATGCCCCCAAACTTGACATCACTGGAGGAGATAATGGCTTAGAT
This sequence comes from Manis javanica, assembly GCF_040802235.1. NCBI lineage: Eukaryota > Metazoa > Chordata > Mammalia > Pholidota > Manidae > Manis > Manis javanica. The sequence continues at coordinate 112,320,874 of NC_133164.1, forward strand.
AATCTTAAGAATTTAGTTATACAATAAAGAAATAGCTTTCCCCCGAAAAAGACTCAGTTTACAACGGGTTTTTAATTTTAATTTATAAAATACGTTGCCCTTTAATGATCATCACAGTTTTTTAGTTTCCTCCCTTCCTTCCTTCCTTCTTCTTTTCTTTAGGCTACAAAGGTCAATGCCAGTCAAACAGTCAAACTACCTTTTGGATAAAATATTAAATCAAGCAGTAAATGTAATCATTGAACGCAATTAAACACAGAAGTGAAAAATGAAGACACGTATTCCACCGTCTGCGTCTGCCCACAGCCTGAGGAGAGCATAAGCCTAAGTCCACGTGGGGCAGCGACGGTCTGCACAGCCTTCTCCCAAATGAGGTCTGGGAAGTATCCCGAACCTACTGTGTGGTCTAGGAGTCTGCATTTGAGTCTCAGACGGTAGTCACCACAATGCCATCATTTTTATTGGTTGTGCCCTCTAGAACCCTGAAGTTTGTAATTCTCCTAGAACAGGCATCTTTAAAGCCAGGAAGCTTCCAAAGGGAACGAGTAGCAGTAAACTTGCAAGTTCACTTATCTTGAATTAGTCTGTGGGAGAAATGGAAGTGCAGTTTCCTCAAGAAAGATCAGAAAAAGGCCAATTATCTCTTTTAAAAATACCATTTAAAATAATAAATTGTTTCCCTACAAATTTCCTCATCGGCCCCTGAGCGTTTTTTTGTATTGTTCAAAAAACCACAGCCTCTTCTGTAAAGAAAGACACCACGTGACCCAACAAGCCCTCCGGGAGAACACAGAGAACACAATAACCGGGTCGTTTATCTCAGAGGCTGGGTCCCTCAGCAGCAGGGGGCTTGGCGCCGAGGAGTGCTTTTCACACCAGGTCTACCGATAAAATTATCAGCTGGGAGAGAAAAGTGGCTCCTGTTGTGCACTGAGTCACAACACAGCTAGGAATCCAAAGCAGCCTCCCCAAAGAAGCTACTTTTGCAGGGAAGTCATTGCAGAAAAGGGAGTCAGTTGGAAAGAAGCAAAAGGAAAATTAGATTCAAAAGAAATTGCATCTGATCTTTGAGAGACACACTCCCATTGTATATGTGTCCCTTTTCTTGGCTGTAACCTGTTTAACCATAAAAAGGCCCTCCGTCCCCTAATTCCAAGGACAATTTATGAATACGAGTGCTTGAAAGCAGCCGTCTAAGGAATCTTTTCTGAGCTGACAGCAGTGGGAAGAATCAGTACTTATTTATTGACTGGTTAATGTGTTTATCTGTGCTAGGATCACTCTTTCCTTTCTCCATCTCTAGGACAAGTTATCCAAAAGCCATTAATTCATTTTGGAATTCATGAATTCAAAATCTATTGTAAGTTCAAAAGGTTTTCTTGGAACCAAAATCTATAAGGAGTTCATAATGGTAGCAAACCTATTTTCTTTTCTAAGCGAAGAAAGTCATAATAAATAAGATAATTGTTACCAGTATTCATAAGGGGTAAGATACAGTTCAACACTATCCTATGAAAAATAAACATAAAATAGCCAACCATGTCTTAATGGGTCAAGATGTTTGATAGACATTTTCATGGAAAAAAATGGAAATTTCTGCCTTTTGATGGTTTAAACGTAAACTCAGAAAAGAGTGTTTCTTAAGATTCCTAAGATAAGAAACCTGCTCTTGGTAATTATTTTTAAAGTGACCAACTCAGAGTCATCTTCCAGAAGTAAAAGTAGTGTCACTCACAGCATGGGAAGAACATAAATTTGGGGCCAAGGCAGTTTATAATTCAAATCCAAGCTTTCTTTGTTGGCTGTGTTTCTCATCCGATTGATTCATCTGGTATTTACTTCTTTGGTACTTATTATGCACTGTTGCTGGGTTCTTGGCCAACAAAAACGAATAGAAAGGAGGCCAGCAGAGCTGGAGGTAAATGGGAGAGGAGAGAGAAGGGCAAAGAGTTAAGGCAGAGCCAGGCTGTGTAGTACCCTGGGGCAAAAACAGTTTTCAAGTCACCCTTAGTAGGAGAGTCCTTGGAGGGATTCCATCAGAGCAGAGATAAGATCTGCTGTGTGTTTCCAGCGGGACCACTGCCTGCTCTGCAGAGGGGGAGCAGACCCAGTGAGGAGGCTTCTGGAATCATCTGGGTGAGCGATAATGTTGTCATGAATGAGGGTGCCTGGTCACTGGATAGACTGTGAAGGTAGAGCCACTATAACTTGCTCATGGACTTAATTATGTGTGTGAGAGAAGACAAGGCAAAGATAACTCCAAGATTTTTGGCCTAAGTGGAATAATAATTAACTGAGACTCTAGAAGAAGCCTAAGTGGAATGATAATTAATTGAGACTGTGGAAGGAGCAGGTTAGGGTCAGGATGAAGGTGAAATATCAAGAGCCCATTTTTGACAGATTAAGTTTAAGCTGTCTGTTAGATATCCAAGGGGTTATGGCGCCTAAAGATTCAGGAAAGAGAACACACCCAAGGACTAAATCTAGAGGGACTCCATCATTAGAGATCAAAATAAATAGAAAAATGGGGAAAAGAGAAAAAGGCAGAGAAAGAACAGGTGAAGAATGTGAGAAAAATTAGGAGACTGTGATGTTATAGAAGCAATGTGAAGGAAGTGACTCAAGAAGAGAGTCATGCACTGTATTAAATGCTTCTGAGGACAAGTCAGATAAAGACAGATTCAATCACTGGATTTAGCAATGTGAAGACCATCCAACAGTGATATTCAAGGGCCAACTTTTGGTAAAAGTGGTTTCAATGAAGTGGTAGAATGATGGCCTAATTGAAATGGAGAGAAGAGAGAAATTGGAGTCAGCTAATATAGAAAGCCCATTCCAGGAGCTGTCAGAAAAGGAATGAGTAAAATGGGGTTAGCAGCAAGAGAGGAAAGTAGGGTCAAAGGAGGATTTAAATATTTTTTAAGACTGGAGAAATAATAGCATGTTGTAAACTGATGGAAATTATTCAATAGAGAAGGAAAGAATTGCTGATGCAGGAGAGAGAAATGAGAATTGCTGGAGGGATATCTTTCAGTAGATAAGGAGGCATGCAGCACAAAAGAAGGGCCAATCTAGTTGGGAACATGACCAGTTACTTTCAGGATCTGGCAGAGGGAGTAGAGTGTATGAAAGTTGGTACAGAGTGAAAATGATAGCAAAGAGTGAAGATGTCATTGGCCATCTAACAGAGTAAAAGTGTGAACCAAGTTGTAATGACTGAAACACAGCATGACTGTCAGGCAGCATCCAGCGCCCACTGAGGCTAGTTGGCTGAGAACATGGTGTGTGATTTTTCTCCAGCAACCTTTGACTGCTCATGGGCTGGGCAGGGTAGGGGAAGAGTTAGGGTTAGTCAAGGGCGTTGGCCAAACAGTTACAAAGTGAAGGAAGGGCAAGGCAGATGAGAGTGTATTCAAGAGAGCAACTACAGTGATTGAGCATACTATTTAAGGTGAGTAAAGAAACAAGTGAAGATACGAGATGGGTGAAGGATTGTAGAAAGGGGGTGGAATTGATGGACTGAAGATGGGAGTAGATGCATAAGGGAGAGATAACATATAGACATGAGATTAAACCTGGGTGTTTCCAGGGAGAACACATGGTTTTCTATTGTCAATGGGAATCAAAGAAGACACCTGTCTCATCTTCACACTCAGTAGCATATGGTATTTGGGACAGAAAACAGCTACACCTTGAAAGGTCTTCATCGTAAAGCACAGGGAAGAGCTGGACTTTCGTCCGTAAAAGGGCGGTTAGAAATATATGAACTTGATGTTCTATTTTTATACTTCAGAGCTCCTCCATTAAAACAAGAAGGTAAAGGAAACAACCACAGCAGAGATTGAGGATATGGGGAATTTTCAGAGGGCAAATGTGAAAGGGGTTCAGAAGGTAGGGATGGGAGATGGAGTCAGGGAGGGTGCTGCTCAGAGGCATGTGGATATTAGATAAAAGGAGTGAGCGATGACCCCAGGGGCATGAACCTCACTGAATGTCAACCAGGCAGGTTCAGATTAGTCTCTATGGCCCCCAACCCTCCGCCTGCCTGTTGAGGACATGAGCCTTGGGGAACGTGCCAGGAGCAGGACAAGCTATGGGTCCTGCCTCATTCCAGAGAAGTGATCTCACCCTTAATGGGCACTTGATGTGTTAATAACAAACCTAGTTCTAGTTACTGTCTACACTTAAAAGTAATAAAACACCATTTATTAAAGCTTATTCTAAAAATCAAATTTGTCTGAACCATGTGAACTATCATTATTTTAAACTAACTTTGGCTTCAATTAGTTTAAATGTATGTCTTTAAAAAAATATTCCATTTATTACATAATCCTTTAACCCTATCATTTTATGAATGTGTTCTTTGCACAGAGCTGTCAGCATTATCTGCTTGACTGAGTATTACCAATTTGTCAAACGGGTTGCAGGCAGCATTCAGGGAAGGCATTCCTACCACATCAGCCACAAGGCTGCAGATTCCCTTGGCTTCTTCCACCTTATTTTCCGTGCTCCTTGCTCACTGCCTGGCTGCTGGTGTCCCATGCGCACAGATCACCTGCCCGTCACTGTCTGTTCCTGAAGTTCCCTCCTTTCTGCCTGCTCAGTACCCCACACCCTCTTGCTTCTCAACAGAGTCGTCACAGGTGCTAGGAGAAATTAAATCACTGTGGAGTAATTAGCATTAAGCAACAACTGATTTGAAGGTAAAAATGGGTACTTTCATGAACAGATAGAAAGAAGAGCACTTGTGAACGCAGATAGACTTTTACTAGAAAAAAATATGTATGCCTCTTAATTGGGGAGTCTGTGAAGAAGGGCTCACTTAATAGTAGCCTTCATGTACTCTTCACTGGAACTTCTTATTTTCATTCCCCTCCCCCATATGTCCATCACAGCACCCCCCTGCCCCAGAATCAAGAGTCCTGACATGTCAGCACACACCCCAAACCAGGAGCGATGGTATGCTGTTCTCTTTCTAAAATACCATTTCCTGTACTAGAACAACCATTGGCTGTTCGCTTTTCTTTTCACAGCTACATTTTATTAGTGAGAAGAGCTCTTTTTGAAAAAAAAAAAGAAAAGAAAAAAGAAAGTGCCATCAAACATTTGGTTGTATTAATCTCCCATCTGTAAAACACACTTTACTGGGATCATCAGCAGGGTATGTGTTCTCTCTGAGTTTGTTTTCTTGGGAATGGGAATTTATTCAAGTAAATTAATTTGCAACAGATACAGCTATTGCTGGATGGATGGATTTTTCTCTTGGCACTTTGAGGTGTAGCTCTGCGGGTATCTGGGCTATTGGCACTCACTGAAGTCCTTAGATTGTCTGCCAGACCCATTTCTATAAGGCTGTAAGAAAGGATGTGTAATGATTTTGCAGCTCAGAACACAACTTGGCCATCTAGCTTCCAGCTCTATTTAAGCATTTAAATAAATTCTGTAAACTTGTCCTCCTAGATTCATAGATGTGACCTTTTAGTTGCTTTTCTTTTTTTAACTTGTTAATAGGATACGTCCACCATTTCCACACCCTGTTTTGAGTATTATGAGGATTCTATTCTACCACATAACAACAAAACCTCTTGAGGTTCAGTAATTTACAACAATCCACTTAGAGTTAGCCAATTCTGGAAATTCCTCCAACTAGAGACATTCAGAAAGTACTTCACGATCATATCCTATCACTCTGGATGCAATAAAACAGAGTCAGTGGGTAGACTTCCCCCCATGCAAATGTGGTGTCTCAACAGATGGTTACATAGGGCCTTGATCAATCATTACAAAGAAATGGATATAAGGATGAATGGTTAAATTGCTTTGGGTTTCTGTTTGTTTTTAATTGTACCCTTAGTGCTTATTTAAAAACAAAATTCAACCAAAGGGATCTGAGGGAATATTAATAAATGTGTAGTCATCAATCTATAGAGAAGTTTGATAGAAAATGAGATGTACTAGAAAGCCTTCCACTATAAAGATGTAGAAATTCTCTCTCACAAATTTTCATGCAGTCAATGATATTCCTTGAACATTGACTATCCCAGCACACTCAGATACGGGACACCATCGAAGGTGGTTGGCCCATGTAGAGGTGCAATGATAAAGACCCAGCAAGAACAGTCCTGTTTACACAATAAAGGCAGAAAATGAGGAATTCAGTGCCTGTCTCCTGAAACTAATTTTACAAAAGCATTCCTTTTCTGTACTTGGCCTTGGGTACTTATCTGCTCTGTGTGTCAGTTTCCACCATCCGTAAAAGGGGCGGTTAGAAACATATGAACTTGATGATCTATTTTTATAGTTCAGAGCTCCTCTATAATATTTGATTTTTATTTTAACACCTTGTGAGATATTCTCTTAAAAACCCTAGACTAAATTTTAAATGTGATAACGAATTCTCCAGTTGTTTTATTTTCCTAAAGTAAATGTGCCTGCATTTTAATCAAAACACAAAGAGTATTTTACCCAAAGAATGTTCTTTTAGTGGGTCTTCTAAAGTTCAGGAAGAGGTCATCTTAATGCAAAGAGTTCCTGGAGGAGAAGAAAAGCAGCAGACACCCCTGAGGACTCAGAGTAAGTGGAAAGAGCACAAGAGCCAAGCTGAATACAGAAAGGCCCACTCACAGCAGAAGGCAAATTTGCTTTCCCCATTAGCTGAAAAACCTGTTAGAGATTTTTCAGGCAGGAGGGAAACAAATTGTAGGGAAAGGAAATTGTTTTTCCTGGTTTCCATCTGCTGGACTCCTGTTCACAGAGAAGGAAAATCATTGGGAAGAAAATGCTAGGCTCTAAACAGAAGTAACATTGACCCTGAATTGCCCTTTTCCTACATGTGATTTTCCTATACCCTTTAAGAATATGTGTATTATTGCTTCTTTTGATAGCTTATTGAAAAAAAAAAAAAACTCCAGGGAAGTTAGACTAGAACTGGGCTGTTAGTTTGCCCCTTATGAGGTCAAGTCTCAGGTTCCTATAAAATAGCTGAGTGACAGTGATGACCGTTCACTCTTCTCTTCTGACTGACTGGTTCCAACAATACATATTTCAAATGGCCCCTTGTGGGAAAAAGAAGCTGAAGGAGGGTGTAAATCAATAGGACAGCAGTTCTTTAATAGTCAGAGCTTCTGCAATCTTTAATGTTCCCATCCTCATGGGAGAGCAGCTATTCTGATTCTTGTTAAAGGAAAGGCTGTAATACTCTCCACAAAATGGATTGATTAGTCAATAACCAGATGATTTGTCTGTGTTTACCTTGATCATTTTCTATTCCTTTCCCAATTGAGATTATTCTTAGACTTCTAAATTATTATTCTTTAAGTATTAAATTTTATAAAATAAAGGTGCTTCTTATTCTATAAACTATATACAACTTTTATTCTATTAAAAAAAATCTTCACTCATATTTTCTTGTCTTGATTCTTAACACAATTTGAAAAGCAGCTATTAAAGATGACCTTGTATAATGTGTACATACCCAGGAAGAAATAAGCCTCAGTAAGATGTTTGTGTATTTTGCCTGGTTTTTCCCTGTCTGAGTGCAGACACAACTCTAATAGGCAGCTAAGTCCTTTGCCTACACTGTCCTATTCAGTAGCCACTAGTCAGAGGAGAATGTTTAGATTTAAATTAGTAAATATTAAATAAAATAAAAAATTAGTTCTGCAGTTGTCCTACCCACACTTCAATTGTTCAGTAGCCACATGGGAGTAATGGCTACCTTAATGCCATTACCATCACATTTCCATCACTGCAGAAAGTTCTATTGGACAGTGATCTATACAATTTGAGTTTTTATGTACAGCAATGCTCAGGGAGGTTTTAAACCAAACCTTCCAGAAAGTTAAAAAATATTTTGAGGAAAATTACTGATGTCACTCTCTGGAATACAGTTAATATAAGACTTATTTTAGAGGCAATTCTTGTTTTTGTGTGAAACCACAATTCGACACCTTAAACAATATCTTTTATCTTTGAAGAGTTGAATTGTTTCTTTGTATGTCTGTTTGCTAGTGAGTATTCACTTAGCCTTTTACGCCAGCCAGCAATTTAGGTTGCACTTTATCTCTACAGTGGCTTGAGTGATCATTTCAATATTCTACTAATTTTTGCTGATATTTTATTTAAAATAATTAAAAATGGTAATATTCATGAAAAGATGTGCATGTGCCATAATTGAAATATGACTAGGCCAACGGGGCAGATATGCCCAAAGTAATAAACTTTTAACTCAAATTGCATATTTTATTCAAGACAAAATGATGAAATTAGGTTATGTCCAAAGTAGAAAGTATATAGCTTTAGTTGGATGGTATATGACTCAAGGTATGAAATTAGGTTATGTCCGAAGTAGAAAGTATATAGCTTTACTTGGATGGTATATGACTCAAGGTAGGACAAGCTCAGAGGGACAGCACAGTAAAGGTTAATCTAGGATCCTGGCAATAAGTGTATGACTCAGCTCCTTCCATCTTATGATACCACTATCCACTGTGGCTTTACAAGAAAAGCTAAAGGATTTCTGGGCTCATGTATCTTTGAAGCATAGTCTATTAGCCAGAACTCAGTTCCATAGCCCCAAACTATGAATAAGGAAACTTGGAAATCTAGTTTTTTTCACTGCCTATTAAGAGGAAATCTTTGTGCAGCAACAGACTTACAGACTCCAAGAAGGCACTAGCGGTTACCAAAGGGAAGGGGTAGGGGAGGGTGGGTGGGGAGGTAGGGAGAAGGGGATTGAGGAGCATTATGATTGACACACATGGTGTGGAGGGTATCATGGGGAACACAGTGGAGCACAGAGAAGGCAAATAGTGACTCTGTGGCATCTTACTATAGTGATGGACAGTGACTGCAATGGGGGGTATGGGGGGACATGATAATATGGGTAAATATAAATAACCACATTGTATTTTCATGTGAAACCTTCATAAGAATGTATATCAATAATACCTTAATAAAAAAATTTTTGACAAAAAAAAGAAGAAATGTCTGTGATGACATATCAGATTGTTCCTGCCACAGTCTTCCCATACAGAAAATTCTCAGACATTTTCATCCGATTTCCCATTTATAGAACTCACTCACCCCCACTCCCCAACGAAGAAAGTCCATCTAGTCATTGCGGCTACCCTGGCTTCCAGATGTAAGAACGATTTGTATTATCAGCCTTCTTACAGTGTAGGTGTGGCTCCTCAAGATCTGGCAATTGTTTGGGTTAAAAATGGAAGGTTTAGACTCCCTATATCATCTCCCAGAATATAAAACACCACAGCAAGGACAGAATTCATCCAAAGGAACAGAATATGGACACAAAGCAGTCATTATTTCATAGCAATTTCTATATCCCTTTGGCACAATTTGTGAAGTCTCTGCACCCCCACCAAGGGACAGGTCTCTGTTACAGGCAGGCTTGATTCTGCTTGCCAGGATCAACATCCTGGGCCATTGTTCATAGTGGTTTCTAGCTCATATTCTCAGAGGCTCTTCCTTATTCATTATCCTCACTAACAACATGCAGAGTGTGGAGAAATGGGGGCTGTACCTGAGGGCTGTTCACAGTCTTTGACGTCTGTCTCCTGTTCATGGAAGGCTGGAGGCCCAACAATTGTTTTAAGGGTTGAATGCAAGTCCTATGAGTAAAGACTCATGGCTTCTTTGTCAACATAATTCAATAACGTAGTAGGTTTCTAATCCCTTCGTCTTCAGCCAATTCCATGTGCTAGTAATGACAGCCAAAATTCTTTCTAAACACGGTTCTCAGTGTAGTAGTGACTACCTCCTGGGGTTACATGAGAAAAAGCACCACATCCTTAGCTTGGTCTTCCCCCTGAGTCACCTGAGTCACCTGAGAAATTTGGCTGAAACTTTGTCACCCAAAACCTTTTAAAAGATTTCTACAAGCAGTTGGATTTCCCAAAATCCAGGGCCCTGAATCTCTGGAGCTCTCCTTCTGTGTCTGCTTGCAATCTATTTCATTCTTACCTGCAACTTGCCTGTTCAGCTAGTGCACAACTGTACAACTTGTATCCGGTTGCAAGGAACACTAGAGCAGTTCTGTGTTCCAGACTCTTTCAGTAGGGCTGTAAACTGGGAAGGTGCAAAGTCTACCTTTCAATATATAATTGGTGATAGTATGTTTTTTAATATTTTGCATAACATGCACCACAATCTTTTTAGGTTCCCACATCAGTTTCTTTACTGCTTGTCCAACTGCTAAGTAACTGCCAAATATTTCAGGTCATTGCTGTAGCAGCATCTCACCGCTAGTACCAAACTTATCAGCCATGGATTGACCAAGTTCACAGAAGTCTTTCAAAGAATTTCAGATAGCAAGAGTTTTATTATGACACTGGTGACGGTGCCCGCCGTCAAAGTCGAACAGCCCCAAAGGGGAGGCGTGGAGCTGAACACACAAATCACTCTGAGAGGACGCCCAGTCAAGCTGGAATGGTGCCGTATAGCTTTTATTCTACCCTTTATTGTGCTGCAAGTTTTCTTTGGGTGACATGAGAAAACAAATAACGCAGACAACACAGACAGACAGACAATGGCTGCAGACCCAATGTGGCGCAGCACCTTTATTTTTATACTGCCTTTCTCGGACCTCAGCCAAGTGCTATACTCATCTTTCCCTTCTCACGGGGGGGCAGGCCAGAGCACCTCGTTGATTTTCTTAGAAACTGCCTGGTAAGCAGGGGTGGTGTTTTCACACGTCCTCAAGGTCTCCCTATTTTCACAGTGAGGCGTCTTGGCTCGTCTTTGAGGACAAGATACGTTTTTATGGGCAGATAACTTCCAAGGACGGCACCGGTTGCTCTCAAGCTTGTACTTTCCCGTGCTGCATTCAGACATGTGAGAAGACAAAGGCCGTCCCCTACACACTGGAAAGCTGGGGAAGTGCGGGTGGCCACCACCAAACAAATCGGAGCGCTCCTAAGAAGGCGTCACCAACTGTGAATACTTGCCTGACAGCCTTGAGCAGAAACCTGATTCCAGGATCTATCATTGCTCCTATCCATGTGACCTGCTCTGTGCTAGGACATTCACACCTTGTTTCAAAGCAGGAGCTGAGATTACAAATGGATCTTAGTTGTTTCTCATTAGTTCTGTCAAGGCTGCTTAATCCTGAAGCTCTATCTCTTTAACCAGGTTTCTCTGGCTGTGCTCTCCACTCAGCTGCATTCACTCTATATGCTCAACAATCCCGAAAATGGACCCCCATTCAAGGAGAACAATGGCATGTCTTTTAGACAACAGTAGTAGGACACATGGCTAATGGTCAATATTACATGGGTTACAATTTCAGAAATGTGTAGAGAAGGAAGATAAGTTTCTGTTGCTGATGATACAAATTGTGACTTCAGCAAGATGAACTATTTTCTTCAAATCTTGTATGATTTGGGCTGGATTGTGGTGTTTGGAGTTCAAAGCAATATAAATCTCTAGAAAGCCTAGCATTTTCTAGGGATGAGAGACTTACTAGTAGAATGGAATTCGAGTTGGAGGTTCAGTCTTTCCTGTACTCCAGGCCCTCTGTGTCTTTACAGAGGACTGAGCAATAGTAAAATATAATAGTAATTTATAATAGCAAAATACGAATCTTATAAAAATATATTTTTTGTAAACACAAGATAGTTGTATGCTACCAAGGGACCCCATACACTCTTTGCTCCCCATATTTTAGGAAGGCAACAGATTATCCAGTTGTTTGTTCTACCAGATTCACCATAATGGATGCTTTCGATGCTGTGGTTAAAGTTCAAGTATGTTTCAGTCACAAGTCTTTCTTTGTCTTCTTTCTCTGCACAAAGCTATAGAACTCTTCACCTATACCTGTCTAAATTGAAAGGCCATTCTATCTGTTTGCTCTATAAATAAACAATAAAAAGAAGCATTACAGTCATTTATAGGCAGCCAGAATTTTACTAGGAAAAAAAGACATGGAATGAATAATGAAACATCACCAGAGACCCCTAATGGTATCAGACAACCTGCCAGAAGACAGAAGAGGCGTAGTCCCAGACAGAGGTAAAAACAAGTAAATCAGCATGCTGTGATCCACCACAATAACTATTCAAGCCTCCCGGAAATAAATCCAAATCAACACACAATTGTTTTTTGTTAGCTTTTCCAGAAATAAATATGCGAAAGGGCTTTTGTTATTACATTTCAACTATTTAAAGCACACTAATAATCCTTCCTCCTCAAAATGCAAACCAACACATTTTTAAGCATGAAAATAAGGAAGGAAACTCTGTAAGGGATTCCAAAGAATAAAGGACACAGTGAAAATGAACGAGTTCTTCTCTTTACCCTCTTCTGTAATATGAGAACAGAGAGACACTCAATGAAATTAGCAGGCAGTAAATTTAGATCTAATAATAGGTAATACTTCATTAGCTGGGTATATGGAATTCTCTGCAGCAAGAGGTCATGAGATGAGTAGGGTGGCTAGATTTTTAAAAGGACTGGATCATTTTATGTCCATTAATAACTTCCTGAGTTTGGCAAGCAAAGAAAATGAGAAAGGTAATCAGATCACTTGTATCAGGATACAGACCAGTTGCTTCCGCTGACATTAGAAGGAACCGCTTCCCTCTTTTATAGGATATCTCACAACTGAATGAATGTGTCACATTTCTATGTATCTTCCTCTGAGCCATGGAGCTTTAAGTCATTACTAGAGAGAATATTCTAGGCCCATTGAATCAATATTCAAATGCTTAGAGCATGCTACAATAACCTACAAACTCAGGACTTACTCCTAAATGATGTAAAATAGACATTTATTAAACTGTCTAAATCAATGGGAATCTTTTCATTCATCACCTGCCTTCCAAAGTTGTGACTAGAGCAATGGAGCCATAGCTGGGAATTTTGTATAAGCCACTCAGGCAAAATCTCAGAGACAATTAGCCTGCTTTATATGCATCAGCATTACTATGAAGTGGAGGACAATAGAAGCTTCTTCTGAAATATTTTATATAAATGCAAATCAGACAGGCAGTCAAAATATTTCTAAACACCTCCTATGTGCTGGGCACTGTTTATGGATGGAAGAGTTGCAGCATGAATACAAGAGCCAAGTTCTGTCTTCGGGAAGCAGACAGCACAAGGGAGAAAGCAAATATTTATTTTTTAAATGCCCAAAATGCAGCGTTTCTTTTATTCTAGTCTTAGAGAAGTCAGTCACTAATTCAGATTTCGTTACTAACCCAGTCTGTGTAGGAAGTAGGAGGGATAATTGTTCTTATCACCCTGTCTGTGTTGGAACCTGAATGCATCACATTAAACATCAATGAATTATAAAATCTAGAATAATACTGTCCCCTGGCTATAAAGGAAATTATTTCCCCTAGCAAATGAGGTAGTTTGAAATGCTTCCAAAAGCAGTCATATGTTTGTTACTTGTATTAACAGTTGCATACTATCTTGTATATGCAGAAAACAATGGCATAGTTTGTGTGGCTAGATCCTAAATCCATTATTCTGTTTACTCATTAAGTAAGCAAACACTTACACTGCAGTCCAGTAAGGACCAGCGCAGAAGTTGAGGCCAGAAATGGAATGGGGCTGCAAAAATGTACTAGGAACGGATACATTGTTGAAGGCTTTATATACCTGGCCACAGACTTTGGGTTATCCAACAGGTGACAGATACCACTGAAGGTTCTGAGCTGAGTAAAAGCATCATTATATATGAGTTCTCAAAATATCACTCTGGTGGGAGTATAGATCTATTCAGATGGGAGGCAGAAAGATTTGTTAAAAAGCTATTGCAGTATCTAAAAGAAGGATGAGTAACTGAAGGTAATGTCTTCAAGAGTCAGTTGAGAAATGGCATCTGCAGAATGTCAGGATTAATTGAATATGGGGAGGAGGTTGAACAACTTCTCAGAGTAACTCCAAGGGACTGGATCATTCCATGATTTGAGATGTGAAAATGCTTCTTTAACCTGTCTCTATGTCAAAATCCCCTGTGGAGATTTATAAAAATATGGAGGCCCCTGCCTCATCCCTAGACATTATGAAATAGTAGGAGTGGAGTAAAAAACAGGCACTTTTTATACATTTCACAGGTGAGAGGCTGATGTGGAACCGGGACTGAGAAGCTCTGACACAGGACATATAGGATAACTGCAGATTTGGCTACTAAAGGGAAAAGATAACTTTCCTTTTGAACAGAATGCAATTTAGTTACTTGTGGAAATGAAGGCCCTAATGGGAAATGGGTCTCTTCCATGTTCTGTGCCTCGTCCAGAGGCTGACACCTAGGGCATCCCATAAATGTCTGTTTCATTGAAAGAGTGAATATAGGAGGTGACCAAAAACACAGAAGTAGATAATATATGAGCTGCACCTGTCATGGAGGAAAGAGGATGGGCTTTGTAAAGAGAACAGATGACCCTAAGCTCCAGCCCTGCCACTCACCGGCTCTGTGGCTTTGAATACATCACTCATTCCCTGAAACTCGGCTTCCTCAATTCTGAAACACAGAAAATACTGTTGCATTTCCAATGCTTCTGAAAGAACTAGCTTGATATATATGAAGACAGTATAACTACATACTGTAATAAACATATGTCACCTGGGATGGAGTATGAACTCAATAAAGAGAAATTAATATGTACTAATAATTATCCTTATCTGGACTTTGAGGTCAGTGGGGTCATCCAGGAAAGATTTGTCAGTCAAAAAGGACAATAACATACCCTGGAGTACACAAAGAGTAAAAAGGGTAGATAGAAGAACAAATAAAATTGAGAAGTGGGGCTAAGAGAGGAGACCCCAGACCAGAAGAGTTTCAGGAGGGAAGGGTAACCAGTGGTGCCAGGGGCGGTACAGAGGCCAAGTGTGCATTCGCTGAAAACTGACCACTGGATTTGGAATCTAGTTGGTCATTGGTGACTTTATTAACTACGCTTATATTGGAATGAAATGGGTTGGCTTGAGAAATACATGCTAGTCAAAGAAGTAGACAGTAGGTACATACTGCCCCTTCAACAAATTTAGGGCTCAAGAAAAATATTGAGAGTAACAGGTAAGGGGAAATCAGAGCTGTAGATATACGGCCACCTGGAGGACAAAAAATATTATTGGTTTTTTGGAGACTGAGTTATCTTGTTTCCACCCCAATACCTGGAGCACTGCCTGCTATATATTATTTTCAGTAAGCACAGTCCTAGTGTGCTGAATGAGCAAGATACTCAGGCAAGGGGGAGAAGGGGAGAGAGGTGCTACAGGGCTGAGAGGAAGCTCAGCCACAGAGGAGAGGCCGAGAGTCGGAGGAAAGAGGTGGGAATATGAAGGCTGAAAGCAATTCCTGCTGCATCTCTAACCCCCTACTTGGTTCATTTTGGCCTCTGCAGAGTTTGCCTGGGACTTTGGCCCCAGAATAAATGATGATCCCAAGATAGCCTGTTTACAGACCAAGAAAAAACCCGACCTTTATATTGCTTCATTTCAGAACCTGCCTGTTGGCCTCCCTGCCTCTTCCTCTGCGGCCTTCTGCATGCTGCCTGTGAATTAACTCCCAGATTTGGGCCCTCAGCCCCAGCAGGGACGGTTGTAAGCTTTCGGTCTTTCTTGTGTTCACAGTTCTTAACACAAAGCCTAAGTAATCAAGGCCAGAGGGAGAAGTGCCACATTTGCAGGGCTGTCACCTCAGAAAAAAGCCATCAAGACCATTTGATGATGTCTGCAAAGATAAGAGTCTAGCTAACTGGCTCTCTTGCCATGATTTCTAAATCCGGGGACTCATCAGTCCTCTGGCAACATGCAAACACTTTAAGCCTATATACAGACGGTTGAAAAAATTCTCCTAAGACACCTTTGTAGCATAAATAAAATACACAGAAGTTATAACTCAAATGCACACATACGCCAATACCCCCGCTCTTCAAACTCCCAGCTCCTTTGCTGCTCCCACCAAGCTTCTCCTGCACCTGCCTTATCACATGCTCTCCTTGTCAAGACCTCCTGCTCCACTATGATATGTCTTTTCTGATTCCCATTGGCTCAGGGTCTCCATATAGCTTACATACAGCTGTTAAATGAATCGATATAGATGTGATAATGACCGAGAGAAGGTGAAGTAGTTGGCTCCTCCAAGGGACATATTTAAAATAAATGAGGTCACCGGTCACACAGAGACTTGGGAGAGCCTTATCATGGGAAATGTAAGAGGTAAGAAGATGCTGGGGGCAGGAAGACTCAGCATATGACAGAGGCACAGGCAGACAGAGGCCGTCACTCTCTAGAGATCGGCAAGTGCTTATGAAGAACACTTTGCTATACCATTCTAAGCAATCTGCCATTAATTTTTTAAGAAATCTGAGATACAATGAAACTTGACCAATTCCTAGTAATCTGCCAGATCTTTTTCCTGAAAGGAAAGAAAGGATTATTGCAGTGGGGTTTCATCAACTCCCTCATGTTTCCTATTTGTTCTTATCAGTCCCCAGTGAGAGAGAGAAAAAAAGGCAACTATTTGAATCTGGAAAATGCTGAATATAAATTTGTAAAATATCGAGACATATCTTTAGCATCTTTAATTTCCTCAGGCTTCTTTGGACACTGTTTTGCTGCTAGTTGCAAGACTTTGGAAAGGAAAATGGGTACACAATTAGGTAGGCACCAGAGATGAAAAGGTAGCATCAACACAAAATGTTTAAATAAAAAAGAAAAATGAAACAATAAAAGGCTTTGAAATGTTTGCACAAGCAGGGTCAAACACCTTCACAAAATATCCTGCCTGCTTCTAAACTAATTTTGAGATAGTATTTTGCTTTGTGTTTAATGAAGTAGCTGTATAATGTTGAAACATAAAAATGAACATTTTAAGATACTCATTTTGATGCAATCAATGATCCATTTTTGTAGGATCTACCTGCCACTGGAGAGGTTTAAAAGTTTAGCTGGCACATCACAGAGCCAACTAGCTAGAAAGGTCACCCTCCCGCCTTTACTGGCTCTCTTTAGTATTACTGCTCTGGGCTTTGTTTTATTGAGGAACTTGTATTTGACCAATATTTTTATTTTCAGAAATCTTACCCCAATTACGCTCACAAATTCATTTTCCTGAACCTTCAGGTTTTCTGCACATAGACGTATAACACTTCAATATTACAGCAACCTGTTAAAAAGTGAAAACTTTTCTCCTTTTTATACATGACACAAAGCAAGCAGTTTTACTCCATGAAAATTAGAAACAATGCCTGCATTTAGGTATCTGCCCTCGGGTCAGGGGCACATACACCTGGCTCTCTGCTGTCTTTCTCATGCTAGACACAGAACAAAACCGATCGGTATGGTCATTTTATTTTAGTTGAAGCTTAAACGTATATGTCATCCTCATAATTAATAGTTCCCTAAATCATGAAGTCATTTTGAAAAATGTTTAGAGGTGATTATATCTACTATTTTGAAAAGTAAAAAGCTTACAATAATTCCAAAAGGGCAGGTTTACAGATTTAAGTGAATCAGAATACTCACCAAAGAACAGGTGACTATACTTGTACACACACACTTGTGTGTAATAAATATGTGTGCATGTTGTTTTCCTCAATAGAGACCAAATACACAACCCCTCAGCTTCCCTTTGTTCTTGCCACTCCAATAACACCTAAGGTTGTTTGTGCAGACCTAAGCCCCAGAAATATTTTCAAGTCATTCTCCACCAAAGGAGGTAAGGTAATCAGAAGAGGTAAGAGGGAGTCACCTCAGGGAACATGACAGTAAGAATTCACAGGCACTCACCTTCCTAGTTAAGTATGAAATGAGATACCAACTTCAGCAGGAAATAAATACCTAAATCCCAATTCGAGCTCCTTAAGCCACATATAGAATCAAAGCACATTCTCAGTCCATCAGCCTCAACCTGAGGTCATTAGAATAACTGCCCCCTGTTTGTAACCCCATTCCTGGGTGATTTTTCAGCTTTAAAAGCCTTAACTTCCTTTTTTTCTTCTTCCAGGTTACTCCAAAACTGGTTCTAACTTAGCTACTCAGTGTGTTTGTTCCATCACGAGGATGAAATATCCATCTCCAATGGAGAGGCTCAGGGCTACAGTGGCTTGGAAAGTGGAGAGATTTGCCTAATATCTCAGATCTACCGGACACTGATTCTGTGGCTTTAGGCAAGTTGCTTGACTTCTGACCCTCATGATATCATCTTTAAAATGAAAATAACAATTGTGTGGTTGTTCTAAGGATTTGTTTATATATTCTACATATATATAGTCTGGCCCAGAGTAAAACTACGTGGCCCATTTAGTACCTGATGAAAGTTTACACGTCGTAAAGAGATTAACTTTTAAAAACCAGGCTAAATCGATGCTCACATAGTAAAAAAAAAATCTTAACAGCATAAAGATCTCTAAAAGCAATTATCATAAATGCTCTTACTCCTTTTAAAATTGTCTCTAAGGGAAGAAAAGAAGTGGGGAATGACTAAGTATCACAGCTTAGAACAGGGGTTTCGAAACTAGGACCTATGGGCCAAGTCTTCCCCTATTGTTGTAAATAAAGTTTTATTTACACCAATTTATTCACATACAGTCTCTGGTGCTACAGTGGCAATAGAGACTGCATGCCTTGCACCACCTAAAATATTTCCTTTCTGGCCCTTCACAGAAAAAGCTGGCCAACCCCTGGTTTAGAACATTAGGTTAAAACACTTATATTACTAGAGAAAAAAAAAACACTTCTATTACCTTTTGGCTACATCTATAATGATAACATTAACCAAGCAGCAATACTGAAGTCACTTGCTGGGGTTGATGCCCAGAGAGTCATTTATGGATGGATTGGAAAGTGTAGGTCTCCAGAGGAAACCAGAACAGTCAAAATATCTGGCAGCAAAACGATACAGTGGGAGGAAGGGAGAGATAAAGATGGATACTACAAATAATAAAAATCAAGTTTTCTTCCCCTGAAAAACTCAACTCCTCCTAAATAGGGTCAGGACTAGGGTGAAACCAAGTCACTCATATCAAGCATAAAATGTAACAGGAGATCAAAACCCTGATTCAAAGTAAATAATATTTTATGTATTTTTTAAAATTATAACTGATGCAAAAAATCCATTATGAACAGAATATCAGAATTTCAAACGGACAAGATCAGTATTACCGGTTTTTTTCTTCTGCCTCAGGCACTCATATGTCATCTTGTGGCATTGGCCTGACCTGGTCCAATTGTAACTAAGCAGGCCATTGTCTTTTGAAGCAGGATTCCAGAAGGCTAAGCACTAAAACAACCAGACAAAGGCTCACACAAGTCTTTAGATATTGTAGGCATTGTAACTCCTGACACAATCAAAACGCAGCTGTATTGTTATCCCCCACCATCCTTACAAACTGTATTCAATGTGGCTAACCTTCAGCTATTCCAGGAATCAAGTCCCAGCAGGCTGATGAACTTTGTGTTCAGTCTTAGGTAATACACACACTAAGATCTGTTGCAAATACAATCTTATTCAGTAATTAGAATGACCAGTCTCATTAAAAAAATAAAAATTAGGAAAAATTAGTTTGTGTGCAGCAATCCTCTCTTGGCCATTTACCCCTGCCTCAAGATAAAGCCTGAGATATAAAGGTCTTCTTCTTCTTTTAAACCAGGGATAAAGAAGTTTATGTCATAGTGATAAAAAAAAGTCAGTCCATCAAGAGAACTTAAAAATCTTAAGCATCTTTGCACCTAGTAACAGAGCTTGAAAATACATGAAGCTAAAAATGATAGTACAACAAAGAGAAACAGACAATTCTATAAAACAGAGATTTTAAAACCTTCTTGCAATAACTGATAGAACAAGTAGGCAAAAACATCTCGAGGATATAGAAGGCTTGAACAACCACTAACGGACATTTGTAGAATGTTCCAGAAAGGTGTTCTTCTTGATTTCTCTGCCTTGTGATTCTGTAATCACCCATCCCAGTCTGCCAGTGTGTTTCTTACAACTAGGAGCCGTTGGGTGGGGGGGAAGGATTAAGAAGAGCTGGAAAGATCTTATTGATACCACTGAAGACGGCCAGTGTACAACCTTAGCTCTGCAGGTTACAAGGGGACATTGCAGCCCCAATGCAGGCTGTTTGTGCAGCTAATGTTCAGCCTCTCTGATTTCAATTCGCTTGACCCACGTAGACGCTAAGAGCCAACTTGTGAGTCCTTCCTCAGCCCCAAAGGATCCAGCATTTAGTTCCAGATTCTCGTTGGGAGCCCTCTGTCCCTCCAACTGGTACTATTTTACTGGGCCCAAGACCAAGCCACCTATTTCTTGCTTTTCTTTACCTGCACCTGGTCCATGAAAAACGCCTCCTTAAACCTTGCCTTGACAGACATCAGGAGAGCAGGAGAACATAGGCAACCACCTCTTTCCTGCAGGCACCTGAGTAACAGCCCAGACCGGCATGACTTCAAACCACAGAGAACACACAGGTTGCATGTGAGGCCCCTCCTTAGATGGGGGAGGGGGCCTAGCATCAGAACACTGACTATACAAAGAAATCTCTGCAAATCTTCTCCTCTTTCTAGCCCGATCAATTTTTTTTTTTTGAGAGGGCATCTCTCATATTTATTGATCAAATGGTTCTTAACAACAATAAAATTCTGTATAGGGGAGTCAATGCTCAATGCACAATCATTAATCCATCTCAAGCCTACTTCTCGTCAGTCTCCAATCTTCTGAAGCATAACGAACAAGTTCTTACATGGTGAACAAATTCTTACATAGTGAATAAGTTCTTACATGGTGAACAGTACAAGGGCAGTCATCACAGAAACTTTTGATTTTGATCACGCATTATGAACTATAAACAATCAGGTCAAATATGAATATTTGTTTGATTTTTATACTTGATTTATATGTGGATCCCACATTTCTCCCTTTATTATTATTATTATTTTAATTTTTAATAAAATGCTGAAGTGGTAGGTAGATGCAAGATAAAGGTAGAAAACATAGTTTAGTGTTGTAAGAGGGCAAATGTAGATGATCAGGTGTGTGCCTGTAGACTATGTGTTAATCCAAGCTAGACAAGGGCAATAAAACATCCACGGATGCAGAAGATTTCTCTCAAAACAGGGGGGCTGAGGTTCTAAGCCTCACCTCTGTTGATCCCCAATTTCTCACCTGATGGCCCCCCTGTGACTGTGCCTGTCTTAGGTTGTTCCTCCCTTGAGGAATCTTACCTGTCTCTGGCTAACCAGTCATCTTCTGGGGCCATACAGGAAGATGTAAAGTTGGTAAGTGAGAGAGAGAAGCCATATCGTTTGAAAAGGTTAGCTTTTTACTTCTTTGCAGATTTATGCCCTGTGGCTTCTATGCCCAGCATTTGTCTTGAGGTATCTTTACCACTTGGAGGAATTATGATACTAGGTAAATTTGATATGAGGCACGAATTCTATTTAAGGGTTGTAATTAGGAAGGAAGAAGAAAAGCTATAGAGGTAGCAGATGGAAGAAAACATGGGAGGATTGATTATTTCTTTGACATATCTTCTTGTAGAGTAACTTAAGCATGTATAGGTTTTGAACTACTAACTAAATTGCACACACACATTAACATAATAGGAATACAGTTACATAACCAAAGTAGATCTATAATTACCAGCCATCTCCAGTGAGGCCAAGAAAACCAGTGAGGCACCCTAGGCATTTGTGAAAATTTGTCTATGATATGATGTATATTGTCCAACTGTACTTGAACAGTCTGAGAGAAATCAGACAAATTAAAACAACCCATTCCTGGGAACTGTTCACATCTCATATGTTCTTTTAACTGTAGATAGTCTGTAGTTGTAAGATTTTGGAGCGCTACAACTTGCACTTCTCCTAATTCTTGGTTGAGTTCCAAAAGTATAGATCCAGTCAAATTTGTTGTTTTACTGAAAGCACAGGCCAGCTTAGGTATCTCCTTCTTCATTCCAATGGCAAGTCCAGGAACCAGTGGGATGGATGCAGCTACAACAGCATCATCGCCGGGATCTTTGTGGAGGTTTTTTGATGATCATCTTCTGGTATGAGTCTTCCAGAGAGTGCTGATGTTGGAAGTTCTTCTTCATATCATATCTTAGTTCATTTTCTGGGTAGCCAAATTAGGCTTTGATCTTCTGTATAAACACAAACAGACCCTTTGCCCACACTTTGATATGCCCTTTATACCATTGTGTAGAACTCATTGGAGGTCACCACACAGGAACTGCTTTTTTTTTTTTTTTAAGAGAAAGGAATATTATCAGAAAAGTGTACCTCCATAGCCAATCATCTGACACCCTTTAAGTGATCACAATTAAGGATATTTAAAGCATGCATTAATCGTTGATTTACCATTAGTTTTATCCTATCAAGGAGTAATCCCCCTTTTCTTTCTTTCTTTCTTTTTTTTTCCTAATCTTTAATCTACACTTACATGAAGAATATTATGTTTACGAGGCTCTCCCCTATACCAGGTCCCCCCTATAAACCACTTTACAGTCACTGTCCATCAGCATAGCAAAATGTTGTAGAATCACTACTTGTCCTCTCTGTGTTGTACAGCCCTCCCTCCCCTTTCTCCCTCCCCCCCTATGCATGCTAATCTTAGTACCCCCTTTCTTCTTTCCCACCCTTATCCCTCCCTGCCCACCCATCCTCCCCAGTTCCTTTCCCTTTGGTACCTCTTAGTCCATTTTTGGGTTCTGTAATTCTGCTGCTGTTTTGTTCCTTCAGTTTTTCCTTTGTTCTTATACTCCTCAGATGAGTGAAATGATTTGGTATTTCTCTTTCTCTGCTTGGCTTATTTCACTGAGCATAATACCCTCCAGCTCCATCCATGTTGCAGCAAATGGTGGGATTTTCCCTCTTCTTCTGGCTGAGTAATATTCCATTGTGTATATGTACCACGTCTTCTTTATCCATTCATCTACCGATGGACATATAGGTTGCTTCCAATTCTTGGCTATTGTAAATAGTGTTGCGATAAACATAGGGGTGCATCTGTCTTTCTCAAACTTGATTGCTGCATTGTTAGGGTAAATTCCTAGGAGTGGAATTCCTGGGTCAAATGGTAGGTCTGTTTTGAGCATTTTGATGAACTTCCATACTGCTTTCCACAATGGTTGAACTAATTTACATTCCCACCAGCAGTGTAGGAAGGTTCCCCTTTCTTCACAGCCTCGCCAACATTTGTTGTTGTTTGTCCTTTGGATGGCAGCCATCCTTACTGGTGTGAGGTGATATCTCATTGTAGTTTTATTTGCATTTCTCTGATAATTATCGATGTGGAGCATCTTTTCATGTGTCTGTTGGCCATCTGTACTTCTTTTTTGGAGAACTGTCTGTTCAGTTCCTCTGCCCATTTTTTAATTGGGTTGTTTGTTTTTTCTTTGTTGAGGTGCGTGAGCTCTTTATATTTTTTGGACGTCAAGCCTTTGTCGGATCTGTCATTTACAAATATATTCTCCCATACCATAGGGTTCCTTTTTGTTCTATTGATGGTGTCTTTTGCTATACAGAAGCTTTTCAGCTTAATACAGTCCCACTTGTTCATTTTTGCTGTTCTTTTTCCTTGCCCGGGGAGATATGTTCAAGAAGAGGTCACTCATGTTTATGTCTAAGAGGTTTTTGCCTATGTTTTTTTCCAAGAGTTTAATGGTTTCATGACTTACATTCAGGTCTTTAATCCATTTTGAGTTTACTTTTGTATATGGGGTTAGACAATGGTCAAGTTTCATTCTCCTACATGTAGCTGTCCAGTTTTGCCAGCACCATCTGTTGAAGAGACTGTCATTTCACCATTGTATGTCCATGGCTCCTTTATCAAATATTAATTGACCATATATGTCTGGCTTAATGTCTGTATTCTCTAGTCTGTTCCACTGGTCTGTGGCTCTGTTCTTGTGCCAGTACCAAATTGTCTTGATTACTATGGCTTTGTAGTAGAGCTTGAAGTTGGGGAGTGAGATCCCCCCTACTTTATTGTTCTTTCTCAGGATTGCTTTGGCTATTTGGGGTCTTTGATGTTTCCATATGAATTTTTGAATTATTTCTCCAGTTTATTGAACAATGTTGCTGGTAATTTGAGAGGGATTGCATCAAATCTGTATATTGCTTTGGGCAGGATGGCCATTTTGACGATATTAATTCATCCTAGCCATGAGCATGGGATGAGTTTCCATTTGTTAGTGTCCCCTTTAATTTCTCTTAAGAGTGACTTGTAGTTTTCAGGGTATAAGTCTTTCACTTCTTTGGTTAGGTGTATTCCTAGGTATTTTATTCTTTTTGATGCAATTGTGAATGGAATTGTTTTCCTGATTTCTCTTTCTATTGGTTCATTGTTAGTGTATAGGATAGCTACAGATTTCTGTGTGTTAATTTTGTATCCTGCAACTTTGCTCTATTCCGATAGCAGTTCTAGTAGTTTTGGAGTGGAGTCTTTAGGGTTTTTTATGTACAATATCATATCATCTGCAAATAGTGACAGTTTAACTTCTTCTTTACCAATCTGGATTCCTTGTATTTCTTTGTTTTGTCTGATTGCCATGGCTAGGACCTCTAGTACTATGTTAAATAACAGGGGGAGAGTGGGCATCCCTGTCTGGTTCCCAATCTCAGAGGAAATGCTTTCAGCTTCTCGCTGTTCAGTATAATGTTGGCTGTGGGTTTATCATATATGTCCTTTATTATGTTGAGGTACTTGCCCTCTATTCCCATTTTGCTGAGAGTTTTTATCACGAATGGATGTTGAATTTTGTCAAATGCTTTTTCAGCATCTATGGAGATGATCATGTGGTTTTTGTCCTTTTTCTTGATGTGGTGGATGATGTTGATGGATTTTCAAATGTTGTACCATCCTTGCATCCCTGGGATGAATCCCACTGGGTCATGGTGTATGATCCTTTTGATATACTGTTGAATTCTGTTTGCTAATATATTATTGAGTATTTTTGCATCTACATTCATCAGGGACATTGGTCTGTAATTTTCTTTTTTGGTGGGGTCTTTGCCTGGTTTTGGTATTAGGGTGATGTTGGCTTCATAGAGTGAGTTTGGGAGTATTCCCTCTTTTTCTATTTTTTGGAACACTTTAAGGAGAATGGGTATTATGTCTTCTCTGTGTGTCTGATAAAATTCCGAGGTAAATGCGCCCGGCCCCGGGGTTTTGTTCTTGGGTAGTTTTTTGATTACCATTTCAATTTCTTTGCTCGTAATTGGTTTGTTTAACTTTTGTGTTTCTTCCTTGGTCAGTCTTGGGAGGTTGCATTTTTCTAGGAAGTTGTCTATTTCTTCTAGGTTTTCCAGCTTGTTGGCATATAGGTTTTCATAGTAGTCTTTACTAATTCTTTGTATTTCTGTGGAGTCTGTCGTGATTTTTTCATTCTCATTTCTGATTCTGTTGATTTGTGTTGATTCTCTTTTTTTCTTAATAAGTTTGGCTAGAGCCTTATCTATTTTGTTTATTTTCTCAAAGAACCAGCTCTTGGTTCATTGATTTTTGTTGTTGTTTTATTCTTCTCAATTTTGTTTATTTCTTCTCTGATCTTTATTATGTCCCTCCTTCTGCTGACTTTAGGCCTCATTTGTTCTTCTTTTTCCAGTTTCGATAATTGTGATGTTAGACCATTCATTTGGGATTGTTCTTCCTTCTTCAAGTGTGCCTGGATCGCTATATACTTTCCTCTTAAAACTGCTTTCGCTGAGTCCCACAGAAGTTGGGGCTTTGTGTTGTTGTTGTCATTTGTTTCTACATATTCCTTGATCTCTATTTTGATTTGTTCATTGATCCATTGATTATTTAGAAGCATGTTGTTAAGCCTCCATATGTTTGTGAGCCTTTTTGTTTTCTTTGTAGGATTTATTTCTAATTTTATACCTTTGTGGTCTGAAAAATTGGTTGGTAGAATTTCAATATTTTGGAATTTACTGAGGCTCTTTTTGTGAGCTAGTATGTGGTCTATTCTGGAGAATGTTCCATGTGCAATTGAGAAGAATGTATATCCTGTTGCTTTTGGATGTAGAGTTCTATAGATATCTGTTAGGTCCATCTGTTCTAGTGTGTTGTTCAGTGCCTGTGTGTCCTTACATATTTTCTGCCCAGTGGATCTATCCTTTGGGGTGACTGGTGTGTTGAGGTCTCCTAAAATGAATGCATTGCAGTCTATTCCCTCTTTAGTTCTGTTAGTATTTGTTTCACAAATGATGGTGCTCCTGTGTTGGGTGCATATATATTTAGAATGGTTATATCCTCCTGGTGGACTGAGCCCTTTATCATTATGTAGTGTCCTTCTTTATCTCTTGTTACTTTCTTTGTTTTGAAGTCTATTTTGTCTGATTTTAGTACTGCAACCCCTGCTTTCTTCTCACTGTTGTTTGCCTGAAATATCTTTTTCCATCCCTTGACTTTTAGTCTGTGCTTGTCTTTGGGTTTGAGGTGAGTTTCTTGTAAGCAGCATATAGATGGGTCTTGCTTTTTTTATCCATTCTATTGCTCTGTGTCGTTTGATTGGTGCATTAAGTCCATTTAAATTTAGGGTGACTATTGAGAGTTATGTACTTATTGCCATTGCAGGCTTTAGATTCGTGGTTACCAATGGTTCAAGGTTAGCTTCTTTAGTATCTTACTCCCTAACTTAGCTCGTTTATTGAGCTGTTATTTACACTGTCTGGAGATTCTTTTCTTCTCTCCCTTCTTATTCCTCCTCCTCCATTCTTCATATGTTGTGTGTTTTGTTCTGTGCTCTTTTCAGGAGTGCTCCCATCTAGAGCAGTCCCTGTAGGATGCCCTGTAGAGGTGCTTTGTGGGAAGCAAATTCCCTCAGCTTTTGCTTGTCTTGAAATTGTTTAATCCCGCCATCATATTCAAATGATAGTTGTGCTGGATACAGTATCCTTGGTTCAAGGCCCTTCTGTTTCATTGCATTAAATATATCATGCCATTCTCTTCTGGCCTGTAGGGTTTCTGTTGAGAAGTCTGATGTTAACCTGATGGGTTTTCCTTTATAGGTGACCTTTCTCTCTCTAGCTGCCTTTAAAACTCTTTCCTTGTCCTTGATCCTTGTCATTTTAATTATTATGTGTCTTGGTGTTGTCCTCCTTGGATCCTTTCTGTTGGGGGTTCTGTGTATTTCCGTGGTCTGTTCGATTATTTCCTCCCCCAGTTTGGGGAAGTTTTCAGCAATTATTTCTTCAAAGACACTTTCTATCCCTTTTCTGCTCTCTTCTTCTTCTGGTACCCCTATAATACGGATATTGTTCCTTTTGGATTGGTCACATAGTTCTCTTAGTATTGTTTTGTTCCTGGAGATCCTTTTATCTCTCTCTATGTCAGCTTCTATACGTTCCTGTTCTCTGGTTTCTATTCCTTCAATGGCCTCTTGCATCTTATCCATTCTGCTTATAAATCCTTCCAGGGATTGTTTCACTTCTATGATCTCCTTCCTGACATCTGTGATCTCCCTCCAGACTTCATCCCATTGCTCTTGCATTTTTCTCTGCATCTCCATCAGCATGTTCATGATTTTTATTTTGAATTCTGTTTCAGGAAGACTGGTTAGGTCTGTCTCCTCAGGTGTTGTCTCTGTGATCTTTGTCTGCCTGTAGTTTTGCCTTTTCATGGTGATAGAGATAGTTTGCAGAGCTGGTACTAGTGACGGCTAGAAGAGCTTTCCTTCTTGTTGGTTTGTGGCCTTCCTCTCCTGAGAGAATAGCGACCTCTAGTGGCCTGTGCTGGGCAGCTGTGTGCAGACAGGGCTTCTGCTTCCTGCCTGGCTGCTATCTTGGCTCCACCCCCCAATCAATTTTTATATCCTGAATCTGGTTGAGGGATCCAAGAATCATGAAATATGTTCTTTATAATTTCATTTGTAAATTCTCCATCTGGAGGGCGTGTCTGACACCCACTTTGGTATTGTATGGGTATCCCAGTAAAAACTGAGTCAGAAATCGTTCCATTGTAACATCTTACTTTATCATGTCACAAGAAATCCTAGCAAAAACTGCCCATCATCTAGGTTTGCTAACCTCAAGGTCCAAAGGGATTCATAAGGGAATCCCAACTGAATTCAGAAGGGAAGGAGATTGTGCCTTTCTGAAATCCAAATACACTCTTTTGTTTTCCATTGATCATGCTTATTAATAGAATCTGCAGGTAAAAAAAAGTATCTATCCAGCAGCATTCAAGATATTCCAGGAGGTGCAAGAAGAGAAAAAAAAAATGCTCATTTGGTGATGTTCCATGAGACTATCTGCCCAGAGAAATGATGTAATAACACTATGACAGCAGGCTGTGCTCAATATATTACACTTTTAGTGATGTTGGGGAAACTGGAGCGGCAGCTTTTGCTCAATCTTTTGGCTTAAGGAATGATGCTGAATTTTTCCTCAGTTGGTAACATTAATGATCACAGTATTTTGTTGCAGAACTTCAGAATTTAATTTATCCATATGGATCTTTTTGAGGTGCTTTTTTTGAGTGCTTTAAATCTTAATTCCTAAATGCATCTTCAAATACCAGATGCTAAAATATGAACAGTACAACTAAAAGTTTTCACCTGCCTGCACATTTCTAACAGTCCTACTTATAGTTATTAATGCCACCTCTGTGCCTTCTAGACCTGCATTCTCCTTACACGTGCCTCCCCTGCACACTTGCAGGTATACGTGTCCAGAACCAGCCCTTGAACAGAAATCCCAAGAAGACCGTATTGAAGGAATATAAAGAACCATAGTTTCTTCTAACTTGTTTTTCTAGTGAAATGCTTTGGTGTGATTTGACTCTGTCTTGATCACAGAGGAGCTTTTGAGAAGTTTCTTATGTGAAGTTGTCAGGGCCCATATCATTCACCACTGCCCTCTTGTTATTACTACCATTATTAAAGAAAGTATTCAGTCTCGTGGAGCAAAGGCATAATCAAGGAGATAAAAGGAATAGTGGTAAGAGTAAGAAATGCAGTATGATTTCCTTAAGTTCCTTAGGCTCGATTCCTTCACACTGTTTTTCCCCCAAACTGAACTCCTCCATCACTTTTCTCACTGGCAGCAGTGGGGACGTAACACCCAGTGCCATACGCCAAGGTCTCAGGGTTTCCTCCCAACATCCAGGTCCATATTGAAGGCTTTTCTAGGCATCTCTGTATGATCTCCACATGTCTGCCTGGAGCTGCGGAGAATTCCACATGGAACGGCATGGTCCAGCCTGGCACAAAGTGCTTAACAACTAATCCAGGAACATTCTGGAAACCCTACTGCTTCTGCAATGACACTCAAATATGAAAGCTTTGCTGCTGTTACATCTTTGTCTTTATTTCCTTCATCAGCCATGTCTCTGATGGTCATTTGCCATTTCCCCCATCCCTTTATCTCCAACATAAATGAAAACATTATGAAAGGCAACGACAGTACAAGGCTTGATTGAGAAAAATATTCCATTTCAATGCCAAGGTGGCTTTGTGAATTTGAAACCCATTTAAAACAGCTGAGTGGGCTATTTTCCATCGCTATTTTGTCCACCCAACAAACATGACCCTCCAGTAGTAAGAGCTCTGTGAGCTCGTAAGGATTCCAAAGTGGCTAAGGAAGGAATGTGAGGATGCCTTCATAGTCTTCCTACTGCAGACTCTCAAGAATCATTAATCTCCTCCCTTTAAGTTAAAAAGTCCTGGAGGCATTACTTGCCTATTCTATCCTGTATTTGCTGGGAACTTGACTCAATGCCTATATTCAGAAACCACAAAATGTAGCAAAAAAAGATCCAAGACAATAATCAGCAGTTCCAAATATCCAGATGTTTGATGCCATGCAGATAAAGCAGCCAGGGGATTTCTGAACTCCTACCAGATGCTTGCAGATTATGCACACCCACCCCTAACCTCTACTCAGGTGCTCAGAGATGTCATTCCTTAAGAAAAAGACATTCAAAGTTGCAGTCCTGACATACTCTCTTCTCTTTATTTAGTCATCATTTCTTGGTGAACTAAAGCACCTGCACAACGTTTTGAGAGTAATTTCTCCCCAAATTTTTATATCATTTATGTGCAGTATATAAATGATCTTGTGGCTGAAGAGCCATAAAAGAAGAATAAATAAGCCCTCCTTTCTTTAGAATCTCCCTTCAGGACTTCCAGACCTAGTTTCTTGTGGCTGTCCTACAAAGCAGGTGTGTGAAGGCGAAGGTTCTTATGAGGATCTGGCTGTGGGCTGAAGATTCCCTGGGCTTCTGGGTCAGCTGGGCAGTTGGTATGAGCTGTGTGATACAGGTGGAAAATTGCAGCATTATGTCAAGCTGTTAACTCTGAGGCTTAGTGTTAATCCAGGACTCACTGAATTTTTTCATTTAACCTCTAGGTGCTAATCTTCTTGATACAGGATTGCTCCTTCCCATCCACCATTCAGGGCCTGGATGTATGCACAGAGCAAGTTTCACCCACAATTCATGGACTCCAGCTGCTGATTACTTTGTGTGTTAAACCTGCTAAATTCTAATGCTGTAATTCCACAGCTGTGGTCTCTAACCTATTATGTAATCAACCCAAATGCCAGCTGTCCAGGATTTACTAAAGCAATAGTCTGAAATGATGCTTTGAGCAAAGAATGGTGGTGAGCACGGCCCTCTCTGACAATCGCAGCTACCTTCCCAGTGCTGTTCTGGATTAGTCTTGTCTTTGCTACTTTTGCTACGTTTTCACTGAAGATGAGAAACATGAAAAATGGGATATTCTTCACTCTGTGCCTCACAGTTTCACATGAATAAGTCGTTCCGTTGAAGGAATGTAATCACAATGATGAAGGCAAGAGGACAAGGAGAGGGGCTTGACTCTCTAGTTAGGAAAAGAGAAATGAGGAAGAAAAACTCATTTGATGATGTCAACCTTGGATTTTTAAGAAGTAACATCTTTGTGGATCAGTTGGTGGCAGGGGAGTGAAAACATTGTGTGTGTGCGTGCGTGTGCCTGTGTGTGTGTGTTTAATGAAACAGAAATGCTCGGTTTACCTTCTTTCTTTTATGAATTCATGGCAATGACCTCAGGGTAGAAATACTGGAACTCATCCTGGAGGACTGCTCGAGATAGCGTGATTGATGAGCGTGCCATCAACCCTCTCTCTCTTTTCAGGTCACATCTAACAATGTGCGTTTTCCTTTTCTCATGCCTTTCAATTTTGCTCAGTTTCATCACTGGCCTTATGATCCAATGCATTTATTTATTCACTTGATTATTTCTTCCTTTTTTCTATCCTCTTAACACATTTTTAACATCATTTAAAACAGAGAAGCTTTGGGGTATTACATGCATAAAAATACTCACTGTTAAATAATGTCTGATTAATTATTTATATCCATGTTGCCAAACCGTGATGTTTGCTTAGCCACAGAGTGGATTCCCACAGATAAGTGCGTAGATAGCACTGGACTGCAAGCCTGGGAAAAGGCTTTATACTTTACACTGTGCCCAAGAATCCACAGTAGGTGTTGTATTTTATGAATGACTTCAATGTGCCTGTGAGAGAGAAACAGAGCCACTTCTAAGGCCTGAGAATGCACTGACGGGAGCAGAGATCCTTTCATTTTGATTAGACCACCAGAGAATGCTTATCTTCTCTAGAGCAGCTACAGAGAATTGGGGAAGATTGCCCAGTAATATCTACCCAACCTTTTTTTAAAAAAAAGCTCTGTCCTACCCTCCTCCTCAATCCCCATTTTCACTCCGTACTAACCACCAGCTGGATGTGTTCAACATTATTCATGGATTTCTCATTGCCAAGGCCGGAGGCAGTGGAGAAGGAGGGCAGAAGGCAGTTCTCACCTCTGGGGCCTGACAGCACCCACCGTCACACCCAGGGTTAACTCCAATTTCATTTCCCATTTCCCTGTAGAAGCAATATTAGGACTGATAGGTTCAAACAGTTGAAACAGCACTCCTGGAATAATACCTCCAGTAAGTTGTGAGTGGCACAAATTTGTTGGCCGATCTGCAATTTTAACCTCCTAGATTTTTATTGTTTTAAATAGGAAACTAGGCTGTCAGCTCTGAAAACTATCAAAATAAAGCTTTTGTTGGGGCAAGGAAAGAGTATTCGTTGAGTGACTACATTTCAGGGACTGTACTTTAAAAAGGCTTTCAATACTTATTATCCTCATTTCATAAATAAGAAAATTGAAACTCAGAGAGGTTAAGTCGCCCAGTTTACCATTTCTAATAAGTGCTGGAGTAGAGATTCAAATACAACAGTGTCTATCTACAAACCATGTGCTTTTCAAACTCTCCTAGCTAGTGATTTTGGAATTCAACTTGTTCATAGGTTGGAAATTGCCAATAATAAAAGAAAGTGTGATTATGGCTTTATTTTGCCATTCACAAAAATTAAAACAAAAAGAACAAAATTGCAATCCTGGAATAAAATCAATCAAACTGTTTTCATTTTCCTGTATATCCCTTCAGACTTGCATTCAGATTTGGACTCAGCAGCTTAAAAACCACAAAACCTTTGGAAAATTGTTAATTTCTTGATGCCTCAGTTTCTACCTCTGAAAATGAAAGTACTAATAGAACCTCCCTTCTCATATTACTGAGTGTTCAACTACATAATGCATGTAAAGTGCTTGGGATGGTCACTGGCATATGATACAAATTCAGTCAGTGTTACATTATTGTTACTTGCAGAGATTCACAGCAATGTAGCTACCTCTCTCAGCTTAATTCCACAGCTCATATACTTTCCTGTGAGCCTCCTCCAAATAAGTAGAAGGAAGAAAAATGTAAAGTTGACAATTATGAGAAATATATGGCTTGTAAGTCATTATCTTCCAGGTAAAGACTCTTACTTTAAGATTCCCCTCACACACACCTCCACCACCCGACTGCCCTCCAATATGGCGGTTGGAGTTGGGGGCTGGGGGGCGGGCAGTGAGCTCACATGACCATGCGGTACTCTGGACTCGGAGTCCACACAGTATCTTACGGATCATTGGTGGTCTCTGCTGCAGGAAGGCTGACCTGGTTTATTCCTTGGGCCCTGTATTAGTTTCCTATTGCTGCCCTACCAGGTTATCACAAACAGTGACTTAAAATAATGTAGTGTGTTATTTTATAGTTCTAGATGTCAGAAGTCCTAAAATCAAAGTTCTGGCAAGGCTATGTTCCTTCTGGAAGCTCTAAAGGAAAAGCTGTTTCCTTGCCTTTTCCAGCTTCTAGAAGCTTCCCACACTCCACGGCTCATGACTCATTACTGACCTCTGCTTCCATTAGCACATCTTCTACTCTGACACTCCTGCCTCTTTTTCACCTTTATAAGGGTCCTTGTGATGACACTGGGCTCACCAGGATAACTTCCATCCCAAGATCCTTACTATGGTCACAACTGCAGTGTCTTTTTATCCCATCTAAGGTCCAGGGTCCAGGGATTAGGGCATAGATAGCTTTAGGAGGGCCATTATTCTGCTTACCAAATGCCCCTTACATTGTGTCCACTGAGCAAGTAGGGATGCTTCTTGGATTTGTTCTTTTGCTCCAGACTGAATATGGCAACCTTCCCCTATTTTTGTACCACCATAGCTCTTACCCTTTGGGGTCTCAGTGTCAGTTTTTTAGTAGCTCACAGATGAAGTGAACTCCAGAGGGTTATGTGTCACTATCATCTCCATTTCAAGGCAAACCTTTCATGATAGGTTTTTATCTTCGCTACTTTCTTATTCTCCCACAGTGCATAATGCACATTCTCTTACTTTTGGACACATTCCATGCGAAGATATGCCAATGGTGGTTCAGGAGTTCTGATTCACAATTCTGCCTGTCTGCCAAAGCCTACTGAGCCACCACTTTTCATCCTGCTGGGTCTGCATCACGTTGCCACAAGGTTATAAGGCATGGCAGACTTCCCCTTTATACACCACCCCAGGTTGCCCATGGAAAGCAGGACACAAAAGACTCTTAGCTTTTGAATTTCCCATCATTGTAAATAATAACACCCACTCCCTCCAAGATTTCAGCTCAGGGTATGGGGGAAGGCAGTGACAGGATGGCCTCATTTCTTTCCTTTCCTTAACAAACCAGTTTCCTTTGCTGTTCTCCATGTTATTTCCTTTTCCTTCCTAAGGAGGCATTTACCTTGCCCTGTATCCTAGAACCAGAATGATGGAAAAAAACCTACTGAAAATGAAAAATTATAAAACATTTTCTTTGTTACAGGGACCATTTTATATTATATTTGTACTATTTCCTTTAGCATGCTAATTTTCTTTTTGGCTCACTGAATAATCTTTATCATTATTATTTATCATGACTATATAATATTCCTTCATAAAACCCATTTTTAAGCATTGTAGTGAGAGATATATAAATTCTGCAGTTACAATTTTCTCTGATTTTTTTCCCTTAGAATAATCTTTAAATGGAATTGCTGCATCAAGAATATAATAGTTTACAATTCTTAAACCATATTTTCATATTCATTTCCAAGAAGGTTATTCTCATTCACACTGAGAGTTGTACATTTCAAAGCATGTTTTTCAGCTTATAGTTTTATCATTTTTTAAAATGTTGGGATAATAACAACAACAAATAAGTATGTTGAGTCACATTCTGAGCCAGGTAGTGCTTCAGCAGTTTTCATGTACCATTAATACATGCATTAACATACATTGTATGCTCATAGTAAGACAGGGACCATGGGTATAGTTAGGGTAGGGTGAGGGCCTCTGGAAAAGGTAAGGCAGGATATTTATAGTCAGAGCAATGTAACTGCATGCAAGGAAACCCCCTACCAAAACTCTGTGTTAAACATTAAGCTCTAGAGTCATTCTTCAGTAAGATCAGTTAATATTCCCCAGATAAAAAAAAGTGGCACATGTTTTTATTATGCTAATCTGTTGTAATAATGTGTAAGATTCACTTTAGCATGCTAAAAGGCCCAGGCCTATCTGCTGTCTCTCCTCCTTCAGATCTGATGAGGTCATTTGCAAACTGGGCAACTAATTTAGCCTGCAGACCCAGCCGAAACAACATAGTAAAAGGCAGGAAGGGTTCCATCTTAAAGATAAGATTACATTTTAACACCCAGGAATTTAAGAAGTAAGATTCTTAACTTACTCTTTAACAAACAGACAATAACTCAGCCCACCTTGGGGGCTGGGCAGGCAGCCTTGTTTCATATGCTCCCAGACCAAGATGCCAGTATCCCCGGGAGAAATCAGAGCAGTAAATTTCTTGTGTTAAGTTAATTTTTAATATTTAGGGACCACTTAACAAGACCACACACCTAAGCCTTTTTTTCACATCCCCAAAAATCCTCAACTGCCTATAAAACCCCTAGACAATGCACCACTACGGACTCTCTTGTGCCCTCCTGGTGTGAGCCAGGGCTCTGTCCTCTCTCTGCTATCTCTCAGTAAAAGCCTCTCCCTGGCTCTCCTACCTTGGCTGTTGGCTAAGTTCATTCTTCAGCTCTGCAAACAAGAACCCCGGCATCAATAGTATCCCTATGCCATATTTTTACCCCATTTAACAGATAAAAAACCTGAAGCAAGGAGATTAAATAATTCTTCCAGGTTCACAAAGCTGGAATATGAGGTAATTTCATACATGCTTTCAATTTAATTTCTCTTTAGCTTAGTAGGATATTTTTCCAAAGGCATGCTAACTTTATCTCCTCTTCAAGCGAGCCCTGGGAGAGTTCCACTGTTTGTTTTTTAATCAAAAAAGTGTGAGCTTATTATATGACACAGACTAGCATTTTGGCTTGTGGAATTTGGAATGTGATAGATATTTTCACATTCTATTAATAAATTTTTATATGTTTAGTCTACCTGCTATGCTAAAACTATGGTTATTCATATAACCTTTTCCTGGTGCTTTATTTTAAAAAAGAAATATATGGGGAAATCTTGTAGACAGGTTTCTAAAAAAAATAGCCTCCTGGGACTTCCTAATACCCAAAATTATACATAGTATCTAAAAGGACATTTCATCACATCTAACATTAACTTTAATTTATATCACCTGGCATGCAATGAGCCATATTTCTTCTAGTGACTTAGCTGTTGCCAGGTTCTAAAGTAGGCTCCTTACTGAAGCTGCATTAACTCCTTCAGGACAGCACTGTGGCAGGGAGTACCAGAAGGAATGGCACAGAGGTTGTATTTGCTAGAGAGAGCAAGCCCTCAGCCTGGGCAAGCCACAGTGCCTGGTCACTGGACACCTCCCATCCCGACAGGTTGCCTGCCTCCTGGGCTGAACACAGAGCTGCTCCAGTTCAGCTGTGACTGGCAGCGTAGCTAAGAGCTAAATGGACAGGGGAAGCTTGACAAAGTCCTGATCCGTTCTTGGCAGAATGATACAATGTGTGAAGTCTGTTTCATTCTACTACAAAGCGGCTCTTACTGTTTTCCTTGCCCCCCTCCTACACCATCAATTTCTCTGTCTCAGCCACCACACTTCTACTACATCTGCACTCCTATCTAACTCATCAAATTCAGACCCCATACTATACTCTAGCATCATTTATCTAATCAAAATATTTATTAAGCACCTATTATGTGCTAGCAGTTAAAATTACCATAGCAATCAGGACACTGCCCTAAAGGAGCTTACATTTGACATCTTAGTGTGAATTTGGTCTGGGCACCACTTTCCCAAGAGCATTTTGAATGGAGTCTTATTTCTTGGAAATTAAATTTCATATATCACTAATTAGATGCTGGTAAGAGTTCAAGTCATAAAAGAACCTTCCTGCTGCTCTCTTAAATCTCTCTCTCCCTCCTCTCTTTTTTGTCTCTCCCTAGAACTCTCCCATCTTATATCCCCAGACACATTCTCAGAATGTATATTGAGACTTCACAACTCCAGTGCTTTCTAATTTGCCATGGAAGGAAAAGTGAATTGAGTGTCAAATTCACCATTCTACTTATCCAATGAAGAAATCAATAATAAAATGCTTTCCGATGTAAAATCTGTGTTGCATAAAAATGAGGAATATCTAAATGAAAATAGAGACAGAACAACACTGTGGGAAATATATTCTGAAACTGTACACACATAGTGAATAACTTATTATGACTACAGACTGTTCTAACCTTTATCTTCAGAAGGGAGCAATTACTCACAGCCACGTGGTGTATATGGATTATCATTACTCACTTGTGAAAGCCAACATGTAAATGTCACTGTAGGCACAAACAGTCATGTCATATCGCTCTACTTTTAATAGAATATTGGCACTGATACAGTTAGTAAATTTCAAAAGATATTAATTTTTATGCATTAAAGAACCTATTTTATTGCAAGGGAAAGGAAAAACAAAGGAGAAACAAAAATATGAAAACCACGGAAGAGGACAGCAGGGAAAGTGATGAAAAGTAGGAGAGAAACAGATAATAAAAATCTACTGAGTGCTGGGTAACACTAGGTGTTTTTACATGAATCACCTCACTTAATATTTATTTGTTTACTCATGAAATAAGTATTAGTAACCTCTGCATTAGGTGGTATCCTCCAGGGAAACAAAACCACTAGAACATATACATATATGTATGTATATATATATATAGAGAGAGAGAGAGAGAAACAGAGTAAGAGACAGAGACAGAGAGAGATGGAGAGATAGAGAGAGATTTATCTTATCGAATGGCTCATGTGATAGTGTGGCTTGGGAAATTTGACATCTGAAGGGCATGCTAGCAAGCTGGAAAATCCGGCAAGGTGATATTGTCTGAAGTCTTGAGTCTGAAGCTAGAAACTCAGGCAGAATTTCTGTGTTGCCATCTGGAGGCAAAATCCCTTCCTCTACCAACTCAGCCAGTTTTTTCTCTTAGGGCCTTCAAATGACTGGATAAGGCCTACCCACCTTACAGAAGGTAATCCGCTTTGCTCACAATATGCTGATTGAAATATTAGTCACATCTTTAAAAAACCTTCACAGCATCACCTGGACTGGCATTTCACCAAACAGGTGGAAGCTACAGCCTAGCCAAATTGAGACATAAAATTAACCATTACACCCTCATTTTTAGAAATGGGAAAACAAAGGCTCAGAGATGTCGATGACTTATCCAGAGGCACAAGGAATTGTGGCTTATGAAATAGGAGCAGAGCACAAGCTTTGGAAAAATGTCTATGAATGCATCCTGGCTGCAACAATTACCAGCCATGGGAACCTGGGCCTTAGTTCTCCCACCTGTGAGCAGGATTATTTGGCATGCTCTTTGTGGTTGTTTCAAGGACTCAATGAGATACCATGTTTGGATAACATGCATCCAATATAAACAGGCCCCTAATAAACAATATGCTTCTACTTTACCATCCTCATAGGGCAGAACCAGATTCAAATTCAAGGTTGGCTAGCTTCAAGCTAATCTACTAATTAATAAAACTCATATCCCAGTGTCAAGAATATGAACCACTCATTTGTTTCACACAGAGGTATCACCAGCTGTGTATTTATGCTACTGCTTTAGCAAACACTGGGGTATATCATCTTATGGATATCTAAAGCCTTCCATCAGGCTCTGAGAAGACAAAGGAGCGGAGGGCAAATACATCATAAAAAAAAAAACAGCATAACTAGGTCATTACCCTCAGAGGAACTGACAATCTGGTCTGGAAGACGGACATGTATTTCTGTCATCTGTAGTCCAAGACTGGGCTATTCAAGGGGAAGACTGGAACCCTGATATTAGGGCACATGCCACATTCAAATATCCACTCATCAGAATGATCAACACCAATAAAAAAAGAATAATGAGTATATTATTATCATTTCCAATATTTTTGTAGAAGTATAGTCTCTGTAGAGATAGAAGGACCATGTCCATAAAGTAAACACAATAGGCATAGCATATAAAACTGTTAGGCCCTTATGTATGTTCACGATGCAATACCAATAACCCAGACATTACAGGGGTTAATGAGCAGCTGGTTGTAGCGTTAGTGCCTGGTTTGTACTTTGGGCTGTTAAATAACAAACATTCATTAACCTGCCATTCATATAATCTGTTGAGATTCTTATTTGATAAAACATACTTTTTGGTAGATACATTTATATGTGTGTGTGTGTGTGTGTGTACAAAGGTAGAGCTTTGCAATAAGCAATCTATTTTCTTCTTTATTTAGAATAATAACATGTAACGGGAGTGCCTGTCTACTTTATGTTTTGATCCATTACATGCACAAGACAAGAGAAAAACATAAAAGTAGTTAACTACAAATTTACAAAGCTCCCTTTTAAAATTCCCGAAAAGGACAAGTTACTAGTTTCTTCTGCATTGTGAACATCTTCCTGTATCTCAGAGGTGACCACCATACTAATTAGTAACCATAATTTCTTGGCATTGATACACAAAGAGGAATTTAATTCACCAAATCCATATGTTCCCTGAGCCCACAGTTGTGATTTACTATAAGTAAATAACTGTTTCACTTCCGTCTTTGGCTCCCCACTCTTCCCTGCTCCCTACAAACAACCATCCCTCTAGTGATCTCGTGTTTTAAGAGACCACTCAATTATTTTCTCCTCTCCAGTCCTGTCAGCTCCCCCATATCCAACCAAATGGTAGCGCTCATTTCTCTCTCACGTGTATCCCTTGCACACTGCCTGTTGTGTACAGAGTTTTAACAGAGTGTCTGTGACACTTCACAGTGCTCTTTTGTTACGTGGCCAACTTCTAGTAGACTGTATGTTTCTTGGGGCCAAAGACTGGATTCTATTCATCTTCTATTCCCAAAGCCTCGAGTGCAACTGGAATACATTAAGCAACTAATAATATCTGATAAATAAGTGAGAGGGACTATCACAGTTGTTCCCAAAAGTGCATCAACTGCTGCCAGCTAGTAGTTATTGCACTAGAGAATTTGTTCGGATGAATGTGAGTCTTGGAACC
Source organism: Manis javanica (assembly GCF_040802235.1). NCBI lineage: Eukaryota > Metazoa > Chordata > Mammalia > Pholidota > Manidae > Manis > Manis javanica. The sequence goes on from NC_133164.1 coordinate 112,360,715, forward strand.
AGAACATTAGAAGACCAAAGGGATTTCAAGAACCATCCAGTGCCTCATTTTACAGATAAGAAACCCAGACCCACAAAAAATACTTTTCCAAGGTAACACAGATTGTAGGTGCCAATGCAGGACCAGAAGTTATCTCCCCACAACTTGTCAGATGCTCTAAACCCTCTACCATACTGTCTCTTGAAAGCAAAGCAAAGTGCGGTACCTTTCACAGATGTTGCATTTTGATACATCTATTAATTCACATTGGCCTCCTTTCACTTACTCATGCTCAGTGAGCTTGTTATTATGGTATTAATTCTGCTCTTCCCAAAGGTTGTCACTTTCTTAAAAAGGCTCTTTGTGACATAGCTTCTTAAAGAGATATATTCAGATTTTAGGGTTCCCGTATTTATACACAAATATTGAGTAGGTACAATGTCATTTTTCTGGGTAATATGAAAAATATGCACAGTTTACCAACATAGGGCTTTGTTCAAAACAATAGGACATAGTGTGCTGTGCTCACATTACTTGTACACTCGAGGACACCCTTTCTTACTCTCTACTGGATTAGCCTCAATCATGAAAATAGCAATTTCAATGAAGTAAATTTATCTGCATGAGTAGAGACTTTTCCACTTTTTGAAAATGGAATCTTTTATAATTCAATGGCAAAATAATCACCTCTAGGTCTGGTAATTCACTCAGGACTTTGATTTCTGTGTGTGCTGGTGAGACACACGAAAGTACCATGCAAGTTTACCTCTGCAAGAATAGAGATCTCAAGATTATAAATGATAGAGTACCGAAGGGAGGATTCTTTCTATTAAAGTGTTTCAGACACATTTTAAAATCTGAATTGACAATTTTAAGAAACCACTTTTATGCTTTTTTAAATGTTTATATTTTATATTTGCTGAGGTTTAAAAGTTTGTATCAAGTCAGCTTAAAAATGACAAGGAATGGGTGGCCTTCAAATGACAAATTAAGATGTAAGTGTGGAGTTGTTAGGATGTCATTTTGACTGACAAATTTCATTGCTGAATTACGCTTTACATTTTCTATGAATTCGACTGCCATTTGGAGTGTTTGATGTAGTCCCCAATTCTCTATAAAAATGCTGGTTTCAGTAGACAATGAAAAATGTTAGGTGGTGGGCAAAAGCAGTGCTTGCATGCCTCAGATTTTCCTCTGGACCCCTGTCCACATGCCCTTTCACAGGGTACCTGAGCATCCTTTCACAGTGGGAATATTTTCATTCTGAACACCAGCACACTAAGAAAGGACTCACATAAAGTTGTGCTGCGCAGCACAGAAGGTGAAAGACAAAGGAACCAGGGAAGTGATCAGACACAACCCCCACCGTATCACAAGAAGTGAACTAACACTTCACAAAGACCATAATGAGACTAAAACCCAGGTTTTCTAATTCTTTCCCCGGCACCCACCATGCTCTCTACTCACACTGTCTTTTTTTTCACATCCACACCCACATGTGATAATTATTTCCTAAAAAGTCTTAGGTGTATCCCCTCTTTGATAATTTAGTTGCATCTGTTTTAAAGTGAATGAAGTATCTACATCATGTCTCCAAACACAGAATTCCAAGATGTGATTCCATGCCATGTTTTGTGAAAGATGTTGAAAACTTGAAACGCTGAAATACCAATCTTGGAAGGCAAAATAAGAATAGATTTTACTTTTTTCCAACACATTTGATGAAATGTACTTGTCCCTCAACAGTGAGGGAGGCTGTTGAAAAGCCAAGACCTTTGGAAGAACTAAAATGCAGGGCAGTGACGATGAAATGAATTCCTGTCAAAAATACACCTCAGTCATCTAAAAATTAATGTGCTTGTGTCCAAAGGAACTAGAAGGTAGCTTGTAAGTATAAACAAGAGGAGGGGCAAAAGAGTCACCATCTGTGTCATGTGCATTGTGGTTTTGAGTTTCAGAAAAACAACAATTCTCATTGGAAATGCAGGACTATATTTACATATATATAAAGGTGATCTAATCATTTTACAGAGAATTCTCTACTTTATTACCTTGGTGCCATCTTTTTGCAGCACATTTCGTCACTACCGATTACAATTTTAAATGTGCATCAGCTTTGACCCAGAGACAACCATGTTTAGGTATTTACCCATAGGAAACAATGATGTTAATTAAAGAACTACGATGATAATGAAAAAATATAAATAATATTCATGTTCACTGAGAAGGGACTGGTTGGATAATAAGTCCTCTAAAGTCAAATACTGAATACTATCCAATCATTAAATAGAATTAAATAGATTTATACTATCATCTGGAAAACACTGCAGAAAATATTCAGAGCATAATATTACTCTAAAAAAAGACAACTAGACAACCTATTACAAACCCCGCGTAAACAGAATAGTGCAGAGTCAGTCACGGGACCGATGCTGATGTCAAGTGAATTTGCCAAATATGAACAAATGGGAAGATTAAGAGAAGAGGCTCTGGGTTTCTTTTCTGGCTGGGCCTAGCAGGAAAAACCACCACAGGTACCTTCCCTTTACGCAAATAAAGAGTCCCCTCTAAAAATTCCAACCCAGTGAAGACAAACAGCCAGTAAACATATGAAAAGGTGATCATTCCATCAGCCATGAGGCAAAGGAGAATTAAAGGCATAATGTAGCACCATTACACACGTAGGAGAATGACTGCATGAGAAAGAGAAACTGTGTGTGAATGTCAGTGAGGATGTCAAGCAACCAGGACTCTCATATCTGAGGGTGAAAGGCAAGTGATTCAACCACTTTGGAAAATTATTTGACTGCGTCAACTAAAGTCAATCATTTGGCACATCCTCTGATCTAGCATATCCTAAACAAGAACATATACTCTTCCAAAAATATACAATAGAATATTCATGGCAGCGCTATTGCAAGAGCCCCAAACTGGAAATTACCCAAAGGCCAATTTGCCAAGGGTATAACATACAGGTTTCCAAAGGAACCCTGTTATCAAGCTGTATATTTTACATATAAATAATTTTGACCATGACCATGAAGAAGCAAAATTAGCAGATTAAGTATTTATTTCATCCCACGGTCTGCTTATATAAAGAAAGCTATGTAGCAGACAGATACACTTAAAGGAAACCCAAAATCATATTGATGAATAATAAATAATGGAGAACACTGGAGGGAAAGCAATATAAAAATCATTTTTGTCCCCCTTTCATTTTCCATTTCTCTTCATCTTTTTGCTGTCAGATCTACTACAAGATGGAAGAAAAAAGGTTTTATCACTTAGTTGACAGTACCATGCATCAGATGGCAAACAGAGTTAGTTGGCCAATATCTAAAGGAAGTAATATGTATGAAGCAATCGGAGCAGTTCTTGGCACTTAGCAAGTATTCGCATTAAGCGTTTGTTGCTCTTCTCTCTCCTGTGCTAAGATATGGTTAAAATAATGGTGCCTGGATGGTTAGATTAGATTAGATATTGTTATCTTGTCATCTAACTCAGTTTCACCCGTCACTGAAAGAAGCACTCAGCAGCTGCTTGTTTTCGCCCTCTAGAGGTTTGGTTTCACTTTGTTATTTCACAAAATTAGTCTCATTCGTAAGACTTACAGTGACATGCAGGCAGTACCTGGGCTTCGCACTACGAGAGAACCCTAGACCACTGAGAGTGAGCAGGGGCCAGATGAAGGAAGTGGTTTTGTATAATCTGTGTGTTCTACTTCGTGACTTGGTTCTAAATAAAGCAATGCATTTTATCTTACACTGCATGATAATAACTATCTTTATTTTACAATAAGAAATGAACATTATATTAATTATTGTTACTTAATCATTTTAGAATACTATAAAGTTTCAATAAAAATTGCTATGCTATTCAAAATATTTCCCATTTCATTAAAACTATGAACCCTCCTGACTGCAGAATGAGCAATAAAGTCTGAAAGCACGGCAGTCAAGATTGCCTATTGGATAAGGGTGATTTTTCTCAAAACGTGTTATAGGAATGCATTAAATATTTGATGCTTAATAAAAGCAAAATAGCATCCCTTTCCACTAAGCTGCCTCAAATACCAATTACATAAGAAATATTTGCTAAGCTAATGATTTTCTAAGTAGCCACAAATGCTTCTTTAATTCCTGATGTGTTCTTTGTTCCTCAGAATGAATGTGAGTTGTTGTTTCCAATATTGGGTGGCATCACTTTTTTATAGCAAAGATTTACTTAACAAGCTTTTTTATTCTGCCTTGAATTTCACACTGATGATTCTAACAATGAGTTAGCAGGGAACACTGCCTCAGACATGAAACAACTGACACAAAACCAGGGCTCCTTGTGCCTCTCCATTCTAATTATGTGATCTCTGGGCTGGTTTGTCTTAATCATATTTGAGGACATAACAGTATTTGTAAAGGAGATAGCTCCTAGTCTGTTGTTGCTTGCAAACATCATCTGGCTTGTTTCCTTAAGGACCCACTTTTCCTGGTGTCCACACACTCGTGTAATCCCCTCCCTCAATGATTCCGAGCTTGGCTATGTGACCTTCTTTAACCAATGGCACGTTAGCAAATGCAATGCAAATGCAAGCAGAAGCTGGATAAGTGCCTGTGCATAAGGTCTTACCTTTTTCAGGGTTCAGTGGCCATGGGGAGAGATTACATGGAGAAGAATAGGGTGCCTTGGCTTACAGCTCCAAGCATCTATTCAGAACAAGCCAGCCCAGGCCCAGCCTAGCAGCCAAATAACCACAAATGCACAAATGAGTCCAGCCAACACCACGTGGAACAGAGATGAAACCAATCTCAGCTGAGCTTTGCCCAAATTGCTGGCCTGCAGAATTGGGAACAAATAACTGGTTCTTGTTTCAAACCATTAAAAATTGCTTGGCTTCCATTCTGTCTTCTTCTACTCCTATGAGCCAGAATAGAGACATGGGACTGAGGAATAAATTTTCAGGACAGAAACAAAGAGTGCATTATCTGCCCAGGATAGGTCAAATAGTGGGTGATAGCCACTTGGGCAACTATGGCTAAATGATGACTGGTATACTAATATAATCATTGAAGATTTGTCATTCATGTCAGCCACCTGAAATGAAATCTAACTCACTTGGAGTGATGCCAAATTGCTTTGTTTCGATGGCTGAATTAGTTCTCAAAATAGAAATCAAGTATGGAATGATGAAGTTCTTTTTTGCACCCCTAGTTTATAGAATGATACTTGTACAACTAAGTGTGCTTACAAATGCCTGAGTTCTGTAACTAAAAACCAGTTATTGGAGGACATATAATTCTTTGCATTACCCCATCACCCCAGCATACAGTTAATCAATTACTGACATAACTGACTGACCTGGACAGTGCTCTGACTTTTTTCTTCATTAATCCGTACATTTAGCAATTATTTACTGTCTCTCATGTGTCCAGGATTGAGCTAGATATTGCTAGACAAGATAAGCAGGGTCCTCAAGGAACTTCCATGCTGGAGGAGGAAAATAGACAATAACCCCAAAGAGCATTTTAAAACCAAGGTAATTAAAAAGCATGTAGATGTTCTAAAGGAATAAACAAGTGATTTTAAGAAAGTGCTAGACAGAGAGAGGGCTTCTTCAGGTAGGGTGTTATCAACAAAGCCCTGTCTCAGGACAGGATACTAAAGACCTGAAGAATGACGGGCATGCAGGTGTGGTGATCACAGATCACTGTGGGCCTACAAGTTTCTGTGACAATGGCCACAATCAAAAGTGGCCTTACGTTTAACACACTGCCAGCCAACAGAAAACATGCAGAGCAAGACAATTCCCTATTGCTATCAGTAATCAATGCAACTTGGCAATTTATTGAAAATCATTCAGTAGTAAGTAGATCATATTAATGGACTGAGGGCTTTTTTCAACTTTTTTACTAGTTGTCATGAAGTTTTATGAAAAGACAAGTTTGTCTTTAGTAGCTATTTTACTCTACTCAGCTGTCTATTTTAAAATGTTGCTTATGCTAAAACCAGAATTGATGCCTAAATCAATTCATCTGCATATATCCTTCTAATGAGTTTGAGTTGTAAATAGAGATATCTATTGAATTGTGCCATTTTTCAGGTAAAACAAAAAAGGAAGTAAATTATGCGTTGTCTATTCCAGAATGAGACTTGGCGCAGGTTTTGAAGGTAAAAAGAAGAGTCTAGAGCTCTTGACTTCCAACATTTAGCTCATTGACCTGAACCTTTTCCTTATATTCTTCTTAAAAAGTGTTAGTTTCACCCTAGAGAAGGATGTTATATTTATATTTTGGATATAAGAGAGAATTCTTATATAAATGTTTGGCTGAACTAGGTCCATAGAAGAGAAACATCCCAAGAGTAAAAATAGAGTGTGCTGGTAGAAGCAAGCCGTGTACAGTAATAGCTGTTTCACACTTCCAGGAAGTTGATTCCAGCATGGTTTGCAATTACAGGAACAGAGAGACATAAGCTAATTAGTTATTGAGTCCCTATGTGCTCCTTTAAGGAAAGCCATCGATCTTTGCCCTCAGAAAGTTATTTTTACACAGTCACATGTGCAAGCTAGTGGGTGACAGACCACCCGTGGAGTCTTCCTTTCAACTCTGGTCTTTGAAATGAACATAATCTTACTTTTATTTATAGGGAGTTCTGAGTGTTCCAAACAGTCTGGAATATAGCTAGTCACCAAGTGAACCATAGTTAATTATCTATGGCTAATGGCTTATGCAGCACTCAAATGTATTTAATATTACCATTTCAAAGCCATGTAGGAGGTCTTTTAACTGTGTCCCTTTAAATCATGACAGCAAGAGTCCTATGGCTAGAGTTTTGTGTATTATTACCTCCAAAATGCTGATGGGAGAAAAAAAATCAGATAAGGAGATTTAAGAAGAAAAACATAGTCACTATGAGCTGAGTAAGAGATGACATCTGATTTAACATTGAAGATTCTTTTGTCCTAATCTAGTTAATTTGAGACCTTGTGTGTTTCTAGTCCAAGGGTACATTCATTATCTTAACAATAAGATAGATTAATGTATTTATACATTCTATAATCTGCAAAGAAATAAAATTAAGTTTTCTTATACAGAATATTTTAATGCATCCTATTGTTGATCCTTTAATCTATTATATTACTAAAACTTCTGGTTCATATGAAAGGTACAGTGATTGTTCATTTGGGTGTCCTTTGAAGTAGATTTAGGGTTGGGACCTCTGACTAGGATCAAGGCAGGGCTGTACATGAGTCTAGCTGCTTACCCAGGTATCTGGCAGTAGGAGAATGCATTTAAGGAGAGAAGTCCCCTTAAACCACAGCCAGACAAATCTCCCTTCCTTGGTGACCTGCTTCCCTGCACACTGAGCCTTCCAATGGGCAGGGCGATTTCTCCCAGCTGGAGGAGGCCAAAGGCATTTTGCCATACAAACTGTATGGGACTTTAAGGGAATATGTTAGGCACCAAAAAGCCATTTCATAACAATCCCAGGACTTGTACCATCGCTGCTGCTCCCAAAGAAAGCTTCACTTCTTCGTGTTCCAGCCCAGAACTGACTCTTCAACGTTCTTATTAAGAAAGTATGATGAAAGAGAGGGAACCACGGGCTCCCCTCCTCCTACAGTGCAGACTGTGCCACTGACACGCCCTCATATTTGGCATTTTTTATTCAGCTGCACAGGCTTAAAGTTATAAGCCGCAGGTCTTCCTGATCAGGAAGGAGAGGGCTGTCGCATCATAGAAGCCTCTACATATGTGCAGGGTTACAGCTCCAATCATCCCCACCATTCCCGGAACCAACAAAATGCATGGTTTAGTACCACAAATCTTTAGAACTATTTCCTGAGAGAAAAGTTTCAATTTGCTGTCCAGGTTCTCCCTAAGCTTACAGGCCCTCCAAGTCAAATATTCTTTGTTTATTTCTAGCTCAATTTTAATTAAATCAAGTTGATTAAGCAAAGTTATAGTGTGGCTGAGAGGTAACACTTCACGACAAGAGACACAACATCTTTATAAAATATGCCAATATACCCCATCCTAGAATACCACAAATCCTCCCCCTTTTTCTAATCCATTGTTCTCATTGTTCCCACATAGAAATTAACATTCAACAAGATAAATTTCCTTGCCCTATTTATATAAATACAAGTAAGTGTCAGAAATGGGTAAAAGCATTTAACAACAGGACTTTCATACCTGAATTCTTTATCTTCCCCCTGCTCCAAATGTACTGCTCCCACCTCCTTCCCCACATGAGGAGATGGTCACTCCTTCTTTCCAGTGGCTCATGCCAAAAGTCCCCATATTTTTCTCACACCGCCTGCCAGTCTATCAGCAAATCCTATTATTCTGCCTTCAAAATATGTCCCAAATCCAGCCACTTCTCACCTCTCCACTGCTACCACACCAGACAGAGCCTCCCACCTTTACCCCTTCCCCTACACACCAGCTCTGCATACAAACTCGAGAATAATCCTTTTATGTCAAGTCATGTCATCTCTTCAGTCAAATCTCTCACGTATCTCCCTAAGTCACTCAGCCAAAACCCAAAATCCTTACAGCCGCTTACAGTGTTCCTCAGCGCCTCCCAGATCTCATTTCCTGCTTCCCCCTTCCTCTCCCCCTCCCGTTCTGCTACCATGGCCTCTCAGGACTCGAACTCACTATGCACCTTTCTCTGGAAGGCTCACCCAGCCAGTCATTCTCCAGAAGGCAAAACCCCTCACTCCTTCAAGTCATTGCTTGAATGTCATTTCCTAAATGACACCTACTCATAACGCCCTGCTCAACACAGCAAACTGTCCCCAAAGCCTCACCTGGGCACCCTCATTCCCCTTTCCCTACTCTTCTTTTATTCTCTACACGTATTTCCTTTTACCATATTCATTGTTGTCACATTCCACTAGAACATAAGTTCTAAGGGACAACAATGTTGACTGTGAGCACACAGAACAGTGCCTGGCACAAGGCAGGCCAATACCTGCAGAGCGAATTTTCCCCTTCTGTGCCTCCATCCCAGTTTGAGGGGTTTTACCCAAGTTCCGGGATAGGGTCTGGATCTCTTCTCGAGTAACTGCTGCCAGCGGTGGCAATTGCAGCCTTAAACAATTCCATTGCAAGTTATAAGGACACCTCGAAACGGAGCACAAGCTGTTCAGAGTTCCCAGGAGCCCTCAAAATACATAACAATAACACCCATAAGATTTAGAAACACAAAATCTCAGAACTACACCATCAGTTTGGCAGCCTGCAATTTGAGCACAGTTCTATTATCTTAAAGTCTAGACCAAGAAACCTCACATGCAGTTTGCTGCCATGAGAGATCACAGTCACATACGCAGATCGCTTCCACTTGTGCGCGTGGGGTCACGTACCATTCCTACAGCACCAGTATGTGCAGTCTAATGCAGCAAGGCTTTCCAGAGCAGGACTGAGAGAAGCCTCTGTTCCGAACTCTCCTTCTCTCCTCTGAACAGGTATGATCTCCACATGATAACATGCAATCCTCTAAAACCAAGGCCCTCATACTCTCTGTGATCCCAATCTTTGGTTCTTCTTTCAGTATTTCTCCGCCAGAATACAGAGTCAGGCTGATTCTGCCATGCCCATATCCATAACCCTTGTTCAGAAGTGTTTTCAGCTCGTAATTTCCAATTACCAAAGGAAAGTCTCCCCTTATGCCCACGTTTAAGTGGAAGTCCCCTCCACAGGCTTTGAACCCAGCATTCCGCTCTTCTTTCTTCCTGAGTTGGCCCCACCAAGGATCACGCGGACAGGGCGCGCCACTCCAACCATTCTCCCAAGCTCTGCCTTGCTCAGCTTGGAGATTTACTAGGACGGGAGCAATTTTTCCAATGTTGATGGAAATGTATACATTGCTGGGTTAAGGTCTTTTCTAGCTACATCAGGATCTGTCCCTGCTTCCTCAGGGGTCACTCAGACATCATCTTACTCCTTCAGCTGGGCTTTGTGAACTTTAAACCACTCAAGTCAGAGTAGGAAGAGCCCCATTTTCTGAGTCTGAATGTCTCCTGACTCTGCTTTCACTTTCCCACAGTTCATGTATTGACTTCAATAATCATTTTTTTCACTGATCCTGTTTCTTCCTGAATTCTTTCAAATCCAGAGATCTTTCAAAATCCGTCAATGATATTCTGCTCATATGAAAATAACCATCCTCAGAGGTCAAGAAAGCTCCCACCAGTTCTCTCGGGCTCTAGGAACTGGGTTTGATCAGTACCAAGGAATCACAAACTTTGGTTCTTCAAGTCCACTTTGTCCTGTGAGTTGTAATATACACTTTGGTGATAAGTGCATCAAGAAAACTTTTCTAATAAAAACCCCTGCTGGTTGACATTCTGGATGCCCAAATTTAGATTCCCATAATAAACACTGAAAAAATATGCCCTCCTCTCATCCCTGGTTACAAGTCTGGAAAACAGAAGACAGTCCAGGGTAGTAAAGGCCTGCCCGTCAGCAGGTCCAAATATAGAAGAGTGGAAGTTAGCTGGCTTTGCTGTGAGCCCTCCCTGGCCTGTGAAACATATTTCCATCCTTTCCAAGATTAGATTCTTCCTCGCTCCATGTAGGATGTTACCCAGCAGACATGCAGCTGCTCTTGCAAAGTCTGTCCTGGCACAGAAAATGAACTCCCATCACTGCCAATATGAGTTCCTGCCTATCACTTTTCCAGCACAGGAGCTATGTTCCCTCTATGTGGAACATTGTCTATAAAATTTACATTCGTTCCCACAGTTTGAGGTTCCCAAGAGAGTCTGCTTCCCAAATTTCAGTCCTCTGTTGCATGTATTTGCCTTACTCTGCCAAATTATGGCAGTCATCAGAATCCCTAACTCTCCTATCAACTAACCCAACTGCAAGTACAGAGGGCACACAGGCATACTGACCCTTTTATGAGCACTCATGTTTTTGACCCCTAGCACCAATGCATATAGCAAGCTGCATTAGACCCATACTTCTTGAGCCCTCACATTTAAAGCCTAGATAAAAAATAAACTAGATGGTCACTTTGATCCCTTCCCCCTAGAACTCTTTGGTGTTCCTAGCCTTCAGGATCCCATAATTCTGATAATAATGAAAGAGAGAGACATGGATACACTACTGTAAACAGAGTCAAGTTGATCATAAATGAATTAAATTAGTTACTTGAAGCTACATCTATGTAAAAGTAAAGCTAGATTTCAGACATAGAATAACTATAAACATCCCCAAGAATGCAGATTGTTGTCCATGAAAATGTTTCCACTCCACTAGAGTAGAGTTTATGTTAATTATGCATATATTCATTACATATTTCCCAGGTGAAATACAAATCCATCTCTGAGCAGATAAAGCTAAGACAATATTAAGCTAGCTACACAGTTGAAAATCTGCACAATGTTCAGTGAAAACTGACAAGCTTACAGTCAGTGAGAAGAAACAAAGACACAACACTGCGTGATTGTGGCAAGCATCACGGGTATATTCCCTTTGGCTAACGTGGGATGTCTTCCCATTCTCTCCATGGTCCTTGGCTACTCAAACCCCTAACCTGTTGTAGTCACATTTATCATTCCTCTTCCCATCCCCCAAGCCTGAATCTCCATGTGGGTTCATTAACATGTTCGATGGTATCTCTGTGTATATACTCCATTGCCCACCTAAAAACATCAACACGCCAAATTCTCTCATTCAGTGGATTATGCATTGATCAGTTTTTTTCTGAGCACTATGTTAGATGTAGAGATATAAAGATGAAAGAGGACCAAATCTGCCTTTCAGAGCCACACAATTATGGCAACACTATTGAGACAAGGTACTATGGGAGCACAGTGGGAAAACTGTTTAACTTTGCCAAGAAAGACAAGAAAGACTCCCAGAAGAGATAACATTTGACATGTTCCAGAATGAGGAGTTCACCCTACGGATAAAGGGATGCCTCCTATTACCGACAGAGGCAAGCATATGGCAGAAGCATAAAATGGCATGAGATACTGGGGAGACTAGGTATATCAGCCTGCTTTTCACATAAGTCAGAGTGGTGAAAATGTGATAGATGATGTGGAAAAGGTGACAGAGAATGGCTTTCGATATCATTGTAGGCAATTTTAATTTGCTATTATGGAGATAGAAGACTATAATGAACATTTTTAATAATAAAGTGATTGAAAAGGTGTACTTTAGAAAAATCACTGTGGTCTTAAAGGTAGAAGTAGATTAGTAATGACTAGAGGCAGGGCCTGAATTAAAGCAGTGGGCATGGGAAGCCATTCTGAATTGCAGGAATGGCATTATTAGGAGGCTTGTCATATTTCATGTACAACTGATGCAACTAATTCTCACTCTAGAATACTCCACTGAGTGCTGCAGGAAAGAACAGTCACCCTACTGTTGAGCAAAGGCTTGAAAATATAACTTGATCTGATGACCAGATTTCTCTAAAATTTCATCACAGAGCTTCTTCCCACTACAAACCTACCAACCTTTCTTTTTCTGTAGACCTCAACTCTGATTTCTTTCCCTTATTGATGGAAGAACCCAACTCCTTGAAAGAGAAACTCCGACCTGTATTCTAGATCCCACCCTCTCTCACCAATCCAGAACTTCTCTTCTATAGGTCTGCCTTTCATAATTGCCTCCAGTCTTTTCCCATCTACAGAGCCATTGCTTTCAGCTACAAACATGCTGTAAAATCTTTCTTTAATTAAAAAAAATTTTTTTCCCTAAATTTCCCTCGAGGTATGTCAATGCTCTACTTTTCTTCCCGTAAAGTCAGTCTTCTTTTAAAAAGATGGTTACATTGTTGTCTTTAATTCATCTCACATTTACTTTCTAAAATCATACAATTGGTCAATATATAATAAATGATCATTTACTATCACCCCTCAGTCCCTCAACCCTTGAAGTTCACCCCTCCCAAGTCATCAAGCCTCTGAGTTTTTGTTTTTGTTACCAGCAAAGAATGCCTTTTTCAACCTTCTTTTCTTATGAAAATTTCATTAATCGTTTAAAGTGTAGTTTACAAACAAGACTATTCCATAAAGTTTTTCTCACTCTCTTCTGTCAGATTACTAATATTTCTCCTCACTTGCTGCTTTTACCTCTCTTACTATGCCCTTCTCTATTCTGGATGGAATTACAGTTGATAATTTAAGGCTCAAGGTCATGTTTTATAATTCATAATTCAAGGTCATATGTGTGACACCCAGAATAAATGATAAGCTTTGTAAAAGGACACTTATCTTCATTTCTAGCCCTATACCCAGCTCATAGCAAATGCTTATTTACTTAAATGGTTAATTAATTAAGAATGAATTAACAAGGATACAGGTATATAAATTACTAAATAAAATTATTTTTGCTAAGATGCTTGGATTTAATAATAATAGCTTTTCTATACTGAAATTGTTCTTTTTAAAATGGTTCTAGATATTTAATACTGTCAAAATGCTTAATCAAAATTTATCAAACCCTTATTATCCAGGGTACCACTGGCTAATACTGAGCATACAAAGAAATGCTGGGTATGAAATGTTCTATAGGGAAAAAGAAAGACAGCCTTTAAAATAACCAACTAAATTCCCATCTCCAAGTTGGAAGTTTATAGTTTTAAATCCAGCAAGGTACTAATGAAATAATTAATTCAGTCAATTCAGTAATATCTCATACTTCTAAACATAACATTTATTTCTCGAGACTGATTTTACTTTACAAGTTTAAATGGTGCATAATGAGCTCTGAATGCCTAACAAACCATCCCCAAACCTAATAACTTTAAAAAGTCAATAATTTTATTTAGCTCATGATTCTGTGGGTTGGCAATCTGAGCTGGGCTCAGCCAAGTGGTTCTTCTGTTTTAGGCAGGTCAGCTGAAGGCTAATTGGTTTAGAATGGCCTTAACTGGGAAGATTCATTTCTGATCCTGTCATTTCTCATTTTTAGCAAGCTAGCTTAGGCTTATTCAGAGGGAAGCTGGTTAAGCATTGAAGAGACAAACTGAAGTTTGAAATCTCCTGAGGCCTAGGTGCCGAGCTGGCGCATCATTTCAGCCACACTGTATTGAGCAAAGGGAGTCACTGGACCAGCCCAGTGTCAAGCAGTAGACTCTGCCTCTAAAACCAAGTACTGCTAAGTCACATTGCAAAGGGTGTGAATATAGGGAGGGGTAAAATTATGTCACTTTTACCTAATCTACCACAAATAGCCAAAACTCCATAAGTATATATTAAACAATTAATATGAGACTGTCCCTAACTCCAAAAAATTCTGGTCTAGTGTGGGAGAAAGACTTTTTCCGGGCAATAGTGTGATTAAGTGTTACATGTTTTTTTGTCTGCTTAAAACACTCTTTTTCCTTCTTTTATCATAGGATCCTCTTAAGATCTCAACTAAACATCACCTCCCCTGGAAAGCTCTGACAGGGAAAAATCTTGTCCCAGCAGTCCAAATTGGCTATTTGGCTATTTCTCATGTCACAAAATTTTTTCATCTGTTTCCATATTGAATTGTCAATTAGAAGGCATGGCACATTGAAAGATAGGCCATTCTATTGCCAGAATTAAGTTTTTAGAGTGATAATAGGAAAAAAAATGAAAGCACAATATGCTTCTCACTCTTTATGACATACGTTACATCACAAGAATTTTTGCATTTGTGCCACTTGGTAATATCCCTGTTAGGTGGAAAGGCATAGAGGTTTTCAACAGCAGGGGATGTTATTTAATCTGATCTGTACATTAGAAAAATCACTTGTCCTGGAATGCATGCAGAGAGACATCTGGAAGCAAATACTACGATCTCAGTGAGAAATTATGGGGACGTCTGAAGATGGAAATTGCAAATTTTGAAAGCTTTGTATGGTGCTGAATCCACAAAACATGACTGGTGGACTGAAGGTTGGAAGTGACTAGGCAAAGAATAGCAATGATGACGTCCCAGTTTCTAGTTCAAGGTACTGGGACCGGTTGTGCCCCTAGATGAGCAGAAATTTTTTAAAAACATGTAATGAGAGACTACCATGCACTCTTTCACAATGGGTTCACTTTCAGAATGGTGCATTGGACATTGGCTAGTGAATTTATGAACAAAATGTGGTTAATCATTGTCATAACCACATTCTTTCATTGTCACTGAGCACAGGTTCTAAACTCTTTGGGTTATGAGCTCTTTAGATAACTTGATGAAATCTCTGTATTTTGTCACCAGAAAAAAATAATCAAGAACCACGCATCTTAATAGGTTCACCAGCCCCCTTAACCTGGACTAATGGATCCTACATCACAGTTCAGAAAATTAGTTATGCTAACATTAACCAAGCTAGATCACCTCCAAAAAAGAGGACACAAGGGAGTGAAAAGGGAGTGAACTAACCCACCCAAACTGATAGTTTTGCCATCTAATAACATAATTTTAAAAATACTAAAATCTGATTCTAAGCTTAACTTTTTTCATTTTCTTCATTTTTGTTACCATCTTATTTATAATGAGATTTTGACTCAAAGATTTTTGTTTAAATGAGATTTGTCCAACTGTATCTGTGAAAGTGAGCATCTGAGTCTGTGTTCATGCTTAATTGCCACCAGGCTCCCCTCCTCCCGTGGAGAGCATTTGTGGCAGTCTGGGAAGGTCCATGCATCGAAGGGTTACAGAAGGGTAAAGAAAGTGCTAGTAAACAGGCTAATTAACTCTTTTAGCTTGAATAAGAATGCTAAGGTTAAAGTCACTTGGATTTAATTCCACAAAAACCCAACACCTTATTTAACATATTAAATCCATTTGTCTAATTATTGTATAAATAAAATTATCACTTTTCACATTAATGATTTGGATTTCAACCAAAGCACAGCATTATAATAATTTTAAGTTGTCCATCAAGAGCAAAACAGCTTTGGAAGAATAAACTAGTGAAATGTAGACAGACCCACTTTCTAGCAAACAATTCTGTTTTTCATACAAAGTCAACAATACCTGGGTATGTTCAAGCAGAATTCACACAAAGAAAATACTGATAATAAGGTCATTAAACAGGTAACCTGGACAGGTAACCTGGACAGGGAGAGTGTAGCTTCTCCAGTGCCAAAGACATTGGGGGGCAGCTCGGTTCAATATTTTCTAAACCAGCTCACAGATGGGAGCTTTAATGACTGAATCAATGTGTTGGTGGAAAAGCATCCAGTTTTTCAATTATTGCTTTATCCAAGATATTTACAATGCTTTTCTTTTCTGTGTATAAATTAGCATGATGACATATCACAATGATTTAGTCAGGAACAAAAGAATGTTCAAGCCCCTCCCTTGTGAGTTTCTATGTAAGGGATAATGAAAATACAGTCATTTGTGTTTGCATAGCTATTTCATGTTCTGTTGAATGATCTATAAGGGAGTTATTATATTTATGTTCTTTTTTTTCTTTTACAAAAGAAATCGCTCATGCATAATTACAGTTATATAGTAAAGGATTTCTTATTGAATTTCCTTCTCTGACAGAATTGATTTCTTTATTGACTCTAGAAGTGAAAACTAGTAAGTAGAATCTGGCATAAAAGGCATATTTGGCCATATGCTTATATCATTTGCTATAATCTGAACTCAGCTGGAATACTAATTGCTTTTGGCTTCTCATGCAGACGTAAGGGCACATTGACCAATGGAAAAGTAGCAACTATTCCAAACAGGTATATAAATCCACTCCAAGAGTCGCTTGAACCTTTACCTGAAGAAATTATGTAAAGTAACCAAACAAGAGATATGTGCTTGGCACAGTTAGCAACATTCTGGCTTAGAGAGAATTAACATATAGTAGAAGGAACTAGATATAGCACCATTCCCGTCAGCTTTTGTCATATGGCGTAGGAATGAAGACAATGAACGACTATGGCTGGGCCACTGGTTGGCTAGAAGAGAACCCAGGGGGTCCAAATAACTCTGTTCCTTTCTGGACACAGAGGGAATGCCAAGATTTCTAAGAAATATGCATATTTGATCACAGGAAAGGCTGGTTCAGAGACTGTAGATGTCTCAGTTTACTTCTATGATCACTATGAGAAAAATAAAGGGACATGTTCAACTTGGTGGAAGCCAATTCCTCTCCGAGTCTGAAATGAGTTTGGTATGCTTGTCTATTTGGCACTACCCACTATTTCCTGAGATTGGTGATGATAAGCCTATTTGTAATCATGTGAATTCTCTCCTGCATTTTGACAGGCAAGCTTTGAGTTATTTGAAGTGATGAAGGCAATGATTTACCGGTGACATTTTACTGTCCGTTAGAGAAAAAAATGGCATCATTCTTATATGTTGCAGACATGAAAAAGGTGCAGCCTATTGAAGACAGTGACAGAAGAGCTCTCATAATAAATTAAAAAGTAGGCCATGATGCATTGTATTTTGGTTGTATAAGTATTAGTACTGCTCCAGCTATGGTATTTCTTTGTCTTTGAACTGTAATAGGCTCTTGTGTAATTCTGAGACACTTCAACATGTAGTGTCACTTTTTTTTTTACACTGACAGTTATTAGCAAATATTAAAAGGTTCATTTACTGTTTTGACATGAAGCTATAGCACATGAATTTTGGTTCAAAGACCTGTTCTCTCAATAATATTAAAGCCATTTTGGGGCACATAGGCCCATGCTTAAATACACTGACAGGCGTTTCTTTTAAAAAATAAAAACTATAGTAAAATTTTGAGAGATGGCAAGTTAGGTGAAAGAACAATAGGAGGAAATGCATCTTACTGATCCCAAACTAAACATGTTTTGTGTTTGTTGGGTTACATTGAAGGACTTTCTGCATCCCCCAGTAACTGTTCCTGTTGATTTATACAGTGACGTTGAAAATGGGAAAGACTATAACTTTGATTCTTATTCTACTGTAAGCATGAGTAAATATCAATAAACAGCAATCTCAGGTAGCATCAGAAATCAGAGAATTCATTGCCTCTGAAGGGCTGCTCCTTGTCAAGATTAATTCTGGGGCCATAGGAGTATTATTACAACAATACAAATCCCTACCCCTCTCAAAAATATGTCTCTCCAGTGCCAGTGTACTAAGAGCCAATCATTTCAGTAACCATGGTACAGAACCAGATAAAATAAAACCAGTAAAATGATATTTGCCTTCCCCACTTCCCCACCGGAAGGTTAGGAACCATTGCGTCTACTTGAGCTCCACTAGGGCCACTGAGACAATGCCCAGGTACGACCTGGAAGAAGGAAATTAAACCTTCACTAAAAATTCATGAGCTCCATTATTACACTGCTGTCCTTATTTTCCCCTCATTAGTCCATTCTGTGACCTGGGCTCTCAGAATACAACAGGATCAGGGAATGAAGTTTCTCATGTCTCCACATCCATGTATCTTTTAATATTCCATGACTTCCAATATTGCCAAAATACTAATATTATGCTTTAAAGAGGCTATGGTTTCTAACCTTGTATGTCTATGAAGTTAGATTCACATGGGAAAGATGTAGAAGATATAGAGGTTACTTTATAAAAATAAATTGTTGAGGCAATAAATGAAAGAACCAGCTATAAGAATACTTTGCCATATATGGGCCCTCTAGGCTATTTTATCTCACATAGGAAATATCAGATGATTAGCAAAGCAAGTACCATAGATGCTAAGGGTTCATATGTTTTTGTCTTTCTGTGTTCATACCAATTCATTTTGAATGTTAAATCTCCTTTGGCCTCTGTACTATTAGACCTATACCACTTTATTAATTTTCCTTCATATTTGGTGTGATTCAAGGCCATGCAAGGAGGGAAATGAAGAGAGAAAAGAAGGGAAGTTGAGTCAATGGTGCATCTCCCATTACTAAAAGCTATCAATTCTTTCAGGGGGCATTAGACCAAACAAGGAGATTATAAGAGACATTCAGCCTCCCCAGATGCTCCACTGAGACCCCAAAACTGGCTATCAGTTCGAAAGAAATGATTTTTTAAAAAATAAAAGCCTAGCACGAATCCCAGTGCAGTCTAGTCAAGACTTTCTTCCTTAGTTATTTCCCAGGACAGAAAAGGCATAGGTCTGGAGTCATGCAACTCTGTCCTAGAGATCACCCCCATGTTTTAGCACAAAGAAATCACCATCTTGGTAAAATAGCAACATTATCAAACCTTAAAATAATCTGGAAAACAGCTGCTGTACAGAATCACTTAGGTCCTAATATTTTAATATAACTATCTCCATTCATGAACCAGATTTGGCAAATAGTCTTACAATTTTATTTAAATATGGAGCTTGCCAATTAAAAACTGTCCATTTATGTCCCCAGATGTTGTACGTCTCAATTCACAGCAAGCCCATATTCTGCTTTTGCTTTGAGGTTTGCCAACACTAGCCCGGAAGGGTTCTTCTGGGAATCCTGCTGGCTCCATATGCCCCAGAGCTTACGGAAGCTGACTACTAAGCTCAGGAAATGAGCAGACTGTAACATTTCAGTGGCAGAAATGACAGTCAGGTTTCAGACACAAGAAAACGGTCCTGAATATTCCTTTCACCTAGAAAAAAAGTCTGTATGAAGGAAGGAATCCACACAGAGGAGTCTATGGCTCAACTTGAACATCTCTAAATTAAGACAATCTGGATTCTCTATCTTTCTGTCTTACCGAATGACATTGATTTGTATCACCGTCCATCCAAAAAGAGGAGTATGTGATACTGTATGTATCGAAGACATGGAGAAATGAAGGCCAGAATCCACAGTCCCATCAAACCTTTTAGTCATCTTCTAATGTAGTCTTCTGAACTACATTGCACTTCTCATCATTTTGAGATTTTCAACATTTTCCTCCAACCTCCTTTCAGAGTATTTCCAGAACTTTCTTGACTGCCTCTGTCTTTTTTTACTCCAGCAAAGTATTTGCTTTCTTTGTCAAGCAATAAAGTCTTTTTTTCCTGCTCCACTGAAAAGCTTTTTCTTAGTCATTATAATTCCAATGATAACATTGCTTTAATTCTGTTTCTTCATCTTTTTATCACAATACAATAGCTGCCCTAAACTTTATAATAAAAACAGTTCAGAATAGTCCCATCTCTTTTGATATGGAACTTTCCTTCAGGTCAGTATGATCTAGGGGTCTTGAAATAAGGAATAAGCAGCATGAAAGTCAGGACTTTCATGTGATCAGATGCAAAGCTAATTTCCTACCTAAGTTTTCCAATAACTGGTAACAAACACCAACTCTCATAAAAAAGGTTATAAGCAGCCAGTTCTGCAGATTCCCACAGTTGCTATATTCTTGTGGTTGAATATCTAATTTAGGAACTGCATCCAGCCACAACAGACACAGTAAAGAAAACACTCCCT
This sequence comes from Manis javanica, assembly GCF_040802235.1. Classification (NCBI taxonomy): domain Eukaryota; kingdom Metazoa; phylum Chordata; class Mammalia; order Pholidota; family Manidae; genus Manis; species Manis javanica. The sequence continues at coordinate 112,381,002 of NC_133164.1, forward strand.
TCAAAGAGGAAGAACCTTTTAGGGCCACTGTTCACAAGTGAGGTTAAGACACTACTCTTATAGTTTTCAAAAGGAATCATACTTCTCCTTCCTACCCCCCAAATATATATATACATATATATCATTTGAGACAGTTCTTCAATAGAGCAGTAAGGATTTGATGTCTTTTTTCCAGTTGATGGCTTCATAGATTAACTGCCTGTCCCAAATGTCTTGTTGAAAAGGTTAATATAACCTGTTCCATCATTTGTCCACACATGGGATTCTCACACCTGTTTCACTCCATATCTAAGAAAGGAATCACACTATTGATTTCTGCAATTCAAGAACTTCAAATATATAAACTACTCTTTCTTCCTGCCATGAGAAGATGATGGGTGATTGCTAAGATTCAGTCACATACTCTATATTAAACTAAATGTTACCGCATATCACAGTCAAGGGACAGTACAAATCTAAAACTCTATAACATCACAGATGTTACAGAAATCGAGTCTAAAGCCACTAACTGAAAATGACTTGAATGAACCTCATATTAAGATCTGTGACTTATGAAAATCACAAAAATGATGTGTAAATTAAATTAATTTTACTGTCATGGTATAAGTAGTGTATATTTAAGTAACCAAACTTAAATTATTTAAGCACCAAAAGATTTTCATTTTATCTCATTTGTTCCCGTGGAAGTTAGATGGTGAGAATAGGGTCATTCACCCACTTTTAACCTGGAGCACTGACAGGTAGACATTGAAGATGAAGATACTGGGAGGAGGAACTTAACAGCAGAGTTTGCAAAGCTGTCTTTTCTGCTAAAAGAACATCTAAAGTACAGTATTCTCAGGGGTCAGTTCTCTGAGGATAAAAATCTCTCTTTTGTTGTCTGGTGAGGATATATGCCTAGCTAGAAGCACCCTGCAAGTAGGCCTACAAAACCCCCTGCCACTTGCTAATTCTTGGGTTCTAAGGTTCTGCAAAGGAAATCAGCTGGTTTCTCATTAATAACACCCCTTCTAAAACCCATAGGCTTGCTTCCTGCACTCTACTGATCAGCAGCTACTTCTCCATGTTTAAAAAAAAAAAAACAATACCCAGCTGTTCAGATCCCTTGTCTGCTGTCATCTTCCCTCTCGTTCTATTGGTCTTATGGCACTTGCAACTATTTAACCTTTTCCTGTCATTTAATTAAATAAGTGTGTATGATACATTGACCACACCCACTTATCCAGAGGCATTAGCATGATTTTGCTGTGTTTAAAAAAATTTTTATAGATATTTTCAAAGTATTTAATACTTTTAAAAGGCATCCCAAAACCTCAGATTAAAAGGGAGGGAGGGAAGGAGAAACAGAATGTGTTTTACCTTAGAAAAAAATTAACTGAGACTGAGGGGCTGTTTTCTCTGTACCTCCAGTGGGAAATTAAAATATGAAGAAAGCCCACTGAGTTAAAAAATATTTAATTGTGTACCAGATAAAAATGCAACAATCCTGAATCTTTATAGTACTTTCCCAAGTATAACAATTAACTCACACAAGATATAAAAAGAGGGATGAGCAAAACCATGTGGTTATAGCAGCAAAGTTGTGGAAACAGAAAGTATAATTGTCCATTATGGCATATGCCTAGAATGGCAGTAATCAAAAGAGGATTGTTATCAAAACCTTTAAATGTTGCTCTTCAAACATAATATTAAAAATATAAAAATACAAGCTACCAAGTGGGAGAAAATATCTGCAAAAACAGGTATGATAAAAGAGCTGTACACAAAATGTAATGTTGACTACTACGATTTAGTCAGAAAATAAGTAGCTCTATTTGAAGGAAGCATGATATTTGAATAGCCACTTCACCAAAGAAGATATACAGATGACAAATAAACACAAGTAGAGATGTCCAATATCAGCAGTTACTAGGGAAATGAAAGTTATAACCCAACAATATAACAACACATACCTACTAAAACAGGCAAATTACCAAGACTGACAATACTAAGTAGTGGCGAGATGTGAAATGCCTAGAACGCTCATGAACTGCTGGTGGGGATACAAGAGCACAAGGAATTTGGTGGGTAATGGAAATGTTTTATATCATGAGTGTGGTGGTGGTAACATGTCTGTCCATTTGTCAGAACTCATGTTGTACACTTAAAATGGGTGAATGTTATTGTACATAAATTATTCTTCAATAAAGACGATAAAAATATTACACAGGTCTTACAATATACGGCCATAGAAAAGCATTCACAATACATTAATAAAGTGAGTGGACTTATCAACAGACTGCCAACAAATGGGTGCCCTTGTCAGGCTGTCTAATAGAAGAATTTCATCTGTAGGTACTAATTATTTAACACACTGGAAGAACTGAAAGGCCAGGTAGGGAAAATGATGTAACCAGCTAAGAGCCACATCTGGCAGTCACCATCACACCTAAGGCTGGGAGAGATTTTTAAAAAGGAGATGCTATTACCAGACCTTAAGAAAGGACCATTTAAGTGGAGCTATAATGTAAGCAGGGGCTGTCCCGTGAGATCTCCACAGAGGACAGGGCTCTTGAAAGTGACCTAGAACCATTGCCAGGGACACTGACCCTTTGACAGAGATGGACAGCAAGAAACAGCCTCAATCCCTCCTTCCTCCCACCTGCCCACCAGGGCCTTGCTTTGGCTGAAATTATCAGAAATCATTTTAACAAGGGAATCAAAGGAGAGTTTGCAGGAGTCACAGCAAGGCAGGGGAAGGATGGTTTACACATGCACAGAACAGACTCTGCAAACATATGGTCACAGCCACACTTCCCTCTGGTAGAATTATGGGTAGTTCTTAATTCCCTTCTTATACTTTATCTTTTTTTTAGTATATACGTCTTTCACAATGAAAAATGAACAGTTACCAAAATTGAATCAAGTTTGAAGAATTCTCCATATTTTGATGGAATCCAAAGGATTGTAACAAAGAGTCCAAAATTTTCTGTGAATTTTATTTTTCTCCACTTTAAAAATAAAAAGATGAAGCTTCTGGGTTCAGCTTAGACTTGATGCTAGCCAGTGAAGGTATTAAGTCTTCAGTCATCCCTACTTAATTACGTTATATGCAATGTTGTTTTAAAATGTTCCAGCAGAGCCTGGCATGGCGCTGCTTCCCCATCCAGCCAGCTGGAAAGACTAGCATTCTAGAGCAGAGCCAGGGAAAGCTGCGAGCGGGAGCAGGGCAATCGCATGGGTAATTCACCCTGCGGCCAGATGCTGCTCACAGTTTCACCAAAGATGATGAAACAGGGGCCTACCAGACCTCATGAAATATATTTGGGTGATTTCTGCATAGATTTATGAATAATATCTTCCCAATTTCACAAGCAAAGATAATTGTCCTAAGCATAAAATACATGTTAAATTAGGTCACAGTATTATTTTAAAATCTCAGTATATCAGGCAAATTTCAACCATAGAAATGGAAACTGTAAGAGATACACACATACACAGATGGATATGCATACATACATCTATACACATATATATTCACATGCTTAGAGACACATGTCTATGCATATATATAAAGAGACAGACAGAGATGTATTACAAGGAATTTGGTTTATGTATAGGCAGGCAGGCAGAAACGGAAGAGCAAATGTGAGCTGGAACCCCACAGGCACAGACAGGAAGCTGCTGTCACAGCCTGGCAGGACAGACAGATCTAACACAGGGGAGGCAATTGGGGACCCAGCTGCTGTTGGGAATATCATTTGCCATGAAGAGTCCTGTCCCTTTTAAGGGCTTATCTGATTAGGTCTGGCCTACCAAGGATAATCTCATCATTTAAGGTCTATTCGTTAGGGATTTTTATTACATATGCAACCTCCTTTCATGAAGCACCTAGATCAGCGTTTGACTGAATCACTGGAAGAAGGTGGGTGTGTGCTACAAAATGGTTTAGTCCCCACAGTTTAGCCTAGTTTAGCTGCTAAAGTTGACACGTCGAGAAACTATCATACTCAGAATCATAGATTTAGGAATACACAAATACATACATATTATCATGTATCATTGTTTTAAGAATCAAAATATGTCCACAGTACCAGACAGTATCAGTCTTTTATCTAATTTTAAAGCCCCAGTGTGCATCAATAAATAGGTGCAATAAATAGGTGCAATGAGTAGGTGCTCAATAAATACAAAACAGATGAATGATATTTTCTTCCATAAGTGCTGTGACATCAAAAAACCAATTTCAAATTCATTTTATTTGGAAAACAAAATAAGATTAAACTACACAGCTATGGGAAGAAACATGGCCTAAGAAAATAACATCCTGGTAGCGAAGGGGGGCGCATCAGGCGTTTGCTCCTCATTCCGTTCACCGTTTCATCCCGTGAACCCGCCTGCACTTCTCCCAGCACAGCAGGTGTGGACCCCGCGAGCTCTAGAGAGCTAATTCAAGCTTCACAGTCAGTTGAGTCATTAGCAGGCTTCTGTGGCTTTGTCTCCATTCCTTTTCAGAACAGAAAGTCTTACCTTACGCACGGAGTTAGACGCTCCTAAGTGTATCCTTACTGTGACCTTTATCAAGCTCCATTATAATTGTCCACTTGCATGTTGACCTCATCCTCCCCTACTGGTAACTCTTTGTCAACAGGGGCAATTTTGTTCAGTGATAGCCCAAGCGCCAAGTCTCTGGAACATACTAGGAGCACACGGACTGAGTGAGGCAATGAACAAAGAACGAACTGTGCCCTTGCCTTAAACTCCTGAAGAACACGAGCTGCTTTAAATCAGTAAGTCTCTGAGTCAACCCTTTCCTTCTCCCTTCAATCCCATCAGTAATCCTAAAATAGGGGACGAAAATGAAACTCAATTGTCACTGCATATGTTACTGGCCAGCAATAGGTCTGCTATTTCTCCAAAGATTATATAGACACCTGGGAATTCTTTCATTTTTTAAATTAAAAAGTTCTCATCTTGATGAGCTCCGCAGACTCAGTGTAGAGAAGCTTGGTGTTGATTAATGGAGGCATTTAAGTCTGGGGGAACGTGGTCAAATAAACAAACGCGATGAGTAACCTTATATATCAAGGTCGATCTCTTGAGAACACAAGCCTGGATTATGAGAGGTATCATGCTTGTCTTCCCTGTCATACACTCAATTTTCTCCCAGGAGAGCAATTGAGAAGAAGAAGAAAAAAAAAAATCTCAGAAAAAAAAACAAGCTCTAATCTATTTCAGACTTCTTAGTGAAAGGCACTGGCTAGCAAGCCTCATTCTGCTAACAAACAAACTAATGCCCACATAAAGCCAGGAAGCTGTCACCTTCAGTGTCCAAACTCACTGCATTTTCCACTAGAAATGTTGGAGATTAACCAGATGAGTATTTTATTAGGATTCCCAAATAGGATAACTTTTACTAGCTTTGTTACAAAAGTTCAAGTTCCCTGTTATTAACTTATAAATAAGCCATATTATGCTAAATGTACTCCTCTGCTCTTTGGCTGATTTTTTGGGGTGTCTCCCAGATGCACAAGCAGTGAAGCTGCTAAAGTTACAGGAGGGACATTTTAAGAAATAGACATTAATTTCATAATTAAAGGGTCAAAATGCCTTCTGCTAACTGCTGGCAAGGAAAAACTTGGGTTTATGCTCAGACCCTACCCCTAAGCTCCTCTCAACGCCCCTGCTCCCAGCCACATTGCTGTTCCAGAGTGTAGCCACAGACATTGGAAGTGAAACACGGCAACGCAAAGCTAAAACTGACAGAAGACAGACTTCCCACACAGTCTCCTGCTCTTTGGAAAGCTGTGGAGAGACCTGAGTTGGCCCTTTATCTTCCATTTAAGAACAGTGATTATGGGGTCCAGGGTAGCATGCAAAGAACCGAGAAGGCTAACTACCAATCCACTCACAACTAAAAACAAGAAGTGCTTAGTTATCTGGCTGTATAGCAAACAAGTACCGCCCATCAGATTGCACATTTTCTTCACACTCTACCTGAAGCTCATTTCTTCCATGAAGCCTCCCCAAGTTTCCAGAAATCCAACATTGTATAATATGTCATCTTGGATTATTGCTTAATTATTTTCCCATAAATTTCTCATTTCCCAAAATTAACTATAAGCTCTTTGAGGATAGGGTTCGCAGCATCTTATCTTTCTGTGTCTCCCAAAGCCCTGGAAAGATATCACCTTCTGAGAGGAGTGGCTCCAGTACATCTACTCAGAAGTCAATCTAAAACTGATGGTTTGAACTTATTAGAAGCATGCTGAATTTATGAACAGACAACTTAAGAAAGTAAAGGGATTTCATGGAGAAATAAATGATCAATGAAAATGGGTTTGTATGGATCTCATGTTTCACCCAAAATATGTATCATATGTCACATGTGGTATGACATGGTACTGAGATCTTCAAGAAACAAAAACAAAACAGTCTTGTGGGAATCATTTCCTTTGGCACCTGGGGGAAGAAATAATTTTCAAGGAAGTTTGAATCTACTTTCTAGTTGTTCATTTGTTTGTGACTTTGTACAAATCCTTCATTCGTTTCGGCTTTCTGCCTAGCGCTATTGAAATGAGAAAGGCTGACTTGAATGATTTCATTGTTCCATACAACTGTAAATTTCCAAGCAAGTGTTTGGGAACCTCACTCAGGGTTGAGGAACTTGTGGCACTTGAATGGCAACTAGGCTGCTTCATGGGAGATGGACCTAAAACCATGGATGAGGGTCCTACCCCACACCCCCTGTTCTGCTGACCGCTGTATTTAAGCGATTGCCTGCAGAGGGAATGGGATTCTGTTAATTAGCTTCCTGTGCACCGTAAGTACTACACTGAAACTATGAAAGGTTTCCTTCTCTTTCAATGGCCTGCTTTTCTTTTCCTTACTATATTAAATATGTTTGCATAGGAAAAATTTTAATATTTAAAGTGTGTGCCTTCTAGACACAGCCCGAGCATGCCTTTTTTCTTAACTTAGAAAATGCAAACAACTAGTGAGAAAATGACAGGGAATAGTAAAGTTTTTAAGAGGAATGAGAGACCATACAACATAGAACGTAAGATTAGAGGCATTATTTACTAGCCCAAATTTAATATCTACCAGTCCAAAGAGATCTCTAACTCCCTGATTTGAAAAATTTTCCAGATACTTATGTCCTTGTTCTTTGCCATTTTTTCTAGTCTTGGAGAAGTTCATCTGACATTAAATGTTGTTACAAGGTGTCACAATTTGACTGATAAATGCCTGCAGCAAACAGAAAGCCCGTCTACCACTACTTGGAATTGTGAACTTTGGGGGGAAAATCTTCAGCTGGAGATAACCAAGTAAGTCTAGAGAAGGCATGCGGTGCAGTCAATCCTTAAATTTGAAGTGACACAGCAAGAGGCATTTTATTATGCCTGTTCACTTTTAAACCCCTGAAGGGAGATTAGCCACAAAGTAAATATACATCAAAACAATCTTGAGAATGCGATTGTTACAGGCGACAAGTTCTTAAAGTTCTGTTATAACATAAAGTAGCTTTGAAGGTGCCTCCGGTTGGCATCAGGTAGCTTTTGGCATAAAAAGCCAAGCAGAACTTGCGAGGCAGCCTGAGACTGGCCTAAACAAAAGGAGCACCTTCTGCTGGAAAAACAAATGCCTGAGAAGTAGAATGTTGACTTTGTCCTAGTGATGGCCTCAAGCTTCATCTATTTATGAGGAGAGGCTATTTTAGAGCAAGTCATACATGAGCTCGTTGCAGGGAAGCAGGGTGGAGATGGGAAAGGATAATCTCCCCGAACATCTGTCATGATTACACATAAAACCTTACTACAAAGTCAAAGGCAATCTGTTTGGTACTCCCAGCTATGTGAAAGAGCGCTTGCAGTCAGGGCTGTGTGTTTTATGTTTTTATAATGTCTGTCAGTACAGACGCAGGCAACCAAGGGAGGCATAACCCACATAATCAACAGGTCAACGGAGAAGATGCATTTGACCATTTAAGTCAGAGAATAAGGCGCACATTATCCTACATTCTCTTGTTCTTTTCCAAAAGGAGTCAGGCAGGGAAGGAGACACACTTGCCATGAGAGCAGCTGCCAATTTACTATGCCTTTCTCAACTGATGAAGCCGCAGGCCACCGTCATTCTAAATCTTGTCAGCGAAGGTGGTAGTGGAAGAGCAGCAGCGGCCTCCTCTTTCATTCCTCAGCAAAGAAGGGAAAGAGGTTCTCCTACAGAGCCGGCCCGTTTGGGGCTAACTCAGACCCCAGCGGGGCTCCGCCAGGCCTGGCTGCCTACTGCACAGCAAGGGCCTTTTGTAATTTATTTAGATGCATATTGACCTTATTTTCCTGGCACTGTCATGTGGAAATATGCTCTTTTGGAGGACTTGCGGGTGGAGGCGGGGGTGTCCCACACGCTGTCCTGCTCTATCTTCTCTGCTGAATTCACCAGGACAGAGTGGTTGGCTATCTCGCCTCTCCATCAGAGCACCACCATCCATGCTGGAGATGGTATTTTCAAGCCTTCAATTTATATCAGAACTTTAAAACATGAGGCCATACAAAATGGAATATTTGGGTGTCATTTACCACTCCTTAGACATAAAAACCAAGTAATGATTTTATTTTTCTTAAAGCAGCTGCTAGCCTGGCTTTTCAAAACAAGTGTTGCTGATTTCAAAATAATTCTCCAGAATCAGAAATCCACAGACGTTTGAAATGAAATGACACTGTAATTCTTTTCTTAGACAAATACACCTTTATAATGTTTAAGAGATGGGTTTTAAATGGGTATTATCTCCACACTTGTAAACAGCCAGCCATTGTTTTAGAGTCAGTGTATCACTCTTTCTTAAGCCATTAAAACATTCAATAAATGTATTTTAAAAGGAGTTGCTTCCCTTTTTATTTTTATTCTTTCACTACCTTCTGCCACAGCTTATAACCTATAGTGTTAAAATTCAACTCTCCTTCTCCCCCTAGATTCTTATATATTCAGAGGACAATCACTTATACTTAAAGTATGGCAATTAGTATAGCACAAACCATCAGTGTTGATTATTTTCATGATATTTTTGGACCAGGACAGAGGTATTGATGTGACTGATACCAAAATAGGATGAATAGTTGCAATACTATGATTCAGTGATAACATAGATGGGAGAGACCACAGAGCTCAGTTCCTACTCAATTCCTTCATTTCCCCCATGAGAGACAGGAAAAGAACGTAAAAAAACTGGCCAGAATTACCCAATCAGCTTTCTGAACTTGGCCAGTATTTTCCATAATATCAGGGTGCATGACAGAGCCAGAACTAAATGTATATGTTGCATTAACTCCTAGTTGGAAAATTTAAATCTTAGTTCATTACCTCCCCATCATCTCCATTGTTACTCTCAATCTTCACACTCCATTTTTCTTCATCAGTCTATCAGAATGAAAATTATATTACATCTACATTCGGCTGTTTGCTCACCGTCCGTCTCTCCCACTGTAACAGAAGTGCTATAGTGGCATGAATCATGCCTCCCTTATTCTCTGCTGGGAATAATGAGAAGAATGCCTGGCACATAATAGGCACTCAATTAACATTTGACAAACTGATTAATCAATTCACCATTGGGAGTTTGGAAAGCCTACTGCTCTTCTCTAGCACCAAAAATCACCTGGCAGCCCCTTATGAGGAAGCCCAAACTCCCTTAATAATTCCATTACCTAGTGGTCTTCAAAATCTGGCTTTTTGTCATATCAACTTAAACTCAAACTGCAACAAATTTCTGCCCCTGCCACTCCACTGAAACTGCCTACTCACAAATCACCCTAACATACTACTTCTCCTATGCGGTGGCCTTCTCTCCTCCTGTTCCCTGTTGCTCTCTCATGGCACTTGCCATACAGAGACTTCTGAGCCTTGGCCGCATGCCCCTCTAGGTGACTTCTTTGATTTTCTTGATACAAGGCCAGCCCTTCTTTGACTTTGACCATAAGAGTTACCTCCAACTCTCATTGCTTCACCCTCCCTTCTGTGCACATAATACCAATCTCAGTTTCCAGCCTTCATTTCTCCTAGATCTAGAGCTTTATTTCTGGACTTCACAAGATATTTCTTCTTGTGAAGTCCAGAAATAAAGGTACTGCTGTCACCTCAAACTCACATGTCTAAAACTCCCTATCCTCGGTGCTTATCCTCATGGGATACCTGTTTTCCTCCTAACAGGATTAAAGGAAGAGTGCATTTTACCTTTTTGTATTCCTGTATCAGTAAGCAAACCCAAGTGCCTTGGGCTTCCTAAGTGCTTAATAAATATCTGTACTTTACAAATATCAAGTATAGTAGTTGTTATGGCCGAATTGTGCGCCCCCAAAAAGAGATTCTGAAGTCCTAAGTTGCAGGACCTCAAAGCAAGACCTTATTTGAAAACAGTGTTGTTGCAAATGTAATTAGCGAAGATGAGGTCATACTGGAGGAGGGTAGTCCCGGAATTCAATATGACTGGTGTTCTTATAAGAAGAAGAGAGATGCACAGGGTGAAGAGCCCCAGTGACAGTGGAAGCAGAGCCTAGAATGATGTATCTATAAGATGAAAAATGCCAAGGATTGCCAGCAAATGCCAGATGCTAGATAAGACAAGCAAGGATGTTCTTCTTGTGTTTCAGAGGGAACATGGCCCTTGACTCTGAATTTCTAACCCTCAGAACTATGAGAATAAAATTCTGTTTTAAGTCACTCAGTTTGTGGTATTTCGTACAACAGCCCTAGGAAGCTTACGCATGATTAAGAGAGCTTTGGGATCACATGACTCTGAAGTCTATCCCAACTCTACAATTTAATTATGTGACTTTAAGAAACATTAACTTTGTCTCGGTTTTCTTATCTGTAAAATGATGACAATACATGTTTCACAGGGTTTTTGTAAGTTATATTTGAATGCATATTACAAATTTTACACACAGCCTAGCACAGAGTATGGGCTCAAAATTAATCTTATTTGCCCTTTGCATTTTAAAATGAGCCTTTTATGTACAGTAACCAGTGCATTCATTCAACAAATATTTATCAAATGTCTTCTTGGGTTAGACACTGCTCTAGGCATTTGAGATACAGAAATAAGCAAAAAGGAAAGACACTTCCTCAGGAAGTTACCTATGGATAATAAGCCTATTTTTTCTCCTAATGAATGAATAATTGAACTAAACTGTCATCACACTTTGTCTTAAAATCTGATTCCAGGAATTATTATGATAAGAAAGAAATGAGTGGGTGTGACTATTAAGCGACAAGTAGATCCTTTTCAAGGTACCAAAATACCATAAGCCATCACTACAAATGCTTGCTTGCCATGGTATGAAGCAATAAAAACCAAGATTATCTTTCCATTTAAGAGGTAAAGGGAACAAAAACAATTTTTAATACTTTTCTTAACTGCAACTCCACATTTTAATGAACTGTTATAAGAAACAACTAAATTTAGCATATGCAAAAAATATCAAAAGGCTGAACTGTCATATGTAAAGTACCTTCAAACAAATCTTCAACATTGAAAAGGAAAAAATACTACCCTCAATGTATTCTTCAATTATATAAAGAAAATTTCTCATGTACTATGGATCATTTTTATCATTTTCTAAAATTTATTTAATGGCACTAGGGTAATGGGGAAATTTTAAATTAAGTGCTGTTGAGGATGTAAAGCAGTTTAAGTAACAAAGCAACAAAAAAGTTCTTAAGCTTTAGAATATAAAGGAAGATTGGAGAGAGGATCAACATTATTTTTATCTCAAAGACAAAGAGTTACTTTATGGATAGTTGTTATGATCTAGTTATCAACAGGAAGGATGTCAGAGAAGGTGAATATCTGGTTGGAGTCTCTTAGGAAGCATCGTCCATGTGGATTCTCTCTCCTGTCCCACATTCCTCTGGCTTTATGGCTTTAGGGTTTCACTGCCCCAGACAGCTGTGCCCTCCCTGTGGCTACTAAACACTTAAAACGTGACCCATCCAGACAAAGATGTGCTGCAAGGGTAAAATGCACACCAAGTTTTCAAGACTTAGTATGAGAAAAGGAATGTAAAATATATCAATTCTATTTTATGGTGACTATAATTTGAAATGATAATATTTTGGTTATATTGGGTTAAATAAGATAGAACGTAAAACTTAAATTCATCTGAGTCTTTTTACTTTTTTAAGGTCCTTTTTTCCTTATGTATCTACTAGGAAATTCAAACTTCCAAATGTGGCTCACACTACATTTCTATTGGTCACCGCTACGTATGTTACAGAGTCACAATTGGGGGATGTGGCTCAGGAATCTAGTGATTAACGAATCCCCACCACTAGCTGACTGATCTCTGTTTTCCTGTGTATCAGCTTTATTCAAACTATAAACCAACTTCCTCCACATGGGAGGAACACAGCAACACACTTCCATTTTGACATTTTGTTAAATCTGCCATCCCTGCCTAACTACCATGCTCTCACTAACCCCCTGGACAGAAACCCAGGAAAGGTCTCTGATTGGCCAGGTTTAAGTCAAGTGCCCAGATGAGACCAGTCAACTGCAGGCAAGTGGGTGCAATCTGTAGGAAAATGCAGTTCTCCTGCTAACCACAGGGCTGTAGTGAGGGAGCAGTTCCCGTATGAGATGACGAAGTTGTTCCTAGGAGAAGTAAAGGCACAAGCAGGTTAGTTAGCAGGTACCCATTACAGCCTGACTGTGTCCATCGTATCACAGAGACGTGCTCGTCAGAGGCACATACGCTGCTTTGACCCAGTAGCCCTTCCTTTGCAGAACAAAGTTGTTCTATTTGGAATATTATCTTACTCCAAGGTATTCTAATGAGGATATCGGTCACAGTTCACACCCTGATCCTTCACCCACTAGGCAGTGGGGTCTCGTTAAGCCTCCTGCCACATTCCCCTCGGGACAACTAAGGTGAGCACGTGGCTAAAGGAAGACAAATTCACATTCCTTCTCAAATTCAATTAGGAAACTGAAAGGTAAAAATTGTTTTTCCACTGTGATTGGTACATGAAAAGAAGGGGAATCTGGGACTATTCGGGGATATCTTCCCTGGGCGCACAAAGGAAGACTCCCTTCAATAGACTAGAACAAAGACAACACACAAAGGGAAGGGAAGCTGATAGGGAGAGAAGGAAAAAGGGGAGAAAACAGTGTATGCCCTGGCAGCTGGCCGTGCCTCAAGTCTACACAATTGGGCTTCCCAGCTTGTGAACCAGTACATGCCTTGTTCTGCTTGAGCTTGCTCTGAGTCCTGATGAGATCTTTTGCATCAGAAAGAGTCGATTCTGAATATCTTAATGACTGAATTAAACCTTTGACTTTCAAGCTGAGTGTCAGTGCCAAGCCATCCTGAAAACGACAGAAAGCTTAAAAAAACCAAGAGTCATAAAATATAGATGAATTGTACACATAAAAGCCAACTTAAGTGTGCTATTCCTTTCCTGGAGATAAGCAAGTTGCACAAAATCCAATGCATCTCTTTTGTGGCATGCTCACACGCCTAGCATAGCACTCAAAAACCTGATGGTGTTTATTTATTTACTTGCCTCTCTACTGGACTTTAAGCCTCTTGACAGCAAGACACACTTTATCTTTATATGACAGCCTAGCACAGTGCTAGGCAATGAATGCTTGCAGGAGGAGAGCAGAAAGGAATTAAAAGACAGAGAGAAAAGATATTGCACAAAATATAGCTTAAGCAGACACTTCCTTGTATTACGCTTTCACAGGGATAAGACAATTGTTTGTTGTCTTTTTGTTTAACTATTACCTGGTGCCAAAATATGCCAAAGGGGGATGGGATGGTCTACTCCTAATGAAGAATAATAGAATCATCATCATAATACCATTTAACATTTTCTGTGTGCTTTCTATATCTCAGGCACTCTGCTAATTGCTAGTATCTTACTGCTTAGAATACTAAGTTTGGCACTAAGATGAAATGCTTTAGAATACTTTATATTATTGCACTTCACAGTACTTTAGCAGAATATCCCTATATGTATCTTCTTGCTTGCAATCCTTTGCAACTCAGTGAGGTAAGTGGGAAAATATTAATATATTTTCTCATAATCTCATAATCATAAATATATCTCATAATCGATATAAAAATGCTCAAGAAGTTAAGAGGTTTTCCCTAAGTAAGAATATTAGTAAATCAAAATAAGAATCCAGGCCTCATGACTCCATACCAGTGCCTGCTCCGCTACAGGAAGAGCATCTAACATCAGGACAAATTAACCTAAGAGTCAGACACCTGGAGAATCTGTGACTCACACTGGCACACTGGTAATGGTTTCATTGGTGCCCCTTACTTCCCATTTCCCAGGCATTTTCAAGCTTAATTTCTGCATTAAAATTCTCCTCCTCCAACTCCCTCCCTTCCTTTTTCTCTTAATAAATCCACTTACCGGAATGAAACCAAATGCCAGGATTGTAACTACTGGAAGGTGTTGCTTACAAATAGGAAGCCAGAGACCTTTCCCTAAAAGTAATGCCTGCTTCTCCTAAATAAAAGGCAGTGAGCCATGACAGAGGGAACTCCCTTCCCCATAATTCAAAGAAAACTATCCCCTGACATTCCTGCTAGGGTGGCTGGTTCTGATTGCAACAAACAATGCACAGGCCCATTCTGGCTTCAATACACTGAGTAGGAGATGCTGCCGTAGAAGGGGGGAAGATTCTGCCTTCCCATTACTGCTCTCATATAATTACTTCACTTAGGTACATTTTTAGCTACATGGTGGGTGCACCATAAAATCTCATATATATGCACATTATATGCACACACATAAATGCACACTTAGATAAACAGAAGAAGGGAATATGTAATTTGAAGTTTTATGTTGAAACTGGAATTCTTTAAAACAGTGGGTGAACAGGTTTCACTTTTTATGACTTTTTTCCATTTTTTAGTGATAATTTTTAGAGTCTTTATATAGCTGCAATGATTTACCAGTGTAAATACTCCATTCAAGGACAGAAAAAGGAGACGTGGCACTTGAAGAGTACTACAATAATTTCATAAGTGTTATATTCTTTTTTTCTCAAAAGACTGTAGAAGAGTGGGAATCCCATTTTAGCCTTCCAGGAAAAAAAAAGCTTAAGAGTAAATTCTGGGAACAACTAATTTTTTTATCCTTCTCTAAAGAACATTCAAGCTACTACTGCCTTGGGTCAAAGAATATTAACTGAGTCCTACTGTGTGCCAGGCTGTGTCTGAGGCTAGAATTTTCCTGGTGAGCACAACACATCTCTCTGCCTCCTGGTATATAATGCAACTACTCACTCAACAAATATTTATTGAGCATCTTGTATGTTCCAGGTACCACTTGCCAAAAAAGCAGCTAAAATCTACACCTTCACAGAGCTCACATTCCAGTGAGGAGAAGATATAATAAATAAACCTTAGACTGTTTATATTCAGAAACTGATAAGGATTTTAAAGAATATAAGAAATTCAGAGTGCTGTTGGGAGGGAATACTATTTTAGATATAGTGGTCAGTGGAAACCCCTTAATGGGCAATACTGGGGTAGAGCCCTGAAAATGTTCAGGGTCAAGTTACAGGCAGATCTGAAAAAACAGTGTTGGAGGCAGAGACCACCGCACAGAGGATGTCTGGCTGAAGCGTACTGAGCAGGCGTAGTAGCAGATAACACTGCACTGATGGCAGGGGCTGAGGAGGCAGTGGAACTAATGAGATCTTTGGACTTAATTCTAAGTATGATACAAGACCATTGGGTTTAAGAAAACAATGTGCTTGAAAAAGCTCACTTTAGGTACTGCACAAAGAGCCATCTGTAGGTTTGGGTAGTGGAAACAGCAGCAGTTTGAGCTTTTCGGTAATCTAAGTGACAGGTAACAGTGGCCTTGATCAGAATGGCAGTGATAGAGAGTGTGAGGACAGTACTGCTACAACTGCCAACACTGTCCCAAACTATCCTACTGGATTTACATTGATTGATTTATTTGGACACTTGTGCTCAATATTCGAACCATTCAATAACAACCCTATGAGATAGGTACCATAATTTTACCTATTTTATAGCCATAGAGAAGAAAGCAGAGTGAATTTAAGCAGCTTACTCAACACTACAGATATAATAACTGATTAAGGGAATGTGAAAGTTTAGCCAACTGAAAAGTTGGAGAGACCAACCCACACAAGACTACCTCTACTTCTGATACCAACTGAGGGACCACCTTGTGGTTCCATGATTCACTAGAAGTTTCCGTAATTCACAGAACTCACTGAAGGTTGTTATGCTCATGGTTATGGTTTATTGCAGGGAAAGGATACAGAGAGAAATCAGTTACAGGAAAATGCATACAGCACGAAGTCCAAAAATGTACATAGAGTTACCAGGTATCTCCTGTGGAGTCAGACAGCATTAATTTACCAGTATCCACTGTGAAAATACACACGTAGTCTTGCCAACCAGGGAAATTCACTCAAGCCTCAGTGTTCAGAGTATTAACTGGAGCTCCACCCACCATGAAGGCATGACCAGCTGCCCAAATGGCTGACCTCAGTCTTAGCCTCTCCAGAGGTCTACTGATACTTCAGGACCCAAACTCTCTCCCCCTCAAGTCACATTGTTGGTCCCTCTGGTGTGGCCAGCACCCACCCCAAATCATATTGTCATGACTACCCTGATCCAGGGTCCGAAGGCAAAGACATTCCTGTAGGCATGTCACATGAAGGGCTTAGACTTATGTCCCAGAAACTGAGGGCAAGGCCACACCTCTCTTTGGGCAAGGTTAAATTCTTTACTGCAGAGGCCAAGGCATGGATAAGACAGAAGTGAAGGGGTTTTTCTTTAGCCACGTTAAATTTGATATGCCTATTTTATATTAAAGATACTAACAGTTATATAAACATACCTGGGGTTCAAACATGAGAAGATGGGACTGGAAATTCAAGTTTTGAAGCCTACAGACTGTAGGTGGTATTTAAATGAAATGGGATGGAATAAGAGATAATAAAAAGACATTTTAAAGAAATGAAGAGAAACAAGGGCTGAGCTTGGGAGCATAGCCACGCGTAGGGGTCAGGAAAGGGAGGAAGATCGGGTATAGGAGGCTGGGAAGGAATGGCCACTGAAGCAGGAGAAAAATGAAGAAAATGTGGAAAAAGCATATCAAAAACTTTAGGTTATATAGGAAACAAGCCCATGGTTTGGAAATATATTCTTAAGTATTTATAGATAAAGTAACACATAGCTACAACTTTCAAATGGTTCAGTAAAAATTAAAGGATAAAAGCATATTTACAAACATAGAGGAAATACAGAAAAATATGTTAAAAATTATTCAGTCTAGGAAAAGTGTATGGTGGGGTTCACTGTATGACTCCCTCAACTTACTGTTTTTGTTGATATTTTTATAATGAAATGTCAGATGTGAGAAGAGCGAGTGCTAATGGCCAGTGCCAAGATGTTCCAGAGAAATCCAGAAGGCGGGGCAGACGGCAGACTCCTGGAATTTGGAATTTGGACTTTGGACTTTTGGATTTGGTAAAGGTAAGAAGAGAGAGAACAGGAGATGAGGAGCAATAAGATTTTCTCTTAGGGGAGCCAAGAAATTGGGCGAGGGCTAGAATAATTTAGCAAGAACCCTCACAGAGTGATGGAAATTGGAGGGGGATAGGCAAGTTCAAGAACTCAAGTTGTGATGCTCGAGCTATGTCTGCAAGGACCAGGAGGCTTTTACCGGTGTGAGAAAAAGGAAGAGGAGCTCCAGGCAAGAAGAACATCATATGAAAAGCATGAAGGTTTGAGAAAGAGGTGATACTACATTTAGAGTGAATATCTGCAATTTGGCTGGGACTGAAGCTTGGCAAGATGAGTAAAAGGTAACCTCACCAACAGAGTTCCTCTGACATTCCCTAACCTGAGGATACCCTGCGGCACTGCCTAAAATGCAGATCCACAGACTCCACCAAAGACCTGTCGAGTCCACATCCCCGGGGGTTGGGACTCAGGCTGGGAACTGGCCCTGGAGCACCTGTGTGATCCTCTCCCGGCACCATATGCCCTTTCACCTCCGCCTTCCCCTAGGTAGCTTTCTCCTATATTTCTTTCCACCCCCCTTTACCACTTTCTCAGAGCCTCTGCTCCCAGAGCTCTGGTTTGCTTGTGGCTTCATCTTACATGATATTGACTCCAACTAACACCTTTCAGCAATAAACATTCACCACCACCCGGCAGCTACATCTAGATATCTCTATACCTTTTAGTTCCTGTTACAGACAGAGAAACAGATGGGGAAAGAAGGAGAAAAAGGGGAGGACGAGAGACCCATCGTCGCCACGAGTCCACTCTGGCTTCAAAAAGCAGTGACGGGGGCAGGTTCTCTACAGCAGTGCTACTCCGAAGGCCAATCTGGGGTGAGAAAGGAGCTTGTGCAAGAAGGCAGACAAGGCACTCCTTCCATTATCAACAAACCTTGCTGTAGAAAAACAACAAAAAAAGTCAGTTGAACTAAACTGCAGTTGGGGACACCATTAATTTACATTCTGGAATAAACTCCTTATCTTCTTGAGGACTGGTAGCAGACAGCTCACAGACTGGTAGCCAGTCCATAGACCAGGCTTTGAGGATCACCGCTCTACAAACAGCTCTGGATAAAACAGGCACCTCAGATCATATAAAGTGGAATATATGTTGGTATTAGTGATCAAAATTAGCAAAAATGTCCTAGCAAACCCATGAGAAGTGCATTCTGATGAATATATAAAAGTGTAAGACAGACTTCATTCATCCCCAGGCTTGAGACCATATATTTCTGAAGATAATGAGAAACTGGCTTAAAGTTTAATTCACCACTGAAAATAACTTGGACTAGGAGCAGGTAAGCTGTTTTTATAAAGAAGGGAACATGAACCCCAAGAACACCGAGGCAGGCCTTTATAGCTTACTTTGCTTTCTCTCCATCAAGTACAGTCACCAGAGTGAACTGGGAAGCATAACAGTCAGAGAACATTTTTTTAAAAACTCTCTTCAAAGCTGTTAGAAGGTATAAAATACACACCTTGAGCAAAATAAATGTATGCACCTCAAGAAGGTAATAAATCACTCGTAGCTTTATTGTTGTCACTCGTCTGTTCTTGAAGGGCAAACTGTACTTGATTCTTGACTTGTTCTCTGCTTCACCGATCAGTAACTTCTCTTAGAAGTTACAAAGTTTTCACTGTTGACAACTCTGAAATTTTTGTTTAAGTCACGTAATTTTTAAATATTATTTCATGGCTATATTGGTGTACAATCCAATTCTACAAAGGTCAACTGAATGCCTACTGTGTGCCAGGAACTACTTCCTCTCTGCTCTGGAAGGAATGCAGAGAGGAATAAAATGTCATCAAAGAGCTCATATAACTCCTTGGGAGAGACCCATGTAGGTTCATATAACAAGAAATTAAAGCAGGCTGTAATTAGTGCTATCACTGGGAAGAAAGCAGAATGGTTCATTCTGACTATGGGAATACAAGAAGACTTCACAGAAGAATTGGTTCTTGAAGGATAAATAGAATTTCAGGAGGCAATGGAAAAGGAAGTAAAGAACATCCCAGGAAGAGGAAATGGTTGAACTGGGTCTGGAAGAGTGTAGCTCATTCAGGAAGCTTCTAACACTAGTATGTAAGATGCGTTAGGGTGACAAGGTGTTTGAAAGCACCCAGGCTTGCACACCAAGTCCATGGAATTGTGAGCAGCCCAGTGTTGTAAGATCAAGGTTGTATGGAACAGTAGTGGACTCTGAGGCTGAGAGGTCCATGGGGCCACATTATGAAAGGCTGACTGTCATGCTGAGGAACTTAGAACAAGGAAGAAATGGCACAAGACTGACAGCATTGAAAAAGAGCCACCTTCGTGGTAGGGGATACCACTGCAAATTTTTCATTCCCTCCTCCTCTCAGCAATTTTCCCCGCACCATTGCTTTTGGTGTCAGTCATGTGATTGATTGGCTTTGGCCAATGGAGGAGAATGTGAGCAGACATGCCCTGTATCACCCTCACATAGACACTTTCAGAGGCACTGAAGGCTTCTGCCACCCTGTGTGCTCCCCTGCATCAGCCGTGGAGAGAGCGTGCTTCCTTAGCCAGAGTCTTAGAACAGAATGGATCATGGAACAGAACTCAACTTCTGTAACCACAAACTGGGTAAGAAACCCATTAGCCAACTGGCAGTCACAACCTAGGTAAGCAAAAACAACCAAATATCAGCTGTTGAAATCCACTGAGACATCAAGATTTTTGGTTACACAGTATAATGTAGTGAAGGGTGACCAATTCACTCTTCTAAAATTATAAAACTAGGGTATTTTTTATTGTAAAAAATACTAGAAGTTTTAAAGAAAAATAAAATTACCTATAATCAAAATTCCCAGATAATCACAGATTACAATTTGACCATACTTTGAACTAAATATCATTCTAGATGAGTCATACATCTAAATGGGAAAAATAAAACAATGAAGTTTTTAGAAGCAAACATAAGAAAATAATGTCATGACCTTGGGGGTCAGCAAAGATTTCTTTAACAGGACACCAATCGTGTAAAAGTAAGACTAAGAAATTGGACTACACTAAAATAAAAGATGCCTATTAACAAAAGATACCATCCAAAGAGTGAAAGAGCAAGCCACAGAAGAGAATAAGGTGTGCAAGTTCTATATCCAACCAAGGACGAATATTCAGCATGTGTAAAGAAGACAAGCACACCAACTGAAAAAAAGTCAAAACTTTTGAACTGGACCTTCACTAAGTAATAGTTTATTTCCTGTTCAGGTGCTGGTGACAGTGGTGTGTTAGTTTTGCGAAATCAGTGGAGCTGTATGTTTATTACGGTTTGCGCATGTGTGTGGTAGAGTGTGTGTGTGTGTGTATGACACTATACCACAGTACAAATATTCATAAAAAATAATAGTACTCAAGTTCCATGTTTAGATTTAATTTAAAGTCTTCATAGGCAACTTCTCAAATAAAAGGGACAAGATCCTATGAAAATATCAATGAAAGTTTTCTTCAAGAAGAGTTCTGATACACAGCACACTTAGCTATAAACTATTATAGATTTCTGCAAAACTTCTTAACTGGCAACATAATATTGGTTGTCAGAAATCTTGATTTCTTACCCAGATGATTTTAATGAATGTAATTTTTGGATATATACCAGGCTTAAAAATCCTATTATATTATGACTAAGAGTAACCCTTCACAGTTCTCCAGATATTCACAAATATGGAAGATAAATTTCCTTTCCATTTGCCTCTTTCTTCGATTAAGTACCATAGAAATCATACTTCAATCAATATATCTGATCTTTTCAAATTAAATTACCTTCTTTACAGAGACAAATAAAAGCTGTTTTGAATAGATGGAGCAATTTGATTTATTTTACATTTTTGTAATAAATTCTATTGAAATGCTATTCCTTTACCAATTAAACAATGTTACTAATTGTTGTTAGCTGTTACTCCCTTTATTAAAGAAACCATAACTAAAATTCAAAGTGATATTCCCACATTGTACGACTTACTGGTTTTTTAAAAATCTTTTTCATAAAATCAAAGTTACTTTTGATATATTCAGGCTGTTAAAAATTAATTCTTGAATGGTTTAAAAGATGGCGGCATGAGAGGAGAAACAGAGGATTCCTCCTAAAACTGGATACAATTAGAAAATTTAATTGGCGCAACTAATCCTGAGAGAGCAACAGGAAAGAGGACGGCATCAGACTACACACACCTGGAGAAAAGAGCAGACCTCACCGAACGGGGTAACGTACCAGAGCTGTGGCTCCACAGGACCTGAGCCCTTCCCCCACCCCAGCTCACCGGCGGGAGGAAGACAAATGGAGCAGGGAGGGAGTGGAAGGCTTGGGACTGCTGAATACCTAGCTCCGGAGATCTGCACTGGGAGCACAAACCTACATTTCATGGTGCTTTCGTGAGACTCGAATGACTACTGCATTGGAAAGTTAATACAGGCAGAGTTCCTGGGGAGACTGGGATTCTGGCTGCATGTGGAAAGCAGGGATCCATATCTGGCTGCTCTGGGACAAAAACATACCTGTGTGACGGGCCCACTGGCTCAGGCAGTGGAGACAGGCACAGCAGCCAGGAGGCGGGGAACAGCTCTTTCCTACCCCCAGGCACCAGTACTGCTCCCCTGCGACCCCCAACATTGCTTCAGGGCTCAGCAGCTCCAGAATAGAGCTTCTGGACACTAGAGAACACCGTACACAAACATGAAACTCCAAAGGAACCTTGTCCAGAGTAAAATTGTTAATACAACTCCTGAGAAAGATGTAAATGATATGGACCTCATGACTCTTCCTGAAAGGGAGTTCAAAATAAAAGTCATCAACATCCTAACAGAGGTACGGAAAGACATCCAAGAACTCAGGAATGAATTCAGGTCAGAGATCCAATGGTTAAAGAACACGATGGAGGGTACTAAAAGCAGGTTGGATACGGTAGAGGAGACAATAAATGAAATAGAAACTAGAGAAGAGGAATACAAAGAAGCTGAGGCACAGAGAGAAAAAAGGATCTCTAAAAATGAAAGAATATTGAGAGAACTGTGTGACCAATCCAAGTGGAACAATATTCACATTATAGGGATACCAGAAGAAGAAGAGAGAGACAAAGGGATAGAAAGTGTCTTTGAGGAGGTAGTTGCTGAAAACTTCCCCAATCTGGGGAAGGAGATAGTCTCTCAGGCCATGGAGATTCACAGATCCCCCAACACAAGGGACCCAAGAAAGACAACAGCAAGACACATAGTAATTAAAATGGGAAAGATCAAGGATAAGGAGAGACTGTTAAAAGCAGCCAGAGGCAGAAATAAGATCACATAAAAAGGAAAGCCCATCAGACTAACATCAGACTTACAGACTAAAAGCAGAAACCTTACAGGCCAGAAGGGAGTGGCATGATGTATTAAATGCCATGAAGCAGAAGGGCGTGGAACCAAGATTACTTTATCTGGTGAGATTATCATTTAAATTTGAAGGAGGGATTAAACAATTTCCAAATAAGCAAAAGCTGAGAGAGTTTACCTCCCACAAACCATCTCTGCAGACTATTTTGGAGGGACTGCTATAGATGGAAGTGTTCCTAGGGTTGGATAGCTGTCACCAGAGGTAGTAAAATCACGGTAGGGAGGGTGGAGCAGCTGATTGCGAGGCAAAGGCAAAATTAAATTGACTATCCCCAAAGTCAATCAAGGGATAGACAAAAAGTACAGAATTTGATACCTAATATATAAAGAATGAAGGAGGAAGAAAAAGGAGGAGAAATAGAAAAGAACCTTTAGATTGTGTTTGTAACAGCACACTAAGTGAGTTAAGTTAGACTCTTAGATAGTAAGGAAAGTAATCTGGAACCTTTGGTAACCACAAATCTAAAGCCTGAAATGGCAATAAGTACATACTTATCGATAATCACCCTAAATGAAAATGGACTGAATGCACCAATCAAAAGACACAGAGTCACTGAATGGATGAAAAACAAGACCAGCCTATATGCTGCTTACAAGAGACTCACCTCAAACCCAAAGACATTCACAGACTAAAAGTCAAGGGATGGAAAAAGATATTTCATGCAAACAATGGGGAGAAAAAAGCAGGTGTTGCAGTACTAATATCAGACAAAATAGACTTCAAAACAAAGAAAGTAACAAGAGATAAGGAAGAACATTACATAATGATAAAGGGCTCAGTCCAACAAGAGGATATAACCATTCTAAATATATATGCACCCAATACAGGAGCACCAGCATATGTGAACCAAATACTAACAGAACTAAAGGAAGAAATAGACTGCAATGCATTCATTCTGGGAGACTTCAACACACCACTCACTCCAAAGGACAGATCCACCAGACAGAAAATAAGTAAGGACACAGAGAAAATAAGAACAACACACTAGAACAGATGGACCTAATAGACATCTATAGAATTCTACACCCAAAAGCAACAGGATACACATTCTTCTCAAGTGCACATGGAGCATTCTCCAGAATAGACCACATACTAGGCCACAAAAAGAGCCTCAGTAAATTCCAAAAGATTGAAATCCTACCAACCAACTTTTCAGACCACAAAGGTATAAAACTAGAAATAAATTGTACAAAGAAAGCAAAAAGGCTCACAAACACATGGAGGCTTAACAACACGCTTCTAAATAGTCAATGGATCAATGACCAAATTAAAATGAAGATCCAGCAATATATGGAAATAAATGACAACAACAACACAAAGTCCCAAATTCTGTGGGACACAGCGAAAGCAGTCTTAAGAGGAAAGTATATAGCAATCCAGGCATATTTAAAGCAGGAAGAACAAACCCAAATGAATAGTCTAATGTCACAATTATCAAAATTGGAAAAAGAAGAACAAATGAGGCCTAAAGTCAGCAGAAGGAGGGACATAATAAAGACAAGAGAAGAAATAAACAAAATTGAGAAGAATAAAACAATAGAAAAAATCAATGAAACCAAGAGCTGGTTCTTTGAGAAAATAAACAAAATAGATAAGCCTCTACCCAGACTTATTAAGAGAAAAAGAGAATCAACACACATCAACAGAATCAGAAATGGGAAAGGAAACATCATGACGGGCCCAACAGAAATACAAAGAATTATTAGAGACTACTATGAAAACCTATATGCTAAGAAGCTGAAAAACCTAGAAGAAATGGACAACTCCTAGAAAAATACAACCTTCCAAAACTGACCAAGGAAGAAACACAAAATCTGAACAAACCAATTACCAGCAAAGAAATTGAAGCAGTAATCAAAAAACTACCCAAGAAAAAAACACCAGGGCCAGATGGATTTACCTTGGAATTCTATCAGACATACAGAGAAGATATAATACCCATTCTCCTTAAAGTTTACCTAAAAATAGAAGAGGAGGGAATACTTCCAAACTCATTCTACGAAGCCAACATCACCCTAATACCAAAACCAGGCAAAGACACCACCAAAAAAGAAAATTACAGACCAATATCCCTGATGAACGTAGATGCAAAAATACTCAATAAAATATTAGCAAACCGAATTCAAAAATATATCAAAAGGATCATACACCACGACCAAGTAGGATTCATCCAGGGATGCAAGGATGGTACAACATTCGAAAATCCATCAACATCATCCACCACATAAACAAAAAGAAAGACAAAAACCACATGATCATCTCCATAGATGCTGAAAAAGCATTCGACAAAATTCAACATCCATTCATGATAAAAACTCTCAGCAAAATGGGTATAGAGGGCAAGTACCTCAACATAATAAAGGCCATATATGATAAACCCACAGCCAACATCATACTGAACAGCGAGAAGCTGAAAGCTTTTCCTCTGAGATCGGGAAAAAGACAGGGATGCCCACTCTCCCCACTGTTATTTAACATAGTACTGGAGGTCCTAGCCACAGCAATTAGACAAAACAAAGAAATAAAAGGAATCCAGATTGGTAAAGAAGAAGTTAAACTGTCACTATTTGCAGATGACATGATATTGTACATAAAAAACCCTCAAGACTCCACTCCAAAACTACTAGAACTGATATCGGAATAGAGCAAAGTTGCAGGATACAAAATTAACACACAGAAATCTGTGGCTTTCCTATACACTAACAATGAGCCAATATAAAGAGAAATCAGGAAAACAATTCCATTCACAATTGCATCAAAAAGAATAAAATACCTAGGAATTAAACCTAATCAAAGAAGTGAAAGACCTATACCCTGAAAACTATAAGACACTAACAAATGGAAACTCATCCCATGCTCTTGGCTAGGAAGAATTAATATTATCAAAATGGCCATCCTGCCCAAAGCAATATACAGATTTGATGCAATCCCTATCAAATTACCAACAACATTCTTCAACAAAGTGGAACAAATAGTTCAAAAATTCATATGGAAACACCAAAGACCCCAAATAGACAAAGCAATCCTGAGAAAGAAGAATAAAGTGGTGGGGATCTCACTCCCCAACTTCAAGCTCTACTACAAAGCCACCATAATCAAGACAATTTGGTACTGGCATAAGAACAGAGCCACAGACCAGTGGAACAGATTAGAGACTCCAGTCATTAACCCAAATATATATGGTCAATTAATATTCGATAAAGGAGCCATGGACATACAATGGGGAAATGACAGTCTCTTCAACATATGGTGCTGGCAAGACTGGACAGCTACATGTAAGAGAATGAAACTGGATCACTGTCTAACCCCATACACAAAAGTAAATTCAAAATGGATCAAAGACCTGAATGTAAGTCATGAAACCATAAAATTCTTAGAAAAAAACATAGGCAAAAATCTCTTGGACATAAGCATGAGTGACTTCTTCATGAATATATCTCCCCGGGCAAGGAAAACAAAAGCAAAAATGAACAAGTGGGACTATATCAAGCTGAAAAGCTTCTGTACAGCAAAGGACACCATCAATAGAACAAAAAGGTACACTACAGTATGGGAGAATATATTCATAAATTACAGATCCGATAAAGGCTTGACATACAAAATATATAAAGAGCTCACGCACCTCAACAAACAAAAAACAAATACTCCAATTAAAAAATGGGCAGAGGAGCTGAACAGACAGTTCTCCAAAGAAGAAATTCAGATGGCCAACAGACACATGAAAAGATGCTCCACATGGCTAGTTATCAGAGAAATGCAAATTAAAACCACAATGAGATATCACCTCACTCCAGTAAGGATGGCTACCATCCAAAAGACAAACAACAACAAATGTTGGTGAGGTTGTGGAGAAAGGGGGACCCTACTACACTGCTGGTGGGAATGTAAATTAGTTCAACCATTGTGGAAAGCATTATGGAGGTTCCTCAAAATGCTCAAAATAGACTTACCGTTTGACCCAGGAATTCCACTTCTAGGAATTTACCCTAAGGATGCAGCACTCCAGTTTGAAAAAGACAGATGCACCCCTATGTTTATCGCAGCACTATTTACAATAGCCAAGAAATAGAAGCAACCTTAGTGTCCATCAGTAGATGAATGGATAAAGAAGATGTGGTACATATACACAATGGAATATTATTCAGCCATAAGAAGAAAACAAATCCTACCATTTGCAACAACATGGATGGAGCTAGAGGGTTTTATGCTCAGTGAAATAAGTCAAGCAGAGAAAGACAAATACCAAATGATTTCACTCATCTGTGGAGTATAAGAACAAAAGAAAAACTGAAGGAACAAAACAGCAGCAGAATCACAGAACCCAAGAATGGACTAACAGTTACCAAAGGGAAAGAGACTGGGGAGAATGGGTGGGTAGGGAGGGATAAGGGGGGGGAAGAAGAAAGGGGGTATTATGATTAGCATGTATACTGTGGGGGGTGGGGGAAAGGGGAGGGCTGTGCAACACAGAGAAGACAAGTAGTGATTCTACAACATCTTACTATGCTGATGGACAGTGACTATAATGGGGTTTGTGGGGGGGACTTGGGGTAGGGGAGAGCCTAGTAAACATAATGTTCTTCATGTAATTGTAGATTAATGATAACAAAATGAAATTTTAAAAAAATAATTATTAAGCTATGTTCACTCATTTATTCCTGTCTTCTTTCACATCACTGGAATAGGTAATAATCAGAGAATGATTCACATATTCAAAAAATATTTATTCAGTGTCCACTCTGTGCAGCTCTGATCTGAACTGTGGGACCCTAGAGGTAAACAAGGTCCCTTTTCAGAGAGTTCACATGATACACAGGAAAGTAATTAGAAAATATGGCAAGGAAGAAGCTGGCTATGCGAGAGAGGAGGACCTGAGGGGGGCCGACTGAGATGCATGGACTGAGGAGGTCTTCTGAGGAGCAGGGATCTGAAGCCTAGAAGCAGCCATACTAATTTGGGAGGGCTGCCACAGCAAAGTCCCACAACAATAACACTCAATTGTTTCACAGTTCTAGAGGCTAGAAATCAGAGGTGATGCCATTGGCATGGCTGGTTCCTCTAAGTGTTGCAAGGGAGGCTCTGTTCCACATCTCCCCACCAACTTCCAGTAGTTTGCTGGCAATATTTAGCTTTTCTCGACTGGTAGAAGCATCACCTGGATCTCTGCCTTCATCTTCACAGGCATTTTTCTCTGTATGTCTGTCCCTAGGTACAAATTCTTCCTGCCAACACCTTATCTTGGATATCCAGCCTTCAGCACAGTGAGACA
The DNA here is from genome assembly GCF_040802235.1 of Manis javanica. NCBI lineage: Eukaryota > Metazoa > Chordata > Mammalia > Pholidota > Manidae > Manis > Manis javanica. Next base: position 112,409,209 of record NC_133164.1, read on the forward strand.
GTAACTTCTGCTGTTTAAGCCCCCCAGGTGATGGCATTTTGCCACAGCAGCCATAACACATGAATACATGGAACAAACCTAATGTGATGCAATAACTTGTCTTTTTAATGCCTTGTTTAGGGATCTCTAATAGAAACGTTAAACAGATGATAATCTCAGAAATGTCTAAAAGTTACTATCTAGAAGCAATTTCTCTGAAGAGCCAATAAATTGTTTTGAAGAAATAGCCCCTGTATTTGGGGCTCTTCAAATCAGTGAATATTTGTCATTATGTTGATGGTAAGATCATCTATTTCTTTTCGACTTTCATTCAGAGAGTGTGATATCAGTGTAGACACATGCTAACTGAGTATTTTACAATTAGAATAACTTAATGGTTCATGTGTTACCTACATTAGAGTTCATGTATTTGCCAATAGCAATTTGGATACTGAATAAAGTTGTTACTCTTTATCTAAGGCTTTTTACACTAAATTGACATATCCTGTTGACCATATAAAAGCTTTTAATAAAAAGATAACAGGCCCAAACTGGAGTTCCTTGTGCTAAGCCCACATCACCAAACAAAGGCTTTATATCTAACCTAATTGCGGCTTCAATGTTTTCCAGGAATACAGTCTTAGCAGTCAGTCTAGAATTTTCTGGTCAGCACCAATGAGATGGTCTGTCACGCAGACCCTTTCCATTCCCCAAAGGCAGATGGGGTAATCTGCTCTTTCTTTATCCCTTCCTCCTCCTGCCTATAAAAGTCTTCCATTTAGTACAGTTCCTTGGAACCCTCTCTACTTGCTGGAAGGGATGCTGTCTGATTCACAAATTGTTGAATAAAATGAATTTGGAATTTAAAATTACTCAACTGAACTTTGTTATTTGACAAAGCCATGGACAGCGTTTACTCCCTTGTCAAAATAGTAGTTTTAAAAAAAAAACAAATCACCATTATCATTTGTCAATGAAAAGGCCAAATTCTCTTCCTTAACTCTGAAACAAACCCTACATATCTCTACAGGAAGTTTGTGAACATGGTTAAATTAAGTTTATTCCATGCTATTTTCCTTGGAGATGACTGCAGTCGAGTGCGAGGTAGAATTATGATGACCCTGTAGCCTTTAACCAAAAATCCTGTCATCCAAGGTGCAGATTTTCCTCAGGGACTGCCCCAGGTGCTCTCTAAAGCCAGGTGAGATACTGACAACAGCAAAACAAGCTCCAAGTGCTGGATCAATATGTCTGTCATCTGACTTATTCTGAAAAATGAAAGCTCATGAATCTCGGGTAGCATGATTACCCTCATACACCATTCCACTGCCCTGAAGTGGCCATGACTTAATTGCCTTTGAGTTGGAACATCAGTGTGTGTAAATGGAAGGAGTAGATCTCTCTCTTATTTCTGACTAAAATTCTTTTGTCTTTTTCTGCTCTCTGACAAAGCCTGTACAGTTCTTCTGAGATGAATAGCAGAAGACAGTGCAACAAATTAATACAAATGAAGTCATTCCTGAGTGACTCCATCTGCTTTAGAAATAAGACTCGGACAATAATGTGGCCAAGATCCAGATAATTAGGCCTGACTCCAAATGAAGGCTCACAGGTAACTTATAGCTTCATTAACTCCCTTCAAGAAGGCAGACATCCAAAAACTAACCTTAATAGAGGCAGCATCTGATCCATTGACAATCTGTTTGATATTAAAAAATGAACTTTGTTTTTGCAACGTTGCATGAACAGTAGGCAAATAACATATGCAACTCAAAATACCATAGACTAAGGTATGGCTTAGCATCCTAGATGCCAGTCTTAAAATGCAGAGAACAAAGACCTTAATTTTTGTTTACAGAATTTAATCAAAAGGCTTTAATAATCTAGTGACTAAGAAAGGCACATAAGGTGTCTGCAAGTGTCTTTTCTCTGTAATCAACAGGAAGATTATTAGGTAATAACAAATGTTATTCATCTTCATAATGGCTAAATGACAGCCTGTTTAAAAATAACAAATGACTACTCCTCATTGCCTATTGCAGGGTGAGCATGACCTTCACGTATTTTAAGCAAACAAGTCCTCTTTTCAAAGACTTCAGGAGTCCTTTAATTGATAATGATGAGATGTGTTATCTTTACCAAGGGATGCTAAACCTTTTAAGATGCTATTTAAATTTAGATAATTTTATACAACCCCCTGAGTTAGAAGAGACCCTGAAGTCTCACACTGATTTTCTTTTCATAAACAGGATATTAATGAACCACAGTGTAATTAGTTAACCGTATATAGAAACTTCATATAGAACGGTTTCTTCTTTGTCCTTCCTGATTTTTCTGTTGTGAAACAATAAAGTTTCAATTCACGGGCCAAAAAAAATAAGGAGAAGATTTTAAAACTAGATTTTTAAGAGTACTTTTATTTCCTTTGAAGTACAAGCATTATAAATCTCTAGTTACTGAAGATATCAGGGCTTCAGTTGAAAGCTCTCTGTAGCTTATGAACAGTTTTGACAATTCCACCAAACATAACTTACAGATGCTTCTGATGGTACTTTACATTTTTAGCTTGCCACATCTCCCAAACAGCACTTCCAGGGACATTACATGATCACTTGCTCCAATGTGACATGCAAAGACCAGTTACACAAATTCTCGAAGATAACCTGCTAGCCGTCCTGACACATGGCCAAGTAAACAGGGCAGCTACCGCAATATTGCCATTGTTTCAACATCAGGCCAAATGTGCCTGTCAACTGCCCTCACTATTTGGGTCTTGGTCATCCTCCAAAGCCTTCCTGTGCATGGTAAGCAGAATAATGGTCCCCAAAGATGTCCATGTCCTAATCCCTGAAACCTGTAAATATGTTACCACAATAGGTAAAACAGACTTTGCAAATGGGATTACGTTAAGGATCCTGAGAGGGGAGGAGGTGGGAATGATGTGCTTCGAAGGTGGAGGAAGGGGCCCTGAGCCCAAGAATGCAGGCAGCCTCTAGAAGCTGGAAAAGGTGGGTAAACAGATTCCTACTGGACCCTCCAAAAGCAACACAGCACTGCTGACATCCTCATTTTAAGTCCATTGTAACTGATTTCAGACTTCGACTTCTAGAAATGTTAAGATAAGCAACTAGTGTTGTTTAAAGCCACTAAGTTTGGGGCAATCTGTTTCAGCACCCATAGGAAATCAAGATACCAAACCTGCCTTCGGACTCCGAACCTGACACAGGGCAGTGCCCCGGGGTCTGGAGTGTAAGGTAGCCCCTCCCTCTTGGTAACAAAAGCACCAACACATACAGAAGTAAAGCAATAGCAGAATTCCATGGAGGAAATTTATTAAGCCAAGTAGTAAGCTAGTTATTTCTTTTCTATCTTAGATGCATATGGTAAAGTGCCACTGAACTTCCCTTTGGATGTTGGAGCCACTTAAACATGTACTGTAAGAAATAAGTAAGGTTTTTCTCTAACTACAGGTGTTGCTCAGGGCAGGGGCTGGGGGATTCCTGGCCCAAGGCAAATCCCCTATGAAACCAGTGAAACTGAAATAAGTCAAGGGAAAGGGTAGGTTGAGAGAAACTGTTCTTATTGTTCACAGCTTGCTGGAATTCACTAGCTAGTCCTGACCCTATCCGTCTCCTCCAGCCTCCACACATGCTCTGCCACCTAGGCATGCTCTCCACTTCCTACCAGCCTCCTCCAGAAAGAACTTCATTGGTGGGTCCTTGGTGACTGGCAGACACCAGACCAATTATGTATCAGGAATGGAGAGGAAGAGAGAACGGCCATTTCAACACCTTCTGATATGTAAATGAACTAAGGCTAGGTGGGAGATTCTGGAAATTCTGCAATTTACCCCAATAACAGAAAAATATTTTATATTTTAAGCCTGTATTTCCTCTTCTGTAAACTGACAGGGTCCAAACAAATGTTCTCCTAGTTTATTGCCTGCTCTGAGATCTTAAGGTTCTGATTTACACCAGTCTTATACTAATTTCTGTATTGTGCAGATAGGTTTTACTTTTACTTAACAGGGAGGCAGGTTTTCCTTTGTGCTTAATTTGATAATAATCCTGATTATTTCACCTCGGGTCCCATTTCTTCCAAAGGGAAATTTTTGCTGCAAGTCAGAAAGGTTATATTTATCATCGACCTGCCTTTTCTCAGGGACTGAGCATACACATTGATTTTGTAACACAATTATCAAATTATCTTCATAAATCAGCTAAGAGCCAAACAATGTCACAAACAAAAGTAAAAGGCACTTTGGTCTCCAAACAAAGTGGTATGCCTTTATTTCCAAAACACTCTGTGTTGCAATACCAACCCTGGTCACTAAAAGCATTTTTTAAAGTCTTTGTCCTGTACTCTCAACACAACTTGGGAAATGGTCATCCTTAAGTCTTTGACTTTTCTAAATGAATTTAGCTGAAGTAGCATGCCGGCTGGGAGATGAGGAAGGAGTTGTTTTCTGATAAAGGTTTAGGCACATAGTTTAAGTTAACGAGACATGGCAAGAGCAGGTGGGTAATTCAATGTTCACACACTGTAGTGGGCCAAAGGCTAATTACTATTCACTGTAAAATGAACATAAAAGTAGCAATTATGCCTTCATCCTAGTGGATGTGATTATTAAAAGCTATCAGCTTCATCTTCTGTAATAACAACTTTTGTCTGTTTGTGCCAGGATGTGCAACAAGAAGACAGATGTGGAAAGGGGCAGCTCTGTGACTTCCCACAAGAACACCCACTGGATCCTCACTGTTCCTCCTTCTGTGCTCAGGACACAAAGGATAGGTGAAGCCCAATGGCTTAGAAGCCTCACTTGTAAATATGATGCTTTTCTTCCCATGCTGTGAAATGCTGCCAAATTAACTGTTCACATAAAGATTTTCCTATCAGAATGCCTCAAGTCACCTGTGAACCACAGACAACTATTGGGCTTACAGGGGAAAGTCTCAACCACCAAGGTCAAATTATCAGAGGTAGGAACACATCTGAAGAGTGCTGGCAGGTTGAGCTGAGTATTCATTATCTTCATCTTTGCCAAAAACATCCAACAAACAGGGCTGACTGATCTTCTTATTATATAACTAATGAAAATCTGTAAAAGGTACACATGGAAGATACAAAAAAGAAAAAAAGAGTAAGGTTCAGAGATGCCAATATTGTAGCATAAAGCACATTTGACACTAGAATGAAAATCTTAAGTGTTCTGCCAGGAAAGAAAACCATGATCTTCCAAGTAGAAGAGAAAAGGATGCTGAGTGTCTGAACATGAATTGCAAAGGGAATTCCTCCCTCCAGCTTGGGGAAATGAAACCACCTTCAGCCTTGTCTGGCAAGATCCTACCGCCTGAAGACCTCTAAGACATACCCATTGAGTGAACTCTGAACAGATACGAAGGACTCCTCTTTGCAGCAGGGACACTGCTCCCATGCTTCACTCTGTCTCAGCTTGTTCTGCGGTTGGCCCTCAACTTCTCACCCAAAGCCCATCATTGGTTTACAGAGTCTCTTCTTTCATATACCAGCAAGGCTGAGAGGGACCTGCCAGCTCTTTGAGGTCTCCAGCTTGACCTCAGGCTTGAGAGCTGCCCGGTGAGCAGCCTTGGCATGTACAGCCAGGAGTTCCAGGATCTCCCCAAGTGCTCAGCAGGTATTAGACAGCTGCACAAGAAAAGCCAACTCAGTTATGATTCAGGAGGCACATTTCGGTGATGCAGCTCACCTAGGTCCACAGTCAATGCTATGCTTTTCATTTTGCCCAACCTGGATTTCCCCCAAACAATGGGAAGATAACTTTATATGGAGAAAAAAGTGTTAATTTTGGCATTAAAAGACGTCAGCCAAGGGCAAGGATTTCACCAGATTACTTGTCTCTTTGCTTCAGTCTACACTTCTCCAGGACTCTATTTTGAATGCCAAATTTTAGGAAAAAAAAGTCCAACTGAAAATTACTCAGGGAAATGCAGTTTAACATCTTATTCTCAAAAGCTTGCAGGGATTTCAGAATAACTCCTTAGAACCTTGCTCTTGACATAAAATGTCATCTTCCAGAGATAACATGGGCAGAGGGCTGAGTAGGTTTTAATCTATGCCAGGAAAATACCAGTGCCAATGGTATCTGACTCCCCTCAACCCCCGGCCAGGAACTTGCTTGAGTGCTGCCTGGCAGGCTGCCTTCCCAGAGGTGTCCCAAACCATCACGCAGCTACCAAGATGCCTGAGCCCCAAGTCTATCCTCAGGATGGATGAAGTCAGGAAATATAACAACCCTAGATACCGCTCACACCTAATGCCCACGATTTTCACTTTGTCACATACTGGACAAGTTGAAAGGGCTGTGAATATGTCTAGAGTACACATTATATTCCCAGATTCTAATGCACTCTACTCTGTGGGTGATGCAATCCAATACTGATTTTATTTAGAGCAGAAAGAATTATTTGATGACAAAATTTAAACTTATACTACGTAAAAATTCAATTTTTTAGAAAACCTTTACTTCCAGATATGTAACTACTCTGCCTCTACTGACTTCCTTGACTCCTTCAGTGCAAGGATCCGAATCTCCAGTGCAGCTCATGCCAACTCTTCATTGTTTAAACAATGATTTCCTTCATCGACATAACACTGGAGACCACCCAGTATCTCCTGACCTCCCTGGTCTAATTATGTTATAGTTTTTCTTTAATCTTACCGCTTTACGATTTGCCTGAAACAGGCTTTACTGCATTTAGGTTCCCATCATCCTTAGCTTTGCATCCTTGATTTTACGCACCCTTGTCTGCTCAAGATTACTAAGGTTACTGATGTGTTTTCAATGTAAATAGCCTCCCTTTGTCATGAAAAGGGAAAATTACAAAGATGTCAAGTCATATTGAGTGTAAATAAGCCTTTCTCACCTCAGCTAATGCTGAATTTCTGTCACTTGGTAAATAAACTGGTATCGGAGTAGGATTGATGTCAACAATCCACTGAAGGTTGCTAGTTTGAGGCAAGACAATAAAGCAGAGATGACAAAATACTAATGGCTCTTGTGGGTATTGCTATTGCTTGCTTTCTGCAGGATACATAGATCTAAATTCGGTCTTTCTGGTAGTAACATGGCTGTGGACCATGAAAATACAAACACCAGTAGCTTTAAAAAAAAAACTGAACTCTCTGGAGATTAGGCAGGTGACCCAGGTGTTAGAGCCTCATATTTTCAGTTTATTATCAGAAATTTATAGACACTGGAGCATACACCAATTTTTCTGGGCCAGCCATCATTAGCAGCTAAAAGCTAGTCAGGGGCAGGCAGATATTGGCGTAAAAACACACAGGTGACTCAGCAGTAAAGGCAAGGGGAAATCTGTCCTAAACCAGGGGGCAGCTAAGTGTCAGAGACTTGTAGGTGGCTTGGGAAGCCTGAAATATTTACTACCCGAACCCTGCCTATCTCTGTTGTGAACACACACACCCAAACATGGAAACCAGGTTATGTGCCACCTCCCAGCTGCAGAGAACTGGGGACATTCTGCAGAGTCCAAACCTGGGTGTGGTTATGTGCCTTAGAGAGGAACCCCCAAAGCAGACATTGAGACAAGAGTTCATGTGCAAATAATTTCTTAAAGAATGTTCCCAGAAAAAAAGCCAGTAAGAGAATATCCTTGTCGAACTCATCTAGGGGCCTCTGTTCCACCTGGTCAGAGTGAAACACCTCTGTCCACTGACATGAAGCACAGAGGTGATAATAACAATGGTGAATGCTTATTAAGCCCTGTCAAAATGTTCTGAAACTCTTTGGATACGTTATTTTATTTAATCCTCACATCGACCCTGCAAAGTTAGTATCATTGTCCCTTGTTTAGGGACGAAGAACACAGGACTCAAAAAGGTTAGCTAAATGATTCTGAGACACTCAGAAGGGAAAGAGGAGAAATGAAATTTGGACCCAAGTCTGTCTTACTCTAAAACCCTTCATCTTCCTACTCACCCAAAAATCTTGAGCCCCTAAAAATGGGGAATATTGTAAATGAATCTCAACAAGTAAGTGCCTTTGTGATAGAGTATATGTGAAAAATCTCAGCGAATGAAAGCACAAAGAAAGGGAGAAAGGAAGAGAGACAGACAGCTGGTTTAACCGTCTCATTCAAGAGGTGTCTGCGCTTGAAGGGCAGTTAGAATGGTATGGCTCGACTGTACTTGAAGTTTCTCAAACAATTTTTAACACACAAAACTTCCTTCTTAAATAATTCAGTTTGCAGCTGTGTACCAGCTTCTAAAGGAAAAGTCCTGTGTGTGTTTTAGAGCAGTGGTTCTCAAACTTTGATGTAGTCCAAGTGACTGGGGGAGAACATTTAAATGCACGTTCCTAGACCCAGCTCTCTGAGATTCTGTGGCCGTATGTCTTGGTGAGGCTGAGGCATCTGAATTTCTTATGAGCAATTGGAAGCAAGTGGCCCATAGATTGCATTTTGAGGAACACTGGTTCAGAGAAATGGACAAAAAGAACCCACTCTACAGAGAGTTCTCTAGTATTATGGTAATTTCATGGATGCATAGATACAGAGAGAGAGAGAGAGAAAAACCTATCCAGGTTTACAGGTATGGTAAGAGTTTTCACTTATAGGTGAATGAGTCACATGTGACTCCTCTGTATGCAATCTAATCAGGGGTTGAAAATTAAAATTTGTAATTTCTGGTATCAAATATAGATAGATCCAAATATATTTTTGAATATAAATATGCGCACCAATTCAGTGTGAATTTTTTTTTTTTCAGAAATTCCAAAATGAGTAGGAGGAAGAAGAATTTGGTATGCTGGCCAAGTTTTATTCTGGGTAATTAAAATCTGCCTACTTAAAATTCATTTCATAAATTTCAGTAGCTACAGGCTTCTTCCTCACTTCCTGCTCTCCAGGGCCATGGGAGTGGTGTCACTGTTAGCTGATGTCCCAGGTGACATCCTCTGCAGCAAATGCAGAGGTGGCTGTGTGTAAATCCAAATGTGAACCAGATAAGCCATTAAGATCAACATACAATAGAGAAAGATATTCAAGTGAACATGTTCAGGTTTGGCTTTGATTCCAAAACCTTAAAAAAAAGTGTATTTCGAATGTTTGTATATTTGGATATGATAAGGATAGCTTGATACAGCCAAGTAAATCCATACTAAATTAATATACATGACTTACTGAGAGAGCATCTCATTATCTAGATAAATAGCAATGTGTCATAGAAAGGGCAATCTTGCACTGTTTTGTTCCTTCCCAAATGATTCCAGTGTGGCTTCAGAATGTTTATTCAGAATAAGAGGATTATGTCTCTTCTCTTTCTAAGGTCTTTCAAATACTTTGCACACAATAATGATTAACTCTGACAATGCTCTTAATAAGACCTAAGTGGATGAAAGCAGTAGGCAAAATGAATCACGAGAGAAAGAGAGAGGGATGGAAAAAGAGAGCAACAGATACAAACTACCATATGGTCCAAAAATGAAGAGGAAAGAGAGACACGCCAGCAGATGGCCAGTGGGGCAAAAGCCGCTTGTAGCCGTTAGAAGCAAAACCAGTCACTATAATATCTGATATTGTACGTCTGCCTAAATATGGCGATAAAGCCTCTTTTGACTGTCTTTAGCTTTTGTGATGCAGCAAGGAAACCTGTTTGGCAGAAGGAGAACCCATAGGAGAAACAGAAGGCAAGATCCCCCAGGGACTAAACGGATCTGCCAACACAGAAATCAAACAAAGGCAGTAGGTTCGGATTGCTGATTTTGAAATGCTACAGAAAACCACCTTGCATCCTGGAATGGAAATTCACAAAATCTTCAAGTAGAAGCAGACATTGTCTCCGCTAGTTCAAATTACTCCACCTTTTAGCAACAGGCTTATTTCACCCAACAGTAGCTCTTAAAGGTGACTCTCAGGAAGCCAGCCTATTGCTCTTCTGAGCTCTTGTGTAAACTTAAGCTTTTCAGACAACGAACCGAGGCTACTTTTTTTAGCAACTTTGATGTTTAAATATCTAAGTACACTTAACACCAAAATCGAGTATTCTAATCAGGATATAGATAAACATAAGACCAAAAAGTAAGTAAGTTTAGAAATCAAAGGGCACAGAATAAAAATAACATTAAATGTATAGAAGACCAGAAATTTTAAACAGCTCATTTTATTCATATTTGTAGAATTTTTCATTTTAGAGAAATTAATATTTTTATAAGAATAATACTAATCAATTCCACCAAATCACAAGTGTTTAGAAAATAAAAAGGTTGAATAGAGGACTTCTGGTTGAGAAATACACAGCTTTTTATTTGAAAATGCTCAGTAATTCTTGGTTGATTGAAATTGCTAATCAAGGTAAAAAATGTATGATTCAAGCAATTACAGAGCAAATATAGTTTCTTATTTCAAGACTCACAGTGGATGCCTACACAGGATTTTAATAAATGTTTTTTGAATCACTTCACACCTTAGATGTTTTCAATTACTCAGTATTTCCTGTTTCTTCCCTTTCTTTTTTCCTTTCTTTTTTTCCTCTATCTCTATTACATGACCAGCTAGCTACAGCTATAAAAACCTGTCCCGGATTTTCTATTACTTCTGGAACATATTAGAAATCAGTAAGCCCTCAATACATGAATAAATAAATGATGAATAAATGGATGGTGGATGAATAGACAGGTAAGTAAACAGATGAAGAAGCCCTTGAGTGAGGTCAGATGTCAGTAGATAAGGCTCTGAGATGGAGCTCTGTCTGCAGGAGACTTAGAGCACACGCTCTCATTCATAAAGGAAGGAGGGGGGGTGGATGGGAATCAGGGGAGGCTAACCAGTGATTCAGTCTCAGCAGAAGTCTCCTCATGGATCCTAGAAGGCACACGAGGTGGCCAGCCCTTCGGGGTTGTCCCCCTTTGCGGCAAAGGGCATGGGCCTTCTACCCCACATTACCCCACATTAACCAAGAGGGAAGGGCCATGATTTTGGACAAGGCAGGTCTTTGAATGGAGGATAAACCCCAGAGAAGGACCCACTGAGAGGCATTGGTGACCTAGAAGCTGGAGTCCCAGAAGCAGGGGGTTTCTGAAGAAGCCTTGGCTCTGAAGGGGGCTCAGGGTGGTGCCCCATGGAGTACCTTTACGTGGATTTCTACCACTAGGAAATTAGTAGGGAGGGGGCTAATGCATGCCCTAGAGTTAGCTGCATGTTCAGTTTTCCAGGAGCAGCTAAATGCTGACTTTTGGATGAGGCAGCATTCGTGCCACACTGTCCTGAAGACTGCAACCTCAGGCTTCAGACTTAATCTCATTCTGTAATTTACTGTCTATGGAACCTTGGGAAGTTAGGATAACTCTCTTAGTCACGGTTTCCACAATACAAAATAACTTGGGAAGGTTTTTGAGAAGTGAATAGGACAACATGTGTAAAACACCCAGAACAATGCTTACATATAGCAGGAGCCCCCATAAACACGTTCGGTCCCCTGCATAAACCACCTATCAAAATGCCACTGCTTAGTGAGCATGAAGCCATTGATGGACTATCATCACAGACAGGACCCATCAAAATTCAGAGCATGGCCATATGATTTTAGTCTGGAAAGGAAATGGCATCTTGTAAACCTGTATAATTGTGGAAGCAATGATGGAAGCACAAATCCAAATAAATTATTAGCTTTCTTCCCTCCACCACTGGTTGACACTGATGATTTAAAGATAAGGCTCTTCGTTTACCTGATTCTAAAGGTTATGCACCACCACAAAGCAAGCACCCTTACAGTGAATTATTTTTTTTAAGTATGTATATAGTACTTTAGTAATTACAAAAAATGTGTAATTGCAATTTTTAAACTGTGCTTTATATATCATTATAGTTTTAGGTCAAACAGTAATAAAAATCTACCAATGGCTTTACATCTTGACCTCTCTCTGTATAACCCCTAGGTTCAGATGGACACCAAACCAGAGGTTCCTTTGATTTGAACCCCAGATTTAGTCCACTCCGGCATGAAGCTGTGCCTCTCCAAAACAAGGCACAGGTATTTAACGACTTACATTGCTGAAGAAGGTCCAGCTCATGCTGCACTTCCCAATGTAATCACACAACTAAAGGGAGAGAGGGGCGGGGTGAGAAGGGGCAGTGAACTCAGTCCTAGAGAGCCATGCACAGGTCAGACCCTGCACCAATGACTTTATTACGACCATACTACTCCTAGAGACACCCCTATTGATGGGAATTTGTCCTAAAAGGCCTTCTCAACACCTGGAAAGATAAAAAAATCCATCATTCCCTATTTGTGAGCAGATTAATTCTGCCCAGAAATGAGCCTGCATGAATTATATCTAAAGTTCTCATTAGGAATCTTTTTCACAGGGAAAAACATCTCATCACATATAACTTTGCAGGAAAATGAAAGTACCTGGAGTTATTTGGCATGCGAAGCCAACCCTAACCTACTATCATGAAGGGGTGATTTGTGGGTGACAATTGTCACTGCACTTCAATTTTTCCTAATTACTACAAATTCTACAGGAGCCTAAAATGACTTAAGTCTAGATTTTCAGCCCAACACTCTGATGATCTATTCATCAACCAGTTACTGCAATTATGATATGTGGGAGAATACTATCCCTAAATGGTATCCATTCCTAAATGGTATCCCTAAGTGGTCCCTGTATTATCTGGGCGATAAATCCAATGGCCGACTTCCTTCCTTTGCAGGCGGTCTTTGCCTGGCATGATACTCAAATGCAGAAGTGATGCCACTGCAGAAATTAATAATGTCACAAGTGGACATGTTTTCATTTTCATTAAAACTAGTTTCAATCCTGGAATTTTATGTGAAAATCTAAAATATGATGACTTACTTTTAGTATCACTAAAGAGAATGAAAACTAACAAAATTAACTTATCAATGCCAACAATTTTGCTTAAATTTTTGGACTGTCAGAAATGCTTTTTACTTTGGAAAATTGCCTGCTTTATAACACTTAACATTCAAAAGAAGATAGATAGTACACATTGGGCCACAATAAAATTCTTCTGAAAATACTTCTGGAATCCAGTATCACCTCAAAGAAGTTATTAAAGATTAAGGTTACCATTGAGAATTCTAAAATAAATTACAAAAGATCAAATTAGTATAAATGTCTTTTATCCTTAAGATATCTAGGTAACCACATAATATTTTTTCTGTTTTAAAATGTAATAATAATTAAAGTCTGGTAGAGTTCCCTAGTTTCCAAAATTGATCCTTCAAAGGATGCCAAAAAGATTTAATATTATAGGCAATAGAGAGAGCAACTGATGGTATTATTTTTTTATTAGTCCCTTTATCAAATGAGTCAAATATAAATGTTATAGGTTTACAAATTCAATATATACCTGGGACGTTGGCTTTGAGTATCTTTCCCTGATAGACGGTGATAATTCACTGCTTGTGTCTAACAGCCAAAGTGGACAGTTTTTTCCAATCATTTGCTTAATTCAGGAGCACCTAACTCAGAAACAGTGGCGCTGTATTTTGGCAGAATGATTGCAAATTCCTAATTTCAAGGATGATGGTGCAATATTTCGCCACAGAAAGTACAGGATAGAACAGTGATGATGAGAGCAGATGGAGATTTGAATCCCACGTGGTCCCCAATAAGCCTTTAAAGCTCTCAAAAAATTATTTAACCTCTCTTGGCCTCAGTTTCCACCTTGTACCACAGGATAATAACAGAAGCTGCTCCACAGAATTGCAAGGGTTAAGTCAGTTAATACACATAATGCTCCTTGTGATCAATAAATGCACATACTCTTTTAAATACAAAAAAAAGAAACCTTTACTACTTTAAGGCATGTGACACAAAAACTTAGAATAGAAACTATTTAACATACGAAATCATTGAGTTTATTTTAAATGTATGCAACATTATTGCCTAATTTTCAGTAGGAATCAGGCAAGAATAACTCAGTTCTGAACTTCCTCTGAGGCTGTTCCCAGGTCTGAGAAACCAAGATCATACCTACTACATTATATTTAAGATCCAGTCTTGTACCCCGTTTTAGTAATTGAGCCTCTGTCTTGTTCCTCCAAGTCTAAGTTCTTGCCATCATTTAGGTCCACAACAGCCTCTCACCCCCTCGGGCCCCCCACAAGGAGAGCCTTATTGCTTAATCAGTCCAACCTCCCTTTCAGCTCCTCCCTGATACTCTCTGCTTATTTCTCCTGCATAAATTTGTGGCTTCAACCATCAAGTGATTATTTAGCACTATTATGTTAAAGGGACTGGTTTAGACTCAGTGGCATGGAAAGGAAGAAGCTAACACATAAAGTCACTCTCCCTAGAGGGCTTTGTCCTCCCAATTAGATACCTACCAGGCACTACCACCAGATTGTCCTACTCTGGGTGCCCCCAAACCTTTCCCTTGCTTGCTTGTGTGATCAGTCAAACCAACTTGCTGAGATTCCTCCAAAAAGCCAAAGTGCCTTTGACGTCCAAAGAGACCAGCAACAGACTCCATGGGAAATCAGCACAGACAAGAGGACAAATGTGACCTTCTACTCTGCATCTCAGCTAGTCAGACCCCCTGGAGTTTACAATGAGGACACTGCCTGCTTGAACATGAGTGTAATCGCTCCAAGCATCTGAATGTATCCGTTGTTCCTCCCCTGCACTGCACAACTGGATATTGCTCCTGATGGCACCTTCACTCATCCACCTGCCCCTTGATCCAAAGGCCATCACTATGATTTAGGATCATGGGTACCCACAAAGATGTGTCTCTGATGACATCTGCCCTGAGCCCAACTCTACAGAAACACAGGGATTCAGCAGAGGGGGACCAGATGAAAAGAAACCCATCCATTTTGTTGAGGTCACCCCAAGGGATAAGCCTTTCCTTTAGGGAGCACTTTCCCAAGGCATGTACAATTCAGCAGCAAAACACTGTGCATCCCATAGACAGTGAGCATTTGACAGGAGGTGCAACATGAGGGAAGCCAGCTTGACTGGAGAACTGGACACACCCCAATGTGCAGGGCCATGTAATAGATTTAATTCATATTTAACTAATTCAATCCTGATGACACTTTGAATTACACAGTCCAAGCTCCATTTGATTGATGAAGAAAGAGAAGTAAGCAGTGCAGTCAAGGCCACACAGAGTCTGAGTAACACAACTGTTGGGACTCTCTTTCCACAATATAAGACCACCTCCTAGGAAAAGTGCAACCACAGAGCCTCTGTGGGCCAGTGTTTGGTTGTAAGGATGAGCCAGTGATTAACTCCTGGTGCTCAATGAAGGCTAGAGGGAGCTTTGATAGCTGCATTAAAAAAAAAATGACAAGGAGTTTCTAGGCAACAGAAACATTCCAGAGTCATTATAGCTTTTGCCTTAACCTGCCAGTAGACATGACATATATTGGTCCTATCTGACCAGAAGGGACAGAAAGAATAGAAGCAGGGTAACTCCTAGGTTCCCCTCTGCTCTCAGTGAATGTACACAAGACCTAGAACCATTTTCTACTCCATCTCATGAGCAGCTCTGGCGCTCGATTCATGTTCAAAAACACAGTACATCTTCAACTTTACTTGTTTATTTATCAATCTAACAATCAGGAGATGTTTAAACCTATGAGAGAGGTTCTTGGACTTCAGAGATGAGATGAACAAGACTAGGTCCCTATCCCCAAAATGTTGATGTTCCAGTGGTGAAAAAGCAGTTGAACAGCTAAGCTCAGCATCACTTGAAAGGTGTAATAAAAGAGGTGTAAACTCAATGGAATACTATTCAGCCATAAGAAGAAAACAAATCCTACCATTTGCAACAACATGAATGGAGCTAGAGGGTATTATGCTCAGTGAAATAAGCCAGGCAGATAAAGACAAGTGCCAAGTGATTACACTCATCTGTGGAGTATAACAGCAAAGTAAAAACTGAAGGAACAAAACAGCAGCAGACTCACAGAACCCAAGAATAGACTAGCGGTTACCAAAGGGAAAGGGTTTCAGGAGGGTGAGTGGGAAAGGAGGGATAAGGACATTAAGGGGTATTATGATTAGCACACATGGGGGGGGGGGCACGGGGAAGGAAATATAGCATAGAGAAGACAAGTAGTGACTCTATAGCATCTTACTATGCAGATGGACAGTGACTGTAATGGGGTATGTGGTGGAGACTTCATAATAGGAGGGAATGTAGTAACCTCAATGTTGTTCATGTGAAACCTGAGCATAAGATTGTATATCAATGATACCTTAATAATAAAAAAAAAAAGAGGTGTGAGTTGAGGGTTTTGTGGGATCAGAGGAGGAAGAGGCTTGGGTGGAGGAAGGTTTCACACAGGTAACGTACAAGCTGTGTGTGAAGTATCAGTGATGAGCACAAACATTAATTAAGGTCTTTTGATAGAGTTTACAATCATGGTGATCAGTGAAAAATCCCAAGTAGAGTGACAAAGTTTTCATTTTGAATGTTTATAACATACTTCTTATATTGAAATGAATGGAGCTGCTAGTGTTTTGCTACTGGCACTTTTCACGAGCACTCAATCCATTTTTATCCCAAATGTTGTAATATGCTACTTACCAAACCGTATAACTCTGGCTAAGGCAGCATTTGGAATATCAGCCTCACCAACCCACACACATTTAATCTAGGCTCCAGCTTGGCACACTACTTAACTCCAGAGCATATTTATTTCCACCGTTTCCAACTAAAAAAAAAAAACTAGTTAGGGGACTTTCATGTAGTATACTCAAATAAAATAAAAAGTTGTCCTTTATCTTGGTTTGAAACTTAAGAACAGTCAGGCAAATACTTCCTGGCTAAAAAATAAATATTCCAAGTGTCAGGACAACAAATGCAAAAGAACACAGAACCCTATCTGATTAATGCTAAGAGTCCTTAAGAAGCTCTTGGTATGGCAGCTGTGGGGTGTGTACTATCTGTACGTCCTGAAGCTAGAAGCCAGACCAGAGTTCTAAAGACTGAATGATAACATTCACCATCACCATGAAGCTTTCCTGGAAGGCAAGGTAAATTCTTCCATGAAGAGAATATATGCAGATTTAGCTAGTTTCCAAATGGAAAGATGAGCTGCAAAGTTTTATACCATTTGGAGGTTGTATTTGCTCAGTGGGAAGACCAGTTAAAGGAGAATTACAGTATTTTAGGCTTGAAAAAAAAGAAGGGAAAAGGAAAAGTAATGAATCAGTGCTCTTAGACTGTGAGCAGTGCTTTTAGGCTTAATGCTACAGTACATTATTTTTCCCCTAGAGGAAAAGAAATAGTTTAAATTATATTATTATTGTGATTCATAAATAAGAATACAGCACTGAGTTATTTTAATCTGACACTGATGCTACTTGCAATTACAGTTTTCCATTGCAGCAGAAGTGTGCTACTATCAGAGGTAAGAAAAAGCAGGCATGAGTGTCTGTTTATTTGTATCTTGATTATTAAGTCTATTTTTAAAAGGAATTACTAAGAACAAAAAATGAATCTAGTCATTAACAGGCCTGCTGTGCTGTAGAATGTTCTAATGAAAGACAATAATATGAATACTATTTGATGTACATGATATAGGGTTGTGAAATATTATTATTAGATTAGAAGTACCCCAGGGCCAGCATAATCTTGGTTTTGTTGTTCCTGTTGGGTTCGTTTGTTGGCTGGTTGGTTTTGGTTTCACTTGATAGCATTTGTTGGAAGGGAACAAAGAAAAAAACTTGATAGTCTCAACAAAGTTTAAAGTTAGTATCTTTGGGGTCTGAACACTGGGGGGCAATGTTCTAGGGGGAAATCAAGGTAGAGATTTCCAAATGAGGCCAAATTCAGTTTAGTTCTTCAGATTTTAAGGATTGTTCATATTCTTTTGCTTAGCATCCTGGCGAACTGATTGTAAAGTAAGGAAGCCATGTTTACAGACATTGAAGACACTGAAGTGAAATCAAACTAAACTCTTATCTTGAAATCTACTCCACATGGATCAGGTGGCTTGGCTCTGAGGGTTTGTGCAATCAGCATCAGAGGGTGCTTTAAGTGCTCTCTGTAACTAGCCTGCTTGAAAGCCAGAAACACATCTAGGGCACTCTCGGTGGATCATTTTTCTCGATTCTCTAAAGAAACAATTTATCAGAACAGTGATTCATCATCCATAATGTAAATCTGATCAATCTCTGAATCTATTTCAATAATTTGGAGATTAAACATATGCAAGTCATCACTTTCTTCAACACAGTGGATTATTATTTCAAGAAAAGGTATAACATAGAGACACGCCCACAGTCGCTCCTGTCAAAGCAGAGCAAGAAGAGAGGAGAATGCTCACAGTCACATGCGAAGACTTCACTCTCACGAAGATGTCACTATCACAATAAGTAGGATTATCCAGTCGTACATGTGCCACCAGAACCTGCTGCCTTTGCCCAAACAGCCCCCTGGGTGCAGTGCATGCAGTGTGCATGAAATATACCTCTTTAGACAAAGAAGAATGTAGCAAACTCCATTCTTAAAGCATGGCTTGGAACTTAAATATCCATCTGCGGTCTTAATACTATACCCCTGCTCCATTCAGCTATGAATCCCCGGTGTCTAGCGAGCATTAGGAGACATAAAATAAATGTTTATGAATAAACCAGTGAACTACTGCAATAGGCCAAATGGGTCTAATTATCTGAATGCAAACAAGAATTCTACAATTAGACAAGAGCTTACAAAAGCCTGGGATGTTTTTATTTCCAGCTGTCTTCACCTTATTCTATGGTCTTTCTTTTATGTTTCAACTGTTCTAGTTCATAATTCCTCCTGGAAAATGGGCAAATCCACTGTATCAGAGAGCCATGATCCAAAACCCCACACAGGTTCTGCTACCACCTGAAGACCATTCCCAGAACCCTGGGGAAGGGCACCTGGAGACAAACCCCACAACCGCAAAAAACACTAAGCCCTAAAATAACTTTATTAAAAGAAAAGCTTTTAACTATTTTAACTATATATTTAGCATGCATATTTTGTTCATTTATTTTTATTCACCTAAGTGTGAGATCCCACAGAGAGCACACCCAGGTCTTTGGAGATGTTAGCATCCCAACAGGCTCACTTCCTTAGACATGCTGTGCAGCCTTTGGCCTGAGGTTCTGCCATGTCCTCATGGCCCCTCTCAACTCCCAGGGCTCACAGATGGTTCCCGTCTACCCACTGCAGGGGAATCTCTCCCTTCTCCTCTCACTTCCCTCTGAAGAAGGCTCCTTTTTATGTTCCCTCTCTAAGATGGGCATATCCTTTCTTCAAAGAGCTTTCCTTCTAAAAAAAATAAGAATAGCTCTTGGTTTCAAGCAGTTCCTTCTTTCTGCCCACCTACTTTGAACTTCTGAGGGAAGGAATCGCAATATCTGAGTAACTGCTTGAAAAAGTAGGTAGGAGAAATGTGGTGAGAAAATAAATAAACGAATAAATGAATATCTCAGTAAACGTCACAGCTTGTCTGCTTCTGTAATCTCTAAAACAACACCCTGGCCTGTTTGCCAAAATCACCCTTCCATTCACTCACTCAACAAGAGCTTATTAAGTGCATCCCCTGCTCTTGGCACCAGCACCGGGGAGTGTCCCCTGTGTGCCTGAGGCCTCGTGGTTCCTGCTCGCTCAGCTTCTGCTACCTGGTGAGGGACAGAGACAAGGCAGTAGGCCCCTGGAAGGCAGTATGAACGTGCTGATACGGGAAAAGCACAGGGAACTCGCAGAGCCGTGGGAGGGACGCAAGCCCAGGGAAGGTAAATGGGACCGAAGGAGGCACCCAAAGGAAGTGACATCTAAGAAAGCCCGGAAGGAACAATCAGGGCCAGCCATGGAATAGAAGGTGGGAAGAGAGAGGAAGGGAGGGAGAGGAAATGAAGAAAGAGGATTTCAGGCTTTAGAAATAACCTTGTACAAGTTCAGAGGTGAAGAAATAGAAGCTAAAGATTTAGAAGTTAGTTCCTTATGTCTGGAGACAAGAAACCAGACGTGGCTGGTGAGGAAGCTGGTGTCAAATCAGGAAGGCCATTTAGCCAAGTTAAAGAGTGTGAGCTTCCTACTGAGGGCAGTGGGAGCTCTGCTGGGTGTTAAGCAAGAGGAGAACAGCTCCCCAGCTGTGATGTGAATGGTGCCCTGGCAGAGGAAAGAGTACAATCAGAGAGTCTAGCATGCAAGCAGCTGCAGTGGTCGAGAGAGAGATGATGGGGCTCAACTACAGTGGTAACAGTACAGATGGCAGGGAGGGGACGGATTTGGACGATGCAGAAGAGAGAGCTGACAGAACTGGCAGCCTAGACGTTTGGGCAGAGGAAAAGGGTTAGGATTAATTCATCCATTTAACCAGTATTTACTGAGCACCTACTACGTGCCAAGTACTGTTTCCTGTGCCAAAAATACAAGAAAGAGTCATACTTGCTCACCAAGGTAAAAGAATTGAGTCACATACTGAACCCAGGAGCACAAGTAAATCTATAATTAAAATTCGTATCAAGAGCTTTGAAGAAAAACTAAAGAAGATGGCGAGAGAGCACAATGAGGAAGGGTTTCAGACTGGAAGATGAGGGAAGGCCTCTGTGAAGGGGTAGCCTTTCTGCTGAGTCCTGGAAGGAGCCCAGGGGCAAATGGGAAAAAGGACACCCAAGGGGGAAGAAACAGTGTGTAGAGAAGCGGTAGTATTTAGATATATTCGCAAGGAGAACTGCTGTCCCTGGTGACACACTGGATGCAGGACTGAGGGAGAAGGAAGCCTCAGGGTGATTTCCAGCCTTCCGCCATGAGCAAAATTCAGATCGTGATCAGCTCTTTTCACACAGCCTTTCTTCACAGCAAACTGCCCAGGAGCCAGGCACCAGGCAGTGCTTCCACCTGAGGCCGTGCTCTGCCCTGCCCTTGTCTTCAGATAGGCTGGCCATACTCGGAGACAGGGAAAAATGGGAATAGGATCTGTTTGCCCTCATCCGGGTACCTCATCCCTTGCCTTCCTCCTGAGTTTGACCGTGTCACCTTCCCTAAGTCCCTACAAACACAGGACCAAGGACCAACACCTCCAGGCTAGCTCTAGACACTTCCAAGCTCTATTAGGAATGATTCTAATTGGCAACAGCCAATAAGGTATTTGCTCTTTCAGATCAATGATCTACACTTCAAAGAGAATATTCGATGCCTTAACCTACTGATTTTTACACATTTTAAACAGTAGAATTCTTTTATCAAACTTATAAACTTGTTCTTACAAACAAGCCCAACCTAGAGAAGAGATGAAAAGAGAACCATTCTGGTGGAAGCTTCAGTGAAGGGTCCTGAGCCTCCTCTGCTCTACTCTCCCCTCCTTGCCCCCAAAGTTATCCCCGTGGGACTTTGAAGTTTTGCCTCAACTCAAAGTTAAGTTGGGGAAAACAGCAGGAAAGTCGAGGACTGAGTTAGAAACAGACTTTCTCAAATCCTAACATGAAAAGCTAGAAAGGAATAAAAGAGAAGGTAAACCCAATGATGCCTAGAACCCTCTTCTTGTTATGAAAATAGTATTTTAAATATGCCTTATATTTTTATGTGTTACATGATGAACAAAATAGGCAGGGGATCAGTCAGGCTCTTGGAACTCCTATTAGGTAATCTGAAGAAAGTTGAATGACTGTGTACAAAGATGTGAAGGGCCACAAGGGATAACAGGGGTCTAAGAAGAGGCGCGAGGTGCCTTTCTCAGGCTGTGAACAGAGACCTCAACAGGAACCGGGTCCCTAATCCAGGGGAAGCTGAGGAAAAATGCCCCAATCTCCCTCTGATTTCCCTCTCCCTCTTGTAACCAGAAGCCAAAGGACAAGGAAGCCAGAGACAGACCCCCAGAGCTGTGAGGAAGGGTAGAAAGTATATCTGCAACAAACAGGAAATACACAGCACAGGTGGCTGGCCTGATACTTAGATATGTGAATATTTTAATGTACTGTCCACACTAGGACTACAGTAAAATATAAGATCATTTAGCACATGACACAATATAAGGTGGCAATTAATTTAGCGTTAAGTTCATTTAAGCTCCTAAGTGCTCAAAGTAATAGCTCTGACATCATGGGACAATGATTCGGGCTTTTAAATATTTCTCCCGGGGGTGTCTAGAAAAACTTGTTTGACCTTTAGTTAAAGTCCGTCTCAGGCAGACGATTGATTGTATCTGCCCTGAAAGGTGATCCCTAAAGACAGCTTCACGGCACAATTGCTACTAATAAGCTTTTCCTTCAGGTTTTTCTTCAAGCAATTTGGTGAAAATACTCAGGTGACAGCAACAAACATGGCCAACTATCTCTAAAAATCCCCCCTCACAATGCTGAGGGCCTCAGTACTTAAGCTGCTTTGGGAATGTCTTTATGGAGCAATTATCTTGAGGGCCCAGGCAGTACGTCTGCATGTGACCGGCATGCTGAGCTGGCATGTGGTGGACACAATTAGGACACAACTCAGTTTTCCTTTCCCAAAGTTCCTCTGTATCTGCTGTGGGGGTGATGCTTCCCAGCCCTGGAGGAGACTTCAGGGACCAGGATTCTTGACCCATTCTTAGGAAATAGGCAGGCTACCATCTTTCTTAGGACGAGAACTGCTCTCAGCATCCTTATTCTCGCTCTGCTCACCTTCTCCCCACTCCTGGTGACACTGGGGGTGGAGAAACAGGGAAGGGAAGAGCAGGAGAGCCTCGCCGGCTGACAGCTGCTTCCCCTGGAAACGGGCTGTCAGCCCTCCCGGCCCAACAGCCTTCTGAGGCTCACTCTTCCACCACTGGGAGCTTTAAAAGCATTCTTGAGAGGGTCTCAACTAGGCCCCTCTGACCAAGGCTTTTCCGCCAGGAGTCTGGTCCCCTGTTGCGTCCCCCGCTTCACAGTGCCCCTGGTTAGGGCCCACTGAGGGTCATGCAGGCCAGCTCTCCCCCCCACGCACTGCAGGATGTCCCCAGGACCACCTCACAGGACAGCCCCCGGCCCATCCCGGACTTTTGTTCTCCCTTCCCCCTTCCCCTTAGCCCCTCCCCCTCTCATTTTCTCCCCCTTGCACACACAGGTCCCATGTGGCTTTGGCTGTCTCGAACGTCCCAGCTCCAGGAAACTGGACTGTTGAAGAGTTCCCAGCATGCACTCCACTGGCAAGAGGAAGCAGCACTGTCCCGAGAGGCCGTCGGCACTCCAGGGAGGTCTCCTCAGGAACCCTCTTCTCTCTCCATCCGTCCCACCAGTTCTCCTTCACCAACACTGAAATTTCCTCTGGTGTTTAGCACTCCACTTTCACATTTCACATCTCCTCTATTTTGGTGCCTTGGACACAACTAAAAGATACATTCACATGTACATTCATGCATATATCTACATTCTGTTTTACACTTTATACTTTTATAGCTTTAGGGTTTCGATAGTTCAACTCTGGGAATTCTCAGGCTACTAAAAATCAGTGTCTGGTGGAGGCTTTTGTAAATAGGAGCAAGACTCAAACTTGCCTACTTATTTACCCATCATTTCCTACCCAAGGAATTTAAGAAGGGCTGCAAATAATGCAGTGACAGGTTTTTAATGGAGGAAACTAGAAGGTAAGCATTAACTGATTGCACATAATCCTCCAAGTTTAAGTCGCACTATAATGGCTTGAATGTAAATAAATAGGTGATTATTCTATACCATTGGTTCTTTTGCATCTATAAAAATCATATGGAGGCCATTAAAATGAAGATTCCTGGGAATCTTTCCAAACATCTGCATTTTAATAAGGTGATGGATGAATTCAAAGAACACAGTTGAGAAATTCTGCTATATGTAAGGATGTACCTGAGGGACAATAAGACTTGCAGGTGCCTGTAGACATGATATTTGGACCTTGTGCTTCCATTGACCTTAAAGAAGCCCTCTCACCTGCCTCAGTCAGGATCCTGACCACTGAATCAAGAAGGTTATTTAAAGCTTAAATCACAAAAATAATAAAAATTCAACATTTTTCTTTAATTTGAAATATGACATTTACTTATCAATCTTGTTTTTATGGTGTTAAACCTTTTTTTTCTTTTGAGTATGGTTCTTCTGGTATATTTTCTAAAAGGCCATTTTTCCTAATCAATGCATTTCCCTAATCCTTTCCCTGTAATTCCCAGTTCTGCTTTCTTTGAAGTGGGATCAGAACTAAACACAAATTGCATGCAAAATCTGTCTGGATTTTTAATATTCCCTCTTAGTAATTTATAGTTTTACTGTACACACCTAGTTTTACAGCAATGTATTTTAGCTACTTATCCCACGCCTCTACAAAACATTCAAGTTACTTTTCATGAAGACAAAATCCCAAATCCCTATTTCTTTATCAACGTCATCTAACACTGGTTGATAGAGGGGCAGTTAGGTTAAATGATGGCAATAACAAAATCAGCTGGCACAGCAAGTTGGGGAAGAAAATCATTGACTCTTGATAAGGACATAACTCACCGTGGGGAGCAGAAGTGCAAGGTGGGACTACAGCAGAGCTGGCAAACCAGTTCTTACAGGACTACATAGTAAATCATTTAGACTGCCTCAACTACTCAGTCCTATCTGTGGCACAAAAGCAACTGTAGGCCATAAGGAGACAAATGAATGTGGCTGTTCAATAAAACTTTATTCACAAAACAAGCAGCTGGCCTGCAGACAATAGTTTGCCAACCCCTGGACTAGAACAGTGGTTCTCAACCATTAGCATGCATCAAAATCAACTGGAATTTCTGATTCAGTAGATAGAGTACAGTTGTTAGCAGAGTGTAAGAATTTACATTTCTAACAAATTCCTAGATGATGCTGACAATGTTGGTCCGAGGCCCGCACTTTGAGAAGCAGCAGAGTGTAACTGACTGGCATGCTGGGGGTCCAGGGTGCTGTGAGCAATGGTCTGTTTATCTAATGAAGGCGTTTTATCTCAGGTTCCCTTGAAAATTGAGCCAGAGGGAAAAGTTATTAGCTAATGCTTTGAGGAATGAAGAGGGGAAACCCAGGGGAGCCAAAATAAGGGAAAAAGAGAAAAAACGGAGGGAATAAGACAAACACAAGGGATGTGTGACTGTGTGGCCACAGCTTCACCACAAACACAGCTGGCTGCTCAATCTCGCCAATTGTCTCCACAGAGCCTGTGGAACTACTTTTTGAAATAGTCCTTGATGGAGGGGAAGGGCAAGAAATAGATCTGCCGGCTTCTTTCCTTCTTCAGCAGGTCCCTCGTGTGCCGCCTGGCCCCTCCACTCAGCTGCAGGGGTAGCTGGTGCCTCACCATGGCCTCTCCAGCCACTCCGGCCTGTCCAGTGCAAGGACAGGGGGTGCCTCTGTTTACACCGCCTTAGCCTGGACCCTAAAACGTCTGTCTCCTCTCACCCATTAAATCAGCTATTCCCCAAATGCTATCTACACTTTTTAATTTATTTTTTTTTCAGTGATGCCCTCCATTCTCATGACTTCAAGTGGCGTCCCTCTGTGAACTATTCAAGTGACTCTCTGTAGCCCTGATGCCTTTCCCAAGGGTATCAGCCAGAGCAAGCAAGCCTCAGCGCTGTGGCAGGTCCACATGAGTTCTAAGGGAACCTCCCGCTGATGTTTAGGGGGGTGTATTTTATATCCTGTCACCTCTAGTCTGAGCTGATCAACACAGGGTGACACCTGACCCTGAGCAATCAATCCACAGGCTAGCAGTAGCCCATGCCTTGTCCTGCTGAGAAAAGATGGGATGACCAAAGAGATTTCTCCAGAGAATGTGAATATTCAATGCCCAGAGCCTGAGCAGTCCACATTTGGTGCTTAAACTGAAAAGATCCAAAGAGATAAAGTCAAGATTATATCAAGCCAAAAAGCAAGCTGAAGAGGAGGAAGGAAAAGATGAGATAAGAAGGAAGAAAAATCCTGCAAAGCAGAGAGACAGTGCAAGCACAGAGAAGGGGACAGTTGTCCAGGGCGCTTGGCCCGTGGTGGTCCTACCCTGAACACTACGCCACTTCCATGTTTGATCCTCCTAAGTCAGTTCCTGTACTTCCTAATCCTCGGGCCTTCCATTCTTCTCCAGCAGGACATCTGTCTATAAGACATCAGTCCCTGGGTATAAATCGCCTCGTGCTTTTGTCTATATGATCCGCTAGGCCGGTGCTGTCTTCCAGCAAAAACCAAATACCGCCAATTGAAATTCTTTCCATCCTGCTTAACGATGCTCTTCTTGTACCAATGCAAAGTAACTGCTCTCTCCCTCCCCTAGACTTTCATAAAATCTTGTTCTTATTAGGCATGTGAATCTTACACATGTTTACCACTCATATTTCTTGTGAACTATAAAGTCCTTCAGTGCACAAAATATGAACATTTTTGACCCTCATGATGTCTTACACGTAATAGATTTTCAGTTACTATTTGCTATTGTATTGAATAATTATTCTAATTATTTTATATATTAATAATATTCCTCCATACTATCCCTAATATTATCCCATTTGGTCATAATACTTACAAGGCAACATGATATGCCAGCACAGCTCTTTCCCACTTTATATGCATCATCTTATTTAGACCTCTCAACAGCCTTGTGGAATAAATACTATTACCGTACTGTCCTTATTTTGTAGGAAAGGAAAGCGAAGCACTAAGAGTTTAAATAATCAGCACAAGGTCACACAAGAGCACAGGGACTTGAGCCCGTGCAGTAAGGTGCCAGCACCTATACCTGTAGCCACCATGCCATCATGCTAGGTAGTGGCTTAGTTACAACAAACAAAATATGGTCCTCACTTAGATGAGGACTGCAGCTGGTGGGAAACAGGACACATGACCGACAGAGAGCAGATCCGCAAGTCTAAGTCAGATTAAATCTTTGAAATTCCTGTCAACCACCTGTATGATACGTGATGATGCAGAAAGCAAAGACCCAGATAATAATGGGCCCTGGGTCATAATCCTCCCCTTCACTAGACTCGAGGAGCCCCACTGACCAGCTGCCATAAAACCCAATTCGTCTGGGGGTAGAGCAATAGGAAACTGTGTCTGAGCAAAGTAGATAACTGCAAAGTGTTTACTTTTTTTCTTGTCAATAAGGATCAGAATATTATATCAAAATTTCCAACACCTTTTCATGTTTCCTTGGAAACAGTCCAGTCTAAGAAACTCAGGGGTGGCTGCGAACAGCAAATCACCTGGCATACAATTGTATGCACAGAAATCCCTGCCACCACCCCCATCTCACTCCATCTTGGAAGGGGATGGATACCCCTACCGTTGGACCATGAGCTCTTCCTTCATTTCTCCA
Organism: Manis javanica; assembly: GCF_040802235.1. Lineage (NCBI taxonomy): Eukaryota > Metazoa > Chordata > Mammalia > Pholidota > Manidae > Manis > Manis javanica. The sequence goes on from NC_133164.1 coordinate 112,436,448, forward strand.
AGTGCCCTACTGACAGTGCTAGAAACACCACCCAGCTGCTCGGCATGGTGTCAAGGACTTTAGTCTCTGGAGTTGCTATTCTCAGGGTGGATCATAATCCTGCCCCTTATCGGCTGTTTAATCTTAACGAAGTCATTTTATCCTCTCTGGCACTCAGTTTACTTACCTGCAAAATGGGAATAATAATTGCACCTCTTCCAGTTGGAGGGGGTGGACTTATGCTAGTTAAATAATGCATTTGTAAAGCTCTTTTCTGGGATAGAAGAACCCTAATATATGATGCCTATTTATTAAGCATCTAAAATATTCTAACCAATTCTGACTGTGCAAACAATTTTTCTAACATTGTTTACTCTCTCAAACTTAGATTATTTATCTGTAAAACAGAGATGACATCCATTGCTTATGATATAGGGAAGCATTAAATGAAATAACATAAGTGAAACAATATTCCTTGTTACTTGGTAGGCACTAAATTAAACTATTCTTAAATTCTACCATAAATTTGCTCATAGAGAAGACCTCAGTGCATTAGCCTACTACTACCAATCCTCATATAAAATCTCCAGTTTCTTAAAGAAAAGCATTTTGAATGAGTTTTCCTATTCTTGAGTTGAAATAGGCTAGTTAAAAAAAATAACTACTGGTCATTAATTCCTTACAAATGTTTTCAGTCATCTTCTGAATAATTCAGTCCAACAAAACTTTTTTAATATCAACAAACCAAACACTTGGTTAGATAATTTACCCTTAGGCATTAATTTCAAAACAAAGAATTTAGAACAAAAATCTTTGAAACAAAAGAAACTACACAAACAGCTAACAACTAGTGACTTGAAGATGGAGGGGGGAAAAATCAGTGTTTGCTAAGCAGGCAATACTTCATTCTGCACAAAACTTCAGTTTTTCCTCAGAATATACGGAAGACAATTATCACACTATTAGATTTTTAGACTTTGTTCTTATTTAAACAAGTCTCACAATACCCATTGATCTGCATTTAGACAAGTTCTGAATTTAGACAAGGGCCAGCATCTGGGCGGAAATGAAGAATCATGAAACAGTAAATTATATTCCCAAATTGCATAACCTCTGTTCTTTGGGGCTCCAAATGGATATAATGAGCAACTACATGCCCCTCAGATGCTCAAGATAACGGTAGATTACCAGAAATCAGAGAAATTAACTATTTTGTTGAGTAAGATAAGACACAGAAATTTATAAGTGAAGGATAAGGATCAATGCTTTAAAAGAATACCACAAAAATCCTAAACCATTTAAAGTATTTACTAATCGTTAGCTCTCTATACAGGCACTTCAAGGTCATTTGAACAAAAACGAAAATAATGAAACTACATCCTCAAGGTAAGAGCTTTACAGAATGAAGCAGGATCTAAATGTGCAAACACAGATACCAAGACAGGAGAGTCATGTGAAAACCCTACAGAAAGGACAGCAGCGGAGTTCTATGGGGAAGAAGAGGGTGTCAAGTGGAGGAATTAATAGTTACGGTTTCCTCAGCTTCAAACGTTCTGGCCTCAAAGTTGAATGAATTAGAAAATATGGAAACATAAAAATGCTTTCTTTGTGTACAAAATACAGAGAGGCAAGATTAAAGACTCCTTTAGGACAGAAACAAAATCGTAACAAACTAAATTTCTGGGCCATGGGGATTTCCTGATGCCCAGCACAGAACCTCCTATCTCCAAGTCAAGTGGATTGCTCGCTTTTTCACCTTGGCCTCTGTGCATGAGCAAGAACTTGTTTCAAAACTCTAAGCCAATGATGATTTTTGCATTGGCAGGTATGTGAGAAATTAAAACTCTGCATTGATCAAACGGTATTCACATTTCCCTCAGCCAGGTTTCTTCCTGACGATAGGCCCCCCTGACCTCTCTTTTCTCAGAGGATTTACTTTTGAAAACTTGTAATTGCAAATCGTTTCTCTGCCCCTTTGAAATGTAGATAAATCTTCTCCTGCCTCTCACCAGTTTTACAACCAGGAATTTCTTTCTCAAAGACCTGGAAGTGATCCCTTTGAAATGTAACCATCAAGAAAGCTAGCGCCCCTATCTTTCAGTCTCTGTGGGAGGGCAGAAGCCTAACTTAAACGAGAGACAATTAGCCAACATGGATGGACTAATGGCCCCAACACCCTCCAGTACTTTACCACTAGCTCACCCCAGAGCTTAAAATCCCTCCCCCTTTTTGTTTCAGCACAGTTGAGTTCCATTTCTCTCCCCTACTGTAATATTCTTGAATAAAGTCTTCCTTCACTGTTTAAACTCTAACCAGTGCAATTTTTCTTTGACAGCATACAGGATTTCTAATGAGTCCTTTTGAGATCTTTTGCCCTATTAGAAGATTTCATCATTAAGTAAAACAAAAATATTTAAACCACATATACAATAGTACATTACATGTCAAAATTTTCAGAAACAAAACAATTATTTTAATATAAGTTGAGAAAACTTGGACTGACAGTCTGGCAGAGATGGTCAGTTGTCTATCAGAGAATATAAGAGTGTCCTGTCTGGAAACCCAAGGGGGTAGAGAAATTTTGGAAGATGGAGAGGTCAACAGGTTCCTGTACAGAACCATCCAGTAAGATAAGGTAGAAAATGATTGATGGAGTGACCTTTGTAAAAGCAATTCTAGTTCAATGGTACCACTGAATAGAAGAGAAGGGACAAAGAAGAATAAACCAACGTCCCATAAAAACAACTGAATTAATGAAAAATCTAGTGTTTTTGTCCTGGGTCTACAATATCCAAAGAATAGTGCCTGGAATATGACCCTCACATGGGTAAGCATAGCACATATTTCCAAATGTAGCATTTAATAATCGAAGTGCAATACTTTGCAATTTGCCATCCAAGCCAGCATGCAGAGGACAGAGGTGACAAAACAATTGGTAAAATAGTTGGACAGGATAAAACTGGACACATCCAAATAGGAACAGGTAGTTATGTGGGCTGATAGTTAAATTGTAACAAATAACACAGGGAAAAAGAAACCGCTCAACTTTGTTGCTTACAGTTGTTCCTTAAGAGATTGCTCTTCAGAGTGATACCACCGAACAAACACTGCTAAGATAAAAATGAAGATCGTATTTGATGAAGAGATTACTGGTGAATAGCTGAGAGTTCAAATTCTTCTCCCCACTGAGTGACCCAAGGGGGACCCAGTGACTCTTTTATGGAGAGTGCAAACATTCCTAAAAAGTCACAAAAGGGAGAAGTTATGGAGAACACAAGGGTATTTCTAACTTAAAAAATGAGCAGACCTTAAAATATCACTGCAAAGGGTAGTTTCTAAGTACCAATAAGAAAGGGTATGTTTACAATAAAGAAACTTGGTGACACTACCTTAACCAAGAGATCAAGTTAATATCACCAACAATGGGACAAATGGGCATTACCTGTCCCCTCATATAATGCACTGAGCAGGACACATCGCCTATGTATAGCATTTTTGACAAAAATGTTTAACCAGAATCTGATTATGCAGAAACAGTCAAATTGAGAAACTTTCTGAAAAACAACTGCTCTTCAAATATCTTCAATGTCATGAAAGCTGTAAAAAGGAGGGAAACTTCTGTATTAAAGGGGACTAAAGAGTCAGGACAATTAGATGCAACATCTTAGCCTTATTTGGCTCTTGCTCTGAAGAGCATCATTGCAATGACGGAGAAATTTTCAATATGAACCTTATATTAGATAATGTGTTAATGATAAATTTCTTGAGAGTGATAAACACTGTAGTTATGTAAAAAAAAATGTTATTCTTCTGTAAGAATAGAAATAGGTTAGCATAAGCATAGCCATCTTAAGGGCCTAGAAGCCATTTTCTGAGTATGTGACTTAGAAAGAAAAACTGGAACTGGGTAAGGCCTTGAAAAACAAGTTAATCATGAACACCAGGTGGTGGGCAGCTGTGACCCTTGGTCAGCTAATCTTACATACCAAGCTTATCATACAGAACCTCCCTGACCATTGAGGAGTGGTCTTATCTTGCTCTCGCTTAACCCCAGGATGTATGTCTTGCAAGAATAATGTGCAGCTGTAGAAAATTACTATGAGTTAAGTGTTTTGAAAATGCTATATAAACCCTTGGCTTTGAGTGCTCGGGGTCCTTGTTGAAACCTGCTGTATGAGGCAGACACTTGGACCCCAGCTAGCGGGCTGCTGAATAAAGTCCTCTTGCTTGTTGCATCAAGAGACGTCTTCCTTGAGTGAATTGGGGTGGCGTCCTCCTTTGGGGAGATCCAATACTTCGTGACTGTCTTTCTCATTCTTAACAGTTTTGCAAAAATTATACATATGTAAGAAAGAAACAACAGTCCCAAAATAGAGCCACTGTGCTAAGCCCCACATCAGCAAACCAAAACTTAATACCTAACCGAACTGCAGTGTCAGCCTGTCCCAGGGGTGTCACCTTTAACCAGTCTGGGATTTCCCGTAGGGCACTAGCAAGGTACTCTGCCTGATGACCCCTGCCTTCTCCCAAAGGAAGGTGACCTTGCCTGAAACAATCCTTTTTGTTTGTTTGTTAATGACTTCATAGTCCTACCCTCTTTCTGCCTTTAAAAAACCTTCCATTTTGTACAGCTGTTCAGAGCTTCTTTGTACTTGCTAAAAAGGATTCTACCCAATTCAAGAATCACTGAATAAAACAAATTAAGATCTTCACATTTACTCAGTGAGTAAATTTGAGTTTTGTTTTTTAACAGTATGTTAAACATCATAATCTTAAGCAAGATTCATATTTTAAAATTACTTAGCAAAGCTTAGAAGAAGAAATCATATTTACTAGAAGCTAGCTGCATGTTTATTAAATTAAATTAAACTAATTTTTCAGAGCTTAGAAGGTATTTCAGAGAAATGGAATAGGATTTAGGTTGGTTTCTTTCCAAAATTCAAAAAAGGCAACTAATGTCTATCTTGCTATCATGTAGACAAACTAAAGAAATATGAGTTGAATAGTCATAAGGCAAAGTGAATTCAATCTTATCTGGATAGACATAATTCAAAGGGGTTGACATCAGCCTGGAGGGAGCGCTCTAGTATTAATATATAGGATTCTAGCCATCAATTAGATGAGAACATGAATGGCATGCTAACAAAATTTGTTAGTAACAAAGGCCAATATTCTCAGTGATGCAACCGTAAATCCCAAAGATTTTTGACCCACTGAATGGGTCAAAATAAACAACATAATATTTAATGAAAACTACTTTAAGTCCCATTATTATCAATTAGTCAATATATGCATTTTGAACATGTGCCAGGAACAGAGAATAGAAAGGTAAACACAAAGGTCACAGAACTCTAAATTTTGCATGAAAATTACATATTTAGAACAACTACAAGTGAGAGAAGTTCGTGAAGGTGGAAACACAGAGCCTTGGAAGCATGTAGTAGGAAGACCTAATCTAAAGAGAAAATCAAGAAAGGCTGCCCACGGCGGTAATATACACATGGAAAACTTTGGCGTGCTCCAGGAACAGCCAATCAAATGAGAAGGTACTGCAATGGAGAGGGGAGGGGAGCAGGGAAAAAACGACACCATCCCGGCTAAGGAACAACATGCGTAAAGGCCCTAAAAAGACGTGGCCATGGCACAGCAAACAGCTGAGAGAAATTCCCTGTGGCTAAAACAGAGACAGAAAAGGAGACAGCCCCAAAGAAATGTAAGGAAGAGGCGATCCTAATAGCTGTCAAGAGTCAAAAAGGGTTACAGGTCTAACTGACTCTAATTGCAACATGATTCAAGGATGCAATGTAGGTCTTCAAAAGATACAATATCCAAGACAAGGGCAGTGAGGTTCTATGCTGCTCATTGCAGATCACACCCAACTTTAAATTTTTGCTCAGTTCAAATAAATTCAGAGCAATCTGTATATTAATGCCAACTGAAACCTGGACAAAGAAGAAATTGGAAGTAGGGCACTGAAAGAGAAGAGGGGATAAGATTCCAGAAGGCCTGATGACTGTCTTCAAATATCTGAACAGCTATTGTGTCAAATAGAAATAATAGTCTGGAATGTATTTACCAAGAATTAATGAATGGAGGTCACAACAATGCGTATTTAGTTCAATTTTAGGAAGACTTTACTAACATAGATCCTGGCTGAAAGATGGAATAGCTGTCTGGGAAAATGCTGAATCTCTCAAGCTGGCTGGTAAATAGGCAAGGAATTTATAGAGAGAATTCATGTCTTTGAACTAGATAATTAATAGGTCTTCTTCCAAATCCTGATATTCCACAATTCTATGACAGTGTCATTTTCATTTCATGGGCAACATGCTAAAGAGCTATTCAGAATATTCTAGTAGGAAGAATTTGAATAGGGCCAAGCTGATGAATCTATAAAAACGAAACTTATAAGCAGTATCTGTACCACAAAGTTAATTCTTAAAATAAAGGAGTAAAGCTAAATTTGGTCACTAGGGTGGGCCCTGATCCAATATGACTGGTACCCTTATGAGAAGGGGACTTCAGGACACAGACACACAAGAGGAAAGACCACCCATCAATGACTGATCAGATATCTAATGCTTCTATAGGGCTCCCTTTATGCCAGACACTGTTCTAAGCACTTTAAACTGTTAACTCAGTAATTCTCACAACAATTCTATAAGCCAGGAATTTTTAAAAATTATCTTCATTACATAGATAAGGATTAGAGACAAAGTAAGGCTGAGAATTTTGCCCAGGACCACACAGGTCTCCTCCAAAGTCCACATTCTTAATGGCTAGACGCCTTCAGCTCAAAAACGAGGTTGGCTTTTACTTTACATTTCGAGGTTTTATTTTTTTAAGTTACTTTTAAGAATTATGGTAATAATTCCTCGGGATGTGGCATGACAGTGTCTAAAGCTTCCACCTGAGGTTAATGGGGACGATGTACCGGTGGACAGTGAAGCACTCAGGGGCCGCTGCCCTCAAGAGGTATGGGGCCACGACAGGGAGAGTGTTTCTGCTTTTAAAGGAATTGAAACTCTTGCAAATAAGAGAACAATAGGGTCAGTATTGCAAATAGTGCAGACAATAAAATGGAAAATAATAGCAAAGTCAGAAATAAAGGCTCTTCCAACACACAACACAACACACACACCCTGCTTGTGCACACAACAGGGGTTAGCCGATTCTGACACAGCGTGTACGTTAGTTAGCACACGAACAGAGCAAGACTCACGTGGATCACACTCCTCACCTCAGACTCCCACAAATGCCACAAAGGTCAGAAAAGATTTTCTGGAGTGTTCAAAACAAGTGCAAGCTGTACTGGACTCCCAGAACTGGGGAGAACAGATGAATTATTAACCTGGGTGGGAGTGTGGACACACACACCTGAACATACATACACGCTGAAAATTCACCTGGGATTACAAGGAGATAGTATGTAACAAGTATTCTGACAACAGAGCAATCAAAACTCTCATCAGAAATAAACAACTAAAAAGGCTGACCCAGTGGTTACCAAATGGAAATGAGCTTCACCGTTAATACATGTCCTGCCTCAAGTTAACCTCTAAAAATCTCACAGGTTCCCAGTAGTCAAACCTAGAGAAACCCTGCCCAACTGCAAGAAATAGGTTGACAGGCAGGGTGGGGTCTGGGGCAGCGGGGAGAAAGAGAAGTCCAAGCTGGCATCTCCAGCTCAATCTGGAGCAGCCACCCTCCCCCCAGGGCTCACACCCAACAGACCGCAGCTTCCCGAACGCCTTCGCGCCTCTGCCGGCCAGGCTTCCCCTCTTCCCAGCGAGCTGCACGCCCTCCTGAAGGCACTCCTGCTGCCTGCCCGTCAGGCCCCTGCTCTTCCCTGCAGCCTTATGCCTGACCCACTTCCCCGAGCGACGACTTCAGTTCTGCTTCGCTCTGTCTTCCTCACTTCAGAGCACTGGCAGTCCCGGCTGAACGGGACTGTCCGCAGTGAGCTCCCCATCCAGACTGTCGGAGATCCGAGGGGGGAATGCAGAGATAAACACGCCAGCTGAATCATGAGTCCAGAAGTAAAGGAGAAAGGGCTTTGTCTGGGGGTGGCAGAAAACAGACCCAGAAGTTCTGCAAGGATGATCTCTGCAGAGATTTAAGAGCTAAATTTATATTGAACCCAAAAGTTACTTCCTAAGCAGTTCTACAGATCATAACAAGGGCCTTAAAAAACGAAGTTGCTGTTTCTTCACAGCAGAGCTGTAAATTCCCAATATGCCTCTAGCTTCAATTTATGTATTTAACCCAGGCTCTCAATAAATACTTGCTGAATGGTGAATGAATGGGTGAATACTAGGAGTTCTATTTAGACAAATTATAGTAGCTGGTCTTCTATGGCAGTTGAAAGAGGTAACAATGTCATTTTGAGTTATTTTAAGCCTACATCCCTGGAATCACGGGTAGGGGAAGGCACGAGATTGCGCTGATGAACCGGATCCATCAGAGTTAACTGCCTTATTGAGGACTTGCACACCAACACGTCAGCTCTGGGGTGTGGCAGAAGCTTACAGAATTAGGAAAGGAAAAGTGCAGCTGGCTCCTGGCCCTGCTTTAGCCTCTTAATACAGTTCTTACGTACAACTTCCTCCTGTCCCTCCAACCAAACACAGGCTACCTTATTCCTAAACCTGTTGAACCTGCCATTTTTCTCCTTTTTTTGGCTTTCTCTCCTCTAAGCTCTGGTTTACCTATTTCGATGGGAAAAACTGAATTTTCTCTACCTTCGTCTCCTGAGGATCTGTGCTCTGCTCTAGGTTAGTCATCTATCCATCCTAATGGGTGTTCTTCTCATTGGGTGTTAACTGCAGTATTGGTCCATAGCAACAGGTTTTTGCTTAGGCCTCTGGCAGGTAGTCCTTCCCAGGTAAGCCCTGGGGTGATGACACGGTCAACAGGTCCACTGGTGAACAAGACACCCCGTAATTCAGAGCAAGAGAGCAGCACCTGCATAGCATGTGGACCCACCGAAGGCTGCACCATTCTAAATGTGAAAAGTCAGAGGAAAACACGTGCATCCAACCGATCATTAAGAATGGGTTATAAAGCCTCATGCTGACAGTTTATTATAAAGCTTTCTAGTTGGGAAAATATCCGTCGATAAAATATCTGCTAACAACAGACCCTACCTTGGAAAACTTCAGTCTCCCGGAGATCTACCAAAGATCTTTTTTTAAATTTTTTATTCTAGTTAACATCTGTCATCATAGTTTGAAAAAAAACAAACAAAACTTCTCATGATGAGGACTTTTAAGATCTACTCTCTGAGTAACTTTCAAATATTGCATTATTTGTGACATTGTATTATTAATGATAGTCACCATGCTGTGCAGTACATCCCCAGGACTTATTTATTTTGTAATTGAAAATGTCATCCTTTGACCCTCTTCACCCAGACACACCAGTAAGATGCAACTATATAGATACACCTATATAGATCTTCCTACACTCAACCTTAGGAAGAGTAATAGGTTAGCATAGTGTTAAGCATGCAAGTTTGAGATGCAGAACCTGGGTTTGAATCTCACCTTTGTCACTTGGTGAAGTTACTTAATATTATCTGCCTCAGTTTCCCCAGCCATAAAATAGAGATAACAATGGCACCTACTTAATGACACCTACTTAGAAGTATTTTTGCATGAATTAATATATGCAGAAAACCCAGAAGAGAGCTTAGCACTTTGCAAGCATGGGACTCTGAGTCCATTCAGCAAATATTTATCAAGTATGTACTACGGAGCAGGCACTTTGTGTTAGTAAATGGAAAATTGATAATGAACAAGACACAACATCTGTTCTCCAAAAGCCTGTCATCTAATGGCTACATAGGAGATCATTCTCTTGTATTAAAATAATATCTAAGCACCTAGCAATATGGCACAAACTCTATTTTCTAGGACACTCTGACCATGAAAAAGATGAGCTCAGATATTTTTCACTGGAAATCTTGAAAGCAAATGGAAAAACTGCAGTATTATTTGGGGTGGTCAATGAACTATGTATTTCATTTAGACCAAAATGCTTTCTACCTGAGTCACTTGGACAATTTTCTAAATCCCTGCTTCCTGAGCATATATGAACCGAACTCAGGGATTCAAATGCTAATGCTTTGCACTGATGCCAAGCTCTCATTGCACCTAAACTTAAAAGAAACAGAATGTGATTGATGGATCAACCCAAAATTTGTGCAGGTATGGAAAACACAAAGGTAAAAATTCACATAATCCAGCTTCAGTGGGAGAAATCCCAGATAAGGAGACAGATCTCTGATTAACAGTTATAGAAAGAAGGCTGTTAAGTTAAATTAGAGAGGATGACATGATTGAAACCTCTGGATCCAGCACTTCCCTCCCTGAAATATATAATTGTAATAACAAAAATGAAATAGACTGAAATCCACTTATCTTCAGGGATTGGTTTACAGATCACTCCATAATAGGCATGCCAAGTGACTGCAGCAGCTGAAGCTGCAGCAAGGTAATATTAAATACCCTCCCGCCCGAAATCTCCAAAGACGCTGCAAGATATCTTGACCCTTTTTCCATTTCTTTCAAATGTGATAATGGCCAAATTTTCTAAATTGGTTGTCGATGTTAGTATCTGAGAATCAGATTAAAGGGAACACAAAATTTTGTTCCTCAGCTCCCTTTCCCTGCCTGCAGAATGAACAGATTTGATATGAGAGATGTTAAAATGCCTCATTCTTGGGAATTGTCCTACAAACAGCATGGTCATTCTGTAGGACCAAGTCAGTTTAAATATTGTGAACTGGGAAGCTGCCAGTTCCAACCTACCTAAGGAATCCCTGGGGAAATTCAATCAGCCAGAGAAATAGAGAGTCTGTACCCTAAAGGGAGACTGGGGCGCCCCGAGAGTATACAGGAAGGTGCACCTACCTCTCTGAGATAAAGGGGTAGGGACCAAGGGAAACACTCAAGGAACCGAGGAGGGAAACTGGCCTGTCACTCACAAGCTGAGCACTTGTGGAACTGGAGAGGCTGGTTAGCTCTCCCGACACTGTCATCAAAGCAAAATGCAGCAACGGGGTTCTTGAGCAAATGTGACATGGACCCTCTGGAGTTGGGGCATATGTGCACATAGAGACATGTGGGTTCCTGCGTCTGGAAAATTCTGAAGGGAGGCAACAAGCCATAACAACAACAGAGAAAGAGAGGGCAGCAGTGGGTCAGTCTGAACGTCCACTATGGAGCATGGCAAGGAGGGTCTTGTTTCCCTTGAGTCAAGTAAGGACATGGAGGGTAGAAGGACTTGGCCATCCTGGCAAAGAGTTCCCTCAAGAGGGTGAGGAGAGGACATCTCACAGTATGATTTGACAGAACACATTACAAGGGGCAGAAAACAACAGTGTTTGCAGATTAGTCAACGAGAGAGTGTGAAGCCAGTATACTGGAAGCGTACAAGGTGGTGGTCTTTGGGAGACTCCAGATGACCCAACAAACACCCTGCCCCTCCAGCCTGCCACATGAGGCTCCACCCTCAGGACGCAGCAGCTCCACTTGCATAACGTTCCATCCCTTGTTCCCCTCATCACCTACCATCCAAAAGTAGGAAGAGCAAGGTGAATGAGGAAGATGAATGAAATACAGTAGTGTGTGCCTTCTCCCCACTGCAGAAAGTAGAGATGCTGTCAGTTGTATGTGATAAATAATTTTTTCAGACTGGCCTTTTTTTTAATACTTGGAAGAGTCACAGTTACAGAAAAGAGACTGATCTTTGTTATAGAATTAGATTAGAATGTGATACAATCCTCCTGAGATCTGATCAGCAAATGAACATTGATCGAAGAGACAGGGGTTCAAGGGGAATAATTTTCTATTGGTTGTGCAAGATTTTCAGACTATCCCATAATCAATAATCCATCAATCAATGAAGAAGGTATTAATAAGCACAAATTATATGAGAGTGTGATCCCACACATATAATTTACACTGCCTGTACCATCTGGCCAAACTGGGGGAGTGAAAGGAGCTGTATTACCTAGGGGTAAAGACAGTCCACTAGTTCTGAACCTATGTAACCCTGTATGAATGGAAATAGACTAAGGGGGATACACTTGCTAATCAGGTATTCCTGAGGACTATATGGACCGGGGCAGTGGCTGAACCTAATGACCCTTCCAAAAATGAGAAAATGGTTAAAGTCAATGACAGATGTGAGGGAAAAAACTGTAGCTGAGGGTAAAGGAATGGATAAATGCATTATGTAACAAGGGAGACCCATTATTACATTGGTGCCTTGACAGAGGTTCAGCGCAAGAGATTGATGTCTCTTAGCACAATTATACCAGATGCCTGATATGATGAAGCCATATGTTTGCCAAGACCACCCCCACTTGGGAGTCTGACATGATCTCACGGTAGCCTGCAAATCTGAATGGCATCATTTCGGGAGAATTTTGGGCATACAATGTGATGATGAACTGCACAAATTATGGAGACTATTTGGAATTTTATTAGTGCCAATATCTTTTGACTCTTACTTTTCAGGTTACACAGATTATAAATGATATTACTTTAGAAAGAAATGTGCGGTAATCACGGAGTAAACAACACCTGGCAGACTGACCACCATGCAACCACAAACCCTGATAACCAAATGATTAGAAAGATCCCTGGTTATAATGAATAAAACATAGCACCTGCATGTTTGACAGACCACAGTGTGCTGTGCCCAAGTGCATATGATGTTTTTTTGTGAGTGTAAAACTATTAAATAGAATAGAAAAAATAATGAGTTTCTGGTGAGAACAAAAGTAGCAGGCTTCCCCCATCAGGTCCAAAGTTTGCTGGGGAGTAGCCTAACCCCAAGACCAGGAAAGCGACAGGAGGCCTTAGGGCGTGCTCAAGTTATGAGATATCAGGCCATTAGTGCACAATGGCAACAAAACGCATGGCGGGTCAAACAACACTGGCCCACAAGACAACAACTGTTTTAGAGGAGGTAGGTGCCCATCTAGACATCATGGAATAAGCTATATTCACTTTTAATGAGCAGTAGCATTTAGAGGATAAAGATGTATTAACTAGAATAAGCAGATTAGAGAGAATTCTCTTCCAGAAAGAAGGCAAGGGACATGAGTCAGCCTGGAAAGATGATGAGGCTTTAGTTTAGTGGGTCAGACCAACTCAACAAATAACGCTGTAGAATGCTAGGATCCCACACTGAGAAAGGGCTTCTATCCTGACCCACCAGTGCTTCCTGACCATTTTAATACAGACTGAGGCTGAAGTAGCCCTGAGGTAATAACTCTTCATCCAGTTGCCAAGGCATAAGGAGACCACTTAGGGGATTTTAACAGATCTCCAAACCTAGAGAAGTTCCCTGGGGCAATTGTAATTAACATGGATGCAAACTGACTGTTCTCACCCCAAGAATAGGTAAGAAGAAGACAGATTCCTGTGGGACAATTAGCCAGGATAGGAACCATTCTAATGCTTGTGTCCTCTCCATTGGAGGGAGTTGCGTTGGGCTACATGTGAGGGGAAACCTGTCTCAACAAACACTTTGAACAAAGGCAAGGTGACTGGCTTTGTCCTTTACTGATCTGGAAACCAGCAATAACTAACCATGGTCAATTTTAATGATTCCTGTCAATAATAATATCTTGTATATGGGCAAGAGTCAATTCTGTTGGGAAGACACAGCAAACACCTCTATAAATCTTACTGATTTGTTCTATAATAAAACTGAATTGTACCATGACTATATAGCAATAGAGTACAACACTGACATTACTGGTAAGATTCAACCACCTTATGTAAATAAGTTATACAGTAATACACTTATTGATGATCGAATGTATTAGAAGGTGGAGTCAATAACTCTTCAGAATATACTTGTGGAAAATGAGTGGCTTGAGGAAGAACTGGATTTAGCTAAATATCAGCTAATTTCCATAGTAAATAGTTCTGTACAAGTTTATCACATGGTACAAATAACAGACTTAGAGGATAGCAAGTAATCAAGTTAGTACAAATATATGAACATGTATGGAAGGCTTTCACAGATTTGACTGGTTGTTTCTTTAAGTTTATCCCTACCCCACAATGGGTCCTGCAGATGTTAGGTATTTGCGCTGATATTATTGCTGTATCTGTTACATAAATGCTATCTACATATGTAGATGCCCAGAAAAATATGATCATTTTAGAAAGAGTCTAGGCCATGGGCCAGGGGTGTAGGCTTTGTGGGACAGAGATAACAAATCTGCAGATTCCCAAGAAATGCGTACTTCAGGATTGGCCTATGACCAGCTGCTGAGAAATAAACTCTGAGCTCTTAGAATATTCTACCTGTTCAAAGTGCTTTTACATGCTTGAAGCCTTGGGCCACTCAGTACCAATGATCAGATAGTTTAGGCTAACAATGTGCTTTACGGTGAATGCTTACTTTTGCTCTAGGAGATTAGAGTCTGAGTAGTTGAGGTCAGTCAGGCCTATGTGTCTAAACCCCAATAGAAACTCCGGACACCAACGCTCAGGTAGGCTTCCCCTGCTGGCTACACTTCACGTGCTGTCACACATCATTGCTGGGACAACTAGGCATATACAGGTGATTCTCCTGGGAAAGGACACCTGGAAGCTTGCACCAGGTTTCTTCTGGACTTTGCCCCCTATACCTTCTTCCTTTACCTATTTTAATCCACATCATTTCACTGTAATAAACTGTAACCATGAGTATAAAAATTTTTTTTAATCCCTGTAAGTCTTTTTAGTTAGGCATGATGCTTGTGAGTGCACTTGGGGCTCCCATCCCACTGATTAACCAGGGAAAGCTACACAGAGAAGCTAAAATATGAGCTGAGATTAGATAGATGTGTAAATAGCCTAAGGAACGGTCGATAATTCAATACAAGAGGGAGGTTGGGCATGAAGAAGAAAGTCCTCTACTGCAATTAAGAATATTGAAAGGGAATGAATAAAGAAGTTCATCTCATCTAGAAGTCTTCGAACTGTCTTATGGCTCCCTAGAAATCTTTTTATGATGACTTTTAACCCAGGCAACAAATAATACAAAACTGCATTTTTATCTTCTAAATTATGTTCCATAAGTCCAGAAGCTCATCAAAAACAATTCTCCAGTTCATTCATCCTCCCTAAAACACCGCTGAAACTTGCTTCTGTTTTGAATGTTGATAAGTTCTGAATTTTATCTTGCATGGAACCTAGTTATTTTATTTTTACAGATAAAACCCACAAACACAGGCCTCCGTTGACTGTCACTTTTTCTGAGAAAATTCACAAATTGTGCCACATGATAGAACATGTACTATAAAAAGTTATTCCACGTCAGCTGTCACCAAAAGCATCTGAATTCTTTTTGTTTGGCCAAGGCTTTTTGCCAAACAGCTAAAAATGTTCTCTCCTGGACACTTGATTTCCTAATGAAGCTTCTAGTTCATATCTATGAAGAATCCCTGTAAATTATTTGCATTATCTGGCCCAAATTTGCCTGATGCTCTAATCATACCATAGTCTACAGCACAAAAAAGTCCTCCTTTGGGGATTTCCCATCACCCCTTCTATTAGGCTTTTCTCTGCCTCCCAGTTCAAAGAAATTCTTTCTTGGCTCTCTGGCTCCCAAATCCAACACTTTGAGCTGTCAAAACGAAGACTGTTCACAGATATTTCAGAAGTTTTTTTTTTTTTCCCTCTGAAACACCATGAAAATTCTGGCTAACTTCCCATAGAAGTTGTTCTTCTGCATTATATATGGGAAAATATAAAATAGGAGTGAAGGGGGTTAAGTAATTCCATAGTAGGTAATCAATGAAAAGTATTTCTCTTGAGGGATCACTGAGCTCAAATGATTCCTCTGATTTGCTTCCTGGGTAAGAAGTACCTTTAACGCACCTACCAGTTCTCTTGAGTGCCTACAAATAATGAACTTGAAGGACATAAGCCAGCTGGCTAAATAACAGACTGGAAACTCCAGAGCTATTAGTTCTCCTCCTTATATTAAAATATTATAATCTGGTTCAAGTCCAATCACCTTCTGCTTTTGGGTCCCCAGGTGTGAGACACTGCCAGGAGCATTAACCTATCTCACTGGGTTGCTTGAAAGACTATTAATAAGGGACATTTCAAAGAGTTCTCCCAGCATAAAGCATTCTACCAATGCTAAGTAAAAACACATGAATGATTTCAAAACATCATGGTGAAAGTGTACTGTAGAGACTATAACAGCCACTCACATTTTGTATTTACACTGGCAAGAATGATAATGTTGGCATATAATCTTTGTGGAAGTAACAACAATAGTCAGCCAAGGGCTTGTCTTGAATCTTGAAGCAAAGCAGGACGTCTTGGTACTTCTGCAGTTGGCAATCTCAACTACAATCCATCTCTAAACCAAGCAGATACATTTCACTTGCATGACTTAGTTGAAATGGAGTGAATTTTACCTGAAATTTTGCCTGTGTGATTTGCTCTGTTCTTTAGACCCTTAGCACCCACCAGATTTTGTTTCAGTATTTTAAAATCTGCACTAAGCTTTACTTTCAAATGCCTTTAATCACTTGGTATAATCTGTCTCAACAACTTTTCTTCTATTTTTAATACTTTTTGACCATAAGGAATGAATGAGAAGTAGCCCAACTTTTATCTGGAGTTCCTTCCATGAAAAAGACAAGAAATCTTAAAACTAAGCAACTATGAACAACAAGAGAAAACAACAAATCTGCAAAAAAAAAAAAAAAAAGTATTGAAAATCTAGGATCCCATAATCTCTTTACAAATCATGTTCACCTTCAATGTTCCCTATGTGGTTTTCAAAACTTCCAAGTGCAGAAAGCATTTAATTCTGAGCTCTATCAGTTTAGAACAAACTGACTGTGAATGACACACTATTAATTGCATGACAGTCCCTACAATGGCTCCGTTCCACTCAATGCCCAGCCTCCACACTGCACACTGAGGAACTCAGCTTTAGTAGATAAGCATGCTAACAATGTAAATGTAGAAAACGTGGCAAAGTGCACCTGCCCTCTGATAGGCTCTCCACAGTCCTACTCCCTCGAGCAGGGGAGATGTTCTGTTCATTCATCATTTACAACTCGCTGCCATGGTTCTGCAAAGTCAATACACACTCCTAACCCAAAGGGTAAAGGGAAATTGAATTCCCTCTAGTCTACACATACATATCTATAATACAAACATATTTGTTTAAACATGAATATATATAAAAGCAGGAATCCAAATTTAGTAAGAGAAGCAATAGCCTGTGTCGAAAGTTTAACGCTGACTATCACATTTCTGCTGAGGTTGGGGTAGAAGAAGGCAAGAAGTAAAAGGGAGGTGATTGGTGGGGGGTCTCTGAGCTCTTCATCCTGGGTGCAGTGTACCTGCCCAGAAAAGTCTGACTTTACTCAAGAGCACAACTTAGCACTGTAATAAAGAGTCTGACTTCATTTTTTATATTCGGCTGCTGGCAGCTTTCAAGTTCCAACAGTTCCTCTTCCCCTTCTGTTCCACATCTGGACAAGCTGGTAAGAAAGTCCAGGTTCTTCCTGCTTCAGTGCCACCAAGCAGTTCAAACATGGAAGCCCAGCCCACGTGAGGGAACACTTACCCAGCCCCAAACCTAACCACAGTAAGCACCAAGCCAATCTCCTTTCCCTGCTCTCTCACCCCATTTTCCAACCTGCTTGCAAGTCTACCCTGCTCTCCCCAGAAAGCCTCAGTATGTGAGTAACAAACCTTCTCTTACCCTCCTGGTGCACGGGTGGCATCATCAGTTTCAAAATTCGAGCCAAATGTTGGGTGAGTGGGAGGTGTGCTCTTACTCTGGGCTGGGGGAGCAGGAGACCAGAATAAGCACCATCTAAGCTAAGCATGGTCATTATTACTTAGGTGACCTATTAATAGCATGAACTAAGATTAGAGTCTTTTCTACTTTCACTGTTAGGTCTGGCATTTTTACTTGTCAGGGAAAATCTTAAGTATTTTATAGATTATCTACATAAAAGTGGTTGCAACACTTTTAGCAGAAGTAACTGTGGGAATATGGACCCTAATTTGTCTAGGGGGGTATCACAAGTCCTTCAGCTCAAGCCTCCACCCAGATATTTAGAGAAACTTTATGGAGCAGCCCAGCATTTTGGTACCAACTCCCTACACTATAAACACACAAGAGAACAATGCATGAAATGAAAGGCTTGCTTAAATAAAATTTAAAACTAATAAGTATTTATCATATCATCCTACATCACAATCTATAATATTTTCTACACCAATTATCAAACTACCTTCAAAGAATAGATGGGTTTGATTAAATACAGAGATTAGTAAGAGCTATTGAAAATCAAGGAAAATGGTCTTTTATCAAAATCTCAATTCTCTATCTTAATATAAGCAGAACAAACTGGAAAAGACTCAATAGGAGATACTTGTGAGACACACAGTAGCACCTCCCAAGGCCTCAGGCTGAGTATTGACAAAAATGGGAGAAAGGCAGAGAGAAATTTGAAGGGCTGACTCCAGTACTGCCCCCTCGTGGTGGAGGGTAGGGTTGCAGAAGTTACCTACCTTTGAAAACCTGAGGCAGTAGTAGTATTGATTATACAAATCGGGACAGGAATAAATCACTTGCAGAGTTATGAGCATCATATAACTTTATGTACTGAAAGTGCTTCCTAAACCAATGCACTGCATAATTAGAAGTTAGTTGTAACTGTGTCCATCTTTCCTACATCCTATGAAGATCTTTTAAGAAGTCACAATGATTAAAGTCATAAAGGAGGTTGGGCTTGGTGTAACTTCTTTTATTACCTTTACATTTGTCTTCTTGAATGCCTGTGCATGCTTGCAGCAAGCAGATGTTGTATATGTGTTCAACAGAAATAAAAGCAATAAATACAAGTTTAAGGAAGTTGATTTCACCTAGCTATGAGAAAGAATTTTCTAATTAGAGCTTCTCTACCAAGAAATGGGCTTTCTCAACAAAGGACTGAGCTTCCAATCCCTGAAAATGCTCAAGTAGGAGCCATCTGCCATGGAGTTGTAAACAGCGTTTCTGCATTGGGAGAAAGATTGTAATACATGGCTTGTAAGGTCCCTTTCCACTTCCAAAATGTGATGTGGACAGGAAAAACACGCTATGAACTTGAAAATTACTTTGTCCTCCTTAGAAATCCCTTCTCCAAAATAATATTTATACAGAATGTCACATTAATTATCCCCTAGAAGAAAGTAAAGACAACTACTCAACCTTGATTTTTCCTCCCTTAGAACATAATTTCTGGTTAAGAGCTGGGGATGGAGCTATGGTGGGGAAAATAACATAGTTAAAAACCCTATAGCCCAGCCAGCACCATCAATCCACTAACAGCTACACACTGAGTAGCTATTGTGTTGCAGACACTGCAGTAGATAAAGGATAAATAGACACAAGGTCCCTGGCTTCAATGTCCTTAAAATGTTTGGACAAATACAACATAAGAAGCAAATGCTTATAAATAAGTAAAGAGGTTGCAAACTAACTGCCAGAGACTAGATCCAACCGGCATGCCTCATCTGGTCAACACACTGCTTTTAAAATTTTTAAATTAGAATGCCATTAGGCAAGCTATGCTTCTTCCCATCAACCATGTCACCACTCCTCATTATAGTATACTGGCCCAATTCACACATGTATGTCAAAAACTTGATCCCTACAGGCAGCTGCATTTTTGACATCCTAATCTACAATACAGAAGATTAATAGAAGCAATATCGTAAGATGGCCTATGGTTACTTTTAAATAAATGTCACAAACAAGAAATACTATTATTTAGATTTAGAGGTTTTAGAGGAGGAGAAGATCAGTGTGGGAAGAGTCTTCTCCAAGACTTCATGGAAAAGGGGTAATTCAGTCTGAGTTTTAAAGAACAGAAAGGACTTAAACATAAAGAGGAGGAGGAGCCATCCCAGGCAAGGTCATGACAAGGTGAACGTCAGGGATGGGAAAGTACAAGTCATAATCGGGAAGATGAGAGCAGAAGAGAGTAGAAGAAAGAAGTGAGGGTGAGAAGAAAGATGTGCTGAAACTATAGAATGGTGTGAAAGCTGAGTCACAGTAATCAGATACCTTGATTGTAAAGGACAGAAACCTAGACCAAAGTAGTTTCAAAAATAGGAATTTATTCTCCCCCAGTTGGTAAGTAAATCCAGATACAGCTGGATCCAAGCACTCAAATGGTATCACCAGCTCTTTTCCTCCCTTTCCTCCTCTCTCCTCACTCTTACAATCATTTCTAATTATGTGTTGGTTCTTTTCTCCCAGTGCAGATGGGCCACCACCAGGAGGCCTTGGAGAGAAGCGCTCAGGGAGTGGAACCAGCAAATGAAAAGCCTGTAAGACAGGAGCAAGTTCGGCAGAGGAGCCACTCAACTTCTCGAGCCTCACAGCCCTGCAAAATGACACTTTCTGTTCAAATACTAATTGATGGGTTCAAGGGAAGGACTCGCGGTCCCGGGAAATGGGGACCTGGATCATAGGCTAACTATTGTGCTCAGAGGAAAGCAAATCTATTAATAATAGGTGCACCAAGCAGGCATAACAAAAGAAGGTATTAAGATGGCCTTCAGGCTATGGAAATCTACTGATGGTTTAGTCTTAAAAATCACGACCAAAACACTTTCTTAAGAAGTTTACCCGATGAATTGGAGGCAAAGGAATAAGGGGAGGCCAGTTAGGAGGCTGAGCCAGTGGGGAACTTAGGACATAAAGTTCAGACTAAAATGGAGAAGGGCAATGAAAAATAGACAGATACAAGATATATTTAGGAAGAAAAATCAATAGAATATAGAAATTGATTGGATATGGGAGAGCGAGATGTCCACAACAAGTCATTCAATAAATATTCACTAGTGTCAATTCTGTTTTAGGTAATGTTCCAGGTACTGGAGAATGGGACAGACAAGATGTCTGCGTCACAGTGCTTCTGCTCCTCTGGGGCGTATGCAAGACGGATACAAAACCAAGAAGTAATATAATTTCAGTTTCAAATAAATGCTCTGAAGAAAAACATATGTATGTAAATGGCATAGAGAGTTAGGAGTGGAAGAGGCTCTTTTAGAGAAGGTCCTCTGAGAAGGCCTTTAATGGACGCTGCAGACGCTGGGTGCTGATTGGAGAAGGAAGCTGCCCCTTAAGGATCTGGGAGAGAAGTGTTCAGGGAGCGGGACAGACAGCAAGTGAGAAGATTGTAAGGCAGAGAGCAAGAGGAGAGACAGAAAGAAGGCCGCACTGCTGGAGAAGAGCACACAAGGGCAGGAGGAGGAGAGAGCGGTGGCAGAAAGACGGCAGATTTGGTAGAGCCTCAAATGTCAGGAAAAGAAGATAGGATTTGATTCTAGTTGTCATGGAAATTCAGGGGAGGATTTAGAGCAGAGAAGAGACATGATCTCATTTGGACTTTACACAGATCCCCCAGGCTCCAGGGCAGAGAGTGGACCATGGGCAAGAGTGAAGCAGGATGAGCCGTGATCAGGTCGGCAATGGTGGTCCAGGAAACAGGACCTAGCAGCTTAGGAGGAATGTTGGCAGTGGAGATGATGTTAGAGTCAAAGAAATGAAAGATTTTGTGCCCAAGTGAAGTATTATCATGAAAAGAAAGCACAAATGGTTGAAGAATTTTTTAAAACTTAAACCTGAATACATCGAGGACTCAGGAGATGTCTAAGCTGTAGGATGATACCCCGTTTCAAGAGCAAACACTCACAAGTGCTTCCTTCCAACTATGCAGAGAGAGAGACAGGAACATTTTGACTAAAAGTTTTAACCAACAGGGCAAGTGTTGACAATAGCTATTTTTTGACACAGGAAAATCCCTAAAGGATGTCCCAAAGAAAACGAAAAGACTGAGAAAATAATATAAAAAACAAATCAAAGTGAAACTTTTAAAAGAAAAATTATTTCACAGAGGAATTCTTGAAAACTTCACAGAAAAAAATGAGTTCCTTTTGGCCTCTGGCTATTACAACAATGGTACGATTCTCTCCTTCACTTTCTCCTTTCTATTGAATTTTTGGTGATTTTTCAGAGAAAATAAATATTAGAGACATTTCTGTATATATTTGCTGCTTAAAGAGTAAATGTCTACAGATTTTCTGGGGGGAATTTTGGCAGAATGTATAAAAGTAAAACATTTATATCTTTCACTCATTCTGCTAGTTACAGAAATTTATCTTAAAGAGACCTAAATATATAAAAGTATTTATGTAAAAAGTTATTAATGATGGAATTTAAATATATATATATCAGTTAAAAATCTGAAAAAATCTAAAGGAGCAATAATAGGGGATTGACATCAACACCATAAGTTTTCTGTATCCTTCCGCTGGATTATAAACACACCTGGGCAGGAGTGGAATCTGGAAAAATTCCACAGAAAGGCCCTTTCCCATTTCACTGGGTGAAGGAAAATCATTCATCTGGCACCTGGTTCATGACCCTGCTTTGTAAAAGAAATCTCCAGATCATTTGTTATTTCAGACCTCATATCCCACTTTTGAAAGAAAAATAACCAACCAAAAAGATAGGACCCCAAAAAAATAAATTAAAAAATCCCATGGAACTATATATAGGCTCATTGTTTGGGAATTGAAGCCAGTGGGTTGGCACCTTGAGAATGAAAAGGTAGCAACTCTGCCAGCCGCTTTTGTCTATGTTCTGATCCTGGAATCACCTGGCTTGTGCAATGTTGCTTTTCTCACTCGTTCTGTTGCCATTTTGTTCCTTGAAATGTCTAGAAATCTTTAGTCTCAGTCTTCATCCAGTTTAAAGGAGGGATTTGAGGGGCAACACAAAGAAGGGAACAAGAACTGGTTGTCACTGGCTGCTTCAGTTCCGTGTTGCAAAGAAAGACTCAAGAGAGAGAGAGAAAGAGAGGGGACGAAGGCATGCCAGAAGGACAAGAACACCTCAGCCGCGTCAGAGGCTGGCCGTGACATCAGCACCCCATCTCCTTTGGGCCCCTTCTGAATTATTTTTCACAATTAACGGGAGACCTGAAGGCTTAAATGGCAGAAAATTTAATTACAGGTGCTAACCCTGAATACGACATGTGAGGCAGAGAATTTAATCTGATGGCTTCATGTCCTGAAAGGAAAAAGAAAGAAATACCCTGTGTTTATATTTTAATGATTTCCATTTTTAATTAGGAATGTCAAAGATTTTCAACAGACCTGAGTTTGGCCTCTCAGATATCATATAATTTTAATTACTTTCCAGATTTCTTCACTCGTTTAAAGAGTGCCCTCAGAGCTATTTTCCTTTGAGTGACAAACTTCTTTGGACACTGTGACAAAATCCACTTCAGAACGTCTAAAAACATAGATGTGTTATAAATAAGATTCACATTTTAGTGACCTGGTTTTGGACTTATTTCAAAGGTAATCATGTGCTCTTGGTCATGATGCCATCTGTACCACACTCACTTGGCAAAATTCTTCATCTTTTATGTTTAAGGGAAGAAATTTGGTGCAATCAAAGCTGTATTTTCATGTCTTCATTTGCAGTATTGTCTCTTAACATTGGCCTCTGCTTTGGACGCTGAGAAAAAAACAAACAAACAAACAAACCAGATCCTATTTTTTTCCCCATTTCCTCTGACATTTAGTAGTTTGCCATGATTGCAAAATGTGACTTTTTGTTTCTTTATACATGACGATGTGGGCTCTTGCCTGGAGACTTTTTACATCAGCCAAGTTTCCCACTCAGGGAAGAGGGAATGGACCCCCACACTGCCATGGGAGGGGACTCCAGGTCCTTCTAAATGTTGGAAGGGACATTTACATCTTCACGACAGAAATGCATCTGCTTCTTATATTAAAAGGAAGACTGATGTAACCAAAGATCCAATTCAGTGAAGAACATCTTCATTGTTTAAGCTGTGCGAACAATTTTTTCCCAATGGGACTGAGCCACCGATGATTTCAGTAATTGAATAAGCAATCACCCAAAGGTCACACTGCCCCCACAGAATTGTGATAGTGAAAAGAAATGAAAGCAACAGCTTAATGGGATAAAACTTTGACATTGGTAGAAGAATCTCAAACTTCAACGCACAGCTTGTGAATATTTATTTGGGGAACCACAGTGGTGACTGACTGTAGCCATTAGCTTTTTTCCTGTTGTGAGCCTCCTTTTTTTCATTTTGTGTGAGATTAATTTGTGACTGAGATTTATTAGCCTAAAGGAGGCTGGGGTTGATGAGATTTTGCTGATAGACTATGTAGAACACACATCAAGTCAAAGAGAAAAGATGAAAAATTGAAATGATAGAGTCGCCTCGCTCGCTTGTTGCTGAGGTAATTGAAGTAGCTCGGGTTGTGCTGTGCTGTGACAGGTGGAAATAAAATATGTACAAATTTATCTAGATCATCCTTCTGAAGAAAAGGACTACAAAATATATTCCCTCTCTATTTGCATGTTGAGGAAATCTCCCAGTTCCTTGTTGACAGTGATATTGAAGAAGAAAAAAAAAGAAACCCATTCAGAATAAGCTCCAGAAGTAAAGCCAGCTCTTAAGTCACCCATGGAAATAGGCGTGAGGGTTAGCATAGATCATTGAAATATGAACATAATGGGAAAATAGCATTTTGTCTATTAGGTAAAGTCACAACTCCATAATTTCTTTTTAACAGAACTGAAATAGCAAAATGAATTCAACTGTTTTAACCTGCCCAAGTTTCCCTCTGATAGAGATTCTAATTATCAGTGAAAATGCCTAAAAAATAGATACTCACCAGAATACTAAAATAGAAATAAAAAAAAGCCAAGGCCATGACAGTCACAAAGCATTAGACTATCAGCTCCCCAAGAAGAGGGATCTTTGGCTCACTGAAGTGTCCCACATGCCTAGATGTGTGCTGGTATGTGAAAGGGACCCAGTGGCCTTTGAAGGGTGCAATTAGTCTTTTAGTGCTGAGAACTGACTAGTTGGTATAGGTAAGACCACAAATATTTCCCCACTTTTGACAATTGTCTGGCAGATAAATATGGCCAATGGAAATGTGGTGCTCTAGGGCCATCCACCAGAACATGACCCTAGAGAGTGGGCCACAACACAAATCTAGTGGACATGGATTTTCCTTGAAGGCAGAGTGACTGGAGAGGAGACATTTCCCCCACATTCACCACCTCCAGAAATGCAGAGACTTCAGAGTCAGGAGACAGGCCTCTCCGTCCGGAGCCCATGATGCTATTCCGGTACTGTTCCACACCACCTTGATGCTTTAGTTCTTTAGTTCACCAAACACACAACATTGACCAGACATCACTGGTCTTTCCCAGACTTGGGCAAATGAGAGTCTGCACCTCATTGTCTTCTCCACCCCTTTTTTTAACCTAGTATTCTCATCCAAGTGAAACAAGGTTTAAATCAGCAAAAGGCCATAAGTGGGTAAAACATATACACAAGGAAAATGTGAGGGAGATTTATGGAGCTACTGTGCTTCATTTTGGTGAGTGAGGGCTATAGGAACTGACTGCATATATGAGACTTCAGAGTTTGGAGGCATGGGGAGAGGTCTTCCTTAAAGCAATGGGAATCATTTCCTTCCACTCCGGACTGCCCTCCTTAAAACCTTGACAGCAAACCAGAAGTCTCTATCCCCAAAGTGTGTTTGCTTTCAATGTCCCAGGGAAAATTCCCACCTTAATCCTGAGAATAATCTACCACTGGTTTTGCACCTGCTTATTTTAGTTCTACTGCCGCCTGTGCTACAAAGGGCACCCAGAACATGCTTCACATTTCCTGAATGAAGGTTCGGCCAACAGCAAGCAATCCCATTACAGTCCTGCGCACTCAAGACAGCTCTGATGACAACAGGGAATACCTAAGACCCTCTTCCCAACAGTCTCTGGAAGGACACCAAAGACTTACATTGCCTGAGACTAAAGAAGCTTCTCACCAAAAGAGGACTGGTGAAGAGTACTAGTTTTGGAAATTCATTAGCTGGGTGAATGCAGACAAGTTACCTGATTATTATGAGACTTACTGTGTTTATATGCTAAGTGGAAATTTAACAGAACCCACCTCTGAAGTCTGTTGTGTATAAGATAATCAATTGCTTTTTAATTGTGTATTTATTGTAATTCTGTAATTAATTACAGAATCAATTTTGTATAAGACACTTAGCACAAATAAAGTACTAATACATAGTACAACTTGGATGAGACTTGATTGAAAACATTATGCTAAGTGAAAGACACCAGTCACAAAGACCACGTACTCTTATGATTCCATTCATATGAAAGTGCAGAAGAGAGAGAAAAAAACCTATAAAAACTAGATTGGTTCTTGCCCAGGGACAGCTGTAGGGATGGAGGGAAAGAATGGGGATAGCTAAAGGATATGAGTTTCTTTTGAGATGCTAAAAATATTCTAAAATTGACCATGATGATGGTTGCTCATATCTGTGAATATACTAAAAACCACTGAATGGTGAAGTTTAAGTGGGTGAATTGTAAATATGCAAATTATATCTCAATAAAGTTGTCTTTAAAAAGACATTTAGCACAGTGCCTACCACATTTAATATTTGAAAAATGTCAGTCATTACCATTATTAATTCATTCCACAGATATTTATTAAGTTTCTACTATAGATCTGGCAGTGTTCTTTTTATGTTTGTTCTTTCTATTATTTGTACCATTTTTACATTTTAAACTTTGCATGTGTGTGAAAAACATCAGTTTTAATAATGTAGAAGAAATCCACAATGTTATTGTGACTAAAATGCCCCACTCGAAAAGGTAAAATTAATCTATGTGAATCAAGTGCTGTAGATGTAAAGTTTTTACCTGAGAAATAGTCACTGAAACCCTGAAACCATATAGGCATCTTGAGAATACCAACAAAAAATGTCTTTATTTATTCAAACCAGAGTTAATTTATTTAT
The DNA here is from genome assembly GCF_040802235.1 of Manis javanica. Classification (NCBI taxonomy): domain Eukaryota; kingdom Metazoa; phylum Chordata; class Mammalia; order Pholidota; family Manidae; genus Manis; species Manis javanica. The sequence continues at coordinate 112,463,351 of NC_133164.1, forward strand.
AGTCAACTTAGAAAGTTCTTCAAATGAGAAATACATAATTTAGTGACAGCAGAGCAATTCTATGTTTCTGTGGATTTGAGCATTTCATATTTAAGAACACAGAAATGAAATTCTGCACTGAATTGTTTAGGCCGAGTAACAAACAAAATCTCAAAGCCGTCTCTGAACCTCAGAAGACATGAGACAATCATTCTAAGCAGCTCCACAGAAGCCATCTTCCACACGGTATTTCCCATGACTGCTACAAAATGATCAAATTCTACTTTCTCTTTCTTTTCTCTTCCTTTAGTCACCCTCAACCATCTTCTTTTCCAACTTCCACCAAAGACTGCAGGTAACTGGTACAATAAAGACTTGGAACCAAAAAATTATAGAAAAGAGAAGGAAAAAATAGGACTCTGAAAATCTACGTCCAAATGTTAAATTCTTTTACAAAAAAGCATTTGGATCTGCTTCTGCAAGCGTGGAGATTTAAACGGTGTTGCGTTCTGCCAAGCCGGCATGCACGCCTGCTCCAAGCTGGTTATTTTAACCATAATTGGGGCCCTGAGCACAAAAGAGAACAAAGACGCAAACTAAAAGAGAGCAGCTAGCAGCCAGATCCCCCTCCGTGAATCCTAACGCCCTTGTTTTTTCATTTCAGATCAGTTAGGCTGCTCACTAGACTGCTTCCTTGACTTTCTAGTAAAGTCCCAGAAACCAGCGCCATTTCAAATGGAAAGCACCAAAGGTAATCCTAGTTTCTCCTAGAGATTCACTGGTATCTTGGCTGCTGGGACTGGAACCCAGGTAAGAAAAGTAAGTCTGTGCTGGTGAAGAATTTTTGTTTTAAGACAATGCTCTCCTGGTGTCCTCGTCTTCTCCATCATCACTCCGTGGGTTTGTCCATTCACACAGTTTTCTAATCACAGGAAGCCACTGAAAACAGGGAAGAGTGCCCTAAAAATAAAATATCCCAGAAAGTACTTTTTTGTATAGAGATATTCATGATTCCTTCTTCACTAGCACAGATTCTGTAGCAAACCAAGGTAAAGAAATTGAAAAGACTGAAAGAATAGGAATTTACTCAAGGTCTATAGACAAATTTCCCTGAGAATCACACTCATTTCTCCTTGACCACATGGCCAAATTACTTAACCAGCTATATCAATAACAGAAGAAATTTAAATAATTAAAAAATTAAATATTCTTTATACAAGTGTTGCTTTTTTATATAGATATATCAGTCTATATAAAGCAAAATAATAATATAAGAGCAATAATATATAATAAAACAAGTTTTTCCTTCTATTAAGATACAAAGTTTTCAATGAATTAAATTTCCAGTGTTACTAACTTCACTATATCCTTGCAAACCTTACATTTACCTTAATACGGTTGTCAAGAATTCTTGGCACATGCCTTCTTCCTGTAGTTTTAGCCTTATGATAGCTTGCTAGCTTGACCCTAAACTTCTTAGGGAAAGTAATTGTTTCTTCTTATTATTTATTTTTTATCCCTCCTACTTCTCATAGTGTCTCACTATGGATTTAGTATGGATTCAAAAATTGCTTGTGAAATAAGTGAATTACCACTGGCGTCATTAAATATACTTGGCATCATTCTCAAGATCTATGACCAGTTAAGCAACTTTCCTCATAAAACGTCAGCCTAAACCATTGCAAATGTTCATGGATCGATGCCCAAATTATCACTGAGGAAAGGACTTCACTAAGCTGCCCCTTTCAGTAGGTTTTGACAGTTGCTGGGAAAGAGGAAAGTCATTCAGGGTCATTTTACTGCCTTTCAGCAAACTATTTCCCTTTACTTTTGGGATAAATGTGTGATGAGAATATCCCAGCTAGTATGATAACTACCCCCTAAACAGCACTGGCCTGCTATCTCCCACTTTGCTCCCAGATCCAGAACCCCACTGTCGAGGGAATCCAGATCAGGGGAGACAGATGATGCGACACATGGCCTCCCTCTTTGCTTGCGATCAGAGCTGCTGGCAGTGAGCCAGGGAGGGCATATACATCCAGGCTCCTGAAAGTTGGGGGACCCATACTCTGTCTCCCTTTTTCTTTCGCATGCTTCACCCTTTGCTTTCTGTTAAGGATGCATATTGACTTTGTGGAACCACTGCAGCGAGCTGTAAATGATGCATTTAATGAAAAATCCTTGCCTAGTGCTCTGAGAGAGAACACAAACAATGTAGGGCAATCACTGCTGGGCAGTGATGGGTGTTGTAATATCACATTCATCTGCTTCACCAGCCAGACAGATGTACCAACTGGCAATATTTCAAGGGTATACATATAGTAATGATAATCAAATTGATTATTTGTTGTTTCTCCTGTCCTTAGCCTGGTAATCCTTTTTACTTAAAGATCCCATGACCCTGTCTGAAAGCCCCAAATCCTATATCCTGAAAAGATGCACAGAGGGATTTTGAATGATTACTTTTTTGGAGGAATTGTATGACATTTTGAGCTGTGCAGTTATTGCTACCATCCTTGTATTTCAACATCGAACTTCAGGTTATTGAAAAGACTATTTTTCTTCGAGTTTCTCTTTCTTTGTATTTCTCTCTTAAAAGACAAACAAAACAAACAGGATTTGGCCTTTTCTAATGCCAGGAAGTACAATCCAAGAAGCAAAGTCCAATCGAAATAGGCACCTGATGGAGACAAAGAATCTGCACGGCAGGGCCTGGTCTGGACTAGACTGGCACCACCTTCCAGGGCACTGTGGCTGTCACCCTGTCGTTCACACCGGCAGTGAGAAAGTGCTGTTGCTGGATTTCATGTTCTTCAGGATGACCACACACAATGCCCTGGCATGCTGAGCTTGCATTTCCTGCTGACCAGACACACAGTCCACCAGCTGGCGTGTTAAGAGGCGCCGCCACATTACAGAACAATCCTGAGACCAGACAGACATGGCACTTCCAACAACCGCTAGTGGGTAAGCAGCCCAGGACTCTTTGAGCTCACTCTCCGTCCCAGATCCTGCTGACCCGGCGCTCTGCAGGCTGGGACAGAGAGCTGGCTCAGGGACAGCAGCCCGCAGGTGGCTCTACCCGCCCACTCCTGAAGGAGCGGCTGTCTAGTTGTCCCCTGCGCTTACCACGTCACGAATGTACCAGTCGGCCTGTGTTCCTGCTACCCAAGGCTGCTCTAGGCTTCAACTCTGTGCTCCTCTGATGAACAGTCGGCCAAACTACAGCCCCATGTTTTTTTCTTACTTGGCATTACTATTCACTGTATTTACTAAGGAAAAGTGTTAACAGTTTTTTTTCTTTTTTGGCATGATCCCACTACGAGAGCACATTTCCAAGTGAAGACAAAAATGTTCTCCATGTTATACCTAAAGGTTTGGCCATTTCTGATGGGGGGAAAACAAATCAGTCAACTACGGTCTGGATGTCACATAAATGAAATAACGGGTTGGTGGGGTTTGTTGTTGTTTGTTATTTCAGCTTGACACAGATACAGTGTGAGCTACAGAAATGGCCACTCATTTTTTTCTATTTATGTCTAACTTTGACAGGTTTCCTGGGGTCTCTAAAACAGCGTGCTACATTTCCAGCCATCCTGGAGCACCCCAAGTCTTCAGAGGAGCCAAATTAAAATTGTTAAGAAATCCTTCTTTTAAGCCTATCAAATTATGTGGAGATCTATAGAGGATGACCAGGATCCTACAAATCCTCATAGGTTTTCTCTTTGATGACCCCCTTAATTTCCTATTACTGGTGAAATGATAAAAATAATTCATATACATTTTAAAAATTTATATTTTCCCAAATCTGTATTTCCAGAAATATCCCCTTTGAATTTCTTACAAACTCGATGTGCCCATATTCCATTTTATTTAAATGTTCACTTGTTTTATCCTTATTTTTCTGTTTGTTTTATCCATCTCATTAGCACTTTGGGAGTCTAATAAAACACTCACAGTCTCCCCCCAGACGGAAAAAACGTGACCAACTTCAAATCTTGATTTCATGGTCTTTCTCCTCTTGGAAAAGAAGTTCCTTTGGTTGCTTGTACTCACCTCAGTTTTTTCTCTGATAATCTTGCCAGCTTGACTCCAAAAGTATTCTGCTGTGTAGTATTTGGGAAGACAAGATGCTGTCTCTCACTCTGGGTGCTTCCCCGGGTGGTGAGATCTCCTCAGAAACATTACCATGGCTTTATGCAGAAACCCACTGCAGAAAACACCACGTATGATGCTGATATTCTGCCCTAGTTTTTCTACTTCCTGAAGCTTTTTAAGGATGATTTGAAGGTTCTCCCTCTAAACCCCTCAATTTCTGTTTTATAAGGACAAACCTTCTTTGACACTTGTGAAATTTTGCTGGTTTTCCCTGCAAGAAATTCTACCTTTATTGCTGGTTCCATCATCCCCCTCGCCGCATCCCTTTAGTCCCGTGTCTCCTGCTTTCCAAACCATTTGTTCTCCCGTCGGTATGCCTTTCTGCCAGGCAGGTAAAATGAGAAGCTTGCCCACCCCCTCCCCCAGTGATCAGATTTGACTCTCCTAATGGAAAATCCTACAAAACCCGCTAGCAACTCACCACTACTTACAGCCTGCAGCAAAATGTTTTGTTAAATTTGCCCAGATTTCCCATAAAGCTCAACATAAAATTTTCAACAAACAAAATTAAATGCATTCTCTAATGGCCTGTGAATGTCCAATATTTTTTCCTCCATGTTTACTTCCATTTCTATTCAATTTTGCCTCTTGAATCACCCTGAACGACATGCCCACATGCTTACTGCCTTTGCCCTCATTGAATGCATTTTCAATACTTCTTGTTTTTCTTATATTTTTAGGTTTTTTTCCTTTGGTGATCACACAGTCAGTTTTCCTGGTATAATTCTTACATTTCAAATACTGACTCTTTTTTTTCTTCTTGTAACAACTGGGGACATTGTCTGCATATGTCAATATGGGATTTAGGCTACGTGTCTCTTTTCCACCTTACAGCCTATCAGCCTTAAGTGAGATAACTGGTTTTTACCCTAAAAATAATCTAACATCCACAATATGACAAGGGCTATATATAACACACCTCTTATTCCTGCAACATTTTTCTTCTCCACCACTGACAGTAAAGACGGATGCCTTTCACTCGCTTTTGTGTAGATGCTTCATACATTACAGCGACTTGGCCAGCACCCATGGCTTGAATGATCTTAAAAGAAAACTATGATCGCTGGCTCCAAGAGTTGTTCTCAGGGTAAATCTAATAAAAGTCCCTCTTTTGGCACCTTCCCTTTTTTTTCCTAAGATCAGCATCACTTACCAGTCTTTCCACCACACAAACAATGTCTGTAGAAGTGCTTAGAAACCTGTTGAACACCCTGTTACTGCCACGCTTTCCAGAATTCTCCACAAATTCTGTAATCAGTGTTCAAAACACCAATGAAATCAAGTTTTAATACACGCCTTCCCCTCCTTCTCTCCACTGGTCATCTCACTTCTCTCCTACATGCCATGAACAACTTTGAACATTTGTTCAGCCAGGCAAAAATGCAGAGAGAAGCCATCTCAGTTAGGACTATTTGCCATCCCTAAGAACTTGATCACATCATTAACTCTGAGCTGTGAGTAAATGATATATCAAAAGATACCCTCAATCATGTTCTTTGTAGAACTGTTTCAACAGCAGGAAACTAAATGGCTTCCTTTAAAACACTCACACATACACACATCCTTACACACTCAGACCCTCTTAGGTTATTCTCTCTAGGTTATTATGCCTGTCCACTGCAGCCTGGGGTATCTGGCTTAATGCGTTGAGCTGGTTTAACCAGTGAAAACAGTGTGGAGATCAGGAGAATCCCAAAGAGCAGGTGCCTGTCAAGGAACCTGAGTCTGACAAGGCCCAGCTGACCTCCCCTCATGGAGAATCTACCTCTTTTGGCCTCAGAGGTTGAAGGATCTTTGCCATTAACTGCTATACTTCTTTGATCTTGCTTCCATTGTTTCTCCACAGCCCCTCGTGACAGAGTATAGCTCTTTCTGCTTTAGAAACAGTTCTTAAAGATATTTCATATTCACCTGATCTCTTTCAGCACCATTTAATCTGTTTTTCTCTCCAGTCAACCACCCCCTTTCTTACTACGGATCAGATGGATTTGCCATTGCTTGACTTCTTTTCTTCCTCATCAATGTCATCCTATATATAAATTCTTCCTTTATTTGTTCTTAGATTTCCATGTCTCAAGCTCTAATTTCTTCACTGTTTTCCTATACAGGTAAATTTCTTCTTTGAAAGCCTTTAGTCTTAACCCCTGTCTTGTAAGCATTCTCTCTCTAGCTTAATTAAGATGTGTTCCACCCTTCTGGTCTTTTAAATGGAGTTTGGGTTTATATTTTTTAATTTCAACATACCCTAAAACTAATTTATTCCCCCACCATAACTCCTAACTAAATTTTCCAGACTCTACAAATTAATTTGGCTATTACCTTAAACTTATATGGAAAAGCAATATTCATTCAGATGTTAGAAAATGTTTCACAAAAAAAAAATATTTATTTACTATCTCTGTCTAGTAGCTACCTTTTTGTGCCCATCGCAGCCTATCAATAACCAATGTTGAGGTTGGACCAGCCCTTGTGGTTCTTATTATGATTGCAAGATGCCCTTCAGCAATGACCACTAGGAAACTTGAAAAAAAAAAAGTTTATTACTTAGACAACCTAATAATTACACAGCACAGCCAGGACCACCCAGCGAGGATGCAGGCAGACAAAGAGCAGGCAGTGAGCACAAGTCAGGGTTCTGCTTTTACTGGGGTCAAGGGTGGAGACCCAGGATTTTATGGGCTCGCTCTTCATTGGTGAATTTCAAACATAAGCGTGGGAATTTAAAGCACAGGAGGAGGAAAAAAATCCAGTGGCCCAAAAGGTCAGTTATGGAAGTCAACCACAGTCTCTACAACAAAGAAGCCTGGGGCAGGAGGGCCACGGACACACACCCTCCCCCCCGCCATCCCCCCCACAGCCTGGCTCTTTATCTAGTCCTGTGGCGGCCCATGGCATTTATTCAGATAGTCACCTCCGAAGTGGATGCTTAGGCAATCAAAGCTCAAGTCGGACACTTGCATCACCAACAGAAAAGCCAACTGCCAGGGCTTACACTGCAGGACTCTACGGAGCACTGGCATAGCCACATGATGAACAGACCTGCTCTCCACACTCACTGTTTCAACACTTACTCTGGAGGTAGGTGTGCAAAGAAACAAGTGTATCCAAAAGAGCACGTGCCACCGTGGAGGTAGGCCCAAGGTCTCCACTGGGAGGAATGAGCAAGGAGGCCCCACCAGAGGAGGAAAGGGAAGGGCTGAAGGAGAAGCTGAAGCCTGACAGTCGGTGAGCCACAGAGCAAGTGAGAAAGTGGACAGGAAAGGGTGTTCCAAGGCGAGGTCGAAAAAATCACATTCAAAGTCAAAGAGGAGCAGAGAGAATGATGTCCTCAGGTTCGGGGAGTGACATGCGCTTTACTGCCCTAACACACATAAAGGCCACTGCGCAGCCAGCCTACGGGCAACGACAGCCCCAGCAGTTGTTCTCATTTCATCCTAATACTATGCAATGAAGGCATTATTTCCATTTTTTGGATGAAGAAACTGAGGCTTAATGATTTATTTAATAGTGTATCCAACCTCAGTCAATTAATAAATCGTGGAGACAGAACTGGACCCAACTCTGTCTGATTCCATATGTCTTCCACTACACCAATATTTCTTTCAGATTTCCTCCTGTAGGTATTGGAAAGCCAGCACAGTTTTATACAGAAGAGGAACTTCATCAGATTTGCCTTTCGGAGAGAACTGGAGAGATGAATTCTAGGTAGGAAGTCCTTCAAGAAGACTATTTTAATAACCCAGGAAAGAGATGATGAGCACTTTAATGGGGATAGGTAGTTACAAGGACAGAACGGAGGGTGTGACTTCCAGAACCAATTAGGAATTCAAATGGACAGACCACAGTGACTGGCGGGGGGCTGGAGGGAAAGCACTTGCAAAGTGCCTCTTGGATTTCTGACTTGTGCATATTGAACAGTTGTGTCATTCTCATATACAGAGAAGAGCAGTGGGGGAGAAAATGTGGGTGATGAATTTGGTTTCTTTAGCCAGCTTGGCTATGAACAGACTAAAGTGTTCAGCAGGTAGTAAATCAGGTGGGGGATGAAAACTGAGGTCAGAGCTACAGAGAAAAAATTGGGGAGTTAGTATATGTTTGAAGTCTTGGGCATGTAGAGTATTGATCAGGAAGCATATGGTATGACACAAATAAGAGCAAAGGGGTGAGCAGAAGAGAAGTTATTCAAAGGGTCTCCAAGGCCACCATCAGTGTAAGAAGAGAAGAGGAAAGTGGAGCTGCAGACACAGGAAGAGGCGTGATTAGTAAGGAAGAGGGCGTGACCACGGGTGGCAGTCTGGGGAGAGAGAAGCCAGCTGCCATGCCAGGCAGCCTGTGCAGAGGCCTGTGTGGTGACGTAGCGAGGCCTGCCAGCAGCCAAGGGAGTGAGCCTGGAAACAAAGACACCCCCAGTCGAGCTGTGAGGTGACTGCAGCCCCAGCTGACAGCGTCTCCCTCAGCTCTGGAGAGACTGTGAACCAGAACAACCCCCTAAGCCATTTGTGGCTCCCTGATGCACAGAAGCTGACATAATACATATTTGTTGTTTTAAGCCACTAAATTCGGGACGATTTATTGTGTAGCTATAGCAAATTAATAATATCACCTAGCAAACACAGCCCAGAGTAAGCTAGAACCAAAAAGGCCGCTGCTCATTTTGCAGTCACGATTCATGTTTTTTGTGGTACACACATCTGTCACTTAGAAGGGGTCGTCCGTCACCCTGGTAATACACTCTGGCCTGGACACAGGGGTGCAGGTATGCTCTGAAAAGGACAGTGCCACGGTAAAGGGCAAGGGCTCTGGAATCAGAACCCTTGGGCTCAAATCCTGTTCACCGCTGACTCCTTGTGTAGCCCTGGGCAGGTCACTTTGTGTCTTGGCTTTGGCGCCCTTAGTTTTCCAAAGGAGAGTAATAGCTGCGGCTGTGGGATGACTGGGAGGAGCCGGTGACAGAGCACAGTTCCCGAGCCCTGCGGGCGCTCAGTCAGTATTAACGGTTGTTGGTGTGGGAGTGGGTGCATGTGGAGAAAAAGAAAGAGAGGGACCGGATAATTCAGTCTGTATTCCCACACTGACTAAATATTCACTTCCGTCGGTCCGTCTTTATTTTCAATTCTTTCCCTTTTTCGCCCAAGATACAGATCCTCCTCCAATACATTTATAAGCCTTTACCCTTTACTTCCTCGGGGGAAATGTGTTACCATGTAACTTCCATCCCAGATTCGCCTCACACACCTTCAGAGCAATCACTGGCTGACCTACCCCTGATCCGAAACCTAGCCAACCCATCCCTAAGCATAAACCTAATCCCATTGGCAAGCTTTATAAACCCAGACATCCAATCTCTGAATCCGCAGGGAAGCCTGGTCTGAAGCCTGCCCAGACTGCGCCCCTGCGCTGCTGTTGCCCCTGAAGGTGCCTCCGGCTTCACCGCTCCCTGCCTCTCTGGGTTACCGGCCTTACACATCGTGTCAAGGCGTAGGCGGCTTTTCTTAGGTTCCCAAGGCTCCCTCTCTCTGCTGTCTACTCAGGGCATATCCTCTCTCCCCTCTCCTTTACTCTTAACCCTGGGATTCGGGCGCCAGGCCCTAGTCCCTTCCCTGTCTTGGGCCTCACGGGTTCCTGACTGCCGAGGTCCCTCCTTTCCTCGCTTCCTCTGTGGACCTGTCCTTTCTGGGCAACTGGCCCTCCTCAGCTTTGCCCACTAGGTGCTCTCCTCATCGCACGCTGCCCACAGCTCTTCTGGCTTATCTCCATGGTGTCTGCCGCCTTTAGCTACTCTGCTCAGTCCTTTCTTCCCATTTTCTGGGGCCGCTCACACTGTCTCACCTTCCACCTCTAGGCGGCGCCCTTGCATCGGTAAGGGCAGATAGCACCGCCCAGTCCGTTCTGTTTCTTCCTGGGCTGCCCTCTCCAGCAACGCAGGATTCGCCCTTCTTCCTCCCAAAGACGCTACACCATCTATAAAAGAGATCATTGCTGTACCCTTCCTTGTTCTCCACACCTGAAAGACTTCTGTTAACAGAATATTTACTGGAATAATTTCTTAAACTGCACCTGTAATCTGTTTGTCTTTAAGCTCTGGTTCAAAGCCTCAATGTACTCGACTGTATGGATAATAATAGTAGCCACCTTAAACTGTCAGGGTGCGATTTAAATGATAATGTGTGCAAATGCTAGGTACTGCCTCGGGTCCATAGTAGACAAGCAATAAATGCTAGTTACTATTATTGTTGGTGTCATCAACAACAGACTGTAGTCCCCTTCTTCTTTCTTTAGGTGAGACATTCTGGGCTGTGGCTCAACTCCATCTTTCCCAGAATATAGTTCTAAATCCCCATATACATTTTTTTTTCCTTTTCTGAAAATATCACCATCCCAAAAGAAGTCCCAATTGCTTCAATCCCACTGTTTTATTTCTGGAAACAATGGTAGGCATTTTTTATCCTAAATATGTTAAGTACAACATGTAAAGCCTAAGTAAAATATGCTAAGTGAATCATAACAAAATTTCTTCTAAGATTCCTCTCCCTTTTATCCTATAAGATCTCCAAAATAAATTCATTTTCTCAATTGATCAAACTTCAATACAAGTTCATGTCAAACTTCCTACTTGGAAGAATTTGCTTTACTGAATATTTCCCTTGGGTACATACATCCTAATTGAACTGGTAGTCAGGGTGCCCAGACATACAACCTTTTGAACAGTTTTCCTGGTGCCTTGTGAAGAGAATCCTTGCAAAAAAACATGCTTTTGATGGCATCTTTATAGTGCTCTCTTTTTCTTTCACAAACTTCCTAGATTTTCTTTACGTCTCTGTTTATCCTGTTCCTAACTGCCTATGATCTACATGAAAGGCAAAGCAGTCAGTCAAAGCAGCTACGAGGACCTCACCCAGCTTTGCACAATTTACTGTCTCCTTCCCACCTCCCAGCTCCCACTGTAGTGGACTCTATGCAGGCTAAAAAGTCAGAGCCCAAATCCTCTGTTCCAAAACAGCGTACTCGTGCAGACTACTGACCTGGTTACTACTAAGAGGCTGCAAGGACAGGACCCACCCCTAGCTCTGCCTCCGTCTCTGTCTTGGGCCACTTTCACACAGAAGCAGCACCTGCAGCCTCTTGCTGGTGCATGTCTCACAGCTCAATCTGTTTGGAGCTCCTTATCACGCAGAGAGGTAGTCTGATCAGATGTCAGAATTACAGGCGAGAAAATGGAAGCAAAACAAATGATGAACTTGGCTGAAGTCCATATGATGTATACAAACAGTGATAAATTCATTGTCCCATCACTTTTCCTACAGAGAAAAAAAGGGGCCCTTTCCCAATATTGTCAATGGGATGGTTCGGTGCACACAGACCTCTTGCGAAAAACATCGTAATTTCCATTCTTCTGTCTCTCTCCCCCTCGGTGTATCCCACATGGCAAAGCTTACTTCCCTTTGCAAGAGCACTAATCAGACAAACTGGTTCTGTAAAGGTGATTTGGTTCACAAATCCACATAAAAAAGGGAAAGACCCTATCTGCACATGGAAGGGGAAAATGGTGTGACTTTGGGTGGGTGCTTTTGACTCTCTGGGCCTCAGTTTTCTCAATAATAATATGAGAGGAATAGATGTGACCATCTCTAAGATCCCTCATATTAAAAAATTCTTTGATTTTATTACTTTCACAGTGGCACAAGTGATATTGAAGAAAATATTCCAGTCTCCTTTCTTGACAAAGATGATATTAAAAAGCATAGAAATACATGGATATTTATAACTTTTATTAGTAATAGTGGATAATCTTTAATGTGTACTTTCCATGTACCAAATGGTGCTCAACATCTGCCATGGATCATCTAATTTAATCTTCATAAGAACCCTACGAGGTAGGTAGTGCTATGTATACCCACTGTACAGATGAGGAAATTCAGGCACAACAACACTGAGTAGCTTGCTCGAGGTCACCGGTTAGCAGCAGAGCCAAGACTCAAACCCCAGGGCTACCCATTAGGCCACCACTTGTGCTTTCTCAATGCTTTCCAATGAATGTAATTAGTGGCTGTTAATTTTCCAGTGTGATACAGCTTTAATTCTCTAAATCATCTACAACCGGGCCTTGAATAAGTTATCAATAAGCATATTTGGAGTTGTTTCTTGCCATTATTTGTTGCATGAGGATTTCAGAATAATGTCAAGAAAAACAAATAGTTTTACTTGCAAAGGGACTTGCAAATTGAGTTTCCTTCGTATGCAAAACCTCTCCACATAAAATCAGTCATCCTATTTTATGCTTTATTTTTAGGCTGCTTTATGTTCTCTTAACATTTGGTGTGGCTGAATATCAAAAACCCCAGCAATTCTATCTGTATGTGAGGACTTCCTTACCAAAGGCTCAAAAATTAATTTACAGCCCATGCTAATTTTAGCTATTAGCCGATTTTTAAATAACATGCACCTTGCCTAGCTTTTAAAGGATTTTGTTATGAATAAGGAGTGATCATTATGCATGTGTCATGCTGAGTGTACATGCAAATTCACTAGTGAATATGTTTCAAACATTGTTTTCTATCATTTACTCCGTACTTTGGTAAAGCATCAAAACTAAAATAAGAGGCCCAACGCAAACATTGCTAACACATACAAATGCCCATGCAATTACTGGTAACTTATGTGTTTTACATGAAAATATAACATTTAATACTGTGTTGCTCTCATTTCTGAATTACTGGTCATCTCACATGACATCTCTAATTCCAATAACAAAAGTAAAAATCTGTTTAAACACATTCTTCCACAAGATAGGCCACTTGAAAGTAAACTATAAAAATGAAGATTTAACCCTGATTGTTTTGAGTAAAGCACAAATCGGGTGACTCAACAAGGTTACAAGCACACACTGTGTTCTCTGTGCATTCGTGATGCGTTTCACAACTCTTGAGATGCTAGTGTCACATCTCGGAGTATGACAGAGGGACTGCATAGGAGGCTTAATTTAAAATCTTTGCCATCCTCATTGCACACAGTGAGACTTAATCAAAGAACACGCACTCTACCTTCACACCACTAAAACTGTCACATACAGTATATTCAGACCAAGACATGAAATTTTATAGCAAAACTTTTTTCTATAGTTAAATCGAGTTCATCTAGTCTGGGGCATCAGGTACCCTAATATATGATAATAGATCCAAATAGTAAGCACGCTGGTTATCCTTCTGTATTAATTTTCTATTGCTGGTGTATCAAATTACCACATATTTAGTGGCTTAAAATAGCACCAATTTATTATCTCTCAGAGGTTAGAAGTTTAGCATGTCTCAGTAGGATGAAATCAAGGTGTCAGCAGAGGTGTGTTCTCCTCTGGAGGCTCTTGGAGAATGTTCCCTTGTCTCTTCCGGCCTTAGAGGCTATTCCCATTCCTAAGCGCCTCCCTCCGTCTTCAAAGCCAGCAGTGGCCAGTAGAATCCTCATACCAGATCACTGTGCCTCTGCCTCTTTGGTCTCCCTTTTCCACTTTTAAGGACCCTCGAAATTACACTGAGCACACTCAGGTAATCCAGGACAAGCCCCCTATTGGCATGTCAGCTGACCAGAAGTGTGAATTCCCCTTTGCCACATCACAGGTTCGGGAAATTAGGATACAGACGTCCTCAAGGAACCATCGTTCTGCCCACCAGTTTCTCAACAGTTAAAAGGAAACCTTGGTAAAGTGCCCTGAAGTTCACATGAGCTTCTTTCAGACCTCAGAGAGGAGATATATTCTGTCCATGAGATTTTCCAGCTGTGCCCACCATCGGCCCTACCAAATTTTTTCACGTTCTCAGACATTTCGATAATCAGAAGTCATCTTCAGCCTCAGACATGCTTTTTTTCCCAATGCTGATTAATAGGGGGCATAGGAGAATTTCTGTAGTTTGCCTACTAAAATCCAACATAGCCAGGATCAATATTTTGCAATTCCTCATCCTCTCTGATGCCCCACATCAACTGTCTTTTATTCCATTCAGCAAACAGTATCTAGTGTTTGCTGACACTGTGCTAGGGCCCAAAACACACAGAGGAAAATGCGAACCATGCTCTTGAGGAGCTCACTGTGTGTGTATTGCATATGCATGGGTGTGCATGTGTGTGTGTGTGTGTGCATATCTGTGTGCATGTGTGCACATATGTGTATATGGTGTGTGCCTCTCTGTGTGTAGTGAGTTCCATGTGTATGAGAGAAGCATCCAGGACAGGCAGAAAAAAAGCATTATTTCAATGTAATGCTGACATATATGCCATGATTCTTTTCAATCTTACTCCCATTTCAGGTCCTGCTGGCACATTCCTGGGTCAGGCCATTATCACATCTTGCTTCAGTTACTGCAAGTCTCCCAGCTGGTCCCTATCCCTTCAGTCTCCCACCTCCGAAACGTTTCACGCTCAGATATAAACACAGCTGTGATTGTGTCACCACAGCCGTGATTGTGTGACTCCCGGCTCCGAGGCAACACCTCCCTCATTGCCTATGGAATAGCACATATATTTCTCTACATGGTGCCCAAGGATCTTCGGGCCCACCTAACTTTCTAGTCATATCTCCTTTTACTGCCTCATGTACTTGGGGTGACTGCACTCACAACAGTCCCCCAAAATCACACGGTGCTTTCCCAGGCCTCTACCTATGACCACTGATGGCCACTCTCCCCTTTCGCCCCCCCTCCCCACATCAAAATAATACCCATTCTTCAGAACTCAGAGAAGCTGTTCCTTCTTCCATGGCTCATTCTCCTGTCCCTTCTCAACTGGGAATAATCTCTTGACTTGGGGCTCCCACAGTATTTCATTTTTTTATCCTTTAATAGAAACTATCCATTCTACCTTAGACATTTTACTTTGTTAAATATCAAGGCCCTCTCCCAGAGTATAAAACTCCTTGCGAGTAGTCGCTGGTTTTATTTCTCTTTGAAATACCTACAATAGGTAGCACCGCACCTTGCCCGCAGCAAGGACACTGTATTCAAGTTTATCAGATTCAGCTGAATGGATCAGTGGCGACTTCCAGAATGTGGTCGCAGGCTCTGAATATTTCTACGGCTAGTTCTCCTTGGCGGTGATGGTGGTGGGGTGCCTTTTCCTCTATCAGAGTCACCAAAACTGTGAAACAGACAGGAGCTGACAGATGTCAACTGCAAGGAAACCAATTTGAGAATGACCAAAAGTCACTGATTAACCCACAAATTCAAAAGACAGAATGAACGTTTGTTACACAAAAGCGAAAAGTAAGGAACACAGAGCTGCAAATTGCATTACTAAAATCAGTACAGCAACATCATCTAACTTGCACGTGAATGCTACAGAAAATTGAGATCTTGTAGATGAACAGAAATTCCTGATTTTGTGAATATGTGTGTGTATGTTTTTAATCAGACAACTGTTCTGTAATGAATATGTATGGTAAGGCAGGCTATGAAGACACAAAAGTGTTTTTAGTGTATCACTGTCATCAGTTCTACTAAATAATTATCATTACAAATCCAAAAAACTATCTTGAAGGGGTAATACTGAATAATCTAGAACACAAAATTGCATTAGAAGGTTATTAGCTGACTCAGGAGACTAATTATAATGAGATATTGAGCTGCTTTATCACTCACCTCAATTGTAAAACCATAAACCACACCATACCAACAGTGGCTGCCAACCAGGGTCAGAGTGGGTACTGAAAATAGCATTGAACAAGGGTCAGGAGCCCCAGCTCTGCCATTAATTCTGTGACCTTGGGAGCTCTTAATAAAGATCATTCCATGGAGAAAAGCAGAACCCTTCCTTAGAGAAATAGGGTACACTTGCTGCTGAAGCTGCTCATTCACAGAAAACACTCAAAACTGCAAAAAGATCATGCACACACATGGCGCGCACATGCACACACACACATACACACACAAACACTCACTCACCTTCCCCAGACTAAAACCTCCTTGCTTAATGGGCCAGTTTAGTCCTGCTATTAACTAGATGATTATAATTTCAGGAACTGTTAGCCATCCGTGTCCTAAAAAAACAGTAGCTGACATAAAAATTTTCAAACGACTCTCTCACCCGTAGAATTTATCAGCCAGAGGTCAAGGCTAAAATCGTATTTATTTTTGCATCTCCTTTTGAACAATAATAATAATAATATCATTACTTGGTGTTCTTAAATTTGCAAAGCACCAACCAATTATTTCATTTAATTGAAATGGCCCCATAAGGTCAATGGGACATATTTTCCAAAACATACAGGATTTCGTGTTGGAGGGCTTTCTCAGTGCCTCCTACTAAACCAAATTTGGGGAAACAAAAATGATTAAGCCAAAGCTCCTGACGTCAGGTTGCTACTGGTTATTGGTAGAGATAGAACACTGTGTTTTAATTATTTCCTTATGAATCTTAGGAGTCCGAGGAGAGCACAAAGGAAGGGACTGTGTTGCCACAGGAAAAAGAAATGTTTGGGTGTGATGTGCAAGGGGGCTGAGAGAGGGACATGTCGAAGATGGCTTCACTGAGAAGGTGATTCTGTCACTGAATTAAGGTCCCGGTTCTGTCCATTCCTAGGAGAAGCTTGGAGTGTTAACTGAATCTCTGTGAGCTTGCGATTCCTACCAATCAAGTATGGGTCTCAATGGTGAATTTATAGAGAGGATGGAATTACGAGGATGGAATGAGGTAGCACATGGGAGAGCGATTCATAAATAGCAAAGCACTCAGTAAATATGGTATGATTATTTCTGTTTTGCAGAGGTACTAATTAGGTTGGTACCAAAGGTGAATAGCTTGTCCAAAGCTTCCTCACATCCCCTACTCCAGGGCTAGTGTCCTCCCTGGGACTCTGCCAGTCCTCCCCAACACTGCCCACTGAAACTGGAGTTTCATATGGAAAGCATTCATCCTGAAAACATTTTGCAGGCCCTAACATCATGCTAACATATTCATATAAGTAAATACTCCAACATCTAAAGACTTCTCTGGGAAACGTTGCCTCTAAATCCTAAGAGGATACTCTCCATAAAAGAAGGATTCAGTAGAGCATTGAAAGGAAAGAATTGTGATCGGGGAAAATCTTAAATATTTAATACAGGGATAAAACAGTATATATTTTTTACAAAGGATTTTAAAACACCCAAAGTTTCAGAGAATAAAATACGGCAGATCCTCAACTGTTTTAAGTGATTTAACTGTGAACTTCAATAGAAACTATTTGAATAGAAATGTGTCTTGCATTTAATAGGTACTTAACAACTCTTGAGTTCAGAGATTTAACCTGATCATTTTTACCCCTAAAATTCTAATACTAAAATGTCTCCCCTCATACAATATCTATAAAACAAGCTTAAGCAAATCTACTAATATCCATTTATTCTTCAAAGATAATATTTTATTTAAATCTAATGATGTCTCATCCACATACATATATAAATTATGCACAAACATATATACATAATTATTCCTCCCTTGTTAATAACAGGTACAGAAAATCTTAAGTAAAAAATTGCATATTTACTGTATACCACATACTAGAAAATTTGTTGGGAGATGGAAATATTAAAACATTCATGGGAAATTTACAGTATCTACTCTTTGTATCCACCTAGATTAGCCAGGGTTCTCCAGAAAAACAGAAAAGGAGATAGATAAATAATAAGGAATTGATTTGTGCAATTATGCAGGCTGGTGAGTCCAAAAATCTGTAGAGTTCATGTCTCAGTTCCAAGCCCATCAGGCAGGAAATTTCTCTCTTAGAGGAGAGTCACCCTTTTTTGTTCTATTCAGGGCTTCAACTGATTGGATGAGGCCCACCCACACTGGAGAGGAGGATAACTGCTTTATATAGTCTACCAATTTAAATGATAATCTCACCCAAAACACCCTCAAAGAAACAGCCAGAATAATATTTGGCCAAATGTCTGGGCACCCTCTGCCAAATGCCCAAACTGACACATAGAATTAACCACACCATCCAAAAAAAAGTCTTTTTTACCTCTAAAATTTGACAAGGAATTCATCACCAAGGACAAATCAGTTCAACGAAACACCAAGAGACTGTTTCTCTTTATAGATAAGAAGATAGTATAGGCATATGGTGACCTGAGGCTCTGGCATATTGATTAGACTGCTTTGGGTCAAAGTTTATCTCTACTACTTATGAGGTAGGTGACCTAGACACATTACTTACCTTTCTGACCTTCATTTTTCTCCTCCTCTATTAAATGGGGAAATGATAGGGTATATGAATCGAGTAGTTGTAAAGATTGAATGAGTTGACTTGGGTAATGCATGTCTGAAACACAAGTTCTCAATAAACATTAGCTGCTTTAGTATAAGTAATTACAGTTACAACTATAATACGTTCTAATTCTAGGCTTGTTGAAACCTATTAAAATACAGCACAATTACCTTAACCCAGGATACGTATTTCTATTGGCACACATTTGGGAATTTTATCAGTTACTTTATACACATACTTTAATCAGTTGTTTATACACATAGATTATTTGGCCACAACCACAAGTAAATCATTTAGTAACCAATCAATTCAATCAAAATAACTTTCTATATTTAAAAAAATCAGTGATAGGGAAAGAACATCCGAACACATAGCACTTGAAGATTGTGAAGAGGGATGTGGATCTAGAACTGGGCAGATTCCCCCTCTAACCACTGGCTAAACCTAAGTTGTAATCAGTAACTTGAAAAGACCTTGGCATTCCAGGGTAGGAGGCAGACCAAGAGAGAGGATGGCCCTGCCTTCAACTTTGTCTGATCCCAGAACCAAAAACTTGGGCCAGAGTCAGGACTGCCTTCTACTGTGGGATCTGCAAGGCTCTCTGTGTCCTGGTGGTCTCAGCCTCCTTCTCGGACCTTTAACTCCACCCATCTCTACTTCACCCAAAAGCTTAAAACTCTAGGGTTTTGCCATGTGGACAAAGGAAGAAAATCTGAGCATTTGGAGAAATTATTGGGAGTAGATGAGTTTGTCTTCTCTTTCTGCCATCTCTCCCCATTCCTCTTCTTGAAAATTATTAGTCTGTTTCATCTTCAAGGTCAAGGTTAAATCAGGTTGACATTCACCTCCTTTATGATCTTGTATGTCTATCTTTTACTGTTCTCATGAACGCCTATTTCAGAATCCAGAATCCGTGCAGAATAAGTCACCTCAACTTCAGGAGGATTTGGGGGGGGGGTACATCTGCCCCCCTTCAATACCGACTCCCTTTCCTCTGGCTCCCTCTCAACATTTCCTTACTCTCTCCGCCAATAGAGGAGTTTAAACATGTAAATGCGGTGTCGAAACTGCTTTTAAAGAATTAACCCATTTTGCCCCTCACTGGTCTAAACCACAGGGTGCCAGGCGTACGCTAATTGCTTTCATCTGCCGGGGTTCCAGACAGCTCCTCCGAAGGAAGCAGCGCACATTCCTGGCACCAATTGGCTAATTCAATTCACTTCGCTGGCATTAGCCTCTGTCGGAATATTCATGAGCGGGGGAATGCGGCCCCGCGGCGCAGGCGGGCGGCAGCCACTCGGGTTGCGGGAGGCTCGAGGGAGGGGAGGCGGCCCGCGCGCCGCGCTCCGGGGACGGTGACCGCCACCGGGAAGCTCTCTTCCCCGGCCCCGCCGGGCGCCAGGCGCGCGGCACGGTGGGACAGGGCATCCGCGGGGTTGGCGCGCCTGCACCGCCGCCCAACTCCAGGCGGCCGCGCCGAGACTTTGCGAAAGATCCGAAGGCAGAAAAGCTGTGACACTTTTGCCAGCCGGGGCAGGGGGGTGGGGGGCGGGGACGGCGCCGCCAGCGCGGGCGAAGGGACCAGCGGGACCCCGGCCGCCGGCGGGGGAGGCAGCGATGTGAGCCGGACGCCCGCCCGGGAGGAGGCTGCACCGGACGTCCCCGGAGAGTCGCCGGCCGTGCCCGGTAAGGCGCGGGGCTCGGGTGGGGGGCCCCGCGCGTCTGTGTCCCGGCGCGGGGCGGCGCAGCCCGCGGTCCCCAGGCAGCCGCCCCGGGAGCTGCCCGCCGCTCCCGGCCGCCGTCGCCGGCCTGCGGGCCGGGCGGAGCTGGAGTTCCCCGGACTTTGGGGGAGCGCGGAGGAGGGGGGCGGCTCTGTGGGCGCGGGGAGGCCGGCGGACGCGCGGGGGCAGCGCGCACCGGGCACGGGACACGGCACCAGGAGCGCGGCTCGGGGCGCCTGGCCCCGCTGCGTCCTCGCCATTCCCGCGGCCGGCGGCGCCTCCCTGCGGCTGCCGGAGTTGGGGGAGGGGGGCGCTGGCCGCGTGCCCCGCGCGGGGACGCCCGGGAAGGGGGAACGGGGACCAGGGCTCCGGGGGGCTCCGGGCGCCTGCGGGGCCGGTCCCAGCCCGCGCCTCGCGCCTCGCCCCCCGCCGGAGCTCGGCCGCGTGGGGGGAGAAGGCGGTGGTGCCTCGCGCCCCCGCCACCTGCCGGACGTCGCTGGCCCCCCGGATTTCCTGTCTCCGGGCCCCGACACTCGCAGGGAAAGCTCTGAACTGCGCGCGGGCAGCTTGGGCTTTGCTGGTTGTACTCGCCGTGGGGTCCGGGTGGAGGAACAGCGGGGGCGAGGGGGCGGCGAGGGGTCATACCGGGTGAAAGTTGCAGATTTGCAAAGAAAACGCTACCTCGGAGTCCCAACCTGCCCCTAGCAACAGGAGAGGCTGGGCCGGACTTTGGCTGAAGCAGGAGCCTCTGCCTGCCTCTCCACCTTGGGGGCGGGGGGCGGGGCTGGACCCTGGAGGCCGTCCCGGAGGCAGCGCCAGAGGCTTTTTTCCTGCTGACACTAGGCAGAGAGCAAAAGGGCTGGTAGCAGAGCGCTGGCGTGGCTGGTGTCCTGGTAATTTGGAGTTTACCGTGCCGTTATTATCATCACAATTATCAATTCTGTTGTTATTATGGCATGCATGCCAGAAAGGATTTTTCTTCTGATTGTTACAGATCAGCCCCTGGAAACTGAGTCTGCCCCTCCCCAAATAAAATGTCCCCTGGCCCCGACTAGTCTCTCTCCACCCAGGGAAATGACCCCTCGGGGCTGCTTTGGTATCAGACCTGGATCTACTTAAGAACCACAGAAGCAACAAAAAGTCGTGGCTGAATAATGGGCTTGCACCAATGCTACCAGTAAATACGTGCTTACTTTTCTTAGCCTCATCTGCTTGAGGAACCATGGAGGCACTGCCCATCTTGACCCCCATACCCGACCCAGCTTGTTCCTTTCTTGTCTTTATATAACCTGGAAGTTTATTTCTCCCTCAGCGTGACCTTCATAGTCCCGCTGCGCAGGTTACCTGGCAGGGGCAGGCTTCCATCCCCAACACTGCAGGCAGCCACGAGGGCACCTGCGGTCGCCTCCTTTTGGCTTGGCCCCTGGACAGAGCTGCTCTAGGGCGCAGGCTTGGCCAGCTGATGGCGCAGAGAACAGGGAGAGAGTGTGGGAGAACAGCGTGTCACAGTTCAGCCAAGTACAGGAGATGAGGTCAAGCCTCCTTGTTGGCCACATCCCTTCCTGCCAGACAGAGAAAGAGACAAATGCAGAGCGAGTGGGAAGTAGTATAAACTGGAACCAAGCTCTCCAGGTCCACTTAAGCTGTTGCCACTGACTCTGGGGTGACCTTTCCTTTCCAGTGCTTCTGATTTGCCCTGTTGGCCGATGCAGGAGTAGCGGCCATGCCTTTCGAATAGGAGAGCTGTCATGAGATGATCTGATTTTGTATCCAAATAATGCTTTGAGCATCCTGGGAAAGGAGAGCCTATAAAATAGGAGATTTTAATGTTTTGTGAAAAGTTTGCTTAAACTGCAGTTACGGAGACACATTTTTAGCAGTGCGTACCATGTGGCAGTGTAAAATTAAAATGGAAAAGGAGTGTACAAACATAAAAATGACTTAGCATTCTTGACATTCTTGTGCATACTTGTAGAAAAATGATCTTTCATTTGGGGAGAGTTGCCCAGGAGTTTAATCAGTGTTTATACTTCTGAAACGCCCCCTCCTACCTTTCTCCCCTGTAAAATTTTATGACCCAGTTCTCACAGGAGAGGCACTATGAATGTAGTGAGTACTGAGGGCCGAGGGGCGAGCTGGAAGGGTTGTTTGGGGAACTATCACATAGGGTTTGGAGACCTGAATGGAAAGGGAGGTGCCATCATCCACACAGAGCAAGAAAATGTTCTTCTTGAAAAACTGCTGAGTGTAGTATAGGGCCAAGAACTCAGCAGCTGTCATCTGCTCTCAGATTCTGGAAGGGGACTCCACCAAATGGGCCAGAGGGTAAGGCCAGGTGTTTCTCCTTCCCTGTGAAGGTACCGTCTTCTTCTTACCTATGGATTGGTGTTAACTTCTCCATCACTGTCTGTACCATGCAAGAGTTTTCCCTTGTCATTTCAAAGAGATTCAGATGTACTCTCTCAGCCCCTTATATATTTGTATATTCCCGAAGTTCTGAAGCTTCTCAAAGACATGCAGCTGTTGGTGAATTTAAGTAAATAGTTGGAAGTAATCAAGAGAGCCACTGAAAAGTGGGTATGTTTTCCCCTTGTGGAAAAGTTATTGAATGCCTTTTGAGCTAGAAAATTAGCAGTTTTAGAAAAGCAGGAGGGATTTCCTTGACTTCACTCTGCCCATAAACCAGTCGTTGTATTTGTCTTTCCCTCATAGTAATGAGCAGTGTTTGGTTAAACATTTTTTACAATTTTGAACTTAAAATGGGGTTTTGCCTGGTGGTGTTCTATGGAGAGAGGAAAAATGTAAAGTGATACGGAAGGAAGAGCTTCGGGAACTAGAACATAAATCAGCCAGAATATATGGGGGGATGATGAGAATAGGTCTTTTCACCCTAAAAAAAAAAGTGTCCACTTTGGAAGAAAAAGCAGTCTGATTATTGGCATCCAAGGCTGCAACCAAGGCAGCTGAGGCCAAGAGGAGCCGAAGGGCAGTTCTTCTTAGTTTAGCAACAGCAAGACAGCCTCTGCCAGAGATGGCTGTAAACACGGAATAAAGATTTCATTGTGAGTTGGTGTGACCGGAATAATTAGACAGTTAATTGTTCATTCTGATCGGGTGGTGTTGCAATCGTTAGTGCAGAGCAGTGAAAATAAGAGCAAGGGAGAAAAAGAAAAGTCACACATCACTTTTATCTTCACTTGTTTCACCACGATGGTCCTTTGGAAAAAATCCTGGTTCGTCTTCGAAAAGGAAAAAGAAAAGCATATTCCTATCCCCAGAACACTGGGAGTACTGGAGATCTGAGATATGTAAAGTTCCTCATCTTCTAAAAACAGTAGGGGAAACGATGGTAGGAATGAATGCCTGAGGTAATTCCAGCATTAATGAAGAAGTTTTAGTTAGGTGCAGTTTGAGTTTCAGCTCAATCAAAATATATGCAAATAGCACCAGATTTTTATGCCTATCCAACAATTTTTCTCACACACATATAAGGTTTAAGAAGTAAATATTCCATTTTTGACATTTAATTATTTTCTATTGTGAAACATACTGCCTAGTGATTAATCTTTCACACTTAATTGAATAAACTTCTCTATATTTTCATACTAACTTAGAGACAGAAGAAAACATATTCTAAGTGCTAAAGGTGCTTTTAAGCAGCTCAGTATCTACAGTTACCAAAGGCAGTAGACTTTGACTTACTGCTATTTACTAAAAGATGGCACTGTCATGAATTCCTTCTGAAATGACTTTTGCAAGTGAAGAAATACGTAAATTAAGGACTATAGAGAGCATTAAGTACTGTCTGGGGCAGGGGAAAGGAAAAACCATGTTATTTATTGGGCTCAAACCCTCTGTGAATCCTGATATTGACATGAAATAGAAGCAAAATTCTCATTATTTAAATTAAAAAGCAACATCTTTAAGTGTCAGTATAAAGTATAATTTTTCTGAGAATAAAAGCACAACATTATAAAGAAAGCATACTAAATTATAAATTACATAAGGTCATAAAGTCTCATAAAGAGAAATACTTCGTTTCTCCAAGATATCAGTTGTGTCTCAATTTGTTTAAGAGGCACAAAACTTTCTTTTCTAACCTTTAGTTTCTTTTTTCCATCATGAATGGAAAGGGACTGCAAAGGCCGAATGCTTACTGAAGTGTCATAAAGCATAAGTAGTACAAAATTATGGAACTATCTAGCTTTCAGAAGACAAAATTCTACTTTAAAAATGCACTGTCTATAGCAATTAAAAATAGAAAATCGTATTGCCACCTTAAATTATGGCAACAACCCATTTTAAAGAGAAATTTAGGCTTTTCTCATTAAATTGCTGTTCATGGTTTGCTAAATAGTTTTGCAGAATAATCTGCCCGTCTCTCACTAACCAGGACTGTCTAGCTAAGAATGAACATTCCAAATTACATATGGATTAACTTTATTTTAGAGCCCTAAAAATATTTAACTGCAAACATTACTCAAGTGAGTGCAAAAGGGAAATGGTCCAATTCCCCTCAAGGTATATGTGATTTTTTTTTTAAGTTTAAGGAATCATAAAAGAACATTCGGTATGGGGACACATCAGTGAATAACTACAATAAGAGTAAGGAAAGCTATGAACTGTTAGATCTTATGAAAATATGCAAGGCAAAGTTATAACAATACCATTCATTTCTTCTTTCAAAGTAGTAAAGGGTTGGCGTCAAGTAAAAAAAAAAAACATGCAAGTGCAAAAGTCCAAGACATGCACAATTTGTGTGAAATGGTGGCATTTTTGCTATTTATAGGAATGTTTGACAATCTAATAAAAACCTTAAGAGTTTATTATGACCACATTAAGCGTAAAGTTATCTTGGGTAAAAAAGATATTTCTTTAGACTGTAGCTCCTAGCTGGAATCTTACATGTGGTAGAGTCTCAGTATATGTGTGTTGGTTTCATTTTTCATAAAGAAAATTAAAATGATTTAATGGAGTCTCCAAGTTAGAAGAACTTAGAATATTTTAAATTAAATTCTTGAATTGCATTTGCTACTTCAAATTCTTTCTCTAAACTGGCAAGCAAGCTATGCTGTGACCAATAGTAATAATTATTGGCAATTCTCTGGTGTAGGTATGAGGTGGTAAGAAAAGAGGAAAACCCCCTGCTTTTTTTTTTAGTCTTGCCTAAACATTGAATGGTTTTATGCACATGTAAGTTGTTAAAACTTCACAGTATCTATTTATAGTGAAGATGGCAATTTACCAAATGGCTATTACTCATAACAAGTCATCACACAGAGTCCAGCCTTGAAGTACTATTAGTCAGACCAATTATCACTAAATGGCCTCATATCCTCTGATGTATCAACTAATTAAAGGGTAATTAATAATAATTTCATCTCATGGCAATGGCCACACCTGGTTGTCATAGAAGTTTGTTTGACATACTGGCCAAATAGTCAAGTCCAACATGCAACTGCAACTTTATGTTCAAAATCACCCGAAAGGACAGAAACCTACACTGCAATGACTTGTGGCCAATACACTTACATATATCTGGTCCTGCCCCTGATTTATAATTAAAATAAGCTATGCTAACCTTTTACCAAAATCCTTCCATCAGCCTGTGTTGTGTTTTGTTTTGGTTTGTTTTCGCTTTTTTAGGTCTGACCTTAGCTGAATGAACAAGGTGGTCTTACTGTTTTCCTAAAGAACAGTGCATAGTGTAATATGTTGGCATAATTGGGAGCTAGTAGTCAAGAGGAAACCAGGATAGAATTAGCATGAAGATTCAATTACCCCTTGTTCCCAGAGAGAGTTGTTTACAAGGATTAGAGTTAAGGTTATGGTCAAAATAGCAAGGAAAGATGCACACTGCAGCTTTCTTGTTCTCTAGCTCTATCTTCAGATGGAAACAAATTTGGGGTTCCACTTTCCATAGATAAATTAAAAGTTTATTACATAGAAGCTGATGTAAATGGTTAAACCTTTTAAGTGTGTATCTGAGTAAGTATTTTAGATGTATTTATAAAAATCTGGTTAAAGCTATTGTATAATATTTTCCAGAAGGAATAATGTACATTTGATATCATGTTTATTATCAGTTCATTCCATTTTATAAAGTCAACATCTTCAAACCCCTTATCAAGGTCTAACAGGTAGCTTGTTTGTAACCTATAAAGATTAATCGATGAACTTACCATAATTTGTTTCTAAAACAGCAGAACTAATTTCACTTAGCAATTTAATTAGAAATTGGCTAAAGGAATTTCATTTATAAGTAATTTCTAAAGGCAACAAAATATATTTTTATTTGAAAGATTATTAGCATTCTGATATGAGTATCAAAACAGATGGAAGTGAACACTCAGTCTTTGCATCTAAGATCTTTTTTCCGTACAAATGTTTTGAATAGACATGTAGAATGGACAGTATCACTTATTTACCACATTTTTAAAAGGTCTGGGAAAAACCAACCTAACATTACAGGCATCTCTGTACAGCCATCCACACACACATAGGCCCAAAGGTTTCCTAATCTTCATTTCCTAACTCAAGGCCCAGTATCTCGCCTCTTCAAATACCCTGACTCCCTGCCCCGGAGGCCTCATCTGTAGTATGAATCTGCAATGGCGCCACCATCACATCTTTGAAAGAAGCCATCCTTGACGGCATGTGTCTTGTAAGCCTTTCAGGATATTAAATAAGTATCTGAATCTGTGCCCATACTTTACACAAACTGACAAAAACTCCCAAGGATGTTTATCTTATAAATAAATATTAAATTACTTTTTGGGGAGCCATCATTAATACCACTACAAACTGTATTTAAAGCAAATAGTACCTAGCAATCAAAGTACATCTTTGTTAACATTATAGTTCTTGAAGCATTAAAACGTTACCTACTTTTACTTCTTAGCCTCTGCTCTCACCTCCATAATATTGTGTCCATTTATTTCAGTCTAAAAATGTGAGGCATACTCATATTTGGAGATAAAATCCTTGAGTAGTCATTAAAATGTTAATCCTTTTGGCAGTTCAGCATCTCAGTGAAATACTCGAGGCAGCTAAGCACAGAGGCTACCATCCAATTCGTGGGGCAGGCGAACATTTGGAGACCAAATTGTCGAGGGTTGTTTTTTAAACACAGGCAAACAACAGATTTCTTCATGATATGGAAGTGCTATCCATTTCTTTGGATATTTCTAGAGAGCTGCTTCTGTCAATTAAAATGGACAGCATGCACAGAGAACGCAGACAGAAAAATGACCACCACTTACATAGTCCTTGCCTCTGGGCCACTGCACTTCACGTGCATGACCTTATCACCCCTCTAAGTGATGCTAATATTGTTATCATCTTCATTCTGCAGATGCATAAACTGAGGCACAGGGTTAAGTGGTCAGTAAGGGCAGACTTCAAACCAAAGACTCTCCCAAGTTTGTAATACTAACCATGCAGTTACAGTGCCTGCCCTACAGCAAGGTTTCTTACCCTCCCCAATGCTGACATTTGGGGGCAGATAAGCCTTAATACTTTATTGGAAGGGTGAGAAAAGAGCTGCCCTGTGCAATGTAGGATGTTGGGCTGCATCCCTGGTCACTACCCGCGAGATCCCAGTAGCCCCCTTTCTCCAGTATGAACACCATGCACATCTGCAGACACTGTCAAAGCCTCCCAGCAAAGCAAAACCGCCCCTGATTGAGAACCACTGCCACTGAGCAGGGTTCAGCTTCCATGCACTGCTTATCAAAGCACACAGTTTCAGTGTAAGGGTAGGTCATCCATTTTCCAAATAAAGGTAATTATCATAGTTATGCTGGCCATATCATAGATGATTTCTAAAAAAAAAAAAAAGTAGATAAAATGCTAAGAGAAAAAATTAAGACAACATCCTTTCACTAATATCTTTTCTAGTAAACTCATTTCCCTTGGAGCCCAAACAGGGTGATCAAGAGATTGCTGTGATTACATCTTTGTACCAACAAAGATTGGTACAACGGTTGAAAAATTTTAAACTACAGTGCCCAAAAATGCCAGTTACTATTCCAGATTACAGGAGGACGGAATGGGGATGCTCCTGTTCATTACATCCCCTGAACCCAGCACATGCCCAGCACACAGTCATACTCAATAAATAAATAGCTCTTTAACAAATGAAATGACGGTTAACCTAGTATAGATTGTGAGTGCTCTATGGCAGGCCTCTGTTTGGACCTGACATGTACTACACTTTGCTTTAACTGGTGGCATGGATGCACGCATGACAGTATGCCAATCATATTTGTAAGTTTATTGAAGCCAGAAGGGATAAATAACACATTAGATGGAGAAGTAGGAGCAAAGGCTGATAGGACGGGCGAAATCTAACAAGACGAAATTTAACGTGAACAAATGCCAGTGAGGAAAACAGACCACGTGGAGGCAGAGTTGGCAGGCCCAAGGCCTCTCTCAGCTAAGGGAAGGCCGAGCTGGGACTCAAATTCGGGCCTCTTGATACCAACTCTTTCCTGGTTTTGCTTTGTCTTGGTCAGGACACACCTGACATGTCCTGTTCTGGTCTACTCTTCACAGCCTACCTGAGTCATATCTAGAAAATAGCCACTGGCCTACCAGGGCTCAAAAACATGCCTTTCAACAAGAGAAGCCGCTGAAGGCTTCAAAAATGGCCGACATGGCATAGAAAAGACTTAGAGGGCCCATAACAGTCATCTTCAAGTATCTGAATATCTTCACATAAAACAGAAATTAAATTTGTTCCGTATTGCCATGGAGAACTGAACCGGGACCCCTGAATGGAAACTACAAGAAGCACATCTGATCTGACTATAATGATGAGCCTCCTCGTGATGAAGTGTCCTACTTTGGAGCGACCTCCCCGGGGGAGTAGCGAGCTCTCAGTCCTCAGAGGGAAGCGTGCAGATGACCGGCCTATGGGAATCTTTGCACAGACGGGAGGATGCACCTGATTTTCTCCAGGCTGTTTCCTCACCCTCGTGTATATGAGCACTTTTTTATAGGCAATTCCTGACCTTGTAGCTATTCTCAGTAATTATGTAAATAAAAGCAATATTTCTGTTTTCTTTAATCCACATATTCAGAACCATAGGGGTAAATGCACTAAGCAGGAGACAGAATCTTACCATGTGCTTTATAGACTAAGAATCACTTCCTAAAGGTGCCAGGCCCCATGTAAGGCACATCACCAGCATTATCCCAGCTATTCCTGATAAGAACCCTATGAAGCAGGAACTGGTATCATCACCACGTTGTAACTGAGGAACCTGAGTCCCAGAGAAGTTAAGCAACTTGTCCAAGATCACACAGCTAGTAATTCCAGCCTTATTACTGTAACTCGAGAGAGTCCAATGTCACAAAGTCTGTTTTATAACCACTACATCACACCACCTCATCCTTTCAGAAGGGATACACTATTTTGTTTGAAATGATGGCAATTTCTAGAGTTTGAGGCAAAGACTGTTTAAACGCAAATACCTAAAATATCTTCCAAAGACTAAAGTACATCATTTAAAAACTTATTTGCTGTCTTCTATTATCTGTAATATTGTCCACTTCAAATAGTGCAAATTGCTATGGGTCGACTTTAAATGAGCAAAATAGGTGGGGTTTTTTTTTTGTTTTTTTTTTTAATGTCTATAGAAGAAAGATTGGTAATGGCATTTTGGACACTATTCTATAAATTAGAGAATTAGAAACCAGGACTCCAGGCTAAAATTAATAGTGTGAAAACAAGATTGATAACTTTCATTTCCACAGATTTAGGAAATTCTAATGGTCAAATGTTTTAGACAATGATATCATTAGAGATTGTACTGTCTTCTGATCGTGATTATCCTGTTGGATTATCTTCTGTTTTATGATTACTTCATTGGGTATTTCATAAAACCAAATGAATTTTTAAAACTATTTTCTCTGCCTTAATTATTCCAGTGCCAAAAAGACAAAGATCTGAGCCATTCTTCCAGAGAGCACTGGATTCGGCCTCCTTGTAACTCTGATGTAGTGGAAGGTAACTTCAGCTTTGCACATTAAATCTGGTGACTTTCATCCGTGCTCTTCCATGCTCACTGCAGACAGTAATTAGCCCCAAACATAAACACAGTTGAGCATTTGCTTTCTAAACTTACTGCTGCCCTGGTGCACACATGCGCTTCAACGCTTATTGAAGTCCATAATTCTATGTTTATCATTCTTGCAAAGCATCAAGGTAGTGGTGGGAGGCCACCCAAGTACTTATCCTGGGACTTAAAATGGCATCTGTGCAGCTCTCTGTAGGGTGGCCGTTTTGTCAAAAGGCAGGAGGCTTAGCTGGGCCCTATGGATCTCAGAGTTCTTCCTCTGCTGATGATTGGGGTCATCTGCTAATGAAATAGTCTCATGGTGTATGTTCACAGCCCACCCAGGCACATGTCTAAAATAGCTGAGCCTCTTATCATAACATTTACTCATAGAGGGATCATTCCACCATGTCAGATGGTGGCTTGAAGAACATTTATATGACTTTGTGAAGTGGAATGGAAATTACTGCACTGATGTTTTATTCACAGATTTCCCCTAGTTTTTACATTATTCCGTAGGGGGAGACTTTTTTTTATAAAGAGTATTTTTGATACACTTTATGGTGAGAAATATTCTAAATCAAGAACCAAGCTGTATCCTAAATGAACATGAGTCATAGGAAGCATCTCTACAATTTGAAGAAGTATGGAGCATAGAGAGTGAAAATATGAAGGCCTGCTGTCCATCAGACACAAACTACCCAGAATGTAGGATCAGAGGGGTTATTCATGGGAGTCCAAGAGAATAAACTAGGAATTGACCTGAGAAGGAAACTGTCCTATGAATGTTGAGGAATTTTACAGCCAAGTGGTGCTGCCAGTTCCTTGACCCTGGACGACCAAGCCCCTCGAGTCAATGCATGTCAAAGCCATATGGCGTCAATCTCTACCTTCATTCATAATTCTGAAAAGTGCAGCTGGCCTTAAGTCATGGTACCTTTAGAAGTTACTGGCAAGGGGATCTGAAAAATTGGAGCAGGAGTGAATGACATATAAAGGAGAAAAAAGAATGACCTCTAAGGCCAGGCTTTAGTCACCATAAGGGGAGGGAGGAAATGCATCAGTATTAGGAGTTTGTTTCATGATGATATCCCACCTACAAGTGAAAGAGATCTGCTATGTCCCTTCCCCATCCCAACCCCACCTTATTAAGGTCCTGTGGCAGACACGAAAGCTAACTCTTGCATCTTTGAGACAAAAGGAAACTTTCTATACATTTGGTGCTGGGTAAAATAAATATTTAAACCACATTGAAGGCATCAAAAATAAGTAACTGCAGTGACAAGTCACAGCCATATTGAACAATAAACAATTTATGGAAGAAGCTCAGGGAAAAAAATTTGTTTTTTAAAAAATTGAAAGGCATACCTTCTGACAAGTATTCTTTCTTTATGAGTGTAAGTAGCATTTTTCAAGGGACACAAAAATACTAAAATAAAATGCAGGTTTGACACACACTTTTCTCTTTGAGGCTTGGCAAGAAAAGGGCAGTCTAGGTAGATATGAAGTTAATTGCATAGTTTAATTCAATGATCATTACCTACACTAATTGAAAGAATGAAAATCAGAATCACGTGAAGTTGTAAATTATGCAAAATCATTTATATACTTGACTAAGGAAGTGTTCTGGGCCTTTGACTTGAATACAGGTAAGCCCAGGGATCTAGCAATTCGATTTTTAAAAAGATGAGCATGTCTCAGAAGTACAGTCCACATGCCCAAGCTTGAAAGTTTCTCATTTCCCTCCTGTCTTAGCTCAGCAACTCCCTCCTGGTCCCGCGGTGCTGGTGGGCCATACTCACCAGGGCAGAGCCAGGCTTACTTTCTGCTGGGTACACCAGATAACTCGATGGTTCATCAGTTGTATTCTTGTCCTTGTTCTTTGCTCCC
This sequence comes from Manis javanica, assembly GCF_040802235.1. Taxonomy (NCBI): domain Eukaryota; kingdom Metazoa; phylum Chordata; class Mammalia; order Pholidota; family Manidae; genus Manis; species Manis javanica. The sequence continues at coordinate 112,495,393 of NC_133164.1, forward strand.
ATAGAGCTCTGTGATTTTATAAAAGGATGGGTCGGATGGCAAGGAGCACCAGGAGGTGCCAAGAAAGTCAGCCCAGGAAGTTTTTGTCCCTGTAACACAATCCCAGGTCTAACAGACCCAAGACTGTTTGCCAATAACAAAAACACGTAAACAAAAATACCATCTCTCTTAAACATTTCTCTGGTTTTGGCACAAACTGGAATATAAATTCACAAGGATTCTATGCATGCAAAGTGAATAGGTGTCAACAAAGCTATAATTAAAGAGATGAGGTGCTGTCAATAAACTCGAAATAATGATTTTCCTTAGAGCAGCCACATTACATCTTACCTCTTCTCTACCCTTTTCTACATGGCCTGCCTCCAGAATAATCCAGAGTTTTCCCAGTATAATTCAGGAGGGGAAAACCCCTATGTAGCTCTTTAGAGACTAAGAAATTCAGACCACACTCTTCTTCCTTTTGAGATGAACATGTCCTAATGTTTTTTTCTAACATTTATGAGATATTTTTGGCCAATTATTTTCAACTGGCCTCCTTCCAGTGTTCTATGTATTTAAAGAACCCAATATAGTTTCAATGATTGGTGACTATAGCAATAAAAATGCTTCCTGGGTGAATGAGCGTTGCCTTTGCAAGAGGGGTTCCCCATGCCCTATTTCATGTGTTCACAGCCATGCACGTGCAACCCTTCATCAGGCTACAATTGATTTCATATTATTTCTTTGATCTACTGGGACATTTTAAGTCTCAACAAATGGCTTATAAATGAAAGTATAGGTTTTCCATGCCAAAAAAGTCCTTTCCTCATTCTTCCACTCTCAGGAACTGTTTCTGCCACAGCCTTGCTCATGTTACCCTCACTTCTTGAGGAAACCACATCTCTCTGAAACTTTTTCCTAATCCTTTTTCCCATAAGATAACACAAAACTGCTTCCTGAATGAGGCCTCACATGATTAGTCATAGATTTCTCTCGCCCATCCCCAAGACTCCCTGTACTAAACTATATTTGTGCACCGTATTTGCTCGCATTTTCACCAGTGATGGGGTTGTCGCAGGTGTGTATCTTCTCTCCCCCGAACTGAGTCATAACTTCTTCAAAGCAGAGACAGGATGTACCCCTTTTCTGTGGCACAGAGTTCCCCACGTGGAATGGTGGGGGCTCATTGACACCATGGCCTGGTGCAACGCCCCTAAACATTCTGCTGTGTCAGCGTGCTGGAATGTTCTGTGTCCAGAGTCCCAGTCAGCTCACTGTCAGATACACACAGCCACAGGAAGGTGGGGGCTCCAGGCTGTTACTGCCGTTTCAGGAAGGGGCGGGCTGCAGGGCTGGGAGGGCAGCTGCACAAGAGCACAGCTAGGGCTGAGAAGAAAATGGGAGGTGAGGAAGGGTGCGGAGAAGGAGCAACAAAGCAGAATTGAGTGGAAAAGGGGAAAAACGTTCAGCTTTTAAAAAATACGAATAAGTACATCTGATGTTCATTCCCTGGAATCTCGGTGTACCTTTGTGAGGTGCCAGAGAAGTTTATTTTTAAACTGCACCTATGCTGTGCTTTAAAGGTTTAAGATTGCTGGGGTTCAAATGTACAGTCTTCAGGAGTGGCTGAAAGACAGGAATTACCAGAACAACTAACCATTGTTAGTGGCTCTCTTCTCTGAATTTCAGGCACCAGGTGGCATTTTGGCAAATCTGTTCTCTGTGCCGCACCAGCTAAAAATCTTCTGTTTGACTTTCACCATCTGCCTCCTCCTAGCAAATTCAACCCAAATCCAAAATGAACAGGTGGATTTAGGTCCTGGAAGCTGGCACGTGCCCAAGGAAAACCTAGAGAAATTCATTAACTATTAGCAGTTTGAAATACTCATTTGCAAGTTGAACCTAAAGCACTGCCGTTATCTGAATATGGCTTCCCAGGTTGAAATGTATGAATGTGTGACATCCCGGAAATAGGATAATGTAGAAGGACTTTTAAATTCTTAATGAATATTTCCTATGGATCCCGTAATGATTCCATTCTTGTTTTTGCCGTGTAAAGAAGGATGCCCTGTTCACTGTTGTTAGCATACACTTTTCAGAGATTCACTCCTACACAGTATAGTGACAATTATTTTTCCATGAATATCTACAGATTCAGCACCTAGAGGTTCTGCACTGAGAATTAGAACATGTTCATTCAAGGCATATCTCTCCAAACTCAGAGTAAAAACCAAATGCAGCAAATTAAGCCAAAGTGCTATATAAACTAAATTGCCACATGCATGTGATAAACAAAGGGAAAATTATCAAAATGGGATGTTTTGGTCAACCTCACGTTGTAGCTCACCACAGTGTAGTTTGGTATGTATCTCCCCAAACTAACATGAGTTGAAGATTTAAGAGGATAACTAGACAATTAAGGCAATGATAGTATATCAGTCTACTAGGGCTGCCATAAAAAAATAGCATGGACAGCATGGCTAAAACAACAGAAACTTATTTTCTCATGGTTCTGGAGACTGGAAGTCCAAGATCAAGGTGCCAGCAGGGGGTATTTAGTGAGAGTTCTCCCCTCGAGTAGAGATGGCTGCCTTCTCACTGGGCCCATGCGATCTCTTTGTGTATGCGTGGGGAGAAAGACTGAAATGAGAAAGAGAAAGAGGAGAGAGAGGGACGGAAGAGACAGAGAGAGGTCTGGTGTCCCTTCTTATAAGGACACTAACCCTATCAGATCAGGCCCCACCCTTATGGGCCTCATTCAACCTTAATTACATCCTTATTCAAATATAATCACACTGGGTGGAAGGTTGGGGCTTCAAGATATAAATTTGAGGGAGGCACATACATTCAGTCCATAACAGTGACATTTCAACCAATAAAGCTTATTGATGTATCTGTCACATTTAGACTGCATTAAGGAATTCCGGAATGCTGTTTGAATCTACTGAGTTTAAGTTGCTCTCCAGTGGTCACATAGTAGCTGACTAGCCTGAGACTGGATGCCAGGACCCCATGCCGCTGTGCTTGCCAGTACAATACAGTGCCCTACCGTCTTCCCCCGAAAAGTGCCTCTCAACTACTTAGGCAGCCAGTGCATTTCATGTGGCTTAGGAATGTCTTTTTGTGTCCAGTCTTAAGAAGTATCCAAAGAATCTAGGTTTTTCTCTCCATTCTATTGCACTTTTAAAATTTGTTTTAGCATATAATTACTGCTGATCTCCAAGCTCCATTCTCCTTTTCTGGCAGAACACTTAACCTTCTAACAAAACTGTACTCTCTTCAATAACCCAGCACCAGGTTCTAGGACTGGACTCCCACAGGTCTTGAGTTGATGTGTCAAGGTAGTTATGTAGATGGAAGGGAATCAGGCAAGACCCCTTCCTCAGTCAAAAGGAACCAGAAGTGGATGGCTGAAGCTTGTCATGCGTGCCCTGGAGAGAGAAAGGGTGCAGTGGAGCTGAAGTTCAAGGCCATTACTGTGAAGCAGTATTCAGGGTACCATCTTGTAACCGCTATAACAAAAACACCCAGTGGCTAACACAATGATAGTCTACTTCTTGCCCACATCACAGTTCAACTTCATGCGAGGGGGGCCTTCCAAGCCCTCTTCCTCCAAGCGGTGATGCAGAAATTCAGGCTGCTTCCATCTTGAATTCTCCTCTCTAGGACCTCACCTAGGGACAGAAATCTTTGCTCGAAGTCAGCAGAGGAACAAGGACAGAAAGTGTGAAGGATCTTTCAGAATGTTTTCTAATTAGTAATGAAAATAAGAAATTCCTTTTCCAGCTGCCTTTCATTGACCAGAACCCCACCATAGGACCCCAATTGTCTAGGAAGAAGAAATGGGGCTCATGAGCATCTCATGAGTCAAACAAAAATTTCTTCACTGCTAAGAAGCATCTTGGTGGTTAGGTGAACTCATCTGGGTTGGTGGCACTGGGGACAGGGGAATGGGCTGGGAGAATACCAAGTAATTTCCCTTTAGCTGAAGTATGAAATTCAAACTCCTGGTACAACATAGTGCTGTATGATGGCCAAGTGCACTGTCGCAGCAATCAAACCAGGTAGAGCTAATGCTGCCAGGCCCAGGATCACACACTAAGAACCACTGCCCATAACCCGCCCCACTTCCTGTGCAAGTGGCTCTCACCTGATGATTCGCCCCCACAGCACTGCTTGGAGGTTTAGCCAGCAGTGTAGGAGTCTGGCTGGCTTCAGATAGCTGTTCCTGACTCTCTCTGAGCAAGTTACTTAAATTCTTGAACAAGGTACTTCATCTCCCTGAGCAAGTTCACTCAGTTGAAAAGTGGGAGTAATGATGCTGATCTCAAAAGAATTACATTTGATACATATAGAGCATTTTGCACCTGCCCTGACACATAGGGAACACACAATAAATGGTAACTGCAAATATTAGGAAGATAGGAACTACGTGTAGTTTACCTCTAGCCAACAAAATAACTAAAATGATTTTTCAGGCAGAACAGGTCTAGGATAGTTTAAAAAGCAGCGGGTTTGGAATTCCTAAACCTGTGGCCAAGCTGTGTGACTCTGGTCTTTCTAACATCTTTCTTTAAAATATATTCCTATTACTTCGGTCATGAGATTGATGGCACGACTACCTGCGTCATGACAGAACATGGAGGAGCATCTAGCACAGTTCCTGTAACACAGGAAGTACTCATGCGGGTCGAGTAGCCACGATCAAGTTCCCACCCAAATGGTCTAAGATGCAAAGTAACATTTCAAATGATAAGAGTGAGACAAAGCCATCTTAAAAAAACATGTTTTGAAAGAATTATTACAGTTTCAAGCAGATGCTTATTAGGGTGATTTTTTGATCTCCAACCTTCATCACCCCTCACCCCCATTTGAGAACATCTCCTTGATGCCTCTATTCAAATGATAATCACTGTGCAAAAACCCAACGTCTTTTCATTCAGGAACTTACAGTACACATCCTAATAAACCATAATGAACTGAAGATGCGAAGACAACTGGATAAACAGGCTCTCTCTCCAGCTGTCATGTCTGTCTGTGACAGCAACTGGTATTTCATTGTAAAAGATGCTAATTTCAATCTGAGCTGTGGCAGTGTTAAGAGGAGCATAAAAGGAATTCTTGATTATCTATTTCAGTAACTGTGGTCCCTGGGGATACGATTGGAAACTTCAGATCACATATGGCAAGAGTACTGTGATAAAATATGCATCAATGAAGCTTCACGGTTATGATAATAAAGAAATGGAAAGTTTTGCCCTCTACAATAACTATGGGTGGTGGGTATTTCTCTTTTTACTCTTTCTGAAGGCCTTATAAATGACACTTGCTACACCAATAATTTACATCATACCTAGACCACCATCTCATTTCTGTAACTGTTCTGTCAAATCCCTGGGGGTTTATCATAAAACTGTTTCAAACAATGATGATCTTCCCAATCTAAGTGTAAGAAATAATAATTACGTTAGCTGCTGGACCACATTAGCTGCCAATCAGATTAAGCAAACACTAAGTATTATTTCAACTTAAATATCATTGTTTATTAGCATTGGTCAAACTAAGGGAGGCAAAGTTCTCAGAGATGCAGAGCACACATAATGAGGGGAGAAAGGAGTGGGGCTAAGATCAGGGTGACCACCATCTGTTTTTGGAAATGGGACATTCTTTATTTTTAAATTATGTTCCTCCTATTTGCAAGGCAGGCAGTATTGCAATGAACTTCCTTATCTTAAATGGTGATAATACTAGGTGATTAAGTTGGAAAGGTTAATATTCTTACTTGGCAAAATTAAAAGTTAGTAACTTTAACTCCTCTTTCTCTATTTTGACAAGTTCTTGAAATCTCAAAATCTGGAAACCAGTTGGACCCTTCCCTATTATCCCAGCACAGATCTGTTCCATTTGTAGAAGCTCTCATTGTTAGAGATTTACTCATTTTACTGGTCCAAAATCTGCCTTCATATATTTGCAACCCTGTTTCAGTCATCAAGTGCTATACAGAATAATCCTCAGCCTTGTGGCTGTAACAAGAGCTCTTCAAATAAAGAAAAGCAGCATGGTCTCCCAGCTCACCTCCAGCCTAGTAAGCCCATCTCTGCCCGTGGATTCCACGCCATGGTGAGCCTGCTAACAGTCGCTCTCTCACTTCTAATCACCTCAGGGATTGGGCCCCTTCAAAAGATGGGTCTGATACATCCATTTCCAGCTTAGAAACATGCATTTAATTGCCTAGAGAACCCAAAGTTTTCAGAACAGCATTAGCTTCTCTACCATCCATTTCCAAACACGTTTTCTCTCCCACAATATTGCCTCTTGTACAACACGCTCCAGTGCGTATCCTTCCCTCTGTTCTTAAGATTTTTTCTGACCCTCGGGCTTCTCTCCTAAATGCTGATCTCTAAGTGTGACTCTTCAAAGTCCACCTCTTCCACAAAACACTCTCAGATCCAGAGGTTGATACTCCCTTTTCTGTCCCCTAGATTCCCATACAATGGACTTCATACTGCAATACCAGCACTAGTGTCTTATTTATTTGTGTTCCTGCTGGTTCTAATAGGACATTATAAGATCTGTAATTATACAGACAGCCTTGCTTACTTTTGAAAACCTTACAGTATCTGCCAGAGTGCTTTGCACATTGTTCAATGTTCATTAAAATTTCTGTTTGGCTAACACAAATGGTCCCTTGAATGCACAAAACCTATCAAATACCCTTTGACTACTAGTCCCCAGTTTGTCAACCCCAAACCCCACTGAGATCTCTCTTAATCTCCACCTATACTGTCCAATATAGTAGCCACTAGCCACATGTGACTATTTGATGTTAAACTCACATTAATGAAAGTTAAATAAAATTGAACCTTCAGTTCTTTGGTCTCACTTGCCGTATTTCTAGTACCCAACAGCCACAGTGGTTAGTAACTATCATACTGGACAGCACAGATACAAAACTCTCCATCATTGAGATGGTCCTGTTGCAGAGAAAGGTCTAGACCCTGTTCCAGTAACAGAAGTACTACCTTCCTTGCCGTGTGATCAGCCACATCACAGAGTTGGCAAATACTGTACAAGCCTAAGTAAAATCTCCAGGTCTTTTTTGAAAGAACAGCTTTCGATCTAAATTCCCTTGCTATTGTACTTAGACAATGACATCTGGGGATCTAAAGGTAATTCCCCCCTCCTGCCCCCCATTAAACCCTAATATCTTTCCATTTTATCCCATCTGTCCAGCTTATCAAGATTTTTAGTTTTTAATTCTGGTATGTTTGGGGCTATTCTATCCTAGGTTTTAGTTACCTACACATTTTTAAGTAATTCTGACTGCACATTCATTGTTGATAAAAATGTTGCCGATAAGTGAGGCGACTATATAATTTCCCATCCAAACCAGGACACTTTTCAGCGTGAAGTGGAATTTTGTAAGAAATTATGCTGAGACACAGGCATTAAAATGGGACTGTTCAAGGCTCACTAGGATGGGTGGATCTTTATCAATGAAAGATCACGTCCACAACTGACAAGAACATCCTCCATATTAAGACTGAGCTAGTAATCAAAATCTGTTAATACTTTGACTAAATTTTACCTAATTTCAGTACATATCACCCATTTCATTCATGGGGCTATCATGAAAAATAAAATATCTTGAGTTCTTACTGTTTTCAACATTCAGAAGTGAACCTAAACAGCATTTTTTTTTTCAGGAAAGAAGAAAACACAATAGAAATGGAAATTAAATACATGTATACATTAGATAAATAAGAGTAGAATAAATGAATACAAAGTTTGGATATAGTATCTTCCTTTCTATTATACAAGGACTCCCAGAGGTTCACAAAAATCTGCCTTGCATGTGACAGGTTAATGATAACTTGTAGCTCCATTTTAAGATTTGTAAAATGAACACTTAGTACTTTTGCTTGGGAAAGTTGTTCAACATTCAGTACTGTATTTGTCAAAGTGTCAATTTGAAGAAAACCTACAGCTCATAGTGGTCACTAACTATTACTTGCCATTCATCTATGGCAATTGGGTCAACCAAAATCCTGGTAAAATTCTAAACCATGTAACACGTGCCCTGATATTTTTGAAAAGTAAACACAGAAACAAGTATAGATGCTTCAGAAATGAGGAAGATGATGTAGCACTGCTAAACCCACATAAAAGTAAACTAATATGAAGATTTATGTGGAAGTCTGTTTTCATGGATTTTATGCAAAAGTATGAATCAATTTGGGCAAAATCTGGACAGGAAGTCCCATAAATTAATGCAGCTAAAAGTCAGATAAAGGTCATAGCATAAGACTGAAGGAAAGAGATGGAAGGAGAATGGCAGACTGAAACCCGGAGAGAGGGACCCCGTTTGGCTCCACCCCGAACTAGCCCTCTAGTCAAGGCACCCTTAATCTCTGCACCTGTTTCCTCCTTCATTTGGGGAAACAGTTCTTGGCCCCAGGGGATGACCCAGGCCAGAGAAAGGAGGGACCCCACCCCTCAGAGTCTACACAAGCAGACTTGAACCCAAGATTTTCCAGCTTTAAAATTCTGTAATGCTACATGTAAGTTTAGGAGGAAATACTTAATGTGCCTCATATCCGTCGAAAATACATCTCACTGATAATTAGACTCTTTTCAGAGTTTATTTCTTGGAACTCTACAATGTGTAGCAAGTATATATAATCCATCTTTTCTACTTTGAAGACATTTTTAGGGCACATAATATTACTCCACTTACTTATTTTTTCATGTTTTTCTCATATAGATTATTTTTCCTTCAACTTGAAGTCAGATATTTGTAATTAGGTATCTTTATAAGTGAAATAGTATTTTGACAAAATTTTACTTCTATTGACCTTTAATAATACTAAAATGAAGCTTACATTATCTCTTAAGAAAATACTTATTTATCTCCGCAGACTAAATAAATAGGGGAAAACAACTTTCTAATCCATAATTTGTGAGTTGAACATAGATTATCATTTTATTTGGGTCCCTACTTTAATTCCCAAGCTAATAGCAAATCACAGGCAGTTAAGAAACTCAATTTGATCAATTTTTCTAAGTCCCTTGTTTTTCATTAAGATGATCCTTAAGGCAGGGGGCCTTCAATTACTTTGGCAGCTCTGGTTAATGTTTTAATGATCCCTAGCAAGGGAAACAAGAAAAGGAAAAAAATGAAGTGGAGGGAGATTACAATGGTGAGGAGAAGCTGGCTGAGACAGGGAGACAGAGTACATAACCACTAATTAACTCTCATCATTTAAACATCTGCAAGCTAAAAGGAGACACCCAAGTACCCCTGCACTGCTGAGCAGTCTTCCAAGTATTTGCTACAAGGAATAGCCCCTAATCCTGTATCCTCGGACAAGCAAGAACTTGTCAAACAGCCTGGCTAATAATACTATTACAACATCTCATTTTTGAGGGCATAACTTTGATTCTGACTTGATGGACAGATTTTTTTACCTCCAGTATTTTCAGCCCTTCTCTTCACTGAATTATCATTTATCATTGACTTCAGAATAACTAAAATACTTGTCGTAAAACAAATGGAAGGAACAACGTCATCTCTTACAACAGCCTTCTAACTGTTCTCTGTGCTTCCACCTTGCCCCTCTGCTGTCTAATTGACACACAGCTGAGTACTCTCCAAGAACAGATTATATCACTCATTTGCTTAAAACCTTCTAAAGACTTGCTATTGCAATTAGAATGAGATGCAAAAATCTTTATTGTGGAAATAAACCTTACACGATCTGGCACATGACTACTTACACTTTCACTGCATGAATTAAGAACCCAGCCATAATGGCTTAAACATGGTAATAAACAAGTAAAAGATGTAAGCATTTTACCCTTAACCAAGTAAGAGGTTTACTTTTTTCTCATGTAACAAAAGGTCTAGAGAAAGGAAGGGCAAGGCTGGTACCACTGCTCAACAGTCATTAAAGAACCCCTGTCTCTGGCTTCCAGCTCCGCCATCCTTAACATGTGGCTTTTGTCCTCCACAGTTGCAAAATGGCTAGTCTTATCTCCAGGCACTGTGTAGCATATTCCAGGCAGGAATGAAGAGAAAGTGCAAAGTATGAAAGTACTACACACCAACTGAGTCTGTGACTTCTAATCAGGAAAACACTTGTTTTCCTAGAATCCCTGCCCAGGAGTTCTATCTCATTGTTCAGGACCTCATAAGGCTACGCAACAGGAGAAAATCAAGTGTTAGGACATTTTTGTTACTTGATTTCCTAATCTCCTCACTCCATTCTCCATACTCCAGCCATTCCAGTCTCTCTGTCTCTCAGACACTCTTTCCTTGTCCCTATCTCTTGATCTTAGTTAGCACCTGTGGTTACTCTTTGCTGAACTTCTTTCCTCTAACTGGCTGCATGGCTCCTGCCCTCACATCATTCAGACCTCTGCTGGTGTGTAAAAGTCAAGTCCTACAGGCAGCTTTATCTGGTCCCAGTAGCAAGCACAATCTCCATGCACCCTCCCCATTTTATTTCATTTTTATTGTCATTTTATTTTCTTAGTAGCATTTCTTGATATTTGAAATATTTTCTTTTTTTTATGTGCTTATTGTCTACCCCCATTAGAATATAACCTCATAATAATGAAGTTTTTCCCTGTCTTTTCCCTGCTACATTCAGTGCCTTGAACAGTGCCTAGCAGAGGGGAGGTGCTAAGTTAGCAGTTTGATTCTGACTTGATGGACAGACAGATTTCTTGACCTATCCAATATTTTTAGCCCTTCTCTTCACTGAATTATCATTCATCATTGACTCCAGAATGACTAATAGCATAATGCTGCTTGAGTCTACTTGAATTTTTAAATTACGTTCATGTTTTCTTAAATTTCCATATTGTTTCACTGGGTTTGATAAGCATGACTTTCTTGGTCAAAGGTATTTGAGGAAATGATTTCCAGTTGTTTGGTATACACATTGGACTTCTGACTCCCCCATCATTTATAAGCATCCGCTTTTAATTATTCTAACTCTTTGTGCCATGAACAATTTTTCACATTTTCTGAGTGACTCTGTAGTCTAAGGACTATTATTCAAAATAGGTCTTGCACTCTTTTCTTTCTTAAAGTTCAAAAGCATACATTAAATAATACCTCAAAAGCATCTCTACATCCTTTATAAAATGAACAGTTAAAAAACATTGAATTTTCACATTCTACTGTCAGACAAATCTCTACATCTTTGAATATAAATGTTTTTCACTGTCTGATTTTGGTTCTTGATCCAAACTTGGTAGACACTGTAAATGACTTTAATGTGACTTAAGCTCAATCTCTTTTTTGCATCCCCCATAGTAACATTTTGCAGAGCCCTACAGAGGGGCTCAATTATCCTTATCTCAAAGATTTAACATTTATTATGCTCAAAAGCTTCTAAAGATTTTTTTTGACTTAGATTTTTTTCCTTTATATTCATTTGTCCCACTGCAGGGACCAAAAGCTAAGACAGCAGAGGAAAAAGAAAAAAAAGAAAGAGAGAAAAAAGAAAAAAAGTTATACCAAGTTTAGAAATCTTTTTCCCTTTCCTTCATGAGCACACATGAGAACTCTTTCATGACCAATCTTGTAAAAACTCAGTTTTCTTTTCACTCTAACTTCACTGAGGAAGGGTGGAGATCATAGATTATCCAGGTAAAGTAGAAGTAAAAATTGTGCTAAAGTAAGATACTTCCTTCTTGAGAAGACCAAGGCATGTCACATTAAAAATAAATCATCAAATGGTCCCATCCCTGAGGTTTCTCTCTAAAGAGATAAGAAGCTGTGGATACATTGAGGAGAGCTGAAGGCTTTCCTTATGGGTGAACCCAAATGACCCCTCTGGCCTTGGATTCGAGTCACTGGGAACCAGGCGTCATCCATCATTACTCCTTCCCCAGCAGCCCCCAGTCCATGGCTAAATGCTCGGTTTAGCATCAGGCCCTGGCTCTATCCCTTTGCACAGACTGACAAGAGACACAGGCACTGGCCCTTGAGCAAGGTAAACTCTTCCAGGAGATTATAGAATAATTATTCGCATCATCCCCAAGAAACAGTGATTGTCAGACTTCAGGGTATGCAAGAATTACTCTACTTTCATTGAATAAGGGTGGGAACCAGGAAAGTAGAAATAGTGCTAAACTAAGATTCACTATTTGATAGGAGGGATGCGAAACCTGGGAACCTGCATTTAACAAACTCCCTGGGTGATTTTGCAATAGATGATCTGGAGGTGTTGAGAAAAAGTGCCCCAAACTATTTAAATAGGCAAAAGAGAGGGACACAGCTCATACTTTGACAATTAGGCCTATTCTCAATAATTGGCAGTAATAGTTATTAGCAGGATGGAAAACAAAATAAAACAGCATGGATGTGAATGAATAAATGAAATGTTTTATTCACTAACATTTATGGACAGAATACAAAATGAAAGAAATAATCCCTCCCCTGGAAGTGCTCAGTGCCCTGCACGATACACAAGCAGCCAGCACCCCCAGTGGACATGCATAATGGGGAAACGCAGGGCAGTGAGCGTGAAGAGGGAGGGCCAAGATCTACGGAACATCTAGGCTGTGCCAAGCACTGCAGAGAAGGTGCCCTGCATGCTCTGCCTGGCGACACGGAGTCAGACCTCAGAAGGGAGTGAAGAATGAATACAAATTATCACGAATACAAATTTACCTGGTGACTAAGGTGGGAACATTCCAGGGAGAAGGGACAGAGGCAAAAGGACCCAACACATTTCCAGTTCTGCTTGCCCCAGGGCTGGGCACATGGAGAGAGCATTTCCTCAAGGTGCCACCAAACCATGAACATTTCTCTCCACTCAAAACTTTCTCTTACTGAAGTCTGCAGTAATCGTATCATATTTGCCACACTTACATTAGCAATGTAGAAGTGACCATCATTTCTGCCTCAGAATTTCCAAGTAGATGTGCAAGATACATCTCAGTTGGGGTCCCTGACACTCTATCATTACAGTGAACAATTTGGTTATCATTCAGACTAGTTCTCTGAATGTGTCTAACAAGCCCTGTATGGTGACTACAAGTGTTTCAAATAGTTTGCAAAGGCAAATTCCACTCGCTTTGTTCCCTCAGCTAGATGCATGCTGCAAGTTAGTAGGAGACGCTCGAGGAGGAACGTATTTAATAGATTCTAGCATTGTCAGTGCTGTTTGCTTGAACAAAATTTTAAAACAAAGGGGCAAACTGTCTTTCTAGGAGATTTGACAATGCTTATTGTTTTTTTTACTATCAGTGCTTTTTTTCCCCTAATAGTTCAATTTGCTTTATTTTTGTTTTGAGTTTTACCATCTAAGATAAAGGAGAATTAACAATTCTTGAGCTAAGAACAGAAAATAACAATTTAAATAACACATCTCTCTGATCAGTCACTCATTGGTTACAGTAATCAAACAGAAAAAGCATCAGAGGCCACCTACGTGCCAACTAGAGCTGTTCCCTGACCAGCTAAGTATAGAAACTAGGAGAAAGTGTTCATAGACTTTTATAGCAATTTGACAGAGAAATATGTTACATACTAAGTTTAAAATAGGCTTACATATTTTTTCCATTTTGTTTTTTTACCAAGTCACTTTTGTTGTATTTTATAAAAGCATCAAAGCGTAACAGATAAGAAAATAAAACCAGCCAATCTATCAGCACAGATGGTTCGAGATGCCCTGATATAAGAAAATCCTCAGACCTATAATAGTTACAATATTAATTTACAGTTGCACAGAGATTTGTGTTTTTCAAACATTCCCTTGATAGCATTCACTTGCTAGCAACCTTAATGGTTCATCTCCATTTTACAGAACAACAAATTCTTCCCCAGAGAGGTTAAGTGATTATGCCTTTACAGGACACATAGCAAGTTAGAGGCCAACCTTGGACCAGGGCCCATGGCTCCTTACTCTAAGGGTTTTCTTCTCTCTACCGTAACTCAAAACCATCACTTAAAAAAATGAAGTTTCAGAAAATGTAAGAAAACCTACCAACATTAGGAAGAAATGTTTTAAAATGTTTCTAGGGCATGGCTCAATGCAGTATTTCAAAATTCTTTTCTGTTGATAGACCATTTTAATGCCAGCAGAGACATTAAGGATGCACAACTCACACAGCTCTCCTCCTATTACTACACAGATGGAAAAAACAGAGACCTAAATATTGAGTGCTACTTTCGGCAGAGCCAGGGCTAAAACAGATGCTTGGACTCCTGGTCTAATGTCCTTTTCGCCTGTAAGCACCACCTCATTTTTTTTTTTTTTTTGAGAGGGCATCTCTCATATTTATTGATCAAATGGTTGTTAACAACAATAAAATTCAGTATAGGGGGATCAATGCTCAATGTACAATCATTAATCCATCTCAAGCCTAATTCTCGTCAGTCTCCAATCTTCTGAAGCATAACGAACAAGTTCTTACATGGAAGCACCACCTCTTTTATTAATTAATTCAATACATATTTATTGAGAGCCTACAGCACATCAAGGGTTATCCTCTTGCGGCCTGCATCTTAGTGGGCACAGACAGATGATAAATATACAATAAAAGTTCATTAAACATGTTAGACAGCAATCAGTGCGATGGAGGTAACGGGAGGAGAAAGGTGAGCCGCAGTTTTAAGTAGCCCAATTATGGTGACATCATAGAGTATCTTTAATGCACATTACATATATGCATATATAATTTATTTTCAGTTTCTTAGAAACATCATCACTTTTGGCCGATGATGGAAATGCATTAGGAGCAAAATCATAGTTCACCAACCTTTACAAAAGGTAAAACCTTTTGAAACAAGATACTGAAGATTTAAATGCCCCCAAAAAGTTCTATGTCATGTCTTTGCCACCTTTATGATGCAAAGAGCAGAGATGAAAGGGAGCAGATGCCCCTTTTTAGGGTTCATTAACAAGTGTTCATCCTGCTCCCCTAACATGCCTGGATCTGTGCGTTTTATTATGGAGAAAACAAAAAGAAGATATTTGGTTCTGTGTCTGAGGAGTTTACAACCCAGCTTGATTGGTATAAAAAGGACATACTTAAAACATTCCAAGAGCCACTTGGGATAAAACTGAGCAATAGTGGCTGTTAGCATGGAGCAAGGCCACTGTGGGGCACATTGAGGAACTTCACAGAAGCCCTGGGCGGGAACCCCTTTTTTAGGCAGCTTTCAGCTCCCCAAATTTTCCTACTAAGGCATGCCACTCTCCATCAAATAATGTAACAAGCATGCAGTAATATCATCCTCTCCATTGCAGCTAATTTATAGAGAGGGGAAAGAAAGACTATTTCTCAAGGTTAAGAACTAAGACTAAGAAAAAAATGAATAAGGTACAGGGAAATAAAAACAGCTTTCTTTTAATGTGTTTGGCATTATTTCAATTAACAAATGAAAAGGCATGTTTCAGTACATTTTAACTATTTTCTTTGGGCTGAAAGAGTCTCAATCTTGAATATGTGCATGGCCTAAGGTGATGCTTATTTTGTGGGCTTTTGCTCCATGAGAGAGAATAATGAGTTACTGTGGATTTATGAAGAAGGCCTATAAAATTTTATTTTATCTTACGTAAAACAAGAGTCAGGGAATTCATCCGACTGGATGATACTAACAGCCTTTTATTACATCAAAGTCGGTGGTAGCTTATAAAGGAAAAACTGGCCTTTGATGGTGTGTGATTTCATAACTGAAATCAAATGAGATGGACAGTCCTCCCCTGGGTGATTCTTCATATTGTTTAAAAAAAAAGACAGGAAGAAAGAAGGAAAAGAAGTACCAGTAATAAAACTCACCTTCATAAAGTGTAGTGCTACTAAGATCCTACAGGTGGCGCCAAAGTGAGAACATGTTAGAATGGCCCAGACCTGCACCTTCAGTCCCACTCACAATGACCATCTGTATAATTATATTTTAATTCATTTAAATTCTTTATACTTATAACAACTATTAGGCAAAAAAAGAAAAAAAGAAAATGATAAATCTTTGGCAATAGGAAATACTTGGGAAATGAGTCATTCTAAATAGCTAAGCTAAAGTTGAGGTTTTACATCTTTAATCTTTAAGCATCTAAACTATTTTTATTATCTGAATTTGGATAGAAACCCCATTTTGTTAACTAGGGAAAGCTTGTGCTTCCAAAGTATTTTGTCTCCACTTTCAGGGCATTTAACTCACTATCTAGAAGTTACTTCTTCTCACATCTGTCTGCCACTCCCGATAGTGTATGGACTCTCCTCAGCAGCAGGAAGTACGCCTCCTTCACCTTCACTTTGCCCAGAGAAGGTGACTGATAACTTGTGGAACCAATCAGCGGTACCCTTACCATGAGGAGGGCAGTGCCTTCAAAAAGATTCTCTCGATGAAGAGTCAGATGTCATTTATGAACATCCCGTACTGAGCTGGACTATACCACAGATCTTACCTCGGGCCCTACTCAGGACTGAGGGGCTATTTGCTATATTAACTGATCCCAGAGACTGTGGATTTTTAAAGTCTTATTCTCAGTGTGAGAGTTTTAGCTATTTCTAATCTACTGGGAAACCACACTACCATGCTCTTTTCAGATGCCCTGGCATAGTGATGCATTTCCAGTGATAGTCTCAGTTGTAAAAAAAAAAGGGTCCCGTGAGTAAAAATACAAATTTTAATGAAAGAATTTTGTGAACTCTCCTGTCAACTCAGAACCACCCTTCCCTCATTTTTAAACTGATTTTTGGTTCTCAAATGTGCACCAGAGAGATGAGGTTGGTGACTGATTAGTTGAAATGTTGTTTTCTAAACCTAAAAACTCTCATAGTTATATAGTAGGTTTACAGATACCTGGAAATTGAGTCCCTTACCAAGTAAATGTTTTCTTGGAATTCATGGATCCTACAAACTTACAAACTAGTGAAATAGTAAAATTCACATTCCAATGTGACACAATGTTTGGCCACATACAAGACACTGAACTTCTTCAGTCTTCCTACAAAATAGAACTGACCTTCTAGGAAGTGCTTAATATGTATAAAGTATTTAAAACTCCTTAGGTAAAAACTTTTTGGTAGAAATATTGGAGTTTTATTGTTACATTTATAACTTCTTAGTAAAATACTATTTGTAGTACTGCACATGTTAAGCCTCTTGTTTTACATACATATTTTCGAATTTGAGCCTCATGATCATTCAGAAATAGGCTCTTGTGAGATCTTTATCAATTAATCTGTAATATTAAACTCTTAAATTTCATTTGATTCTAAAACTGGCCTCCTGAATTCTTTTATCCTAGGTATTATTCATTTCTTGTGTAAATGTCAGGGGCCAGAGAAAAATAAACTCACATTCTGCCATTTGGTATAAAGCAAGGATTCTAAACCAACACCATTAGTATAGTCAGTATTTGTGGTAAGCCCTGCAAATACTCAGGATGTTTTTTTCAGGTTTGAAGGAAAGGGCTTCTGCTTCCCTTATGGCCTTCTTTTGACAATTTTAAGTTTCCTTAGACTTTATTATAAAGTACATCAGTTATACAGTTTAGAAAATTTAATGTTTGCAATATGAATGTTGCATTATTTCTCTAAGATATACATTAAAGAAATGGACATGCTCAAATTTTTCTGTTTTTTATAACAGGTGTTTGATTTTTTTTTAAAGACTAGTAGGTAGCATAAATTACAAAAATAATGGGACTTATATTTCTTAATTTTTAATGTGAAATTATACTATAATGAGTAGCCAGATAATTTTGGCATGGGCATGCCTTAATTATAATTTTAAAGCATTTGTTATACAGATTATTGTAGAAAAATTTGAATGCTACTTAGAGATTTATAATGTTGCTGCACCTACACACAATTTTTTGGAATTCCTTTTTCTAATTTTGTTTACAAAGTGGAACAAAGCAGAGAGTGTAAAAAAAATCTCTTCTTGCATGATTGTTTGTTACCTAAAGATTATCTATTAACTGTTACTTTATACAATGTTTTATAAATTACTGTGAAAAACTATAGAATTACAGAGGAGGCTTGTGGGAATAAAGAATGAATGTATTAGGACTCAAACAGGTTAAGTAATTCCTAATTCTTAGTGTACTAATGGCCATCTGTGATGTCACTTGAGAGCTAGCTCCAGGATTGGGAAGTAACTTCAGAGAAGAAGAGAGAAATAAAAAACTGGGTCCATTGTGTGCCTTAGTATAAAGGGCTTCTCTAGCCTTTTTAGAGAAGGTACACGGTTTTAAAACATTTCCTGTTAAGTAGAGCAAGGAAACATCCTAAAAAGAGTTTGCAACTCTTAAGGAACCAAGAGGAGAAGCCGCATGACAGCTTCCTTTAAAAGTGTTTTACATGTTCTCTAACATAGCAGACAGGAACAAATGAGCCCAAAAGCTTTGAACCCACAAGAAATAAAACAAGAACAAAAGGAAGCCAAGTAGAATCCTGAAGAAATCAGATTTCATACCTAAGAGAAATTAAACTCACTCACTGCAGAGGGTTTCTATGGCTGCCGTAACAAATGACTGCCTGGTGGCTTAAAACAACACACACTTGCTATCTTACAGGTCTGTAGTTCAGAGGTCCAAAATGGTCCCACTGGCCTTAAATCAAGGTGTCGGCGCAGCTGCGTTCATTGCTTTTCAGAGGCTCTATGAGAGAATCTGTCTCCTTCCCTTTTCCAGCTTCTAGGGCTGCCTGCATTCATGGCCCATGGTCCCGTCTACCTTCAAGGTCAGCAGCGGCAGGTCACGACTTCCTCTCACTGAATCACTGTGACTCCTCTGCCTCCCTTCTCCACATTTAAAGGACCTGTATTAGTTTGCAAGGGCTGCTGGAACAAAGTACCACATACTTATGGTTCAAACAACAGAAATAATCCTGCCTCACAGGACTGGAGGCTAGGAGTCCAAGATCCAGGTGTCATCAGAGCCAATGCCTTCTGACTTGTCCAGGCCTCTCGTCTCAGCTCACAGATGTGCCTTCACACTGTCTTCCCTCTGGACCTGTCTGCGTCCTAATTTCCTCTTCTTATAAGGACACTAGCCATATTCCATTAGGGCCCGCTTTAATACCTTATTTTAACTTGATTATCTCTTCAAAGGCCCTGTTTTCAAACAAGGTCGCGTTTTGGGGTTAGGACTTCAACATGTGAATTTGGAGGGGGGGGACACAATTCAACCCCTAGCAGGACCCTTGTGATGACACTGGGCCTTCTTGGCTAATCCAGGATAATCTCTGTAAGATGAGCTCAGTTAACAAACCTAACTCCATGTGCTTCCTTAATTCCCCCTTTGCCATATAACATAACATATTCCTAAATCCTGGGGCCAGGACATGGATGTCTTGTGGGGGTGGGGCATTATTCTACCAGTCACACTCACTTTACATTTTTTATTTAATGTCAAATGTTTGTTAGGAAATCTGATATTTTGCTGTATGGTGATGCCTCATATATTTTAGATAATTGATAAACGGTGACTGTTAAAAAGAACTGCTGTTTCACTGAGAGGTGAAGCAACTGGTAGAGCCAACATACATTTCAGGGTTAAATAGATAATTTCAGAAATTATATAAAGATAGATATAACATATACAATATTTTTTAAACAATTAGAAATGTCAATATGTGTGGATATAACCAAAAGCCCTAGAAGACTACTTTGTTTTATGTTGATACTATTACATCTAAAAACCAGATGTTTAAAAAAAGTTTCTGTGTGATGTATCATCTCTTTCAATAATAAATTAGTAGCCAGTAGCATTTAAATTATAAGTACACTATTTAATAAACATTACTTCTAAAAACTTGTAGGGAAGAGGGCAAACATTTTCTCAATTGTCAAAAATGAGGCAAAATTTATAACCAAGATGTGAGTTCACACGGGGAGTTCCAGGATCACCACCCTGGAAAAAAGCAAAATAGGAACCAGCTCTTTTTCAGAAATAACTGAAGTTCCAAATTAGTAGTTCTGTAAATCATGTTTTCCCATCCTATTAGTCCCATAGCAAAGCTTGCCTCCCATTTAGTAAGTTAAAAACCTTAATTTCTAACAAATAATAATTTTACTAAAAAATAAGCCATAAAATACAAATCATGCATGGGACCTGGAAGTGTTCTGTAGAAACTGTGATTTGGGGTTTAGATTCAAACAAAAGAGCAAGAGGGAAAAAAGGAAGGAATGTCACTTACTTCACAGGCCTGCTATGCATGAGATAGATGCACGTATCTCAAATGGCAATGCTACAGGGAGGTAGGAAGGATTTTAACATGAAGAAACAGGTTCAGAGAAATTGTAGGCTTTATCTAATTTTTAAGTGCAGAACTGGAATTTGAACTCAGGTTTGTCTGACTGCAAAGCTCATGTTTTACTCCATGTTGCTTATTTACAAAATAGAAAATATTTTACATGGATTTTTAATCTCTTTAGTTATAGATTATACATGACTTCTGATAGGAGTATATAACTGTGCATAAAATATAATAAAATCAAGTATTCTCTCTTTAAAATAACCAGCTTTACATTAGTGGTTGCATGCTGAACCTTGTAGCTTTAGGTAATATATTAATTGTGAATTTTTATAACAGGATTTCTGCCCTCATCAGGAGAGTAAAACTCCATGGGTTCTTGTTCTGTTGTCTTGTCCGTGTGATTTTCTCAGTTCTTTGTGCTAAGGAATAAAACAACATGAAGTCTTTTATCTTGAACACAGAATGTCTTTGTCTATAAGGATGTTCTAAGGTTGACAGGATACTTGCTGTCTAGCATGTCCTTTTTGAAAAGGGATTTCAGGTGTGACTGACTTTGTAAATCAGATAGTTTAAAAGTGGGCACATCTATGCATTAGTCCATATAAGTCTAGTATCTACTGAACATGGGACAGTTTCATAACTGATGATATATTATCACCATATTACTTTTCCAGCATTAACTTTTTCTTCACAATATTGGCTGCTCCAATAGTGGATTAACTTCAAAAGTATCTACTTGGAGAAGTATGATCACCCAATGACAGATTGATTTTTTAACTAGAAAACCAGAATCAGGGCATTCTTTCAAAATAACAGTGGAATCTTTTCCAATTAGGAAAAAATTATACAAGGCAGGTAATTCTGGCAATTACTGATGGATAATAAAATCTACTGAGCAACTAAAGTGCCTTTTTAATATAACATTTTTATTGATAAGGTTATGATTTCTGATCAGATCTTCCAGATTAAGAGTGAATTTTAAGAGCAAGAAATATCCATTAAAAAAAGAGATCTTATTTCCTTGCATCTGTGTTTTCTAGGTTTCAATAAAAAAAAGGGAATTAGTAACCTGCAGTTAACCTGCTGTATTTGTGCACTTCTCATTAATCAAAGCGCTTTCCATTGTAACCAATGAGACGGAGCAGCCGCGCAGTATTTCTTCATTAGTGCTGGTTGGCTTGTTTTTGGGTTTTGTTTCCTACCAAAAAAAAAATTAACTGGTGATAATGAAATGCTGTCTGTCTTGTTATAGGTGTTGTATAGTGAATCACTACAACCATCTCTGGGATCGCCATCCGTATTACTGCAACATGTCATATGCTGAATGAAGGAAGCTAGACTGAGGGAAATGAGGTCACATGTACTTTGTAATCCATTTATATGCATGGATTTAAAATATGCATTTCCTTGGATATAAGGAAAGGGACTTCTTTTTAACAGAACTAAAGCAAAAAATGAGGTATTTTCTTTCCAAAAATACCCATGCCCTATGAGTCCTTACACAATCATGATTGACAGCTGCCCAGAGGGCTTAGTCTCAGGAAAGGCTAATAAATAGCCAAAAGAAAATAGCTCATTAGGAGCGAGAAAGCAGTGACTTTTTATGTCCTACAGCTATATTTGTGACAAATATGATTATTGGCCTTCCATTTTCCAAATGGTCTCCCTTCTTTCATTACAGTACAGAATACACCCAAATACAAGTCAACATGTCTTAATAGATGATTCCTGTAAATAGCCTGGTTCCTCAGCAATGCACTGACACCGAGAACAATATTTCAATCGGCCATTCCCTCCTCATACTTGAAGGTCATGTTCTTAAAATTCCCTGTGGGAGTCAAATTGCAAGTTGAGAAACTCTCACTGTAGAAAAAATGTGGCTGGAGGTCACAGTCAGGAAAGAATCTATAAAAGCCCTGATAACTTTTCCCTCACTAGATATTTGTGTGTGTGTATTAATAGTGCACACTAAAGAAAGGTCATTAACAAAGATTCATTTTAAAATTTCAAAGTTTCACTCATTTTAACATTTGAAATAATGGGTATTATACTCTTAATTTTCACTTGTCTTTCCTAGAGCTCTGGAAATTTCCCAAGGTCTGTTTTCCCCATAATTTCTGTGTCCTAGATTTGGTTTTGCTTTCATGCACAGAATACCCATGCTAAAACGTTTTCTTTGTCTGCTGATCCATTCAAATGTTCCCCTCATTTCTGATTTGATAAAAGGAAAATAGTTCATAATAAAATAGCATGCATTTCAGTATGTAAATGCTCAGGAAAGACTTCACTAGAAGACACAAAATGTCCCCACAACTCTCCCAAATGCTCCCTCAAGGCCAGCACCTGCCCCAACAAGACTTCAGCTTTAGGTGGAGGTCAGAGAACTATGGCTCACTGCTTGTCTTCATACAGCCTGCAAGCTTAAGAATGCTTGTTGGATTTTTTGAAAAGTTGGGAAAACAACAACAACAAAGGAATAATATTCTGTGACATTAAAAATTATATAAAATTCTAATTCCAGTGTCCATAAATACACAAAACTGTGTTCCAAAAAAAATCATCTGTAAGACATTCATTCATTTATGGCCTGTCTCTGGCTGCTTTTGCGGGACAATTGCAGAACTGAGTAGCTGTGACCGGCTGGCCCATGAAGCCTAAAGTACTTATACCCAACCCTATACAGAAAAGGTTGCCGACCCCTGATGTGTGGACCACAACATCCGCCAATACGTCAAGTCAGATATTGTCAGCTCTGTCCTTGACAATCCCAGGACCAACGCGGTGCCATCAGTCCCTCTTCACTCATACGATGTACCTTGAAGGCAGGACTCCCCTTTGTCTTTTTTTCTTTCATCTCGCCCCGACTCAGTTTGTCTAACTTCTGCTCTGGGGTTTCAGTGTTTTTGTTTTTGTCTTCTTGTTTTGTGTCGTTTTAATCCTCTCCAACAAGTATGACTTCTATTGTGCATAAAACCCATACATTTCTGACCCAGCAGAAGACTGTATCTATTGTATACCTAATTACTATCGCATGGGATCCCTTCAGCTAGCTGCCAGAAATTAGTCCCCACCACGTTCTCCCACCATTTCTCAGACCACTGCCCTCAGAGCTCCCCAGTAAACTGTGTGGGGACTCCTGTGCCACGACAAGGAGTGCCACTCAGCTGACCACGTGCCCCCATGGCGACTGCTGCCTTCAGGGATTTGAGCTCTTCTCCTGGCTGCTCTTCCCAAAGCGTGGCACAGACCCTGGTTCCCTCTCGTACATATGAGACCAAGCCTGTAATAAATGCCTAGGGAGGGTGGAAGCAAGTATAAAACAAAACATAACCAACAACTGCTACTAGAATGGCGACTTTTAAAGCCCACGGCCCCATACCTGCTGGGACCACACCAAACATTTCCAGGAAGTCACCACCCACCTCCTTGCCTTGGTATCTTGGACCAACTGAACCCTCATCCGATATGGAAGGAGGAGCTCTTCCTAATTCAAGGTCAACTTCATGTCTTACTCTATGTCTGGGGTGATTAACCTTCTCCCCAGACAGCCATTCTTCTCAAGGAAAAGTATACCTCAAAGACTAGATACGGATCTGGCCCCAGACAACAAAAGTCCGAGTCTGTCAGTACAATTTTCCACACATTCTCCACCACAATCTCTTCTCTAAGGTAAACTGACAAGAAAATAAAGTGTGCTCCTCTTTCGCAGTCCCCTCTCAACTAACAATCCTATCTAAGTCTAATCATAATATTAAAGCATAGAACATCTGTATTCAAATTCAGAGTGTGTATATATTGGGGAGCAAGGTTTTTATCATCTGTACAGAAGCATAAGTAATACAGTCAATCTCCATCATTTGACATAACTCTTAATGCCTCAGTGTGAAGCATCGTTATTGAATTTCCTCACTGTAAACACATCCTGAGAGTAAAGGGTAGGTATTGTCTTTATATCTGCATAACAAACAATACAAAACCATAAAACCTTAGGTCTAGTACTATGAACAGAAACTGTAACTAGAGTTATTACTACTTACAAAAAAGGTCTATAGGAGCACATTATTGTGTATTCAAATTTCAAAACGTTGAACTCATTGGAGAGAAAGACTTAGATTCTGCATGTGTTTGTTTTTCAAAATTTAAGAAAAGATCAATGAACAATTTATACAAAATTACCTACCCACCCATTTTTAAACCCAGGAAAGTTTTTAGATTCTTGTGGAGTTGAACACACTGGCTTCTTTCAAGGTGTAGCTATGTCCTCAGTTTCAGATTTAGGTCGCTAGAGACCAGTCTACACAAAGCAAGCCCAAGTGCAAGAGATGGGTCTTAAACATTTTGCAGAGGGTGCTACTTCCCTGGTCTGTCCACTCTGGGTACATCGTTTATTTATCAGTTTTGTTCATGCATTTTAAGTATCTTTAGCAATACTTAGGTTATTTTAATGTGGACCTTTATAAAAGACAGCAAAACAATCAGATTAGTTGAGAATGAACCCAATGAACCCATAGTTCCAGATATTATATGATTTATTAAATACTTATAAATATATATAAATCAAGTAATATATAAATTGGCCATAAACCAATAAATATGTTCTCTAACTGTAACCTCTCGCCTTTCAATGAAGAAGCCGTCTGGCCCTCCATCACACCCAGTGGAAGTAGGAAGGAACTACTTATGGAATTTTAAAAAGTATGTACTGAAACTGTGATCCAACGGATCATACAGGGAAGCATAAAATACACATGAACATATTTTATTTTTGGACCTGAATACCAAATATCATCCATTGATAGAATGTATCTTTCAATATAATGATGTTTTGGAATGCAGTTTCAGCGTGCAAATATTTAAAGAGATGTTTCATGACAGCACACCAGTTTGTGTCCACCATCCCTAAAATAGAGTAGAACCCCCAAGATTCTCTGTGGGCCAATCATGAGGTGTGAAATCAGCTCACTTTCAAGTCTATTCCAGCAGGTCCTGTTCACAGGTCACAGGAATGCACAGATCTATACAAAGCAGTTTCTTCCTTAGCCCGATTTTCCTATCAAATACCTGAAAGACATAAGCATCATGGCTCGACTCTCTAAAGGCAGCATTTTTATAAACCAACCAATTCCTTTCTAAAGAGAAAAAATTGGGGCTACATAGCTATGTTAAATTTTTATGTACACATTTTTGTGGGTTTGCTTTGTTCTGGGTATACAATATCCTTATCCATTATTTGCCCATCAGAAAGTCACACTTTCCCTCAAACTACTAGTACTGTTTTTGGTACCATCTAAGAGATTTCTAGCCTTAAATATTAAACACAAAAGGGTAGCTTCTTAGGTGTTGATACTCCTGAAAACTGTAACTTTCCTTCAAAAAAAAGTTGCCTCTTACTGGATTTGTGATTAGCTATTCTAATTCATTATTATTAAAATACATACTGTGTGTGTGTGTGTGTGAGAGAGAGAGAGAGAGAAAGAAAGAAAATGAATGAGAATAAGAAGAGAAAATAAACATGCTTAAAACCTTAAGCCTTGAACTTTACTGGTTAGAAAAGTTATTCTCCAGACAATTTCTCTATGAGTAAAGTTTAGCATATATACAGGTTTCAAATGTCTCTTTGGAAGTTCAGCTTTAACTTTTTCACAGGGTTCTTTGTATAACATATGAACTATTTTAGGGTATAACAGTCCCCAGGAGACCAGCAATCAGAGAGATAATAGTTAGGAATAGGCACGTATGCGGTCATGGAGTTGGTTATTTATGGAGAAGACGTATCAGAAGGGACAGTGGGTAAACCTAGAATTGTACTATGGTTTTATTAAGGAGAGTAAGCTGTATTAGCTAGGTGGGTAAAAATACATAAGTTTGTTTCTCTTTTATAACAATTAGAAAGTAAGGTCACACTGTTCCATGAGGTCATTCAGAAACATGTGTTCCTTCCAACATGGAACCCTCAAAATGTATATAGTCAAAGCTGAGTTCATCCCCAGATCCCTTCACCAGTCTATAGTTCTCACAGGGACAGTGGGAAAAGGGGGTCTGGAACAAGCGATTTCCTTCTAGGTGATTACTTGTGAAAGCTGCGTTTGGCATACCCATTTACATTCACTGGAAAGAACTGAATCCTATGGCCACATCTAGCTGCAAGGGAGTCTGAGGACCGAAGTCCCTAACAGGGCAAACATTTACCCAGATAGACTCCCTTACAATGGAACAAGGGAAGACACACTGAGATAACCAGCGGATGCTTATTTGGGCACATTACTATGGGTTCGCCAGAATTGCCATTTATCTGAGGAAGAAATCATGTATTAGAGCTATGTTGCCCTTCACCCCAGATATTTGCACATATTAGCATTAGATTAGATTGGATTCGATTGAGTCCAAGTTCCAACAAATAAATGAGTTATTTAGTTTATATTTTTTAAATGTGAGGTCTTCCTTTAAGGAAGGGTCTGCCCAAGCAGGAGAAATTTGTACCTTTTCCCAACTTGTACATGTCCATGGGGAAATCTATGCATCTCATTCCTTTGATGCCCCTGCCTTCCTTTCAGATCCCAAGGCTCTGTTTACAACAGAAACGACTGAAATGCTAAACAGTAGATTGCTTGCTCTTGGTTCATTCTAACAGAATCAGATTAAATACTTCTATAAGTATTCCAAATTCCATCTTAACAGAATTATGAAACAAAATTAATTTCCAAAATTATGTTGACTTTTGTTAGCTGGTGTGTTATTCAGGGTTCTCCAGACAAATAGAGCCAATAGGATATAAGTATATATTATAAGAAATTGGCTAACATGATTATGGAGACTGAAAAGCCCCAGGATCTGCAGCTGGCAAGCAGGAGACTGAGAAGAACCAACGGTGTAAGTTCAAGGCTGAAGGCAGGGGAGACCAATATCCTCAGCTCAGAGAGAGGTCAAGATGGCAAACCCCCCCCCCTTACTCAGCCTTTTTGTTCTATTGAAGCCTTCAAAGGATTGGATGCCAGCCCCCATGGGGAGAGCAATCTGCTTTACTCAGGTCTGCTGATTGCAATGTTAATCTCATCCAGAAACACCCAGGATGATGTTTAACCAAATATCTGGACACCTTGTAGCCCAGTCAACACATAGAATTAACCACCATGGCTGATGACTGCCCTTATTCTCTTTAGTAAAAGCTCTGAATTGGATCAAGTATGACAAAAACATCAGGTGGATAATGGGAAAACAATACTGCTTTTTCTTTTTTTTTTAATTTCTAAAGGTTTGGCATTTGGCACTTCAGCTTAGGTGTGACTTGGGATATATTTTAAGGAAACAACCACACTCCAAGCAGAATTAATATGAGACACTCAGGGCTACTTACCAGGAATAGAATATATACTGCAAATAGTCTGAGAGAGAACATGTAGCAATTTAAGAAGACCTTGTGATAAATTTGGACAGTGGCCTTTTTTTCTTCCTCTCAGTAGTTTTCCAATAGCATTAAAGACTTTCTGAGATACATGGATAAACATGGCATAAAATAAAAATTTAAGAATAACATCTACAATTAGGTTTTTCCCTTAAAAACCTAATCTGCATGCTTTTAGGCTGTCTGTATCTCTTGAAATGATGTATAAAAATAATGACTTAGACAGTGTAACACAGACAATCAGTTCAGATAATTAAGGCCCAGAGTGGATTTCTTTTATTTCAACTGGCTATTTTAATTGATCAGATAAGCCTAATAATCAAGCAATTTCCACTTAATTTGTGCTAGGCACATATAATTTCAGCAGCCATGAAGCATCATTATGTTCCCTTAAAATCTTTGTCAAGACTCTTTGGGAAACTGTAATGTCAAAATTTTAATGGCTTTATCAAGAATGCCAAACCTTGAAACACTGATAGAAAAATCCCTTCATAGTATTGGTTTCCCTGGTCTTAAGACACAAAATACACAAACTTGGCAACTTTTCTCTATTCTTCAGGCTCACAGTGTAAAGCTTAATCAGACTAAGAAAAACCTATGAAATGTTCCTTAGAACCAAAGAGACCAAGTCTATTACTGATAGTTTTCAGTACCGCAAGACAATTCTCAGTAGGAATCACAAGAGATATCAAAGTTTTCAAGTGCATTAGGTGGTAAAGAAAATATCAGAGGAGAATGTGGCCTACAAAACAGTGGACTTGAGATTTTTATTTGTCTCCCTCACCTACTGTCTTTGTACATGAAATGGATACTGTTGTGGGGGGGCAGGGGGAGTTCTCACGTGATCTATTGACAAACTCCAAGGGTTTTACTTAAAGGAGACAACTGTTAGCACTGAGCAAGCCTCCAGGAGGGAGAAAGCAGGTAGCTATGCCTTTGATGATTCCATCTGAGTTTTGATGTCACAAACCTTCAGCAATCAGACTCAACGCCTGATACCTGCTCTCCATCTGCTGCTGGATCAAGGCAATGAGCAAAGTGCTTCTCAGCAGTCTTGGCTCACAGCTGATACAGACAGAGCATCCTTGTCAGGACGGGTAATGCGGGCAGACAAGTGGGCGTTTATTTTAGATCATTCGTGCTGACAAGGCTGTCGATTTGGAGTAGCTACAACTGTGGGTTAAGGGAAGTACTGAAAGTGGCTGCAGGCAGAGAAAACCCCCTAAAGGGGGCTTCTGGGGAGAAGGGTCAATATCCTGATGAAAAGTCTTCTTGGATTTATCCGCAGTCAGCTTTGAGCTTGCAAAATCTGAAGTGAAATCAAAGTGTATTTCCAGGACTTGATGCAATAAAGAAGTAACCATGGCAATTTGCTGCACTGTACTGAGACTGAGGATGGAAAAAGGGAGGAGTGTGGCCTCGAGCTGAATATTATTATAAATTTCACAGCAAAAGTAAGTAAGAGAAGCACTGGAAAAGTGAAGTGTATTTAGAAGAGATGACAAGATACTGGTTGCTTTTTCTTGGTTCACACAAGTGGAAAAACTAAAGTTAATTCATTTTTCCCTGTTTGAATTTCTGCAGTTTTGTTGTAAGTATTACCAAAACTTGAGCTCAGGAAGAATCAGCACAGAAATATGTCTTGGTCAGTTGGTGGCATGTATTGCTCAAGTAAGATAAATGGGGTCTGATTTTGAAAAGCAATTATTCTGCAGAAAGGACACAGCCATCCCTCCCCTTAGTGTGATGAACAATGTGTTTACTATAAAATGCTAATTAGCCCTTAAAGTTATTAATGTAATTATTGTTCATCTAAGGACATAAATCTGACAGCCCCTGAGGACAGAGGCATTGCTCATTTTGAAGAAGCAGGCTTAACACACTTTTTGCTTACAATTTGCTTATTTTTAACTCATCACTCTTAAAAGAAAGACAGAAATAAAATATCACCAAGTTGCCAGTCATTCAAAGAAGCCAAAGATTCTTGGAGCTGAAATGAAAGGTTATGAGACACACTGACATTTGTGTTCATAAGTAAGGCATTATTTTTTAGGCCTAACAAGAGCAGATCTTGGATTTAAAAGTATGTGCTCTGAATGCCTCATTTAATCTCTGATAGGGCATCTGACTTTGAGTACTGTCTGGAAGAATCATTTGGGCAGGGAAGAACATGAAAAAGTGTTGCTCTGTTCACAAAAAGTAAAAGATTTCGGAGGGTGTCTATTTATGTATATTTCCTATAGAACTTCAAAGTTATGTGTCTCTAGGGCAGTATTGCTATTTTGTCCTCATTGCCTTCTTCCAAGAACAAGGTATCACTCTAGTTGCCTGGAGTAAATAAAATTTCCGCTACAAAGATAAAAGGCATATTGGAAGTTCACCAGTCATATTTGATGTGATTTAACTGAAAATGAGGTTAGGACTTCTCATGAGGACAGAAAGGAGGTGGAGGCCTCTTTGCTCAAATTCCCAACCCTTTTACTACAAAATTCTTCATATGCATGTAATAGAAAATCCAGCCTAATGCAGCGTAAACAAAAATAGTGAATGGCTTTTCTTTTATAACTAAACACCCTGACACATAACTAGCTTTGGGTACAGTTTAATCCAGAAGTCCCCTTTGTAATCACATCTCCTGCTAGGTTGTGCTGTTCTCCCAACTATGACTTGCTCTGTGTGTTGTCTTTGTTCTAGAATCTTTCTTAACTATAAAGGTCATTAGAAAACAGGCACACTCCCTTCAGAGCAGCAATACTGGCTTCAGCAGTTTTAGAAATCAGAGCTGCATGTTACATGGACCACAGAAAGAGAGTGTTCACGGATCTCTTGGAAGAACGGGAGGTATAGCCTCCAAGGAGGATGCCCTGCAAAGGTCTACTTCTAATCAATCACATATGCAGTGCAACATACTCTACACGTTGCCTGTCCAGAGTGGTTACACCTTCCTCCTTGATTTTGTTCCAATACGCAGCAGCAGTGGGCTCAGGGAAGTGGGCCTCTTCCTCAGGCTTAAGTGATGACCCGTAATTAAACTAAGTCGATCATAATAAAACTACTTCTTTTTCCAGTGACCGGTATAGGGCATGGGCAACTGTGGTCAATAGAACCTTCAGAGAAGTCTACAGGAGGCCTCTAAAAAAAATGTTCTTCTTTAATGATAAAGAGAAATGTTGGTACATATCTCTACTCCCTCTACCCTTTTTTGGATATTGTTAATATAAGGAAGCAATATTTGGAACTACGGCAGCCACCTTGTGACCATGAGAACCTTAGAGAGGCTGACCCAGAGACTAACTTTGTTGGGCCACGGAAAAAAACTCTAGAGCTGCCTTTTTCCAGAAATCTCTTCAGGTGTGGCAGTGGTAAATTACCTCCTGCTTCTCGTGACCCTTTAGTCAGATATCCTGTTACTTGAAGCTCACAGCATACTAATCGATAAAACCTATCCTGAGGAGCCAGGACATGGATGTGGTCCGAACTTAAGTTCTCAAGGCCTGCCTACTGAGTGGGGGGTAGCTTAGTCCCATTTAAAGAGATCTGCTGAGAATGGAAAAGAACCGTCTTCTGAAGGCAAATCTGAGTGACTTCGAGAAAGGGAGATCGGATGCTGGAGAGGGCAGTCCAAACATGTCTGGTCCCCATGACAATCCGCCTGCATCTAAAACACCATTCATGTAGCTCATTAGGAACCTGTAGAATCTTTCTTAACTGTCAAGGTCATTAGAAAACAGACCCTTATTTTCAGATGTCTGCCGAGCACTTCTTCCCGGATGTCCCACAGGTTCACTGCACTCAGATGTTTAAAATAAAACTCCTGCTTCCCCTCAAAAGCCATTACCCCTTTTATATTCCACATTTCTTTTACCAGCTCAAATAAACTAGAAACTTTGAAGCCACTCTTGACCCTTTCTTCATCACCACCTCCCAATAAGGCTGAAACTTGCATTCATTCCACACCCAAACTGTCTCTTGCTCATCATTTCCACCTCTCCTGCCTCGGTCTGTGTCTTATGCCCCATTGCAACAAGGCCTAGTTGGACATCTGAACTTCAGACACATCCGACTCTAATTCATCTTATTATTAGAATTACAGATTTTAAATAATGTTTAAAAGAACTCTTCAAAAAGTTCTTATACTGTTGCTAATATACAGCCTCAAACCACTTTGTTCCCTAAGTCTACACTTCAAAATGTACCTCTAAAGACACCACAGTAACTAAGCTAACAGTAAGCAAGATTATTTACATAGAAACGTGTTTGCTAAAGGAAAGAGACTGATATCTAGAACAAAAGAATACAATGAGAAAAGTGAGGGCTTTAGGGTCGGAGGTCCTGGGCCTGAATTTTAAGCTTATAAGCTGAGTGAAAATTCGTCAAGTCTATTAACCTCTCAGAGACCTTCTTCCTCCCTCTGTTAACATGGGGAGTATCGTCACTCTGGGAGTGATCAAGGCCTTTAAATGAGGCACCAGAGATTAAGTATCTAATGGAGTATGATGACACATTCGCAACAAATAGCTGCATGTGATTGCTCTTGTTACCCAGCATTTACAAGATACGGGATTTTCATCCTCATCCAGAACCATGATTATTGCAGAGATTTTTTTTTTTTAATCCACAGATTTATGTCCTAATGCTTTTCCACTTTTCTCATTATAGAGAACCGTAGGTTCATACTCAGTGACATGACGATACACAATTCTAGGAAGCTTTTTAATTTTGATAGCCCTAAGTCTGAATCTGATGAATAGCAGCAAATTGAAAGGCAGGAAGAATGAAAACGGGGGAGAAATGGTAGATGACAGTAAGGAAATTTAGGAGACACTTGAACATACAGATGTAAGAACTCAAAATGCACAACTGCAGGGCAAACAGCCTTCACCAGCCTGCAGGGATGCACCATGGGAGGTACAGAGAAGCATCAAGTGATGGTTAAAAGCACAGATTCCAAACTCCATGGCATGGGTTTGAACCCCAGCTTTTCTGCTAGCCAGCTTACAGTCTTGGACAAGTTCCTCAACCTCTCTGTGCCTCAGTTTCCTCTCTATAGAATGAAAACAGTCATTGTACCTATGTTATAGCATTGTACATGAGTAAATATAGGTTATATTAGGACACTTAGAACAGTGCCTGACCCTTAGTGAGTGACCACAGAAGCACTTGCTTTTATTATAATACAGTATCATCAATAGTGCTGACTTGAAAGACTGAGTCATCAAATTATGCTCTGTATCCACTATTTTTAAAGAGAAGTGGCAAAACCTTGAGAATTAGTTCAATCAAAACTGTTACATTCTTAAAAAGGTCCAGTGTTTATGGTAGAAAATTTTAGATGTCTGCAATATTTACATATCTGGAATTCCACTGACAGTTAAGAGAAAAATAAGAGACTACATTTAGATCCAGAATTTTTAGGTGGATGTTATTTTTGGTATATTAAAAGAAGCCTTTTTTTCCCACTGTGCCTTTGGAATTGAAACGAGAGGCAAGGAGAAAGACAGGCCCTTTGGAAAGGAGTTCCTGATGAGAAGGCTCAGCCTAGGTAGCAGTTCCAGGGGTGGGAAGACTTGGACACAGTTCAAATATCTTTACGTGATATCAAGGTCCCAGCCTCACGGTTTGTGAGACGACCAGATCTTGAACAAGGCTTCCCTCCCTTGCACACAAATCTGCCACAGAGGCATTTCTTCTCTTTACTGAAAAGAAACCACAAAACAAATCTACATATTCCCGTTCCTTTAATCAAGAGGAGCAGGGGGCAGTGGTTCATTCTTTATAAAGAATGGGGGAAAAGAGCTTCCTATATTTTTGTCAGCATATTGTCTCAAGCTAGTAGGCATCTTCGCTTTAGAGATTTTTTTTGAATAATAAATCACTCAGAAGATGCACTCTATTTTCAGTGCAAAAGCAGATTAAAATCATTCATCATCATTGTTTATAACTTTTTCATTGTGTCTCATCAAGAGAAAGAAAATAAGAGTCTTATTGATTAATGGTCCTAATTCAGTCCAATTTTGACCATAAATTAATATAGTCTTCAATAGTTTCAATCTTTGGAGTAAATCTTCTGAAGGAGAAAACAAATGCTAGCCCTATGCCAAGAAAACTTTGAGTCAGAGTTAGTGTGCCCTTTCCCAGTAGGCCATCTTTTCCCATTTAGTGACTCCCAATAACTCTTAGAAAATCTAAACAAAAGGATGCCCAGGCCTTTGCCCCAAGACAGCCTGACTTTTTCCTTCAAATGCAGTTATAAGCACTAAACATCTGATAGGTATATTCCATGAGATACTGATTTTTTTTTTGTCATGAATCTTCAGGATTCTATTAGCATTTAGGGCTTAACCCCAAATTATAACCAATTGTTTAAGTTGTTAACTTCCAAAGCTGAAGGATTATTAAAAGCCCCACATTAACATTTACACTTAAAAAAAATAACTAGAAGGAAATCAAATTTGAGAACATATAAAAATAACATCCACTGCAGCCAAGTACTTTATTGCATCAATAGAAGAATCTATTAGTAGACAAAACATAAATCCAGTATGTTTGCTCAATAGATACTAAAAAAGGAATTTCATAAACTCTCCATTTTTTCCTAAGAATAGGAAAAATAACCAGTAATATTGATCAAACACCACCTATGTGCCAGGCCCTATGCTATGGTTTGGATACATTATCACCTTTAACATCTCATCAATGTTATCCAGAAGATGGCATCATAGAACTCCATTTAAGAATTAAGGCTTAGAGACGCTGAACAATTTGTCTATTTCTGAACCTGGACTTCAATTCATCATAACATACTACTTGAACTCTTAGTAAAAAAAAAAAAAAAAAAAAAAGAGAATATAAGGCAACAGTCTTTATCTGATAAACTACATTTACCTTAAACAATAGCCAGTATCATATTATTGGCAAATAAGAACTCAATACCTAAATACCTAAGAACATTAAGACCCCACAATAAAAGATATTAACAATTTATATAGAAAACACAAAATAGGTAAATATGCAGAAAGATTATCAACTTAGTTATCAAAAGAGTATAATTTCTAAAAGTGAAATACCTTATCTATTATTCAAAATAGAAAACACTTCAAATACAGTAAATATATTTTCTTAAGGATGTACTGGAACAATTACTTGTAGAAGGGCAAATGACTCTAACTTCTCTGGACAGAAATTTATCAACAAATAAAAGACTCTTAGATATTTCATACCCTTTGTTCAAATAATTCCTATACTACATATTTACCCTAAGGCAGTAATTAGAAATTTGGGCAATTTATATGAAAAGACAACCTTTGAAATGTTATAACTAACATTGAAAAAACTGGAGCCAGCCTAACTATTGAACAATGGAGGGATGATTAAGCTAATTGTAATTTTAGTTCATCCTTATCACAGAATATTAAGCCAACTTCTAAAATGTTTGAAATATTCACTTAACTTAAAAATGATCCTTCTACATGAAAATATAAATGGCTAAAGCAAAAAGAAAAAAATGATACTATATTTGTAATGTGATCCTAATTATGTATTTATATATTAATAGAAAAAAATTGGAAGTAGATACATCAAAATGCTGACCACAGTTATTAATGCATGATAGGTGCACAGTTGATTTTGTTACATCTTCATACATTTCTGCATTTTCCAAAGTCTCTGCAGGGAACTTGTGTGGGTGTCATACTCAAAAAGTATTATAAAAAGCAAGCAAACAGGGAGAACAGTGTAGCACAGAGCAGGCACATAGTGGGTCTGTGGCATCTTACTACACTGATGGACAGTGACTGCACTGGGGTGTGGGTAGGGACTTGATAATATGAGTAAATGTAGTAACCACATTGTTTTTTCATGTGAAACATTCATAAGAGTGTATATCAATAATACCTTAATAAAAAATTTTTAAAAATTAAAAAAGCAAGCAAGTTTCAACTCATAGTATCATAGTATCCTATAGGTGGAAAATTTGACACAATCTCGATTTTTGTCAGCAGGGCGCTCGTACTAGGGATCTATTTTCACCCATACTTAAATTCAACTTTCACAAATCAAATAGCTCCCTCGCACTGTTGATGTTCATTGCAATAAGCAAATGCCGGTGACCATCAGGGTGGTCCCCCCGGCAAGCACGCCTCTCCTGCTGTTCTGGAGCCTGGCTTTCCCGACCATAGCAGGCTGTCCTTCCTGCCAGCGCGAGGAGAGAATGGGGGAGCGGGAAGCCTGAGGTGAACAGCAGCCAGCACCTGTGCTCGAAGTGTACGCAACCCGTTCGTAAGTGTAACGATAAAACTGTCCCTGAGTGGCGGTTCTTGTCCCCCACCACCCTCAGACCATGAACTGGGAGAACCTCCAGGCACATGTCTCCTCCCTTTGGGATACATGTCCATTTGCCAATTCAATGAAGCAGCAGCTCTCGCTTGGCAAAAAGGCTGGAATTCATTAAACTCTGCTAAATTTCTTGGTGAGATTCCCAGAATCCAGTGCTTTCACACAACACTTTCTAGACAAGCTTGTCCACACTTTGAACACATCCCCTCTCTGTTTTAAATATCGATAGAATAATATATAGACATAAATATAGGTCTGCCATGTGACTACACTGGACATGCAGAGTCAGACAAGACAGAAAGATTTATAGTCTTCTAGCACCTTCTAGAATCAACAGTACCTACCAACTAAAAACACTTATTTGTCCATGATGGGAGAAGTGCTACAGTGAATTATTTCAAATTCTACACATTGATTATATTAGAGCAATGGGTCAATGAAATGATTCTTTTTCATTTTGACCTTTTATAATTTTTCCAAATATTCTCTCAATGAGTATATATTACTTTTATAATGGGGGAAATAAACCCTTTAAAATGCTTAATGTTCTCTACCCTTGCAGAAATTAAATTTTGGAAAGGAGGACAGAGAGTTTTATAACCAGCTATGGGACAGTATAAAGAATGTTACCCTCACAGAGCAGAGCTTTAGGGAGGCCCCAGGGGAGGGAGAAGATTAATTCTGTCCAAGAAGGAAGAGTTGCCACAAGGTTGAGCGAGCTCACAGAGGAAGCAGCTTCCAAAACAGGCCTTGAAGAATGTATAATATCCTTACCTGACTGAGAGGAGCATTTCTAGGGAGAGGTCAGCACGAGAAAACTCATACATGAAAGTCCAGAACACGCTAAGGCAGCCAACCTGGGGTGACAGCTCTTATTTGATGTGGCCACCCTGAATGTCACCCTATTCTAACCCAATGTTTAATCTTGCTTCACTTTCAATTCTTCAATATGCATTTGGGTTAAAATTGATTTATTTTCATATGTTTCACATTAAATAAGACTATGTGCTTCACCTGTCTCAAGGTGGAGGTTATTTTAAAAATGAAAACTGATTTCAAAATTAAACAGATTTAAGTATTCAGTCAATTCATTTGATTTACATTTTAGAGATTTCTGTTGACAAATCATAATGGCTGCTCCAAGTTCATTATTTCTTAGCAATTTGATTAAAGATTCTGTAACTTAGGTAGTTAAGGTGTGGAACAACATTAAGGAAAACATATTTAAATGGCTCTATGACATATACAAGGATGTAAATTATCATATAAATACACAGTCATAGTTTGGGGCAGAAATCCTTTCAGACAATTTAACCAGAGACTCCATTCAATCCACATAAAGTCAGTTGAGGGAAATCATCTGACAGTAACAAAATGAATGCCCAAACAAGAAACAGGAGACTGGCCCCCGTCCCTCCCTTTACTAACCAGGAGACTACAGCAAATGATAAACTCTGAACCTCAGTTCCCCATCTGTGAAGGAAATAACAATACTATATATTCCTTACTTCACGGGATTATTAAAATGACATCAGAATGTACATGTCATCAGTTATGCAATTGTTAAAGACCTTGGAGATAATATCGCTAGGTTTCTAGATTTTGCTCCATGAAGCCCCATCCTTGGACCCCTAACAAGATGTGAAAAGGTAGAAACTGGAAGGCTGTTCCTGTCCAATGGAAAGGGCACCCTTTCTCTTATCCCCATGTTCAGCTGAGGAGTCCCAGATTATCTGCTTTACATATTAGCCTCCAGAAAAGCTTCCATGTGAAGAAACTTCCCAAAGGTTTAAAACGATCAAAAAATCAAAAACTACTGACTTATTCCAATTGTCTCATATTACAATGAAAACAGTAAAACCCAGAGAAACTAAATAATTTCCCCAGCTTTAAGCAACTGTAAAGTGGCTGGACAAGTAATAAAATCCAAGCCTTCTGCTCCCGAGCCCAGTGCCTTTGTCACTATGCCACATGGAAGAGCTGAATAAATATTAGGTACTGATATGAAAGAATTGTGGATCAGCACATGTGTATTTAGGAGATATGACATCACCTATACAGCATGAAAATTCTGTTTGGCAATTTAAAGCTACAGTTCATTCACTAATTTGCACATTTACTCAATAAGTATTAAGTGTCAGATATGTGCCAGACATTATTCTAAGCACTACTCAATGCCGTATACAATTCAGTTTCAAACAAAGAAGTTTTGACATCCCAGCTTAACACTGGAATAACACATTTCATTTTTTGGCTAGAATTAATGAAAATGCTAAGCAGAGTATTATAAATGTAATTACTGCCCATCCAAAAGCACCTCTAGTTTCAGTAGCTACATAAATACATCTACCTGTATCTGGACTCACCCTCACTGAATTTCCGCTCACTAATGTTTTCCTTCTATCAGAAGCTAACACTCCACCTGTGAAGTACATGCCACCTCCTCTCGCCTTCAAGGAATGGAAACCTGCAGGCGCTTCCTCTCCCTTCTTCATATTTATTTTCTCCCTATCTGGAGATCATTCTGAAGCATATAAATAGGCTCTACTGTCTCCCAAATTAAAAGCAAAACAAAAATTTCTGCCCCCATGACCAACTGCCACTCAGTTTCCTTTCTTCATTTCTAAGCAAGTATTTTGGAAAAGAGTGGTCGACAGCCACTGAGGCCTCCTCACGCACACCTAGGCAGAAGGCAAGCTCTTGTCTCTCTGCTCTAGAACGTGAGAAAGTGGAGCCTGTCTGTTCGAGCCCCCGGAACTGCACCTGCCACATGCCTAACAGTAAATATTTGTGGTATGAATAAGTCATGTAGAACCATGTAACGATTTAGTGAATAACGTAACACACAGCTTGTCAATTTCTAACATATAGCTGAAGAACAGGTCACAGTATATGCCAAATTTTACTTGATCCCAAGTTAAATTACTTCAACCACTATTTGAAACAATTTATAATGACCCAAAAAGTTAATCTACGAATGTAATTTAAGCCCTACCAAAATTGCAACAGGATGTTTTTTTGTAACTTGGCAAAATAATATCTATTATCCATTTTGAAGAATAAATATTTTAAAATAGTTAGAAACACTTGACAAAGAAGAACAGTATAGACAAAACTGCACTACCAGATAGAAAAACTGTGTTGCAGAATAAATTAAAACAGTGTGAACCTGAACCTGGCACAGGAGGAGAGATCAGAAACAGAATGCAGAGTTCAGAATTGAGTTGAAATATATTTGAGGATTTTGTGAATAAAAAAGATAGCACTGCAAATCAGGGACAGAAATAGTAGTTATTTAATGAAAGGTCTTGGGACAAATGTCTAGGCACTTGCTAAATAACCAAGTAACCCTTCTTTACAACAAATTCCAAATACATTCATAATGGAAAATAAAATATTGGAAAATAATTTTACAGCCTTGGGGTGAGGAATGCCTTCTGAGTATATCAGCAAAGCTAGAATCATAAAGAAAAATGCTGGTTGATGACAGTCTTAACTAGTTAAAAGTAAAAAATACATACAGTAAGAACAAAATGAAATAAACTAGGAAACCCTGTCAACAAGCAAACGTTTTTGCATCATACATGTGATAAAGGATTCAAAAGAGTGACCTTCAATCAACACAATTCAGAAGACCATCCCGATAGATAAATGGGCAAAGGAACTAGGTAATTCAAAGAACAGATAGAAATGGCCAGCAAACATGCAAAAAGATAGCCAGTCTCATTAATAATCAAAATAATGCAAGTTAAAACACTAAATTCCTTTTAACTATTATCTTAGCCAACTATAATGTAAAATATTGACAATACACTGGGCTGACAAGGAATGGAAAATAATTCTTATGCACTTATTTCAAGAGAAAAAACTAACACAAAGTTTCTGGGAGTTAGTTTGGCATCAAATGTAAAATATCCATTAAGGGAATAACCAGACAATTATAACACAAAGGGCATTCTTTGCACAGTCATGTAGAATTGAAAAAAAAGTCCATCAATAGGACATTATTGAATATGTCATTATTGATCCATACAAGCAACTACTATGGAGACCTAATTATGTGAACCTACATTTTTGAAATCTTTAGAAAGATATCCGCAGTATGTCAAGTGGGGAAAGTAGATCACCAAACTCTTCTACCTCCTAAATATTTCCTGAATCAATCCCCGTGTTGCTTATCTGCTGTTACTCTGGTGCAAGGTGACATCCTCTCTTTCCTGCCTGCACCCCTGCCTTCCTCTCCGGCCCTGCTCCGGTGGCATCTCCACGCGCAGCCCTGGGGCAGGTTTACAGTCCTCTCTCTGACCACCTTACTCCTCACTGAGAGAGCCCCTGCCTGCCCCTTCTGGCTCCTGCTCCCTCTCCCAGCTCTCTCTTGCCTCTCTCCTGCTTGCTTGAGGTACCCCAGCCAGAGTGGCCTTCTTTCATGTAGTTCTGCTGTTCCCCCCGACCCACTCCAATCTTGGCCCCTTGCATTTGCTGCTCTCTGTCTGGAACCTTCTTGCCTCTCTTCACCTCCCATCTCCACACTATGCCTGCGATGCCTCTCCGGCCTTTCAGTGCTCAGCACCAGTGCCATTTCCCCAGAAGAGGCCTCCCTGATTGCCCCCAGCTCATCACTCCCTTTACACACTCTCGTCAGTCTCTTCCTTTTTCCTTGATTACCTGATCACTGTTTGCAATTACACACACGTGGATTATGTCATTACTATCCATCTCCCTCCACAGGCTGAGGACAAGGACCATGTCCATTTTCTTCATCATTTTTATGTCATGGATACATATTAAAAATAATTTGAAGATTTGCATGTGTCAGGCACTGAAATATATTCTGAAGGAAGGAAGGAAAGGAGGGCAAAAGGAAAGGAAACAATAAGGATTTGGTATTCTGTTACTTAAAAATCAAAAAGAAGATCAAGAGCTAAAATAACTTGATTATTATAATAAGGAATGTGTATATCCATCACAGATTTTGAACCATAAAAGTAGTAAACAGACACCTCACCAAAAAAAGATATACAGATGGCAAATAAGCATATGAAAAGATGTTCCATGTCATATATCATCAGGGAAACACAAATTAAAAATGACGACGAGATACCAGATACCACCACCTGCCCATCAGAACGGCCAAAATCCAGAACTCTGACACCACCAGATGCTGATAAGGCTGTGGAGCAGCAGGAACCCTCACTCGCTGCTGGTGAGAATGCAGAACGCTGCAGCCACTTTGGAGGACAGTTTGGTAGTTTCTTACAAAACTACAAATACTCCTGTCATATGTTCTAGCAACTGACCTCCTTGGTATCTACCAAACAGCACTGAAAAGTTAGGTCCACACAAAAAACTGCACACAGATGTTTATAACAGCTTTTATTCATAATTGTCAAAACTTGGAAGGAACCAGTGTTCTTTAGCAGGTGACCAGAAAATAAACTGGTACATCCTGACAATAGAATGTGATTTAATGCTAAAAAGAAATGAGCTAACAAGCCATGAAAAGCCATGATGGACACTTAAATGCATAGTACTAAGTGGAAGAAACCACCTTGAAAAGGCTACATAGAGTACCGTTCCAACTATATGACGTTCTGGAAAAGGCAAAACTAAGGAAACAATAAAAAGATCAGTGGTTGCTGAGAATTAGGAGAAAGAGGTGGGTGAACAGGCAGAGCACAAAGGATTTCTGCCACAGTGAAACTGCTCTGTGTGGTACTGTAACTGGGGATACACGTCAGTACACATCTGTCCGTACACTGCACAACACCAAGGGTGGACTGTAACGGAAACTGTGGACTTTGGAGGATGTTGTGTATCAGTGTAAAGCTCATCAGCTGTAACAAATAGACCACTCTGGTTGGGGATGCTGATGAGAGGGGAAGCTGTGTATGGGGCGGGGGGGGGTGGGGACAGGGTGATATGGGAATCTCTGCACTTTCTGCTCAGTTTTGCTGTGAACCTAAAACTGCTGTAAGAAATAGCCCCTTTAAAAAAGTAGTGTCTTCTCCTACTACTTGTCCCTCACAAATCAGAGGATCAGTGATGCATTTTCTGGTTACTGTTCCTCACTGCCACAAACAAGATGAGATTCATCTCCAGTGCCAGGAGTGCTGTCTGAGTCAAATTTACAGAACCTCAGGAATTCTTTGCCAAGAATCAGACCCATCTCTAACCCAGAGCCCCAATTTCCTAAATGTTGTTGATAACTAAACCAGTTCTAATTTCCATTTGCATACAGTAAATCAGAAATTCTACAATGAACTGATGATTCCAGGATTTTACTTCTCCCTCCCTCTTGCCATAGTTCCACTTTCTTGAAGAAATTTCACTATAAACCCAAAAGGGGAAGACCGATTTCCTCTTTATCGTCTCTCTTTTCCTAGTCTTTCTACACCATACACCACAATGCCAACCACATCCACCCCAACCACCTATGAAACTCAAGGCAGACATTTTGCTTCCCACGATTTCCAAGTTTTGTTCCACGGATCCCAGCTCCAAATTTGAAAAATTTGGAATTGCAATGGCAATAATCAATGTTTATCTGTCAATGCAGTGAAGAATCCAGGCCTAAATGCAATGTCCAACCCAGCCCAGATCAGTTAGGTTATTCTGATCTCCTTTAGAAAAAGAAAAGGTATTAAGGGAAAAGAAGACTACAGTAGTTCAAGGTGACTAATGGCTGAACTTTTAAAGGATTCAAGAAACTTACTGTGCATTTTGGCATCAAATATGTATTATATAAATTGTGAATTACTGTAGGCAGATTGGCACCTGTAGATAGTAGGTGGCTAGAAATTTCTAGTCAATATTTATTCAACATCTCAGTCACCTTGTTCTGGATATAAATGTCTATGACTTCTGTTAAACATCATTTTCCAATGTGTCCACAAGCTCATGTAATCTTTTTCCTGGCCAGTTATAGAAAAATGATTTTTAAAATAACACATTTCAAAGACACCTGACATAGTAGAAATAGGTCTCACAGTGTTTATATGCAGCGTGTAACTGAAATAACAGACTTACAGTTGGTGGACCTTCAGCAGGTCATTTGACATTTCTGGAAATGATATTCCTTGCCTGCATAATAAAAAATAAGCCAAATTAGCTCCACGACCTCAGTCATCTTCTCAAATAATCTTTTAATTTCTGTAACAGTCTGCTTGCATCTCACTTACAGCATCTAT
Organism: Manis javanica; assembly: GCF_040802235.1. Lineage (NCBI taxonomy): Eukaryota > Metazoa > Chordata > Mammalia > Pholidota > Manidae > Manis > Manis javanica. The sequence continues at coordinate 112,538,527 of NC_133164.1, forward strand.
CAGACCCTACTTGTGTTTTAGTCATCTGGGTTTTTCGTTCTTTACCCACTCTCTCCCTCTCCCAACTCCAGGCCCTTGAAGACCAGGATCAAGTATCATTCATTGGTACATTCTCTGCTACACCTGGTCAAGTGTCTTGAAGGCTCAGGTGCTCTAAATTGAGTGGGATACTGAATTGAGTGGGAGTGTGTTCAGGAGTCAGCACTGCCCCCGACACCAACTGTTACGGGTTGAGTTGTGTCCCCTGCCTCCACCAAATATATACGTTGAAGTCCTAACTACCCACCCACCCTGCCCATACCTGTGAACATGGCCTTATTTGGAAACAGGGTTACTGCAGATGTAATTAACTAAGGTGAATAGGGTGGGTCCTAATCCAATATTGAAATCCTTATAAAAGGAGGAAATTTGGATACAGACATAAACACAGAGAACACCATGTAAAGATGACGGCAGAGATCAGGGCAATGTTTCCACAGATCAAGCAACACCAAAGATGGCCAGCAAATAGCCAGAAGCGAGGGGAGAGGATTGGAACAGATTCTCCCTCACAGCCCTCAGGGGGAGCCGACTCGGCCAACACCTTGACCTTGGACTTACAACCTCCAGAACTGTGAGGCAATCAACGTCTGTCGTTTAAGCCTCCAGTCCGCGATCCTTTGCTACGGCAGCTCTGGCAGATGGGCACTCCCACTACGGTGCCAACAGCCGCCTCACTGGCAGTGACCAGAACGAGTCCCTGGGGCCTCCCTAGGCGCTCACCACGGGCGCTGCCAGAAGCCCAAGTTCGCGTGGCCATCATCCCCAACATCCTCATCTCCATACGGTCTGTGCTCTGACCTCCCTCCACCCCCTGCCTTTCCGTCCTTCTCCTGCTGGGCCTGGGAGGCCTGCAGTGTGCTTTGCCTGTTCTCAGAACGCTCCTTCCACCTCCTCGCCTTAATGGAAACCTGTGCCCCTCTAGAGGGAAGCTGCTCTCCAGAGCCCCCAGCCGCCTTAGGTGGAAGTGGACTTGTCATTCATGCATCTCAGACCCCAAGGCCAGGAGCTTGGGCTGCTCACGACTACTTCTTCCTCTTACCCTTGCAAACTCTCCTGCTTCTTTAGGCTTCGCACTACACCCACTGGCCTCCAGAGCAGTGTGGTTAAGACTTAGGCACTGAGGCCACACTGCGTGGGTGTGAGAACCCACTTGGACTCTTACTGGGAATGTCACTGCACAGGTTAATCAGCCTTCGCGAGCCTCATTTTCCTCACCTATAATCGGGTAGTGATAATATACATAAAGCTCTTAGAACAATGCATGGCACATGGTGAGCACTGAATACATATTAGCTCCTATTGTATCCGTTTTCCGGCTTGCCTTATCATTTAATCTCCACCTTAATGACTGTCTTCCTTCTTGGTCCCGTCCACATTCGTGTGGGTGACCCATCCCCGCTCTGGGTTTTAGTTCCCTGACCTCCTAAACTCCAATGCCGGCTCCTTCACCTCATCTGAGCCGCTGACGCCTCTGATCACATTCCAGCCTCACCAACTCCAAAATCTAAACCACCTCCAACTTCTGAAATTTAAAAGACTCCATTCTCTGATCACAGCCTCACATCTGTTCTGCTTACTTGTGCAAGTGCTTTCTCTGTATAAAAATTCTACCACCCCCCAGGGCTTCCAGTCCACAGAGGCCATGCTCAGTATTCACCAGTCTCTTCCTGTCTTCATTTGCCTGTAGCATTCCTTATCTCCATGCCAGTTCTCAACCAGGTAAATAATGCTTGAGAAAATCATAACCACTTGAACTGGTACAGTAGGTTTAACATTTTTAAACACTTTCCTGCCTTCTAACGGTTATCCACATTAACAGTAAGTCCACTGCTTTTAAATACACTAAGAGGCACGAGGACCCTGTGGACTTCCTGTAACTGGCTGTGGGAACAGCTGTGTGTGACTGCTGGTTCCCAGTCCAACCCTTGACATAGTCCTTAGTCCTAATAATGGAAGTCCCTCCAAGCCTAACCTCTGCTTCCATGTTCTTTCCTGAGACTCCCCCAGAACACTTTTTATATCTTCACTGCCAGATGTGGGATCTATCTGGGGGGAAACTTTGTGACAAAAATGTTCATTTCATTCTACAAAAGCAAAGAAAAGTTTTTATTTGAAAAAAGGAGAGTATGTACTTTTCCAATACTTTCAGAAACTCATCCCCTCTGAGCCTGCACCAGCCTCGCAGTGCAGGCTGGTTCCCCTCTCCCCAGGCACAGAATCTCCCCCCGTGTGTGTGCTGTGTGCATGTGGAAGGGGTCATCACTGGCCCCAGGAGCAGGCACCTCAAGGGTGTCTGATACACTTCTACCTTGACAACCATTTTCTTAGACTAGAGTACTCTCCCTGTCACTGGTGCTGCTAAAATTGCCCTTTCTTTTCCAGAAAGAGTAAGTATTGGTTCATTTACAAAAGTTACAGTACACATTAGAAGCCACAAAATCACTTTTAAAACTCACCCATTCTAGGTATCTTCTAAAAATCTGCAATGTAATTTACTAAAGATTTTAAACAATTTTTTAAAACCTCTCAGGGTACCTTCATCTAAGCTGTCTTTCTTCTGAAGACCATCTTTTATCTGCCCGGAGGGTTTAAACCATTCATTCTCTTGTACTTTTTCAAACTCAATCTCATCCAGTCCAGTGATATTTCCAGAACCAACAGGGACTTTGCGAGCTGACCTCCTTTCTGTTTGCCAGCCCTCCCACAGGCTGTACATGTTGCCTCCAACTGACCTGGCTTTAATTCTAGGGTTTGTGATCAGCCCTGTGTGACTATTTGCTGCAGGTGAATTTTTACCAAACCTGGCAGATGCCTCCACATGAAACAAGTAGGAGCCTCACTCCACAAACACAGATGTGCAAGACACCGACTTTACTTTCCATTATCCCACTTCTGTTCTGAGTCCCCATCCCGTGGCGTGTAGGAAGTTCACCCCCAGCAACCAGCAACTCCACCTTCCCTGGGGCTGGCCTTTCTGGGGAGAAGTGCACAGCCTTCAGAGTAACAAGACACTGCCAAGGACGGTTGTCATTTGTCTACCAAAGTCTCTGTAATACATTCCTTACGGCCATTTGCCTGATCTCTTCAAACCTGACTGCTGTCACCACCATGTGAGTCCTGGGGACCCAGGAACTGTCGCGGCTTTGGTGCCACACGCAGGGGCAGCAGGGTGTCCGTGACACCACTCGCACAGCTCCAACAAACCACCGGCTCCTGGTCGGAAGGGGGGTGCTGCGACCATGGGCATCAAACCAGGATGTAAGGGACAGATCGCGCTGGGGTCAGCATCTTGGTGGTTGGTCACACCCCTAAGACTTTGTGGGACCTACCTACACCTCTGCCCTCCTTCCTTCCCCCCATCCAAACTCTCCACATTCCAAGAAACATTTTTCTCTTCTAAGACAATCGTTTCTTCTGTCACATGCAGTTTCTTCCAGGCGTTTTGTCCGGAGTCCTGGCTCCCTGCCCTCCTGAGGCAGCAAGCACCTGACTGCCCGCCCTAGACCCCAAGCCCTGCAGAGCTCCTTGAGCACCCGACCTCCTCAGCCTGGACACGCTCCCATGGCTGCCCCTTCCCAGCATTCCTGCCTCAGTTTAAATGAACCTTCCCTGGTCACCTGCACAGCCACCCATGCCCCTCCGTTGACTTTTGTTTCCTTCAGAGCCCTATCACAGCTCATTAATTTTTGTTTCTATTTGGTTGACCTGTTTGTTGTTTGTATCCCCTCTGAGGATGTAAGTTCCAGGACCTCAGAGACTGTATTTATCTTGTAGTTAATTAAGAGCATGGACTTTGGAGTCAGCCTTCCTAGGTTCTAATCTCAGCTCTGTGCTTACTAGCTGGGTGATCTTGGGCAAGTTATTCAACCTCTGTGACTCAGTTTCCTCATCTGTCAAATGAGAGGAACATACCTCATAAAGCTGTTATAACAAATGAGTCAATACCTGGCACACAGTAAGTGCTATTAAGGGTTTATGAGACAAAGTACCTAGCACTTGGTATAATGCCTAATCCATCTGGGATGCTCAAAACATATTTACTGACCACAGACATTAATAAAAGAATGGATGAATGAATATATACATACCTAAACATACACACATACATAAGTCCAAACATAAGTGCAGTCTTATATCTGGAGCTCACCTGCTCTGCTAGCTGAACCATAGTGCAACAAGATCAGGGTCATTTGCTTGAATCCTAAAAAGGGCAGCATAGTTTACTGTGCCATAGCAACTAATTACATCTGTAAGCCTCTGTACGTAGCTCGCTAGCAACTGAATAGTGCTGCTTTCTGTTGGAATGAATAAGAAGGTCTGAATGGGTCAATGTTTATTAACATTAGTATACAAATCATACACGGAACATGTCTCTTTCACTGTAGTTTCATAGTCGCGTCTGCTTCATGAATAATACCTTTCTCTATCACTCTATGAAAACTGTGTAATTTTGCCAGCAATAATCTTTGGACCCAAAAAGAGCAATAGCAATTTAATTCTGGCCTCCTTATTTACATATTTACCTACATACCTGGTTATGTAATCAAAATTTTAGTTAAGTATGTGGCTCATGGGATAGTCCATGAAAGTATCTGAAAACCTTTGTACTGACCTGCATATTGACAGTTTTTCAGTGTCAAAAAGGGGGGGGGGGAGAAAGGAAAAGTATGTCAGAAGATGTAAAAATCATCCTTAAAAACGAGTCATTACTATGAATTTCAGATTACCTACCACATCTACAAAGCACAAGTTTTGTTTTGCTTTGCAGACTTGAAGTCTCCTGCAAATGTACTCTCCTCTGTTTTGCTTTCCCTCTGCCCACACCAGGTCATTATAAAGGAATCATGGCACAGAGAATTGGCCTAGCACTGCCCTGTCAGAAAGGTTATTCTGATACTAGGAAACAGAAATGAGTTAGAAGACTGTGCTTACCATGGGAAGATGCACCCGCCTAAGTCTGTCCTGGGTGGCCAGCATTCGCCATCCAAGAAAGACAGGATGGCCCCCTGGACTCCCCGATGAGGAGAATGATTATTTTCCCCAGACCCCATCCATTATCAGCTCTTGTGGAAAGCAGAGCTCTTATGGGTGTGTGCAAGTCCTTTAATCTGTTTGTTTATACACTACACTTGAAATTTAGTCAAGCACACAGGGAATATAAGGCTATCAAACTGTTATCCATACAACTAATGGAATAAAGACATCAGATAGATGCCATTTCGCCGTGACCAACCTGTCAGGTCCTGACTCTTCCCTCATTCAGTATTCACTCCATATTCAGGTTAGGTCCTCAGCTGGGTTCACAGAGCATTGACAACATTCACAATGTGCCCTACTGAGTAGAACATCTGAGAAGTTTTCTGTGTGTGCCTTACAGCACAATGTTCTATATTCCATGGTGTACCCAAGTAGCCTAAGTTCTAACACTCACCTCTCTTTCCTGCTTTCCTTAGGTTCTCATGTCGCAATTTAAAAATCTCTATGGTTAAAAGGTTATATATAAAAATGCTATCTCCCTGTTACACCTGATTTTGTGCCAATACCATGATTCATTTTATATACGCAGTTCAATGTAGCATTTCCGCTCCAGTCTAAAATCTCACCGTGTTTTGTTCGGCTCACTGGATCAAAAATATATTGCCATATCATTTTCTCCACTAGGAAACATGCTTACTATCATTATATTTTTTTCATGGAAATCAGGCTTTATTTGTTACACTCTGCTCCTCATCTCCTCCACCAGTGCCTTTCTCTATCCCTGCCTAAAATTGTTCATCATTCCAGTAAATGGGTATTATGGAATGGAAAAAAATTTGGTTTTACTCTCAGGAATCAATTTATGATCATCTTAAATAAGCCTCTTTTTAATTGATGAGTCTATTGCAAATTGCATACTTCAGTTTACTCTGTAAGGAATACAATTAAACTAAGGCAAAGCTGGTTATGACTCATGTATAATGAAATGAAAACAGTATCATCATTAAACACCAAATAAAGCCATTGATTCCATGTATTATTCTGTCAGTTTTAATTGAATCACATTTTCCCCTTTTCAGTTCTTAATTATGCAGTTCATGCTGAATCCTTATTTTTATGCACAGAATGGGATAATGTTCTTTTCCTCCTTACCTTAGTGTCTAAAAATATAAGCCTATTGAGAACGGAAAAGTCTTTGTTGGTCTTAATTAAAGCAAAACACCTGCTTTTATCCTGGAAGCTGAATGTGTTGCTGTACTGTGAGACTGTCACCAAGTGAGGGGACAATGGGGCTGCTTCCTGTTCCACGTCCCTCTCCCTGACCTGTGCTCTCAGCCTTTTTCCAAATTCTAGCAGAAGAGGGCACCTGTGACACCCACCACCCAGCAAAGGAGATGGAGGGACCTCTCCAGCCGCCTAGTGAGCATTAACTCTGTCTAGACTGTCAGTTCTGGACAGTACAAAGTGAAAGAGATACTGTTTAACATGGGAGTAGACATGGTGAGATAATAATCTGAAAGTTCTTTCTTTTTCTGTTAAATCCTGTGGAAGATTTAAAGCTAAAAGCCAGACTCTCTCCTCTGATGTGTGACACACAACTGAGAACATGTACAAGCAAAAATGAACAGAGGCAAATGAAACAGTGTAGAAATCTAGATTTAAAGGAAGTCCTGCTATTACAATGTAATTCCTTTAATTCCAAGAGGCAGAGGGAACACAACTCTATTCTTTTATCTTCCCATAAGGGTGTTGGCTATTTCTAAAGGGCTTCTGCCAGATTCAAGTACACACATCACTCTAATATCAACAAAATTTTACTTCAGTTCACAAATAGGGGCCAGATATTCCTGTCTAGAGGTAACAAGCATAGCGTATACTGAGCAAGTTATTTACCTTGGAGCATGCGATAAAGGCAAAATCATATATTTTCAGCTGGGATAGTGTCCCAATAGAAATGACCTGGGTGAATAAACAAACGTCAGAATTGAGAATCAAGGGATGACCTTGGGTCAGTCTTTAATGTCCCAGTGACATTCAACACGGAAGACTGAATAATGAAGTGAATAAATAATAAACTGAATAAATAAAGGCTGAGCAGTTATTATACCAGTTTGGAACCCCACATGACTTCCAAACTGAGTCATGGAAAAAGGAAGTAGGTACCGTTTGGATATACCCTGAGAGTCGAGGGCTGGCCTTCTTGATTGAGGACATCTGATCACTCTGAGGGGCTGGCTCTCCCTAGAACGTCTCCTCGCTCCGCCATATCCCGCTCCGTCACCCATGCAGCTGGGCCTCCAGTGACTGTGCTAACAGGCAAAGCCGTCTTGGCATGAGAAGAGGCACTGATCATTCTACTCACGTGACCCCTGTTGAAGCTCATCTACCAATATTTCCCTGCATGAGTTGCTGCAAAGCTTTTAATAAACTTATTTCAACTCCATTTCCTTTTTATTCCCAACCTACCCTTTAATGGAAAAGAAGAGAGAAAGGAAAATGCCCTACAAGTGAGAAGGGGGATATAGGATGGGATGAGGGAACTCATATTTATTGAGTTTGTTTCATGATAATGGAACTGTTTGATTTTTTTTTACATCAGTGGCCAGTTTTGTTTGGTTTTCTTCATCAGTGATATATTTTTTTACTACCAGTTTATCTGGAGGATTAACAGGGAACCAAGGTAATATCCCTTAGATACCAGACAACCAAGGGTTAAAAAGTAAATGCGGAACATGCATCTATATATTTTATAATATTCCTGACTCAGATTCTACAGTAATAGGTAGCTGGTAAGTCTATAAATAAAGGTGACTGTTTTTTTTTAATTTGGATTTTTTTTTTTTTGAGAGGGCATCTCTCATATTTATTGATCAAATGGTTGTTAACAACAATATTAATTCTTTATAGGGGAGTCAATTCTCAATGCACAATCATTAATCCACCCCCAGCCTAATTCTCGTCAGTCTCCAATCTTCTGAAGCATAACGAACAAGTTCTTACATGAACAAATTCTTACATAGTGAATAAGTTACATGGTGAACAGTACAAGGGCAGTCATCACAAAAACTTTCGGTTTTGATCACTCATTATGAACTATAAACAATCAGGTCAAATATGAATATTCGTTTGATTTTTATACTTGATTTATATGTGAATCCCACATTTCTCCCTTTATTATTATTATTTTTATTTTTAATAAAATGCTGAAGTGGTAGGTAGATGCAAGATAAAGGTAGAAAACATAGTTTAGTGTTGTAGGAGAGCAATTGTAGATGATCAGGTGTATGCCTGTAGACTATGTGTTAATCCAAGCAAGACAAGGGCAATAAACCATCCACGGATGCAGAAGATTTCTCTCAAAGCAGGGGGGATGAGGTTCTGAGCCTCACCTCTGTTGATCCCCAAATTCTCACCTGATGGCCCCCCTGCGACTGTGCCTGTCTTAGGTTGTTCCTCCCTTGAGGAATCTTACCCGTCTCTGGCTAACCAGACATCTTCCGGGGCCATACAGGGAAATGTAAAGTTGGTAAGTGAAAGAGAAGCCATATTGTTTGCAAAGGTTAGCTTTTTACTTCTTTGCAGATTTATGCCCTGTGGCTTCTATGCCCAGCATTTGTCTTGAGGTATCTTTACCACTTGGAGGATTTATGATACTCGGTGAATTTGATATGAGGCACGAATTCTTTTTAAGGGTTGTAATTAGGAAGGAAGAAGAAAAGCTATAGAAGTAGCAGACAGAAGAAAACATGGGAAGATTGGTTATTTCTTTGACATATCTTCTTGTAGAGTAACTTAAGCATGTATAGGTTTTAAACTACTAATTAAATTGCGTACACACATTAACATAATAGGAATACAGCTACATAACCAAAGCAGATCTATAATTACCAGCCATCTCCAGTGAAGCCAAGAAAACCAGTTAGGCACCCTAGGCATTTGTGAAAATTTGTCTATGATATAATGGATATTGTCCAACTGTACTTGAACAGTCTGAGAGAAATCAGACAAATTAAAACAACCCATTCCTGGGAACTGTTCACATCCCATATGTTCTTTTAACAATAGACAGTCTGTAGTTGTAAGATTTTGAAGTGCTACAACTTGCACTTCTCCTAATTCTTGGTTGAGTTCCAACAGTATAGATCCAGTCAAATTTGTTGTTTTACTGTATGCATAGGCCAGCTTAGGTATCTATAATGGTGACTTTTTATGTTCATTGTTCCTAATGTTGCAAACTAATCTTTATGCCACAGTAACATCTACTTCAAGTCAATTTCCTGCATATGCCTTTCATGACTATATTGTTTTTATTAATAAATTAAAACAGCATATTTTGGCAATGTATTTTTTTTGTTCCACACAGATTTTCAGAGATCCAAAAAGATTATGAAGGAAATAAAATTGTTGTTTACAGAGATTCTCCTTCAGAAGGGTTTATAAAATTATTCTTTCACTATTCAAAATGGGAAACCATAAAACAAGGAGATTATAACAAATCCTTGGCAGAAATTCACATGAAGACTGCCTGCCAACATTTTAATTAAAGAGAACAGGTTGGCTTATCAAACATAATTGAGAGAGTGTTGACCAAAGGTCGGTGTGTCTAAGGGGCAGCTGATGGAACATGAAGTTTCTAGACACCACCTCTCTCACATTTCCCCTTGACATCCTTTGAAAAGGAACATTCTCCTTCTCCTTGTCTTCCCAGAGCTGCAACAGTCAAATTAAAACACCCAGTTGGATCTGGCAGCCAGGCCCTATGGAAGCATAAAAGCCTCCTGGTGCCAAAGGAACTTCCTGAAGTTAGACACCAAAGGGACTTGGGGATCAAGTAGGATTCCCATGTTGAAGGAGGGTTCATGCCTCACCCTGGCTGGACTTTGGGCCCCAATACATGCTTTGGTAAGACTTGCTGCACTACTTCTGCATGCAGAATGACATAGATTTACCCTGCTGGCACATAGGAATAACTTCCTGAGATTAAAAAATGACATATATTCAAGAAAAAAATGAAAATCAACTGACAAAAATACCTCATAAAATACATCCCTTGATTCTTTAATGCTACCCTGTTTATGAGCCATATTTTCTCATGGCCTAAACTACTCCCCAATTGTAAATTAAGCATTATATGAGTGACTTGCTTGACAGGAGTCTAGTGATCTAAGGTTAACGTTTAACTATTCACAGAAAATAGGATTCCAGGTACTAGGCCTGGGAAGAGTACCATTAGGGTACCATTTAGCGAATTCGGCTACAGTCTTATAATAAAGAAGTGACTTGAGTGCTGGAAGAAGTCTGAGCCAATGAAGAAATTGATGTGAAGAGAATCTCCTGGGCTGGGTTATTTTATGTTTCAATATTGAAACTTGAACATTTTTTTGCATCAGAAAAGTTATTCTTAGTTGTTGGCAGAGTAAATCCATGTTATCCTGCATGCTGGAGCAGTTCAGTTGAATCTAATTAGAACATCTGCAGATTTATGCAGCTTTCTGTATATGAAAGTTCCTACCCCGTGAAATAAATATTTCTCTTCAATCCTTTATTCGTACCCATCTCAGTGTTAATCAGACTAATATGGCATAAATTTTAACAACCACTTTTATGATCCTAGGATGAATGGTGCAATACAAGTCTAAAATATCAAGACCTTATAAATCATGTCAGTGTGCACTGGATTTCAAATGCCTTCCTACTGGCCATCAATTTTGGCTCAGAGAAAGGGAAACAATTATGAACCCAGTCATCCGCCTTTTGTTCCTAGTTTCTCAGAGATTTTGAAGGTGATCCATGCATTCCTGGCATATGAAGGAGGACCGCTTCGGTCTTGTTTCTTGACAAAGAATTCATTGAATCATGTAGGCAGTTGTACCAAAACAAAGGTTAGTTTCTTTTTGCACCTTAGATAAATTACTCAGACGCATGAAGAATATGAGTGTTTGGCAGAGTTAACTTTAAAATACTTTAACCCCTTGGTGGCAAGTCCACCATCTTTCTTGAGGAACCAGGCACCTGGTTGCTATGCTTCACATGAGGACTTTTTTTTTTCATCTTAACCAGCCTTCCATCAGGCTCACTTCAAGCTAATATGTAATTTCCACCTTAGTGTTATAACAACTCAAAATGTTACCAATAGTCTTAAACTTAGTTTGAATTGTCTCATTGAGAAGCAGCCTAGTAAACAAAGAGGCCTCATCACGGAGAAAGACATTCCAGCTTTATCAGTGACCAGGTGTGACCCACTGGTCAGTAATCCAACCACCTTGTGGCTGAAATTCTTCTTGAGTAAAATGGAGATGACAGCATTTACCTTTGTACATGACTAGAAAGATTAGATGAAATAATGTGTGCAACTAGTACGTGCTCAGTAAGCAAGAGCTGAGACACAGAGATGGGGGCCTAAAAAGAGAAGCGCACAAAGACATCCTTTTCTTGGCAACTGAAAAGAAGGTAACATTTTAATTTTAAAAAAGCATTGTCAACTCCCAAAAATTTGCTAGAAACAGACTCCCTCAGCTTCTAGTCAAGCAACACTTGAAAGCAATGATTCTCTCAGTGCTCGTGCCTGGATGAGTGGCTGCAGCGCTTGGAAAATTGTTAGAAATTCAGATCTTGGGCCCCACCTCAGGTCTACCAAACCAGAAACTCTGAAGATAGGAGTTTAACCTGTGTTAAATAAACCCTCCATAACATGCTCAAGTTTGAGCAACACTATTTTAAGCCTTCCTTCAAATGTCAGAATAACGCCTAGGACTTCTTCTATGAGGACGTGAAGATTCCTAGCAGGTTTGCTAAATGATCTGAATCCCTACTTCCTCCCTCCTGGCATTCCTCTCCTGATCTTTATTCAGGACTAATTGACGTTCACACTGGCCAATTAGTCAATGCTACAATTCAAATGTCCCCAGCTGTACCCTGAATTAACAGGAAAGCTTTCCTAAAATATTTGAGTGGTTCTTTTGAAACACTGCAGGCTTTCCCATTTGAAAAACAAGCATTTGGGCCTATTTTAATTCACGTATGAAGGTGTAGTCATGTATTGCACTCATGTATTGCTTCCTCTATATAATTATTTTATAAAATCATTTACTACAAATTGACTAAAACTAGTCTGTTAGAACTTCTACAAGTTGAAAAGGGAATGTAATAACATCTTCATTGTCTTCATCATACATCTTCATTATATAACTACACTAACCTGCGGATCGTGCCCATCTTATTCATTCATTCATATTCCACAAATATTCACCTAGCATGTAGGTCCAGGCCCTCTTAGGTAGGGGGATTGAGCTGCGAACAAGGAAGCTGGGTTGGTGGTGGATGAGAATGTCTTCCTACTGGAGCTTGCCCTCTAGTGGACGGAAACAAAACTTTTTTAAAAGTCAACAAATCAATAAATGCCGTAAGGACAGACTGTGTTAAATGCCTGCAAGATAGAAACAGGATGATATGATACAGAGACCCTGGGCCTAGAAGGAGCAGCTTTGTGAGAGAGGGTGGTCAGAAGGGCCCCTTTGGGGAGGTTTTATCTGAGTTCAGTCCTGAAGAACCGAAGGAACCGCCTACATAGGGGGAGAGAAAGGTGGAGCATGTCGGGCAGAGGCTTGGCATTGTTCACGACATGAGAAGAAACCAGGGAGTCCATGGAGAGGAGCGCTGTGGAAATACAACTAAAAACAAAATCTTCTCCTGATCCAGGAAACCTCTCCACAAATGTAGGTGAGAAAGAACACAGTTCTATTATTAAATAAGCATTAAGCCAGAATGTGATACTCGTTACAGGCCACCAAGAAACAGTTACAAAGACTGAAAGACATCTCACCCTTTTACAGATACAACCATCACATGCATGTTCTCAAGATAAACAATAAGTAGGCAAATAAGAGGACTTGACAGCACCATTTGTCACACAGTTCTTCCTTAGACCTTATATTTACTTAGTAGTTGGGGGTGACCATCTGTGTTAGCTAATTGGCTTAATTCAAAAGAAAAATAAATTTCTCTTTATGAAAAGACAGTTTTGTAACTTGGGGTGAGGCACCCACTGAAGTTAGGTTCCTACCCTCCCACAGAAACTGGGAGACGGGGCTCTTTCTTGACGATGCCATTTAAAAGACCGGCTTCCCAGGTTCTTGAGGAAAAGCTTTCTGGGTCCTAATTATATATATGATGAGAGTCCATTTAGCTTTTTCTAAGATTTATATACATTTTTTTACATAAGCAAAAGCACTGACAAGTTTCCAAAAGTAAATGCCATAGGACTACGGAGTAGGAGGAAGTCTCTTCCCTTATTTTCAACAGGCTGAATTAAGTCTCAGGTTTTTCACTTGTATTCGCCTTACAAGAGTCATGAATTAGAGTCTACAGGACCAGATTGTGTAGGGTCTTAGAAGAGCCCATGTTATGCTCCGGGAAATGGAAACCCACTGAAGGTCTGTGGCATGATCTATCTTTAACAGGACATTTACCCCCCAATATGATGTACTGAGAAGGGCACAACATGACTTTTATGATAATTGACAAAAATGCAAACCACAATCTAATCGCAGAAAAGAATAGACTGAAAATGGGGAACGTTACTGAAGAACTAACCAGTAGTTTTCAAAAATGTCAAGTCATCAAAGGCAAAGACTGAATCATAAATTGCAGGAGACTAAAGAGATATGACAACTGAATGTCATGTGGGATCCCAGATTGGGTCCTGGTCCAGAAACATTAGTGGAAATACTGGTGAAGTGAATAAGGTCTATTAGCTGGGTTAATAGTATTACATCAATGTTAATGTTCTGCTTTTCAGAATTGGTTAGATATTAACATTAGGGGAAGCTGGGTAAAGGATGTATGGGAACTCTCTGCACAGTTTTGCAACTTTTCCATAGGTCTAAAATTATTACAAAATTTAAAATTTTTCAATATATTTTTTAAAAGACCATTTAGGCTACCGAGTGAATAAACTGATAGGGTTGGGGAGAGAAGTGGTGAGACCAGTTAGGAGGCTAATGAGAAAAAGTCCAGGTAAAAGATAACAGTTTGAAGATGGTGGCAGCAAAGATGGAGAGAATCAGGAATCAAAGTGCACTTTGCAGACGGAACCGGCAGTATGCAGAGACCTAGGGAGTGAGAGAACTGAGGGAAGGATGGGGGGTAGTCTGTGCAGTGTGGTACAAGTCATCATGGGGTCAGCCATTTGTTCAGAATGACACAGGGTTTCAGGCAAGACGACCTGTGGTTCCATCCTCTCTGAAATATCAGCTCCTAAACCCAGTTCTCTATGAATGGGGCAGAAGGCTTTGACCAATGTCATAATGATCAATATATAATTCCTCATAGAGGGGGCCCCAGGTACCCCAAACCCCAGCTTAGGCCTGTCTGCAAGGCACAGCCTGTACGTGTAAGACTCATTTCTTACCAATATTTAGTTTTACATTTGTTTTCTTTCCTTCCACCTCCCCCAAATTACCCCTAAACCTTAGATGGCAAACTAGTGAGAAATAAAGAGGTAATCAGAACCCAACGGAACCTTTTAGCCATCCTAAGTTAGCCAACTGTGGAAACTAAACAAAAACTGCCCTTTCTGTTTTTTTATTTAGAGTACTATTGCACCAGGTGGACTTAACTAGTTTTAACTAAACCTCACAGAACTGACCACTGGGGGCAAAAGGTAATACTCATAAGAAAAATGACAAAACTAGATGATACTAGATTTCTAATTCTAGTATCAGCTCTTCATCCACCACATTGCCACTTCAAAGTCAACACAATTGGATTAGGCAATAGCATTCCACTCTGAATTTAAAAAAAAAAAATTACAACCCACCCCTTCCAGGTAGGATGTCTTTTTATAGAGATATAAAATGTTGCTACTGTTCACAAGAAACCTATGCTATGTCTCCACACTACTTTGAACATTTTGAAATGGCTGCTTAGAATTGGTTTTATAGATACACGGCTATAGCCAAACGCAATGCAAGTCTTCCCCAGTTTTCCCTGTGCACAGGTGAGGTCCCCACAGAGCTGCTGAGGCAGCATTCTACCACCACTTTTCTAAAGACTTGAAGACTCTGATTTTTAAAGGGACGGGCAACTGTTTGTGCCTTTGCTGTCCTGACTCTGGGGCAGACTCCTCCAGGGTGTGGCCATGGCAGTCCTGGGGAAGTGACAGCAGGCTCAGGACCCTTTCATGGGAGCCCTTGACCTGGAAGTCACAGTGCCTGGGTTCATGCTCTGGCCCAGACATTTGCTGGCCATGCAGCCTTGGGCAAACTGTGTATCTTCTTGGGCCCCAATTTTTTCATTAGAAAATGGGGGTTGACATAATGCCTCCCTCATAGCCGTGCTAAGGGGATTTCATGAGCCAAGGAATGTGAAGCTGTTAAAATGGAGCTGAGTAAAGGTTGGCTACTATTATCCTGGTCTCCTAGTGGCAGGAAGTTCCTTAGTTAATGATTTCAGAATTGTCCTCCTGCTGAATAAACCATTATGCTCACCTCGTTAAGGCATGAGCTTTACTAAAACATATACATTTCAGAATATGAGCACATTAAACTGAACTGAAAATATGGACAAATAATTGTAAAACTGAATGATTGGGTGAAAAAAGAGTTCAGCCTTACCTTGTAATCAAAGATATGTACAATAAATTTCACCAGATACAATTTTTCACCTAACAAATTGGCAATTTAATAAATATATGAAAACCATATGAAATTTGTTAAGTATAAGTAAAGTAAAGTGAATTAAGCACTTGCATATACTGCTTGTGAGAATGTAAACTGGTATAGCCTTTCTGGAACCTTCACACCATGCATAAAATTTGACCCAACAATTTACAGACGCAAATTTCATCTTTTTTCTTCCTTCCAAATGCACAAACATAAGGCTATAATAATTAAAACAATATAGTATTTGAACAAGATACATAATAGAGAATGAGACTCAAACAGATACAATTGACATTAAGTTGACATTTGAAATGAGTGGCAAAAGATAGCAGGGAAAATAAATGGTTTGGAGACAATTGGGTGTTCTCTGGAAAAGACAGAAAGTTAGATTACCTCATGCTATCAAGCCAAAACAAATTTCAAATGGATTAATGTCTAAACATAAAAGCCCCAGAAGAAAACACAGTAAACTATTTTATCACCTTTGAGAGGAGAAGGCCTTTCTTAACAAAAGCATAAAAACTAGAACTCAAAATGAAAAGGACTAACATTTGGACTACAATTAAAAACATCTCTATGGCAAAAAAAAAATACAAGGAAGATGAAAAGATAAATGATGATTGAACATCTGCCAGACATAAACAACGAAGGGTGAAAGGTTTCCATCAATCAATGAAAAGAGGTATAATGTAATAGGAAAATACACAAATGATTCAGAGAAAATGATTCACTAAAATAGAAATACAGCAGACATACTGAAAGTGCTCTATTTTTTAAATTATTAAGGCAATAAAAATTAAGTTATATATGAATTTCTGTCTACATAGATTGGCAAAATTTTGTTATTTAAAATATTGAAGAAATTGTAGAAAAATGGAAATTCACAATGTTTTGGAGGGTGTAAGTGGGTCCAACTTCTTGAACAATAATTTGGCAGTACCTATTAAAAAGCCACATATCCTACTACTCAGACGTCTATTTCTCTTCCCAGAAGCTGTATTTATGTAAATACTCAACATGTGCCCAAAGATATATGTCCAAGATGATTATGGTGGCTTTGTTTGGAACACGAAAACAAATGGACAAACAGGAATAGCCCAACAGTCCATCAGTTGGGGAATATGGGACTACAGTGACTCAGCTAAAGGAGGTACAAACCAAAAATAAAAAAGAAAGAAAGAAACAGAAAAAATAAAAATAACAAGTGTCATAATCAGGCTATTGCTTGAAAACTTATGGTTGTCTATAATGAAATATAGTCATTAAAAATGACACTTCAGAATATTTCTTTAAATAGAAGAAGGTTCACAGTATACTGAGCAGAGGGAAATTACAACACCAGTGTTCAGTCTGACCCACGTTTGCAACACATACCCCACACAGGAAGGACACGTGCCAACATGTGAACACAGATCTCTGGGCAGGGTGAGAGAAGGCATTCCGAGGTTTAGCTTCCTCTTTTTATTTGTATCTTATAATTTCTTCAATACACACAATTGACTTTTGGAAGGAGGGAAATAAAGCCTTAACAGCACCAACCAAATGAAGGGTCAGGAGAATTCCTTAATTAAGGCAAAGTGCTTTATTTTCTCTTTCTCCCCACACCCCTAACTACCTAAAATGAAATGTTCCATGTTTATTTTATAAATCTCAATATGAAAGGTTTTCATGTCATCTCCAAAGCACCCACAATACCATCCACACTCATATCTGCTAATCCCTTATTTGGAGTACTTTGAAATGTGTATGGCGGGATCTGTGAAGTCCACATCTGCTGTCAATCTTAACACCAGGGGCTTTAGAGAGTAGCATGAGTAAAATATGCTGCCCCTGGCCTTGGGAGACAATCATTCTACAGAACCTGTTTATTTTTTTCATGTTTTTAACCAAAGAATGAATACATGTTTCAGTTGCTATATATAAAAATATTCACTTTTCAACATGAAAGCTCAGCTGCAATGGGAAGAGAATATTACACATTGTAAGAAACATTTAAAGTTATAAGCTTGTCTGGCCATGCATAAAAACTCCTAAAAACTGTAACCATCCAAGGGTTGCTCTCTGAATGGGTCTTTTATTCCAGTGAGTTGGCACAGTGAAAGATGCACTCCATTGTTCTGACATCACACCAGGGTGAAAACACACAGTTCTGTTGACATCAATACAATGCACTACAATATATTTTTTATATCCTCTGTAGGTGTTCTGAAAGGACCCCATTGGTGGAAATTTTTTTTTAATTGCAGGAAAATCCCTGCAATGAATAGAGCACAAAAGCATTTCAATTTCCTAGGAAAAAAATGGAGTCTACTTAGAAATGTGACAGTAACATTAAACATACAAATAGAAAAAAGTTTCAAAGGGAACAGACAAAACACTTCTCCTGTGTCACAGTTCATTACGGAAGCTCCATACATCTTAGTAGAATGCAGCATATTTATACTTAAGAAAGTCAGCTTCTCAGGAAACTTGCTGATAATAAACCTCAGCTGATCAATAAAAACTTAATTTTGATGTAGACATGGTTTTATCTCTCCCTCTGCTCTGTGGTTCTCATGCCTCCTGGTCTTAATCAAAATTATCTTTATTTCAACTCTTGAGTCTTCTCATGTATTTCATGGTCCCTCCATCAAATTTAAGAAACAAAAATATAAAATATTATCAGATGTGGGTATGGGTGGTAACATAGATACTGTGGGATGCAATTCAACTAGTGGGAAAATGGACAAGTAAGGAACAGATGTAAAGTTTGGACCCCGGTGGGTCTTGGATACTGAATATTCAAGTGTAAGAGCTCAGAATCTTATTATATCAAGCTTGACTCAGAAAGTAGGGATGCATAAAGGAATCTACTCAGCAAAATCAATTCATCTCAGCCTTTAAAAGCAGTAGCCATCTATGACCATCACATGCAAAACAATAGCTCCAAAAGAATTATGGAAATCTGGGCACTTAATCATCTGATAGCTTAACTATATATTAATTATGGTTTGATACTGATATTAATTGAAAATGGTATAATATAATGTGCTCAAATTGATATGGGCTCCATTGTATGCAAGTGTCAAAATGACTGATTTAGGATTCTATGTATTGTATCTGCTTTCTTACATAAACCTTATCGATACAGTACAATATCCATACAATAGCATTTCCATCCAAAAACGTGTAGAACACCCAAAATAAAAGCACAAGTACGAATGAAACCAGTCATTAACTAATGGAGTCTATTGAAGGCAATTTGAGTTTTAATTTAATTAATATACACAGAGAATATTTTTATAATTTATGGTAAAATATAAATATCATAAATTTTACCATCTTAACCACTTGTATATGTACTGCTCAGAACATTAAGTACATTCACATTGTTGAGCAAACAACACCACCATCCATCTCCAGAACCTTTTCATCTTTCCAAACTCCATACCCATTAAACAATAACTTCCTCTAGTAAAAAATTTTACATAGAGAAAAAATATCAACACATGTGCAAAAAAAAAAATTTAGCAAGTCAAAATCAGAATCAAAAAAAACTGTTGAAATGTGATGTTTCCCAGACTATACAAGTAAAAACCTCTTTTGTGATTTTTTTGCTCTATTTTAGCACTTTTATTAACTGGTTCTCTTATTAACTTAATATGTTTCATCTAGTCAGCTAGCTATTTCTACTTAACCCTCAGTACACCAGGAAAAATTGTCATCATCATTTATCATATGAGTCCAGTGGGCCTTTTAAATTTTTTATATTTTAAGTCATAATTTACAGAAGTTATAATAAAGAGAATGAAAAACATTACTTAAAATTCCATAGAATTTAAACATAGCAAACCTCATTTGATCAAGTAAATTTTGGTGCACAAGTATCAAAAAAGATGAAATCATATTATCACACATTTTTTGGTGAGTCTTGTCACAAAATACTGGTGTACTGAGGTCCTTCCTGATTGAATGACAAACTGAATGAAATGTGCTATTTTCTTTTGTGTCCTTAGAAATATATTGTTCACTTACCAGATTTTGAGTTTGAGAAAATTCATGGTGGAAACTCATAATCCATCTGAAAACTCATCTCACATTTTGCTTATGTGATCAATTTCACTATCATCCCTCAAGACCAGAATCCTGCTATCTCCCTGTTTGCATGTATCTTTTGATTCATATTATAATTTTGAACCAGCTTCCTCTATTTTGTCCCTTTGCCGTTTTGAGAAGAACATGTATAATTCTGAATTCTCAACTGTTTCAATGAAAGCTGAAAGCAGACCACAAAGATTATGTCTTCAGTCTCCTCTTTTACCATTCCTAAAATACATGAAATGGGTGAAAGGGGTCAAAAGGTGCAAACTTTCAGTTATAATACAAATAAGTCATGGGGTGTAATGTACAGCATGGTGAATATAGCTAATAATAGTATATCACATATTTGAAAGTTGCTAAGAGAGTAGATCTTAAAACTCATCCCAAGAAAACAATTTTTGTAACTATGGATGTTAACTAGACTTACTATGATCACTTCCAACATACAATATTATATTGTACATCTGAAACCAATAAAATGCTTTATGTCAATTACACGTAAATTTAAAGAGTTTTTTTTTTAAAGAAATATGACCAACACTTGAGGCAACATAATAAGAAAGCTGAAGAGTGGCACTTTATTTTACTATTATATCATTCTTTGGAGGGCTTCAAGTTTTGGCAATTCCATCATTCCTATGTTTTCTTATTATTGCAGTCTGTTTGGCCTAGTTGTTAATAATTGATAAGTAATGATTAAACAATTCCTAACATGATGATCTAGCAAATTGTCCCAAGATACAAAACCAATGATAATAATAAGATCACTAAGATCTCATAAATGTACCTTAGATTTACAAAAGTGTCTAATGGACCTGTATAGTAACTGCAAGACTGAATGAGTTTTTTTCTATTTAAAAGAAATGGTAATTTTTCTCTTTGTTCTTTGGAAGGCTATGACAAAAGAATAAAAGCCATGAGGTATCATCCTTACAAACAGTTAAACCTGTGCAAAAAATAAACTCTAAATCTAAAATTTGATCCAGCGGACCCTAACGGCACACCAATGAAACAAATTTCATGTAGAAGTAAATTTTGTATCACTAACATAATTAGAAAACCAATAATACTTACTGTACCAGTTAGGATTGTGTTTCTTTATATATCCACCTAAAATAACAACTTACACGGATAAAACTCCCATTCAAAAATAGTCCAGAGATAGGAAGTTCAATCTTAGCTATGAAAGTATCATGGTTATTTGGCACCAGTATCTTCCTATTTTTCTGCTTTACCTTTCTTAGCATAAGTCTTTTATTCTCAAGATTGCTTCATGGTCCAATTTAGCTGCTGCTGCTCCAGCCATCCCATCTACCATAAGAAGCAGGAAGGATGAATGTGGCTAAGGCAAAAACTGTGCAACCCTCAGATGAATCAACTCCCTTTAAGCATCCTTCCTGAATGTCACACATGGCATTTCTGCTTATTTCACTGGCCAGAACTCAGAGACATGACCACATCTAGTTTCAAGAAAGGCTAAGAGTTATAGTCTTTCAGCTGGGTACACTGCCAGTACCAATAACAAAGAGATTCCTTTAGTAAAGGAGAAGAGAGTTATGGATATTAGGGAGGTAACCATTAGTTTATGCCACAACCACCAAAAACACTTGATAATCACAACACATACAAGAAATACAAAATATTGTTAAACATTAGGTATATATTGTTGATAACTGAAGTTATGAAAGCCCAAAAGCTTCTCTCACTTGGCTAAAAGGGAAAATCTCAAGTACTAGAAAAATGTTAACGATCTTCTCCTTGACTCCAATCAAGAGCAGTAAGAAAAGGGCCAATAACCATACCCCCCACCCCTACCGATTTGATAATTCAATGATTCAGTATTATTGAATTATGTATTTATGCAGTACTTAAAATCACCTCCTGAAAAACCAGTGATGTGCTTCCCACCCTTTGGGAAAAACTGGGCTTTTGTGAAGAAATCATAAAAGGAGTTAAGATTACAGAGGTAAGTTGAGGATACAGAGAGAGAAGACTGGTTGCTAACTCAACAAATTCTGCCTTAGACTAGTGGAATTTATATCTAAAAAGGCATTTGGACATTAGCTAGCCATAGAGTCATAAACTCAAAAAATTGAAACTTATTTTAGAAGTAATCCTTCCCATTGAATAGGATGATTCCTTTTAAAACATCCTTTGAAATAGTTGATCTAAGGTCTGTTTCAACCCTTCCACTGATGATGGAGCCAATAATTGGCAACCAATTCCATTTTCAAACATTTCTAATACTAGAAAATGCTCCCTCATACAGAATTAAAATAAGCCTTTTAATACAGCTTACCCTGTTTCTTTCTGGAACTATATAGCAAAGGGAATTTAACCACTTTTCCATGTATAAATCCTCTAAAATTTTATTTACTTTCTTTATTTATAACTTCCACTTATTATTTTAAAAACCACTTGAATACATCTTTATGTAAATTACAAGTTATACAAATAAAGAGCCCCTTAACTCTACCTGAATCCCAAGGAAGAAACCATTATTGCCAGCTTATGATAAATTATTCCAGATCTTTATCTCTTTATGCACACAGAGAAGTGTATCACTGAGGGGGTTCCATAAAGTATAATATATACATATTATATTCAACATGCTTTGTTTTTCACTTAATAAATCTTAATGCTATTTTGCATGTCAGAACCTACAGATCTGCCTCATGTTAATTGCTGCATGGTATTCCCTAGTTGTAATATATGTAACTATGATAAACTCTTAGGATATTTCCAGTTTGGGGCAATTAATAAAACTGCTAGAGTAAATACCCTTATAAATGCCTTTATACAAGTATCTTTGTGCATATGCACTTGTGCACAAAATTTCTCTAAGTTACCTACAAATGTGCATTTAAAAACATCAGTCATGCCACACTGACCTGCAATACAACCATACCATTTCACACCCACTAACATATGAAAATCTCATTTCCTCACATTCTCACCAGTACTAGATATTATCAGTATTTGTGTCTCTTCTCAATCTGAAACAACCATTTATTTTTTTGAAGTCATATGCAATATATCTAAATTTTTTTCTTTCCAAGCTGAGCCATCCAGTTTCTTCAATCCTACCTTGTATAGGTCATGGTTTTCAGACCTTTCACTATCCTGGACTGACTCCTGGAGATGGTTCAATTTATCACTGTTGCTCTAAAATGTATTTCCAAGAACTGAATAAAATGGTACAACTGTACTTTGATCTGACCTGTGTACAAAATAGGACTGTTACCTATCTTCTTCTGAACTGGTTAATCTTAATATTTTGTGAGTCTCTGCTCTTATTAAGAATCTAACAAAAGGTAGGAACCTTTTCTCCAAAAGAAACAAAACAAAACACACATACATGCAATATACATACTGTGTCAGAGGTTTCATGAACCACAGACCCAAGGTTAATCATTTATTAATGCAGCCCAAGTCACATTTAAATTTTAGTAGCCATATCACATTATTGTTGATTCACATTGAGTTTGTAATCAACTACATCTCAAATCTAATTTACATTATATATTCAACTACTGGAAAATTACATCTTTGTCAGTCTATATTTTTATATATTTTGTACCTAGGTGCTTAACATGTGCATTATCCTTTTAATGTTTCACCTTTTTACTTTCTATCTATCCCATCTGCCCATTGAGCTGTACGAGAGCTATAAGTGTGCTGCCATCTAATGTATGAATGTCTTCACTTATTTTGATGAAAGATTTAAGTAGGAGTGCAACAATATGCCATACAGCTTTGCTACAGGGTCTTTTTTCCCCCAACAAATATTCTTTGAATGACCATTGTGAGCCAGGCTCTGAAGTAACTAAGTTGTGACCTAACATACTTGCTCCCCACGAAAGATACCAAGTACAACTTGATCAGTATCTTGCTGAAATCCAGGTATACTTTATGCATATTATCCTGTAGCCTATCAAATTAGTAACCTAAACATTAAAATAGGAATTGATATTAGTGTACATTCCCCTGATTTGTTTTTTATTCTTTCAAAAGATTTATTGAGCGCATTCTAGGTGAGAGGTAATGTCCTAGGGCTGGGACTGCGGTGATGCACAGGACTGAATGAGGCCCCCCTTGCTGAGCTTGCAGTCGGCCGACACATTGCACTGCTCATGCTGGCTGCAAGTCATCACCACCTCTGGCTCAGTGTTCAGAAACCTCTACTGAATAATCCGTTCTAAAATTGTGGCCACTAAAAAAAAACAAAGGTTCAGGGGCATTACTTGATCTTTCCAAATTTAAACAGCTAGTGATTAAGTCTGGCATTATTTGATCAACAGTAACAGTGGTGAGATTAATGGTGTCTAAGAAAACATCCAAGAATTTTTTTGTAAATAAATGAAGCAGAACAGGAAAACAAGATAGCAACGTCAGAATATTTAAAAAAGTACTGCGATCTAATCCACTGAAAATGAAGATAAATTTCACTTAATGAAATTCATAATATTCTCTTATTATCTTTGCAAACTCACTATTATCACCAGCAGCCTAACTCCCACTTGTACGTTCCAAAAGAGAAGTCCAGGATCTAAGTCGGAGTCTCTGGCAATCAGGTTTAAATGTTCCACTCTTTAATCATGTAGTCTATGAAGTTATCTTTGGTATATGAAGTCTGCGTAATATAATAATGAAAATGACGACCCTATTCCTGGATTTGTGGGTCTCACAAATGCAAACCCTCCTAACTGTTGCTTCTTCGAAGGGACACATTATAACACAGAATTAACAACTCTACTGAAAAAATTGAGTTTGGTTTGTTTAGTGTCAAGGAGTTAAAAAACAAAATGTAGTTTTCATCTAAATAGTCACAAATTCCATTTTCAACAGAGTCCATATAATAAAATGAGCTCATCTTCTAAGCCACCTTTCAAAAATCTGTATACTACCATGCTTACTGTGCTTAATATCGAAAATAACAAAAGAAGCATATTGATTTGGGATTAATATGGTTTTAAGTCCACGTATTCATGACTTTAATCAGGATGGTAATGTACAGCAATTCATGAAGTGCAATGTTAACTTACCATGAGTAGCTCTTTAGCTCTGTGGGATAGAAAAGTGATTTCCCCCATAAGCTTAAAGACATAATTAAACATATATTTCTTTCTCTTTCAAGAATATTCTTTTGAGCAAGTCTGATTCAGCTGTGGGGAAAGCAACCGGCAGTTTCCAGCTGAAAGAAAAACTATTGGATTTCTCTTGTCTCTCCACCTCATCCTTCCCTGTCTTCATGTTATTTGCTGAATCAAAATGTAGTGTTTTAAAGGGAAAAATAATGTTGCTACAAGTAAAAAAAAAGATTACATAGCCAAATTAATGAGAATTTATCTAATTCTTTCATACAGCCAGGCATTTCTGTTGACCCTTGCTCTGTGCTTTTTGAGAGAAGCTATTAGAAGAAAACTACGTAGTTACAACTGCACATTACATTTTTTAAAATCTCAATCTACTTCTACATATCAGAGAAATATAACTACTCAGCATGATGGCCAAGATTCTGAAAAAGATCATCACACTCTGAGCTTTAATAGAAATTATTTATAGCATCCATCATAAATAATAAAACTATGCATTTTTAAATGTTATATTTATATATAGTACATATATAAATATATATTAACATTTATCAATATATCAAATAGACTAGTATATTTCTAAATATATGTTCATAAAACAGCCATGTTTTATAGATATAACTAGTAAGTATAAAAGGCCTATAATTCATAAACAAAACTACCCCTGAAGTCTCATCTATCTAATACAAACAGCAAGGAAAATATGTTCTAACAATTATAAAATTTTGCTTTTGACTATGTTCAGTTGGGAATTCTCCTTTGCACAGAGAAGAGTGTGTTTTTCTATTACTTCTGCTTATTTATTGTCCTGAATCTTTTAAACATTAACAATTAGCAAAGGAGTAACTATTTTCTGTGAATTTAAAACATTTGCAACTCTTCTTTCCGTTCTTCTAGACAAGTTACCTTTCCCTGAAGTAGCAGAGGAAAAAATGCAATCATTAAACTTGTAACTTAGGGTAAATCTTGTGGATACTGAAGAGCTTATAAAAACACAACTTTATAATTACCCTTTGGTCATCGCTTCGTATTTTTCCTTTTATCCAAGATCACAATCAGCAGTAACTACCATACATGATGGTTACACACAGGACCCATTTAAGCAAAATTATGAAACTGATAATCATGTATTTACTTTGGAAAACATGTGAGTAACCCAAAGTTTAATAAACCAGGCAGCTGTTGCAACTACATCATCAAGCTCAGAAGATATGCAATGGCTTTGTCCAGTGGGAGAAGTACACAAATCCTGAGCAGGTTAACAGTCACATAAAGAGTGACCCATGGAAGATGTGGTCAAAATGCTCAAGTCAGCATCACAGATACAGAGGGCAGAGACAGAGGGAGAAGGTATTCCGAGCACAGGGAGAGTGGTTCGGGGAGGGGCCCTGCCTCCTCGGGGTCCCTCTCGTCAGCCTGCCAGGGCAGTCTCCATCCACAGAGTTGTGGCAACACTGCCTGGATCTTTTTCCATCTTGGGCTTCCCTACGTGTATCTGGGGATTCATTGCTTGGTGTGAAGGATCCACTACTCTGTAAGCTACATACTGACAATACAATCCCATTAATCTGTATGTCAAGGATCTCTGCCTCATCCCCCCTGGGCCAAGGCCGTGTCTTCCCTGTATCCTGGCTTCCCTGAATACAAGTTTTACAAGTTTGAGGATCTTCTAAGTTCACACTGGTTCTCTGCAGAAACTTCTTTTTCACTTAATAGATCTATGCTGCTTTATAACATCTGGCCAGTAAGCAAGTCAGCTTTCTTGTTTTTTTCTAAAGGTAGCCATTTGAGAGGAGGTTTTATTTAAGAGTTCTGAGGTTAGGTATCTGGAAGATAAGATGAAGCCAGCTGTAACTGGTAGCCTTTTTTCTTTTCTTAAGACTCAGGGTTCAGTCTTAACATCTGAATCAGTGAACATCCACTGTTTAATCATGATGTGTTTCAAACTCCCCAGTTCCTGCGCTCCCTTTTCTCCCCATAAAAAATCCCTAAATTCAAGACTCGGGATCAGGTTCTATAAATCTGAAGTTCTGTAAAATTCTTTTACTTAATAGAAATTGTCTATATTTCATTTCCAAATGCTAGAAAATGGGTTGTCAGTGTTTCACTTCCAAATGGGAGATTAAATTCTTTCAACCTGATGGTACTTTATTGTTTCCTAAAGTACCCAAATTAATTAAAGGATATAACATATGTACAGGATAACAATCTCATTTTCAAAGATGTTTATCATTTCTAGAAGTTTGCAATGTCTTCCCACTTTATCTTTCTCCTATTCTCTGACAAGTACACCCATTTTAGCCTAGTTTCCCATTCTCATCAAAAGATGGGGGGCCAAGACCACCTCCAGTACTGAATCCAGTGCAAACTCAAGCTCATGTTCACAGCCAGCATGCCAGTCTCTGCTGCAGACTCACCTGCATCTGGTACCACGTTTACTAAATGGGAGGGCAACTGAAACCAAAAATCTTATTTCTCTGGGCATTTGGTGGCACAGCATTATTAGCACTGACTATTATTTGTGTCTAAATTAGACTTAATTTGCTCTAGAATAGAGAAGGTGCCCTTCCCACTCAATACAGTATCTGTCAGTCTGGAAGTTTATAACATACAGTGACCACTCTACTGAGATCTCATCCATCTAGACTTTTGTATATACTGATTTATTTAGTGTCAAATAGCACTGATTTAAGATCAGTCAATATAGTCTATGAAAAAAACATTTCCCAGAATATATTTTTTAAAATATTTTCTTGAGACTTCTTAGTATCACTGGAATAAGACCAGAATGCAACCTGATATGAGAACCTACCCTCTGCTTATATAATTTCAAGTTACATATTTCTTCTCTCCAATATTTTTGCTTTCCAACAGTAAAATAAATGGTACAAGAATCTGGCCCTTGGCCACAAACCATTTTGGGGTATTCCAAAATATTCTTACCCCAATTTTTTAACCAGCAACGAAGAAGCTAATCAATGACAGGGTTAATAATGAGATTCCAGAGCTTCTAAAATATCTCCCACTGCTCAACAGTTCCTTTTCCTTTCTCTCCCTCCTTCCCCTTCTCTCTCACCCCTTCTCATTCCCTCCTAAAAACATCTTACTGAAAATGCAATAAAAAACTGAAGATTGTATTTCTAAGGAGAAAGCTGAAGTCCTAGAGATGCTTATGTCAGACTGTACAGTTGATATTTACAATTTCCCCAACTTTATTATTCAGGTTTGTTGTCAGGCAGAAGACGCACAGGAAGTAGGAGGAATTTCCAGGGAGGAGCCTGTCATCTCCCCCTAGAACAGAAATCATCGCCCTACTCAGATAAGAGGAAGCTCAGAGAGAGATGGAGCATGAGGAGGAAGGGGCTTTGGGGGAGCAGAGGCATGAGTGGCCCCCAGCAGGTACCCGCCCAGAGCATACTCACCAACACTCACTGCACCCTTCTGTGCCCCCACTTAAAATGGGGATAAACAAACCCTGCTCCCTAGGGAGGTTGTCAGAATTAAACGTGTTAACATAGATAAAGCTCTAGGAGAAGGGCCCAGCACACAATAAGCCCGCACTAAATCATTGTTCAGGAAATACGATATGGCGTGCAAGAGGTCCAAAGACAGGAAACTTAGAAAGGGTTTGAAAAGTTTCTCAAAGCCTTGGAGGAGGAGAGGAATTAGATGAGAAAAATGGCACTCTTTATCTTCTCAAAATACAGAATCTTTTAATAGGTCCAGTACACAGGCAAAGGAGTTTTTTTTATTTGCTTGTTTTCGTTTTTTGACCAAACTTAAGTAAGACTCTCCAAGTCCAGTCTTACAGTAAATCAGTTCCTTCCTGTGGGCAGAGTCTGGAGAGAATTAAAATGTCTTGTCCATTGTCTCCCATGGGTCTTTCCATGACAGATCAATATTGCCTGTCCCACAAAGGCTGACTTAGTGGCCTGCACCAACAGCGTACTGTGTGATTCATCGTCTTTGCAGCAAAGTCAGTCGTCACTTTCATAAACATTTGCAGTCACTGCTCATCTTTGCGGCAGTGTTCCTGTGACGTGTCCTGTCCTCATTGTTTTGGTAAGCTGCAGAGTCTGTGCTCTGTCAGGACATCAAGTAGCCCTGCTTATCTCTGTAAGGACTCCAGCAGAGAAATTAAAGCCCAGGGACACGGGAGGGTAATGACTCGGTCTGTGGTCAGGTAGGCAGGGACCTCACCAAAACTGCAATGACTGAAATATGGTTTAAGACTGAAGAGTGTAAAAGGGGCACCAAGCAAAGTAGGGGTCAGAGCAGAATGAGCAGAACACATGCAAGAGTCCAGAGAGTATTATCACCAGCGGTGGGGGAGACAGGATAAAAAGATAGTGGCCAATAATCATATAACACTGAGTATGTGGCAGGCCTTATTACAATGGCTTTACATGTGTCAATTCATTCTATTATCCTAACAACCTAAGGAGGTAGGTACTAAAAGTTCTGTCATCATCATAATCCATTTTACAGAAGAGGAAACTGAGGAACAGAGATTAAATAATTTGCCAAGGTCAGCCACCCAGAAAGCAGAGGACCAGGATTCCCACCTGATAGCCTAGCCCCAGGGCCACATGTTCAACCATTAAGCAATACTGCCTTTCTGAAATGGTAGAGACATGAACTGTAGTCTCCAACTTTTGTTTGATATGGACAAATAGGCAGACTTTTTGTCTCTTTCATCTCTAATTCTTCATAAACCAATACTGCTGTAATACTGTTACAAATACGAAGTACTAGGAAAATGATCACAGGATTGGATGTTTCTGCAATGTCAAGTTACCATAAAAGGTTCTGAATGCTTTCCATTTCTGTAGCTTTCTTAGTGTAAAGCAATGAACAGTTCACGGACCAGCCCTGGTCCACCAACCACGCTGTGTGGCCTACTGACTGGTGATCTCTCAACCCCACGGTTCTGAAGGGCAATGAAAACTGTTCAGGTTTCCCTCTTCTCTACAAAATCTCAGTTCCAACAGAGGCTAAACTTGAACCTAAATAAGCACCTAAAACGGTGCCCACTTTGGGTTGGACGTTTTCCATTCATTGACAAGCATTTGCTGGGCAGCGGCTCTGCTTCTGGCATTAGATCACAAATCAAGGATATAAGCATAGAGAAACCCCCTCACAAACGTAGACTGTAGAAAAGAGGACAAAAAAATACATCAGATGCTACAGATTGCCACAAGGGCTGATGACATTTAAAGCTCTAAGAGAAAAAGAGGAGACATTCTTCCCTCCCTCCTTTCAGCCCCTTTCAAGGAATAAAAGGAGTAAATAAAAAGAATGTTTCCTAAGCCATCCTTTTTCCCAGCTGAGTATAGGGAAAGGAGGTGTCAGGGTGGTAGAAAATTAGAATCTCCAATCAAGAAAGCAGTCATTGGGTTCTGACCTTACCCATGCCACAGTAACTCTGGCCTCTCTCCTTATATCACTACTAACAAAGTAAGGGTGCACCCCAAAGATGTGTCACGTGTACCCCATAACTAACCCTCCTGACATCCTGCCATCACGGGCCGTTTCCCTCCTGCTTTGATCTGGTTCGCTGTAGTGACGTCTCCCACATTGCATATAGGTACGTGATAGCTCAGCCACCGCTGCCCACGAGTCTTCTGCGCCCCATAAAGAAGGCCCTGCTATAGGGTCGAGAGGTCCATCTCCCGTCACTGTAGAAGCCCCGCTGAGGTCAATGCCTTCCATATCAATATCTCACTCTCCTGTTTCCACTTATTCCTCCACTGTGCTTGCCTCATTACCCCTGTGCAGAACACAAGTCCTCACTGACAGGGCTGGGGCTGGGAGGCCACTGACGAACTCACACAGATCCACTGCATGTCTCAGACACTAGCCCAAGTATTCTGAGATGTGCATTTCAACTCTCCCTCTGAGATGAAATCATCCCAGTTCCCTTACTTCTTCCCAGTAAAATGGACCCACATTAGGCCCACCCATCCATCCACCAGACGTACGTGATACAGGTTTTGAGCTAGAACACCTGCTCAAGAACATGACTATGTCTCACGATAGAACCCCTCCCCTTGTCTTTATTTGAACAATCACCACTTATCTACACCACAGTGATTCTCAACTTAAATAAGCCTCCACAATACCACACCTATAATATACCTTAGTGCAGGCAGCAGTGGACTCTTATATGGCAATTCAGGTGGTGATGGGGTTTTATCCAAATCTCTAGGAGGACAGAGGCCTGCAGAAAAGCACAGTCTATGACATCTTTGCTGTCCACAGGCAAACAAGGAACTTTTTGGAAAAGCATAATGTCCTGAATTTTTGAAGTGCTAACTCACATGCCTTTTGACCTTTATTTCCCCATTGTTCTCCTTCCAAACGGAGACCGCTGCCCTGAACAGTGATTCTGTCACTACATTTGGGAATTTTGCAGGATACCTCCTACGTCTTAGAGTTGTTTTCCCTCTTTCAGTTGTTCTAACTTACCTAAAAGTTGGCTTTTACATATGTCTTTTGTGTCCTCTGCCCTTTCAGTAGTTTCAACTTCCAAATCATCACAATTATTGTGTTCGTTGCTCAAATAAGTAGCAAGCCAACTCAACATTTCCCATGACTTCACTCCGAAGGGAAATCCTGTTTTTCAAATGCAGCCACAACCTCATTAAAAATTTTTAACTTTTTCCCAATTTGATTTATCTTCTCTCAGAGAGTGCAGAACCCTCTTCCCTCCTGTTCTTTCCAGCTGACCCGTCAGCCCCTCCTCCCCTGATTCTCTCTGGCACAAAGGAGTTAAACCATCACAGCAGTTCTTTCAAAGTCTTAGCAACATGCCCATCAAATCAAGAGCAGAAAAAAGGTTTGCGGAGTTCATTTTGAGAAGTAACTCCTCACTAATCCCTTCTCAGATAAACAGTGATGGTTTTCACTTACTGTTTCTTGTTTGGAATTATAGTTACCCTTCTCTCTCTTATTTCAACAGACTTATGTTACTTTGTAGTTGATACTTTGAAGGCTGCAGAATCCTACTTCGGTTCCTGTGCTTGTGACACAGATCGTATGTGTACCTGTGATGCTGTAACTTCAAAGGTGACCCACACAGGCCCTGCCAGCATGAGGCATCTGGATGCGTTCAGTGATGACAGTGGCATATTTGGCTTCTCCCCCCACCACGCTTACGGGAAAAAACCTCATAGTACCTAAGTTGTAAACTCTCTGGGATGAGAGTGTATCTTTTTATTACTTTGAACATTGATGGGTATAAAATGGGTTCTCAATTACCAGTAAGTTGATTTCAGAAGCAAACCATGAACAAATCTCTTGGAAAATGTCAAGAGAACATGCCTGATAAGGGACTGAATTTGTTGCATTCACCCATCAAATGCTTTGTTTCCCCAATACCATCAGCTACAGATCCACAGGCACAATTTGATCAGAAATGTTAGTTCTCACCTGAGTGCAGGGGAGAAGGAAAGGGGCCAAGTGTGAGCCTATGTGCTGCCTGCCACTTCAGCTGCCCTCTCCTACCTGGAGAATCTGCTTTGTCCCCCTTAATTGGCAACTGGACTGTTTTTCCCTTTGACAGCTGATCCTTTTAAGGTTTTTAACACATTTTACCTAATTGCCTTCCACAAAGGTGTACCAACATTCCCACCAACAGCACCAATAGTACCAGTTTTCTCGTACTTTCACCAAAACTGAGTATAAGGAAATGGATGGTGGGTAATGGAAGTTTCTCACCATTGGAATGAGAAGTTACAGTTAAAGCAAAGTGAGAAGCTAAAACGAACCATACAGTACTGGGTGACAATCAGAGACTCCGTATGAACTCATATTTGGCCTAATACAGATGCAGATAGATACAGGCAGAGAAATAATTATAGATGCACAGGTACACACAAGCATATATACATGTATTTCCTGTATTTCCTAGCTCTATCCCCTAATAGAGCCTAGAAATAACAGCACCCTGGTAGCAACAAGCACACGTAGGGCCCATATCTTGGTTTCTGATAGCATTCTCCAATAAAAAGAAATGGGCTCCTTGAAAAAAAAAAAAAAGCTGATTCTGGGACTGGAGCATGAAATACACAAGACGAGCCTTATAGTCGTATAGAGCCAGAAAGAAAGGGCTCAAAGGCCAACTGATGGGAGCCAGGCAGAGGGTCACCCAACCTAACAGAGCCCCCAAAGGCCACAGCTGGAACAATTTGAACAAACTGAGTAACACGGTATTGGACTATAACCCAAAATACAAGATAAAAATTCTTAACCATACTGATATCAATGAATGATTAAATGAATAACTAAATGAGGGAGAAGAGACAACTCTCTGTGCAGAAGAAGTCCAAGTAACTTACACAGATACTCCGCTCTGAAGTGGGTGGAGCAAAACTCCCCACTCCTTAAATGTGGGCCACAGAGTAACTTCCTTCCCAAGAGTACAGTATGGGAAGGAGAGGCTAAGAGTCCTTTACAGTGGAGAAGCCCAACAATACTTCCAGGCGACCAAGGTTAACATCGATAGTGGTAAGCCATACTGATAGCATATATCCCGGACATGATGGGATGAGAATGGCATTTTACCTCTGTGATCTTCTTTCCAAAAATCCATAACCTGTGTCTAACCACAGGGAAACATCAGACAAACCCAAATTGAAGGACATTTTACAAAATATCTGACAAGTACTACTCAAAATTGTCAAGATCATCAAAATCAATGAAACCTGAGAAACCAAGGAGATATGAAGACTAAGTGTCACGTGATGCCTGAATGGGCTCCTAGGACAGAAAGAGGACATTGGGGAAACCTAAGGAAACCCGAAAGAAGTCCGGACTTTGGTTAGCAATAACATATCCATGCTGGCTCAGTAGCTATGATAAATGTACCAGAGAAATATAAGAATAAACTGAGTTCAGGGTAGATGGAGACTGTCTGTAATATTCTTGCAACTTTCCTGCAAATCTAAAACTATTCTAAAATAAAAAGTTTAGTAAATGTTTTCTTAAAGGCCTAGAAAGTACCTGACATATATAGGGAGTTCAATAAATGGTTGCTTTGTTCATCTTAAAATGATTTTTGCCATTTTGAAAAGTAAAAGAGAATATTTTTGTTCTGTCATTTCAGTTTCTTTGATTACAAATGAGGCTAGACTTATAAGACATTTGTGTTTGCTTTTTATATTCATGGCCTTCACCTGTATTTTGTAGCTTCTTGATTCTTCTAATTTATTTGGCTTCTCAAGGTGATCAAATTTCCCAGTTTGTCAGGGACAGTCCTAGTTTATGTCTACTGTCCCAGCTAAAGATTAATAAGAACCCGTTTAATTTAGAAAGATAAATTACATGATCACCCTGCTATGCCCCTCTCTGTATTCTCCCGCATAACTAACTACACTACCACTCAGCTGCTAATCCTAGGTCTGTCCCTTTCCACTGCTGATCAAAACGAACTTTGACAATTAAACAGGGTTAAGTTTTTTGATAACTGTCTTCTGCCAAAACACTCAAAATATTTTGTTAAATGACTACAATTAGTAGAAGATACGGTCTTCAATACAAATTACAATTCAGCTCAGTACTGCAATATTCAACTTCCCACAGGTAGAAAAAACAAAGTGTTTAAATACGTGGTAGTCCATTTCCCAAACCCTAGATCTTGAGAAACATTTCCCTCCGCTCCTGTCCTCTGTGCTGGACGGCCTTCAACGCCACCCCTAAGAGAGGCATGACAGTGCAGAGCTGTACATGCACCACCACGCTTCTTTCCTTCACTCCTTCCTCCCTACACCCTCCCTCCATCCTTCCCCCCTGCCATTCCCTTGTCTCCCTTCTTCTCTCTTCCTTTCTTTTCACCCTCCCCTCTTTTCTTTCTCCCTTTACCTTCTGCTTTGGCAAGAAGGAAGTTGTTCATGGTTCAATTTATTTCCCCCATTATTTATTATGCAAATAAACTCATTGAAGAAAAT
The DNA here is from genome assembly GCF_040802235.1 of Manis javanica. Taxonomy (NCBI): domain Eukaryota; kingdom Metazoa; phylum Chordata; class Mammalia; order Pholidota; family Manidae; genus Manis; species Manis javanica. Next base: position 112,573,330 of record NC_133164.1, read on the forward strand.
TAGAAAATACAGATAGACTAAAAGAAAAAAATCCACACCCACAGATAATTATTAATATTTTATGTATCTTTTCCTATATCTGTGACAGGCGATGCACCAATGTGCAGACTACTGTTGGAGTCAAGAGTGTCTCGGCTCTTGCACATACTGGCTAGATGGCCTTGAACAAGTGACTCACCCTTCCTAAGCTTCACTTTTCACATCTGTAAAATGGGGATAAATTGTGTATTCTTTATTATCAAAATATATGACATGATTATTTATGTCAGGATTAAACAAGATAATATATGTAAATCACTTAGCACAGTGCCAAAAAAGAGAACAGATATTCAACAAATAGTAGGTGTCACTAATAATACAGGTTTTGTCAAACGAGATCATACCAACATTCCAAATTTGGTACCTGATATTTTGCTCAACAAAATACAGAACTTTTTGTGATTAAATATAGATCTGCATTATCATTTTTTGGTATTTGTTTCTATTACATTTTTATTTTGAAATATGTGAGGGAAAGTATACATTAAAATATAATTATCAGATATCATATTATGCTGCTTTAGAAACTCCCTGGGGGTTAGTTATCATTTCCCTAGGAATTGTCATTCTTCTTTTATCTCAGGCTCACACAAGCAAACAGGGCCTCTTCAAAGTAGGAGAACAGCTGGCCAAAGGGGTCCCCAGCAGCCCCTTGCTCTCATGACAGCAGCTCAACAGATGCCGCCACTGGGAACTGGGTCTGGGCTAGAGGCCTAATGAGCTCCAAGGACCAACCTAAGCTAAATATAGTATTGATGACCAAAGGATGAAAGTAAGGTGGTCTTTTCATAATTTTATTTGAGCTGCTGCCTCTCCTGGGGTCTGCTGTTCTGTCCAGGGGAGGGTTGCCTGACTGCTGTCACTGATGTTGTCTGTGTGGTTCAGGAGCAAGGGTTTGGCTGGTCCTGGCTTTCATAATTGTGAAATAAGAGACTAGAAAACAGAACAGAAAATGTAATTTCTGTTTACATTTAGGAAGCGGGATCTTAGAAACAAATTCAAGGTTAGAATCAATACAACACAAAGATCATATTGAGTTCCTCTGCATTTGATTAGATTTTACCTGGAGAAAAGTCTGGGAGGGCTAATTTTGGGGGATACATGTATGCATATGTACTGTTTTAGGGGTTCAAACATAGTAACTGCAAAAGCCATCTGCACTATGACATATCTTTCATAGGTAATCTGTGTGTTTCTGAATATATTTTCACATGGCATTCTGTATTAAAAATAAAACAACCATGATGTATAAGAATCAAAGGAGCCTTGGTGATAATATATCCTGTCAGTTAACTGGTCCATTTCATCTATTAGAAGAAGTCCTGATAGGGACGGGACAGCTAGCACAGTCCCTGGCATTATAGGCAATGACAAATACCTGTTGAACTGATTTGAAGGTAAATTGCTATAAAATGTAGTATGGAATTCTATATTTGGCTTATAGGTTATGTGGAAAAAATGCCTTCAAAGTATCCTTCAGCACAAGGCACATTTACTACAGTGAGCATGGGACACTGTAAAAAGTGTTTTACGTGCTGACTCACTCTGTCCCCTCAGACACCTGTGAGGGGGCTGTGGTGATGACCCAGCTCTCACGAACAAGGAAACAGACGCCTGGAGAGGGCATCTCCCTGAGGGGCCACACAGCTAACAGGTGGTGGTAAGAGTGACACGAGAGCTCCACCCTCAACCGCTTCTCCCCACTGAGGCCCTTGTCCTGGAGCCAGAGACGCAGCCCTGGCGCCCAGCACCAGATCCTCTGTTTGCATCTTCGTGGATCACGCAGTCTCCCTCCTGCAGCTCACTGCTTACTGAGCTGGGACGGATGGAAAGCAGTAATTTAACACGAATGAAGATTATGATGCACGTGGACATTCTGACCCATAAGGTGAAGAGTAGCTGAATTTACTCCAAGTTTTATACAATTTCACAATTCTTTCAGAACACTTTCTCGTAGGTGTCCAACATCAGGAGTGAAAGAGAAAACACAGGAGAGTTCCTATGTTTACCCCTTCACTGTGACAGTGCTTGGCGACAGGACTAAACGTCAAAATAATAGTATAAAAACATAATAACAAAGCATTCTCATATAACATAGTACCACATTACAGACAATTTTATATATGGTCTCATATACCTTCACAATTCCAAGAAGTATTACTATCCTTTTTCTGCAGAACAGGAAATAGAGAGACTTGCAGAGGATAGAGAATTATTCAAGCCACCCAGCTAAGTTCACAGCCTGGCTTCGTGATTTCCTAACTCTCTGACTTTGAGCAAAGCCGACATACTGCCTGCTGTATCATATGCCTCTCGCGATGCTGCTGTATCCCACACTCAGGCCTGCCACAGATAAAAGTGACCTAGCCAGGATGCCCTCAGCACCTCCTGCTATCCCATACCCTGCTCTTGTCCCTCCCCTCCATGCGCCCATTTCTCCCCAGTTCCCAGGAGTCTCATCCTGTACCAGTTCTCCCTGGCTCAGAGGAGCATTATAATTCACATCATAAAGTGGACCTAATGTGCACTGGGCATGACACTGGATGCAGGTAGACAAACATGAGCAGGAAGCTGCCCTTGCAAAGAACCCACAGTAGAGCCAGGGACAGAAGCCATTATCCTAGAATGAGGGACAGATGGAACAAGCTCCATTTTTTAAAAATATATAATAGCTTTACTGAGGTATAATTCACACACTATCTAACTCACCCATTTAAAGTTCAGAGTTCAGCGGTTTTCAATATATTCACAGAGTTGTACAACCATCACCACAGTCAATTTTAGGACATTTTAAACATCCCCCAAATAAATCCTATACCCACTTAGCTGACCCTCCCCATTTCCACGCACCTCTTACGCCAGCCCTAAGCAACCACTATCTACCATCTGTATCTGTAGATCCACCTATTCTGGACAGTTTATCTAAATGGAATCATTTAATATGTGGTCTTTTGTAATTGGCTTCTTTCCCTTGCATAATGTTTTCAAGGTTCATCTACGCTGTAGCATGTAACAATATTTGGATATACTACATCTTGTTTTTCCAGTCTTCAGTTGACCAACATTTGGTTTGTTTCCACTTTTTGGTTATTATAAATAATGTTGTTATAAACATGCATGTACAAGTTTTTGTGTGGACATATGTTTTAAATTCTCTTGAGAATATGCCTAGGAGTGGAATGTTGGATTAAATGACACCTCTATGTTTCATCTTTTAGGGAAATGACATGCTCTTTTCCAAAACAGTTGTACCATTTCCCATTCCCACCAGCAAAGTATAGGGGTTCCAAGTTCTCTATATTCTCACCAACACTTGTTTTTGTCTATCTTTCCTATTTTAGCTATCCTAGTAGGTGTGAAGAGCTATCTGGTTGTGGTTTTGATTTTCATTTCCCAGTGACTGATGAAGTTCAGTTTTAGACACCTTGAATCTGAGACACCTATGAAACAACTAGAAAGCTTCTGGAAGTGCTGCTTGAAGTTTAATAAAAAGTGTGAACTGGAGACACATACTGTATTAACACTTGGAAGTCATCAGTATAATAACCTAAAAGAAGGCATTTCTATTTATGGGATTTAGGCACTACAGCATTAAGCGGCAACTATTTGGGACACGGGATTCTCCCAAGAATTACAAATATTACCACATGGTCAACTACTAACTCCATTCACACTTAAGACTAGCCTTAGCTAAGCGAATTATAATCAGACCTTTCTAGAGGCTTTCTGATGGCAGTGGGGACTATATAGCTAGGAGGTAAAAGCTCAGCCTGTGGGTTTAGATCCTGACTTATACCTACATAACTCCATGACTTAGGGACATTTTACTTGAATTCTCTACATCTGTTTCCTTTGCTATAAAGAAGGAATAAACATGTGTACCTACATCCTAAGATTATCGTGAAGAATCAAAAGAAATAGAAGAGGGCCTGGCACATGGTAGATATTCAAAAAACAATGGTTGAACGACAAAATTATTGAATAGGAACGAATGAATGGATGCATGAATAAGAAGTATTTAGCACAGTGTCGTGCACTTAGTGTTTAGTAGTTACTATTAATACGCAATATGTTCAAGCGATGAAGATTAATGCACAGCAAAGCCAAACCTTCTATTTCTACCGTCAACCTCTGACTAGAACAAAACATAAGTGGTACATGTCTTTATATGTTCTGCCCAGCTGGCAGGTGGCTCCCTGTGGGCCGGCCTGTCAGACAGGAAGAATTCATGTCCACAGTCACTCAGCTCTCTCAGCCGAGTAAATGTGATTTGTGGGCCGCCATGCTCATCGTCCTCTTCCATCAGGCCATTTATGGCCCTTACGATTTCACTCTTGATGAGAATGCATAAAATATTATTGGCCCTGTGTGCTTACTGTGTAATATACGGGACTTACAATAGACATTATTAAACATTGTTAAGTGAAGAGCTGAATAGGCACACTAAAACGACTGCATGCAGAAAGGATTTGTTAACCCCACTGCTGCCATAGACGGTAACAGCGACATTTCCCTGATTTCTCTTTGCATAAAAACCACTGTTAAATGGTTCAGAGGAGCCAGGCAGAAAGGAAGTTCTGGGGTAGGAGTGCTGGCCCCAGGGTCAGAAGCCTCCTTTCAAAAGCTGGCTGTGGCATTTACACTACCTTGAGCAAGTCATTTTGCTTCTCTGAACATCAGTTTCATCTACAAAGTGAGAAGTTGGACAGTGTAGTGTCTAGGTTCCCGTCTATCTCTGGCATTCTTTGATTCCATCAAAATACTCAATGTACAATTTATTTCTATCACACTTTTCTCCCCCAGGTGAATCCTCTATTCATTTTATCCATGCTGTGTTCTCAGGTAGGGCTGGATGAAACATTAAACACAGAGAATCTCAAGGTAAAATTGCCTAAATTGCTTTGACTTGGCACAGATGCCCCAACCATGCACAGAGGACTTGAGCAGTAGAGTGAAGTACTGTGGGTGACCAAGAGTAAGTATTATGAAGTTAGAAAGTAGGATCGATGGTATCCGAACAGGTGTTTTGCTGTTTGGCTGGCAGGTCTCCACCTCTTCTACATTCAAACCTGCTTCTGTCTCTACTTCCACCTATTCTTCGTGCTCTGGTCTTTGCACTAGCGCTCTATCCTTTATTGCATTTCTGCTGTAGCTCTTCCTTTCTTTCCCCTCAACTCCTCTAACATTGATTGTGCCCCATGAACACAACAGATTTCTATCCTGGTATCATATGTGTTCAGGTGTGTGGATAGTGACAGGAAAAAGAGAGGGGTTGACCCTGGGAAGACAGTGGAGATGGAGAATAATTCTGGAGAGAGCCCTCTTTCTCAAGCACATGGGCTACTGCAGAGGTGCCCCAACATATTTGACACAGGAAGATAAAGAGACAGGCAGAGGTCACCATTAAATGACAAGTCCACAGGGCAAGCCAATCAAAACTATGTACAGTACTCCAATTTTTTAATATGTTATTTCAAATCAATTTTTCTGACAAATGGTTGTTGATACTGAGATGCTGTTATACTTCCTAAATAAAAAAGTGGCAGTGTTCAAGGGAAGACCTATCAGTGAAAATTAATGTAAGCAGTCAAACACAAAAACCAATGTCTAGAGTCGAAAACTCTCAGATAGAGAAGAGTGTGGTGTACATTATATAATAGGGTGGTTAGAGCACTTTTCTGTGTAACCTGTTATGTGCAAGGTGGAGCCCTGCATTTATATAATAAAATGAACTTATTCTCTTGTTTAGTTATTACAACTCATTTTACAGTTCAAACTAAAATACACTTTTACAATTAGAGTGCATATTAGCCTACACTCCAACATATGACTTTTTGCGGGCTCTACCATTTCTTAGAGTAGAAAGAACATATTTTCCTGTTTTCACAATATTTTAAGCCCAGGGAAACCTTATGAAAAGGGAGTAAAGTTATAAAACCAAGAGGAGAAATATCACATGGCTAACAAATATAGTGAATTCAAAGAGAAACTGATAGGTGGGTTGACCCAAAAAAATGAAAGCATTTTTGGCAAATTCCTATTCCAAATAATGCATGCTTCAGGAAAAGAAATTCTGCTAACATATTAATTCACAGATCTTTAATAGGCTTTTTAAAGTTTCGGTTTTTTTCTGGGGCAAACTCTTTTCGCATTGAAGAGTTTCATCAAGTACCTCAGAAAATAGTTTCCCCATTTTGCCTTCTGAATAGTTCTCTCTACAGTCAATTATTGTCCCCACTTCTTCATTTCTCCTGTATAGGATTACCCATCATTCCCTTTGCCACGTGACTTTGCAGGGCTGCCAGCAGTGTTGGTAAACTATACACTGCCACATCGACTTCTGGCTTGGCCACGTGACTTCCTCCACCCAACAGAATGTTGGTAGGCAGGATGCTTGCATAAGTTAGCTTGACTCTTGTGTGTCTATCATCTGTCATAAGAAAACCATGTCCTGGGGAGCCCCTGGTCCCAGAATGAGACACATGGCACAATCCTGAACATTACCTCAGCCTGAAGCCACCAACCTCAAATCTATGAGGGAAATAAAAATGAAAAAATTTTAAATATTGTAAACCACTGTGAATTGAAAATTCCTTGTTACACAGCTGTCAAACAGCCAAAGCTGACTAATGTACTCACTCTGTGTCAGTTTTCTATGGCCATAATTATGCTGTACAACAAAGCACCACAAAATGTATAGCTTAAAACCACCACATACTATTACTCATAAGAATAAAATTAGCTGGACAGTTCTGGCCTAAGCTGGGTTCAGTGAAAATTACTCATGAATCTGTAGTCAGTGTCAAGTCAGCTAGGGACATTTTCTGGTATTGACTAGACTCATCAACATACCCTGGATCTTGGCTGGGGAAGATGGGCTTACTCAGCTCTGCCCCTCACCCAAGGTCTCTCACCCTCCTGTAGATGATGCTTGTTCTCACGGTGTGCCTGAGCCCTGAGAGAGGTGGGGGAGGACGCACACAAGACCTAGACTTTGAACTTCTGCGTGAGGCCTCTGTCTCTTCTGCTACATACTACTGAGCAAAGCAGGTCACAAGGCCCCCCAGATTCAGAGCAGAGAAGCCGACTCCACCTCTTGATGGGCAGAGCTCATAACAGAAGGTGTGGACACAGAGAAGGATGGACCTTCAGAAAGAAGCAAGTCAAGGGCTGGAGCTCATCCAGGTTCTGTCTGTTCTTTTTATTAGGTGAAGCAAATACAAAAGAAATAAAAACAGTACACAAAGAAGGTGCTCAATAAATTACACTGGACAAGGTGAGACAAAGAAACACTAGATGTTTTTTGTGCCCTTAAAATACAGTCATGCTGACAGCAACGGGACCTAGTACCTTTGGTAAAGCCACTTCCTTTAAGTATTAATAGCACCCAACTTTGACTCCTCTTTCATTCCACTTTGACTCCTCTTTCATGCCCCTTAACATTCCTCCAACATTCCTGTATTCTGTTGATACTATAGAATATTTTTCATTTAGTGAAAATGCCTGTTTTCATTTATATACTCAAGTTCCCAAAAGTATATGATCTAGATTTATTATAATGTGATTTTTAAGTCTTTCATGTACACAATTCCACATTTTCTGCCAAGGCACCTGCAGTTGGGATTCCTATTTGTACAGAACTCACAAACTATATTCTTACTGTATTCTCCCACCCACCATACCTTGTTAAAATCCTAAATTCAGCTGGTTGTAGATTAAGGAAGAGATGTCCCCAGCACCCAGTTCTCCTCCCATCCCTCTCACTTCAGAAGCTATGATATCCTGTGAAATTTTATAACAAGTAAATAAATAAAAATAAAAAAACACAAACAAAATTCAGAAAGAACCAAGCAAAGGGCTGGTCATAGGGATCTGACAGGTAGAGTATCTGTCTTTAAACATCACAGGGGCTTTTCCAGAACTTTACCCAAGTCTAGCAAAATGAGGACTTACCCAAAATCAAGTCTTATGCATCACACATACTCTCATAATTTTTTACTTCAATTAGTATACTTCACACAGCACAGGAAAATATATTCAAAGCTTTAATCTGATGAAAATTTGGCATCTGACTAAAACTAGAGACCATTGTGTGCTTTCAGAGAAGGCAGATCAAAGACCATTTTGTAAAATTTGTAAGGATTAGAGGGAGCAATGAAATGAGAATCTTTGTAACAAGACCATTGAACTATTAGAAAACCAAAAGGCACTTTCTAAAGCAGTACTTTGATATAACCTCCTCTCTTGGGACGGTTAGTAGTAATTCTTCTCTGAGCAGTTAGCAATGGTGTGCAGGGCTGGCCCTCTGAGACCCCCTCTTACCCCTTGCTGATCTGCCCTCAGGTCTATAGATCTAATGGTTCCCTAGGTTCCTAGGAAACCGGTGCTTGACAGATGGCAACTGCGACGTTGCTGTGCATGAAAGAGCGCATGAATATTCACCCCTCCTCCACTCTCCTCTCCAGTCTCACCACTAGGCAGGTTCAACACACTGTTTTGAGTGCTTTTATGATAGGGAGGCTATGAAAGAAGATGCCATGATTGGATGGAAGAATAAAGGAAGAAGAGGGGAATTCTTAATCACACCCCAACCTAGTCCCTTGACCTCCTGGGCTGACCTACACTCCTGCTTGTTCACTGACCACCATGACTCTTAGGGGTTATGAAATGAAATGCCTCTAAGGAGACATAAATAAACAAATGAACCAAATGGGTCCCTTGGGTTCCTTGAAGGTACACACCCTAATTAAAGGGACAGCTACTTGTTAGTTCCATCTGACTGTTGCCATGTAGAAATGTGAAACCCTAAGACATCAGATGTAAAAGGGACACAAAACAAAGGCATGATTAAGAGTTGTTGGAAATGTGGGATTTTATGCAAAATCTTTCCATTTTAAAATGTTGGCACCAGTGTGCAGGCCAGTGTGCAGGCTGGCTGCAGCCAACATGGATCTCCAATCTGCAATCTATGCTTTAGAGAAGGTGCTACTCAAAGTGTGGCCCACAGATCAGAACCTGTCCACAAGCTATGTGTTCCCCACCTGTGGCAAGACAAGGAGCCAACACCAGAATGTAAACCAAGCACATCACCAAGAACTCTGTTCGGTTCAGCGGACACGGATGATGCAGAGGATGCAGATCCTACAGAGGATGCAGAGTACTGATTTACATTCTCGCACAACTGTGGGTGGCACTTTGGGCAGCACCACTCTCAAGAGAAATGTTCAAGGACCCTAATCATGGTGCTGTCTCAGACTGGAAGAGAACAGTGCTTTGACTTCTTGAAGCCCAGTACCCTCTACGGGACAGAGAGAAGAAAGGAGAGAGTAGAACTCTAGCAGGGTCTGGGAAGTTGCCTGTGGACGGCCCAAGACTAAACCAGGGACGCAGAAGCTGCCGGCACTCCAGTGGATCTGAGTGCACCATGTGCACAGGCAGGCGGGCAGGTGGCCAGGCAGGCAGGCGGCCAGGCAGGCAAGCCAAGTACTTTCTCTCCTCCCTCAACATACCCAACACCTGCATTCTCTCAGGCACCTAGGAGTTTTGGGCTTTAGCTGCTCAAGATAATGTTGCACATCATGAATGCTCTTTCTAATGGGACTTGTTTATTGTTGTCCCCTCATCACTGCCACCTCGTCCCTAGGATGACAAACTCCAGGAGGATAGGAAGTCTAGGCCAAAGTCTAGTACACAGTAGATACTCAGGAAATATCAGATGAATGATGTTCTAGCAAAGGTACATAAGACAGGTGCACATATCATGCTAACTGGATAGATACAACAATTTTTTTTTAAAAACGTATCAAGAGGCTGACATATACTTCTCTTGGGAACTACTGAGTATACCTTGTTTTTATGTTGTGCCCAAAAGATATGTTCAATGGTCATTAAATATGGTTTGAAAGCCAACATCCTTGTAAAACAGACTGAAGTTGGTAGATACAGGAAGAATTGGAGATGACAGTTCTAAGACATTAAGCTAATAAATTACTGATTGATAATGTTAGGGGAAGACTAGATTCCTCTCTAAGAAAGTTCAAGAGAGATGCAGCTCAAAGTGGAGGATCAGTAGATGACCTCCACTGCTGTGCAGGACTACGCGTGTGGTTAACGTCAGAGCAGAGAACTGAGCTTTGGCCATGAGCTGTCTGCTGAATGACGACAGATTTTACATCTCCCTCTTCTTTACTAAAATTCCTAAAACCAATCCTGCTTAGCAATCATATTACTTTCCTTTCACTCTCTTGACCTTCCTTGTTCTCTCATAATTTCAGATCCATTATGTTGGAGTTTTGTGGCCTTTTCTAATATTTAGAAACTCATTATTTTTCTAATCTCCTTAGCCTATTTCCTTCTATTTTCAGTACTAGTAGAAGAAATGGGTTTTTCTATGTCTTTATTTCACCCTCATCATTCAAAAGTTTCTTCCTTTGGAACTTATATTAATTATTAATATTGTCCTTCCCAAAACTTCATCACCTCCTCCAAATGTCTCAAAGGCTTCCAGGCTTGTCTCAGAATTGCCTAGTCAGCCCTACTTCTGTCTTTAGCCATAGAAAGTTTAGGACTAACACACTAATTACCATATTTATAATTATTATGTCTACTCTTTATTGAGTGCCTGCCACATACCAGCCACTATGCTGTTTCTGATCTGTTTTACAAACATCGTTTCTAATCTGTAATAACCCTGCAAGGTAGGTTTCATCCTCCATTTAAAGGAGAAGAATGAATGATTCAGAGAAGTTATCCCACCTGCCTGTGGCCACACAGGTAGCTGGCAACAGAACCACAAGGTAAACACTGATGTAACTGATGCCAAGGCCCAAGGTCCTCCCAAGCTTCCCTAACAATAAAAAGGAGAGCTACCATTTTTTGAATGACCAGCATGTAACAGCCATTGGCTTTATGTCAATTATTTCTAAAGCACACAATAATCCTGAGGTCTATATCATTGCTACTTAAAGATAGGAAAAATGATGCTCAGAATATTCCAAGCCGCAGAAGTGGTCAGAGATTTGAGCTCAGATTACTAGAAGTTCAACCATTTACTCTTTGGACAGATCACACTGACATACAGAAGCATCTATATTAATTCCCTTGCTGAAACACTATTCCAGTTTTCTAGTGCTGCATTACAGACCATCCAGATTTAATGGTTAAAACGGTAATAATCATATATTTTCTTCACAAATCCTCAACTTGGGCAGGGCTCAACAGGGAAGGCTCCTCCCTGCTCCACGTGGTATCAGCTGAGGTGGTTCAACCCAATGCCTGTGCGTCTGCTACCCAGACGGCTCACTGCCCGGACTGCCGAGGTGGTGCTGGACTCAGCCTCAGCCAGCACTCAAAGGCCTAAGTGTCCCTAATGGGGTCTCTCCATGTAACCTGGGCTTCCTCGAAGCAGAGTAGCTGGGTCCCAAAGGTGAGCATCCCACGAGAGAGCCAGATGGAGGCCATATTGCCTTTTATGACTGAGTCTCAGAAGCCAGATGGATCTTGTTAGAAGCCAATGGCTAAGGCCGCCCATCTTTGAGGGAAGGGTATTGGGCTACATTTCTTATGGGAAGAATATCAAAGAATTTGACGACATGTTTTAAAGTTACCACACATACTGTCCCACACTGTCTCACCTATTTCAACTCCATTCTGCTAATGCAGCCATGAAAACAACATACTTCAAACACCTCAGTGTCACTGAAGAAAGCATCTTACAGGACTTTGGCTCTGGGGCTTCTTAAACTGTTTCCTATCCTCACCTCCTTCATTACCTTACTGCCCCTGAACTTGACCTTCTCCATCAAGAGCTCTGATCCCCTTCTCCATACCCTCTAGGTCTTTCATCTCCCACTTGGGCTCCGTGGTCAGGAATTTCACGCTGCCCTTTCTAGTACCTTATAATTCTTCACACCCATTTCATTACCTACCACCTTTTGGTCACTTTGTACTCTGTTTTCCTCTCAAATTATTTACTCAGAAGTTACCAATTCCCCCCTAACTAGGTTTTCTCTTTTCTTGTTTTCCTGCCTGTTTCTGCATCATTTGATGTGGTTGTCTACTGTGTCGTTCTTTAAGCTTTTCCCTTCTTTGTATCCTAGGATATGTTTCATGTCATTTCAGTTTAACATAAGTATCCCTCAAGTCATTTCAGTTTGACACAAGTCAAGAAGCTACAGCAAGGCCTGTCCTAAAGCAGAACTGACTGTAAGCATACAGAAAATACTGATACAGCAAGCTGGCATATGTGTAAATGAAATAATTGTATGATCCCCACAAGAAGCATGTGACTGAGCTAAGAACTCTTGCAACAGCCAACATCTGTAAGTTTACACAGAAGTACCTGCCCCAGTCATGGGACCATGAGTTACAGCAAGGAGTTTTATCTTAGGAAGAGCTGCACAGTAGTTCTAAACTTTTCTTGGGCCATGGAATTTTAAAAGATGTCTAATGAAAGCTCTAGACCCTCCCTTTAGCATAGAAATACATACAGACACAAATGTTTGAAAATAGAGGCTTAGCATGTTCCTTTGGGGCATGTTAGCTTTACTTTTATATTTACTGAATTTGTAGGATTCCAAAGTGAAGTTTACTAGAAAATAACTGGACACAGACTTTTGATGCTCAGGAGAAATATTCAAACTAGAATTTTCGAAGCAATAGATAGAACTAGAGATTTTGGAAGCAAGAGTTACAGGACAGCTTACGTCATTGGGTGGAGTCTATAACCCCTAAAACGTAAGCATTGTGGTAGACTGACAGCATTGCTAAGGGTAGACTCTTGGGAAGCACCAGAAGGTCAAAGAGAAAGTAGAACATGTAACCTGGTGAGGAGCAGCTAGTGGGTTGGGAGGAAAACCTGGAGCATAGGGCTTCAGACATGTCAGAGAATTTCAAGAGGAAAGGGTTTGTAACTTTCAATAAACATTCATCAATTGCCCGTGTATTACACGTTGAGGATAGAACAATGGAAAAGGTGAACAGAGTGAAGTCCGTGGGATGGACGTATGGGATGAACAGACATTTAGTCAGTCATAAGTGTGATGAGCTAAACCAACAATTGTCTTTGGGAAGAGAAGTTTAAATCCAAGAAGTTCACAACATAATTTTTTTACTGTTCTCTGCCTCCCTGCACAGCAAATGTGAAGCCATTTTACAAATACATAAGCCTACTTTTTCACTCCCAATCTGCTTGTCCCAAGAACATTCTTCGATTCCAACTTACAGCTCATTCCTGCCACTGCACCATGCGTCCTGAGCAGCCAACTTCTGCCCATTTGAGAACTTCTCTCAGCATTCCTCTGTTACTCAGTTCCTCCAAGAGCTCAACACTGGTTCAAAGGCAGGCTCCACCCCTTACTAGCTGCATAACCCTGGGCAAGTACTTATTCACCAAGAACTTTATAGTTTTTTCATGTGTAAAAAGAAGATCCTCCTATGGATCTTGTGGAACGTTACATCAGATGTAAAGCACAGAACACAATGCTTGTCCTAATGCTCATTAAATATCAAAACAAAAAAGACAAAAGAAGCTAGAGATGCATTTAGGACAATTCAACCTCCCTTGAGTTAGAGGGAAAGACACAGAAGGCCCAACCCTCACCCTACCACAGCATTTAAGGAAATAATAGGAGACCGTGTACTCTGGAATACTTGTAAGAACCTTCCTCCTCTCTCAAATACAAGAGAGGTCAAATAACCTAAGCATGAAAAGTATCTGCGGACTGGACACGGGCACCTTGGGTGAGTTTCAAAAGCCATTCCAATTGATGAGAGAAGGCAGAGCCAGAGATCACCAGGTTGCACTGTGGACAGCAAATGAGAAAGTGAAACTTGGACAAACTTCCTTTTCCGGAAGTGTGGGCTATGGCAGGACTGAGAACACAGCACTATTTAATTATAATTAGCTTGTGCACCTCTACAATCACCTGAACTTTGCCTTAATTGAGCTGAATTGGTCTCCTTGGCCTTATTTGAACAAAACCTCATTTATTTTCACTCAGATACGGAACAAGTTAAGGTTGTTTTAAATATTCATCCTGTTCTAATCACCAGCTTTCTCTCTACCCTGCCAATTTGATGACATTTGCGTGTCAGGAGGAATGGTTAAATCTCTCTCCTCCTGAAGGTGTTTAAGAAATGGATAGACATTGTTGAGAGGATTAAACTTTGGTTTAACTGGGTGACCTCGGAAGGGCCTTTCTCAACACAGAAGTTAATGCTCTTTGAGCTCCTCTATCTAAAATCAATTCTAAGTAGACATATCAATCTCTTCACTGAGAAAGGCCAGATATATTCTGAGACCACACTCCCTTTCTGCTGATATCAGATGTACACCCCGACTGCAGGTACTTAGAGAGGCCACTGATGGTTCTCAACTCCGTTGCCCCATTTATATTTTGCTTTCAGTGCCAAAAAAGTCAAGGGGACCATATTCACACAGCGCTTTTCTCCTTAAAGCCAAACATAAGCCTGAACACCCCCACCCTGACACCTTTGCCGCTCAAACCAATAACGACCTCATTTGACTCCAGCACAGAGCAATGTCTTTCACTTAAAATTAATGTCTTGTCCACATAAAACTGAAATACAGAATGCAGGCTTCCTGATAAGTAGAAAGCATAAAGGCGACTTTAAAGGAGATAAATTTATTCTGTCAGGGAAGGAATAAAAACCTTTTTGCTATTCACCTGTGACTTGAACATTCCTAAGCAAGGAGTTCTTCCCTTATTTGTAACTAAGTATGATCTGTCACTCAGCCTTCTCTTGCTGTCATGTGTTAAATTAAAATATATCATTAATATATACATTATTTCTGATCCTCACATGGTTAATGGCTCTGTATTAAAACACCAGGCAGTGTGTGCATCCAACAGACATGCACATGGAATAATATACTATACAAATGGATAAATGGTTTGGAATGTGGCACTTTAAATTATTTAAAATAGTGTAATTGTATCACCTCCATTTACAGAGAGTATCAAGTGAGGCAGCATAAATTCTTTTGAGTTAATGGAACAATAAAGAATTACAATGATCCAATAGAGATTTCAGGAAATAAAATTATATAGAAATATTTGTGTTGTTTAATATGACAGTCCAGATTTTAAAATAGGGAAATATATTGGATAATTGAACAGAAAAGGGGTATTTTCTTCAATGAATCAAAATCAAGAGTCTTACATTGAATCTTACTTATTTTCTCGATGAGACAGGAGATAAATTATATTGTCTTCTTTCAAAGAAAACACACAGGCTGTGTTTGTTGCATTACTTCCAGTGTAGATGCCTAGCATTTGGTGAATACTATTATTAGAATTATCACATTATTTTATTTCATTCAGTTGCCACAACAAACCTTAAAGGCTTATTTTAGCATCATCGTCATCATCATCATTTTTCAGAGAGGAAAACTAAAAAACAGAATATTTAAATATTTGGCTCAAAGTCACCAGTGAGAAAGTAGAGAGCAGAGATTAGATGACAGTCTATCCTGCCTCTCAGATAAGGAAAATAAGGCTCAAAGTGGACAATTATCTCAAGCAAGAACAAAAATGATATGAAACTGAAACTCAGATCCCTCGTTTTTAACTTTTTACTTTTCGTCATGGGAATTTTCAAGTAGATACGCTAGTAGAGAGAACGGTATTATGAATCCCAAACAAGACTTTTAGTTCCAAGTCGAAAGCCCTTCTGTAGCACATGTTTCACCTATGAAATAGAAGCAGGTGTCACATCATTTTTAATGGAAAGAGTTTCACTGGTTTTTAATTTTAGAGTAATTCGCTCAGAATAGAAAGGCATGGGTTTATCAATGACTTGTGCAAATCCTTCGACTTTCTCTACATATATATGTGCATGTATAGATATACAATTTTTTTTTTTTACAAAATGGAATCATGCCATATACACCATTAAAACCTGATTTTGCTTTTTAAATGTACCATGGACATATTTCCAATACTATAAACATTTATCTACAGCTTTATTAATGTTTACATTGTATTTCATTACATAAGTGAACCATCATTTACTTAACCAATCCCTTACTGATGAATGTTTTTTCAATGTTTTGTTATCATAAAAACACTGTGGCAAATCTCCTACCTTATATATCTTTATACTCTTGTAAAATTAATTCTTAGAAGTTCCTGGTATGTAACAGCTTGTCAGTAAATTCACCGAATTTATGGACAAATGAAAAGAAATGGCTTGGTCAAAGAACTCCATTCTTATATTTTGATATGTATTCTAAACTGCCTTCCAAAAAGGCAATTAATCCATCTTCTGTTATTTGCATCTTATTTTTTTTCTAACTTTGTTTATGGTTTAAATATTTCAGAAAGTTTCAAATCTTTTACTTCATGGTTCTGTCTTAAGGGGCAATGATATGTACAAGTAAAAGCCCAGGAACTTAAAAGCTAATTGCTACATTTTCAGAACCAGCTATACAATGTGGCCATTATTTTTAAATTACATAAACTTACAATTAAAGTATGTTTAAAACAAAGGTATTAAATACTCAAATTGCACTCCTTCCTATTATTTTTCTAAATTTTACTATTGTCTGCGCTCTTGAAGTCCGTTATGACTATGTTATCTGGACACGGGAAATACTATATAGTGGTATGCTACCCCCGTCTTACCAGCTCTACATTTAATGGCTTAATGTTTGGTAGCTTGAAACCGGTCATGGTAGGATAACTTACACCAGGGAAATCAGCAAGTGCTATAAATCAGGGCTTGATTTAGTGTTGAAGCTGGAAGAGTTCTTACTTTAATAATTTCTACAAGGTTAAGAAGTTTAACAACAAGCCACCTATCAGATTTAATGACAATAAATTTTTTGAGTAAAGAGTCGCCTGAGATGCAACTCCATTTGTCCAGTAGTGGCTGAATACTGACTACAGAATCTTGTTTTTTTTCTAGAAAAATCAGACTGTATGGAATTACATTGATTTACAATAAAAAGCACTGTGATTTCTTTTATAAATTGTGTGCTATGCACCCTTTGTATTAGTCAAATTAATAACAAATGTATGTACATATATATTTGCATACATTTTTTTCAAACAGAGCTGGCTGTTAAACACTTAATGGCACACTACTGTTTAGGGGTCGTATTTTGAGAAACTTCCCGTTTATAAAAACTGAAATACCACATGTACAATATCCTAAGTTTCAATTCCATGTAATTGGCTATTTCTAAAATATGTGTTCTGTTTCATTGATCTTTCTGTGTTATGGTCTCAGTACTACAATGATTGAATTTAGCTTTAAAATCCATTTAGTTATCGGGAAGGGCAAACACCACTCACTGCTTTCCCCATCCCTGGCTAAACCAGAAGAAATTAAAAACTCTCTTTCAGCCTCCCTCCCAATAGTACTCCAGCAATATCTCCTCTTTTCATTCAGTTCTTATTTTATACCCATTGTCAGAATCTGATCATTTGCTTCATATAAGCCCTGTACATTCTAGTCTTCATTACTCTATATACTTTATATTTTTGTTTTGAGGTACTTAATATGTAGAATTTTTTATATTTTTTAAAATTATGATTTATCACAGATGCTTTACCACCATTTAGAATTATTGTAAAACTCGTCCACCACAAACCAACTTTAAAAGAAGAGCTGCAAATCAATTTTACCAAAAATAATGTTTGGATCATTGTTTATTTTTCACCATTGCTGGGTTTTTTCCACCTAGAAACTGGTTATGGTTATTTTCTTTAAATTTTCTTTTCATATTGAAAGAAAAAGTTTAGGTCTTTAGAAGGTGATTTCAAAATGGCAGCCAAAGTTCATAATATCGATAAAAAACATGACCCAAGAATGGTCATTTATATATATAAACATATATAAATATGGCATGTCTAATACTTTACCCTTTCATACTGTAGAATATGAAAATAATATTAGCCCCAAATATGCACTAGTCTTTGAATTGCTTGTATGTGTCCTTCTTCTTAACAGCTGTGCCCCTGATCTCTGTTTCCCTCCTTGTCATGACTGAGGCAGTGCAGACAAGTTTGGTTTTATCAATTCCTTAGTCAAGATGCACACTATTATTTTACATTATCCTCCCCTCCCTCTTTTGGTAATTTTTCATTGCACTAACAATGCACGAATATCTGATTCAAAAAATTCAAACAAAAGTACTTTCAGTAAAAAGCAGACCCATTTTCCTTCTTAATATCTGGCTTATTTTTTTTTTAACTTTTTATTTTGAGGTAATTATAGGTTCACATGAAGTTATAAGAAATAGCTCTAGAGTCCTGTGTTATCTTTTGCCCAGATCCCTGGACTGTAACTCCTTGGCAACAACAGCACAAGATCACGAGCATGATATTGACACTGATACAGGCAAAGTACGGAAGGCTTCCCGCACCACAAGGAGCCCTCATGTTTCCCTTGAATGGTAACATCACTTCCCTCCAGCCTCCACCCGTTCCTTAACCATCGACACCATACTTGGATCTCCCTGACTATAATTTTGGTATTTCAAGAATACCATATTAATAGACTCATATAGTGTGGAACCTTTTGGATTGGCTTTTTTTTACTCGGCATAATTCCCTGGTGATTCATCTAGATTCCTATACTTACCAATGGCTCCCTTTTTTGCTGAGTAGTGTAAATAACCCACCACATTTTACACCCATTTTAACCACTCTCCCACTGAAGGTGAAAATTAATCACTCACCCATTGAAGAACATCTGAGTTGTTTCTATTTGGGGGCTACTATAAATAAAACTGCTATAAATATTCATGTACAGGTTTTTGTGTGAACATAAGCGTCCCAGTCTTCTCTGGGAGAAATGCACTGAAGTACAACTGCTGGGTAGTATGAGTTGCATGTTTAGTTTTTTAAGAAACTGCCAAACTATTTACCAGAATTGTTGTATCATTTTACATTCCCACCAGCAATGCATGAGTGATCCAGTTTCTCCACCAGCATTTGATATCGCCATGTTTTTTTTATTTTAGCTGATCTGAATGGAGTAAGTACTATTACGTTATAGTTTTAATTTGCATTCTTCTAATGGGATGTTGAACATCGTTTCACATCCTTATTTTCCTCTGTATATCTTCTTTGGTGAAATGTCTCTTCATGTCTTTTTATCCACATTCTAGTTTGTTTGCTTTTTTTTAGTGTTTTGAGAATTCTTTATGTATTCTAGATACTAGTCCTTGGTCAGATATATAGTTTGCAAAATCATTTCTCCCACTCTGTTGGCTTATGTCTTTCATTTTTTAACTATAGTAAAAGCCCACCTTAACAAAGTAAATGGAGATCCAGAAAGTTCTATGAAATAAAATGCAGAGTCATGAATTGCAAGATCAATGCAGAATAGTTTTTTATCAGCCTTCCAGTATGTTTTCATTTATTAAACATATAGGAAAGAATGATTATGGCAAAGAGAACACACACTGTACACTGAAATGGGGAAGATCTAAGTGAAAGGAATAACTTCCTACCTCACTCCCTCAAAAGACGGCAATGTCTGCCCCTCTGCCGCCCACTTCCCCAAACAAGTTCTGGGTCGAGCACTGGGACCACTTGCCAGTCACACTGCATGCAAATAATCTTCACTGCAGGATATCCCATTACCTGTTCTTTCATTATAAGCCACCTCAAATCATGTTTTAAACAGCCCAGGTAAATGGATCAGTACCACCAGAATTGTGTGACCCCGGGGAGTACTGGTCACGCGGCATTCTATGTGAATGCTGTCCCAGAGGCGTAAGCAGCATCACCAGGGCCTGTTGGTCTCCACTGTGTTAAGGTACTGACTGCACAAGGACAGGCGCATCATTCACACCGTGCCTTGGAAAAGCGTCAGGTGTGTGGTAAGAGAACTGAGAACTAGTCCTGGCACTGTCTCTCACTAGTCAGCTGATCTGGGGGAAGCCGTTTAAACTGCAGAGGCCTTCCTTTCTACGCCAATAAAATGAGCAATTAGGACTACTCAATAAAATGATTTATCAGATTGCTTCCAGCTCCTAATTCTATTATTTATATTTAAAAAGTATGAAAATTTCACTACAAGGTATGACCTGAGAAAACACCATGCAAACCCAAACTGGCCAACCTTCTGCAAATTTCTTAACCAGCACTCTCCTAAAGTATCAATTTCACTCCAGGCAAGGAAAGCTCAGGAAACCTTACAGATTGGAGGAGATGAAAGAGACATGACAATTGAATGCAGTGTGGAATACTGGAACGATTCCTGGAACTGAAAAATGGACAACCATGAAAAAGTTGGGGAAATCTAAATAAAGTCTGTAGTCTAGTTAACTGAAAAGTGTGATTGATGGGTAGAAGCTTTAGTAAGTACAGTTTGCAAGATAATGATTCTAGAGCCATTAATGAATTTTTTTAAAAGAGGCTAACTCCTCTATTTAAATGTAAATATACATATTTCCATAATCTTAAAATGACGCAGCTTTTGGGTAACTTATTCCATGCTTTGGTTTTCTTCAATATGGCTAATAAAACCACTGGAAGGTCAAATGGCTCTCTTACTATTCTTCTGGCCACATAATCATCTTCTAAGACATTCTACAAGCTATACAATTATTTGCCAAACATACAAATGTGATTATGAGAACTTGAATTAGACAAGCAAGCAAACAACCCCAGAATCTTACCATTACAAAGAAAAACCATACAATTCTGTGCCAGATGGCATCAAAAAGATGACCCTTTAATTTTATCTCAAATTAGTATTTGTTAACTATTACAATGAACATCATCTCCATGATGAACATCCCTTTTAGAAAGAGTTTTTAATAAATTACTGAAAAATACTTAAACACAGGCATGTAAATTTAAATTCTGGATCCCTCTTCACTACAGAGTTTACCCCTGCTCTGAGTCCAACAGTGAACTCCTAGGACGCTATCATTCAGCAAGCTCACAGCTTGGACTGGTCCCCTTCCATAGTAAACTGCTAACCTCAGTCCTTTTTTACCTACTGTTTGGGTTTCCCCAGTCTTATTTGCTCCTAGGTGGGTGTGGAATCCAAGAGGCTTCAAGATCATAAATTTTAATGCATCTTAGGGAGGGCTCAAAGTTTTTCTTCCCTTCTTTCAGGTTATCAAATACCACAGCATTTGATCTGGCCTGTTCTCCACAGGATTTGGGAGATACCTCCCTGAGGATTTTTCCCAGACCTCAAATTGTTCTTACTTGTGGTTCATGGGTAGTACCACTAGATGATGCACTTATGTCTGGTAGTTAAGACTTGCAAACCAAATCTCTTTCAGTGCTTAAAAGACTTCCAATCTGTTTTAATGGAGCTGCTGCTTTTATGCTTAAAAAATAAAAACTATTCATGGTTAAGCCAAGCTATATAATGACATGACTATTTAAAAAACAAAAAACAAAGTTTGGGAGGGGCTGTCTTGGGAGCAAGGCAATTTTAACCACTAGAACCTTGGATTGGATGGGAGACAGTTTGCAAGGGGAACAGTTTATCTTACTAAAAAGACCTCCTGATTAGTAAAGCCATTTCTGGCAGAACTTCTCCCAATAAGCAATTCCCCTGAATGGACTCTTGCTCTGCTTGAAACGATTCTTCCACTGTAGAGCATCAGTCTTGTCTTTCAAACATTCCCAGAATCGGAAAAGAGGTGGTGACCTCAGGTCATCCAAATGCCTCGGTGGTTGCCTGACCAGTTCATTGAAATGGATTGTGGCTATGAATCCAGGACACCTGGTCTGAATAGTTTAGTCTTGCTTTAATAATAGCGAGCACTGATCTAGCGTGCAAGAGTTTGCCAGACACCCTTCTGGCTGGCTCATTGTACCATCATTTAATCCAGACAACAACCTTCAGAGTCAGGTACTCTTATGATCCTCCCCACTTTACAGATGAGGAAACTGAGGCACAGAAAGGTTAAATTATTTGCCCAAAATATCACAGCAACAGAGCCACTCCACGGTTCAGCCACTATGAATATTACTACTCCTGTCCTTCCTCTCTGGGTAATTTTTCCCCAAGCAATTTAATCCTCATTCTCAGTTTCTTCTCTGCCATTTGACTAGATGCCATCAGTACTAATGTCTATCCCGCTACTTCACAGACTTGTTGGAACGATCAAATATGATGGGAAGGGATCGTGTTTGGAGGGGTTTTTTTCCCCCCTCTGTTGTAAAAAATATAGAATGTATGTGGCAAGATCTTAGCTATTTCCATGGGGATTGAGGGCTTTCTAGAAGCAACCCCACACCGAAAACAGAGTTGGCCGTGGAGCTTCTGTGCTTCCGGTCAGGCCCAGAGCTTCCACCGCCATTTCCTGGGTGACGTCACACGGCTGCTGCCTCTCTTGTGTCTGAGAGACCTAATTTTAAAAGGCAGATCCTCCAGTCGCTAAGTTCTCAGTTGACTCTCTGCATGAGCAAAGAAACTAGATGTGTTTAGAACACTTTTAAAGACACACACGTAGCATGTAACACAGGATGCAAGCAAACAGCACGGTAGGTCTTCCTGCTGTGTTGCTGCCTCGGCATCTTCTCTCCATGTCGCTCCTCTTTCCTCCTGTTCGGCCTTGCCGTTGGTATGAGACCCTCTCCATCTAGTGGCCTCCTCATTCTCTACCACCTCCTCCCTGGGCCCCTCCACCCTCTTCAGTTTACTGTAAGTGATTATAATGTTGAACCAATATATTGCCCATTACTTACTCTGTCTCAGAATAGGGTTTTCCTTAGTTAAGGAAAACAGTGACATTTTCTGAGCACCCATTTCCCAAAAGAACTCCAAAACACTTGAAGTTGTTAATGTTTTACTGAGCCTTCGATCACAATTTCTTAGGCCCACTCCTGCCATATTTGGGGAGAGGAGGTCAGGATAGTAGCCAGTCAAAGGCACATGTAGGTGAGGCCTGCCACAACACGCTCCCTTTCAGAGCCAAGCAGCTGGGTCTGAGCTCTGCCAGGCGACAGGTAAGAAACTGGTCTCCACAAACCTCTGATTCTGCACACGTCAACAGAGCCTCCCTCAGCATTGGAGAATCAGCCTGAAAGGCTCATAATGTATGGAACCTGTGACTCCTTCAGGATCTGAACAGTAGCTACAGGACCCGTATGCAGTAACGTAACTCAAAGGTAGGCTGTACATAAGCCTCTGAGAGCAAAAGTCACCCCTGCAATGTGAATTAATGAAGGCAAATTAGCCCACACTTTATACTGGTTGTGTGGGAAGGTGAGGACAGAGTCAATCTTCCAAAGTTAAGTATATTTTATGCTAATTGCATAAAGTGACATAGATTTGTTACTTTAAATGTCATCCGTGGGGAGCTAGAATTGGGCTTGATTTCTTTTATTATCCACTAAAATGACTCCAATCCTTGTTTGTATTTACTACAGAAGCAAAGATCTATTTCCAAATAGCTTTACAATTTTAAGTGTTTTAAGAAACTTCTTTTTCATGCCATCTAGTTAATTGTGCCATGATAGCTCCTAAGTGGAACATTGTGTCTATCGGCCCTAAGTGCTGCTGTGGATGAAATAGCTTTGGTCATATCACTGTCATCTCTTTTATTTCAAGACTTGGAAAGCTGAAGTTAAATAGGCCTCAATCTGCTATTATTCTATTACTTACCTGAGTGCTAAGTAAATACTAATGAAACTATCACCTCTAATGAAATTATATTCTGAATTCCTTTATGATGAAACACAGGTTTAGTGTAGATACACATCTTTCCTTGTTTTTCCTCTCTTTACTCAGTGCAAAATGTTTTCTCTGTAATGGCAAGTTTCTGTGTGAGTTTTGACTCTCCATTAGTACACTTAGCTGGGGGGATTGGGGGGATGGGGGTGCAGTGAAGGAGAAAGGGAAATGGTAGAAGTACAACAACATGTGGGAGGTATTACTCAACTGTACATCCTGATGCTCTCAACATACCAAGACCAGAAATGTCCAGGTGTTTGGAGAGAGAAAGGGACAAGAAAGTGGGCCTAAAGCTACATACTCCCAAAGCGGGTCACCCCATGCTACTCTAGATGTGTCCACCAATTAACAGCTGTTACACAACCCAGGAGCTTTGAAGCAATGCAAACAGTCTGGCCCCACCCCAGCCTGACCTGATAAAACACGCAGGTTAACAGGTGCCTCAGAGGATTCCTACGCACCTTCAAGTCTGAGAAACCCTGTCCCTACCGTGCCCAGAGCCTCCACTGGGAAGATGGGAAAGTCAACCCTGATTAGCCTCAGAAATCAACTAGGAATATGCTAGTCACTTCCCTCAGCAGAGAATGGTGCTATAGAGGTAACAGAAAGGGAACAACTGCCATTCTTTAAACGTTCAAAACAGCCACTGAGAGCCTGCGCTCCGAGAGGTTGAGACAGGGAAGAGGGCAAGTGTCCCACACTTCATTTCAACCAACTGTTGGAACTAACAGCTCCTGTTACCACTATTGTGCCCTCCCCTCCATGTGGTGTTATTGGATTTGATTCCTTTCATCTAAAGAAGGACACTCTGAAAAAAAAAATGACCTACATTCAGTATTCCATCCAGATGCTTTCAGTTTGGCAGGCGGGAAGCAAGCTTTGCATAGAGACTGAGTTCACCGAAGGGGATTAGAATTTTGAGCTGGAAGTTCCAAAGACATTTTAAAGTCAAGAAACTGTTTAGGAAAACAATAAATACAAGTGACCTTGATTTAATATTGTGATGATATTCACATCTCAGAACCATTTTGGAATGCACTCCCCTGGGTCCCTGTGTAACTAGTCTTCCTGGCACTGAGTTCAAAACAATAGACTTTATGCCAAATTCCCTTTAAGAAAATGACAAAAAGCGCAAGGGGCAGTAGGATCCAGAACCCATCTAATTTAAGTGGGGGAGCTGGTCACAGAAAGCGCATGCTGTACAGGGAGGTCGTACAGAAATGGGCAGTGGCCACAGCAGAGGCTGTGCTTCCCCAGCTCACGGGGTGTCAGACTCTCCTCTGCTGTTCAACACAGCCCTGGACCTACACTCACCACAGGCAGCCATGGGCACAGGCAGGCAGCCCCACCACCCAGCCCTGAAGGTAAACTGCAGGGTCATACTGACTCTGGCCTCAAAATAAATTTGAGATTTTTGACATCTCTTGACCACATGGTGCATTTAGTGCCTAAGCTGCTCCACAGTGTCTTTTTTCCTGAGCCATTTGTTTTTTCCTCATGTTTTTGCCATGTTTTTCAGTAAGTAAATGTTTCTAGACACCAGTGGATGCTAACATCAGCCAATATGTAAATACTTTTTTATTTGTAATTTGGTGATTTAGGAATAAACATTCTTTAATATTTTTTAATCAGAATCTTATTTAGAATATCTCAGGGAGTCAGTGCTAACAAATTCTATGACAGGGCTCTATTTCTTTCCCTAAGATAACACAAACGAGTTCTTAAATTTTAAAAGAAACATAGCAATTTTGGCAATTTGTGAAATGGTGAATTTGAATCATGGCAAATAGAGAGTATATAAAAATTATATAAATAGTCTATACAAGTAGGGGATTTGAATTTAGTATTAATTGGGAAAATGTTTTAGTTTCTTTAATGACTATAATGACTATTCCATCTCTAACAGGCATATACAAAACTAATGAACTCATTCAAATTTTTATCAAAATGATTACTAACAACAGAAAAATAGTTAAGCATGGTGTATTAGTTTCCTAGGTGACCATAACAAAGTGCCATAAAGTGGGTAGCTTAAAAACAGCAACTTACCGTCTCAGTTTTGGAAGCTAGAGTACAAAATCAAGGTTCTGGCAGGGCCATACCCCCTCCAAACCACCAGGAGGGGATCCTTCCTTGCCCCAGGAGTTTCTAGGCTTTGTAGCAGCACCAATCCAATCATATTCTCCCGACCATCTTTCCTGTGTCTCTGTCTTCTCCCCTTCTAATATGGACATCAGTCACATTAGATTAAGGGCCCACCCTAATGACCTTAACTTGATTATATCTGCAAAGGCCTTATTTCCAAATAAGGCCACATTCATAGGTACCAAGGGCTAGGGACTTCAACATAACTTTTGAAGGGGGACACAATTCAACCCATAAAATGTGCCTAACATTTTCTCAGCGACAGATAAGTTTACCTAAATGATAGTAGTATTCTCCCTCTTTGCTCCAAAAGTTGTTTACTTGCTTTCACAAACCAAAGGAACAGTTAGAAATCAAGCAATAGTTGCTAATAGAATGTGTCCAAAAAATATTCAATAGAGGTTCTCTTATAAAAAAAACATCTGGGGCATGTCAGTGATGCCTGCAACAATAATAGGAGCTGATAACTTCAAATCCTTGAGACTCAATTAACTCATCTGCCTGGGTGGCATATGGTTTATGAAAACAAACTTCAGTAAGTTCAAGAGTCATTAAGGGTAAGAGCTGGAAGCCAGTCTAAAATCATTTATTCCATAAATATATATACAACTTAATGACAATTCTTTGGTATCAGTTGAATGTTCAGAAAGTGAATGCACATTAAGTTATGGACCATTCAGGATTTAACATACCATAGTAAAAAACTTTGTTATGACTGCAAGCCTGTATATATATAAATACATCACTTTTTCCCCAGACTTACATTTTTCCCACCTTCCTCTGGCGTACCACTTCAAGAAGCCCTTTCCATTGTCTCTTCCCCTCCATCCTGTCTGAACACCTTTCTACGGCTAGTAGGTATGGTAAGTGCCTTCAAAGACACCTCTCAGCACCACTCTCCTGGCTGCTGGCTTCCTAGCACCTCAACCTCAGCTCCCACTCCTGTCCTAGCATCCTCAGTATACACCCATGCATCTCACACTTGACCATGGGATCTCGTTAAAATGCAGATTCATACTCAGTACATCTGGGTGGGGTCTGCGATCCCACTTCTAACAAGCCCATGGGTGCTGACCGGTCCTAGTCCATGGACCACACTTTGCACAGCAAGGCTGTACGCCCTGCCTGCCCTCCAAGGCCTTCGCCACAAGCCCACTGCATCCTAGGTGGGCCTCCCTTCCCAACAAGGTCTTAGACTTCAAAATGGTCTCTCACCCCTACTTCCCACCTCCACTCATCAGCTCCTGCTGCCTTCAGCACATTTCAAGTAAGCACATGCATAAAATAATCCTACTAAAGAACAAACGGCTGATACACTCTCCGTACCTACCCTGCCCCATCCTCTCCCAGGTTTTCCTTGCTGTTTGTGGGAATCTCTAAATCAAGTAGCCTTCATTAAACATCTGTACTTATTGGAGGGAGTCAAGATTGTTATCAGACTTTCAAAGAATTCCCTAATCCCGAAAGATAAAAAAGCTATTCTCTAAATAGTAAAATGTCAGGCACTGTCAGGAAACATACTTCACAGTGTGTGTATGGGAGGGTGGGCAAGGGGGGAGGCCTTCTCAACTTACACCCCGGCTTTCTTCCTTCCCCTTTGCAAGGCTGTTCAGGGGGGCGGAGAGGCAGCAGGGCAGTGGGCCACAGCCGGTTGCACTCACATCCCCTCAAACTTGAAGGGGGGGTTGCTTTGGGTTCTGCTTCCTTAGAGTCAAACAGAATTCCCACCTGGAGGCTGGAGTGCAGGCTGCCTGGGCACCTCCCAGCCCTTAGTGAAACTTGAGGATCAGATCGGATGTGGAACATAGCAGCTGTGTCCTCATTGTGCCCCACTGTACCTAAGATTCCAGGGCCCAGGAAGTCCAGACTCCCAAATGGGGGAGAGGGCAAGGCCCCTGGGCCACGGGGAAAATGTATGCCTAGCCAAAGAAAAGAGAATCCTGGATCTTCCAAAGGCCATGGGAGCATAACTTCCTCCTCCACCCACACTGGACCCTGGAAATGTCTTGTTTAGCTGCACATTAAATGAGGTAACAAATGTAAGCACGCAACACAGAGCCCAGCAGATATTAGGAAGTCAATAAATATTAGTTCCCTTCCCCATTAAAAGTAACACTAGCTACACTGTTTATGTGATTGGTTTGCTGTTATTACTGTACAGCACAGTAAGAAGTGTGCACATAATTAAATATGTACCACTATGGTAATTTTAGTTTTTTAAGTTTTATTGATAACATCATTACATGCCTTATGTAAGCTCAGTTTTCTGCTTAGGCAGCATGGTCAACTGTTTCTAATTTTTAAAACAAAATGCACGGGAACATCTGAGGGAAGAATAGTTTAGGGGTTTAACAAGTTAAAAGTAAGTTTCTCATTGCCCTTTAGTTTGAACTATCGCTTTCCTCAATTTTCTGCCCGTCCTACCCCAGTCACACCCCTCAACCCTGGTAACCCCCACCAGCCTGCATCCTCTACCCTCCCCACAACACTGAGCAACCTTTGCCCTCCGCCCTGCTAGCAACGACCAGTAGGGACCAACCCTTCTGTCTGTTTTCTGGATGCCTTGATTCAGATGCCATTGGACCCCAGCAGCCTGGGCGGGGCATCCAGCTGCCCGTCACAACTACCCTCACGAAAAAATCCATGATCAAAATACAGGCTGGGAGTGAATGTGGTTGTGACTTGCCGCCACAAGGGCACTGACAGCAACCACACCCGCTGGCAGTACCAGGGACTAAGAAGAAACATGAGCATCGGAGAGAGAAACAGCCAGAGGTCTCACACCTGAAAGCAGACCCCAGGGCCCCAAGCACAGAGCTGAAGCTGAGGTGGAGACTGTGGCGAAACCTGTGGGAACCGCCATCGTGGTCTGAATATGCATGCTTCTTAGTAAAAACTCTATGGGGCCGTTGAATGTATCTGGAAAATCCTCAACACCATCCATCACTGTATAATCATCATCTCGACTCATAATTAACTTTAGGAAATGATATCCACAAATGGAATCCATCACGTCAAAAAAAGCCTTACAATAGCAAACAAGTTCAATTTCCAAGTAAAGCCTAGAGAATATTGTAAACATGGTCAGCACAGAGCTCACTGGAAATAAACCAGTTGGCCTTGTTGCCCAAGAACATCCCTTGATGTTTCTTAAAACTGACATTAAAAACAGGGTCACTGTCAACAGACACTAGCACTCATGGCTTTCCGCATGTGGCCTCCTACACCTACTAAAAGGAAAGCATGGAAAGCAAAGAACAGCACCGCATCTGTTAACTCAAGTCATCCCCTGGCCTCTTTCACCTACAATTTTGCATCTGATAGTTATAAATGCCATTTCTTACAAAGGACGGCACCATTCTCATCCTCTGCATGGACCTTTTGCTACTAAGATACATATTTCCCATCAAATGAAGAAAACAGAAATGGCAGTAAAAATCCTGGATTTGATTAGAGTTACCAGGTTTGCAAAAAGGAACTGACACTTGATTTCCAAATCGTTTTTAAACTTTCATATTTTGGAAATAAAATACTTAACTTTTAGAAAGAATTAATGGTCTGGAATCTTGTTTTCAAATCAGGTGAATTTCAATAGCTAGTTTTCAAAATTAGCACTGAAATGAAACAAGAAGATTTAGCAGTAGAGTGGATCAAAGCATCCAGAAAAGAGATGGAAGGCGATATTTTTGAGAGTGCAAAGTCAATAAAAGATATCCTTGTTTTAATTCCACAGAAAACCTCAGTAACTGACCAGATACACAGGGATCTGCCGTGGGAAGCAGGGGTACTCATCCCCTAAACAATATAAAGCTGAGTAAAGGCAGATTCCTCAAGAAAAGCAAGCAAACAACTTTTCACTGTTTGACTGTCCATCCATCACTTTTTGAAATAAATGCAAATACAAGATTCATAATATTAAATAATTGAGTGATTCTCTACCCCATTTTTACAAAAAAGGAAGAGAATTCTTAGTTCTCACAAATTTCCAAAAATCTTTTGACATTTACAATAGAAACTTGTTTCACTTAAATGCTGTATCAGTGCATTTTTTAAAAATTAGTATTCATAAATCCTTCTATGACATGATGTTCCAGTCATAGAAAGTTACAGAATGCGCTTATGATGTCACCGTCATTTCTTCCAAGGCCATCATATGACTCTACCTCCCACAGTTCACCTTATTAATAAAGGTGTTCGACACAATCTGAGGGTTGAGAAAAAAGATTAACTCTGAAAATCTCAGAATTGCTTTTCCCTGGATTCACAACTTGAGGCCAGTTTTCCATGAGAGAGACCTAACTCCTGCTAATAAAGTTTTGGTCTGAGGGAATTCAAGATGGTTTTAAGGAAAGCGGGAAATCAGTGCGTGGTCACAGAAGTGTACGTCATGGACTCCAAGGCAGGAAGCTGACCTCAGCCTCCAAGGGACAGACCAGACCAGGCAGGACAACTTTCTCTTTTCCCCTGCCCTCCTCTCTCATCTCCACCCAATTGTCTCTGCACTGCCCCCGGGGACACAGCATGCCAGCAATCCTTGTATGTCCCAAATTCACATTCCCAGGAAACAAAACCTGCTTGGCCCACCTTGACTCAAGTGTCCACCCTGTTCCAGCTTTGGCCTGAGGGGACGGCAGGATCCTTTGTTATAAACAAGGCTGGAGGAGCCTATGCTTTGGGCCCAGGACAGTTCTTGGACAAGGTAGAAATATGCTGCACGGGCACCCCAAAAGGCATCTGGAACAATCTCTGGTGAGAGGTTCTATACATGTTGGTGAATTTGCCGCCAGGGAAACATTGCTACAATAGCCCCACTCAGATTCTGTCATTAGAATTATGTGCAAATTATTTCATTGGAAAATATATTGCATATCCTTTCTATATTTGGAGAGAGTTTTGTGCATAATTTTTCATCCTCTCCTCTTGAGAATCTGGCAATTTCCATATAGTCACAATGAAGAAGCATGTTTGTGGTGTTTCAGTCTATTTTTTCCTAAAAGTATGCCAGGAATAGCATGTCCTTTTGACAAGCCAGGTAGAATTTCACATCCAATCACTGGCAGATGTCCATCTCCTGTTAATCCACTGAACACAAACTGTACAACTTCAATAGCTTTAGGGAAATCACCACTGCTCACCAATAGCTGATGTGAAATCCCAAATTGGAAAGATTCATTCCCCCCAAAAAAACTCAGGAAAAGATCCAAAAATTATAAAGGAAGGCCAAAGTTACAGTTCACACCACGAGTGGTGTCTTCTACTTTTGGAAAGAATTAAGCTTTTATTGACTACCTACTATGTTCACACACTGTTTTGCACATTGCATACATGAGATGACTAAATCCTTAGAGCAACCCTGCAACTCTGTGAGTTGGGAAGACAACCTGAGCCTTGGAAAAGATGAAATAACTTGCAAAAAAACGCAACAGAAGTAGAATCTAAATGTGATTCTGCCAGATCCCATGGCCCCCAGTGTTTCTCTCACCACTACTAACAGCTAGTATTTATTTAGCACTTACGGTGTGCCAAGTCCCAGTTCCCAGTGCTTCCTACATGCCAACTTAGATAGCAGATGTATGAACCAGCTACCATCAGCTCCATTTTGCAGAAGTGGAAAGCACAAAGAGGTTAAGTGCTTGCTCAAGTTCACACAGCATGGAAACGGCGGAGCTGAGATTAGAATCCAGGCAATCCACCTGCCGGCATGACAAATTGTCTCCACTGGAGAATCTGACTCTGTAGACAGCACATGCCCTTCTTGGTGGCTGCATTCATTATTAAGTCAGTATGCCTCAACTGTGTCTGTGAGAGCAGCCATGATTCCAGCACAAGTTCAAAGTAAACTGGAGTTAAAATTACATAGCTCATCTTTTCACTGCATGCATGGAGAAAGGAAGTGACAATCTTGGCAGCTGGGATTCTCAAACCCTTATTTCACCCTAAAGCAGCTCTTTTTCCTTATATGCCCTAAAGATTCAAGGCATCAAGATATGCTAAGGATGCTATGAGAGAGGCAAATCTTTTTATTTCTGTGCATAGGGGGTGTGTGTGTGCAGACATGCACATGTACATGCAAGTGGGTGCGGGTATGTTTGGAGTGAGGGAGGGCAGAGTATTAAAGAATATTGGTAACTGTCTTCTAAGAATATTCTTTTCCTTACTTCTTTCAAGCATAAGCATATTTGGATTCTCTGCTAGGAGACCTTTAATGGACTGCATTTCTCTGGTATCTTTTTTCCCCCTGCTTGCTCCATTAAAAGTCTTCCAATTTCAAATTGCTACAATGTAACTGGCTAAGATAATGTACTGTCATCCATACCTCATACATCGTGTCCAGGGGACTTGCCTTACAGTAAGCGTCACTTCAATTGTAGTGAGCTGGCCATGGGCCATGACCTCTGGGGACGCTGTGGCCATTTATTGTAAACTATCGCTTGTGAGTAATGCTAATGAAGTTCTTCTAGAAGCCACATTTGCATGACTTCACATTTTGCTGTGTCTCCTTTAACACTAATAAAAGACTGGCAAATGTGTTCTTTATTATTAATTTGTTTCCCTGTTTTCTTCACCTCTTTCTGCAGAGAAGAAACCATTTCCATTCATCCCACTACAACATATTCCTTCACGACCACCAAAACCCAAAAACCCAATGTGGTAATTGCCTCAAAATTTGGAGCTTTATATGCAAACTGTTCATGACATTCACAAAACTGGGAAGGAAATGCACTAGCCTTGTGCTTCTGGAAAGATGAAGCCAATTTCAGAATCCAATTTTCAAAAGGAAATGCCATGTTTGTTTCAAGTCAGCCTCTGCTTAGATCAGGAAAAAAAAGCCAAACAAAGCAAAAAACCGTTGGACTCACTGGTTATTTCCAAGCAAAGCAGAGGGCAGATGGAGAGCCATTCAGGGGCCCGAGCGCCTTGTCTTGTCTACTCCAGTTGCTTTGGAAGCAGCTGAGCAAAGCTGATCCCCTGTTGAATGAGAACTCTTTTTCTTTTCCTTTCTCTCTTTCCCTCTCTCTTCCTCTCTCCCCATCCTCCCCCCCACCCACCACCACCACCACTCTCTCTCACACACACATGTGCGTGCACACACACACATTTCCAAATGTTTATTTAAATAATGTTATTTTTAAAATATGGGCAGGGCTGTCACACGGACAGGTGGCCTGGCTGCCTTAGCAGCTCTCATACACCAGGCTGGCTGCCCAGTTTGTTGAGGCCCCTGCCTCCCAACCCTCCTGTTCTGACGACACAGAACACAGCCTTGGTTGTACAAGTACCCCTCAAGCCCAACACAATCTCTCATTAAGGTGGAAGGATTTCTGGAAATGAGCCTGTGGTAAGCTGTAGCTTTAGAATCAACCTTTGGAGTGTGAATATCTGATTCTGAGAAAATCATCTCTGCTATGCATCTGTTTGTGTTTAAGTTTACATATGACATACAGTTTTCAATTACCTACATACACATGGAATTAATGAATACAAACATATAGTCAGAAATATACACACAAATATATATAAATATATATATCTCAAATACAGAGAAGGATCTAGATACAGTGCAGATACCATAAATGAAATGTCAATGGTTCACAGAGATTCTGATAAAAGCTTTGTGTAGGGAAAAAATGTAATTGATTTTTAGAGTTTTTCCCCTATATTCTACCTTCTCACCAAAGCCCATTTTTCTCATTGCTCCCTGGTGAAAACAATTTGAGGGTTGCCTCTGCTGGGTTTCACCAGATGCAAAAAGAACACAACCATCACCCAGCTGTACCTGTGCTCACCTCTACTGGCTACATGTGTGTACGTTCCACTAATCCCCTGCCAAATGCTGTTTCTGCAGAGCACAGATACCGGAATGTGCAGGGTGTGTGGGGAAAATAAGGCTCAGGTTAGCTTGCTGATCATGACGTTATATCTTGTCATCACCGTATTCAATATATCCCATGACTGTTGTCTGCAACACGAATGGGCACCGGCTGTATCCAAACTATTTCTACACTGTATTGTCATTGGTCAAAAATGGCCTTGTTCTCCCATTCCCTCCATTTTCCAACTGAAAAAGGAAAGGAACTGATAAGCTTGAGCTCAATTTGTTCTGGCAGTTATTGCAAAATTCCTACTGTGAGGGTGGTGCTGCCCATTGGTGCGGAATGACATGCAGCTATCTGGGGTCCAGACAAAAGCAGACCCTTGCTTTTCTCCAAGTGTATTCAGCCATGGCTAGACACACTGGCCAAGATGCCTGCCCATTCACATCTTAATGGGAAAAAGAGAGAGACAAGAACCTGGAGGGGAAAAAAAAGGAGAATGAAAGATTATCAAGTGACACCAGACAACAAAATGTGAACTTGGTGAAGAGGAAAAAAGGAAATTATTTTGACCACAGAACAGTAGAGCACAGACATAATGTGGATACATATGCTTTAGTACTATCCAGCTAAATTATGCTTTTATTACAGATAAAGGCTACTATAATGACACAGATACATGAGACTGAAGAAAGGTAGGCTTGGAGGATGGATTATCTTCTGTTCTCTCCCCCTCTCTCTGCCATCCCTTCCCCCTCCCTCCCCCCTTCCCCTCTCTCTCTCTCTCTCTCTCTCTTTCTCTCTCTCTCTCTCCCCTTCACTAAGGTCAGCTGCCCATTAATTCAACTAAATGAAACCGTTAGGATGAAATACCACTGAGATACATTCTAAAGTGTAATTTCTCTGAAACAAGTATATACCTTTATTAAAAAACCAAAGTACCAGTCAAAAGGTGAAAAAATATATTAGACATTGATGAAAAAGAGGTCATTTAAGAAAAGGCTGGAAGAGCACTTCTTTTTGAAATGGCATATGGAGGCTTTTAGAGCACTGAAAAAAAGGTGATTTTTTTTTCTTCATATTTGTCCTTATTCCCTGATCATGAACAGAAGGAAAATGTTTGAAGATAAGGTCACTTTAAATTCTAGGCCACAGCACATGTGCCTCCTCCCTAGGGCCAAGTGCCCGCATCTCTCCCCCTTTCGCCTGCATCTAATGATACTTGCTCGACCCACCCAACTCCCCTGTCTACTAGGAAAACAGCTGACAAGAAGTAACGTCAGGACTGCATCTATGACATACCAGGAATCATTTCTCCCAGCATGAGTCACTTATTTCAGAGGAGAAGTAATGAAATGAACAGGGAAGAATTAAGTTAATTTTTAAATCCTTATTAGTTGTTTCTCTTCAGTCATAATGGAAAAAGGGGGGAAATTACAGATTCAGTAACAATGTGCATTTTTTCCATTATGGAGGATGGCTAATTCAATGGATTGCATCAGTGGAGAATGATCCCTCTGGCCTTACGGAACTCCAGACATAGAAACAGAAAGGAAGAGTTTAAGATATGGAATAATAACATCCAATTGTTGGGAAAAGTGAACCACAACCCCCAGTGAAATTACCTCTGACGGCAATTAAAAGGCCCTTTGTGAGTATTCACAGCCTCGGGCAAACCAACCAAACCCATTGCAGGCTGCCAGTAATGACAGATTTCTCAGGGAGCATTATTTAATTAACAATAATAGGAAAGAGCGACTCAGCTGAGATACTGCATTTACTTACTGGAAACACTAAGCAATGGTAAGTGAACAAGACATGCAAGTTGTTGCCCTTCCCATTATCTTTTGTTCCTGAAATACCTAAGTAGCTGATAGGTATTTGCCACTAGATATTTTCAGCTTGTCTGTGAGGCTGACATGTCCAAAGAACTTTAGCTCTTATGGTCCAGGGCTGCTAATAGTCCTGTGCCGTTTGATTCTGTTAAGAAATCCCCCAGGCCTCAAATGCTCAGGGGGAGCTCTCTTTGTCCTTTCCCCTCTAGACAAGGGCAATGCCAGCCCCCCTTCCTTGACACCAGGCTCCCTCCCACCGCACACATCATTTGCCGCTGATCACCTACCGTAAGTGAGGGCTCTTGTTCTTACTCCCTTCCCCAGCAGCGTGAGGTTGCATCAGCAGCTCGGTGGCTGGCTGCCTGACCCTTCAGCGGATGGACACAGGGAAGGGAAGCCTTAGTCGGGTGCATCCTCCTCCCCTCAGTTACTGGACTCAACTCCCTACATCCACAGCCTCCTTTAAAGCTGACTATAATTCAAAGACTAGCAAAGGGAGGACCACTCTGAGTTGATCTGACACACAGTGGGAGCTGGCAGCAGGAAGTGAACTCCACGACTAAAGTGGCAAGCTCAGGAAAATGCAAAATTAGTGCCTTCCGTGGAAGAAGGGGAAAAGTAAGTTATAAAACTTTTCATGTTGTCTGTAATTTCCATGACAGAGCTTCACAAAATCTGGTTTAAAACTGGTCAATGATACAGAAAGACTGTCTTGGGAAATGAATATGTTGATTTAGTTCCTGTGGGATCCAAACAAAACTAGCTCAAATAGTAATTTTACATTATTACTGGGTGGCTGTTAATTGTAGTCACCAGGGTCCATTAAAATTCCTGCCAACAGAAAATCTTTATCTTGCCTTGATTTGTGATAAGCTTAGAAATGAACAGTCAGTGTGGAACATGGTTATTAAGCAAAACAAATTTCCGTGTGTGACTTCTGAAGAGACAAATCCGAAATCCCAACGAGTTAGCTCATGCTATGTGTCGGAGGAGATTAGGATGGGATGTGTATAGAGGCACTAACATCCACAGTGGATTAAGATTGATTGCAGGAGCTAAAGATTTCTCTCTTTGATTCTTTTAAGTCCACAGTAGCTTTTACTCAAATAATATCAAAGGCATCTGATTAAACACATTTCCCAGCAGGATCTTATCACAGGGAATGCTTTATTATGTACAGTATAATCAGACTGATACACTATGGCATCAGCGAGTGAATGTCTTGTTTTGAAACAACTTGTAGAAATAGATTTTTATCCCTTTCTTTAATCCTATTAACCAATTCCATTATTTAATTGACTATTAAGACTGGAATCAGTTTGATTTATCAGAATGTATTTCCCATTAATTAAGGCTTTCTTTCTACTTTTTAGCCTCTTTCTTTAACCTTCATTTACTTTTAGTACTTTGAAGAGAAACATTTACAAAATCTTTTTCCTGAATACGGATTAAAGAATGTGGACTGGTTTCTGGTAAACTATTCTTAGCTTTACAGTATAAGAACAAAAACTGTTAGAGTTTATATGGGTTTCTTTTAATGATTCTATACTATATATAGAAAAAAAAATGAAAGGGATTATAGGAGAAAGAAATAATAAATTTTCCAAAAGATACATAAGAGCATTTTCCATTCCTAAGAAACCCAATTCCTTTATTGACATAGAAAAGAAATATACAGGAATTTTAACTGCTAATGCAGTTCCCACTGGTAACATTTGAACTTCTTTGTGGTACTACTATATGGCATTTAAATATCAGAAAAGGGGAAAGGTGCCAGTGTAAAAGCACAGGAGGCACACAATATTTCCTGACAACAGAGCTAACGATCCTGTCTTGCTGTGTTACCTGAGCTCAATCAACAGGTTATAATATGATTCTTTTTTTTGACTGATACTTTATGGCAAATCAAAGTAGAAAGAGCCAGAGTCCAGCATCATTGTCAACTGACTGCACTTCAGAGGGGGACTGTTAATTCTTTCCACTGTATGCTTTTAAGTTCAGTATTTCTTCTAGACAAAAGTGGGTGAAATGGTGTAAATGCTCACTGCAACATAAAGTCAGCATTTGAGAATATCACTGATTTGCAGCATTTGTATAAAACCCTGAAGTCCTTTGATTCCATCCCCTGCCCTTGGCAAACCTAGAATTAATTCAGTGGGAAACTTCCTCCCCTGCAGTCTCCTGCCCCTATCTTCTCCTCCTGCCCAAAAACAGGCTAGAGACTTCTTGCTCCATAAGCAACCTGTCCCGGTTTGTAAGTCTCACTGTCAGGAAATCTTTCTTTGTTTAAATCTCTTCTGCTACTGATTAAGGCCATGCTCCCTGATCCTGAGTCCTAAGACATGACCATCTTCAGTGCATATGAATTTTTAAATTTGCATGTCATTATTAAGCAACACCTTGACTTTTTCTCCTCTAGCCTTAAAGATTTCCTTTCCTTAGACATTAGGTTTCACCTTTAGGGCCTTGTGGATTCCTCTGAACCTGCCCCAAGATTCTGTCCTCACTCCCCAAAGCCCTCTGGGTCTTAGCTCTCAGAGACTGACAAAGCTCTGGCAAGGGTTCCAGTGGTGATCCCTTGGGATCCTACCTGTTAATACTGCCGTACAAGTGCCATGATTCTCTTTAAAATGGGAATGTTATATTGCTGAATCGTTGTTCACTTTTTATTTAATTTAATTCCATTCCAAGTTTTATTAAATTTCTGCTTGGTGCCAACACTATGCTAATTCTGGAGAAACAGAGGCGACAGTCACTGCCTCCAGAGAATTCACAGGCTGGTGGAGAAAGCAGACTCCATGGGCTATGCTGGCATAATGGACAATATGGCATGAGGGCACAGAAGACAGGCATGGTAATTAACAAATGCTTCCTGGAAGAGAGATTGCCAAGCAAAAGGCCTGGAAAAGGAATTTGCGTTTGAACAAAAGCATGAAAGTGCTAAAATACAGGGTGTGTGGTTCATTTTGATGGACTAAAAACCACGAGAGGAGAAGGGACAGGAGATGAGGCTAGGAGGGAGGCAGAAGTCAGAGCATATAAATCCTTAAGTGCCTGGCAAGGAGTTTGGATTGTATCAGTTAATAAATGAGGAACCACTAAGGACCTTTTAGAGGGTCAGAGACATGCTAAGATCCCTCTGGCTGATAAGAGGACAGATGAGAACAGAGCCACCAGTCGGGAGGCCGCTGCAGGGAGAAGGTATGGAAGTAATGGGAGGCTGAGCAGGAAGGATTCTCATGCTGACTTCTGCGTTTCTCCTTAGACGGCTGGAAGAGCCATTCATTCCCAGGCTAGAGTAAGCAGAGCAAGACCCAGGAACGAGAACAATTACAAGTAATGCTGGGAGGAAATGATATCTACTGTGACCATCAATCTTATATTTGTTTAGTGAGTTCTCATTTCCAGATGTTACTAGATTTTATTTTCTTCATTATTACTCTGTTTATATTCTAATACTTCTCCAAAGAGCCACATGTCTAAAGCCAAGCCACATCCATTACCACCGCCACTTTAATTTGTTCTACTTGGGTGAAGTCTCAATGCTTAGTAATCGTGACTTTAGATGTCCTTAAAATGAGGAGTGAATATGAAATACTTGATAAAGAACTGACTCCCATAAACTACTTGTCACTGCACGGAAGTGGACAATGATCCAGTGATAACAATTCTCCTGTCACTCCACTGACCGGTCAGAACCAGTCTTCCTCATTCATTACGCCTGAGCAAGCATCAGCACAAGCTTTGAATGCTCAGCACCCACACAGCTCCCTCCTGCAAGTACACCATCTCTGTCACAACACAAGTGCAAATTAGGCCATATGGACAGAACTTGTTCTAATTTTTTTTTTAAACCAAAGAATAAATATCCCCCCACATCCCCTTCTAAATACAAAAACTTGCCTTTGCTGTTCTGAAATTACAGAAGTTCTTCCCTGTTGAACTCAGGAGCCCCAGATGGTTTGACTCATATCCAGGCATGTGGCCAAGTGCCCAAAGACGTCCACAGCAATATCTCCTTCCCCACAGGCTCTTCTGGAGCTTTGCCACTCCCCCGTCAGAGTGGTGTGTGTCCCCTCGTGTGTGCATGGAGCTGCAAGGAGCTTGTAACCAACAGAATGTGGCCAAAGAGAAGCTGAGGGGTTTCGGAGGCTAGGCCATTAATGATGTGGCTTCTGCTCTGAGAATGGCAGCATCCACATGGGAGCCCTGACTGTACACAGTCGACTGCTGCATGGAAGCCACCACGCTGTGAGGAAGCCAAGATTAGTCCAGGTGGGAGTCTCACATAAGGTACCAACTGAGACTGTGTGAAGACCCAGAGATGCCCAGCAGCCTCCAGCTGCACCAGACCCCTGCAGAGGATTATTTAACTTTATATTACAAGAAGGGATGCCTGTGTCTATAGCACTTCTGACATGTAAGGGTTTATTACATCTGTCCAAGAAAGCAAAAGTATCACTTTGTTAAAAACTCATTGTTTTCTTGACTTTTGTTGCCTTTATACTGTCTCATTACCTACACCTCTTAATATGTTCCTGGTAAGAATAGGTATTAAAATCAGTATGGAAAGATATTAAGTCAAATTAAAAGATTGAAGGCAGAAAGAATAAAAACATCAAGCTATTAAATACTGTTTTAGAGCTTGAAACTACATTGGCACTCAGTCAATATTAACTAAGCACTTAGTATGTGTCCAGTACACCAGGTATCAAGGATACGTGGATGAAGATGCTATCTGCTTCTTCACTTGGCTTACAGTAAGGGGAAGAGAGAGACAGGTAACCAATCACAACACTGAATAATGAAGCATGAAGACAGGGAACGCACAAGGCACTCCAAGAATACAGACAAGAAGGGAAACAATCGTAACAATAAAAATAAAATAACAGAACTTAATCTATAGTATTAGGTCATGATAATCTGTGGTCATCCTTTATAAGAGATTATTATCGTTATATGTGAGGCTTGAAAAGGCTGAGCAAATGCCCAGCATCACACATCAAGTGGCAGAGCTGGAAACAGCCTTAAACCCAAGATGTCCTAATTCTAACGTATGCATCATTATCCAAAAGAGATTTTTTTTCTTCAAAGTGTGTATTAGAAGACATGTTTCTCTTTTCCTTTAACAGAATAAATAATAAATATCAATATCAATAAGATTTTTACTTTTAAAAACAGATTTTTCTTTTCCTTGAACAGATGAGACATCCAGGTGTCTTCTATGCATGCACTTTTTACACATTAGAGGAGTGAACAATAAAATACCCAGTGTGCCAGTGGAGATTGTGTAAAAGGAACACTATTTGAGAACTGGCAGGTCAAAACTAGCAGAGCTGAACTTCCAGACTGGTTTCACCAAGTGCGCCACAGGAAGCCACTGAAGAGCTGGTCCAGCCCCAGGTCGGGAGCATCAGCAAGCCTGGCTTCCGGGTGTGCTCGGGAGCAAATTGCTCTAACGGAGAGGAAGGGGCTCACATTTTTTATGCCCAAAGCTGCTTTGAAGTTTTAGACTAAAAAGAGAAGGAAAGTTCTAGCCCTTTAAATAATCAGGCATAGAAGGATGACGATTTTATCCTTTAAGGCTAAAGCCAAATTTATTATCTTGCCTATAATGCCTCCTCCCAACTTCCTGCTGTGAGCACAGAAGTTTCCTCCTCACTGTTTCATCCTGCCCATCACACCCCACCAGGACCCACCTTCCTTCTTGTCTATTCAGTGTGTAAGCGTTGGAGACTCTGCCAGCTCGTGAGTCCAGACAGCTCACTAACCTTCCCCTTCCCCTCCCCAAACCCTCCACCCGACCCAAAGACCTAATCGCTGGTTGCAGCTCTCCTGACCAGTTTTCCCTGAGCTCTCAGCTGCTTCCCCCACCCAACTCCAATTCTCTCCAGCAACACTGACCATTACACTACTAAACAGATATTTGACCAGTTAGGTTTTCACGCTCAAAAATCTTTCATTGCTCACTATGAACAGCTAAATATATTCAAAACACTTCGGTCCAGCAATATTCAAAGCTCCTAGGTACTGTTTTTTTGCCCCATTTCCTGCCTCATTTCTCAATATTCTCCTGAATGGACCCCATTCTCCAAGCAAATTAAACTATCATTCTGCCAGACAGGCCCCTTGGCATCCTGCATCTGCATCTTTGCACTTGCATTTTCTTTCCCTTGGAAAGCCCCCCTTTCTATCCTTCAAGGTCTAGTTCCTATGCCGCCTTAAACCTCCTCCTACCTGACAGAAGTCATTTCTCCCTCTTCTGAACCTGGCCTCAAATTTTAGGGGTCCTTATCACAAAGGGATCTGTGTTGCAGTCAGTCATGTGTGGAACATATGCTGCAGGGTCACTCCTGAGAAAGAATCCCAGTTCACCTGCTTACCTGCTTTGTAGCATTTACCAAGAGCTATGGTAGAAATAACTCACACCAGGGCCAATTTTAAGGAGTTGGGAAGAAATGAGCAAATCAGCTCTAATGAGAGCTGGTAGGAGCCTAGGAGCTAACGCAGCACACCATTATTCATTTGTTTGCTTGTCTGTAAAATGGGAAAAAATTCTTGTAAAGATTAAATGTCAAAGTAGATGTAAACTACTTAATACAGCCAGGCAGAGAAAAGCACTCTATGCTTCCTGCTGCCCTAAAACACTCTCACCACCAGGCTAGTAATGGTGCCATGCCCATGCCAGCTCCTACCGCTGTTTCCACACCGGTATTAATGGTAGGTTCTTCCCCATTGAACTGTAAGCTCCTTGAAGGGGGGAAAGGGAACTAACATTTATTGAGCAACTACTATTTTTCAAACACAAGAGTTTAACCATCTGCCATACACCAGCTAAGAGCTTCAGATATATTTTCTCACTTAATTCTGACAATCTCCCTGTGAGTGTCTATAATTATACACAGTTGGTAGATGACAGAGACTGAACTTAAGTCACTTGTTCAAGACAGCACAGATAAGCAGAAGGGATGAAACTGAAACAATTTTGTCTTCACCAACCATTCTTTGATTAAATGTAATCTGATGCTCAAATATCTATCAAATTAATAAATTAAGCCTGAGTTTTAGATAGCAAACTGACTTCTGTCAAAGACTTCTCTTCCTATAGATTAATCTTTATGACCCAGGGAAGACTACAGAATTGTCCTACCTTCGTAAAGTTCCACACAAAGGTGAAGTTATAGGCAAAAACACTGAGTAGCAAGCATTTGCAAACTTCTTAGCGAATAAGAATGTTAACCAAAGAATTACATTTAAAACACATGTTTTTAATGAACAAGCACACATTTAATGCAATTATAAATGGTGCATAAAACTAGAAATGAGTGAGCATGTGAGACAACTCCGAAAATCAAAATTGATCATTCTTGTGTAACTCTAGTCAAAGAAATTGCCCATGGACCGAACTGTAGTTTCATTAGCTTGATTAAAAGTGAAAACTGGAGGAAGGATAAAGTAGGTCAAAAACTTCCTGACTCCTTTAGGATTAAAACATTTACTGGATACTAAGTATGTGTGAGAGGATCAGTAAGAAGCTATTCGCCATTTTTGGAGGATATGGAAAGAACAACAGGGCCCCCTCAAATGGAAAAGTTGATTTTAATGAGAATGAAAAGCAAACAGGAATTGGGCATGAACTCTAGCAACAGGATTTCTGAAGTGGAAATTCCTTTACTCATGACCCAAGCTAAGGAATTTATAGCTAGAGGCTCAGCACACATAAGGGATACACAAGGCAGGTTTTATTATGGACTGATCAGGTTTTTCAAAGCCCATGCCTAAATACAAAATTCAAACTTCCCACCATTTTTTTTTTTTTGCTCTATTCCTCTCACCTACACGTGGACACACACACTCCTAAGTCAGCCATCCTATACGTCCCCCTCAGCCACATCAACCCCACGGTTCCGTTTCTGAACTTCTCAAAACAACTCTTCCATAAACTAGTTTGGTTGTGGAAAGGAGAAGTGCAAAAAGAACAGGTGGGAAGAAAGGGGAAGATTTCAGAGACTGATAATGGCTTGAATGAACATTATAGGAGCTGGACTTTGAGGCTCGGGATTCACAAGTTTTTGAGGAACTTGGAGAAGCAGGAATTCATAGAAAGATAAATTGATCAAAATTAGCATAAACATGGGTGATGACCACCTTTTCTATGAAATCTCCACCAAAAATTATTCTTTGCTTTTCTTCACCTGTTCAATTTTTTTTAAGGTAATGTCATAATTCCTCACCTCTATACACACCATCAGTTGATTAACAGCTCCTTTGAGGGTTGGGAGAAGGTAGTATGACTGCATTAAATGTACACACTGATTCTAAGAGAGATCCCATTTCAGAAATGCTGACTTCGGGGTTGGGGCAGTGTCGTGAGGCAGGTGAGATGCAGAGACAGGGAGTGGAAGTGAGAGCACAACCGAAATCCAGGAAATCTGGTACCTATACAGCCTCTTCCGGCTCTGTTAAGGGCTGACCTCTGTAGATGGGTGGCTTAGGGAAGGCTGGGAGTTGATGGCCATAAAAGAAGGATGGGGCTTTGTTGCCCTTAATGACTACTCCAGAGGAAACTGAGATGGAACATCTGTAGTAAATGAAAAAGACTTTAGGGCAGGAAACCATCTCAGCTTCCAGCATACAAAACCATACTACATACTCTTTCCAAAGAGATCCTTGGGGTGGACTTTGGTCGGTAACACAGACATAGACATCCGGATTCAGGAATGTTCAACGTTTGCTTCCAGAATGACTGAAAATATTTTTCTTTATGGGATTCCACAGTGGGAATCTTGCTGTTTGTGAACTGTACATATTCAAAGGTATCAGCATCTTATGAATTTTTCACTCCGCTTGGTATCCACAACCACCTGCTTTGTTCTTTGTGGGTTTTATATACCGAAGAAATTTGACTGCTTAGTAAAATGGGCTTCCATATATCTGTCAAGGAAGACCCTTGACTGAGAGGTGGAATAATGCTGTGACACTGAGTTGTGTTCCAGTTTAATGGTGATGCACCTCATGGGGCACTGTAGTATTTCGCAGTAATATCTAGGATCGTCACAAAGTTTCTTCTTTT
The DNA here is from genome assembly GCF_040802235.1 of Manis javanica. Taxonomy (NCBI): domain Eukaryota; kingdom Metazoa; phylum Chordata; class Mammalia; order Pholidota; family Manidae; genus Manis; species Manis javanica. Next base: position 112,617,915 of record NC_133164.1, read on the forward strand.
TAACTACATTTTAGAGGGAGGCTCTTTCTATAAGTAAAAGTAACAGCTTCAGAAGTTTAGCTGCCTAAAACCAAAAGACCACTGTCTATATTTACTTCTGTGCAGGCACAGGCCACATCATAGGGACAGTCACCAGCAGAGGCAACTGACTTTCTGCTTCTATGGCAATGTTGTTTGAGCGTTGCTAAGTAGAACTTCCACTAACCACGTAAAGCTCAGAAAAACTGGAATAATGAAGAAAGAAATCAGAGGGAGACCATAAAAGCCCAGTTCATTTCAAGGAGAAAGCGGTAACCATCCCTTCCTCTACATTTAAAATATCACAACAAATTTAAATACCGAAATAAACAATTCACCGAGAGCACACTTTATGTACAACTTTAATTCCTTCCTACTGCGTTCAATGTTGCTATTGTATAACCCTGGTTCTACTTTCTAAAAAGTTAGGCAGGGAGTATTTTTCATGCATTCTGTCCTGAGGAAGCAGGAATGAGGTGCTCTCCATCAACGGTAACTATCAAGTTATTTAACACAGGAAGAGTTTACACGCACTGCAGGCTTTGATGCTCTGGGTTTTAGAGGGATCACGAGAGGAGCTACAGTCTCTTCTTTTATATGAACAACAGAAATTAGCCCACCTTCAAACACATCATTGCTGTTCTTATCACATAGGAAAAATGCAGGAATGTGAGAACTATATTATTTATAACAATTGCAAGCTGGTTAGTATTTCTGATAGAACTGTTTTTCCCTTCAGTTGTATAAACAGCTCTAACTGTGAAAAAGTAATGTTGCTATTGTATAACCCTGGTTCTACTTTCTAAAAAGTTAGGCAGGGAGTATTTTTCATGCATTCTGTCCTGAGGAAGCAGGAATGAGGTGCTCTCCATCAACGGTAACTATCAAGTTATTTAACACAGGAAGAGTTTACACGCACTGCAGGCTTTGATGCTCTGGGTTTTAGAGGGATCACGAGAGGAGCTCCACAGCTTTCATAGGATCACTGAGGGCTCCACGGGTCCTGAACATCCACAAGCCACTTCTGTACATGCCAGTGAAAGGTAGGAACGTGAGGGCTTTGCACTCACGTGCAGGAGGCCAAGGTGGGCAGGAAAGAAATGAAATTTGAGGTAGCCAAACTGCCTACGAAATATTCATCCCAAAGATTCCAAAGAACACTTTTTTTTCTTGAGCTCTTCAGACCACAGCTATAGGTAGAGATGATTTTAATTGGCAAGAATCCATGTCTACTTTGTAAGAGATGGAAGACTATAAGGGACAGTACTTAAAATCTCTCAAAATTTCAAATCTCATTCTGTCCAGAAAATTCAGCCAATGCAAGCAGGATAGGGACATGTGCGCGCGCACACACACATGCCCCTGCACACTTAGAATCCAAAAGACACTATAACTAGCCACAGAAAATAATCAAAATAACCGAAACTGATAATTAGGCAAAATGTACACATATGAAACACAGGCATTAAAGGAAATATACTAAATAGAGTAGATATATTAAGCGCTATCTTTGATAAATGCGATCTAAAGAATTTTCTCTATTCTACAGAACTTCCTAATAGCTAGTCCTTCATTCAGTTTCTTTATATGGAAAAACTATGTCTGGTTATTACAGAATTCGGCTGGGCCACAGTCTACTACTCAATAGTACTTATTATAGTTGCAGAGATTTGCAAAATAACACATACAGTAAGCCGTTTCAGAATTTTGGCCCAAAAAGTGTATGGAACACATTTCAGGCTTAGCTTCATCATTTTTACAACTCAGCTATTTCTCCCTGTGTGGCTGTTCAAACGTCAGCTGCCACCTTACTCATTTGCAGAGCCCTTTCACCTACATTATGCCAGCAGGCCCTCCTGGTAGTCCTCTGAGGTCAGTGAGAGAACTGTCATTCCCCACTTGGCAGGTGAGGGACAAACTTCACAGAAGTGACCAGTCAGAGGTAATGAAGCTAGAACCAGGGGCCCAGCTGACTCTTAGTCTGGTGCTCTTTGGGGAAATTACAGATAGGGTTTTATCTCACAACACATGGAATATTCCCTTTGTGGCTACCAATAACAGTATTCGGTCAATGGCTTTTTTTTGGTAATGCCCTTTGGTCCATCTTCTAGGTCCCTAAAACAGCATAGCTATGTCTCACCCATCTTTTTCATTAATTCATCTCCTGTGTTCAGATTCCTTCTTCCAGAATGCCTGCCTCCCCTTACACAGGGATCAGAGAAACTTGAGCTGGTTTCTGCCCGCTGGTCCAAAGAGAAATCTACCTGGTAATCCACCTTCTAGCACACCAGTGTTCTGTATTAACAAACACATCACCCTAAATAAGGCACCTGGCTTGCTTTCACTTAGCCATCAATGTGCCTATAGAGCTAGAACTCCTAAGGGCACCGTTTCCCATTCTGATACAGAAATTCTATAGTCTCCCCAGCTTTTCCTCTGTATCAGTTCTCACTGAAGTGATTTCTTATACAGAAATGAAGAGGCATATTGTACGAAATGATTATAAGATATATTTTTCTTTTGTTCATTTCAATAGTGAGTATTTGAGAGGAAGCTAAATGAGTTCTCATGATGACAGGTGGAAGGTGGTAATTGAGTTAGCATCAATGCATTCATTTTAAACCGTTTGTAGAAATGGAGCATTATTTAGTTGCATGGGTCTGAAAGCCCCATTTGTTCTGAGATGACAGCAGTTCTCCCACATTAACAGTGGGGGAAAAAAACCCACAGAAGACATTTTGGTTGTTTGGCTTGAAAACTATGACACCTCATTGAACCCAGCTAACATAAAGGAAGAAAAGGTTGATGAGGTCATAGCCAAGGAGTGAGGCCACCAGCTAATCTGACTTCATAGCGACAAAAGAAGTTTGACTGATGAAAAGGTGTCCACAAGGTACAAGTCAACATTGCTTTGCCTAAACAAGCTTTTTGGACCAGGAAAAAAAAAATATGTTAGCTAGACTCTCTTACTGTGATCACAGCAGCATGTGACTAATGGCACTTTAACATTTTTTGTGAATGACAGAACAATTAACTGACCACTGAAATCCTGGAAAGGTCACATAAGCAGTCCCTATCAGAGCTTCACAGCCAAAGCAGCAGAGTATGAAACCGTTCCACCATGAGCTCAGAATGATTAAAGTCAGAAGTGATCCATGGCTGCTTATAAACGAAGTCCAACATTCCTAGTTTTGTCAGTACCATGCATGGGGTAGGCACAAGATTATTGTGGGTGTCAAAAAAGATAGTTAGATGTTGCTTTTGGTTTTTTAATGAGTCAAGAAAAGCAGTTGGGCTAATGAAAACATTAGTTATTAGCTGTCAATTTTGGAAATGAATGCTATTTTTAAGAGTTTAGGAGGCTGTCTGAACATAAATATTTCAAAGAACACACTGTTAATTCAAGCCAATCAATAATACAGCATAACCCTCCAGCTGTTACCAATGAGAAGAAATTTATTCAGTAGTTTTATTCCTGCTGAAATCCATATCCAAAGGTGTGGGATTGATTATTGCAAGATAAGTTGTCTTTTTTATATCAAAATATTGTTTATTACTCAAAGATATCTATAGCAGTAACATGCTATAACTCTTAATTCGTTGAGTAGAAAACTGAATATTTACTGCCATTTCTTGAAAACTTGCTACAAACTCACAGAAAAGAATTTGACACCATCACACTGTGTTTTCTTTAACTTGACAGGAAGTCAACTTCAAGCAGATTGACCCGCATCGTGATCTCATTTGGGAAGCTTAAGTGTCCAGTAAACAGCTAATTTGGAAAATACTCAAGTTCCAGTGGCTTATCATCCTGTTACTTTCTGCAAACCTGGCAATCCCATGTGGACTTCGGGTAGAATGAGCAATGCAAAGAGCTGGCTGGGACTTGGCATGTCCTTGTGCTTCTGGGGACTGATGGGCCTGACAACCACCGTGCTCTCGGGGACACCAACACCACCCGGTGAATTAGAAGTGCTGCCGTCAGACAGACCACAGTCACACTCACGGACAAAGAGGAGCTGGGTTTGGAACCAGTTTTTTGTTCTGGAAGAATATACGGGAACTGACCCTTTGTATGTCGGCAAGGTAAGAACTGTCCAGTAAAAGATAAGCATAAGCTATGGGGATTGAGTTATCAAAACTGAGTATGAATGTGAATTAAATATGAAGGCTCACCTGCCCTACATCTGAGTTCTGAGATTAACTGTAACTAGTGGTATGCTACCTGACAGCTAGCTGAAATCTAATTTCTGCTTTGTCAGATACCGATCAGAAAGAAAAGGTTTCCCTCCTTGTTGGTGCCTCTGCTGTGAGCAGGAGAAACAAGGAATTGGGTTTTGGAGGAAAAGCCTGGGACCTTACAAGAGGCACCCAAGTCTCCAAAGAGGCAGCAGCAGCCTCGCGAATAACAGGATGGAAATGACAAGACAGGGAAGAAAGAAATCGGGAAATGCAACAGGGGAAGGAGAAGGGGCCTTTTTGCTTTTCTTTTTTTCAAAGCATTTCCACAGGTATCGCCTGAGGCCTAAATTTAATGGGAAAAAAACAAAGAATAAAACAGTCTTCATTTCAGAAGATCCTAGTATGTGCTTTAGGAGAGCTGAAGACAATCAATGAATATATTTATAAACTTTACACTTGAATTCCCTTGATTTATCTATCATCATTTCCTTTTTAATACAGCCTTTCTCCTGTATTTACTTTATCTGGATCTTAATCAGAGACCATTTTGCAAAGGCAACCAAGTGAGAGAAAATGGGAAACAAGGAACTAATTAGAAAATAAATAATTCATTCAAATGGTAACGTAAACACTTGTTTGGCACAGAGGCTAAAAGAGTAAGGGCAGGGCTGCCGAGTCAAACACGTGTGGGTTCAAAACCCAGCTCTGCCAAATGCTTGCCCAGTGACTCTGGGCAGGGCGCAAAGCGCCAGAAGCCTGTTTCCTCAAATGCCCAGTGGGGACAGTAAAGGAACCACAACTGCTAAGAGTCATCTACAGAGCTTGCTCTTCAACTCCACCCACTTCTTAACCCAATTGCCTCACTTCTGTCCCCACAACCACACTAGCTGAGTCTTCGAGGCCCCTGAGGACCTCCCGTCTAACAAACCTGATGGCTTCCCTCGCTGCAGCTGCCCCCCAGCAGCTCGGCCCCTGCTGACCAGTCCCGGCCCCTCCCGGCCTCCTCCCCTGAGCTTCCCGACCGCCACAGCCCCAGCTTTCCTCCTCCTCAGCCTCTCCCTCTAGCTGACCCCAACTGCTGGTGGTCTTGTCGGCCTTCCCTGGACCTCTCCTCTCCCCACATTCATTCCCTGGGTAGATCTGCCTTCCCTGTGGTTTTAAAACAGCACCTCTAACCGAGACTCATAAACCCTACTGCACATGCGTTCGTTCCACATTTAAGACGCAAAGGCCTCCCAAACCCAGGGCATCCTGTAAGGGATTCCTGGTCTTCCTCCAAACCAAGTCTGCCCAGTCTTCTCTGGGCGAGCACCGCCATCACTCAGCCCCTAAAACAAGAGGCCTGGTGATCGTTCTTCTCTCTCTTGCCCCTGCATCCTCTCCACCTACAAATTCTCTTAGTCCTACGTCAGAATCAGTCCCACCGCCTCCGTTTCTGTCACCTCTACTTCCCCATCTTCCCTCACCCATTCAAACACCTAGACTTCCGACTGTCTTCCTCCCTTCTCCCACATTCCTTCCAACCCATTCTCCATATATGCTCGTTTTGAATGGGAGTCAGACCAGGCCGCTCAGCTTACATCCCTCAGGGTCTTCCTACTGGACCCCACCCCCACCCCACAAGGCCGCTCCCCTCTGACCCAGGCTGCCTTCAGGCCTCCCACATCTCCTGCCACTCCGTCTTTTCCCCACCCTGGGATTCCAGGGACACAGCCTCTGGCATTTCCCATGGCCTGCCAGCTTCGCCTTACTATTCCCCCAAAATGAAATGCTCTTCCCTGGCCTCCCTCATGGCTGGCTCCTCCGCATCCTTCAGGGCTCATTTTAGATTCAGCTCTTTCTTGAACATTCTCTAAGGTAGGTCCCTCTGTTCAACTCCTTCACTACCATTTTTTTTCACAGCTCTAATCACAACCTTCAATACCTCATTCGTTTATTTACATGTTTATCATCTGAAGCCCCAGACAGACTATAAACTCAGTGAGGATGAGGCACTGCCCCCATTATATCCCAAGGCCTATCACTGCCCCCGTCACATAGAAGGTGCTGAAAAAGACATTTAATAAGTGAACGCTTCATGGTGTGTAAGAATTAAGTAACTCATGTAAAGTGCTTAGCACAGTACCTAGTCCACAGTTCGATCTGAACAATCCTTACCTGGTAGTAGTAGTAGTAATAGAGGCGGCGGCGGAGGAGGGGTGGTGGGGGAGTGGTAGCAGTGTAGCAGCGGCAGTAATAGTGACAGAGTAGTTGTAGCAGCAGCAGCAGTAGTGCAGTGGTAGTAGTAGTAGTAGTAGTAGTAGCAGCAGTGGTGGTAGTAATAGGAGGAGGAGGAGGAGAAGTGGCAGGAGCAGAGCAGCAGCAGTAATACAGGGGGCTCATCCGGGGAATTCAGCACCTCGGCAATGTGCACCGAATCCCTGAGATAGATGCAGAGATCAGACCAAATATTCCAATGTAGACGTCATGCAGCTGCAGATCTCTTGGCCTCAAAATCTGTGAATTTTCTTTTGACGTCTCCCTGTCCTCTCCTCCCTTCATGCACAGCCACATGCTGTCACTATCTCCTCACACTCACATCCTCCCCAGGCTCATTAATGATGGGGGGGCCCTCCATTCTTCATGACTAAGCTGAGCTGCCAGCCCTCCCCCCAGGACTCAGGACGCTTGTCTCCTTGAAGAACCCTTTCCATCATGTCACTCATCTGATTAGGAAAGCACTGTAGCTCTCCAACGCTCATCAGAGCTCTTAGCATATAGTTCAAGGACTTCCAGAAAACTAGTCCTCCTTTATCCCACCCTCCCCTACAATTTCTCTCATCTAGTCCTGATCCCAGGCAAGCCAGGTCTCCTTCCTGGCCCTGACACACACACCACATTCGTCCCCAGCCTAGACACATACCCAAGACACTGCCCTGGCAAGGATATACTGGCACCTCCTCTCTCTTCCATCCCATTCAAACTCCTCAGGGCCCCAGCTTAAAAGCCACATGCATCATGAACACATCTGCCATCTATCCAAATTTCCAAAGACTTCTAGCTACTCGATATTTGTAACATGTTTCTTCCATAGACATACGTGGCTACTGCTATAGTTCAGGACAATACATTTGTATTCACTAATTTCTTTGTATGCAAATACAATTTAATGCCCTCTTCTCTTCTCCTAAGGGGAGAAATGAGATGCCAACCCTAGCGTTCCTTACACTTCCCAGACATCATTACCCCAGCACAGAACAAGACACACAAAAATGCAGAAAGACAAGGGTATCTGACATTACTGGATGACCACAGTACCATGTGTCAGTCACATTCACATAAAGATCATTTAACCATCATAAGAATGCTGTTAAGTAAATATGCATAATCCACCACTTTAAGATAATTAGCCTGGGGAACAAGGCTCAGAAAGGTTATGGTCATTGTCCAAGGCTACACAGAAGGTAACAGGAAATCTGACAGCAAAACCATGGGTTCCCTTGACACTGCCCTGCTTGCAGCCATTACTGTAGACTTAGCCCTGAGAAACACAGACAAGAGTCCATAAACCAGGAATCTAATCAAGTCTGGCTGCTTCCCATGCTGGGAGTACTTCGCTGTGGAGCGCCCTCTAAGTCTCACAAGCAGCGCTCACCTTCTTCCAATTACCAACCCAGGGCACAGGAGCCCCGGGCAGCTCTCCAGTCATCCTGCCCAGCCACACTCCCGCAATCAGCGAAGTCCTTAAATTGGGTGTGTCACAGCCACGTGAAGAGGAGGACCATATATTCACTCACCCAGGCACTTTTCCCCTTAACTTTCTTCTCAAAGAGAATCCATCACCTTTCATTCCCTCTCCCTAAGGGGAGTTTGGCTTGTCACCTTGAGCTCTGCGCCATGTCTGTTTAGAGAGCCTGCCCGAGTATTTGCTTATTCAGAAAGGAGTACGGCAACAATTATCAGCTGTAATTGGCATAGCCTTATAAAATCCACACTGAGCTTTCCAGGGACAAGGCGGTGTCCAGTTAAGGCTTGATTATATTGACATATACAAAGAGGGGGATGCGGAGAGCTTGTGCTCATGCACTCATCTGTAGTTCCAAGTCGTGCTGAGGTTGACAACTACACGGAAGCTGTCTAACCTCAAATTGCAAGCACGGCATTCCTGCAACGAGAGGAGGCACTGTGAAAGATGACAAACGGAAGGATAACCACCCTTGCTTTTAAAAATCCCAAGTCAACTAAGATTTTTCTAATTTGTGTGCATTTCCCATCATTCACTAATTCTTTATCTGAACATCTTACAGATTAAGAAATCATTAAGTAGGAGATGGAGGGAAAAAATGTTTTCCCAAGATGTACACAACTATGTGCTGCCATCTCCACTCCAGAAGCTCCTTCCTTTTTCAGAAGAGGTGGTGCTCAGTTGGTGTTGGCTTAATTAATATGGATAAACGTAAAGCACATTCTTATCACACTGCCAATTTGTTGAGTGACTTAGAGTGAAGCTGTTAAAAAGTCTCTTCATTGCAATTTCTGTGACCAAATAGTGCTCTTTGGCTGGCAACCCCTAATGTGAAATGCACATCACAGTGCCAGTGACTGACTACTGGGCCAGGACTCGGAACGCCGCTATTTCCCCTTTTCCAACCAGCTCCCGTCAGGTTCTGATGAGAGAATGTACTTGAGGGAGGACCGGAGGCAGGAGGAGGGGGACTCACTCCTCCCACCTGGCCAGCAGCTGGGTCCAGCCCCTGGATTCTTTCCACACTCCCAGCAACAGCCTCATCACACCCCCACGGAAATGTCAGCATCCCTGGATGCTGCCCCCTTCGCAGGGGTCTGAGTCTCAGTTCTGTGGAAGGTGGGGGCTTCTCCACTAAGGGGATCCTCCACTAAGATCCCGAACCCCCAGCCCCAGGGGGCAGCACTTCCCCTGAGAGTTCTCAGGCCCTGCCTCCTGCCAACTTCTAGGTTCCAAGGGCCCCCACTTCTGCCCTCTGCTCCCCCAGCCAGAGAGGCACCTGCTGCTTTCTGTTACTATCCCTCCGAGACCTCAGTGTTCCCTTGTGCCTTTTCGATCGTCCACGTTAAATTCTGCTAAGTAACTGGTGTAGGTTTTGTTCCCTAACTGGGTCCTGAACCAATTCAATTATATTCCTCAGAAATCAGTTCCGTGGAAGCAGATCTCGGCCCCCTTCACAGTACCCTTCCTGCCCCTGCTGCTCCCTCACTCACTCCCCCTTTGCTCCCCACCTTCCCTCCCCTCTCTCTTGCACAGGCTTGCAAACACACACACGAGAAGCTACCCAAAAGATGCCTACTAGCCCTTTTAAGACAAAGGTTAACATGACGGCATGCCAATGGGTTTCAGCCCCAGGCAAGTTCACTATGGATTCAGTGTGACCAAAGAAATGATAGTAGAACATTCTTGGGATGAAAGGGTTATACCCAACTTTATTTCCACAGTGGCAGGTCCAACACTAAAATCTCAACCACTCAGAGCGAGTCTGCATGCAGCAGGCCAGTCTCTGCCTCTGGGCCTCTCTACCCACACAGCCATCCTCTGGGCCTCTGTCCTCAGCACTGCCACCACTCCAGCCTCTGTTCTGCTCTCCTGCAGCCTTGCAGCCCTGCCACCGTGTCACCCAGAGCACTGGGTGGAGCTCTTTACATACAGTCAGTAGCAATGCATTGCCCACATGTGTAGTGAGCTAACCACCAGGGCCACGTGAGAATCCTGGCCACAGGAACCTTCATTTTATCCACACTCCACCCCTCCAGGATTCTCTCCTTTCAATTTATGTGCCCTCAATCCTCTGCAATGGTCCCTGTGCAAGAAAGCCGGAGCATTGTAACCAAATTCCATAATAACAGAGGCTATGACAATATACAAATAACAAAAATTACAACAAATTATAATAACCCTCAAACCTGGGGGAGACCCATTGCATCCTGGCTGTATTCAAACCAGTTCTAATAAATTATAATAACCCTCAGGCCTGAGGAGATCCATTGCCACCAAGTGGTCATCCTGGCTGTACTCAAACCAGTTCTACTCAAAGGCATTAACCAAAAGGACCATGGGTGGGCCTTACGGTACCCACCTTCTCCAGCCTCTCCAACATAAAGTCCAGTAGACACGCAGGCTGATATTGTTGCTTCCTGTCTGCCCTCCACCTCGTCCCAGCAGCCAGAACTGCAGCTCCAGTCCAATTTCTGTCTGCTCCGGCCTTTTCTAAAACCAACCCACATCTGGGTCCTCATGAACTTTTAAATTCTTCCTTGAGAAGCAGACCGTATTTCCTTTTGTGCTTGAGCCTGAGGACGCAGCAGAGCATGGAGCGCTCCATGACCTGAGGAGGGGCCGAGCCTCTCCTGGAAGAACCGCGGTTGCCGAGTCCCTCTGGCTTATCCACCAGCTTCCACCCAGGTGGGGGCTCAACCGAGGAGGGGCCGATGCCTCCGCACCGGCAGGACCTCCACCCCCACCTGTTCATCACACCTCTGCTCCTCCATTTCTGGGCTGACGGTTCCCCTACATCCCTGACCTGCCCCACGGCACCCGGCAGCCTGCGTGCTGCTGCTTCTTGGGCCTCTTCCCTCACCTGCCCCAGGGCACCCGGCAGCCTGCGGGCTGCTGCTTCTCGTGCTGCCCCTTCTCGGGCCTCTTCCTCCACCTGCCCCACGGCATCTGGCAGCCTGCACTCCCATCTGCTCCTTCTTGGGCCGCAGCTCCTCGTGCTGCTTCCTCTCAGGCCGCAGCACTTCATAATGACACCCATTTCGATCAGCTTTCTCTTGGGGTGGAGCCCAGCCCTCCACCCCTTCACAGCACATGTCCACAGGGGACACTTGGATGTCTCCCCATCATAGGTGCAGCCGCTGAAACACTCCTTCCATGAGGTCAGCCCGTTCTTTTTCCCTGGTCACCAATGAACCCTGCAGACTGTTGCCAATTGTCTTGCCAATGGGTTTCAGCCCTGGGCAAGTTCACTATGGACTCAGTGAGACCAAATAAATGACAGTAGAACATTCTTGGGGTGAAAGGGTTATACCCAACTTTATGTCCAAGAGGCAGGTCAATCGCTAAAACCTCATCCACTCAGAGCAAGTCTGCACACAGCAAGCCAGTCTCTGCCTCTAGGCCTCTCTGCCCGCACAGCTGTCCTCCGGGCCTCTGTCCTCAGCACTAGCCAGCCTCTTCTCTGCTCTCCTTCAGCCTTGCAGCTGTGCCACCCTATGGCCCAGAACACTGGGTGGAGCTCTTTATATAGAGTCAATAGCAATGCATTGCCCACACATGTGCAGTGAGCTAGCCAACCAGGGCCAGGTGAGAATCCTGGCCACAGGAACTTTCATTTTATCCACACGATTTCACAAAAATCTTTAATCCTACACCCTACACTACTCAATATTAAGTCAATAAAACTTAATTGACCATTTGCTACATGTGAGCATCCACAGAAGAGTGAAAGCCACATGGTTCCTGCCCTCAGGAACACACAGCCTAGAGGGTTCCTCCAGTCCTTCTCCCGGTACAGATGAAACAAGAATAAGACCTGAGGTTCAGCCCAGACTCTCCTGACAACAGCCAGCAGATGGCTCCCGAGCAGCCAGAACCTCCTCGCAGAGCGCAGATGTTCAGCGTTTAGCCTCCTGTTACTTATGAAGCACTCCCCATCAGGGCGGAGAGCACTTACACTTGGCCTGCAATGATCACAAGGACGCTAATTTTTTTAAGGTTCATAAGACAAAACTGTTTTGATGATAAACAGAACATCTCAGAACAGGCCCAGTTACTTTACGTCAGCTTCTACTCCTTCTCTTTCCCCTAGATAATCGGTCATGCCCTAAACTAACCTATTTCATTCTAAGTAAAAGTACTATGCCACATGCCTTAAAATTACAGCATTTTGCATAAATATGTATATGTCTATTTATATGGACATATGTAAACATGCACACATGCTTTTTCTTTTTTAATCCTGAGACCCTGACTTCCTACTGCCTTCCTCTGCCTGGGAACCAGTTCCAGATGGGATGAATTTTCCTTTCTTTGTGGCCAGGTCTGAATAAAATGACTTTCTATTCTACGCAGTAAGAGCTGGGCACCTCTGCTTTTTGACTGCAGAAATAGAAGATCTGGATTGCGAGGAAATGTGAGAACTTCATATTCTAAATAGAATTCTTTAGACAGAAAAAATACCCACAACGATTTCTTCGGTCAATTTTATTCTTTTATTTCCCTTCTCTAGATAAGACACAGCTGAATTCCTCTAGGCAGCAAAATTGCTGCCTGCATGATTTGGCCATCAGGCAACCTGAGGTCACAACCTCCAAACCCATCCATGTCTGAGGATGTTGTGAATACATACATTTTCTGGTTCCTTCTTGGTGGCTGTGCCACTTACTCCTCAGAGTAGCGCTGTCCAGTAACACTTTAGGCGCCCTTTGCCACTGGACTATGCATAAGGAAAAAGCCAACAGGTTGTTTTTGCAGTCTCTGCTACACTCCTGAGGTTTGAAGGGAGAAGAGAGGAGCTGGGCACATTAATACCCTTTTCTTTATGCACATACATCATCATCATAATTGGCCCCATTTATAGTGTTCCTATTATGGGAAAGACACTCTGCTAGGTGCTTTACATACGTTAATTTCTAATGATCCCAACCACCCTGCAAAGTATGTATTAATGGTGTTGTCCACATTTATGAGGAATTTGAGAGTAACAAACATTAAAAAATTTTGTCAAGAGCACTCAAGTTATAACTGACATAGTGTTTGGACCAGATGCATTTGCCTCCCCAATCTAAACCTAACACCGGTTGTCTTTTTTACATACTAAATCGCATGAACTTCATTGTTGAACTGTGAAACGTGCTAAGAACCAGGCAGCAGCAGAGGTAATGGCTGTCCCCTGGGCCATGTAATTCCAGGGTTCTCACACTGTCATCAGAGATGCAGAAATGTATTTCTGAGCCTAATAGGAAAACAGGCTCCTTTCAAGAGTTGTTACAAAGTAATCTGGGAGGAAACATAGTTGGATGGGCAGGTAAAAGCTTGTGCATAACTCAGCCATTCACACAGATTTGAGTGATTCGATTATGAGTCCAGGAACTGATCCCACCAAAAGGAGATAAACACTGATGCAAAGAGTAAAAGCCAGCAACATAAGCGTAGTCCTACTGAGTGAAACAGAGGAACTGGGACCACAGAATCAGAGGTGCAAGAGCCTGTGGAGGTCATTTTCTATTTCGAGCACATTGGTCGAAGCCTATTTATTAATCTTCCGTTTTTCAGCCAACTTGAATCACCATAAAGTTTTTGAAACTCCAACACTTAATTTATACCACTTTTTTTATTTTAAAACGTTTAGGATTGTCTATTTTTCCTCTTAAGTGGGAATGTTGGAAATCCTTGTTAGACTTGCTCCTATTCTCACATTGATGAACTACACTTTCCAGAACCTGTTTTCTACACTTCTCAGGGACAGGAACTTAAAAAAACATGTGAGTGTGACATGGAAGAACTTTATTCAACAACCTATATTTGCTCTTTGATACAGTTACGTTCAATGCATATTAGTTCTTTGTAGACATATGATTTAAATGCTTAAGTGAAAAAAAAAATTCTTCCTGTTTGAAAGGAGGTCGTAAGTTTGGACCACACTGAAAATCTATTTCCAACACCTATTCATATCCGTAATGAGATTTCGATGTTCTTCTTTTCTCAGCTTCATTCAGACATGGATAGAGGGGACGGATCCATCAAATACATCCTCTCAGGAGAAGGCGCAGGCGTCGTGTTTACCATTGACGACACCACAGGAGACATCCACGCCATTCAGAGGCTCGATCGAGAGGAAAGGGCGCAGTACACTCTGAGGGCACAAGCCCTGGACAGGCGGACAGGCAGGCCGATGGAGCCGGAGTCGGAATTCATCATCAAGATCCAAGACATCAACGACAATGAGCCCAGGTTCCTGGATGGCCCTTACGTCGCCACAGTGCCAGAAATGTCGCCAGTGGGTAAGGTGGAGATTCACTGATTCTCACACACAGTGGGGCATCTTCCTGCCTATACTCAGAGAAGGGAGGATGTGAATAGCTCACAAATTAAAAAACTGAACCAGAAATGACACCCAAGTCCCTAGGCAGGCAGGAAGCTACTGAGACACTGAAATTAGTCATGGTACAAAATAATAGTAGTACTACACTTAGTATTTATACTCACTTCTGATTCTTTAAAAACAAAAGATAGACAATAAACAGATAATGACAGATAGACAGACAATGTTTAACTCGTAAGGGAGAAGTATTATGGCATTATGAGAAGAGCAATGAAGACTCCTTACTGGTAACTAAGAATATAAAACACAAATGACTCCCATCCCCACTAAAGAAAGGCAAGGTAGGAGTGGCGGAAGCTTGACCTAGAAGGGGCTCTCACACAAGGACGCAAACCTAACATCTGCAAATACTTTAGGGCGGCCCGCTCAGGACTGCACCAGCCTTCAGCAATTCCACTTCAACAGGCCTCCACCATCTCTCTTCCGCAGGGACCTCTGTTATCCAGGTGACAGCCACAGATGCCGACGATCCAACCTACGGCAGCAGTGCCCGGGTTGTATACAGCATTCTCCAGGGCCAGCCATATTTCTCTGTGGATTCCAAAACAGGTATTTGATATAACAGTTAAGTAGAAGTGTTCACTTTATTATTTGTAACTGCTCCGTATGACCAGGCCAACTCTGTTTTTCGAGGACTCTCCAGGGAGTGTATTAACCACAGAAGATTGTTATAACCTTTAGGACTAACAGAGCAAACCAGCACTGCCCTGGTCGGGGGCGGTCACAGCACTGGGAATAGACAGTATGCAGGGGCTGACTGGACAGGCCCTAAGGCCTGCCTCTCCACAGAAGTACGTTCTTACTGGCCTTCAGTAAACCCTACAATTGTATTTCTTCCCAGGGATTAAGGTCTTTTATCACTCCAGGAAGACCTGAGAGAACCTAGAAAGAGCCTCCAGTCCATCACCACTGAACAGATAAGGGAAGCGGGAACTGAGTGCAGATACGCCCCCCGGCGTGTAGGCTCATGTTCTTTCCACTGAACCACCTGAACTAAGCAGAGAACAAGGCAGGCCAAAGGAATGAATGCTGAGACAGACAGGTTTGGACGAGGGGGAAAAGAACACAGAGCAGGGGAGGTGGCCCTCACAAAGGTCAGTGCTGAGTGGGAAGTTCTAACAGGGAGGACAGCATAGAGAACCAGATGCGTAAGATGCAATAGCAGAAAAGGACAAACCAACGCAGTTTGTTTTTGTTTTGCTTTTTTTAAGTTTGACCTCAGGAGCTTGACTACAGAATTTGTATGTTTTATCTGTAAAAGATCCCCTTCAACACCTCCAAGTTGGGCAGAATGATTTTATCTATCACTTGCATGGGGCTTACTCCCTTTTAAAATACTTTCATAAATGTTACCACATTGGAGCCTCCCAATACTCTTGTGAACTCAGGAAATACATGGAAGTATTGCTATTCCCATTTTACATACAGGAAAACGGAGGGCCTAACAGTAACTGACAGGGAAATTGAGTAAAGAAACTCCAGCCACAGAGGTAAAGTCAATGGTGAATGCTCAAAGTCACCTCTTTATTTGAAAGAGAAAAAAGACATTTCTATTAGCAACCTGATAGAATTTTTTCCAGAAGTCCTAAGGGGAACCAGGCATTCAGAAAAGTATAACATAAAGGTAGAAAGTGAGGAATTGTAAATTAGTAGGCAGAAAAAAATTGCACTTAGGGACTTCAATAAAATAGCAACTTTAATAATTCCACGGATGGGGTAAGGGCCCGTAGGGGGCAAGCCCACAGGGAGGAAAAATACAGACAGGAAGACGGTAATGTGTCCTTTATATCCTAAAAGGAACCTTATATTATTTTGACAGCTCCCAAGGGACATCTTTAGGGTTAAGGTCAAAACTACATGAAAAGATAGTTACTGCTGTGCCCATGGGGCATTTGAAAAAAGAAAATGCTGCATATTTCACTTTAGAATGTTGTTACTATAATGCAGTATATACATTCTAGGAGTAAACTGGGGACAGGTCTGTGGTTCCCAGGCCCTTCCCTTTGCATGCAAAAGGTCTATTTAGCCAAGGGTCCTGTTGTGAACTTGCAGCACACAAGGCTTTAATCTTTGCCTAGAGTGCACAGAAGTCAACTTTTCTAAGTGGAAGGGTTAAAAGGGAAATGAAACATTACTGCACATCCTTGGCTGGATCAAAACAACATTTCACTGCATTTTTATTTAGACCCCTGGACTTAAATGAAACTATCATCACACTGCCACTTACTGTCTGAGGAAGTTCATCCCTTATTGCATGTTAAAAATAAACATGTCACAGAGCATCTTTCAGGTCCTAGCTTACAAATTCAGAGAAGCATAGAGTGAAGCAGAACATAACAATACAGAATGGATATATAACAAAAGGAAAATCAAATCAGAATTCCAACCCTGCTCATAGGTGCTGGGGAGGCGGGAAAAAACAGACTAGGGGTGAGTTGCCTAAAGAAGAGTCATTCACACTAGGGCTCTAGGGGCTGAAGAAAGAAGGAGCCGAAGGAGAATCATCTAAAATTACAGATTCGCAACATATAAGGCTTTGTTTTCTGGACCCAAAGCCCCAGTTTCCTTTGGTGAGAGGAGCCTGCAGCTGCCTCAGACTACGACTGCCCAAGTCGGTTAGAGAGCGTTGCTGCCCCCTCCTGTCTGTCTCAGTAATGGTGCCCGAGGAAATCGGCGTCTAAGCTCTGCCTGCTGGAAGAGTATTTGTTCACCATTTAAGCACAGCACTTCTTTGAAACTGGGCTTCGGACCTCAAGTTTAATAAAATATAGGTGACTTGCTCTAAGCAGTCACAGTGCACAAGTGAGAAACCTAGAAACCAATCTTAAAAGCTGGACTGTGGTTGTGATTTTCAAAACAAAGTTGTTTCTATCCCGCAGGTGTTATTAGGACGGCACTCATGAACATGGACCGAGAAGCCAAAGAGTACTATGAAGTGATTATCCAAGCCAAGGACATGGGAGGGCAGCTTGGAGGATTAGCTGGGACCACAACGGTCAACATCACCCTCTCGGACGTCAACGATAACCCACCCCGCTTTCCCCAGAGTGAGTACCTCCCCAGTCAGAGCACAGATGTCAGGCCAGAGAGATGACCTACTAGAGAGGTGAGAAAGGTCAGTGTGAGATCGTCTTCACGTTCAGGCTTTCATGGATTCCTTTCCTACATTTAGCATGCAACCCTCACGTGACCAGTCCCCCTGAGGATCTCCACATCCGTAGCGCCAAACCGTGTTCCTCACTTTTCCCATTTTCACCTCCCTCTGGAGCCCTTTCAGACGTTTTTCCTTGACCGCCACGCCCTGCACCAATCCCAATAAAATGAAATACAGAGGGATAAGATTTTGTTAACCAGGGTTGAACTTTGGAGAGCCACAACCCACGTAATATCTAAGATTTATTTCACCTTTCTGCACCACCAGAACCAATTTTTGTCCCCTTGGGGGCAATACTGTCCCTGTTGAGCATGCATGCAGGGAAATAAGCCAGAACTGCAGGTGAACACAGGGCCCCATGTGGCCACCTTGATCAGTCAATTCACAAGCAGGTGCCAAGCAGGTGCTTTGTAAGGGCACTGGCCTCAAGATGCTTGAAATCCACCACCTGCCCCTGTGAAGCACAAAATCCACGTGGGGAGTATACATTCTACACTCAGTAAAAGCAAACCAAGAAGCAGTATTTGCTGCGCCACCTGGTCAGTGCAGAACGAAGCCTTTACAATATACTAAGAAGAAAGGCACCTTCACAGGAGAAGGTTTCAACTGGGAATTGAAGCATGTAAAGGATTTAAACAGGCAGAAAGGAGAACATTCCAGAAGGAGAAAGCCATTCATTCATTCATTCAAAGAACATTTCTTTTGGCCACGATTCTAAGCATAGGAAACAGAGCAGTATACAAAACAAATGAAATCTCTGCTCTCCTGAGCTCATCTGAGTAGAAACACGAATACAAGGGGCAAAAAATGTATACATAAAGACCTGGAAATAAAGTTGCAAATGTAATTTTATGTTCAAAGACACCTAAAATGGAGACCTACTTGTCATTGTTTCAAGTACATTATATTTCTAGCGGAAGTCACTGAGGAGTTTTTGAGCAAGGGAGACATAAAGAAAGGCTTACCTGATAGCCATGTACTGGTCAGGCTGGCCTGGGTGGAGTCTAGAATCAGGGGAGTCCATCAGGAGGCTCTTAGAGTGGTCCAGATTTGAACTGCTAAGAACTCAAGGAATGGCGAAAGGAATGGAGTGGGACAAATAAGAAAAGATGGATTTCTGCCTCTTGCTTTCTGGGCCAAGAGAACTGAGGCAGAGGGCAGAGACAAAGACAACAATGAGGTTTCAGTCTGGGAGAAGAATTATACTACTGATAGAAAGAGAAAATGCACAATGCAACTAGTGGCAGGGAGAAGGAGACAGATTCAGATTTGAATATCAAGTGACAGCAGGTCAATCAGACAGAGTGTCCTTAAGGAAGGTGGAAATAACAGAGCTAATACTGTGGGCTGGAGCCCAGGAACGGAGATGCGAATTTCAGAAGCAGCTGCTCAGAGGAGGCAGTTAGAGAACACATTCCAGGGAAATCAGGTTAAAAAAATAAAAAGAAGAAGAAACAAAAAAACAAAAGAATTAAGCTAGACCATCAGCTGAATAGTATTTGTGAGTCAGTCAGCACAAGTGGTGTGAGTAAGGAGGTCACTAAGCTGACTGGCTCTACAGCACAAAAGAGTAATGCATGAGTTTCTGAAATGCCATATGGACTGCTTTCTTTCTGCATTACTGACTCTGGGGGTCCATCTTTATTATTTCATGAACGACTATAGTGTGCATGCTGCAGACTGTAGATTCTTGAACATCCTGGACTATACTGTGTGGCTTTTTAAATTGGACACTAGACGAATCTCTGATGAAAGCAGAAAGGGCAAAAGTAGGGAGTTATTGCAGAGCTCACAGCTTGGACATTCTGTAGGAAAGTCTTACCCCCCAAACATGGTGGCTTCACAACAGCATCACACAATACAATGACAACCGGGGCTTTAGTCCTGCCCCCCAAGCCAACATCTTAACACTATGCTAAAGCATATACTTTCAGTCACCACTTTTTTGAAAGAATGGAGAATCTAGCAGAGGGCAAGTAGGGATTGTGTTGCAGCGAAGACAAAATGGAAATGTGTGAAAGTGATGACTCCAAACATTCTTCCCATATTATCTCTGCTTCCTCTAAAAGAGCTGTTATTTGGGGGCTTTTAAAAATGTTTATCTCACCCTTAAATATTTCCCCCCTCTGACAATTGAAAACTAAGTTTAAATGATCTCATAAACATACCTTAGATAAATTATTCTGCATTAATTAATAATTAATTAATTTCTGATTTCTCATTCTAGGAATTCCATTTTCCTTCTTTTTTTCCTTCATAACTGATTATTAGATGTTGACAAAATGACACACCTACTATTTTATATTGAATAAGCCCTGTCACCTTTAAACTGAGCAAAATATAATGGAACAGCAAGATCTCAGGCTATTTCTAATATAATATAATGTATCACGTGTAGAAATTTTATGCATATGTTTGCTGAAACACAGAACACATAGCTTTCCTGGTGTGGAGAAAATTACAGGCAGATACTGTTTGTTTTTCCCAAAAGTTCTGCAGCAGCAGTCTAATGCATCAACAACTTTGAAACTGAATAAAAAGAGATCATGATTTCCAAGTGCCTGCCAACTTGGTACACACATTAGTGATTTCCTGGCTCATATTTGCAAAAAACACGCATTATTTCTTCTCCTGTGCAACGGAGGGTGCTGTGAGCTGGCTGGATGCTGACAGCCTCCCCGAAATCGTTGTGAGACTCAAGCTGTCATTACCAGGGCTTCCCTGTAGCTTACAATACATACTGGAATAAAAAGACCACGTATATTGGAGTATGATTGTGTGATTTTCTTTGTTATTGAGTCAGTTACATTCTAAGTGACAAAACAATGAAGAACATCAGAAAGTTGAATGCCAGAGAAGGGAAGTTAGCAAAGATACAACTCCACTGAGATGAAAATTAACTAAACTTAATTTTGAATTCAGGATATCAAGTTGAAAAGAATATTACCAGCTCTGAGCTTCTTCCATATGTGAAAACTTTGCAGGTATTTTATTCTGGAACAAGAGAACAAGAAGTATCAGAGATTTGTCCATGGAGGGGCTGCCAGCGGGCAGACCCAGGTGACAACACGTGGAGCTGGTGGAGTGTGCTCTCTGAGGCTCTGCCTCCCGTACCAGTCAGTCACTGGCTGCCATTAAATATGGACAAGTGGTCACAGAGATGGACACTCAGTTCACTGGCCAGACAACGAAAAAAACTGCAGGCATTTGAAATGTGAACAGAATAAATATGCACTTTGTGACCATTTTACTATTTTTTTCAGTAGGAATTAACACT
The DNA here is from genome assembly GCF_040802235.1 of Manis javanica. Classification (NCBI taxonomy): domain Eukaryota; kingdom Metazoa; phylum Chordata; class Mammalia; order Pholidota; family Manidae; genus Manis; species Manis javanica. Next base: position 112,638,658 of record NC_133164.1, read on the forward strand.
TTGGAAAATGGTTCATTAGGAAGAATGAAAAGATTGGAAAGCAAGGGACTTCCTTCCTACCACTCTGAAGGTAGATTCACTGAAATAAATATTTTTGCTTTTGTCCTGTCCTGCTCTTAGGATTCTGGTCAAGCTATTTTGGCCCCTCCTTCTCGAACACCTAGTACAGGCCATGAACTGACACCATTCACTCAACCTCTTTGGATCTGTTTTTCATCGGCAGAACTTAAGTTTTAATTGCAGAACCAGGGGAAGATGCTTTGCACAGCATGCCTGACGTGTGATACTGATGAAGCATTTTTTACAGTGGCAGATGACAAGAATGCATGTTGTGACCTTTCTTCACAGAACACTACCAGATGAGCGTGCTGGAATCGGCCCCGGTGAGCTCCACCGTGGGCAGGGTGTTTGCCAAGGACTTGGACGAGGGAACCAACGCAGAGATGAAGTACACCATCGTGGACGGGGATGGTGCAGATGCCTTTGACATCAACACAGATCCCAATTTCCAAGTCGGCATCATAACTGTGAAGAAGGTAACACGACTGTTCTTCCCAAATCATTTCAGTGGGGGCTCTGAATGTATATGAGATGTTAGTAAGGGCTGTTGGACTATTTGTACGTATTGCTTCAAATCCTGACAAGCGCTTTCCACTTATTAAAAAACAACAACTCTTACTCCTTCTGCTTCCGTGTAAATACCGGCTGTGTCATCATTTCACAGAGAGGGACCAGGTCATGATAAAAACGCCCTGTACTTAGTACTTAGCTCAGTATTTAGCCACTTAAAACTATTGTAGTTCAACTGCCTAATGTTAATGACTTGACCAATATTTGCACTTGAATGACACTCATTTTTCCACCATGGTATACAATAACAATAGAGCAAACTGTATTATTATTTATGAATCTTTAAATAACATTCAGTGATTTTTTTTAATTGCTACTTGAAGATCCAGAGATGCTAATTAGACTTGGAAAAGCTTTATAAAACATAGCTGCTGTGGGGTTTGTGGGGGAGACTTGGTGAAGGGGGGAGCCTAGTAAACATAATGTTCTTCCTGTAATTGTAGATTAATGATACCAAAATAAAAAAAAATAAAAAAACATAGCTGCTGAGTAATGTTACCACTTCAAACTTCTTTGCTTCATGGGAAGTTACCAAGTGTCTGAATGTGAGCTATGGAGTCTTTCTGTGGCGTAAAACACATATGATTATAATAAGGTAAAAGAAAAAACTTCTTGAAAATTGAAATTTTAACATCCTAGTGAATATATACCTGATGAAATATATTAGCTCAAAAACTCATTATTTATTCTTCCTTTTCCTTCACTTTACATAAAAAAACCCAATATATCTTAACTTATTTATTCAACAAATATTTGTTGAGTGTCTGCCTATATGCCAAGTATTATTCTAGGCGTTTAATGTAGAGAGTAAATAAAATAACCAAAAACATCTGCCCTCATGGAACTTACATTCTAGCAAAGGGAAGAAGACAATCAAAATAGCAAGAAAGTCAAAAAGTATTACATTAGAAAGTGATAAATGCTATGGAGGGAGGGGTGAAATAGATAAGTAAGAGCAGAAGGGCCAAGGTGACTTCAGATTTAAATTGGGTGGATTCAGCCTTAAGGAGAAAACAGATCCTACCATTCGCAACAACATGGATGGAGCTAGAGGGTATTATGCTCAGTGAAATAAGCCAGGCAGAGAAAGACAAGTCCCAAATGATTGCACTCATATGTGGAGTATAAGAGCAAAGAAAAACTGAAGGAACAAAACAGCAGCAGACTCACAGAACCCACAAATGGACTGACAGTTACCAAAGGGAAAGGGACTGGGGAGGGTGGGTGGGAAGGGAGGAAGAAGGGGAATAAGGGGCATTACGATTAGCACATGATGTAGGGGGGGAGGGGCATGGGGAAGGCAGAATAGCACAGAGAAGACAAATAGTGACTGTATAGCATCTTACTATGCTGATGGACAGTGACTATAATGGGGTATGTAGTGGGGACTTGATAATGGCAGGAGTCTAGTAACCACAATTAATGATATCAAAATAAAAAAAAATGTTTAATGTAAATTGGGTGACTGGGACTGGCCTCATAGAGAAGTGACATTTATACAAAGACTAAGGGGGGCTTATTCACAGCAGAGCTGGGCAGGCTGACAAGGCCCAATCCTCAGAGCCGATGACTGTATATGGCAGCCCTGAAGGTAAGCCAATGGGCATGAAATACTGAGAAAACTGTTTCAGGTAAAGGGTCAAGCAGAACAAAGGTCATGAGGTGGAATTCTGCCTGGTTTGTTTCAAGCACAACAGGGTGGGTGATAAGGTTGTGTGGAGGGCGAAACAAGCAGATGAAAAACATCAGAAAAATAACAAGGGGGCCAGATTGTATAGGGCTTCATAGGCTGATGTAAGGACTTGGGGTTTTACTCTGAGTAAAGTAGGTAACAACTAGAGGACTTCCTCAGATGTGCGACACGCCTGACTTTCCTTATAAAACAATTACTCTGTGTTGAGAAAAGACCATAAGGGGACAAGGAGAACAGGAGAGGCTCCTGCAATGATCCAGGTAGGAGACGACAGTGGCCTGGCCCAGGATAGTGGGAACTGACAGCAGGAACGGAAGAGTGCAGAGTTCTCACATACACAAGAGGCTCAGAGCTGGAAATGTTCTTTTCAACTTGATACCCTGAATTCAAAATTATGTTTAGTTCATTTTCATTTCAATGGAGTTGTATCTTTACTGTAAACTTCCCTTCTCTGGAGCTCAAGTTTTTGATGTTCTTCAATAATTTGGCAATTATAAGGTTATTTTATTTGTCAATCATAATTGATTATTTACTCTATACAATGAAGTAGAAGAGGTCAGAATCTGGATATATCATGAAAGTAGAGCAAACAGGACATCCTAACAGATTGGATGAGGATATGAAAGAAAGAAAAGAGTCAATTCAGCAACCAGAACAGAGTTGTTGTTAACTGAGATGGGGAAGTCTACAGGTAGAGAAAGTGGCAGGGCGGGCAAACACGGATTAAATTCTAGATGTGCTATGTTTACAATGCCTATTAGACACCCAAGTGGAGATGTGTAATAGCTGCCGGTTATAGGAGTCTGGGGTTTGGAGAAGAGTTCTGGGCTCGAAATATAAATTTGGGAGGTCATGAGCACATAGATGGCACTCAAAGCAAATAAAACAGAATGGTATTCCAAGGGCCCGCGCACAGATGGAGAAGGCAGTGAAATGAGGCCTGCAGCACCCCAACATGAAGAGACTGGGAGAAGAGCAGGGAGACTGAGAAGGAGAGACTAGGGAGGCAGGAGGAAAATCAAGGGAGCGCGTGTCCCGGAAGGCATGAAGGAAAGCTCCCAAGAGAAGGGAAGGACCACCTCTAACAAATGCTGCCGAAGATCGTCTAAGAACACTGAAAATTACCACAGACTTGAGGAACATAAAGGTCATTGATGACCTCGAAAAAAGCAACAAAGCCATAACTCAGAATGTGGCAGAAGTTAATGTGTTAATAATAACTTTACACTGTTCCACTGAGTTAATGCTGCTTTTGAAGGGAAGAGTTCACGTTTGTCCTGTGCTAAAACCAAACACACCAAAAGAACAGAAAAACCTAGCATTCCACCAACAAGAAATCTTTACAACCAGCATGCATGACCTCAAAAAAGTACAAAATGCTGCGATTAACTTCAGAATCATCAAATAAATCTGAAAATAACTGAAGTATTTGCAGTTTATCTTATTCTCATTCTTTGAGAATTAATAACATGCCAGAATTATAAAAGGTGACTAGAAATAGTAATCAATTTAGTGTATGACATAGGATTAAGAACATTCCCTTATTATATGGCATGCCTCAGTTAACAACAATACATTGCTTATCATGACTGGCAACTATAAACAAGGTAAATGCTCAAAGTTTGGGATAATTATTGCTTCTTTAATGAAGATATTCTCTTAAAAAAAATTAAGCAAACAGAAAAAGGGTTTTTGGGATTCCCAATATATTTTATTTTTTATACCTTAAAATAATATGTAAGGTACTTCTAAGTAATAATACTAGCTTCTGTCAAATTATTAGAATGTAACTTAGACCTTATTACAAGCCACTCAAAAAATATTAACTACTACAATTTTTTATCTGAAAAGAACCTCAAAATGTCATTTCTCCAGTTCCCTTACCTGGGAAAAAAATTAAACTTTGTAAGACAGAACACTGTCTTTCACTGTCATTACTAAAACTATGTCCATGTTTAATCAAAACCTGTATGTTTTGCCAAGGTCATTTGGATTTCTCTTCTGAACTTATGAGGTGCCAGAAAATAGAATTAAGAAAGAGGTCAATAAATTGGGTAGATGGACAAGTCAAATATAATAAATACTTCAGACGCTACTGACTGCTCAATCCATACCTTTGGAAAAACATTCACTCAGAAGCCTGATCCACACCCATCTTCCTACGGTGTCATTAATAATCTCATATAAAATGGAAACACAAGTACTGTTTTTGATTTATTTCACTAAGCCCTATTATTCATCTACAAAGCACACATGTCTTCAAAAAGAGAAATTGAGGTGAATTGATAGAATTGGATATTCATAAAACCACACTGATTACTACCCAGTACCTTGGGTCTTTTTGGCTTTTAAGTAATCAATCAACTGATTTTCAGTCTCTTAACTTAAATGCTTGAAAGATAACTTGAACTACATATTTTTTCAGAATGTTCTTTATTCTACATATGCATGCTACCACACCATTCTTCAGCATTCAGCATGTCTGCCAGCATCCAGCATACCATAAGCAAGTGTTTGGAATCCACTCTCCTCTTAGGCAGACCATAAAGTACAAAATGTCTGTATTTCATTTCATCAAATCTAAGATGCCCATGAAATGTAAATCTTATCACTGTGTTATTTACCATTTTAAAAAAAAACCTCTTGCCAATGTAAATGATGTGCTTTCTTATTCCTTATAGTTATTGTAAAAGTTCTTGTAGACACACACATATATGCTTCACGAATACCAGATTTATTCCCTGCTATTGTTTCCATGCCATTCTGCAATACAACAACTTTTGTTTCAATATCAAATCATAATACAATCTTCTTGAAAACATTTTAGAAGGCAATAAAGTTCAACACATGTAGTACCAACAGTGTGCAGAATTAAACTCAATTACAAAGTGAACAGCTTTGACCAGGTTTGACTTGGACAGAGACAACTGCACCCTAAATTCTGTTGGGCCTAAAGCAATTATAAGGTGCTATCAATCAGAGAAGCAATCCTACTTCCAAAATGTCAAAATATTTAAAAATGCACACCTTTGAATCACTGCCACACAATAACATAAAATCTGTATATATTCTCACTCACACTGGAAAACATTTTTCCACTGCTCTATGTAATAACTTTTCTGCTGCCTTTTGGGTTTTAGGCCCTCATAGACACTGGGTAAAATCCATTTAAGTCATAGCACTTGCCCTTGAATCTGGTGAGAGGGACCAACATAGAAAGAAATATTTATAATATAAAACAAGAACAGCCATAATGGAAGTATGACAAAGCGGAACAGCGGAGACAAAAATTACATTACTCTGCCTAGGGGAGCTGCATTCCTATTCAGTGCCATAATTTTCATGACTCTATTCCCAAGAACATAAAGCCTTTCCATTTTTACGTGCTCCGACTCAGGAAATTTCTTGAATTTGGAACTTGGATCCTCAGACATTAGGAAGTACTCTTTGGCACACTATTATTAAAATGGAAGTAAATAATTATTTGATGTTTTAAAAAAGGTAAGTATAAAAACTTTCCCAGAGAGAAAAGTCACATTAATGTATCAATTGTAGGCAATTTTAAGCTAAGGGTATTTAAGGCAATGCTCTCTTTCATTTTTAAGTAATAAAATTATCTAAGTGAGGAGACAATAATATTAAATAATATAATAATCACTAGGTAACCTACTTAAAAAGAAATTTAAACAACGATCAAAGACCTTAGTCTCTTTAACACATAGTACTAGAACAACTGGATATCCATATGCAAAAAAGAAAAAAGAACTTTGATTCATACCTCATAAAAATAAACTCAAAATGGATCATAAAACCTAAATAAAAAACTAAAAATCTAAAATTTCTAGAAGGAAACAGGAAAAAATCTTTGTGACCCTAATTAGGCAAAGATGTCTTAGATATGACACCAAAATCCCAATCTACATGAGAATAAGTGATAAGACTTCATTAAAATTAAATGAGTTTCTTCTCAAGTTACTGCTTAGTGAATAAAAGGACAAATCACAGACTGAGAGAAAATATTTGCAAATCACATGTCTGATAATGGACCTGAATATAGAATACATAAGAATACATAGAATACAAAAGAAATATAAAAATGCTCAGTATCATTTGGCATTAGGGAAATGCAAATCAAAACCACAATGAGATACAACTTCATACCCACCAGGATGGCTAAAATCAGAAAAACTGACAAAACCAAATAAAGACAAGGATGTAGAGCAACTAGCACACTCATTTATTCTTGGTGGGAATGCAAAATGGTACAAACACTTGGAGACCTGGTTTGGAAGTTTCTTACAAAGCTAACAGTACACTTATCATACAATCCTGCAATATGCCACCTGTAGGTATTTACCAAAGTTCAATGAAAGCCTATGTTCCCAAAAAACTACACAAATGTTCACAGCAGTGTTACTCATAACAGTCAGAAATTGTAAATAACCCAAATGCACCTCTTCTGAAGAATGGGAAAAAAAACATGCTGGAAGATTACTCAGCAATAAAAAGGGACAAACTATTCCATTCGATACAAAAACACATATGAATCTCAAATGCATCATGCTAACTGAAAGAAACCAGACTCAAAAGAGCATACACTGAATGACTCCATTTATATGACATTCTTGCAAAAGGGAGATAGATCAGTGGTTCCCAGTGGAGTGGGGCTGACCGCACAGGAGCACAGGACAAGGGGTGGCAGGTGACCAAACTGTTCTTTATCTTATCATGGTAGAAACATAACTGTATACACATGTCAAAACCTGAAAAATTTTACACTGAAAAAGATGAATTTTAATGTATGTAAATTACAACTTAATTTACAAAACAAACCCAACATTCACACCAAATTAGAAAAATGACTTAAAATTAAGGGAAAAACAACTTTACCTAGCTCAAACTGAACATGAACAGCAGTGCCCACTTTGGGCTACCCATATTTAAGGAGAGAATGTAAAGAAAATAGAAATCTACCCTGAAAAGTAAATAAAACAAACGGGTACAACTATTCCTTCAAATACACTGTAATTTCAGGGTCAGATTTCCTGTTAATGGAAATTTTGCCTTTTAACTAAAAAATAGGAGGTGGGTCAGGCCAGTGGAAACAGCTGCTTAGTTTAATTGGGAATGACTGACTTTATGCAACAAAGCATACAATGCAGGGAGCTAAGTCAATGCAAAACCAGTAGTCATCAAACAGCAGCAACACACCACACAAAATACTTTTTGTTAGAATTTGATATAACAAAGTTAGTTACAGCAACTCCTACTACTGTGTCTCAAAAGCAAAGCAGCTGTTTAAATGGACATCTTTCTAACTGACGTGTGCTAGCATTCAGCATATTTTATGAAAAAAAAAAAGCACAGGCAAACACTTAGCTAGAAAAATATGAGTCTTTGCCAAGTTGACATGTGACTTAAGCTATCCATCATAAGCATTTTACAGGACTGACTTTCCATGAATTTTTTTATTGATATGTTCTGAAGTGAATATCACTTAAAACATTTAAACATTTTTGTCGGTTTAAAAAAACATAATTATTCTTATTAAAAAAACATGAATTGTTCTTAAGAAAGAGTGTTCACTTTTTCCCTAAAGTGTTCTATTATTTTGACATGCCACATTCTGAAGGGAGGAATAGATCAAAAAAAAGAAAAAAAAGAAACCAAAAAAAAGTGTGTTATGATATAGAGCTTTACTAGACAGAGTTAAAATTCTGTGGATGAGCAGTGAATGAGGAATTAAAGATCTCCATAAGCAGTTCTACTCTGACACTATGTAACCATTAATTAATCCAGTCTTCTGAGCTCTCCGGGTCTCAGTTTCTTCAACTGTAAACTGAGGTGTTGGATTAGGTTTTTAAAAAAGAACACCTATGATAAACTAAATACACAATACAGATCTGACAGTGCCCTGAGAACCCTTATGCAACGGTCGTGATAGTTTTTTGGAAAAAAACACTATTGCCTTTGTACACAATAATTCTTTATTTTAGGAAGAAAATGGAAAAGCCTTTTTTTACGGAAGAAAACGGCAAGTGTTATGAATATTGTGACCCAGAATCAAACTCTCTCTTAATTATCATGACATCTTTTCAAATGAACAAGAATCTCTAAAGGTGACCAATCTGATTAAAGAATAGACATGTTAAGCTGAGATTTCCCAAAATACAGTGGCTCTCTTAATCAGCAAACTGCCTTCCTTCACTAACAGTGAAGTGTCTAGCATCTTCCCTGTATCTTCTTTACCCAACTTGTTGAAACTGACATTAAAACCAAAAACTACAGAACAAAGGAAAAATTCTCCAGGTTTTTCCCCTTGCCTCTTTTCCAACATTTTAATGAATTTGGGCATCTTCCCACCAGCCACTAGTAGCGGTCATCCTTCAGAACCCTGACATGCGTGCTCATGGCTAATCAACTTCCTTGTCATTGCTTTCCAGCCTTTGAGTTTTGAAAGCAAGAAAAGCTACACCTTAAAAGTGGAAGGAGCCAATCCACACCTAGAGGCGCGTTTTCTGAACCTGGGCCCGTTTCAGGACACAACAACAGTGCACATCAGTGTGGAGGATGTGGATGAGCCCCCTGTATTTGAACCTGGCTTTTATTTTGTGGAGGTTCCTGAGGATGTGGCAATTGGAACGACCATACAGATCATTTCTGCCAAGGATCCAGATGTGACCAACAACTCAATCAGGTTTTTCCACAAATTTCACCTTTCTCTTATGTCTTGGAATCTTCCCTTCCCTGGTATCTAATTTTCTAGCACTTTTTACTTCTTCCATCTTAGAGACTCTCCTCTTGAAGTTCTTTCTGTTTAAATAACATGGCCTTTTCATGTTATTAGACATGAAGAATCATTATGTCTACAGCTGTCAACTGGTTCAGCAACATACACACACACACACCCTTCATTCTCAATCGTGGCCCTTACTGACATTTTGGGCTGGACAATTCTTCGCATGAGCTGCTGTCCTGTGCACTATACATGTGCAGCAGTATCTCTGATCTCTACCCACTAAATGCCAGAAATGCCAGTAGCACCCCAAGTTGTAACAAGCTAAAATATCCCCAGATACTGCCAAATGTCCCAGGAGCAGAAAAGGGTGGGACCAAAATAATCCCCAATTAAGAACAATGAATTCAAAGCACAGACACACTGCTATCAAAATATGGAGAACATGAAGGTGATCACTGCACGTTCTTTCATTATGAACATCTGACATTTTTACTGCTAAAAAAAATACTATATACATTTCCATATAGTAGAGAAAGAATAGACATAGAAACTACTCCTGCTGTCAATGGCCTTCAATGCCTTATAGACTGGCCAGACAGAGCTTGCTACTGCGAGCCCACATATCAGTATCTCTAAGCAAGTTTTTAACTTAAAGACTCCAACCTAAATGTTTCCCTGTTTCCCCCTCAAAGCAGGGAGGAGAGCTGCTCTTACAGACACGGCCATTTCCCATCAACTCAGGAACCAAAGAGCAAACAGCTGGTAGACAGGCTGACACCTCAACCTTCCAGAGCAACTGCCAAGCCTCTGAAGCTTGATACAAAAGATCAGGATTCCAGGGCTGTTTGAGGCCATCTGTCACATTAATTGTTGAAAGCCACATGGTAAAATGGATCTGGTGCTTTAGTGAAGATTACACATTTTAAACACAACCCCAATTTATCAAATGCCTTTTTCTGTCAGTGGTTACTTCCCTTACCTGGTACTATTCTGGATTTAATGAAAATGTGGGTCTGCAGTTTAACTCTCAGCTTCTCTCCTGAGAATAACAATACTGGGGGAAATCTGCTTCCTCTAAACAATTAGTAAACATTTCACATTTTCAGGCATTAAAATAGCTAAAATGACTTTGTTTGAATTCTGATACTTGATTTTTAGAAAGCAAATTATCTTTCTACTATGAATTATACCAATCTTAAAGGAGTGATATTTTAAGCTTAAGCCTTTTAAATGTACAATAGGGTGGGGACAAGTTATGAAATCATATTATCCCCAAAGCAAGCACAACATAAGTTAAACAGATTCTGTTATAAACTTCTATTTCAGAAACCAACAAATATATCTACCTTCTGATAAACTAATTCATCTGTACATATTAGAGAAGACACTGTGGGAAAATTTTTGGAGACTGTAACTTTCAGGAGGAAAAGGTTTGAAATAAAACAAGCAAAAGCTTGAGAAAAATCATTTCCCATTGATAAAATAGCAAGTCAGAATACCAACTGGATACTGCCACATCTTTCAAGATTCTGACTTTGGACTCCTGCATGAAAGCCCTGGAAATGTGGTTCTGAACTATAGGAGTCACAATACTAAATGATAAGCAAATCAGGAAACACACACACACACACACACCCTACAGTTTGTGTGCACGATTTGGGACTAAATGTTAGGCATCATGTTAAGACTTAGTTGGGAATGAAAGAGAATCACCAGCAGGGCACAGAACAAAATGAGGCACGCAAATGAAGGAATGGAATCCTGTCTGGCTAACAGAAAACGCTGCTTCAGATGATGTGACTCTGAAAACCATCAGTTGGCTGGCACGACACAGCAGCTAGCATCAGGGAGGCACATAATGGAGTGCCTGTCTATTCCAACAGATCCCAGGCAGGAGCAATCCAAGAATGAACAGACCAGAGGCACAGAGCAGGGTACACTGGGGTTATTCTGGGGCAGGACTCTAGGGCCTAAGAGAGAAACTGGCAAAAACAAGGCAACAGCCACAGGCCTGGAGGTAACAAGATAAGCATTCAGGAACAGGGGCAAGAAGTCCACTGGTCAGCACTGGGGATGACTCTCCATCTGCAGTTCTGTTGCAGCAAAGGAGAACTCAAATTGCTGACTCTTTGTACTGTCCCACAGAAATAAAGAATGGTCTTTGGACCTGAGCATAACATTGAGATCCTGGACACTCACAGGAAAGAGCAAATAAAAGTCAAAGTTCTAGCTATCATTTAATAAACCCATTTGAGAATTACTTTCATATGTTCTCTATCTCCAAAGTGCTCGTTTTATCCCTGTTTTTCCTATAAAAGTTATTTTCCTTTTAATAATTTGCATGTTATATGCTGCCAGGCTATCTAGTTTATCTCTGCATTTTATTAGAAATAAATGATTTATATTAAAACACATATTACTCACAAGAGTCAGTATATCACCTGAAGTTAAAATGTTACAGATAAAAGGCCATTTAACTTTTTAAAAAGATTATTAGGACTTTTATAATCTCCTTTCTAGAAGTTCATGGTGTGTTCAGGCATATAAGCTGATCAGCATTTACTAGTGAATTCCAAAACTAAGTCTCCAGATTTAGTTATATGTACATGAAAAACACAATGCTTGGATCTCCTCAATTTGTAATAAATGCTCACGGCATTTCTGACAAGCAGGAAACTGAACCATTTGGCAACTGAAATCAGCTTTCTACTGGTGTGGGAAGAGCCTGCCCTCCTGTGGCATCCCAGGGTGTCTATGTGGACTTAGCAAGCCTGCCCGTGATGCCCGCCTCCAACTTGCTCCCAAGTTCAGAGACCATCCTCAGCCAAGCAAGCAAGCAGGGAGTCCAGTGAATGCCAGCTACTGTTTGCTGGAGGCAGTTCTGTTATGTGAATGTTATGCGTATTCTGCCCATAGCTGGTGAGAATATTATGGGGAGAGAAAGAAAAACCACCTACATAATTCACTAGTGTGTCCCAATTTCCTCATTTTCCATCTGCATCTACATGTTTCATTTGTTCTCCTGCCTCCTAAAACTTGGCCCAGTGTCCCACTCAGAGCAGTGAAAGCTCTTATTGCCTCAATTCAGGCCCCATCTGGGAAACTGGAAAGGGATGCCACTTGATGAAGGAGGCTTCTCTGAGGCAGGCTCTCTGCGCCACCAGGCAGGACTGTCATGGGCTCTGTTAGTTATTCCACCACTCCATCTCCCATACCATCTGTGACATGTGTTACTGCACTGCAGGTGTGAGGGCGCAGAAAGCTGATTCTTCATAGGCTGCCTCTCCCCTCAGCATGGTGCCTATCTTGGAAAGCCACCCTCAGGGTTATGGCTCTGTGGGCTGAATGGCTGGCTTTTCTCATGTGTGGGAAGCTGAAACAAAAGACTGCCATGAGCCAACCAGTACTTTTTCCTAAGACAAATTCAACTCTTAAAAAGCCAGTAAACATTAAAACTAAATCACTAATTGTATCTAGAAAAAACGTTCTAATTTTAAATTAACTTTGAAAGCATGCTTATTCTTTATTAAAAAGTCAACTGTTTGCTATCATGGCATTACCTATCTTCAAGACAAGATAACGTTTTGTTTCCTTAACCAACCTCATACGTTCTATGTGCAGTAAGGCAGCACAGCCTAGTGGTTAGGAGCAGGAAACTGAAAACAAACCACCTAGGCTTGATTCTTAGCTGTGCAGCCTTCGCCAACTGACTTAACCTCTCCATGCCTCAGTTTTCTCACCTGTAAAATGGGGATGATATTACCTATCTCCTAGGGTTATTGTGAGGATTAAATGAGTCAATATATGTAAAGTGTACGGAGCAGTACCTGGCTACAGTAAGTGTTCATTAAATAGAGTCACAAGCAGAGAGAAGCATTAATTTACTCCCTTAAATTTCCCAGTTCCTGGAGAATTATAACTGAACTGATTCCAACATCTCTAGCCCTTAGTGGTCACCTTTCCCTTTAGTTCCTGATTTGTTAAATAGCCAACCTGACTTTCTGCAAGAAAAAAATGCATATTTGGAACATTTTACCAATATATATATATATGCATGCATATACCCAGACACACATAACCATCTATGTTTGAAACAAGTTTTACTATCAATATTTACCCTTACTGCATGTATAGTCTAGCATGCATATACCCTATTCTATTTCACTTTCTTCCAACAGTACTCATAACCCACCATACTGATTTCACTAACATGCAGTTTGAAAAACAATGTTCTAAAGAAACTGCTTACTCCCATCAAAATGGCAGTTTCTCAGTTTCAACAATGTTAAGATATAGACTTAATTGCTGGCAACTTTAAATAGAATTTTGAATCTACTATATTACAATAGTTTTATATATATGGTGCAAATCTTACCTATGCAAATTATTAGCTATGTAACTATATAAAAGGGACTTAATTTCTCTTAGTTTCTTTTTTTGTTAACTGGGAAAATATCTACCTGCTAGAGATATTATAAGAATTAAAAAAGAAGCTATAAAATGGCTGATACTAAATAAATGGCAGCTATTACAATTAATGGTCATGACCAAGGACTATATTAAGCTTCTCAAGGATGGTTCCATAATAGCTACATATCAAAGTCCCTTACAGAGGGTTTTAAATGGATGCCTGAGCCTCCCTCCACATTTACTGAATTGCCCAAGATGGGGACCAGGTGAGATCTCTCAGGTGAGATCACACAAAGGGTCAAATGCCAAATCAAATTCAGCAGGAATGATAGATCTTACTCACTACCAAGGTAAATAATGACTCAAAGGATACATAAAATATAAGCTCAGTATTCCTTCAGACCTTGGAGAGTTCCGAAGTTCTCAGGAGCAGGTGTCTCTTAAATATTCTTTTTCTCCTGTGTAAGGATGTATATTCACCCACAATGAACATGAAAGGTGTAAGCAATGGATGAAGTGCATTGCATGAACAGAAGGGCTCTTCTGGTTAAGGAACATCTGCTTTTCATACCCCATTAATTACATAGCTCACATGACATTTTCCAGCAAGCTGTGCCCCATGAATTCAAATTCCAATAAGCAACCTAGACAACCTGGTCCATCCTGTTAAAAACATTCCATAGATAAGGACTGTCCAGCTAGTCAACACCATGACTGTGTTTGCCAGCAGGTCAGTCACTAGGATGTTTAAAAAGAACCTGATACAAATCTTTCCTTCTCAACAGTGATATTAATCATGGGGACTGGAACTACTGAATTACTCCCTTTCCAGCTCCAATTTAACATTTCAGAACTTAACTGAATAAAATTCATTTTGAACAAAAATACGTAATACCCAGAGAGTCCTGAAGCCTTAAGGGCAGACAGTTTGAAGCTTTAAGTAACTGAACCTGATCTTTAAAGAGTTTAAAACTGCCCTAAGGCTTCAGCACCCTGTTTTATTTCACTTTATGAATGAAGAAATTGAAGCAGTGATAGTTTGTTGTTGATCTGGGGTTTTTTTTTGGTTGTGGGGTATGTTTTCAGACACAATAAAACAGCGAAGGCAGCTCTTCCGAGTGTCCCTAACTCAGAACCAGTCATGTTTCACATGGTAAGTACTCAGTTCTCTCAAGTAATATGCTGCACTATGTTTACCCAAATAAAACAATGTATTTAATCTATGTTTTTGCAGATACTCCATTGACAGAAGCAGTGACCCTGGAAGATTCTTCTATGTTGACATTACAACAGGTGCCCTGATGACTGCAAGACCTCTTGACCGGGAAGAGTTTTCTTGGCATAATATCACTGTCCTTGCTATGGAAATGAGTAAGTAACACCATAAATTGGTCTCCAGTGACAAAATATAATCATTGTAGAAAGTGAAAGTTTCTAGAGTCTGTTGGGACAAGAATTATATTCTTTACAGGACAAAACAGAAATCATGGTTTATGCAAGGAAGGAAAGCATTTAGTTCAAACACTTATTGAGCATCACCTATATACCTAGTCATGAACCAGAGATAAAAACAAACAAAACATGCAAAATTGGAACAAAAAAATAGCAACAATGAACCAAGGAGCTAGACTTCTATATGAGGAAAAGTGACAATTCCTAAGAAATCTAGGAGGCTTTCAATCTAATAAGACTGGAAATGCACAAATAGCATAAAATATTATTGGATGGAAAGAAGCACTTAGATCACCCTACATACATACACACAAACATGCATATAAGAACTTGAGGTGTCTTATAATAAAAGGCAGATTTATTAACATAAGCTCAGAAATGGAATGGAAAATTAATAAAAACTAGATTAACATACATACAAAAGTTAGATTAAATACTAATACATTCAATTTTTTTATAACACCTAGGAATGGTAAAGGTTCAGGGGAATGGCAGACTCTAATGTATTGGCGGACGTATATACAGTCATTCAAGAGGACAATTTGGCAATTAACTTTTTCTATTGAGATTCTCCAAAATATACATACTCTTTTACTCAAGAATTCTACTTCTAATAATTATCTTAAGGAACTTATCATAACTATCAACAAAGCTTTAGGTATCAAAATGTCCACTGCTTTAGTATTTTAAAATAGAGGAAAAAATGGGAATTACCTAAATGTAATTGACTAAATAATGGTACAACCATATAGTAAAATCAGAATCATATAATTGAAAGCATGGAATACCCATGCTTTCAAAGTATTTTTCAATGACATAGGACAATCCTGCCCTAAAAATATTAAAAGTTCTGAATTCAACTTTTTTATTTTAACAGCAGTGTGTATGTGTGTGTGTGTGTGTGTAGCTCCATATTTTTTGACATGTAATATTATGTACCATATAATGGATCTCTCTAGTGGTATGACTGTGGGTCATGTTAATCCTTAGGTTTTTTCTGGAATTTTCATTATTTCTTTGATGAACAAGCACCATAGTTATAATGAAAAAAATTAAGTATATCAGCACTTTTGGTAACCAGGCAATAAAAATGTTCAGGGGGAAAACAGAGATGAGTGTAAGTATTTTTGAGACAGAAAAGAAGAAAAAAAATGAACTAGAAGAACAAGGCATTCTGAGAGTTCATAAAGTTATTTACTAACAATTTCTGGGTCTTGTAATTTCCATTTTGTCTTCCTGGGCTGCTGAACAAGGCAGAAAGATAGGAGGGGCAGGACTGGGGCTGTGAAATTGTCCTTATATGTCACTGCCAGCAAATGATGGACCGAAAGGATATGTTTCCCCATGAGTGACTATCCCCTGCCAAAGACACAGATTTGGTGTGTTTGATCCTGTAATATCCCCTTAGTCCCTAAACAGAAATACATGTACAGTGTTATCTGTATTACTGTGAACAACTTGAAACCTTCTGAAATACAACTCAAAGAAATGAGTTTTCCACAGGAATAAAGCCAAGCGCTGCCACACAGTATATGCCCAACTAGAAACAGGCTGCTTTCAAGCCCAGAACACAGAATTGACCTGCTTTTAATTCCAGAGTGAAGGATGAGCCAAGGGAGAGAATCAAAACCTCTTTTTAAGATGCATTTTGTGATACCTGCTCCCTTCCAAGTCTCACCCCTCCCATTATGCTCCTGATATTACACACACTCTCAAAAATACCCCTCATTCTGCCCACACTTCTTAGGTTCCAGCCATACTCTAAATAGGCAGCACATGCATCCTATGCTTGTCTTGCCATTTCCGTGTTCTTTATCTATTCCTTTAAAAACCAGGCTGACAAGGTAACAACTACCTATTCCTGCACAGGGCTGCTTTCTTGCACTACTGAACTCTCACCGTTGGTTTTCTTTGTGCTCTCTTTAGACAACCCTTCCCAGGTTGGAAGTGTTTCTGTCACAATCAAAGTCTTAGATGTGAATGACAATGCTCCAGAATTCCCCAGATTCTATGAAGCTTTTGTCTGTGAGAATGCCAAAGCAGGGCAGGTAAGGCGGCCTGTAACATGACTGTTACAGATAACCAAATTTGCTCTCAAAGAAATTTATACTCCAGAAACCAACAGTTTACGAAACAGAGTTCCCAACTTAAGTATATCATTTTCCAAGTTTATTTGTTAAGATAACTATTTGGAGCCTCCATTACATTTTTATGATCTAAAAAATGCTCTGATGGTGGCTTGATTCACAGGCTGACCTGTAATAAATTACTCATCTTGCAACTGACCTGGATACTACCAATTGTAGCAATGTGTGCTATGGGTCCCAGAAGTGAGGGACCACAAGGATCAGAAGAAAGTCTTTCTCTTTTCCTTAGTTTAGTCTAATCCTAGAAACTATTTGCAGTTGGAAAAGTTTATTTTTTTATATCTTACCACTTCTCTTTCTTAACTTCTAGCACAGGCACCTTGTTTAGGGACTCCCTGCCCTATTCTCAGAATGCTCTGTTACCTAGAATTACCTAGGTAAGGCTCCTCCCTTAGTTAAACCACCACTTTCTTACCTGGCTCATGCCAGGTTGTTTTGAGAGGAAAGGAATCTGAAGGAACAATTTTCTACTAATTTGAAATGACTGTAGTTCTATAATCTTCAGAGACATACTTGTTTATTTTTCAAAGTATGCGTATAAGTCTCAATAAATATTGGACCAAATTCCAAGTGGCGTAACTGAGAAACATCTGGAACTCTGCTTGGAGTGGCCATGCATTAACGTACATGTCCATACACACCCTTTCAGACCTCAGATCATAGGCCATCTCCCTGCTTCTGAGCCTGCTCTGTAAGACACTTTCTTCTCTACCTATGATCCAACAGATTCCCTAAGCATCCTCATTTATTGCCCTGGAGCATACTGGGAGGCTCTCTGGATTCTAGGGGGGAGGCAGACGTTCTACTGCGGAAGTGTGTGTCTGTTAAGGCAAAGCCTCACACCCCATAAGTCAGGCCTTCCCACTGCCCAGAGTTTTTGCTCTCACTTCTCACCCGGACATCACCTCCAGCATCTTGCCACGCAGACATGACGCTGGTACAACCAAAACCTACATTGGCGTCCTGAACTCACCAAAGACTGGCTCGACACATTTTTATGACTCTACTCAGTCAAGACAAAAAGGGATTCCCACCCCCCAGGTGGAAAAAAATGTCTCCTACCATGATTCTGATCTAAACCATCTCATTCACTGATTCTTGAAACTTGCTGCCATAGTGCATGGCACTCCTAAAAATAGTTTTCAACAGGCCTAGAATAATTCTACTTCCACATCTATTGAATTTCTAGTCTAGAAAGACCTGAAATATTACACAGCTAATCAAAGACTTTACAGCATAAGAAATGATCCAAGTTATTCTAAGAAAGTAGGTATAAAAACTACATGAACATGCTTGCAGTTATGTTAAATCATGTCTACGTGTGAACAAGTACTGGCAGGCAGGATAGAAAAAGAGCAGCAGGTACTGTGCTAAGTAAGGTAGGTGAGTTTTGAGTGAGGGAGTTTCAGCCTTTGATTAGTTTTGTTTTGTATCATAATAAAATAGTATATATAACACAGAAAATATATAAAATGTAACATGTAAATTTATGTAAGATACTGTGAAAAATATCGTATTTTATACTTTAATGAGAGGCTAATTTTTAATCTGTAATATAAAGGTGATAAACAGCATAGTAAATTATACCTCTTTTCTCCCAAAAAAAAATGCATTTCCTTTCCTAAAGGGCTTCAGAATAGAGGTTGCATCCTGATGAATTAACAGCACTTTAACTAGCTCTCTCTTTTGAAGCACACAAATACATCTCCCATTGCTACACTTTGAAATACATCTTTTATGGCCTATTACATAGTCTTTCATAACACAGTTTACCTGTGATGTAAAGGTCAGGTCATGAGCCACAGGTCTGTCATATCTGTCATCCTTAGCCCAAGATACTGAAAATCCTACCCTATGATTTTGGCACTGGAACATGTTCTAAAGATTTTCAAAAGCACACAGCTCAGTAGACACATCCAGTTTATATAGAATCAGGCCTCCTTGTGTTAGACTTGTCGGATGTTGTCATCAGCTTTATGTCTGCCAAGGAGGAATGTATGCTTTCCTCTTAGCAAGCAGCCTGAAGGAAGCCCGCAAAGAAATCAGGCAATGCCCGAGGCAGTAAGTGAAGGCTGGGCATCAAATCCTTCACTGAAGGGGCATCTGTGCAACACAGTGTCTCCCACAAGGCCCTGTGCTGGGAGCTTCCTGTGTCATTCAATCCACAGCATGTGGCCAGAGTAGCATTGCCTCCCTTCATTTACAGATGAAGAAGCAACGACTAAGCCCCTCTAGCTGCACTCTGAGGTTCCCATTTCTACCCTGGCAAGCAGAGCCTGCTTTTAACTGCAGGAGAGTCTACAGGAACAGGCCCAAGAGGGGTTGGAGAAGCCTGTGCTGTTGGTTGGTAGAGGCACACACACACACACTGGAAGTTACCACCCATTCAACATCTTTTCTATACCCCACCCCCAGGGGCCATGCTAATTTTTCACTGTGTATCTTGCCAGGCTTTCTTCAGTAGCTTTCTCACCTTGGTCTGCCTCATAATCGCCAAGGCAACTTTTCCAGCACCCCCTTCTGGCCAACAGAAAGTGCCTGCCCTATGACCCACTCCCTCTCGTGTGCTGTCCATTCACCTGACATGGCCAGTGATGATGTGCCCACTTACTTCCCTTCTAGATACTGGTCATTTTTAAATAGGAGCTTTTTAAAGAGAGCAACTTGACCATGAAATATTAACCCAAAGGAAGAGGTTAAACAGGTGGGATGGAAGGATGAAAACTGGGAGACAGGTAGGACTGTGTGGCATCCCAGAGTTCGTTTCCTCAGTCTTCTATTCAGACTGCTTAAAACGGCCGGTGTTGGTGTGAGAATATGTTGTGATGATGTCTAACATCTGAAGTATTTAGGTAACATTCACCCTGAGTTAATGTACTCATGTTCAACAATAAACCCAGACTGAATCCTGAGTTGTGTAATGGCATGCAGGCTTTCCAGGTAAGTTTCAGGATATCCTTTTCTTTAGGTAAAATATTCCGCTATAGATGTCAGGGTTGGGGATCTCACTGGGCCCTGAAGCCTTTCCTTTTGGCGCTCACTCACCTGACTTCCTGTCCCTCCTCAGCTGATCCAGACAGTGAGTGCAGTGGACCAAGATGACCCGCGCAGCGGTCAGCACTTCTACTACAGCCTGGCTCCCGAGGCTGCCAGCAACCCCAACTTCACCGTAAGGGACAACCAAGGTAATCAGGTAGACAGCTGGCTGCCAGGGCTGCCCCACAGCTGGGCCTGGATACTCTGGTCATTCTACCGAGCAAACAGTGCCAAAGGGCACCTGCTCTTTAACAGCAGGGAAGACATTAATGCTCATTTTTAAAGTTTTGTTTCAGAACATCAAAGACAAAGACTGTCTTTTGCTGATTCTGAAACTTCTATTCAGTCGGTCAGTTCACAGATGCCCTAGTGCTGGCTCTGCACCCCCCACTATAAGGCACACGGGCAAAAGCCTCCCTTCATGCCCTCAAACAGGCTGCAGCCATGCTGATATGTTCTGTGACTGTGGAAAGAATCTGAGAAAGATGACAGAAATTGGATTAGAAAAAGAGAAAAGCCCGAGGGAACATTTCTAGGCAAGGATCTAAGGGGGAACAGTAGAAAGTTTCCACAATAAAAAGGAGACAAAGGGTAAGTGCTGGAGATAACCAAGGGCAGATATGGGATCACAAAGAGCAGTTCTGGCACTGAAACAACTTCATTGCTCTAGAATGATTTAGAAAGACACAGCCAGGTGGAGGTGCCTATTCCAGAAAGCGCTCCCTACTACGACTTTGCTAGAATGGCATTCCAGAGCCTCTTTTCCAACAAGCATTCAGATCAGCTAAGGAATTTACAGACCTAGCACGCTCTTCATGGAGCACAGACTGGAAAAGGAGGGACTTTCTGTTTGCTACCCCATCATTTTCAAAGAAAGGTCAGAGAAAATGAAAAGAGAATTTAGATCTCTCAAGTGAACCCCTTCAATTGCTAACTCTGCTACCAACTTGCTGTCTGACCTTGAGGAGGGAGGTCATCACTTCTCTGGGCTGTGGCAGCCTCATTTTTATTCCAATTCTAAAGTATTCACTGTCCCCATATAGCAATCTAAACAAAGGGTAACAAAAAATCATGATTAGGCATGCCCAGTCTTACTCTCAAACACCAATTTTTTTGAGAATTAAGTATTAATTCCACCCCACATGATACCCTGCCATTAAAACTTGAGAATATCAAAACTTTTTCCTTCTAAATGGAGAGCATTCTTTCAAGTCATCTCTTTAACCCTCTGCATGTTATAATAAAGTGACCATGATAATTCTGGAAGGAAGGGTAACATAAATTAAAACAATAGAAGTACTACAATTAAGTATCCTAGTATTTTTATTAGGTCCAATTTTGAACTATTCATTTATCTGCTCCACAGGAAAACCTTTCCCATAAAAAGTAGAAATCCCCCTCAGGATTGTTTTACAGTGGAAACCCAGAGGAGAAAAATAATATATTATATTGTTTCTTCAAATTTCAGCTAAGCGTCACTGTATTCCTTCACTTTGGCATTTGTTAGAATCAATACAGAAACCAACACACAGCACCGTGTTGCAAATTTTCCTAAATAGGACTTTGGGCACCAATTCAGGGAGCCAATACCTTAAAAAGATGGGCCATGGCACATGAAGACCATAAAAAGAAATCACTCATCTCTTGGGACATTTTTCCAAAACGAAGTCAGCACATCGTCAGTAGAAAGAATGAACTCTTAATCTCATGATGATTTATCTGACAAGTAAATTTTCCTGAGGTTCATTAAAAAATTGACCAACATTTGAAATGGGGGATCTACTGCCAAGCTCCCCGACTCCCATGCCCAACATATGATGTCCTTTTAGGAACACAATAGGGCACTATATCTCAAGGAAAGTCTCTTTTCCTGTTTTTTTTTTAATCCCCAAAGCATTAGGAAAAGGAGTGTGTGCATAGGGAACTTTAGTTTCAAATGCATTTTCCCATACTTTGCTTAATTTGATATTTATTGTAATCCTGTAAGGTTTAAGGAAGTTACTAGTCCCTCTGATTCTCAATGTCTCCTTTGATAGATAAGAAAAAGCAAACGACTTAAGATGACACAGTAAGCAAGTATTAAGACTAGACTAGAAGTTTGGACCTATTTTAGCCGCAAAAAAATTTGTGTCACCTTGGAAACAAATACTGTGTCCAAATGGCTTACTAAAGCCCTAGTTATCATATTCAACAAAAATGTTGCATGTGACTGCTATATACTAGACCTTTTCCAGGACTAGACTCAGCAATGCAATGCTCTGATCTTACTTCTTTAAACTTAAATAACCCCGAGATCAAGAAACATATGATGTGTAGTAGGCATGAATATAATACTTAAATTCAGTCCTGCTCAGGCTTTAGAAAATTAAACCTAGCCTCAATTAAACTGAAAAATAAAAATAATAAAGATTTGTTTGAGAAAAACTTGGTTTCTGAAAAAACAAAATTAAAACTGTGAAGCAGAATTAATAGTACTTACCTCTGAAATCTGGAAAAACAGAAAAGTGGGTAGGTAGAAATATGATTATAATCCTCAAGTTGGCAACCAATTACTATCTTTCTCCATTGGAGAAATAAGAGGACAGGAACCTGTACCGAAGCTGGAAGAGATTTCAACTAGCTGAGTAATTTTTGACAGTAATGTCACTAAACTAAACTAAGCACAAAGCAAGGAGTGTATGTTTGGAGTTAGAGACCAGAGTTCAAATCCCAGCTCTGCTACTAAGTAAGTGACTTTGAACCAATTTTATAATCTCTCCATGCTTTAACTCTCTCACTGTAAAAGGGTGAGATTATCACTATCTCACCAAATCTTATGAAAATTAAATGAGCTATATATGTAAAGTCTAAGTACCTGGCACATAAACAAACATTCAATGAACAACAGCTTCTATCTGAAAAAGCAGGAGTAGGAGGCGGTGGAAAAGTCCATTAAGGGATGATGTACTGGTCAGAACAGGGTAGGTAACGCTGCAGAAACAAACACCACCAAAGTCCCAGTGGCTTAACACAACTAAACTTAACTTCGTGCTCCCATAAAGCCAACTGCAAGTCTGAGTGAAGAGTCCATGTACAACTCAGTATCCCAGGCTGCCTGGATTTCCACCTCAAATGTTCTTCCCCAGCGCCACACGCCAAGGCAGGAGAGCACAGAGAAATGCATACCAGCTGTCCCGTGCTTCTGCCTGGGAGGGACCCAATCACTTTGGCTCATTTTTTTAATCACCTAAAGCAAATCATACAGACCTTCCCAAATTCAAAAGGGTAGGAAAGTATAATCCTTTATTATGTCTAAGAAGGAAGAGAGAACCAGAAATATGCATCTTGAGGTGAATAATGTTTACTTTGGTTAGGCTCTCAACATTTTTGTGAAGTCCTAGACTCTTCCCTGTGACCCTCCATGTTAATGATACTAGCTTACAGTCACTGCTTGTATGTCCTATCACATCTTTCAAACTTTTCCTCTGCTGAAAATGACCTAAGCTTTGCAAAAGACCTATCTGATTTGTGATTCAAACCCACTCAAGCAATCAAAGGACATAGACTTTTTTTTATCCCAAAACATTACACTACAGAAATAAAAATTGAAGTGCGCATACACGCCAACTTTGTAGAAATACATCGAATAATTTTATTAAATTCCCTTTAAAACTGGAAGGGAAAAACTAGTGCAGCTGATCAGGAACAAATCTGCACCAAGTTCCTATTAACTGCATAAACTTAGACCACCAAGAGGAGGGAGAGAACAGGGTGGGTCATATGATTGGGGGATTTCAAATAAGCTTCTGCTAAATGAGCAGGTTCTTCAGAAAGCCCAGGAGTTGGTGCCTGCATTTCAGAGGCATAAAAGAGAATGGCAGAAGACGTGACTGCCGGCCAAAGCGGCAGAAATAGGCAATCAGCCACAACCACGTGGGCTCCTCGGCGTTCTTTTCCTGGAGGCACACCGCAGCACTGGGGCCTTGGAAAGCTGCCGAGTGGGAACAAACAGGGACCACGAGTTGCGAGGGATTGTTCCTGTCAAGCTTTCCCAGAAACATTTCAGTTAGATCTGAAGTCTGAGAGTTCGCCCTGGGCATTTTATGTCACAAAGGGTAGGACAAACTCTCAAAAAAGGTTTCTCTGCCAGGCCTCAGGGTTTTGCCTAGAAGCAAGCAAAAATCTTGGCTTCTGAATCCAAATGCTGATCCAGACAAGCCTGCTGTGGCTGTCGCTGAACACCTCCAGAGATACTCAACTCTTTCCTTCCCACACCCCTGCCTGGACCCTTCCTTTCCTCAGCCCAAGAAATTAATTCACTTGTTGGTTCTTCCGTTTTCTTCTTCCCTCTCATTTTCCCTCTGCCCTCGCACAATCCTGGAATCCCTGTCTCCTTCAGATAACACTGCCCGGATTCTAACCAGGAAGGCTGGCTTCCGGCAGCAGGAGCAGAGCGTCTTTTACCTGCCCATCCTGATATCGGACAACGGTCAGCCAGTGCTGAGCAGCACGGGCACACTGACCATCCAGGTGTGCAGCTGTGACGACGGCGGCCACGTCCTGTCCTGCAGCCCTGAGGCCTACCTGCTCCCGGTCAGCCTGAGCCGGGGCGCCCTCATCGCCATCCTGGCCTGCGTCTTTGTCCTTTTAGGTGAGTGAATGGTGCCTTTTTATTCTGTGGGGACCTGCACGTGCTAACTTAGATCTACCATTCGGCTACCCTAACACAGCTGATTAGCCCTAGTTTTCCACACTGTGCTTATTGAAAAGGTGGGAGAGAAGGCTAGGAAAAAGTAAAAAACAAAACAAAACAAAAAAGGAGGTTATGGCCTCTTTGGCAACATCAAAGCACATATATTTATCAAGCATCTACTATGGGCCAGGGCACCCTTCTGGGTGCTGAGATTAAGAAGACAGACATGTCCCAGCCTTCACAGAGCTTATTTCAGAACAAAGTTCATTCATCTTGACATCACAGAATCAAAATGAGAATTTTGAACAAGATATGATGATCACCTCTTCTAATTCCTTCATTTCAGATAAGTAGTAGCTAACTCACAAAGAGGCAGCAGGCCCAAGGCCAAATGTCAGAGGCAGAGTCAGGACTGAAATGCAGGCAAGCCCTACACCATACACTCCTGTGTCTGGGCAGTAAGGCCCTTCCCCTAAATGTTCACCCCCAGATTCTGGAGGTAGTTAAGTGTTACAGAGAAGGGAAAAGGCACAGGATATCCTGAGGGGACAGGAGACAAGGGTAGGTGCCATTCTGCACAAGCGTAGTCAGGGCAGGCCTCACTGACAAGGAGACCTTTGAGCCAAGATCTGAAGGAAGTGACACAGCTCTCTCTCGAATAAGCTGTTTGTGGGCATTGGCCCCCCTCCCAAGCACTGTGGCCATCTCACAGGGGCCAGTAAACATTCTAAATCCTTGGATCCTTGGATTAGAGAGAATTGTTATGGTTTCTGGTCCCTGTCTGTATTGACAAATAAATAATCCTCGCAATTCCCTGAGTGTCCATAAGGTGGCACTGGGAGTCCTTGAGTGCCTAACAGGCTAACCTGTAAGAGGTGTTTGAAAAAAACTTGCTCCTAGAAGTATTTCCAGGCTGGCTGTCCTTACTTCTTTCTACCTTCGGAAAACATCTACGTTCAAAGTTCGTCCTGGTCCATAAACAATAGAAGGAGCCATTGTTACAGTGAGGTTAATTTAAAGACACTGGCAGAGAGGCTCTCAAGTCAGAATAGGCATGCAAGGGGCAATTTATTTTGTGCCTCCCAAACTCATTATGTCATGCCTTTTGACTTACACAGAATAAAGACAGTTTTCAAAAGCTAAACTGAGCAGAGGTCATAAAATCCCTACAGTTTTAGGCACTCTGATTTTTAGGAGTGCACATCCCACATTAAGTGTAATTCGTAAAACCAAGCAAGACTGAAGTTTTTTCAACAAAATACTACATTTTGTGAAGAATTAAATATTAATTTTGCCTTTGAAGATTATTTTTTACGTGTCAAGCTTCTATCTAGTTCCTAGAAAATCTCATAGGCTCTACACACTGTGCCTATAGTACCTGAAGAATAAATACCCCTAGAACTGATTTCTCCCCTGAGGGGGAAGCCTTTCAGTTGAACAGGATCATTTTCCCCAAAATCTGATTTTCAGGGCATGATGCAACACTTTTTATCTAAGCCAGAATCCCTAAAACATAAGACATGCAGCAATCTTGATTTTTCAAGAAATGGACCAGTTTTATAAACCGCCTAATTCTCCATCACCATCACATTTCTAAGCAGCCACTCAAAGACTTTTCTAATTTTGCATTCTAGCATTTTCTAAAATACCACCCTGACGGCTCTAGTGTCACCCTCTGTGAAGGTCTTCCCAGTTCCCTAGGAAGAATTAACTGGCTCTGCTTCTGTACGCTCTCTGCAACACCTGTAACCCTATAGCAGCCCTTATCACTGCCTGACTTACATTAATCACCAGTGTCCCTAATCTACTTAAATTGCAAGCTTGTAAGAGCAGAAATCATGTCACACTCAACGCTGTTTCCCCATTGCTTAGCACAGTGCCTAAGACATATTTGACCTTAGTGACCGCTTACCGAATCCCACAAGCACAGACGTTCACCTGGAATCCCATTTCTCTAACCTGCATCCATTCAAATCACATCCCAGTCTCCCATGTTGAGTTCAAGGCCCCATTTCCTTAAAGCCCTAATAGGGCATTTGTCCGAAATCCCACTCCTGCAGCCTATGATTCATATTTCTGCACACAGAGAAAGTATATGAAGGGAAATATTTCTTATATATCAATTTTGTCACCCAAGCTATTCAGGAAGGTATTAGGTATTAACATCTCTAATTGCAATCTACAAAGAGTATTCTAGATTCAAATTTTAACAATCATTATCATGAGTATTTTTAGCCAGTCCATAATCTTACTAGGCATACAACTGTACTCCGTTTTTACCCCCCTTGGATAAACTGGGTTTTATTTTGCAGTGTTTTCAAGCTGTCACTGTTCACCAGCTATAACAAACCACACCAGAAAAAAAATCAGTTAACAGTTCTAGCTGAAACTTCAACATACTTTCGGGAAAACATTTTCAGTCACAGAGATCAACAGCTCAGTGGGATTTTCTCTCTCTCTCTCTCTCCTTTAAACCCCAGTGAACACATCCTGGGAAAAAAACAATGGTTGGGATAAAATTTTATTCAAACCTGCAAGGGCACATCTAACAGTGTGGTGCTTCTTTGGTAACATGATGAATTACATAAAATGTCACTCATGGCTCATTCCCTCCCTTCCATGAACACCCTGGGACCCAGAGTCACAATCACCTCTAATGGAAGGGTTTTCTGAAAAATCTGAGTTAATTGGACAACTGCCGTCATTTATGCTCTTTTAATTTCTGGAGGAGGTATAACAATAAGAATTTGGTTATACTTAGCACAGGTGTTTATATATGCATATGCATTAATTATATTTGCCCAGCAGAATCCTATAAAAACGTCAGGGTAAGAAAGCAGGACTCCACCAAATTACTAAGATTTCCACATTATAAGAGAAATTTATATTCGTCCTCATATAGTCAGAAGACATGATCTGATCCTTGGCATATTCTCCACGGCAGGCCTTAGTGCTCTGTCCTTTGTTGGTGGGACTTTCCGCTGTGTGGCTGGGTACCCAGACACACACACACACTTCACACACAGACACACGCACACACTTTCAAAGCAGCAAGCTGATGCGGAGAGACCTGATATGTGGCTTCTAAATAAACCACTTGGAAAAAAAACAGGGCTTCATTTGCCCACACTCTCCATCTGACACGGCAAAATCAATGAGGCGAGGCAGACCCTGTGGGTTCACATATCCAAATGCTGTCCCCGAGCTCCCCACTCAGAAAACTCCGCCCGCACCTGTGGTTAATGAGGAATGGTGACACTCGCGGCACACAAAACCGGGTCTCCTGTCTGAACATCTTGCCCTCCGTTTCCGGCAGTGCTCGTACTGCTCATTCTGTCCATGAGGCGGCACCGGAAACAGCCGTACATCATCGATGACGAGGAGAACATTCACGAGAACATCGTCCGCTACGACGACGAGGGCGGCGGCGAGGAGGACACCGAGGCCTTTGACATCGCGGCCATGTGGAACCCCCGCGAGGCGCAGGCGGGAGGCGCCCCGAAGACGCGGCAGGACATGCTGCCCGAGATTGAAAGCCTCTCCCGCTACGTGCCTCAAACGTGCGCCGTCAGCAGTACCGTCCACAGCTACGTGCTAGCCAAGCTGTATGAGGCCGACATGGACCTGTGGGCGCCGCCCTTCGACTCCCTGCAGACGTACATGTTTGAGGGAGACGGCTCGGTGGCCGGATCGCTGAGCTCCCTGCAGTCGGCCACGTCAGACTCAGAGCAGAGCTTCGACTTCCTGACGGACTGGGGGCCCCGCTTCCGGAAGCTGGCCGAGCTCTACGGGGCATCGGAGGGGCCTGCGCCCCTGTGGTGACGGAAGCCGGGCGGCAGGCGTGCGTCCAAACCCAGACGTCCTGGGCGCAGGCTTCGCGGACGAGGCGCAGCCAATCACGTGAGCAATACCGCGCTGGAGTGCGAGGAGGGGCAGGGCGGATGCAGAGAGCTCCCACTGGATCAGCTTTACTTGGTTAGACTATGGTAGGTAAGAAAAAAGAAAACACAGGAAGAGCGGGCAGAAACTCCAATTACCTCTTTTTCTTTTTAATGTTTGTGACACCGTATTCAATGGCTTGGGATCCAAGGTTAATTTATGGCAAGTTTGGCCTTTTTCTTTGCCATTCACCAAGTCCTTGGTCACTTTACCATCGCAAAGAGGCGTGGTCTTAAGTACGGGCGTGGCGATTGACAGTTCGACTCACATCTTTAATGTTTGTTTAATCTTGCTTTATTTTACATTTAGTAAGAGTTTTCCTGGCCCATCAAGTCACACAAACCAACCCACACACACAAAAAAAACTATGAAAATGTGTTAACTCGGGGAGATTAACCTACTTGTTCTGGGCTGGATGGCGTTTGTTTTAACCCTTTTGAGACGAGGTTAAGGCGAACAGGCCTTGCATGGGGGAATGGGTGGGGAATGGGAGAAAGAAGAGGCATTGACTGTGCCCAAGTTTAATGGCCGAACCAAGAGTTGGCGTTACAACGAATCCAGCTCCGTCAAGTTAGAGTGCGCCACACCTCTCAGCTCTTACTGTGCCCCTGCAAAACTGTTCAGAACGAAACCAGAAAATCCGCCTCTTCTGCACTGTAGATGTCTCTTCCATGTGCCAAATGTGAAGATTAGATGCTACAAATGAAAGCCAAATAAAAAGAAGTATCTGATAAAAGCATGGGTTAGAGGGCTTTCCTAATCTGTGTGAGGTCAATCCAAGGGATGTTTACACACTGTAGATAACCTACTTGAACAAAAATCAGTATTATAGAGAATAAATGGATGTAAGAAAATTACATGTATAAGTTTTGTATATTTGTTAATAATTTTGGTAATAAATATGTACTGCATCTCAGTACCTTAGCACTTCTTTTAATAAAAGTTAAATAGAAGGGAAAGTCTATTGCAAATTTGTTCAATTGCCAAGCAGGTAAAAGATGGCTTTGTGGTCCTGACTTAGCCTCAGGTTCTTGGGGTCGGGTTGATTGCCAACACAAAGGCACAGCAAAGCAGTATGAGGCTGTACGTTCTGTGTCATTCACTGAACAGGTGAACGTCACCGTTCAAACTGTTAAGCCTTTCCTGAACACTCTTCATTCCCCCACCCCTGAAAAGAGCAAAGGATGGTTTGGTAAAAACACAACAGTGAATTTCACCCAAGTTTTTCATTCTGTAAGAGTGTTTAACACACAGCCACCACGGAGGAGGGCACTGTGCTTTCACGTCTGTTCTACTGGCAAATCAAGTATGTACAATTATGTACCAAATATGTACAGATCAACGCCGAATGAGCTCAGAAGGCTGGGACTGTTATTTTACTCACCTTCCCTTTCCCCACAGTATCTAACATAGTCATTTGCATACAGTAGGTGCTTAAGTGCGTGATGGATACATGAAGGAGATCCCTTTCTTTGGCATCCTGTTACTAAAGGATGTTTTACACAATTGTCCTCACACTTGAGGACGAATTGTGAACAAAATAGTTTTCTGCATGACATGGTTATAGCAGTGGCTTTCCAGTATAATGTGTAGACTCACCTGGAACACCTGTTGAAACAATAGCTTGTTGGACCTACCCCCCCCCCCACAGAGTTTCTAATTCAATTGATCTGAAGCAATTTGCATTTCCAACAAATTTCTGAGTGGGTAAGACTGATGGTGCTAGTCCAGGGAGGGCACTCTGAGAACTTGCCTGACCCCAACCCCCCATCCATAGAGTGGTGGTGTGAATCTCTTTTCCAGTATTAAAGGACAGTTTGGCAGAAACATGTTGAGAAGGCAGCGAGGGGTGGGGGCTAGAAGGATGTGCTTTATGCTTTCTTATGTGTTAGACCAAGAGCTAGGCAAACTCTTCAGCCTCAGCCTACTAAACCCTTTCCTCCCAAGAAAGTTAGCTCTCACACATATTCTATGAGGGGCAGGTGTGATGTAAAAATAAATAAACTTAGCAAAGAAAAAAGAATGAACTTTTAGTCCAAACTAGACTCTCTAACACACCAGTTATTTGAATGTGGGCAGGTTAACCCCTACAGCATTCTTCCTGGCCGTCGCTAGCCCTGAGGATTATTTTGTGACTATTTCACCTTGTGTGGCGTGTGTTTAAAACTGGGAACCGCTGTTATCCTAACCACAGGAGGTTACCATGCCCCACATCCTGCAAATGTGGTACCCACGGTACTAGGCATGAAGTGACTAAACAGAAACTCCTGGAGCTCCTTGTCTCTGGAAGGATGTTTAATGGTGTGATACAGGAAGTGCGAGAGAAGCACAGCAGGAGATCCATTTCCACTCACACACCAAATGAAAGGGACTCTTCCCTCCAAAGAGTTTTAATATTCCTTTTTTCACTGACACTGTTTACCACAAAATGTGGTCCCTCTGAAAACATTATCACCACCAGACAGAATACAGAAGTATGATCAGAGAAGATGAGAATGCTGTAAAATCATTCAGCCATTTCTTTGTTAGCAGTTAAGGCAGCTAGCCTGTAATTTACATGTTGGAGAGAAACAGAAGCACCTGTAGCAATCAAATTGATAAGACTGTCTGAAACTGTATTCTGGAAGAAGAACATGAGCAAAGATAATAATTAGCAATGAATTTTCTGTATCAAAAAAGTAGACTATCCCAGCCTCGCAGAGAGCAAAGACAAAGGTGGAGTGTTTCACAGAAGAAAGAATCTATAGATCCTGAAAACAAAATTCAGACCAGCGAAAACCAGTGCTGGCACATTGATTATGGGTTATTACCAGTTCACTAGTGATTGGAACTAGACCTTGATGTCAGAATTCACAGTATATTCTTTTTAGTGGTGGGACTACATGAACATTTGTAAGTATACCTTAAAGTAATTCTTTTTGCAGATGAATTCATTCTCAAATCCATTTGTCATCTCAATTATAGAGTCAAAGAACTTTCAAGGTATTTTTATGTTAAGTATCTTGATTTAGGAGGCTTCTGCTATATTCTAAGGGTCACGATTCTGATAGACTGGACAAAACTAGATCAAGGAATCCTCTTTTCAAAATGATCTACTGATGTGGACATATCTATTTCTTGTGATTCATGTTGTGCAAAACACAAAAGTACTAATTTATAGTATGTGTGGTAAACTACAACATTAACCCAAAACACAGTTTTCTTAAATCCTTCTCCCAGGGACAGGAAGCTAACCTCCACATGTCTGGCCACATTCTTAGTTTTGTAAGGATTGTTCATGGCTGATGAGGGGGTTTCTTCCACTCCAATGCTTTAGCTACTGTGGCTAGCTTTCTGTGTACCTGTGATGACACGGGCTACTTCCCATACCAGAAAGCTTTACACCACTTCTCTGAAAGCCAGTAAAACTACCTATGAATCTTTACTAATTTTTCAGGAGGGCTGAATCCTAGTTTTCCTTTTATTATTTCCAATTCTTCCCCTTCCTTCTCACCTGTTTGGTTATCATTGCTGAATAAATAGACACTCCAGACTTAGTGATATAAAAGGACAACGACTTTGCTCAGAGACTCTCGGGGTTAGATTCCAGAAAGGAAATATCAATGACACCTCCTATGTGTCAGAACCTTAGTTGGGGTAATTTATCAAAGGTTTGCTCACCTATATATCTAGCAGTTGGTGCTGGCTATTAAATAAGACCTCAGATGGAGCTGTCAGCAAGGCCTCCACACGGCTGCTTGGGCCCCCTCCCTTCATGGGAGCTGGGTTCAAAGCGTAAACATAGTAAGAAAACCAGACAGGAGCTGAATCACCTTTTATGACTTCAGAAGTCACACAGCATTACTTCCACTGTTGTCACAAGCCTCCCATAGTGAAGATGAGGAAACTTAGACTTCCCCTCTTAATGGGAAGAGTGTCAGAGCTACATTGTAAGAAGAAATAATGTGACCACTGCTGAAAAATTGGCCACATCAGCTTTCCTTTTCTTCTGTGCTGCCTCCTCCCAATATTCCAGGATTCCCTTTGGGTTCCATTCACCATTTCCTTTCTCTCTTCCATTCCTCCTCTTCTCTGTAGAATACATTCTTGTTCTTTAGTTATATTATTCTTTTCTGAAATTCAGTGTATCCCTACCATATAGTACTTTCAGAAGTAAATGAGTATTACATGAGAACACCTAATATCTAACACATACCAGGCATATATTTTTATTGAGCACAACATACAAGAAACCAAACCTATTTAAAGAATACAATTTAATAAGTTTCAACATATGTGTATACCCATGAAGCCTACACCACAATCAAGATAGTGAATATGTCACCCCCAAGTTTTCTTGTACCCCTTTGTAATACCTCCTTTCCATCCTTGCCTGCCCCCCGCCACCAACTCTAAGCAACCACTGATGCACTTTCTATAGATTCGTTTGCATTTTCTAGAGTTTTATATAAATGGAATCATGCAGTATGTACCTTTTTTGTGGAGGGTAGGGGATATCTGGCTTCCTTCTTTCAGCGTTATTTTGAGATTCACCCATGTCATTGTGTGTATCAACAGTTCATTGCTTTGTTGCCAAGTTGTATTCTATTGCACAGACATATCACATGTCACACCTCATTTATTCATTTACCTATTGGTCTTCTCAGGCTGCTGTGACAAAACACCATGGACTGGGTAGCTTAACCAACAGAAACGTACCTTCTCACAGTTCTGGAGGTTGAAGTACAAGATTGGGGTGCCGGCATGGATGGTCCTGATGAGGCCTCTCCTCCCGGTTCACAGAGTGCTGCCGCCTCGTTGTGTCCTCACGTAGAGGGGAGAGCAAGTGAGCTCTCTGGTGTCTCTTCCTATCAGGATACTAATCCTGTCAGATTAGCGCCCCGCTCTAATGACCTCAACTTAACCTTTATTACCTCCTCACTCCAAACATAGTCACATTAAGGGTTCGGGCTTCAACATATGGATTTGATGGAGACAGAATTCAGTCCATACCAATTCATATGTTGATGGACATTTGGGTTGTTTTCAGCTTTGACTATTACCAGTTAAGCTGCTGTGAACATTTGTGTATAAGTCTTTGTATGGACATATATTTTCATTTCTCTTGGGTAAATACTTAGGAGTTGAATGGGTGGAATCATATGGGAGATATATGTGGAGGTTTTTTTCCTAATGGTGAAACTGTTTTCCAATGTCTGTTTACCCTTTTGCATTCTTTTTTTTTTTTGGTGTCATTAATATACACTTACATGAACAACACTGTGGTTACTAGATTCCCCCCATTATCAAGCCCCCACCACATACCCCATTACAATCACTGTCCATCCGCATAGTAAGATGCTATAGAATCACTACTTGTCTTCTCTGTGCTATACTGCCTTCCCTGTGCCCTCCTCACCACATTATGTGTGCTGATCGTAATGCCCCTATTTTCCCCTTATCCCTTTTGCATTCTTACAAGTGCATTAGAGTTCCATTTCCTCCATATCCTCACCAACGCTTAGTATGGGCAGTTTTTCTCATTTAAGTCATTACCATAAGGTGTTAGAGTATCTCACTGTGGTTCTAATACCCTAGGGACTAATAATGTTGACCATCTTTTCATGCACTTATTTGCCATTCATTTATCTTCTTTGGTGGAGTATCCAGATGCAATTGCCCATTTTTTAACTGCGTTGTTTTTTTCTTATTGTTGAGTTTTGATTATTTCCTTTTATTTTCTGAATACAAGTCCTTTATCAGTATATGCTTTACAAAGATTTTCTCCCAGTCTGTGGCTTATCCTTTCATTCTCTTAATAATGCCTTCTGAAAGGCATGAGTTTTTTATTCTGATGGAATCCACTCCACCAATTTGTTCTTCAACAGGTTGTGCTTTTGGTGTCATTTCTAAGAAATCTTTGTCTACCCAAGGTTACAAAGATTTTCTTCCATGCTTTCTGCTAAAACTTTTATGGTTTTCACATTTAGGTCTACAATCCATTTTGAGTTTACTTTTGTAGATTGTTAGGTATGAATTAAAGCTCTTTTGTCCTTTTCTTCTTTCTTCTTTTTTGGCATATGATATCCAATCATTTTAGCTCCCTTTATTGAAAAAGACTATCCTTTTTTTCCCTGCATTGTCCTAAGACTTGTCAGTTGAGTTGTATCTGCCCAAAAGATATGTTCAAATCCTAACCACCCAATACATGAATGTGACCTTACTTGGAAATAATTGGGTCTTTATTTACGGATATAGTCAAGCTGAGAAGTCATACTATATTATGGTGGCCCCAAATCCACTGGCTGGAGCCTTTATAAGAAGGAAATTTGGACACAGGGACAGACACAGGGAGGAACTTCCATGTGACATCTGAGGCAGACAATGGAATGACAGAGCTCCAAGCCAAGAAGCACAGAGGCCTGGCAGGAACTCGCCTTCAGAGCCTCCAGAAGGAACCACCCCTGCCCACACCTTGATTTGAGACTTCCAGCCTCCAGAACCGTGAGACAGTAAGTTTCTATTATTTTAACCCCAAGTTTGTGCTAATGTGTCATGGCTGCCCTGGAAATCAATACAAACCTTATACAGTATATTTTTTAAAGACCCATTTTAACATAAAAATAAGTAAGAATCCTTCATGTGCCTCCATCACTTTGGCTGCATCTATGACACATACACCAGTTCACTTATTAATTAGTTAATTAGTATGTTCATTTATGGGATGTTTTTTACTTCAGCGCAGCCAGCGCACATGTTTCAAGGAGGGAGAGGCCTCCGGAGACGCCCTGCGGTCCTGCAGCACACAGGCAGTCTGGCCTCTTCCCCAGCCCACTGGCAGCATCTGAGCAGCATTCAGGGCTCCAGGCAGGGGTGAGGGAAGAATGAATCGCCGGACACTTGCATTCATATGACCCCACAGACAGGGGCGGTGCACAGAGGTTGCCAAGAACAGAGAGAGGCACATGCTTGCTGAATGCAGTAGGAGCCCACTGGTCCTCAGGCGCCACAGCAGAAGGACAGGAGTCAGAGGGGTGCCCGACGCTCTGCGGCAATGTGGAGCATATGTTGCATGCTGTGAATGCCCCCGGAGCATGACCCCCTTGGCAAGAGCTGCACTGCAGAGAGACAAAATTAACCTTCAAAGAGCAGGCGGCATGGTTTCCTTCTGTCTCCTGTGCTTGGCTTTTCCCCGCGGCCCCAGGAACCTGATGCTGTTCTCTGTGTTTCCCCGCCAGGCCCGTATGTAGTGTGATTCCCTCATCCTAACTGCTGTGCTTCTCCAGCCTGCCGATGGGCACTGTCTGACCTGGTGTCTGCCTCCGGGATCAGCCTCATCGACCTCTAATTGTTACACTTGCCAGTGACTTCTTGGGACTGACTTTTGGACTGTGTGATGGTTGGTGCCAAAAATGAGTTTCTCAAATGAGCGGCATTACTTGAGGAAAAATATTAATTACATCCAGGAGAGGACACAGGGCCTCATGAGCATGCTCCAGGCCGGCCTCACTGCTGCTGAGCTGCAAAGTTTAGGAAACAAAAGAGAGAAGGGAACTCCCAACTATTGAGCACCTACTGTATGCAGACACTGCCAGGGGCTTTCACACAGGGAAGCCTAAGCCGAGCACAGACCACAGACCTAAAACCAGAAAAAGACATAGAGCTGTGTGTAAAATGTAAAATACTCACCTTGAATGTTGAAGCCATTGGTTCCACCAGCAATTATAACAAAAATGAGCTCTGCACACATTCTCAACCACTGACTGTTGATACCCTTTTACACCTGAAGTCCCAGAGGATTGAAGGCTGGCCTCACAGTGGGCAGAGAAGCCGGGTGAGGGCAGCTGGCATGAGTCACCTGAGAAATAGTGAGTGATCATGCTTTCCACGTTCCAGTCTCATGTGCTTTCCTGAAAGTATGCTTTCACCACATCCGTAAGAATCAGAACAAAAATAAGCGTCACTGGATGGGACGTCATTGCCAGGGACTGACACAACCCAGGTTCATCTCTTATCAGAGCAGCAGGAAGGTGTTTCCTGAGGACGCTGGCACACTGCCGTATTTACAGTGTGTCCCTTATCTACAAACTGGGTACAAATTCTCTGTAAACTCAGTGCCACTCACCTCATCCAGACTCCCACATGTCTAAGCATATGCCATGTGCCCCTCAGGCACACTTGGCAAACAGGTTATTTATGGGACTTGGCAGAGAAGTCTTTATGGGGGTTTACAGTCACAGCCTGCATGACAGTACCCGCCATGGCCATGGGCAGGTAAAGTGAACAATAATACATCCAACCTGGAAGGCCGAGTCCTGCTCGTATTTCTAATTATTAAGCGCACCATCACTAGAAGCGTCTCTGTAGCCTGGTTTCCCACGGGGAAGGTAGACTGTTACCCAGGACAGCTCTTTCCTTGTCAACGTAAAACAGCACAAGTGGAGCCTCCTCCAGTGCAATCCCTTTATTCTGAAGGTAAAATAGCAAGGTTTTTTTCTTAACATGGGAGATGATGCTTATTTCTTCTCATTTCAGTGTCACCCTCACCGTGAGTTCACTGGTAAATCTTGAGGCTGCATTAAAATATAACTTACAGATCGTCTTTTCGCATCACCTAAATCCATCCGTCTGCCTCTTGACTAAGCACTTCCCTCTGAGGGAAAAGAGAATGATGGCACCCTCCCATTTTATCTCAAAGAGAAAAAAACAAAAGGAAATTTGAGGTTGCAGAAATAGGAACTCACAGGGCAGAAGAAGTCCCTATAGGCTCCCTCTAGGCAAACACAGACTACACCCAAAAATGCTAATGCAGGAGAAGCATGATCATGTAAATGAGCGTCACATTAATTGTATTACTTGACCATCCTTGGCCAAGTTTTCTAATAAGGTCTAAATGGATAAACTAGATAAATAGCCAGCCTAAGTAGATAGGTTCTTTTTATATCCTTTAGATTAACTAGCACACTTGGGGGCCTAAATTATTGGATACTTAATCATAAGACTATTCAACGGATGACCATATATCCTTTGTTCTCCTATCCCAAGTTTTCGCTTATAAATGGCATGATTACCCATGGTGGTGTCCTAAGAGTTTGCTCAGCAGTGTATTCAGTTGTTTGGTCAATGTTAGACACTATGGGGGAGAATTCTCCCTCTCCAGGCTGAAAGAACAGGGATGTCAATGTGAACTGTGCAGGTGGAGAAATCTGCATTCATAAGGGCTGTTCACAAATACTCCAGCTCTCCTCTTCCAGGCACACAGTAGGCCTGCACTGCTCCACCCTTTATAGTTGGAGCTGGTGATGTGACTGCACAGAGCTAGTGAAACATGAGCAGGAGTCTTAAAGGCCAATGTAGGATTTGCCACATTCCCTGCCCACTGCTACAGTGATCTTTAAAGTCTATGCCCAGATGGAGCCTCTGTCTGCTTAGGTGTCCGAGAGACTCCATGAAGTAGGATCTCCTGCGAGCCTGTAGTCTGAGATAGAAACGAGAGCTGTCCCACAACAAAGACATGAACTTTTGTAGTATTAAGCCACTGAGATCTTGGAGTTACTTAGTACTGTGGTGTAAGTTAGCCTATCCTAATATAGCAGCAACAAGTATTGCTAACTGCTCTTAAGAGAGGAACTAACCAACTGGTGTGACTAGTACGACTGATTGCTCATCAAAAGTGTGTGTTCCCAGGTGTTTTTTCCCATGAGTAAGAATGGATTTCACTGGCCAATTTGCCTTCTTCCATTTCTCAAAATTTACAACACACGTTTTTGAGATTAAAGACATAAAACAGAACTGCACCCAGAGATGCCCAGGCACGGGGGAATGTGGCCATATGACCTGGACACAGACTGGAACTGTGCCAAGGCACACCAAGGATTGCTGGTAACCACCAGAAGCTGGCTGAGAGGCAGGAACAGATGCTCCCTGTGAGGCCCCAAGGAGGAAGTAACCGTGCCACGGTGACTGAGGATGTGCGGCCTCCAGAATGCTGGAATAGATCACTGATGTTTTATGCTCCTGCGTTTGGGGCACTTTGTTACAGCAGCACAAGGGAACTAATACAGTGACTAATTGTATATTCCACTACTCCTTAGCCTGCTTGGCATTTTTACGATATCTTTACAATGGTCTGTGCATTTCTGTACTTTAAACCTCCATGGTTTCCAGGCCTCTTCCCCAGTGGAGTAAAATAGAGTATGAGGACTAAATGTTTCTTTAGCCAAATAAGCCTCATCGAGATCAGAAGAAATGTCTTCTTTGTCTTTTAATCCCTCCTCTAACACCGTCTCAGAACCTAGCACAGCAGGCCTCCAAAATATTTGTTTAGAAAATTACAGAACAAACATTGCCATTATTCCTATTCTTCTGCACCACCCTAAACAGTGATTCAGGACAATTGAATTACTAAGGTTGTTAGTGTTGGCTCACTTCACGGCCAGTTACCAAACAATACACTGAGTCACTCTGGTAGCCAATCTAAATCAGCCCATCCATACATGGGGGCCAACTCTTCCATGGTCCACCAGTGCCATTCCCATCAATGATTACATCTGGTCAAGCCAAGGAACAGCCAGTCACAAGAGCCGGGCTTGGCGTATTGGAAGTAACACAGTATCATTAATCACTGAGGCCAGAACAAGACAACCTAACACTTAAGAGGCAAAAGTAAAAGTTAACCTGAAAAAGTGAGACTCCATGAAAATACAGCCCTACCGTCAATGGTTGTATGCACACACTGTATCCCTCAACAGGATTTCTGTTTATTCATTTGTTATTTGTTTTAATGAGTTGGCTCACAGGTAACGTATCTGCTGGCTTCCATATATGCTTGCATTTCTTTCCAAGCATAAGGCAAAGCCAGTTTTCTCATTTGGGCTTGGGAAGGAGTCCTAATTACCTTAAGAACCAGCACATTTCAATCTCATGAGGACTGATTTCACTGTGTTGAAATGCAACCAACACACAGATTTCTGTCTCACACACAGAGGAAGCCAACAGAAGGTCTTCCAAACTACTTAATGCCTGGATGCCCTCCAGCAACTTCATCACTTGAAATCATATCCCTAATAGGCAAACAAATGGCCCTTGAAGCATCCCTTTTACCATTGATCTTCCCCATTTGTGGTATTTGGGATGTTTTAATTAGTTTGGTTTTTTATCATTCCTTTAAGTATCTCAAGGCATCTGCTGGCATCCCACAGCTCTCAGGAGGACAGCCCCTTCCCTAGAGGTGGCTAGGAAATCTATATTCACTTTCAAAGTTCTATGGCTTTCTGAGACAAACAGTTCATCTTTTTCTTTCCTTTCCACCCCTGATCACTAACTGTTTAAGGGCTTAGCTAGTTCTCGGTACCCTAATCCACAGTAAATCTGAAACAAGGGAGTTATCCACTGAAGGCTAGACTGTGGCCATTCCTGTGCCTGTATCAGGAATGGACTGGTCACGAACTAGCTGGTGATCCACACTGGGTTCCAGAAAAGGCCCCAAACGTCTCAGCATTTCCCCCACAGATCCTCAAAGCAATGCAAAGTACCTGAGGGAGATAAAACCCTTTTATGAAGAGACTTTTCCCACTACAGCATTGGTCAGGGCCCTAGAGTGACAACCATTTTTGTAAAGTCAGGAAGAGAAGGGCTCTGGTGGTACCTGGGTAGGCACAGAACCCAGAGCTAGAGGGGGATCCAAATAGAGTAGAGGGCAGAGTCCTCCCCTCTGAGCAGACACACATGGTTATCCCCATCGCTGAAATAAGACATCTGAGTCCCTTGAAGAATGGTACCCTGCTGAGCAGCACAAAGGCACTAGATACTTGAAAAATCATATGAGTAGAGGGCAGAAGAGAATAGGAAAGCGCAGTGGGAAGGCATGAAAATGTACCTGGCTCCTTCACGGGACACCCAGGGTCGTCCCCCCGTGTGAAAATGCCAGTGCCTCCTGCAAACGTAACACAGTAAGCCACCACCAGTTATGGCCCCGAAGAGCTGAGACATGAAAGAGGTGTTTGCGGGAGGCGGACAGAGGTTTCTGGCCCCAGGGGCAGCACTGGGGTGAGAAACAGAGAGAGTCAGAGACACGGAGGGAGAAATGGGGAAAGAGCAACAGTAAAGCTCTTCTTCCTGCTTGGAAGCCAGTGCCTGCTGGGATTTTGTTCCTGCATTAGGAGACGTTGTTTGATGAGTAGTAGGGGGACAAGGTGGCCAGAAGGAAGTCAAAGCAGAGCAGAAAATCAACAAGTCAAAGATATTCTGTGCAGAATCCAGCGTTCCCAAACCTCTACGATCAGAGGTGTGCGGTTACACCCCTGGACCTGACCCACCCCGTGGGGGACCTGCTACGCATTGGTCAGGAGGATCTGCAGCCAAGGAACATAGTGCACTCCTGGAGCAGAGGCTTCTTTTTCTCACACACATGAGCTCCTGTGTTGTAGGGGACTTGGCAGTGTCAGGGCCAACGTCACGGCAATCGTCACGCCGCAAGATGGCAGCAGCAGCTTCAGGGGGCAGATCTCACACTGTGTTCATCCGCAGGAAGGCAAGGACCTGGCCGGGAAAGGTTCTCTTCAGGACCTTCCTCTTACCCAGGAGGAAAAACAACCTTTTCTAGAAGGTCCTGGTAGATTCTTTATATTCTTGTTGCTCTATTTCTTGGTCCCGACCTTAGAGAATGCGCCCCAATTCCCTAAAATTAACAGATCCCACCTGACGCCTGTCCCAAATGGGTGACCCCTGCTCCTTCCCCTGGGTGTGGAAGATGGGGGCGGTGGCTTTGGAGGTGCTAACCTCTGTCACTGATGAGATCCCAGGGTATACAGGGTGCTGCTGGATCAAAGCACAACCGTCAAGACCAGCACAAGCAAGAGGCTGCCGGACCTGCCAGTAGAGGAAAGCATCCATCCCAGACACGCATCCTCTCCAAGTTTAGAAGCAAGAACTAGCCCTCCCAGAGGCTCCTTTGAAATTACTAGGAAATTAGAATTAGACTTTGTGCCTCTCCTAAGCCTTTCATCCCGGGAGCTCAGGGCACTTGCCTGCATCGCTCATTAATCTTCACAACACCAATTGAGGCAACCAGCATCTATTGTCATCTCTATTTTCACAATAAAGGAACTGAGATGCAGGTACAGGTTAATGATTTGCCTGATGTCATATTCTCAGGAAGTCACCAGCAAGCTAGGGATGGGACCAGAAGTGATGGGAAAATAGCTACCCCAACTCACTGAAGACCCTGGACAAGTATGTGGAGGTTTTTATTTACCCACAGAGCGTGAGTCCAGAAAGGTGACAGGATGGAATCATGGCAGAGCTCTGGGCAAGAGGTAAGAGGAGTAGAGTGCAAGCCATGATTCACTGGCCAGGCAACCTTGGGCAAGTCACCTGCACTTTCTGTAACATCTACCCCATCTAAATCACTCAGCTGTTTCGAAACAAAAGGAATGTTTCAACAGAAAACAAGTAAGCTAGGACATGTTGCAAAAGCTAAGTCAATTGAGAGAATCAGTACAATCAACATTTAAAATCAGCCTGCTGCTCTGGGCTCTCGACAATCCCAAACTGCAACCAGACAATTATACAGGACTCTTCCTAGATGACCAAGAGGAGCCTGTTGCCATTCACTGTGCAGTGAGCCTTTTTCAGCACATATTGAATGGAATATGCTACCCGGGATGCAGGCATAACTAGGTGGGTGACCCATGTCCTCCAGGAAATACAGTCTGGCAGAAAAGACAGAAAAATGAACCAGTTATTTCACTGGGAAGCAAAATGAAATAAGACTTATAAAAGACAAGGAGGTCAAACGGCAGAGGGGTGGGAGATGGGCCAGGGGAGGTTGGGGCAGCCAGTGGGCTGGGGAGGCAGGTATGG
The DNA here is from genome assembly GCF_040802235.1 of Manis javanica. NCBI lineage: Eukaryota > Metazoa > Chordata > Mammalia > Pholidota > Manidae > Manis > Manis javanica. The sequence continues at coordinate 112,681,218 of NC_133164.1, forward strand.
AGAGGGGACGGTGCATAAAAGCTGAGACAGGAAAATGCCTTAGCTCTTCTTTTACTTCGGCTGCATCCATCATTCTCCCCTCTGAGAACAGCAAAGTCAAAGTGGTAGAGCAACAGAGGCTGAAGCCTGAATTTGCTTTGGTTAACATCTGGCGGCAAGGATATCTGCAGGGCACACATTTCCTCCGCGCCCCCTGGATGCGGCTCTGCTAGCAGTGTTTCTTTCGGCCACAGGAGGGCGCGTGTTCTCCTCCGCTGGTTTCTTCATTGCAGCAAGAGCTGCTCAGCTGGGGCTGCTGGCGTCGTGCCTCCAAGCACCTGCCTCCTAGAAGCACTGAACCAACAAACAGCGGGGGAACCTGGAACCCGGGCTCACAGGCACACCCAACGTCCAACAACATTTTATCTTTTTCAAACGAGCCAGTATAGACATTCAAAAACAAACAATTACTCTCCCATCAACATCCCGATGTATGTTGTTAGGACATGTAAGTAATCCCTAGAAAATTCCCAGACAGCGCGCTATTGGAAGACTGTCTGAAATAAATAAGCTCTGATGCATCAGGAGGTGGAAATAGCTTCTGTGGCTCTGGCAGCGAGATCCTCCTTGTCCCAGGCTTAAAACAGGGTGGTAACCAACTGACACAGGACACTGTCCTTCTCAGGGACATCTAGTGTGGTGCTAAGGGGGCCCAAGAAAGGAGGAGAAAGGGGCTTCCAGGTCTGAGACACTACCAGAAAGGGAAAGCAGTCACCTTTCATTTATTTTGTTTTGACCGTTAAATATTAAAATACCTGAAGGAAGGAAGCTATCCGGGCTGGCTCTGCAACGGAAGGAATTCCTAAATTGCACGAACATGGCTAGTCCCAAAGTCCCTTTGTTCTCTCCTGTAAACAGACCCACCCACCACCACCCTTTATTATTTCTCTCCAACGAATTGGAAAGGTTGGAAAATAAAGTGGGATGAAGCACTTGCAGCCAAACAGGAGCCTTTCATTTAAAACTCCCCCTCAGCATTAATGGAGGGCTGGATGTGTGTTTTTGCCTCCTAAAAGTAAGTAATTCCATGATTTTGGGTTAGCCATTGGATTGGAGTAGCTTTTTGGGTAGGAACAGCCTAAATTTTCCTAAACTTCAAGATACACAAGAACTATCACAACATGTAAAGACAAAACTTACCAGCAGGCTAAAATTATCCCCTTCTCCTAAGGGAAGAGGAACCTCAGATTGTGAAAAAGATTTTCAAAACAACCTAATAGCTACATAGTAACATCCAAAAAAAGAATTTAAATAATCTGAGAGATGCTTGAGCTAAATCCATAACTTGTTCCAGGATATTTGTCAAGCAACATACCCCAAAATGTATTGTATATATTCATAGGTAGTGTCAAATAAATGCACTTACCACCACCACCACCACCACCACCACCATTATCAGATAAGCAGTTAACCAGCTAGAGGGGGTCTCTGACAGAGCACATAGTTAAAAGTTTCTAACCCCAAATTTTCCCCTTTATTTGCTAAGCCTGAGTCCCATTGTTTGGCACACTTGCTGGGACATGGATTGCCTTTGTGTTACTGACGACATTAGAGAAAATCTCTCTCCAGTCCCTCCCCATGTAGAACACTATGGATTAAATCTAAACCAGATTGTAGGTAGAATGTTTCCCTCTGTAAAACTGGGCTGAATCTTTTTCTAGGGACATCTCTAAGGATGCTATGGGCTAGGATGATAAACAATGATTCATGTGGCTTCCATAGTGGCCATACCCTCGCCATAAGGTTTATTCTTCTGAAAGCACAACCAATACCACCTGCTCTAAGGAGATTTGAAGCCAGAAACAGAGAGGAAAATAAATTTGAAGAATAAAGATTTATGTGTCAACTCCACTCATCTACAGCACCCAGTTGTTTGTGTCAAATACTAGCATAGGTGCTGCTGTGAAGATAATTTTGTAGATGTGATTAAGATTTATAATCTATCAGTGGACTTTCTGTAAAGAGGACTACCCTCAATAATGTGGGTGGGCCTCATCCAATAAGTGGAAGGTCTTATGAACAGACACTGAGGTTTACTAGAGAAGGAATTCTGTCTCAAATCTGCAACATCAGCTCCTACCTGTATTTTCAGCATGCTCGTCCATGCTACAGATTTCAGACTTGCCAGGCCTCACAAATGGAGTCAATTTCTGAAAATCTATGTGTATGTGCTTATATTTACAATTCTGTTTCTCTAGAGAACTATGACTGATACAGATTTCAAGTGAATCTATTTTATTTTTAAGGCTATCTAAATTAAAACAATGAAGAGATACTCAGAAATACTATTTTATATGATAGTAGGCACAGCATGGACTTCTGATTTTGTTTGGACACCCAGACCCTCCAAGCAGCCCACCCACATAACTGGAACCTGACCTGACCCCACTTCAGGGGTGGTCTTGATTGGCCGAAGGGTAATATGTTCCCTTGCCAGGGACTGGCTCATGGGGGAGGGTCACGTGATACAGTAAGGGCCAATAAGATACAGAAAGAGGTTTGGACTTCCAGTAAGGATTGTCCTTTTTCTTCTGAGGGGCTTTTCAGGAGCACGTATTATCTCTGATGTTGGGGAACAAGGAAGCAGTTAGCCCGGGGTTGGCACTGGCAACTGCCCCAGGGTGGGAAATAACCTGGGGTCCTGATGATTCTGTTGGATCCACCAGCTCTAAAGCCTGCACTGACTCTGGGCTTCTTTTAAGTGAGCCAATACATTTTTTATTGTGCAAGCCAGTTTGAGCCTGGATTCTTGTTAATTGCAGTCAAAGGACCAAGTTTTCTTGCCCTTAGTTTCTTACCTATAAACTGGGACAACAGAACTAGATAACCTAAGACCTTCTCAAACTCAGTATGTGTGAACTGCACATTCAGGCACTGATACTAAACGTATTTGCCAATTACTGTTTAGAGAATCTAAATATTACTATAGAGACATTTCTAAATATGCCTAATTTTTAGAAACTCGTGGATTATGAGTATAATTTGATGCAATTTTTTCCAGTGGCCTTAGATCTAGTCAATGACTATCAGCAATTAGAGCTCTCACTACTTTTTAAAATCTATAAAAAGCTGTAACAAATGAACAATAAGTAGAAAACGAACCTACTAGGGAAATGGGAAAAGGGTTACAGCAAGCAGTTCCCAGCAAAGGAAATACAAATGAATTTTAAACCTATGAAGAGATGTTCAACATCGTGACAAAGAGAGAAATGGAAATTAAAATGACAGTACGGTGGGTCTTTTTCACCTAAATATTGAGAAGTTATCAAGAAGTTAATAACACACTGCTGGAGAAAATAGAAGAAAATGGCAGCATTTGTACCAATGATGAGAATTATCACTGAAGACCAGCACTTACAGCAAAGGTAGAAATGACACAACTTTCAAGAAAGGTAATTTGGCATTATTTATCAAAATGACAAATGCATATATACTTTGACCCAACTACTCCTCTGCTAAAACTTTATCCTATAGGTCTACTTACCCATGTATAAAATGACATTACTTGTAATTGTAATAATGAAACAATTTAAATATGTATCAATAGAGCAAAGATTAAATTATATACATGTATACAAAAGAATAATTCCCAACTGTTAAAGAAATATGGCAGCCCTCTCAGCAGTAAAATGGAATCATCTCTAAATTATATGTGAAATAAAAAAGATCAAGATGAACAGACCAATTACCAGCAATGAAATCAAATTGGTACTCAAAAAATTACCTAAGAACAAAACGCCTGAACCACATAGCTTCACCACTGAACTTTATCAGACATTTAGCGAAGAGCTAATACATATCTTCCTTAAAATTTTCCATAAAGTAAAAGAGGAGGGAATACTTCCAAACTCCTTCTGTAAGCCCAGCATCACTCTAATACCAAAACCAGACAAAGATATCACAAAAAAAGAAAATTACAGACCAATGTCCTTGGTGAACATAGATGCAAAAATCCTCAACAAAATATTCGCAAACCGGGGGCGGGAGCCAAGATGGCGGCGTGAGTAGAGCAGTGGAAATCTCCTCCCAAAAACACATAGAGCTATGAAAATATAACAAAGAAAAATCTTCCTAAAATAGAGACCACAGGACACAGGACAACATCCAGACCACATCCACACCTGCAAGAACCCAGCGCCTTGTGAAGGGGGTAAGATACAAGCCCCAGCCCGGCGGGACCCGAGCGCCCCTCCCCCCGGCTCCCGGCGGGTGGAGAGAAACCGGAGCAGTTTTTTTTTTTTGGCGAGCGCTTTTTGGAAGCCTTAGAGGGACGGGCCCCCGTTGCTGGGGAGGCAGGGTGGCGGGACCGGTGAGGAGGTGCCTGGGAACAGCGCCGGAGGACAAAGAATATCCCGCGTTTCTCCCTGCGAGACCTGGGGGCGGGTGCCTGAGACCGGTGCCTGAGGACGGAGGAGGTCGCGCGTTTTTCCCCTTTTTTTTTTTCTCTTTTTGGTAAGCGCTTTTTGGAAGCCTTGAAGGGACGGGGACCCCAGTGCTAGGGAGGCACGGTGGCGGGACTGGTGAGCGGGTGGCTGGGACCGGCGCCTGAGGACAAAGAATATCCCCCGTTTTTCCCTGCGGGACCGGTGGGCGGGTGCCTGAGACCGGCACTTGAGGACAGAGGAAATCGCGTGTTTTTCCCCTTTTTTTTTTCTCTTTTCTGCGAGTGCTTTTTGGAAGCCTAAAAGGGACAGGGACCCCGGTGCTAGGGAGGCAGGGCGGCGGGACTGGTGAGCGGGTGCCTGGGACCGGCACCTGAGGACAAAGAATATCCCGGATTTTTCCCTGTGGGACCGGTGGGTGGGTGCCTGAGACCAGCACCTGAGGACGGAAGAAATCGCGCGTTTTTCCCCTTTTTTTTCTCTCTTTTTGCCAAGTGCTTTTTGGAAGCCTTGAAGGGACAGGGACCCCGGTGCTAGGGAGGCAGGGCGGCAGGACTGGTGAGCGGGTGCGTGGGACCAGTGCCTGAGGACAAAGAATATTGAGCGTTCCTTCCCTGCGGGACCGGTGGGTGGGTGCTTTTTGGAAGCCTTGAAAGGACAGGGACCCTGGTGCTAGGGAGACAGGGCAGCAGGACCAGTGCGCGGGTGCCTGGGACCGGCACCTGAGGAAAAAAAAAAAAATCGCGTGTTTTTTCTTTTTTTTTTCCTTTCTGTTCCCTCTCTCATTGTTGCTGTTGTTGTTTTGGTTTGGAGAGTGCTTTTTGGAAATCTTAAAGGGGCAGGACAGGTCACTTAGACCAGAAGCAGGGAATCTGGGGATCTCTGGGCACTCTAACCCCCTGGGCAGCAGGGAGCACAGAGGCCCCTTACGGAGATAAATAGTCTCCTGGCTGCTCCCCCTCTAACGGGGCTCCACCATTTTGGAGGAACAGCCCCAGCCAGGCCAAGCCCACAGCAACAGTGGAGATAAACCCCAAAGCAACTGGGCAGGAAGCAGAAGCCCTGTCTGCGCACAGCTGCCCAGCACAAGCCACTAGAGGTCGCTATTCTCCCAGGAAAAGGCTACAAACCAACAAGAAGGGAAGCTCTTCCAGCGGTCACTTGTACCAGCTCTGCAGACTATCTCTATCACCATGAAAAGGCAAAACTACAGGCAGACAAAGATCACAGAGACAACACCTGAGAAGGAGACAGACCTAACTAGTCCTCCTGAAAAAGAATTCAAAATAAAAATCATGAACATGCTGACAGAGATGCAGAAAAAAATGCAAGAGCAATGGGATGAGATGCAGAGAAAAATGCAAGAGCAGTGGGATGAGATGCAGAGAAAAATGCAAGAGCAGTGGGATGAAGTCCGGAAGGAGATCACAGATGTCAGGAAAGAGATCACAGAAGTGAAACAATCCCTGGAAGGATTTATAAGCAGAATGGATAAGATGCAAGAGGCCATTGAAGGAATAGAAGCCAGAGAACAGGAACGTATAGAAGCTGACATAGAGAGAGATAAAAGGATCTCCAGGAATGAAACAACACTAAGAGAAATATGTGACCAATACAAAAGGAAAAACATTCGTATTATAGGGATACCAGAAGAGGAAGAAAGAGGAAAAGGGATAGAAAGGGTCTTTGAAGAAATAATTGCTGAAAACTTCCCCAAACTGGGGGAGGAAATAATCGAACAGACCATGGAATTATACAGAACCCCCAACAGAAAGGATCCAAGGAGGACAACACCAAGACACATAATAATTAAAATGGCAAGGATCAAGGACAAGGAAAGAGTTTTAAAGGCAGCTAGAGAGAAAAAGGTCACCTATAAAGGAAAACCAATCAGGCTAACATCAGACTTCTCAACAGAAACCCTACAGGCCAGAAGAGAATGGCATGATATACTTAATGCAATGAAACAGAAGGGCCTTGAACCAAGGATACTGTATCCAGCACGACTATCATTTAAATATGATGGTGGGATCAAACAATTCCCAGACAAGCAAAAGCTGAGGGAATTTGCTTCCCACAAACCACCTCTACAGGGCATCCTACAGGGACTGCTCTAGATGGGAGCACCCCTAAAAAGAGCACAGAACAAAACACACAACATATGAAGAAGGGAGGAGGAGGAATAAGAAGGGAGAGAAGAAAAGACTCTCCAGACAGTGTATATAACAGCTCAATAAGCGAGCTAAGTTAGGCAGTAAGATACTAAAGAAGCTAACCTTGAACCTTTGGTAACCACGAATCTAAAGCCTGCAATGGCAATAAGTACATATCTTTCAATAGTCACCCTAAATGTAAATGGACTTAATGCACCAATCAAAAGACATAGAGTAATAGAATGGATAAAAAAGCAAGACCCATCTATATGCTGCTTACAAGAAACTCACCTTAAACCCAAAGATAAGCATAGACTAAAAGTCAAGGGATGGAAAAACATATTTCAGGCAAACAACAGTGAGAAGAAAGCAGGGGTTGCAGTACTAATATCAGACAAAATAGACTTCAAAACAAAGAAAGTAACAAGAGATAAAGAAGGCCACTACATAATGATAAAGGGCTTAGTCCAACAAGAGGATATAACCATTCTAAATATATATGCACCCAATACAGGAGCACCAGCATATGTGAAGCAAATACTAACAGAACTAAAGAGGGAAATAGACTGCAATGCATTCATTGTAGGAGACTTCAACACACCACTCACCCCAAAGGATAGATCCACCGGGCAGAAAATAAGTAAAGACACACAGGCACTGAACAACACACTAGAACAGATGGACCTAATAGACATCTATAGAACTTTACATCCAAAAGCAACAGGATATACATTCTTCTCAAGTGCACATGGAACATTCTCTAGAATAGACCACATACTAGCTCACAAAAAGAGCCTCAGTAAATTCCACAATATTGAAATTCTACCAACCAATTTTTCAGACCACAAAGGTATGAAAGTAGAAATAAATTCTACAAAGAAAACAAAAAGGCTCACAAACACATGGAGGCTTAACAACATGCTACTAAATAATCAATGGATCAATGAACAAATCAAAATAGAGATCAAGGAATATATATAGAAACAAATGACAACAACAACACTAAGCCCCAACTTCTGTGGGATGCAGCGAAAGCAGTCTTAAGAGGAAAGTATATAGCAATCCAGGCACACTTGAAGAAGGAAGAACAATCCCAAATGAATAGTCTAACATCACAATTATTAAAACTGGAAAAAGAAGAACAAATGAGGCCTAAAGTCAGCAGAAGGAGGGACATAATAAAGATCAGAGAAGAAATAAACAAAATTGAGAAGAATAAAACAATAGCAAAAATCAACAAAACCAAGAGCTGGTTCTTTGAGAAAATAAACAAAATAGATAAGCCTCTAGCCCAACTTATTAAGAGAAAAAGAGAGTCAACACAAATCAACATAATCAGAAATGAGAATGGAAAAATCATGACAGACTCCACAGAAATACAAAGAATTATTAAAGACTACTATGAAAACCTATATGCCAACAAGCTGGAAAACCTAGAAGAAATGGACAACTTCCTAGAAAAATACAACCTCCCAAGACTGACCAAGGAAGAAACACAAAAGTTAAACAAACCAATTACAAGCAAAGAAATTGAAACAGTAATCAAAAAACTACCCAAGAACAAAACCCCGGGGCCGGACGGATTTACCTCGGAATTTTATCAGACACACAGAGAAGACATAATACCCATTCTCCTTAAAGTGTTCCACAAAATAGAAGAAGAGGGAATACTCCCAAACTCATTCTATGAAGCCAACATCACCCTAATACCAAAACCAGGCAAAGACCCCACCAAAAAAGAAAATTACAGACCAATATCCCTGATGAACGTAGATGCAAAAATACTCAATAAAATATTAGCAAACAGAATTCAACAGTATATCAAAAGGATCATACACCATGACCAAGTGGGGTTCATCCCAGGGATGCAAGGATGGTACAACATTCGAAAATCCATCAACATCATCCACCACATCAACAAAAAGAAAGACAAAAACCACATGATCATCTCCATAGATGCTGAAAAAGCATTTGACAAAATTCAACATCCATTCATGATAAAAACTCTCAGCAAAATGGGAATAGAGGGCAAGTACCTCAACATAATAAAGGCCATATATGATAAACCCACAGCCAGCATTATACTGAACAGCGAGAAGCTGAAAGCATTTCCACTGAGATCGGGAACCAGACAGGGATGCCCACTCTCCCCACTGTTATTTAACATAGTACTGGAGGTCCTAGCCACGGCAATCAGACAAAACAAAGAAATACAAGGAATCCAGATTGGTAAAGAAGAAGTTAAACTGTCACTATTTGCAGATGATATGATACTGTACATAAAAAACCCTAAAGACTCCACTCCAAAACTACTAGAACTGATATCGGAATACAGCAAAGTTGCAGGATACAAAATCAACACACAGAAATCTGTAGCTTTCCTATACACTAACAACGAATCAATAGAAAGAGAAATCAGGAAAACAATTCCATTCACCATTGCATCAAAAAGAATAAAATACCTAGGAATAAACCTAACCAAGGAAGTGAAAGACTTATACTCTGAAAACTACAAGTCACTCTTAAGAGAAATTAAAGGGGACACTAATAAATGGAAACTCATCCCATGCTCATGGCTAGGAAGAATTAATATCGTCAAAATGGCCATCCTGCCGAAAGCAATATACAAATTTGATGCAATCCCTCTCAAATTACCAGCAACATTCTTCAATGAATTGGAACAAATAATTCAAAAATTCATATGGAAACACCAAAGACCCCGAATAGCCAAAGCAATCCTGAAAAAGAAGAATAAAGTAGGGGGGATCTCACTCCCCAACTTCAAGCTCTACTACAAAGCCATAGTAATCAAGACAATTTGGTACTGGCACAAGAACAGAGCCACAGACCAGTGGAACAGATTAGAGACCCCAGAAATTAACCCAAACATATATGGTCAATTAATATTTGATAAAGGAGCCATGGACATACAATGGCAAAATGACAGTCTCTTCAACAGATGGTACTGGCAAAACTGGACAGCTACATGTAGGAGAATGAAACTGGACCATTGTCTAACCCCATATACAAAGGTAAACTCAAAATGGATCAAAGACCTGAATGTAAGTCACGAAACCATTAAACTCTTGGAAAAAAACATAGGCAAAAACCTCTTAGACATAAACATGAGTGATCTCTTCTTGAACATATCTCCCCGGGCAAGGAAAACAACAGCAAAAATGAGCAAGTGGGACTACATTAAGCTGAAAAGCTTCTGTACAGCGAAAGACACCATCAATAGAACAAAAAGGAACCCTACAGTATGGGAGAATATATTTGAAAATGACAGATCTGATAAAGGCTTGACGTCCAGAATATATAAAGAGCTCACACGCCTCAACAAACAAAAAACAAATAACCCAATTAAAAAATGGGCAGAGGAACTGAACAGACAGTTCTCCAAAAAAGAAATACAGATGGCCAAGAGACACATGAAAAGATGCTCCACATCGCTAATTATCAGAGAAATGCAAATTAAAACTACAATGAGGTATCACCTCACACCAGTAAGGATAGCTGCCATCCAAAAGACAAACAACAACAAATGTTGGCGAGGCTGTGGAGAAAGGGGAACCCTCCTACACTGCTGGTGGGAATGTAAATTAGTTCAACCATTGTGGAAAGCAGTATGGAGGTGCATCAAAATGCTCAAAACAGACCTACCATTTGACCCAGGAATTCCACTCCTAGGAATTTACCCTAAGAACGCAGCAATCAAGTTTGAGAAAGACAGATGCACTCCTATGTTTATCGCAGCACTATTTACAATAGCCAAGAATTGGAAGCAACCTAAATGTCCATCTCTAGATGAATGGATAAAGAAGATGTGGTACATATACACAATGGAATACTACTCAGCCATAAGAAGTGGAAAAATCCAACCATTTGCAGCAACATGGATGGAGCTGGAGAGTATTATGCTCAGTGAAATAAGCCAAGCGGAGAAAGAGAAATACCAAATGATTTCACTCATCTGAGGAGTATAGGAACAAAGGAAAAACTGAAGGAACAAAACAGCAGCAGAATTACAGAACCCAAAAATGGACTAACAGGTACCAAAGGGAAAGGAACTGGGGAGGATGGGTGGGCAGGGAGGGATAAGGGGGGGGAAGAAGAAGGGGGGTATTAAGATTAGCATGCATGGGGGGGAGGGAGAAAGGGTAGGGTGGGCTGCACAACACAGAGAGGACAAGTAGTGACTCTACAACATTTTGCTAAGCTGATGGACAGTAACCGTAATGTGGTTGTTAGGGGGGACCTGATATAGGGGAGAGCATAGTAAACATAGTATTCTTCAGGTAAGTGTAGATTAAAAATTTAAAAAAAAAAAAAAGAAAGAAAGAAAGAAAAGGGGGATTACTCCTTAACAGGATAAAACTATTGGTAAATCAAAGATCAACGCATGCTTTAAATATCCTTAATGTTGATCACTTAAAGGGTGTCAGATGATCAGCTATGGAGGTACTCTTTTCTGATAATATTCCTTTCTCTTAATTAAAAAAAAAAAAAAAAAAGCAGTTACTGTGTGCTGACCTCCAATGAGTTCTGCACAGTGGTATAGAGGGCATGTCAAAGTGTGGGCAAAGGGTCTGTTTGTTTCTACGCAGAAGATCAAGGCCTAGCTTGGATACCCAGAAAATGAACTAAGATACGATATGAGGAGGAGCTTCCGGCATCAGCACTCTCTGGAGGACTCGTGCCGGGGGATGATCATCAAAAAGCCTCCACAGGGATCCGGACGATGCTGCGGTTGTGGCTGCATCCAGCCCACCATCTCCTGGACTTGCCATGAGAAGGAGGAGGGAGATGTCTAGGCTGGCATGTGCATACAGTGAGACAACGAATTTGACTGGATCTGTACTGTTGGAACTCAACCAGGAGTTGGGAGGGGTGCAAGTTGTAGCACCCCAAAATCTCATGACTATAGACTATCTATGGTTAAAAGAACATATGGGATGTGAACAGATCCCAGAAATGGGCTGCTTTAATTTGTCTGATGGTTCAAGTACAGTTGGAAAATATCCATCATATCATAGATAAATTTTCACAAATGCCTAGGGTGCCTAAATGGTTTTCTTGGCTTCACTGGAGATGGCTGGTGATTATAGATTTGCTTTGTTTATGTCACCGTATTCCTATTATGTCAATATGTGTGTGCAAATTAGTTAGTAGTTTAAAACCTATACATACTTAAGGTACTATACAAGAAGATATGTCAAAGAAATAATCAATCCTCCCAAGTTTCCTTCATATGCTACATCTATAGCTTTTCTTCTTCCTTCCTAATTACAAACTTTAAATAGAATTCGTGCCTCATATCGAATTTACCGAGTATCATAATTCCTCCAGGTGGTAAAGATACCTCGAGACAAGTGCTGGGCATAGAAGCCACAGGGCATAAATCTGCAAAGAAGTAAAAAGCTAACCTTTGCAAACAATATGGCTTCTCTCTCACTTACCAACTTTACATTTCCCTGTATGGCCCCGGAAGATGACTGGTTAGCCAGAGACGGGTAAGATTCCTCAAGGGAGGAACAACCTAAGACAGGCACAGTCGCAGGGGGGCCATCAGGTGAGAATTTGGGGATCAACAGAGGTGAGGCTCAGAACCTCACCCCCCCTGCTTTGAGAGAAATCTTCTGCATCCGTGGATGTCTTGCTGCCCTTGTCTAGCCTGGATTAATACTTAGTCCATAGGCACACACCTGATCATCTGATCATCTACATTTGCCTTCTTACAGCACAAAACTATGTTTTCTACCTTTATCTTGCATCTACCTACCACTTCAGCATTTTATTAAAAATAAAAATAATAATAATAATAGGAGAAATGTGGGATCAACATATAAATCAAGTACAAAAATCAAATGAATATTCATATTTGACCTGATGGTTTATAGGTCATATTGCATGATCAAAACCGAAAGTTTCTGTGATGACTGCCCTTGTACTGTTCACCATGTAAGAATTTATTCACTCTGTAAGAATTCGTTCACCATGTAAGAACTTGTTCGTTATGCTTCAGAAGATTGGAGACTGACGAGAATTAGGCTTGAGATGGATTAATGATTGTACATTGAGCATTGACCCCCCTATACTGAATTTTATTGTTGTTAACAACCATTTGATCAATAAATATGAGAGATGCCCTCTCAAAAAAAAAAAAAAAAAAAAAAAAAACTAAAAAAAAAAAAAAAAAAAAAAAAAAAAAAATATTCGCAAACCAAATTCAAAAATACGTCTAAAAGATCATCCATCATGATCAAGTGGGATTTATTCCAGGGATGCAAGGATGGTACAATATTAGGAAATCCATCAACATCATCCACCACATCAACAAAAAGGACAAAAATCACATGATTATCTCCATAGATACTGAAAAAGCATTTGACAAAATTCAACATTCACTCATGATAAAAACTCTCAACAAAATGGGCATAGAAGACAAGTACCTCAACATAATAAAGTCCATATATGTCAAACCCACAGCCAAAATGATACTTAATAGCAAAAAGCTGAAAGTTTTTCCTCTAAGATCAGGAACAAGATAAGGATGTCTACTCTCTCCACTTTAATTCAACATAGAACTGGAGGTCCTAGCCACAGCAATTATACAACACACAGAAATAAAAGGGATCCAGATTGGTAGGGAAGAAGTTAAACTGTCACAGTTTGCAGATGACATGATATTGTACATAAAAAACCTTGACTAATCCACCCCAAGACTACTAGAACTAATAACTGAATTCAGCAAAGTTGCAGGATACAAAATTAATACACAGTAATCTGTTGTATTCTTACATACTAATGATGAACTAGCAGAAAGAGAAATCAGGAAAACAACTCCATTTGCAATTGCATCAAAAAGAATAGAATACCTAGGAACAAACCTAACCAAGGACATGAAATACCAATATCCTGAAAACTACAAGACACACATGAGAGAAATTAAAGAGGACACCAAAAAAGGAAATACATCCCATGCTCATGGATAGGAAGAATTAATATTGTCAAGATGGCCATCCTACATAAAGTAATCTACAGATTCAATTCAATCCCTATCAAAAAACCAATAACATTCTTCAAAAACTAGAACAAATAGTTCTAAAATTCATATGGAATGACAAAAGACCCTGAATAGACAAAGAAATCCTTAGAAGGAAGAATAAAGCTGGGGTGATTATGCTCCCCAACTTCAAGCTCTACTACAAAGCCACAGTAATCAAGACAATTTGGTACTAGCACAAGAACAGACTCATAGATCAATGTAAAAGAACAGAGAGCCCAGATATAAACCCAAACATACACAGCCAATTAACATATGATAAAGGAGCCATGGATATACAATGGGGAAATGACAGCCTCTTCAACAACTGGAGGTGGCAAAAATGGACAGCTACATGTAAGAGAATGAAGCTGGATTACTGTCTAACTCCACACAAAAAAGTAAACTCAAAATGAACCAAAGACCTGAATGTAAGTCAGGAAACCATAAAACTCTTAAAAGAAAACATAGGCAAAAATATCTTGAATATAAACATGAGCAATTTTTTCCTGAACACATCTCTTCAGGCAAGGGAAACAAAAGCAAAAATGAACACATGGGACTACATCAAACTAAAAAGCTCCTCTACAGCAAAGGACACCATCAGTAGAACAAAACGGCATCCTACAGTATGGAAGAATATGTATGTAAATGACATACCTGCTAAAAGGTTAACATCGAAAATATCTGAAGAACACACACACCTCAACACCCAAAAAACAAATAACCCGATTTAAAAATGGGCAAAGGATATGAACAGACAACTCTCCAAAGAAGAAATTCAGATGGCCAACAGACACATGAAAAGATGCTCCACATCACTAATCATCAGGGAAATGCAAATTAAAATCACAATGAGATATCACCTCACACCAGTTAGGATGGCCAACATCCAAAGACAAAGAACAGCAAATGCTGGTGAGGATGTGGAGAAAGGGGAACCCTCCTACACTGCTGGTGGGAATGTAAGCTAGTTCAACCATTGTGGAAAGCAGTATGGAGGTTCCTCAAAAAACTCAAAATAGAAATACCATTTGACCTGAGAATTCCACTCCTAGGAATTTACCTGAAGAAAACAAGATCCCTGATTCAAAAAGACATATACACCCCTATGTTTATCACAGCACTATTTATAATAGCTAAAGAAGGTATTGTACATACACACAGGGAATATTACTCAGTCACAAAAATAAAACAGATCTTACCATTTGCAACAATATGGATGGAGCTAGAGGGTATTATGCTCAATGAAATAAGCCAGGTGGAGAAAGACAAGTACCAAATGATTTCACTCATTTGTGGGGTGTAACAATAAAGCAAAACTGAAGGAACAAAACAGCAGCAGACCCACAGACTCTAAGAAGGGACTAGTGGTTACCAAAGGGAAAGGGTTAGGGAGGGTGGCTGGGGAAGGAGGGAGAAGGGGATGAAGGGGCATTATAATTAGCACTCACAATATAGATAGGTCACAGGGAAGGCAGTACAGCACAAAGACATGACTCTATAGCATCTCACTATGCTGAGGGACACTGATTGCAACGGGGTGTGGGGGGGACTTGATAATATGGGTGAATGTTGAAACCACAACCTTCAGAAGCTTGTGTATCAATGATCCCTTAATTTTTAAAAATCTAGATGAAGAACAAGTATTGTATGCTGCCATTTGTATTCTTTAAAAGGAATAGCTTTTTATGTTTGTGTTGAGAAAAACTAGTTTACAGAAGAAACCATTTACTGTAGTTATAGGGATTGGAACACGGGGTGAGAGGAAGGTTAACTTTTCACGTGATATTAAAAATTTTTTAACACATGAATGTATATCAGTTATTTTAAATTTAATAAACATGGGGGAAAGTAAAGTTATTATTATAAATACATTTACTCATTTGCTATAATGACAGTAACTGCAACTCAATTACAGAGCTTATATTTTGGATAAATGATAATTAATGGTCAGATATGAAAGACTGATTTGGTGCATTTGTTCTCATTTCCTTTTCTGCCTAAATAAGGGCAGTAGAAAAAGGATCGTGAGTTAATTTAAGGAGAGGATATGAATCTTATCTATAACATTTTTAAAAACTAGCTTGCTAGGCATTTGGCTTTCTATGCATTCTACCCCTAAAGTGCCCTACCTGGATATCTCCTAACCCAGTGTCCTATCTTCATTTACATCCACTCATTCCGCAAATATTTACTAAATGTCTTTCTTGTTCTAGACACTGGGACTGCCATAGCGATTAAGACCCAGGTAACGGCTGTCCTTACGAACTTAGTCTTTCCACTATTGTCATTTTTCCAGATGGGTGGAAAGAACAGTTTCAATCACTAAACTCAGAGCTGCAGGCGCTAAACTAGAGAACCCACAAGCAGAAAGACCACCATATGCAAAAGGAGATGCTGCAAATTCACACATAACACTACAGGTCCATAGACAACTGTTCATTCCAGTATGAATGGTTTTCTACTCTGGGGTTTCAGTGCCCCAATAAATGCTTGTTTTGAGGGGGAAAATAAGAGAAGGAAATTAATAATGAAAAGAATGGACCCAGTTGGCAAAAATATCCAGGAGAAATAACCTCTGAACCTGAAATTAATATGCTCAATAATTCATTCACTTGTTTAACAAACGTTTACTGAGAGCCTACTATGTGCCAGGTACCCATTTCAGAATCAGAGGTGAACACAAAGCCCCTCTTTGTGTTGAAAAGCTAACAGGTCAGAGAGATAGGTAATGAATCACTAAAAGCATAATGTACTGGCAGGGGGTAGTAAGGGGCAATGATAAAGTAAAGCAGGGTAATGAGGTAGGGTGAGGGGGCTGCTATTTTAGATGATGGGGCGGGAAGCTCTCTCTGGAGGAAATGCCATTGGAGCAGAGATTTAAAGGACGGGAGGGAGCCACGTGTGGACCTGGGAGGAAGGAGCCCTGGCACGGAAATGTACTGAGCAAGTTGAAGAATCAAGAGGCCAAGATGAGTGAACGTCCTCGTGGAGTTTAGAAAAACAATGCCAGTGTTTCTTCCAGAAATCACACCCAGCGGTTATGTAACTCCACACAGCTCCTTAAAGCAGAAACCGCATCTTATTTAGAGAGCGAGGAGGAGTCCGCTCACGGTGGGCTGGTGTCAGTGACACTTACCCCTTGCCCTGTGACCGAGAAACGCTTCCTGTCGCTCACTGGTGCTTTCGGGTTTCCATCGATAGGAAGCAGCACGTTGGGGTTCATATTTTGAGGTGAGCTTCAAAATGTAAAATGCTTGGGGAAGATAATGCATAGATTTGAATTCATGCCAAGGTAAAAATAGCCATTATCTGAGACCGCTGGGAACAGGATAGGCTTTCTGAATTCAGGGGAGGCCAGAGCATTGAAAACATTAAACACATACAACATAAAGCTGGAAGCTCCCAAATCAAGCTTCAGTTGCTGTGCTATTTTCTCTCAGGCAATCACCTAACAGAAATATTCTTTCTCCCTAGAGAGAAAAAAGGCATTTTCGTTAAGCTATCACAGCTTGTTAGAAATATTCGTTAGGGACATACAACTCCCTTTGGAGTCTAATTATATATTCACCCAGCAGTATTCTGATCTGAATTTAGCTACCTGGGAAATACCCAGGAAGAAAATGCCATTTGCAGACAGCTGCCCTGAGTAATGACACATTGTAAATTAATAAATGTATCCTGTTTTATGTAATTCCAATTCTGATGAATTTTGCAAGTGCATTAGAGCCAAAGACCTAAATCTGAAAATGCCTGTGAATAGATGAAAACATCACAGGAATTCAAATCTGTGAGCCCCTCACAGTGATTAGCTTACTGTGTGGTCTAATAGTGGTTAGATCTCACTATTCTAAAACTTTTCCAGATTTGACAACCAAGGGAATTCATTTCCTGGTTGTAGACCATGGAAAGAGAATCCAATCATTTCCACAAAAGCAGATACTGGGTAAGCAGTATCTGTGGGTAAGCAGATACTGTCTGCTATGTGCAGGGTTTCTGAGGAAAAATAGGACCTGCCTCTTTTCACGTCAGGCCACCCACATCCGGAAGTTCAGCAGAGTAGGATCGAGACCCCAAGGCTGAGCTAATGCTCATGTTCAAGATCCTCAACTACCTTTATTTCATTTTCACAGAGGAACTGCCATTTAAGGCTGAATGGTAGAGCTTGGATTCTGGGGCATTGGTGCCATCCTCTTTGTTCCAAGTAGGCCCCTGGAGTGGCCCTTTAGTGACTTAATGCAAAGCTGGTGCCCACCTCTTCTGTTGAGGTGGTGTGGGGGGTTCATACAAGGGGCATGGGGCCTCTTCTTTGTACAAGAAGAAAGAATTGAGACCTCTACCCTTTCTTGTTAAGATGTGAATTGGCATTTTGTACTCAGGGTTCCCTGGCTAAGGCCAATGCCAGACCAGAAACAAGAGGTTCCAGAAGAGAGGCTCAGCCAAAAAGGGAAGTAGAGAGTTCTAGATTTGTGTGCTAGATCCAAACATCTAGCCTAGGAGTTCATATCAGAAGGCAGGATGTAAACATGTCTGCTTGATACCTGTACCCATGTTCACCCAACTGATGCAGTGACATCATCATGACTTAGTAACCAAGTGAGTGAGTGGGACAGAAAGAAAGAGAGAGAGAGAGAGAGAGAGGAAGAGGAACCTAAAAAGAGCTCATCACCTTAGGACCCCTGGTCACCTTAGAACCTTAGGACCCCTGGTCACCTGACAAAGCAGAACATGAGGATGCTCCTGTGAAAAAATGCCCAAGTTACACAAGAATGGCAGCCCAGCATAAAAAGAAGACACTCGAGAATCACACATCACTATCTCAGCACCATTCACCTGCTGCCTCGCCATGCAAATGTCTGCCACATGCCCGCACCAGGCCTTGCTCTCCAACCCTCCTTGCAGAAAGAGGAGCCAGCCACTGAGACCAGCTCAGGCCGCCCTAAGGGGAAGAAGGACTATTGGAAGGATGCCAGGTAGCACACAGACTCCACGGGGTGACTGAAGAACTGGGCTTGGACAATGGTCAGGAACCCAGAAAAACTGGCCGGCAGGACGAAGGGCTCTAGGACAGGGCTGCTGGCACTGGCCTCCAGAGACACTCAAAGCCAGCTGTCCCCACATCTATGCATCGCCCCCTGGTGACTTAGTCTGTCCCAGGCTTGTCAGGTTGGCTGTCAAAGGGCAGGGAGGGGCTCTGCAGACCTCAGGCTCTGTGGCAGGGGAAGAACCCTGCTTCTCTCCCCCTGCACCCCATCCTCCACTCCACAAGACAGGATGGGGGATGGCTATGGAACTAGGAAACAGGTATGGTGCGGGGCAGTCAAAAAAATGACACATCAGATGACAGCTGATGTTGGAAGTCAGACCGAGAGGCAACAAAGAGGATTAAGAGGAAAAAATTCAACACACAGCTAATCTCAAAATCCACACAAGTCATTCGGAGAGTCTGTCTTTAAATATGTAAAGATGCTACAATGAAAAACTTAAGCCCGGCTTTGAGAGCAACCTGAGAATAATACCCCCTCAGTTAACTACATAGAGGAACCTCTGTGAAACAACAAAAAAAGTGCAATTTGTGCACTGAACCGTGCTATTGAGAGATATGGGGGAACAGGTTATCCAAAGCACACCTCCAAGGCACTTCAGAATTATAAACCAAACAAGCTTCATGTTGATTATATGTTTAGTACAGTTAGCATCATAGAAATGAGTCAAAGGTATGATACAGTAAAGTTATATTTCAATATTATATAGGTATATTCTATAATGCACTTTAGTGCTTATTTTATAATCGATACACACAGTACATTTATGTCTGTTTTATGACCTCAAACATAATTTCACTTTTTATATGATTATAAAGGTTTATAGATGTTGCAGTTTTACATGTATTATATAGTCTTAATCTGGCCTATAATTTCTTTGAAACAAGAATGTCACCTCTAAAGCATTTCAGATTGACCCTTCCTTCTGCAACCATGTGCTTTATAGCACAGTTTCCAGGGACCCAGAACAAAAACTGAGGCCTGGCCATTTGCTGTACTTTTATTTAAAATGTGATTATCATAATAAAATGGGTACTTTTTTTTGAAGCTATAACTTTACAAAATTGCACACATCTATGGATGCTTTCCTAAGTTTACATTTTCCAAAATAACATGTCCCATTAAGCTTTTGGGGCTATGATAGACATTTCTACTGGCCAATATAGGAAGAGGCTATCACAAATGTGTGTTTTGAGAAAAGACAAGTAGAGAACATACTGGAAGCTCCACTCTTCACTTGGATCAGTAGCTAAAGCAAAGCGAATGGAGGTGGAGGATCTCTGACTTGGTCTTCCCCGGTACTACCTGCTCGTCGGCCGCCCCCAGTGCCTGCCGCCTGACGGTTCTCTATGAGCCTGAGGCTCTGCTCGGCCACGTTATGCCTTTGGTGTGAGTTGATATACATGAGTCAAGGAGAGAAATTATTCTGAAATATATATCAAATTCACCAAAGAGGATTTGCCTTTTCATGGCTTTAAGTCTGTAAGTGTACACTCCTGACGTTAGGGACTGAATTGTGTCCCTCCAAATTCAGAAGTCCTAATCTCCAGGACTTCAGAAGGCAATGGGAGATACAGTCTTTAAAGTGGTAGTTAAGTAAAACTAAGGTTATTTGGATGGGCTTTAATCCACTGTAACTTGGGTCTTTTAAGAAGAACTCAGGACACAGACACACACAGGGAAGACTGCCATCGGCAAGCCAAGGAGAGCAGCGTCGGGAGAAACCAGCCCTGTGGACACCTTGATCTTGGACTTCTCCAGGTTTATGAGAAAATAAAGTTCTATTGTTTAAGCCATCAGCCTGGGGTACTTCGTTATGGCAATCAGAGCAGACTGATAAACTTGAATAAGCCGATACTACCCGTTAGCGCCAGGTACAGGATGAAGTGCTAAGTCCTCAGCATGGCTTAGCAGGCCTTTCCAGGCTGAACCGCACCCCCCTCACCACCACCACCACCACCACCACCATCCCCACCACCCCTCCCACCCCACCCCTTCCACACACTCCCCCAGGCACCCATGCTTCAACTGGGCCAAGACCTTCAGCTTCCCTGAGTCCGAAAGCAGCGGGCCCCTTCTAGCCCGCACTTCCCAGTCGTTCAGGGCTGCCAAATTCTCCTCCACATAAGGAGGAGGCCATCTGACTAAAGTGTTCACACGGAGCCTTCATTCTTCCAGAAATATTTATATTGTCAGGAGCAGAGGCCGGTTTACCCAAATGAACCTCTAGTTGACCCCATGCTTCTTTTTGCCTCTGGGTCTGCTCACCTCTCTCCCATCTATCCACAATGCTCTTCATTCTGCTCTTTACCTGGATAACCCTGACGTTCCTCAGAGCTTTGTTCAAGCGTTGCCACCTCCAGGAAGTCGTCTTGGTGCCCTCCAGATCACGTCAGCCCCCGTCTCTACCTTCAGACCACAGAGCGTCATAGCCCAAGCGAAGTCAGCGCAGATCCGGCAGGCAGCCCTCCGCCTATAGGGATTAGAGACTCAGGTTCTTCTGTCTCATGGACCCGCCATCCTCTAAATACTGAAATTCTTATTTTAAGAAAGTGCAATAAAGAAAGCGGGCATGGAGACACCCATGTCAGTGTGGAAGTGACACACATGGCTTCCCTGAGGGCTGGGTGCTGACACTGCAAAGGAGGGTAGGACACGCCAGCGCTCTGATGAGCGAACCCTCCAAAGGGGAAGAAGGACTTTTAAATACAATTACAAGGCCATGTGAAAAACACCAAAATGGAGGCTGACCCAGGCCTGCAAAGACTTGGTGAAATTGGATGTCACTTGGCCTGGAGTACTGAGGGCCTCCTCCGAGGAGGCACACCATTCCAGCTGACGTTGGGCAGACGGGAGGGGAAGGATGTGCAGTCCAGACCAACAGCGACAAATCTGTCCGGAGATGATTGTGGGAAGAGAACCCAGCTATCCATCAACAGTTGAACGGATAAACAAATGTGATCTATCCATACCATGGAATACTATTCAGCCTAAAAAGGATGGAAATTCTGACGCATCTACAGTGTGAATGACCTTAAAAATATTATGCTAAGGGAAATAAGCCAGGTGCAAGAGGACAAATACTGTGTGATTTCACTTACCGAAAAATATCTAGAATGGGCAAATTCAAAGAGACAGATAGTAAATTCAGTGTTAACAGGGGCTAAGGAAAGAGAAGCAAGTTGCTTTTTTAATGGACACAGAGTTTCTATTTGGGATAATGAAAAGGTTTTGAAAATAGATAGTGATCATGGTCGCACAACACTGAGAATGTAATTAATGTCACAGGACTGCACACTTTAAAATGGCTAAAATGGCAGATTTATGTTATTTATATATTTTTTTTATATATAAATTTTTATATAAATTTTTTTAAAAAGGTATGGTTGTATGAAAGAAAATAGGAAAGGGAAGATGTTTCTTGATCATCTCTATTTTTAAATATTGAACATGTAATTAAAGATCAATATGGTTCCTGGCCTGCCACTTTCTTTTTCTCCATTAAAAGAGAAAGGATTGAGCAAGAACATCAGAAAAGGAGCCACTGTCAGAAACTGCAGACCAGCTCCAGTGAAATGTTGCCTTCTTTTTAGTGGATTGGCCATTTGTGGGAAAAGAAAAGCCCTGTGTGCTTCAACTATGACTTTCTTTTAAGTGTTCTTTTTATTTGGCAGTAATCCACTAAATTAGATTTAATTAAAGTTGATTTGATTGATGGACTAAGATCTTATAGTCTCTCCAAAAACATTGGTTTGTGCCATTGATCCAAAACCCTCACATTTTGGCAACCAAGTGGCAAAATGATTTATTTCCCCAGTAAGAGCAGGCAATACTATTGATCTAAAGAAACATCACTTCATTCCTGTGTGGTAGAGGTTCTTAACTGTTATTAAATCAGCTGTTCATTGGCTGACACATCACAAATTGAAACTATACACACAAATCACACCGCTGAACTTGAGAAGCCAAACCTGTTTCTATTGCACTGTGGAAACTAGAAATGGGATTTCATTCTGCTGAGGTTATCACATGGAAAGAAAAAAAAATGCAAAACATCCCTCCTTTTAAAAATAATAAATGGCATAAATCATCTCGACAGCTGACCATTACACTGTAACATTCCAGTGAGTTTTGCACTAATAAGAAGCTGAATTAGATTAATAATGGTACATTCTCCTAAACATTTCAAGGAAATTAATTTGGCCCTTCACACGTTTGAGCAAAATGCTTTGGAAATATTAACTACCCGATTTTTATCACCAAAAAACATTTCCTTTACTACTATTTTCACACGGGACTTTTCTAAGCCATTCAAACTGATGGATGACATAATCTAAAAATGAAGTTTCCCTATTAAAAAGACAACCTGAAACTTGTTTATTCAAGTGGCAAGCAGCACCAACTTTTTTTGAGTTGGATTATTTCTTGTTATAAAAATGCAGGGAGGTCTTATTTCATACACAGAATGTATCTCACAAGACCTAATATAACTGGAACTGGCATGACTCAAGAATGATTTTTTCAAGGGAATAAATAGAAAATGAGAGATACATTCTCACAGCATATATGCAAGTTGTGACATATTTTCACTTTAAAGCCACTTTTCCTGTTCCCGGCGTTATATCTAGTATTTCACAGAATGTTATCTCCCGTGTCACCTGCCCCATATCTCATTGTGGTTGTTTGCCCTTCTGCTTGGCAACTTATCACATAAAGCTTCCCTTCAAAAGCTATTGATTTGGGGGCACATTTTTCAGCTGGGGCACTTGCACTGCTATTTTAGGAATACTTGAATGACATTGTTATGGGTCATAAAAAAATTTTATATGATAATAACAGTGAATACTAAAATAGTAGCATAATAGTAAAACAAAACAAAACAATACTTGTAGGAGTTCCATGGCATGTAAACAACAGCATGGCTTGGTGACAAATCAAAGCCAGGTTGGTATTTCTGCTTACCAGCTAAACTGGCATGCCAAGTTATAAAAGTGTGAGTGAGGTTTGCGATCTCCAGTTTGCCCAGCAGCTTTGAAATGATGTGATTCTTGACAATTTTTCTTTAATTTGGTGAGATTGACATATTTTATCTTCATATGAGAAACAATATTTTATTGGTACTTTTACCCCTTGACATTTTCAAGTTTGCATACTGCCTAGGGCTGCTTCCTCAAGGGGCAGTAGAGGAAACTGGAAAAAGGATGGTACATTAAACCACTGTGCCAATGACCAGATCCAGAAGATGGAAGAGACCCAGTGCCATCTAGGAAGGAGGGTGTCATCTCACAGCACGGCAACTGCAGGGCCCACACGCTCCAGAAGAATAGACCTGGGTTTAGTTCTCGCTCTGGTCTGTGTTTCAGTCACTGCTGCCCAGCTGAGAGGGGTAAGTGCCTCGCTCTGGGCCCGAACTTCAGTGTGTGTGAGGATGCTGCTGACCGCCCTGGCTCCCCTCCTTAGGTGGTTGCAAACAGCAAATGAACTAGCTACAGCCATTCTCAACACAGGGAAACATACCTATCTAGGTACTAGGGGGGTTGTACGGTTTGAGGAAAGCATATTATTCTTTCTTAAAAGGAAGAGCAAAGATGGAGCCAGAAGATGTGAAAAATTCCCAACAGCATGAAGAAAAAGGCAAATAATTCATTATTCCACTACTAAGAAATAAGCTTTCTAAAATCATGGTGTACTTTTCCCTTCCTTTTTTTTCGGTGCTTTTTTCCCCTACTAGGACACAGACCATTTTTTATTCTACTTTAAAAATAAACTTATTCTGGAGAATTTTTCTTATCATTCTATCATACACCAAAAAGCAGTTGTAATGACTAGATTCTAACCCAACATTTGGATGTTGTCCTATTACTGATCATCTAGACTGTTCCAGGAAATCAACACTGTAAACATATTAATCTCCAAGTGTACAGAACATTCCGGATTTTTCTATTTATCAAAAATTTTATGATTTTAAAATTCTAAAATTAAATGGTTTGCTATATACTGGTTACTTCTCTATCACTATACTCTTGAAGTGCCTACAATTTTCAGGCCCTGAAGTTCCAATGGTAACAAAATAACATCCCTGCCCATATGCAACCTACATTCTCAGGGTTTGGCAGGGTAGATGGAAAAGAGGTGAAGAGAAATAAATATCAAGCAAATGTATAAAAATCAGGTGGCAGGAAGTGCTATGGAAAAAATAATAGTAAGGTACATAATGCCAGGTGCCAAAAAGACATTTGAGCAGAGACCTGAGGAAAATGAAGACATCTGTGTGCAAATATGTGAGAGGGGAGTATGACAGATACAGAGAACAGCAGGTGCAGAGGCCCTGAGGCAGGTATTCACTTAGAATGTTGAAGAAACGGCCAGAAAGCCAGGAATAGCGGGAGCGGTATCACAACTAGCAAGTGGTCAGGGATTAAGTTGGCGGGGGGAGATTGTATAGGTTGCTCTGAATTATTATAAGGGTTTTGAGTTTTACTCTGAATGATAGGGAAGACTTGTAAAGATTTTGAGCAGGTTATACACACATAATCAGGCTTAGATTTTTAAAAATATCACTCTGGCTTCTGCAATGAGAATAAATCATAATGGCACAAGGCAGCAGAAATGCAAGTTAGGAGACTTTTGCAAAAAAATGGCACAAATCATGGCAGCTTGGACCAGGGTGATAGTGGTAGGGATGGTGAAAGATGGTCTGATTCCAGATACATTTTGAAGGTGATTCCAGTAGGATTTGCTGATGGGACAGGAAGAGGAGAATAATTTTTTTTTTTTTTTTTTGCCTGACAACTGGAGGAATGGATTGCATTTTTTGAGATGAGGACAACTGTCAGAGGAGCAGGTTGGAAAGGGGAGTGAGAGGGTGGACACATTTATTTTGAGAAACCTATTAAGCTTCTGTCTCAGCTAGGTAGTGCTAAATCCCAAACCACCTCCAAACTTCACAGCTCATAGGACACAAAAAGAACAATGCGTAAGAGAAAATAAATTGATAAATTGGTAAATTGAACTTCATCAAAATTAAAAACTTGCTGTTCATAAATTGGTAAATTGAACTTCATCAAAATTAAAAACTTGCTGTTCAGAACCCAAAATGGCAAGAATAGGAGAAAAAATTCATGACGTATATCTAATAAAGCCCTTGTATCTACAAAATATAAAGAGAACTTATAATTCAAAAATATGAAGGGAAATCACAGAATTTTAAAAAGGGCAAAAAATTTGAACACTCATAAAAAAAGATAAATAGCCAATAAACACATGAAAGGATGTTCAACATCTTAAGTCATCAGGGAAATGAAATTAAAACCACAATGACCTACCCCTCCCTACCCATTAGAATGGTTACAATTAAAAAGACTGACAATGCCACGTGTTTTAGATCACCAATGTATACAGTCAAAACTCACTGACTGTACCCTTTACATATATGTAGTTAACACTACACAAATTAAATCTAAAATTAATTTTTTTAAAAACCTCAGTAGCTTAAAGCCATGTTTATTCATTAGAGCACTGGGGGTTAATGGGGGTCAAATGCTTTAGGCAGCCCTCAGCTCATCTCAGTGGGGTTCCCTCCTTACCTGTCCACAGTAAGGGGATTTGCTCTACCTGTCTTGGCTGGGACCCCTTAGCTGCAAAGCTCTGCTCTAAGTCATCCTACTTGAGGGGGTGAAAAATACGTGACCCCATGCCACTTGGTCACGTAGATTATTTCGAGCTGAAGGCAATCAGGACTCAGAAAAACTTTTATATCTCTCTTAACTACCTAAAAGAATTGAGATTCAGCCAGGCCCAGAGAGAGAACGATTACCAGAGATAATTTTTTCTATGAAAGACCTAGCTGTACAGCAAGGCAACATCTAATTACCAAACATCTGCTCTTCTTATTGTCCTTTTTCTTATTGTCCTTATTGTCCTGTCCACCCTCTTCCCCTTTGAAGCCCTAGGCCCCTGTCCCATTCCTTAGCTCAGGATGGCATGTAAGCCTCAACTCCCCAGTTTGCCCTTGGGACTCATATTTTTTATAGGGCTCCCATACATACATACTTAATTTTGTTTTTCTCTTGTTAATCTGTCTTACATCAATTGATTAGTAGACCAACCAGAAGAACCTAGAAAGGTAAGGGAAAATTTTTTCCTTCTTTTCATCCTCTTGAGACCAGAGGTTTAGCCTAGGCTTATCCCTTCTCATGGCCGTAACAGAAGCCCAAGAGACAGGAAGTGGAAATGCACTAGCACTCCTAAGGAATAGGTGTAGAACTTGCACACATGAATTCTGCTTCAACCTACTCACAAAGCAAGTGACATGGCTAAGCCCAGGTTCAGGTGGGTGGCAGGAAGAGTAGACCTTGCCTCTTCAGTGAGAAAAAATATATAAAGTCACATGATAAGGGGTGTGGATATCAGTGCAATCAACCTCCACACCCAAGTGGATATCAATTTGAGGGTTGTCAAAATAGGAAGGTATTCAAGATCATGTGACTAGAATCACCTAGAGAATGAGTGTTGATAGAGATGAGAAGAGATTCCAGGTTGGGAGCTGGAGAAGAACCAAGAGTGGATTCTGAAATGGGGTGGCAGTGAGGCAGGTGAAGAGTCAAGAGAGAAGAGTGTTCTAGAAGACACGCTAAGCAAGGGTTTTAAAAAGGAGGAATGACCAGTTGTGTCAGTGACAGCTCCACAAACTCACTGAAAACTATTTTTAACTGCTGTCTGGTTCTTCTTGAGTAGTGATGTCACTGCTGGGCATATCACACGTACTAAACTAGGATGCAGTTAGATTCTCGTTAACAAACCTGCCCCGCCACACCCACTTTACCTGCAGACACATAAATGCACCAGTTAAGATGAGCCTCCAGCCTAAACTAGATCTTTTGTCACATTCATTCATTGATAGATGCCAGGGCAATTTCCAACATTAGCTAAATCTGTAGACCTGTTATTTATGTAACAAACATTTATCGGGGCCTAGTTGTGGTATCCACTGCTTTAGGCAGTGAGGCTATAGCAGAAAATTAGTAGCTTTCCAGCTGTCATAGAGTTTACATTTCAGTGGAGGAAACAAACAAAAACATAAACGAGTAAACATACAAATTGACAAGCAGTGCTGAGTGTTGTGATGATGATAAAGCAGAATGAGGATGAGTGAGCAACCAGGGATTACCTTGTTTTAGTATAGTCAGGGAAGGCTTCTCTGAGGAGGTGATAACTGGCTGAGATCTGAATTACACAAATTAGATAAATCCTCAGTGAGCTTCAGGACAGCTCTTTGACCTTTCACCAGTCCTGGGCTACTGCCTAGAAAGGACGCTGCCCAGCATCATTCCCTGGTTCTCCCCTGCCCTTCACATGGCCCCCTGAGAGCT
Organism: Manis javanica; assembly: GCF_040802235.1. Lineage (NCBI taxonomy): Eukaryota > Metazoa > Chordata > Mammalia > Pholidota > Manidae > Manis > Manis javanica. Next base: position 112,709,256 of record NC_133164.1, read on the forward strand.
ATAAATCAAAGGGAACAGCAAGGATACCCCTTGACTGGTTACACCCTTCCAGCATTCTGCTGTCAGAGACCAGAAAGGAAGTACTGGGTAATAAATGTACCGGGTCTCCCTGAAACCCATCAACAAACTGGGAAGGAATCATGATTTTATTGAAGACGCTCAGAGGGACTACAGAACTTACTCAAGGTCATCCAGCTAATAAGAGACAAAACCAGAATGGGAACTAAAGGCTGACTGTTTCTAAAGACCCAAGTTCTTTCAATTAAATGACCCTGCCAGGCTGCCGAACTGGGCATCAGAAAATATAAACCATTCAAAGGTTTAGGGCAGAACCAATTCATTTATAAATTTCTTCTAAGGGAAAAAAAGAAAAAAAGAGAGAAAGGAGGAGTAGGATCAATAATGCCACGCCCTGTTTACAGTGATGCGCAGGGGAACAGAGCACAACAATTTATAGAAAAGGAAAGGAATTTGTATTCCCTGGAGCTGGAAAGTTGTTGACATTAATAGCCAGAAAATTGTTAGGAAGCCGACAAGAATAAAGGAAATGTCCTTGCTTTCTCCCCTGCAAGAACGTCCCTGTAGGAAATGTGGATGAGAACACAGGATTAAAAACCGAAGCAGATTTGGGATAGAAAAACAATAAAAGCACAGGGGGGAAAAATATGAGAAAGTTTGAAAGTAAACAACATGAAATGAAGGAATTTCAGAGTCAAAAGAAAAATAAGCTTAGCCGTTGTAAGAAGAGCAGGACGGTTAATTAACAAGGGGGATAAAAATGGCCTGCAGATGATATTTATCATCCTCCCCAGTTTCCTGTGGCTTTATTTGTGCCCATCTGTCAGCTCAGTCTTTTCCAAGTGTCTGCTGCCACAGAGGCCATTAATTTATTGAAAATATTACTGAAATTAGATTGCCTCTGGCCTTCCCGTTGTTTTGTTTTCATAAAAAAAAAATTGTACCTGTTTGTCTGTTTGTGTTTTCGCTTGGCAAATGGGGGTTACGCCTGGCTTGGAAATATGGTCTTCCCAAACCATAACAAGAAAACAAGGGTACCTCTGCTCTGTTCCGAAGGATGACCATCAAAATTTGTAAAACAATTTTGTCAAATGTACTACGGACACATTCCTCTTCCCCTGGGGTGAGAAATCTAAACCTGAGGCATTCGGACAAAAACAAAGAAAGGAACACCAATATTGCATTTATTTGCTTTGCAAAGAGCATAACTAAATGGATAGGTTTTGATTATAAACACATCCAGTTTATGCTTTAAAAATAATTCATTCAATTCCCCTAAGAATTAAGTATGTGGGACATTTAGATTATACCCATTTTTATTTAAAAAACAGGGACTAAGAGCCCTCCTATTGTTGTCTGGGAAGGTCTCTCCCTACACACCAGGTAAAACCTCAGCCTGGATGGGGGAGGGTTCTTGACTCTGATCAAGAAAGAATTCTCCAACAGGTCTGACAACTGTAGGTAAGGAAGGAATTCATTAAAGCAGGAGTAGCAGGGAATGGCAGCAGCCCTGCAGGCAGCAGAGCAAGGAAGAACAGAGGGAGGAAGGGGAAGCTCCCTGAACTCCTGCTCAGCATAGGGCAGATCTCTTGCCAACTCCTGAAGCCAGGGTCACCTGGTGTCCAGTGCTACCTTGAATCTTCATGGTGTGGGAACTCAGTTCATACTACCCCAGGATTTGGGGGAGCTGTGGAGCTCTGAATGGAATGAGTTTATGTTCTGAGGACTTCCCAAAGCAAAGAAAGGAGATTTTTGGGCAGGCTACTAAACAGCATGATTGTATAGCTGCAGTCCTATCCAGACCACCCAGGCAACAGGAACTTGCAGACCCAAAATCAGAGAGCTCAGTAGCCCCTTGCTACTTGTCTGATGTAAAACAGAGGGAGAGAAGACTAGTGCTTAAATCTAGAAAACAGGAGGAAATAGCAAAGTAACAAAGATGCTTTCCAGTGGGAAAAATGCAGAGACTGAATAAAGTAAGTTGAGCAGTGAGAAGGCTTTATTTAAGGCAAAGTACACACTTGAAGAAAGGGGAGTATGGGCAACCTGAGAGAGGAGGCATGCTTAGAGGCTTAGCATTCTGTCTTTAAGGCTTTAAGGATGGGGAAGGGGTGGGAGCTGGAGGGGGCGCTGGCTACAGGCTTGACATGTGGTCTCATGATGTCTATATCCAGTGAGAGACACTCTGTCACCACTCATAAGTCTGTCCTCTAGATCCTGTAAGATAAACTTAACACAAGGGATTTCTTGGTCCTGTTCTTCTCCAAGATAGTAGTTACCCTCAAGCAGTGGGGACATATCATATAGGACTATTTGCCTTGCCTTAAGATAGGGTCAGTTATTGTCTGATTAACATATGTTAGGAATCTTACCTCCTAAATTCCTGGTTTTTCCAATGGAAACTTAGCCTTACGATGGAGTTCATCCTGTTCTTATGTACTATTCATATCTTGGCATTTTTAATCATAGGCAGGAAAAATTAATCACGATGCTTGTCCCATGTCCCTGGTCTACCTCACCATCAACTCAGTCACAGGCTGATATGAGTCACCCCAAAGGAAGCCACTATCAAAAGAAGATAGTTGTGACATTTTTGATACTATATAATCAGTTTTAAATCAGCAATTGAGTGTATATTTCAAGTTGTAACTCTGCAAAGGGCCTGAGGCCTTGATTTGGTTTCTTCAGTTTCCCAAGGTCACCCCCAAAGAGGAGAGAGGCCACCCAAGCCCTACAGTTTATCGACCAGCTCCTCAGCCCCACGAGGGAGTTCGAAGTGCTTCACTACAGGGAGAACCGCTCAGGCTGGCTGGCTGCCAATGGGAGCTGCCTGTTACTCCTTCACATCCCAGGAGTCTGGGTGAGAGAGCTCCATGCCTCCCGACAGGCACAGTGCCCGGCCTCCTCACGTCCCCTTCTCACACTGAGAGAATTTTTAACTGGAGAATCACAGATGCTCTTCACCTCCCGGTTCACTAGCTGGCAGCCTGGTATGTAAGACAGATGGGAGAGATGGAGGGATGGGAGAACCAAGCGGCTTTTTTGGCTCTGCAAGGAGGGAAAAAACTACTTACCTCCACCCAGCCTAGGTTCGTTGCCTGGCCCTCAAATCAAACTAATAAAAGACAGATAAACACATTAAATTTTTTGTGTATGCCCAGGGATTTCCCAAAGACATGAGACCCAAGTGGGCAGCCAGATGATTGAGGCTTATCTGCCAGTCTTAGGCTATGCAAAGGAAAAGGTGTTAAAAAGACAGACAGACCCAATGTGCTATCCCTTCTGCCAGGCCAAGTCACCAAACTGGGGCTTAATACCTAACCTAACTGCAGTTTTAACCTCTCCCAGAAATGCAGTTAGGCAGGAATTTTCTGGTCTGCCCTCTCCATTTCCAAAGGAAGGTGAGGTCGTCCACCTCAGGAGACCCTGATCCTTACCTCCTCTCGCACACATAGATAGCATCGGACGGGGACAGCATGATTTCTTAGGAAGTGAACTAGAGGTATTCATGCAACACTGCTTGATGTGTTGATAAATGCAGCCTCTCTTCTGCATGTATCCTCTGCTGTAGAAAGAGTATTTAAGATGTCTCCAAATAAAGGGGCTGTAGAGCAGTTTATCAGAGCACACCAGTGGGGGCTCTCAGGCCATGATCCTCAGTAAGACTAGGAATAAACTTTATCTTTCTTAAATACAACAGTCATGTTGATTTCAGTCGACAGGGGTTTGGGACTTCTGGGTGGGGAGGGCAGTTCTCAGAAGAAGACAAGTAGAAGTACAGTAAACAAGGGTTGTTTAGTGTGGTCTGTTATGCAGACAGAAGTAGGTATTTCTCCATTGATGACAGTTGTTAAAAGTCCTTGTCCTCATGATATAGGAGGAGGAGACACCTTTATAAATGGAAATTTCCTTTACCAAAGGATAACTATGCCCTATTGTCTTTAGGGCTTTCCTTGCATCTCTCAAGCTTTAACTCAAAGTAGTCTCTACGCCAAAGGGATATTTTGGGGAGTCTTATTCTGGAAGTCTTTAATTTGCATTAGCCTGAAAACAAATACTTGACAGAGACCCAAGGACTGTGGGTTCAGCAATTAGTGTCCACAAAATAAAAACTTACGTATCTCAAGTACAAAAGTCCAAAAATTTAAAAAACCAAAGTGTCAGAAAGCACTTCTTTCTGAATTAGGGGAGTGTCCCCAAACATTATGAGCAAACATTCCCAAGCCTACATAAAATAGGGACATCAGCAAATTGTGGCAGATTTGCTCCAAATGTTACTCAAGTTCTCTCAAAGTCATTTTCCTTCGTGTTTAAGTGGCCATTGCTGCCCTTCTAAGCTGAGCATCCGGGAATGTGGTGGTCTCTTGCAGAGCCAGTCCGCATGTTCAGATGCAAAAGAAAACTAACTACAGGGGACCAGAATATAATACCCTACAGCATTGCCTCTTTGGCACAAGGATTATTTTAAATCAATTATTTAAGACACAGCAGACACAAGAGAAGCTCTGGAAACAGAATATAACATTTCCCTTTTGTAAAAACATTTACATTTGTAAAGGGAATCTCCATTTCTAAGCGTGTCTTCCTCTTTATAACAGGAAGAGAGGGATGATTTAATTACAAAAGATTCATCAGTGGAGAAAGCACTGACTGTATATCTATATAACAAACCGATCCTTGTTTACCATACTTTCCCTGACCACCTTCTACAACTTGCATCTCCCACCCAGGAGTCCCCAGAGCCCTTTTCCTGAGTTGGTGTTTAAGCCCCTGTTTTAACCACCTGTTGGAGTTAATCATCTCTGTGTACTCCCATGTGTCATGCACATGTGAATAAGCTTCTACCAGGTTTTTCTCTTGTTAACCTACCTTTTGTTATAAAGCCCCGGTTAAGAACATAGCAATTATATCAAAAAGCTAACTCTGCACAGGTAAAACAAAGCAGAAGGATGAGGTTTTTTGCAAGAGTTTCAACCTGCCAGCCAGGAATCACAAGGCTATGGGAGCAGTGGGTTCCAAGTTGCTCACAGACTACTGGGTTTTTATGGGGTAAACTCAGAAGTGACTGGGCTTTTTCAGCTGCCTGTTGCCTAGAGGCCTTATTCCTTGTTTGGATCAGGGTAGCTGAGTCAGGAGCAAGGAGGTCCAACAGCGACGTGAGCACACTTGGTGTCTGGGGACTGGCTGACTGAATACACTGCATTTCTGGTCTGGTGGAGCTTTAACAGGGACATGAAGTTTATCTCAGTTTCAGTTTGCTGATGTGGTATCCCACAGCAGCTGCATCTTGGGCCTAGAAATTTATTCCAACAAGTACAAGGAAAAATAAAAGTGTTTTCCCTCCCATAGGAACCAAAGGAAAAAAAGTTGATTTCTGAGGTGTGATGGTTCTCACAGTCTTACTACAGTCTTTAGGGAGGAAGACCTCCCAGACAGATTCAGCACATCAGAAACACTTCATTCATAAAAGACCCTGAATAGTCAAAGCAATCCTGAGAAGGAAGAATAAAGCTGAGGCGATTATGCTCCCCAACTTCAAGCTCTGCTACAAAGCCACAGTAATCCAAATAATTTGGTACTGGCACAAGAACAGACCCATAGATCAATGGAAAAGAACAGAGAGCCCAGATATAAACCCAAACATACACAGCCAATTAATATATGATGAAGGAGGCATGGATATACAATGGGGAAATGACAGCCTCTTCAACAACTGGTGGCAAAACTGGACAGCTACATGTAAGAGAATGAAGCTGGATTATTGTCTAACTCCACACACAAAAGTAAACTCAAAATGAATCAGAGACCTGAATGTAAGTCATGAAACCATCAAACTCATAGAAGAAAACATGGGCAAAAATCATTTGACTATAAATATGAGCAATTTTTTCCTGAACACATCTCCTTGGGCAAAGGAAACAAAAGCAAAAATAAACATATGGGACTACATCAAACTAAAAAGCTTCTCTACAGCAAAGGACACCATCAGCAAAACAAAAAGGCATCCTACAGTGTGGGAGAATATATTTGTAAATGACATATCTGATAAGGGATTAACATCCAAAATATATAAAGAATTCACACACCTCAACACCCAAAAAGCAAATAACCTGATTAAAAAATAGGCAGAGGATCTGAACAGATACTTCTCCAAAGAAGAAATGCAGATGGCCAACAGGCACATGAAAAGATACTCCACATTGCTAATTATCAGGGAAATGCAAATGAAAACCACAGTGATATATCACCACACCAGTTAGGATGACCAACATCTAAAAGACAAGAAACAACAAATGCTGGTGAGGATGCAGGGAAAGGAAAACCCTCCTATACTGCTGGTGGGAATGTAAACTAGTTCAACCATTGTGGAAAGCCGTATGGAGGTTCCTCAAAAAACTAAAAATAGAAATGCCATTTGACCCAGGAATTCCACTCCTAGGAATTACCCAAAGAAAACAAGGTCCCAGATTCAAAAGGACATATGCACCCCTATGTTTATTGCAGCACTATTTACAATAGCCAAGATATGGAAGATGAATGGATAAAGAAGATGTGGTACATATTATACAATGCAATAGTAGTCAGCCATAAAAAGAAAACAAGTCCTACCATTTGCAGTAGCATGGATGGAACTAGAGGGTATTATACTCAATGAAATTAGCCAGGCAGAAAAAGACAAGTACCAAATGATTTCCCTCATTTGTGGAGTATAACAACGAAGCAAAACTGAAGGAACAAAATAGCAGCAGACTCACAGACTCCAAGAAGGGACTGCAGTTACCAAAGGGAAGGGGTTGGGGAGGGTGGGAGAAGGGAATTAAGGAGCATTATGATCAGCACACATAAGGTAGGCAGGTCATGGGGAGGCAGTATAGCACAGAGAAGACATATAGTGACTCTATAGCATCTTACTATGCTGATGGACAGTGACTACAATAGGGTGTGCGGTGGGGGAATTTGATAATATGGGTGAATGTGCCACAATGTTGCTCATGTAAAACCTTCGTAAGATTGTATACCAATGATACCTTAATAAAAAAAAAAGAAAACCTCTTCATTCATGATAGTAATGGCTTGATAACAGCCCTACAGAGGCTGTAGGAATTGGGCAGAGACTACGAGGTTGAGCTCCACGGGGTGAGTTCAAATCAGCCACAGTTCTGAATGACACCAAAGGCCTCTGATGGACTTTGCTAGAGAAAAAACTATGATTTTGAGCCAAGGAAAGAGGTTTATTCAACAGGGAGACCAGGAAGTATTTCTCAGGTTCTGGCACCAATCTTTTCTGACTGAGCCTAGGTTCCACTCAAGGTGAACTAATGAATACCTGGGAGAGGGATCCAGGCATTCCTTTTTAAACTCCCCAGTGGATTAAAATACGCAGCCAGCTCTAGGACAACTCTGTGGCATCTAGGTCACACCTGGGGTGGGGATGGTGTGCCCTCATCCGACCTCTAAGCATTCTCCCTAATGTGGGCTGAGCCAGGGTTGTGGGACTGATACAAGATGATGTGCCTCCTAAGTCTGTTGAATAGTGTCTTGAATAGACAAGAATTCACTGCTGCAAAGGTGAAAGGATGAAACTTTCATTGCTCAGTAACGTGGAGGTAGGCAGCTGCCCCGTCAGCCCCCTCCTTAGGATGTCTCCTTGAAAACCTAATAGCTCCAAAACAAATAGGCCTGACCTTTTGATTTTACAATGCAAGGTCATGGGCCTTCTGACCTTTGAACTACAAACTCATTCTTCTGCAGTTAACTCTTGAGGAGTACAGGAGACTAATATAAGGTCCATTTGTCTCCAGAGGACATAAGTTTAAGTTGTTCTTTCTTCTGCTTTACTTTATAAATTTGTGTGTAATTCTATGCAGACTTAGTGATCTCTAGTGGATTGCCGGCATGCATGTAATCTAATATGCATTCTTAAGAATAAATCATGTCCTCTGTCTTCTGTATTGCTATTGTAGGGGAGGAAAACTTTTCTCCTATCCTTCTATGTTCTTTGGCTAGTGTTATAATTAAACTGACATGACAGATTAACAGAGAAAAAAAATTAATTTTGTATGGATGGTAGCTCCATAAATATATGAGACCCAGAGGCAGGTTGGGCTGTTGAGGCATCTATGCCATCCACGACTGAGGGGCCTGGGGCTTCAAAGGGGAGGAGGGCCATTCATAGGACAGTAAGAAAAGCAGATGTTTGGTAATTAGATGTTTGTCCTGTCGTACAGAGGAGTCACTCAGATAAAAGTCAGCTCTGGTAACAGTTATCTCTCTGAGCCAGATCCCCAGCCTAAATTCTTTTACATAGTAAAGGGAGAGGTAGAAGTTATTTTGAGTGTGCTGAGCATTGGCTGCATTTAGCTCAAAATAGTCCACATGCTAACGTGGCACATTTTGGGTCTCATTTTCTGCTCTCCTTCAGTGCAGAGGGGTACGTTTGGTGGCAGGCTGTTTTCTGTTTTCCCAGTGGTCAGGACGGTGGGTGCAGTTCAAGATGAGGCACGGGAGGGAGGCCATGGATTCAGATGATAGAATGAGGGTCAGAGTCCGTGGCTCAGGGCAAATCCAAGGGTGCAGCCCTAGCCGGAAGTGGCCAGTGACCAGAGCCAGCCGTGCCCTCCGCCCTTGGCTGTCGCTGTCTCTCCTTGAGCCTTCATGCTCTTTGCTGCCTGGCAGCCTGCAGCCTCTATCCCGTCCTTGTTCTACAGGGAAAGGTGGCTCCTGACCAGGACGCTGGAGATTCGCCCATCCTCTTGGTGCTCTGAAAACAAGTTTGTAGCATTTGTCGAAGCCCAGTTCAAAAGCTAAATGAGGAGGAGCAGGGAGTGATCAGACGCGGCAGGAAGTCGGGACCACGGTGCCAATAAGTGACCAGACTGGTGACAGAAACAAGAAAGCTGCGAGACAAGAGGTGGGATCAGTGTGACTTGGCAACTGGTTAAGGATGAGGAGGAAAATGGCTCAAAACAAAAGCGTACAGGATTTCAGATACAGGCAACGAGACCAGGAGGGTCGCTGAGCTCAGATCAGAGGAGGCAGTCAGGTGAGCGAGGAGGAGCCATCGGAAAGCAATTTGGTTTTAGACATAATGAATTCAAGGAGGCAGGACACCCTGGCTGATTATACTCCCCAGAAAGTAAACATGTTGGACATGCTCAGAAGAAGTTGTATCTTGAAAATGCACTCCATTTGAGGTAGGGACTGATGCTTAGAAAGGAGAGAGAGAGAGAGGGCCAACTATGCAAACAGAGACCTGAAAATCTGGAGTATGAAATCCTGGTCGGCGCCCAGCTCTGGGGACAGCAGGACAAGGAGGCAGAAAGGACGCAGAGGGCACTGTCCTCATAGGGATGAAGACCCAGGATCCTTTGAAATTATGCTATTTTAAAGGTTTAGTGTTTAAGTTCTAAGGCTGCTGTAACAAAATGCCATAAATCAGATGACTTGAAATAACAGAAATTTATCATTTCACAAATTTCAGCCTTCTAGTTCTGAGGGCTAGATGTCCAAAGTCGAGGTGTCAGCAGGGCTGTACGGGAGGATCCCTCCTTGCCTCGTCCAGCTTCTCGCGGCTCCTGGGGCTCACAGCCACACGCCCCCAACCCCTCCTCCGTCACACAGCCATCTTCTCCCTGCGTGTCTCTGTTTCTTTTCTTATGAGAACGCTGGTCACACTGGATTAGGGTTCAACCTAATGAGAGCCTCTTAACTTGACTCCAGCTGCAAAGACCCTCTTTCTCAGTACGGCCACATTCACAGGTCCTGGGGGTTAGGACTTCACATGCCTTTTGTGGCATTTCACATGTCAACCCGTAAGAGTCAGCAATCTCAAAGAAGGAGAAAGGGATTGGCATTACAGGCTTTTAAGGAAGCTGGGACTCAAAGTGGGTCATTTTCAGAGCTGAGGAGAACATTTCAGTAAAGTGGGGGTGATGGAAGCCAGCTTTCAAGAGCTGGACAGCAAAGTAAAAGAAGCAGCGAGCATAGCCTGCAATTCCGAATGTGGCTCCTAAAAGCAGTGGGAAAGGGCTGGCAGCACGAACAAACTAGTCTTCACTCCTTGGTGCCTGTGTGGCCCTGACCACAGACGCTCCCTTGCCTGGATCCCCTCCCCATGGCTGTGCCATCTTCCTGCTTCAAAGTCTGTGCACTCTTGGGGGCCACCCACCAACATCCTATTTCCTGTCAGAGGGATGCCCTGGCTCATCTGCAGGGCACAGATAACTGATGCATCAATGAGCGATGACCCAGGGGCCCAGCCACCTCCACTTTCCTGGAAGGCTTTCTGGTGACTCATCGCTCTGATATTCCCAAAAAAGTGGGAAACTTTTCCTAAGACCATTAAATCACATTATTAAGATTTATGCATGAGAGCTATCTAGCGAAGGGACACACACTTTTAAAACAGTAGAACAATTTAAGCCCCAAATCCCTACAGAGTATGTAAGGAACACTCATCAGATGTGCCAGCTCAAGCAGAGAAATCTGGGAGGTGACCCAGGGCCCAAACCAGGGAGACACAAAGTAGGACACATTGGTGGGCTCACTCAAGCCTGAAGACATACACACCTGCAAAATCCAGGCAAGGAAGCCAATATCCATGGGTTTGGTATAGATTCTCCCCCAGAAGGGCCTCCCTCTAGCATTAGAGGATGAATTCTGGACGCAGTCCCAGGAGAGTCTATCCTCACCCTGGTTTTTCTCCTCTGTGGCCTAAATTGTTACTCCTTTTCCTTATCCTGAAAGGACAGCCCTGCTGACACACAGGCCCAGAATTGTGTACTTATTCTTTCCATGTAACATAAATGTGTGTTAACAAGGAACACATATCTGGGATATAAAGAAGACTCAAAAGTGAAGAACTCTGAGGTGGATAAAATCTTGCATACCTATAGGTACTGAAGGGGTCCAGAGTAAGCCACCACGGCATCAAAATGATTTTGAGCTGAATGATTTGAGTTTCTGAAACTCCTTATGTGCCGAAAAGCAGAGCCTCCCAAAAGAACTTAATTGTCAGAAAACCCCTCCTTAGAGCCACTGTAATTTTCCCTTCTTAGAGAAGAGCTAGCTAGCATCACCCCAAACAGATGCTGCCACAAAGTTACCATATTGCCCAGGTATTTTCCTAACGGCCCATTTATCTTTCCAAAGAGTCATCTGTTTTTCCGTAAGTGAGCCTTCTGTCCCCAACCCAATAAGTCGCTTGTTCTCCCAGTAGTGCCCCTTTACCCCTCCTTACCCCCTATTATGATGATGTATAAACCCCAAATTCTGGCTACCTCCTTGAGTCACAGTTCCCTGTGACATACCGGGAATCTGTATGTACTTATATCTGATTCTTTTAGCTTGCTAATTGCTTTGTCAGATTAATTTTGAGACCCTTAATGACTAAAGTTAAGAGGGTAGAGGATAAGTTTTTCCCCGGAACCTGTAAATGTTACCTTATATAGTAAAAGGGTCTTTACAGATGTGATTCAGTTAGGGATCTGGAGATGAAGAAATTATCCTGAATTTCCACATTTTCACATGGGCACTGACTGTAGTAAGTGTCCTTATAAGAGGGAGAGAGGAGGAAGAAGGTAAAGTGAGGGTGGCCTCAGAGATGGGAGTGGTGTGGCCACGAGGCAAACCAAGAAATGCTTGCAGCATCTAGAAGACAGAAGAGACGAGGGACACATTCTCCTGGGAGCCTCCAGAAATACTTACCCTGCCAGCCCCTTGCTATTAGTCTCATAAGACTTGTTTCAGACTTCTGACCTCCAGAACTATAAGAATATAAATTCGTGTTGTATTAAGCCTCTAAGCTTGTGGATTTTTTACAGAAACAATAGGAAACTAATACACAAATCCACCTCATACTTGGAGGCCCCCAAAGTCATCCTAAATGCACCCCAGGCTCTCCTTATAGATGATCACTCAATCCTGCCTATTAAAGCTAAATGCCAAAAATGTTGCATGCTCCCAGTCTTGGCTCCGGCGAAGTATTCTCTGTCTCGTCTCATCTCTTTCTGGTCCATTCCCTTATTCTTCATCCTTTCCAGTGCAAGAGGAAAGAAAAAAATCTGTGTCCCACTTAGTGGAGAATGAAGATAGCAAAATGAAGACAAGAAAGAAGCTGAGTGAATCGCCTCCAGGATACTGTGAACCCAGAGGGGATGTTATTAGTAATTAAGGTCTTGCTGGTAAATGTTCTAGCCCATTAGTGAAACTTTGGCAGGTTCACAATGTTGGTTAATACATTAAATACTGTGTTTTATAATGTTCAGAAAGAGGAGTACCGTTTGGACTTTGCCAGAACCTCTTCTGAGAAAGCTGTGAGTTTTCAGGTTTCTGGAAAAGGATTCTTGCAAATTTCCAGGCTCAACAAATTGAAGAGGGAAACAGCTGCCCAGGTACCATTTTGTGATGTGGTTTCTATTCACACCTTCTGATTTTATAGGTTTGTGTTGAGGAGTTAAGAGTTGACATCTTAGATCATTGCCTGGCTCTTATTAGCACCATATAAATGTTAGATATTATTATTATTATTTTCTATGGTGATTCTGAATTAGCTAAGTGATTACCTCCTCCTTCCCAAAAGAAACATCAGGAATGTTAGAAAGTCAAAAAGAGATGCACAGAGGCCTAACTGGGCTTAGCTGCCCTTGGGAATTACCCCCTACTTCAAATATAATTTTTTACATATGCATCCTGCATTAAAATGGAAATCTCCTTTCTTCTCTTATCTACCAGAGAGCACATGAAATACATCTGTTGCCCTGACAGAATGCTTAAACAGATCTCAGCTATGGATGATTCCAGACTCTTCCAAATGACACACCTTGTGTACAGGCAAGTCCAAAGGAATGATGATTTCAAGTGCAGAGATAAATATGACAGAGATAATCCTCTGTCATATCCTAGAGGGAAAGTGAAGGAAGAATGTTCTCCTCTTGCAGAATCCAGGATCAAGAATCCCTGGGATGCAATGAAAACTCCAGCAGCCCGGCCTCACAGCTCAGACTTGACCTCGTGCCTGATCCTGCCTTCCCATCCCTTTGCAGCCCACCCCAACCTTCTATTTGCCTTCATTAGTTCAGAGTCTCCTCTCTCCATATCCTGCCCTCCCCAGAAGTCCTGGCTTTCCCACCTCCACCTCCACAGTAGGCTTCGCTGTGCCTCCCATTTTCCTCTGAATGAGAAGAATCTTAGAAAAAGGAAAAATAAATAGAGCTACAACTTGGGATTCATTTTTGAAAACTGTACATGCATTTGTATGTATTAAATCAAGGCAGGAAATAAAGTCACAAAGAATGATCTTCAAAGCAAACTGCAGCATGACCTACAGCTCAAATCAACTTATAAACTATAAAACAATAAACTACTTACTGTTTTTCATCCCTTGGTTGTCTGGTGTCTACCATCCGGCAAATGTCTAATGTGGAATTTCATTTTATACAGACCATTTCGTGTTATTTATATGCAAAGCTGATAGTCTCAGTAGTCAGCTAGCTCTTTTGCAGCCTTTTTCAAGCTCAGCCCCCTTCTCCTCTGAGACTCTGGTAGAGGCCAGCGTTCCAGCCTGGAAATGTAATGTCAGCTCATGATCTATCCCAGCAAATATTGCTGCACTTCCAGAGCACACCAATGGGAGCAATTACTTGTATGTCCACGAAACCATATTTGTCTAAAAAAATCTTAACATTTTTTTCACTTAAAAACAATGAAAATAAACCCTGAGTGGAGAAGTGACCACTATCACTGCATGCAAGCATGACTATTGCAAGTGTTGTTTCCAGTTTCACAGGAGGCATGGTTGTTTACTGGCCACAATTTTAATGGGGGAAAAATAGGAGGACCCTGGATAGGAGACATATAAACAGCTTATCACTGATCTGGTCATTCCACTACTTCAAGACAGTGCTATACTGAAAGCTCACTCCAAAACTCGCTAATGCAAAGTGTAGTACTCAGGGTTCACCAAAATGTTAGAAGTCTACTTGGTTTAAGACAGTCCTCCCCTAACCCAGTATCTAAGTCTTTTTTTCTGAATATATTAGTTTTTTTTTAATAATGGAGTAGGCTGGGTAAGCTTTCCTTAAGTCGAATTTATATAAAGAAGAAGATAAATGAATTACATCCTTGGATTTTATGTCATGTTGAATAAGTAACCATGTACAGACCTTCAGGAAAACAGTTAAAAGTAACAGTGAATACACATTCCCAAAAATGTCTCATGGTTGTCCTTGACAATCATTTCAAAAGATTAAGAGCACACATCAAATTTTAAGACTCTCTTGTTTTCAGTAATTCAGCTCAGTAAACCTTCTTCAATCACTGCCATGTACAAGTGACTGGGCTTGTCACTACAGTGGGCGTAAAGATGAATAAGACATGGTACCTGCACCGGAAGAACTTCATTTCTCATCCACTAAGATATTGACACCTTTTTAGTACCCAGTTTTATTTTCTGTTCCCAACTAGACTTGCATTAGTCAGAATCAAAGCCCATTCTTCCCCTTGTGGTATTAGTGAATCTATAGTTAAAACACCAGTGCTAAGACACAGGAGAAGGAAAATATTAACAAATTTTTTCTAGGAAATCAATTTGTGTTGACTAGAATCTCTTTCCTCAGAGCAGATTTTTCCCCAAAAAATTCTTAGATGAGTTCTCAAATATTTGTTCTCTTTGTAATTTTGCTCCTAGTTTGATTTAAGATCCATAGGGAAATTCTATGCTTTATTACACGAAAGCAAGGGGATCTAGTTTCCTTCTCAGTGAAACACAAAACCAGCGAGATAAGGCTGTTGAAAGAATGAACTCCATCATGTCTTTTGCAATTTGGATACTTTCTCTTAAGCTGGAGTTTTGAACACAGACAAAATGTTGAATACATAACGCCCAGAGATAATTGATTCTAAGGAGCCCTAAGGAGATCTAGTGCTTGAATTCAAATCAGCAGTGTGAGATCAGGAAAATGCTATGTCGTGAGAATTGGGGCCAGAATAAGCAGCAACTTTTCTCTGATACCCTGGAGTCCTTTGCCTGGCCTAGCCAACTAACTGGTCAGCCAAATGCACTGCTGTTCAAGAAAATGCTCTAGCCTGAGTACAGACTTGCTTGGAAGCTACCTAAATCCTAACAAAGTTGTTGATGTATAAGGGAGGAAAATAATTTTCCTTCTATTTTTATTAGTTCTCAGCTGGAGTCTCCATAGTTTTAAATAGATTAGCAAGAGAAAAACAAATGAAAGTTTAAGAACATGTACAATCCATGTATACGTAGGAGATAAACACAGAAAAATGAGTAACTCAAACTTAGAACTCTAGCTTAAATACCATCTTCTGCTAGAAAAAAGAAGAAAGGTATGTTGGTGGGGAAGCCAGTTATGTAGAGGTTACCAGGAAAAGCACAGTACACAAGGGAAAGGTTTGTTATTTAGATTTAAATCAATGCCTTCTTCATTGATAAGATTCTCTTGTAATTTAGAACCATCCTTCTCTTCCTAATACTGAATGGGAGACAACCCCAAAATGGAGATTTCCTTTATAAATGTAAATTTCCCATTAAAAAGGGTAACTTCCACCGTGTTTTCAGAGTTGTTTAAATTACATGATAACCTTTATTCAGGAAGTAAAAGTAACTCTGGCACCGTGCTTCCTGTTGAACTATGCACACATTGGAAACTTCCACACATAAGTTTCCAGTGTGTGCAAGAACACTGCCCCAGTCACGCATTCCTGCTCTGGCACCCTACTAATATGTCATCCTGGTTGGCCACAAAATGGTGGTAATGTCTTAGCCAATTTTACTTTTACTTGGGCAGAATGACTAGAGAAGGCATGGATACTTCATAAATCAGGTGGCGTGCTGAGGTCCCAGATCCTTGTTCTGTGCATTGTGCACTCCAATGAACAATCCCAGCTTATGTTTCATTTACATGTACAGAAACAGGGTGTGAGTGCCCCACCAGACATCTCCAATTTGGGCAGCCAGCAGTCTGCTCCACCTACCATGACAGGACTTCCCATCCTTCCTCCACTGATTCACACACTGTAGAAAAGCTCCGTGTTTTTTGAGCTGCGTTTTAGAGAAACAGTGTCTGCTATTTCTCAAAATAATCAGCTGAAAATAATGCTTGGGCCAAAGAGGCATATTTTAAGGTGGCATATTCTGCTACCCTTCAGGTGGTACTTTCTCTGTGTCCTAGGACATCTCTGAATGGGTTCGATCTAGACTAGGGGGAAGGGTAATCATGCTACATGAACTGAAAGCTCCCTACAGGCTGGCAAGATTAATGACAAATTTCTGAGCTGAGTTCTTGGAGTTGCCACCATGGCCTACACAGCTGAGAAAGCTCTGGACCATTCCTTCCACTCACATTGGACCTAACATCCTATGCCTCTTTTCGGCCTCATACCACCTATGCCCTCAAACCAGATTCAAAGACACATTTAAGACCATCAAATAGGATTGGAATGGACGGCCTGAGTGGGCCATGAACAGTACAGACATCAGCTTTCTCCAATGAGAATTTCCCATATATTGAATTTTCACATTGTATACTTTAATTATTTTTCAATTCTGTCAGTTATAATTAAATAAAGCAGAAAAACAATATTTATTTCAAAATATAGTTGAGTCCATTAAAATAAGTAAACAATGGTTCATTATATGAATATTATAAAATACACATGTATGTTATCCAAAATAATATATTAGGATTAATGCATTAAGGTGGTAAACATGAAATCTTTTCTGCTTTCTCCCAATATGCAACTCAACTATATGCAATATTTCATGAAATATATTATTTTAAGTGTTTGTCAGCAATGAGAACAATAAAGGGAAAATAAGAACACTGGTTGCTATAATTATTTCTGCATACATGGTCCATGATACTTAATCAATAGAAATGCGTTGACAAATACTCAGAACTGGAAGCAACCTTGAAATTTTTATTGCAACCATCTCATTTTATTAGTTTAAAATACCAAAGCTCACAGGGATTAAACTACCCTCACTCACGTCTCCAGTATGTAATAGAAACTGCAATAAAAATTAATCAATTAATTAAAATAAAACTGTTTTCCTAACACTTATGCTACCTACCACCTGTTTACAATGAGAATAGCATTGCTATTATCACAGATTGTTATGCTCAAATGAGTTAATTAGGGTATGCTTAAAAGAATACCTTGCTTACAGGAACATCTAAATACACATTTGAGTTGACAATGGAGATGAACAAAGGAATGACAACTCTGAAGGACAATCCTGTCACAAGAGAAATGCCCTGCTATGTTAATATACCTGATGCTGTGTGTGTGTGTGTGCGTGTGTGTGCGTGTGTGTGTATAACGTTTATAAATGCATATGGCCACAAATTCCTTCCCGCCCACTATGCAATGTGGCGTTGCAGACCCTCCCATCCAGTGGACAGGATTATTTGTGATCATTTGCCCTCACTCATGTCTCCAGTATTAACTAAATCCGATGGGGCTGATGCTGTGATGCTGTATGAGTTTGAGTCTAAGCCTTGACGCCCCTTGAAGGCTTCACATTAAAAAAAAGGAAAAGAATTTGCTGTTTACCAATAGGATGTGGAACTGCAAAGGTCCTATTTTGCTGAGAGCTGTGGGTTAGTTCCTTCGTCCTCCAGTCCCTTCCGGGTACTAGGCCAAGTGCACAATGACACAGCAGGAATTCAATTCAATGAGTGAAGACGGAACTGAATGAAACACTACCAAGAAAACATTCTTGCTTGAGATAAAATGAACAAAATGCTTCCACGCTGATCACTGTAGGACCTAATCCTTTCCACAAGGCTCTGAATTGGAATTTTGTTGGATGTAGGCTCTTGAGTGCCTGTCTTTTGGATCTCAATTCCAGGCCTGGACATTCGACCAGGGTGGTGACAGACCCCCACCCGCACCCATGTTTCTTCTGCCCAAGCAGAGGTTTACTCTGTTTGGTGGTGGTGCTTTGTTTTGAAATTTAACTTGACTGGGAAAATCAAACCACATGGATAAAGTTATGAAGGCATGGATATGTTTAGAGAGTGCTGATTTTGTGGCTATTGTTTTTCCTAATTTTACGTGATACTTGGCCGGGTGGGATTCAAACATCCTCAAAACTATCCGGAGAGAAACACCTCCGCGAAAGCCTTTCCTGTCACTGCTGGGTCTTCCTTCCTCTGCTCTCTCCCACTGGGCACCTCTTCCCCCACCTCTCCTCTCCAGCTGGACGGTGGAGTGAAAAAGCACAGCAATTGGAGACGGCTCCCGCTAAGTCCCCAGAATTCTGTAGGTCGTCACAATGGCCCAGCCTGAACCCCACCCTCCTCTCCTCCGCCTCCTTGCGCCAGCTCCTCAGACCTCTGAAAGAGGGAGAGGTCATCACTAGAAACAGAAAAAACCTGACAGACATCATTCTCCTTCTCTATCTCCAGGATCACAAAGTAGTGGGAACTAAGAGAAATAAAAATATTACACATGTTGAGGATTTGAGAGAAGTCCCATTGTGTGGGTGTTCTGCTTGGGGGCTGCGGTCGGCACCAAAGGATAGGACAGCAGAGGAGAATGCAGAGGGGGGCGTGAAATGGGCCCAGCAGCCCCGAAGCTACGCAAGCCCAGTGGGCACCACTCAGCTTGACCCTTGGTGTGAAGCAATGGGGACAAATTTGTCCTTCCATGGAAAACTACACATTGTCTGGATGCTAGAGGACTCCTCTCTGGGTTATACAATCGGTAGGGGAGCTCTTTTACAAGTCCGTTAAATGTACATGACTGATACGATGCAAACTAATTCTTGGCTACAGACACGCAAGCTCTGTCTTATCCCTACAGGGTCCATTAACTTCTCTCTTCTAATGTAAAAGCTCGACTGGAGTGTTTCTGCACATCCATTTCCACATTAGTGTACTCCATGGGTCTGTTTCCTTTTTTTTTTTTAACTTTTCCATTGAAGTGGTTGTAAGACCTCACTAATTTGAGTTAAATAAAATCTTTACCATGTGCTCGCTTTTATATCTGTATGACAGTTGTGATTTTATCTTTTTTTAAAAAAATATTCTTTAAGAGTCTGGAATAAGAACCTCCCTGGGTCCTTCCCTGTGATCGAGCCACAAACATCCAAAACTGGACAGAAGGGAAGCAGGAGTCCGAGAACTAAACATTCACACCTGCTCAGGTACATTAGCATAACAACAGATGCTACCCCCGGCAGGCCCAGGCTTTTTCCCTTGCTTCCCCCAGGGTTCCTCAGAGGTAGCGAAACCCTATTACCCCAGGGCGGGTGTTTTAATTCACATCTAAGTGACTGGGCCTCAAGCTGCGTTTGCATGCTCAATCCACTGGAGCCTGGATTCATTTGCAAGTAAATAAAATTTAACTTTCCTTTTCTAACAGCCCTTAAGGTCAGTAGCAACAAGAAGTACTGTGAAATTTTCATAACTAAAGGGTAAGCTTGGTTTCGAATGCTAAGTAAGCTCTTCAAAGATAAAAATAAAAAACCCCAGGTCGTCTTCCTATAGCACATAGTTTCCCAGCTCTCCTTCAATCCCTCTATTAGAAGGCGCAGCGCTCTGTGATGTCCTCACCAAAATGTATTTGGCACCAAAACAAACCAAAGCTGGGCCAGGAATCTTAGCCTGTGGGAGCTCCCTGGGGGTTGTTCTGTCTTTGGCTGCAACTCAGCAAATCAGAAGGGGTGATACAGTAGATAACTGAAGAATCAGACTCTAAAGGGTTCTAAACCCATTGCTCTTTTTCCTGCTATACCTTAAACGTAGGACAGTGGTCTCCCAAGTAAAGTGTAGGAAGCAATCAAACTGTTATTTCTCTTTATTTTTGACATAAAATTATTTTTATTTCATTTATTTTTAATATTTTGTGTATATTTTACAACATTAATATAACAGGACTGTAGTATATGTATATAATTTATAAATGAATGAGTAAATAAATATGTTAGAGGGTGTAGGCTCAAAAAAACTTACGTTAAGGATGACCAATCAAAATAATTTAGAGGCTTTTTCCTTAGTGATGGTGTTGAACTTCACCTGAGCCCTGTGTTCCCTGAACGTGGGGATGGCAGAGGAATTCTCCCACCATTGTGATATTCCCAGAAAACACAAAGACCTCCAAGAGAAGACCCACCTCTGCCTTCCTCAGTGATTGGGGGGCTATAAGATAATGGTTAGGACCCACTAGAAGGCATTGGAAAAATCAGAACAAGCAAAGGCTAACTAAGCTGGTTCTGAGATGATCAGAGTTGGCTGATCCACAGAATTGAGTTTTTTGGTGTTATGGACTGAATTGTTTCCTCTGAAATTCATATTTTGAAGCCCTAATCTCCAAAGTGACTGTATTTGGGCACAGAGATGTTAGGGAGGTAATTAAGGTTAAATGCGGTCACACAGGACTCTAATCCTCTAGGACTGGTGTCCATATAAGAGGAGGAGATACCAGAGATGCTCCACCTCCCACCCCAACAGGCAAGCGCAGACAAAAAGCCATGTGCAGACACAGCAAGGTGGCCGTCTGCAAGCCAGGAAGAGGTCTCCCCAGAAAGCAATCCTGAGATCCCCTTGGTCTCACACTTGAAGCATCTGGCCCTGGGAGACAATACATTTTGTCATTTGCCACCCACCCTGCGTTATCTTCTTATGGCTGCCTAAACAGACAGATTCATTTGTCTACTTGACTTCCACTGATTAAAAATAACTGTTACCACAGAAGATGGTAGGATCTCTAAGAGAACATTGAGGGGTGGTTTTCCACAAGAGAGAAACCCCTATGAGAAGCCACATGTAGGAGAGGAAAATATCTTCTCTCTTTACCTATCCCAGATTGTGTTGGCTGAGGTCCTGCAAATTAGACTGACAACAGACTAACGAGAAAAAAATCGAGATTTTTAACATGTGCCTCACACATAAGCATGGAAGTACCCAGAGATGAATAACTCAGTGGGGTGGTTAGAACTTAAAAGAACAGCATATTTTTAGAGAAATGACAAAAGAAAGGGACTTAGAGTTTCTAGGGTGGTAAATCGCGGAAAGGCAAATATAAGGGGAAGTAATGGAAGATAGAGGTTAGTTATGAAAGCTGGCTCTGTAGGTCCTTCTGGTGCCCTCTCCAGGATAACACAGGTCTAAAGCTTCTGCGGTGATTAACTTTTGTCCTTCCTGGCAGAGGGCAGAGATGGGTGGGGGGTGAGGGAAGACACCTTCACAAATTCCTCTGCTACTTTTAGGCAAATGGAGGAAAAGCAAAGAGCTCCTTTCGCGTCTCCTTCTTCTCAAAATAACCCTTATGTCAAAGCGGCACGTTCTGTGATGGCATATGCCACTCCCTTCCACAGGGAAACCTTCCTGTCTCCAAGGGGAATTTATGGAAATTCAATTCATCCTCACCCTTTCTAGCCTACAGTACAAGACACCTGTGACCTTTCTTTTACTGATTGTAAAGTCACTCCATCCTGAATGATTTCTAACAGGACATTAGAAACTGGGAGTGAAAGTCAGAAGAGGAATCATCTTTTAAACTCTAGGAAGATATAAAGAAATGATAAGTGCGTGGTGCCTATTTCTTTAAAAAATATCTACGCTAACTAAACTTGGGCCTTCTTTCAACTTCTGCCTCCCATTTGGAGTGACCTTTTCTTCATCTTCGTCTACCCAGATGTTCTCTTTGAGCCCCCATGGCTTCTATACCCCAATCATCCTTTACATGTTCCTTTCTTGCTCAGAATTTTTTACTGCTTCAAAATATTTACTGTGGCATTTGAGTTCATCTCCAACTATCTTGCCTCACTACCCATACTCAAATCCCACCTCACCAAACCTTCCTTGACTTCCCTCTTGGTTCTTATAGCACACACCTGTATTAAGCATTGGTCTTAGTCTATTTGGGCTGCTATAACAAAATATCACAGACCAGGTAACTTCTAAACAACAGAAATTTATCACTCCCAGTTCTAGAGGCTGGGAAGTCCAAGATCAGGGTGCCAGGGTAGTCGTCATGTTCTGGTGAGACCCTCTTCCTGTTCACAGCCAGCATTGTACTGTGTCCCGATGTAGTGAAAAGGGTGGGGAATCTCTCAGAAACCTCTCTTAAAAGATTAGTGAATCCTATTCCTGAGGGACCCACACTCATGACCTAAGCCCCTCCATAGGCCCCACCTTCTAGTGCCATAATCATTGGGGTTAGGATTTTAGCACATGCATTTGAGGAGCACACAGCCTTTTCATTGGCCTCATGATTCTAAACAGAATGATTGCAAACTGGGGAGAGAGTAAACACAAATGGCCTAGGGAAGCATGCCTAGGCAAACTACTCTATTGTCCTGAGTTTGGGCAAGGACTGGGCTTCTGGGTGACCAGAACTGTGGGGAGGTAGGGGAGCAGGAGAAAGGGATCGACCCTCAGACACTGTCAGCTCATCTCCAAACCTAGTCTCTCCCTTTAGTAACCTCACTTTCAAGGATGGCTTGATATCCATTTTAACAGCATTCAGAGCATTAATTTGGACCCACTTTCTTGTAGCTGTTCTTGATCCTAACATTCATAATGTCTCATCCTTTGGATTAATTTTTTTATTTTATTCCCTAAAGAGATTTTCTATTACCAGTATAAGATATCAGGGTAGAGACAAGGGTGCATGTAATCTAAGTACCTGCAGCTCTGGAAAGATGATATGAGCAGCTAAAATCTAAAATGAGAACCACATGCCTCACCAAGGATCCCTCTTGCAGGGGGGCAGTCACACCTACGTCACATGACCGTGCTTTGCCTCAATCTTCTTATCCTTCAAAAGGGGACATTTCTTCCTGGATTAGAAGGAATTTTATAGGCTTGGGTTTACAAAGCCAATTTTGAAGGCCAACATCCCCTAACATATCCTTATGCAAGGGACATGTCATCCAGGGACATGTTAATGCTTGCACATGGCTTTCAGCCTCAGTTTCATAGCCATTGCTAACTGGACTGAAAATACTACCATGGAGGACCTATGGGAGGACCTTATGGGTTTTGAGCTTCTGAAATAGAAGTTAGTATACTGATAATTGAAAAATTAGTTAAGATTCTCTCAAGAATTTCCATTCCCAGTTTGCAAGAGACATGAAGGAGAGAGCCTCCATCTGGTTTATTCTGTGTCCCTTCAACCTCCTCCCAGGAGAGGATTTACAAAATAGCCTTTGCTGAAGCCATGCTACCACATCCTGCTGCTGTTGTGATTTCCATGACCTTAATTACTATTGCCTATTATTCAAAAACACTAATTGAGTCACGGTCCCATTGCAAATGTGACTTAACTTGCTGTTTTACTGCTTGCTCAGGCACTGCAAATAAAAAATAATGGCAGTTGTAATTAACTCAGAACCAGCTATATAACCTGCCCCTTAGCCTGTGACGGGTAAAAGTTCAATTACAAAGTAAAGTTATTAACAGTAAGGTTTGGTCACACATCTGTCATACAGAGTGTGACAGGACACAAAGATTACCCCATGCCACCAGAGAGGGAACCACTAGACACCTATGGTAACTTTATTTTTGGAGCTTTCAAAGATAAATAGCTCCATATACATAAAGCAATTAAAATTATTCCATATATAGAGTCATATGATTAGTCTAACTACAAGTGTTTAAATGTCTAACTACAAGTGTTTATTTCAGAGTCATGAAAGATATAATAGCAGTAAACTACAAAGCTAAAGGAAAAAAAAGGGGCCATGAAACAAGGCTAAGAAGAATATTAGAAACTTACAGAAATGTCTGAAAACTGCCCAAAAACTTAGTTATTAGAAACCTTCAAAAAGAGAGTGGACGCAATGAGAGAACTGCTCACAACCACTAGGATGGCTACCATCAAAAAGGACAATAACAATAACAAATGTGGACAAGGATGCAGAGAAATTAGAAAACTTTATACACTGCTAACAGGAATGTAAAATGGCAGACACTTGGAAGACAGTTTGGTGATCCCTAAAAAGTTAAACAAATGGCCTAGCATTTCTACTTCTAGGTATAAACTCAAGATAATTAAAACCTTATGTACACATGAACTTTTCTTTGTAGCAGCATTATTCTTAATAGCCTAAAAGTGAAAATAACTGAAATGTCTGTTGACGGATGGACGAGTAAACAGAATGTGGTACATCCATACATGGAATATTATTTAGCCATGCAAAGGAACAGAGCACCAATGCATGCTACAACATGGATGAATCTTGAAAACACTTATGTTAAGTGAAAGAAGCCAGGCATAAGAGCACATCAAATAATTCCATTTAGATGAAAAAAGACCAAAGTAGTCATATCTATGGAGAGAGAAAAAAAGATTAATGTTTCTAGGGGCTGAGGGATGAAAATGTAGGGGAGGAAAAGCCCCTTTCATTGGCTGGGCCCACAAATCATATTGATAAAAAATGTATTAACAAGAGAAATAAATTATGTATGTATGCATAGAAGTTTCACAAAGAAATGAGACTCAAGAAGGCAGCCATTTGATTCAGGCTTATGTGCCACTTTAAGCTAAACAAAGGAAAAGGGCTTTGGGCTTTCGAATAGGGGAAGGGAAGTTACTGGAAGGGAAAGGGAGGGAAGGTGTGGCAAATGAGGGTCACCTGGTGCACGTCAGAGTATCTCAGGAGATAAGAGTTGTCTGGATAAAAAGCTCTCTTCCTGGTCTGGAAGCACCTTTACAAATGTTAATTTCCTTCACAAAAGGGGAAATTCACACTTTAGTTTTAAGGCAGTTAGAAGGAGGTGGTAAAGACCTTTGCTTCTTCTAATTGTCTTTAGCTCAAAGTCATCTTTATGCTAAAGAATATTGTCGTTACTTGGCCTATTCTGTCAAGCAGTGGCTCTTTACCACAGCTTCTCAAGTACAGACAGCTGCTGCAGAGCAAATAAATGGGACTATAAAGGCATAACTGAGTGAAAACAATAGAATCAATATAGGCATGGCACTTGATGTTTTTGCCTGAGTATATATATTGTATGGGGATTGCAAACTGTACCCTGCACATAGGGAAAATGTGATTTTAAATTTTGTTCACAATGGCCTCCCTTCCATGACTTTAATGATTTAAAAAGTTTTAACTAATTGTCCAAACTGGTTTAAAACTGAAGCCAATCGGATTATGTGAACAAGGCTTTAGGAAGTGTGCAGAGGCTCCTGGCTGGCTGAAGGTGCTCAACTCCCAGACAGTGCCAACTCCCCACCAGCGTATCCCCTGTAGACAGTGCCTGCACACTGGGGGGCTTTTCTAGCTTAGAAAGTGCATATTATTGTGCTAACAACAGATGCAACTTCACTAAAACGAAATACAGATGCATATAAATGGGAGACGTGTAATGTAAGGGTCCCAAAGGTGCTCTGGAACCAGACAGCCTGGATTCAAGTCCCGATCTGACACTTACCTTGGGCAAGTTGCCAATCTTGTATTTCAGTCTCCTCATTGGTAAAATGGGGGTAATAATCTATGAGGTGTTTGTAAGAAATTCAGAAAATAATACATAGCAAGCACTTAGAACCGTTCCTAGCATGTAGTAAAAATATAATGTTGTGTGTGCATATATAATTAGGATACACATGCAATTATGATTTGAATCTGACTCCCATATATATAAATTTTTTTCTAATAGATATGGGCCAGGTGCTGTGCTAAGCATTAAATATTCAATGTTGAACAAGACAGACACAGTCTTGCTCTTGGGTGTTTATCAGAGCTCAAGACAAAGACCCAAACAAGCTCATTATCCCAGATGAAGCTGTTCTCTCTTAGGGAATTCCTCAGCCAGAGCTGTATGGATTCCAAGTTGCCAGTCAGGCCACCCCATCTGTAACGTCACCCCAGCTGGCACGTGTGTCCTTTGCCAACACTATTAAATCAATCGCGTTTCAATTGCACTCACAGCTGCTCGCGTCTGCAAGGTCTGCGGCTTCCCACCAGGTGAGCAGATATCCCAGCCACGGAGTCCTTCCACCGATACAACACAAGGGGGCAGTAGTGGCCCTTGGGCAACTGAGCCCTAAAAATAAAGGGGAAGTAAAAATGATGGAAGGCAAGCAAGGAAGGAGGGAGAGGGGTTGGGGGTGGTGGAGAGAGAAAGAGAGAAAAGAAGGAGGAAAGAAAAAGAGGGAGGGAGGAGAGGAAGTTAGGAAGGAAAGGAAGGGCAGCGTGAGAGGAGCCAGGGGCAGGGATTCGTCCGCCCGGCGCACGGCGGTTCGGTCTGACGCAGACGGAGGGGAGACCGGCGGCCGCGCACGGCCGCGCCAGGGTCCCGGGGGAGGGTTCTCCGCCCGCAGGCCACTCGGCCTGACCAGCTCCTTCCCCCGGCCTGGATGCGGCCTGACCTCCAGATCCCTTCTGGCTGGAGCTGCCTGACAGGTGTCCCCCCCGTCTGAGGCGGCGGCAGGGAGCCCCATCCCGGCCACCGCACCTTGCCCCGCCCCGGCGGGCCTCCGGTCCCCTTTCCTTCCAAGGGATTTACTAACGGGAAACCGATAGAGGTAACAAAAATGAGCAGAGGGAATTACCAAGATAAAGGCGATCTCCTCCAGCCCCAGGAGGGACGACCTTTCGTTCTTGTGTTTTCAAAACCGCATTGAACTGAATGCTCTGCTATTGGTTTGAAGAGAGCTAAGGTGACCCGCGTCTAGACTGGTCCAGGTTTGCCCGGGACGGAGAGAAGGCTCAGACTGGAGACCTTCAGCTCCGAGACCGGGACAGGCCCGGAAGGGCCGGCACCCGGCAGGGGCTCATACAGGCCCGCACCTTACTCAGACCTGTAGGCAGCCCCGTCAGGTGAGCAAACGGCGAGTGTTCCAGTGGGTTCCAGTATTCGATTATTTCCATTATTCATTACAAAGGAATCATTTGTGCCCTAGGACCCTGTCCTAGCACCCCCTCATTCTCCTGGCCAGCTTCCTCACCTAGGCCAGAGGGAGGAATCCCGGGTGCTCACCTGACCATTTTTAGGGAGGGGTTACTTCCTCAAACCCAGGAAACCCTCCCATCCCTGACCTGCGCAGCTTTTTGCAAACTGCTATTTCCTGGAAGACTATTTTATAAATTATCTTAAGGTTAAACAGGATTCTTTGCTTCAGGACTTCCAACATAGAAATAGTCTAAGGAACACTATCATTTCCTAGAGGGATGCAAAGGATGTAACGCCTCCCAAACTATTTCTGGCCCAGATTTCCCCCGGCTGTCCTCAGGGACTTACTGCAACAGCCTCTAGAACCTGTGTTCTAAAGAGCACAGGACCCGGGAGTCTTTGATCCCTAAACTGCTTTGGGCCCTCTCCTAGTGATCCCCAGAGCTGTTTTCAGAAACCCCCAGAACGCTGGGGGAAGAGGTGGACCTAGGGCCAGCTCACCATGCTAAGTGGTGAGGCAGGTGTGTGTGTGCATGTGTGAGAGCGTGGTGTGAGTGTGTTGGCAGACTGCCCTACTCAGCTCTTTGCAGCTCCACCTAGGCTGCATATGCCATCTCTGCGGGCTTGGGGAGGGCCTGCAAAAGTCTCTGTAAGGGCCACTTAGCCTGCAGGACTTAACACTTCCTAAAAATCGTGGGGTTGCACTGATACAAGTTCCAGCCCAAGCAGATCTTGGGTCATCCCCTCAGGTGCCAGCATACTTCGGATTCACTTCATGTTATTGTCAACAAATGGTAATTTTGTTAAATTCTTGCTTAAATGTACTGTTAACATAGGCTCATGTTACGTTTCCTAGTAGCACTGAAGACTATTGCGCTGAGATTAGTTAAAAGCAACACATCCATAATGGTTTTTTCTTTTTCCAAAATGATGCGTCTTCCTCATTTTTTTCCTCCATTCTGTTTTTGCAGGTTTTTAAATGGCAAAAAAAAACCCAACAAGTGCTGGTATATATAAGGAAAACAGGCTCTCTGAAGTAACTTTGGAAATGGAGTTTGCATTCCTCGATTTATTTATTTTCCCCTCAAGCTAATTTTGCTTGTTTGTTATTCTGAATCTGAGAGCTGATGTTAAGGAAGAAAAAGGGTGCCCGCCTGCGGGGCATTTATCACCTGGAAATTTCCATGAGAAATTGTGCCTCTAATCTCTGAATGTGTTTCCTCTGGAGCAAACTGACTTTCATTGAGGTGACTCTGGAGCCAAGTGGTCATGTGGGTTCAGAGGCAAACTCCACAAGCCTGGGGCTGAGGTCACCAGCCGGGAGGCCGCCGTGCACGGCCCGTCCGCCACCAGCTCTCCTTCATGCCGGGTTCACGGTGCATAGTCACCCAAAATACAATCCAAGCTGTTTAATTAAAAGATTGCCAGCATCTTCTTTCCTAAGTGAAACAGAAGAGTAAAGTGTCCCTCCTGTAATGTAAATAATGGAGATGTATCTTCTCTCCCACATCCTGGTGAGGGAAACTGCTCTTGGAAGAGCTGTTGGCCTTTCCAGTATATAGCACTTTGAGCTGAGGCTCACACATATGTGTTATTAAAGTTGATTTCTGGCAAGTACTATTGGTGGTATTTATTTAAAAGAAGCCAAGTATTTAAATGGAGTTCAAACAAACAGGCCTTTCACTCTACAACCTTTGGCTCAACCTCCTCTGGGTTTTGTTTGGATTTTTAAAAATTGACAACACCCCTTAATAAATTCCCCTCTTCTGTACCAACTGGTCTCAGCTGGCATTGGAAATGCTGAAATGCCAAAGAAAAGGTTGAAGCTGTCTAAGTGGCAGCTTCCTGAGAAAAATTAACCTCCCTTGATTTCCTCCCTAGGTTTTAGACCAGCTGAGGTCACCTTTAAAGAACCTGTCCACTCTTTCCACCTGCAAATGAGGGTGGTTCCTACCAGCAGGTCACATTACTAACCGAGGCAGCGATGCTCAAGAGAATGTGCCCAGCGAAGATGATTCCCTCACCCTCCTGAAGAGGACGCCAAGGCCCAAGGTCCTGTAGCTCGCTGACTGTGGGGAGGGCTGGGAAGCCAAGTGGCTGCTTATTCCCGGCAGCTCTTCTTTTGACCACCTGGGCTTACCCACCTCCCATCTCCCCAACTTAGATTTCTTTGTTGGGGGCAATGGAGAGTGGGAAAGAGGCCAGGGAGCTAATAAAGGCATTTCTGCCTTTCACATAGCAGCCAGCACAGTAGGGGAAAGACAGGGCCAGGAATGGCTGTAGGCTTAAAAATGTATTTTCTCTGCCTTCCTTTTATTTTACGTTTTCTTAATTTTTTTTTCTTTGGACTTAATGTACAAGTGTTTGTGTTAATTATGCTCCTCAGTTCATGGCACTGTATCATCTCTGTCCTCAATGGCCCTCTGTTGCTTTGTTTATTCTCTTTATCACCGGACCTCATTCACTTCCCCTCATAAACAACCATTCTTACCTGTTTAATGTGTATCTTTTCCGTTGTATGTGTTCTTGCAGAATGGTACTGTTGTGTGGCATTGATGGGTATGTGGATGGACACATAGGTAGATCTCTATTTATAGGATGTATATGGCTTTTTTTTTGGAAGCAATTACAGACACACAAGAAGCTGTTGAAAAAATAGTATAGAGAGACATCAATGCTTAACATCATTACTCGTTGGAAAGAAGCAAATCAAAATCATGAGATACCACTTCACACCCATCAGGATCACTATCATTTAAAGACAAAAAAAAAAAAAAAATAAACCAGAAAATAGCAAGTGTTGGTAAGGATATGGGGATATTGGAAATATCCTGCATTGCTGGTAGAGACATAAAATGATACAGCCACACTGGAAAACAGTTTGGTGGGTCCTCAAAAAGTAAAATATAGAATTATGATAAGATCAAGCAACTCCTAGGTATATACCCAAAAGAATCGAAAGCCAGGACTCAGATACTTGTACACCACGTTCATAGCAGCATCATTCAAACAGCCAAAAAGTTTAACAACTGAAGTGTCCCTCAACAGATGAATATGGACTTTTTAGAAGTGTAGTATACGCCAATAGTGAAATACTGTTACACATAAAAAGGAATGAAATTTTGATCCACGATACTGTGTATTTCCACTTAAACAAGGCACTTCGAATAGCCAAATTCAGAGAAACAGAAAGTTGAACAAGTTACAAGGGGCTGGGAGTGGGGAGAATGGGGAGTTACCATCTAATGGGTACAGAGTTTCAGACTGTGATGGTGAAAAAATCCTGGAGATGAATGGTGGCGATGGTTATACAACAACATGAATTGCCTTAACACTACCAAACTATTCTTAAAAATGGTTAGAGTGGTAAATTTTAGTTACATACATCTTATCATGTACCTAAAAAGATACCTAAAAAAATAATAGGTCCAAATAAGCTTCCCTCCATGGTGACATCTTAAATAACTATCCTTCATTCTCAAAACCAAAAAACTGACATTGACATAAAACAATATGTAGGCAACAGACCTTAGGCAGATTTTGTGAGGGTTTGTTTGCACTCTGAAAGTTCTATGACATTTTATCATATAGAGACTTTTATAAGTACACCACAATTAAGATATATATATATTTAATTTACCTAAAAATTATGGTGTTATGTTTCTCATTCTGTTTTTCTTTCTTTTTCTTTTTTACTAACACTACACTCTTAAGATCTGTCCATGTTCTTAGGTTCTTAGGTATGTATCTAATCCATTGCGTCTAACTTACACAACACCCTGGACCATACATCCACCACATTTCACTCTCATTTCTCACACTGGACATCCAAGTGCCTCCAGTTCCCTACCACCAAAAAATAAGTTTACAGCAACCATCTTTGGGCACGTCCCATCATGGGACTATGAGAATTTCTTTGGGATGTATTCCTAGATGCCAAATTGCTGGGACATTTTACATTTAACCAAGCACTGCCAGGCGGCTCTCCAGAATGGCAGATCCTGTCTACCCTGGCTCTCAGAAGCAGAGCTCAAGTATAGCGGTCCCCTCTCATCTGTGGTTTCACTTCCCATAGTTGCAGTCAACTGCGGCTGGCAAACAGATGGTCCTCCCTCTGAAATGTCATCAGAAGGCCAACAGCATCCTAATTAGATGCATGCCCTATCACAAAGATGGGTCATTCAGATAAAACTTACCTCTGGGAATAATGCTTGTTTTGGGAAAGATCCCAATTTAGATTTTTCTGGGGATTAAGGGAGGGGTGAAACCTTCTCTTGTCCTCTTTTTTTTTGCCTTCAGCTCAAAATAGTCTCCATGACAGAGTGGCACATTTTGGCACCCCTCTACACCTATGTGAGGAGCACAGGGAGGGGAGGTGCCACATGAGGATGGCAGCTGTGGGGCTGCAGGCCAAGGCACCTCTGGGCCCCCGGGAGCTGGAAAGAGGCGAGGCAGGATCCTTCCCTTACAGGTGTCAGCGAGCATGACTCTGCTGATACCCTGATTTCAGACTTCCAGCCTCCTGCCGTGGGAGTCGAGCAAGAAGACTCCATCTGTGTGCCCTTTGCACATGAAGATTTTTAAAGAATTTTTTTTTTAACTTCTCTCTCTTGAAAAAGGGGAATTTCTGTTGTTCTAAGCTACCAGTTTGTGGTACTTGGTTAAGGCAGCTCTGGGAAACGAGTCCTCTGTGAACCACTTGCCCACATTATGTGCCCGTTTGTCAGTGGGGCTCCCGCTTTCTCCTGGGACTGGGCAGAGGTTCCCTGCCTGCTCCACATTGACCTTCGGTTTTGGCCTGTCCCCCTCTCTCCATCACCTGACCTGCTTTGAGAGTAGAACTGGAAGAGAAAGGAAGAGCAACCTGGTCAGCCAGAGATGAGAGAGAAAAAGGGAACAGGGGCATTACCAGGCAAGGGAAGTTTTGTTACGCCTCTACACAGACAGGATCGGCACCTATCCCAGAAGGTAGTCCCAGACTGGAGGAGGATCAGCCTGGGGACACTGAGAATTCTCTCTGTTTCCCTAATTGCCTTGGGCGCTTTATCCCCAAAGCCTCTCCTGCTCACCTATGCCTGAGATCAGTAAGTCTGCCCTAGGTCTCCAGGCCATTTGGGGATTAGGATGACAGGTGCCTTAGGCCACCCAGTGCCCACCTTTAAGGAAGCTGGCAGTTTGCCTCATGCCCAGGCACGTGGGTACCAGGCTACTGGTACCAAGACCTGATGGGGAAATCATGGGCGCCGTGTCAAGTCTCCTGAAACTTTACCCTCTGATTTGGTTTCTTTTAGCCCTTCAAATATCCAAGGGAAAAGGCCATGAAATAGTCAAAAGGTCTTTGCTTTAGATATTTTTGTTGCCAAAGCTGGGTGACACTGAGAGGAAAGGCTGAGGTGCTTTGGTAAAAGGCAGCTTCCAAGCGTAGCCAGGGCTGCAGTAGCAGGAGCTGAGGAGCTAGATTCTGTCCAAGATGTGGTTTCTAAAACGAGCCCATTTCATCCATCCTTAATTATTACTTCCTAAATGGTGTCATCTCACTGTTTCTCATGGTACCCTCCCTGAGAGGCCTCCTTTGCTCATCCCTGAGTCCCCAGACATGCAGGACCTGGATTCCAGTAACATGTTTGAGAACACTCACCAGACATGCTACCCCGGATGCGGTGTGGGGACATGGCCAGATACACAATCCTGCGTGCAAGGAGCTCAGCCTTTACTTCACACTGGAAAACGCAAGGAGACTCCACCTGTGTTCCCTTTGCACATTAAGATTTTAGAATGATTTTTTTTTTTTAAGTTCTTTCTCTTGAAAAAGATCCAATGACAGGACTGAGAATACTTACAGAGCTACTGCAAGTCTGGTGAACTCAATCTAGCTTGAATGTTTTGGCAAATAAACCTCCTTTTAAAGGATGTCATTCAACAGTTTAACAGATGTGTGTCGCCCATTAATCTAAGGCACTCAGAAGGTATATTTTTTTAAATAAAATATTACTGATGAACCAAATAGATTCACACCTTTATATATGAAATTTAAGGTTCTGTACTAGGCTTTATAGTCGTGGGTCAGGAGAGGGATGTCATAAACAAACCATGAAATTCCGAAGTCATAAAGGAAAATGTGCAGATATGAGTATAAGAGTATGTAATAATTGTTTAAAAGCTTCTGCCTGGCAACAAGAAAAATGGACAAATAAAATAAAATTAAAAGACAAGAGATAGGCCAAGAGAAGATACTGTATTATATAAAAGACATTAAGTCAATGGCCATATATTCAAAGACCTGCAAAACTGGGAAGACAACAACAACAAAAACCTAGGAAAAGAGGTGGGGGTTAGGGACAGGGAATTCTAGAGGAAACACAAATGGCAAAAGAATATGTGGAAAGATATTCAACTTATTAAAGAAATAAAAATCTGAAATGTAACATTTTCTTTCTCTTATTGATAGAAAAAAGTTTGTATGGGTGGGAAACTGGAACTTTTATATACCGTTCCTAGGCATATACATTAGTACAGAAGGTTTTTGGAAAGCACTTTGCATTGCCTCTTAAACCTTAATATATGCATAACTAGTGAGCTAGAAAGTCTACACCTAGAAGCTTATTCTATGATATGCTTGCACATTATGCACTGATCTGTATACAAGGGAAGCAATCAAGTAAGTGATGGTACATCCATTCAACTAATTCACGTATCTCCTTAAGAAAGGAGTGTCATTATAGAAACTGACCCCAAAATGCCTGTGAGCATTGTTAAATGAAATAATCAAATTGCAGAAAAAGATACACATGTGTAATAATTCCATTTATGTAAAAATATTTAGGAAGATAAATAAATGTTGGGGAGGAAGAATTTTCCTCTACTCTTCAAAGATTCTTCCAACTGGTCTAAGAATTAAGTTGATGTGAGATAGATTAACAGGAGAAAATCAAAATTAATTTTGTATAGGAACCCCACATACATGAGATTGAAAGACAGAAAGGTAAAATGAGGTATATATGCCCTCTGAGCTAAGGAATGGGGTAGGGCCTTGGGCCTTCCAAGGTAAGGAGGGCAAGTCATGGGACACTAGGAAGAGAAGGTGTTTGGTAATCAGGTGTTCGCCCTGCCGTACAGAGAGGTCACTCAGATGAAAGTTAGCTCTGGCAATAACTCTTACTCGGGGAAAAACCTCCAGTTTAGATTCTTCTAGGTGGCTAAGGGAGGGAAAAATTTTCTCTTGGACCCACAGGATCTTGCCTTCAGCTCAAAATAGTGCACATGACAATGTGGCAGATTTTGGGGAGACTCGTCTGAACCCTGACATTGACAAATAGACAAAGGGGTGATAGAATGATCAGATATAAGTTTAGCAAAATGGAATGACAAACACTAATACGTGAAATGGTGGGGTTATCAGTTTTTCCACATTATTTTATAGTATAGTACTTTCCATAAAATAATCGGTCCTAAGGCTTCCCAGATCATCACATGACCCCTTTAAAGGCATATAAGCTCTTTAAAGTCATGATCTGGAGCACTCACCTCTATATTCTCCAAATCCACCTCAGTGGCTGACATCACGAGGAGGTTCAACACATGCTTTGCTGAAGAGTATGGGGCTTCACACCTGCCCACTGCACGCAGCTACAGAGGTTAATGTGCCTTTATCATGATGCAAGTTCGGCTTCAGTCTGTTCTCAGAGCCAGGGAAGTAAAAGTATCAGGGGGGGGTGCGCCAGAAACCCCCACCTAAGTCTGGTCCAGCTTCTCTTCACCACTGCTGCAGCAGCGGCGACCAGCCTGTCCCAGTCTGAAAGGTCTCAACTTGGTTTGCAAGGAAAAGCCCAGAACCGACAGGCCCACTGGGATAAAGGACTATCTAGTAAGGTGGGTGGGGACCAAGGCAGGTGCCAAGAGGCCAGGGACAGGAAACAGAGGCAAAGCGAGTCATATGAAACCACATGGACTCCACTGAGAACTATCAGGAAGATATGCACAAGATTATATATATATTCACATATAGAGTAATTCTCAGAAAAGCAGAACGAACTGGTCTTGTCTTTGAACTTCTACTCTAGACATAAAGCCCTCTTTGTGGGTGGCCAGAAATAGATGAATCTTTCCTAAGTGAGAGCATCAAATATTAATAAATAAAATTTTTGAAATAAAATCTCCAATCTGGACTTTCAGGCTTTGGCTAACCAGATCGCATGCATCTGTGGACTGGCCCTTCAGATGGTGTCTGACATCCCACTGAGCTGTGTCACTGTTCAGTCTGGTGTCATATTATCAAAAGCTAATTATTTGTCAAGGTCTTACTAAATGTCTTTATTCTAAGCTCTTCATGTATATTAACTCTTTAAACCTTCCCAAGAGCCCAGTGAGGTACAGAGTTCCCCCCTTATTTGCGGTTACAGGCAGCCATGGTCAACCGCAGTCTGGAAGCAGGTGATCCTGGTTCTGACCTATTCTTAGAAGGTCAGTAGCAGCCTAACAATACATCGAAACGCCTGCGTCATTCACCTCATGTGACCTCTTCTCGCAGGCATTTTACCACCTCACATCATCACAGTAAGAGAAAGGGCAACATACAAAAAGATACATTTTTGAGAAAGACCACATACACACACCTTTTATCGCAGTATATTGTTAATAATTGTTCTATGTTATTATTTATTGTTGTTAATCTCTTATTATGTCTAATTTATAAATTAAACTTTATTGTAGGTATGTATCTATAGGAAAAACAGTACATATATAGGGTTTGGTACTGTCTGTGGTTTCAAGCGTCCATGGGGAGTCTTAGAACATACCTCCCAGGGATGGGGGTGACTACTGTGCATATAGAGCAGGAGCTCCATTTTATAGTTGTAGAAATATCTGTGTGGTTAAGTAATTTGTCCAAGATCACTCAGCTGGTAAATGTGGAACCCCTAGACAGTGTTTTTTTAAACTTTAATGTACATTTGAATCACTTGGGCACCTTATTAAAATGCAGATTCTGACATAGGAGGTGAAGAGCGGGGCCTGGAATTCTCCATTTCCAACAAGCTGCCACGAATGCCAGTGCTGCTGGTCCCACAGGCCACGGCTGGAGCAGCACAGCTCTGGAACTCAGGCCACTGCAGCTGTACCTTCAGAGCCAAACTGCGATACCAGCTGTGAGCTCCAAGCAAATTCATCTCTTTGTTCGAAGGAAGAGAGTGTGAAGATGATCTCTGGATACAGTCCAGCTCTAAGGTTTAATAACTATTGCGGAATCCTAGTAGAAAAAAGTCACTACTATATTCTTGGGCCACAGTCAGCACCCACACCCCAAGTCACATGCATCCAGTGAATATTTATTAGGGTATTAAATTAGCACTGGCGGCTACAGAGCTAAGAAGACCATCCATGTCACCATGTTACAGTCTTAGGGAGGACAGAGTGTAGCCCCACAGCATCATGGACAAAACCATAGGGAAAGAACAGGACAGACAATGGACAAGGCTTCCCTTAGAAAGTGACATGTGAAGGGTACCAGAATATGTCACCCCATAATATGCCTCTTTGGATTATTTTGAGCGAATAGCAACTGAGAACCAGCAGACACAGGAAACGTTCTTTACCTCCCTCTAACTGGCTAAAAGCAAAGGAAAATTGTCTCCTTTTGTAAAAGAAATTTACATTTATAAAGGAAATTGCCATTTGTAAAGAACTCTGTACATGAAGAGGGCTTCTTAGGACATAAATCTTAACACCCAAGAGAGTCCCGTGCGCAGAACAAGCCCATCCTTACTTACCACGATTTCCTCACCACCCCGTTTTGCCTCCCCCGACCCAGAAGCCCCAAACCCCTTTGCCTTTGTTTAGCCTAACATGGTATATAAGCCTCAATCATCTGGCTGCCTCCTTGAACCCATTTTCTTAGTAAACTCCTACAGGAAGTCCATAATTAAAATTGTTTTTCTTTTGTGAATCTGTCTTTTTTCGGTTTGATTCTCAGGCCCTAGACATGGAACCCGGGAGAGTAGGGGGAAGATTTTGTCCTCCCTTCAACATCTAAACTGAGACCTATTGGGTACCTGGGAGCTAGCCCTGTGACGGGGTGGGGAAGAGAGGCCCGTGGAAGAAAGAGCACAAGAGAAGGCCCAGAAGTCAGCCACATATTAAGAGTTCTTAAAGGAAATTGTGGTCAGCTTTTGAGTTGAAGAGGAAAGTGTGGAAGATAGGTGAGCAGGGCCCAGCTCACAATGTATCTTAAGAGTCCAACTTCTTAACTGGCTGATGGTTAAGGTGCTGCGGTCTTTGAGGAGTTTGGACAGGATGTGATTTGCAGTTAAGGAGCGAGAGCATGCAGAACAAAATGTGAGGAAAAGTGGGCCACCAGGCTGGGGACAGGGTATCACATAGGAGGCTGTTGCAGTTCTTCATGTGAAAAATGACAGTGACCTGGGCCAGGATAGCAGCAATGGGGTTTCAGGGAAAGAGACAAATTAGAGAGACCTTGAAAAAAGAGACCCGAGTCAACAAAATGAAGGGCAAGAAGCTACCAGTGAGAAAAAGGCAGTGTTGAGAGATAATAAAAGAAAGGTAAAATTGACTCATAAAGATGTAAAATGAACACATGTTACAGATTTTATCTTACTCATAAAGAAGGAGGAGGCAGATGTTATAAGTGGTTCACAGGAGAAATTGAAACACAGACACATTTATAGATGAAGACGATTGAAATGAATGTAGGCATGAAGGCAAACTAGCTTCTTCCGCAGTGGGGGAGATTCGAATGACCTCTACAGGGTAGCACTATGCTGCACATCCCCAGCTGAGGGCTGCTCTGCACTCTGTCAGGGACGTACCATTTACAGAGTTGTACAACAGCTCCCACGGAATCAGAATAGTCAGAGAGGCGTCCAGCAATGCACAGTTTTCCACAGAAGCACACAGGGGGCAGGTTGTAACATTTACTGCACAGGAAATGTGGACAGACAGGCTGAGAATGAGGGCAGGATGATAAATTGACTGGGTCACATTTCAGTAGCTGACACTACCCCCTGATGGAGGTGTGGCTGGGCAAATATTTGAAAGATAGCAATGGGAACCTCCCCTCGCAAAACAGGGCCTGCTGTTCAAAGGCAGGAAGGGGCTAAAAGGGGATGAGCGTGAAAGGCCAGATGCCAAAGGCTAGTGGTTGTTTCCTGCTTTGATTTTGAGAATAACGTATGTCGGTCGCTTCGGTTTGGGGGATGCTTTGCTTCATGAGCCTGCCCTGCTCTCAGCCACATCTGATATTTATTGAACATCAATTTACAGAAGGTTCTGTGTACAGCACTATAGTGTGTTCCAAATAAATCTTGCCTGGAAGGAACTTCCAGTGTGGCTGTTTCAAATTTGGAATGTATTTTTCATTACAAAAAACGTCACCCATGTGACCCCTTTCCTAATAACCCAATGACAATGCTCTTCTTTAAGACTCCTCAGGACAGGGACTGTTTTCAAAACCAGAGTGGAAAATGTGAAGTGCATGCGATTGTCTTCCACTCGCCAACTTACAGGAAGAGACGTATAAAAATTATTTTTAAAAATTAACTTGGTTTTATGACTTCCATATATTGAAAACAATAAAGTTGATTGCAGCTTGGGGCTGCCCTGGACATTTCAGATCTTATGGGTAGTAGATGCAGGATATAGTTTTAACAGCACATGTTGGATTGTTTGTTTTCTAAGTAAAGCAATGTGGGGTACTAGTGGTAATGAAATATAACTGGAAGGTAGGAAAATGAGGAGAGAGTAGCAGTTGCGCAGATTCTGGAAGGAATTCTTTGTTTCTCAGCCTCGGCTCCTCTCCACTGCTTGCAGCAAGCGACCGACCGCTGGCCCTTGCAGACAGGCCCAATCCTACCCCTGACTAGGAAGCTCTTAAATAAAGGTGGTTGGGGGCTCCTGTGGCTATGATAGGTTCTGAGCCCTGAATCCTGCCAGACAGACCTGAGGTAGGGAAGGCTAAGTCCAAGGTCTTTAGAAAAGGCCTGCCTTGCTGGCATGTGCATACAGTGAGACAACGAATTTGACCGGATCTGTACTGTTGGAACTCAATCAGGAGTTGGGAGGGGTGCAAGTTGTAGTGCTCCAAAATCTTACGACTATAGACTATCTACGGTTAAAAGAACATATGGGATGTGAACAGATCCCAGAAATGGGTTGCTTTAACTTGTCTGATTTCTCTCAGACTGTTCAAGTACAGTTGGACAATATCCATCATATCATAGACAAATTTTCACAAATGCCTAGGGTGCCTAAATGGTTTTCTTGGCTTCACTGGAGATGGCTGGTAATTATAGATTTGCTTTGTTTATGTCACCGTATTCCTATTATGTTAATATGTGTGCGCAAGTTAGTTAGTAGTTTAAAACCTATACATGCTTAAGGTACTATACAAGAAGATATGTCAAAGAAATAATCAATCCTCCCATGTTTTCTTCCATATGCTACCTCTATAGCTTTTCTTCTTCCTTCCTAATTACAACCCTTACATAGAATTCGTGCCTCATATCGAATTTACCGAGTATCATAATTCCTCCAGGTGGTAAAGATACCTCGAGACAAGTGCTGGGCATAGAAGCCACAGGGCATAAATCTGCAAAGAAGTAAAAAGCTAACCTTTGCAAACAATATGGCTTCTCTCTCACTTACCAACTTTACATTTCCCTGTATGGCCCCGGAAGATGACTGGTTAGCCAGAGATGGGTAAGATTCCTCCTCGAGGGAGGAACAACCTAAGACAGGCACAGTCACAGGAGGGCCATCAGGTGAGAAATCGGAGAAAACAGTGGTGAAGCTTAGAACCTCACCCCCACCCCCGCCCCTGTTTTGAGAGAAAGCTTCTGCATCCGTGGATGTTTCATTGCCCTTGTCTAGCTCGGATTAGCGCATAGTATACAGGCACACACCTGATCATCTACAATTGCTCTCTTACAACACTAAACTATGTTTTCTACCTTTATCTTGCATCTACCTACCACTTCAGCATTTTATTAAAAATTAAAATAATAATAATAATAAAGGGAGAAATGTGGGATCCACATATAAATCAAGTATAAAAATCAAACGAATATTCATATTTGACCTGATTGTTTATAGTTCATAATGCGTGATCAAAACCGAAAGTTTCTGTGATAACTGCCCTTGTACTGTTCACCATGTAAGAACTTATTCACTATGTAAGAATTCATTCACCATGTAAGAACTTGTTCGTTATGCTTCAGAAGATTGGAGACTGACGAGAATTAGGCTTGAGATGGATTAATGATTGTGCATTGAGCATTGACCCCCCTATACAGAATTTTATTGTTGTTAACAACCATTTGATCAATAAATATGAGAGATGCCCTCTCAAAAAAAAAAAAAATTAAACACCAAACCAATTTATGAGGATGTGGAGGAAGATGGACAGTATGAAGACCACAACCTGTGACTCTTTTTCTAAAGTTGAAATAAAATTATTTTTTGAGAGATTTAAAAAAAAAAAAAAGGCCTGCCTTGCTCTGGCCAGTCCCCTTCTCTGAGCCCAAGCCCGGAAGTGAGGACCCTGCTCCCTGCTGGTGTACGTCTCCAATGTCAGCTGCCAGTCTTTCTGGACTCTGAGTACCGCCTCTACCAGCTTCTCTGCTGTCACGCTCTCTCTGCCTGTTGGAACATCCTGACCTCTGGGGTCAGGCCCACCCACTCACTCCAGGCTGAGAGCTGCCAGGACTCTGGATCCTTCAGACACTCTGCCGTAGACTCCCACCAAACCTCAGCCTGCCGCCTGCCACTGGCCTGTCACCAAGCAGCAACGTGGCCATGGTGGCCGGGTCCCATGCCTGGCCCTGTCCAGCCTGCTTCTCTATTCTCACATCACTGGGCCCTGTCCGTCTTCACTCTGAAAATCCAGTTAACACTGGGTGGTAGCACTGTTTAAATTTACATCAAAACTGAAACCTGTCCTTTCATAGACTCATATGCTATGGAAGCATCAGAGACAGTGCAAGCCTTTGGTTCAAGCTGCCTTATTCTTTACCCTGCCATCCCTTCTGAAAAACTGAAATTTTGGTCCCCATAAATTGTCTTATGCTGCCTGCTCCCTTCTGCCTGCTCTCTTCTGTGCATCTCCAACATCAAAAACATCGCTGAGTTGTGCTTCCCGTGCTTTGTGTTTCCCATGGTTTGTGTTATATACAAGATGCACTGTTTAGTTTTTGTTTTTTTTTTTGAGAGGGCATCTCTCATATTTATTGATCAAATGGTTGTTAACAACAATAAAATTCAGTATAGGGGGGGTCAATGCTCAATGTACAATCATTAATCCATCTCAAGTCTAATTCTCGTCAGTCTC
This sequence comes from Manis javanica, assembly GCF_040802235.1. Taxonomy (NCBI): domain Eukaryota; kingdom Metazoa; phylum Chordata; class Mammalia; order Pholidota; family Manidae; genus Manis; species Manis javanica. The sequence continues at coordinate 112,750,476 of NC_133164.1, forward strand.
CAATCTTCTGAAGCATAACGAACAAGTTCTTACATGGTGAACGAATTCTTAGATAGTGAATAAATTCTTACATGGTGAACAGTACAAGGGCAGTCATCACAGAAACTTTCGGTTTTGATCACGCATTATGAACTATAAACAATCAGGTCAAATATGAATATTCGTTTGATTTTTATACTTGATTTATATGTTGATCCCACATTTCTCCCTTTATTATTATTATTATTTTTACTTTTAATAAAATGCTGAAGTGGTAGGTAGATGCAAGATAAAGGTAGAAAACATAGTTTAGTGTTGTAAGAGGGCAAATGTAGATGATCAGATGATCAGGTGTGTGCCTAGGGACTAAGTATTAATCCAGGCTAGACAAGGGCAGCAAGACATCCACGGATGCAGAAGATTTCTCTCAAAGCAGGGGAGGTGAGGTTCTGAGCCTCACCTCTGTTGATCCCCAAATTCTCACCTGATGGCCCCCCTGCGACTGTGCCTGTCTTAGGTTGTTCCTCCCTCGAGGAGGAATCTTACCCGTCTCTGGCTAACCAGTCATCTTCCGGGGCCATACAGGGAAATGTAAAGTTGGTAAGTGAGAGAGAAGCCATATTGTTTGAAAAGGTTAGCTTTTTACTTCTTTGCAGATTTATGCCCTGTGGCTTCTATGCCCAGCACTTGTCTCGAGGTATCTTTACCACCTGGAGGAATTATGATACTCGGTAAATTCGATATGAGGCACGAATTCTATTTAAGGGTTGTAATTAGGAAGAAAGAAGAAAAGCTATAGATGTAGCATATGGAAGGAAACATGGGAGGATTGATTATTTCTTTGACATATCTTCTTGTAGAGTACACTGTTTAGTTTTATAAAAATAATTTTAGATTGAATACTCACCCTTCTCTTCCCCAGTGGCAACTATCAGTATCCCCCACGTGGGAATCTGTGCGCACGTGCGGGGTGCCCACTGAAATGAGTGAGTGACACTGGCAGGTAGAGCACCTCCCTTCGATCTTCCCGTCCATAATAAAACTGGGGACACTTGCCACTGGCGATATGCCAGGCACTCACTGTACTAAGGGCCCTCCACGCACCCATATTCAGTCCTCCTCACAGTCGTGTGAAATGGGCCCTCTGATTAGTTGGATAAGATTGTTGGGTGAGAAATTGGAGGCTTCGAGAGATAAGCAATTTGCTAACTTTCACAATTAGTGCAGGGCAGGGCAAGATGGAGATTTGAATCCAAGTTGGGGATTCTGGCTATTCTGTTAGGAAGGAAGGACTCAGCTCTGTGCCACAGGGAAGTCGGATACAGTGAGACAAGAAACCAAAGTCAAGAAAGCAAAATAAGTTTTGATGCACTCTGCACAGAGTAACAGAGCGGGCCTGCCTAAGGTGAGACAGGCCCAGCCTAATTCTGAGGCTTCTTTTATGTGGTTTTGGCAGGGCAGAGAGGTCCTTGATTGGCAGTGCTTAGCTCTCTAGGCTGGTTCTGTTTGGTGACATGGGGACAGGGACTGTGCTGTGCCTGTGCTTCTAATGTTTCCTATCTGGGAGGACCCTGGACATTTCCTCAGTCACTCTTGGACCCTGTGGCTTCATCTGATTAACTCTCTGAGTCACTTCTGGCTTTCTGGCTCTACCTGATCCACTCCCTGAGTCATTTTGGAGGGCCCTTTCTCCTTTTCATCCTGCTCATTTCTGTCTTTCTGCCTAACAGTTCTTCTCGGCACCAACTAACGCAGGTTATATATGTGCTTTGACATGAGGAAGCAGTTAATGGCTTATCTAAGGTAATATCCATAATCAGAAACCATCAGATGGCAGATCTAGTGTAGAACAGACTTTGTTTTTACAAAACTTCATCACTGACTTCTATCAGCCATGATGACCCAATTGTCCTTTTTGGCTTAGAGAGGGGATGATAAAGACAAAACTTGCAGAAAAGTAACTGAAGAGAGCTGAAATGGAAATCAAAGAGGATGTGTAGTAGCCCACAGGATGTTAGACCCGGAAGTGATTAAGTTTAGTCGGGAAGCCAAGGAGGATGTCGCTGTTTCTTCCTCAGGTGTCCGAAAATATCCCCACTTTTGCCAAAGCACATGGTGGTCACAGGTCACACAGGAGAGTGGCCACCCCACAGAACCTCAGCCCAGAGGACTCAGATTACCCGAAGCCCCATCAGCCACCAAGACAACGGCCAAGAGCTCTGACTTTGAAACACGCTCTCCTGGGGTTCAGATTCCATCTCCACCACTTACCAGCCACATGACTTTGGATGAAGGACAATGTCACCACCTTAAGAGATTACATCTAAAGGCACTAAGCCTAGTTTCTCAGCATTCAATATGTAGTAGCTATTATATTTGTTACTAATTATGATTATGTACTAATAATATATGCAGTAAAAATTCAAAGCATTTTGAAGAGAAACAAAACCTCCTGTGGAAGTCAATTGACAGAGACCCATTATGTAAAGTGCACTTGACACATTTGCAGAAGCGAAGAGAAAGGAGTCACTCCTAAAAGGCTTAAAACCAAGAAATGAATATTCGTACCCAGATGTCCTGGGGCAATCCAATATGGTGCAACAGACAAAAATATCCCCAGACCTGGAGGAGAAACAAATTTCAGGCCAGAACCGTTTCCTTGTTGGCACTAATTAGGAGTTTAAGCCAGTTCCTTAGTGATGAGGAATTTTTTATCATAGAACTCATTTTAATCTCTAATAGTTAATCATGAATAATATAAAGACTGAAAATGATCACTATCGCAGAGTGCGGCTTTCGTCACTTCCAAATTATTTAACTATTTTTATAAGATCTGGAGTTATAAACTCCCTCCAGGTATTTTCTCTGCCAGAGATACCTCCTGTGGAGTTGTCTTGTCTCTCCCAGTCAAGGTCCTCGGACAGAGTGGAAAAACGAGCGGAGCTTATTTCTGGTGGGAAATGAGACAAGATGCACAGTGTAGGGGGTGGAAGAATTTTCCCTTCTAGGTCCTTTGACTGTTCAAACAATTAAAATGACAATAGGATGGATGATCAGGAGAAAAACAAATTTAATTACATATGTATAGGAGCATGATAAAGACAAGAGGACTCAAAAGGCAGCCAGGTAACAGGGCTTATATAACCTCCTGAGCTAAGGAAAGGGTAGAGGTCTGCCGCACAGAGGGGAGGAAGGCCAGTCCTAGGAAGGGAGGGGACACATTTGGAAAACAATGTTGTCCTGTTATGTGGTAAGTTTCTCAGGTAAAAAAGAATCGCTGTAGCAGCTCTCTTCCTGGTACGGACCCTCTCCCGTGTAAGCGTAAGCAGTGGGAGGAGGTAAAGAGCTTTTCCTGAATCTGCTGGGTTTTGATTGCCTTTGGCTCAAACTAATCCTCAAATTAAAGTGGAGATAACCCCATTTTGAGGACGTCTTCTGAACTCCTTCAACAGTCATAGGAGAAAGGTCACCCAAAGTGCAGTCAGGTCACAGGTCAGAGGGCGGACAGCCAGGTTTAGCCCTGTCTCTTCGTGATCCCATGTCCGGTCCACGAGTAGGTCCTGCCAGGTCTCCCATCAAGCTAGAACCTGAATCCCTCCTTTCTCCATCGCTCCACTGTTACAGCATCATCTGTCCTCTCTCGTTCCCTCAGATCAATTCTCCAGTCAACAGCTAGAATGATCCCCTTAAACCTAAACTCATCTCACGGCACTGCATTGCTTTAACCCTTCAATAAGCAAAAAAACGTGTCCTCCTTGCATGGCTCAGTGACTCCTGCTCAGATCCATCACTCTGGACTCCTTTCAGTGTCTCAGACAGGTCACTCCCTCTGAGGGCCTTCCCACAGACTATTATTCTCTCTTCCCAGGATTCTTTTTTTCCAACTTTCTAGTCCCAACATAGCCTCAGGTCTTAGCTCCAACATCACTTCCTTAGGAGGGCCCTTCCAAGCACCCCAATTTAAATTAGGTCTCTCATTTCTTTTCCTTCATATCATTTACCACAATTTGTAGTTTGTGGGTGTACATGCATATACATAGATCTATGCATGTATGCACATATATACAATATACATATGTGTCTATGGCTACATAAACATTTTTAAGTACCAGTCTCTGCTTTGAGATTAAATTCTATGGAGGTAGGAACCGTGTCCCGTGTTTGCCACTGGCTACCCGGCTACCCAGCACCAAGCAGAGTATATATGACACAAAGGCGGTCAGTAAGTCTGTGTTGAACAATTGAATAAATTCCCATGCATGGTCGACTTGAAAAGGAGAAAGGAGGCAGGAATGAACATTTCCTAGCATTAACCACCAAGATAATGATTTTCCCGGGAGAGGAGACAATATTTAACCAGTTGTCAACCGATGCAGGAAAATTGGAAACCAAGTATTTTTCCTTACAACAAATTCTACAGACTTTCTTTGCCCATTTTGTATACCGCTCACAACAGAGTTCAAATGAACCCTTAAATGAAGGCGTGCCATCGCAGTTCATGGGGAAAAATCTCTTTTGTGCACATTCCTTATGCTTATAAATTCCAAAGTGCAGATGACTTGATGACCAGGACGAAGAAACTGCTATTGGGAAACAGCTACATGCTGTTGATTTGTGTGTTTTCTGAGCTTTCTCAGGAACAATAGGCTGTTTTTGCCTGAACTGTGAGTGCTCAGCTATCACCCTTGATCTCACTTTTTGGGTGGTTGCCTTTGTTGCTGATTAGCTTTTCAGCCCTTTACCTGATAGACATGGAACTTAGCAGAGGTAAGTTCAGGCAAAGTTTAGGATGCAGGACTCAGGCCCGCTAAGGTGACAATAAAGATTCCCTTCCAAGAAGAACCTTAGAGAAGAGAGAATTCTTTCCCAAATCCCTGCCTACCTGTTCTATATTCCAAAAGCTATTCATTTTCTCTGCTCTGACCACAGGAAAATGTTTGGTCTCGAGGGAAACAAGCCAATTAAGCAGTTGCTTAAGGGTGAAACAAAAACAAGTTAGGAAATTTTAATGGCACCAATAACTGTGCCTCTTGAAATCTAATGAGGATGACATGGAAATTCAGCAGATAGATACCGTCAGCATCAGTCGTGCTTTGCCATGACGTACAGCCTAATGCAGGTAAGCGGTCTGAGGCCAGGGGAGGAAGCTGCCCTTCAGTGATGCTTTGGGGAACAGAAGGTAGAAAATATCTTCAGCTGCAGGGGGCATGTTAGGTGAGCTGTGAGGGGCTTTGGAATCCCATAATCTAAATCCATCGTGAGCTGTCTCCCTTACCTAGAGGGGTCTCATGAGATAGAGGGTTGTGCCCACTTTGCTTAATGGAACCTTCTCAACCTGCTGGACCTCTCTGATTCCCTGATACCTTTACTGATTCCCTGAAAGGCCAGCCCTGCCCGGGCTCTGCAGGGGTGAGGATCAAAGTGGTATACTATGTTCAGAATGCAGCATAATGAAAAGCCCGACTTTCTAAAATGTTCCAATGAAATGGAAAAGAACATTAAAAATGTAAGCCTCTTAAAATGTAAATGGTGCCAGCATGCCTTGTAATTTGAAGACTCTTGCCCATTAAAAAGAAGAAGAATATTCAGAAAGTGGGATGCATATGAGATGAAGTACAAAGAATACTAAGAGTTCTGAAATTAGGGGAGACCTTGATTCTGCTCTCAGCGTGGCGTTAACAGCTCACGCCTGGCCCTGGGCCCCACTGTCCTTCCTGGGTTCAATGTCACCCATCCTCCCTCTCCTATCAGGTTGCTCTGAGTACAAATCATGCTGATGACCCTTAGTCTCCTGCAAGGTAAGCAGTACTTCTGTAAATATCTGATACTATTAGTTTAATCCATTAGCTCTCTACCCAAAAAAGAGTGGAAGGAGAATAGTTTTTGTCAGACTTAAATGTTTCGGGACACTTCTACCTGCCTCCCCGAAAAGGCATATGTACATTAATTGCTCTCAGATCATGAGAAGGAAAACTCCTGTGACTGGGTCACTTTCTGGGATGGTGGCAGCCTTGACTGGCAGTTCTTTCTTGCCATGACCAACCTTTGATATCCATGTGACATAGTGCTTTCATCTTAATAGAGGAGGCGTCTCCCCGACCTGGTGCCCCAGAAATCTTGGGAAGCCGAGCTCAAGTGTCCTCACTTTATGTAGCCCGGTCAGAACTCAGTGCTTCCCAGATGCGGGTCCACATCTGGGGCTGGACATCTAAGTGACATGTCATTTGTCATGCCCTGTGCAGGTGTGTGTCCTGCTGGGCTGGGGGACCCTGGGTGGTGATGGTGAGGGAGAAGATAATATCTTCTTTGACTTTATTTCCCTTAGATTGGCCAGCCTGGTCTGACCCATAGTGGGAATGTGACCAAAATTTCCCTTAATTGAACATTTTTGTCTTTTTTTTTTTTTTACATAACTCTTTTGGGTTCTAGGCTTAACAGCTAAAAACAATATTTTGCTTGTTTCACAAATGGAAACCTGGACATTTGCCACTGGGGTGAGCAGAAATTTCCATAAGGTTATTTTTCTACCCTGACATTAGGAAAGCAGCATTTCCTAACAAAAACTATTCTCTGTTATGAAAGAATCGTAGAGCTGGAGCAGGAATGTGTGTGGGACAAACAACGTTTGTTATTGTGACTTTGTACAAATCAAAAGGACTTTTTTGCTCTCTCTAACCCAGGTGGGTTCCAACTGCTCACATATTTAATGCTTGTGCAATCATAAAAAGTAGTCATTTTGTTGCCTGGTTTTTCCACTCTCATTCAATATTTACATGACTTATTCATTAAAAAAAATACATTGTTGATGAAAATCTTAGGTAAAAATGAAAGTGCAGACCATGTGTAATATCATTTGCTTTTTGTTGTTTATGAACTGAAAAGGTTTGGACACATAGATGCCCTGTCAAGTAGGTAGGAAGAGAAAGGGAGAGGATTATAGATGAATTTTACTTTCTGATTTACATTTTTTTTTCTGCTTAATAATATTTAAAACTAAAATTGTTGGGAATATAATATGTTTTAAATGTTTCACATGACCCTATGAGTTAGTTAGGTTTTATTATTATCCCCATTTTATAAATGAGGCATAATGAGGGTGGGAACTTGCTCAAGGCCATGTAGTGATAAATGGCAGCGCTGTTGACACTAGCTTTTCACAGTTTCAGAATCCAAACTCTTAACCAATATGCTATATTGCTTTGTATTTTGTACTGATCATTAAAGACTATGAAGAATTGCTGACTTTTAATAATTTACCTATTTTGGCTGAGCCATGTGACCTTGGTTTAGTCATTCAACTCCTCAGGACAATGTAGTATAGGATTTACCCTTGCCCAAAAAGAGGTTTGGCTTTGATGCCAGGAGGTAATACCTATAGGAGTGGTTTTGCTCAGAGGTGGGGGTGGCCATGGCATAAAGAGCAGCAGCTGGGTGGGGCTTCAGGTCACAGAGCAGCTGGCGACTAAGGACTGAGATCCATTCCATGGGCTTCAGACATCATATCAATCATGCCTATGAAATGGAGCACCAGTAAAAACTCGGAACCCCAGGGTTTGAGTGAGCTTCCCCCATTGCTAACACTGCCTGTCATCTGTTACTCAAATATGCCAGGAAATTGATGTGCCCTGAGTCTGTGCAAGGAGAATAACAGAAGCTTTGCATTTGGACCCTCCCGGGCTCTGCTCTCCCGTGTCTCTTACCTTGGACTACTATTATCTTACCTGTGTCCTTTCCCTGTAATAAACCATACCACAAATAAAATAGCTTTCTGGCAAATGATTGAATCTGAGGGTGGTTTGGGCACCCCCTAAACTTGTGGTTGGTGTCAGAAGTGTGGGGTAATCCTATATGGAGACTGTTTTCTTTAGCCTTGTAGCTGGCCCCAGCTTCTCACAGTTCCTCAGTTTCCCCACTTGTAAAACCAGCCCTGCCAATGCTTCTATTTTAGAACTCCAGCAGTGTAAGATAATACATTTGTGTTATTCTAAACCACTAAGTTTGTGGGAATTTGGTATTGTAGCAAAAAGCAATTAACACACACAGCTATCAAGTGGTTGATCAGGGATTTGAACTCAAGCAGCCTGTCCCAAAGGTCAGCTCTTATCCCCGTGTCCCCATCCCATGTCCTCAGCCCCATCGGGTCTGGAATCCCTGTTCCTGACAATTTCAACATCCAGTGGCTGCAGTTCTCTTCTCATCATGTTACAGGGAGACACACAGATGGGGTCATGCAGCCAGTATAGAGACGAGGAGTTTGGTGGCATAAGGCTGGCTGAGTTGCTCAGGACCGCTGAACCCCAGTTTCCTCACTCATAAAATGGGGACAATGGTGGCATAGGCCTCATGGGGCTTTTGAATGAATTCAATGAAATAATCCAAGTAGATCACTGAATGCAATGCCTGGCATAGAAAAACACACTAAAAATATATTACTCTCTTAAAACTTTATTGAGTGTTTAATACTACCTTCTAGCCTTTTGCTAGGGAGTTTTAACTTCAGAATCTCAGATTTGCAATAGACCATCACAAGGTTTCATAAACAGGAAAAAAATTATTTCCTCATTTTTATGTAATGCTTTGGATTTAGTGTCTGGTTGCTAGCTGATATTTCAGAGTAAGTGACATACTGAGTTGAGGAGTGTCCCCTCAACATTCATGTCCATCGAAAACCTCAGAATTTCACCTCATTTGGAAATAGGGTCTTTGAAGACGAAATCAGGGTAAGGATTGAAAGGAGAGCCTACTGGACCTGGGTGGGGCCCTAAATCCCACGTGTCCTTACAGGACAGAAAGGCACACACGGACACACGCAGGCAGAGCGCCGCGGGGCAGCGCCGCGGGCACGGGAAGGAGGCAGCTGCAAGCGAGGAGCAGCATGGATGGCTGGCCGCCCCCAGACGCCAGGAGGAGGCGAGGAGGCGCTCTTCTCGAGAGCCTCAGACACTTGGATTCCAAACTGCCAGCCTCCCGAACTGTGAGAGAACAAATCTCTGCGGTTTCAAGCCCCCAAGTTTGTGGCAGTTTGTTACAGCAGCCCTAGAAAACTGATACAAAAAGTGATTTTCGGCGCTTCTCAAGCCACGGCGCTGTGGGAGGGACCACTTCGTCCCCTCCTGCAGGCTCACCCGCTCTGCCTCCCAGGGAAGGAGAGGTCTTCCTCATTTCCCCAGGCTGCGTAAGGAGGGCAATGCAAAGCCATAAGGACTCCTCAGCCAGCGTGTGAAGCGCCCCACTGCTACGAGTTCGCTGTGTGACCTTGAGGGGGTGATGTAACCTTTTGAGGTTACATTTCCTCCAAATGAACTGATTGCACAAAACACCTTTAAGGTCCCTAACATCATAGAATTTTTTAGCACATCATGGCCTTTTAAGACCAAAGGGAAGGCACAAGAGGAGAACATGAAGAACCCCGGGAAGCCTACCGACCCCCTCCCCATGGGGAGGTCATGCATGTGCATGCATAGACCCGTGTGTTACCGAGGGCTTCAGTCGTGCTATGGTTTGGTGCCTGCAATCATCTACCTTGCAATGCTGACTAGTATCTGGGTCCTGACAACAGATGCCCCTTTTAAATGCAGACGTTCCTGTTAACTTGATAGATTATAATGATTCTTAGGGCTGCTCATGTCAATCTCAGCATCTCAGGGAAAAATGTACTTGATGTGTTTCACTATCTGTCTCTGCTTACCTATAGGAATGCAAATTGCGACCACAGAGGTCTCCTCTGGATGAGATACATCCTCTGCCTTCCTGGGAATCTACTCTGCACAGCAGGTTGAATCTTGCCTGCTTATCTTACAGGCAGTCAATACAAGGTTAGAGGAGATTTAATTAGAGAGAAAATATAATCTTTCAATCTTTAGATTGCACATCAGGGATCAAAGTCTCCAAAAACTCTCCCTGGCCGTTTGCAATTTTGCACAAGCTCATTGGCAATAGGGAAGAAATGAAGGTTAGAAAGAATTTCTCTAGGCTCTAGGCCACCTTGCAATTTCTCTCTGCTTAGCCCAGAGTCTTTAGCCTGTGTTTACTCCTTGCAGTGTCACAGCATAACTCCCCTGTCCCCAGATCCTTCCATCCACAGCAGCTGGTGAGCTGTGAGTTTTGTTTTGTTTCTATCCTTTTACAGCTTAACTATTTCATGTCATTTACATGTTCTACCCAAAGAATCTGCTGGAGTCACCAGCATATTACTATTTTGTAGATCTTTACCTTTTTTTCTACTGTATTTTTCTGTTTAAGGAAAAGAGCCGATAAGAGACTAGCTCAAATGGAAGGAAAGGAAGTGAGAGAACCGGCGTTGTCAGCTTGTTCCAGGTAGAGCCGTGTGGAAACCTGGAGACTCTGCCACGTGAAGGAAAACGTCCAGAAAAGGGGTTCAACTAGTCTTACTAATTCTTGAGGTTTTTAACCAACAGGTTAAAACCTAAAATGGTTAAAGTAAAAGAAAAAAATATAAGAAGAGCTAACAAAACCACTCCAGAAGAAAAACAGAGAGAGAGGGCAAAAAAGTGACCACTTTCAATTGAGGAGGGAGGTGGGAGGTGGGAAAATTGGGGCCAGAAAGTGCCACCTATAGATAGGGCAGGAGGACCTGCTACCAAGGTCACGGCCTCTTGTACGTCCTTCTTCAAATGTTATTAACTAACCAGGGATAACTGCAAAATACCCTCTCTGGGGGCAGCAAGAGCCCCACTGGTGGGCAAGTCCCTCTGGAGCGGAAATGTCCCGCTGAGGTAGAATCCGAGCCAACACACGTCCTGGGCTTCTCTGGGCCCTGCTGAAGCTCAGAAGGAAGCCCAGATTATGCTAAGACTCCCGAGGTTCTCAAGTCTAGATGCCAAAGTAGGTGGTGCAGTGACCAGCAGTGCCTGATGACTTATTTATTACTGCTTGGAGGATTTTTCCTGAAGGTAAAAATGAATGTCACTCTTTGAGCCCCAGAACACAGCTCACCAAATATGAATCACTGTGCTAATCCAGAATAGGGCTCCCTGTGTGTACAGGCTATATTATTTGTCCTGGGCCCAGGGGAGGAAGCAATGACATATTTAAAGCAGGGTGTTTTCAGAGAGAGCATAAACACAGTGAGTTATATGAAGAATGCAAATGAAAGAACAGCGGAGGTGACCTTGAGTTCTGCAGTTCAAACTAGTTTTCTGTTAGCTAATAGCCAAGCTGACTGAGAACATCAGGAGCAGAGGTTACAGACGTTCTGTTTATTAAGCAGAAAACATTAACAACTCGGTTGTACATTGAAACACCAAGACATGAAAACAAGCACAAGGCAAAGGGGAAAAGTTCAACAAATTTTCCTCGAGCATTTTCTTTAGTGCCATCTCAGCCCTGGCATTTTTTTCAAATGTAAGTCAAGGAAGAAATTCAGAGGAGGATTTTTTTTTTCCGTAGAGCTGTTTTCAGCTTACAAGCTTGACAATATTAATGTGATCCACTCCAGAAACTGCCTGTTGAAACCCAAACTATAGGTCATATCTCGGAGTAAGATGGTAGCACATTTCATCCTTTGGGGAACAGCAAGGGTAGAGACTATTAGAGCTCAGGGGACGTTGCCATTTTATAGGAAAGGAAAGAGAGAAACAAGAAACCCAAATCATCCACCCAGGATAGTGATGGAGATGGGTCCAGAGCTTACACTCTTGTCCACGCACAGACCATGTGCCTTAAAACCATGAGTCGCCACTCATCAGTCTTATAAGATTTGGGCTGGATGTAGAGAAAAAGGGAACACGCCATTGTAAAGGTACCTCGGAGTAACTGTAAGCAAGCTACATTAACATAATCCCCATGCCTGACAAATACGGCTTCCAGCCAAAGTCTTTGCTTATAGGACTGAAGTGCTATCTACACTTCAGTCCTTTTTGTGACCAGAAAGCTCCACACACACACTATCTGGAATCGTCCACAGCTGCAGAATAAAGTCTGCCCTGCCCCCACCCTTCACCCACACCTCTAATTTGATGTATGGAATTCCCTTCTGCTGTGAGAATGCACTCAATTAAGTGCCAGCACTGGGTTCTATGTGGCTTTCTGAGTTCTTTGTCCTCTGGGGAAGCCTCTTCCCCTCTCTCGAGTAAAGCCCACTTGACACGCTGAGCACCTGTGAGCAGCTTAGCAAAGGTGGGCAACCTGCAGCCAGGAAAATTCACAACTGATTCAAATGGTCTTGGCTCTCTAGGAGTTCACACTCCGTATAGATCAGGGTGCCCGGCAGGCCTGCAGTTACGGCCTGGGTGATGTCCATGGCTGGAAAAGCAAAGGCTTTTTTTCCCCCTTGGTGGTCATAATTGGGATCGAGGCGATTCAGAAGCACTGACATCATTTTGCGGAATTCACCACTGACTTAGAAAAGGTCAGAAGAGAAATCTGGGTCCAAATCTACTTTTCCATCCACACGAACCCATTGCTAGAGTTGCTCCAAGGACAAGATTCTAAAAATCAGCCAACATCTGGAGAAGGTGAACTGCAGAAACCGATGCCAGAGATGCTATCTAGAAAAGGGACAGTCTCCACGATGAGCATTAATGGCCTGGAGAGGGTTTGCAGAGGGAGGCACACCTTCTGCATAAGCCCAGCCTGCACGCTAAGAAGCCGAGCATGTCAGACACCTGGTTACCCCCAAAGAGCTCCCAGGAATATAAGGTGAGAAGGCTCAGAGCGGACAGGCCCACAGGCTTGGTTCACACTGGTTTCGAGACATTGTGCCTTTGCATCACCCATGAAAGGGATTTGATTCCCAGAGCCTTTAGGGAAGGAAATTTTACAGCATCCTGTATTGGTGCAACTGGCTAATAATCTTCCATAGCTAAAAAAGAGAAGGAAAAAATTAGGAAGGGATCCACCAACAGACCTCTGCAAGCTGGCAGATCAACAGGCAGAGAATTAGGAACCGAGAGGCTGGGACTGTATCCCAGTGCTGCTTCTAGGAAGCCACATGACTTTGGGCAAGTCTCTAAGTCTCAGTTTTCTCATCTATGAAATGGGGCTATTACTTCCCCCATTTTCCTCTTGAGGCTATGTGTGGTTTCCCAAGAAACCTTTAGATGTAAGGGTCTTGAAAAGTTCCTGGTGAAAAAGAAGGATTATCAATAGACCGTCTTCCCCTTCCTGTCACTGGTATGTCTGTGGTTCCAGCTGGCATCCCAGGGTCAGCACAGTTATTGTTCGTCTCTCTGGGACATGCCAGTTCTCAGGGGCTCACGGATGCAGGTAAACCAAGTAGAGCTGCTGAGCCAGAAACAAGTGGCTGCATGTGGAAGGGCCATCTCCTGAGGATGTAAACACTCCAAAAGCCTGGGCACAGGTCCTCCCTCCAAGCTGGTGATGAATTGGGGATATGGAATACATTTCCATTAATTAAAAAGGTAAAAATCTTCCTATGACCTGAAAACCTTAGTATATCTCAGGAGAGGACCTGGATGCTTTCCTTGTGTACTTGCTAATTCAGCCTCCAGGTTTATGCATAGATCACACGAATCCGATTTTGGAAACAGAAATGTGATTCATGTAGAAATCAGGTCAACAATTAAGCAACTGCAGCCATTCATTAAGAGCTTCACCAAGCCTGCATTCATCTGTGTACTGAGATTGAATAAAACCTGAATCTTTCCTGTTCTTAATCAGACCCCCTCTACTCTCTTACAGGCAGCTAATTCACAGTTCCAAGTATTTTTTTTTCTTCTGTTAATTCATTTTACTGCTGACCTCTGTAGGGAGGACCTGAACTATAGAATTAGGAGCTGGGTACCGGAGACCTCCCCTTCCTAAAGAGCCACTTTGAATTACTTGGTTAGTAAGAGACTAAAAGAAATTTGGGGAGGAAGAGTTCTTTTGAAAAGGATGAGACATCCACCCTTGGATGGGCTATAATTGCTTAGTGGCCCACAAAGAGGAGGCAGTCAGGGTCTTTGAATTCTGGTCCAGCAGCAGCCACGAGTTCCTGAAGGGCATGTGCAGAGGTGGCATGGGAGCAATCCACACACTATCAGTGGCCAAGGCTTTGGCTATAAATCCTCAGCTGGCTCCACACCCGAGGAGATGGCTGGCATCATGAGTGAGCGCGAAGACCCCTTCTGCCTGGATCGGATGAGGCCTAGGCATCATTCATCCTGCCTGCCTCCTGTCTGCGGCCACCTCTGTGAGGATTGTTAGGGCAGAAGCCTCCTGACGAGTAGTGGGACCCCCATCCCAGCATGGAATTAAGAAAAAGAAGAAGATGGGCTAGACAGAAATATACTGTGTTGAGTTGCGTGTGTGTGTGTGTGTGTGTGTGTGTGTGTGTGTGTGTGTGTGTGTATGTGTATACATACAGGATAGAGAATTTAGAAAAAGAAGGGTATATGTGTTTGTGTGTGTGTGTGTATATATATATATACATATATATTCCAAAGACTCTGATACCCAAAGGATGACTTTCCCCAGTGAGCAAGAGCCTCCGATGCCTGCTCCTTCCCTGGGTTGCTCCACACCTTAATCCACAGGAGAGCTTCTAAACAGAAAATTTCAGGGAGGTGGAGGAGTGGTGGGGTTCACACTGCATGTGAGACCCTAACAGCCTGACCCCATTTCCGAGGCTAGAGGAGCCGCAAGCAGGCCCAGGAAGGTGAGAGTATTTAGCAACCAGAGAAGGCTACGCAAAGGGACAGGCTGTAACCAGCAGTCCCAACTGAAGGGACCTGAGGCACAGTCGGATGAGAACTTCAACAGAATAGGAGCAAGAGTCCCCAAAGAGGTCGAGTTAGGGCATAAAAAGACTTGCAAAACCAAAAAAAAATGACACTGACTTTCCTTGAAGAAATTCAACACTTAATTGGGTCGTTTAATAGACAGTTTGTAAAAGTAAATGGTCACAGTCCAGAACCACCTCCAATACCTGGCAGAAACACACCGTCCCAAAGGTAAAATGCAAAGAGTTAGGAATCAGGCTAAAATGAAGGAACTTGAAGGTGGACCCAGGAGACCTTTCATGTGAGGAGAGGAGGTCTAGAAGAAGACGAAGGAACAGAGAGAGGGGAGTTAATAATTAAATAAATAGTAGAGGAAAACAACTCCCTGTCTAAAGAAAGATTTGAATCAGCACGTTGAGAGGCTCACGGAGTTGCAGGTAGCATTTGCAGAAACATGACACAGAAACTGGTAAAATTCCTAAATCCCAAGAATAAAGGTAGGGAGAGCTCCTTTAATTCTCCTAAGGACATTGCTTCTCAAGGTACGGTCCATGAACTTGCCTCCTCAGTACCAGGAAACTTGTTAAAAATGCAGATTCCAGAGCTTCTGAACCACATTCTTTGGAAGGTTGGGGGAGATGCACACAGTTCACACTGAGGAGCCCAAGGTGCAGGGTATTGAAGTAGCAGGGAGAGTCCTTCTGGGAGATGTGTATGTACTGAATGATAGGAATGGCCACCTTACCCAATAGTCTGAATGTACTTCCTCAAAGTGTTGCAAATTCTCACACAGGTGTACACAGCACACGCTACGTAAGATGACTGCAGCAGGTAGTGTTGATCTCCTTGAGGAAACTGGTTGGAACAGATATGAAAAACCTCATGGCTCTTTTTCCTTTGTTTTAAAAAATGTGCCAAGCTTGACCCTGAACTTTGTGACGTAAAGGAAACCTCCTTCCTGACTACCATTTACCTGACACTCACAGAGCCCAGGCAACTACTAGGCAATATAGTCTGACTCTCAAACCAGCAGCGACACCATTGTGTTTCTCGAGGGGGAGATTTGATTGAAGAACACTTGCATTCACAGGTATTCCCACAGCCATCCTCTCTACTTCCAAGCATCATCTGGGTTTAGGAAATAACCACTGTTTTTAAAAAGTAAACTTTAACAAGATATAATTTATGTGCAA
Source organism: Manis javanica (assembly GCF_040802235.1). Lineage (NCBI taxonomy): Eukaryota > Metazoa > Chordata > Mammalia > Pholidota > Manidae > Manis > Manis javanica. The sequence continues at coordinate 112,766,332 of NC_133164.1, forward strand.
TAAAATGCACCCATTTAACATGTACAATTTGATGCATGTATTGGCCTGTGGAACCACCACCACAATGTCAGTACAGAACACTCCATCATCCAGAAAAGATTCCTTGGCTCCTTCCCAGTCCATCCTTCCCTCCATCCGGAAGCCCAGGCAACCACTCATCTGCTTTCTGACACTGTAGATTAGTTTGAATTTTCTCTATGTAAATGGAATCATGCCGTGGATTGGTTTCCTAGGGCTGCAGTGACAGACTAGCATGGACTGGATGGCTTGAAACAACAGAAATGTATTCTCTCACAGTCCTGGAGACCAGAGGCCTGAAATCCAGGCGCGGGCAGGACCTTCCTCCCGCCAGTTTCCGGGAGAGAGGCCTTCTTGCCTCTTTCAGCTCTGGCGGCTCCTAGACTTCGTCGGCTTGCGGCACCGTCATTAACCTCTGCCTCCGTCTTCACAAGACCTCCTTCCCTGGCTGTCTCCATGGCTGTCTCTTCTAAGGACACCAGTAATTTGATTTAGCACCCACCCTAAATCCAGGATGATGTCATCTTGAGATCCTTAATTATATCTGCAAAGACCTTATTTCAAAATAAGATCACTAAGCAGGAAAAAACAAGTTCTTCTCTCCTGTGTTTATCCTGTATTCTCACACTACTACCACACTCACAACACTTTTGACACCAGATGTGTGGGGGTTTTACCCCTTTTTACCCAACTCCAAGCAATTCTCTGCAACATAAGCTGGGTGTCCCGCAGTGTAACTCAATTCTGACACTATCTACCTGGAGACAGCATCAGATCCCCCAGTTTAAGGGCTCCACGCTGCTACAAGACTGCTTCCCACCCCCACCCCTGCCCAACGACAATTCCAAGTCCAGGTTGTCACCTGTGCTTCTGAACAATGGGCTACAAATTGGAGGTTCCCTTGACTTCTCCTCGGGTTTAATTAACTTGCCAGAGCAGCTCATAGAACTCTGTTCACCCAGGAACACAGTTTTGTTACTATTTACCGGTTTCTTATAAAAGGATGTAATAAAGGATACAGGCACACTTCCAGATGGAGGAGACGCCAGGGCAAGGTGTACGGGGAGTGGGGCTTCCATGCCCTCTCAGAGTGAGCCACTCTCCCCACAGCTCCACATGTTCTCCATCCTGGGAGCTCACTGAACCCCGTACTTTTGGGATTTTTATGGAGGCTTAATCATGTAGGCATAATCAATCAGTAACTCCATTTCCAGCCCCTCGCCCCTCTCTAGAGAATGGGGGTAGGGCTGAAAATTCCAAGTTTCAGGTCATGGCTTGGTCTTTCTGGTGAGCAGCCCCTGTCCAGGAGCCCACCCAGAGTCACCCCGTTAGACTTTCCTCTCACCCAGGTAAGCTCAAAGGGTTTCGGAGCTCTGTGTCAGGAACGGGTGTCAAAGATCACGTATTAGAACAAAAGAATTTCCTAGTGTTCTTGTCACCTAGGATGACAGAAGGGTTTCAGGAGCTCTATGCCAGGAACCAGGGGCAGAAACTAATACATATTTTTCTATTATTTTACAGTCACATTCACAGATGCCTGGGGTAAGGACTTGGTATCCCTTTGCATGGATAGATCACAATCTAACTATCAATTCACTTGCAGATGAACATTTGGATTCTTTTAAATTTTAGATTATTACACATAAAACTGCTGTGATCATTTATATACAAGCCTTCACATATACATATGCTTTCATTCTTTTAGGGTAAATGTGCTTTACACATATGTATATCTAACTTTACACAAAACTGTCAAGAAGTTTCCCAAAGTGACTGTACTAAATTACCTTCCTGTCAGCAGGGTATGAGAATTCTACTTGTTCCACATCCTCATCAAAACTTGATGTCTGTAATGTCTTTTTTATTTAAGTCATATCAATGGGTGCACAGTCATATCTTTTCATGGTTTTTATTTGTATTTCCCTGGTAGACTAATGAGGATGAACATCTTTTCATGAGCTTATTAACTATTCATATATTTTCTTTTGTGAAATGTCTGCTTAAATCTTTGGCCCATTATTAACCAGGTTGGTTGTCTTTTTATTATTGTACCTGTTACTTTTGGAAAATTTCCTTTTTTTCTAGCAAGTATGAACAAAGCTATTTTTAATTTAGGGCTCAGAAAGGTCTTCCAAATGATAATAACTGAGCAGAGACATTTCCAATCCAGGCCAGAAATTCTGTCTTGAACAACACTGGTGATATAGTGAAGAGAAAAACTGCCTATTGGGTACGTTTCACTTCCACAGTCTAAACAAGTCACACACATCCTTGGACCTCCTTCTCTTCAGTTATAAAAGAAGAGGACTGCTCTAAAATAATCAAGCTTCCTTCAGGAATAACACATATCTATCAATGATGAGAAACAAGCCGTTTTGCTCTGCAAAATTCAGGAAAGACTCAGGACTTGGATGTATAGGGTGTTATGGAAGCCTGAGGAGTGTCTTGGGGCCAAAGACCCAAGAGTAAGTGTAAAGACCACATTTAGGTACCATCCTATCCCCTCCCCTCACCACAGGAGATTACAGATTTTTTTCTGCTGAAGAAAATGAATCAGAGCGCCACCTCTGAGGTGGGAACACCAAGCACAATGGAGAACATGTAAGCTGTTCCTTCTGATAAGCCATTAAAATAGCCACAAAGATCCCTCAAATATGCCATATTTGAATGCTCAATTTTTTTAAAAGTTCATTGGAGCTCCTGATGTCTGAAAAAAATCTAATTCAAGAAAGAAGAAAGAGCTGTCCATGTGGGATGCAGGTACCAACAGTCCTTGGGATGTTACCGTCAAATGACTAGGTTGGATATGAATGAAAACATCAGCCCTGCAGTTAGAGTCTCTTGCAGCCCTATAATTACAGTGTACAACAATGCTGATTACCAGGTCACTTTACACACAATATCTCAAATACCAGCAGCAGTGTCTTTCAACCTGAGAATAGATGAATGTATACAATGCATGAACATGTACATTCAATATTTCTATTTGTATAGAATTTTTCCCATGGTAATAGTTTTGAATTCTTTCAATAATACTGTCAACTTCTAAAACATTTTATTAAAACATTCTCCTTCTGAAAGGAAGATTGTTTACTACCCAGATGAGCTCATATATACAGAGAAGATTAATCTTATCAAACATCTTCAATGGTCATATGTGGATTGTTTTTTCCACAAGTGGTGATAAGTATGTTTGATATAGACTTTCTCTCAATTCTCTTTGTCACAAAGGTTACAGGTGCAAATAATAACTCTAGGATCAGAGTTGTTTGGAAGCCACTGGATAATGGTTTCATATGAAGTAACTAGTCTGTATGACAATTGGACTCATAACTGTGATAGCAAATCAGCGTTATACTACTTCATACAAAAGGTAATTTGGCCAACACTCAGATTTCATTAGCACCAGGTTCTAGTCTTTAGAACTTGCCGACTGAAGTTACAAAGTTAGGTATTATATGATGATAAAGTAGGTAATTTAAAGCACATTTTCCTTGATCAGCACAGGGGCAATTTGACCTTTGGCGATGGCAATACAAATCAATATCACTTCCTCCTTGTTGACTGCTCAGGCCATGGCTTGGGAACCTCTAAGAGTTAAATTGAATTTAGCCCTTGTTTTAACTTTAGGTATGAAAGGCAAGTGCCAGAAAGGAACAGCACTACATGGACCAATAATTATTAGAATGGAGCATTAATTTCAGTGTCAGTAGAGGTAAAATTCTAAAAGCTGACATGGGGATGTTTCTTCAAGAAAATTTGAGGGACACTGTTGTCTCTGGACTTGTTATTTGTGGTAAGTTATGCCTAGAAGTATTGTTTCCTTCATCTTTGTCCCTATGACCAGAGTCCTCATTTTTTCCACATTGTACTATGAAATTGTTCAAACATACAGTAAAGTTGAAAGAACTTCAGTGAACAGTTATATACTCACCACCTAGATTACACTATTTTACTCAACTTGCCTTAACACATATGTAACAATCCATTTCTCTATGCATTTGTCCTGCTTTTAAATATGTTTCAAAGTAAAATGCAGACATCAGTCCATAATCCTCATTTTTAACTCTTCTTTTTCTCTTCCCTGTCAAGTTTTTTCTTTGAAGAGTTTTTCACTCTCTAGGAATAATTTAAAAAATGAATTTACACAGAATTCCAGAGGTAAAAAGTTCTATTCAAAATAATCCAGGTCTCCCAATTCTGACTAGGTGTTTCTCACCACGTATTTGCTCCTCTGTCTTTCTCATCCAAATAAGCTATGTTTCCCCCCACATTGATACTTGATTACTTATATGTTCCAACAACTAGAAAGCTGAATAACCTTCAAAAGGAAGAAAAAAGTCCCATCTGTCCTTGGTGTTGAAGATCTATTTATATATCTAGGAACATTCCTTGTCAAACAATAGCATTCTGTTTCTCTATTTTTCTCTCACTTTTGGATCCTCTCCATACCACTTCATTTGCCAGGATCAATTTTGACACAGAATTAAAGTATTAGAAAGACTTTAGAAGGTTAGTTAAGAATTCTATTTAAATGCGGCAGACTGAAAAAATGTGTCTCTGTCTCCTGAAATACGGTCAACATATAGCGCAAGGTCAGAAGGACAAAAGAGCAGAAGCAGGGATGAAAGCCAACAATAGATGTCACCAAGTTTGGGAAGAGTAAGATGGATGAAAGTGTGGGACTAATTTAGCCAAACAGAAAAAAGCATAAATCTACCTGCCTCATAGGAGACAATGATGAGAAACAAGCCGTTTTGCTCTGCAAAATTCAGGAAAGACTCAGGACTTGGATGTATAGGGTGTTATGGAAGCCTGAGGAGTGTCTTGGGGCCAAAGACCCAAGAGTAAGTGTAAAGACCACATTTAGGTACCATCCTATCCCCTCCCCTCACCACAGGAGATTACAGATTATTTTCTGCTGAAGAAAATGAATCAGAGCGCCACCTCTGAGGTGGGAACACCAAGCACAATGGAGAAACCATTGCTTTTTCCAATTTACACCTAAATATTTCATTCATTCTTCCTTTTTAATGATAAAGTATTATCTGTAGAACTTTATTATCATTAACTTAGATGGGTTTACTTCATTAACCCTAAAGCAAAAAATCATAAATGCACTCCCTCGGGGCAAATTCAACTTGTATGAGGCATCATTTCAAAAATAGGGGCATTCAATGAAAGTCTGCCTGCTGAATAGTGAAATATCATCCCTCGCTTTCTCTTCTTGCTCTCACAATTCCTAAAGCCGGGGATACTTTAGGATTTGTCCTCTAGAGAAATCAAGGTATCAGAGAGAGAAGAGATGGATGCTGACATTTGGGGTTTCCTCAAAGAAAAGACCAGGCATCTGTCAAATCATTTCTGTATAGCCCACCAGTCAACAACAATGAGAATACACACACACACACACACACACACACACACACACACACACACACACACACACACACACACACACACACACAAACATGCACATATCTTCCAGTCAGCCCTTTTTATTATTACTTCAATATGAACTAAGAGCTAAACAAAGATCAGAAGATATTTGAAAAGAGTCTATAATAGGAAAGACAAATACCAAAATACCAAAAGGGGAATAAACAAAGACAAACAAAGAAGAAGTATAAAAATGGAGGGAACAGAGGATGTTTTTTAAAAAATCTATCATTAATATAATCAGAAAGATGAGAGAAAATAGAACACTCATAATGGAAGAATAGGAAGCTACGAAAAATAAATAATCAGAGTATAAGAGGGAGTCTTGGTCATTTAAAATAAGATAGCTGAAATAACTGGAAAATGAAACCAAAGAAAAAAATCTCAGAAAGAACAAAAACAAGCCAACAGATGATAGGATAAAAAGATGATAAAATTAGAAGATTGATTGTAGATCAATTTTAGAAAGTCCAGTGCCCATAAGAAACCATGAAATATAGAAAGAAGAAAATATCAAAGCAATAATATAGGAAATTTTCTCCATATTCAAGTGCAGGAGGCTTGAGATTGAAAGAGCCACCAGGTGTACATGGCAATAAGTAAAAAAAAAAAAAAAAAATCCAATTCAGTTCACTAGAGTCAAAGAGACTAGTTAAAGCTTCTAGAGAGTAAAAAATTGAGCCAAATATAATAGAAAGGGAACCAAAATGGCATTAGATTTCTCAATAGTAACACTGGATACTAGAAGAGAGTGGAGTATTGACAGAAAAATTATAAGGAAAATTTATTTCAACCTAGATTTCTATATCTAGTCAACAGGACCCATTACATAAACACAGGGCCCAGTCAGGTAAAAACTGTGGGCACTTTGTTCAAAAATTAAGGGTTTCAAGATGGCAGCAACACAGCATTAAACCAAGTGTGGGGTCTTTTAGGCGAGAGGTCTGTGTGACCGCACAGACTGTGTATCTGCGGAGCTGGCTCTGCTAGTTAATTACTAATCACAGGTAAGGATAAAATAAAGACATTTACTATCCATATACCCTCACTTGGAAGATACGTTCCAGCAGGATAAGGAAATAAAGAAAGAAAGAGGACAGAACCTAGGAAATAGGAGAGAATGACAAAAAGTAGTACCAGGAAAACAAACATGCAGAGCCTAGAGAGTAATCAGCCAGATTCTAATAGGGAGACGGAGGGGTTCCAAACTGAGCTTTGGGAGAGGTGGAGGGGTGGGTAGACATGTATTTATATAGTATTTGGAATTGCACTTGAATGTTTGGAAAATTTTTCAAAAAATATTGTTTATCTGCTGAAGCATTTAGAAGTATGGCAATATCCACATAGAAAACTTAACAAAACCAAAAAACAAAAGCTAACTCCAGGGAAAATAGAAAGTTATATGAGAAAGGAAATATATATCTTCCAGCAGTAAAAATGTCTACATAGTATGATAATAATATGAATTCTTCCTATTGATTTTATCTAAATTTTTTATATAAAATTATGCCAAAAAGAAGAGGGGAAATGAATAAAAATGTGTAAGAACAAAATCCTTAATTAATGAAATATGGATAATATGTAAAGTTGATCTCAATGGATTACAAGCATGTTATTTATTAATAAATAATACATTAATTATTCATATTATTTAGATGTGGTTGCCTCAGGAGAGAGGATGAGCATGAGGGGATGGGAGTAGCAAACATTTTTGAACCTCAAACATTTTTGAACCATTGTCATTATAAGAAAAAAAAAAGGGCATCGACTAGTTTCTCTTTCCCTCTTTCTCTTTTCAGTCTCCTTTATCCTAGGATCCTCTCATGAGTGATAGCACATCTGTTTAAACTATTATGCCTTCACAACCAATCACTGTTAGCATCTGACTTTGGTTCCTTAAATTAAAAACACCATCTGATGATTGGAGGAAGGGTTGTTTGCAAGAAGCAGAAACTGTTGGGAGAGTCTTGGTAGTCCTGCCCTCCCTTGGAAGACTCATACCAGGGCCCTTTAAAAGTTAGCTTGATAATTAGGAATTTAGATCCCCTTACCCCTTTATCATAAAGGGCTTCTGTATTATGAATAAGTAGTAGATTGAGTTTCTTCTCCTTTGGCAGAAAAACATAAACTAAAAACAGTTTTCAAAGGAGGTGGGGATATTTTTCTTAAAAGAAAAATAAAAATACTACTTAATTAGTTGTGGTTAGTAAAAGAAACAAATGTAGTAGGGTTTATAATATGGAAAAGAAAAGTGGATAAAAGCACAGTGATTAGGAGGGGAGAAAGGGCTGTGCAGCAGTGTAAGTTTCTTCTACTAAGTGGCATTGTATCACTTCAAGTTAGACTGTGATAACTTAAAGATGTATGCTGTGAACTTTGAAGCGACCACTAACTTAACAAGGAGTTACAGCTAATAAGCCTACAAAAAAAAATAAAATAGAATTGTAAAATGAAAATTCAACTAATACAAAAGAAGGCAGAAAGGGAGGGGAAAAAAAAGAATAAAAGCAGAAGGCACGAACAGAAAACAAATAGGAAGAAGACAGAATTCAACCTAACCATACCAGTAATCACATTAAGTCTAAAAGGTGGAAATTGTCAAATTGGAATTTTAAAAAAAAAGCAAGACTCAAATATATGCTGTCTCACTAAGAAACGACTTCAGTATTTTTTCAAATACATAGTAATAGATATTTCAAACACAAAATAAAAGGATGGAAAAAGATATACTATCTAACACTAATTAAAAGAAAGATTTGGCTAATTTTTATCTAAGTAGATTTCAGAGCAAACCATATTGCCAGAGATAAGGACGGTCTTTTCACAATAACTGAGGACTAACTTCATCAAGAGGACACAGCCATCCTAAATATTTATGCACTTAATAACAGTGTTTCACAATATATGAAGCAAAACTAATAAAACCGCAAGGAGAACTAGACCAATCCGCGGTTGCAGTTGGAAATTTCAAGACAGAAATGACAACAGGTTCACGAACTCTTGCCAGCCCGGAATAATCAGCTCTTACACCTTCATACCCTGCACAGATCAAGAAATCAACGGGCTTCTCAGAAGTGAAGGAGCTCTGAAAAAGCAAACCTCATGAAGGGCTGGACCAAGCACACTCTGTTCTCCCTAACACCCCCCATTAGATAAAACGGTTCTACGTGACAAGGAGAGAGGCTGAAGTCCCTCTCCATGGAACCATATGTCCAGGGAAATGAAGGTTCCCTCTTAACAAGCGTGCTGGAGATATTTCATAGCAATGGTTTGAAATTCTGTACATAAACAATGCCAGTTGGAAATGATGCTTTTTTTTTGTAACTAGTACAGTCAAACATCTATTGCCTATCAACTGTGTAAAGGAACGTGCCCATCGCTGTAGGTATGAGGACAAAGAACTACTATTAAGATGAGCATATAAAATGAACATATAATGGTCCACAAAAGTTTAACTGATATTTGACATGAATTTTCAAAAACTCACTTTCAGCTAATGAAGTGATTAAAATATCATTGTGGTGGTTTTATAAATATGCCATTTTAATTGAAAAGCAGGTTTTCCTGTTTCCCTTGCAGGGCGGAGCTTTTGCTGATAATTCTCTGGAGACATGTCCTATTTACATCTGTGCCCAAGACCACCAAGCTTAACAAAGGCACCAGGATTGGAAAAAGATGGGATCATGGTCTGCCCTGAATTGATTTTTACCTTTTTATTTAGTTAAGACTCTGGATTGACTTTAAATGTAATGTCAGCCTAGCAATGCCCATCTCAGGTTGTCCGTTGTTTTCTCATCTCTGCTTTGTTCTGCATTCAGTTTTAGTTTGCTGGCTTAGTTTGGTTTCACACTAAAATGTATGAAAATAGCACTGATGCTCTCCTGGGAGAAACAAAGAAAAGGTATGAAAGTAGCATTTCAGGGAGATAGAAAGAAATGACTTTTAACCTTCAAAATGGAAATAAAAAATATGTTGAGATTTGAAATAGTGTTACCATCTCAAGCCCTGATGGCTTATTTAACTTGCATGGCTTAGTTGACTGGGGGTGGTACTCTGGTTTATCATCCATGGAGATGTAATTTTAAAAATCTTTGACCGTGTCAGTTTGGGGGTCACTTCAGGGTGGAAGTGTTGTATCTTGCTATGTCACCTCCAATTTTCAGGAACCTTTCTTGCCTTGAGATGTCAGCCTTGCAGATTATCAGTATTTATTGCTGATAGTTTTCTCCTACTACAATTTGTCCATCCCTATGAACCTTTCATCCATTTTCTCACTTGTGAAACATATCATATATTTCAATAAAGTGGCTTTACTTCTTAGATAATAGAGAGAAGAGGAAGAGAATTAACATTTATTACACTTAGTGTGTGCTCAAAGCATCCTAGGCACTTGATAAATGACCTTATTTAACACTTCCAACAATCAAATACGTAGTATTACTCCCTCTTACAAATCAGCTAGGGAAGAAACATACCCAAAGATATACAGTACAAGGATTTAAACCCAGATCCAATTCCAAAGATGTTTCACTAACAAAGATTTTTTAAAACTCTATACCACTTGATAGATAAATATTTCCAAGTTTAAAATCTTTGTAAAAATAATATCGCTAAGCTGAAAATATTTTGCATTCACAACAAGGTATTTTCCTTTATGGATGATTTTTCCAACAAGGTCCCAAGATCCTGCCTAGGGTAATGAACACCAAACTATTTATCCCCTTAGGAATTTAGATCTTAATTCCCTTCGTGTCCCTTCAAACTGGAATATCCATGCAGAGTTTACAATGGACTGAATTGTGTACCCCTGGAATTTGTATGTTGAAGCCTTAACCTCCAATATGGTGATATTTGGAGATAGGGGCCTCTTGGAGATAATTTAGATGAAGTCTTGAGGGTGGGGCCCTCATGATGGGATCAGTGCCCTTATATGTACAGACAACAAAGAGCTTAGCTTGTGCTCACTCTCTCTCCCTGCCATGTGAGGACACAGCGAGAAGGTGGCTGTCTGCAAGCCGGGAAGAGAGGCCTTACAGGGTCCCAGGCTGCCCACTGATCTAGGACTTCCAGCCTCCAGAATAGTAGGAAACTGGTTCTGTTATTTAAGCTACCCAGTCTGTGGTGTTTTGTTACAGAAGCCTGAGCTAATACAGGGACCTTCAGAATCAATACAGAATGACTGTATCTTCAGACATTATTTGACTTGCTTAAATCCCTCGATAGTGATTCTTAATGATCCTCTTAATGGGCCAAGCAGAAGCAAAAATGCCAAGAGTCCCTTCCTTGCTCCCTTCCCTCCCTCATTCCCTTCCTCTCTCCTTTTCTCCCTCCCTCCCTTCCTCTTTTTCTCTCTTCTCAGATATTTTATGAGCAACGAATAGCTACTCACTAGTAAAGTGCTGAGTAAGGGGTTCCTGAGATTTGGTATTCATAAATTAAAATTACCACTGTAGAGTCTACTAGATCTTTGAGCATTTAATGCCAATGAACTCTGTGGGTAAAATTGTAACATTTCCAGAATATCTCACCTGGCTTTAGTACATCTGCATATCAACAGGCATTCAGAGGTAGAAAGAAGTATGGCTTTAGTGCATTTGCATCATTCCTCAGGGGTGGAGAGAAGTTCATCTCCATATCAACGGGTAATTACCTGGGCAAGGAGGGCTTATCTGTACCCAAGAGGTGAGGGGAGGGCCATTTTGCTTCTGCTGGAGCAGGAAAGAGAGATGGCCGGGACTGCAGCTTGTGAGCAATAAATGGATTTTAAACTTTATTTCTCCCTTTGACCGATTTCAGATTTTAGAGGTATTTTTCTCCAGGATTTCCTCTCCCCAGACTTACAGACTCCAAACAGCAAACTTGAAATATGCTTATGTATACAAAGGTACACAGAAATGAAGTAATTTTCAGAAAAGACACTTTGTTATAAGCTTTGAATCAGCCCTTCACCCTGTTTCCCAATTGGTTATATAACTGTAGCATAGTATCAAAACCAGGAAAGTGACATAGGCACATGCCATGCACAATTTTATGACATCTTATCAGACATATACATTTGTGGAACCACCACTGTGACTAACATACAGAACAATTCCATCCAGATACAACACAAAGGTCTCCTTCAGGCTTTCCCTTTACAGTCACATCCATGCCCTCCTCCCCTTCATCCCTAACCTCTAGTGACCTCTAATTTGTTTTCAGTCTTTATGATTTTGTCATTTCAAGGATGTTATATAAATGGAATCATACAGTATGTGACCTTTTGAGATTGACTTTTTCTCTCAGCCTAATAATACCCTTGAGATCCAACCAGTTGTTGACTATCAGCTTCTATTTGCAGTGCAACATATTACTGCAAACTTGTGACTTAACACAACACAGATTTATTACAGAATGGAAATTTATTCCATGTCTTACAGTTCGGAAGGTCAGAAATCCAAAATCTATTTCATTGCTAAAACTGAGATCTCAGCAGGGCTTTTCACCTCCTAAAGGCTCTAAGGAAGAATCTGCTTGCTTGACTTTTTCCTGCTTCCAAAAGCTTCTGAAGGCTATAACATTTCTTGGCTCTTCAATCTGCATCACTCTGACCTCTGCTTCTGTTGTCATACCTTCTTCTCTGACCCTGACACTCCTGCCTTCTTTTTTTTTCTTCTTATTTTGTTATCATTAATCTACAATTACATGAAGAACATTATGTTTACTAGGGTCCCCCCTTCACCAAGTCCCACCCACACACCTCATTACAGTCACTGTCCATCAGCATAGTAAGATGCTGTAGAATCACTACTTGTTTTCACTGTGTTGCACAGCCCTCCCCCATGCACCCCCCACATGCTAATTATACATGCTAATCATAATACCCTCTTTCTTTTTTCCCACCCATATCCCTCCCTTCCCACCCATCCTCCCCAGTCCCTTTCTCTTTGGTAACTTTAGTCCATTCTTGGGTTCTGTGATTCTGCTGCTGTTTTGTTCCTTCAGTTTTTCTTTATTCTTATACTCCACATATGAGTGAAATCATTTGATACTTGTCTTTCTCCACCTGGCTTATTTCACTGAGCATAATACCCTCTAGTTCCATCCAAGTTGTTGCAAATGGTAGGATTTGTTTTCTTCTTATGGCTGAATAATATTCCATTGTGTATATGTACCACATCTTCTTTATCCATTCATCTACTGATGGACATTTAGGTTGCTTCCATTTCTTGGCTATTGTAAATAGTGCTGCAATAAACATAGGGGTGCATCTGTCTTTTTCAAACTGGGCTGCTGCATTCTTAGGGTAAATTCCTAGGAGTGGAATTCCTGGGTCAAACGGTAAGTCTATTTTGAGCTTTTTGAGGAACCTCCATACTGCTTTCCACAATGGTTGAACTAATTTACATTCCCACCAGCAGTGTAGGAGGGTTCCCCTTTCTCCACAACCTCGCCAACATTTGTTGTTGTTTGTCTTTTGAATGGTGGTGATCCTTACTGGTGTGAGGTGATATCTCATTGTGGTTTTAATTTGCATTTCTCTAATGCCTAGTGATGTGGAGCATCTTTTCATGTGTCTGTTGGCCATCTGAATTTCTTCTTTGGAGAACTGTCTGTTCAGCTCCTCTGCCTATTTTTCAATTGGATTATTTGCTTTTTGTTTGTTGAGGTGTTTGAGCTCTTTATATATTTTGGATGTCAACCTTTTACTGGATCTGTCATTTATGAATATATTCTCCCATACTGTAGGGTTCCTTTTTGTTCTATTGATGGTGTCCTTTGCTGTACAGAAGCTTTCCAGCTTGATATAGTCCCACTTGTTCATTTTTGCTTTTGTTTCCCTTGCCCAGGGAGATATGTTCATGAAGAAGTCGCTCATGTTTATGTCCAAGAGATTTTTGCCTATGTTTTTCTCTAGGAATTTTATGGTTTCATGACTTACATTCAGGTCTTTGATCCATTTCAAATTTACTTTTGTGTATGGGGTTAGACAGTGATGCAGTTTCATTCTCTTACATGTAGCTGTCCAGTTTTGCCAGCATCATCTGTTGATGAGACTGTCATTTCCCCATTCTATGTCCATGGCTCCTTTATCATATATTAATTGACCAAATATGTTTGGGTTAATGTCTGGAGTCTCTATTCTGTTCCACTGGTATGTGGCTCTGTTCTTGTGCCAGTACCAAATTGTCTTGATTACTGTGGCTTTGTAGTAGAGCTTTAAGTTGGGGAGCGAGATCCCCCGACTTTATTCTTCCTTCTCAGGATTGCTTTGGCTACTCAGGGTCTTTGGTGTTTCCATATGAATTTTTGAACTATTTGTTCCAGTTCCTTGAAGAATGTTGTTGGTAATTTGAGAGGGATTGCATCGAATCTGTATATTGCTTTGGGCAGGATGGCCATTTTGACGATATTAATTCTTCCTAGCCAAGAGCATGGGATGAGTTTCCATTTGCTAGTGTCCTCTTTAATTTCTCTTAAGAGTGTCTTATAGTTTACAGGGTATAGTTCTTTCACTTCCTTGGTTAGGTTTATTCCTAGGTATTTTATTCTTTTTAATTCAATTGTGAATGGAATTGTTTTCCTGATTTCTCTTTCTGTTGGTTCATTGTTAGTATACAGGAAAGCCACAGATTTCTGTGTGACCTGCCTTCTTCTTTTAAGGGCCCTTGTGATTGATTACCTTAAACCCATGGGATAATCCCGAATAATCTCTCCATCCCTAGAACCTTAATTTAATCACATTTACTAAGTCCCTTTTGCCAGGTAAGTTAACATTGATAGTTTTGGGAATTCAGGTGTAGACATCTTTGGAAGGAGCATTGATCTGCCCATTACCCTATCAATTGTTTGTTCCTTTTTTATTTCGTAGTATTGCATGGTCCAGCACCACAATTTGCTCACCTATTGAAGGTCTCCAGTTTGGTATCTTACAAATACAGCTGCTATGAGCAATTGTGCACAGGTTTTTGGGTGGACCTAAGATTTTATTTCTCTAGGTTAAATACCCAAGTATGACTAGCGTAGGTTCGGATTTTATTAAAACCACCAAACCATTTTCAGAGTGGCTGTCCTGCTTTACATTCCCACCAACAACCCAAAAGAGATTTAGTTTCTCTGCAACCTTACCAGCATCAGTGTTGACACTATTTTTTATTTTAACTCTTCTAATAAGTATATAGTGTTATCTCATCATTTTCTTAATTTGCATTTCCCTGATGGCTAGTGAGATTGAACATATTTTCATGTGCATATTTGCCATCTGCATATCTTCTTAGGTGAAATGCCTCTCCATGTCTTCTGCCTATTTTGAAGTTGGATTGTTTGTTTTAATTTAAGAGAGTTCTTTACATATTTTAGACATGAGTTCTTTGTCAAATACATGGCTTGGAAATATTTTCTCCTAGTCTATAGTTTGTCTCTGCATTCTCTTTTCAGGGTCTCTCCCAGAGCAAAGCTTTTGATTACGATGAAGTCCAATTTATTCATTTTTAAAAATGGATATGTTTGGTGTTATGTCTAGGAGCTTTTCACAAAGTTCTAGGTACTGAAGATTTTCTCTGTTTTCTTTTGAAAATTTTATAATTTTATTCTTTATGTATAAACCTATAATTCATTTTGAGTTAACTTTTGTATAAGCTGTGAAGCTTAAATGGACTGTTTTGGGTTTGTTTTTTTTTATCAGAGATGCAGAATTTTCCAGTACCATTTGTTAAAAAGCTATCCTTCCCCCATTGGCTTGCTTTTGTACGTTTGCTAAAAATCAGTTGGCCATGTGTGTGTGTACCTACTTCTAGGTTTTCTATCTGTTTGCCTGATCTATGTGTTTATCCCTTCACCAATACCACACTGTATTGACTACTGTAGCTATATAGCATCTCTTGAAATCAGGTAAAGGGATCTTTCCTTTTTTACTCCTCTTTTTCATAATTGTTTTATATATTTAGCTCCTCTACCTCCCATATACACTTTAGAATTATCTTGTCTATATTTCAACAAAAAAAAGTCCTACTGGAATTTTCATAAGGATGGTGTTAAAACTGTGTGTCAATTTAAGAGGAATTGATACCTTTATCATATCGAGTCTTCCAATCCATGTATGTTTTCAGCGTATAAGTCCTCTACATATTTTTTTTCAACTTACACCTAAATATTTCATTTATTCTTGCTTTTTAATGAGAGAGTATTGTCTGTAGTACTTTATCATCATTAATTTAGTTGCATTAACTTAGTTAACCCTAAAGCAAAACATCATAAATGGCACTCCCTCGGGGTAAATTCAACCTGTAGAAAATCTGGTGGGGAGAGATTGCCCATTAAAAAATTCACATTTCTACCTCCTCTGGAAAAATGGGGAAATCTGGTAACACTTAGCTTCATATTCCTAAGTGGCAACACTTGGCTGGAGCCATGTAGTGTCTACTCCTTACAAGAGGCATGCTCTCCAGTTAATCACAACCTCCACCACATCCAGTGAATGTATATATGCATATGCCTGACCTAATTTCCTCACTGTACTGGCCTGGTAGGCAACTAACTGAGTTTCCACTTGACCTTAAATCGATGGGTGATACATATTGGCATCAACAACATTTTTGGCTTATTAATTAAACTTTCATAGATTACCCATAGGTTTATGATACATGTTAATTATCTATACTCTTAGGTATTTTCTAAGCTACTGTATATATTTTATATATATATATCATCAAACAGAGGCCATTTTTCTCTGAGTGCTTTTTCAGCTCTGAGTACACAATCTGTACTTGTGAAGGTACTTTCCCTAGAATTTATCTTGGGATAATGAAGGTTATACTTCAAAACCCCTCTAACAGGACTCGATTTTTCTCCCAGAAGTGAGAAGAGTGGGTTCCCTTAGGCTGACTGAGCTCACACCGCTTATGCCTACTGTTCATTCAAATGCATGGCACAGTTAACTAGTCCCCATTTAACCTCTCAGGACCATTTACACATAGCACGGAGGAGAGTTCATTTTTAATATTCAATTTCTCATAACCCATTATCCATGATAATCCATTGTGTCCCATGGGTACTTAATCATCAAAGCAACCATAAACCTCTTTTTGAAGATCAAATGGTTCTTTAATCCATTTACCTACAGCATCCTAAGTTACAGAAAATTAATCAGAAGTTTAAGTGGGCCGCTATTTCAAGTTTCTCACGGAGACCGTTAACCAGGTAAGAAGTCGGTAATAGCTCATGTGCCAGGTGGGTCAAAATGCGGACCAAATCACCTTGGCTGTTCGCTTTCCCCTGTGCTCTTCATTCTAACTTAGCTCTTGCTGCCTGCTTGGCCTGCCTGCCTTCCCAGAATCCCATTGATAAATTAACAAAGCCCAGCCAGCCCGAGAACTAATTGGACTTTAAACTTTTCAGTGAGGATGCCATTAATTCTCATCTTCCCTTCTGTATCAGGTTAGCTGAAACCATTTAGGAAATCACCCTAGGTCTTTGAACTCTCAAAGAACTAAGAAAGCAGTAATTTTCATTAAGCAAAAGCACCATGTTTCAGGCTGTTTCCCTTTGTCCTTATTCTTGTCCTCTTCCTTCATTACTGAGGGACTTTATCAGATTACCCCCAAATGGCCACAGACATGAGTGGCCACTTTGAAGCCTCTAAGCCTCAAGAAAACCCCAAGGTCCTTACTATAGCTCTTTCTACATTTTTCAGTTACCCAGTTAAGAGAAAGGATAATCATTTCTGAACCACTCAATAAAAGAAATTGAGATTTCACATTAACTAGAAATGCTATGTTGGTATTATCCTTTATAAGGTTTTCCTCTGCCAGAGAATCTGGATTAACTTGAGCACAGAAAAACTCCTGACTCTGATCACGAGAAGAGGCTTTTTAATTATTCATTATGCAGTAACTAAGTGTTCTTTGGTTAAGGAAAAGGAAAATGCTTTCTTGTAAACAAAAACCCATTCACAGATGGATGAAAAGTTCCACATTTTCTATGCCTTTTTTGAGTGTCTATTCAACATAAATTCTTTTTGTGTGAATTTTACACATATAAGTACACTTATGGTGGTTGAAACATCAGTTGGGAGACTGGGGGAAAGACAGGGAATAATAAAATGAACCCAGGGACCCAAGGAGAAGGACTCAGAACAAGGGAAGGGAACCGAAGGGGAGACTTGAGCAAGGGGGTGTGGGGTGCTCATCAGGAGGACCTGGCTTCTAGGGACTGGAATTAGGACTGTTAGCACGCACTTCTGGTGCTGCCTGCCTGGGGTGAGCTCAGTCTGGCTCAGGATGCAGCAGGACACAGAGGAAGAAGGGATGCTGCCTCCTCAGCAAGAAAGGCAGTTCTATGACCCTCCTTGCAGCTTAGCAGAGAACAAGGTGGAATGAGATGCCCAGAGAAGGACCTCAGATAGGAAGAGGCTGCTGTTATGAACTGAATGCTCAAGTCCCATCGAAATGTAGTACCTCCCCTTAGGCTTAGAATTTGATGAAATAATGTGTAGAAGACATCTGGGCACAATGCTTGACAAAATGCTCATTTATCCCCAAAAGAGGAAAGGGAGCCCTAGTGTGTAACCAAGTGTTGGGCCTTCCCAGGGGTAGACCAGAAGCTCCGGAAGGCAAAGGAGCATGGTGCCTCCCTCTTTTCTGAGTGAGATGTTGGCCTGGTTATCACAGCCATGCCTTGTGGGCCTCTGCAGTATCTCCAGCTGCTTGCTGCATGTCTGCTTCCACTCTTGATTAAACAGTCAAGAGAGGATATTCACAACAAGCATTTTCTAGTTGTTGCCTAAAAGCAACAATTTTTTATTATTGCTACTTCCCTCCCAACTGCTAATGCTTTTAATGGAATTGCAACAGTAATGTTGTCCCAGGGTGATAGGCCACTACAACTGAATATTATCCTCAGATTCTATTTCTTTTATCAAAAAACAAGCGGGACACAGGCTCATCTCATGAATGTTAATGTGATCAAGATGACTGCCCACTGTAAAAATGTGTTCTAATTGGGTCTTGAGGAAGTGTGCCTCACCACATCAAACAAAAGGAAATCGATAGTCTTCAAAGGATTAGAATTCCCAGGGGCTGGGTGGGATAAGAGAAGTAATACTATTTTGTCAAAATACTGTTTTTGAAAACAAAAATTTTTAAAAACCTCTCCTTCCCTTTATAGGACAGGCACAGTTAAGCATTTTATTTTTCTTATCAATGAAGTTTCAAAGTGATTTGACCAAATGTTGAACGGATACTGTTTCAGTCTCATTACAAACACACTCTGCAAGCTTGCTTAATAATCAGCTGGGTATTTTCCTCAAAGGCTTGGTTTTTTCCTAAATGGGAATCAGGCCAGGGTATTTATTTAATATTTACAGACTTAACTCTCCCTCCCGTCTAATCCCTCTTCCCTTCCACTGCCACCAAGTAACTGTGACTGTCCTGGGGTGTCCGCTGCCCTTTATCATGTGCCCCGCCCAAAGGGATATCAGATTCCAGCCTCTTTCTCTGTCCTCCCATCTAAACACCAAGAAGAAATGCGTGCAGTTTACCTTGATTGTGCAAAACGCGAATAGCCACGGTCAAAGTGAGTCAGCCATTCTTTCCACATAAGACAGACAATACAGCGACACAGACGACTGAGCAGGCACTTCCCCAGGACACAAGTGAGGGTTTATTGACAAGTACATTTTGCCTTCCCATGGAAGCCACACAGTAGCACAGCAGCTTGCAGAATCTAATAGGCAAACGGGCTGCCCATTAGCCTGGGCCTTATGACCCCGGGAGATAAGCAAATCAGAGGGGGCCGTGCACTTGCTCGGCCACATACTGATAGAGCGCTGCCATGTGCCAGCTGTATGCGGCTAGGTTTTCTAGAATAAAACCAAATCATGGCCTGCCTTCCATGGGGACAAGGGCTTGTGGGCAAGACACTGTTTATGTTTGTTCCTCATGACCACTGGACAGGAAGACACAAAATACTAAAAACTGTACTGTTCACACGATTGCCCCCAGGATTAGAGGCAGGAATTCTTTTGTGGCCATTGAGATGAATGTGACCAGAAACCAAGTCCTTCTTTATGACACACGTTTTAGCTAAATAGTAGCATCAAATTATCCAATTCTCTGATATCCCATAAAAACTTTCCTACAGGCTCCCTGCCTGTAGGCAAAAGGAACAGTTTGAAAACCCAGCCAGAGATATGTAAGGAGAAGTGACAAGGCAGGCTCTGCGGCCTGAAGTCCACAGACCATTCACAGCCCCTTTCCCTGTGCCTTCCTCTACTATAGATACTGGAAAGATAAAATATTTTATTTCCTAGGCTTGCTTAAGGCTCAAGTGGCCATGTAACACACTTCCAATCAACAGACAAAAGAAAAAACTACTGGGCAGATCTTCCAGGGAAGGTCTTTAAAGAGACAGATGGGGCCTGCACATCTCCTTAGCTCAGTGTCCTTCGGCCCCTCTGCCCCTGTCCTTTTCTTTCCTAAAACAGGTATGAAGCCCTGGGGCCCAGCAACCCTCTAGAGACCATGAAAAGAAAGCCATTTGCTAAGGATCAAGAGGAGGAAGATAACAGAACTGGGTCCTTGATGACATTTGGAATCGCTTTACTAGTCCAAGATCATCTACCCCCAGAGCTTTTGTTGTACATAAGAAATGTGACAAACCCTTTGCTTGTTGAAATCCTATTAGCAGGTCTGCAACTTGCAGCTAAATGCGATCCTAATGGACACACTTACTCTGCCCATTCGGTGTACCCTGGCTGAGCCCCGTCTTTCTGCTATTTATTCAAGCGACCGGTGTTTGCATCTGTCTTGGCTGACACTTCCTGGGCCTGTACTACTGCTGTGGTATTAGACAAAATCTACCTCTGGCCAAACTTCCTGAGAACAGGGGATTGCAATGATTATCCCAACTTGGTTCGCTCTTTAATTCCGAAATCCTCGTTTTGACTATTTTTTAACTTGGTGAGACACAGTTTGTGATTTGGGGGAGGTTTATTCCAAACCTCCTTGTCTTCATAATATTCCTCTTCACTTTGGTAAACAAAGTTCTTACAATTTCCATGTGGAAATGCCACAGAAGCCAATTCCATTTTCTCTTTCAATCACAAAGCTAAAAATATCTTAAAAGACTGTCTTCTACAGAGAACCCTTTTGAAAGGCAATCGTTTTCATTCTGAATTCTTATAATGGACTCCACGAGCTAGTTGAAGGACAACAGCTCCAGCTAAAGACCCATAAATATTTGATGGTCCAATCTCAACGGTTCCTAAAGATGAAACCACTTTGTACAGTATCAAATTGTCCCCAGATGCTCTTCTCTCTGAACAGTTGGCTCTGGCTGCTTTACCTATCATTTGTGGCATCCTACCTTCCCTTTGAGGAACCCAACATAAATCGATAGGAAGCAATTTGTCAAATACATAATATGCAACTTATCTGTAATTACCTGAAGACCAATGGGTGCATGTGCTACGTGTATGGGAGTGAGTGAGAGGCACCACAGCTGAGGACTGGGGGGGAAGGTAGCCTTTGCCCTATGTTGCCCCCACCTCTCTAGAAATGGCATCAGCCACGAGCAAGAACAAGAGGAGCCAACAGGTACATGGCACTCTTATATGCCAGGCTGCTCTGGGCACTTTATACATAATAGCTCATTTAATCCACACAACAATTCTATAAGGTAGGGACTATTACTCTCCTTGTTACACAAATGAAGAAATTGAGGCACAGAGAAGTACAGATATGAAATGATGCAGCTCAGCAGATAACTCCCAAGTCCATGTCTTTGCCACTGTATTTTACTGCATGTGGTAGACAGATTCTAAGACGGGTCCCCACGATCCCTGCCTACTGGAATGCATGTCCTTGTGTAACCCTCTCCACTTGAATGTGGACTGGACCTATGACTTGCTATAACCATCAAATATGTCAAAGGTGGCAGGATGTTGCCTCCAAGATTGTATCACATAAGGAACTGAGAATAGCCTCTGGGTAACTGCCAGCAAGGGACCAGGGCCCTCAGTCCAACAGCCCTGCAGGAGCCAACTCTGCCCATACCACATGAGCTTGGCTATACATCCTTCCCCAGTCAGGTCTTCAGTTGAGACTAAAGCCTTGGCTCACACGCCTTGTGAGAGTTCCTGAAGCAGAGGAGCCAGGTAATCCAGGCCTGAACTCCTGATCCACAGAACTGTGAGATAGTAAGAGTGTGTTGTAAGTTGCTCGTTTGTCATAATTTGTTACCCAGCAATTCACAACTTACATACTGCCTCTTGCTACGGATAACTCCTCCTTCGGAATGGAAATGTGGCCCATCAGAAGTTGTCACTAAATGAGAAAACAAGATTACCAATATTTCTTTTTTTTTTTTTTCTATATAATCTTAATTGTTTAATCTTTTTTTATATATGTGCACAGATACATCTCTCCTTATATGTATATATTTATAAAAAAACCTGTGGTTATCTTTGGTTGTGGGAATTAAAGGAAATGTTCATTTTCTTCTCTGTATATTTCTGCATGTTTTAGTCTACAGTAATAAGTTACTTTTTCTTTTTTTTTTTTTTTTTTGAGAGGGCATCTCTCATATTTATTGATCATATGGTTGTTAACAACAATAAAATTCAGTATAGGGGGGTCAATGCTCAATGTACAATCATTAATCCATCTCAAGCCTAATTCTCGTCAGTCTCCAATCTTCTGAAGCATAATGAACAAGTTCTTACATGGTGAACAAATTCTTACATAGTGAATAAATTCTTACATGGTGAACAGTACAAGGGCAGTCATCACAGAAACTTTCGGTTTTGATCACACATTGTGAACTATAAACAATCAGGTCAAATATGAATATTCATTTGATTTTTATACTTGATTTATATGTTGATCCCACATTTCTCCCTTTATTATTATTATTATTTTTATTTTTAATAAAATGCTGAAGTGGTAGGTAGATGCAAGATAAAGGTAGAAAACATAGTTTAGTGCTGTAAGAGGGCAAATGTAGATGATCAGATGATCAGGTGTGTGCCTATGGACTAAGTATTAATCCAAGCTAGACAAGGGCAGCAAAACATCCACGGATGCAGATTTCTCTCAAAGCAGGGGGGGTGAGGTTCTGAGCCTCACCTCTGTTGATCCCCAATTTCTCACCTGATGGCCCCCCTGCGACTGTGCCTGTCTTAGGTTGTTCCTCCCTTGAGGAATCTTACCCGTCTCTGGCTAACCAGTCATCTTCCGGGGCCATACAGGGAAATAGATTACCAGTATTTCTGGCTTAAAAGCCTTGGGTTGGGAAAGGGGCGGTGGAGGCAGCAAAGGAAATCCAGGTGGAGGGGTGGAGCCGAATCAACGCTGTGGTGCTTGGGAGAAGAGTGTGGATGGCTCCCAATCACAGCGTATCCCCTCTGACCTTGTCAGTCCCTGACCTTGAGTCTGTAGAGAATATTACAGGAAGAGAGCAGGCCAGTAAAGAGATGTAGCATATATGCTTTTGAAACAATTTACAACATCCTAAATAACTTCTGAAGTCTTTACTCATAAGAATTATATCATTTTCGCTGTCATGTTTTATTACATGAGCCCTGGGACCTAAGAGCTAAGAAAAGGCTGATGAGCCAGATGAGGGGGCAGCACAGGAGTAAGTAACCCGGAATGGGGAGGCATCAGCTGGGGCAGAAGCAAGCCTCTGCAATAGGACATCAGGGCAGAAATGCGGGATCAGTGGATCAGGCTGGGTTAAGTCATTGGTCCAGAATCTAGGGAGAAAGTCATTGTGTGGTGGGACAGGAAGATAAGAGTATGCCACAAAGGAATGAAATGCTGGGAAATGCTGCCTAATAAGCCCAGCACACCAGTAGAAGGAAAGGCCTTCATGGTTAAATGCACCCCTTGCTCTCAGCCCAGTCAATGGCATCAACTTCAGGCTACAGTGGGAATGGTCACCAAGGAAGGCTAGGAGTCTGATGGGGAGAGGATGAGAGCCTCTAACTGGACAAGAGGTGAGGGAACAGAAAAAAAGGGGTACTCTGAGCATGCCCTTTGGTTCTGCCACATCATTGTTTGTCAGGATGATCTTTCTGGACAGTTCTTTTCCAGGGAATATAGGAAAGAGTGGAGGAACCAATCGTCAATTACTAGAGCTGGGATGGATCTCAGAGTAACTCAGCACACCATCTCCTTTGATAGACTAAGAGAAAACTGAAACCTAGAGTGGTCAGCAATGTGTCCGAGCTCCCAAAGCTCAAGGCGGCATGGTCGGAAGCAGGGCCCCAGCCAGACACTCTCCCCTTGATGCCACCCTTTCCTGTTACTCAATGGGGCTTGGAGGGCCTGAGCACTCAGCCTGTTGTAGACAGGCCACGTTGTGAGCTAAACTGCATGGACGGGCTGGATGTGCAGGGGAAGTTGAGGAGACAAATCAAAGAGTGCTGGGGTCATTAGAGAAGACATCTGGGGTAGGTACAGTCCAGTCGAGGCCATGAAGGACAGCAAGGAGCCATATATTTTTCTAAGTGAGCCTAAATTTAGCTAGAATCTCTAATCTCTTCCTCATCCACACAAGGACCTTAGCACTAACGTCTCTCAAACATCCCCCACTTCCCATCTTCCAAATGTTTGTCCAACATACTAATCCAAGAGTTTTAAGCCCAGGAAAAAATTAGCTTATTATTTTTAGCAATCAATCTAACATGTTTCAACAATTTATTCACCATTGCTTCTCCATTCCACACCTTCTGGCTTCGTTTTCCTCGCTCTGAAGCAAAATATTGTTTAAGCAAGTGTCTCTGAGAGTCATCAGTGCCAGCCTCCATGTGTCTGCCAGTGACTATCTTATCTTACCCTCACTCCAGAAGCATATGTTACCTGGGGAAAGGCTCCTTCTAGTATTTGCTTAGTGCTGAAAAGTCTGCTGTCGATCTGACAGCCATTCTTTTGTGGGTAGTGGGTCTTTCTCACTGCTTACTCGTAAGGTTTTTCTCTTTATGGCTACATTTGACAGTTTCATTATATCTTCACTTGGCTTGCGGCTCATTTCATTCAAGTCTCTGCTTAAATGCCACCTCTTCAGAAAGACATTCCTGAGCCCTTATCTATGATAAATTCCCTGAAAGTTCTTCACGCTGATATATTTTTGCTTCATAGCAGTTATCTACACATGAACTTGTATATATTATAGCATGTGTATGTATTATGTTATACATGACATCACATATGCACATTACATGTGTGTTCCCCCACTGAATCCCCTAGAACAGTGCCTGGCAATAAACAAATGGCTGTGAGAAATGAATGATTGTACTGAGATGTTGGGGGTTGTGGCTGTTGTGGGATTCATCCTCCTCAGGACGTGGTGTTGAGTTCCTTCAGCTTCAACATCCTCCCTCAGTGTGGAAACATTGGTTACTTCCTGTGTTTACTGATTTAGTTCAGGTTCTCCATAGAAATAGAATCGATAGGATCTATATCTGCATCTATCTATATTACACATGTGAGAGATTGATTTTAAGGAACTGACTCATGCAATTGTGCAGGCATGTTAAGTTCACCATCTGCATGATAGGCCAGCAGGCCAGAGCAGAGGTGCCATTTGAGTCCCAAGGCAGACTGCAGCAGAATCCCTTCTCTTCCAGGAACCACTGTCTATTTCAGTTCAGGCCTTCAACTGAATTGATAAGGCCCAATCACAGTATGGAGGATAATTGGCTTTACTCAAAATCAACTGATTTAAATGCTAACCTCACTAAACTCTCTCTTCACAGAAACATATAGAATGATGTTTGGCCGATATCTGGGTATCAGGGCCTAGCTAAATTGACACATAACCTTGGCCATCACAAACTCCTGCCTAGGTTTGTGTGCTACCAAGCCTTGCTCCCATTTTGCATGGCTGCCTCTATTTGCTCCTGGAGCTGTGCACTTCCAGCTGGCCCCTGCCTCTCTGCTCTCCAGTGGAGTTACTTCATGACAAATTCTCTGGCTTCATGCAGGAATTTCAGTGTCCCACCAGGGGCAGGACATGCCCTGCAGATTTTCCCAAGCAGCTCCTTAAGACCCATGCCCACCATTATTATCTGGTCATGAGTCCCTTGGGCCCTATGATATCAATGGCCTCTCTGACCACAATGAGTGTACTGTACATGCAAGTTCACAGAGATTTTCCTCTTGTTTTGAAGTGGGAGTGTGCCCTTTTAAACATTTAAAGCACTAATTCATCTTATGCAGGTGAAGGTGGAAGGTGGAAGGTGGAAGGTGGAGGAGAAGGTGGAAGGGTGTGTATACACTCTTCCTGACACCTGAGAATCCAATAGTCTAAGAAAGATGGGGAGGCATCCAGGGTGAGTGACACTGGAGCACAGATGAAGTGAGCATGTTACAGGCAGAGGAAAGATAAGAGCCCCTCTGGAACATTCTGTATTTGAGCAGCTGCTGTGTGCTGTGTGCAGGATGCCAGTCATAATGATGTACAAAATATATGCGCTCCTGTTCTTGTAAGCCTTGCAGCTAGACTGGGGTGAGCATGTCAGGCAGAGTGGGAAGGGGGTTAAGTAATGCAGGTCAGATTCAAAAGCACATTAGAAGTCTGATAAGAGGCTTGACTTGATATCCTCGAAAAGCGAGCTGCAGATTTGGGGCACAGAGATTGCCTGCCAGGAGCTAAGGACGAGGCGGGGCATCAGCTACGAGTGGGTGACATGATTCCTGGCTTGCTCTAGACAGTACAAATTTGTCTCTTGTCCCACTGTAATTATGTTTAGTATCCCTTTTTTCATTTCCAAAGTGTCCTATTTGTATGATCCATGACCAGGTCACCTTGCTAGAAGCTCGCAAGCATGAGCTTCCCGAGGGCAGGGGCTGGGCTCTCCCTTTGTGCCTCTCCCACACAGTGCCTGACACGTAACATTTCCCTGTGTGTCAAAAGGTAAATGCCCCTAGCACAGGAATCAAAGAGCACTTATGAAGGTAGCAAGAGAGCAAAGATAACACAATATTTATGAAGCCAGAGCTTCGAGGAGGAGGCTGTGGGCAACAGAATCAAGTGTTCCAGAGAGAGCAAACAGACTGGAAGCAATGAAACGGACGTGCAGTTCTTGGAGACCCGGCTAATTCCAGGTCTAGAGCCTGGATTTAAAAACAACAAAACTTCAAAAGACGTTTTGGGGAACAATGTAGGGTTTTAAATATGGACTGCTTATTAAATGATCTTATTGAACTGATGTTGAGTTCCTAGGGAGCAATAATGTATTGAAGTAAATGACCTGCTTTGGGTTTTGTTTTGTTTTGTCTTTTATTTAGATAAAATAAGTATTTAGAGTGAAGCATTTAGGTGAAATGCCATGATAAATACAGCCTTCTTCCAAACTGGTCTGCCAAAACACACACACGTGCATGCACACGTACCCATGGAAGGGGACAAATGTGGCAGAATGTTGGAATTTCAAAGTTGGAAACTTTGAAATAAAAAGGGAGAGGGGAGAGTCTTTTAAACAAGGAAAAGCCATGTGGTGACGACAAAGAGGGCACCTGCCAAGGTTCACGGGGACGGTTGGTTTGGAGTGGTAGAGATGACTCAGTTGTCACAGGTCAAGCAGGCAACAGAGAGAAAGGAGGGAAAGTGAACACTCAGTGAGGACGAGGTTGGAGAAATGAGACATGACCAAAGGAAAAGGCAGGACCAAATGAAAGGTTTGGGGCTGTTTTTTAAAAAATAGAGTTGTTCAACAATTTGAAGGGAGAGGCACCACGTGGGCATGCAGAGCCAGGCGGCTGACGAGCCAGCACAGGATGCACGGAGTTGGGACAAGCTTGATATGGGTGGGGAAGGCACTTTGGTGACCTGAGACACTCTCCCATTGGAATCGATGTTCGGAGGCCTGTGCCCAACTCCCTACCCCTAAAAATCTACACTGGTATCTCCTCCTTGGATTCGTAGAGGTCACCTCATTCCCCTGCCCTCCTAGCTCTCCGCCTTCCGCAGGCTTCTGCAGGAGGGGCTCAGAGAGACTACTGGGTCTACCAAATGCTCCTGTATTAATAATTCCCCGAAGAGGCCACTTACTATGGAGATTCAGGAAGGGTACCTGACGCTGTTTCCCTAGACCCCGTTCAGCTCACGTGTTCTTCTTTCCAAGGCAGCCACGAGCCCCAGCAGAATGCCCCGGCACCAGACCCTTAAAGCCCCTCTTCTTTCTGTTCACAACTGCAAGGCATGATGGGAAGTTGGAACCGTAGGGCAAGAAGACATGTCGAAAACAGAGGCAAACACTCTCCATGGGGGAATTTATGATTTCAGAACTTTTTTCTGAGAAGTAAAGTCCTGTTGTCATCTTCCAGGGTGTGTTTTAGAGGCTTCTCATGCCACAATAGGTCATATGGAAAGATTTAGCTTGAGGGAAGATTAAAGATAGGAGCAGGAGATTTTTAAGTTAAAGTTGTAATACTTACCAAAAGTAATATATGCAATGATACATGTACATAGTTTAAAAAGTCAAGTAGTACTAATAAGTTTGTGATTAAAAACAAAACAAAACACTCGCCTTTCCCTTACCTTTCTACTCCTGGTTTCCATCATTTACCAGCTGCTTCTGGTATTTATAGCCGTGTTTCTAAATAATATCCTTATACTCATACTTCTTACTTAATTTTACTTGTTGTCTGTTCATGTTCCGCCATTGAAGACAAGCATTTAATGACATTATGAGCACAGCCGCCCCATCCACAGAAACACATACACGGTACCAAACCCCCTCTCGCTGCTCTCATCCTGTCAATACAGATGTATCACAATTCCTGGTTAATCAATAGTCATTGTTTATATTCTTATTTTTTGGATTACTTTAACAAGCCCTTATATAATTCTTACTATGAGCCAGGTACTACATATGCTGTAAATGTTAATTTTTTTAGTCTTCAACTAAAAGGATACTACCTTGATTCTAGATGCTCAAATTTCTTCTCAAGTGTTATTTGAATGGAAATTTGATGACACTACGCATCACTGTTTTCAATAAAAAAGAAAGCAAATGCACTGCTCTCAATGTGAAAAGATATGTAAGAAACAGACAGGAACCTGGCACCCTGTGGCTGCAGGCCTGGGGCAGGTAAGTGGGTGACCCGGGAAAAGTGAGGGTCCCCAGGGAGGCCGCCCCAGCACAGGACAGTCTACCAAGGTATAGGCTGGTGGTTCCCACAGTCTGTAGCATCCAGTTGTTCTGTGGATATGAGAGTTGGATCTAAACTTTACTCCTGTAAGACTGAGTGAGCCAGGTTGCCTACTGCACTGCTGCTCTGATGCTGACTAGCGGTGGCCCTGGGACAGGCTACTCAACCTCTCAGGGCTTCAGTTTCCTTACCTGGGGAATAAGGTAATACAAATCGCATAAGTTATAGGGACTGGAAGAATTAATATATGTTATGGGCTGAGAATGGAAACTGGCACATAGTAAGCTCCATACAGCTATCAAGTGCGATCATTGTTTTCACCATTACAAAGATCACCATGATTACTATTACATGCTCACTACTATGAAAACCTTTAATACAGACAACATACACACTCAAATGGGTAACCCATCAGATTTCGACACCCGAATTTGCACTACAAGGTTTGTTCACTTTAAGGTAGACGTGATTAAAGCCTCCTCTACCAAGAAAACTGATTAGTGGTACAATTACATTAAACTTAAGGGATTAATCAATTTCCTTTTTTACATTGGTAGGTAGACAGGATTTTAAAAGTTTGTACTAATGTAATTATATAATATAAAATGATGGACCATAGAGAGTGAAGATTTGATAAGGGAAGAAAATTATGGTTTCTATAAATGCAGAACTCTATGGTAGAGCTGCATGGTATAAAACATGGACCCCCTATACTGTAAATAGTTTTTGTAGATACTGATTTATTAGTGCACTGTTGCCTGAGTCTATTTATCATGGAGTACACACTGCTTTATTCCACCAAAGTCCAGGCTGTCCATGTATTTCCTATAGGCACATGTGTTCTCTGAAAATGTCTTCCCTTCTCCCCAGCCCAGCTTCTTCAAAGACCTTTACTATGCCTACTTTCTGTGTGAAGTTTATTCTTTTACACAACAAACAATTATTACAAAAAATTATAAGAAGCTTCCTGTAGCTATTTAACAATGATATGGATGCATCTCAATATTTATCAAGTTGTATCAACTGTTTAGTGCAAACCAGCAGTGTATCAGCTCCCAACACTTTCTCCCCAACCACCTATCAAGACTTTTATACCAGGTAGTTCCCTCCCCCAAAGGAAACACGTTGCCTGTCCTTTAGATAACTTTTTTTTTTTACTTATTTTTATTAAGGTGTAATTGATATACACTCTTATGAAGGTTTCACATGAGAAACAATGTGGTTACTACATTTACCCATATTATCACTGTCCCAATGCAGGCACTGTCCATCAGTGCAGCAAGATGCCACAGATCCACTATGTGCCTTCTCTGTGCTATACTGTTCTCCCGTGATCCCCCACACCATGTGTACTAAACATAATACCCCTCAATCCCCTTCTCCCTCCCTCCCTACCCTCCCTCCCACACCCCTCCCCTTTGGTAACCAATAGTTCATTCTTGGAGTCTCCGAATCTGCTGCTATTTTCTTCCTTCAGTTTTGCTTCATTGTTATACTCCACAAATGAGGGAAATCATTTGGCATTTGTCTTTCTCTGCCTGGCTTATTTCACTGAGCATAATGTCCTCCACCTCCATCCATGTGGTTGCAATAGTAGAATCTGTTTCTTTCTAACTGCTGAATAGTATTCCATTGTGTATATGTACCACACCTTCTTTATCCATTCATCTACTGACAGACACTTAGGTTGCTTCCATATCTTGGCTATTGTAAAAAGTGCTGCGATAAACCTACGAGTGCATATGTCTTTTTGAATCTGAGAAGTTGTATTCTTTGGGTAAATTCCGAAGGAGTGGGATTCCTGGGTCAAATGGTATTTCTATTTTTAGTTTTTTGAGGAACCTCCATATTGCTTTCCACAATGGTTGAACTAGCTTACATTCCCACCAGCAGTGTAGGAGGGTTCTGCTTTCTCCACATCCTCACCAGCATTTGTTGTTCTTAGTCTTTTCGATGCTGGCCAGCCTTACTGGTGTGAGGTGATGTCTCATTGTGATTTTAATTTGCATTTCCTTGATGATTAGTGATGTGGAGCATCTTCTCATGTGCCTGTTGGCCATCTGAATTTCTTCTTTGGAGAACTTTTTAACCTTGTTACATGACTAGAACTATAGACCCTATAGAAGGTTCATCAATCTGAGCCCAGTGAAGAGAGGTTATTTGTGTATGGCACGTGGCTGTGCCTTTCACAGTATCAGTACATGAAAGAGGTGAGTTGCAGTGTCTAGCTGTTTCAGAGGAATTCACTGCAAAGCCTTCACAGGGTATTGACCCACCAACCGACCCTTACTTTCTTCTTTCTCAAGCACTAGGAATGTCACTAGCTCACTGTAATCTATTATTCAGTATTAAGGGAGACATACAAACCATCCTCCCAACCCTTCAGGAGCATTGAATCCTCTTGTTAGTGCTGCAATATACCCAGAAATTACAAACTGACTGTACTGGATTGAACAGTGTCTCCCCAAAATCCATTTTTATCTGGAACTGGGGAATGCAACCTTCTTTGGAAATAGAGTCTTTCAGATAAAATCAAGTTAAGAGGAGGTTGTACTGGGTTAGGGTGGACCTAAATCCAATGACTGGTGCTCTCCTAAAAGCAGGCTAATTTGGACTCAGGTACATACACGTGGCACGCAGAGGGCAAGGCTGTGCAAAGATGTTGGCAGAAACTGGGGTGAGGTGTCTACAAGTCAAGGGACACCAAGGATCGCCAGCAAACACTGGCAAGGAAGCATTCTTCCCTGGAGCCTGTGGAGGGAGCCCAGCCCTGCTGTCAACTTGATCGTGGACACCTTGATTCTAGACTCCAGAATTGTGAGAACAAATTTCCATTGTTTTAAGCCACCTGTTTTCTGCTCCTTTTTTCTAGAAGCATCAGCAAACCAATTTACTGACCAAGTCACGGTCCACTGCCAACACAATTTCACACTCACCAGAATGTCTGCAGCGTGAGGGCAAGGATCATGTCCATCCTGGTCACAACTATATTCCACCGTTCCCGACAGTGCCCAGTACCTACAAGGCACTCAAGAGTTTGGCTGACTGCAGGAGGAATGAGTTCTTTTGATCCTCACAATAGCCCCTATTTCCCATTTGAGTAAGCATCAGCCCAAAGGCTCACAGCAAGCCAAGGGCAGCCCAGGCCCAGAATCCAGCACTCCCAGTGAAAAGCTGCTTTTTGCAGACCTAAGTGTGTGCCTGATGTCCTGCACCACGCCTGAAAGTTTCCTGGATTCCCCGAGTGTGAGGTTGGTCTGTGTGGGGAGTGGGTCTGCCCGTGGAACTTGGCCCGAGGGAGCAGAACCTCTGTAGCTTGGGTCACTGGCCTTTCGCTCTGGTCTTGGTCTGGAGGCCGCAGTGGGAGCTGCAAGGTGCCAAATGAGCAAAATCCCTTGGAAGACCAAGTAAATGCAGTTTCTATCCCTTTCTAAACCCAGAATCCAGCTTAGAGATGACTTGATACAGCTCCAGGTAAATGATAGAAAAAGAGGCACCTTAAATGTCACCAGAATCCCAGGCAAATTGCAATTTCAGACAGTCAGCATCAACACTCTGGAATAATTGTCCAGATCCATGGCAATAGTGGAAAATTTCAAGTGTTTCAGACTGCTGCGGAAAGAGAACCAAAGCACCAGCAATTACCAGTAATTTCTCACCCTGAAACTCAAATCCATCTCTGATTTCTATAATTACCTAGACATGATTCTAAAAAGTGCTCATAACACCCAAGGGTTTTGTTACACCAAATGTGAAGTCAAATATGCGTAATGCCTCCAGGTACCTGCCTGCCAGTGGCGCCTCAGTGTGTTCTCAGGCCTCCCGGGCAGGAGAGGAAAATGTGCCCACTGTGCTACAGACGCTGCTGGGAAGAGAGAGGAAGGGTCGCGCCAGGTGCCCAAGCCAGGGGAGCTGCGGGCCCGGGACAGACCTCGCTTTGTGTAGCAGCTGGTTCTGAAAGGGTGTCAGTGACGAGTGGCCAGTCTGTGCCTTTCAGGCCCAGGGTCCTACATCACCCAGCCCTGTGACCTATCTCTGAGCACCGGCCTCAATGGCAGAAAGAGAACGTGCTCTTGAGACTCTCCTTTCCTGCAGCGCCATCAGTGTTGCCTCCAGGGCTCACCCCCGGCCTTCATTCCTGTGATAAAGAGATCCATCCCGTATTGTCCTGTGACACACTGAGTGCAAGTCCAGGCCTGGCGCTCCCTCTCAGAGCATTCATCGCCTCCCCTCGGCTCCCTAAGGGTGTTAGTGTAGCTCTGTTACGTCCCCTCTGCTGACATACATCCTCTGGTCCTTGTCCCAGAAGTAACAACTGTCCCGTGACCGCCGTCCTCATCTAGTTCTTGCCCTCTCCCTGTGCCAGCTTTACAGTCAGGCGTCTGGAAGTGGGGGCTGGTACTTGCTACCCGCCCCCTCAGCCCCAGTTCACTCCCAGACCGCAGGATCATCATTCCCCAGCACCACGCTTACATCACCCGCGACAGCACGACCGCAGCTTAGGAACAGGCAAGTAAAACGGATTCTGCCCAAGCCGTACTGCTTTTTCACCTTTATGGAAGACTTCAGATTATTAATGACTCCTTGCTCTGAAAATCTTTTTCCATTTGGTGTTCACACTGTTTCTCCTTCTACCTCGGACAGCTTTCACTGTTCTTTTTCTTCCGTTTGTCTCCCACATTTTAGTGTTCCCCAGGCTCTCTTCATGTCTTCTGTAAGCAACCCGGGTAATGTTATCCACACTCAAGCCTTCTCTCCAAGACAGCAACAGACAAACCTCTTTGATCTCCTTCTCTAGGCTCCACACTCATTTAGTCATCTTCCTACAGGAGGTTCCCACTTAGATATCAGACATGCTCAACACAAGTAGCGTGTTTGAGCCTAAATATTCTCCTTCCTCCGGTACTTCTTCTAATACTGCTTTTCCTTCTTTACGGTAATGCTAGTCAAGTCAGAGCCCTGGAAGTCCTTTCTGACTTCTCCACCAACTTCATGCACCTCCCACCTACCCAAACTGATCACTAATTTCTACTCCGCAGTGCAGTGTACTCATCCCTCCACAACTGCCTCAGTTCTGGAGCCCCAATTTCTCACCAGTGACTGCAGTAATCTCCTAATGGCTTTCTCTACATACAATCTTGCCTCTTCTAACCTATATTGCCTCTAGAATTTTATTCCTGAAGTGCTCATGGGTTTATGTCACTGCAACTTTAAATCATTCAGGGGCTCACCTCTGTCTTCAGTACATAGTCCAATGTTCTTAATCAAGACCTTCATAATTTGACCCTTATACCTCTCTGATCTTCTCTCTCAATACCCCCAAATGCACCAGCACTCCATCCAAACATGGTCTATTAGACCCCCGGACTTACTCGTCTTCTAGAATTTTATACTCTTTGACCAACATCTCTCCCCAGAACCCCTGGCAACCACCATTCTAGTTTCTGTTTTTATGAGTTTGGTTTTTTTAGATTCCACATATAAGTGAGATCATACAATAGTTGTCTTTCTGCGTCTTACTTGTTTCACCAGCAGCAGCCTTTCTCATAAGCTTCCAGGCACCTTGTCCTCACCCATGTTATGGAATATTCACCGAGTGTCGTAGTCATTGCTTGTCCTGACTTTCTGCCTCTACTAGATTATTAGCAACTTGAGAGGAGGAATCATATTTTGCTTGTCTATCTCGTTGCTACTGCCCAGTCGAGTGCTTAGCACAGAGGGGTGCTAAATAAATCTTTATTGAACATATGAGCAGAATAAACAAAATAAATAAGGAGATGTATCAACAGCTGAGAACACAAAGGACTATAGTCCAGAGACTGTAAGAAAAAACAAATAAAAGTTTCTCCAGCAGGCTGTGTTTAGAGAGGCGTTTTAAAGTTCAAGCTACTAGACACGGTGAAGTTCATTATGTAAATAAACTGTGTAAGATTGCAGTGATAAGCACACACGTTAGCTTTCATTCTATACATATTGAAACCTTAATATAAAACTCAGACAGTCACTGTGGTAGCAAAACAAAACAGATAATTCTGTCCTCCCCAACCCTGCCCTGTTCATGCAACTTATTTCAACACCTCCTCACTATATTCCAGGCATTATTCTTAGTGCTTTATAAGCATATAATTTTAATCCTCATGAAAACAAGGTTGATGTCATTCCTATTGTACAGAGAAAGCCAAGACTCAGAGCTTAGGTAATTTACTAACGGCCATACCATATACAGTAGAACAAGGATTTAATCCAAAGTGTGCCCATAGACTTTCCCTGCTGTTAATCGTTATACTCTCACAACAACAACCTAGCTTGAAAATCACTTATATTCTATTTAGATATTTAGTTATTGGGGCCTCTATGTGATTCCAAAAATTATGTAGGAACTTTAT
This sequence comes from Manis javanica, assembly GCF_040802235.1. Taxonomy (NCBI): domain Eukaryota; kingdom Metazoa; phylum Chordata; class Mammalia; order Pholidota; family Manidae; genus Manis; species Manis javanica. Next base: position 112,801,310 of record NC_133164.1, read on the forward strand.
TTCAACTCTTCTTTTATAGATGGTCCTATTAGTATGGAGATGAGACTATGTAATAAAAATTGACCAAAAAAAATACAGAAGTGAGCATTTTACAAGTGAGCATTTATGTTCCAAAGTCATGAAAGTATAGCTACTAGTGTGATTTGTCATCCTCTTCTGATCTTTGGAGTCTAGAGAATGGGGGATGGAATGGTTTTGAGAGGTGAGGACCTTTCCTTGAGCAAGTGCTGTGCTCCGGGTTGGCTCTGCTGCTCATTCTCACAAGAGGCATGACATTGGGAAGTGGCTGCACAAATACGATGGGTATACAAGAGGCCACTTGCTACTTGAGGCAGCAAAGTTATTCAAGGTGCTCAGAAGAATAAATCTGCATCCCACTGAGGTGTTCCCTAACAAATGAGTTCTATGGGGGAAAAAGCAGTTGTACTGCAGTGCTCACTTTGAAAGTAGAGACAGAGCCTCAGAGACTCAAAGTCAGCAGCAAAATCAACAATAGGGCAACTGCTTTTCAGTGCGGTTCCAGGAAGCCTTTCCAGAATCTTCAGGTAAGGAGAAATCTGCTTCAATGCAAAACTAGACATTGTCTACAGCATACCCTTCCCCATGATCTGATTCTGATCCTTTGGGAACTATTTTACAACTGTGTAATGCAGAGGTGAGTGACAGCAATACAAGACAATGTCTTGTGCTACAGACATACAAATGAAATCTGTCTAATGGAAGGATGCTCCCCCTATAGAAAAACCAATTTTGCCTCCATTTGCACATTTGTTTCAACATTGCTTTACTCCTTTTTATTGTATTCTTCATCCATTGCTTACTGGTTATAACATCTTCCTGGTTTCACATCATGAGTAAAACAAAATCTTTAACACAAGTTCATGTTTAGACCCTTCTGAGGTTATATCCTTTTGAATTATCTTGGCAACCAAGGATTCACCAGGGACGCCCTGTCTCTGGTTCTGCCCCTTCCTCCTTGTCCCAGCTCTGAACTGAGCTCCAGAGTGTGAAAGTTCCCAAGTGCCAAGCTCAGGTTATGGCCCTTGTGATGTGCACAGATACTGTCCACCCTCTGCAAGCTTGAAGGCCCCATCACACACCCACAAGTTCGGAAATGCTCTCTTTTGATGTCTTATCCAAAAGATGAGGTGTCACATTGATTGAGTCATACAAGGAATGTATATCCATGAAAATAAATAAATATTACACAAGCATGGACAACCTACCAGTACAATGTTGAAAGGAGGTCAGTACAACATGTCATATGACTTCGATAACCTAAAGTACAAAGCAAATATAAACTACATATTAGAAGTTAAAAAAAAAAAGATGAGGTGTCAGACAAGGCTCAGGAAGGCATAACATTTTAATCAGCTTTATAAAGTATAATTTATACACAATAAAATTCATCATTTAAAATGTGTTGTGGGATGAGTTTCAACAAGTGTGTATGCTTGCCTCCCATCACCACAATCAAGATACAGAACCCCTTTATCCCCCCAAATGTTCCCTCTGTAGTCAATCCCCTCTCCGCCCCCTGCAGCCCCTGGCAGCCATCAATCTGCCTACTTTTACCATGAGGTCTGCCTTTTCTAGAACTTTATATAAATAGGACCACACAACATTAGTCTTTTGAGTCTGGCTTCTTTCACTTAGTATAATACTTTTGAGATTCATCCATGCTAGTGTATGGATTATTAGTTCATGCCTTTCTGTTGTTAAGTGATATTTCATTGTATGGACTTACCACAATGCCTTTATCCATTCACTACTGTATGGACATTTGAATTGTTTCCAGTTTGGGGTGGTTATGAATAACAATAAGTGGGATTACTGGGTCACATAGTGAATGTCTGTTTGACTTTAAAAGAAAATTTCAAACTTCTCCGAAGTGGCTACACCACTTTGCATTCCTACCAACAGTATGTGAGTGTTTCAACACCCTCCGCAATGTCTGGCATTGTCAATCTTTTAAATTTTAGCTTTTCTAGTGAGTGTGTAGTATTATTTCATTATAGTTTTAAGTTGCAGTTCCTTGATGATTAATGGTGTCCAGTGTATTTTCATGTACTTATTTGCCATCTATCTGTACATCTTCTAGGGTAAAGTTTCTGTTAAGATTTTTCTGCCCATTTTTAAATCAAGGTGTTTAGCTTATTATTGGATTTTAAAGGTGCCTTATATATTCTGAATACAAGTCCTTTATGAGACATGTGCTTTGCAAATATTTTCTCCTAGGCTGTAGCAGGAGAAAACCATTGTATTTTGACAAATGACAATTTTCCAATTCAGAATTCCTAGAAATGCAAACCAGTACAATGCTGTTTACTGACGTCTGCAGAGCAGCGGCCAACCTGTGGGAGGAGGGAAATAAACAATGGGAAGGTCCAGAATTTGCCCTCAAAAGAAGCTGCTCTTCACTTTCACCCCCATCTCTTTATTTCCTTGCTTTTTATTTATTCCAGGTATTTTCTTCCCTATGTTACTAGCTTTCAGCAGCTATTACAATTTTAGGCAGAAACTCGTATATGGAATGCCCGTCTGTTTCTTTCCTGATGCAAATGAACAACTTAGCTTCTGCACTGCCTGGTGATCTTAAAATGTAGTCTCAAAAACAACAAAGCTACTCACATGGAAATCGTTCTTAATTGTTCCCAGTTCAACCTCTGGATGCTATGCCATTATCTCTAACTTCTTCTAGGGACCAGCTTCTCTGACTTCGTTGGTCTTTAAGAGAGATAAGAACAGGTCCCCATCTCAAAGGGAGCCCTGTGAGATCCATTATTTTATTCACACACTGACCCCTCAGCAAACAAATTCTGCTGGAAACACGAGGCAAGGTCCAGCAGTTAGTGGGATTGCTCAGAGTTTGCGGGGCCAAGTATCACCGAGGGTCACAGGTCGGCACCTGGATCGCAGCTTTGCATCACATCTGTCTCTTCTCAAATTTCCAGAAGGGCAGAAACCATGAGCCAATGCCAGCAACCGCCCACCTCTGTGCCTCTCCTCACCTAGGAAGACAAACCCCCATTTGCCCAAGACGTTGTTGTTCTCTTTCTTGCTGGGGGACACAATCCCCGACCGACTGACCTGGGTCTAGTTGCCGCCTCTTACGGACGAGCAGCCGGAGTTTGGGAAGCTCACTTCTGCTCTGGTGTCCCTGGGTCTCCTCATCCCTGAGAAAAGCTGAGGCCCCTCCGTGCTGTCCAATAATCGGCAATACGTGACGACATGGATGGGCCTTGAAGATATTATGCCCAGTGAAAGAAGTCCGACACAGAAAGTCATGTACTGCATAATTCTACTGGTATGAGGTATCTAAAATAATCTGATTCATACAATCAAAGAGTGGGATGGTAGCTAGCAGGGGCTGGTGGGGAGGGAGGAATGGGCAGTTATTCATCAATATGCCTGGCTTCAGTTAAGTAAGATGAATAAGCTCTAGAGATCTGCTGTTCAACATTGTACCTGTAATCAACAATACTGCATTGCACACTTAAAATCTGTGAAGAAGATAGATTTCCTGTTGGGTTCTTACCACAACAAAAAATGTTTTTAGTTAAAAAAAAAAGAGTGGTACCCATGTTTTCTTCCATATGCTACCTCTATAGCTTTTCTTCTTCCTTCCTAATTACAACCCTTACATAGAATTCGTGCCTCATATCGAATTTACCGAGTATCATAATTCCTCCAGGTGGTAAAGATACCTCGAGACAAGTGCTGGGCATAGAAGCCACAGGGCATAAATCTGCAAAGAAGTAAAAAGCTAACCTTTTCAAACAATATGGCTTCTCTCTCACTTACCAACTTTACATCTCCCTGTATGGCCCCGGAAGATGACTGGTTAGCCAGAGACGGGTAAGATTCCTCAAGGGAGGAACAACCTAAGACAGGCACAGTCGCAGGGGGGCCATCAGGTGAGAAATTGGGGATCAACAGAGGTGAGGCTCAGAACCTCACCCCCCCTGCTTTGAGAGAAATCTTCTGCATCCGTGGATGTTTTGCTGCCCTTGTCTAGCTTGGATTAATACTTAGTCCCTAGGCACACACCTGATCATCTACATTTGCCCTCTTACAGCACTAAACTATGTTTTCTACCTGTTATCTTGCATCTACCTACCACTTCAGCATTTTATTAAAAATAAAAATAATAATAATAATAAAGGGAGAAATGTGGGATCCACATATAAATCAAGTATAAAAATTGAACGAATATTCATATTTGACCTGATTGTTTATAGTTCATAATGTGTGATCAAAATGGAAAGTTTCTGTGATGAATGCCCTTGTACTGTTCACCATGTAAGAATTAATTCACTATGTAAGAATTCGTTCACCATGTAAGAACTTGTTTGTTATGCTTCAGAAGATTGGAGACTGACGAGAATTAGGCTTGAGATGGATTAATGATTGTGCATTGAGCACTGACCCCCCTATACAGAATTTTATTGTTGTTAACAACCATTTGATCAATAAATATGAGAGATGCCCTCTCAAAAAAAAAAAAGAGAGAGGTAAAGCATAAAATACCTCAGAACTATTCCAGCAGGAAGATTCCACAATGCCAAAGTATCATTTTGTATTCAGTATTTCAAAGCCCCTGTGGGTCAGATATCTCTGCTGACAGGGAAGCCAGGACACAGTGCGGGCTCAGCTGAGCTCCACTGATGCCTCACGTCCCTTACTGCTCTGGGACTTGTCCCCTTAATCAGCCCCCAGTTCTTAATCAACTGATTAACAACAGGGGTGCCCCTTTTCGTTCTGAGAACAATTCTTTAATTTTCAAGAGGGTCCTAGTACTCAGTACACTTCCCCTAGAGCTCAAATGCCAGGAACCAAATCAATCTTCTGTCTCCATAAATATGTTTCTGCCCAGCATGCCATGTGCTGGGTCTGAGGTTTGGCCATTGCCTCCTGCTCACGATGACCCCACTCTGCTTCCCCCTAAAGCCTAGACCACTCTATTGTTCTCCCACACTTCCTGTTACAAGGGGTGTACTAAGCATGCCTATGCAACCTCACTTGAGATTTCTCTTGGCCTCACCCGGCGCTCCAGCCGTTGCCTGGGTGGCCAGGTCTTTTTAGGCTTTGCACAGTTTCCCATGGTTATGGCTCAAGAATGCCTCCTGCCAGGCTTCTCTTCTGAGCTCCTGCTTCCAGCCTCGGAGCTTCCCTGATGAGGGGCTGCTCTGCACTTACACCAGCCACCCAGAGTGGGCTGGGGAGGAGTGGGGGGCCCCTCTGACAATGGCAGCAGGACTCTGAGATGAATAAAACCCCTGTTATGCCCTTGGGTGGCCAGTTCTGAGAGTGTCTGAGGAGGCATCTCGAGATGCTTGCAGTGTGGTGTGACCGGCTAGAGAATGCACCTTTATTTTGGCTTTCCCTGCTCCATTCCCTTGCTCTGCCTCTCAGTCTCGTTCCCTTGGATCAGGTACACTCCTAAGGAAATTCCTGGCGGGAAAGCCCTTCTAATGAGGCTCTTGTTTTCAAGCTAAGACAGAGGATGTTAAATAAATAAGCAAACAAACAACTGTGTGTCTCTGGGTATATATACATGTACGTTTGCTACTCTGTAAAATTTTTTTCCTACCCTTCTAATTTGGGGTTTAGTCATACACTGAGGCTTCGGTCCCAGCCAACCACCCAGTAATCAAACACTGCTACATCCCAGCTTAGGCAATCTTGCCCTTCCAAACAGTTTTGCACAACTCAGATTTCACATAAGTCAAAATGACTGCTAAGTTATCACCCGGATTTTAAAGGGGCAGGACCTATAACACAAACATTTATGGGTACAATATAATTTAAAATAGTGTTTACTGTCACTGAAGTCACCAGAATGTTTCCACATGCAGTGAAAGGACTCCAGCCCCTTCCTAGGAGTTTAGCTTTTTTTTTTTTTTAATCTGTAAATCAACTGTCTTAGGTTTACAAATGGCCCTCTATTCTTGTTCCTTCCTGGTGGCTTTTTGGACAAGACTGGAAGAATATGAGCATAAAGACCTACAGACACCCTGGAAATAACAGGAGGTGGTGCTGTGAGAAACCCTATAGGGGCCCCTTAAACCTAAAGCAAAAAGTCTTTCCCTTGGGAGCTACTGCCTCCCCTGAGCCCTTGCTTCACGGCATTACTTTGTGCTCCAGCTGAATGTGTGTTTTCATGCATAACACAACCTTTTCCACATCTCTAACATGCTATCAGCACCTTCTGGAACAATTTGTATGGGTCATGTTTGCATTAGTCACAGCTTGTGGGACCTGGGGAGCAGCTGTACTGACCAGGAAGGGAGACTAGAAGCCTTGTTTGGAGTCTCTACTTAGCCTGTCTCTGTTACCCTGGAGAGGACTGGATGTTTTTTCATTCCTAGGATTTTTCTGATATTTACAAATGGCCATATGAAAAAGTACCGATCAGTGGCCTGCTTATTTTTAACTATCATAGTAAACATCCCAGCAGGAAAATACAAGATCAAAGATCCTAGAGGTCGAATGCCCGCTTCCTAGCTGGAGTTCCAGAACTGCTTGGAAGCTGAAAGCTGCCAACTCCCATGGCATTCGTATCCTGGGAAAGCGTGGAGGATGCCGGTCCCTAGGGGATCCTCTCCTGGGTTGGAAGGCAGTTTGCACTCTGTCAGGCGAAAGGAAACACATATTAGCCAAACCCAGACAGACTGCTCAGATGCTGTTAAAGAGTCCCAGCAGAGTGCCTTGAAGCTTTCTGACTGATGTTCAACTTCAAGGTTATGCCCGAGCAGACTGCGCAGGAAGACGCGATGTCAAACATGGTTGACAACTCACCAGGATCAAATCTGTCCAGACCTCCAGAAGAAAAGCTCTCTTCCATGGACTGAGAGATGAGTCATGGGGCTTGGGCTCAAAGGATCTAAACCCCCAGCCCGTGGCTTCCTGGGGCTCCCGGCTAGGTCTGAGGCTCAGGGATCCAATGAGGAATAGAGGGGACTCACTTCCCCTCTGTCAACTGCCATACTGCTGCTGTTCCTGATATTATCTAACATTTCAAGCCAAATTTTGAATTAAAAATCAGCATTAAATGAAAGGGTGGGATTTTGTTTACATGCCTAGAAAGATTGTTGCAGAAGAAGTCAGCTCATCTCTTCATCCACAGGCTCCTGATACATTATACATATATTCTCACCTGATAAACCCCTTGAAATTCAATGAGATGTGGGCTCAGACATTTGCTGGGTCTACTGAGAAAGAAGATCTGGGAACCGGCCCTCAGAAGGCCCCCCATTCTCCCTTGTAGGCCTGGTTAAGATGGAGGGATGTTAACAGTTCCTGAACACCTCTGCTCTAAGGAACTTCAGACAGGCCCAGAAAAATGAAAGGACTTTGAACAATTGTTACCAGCAGAAGTCTGGGAAATGACCAGCTCAGGTATTTGCTAAGCTATTTAATGAGGCTGCATAAGCAATAAGGAGAAGTTGATAGGGTTTTAGTGTCACTGAGATTTCCAGGGTGAATTAGAGAAAGCAGCGAAGTAAGAGGAGAGTGGATTTAAAAATTAACCTGTGCGTGAATGTACTATGCTCAGAACAGGAATTAAAAAGCAAACAAGGATTAATTGATCCCCTCCTCCCCCAGAAGCAGGACGTTGGCATTTCAGGAGCAAAATTGATTGGCTGAGAATATACTCTGCTGGGTAATTAAACAAGGAAGCCAATCAATATTTGGTAGCTGGGATTTAGATCCCCATTGACCAGCTCTCAGAGGAATTCAGAAGGGAACAGGAGAATTGCTGTTCGGTGCAGGCAAGATTGGATCTTAAGGTTTCTGAATTTTTAAAAAAAAGTGCTCTCCTTTCCTCTCTCACTTTGAAAACTCCTCTGATTCAGTATTAACCCAAGCAAAAAGACGGATTCCCGCTCAGAGCATTTCTCTCAGTGTCAGGCGTCAGACGTAAAGTGATTACATGGGTCACTTATGTAACTGCAATTAAGCTGCCTGTTAAGTTCACATAGCTAAATAAAAATCACAACCAAGTTATTTATTAGCCAGCTTGAACCTACCTCCCTAAGAGCTAGAGGGCTGGTGAGACAGTGGGCTGGAGCGATCCACCTTGCTATCTGTTGTGGTTTTTCAATCAGGTGGGTCATGAGCATCCTTTGTGTGGCTGAACAACCAGAACTCCTAGAGATGTCCCAAAACTAATCAGAATCATAGGCACACCAGCTCCCTGCCAAGCTGCTCAGACCCCAGTTGGAGAAACCTAAGTCTCCCACAAATAAACCACGGGCCTTGGGCTCTTTTCTTCCACGCTCACCAGACGAAGGTGGGAGATGTCAGGCAAAGGACACAAGCAGAAGCAGAAAGGGCTTCTCTTCAAAGCCCTGCAGGGGAAGCCCTTCCATGGGAAGGTTCAGGGCACAGGCACGGCCAAGGCTATTGTTTGTTGGTCTTGGGATTCCCTGGGGAAGAGGTGGAAGAAAATCTAGGCCTAACAGTTCACAATTGGCCCAGTGAGCGAGAGCCACTCGTTTGGGATTTCCTGTATTCTTGGAGTCTTCTGGGAGAAACCAGTTTCTTCCACTCCCGGCTTGTAAACCCATGGATTCCTCTAGTTACATAAGCAGTTTGGCTTTCTCCCTGGGCAACAAAGAGAACATGAGGGTTCTTGGAAACACAAATGGCTAAAGCCAGGACAACACACCAGAGAAGGAGACTGGTTTTATCCAAAGAGAAAGAAATGTTTACAGGGTGTGAGTGAGTGATCTGTGTGTCAGAGGATCCATATTATAAAATTCTAGACTCCTTCATAGAGACGGAAGGTAGAGCAAGTGGTTACCAAGACCTAGAAGGAGGAGGATGGGGAGTTAGTGCTTCATGGGTACAAAGCTTCGGTTTGGAATGATGCAAAAGTTATGGAGACCACTGGCAGTCATGGTGGCAAGATTGTGTGAGTGTCTTTAGTGATGCTTAACTGTACACGTCCAAATGGTTAAAATGGTAAATTTTATGTTAATGTATTTTACCATAATAAAAATTCTAGAGTCAGTAATGACAATGTAATTTCCTAAATAATTCATATAAACATAGAGCCTATAGCTAAGGTGTCTCCATGTTTTAAAACAGCATTGCTGAGGGGCACCAAACAGATAAAGACTTGAAGGTGTTAGAGATGTACCTGAGATTCAAACTCAAGGCGTTTGTGTGAAACATTTCCCAAGGAACACGTCAGCCCCAGTCCCTGTGTCCCCTCCCCTGCCTGCTCCGTGTGCTTCTGCCTCTGTGCCCTGTCCCCTCCCCAGGTCCAAGGCAGAGATGCTCAAGAGCCACTTTGTCTTCTCGGCCCCCAACTACCCGCCCCTTCTGCTTTTCTTTTCTTTTTTTTATTAAGGTATCATTGGTATACAATCTTACGCTCAGGTTTCACATGAGCAACACTGTGGTTACCACACTCCCCCCGTTATCAAGTCCCCACCACATATCCCATTACAGTCACTGTCCATCAGCATAGTAAGATGCTATACAGGCACTACTTGTCTTCTCTGTGCTATACTTTCTTCTCTGTGCATCCCCCTTAATCATAATGACCCTTAATCCCCTTCTCCCTCCCTTTCCACCCAACCTCCCCAGTCCCTTTCCCTTTGGTAACTGTTAGTCCATTCTTTGGTTCTGTGAGTCTGCTGCTGTTTTGTTCCTTCAGTTTTTGCTTTATTGTTATACTCCGCAGATGAGTGAAATCATTTGGTACTTGTCTTTCTCTGCCGGGCTTATTTCACTGAGCATAATACCCTCTAGCTCCACCCACGTTGTCGCACCTTCTGCTTTTCTTATCCAGTCCACATTCTTTCTCTTTTGATTTCAGGAAGGGATCTAGAGCATTCACTGACATGGAGGTACAAGGGTCTAAGATTTATATAGCCTGCCCAGGAATGTTTACATTTCATCTGGAAGCTAAGCTTTTAGCAGGAAGAATTGAAATGGAGAAATGAGATTGGGGTTTACAACCTCTCCAACTCTTCCCTTAGGCTGTGTATTTTTACATCTTAAAAGCGGAGGAAGCTTCTAATCAGATGCACCTCCCCGATAACCTTAGAAATTTCTCTTCCCAAGCCGCTTGTGCTGGTCAGTTTCTTCTTCATGCACTACTCTCAGGAAGCCAGACCATACCCTTGCCCATCAGTCCTCTTGGCCAGAGCTCCACGCCAAGTTAGGTCGTTCATTGGGTACAGAAATGTCTCCAAGGCACCTTCTAAATCTGTCAAGGCCAATTTAGAAACAGAAGGCTGAGGGCAAATGGAAACGTTGGAGGAGCACTCATGGAGAACAGAGCTAGCCTAGCCCTGAAGGCAGTTTATTACTAATCCAAAGAGTAGTTCCGAACAAACAAGACCACACAGATGTTGGCAAAGAGTACAAGGAAAGTTCTATCTCCACTTGAGCCTGTAGCCTGTCCTAGAACAAAGAAGCAAAGGTTCCTTAAACATAAACACAGCTGACTCTCTGAAGGGAAAGAGAGTCTCTCTTTTGTATCTGCAAGACCAGAATCAGCAGGGGCCCGGCCTGGGAAGCCATATTTTTACAAGGCTCCCCAGGAAAGCTGATGGTCTACATTAAAGAGAGGAAACTAAAAAGCCAGAGTAGGGTGCTCTGTGTTAGCTCTTGTTCTATGGTGTTGTGAACATCAACAGAAAGAATATTAAGTTTATCTTATTTATTTACGTACTTTTAAAACAGCAGGAAGATGCTGATAGGAAACCATACTCAACAAGGTAGCTCTAAGCAACCACAAAGGACCTGTTGTTTCAGACTAAAGGGTCACCAACCATCAACAGTGACAAGTCCAATGAAAACATGTCCTGTGGCTTTGATTTCCCCTGATGCACAAAAAACCCTCTTACCCAAGCTAAGCTAAAGGGCAGAAGGCCCTTTCCATTTCTAAAGTGGGGGGATTTGAGGGGATGAAAGAGAAGGGAGGATCCAGAGGAGTCTGCCACCAGGACAGTGAGCTATAGGGACACCTTGGAAATCTACACAGAATCGCTGCAGATTTAGGGAGAGGCTGACAGGGAAGGTGTGTCTCTCTCACGAGCAGAATCAATGCCAGCACCTGTCTTTGAGCATCTGTGCTGCTGCAGCAGAATACCATAAACTGGGTGGCTTGTGAATAACAGAAATTCATTGTTCATGGTTCTGGAGGCTGGCAGCCTCAGACCAGGGCGAGGGCCCTCCTCTGGGCAGCAGACTTCATGTCCTCAAGCAGATGAGATGTACTTTGTATGTCTCTACGTACACGAGATCTTGTTTTGGACATGCCCTCTTCGTGCTGCCATACGACATCAGTCACCAAATCTTGCTGATTCTGATCTCCTTTGGGACCCTCCTGCACACTTTCTTTCCCATGTTTATTGCTCCCACTGCCCTCCAACCTAGTTGTTCAAGTTGACCTGATCCACTGGTCACTCACCATTACAGTATTAGATTCTCAGCCTTCTGGCTACTTTCAGTGATTTGAGGGAGGAAGGGCCACAAGTCTCTTCTACCCTCAACCAGGTGACCTGCTGTAATAACAGCAAGTCTCAGATGAAATCCAGACACACAGAGATGCTTATCAGCTGATAGGAACAAACATCAGACCACGTGGCCTGTAAGCCTGGCACGGGCCCAGCTCTGCACTCTTCCACCAGAGGCAGAGGGGACAACGAGCCACAGCAAGGTTCAGTTCATTGGTCCAAGGACAGAACTTTCCTTAAGCAGATGGACAGAGGATCCAGTGGAATTCTAAGACCTGGAGGCCATTTCAGAGGTTACGATACTTGTACCCTGCTCATGCAAACAAGGACAGCTACACAACTTGTCTAACTGATCAAACATCACTCATTCCACCAATGAAAAACAAATTCAACACCCAATGCAGTGATTAATACACGTTCTGATGTACTGGCAATAAATATAGATGAAGTGTGAGTGTCAGCCTCTGCAACGTAATAGAACTACTCCTACATAAACTGGGAGAATTAGGAAACTTCAATGTCAAATAGGTAGCAATGAAACAAAGTTAAATACGAGTGATCATCCCCTTGTTTAAACAGAGTTCCTATAAAAAAAATTATAGACTATCACAGTGTATACATAGACTTTCACTGCTCCTTGTCAAATTGCCCTTCGTTCCCCTTTGAACATACCCCAAGGGCATTAGAGCATTTCTCCTCTGCCTCTAACCTCAAGCAAGGCCTGATTATTTGTAATCAGGTGCAATATTACCTTTCCATTCCTTTATTTAGCAAACACTTGGACCCCTCATGCAATCACTCAAGCCAGGAGGGGAGGGGCTAAGTGAACCGTCCTGACTGCGCAGCACTCAGTCTGGGGAAGGCGCGGACGCCGGAACAGACAATAATATGAGGCAGCAGATGAAAGGCCTGAGAGAGATGTGCCCAGGTTACAATGCAAGCCCAAAGGAGGCACTCAGGAGAGGGAAACAATGGAGGCGGCCTTTCCAGAGGAGTATTATAATAACTAGACTGAGCCTCAGGGAAAGAGCGGAGGGTTTGGCTGTGCATTTTGGGCAAACGGGGAAAAAATCCAGTAATAAGAGCTACACTCGATTAAATTCCTGCTCAGTTCCAAGCACTTTTCTAGGTATGTCACCTAGGCCGTTTCAGTTACTCTTCATTACCACACTTGTGGATTGATACTGTTACTATTTTCATTTTGCAGATGAAAAATGGAAGCTCACAGGGGTTAAATCACTTGCCTAAGGAAAAATAACTCAGAGGTGGTAGAGCAAGGGTCTGAACCCAGGGCTTTCTGACTCCTAAGATATTAAACTATTCTTTATTCAGGAACTACATATAAGCAATTGAGTGGGTCTGAAACTCAAGTTCAAAACAGAACATTTCAGTCAAGCCAGCCAGAACCTGTGTTCATGGTTCATTTTCTCATCCCCGGTGTAACTACCTGAGTCACTTACATTTCTCTGTCTCAGCCACAGGGTTAAACACAGAGCAGGGACTCAGAAGAACTGAGTGACTGAATTTAGAGGGGAAGAATTTCCAGAATAGATGGCTGCACCAGCCACTGGGCAGTGATTCACTTCTTTACAAAAGGAGCCAATTTTCCTTCAAAAATAGGGCTTCCAACGTGCCCAGCATCAGCAGATACGTGAGCATTTTCCATGAGGTATGCCCTGAAGTGGCAGTGGGGACTCAGCGCAGAATAAATGGGACAAGGTCCCTTCTGTTAGAGAGCTTAAAACTTCTCCTAATTTGACCTCTCTAGTTCCTGAAAAATGTCAGGGAAATAAATACCAACTAATAGCCACAGCGGCTCTGACGGTGCGCATCCCCAGGAGCAGGCCCTGCCCTTGCACGGGCCCAGTGCACCATGCTCAGGCCTGCCTGACCGCTGCCCATCCCTCAGCCCATCCCCACTAGATCCCCGCCCTCAAGGGGTCCAGGGCCGTCATTTATCTGGCCACCAAGAGCTGTCCAGGGGGCGTCCTCTGGCTTCCCGATCCAGGAAGCCCCTGTGAATCCAGCACTGTGCCCCCAGCCCACAGCACTGTAGGTTTTGGCCTTAGAGCTCAGCCTTAGGCAAGGCACTGGGATTTTCCCCTTAAGAAGAACGTACCTCTATGCAAGTCCCCCTCTGCAGGAACGTCCACAGTGCCGAAAAGAAACAGGAGAGAAAGAGAAGGATTCACAACAAAGCGTCTGGATGTGACGTCTAGTTGTCCAATCTCATCCTCTTTCTTACCCGCTACCCCACTGTGTGGGAGGAAAGGTGGGCTGGGGAAGGAGGTGCCCTGGAGGCTGGGGTTTCTCTTTTTTCCCAGCAGCATGGCAACGTGAGGAGAGAATCCAGAAGCAAGCGCTCAGACGGAAGGTGAGACGGAGGCTGCCGGAGCTCAGGCTTCTGTAGGAGGTGGCCGTCTCCTCGGCCCACCCCGGGGGGATCAGCTCACCGAGCTGCCCAAAGCCTCAGCCTCCACATGAGGCTCCCCTAGCGTCCCCTCCCATCTCCTGGCCTGTGTCCCACCTCCTGCCTCCCTTACAGATGGGATCCTGTCCCCAGGGCCTCGCTCCTGCTCCAGCCCTGAGCCCACTGTCCCTGCCAGAGGCTCCCTCCCTGGGCTCCTGGGGGCAGGGAAGTTTGTATACAGCGCCAGCTCCCAGCCTCAACCCGGAGGCCAGGACTCCTTTGTTCTTCTGAGTCCTGCCCTGCGTGCTGTGCCTTGGTGAGGATCACTTAACCCCGAGCCATTTGCCTAGACTAGACACACTGCCAGGTTTGGGGCACAAGGTGCATCCATGGACTTGGAGCTACAAGGGTGCTCGCAACATCCTCCCCCAAGGCCGCCCCCCGTCTCCCCTGACCATGGGATCTGGTGGCCACCATGGCCTCAGCCAGAGCACAGCAAGCTTTTTGGAAAGGGTCAGTCAGTATTTTAGGCTTTGTTGGCCTCATACAGTCTGTGCCATGCATCCATTGTTTGCAGGGGGCTGGTGAGGGTTGTTTTGGGATCCTTTAAAAATACACAAACCATTCTTAACAGGGACAAAGACCAGATGTGGCCCACAGTTAGCCAACACCGTTGGGATACATCGGCCTTTCCCAAGTCCAGTGCAAGCAGGATGATGACCTCCTTGGGCAGTTTTCTGACATTCAAACAAACTCCTCCTGAGCAGTGGCCCTGCCTGGTTATAATGATGTCATGATCCAACAAGCAAACAGCTGATCATAATTAACTTGGAGAGACACTTAACCAAGAGGAATCAAGTTTTTCCATCAATCCCCTTTTCTTTTTCCATAAAAAATATAATTCCTCATCAAAATAGACAAGCTCAGCAATTTTTAAAATAAGAGTATGCAATTACTACCACCACACAAATCACGGTTCCCAACCATTGAGGACCTACTAAGTGCCAGATTCCATGTGTTCTGAATCATGTTTTCTGCTTTGATTCCTGCAGCTGCACCCCATTGTAGATACCAATGCAATCCAGGGGTCAGCTGAGGTCACTGTGCTGTTTGAGATTGAAATAAATTTGGCTTAATGCCTCTATCTTAAATTCTGTGGGAAGGCCAAGATTCTGGCAAGTTCTCAGCCAAGTTCCAGCCAGTTCTCAAGGTACTTCTGGCTCCACATTCCACTCTGTCTCTGTCCCCTCCAACAGCTCCCCTCTTCTCCCACTCAGCTGTGACCCAAGACCTGGGACACAGCTCTTTTCTGAGACTTCTTCCAAACACATTCATCCAGTAGCTTTGCATTGAAGCCAATTTCACTGAAAATTTAAGAGTATGGAAAGTCTTGGCCTTGAAGCAGCCACAATGTCAAAATTACCTGTATCCATAAAATCGAACACAAGACACCTTGTTTTTCAAGGGTGGGCCACCCCATCATGTATCAGGGGTTTCCCACCAGCCACATTTCTCCAAAGACTTCCACCCTCGCAGGAAGCTCTATGCTATTCTCTGAGTTTTTGTATAGTCATATGACTCTATTTTTCTACCTAACTTCCAGCCTCTAGAGCTGTTTGTCTGTCCCCTACCCATGCTGGGACATGGTTATTGACCCTGGAAGGTGCCTAGTTAGTGTTAGTGTACACTCCCCACTTTCCCCTCAGTCACAAGTTGCCTTGCCTTTATACAAGATGGAAAGCGAACATCTCAATTCACTTAGGAAGTTCTTGTACAAACCGAACTTGAATACAACCATTCCTTTGGCAACCTGAAACCTTTACTACAGAGCCTAGAGTCAAAAACAATTTCCTCAACGCATCTGTATCTCTTCCTGTGTAACAAATTTTAACCCACAAATGCAAACACACACACGCAAATAATCAATGTCTCCTAATAGACATTCAGGATGCCTTTTAGGCTGGTCATACCTCGTCCTCGACAGCTGAGCTGAACAGAACTTCAAAATAGAATAACAAAGCTCTCTAGGAACCTGGGAATAGATGCAGGAAATGTTCAGAGTTCATACTTTTCTGGTTCCTACCCAAGAAAGCGTGTCCACCGCCATGTCTCCTCACTTAGGGACATGCTGTGTCCTCCTAGAAGTCAGAGAGCTTCCTTGGCCTTCTGGGTGAATTATCTCATGGTCATTATTTTAGGGCCACTTAACAGCCAGAGCAAAGGCACAGACTTTCTGCAGAACCCAGACAGTAACCAGTCATTTTCTTCTGAATAGAAGACAAATTTCTTTGCCCAAGTAATAATTTTCTAGCTTCTGTGCAGAAGTCTTACCTTCCAGAGAATCACACTTTTGGCACCAGAGGAAAGGAGCTCCGTCTGGCCCCTTTTGCTCTCCTTGGCTTGAATTTCCCAGGCCATTGCTACTCTCCTTCGGGAGGCCTAAGGCAAAGGCATTTCCTAGCAAATGCGAACAATAGGAGGCAGGTAGTAAGGTGGAGCTTGTAACACAGGAAACCTGTGAGCATTCAAAACCCTCCCTTTGAATAACTGACCCCAGCTATATGCCTGAGTGCCAGGATCTGTGGAAGCCTGGGATGTAGGAAATCTGGTCATTGTCTTGCGACGACAAACTGCAGTGTTTATATAAAGACTTCTCTACCATGTGCTCTCAGAGGATGGTTCTTGGCCCAAGTGGAAATTCTGTGAACTATATTTAAAGGGGTGACTATTTTTCCAGTAGGAGAAGAGAGGAGAATAAATTACTGTGGGAAGCCAAGGGGCAGAAAGGACAGCTTTGGAATAAATGCTTCGGAGAATCAGATCCTCAGAGTCAGGGTGTCTACAAATAGTTGGTTTAGTACCTTGGTAATTAGCCACTATAGAAATCACTGCTACAGAGGCTGGCACAGCATGGCACACATGAGCAGTATAACTTTCAGGTGGCAGTTCTCTTTCCCTGGAGCCCTGTAAACCTACCATATTTCCTGGTAGCCAGGGTCCCAGCCTTGCAGAGGGGAGGTATCTCCTTCCAGCAGCCTCTGGCTTTCTCAGCAGCCCGTGGGACGTGTTTTTCATTTTCTTTGATGAGATTTGTCTGTGTGCTTTCCAGCTGCAGCCAGGATTGGTTTTTGAGTGACCTTGTGGCTCCAGGCAAAGGTACTAACATCTGATGGGACCCTGGAATACAGAAGGACCCTCCTGATTCAAACCCCAGCTAGGACACCAGGCACTGTTAGGAGGCTCCCATCCTGCCCTCCAGTGTGGCAACTTCATTAGTCACAGATGCGCCACCATCTGAGGGCACAGTTCTAGAATACAGACCTTCAGTTCAAGGCTGCTTTGCTTTGGAGATTTAGGGGCTAATTTTACTTGTGAAATTATATCATGTGCGTTTCCTTCCTTCTTGCCCATGGACTGTACATGTAAAACAATTGTCCTTATGGAGTTATCATCAGTGTGGGACAGGGGCAGGGAGGCTTGCCACAGCTGCAGTAATGGTTCAGGCTGGTAGACAGGTAGCAAGAGCGCAAAATGGGAGCATATCTCCAAGGAGCTTCCAGAATTTATGAGCATTATGTCACTGAGTCCTCAGCACACCCACCCTCACCCTCCAAACTCAGGCACAAGTTCAAGGACAGCCAGGAATAAGGACTGAGCATACAGAATTCCAGTCCTCCTTTTGGACAAATAAAATGAAAATGTACCTTTACCAAATTTACTATAAAAGCAATTATCAGTCCCTCCATTCTCAGAAAGGTAATAAAGGGTCATGAGGTACTTAAGAGGAGCAACAAATGTTTCACAGACATTCACAGAAAGAATTTCCTTCAGTGGTGGTTTGTGTATGTAGAAAGTCAGGGCTGTGGATCAAACCACAGTTTGCTATTCTGACAATGATAACTTCTGCTAGTTGCTGATAGCAGCTTTCAATGCAAGAAAAAGTGACTGATACTTGTAAAGCAGGAACGGAAATAAACCCAGCTCACCTGAAGTGCCTATGATGTGCTCTGCATGGCTTCCAACCCTTTACATTATTAATTCATTTAACCTTCACAAAAACCCCATGAGATGAGTACCACTAGTGGTTCTGTTACACAGATGGGGAAACTGAGGCACGGGGAGGCTTAGCCCGATACTAAAGGTCAAGAGCCCAGAAAGCAGCACTTCCAGGATTCACACCTGGTGAGGCTGCAGGATCCATGCTCTTCAGAACTACATGTTTCACCCTCTTCGTTATTGGCTGAGCCATTACACCAGACAGAAATAAAGCTCACTCAACAGAGCAAACTGAATGAGAAAAGGCAGTCCCGGCCTTACTCACCCGTCCATATCCTGGCCAAGAACACCTGGAGTGATGCTGTCAGCACCAGGGGAAACCTGAGACCTGTGTCTAAGTAAAATAAGTGTATTATCTAAACCAGTACATGATTCCCTTTGTAGAGTTCTGTTAAATTAATTAAACAAGGATCCCATTAGACTGCCGTGCCCCTGACGCTCTGGTGGCCTACCTACGCGAACCCAAACCTCAGCCTGTAAATGCCTCAAAGTTACAAAATCAGAACCTAAGGACAACCAATCACAAGCAGCTAGGCTTTAAGCTATAGTCAACCAATGGTTTCCTTACTTTGTTCTCACCTTCTCTGTAATAGTTTCTCTCCTGTAGGAGAGCTCCTAACTGCTTCTGGTTTGCTGCTGTCTGATGCACATCAATTTTGCTCAGATAAACTCTTACACGTTTTAACATGCCTCCGTTTACCTTTCAACAGTTCTAAATAAAGCAGGGCAAGGGTTCAGATTTTAGGTGGAAGTAGCCAGAGGTGAAAGCAACAGTTACAGGTAACTTGAAGGAGGCCTGCATTTCACTGGACTTCCTCTTTTAAAGGAATACAGGAGACACTCTTGAGGTCAGATATTTGAATAAAAGTTGATGTTTGCTTGCTCTGCGTCGTCAAGGGGATGATGCCTGCGTGGAGAGTGGAGCATCCTCAGCAGCACTTCAGGCCCCAGGCAACATCTGATGGCATCTCTGCAGGGCTTGTTCCAGAAGTGGAGTCTCACTCCCCAGCCACCACCTGCCTGGGAGCATGAAGATGTGATAGGCAGCCAGACAATCAGAGGGATTGGCAAAGGTGTGCCCAGGGCAGTTCCAACGTACCTACCACCCTCCTCATATTGAATGATCTCCCCCTCCTTCCTTCTTGGGCAGGGAAGTGGCTTGAGTGGCCAGTGAGAGACCCTGGGCAGGATTACTCAGTGAAGGCGGGCTGGGTAGTTGAGTCGTCATTCCTGCCTTGCTGTTATAGACTGGAAGTTTGGGCCCAAGGAACTCCCAAGGTTCCTATTTTGAAACCTAATCTCCAGTGTGATGCTGTTAGGAGGTGGGGCCGCTGGAGGTGATTAAGTCATAAGGATGGAGCCCTCATGAATGGAATTCGTTAGCGCTCTTACAGAAGAGGCCCCTCAGAGCTCCCTTGTCCCTTCCACCACGCAAGGACACAGCAAGAACCAGGAAGCAGGCCCTCACCAGGCACCGGATCTGCTGGTGCTCTGATTTTGGACTTCCCAGTCTCCAAAACTGAAAAAAATAAAGGCGTGTTGTGGAAGCCACTGTCTATGGTGTTTTTGTTACAGCAGCCAGATTGGCCTAAGGCACTTGTCCTTTCTTGTCCCTTTCCGAGGTAAGTGCAAGCTGTCTGCCTAGGGCACAGATGCATCCTTCCCACGGACAGAAGGCAGAGCATGGCCAGTGGGTGTGGATGAGCTGGCCCCAGCAAAGATGCAGCTCCGCAGAGCCCTCGGCCCCTCTGTCCTTCCTTGCCTGCCCCCCATGCCTCCCTCTTTCCCACTCTCTCCAGCATAGAACTTCCTGCCAGGCTACACCCTGTGTGACTACAGCATCTGCCTCAGTGGCAGAGTTTTGTAACTGTGGCCAGCAGCATCTCTGCCCAGACACCTCTGGGAAGCATTTGAGGGGCCCACGGGCTCCGGGGCAAGGCTCAACCTCTGTCAGATGAGGTCCCCACTGAGAGGAAGCAGAGAGCCACTGAGCTGTCAAAACAGTCTTTTCCATCACCTGCCACTGTCCCAGTATTCCCCACCCTGGAGCACTCTAGATGTTTACAGGACAGCAATGTCTGGGGTCTGAGGATCACCCAGCAAAAATACCTGAAATGCAGGTTAGAATGTGCAAAGCCGTGGGCCACACCCCAGATCTTCTGAGGTGGAACCCCTAGGAGTAAGTCTCAGAAATTGGAGTAAAAAGGCCCAGTTGATTTGGAGAACCCCTGCTTTAAAGCCTCAGTTCAAATGGGAGCCCAAGTAACAGAAATAGAGGAACAGTTGACAGTGGCAGGAACGGGGATGGGACCTGAGGTTGCAGAGGCCTGATAGAAGGAATCGCCTCTGTTTGGGACTTAGGAGCCCCACCCTTTCCCACGGGAAGCTGCAGTTCTCCTGGGGCTGAGGGGCCTCTTCCTGAAGCCCCAGCTGGTTCCCCACATCAATTATTAGGTTACACTGAGGAGTGTCACCCCCTATGCTTCCCTTCTGACCTCCTCAGCGAAGGGGCCTGTTTGTGTCAAGGACAGATGGTGGCCTGGAGGGAATGTGCACTGTGGGTTCCCCTGGTGGAGGTGCAGGGACTCCTTGCTGATCTCCTTCCTGGTGGGCCTACGGAGCCAGACGGAGGGATGTGGGTGTTAGTGGGGAGCCAGGCAGGGACAGGGTGGGTCTGATAGTGACAGGGCTGCCCCAGAGATGGAAGGAGGAAGGGAAAGGAGACCCTGGGGACAGTGGCACGATGCCCTGCAGTTACCTGTGGAGGAGACCAGAGAAGGAGCTCCTGCAAGGTCAGAAGTGTTGCACCTGCGCAGCACAGCCGAGAACCGAGACTCAGATCAGGAGCGGCGCAGGTAAATAGCCAGTTACTGCAGGCACAGAATGTGTAAAGGGAGGCAATTAGAGTGCCCAGCGGGGCCCTGGCTCTCTTTGCCCTGTTCCCCACGTCTCCTGTCACCTCCCCATGTTTGCTCAGGCCTCCAGTTAACCTGGAACATGTACAAAGTGGATCCAGACCCTGTAGAAAGCCACCAAATGTTGCTGTTTGTAGGCAGCTTCCCACGTGCTCGGGTTCTTAGCCTGGTGTGGAGGCTTCCTGGAGCTCACAACGAAGTGCCACAAACCAGGTGACTGCAAACAGCAGAAGTTTATTGTCTCACAGTTCTGGAGGGCAGAGGGCTGAAATCAAGGTGGCAACAGAGCTGGTTCCTTCAGGAGGGCCTCTCCTCTGGCTTCTGGAGGTCGCTGGCAACCTGCGCTTTCCCTGGCCTAGAAACACGTCTCCTCCATCTTCACCTGGCTTTCTTCCCTGCATGTCTGTGCCTGTGCAGCAAAAATACCTGAAATGTCCCTCTAAGGACACCAGTCGTAGTGGATGAAAGGCCACCTGCTGCAGTGTGACCTCATCTTAAATTGTTTGACTCTATTTCCAAACAAGGTCACATCTGCAGGAACCACAGGTACTTGAACCTGTCCTTTTGGGAGACACAATTCAACCCACGACCTGTGGATAACTAAGAAAGAGACTCAGAGCACTTTCTGCCCAGACTCGGCCACCTGCTTGAGACCGTTTATCCACTTTCTCTCCTGTGAAGGAAGAACTGAAATTAACCTCTCCCAGGCCCTCAGGGCTTTGAATCTGTTTTCTCCTCTGACGTGTTCCCTGCTTCCTCCTCGGACTGGGGCTAGGGGGTTGGCGCCCGCACACCCGCCCTCCCTCCCTCCCCTTGTGTTTGAAATCAAGGAATCTTGCCTGGTATTCCAAGTCCTACCCTCAAGTCAGGGTGCCGACGGAATCCTCGGCCTGTGTGTGCACGCAACCCCTCAGCTCCCTCCTGGCCTGGCACCGGCTTCCCAGCTAACTCATTGCACGCCTTCCAGCAGGTTCCTGCCCACGGCCTGTCTCCCTGCTCCTTTGAGCTATTTCCCTGCCCACTGTCTTGTCTTGCCTGCACACCAGGTTTCCAGGCTCTCTCTCTTTCCACCCATTTTTGAGCTGCCAGTCGGCTTAAGCACTCTATTTTCTGCCTTTCTCCCCACAAACACTTTTGTTTCCATTAAACACAGAGTTTGGCATCTTGTCTACAGTCAGAAAGCCACAGGTGGGGTGGAGCGAGCTCTGGGCTGCGACAGGAGGGCCTGTGTTTACCAACTGGCGTGGCCACCCTGCCTCATGCCTCAGGGCCTCCTGTGTGTAACGGAGGACTCAGAGTAACAGGCTCCTAAGGAGCGAATAAGCATGAGCAGGGCGGCTGCACACACCCTCTGCGTGCCCGTGTTTACCCACTCCCTGCAGAATACCAGGCAGAACCTCACCGGCTCGGGCTCCTGGGACTGTGAGCGTGAGGCCTGGGCTGGCTTCTGATTTATGCAGCACACGCCCCCCAAGCATGAACTAAAAGCTACTCAGTACAGCCCGCATCCCAAAATAAGGTTTTTCAGTCCCAGGGATCAAGAGCTCAGGCTGCAGGGGCCCTGAGGAAGCACGGGTTCCGACGCTGGGAGCAGAGCCCTGACCATCTCTTCTGACTCTAAATTTTCAGGGGGTTCTGCGGGCTGCTGTGGAGACTGCGGGAATGCTGCGTCTCGGCAGCCAGTGCAGGCAAGATCTCCAGGCAGAGGCAATGTTCACCCTCATTACGGGGGGCAGAGGTCAGCAAAAAGGCGAGTCCCTCCAGAACCCAAGCAGCCAAATGTGAGTAAGGGAGGAGAGGCGCAGGCTCCAACCCGGTTTCCAACACATTTGCCACGACAGGAACCCTGGGTTCCCTCGCCTCCCACGTCCTCTGGTGGGCGCTTAAACGCGTGATCTCTGATCAGCCCCATCACCCCTGAGGACTTTCAATCACCAGTTTTTGTTGCTGTTCTAGCTGAGGGGGAAGAGGGCAAATCACATCCTCAGACACACACAGCTGAAGAGGGGGTGAAGGTGGACCTGGGGCCCAGCCCCGCTCCTCCTGACACCCCACTCCAGGGGCAGTGCGAGGCACCGGGAAGCTGTCAGATGGTGCCATCAGATGGCTTTCCTCTTCTGCTGGGAGGGAGCCAGGCATGTCTGTGGTGAGGAACAGGAGCTGGTAGCAAGAGAGAGTGGAGGGACCCAGGACCAAAGGGCTCCTCTTTCCCAGTGTCGCGACCCTTCAGGGGCCGAGGCAACACGCCCAAGGTCTTGATTCTTCTCTAGGCTTTATTGTCTAATCTCTCACAGCGGTTACAGCAGTTGTCGGGAAGCTTTTCTCCCTCCTGGCAGGTCCCTTATATTCAGTCACCCAACCAATCCGGAACAGTATCATGCGTGACCTTTAAGTGGATAGGTGTCACGCGCCACTCTAAGCGGGCAGCATGAGCTGTGCACGGGTACGGAAGTCTGCTGGGCCAATCCCCAACAGGGAAGAGGGGAAAGGGTGGTGAGCAGGAAGCAGGCGCCATCTTTAGGGCGTTGTCCAGCTAGAGTGGGGCTCAGCCTCGGCCGTAGGCCGGGCCCCCACATCTCCCCCTTTATTGTTTTATAACCAAAGGGCTGTCAGCATCATGCCTGTCTTAGGTCGTCCGGAGTCTGCGGCATTCTTACCCGTCCTCAGGCAACAGACAGCTTAGGTCTGCGCCCTGTCTTAGGTTGATATGCGCAGCTCCCGATCTTACCTGTCCTTGACTACTGATCCAGCATATTAAGCCATACTCTAGGGGAGATGCCTTCCTCTAGCGCTGCCATGGCCTGCAACAGGACCTTCCGTTCTCCCCGTTGCTGTTTTTGTATGGAACAGACTTTCCTCCCAACCAGGAGGAGGCCCACAATTAGCAATATTCCTATGACACCTACACCTGACCAGGCTTTGGTGGCGTTTAACATACCAGTAATACACCCTCGTATATACAGCCCACAGACAAAACCTCCCCCAAGAGGTCCAATTGTTCTTGAAGAAGGTTCATGCATTGGTTGATAGTTAGCGCGGCGGTGGCTGCAGCTGCAGCGGCCACCGAGGTGGCAACAGCCAAGGCAATGGCTGCAGAGATGCCGAAGTCTCTCTTGTACGGGAGTGGCAGAGACCATGCCTTCACCACTCCCCACAGCATTCTCGGCTCCGCCGTCGCCTGCTGTAGGATCCACGGCAGGAGCAGAAGCAGTGCAATCATCTTGTACCTCCGCTCCGGGGTTTTACACTCTGCGTATCAGATGTTCAGGCACCCAAACGGGGTTCTGCTGGTCCTGTGGAAAAACACAAACCGAGCCTCGGGTCCCGATTATCGCTGGGTCCGGGCCTTTCCATGTTCCTTCCAACACATCCTTCCACAAAACTTTAGGCATGTGTTTTGGATTGGATTATTGGCCGTGCCACTCTGCTGCACTGTGGCCATTTTTGTCCAGTGTTCTAAAGTCTTCTCCTATTCCCCCTTTTTGTTTATATAAGGCATTCTTGAGGGTGAGGTGGGTGCGTTCCACCATACCCTGACCCTGAGGGTCGTCTCTAGCTCCCTGCTGCTCTCATGACACAAAAGGATGTCATCCATATAATGATAGATGATTATCAGGAGAAACTGTTTCCTGACAGTTTGTAAGGCCTTCTTTACATACACATGGTGGGGCTATTAGCCATGCCCTGTGGCAATAAACCTTTGACAGTCTAGCGGGATGGAGAAGAAACAGTCTTTGATATCTATCACTATTGAATTCCATCCTCTGGGCAGGGCCACAGGGAGAGGAAGGCCTAATTGTACAGGTCCCATAAGCTCCATCTGTCTGTTCACTGCCCTGAGATTATGGAGTAATCTCCACTTGCAAGACTTTTTCCTAATTACAAAAATAGGTGTGTTCCATGGCGAGGTAGAGGGCTGGAGGTGACCAGCTGCTATCTGTTCTTGTACTAAAGTGTGGGCTGCTTCCTTCTTTTCTTTGGTGAGGGGCCACTGAGGTACCCACACGGGCCTTTTTGACTGCCATGTTATTTCTATAGGCTGTTTTCCCTCAGTGGCCCCGAAGAAAAACCCAATCCTGGTCCCCCGGGCCCTTTGGGCGGTCTCCCTGCTAAAAGGATTGGTTGTTCTTTCCCTTGGAGATCCTTCCCTAGTCCTCTAGTGCCCGCGTACCCCTGTTTTTTCATTATGGCATTAGACTGCTCACGGTAAAGAGTCTCTGTGGTTAGTTTAACTCTGCTATTAAACCTGTTCTCTAGCTCGTCCCCCGAAAGCTCCCCGTCTTCATCCTCATCAGATGGCAGTCCCTGTTCAGATCCCCCTTCCGATGCCTTTGCGAAGGCACGCTCTTCTCGTACTTCCTCTAATATTTCCTCCCCCTCTTGGATGGCCTCTCGGCAGCTTGGCTTCTGTCCCTTCAGGCAATTTTTTACTCGACCCCAAATATGGATTGTCCCTGGTGGAAAGGGCTGGTGATTTTTCCTTCATCTAAGAACCATGGGGCATGATTCTCTATAGTGTTCAGGAATGCCCTGGCAGTGTTCGTTTTAAGGGGCTCCCTCTTGTCTAAGGAGTGCTTTCAAAGGTTCCTCCTCGGCCCTAACCCTAGAGGCCTCCATCCCCATCCTCTCTCTAAAGGGGTAAGTATCCTAGTTATGATTTAGATGGACTACATTGCTAATTCCGCGAACCTTTTGATTTCGTCACCACTCTGCAAACCTTTTGATTTCGTCGCTGCTCTGCGAACCTTCACTGGCGCCTCCTCATTCCATATATTATAATAAACAATGTCACAAACACTAACAGGACACACACACTACACATAAACACCCACCGCAACTGCCTGCTGTCTGCCCTGCCACGTATACTTTCAGTTTACTCGCCGATCCACTCACCCTCCTCGGTTCCCTCTCCCGGTCTGGCCAGCCGACCGAACGGCATCGGCAGGCGCCAGGGTCAGCGGATCAGGTAGCGACGAGGTTTAGCGATTCCCGGGTTTCAGCACCACTTGTCGCGACCCTTCAGGGGCCGAGGCAACACGCCCAAGGTCTTGATTCTTCTCTAGGCTTTATTGTCTAATCTCTCGCGGCGGTTACAGCAGTTGTCGGGAAGCTTTTCTCCCTCCCAGCTGGTCCCTTATATTCAGTCACCCAACCAATCCGGGACAGTATCATGTGTGACCTTTAAGTGGATAGGTGTCATGCGCCACTCTAAGCGGGCATCACGAGCTGTGCACGGGTACGGAAGTCTGCTGGGCCAATCCCCAACAGGGAAGAGGGGAAAGGGTGGTGAGCAGGAAGCAGGCGCCATCTTTAGGGAGTTGTCCAGCTAGAGTGGGGCTCAGCCTCGGCCGTAGGCCAGGCCCCCACACCCAGGGTTGACAGGGGAGGATGGGAGAGCAGCCGAGGAGCAGAGCTTTCTTCATTTAGGATGGTTCGTGAAGAGCCTCATGCCTGGGCCTCTGCAGGACCTCAAATCGGCTTCCTCTCCACGAGCTGTGACCAGCGCCTTTTCTCTATGGCGTCCTTGCTGGGTCACGGCCAAGCCTGCCTAGAAATGCTCAGACATTACTGATCCATTGTTCATGCCTTTCTACCCCCGACCCACCGGCTTTTCCTACCCCAGATGCAGTGTTGGTAAGGAAAGAGGGGATCAACAACATGCAAACAGAGAGAGGGCATGGCCTGGGCCAATTTCGGTGTGAAAAACCTGGGGAAATGTTAGTTTGGGTTTTTATCAGAGTGACTCTTGGTCTTCACTGCAGGATCTGAGAATCCAGATGGGAACTTTCATTATGCAGGCCCCACCTCAGAACCTAGAACCTGGCTGCTTTGCTGGCTCCACTGCAGAGGCGAGGGGACTGAGTCAAGGAGCGAGAGCCCCACACCTGTCTGAGCCCAGCGGAGACGAACAGGGAGACTTGGCTGAATAACAGCCGCAGAGAAAGGTTTGAAGTTCAGCTTTCCAGCCATCGGCTAAGGTCTCTTATTTTGTCTAGTGTACTAAAGTCCAGGATTTTAAAGTATATTCTCTTACTTACCCTGGAGGGCTCAAGAACTCTTTCCTTTTGCTTTTTATGACTCTGGTTTTGCCTATAGAAGCAAGTGGTACTATAAATCCCAAATAGCTTCCTACCTGCTGTTCTTCCCCAGTGAGACTTGCAGTGATGACTAGATATGGTTTCAGGCTCTGCAAAATGATAGGAAACTTACAGAGTTTGCTTTCTGCTCAGACTTACCAGGGAGAGAGGGTAATTTAAATGGCATTTCATTATCTCAAAAGAGGTGGCAGTAAATATGTTCTGTTACCGAGAACAGACACTTAACTAATTTCTGTTACTAGTGATTTTTCTATTGAAATTAGACAAAAACTCCCAAGTTCAAACACGTTGCCTTTCCTGATTAGACAATCTTGTACTAAATTGTCACTCTTTAAGAACAGTTTCAGTTGGAAATCATTCTTTTGAACAGTGGGTAGAGGAGGAGAAGAAGGGAATTCAGTACCTTATCTGCCCCATTTCCTTTGGGGCCCAACTTACGCTGGACCAAGGAGGCTGTCTTTGCCCTCCCAGATGGGAAGAAACTGGTTGACAGTCTGCAAGTTCTCTTTTAAAGAAGATAACACCTGCTCCAGGCCCCAAATTATGAAGAGGTATGCATTAAGCCAGAATCTCATTACAGCTGTCAGAATTATGATGATGGACAGCTGGGAAATCTCATCAATGCATTTCCACAGGATTGCAGCAAAGCTTTGATTTGTATGTAGACATTCACTTTTGCAGAAGCATCATTTTCCTTTGCTCTTAAAGGATGTTTGTTAATTCTCCGACCCAGCCCTGGAACGCTATAAGGTTCTGAGGAGGAAGCCAGTGCCATACAGAACTAACATTCATTTGGTTTGGTTTCTCCTTAATTTCATCTTAGCCAGGCCAACTCTGGTTTTTCCCCCTCTTAGACAAAGAAGGAGATGAAGGAAGGCATTCAGTCTACAGTTCATCGCAGGATATGGCGCGGATTTGCTCTTGAACACTGAAAAACATTTCTAAACTCCTCTATGTAATAGGAATGAGTGGCAAAGCAGGTAGTTTTAAGATAAATAAATAAAACTGCCACCTTTACTTGCAACCATGAAGGGTCACCTGTATACATTTGGTTAAATAAAACTCCATAGTTATAAGAAAATCAGCCTGTGGTTAGTAGGATACTTTCACAGAATCTCATCTTGATGTTTAAAGTCATTGGTGACTAATGGTGAAAAATGAGGATTTTTTTTCGAAACTACTCCTGTAACAGAGCATATGGTACTGTTGGACCATAAGGTATGTGAGTTCCACTCACTGGAAATAGTGATTGTGTTTGTTATTAAACTGTTGTTTCTCTGCTCCAAATCTACTAGTCTACACTCTGTTTTTTCATTCTGGGGCTGGGATGCTGGAAATCCCATTTCTTCTTTTTTCTACTCTTCAAAATAGCCTTTAACTGATACAGAGAACTTTATTCTACTAATACCCATTCCAAATTTAAAAAGACCTTGAAATCCATTATTTGGAGTTGTTTATTTCCATATGAATTCTTCCAAACAGGGCAATTTATGGAAATGGAAAGTTTAATGATGTCTGTAGAGTCAGGGACTATGGCTCAGACTCCTATCAGCAATAAGGAGCACAAAGTAGATGAGAACACAGCAGCTCTAGCTGAGAGAGACCTGCTTATCCTACTACACTCGTGGTAAATAGATGATTGTGGACAATTGTCACAAATCTGAGGCTGCATAAAACCATCTGTTCCCTGCAATACCCACCTCCTATGGTCTCAAAATTTCTGTCCCCCACCAAATTCATTTATTGAAATCCTAACCCTCAAAGATAATAGCGTTAGGTGGTACGGCCTTTGGGAGGTCATGGGGTGAGCGCACAGCCTACATGAATGGGATTAGAGCTCTGCCTTATAAAGAAGGCTCTGGAAGGAGTCATAGCCCCTTCCACCAGGGGAGGACATGGAGAGAAGGCATCACCTCTGAACCACCAAGAGGCCTCTCACCAGAACTTGATCCCCAGAAACTGGCTGTTCCCAGAAATCAGGGATAAGGAATGGCAAAAACCTATGTGTGAGCTATGAGTAACCTAACTCCATTGCTGTTAGCAGGCCATATTGTTATTTTTTCTTCCCTCTTCTGGAAAGAAGAAAGGAAATTGATGCTCTCCACTGAATCCTGGCACATACAGCCCGGTGGTGGAATTTGCTCAGTATGTGCAGTTGTGGTTCTGGATTTTCTATAATACAGCCTCACTATTTAGATAAAATAGGGCATAGAGATCATTTAACCAAGAACTGCTTAATTCTCTTATTAATTTCCATGGCCTCAGCTCCATGCTTCTAATGAAAACAAGACCCCACCACGTGGAAGGCTTCAGGGAAAGTGAAAAGACAGGCTTGTTGCTGACTTCCCCCACCATGCCCCCTGCTCTGTTTCAATACCTGCTACAAATCCATTCAAGGCCGGATGAATTTCTCCAGTGCCAACAGAGAAAATGTCCAGCCATCCAAAGATGCTTTCATGTCGCTTAAATGCTGGGCATTGATTGCACTGACATGTTAGGCAAGGCTGTAAACAGAACTCAAGACTTTTGTATGTGGCATTGTTTCTTCTGAATATTCCTACTAAAACACCAAGGATCACAGCATCACCAAGCCCCTCACAGCACCAGGGACAGTCCAGTCCTATTGCCACAAAGGCCACTCAGGAACATGAAATATCATATTGAGGTGATTCATTGACAGAAATAGAAAGTTTTAAGTAATCTGTGATACAGGAATTGCAGAAAACAATTTTCTTTTTCTGCAGCTAGGATACAATCAAGGATGCCAAACCACAATAGTTTAGGGGTTGTGTCTTACAGTCATGAGAAATTCCACCCACATCCAATGGTTTCTAATCTTATACTAAATCTGTGACTGAATGTAACTTTATCAGGCACATGACAATGAATTGTCTAAAGATCTATCACTTCCACTTGATCATGAGCTCCTGGGAGGATTAACATATAGTAGATGCAGGGAGAATGGAAGGAAAATTTAAGTAATTGCTGCAAGGGTCATGTCAATGAAGACCCTGAAAACCCCCCTAGAAGCACCTTTACTGAGGATACAAAGGGCATCTCACAAGTGACAGGAAAGGGGAAGAGGGAAGCAATGTGGAGGCACATTATCAAAGGTGACCAGCCCCCCACGGAAAGGAGCTCGGAGGTCTGCTTGGGAGAGTGCAATGAATGACAGAAAATTGTATGTATGCTCAGCTAGTATTTATCCCTTACTCCTCCAGTCCATCTGGGCTGCTATAACAAAAATGCCATTGACTGGGTGGCTAATAACAAACATTTGTTTCTCATAGTTCTAGAGTCTGGGAAATCCACAATCAAAGCTCCAGCATATTAGGTGTCTGGTGAGAGCCTGCTTCCTAGTGCATAGATGGCCATCTTTTTGCTGTGCCCTCACATGGCAGAAAGAGCCAGGGAGCCATCTGGGGTCTCTTTTCTAAGGACACTAATCCCATTCATGAGGCTCTACGCTTATGACCTAATGACTGCCTGAGGCCCCATCTCCCAATACTATCACACGGGGGGAAGGATTTCAACATACACATACTTAGGGGGGCATAGACATTGAGTCCTTAATAACCATCTTTCAGGACTCTCCCATTGGTAACCAATTCCCTTGGGCTTGCCTGACCTCAGTGCTTGCTTTCATCCCCCCTTGGGCAGAGTGGTGAGTGGAATCCCTGAAGAGTGCTAGGGAATTCTAGATCTGACATTTGCTAACTGCAGGAACGTGGAGAAGTTTCTTCATCTCCCTGAACCTCATGTCTTCATCTGAGAAGAAGGATAATCATAACTCCCTGGGGACTCCACAAAGCTTAGGTGTCCACGTAAGTTATTATCATAATTTGTGTCACTCAGGCACTCAGTTTTTTTAAAAAGCTATTGAATATGTGTTATATTCTAGCAATCTCCTGATGCTGCAGGGCTGATGGCTGTCAGAATCTGTAACACACTTGGGATGAGTGGGAAAAAGTGTGACCCAGAAGTGTTAAAAAATAGGGATCATGGGGTAGAGTATATATCATCTAAATACCCATATAGGACAGTAGTTATCACTCAGTGACTATTAGGTTTTTCCTTCCACAATGACAATAAATAATCATTGTCAGCTATAACTTTTTAGGGTCACAGAGTGGTGATTAATTATATGTATGTTCAACTAATATTTATCACTTACTCCACCATGGTAGTAAAAGACTCACTGGGCACACAAAAACCCATCTCTCCTGAGACAGTTCAGACTGAAATCTGGCCGGTTTCATCTAGTATGGGCAATTACAAGATACATGCAACAGGAGACTCTCTCATCTATACGATCATCACTTATTGAAATGATGTCAGTGGCCTGCAGCATGGGGGACGGGTGGCAGTGGTCTGATGAGGTCCTGGGGCAGTTCTGCAGGAAGTGGTTAAGCAGCAGTGTGGTACAGAGAGAAGCGCACAAGCATCAGAGACCAGAGACACAGGTTCCTAATCCAGCCCTGCTCTTACCGGTTATGCGGCTGGGGGCAAGTTCCTTAGCTTTGCCTCGGTTTCTGCTTCTACCTCTGTAAAACGGGGCCACTAATGTATACTTTGCAAGGTTGCATGGAGAATTAAATGAAATGAGGCCCTTCAAGTACCATAAACATTTTTTTCCTTCTCTGGAATTCTTCTTACTGCGGTATATATAGCTTTATGCCATATCATCAATGATTAGCTTATTCCACTCATTATAATATAGGTCGCCCATTTGGATCCTTACTTAGGGACAATGCAGACCATTATACAAACAGTAAGAAATTTGGCTGAGAAAATTAAAGAGCTCTAGCAACCTTTCTATGAAATAAGCTACTGCAGGGCAGGAAAAGGCCTTACTCATCTTTACATGCCCCCGAATGCCCGACATGGCTGCTGCTCATGTAGCCGTGCTCAGTATTTATGGAGACCTGTCATTTTATGTCAAAATATTCAGATGTTCCATTTTTTGAGTTCTACCTGGTGTCTCCCAGATAAGTCCTGAGGAGTCTCAATATTCATAAGATGTATCTTGTTCAGGGGTTCCCACCTTGAGTCTTTGAACTCTTGGGTTACCAGAGGGACCTATGGAGGCAAGAGATTTGGGAACCATGACATCATTTGTTCTTTCATGTGTCCTTTGCTCCCCAGGGGGGCAGGACAGTGAGCAGAATCACCAGATCATAGCTTGGGGTCCCATATTTGCCATTTTCTGTCTATGAAACTGTGCCACTGCATCATAACCTCTGGACTATTATTCTGATATTATCCTAATTTACCGAGTTAAAACAAAACAAATCTATTGTTCCAGGGGTAATTGCAGTTTCTGCTTTTGGTTATTCTCAGTCTGGCAGAACCATTTTGAAGTGTAGGGTAAAAAAAAAGGCAGTGACTGTTAAGTCTTTGAAGTTTTCCCTGCAACCCACCTTCACAAAGGAATATTTCCTTTTTCTCACTAGCTTACCCAGGCTTCTAGAATCCTATGCACGAGAGAGTGATTCATCCTGAGACATAAAGGCATTGCCCATTTGTCATCCTCTCGGTCAATGTCAACAGTCAGTCTCTCAGTCAATGTCAATAGTCAGTCTCTTGGCTAACGGGTTCCCATTAACCAAGCAACAGGGATTTTCCTTCAGATCTTTGAAGGCATCAGGCATTTTTCAGTCTTTGAGACTTTGAACTTCTTTCTCTGTACCTGAAAGACTATGTCCTGCCCATCCTAATCCCTATCATCACCCCCTCTCCTCTTTCACCAGTAACGCCTGCTTCTTATCCTGCAGGTCCCTTTTGCTCCAGAAAGCTCACCCTGCCTTCCTATGCATTCTCACAGCACCTGTTTTGCCAACAAACTCAATTAACAGTCAATAAAACAAGTGCTATTTATGACTGTGCATGCTCCATCACCATACAAGCCTCATGTGACCTGGGACATATTGGTCTTACTAATCACTGTTTCTCCAGTGCCTGCCATTACCCCACTTCTCTGTTACGGCACTCAGCCCCATTCATTTTCCATTTTGAAAGCATTTCCCTACCCAGTAGCATATATTTAATACATAAAACCTTATTTTTTCAATTAATTTTTAAATTAACCAATGACATGAATAAGTGTATACCAACCTCCAATAAGGACAGATCATGTTCCTTTAGTTATAAGCACTAGAAACTACGCTTTCGCAATCTATTGACAGGATATCTGGTGGCCCAGACACTAGAGATCCAAATCTGGGAACTTGGATGTAGAGAGGGGTTAGCTGGAGAGTTTAGATCACTATTTACAGTCTTACCAGGGTTGCTACCTCTGTTAACTATGATCGCTAAGTGTTTTCAGTCTTTTTTTCATTCTGCTTAAAATTTAAATTCCAGAGTAGCTGGGGCCACTATCCCACACCTTGACTAGGGGAAAACGGAACATCTTGATTAACAGTCTCATCAAACTATATTAAGTGGGGGAGAAATAATTTCCCACAAGGAAACTGAAGTACTATTACTAAAATAGGTACTGGATGCCAAATAACCAGAAGTATTTTTACTTCAATAAAACATGTAGTGTTGCCACATCCAGTCAATTAAGTTACGCTCAGAAGCAAATAAATTTAACATTTCTGTTAGCCTGGGTCAGCTTATAATGGATAATTTTCTCAAAACAAAAATCCATTTTAATGCACTTTAAATTTAGCCCCGAGAAAGAGAAACTCAATAGGATATGAAGCAGAACACAACTCTATTCCTTCCCTTACTGTCTGTTCGAGCCACTCCTGCCCCATACCCTCCTGGATAAATCTTGGCTGGCTCCCGTATCTTTGTCAGGCACCCTTTGATAAGAAAAAATTCTCCAGTCACTTTCAGAAGCAAGGACAGGCTCCATTCAGTAACCAAAATTTCCTTTTCCTTGCAACAAATAAAACTACAATCTTCATGGAAAGTTCCTGCCTCGGAGAACCAGCGTTGCTTCCAGCTGGGAGCGCAGGGGAAGGGCTGGCAGAGCTGAGTCCTTGTTGGCTTCTCAGTCTTTCCCTTCCTCTCCTCGCGCTGGGCAGCCTAGACTTCTGGCTCCTTCAGGACTGATGCTTGAAGGTGGATTGGGGGACAAGCTGTTCAGGAAAAAAAGGAAGCTCCAGAAAGAGTTTACTCAGCTGCTACCACCAAGATCTGCTCAAGCGTTCTGTGGATAAGCGCGATACCCCTGCTGACTCCCCCTCACAGGGCACCTACTGAGAACATGCTCTTGCAGCTCTTGTGACTGAAAAGGCCAGGGCTGTCCTCCAGCCATCTTCTTATACTCATGTTCGGTTCTGCGTCTTCCTGGCTGGATGTCATCTCAGGTGAGCTCCCCTCTGAGTGGCTTATATTTAGGCTACAGCCAACCTGGGCCTTGCCATTGTGGAAGCCCTGCCTTCTGCCAGGAGTGCCACCTTGGTGAAGGGAAAATACCAGCACACCTTGACAAACTTATCCAAAGGAATTTTCCCAACATCGTCAGACTTGATCCTTTTACATCCTTGCGGTCCAAAGATGAGCGTCTGGAAACCTTTGGTCTAGCACTCCGCTTTGGGACGTGGACGTGCTTGTCATCTTATTTTCTCTTGAGTCTTTGAAGGAGTCCCATTTTAAAATGTTGCTCTCTAAACTTCTTCATGAACATATCACCCCAGGCAAGGGAAACAAAAGCAAAGATGAATAAGTGGGACTATATCAACCTGTAAAGCTTCTGTACAGCAAAGAACACCACTAATAGAACAAAAAGGCATCCTACAGTATGGGAGAATATATTCATAAATGACATATCTGATAAAGGATTGACATCCAAAATATATAGAGAGCTCACATACCTCAACAAACAAAAAGCAAATAATCCAATTAAAAAATGGGCAGAGGAGCTGAACAGACAGTTCTCCAAAGAAGAAATTCAGGTGGCCAACAGGCACATGAAAAGATGCTCCTTATCGCTAATCATCAGAGAAATGCAAATTAAAACCACACTTGAGATATCACCTCATGCCAGTAAGGATGGCCACCATCCAAAAGAAAAACAACAACAAATGTTGGCAAGGTTGTGGAGAAAGGAACCCTCCTACACTGCTGGTGGGAATGTAAATTAGTTCAACCATTGTGGAAAGCAGTATGGAGGTTCCTCAAAAAGCTCAAAATAGAAATATCATTTGACCCAGGAATTCCACCTCCAGGAATTTACCATAAGAATGCAGCAGCCCAGTTTGAAAAAGACAGATGCACCCGTATGTTTATTGCAGCACTATTTACAATAGCCAAGAAATGGAAGCAACCTAAGTGTCCATCAGCAGATGAATGGATAAAGAAGAGGTGGTATATATACATAATGGAATATTACTCAGCCATAAGAAGAAAACAAATCCTACCATTTGCAACAACATGGATGGAGCTAGAGGGTATTATGCTCAGTGAAATAAGCCAGGTGGAGAAAGTCAAGTATCAAAT
Organism: Manis javanica; assembly: GCF_040802235.1. Classification (NCBI taxonomy): domain Eukaryota; kingdom Metazoa; phylum Chordata; class Mammalia; order Pholidota; family Manidae; genus Manis; species Manis javanica. Next base: position 112,836,720 of record NC_133164.1, read on the forward strand.
GATTTCACTCATATGTGGAGTATAAGAACAAAGAAAAAAACTAAAGGAACAAAACAGCAGCAGACGCACAGAACCTAAGAATGAACTAACAGTTACCAAAGGGAAAGGGACTGGAGAGGATGGGAGGGAAGGGAGGGAGAAGGGGGGAAAAGAGGCATTACTATTAGCAGACATAATGTAGGGGGGCACAGGGAGGGCTGTACAACACAGAGAAGACAAGTAATGATTCTATAGCATCTTACTACGCTGATGGACAGTGACTGTAATGGGGTATGTGGGGGGGACTTGATGATGGGGGGAGTCTAGTAACCATAATGTTGCTCATGTAATTGTAGATTAATGATACCAATAAAAAAAATGTTGCTCTCTAAACATCTACTATATTTTGTGAAGGTTGGTCATGCAGCAGGCATTGCTCGTCACTAGAAAACCAAGGATGAATTAATTTAAGCTTCTTGCCTTCTAGGAGGTCATAAGGTACGCTTGAAGGTAGGAAGAAGTACATGTTTAAAAAAATTATAGTAATCAAACCTTCTTAGAAAGTATGATCTTAAAAAAAAACAAAAACTGGTCCTTAACTTCCTTACCTTTAAAAATGAAGGGCTGGGTCACAGAGACAGAAAGAATGGTAGTGACCAGGGGCTGAGGGGAAGGGGGATGAGGAACTATGGCTTAATGGACACAGAGTTTCTGTTTGGGATGATGCCAAAGGTCTGGAAACAGTGGTCATGTTTACAAAACACTGTGAATGCCACAGAATCGTACACTTGAAAATGGTTGAAATGGTACATTTCATGTATGTATATTTTGCCACAATAAAAAAAAACACAAGGGTCTGGCATGAGAAACCCCTAGAGCTCTGTTGGATTCTAACTCTAAATTCTCTAAGTAGGGAAATGGTCTCTCTGATGAAATGACTTGCAGCTGATTCACTACAAAGATTAATTTTTGGACTGTACTTGAAAAAAACAGAAAACCAGAGCCACCCACTCAGGTCACCTGGCCGTGAAGAGGGAAGGGTGGGGAATGGAATCAGCTGACTGAGGCAGCGTGATGCTTGACCTCAGAAACCACCCCATCTGGGAGCTCTTTCATTTATTCACCTCTTGACTGTGAAAACCACAGCTAACTGTCTGAAATGCGGCTTTGCATCCAGAAAGTTCAATCACATGGTGTGAGGCAGTATTTTCTGATGGGGGATATTGGTGAAGGAACTGAATTTTAAACAGAATTTTGGAAATAAGCAAAACTTGGGGAGTGGGCCTTACAGCATGAAAACCTGAGAATGCCACTGAGCAGCCACCTCGGATCTGGGGGGTGACCTGGCTGTTTGCTTTTGAAAGAAATTTCAGGAGACAGTAGAAATGAGATCGCAGGAATTCAGCTCACTGTAGAACCTGTTGTTTTACCGCCAGGATAGTGTAGGCAACTGGCTGCTTGGAAGACTTAATCGACACTGAATATTTCACAAGTCCCATTTCAAAACGTAAGTGTGGTAAGGCCGTGATTCTGGGAAATGTCACACCTCTGCTCCTTTGCACAAAGAGGTTAGAAGAGGCATTTACTGGAAGTGAAATGGGCCACAGAGGGAAGGGAAGTGGAAAATGCAGACTTCTGACCACATTCCATACAGAATAAGGCCTGCCCAAAGGAAAAACGTGTTTGTAAAGTTCCTAGTAAACTCACCACATCAGAAATCTCAGCTTCTTGCTGCATTTTTATGTTCCAAATCACCACTGGCAAATTGTTTTTATCCCAGCCCACTGTGAAAAGATAAAATTCTGAGAAGTTTTCTTCTACATGAGTCACGTTACTGGCCTCATGGCAGAGTTGGGGGACCTGCGCTGACCAATGGCCTCATCTGCAAGCAGCAACCTCCTGGGACAGCAGCAGGATTCACCGTCCGGGTGCGGGCAGAGCCAGTGGGCTTTCGCCAGGGGCTGGCTCTGCCCCCTCACCCCCTGTCAGCAGCATTTCGCCCCTTGGAAGTGTCACATGACCCTTTTTTATATTCCCACTTCCTCACTCATAGGTCATGCTCTGCCCTATTTGTTTTGGTCACAGGTTGTCCCGTTTTGGGGGCTGTATATAGCTTTTCGGACTGAAAATGGCCTCTGTTTCCCTCAACCATTTTTTTCTCCCTTTGCAATTTGCCCTTTGCAATGGCTGCAGTATGGCTGGCCTATCTGCTGATTAACAAGAGGCCTGAGCTCTAGAGTATCTGGGGGAAAGCGCTTTCTCAATTTCCTCCACCTGACTTGGGCTTTAACAAGGTTTTGGAACGCAAGTTTGGATCAAAAGGAAGTTGGGTTTGAATTCCCGTTCCATTCTTTACCACATACCTCAATCAAGCAACTTAACCTTTTTCAGATTCAATGTTCCTTTTCTATAAAATAGGGTAATAATGTTGCCGGGCATCTGTGTCTAGGGAGGTTTCTCCCTGTACAGTAGGTGAAACCTCAGCCTGGATCGGGGAGGGTTCTTGACTCTGATCAAGAAAGAATTCTTGAACAGGTCTGATGAGTGTAGGTAAGGAAGGAATTCATTAAAGCAAGAGTAGCAGCGAATGGCAGCAGCCCTGCCAGCAGCTGAGAGCAAGGAGGGACAGAGGGAGGAAGGGGAAGCACAATGAACTCCTGCTCGGCACAGGGCAGATCCCTTGCCAACTCCTGAAGCCAGGGTCACCTGGCTTCCAGTGTCCACTTGCATCTGCATGGTGTGGAAACTAAGCCCCCACCCCAGGATTTGCGGGAGCCAAAGAGCACTGGATGGAGTGAGATTATGTTCTGAGAACTTTCCAAAGCAAAGAAAGGAGATTTTCAGGCAAGCTACTAAAGAGCATGACCCTACAGCTGCAGTCCTGTCCAGGTCACCCAGGCGACCGGAACCTGCAGGCCCAAATCAGAGCTCTCAGTAGCCCTTCCCTACTTATTGGACACAGGACAAGAGAGAGTGAAGACTTGTGCTTAAGTCTAGAAAATGGAATGAAATATCAAAGTAACAAGGACACTTAGTACTGGAGGAGCAAAGAGACAAAATGCGGTAAGTCGAGCAGCAAGAAGTCTTTATTTAAGGCAAAGTATGCCTTTGAAGAAAAGGGAGTATGGGCAACCTCAGAGAGGTGCATTTTAAAGCCTGTCTTTTACAGCTTTCAAGAATAGGGCAAAGGGCCACGGGGGCATAGGCTTGACATGTGACCCCATGATATCTACTTCCAGTGAGAGACACTGTGTCACCACCACAGTCAGTGCGCTAGATATTCTGCAAGATAAATTTAATACAAAGAATTTCTTGAGCCTGTTCTTCTCCAAGGTAGTGGTTACCTCAAGCAGTGGGAACATACCATTTAGGACTGCTGGCCCTACCTTAAGACAGGGTTGGTTACCTTAAGATAGGCTGATTACCGTAAAGTATGTTAGGAATCTTACCTCCTAACTCTCTGGTTTTTCACACGGAATCTTGGCCTTAACATGAAGTCCCTCCTGTTTTTACTATACTATTTATATCTTGGCATTTTTCATCATAGACCAAGAAAAATTAATTACGATGCTTGTCCCATGTCCCTGGTCTACCTTAATAAGACATATCCCAAAGGGTCACTGAAAGCATTAAATAAAATGATGCATGTCAAATGCCAATAAGAGTTTAATACATAAGTCCTTGTCAAGGCCTGTCAATATATTGCTTGCCTTGGCAATTATTCAGAAGATTTTATTTTTGTTAGTTGTTTGTCTTTTTGTTGTGTTTTTAGTTGTCTAAGTATATGCCTTATATATACCAAATATATATATATGTCTAAGGTATAAGGAACAACACAACAATAACCCATGAACCAGTTTAAGAACAAGGGTGCTACCATTAGCTGGAAGCCCAGGTCCCCCACCTCATCCCTTCCCCCACATGAAGGATTATTTTTAACTGGGGCTCATTCTTTTCCTTCTTTGCTTATAGTTTTAACTTCATGTTATGCAATATACCTAAAAGCATTTGTGTCCCTATACAATACACCTAAAAGCATTCAAAAATTTTCTATCGGTATAATCATACCAAAGGTATTCTTCCGAGTTTTGCTTTTATCATTTGATATTGTCATCCATATTGCTGTGTATAACTAATTCATTTCCTCTCACTGCTTTATGGCATTCTATTATATAAATATATCACAATTTATTTAATCATCCTACTGTCAATGAAAATACCAGTTGCTTCTGGGTTTTTGCTATTACAGGGCAGCAATGAACAATGCTACATGAGTTCCTGTTACACACACACTGAAGTTTCTCTAGAGAATATCCCTACAACTAGAAAGGCTAGGTTATTGGATATGCACATTTTCAAATTTCCTAAATAATGTCAGGTACTTTGTAGTTATAGTTATAAGAATTTGCATACCCAAAAGCAGTATACAAATGTTTAAGTTGTTCCATATCCTCATCAAAATTTGATCTTTATCTTGTTGAAGAAATCCTTCCTTACAAAAAGTAAGAATATTCTCCTACTTTGTCTTCTAAACGTTTTATGGCTTTGTCTTTCACATATAACATAGCATTGAGATAGGGGTTCAGTTTCATAATTTTTCTAGTGAATCACCAACTGCTCTGGCACCACTTTAAGTAGTCAATCCTTTACCCACTAACCAGTGGTGCCTAACATTTCTGTATATACCTGGGTCTCTCTTGGGGCACTTGATTCAGTCCATTGGTCAATTTGTGTTTCCAAAGTGTGCCAATTGTTGTAATAATCCTTGATATGTTTCTGCTAAAGCAAGGCACCCAGCTGGTTCTGAACCAGTGTCTTGGCTATTCTTGGTCCTTTGCTCTTTGATAAAATTTTTCAAATCAGCTCAAGTTCAAACAAAATAAAACAGCCCCAAACCTATTGATGTTTTGTGTGGAACTTCATTGTCTGTAGACAAATTTGGGAAGAATTAACTTCTTTGCTATATTGCCCCCTGAGTCTCCTGCCTGGTTTTATCCATTAACACAATATATTCTTCATTTACTGGCATCTTTGTAATTGTGTTTCAATATAGTTTAATAATTTTGTCCATTAAGATTTTCTTCTTTCTTCAAGAGTTTTCTTCCTGGGTACTTTCTATATTTTCAAGGCTATCATAATTGGTATCTTTTATTAAGTTACATTTTCTAAATGTTTATGGCTGATGGAAATAGGATAACTTTTGTATATTGACTTTTTTTATTAGGCAATCTTCCTAAATTCTGATTATGACAGCTATTATAGATTCTTCAGAGGTTTTCTTTGTACATAATCATATCATCTGCATAAAAAGAAAATTGTCTTTTCCAAATCTTACTGCTCTGATGGGGACCAGCACTGTTGTCTTCCTTCTGCTCTTAAAGGGAATACCAATCCCCATTATTCATGGATTCTGTATTTGAAAAGTCACTGTACTTGCTCAAACTTACCTGTCACACCCAAATCAATACTGCGCTCCTGCAGTCATTTGCAGACACAGGCAGGTAGAGAATGGCGAAAAATTTGAGTTACCCTACCCGCAGGTTCCCAGCTGAGGGCGAGCATGATGCTGCCTTCTTGTTTCACCTCTTCTACTGGAAAACAATGTGTTCTTTTCATGGTCTATTTAATGTCGGTTTTTTTTTCACATTTCTGTGCCTTTTGTTAGTGATTCCACCACCCAAGCATAACGCTGAAGTGCTGACTAGCGTCCCCGAGCACGAGAATGCTGCCATGTGCCTTAGGGGGAACATATGTGTGTTAGATAGGCTTCTTTCAAGTTTATTTTCTATTTCTATTTCTGGGTAAATTATATTTTCCTAGGAACATGTCTATTTTGTTTAAGTTTTTGAATATAGTGAAGTCTTTCAATGAATTCTAAACTTTGACTCACCTATAATTAGGTCTCTCTTTGTGTTTCCAGTATTACCCCTGTGTCTTTTCTCTTTCTTACCCTCTATCGATGTGAAGGCAGACAACTGGATCATCTGGAGAAGGATGCTGGTATTTCAGTTGCCAAATCAAGATCCAGACCATTTCCATCACCACAAAGATTTCTTCATGCCCCTGAGCACTCCATCCCTCCTTCCATCCCAGGCAAGCACTGAAATATAACTCTAACTATAGATTAGTTTCCTTGTTCTAGAATTTTGTATAAGTGAAATAATTCAGTAAATAGTCATCTCAGTCTGGCTTATTTGACCTGACATGATCAGTTTGAGGTTGATGCACGTCACTGCATTTATCAGCCGTTTGTTGCATTTTATTACCAAGTTTTTTGGCTGTTGTAAATGTGCTATGGACCTGCATGCACAAGTCTTTGTGTAAACATATGTTTTCATTTCTCTTGGGTACATACTTAAGAGTGGGATGACATATGGTGGATGTATATTTCTGCCAAACTGTTTTCTGAGACTCTTGTACCATTTTACATTTTTACCACTGATTCCAGTTGCCCTGCATTTTCGTTAACACTGACATGGCCAGTTAAAACAATTCTAGCCTCTCCAACAGATGAGTAGCCGTGTCACACTGGCTTTTTATTTCCATTTCATTGATCTAAGCAGGCAGCCCTGAGATGACCATCGGTACTCTCCACCCACTGCCATTCACACCCTTGTGTAAAGAACTGCATTTAAAAACTTGCTTTCATCACTAGAATACTGTAAAACTGATAGGCTCTCACTTCTGCAACTAGGTTCTCAGAAGGCTGGCTTCCATCTTGGGCTGCTTCTCTCTCCCTCTCCCGAAAGCAAGCTGCCGTGGGAAATTCTCAGGCATTATCTTCATGTATCGTCTCTGTCTCTTTTGCTTTTCACCTCGCCCATCTGGACTTCAAATGAGGTATATGTTAGAACTCCCTTCTCTAGTTTCCATGTATCTTAGCCTCTTTAAATATTTTCAGTCTTTGTGCTGCACTCTCGATGGTCTCTTTGAATCTTTCTCTCAGTTCACAAGTCGCTGTTCAGTTGTGTTTACTCTGCTGGGAAACTTACAGTGTTTTTAATTTTGAAGACTTCCATTTCTAAATTTCTACTGGTTCTTTTCAAAATTTAATTTCTTACTCTTGTTCATGTTGTCAATCCATTCTTTTGTTTCTTTAAACATTCAGCAAACTGAATTTCTGTATCTGATCATCCTCACTTCTGAAGTAGTTTTAGATCTGCTTCTACTGTCAGTTATTTCTACTGGCTTGCATTTATTGGGCTTTGTTTCCTTATAATTTTTGTGATGATTACGTCATTATTTTGTAACTTTTGTCTTTGTACTCATATTCCTTAGAACTTTATCTCTGGGAATTCTATGAGGCCTGCATTGATGACAGTTCCCTCCAGAAAGGATTTCTGTTCTTTTGCCAGATGTCTGTGGCACCAATCGATGCTTAACTACTTACCTATTTTGCCTTAAGAGTTCATGAATCATGAGATATTATAAATTTTAGCAACAAATATGTATGAAAGGGGGCTTAGAATTTTGAATTCTCAGGAAAGATCTATTTTCCTCTAAGATTCAAGACAGGCAGTTGCCTAGTAGCCCCTCCCCTCCTCTAACCCAGGTGTAGATTTGTATCTAAGTCAAAGTTGCCTTAGGAAATAGCCCTTTGAGTCTCAACTTTACACATGGAACCTATTAGACACTCCATGGGTGGTCTTGGCTTTTGTTAAATGTCACTGTCCCCACCAGTCTTTGAAAACCAAGCTCAAGTTCACTGGGTTTCAGTAAAGACCTTCAAGGTGAAGGGCTGATTCAGTGTCCCACCTACTTCTATAAGTTATACTTCCACTTTTGGCATCTGAGCATCTCTACCTTCTGGCCAGCTTATTGCTCTATTTAAAAAACAATTTTAAACAGTTCCAGAGGTAGAGTTAGTATAGTAACAAATCTAGCAAGCTGCCAGAAATGGAAAGGTTTCTTTAATTTTTTGCAGGTTTGTTATTAAGTGTGAATTCATTTGACAGTGCTCGATGGTGTATGTTCGACCAAGTATGTAGTAAAATAATCAGATCACTTTCCTTCAGTCACTTCAGGCTGCTGTCATGGAATACCGTGGACTGGGTGCTTGAACAACAGAATTCATTTCTCACAATCCAGGAGGCTCAGAAGTCTCAGATCAACATGTTAGCAGATCCAGCATTTGGCGAGAGACTGCTTCCTAGTTTGCAGATATCCTCATGCACAGAGGGCAGACAACAATCACCCTTCTCAAGTCTCTTCTCAAAAGGGCACTAATTTCATTCCTGAGGGCTCCACCCTTGTGACCTAATTACCTCCCAAAGGCTTCAGCTCCTAATACCATCACACTGGGGGTTAGGGCTTCAATATGAATTTGTGGGAACATAGACCTGAAGATCATTACTCCCAAGTATCATTCAGTAACTAAGGAAGTTGAGGCCCTAAGAACCTCAGCTGGGGCAAAACTTGTACCTTGTATACTACTGAGCTCTTAGGAAGCAACTGGGTTTGATCAGGTGGGCTGAATCCCACTCCCATTTTCTTTCCACCGAGCCCCACTGGCAATAGCATACTCACACAGTCCAAGAGCTGCTCTCTGAAACAGTCTTAGGGGTTTTGTAGTACAAACATCTCCCCAGAAAAACTTTTTCCTACAGCCTAATAAGACATGCAAAATTGTAGTACATTTATGATTTAACATGAATTTCAGCTTCCATTTTAGGTCACATCTTTGATTTGGCCACTCATAATTTTTATGTGATATTTGTGCACTTTATAGCCCGCTAGGGAGCTTGTTGTATAATGTGCACAGTAAGTACATTTATACCCAATTTATGGGCATTACTGTTTTAATTAATTGAAGAGGTTAATAGCTTTGTATATTTGATTTTATGGCACATATTTCACATATCCATTATTTATTTGATATTGCATTCTGGATCAGAAGTGTAACCCTCAATGATAACACGGCTCCCATGGGAGAATATAGCTTGCTTTATGACAGTCACTTTATAACAACAATTTCTATAAATGAATTATGGTCTGCATATAATTTGTAGCATTAAGTTTATGAATAATGGGATTTGAACGCATGTGATCTGTGCACTTTAATTTGATGGGCAGTGTCAATAGTAGCAGAATCATGACAACTTCCCATGGGAAAACCAAGATTTTTATGATAACCTGGATTAAAAGCAGAATACAGGAAGAGTGGGAAGAGAAGAGGAGGGAAGAAGGCCTCTCTGCAAATACCTAGTGGTTCAGGAAGGGAGGCTAGAGTACAGGATGACATCTAGATACGGGAGGCACCTCATGAAAAGAGAAGTGACCACCCATATAGCCCCCAAAGAATTGAAAGCAGGGACCCGAAGAGATTTGCACATCCATGTTCACAGCAGCATTATTCACAATATCAAAAGTTGGAAGCTACTCAAGTGCCCATCAAGGGATGAATGGATAAACAAAATGTGGTTTCTCCACACAATGAAATATTATTCAGCCTTGAAAAGGAAGGAACCTTGGACACATGCTGCAATATGTGTGCACCTGGAGGACGTTATGCTAAGTGACGTAAACCAGACACAGAGGGATAAATACTGTATGATTCCATTCATATGAGGTACTGAGAGGCACCTAATTCACAGAGATAGGAAGTAGAAATGGTGGCTGCCTGGGGCTCGGGGACAGGACGGAAGAGTTCATGTTTAACGGGTACAGAGTGTCAATTTGGGAAGAGAAAAATTTCTGGAGGTGGATGGTGGTGATGGTTGTAGCACAGTGGGAATGTACTTACGGCCCCTGAGCTGTACAACTATAAATGGCTGAGGTGGTAACTTTTATGTTAAGTGTATTTTACCACAATATTAAAAAAAAAAATAGCCTTCCTTAGCTCTAGGCTAGGGATCCCATCCCCCCCCAGCCTGCCCAAGGGGTTCACTCATTTCACCAGCCTGGCTTTCTCTCCCTCCTGGGCTTTCAAGCCCTCCTTTTCTCTCTCTTTCCCCTTTCTAACCAAGATTCTTCAAATAATTTTCTAAATTTTGGAGAATCTATGATTTCACTCTTCAACCACTGCCTTTGGACATATTCCCTTCAACCGAGCAACCATCCCCTACTCCTGAAATTCAGCGCATGCTTGATAGTCCTCACCTGGCTGGGCCCCGAGCAGTGATTTGTCCTGTTGATCTCTCCTCGTCCTTTAAATGATTTCTGTCCCTCTTCTGTGACACCAGACTCCTGACTCACCTGCTGCCTCTCGGTCTTACTGCACCCCGTCCCCTCAGGCTCCTGTGTGCTGCTGTTTCTCTGTGCCAAGACGCTGGGCCCCCGGCCCCATCCCGGGCTCTCTCTTATTCTCACTCTGCACACTTCTTGAGTGATTGTCTCCACTCTTTGGCCTCAGTGACCATCATTTGCTGATGGTACCTAAGTCAGCATTCTCAGGAGATAGCTCACTCTAAAACTTTACACCCAAGATCACTGGCTTTCTGGACGTCGCCACTTGGATGTCCCACAAACCCATCAAACTCAACAAGTCCCAACTTGAGCGCATTTTGGCCTCTCACCCCCACCCCTACAACTCCTCACCAATATGCCATTTGCAGACATGGCAGAATTGCCATTAACTACCCAAACCAGAAAGCTCACAACACCTTTTATTTTTCCTTCTCTCTCATGCCTATTTCCCAATAAATATATGTATTATATTTATTGCAGAAATTTAAAAATTCTCAGGTAGTCCCTGAAAAGAAACTTAAAATGTTCTGCCCATTTGGGAGGCCACAGAAAAGCTTACTGCTGTGTCAAAAGGAAATGTCTTAATGGTGGTCTGATCTGTGTATTAGGAGAAAGGATTTGAATATTCAAATAAAGTGATGTCACTGGTAATAAATGTTTTGGGATGATGTAGTAGTCCTGTTCTTTAAAGTCTGCTTTTGCAACATTTGAATCATATTTGTTATAAAAGTGTGTACTTAATATTGGTGAGTGGGATAAGTTACTTCTAGAAGCCCAAGGAACAACATCTGATGTTAGAAGACATGGCATCAGTCTTCACACCACAAAGCTCTGAGGAGTAGTAAGGAGGCAGCTGGAGTTTCCCTGGAAAGGTTGGGTGAGGGAGTCCCTCTCTCCCCCTCCGAAGCCTGCTGGAGGCTGATCCAGATTATCCGAGTCCTTACAAAACTCCGCACTTGGCTCACTCACTTCTCACTTCCTGTGGGATGGTGCATCATGCTACCTGCCTAGGCCCTCCTTCCCACACTACCTGGAGGAAGGCAGGCATCTGGGGTGAAAACAATAAAATTCATGAGAGTGAAACATCACCACTGGCTACTGAATTTTCTTGGGTCTGAGTGAAACCTCTTAAAGGGTGTTGTTGATTGAATTGTGTCTCTCCCCAAAAATATGCTCAAGTCCTAACTCCTGGCACCTGTGAAATGTGACCTTATTTGGAAATGGGCCATTATAGATGTAATCAAGTTAAGATGAGGCCCCTGGATTAGGTCCCAATCCAGTGCTGGTGCCCTTATAAAAGAGAATCTGGACACTGAGAGACACAGGAAAGAACACCAGGTGAAGACAGAGGCAGAGACTGGGGTGATGTGTCTACAGGTCATGAAACACCAGGGATTCCTGGAAGCCAGCAGAAGCTCAGAGAGAAACATGGAACTGCTCCTTCCCAAAAGACATCAGAAGGAGTCTTGATTTTGGACTTGTACCTTCCAGAATGGTGAGATAATTAATTTCTCCATTTTAAGCTACCCAAGTTTGTTTCTTTGTTACAGCAGCCTGAGGAAATAAAGAAACTGGAGAATCCTGGAGGGATGGAATAGAAACAGGAGCTCAAAGGGAGGCCTTCAAAACCTCCACCACAGCTTTAAGTGGCAGCCGAACCAATGCATGTACCTTAAAAAATAGCTCTCAGATCTCCCCCCTTCTCCAAACTAGACCTTCATGGCATCTCGTCTGGATTCTATGTTGTCTCCTAACTGGTCTCCATCCATACTCCAGTCTTCCATCAAGGGAGAGGGGAAATCCTGATAGTCACACTATTGAGAACTATGTTCCCAACACTGTGGAAGCGGCTGGACTGCTGTACAGAATTCTAAAGAGGACCCTCTTCTTCCTGTCACTCAATCTTCACAGCCGTCGTCTGAGCTGAGTAGTCCTATAAACCTCATTTGGTGGCAGGAGGATGGGAAACCCAGGCAGCTGAGCAATTATCCTGAGATCACACAGCTACGATTTGAACTCTGGCCTGGCTAACTTCATCTTTTATGTAATATTGTTATTGTCTGGGGACGGTGAGGGGTTTGGAGGTAACCACAGTTCAGGGCAGAACCCCTAAAGAGACAGAGCACTCATTCTGAGACAGTCCTTTGAAACTGGGAAGACGCATTCTCCTTATTTCTCAGTGGAGATGTTGAAATCTGAGATCTGCCTCAGATCCCAGTGGGAGTCAGAACTCGGAACAGAAACACTCCTTCCTATACTCTCTCTTCCTCACCCACTGTGGCTTGTTATTTCCTGGGCTCTCCTCTGGTCTGGACTCTGGTAGAGGCCGGAGGATGCCGCGGCCCTGGCCATCAGCTGATAAGCCAGATCTCCTGGGGAGATCTAAGGCTAAGGCTTGCTCGATGGACAGCCAGTGCATTATCAGTAACTCTCCCAAGAGGGCAGTGAGAGTTAGTGTGTATAAAGTGCTCTGAAAGCCTCTGATAAAAGACTTTCAATGACATTAACAGAACACATTCAGCAGGCCCCACGTCTCACCTGGGCTTGATTGATAGGCATCCCTCTTGCACTGCAGGAGAACTTTTTTGCTTCAGAGGAACTGAGCTCATTAATTAAGATCCTGTGTGCAGTTTATTGTGAAGGATGCTCAGTTATTGCTGTAATCAGGACCCTGAACCAGCCCCCGGACCACCTCACTGTAAACACATGGGAGGAGGGGAGCTGTCTCCTTGAACCCATGGTGCTCACAGTTGCTAAATTCAGGCCCATTATCTCGCACAGACAGGCAGCTGAGGCTCTAATAAAATAAGGAGATCATTGTATTCAGTAGTGCTCTCAGAGGGCTCCTCGGGTAAGCACAGTAGTGATTAATGCATCGTTTAATAGTGCTCCCGAGTTCCAGACATGAGCTCAATTCTGGACCTCTAACACCTCTATACATCATTCCCACTCAACATGTAATAGACATTTTAAAGCAAAATCAAGCTTCTTTACCTATTTGCCTTCAAGAGGCTACTTCCATTAGCCAGAAAAGCAGCAGTACCCTTATGGCAATTCTTCACAAACCTGGTGGCACATTCGAAGCCTCTGGGGAGCTCTAAAGCAATCTGGATGCCTCAGCCCTAAACTCAGAAATTCTGATTCATGGGTCTGGGCACCAGGCATCAATATTTGTGTATGTTGGCATTTCTTCCTTTCCTTCCTTCCCTCCCTCTTTCCTTCCTTTTCTTCCTTCCTTTCTTTTTCTTTCCTCTTTCTTTTAATTAATAGACTTTATTTTTTGCAGCACTTTTAGGTTTATAGAAAAACTGAGCAAAGCTCAGAGTCACCCATATACCATATAGAATATATATTTTAATATATACTTTAAATATATATTTTATATTTAAAAATACATCTTCTAATGTCCTGCATGATTTAAAAGTACAGAGGCACACACCTGATCATCTACAATTGCTCTCTTACAACACTAAACTATGTTTTCTACCTTTATCTTGCATCTACCTACCACTTCAGCAGTTTATTAAAAATAAAAATAATAATAATAATAATAAAGGGAGAAATGTGGGATCCACATATAAATCAAGTATAAAAATCAAACAAATATTCATATTTGACCTGATTGTTTATAGTTCATAATGCGTAATCAAAACCAAAAGTTTCTGTGATGACTGCCCTTGTACTGTTCACCATGTAAGAACTTATTCACTATGTAAGAATTCGTTCACCATGTAAGAACTTGTTCGTTATGCTTCAGAAGATTGGAGACTGACGAGAATTAGGCTTGAGATGGATTAATGATTGTGCATTGAGCATTGACTCCCCTATATAGAATTTTATTGTTGTTAAGAACCATTTGATCAATAAATATGAGAGATGCCCTCTCAAAAAAAAAAAAAAAAGTACAAACAGGGTTACAAATTCACAATGAGTGCAGCCCAGGGTAGAGGGCACTTGCTGTCTCACTACATTCCATGCAGGTCCGGGATCTAGAGGTGAACATGTCCTTCATCCCCTGGACCATATGAAGTTCCACCTCTGGGAACCATGCTTTCCTAACTTAAAGTGGCTTCATAAATGTCACATGCACCCCTCATCTCCGTGAGGATCAAACTCCTGTGTCTTTAAAAGAGAAAGGTGTTTATGATACTGTTGTGAATCTCTCTTTCCCAGAAATCAAACGCAAATCATCTCCCTCTTCCTTAAGCCAATAGTATGAGTGAATCATTGTTAGAACCACTTGGAGGGGTGGAGACTTGGAACTCACAGGGACCTGGTCAAGAAAAAGGCTCAGAAAAGAGAAGAATGTACCTCCTGGACAGACTCAGATTGGAGTTCTCACCTCAGAGATGAGAGAAAGTGCGATTAGAAGAAAGCCAGAGGAGTCTCTTCTAGCACTGACATCTCCTTACTGAGAATTTGGTAAAATTCATTAAAGACTGCTTCATCTGGGCTTTGTATACTGACTTTTAAAACAATTGCTGCGAGTAACTCCCTGTCCCTGCCCACGAGGTGGTACGTCTAGTAGTTTTGAGAGCAGACTTCTGTCAGGTCCAGCTTCCATCACTTACGATCTTTGTAACGTTGAACCAGTTAGCTTATATAAGCCTCAGTTGCTCCATCTGTATGAGTCAGGGTTCTCCAGAGAAACAGAAACAGGAGGTAGAAACAGAGATAGAGACAGAGACAGAAAGAGAGACACTTTAAGGAACTGCCTCACACAGCTGTGGGGCCTGACAAGTCTGAGGTTTGTAGGACAGTCTGGCAGGTGGGCAATTCTGGTAAGAATTTGATGTTGCAGTTCTAAGCCAGAACTCCCCAGGGCAGCAGGTGAGGGATTCAGGCAAGGTTTCCGTGTTGCACGCTTGAGGATAATTCCTTCTTCTTTGCGGAGCCTCAGTCTTTGCTCTTAATGCCTTCAACTGATTGGATGAGACCCACCAAATTATGGAGCGTAATCGGCTTTACGCAAAGTGTCTTAATTTTGTCAATCACACCTAAAAAATACCTTTGCAGCAACATTTAGAGGAGTGTTTGCCCAAGCAACCGGACGCCACAGCCTAGCCAAGTTGACACATAAAATTATCTATCACACCATCCACTAAAGGTAGAAAACAGTACATGTTATAGAATCGTAAAGCAATGAAGCACACAAAGCAGAGAGAATGGCTCCTTGCATTAAACTTGGTTGTCACTATTCCTACCCACACCCTATAGATACAGTAAAGGCTGCTCACCCATGTACATTAGGGTTATCTAGTGGTAGTAGTAGTTTGGGAAGGCGTGAGCAGGAGGTTTGGTGGACTTAGGGCAGGCACATTGTTTTATTTCTTATAGAACCAGAGCAGGGCATTTGGGGTTAGTTTTAAATTAATATTTGCTTTCAAAAGGAAAGGAATTAAAAAGAGCTCTGATCCTCTAAGACTGAACTATTGCTTGAGAGACCCATCACCTAGCAACAGGAAGATAATACCTTTTCTCCTCCAACAGGTAAACCTCTGGCTTATCTAATTGAAATTTCAGGCTTCCTGCCACACTCCTGAGAAACTGTCACTTTAAAGGGATCAAACTGTACAAGCCAAACAAAGTCAAATTTGAATGTGCTACTTTTCAAATGGCAGGCTAATGAGATTTTCATTGGGAGAAGAGATTCGAAGCTTTACAGCTCATAATTTAAATAGCTTTGTTCCACTGGCATTCACTGCATTTTACAAGAAGTGTCTGCCATAAAATCCCTTTTTTGACTCCTGTCTGGGGATCAAAGATAAGTGTTAGAAGCAGAAACAAAGTGTATATTGTAAGAAAATTAAGAATTATGTAGACTTTTCGCTAGGTTGAGTATCTGTTATTCCTCCCTCTCTCTTCCCGGACTCTCCCCTCCCACTCTCACTATAAATGCTGTCTGTTCTACTCCTAAAATGACTGCTCATTTCATGCTTTTCCATTCCACTGACACTGCCCTGTGCAGGGCTCCTAATTGATCTCCCTGCCTAGACTCCCCAGTCTAAGCACAGTCACACAGGTGGGCAGTTTATTCATTTTAAGACACAGCCTTTCCTCATTCTACTTCTCTGCTCAGAAGTCTTACAGCTTATTTTGCTTTTTTCAACAAAGGTCAAACTCCTCTGCCTGGCATTTAAGACCTCCTGTGGTCTGACTTCAAATTTTCTTTCCAAGTATATTTCCATCCTTTCTATCTAACAATTCTAGCCAAAAACAAATTTCTTGTCCTTCCCAAAATGCCTTAAACCTTTTTTACTCCATATCTCTGCTTATACTAGAACCTCCTTGAGGGCATTCTTCTTGACTTTCAATAATTTATCTAGGCCCAGATCAAATGCCAACTCCTCCAGGAAGCCTTCCTGGTTTTCCTTCTCCTAAGCAGAAGACTCTGTCCTACTCCTCTGCTGTCATATTTATCCCATTTAGAGCAAGGCACAAGAGTTAAGTGCACAACTTTAGAAGCAGAGAACTGGGTTTGAGCCCCACACTGCTACTTCCTAGCTGTGTTACCTTGCCCAAATTGCTTACCTTCTCTGAGTCACAGCTTATGTTTATTTGTGTTTTTGAAAAATGAGGTAGCCAGTAGTTGTGAAGGTTAAATAAATTAAATCAAGAAAAGCACTTAGCATACTGCCTGGCATGTTGCAACTGATAGTCAGTAAATATTAACTCCTATTTTTTTAAAAAATCACATTTAACTATTATTATAGCCCATATATTCTCTATCTCCTTCCTCCATTGTAAAATTATTTGAGGGTAGAATCTATATTATAATCCCATCCAGTTCTACTACCCACAATGCCTGCCATGTACTACAACTTGAAAAATAATATTTATTCAAAGAAAGAAATCATTGTGGCCTTCCTTGCACACCCTGAAATGGCCCCACCTAACCCCCTTCACACTGTATCTCTTCGCTGGGTCTTATTTTCCACTGGACACTAGTTATCATCCAAAGTTACAATATGAAAAAGCTATACCTGTAGCTTTCATAACTTGTTTATTTTATTCTCTATCTTTCCTGCAAAAATACACTTTTAAAAAGTCAAGGACTCATATGTGTTTTGATTATTGCTAATCCCAGTACCTGAATCAGTGTGCATAGTGGGCGCTCAACAAATATCGGACCATTTAATGAGGACCTGCTTTTTTCCTGAGCCGTCTCTAGATAAAGGGATGATATTCATGCCTACTCCTCAAAGCTGGATTTATAGAGAACAATTAGGATATTTGCCAGACCGTTTTGGTATGTAATTGTCAGGTGAGGAAGCTCAAAATGTGATTGGAAACGTGCAAGGGCGACTTTAAGTGCTTTACCGGCTCGCGGTCTGCCTCTTCTTTGGGGCCGTGAGAGGGTGACACCAGTCTCCTCCCCAGCTTGACAGAACCGTCCTGGAGCAGAAGTGAAGCGTGTCACTTCCAAGGCAAAACATTTAATTGTCAGTGTGAGACACTTCTTCTGTCTCATCGCCTGAGGAGGTCACGTGTTTCAGGCGGTACAGCTACAGGCTGGCAGGCCCTGTGTTCAGCCTGGATCCTGAGATACTGTATGGGGGAAACTGTCTTAGACTGAGTCACCTAGATGCACCAACAACTTCAAAAGTGAGAAATACGCTTGGTGGAACTCAGCCATGCGATTTAGGGATTTCTCACTACATCATAACTTAGCCATCCTGACAAACATAAGCTGTACTACTGTAGATAGTATGAAAAGCCAAAAATAAGAGAAAGTGAGTCTTGGCATTAACAAACAAACCCATTCATGCAAAATAGCCTAACATCTGATAGGTTAAGTAACTGACGACATATGCTCTTTAGTTTATTTCAAAGATGATGGAAATGTCCTCTGTCTTCCTTAATTGTCCCTCATTCTTCAGACACATGAGGAATGCACCAGCTTTTACTAGACTTAACCAGAGTCTCCTCTTAGCACAGAACCATGTTTATGGAAAACTGTGCATATGGGAATCCTTCAAAGTGAGGTCATGATTCCAACATGCATGTGTTTCAGTGAACACAGTATTGTGCAAAGCAACGGCTGGCCGACTTTGACTTTACCAGTAAGTACTAAACCATAAGGGACCAAGACAATGGAATTCAATTCCCTAACAGTTTTGTTTGGTTTTACTTTTTTTCTTTAAATATAAGAGTGTTTTTCCTACAAATGCTGTGACTTTTCTAAAGTTCTGTCTTAACATTGCTGAGTATCATGATTTCTTCATATCCAGACCACATTCTTCCTATCACACAATAGCAGTTATTGACTTACAATCATTAATTCATTCAAAATATTGTAATAGGAGCTTAAAAACAAATAATTGCTATCTTCTTATGGTAAAAAATGTCTTAGGGACAGCCTCTTTGTACGAAAATAATAAGGCCAACCAGAGCCATGCATTCTTCCCTAGGACGGGGGGATGGATTGCATGAGTCCACCACTCTTTTTACCCTTTGAGAAAAAATAGGTATTGGCCAGAGATGAGACATGGTGCATAACCACAGGATATGGCAAATAGATTACTTTCCAAAGGATGAAGTACATGTGCTCAGAAGCATTAGCATTGTGCTCTAACCAGCTGACCTCCTATTACCTTTGTCCTTAAATATGTTCCCAAACCTCTTAATTCATTGTTGATACCAGCCCAACCCACGCCCGGTATTAGGAAAACCAAATGTTTTAAGATGTAGTCGATGCACTAGAGAGTTCTTAAAATCTAGTTGGGGTCACAGGTGACTGTGTCTTCTGAAGCAGAAATAAAGAGAGAGTAGTGCAAAATGTGTTTGCTGTTTAGAAAGACTGGAACTTTCTATCACATCTATATTGCATTATAAAAGGCAATACGTGATAAGGGCCAAGGCTATAGGAAGTGCTCAGGAACGAAGAGCTACTAAGGGCGGGGACTGGAACACTGGGCGAAGTTTTCCTGAAGAGGTGAGATAAACAAAGGCAAGACATACATCTGAGGTGGGGTCTCAGTGTCCACAAGGGCCCAGCAGAGAGCATGCGAGTGAGTGAGACTACTGGAGGACAGACACATCAATTCACACGCCCAGGCTAGGCGGGGCAGCCACCGCACAGCTGCTGCAGATGGGTGTGGGCCTGTGTTTCTGGATCTTCAGATTTTTTAAGAAAAGTTAGACATCCAGACATTTGTAAGAAATAGCCAGATTTTAAAATATTGGCAACTAAGACAAACACTGTTGCAGGTCAAATAAAACCGTTCCTGGCTGAACTGGACTATTGCTTTGCAACTCTGACCTAGGGCAGCCGGATGGGCCACTTGAGAACAGGTCTCCGCTCACCACACCCTTGGCATTTCAAACCACTCTCATTTCACTACAGGCAGAATGTTTTTAACTCTGGTTGTGCATTGACTTTGCATAATTCCTTAATTTTGACAAGAAAATTGAAGAGACTCCCCCTGACACCACACGCACCCTCTCACTCTGCGACGGCGGCTGTCCGGAGCCATTGGAGACAGGCTGGCCGCGATTAATTAAAGTCTATTTGCTCAGAGCAAATGGCAGAGTCCTTAGTCACGTGCCAGGCCGCTTCGGCTGCCTCAGGAGGAAGCTGTTGTCAGGGTTTATCAAACTACTGCTTTACTTTTTATTTTATTTTTTATGGTGGCAAAATACACATACTATGCATACTATTTACCGTTGTAACCATGCGTAAACCTACTGTTCAGGGGCATTAAGTATATTCACAACGTTGTGCCACCGTCACCACCATCCACTTCCAAACTGAAACTGGGTTCCCATTAAACAACACCTCCCCATTCCTGCCCCCCTCCTCCCGGGCACCCTCTATTCGGCCTCTGTCTCTACAAATTTGCCTACTCGGGGTGGCTCCTGTAAGCAGAGTCGTACAATAGCTGCCCTTGTTGGATCTATTTCACAAAGCAAAAAGTCTTCCAGGTCCACCCACGTGGTAGTGAATATCTCCTTTACTGGTGTTGTGTCCCTTTCCCCTTTTTCTTATTTTAGTGGTAAATACGTACAAAAAGGATAATGCTTTCAGCATAAAAATCACCTAAGGATACATCATTCAGTGCTTCAATTTTCCTAAAGAGAAAGGATCCTGATTCATCCAAATGTATCATTTTCAGACTGCCTGGATTTGAACCCTGGCACTGCCATCAACTATTGTATAGCCCTAGGGACACTACTTACCTTTTCTGTTCCCTAGAATTCTCATCTGAAAAATCAGGATAATAACAATCCATATATATGCCAATATCCAGTGTTACATAAAACATACATGTACATGAAGATAGCAGCAGCCATTTAGTCAGAGAAGTTTAAGGGATTTCATTTTCTTGCAACATAACCAGGGACTAGTATTTCATATATATCTATATATGCATATATATCTATAATGCTACATAATATATACAGAAGGTACATACACACATGTGTTGGTATAATCTAAATAACAATTTAAATCAATTAATATGATTATATAATCTAAATAATTTATTTAAATAAGTTCTTGTTAGTAAGTGCAGACCATTTGCAACCCAGGGATTAATTAGTGATCCAGGACCATTAGGGGAAAGAGCTGCCACAGAGCCCAGGCATATATCCCTGTGAGAGATACTGTGGTCCCTTCTGCAACCTTCCTACTCAAGGTTGGGAGCAGAGGACACCTTACACAATAGGCTCACAGTGACAACTCTCAGTGGGAAGTTAACAGAAATATTTGGAAGGGAAGGAGGGATGCATGAACAGAGAGAGGAAGGGACAGGAGAGGAGGAATCCGGTACATTGAATGTGGCCATTCATTAGAGGGGCAGAAATACTGACGTACCTATTATGTCCCAAGAATATCAACTTTTTCAATATCCAGGCACTGTACAAGGAGCAGAGGGGGCAGAAAAGATCGAAGTAAGAACCCTCTCTATAGATGCCATATCCAGAAGGATCCCGCTCAACAAGCAGGTCACAATCCAGCAGGAGAGAGAGGTCTGTGAGCCAGTGAGTTCTGCAGGAGTGCAATGCACATGAGGAGTGCGTACAGTGAGTAAGATACCAGGTCCTGCAGAGGAGGGACTGATGGACCCTCTTTCATGGGTCAGGAAAGCTTCCTGGCATATATGCTATCCAGGCAGGGCAGCTAAGTAGGAGTTTTCCAGTTAGACCAGACTGAAGGGGCGGGAGAGACAGTGTATGAACAATTGCATTCAGGGAACATTTAAAAGCCTTTAACACTGCTGGAGCTTCAAAATATGCTGGAGAGGTAGGTAGAGGGAGGAAAGAGGAACACTGGGTGATCGCTGAGGTATATGGAGGAAGTTCTATGCTCCCCACTTTACAGATGCAGAAACTGGGGCTCGGAGGGCTGAACTCATTTTTTACCAAGGTTTACACTGTAAGTAGCTGTAGAGCCTGAGCTTGGGCGCAAACCTTCTCACTCCGGCCCAGGTGGATCCACCCCCCACTCCATGACGTCATCAGCTCAAAATCTCCCTGTTTGTGCTTCCCCAAGAAATGAAAGTCTACTTGGCAATGGCTATTGGTCAGGGAAAGGGAAAATTTCAAAGAAGGCTCAAACTTTCACCAGAATGTAGAATGCTCCGAGTCACTGCATCTAGACCCGAACGGCCCAGCAGATGAGAAGGACGCAGGGCTTGTTTTTTATGAAAGCACTGAATCCACTTAGCATGCACACAGCTCCGCGCAGTTCATAATGAGACTTATGGCCTGTCCGACAGGCTGCTTTGCCTCCTCCCTGCTGCCGGGGCAGGGGGATTTCTCTGGAAACACTGACTGGGTCGTGAAGATGGGTCTTGATCACTAAGGGAAACCAAAAAGCATTTGGTGACCCACTTAGGTTTAATTTGCTCGCAGGCTCCTTTACCATCTGTGGGAGCTGGGAGGTGAGCTAGGTGCAGCCCGTTTTATTTGGGGCCTTTACTTGCGTGCGTCCCAAACATGAAGTTCCTTCAGAAACGGCAGCCACAGCTTCTACCTCTTGCTAAGTTTGTCGTTTAGTTGTCAAATTTGTCTAAAAGGATTTCCCATTCAAAGTTAAATCCGGCCGATTCCACAAAGGTATTGCTATGACTGGGTCTGCATTTTATTGCTGTAGAAACGAACTAGTCTCGCTCTTAGGATATTTCCCATTAGAGAACACTTCGGGCTGAGAGGCCCATTGTTTTGAAGCTGCTTCTTTAAAATCAGCCATTTTATCTCATCAAACTTTGTGAAAATGACAAATGGCCTCTGGGTGCACTCCCACAATCCCCCCATAGGGGAACAGCCTTAAAGAACACTCAGCTGGCAATTTGTTCCCTGAATCCCCTTGGGAGAGGCTTCCAGAACCTCGAGTTTAGACCCAAATTAGAGACAACCAGATTAGTGGGGGGAAAAACTAGCTGCAGAAAAAGTCGAGTAGAATTGGAAAGCACCTCAGAAATCCCCCAGAAGAGTGATTTCCCAGTTGATTTCTTCCAGTAGCACCCTTTCACCAGACGCAACACCTGGGGCCCAGTCTTCCCCAGGTTCCCCAGGTGGCCCCAGGGAACAGACTTGGAAAACCTCCGTGTCCTCGTTTTCCACATAAGACCATGGAGGTCTGGAGAGACAGCCTTTGAGCAGGCTGACAGCAAGTGACAGGGACAGTGTGGTGTCCTAACAGGTTTACTGAGCTGAGGAGGGACTTGGAAGGAGAAACCGGACGCTCCCTGGATCCTCTCGGCTGGCCTCACCCTTAGGGCTTTTCTCCCGAGTGGGAACCTTCGGAACAGCTTCAGTTTGGGTCCCTCTCGGTTTCCTCCTTCCTGACCTCCCCTCGGCAAGAACCATATCTTTTCTTTTTTTTGCCTTGAATCCAGGTTAAAACTACTAGACATCTTTCAAAACATTTGTGGAATCATCCACCCTCTTTGTGAATTGCACGATAAACTGACCTCCAGGGGACAGAGCCCAGGCCTTTG
This sequence comes from Manis javanica, assembly GCF_040802235.1. NCBI lineage: Eukaryota > Metazoa > Chordata > Mammalia > Pholidota > Manidae > Manis > Manis javanica. Next base: position 112,859,828 of record NC_133164.1, read on the forward strand.
CATGGCAGCTGGGGGACACCCACCACCTCTGGGTCCCCTGACTGCCCTGCAGGGACTCCTTTCTGATGGCTCCACTCTTGCCTGGGATCTCTCTTGTTGTGTCAAAAAAAAAAAAAAAAAAAAAGCAAGCAGCATGAACCTAAAATGTCAAGATCCAGTAATACTGCAAGGCCAAGCTGCTTAACCAAGCATTTCTGGAAGGGAAGAGGCCTTCTGACTAATGTTTTCAGACTGTTTGCTCACTATCCATCTATCACCAACTCTTGTTTGCCAATTCCAAGCACATCATTTATATATGCCCAGAATCCCTGGGTAATGGGCATGCTATAAAAATAAATAAATTAGTTCTTGAGCTTCTTGAATAAATCCAGTTGAATTAGATGTACCTGAAGTCACCCAGTCCTGAAGAGCAAAGCGAAGACTGTAATAAAATAAGAAACAAGCTTTTTGTGTGAGAAAAACTGAAAAGAGGGGAAAAAGATCTCATTCAAACGGCATGAAAAAATTCAAGAAACATATTTGCAGAGAGTTCATCATTGCTGTTTTTGAAGTTTTGTCTCCCAACTACCTTCTTTCATAGCCTCAATTCACCTTACATTTCTAGAACCTTCTGCTGAGATGTGAATGCAGGTCTTTTCAGAAGTGGAATCAGTGACAGTTACTTGGCAATTACTGTCTATGCCCAATGAGAAGGTAAGGATGTTTCACCTCAAGAAATTACCCCTCAGAAAGGAGGAAGTAGCCCAAATGTTCACGTCCTTCTTGATTTTCCTGTCACGAGGCTTACATACTTTGAATAACAAGGTTTCTACCTGGGTTAGATACACGGACTAGAAACACACACAGAGACACGTAGCCATCTTTGGTTGAGACCTCACAATACACCATGCCCTGTTCTAAGTCCTTTATTTGCATCAACTGTTTTAATCCTGACAACATTCCTATAGATCATATAACATTATCATCATCTCCATTTGTAATATGAGGCAACTGTTAGTGTTTAATTCTTATAGAGGTCACCTGACAGAACCATTTTTTAAAGAAGCAAGTAGAGAAAAATCACCTAAGATTTAAAACAGAGGGTACAATTGAGGTAAACTACATTTAAGGTAGACATTTGATATCTCCATCTATAAAGTTTATGTATTCAAGTTGGCCTAATTGGCATTTTTCTTGTTTAGATCCCTGGGAAGATAAGGTATCACCTGTGGTTGGGCTTATTTCTACTTGGGTGTCTACATATTCACTCAGCACCTACTCTGCATGGACAGCTACCTCGGCACCCGTTGGGGAAACCAGTGATGTGTTGTCTGGACCTCGCCTCCACCCAGTTACAGTCAGCGCTAACGCACACCCACACCCTGCTTCCCTTCCTCCTCCCAGAGCCAGGGCCAGGCGGAGGTGCAGGCAGCCCCTCAGAGGGAGAGACCTTCAAGTTCAGCCCTGGATGCCTCACCTGCCTCCCCCTAAACTAAGCCCAACCCTCTCCCTCCCAAACACACGCCACACACCACAATTAGATACAACAAGACGGAGTGGGACACTGTAGCAAATGAATGGACTACGGGGAATCCATGACATCTGTAGGTGGGCAAGGCGAGAGGGTTCGTATAGTCTTGACGTCAGTTAATTCTAATTAACAAGCGAGACTGCCAAGCCAGTCAGCCTTGAGCATGAACATTTGGAGGAAGAGGAAGTAACTTTATTGTAGGAAGACGGCTGAACAGGAACAGCTCATTAAAACGGGTTTGATGGGCAGGAAGGAGAAAGCACACCGTTCCCACAGCAATAGCAAGAATCTAAGAGCAGAAAATGATGAGATCTGCAAAGGAGAGAGTCCCTGCCACCCAGGTATTCCAGAGCTGTCAGGGCATCTAAAGTCTGAGGTTACTGATTTACCTCAGCCGACAAGCTGACTCATATACTCATTCATTCAGCAAATCCTTCCTGAGCATCAATCAGTACAGTAGATGCTGGGGGTACAGTGCAGAGAACAAAGCCTGGGTAGACCCCAGTCTATCAAGGATAAATCCCGGGCAAGGTCAACATGACCTCTGCCAGTGGTACTTTGTTCAAATTCTCTTGTAGGAAGTCTTTCCCCGTTTAATCCCACATTCACTAATTCTGCTTCTCTTCAAAATTTACATATTCAGTCTATCCTTTGTTTAAGCATAAATGCCATTTTCCAGAATTATATAAACTGAAGTTATCCTGAAGTTAACAGTGATATCCATAAAAATAAAAACCACCAAATATATTCTTTGGAAAAGGTTGGAGGAGCAGGGCTGAACATGAGGGTGTACAAACCTTTTATTTAACTGTTAACCATTCTGATGGCTGGAACATGGGGCAGATTAGTATGAGATAAAATCACAACCATCTCTTGGCTGCCTACATAAAACTACTAGAAAGGAGATGTGATTTGTCCTAAAAGGTAGGGGTAGGAGAATATAATTTAATATGGAATTTAACTGTTAAGTGCTTAATAAAGAACTGTGCAGTAGGAAGTTGTGTGTTTAAGTACATAAAAACTGATGGAAATTTACAAGAGCATAAATACAGAAAGTCTTCATATTGCCTATATATTGAGTACACTTTCAAGTAAATATTACAACACTCGATTTCATTCCATGAAATTTACATGTCTATTAATATAATATGGTGTTCTGTGAAATGGAAAAATGATTTTCTAATTTATGCATTTTGCATATGTTGGTAAATTCCTTTATTTGGTTGCCTAATCCTCTACACGTTGGTTCTCAACGTATGGCCTTCTGCCCACTGTGGTCGTCTGCTCACTGTAGGGCCAGAAAATCTCCCTAATGTGCTGCCACTGCCAATCCCAAAACTTTTTCTTAAATGCCTAAGTGAGATCAACTCAGCAACTGCCTACCTATGTTTTGCTAAATTTGGTATTTTTAAATTAAAATTAGTGCTTTTGAGAATTTAGAGAATTTAGGCATGGTTTCAGGATTTTACTAACATTGGAAGGCTCCTATTGCACATGTGCATATGCAAATAGTTAAATTCCTGCAATTGGGGGAAGGGTACATACTCATTATCAGTACTGCCTTGAATGCTGTTTCCTAATTGCTGCTCTTCTTTCTTCTTAATAGCAAATTATTGTTAGTTCTGTTCATCATTATCAATTTAGTTTGTTGTGGGTTGTTTTTTAACCCCATAGTATGTAGCAATGAATATTTATGAATTTTTAGGCTATAATTTTCCAAAATTACTCTGCTATGTATGCACTGTGTTCAAGTATGAATCATCCATACCCTTATTACTAAAGCAGATGTACCCGTATTTCCCCCCATAATTTGCTAATGCGAGAACATTTCATTGTTAATGTGTGCCGTACATGGAATTTCAGCATGCAAATTATTCACAATATACCATCAAGGTAAATCTACTACTAGTATAGAGTTCTTTTATATCTACATTATATTGTTTTAAAATGAAAAAGCCAACATGTGAGCTAATGGCTTAATCACATTGCATAAATAATAAGCAAAAAAAAAAAAATTTTTTTTTGCCAGATTTTGATTATCTGGGGTAAATCAAAATCGTGAATCATTATTCAAGGTCAATATTCCCCACACTGCATTCTACCAGATGTCAATAGGTGTCCTGCAAATAATGGATTCTTTACTCAAATAAACAGGGAGGAAGTGAAATGTATTATGTTCCCCTTCTAGAGATTTGCAAGGCAGTTTAGCATAGTGCTATGGATAACTTGACATGTCCACTGGCACAGGCCATGATACCCAGAAAGAAGGTCAAATACTGGTCTGCAGTTGCTATGAAGGTATTTTTTAGATGTTAACATTTAAATCAGTAAAGTTTAAGTAAAGCAGATTGTTCTCCATAATGTGAGTGGGCCTCTTCAATTACTAAGAGAAAAAAGATTTGACCTCCCCCCGAGGAAGAGAGAATTCTGCCTGCACAGACTGCCTTTGGATTCCAGCTGCAACATCAACTCTTCTCTGGGTCTGCAGCCTCCTGGTCTACTCTGAAGAAGATGGACGTGCCCGTCTCAAATTATGTAAGCCAATCTTTAAATCTCTTTACAAAGAGACACGTAGATATGATACGTATATATATATATATGCTATGTGTAACAGATGCATGTAGATATGTATTGATATATGTGTACACCCACTTTATACACAGATCTAGAGAGTGTATAACATACACATGCTAACTGGTTGTTTCTCTAAAGACCTAGTATGTGTGTTAAAGACTCTGAAAAGTTGTACAATTAAAAAACCACAAAACTTGTTTAAACCAGTATTTTCCCAGCCTACTTAATCACAAAACACCTTTCTTATAATACCTCCTAGTACTCAAAATTGAGCTTAGGAAATGCTTTTTTGAAGACCTTACCTCTGACAGGGGTTGATGTGTAGCCTGTGTCAGCAATATTGAACTCTAATCCATTTGATTCAGAAACTAACAACTAAGAAGTATTGGGCAGAAGATTCCACATGTCCTCTTCCTCTGCACGTGGCACAGGCAGAAGAAAATAAGCACATGTTAAGTGAGGACAGGGAGGTGAAATGTCCATTGTGGAGTGGGTTCCACACACGGTGATGTCTGATGAAAATATCTACCAGTGAAACAGACCCCACAGTTGTGGTTTTGTAAAAGGCGGTTGTGGATATTCTCGGGGTGGGAGAGCCACACTGAAATATCACCCCTCTCAGTGTAACACGGCAACAAGCAATGCACAATGGCAGGGACTGCACTGCTTGTCCGTCTTCATAAAAGGCACCATGCCTCCGGGGTCTCTCATTGTCCCTTCTTGAATGTGTTTCCATAAGTGGCCCTCCCTGACCTCAATTTATCCTTCAGCTCTTATCCTACAAGCCACTTCCTCCAGAAAGGCTTTTCTCACACATCCCTGACCCTGAACCCATCAAGCAGCCCACCCTCTCCCCTGGTATGTGCGTTCAAACACCGCGGGCCTCTGCATTGGGGGTGAACATTCCTGATTAATGCCTCTTTTCCCTCTAATACTGTGAGGTCCATGAGGACGGGGGCACTCCCACCTTGTCCATCTCAGCAGCCCTAGGGCCTGGCGGTCAGGGGGGACCTGAGCAAAGGAACGAGTGATCCAAGGGGAGCGCCCTCCTCCCTAACTTCCCTCATGATTCTTTACAAATTATTCTTTTTTTGTAGCCAAATTGGAGTACTGTTCACTACTCTAACTTCTCTCTAAAAATCTGAACTCTTTCAACGTTATAAAAAAAGTCTGTGCCATAAGTCCATGGAATGTTCATGTGTATACACACACATACACACATACCCGGGCATGTATGCACACAGATGTACATCTGTATATTGGCTGACTCTTGCAAATAAAAGTAATCATTTATTAAGCACAATGGTATATAGACAGGTGGGAAACACAGGGAGCAGGAAATTTGGGGAGAGACTGAAACCAATTACAGCTGTATCATTTTCTGGGTCAAATAGAATTGTGCAAAAGTTTTCAAACCTATAAAAAGAAAAGCAGAGGCTCAACCTAATTCTAGGATCAGTTCCTCCCCCCCCACCCCACTCCCCCTCAGCTGCTATTTACCCGGCTTAGTGCTTCATGGTGTACACGGTACATGGCTGCCTCTTCCAAGAATCATCACTGGGAACAAAGGCATTAAGAAAAATAATTCATTTGCAGATTTGGCCGAGTGTTTGGAGGGGAAATGGTAAGGGTTGAGGGTGAGCTTGGCATGCAGTGGACACCTGGCCTGGCTCTCCTCACTGTGTGCACCCTTCCCCGCTGCTCCAGGACCTTCAGCTACTCACACTCAGCCCCCCTTTGCAGGGAGGGGACTGAATGGCAAAGATCTCAGAGCCGACACTGCTTCACACCCTCCTGCCAGCCCTACACCCAGAGGCAGAAAACCTGTGCTACCCAAATAGAGACTCATCTCAATAGTAGCCAACGTGGGTATCCCCAGGCCAGATGTGCATGTAGGGCTCATTCATAATCCCCTCTCCTTCACCCTGGTTCCCAATAAGTGTACAGAGAAGGCTCTAGATAAGATTATAGCTACAATCCAGTCTGGCACGTAGGAGCTGAGACCTGGAGAAACTAAGGCACTTAAACGCCTTGGTGCCCTTCTGTCTTCTTCCAGTCAACTCCGTTGTTAGCTGATAGAAAAGCTCAGGAATGAGCAGCCCCTCTAACAAGGGGATCCTTCCTTACCCCAACACACACACACTACTCAAGACCAGGGAAATCCCTGTCAAAGATTTTTAAAATAAACTGAATTTCACCCTTTCAACAATCTGGACACCCTAATACAACACTTGCTTTTTGGTCCAAGAAATAGATACTGAGTCACAGTAACCTTTCACTTTTAAAACTCTGAAGAGGGTTAATTTTCCAGAGAGCCACATCATGCGCACACTGGCATGCTGCTTATTGGATCATTGACAAGCCCTCAATTAGGATTAGGCCACGTGCTCACTGAACTGAAATTCGTTGACGTGATCCAGAGTTATTGAAAGACAGGATGCTTTCATTAAAAAAGCCCTCCAAACGCGCTCTGTCCCACTGATGAAAATGTTCACTGAAGGATACTTTCCAGACTCAGAACCAAGAGGCAGGCCACACCGCCTCTCACTGCGCGGAAGCCTGGGTGTGAAGCTGTTCTGCACATGCGACAAGATGGTCCACCGAACAGTGGAGGGTAAAGGCAGGGCTGCCAGAAGCCACAAAGACCCAACTCAGGAAGCATGCTTGGCCTTACTCATTACGAATGCACGCTCTGGCTTCTCAGAGGAGCCAGAAGAATGACTTGAAGGTCACCTCCACTTGAACTACGGGGCTCGGAAGCACCTTTTTGCTTTATGACCCAAGTCTATTAAAATTCTTAGAGTGGCTGATGAGGAAATGTTCAGCCCATCTTTTTCTCTTTGTGGGGTGGGGAAAAAAGAAAAACCAACACGAGTCTACTTGAAATTGTTTTATGAATTTTAATCATAGCAAATGTGTTTTAACAGTAGTCATAAAATCAACATTACCACAGATACAAAGGACAAGACACCAGTTTGGCATACAAAAATACCATATATTAAAATTGGGTTCACTGGAAAAACTCAGGACTTGCTAAGACACCATCTACAACAGAGAGAGCAAGCAAGAACGCTTTTTTAAGACATTCAAATTTATAAACAGCAGCTTGATATCCATCCCCCTTACAAGGTCAATATTGGGCAATATTTGGACAGTATTTTCTACCGAGCCCAACAGCTCATTTATCAGTAGGGCTATCTGGCCCATTAAAAGAAAAGCTCCTAAAATAAATAATCCACATAATTGTAAATGAAACATGTCAAGGACTTGAGTTCACAGCCTCTGAGCAGCATCAATCTAGCCATTTGACTGGAGTATTAGTTATTAAGAGTGCCAGGCAACCACCAGCGGGGCCGTAGTAATGGCAGAAACTCCAGGCAGCGGCTGCACGCCTTCTGTTGGAGTTCGTACCCTTCCCAAGGGGAAGCCAGCCTCCCCACCTGCAATTGTCAAGGAGAAAGACAGGAGCAAGTGGTGGAATAAATAAATGTAATAAATGACAACCACCGGGATAGAAACCAAACTATTCTTGAATGAGTCTTCCCCAGGGTATTCACCTCGTCCAGTTAGCAAACACCCACAAGCACAGGCATTGTGCTGCACGGCCAAGAGGGTGTTGTCAGACTCTGTCATGACTCAGCAACCAGCTCGAGAGCAGGCTCTGAATTGTCTAGTGTGTTGACAACGCAGTGGGGCCTTTTGCGGGGCCTCCCATCAGCTGACAACACTCCTATATGCCTTCAACTTAAACATCCTGCTTTGAGTTTGGTAGGCTTCCCTTTGATGACACATTGGGCTTGGCTACGTTACTCCTAGTTGCCCTAAGCTCTTTTCTAACATGACTGACCTTCAGCTCCGGGATATATTTTGTTTTGCAGCCATAATCCCATTGTGGATTTCTCTCCCTTTTTGCAAGTGTTTTCTCATTCTCTGGGCAGATCTGCCTATCTTTTGCTGTAGACTTAGGGCCATGACGTCACCCCTCCCACACAGCATCTAGTTGATAGTTGGGCGTCTCTCAGCCAGGAAAATCTGACCAGGAATTTTCTGAAGCACAGTGTGAGATACCAGCTACTCTATTCTCTCACCACTTAAAATGAGATGACATAGATAGCAGCTTGCTCCCCTTTAAGAGGCATTTGCCTCATCTATTTCCTACTTCTTATAGTCCCTGTTCCTTTTCCACCATCATATCCAACCATCTAATTCTGGATTCTTAAAAAGGAATCGTCGAATTAAAAACTGACTATACCTTTGGAAAACTCTCATTAGAATAACCCAGTGACTCACACCCCAGAGAGTACAAAAGACTTTCACACAGGCAACTAGCCCTATATCCTGTGGTGATGAATTTAGGGCCATGTTCTAGAAGAACAGGAACAGCTATAAGGGAACACCCCCAGAAGAACAAAGAAAACACATGCTGTTGCAGATCTTAAGAGACTCCTCTGTACTTTGCCCCAAATATTACTATTGTCCCTAAAAAGATTGTAATATGAATAGTATCAAAAACCTTAGAATAATAAAAAGTCCAGCTAACGAGATGTTTTCAAGCACCACTACATCTTAAGTGAGATATACATAGTGGGATATCCCAGGCAGTGAATCCTGAATATAACAGAAGAAAACAAAAAACAGTGGCCCAACTGTGCAAGGAAACTGGTGCCGAAAAATTGGAGCCATATTGTGGGAGTTCAGCAATAATGCTACTCTACCCATGACCACTTGAGCAAACCAAAAAATAAGCCATTTGGAAGATGGAAATCAAATGCCTCATCTGCTTATGTGCTTCAATCATTAATGGCTTTCCAATAAAATGTACAGTAGAACCCACCTCTTCATATATTTGAAAGGTCTCAGTTTACTTATACAGACATTCTCAAAGGTGGCTGGTATGATATGATGTATGCAGCCTATAGCATTTGTTAAAAAAATTAACATCTAAATTCAACATTATGTAACCCACAAATTAGATTAAAAACTCTTAAAGTTTTCATTATTACAGCTAAGTCATGTGTGTGTCTACATGTATGCTTATACTTATATGTATAGATATATATGTATACCTATACATAGTGTATCACTGTGTCAGAAGAAATCAATGGCTTGAATCTCCACTTAGTTTCCTAGAGGTGTTTCATATTTAACAAAATTCAGCAACGGATGATCTTGCTTTTGAAATAGACTGCTACTTTCAAAACAGTTACTAAATTATCTTGACTATCTCGTTACTTTGGAGTTCTGTTTTGTTAAGGATTACCTTGTGGATGACATTTTACTGAGAATGATGGAAATGGCAAGGAACAGCTTCTTCTAGGTCAAGGATGACAGATGAACTGACTAATGGCACTTTTGTGTGGAAACAAAATGCTGACTGGCTGGCGGCACCATTTTTCTAAGGAAGGAAAGACAGAAATTCAAACCTTTTCAATATCACTTCTCTTATACCAATAACCATTGGACCTCAAACTTTCTCTTAACTCTCAAGAGAAACTACCATTTCATTTTTCAATAATTTTTCAATACATTTTTAAAGACAAGCTAAAAAGAAGTCATAGCCATTGATGAGCTCGAGAGAAAAAGTCAACCCAATTCTGCTACATTGAAGCAAATGTAATATTTACATTATTTTGGAAACAATGAAAAGCAGACTAACCAGTTTTGACACTGTTTTCAAATAAAGTGGCAGGAACTCTTCAAATCAAAATCAGACTGGAATCAATACTACACTAGCAGGAGAAATCTGATCTTTTCTATGGAAATATATTCAAACTGAATTTTCTGCTTTCCTTTACTCACTTAAAAAAGCAATTTTACTAACCTTAATAACCCTCAAGTCTTTAAATTTCATGGGCAATGTTTTTTAAGGTAAAAAGAAAGTGCCTTTGTGCAAGGCTACAAATCTTCAATTCTTTCAGTGGTAACTAAAAATCAAAAACCAAGTAAGAGTAACACAATGTCGAATCTCACCCTAAAAATAGTACCTACACTTTAGTCTGGCATCTGAAAAATGACGCTCACGTATTACAGCAAATACAGTGACAAACTGGCAGACTTCAAGGGCAAACAAAAACACTCCATGAACACTGCAGAACATGCTTGCTCTTATATTTCACACCTTACTAATGCAGCAATGAAGTGTGGGTAAGATGTTGAAAGTGAAGAGGAAATTCACTAGAATTTTTTTTCCTGTAACATTTACTTTTTGGCCATAAGACCCTAAACACAATTTCACCATACAGGTCATGCATAGTTTGCAAGTCAAACACATTTTACAGCTACTGTCTAACTACTATTTATGGACAACAGATTAACATGCAGCTAATGACCCCAGAAACGGGTGGGTCTTCATAAAGCACTCTTTAAGCTTCAGTAATCATTCCTTGGCCCAAAGTAGCTAAGTTATAACCCCAAAAGGCAATCAATGAATTTTTACTGTCATACTTGAGGTCATATACTTTTTAAGCCCAGAAAGGATTTTTTTTTGGTAGCTAACTTTATGTTACTGAACCACAAATTGTCTTCTTAGCCTTACTGTGTTACTTCATTAACACTTCGAGGCATGATCGCATTGCACCACCATCCAGAACTTACTGTTCAGTGCAGTAGCCACTAGCTGTGACTACATTTAAATAACTTAAAATTAAATAAAATACAAAATCCAGTTGCTCATTCATGCTAACCCCATTTCAATTGCCCAATAGCCAATGTGGCAAGTGGCTACTACACTGGACATAAGTTATAGAACACTTCCATCATCACAGACAGTACTACTGAACAGTGCCAGTCTAGGAGATCCCGAGGGCTGCATGCACCAGCACCTGGTTTAACCTTCAAGGGAGATTAAGTCAGTCTTATGCCATGCACAAGATGACAGTTATATTGTTAAAGAAAATACCTTATAGCTTTCTGGTCATAAAGTATGACCAGAAGTAAGAACTGATTTGCTTTTTCATTATAACTTATATCCCAGGTCATTATACAAAAATTTTCCAAAGACAATGAATGCTTTTTGATAGCATACTTGGCTCTACTTAACATATTAAGCATTCTCTTGCTTAGGTCAAGATCATTAATAAAGATGAAATTTCATGCTTCCTATAGTCTACTATTTACACAGCATCATTGTCCTTTACATACAAGGGCAGGAGGGGGGAACCAATAGTTTGCAATTCAAAAAATTCAAATCACATGGTTTTCTTTGAATGTCTATACTCATCTCTCAATCAATCCTCCTTTCATTTCCCAAAGAGGTAGATGCTAACTAAAATGAATACATAACTCTATTTAAAAATCTCCCAAACTTAAAGCAATAGTTAAGTCAACAAGGAATAGTCATCCACCCTGAAAAAGATCACAGCCCGACAGACACAGAACAGGCATGAACAGGAGCAAGAAGAAACTGCAGTGCAAACTTCTCCCTTTTGCTGCAGAATGACAAGCTGCCGTGTACCTCTGTGGGCCTCAATGGGCCCATCTGCAAAATGGAGCCATCAGAGGTCGCTTTCAGCTCTTTCTGTGCTTTCAGTTGTGGTTTTTTTTCATTCAGTGCAACTGTGAATTCTGGTCGATTGTGTGGACTTTGGTCCATTGGTGTAGATGAGTTGTTAGTGTCATGGATAAATGCCAGAAGAGGCCAGAGCAATGGATGCCAAATAACATGAAAACATTATTACGGCTATAAACATTCCATCTGGCAGGCTGAGACATCACACACACACACACACAAATGCACACCCTAACAAGCAGATACAAAAATGACTGCAGGCAGAGTCCATTTAAGTGAAGTGTTTCTTCCATCAGGAAAACTCCCGCAAAAAATTCCGATTTTGGTTGTTATCAGTAGCTTAAATTGTAAAGTTAGGAATCTATCAAAGAGTGGATTAATTTTACACTGCTCTCCTGCAGCTCTAGCACGGGACTGCTTTTAAGTATAAGTTATTACGTGGGTATTGTCACTCTACAGCTTTGCACTAAGAAACACAGGGCGCTGTATTATCATACACATTAGTGTCTATATAAATAACCTACTTAACACATTGAACTTTATTGCAAACTGCACTATGGGGCCGGTCATTTCATACTATACAAAAATGTACTCAGATATCATTCACAAAATTGATTTGAATACGGCATGGCTTAAAATTGCAAGGGTAAAGTCCATTTGAAATGCAGCATTTTTAATGTAACATTTCTCTGTGGGTTTTTCTTTTCTTTTTCTCCAGGAGGAGTAGAAATTAGGTCAGACATGCATTACAGCAGCCTGGGAGAGTTTGAGAAATTGACACTAACCCAACAGTATATTATGTTACATAATAGAGGATAGCATTCAGCTAATATGATACCTAAATTATTAATACCAAATAAATCCTAGATTATTTGTTGTATAATGCCCAATGGCTTACACGATAAAATGGCATTTTAACCTAATTTCTACTTTGAGCTTTCAAATACACTTGCTTCATGAATTCCATAAAAGTAATTAGAAGAGGACTGTAAAGTTCACAAGCCATTTCTGAATGCACACACATCCCAGCACAGGAATTTGTCATTTAATACCATCAGATCTTCATGAGTATCTACAGACATTTCCACATTTAAGAATATTTAAGAATTTATAATGAACTGGTCCACTGAAGTTGGGGGTGAGAGCTGTTTGTTTACTTTGCAACTTTTCTCAATAAAAATGTATTTTGAAATACAAGAGATTTTCTCACTTATACCAAACAAGAGGAAATTGGAATTCTAAATGGTTTAATTCTCATAGAAGAGTAGCTTTCAAAACACAACCACGGACTGTCTACTAAAACGCCAGGCCAGGTTTGTCACCAATTAACAACACTTGTGTGTATTATAATACCTCAAAACTGGGAGAAAAGAGAACTTTCTGTTGTTCTCCATTTGTGCATCACAGAATACAAGACTTGAGTATACAGAAGAGAAGTAAACATGGGAAGCGACAAGTATGTGACGATTCAGAGTGGGATCCAGTGGCCGACGTTTCAGACCCTGGACCCATTCAGGCTCACAAAGTCTTACACTCTCAGGATTCTTCAGGAGATTCAAAACCTGAGGCATATCAAATCTCTCATACATACACACACACACACACACGCACATACACACACACAAATACACGATATTTACATTTAAAATTCTTATTTTGTGAGATGGCTTGAGAAAAATTGGCATATAGGGTTCCTGTGGGATTATGCATTTCTCACTATTACTCAGTTTATTGCTCCCCTGTTGGGCTTTCAGCTTAATAAACATGTAGCAAGCTCTAATTACAGGGGAAGAAAAATGAAGGTTCATGACAAAGCACAACACATTGGAAACGTTTGTTCAAATATTTTCTTCAAAAAAACAGACCATCTGGCTTAACTTACTTTAATCTGGGTGCCATCCTTAAAGTATAAAAAGTCTTATTAGCAACTGAATGAAGACTAGGTTTCATTTTAAAAAAGGAAAGAAACCAGGACTGCATGTCATTGCTGAATTTTTACACAGATTCTCAGGTTTAATTCTACTTGTATACACAGCATCTTTGTTTTAATCTACCACATTTAGAGGAGGTCACATTGTATGCACTTGCACAGTTTAACATCTAGGTAGAATATGTCTATTTCGTAACATGATTTGGGAAAATCATAAATTACAGTCCATTTAATAAGTGATTATGAGGATGCATGCAATCGTCTTCGAAGCTGTTGCCATCAACGCTCAGATCGGACTGCCTGGTATGGTGTTGAGACCTTCCGTCTGCCCTGTCTTCCATTAATCAAGGGGCAGGCCAGAGGCCAGGGCGTGGCCCCAAACGATCCACATCGCCCTCCACCTCCTCACTGTGATGCCATCACCAACACCTGCTCAACCCCTAGTCGGCACCCACACAAGCCTTCCCTGCGGCCCTCTTCAGCCGCAGGAGATCACAGTGAAGCGCTTGGAGATGCAAGACATGTTGTGCAGCACGATGCCGAGGAGGAAGACCAGAACGCAGGCCACCAAGATCACAGTGCACACCCCGGACCAGGTGGAGCTCTTCACCACGCCCCGCCTGTCCTGCTCCTGCTCCAGCACCTCTGGGGGAGCCCCGCCGTGCAGAGGCTGCTGTTCTGCAGGGATGGTCACCACGGTGACGGACTTCTGCTGGCTCCCCGGCAGCAGGCGGCAGCCCAGGTCTCCTGGCAGCAGCGCTCGCTCCTTGGAGATGGGCAGGGGCAGCATGTAGCACCCATTGCTGGGGAGTTTGATGAAGACCGGGGTGTGCTCAGAGGCATGCGGGATGGCGATGACGGCAAGGACCTCAGGGTCATCGGGGAGCTGCGACACGGAGAAGCCCGGGGGCAGCTTGGTGATGCCCCGGCACCAAGGGCACCTCACGTCCTTCTGGCTTGTCCTCATCTGCTGGAGGCACACTGAGCAGCAGGTGTGTTTGCAGTCCAGCAACTTGGGCCTGCGCCGGGGGCTGTAATAATTGAAACAGATCTGACATTCCAGCAGAGAATCTTGGGAGAGGGTCTCCATCGCAGACTGAGAGCAGGAAGGCCGAGGCCAAGGGGAAGCAGCTTGTTCTGAGAGCCCACCAATCCGGTCCCACACCTTCCTTCTTTGCGCCTTCCCAAAGTCGTGAGGTGCTGGGGAGCTCAAGGGCAGCTAGCACCCTCAGGTGTGTTCATTTCTGAGGGAGACAAAAATGCAAACAAACTGAATTATTTCCAACAAGCTGAGATGTCAGCACATCTGATGGATTTGTATCACGGCTCCAAAGTCTTGACACTGGGTCAAAATTGTAAAAATTTCCCACCCACGAGACTCCAGGATTCCTGCCCACAAAGCCCAGTGGAAGATACATGAGTTGTCTCGGATGGCTTCTCATGGCGAATACCTGGCTCATTTCTAAAGAACAAATACCTCTCTGCTGTCATATGATGCCCCGTACTTCATAAAGAGGGAGTCCATTTTTTCTGGTTTGTATATTTCAGTGGCCCTTGCATTCTTCCTCTAAAATACACTGGAAAAATTCTCTTGCTTCCAGTAAGTTTGTAGCATTTTCTAAAAGTAAATTTCTTCCCTTAGATCCTCCGGTCTTCTTTTCCTGACTCTGCCTACCTACCTGTAAGTATTCTTTCCCAGATTCAGGCAACTCCTCAAATCTAGGTACTCCATTTAACTATATTATATGGGTTAGGACTGCTGCCCTCTCACAGGTAGTTAAAGTGATGCTGCCAAAGAACCACACTTGGGCATCTGTTATCTTTTCCACCCAATTGTTTGAACCAAGGTAATTCTTGTCAACTGGTTTAAAAAGAGACAACACAATCAAACAAAATAACAAAAAAACCTGCAACATCAGGGAATTTTGGATGTAGGGGTCACAAAGGCACACAGGATTTTTCAGTCAGTACTTCAGTCTCTTTATTATTTAGGCTTGCATCGAGCAACGTGACTACAAGCAAACACTGTTAGTTCACTGGTCATAACACAGTATATAGTGAAAGGTTGTTGGACAGACCGGCAAGCAGCTAGGGGAGAGAATAACTTACTTAGTTCAACTTAACTGGGCTTTGAGGAACCCTCTAGTGCTCCAGCAATGTTTTAATAAAGGCTGCCCGACTCTGTTTGCTACTGAAAGAATCCAAATTGTGTGTCTCTGGATGGAAAACTGTAGAAATAATTGCTAGTCCTGGAACCCCTCCTATAACCAGAGGCAGGAGCTACTGAGAAAAAGCTCTTTCACATTTTTCATAAAAAATGAACCTTCTTTTTCTTTCTAACTTGCTCTGTGAAATTAAGAATGCACACCCCCCTTCCCAATGATATAAAATTTGCTAAAAAAGTAAAGAATGCAGAAAAGGTTAAGTTCAAAGTAAAAATTAGTCACTGATAAAAGCAGTGACAATCAAAAAAGCAACATATTTTAAAATATTTTAGCTACAGTAAGAGCACTTAAAGTCAAACAGTGATATACAATTCAGAAAGCTCATATCATAATCAACTACTTAGCTCGTTGCTAATTCAAGAAATTTTATTAAATAACGGAAATTTGCTAAGAGTAGAACTTAAATGTTCTCATCAAATAAAAAGATAAATATGTGAAGTGATGGACATTTTAATCAACTAGATGGGAGAGGGATCCTTTCACAGGTGTATATCTAATCACTACAATGTATACTTTAAAGTATCTACAATCCTACAATGAGGTATCACCTCACACCAGTTAGGGTAGCCACCAACCAAAAGACAAGGAACAACAATGCTGGCAAGGATGCAGAGAAAGGGGAACCCTCCTACACTGTTGGTGGGAATGTAAGCTAGTTTAACCATTGTGGAAAGCAATATGGAGGTTCTTCAAAAAACTAAAAATAGAAATACCATTTGACCCAGGAATTCCACCTCCAGGAATTTACCATAAGAATGCAGCAGCCCAGTTTGAAAAAGACAGATGCACCCGTATGTTTATTGCAGCACTATTTACAATAGCCAAGAAATGGAAGCAACCTAAGTGTCCATCAGCAGATGAATGGATAAAGAAGAGGTGGTACGTATACACAATGGAATACTATTCAGCCATAAGAAGAAAACAAATTCTGCCATTTGCACAACACGGATGGAGCTAAAGGGTATTATGCTCAGTGAAACAAGCCAGGTGGAGAAAGACAAGTACCAAATGATTTCCCTCATCTGTGGAGAATAAGAACAAAGCAAAACTGAAGGAGCAAAACAGTAGCAGACTCAGAGACTCCAAAAAGGGACCAGCAGTTACCAAAGGGAATGGGGTGCAGAGGGTGGGTGGGGAGGGAGGGAGAAGGGAATTAAGGGATATTATGATTGGCACACATAATGTAGGGGGGTCACGGGGAAGGCAGTACAACACAGAGAAGACAAGTGGTGACTCCACAGCATCTTACTATGCTGATGGACAGTGACTACAATAGGGTGTGTGTTGGGGAGGACTTGATAATATGGGTGAATATAATGACTACAATGTTGCTCACGTGAAACCTTCATAAGATTGTATATCAATGATACCTTAATAAAAAAAAGAATCTTAAAAAAAAATCTTACAATCTTATTTGTCACACCTCAGTAAAGCTGCAAAAAATTTTTTAAAAAGAAACATCTACTGAATATCTATCATGCACAAAGCAGAATGCTAGTTACTGTAGGATATAAAGATGAATCAGACCCAAACCCTTCTTGTAAGCAATTTAAAGTTAGTGAAGAATGAGCAAATAAATATATTTTCTTTTCCATTCATTGATTTCATTCAAATTCTCACTGAATGTCTACCATGTGCCTAGCACTGTGGTATTTATTTTTGTCCTTTGTAACCAAGACCTTGTCATTTGCCCATAAAAAACTCAGCCTGAAGGGATTTAAACAGTCAGGCACGTAAGCAGTTGTAATATAAATACAGAGTGATACATGCTATCCAGGAACTGGAGGAATTAGGAACAGCTAGGCGAAAAATCTGGATCCTGGAGAGGATTTAGACATGCCAAGTTAAGGGACAGGTTGTTTTCAAGTTCAGAAACCAGCATGAGCAAAGGAACAAAGGCGACCAATTACAGGACGTTTTCTGTACTCCAGCTGTGACACGGGATAGAGGATTTTTTCTAATACAAGAGGACCTTACAGATGCTGTCTCTAAGAGTTTTAGCTCTTACGTTTAGGTCTTTGATACAGATGCCTCTTAAATAAACAAAATTCTCATCACAGAACCTGTAAGCACCCTCCTATAGGCCCAACCAGGGGAGCAGGTCCCACAGGAGAGGAGAGATGAGTGTAGCCAGGCACAGGACATGGACCACAGACTGTAAACAGTCCCCACTACCAGGCCAAGGAGGTGGGGGCTGAGGCTAGAGTGCAGAGTTCATGGGCTGCCTGCAGCGAAGGGCTCAGACAGCACTGGGGCCAGCTCTCTCCTTCCGGCGACCCGACCCGGACTCCTATGGACTGCTCAGTGCTGCGTGCGACCTGCCCAGAGGCACTTCCTGGCTCTGAGAAAACTGCCCTCTTGAACAGCTTGGGAGGCGGAACGCAAGTGTTCTCTTTGGCCCCGCCCCAAGACCTGTCACACTATCATTTTTCACCAAAACCAACATGCAATTTTATTCATGAATTTATGTTCCAAGCAATGTTCACTTAATTGGTGTTGAGCTTCCTTAAAATTAGATTATACTGCTCGATTTCCAACTCTAGCCAAGTAAGTCTACGCCTTACAATACAGGCTGAACACAAAAGCTGATGGAAAAACAGTTCCTATTTTCCAAGCTCAGCCACGGCAGCCTCTCTGATTTACACACTGATTTATTCTGTATTAAGTCAGCTTGCACTGCATTCCAGTTTACTTTCTGGAGTATAATTAGTAATGATGATGATGAGTTAGGTGAAGAGAAGAAAATTTATGAGGCTAGGGACCAAAGCTAATGATGAATCATTCTTTCTCCCTTTCATCATAAACTCAAAAAATGTGACTCAACTCTGGAAGAAGGGGAATGGAAGCCAGGCCTAGGTAAGCCAGAAAAGAAACTTGGGTCCTGGTCAAATGGATTCCATCCAAGCACACGCTGGGGGGTCCTGCAGGGATCTGTGTTTGGTGTCACACTCTTTACAGGAGAAAGATGTGATGCTCAAATAAAATACTCACTAAATTTAAAAGGAAAGGGTACTTTGGCAGAACGCATAAAAACAGGTATATACTGCAATATATTGGAACGATTTTTAAATGTCACTATAATTTATTTTGAAAGAGCCTAAAGTAAAAATAAAAGAAAAATACCATAAAAAAAGGACTAGCAACTAAGGGAGGGTGTGCTCAAAGTAATTATGGCTTACGGGGTAGAACGTATTTTCAAGTGTATCTTCATGAATACTTAGCACTACAGTACTTAGCTTCATAAATAATGTCAATTGTATAATGTACAGAGAAAGGCCTTGAACAACCCCTGAACTTGGTATTAATGCACACCTTGATTTTTAAATACTTAAAAATGGATTGAACTTTATGTAACAGGAGGAGGTATGATTTGGGAGAAAAATGCCAGAAACTAAAGGGATGTGTATGTTGCTGTTTGGGGGCAGTGGGTATTTGGCATTGTACAACACTGATATATTTTCACAAAATTACATGTCTTCTATTTTTAAAAAACTATATAATTGTAAGCACCTTTACAAAAGGTGTGGGTGCAGTAAAATGCTACTGGGAATTGAGGGGATGGTAAAATAGCAAAGGTCCCCAACACTATTATTTTTTTTTTGAGAGGGCATCTCTCATATTTATTGATCAAATGGTTGTTAACAACAATAAAATTCAGTATGGGGGGGGTCAATGCTCAATGTACAATCATTAATCCATCTCAAGTCTAATTCTCGTCAGTCTCCAATCTTCTGAAGCATAACGAACAAGTTCTTACATGGTGAACGAATTCTTAGATAGTGAATAAATTCTTAGATGGTGAACAGTACAAGGGCATTCATCACAGAAACTTTCAGTTTTGATCATGCATTATGACCTATAAACAATCAGGTCAAATATGAATATTCGTTTGATTTTTGTACTTGATTTATATGTTGATCCCACAATTCTCCCTCTATTATTATTATTATTTTTATTTTTAATAAAATGCTGAAGTGGTAGGTAGATGCAAGATAAAGGTAGAAAACATAGTTTAGTGCTGTAAGAGGGCAAATGTAGATGATCAGATGATCAGGTGTGTGCCTATGGACTAAGTATTAATCCAAGCTAGACAAGGGCAGCAAAACATCCACGGATGCAGAAGATTTCTCTCAAAGCAGGGGGGGTGAGGTTCTGAGCCTCACCTCTGTTGATCCCCAAATTCTCACCTGATGGCCCCTCTGTGACTGTGCCTGTCTTAGGTTGTTCCTCCCTTGAGGAATCTTACCCGTCTCTGGCTAACCAGTCATCTTCCGGGGCCATACAGGGAAATGTAAAGTTGGTAAGTGAGAGAGAAGCCATATTGTTTGAAATGTTTAGCTTTTTACTTCTTTGCAGATTTATGCCCTGTGGCTTCTATGCCCAGCACTTCCCCCAACACTCTATTTATAGTCCCAGGTGCTTTTAGAAGTCTAGGCCTATGAGGATAAAAAAGCTGATGAAATAAATAAACCAGACAGTCGCACTCTGCCTATACTATACTCCTAAGCCTCTTCATAATTGTGATTCAATTTACAATTGTGACATTAATTATGAAGCCTCTCCTCAGAACTGTGGGGTGAAGTGACACTGATCACATCTGGCTGACAATGAATTGTTCCATGTGATGGTCCACATGAGGACCATAAATTCAGTGGTTGAGAAAAATCTCAAGAGATGAAACTAGACCCCTGCTTTCCTTATTCTATTGAAATAGCTTGCCTTTCTGATGTGGGCCATTTACTTAATTCTTCAAGGAAATGTAAATATTGAAATGGGATTAAACACAGTAATTACAATTCCATTTAATTTGGTATTTCAGCTGGCAAGACCACTTATAGTGTGAATCTGAGCAAACACTCTGATTAGTGGCAAGAAGGGGGACAGCCTGACAGTGACAGACACGGTCACTGACTTCTGGTCCTCTGTTAGCGGGGAGCAATCCTTTCAGGACACAACCGTCTAATATAATATAGAGTCCACCTGGTGCAACTGTCCCTATTTCAATGGAGAAGACAGTGGGTTCCAGGACTCCAACAAATTTCAAGTGAGAATTCCACTGGCCCAAGCTCTGTTAGTTGCACTGTATTTTGCTATGAGAATCCTGATTTGCGTTGTTGGGTGATGCAAAGAATACTGAAAGTAAAAAGTGTTACTTCAAAGTCTTGAATGACTGAAGGGGATGTGACGATGCTGGAGGCAGACTGGCTTCGGGAGCAGCGGCAGGCGGGGTGGGACAGAGAGATCACTGCTTAAACTGGCAGAGAGCAGCAGACTGGCCAGAATGCCATGGCCGGTCCAGGGACTTGCCACACAACCAAAGCACTGGCCTGTCACCACTGCGTGCAGGGACAGCCACTGTACACGGGGCAGACCCGTCTACACGCCCCGTTTTGTCACTGCGACAACCAGCGAACCAGTCTCCGGAAATAGCCTTACTCAGAGCATCTCGGTTACACACAGCATTTCATTTAAGTCAAATTAGTAAAAGATGAATGAATTTGACCCCTCAGGCATATTTAAAATCAAAGTACATTGGAATCAAGACATTCTGAGGAATTAAAGCCAAATTTCAATATTGCCATGAGTGATGATAACCCCTGGTTTTTGTTGGTTGTTTTAATAGCTATCAATCGTTACTATGAGGTGTCAGGAGATGGGGATTTTGGCTCTAATTCTGCCCTTACGGTGATGGGTCACCTTCAGCAAGCCACCCACCTGGGGGCTGTAGTGTCCTCACCTGTGAGGGCAGTGGACTAGATGGAGGCTCAACCTTCTAGTAAAAATAGTTCTAGGACCTAAGTGACTGCTAAGCACACTATCTGGGTTTGTTCTATGCTTATTATGCCGGATAGGAAACTTAGAGTATTATCTGTTAATGATCTCACAAGAATGCACATTTATGTGGCATAATGGGAGGTGACTTTCGTTAAGAAAGCCTGCAGGGTTTTCTGGCTCATATAGGGGTCAAGGTTAATGCTGGCATCAGCCAGACACCCTGCTTCCCCTTCACTGGATCTGATCACCCAGTGATGCTGAAGAAAAAGTTGCAGACAGTCATAAAAAGCAGGGAAGAGACTTAAAGGACTGTCAAGGGATTCCCAGACTCCCTGGAGAGAGGGGATGACAAAAGATGCTATTACATAGACACAGGCAGAGCAAAGAAAGAAAAAAAACAATCACCCCAATTTCTAGAACTCTGAGAACTAAAGGTACTTACTGTCCAATCTGGCATATAAGCAGAGCCAAGAAATGGAAAACAAAACAAAAATTCGAGGTCTTCCCAATGGGTGGACATATTAAGGCAAAATATGTAGGGGTAGGTAAACACGTTTACTAGGAACCCACTGTGCGCCATGCTTTACTCAAGGCACTGGGGACACCAAGGATACAAGAGTCTCTGCCCTCAAGGAGCCTGCAGACCCAGCCTACAGGGAAGCTCGGTAAACGAGCCCGCAAGGGGATAGGGCAGGCAGGGCGCTGAGGAAACAGCTCCTCACGGGACCCTGTACGGTCAGCTGATCACACACAGGGCTGACATGGAACTTCTCAGCAAAGAATTCTCAGCGATCGTTGGAGCCGGGAAGGATACTGGAGCTGAAGGAGTCTACCAGACAGGTGGGTCACTGTCTTCGCTCTCCAAAGACACTTGAGAGCAAGCAGTTACCGAGAGGAGCACCGAAATTTCCTTTTTCGATTAAGCATCACATTTGACTCATGTCAGTGTTATGCAGACAGCACGACCAGCTCTGAGCCTATGAGCCTCAAGAGATGCAGGAGTTTAAGGTGGCACCTCCAGAAAGTCTAAAGACAGCCCACTGGCAGGGAAGCCCATGAAGTCAGTGCTTGGAGGAGGGCTGAGGGCTTGGAGCTGCGCATTAAAGATTGTGAGGCTGTCTGAGTAGGCAGGCTGGAGAGTAAGGCTCTCCCGCGAGGCCCACTGCCCTCACCCTGCAGGCCTCAGCACACTTCCCAGGCATGTATTTGCATTTCCCTAAACGAATCACATACGTGCACTCCTTACTATGTTGTTTTTTTTTTTACCCAACCACAAATTCCAGCACAAGCTGAAACCTTAAGGCAACTTGTTTTTTGATGTTAAATGTTTTGCCATTCTATATTATCCACTTAAGACCATTAGGGAGAACATGCATGTAGGGTCCAAACTTTCTTCACACTTAGAAATACGGATCTATTACCTCAAC
Source organism: Manis javanica (assembly GCF_040802235.1). Taxonomy (NCBI): domain Eukaryota; kingdom Metazoa; phylum Chordata; class Mammalia; order Pholidota; family Manidae; genus Manis; species Manis javanica. Next base: position 112,882,776 of record NC_133164.1, read on the forward strand.
AGAACGAGCAGCAAGTTCAGAATTCGTTATGACAGCTCGAGACTAAAAGGCAACCCCTCACCTGACAGAATTTCAGAGACACGATAAGGCCTCCTGCTCCCGTGAACACTGGACACCACCCTGTGTTCATCCACATAGCAGGGCGGGCCATGAAGTAGCTCAGCAAATTTAGATTTGTCCAGACTCATCTCGGCTCTCTATGGCAGCATCTGACAGTGGTTCACCTCTACCAGGAAGGGACATTGGGTAAATTTCCCAAACACAAAGAATCCCTTCAAAGTGCCACAGAATGGGTATGACTTATGACAAGAGTTCAGTTCACGTGAGGCACTGGAAGGCGAGATGCAGGATGGGAAAGTCTTGCTCAATTAAAATACCAAAAAAAACCCCTAATTGTTAAGGCTCAGCTACTTTGATGCATTAAAAATATACATATATATATATATATATATATTTCTGAAGATTTCTTCAATCACCCAGAGAACATTCTATATCAAACATTTCAAAAGAACGGCACATTAAAAACCTGGTGGGTTTTATGGATATCCCTCTAAATAAATCTATTCAAAACCATTCATACGATGATTTTCTTTGAGCAGAGAATGTTTACTGCTGCAATTTCCCTACCTACCCTCACTATCAATGATTCATCACACAAGGTAAGCCTCAAAATGAAGCTGCAAAGAATTCCTAAAGGCATCTGTACTAAAATTAAGCACCATGGGGAGTCAGCCGTCAGTCCGCTGATGACTTTTGCTTTTTCCTGCTTCCAGCTGCAGGAACTCAATGAAGGTTGATTCTGCATTTAGGGAAGGTGAGAAGACAATAAGCACAACCCTCCGAACCAGATATTGAACAGCTGTGCTACCAAATGCCATCAAGCATTAATTCATCTTTCCGAATCTAACAGTAAGTCCAAAGGACTTCTCTTCTGCTTTCTTATTTTAAGTCAACTTTGAGGTAAATATTATCAACAATAAGCTGCACATACCTTAAGCATGCGGTTCAAATGTATGCAGCTTGCACAACCACTATGCCAATCAAGCTATTTCATATCACCCCAAAAGATCCCTTGGTGCCTCATCCAGGCCATTCTTCTACAGTCACCCCTATCCCCTGGCAGCCACTGATATGCCTTCTATCTTTGCATTTGTTTTTACATTTTAAACCTTATCTGCAGGTACTGGTTTAGGGGAAGTGGCAATATTCTGAGCGTATTTTCAGATGACTTGGGACTTTGTTTTTGGAAATGATGTGTTCATTCACACCATATTTCCCAGAAAAAAACCCTGGAGTAACAAAGACTGCTATGAATGCATTCATTCAGAGATGTACTGAACATCGGGCACTATTCTGGGTTTGAGGGATCTAAAGAGAAGATGAAACCCTCCCCTGGCAGAGACAACCATGCTATCCACTGCAGCACAGTGTGGTCTGGGCCACGGTGGGTATCAGGTAGACACAGAAGGAGCACCTATGCCTGTCTGGGGAGGGAGGCCAGGCAAGACTGCTCAGGAAAATGTGCTGTTTTAACTTCAAAGATGAGGACACAGCATACACAAAGGTCCTGAGACCTAAATGAGGCAGTTCTGTGGTGGTCAGGAACAGGGACCATAGCCTGGACTTCCAGCAAGTGACTCAAATATCCCTCTTTTTTAAAGGTGATAACAGCACCAACATCCTAGTCTGTTCAGATAAAAATGCATGAACACATGCAAAGCCCTTACAACAGTGCCCTGCACCTGTGGAGGACCAGGTGGAAGACCAGGTCCGCCACCAGGGCCTCAGGAGGATGCACTATCAACCAGGTAGACATAGTCCTTTCCTCCACTTGGAGCCTAATGGAGGAGACGAAGAAGCAAAGCAGGTGCAGGTTGCAATGAGGCCTCGGCTACACTGTTCCTAAGCAAGACTGGAGGAAACAGTGGGGCCCCAAAGCCGAAACGGTACTTCCTCTTCCTCCACATTCTCATCCCGACAGACAGAGCAGCTGACCCCGTGGCTGGGGGAAGGCCAGAGAACTAAGGAGGGCCACTAGGTCTGAGGGAGAGGAGGGGAAAGCAGAGGATGAAGGAGAGAAAAAGGAGAGATTGGGGGCAGGAAGACCGCAAGCCAAAGGAGGGCCCTTCCCGGAACCCTGCTAACCCTCAGCCAGGGTACCTAGGAAGACCCGCCTTCGGGAGAGGGCATAAGCAGCAGTTCCTATGTTGTGGGAAGAGATGAGAGCCCGGGGTGGGGGGTGCGGGGGTGTGTGTGGAGTGGCTCCTCCCTTCCTTTTATGCAGTTTGGATTTTCTCTCGCTTACAGGGCTTGAGAAGACTCCACAGGGGAGAGATGGCAGAGTTCTAACAGCATTACCCCCAGCCCCATTTTAACTGTTTTAAAGGGTACAATTCAGTGGCATTAAGTACATTCACATGTTGGGTAACCATCACCACTACTGCCGGAACTTTTTAATCATCCCTCCCAAAAAGACCTCCACCCATTAAACAGTAATGCCCCCTTCCCCTGACCCCAGAGACCTCTGTTCTGCTTTCTGTCTCTATGAATGTGCCTATTCTAGGCACCTCAAGGAAGTGGAATCATATTTGACTTTTGTGTCTGGCCTATTTCCCTAAGGCTGTTTTCAAGGTCCATTTGTGTTGCAGTGTGTGTCAGGATTCCACTCCTTCTAATTGCTCACCAGTACTCCTCTGTTCATTCTTTTTTAAAGCTCCCCTGGCAGCAGAGCAGAGAATGGGTTGTTGGGTTCAACTCAAAGGGTGGGAGAGGCACCAGCCAGGAGGACTTTGGCTGGAAGGCCAACAGAGGGGGTGGAGCAAGGAGGACAGGGAAGGATCCCGGCTTCAGACAACTGGACGCAGGAGGGGCACTGCTCAAGGGCAGTGAGGGCCCTGAAGGACACGGAGAGGGCCACTGTGCTCTGAATCTTGGCATTTTCTAACTACTGAAGTCCTGACTGCCAAGTGAGATTAGATAACTATTGGGAAACTAGCTCTACTGCATAATTTATTCATACATAATTATATTTCACCAAGTATCAGACAACAAAGAAATAGGTGTTTTCATTAATAGGCCCTCCAGAAAAAACGGGGGAGGGAGAAGAGACTATGAATCGCAGCCGTTTATGTTTACGGAGATCAAACCTCAGCAGTGCTCAAATTCTTCTCATCCCTGAAAAGCTAGAGTAGGGGTTCTGTGGTGCCGGGCCAGAGCTGTTTATTAGGTCTCCACATTGACAAATAATGACCATCTCTGGGCCCCCAGCCACTTCTTTCCCTGCAAATTCCTTCACCCCTAAACACAGAGCTGTGATTACAGAATGCCTCAGGCTAGATTCACCACCTCTCCCTTTGTGGCTTATTCAGTGTGAGCTCCTTCCTCCTCTTTAAACAGACACATCTTAAGAGACTAATGACGCTTGCTGAGCACTCTACATAGTGGGCGTGCATTTAGTAAATAACACCTGGGTAACAGTGCACGCCTGCCTCTCAGTCATATCATCTTGATAATAAGAATATTTCGCTTCCCAAGAAGCCCCAGACTGAAATGTGAGGTTATGGGTTACCCAAATTACCTAAGACTATGCACAAAGTATTTAAGCTTCAAGGAAAAAAATCAAGCAGTTTAAGGCACAATGCTCATCCCCTACTCCCACCAAGTACCCTTGTGGGTAAAACTGTAATATTTCCAGAATATCTCACCTGGCTTTAGCACATCTGCATATCAATTGGCGCTCAAGGGTGGAGAGAAGTGTGGCTTTAGTGCATTTGCATCATTCCTCAGGGGTGGAGAGAAGTTCATTTCCGTACCAAAGAGTAAAATTACCAGGGCAACGGAGGGCTTATCTGTACCTGAGAGGTGAAGGGGAGGGCTGGTTTTGCTTCTGCTGAAGCAGGAAGGAGAGGAGGCCCCAGAATGCAATTTGTAATCAATAAACAGATTTTAAACTTTACATCTCCCTTTGACTGATTTCAGTTTTAGAGGTATTTTGCCCCAGGATTTCCTCTCCCCGGGTTAACAATCCTTGAAGCAAAAAACACTGAAAATATACTATCTATGTTGGTTAGAAACCAATGATTCATTTTATTTAAAACTTAACATACAAATGGCTTCTATAAAAAAAAGTTTCTTGTTGAACATTAAAGCTTAAAAGTCTTCTCATCAATAAGAAACAACTTACTTCCAAAACATTTTTTTAAATTATATAACCTTTTCAGAATGTGAATACATATTCTAAATATAGTACATATGTGTGGGGATATATATGTGTCATGGCCTATAAGAATATTTATATATATATATAGGCCACATAAAATCCAATTCACTTTTTTTAAGCTAACAGAGACAGGCAACTCCTAAGTCTTAAACTGATTTAGTTATGGAGCTTTTGGTATTATTTTTTATAACATCAAATGTATTCATTTTTAGGAGGAATAAAATACTTAAGTCACATTTTTAAACTACTGAGAGTCATTTAAACATCTGAATTAATCAGTAGTGATCAACACTTAATAGTAGTTTCTACCAATGCAAAAGGATACTTTTTGGTTGGGAAAAAGTTATTCTAAAGTATTTTGGATTTGAACAACTAGAAAAGTCTGTGTTGTTATTCACAATATGTTGATATTAAATTCTGTTTTACATACACATACTATTTAATTAAAACTGCTTAAAGCATAAAAACATCTATTTTTACCGTACAGAATATTTATTTGTCCTAAGCTACTAGTTTAAATAAAGCAATTGATGTCTCATTTGATGAAAACAGTTGTCCCAGTTCAATAAGGTAAAAATACTTGCCAAATAGCCATGTACTACCCTATTAAATTAAGCCCGTTTCATCTACCAGTAACTTACTGAAAAAAATCCTTTGTGGGAAACTTACCTTCCTTAGAATAGCCACAAAGTGTTATCTAAAAGCAGCATGTTGCTATTTTTTATATTACACGAATTCTATCTTTGAATTTAAAACTGATCTAACAAGCATGCATTTTGTAAGCAGAAAATAAAACAGAATCTTTCAGGCCAGCCAATCAAATTGATGGGATTTTTGAAACCATCCTGATATAGAGCCCTCTTGTTTTAGGTCTTGACGGTTACAAAGAATGTGCTTTCAATCACCAAATAGTAATTTGCTCTGGCTGACAGTGCTGAGCTTTGTCAGTCTGCTCTCATTTAATGAGTACCTGTAACACGGTAAATCTTTATCGACTGAATTCAAGATGTTTATCAAAGCAGAATAAATGGTAAAGCATACGTCACGTCACTGTGCCCGCTAAGTGACAGCAGCGTACTTCCTCCCATTCCTGGTTCTACGTTCCTACTAAATTTACTGACTTTTCCCAACAGCTCTTCCCAAACAAAATAGTTGTTTCCTCGCTTATGCATTTTCATAGAGATATAGCAGTAACAGGAGCAAAACAACAAATACATATTTAAATGAAAATAGACGTTCCACAAACCATTAGCTGATGTAGGTCATGGGATATCAGGTTAAATTGGTTTATTGAGACAGCCAGTGTATTTCAGAAAATAATTCTCTAATGTTCTCAAGTTACTGAATAACTTGGAAAAGGTCAAATTTAATCTACATGAAAAGGAGGGACGAGGCAGCAAAGCCTCAAAGAAATTGAACTCTTACGGTAAGTCAGTGTCCCACTGCTACAGCTGCAATCCAGCTTCCACCAGGCACACCATCCTCCAAATGAGAGCTTTAAGTGTCACAGTTCCTCAGTGTTCCCATCTAATGGAGTATCAGTGAGACCACAGAACCACAGACTCACGAGAAGATTTCCTGAGGAAGTGACTCCAGAGCTGGTATCGCTCCACACCAGGGATGTCTGTTAGTCTGTCTGTCTTTCTTTAGCTGATGGGAAACATTCCAAGGGCTCTGAGAGCCAAAGAGGCTGTGCATTTAAAAACATCATCTATCCCTGAGGTTGGGTTATAATAAGCAGATAGACAGAAACATCGTGAAAACAATTTGAAGAGTTTTTTCTTCCTGTCCACCAATCCAGAAGTGGGCAATACATCATCCAGGTGACCCTTCCCAATTATGGATACTTTCATAATATCCTGGCCATTTGTGTTTAAAAAAAAAAAGTCAGTTTTGTTTTGATAAGATATCAAATGCACTGTGAACACCAACTCCTTTATTAGGGGTGTGATTAGCAAAACTAATGCAAAATTGCTCTATTCTATAGATCAGCAAGTCATCATTCATGCAACCATCCAATGACTTATTGAGCATGTACTTTGCACCACGCACTGTAGCAAATGCTGAGGCCCCTGGCTACTTATCCAACCCTTTCTCTGCATGCATGCCTTGGTTGAAACTCAACACTCCAGCCACTTTGAGCTGCTTTCACTTCTCTAAAAGCAACATGCTTGCTTCTCTTGTCTCTAAGCCTCTGTTCGCACATCATTCTCTTAGCTTGGAATGCTGTCCTTCCATTTTTTGGTCTATGAAAGTTCAGCCCAATGTCCATCATCAACTCCAAGCAGTCTTCCTTACCCCTTTAGATATCCTCTGAGGATGCCTTTCTATAATGATCATATTCCGTTTACTTGAATCTCCCGCACTGTAAAGTAGGTCCCCTAAGGCAAGGAAACTACACGTACCCTGTGTTTGGACAACTGAGGGGCTGAAAGGACTCCTGCTGATCTGCACCTCCCCCCACCAGAATGAATATCCTAAGGACAGGGATCTTGTCTGACTAGCATTCTTTTTAGTACCTAGGCAATGACTGGCATTCAGTAAGGGCTCAGTAAATGCTTACAGAATGAATGAAAACTAACTGAAATCAGGTCATTTTTGAAAAACTATGGCTACCACCAGTATTTGTAGATAAAGGGACCAAGGGCAGGTTGCCCCCAATGTGCCACTTCACATGTGGACTACTTTGAGCTGAAGTCAATCAAGACCCTGCAGGTCAAGAGAAGTTTTTGGTTCTCCTTTAACTACTGAAGAAAATCTAAATTGCGGTCTTTCCCAAAGTAAGGGTTATTACCAAAAATAAATTTTATCTGAGTGACCCACTTATATGTCAGGGCACACATCTAACTACCAAATACCTGTCCTTCTTACTGCGCTGTGTGTTGCCCCCCTTCCCTCTGAAGCTCCAGGCCCCTATCCCATTCCTTAGCTCAGGATGGCATCTAGACCTCATTTTGCCTTTCTGTCTTTGAACCTGTCTTGTATGTGGGGTTCCCATATGTACAAAATTAATTTTGATTTTCTCCTATTAAATCTGTCTCATGTTAATTCTATTCTTAGAGCAGCAGGAACCTTGAAAGTAGAGGAAAATTTTTTCTCCCCAACATAGGTAACTCAGAAATCATGAACAAGGTAAGGTTCATGCATTAACAATATGCTTTCATTTACCTCCTCCCAGAAAGGTAAATTAGTTAAAGGAAAGAATTATTGTGTAGATAACTAAACTTAATGTTAAAGTAATACTTCTATACAAAGTAATTTGAAGCCATGCCTCATAATGTCCTACTGAAGACTAAATCAACCAGTGCCTGGGGGAGCAATTCCAACGTAACTATCTTCAGAAAGCTCCCTGGGTGGTTGCCATATCACTTGAAAGTTGAGGGTCACTGATAAAATCCTAACTAAAAATTCCTTATTCTAACAATCTACCCCACAATGATATTCAAAGAGAAAAATATACATTAAGAGAAGGGGAAAGAAAGAGAGGAATGGGGGTGGGGGTTAAACTAAAAATCCTAGATTTATATTAAAAAAAGATTGAATTTTAAAAACCACCATTTTGCCATCTCCAATGTAGAGACTGTCATAAGCAAAAGCAAAGATCATCAACAGATGCTAAAATTACTGGGTGAAAGATTGTCAAAAGACAGCATATTTACTCACCTCAAAGTATCAGCTCATAGACTGCTTATTAAAGGGCAAAGAGAAAAGTCACCTTTACAATGGAGAGATCCGTCAGGTATCGCCTTGAGCAAAGCTCTCGTTCAGCACCGCCCAGTAATGGCACAGACTGATGTCACACGCCTCCTGCGCTGATGCAATGGGAAGGACACCACATGGCCTGGGAGGTGCTGCACCAAAACGAGGCGCCATTCAACTCGAATTTAATAATGAGGGAATGAGACAGGTGGGCTGGTATGGGCTCTTCAAAACCATCAATGTCACAGAAAGGAAAACTAAAAAAGCAGATGTCTATTCCAGGTTATAAGAGACAAAGAGATACAGTAACTAAATACGATGCAAGAACCACGATGGGGTCCGGGATGGGGGGATGGTGGGGAGGGGGCCTCTAAGGTGATCAAGGACATTTTTGAACAGGGACTGTGCATCAGGTGACAACGTTACTGAATAAATGTTGAATCTCTTGGGAGTGATGATGTGGTTTTGTAGCAAATGCCCTTGTTCTCTGGAGATACGTGCTGGGTGTGTTCTGAGGTGAATGTGTCACGAGGTCTGCAAAGTGGGGGAATGTTGAAACTCATCTCCACTCCACCTGTTTAGTTATTCCTTCTAAGATTATAGGCAAGAGAAAGCCTCAATATAACTAAAAGTAAGCCTCTCACACTTCTAGGAAAGCTGCCAATTGCCCTTTAAAAATCTTGTGTGAGGATATTCAAGATTAAGATTTACCGAATGTTCCTGTCTGAACTGATTCACCCCGAGGTTCATATGCTGAAGTCTTAACCCTCAGGACCTCAGAATGTGGCTACGTGGAGACAGGGCCTTTAAGAGGTGATCAGTTTAAGATGAGGCCACAGGCTGGCCCTACTCCAGTAGAACTCTGTCCTTATCAGAAGGGGAAACTGGGGCCCAGACAGGTACTCTGAAGACCTGTGAGGACACAGGGAAACAATGGCCATCTATAAGCCAAGGAGAGAGGCCTCAGGAGAAACCAACACCTTGATCTCAGCCTTCCAGCCCCCAGAGTTAGGAGAAAATAGATTTCTGTCATTTAAGCCACCAGTCTCTGCTACTTTGTATGGCAGTCCGAGCAGATTAATACACCGACTTTGCACTTTTCTTGATTTATTTTCTATTTACCAGGTAAAATACCTACCAATTCGTGGCTCACAGCACCCACATGCACTCTTCCCTCTAGACTTCAAGAGGGTGGCACACGAGGACCTTTCCCCCGGCCCCCATTACTCATAGGGACCCCACTCCCCACCCCACCCTGTCCCCAGGCTCCAGAACATCCCGCACCTCCTGGGTGCCCTCCTCTGTGCCTTTAAGAAACACACAGAACATTCCTTCTGAATTGAAGGCTTCCCTCCACAACCCTTACAAAGTCGGGGCCTCCCTCCCCCCCAGTCCCTCAGCCCTTTACCAGTCCCTATGAAACCCCTTCCCATGCTCAGTTAAAACTACTCGCCCACTGCTCACTCACCATGCCCCCCCCCAGATTCTGGTTCCTCTAGAGCAGGGAATGCATGTCCTTTATCTTTGTAAACCACAGTATTTAACACATGCTAGGCTTTCATATCTTCGGTGAATTAAATTTATATGAAAGACAAACAATCCTATACATTTGACTTCAGACTCTCCTGGCTTTTCATTTACTTGGCACGTGCAATAGACCAGGGCAGCAATCACAAAAAGGACTCTACAGGTCAGCCCTATAACCACAGGCAGAGGAGTAATACTTAAATCCTCACATTTCAGCCGGTACTTGGAGCCAGCCAGATTTTCATTAGCATTAGCAGAAAGGAATCTCGGAAAACCAAGATTAAATGAAATGTGCCCGAGAGAAGGGACATAGCGGATCTCTGGCAACTTGCTGCACTGATGGACAGTCACTGCATTGGGGTATGGGTGGGGACTTGATAATATGGGTAAATGTAGTAACCACATTGTTTTTTCATGTGAAACTGACATAAGAGTATATATCAATCATACCTTAATAAAAAAAAAAAAAAAAAAATGTGCCTCAGTGTGAGCTTAAACCAACCTCTCTTTCTAGAATAAACTGGTTCTTCTAGAATAAACAGAAATCCCTTCTGAATTCCCTGGCAAACCACCTCTCTCCCCATTCCTCCTGCCCAATTTGGCCCCAAAGCATCTACAGATAGCCACAGGGCTCCCCAGACAGCACCAACCTTCAGGGCTGGGAGAGATGAAGAGCCGCACTTACCAGGAAGGCACTGGCGGGTCCAGCGAATGACAGCTCGCAGACTGATGCCGTCTGCTGTTCACAGCCCCACTCCCGGCTCCTGCTCTAACCTCCACACCCAGCTCTACTGAACTCTTAACCATCCTTTCCTCCTGATTCAATTCCTGTCCTCCCATTTATTCCCTCTGCCCTTCTGCAGGTTGATGCTCCCTTATCCTAAATTGACTACTTCCCATCTCTTCCGTTGTCCTTCCTGCCCCTACCGGAATCTGCTTCTCTGCTGAAGATAACACAAGCTGCCAATTCACTCCTGGCCTTCCTCACCCATCTGCAATCTGAGCTGCCCTAGCCATCACCTTCCACAACCAGAGGACCCCCACCTTGTTGCAAAAAACAAGTAACTTCTCCCCTCCCAGAACCATGTGATAGTAAGAAGTGGGCCTGAGGTCCTGTTACTCTTGTATGTCCAGTGATTTCCTACATAACTACAGTATAACCATTAAGATCAGGAAATTAACACTGATGACCTACCACAAACCCATTCAAATCTCACTAAATGTCCCAACAATGCAAAGGGATAGGATCCAGGGTCACATGTGGTGCTTACTGGTGATGTTCCTTTATTCTTCTTCAATCTGTTCTTCAGTCTTCCCTTGACTCTTACAACCTCGACTGTTTGCAGATATCCAGAGAGTATTTTGTAGAATATCCCTCCATTTGAGTTTGCCTGATGTTTTCTCATGAATAGATTCAGGTCATATCCCTTCGACAGGGAGAAGGGAGACTTTACAGAAGGGATGCTTTAATTTTCCCATTCCATCCTAGCAGGTGGTTGTGTTACACGAACGCCACTGTGTCCCCCAGATTTCTCCACTGTAAGTCTACTCTTCAGTGTCTCCCCCTTTTGTGTGAAGAGATACTCTGAGGCTATGTAAGTCTTGTTCATTATCAAACTTCTGCCCACTGATTTTAGCATGCTGAAAATTTCTTGCCTGAATTAATTATAACATGATGATTTCCAGAAGATGACTTTTAATTCTACCACCATTCCTTGTGTATTTGTGAGCTGACATTCTTTTGAAGGTAGAATGTCCTCTGTTTCTTTTATTCATGTAAGTTTGGGCTCATTGATTTTACACTATGCAATGAGTTATGAGCCATTTCTGCTGTATTTATTTTCATGCTGAAAATGCCCAGGTTTTCTGGATGCTACTGGAAGCTCCTTTAAGCTGGCTCCTATATCCTTTTGACATGACCCCATCATTGCCTGAGCACTGCCTTGCTTTGTGGCACAAAATGATGTTTTTGGCCCATCTTATATTCGCCGACATAGGTCCAGAATTAGCCATTTCTTCAAGGAGCCCATTCCTTTTAGTTGCAAAATGGCTTTTAGTAACCAAGGTCTGGTTAACAGGTGTGCTCGTGGCCATCAGGCATCCCTGCTCCCAGGCCCTGTCAATGGACACAGCTAGGGAATACCTAACCTCAGAGCTCCGCTGGCGATGCTCAACATCTGCTCCCGTGAAGCAGACATGGATCTGTTAGGATCCGGCACCTGGACTGGTCCTGCCTTTTCTCCATAACCCAGAACCCCAAGGAGCTGTGTACACCACAAAGCAGGGGTCCTATCCCGCCCCCTTTCCCTCCTCTTCCAAGCCTTATGCTCTGGTTTGGGGCTCCCAGTCCCATCTGATCGTGTCATCCTTGGTCTCTCTCCTGCCGTACTATTCTGCGTGTTTGCTTCTAACCTCCTGGCTTCATAGGTGGACTTTCAGAGTCCCTGGGTTCCAGGCGGCCTGAAAGCTAGTCCTGCCCTAGGTACAACTTTACCCCAGCATCCAGAGCTCAGGACCCTGGGGTCTTGCTTGTTCCTGAGAACTCGCCCATTAAAAAAAACATCAAAAAGTATTTATATTCTTAATAGTGGCAGCCTGTCTCATTCTCCATTTTTCTCTAATGGATAAAAAAAGTTTTCAGTGGTGGAGCAAAGTGATATGCACTTTTTTAGGTTTGCGGAGGTGATATTTTGGTCCCGACGTTAGTCGGTGCTCCTCAGCTGGTCCTGCGTTTCTGAGCTGCTGTCCTGTTTCTACACTGACACGGCTTTTCTTAAAGCACCACTGCTATTCCTCCCTCTAGGGAACTGCCCGGCTTCCAGCCCCAGAAGCACGGGTCCATCTAGGTGACCTAGAGACAACATACACATATTCTGGTTCTGCCCCCTGCTCTAGGTACCTGACATGGGGTAAGGAAGACTCACACACTACATGGAACAGCCACTCATGGGCAAGGTGATCAGAAGCCAGCCTCAGCCCACTTTAGACTCCATCTTCTGCCTTTTAGAAATTCCTACAGGATTCCCTACATGATGGATGTTTAATTAACACTGTCAGCCTAAATAGCAGTGATTTCTAGTGGGTACCCATAAAAAGTCACCACAAAGGTGTATAATTTTGGTCCTTAGGCTTTTCATTTTTGCAAAGTGGGAGAGGCACATAATAAATATCTCCAGAACCACAGCGTGCTATGACACTAGCTATTAAGGCTCAAGGAACCAATACCCATGAAACAGTCCCTTATCCATTAATAATAGTTACAAAATGTCATATCCCACAGCTGTGCTGTGCTGCAAATCTTATATTCTTTATTTAAGAATAAATGAATGAACGAGCATGAGCTGGCTCTGACTTTTCTTGATGGAGAGCAGTGAGATCTTCGTAACCTTCATTTCAAACATGAACCCATGAATTGCGTCAAGGCCTTCCTTCTCCAGACTAATGATTCTTAACTTTTGGGGTATACAAACCATTCAGAGAAAGTAATGAAGGGTATGGACCCCTAAAAGCACCCGTATGTATTCAAACAGAATTGTGCCTATAACTTCATGGAGTTCAATTACGGAAGCCCCCAGGTGAAGAACCCTTACCCTTGGCGAATGCTTCTCAAACTTTAGCGTATCAGTGAATCACCAAAGCTGCTTTGAGTGGCAAAGTTCTAGAACAGAAGTCAACATACTTTTTCTAGACATGGGATAGATGGTAAACAATTAAAGCTTTGTGGGCCACACAGTATCTATTGCAGCTGCACAACTCTGTCATTGTAGCAGAAAGCAGCTATATACAATACCCAGATAAGTGGGTGTGCTTGTGTTCTAATAAAACTTTATTTACAGAAACAGGACCAGGGCTGGATTTGGCCCAAGGAGTACAACAGAAGGTAACACTCTAAAGCCAGTACAAGGACTATAACAGCAAACCACAAAGCAAAACTCAGTTCTATTTTTTTGCTGGAGTTCACTTTTTTCCCCCTAAAAGATATTTTATATCATAACACATTGTGGATCTACCTACCATATGTACAGGCCGGTGCCCCATTACTCACAACCACCCCCAAAGTCTATACTGTTATATTTCTATGTAAATGAATTATTTGAATGCTTTGAAAATGTAATCTTAATAGCAAAAGGCATATGAATATGGAGCGTCTAGTATATTTATTTGTATAAAGAATAAACAAAGTGCATATAGAGTGGCCACAGGTTTGACACAGACAGACCTTGGTGATACAGGATTACTGAACAAATTCAAATGGCAAGTTTTATTTTGCCATTGAAGCAATTTTCAGGCTCAGAATGTGAAAACCAGGCACCACACAAATGCTAGACAGCATTAACAAAGATTTTCAGACTCATTGTAATGAAGATCTTATGGTTCACACTGAATCAGAGATTAGACATTTTTTATTACACAGCTACTTCCAGGCAACCTGAAAACTGTCTGGTAAAACTGTCCAGTGGATCTTGGACTCCACAGTGCCTCTAAGCTGGGACTTTTCTTTCAAGTTTTGCACCATAGAGTGATGGTCAAAATAGTGATTGACTTTTATAAGTGAATGGAAAGAATTGAAACATTCTAAGAACAGTACAATGTAGTATAAATTCTGATGATTGCATACAGCATCCCCAACCAATGCTAGTACAGCTTGCCCCAAAGTTGTGGAATTAAAAGAGGATATACCCTGATGTTTTCTAAAAGCATGTATAATAATAGTACCCAGGTCCTTGGAATTTGGGAAAGCTATGGCACAGGCTCAGTTCTCAAGAATTAACATCATGCAGCAAAATATTGCACACCTGCCCCCATGGGTCTGACCAGTTTTCTCACAAATGGGTACTGCTGGTCACCCATGGGAACAGGCGCGAAGCCTTTGAAGATACAAAGTTTAAGTCCTACTGGTGACAGGAAAACACTCATCTTTGTAAAGAAAGGCATTTACACTTATTTTTACCACAAGCTTATCATACCTGCTTTGTTACATATGTAACCAACAATCCCTATTACTACATTTTTTCCTACTACACAATTTGTTATGAAAAAGCCATTGTTCCATTTTCCAGCCAACGTAGAGGGTTAGAATAATTCCACATTATGAACATTTCCAGAAAGACCCTTTGTGGCCTAGTTCTCTAATTCACAGCTTGGTTCTGGTAATTGACAGCTGACCACATACCAGCCGGGAAAGCAGAACACACTCTTTCGTGTTCCAAGAGGCACGTTTCTCTTCTGGAAGCCGTTGTCATTTCTTTACAAGCTTGGCAGCTGTCACGACTTAGACCAACAGTCACCAAGGGCTTTGTTTCCCCAGAGACTTGTTTTTGCAGAAATGAGGACCTGCCTGAGGCTCTTCTCTGGCCTGTCCCTTCCTGGGTGCACTTCACCAAGTCGTTTCCAGTTTCCTGGTGGTTCTGGCCACCCCCTTCAACCATAACCACCTCACTCCACAGAACGGAAGTGGTTTACATAGGTTTTCCTCCTAGCGGCCTGTGTTTTAAACTTCATACCTGGCCAGGTGCCTGCTGACCTGCTCTGTGGGTAGGATTTTAGAAATGGCCCATAGGGGCACGTACCAGAGATACAACCATTTCTGAGTGATCGAGAAAACTGATTTTCTTTCAACTCATGCATACCCTCTAACAGAAAAGTTGGCTCTCACTAGAAATGATTCAGGTCCATGCTGTTTCTAGCCAATTTCACTGTTTCTCAAATCAAGCCTCAAGTTACGCTGGCCATTGTTTACAAACCTAAGTACCTAGGTGTCCAAAAGGCACAAAGTGTAAAGCTCTACAAAGCACAAATGATCTTATCGTTTCATGCATTAGTCAAGTCAAATTCATGATCAAGCTCCTTCTATAAAATCTCACACTATGAATCTGAAAAGTTGTGAGTCACAGAACATAGGAAATCATAAAAACTATACCCAACTGCCATCTTCTTGCCATGGCAAAAGACTTTCATCATCTTGATCTGGTGGAATAAACTACACTGGCTCTGTGTTTTCTGTGTATTTGTTCTTGTCATTTGTGCATGAGAAACACGTTTGGGACTGTATGATATTCACAGCAGCATGTTTTACCCAGAGGTAAGATTCTTCTTCTAATGCACCAGCACAGTTCAACCAATTATTCTTCTTGCATCTACCCAGTAACCCTGGAGTTATGAGAGAATAAAAGTCATGACAACATGGGTCTGTAGGTCATATGTGCCTAAAATTTGAATGTCCAATGAGGGCAGTAAGATGCAGTAAAACTTGATTCTTTCAGGAGAATGTGAAAAACGCATTTTACCCTAGTTTTTAAAGGCTCTGATGGCCTGTAGATATTCACAATGGCCTTGCAAAAGGCACGCACGCACCTACTCACCCTTAGTGATGAACAATTTATGTAGGGCAAGTAATAAGAAATCTACTTCATTCATTTTGTTCCCTCTGTTCCTCCCAGGCCATACGTGGATCAAAGGGCAGAAAAATGTTGGTGACACTGCAAGATTTTTATCCTACCTGGGAGGCTGGATTAAGATGATTTTCTTATTCATTTGTAGAGGTGACAGTATGGACTATGCTGAAAGATGGGAAATGCTAGGCATCTCCGACAAACCCTAGTTAAACAATGAAGATTGTTTGGAGTGCCAGACCTCTCACCAAGCCCACACACCAGCCCACGCCAACTGGGCACACAGTGCACACTGTCCAGGCCACCATTCAAACTTACCAGGCCACCTAGGAGCTCTGTGCTAGAAAACATCAACCTTTCATCTATTTAAGTGCTGAAGTTTGAAGTATGAAAGGTTCCCTCCCTTAAAGCAGGTTTCGAGAAGTTTATTTATTTATTTATTATCATTTCATCTTAAATGAAAGGGATGCATTTGTACTTTGAGGCACTGCTGGTTTATGTGACTACCCTTTAAAGCACTCACGCTCTCTACTCTTCAAGAAACTGGCTTCCCCTAGCAGACGTAGCCCGGCTGACGGTCCTCCCAATTAAAACCATCCTCCCAGCAATCACCTGCATGTGGTGAACCTGACCATAAAGGCTGCTTAAGAATTTAGCCAATGCACACTTTGTAATTCTCAATCCAACTGTGCTTACTCTCTGTTCCTGGTTTTTTTCTAACCTTAAAAGAGGGGCTCCGGTATCATGCAATAATTAGTCGAAGATATGAAAGTTGTTTAGTGCAAAGTGGTCCTGGACTGCCCATTTCTCTTCCCGTGCCCACTATGCCCACTTCATCTGTGCCACCTCATCCAGTCCAATCTCAGCCCTACCTGGGGCTTTCATTTGTGCTGTTCCTGCTGCCAGGAGCCTTCTTCCCCACCTCCTTGGCCGGACAACTCTTTGGCTTAGAGGTTGAGGTGGGGTAAGCGGTGGTCCCAAACACGCCGCCAGAGCACCTGCTCCTTCCTGTTCCTCACACTCTCCTCCCGTTAATCCCTTTCCTGATGTTTGCGGGAGTATGAGCCCCACGTGCTATTGCCTACCAACACCGAGCACACAACAGGTGTGCACCATCCATTCCAGAAACTCATAAAACATTTATGAAAGAAGAATCAGGCACGGAGATAGTAGTGCTCACCTCTCCTTCTTCAGTCACAAAGCCACAAAGCAATGCGCTAACAGCGAGAAGCACGAACCTGCCTGAGAGGCGGGGGGACTGTGCTCGGGCAGAGCCACAGCCCTGGGTGTTGAAAATTCACTAATGCAGACTGGAATCTGAGCTCTTGTCACTAATGAGCCATGTGGCCTTATGCAAGTCATTTAACTTCACAAGAGTTTTTGTTCCCTCTTCTGTTAAACTGGAACAATCACATCTCTCAAAAATACCATTTTGAGGGGGACACGGAGAGGGCTTTACAACACAGAGAAGACAAGTAGTGATTCTACAGCATCTTACTACGCTGACGGACAGTGACAGTAATGGGGTGTGTGGGGGGAACCTGGTGAAGGGGGGAGTCTAGTAAACATAATGTTCCTCATGTAATTGTAGATTAATAATACCTAAAAAAAAAAAAAAAAGATATATGTAAAAACAAAAAAAAATACCATTTTGAGGATTAAATGGTTAACCAGTAGGGGATCCCACCCAGTAGGCAGTGTGTAGCTGCTGTTCAATAAACACTGGTATTCCTTCCCCTTCTTAGAGTCTAGCCTCACTTTGGGCACACCTGTGACACTGCCAACAAGAAAACAGAACTTTCAGAAATAAACAAAAAGAAAGAAGTGGCAAGAAAAGCACAAGAAAGAAGTACCAGAGTCACATTTAAAAGCAAAAAGATATCTACAAAGGCAGCATAGCTTTAACATACAAGCAAATCGAAGACTTGGCTAAATGTGCTCTTTCCATTTGCGTGAGGGCTGCTTTGGTCGCGGGTGTGAAACCCTGGCCTGCATAATGCCGCCCCGGGCAGCTCTGCTCCCGAGGACACCTGTGGGAGCAGGAGCTGGGGACACAGCGCCACGAGGCCCCTGGCTCTGAACAAATTCCCACAAGTGTCCTTGAATCTGTTAACTAAGCAAAGATGGTTTTGCATCATAGAAAATACAGGCATTGCATATTCAGCCTTGAGGCTTTACTCTTAAAATCACTACAGCCATGGTATAAACATTTTTCTTAGAACACACCTCAGAGAAAGCAGCCACCAAGAGGTGAAAAAATTCAAAAATTAAAATTACTATTCAAACGCTGACAACAGTCATGCATTTGAGATCACCGCTGGGGTTTCTCACACACTCCTCAAAGTTAACATGTCCAGAGTGGAATGCTCCAACCCTCCTAACCCATTCCAGACCTGCCCTTCCCCAGTCCTCCCCACCGCAGTTCCTGGCACTGCCATCCTTCCAGCACCTCAGGCGGAAACCCTCAGCATCGTCCGGGGCTCCTCTCTCTCTCATACCTCAGATTCTACCTACCCACTCAGCTATACTCTTTAAAATGTCTGGAATCTGACCACTTTTCCCTACCCGCAAGTCCCCGCCTTGGTCCAGGCCACAGCCCCTCTCACCAGGAGCACTGGCAATATCCTGGTCCGGCTCCCCCCCCCCTCCCCTCCTTTGCCCCCTACGGTCTACCTTTCATACTGCATCCAGAGTGACAGTGTGACAAGGGCAATCTACCCCTCCCTAAATCCCTACAATAGCCACCCACATCACCGGAAGTAAACTGAAGTTCTCAAGGTGGCCCCCAGGGTCTCGTGCCCTCTGGCCCCAGCACACCCAGGGCTCACCTTGCTGGCGGCCCGCTCCCTCTGCTCCAGGCTCCGCTGTCCCTCTGCCTGCAACCTCCTCTCGGGCACTGATGACTATTTCCTCACCTCCTTCAGGTCTGAGCTCATATCACCTTCTTACAAAGACCTTCCCTGACCTCCTTTGTTACAAACTGCAGCATCCCGAGCATCCCTGTTCCTCCGTCCTTGGTTATTTTTCTCCAGACACATATCATCTTCTAACACCTTATGTAACTTACTCATTTTACTTTGCTTTTCTTTGGGAGTCATCCCCTAAGTGCCCAGAGCACAAGCGCCATGTGTAGCTTATTAGGCACCACATCCCCAGCGTCCTGAACTGTGTCTGGCACACAGCAGCTGCTGGGCTTCGGTCACACGAGCCCACTAAAGCCCCAGGGGGTGACGGGAAGAACAGGCTCTGACTGACTCTGTCCTCTCTCCCTCTCTGTTTTGCCACACCAATCAGTTTTCTAGCTTTCTCAGTATTTTCGCAAGAGACACCACTGCTTCCATAATTTTTCTGACCATTAATAATTATGCCACATGTGTGAACAATTCCATATCCTAAAAAAGCTTATACGTCTGATATATTAAAAAAAAAATTTAACACCACTCCTCACCTTACCCCGACCTGGAAGTCAGTCACAGAAGAGCAAGCAACACCTGCACACTTACCATTTTAGTGCCCCAAGTGTGCATAGCCTAAGCTGCACGGCTACGTTTCCCTAGGGAGTATTTCAAGGAAGCGAAGGGAACATATGCCCGTCCGGGCAGGGTTGCGGGTCCTGTGGAGGCCCCCCCACAGATTAGCAGCAGCAGAACTCTCCGACCAGCCCCAGAGCTGAAGGGCAAGAGAAGGGAGCTGTCGCCGGCTGTCCCAGGTACCCAATACACAAAACCAAGAGGTGACAGCTGTGTGGTATGGCCAGTTTCCATTTTAGAAAATCTCCATTTCTGCTACCTTGAAAATGACTCTGAGGAAATTTCCCTAGACCCACAATTACACTTTTGAGAACCCTGCTCTCTCTTCTAGAGCTACTTCAAATGCATCGTGAGAGACCAATCACTGGGCAATTACAGTGAATACCTACAAAGTTCTCGCTGCCACGAGCCCCCACTCCTCCCAACAGACACACCAAGGCCACACTGCTGAAGTGAAGTAACGAGCCCAAAGTGGCCACTGAGTGGATACCGAGGCCTGCACAATTTTCCAAAATATGAAAATAGAAGTTTTAGAATATAGTCCAAATTGAAAATCCTTAAACCTCTGGCTTCAGATGGCCCGAAAAAGCATGGATCCCTCAGTCATCAACTCATTTGCACTGATGTAGACTGCGTAACTGTGTAGATGGAGTCCTCATCCATCCAACGGCCTGCGGAGCACCTGGCTTCTGGATTAAGTTCTATCAATGATTTACTTGGTGCCCCGAGGCAGTTCTCAGCTTCGCGGCAGCTCGGGGTCCCTATCAGTCAGGCAAACAGGATGGCTCCTGATCCAAAGTCAGGGACCTATGGGGGGAATTACTAACTACCTCTTTGCTGCCTCTTCCAGCAGCTCTTCGCTCCCAAACTCCGAACTGTGGATTTTGCCCAAGGCCATAGTCCAGTAAAGCGGAAAGTGCATCTCAGTCAGACCCACCTGCAGCCAAATGGTAGACCTTCCACTGATGAACCAGTTGAACTTGGAAGAATTTATCCAACCTTGTTGGCCCTTATTGTCCCTTATTTGTAAAATGTGAAAACTAAGAAAATGTGGCCTCATACAGTCACTGGGTGATAAAATGAGAATGTGTGTGCAAGGCCCCCGGGGTTATCATCCGGCACAGAATAACCTCTCTCATCATTCTCATCCTCACCCTCATTTTTCATATGCAGTTCCAAGTGGACTTGGTGAAAGTACACAGTTTCTCTGAACATTCTCTACAATTATCCTACATCCTCAAAATAATTCTCTTTTTTAGTCTTGAAGAGTGCAGTTGAAAAATAACACAAGTGATCATTATAATCACCACCAAACTTGATTAATGGCTCTAACTGCTAATAAAACCCAAGTTACTGAAAAGAAGGGCCAAGCTACACAGACTTAATTAGAGGGTAAGAAACCCATACTAAGGGAAATCTTGGAAAAAGGTGATTTCATGTTGGACCATTTTCTGTGATAAAGGTATAAAATAATGACAGCTAAGTAAACCTGTTTGTGAATGGTGCCAAAAAAAGAGACTTAAAAATAAACAATTTCAATAGCCATAAAATACCCAAAATGCTTCTTTGAGCTCAGGCATCTGGTAGAAGCTTCTTGAAGCTCCTACCCAGCGTTTGCACTGTGAGTACCCACCCCCAACTATGAACTTTCCTGATACTCAGGAAACTTCACAGGGGCAGGCACCAGGCACCCCCCAACACCTGGCACAGTGCCAGGCATACAGAAACGCCCAATCACCATGTCTGCATTGATACATGACTGATTATATAGCCAATCAGATCAGAGTACCATGTCCTCTTAGTGAACCACTCAGCACATCAGGGACATGCCAAGGACCTTCCTCTGCCTGGTCTTAAGACCATCTACTGGTATCTACCATTTTAAGAAACAACTTATGATCTTACTCTGGTTGATGCAGATAAACCATCTGAGGTCTTACATTTCTGATCTATCAGAAACAAACAGGCTTTACTCACCCAGGCCCTCCCCATCACCACTTTATATCAACATTTTAAATCAAACGTTTAAGCCATTAGAGTTTTGGACAAGAAACACTTCGCAAAAACATCATAGCCACCTTGTAGTCCTAGAAGTAGTAGAAGGTGTGTGATAAGTATTTCCTGAAGGTAGGGAAGGTAGGAGGTAGGAAGAGAGAAAACACTCACCCAAGCTCCTGAGCTGCCTCCTCTCATTCAAGTTTTCTAATGACTTACCTATAATCATTACAGCAGCCTAATGAGAAGGTATCTTATATGCCCATTTTACAGATGCAGGAACTGAGGTGTGAAGAGGTTAAATAGTTAACTGATTGTCCTCCACACAGTAAGTTTCAGAACAAAGATTTAAATCCAGACGACATAATCCAGACCTCCACTCAAATACCACCTTATTGTCTGGACACCCAAATCCACATAGGGTAACCTGAAGAAAACCAACCATTAATGTCTTCATTTATGGATTAGGAAATTAAACTCAACTGGCAAGTGACCAGTAAGAAATCACATGCCATCTGAAGGTAATAGATCCAGTGCTTCTGCTTGGTCATTACCCGGGAACCCTAGGAAATCAGGACTCCTGTCTGAATATCATAAGCTTAGGTTACACGCTTTCTATCATCTAACTGGGACCCAGAATTCCCACTGAAAAGACAATAGCAACATCTGCATAGCACTTTATGATTTGTAGGAACAGTTTTACCTGTAATACTTGCCTGGGACACACACACGACAGATAATGTCATCTGCTGTCCCAAACCAGGGGCTCTTGGTGAGTGAAAGGCCCAGAGACACCCTCGGCAGCTCAAAGCCCCCGGGAAAAGGCAACAACGGCAACTTTCAAAGACCACAGTTTCTGCCAACAGTGGTTCCAAAGGAGGACATTTTCAAAT
Organism: Manis javanica; assembly: GCF_040802235.1. Classification (NCBI taxonomy): domain Eukaryota; kingdom Metazoa; phylum Chordata; class Mammalia; order Pholidota; family Manidae; genus Manis; species Manis javanica. The sequence continues at coordinate 112,905,031 of NC_133164.1, forward strand.
GATTATTTTCTCCTCCAGCCTGAAGACATAAGGACATAGCACATTAACTGAAGATACTGCTCATCAATTCTCACGGGGCTCAGCTATTGGAGGAGAAAGCCTCACCATCTTCCGTCTCTGCCCCTCACCATCGCATTTAAAAACCACTGGACAGTATGAGAAAGGCGTCCGCCCGCTGGAACTGTGCTCGCCATCAGGCTACACCGACCGGCTTACTGAACATCTCGGGAGCGTTGGCTAACTAACACTTCCGCGTTTCTTGCCAGAAACAAACCACAGCTCATAAACTGGTATGTTGGCATTACTGAAAGATACCACATAGTGTCCTCAGCACAGAGTTCTCCCCCATCTAGATCACCAGACTTCAAAGAGAAGTGATTTAAAATCTTAGCAGACACAACACCTCTGCAAGGGCTGCACACCGCAACCACCTGGGAAACCTTAAAAAGTACTGATGATCAGGGTCCTCCTGCAGCGGTTCTGATTAGCTGTCCTGGGGTGCCACCTGGACACTGGAATTTTTGAGAGCTCTCCTGGTGACTCTAAGGGGCATCTAAGATTGAAACCCACAGATACAGAAAGTAAGGGGCCACCTGCCTGCTCACATAAAAAGTGACGCACAGGTGCTAATGACCATGAACAATTAAGATTTATTTGATACCATGGGTTTTAATTTTCAGATACAATCTGTCCTCTGCATAATTGAAAAATCCTTATTATTTTCCCCTTGGTCTTCCCTGGCATACCTTGACCAACTTAACCTGGAAATGCAGATGAATGTAAAAATTCAATTTAAAAGTGCTAATGTCTAGGTGGCACTTTGAGGTTTATAAATATATAAATACAAAGTCACATTTATTTTAAGAACTATGAGGTAGGCAAGTGTGTCAGTTTTCTATCGTTGCTGTAACAAGTTATCACAAGTTTAACATGAATTTCTTCTTATAGTTCTGGAGGCCAGATGTCTAAAAAAATGAGTTTCCCTGGGCTAAAGTCAAGGTGTGGGCATGGAGGGGTTTCTAGAGGCTCCAAGGTACAAAGCTGTTTCCTTCTCCTTTTCAGCTTGTACAAGCCACCTGCAGGCTCTGATTCATGGCCCCTTCCCCACACTCCTCTGTCTCCCTCTTACAAGGGAGGACTTGGATATTCTAATATGATGGCCACACTTCCACTGATGCCTTGGGATTTCACATCTCTCCTCCTGTCCCTGGCTTGCACGGAAGATAGGAACCTGGTGCTGAATCATAGCCATTTTAACACTGGGAGAAGGTAAACAAGCCAAGCAAATCTCACTGATAGGCTCATTCATTGCCTGTGTCTGCACTCAATCTGATGTGAAAATGGTGGGGAATAAAAGAAAAATCAATGCACATCAGAATGTACCTGCTATAATACAAGTTATATGATTTTCCTGGACTAAGATAACTCATCATCTCTGTTCCCCAAACTATAAAATAACAGCAAAATAGGGCTCTTAAAGGTCATGTGGAAGAATTCAAACCACCAGAGTATTACATTTTAAATAAGCTAATGTGGTGGGGAGAAGAGAGAGTGCTGGAACTTATTTTGTGGCTTGTGTTCCTGCCAAACCCATGCTCTGAAGCTATCATTTTGTATGATTACAACCAGTATTTGGAATTTCTTTAACAGGCAACATGAATTTCTGATATCTAAGAGTCAGCTTTGGTCACTTATTCAGAAAAGCAAACCAATGCAAAGGCTTTTCAAAAAGGGTTACAGCCTAAGGGAATTCTGGTTTACCAGGAGTCAACCGTAAACATGTAATAAAATTAGGATGTTCTAGTTCACGTGATTCATTATTTTGGAAATAGCATAGCCTCAAAAATAACCTGCCTAACTAAAACAGAGTACACCTGCTAAGTGTTCCTTACTCCTGGCTTCAGTGTGCCCACTCGGTGTTTTCTTAAACCCATGTAGTTAAAGAGCCCTGGGTTCCTGTCCTGACTCCACTATTAACTCACTGTGTGACCTGGACCAGTTACTCAACTGGTCTCAGAGTTCTCGTCAGTTAGGTGAGAGGGCTGGACAAGATGACCTCCAGAAGTTCTGGCTCCAGAAGCTTCCAAAAGATCCATTAATAAATTTACTGGCTGACTTCTATCTGAAATTAGATTCCTATTGAGTTGGTGAGTAAAGTGAAGAAAATGAAGCTGATGTTCATGACGCTTAACAACTAAAAGCTGGGGATACACATAAGCCAGAGACGAGCAGGGTGAAATACACAATGGATCCCTCTCCTGGGAAAGCTACAAAGCCCAAAGCCCCCTGAGAGTGCTCCTACTTATCTGCAGCAGGGTCCTGCATTTTCATGCTGCCTCCAGCACTCAGAGCCTCCCAAGTTCAGGCAGGTGAGGGACAGCGGAGTGGGTGTCAGCCTTGAGACCGGATCCCACAGGGAACATCGTGGCTAGGGCCCTTCTGGCTGCGGAGGGTCCGTCACAGCATTCAAGGTCACTCTGATTCAGGCACGGCTCTTCACTGGAGCTGGACACTGAGTATTTAGGGGACTTCTTGCACCTGTTCTGACTAGGGGTGGGGAAGGGGGTGGTAGAGCAACCTTTGTCCCCTTGAGGGTCTGTAAAATCAGCAATAGAAAAAGAAAATGGATTCACAGAGCTGTTGAGCTCTCTCGAGACCTAGATCCCTGAAGAGCTAGTTCAAGGAAATAAATGTCTTGCTTAAGTGGGAGAGCCCAGAAAAAAACTGGCAGGAAAATTGAGGACTTGCTATAAAACCCATCTTCAAAAAGCCATAATTATCACAATAGTGTCACCTAAGCATTATTTACAAACATCCTTCTTCACAATTCCTCCTCTGCAAGCAGCTCTTATCTAGATCAAGTGCTATTACTCGGGAACAACATTTTAAATTAATTAAGTAGTAAAACAAGAAAAAACCAGCATCTTTCAATCAAAACTCTGGAGTGAATATAATTAAAATACAAGCAGGGGAACAAGCAGACAAGAGAGAGAATCTGACTTTTGACTTCTGTGCCTAACTCCTACTTACCAGCAGTATAATGCGTCAGTCTGCAAACGGTGTGTTGTGTACCTTACTCAGTGTGGACTACCCCCAACACTGCAAGAGAAAGTGTAACGATTCTTCTATTTTGCAGATGAGAAAAATTCATGCAAAGTGGAGGAAATTAAATGATTCACCCCAAGTCAAGTTGCAACAAAACCCACATCCCCAAATTCCTCATTCCAATGCTTCCTCCTGGACAGTCAACACTGTATCCACGTGATGTTATTGTCATGGTGAAACTGAAATAACTTTTATATCAAAAGCTGTCATATATTTTGCTTGGGCCTTGCTTTTGAACACTGAGGGCCTCAGAACACTCTGGTTTAAATTCTGTCAAAATGGAGCAAATTTTCAACAGCCACATAATTGGAATTTTCTCTACAAGCAGAGACAGGCGAGAGAATGCACCTCACAGCCTGGTGTTATTACTGCAGTTCTCCTCCTAACCTGCTATTACTCCTTTCAAATGACCAAGCCTTCTGGGTCATGGCCATGCCCCAGTCGTAGAGGGGCACAATGGAGAAAACAATTCCACACTGCGCTTCCATGTCTTCCAGGCCCTGGCCAGCCATCAAAACTAGGACTGTGAGCCTTTGTTCATGCTATTTTTACACGGTACCATATCACCAAATACCTCTCAGCCTCAGCCCCATTAATCAATAGTCATTTAAAGTAAATTTGTCATGGAAGCATATAAACATCTACATTCAATAGTGTTTTCCAAAATAATGTATTTGCCCTGTGATTATAAAACATCAGATAACTCTGACAATAGCAGCTGACCAGAACAGCTCTGACCTGCACTGAGTTGGTGGGTATAAGTTTAGCTTTACTTGGGGATCTTCTCTGCAATCAAATTTACTGAAATAAATGAAGCAGGACTAAAACCCTGAGAGGGGCTGGGGAGGTGACTGCTGTGTCCCAGCCTGGAGTTGGGTGGCCCCAACCTTCCCTCACAACTGGAATCCCTTCCATGTACCCCGTTTCTGGGTCCAGCCCGAACCTGAGTGGAAACAGCTAGGCAGTTTGGGCACACCCCCTGGGACCCCACCCGAGCCCCCCGACTGCTAGCTCTGCTGCGACTTCCTGCTGAGCTCCTCTGCCTACACTGAAGTCCTTCCTTGATTCCCTGGCCCTCTAGGCCAAACGCTGACTGGACTCGTGGCTGCCCGTCCCTCCCGCAGGCCAAAGTGCACCCCCCTACAGCCCTGTCCCCTAGGACCAGGAGCCTGTCCCTGCGATACTGCTGCCTCTGGAAACATCCCCAATCCCTCCCTCACCCCAAGGGATGCCCCACGGCCCCAGCTCTCCTGGGGCTCCTCCATTTTATCTGGAAGGGGGCTTCTACACAGGGCTCCCACCAGGCAAGTCTAGAGCCCTCCTGGGCCTGGCGGGGCCCCGAGAACAAGACCAGCAGCTCCTCACCCAACCCTCTGCCTTTCAGACGTTCTCCTTACTCAAATACCTCTGTCCAAGCCTAAAATCTCTTTGTGGGGGCAGAGCCACTGAGTGGCTGTCCTCATTATCACCCCTCACTACTTACTTGAGGTCTGCCAGTGGCTTGCATACAACGACCTATTAATTGCCTTGCAGACATCATGATGCAGCAAATTTCACTATTTCCACACAAAGAGAAGCCTGGGATCCCATTTTAATAAGAAATGTGCTTAAGTTCAGTCAGCAAGACTGGGGCAAAACCAGGACTACACTCAGGGTCTCATGGCCTCGTTACTGTGAGAGCCCTCTTTGAGGAAACTCCACGTTACTTACGCCCAGGATTATGTCAATTACCGACGCAGGAGAGCAGAGGAGGCACCTTCTAATCCACACGGGGAATCTGACGTCCCTTGACCATGACCCCATATTATGGACAAGCGCTGGGGCCCCTCGACATTTCAGTGACCTGCACGCACCACTGGGGGGCCGCTGCACTCTTGCCCCACCTCACAGAATGGGACAGAGTATGCATTTACTCAAATTCCCACCTCAGTACTTCGGATGAAAACAATTGTTTTGAATAAAACTGGAAGGACTTTTGTACGTCCCACTGGTTCCATCTAGGCTTCTTGGTTTCTGGCTCTGTTGACTTAAGTGAAATCAGCCACAGAGCATGAGAGGGCTGTTTGGTGCTACTTAAGCTTCAAGCTGCTGCTGAAGTACTGCGTTAACTCTCACCGACCAGGCTCCCAAGGGCCCCACGACACAGCCATCAGAGACACAACGTCACGACCGCCAGTTCTGGAAAGAAGGGGGGCTGCATCCCTGTCCAGGGGGGCCTACGCTGCCCTCTGAAAATGGGCTTGAACTCACAGCGTGAATGAGTACCGAAGGTCCTGTGTGTGTGCAGGAGGAGTGGGGGGCCGTGGGGGCAATCACGTCTCCAGAAAGGTATGTGCATGTCCCAACCACCAGTGCCTTCCAGTGTGGCCCTATTGGGAAGGAGGGTTTTGCACATGTAATTAGTTAAGATGAAGTCATACTGGATCAGGAGGGTCCTTAATCCAAAAGGCTGGTGTCCTTGAAAAGAGAAGAGACGCGTGAGGGGAGGCCATGTGACAGGCAGAGGTGACAGGGACCCTCCTGGGAGCCAGGGAACCGAGCGACAGCAGAAACTGAGGAGGCAAGGAAGGACTCTCCCCTCCAGGCTTCTTGAACTCAGACTTCGAGCCTCCATGAGAGGATAAAAGCCTGTTGTTTTAAGCCATCCCATTTGTGGTACTTTGTTACCTAGGAAATTAATACAAGGGGAAAACAAGCAACCAAGGGATCCCAGAAACCTCTTAACTAGAAGCAGCACTAAATAGGAAAGAGAAAAATACATGGTTGTGCTCAGAACATCTTTCACTGCACAGCCACCTACCTGGTTAACTGGTTAACTGGAGGCAAGGTCCTGAATCCCCCACCAGAACCTTCCATCCCCAAAGGAGCCAGACCATTTAACTCAGGCAGTAAGCAGAGGAAGGAAGGGGGCAGGGCAGGACCTGTAGGAATTGAAGCTTTTTTCTCCCTGTTTTTATACAAACTCCCGCTTCCTCCATCCTGACTTAGTTCCTCCTCCACACATGCTAATAGAAAGGTGGGCATTTCAGATCCATGATCTCATTTACTCTTTACGACCACTTGTGTGGCAGGGAAAGGCAACAGTTATTATCATCCGCATTTTACACAGGAGGAAACTAAGGACTTCCCACAGAGAGAGGACCATCATGGAAAGAACTTCAGTTGACAAAGCAAGAGGCTTTCAAGGAGGTGGAATGGGGGCGGGGATAAAAAACACCCCTAAATTTTGTCTTAAAAAAAAAAAAGTCAAACAAAAGTTCTAGAAACTTTCCACGTCCAAAACAAATCAGATGTGTTGGTCTCGAAAAGTAGTCCCTTTACCTTCTTCATTCATTCAGATAGCATGGCTGGCTGCAGACACAATCTACCAACTCTAATCAGCTTTCCGCATTCAAGCATCTTTGAAGAAAAAAACTGACCACATGTTCCAGGCTTGGAAGCAAGGCCCCAGGCCTTTGTGTTCTATCTCCTTCTGTGCTTTCAAATCTTGCAGCACTCCTGCGCAACCTGTACGTTCCTTCCCCAGCTGTCACCCTGCATGAGGGCCTGTCCTGAAGCTGGACGTTGGAGAGAAGCTGAGGCACCCACAGACCCATGTGCAACAGCCTCTGATGACAGAATGAAGCCATTCTCAGACACCATTTGACAGAAGGAAAGAAGGCAGGGACAGAGTGCGACGGGCAGGTGTCCTAGGAACGGGCACGGTGAAAGGGTTAAGCTGAAAAGTACTGGAGATAAGAAACTTGGGTGGAGAGCTTTGACTCTAATCAGTGGCCTTTTCCATATATTGTAATCTCTCCCCTGTGGAAACACCCAGTCACTGGTCACTGAGAAAACTTGACTTCTTTCATGCCCCCAAACCTGCAGCCAAGGTGTCGGGCACACACCCTTCTGTACTTACCACTAACCACCCTGGGAGTTATATCCGTGAAATGCCGTTCCACATTTGTCAGCTTGAAAATATTAGCCACCACTGAAACAAATTTAAGGTTTCTTTTTCAGTTTTAAACATCTAACATTTCACAATGAATTAGTAGTTCTCTGGGTTTCATAATGTTTAATTCATTAATGATAACTACAGCTTGAAAATTTGAAAGGAAATTGCTTCCAGGACAAAATTAAATGTGAAACTCTAAGCAGTGATTCATGGCTGTTCCTCTCTAAATTACTAATCCATGTGACAAACCTGGTTGGCAGCACGAAAAAGCAGTACTATTTTCCCCCACTGTCTTTATATACTTTGCTGAATTGTTTTGCAAACAGCCTAAACCCAAGTCCCAGATAATCCCCTGCTAGCAGCTTCCACTCTGTTGAGGAATTTAGTGGAGTCTCTGTTGCCTCAGAGAGGGTCATATGAGCTAATACTCTGTACCTCAGAAAAGAGTTTTCTCTACATTCGAGTTTCGACATATAGTCCAATGGATTTTCAAGGAACCTCAATTTAAATGGAAGGAAAATGCCCTAGTATCTGTTCACACCTCCCCAAAGAAACCTGCATAAAACTCTAAAAATGGCAATTTTCTTTGAGTTGGCAAGGCAGGCTAGCCAGCTGAGATTCAATTACATATCTCCCTGTTAGAACAACTGGGCGCTAGAGTAACCACGTTGTCCAAAAAACAAAATACGCTTCTGAAGTTTCATCAAGCCCAGGTTTTTCTGTCTTCTAAAAATTTCTCTGAGGTCTCTTCGCACACCTACTGCCTGGGCTCACACCCCAGGCTAGGGTGGAGCAGCAGACAGGGGTATATTCCTGATCTCTGGAGCAGCACAGAGGACCAGGGTCCCAGGGACACACACCACGGGAACTGCTGCCCAGACCACCCGAAGGTCCTGCCAACTGGGTCCCCCATCTCCTACCTTCCCCTCCCCGACCATCCTCTGGGCTGCTCCTAAATGTAACTCAGATCCCCACCAGGCCTCGGGAGTGCTACTCCATGCCAGGGCTTCACAGGGTGACTCCCTGATCCTTGGGACAATGCAGAGAAGGCACCTTACTGTCCCCGTATTGCAAAGTGAGGGAGCGCAGCCAACGCATTCAGAACCCCTGCCAGGGTTATTTACAGAGCAGGTGATGGGCAGACCAGGATTCACCCTCACACTTTCTGCCCCGTTTCCCACGCCTAGTACCATCTGCTCACGCCACACCACAGCTCTGGATATTCGACTAACTCCTTATTATCAACAGAGGGGAGCCCACACACCCAGCAGGGTCTACGGGGCCTCTGGTGATTGACATGTTCAGCCTCATCTGACCTTCCGCCTTTTCTCCTTCTGCCCCCAACTCTGGCTTTTCCAAACTACACACCTGCCCCTCCCTCTGCCTCTGCTCCAGGCAGGGTTTCTGGAACCTTCGGATGAGTCTTCTCCCTCCCCTGTGCTCCTTCAGCGCCTCGCTTGCCCCAGAAGTCGACCATTCACTACTTTCTATTGATAATGGGGGCACACACACGTCTCCCCCTCCAGTCTGTGCCCTTCTCCAAGGCCACAGCTTGGGCTTTTCCTTGACCTGCCCCCATGTCCCACAGCCTGGTAAGGCCAAGGTAAGATGGTCCTTAACCTTTGGAACTAAGGCATGTGCTGTGGCCAATCACACGGACACACACTGAAAAAGCAAAAACAAAATCAAACAACCGACTCTGACGCTTGGCCCAAACTGACTACTCAGGTTCCTTTAAGAGTGGAATAAGGAGATGGGGAGGGTTTATGTGCACTGTTTAAAGCTCTGCCAGTCCGGAAACATTTTCCCCACCAAACGATCAAATGTGGCATCCAGGTGAAGGGAGAACACTTAGATATCCGGTCACTAGCTGACGGCCTTATGAAGCAAGCCTGGTTCAGATTTAAAATCGGGCTGGACTGCCCCTGCACCCGTGTTACCACTCAGCACCCATTCCTGACTGTGAACTTGGTGTCAAATAAACCCGATACCATCAGCAATGCAGCATGAAAGGCAAAGATCACTACTGCAATCCACGGTGATCATTTAAAAGGCAAATAATGCTCCTAAATCCCAATAAATGGTTTCAAAAGTGCACGCGAGTTCTCTGAGGAACCCGAGGTACTATAAAAATACACAAACATACATAAAAATACTACTGTTAAGTAAATTTAACCTTAAACTAGTATGCTAGCTACAACAAATGATACATTAAAATCAATTTTGCTCACCTTCTGAGAACGTAATGGGGGAAGGGGGAATTTGGATGCCCTGGTGCCTCTTTCACAAAACCTACCAAGGACGTTCCTGCTAAGGAGTGGGACTGGGCTTTCCCTGTCTCCCCCAGTCACTGTCCTCGTGGCCAGCACTGGCACTCAGAACAAGCTGTTGACTGGAGGTTGGCCTTAAGTATTGCTGTAAGCTTGTAACACATATCTGTGTTATGTTCAAGGGTGTTTCTCTCAGGAAAAAGCATTTAGAAAATATTTTCCAATATTTCTCTTTTCCAACCAGTTTATTCACTATCTCAAGAGCAGCCACACCTGCTCAGTATCAGCTCACACACCACAGGACAGAGATGAGTACAGCCTGGCCACTGTTAGCCGGGCCTGCAGGGCACTTATCACACTGGGAATGCAGGAAAGCCACTTCAGGTCAGAATGGTGAGGCTAAGCAGGGCTTTAGGCACAACCTCAAAGTCGCCCACTAAATGAATGAAAAGTGTAAGTCTGTATTTTGCCTCGCAGTTATGCAGAAAAACGCAAAGCAGCAAAAGTGTGTAGGGAAGTCGGGCAAGCATTACGAAGGCAACTGCATGAAAAGGTTGGCAACCGTCAGAATTCTTCACAAAGGACTTCAGAGCAGACTGCTAAAGAATAGCCTATACTTGAGGTTCTTAGGGTTCCCACTTCAGTGACTACACAGAAGAACTGAAAAATAGCATTTTTAAGAACACAGGTCTTTCATAAGCATCTGAGGTTCTTAGAAAAGATTTTTCGAACATTTCAAACATCTTGCAGGTAATCTTGTTTGTTTTATGAGTATCCTATGTTCTCCATTTCTTTGTCAGTAGGACTAACCTCTCTTTACCAATTCAACCACTACAAAACTTTATTAGTGAAGTCCAGCAAAATAGGAAATGCCCATTATATGATGATAGAAAGATGAAATGAGGGAGTTTATAAGCAGGTGTACTTTAGAAACCCTGACAGTAAAGTATAATTAGGATTGCACTTGGATGTTCTGATACACTTACACGTTGAGCCTGTTCATTTTGAATTCAATCAATGATGGGCAAGCCTACCAACTCAAGGTAGGCATCCCCACATACTTGCCATATCGTGTCTTTGCATTTCTCCCAAATTTCACCCTTTCTTGGAAAAAAATCATTTGAAAATACTGTTTTACTGGACCCACATTTAACACTAATCCTGTTTTTAGGATTACAGAAGCTGGAGGGCAGGTGGAGTATAGAAAGCACAGCAGGAAACCTTTGGGGCCAAATTCCTCTGCAGCCCGGTGGGCGTGGCCTATGCATGACGCCAAAGATAGGCTTTACTGATCACAGGGTCTGAGGGCGGGATTTGTTGTTGTAAACATACACAAACAGGACATTGAAAAAAGTCTTCACGTCATAAGTTTTGTCTCCTTGTGTCTCCCACGTGGCTTTTTCTACCAAGTGTGAGACAGCTCCGGTTTTCATCTACCCAACGAAGACAAGGTGGAGGAGACCACGCCTTCCACCCAGGTTCCCACCCTCTGTCCCTGCCCCTTGGCCCCGGGCAGAGGGCTCACCCCTCTTTCAGAAAAGACTTCAAACCCCTGCCACCTCCATCGCTCCCAGTCCAGGCCAGTGTCTGCGTCTGGCCAAGTTCGACCCCAATCCCACCTCTTTAGACTGTGCTCAGGACACCACTGTTCTCTCTCTCATTTTTTTAAGGATGTGGAAAAAAGAAGAGCTCTTTGAAGGTTAACCAAGGAAGAGAAAAGGATCAAAGTCCTATTGTCCTACCAGCGTGTTTGGTACTTCACTTCTTCAGATACAAGAAACAGAAAAGCGGGGCCACCTCCACCTAAGACAAAACGGTCCCGTTTCAAGTGAGCGCCCCTCCACGTGTGCCTCCTGCCCTGTTTTTGATGCTCACCTTACCCTCCCACCCCCAGGTCTTGGCGGAGTCATCTGCCTAGACACTGTTACGAGTTGTGGCCTTCTTTTTCACAGTCTCACCATCAGACCCCCACCCCCAACTTCCCAGAGGGGTTGGCAGGTACCTGATTCAGATGATTAGTTACTACACCCTTAGGGGGCGAATGCCTGACCCTTCACAGGGGCATTCACTTTTTGGCAAAGGCCTTGCAGACATAAATTCCAAAAGTTAAAGAGAAAGGGACTAATTAATATTGGATTGTCTACATACCACTTTCAGACCTCAGACACATCATTTAATTTTGCTGGGCCTGTCTCCAGTTCCTACCTCAGACTGTTGTTCTGAGAATTAAATGAGCTAACGGATACATAATACTTAAAACAGCACCTAGCATCTTGCAAGGGGTCTATGCACATCAGTTATCACTATTAACCTTCACCATGACCTTCTGAGATAGGTACTGCTGGTCTCATCTTCCATGAGGACAGAGTAAGCTGCTAGGAATCACAAGGCTGATAAATCAACTTAGAGTTTAGCTTAGTTGACTCCAGAAATGGGTCCTGGAATACGGAGGCCAAACTTCCCACACCAGAAATGGAGACTCCATAGAATAAAGATGACTGATACTTCTTTATTTCTTAAAAAATTTATGACCAGAGACAAAAATATTGCAATGACCTTGGATAAAGTCTGGTTTAAAACTGAATTAACGCTGGGCAGTCTAATTCTTAATCTCCAAAATATTCCTGAAAACTCACCATTTCCCATTATATATTACAAATCCATGATTAGGCCTTCCTCCTTTCTGGATAGTTCTACAATTGAAAAGCATTCACTATGATATTAAAGCAGACCTCCCTCAAAATAAACTCATTATTCTATACTTCCACAGTTTTTGTCATGGCTATAATTACTACCATCACGATTTCAGCAGCTATTTGTTGCACTAAATTTCCAGATGAATTTCTGGTGTAGAAGCAAAATAGTCACAATAAGATAATTCATTACAACTTATTATGACTAGAGCACAGAGTGACTGAAATTAAAACTCTGCAATTTTTAGTATTTCATTTTAAATATCATGTTTCTTTGTAGCCAGCAAATGATGTCTAGAAAGATGCTTACTGTTAGTGTATTTTGTTTCTAATAACAGCATCTTCCTTTTATTGGTACTGTTTAAGAACTACTCCTGCAAAGTTTTGAAAGACCCCTGTATTGTAATTGGCTCACACACAAATGCCACCACTGCTCAAATGTGGGGTTTCCATCCCAGGTTTTGTAGCACAACTTGAGCAAGCTCCTAAACCTCTCCTGTGCCTCAGTTTTCCTGTCCAAATAAATGGGGATAAAAGCAGAACCTACTCCTAAATTACCGTGAGTGCTAAATTGGGTAATTTATCTAGAGCTTCATAAAATGCTTAGGATTTAGCCACTGCCAAGTACACATTAGCAATGATTTCTTCAGCTTATATACTCAATGCTATTCAATGTTTAAAATTTTACTCAAAATTTTGCAATCTCCATCCTTAATAACAAGTAGGCCTCATGTCTTACAGTGGCAAGATTACTGCCATCATTTGCTTCCTTTTCTGCCTACATACTAAACCTTGATTATCCAAAAGTCATTAGAACATCAGTCTTCCTAACAGTCTCTAAAGGAATAAGAGTTCTTTCTCCAAAACCCAAAGAAAGTGGACTTGTTTTCTGAGGAAATGGAACAGGCCAGAGTACAGGACAACAGATTCTAACTAATCAGTTCTAATTACTAGGAGTTTTTTTTGAGGCTGATAGAGATGTGTTAGTAAACAAACCTCAATAAAGGACAATTAAAGCCTCTCTGCTCCCCAGAGTATTTTTACTAATCTAGCTTAACACCTGTGGTTGTGTTCTGTTTATTCATGACCATCCCTCATACCACAGTAAGTGAATGGTCTGATTAATTTTAGAAATATAAAAGTTAATTCCAGGCTTCTACTCATGTTTTATCCATTTGGGCTCTCAGTATATTTTGGTTCCTGAAAACCTATGCCTTACAAAAAACCAAGGCAAAACTACAGATGAGGTGCCCCAATGTGACTTTCACAGCGCATTAACTTCACTCACAAGAACTGATCAAGATAGTCAATATGTTTTTAAATGGTAGACAAGTAGAAACTAAGCCAATGGTGACAACAAGCACATTATCCTTCTGATTGCCCATACAAGGTTCAGCTGCCCAGATGCAGTGCCCCCACCCCAACCAAGAGAAAAGAAAACTTCCTAATGACATACAGCCCTTAACCAACCAGTAGCATGAAGATACTATATCCAAAATAGTATGAGGGATATAAAAAAACATTAGACCACAGAAGTCTTCACAGAGATTGAGAATCAGACATAAGTCACAGTTTCCAACAACATTTACTGGTGAAAAAAAAGTAAGTGGGTTACCTGGGGTGCAAGGTACCCAGGGATGAATAAGGCAGGCCAGCCCTCAAAGAGCCCACAGCTATCCCCAAGTCAGTAGCTGGCCATCCCCAGGACCTACACAATAGGTCATTCTCAGCTGCAATCATCAGAAATCCAGAGATGGGATTTGAGCAGCGTGTTAGAGGAAAAGTTAGGATTTGACTAGGATGGAGGAAAAAAGGAAGAATAGGGATCCTAAAGGAACCCACAGAAGAAAGCAGGCCAGGGGCTATCTAGGGGCTGGTGGGTAAGCCACTCAGATGAGCAGAGTGTGGTCCAACCAGATATCCAGTATTTTAGGGAGGGTCCCATATGGAACATATGTCTGTAAAACATTTTAGCTACTTACTTTAAGGCTAGGAGAAATCACACAAAAAAATTGGGGAATAATATAAATTAAGCTACACTATGATGTGAAGTCACATATTTTAGTTTTCAATACAAGCAAATGTCCTCTGCTCCAGAGAACAATTTTTCTTTGTTCCTACCACCCTTTTCACAAATGTGTTTTCACAGCCAGCTCTCAGAGGCTCTCTCTCCCACGTGGGAACCTCAGACTCTTAATGACCATCCGGATGACGATGACCTTTGAAGATACAGCACTCACCTTCTGCTAAATGCCACTTCCAAAGTGAACTCTTGACTTCTCGTGTTCTTTGTAATTTTCTATTTGTTACCATTATTCACCCAGTATCTCAAACTGGAAACCCTGTTTACCTCCCACCTCTCATTCAATAGGTCTCCAAAATTCTACTGATTTTGTCTCTTGAAAGTCTCTGGCATTCACACATCCTTTCCATTCCTGTGGCCTTCTCCCTGGAGTTCAGGTCTTTTCAACATCTTCTCTGGACCCCAACTGGCCTCCCCACCTTTCTCCTTTCCTGCTCCAATCTACACTGACTGCTACCAGATTAAGCTTCCAAAGCTCATCTTCATACCCATGTCCTTCCAGCCCCCAAACCACCAATGGCTTCCTGCCAAATAAATCCCAAAGTCCCCTTCCCACCAATCATTCTAATCCTTTTCCTACTCGTCCAGCTCACATACTCCATGCCCCAGTCATAGAGCATGTCTTGTTGTACAGAAGACAAGTCCCACCTTCCCCTACCACCTTGTGGCTGCTGGAATGCCACTCCACCTGCCCACATGTCCAGATTACTACCCACCTTCAAGACCATCATCAAAATCATCAAAGGCTCTTCTTCCATGAAGCCAGCCTAAATCCTCTGGCAGGAAGTAATCCTTCCCTCTTGGAATGCCAGCACCACTTCTAATATCACCTGGCATTTGAGCTCTTTGTGTACATTTGAGCTCTTACTCCTATAGGGCCAACCTCCTAAAGGAGCAATGTCCACACAGAAATAATGAAACCGATGTGCTAAGATAGTACTTTCTTACAAAGAAGCATTGTCCCAAGAGTTATGTTTGACATAAGAGTATCAGCTGATAGCTGAATTGGAAAATTAAGCTCAACCCAAGCAAAATTAAAGCAATAATATTAATAACTCTTTTTAATCAAGGTATACAGATGCTAATTGTTGTCATGAAAATAAAGGATATCTCAGAGAAAGTGAGTCTTCTCAACGGAATGAAAAACCTGAAGCAGCAGCATACAGAGCGGCATATAGCATCAGTTCTGGAGCCACTGCTGGTAGGGTTCTAATCCCAGCTCTGGCATTTCTCACTTTGTCACGTTGGGTGAGTCATTTAGCCTCTCTGTGCCTCAATTTTTTTGTGAATAGGCAAATGAAATGGAGACATTAACAGTACCTTCCCCTTCAGACTGTTGGGCGACTCATGAACATAGTGTATGTAAAAACACTTAGAGCAGGCACATAACTAGTGCCTCTCTGTTAACTAGTCTTACTCCCATTGCAAAAATGTTTTATATGGGGGGAAAAAAACACAAGAATCAGATATTTTATAGTTAAGATGCCTAGCAGAATTCTTACTAGAAGAGAGGCTTTAAGATCTTAGTCATCAAGCTGGATTTGCTCTATTTCCTGACAGGGATTCTTTGACTGACTGACAGTTTGGGTGAAATTCACTGGGGGTGGCTCTTTGCACAATGGATTGAACACTGTGCGGAGCAGGCACCAAGACCACTGGATCAAACACAAAGCTTTCGGCCACTGAAGGGCTCACCCATGAGCAGCCATTGTCTCCACAAACCAACCCTCTGTCGCCATCCAGACAGGTGCCGAAAGAAACCATCTGACTGATGCATTTTCACCAGCAGCTCTGCATAGACACAAACACAGAGAGAATTAATTGCTGCAGAAGAAATCTAGAACTATGACTGAACTGGGTCTGTAAGCAAGCTTTTGGGTTCAGATTTTTTAAGGACACTAATCCACTGTCATTCAGCTGGGCTAAGCATACATGAATCCCTCTCAACGTCATCACATCATACAGTGATTTATTTACTAATGGTGCGGGGAACAGCTGTGACCATAGGGTATCAACATCTGTCATTTTCCCCCCACAATGTTAAAATGCATTAAACATGAGCTGCCACAAATGTCCCAATTTGAATTTGCATTGTAGACACATATTCATACACAGTGAAATGAAAACTTCTGGGACAATGGATGCTTTACTACTTTTTACTAAAATGATTTATAGCTCCAAGCTGCTTACTATTAACATATCAGAATTATTACAGTAGTGGAATAACAAATTCACATTTATCATCATCTTGTTTTCTGATAAAATATAGAAATTAAAAGAATTACAGCAATAAAAGTAATGCTGCAAAAAACAACAAAAAAATCTGTTCTTTACCCAAGGTTGGAATGTCTGTTTTTACTCTGGATACTAGCATGGCTGCTTTAGCCAGGTCTCTTCAGCCCAAGTGTCAGGGAAGGTTAGGCAGGGTAGACTGACTACCAAAATAAATACCCCCAAATCTCACTGGCCTAATGCAGCAATGGTTTAATGTCTTCTTCACACTGCATTTCCCTGCAGCTGTGTAAGGGAGGCTCTGCCCCACACAGTCGCTCAGGCCCCAGGGTCCTTCCATCTATGGCTCCATCATACCCTAGAGCTTCAATTCTCCTTCACCCCATGCAGCTGGCCAGCAGACCAGAAAGAAAACTAATGTGGAAAAGACATCCCCACTCTTAACTGACTCTCATTTCCACACACATCCTGTTAGTGAGAACTAGTCCCATAGTCCCCCCTAAATGCTGACAGTGGTCTAGTCCGTGGTTTTTCATCTGGAGGCAATTCTGACTCCCAGGGGACACTGGCCATGTCTGACATTTTTGTTCTTACAATGGATCAACTGGCATCAAGCGAGCAGAGTCCAGGGATGCCACTAAACATCTGACAGTGCACAGGACAGTCTCCCCACAAAAAAAGAATTCTCTGGCCCCAGATGTCAATGTTGAGATTTTGGTAAGTACCTAGCCAGTCACCACAATCATATAATATGTCAATGCTCAATTCTACCACCATTTTTCACTAACATACACTCTGATGGATCCCAACAAATCCACGTATGGATGGCTTGTTCATTCATTGGCTTATTCATTCCCCCATCCCTTCATCCAAACTCCTAAACAAGACAAGGTCCCTAAGTCAGAGAATTCAAAACTGTACAGGTAACCATATACCGAATTATCACAAACAGGGGTTAGTGGGAATAAAAAGAACAAATGGAAGGAAATTAATGCTGTCTGAGAAAGTTGGAAGAGAATCACAAGGGCAGGTGAAATGGGAAGGCAGTCATGAAGCGTATACTCACAGCTTTCCATCAAGATACTATGGTGGGGGTTTTCCTGGAAGGGAGTGAGGGGAGAGGGCAGGAAGAAAAGGTGTTGTTCCAGGAAAAGAGAATACACAAAGGAAAGGCATATGACGAATATGATCTATTCCCCCTTGGTACGGGGGAAAACAGGAACTAGGGGAGGAAGAGTGTAAGAAAAGGTATATTGTTTGAACATATTTTTTAGTAATGTATTCATGAGACTCTTAAGCTTCCAGTTATATACACTGGCTTTCAGTCATATGGCCCTTCAAGAAATAATTCACACCACCAGACTTCATAGAAATTTGTAAGCCCAGGGCAAAGCTCAAGTAATGGCTGGAAATCTCACTGCAAATTTCCCAAAGGAACTGGTCACTGACTCTTTCAAATCACACTGCCTCAAAGTCAACATCAAACTGATTCAGGCAGATGGTTGACCAAAATTCTCCATCTTTGTTCCCAAAGATAGGACAGTACAGAAGTCAGATATCTTCCTAAATTGTGAGTTATACTGAACCTTTTTTTTTTTTTTTTTAAGAGTTTTCACTTCTTCCAATCCCTAATCCCAGAATGTGGCCCCCAGGCTGTGGTTAAGAACACAGACTGCCCAAGTTCACTATCTGGGCTCTGACATAAACTCAAGTGTGACATTGGACAAGTCACCTAACTTTCCAGGATCTAATGTCTCCCAGATAACATGCTGAAAGCATTTAGCCCTGCATCTGAAGCGCATAATAAACACACTCTGTAATATTTGCACTAGAGTTCTCTTCCCCAACCCCCAAAACTGTCTTTCAGTTGTTTTTTAGTACATTGTGGAATCCAACATAATGTGGGAGGTAAGACATCTGATAAGCTTCCATGTCATTTTGTAGAACATGTATTATTAATAACAACTTCAATTTGTTTTGGGCAAGATGCTTTTCATTATGAAGCCAGTATCACCATGTAAACAACAGTTGTCCTTGATTCTGGAGCTAAACTTGAACTTAAAAACCACACTCTAGGGGCGGAGCCAAGATGGCGGCGTGAGTAGAGCAGTGGAAATCTCCTCCCAAAAACACATAGAGCTATGAAAATATAACAAAGAAAAATCTTCCTAAAATAGAGACCACAGGACACAGGACAACATCCAGACCACATCCACACCTGCAAGAACCCAGCGCCTTGTGAAGGGGGTAAGATACAAGCCCCAGCCCGGCGGGACCCGAGCGCCCCTCCCCCCGGCTCCCGGCGGGTGGAGAGAAACCGGAGCGGTTTTTTTTTTTTTTTTTTTTTTTTTGGCGAGCGCTTTTTGGAAGCCTTAGAGGGACGGGCCCCCGTTGCTGGGGAGGCAGGGTGGCGGGACCGGTGAGGAGGTGCCTGGGAACGGCGCCGGAGGACAAAGAATATCCCGCGTTTCTCCCTGCGAGACCTGGGGGCGGGT
This sequence comes from Manis javanica, assembly GCF_040802235.1. Lineage (NCBI taxonomy): Eukaryota > Metazoa > Chordata > Mammalia > Pholidota > Manidae > Manis > Manis javanica. The sequence continues at coordinate 112,923,846 of NC_133164.1, forward strand.
GCCTGAGACCGGTGCCTGAGGACGGAGGAGGTCGCGCGTTTTTCCCCCTTTTTTTTTTTTCTCTTTTTGGCGAGCGCTTTTTGGAAGCCTTGAAGGGACGGGGACCCCAGTGCTAGGGAGGCACGGTGGCGGGACTGGTGAGCGGGTGGCTGGGACCAGCGCCTGAGGACAAAGAATATCCCCCGTTTTTCCCTGCGGGACCGGTGGGCGGGTGCCTGAGACCGGCACTTGAGGACAGAGGAAATCGCGCGTTTTTCCCCTTTTTTTTTTCTCTTTTCTGCGAGTGCTTTTTGGAAGCCTAAAAGGGACAGGGACCCCGGTGCTAGGGAGGCAGGGCGGCGGGACTGGTGAGCGGGTGCCTGGGACCGGCACCTGAGTACAAAGAATATCCCGCATTTTTCCCGGTGGGACCGGTGGGTGGGTGCCGGAGACCAGCACCTGAGGACTGAAGAAATCGCGCGTTTTTCCCCTTTTTTTTCTCTCTTTTTGCCGAGTGCTTTTTGGAAGCCTTGAAGGGACAGGGACCCCGGTGCTAGGGAGGCAGGGCGGTGGGACTGGTGAGCGGGTGCGTGGGACCAGTGCCTGAGGACAAAGAATATTGAGCGTTCCTTCCCTGCGGGACCGGTGGGTGGGTGCTTTTTGGAAGCCTTGAAAGGACAGGGACCCTGGTGCTAGGGAGACAGGGCAGCAGGACCAGTGAGCGGGTGCCTGGGACCGGCACCTGAGGAAAAAAAAAAAAATCGCGTGTTTTTTCTTTTTTTTTTCCTTTCTGTTCCCTCTCTCATTGTTGCTGTTGTTGTTTTGGTTTGGAGAGTGCTTTTTGGAAATCTTAAAGGGGCAGGACAGGTCACTTAGACCAGAAGCAGGGAATCTGGGGATCTCTGGGCACTCTAACCCCCTGGGCAGCAGGGAGCACAGAGGCCCCTTACGGAGATAAATAGTCTCCTGGCTGCTCCCCCTCTAACGGGGCTCCACCATTTTGGAGGAACAGCCCCAGCCAGGCCAAGCCCACAGCAACAGTGGAGATAAACCCCAAAGCAACTGGGCAGGAAGCAGAAGCCCTGTCTGCGCACAGCTGCCCAGCACAAGCCACTAGAGGTCGCTATTCTCCCAGGAAAAGGCTACAAACCAACAAGAAGGGAAGCTCTTCCAGCGGTCACTTGTACCAGCTCTGCAGACTATCTCTATCACCATGAAAAGGCAAAACTACAGGCAGACAAAGATCACAGAGACAACACCTGAGAAGGAGACAGACCTAACTAGTCCTCCTGAAAAAGAATTCAAAATAAAAATCATGAACATGCTGACAGAGATGCAGAAAAAAATGCAAGAGCAATGGGATGAGATGCAGAGAAAAATGCAAGAGCAGTGGGATGAGATGCAGAGAAAAATGCAAGAGCAGTGGGATGAAGTCCGGAAGGAGATCACAGATGTCAGGAAAGAGATCACAGAAGTGAAACAATCCCTGGAAGGATTTATAAGCAGAATGGATAAGATGCAAGAGGCCATTGAAGGAATAGAAGCCAGAGAACAGGAACGTATAGAAGCTGACATAGAGAGAGATAAAAGGATCTCCAGGAATGAAACAACACTAAGAGAAATATGTGACCAATACAAAAGGAAAAACATTCGTATTATAGGGATACCAGAAGAGGAAGAAAGAGGAAAAGGGATAGAAAGTGTCTTTGAAGAAATAATTGCTGAAAACTTCCCCAAACTGGGGGAGGAAATAATCGAACAGACCATGGAATTATACAGAACCCCCAACAGAAAGGATCCAAGGAGGACAACACCAAGACACATAATAATTAAAATGGCAAGGATCAAGGACAAGGAAAGAGTTTTAAAGGCAGCTAGAGAGAAAAAGGTCACCTATAAAGGAAAACCAATCAGGCTAACATCAGACTTCTCAACAGAAACCCTACAGGCCAGAAGAGAATGGCATGATATACTTAATGCAATGAAACAGAAGGGCCTTGAACCAAGGATACTGTATCCAGCACGACTATCATTTAAATATGATGGTGGGATCAAACAATTCCCAGACAAGCAAAAGCTGAGGGAATTTGCTTCCCACAAACCACCTCTACAGGGCATCCTACAGGGACTGCTCTAGATGGGAGCACCCCTAAAAAGAGCACAGAACAAAACACACAACATATGAAGAAGGGAGGAGGAGGAATAAGAAGGGAGAGAAGAAAAGACTCTCCAGACAGTGTATATAACAGCTCAATAAGCGAGCTAAGTTAGGCAGTAAGATACTAAAGAAGCTAACCTTGAACCTTTGGTAACCACGAATCTAAAGCCTGCAATGGCAATAAGTACATATCTTTCAATAGTCACCCTAAATGTAAATGGACTTAATGCACCAATCAAAAGACATAGAGTAATAGAATGGATAAAAAAGCAAGACCCATCTATATGCTGCTTACAAGAAACTCACCTTAAACCCAAAGATAAGCATAGACTAAAAGTCAAGGGATGGAAAAACATATTTCAGGCAAACAACAGTGAGAAGAAAGCAGGGGTTGCAGTACTAATATCAGACAAAATAGACTTCAAAACAAAGAAAGTAACAAGAGATAAAGAAGGCCACTACATAATGATAAAGGGCTTAGTCCAACAAGAGGATATAACCATTCTAAATATATATGCACCCAATACAGGAGCACCAGCATATGTGAAGCAAATACTAACAGAACTAAAGAGGGAAATAGACTGCAATGCATTCATTGTAGGAGACTTCAACACACCACTCACCCCAAAGGATAGATCCACCGGGCAGAAAATAAGTAAAGACACACAGGCACTGAACAACACACTAGAACAGATGGACCTAATAGACATCTATAGAACTTTACATCCAAAAGCAACAGGATATACATTCTTCTCAAGTGCACATGGAACATTCTCCAGAATAGACCACATACTAGCTCACAAAAAGAGCCTCAGTAAATTCCACAATATTGAAATTCTACCAACCAATTTTTCAGACCACAAAGGTATGAAAGTAGAAATAAATTCTACAAAGAAAACAAAAAGGCTCACAAACACATGGAGGCTTAACAACATGCTACTAAATAATCAATGGATCAATGAACAAATCAAAATAGAGATCAAGGAATATATAGAAACAAATGACAACAACAACACTAAGCCCCAACTTCTGTGGGATGCAGCGAAAGCAGTCTTAAGAGGAAAGTATATAGCAATCCAGGCACACTTGAAGAAGGAAGAACAATCCCAAATGAATAGTCTAACATCACAATTATTAAAACTGGAAAAAGAAGAACAAATGAGGCCTAAAGTCAGCAGAAGGAGGGACATAATAAAGATCAGAGAAGAAATAAACAAAATTGAGAAGAATAAAACAATAGCAAAAATCAACGAAACCAAGAGCTGGTTCTTTGAGAAAATAAACAAAATAGATAAGCCTCTAGCCCAACTTATTAAGAGAAAAAGAGAGTCAACACAAATCAACATAATCAGAAATGAGAATGGAAAAATCACGACAGACTCCACAGAAATACAAAGAATTATTAAAGACTACTATGAAAACCTATATGCCAACAAGCTGGAAAACCTAGAAGAAATGGACAACTTCCTAGAAAAATACAACCTCCCAAGACTGACCAAGGAAGAAACACAAAAGTTAAACAAACCAATTACAAGCAAAGAAATTGAAACAGTAATCAAAAAACTACCCAAGAACAAAACCCCGGGGCCGGACGGATTTACCTCGGAATTTTATCAGACACACAGAGAAGACATAATACCCATTCTCCTTAAAGTGTTCCACAAAATAGAAGAAGAGGGAATACTCCCAAACTCATTCTATGAAGCCAACATCACCCTAATACCAAAACCAGGCAAAGACCCCACCAAAAAAGAAAATTACAGACCAATATCCCTGATGAACGTAGATGCAAAAATACTCAATAAAATATTAGCAAACAGAATTCAACAGTATATCAAAAGGATCATACACCATGACCAAGTGGGGTTCATCCCAGGGATGCAAGGATGGTACAACATTCGAAAATCCATCAACATCATCCACCACATCAACAAAAAGAAAGACAAAAACCACATGATCATCTCCATAGATGCTGAAAAAGCATTTGACAAAATTCAACATCCATTCATGATAAAAACTCTCAGCAAAATGGGAATAGAGGGCAAGTACCTCAACATAATAAAGGCCATATATGATAAACCCACAGCCAGCATTATACTGAACAGCGAGAAGCTGAAAGCATTTCCACTGAGATCGGGAACCAGACAGGGATGCCCACTCTCCCCACTGTTATTTAACATAGTACTGGAGGTCCTAGCCACGGCAATCAGACAAAACAAAGAAATACAAGGAATCCAGATTGGTAAAGAAGAAGTTAAACTGTCACTATTTGCAGATGATATGATACTGTACATAAAAAACCCTAAAGACTCCACTCCAAAACTACTAGAACTGATATCGGAATACAGCAAAGTTGCAGGATACAAAATCAACACACAGAAATCTGTAGCTTTCCTATACACTAACAACGAATCAATAGAAAGAGAAATCAGGAAAACAATTCCATTCACCATTGCATCAAAAAGAATAAAATACCTAGGAATAAACCTAACCAAGGAAGTGAAAGACTTATACTCTGAAAACTACAAGTCACTCTTAAGAGAAATTAAAGGGGACACTAATAAATGGAAACTCATCCCATGCTCATGGCTAGGAAGAATTAATATCGTCAAAATGGCCATCCTGCCGAAAGCAATATACAAATTTGATGCAATCCCTCTCAAATTACCAGCAACATTCTTCAATGAATTGGAACAAATAATTCAAAAATTCATATGGAAACACCAAAGACCCCGAATAGCCAAAGCAATCCTGAAAAAGAAGAATAAAGTAGGGGGGATCTCACTCCCCAACTTCAAGCTCTACTACAAAGCCATAGTAATCAAGACAATTTGGTACTGGCACAAGAACAGAGCCACAGACCAGTGGAACAGATTAGAGACCCCAGAAATTAACCCAAACATATATGGTCAATTAATATTTGATAAAGGAGCCATGGACATACAATGGCAAAATGACAGTCTCTTCAACAGATGGTGCTGGCAAAACTGGACAGCTACATGTAGGAGAATGAAACTGGACCATTGTCTAACCCCATATACAAAGGTAAACTCAAAATGGATCAAAGACCTGAATGTAAGTCACGAAACCATTAAACTCTTGGAAAAAAACATAGGCAAAAACCTCTTAGACATAAACATGAGTGATCTCTTCTTGAACATATCTCCCCGGGCAAGGAAAACAACAGCAAAAATGAGCAAGTGGGACTACATTAAGCTGAAAAGCTTCTGTACAGCGAAAGACACCATCAATAGAACAAAAAGGAACCCTACAGTATGGGAGAATATATTTGAAAATGACAGATCTGATAAAGGCTTGACGTCCAGAATATATAAAGAGCTCACACGCCTCAACAAACAAAAAACAAATAACCCAATTAAAAAATGGGCAGAGGAACTGAACAGACAGTTCTCCAAAAAAGAAATACAGATGGCCAAGAGACACATGAAAAGATGCTCCACATCGCTAATTATCAGAGAAATGCAAATTAAAACTACAATGAGGTATCACCTCACACCAGTAAGGATAGCTGCCATCCAAAAGACAAACAACAACAAATGTTGGCGAGGCTGTGGAGAAAGGGGAACCCTCCTACACTGCTGGTGGGAATGTAAATTAGTTCAACCATTGTGGAAAGCAGTATGGAGGTGCATCAAAATGCTCAAAACAGACCTACCATTTGACCCAGGAATTCCACTCCTAGGAATTTACCCTAAGAACGCAGCAATCAAGTTTGAGAAAGACAGATGCACTCCTATGTTTATCGCAGCACTATTTACAATAGCCAAGAATTGGAAGCAACCTAAATGTCCATCTGTAGATGAATGGATAAAGAAGATGTGGTACATATACACAATGGAATACTACTCAGCCATAAGAAGTGGAAAAATCCAACCATTTGCAGCAACATGGATGGAGCTGGAGAGTATTATGCTCAGTGAAATAAGCCAAGCGGAGAAAGAGAAATACCAAATGATTTCACTCATCTGAGGAGTATAGGAACAAAGGAAAAACTGAAGGAACAAAACAGCAGCAGAATTACAGAACCCAAAAATGGACTAACAGGTACCAAAGGGAAAGGAACTGGGGAGGATGGGTGGGCAGGGAGGGATAAGGGGGGGGAAGAAGAAGGGGGGTATTAAGATTAGCATGCATGGGGGGGAGGGAGAAAGGGGAGGGTGGGCTGCACAACACAGAGAGGACAAGTAGTGACTCTACAACATTTTGCTAAGCTGATGGACAGTAACCGTAATGTGGTTGTTAGGGGGGACCTGATATAGGGGAGAGCATAGTAAACATAGTATTCTTCAGGTAAGTGTAGATTAAAAATTTAAAAAAAAAAAAAAGAAAGAAAGAAAGAAAAGGGGGATTACTCCTTAACAGGATAAAACTATTGGTAAATCAAAGATCAACGCATGCTTTAAATATCCTTAATGTTGATCACTTAAAGGGTGTCAGATGATCAGCTATGGAGGTACTCTTTTCTGATAATATTCCTTTCTCTTAATTAAAAAAAAAAAAAAAAAAAAGCAGTTACTGTGTGCTGACCTCCAATGAGTTCTGCACAGTGGTATAGAGGGCATGTCAAAGGGTGGGCAAAGGGTCTGTTTGTTTCTACGCAGAAGATCAAGGCCTAGCTTGGATACCCAGAAAATGAACTAAGATACGATATGAGGAGGAGCTTCCGGCATCAGCACTCTCTGGAGGACTCGTGCCGGGGGATGATCATCAAAAAGCCTCCACAGGGATCCGGACGATGCTGCGGTTGTGGCTGCATCCAGCCCACCATCTCCTGGACTTGCCATAAGAAGGAGGAGGGAGATGTCTAGGCTGGCATGTGCATACAGTGAGACAACGAATTTGACTGGATCTGTACTGTTGGAACTCAACCAGGAGTTGGGAGGGGTGCAAGTTGTAGCACCCCAAAATCTCATGACTATAGACTATCTATGGTTAAAAGAACATATGGGATGTGAACAGATCCCAGAAATGGGCTGCTTTAATTTGTCTGATGGTTCAAGTACAGTTGGAAAATATCCATCATATCATAGATAAATTTTCACAAATGCCTAGGGTGCCTAAATGGTTTTCTTGGCTTCACTGGAGATGGCTGGTAATTATAGATTTGCTTTGTTTATGTCACCGTATTCCTATTATGTCAATATGTGTGTGCAAATTAGTTAGTAGTTTAAAACCTATACATACTTAAGGTACTATACAAGAAGATATGTCAAAGAAATAATCAATCCTCCCAAGTTTCCTTCATATGCTACATCTATAGCTTTTCTTCTTCCTTCCTAATTACAAACTTTAAATAGAATTCGTGCCTCATATCGAATTTACCGAGTATCATAATTCCTCCAGGTGGTAAAGATACCTCGAGACAAGTGCTGGGCATAGAAGCCACAGGGCATAAATCTGCAAAGAAGTAAAAAGCTAACCTTTGGAAACAATATGGCTTCTCTCTCACTTACCAACTTTACATTTCCCTGTATGGCCCCGGAAGATGACTGGTTAGCCAGAGACGGGTAAGATTCCTCAAGGGAGGAACAACCTAAGACAGGCACAGTCGCAGGGGGGCCATCAGGTGAGAATTTGGGGATCAACAGAGGTGAGGCTCAGAACCTCACCCCCCCTGCTTTGAGAGAAATCTTCTGCATCCGTGGATGTCTTGCTGCCCTTGTCTAGCCTGGATTAATACTTAGTCCATAGGCACACACCTGATCATCTGATCATCTACATTTGCCTTCTTACAGCACTAAACTATGTTTTCTACCTTTATCTTGCATCTACCTACCACTTCAGCATTTTATTAAAAATAAAAATAATAATAATAATAGGAGAAATGTGGGATCAACATATAAATCAAGTACAAAAATCAAATGAATATTCATATTTGACCTGATGGTTTATAGGTCATATTGCATGATCAAAACCGAAAGTTTCTGTGATGACTGCCCTTGTACTGTTCACCATATAAGAATTTATTCACTCTGTAAGAATTCGTTCACCATGTAAGAACTTGTTCGTTATGCTTCAGAAGATTGGAGACTGACGAGAATTAGGCTTGAGATGGATTAATGATTGTACATTGAGCATTGACCCCCCTATACTGAATTTTATTGTTGTTAACAACCATTTGATCAATAAATATGAGAGATGCCCTCTCAAAAAAAAAAAAAAAAAAAAAAAAAAAAACCACACTCTACACAATGACTTACCCTCACTATTCTCTTTACTCACTCTTCCTCCCTCAAACTGTTGTCCCTCGCTCTACTTTTTCCATTTTCAGTGTGATCAGCTCTGGGAAAACAAAGTGTATTTAGCTGTTAAGTACTATAGATTATATCGAACGACACCAGTCACCCAGCACTAAAAAGCCTCATAAAAGGAAGAAATTTGTTTCTTTACAAGTCAGAATCTCAGAGCAGAAGGTAAAATGAGGGAATCCAGAGGAGAGCCAGACTGTTTAGAGCTGCTTTCTTAGAGCCGAGATTTGCCAAACCACCCATTTCTGGGGCTTTAGTCTAGCAAGGTCCCATTCACCTCTACTAAGAGTGGCATCGAAGTCTAATGGCACTGCCCTTCCCCAGATGGAAAGGACAGGAATAAAACGAAAGCCAAGGCAACTGGGAGACCTAGGCTGAATCACGTTTAGGCTTCAAAACTGATTACCACTGTCCTCCTAATTTACAAGGAATTCTAAATTGTCTGGAAAGCGTCTCTTTTTCAATTTCCATAGCAGATTGCACTTGACCCCAAGAGAATGTTATTTTAAAGAGCACATTGTAGAGAGGGTTTGGCATCTCCACGGGTAGTTCCACAAATAAGGAGTAATAAGTCTGGGATGAAATCTGACATGTTCCTTTTAACTTCTTAGTGAAGATATTTTTCCTTCTAAGTCAACAAACATCTTGCAGGGAAGATGCCATGAGATGCAATTCTCCAATATTTATTACTTTGATATAAACTCAAGGTATAAGAATGATTAATTTGATAGCTCTGACTCCACTGTTGGAAAATAAGAAAAGTAAACTACTGTCTCTGCAAGAAAAAACCAACTCTTTGAACTAATATTTAGCATTTTGTGTACAGAAATAAAGGCAATTTATTAAATGAATTTTGTTTGCCTAAAAGATTGCTCTTCCATAGACGAGTTATTTACCTTTTTCTTAGGTGAACTAACAGACCATGAGAAAATCTTGCTTATTGGGAACATGAGTGAATTTGACTTCTTGCATACATAATGATTCCATGGGAATCTGACTGAAAGGGTGATGTAAATGTCTGGCAATTGCCCTCAGGTGCTACCTACCCGGGTTTACGGAACCAGCAACCAGTACTAATTGCTGTTTCTGGAAATCTGCTGCAGGTCCTAACACCCCCAGATAAACAGTTACACTTCCCAAGAAGAAACACAATACAAAGGATTATTATCTGTGGCATCAGCGAGAAAGGAGAAAAACCTGTAGCTTACCTCAGGGAATTATCAGTTGCCATCAGTGCCCTGATGTAGAGGGAATGCATGCAAACTGCAGCCTGGTCTCCACCCACAGTAGGACGGAGCTAGGGCTGGTTCCCTTCCCAGCCCCCACTTGGAATAAGAGACTCAGCAGGAAATCCCTCCCGCATCTTGGGTTGGAAGTGCTGGGCATTGTGTATACAAGTACCCCCATCACAGCCCACACTGCTGTCATGTTTACATATGGGCACATTCCAAAAGCATCCTACCTACTACACACAAAAGACAAGGTGACTCATCTGCTAGTCACATGGTTCCACCAAGAAGGAAAACAGTCCAAAAGAGCATAAACACACATAAATACACTCTGGGTATCAGCTCAAGAAACCCAGAGCGCATGTAGGTTTACGCATTGCCAAATTAGCTGTCAAAGGGCTCAGACTGAAATTCTACGATGATCAGCAATCCAGCCTTGAATTGGAATCCAGCTCTCAAAGTTATTTCTCAAGATTAAACTGATCCCACCATTCCTTCAAACAAGTTATTCATTGAGTGTTTGAGTGTTTATTATTTACCAAACCCTGTGCAACAACCCTACCAGGCACAGCAAATTCTGCTATTTAAGGTGAATTTTTCAAAGATGCCATTAGCTTTATATGTTGTATAGTCTAGCGCTTTTTTTTGCCTTTATTAAAGAGCAGTTTTTAAAAATAATAATAGTGAAATGATCCTATTCCAAAAAGCAGATTCATAAATAATAATCATAATATAAATAATAAATATCTCATTCCAAAAGGCAGAATCAAAATAAAGGCTCTGACAAAGCTCTAATGCCTCTCCTCTCCCATTCTCTCTTCTCCTAGGATGGCTTTTTCTCTAGCCTTGTGAAATGTCCATAAAGCCTGTTTCAAGATACAGAACAACAATACAGAATAAGGACAGGACCTCTAAGTAGGGTGACCGACTCAACCCAAGTTTCCTGGGATTGTTGAGGTTTTAAAACAGAAAGTCCCTTGACCCAGGTTACCTTCCTCTTCCTACCCAAGCTGAGTCAGTGGGTCACGCTATCCTCAAGAATCCAGACACTAGGTAAAGGAGGTCCATTACAGGAGGTTCTTTACTTTGCTTGGGAGGAGGGAGGCCACAGGAGACAGGAGGGTGGTGCCCTTCAAAGGAGGCCTTGCCCACATCTACCTCAGACCCTCCCAGCTTTCTCTGGCTTCCTCCTGAGAAGGCCTATCATTTTAAACTACACACCATTTAAGCAAAGCTTTACAAACATTTTGAATGACAGGACATAAAAAAGAAATCCTCACACAAATGCCAAAGGCTATAGTTACTTGGCCTGTAGTTATCTCCTTGGCTAGTTTAAGAGTCTCCTGTTTAGACCACAACTATTCAACCCGAGATTTCCAGAATCTAGCACCAAGACTGGCGGATGGTAGATGCTAAATAAAATGGGCATTAATAATAGCTGCCATTATGTAGTACTTATGATGTATAAGGCAACAGCCTCAGACTTTATACAGGTGATCTTACTGTCACAGTAACTCAATGAGGTTGATTGTCCTCCATTTCCCAGCTGGCTCAGTCAGCCCCTTATTCATTCAAGGTCATTATGGCAGAGCTCACATTGGAACCCATACACATTGGAACCTGCTTCAAAATTGAAAACCTGTATGTTTTTACCTGCTCAACTGAATCAGGATCAAATAAGGTAGGCACACAAGGTAAGGGATAAAGGACTGAGAGCGAATATCAAATACATTTACTTTATTCTCTCCCCTTTTAGCTTTGCCATTTCAAAAACAAACACAAAAAGCAGGAAATCACATTGAGATAATTCATACATTAAGCTAAGGCAAGGTAGTAATTTTCATTAGACTCATGCAGAATTATGCCTCGCAAACAGTAGGTGCTCAGTACTTGAATAAGTTTAATACATACAACTGTATATCTAATTGTAAGTCCGGGGAAAGGACATCCCAGGGCAAAATACTTCTAAAACCAAAATCAGTCAAAGGGAGAAAAAAAGTTTAAAATCTGTTTATTGCTCACAAGCTGCATTCCCAGGCCGGCTCTCTTTCCTGCTCAGGCAGAAGCAAAACTGTCCCTCCCCATCACCTCTCAGGTACAGATAAGCACCTGGTTGCCCAGGTAATTACTCACTGATATGGAGAACTTCTCTCCACCCAGAAGATATGCAAATACACTAAAGCCACACTTCTTTCCACCTCTGAATGCCTACTGATATGCAGATATACTAAAGCAGGTGAGATATTCTGGAAATGCTACAATTTTACCCACACTGATATAGGGTTTAAGTTGTTGATGTTCAGTGTCTCAAATGCTCTTTCACCCATCACCATAGGTGCACAGAGCAATTCCTACCTAAGGTTCTGACGTGTTAGTGGAATACAGCAGGAATGGATGGACAGGTAGTTACCTCAGTTAAGGATGGCTCTGTACCTGCATGTTGAATTAGCTATTTACTCTAATATGGCAGTAATCCTTATGTCTCATGCAACAAAGACGCAAATTCTCTAAACACAGAGATCTATCCACGTGCTCTCCAACCACTTTTAATCTCATATTAACCTGCAAGGAAGCAATTTGCAAATCTACCCCAGGGTAATATAAGTACAAAAGGATATCACACCAAATACTCTGTTTTTGAGACATTTATCTCAGCTCCATTCATTATCCCTCAAACTGAGAACATTATTTTGATGTTAATGTATTCCTGGCCATTTTCTCCAAGCAGCTGAATACATTTCCTCTTTCAGAATAACACTATCCATAATGATCAAGCATTCTGAGTGTTAAAGAAGAGTTCCTATCAGAGCTTCTATCATGAGAATGACAGATACTGCAAAATCAAAAGAGGTGAGGTAAACCAGATGTCTATCACATCTATCACACGGTACTTAACAGCTACAAGTTATTTCTTTATGTTATGAAGGGAGATGTGGTGAACATTTGTGGGCAACTGCCATCCACTGTGTCAAACCCAAACAGCAGAGCCTGCTCCTTGAGATTGTGGGGTGGCCTGCTGGGTATACAGTTCTAATGTTGCCTGCTGTAAGTGACCAAGGAGAGGGTTTGTGAGTTGTTTTATTGTTTTAGAAGGAGACAACAAATTCAAGTTGAAAAACAAACCACTTATTTTGTTAGTGATAACCCTCAATGAGAACATTCACCTCCAGACCACTGGTGTGCACACTGCAGCCTAGCAACTCTAATGTGATTCAACATTTAGCCATTATTCATGCAAGTGGGGGAAGCTCTTAAAAATAAGTTTCTCTCTTCTTAACTTCTTTTAAGTATACAGGCCAAAAGCATTTATAATTGCTGTGCGCCACAGTGAGTTAAAATCATTTCTGTATTGTCAAAAATTCACCAATGATTGCATATTAATTGAGCCTTTACTTTGTACAAACATGGTAGGGATACAAAACAGGTCCAAACTTCATCCGGTCTTCATCTTAAAGGAGCTTGCAAGAGAACCTGAGATCCTGCTGGTTCAATCTCTACATCTGTCAGCTCACAGGCCCCTTGGAAGGAACTGTGTCCCCACTCTCTCCCCCAGCTAAGCAATTATTGCAAGAGTCCCATTCATCAGGATGCTTAGGGTACGTGAACACATCCTGGGACATCATCCATACACATCCCTTTATGAGAACTAGTTCGAGTGGTTCTGTTCTTTGCCATTAGACAGAAAAAGACACTTCGTTCTTAGGTGATTAATACAAGACAATCTATGGTAAGTGCCCTTTGTAGAATTAATGAATGACTGTTGAATGTAATGAGAGATGGAGGCGATTTTGCCAGAGAACTTTGGAGGAGTGAATGACTGCTATGGGCTGAAGTGATGGAATTACATTTTTTATGAGTTAAGAGCCGAGTCGTACCTTTAAGGATGGGGTATACAGAGAGGATATTGTAGGCTGAAGAAAATTCCAAAATTAAGAGAGGCTATGCAAAGCATTTTTGGAGAATAGTGGGTTAACCACCCCAGCTAATGTTGTATTTTAAAGTCAGGCAAAGCAAAAGTCAAGGTTGGACAGGAAGTTTGGGGTCAAGCTGGGAAAATTTTCAAAAGGGAAACTAAAGAATATGAACTTCATCCCCAAAACACAGAAGCCGCTGCAGGTTACTAAGCAAGAGAATGAACAATTAAAATGGCCTACTGTCCTAATGGTGACAGGATGTTATAAATATGGATTCACAGTGGGAAAGCCAGGAGGTAAAGGTACCCATTCTAACAGCCCAGAGAGAAATAAGGTTCCTGGCTAGGCTCTGGCAATGCAGATGGAAATTAAAGGAGATGTGGGAGCAGGGGGCACACACACTATTTGAGGCCACTGTCTTTAAATCTCCCAATGGCAGTAAGTCAACTAGAAACAGAAAATCCTTCAACAAAGAAGAGGACTTACCCAAATTACGATTTCAGTCACTGAGGCAGACTCCTACAACTCACAATGCAGCTCACAACGCCATGAGAGAAACAGCAGAAATACCAGTGCCTTCCTCCCTTCTGGCTTCTCCCATACTACCAAAGACAGTGCCAGGGACCACACCTACTCCACAAGTGTCCTCTACCTGGACAGCTGACTTCAGTATGAAATTAGACTGGTAGGGACTCAGAGGCCAAACAAAAGACAGCAGTGGATTTTGGAGCTTCCCGAACATATTTCAAGCCTGGTCCCTCAGAGCTTAATTTTCCCTCTCCCTCAATCTGGGCCTCACTCTCCGCCCAAGCCTTGCACTTGGAATTGGTTCCTGGAGGTCTTGGATGGGCTCTATCTGGTTCAAAAGTAACCAGAGTGACCCAAGGCCACCCTATCACATTCCTGCCTCCTCTAGAACTTACTGGTTGCCCTGCAATCTGTGCTGTAGGAGGTCACCTCCTGGATATGAAGCCCTCTGCTACTCTTTTTCTACCCTGAGCTGTTCCAAACTCAGGAAGTCTGACCCAGGAGGCAGATAGTGAGGGCAAGTCTGTAAGTGACACCTGCCTATTACATAATGTTAAACATAGAACCTCCTAGAAATAGCCCTGGAATTATCTCCTGGCCTATCACTTGAGAATCCAGTTCTGTCTTTTTTAGTACAAGAAATATTGAATTGTGGTCAAATGGGATCATAGGACTAGTTCTGGCTGAAGCAATCTAAGCCCCTCTGGGTCAGATCATGCCATTGCTAGGGCTAGATCCTGTGGAGTTTCTTCCCCCGTGCAGCTGGGAAAGATCAAGCACACTCAAGATCACACTTCCATCCCATCAGTGTGGGTCCCTGGGTTGACTACGAGGGGCAGGTGATCACGCTGAACACACAGGGTGAGAAAAAAAGAAATTGTATTTAGCCAGTGAGATTTGGAGGTTATTGTTCCCGCAGCATAACCTAACCTACCTTGCTGATACATCACCATTTAATAAAGACAGAAACTTGCGAAGTCCTCTCTGAATCTGTTTTCTAAATCAGATAATACAGAGGAGCAGGATTTGCTTCAAAATTCAAATGTGGCAGGGACTGAGTAACACCTTGAAATGTAGAGGGTGCCAGCAGGATAGACAGGTCCAAACAGCTCTGAGGGAGTAAGGAATGAACACAGAATGACCTCTCGACAATGGTGCAATCTAACCATTCATGTGGAATTCAGCTGAGAGGGTAAAGAAAAGGTCACCTTCTGACAACAGGTTCAGTCATTTATGAAGTAGTGAGTTTCCCAATGAAAGAGGCATTCAAATAGAGGCTGAGTGATTATATGCTCCTGCCTCAGAAGTCCAATACCACTCTTTGTTCCTCTCAGGCTTCCATTGGAGTTATTAGAATTGGGTCTTCATTTTGCCATCATGTTGTAAGCTACCTGAAGGTGGTTTATTTTTATGTGTCCATCCCACCCCACCCTTTGGCACCTTTCATAGAGCCTATCGTCTAGCAGGTGCTTGATAAACATCAGCTGAATGAATTAAATGAACAGTTTAAGGACTCAGGCATTAGGGGGCAAAGGTTGGTCAAATAACCTCTAGGGCACCCCCAACCTAAAGTTAAACACACTACTGCAGACATGTGGGGGTGGGGAGCCTCCACCTAAAGAACAAATTAAACATCAGTACAACACTGTTACAATTTATTACTATACACAATTTAAAACCACAGTGAGACCTAACATTGCACTATGGCTATCTTTGTTCTTGGATGTGCATTTACATGCGCAGGCAGCTGTTTTCCCATGTGCAATTTTGTGTGTGAGGTATTTATTTTTTCTATTAAAGAAAACCACACCCTTTGTTTCTATTGCATTATTACACTCCCTATTATCCCCCATCACGTGGCTTTTCCTCTCCCAAGAATACAGCACACACCCTGCATTATTGCTGACATAAAAATTACTTGTCAGAGTATCTCTATCCTAGCACCACTGCAAATCTGATCTTTGTAAAAGCATTTGCCTTTGTTTCGGCTGGGACGAGATAACTCATCTACTTCTCCTGGTGGATTCCTGAATGCTTTGAGTAAAAGGATAAATGCTAGCTAGTGTCACTTATGTTTTTTAAAGTCGCCTTTCAAAACAAAATTACTCTGGAGGTGAATGACAAATATTTCAAGTTTTTAAATGTTATTTTTCAAGGGATTTGGGGGCAGGAGGAATGGTGAAGACAGAATCTGCCGGAGACACCATGTGGCCGCTGCAGTGCAAGAGAGAGGCACCAGTAGCCTTTGGCCCTCAGCAATCCCTACTTCCCCAGAAGACCACCGAGTCTATTTCCATACCCATTCTTATTCCCTGCTGCTTGTGCAGGATGCCAGGACTGTGACCTCTAAGAGATGATGGCAATGCCAAGGTGCCCTGATCCGACTGAAGGTTACCTTTTCACTGAGCTCTATCAAGATAACCCCAGGTCTGAGTAGGTTGACATCAAAACAGAACTATCCTTAGAAAGAAAAGAACAGGCCAGAGTCTTTGGAGAAGAACCAACAACCTATAGATAAAATGCAGACTGAGAGCCTAATGGTTCATGGCTGTGTAAACGGAAACTTAACTAAAGCGCTGTCCTTCTGTTCTTTCTGTCCTACAGACAGCCCTCCCTTCTGCCTCCCAGTAAACTTACCGCTGGCATGTACCCCTCGATACTGCAAACACTATTACAATGAAGGGATGAGTGAGAGACATTATTTCATAAGGAGGTTATTACATTTGACCAATGCCCTAATTGAGCATTAGCCTTACAATGATACCTTTTCAACAATCGATATCCCACTTACAGACTGAAGCCAAAATACATTACTACAGAGAGAAAACCAGAGATACATCTAAACCCCACATTCAGATACAACTGCCTATGTGTTGATTATATAAAATTCCCATCAAGGAAACCAGTTGGAATTTATACGACCCTAAAGCACCTTGCCCTCAATGACTTCTCCAAAAGGAAGGTTTAAAGTCATCTGCAATTTCTTTCTCTGAACCAGGGGTTTCAGCAGCCCCACTCCTCCACACAGACAAGAACGGAGTGGTGTGATGGAGAAACCACCCCAACAGCCCCATGCAAACGCTGTTGTCCCCAAAGACCCAGAGACACCCAGGCGGCTACCCGGATTATTAGAGGTTACCTGAGTCTGTCACCGAGTCCCTTTCACCCCCTCCTGCGTGATGACATCAAGTGGAAATGGTACGCGTTTGGGAGGCAAGAGGCTGACAAGCAGGAAGCTGAGCTTTGTTCAGCCTGCAGTGAAAATACATGCAGTCAGGGTTAGATACGCGCCAGAGAGAAATCCAAGCAGCCTCCCAGCCAGCGGCTGTGGAGTGGGTGCACTGGGAGGCGGAGGAGGGCGGCGGAGGTGTGGAGGGCTGGCGGACCGTGGAGGGGGCGTAACGCTTCCTAATTGTCTCTACAGGATAAATAACCACCTCCCGCCACTCCTCTGCAGTCTCCCCCGCCCCCAAGTTCTCCTCTGGTGGTAGAGCTTCTAGCAACGGTAATCCCTCAGAAAGAAATGCGAGAAGGCAGAGAATAACGTCTTGGGGCAAACACACATTAGCAAAATATGCTAGGAAAACCCGCTGATACGGGAATGCAGGGCGCCCAGTCACCCTTCCAGACCAGGCAGACACACCAGCGCTGCATTCGCGAGCATCCTTCTTTCCTTTGCCCCAGTGCATCACCTTATCAAGTCACTGGTCCCCGTTTTGCCGATCCCTCCACTCTTTCCAAAACCGTGCACCGTTCACCTAACCCCACCCCACCCTAGACTGGATCGGTGGCCGCCGCCCTCCCGAGCAGGTCCCTCAAGTCCAGCCTGCTTTGTCCTGCCACTGCCTTTTCAGGAGCAAGTGCCCTAGGCATGTGGGTCCGCACAAAAGACCCCCAACATCTGGCCCGCCACTGGACCCTCCTCCTTGGAGGGGCTCTGGGTACGCTGAGGGGCGCGCGAGGGCAACTTCTCGGGGTGGAGCACAAGGGGCTGGCGAAGTGACCACACCGGGTGTGTGCGGGGTGGGGGCGTAGCTGGGGCGCGCGCGCGCGCACGTGCACAGCCAGGGGCGCGCGCGGCGCGGGCACGAGATGAGCTCCCTCGGACCGGAGCTCCAGGGGGCATCCGAGGACTCAGCGGAGCAGCCGACAGCGCCCAGCCGCCGCCGAACTCAGCCAGCGCTCGGCAGAAACGCAACTCTAGGGGCCATCTCCCCGCGCCCCGGGGCCGCCCCGCGGCGCCCGCGCTCCCCTCCTCGGGAACCCCGCGGCCACCCACCGTCCAAAAGGAGCACCCAGTACACTGGGCGGCAGCTCCCCTTTCCCGCTGCCCGGGCTCAGGGTACGGCCGCGGTGGCGCCGAAGACATCCCTTCGCGCCCGTCTCGCGGCCCCGACCCCGGAGGGCCGAGCAGAGCAACAGACCGAAACTCACCGCCTCTCTCCGCAGCGATGTCGGCAGCCCCTACAGAGGCGGCGGCGGCGGCAGCATCGCAGGCCGGTCCCGGCAGCGCGCCCCACGCTTGGCCGGACGCGCGGCGTCCGCGCCTGCAGCCCAGCTCCCGGCTCGGCCCTCGGGAGGCACCCCGCCTGCCCGGCCGTCCTCCGGGCTCCCGGCCGGACCCGCCGCCAGCGCTCGGCTCCGCGCGGGAGCTTTTTGTCACCGCCCAGACTAAGGCACGGGAGGGGGCGGGGCGGGAGGCCGGGCTGTGCCCCCGAGGCCCCGCCCCTCGCCGGCAGCTCCACCTCCTCCGGCTCCGGCCCCAGCCCCGCTCGTCCCGGACGTCCGTCGGTCGGGGATCGCTCGCAACCCCCGGGCGAGGCGCTGCCCAGCCTCCCTCGCGCGCGCTGTCGGCCGTGTCCCAGCCTCGGCGGGGACTCGCCGTGGTCCGAGGGGAACCTGAGGGGAGTCAGGTGTTCGAGGAGGCTGGGCCCGCCGGCAGAGGGCGGGGCCGCGGCGGGGGCGAGGCTGGCGGGGAGCCGCCGGCAGCACGCGACCGGGAACCGGGAGAGAGGAGTTGAGGTCGTCACGATCCCGAAACTGCTCTCGATCCGTCTCAGGGCCACAACTTCGGGCTGGCCCTAAAAGTTCCCCAGGTCCAAGAGAGGCAGGGTCCTGCTCTCCTGGGAGGAGGACGCCGCCAAAGAGGTCTGAACGGATGCCACCCCGCCAGCTGGAGCCCTCGCTTGGGCTGTAAGGAGAGAAGCAGGGAGCTGCATGTCCTGAGGGTTACGGGGCGGTGCGACCCAAGAGGGCCTCGGGGCCCACCCTCTTCTCCACCTTGAAGCCTAACTCCTACCTCAGGGACATGCTTGGAATGTCTACGTCCTCCAGCAAAATCTGAAGAGCTGGTCTCTTGCCTCTTGTGTTAACTGCAAAACAGGAGAATGGAGGACGGAGGTCTCTGGTAGAGGCTGGTTTCCGTGCTCTGTAGTGCCCTTTTAAATGATTCTATGTGGACCGAAGACCCAAAACTCTAGTCTATGACTCTGGTCAAGCAGAGTTTGCCAACTTTCCTGGATCTCCAGCACAACAACTGACGGGTCCCTAAGTCATCCGGCCGAGGGCGCAGCCTTTCCCAACTGCTGGAATGCAGTGGCCATAATTTACGCCCTACTGCCTTGTCCACAAGGAAAGAACTGCCATTCTAACCTCTCCCAATAGTTCACTGAGGTGCTTCTTCCAAGATAATGAAAAAGAAACCCTATAAACCAACAGGAGCTCTATGTGACCTACTAAAATTCATAATGTACTCAACTGACCCTCCTTGTCTTGTCCCATAAATAAAGTGTTTCCAGGGTCCTGTCACTAAGCACATGCAGAAATTGGTCACCAAGAGACAGCTTATGGCTCTGTCGGTGTCAGTGTTCTTTCCTTGGATCACAGGAGAGCATTCATGTGGCTAGTCTGTGTCCCTTTGTCCCCTGAAGTTGTACCCTCTATTGCACACCTGGCAGGAGTGAAAGTATATGTGTATTTTTAAAGCCTAAGGTATTGTTGAAGCAGAAGACTTCAGCGGTTTTTATTTTCAGCCTCCCAATTTTTAGATAAAAAATTGTTTTCAATGATTAGTTAATGAGAGTATTGAAAACTCTGATGTGGACCAGGGGCTTGGAATAGGATGGTGCGTTATAACACCCACAAGATTTTACTATGAAAGTTTAGCCTAGAAATATAATGATTATACAAGAGTGACTTTAAAGACTCCTTTTAAGGAGCTAATTTCAGGGATTCGCAATTATTCCAAAATGTTTGACTCTTTTTTTCAGCTGCTTCCAAAACAATTGTTTGGGGGGGATTCAAGCATTCAGCATGGTGTGGGGTAACTTCCATCTTTACTCATTCATTCACACTGGCTGGTATTTTAATCCACACAGCCTTATAGGTGTTCTGCCTTCTGTCCAGTCATGTAAAATGGTCATGCAGAGAAGGTTAACTGAGGCAGATTGGGATAGGCCCGTGTTTAAGACTAGTTGGGGCCCATCGCTGGGTAGGCAGCACCAGTTTGAGTCAGGGTAGGATCAGGTGGCAGCCTGCAGAAGGATTCTTCAGGGATGCAGCTCCAGGGGCCAGGCAGCTAGCACCAGCAGTGTTCAGAGATGCACGCTGGTGGGCAGCATGCACAAAGCTCCTGGCGTCACCCTTTATATCTCGGCACTGCCCACATGCTGGCATGAAATTGGATCAAAGCAGCATGCCAGGTCTTGAGGAACTAGGATTATCAGGGTCACCCCACCCCCACTCCCAGCACTGGGGAATATAAGAGTCAGATATTTATGAATTCATTCAACACATATTCCTTGAGTATGGACTATGTATGGGAACTTGGCTTTAGGTTAGGACAGAGAAGAAAACTGACCCGAATTCCTGCCCTTATGAATATTTACATTCTGATGGAGGAAGTAGGGAATACACAACATAATGAATAAGTAAAATAAATTGCATGTTGGAAGATGAAAAGGGTATAGGAAGAAAAGCAAGTAGGGAAGGGAGTTGATGACATCTCTGGGTTGGAAGAAAGGAGAAATGTTAGCTCAGAGGCCAGGGGAAGCCCTGCTGAGCAGGTGCCCTCTGAGGAGGGCTGGGAGAAGTGAGGGGGAATGCCAGGCCAGGAAACAGGGGAAGACTCCCCGTTCTCAGACATGGTACAAGAGGGGCATCTGTACTTCCCACGGGCAAAGGTTGAGATACTGAAACAGGGTCACAGGGTCAGACCAATAACACTGATTGCTGCTTAGTCACCTGAGGTTGTATCAAAGGTGCTTCAGTCTGGCAGGGATGAGCTCCTATTCATCTTTATACCTGCAGCACGGAGCAGAGTTACAAATAAATGTTTATTGGCTGAGTGCTTGAATCTCCAAGAACCCAGGGTGGGGCTGAGATAAGTGTGAGCCCATAACACCTAGGACAGCCCTTCTACTGAGGGACACCGCCACAAAAGAATGTGATGATCTCTTACACCATTTTCCGTGACTGTCTTATCAAGGTCTGAGGGCAGGTGCCCTGAGCGCATAACACACTAAGAGGGAGGGAGAGAAGGGCAGCCAGGAGAACTAGGATGAGAAACAAACCAGCCCTGCTCAGTGCTAAGATCCCTAAAGATCTTACTCCAGCCCAATAATGAGGACAAGTTGTCTAACATGTTTGTGTTTTACATCTTAAAATTGCATCTTAAAACCAAATTATGATAGTTGCACACTTAAAACAAGTGGATTTTATAAGTACCTAAATTATACCTCAGTTTAAGTTTCTTAAAAGCATTGAAGTGGGAGTCCACGTTTAGATAGCTTTCACGTGCTATCGATGATAAGCCGAAGAGCCATATTTACTCATACTCATTATCATCCTTCCTGATAGATATTTAAACCAAACTGATTTCTGTGAAATAACAGAAAAAATATATATTGGTCATAGCCCCCAGGTCCTGGCACAGAGCTCCTGAAATCCTTATAATTTCCTAAGTAATTAGATCACTAGGAGCATCTTTTGTTCTAATATTATGTCTTGCACTCCAATTCCTGACAAAGAGCTCCTAAATTCCTTGGATTTCCTGGGTGAGAGGAATTTCTGACGAGGTAACTCTGGGTAGGCTTCTTGATGGGGGCTGGCCACCAGAAAGATCAAGCCATAATTAGAAACTTGGAATTTTTCAGTCCCATCCCATTCTCCAGAGAGGGGAGAGGGGTTGGAAATGGAGTTCAACCGGTCATGCCTACATGATGAAGCTTCCGTAAAAATCCCAAAAGTATGGGGTTCAGTGAGCTTCCAGGCTGGTGAACCGGTGGAGACATGGGGAGAGTGGTCTGCTAGCAGAGAACATGGAAGCCCTGTGCCCCTTCCCACATGCCTTGCCCTTCTCCATCTGGAGGTTCACCTGTATCCTTTATCACATCCTTTTATAATAAGTAAACATTAAGTAAACTGTGTTCCTGGGTGAACTGAGTTCTGTGAGCTGCTCTGGCAAATTAATCAAACCCAAGAAGAAGTCATGGGAACCTCCAACTTTTAGCCAATCAGTCAGAAACACAAGTGACAACCTGGACTTGGGATTGGCATCTGAAGTGGAGGGGATGAGACAGTAATGTAGGACTGAGCCCTTAACCTGCGGGGTCTGACACTATCTGCCTGTATTGAGTTAAACTGTGGGACATTCAGCTAGTGTTGCAGAGAATTGCTTGCTGTGGTGACCCCGTGTTTTTGGTGACCAGAAGTGTCAGGAGGGAAATGTACAATCAGAGACACTGCTCTCAGTGCTTAGTGGGGGGTGTGACCACAGTCAGTCTCCAGGGAAGGGCTGGAATGTGTTTACCCTCCGTCCCTGTCCTCCGTCATCTGTCCTGTTCTCTTTCTCTCACCCTGCTCACCCCGGCCGCTCCTACCGTCCTCCATACCTTTCCTTTCCACCAGTCATCGGGTTCCTGGCATCCACCTGGCTCCGCTGCTCTTTGGGCCACTGACCCTGCTGATCCAGCTGTCAGATGGCACAATGGGGCAACTTTGAGACAGGAGAAAAGGAACAAAAGAATGAGGAGGTTCTACCACCATTTCTCAAGATCCAAGCCTGAACCCAGTACCTTTCCCCACTGGTCCCAGCAGCTGGCTTCAATCCCTCCAAGACTATTTTTCTGTACTCCATTCCTAGCCTGCATATTTCTCAAGGTGACCTGGCACCCCTGTACCTGCTCCAGCTCCACACCTGCCTTCATCTGCCCCTTCTCCCTACTCTGCGGGCTCTGAGCCACTATCTTCTGTGCTCATTCCAACACAAGGTAGGCAAACGTATCTGTTCCTGGCCCTTCCGGACCCAGAGGATCAAGTCAGGGCACCCTCTAGTGGTCAGGAGGAGAAATGGTCATCTCTGGCCATAGTCACCCACAGGTCAGACCCTTGTAGAGGTCAGGTTAGGTAGGCCATTCTCCGTATACTTTTCACCTCTTCCAGCTTTATGCCTTTTCTCTGTGATAACTTCCCTCCCTTCCCGGTGGGTGGAGTGTGCTGGGAGGAGGAGGCATGGAGCAGAGCATCCTAACTCGATCCTGACTTTTCTCCTTCAAAAGCTTCATCTCTCCCTCAGCAGTTTGGCCTGCTCACATGATAGACTACTTTAAAGAACACAGATTATTCTGCTACAGGGTAAGGAACTTTCAGGATATCAACCAAGTCCAAGATCAGTAAACAACAATAATTTCTTTTTTGCTAGTGAATGACAGTTGAGCCAGTGTCCCAGATGGTGTTGTTGACCATTACCCACAGTATTTGCACTCATCCATACGACAACCTTATAAGTAGTACAATCATCCCCACTTACAGATGAGGAAACTGAGCCCATCGTTTGAGCACCTTGCCCAAAGTGACCTGACCAGTAGATGGTGACCAAGAACTTGACTCCCGATGGCCAAGCCCACACACTTCCCCTGAATCGCTGCACCAACACTCCCCCCATAGACCACAATGTGCAGCAACTCCACTTGAGCTGGCTTAAACACATCTTGGTCTCTTCTGAGCCTCTCCCATTGTAGCTCATGGTCAGCAAATGGCTTCACTCATACTGTGGCCCATAGTACTGCAGAGCCCCAAATCCCCCCAAGATTTCAAGAGGATCTGCTTTTCCATATCCTCACCCTCACAGTTTCTTTGTACCGTATGTGGCGAAATGACCTACATTTATAACTGCCAATCCTCAGAGGTTTGGTGTTTTCAAAGTTTCCAAGGATATTTACGTTACAGAAGCCTCTCACCCTGACCTCTGTCTCTTCAAAACTCACTCAGATTTGTCCAAGCAGATTCATTTTAACCTTCCGTGAACTCTTAGGAGTTGGTTCCTCTTTTATTTAGCATGTGTAGCACTCTGCTTACATCATAGCTAACTGTTCACATTCCTGTAACATTAACAGGTCCCTAAAGACTGGAGTTATTATTTATTTACTTCATTCATCCACACACACACCCCAGGCCTCATACAGAATAGAGGGCTCATGCCTTGCACACAGTCAGTGCTTAGTAAATGCAACTTTAAAATGACTAATCAGGACTTTATTCTCCCTTCCAGAGTCATGCTTCCTACATCCCCTCTCATGGATTTTTCTCTAAATTGCTTCTTCACAAATCTGCTACAACCCAATACTTACTACAGTTCAGCCAGAGTGGGACTTACGAGTTATTTCCAAATCCATTTAAATAAAAAAGTTTGGGAGGGCGGTGAGTGTAGGTGGGATAACAAAACATAACATGACATGAAAATTCTCACTCCGGGCTTTATAGGAATATGGACTTCCCAGTAGCTGCTCTTACCTTGTTATGAGTTGAAAATGTGTCCCCTCAAAATTCATATGTTGCCATTCGCTATGCTTCAGAAGATTGGAGACTGACGAGAATTAGGCCTGGGGTGGATTAATGATTGTGCACTGAGCATTGAGTCCCCTATACAGAATTTTATTGTTGTTAACAACCATTTCATCAATAAATATGAGAGATGCCCTCTCAAAAAAAAAAGAGGTTCTAAAATCACTTAGTGAATTTTAGGTTGCTAGATATAAGATAATTGTATAAAAACAAAGCAATTTTCTTTATAGCGATAACCAATTATAAGTGGATATGGGGGTATTATCTTCACAATGATGATAAATTATAAATAAATCTATAGGATATTTACAGGAATAACTTTATAGATAAAGTAGAGGCCTTCTATCATCAAAACTATGTATTTTTAAAAAAAGAACTTAATTCAAGACTGGAATAAATGGGAGATGTACATGTAAAAAAAATTCATATGTTGCCATCTTAACTAACAATACATCAGGTGACCATCTGTGGAATAGGGTCTTTGTAGAGGTAATCAAGTTAAAATGAGCTTATTAAAGTGGGCCCTAATACAATATGATTAGTGTCCCTATAAGAAGGGGAAATTTGGACACAGTGACATGCAGAGAAGATGATGTGAGGGCATGGGAAGAAGATGGCCATCTACAAGGCAGGAAGAGAGGGAATGGATCCTTCTCTCCCAGCTCTCAGAAGGGAGCCACCCCACTGACACGGTCATCTCAGACATCCGGCCTCCAGAACTGTGAGACAATACACTGCTGTATGAGCCCTCCAGTCTGCAGTGCCTTGTGGTGGCAGCCCTAGCAAACCTGAGGACTGCTGTTCACCCAGAACTGGATTTTCCACAACCCGTGGTAGCATATCTAGATGCCATTTATTTCCTGAGTGCTGACCTACATGGAGTAAGCAAAAAAGGATAAAGGAACATTTGCTCATTCACACCTTTGGGAGGAAAGAAATAGTAATGATAGCTACCGTTTATGAGGTAGGTACTTGCTGCGTGTGTCAGTGACAAGATAATGTTCATTACAGTAACATATATACTCCCTATACTAGCTGCTTTGCAAACATTCCTTACTTAATCCTCTCAGCCACCAACTGAGGTGGGTAGGTATTGTTATCCTCAGTTCACAATGGTGGAAATTGAGGCTCAGGGATACTCATGAAGTTGCCCAGGATCACATTTCCCAGGGGATCTCAGGCTCGGCAGTGATCTGTTGATTCTCTGTTTTGCTCTTCTTCCACGGGCATATCCCCTCTTTTGTTCCAGCATCCACCCAACCCCACATGACTTCCACAATCCCATCAAGTCATGTGGTCAGTCATGGTGGTACCATCTTTCTCACTGGGGATTGGTTTAGGGTTAAGTACTTGACACAGCTCTAGACAATGAGTCATGAGAGGAAGTTGGCTGGAAGGCTTCTAGGAAAGAGCTGTTCAACATGAAAAGAAGCAGCAGCTCCTTCTCTGCAGCTGGTTGTTATCCAATCTGCATGTGATGTCTGGATCAGGGCAACCATCTTGTAACAAAGAAGGGAGTTTCCCTGAAAACAGGGAAGGAGCCGGATAAAGGACCAGGCTGATGACATCACTTTGCCTGCCAGCTCACCAAACCTAAAAGTGCTCTCCCTCCACATGTATCATCTTGTGCGATAACAGTCCCCTTATTGTGTAAGCCACTTTGCATTATTTTCTGGTACTCACAGCTGAAATAATCCCAATATGCCACTTCTATAAGCATGCTTGGTTTCCCACTGTAAGAGCAATCTTTAGATCATATTAGAAACTTATACCATCAAACTGAGTGCCACACAGAGTTTCAAAGGCTCAACAGAGAGAAATAGCATTTTTTTCTTATTGTGATAAAATATCCATAACATAGAATTTACCATTTTAACCATTTTAAATGTACAGTTAGTGGCATTAAGTGCAACCACACTGCTGAGCAACCATCACCACCATCCACTTCCACAACTTTCTCACCATCCCACACTGAAAACCTCAGTGTCACCCCTTCTCCCCCTCCCAGCCGGACAACCACAGTTCTACTTTCTCTCTATGAACTTGACTCCTCTGGTCCCTCATATACGTGAAAGTGTACAATATCTGTCTTTTTGTGCCTGCCTTATTTCACTTGGTCTGGTGTCCTCAAGGTTCATCCGTGTTGTAGCAGGTGTCAGAATTTCCTTCCTTCTTAAGGCTGAGCAATAGTCCATGGTATGTATTGACCAAATTTTATTTATTCATTCATCAAGTGGGGATTGGGGTTATTTCCACATTTTGACTATTGTGAATAATACTACTATGAACACAGATGTACAAATATCTGTTTGAACCCCTGCTTTTAATTGTTT
Organism: Manis javanica; assembly: GCF_040802235.1. Taxonomy (NCBI): domain Eukaryota; kingdom Metazoa; phylum Chordata; class Mammalia; order Pholidota; family Manidae; genus Manis; species Manis javanica. Next base: position 112,951,098 of record NC_133164.1, read on the forward strand.
GGGGTATATACAAAGAAGTGGAATTGCTGGATTATACAGTAATTCTATTCTTTTTTTTTGAGGGACCAACATGATTTTCCACAGCAGCTGCACCATTTTACATTCTCAACAGTGCACAAAGGTTCCAATTTCTCCACTTTGTTGCCAACACTTGTTTCTGTTTTTTATTTTTTATAATAGCCAGTTTAACGGGTGTGAAGTGGTATATCTCATTGCAATTTTGATTTGCATTTCTTTAATGATTAGTGATATTGAGTATCTTTTCATGTTCTTGTTGAACATTTGTATATCTTGTTTGTTAGAGAAATGCCTATTCAAGTCCTTTGCCCATTTTGATTTGGGTTGTTTTTTGTTTTCATTGAACTTTAGGCATTCTTTATATCTTTTGGGTATTAATCCCTCATCAAATATATGGCTCACAAATATTTCCTCCCATTCTGTGGAGTGCCTTTTTACTGCATTAATAGTGCCCCTCAATGCACAGGAGAAATCACACTAGTTTTGCAGGACTCTCTAAAGAATGCAGAGCCCACTGACTCAAAGTACTGTATAATCTACCCCTGAGTTAAGGCAGACCACCAGAGCCAAACACCTATTTGATTCATGCTATCTCCTCATACACATGCACTCATTCATTCACTTACACATTCATTCATTCCCTCCTTCGGCACATAGGTAATAGGCCCTTCTCATGTGCAAGGCTGTGCTAAGTCTTGAACTGTGTGTTGTGACTGGTGTGAAGAACATTAAAAGAATGGCCCTGTGACATGTGGGTTCACAGAATGGATGCTGCCAGTAATGTTTTTCCCTAAAGAACTTTACAGCCTGTCCCAATCATGAAGAACTACGAATGAAATTTCCTCCTGGCCTCCTATTGGAATATTTGTGCTCTTTCCTTAGCCACTGATCATGGATCCTGTACCTCTCAGAACTCGTCATTCCTTCTGCACATGGCTTCTAGAAAGCCTCACACCCACATTTGTGAGTAACTTGTAGCAGGCAAATTGGACATCCCAACATGATTTCTAATGGAATAAATGCCATCCAGCACTATCTTAAATTCCTACATTTATTTTTCTTTTGCCCCAAAAAAAAGCTACTTTTAAATGTTATTATCCTCCATTTTAGTCCTCTTATATGCAGCATTAAATCCTTTTAAAACAATAAAATAAAAGTAAAATAAATTACCATTATCAGTACTGTAGGACCCAATACAAAATGAAAATGTGGAGCCCCTGCCCCAAAGTTATTAAACACTTCAAGATGATGACAGCAGAGCAGTGAAGCAAGCATTGAACCCTGCAGAGTGTGGGGACCTCTGTGACTGCACAGGTCATGCATCCATGAAGCCAGCGCTACCAGCTACTGTAATCCTCAAAAAATGGGCAATAGACACCTGTTATCCTACCATTTAGTAATGATATTATGTTCGCTCATCTCTTAAACTTTGTTCAAGAACAATCTAAGGCCCAATGTGCATTGTGCCTATCTTTGCATTGGAGAATACAGAGGCAGAGAAATGGAAAAATTAAGTGTCTTTGGAGATTACATTTAACTAAAACTAATCAATTATATGAGCTTCTAGATTGTCAGTTTCTTGGTTCACGTACCTCTAGTTCATCTTTCCATTTCCCACAGCTCTGGTTACTGCTGTGTTATGATAGGAACTCAAATGTTTGTTGTTTGGCTGGATAGAGGGGTGAAGGTTGCATGCAAATGAGATATATTTAGGAAATAGAAAAGGAAGTTAAATAAATAGTTTGGGTTTCAACTTGAGTATGTCTACAGTGGTGGACTTAGGTTGGTGGGAAATGAAAAGCAGGATAGTTTTTGAGCAAAGGTGTGATGAAGGAAAGCTGATCTGATCCTTATGTGGAGGATGAACTGGAGGGCAGAAATAACTGGCCTAGGAGCTCAGCTAGAAAGGCATTAGCCTGGTGCCCGCAAAGGCTATTGGGACTAGCATTAGACTGGTTGCAGAAATGGTATGATCATCAGAATTATAGTACTTAGCTCTTTACAGTTATAAAGTCTTTTCACACCACTGTTTCATTTGCTCCTTCAATAATCCTGCTAGGAATGTTGTACCACATTCAATAGATTTGCAAATTGATTCTCAGAAAGTGTGAATGATTTCCCCAGGTCATAGTTAAAGACCATATTAGCATTAGATCCCAAGGCAGTACTTTTTCTCATCCACCAGTGGAATACCACCTGACTACACAGTAGAATCTTGGGATGAACTTTTAAACAATAAGATATCTGGGGTCCAGTTCAGATATTCTGATTTAATTGGTCTTGAGTGAGGCCTAGGCAAGGCAGTGTTTAACAGCTCCCCTGGGATTCTGATTTGCAGCCAGGTTGAGACCCTCTGGGAACGGGGAGGCAGAATTCAGGAGACTTGATGACTAATCGCAGAAAGACACCAGTGTGATGACAAGGCTTTTAGCCTGAGGGACTAACCTTCTCAACAATCTGATCTTGCCAGTCCAGAATTGCATACAATACATGCATCTGGAAAAGCTGCATTCAGGATTAGAATAAAAGGAAGATGATTGCTGCTTTTGATGTGAACTATAGCAGTCATTCACAGATGATAGCATGTAAGCATACAACAAATGTGTGTGGGAGTGAGTGGCTAATTCTAAAGGTAGCAACATGACAGGGCTTCTTCTGGATTGTCCCATGGACCGCCACTCAATGGCAGTACATTATTTCCTTGAAAACACTCCACGGAAGAGTTTCCTTCTTGCATTCCCACAGCTATCCCCAGCTAGTGGCCCATGGGAAAACACCCTGAATGTCTCGTCTCAGTTTGATAGTGTCCTTCGGATGATGGTGCCAGCAGGAGCAGGGCTGTCCTTGAGGCTGAAGGTAATCAGTTAAGGAGGATGGCTGGAGGGGAAGATAAAGTTAGGAGCCAGAAGTATGTGAGATGCTGGTAGCACAGCCAGGCAGAGAAGATCAGCAAGCAAGCGGAGAGGTGGGATGGATTCACTGAGGTTGGGTCTGGGCTAGATTTTAAAGCCGTCCATGTAGAAATTGGTTAAAGTTCTAGATGTGAATGTGACCACCAAGAAACCCCTTAGAGAAAGAGAAGAGGTACAAGGAAAGGCTGTCCTCAGGGTATTGGGTGAGAAGAGGAACTGCCATGTACTTTACTCTGTAGGCCAGCCCACCTTACCTACTTCGTTTCCCACCTGGTTTTTACTTGCACTGTAAATGCAGATCACCAAGGCCATCCCTAGTCCCCAAATATGACCTTTGCTTTTCCATCTCCTTGTTCTTTCCCCTGAAATGTGTCTTCCCTTCTCTGAATGCACGTATATGTCCAGTTCTCTGCAGGACACTCTGAAATGCCATGTGCCTCTTTGGTGATTTTCACTGTACTCCTGTGGGGATGTGGCCTCTTTCTTTCTTTAACCCTCATTGCACCTCTTTGTAGAGCTCTTATGCACTGTAATGGTTCCCTATTGCTGTGTAACAAATAGCCCCAAATTCAGCAGCTCAAAATATATATATATATATTTATTATCTCTCTCAGTTCCTGGGGGTGAGGAATCCAGGAGCAGGTAAGCTAGGTGGCTCTGCCTCAGGATCCCTCCTGTGGTTGCGAGATGTCAGCTGCGGCTGAGATAGTGCTCAGGAGAAAATTATTTGTCACACAGATAAGAATCATCTGTTAAGGCTGCGGACCCAGAGTGCATAAAAAAGGGTGGTGTGACCTCATAAGCAGATGGAGAGGAAACAGGATGCCACCTGAATGGAAGACCTGACAGCTGAAAATTACCAACCAAACATCTGGAGTCCTTCCCCAGGTCCCAGCTACACCCAGCTTTGTAGTTCAAACTCGAGCTCTTTGAGGTCATGACCCCTCCTCTATGCCTACCTCGTGTAGGTCCTCCGTGAATTTTAGGACAGTAAGGAGAGGTGAGTAGTGAGGTACTGGGGCTGGTAAGTGTAGCTGATTCTTCTAAACATTACCAGTGTAGATGAGGTGAGAGACAGGACCACACAGAGCAGTGGCAGCATTGGGAGTTGTTAAGGTTGGCAGACACCTAAATGTGTTTGCATACTGAGGAGGACGAAGATACTGTGGAGTTCAGAAAGAAGTCTAGGAGTGTTTGACTAGTACATTTAGTAAGGTTGACTTACCAACTTTATTGGCTTAAGTATATAAGTTTACAAGCATCCACAGGATACTCATGCACACACATATATACACGTACATATATGTATGTATACATACACAAATAGGTAAATATGTGGTAAGGAAAAAGATAATTTCAATACATTCTGGATAACAAAAATTGTGTAAGTCATATTCTCTTTGTGTTAATTGTAATTAATACAAATAAGAAAAACGTAGTAAAAGCTTAAACAAGAAACACACCAACCATTTGACAACTAAGACACATCCTATAATGTTACCAGAAGATTGCACTGTTATTCAAGAAAAGTTGAAAAAAGAAAATCTAATCATTTGACTATGGAAGCTAGAAAAAGATCCTATGATACCTAAAATAAGGAAAAGGAAGAAAATAATAGTGGTAAAAATCCCAAAATAATAAGATTAGAGCATGGTCTACAAATTCAATAGCTTTATATCTGAGGAAAAAATAAGCAAAATAGGCCATATCTGAAAAATTAAAGAAAAAAATAGAAATAACACAAATTTAGAAGTGCTAAAGTATGTAACAACTAATATGGAGGGAAATTTAAATAGATTAGCATAGACTTTGCATATGCAGTTCTTGTGCCATGTTCAAAGCTACACTAGTAAGTTTCAAAATCTGTCAATTTTCTGGAAAGAAAAAAAGTAAAATTTCAAAATCAAAACCAGGAATAATATAATGGACTAGAGCAGTAACAATAAAGCTGAAGAAACTATCTAAGAACTACTCCCCCAAAAAGGCTCCAGTACCAGATCATTTTACTATTGGATTCTCTCAAATTCCCAAAGAATAAAGTTTACCTCTTCCATAATTTTTTCCAGAGCATGTGAAACTGGGAATTACTCCCTTCATTTGTAAGCCTTCCCTTCACTTTCATTTGCCCCTATCTTTCACCATTTATTTATTTTATAGGTCTTTTACACTCAGCTAACCCATATTCTAATTAAACTTACCACTTCATGAAAATGGTTTTAAAAATGTTTTGCTTCTGGGGAGCTTTGAATAGGCCGTGAAACATGTCTATACGTAAGAAGCAAACAGGAAGATGTTTTTCTCATTCTTCTTACAATCTAAACTTTCAATAATAAATCTCAATACATGGGGGACCCTGTCCTGCTTTTTAAACAAAAGCAAATGGTTTGTGATTATTACCCTTTTTGGATTTTAACTGTAATACATAATTTGAGGGGCTTAGTTTAGTTTATTTAATGTCCTTCCCTTTGAAAATCTGTGCTAATACTCAAAGGCCTAGGCCAAAATCTTGACTTTACAGGTCTTACATTTATAATGACTTTCAAATCATGAATGTGGTTTCTTCCCACTTTTTCTTTCCTAAACCCCAATTGTTTAATATTCAGGATCAACTCTTAGCAAACAGGTCAAAGTTATGAGCAAGTGAAGAAAACTACTTGACTCCAGGGAGCAAGCTGCCATCATGCTTGGCACACTTGAGGGAAACTTGGACAACCTGGAAACCTTGGACATATTTCCAATTTGCAGAACTGTATTCACCAAGCTCAAGGGCAAAACTAGTGGAAAGGTAATCTGCTACCATAATTGTCTGTTGTGCCGCTTCTGTGGGGGCAGTGAGAAAGGTACTTTCTCCCCACCTCCACAAGGACCTGAATCCTTCCAGAAGGGAAGAAGTACGGTTTTACCAAAAGCTTTCATAGTTAATTCAGTGCAATCAAAATAATTTGCCTTTGAATTCTTCAGCATCTGGAATACTGATTCCCTCCTCTCTGCCTTCTTTGAATTTTGCTCTTACAATGGAACTAATTGCATTAAAGTTAACACACACATGCACTCCACACACTCCAGATGTTTGATGGGAGGTATGACTAAACTTGTTCCTCAGAGCCCAACACACAGTTAACACTTAGTAAATGTTATCTGAAACTAAATCTAATTGAACTGAATTAAATCTAGCTGAAATTGAGGTATAAAGAAGAAGCTATGAGAGTGAGGGAGGAAAACAGTTTCTAACTCTGCCTGGGAGGTTAGGAAAAGTCAAAACAAAAAGTAATACAAAATATTTTGAGGAATTAGACAAACCATTTTGACAATGCAATTTAATTGCATGGAGCAAACATTTAATTTTAATAATAAATGCTTCCACATTTTAGCACAGTATTTTAATCTTTGAAAGCCTTCTAGGCACTAAATAATTGTATTCTCTAGATTACATTTTTTCAAAAATCACCCACATTGATGTAATGTTCCCAACAGAGTAGTTAAATGAAAATACAAATAAATTGAAGTAGACACAGCACAAAGCTCAGGACTTCTCTCCACATTACTCAGACCACACACTACCCAGGAGGTGGTACCAGGAAGATACAGATGGCCCTGATTCTGTGAGAAATGGGAGCCACTGTGTCACTGTGGACACCAGTGTCACCTTGCCATGTGTACAAGGGAGATAACCTAAGATACGCGAATCTTCTAAGCCCTGAACTGTAAAATAACAGCATCCAAAGTTCAACATTGGATTCAACTCAACACTCACTGTCCATAGGCACTTCATTCCCAGGAAACTAAAGAGCTTCAAGGAATTAGGTTGGTCTTTGAAGAACTCTTTGATCCTATGAAGTGAAGTTTCTACATTGGAATATACCTGTGCTGTAAACAATGTTGAATGGGCTTTCCTTGTTGTCAAATGTAAGTACAGCCCAATGCTGAGAACAACAGGAGAAAAGTCCCTATAGTCCGTCTGCAGCCCATTTACGAAAGACTGGAAATAGGAAAGCGTCATTGCAGAAAGTTAGCAGATGGCAGCGGGAGAGCTCTGCCCTGCCCAGGCCAGGAGTGGGAGGCCACTAAATTTTAACCCATCACAGAGCAGCGCAGGGGGTCTTCCAGAAGGTGGTGGGAAGGTAAGGGGGGGTGGGGAGAGAAAGTGACAGAACCAGCCCTGCAGGTCTTGGAGCCCCAGGGGGGTGTGGGGTACTGCGGGGAGGCGGGAGGGGGTTGGAGAAGGAAGTAGCTCTCGATTGAATGGGAGACCCAAGTTTTGATTTAGACTAGAGGAGACATTTCAACTCTTGAAAATGAGTCACAGCTACCTAAGTGAGATTATTCTTATAACTGAAAGCTGCTTAAAATTGTCTTTCGTCATGGATCAGGGAACAGAGGTCTGACAAAGTCATGAAGGGAAAAATAAATAATGCCATGTCCCACTTGTATCCACTGAGATCATCCCAGTTAATAAACTTGCTTTAAGACATCACCACATGTGTCCTAACATGGCCAAAGTAAATATGCTGTTACACTCTCAACTCTGTTAGCAGTTGTAATGACCCAGTTGGCTCAACTAGTAATCCAAATCATTGTGCAAAATTCAAATCAAATAAATAGCCACACAGACGGTTGGCTCCCTTTTATTTTTATAATTCAACTCCCAAAAGCAAAGAATAACAAAATTTAGATCAAGCTGTCATTAACATGACATTATGACTTGTCTGGATCATCAAAACCTGGCAGACATTCAGCATAATTTTTATTTTAAACAAACACTTTCAGTTTTCCATCTGGAAACAGGCCAAGGGACTAACCTCAATGATGACTAAGGACAAAGTCTAGCTGGAAAAATACATTTCATACAAGCTCTCCAATGTCCCGAGCTTAAACTACTTTTTGGAAGGACAAGATGCTTAAGTGACATAATCTAACCCCCCAAGTAATCATAGAAATGGTCTCGTGATTTTGAATCACTGAGATGCCCAGTTTTCCTTCATCACCTGCAAGGAATTGGAAGCATTTTCCTTCACTATGAACGGCTTTCATTTTCACTGTTGGAAGGGTCAGTGATCCTGGACCCCAAAAATCCCCAACAATAAAATTGACACTGATCAGGAAATAGCTAAATAGATTAACTAATAAAATTTGAAATGCTTTGTAATTGTATGATAATGGCAGAATCTATAATAATAAAATGGTTCTCAATTTGAATTTACAATCCTTACTTACGCCACAAAGCCCTAGCATTTTAGAAGTGAGATTATCTATCCACAAGGCTTCTGCCCAACTCATGTAAGAGAATTCTGTTATGGGTAAACTGGAGATACAATGGGAGTTTTAATATGATTATAGGTCAGTGGTTTCTGAATTGTTAATGTATAAAAGACCCCAGAGGCATATGTTCAATATATAGTCCGTGAAAGACAAAATTAAATAAACAAAAAGCAATTTACAAGCTGGAAAACATTTTTTAGTTCTCATGGAGCGTTATAACACATGTCCTCTAGCATCCAACTTAACAGAGCTAAGCTGACACCACAGAAAGGCGGCAAATAAATTAATTTCGCTTCATAAGCCCAGAACTGGGAGAAAATGGTTTGTGGGAAGGATTTTCAAAATTGGAAGTATGAACCACGGGAGCAGACATATGCCTAAGGGCATGGACGCTCTTTAGAATGAGATTCATCCTGGTGATATTACAAGATAATGAAGGTGAGATATATTTATTTAGGTGTTTATTTGTGTTTTCCGTTTCCTACCTACTTCCAGAAAGGATTTGCAGTGAGTGAGAAAATCCTGAGAAATGGGATAGTTTCAACCTGGATCAGAGAGTGTTCCGAACGTGCTTGCAAGGCTGTCAGGTGGTACCTGTGAGGGGCCTTACATGCGGCTTCTCCTTTAGCAAGTCCAGAATGACCTTGGCTATGGTAATTAACTTCCCTATTTTCTTGCCTCTTGATCCCACAGTAACTCCTTTAGGCCACCAATTTCTCATATTAAGATACCCATCTGATAACAGCTGTCCAGAGGAGAGAGATGGCCTCCCATTCAGTGTCAGTGGACACACAGCATGGAGACCCTGGCAAGAAACACACACCTCTTCCTCCCACCAGCCTGGAAGTATGAGAAACTTTATCCCAGCTACTCTTCTAGTTAGTGGTTTGGAAACAAGAGACATGGGTGGGGTGAGCTGCAAAACTTAGCAGAAATGGTCATTATAGGCTCTCAGATTCTCTTATTCTCTGTCACCAGCTGGGTGTCCAACGATTCAATTCCATCTGACACTACTGGGAAGTTAGCATCAGATCCCATAGGTGTAAAGATTCAGTCCCAGATGATCACCCTCACTTCAAACACCAGTTGCAAATGGAGTACCAGGATGCTCACACTTCTAACTTGGCTATAAATACTGGGATCACCATACCCCCCTTTCAGTTTTGATATTTTGCTAGGACAGTTCACAGAACTCAAGAAAATGCTGTACTTATTATTTCAGTTCATTATAAAGGGTATAAATGAACAGCCGGATGAAGAGGTAACACAAGGCAAGGTCCAGAAGAGTCCTGAGTGCAGGAGCCTCTGTCCGTCAGAGTTGGGGTGCACCAACCTCCTGGCACATGTATGTGCTCACCAACTTAGAAGGTCCCTGAGCTCCCTCACTTTGGGATTTTTATGCAGGTCTCATTACACAGTCATGGTTGATTAAATCATTGGCCATTGGTGACTGACTGATTCAACCTCCAACCCACTCCCCTCCTCAGAGGTCAGGGAGTGGGTCTGAGAATTCCAACCTTCTGATCATGACTTGGTATTTCTGGCCACCAGCCCCCATCCTGAAGCTATCTAGGGGATCTCACCAGCAGTCACCTCATTAGTATGCCTTCAAAAAGGATGTCCCTGATACTTTGGCCCCCACAGTGACGTCTTTGGCTTCCATGAGTAGACACTTCAGTTACTGGAGACATCACGAATGCAACCACAAAAACATTTTATATAATCAAATTTTTTTAAAAAGTAAAGTTTCACTCAAATTAAACCTCATTAATTTAGAGGCCATTAATGCATAATCAGTGTTATATTAATGGGAACTGGGCTGAATTTCACCTTGTGGACCCTTACCTAATAATTAAGAAATTAATTGTATGGTTGTATGAGATTTATATTCATTATCAGGTTCCAGAGCATTTTATTAATCTCAATTAAAATTTTGCATTGCTATTTTGACCACTTTCATTATTATTCTAAACCCATACTTGCAAAACTTAATAGGCAAAATACTGTTCCTAGTATATGTAATACAGAGTATAGGTAGTAGAAATATTTATGGAGCAAATACTTATTTCCCAAAATTTACAAAATCAATGCAGCGAGTCTATATTGTTTAATGCATGTGTGTAGAAAAATCTATACTTTTGTGGTGTATTCAATAAAATCCTTACAAAGAATGTGGTCCAGGTGGTTATTTCTTAGGTAATGACATCAATATAATAAAAACTGCAATTTCTAAGACTCCAGTAGCTTTGAGATTTAAAAGTTACTTAACAAAAAGCTCTAGGGAGATCCTAAGGGTTCTTCCAGGCTATAAAATACATTCAATTGCTTCATAAGTATGAAACAAATAGTCTTCTTTATGGAGTATTTGCTAGACTAAAGGATTTTTCTTCTCACTCCAGGTTCACATAAGATATGAGTCTCTAAGTCCATTTTTAGTCAAACAACCACATTGGACATTAGTGGTCCCACTGGCAGGGTTGGGCCTTTAAAGATTTGGGATGAATACAAACATATTTGAAGTCCCCTGTATGGGCTTTCTTATCCCCTTCCCCCACCAAAAACTCTGAGTCTTATCCTGGCTCTTAGGAGTGTTCAGAAGTTGCCAAGAGTAGTGACTGAAATGAAATTGGACCCTATAGCAATCTACCAAAATGGAGGCAGGCTTTGTAAAAAAAGAAGAAAAATTTAGTATCAGTGCCTTAAGAATGAAAAAAGGGAATAAAGAACAAATGTCGACGGGAAAAGGGCCCCCAGTTTGCAGGCTGCTACCAGGGAGCCACCTCACGATGCAGAGGACGTGAGCACAGCAGGCGGAGCCCACCCTTACCGGTCCCGTAGGAGCCGGCCTGGGAGGCCGACCCTGTCCTCCGTTAGCTATCTCATGTCCCTGTTACAGGAAAAACTCATGAACACAGCTTCAGCAAATTTGAAATTTGAGCTACTTCATCAAAGTATAAAATGTTAAGGCTGAGGCAGTTTGAAAAAGACAGATGCACCCCTATGTTTATCGCAGCACTATTTACAATAGCCAAGAAATGGAAGCAACCTAAGTGTCCATCAGTAGATGAATGGATAAAGAAGATGTGGTACATATACACAATGGAATACTATTCAGCCATAAGAAGAAAACAGATCCTATCATTTGCAACAACATGGATGGAGCTAGAGGGTATTTTGCTCAGTGAAATAAGCCAGGCAGAGAAAGACAAATAACAAATGATTTCACTCATATGTGGAGTATAAGAACAAAGAAAAACTGAAGGAACAAAACAGCAGCAGAATCACAGAACCCAAGAATGGACTAACAGTTATCAAAGGGAAAGGGACTGGGGATAATGGGAGGGTAGGGAGGAATAAGGGTGGGGAAGAAGAAAGGGGGTATTATGATTAGCATGTATAATGTGGGGGGGGGGGAATGGGGAGGGCTGTGCAACACAGAGAAGACAAGTAGTGATTCTACAACATCTTACTACACTGACGGACAGTGACTATAATGGGGTTTGTGAGGGGGACTTGGTGATGGAGGGAGTCTAGTAACCATAATGTTCCTCATGTAATTGTAGATTAATGATAACAACAACAACAAAAAATGTTAAGGCTGAGGCATCTGAGCAAGTATGCCATCCAACCTTCTCATTTCAGATGAGAAAACCGAGGACAGAAGATGTTAGGTGACATGTCCATGGTCACACGGTCTGTTTCTGGAGAGAGCCCACTCCTCTTTGCCACCATCCAGAACTAGGTTCATGGTCATGTTGTGGATGGAACTGTGGCCCCAAAAAAGATATGTTTAAGTTTTAAGCCCTGGGACCTGTGAATGGGACCTTATTTGGAAATAGGGTCTTTGCAGATGCCCTAAGTTAGGATGTGGTCTCACTGTATTAGGGTGGGCCTGAATCCCATAACCGGTGTCCTTATAAGAGGAGGGAAATTCAGACACAGAGGCACAGAGAGAGGGAGGGAAGAAAGGGATGGGAGAGGCCAGTTGGAACACTGCGGCCATAAGCCAAGAGGCCCCCAGGGCCGTGAGAAGCCCTCAGAAGCAAGAGGCAAGGAAGGATCCTCTCCCAGAGCCTACAGAGGGAGCAGGGTCCCAGCCAGAACCTTCATCTGGATTTCTAACCTCCAGAATTGTGAGAGATACTAAATTTCTGTTGTTGAAGCCATCCAGCTTGTGATAATTAAGGCAGCCCGAGGAAACTAGTACAATCACATTTACTTATGGCGGCATCAAAGCCCATTCTTTGCTAAAATGGTTTACAGTGACCTAAATCCCCAGTGAAGAACCATACCTAACCACAGGCACATATCAGAAAAAGCATGTTTACTAAGCACTTGCCATTTTCTTGAGTATCATACCTTACCGTATTTAACCCTCATGACAACACAATGATACATAATTCACCCCATTTTAAAGATGAAGAAACAGAGGCTTGGAGAACTTTAAGGGACTTGCCCAGGGTCAATAAACTAGTAAATGCTGAGGTTGGGAATCAAATCTCAAAACCCATGCTCTTAGAACTACCTTGGGCTGGCTGCATATGGGAGGTCAGCCTGTACACTGAATGTACTGGAGTTGTGCAATGTGGTGGCCCTGCACTGGATCACGGGAAGGCAAGGACTATAAGCAAGTTGTCTGGGAAAAATTGTCAGACATGTCAGAGTCATTTCATATGCCATCAGAATGTCAGACAGCCTATCTGTCTATAATAGTTCACCTTCCTACCAAGCATTCTCTGTATTCATACCACCGTGTTCATTCATTCTTTCTTACAGTGAACATATACCACATGTCTTCATCTGCCAGCCCTGAAGGCTTCGGTGGCCACTCAAAGAATAAACACTAGCTTTGCCCTGATGGAGCGTATAGGGTACTTATGACTGAAGTTATAAACACTCTAGTTCTTGCCTGAAAAAGAGTCAGTAAACTTCCCCATGGTTTGCAGACTCTAGCCTTTTAGTGGATTTAGAATTTCCTCTAAGCATTAAAAACCCAGGGCATCGGGACACTAATTGGACCCTTTGAATTTCTTCTCATTCACCCAAAGGCATGGGAATCAAAGCTCCGAGACAGGAGACTGAAACAGAGGAACACATTTCTCAAGCACGCTCCAAGGAGAAGAAAATGAATTGGCTTTCATATTCTTCACCGCTAAATTTTGGGGGCAAATGAATGGTTTCAACAGGCAGAAGAGATATGGAAACAGCAAAAGCAAAGACCCAGAAGGTATGAAAGTTCATGGAGTATGTAGATACTGTGAGGTTAGTGCAGTCAAGGCCCAGTGTGTGTGTGCGCGCGCGCACACATGCCTGTTCATCCGCACCCAGGTACATGTGCACAGATGTGCCTACACACAGGTGGAGGGGCAATGTTGGCTGATGATGCTGGAAAAGCAGATGGGAGCAGCAGAGCTTAGTTATTTACCTAAAGGGCACACAGAACTCGTAGTTTGGGAAGGGGAAGGAGCAGCTTAGAAAGGTGGCTTAGGAGGAAGCCCTCATACATAAGCTAGTCCTGCATTATAAAAAGACCCAGGCCTGGGGGATAAGAGCAAGCCTTTTCTATCTTAACTGCAGTTTAAATGAAGCAGCTAGAGACTTTCCCAGTTAAGCTAATATCTGATGCCAATTAACATTAAAACTTTATTTTTAAACCTGATATTTCCCCTCTTCCACAGTCATCACTAATAGCCTGACCTGAATAGAAAAGAGCTCCACAACTTTCACTGCTAAATAAATTTTTAAATTTTTTATATTCTTATAATGATTACAAAATTAAGAGCCCTTTTACTGTTAATTTTTTTATAGAAGAAGGCTTTTCCCTTTATACATACCCATGTTCCAAACTTCCACAGGGACTAATTTTGTCCAGCCCAAAGATAACCTCTATCTAGACTGGAAGCTGGCAAATGCTTTCTATAAAGGGCCAGATAGGAAATATTTTAAGTTTTGCAGGCCCTACAGCCTCTATCATTTCAACTCTGCAGTTGTAGTGGTGAAAGCAGCCACAGACAATATATGAATAAGTGAGCATAGCTGGGTTCTGATAAAACTTTGTAAACAAGGCAGGAATAGATTTGGTTTGTGGCTCTTAGTGTGCTAACTACAGCTCTACCCACATAACCTTAGCCCTTTGCAATCAAGGAATGTCTACCACATTTTTGTAACTGGCCAATTTTAGTTGTCTTCCTGCTCAGTTTCCTCCTCATGCTGATCATTCAGGTTAATATTACCACACACACTGTGTAATCATCAATTTTCTTCATCCCTGGGGCAATATTATATAGACTAGAGAGATGCGAAAGAATAGTTTTACCACTTGGCATTCATTGTTGTTAATAACACCATTACAGATCCCTTTCATCTATGAGATTCTTTGTAGAAACTGTGGGTAGGCATCTAAAATGATGGCCCCCTAAGGGGACAAGTCCACAGAGACAGCAAGCAGAGGGGGTCTCCAGCCTTGGCATTGTATTTTAAGATTTTATTAAAAGCATGACTGGGAATTTTCTCTATACTTTTCAGTTAGAGAGCCACACATGTCATTATCCCACTCTGTGATTAGAAAATATTCCTAATCATATATTATTATTATTGTAAACAACATGGTCACCATTCAGCTCATAGAAGCAGGAGGATTCATGACTCAGAACCTCAGAATCCAAATGCACCCCAGGCAGTAGTAGGTCCTGATGTATGTATTCAGGTCCCTTTAAGTAAAAGAAACATAGATGGGCACATTATGAATGTAAAATTAGATATATAAGTATATTTGATTTCAAATCAAATGAGTAAGGAAATCTCAACAGATATAAACTTTTAAAAGCTGAGGAAGACGACAACTATTTTATTTTAAATAATCACTTTTTGGGTTTTTACTAAGATACTTCTTTCCTGTCATATTTACATTTTTGGCTGGTTATTATAAAAAAATATTTAAACTTAATCTAAAATTTAAGCAACACAAAAGCAATCTGAGTATTTTTACAATTGCTGTTACGCTGAAAGAGAGACATACTGTTATCAAACAACTTTATGTAAGAGTTTTGTCCCTGGAACTTCTCTTTTGCCATTGTCACTTGTTCTGAGGCTCTTCTGCTGTGTTGGTGGCAGTTTCACAGGCTGTTTCATCTGGAACCACCACCACACATTGTCAGGACAAGATATGTCAGCTGTTCTAAAATTCAATCTGATACGTTGGAATGCATCAAAACACGCACACAGAATTGCACTCGATCCAAGCCCTGCTACATGTGTTACCTACACACCCTGGAATTCTGTTAAATTGTGTTTCAAAAAAGTCCCCTCCCCACCAAAATTTAAGCTGGAGTACTGACCATCAGTGACCCTAAGTGACTGTGATACAAAGATCTACACATTTACAGAAATGTGTGGACAATACCAGACCTTGAACGGGAGTGTCCAAAAGGAGGACCCAGAAGTTATAGCTTCATTAGCTTCACGGAAAACCCAGCTCTGACCTTTGAAGCCATTTAGTTTGGGCCTCATATCAATCATGTATCCTTGGTGGTTAACCAGCCTCTATATAAACAGCCCCCATGCCATTCAGTTCATTACCTCCCAGACAATCCAGTCCATTTCTGGCCTTGTATTATTACCCAGCGTTCTCCAGAGAAACAGACCGAGAGTATATATGTAGATATGTATAAGAGGAAATTAATTCTAGGAATTGGCTTACATAGCTAGGGGGGATGAACAGTCCCATGATTTGCTGCCTGCAAGCTGAATAACCAGGAAAGCCAGTATAGTTTGATTCAGTCTGAAGGACCAGAAGCATCCATGTCTGAAGGCAGGAGAAGACAGGTGCCTCAACTCAGGGAGAGAGAGTTAATCTGCCCGGTGTCTGCCTTTTTGTTCTGTTTGGGCGCTCAACAGATTGGATGCTGCTTGCCCACATCAAGTGAGGGCCATCACCTTTACTCAGGCTACCGATTCAAATGCTCATCTCTTGTGGAAACACCCTCACGAACACACTAGAAACAATGTTTAGCCAGCTGTCTGGGCATCCCATAGCCTAGTGAAGTGGACACATAAAATTAACTATCACAGGTATCTTGAGTTATTCTAGAATTCTTCCTTATGTATTTTCCTAAGACACATCTCCTAATTAACTGTCATTTTGTGGTCCTCAGTCTCTTGTGTGCATGATAAATCTGATTACTCTGCTACATGACCATCATCCAAACATCTGAAGACAGTGGTCATTTCATCCACTGTCTTAATTTGGATTCCCTGAGCAGCAGACTCTGTCATGGGGATTTGTTCAAATGTAAGTAGTTTATCTGGAAAGTGGTTCTAGGAAACACCAGGAGGTAATGGGGAATCGAGAGGGAAAACAGCCAACAGTGTGTCACCAAGCCAGTTACCACTTTGGACAACTGGAGCAGCAATAGAGGACTAAGACACAGCGAGTGCATGCATGGCCAGGTGGTCTTGTTAGATAATCAAAAGTTGTCAGCTTTTTACCTGCAAGTGGCAGAATTCTTTCTGTGATTCATTGTCATGAAATCTCCACTTTCCTCTAAGTCTTAATGAAATTCTAAACCCTTTATCAATAACTTTCTATTACTGTTTCTTGAACTGCTAATACTTTTATGTGTCTCATCCTACCCCAACTCTCAGTGATGTAAATACTATCTAAGACGGACTATAGGGGCACTACTGGGACTCACAACCCAGCAGTGGATGGCCCTGCCTCCTTGCCCTAAGAGCTACAGAATAAATGTCTTTCCTGAGTGCACAGTTGCAGTAGATGTCAGGGTGAGGCTTTGATTTGATGTGTTTCACTAATTATCTTTTTTATGTTTCTTCTCCCAGCCCCTTTCCCAAATGATATTTTAATAGCAATAACGTGAAACCCACCTGACTGTCTCTAGCCCATACAGATGCTTTCCTGTCTTCGGTACCTTGTGAGCAAAACAGTCAGAAAGAGCTCCGCCAACCCCACTGACTCTGGCCAAATCAGTGGTGCAGCAGAGAGGCACTTTCATGTAAGGCGAGCATCCCCTGTGCCTTCCAGACCGCTGTGGGGAAGTAATAAAACAGTAAAGTAGAGCTGGGTGGAGAGCTAGCCTTTGGTCCTTGATCCTGCTTCTCTGATAATAGCCAACGGGCTTCCTCATGGTGGAATGAACTTGCCTTGTTTTCCTTTTTTCCCCAAACAGCTGCAGTTGCAAGTTATTGCTTGCCAGAACTTATTTTTCTCATACCTGTTCAAACATCTAGGAGCAAGAAAAAGCTGATGAAGGGGAAGGCATTTGCTGTCCTCAAACTATAGGTAACTGAAGAATTGAGTCATACTGACACCAGGATAGAATCAAGAATATTTTTTCCTACAGGTATGTCAGAACTAGAGAATGAAATAGAATGCTGCTGGTAGGTATAAATATGTAAGCTCCATGTTCGTAAAAACATGGTTTGCATTTTTTTTAACTTCCAAGTCAGTTAGAATATGGCTCATCACATTGACTTACTGTAATCACCCTTCAAAAGACATGCATGTTTTGCCTGGTCATAAAAACACTCAGGATGAGTCAGTGAGTTCATGAGCATCTCAGCTGGTGGATTTGCACCTCTGATGTGGGCCAGTCAGCTGCCTAAAAGCCCAGAAGCCACCACACCAGTGCCCAGTTTGAGCCTCTTCCATTTGGACGCTTATCTGTGGGTCTCTAGCTTTCCCAATTCACACTTTAAACTAAGATTTTATAAGCCAAACCAAATTGGTGCATTTCAAAGGTTTATTCCAATCTCTTCCACTGTTCTGTAATTATGAGTTGGGTCCAAGATGATTTGGAATCTTGTGCCAATCCTGAAGTTATTTGGGGGTTGATATTAGAAAGTCTGGCATACAGTAGGCACTCAATAAATGTTATGGACTCCTGGAATATATACATGGTGTTTTTTTTTACTGAGACAATTTCCATTTTCAATAAACAGTAGAAGCAAGATGTTCCTGGCACATGACACATCGACTCAAGGTCTCTGAAAACAGGGAGCACTACACAGAATTCCTGGAAGGGGTGAGTTCCCCCCGCTTCCTTACTGTCACAACATCTCCCACTCTTAATTGACTTACTCAAAGAATATTAGATATTAGAATAAATATGCTGGAGCCTCACAGTTATTTAGTCCATGACAATAGAGAATTCAGTCATCTGCCCAAGACTTGTCACTACGTGGGTTACAAGGACCTTTGCAATACAGATCTGTACAGACTAGGGCACTAGCATGATAGCTTGGCCCTAGGAGTTTTCTTTCAATAAAATGAGAGGAAAAAGAGGGGGAGGGAGAGAAAAGAGAGAAAGGGAGAAGGTCCTACAACCCCCAAACTCAGCATATTCAAATGAGCATATAAGAACAAAAAGATACCATGCCAAAATTAAACGTTTAAAATTCCATTCTAGGAGTGGTCTTTTTCCCATGAAATGAAACCTTCCTATCTTATTTTGGTGAAAGAAATGAGAAAGATTGATGAAAGCCCCTTCCTTTCGAAAGTCCTCTGTGTCAGTTCAGAGCAAGGAAAATTAAATACCAAACAAATTCATCCATCATGATATGCCTCTTGTCTTCTTTTCATCTTTCTTCCACTTGCTAGATTACTAATTTCTCAGTTGCCTTGTTTTCACTCCCTATCTGATGGTGAGCATTTATGATACTTACTACCTGCTATCTCTAAAGACACTGGTGCTTTAGGACTTCATAGTTGCCATATTCATAGGATCTCAGAGAATTTCAAGAATATTAAGTAAGTGTCTCAAGCTATTTCTGAAATTAGAATAGGTAAGAAAAGTAAGCTTTAGAAAATCAAAAGGACAACTGGTAAATACGATAATCTAATAAAAATCTGAAGATTTCAGCTACATGCTAGGGCTCCCTATCACATTCAACCATTGGCTGCACAACCACAGGCAAGGGTATTAGTCAGTATATATTAGGTTATGCTGTGGTAACAAACAAGCCCCAAACCTCAGTGGTTTATAACAACTAAGATTTATTTCCCACTCACACCACAAGTCCAACACAGGGTTGTCGTGGCTTCGTGCCACATCACCTGCATTCTCAGAGCCGCTGATGGAGCAGCTTCTAGCTGAGACCTGGCCAGTCTCAGCCAGGAAAAAGGAAAACACATGGAAAATAACATGCTGGCTCTTAAAGCTTCTCAGAAGTGGCCTAGGTCATTTCTACTCACAGTCTGTTGGCCTGAGCAGGTCCAATGGCAATGAGCAGGGACACATAATCAGCGAGTATTGTGAACATTTCACAGTCTGTTAGAGAGAGGCCTCCCTTTTCTTTCTTGTGAAGTAACTTGGCCTAAGTTACCTCCCAGAAAAAGCCTATGATATAATAATTTAGATACTACATGGCAATAAAGTAGGGCAGTATTTTAATTATTGTTCATAACTGCCCTCTATAAGTACCATAAATGCAATGGTTCCTCATAAAAGCAACAGGCAAAGTTAGGAAAGACTTCTTGCTCGGTCGGCCCAGTGTTTCTGGGAGATGCTTACCAGCAATGACCAATATTCTTTCCACCTCAAAATGCTATGATACTCTGATACAGAAGGGGTCAACAAAGGCTTAGAATTCTCTGAAAACATTCCAGCCAGGGTTTTCTTTAAAAATATACCTGCTTCATAATTGTACTTAAAATTTCAAAACACTAATCTACAACCTCTAAGCGTCTCACCAGAAATCTTTGCCCCTAAAGTTACTTTGGCTAGGAGGAAGTCTTAGAGCCCCATCCTGTCTTGGCTTGTGCAAGAAAACCTATGGGTTTCTGGTTCCCATTCAATTCATGCTGCGAGAATCACAGTTTTTCTGGTTATACTAAAATGGGAGGCTGAGTGTTACAGTCACAATCCCTTATAAAAAATAAAATAAAAAAACAGGTGTTGGGAGAAGGAAAGGGACTAAAAGTTATTAATAAGCAATTTATACATTACAAGTTCAGAATGCTTTGTCTGAAATTCTTGAGCCAGATGTTTCAGAATTCATAATTTTCAGTTTCAGAAAGGTAAATACAATGCATATACCATATATTATTTACCACATTATCAAGCCATGAGGCTGGACCCACAATCAAATATATTATATATTCCAGCTTCAAAAATGTATCAAGTATAGATGCATGTAAATATAAAAAAATAAAGACAGTAAATCACTTTATGTGTGTTCAGATCCATTTTTTTTGATAAGTTTGCTGCAAGCTTATAATTAAATTCTGGGTTTTCAGACCTTTGCAAATTTTTAAATTGTGGCTAAGAGTTTGAGGTCTTATATTGTATTTACTATTTAAAATATTCCTGTGAAGTGGTCCACAGCATATATTCAATGAAAAAAGCGAAGTAGAGAAAAGTACGTATAGTGTGTTACCTTTATCTTAGTGGGAGAGGGAATAAATATTTGCTTATATTTTTAAAGTTTGCTGATATTAAAAATTTTTTAAAGAAGAAAAGGTAAACCAAAAACTAAAACAATGGACACAATGATGTAGAAGACTGGGATCAAAGCTAGACTTCTATGCGTATACCTTGTCCAAAAGCAAATTTAAACTTAAAAAATAGGCAAGCCTTAGAAATCTAAAGCAAAATAAAGCAAATGAATGAGCTAATGGCAAATCAAGCTGAGAATATAACCACCCTGAGAGGGATTATTTCAATGACTCTAAAACACAGAATTTAAATGAACATCCTTTAGTGAAACATAACCTAAGGATAAAAAAGCTATTAAAAAATTAAACTGTTTTCAGTTATCACATTTGTAACTCCGAGGAAAAATAAGCTCCCAACCCGGGGCAAATTACCTTTGAAGCCAAAATCAGTAAAAGAGAGAAATAAAGTAGGAGAAATCCGTTTATTGCTTACAAGCAGTCATCCACTTCTGCTCACCTGTGTCTCTTGCGACCCAGCTGCAAAAAGGAGCCCCATCCACCCTCTCCGGTCCAGATATGCCCTCACTCCCCAAGTAATCACCTACTGATATGGAGATGGTCACTTCTCTCCACCCCTTGGAAACACCTATTGTTACGGAGATTCACTAAGGCCAGGTGAGAGATTCAGGAAATACTGCAATTTTACCCAGAACATTGTTGGTGGTAGTGTACCAATTGTTATTCTGACACTGTTGTCTGGTATATTTTGACATAAAACAAATGAGTAGATATGCAAATGAGCTGAGAATCAGGATATTCAGCATCAAAAAAGGGGATGCAGATCTATTATTTAAAACATTAGGAAAAAATCCTGAGTATCTGAATTTGAGTTGGAAGTATCAGAATGAATTCAACAATTAAATTGAAAAGAGAGTATGCCTATGTAAAGAGTTAAAAATGAGAGGGGAAACCAGTAAGGGACTTAATAAACATATCAACCAATTATTCACACATGTATTTCCTTCTCTATGCATTGATAAGTCCTAGAAACAATAACCATCTCAAAGCAATGAGCCCTCAAAAGAGATGAGGTATGGTTTCTAACTACAACCTCCCATTAAAAGGAAGAAGGCTTCTTGGGGATACGGTTGATTCTAGGTCTGGGACAGGAAATATACGATATAAGCCTGATAATCTGCCCATCCCAAAGGACAGGTAGACCCACGTGTTCTGCCAAAATGAGTCAGGGGCCAACTTTAAGAAGCTCTCAGTGGCCCAATGTGGGACAATTTTAGCATTAAGAAGAATAACTACGGTGAAGTAAAACCAATCAAATATGCCCAAATCTATGCCCAAACTCACTGGTCACTTTCAAAGGATGCTAACACCAACACATTAATTTTGAAAACAGGTAAATAAAGTGAGAGACTCGAGCATTTAAACTACCTTTCCTATGCAATCTACCTCTGTGTTACCAAAGAGTTGATGAGGAAACATTTCTCTTTATAGAAAAAAACGATCATGCTAGTAAATAAAGAAGGAATGAGAGAATTAGAATATCCCTTTTTGCAATTTCTAATTAAGTAATTAATCTAGTTATTGCTCACCAATGGCTGCTAGCATAACAAAAAGACAATTGAATATTATGTTCTTTGTCATGGAAGTCACACACACAAAACAACTTGAATCCAATCAAGACTCCAGATTTCACTACCAATTATAGCAAATACTGGGGACAGAGAAAGACATAAAATGATATCATGGGGATGCAATAGACAAAATATTGTGTAGAATGTCTTTTTTATTCTGCTTTTTTGACATCAGCAGCCTTACTGACCATGGGAGACTGCCCTTCCAGAGCTAATCAATTCCTAGAAATAGTTAAAGAACTCACTTTTGAGCGCACGCGCACACACACACACACACACACCCTCCATCAGGTACTTACACTCCAGGCCAATATTCCTTTGCTCTAATCATGCCACAACCAGTTACCAGACAACTAGAGACAACCCTTATGCCACAGAGCCCACTGAAATTATATAGACTAGCCTACCTTATACAAACTTGCTTACCCTGCCCTGCCTCGCTCTTCCCACAGAAACCACAATAAAGGCTCTTGCCCACATTTCCCTCCCCCTCCTTCTGCCTCCTGACTGGCCCTGAAGCTGCTCCATATGGCCCTGCATGGCCTGGGTGTCCCCTTTTGGTAACTGTGAACCACAAACTCTTTTTTCATTGGCAGGTGTCTCCTGATCTGTTGGCCTCATCATAGCTGAACAATAATAAAACCTGCATTTTAAAACACCTTGACTGTGGGAAACCCCTACAAGGCAAATGACTAACAAATTGCAATGAAATTTACCTCAATTAAAAAGAAAAACGAAATAGCAAGGAGATGAGCTAAGAGGCAATGAGAACATTTGGTTAAAAGAACAAGCAACCGATTGCAATGTAGGGACTATATTTCACTCTGATTTTGAACCAACTCTTAAAAACATTATGAGACTAATGGAGAAATTTAGACAGACTGACCCAGCTGATATTTGAAACTATGAAATTACTACTCAGATTTTTTTAGGTGTGATTATGGAATTTATGTAATATTTTTAAAACAGACTTTATCTTTTAAAGATTCATGCTGAAAGGTTCATGGATTAAATAACAGGGTGCCTGTGATATACTTTATAACAATCTGGAGCAGGGGGAGTTGGGTAAAAGTAGGGAAAAAATAAGACTGGCTTAAAGTAATAGGTGTTGAAGCAACGTTATGAACACATGGGGGCCATATATATACTACCCTGTTGTGAAATATTTGAAATTTTTCATAATAAAATAATTTAAATCTTTTGAAGAAACTTCTTTGAAGAACATGGTAAATGCCCCATTTTTAAAGTAAAAATGAGTGAATTCAGAATGACTAAATGTAAGTCCAGAGAGAGGAAATCCCAGGGCAAAATACCTCTAAAACTGAAATCAGTCAAAGGGAGAAATAAAGTTTAAAGCCTGTTTATTGCTTACAAACCAGTCCGGGGACATCTCTCTCTCCTACTCAGGCAGAAGCAAGCAAGGGCCTCTCCCTAACCTCTCAGGTTCAGATAAGCCCTCAGATGCCCAGGTAATTACTCTTTGATACGGAGATGAACTTCTCCACCCCTAAAGCCTGTTGATATGTAAATGTACTAAAGCCAGGTACGATATTCTGGAAATATTACAATTTCACCCACACTAAATAACTTGCCCAACTGCTAATATACAGTGGAGCCAGAATCCAAATCCAGGTATGTGTGGCCACCCAAACTCTTTGCCCCCCAAAGCCAAAAGAGAGGCTACCTCCAGCTCATCCACAAAGGAGAGAATTGGGTTCTTCCTCAGTCCCCAAGGCACCAGCCTGGAGGAAGGCGGACCCTTTACTTAGGGGTAACTCAGCAGTATGGCCTCCTGCTGGGATGCGATTATTTTCTCTGGGTGGTACCCCAGCCCTCACCCCCACATTCCTTGGCAACAGACACTTCCCTGATGTTTTCTTTTTTCCTGGATTCGCCAGTGCTCTGCAGAAAGCACACCGGAATGCACACTTACAAGTGAAGTCTGTCACCTTGAGGAGGCAGAAACTTATTCAAATATTTTGAAGCTTTCTCCTTTCCTGTAAATTTTAATGAAATATAACCTTTCCCTTTCAGCTTATGAGTCTCATGAAGAGCCTCCTCAGCTTTCCTGGGTTTTGGACTCCAAATGTCAGGTCTTGGCTTGACGCCTTCCTGACACACCAGACTTCCCTTTAAATTGCTTTCGACTGCTTGTAAAAATCGAATTAATATTAATAATTGTTAAAATAAAATAGAAAAGCACTGTCTCTTGCTTTTTCAGGGCTAGGAATTTCACTAGGAGCTCTAGGAATATTATCTCCTTTAATCCTCAGAATAGTCCTTCAAAGGATGAAGATTTGCTGGCACTAAGGGGTTCAAACAGGAGGTCCTAGGAAAGGGATTATGGTGGTCCCAAGATCTGAATTAACCTTGGCCTTGACAAAGGATTTATTAGTGTGGATACTGATATAAGTCTTTAAATGTCATGTTGCTCTGGCATCTGTGACTCTGAAGACCATCCTCAAAGAAAAAGACCCTCTGAATATTAATAATCTGCTCCCTCCCCAGTCTCCTCCCAACAATGACCATCAAAACGCACCTCCTAAATCTTTCCTTTTTCCGAATCCAACATCCTTTACTGAGGATTGCATGGAATTTGTTTTAGCTTTTCACAGTATATAAAACTGCTTAGGAAAGCCAAAAATTTACAACCCTTCCTGAATTTGTCCTTTGGGTCTCCACATAGAACTGAATTTTGAGAACATAAAAATTCAACTAGGAAAACTTCTTTTTCTTCCCCTCTCTTAATTCTTCTTGTCGCTCCCACCCCCACCCCATGTCCCTCCCATGCCAGGTCCACCTCATGGTGCTACAACTGTTCTTTACTCAAAATTTCCACCTGAACACATCAACTGTAAATGTCTCAAACCACCATGCGGCAGTGAGCGCTGCTTTCTCCTACAAGATTTTCCCCTCATACAGACTAACTTCAGAAAGTTATCAGTGTCTGAAAAGGGTTAGGGAGTTCTCAGATTCAATTTACTCATTATAAGCTTTAAACTGTCTCCTAGTTCTGGTGCATTAAATCCTGGGCCTGGAGAAAAATATTTGTGTCCAGTGCAATTTTAGAAAGAGATGTGGGTTTGGGCTGTACATCACTATTTAGGAGCCAGTGCTTTTCCCTGCCTCTTGGCCAATAGGACAGAAACTATGATCTTAAATGATTTTAATCATTCTAGATAGGCAATTTTCATTCCTCATCAGATATCAAATATGACAATGATGTCACATTCATAAGACCCTCATCATCTATCATTTATATTCCCAGTTCAAAATTAAATGCACCAGCACATCTTTGAAAAGTTAACATATAGTACAAGTGCTATTCTAAATAAATCACTTAATAAACCTATTGTTCCCTTCTGAGTTGGTCCCTATAATTCTTGGAGGTTTATTTCTCTTCCCTATAAATGCCACTGTTCCTCCATTCATCCTTTAAAACCCATCTGTTTCACCTTTCATGTTTAATCACCACTCCCCGCCCCAAATACCCTTTCTTTGTTCTACAGACATTAAGCACAAATGTATCATTTAGTCTCAATCCCTTAGTGGTAAATTACTTTTGCATGTATTTATTGCTTCTATTCCTATTTAGTCTTGTTAACTAGACTGGAAACTCTCCGAGGGCAGGAATTGTTTTGTCTATTATTTTTATTGGCTCTCAATAAGTGCATAGTGACTACTTAACTCACAGCAATTAGTTGGGCAAGTGTCAAATGTATTGAGATGACAGTTTAATTGTAATCATCTGCAGTAATGACAACACTCATAACCACATTTAAGTCCTTGTCTTTACTGGCTAACTTCTTCCAGACAATACTTGTGAATTTTGCATAAGACTGCTGTCCTCTGACATTACTATTTCATGAGATTTATAATCCTGCAAACCATTTGTCACTGAAACAATGTGGAAGATAAAATTTCAGCAATACATTGAAAATGTGCTGCTGTTGAAATGCTAGCACAAACATGCTATAAAATGGGGAGAGACATGTTTTTAGAAATATTTTAGTCAGGCAACAAGATTGGATATAGAAAGAAGCCCTGGGCAAAGATATACCTAACCTGCTATGAGCCAGTTTCTTGGGCCCCAGTTGAAGGTTAAGTGAGGTCCAAACAAGACAACAGCTTGCCTACCTCCCTCCCAGATTCTCTGAGGAACTAGGCTCAGGGCTTGTCTCAAGAATAACTCCGCTTCAACCAGACCTGTTCCTATGTGATAATCTGTTAGAACAAGTGAGATATATTAATCTTCAGGACACAGAAATTCAGGATGGTGGGGATGGGGGGGTGAGTGGCAAGACCAGAGTGGCCCACCACAGCAGAAATGGCTTCTTTTTCATTCCTTCAATAGGCATTTATTACCTGCCACATGCCAGGCACATGTCACACCCTTCAGTATCTCACAGTCTGGTGGCAGAGATGGGAATAAACACATCATAGTGCCACGGAATGAGCGTGTCAGACAAAATGCCAGGGGAGCCTGAACCTTAGCCACCCCCCCTAAATCAAGCTTAAAAGCTTCAAAATGTTAGGCATGGAGCATTTATTTCCCAAATAAATCAGAGACTTATCCCTTCCCCCCAAAAATTGAAGATAAAATCCTGTAATATACTGTTGCCAGAAGTGTAATTCAAGAATAACTAGTTCTTTAGGATGATAATGGCTATTAACTGAAGGAAAGAAAAAGAAAAGGGAGGGTCACTGAGGTCTGGAAATTGCTGATTGAATTAACGTAGGATTTTTTTCCCCCCCCCAAGATCCCTTGAAGTGTTAATTTGCATTATGAATCACTAGGAGAGAATACTGTATGCAATATTTCTCAGAGTTAGCTCAGTGCAAATTTCTTTTCTCAATGGCCATTTTTCTCATTGAACATACTCGGGAAATACTGCTCTAGAGATTTCCCGAGGCCCATTCCTATCTGTACCTTCTTCCAGGAGAAAGACATCAGGTTCAATATAAGCACGGTACAGAGTGGATAATCAGAATATGTCGGTCTCAGTGAACAAATAGTAAGGTCCTGCAGTAATATAAATTCATTTTGAAAATCAAGAAATGATAGATGATGGATTTCTTTTTTTAATGATTTCTTCTAGTTCAAATATGTGCAGCACAGGTTCTATGGGGCATCTAGGATTATGGTTAGTCACACCAGCCAAGAATACTGCCCCTTCAGTGAGATCGTATCATTCAAGAAAATCTCCTATGCCCACTGGAAAGGCAAACCTTTTGGGAGCTATAGTGGCTGGACCTGGGAGCTTTCCTGTTCTCATTTTTTATCTGTAGCTGAGGTTATAAACCTGAAACGTTTAGTTCTTCTGTATGTGAAAAAAAAATTTATTTTTCTCTCCATGGAAAAGGAAAGTGATTAAATATTTTGTTTACCACACTCTGTGTTTGTGGCTACCCCCTTTCTCTCTTTTCCCACCTTTTATCTTCTTCCCCAACCTCAAAAAAAAAAAAAGCTTTTGGAGATTACCTGGTTAAAAAGATCTTTCAATTTGTGTGCATTCTATGGATAAATTAGGGAGCTCAAAGGGGGGGAAAGTTCACAAGTTACATTATAAAGTTACTTATACTTATCAGAGCACTTGTCTTGATTAACATATAGAAGAACTCATATAAATTTAAAATAATAATTTAATAATTTTAAAGGTTTAAAATAAATATAAAAGCAATTCCAGAAAGGAGGAAAATCAAATTTAAATGTTTTCAACATGATGGCTCTTTAAGAAAAAACTTCAAAAGCTTATCTATACCTCAGAGAAATAAAAAAGTTTAGCTCTCAAATTAATATCCTTGGTTATGAATAACAAGATATAAAGCAAAGAAAAGCTAAGGGACTTCAAAGACAATTTAAAGAATTCTCAAAATTTGGTTTATAAATATACATATTTGTAAAATATAAACCTATTTAAAAGTTTAAGAAATACTCTTGCTCAAGGTGAAAATTTAATTCAAAGCAATTATATTTCTTCCTGATTTCATCACAGTACAAAAATATAGTTTATACAAAACTTGGGTTTATTTTATCAAGAAAGCCTAATTAATCTGAATGTTTTAAAGTTTTATGAGTCAAGAAAGTGTATTATAAAAATATAAAACTATTTGTCCAACTAAATAAATTATAATAACCAATGTCCTTTAAAAGGGTTTGTTATTGTTAAATGTTTATATTCTATATATCATATATATAAAATCATATATATATGAAATCATATACAAATAAAAAAATTTTTTTTTAATTGAAGTGAAATTCATGTAACTTAAAATTAACCGTTTTGAAGTCAGTCAGTGGCAGTTAGTACATTCATGATGTTGTACAACCATCAAAACTATTTCCAAAACAATGAGGTTTTCATCATCCCAAAAGAAGACCGCATATCCATGAAGCAGTCATGCCCTGTCCCCAGCCCCTGGCAACCACATTTCGCTTTCTGCACCTGTGGACTTACTTGTTCTGGGCATTGCTTATAAATGGAATCATATAATATGTGACCTTTTCTGTCTGGCTTTCATTTAGTATATGTTTTTGAGGTTCATCCAGGCTGTAGTGTCAGTATTTCATTCATTTCTACAGTCCAATAATATTCTGTGCATAGATATACCACCTTTTGTTTATCCATTCATCTGGAATGGGAATTTGGGTTGTTTCCACCTTCTGGCTATTGTGAATAGTGCTGCATAAACTCTCATGACAAGTATTTTTTGAGTACCTGTTTTCAGTTCTTATGATTATATACCCAGGAATGGAATTGCTGGGTTATATGGTAATCCTATGTTTAATTTTTTCAGGAACAATTTGTTTTCCACATGGTTACACCATTTTACATCCCAACTATCTAACTTTAAGACTTTGAATAGTAAATGAAGCTATTAATTCCACATTTTGTATACCTGAAAATACTAGTGTTACTATATTCTTGCTGTCACTTAACAGGTTAAAATGGATGTAAAAATTTACTACTTAAAAAAATTTTTTAAAGATGTATTTGATTGTAGAAAGAAATGTATGCAAGATGATGGATGCATTTTATTTGTTTTGTTTTAAATAAAATTGTCTGGTTGTGCCAGCACATAAAATAAAGTAATAGAAGACAATCTGAGGATATCCCACAAATATCGAAAGAAAGAAAAAATACATTTAACAGCCTGGACTTATAATGTCTGCATACAGTGAATTTGGAGTGAGGAAAAAATTTGTTAAAAATCTTTGCAAAGTTGGCTCAGTGATGCCTGATTTATTCATAAGCTAAAAAGAGGCTTGCACATCCTTTACTATAAATTGGCAAGAGTAAAATAAGAAGCTGGATCTCTTTCTGTTAAAATGTTAAATTGATCCTTGAGGATATAGAATGCTCTTAAAAAAAACAAAGAAAGAAGAGTTAATAGGTGTTCTGTCTAGATATCAGTGGTTCGTTGTCTTACTAAACTGGTCTGTAACTCGTTTGTCACACTTTTGAATCAATTTTAATATAATGTCTTTAGTTTTAAGAGTTTTATATTATCATTTCTATGTATTGCTGTGCTTCCTTTAAATATTACCTGATACTATTTCTTGTCTTCAGGCATCTATGGCAAATGCTCAACTCATATCTTCTCTGATAACTCTTTTTGATATAGCCTTCCCCAAATTCAGGACCCAAAGTCAGAACTCCAAAACTGTAAAGATATCTATTATACCTACATTATCTTTGGAGTTTTCCAGATGTCCACTGGGCATCACAAACATTTGATCTCTCACCTTTTAAAAAAAAGATAATAGAGGAAACCTGACATCCTCTAGTTTTAATATATGCAACAATATTATGTCCACAATAAGAAAAATGAGCAAGGCAAAAAGTTACATCTCTTGGTATTCGTAATATATAAATTAAATGTTATTAATATAAATGTTTTGGTAATTACGAAATTTTATGTCAAAAACATACTTATGTTCGTGTACAAAGGTGGGCACAAAAACTGTCAATATATAGCTTAATTTTAAAAACAAACAACTTGATTTTCTACATAAATACTCTTCTGAATTGATGGCAATTGGAACATACTTTATGAGATAAATTAAGGACTGGAGATTTGACAATGCCCTCACTGTTGATAATATGTTCCTACCCTTAGACTAATATGTTCCTACCCTTAGACTAAGTATTAGCTAAATCATTACATATCAATTGCTTATTGCACCTCTATAGAGGATTCTACTTTTCTGCATTCTGCTGTTGTTGGTTATTATCATAAATTAATCAGGGCCTTTGAGTCTTATACACAAGCATTTGCTGCTTTTCCCTTATATTTGCCTAAAGGTCACTGCTACAAGAAGAGATCAGAACTTGAGTCTTCTGAAAGAAATATCACAGGAGCTTTAGTGAAGGACTGAACCAGGTACCCAGGGCTGTTGAAAGACTAGGCTTACAGGCACAGGCTTCCCTCTAGAAGATGACACCTCCTTTTATAAGACAACATCTCCCTTTATAAGATGGCATCCTAATCATACCCTGAGAGACTATCAAGAGACTGGACCAGGAATCTTAGAATTTGTCCCTCTAAAAGCAAGATTTCATGGAAATGAACTGTTTAGTCTGATCAACAAAACACAGATGACTTCTTTAGAATGAAATTAATGGCATGAACTGATTTCATGGTAGCTAACATTCTATTTTAAATGCACATGTGAGAAAAACTTTTTTCGTTCTTCTTAATTCTGCACTGGCCTTCAATTTAAAAGGTTACACTTGTTCAAACTGGTATGAAACCTCTTTAAATGGCATCTTATTTCAACTGAACCCTCAGGGTTCAGGGTAGGGGGGGCATCTTATGAAAGAGCTTAATACCGATTATAAACTAATATATCATGAGGGAAAACCTAAGAATAATGATCCTATAAAAAAGAAAACAATGGCAACAATGGTTAAATATTATTCAAAATGCCTTTACTAAGTTCCTTCACTGTCTGTGACCGCGGCATTATTTGCCTGGGTTCAGTAAAAATGTGTTGTTTTTCCAACCAGGGTACAATTGGATAAATCAAATCTATACCATGATCATGCCAGAAAACTCATCTAATTAAGTAAGAAGAGCCCAAGGATTACGTCTTTGCCTATGGAAAAGGCCTTCAGTGTCCTCCCACTGGTCTGCATGGTGTTCTGTGGCTTATAGAACCCCTGCCTCAAAGGCACGACAGGAACATGACAAACAAGGGGACTGGGTGAGACCCTGATACATGGTGATGGCAGATTTTATGTGGCAGCTTGTCGGGGTCTCAGGGTAGACATTTCTTCTGGGTGTGTCTGTGAGGGCATTTCCGGATGAGATTAGGCTGAGTAATGCAGATGCTCTCCCCAGTGTGTGTGAGCCTCATGCAATCTGTGGAGGGCCCCAACAGAACCAAACGGTGGAGGAGGGGACAGTTGCCTCTCTCTGCCCGCCTGTTCGAGTTGGTACGTCACTCCGAGACTAGAACATGCATCGTCAGTGCCCCTGGTCCTCAGACTCTCAGACTCAGTCACCATCAGCTTTCCTGGGTCTCCGGCTTACAACAGCGGATTTGGGGCTTCCCAGCCTCTGCAATCATGTGAGCCAATTCCTTATCATCTATCATCCGTAATCTCTCTCTCTCTCCATTTATTTACCTGTCACTGTCCTATTGGTTCTCTGACTTGTGCACACATTCAAAAGTTAAAGCTCCTGGGGGCAAGGCCTGGAGAAGTGAATTTGGTGGTTCTTGGTTCCTGGTCTCAGGGGACAAACTGACAAGGAAAATAAAATACTTCTGAGACACAAAATTTATACTCCGAGGGGCTTTATGAGGCCTCCAGATAGAAGTGAATTTTAAGGCTGAATATCATTTGTTCTAGTTTATTTTAATGTACAGGAGGGTCTTTGTGTAGTAAACATTCCTTACTCCCTTGAAAATAAAACTCATCAAAGAAAATAAAACATCACATTAATGATACTGAATCAGAGTCACAAAACATCTTACATGGTCAAATCCCCACCTTAGGGGTAGGAACTTGAACAGAGGAGGGACCCTGGAAGCAAAACTGATATTTGGCTGTGCTTCCATTACGACCAAGGATGTGACACACCAGTCAGGACACGGGGAAAAAAAGAATTTGTACCCTGAGATAAACCAAAAATAATGAGGTCATTCTGTCTGTGTCTGGTCTGTAAGATAACAAAAACTTGGACAATTCCTATAAACCTGAACTCCCTAAACAAAGTATAGCCTTATGCCTGTCTTTCACAATATCAATGTATGTGGCTATGATGATCATGTGAAAAAGTTATTGTTTCCCACCACGAACAAAAGAATATAAATTTGACCAAGTTGTAATCCTGTGGTTTTCTTCCTTTTATTTGGTCTTGCACCTGGAGAGTGAGTCCTTTGCAAGCCTGATTCCTTCACTTCGTTGCAAGTTAACTTTTTCTCAGTTTTTTTCCTCCCATTTTAATAACCAGGTGCTCCATTGATAGGGCCCCTCTCTTAGGGCATGGTTTCATGGGGCCCTGTGGTAGGCAGTGGGCAGCAGGAGGAGGGACTGCCTGCCCCCTGCCTCCTTCTCCCTGCCCAGAGGCACCTAAGCCACAGGCTTGGAAGGTCACTATAGGGGAGCAAAGAGGCCACCTCAGCTGAGGGCTACTTAGCCATCTGGGGCTGCTGGTCTGAAGGGAAGAACACTGCAGAAGGTGTGTGTGTGTTTTATAGTCGCCAAATGTAAGGGGACCCTTTGTGCAACTGGCTCAGGGATGCAGCATTTCTCGTTGCGCAGCATCTGTGAACTTTGTTCTGGGCATCTTTCATCTCATTACATTTCCATAAGCTCTGTCCCAGTTATGTTCAGGAAGCACAGACCCTGGTCCCCTGGAATGTGCTAAAGCAGAAAAGGAAAAAAAAACCCACTGCTATTCTTGGTCAGCTTAATGGCGAGGAGCTTCAGATTTTCTATAAAATGAAAGAGATTCAATTGTGTGAGGTCACCAGGTCACAGTCTCCCCCAAGAACACTGCTTTTCAGAGTAAAACATCCTTCTCAGAGGAGTCCTTAAAGTTTAATAACATCAGTCAACTGCAGAAGACCCTGTGAGCACTCAATCCAAAAACAAGCCTCTGCCTGCTGCCCATTACGGGGCTCCCCTCCACCTGCGTGCAATTTTAGATCATCAAAGGTGACATTGAACGCTGTCTCCTAAATTTCAATAACAGCCTTAACTGCCCTGTGATTTAGCCAATAGCAGTTCTGTGACTCTTTGGGAACAAAAGGCCACCTTCACAAGGCTGGAAGAAATGCTTATACTGCAGTAGGAAGCAGAGAGGCTCACACAGAAAAAACTAGGCGACGCAAAGAGTGTTGGCTTGGTGGCTGCGCCATGGCACTGGATTGTTGTGTCCCTTGTACCACACTGTCAGATGTTTTTCTATAGAACCTCTTCTTTTTCAGTTTAAAAAATTACATATTATGACATCTGTCTTCTTAAAATTTAACAGCAACCTTGGTAACAGTAAAATCAGCATCAAAAGAATGGAAAAGCATGTCCTTCACATTACCACCTACTGGTGCCTCCAGCAAGGATGAATTTCAAATAAATAATGTAGGGTAAAGGCAGACGCACTGAGTATGTACTGTTAAGATACCATTCTTATGAAACTCGAGAATAGGCAAAATTAATCTATGATGACAGAAATCAGGAGCGGTTGCCTCTGAGTGGCATTTTTGACCAGGAGTCCCTTGGTAACAGAAATGGTGCTTGTTTACATGGGTATATACGTATGCAAAATTCACCAAGTTTTACCATGCGCAGTTTGACTGTATGTGATCGTCTGAATGTTTGTGTCCCCACCTGCCCCCAAACCAATTCTTACGTTGAAATCCGAATCCCCGAAGATGATGATATTAGCAGGTGGCGCATCTGCAAGGTGATCAGGTCCTTAGGGTGGAGCTCTCATGAGGGGGATTTGTGCCCTTGTAGGAGAACCCAGGGATGTCCTGCCCCTTCTACCACAAGGGATACAGTGAGAAGACAGCAGCTATGAACCCAGAAGAGGGCCTTCACCAGAACCCAACCACGCTGGTGCCTTGACCTTGGATTCCCAGCCCCCAGAACTCGGAGTCATACATTTCTGTTGCTTATAAGCCACCCAGTCTGTGGTGTTCTGTTATAGCAGCTTGAATGGACAAAGACACTGTATGTTGAAGTTTTTAAAACCTGATTAGTTGAAGATTTTAAAAACCTGCTACCTACACATGTGAGCTTTGAAGCCAAGGCTAAGAAGACCACTCTCTGCAGATAAGGACAAGTGTTGGACCCCATTCCCTGTCCACCGCAATCACCAAATAGGTCCAGTGTGGCCCAAAGCCACTTGTTGCCCTTCACAGTAGAGTGGTGGTCCTGTCATTGGGCCCATATTCCCCCTATAGAGAAAGGAGGGCACACAGCTGGGATGCACGCTTCTGTGTCACCCAGCTGCACAGTAGTTTTTCCTCCTTGTGACCAAAACACTGCATTGTGGCTGGCGTCAAGATGACAGACATGGTCTGACCTCTCCTGCAACCTCTGTCCTTTCCCTATTCCCGTGTGGAAACAAACGCTCCAGTCTGGGATCAGCGGACCACTCAGCTTCTGACTCTGTGGCTCCCGGGAGTGGCCCTGCCCACTTTGCTGTCCTGTTTTTCATTTTCCTTCGTTAATCACAATATCCATGCCCCGGATGTATGGACATGGTATGAGTTTCCAATCACATTTTTCTCTCCAAATAATTGTCCTTGTGTATGCTCAGTCAAGGGTTTTCTCTTATAAAGCCCCAGGTTTAAGTAAAAAATCCAAACATAAAAGAAATGCTACTCATTTTTAACCACTTAATTATACTAGCTTTCTGCATCCATATTAACTTTGCTCACAAGCTGCGAAGGGTCATGCATATTGTTCTTTATTTTTATCAGAGCTTTACATATGCAAACACCATTTACATTATTTTAATTCATCAGCCTTACGGCATCTTTGAAAGTCAGAGAATTAAAGTCCTGTTTCACAGGTGAAAAAGAGTGAAGGTTGTTTAGCAAATTCATGTCTGAGAAAGCATTTTAGCATCCAGGGCTTGAATTTCCAATTCATGTCATCATTTCCTAAGTTTTACCAAGTGCTGTCATGTCCATTAATTCCCCATCAGCCACCTGGGAGCATTGCTGGGAACATCACACATCATGACTCCACGGATGTTGGGAGCAGTGGTGGTCTTACTGGGAGCCCAGGGCTCCTCAGGGTAGGCCTGCAGTTTCCTGATGATAAACACCCTGGAATGGCTCGTCTTGCCTTGGTTTACGGTCACGGGCCCTGTCACCAGCATTCTGCAGACACTGGTCACACCGCATTTAGCAAAGCCCTCAGTAGTTCTGCACTGCAGGTTCTCTTTCAGCATCACAAGTCAATACTTCTTTGCATTACCCAAGAAAATGTAAGGACTCATGATATTTACGGTCTCTGCTGTATATGGTTAAATATGATAGACATGGGCATTTGCTTGGATACACATGAATATTTATTTCAACTAGATGGAGGATGCCTGCTGAGTTCCTGCAAAATGGTCTCTCATGGTGAAGTTCCTCAAAAATGCTTCCAGGTGGGTTAATGATAATATTCTCAATGGCTTTAAATATGAAACACCTCCTCTGATAAAGGAGGAACTTACCCAATACTGCTTGGAGATCATTGCTTTGAGCAGCCAGTCACTAGCTTTCTTGATCAGAGAAGGGCCCACACACTGTTCTGCCAAGAGAAAGATGGAAATTCTCTCAGTTAAAAAGGGGCTGGTGAACTAGTCTGATTCCCAAATCCTTTTTTTTTTATCTTGTCAGTTGGTTCCAAGACATTACCTACAGCCATTCTGATCACTAACCAGGTGCTTTCTTCTGTACAACAAATGAACTAAAACTCATGAGTTGGTTTCATTTCCTTTGAAGTCTGCTCATTACTAAGAAGTACCAACCCTCAAGCTTCTTAAAATCAGATGTTGGCTGCTTATAACCTAGGGCTAAGTCAGGTTATTGTAAGAGAACTCAATTTGCATCTTCTTGCAGCCTTCGGGGTTTTCCCTCACCTCTTCAAGGAGCATGAGGACGTCTCCACTCCTTAGCTTGAGGCTTCCTTACCGCAAGCTTGCCAGAGACAGGAGGCAGGGCAGGACTTTCATGCCTGGACCTGTGATCAATCCACTGCACACTCTCCCCAGCCTCAATAAAACCAGAGCTCTGTCTACCGCCCAGGGGCTGTCTTTTAAAGGTGAACAAGTCTCCACTTTTGCAGAGTTCACTTTAAAGCAATTGTTAGAAATGCAGAATGCATTCCCAGTGTTCCCTTCCAAAACAGTATTAACCTGGGATCCAAAAACTTCTTATTCTCACAACTGGACAGCTTGGGCCCACTGCTGCTGTCATGAGAACCATTACGGGGCAGAAAGATAGATGAATATTTGAGCTTTTAGAGACGCAAAGCATTTAGGAGGATGAAAAGCAGGTAAAGTTTGGGCAGCTGATATCAAGGACAGAGGTATTGTTTAGAAACAACCTGCCCAAACATTCTGTGGGTTGACTGACCAATATTACTGTCACTCACACGCCTAGAAATATTCAGGCTTTTGTTGATATATTGTAAGGAAATGGTGCGCACAAGTTCACAGGGGGCACAAAGGTGAGATTTCACACACAGCTCACGAGTCTGGGCCTAAGGCCTTGTGGTCCCCCTAGGAGGCCCCGGAGAGCTGCTTCCAGGCCTGCTCCTCTCCTCACCCCGCTCACCTCCACTGGGAGGCCATCCTGAGGCCGTGTAACTTGGGCGGGAGACCCAGCCTTGGGCAAAATACCTGTGAAAGTGAATCAGTCAAAGGGAGAAATAAAGTGGGAGAAACCCGTTTATTGCTTACAAACAGTTGTCCACTTCCACTCACCCCTGTCTCTTGCCACCCATCTGCAAAAATGGACCCCACCCAACCTCTCCAGTCCAGATATGCGCTGCTCCCCCATGTAATTACCCATGCGTGGGGTGAGGTCCCTGGGGAACAGCACTTTAGTGGACCTCCCTTTCACTCTCTGTGCAACTAATGAATGGTCCACATCCAGCTGTGTCTCGCTGTATCCTTACCAGGCCGATCAAACAGGCTTGGCCTTTGACCTGCCTTGTCTTGCAAGTGCTTGTCATGCATTAGCTCTTTAAAATTCATTTGGGTAAGAGGGAATGCCTTTGAAAATCCAAATAAACCCCAGCCCACTGTTATTCACTTTGGGGAGGAAAGGGTAGTAGTTTCCAGACCCCTCTGAGAATATGTTAAAAGACATGTACACTTGGCCTCAGAAAAGTACACCTGCACAAACATTTGTGCACATTCTCTGGAGGTGGATATTCTGCATGGACCTCTCCTAAATATGAACAATTCTGTGCTTTTGAAAAGTTCACTTTAAAGCCATTGTTAGACATGCAGAATGCATCCCCACTGTTCCCTTCCAAAATAATACAATCTTGGAACTAAAAACTTGTTATTCTTACAACTAGACAGCTCTGGCCCTCTGCTGCTGTCATGAGTACCATTATAGGGCAGAAAGATTAAGAGGCAAAACCATTGTTCTAAGGGGATTAAGGTCCTATCAATCAGTCATGCCATGGAATGAAACAATAGTCTCAGACTGGTTTCCTCATATTTCTTAAGGATCCTCTATATGCAAGCAAAATGCTAAGTACTTAGGGTGCAACGATAGGCAAAAACTGTATGCCTTCATGGGCTAGTCAGTCTAATGTGGAAGATTATCACACAGTACCAGACATAAATATAAAATGCAACTGCAGTGAGTAAAAAGAAGAGGTATGTGGTGCCAGAAGGACTTGCTATAGGAGGATTTGATCCAGCCAGGGAGATCAGAGAAGCATTCCCTGAGAAATGAGACTTGAGTGAGGGCTGAAGGATGGTGAAATCAGAGGGCGGCATGTGCCAAGGTCCTGTGGCAAGTGACAAGCAGGGAGTCTGAGGAACTGAAGACAGCCAGCGTGGCTGGAGTGCAGTGAGTAAGGACAGCATGGATGAGACGAGGCAGGAGAGGTGGGTGAGGGACCGACTCCATAGAGCCTTCCAACCTTCATTAAAAAGTTTTGACCATGCCATAAGAAAAGGAGAAAACATATTGGGGGCAGTGAAGTGGGGGTGCTGGGTGGTGGTGACATGATTAGATTTGTTTCAAAGTTTGCAGTATGGAGAATGGACTAGAATGAGGCTGGGTAGACATGGGAAGACCAATCAGAGGACTGTGACAGGAGACAGGTACAGAGTTAGGGAAATGCGGAGTTGCAGGGAAGGAATAGATTTGAGAGCTATTAAGGAGATAAAACTGTCAGGACTTAACAGAGACATGATGGGCAGATCTGAACATTTGGGTGGAGAGGGAAAATTAGCAACTGGGGCTTGGAACACTCTGAGCTCTGGGTCCCAGGAGAGGGGCCAGAGTAAAACGAGAAGAATAGGGGAAGTAATGAATTCCTCTCCTGTTTTTAGAGTAAGATTGGCTTTGAAAGGATTTCATAATGACTGGATTTTGCCTTGGCTGCTGTTCTGCATCCTTGCATTGCCCGGTTGCTCTGCATTCAGCTGAAGCCTGCTCTCATTTCTTATAGGCTTTAGATTCTAGAATTAGAAACAGTTGGTCCAGCCTAACACCTTTATTTTCAGCTGAGGTTCAGAGGTGAAAATGCCGCGCAAGATTTTTGATGTTGTTGTTTTGAATAAACAATAGACTTATTCCCCAAAAAAGTGTCCAGTTGAACTAGTCCCACCAGACTGTCTTCAAATGTTTGATAGAATGAACTTGTTAAACACTGCAGAGTATAGTCTCCCTTTGGGTATTTATAATGCTCATTAGCAGAGTAAAGACTCAGAGAAGTCCTGCAACAAAGAATCTTTATCTACTTTACCTGAAATGAACCTTCTTATTATAACACACATCTTAGGAAACCCATCCTCAGACCTATGCTATTATTTCTATACTCCAACTGCACGACGGCCTAAAGGACTTTTTCGGATCTGTCCTCCCTTTTGGCCTTCTCCCTTGGTTCTTTGTCTGCAGGGTTCTCCAGCTGCTCTACGTCTCCTGCCTCAGCATCCTACCCAGGGCTGTCTCATCCCCTGAAATGAAAAGCCTCCACACTCCACAGTCACCCAATTGCCCTTCAGTTGCTTAGAAATCGTAAGTTCACTGCGTTGGTACAACCGAAACCAGCTATCCTAGAAGGAAAGCCATCTGCATAAACTAATCCACACTAACATATGAACGACCAATAGTTTGCAACATCCTTTCCCCAGAAGACACGTCTCCCAAACAATCCCTCATCGATGTAATCTTTAGTAAAACAACATTTAGGGCACATCAAGGGAAGAGATTTCAGGGCAAAGGAGCCACCGTATGAAGCCGACCAGCCCTAGTACTTAATCTTCTCTACATGACTTCTCTTCTCCAAAAATCTTGACTTCATCTACCCTTGAACTTGTAGGATCTATCAAATGTCCAAGTTTTCCCATTATTTAGTCCCTCACTACACCAGCAATGCCAATCTGTGTGAGCAGCACAGAGATAACTATTCATATCCTTCAGGTCTCATGTCCCTGGTGAGGAAGGCCACAGGCAGCAGGGTCTGTGGGGTAACACTGCCTATGAATCAGGCACTTCTGAACATGTCTTTTTGTGCCATGTCTGTGTCTAAGAAGTCTTTAAAACCCTATAAAAAAGAAAAAAATGCTATACATGAAATAGTTACCTAATAATGCAAAAGGTAATATCACCTTGCCCAGAGTCATTTTCTCTAGAATCAGGCAACTCTGTCATCTTCACCTCTTTCTAGTATTTTGGCGGTGTGCACCCTGTACTTTGACCCCCGTTCCTCTCTTGGTTCCATAACACATCCCTGGGGCTTTTCTCTTTGTTTAGCTTTTGTTTTTATTCATTCCTCAAGCCTGTCATGAATGCTTCCCAGCTTAATCAGCTTATCCAGCTTTCTCGGGGCTTCCTTTGGTCCAGCCGGGTTAGCAAAAAGCCCTGAGAGTGCTTGCTGAGGGCACATGGCACCCTTTACTACAAAGGACTCCTTGGGCATTCTCTTGAAATTGGCCGGGGTTGGGGGTTGGGGTGAGACGGGGTCACGGCCCAGGGCCGCAGCTGTCAGAAGCACCTTCAGGGCCACCGTCCACAGCAAGCCAACAGCCTCCCTTACAGAAAATGACATTCTCCAATTCCTTTCTGTCAGGAGCTCTTGACGACCAAGCCTACTGCCTGAGAGCCCTACTGGTTTTAGTAGGAATGTTTCCTTCCCTTTATTGTGGGACACTATTCGTTAACCTCTCACCGTCCACAGCTGCTTATTGCTCCTACAAGCTTTTCTGATTTTTCGACCAGCTTCCCCTCTCCTGCCACTTCTTCACTTCAGTCTCAGCTACTGTGACAGTGGTGCCAACTCCCCTAAGATTTCCCTCAGGGGCTGCAGTCAAGCCCCACCCTGTCTCTCTG
Organism: Manis javanica; assembly: GCF_040802235.1. Taxonomy (NCBI): domain Eukaryota; kingdom Metazoa; phylum Chordata; class Mammalia; order Pholidota; family Manidae; genus Manis; species Manis javanica. The sequence goes on from NC_133164.1 coordinate 112,991,862, forward strand.
TCTCTGTCTCTGTCTCTGTCTCTGTCTCTCTGTCTCTCTCTCTCTCTCACACACACACACACACACACAAACACATACGCATACACCTGTGACCAGGTTTCCCACCCCACTTAGGAAAAACACTCAGAAACCTATCAGTCTCTGCTATGATTTCAGCTGAACAACAAAACCTAAAATCTGATAGTGTTCCTGACAACTGAAGAGCCTATTGTTGCCAACAGTTTGAAATTCTCAGGGGCTCACATTTTTCAAGCCCCTTTGCCAAACAGCTAAAAAGGACACAAGTCTGCATTACCTCAAGCTGGGTTTTCAAAGTTTTTTCCTGAGAGGGGTTACATCTGGCCCATGTCCAAATGGATGGGGAAATGCCAGGAAAACATGGTGAAAACTACCTGCCGAGCTGAGATATTGAAGGGGAGACCAGGTTTGTGAGTTCCAGGCATAAGTCATCTGCTCCAGCAGTTTTATTGCTCTTCGCCTGAACAACACTGCCTCAGCTTCTCCAGGATGGGCCTAAATGGAACAAACAGAGCATCATTAGTCGGTAGATCAGAGCTACAATGAATAACTGCAGTTTTTCTAGAGCTGAGGTGGTTTTGGCATTTGGTGCAGTGTTAATATGAGTAATTATAAAATGCAGCCTGAGGGGAAAGGGCCAGCCCCAAATAAACATCATCCTAAAAAAGGAAGCCTCAGAGGCCTTCTTAGTTCTGAGGAGTCTTTGCTCTCCTCCTACCCCGTTCAAGAAATATAATTGCTTTACCTTCTGGTTTTCCACTCACAATTGGCTCAAGCCTAATGAAATGACTTCTGTTTCCAAGTGGTTGACCTTGCTGGAAATCAGGCATACAGGGGCAGCCAGAGGACTAAGGAACAGGGCCTCTGTCCTGTTTCCAGAGAAGAAGGTTTGGAAATTTGACAGCGAGAGCCTGAGGAAGGGTGGATTTGAGCATTTTTCCCTCCAATGCCCGGCACAACCCACATCCTTCCAAATCAGAGGAGGGAGCTGTCTGTGTCCAACAGTAGCACCGCCTCGTCAAATCTGCCATGCTGACGGATGGGTCACCTTTATACCCCCTTTCCTTCAACACCAAGTGTGCTTTAGATAATATCCAGCTTAGAACAATTAACATTGTTCCCCAGAGCAGGGCTCCTTGCTCAAATTCCAGAGATAATACTCAGACGTCAGCCCCCGGCTGCATTGTGTACACAGCTGGTCATCCCGCACGTAGACCCTTTCTTCTTGTCTCTGCAAGTCTCCTTAAAGGCCAAGCGGCAGGGAGATCTATGCATCCTGCGGCCCCCCAGGGCAAGCTTCTGTCGGTAAGACGCCCTCAGTGAACTACTGCTGAACTCCGCGGGACTTGTGGGCCCCTGTCTTTGGTCCCACAGCTCCTCTGGTCTTCGAGATTAGGCTTGCCTAGACCTCCCCCGAGTGGAGCAGGAGCAGGTAGTGGGCTGACCTGAGAAGTAAGGGATCTCCAACCTCTCGCTGTCCCTCACCATTCTACAATCCTGACATCACAGGCCATAAGCAATTCTCCCACCTCTTTATTCAAAACTGATTTCTCTGTTCACTCACTTATACAACCACAAGAGCCTAGGCATACAGGGAGATGGGCAACATTGCAGAAAGCAAAGCCTTAAAATAAGGAGAGAAGCAGAGTAAATGGAACTGTTAAAACTTTAGACCTTCTGGATTTTAATAACCCAAGTCACTGAAAGAAACTTCCGGAGCCCCTCACAATGATCTATAGGTATGGGTTACCATAGGTAAGTTGCCTATGGACTATCTTAATTGGTCTTGTGAATAACAATAATCCCTTATTATGAAAGGAGGGAATTGGGCAGCATAGCTCTCTATGCTTTGATTTCCAGGAGTCTTAAAATTGTTTAAGGAATTTAAGCCGTAAGAGAACTTTTCAAAGGCTTAGAACCAGTGAACAGACAACCTGGAAGATATCACTAGAGAGAAGCCCTAGGAGGCAGGCAAGTCTATAGTTCTCAGTTCTTCTCAGTTCTGCCAAGACAATGTGATCAGGGGTATCTAGGTGTGGTGGCTGGCCTCCAAACAGCTCCAGTGACCCCCGTCTCCTGGCATTCTTGTGTACCCCACCCCCCTTCCCACATTGACTAGGGATGGCCTGGGTAACCAAGAGGGTGTTACAGGATTGAGGATCTGTGCCTTCCATGCTAGGTCACAAAAGACATGGCATCTTCTGTCTCTCTGCTGAGTCACTTGCTCTGGGAGAACCCAGGTGCCACGCCACACAGACACTCAAGCACCTGTGCGGGGCAGGCACATACTGGGGAACTGAGGCCTGACGCCAAGGATCAGCGTCAGTTTGCCGACTGTGAGTGACCTTCCTTGGAAGTGGATCCTTCTGGCCCAGTCAAGCCTGCAGATAAGCTCAGCCCTACCTGACACGCTGACTGCAACCTCACGAGAGACCATGAGCCAGAAGCACCCAGGCAAGCCGCTCCTGATCCACAAAAGCGGTGTAAGATAATAAATGTTTGCTACTGTTTTCAGCTGCTAAGTCGGATACAGTTTAGTATGCAGCAATAGATCACTAATACACCAGTTACATTATTAAATACTGAATCACTGCTGACCACAGGTCAAAAACATGGCGAAATCTTTACAAACAGTGGCTTCGGCAACTTGGAACCATACTAATTCTATGGTTGCCTTTCACTTAGTCTGGGGGTCATTTAAACTTCAGGATTCAACTGTGCTGAAGATTTAGGAAGTGAGCTGAGAGTAACAGGGCCAATCTACAGGGTGCAGGTGAGTAGAAACAAATATCAGGTAAATAGAAAGTCTGGCGAAGCAGCTGCATTTAATCTTTTTTCTATTATCAATGTCATGAGTAAATTTTCAACCAATTCTCTAATAATGTCTTTGGAACTGGAAAAAGAGCTGAACTTCCCCAAACTAAATCATTCTTGAGCACCATCTTCACCACATCTCTTGGCTGTATCAGGTCATTAGATGCACAAAAATACTACCAAGGTTATCCATCTGTTATCCCCCAGTTTGATCCCTAAAGTCTCCTGAAATGGTTGATAAAAGATTTTAAAATAATGACTTCACCTCTTTATCCCATGCTATTTCGAAAATTTAAAAGAGTACTTACAAATGTTCATCCCAATGCAATCAAAAGCATGTTGATTTCATCTGTGCAGTGTTGAGATAATTTAGGCATTGGGATCAATCTAATCTCCAGAGGTTCCCCGAGCCTGCCCAGAGGCACTGAATGTAACTGACACTTGCACAAATAGCAGAAAAAGAACTATGACTGTGTTTAATTGGGTGTTGTCTGGACTTAAGAGTCACCCAGTTTTGGCATCAGCCCCAAAAGTAATTTTCCCAAAGGCAGATCAACGAACTTCACCTGAAAGACTAAACTCCAAATGGAAAAACAAATATTGAAAATAAGACGGGGAAAATAATGTAGTCCTCACTCCCAAAGAGGACTTATAAAAATCAGTGCCAAATTTCAATAAAAACCCAGCAAACCAAAACATTAGGGAAAGATAGAAGAGCGTGCTAAGTCTCTCTGAAATAACAAGCATCCTGAAAACGCCTCATTGCCCAATGACTTTGCCAGTATTTCTGGTAGATTATATCAGTCTGCACTAAAGCACATGTTACAAGAGAGACGTAGGCTTAAATATTTTTGCTCAAGCTTCTGGTTCTTTGATGAATGGTTGTGACCTGACAGATAGGAATGGGCAGCATGCAAAGCAAGCTAAATTCCCTGAGAGGCACCCAACAGCAGACAAAGCTCCAGGGATATCTTCGTTGACCAGCAGTTCATAACACTTGCTAACTGGATCATCTCATACTGATTAGCACCTTTTGTTCCCAGAAAGTAGTAGATACAAGGTAATAATAATCAAAATGGGTATGCTTTCTTGAAACTAGATAATAATGCTTTTGAAGTTGCAAAAAGAGTTTGTGCTAATAAAGTGAGGGGCCAACACTGGATTATTTGCAAGAACAGATGTATTATTTTTCTGATGATTGTGTAGCTGCTGATCATCTGGCGCTCCATATTTGTGACCTGGATAAGCAAGGATAATGTGGGTGCATGTTAGTATAGGTGAATCCCACATCGTCTGGGGAGGATAGTATAGAAATGACTTATAAACTCCCTTGGGGTAAGCTATTTTTGAGTTAAAATAGAACTAGTCCAAACTGGAACGATTGATCAATGGTTCTCTTTGATCTTTTTAGGTGTAGAAACCCAGCAATTTGCCTCTGGGCAAAGCTAAAGCTAGAATCTTAATCACTTTCATATACTTATAATTTTCTACAATTCAATCTGTTGAAAGTTGGTTTACTTGTTAGGCTGCCCTGACTGTTTCATCACTTCTCCTCTGTGGTACCTAGACTTCCAACAAACTTGACAGTGATATGCCATAGTGGATTACCCCGTGTGCCTCCTCCTGAAGTATGTTATGCAGATGGCCTGTGGATCTGAGAACACCCAGGAAATCCACAAAAATGCCTGGTATCAAAGTAGAGATACCTGAAGCAATATCATTGGAAAATTACTCCCAGGAAAGAAATGCTGTCAACCCCTTTTCCAAACACTGGTGTAGATGGAAGAATAAGAAAAGGGACAATGAAGGAGAAACTTTCTCTAGATGCCTAAAAGGTGAAAGGGAAACCCCAGGGAGGGTCACAGGATATAGAGAAGAGTGAGGTAAAGGCAGCCCAGACAAATTTTCTGTTGCTTCACGATCATCCAAGGGAAAAATTGAATCTGAATGCATCAGCCTCCAGAGGACATGGCTGTAACCTGTGTTCAAGGCTCCTCTGTGTTCTTACTCCTGGTTGGGTGGATGACATCATTGACAAGTCATCTTCAATTATGTCAGGAGTTTCAGGGACGTGGAGAGATATCAATAGAATTTAGAAGAGACTAAAAGGTCATGCTCTTGGGACCCATTCCCAGTTCTCTCAGTGACTCATAGGGTGATTTTTTTATTCCCATTGTTATTAGGGCTATTTTATTGAAGATTGATACAATACTTAAGATTTGGAGGTCAACTCAGGCCCTCTCCTTGCTTAGTATCTAAATTAGATGTAAAACTTTCTTTCAGACACAAAGAGAAAGACAGGCATGAAGGTTCTAACATCTAAGAGAAGTGCAGTTGGAAATTTTGCTGAATTCCCCTCTTAAAACATATTATCTTATTTATTGAGGGGGAAATTCATTTAACGTAAAGGTAGCCGTTTTAAAGTGAGCAATTCAGTGACATTTAGTACTTCACAGTGCTATGCAACCACCACCTCTATCTAGTCCCCAGACATTCCCAACACTCCAAAGTCAAATCCTATACCCAGAAAGCTGTCCTCTCTCCCTCTAGCCACTGGTAACCACCACACTTTGTTCTGTTCCTGTGGTGTTATCTGTTCTGGTTATTTCCTGTAAATGGCATTATAAAATATGTGACCTTTTGTGCCTGGCCTCTTTCACTTGGCATGAGGTTTATGAGGCTCGTCCATGTTGTAGCATGCATCAGCACTCCATTCCTTTTTCTGGCTGAGCAATATTCCATTGTCTGTTTACACTGTAATTGGTTATCCGTTCATCTGCTGGGGGAAATTTGGCTGTTTCCACCCGGGGCTATTGTGCTCCTCCTCCTTTTAAGTTCTATCTCTTACTTCCCACAACTCCATACTTTCTCCTTTCTTTTTTTAATTATAGATCCTTCCCTTTGGAAGACACACATGATTGTTTAGCTTATGTCCAGGGGCTTTCTGGAGGACTAAGAACAGAAGAAAATGTTGTGGATCAGAGAAGAAGGAAGAAGAGTTTGGGAAAGAAGGACAAAGACAAGAAGAGATGGAAAGAAGAACAATTAGCAAACACACACAGATGGAGCAGGAAGCACAGGAAACAGGCTGAGAGGAGGTACCTTTTTGGTAAGTGGTCCGTCTCTGTCTACAGGGCTCAGCAGAAGTTTCTTCAAAGAGATGTAGGAGGCTGGTTGAAAGCTCCCTCCTGCTTTTTCTTTTGCTGCCATCAGGAGAACATTATCCAAAAATCTGGTGTTTAAAGCAGCAATCAGGAGGTCTTCCGCCTGTCTCCTTGCCCCAGGTTTCTCTAAGTATTATTAGTCTGGATAGTTTCTTAAAAGACTATCAGTTTAAATCCATTTGAATCCTAAGACAGGCTTTTGGAAAAAGAACTGAACATCAGAAAAGGATTTCAATGATAACTAACTGAAGAAAATACTGGTATCTATTTTCTTTGAGGTTTCCCCCTAAAGGAACTATTCAGTTAGTGTTAGACTAATGACCCGCTGTTTCTGCCACCAAGAGGATGGCTCTGATTCTTCTTTTTTAAAAAAGGGGGAAAATTACTTTAAGCCAAACCAAAAAATCAGCTCTTATAGAAAAGTGAAGTGCACCTGTGCATCTTATATGTCTTTTACATGTTGATAATTTGGCTTGCTAACATTTTTATTTATGTTTGTATTTATGTCCATGAGTGACATTGTTCTGTAAATTTTTTCCACATTGAGTCTTTTTAAAATTTTGAGATCAAGGTTACATTTACCCAATAAGAGACCTTGGAATTTTTCCCACTTTCCTATTTTCTAGAAGACTGTCATTTTTTCTTCCTTAATCTTTGGTAGGACTCAGAAATAAACCCAAGTGAGCCTGGTGTTTTCTTTGTGATGAGATTTTAAATTACTGATTATTCCTTACTATTCAGAAATATTCAGGTTTCCTGTCTCATGTTGCCAGTTTTGGCTAAGTTGTTTGTTTCTAGGAATCTGTCGACTTCATCTAAATTTTCAAGTTTATTTTATATAGAAAGTTGTTCACAATATTCTCTTACCATTTAGATATTTATCTTTTACCTATTAGATCTATAATTATGGACCTTTTTTTCATTCCTAAAATTGGTTATATGTGCCATCTCTTTTTTTAATAGATTTACAAGCACCAGGAGATTTCAATTTTATGAGTATTCTCAGAGAGTCAACTCTTGTCTTTATTGATCTCCTTTATTATATATTTGGTTTTCTATTTCATTGATTTCTTTTTTTATTGCTTTTATTTTTATTATTCTCTATACTTTCTTTGGGTTTAATTAGTCATTCTTTTTGTAACTTCTTGAGATGGATGATTAACTCTTCTATTTCAGCCTTTTTTTCTCACGCATGCTTTTACTGTTAAGAATTTCTCTCTAAATAGTTAGATCTTTAGCTGTATCCTACAAGTTTTGGTGTATCATATTTTCATTATCATTCTGATCAAAATACTTCTTCTTTGTCCTATGGGTTATTTCGAAATATATTGCTTAATTTCTAAACACATGAGGATTTACTAGTAATCTTGATTTGTAGCTTAATTCCACCATGGTTAGAAAACATCCTCTATATGATTTAATCCTCTGACATTTCTTGAGTTTTTCATTTTGGTCAAATACACACTACTTTTTACAAATGCTCATGCACTTGAAAAGAATGTGCATTCTATAGTTCTTGGGTGTATTTTACTATATATATATATATTCATCATATTAAATTTCTTAATGTGTTTCAAATATGCTTTATAGTTATTGATGGGGTGTTTTTGTCTGTTCTGTTACTAAAAAGGGTAAATTGAAAGAAACTCCTATAATTATGGATCTGTTATATTTTAGTATTTCCAAATTTTATTTTATATAGATTTTATTTAAGAATTAAATATTTACCATCATGAAGTATAACTATTTATCTCCTACATTTCTTTTTTGTTGTTTCTTACTTTCAGTTGAGTTTTTTGGTGATATTTTTATTGTGACAAAGTATACAGAAAATTTACCATTGTAACCATTTTTAAAGTATAATTTGGTGGCATCAAGTACATGCACAATGTTGTACAAACATCAACACTCTTCATTTCCAGAATATTCTCATCATCCCAAATAGAAACTCTCTGCCAGTTGGATATTTTTTGATTCCCTTTTTATCTGTAGTTTGGAAGCTATACACTCTCTTACTATTCTGTTGAAATTACCTTAGAGATTACAGAATATACTCTATCAAAATCTAATATTAATTGGTACTTGTATCCTGTCCCTGAATACAATGCCAAGATCTTAGAACAGTTGGACTACACTTGACCACTTTTGCTTCATCTATTATTGTGCATTTTAATTCTATATACTTTAAGCACCTCAAATGGCATAATTTTTTTGATACAGTCAATACTCACTTACTTTTACTTTTCTTTATTCCATCTTGTGAGCTGTGATCTGGGGTCTTTCTCCTGTATTTGAAAAATACTTTTTAGTATTTCCTTCAGTCTGGGTCTACTGATAACAAACTCACTCAGCTTTTGTTTGCCTGAAAATGTCTTTTTCTCCTTCATTTTTAAAGGATAATTTCACTGGGTCTAGAATACTAGATTGGAGACATTTTCTTGCAGCACATGGAGGATGTCCCACAATCTCCTGGCTTTGGTTATTTCTGTTGAGCAGTCTCCTGTTTTATTTCGCATCTTTGAAACTCAGTTGTACTTTCTTTTACCCTGCCACTTTCAGCTGCTTCATAGACCCCCCCCCTGCTGTCCTTGGTTTCTCTGGGTAGTCTGCTTACCAATATTTTTCTTTACTTCTTTTTTAGTTCCTTCCCATCTTTTGTTTGATTCTGTGTTCTCTCATTGAAGGCCATGAGCAGGTCTGCCCCTGGAAAGCCCCTAAAGTGACATGCATAAAATGATCTATATCCTGCCTCACAGCTGATTCAGTAGATTGAAAAATCTGCAGCATAGGTTCAGAGGCTCAGAAAAGAGAGACAGGGACAGATTGCATAAGTACAACTCAGCAAGCATTTCAATCCTCAGAATCTTTACATCATGCCTGAGTTAAATGCTTGTTGAATAGCAGCATTATGTCAATCTGGACCTACCTGCAGAAGAAAAAAAATACCATATATTTATATATAAAGTATATATAAAATAAAATTTATTTATTTATTTATATATAAAAATATTTACATAACCTGGCATTCACATCTAATACAACTGTTATGTAGAACATATCAGTGTTTTTGAATCTCATCTCTGTACCCAGCCCATTGTTCTTGGGCCTGGGATTATGGCATCTTTACTTCTTTCTTTACCTCTAGTAACATGGAAATCAAAGACTGTGTTTCAACTTCTTAATTTTTGAAAACATACATATTTGACTATACAATTTTCTAATATGACTAAAAGTTACTCAATATTTTCATCATCCTCCCAAGAACCACAAGAACCTTAATATACTTTAAGTACTTTGAACACTCTCTTCCATCATGTAATTGCTTTCTAGTCTTAGTTTTTTTATCTGTTTTTAATTTTTTTGAAGTATAGTTGACATACAGTACTGTAATAGTTTCAGATGTACAACATAGTGATTCAACAACTATATACATCAGGAAATGCCCACCGTGGTTAGTGTAGCCATATATTTGTTGCCATACAAAGTTATTACAATATTATTGACTATATTCCCTATGCTATACTTTTCATCTCTATGACTTAATTATTTAGTAAGTTTTTAAGTTACTTTTTAAGGAATGGTTAAATTTTCTGATACATTTGTAGTAATTTCTCTCCATTATTTCTTTGATCCACTACTCTCCCTGGGGTTTCTCTTTTCTTCTTGCTGAATATGTAATAATTACCTTATTGAGGAATTTGAGAAGGGAAAATATAAACTTTTTAGTTATGTTTAGTTTAGAAAATGTCTTTATTTGACCCTTAATCTTGCAAGATAATTTAGCTGGCATAAAATTCCAGATCGAAGTGTTTTTCCTCTTACCTTCTGGAGTCTCTCTTCACTAATGAGAAGTCAGCTGTTAATCTAACAGCTCATTTTCTCTTAGGCACTCTATCTTTTCTTACTGAGAACCTTACAGATTTACCTCTATTCTCAATCCTTTGTAGTGTCAGTAGGTGAAGATTTATCATCCTCCTTCTGGCTTGCACCTCAGAATGCACTTTGAGTTACCTTTATTTTCATTTGGAATCCTTACTTGCTCTTTGTTCCCCTATGATAAAAGGTTCTGCAAAGTTTTTCTGCAAAGGGCTAGACAGTTAATATTTTAGGCTTTGCAGGTCACATATGGTTTCTGCAGTGTTTTCTTCTTCTTTTGCTTTAATAACTTCTTAAAATTGTAAAAACCACTTTCGGGTTACAGGTTGCAAAAAAAGTTTGCCGCCTCGCCCCGCGAATCCCAGTTGTACCTTCTGCCTCTACCGGCACACACTGCTCCTCCCTCCAGCCACCCCAGCGTCTCCCTCAAGAGCTGCCACTCCCTGCTCCGCCGCACAGTGCGTGGCGTGCATCTGCTACAAGCAATGCCCTGCTTAACAGGAGTCAATTTAATTCACTTGAAACCCAAGGTATCTGCAGATATGTAATCTTGACACATGAGTCTGAACGTGTCCTGCAGGCAGACATTTTGCTTGGTGGTAGCAGTCTTGGCCTACTGCAAGGTTTCTCAGTCTTTTCCTGACTCACACCCACTGTAAGAACGACACTGGCATTGCTGCCAAGGACCCCAGTACACACATGCACACTACATGCATATCCGACACAGACGCCCCTTGAAACAGTAACTACCCTTACTTACCTCGTGACATGTACTCTGATATTTTTTTCCCCCCATTCTATTCTACTACATTATTTTTAAAAGGCTGTCACTACTCACTAAGTCACTTTTATTACCCACTAATTGGTGTGGCTTTCAATGTGAAAAACACAGGTGTCTAACGTTCTTTTTAGAACACTGGGAGTCAATAGAGCTTTGTATGTTGGTCTGGGACTCCAACCATCATTCATAACATTGTTTCACTGCAAAAATGCATTCTTATTTCCTAACAACTGGATTAGAATCCAATTTGGGAAACTCAATCCATTTGTAAACTGGGGACTGCCAAGGTCTAAATCAGGAACATTTTTATATTAGGAGTTCATTTAGACCAAAACAAGGAAAATCAGAGAACCTTCTAAAGTAATTCCAATACACTCGTCTGCTTGGGAATGGAGCTTATCAGGAAGTGGTCAACCTTAGCATTTATTTAACTTCTTTTCCCTTTGAAAAAGGAGTTAATTTAAATTTTTTCAAGACAGCACAGAAGCAATTCATTTTCCTCCTAACAGTTGGATGGGAAGTTACTTTAATGTGTCTGCAACAAAATAAAATTTGGCAGTTGTCCAGTGTTTTCTGAATTTACCAGTTTTTGTTCTTACAGTTCTAGCCTTGTCTTAGGCAAGGACTTTCGTCTAACGGTCCTGACAGAAAGAAACTGTACGCAGACAGTTTGGGAAATATTTCTCCATGCTCCCAAACTTCAACAAAGGTACATTTAGGAACTTCCAGAATATCATTAGAAATGACAAAACTTCAGGATTTCATTAGGAATGATAGAGCTTGGCCTTATTTTCAGAGATTCCCAAGTCTTTTTACTTTATTTTATGTGAATTTGAACAACAGTGTAATCTAATGTATCAGTAGTCACCTTCAGGCTTCTTTCAGAGTCCTCTCAGTTAATCATTTTATACAATTATTTCAGAAAATGTTGGGTCTGGAAGTACATGGGTATATCCTACCAAATTTCATCACTTTTATAATATACTCTACCATAATTTATTTTTTCTGCCCCTCAAAAACAGAAGCTAAATATCCTCTCAAGATAGTTCACACAAGGGCATATAGCTTCTGTCCAGGGCGCAACTCTGAGAAGAGCAAAGTGGCTGCTTGCCCTCCAGCCGAAGATAATCCAGGGGTTCCAAGGAAAGGCAAGACCTCTCCTCAAGGAGCTCATATGCTTAAAGGTCCCCAGATGATATTTACCCTAGGTCTTCTGTCCTGAATCACCCTAGTGACAGAGAAGTGAAAGGTCCCATGGGTGGTGTGACGAAAAAGTTTCAAGCACCTAAAATCCCCCTCTCGTTCCGTCCTTAGATGTTAAGCCTTTCAAACTATCATTGTGGGTAAATTTCTTAACCTTATAAGTAAGCTGCAGTTTCCTCATCTGTAAAACAGAAATCAGTGTGTCCACCTACGATGGGAGAAGAGAATATTCAATTAGCTGATGTGTGAGAAGTACTTACAGCGCCTGACACATGGTAAGCTTCTCAATAAAAGCTAGTTCTTTTCCTTTCCCGTTTCTTAGGATTCCAGAGTTTCATTTTAAAACAAAATTTCAAAAATTATATTGATGGGGATTGCTGGTTCAAGATGGGACACTGAGCACTGGCATGGCTCTCCCTCCTCCCTCATCTGCCCCTTCTGCCATGCCTCCCACTTGAGACCCCAACAAAATAGTAGTAAAGGAATAAATCCATAACAGCAAAGGGAGTGGGAGAGGGACCACCACTAGACACGCACCGGGACAGGGGTGAGGGGCGGCAAGAAGATATGAGGTCAGAGAGCACAACTGCAGCCATCAGAAAATATAAAATATCAAAATTCAATAAGGATGAATGAATAAACTATGTTTTCGATGAGTCAAGAAGTAGCAGATTATTTAAAGATGTTCAATTAACCACTTCAAGAACAGTGAAAAGTAGCTGACACCAGGAAATTGTACTGGGGAGAGGAGAGGAGGGGTGCACTTTAGTATTAAATCTTCTGCACAACAAAAAAACTCATGTGCCTATTATTTTACTTTGACAAAAGGCAAACGAAATTAAAAACTCCCCAAGTGGAAAAAAATGTTATTTGTCTGCAATGAAAGTGATCATAACAGAATCTGCATGATTTACATGCCCCTGAATAATTACACAGCAAATATGTCCCAGATGACATTTTACCTTTGATATTTTGCATATCCCTGAAAAAGCCTTTTCATGCTTCTGTATTTTCTTGGGGAAGAGATCATGCAAATTACTTTACATGCTTCTGCTGGTACAGCTCCATAATTGCCACATTTTCTGGCCTGAAACACTTAGACTCTCCAGTCTTCCAGATGCCACAGATTCAAGTATAAGCCCAATTGGCCAAGACAGCCAAGAAGAGGATTGAGGTGCAACTTAACTGCAGAAGAATGAGAAAGAAGGTCTTTAACGATCCCCTTGGTTCACAATGCCTATGTAAGATCAGAAGGACCAGATTACTACACCTCCATGAAGCATCACCACCAACACAGCAGCACTCATGAAGTCGCTGTTGTTTCCAGAGGCTGCTCGTCACACTTTTATCAAACATGCAAAAAGCAGGCAAGTTAATATGCTAACAACCAGAAACCTGTTTCGAGTTAACTAGGAGCCAAACTAGATTTCCCCCTTTAATTCGTATCGGAAGATCTAGTTGCCAATAAGCAAGGCAATGATAAATACAAAATTCAGAATTGTGGCTGAAAAAGATCAGATAGAGATCTTCTAGATAGAAAAGGGAAAAGAATCATTGATGCAATGATTTTGTCAATGTGCCAGTTTTTAAGTTAGGTTGTGGGTTCAACAGGAATTTATATCATTATGCTTCATTATTTGCATATAGAATATATATTTTTTGTATGTGTCAGACATTGATAATACATTTTTAAGGGAAAAGTAAAATTGTGAGAGATGTCAATTGTATTACTCTATAACATCATTCCATTTCTTAATAACATGAAGTTATATCTTCCTCTTTTATCTATCTTTTTTAAGTTCTTCCACAAACATTTCAGAACTTCAAAACAACACTGTCTATGTTATGGTGGAATAACAGGGATTTAGAATCAAATCAACTCAAGGTCAATACCTGCGGCCTCTGAAATGGGCAAATCAAGTTCCAGCTGTTGATGATTACGGCTACTTCTTCCCTCATTATCCTTACGCGTATGCGCTGCCTTGATGGCCAGCAGTGACGATCTTTCAGAGAGGCGCCATCATCCTACAAGCTCTAGTTGGCAGTGGTATGTGGTGTGGTTGGAACTGGCCGCACAGCAACAATCATTTCTGCCACAAGCAATGCCATGGTATCTTCCCCAGGGGAAGCTGGACCTCCTCCCAGGCTGAATCCAGATCCTAGAACCTCAGCATGGGCTGCCCCCTGGACCTCTGCTCACCCAACTGGGAGAGGCCAGCATGGAGGTTTAGGCTGACTGACAGTTAAAGACATGACTTGAAAGTTCAGAAGCTCCTCAGTGAAGGAAGTCCTGTGAAGCCTATACAATGACTTGCACTAAGAAGTCTGTAATGCCACAAAACATTCATTCAAACTCCGGAGGCCACAGTGCTTACTGTAGACAGACTCCAAAGATAGACACCAACAATTCCTCCCAACCCTGTGTGTGCCTGTTGCTCCTCCATCAACAGATAGAGTTGATTTCCTTTTCCTGAATCTGAGTTGGCCCCCAACTGCCTTCACTGACAGAATACGGCAGAAGCTAACTGGTGCGAGCTCTGGACCTCCGGCAGATGATGTATGGCAGCCTCCACTTTCTCTCTCTTGGGATGGTGACCCTCCACATAAAGAGGCTCAGCTACTCTGGTGGAAAGACCACATGGAAGGAGAGACACAGAGACAGAGAGAAACAGTGGGGCCTGGTCAGGCTGCAGCTGTTCCAGGCGTTCCCAGCTGGAGAGGTGGACACGTAGGTGAGTGAACCTGTCTTAGTTCTGTAGGGCTGCTATCACAAAGCACCACAGACTGGGTGGCTTGTGAAAATTTATTGGAAATTTTATTCTCTCACAGTTCTGGCAGCTGCAAGCCCCAAATCAAGGTGTGTCAACAGCATTGGTTCCTTCTGTGGTCCTGAGAGACTCTGTCCCCGGTCTCCCCCAGCTTCTGACGGCTGCTGGCAGTCCTCGGTGTTCCTTGGCTTACAGCTACCTGACTCCAGTCTGTCTCTGAGGCCACCTGGTGTTCTTCCTGTTTATGTCTTCGTGTCCTCTTACCTTATATCTTCGTGTCCTCTTACCTTATAAGGACATTAGTTATACTGGATTAGGGCTCCCTCCAGACCACTGCAACTGCATGAGGGACTCTGGGAGAAATATATACGTTTTCTTGTGCCTGCCCAAATCGCAAAATCACAAAGAAATGAACGATTGTTGTTTTAGGCCATTAAATTTTGGGATGGTTTGTTACCCCACAGAGATAACCAAAACAGTCCTTTTGAATTCTTGGAGAGGTGATCTGACTAACCACTGACATGAATTACTAATAAAATGCTGTTAATATATAAATAAAATTACCAGTAAAAAGATGAGAACACTGAGGTTTTTGCATAAAGCTGTTATAACTTGTGAGATGTCCTAGATATTTCATTCAATTGCTTTTCTTCACCAGAGGGTTTCTGAGAGGTGATTTCCTGTTTAAAATGAGTAGGACAAAAAGGGCAGGAAATGTTCTGTGCCTCAAAATGACTATAAAATTCTTAGTAATATGCAAGGAATGTGAAATTCTCTGAACCAAAGTAGACTGATTTGTGTTTTGTGAAGGACGGTGGACTTTATTATATCTGATAGCTCCAGAAAGAAAAAGGAAGGGAATCGATTGTAGCTGATGTCCTGGTCTGTAAAGATTAGAAGGTGAGGAGACTTTAAGGTGTGAAGGAAAATGAGATCTGACTCTCACCAGGTATTCAATAATTCAGCCCTCATCTTGCTCAGACAAAATGAGAAGTTCAAGTCTTCACTGGATAAAACCAGGTGAAAAAAGCTATATGCTACCAATTTTCCCTAACAAACTCCAAAAACTATGGGGATGAGAAATGGCAGATGTTAGTCTCTTGTGACCCAGAAGCAGCAAGGCCTAATATAAAACTGTTGAGTATGGAAATATAACATGGAGCAGGCTGAAATTTTCAAAAAGGGGATGGATTGTGACTATATTAGTCTACTGGGAAAATAAATACAAATCTTCATATAGAGACAAGGGTCTATTAGTCTTGAATTGAAGTCAGAGATAGGGGTCCTTTCCGCTTACTAGCCATGAGCATTAGGTGATTTTGTGTCATTTGGCATTTCATATTCCTCATTTGGAAAAGATTTGCAAAGTAACTTTGCACAGAAAGGTATTGTAAAAAAACATGAAATTATAAATGTGAAAACACTTTGAACACTCTGAAATTACATGACAAAATAGGTTTAATTATTATTATTCAGCATATATTTAAGCATGTTCAGGGGAAAAATATTTTCTGCAGTAATGATTTCAGATCTGGCTGATTGAAAAGAATTGCTAAAGAACCTTGTGGAACAGTGGTCGTGAAGGCAGCCATGAGCTCATCAACAGGACGTTGGCCTTCAGTACTTCTGACTGCCCACTTTCAGCCCTGCCTAGGAATTCCAGGACTTTCTTCTGCAAGATGGCTTCCTTCTCTCTCTCCTGCTCTGACGCATTTACAACAAGAATAATTACTTACAATAGGTGAGCTTCCAGATAAAGTTCTCCAGGAAAACCACCCCCTGGAATCTCCACACCAGATTCAGCTGTCACCTCCTATTTACCGTCAAATCAAATGCAGACCATTGCCAAGAGCAAGGTGGTGTCTGGAGCATATGTTTACTCCTTAGGGTCTTGATAACCAGCCAGTTTGGCAACATAAGAGACAGCGAGAAGAGAGAAGACCGAGTTTATTGTTTCAAGTCACCCTAAAGTTTCTTGTCATTTGGATTTCTAAGCAAATCCGAAAGCAACTAATTAGGTATTCAGTCCTGTTAACCATGCACCAGAGAGCTTACAAAATTTATGTCATTTTATGAATATCTTCTAATATTGATAATATTTTCCCCATTTAAAAATAAGACAATGGAAGGTCAAAGACCTTCAGTAACTTGCCTAAAGTCACAGAACTAAAATGCAGTAGAGCCGAAATGTGAATGTAAGTGTCCTGACTCCAGAATCCAAGCTCTTGCTATTTCACAATACCTTGCTTGGAACCCTTATGTAACAAATGGAGAATTGACAGTAACAAATGCAGTGGAAGCTCACACATTCCACTCCTTCACTATAGGCGAGCAAACAAGCTGTGGCATGTCTATGTTCTTTTGGTGGAAATTTACTTACCCAGGTTTTAATTCTTTTGGCTAAGATGATGTGTATGAGTTCTTCTTCTTTTGGTAATCAAATTCATACTATTAGTCCTTTAATATTCAATCTACTGATTTCTTCAGTGACGGTTACAGTGAAAATCTAAATTCCTAAATATGACATCTAAGACTCTCCATGAGCTGGTCCTCTCATAATTCCTATCTAATCTCCCCCTACATCTTTCCTCACTTGTTCAAAGAAGTAGGCAAATACATATATTAAGGATCACAGTCTGTGGGTCTCATGTCTATATATTTTCTTATGATGCACTTTTCATGTAGAACGATGTTTCTATCCAGGATTAATTCTTGTCAATATTTCAAAACTCCTAATAGAAATTAAACGGTTACCTGGAATAACGACTTCATAGGCTAATTAAAAAATTAAGTTTCTTGGCTTTCAGCCAAAAATGCTCCCTCAGTTTGGACATGCTAATTATCTCATCTGATTAGAAACTCTGATTACCAGTAATGTGCCTTTTGCTATCAAATTGAGCAGTTAAGTACCTCTTGATAAATGCAAATTTATTTGCAATGACAAAATCTTTTGAGGACAACACAGAATGGGGTAAGGGATAGGAAATAAAAGTGCTCCATGTTTTAGAAAGTTCAAGAACCAATGACAGCGGTCTTTATTCTAGCACACTCTTGCTTGCTGAAATTCTTCATGTTTTTGGCATCTCATATAAATGCTTCTCTATGAAGTCTCCCCTGTATCATCAGGGAGAAATAATCCCTCCTTGGTTTTTGATCGTATGATATGGTATATGTACCAATCCACAGCATCTTACTTCCATATTTTCTTGGCTCTAAAATGCTATCAATTATCAGCATCATTATTATATGTGTATATTCTACACACAAAGAAAAAATAGTAACTACCAATTATGGTATACCATCTTGATTTTAACATGTAAAGAATTACAAAAAAGTGTGTGTTACAGAACTGATGAGATACAGTGTCACGAGTAATTTGCATTTCATTTCCCTTCCTAGGTCATTAAGAGGGAACTACTGTGTCTTGGTCATTTCTATGTCCTCAGGACCTTACACTATGCCGTATACATGATATATATTCAATGTGTGTGTTATACTGAATTGTTAGTTTAGAATGGCATTAAGACTCCCAAAGCTGGGTGACACTAGGCCCTTGGTGACATACCATAGGCTGTTCCTGCCTTTTACATACCCTTACAGGTCAGTCTAGTCTATAAATTACACAGTAAAAAAGAAAACACATGATCCTAAAAGACTCACCTAAATATCAGAAGTAAACATTTTCACTAAAACATTATTTGTTAGATTTCTGCTGAGACTTTCATTCAGATAACTTGGGGTGCTGTACAGAGAATTGCATATTTGAGACTCTCGAACAGTTTATTTTTGAAAATTGGGCCAAGGAAGGAAGACCATAAAGGACCATAGGGAGAGAAGGAAAGGCCCATTCAAAGCTGAAATTTCTTATGTGTCCCCCGAAGATACTATAGTTCTAGTCTCAGTGAAACAATGGGTGTTTAATTGGCTGGAGAGGTGGATGGCTGATGGATGATGTATCAGCAGTAATCCACTGTTACTACAATAACACTGCACAGCAAACTACAGCAAAACCTCAGTGCCACATAATAATACACATCTGTTTAGTTCACGTGGTTTGCTGGGTGCTTGGGTGACCTGGGCTGGGCTTACCCACGTATCTGCAAGTCAGCTGGGAGTCAGCTGGTATAGGCTGAGCTCAGCTGGGGCAGACAGACTGGAGCAGCTCTACTCCATATGCCCCTCATCCTCTTCCTTGGACCAGACACATGTTCTTCTCATTTCTCATGCCAATTGGCAGAGAACATAGGACACGCAGAAACAAAGTTACCTAAGACCTGGGCTCAGAACTGCACACAGTTACTTTTGCCTCATTCTCTTGGCCAAATCAAATCATATAACCAAGCTGAAGCCAAGACCCTCCCTCTTTAGAAGAAGACTTACAAAGAGCATAGTTACAGGAAGGGGTGAAGAACTGGGTTCAATGATACAATTCTACCACGTGTCTAGTAATAATCCTACACATAAATACTGATTTAGAAAGTATATTTACAAAATATATTCACTGATATTTTCTCATTTAATTTTACAACTAGACCAAAAAGGCAAAACAGATACACTTATTCCGACTTTACTGAATTAAAAAGGGAAACTTGGAGAACTTAACTTGTCCAAAGATATATACTAAGTGATTGAGATGAAATTTGATCATATTTATTGAGTATATTAAATAGACATATACTGTCATGTGATTCAGACAGAATTCAAACCCACGGTGCCATAGTTCTTCATGGATTCCACTGTGGGCACAGGGTGGGTGTGTTTTCTGTAAAGGGATAGGCCAACTCAGAAGAACAACAATATTGGGCTTATCTTCAGGACCATCCAACCACACCCAAACTTTCCAGGAATATGATGCTCTGCTACATACATAAACAAGAGTTGGCTGCTTGTTCTCATATAAATACGTTGATCTGTGAAGAGATGGCACTGAGTACAAAGAATGATGAAAATGCAAATTGGTACCAATACTGAAATACAAATGGTATCACACACTGATATACTGCGTATGGATTTTCTGTCTTCAACTGATTGGAAGAAAAACACATTTGAGGTGATGAACTGCAACATGTTAGAAGTAATTGGCTTACTAAGGAAAAGGGTGTTAATTTAGAAATATCAATACTATTCCCCTCCAGGTGGATTATGTATAGACAGAACAGAATCAGAGCTGCCCAGTGACCTGGTAGTTTATTGTTTCATTTACCACCATGGACGTCTCACAGTAAGTGGGCTTCTACATTTCTGCCAGGACAGAGGGAGAAAGCATGAAAGTCAAGGTCACCTGACGAAATAAAGACTGGGGCTAGAAAATGAAAAGCTAATTGAAATTCCCAGCAACTTTCCAATAATAATCCTACGATAATGTTAGTCAACCTAACCATCAGAGGAAACCATTCCTAAGGGCCCCCTGCCACGCTCACACAAGGCTGGGATGGGGATGCTATTATCGCATCTCAGAGCATCCCACACCCTTCTTCTGTTGCATTATGTCACTTGAATTTATTATGTATTTATGTGATTGTCTTTACAATGTATGTTGCATCCTAGCCTGTAAGCCTTATGAGGGGAGATCAATAAGTTTCTTGTTCATTTTATGTATCCTGGGACCTAGAACAGTGCTTGCCACAGATTAATCAACTCCTAACATTCATCAGATGAAAAACTGATGCAGCATAAACAATTTTACCACTTCTATCTTCGTACAGCACATTTTCTGTGAGCCAGCATGGAGGAGAATAGGAGAGATCATGGGCAGGAGCTGGGGAAGGAGGGTGCGTGCTCTTGATTAAATGCCCCTTCCCCTTCCTAATGGCTCTTGAGAGTAGGATTAAAATCCATGACACAGCCCATTAGGCACTGTGTGGTCAGGCCTCTTCTCACCTTTCCTGTCTCTTGACTTCCTATCATCAAACTCTAGATAGACTACCCTGGTTGTTCTTCTTTTGGTTCCCTGAGTACACTGCAACCCCACCTGCCCCAGGACCTTTGCACACACCACCCTTCTGCCCTGACCTCTGTCTGTGCACCTTCTTAAACGACTCATCTCCCAGCCACCCGTCCCTCAGCACTTCAGGGAAGGCTTTCTGACACCCCAGGCTAGGCCAGGCTTTCCTCCAGTCTCCTACAGAAGCTGTACCGCTGCTCTCCTGGGTAGCACA
Organism: Manis javanica; assembly: GCF_040802235.1. NCBI lineage: Eukaryota > Metazoa > Chordata > Mammalia > Pholidota > Manidae > Manis > Manis javanica. The sequence goes on from NC_133164.1 coordinate 113,012,644, forward strand.
AACCACAGTTGTTATTCTTCATTTGTTTGTGTGACCACTTAGTTACCATGCTCCCCCCGGACCGTAAACTCCATGAAAGCAGTAAGTGCGATGACTTTTGCCTACCATGAATATCCAAGACTTAGCATTTTTAGCACTGTGACTACCTTTTGGCCAGACCTCAGCAAGTATTTATTGAATGAATCAATGAATAAAAGAGACACACACACATCTCTTAGATCTCTTTCCTTTTTTCCTTAGGGATGAGCACCTTGAGGCAATAGATCTGATTCTAAAAATAGCTTCTGTTGGCATACCAATCAATCTTAATTCAAGTGACCTAGGTTTTAGCCAAGAAACAAGTCCCAGCCAGGTGTCCACAGTTTCTCTTAATAAAGTGCAAGAATTTTAGGTGCCTCATTAGCACAGTAGGTAGCGCATCAGTCTCATAAAGTGCAAAAATTCTATTCTAATTCAGCACAGGTACTTTGATTTAAGAAAAAAAGACAAATATCTTGTCTCCTTGGCAAGAGACTTCATTCAAGGTATCCCTTCTTACTATCAAACCAGTCATTAGTGAGACTTTTCTTTATAACTCCTTTATCACAGTTTATCACTTATATTGTAAAAACTCCCCTACACTCACCCTGCCACATATGGCCACAGCTTGTTTGCAAAGAATGCTGATCATGCTTTCAAACAAAGCTATTCCCATATGCTTGTGATTCATTTCCCCCTTCCTGCCTTTGCTTCATTTGTTTTACAATTGGAGTTTAATTTTGAAATGGTTGCTATAACAGGAGGTGACTGGGGAGAGGAAGAATTAGAAGAGGGACTAGAAAGCTGGGGGATGATGTGAGGATGTTGCTTATTAAACCCACAGGCAGGATCAAAGACTGTTGGATTGGAAAAACCCCATACCAAATTCCCACTTGATCCCTTCCTTCCAGTTAAAGTAAGGGAATCAGGAAAACACCAAAATGAAGAAAAGTCCCCAATTTCTGGAATGCATTATAGTCCTATTATTGACATTACAACGGAACCAACATATGGGTCCGTCGCTGACCAGAATAGTATTTGGAAAAACAGAGCATCCTCTCTCCAAAGAATACTAATGAAACTGAGAAATGAATTGTGTAATTGCTTATTGCAACCCAACATAAGACCTCTTAATGGAATAAAATGTAATATAAAACTAACTTGGTATTCTTGGATAATTTATTTCTCCAACAAATATTATTTAGCATCCATTGTGTACCATAGCTCTTTCTAGGCATTGGAGATACAACAGTGAAAAAACCAGATAGGTATCCCTGTATCACAGAGTGTACATCCTAATAGGAAGAATAGAGAATTAAACAACTAAGCAGGAATGTGTATGTCAGAATTGAATGTGTGCTCTGGAGGCTCAAAAAGGGATGATCACAGCGAGCAAACGAGCAAAGCTGCAGTGCTCGTATCTTGAGAGGTGGTCAGAGAAGGTCTCACCTACCAGGTGAAACAGGAGGCCACTGTGGCTGCGGGGGTCGGGGGAAGCAATCCAAGCAGATAAAAAAAGGGCAAGTGCAGAAGTCCTAAGGCAGGGACGCACCGAGTATGCCTGAACAACATCGAGGAAGCTAATGGTACTAAAGGGGGCTGCAGGAGATGATGTCAGCCAGGCAAAAAGGGGCCACATTAAATAGGGTTTTGTAGTCTATTATAAGAATTGTAGATTTTGCTCTGTATGAGATGGGAAGCAACTGTTTGGAAAAAGGAATGACATGATCTGACTTAAATTTGTAAGCATTCATTTTGGCTGCTGCTGTGACTAGACTCCAACTCTCCCATGCCACTGCTTCAGGAGAGCTGGGTAGGGACTCCTCTCCGGTCTCTTCAACCCCCTATTCAGACCCTTCCCTCCCAGTTTCTCCCACAATCAGATAAGGTCTTATTCCAACAATAAACCCCATTCTGTAACATTCATTGTGGTTTGCTTCCCACGTTAAAATGAGGCAGGGCAGGGACATGGGACAAGCAACATGATTAACTTTTCCTGCCTGTGATGAAAAATGCCAAGATATAAACATTATAGTGAGAACTGGAGGGACTTCACCTTAAGGCTAAGATTCCATTTTAAAAACCAAGGAGTTAGGAGGTAAGATTCCTAACATATTTTATGGTAATCAGCCAACAACTGACCCTATCTTAAGGCAGGACAAGGTCACTGCTTGAGGGTAACCACTACCGTGGAGAACAGGATCAAGAAATCCTTGTGTTGTTTATCTTCCAGAATACCTAGAGGACAGACTAGGGGATAGACATCATGAGACTACATGTCAGGCCTATGCTGCCCCCCGACCTTTGCTCCATTCTTGAAAGTCTTAAAAGACAGAATCCTAAGCCCTTAAGTGACCCTCCTCTCTGAGGTTGCCCACACTCCCCTTTCTTCGAGTGTGTACTTTTTGCCTTAAATAAAGCCTTCTCACTGCTCAACTTACTGCATATTGTTTCTGTGCTCTTCCAGTGGAAAGCATCTTTGTTACTTGCTATTTCATTCAGTTTTCCAGATTTAAGCACTAGTCTCTCTCTCTCTGCTCTACTTCAGACAAGTAGGGAAAGGCTACTAAGATTTCTGATTTGGGCTTGTAAGTTCCTGTCACCTGGGCAACCTGGAGAGGCCTGCAGCTGCACAATCATGTTCTTTAGTACCCTGCCCAAACATCTCCTTTCTTTGCCTTTAGGAAGTTCTCAGAACATAATCTCACTCTATCCAGTCCTCTGCGGCTTGCCCAAACCCCAGGTTAGTAGGAGCTTAGTTCTACACCATGCAGATTCAAGTGGACACTGGATGCCAGGTGACCCTGACTTTAGGAGTTGGCAAGGGACCTGCCCTAAGCAGAGCAGGACTTCAATGAGCTTCCCTTTTCTCACTGTGTTCTTTCTGCTCTCTGCTGCCTGCCTGCCTGCTGACATTTGCTTTTACTCTCACTTTAATAAATTCCTTTGTTACTTACATTCATCCAACCTGATCAAGAATTCTTTCTCATCCAGAGTCAAGAGCCCTCCCCCACCCAGGTTGAGGCTTCACCGAGTGCTCAGGGAGAGGCGGCCCCAGAGGCAGCTGCCTGACAGCAAAACCATGGCCACCTGCACCTGGGGAGTAAGTCCAGGCGGGGAAGAGTCCAGGAGCTGAGCCTGGCACACTCCAGAGTTTGGAGATGAGGGAGTAAAGGAGGAATCAGTGAAGGAAACGAGGCAGGAGGGGCCCCTGCAGCATCTGAAGCTCATACAAGTTGGGGAGGCCATCATAACAAAAAAGAATTCAAAATTACAAATAAAAATTAAATATACAAGTGAATATACATTTAGAATGTGAAAAGAGATCACCTCAAATTATAATTTTTTAAAGGTGGCAAATACAATAAATAACATATTTTAAGTTATTTAACTGCATAATACACCCCTATAATACTTTTATCCTGCACTTTTTGATCAACTATTCATACTACAATTATTCTATATTACTATTTTCTACAGAGAAAATGGAAAAATAACACATCTTCCTTCTAGCATGACTGATCACACTTTAAAAATTATTTTTAGTTTGTATGAATAAAATCAGTGTCCTGACATTCCTGGCTGTTTATAGTCTTGGTAGAAGTTTAAGCTCCACAAACAAAAGAATCCTCTAAATCTGACTTCGAACAATCTTTATTTTTAAAAATATTTCAAATATATATAGTTTACATATAATTGTGTTCTCTTGTATTCCAGTTAAGAACTTCCATTTCATTAAGGTATCAAAGAATCAAACTGTACAAAAACCATCTTAGTTTATACATCCGATGACAAGAAGGATTTTTCACAGGCTGCTTTCCAAATTCTATTTCCCTTTCACTCTCACATGCTTCTGGTGCTGTATCTATAGGACAGACACACTGATATCATGACTCCATTCCTGACCAGCACCTTTGTGCCTTGATGCCATTTATGCCAGCACATAGGCAGGAATATTTTTCAAAGCCATTCTACTCCAGAGGGATAGAAATAACTCAACTGTACACAGAAAACACTACCAAAAAAAACCCACCAATAACAACCCACATTATATACCCACTACACCTGAACTAATGTATCTCCAACTCAAGCTATTCTCAGTCTTTATAGCCATTCCAACATTCTAACGCCATCTGACATAAAGGGAAAATTTTAACTTTCTAATGAAAAAACTTTCAAACGTATACAGAAGTAAACAGGATAGTATAATAAATTCTCATGAACCCATCACCCAGTTTCTCCAACTACTGACTCAAAGTAAACCTTGTTTCAGCTATACCTCCCCTATTTTTCCCCTTTCTGTATTGATTTGAAGCACAGTTTAGATATATCACTTCATCTATAAATGTATTTCCAAAATATAAGGATTTAAAAAAAAAAACAATGACAACATCATATATCCCCAAAATGAATAATTCCTTGGTATCAGAGTAGTGTTCAAATTTCTATCTCATAAATTGCTATAAATTTGTTTTTATACTGTTTGATTCAGAATTAAAGTTGTGATTAAGTGACATGTTTCTTAAGGCTTTTTTTAAATGTATCTTTTTTTCTTGTAATTTGTTTAAAGAATCAGGTTATTTGTCCTATAGCATTTCCCTCAATCTATATCATTCTAATCACATCCCTGAGGTGTCATGTGTTTATCTCTTTTTCCTGTCCTCTGTATGTACTCTGAATTATAGTGGATCTAGAAGCTGGATAAGATTCAGGTTTGACGTTTTTGGCAAAAATACTTCAACTGGTGTTATTGGAGGCGTTTACGGTCTGGTCATTTCCTGGATTTTGATGTTAGTAGGAGTTGGTGATCAATGTTGCCTTAGGGTGGAGTTCCCCAAATAGACCTGGAGACAGGGATCACTGTGAGGGTACCTTGGGACACCTGCATAGCACCTTGGGAGACCAGTAAGGCACTCTGGGAAGTAGAACAGGGAGGGGAGGAAGTCAAAAAAGACAGCTATCTCAGACAAAATCCCACAGAGAGCATTGTCTTGGTGATCCCATAGGGAAACTCAGCAGTGTAGATAACACTTCAGAATTTCCCTGACTCAGGAATCTGGATTTTCATACACCTCTGCCTTTCAGTGATTGGTTAAGAGTTGCTTGACCAGAAGGAGGCTAGGGAACAGATCACTGGAGACAAGAAGAAACCGAAAGGCCACCCACAATATTGGAAGACTCATCTATCGGCTCTTGCAACCATAAAGTCTTCAATATCCCATGCCCCCTTACTAAGGAGGGTCTATCCTACAGCTTCCTCCTCCCTTCCACCCTGTACAACTATCAAAAAGGCCACAGTTTCTCAGTAGCCCCAGTCAAAGCAGAGCTTCTAGGATGCCCTGTGAACAAGTTTGCTCAGTCAACTCAAATAGCACGATGTGGAGGGATGCAGGGGCTCCATGCCAGCCAACTTTATTCTTTAAATTGCCCATTTAGGGGGGAAAATGCTCTGATGTTCCAAATCAAGCCATAAAAACCTTAATTTTGTACTTATCTCCTAAAATATTGTCACCTGCAATACTGAGAAACTTCATGTGTGTGTGTGTGTGGAAGAGATTCCTCCATCTGTGTGAAAAGCTCTATAGAGAAAGCTAAAACCCTTGTCTTCTACCAGCATTATTTCTGTAGACCAGATCTCCCTGTAACTATGGAGGCTCCCTATGTTGACCTAAGGTCAGAACACAGGAAGAAGCCAAGCCACTGATGGCAGTATCAAGCTACCAAGGGCCCAGGCTACTCATCTTTAAACAGAAAAACTCCCAGGTCATTTTCATTCACCTGTTCCTTGCCAAATTCTGACCGTTTTTCCTTCACATTTCTCAATTCTGCCCTGTCCCCGCCCCGCCCACCCCTGTCCTTACGCAAAGTCAGAGTTGTTCTAAAGAAATGCAAAATGTGCAGACAGACTTGAAGAAAAGCAAAATCCCAGAACGATCAGAGACAAGAGGGACAAGGAAGAAAGACAGTGTGAGTCTTGCCTTAAACGTGGAGGCAGCAGGTGCTAAGGATGGGGGAGAATTGAGCTGGTGGGTGAATGGCTATGACATCAGTTTTTTGTTTGTTTGTCTGTTTGCACCAGGATCATCTCACTGCCAATAACAAACTGGCTGGGGAAGGGAAAGTCTGAGGTACTCAAGATTTGCTGCTCTGTCTATAACCACAGTTTATGGTTTCTTCCTTCAGATATCCTCAACTCCATACCAGTTGCACCTGAGTTGGTTTGAAATGCTGTAGCCAAGATAGTCTCTTCACCGATTCCCTGCTAGACTCTGCCTCAGGGTGGGTTTCCTGGGCCTAGGACTGGAGTCTACCAAACACTGCCAGGTCCTTATGGAACACCCTGGATAACCTTGCTGCCCTGGAGTCCACCCAGACTCCTGCCCTTCCCTCCCGTCTCAGTGTATTTCTCCAAAGCTTACCTTCTTGATGAGAACTGACTGCCCACCCCCCACTCCGCACTTGTCTCCTGCCACCGGTTATTAATCCCAAATTCATACAGGAAGTCTCTTGCCCACAGACTGAACAATGTCATTGATTCCCAAGTGCCAGTCTCTCTTGCTGCCCAAGGAAAGTGCCTTCCCCATCCTTGTGCAATCCTCCCCACATTGGACTTTGGCACCCCCAAAGGGGACGAGAGACAAGAGGCTTTACTATTTCACATCCCAGAAGATGGAGGACCCATGTATGAGGTATGTTCCAATATGAGGTTAAATGTGGGATGATCCTGGCAGCCAGAAACAGAATTTTCACCCAACAATTTGGCTTTGAAGGACAGCCAAGCCATTGAATGGGTCACAAAGACTCAGCAGGATTGAACTGTCACTTTTAGTTTTCAATCAGCATTTGGAAATTGTGGCAATATGCAATTTTTCTCTAATATTTTTTCTTTCAACAGTCACATTGTAGTAAAACTATTATAGAAAAATTGAAAAATATAAAATAGGTTATAAAAGAAAATTAAAACCAGCTCTAACCCCACTAAATAGAAATGTGCTGTTAGTATTTCAGTGTATTGCTTGCCTATATTTTTCTATTCATATGCAATACATTATAGTATGCACGTAAATTATTAATATAATTTCAATTATTTTTTGTGAGCATGCTTTGCATCTCTGAGACTCCTAAAGAACAGTGTTGTACTTTACCATGTAAATACTTTATTTTTTTAATGAGTAAATTGATAGCTGATCAGTATAGAAAGATTGTGGCAGATTCTGAGATAAACAGAGTTAAGTACTGATCTATTCTGTACCACTCATCAGCTCTGGGACCTTGGGCAAGTTTCTTAAATCTTCGGTGCTGCAACTTCCTCTCACTTAAAATGGGGACAAAAACACTTATTTCAAAGAGCTGTTGTGGTGATTAAAAGGAAAATTGTGTGTAAAGTGCTTAGAGGAGTGTCTGGCATGCAGTATTAAATAAAGGTTAGTTATCAATACTACCTTCACCATCTTTGTATTACTCCAAGACTGCTTTTAAAAAACGAGAGAATTCATAATAAAATGCTGACCCAATAATATACCTATTCAAAGGTTGATAAGAGTTTTGGTTGAACAGCAAATTATTCAATTATTATTTTATTGAATTGGGAGTTGAACAGCAAACACCTCCTGGAGGCCACATAATCCAATGGGCAAGAGCATGAATTTCTCATGAAGACAAGTAAAGGTTTAATTCCTGATAATAAACATTGTTGCAGTTAACGTAAGGGGACAGCAAGTGTTCTCAGAGCTTCGCTTCTATTAGTTCATTTAAACCTCACAATAACCTTGCAGGTACTGTGATTAGCAGGACACTGAGGCAAATGAAGTTAAGAAACTCATAGCAAGGCAACAGGCTAATCAAGGCACCGCTAGGATTTACACTCAGATGACCTTAGACTTTGGAAGCCTAAACTTGCTTAGAAGTTTAGATAGAGCCTTGCTTTTAAATATTGCTACTGTCCTTCCCTCCTCCTCCGCGGGGGGTCACATTCCCAGAGCCCCTGTGGATGCCTGACATCGCCAATACAACCGAACCCTATTTATACTATGATTTTCCTATACATACATACATACCTATAGTAAAGTTTAATTTATAAACTAGGCACCAGTAAGAGATTAACAATAACTAATATAAAATAGAATGATTGTAATATACTATAATAAAAAGTATGTGAATGCAGTCTCTCTCAAAAGTTCTTATTGTACGGTACTCACCCTTCCTCTTGTGGTGACGTGAGATGGTAACGTGCCTACTGAGATGAACTGAGGGGAATGATGCAGGCGTTGTGACGTAGCATAGGGCGACATCTGACGCTACGTCAGCAAGAGCCTCTGCTTCTAGACGGTGGTTGGCAGCTCACTGAAACCGGGAAAATGAAGCCGCGGATAACGGGGACTAGTGAACATTGCTGTGTGTTTGAAGTTATTTAACGTCAGTGAGTACCGTGTTAGATTGTGGCCTTTTTCTTAAGGATTTGAGGAAATTATTTGTATGTTCTTGATGTAAACCCTTTGCCAATTACACATATTGCAACTCTCTTAGTCTTTAGCTTGCTTTTTGAGTATCATAATGGAGACTTTTGATGAATAAAATTCTTAATTTTAATGTAAATTTGAAACATCAATATTTTCCAATATAGTGAATTCTGTGCCTATTTTATCTTCTAGAAGTATTGCAGTTTTCCTTTATCTACAACTTACTTGGACTTGATGTTTTTAGAATGGTGTGAGGTAGGAGTCAAGGTGCATCTTATTCCCATATGGATATCCAATTGACCCAACACCATTTATACTGAAAAACTGCCTTTCTTTCACTGCCCTGCTTCCTCCTAAAATCAAGGGTCCTTATATATGTGCTTATTTTTGAATATTCTATTCTTTTCTATGCTCTTTTGGTTCATCTTGTACCAAGATCACAGTAATTGTGGTTTTAGAATAAACTTGCCAATTTTTTTACTAATGTTAACTCTTTGCATTTCCATATAGTTTATAAAGTTCACCAGTTTCCATAAAATGATCTGCTGGGATTTTGATTGGAATTGCACTGAACCTATAAATATGGGAAGAATTATAAGGTTACAACATTGTGTCTTTACAATATTCTCTCTTCCAATCCATGAACATGGCAAATCCTTCCACTTTAGATCTTCCTTAATTTCTTCCAATAATAATATATGGTTTTTTAATAAAACCGTCGTCAAAAACTTCTAATAGATTTTGTTTCTAAGCATCAGATGTTTGAGTTGCTATTGTGAATGGTATTGTTTTAAGTTTCATTGTATCCTCGGTACAATGCTGAGTAGAAGTAGATAAGTCATATTAGGCATTCTTGTCTCATTCCTAATTGTAGGCAGGAAACCTATATTATTTCACTATTAAATGTGATGTTAGCTGTAAGTTGCAGGTACTAGTTTTTACCTTTTTCTCTACTAATTTCCCTTACCCTTTATCCATCCCTCATCTTCTATAAAAATTTCACATTTGCTAGAATCATCTCTTATATTATCTTTGTCTTTGTGGGTTTATACCTTTTTTACTTCTTTGGTTTCAGCGAGGTTTCAAGGGCTCAGGATAAAGATGTATTCAACTTGCCATGTGTAATTAAAAGTCTCACAAGATTAGATATGAAACAAACCTTTTTAAAATTAAGGATGATT